>NC_090937.1:155175383-159975383 GCF_040938575.1 Ambystoma mexicanum
TTGGTCTTTGCGGCGCCCTGGTGTCCATGGTGGGCCAAGGTGATCACGTCCTTCACCTTGGACTGGGGGACCACTATCCGGTCACCTCGGAGCAGCAGGCCCGACGCTGAGAAGGACAATTCCTCCTTGACCTTACATAGTTGCTCAAGGCCTGTCTTGGCCTCTTGGGTCCGCCCGCCAACACTTCCAGGACGGACTTCCAGGAGCCCTGTTGCATGGAGTGTTTTAGGATCCGGAAGCACTCGTCCTCCGCCGCTGCCGCCTCCAGTTCTGACGGGGGCATTGTGTTCGGCGTGGCCGCCTCCACCACCATTCGGACGTGATCGGCCTCCTCCGCACAGGTGTCATACTCGTCTCCCCCACGCACTCCTGGGTGTCTGGAGAGGTAATCCGCCGCGTTATTGGCCCCCGGCCGATACACCAGGCTGACCCCGTACTTGAGGAGAGCGAGCATCCACCTCTCGATTCTGGCCGGTGGTTTCGATGATGACCCTGCCAGAATGGGAAGCAGGGGCTTGTGGTCGGTCACCACCGTCACTGGACGCCCCAAGACATAGAGCCGAAAATGCCTGCAGCCCCAGAGGACCGCCAGCGCCTCCCGCTCATTCTGCGAGTATCTTTGTTCAGTTTCGGAGAGCGCTTTGCTGGCGTATGCCACTGGCCGGATATTCCCGTCCCGATCCACCTGGGTCAGCACGGCACCCAGGCCAAATGGACTGGCGTCCACAATGATTTCCGATGTCAGCGCCGGGTCGAAGAATGCCATGGTGTCCTCGGCTGTCAGGGCGCTCTTGATGTCCTCAAAGGCCGCCTGCTCAAGCGGGCCCCAGTGCCAGGCTGACTCCTTCTTCGTCAGAGTGGTTCAGACCTCGAGGCGAGATTTTGGATGAAACGCCCACAATAAGTCACCATGCCGAGGAAGCTCTGCACGTCAGACACCGACTCGGGTGGCTGTGCCTTCTTGATATCTAGGACTTTCCTCGGGTCTGGCGACACCCCGCCCTCCTTGAAGACAAAACCAAAAAACTCGATTGAAGGGCGCAGGAACTCACGTTTGTCCCTGTGAAGGGTGAGGCCTAGCGATTGCAGTCTCTCAAAGGTCTTCCCCAGCTTTCTCAGATGGTCCACCTCAGTCCTTGCGAACACCAAGATGTCATCGCTGATGTTTAGGACACCCTCCAGATCTGCGAGGGCGCCCCGAAAAATGTTCTGAAAAATCTCGGCAGCCGATAACACCCTGAAGCTCAGCCTCTTATACCGGCATAGTGATCGGTGCGTGGTGAATGTGGTGATATACCTGGACTCGGGATGGAGGACGACCTGATGATAGCCCGCTCGGAGGTCCAGTTTGGAAAATAATCGAGCCCCTTGTACTTCCGCAATAATGTCATTGATGGTTCGGGTGAGGTGCCGATCACTCTTGATGGCCTTGTTAGGCAGTCTCATGTCTACGCAGATCCGGACAGAGTCAGGTTGTTTGGGCTTCCTAGCCACAACAATCGGGGACACCCAGGGTTCGTGCCCTCCACCTTCTCGATGATGTCGAGACTCACCAGATTGTCCAGCTCCTTATCAACCTGCTCCCTCAGATGAAACTGTACCCTGCGATGTTTCAGGGCGATGGGTTGCACAGAGTCATCGATGTGCAACCTCACTGGATCACCGGTCATCCTTCCACAGGCACAGCTCAGCAGAGTGTTGTTACTTACGGTCGTCACATAGAACTGGGCTTTGATCTGCGAGCCCTCATGCTCCACCTTCGCCACGAAGGCACCGTCCAGCGGTATTGGTTCCAGTCCTCCAAACGCAAATATGCAGGCTCTAGGCGTCAGTAGCTTCGGGGGCGAGTCGAGAGTATCATAGTGTCCCCGGGCCATCACATTGACCGAGGCACCCGTGTCCACCAGCACCGGGACCGGCGAGTGGTTGACCTCCACCACACACCTCGGTTGCCTCCTGGCCTTCCCCTTCAGGATCTCCACGCTGGAAACAAAGAAAATGTTCTCTTCCTCTTCGGCCTCATTCACCTGGGCATTCTCCCCGCCCTGTTCCACCTGGGCCACATTTGGTGGGCGATTTTGGCATGGGACCCACGTCCGAGCCAGGCCTCTCGGCACCATCACGGGCAGGGCTGCCTTGCACACTCTCAAAAAATGGTCAGGCAGGCCGCACCTACCACACGTCCTCCAGCCGCCGGACACTCCCATCTGGTGGGTGAGATCATACCCGCACTTCTGGCACGATTCCCCCGCTCTCCCTGCTCTGTCACGGGGTCCCACACCAGGCCTTCTCATTCCTCTGCCACCACGCCACATGGCACACACCTCCTCCGACTTTATTGAGCGGGATCCTGCCTCCATCTTGGCTGCCCGAGCCTCCGCCACCTCATGGCACCTGCCTAGTTCCAGGATGCGGGGCAGAGTGATACCCGGCTCCCGCAGTACCTGCCTCCTGAGTTTGCCCGAGGAGTACGCCTGAATCGGCATCGTGCGCATCATGTCCTCCGTGTCTCCCCATGCACAGCCCAGGGAGAGGCGACGTAGGCGACCATAGAAGGTGTCCAGTGTTTCATCGTCCTTTTGCTTGGCCGATAGCATGACAAATCTTTCATAGTCTACGTTGGCAAGGGGCAGAAAATGGGCCAGGAGTGCCGCCTTGGCCGCGTCGTAAGAGCCATCCCCTGCAGGAAGCGATTCAAAAATCTCCTGGACCGAAGGCCCCGCGGAGTACAGCATAGTTGCCACCCTGCTGTCGTCATCCGTTACCTGGGCTGTCCTGAAGTACATATCGAGGCGCCCAACCCACCTCCTCCACCTGGGCCCCATGCTGGAAGGTGGGCCCGATGCGTCAAATTCGGGGATGGGCTGCAGGGCTGCATGGGCACGTGCTTGGGCCATGATGGGAAGTCCTTGCTGAGCAACTGGCTGTATCACCGGTGGCCCCTGAGGCACAGGAGCTTGACCACCTACTTGGACTTGAGGGGGTAGCTGTGGAGCCGCCACTGTGTGTTGCACTGGAAGCACCGGAGCCTGAAGGACGTGCTGTTGAGCTGCCGCCTGACCACCGTCGTGGGGAAGCTGTGGAGTCCCACCGCTTTGACTGCCAGAGTCACTCATGGGTTTGAGCGCACAGGCACCCCCACTTTGGAATCTGGGGGCCGCAACTCAATCACCCACCACCACCTCAGTCTAGACACCCCCCACAGGAAAAGCAACAGTCCAAACTGGGGAGGGGATGGTGTAATCTTGTCCTCAGCACTCCTAAAACTGCCACCAGAACTGAAGAAGTGGAAGAAAACTTGCCAACTTGAGGATCCACCACTGCAGTAATCCACCCTGATGATGAAGAGGGCGAAGAAGAGGCCACAGCAGCCTGATGATGAAGGGGATGAAGAAGCACCGTGCCCCTTTGCTGTAGCCAACACCCAGGGGTGTAGGAGTTCCAAAAATTAAGCGAAGAAAAAGAACTGGGCTAAACGGGCCCAGCCATTTTAGCCCTTCTCCTTGCTTTCACTCGACGTAGGAGGCCCAAATCTGGATGAAAATCCACATAACTGGCATGGACGTGCAGGTTCGACTGCCTGCAAGCAGTATGTCCAAAAATTAGACATGGATCACCTTCACCATCCAAACCGGAGCTTGGTGAAGTTTCACGGCCCTGCTGACAAAATGGCTGCCAGCCGCGTGTGCGATCCGCAGCCACGGCATGAAACGAAATGTCCGCGTTCCGTTTCAGGGAGAAAAATTCTGGATTTCTTTCACCGCCGGGCCCGGGCATCCGCATCCACTCGTCGCCACTGTTGGGGGTTCGTCCTGGCCCCCATGCGTTCCCGTAAGTCCCCACCCTGTAAGGACCACACACTACACACGTCCTCACAGTTCGGGCTTCTCGGTCGCTCTGCCGCGGTCGGGAACGCCCCGTTTATTTATACAACACGCGGCGGCGTGCAACGTCACACCGCCGCGTGCGCGTCCAGTCACGGGGCAGCGCCACACACAGGGCCCCCCCTTGTGTCATGGGACATTGAGTGCTGCTCCCCCTCGCTTTTTCTACAGATTCAGACACATGGGCATGTCCCTTTCATCTGTATTTGAAAGGGTATAGAGTTTGTATTGGTTTAGGTTGCTGTGATAAAGTGCAGCTCCCTCACAGGTGTTTTGGAGTCAGTCATGGGGCGCAGGGGGGACTCTGGTGTCTGCGATCTGGAGCAACACCCTCTTTTATGTCTGGGATGGTGCTGTGCTATGTCAGATACAGAGAGAAATGTGGTATACATCACTCCAGAGCGTCTTGGAATATGGGGCCTGTGCTCTTTCTTGGTGCCTAGATATGGGGGGCAGGTCTGTCCCAGATATCCTATGTTATTGCATTGTCCATACAGAGCACACCATCCCCATTGTGGTCGTAATGTGTCGAGTCTCTTGTCCGTGTAAATGTATCAGAATCTTGCCCCCCTTCCACACCCCTCACCCCCAGAGTGGCAGCCAGATCGAATGGGCCTGGTGTCGAGAGACCTGGGGTCTTGGTCTCTCTTGCTGTTGCCTGTGATGGGGTGCAGACTGCCACTCCCACCCCGTGCTGTGGAGTAATATGGCTGCATCGAGTTGTAATACCTTTGATTTGCAGGGAGAATGCTAAGAGAAAGATTTATCCTCAGTATTTTAAATTCATAACCTAGAGTGATTCCTTTTTTCTTGCTCCTCTGTTCTAAGGCCCCTCTCTCCATTCCTCCTACCTTAACTTGGTTCATATTATGTCCCGGTCTCAGCCCACGAATAAGTGTAGATTTACATTCACCAGTGCCGTCTCATAAAAGGATCGCAGAGCCAGTAGTGCATGACAACTAGAAACACAAAACACAGGGGCACCGTCTTTCCAGGGTGTCCGCGCAAAAGCATGCGCAGGGAGGCTTGCTGCTCCTGTGTGCACATGGGAGGAACAGTGGCCGCACTGCTGTAAAGTTTTCGTTCATTTTATGTGGTTAACCTTGCAGCTTTTAATTCACGGGAATGTCGTGCCGCATTCAAAAGCATGCATTGCGCTTGTCGTTTATTTGAATGTATAACGACCGCACAATGCATCTTGAAGACGGGCAGCACATCATGGCATCTGTCTGCACCTGAACTGCTTGCACTGGTTGTTGTGCTGATGAAGTCATGCGTGATGGCTTGGGTGTTCTCCTGTGTAGCGTTAGCTGTCCCTTCATCTGACTAGATGTTTCGATAGGCTTGTCTTACAAAAGGGCAATGCATGTAAGCTGCATTTGAAGCCACATGCAGAAAGAAGTTGGTATCCCAGTGTACCACTCAGTCTTTTCACTCCTGCTCCCTCACCCCCAAACCCCTCCTCCCATGTGGTCGAATCAATGTATTCACCCATTTCAGGCCTGGGGCCATTAGTGGAAAAAACATTTAAATATGGTCACAAAAAAGGAATGAGTCCCAGTATGATTGTAAATTACAAACAGGTGACGTGAGAAATCAGAAGTGCATAGAAAAAATAGATTTGAGGAAGAAACGATAAAAACAAAGCAACCCTTTGGGGTGAAAAGTTAAAGAAAAGAGCAGGGACAAGACATTTAGTGGAGTAGGGTAACAGTGAGAGAATGGGGAAGGCTGTCAAACAGAATACATATTTATTGAGGCCACGCTGGGCCCACGTTAATTCATTTTTTTGTTTGTTTTAGTATTTTCTTAAGTCGCACGGTCGCGGAGATGCTTCTAGAAGCAGTGACTGGGCTGCTCTCTACCAGGAGAGCATTTCAGGACACAGGCGGCCGCACAGGACAACCCCCAAATCCATACCAATGGACAGGGTTAAATACGCTGGGGTCCCTCTTCGGTGAGCAGAGGAAATGCATGACAAGCTCACAAAGTGAAGGATGGGGTCAGTTGAGTTCGGAAAAGAATTTGAAAAGAATTGTAAAACAGGGAGCGGGGAGGCCGATACTGCAAACACATCAAGTTGGAGAGTAGCAAGTAAGGTTACTGGGCACACACTTTTATCTACAGCAGGTCGACAGACCACACCACAACTGGGACCGCACCGGACTGACACCTGCTTTCTTTGGAGTCGGCGGGGACTGTCTCCTCCTGTCGGGAGGTGGAGAGGGGGTGCAAACGAAAAATAAGCAGGGCCCGGCTGAGGGAAAGAACTAGGCCGCACTACACATGCTGGGCTGGCTCTCAAAGATGCCACGCCCTACTTGTGAAGTTAAGGTGGCGCCTGACTGTGCCAAACAGCACCCACCTGAACCACCCCCGCCCCCCACACTCACCATGTCATTTCATTGGCTCAGAAGAACAGCCAATGAAAACTGCAAATTCTGTTACTATACAGCATTTATCAAATACTGCATAATAACGGAATATTAGTTTTCATTGGCTGTTGTTGTTTCATTGATGTAGTCTCAGGCCCAGCCAGCCATGGCCTGCAACTACAAGCACAGCAGAGACAGAGATAACAAATCACAATGATTTATGCTCTAACTCGCTCAAACAAAACGTCCGCCGGCCTGCATCAATTAGTTCCGGTGCCCAAAAAAAGACTGCCGGTGTTGCCCACCGGCAAACACTGGCACAAATTAAGCACTGCTGCCTAATAGCGGCAGAGACTAATGATGGTTCCCCTCATACGCCGGCCATCTAATCTCCCTATGGGACTTCCCCCCTACACTGGCCACACTTAGTGTTGTAAAGGAGGTAGGGAATAGTGCCATGCACTTACTCCATTGTAACTGCCTAAGAGCAACCACGCACACTCCCCTTGTCCTTCTATCTACCTCCTTCTGCATGGCTTATCACACCACTCTTCTCTCCCTCAAATATTTCACTCCCACTGTATATACTGCCTTCTCCCTTTCCTGTTCTCTCCTGCCACTCTCACTACCGTTCCAACCCTATGCCTCCAGCTGCCACTACGACTGCTGCTCGTCCCACTACGACCGCTTCTCTTCACACTTCTCCCACTCAGACACCCTCCTTCTACTATGCGCGAGGCTTCTCACACTCGCCCTTTTCACTGTCCTTACGCACACCTGTATCGCATTCACACTGACACTGCAGTACCACTGCCACCCCATAACCCATACCTCGCCTGCTCCAGTAATCTTCCTCCACCCTCCACAGCTCCATCCTTCCTCTTGCTGGCCTTTTGGTTGTCTTTCTCCACACCGTTGACCTCACCCGGTACACCCATAACTTAAATCTCCATCCATGTTTTCTGATTGGTACTCTGTCCAATTGCAATTGTCTTTCCTGTCTCGGCAAGTATATGTGCATGGTGAAGATTTCACAAAGGGCTCAAGCCCCTCCCACTAGCTCTGCAGCCACTTCTCCAGCAAGGGGGTCTGGCATGGATTCACATGCTCATGAATATTCCCCGTCGTCGGGGTGGGAATCCTCAGTAAAGAAAAAATCAGTATCAGTTTCGTTTCTGATCTGTCTTTCTTAGTAGTAACCAATCACTGGTCTCTGGGTCATACTGCCCCCAGCCAATGACTGCCCTCTCCCTAAGCCCCTCCCCTGGAAGCCATCCTCAGATTTTTACCGCGCGTTCAAGTGTTGGGAGTCCTCGTGCAATAGCTCTCGAGCTTTTACTGCGTTTTTTCAAAACAGTCTAATATCATTTTTTTCGGTCAATCGAGCCTCAAGCGCCACCGTTTCTACTTCCGATCAACGGGGGCCCATTTCAGAATTTTCTACGCCCCTCAAGGGTCAGGTTTACGTCGAGTTACGCTTCTCGGAGGATTCCAGAAGATCTGAGGCCTACCTCGTGGACATGGCCCAGGACAAGATAAGCTCGACACCCGGATCCAAGCTGTTCAGGAACTGCCCTGGATGCGGATTACAGAATGTTTTCAAGGAGGATGAGCACTCGAGATGTCTCTACTGTCTTCACGAAGACAAAACGCACATGGAAAAGGACTGTGCATTTTGCAAGAACTTGTCGCAACGGACTATGAGGGATCGTCGAACCCACCTCGCCAGCTGGCTGGGGAAGGGCCCAGCAGGTGAGAAGTCAGAGCGGTCTTCTAAGTCCTGTGAGGGAGCCCCGGTGACAGGGGCCCAACAGAAGGCAAAGCACCGCGAGTCCGCGGGCACTGGGAGCGCCGAAGGGTCAGGCTCCTCGGCTGCCAGGCAGGGTGCACTTTCCCCGACGCCATCAACCACGAGCCAACGCTCTGGCTCGGGGGAAAAGAAAATCCGAGAAATCGGGAAAGGTTCTGGAGAGGCTCCGGTCGATCTTGAAGGAATCAGCCGACGGGGAGCGAGGCAGTGACCCTTCTCCCAAGGTGAAGGCCTCAAGCGCGCCCAAGGTGGTGAAGGCCTTGATTCACTCGGCTAAGGCCTCTATCGAGGGAGTCGCTGCGGCACTGGCAAAGCCTGTGGAGGCTACCCCAGTGGAAGCGACCTTGGGGCCCAGAGTCTCCCTCCCACCACGGAGGGAATCCTCTTTTCAGCCAATCGATAAGACCCCCGTGAAGACCCCTGTGGAAAGAGATGGGGGGTGGGGGCGGTGGCCGTTACGGGCACGGATACAGCTGCTGAGGAGGAGCTGGTTGAAGTCGTGGAGGTCCGGTCCCACGGGAGGAACCCTGAGGAGGAGGATGAGGAAAGCGACGGTGGCGCCGACGAGGCTCCCGTGGAGGAGGAGCAACCATCACGCCCGTCGGAGCCAGTGCCCGAGCCTCAGGACAACTCGGTGGCCATTTTGATGGAAATCCAAACCTTATGCACTGAGATAAGGACAAGGTTGCCTCTAACCCCAACGGACGACCAAGCAGAACCGGGCCCGTCGGGAAGCCCTCCAAACGAGCGGAGGAGAGTTCATCCTGCCCGCCTTTCCAGCCCTTGCGGCCTGCTCAGCCTTCATCTCTCGTCCCTGGATCCTAGGGATGACACGGGAACAGATATGGCCACGACAGGGACAAATGACGACGGTGGTGACGACGGGATGGGCTTTCCGTCACCGTCACTTGGGCCTCCCCGCCTGACGAAATTGGCTCCTTCCACAATGATTGCCAGGGCATCCGAGCTTTTCCAGCTCTGCCCCGAAGAGCAGAAGAAGGAAGGCTTCCTCTATCAGCGGCGCGAGGCCGAGAAGAAGATGGTCCTTGCAGTGTCTTTGATTGACGACATCTGGGACGAGGGACTTGCTCTCTTGAAGAACCCGTCCACGACGCCCGCCGAGAGGGATCGGAACGAGAAGAAGTACCGGGTACCTGATTCCGCCCTTTGTGCTTTGGGGCACAGCCGACCCCGGATTCGGTCGTCTCAGCGGCGGCCAAGAAGAAGGTGGCGGGGGCGACGGCTTCAACTTCAACCTCCCCACCTGACGGCGAGGGAAAGAAACTGGACGCCATGGGACGACGAGTCGTCTCGTCGGCGGCAACGACAATTAAGGCAGCCAACGCCCTAGCGATTGTGGCCCGCTACGACAGGGAGGTGTGGTACGAGATCGCTCCCCTGCTAGACTTCCAACCGGGCGACAAGAGGGCGCAGGCCCTGGAGATTCTGCAGGAAGGTGAGGTGGCGTCGGACCATGCCATAACAGTGGCCACGGATATCGCGGACACCAGTTCCGCCAGTTGGGCAACAGTATTTTCCCTCGACGGCAGGGATGGCTCAGATTTCCGTCAGGACGTGCAAACCAGAGTTTTGGACATGCCCTTCGACGGGAACAATCTGTTTGGAAAGACAGTGGATGAGTCACTTCAGGCCAGCAAGACCGACACAGAGACGGCTCGGGCCTTGGGAGTTTTGCAGCAACGACGGCCGCCCTTTCCGAACACCAGAGGCAGACTGGGTGCCTCCAAGGGATCCGGCGGCGGCTCCTGGACGTACCGCTAAGCAGCCCGCTCCTCGTCGCAGGAGGCCTACAGAGGACGAGGCAAGTCAGGAGGATCTCGCCGTCGTCGCCCAGGAGGCAAGGCCACTGCCAAGCAGGACTGAACCGGCTGTAGCATCGGACCCCCACCTGAGCACCTCAGTGGGAGGCCGGCTGGCAAAATTCGTCAGCGTGTGGGACTCCATCTCCACCGACCGTTGGGTGCTGGATGCCCTGGCCCACGGGCACACTCTCGAATTTCTAAAGTGCCCTCGCATTCCTCCGGTGGCCAGGAAGGAAAAGCACGTCCTTCAACTGCTGTTAGAGGTAAGGGCGATGCTCGTCGAACATGCAGCGAAGACCGTCCAACTGCTCACGGATCTGGGATTCTCCATCAACTACTCGAAATCCCGCCTGGTTCCGTCGCAGGTCACTCTGTTTCTGGGAGCCAAGCTCAATACAGTGGCGCGGTTGGCTTCTCCGTCGGAAGAGAGGACGAAGGCCATCTTGGGCAAGGTGCAGCGCCTGCTGACCATGGACATGGCCAGGGTGAGATCCATCAAGTCCCTGCTCGGAATGATGTCCTCATGCATCTACCTGGTGTGCTTCTGCAGGCTACGGATGCGTCCTCTACAAGAGTTCCTCGACACCCGTTGGATACAGGCTACGGGCATCTTCGAAGACAGGATCCTGCTCAACGTGGCGTTCCGCCAAGCGATTCGATGGAGGGGCACCAGCGCACATCTTGCGGCGGGCAATGACTTTCAGACCCCGGCACATCAGGAGATGGTGATGACGGACGCCTCCCAGGAGGGATGGGGAGCGCACACCGGAGATCTCCACGCAAGAGGCCTTTGGCTCCCGGAGGAGAAGTCACTCCACATCAACATCCTGGAGCTCCGAGCCGTGTTCTGGGCCCTCAGGTCGTTCCTTCTGTCCCTCAAGGGCAAGGTGGTGAGGGTCTTCACCGACAACACCACCACGACGTTCTACATCCGGAAGCAGGGGGGCACCAGATCCCCAGCCCAATCCAAAGAGGCCCAGGATCTGTGGCACTGGGTCGTCGCCCAGGGGATGTTTCTGGTGCCCTTCCATCTGGCAGGAATAAAGAACACCATCGCTGACTCACTCAGCAGAGAGCTGTGCTCGTGCCACGAGTGGGAGCTGCGTCAGGATCAAGCGGATCGTCTCTTCCAACGATGGGACAAACCCCAGATCGACCTGTTCGCGACAGCGACAAACTCCAAGTGCCAGAGGTTCGCCAGCAGGTTTCCCCAGCCGAGAAGCATGGGCGATGCTTTCTCCCTGGGACAGCCTGTTCCTGTATGCGTTCCCCCCCCCCCTTCACACCCTCCCTCGCTGTTGCTGCTGCGACTCATCAACCAACTCAAGAGGTCCCGGTGCAAGATGATCCTCGTCGCACCGGCGTGGCCGAGGCAGATCTGGTTCCTGGACCTTCTGGACTTGTCAGCGTTCCTCCCAGTCAAACTGTCGACGGGCGCAGATGTCCTTTCCAGGGAAAGAGGCACCATCCTCCATCACGACCCGGGGTCGCTGAACTTGCAGGCCTGGCTCCTGCAGCTCTAGAGTTTGGAGGGTACGATATCCCGGCAGACTGCAAGGAGGTACTTGCAAAGGCCAGGACGTCCTCAACTCTCAAGTGCTATGGGCACAAATGGAAGAGGTTCTCTGTCTGGTGCCGTGCACAGAAGATTAACCCTCTGTGAATTACGGCACCCCAAGTGCTGCCGTACCTGCTATCGCTGGCCAAGGCGGGGCTAGCTCATGCCTCCATCAAAATACATCTAGTGGCGATCTCCCACTACACCAGAACTACAGGACGATCATCTCTGTGGTCTCATCGCCTGGTGAAGTAGTTTATGACGGGACTGTTCCGTTCATTCCTGCCGGTGAAGGCTCCGGCCCCGGCGTGGGAGCTCAACGTGGTGCTGACCAGGCTCATGGGAGCACCTTTCAAGCCTCCGCATTCGACACCGTTGAAGCTCCTGTTGTGGAAAACAGCATTTCTTGTGGCCATCCCCTCCGCACGACGAGTGGGAGGGATCCAGGCCCTATCCTGCAAGCATCCATACTTGACTTTTCACGAGACGAGGGTGGTGCTGAGGACGCACCCCTCTTTCATGCCCAAGGTGCCGTTGGGCTTTCACCTCAATGAGCCCTTAGTGTTGCCAGTTTTCTTCCCGTCGCCTTCGTCGCCGGCCGAGAGGACTTTGCACTCGCTGGATGTAGCTAGAGCGCTGAAGTTCTACGTGGACCGCACAAAGAGTTTTCGGAAGACATCACAGTTGTTTGTGAACTTTGTTCCTGTGAACCAAGGGAAGGCTCTCTCGAAGGCTTCCATTTCCAGATGGCTCTCCGGCTGCATCATGCACTGTCACCGGTTGGCAAACCGACCGTTGCCCGGCCATCCGAGAGCCCATTCGACCAGAGCGATCACTGCTACCACGGCGTTCCTATCTGGTGTACCCCTGCTGGACATCTGCAGGGCTGCTACGTGGAGGTCGACGCACACCTTCACGAGATTCTACTGCGTCAACCGGGATTCCAGGGAGGAGTCTGTGCTGCGCAACCCGTTCGCCTGAAGGTGGGCCTGGTGAGGAGGTAAGAGATGCTTAATGTTGAGCCTTGCCACCTCCCGTGGTTGTGCATGTGTACTGCTATGTATTCTTATATTCATGAGCATGTGAATCCATGCCAGACCCCATGCTGGAGAAGGAACAAGTTACTTACCTGTAACTGTTCTCCAGCATGGGTCTGGCATGGATTCACATGCAAACCCTCCCTCCTTCCCCTCTGCGGCTCTTCACTTGGTCCTACTGCCACTTTACGTGCTACCAAATCTGAGGATGGCTGCAAGGGAAGGGGCTTAGGGAGAGGGCAGTCATTGGCTGGGGGCAGTATGACCCAGAGACCAGTGATTGGTTACTACTAAGAAAGACAGATCAGAAACGAAACTGATACTGATTTTTCTTTACCGAGGATTCCCAGCCTGACGAAGGGGAATATTCATGAGCATGTGAATCCATGCCAGACCCATGCTGGAGAACAACAGTTACAGGTAAGTAACTTGTTCCTTACTGCATAATGGTGGAGCGCAGAGTTTGCTGGAATTGTTTGTTTTTGGGAGCGGTCTCCCCAATGGTGTTGGTAAATCTCAGCCACCTTGGTGTTTTAGTGGCTCAGTCCAAACAAGTGGTCTCCTGCTGGTGCTGTCAAGTGGGACTGTGTTGGTCTTTGTGTCTTCTCTCTCTATGGCGCTGGGCGGCTCTGTGCCCGATCTTCGTGACATGAGGGTTGCTTGGCATCATTAGAGAGTCTGTGGGTGATGCATGTTATGATATATGATATGATGGGTTATTTATAACGCGCTTAATACCCAGAGGTTTCTAAACGCAGACCCGGGGATCGAACCTGTGTTGCTCTCTGTCGTCTTGCTTCCAAGGTGAGCATGTTCCCCTCAGCTATCCTCCCGAGATGTTCTAGTATTTCTTCAATTCTTTAGTTCTCGTACACTCGTTACACTGGTCCTCTTCCAATTCATAGTATTTGGAATAACAGGAGAAACACTGGCAAGCATCTGTTTTAAGAGGCATGACCGGAGATCAGATTCTGCATTCTTGCATTTGGCACAAGCGGGAAAAATGGGACTTTGAGCCTTTACTGCTGCCACCAGAGGTATAACTGTTCTGGATCCCTGCAACCAAACCCTCCCGACCCACCGTCTCCTCTTGTGACAATTTCAACTTCGTGGCTGTGTTACAATATGCTGTGTAATCGTTGCAACAGAATTTACGGGCTGTTCACTCCTTATTTGCCAAGACTTTTAAGAGTAGTAAGGATTTTCGTATTTTTATTGTACTGAATTAAGGTATTGGTTTTGTGAACTCTTTAAAGCTTAATAAATCTTTTGAAATGTTTTCAGCCTACTCTCTCACCTTTACTGAAGTTAGTCAGTGTCTACTTGTTTCCGAAAGTAGTCTGGTGTTGCATCCTTCCTCGAAACCAGTGTGCGATTGTCAATGTGCCTCTCTTTCACCATGGTGGTTGGGTTCTGCAACCTTTCCTGCGTTCCTGTGCTTGGTGTGTCATGTGTATTTGTCTCTCTCTTCAGGGTGTTTGGATTATAGTGACCTTACTTGACACCCAACTGATCTTGTCTGCATGATGGTGAAGTTGGTGGGCTCAACCCACTGCGCGTCACAGGACATTGCTATACACTGTAAAGATTTTAGTAGTTCCATGTTTGCTGGATGTTTGTGACGGCGGCCTATCTTTGTTGTGTATTGAACATTCTCCAATGCTATTCTAGATACAAATACTCTGATTTAATAGGCGAGGAACTTTATTTGGCATACATCAGGTACACAACAAAGAATATTGTTTATGAAGTTTCTGGTTCATGCTTTTTCTTCCTTTTCCCTCTACTCTTCCTTCCCTAAACCTACTTCCAGATAAATATTAATTTTAGAAGGATCTCCCTTCTCTGTGCCCCCACTTCTCTTTCTACCTATATTCTGGTTCTACTTTAATGTAATAAACAGAAGGTAAACTAGATTCTCATGTTTTCCATCCTTTCTGCACGCTCTTAAATGGACTGGCCTGCTGGTTCCGCCTTGGCACTGATCTCTAGCTGCTTCTATCATCCCTAGAAAATCCCTCACAAAACTACACATGCTAGTGGAACTTTTCTGGGATACTCTTGTTCAGGTTCCTTAATTATTCCTTAAGTTTTATGCATTTGTGAACTCCTGTAATGCTGTTTCATGTGGCAGCTCTAAGATTGTTGCTCAGCTCACTTGTTTGGGTCCTCAGGCTGCTTATATTGTGGTAGAATGTGCCACTTGCCCCTCCCAAAACTGTCCTAGCTCAGGTGACAGAACTGTGAACAGACACTAAACAGATTGCCCATGGTTCTATTATCAAACAACTGAAGCACACAAGCCGAAGAAATGTAGTTAGCATGTAGGGTTTTGTAGTATCTGGCTTGTGTCAAGTGCACTGATGCAGTCAGCGGAATGTGATGTAGCCTGGAACCTCATGGGGCATGAGTGTTCCAGGTCTGTCAGTTGGGACACAGGATGGGAGATCTGGATAAGAGAGGATGCATTATACATAGCTCTTACCTCCCTTCACCCAACTAGCCCTGTAACAGAAATAAAGTAACTTTCCTTTCATACTACAAGTCTCCTGTGTCATCTCTGCGTACCTGATGAACCCAGATGCTTCAGGTTTGGACTTTAAAAAACATGCATTGTTTATCGACTTGAAGGCAAGAAGAACATTTGATGCCAGATGTGATTTATTCATAATGATCTTGTTTAATAAGTAAACATTATTCGAAGGGATTGTGTCCTCCGACGTATTCCTTATCTTAGATATCTCCTTCCAGCTTTGCTGGCCTCGGACCATTTTTCTCTAGAGGGTCCGTTGCTCAGTTCTGTTTTTCCGCGCTTACTCAGTGCTTCGGAATATCGTTGCTCAGTTTCGTAGAGAATTTATCCTATTTACCTCGAGATATTCGATCCATACTTGATGGCTTCCTCGTCGGAACCGGCCACCCCTCGGTCCGGCTTCAAAAAATGCCGAGACTGTGGGAAAAAGATGTCGCTGACTGACCCTCACAGAGTTTGTCTGTGGTGTTTGGGAGCTGAACACCATTGTTCGGAGTGCGAGGACTGCATGTCCATGACAGCTAAGGCCCTGAAGGAGCGTAGGGGGAAGCTGGAGAAAGGTAAGACTTCAAAAGCTTCTTCTTCCTCGACGAAGTCGAGACATTCGTCTCCTCGTCACCATTCGCGCTCCAGGTCTCGGAGTGGGTCCCATCACTCCTCGAGATCGAAGCACTCGAAGAGGAGACGTCGAAGATCCCCTTCTTCGTCCTCCTCTTCCTCTGTTTCTCCTAAGAGAATCCCTTGCTCCACGAAACATAGTTCCCGGGCTGAATGGGAGGAATTCCGCAAAAATATGATGAGCGTCTTCGAGAAAGTGGCCTCGACCCCCTCGAAGACTGCCGAGAGCGATGCTCTGGTCGAAAGACCCGAAGGCCAAAAACGCCGCGAGTCGCAGTACCCGGCGAAGGAAGCTTCTCGAGCGTGTCACGAACCCTCGAGTAAAGCTATGACCTCGAAACCTTCGTCGACGCCAAGGAAAGTCACGGTTGCGACGCACTCAGTGGCTATCCCCAGGTCCTCGATGACGATGGCGTCGAGATTGTCGATTTCCTCGAGCAGAATCCCAATTCTATCGAGGTCCTCGAGGCCTCCGCCTTTGTTTTTTCGACGTCACGCCCGAAGCCTTCGGCGTCGACGACATCGACGTTTTCGAGGCCAATTACAACAAGTTTGGCACCCTCTGTCTTGGAGATGGGTTTCACACCCTTTGTGAGTTCAGAACAATTGAGAACTTTGTCCTCAATTATGGAAGAGGGAGAACTATCTGAACAGGAAGACACATTTGGGTTGCAGGGACCTGCAACCCCAGTTCAAGAGGAGTTATCCTCAGAAGAACGCAGGTTAAAGGATCTCCATGATTCCTTACATGAGGCAAGTGGGTTAGACACTTCCCCCTGAGGTGGAGTTCGCTAGGCCAGACCCAGGGGAGCATGCTGAAACCCCCTATAGAGCCGTAATGGCCAGGATCACAGAATTTATGGGGTGGTCAACACCTTCACAGGCTTTCCAACAAGATGACCTCACGGATATTCTTGATAAAGGTCCACAGGAGGATCCTGTAGTACCCTTTCATAAAGCTCTTCAGAGGAAAATCATGACGAACTGGGAAACCCCAGATGTCGTCCCGGCAGTAAATAAAAAACTGTCTACTAAATACAGGGTATCTTCTGCAGACCCGGAGTTTTTGTCAAAACACACATCACCAGAAAGTCTGGTGGTACAGGCAGCATCGTCTACTGATGTCAAGACTGCTTACCCTACCGTCCCACAGGACAGGGACGATAAGAAATATGATGCTATGGCAAAGAAAGTTTTTTCGGCATGTAGCATGGCGTTAAAATCTGTTAATGCTACTTGCACCCTTGCTAGATTCAGCCATACACTTTGGGAGTGTGCTTCTACAGCGGCTGACTGCATCCCGGAGGGAGAAGGAAGGGAGGCGTTCCCAAATATCATACAGGACAGTAAAGACGCCATGTGCGAATCCCTCCAGACCGGCATTGATTTGGCTGACAGTATCAGCAGAGCAATGGCGGCAAGTACAACAACCAGGAGATTCGCTTGGTTGAGAAAGTCTGGTTTTGCCCAGATGTGCAAGCCAGGCTCTTCAACATGCCATTCGATGGCTCTTCTTTGTTTGGGAAAAAGGCGGATGACAGTTTAGAAAAACTGCAAACATCAAAGGCAGCAGCAAAATCCCTAGGCGCTGCAATCCGTCAGACACCTTTTCGTCCCACAGGAACCTCTGCGAGGGGCAAGTCCTTTCGCTTCTACTCCGCATTTGGAAGAGGTAGAGGACGACCGGCTCAAAGAGGACAAAGAAGAACTACCCGAGGTGGACGGGGTAGATATTCAAAAGCCGCAGCAACAGCAGGTGCCTCTTTGCCATCGGCATCTGCATCAGCCGCCCCAAAACCACTCTGAGGACTTCCCTCACAAGACACCTGTAGGAGGCAGGTTAACTCAACATCTGGCGGAATGGCAGGCTATCACGTCAGATGCTTGGGCATTGGAAGCAGTTGCCCAAGGTTACTGCCTGCCTCTCCTACGCATACCTCAGAGTCATCCACCGGGGATCAGCTCTCAGAAAGCTCCAGATCCGCTCCTCTTGCAGGAAATTTTAGACCTGCTAGAGAAAGGTGCCATAGAATCGGTACCTGTAGCGGAGAGGAACAAGGGCTGGTACTCCCCTTACTTTCTCATTTCAAAGAAAGACGGAGGACTGAGACCCATCTTGGACTTGGGAGAATTGAACAAATTCCTCAGGAAAGACAAATTCAAGATGGTAACTCTTTCTCAGATCCTTCAGGCCCTTCAGTTCCAGGACTGGTTGGTATCTCTGGACCTTCAGGACGCTTATTTCCATGTGCCTATCCATCTCAAGCACAGGAAATACCTGAGGTTCGCAATTGGCAACTCTCATTATCAATTTCGAGTGCTGCCATTTGGGCTGACCTCCGCCCCAAGGGTCTTCACCAAGTTAATGTCGGTAGTGGCTGCAAGTCTAAGGAGGGAAGGGATTCACGTCTACCCCTACCTGGACGATTGGTTGATCAGGGCTGTATCTTCGGAACAAGCTCAGATCCAGCTAAATCACGTTTGCCACTCCCTTCACAGACTGGGCTTCTCCCTCAATTTAAAGAAGTCACAAATGATACCATCGCAGAGACTCCAGTTCATCGGAGCGATCCTGGACACTTCCCTGGGAAAAGCCTCGCCACCAGAGGTGAGGGCTCAAGATATTCTACAGATGGTTACCAAGTTCCAAAATGCCCAACGTCTCCCAGCCTTCGACTTTTTGAGGTTGCTAGGCCTCATGGCATCCTGCATTTTCCTAGTGCCAGAGGCTCGCCTGAGAATGAGATCCCTCCAGTGGGCACTGAGGACTCAGTGGTCACAATTCTCAGGAAGAATGACAGATCATCTTCAGGTTCCCGACAGGGTGGCTCGAGACCTTCAGTGGTGGGCCTGTCAGGAGAACATTCTGAAAGGAGAACAGTTTTGGCAACCCTGGCCGGAGATAACAGTAGTCACAGACGCCTCACTCACGGGGTGGGGAGCCCATGCCAACGACTTGACCATCAGCGGTCGTTGGTCTCCATCGGAGTCCAGACTACATATCAACCTGTTAGAGCTGAGGGCCATCAGACTTGCGCTGAAGGCTTTTCTGCCATCTGTACAAGGAAAGAATGTCCTGATAATGATGGACAACACGGTGGCCATGCACTACCTCAACAAAAGAGGAGGCGTAGGATCACTGCCACTGTGCAGAGAGGCGATGCAGCTCTGGTTTTGGGCAATCCAAGAAGGAATCTCTCTATCGGCAGTTCACCTAGCCGGAGAGAAGAACTTGACAGCGGACGCTCTGAGCACGCAGAGCACAGTCTCCCACGAGTGGGAACTAGCTCAGGAAGTCCTTCAAGAGATCTTCGCCCTTTGGGGAACCCCTCAGGTGGACAACAGGAAGTGCGATCTGTTCTGTTCAAGGGAATTTCCCCCGAGAGGAGCTCTGGGAGACGCGTTCATAGTGGACTGGGAGTTTCCGCTTCTGTACGCGTTCCCACCGATCCCTGTCATTCCTCAAATGATCAGGAGGTTGAGAAGATTCCGGAAAACCATGATCCTAATTGCCCCGGATTGGGCCAGGAGAACGTGGTACCCGGACCTTCTAGACTTGTCCATCTGCCCTCCAATTCGACTTCCACTCAGAGAGAACCTACTCTCACAGAAGGGAGGTCAGGTTCTCCATCCAGACATCAAAACCCTTAACCTTCACGCTTGGCTTCTGAAAGGCTGAGGTACAAGGATTGGGACCTCCCTGATGATGTTATGGAGGTGTTGCTTTTGGCAAGGAGGCCAGCAACAAAGTCTTTATACCGCTGCCGTTGGAATAGATTTTGCAGCTGGTGTAGAGAAAAGAATATCGACCCCTTTTCATGTGGTACACCAATGGTTTTGTCCTTCCTACTCTATTTGGCGAATTCAGGCCTTCAAGTTGGCACCATTAAGGGCTATCTCGCAGCGCTATCCATCTTTAAGCGCACCGCGGAAGAACCATCCTATTTCAAGTTACCCTTGGTAATACAGTTTCTAAAGGGGTTAACTAACGTTTATCCCCCAAGACCATTCCAGGTCCCCCTATGGGATTTAAACTTAGTCCTAACTTTCCTGATGGGCACACCTTTCGAACCACTCCATTCTTGTTCGTTAAGATTTCTTACCCTTAAAACTGTTTTATTAATAGCACTTATCTGCTAGAAGGGTGAGCGAGTTACAAGCTCTTTCCTGTAAACCCCCTCATACAATCTTTCACAAAGACAAAGTTGTCCTGCAAGTGAAGCCTAATTTCCTCCCAAAGGTGGTTTCTGAATTCCATATCACTCAGAAGATTACCCTGCCATCTTTCTATCGTCCTCCTCATCCGGGAAAAGAGGAAGAGAGGTTACACAGGCTAGACCCTAGAAGGGCTTTAAGTTTTTACATCAGTAGACTGGCTAGGATAAGACAGGCAGACCAGCTGTTTGTAGGCTACGCAGGTCACAAGCTGGGGTTACCGATAACTAAGCAGACCATTTCCAGATGGATCATTCTAGCCATTTTGGAATGCTATAAACTGGCAGGAAAAGAGCCCCCTCAAACTCTTAGGGCTCATTCGACCAGAGGTATTGCAGCTTCATCGGCCCTCAAAAGAGGAGTGCCTGTGAAAGACATATGTGTGGCTGCCACATGGTCATCCGTCCATACCTTTACACGATTTTACAACTTGGATTCCTCCTCCAGTCAAGAGACTAGGTTTGGAAGGGCAGTATTGCACTCTATTCATCAATAAAAGGGAAGCATGAAGTCAGTACTCCCACCTCCAATAACAGAATACTGCTATGGGAGCCTATCTAAGATAAGGAATACGTCGGAGGACACAATCCCTTCGAAGAACAAGTTACTTCTTACCTTGTAACGTTCTTTCGATGGGATGTTCCTCCGACGTATTCCTTATCGACCCTCCCATCCATCCCCGCAGTACTACTTCCCTGGTTGTTGCAGCTTACGCTTCTTCAGGGTGATTAGTCTAGATCAGACAGAAAAACTGTGGGCTACAAAACGGAACTGAGCAACGGACGCTGCGCGCAGCCTTTATAGGCAGGATGACGTCGACGTCGATACGGCGGCTGTCGAGGGACATCGACTCGGCGGACGTCGACGCGCAGCGCCCTTTAAAGAAAAAATTTCCGAGGCCAGCAAAGCTGGAAGGAGATATCTTAGATAAGGAATACATCGGAGGAACATCCCATCGAAAGAACGTTACAAGGTAAGAAGTAACTTGTTCTTTGGCTGGAGGGTGCCTGGTTTTCTGTAGATGGGAACTTTCAAATGCTGGGGGGCACTAGGAAATTCAGCACTGGCCATCTTTCTGTTTGGTCTGTAGTGAAATGATTACTTGTGTTCAGTGTTTTTAGCTAGTGGGTGGCGAGAGCGAAAGCGAGTTTGACGAGTATGTCAGGCTTCTCTGGACCCCTAGCAGTCTTGCCCTATATTCAGTTTTGTTAACTTTGTCGGTTTTCCCCTCAGTATTTCTGTGTCTTTCTTCAGTAACCTTTTGGCCTCCAAAAGCATGTTTAGTTTTCTCCAAATGCAGAAACACCCTTTTTAAAATCTCACTACCGGGGTAATGGCAATGTAGGTTGGGCGTGCCCATCGTGGACTACTTGACTTAATGTGTGCTGGCCCTACGTTTTGGTTTCGTTGGATTTAATCAGTTGGATGTGTGCAGTGTGTCTGAACTTTGTTATCACTGTCAGATATTTTTTTGGGGGATACTGGTTCATAGGACTGTCTCCATGATTCGCA
This sequence comes from Ambystoma mexicanum, assembly GCF_040938575.1. NCBI lineage: Eukaryota > Metazoa > Chordata > Amphibia > Caudata > Ambystomatidae > Ambystoma > Ambystoma mexicanum. The sequence goes on from NC_090937.1 coordinate 155,196,749, forward strand.
GTCTGCCCTTACTAACCTTCAAAAGAGTGACTTTACCGGACTAAGGTAAACTTTCATGCAAGTGTTGCTGTTTGAATTCCTTTCCTAATTCAATCTTCCACCCTAAAGGTTTAAACTAATTAGTCTGTAGCTACGTCCTAGATGTTTCAATCCAAGCTTCCATTTAAGCAAATAACTCAATTCTTGCTTAGTTATGGGACTTCAGTGACACTAAGCAATATTAAGTAAAGAACACTTCCGGTTAATTATGTCAAAATAGGCTGGTGCTGTAGGGTGCCAGTTTCATGAAGTCCAAGGATTCCTTTGAAAGGTTTACACACAACCAGAATTTTTGCTAAGTTGGCTACCAGCCCCCGATTAATGCTAGTAAACCAGATGTGCAGAGTGGGGGTCTGGAATTTGACATCTTGGACATCAAAGGTCTCAAAAACTAAGAGCAACCTGCCCGACAGGGCTGTTAACGCTGTGGTCAGGTCTAACACAGACTTCTGCCTTGCATTTTGGATGGCCTCTTTCGCGAAATGTTTGCCTCTGGTAACATCCCTCCCAGCTGGAGGACTTCTGTTCTCATTGCTGTATTTAAGAAAGGTGTTAGAAGAAACACGACTCATTACCTTCTTCTCGCTATGTTTGATAGAAGCTATAACATTTTTGCAATGCTATTATTAAAATAAAAACTCAATGCATGGGCTGAAAGTAGACATCTTTTTCTTACATTTCAAATTGGTTTCCGAAAGGCCAATGCTACCTCCCGTAATATATGCGCTTCTTTAAACATGTCCAACGCATCCACCAGAGACTGTAACAGTCTATGGCTGTGTTTTTATAGATTTATCCAAAGCATTCGACATAGTAAATAGTGCCAGTCTTTGTGGCAAACTGCGTGCTTGGGGCATTGATCCTCAACTGCTGTAGTTCATCATGGCACTATATTCTGACACCTCAGTGACACTACGAGTCAACCAAGATGGTCAATTGACTTGCACTAACTTAGGTTTAAAGCAGGGTTGTGTACTTACGCCATTATTATTTAACTTGTATATTTCAGATATGGCGCAAGTCATTAGCTCTGCAATTTCCCCCTTTCAATTGGTGGTCAACCTATCCCATGGTTATGCGGGCGATGCAACGCTATTGCATCATACTCCAATTGGCCTTAAGCGCTCGATTGATGCTTTAGTCAAATATGCTAACATGAATCATTTAAGTGTCAATCTTAGCAAAATTGAAATTTTAAAGATCTGTGTCAAACAAAAGCAGAATATTCCTTTTCTTTGGAGAATCAATGAATGTAATGCCTCTTGAAGGGGTTGATGGCTATATTTATCTAGGTTTTCCAGTTAAATACCAACCCAGTTGTAAATTTTATTCTAATTTCTTTTACCGAAGATCATAAAAAAAATGGCTGGTTTTAAGAAAGTTCATTTGCATGCACAGTATTTTTAATGTAGAAGGCCTAATCTATATCTATCATACGTGTATTATACCAGGAATTTTATACAGAGCTGTTTTAGTACTAGAAACTAAAACAAAATGGCTTGAAACCCTTGAAGGAAAGCTTTTAAGGTCTATTTTAGAAGTTCCTTCCTCTGTCCCATTGGTGGCACTGAGGTTGGAGCTAGGTGTGCCATCTTTGAGGTTGGTGTGGTTGGTTCAGCGCTGAAAACTTGCATTGTCTATGCATACAGCTCTAGCCCTGCCTGACTATCACCTGGGTCTTATTGCTAAACACCTTTCGCCTTCCTGTACAAATGCTAGATTTATGCACAACTTTTAACAAACACTTAGATTCTATAGGACTCTTTGAGATGGCCTTGGTGGACGCCCCTAATGGAGTACACATCTTAAAAAATAAAACGTAGTTTGGGATAGTGATATGTGCCTTTCCAAATTGCATTTTAAAAAAAAAAGATTAAAAAAAAGATAAACTGTTCGCAACTCAAAGTACTTGGCCAAACCTTGCACTATGCAACTGAAACGATTCATTGTTTACCGGAGGTTCAATATACTCCCTACAAGTTAACATCTGGGCAGCGATACCATATCAAGACAGATTGTGTCCTTTATGTAATCTGGCCATGGAGCCCTCCTCTCGTCATGTTCTTACTAGCTGCCTGGCTCTATCTGATGCCTATCTTAAAGGTTATTCTTTTACAATGAGCCATCAGGACTTTTATTGATTTCGTAATTTTGGAACAATGTTTACTCCTAGGTCCTGTCCCCTTTCCTCCATACTTGTGGGACATTCCGTTCTTCGGGACGTGACCGAAGCACTTTGGTAAAAAAAAAGCCTCAAAACTTGTTTTAACCTTTTTACCTGGGGCACCGCATGCAGCCGTGACCCCGCCCTACTGAGCTCAGCATCGTCCTTCAGTCCTGTTCTCCGCGCAGTCAGGGCTGGACGCACTTGCATCACTGGGAGTTTTTTGTTTTTACTCCTGTTGTCCTTCCATCTTGCTCCGGTTCCAAGGTCGTCTAGTCCTCCATCTATGCCGGAGCGTCTGGGATTCGTGTCCTGTTCTTCATGCGAATGTCGTTTCGCAGGGACGAATCCTCATCCTGTTTGTCTGGAGTGTCTGTGCCCGGAACATCGTTGGACTCGTGTCTTTATCGCAACTCCCTGTCTGTCCGGGCACTCAGCATAGTCTTCTTCGGTGAGAGGTGGTGTTCTAATGCGTTCCTCCACCGCATTTACAGCTCTTCGTCGATGAGAAGTAACGTCCGGTAAATTCTTTACTTTTTAGGGCACCCCGGCCTGGGGACTCCTTTCCGGGGTCTTCAGGGACCAGGAGGGGCTTGTGTAGCTCTTCTATCGGGGACGTCCCTGAGGTGTCCTGTAAGAAGTCTAATCGGCACACCGGAGCATCCTCCGAGGGCTCCCGTAGTGGGCCTGCCAAAACTGGACATTCTTCCAAGGTTCCCCCTCTTGGGGGCTAATGTTCAGTCCAGTTCTTCTGTGGCTCTGGATACCGGGGGGGTCATCCTGAGGTCTCCATTTCTGGAGCTTTTCATACCGAGTCGCGACTCGAGGCCCCTATTAAGGGAGCTTTACTTACTGGGTTAAAAACCAAGGTTCCTCTTCTTGGGGATGAATCCAGTACTGGCAGAATCGAAGGACTTTCTTTGAAGATTTTGTCGGTGAGGTGTATTCCTCACCCTTCCCAGGCTCGGCGTGTGGGTAACGATTCTGATGAGGCAAGGAAGGCGGTCATGAGTACTGGCTCAGCTGAGGTTCCTCCATTGGAGGCTAATTCTGGGACAGTATCAAAGATGTCCAGTAAACATCCTAGATCTGACCGCATTGGCTCAGCCGAGGATCCTTGTATCAAGGCTAAAATGCTGCTTAAAACCCCTGTTTCCTCTGAGACGACGGTTGCCTCACATTCTCCTGTGACACAGTTCTCCTCAGGTGTCGACAAAATGGCGACTCAACCTCTGTGGTCCACAGTGGTCATATTGGATAGCTCTATTACACCAGAGTTCACGACGGCTGGTGTTGGGAGCATTCCTTTTGGGGCTGGGCAGTTTCTTTTCCACGCCATGTGGACAACCAGAACCCGCTCCGCCCATCTACCGATTGGCGTGCTCTGGCACCGCTGCCTCATACAGTCTGACTTCCTCCTGGTTCTGCACCACTGATTTATGTGGACCCAGCCTACGGCGGGCTGTCCTGGCAACCATCCTCGTTACACTCATGGGGGTATGCCCCTCAGAAGCGACTTCTGCCTACTCCAGCGGCTTCTGCCTACTCCAGCACCTACACCTTGGTTGGAGGATGTGTTTTTTTTGGAGATTTCATATGCTCATGAACTCTTATCCCATGAGGACATACTTTAAGGGCCTTTTCAAGGAGCTGTAACCCAATCCTCCGGTACCACCTTCGGCCCTGGTTGATCCTACGCAGGTCCCAGTGATGCCACTTCCTCCACCTCTACCTGTCAGACCTCCACCAGCGCTTCCTCCTCTGCCTCCGCTATCCCCGATAGAGAAAACATTGGGTGCGCCTCTAGACAACATGTCAAAACCTGAGGCACCATGTGCAGCAGATCAGCCTCCTGTTCCTGCTTCACTGGACAAGGACCAGGCGGATCAAGACAGCCCCACTCTATCTGAGCATTCCATGACTGGGTGCTGGATATGATGAACTTGCCCGATATCCCAGTACCCGAGGCACCCGCTTTACCTTATCGCCGGAAGAGCGCACCAGCCTGTTCCACCAGAAGGACATCTTGGCAGAGGCCCATAAGGTCTGGGACAAAGCCCCATACTGGCCTGCATCTCAAGAGGATTGACACTCGATACAAGCTTCACGCCTCTGAAGATATAGCCTTGTCGGCTTGTCCACTCCCATTGTCCATAGAAGTGGCAGCTGCCACTCTCCAATCCAAGCCAGCATCTGCATCCTCTGCTACAGCGGCCCAAATCCTCTGTAAGGAGGATAAACTTCTTGACACCATTGGCAAGAAAGTCTTCTCAAATTCGGCGCTCCAATTTCGTCAAGCTAACACCGAGCTCATCCTGGTAGCAACCAATTTTAGGCTATGGAAGGAGCTTGCTGATTTCCAGGAGTGCATCCTTGTGGACAGGCTAGACGATTTCAAAGCTGGTTTGTCGGACGCCAAAGTGTTGGCACAGGATCTACTGGAATCTGCGGCACATCACGTAGATGCCCCCGCTCGAGGCGTTCTGGTCGGGGTCGACATCTCCCGCCAAGCATGGCTCCATGCAACAGTTTTCAAAGGAAGTGCAGGACAAAGTTCTAGACCTTCCTTTTGATGGCAAGGAATGGTTTGCTTCCTCCACAGATGAGGAACTCACAAAGACTAAGGCGAGTACTTAGACCGCCAAGTCTTTATCAATACTGGCGAAAGCTCTAGCTAAGGCCCCTGATACAGAGGTCAGGGTGCCAAACTCTGTCCTCCTCTGGGTTCAGGGGGTTTTCCGGATCGCTGTGCGTGCTGGTCTGAAGCCCTGGTTGACAGGCCCCGCCGTAAGCAACCGCGCCAAAGGGGCTGGTTTTTCTCTCAGCCATCCGTCTCTCCAGGGGCAGGTAGTGTTCCTGCTGACAAATCAGCCAAATGATCTCTTTTGTCGTTGCACGAGACTCCGGTGAGAGGACGAATCTGATCTCATCTGGAGGCGTGGCAGACAATCACTGAAGACGGGTGGGTTTTGTCCATTGCTCGGGTGGGCTTTCGCTTGACTCTTCCCCCCCCCCCCCCACCCTACCCCACCCCTCAACCCTGCCTTCCAGCAGACTCATTCGCCCTCCCTCAGAGCCGAGGTACAGAAACTTCTAGACGTCAGAGCAGTGGAGCCTGTTCCCCTCAGGGAGCAAGGGGAGGGCTACTACTCCCATCTGTTCAGTGCCCAAACCCAACCATCCTCTATCTTTCCCAGTTTAATCTTTATCTTCCGCAAGCGAAATTCAAGATGATCATGCCATGCCAAGCCAAATAAAGTCTTCTCTTCAGAAGAGCGACTAGCTCAGCGTAGTGGACCTTCAGGGCGCATACATGCATTCTGATATGGAGCCCGCATCGGAAATGACTGCGGTTTTCCATGGGAGAAGAACCCTTCCAGTTTCGTGTGCTCCCTTTTTGGTCTCGGCCCGCGTGTCTTTACGAAGATGTCTGTCATTACAGCTTTCTTCAGACTGCAGGGGATTCATGTATATCTTTCTGATGCTTGTTAATCTGTTTAGAATCACATGCTGTGCATATGATCCGACATCCAGTGGTAACCGCAGAGTATTGCATCTTGTCTTTCGAGGATCGAAGGGGGACATTGGCATAGGCGTGTCTGTAAGAGTATCCCTACCATGACGTGCAGTGTACCCAAGATCCCTCACGTGCCGAGGTCCCTCAAATGTTTAACATAGAGATAGCGTTATTGTAATTATCGATTTGTTATTCCCATTAAGTCACTTCGACTGTTGAATCCTGTGAAACAACACCAAAGACTGCTGCGGACTTTCGACGCCTGTTGATCCTGGCGCCGCTGCAGTCCACATGGCCGGCCTACACAGTAGGGAGGGTGGGGTCGGGGTGGACATATCGTTTACAAGTATGCCTTTCCCAATTCAACCTCTCTGCTCCGTGGGTTTAGTCATCGCTCTAATTGTCTTTCGCTATGGAAAAGACACCATTTAGGTTTTGTCCCTCGTGCAGGGCCAAATATCCTTGGAAGGATGAGCATGCTCGGTGCAACAATTGTCTGCCCCTCGACCACAAAGAAGCGAGTTGCGCGGCCTGTAGACTCCTGCGCCCTAAAACGCTTAAGGAGCGCCGCTTAAAGCAGTGGGCGACCTACGGCTTGTCGCAGGCTGAATGTTCTTCCCCCGCTGTTGCAATCACCGAAAGTGATGGGGGGGAAACATTACCAGGCCTCCGTGTCGGAAGCCATTGTCCTAACTGCGGACCACTCTCGGTCCACGATGCCTGTCCCCTGACCCCGCCAGGCCTGATGCGAGTCACGCTACGGGGAAAACACCGGGCGACAGGGGCACACACGATCATAACACCAAACACAAACCAAGGTTCTGCTTCGGCGACTGTTTCAAAGCGTACCAAAGTGCCAACGGAACTGTCCAAATCTTCGACAGGATCCTCTGAAAGGCAGCCATCCCTGCAACCGCGACTGGGCAATCCAAACTCGAGGGCGCTAACACTAAGACACGTGGACGTCGAAGCGCTACAGGAGGACGCGCATATGCCGCTTAAGGGCTGGGTTGTGGCGAAATCCACAGCTCAGCCCCCGGTTCACTGCCCCCCGGTTCATCCGGTGGTATCGAAATCTTCCGCTCAGCCTCCAGTTGTCCCAGTGGCGGCAAAATCCTCAGGTTCAGCTGGTAGACCGCCCGGATTCTCGTACCATTGCCGACAGCATTACTAGGATTACTTCGGCACTTGGACTGAAGGAGCGGTCGAAGGAGGCGGAGAAACACAAAGAACAGCCGAGAGACATGTTGAAAGATGCACTACAGTGCCCAGAACCCCGCCAGGACTCCGTTGAGAGTCCTGGGCCTTTGTCAGGCACATTAGGGGAAAAATCTCGACGCTACAGGGAAGAAGATGAAACCTTTCCTCCCCTGTACCCCTATGGTTCATCCTCATGGACCAGGGAGAAATTCGAGGGATGTATGGATTAGAAAAATGTGTCTTCCATTCTGAGGCCCTTGCTCCCAAGAGACCTTGAAGACTTTCCTTCTACCCCTGTATCTAAGTTTCGAAGGACCTTAGAGGAGGAGGATCCACATGAAGAGTTTACTTGTGCCCTTACAGACAGATGAGGATGTTATGGACACTTATGATCAGGATGAAGATGGCACCTTTCTGGAAAACTACAATATGGATGATCAGACAGGTCTTATGGACAATTGGGAGGACAGCCGTCAGGTACCCTGGATGTACCCTACTCCCACCCTGGACCCCAATGTCCTGTGCTTAGATCCCCCCCCCCTCCACTCCGGCTCGGCAAGCCTCCCCAGTGGACGATCAGATGGCGTTCAACGCCATCTTGAAGAAGGCGGCTGACCATTTTCAGATCGCCACTCAAGAGGCCTTACCAGATTCTGATTTTGTGGAGGATATACTCCCAAGAAAAACCACCGGCCAGCCAGGCCATCCCCTGGTTGAAACTGATATGGTCTTCTCCGACCGACCCTGCCTGTATCAAGGGTCATGCCATTCTGGATTTGTTAGTGGTTACCACCACTAGAAAACGGGCTGGTGTTACCCTGTCTACAGGACGGGCACCACCCGATGAGGAATCCAAGAGACTTTATGCTCTGGGGAAGAGAATAACAATGGCTGCTATGTTTACCACCCAGATAGCCAATAACACCACGCTATTGGCCAGCTATGCGGACGTCCATTGGAACCTTCTACAAGAAGGCATCCAGGAAGTGCCAGAACCTGCAAGGACCAAGTTGCTCGCCATTGTTGCCGAATGTGCTCAGAAACACTCTGGATGCTGCTGAGACGGCGGGGAGAACCCTGGCACAAGGTACCTTGCTCAAGAGACCTGCATGGCTAAGGTACTCCAGTTTCAAGCCAGAGACCCAAGCATCACTAATTAACAGACCTGTTGAGGAAACCCACCTGTTTGGTAAGGCAGTGGACGATGCTCTTGAAACAGCCAGGAAAGAGTATGAGACACTCCAGTCCCTTCAACAGATTACCCAGAAACCCTCTCCTCAAAGAGGAAGCCGCTCCCACCAGTCCTTTCGTAGGCAATCTTGTTTTTCCCAGACCCAGTATAATGCAGGCAACAACTGGAATTCAGGACACCTCCACCACTTATCCACCTAGAGGACAGCGGCGTGGGGAAGGTAGAGGATGAGGTTCCAACCCCAGAGGCGGCCCAGCCTCTGGTCAGAAATGGCCTGCAGATCCAGATCCCCTCCCATGCAACCCCCGTCGGGGGGCGTATGACATCTTTCCTTATCGCATGGGAGGGGATAACAACAAACCAGTGGGTACTAAAGACGGTCGCCCACGGGTACTGTATAGAATTTGCCCGACCACCCCAATACAGACTGCCGAGATCAAGACGCCTGGTGCCGGACCACCTGCAAATCCTACTGCAAGAGGTGCAGACCCTTCTAGGAAAGGACACCATAGAAGCCGTCCCTATTCTACAGGTAAACAAGGGTGTTTATTGAGTGTATTTCCTTGTACCCAAAAAGGATCTCCCCATGCGCCCTGTGCTAGACTTGCACCGAGCGAACAAGTTTGTCAAACCTCAAAGGTTTTGTATGGTCACTTTACAGGAAGAAATCCTGCTGTTGAAACGGGGATTACATGGCAACACTGGACATGAAAGATGCATACTTTCATATTTTAATGTTGCTAACGCACAGAAAATACCTAAGGTTCATGATAGAGGATAAGCGCTATCAGTTCAAAGTGCTCCCCTTCGGCATTGCCTCGGCACCGAGGGTGTTTACAAAGGTACTGGCAGTATCAGCAGCACACCTGCGCAGACTATCCGTCCCGGTTTACCCTTACCTCGACGACTGGCTCATACCAGGGGAGTCCTACGAAACATGCCTATGGAACACTCTGAAGACTATAGACCTCTTATTCACTCTGGGATTCTCTGTCAATGAGAAGATATCCAGCCTAGACCCCAGTTAAGTCAAACAGTTCCTAGGGGCTCTAATTCGGAGAAAAGACGGCCTCGTCTTCTCCTCCGACGAGAGGATTTAAAACCTGCTGTTTCAGATCCCTCAATATGTAGCCAGTCAGGAAGTGACGGTACACAAGGCCATGTGACTGTTGGGGATGATGGCGTCCTGCATTTACTTAGTTCCTCTCACGTGTCTGCGCATGCGTCCCATGCAAGAGTGGCTCAACAGCCAGTGGTGTCAGGCCAGCGAACAATGGGAAGATCTGGTAGTTGTCTCGCCAGCCTTCATTCTCTCTGCAGTGGTGGTCGAGGGAAAACCTCTTGAAGGGGAAGACTTCACCACTGCCGCAGTAGAAGCCACTCTAACGACCAACGCATCACTCATGGGGTGGCGGGGGGCTCCTCTGCTTCAGCAGAGGCCGCACAGCGTGTGGTCCCCACAAATAGCGTCCAACCACATAAATCTGTTGGAGCTATTAGCGGTATTCAAAGCACCAAAAGCCTTTCAGACAGTTACAGGGGAAGACAGTCCTGATCTTGACAAACCGCACCACAGCCATGTACTATCTGAACAAACAAGGGGGCACACACTCTACAGGGCTATCCAAGCTGTCCCAACATTTTGATATAGGCTCTCAAACACAGGATGTTCCTTTTGTCACAACACGTTCCAATCTTCTGGCAGACGGGCTCCACAGAGATTTCCCACTGCCCGTACAGCACGAATGGCGACTATACGAAGACATCGTCTCGAATGGGGTTTCCCCAGAGAGCGACTTGTTCGCAACTCTGGAGAACGCTCAATGCCAAGATTACACCTCCAGGTACCCACAGAACCGCTCCAAGGGGAACGGGCTCTGGATAACTTGAACTGGGAAATTTGTTACGCTTCCCCGCCCCCCCACTCCCTTACTCAACAAGATCATGCACAAGATGCACCAGGAGCAAGTCACCATGATTTTGGTGGCCCCCATGTGGGCATGCCAACCCTGGTTCTCATCTGATGATGTCCCTCTCCCCTCCAATGAAACTGCCCTGCCCGTACAACATGTTGTCTCAGGACAGAGGAGAGACACTGCACCCATGCCGGCAAACTCTGAACTTAGCGGCCTGGCTCCTGAGGTCATAGAGTTCGGACACCTTCAACTCACTCAGAGATGTATGGACCTACTCAGGGAAGCAAGAAAACACAATACCTGATACTGCTATTCCAGTAAATTGAAACTCTGTTATCTGGTGTAATGCCAAGGGCGTCAATCCCATTGACTGCTCTCCTACTCGCATTGTATTGGCTCTGACCCACTTACTGTATTCAGGCCTCTGGATTCAGGCCTGGTTTTTAACTCCCTAAAGGTTCACCTAGCTGCTCTCTCAGCCTACACTACGTCACAGCAAAAGGTGTTGTGGTGGAAAATACCAGTTATCAATGCTTTCATGGAAGGGGTTAAGAGGATTCACCCCCACATTTCAAACCCAGCTACCGGATGAGACTTAAATGTGGTTCTGACTAGACTCATGGGGTCCCCCTTTGAGTCTATACACAAGGCAAGTCTAAAAGACCTTACCTATAAGACTGCCTTCCTACTGGCTATCCCTTCTATTAGAAGGGTTAGTGAACTACAGGCCCTTTCAGTACTAGACCCTTTAGTTACTGTTCAGAGATAAGGTGGTTCTGCGCACTCGCCCTCGATTTGCGCCTACATTTATTTCTAAGTTCCACTTGAACCAATCAATACAACTGCCCACTTTCTTCCAGAACCCCACTGACATGGCCGAAAGGAGCTTACACGCTAGATGTGCGCAGAGCAGTTGGGTTTTTTTTACCTGGAAAAAAACAAAACCACGGAGAAAAGCAAACCAATTTTTCGTTTCAGTGGCAGGTGGCAGAGAAGGGGATCCTGTCTAAATCGGCTATCTCAAGGTGGATAGTCAAATGCATCACACTTTGTTACACTATTGCTAAGAGAGAACTGCCCATAAAGCCTAGAGCACATTCTACTTGAGGCACTAGGGCTTCCATAGCATTCATTGCAAATGTTCCTCTTTAGTCATTTGAAAAGCGGCAACCTGGAGTTCTGTACACACCTTTTACAAAACACTATTGCCTAGACCCTCATTCTAGGTCTGATTCTCTGGTGGGACAAGCAGTATTAAGACATCTTTTCACTACTTCCTTCTCACAACCCACCTCCAACTCCGTGCACTGCTTGCTACGGCGGCTACGTTGGCTTCTCCATCAGCTTTTTGTAAGCATTACTGCTTGGACCTGAGCTCCAGAGCAGATGCCCAATTCGGCCAGGCTGTTGAGAACCTATTCCAGTAAAGGGGTTTCCATCCACCCGTATTACCTGTGGGAGATTCCCAAGCACACCTCACAAGTATGGAGGAAAGGGGACTGGACGTAGGAATGTAACAAACTCACCGTAGTGACTACCTTACTCCTAGTCCATAGTCCCCTTTCCTCCATACGACTGTCGGCCGTCCCCTCTCAAACGTATCCTCTGGTATTGCTTCAATGGTCTCAGACCTGGCGATAGAAAAGGACTGAAGGGCGATGCGGAGCTCAGGAGGGGCGAGGTCACGGCCGCGTGCAGTGCCCCGCGTAAAAATAAAAGGACAAAACAAGTTTTGATGCATTTTTACAAAAGTGCCCCGGTCCCGTCCCAAAGGACGGAATGTCCCACAAGTATGGAGGAAAGGGGACTATGGACTAGGAGTAAGGTAATCACTGCATTGAGTAACTTTGTTATACTGTGCCGGGTCTATTGTAGTAACTGCATCAGCCTATTTTATTTGGAAAGAGGCAGTACGTTTGATTGCATTGCCTAAATAGCGCAGCTAATCTACATGCATATTTTATGGATAATGGACTCTATTTTTCTGTGTATTGCGACTGTTTTGGTATTTTAGAAACTGGTGAATTTTATGATCAATTTTATCTTGTTTTCTGATTTTTCTTTATTGCAATTAATATATGTTCCTCTCCTTAGCTCGGTCCACTGTCAATAACATCTTAAGTGTTATGATGCTTTCGTGCTGGGCTCCCGTTTGCAACCATCATTTTCTTATCTTCAACTTTGTTGTTGGCTATCCTTATGAGGTACTTTTTTCTCCTCCCACCCCCCTCATTTTTTTAATGAATACATTATACAGTATCGTTTTGGACACCGTTTTCCTGGTGCCCTTGTGTTAATGAAAAACTGTGTAGAAAGCTGCTGACTCAGATGTTCTCACTCTAAAATGTCTTTATTTCTGGCTCTGCATTATTTAGTATGTCTTACTCCTGATTTATTGTTTACAGATTCAAAAACTTTGTGACCGAGTGGCCTCCTCAACATTACTGGATGATCGAAGGGATGCTGTGCGTGCACTGAAATCATTGTCAAAGGTTGGTCTAAGCAAATATATGAATTGCAATAAAACACATAGATTGTATTTTCTTTGACATCTTGTTTGGTAACTAAACTGGTCAGCCAAGGTGAAAATCCTAACCTGGATTATTTTTGTTATTTTCTTTTGTAAGGCTGTAAAATAATTCAACCGTTAATAACATAGCATACACAATAAGAATGAATAAAATAACACATACCATTTCATTACATTGCGATTACAGCTTTCTCTACAATGTGTCATTCCAAACAGATATGAATACAAATTCACAGTATATAACCACTCAATACGTTGTTCGATTCCTTAAAATGTTATCAATTAGTTTGAAATTGAGGCCCTAAAAGAGAGAAAAAAACTACTAAAAGACGGACAAATATCCTGGTTCTTATACTTCTAAAAATCTGCGGTCAGGGTCCCATTTGCAAACCCCATGTTAACTTCAATTTGCACCCAGGACAGAAAATACATCTAATTGCCATGCCTTGATAAATCCTGTAACTGCAAATGCTGTGGAGGTGGTGTGACGGCCAAACAGGTTGACCATACCTGATTATCCTCATCACCAGACTATAATTGGAAGAATTTTTTTAAGATGCACGGATCGCAAACCTGTAAATGCTTCACAACCTATCAACCAGTGTTTGATCGTTTCATACTGTCCAGCCTGATTACAGAAACGGCATGAGTCTAGATCGGGTAGATATATGCCGTATCTCACCAGGATCTGCTTTGAATTTATAAAATTCCAACACAATCGCAGGAAAATAGACCTGGTTAATTTGGCTGTGTAAACACTCAGAAATCCCATCTTTTTGTGTTCACACCTTAGCTTTGATAGTGAGGGGTATGCATGCATTAGCTCTAGGTTTCTTATCCAATCTTGTCGGTATAAAAAAGATTTCACTTCCATTGGGCATTGTATCAATTCTAAAATAGAGCTACAGATAATAAGAATATTAGTACATAATTCATATATTGCTTTGATCCAGGTGCAACCTTGTTCTCGAAGAATGTGATTCAAATCCATATATAAGGAGTCTGTGGTTGGACACAAGCTCTTACGCAAGAGTAATAAAAACCTCCAATGTGCTCTTAATGAAACTGTCCCAAGTTCGTACCTGATTGCAACAGCAGGCAAAATCCTTCTCGAAATGTTTGCCTCTAAAGCAGGTAAGTAGTCAATATGTAATGGCTAGGCCTCAATTCCATACAATAACTTTGACACAATTTTCGAATCATAATATCGAATCGCAGGCTTCAATGAAAATGTGCCAAATTACATGTCAAACCAGTTGACTTCCCAGGCCTGAGCCTCTGTTCTTAAACCACGTGTGACAGCTTACCAAACTGGGCTTAGAGTTGATCAGTAACCCCAAATAGATTGTTGAGTTTACAATAGACGCACCGGCATATTGAAAAATGTACTCTTGTTCAGAAGTTTTGTGAACTGTATGATTTAATTTTTTGTTTTCTCAGGATTAACCTTCAAAGCATGGTCACCAACATACTTCATGCATGCAGTAATAAACTGTTGGAGGCCTACTGGAGTGCAATCAAACAGGAGATAGTCGTCTGCGTAGGCCAACCGACGAAGACGCAGGCTGTGTAGTTTGGGAGAGGCAAAAGCCACAGGATCCAGGTAATCATCAATATCTGCCAGGTATAGGTTCAACAGGCGGCAGGGTGCTAAAACGCAACCCTGTCTGACCCCCCACAGCCCTCTGGATGCTTCGAGACAGTTCCCCAGAATTATTCAGACGGAACTTCATTTCTTTATTGGAATATAATCCAATAATTAGTTTTAACAGGCCCCGAGGGATGCCCCAAGAGTGTAGTTTGGACCATAACAGATTCTGATCCACTGCATCGAATGCCGCAGTGAGATCTAAAGAGGCAACGCATATACTTTTGTATTTCCCACTCCAGGCCAGGTGTTGCAGACAAATCACTGTAATACCGTTCAACATGGTTCCCATCTTCCTCCTAAAACCTGTCTGAAATGTACCTAGTCTCCTAGTTTCGTCTATCCACGAGTCCAGATGCGACAGCAGAATTGATGCAAACACCTTGCTGTCCGCATCCAGAATCGCATGGAACGAAAATGAAGAGGGCTTGGTCTGTCCCCATGTTTGTAAATAGGCACCACATAGGCAGTGACCACTTTGCCGGGTATTCCCAAAGAGTGATGATAATACCCTTTGCCCAAAGGGACCGGTCACCTTGAAGTAAAAAGCTGAGCCCGGTGCACGAGAGACGCTAATTTGCGTTACTGACTCATACATCATTTTTCATAATCAAAGTCTCGCGACTTCAGAAAGGAAGTATTACCTGCCAGTAAAAGTGGACTACACTGAGCCGCTGGACATCCTGTACGTACCTCACTAAATTATAGCACTGAGGCAGACTCAGGAACTCCGTTAATTTTAGCATGTGGTTGGTACACATTAATAGCATTGATTATTTGCCAAAAGGCCTTCCTGGTGTTATCTTTCAAACAAAGTAACCTCGCCTCTGAGTCTTCTAGCAGTTTTTTTGGCAGTGATCAATTTCTGTACGACTGACGTAGCTTTCTAACACCCCCGGCCCCCTGCATCTCTAACGTAGAATAGTTGCCATCCTTCTTCAATTGGAGAATTTACATCTGATCTTTTTTCCGTGTCCGCAATTCCTCATTATAAACCTGCTGATGCTGAATTGGTCTTCTAACCTTTCTACTTTTACCTGTTACCCTGCAAGTGTCAAAGAGGGAGTTAACAAAATGACCAAACTTGAGGGCAGTAAATGTGTAATACTTTCACTCATCGGACATTGAATTCAGATCTGCAGTGAGAGGTATTTACTCTTGCAACCTCGTAGGCATTCCCGGATATCAGATTTCCTGCTGTATTCTATGTCTGATTTCTTGTGCCCTAACTTGCTGCCTACCTGAACTTGGGTAAATGTTAAAAGAAGCCTCCAACATAGCATGATCGCTATGATTTGGTAGAGTTCACCTCAAATTTAGAGGATAGCCATTCATCCACAAAACATAGTCAATGGTATACCTATTGTGGCCCTTTGTCCACGTGGATTCAACATGAGCTGGTGGACTGAAAGTCATTAGGAAATGACAGTACAAGACACTCCGAACATACCAACCAATGCCTTCCAATCCCTCTTATGTACACTCCACCGCCCATTCCTTCCAATCTTTTCCCAAAGTTCGGCATTTATGCAGTCTGCATTCAGGTGTTCCACCAACATTGTGACTTCCCAAAAATCTAGAGCTCCAGTCTAGCATATGCTCTGAGATGCTCTCAAGCATGCCAACTACAGAACCCAAACCCCAATGCCAGCATGCATTTATGACTAGGAGGTCCACTAGTTCCTCATTCGTTAGCCTAATGTGTGTTGCCTAGATCCAGTGGCCCAACCACTGCAATTGAACTAGAGGATTTAATTATTAGTGTTAGTAAGCCACCGGAAGGGTGGCCTTTAGGGCCTTGTTTCGCAGATTGGAACAGGACTTCATAACCATCAACAGAGGAAGCTTGGTTAGCCAAGTTTCCTGTAATGCAATAATCGAAGTTCTGACGACTACAACCTCGTGTTCCACAATCCCACATTAAGCGTTGCTCCCAAATGAGGGTCTTTCTCTTC
The DNA here is from genome assembly GCF_040938575.1 of Ambystoma mexicanum. Lineage (NCBI taxonomy): Eukaryota > Metazoa > Chordata > Amphibia > Caudata > Ambystomatidae > Ambystoma > Ambystoma mexicanum. Next base: position 155,212,910 of record NC_090937.1, read on the forward strand.
AATATGATAATATGTAGTGAATCACATTCAACAACCAGGATCAGTTTTTTGTACTCTTGGATAATCAAATCTTTTTTTTCAAATACAGAATTTCTGCTCGTTGACTTTGTTCCCCCTCCCATTCTACTCAGTAACCGGTTTACTCCTACTGCCTGTCCCTTTTCCTCCATACTTTTGGGACATTCTGTACTCTGGGACCGAAGCACTTATTGAAGCATCAAAAATATTATTGTCCTGCTTGAGTTTTTTTTTCACGGGGCCACCGCGCGTGGCTGTAGCCCCGCTTGCCTGAACCCCACCCCATGCATCGCCCTTCAGATCTTTTTTCCGCACGGTTGGGGTCGGACTAACTTGGATCGTTCAGATTTTTTCTCTCCCAAATTGTCCTTCAAACTTCCTGCTCTGGTTCCAGTGTCATCATCTCCATCCATGCCAGAGCGACATGGTTTTGTGTCCTGTTCTTCGTGCGAGTGCCATTCCTCATTCTTTGTCTGGAGTGTTTATGCCCGGAGCATCAGTGGAATTCCTGTCTTTACTGCAACTGTCTGTTCGGGCACTTCAGCGTTGGCTCGTCAGGTGGGAGGACGTGTTCCAGCAGTTACCTCCGCCTCACCTTTAGGAGTTCATCAATGAGAAGAGGAATCCTCTGGTAAGTGCTTTACTGTTTAGGGCACCTCGACCAAGTGGGGTGGGGTGGGGCGGGGGGATGTAGTGGGGGGGTGGGGTGGGTGGGGGGTGGTGTGTGTGTGTGTGTGTCCGTGTGTGTGTCCGTGTGTGTGTCCCCATGTGTGTGTCCGTGTGTGTCTCCTACCTTCCCGTGTTATTGAAGGACAATGAAGCACCATGAACTTGCATTTGGTATCCGGACATCCACTTTGTTACACTGGCGACGAGGATGGGATGGTAGGTGGATTGCCGCTCCATCGGGGCTGCGGGGGGGGGAGGGAGTGTAGCACTTCAGGAACACCGCCTGAGGAAAGCCCCCACACCGAGGCGGTCCGTGTCTAAATGGCCCGCCGTGTGCAGTTCCTGGTCCCTTTTTCATTCTCCTGGTGAGGTCCGTGTCTGGAGCGCCTCACATGGTGTGAGGGGCAGCGTTAGCTACTGCTGCCAGCTTGGAGCCAGGAGAGGAAGTTCTGCTGTTTGGCTTGTGGCACTGGGAAGTGAGCCGTCAACCTGGCTGGCGCTCTCCTGATCTGGAGGGGGGGTTGAGCGCTGCTTCTTCTGTTTCAGACCAGTGCGCCGCAGAAGGAAAGAAGACCTGCGCCACCCGTGCATTTCCCTGCCAGCAAAGGGGGGGGGGGAGCCCTGCAGCATTGGAGAGTTGCAGGTTTGCTGCTATGGCCGTGGGAGGACCCGTGCCTCGTCCTCCCATGCCCCTCTGGATAAGGAGCGGGCCCACTGTTGCGTCCTGGTAGAGGTAGATTGCTATGGTTGAGGGTTCTCCATGTTTTGCCAGTGTTCATATAGCACCTGGTTTGTACTGGTGTAGGTTGCTATGTGGCATCGGATGTTGTGCAGTTTACCTCCTGATTCCTAGTTTGGTAAATCAGGTTGTCTTACTGATGTGTAGAGGTGGTGTAGCGTAAGTGAGAGAAAATGGCCAACGGTTTAGTGGTAGTGGAGCAGTATTGTGGGTGCGCTTCTTCATACTGCAGTCAGAGTTGTGCTGTGTGGGTCCCTCGGTTGCTGTTGGGCATTTGTTGTTGCTCCTTTTAGGGGGCGTTTGGTTTGTGCTCAGAGGGGCAGCTCTGATACTCCGGGGGGGCAGACCGCAGTGGAAGGTGTTTAGCGCGTAGGAGGGTAAGTTTGGTTAGGCAGTTGTGTTAGTGTTATCTAACAATAGTGTGGCTAGGGGTGGCAGCCCTAGGTTCTGAGGGGCAGCTCAGGACAGGTGTAAGTGCATAGTTTGTTTTTAGGCCTCGAGGGTTAGTACCGGGGGACTTGATTAGTTGTGTTGAGGGTTGTGGCATGTTGTTGTCATGGAGTTAGTTTGCCGTTGGCATTTTCCACGTGGTCCGGTTTGACCTGTGAATGGTTCCCTTTGTGTGTGGTTCCTATTTGTTGAGGTTGACAGGGGTTCTGTGCATAGGCGGCCGCTGTGTGCGGGATTTCTGGCACTGTGTTTGGATGATTAGGGTTTGGTGCTGGTTGTGTTACCTTAGTCATTCTCTTGTGTTTCCCTATGGGGGGGGGAGGGGGAGGGGGAGGGGGAGGGGGAGGGGGAGAGGGAGGGGGAGAGGGAGAGGGAGAGGGAGAGGGAGAGGGAGAGGGAGACACCTATGGGTGTGGTGGTGAGCCCGGTGTTTCCCTAATGATGTTGTGTCATCTGTTTTACCTACCATCCCGTGTTACTTATGGAGTACAGGACAAGGACAATAAAGCACCATGAACTTACATTTGGTATCCAGACATCCACTTTGTTACAAACTCCTTCCTGGGGTCGTCTGGTGCTGGGAGGCACCCTCAGCGGCTCTAGCCTTACCAGGGTTTGCCCCGAGGTATCCCGAAAGGGATCTAATCTACATACCGCAGTAGTCTCTGAGGTTCCCCTTAAAGGGGTGAAGTGTACTGGGTGTAACCCCCGATGTTCCCAAGTCAGGAGCTAAACGTACCAGGTTTTTTCCCCAGAGGTTTACCGGAAAGGGGCTAAAAGAACCAGATCATTCCCGATGTTGCCCAAATAGGGGCTAAAAAGACAGCAGGACTGAGGACCCCCAACCTGGGGATCTTGACACTGGGTGTTAGTCTGAGGTTCCCCTCAAAGGGGCTAAACTCCATACCGGTTCTGCCGAGGGAGCAAAGAAGGTTGGCAAAAGTCCAAGGCCTTCCAGTACCAGCTCTGCTGAGGTTTCCTCACAGAGGGCTAAAATCAATTGTGAGGCTCCTAAAAATCCTGTCATAGCAATGGCTTCATATAGGCCGGTGACGCAGGTTTCTTCAGTGTGCAACAAAATTGCGGCTCAGCCTTCACTGCCTGAGATGCCCATTTTGTCGGGCCTGTCAAAATCAGCCAGTTCATCAAGTTTGTCTGGAGGACTGTGAATGGTCGCTGGGCCTCGTTTTTCATTGTGCCAACTGGATAACTGAGATCCTTTTCGGCCATCAATTGACTATGTCTCAAGATTTCCTCTTCTGCCAACCATTCTGCTTCCTCCAACATTGGCTCCTCTGCATTATGTTGGTACCGCCAGGGGTGGGCCATCTTGGCAGCCGGCGTCAGTGGAGTCGTGGGGCTACGGTCGGTCGGATCGTCCTCTGCCCATGCATCCGCCTAGGGCTTCCTCGGAGGACACTTTCTTTGGCAAATTTTTGGCCCTCATGAATTCAGACCCAAAGAAGGCATATTTTAAGGCCCTCCAAGGATTTGTACCCTGAGACTCTCGAGCCTCAACCCGCTGTCTCAGAATGCGCCGTAATTGCCTCCTCTGCTTCCAACAGGGCCTCCTCCTCCTCAACTGCTTCCCCTGCCTTGGGTGCCTCCACGTCAACTCCTGTTGTACAACCACCAGAGCAAAAAGTGCCTGATCCACCTTGCGCTTCGGAACAGCTTTCTGTTCCTGCTAAAAAGGACAAGGAGCACATGGATGAAGACCATGAGGACCTGCCCCTTTCTTTCGGGGCTTTCCATGAGTGTTGGATTTGATGGTGTTAGAAATTCCAACTCTCAAACCCCCAGCTTTGCAGGAGGGAGCTCTCTCAGGGGCCTTCACGTTAAAATCACAAGCGCGCTACAGTCTTCTTTTTTTTTTTTTTTTTTTTTTTTTTACAGAAGGAAGACCGAGAAACTTGGGAGAAACCTCATATGTGGCATCATATTAGCAGGAAAATTGATGCTCGTTTCAAACTCCAGTCATCTGTAGACATCCCCTTGGGTTCCTGTCCACTTCCTTCGTCTACAGTAGTGGCAGTGGCTACGCTTCAGTGTAAGCCTTCGTCCACTTCTTCCGCCACTGCTTAACAGGTTTTGTCTAAAGAAGACAAGATTGATGGTATTGGGGGTGGAGGTATGTTTTTTCCAATGCAGGGCTTCAGCTACGCCAGACAAACACAGAGGTAATACTCAAGCCAGCTAACCTCAAGTTGTGGAAAGAATTATCTGAATTTCAAGACTGTATTTCTCAAGACAAGTTAGGATTTCAAGGAGGGTCTTTCTGATGCCTGGGTGTTGGCTCAGGATCTGCTGGAGGCAGCGGCCCATCATGTGGATAAGTCATCCCGGGGCCTGATAATTGGAAATGATGATTCCCGCCAGGCGTGGCTTCATGCTACCAAGTTTTCAAGGGAGGCCCAAGAAAATGTGCTTGAACAACTCTGAGGGAAAATAACTTTTCCATTCCTTCACAGATGAGTTCAATGAAACAAAAACAAGTAGGCTAACTGCCAAGTCTGTCTGTTTTAGCAAAACCTGCTCCTTCAAACCGTCCTATACCTACAAATCTGACACTCGAAGATCTTTTTTGGGTTTCAGAGGTTTTCAGGACCGAACATGCCAAACAGATTGTTCTTCCAGTGGGCTTCAGCGCAAGCAATAAAGGCAAGGCAGCTGTTTTTTTGTTTTCCCATTACTCACCCTCCTCTTCTGCCACAGGTGCCATTGCCAAAGAGAAGTCAGCAAAATGAAATTTTTCATCTGTCCCACGAGTCCCCGGTGGGCAACGGATTTCTTCTGATCTGGAGGCGTGTAGTGCCATTACAGACGGCCAGTGTGTTTCGTCAGTCTCCCATGCAGGCCTTCGGCTACCCCTTTCAAACACCCCATCTTTTCATCCACTTTTTTCTTTTAAACTTGATTTTAGTGCAGTGAAGACTTACACACTGGAAGCATATGCATATACAAATTCGTTGCATTCCAGTTTGGGCACAGGGATATTCAATCAAACAAGCAATTGTAGAGACTATATAAAAAAATATTAGACATCGCAACATATGATAGTTATTGAGCAGGCCTAATCCTCCTTAAGTACTCCCGAAATGGTTCCCATATGTCCTTAGGTCTGCAGCTTGGTGACACCAATGAAATGTAAACCTCTTCCCTTTCATTAGCAAAAGTCGCTTCTCTAAGCCATATAGTGCTATCAAGAGCATCTTTCGATTTCCAGTAGTACAGTATTCATTTTTCGGCGATCAGACACCCCAAATAAAAATGGCGGCGCATCTTAACGGATACCTTTCCAATGTCTCCAAACAAGTATTTGGGGGATGGGTTTGGGGGTGATATTTGTAATCTTATTCAAGCTGTCCACAACTGATCGCCAGAACTGGGCAATCCTTGGGCAACTCCAATCAGACCCTCCAGAATATTGCGGCAAGATATGTACAACTTTGCTGCACAAAAAGAAACATTTTGCGGCACACTGCTGCATGTTTTTGCAGCAATTTCTATTACAGAAATTATGCATTGTGCACTATTTTCAGTCCAAAAAATAGATACATTTCAGTTTTCCCCGACTGTATATTGAGACAAGTATTTACAGTGCTTGGAGGCTGAGAACTCCAGCATGGAGCAGTATAAAAATCATATCGGATGACACCAAGTTACCGCCCTTAGAAGCTGTGTAATGCAGCATGAAGCACTACATAAAGCAGATGTTAATAACTTACAGTGCTTATAAGCTGAGCACTCCAGCATGAGCCTCTTAAAAAATCTGATCGGAGGACACCAATTTACAGCGCTTAGAAGACTTGGGTAGGTGAATGCACAAAGAGGTACCCGAGGGAGAGTGGAATTGCACAACTGGGGTCAGCACGCAATACAACACCTGGAATTTGTCTAATAATGGAGGGCCTGTGGAAGTGAGGTTAGTGGTTCCACAATACAGGGACCTGGGATCCACAATACAGTGCCTTGGGGATGGTACAAATTTCAGGGCCAGGAGGGGGTGCAAAGGGCAGTGGGACACATGGTACTGGCTGGGAGTGTGGGCAAAACTGTAATGCAGGGACAGAGATCACATTAGACGGAGCTCACATTAGATGGATGGTCTGTGTGATGCATGAGAAGGCATCTGTGAGGGTGTGCGAGAATGAGTGAGAGAAATGGGATTCCTGCAAGGGTGCATGTAATTGAGGTTGCCTGTGATTGTAGGTGCATGGGGGAGAGAGTTTATCTGGAGCAGAGTGTGTGAAATGGGGGCTGGACTGCACTGTAAAGATGGATGTAGTGTGCAATTGAAGGTCTGTGTGATGGGTATCTGAGAGTGAGAGGGTATTTGTGAGAGTGTGCGAGAATGAGGGTCAGGAACGGGATGCCTGTAAGGGTGAGAGGGTGCAGGTGACTGCACATGCTCGTGTACATGGGCAGTGAGCTTGTGTGGAGCTGAGTGCGTGACAGGGGGACTGGACTGCATTTAATGAATGGGGATGAGAAGAGGTACATGGGGTGCCGAGTGAGGGAATGGGAAAATACAAAATGGAGACACTGTCTGAGCGAAAAGCTCACAAGTTGCAGAGTGAAGACGGACCTGGTTATGGAGTCCTGGGGTCCTTGTCCTGCGATTTGAAGATCTGAGGCCGCTTGCGAGCACTGGTCTCTTTCTTGGAGTGGGCAGGGCAGTGCTGAATAGTTCCAGGGGGCAAACAGAGGCCCAACAGGTGTCGGCCTTCATTATATTTGGTTTCCTCACAGCATGCCCAGCGCACGGCAGACATTGTCTGCCATGCGCCGAGTCACAGAGAAACTGAACTCGCATACACAGCCAATGGCAGCTTTGTGTATGGTGATTGAAGCCTCCCCACTCAGCCTAGACCCATTTGTGCTATCAGACTGATGCCACATATCACGACTTCACACTACCGCCAGGAAAAACAAACACAGAAGCAGGGAGGGAAAGTCATTTTTGCTGCGTTTAATGTGTATTACGCGGCAATTGCAGCAAACATCATTTTGCGTTTTTACTGCAAATTGCTAAATTGCGATAAGATGTAGGGTCTGTCCAATACGTGTGCATAGTCTGCAACCTGTTCCCCACATTTGGCACATTCGCTACTGGACATGGGTGCGAACCTAGCCACGCGTGCATGTGTGCAATGTAACTGGTTCAGTACATTTAAGTTGTATCGGTCTGTACCTAGCATTTAGGAACAATTCTCTAGTCAGGCGGCACCAGCGATGCCATGTTTCTTTATAAACCACACCTTTTTTAAATCTGTTTCCCACTTCCCTCTAGCGCTATGGGAGAATGTATGAGCGGCCTGGCTCAACTTATACAGCCTAGCAACCAGCCTTCTGGGGTCCCTGCCATACACCACCACCCCCAGTGGTTCACAGTCGCTGGGTTCTACAGGGAATAAGGGCCACAGCCTCTGGGCTGCCGCTCTCATTCTGAAGTGCTGTAATGACTTTATTGGATTATTACCCAGTTTTCCAGACCAGTTGGCAAGGGTGACAAAAGTCCTGTCTGGGAAAAGGTTGTGCCATGTCAGGATACCCCCTGGGTCCCTTGCTCTCTGAATGTCTTTGTCGTATGTTGGGGGGAGGCCAGAGTAGTTCCGCAATGGTAGCGTTCCGCAGTACAGAGCCGTCACTTTGAGATTTTTTGTATTTTGTATTTGTATTTATTATGTTAATATAGCGCTTTACTCCAAAACGCTGCACATTTTAACAGGATACATATGACATTAACATTATAATAGTAACAGTAGAAGCAATCTTTTTAAACAATCTAGCCCACCCGTTCACAGTTGTGTGGACTGGATCAAATGTGCAAGTATCAGCATGCTGGTTAGCTACGACGATGGATTTCAGGCTCGAAGGGGAGGCACTATATCTCTCAGAGGCTGTATGAATCAGACATTCCTGGGCTGTGGGGGGATACCAGTAGCCGGCAAACTGTGCCTGTGAGACAATATAATATAATTCAAAGTCGGGAGCTTGCAGGCCGCCTTGTTCAAATGGTCTGGTCAATCCCTCCCATTTCCTACGCAGGGCTCCAGATCCCCATACAAAACCATTGCCAAGGACTGTACCTTATCAAAGAACTTATGCCCCAGCTATAAGGGAATGTTGGTAAAATAGTACAGTAATTTAGGGACCACAATCCTCTTCAGCATAGAGAGTCTGCCATATAGCTAGATAGGGAATCTGGCCCAAATACCCAGCTTATCCGCCAGTGTTAATAAATAAACCTCATGGTTGTCTGCCAACAAAGAATGATGTGTACGAGAAACAACTGTGTCCAAATACTTAAACTTATGCGGCACCCGCCTGAATCCCATCAGATCAGTCGGAGCGCAAATAGCATTGGTCAGCGGAAACAGTTACGATTTGGATTAGTTGATACAATACCCTGAATGTGTAGAGAACTTGAGGATCTCCATTCAGTGGAGCCACATTACGTGCCAGATTTTGAACATACAGGAGCGAATCATCAGCATAAATAGATATGCGTGGCGTGCCTGCTAGTGTAAGCCACTATGGGTATGGTTGAGTCGCATTATGCACGCGTGGGTCTCAATTGTCAGCGCGAAAAGTAAAGCATAGAGGGCAGCCCTGTCACGTGCCGTGACCCATCATGAAGATCGGTGAGACCGTGCCTCCAGTGCGGACTCTGGCAGCCGGGTAAGCATATAACAGATGGATAAACTGCACAAATCGTCCCCCAAACGCATCTACTGGAGTGCCGCAAATAGAAACGGCCAGGAGACCAAGTCGAAAGCCTTCTCGGCATAAAACGAGGCAGCAACGGTCTGCTTGTGGATTAATTGAAATTATGCCGAATAACGTGTGTAAATTGAATGCTGTGGAGCGGCTCGGAATGCACAAAAAACCCCAAAATGGCGGGCACCACCTAATTCTCTATAATGTTCATTTGACGTTTATAAATTAATCCAAAATTAATCCAAAATGTAAGTTTGAGTTTTGAGGTGCAGACCGCCAAAAACAACCCAGAGACATCTGGGTTCAAGAAAACCTTGAAAGCAAAAAAGCGGAGTGTGACACACCCTGCTAGACGGTTGCTCTCTCTCTTTTGTACCTCTAAAACGGAGGTTACTATATTCAGTTATGAAAAAATATGTATATATATATATATCTATTATTGACTTTATTTGTTGTTTGTCAAAGAATAATATTCGTATATCCACAATTAGGTGCTTGGTCTTTACATAAGGTATAGTCATGTAGTTTGTATCCATTAAATCATAGCTTTAGTTTGGAAGATAATAGACCACAACGTTGGACTTATGTAAAGCAGAGGGGAATCACTTTAATGCAGCCAATGCATTTCGGAGAATGTCTCTCTCCTTCATCAGGGCTGTGCCCCCTAAACATAAACCATTGAATTTACATAATACAAAGCAAAAAATGCATGTGTATATTTTAAAAGTTACATACTAAAGTTTCAATCGTAGTATTCAAGGAGTTTCCAGAGCCGTAAAATTGAAAATAAACAGAGTATAAATAAGCCCAATGTACACAAAGCACCAGGACAAAACATCAAAACAAGTCATTTCGCTCATATCTCAATTTTCAACCTGAAAGTTATCCATATAAGCTTTGAAGTAAATACCTCATTCATCTCTTTCTTTCTTGTTGAATTCGCTGAACCAAGTCAGGTTCAGAAATCAGATCCTCCCTAAGATCAGATATACATATAATCAACCATGTTGTCACCTCAACGTTATCCTTACTGCCAGCAATATAGTTCAGAGGATTGAAATGAAATAAATGTAGCTTACTTGCACGTTTACATGTAACAGCGTGATACCAACGTGGAGTCAGTCAGTCAGTCAGTCAGTACCTTTAGACAGAATAATAAATGTACCATTTTGAGTACACTGGTCGTGACACCATTTAAATGCTCTTTTAAAGTTCATAAGGCTCTCCAGAGAGCAGAGTTTCAGCTTACCTTCTTGTTCGTATAGCCGTGCTGGGAAGAGCGCGCACGCGTCCTCGCAACACTGGTATTTGTGTGTTGCCATGGTAGCAGGCGAGAGATGCCTGAGTAGTACTGGTCGAATTCTACTGGTAGTACCCTTGTAGTACTGGTGGAATTCACAATTAATTGCCCCGGGGGTGGTGAGAAGCCCAGATGGCCCCCTAATCCCTGTGATATGTTGAACTCCCGTCTCAGATCTAATAGCATGAGCAAGAAATTGACCCGGCCTATCCACCACCCCATAGCACCTAGCTTGAATGGGGTAATGCATCAGGCTGACCTCCCTGTCAGCCAGGTACCTACATTTTAGTAAGTTTCCTTTAATGAGACCCAGTAATGCTCTGGTGTGTGTGGTGCTGTACTCCTTCTAAAGTCGTCTCAGGTCAGATTCAACTCTACCCATATCGTTTCTCTCAAAGCGCCAGAAGATCTGGAGATAAACTCCCTTCTGACCCACACATTAGAGGCCCCCTAAACAGTAGAGTGGTGCTGCACAGAACCCACATTTCGAAGGGATTGTGTCCTCCGACGTATTCCTTATCTTTGATAGATCATCTACAGCTTGCTGGCCTCGGAAAATTTTTTCAGTAAATGCGCGTCGACGTCCCTCGAGCCGATGTCCCTCGACAGCCTCCGTATCGGCGCTGACGTCATCACGCATATAAATTTACTCGCGCAGCGTCCGTTGCTCAGTTCCATTTTTCCGTGCTTCGTGGGGCCTCGGGACATCGTTGCTCAGTTCTTCAGTCAAATATACTTCATTATTCCTCGAATACCGACTCTTACTCAATGGCTTCCTCTTTCGAACCGACGACTCCACGGTCCGGCTTCAAAAAATGTCGAGACTGTGGAAAGAAAATGTCGTTGACGGATCCTCACAGGATCTGTTTGTGGTCCCTGGGAGTCGAGCACCATTGTTCGGAGAACAAGGACTGCATGTCCATGACGGTGAAAGCCTTTAAGGAGCGTAAGGGGAAGCTCGAGAGAGGTAATGCAGTTAAAACTTCTTCGAAAGTTTCCTCGGCGGAGTCGAGACATTTGTCTCCTCGCCATCACAAAAGACATTCTCGTTCTAGGTCTAGAAGCAGTTCCCATCACTCTTCGAGATCTAAGCATTAAAAAAGGAGACGTCGAAGATCCCCTTCCTCGTCTTCTGTCATGATCTCTGCTTCCAAAAGGTCAGGGTTTTCCCAACTCCCTTGGAAGCAGATCCATAACCCAGGTTCCGAGTGCCAACCAGTCCCAATTGGGACCTTTTGGACCCAGTCCTGGCGCCAGTGGCACCAGGCTCATAAATATGCCCAGTCCCAGCGCTGGAAGCGCCGGGCGCATAATGCTTGGGTGGACTTACCTGCAGCAGACCATGCTGCTTACTTGCCTGCCAGTTGAGCCTCTGATCCTCTTCTGTTTGGAACTACTTTTCCTGTTGGGTGGGGCAGGAGCCACTCCCTAGATTCAGAACACTGGAACTCTTCTGGAAAGCAGGAACTCTTTTCTTACCTAGGCGTGGCTGTGGAAGGAGACTACTACAGGAGGCTATTTAAACCACACCCGATGGATGAATCTTGCTTTGCGTTATTCTGCATCCTCTGCAGCAGAACGTTCATCGTGTCTTCTGCATCTGATCCTGGGCCTAAGGAAAAAGGCTTACCATCCTGAATCCAGTCTTCAGCAACACCTATAAAGACAAGAAAGAACAGGTTAGCATTACGGTCTTCAGTGACAGCTCTTCACTTACCTGGTCCATCGGCTGTCACCAACGCCTCGCGCTGCATTTCCGGCATCTGAAAGACAAAAGCTTACCAACTCTTTGCACACTCCGGAGGCCTTCGGTGCTGCATCCCGCATCTGAAAGACAAAATAAGGTGCGTTTAAAGACATTGGGGAACTTTAATACTCACGTGCCATTACTCCTTTCCACATCTAACCCAGTGGGTATTCCGGCACCCTGCAGCCGCTCCGAACTTGTACCTGCAAAATAAAAAGACAGTTAGAGCGCATCGTGAAGCAGGCAACAAGCGCTTACTTAGGTGCTTCCAGGCGCTTCTATTCATAACACGGGCTCCATCTTCAACTCACTTCAGCCCGTCATCCGCCATCGCCGGAACCCTGCAAAACAAGAAACATCATTACTAAAGACTTTAAAGACATTAGAATTACTCGAAACTTACCGTTTGTGCAGTAAACGACAGACAGCAGTCCTCTGAAGTCAAGAGGCCTGCCCCCCTTATCCAGTGAAGAAACTGGTTACAGCACCCTGCCCCGAGGCAGATGGAGAGCACGGCGTTCACTTACCTAAGACATCTTACCCTTCGAGTCAGACATACAGTGCACAGAGGTCCAGCCCAAAGAGCCAGCCGTGTTTTACACATCACCTTTGAAGATACGGTATACGCCCAGTCAAGACCGGCGCCTCTACGGGAATCAGGTGAGCGTCACATCTTCTTCCGTTTCCCCGAAAAGGGTCTCCTGCCCCACAAAACATAGCTCTCAGACTGAGTGGGAGGAATTCAGGAAAAAGATGCTTTGCGTCTTCGAGAAAGCGGCCCCGACCCCCTCGAAGACTGCTGAGGGTGATACCCTGGGTAAAAGACCCGAAAAATCAAAATGCCGCGAGTCGCAGCACCCGGCGAAAGAAGCTACTCGAGAGCGTGACAAACCCTTGAGTAAAGGCAAAATCGCGTCTTCGACGCCATTATTGAAGGGTTCTTCGACGCACAGGTCAGTCGGTTCGATGCCGTCTTCGACGCCGACATCGACGCCGAGAAAGGACAAACCCACGGCCACCCCACAGCCAGTGGCCATACCCAGAGCCTCGATCACAAGAATGTTGTCGACAACCTCGAGTAGAATTCTGATACTCTCGAGTTACTCGAGGCCTCTACCAACTTTCTTGACGCCTTTTTCGATGGCTTTGACGTCCGCGTCGACGCCGTCAAAGTTTTCTCAGCCAATTATGACGAATTTGGCCCCTTCTGCTCTGGAAATGGGATTTATACCATTTCCAAGATCTGATCATTCCAGAGCCTTAGCATCTATTTATGGAGAAGGGGAGAATTCGGATCAGGAGAGACCTTATGAGTTGCAGGGATCTGCAACTCCTGTACCAGAGGAATTTACTTCTGAGGAAAGTGGGTTTAAGGACCTCCAAGAATCCTTACATGAAGCAAGTGGGTTGGACACTTCCCCAGTAGTGGAATTTGCCAAACCAGACCTGGGGAACATGCTGAAACCCCTTATAGAACCTTGATGGCAAGGATAATAGAGTTTATGGGGTGGTCTACACCCTCACCTGCTTTTCAGCAAGATGACCTCACAGACATTTTGGTTAAAGGTCCACAGGAGGATCCTGTGGTGCCATTTCATGTGGCATTACAAAGGAAAATATTGGCAAACTGGGAAACCCCTGAGGTTATCCCGGCGGTTAAAAAAAAATTAGCAGCCAAGTATAGGGTGTCTACTGCTGACCCTGAATATTTATCCAGACACCCAACTCCGCAGAGTCTGGTTGTGCAGGCAGCAACTTCATCAGGTAGTAAATCGGCTTACCCTACTGTTCGACAGGACAGGGATGACAAGAGGTATGACTCTATGGCCAAAAAAGTCTTTTCTGCATGTAGCATGGCGTTGAAATCCATCAATGCTACTTGTACGCTCGCAAGGTTCAGCCACACACTTTGGGAGTGTGCTTCATCAGCGGCTGACTGCCTCCCGGAGGGAGAAGAAAGGGAAGTGTTTCTAAACATCATTAAGGATGGTAAAGACACAATGTGCGAAACCCTTCAAACTGGCATCGATTCTGCTGACAGCATCAGCAGGGCCATGGCGGCAAGTACAACAACCAGGAGATTTGCTTGGCTGCGGAAGTCTGGTTTTGCCCCAGATGTGCAAAGCAGACTCTTGAATATGCCTTTTGACGGCTCTTCCTTGTTTGGTAAGAAGGCGGATAACAGTTTAGAAGAGCTTCAAACATCAAAGGCAGCAGCAAAATCCCTGGGAGCTGCAATCCGTCAGACACCATATCGCCCCTCAGGAACCTCTTGCAGAGGTAAGTCCTTTCGCTTCTATTCCGCATTCGGAAGAGGCAGAGGACAGCCGGTTCAAAGGGGTCAGAAAAAATTCACCCGAGGTGGACGGGTTAAAAATACAAAAGCCGCAGCAGCAGCAGGTGCCTCTTTACCCTCGGCATCTGCATCAGCCGCCTCCAAACCGCTCTGAGGACTCTTCTCACAAGACACCAGTAGGGGGCAGGTTAACTCAACATCTGACAGAATGGCAGGCTATTACGTCAGATGCTTGGGCATTGGAGACAGTTACCCAAGGTTACAGCCTGCCCTTTCTACACATCCCTCAGTCATCCACCGGGAACAGCTCTCTGAAAGTTCCAGATCCGCTCCTCTTGCAGGAAATTGTAGACCTGCTAGAGAAAGGTGCCATGTACCTGTAGCGGAGAGGAACAAGGGCTGGTACTCCCCCCCCCCCCCCCCCCCCCCCCCCCCCCCCCCCCTACTTTCTCATACAGAAGAAAGATGGAGGACCGAGACCTATCTTGGACTTACGAGAATTGAACAAGTTCCTCAGGAAGGACAAGTTCAAGATGGTAACTCTCTCTCAGATCCTTCAGGACCTCCAGCTCCAGGACTGGCTGGTATTTCTGGACCTCCAGGATGCTTATTTCCATGTGCCAATCCATCTCAAACACAGGAAATACCTGCGGTTCGCAATGGCAGCTCTCATTATCAATTTCGAGTTCTGCCATTTGTACTGACCTCCGCCCCGAGGGTCTTCACCAAGCTAATGTCGGTAGTGGCTGCAAGTCTAAGGAGGGAAGGGATTCACGTCTACCCCTACCTGGACGATTGGCTGATCAGAGCTGTATCTCCGGAACAAGCTCAGATTCGGCTAGATTATGTCTGCCACTTCCTTCACAAACTGGGCTTCTCCCTCAATTTTTAAAGAAGTCACAGATGATACCATCACAGAGACTCCAGTTAATTGGAGCGGTCCTGGACACTTCCCTGGGAAAAGCCTCGCCACCAGAGGTGAGGGCTCAAGATATTCTGCAGATGGTCACCAAGTTTCAAAATGCCCAACGTCTCCGAGCCTTCGACTTTTTGAGGTTGCTAGGCCTCATGGCATCCTGCATCTTCCTTGTGCCAGAGGCTCACCTGAGAATGAGATCTCTTCAGTGGGCACTGAGAACTCAGTGGTCGCAATTCTCAGGGAGAATGACAGACCTCCTTCAGGCTCCGGACAAGGTGGCTCGAGACCTTCAGTGGTGGGCCTGCCAGAAAAACATCTTGAAGGGAGAACAGTAGTCACAGATGCCTCACTCACGGGGTGGGGAGCCCATATCAATGACTTGAGCATCAGCGGTCGTTGGTCTCCATCGGAGTCCAGACTGCATATCAACCTGTTAGAGCTGAGAGCAATAGGCTAGCGCTGAAGGCTTTTCTGCCATCTGTACAGGGGAAAAATGTCCTGATAATGACAGACAACACAGTGGCCATGCACTATCTCAACAAAAGAGGAGGCATAGGATCACTGCCACTGTGCAGAGAGGCAATGCAGCTCTGGTTTTGGGCAATTCAAGAAGGAATCTATCTATCGGCAGCTCACCTAGCCGGAGAGAAGAATTTTACGGCGGACGCTCTGAGCAGGCAGGGCACAGTCTCCCACGAGTGGGAACTAGCTCAGGAAGTCCTTCAGGAGATCTTCGCCCTTTGGGGAACCCCTCAAGAGGATCTGTTCGCCACCAGCACCAACAGGAAGTGCAATCTGTTTTGTTCAAGGGAATTTCCCCCGAGAGGAGCTCTAGGGGACGCGTTCGTAGTGGACTGGGAGTTTACACTCCTGTACGCGTTTCCACCAGTCCCTGTCATTCCTCAAATGATCAGGAGGTTGAAAAGATTCCGGAGGACCATGATCCTAATTGCCCCAGACTGGGCCAGGAGAACGTGGTACCCGGACCTTCTGGACATGTTCATCTGCCCTCCAATTCGTCTTCCACTCAAGGAGAATCTTCTTTCACAGAAGGGAGGTCAGGTTCTCCATCCAGACATCAGAACCCCCAACCTTCATGCCTGGCTTCTGAAAGGTTGAGATACAAGGATTGGGACCTCGCTGATGATGTCATGGAGGTGTTGCTTTCGGCCAGAAGGCCAGCAACAAAGTCTTTATACCGCTGCCGTTGGAACAAATTGTTGCAGCTGGTGTGGAGAAGGGAATATCGACCCCTTTTCATGTGGTACACCAACAGTGTTATCCTTTCTACTCTACTTGGCAAATTCAGGCCTTCAAGTTGGCACTATCAAGGGCTATCTCGCAGCGCTATCGATCTTCAAGTGCACTGCAGAGGAGCCATCGTATTTCAAATTACCCTTAGTAATAAAATTTCTAAAGGGATTAGCTAATGTCTACCCTCCAAGACCGTTCCAGGTTCCTTTATGGGACTTAAATTTAGTCTTAAATTTCCTGATGGGTACTCCTTTCGAACCACTCCACTCTTGTTCGCTAAGATTTCTCACCCTTAAAACTGTCTTGTTAGTGGCATTAACATCTGCTAGAAGGGTGAGCGAATTACAAGCTCTAAACCCCCTCATACAATTTTTCATAAAGACAAAGTTGTCCCACACGTGAAGCCTAATTTCCTCCCAAAGGTGGTTTCTGAATTCCACATCACTCAGAAAATTACCTTACCTTCATTCTATCCTCCTCCCCATCCGGGGAAAGAGGAAGAAAGGCTACAGAGGCTGGACCCAAGGCAGGCTTTAAGCTTTTACATCAGCAGACTTGCTAGGATTAGGCAAGCAGACCAACTGTTTGTAGGTTACTCAGGGCACAAATTGGGACTACCGATAACAAAACAGACCATTTCCAGATGGATTATTTTGGCCATTCTGGAATGTTACAAACTAGCAGGGAAAGAGCCTCAAGGGAGGGTCTCGGTCCGTCTTCCTTGAGGGGGGGGAGATGCTCGCAAGATTTCGTGGGACAACATGCAGGCATACGCCTTCCCTCCTCTGCCCTTAATTCATCGGATGCTCTTGAAACTCAGGAGTGTTAGAAATCGCACTTTGCTATTCATAGCTCCTTGGTGGCCAGGCAGGTTCTGGTTCTCTGAACTTCAGCATCTGTCAATGTACAGTCTGATTAGGTTGCCGCAGATTCCCAATCTTCTGCATCAGATTAGTCAAAGGGTGTGGCATTCCTCCCCACAATCCTATAGCATGGTGGCATTGGTTCCAGAGTTCAGATCTCTAGCTCAGTTTAGTCTCCCAGAAGATAATATGCGTATAATTCATGCTGCGCGCAAGCCTTCAACACGCGCTCAATGCAAAAGCAAATGGCTTTGATTCTGTCACTGGTGCCTTGCCAAACAGCTTGACCCTTGTCAAGCTTCTATTGACTTTGTCCTGTCGTTCCTATCACATCTAGTAGCCACAGGCATCCACATCTTGTTGTGCAGGACCTATTTGTCTGCCATTGGTGTTTACCTTCGCACAGATGATTGCTCTTTCACTCTGACCAATACAGTCATAAAGAGACATTTTGCAGGGTTTCTTCACCACTTCCCTATGGTCAAGCTATCTCACGGTAAATGGGAGCTCAATGTTGTCCTCACCGCTCTGTCACAAAGCTTTTCAGCCACTAGCTACAACAGAACTAAGGTTCCTCACCTGGAAGGTGGCCTTCTTAATAGCTGTCCCATCGGCCAGGAGAATAAGTGAATTACAAGCCCGGTCTATTGAGCATCCTTTCTTGACTTTTCATAAGGATAAGGTGGTGCTCCGCACACATCCCTCTTTACTTTCAAAGATTGTGTCTGGTTTCCACATTAACGAACCGGCATCAGATGCAGAAGGAATCCTCCATAATTTAGATGTCAGGAGGGCACTAAAGTTTTATCTTCAAAGAATAAGCAACTTTAGAGGCTCTTATCTTTTCGTGAACTTTGGTAATCCTAAAGGAACTCCTGCCTCCAAGTGTTCCATTTTGCATTGGGTTGCTTTGTGTATCTCGTTCAGTTAAGCTTATTCAGTACAAGGCCTTAAAGCTCCAAAGGGTAGCCGCACACATTTGGTGCAAGGAAAGGCAGCAGCTGTTTAAAAAAAATTAAAATTTTTTCCATGGGAGACTATTGCCAAAGCCGCCACATGGGCTTCTCCTTCAGCGTTCTATAAGCACCAGTTTGGGCAAGCAGTGCTTAAAAACCTTTTTCTGGAAGTACATTTCCATCCACCCGTTTCATGAATCAGTGCCTGGGAATCTCCCAAAAGTATAGAGAAAAGGGGATGGGATGTAGGAGCTTAACTAAGTTACTCAGTGTAGTGACCATCCTAGTCAATAATACTCTTTCCTCCATTCGCCCGCCTGTCTTCCCCTCTAAAATGTTTCCTTTCATTGCTTAATTGTCCTTTGACTTTGGCGATAGAAATGAAATGAAGGGCGACGCGCTGGGCGTTGGCTCAGGAATGCAGGGCTACAACCACGCATACAAATAAAAGGACAATAATATTTGTGATGCCTCAAAAAGTGCTGCGATCTTGTCGCAAAGGATGGAATGTCACAAACGTGTGGAGGAAAGGGGACTATGGACTTAGGAGTAAGATAGTCAATACGGTGAGTAACTTTGTTATTCGCTACCACTTCTAATGTGATACATCGAAGCCAAATACTCTAAAATTCTCCCTTTCTCTTAAAATTGAATCAAACTGAGTTAGAAACTGCAATAGAGCATTTTCCGTCTTCTGACTGTCAATGAAATCTACCCTCGGAAAATCATTAGATGAAATTGACGTTAAACTTGGAATCTCGGAGAGCAGTTTTAAATTTGTTGTACGTCTCAGTATAACAGTTTGATTTTCAGGTAGAACACATTTGAATACAATTGTGTAAGGGGAATCCTCGGGATTAATCAAGGTCTGACTTTGTTTATTATTATTTTGTTTTTTTGTGTGTAAGTAACACTTTGAATTCTAGTGTCCGAAAGAGCAACTGGACATATTGGGAGTCTCAGTGTATTCCTGATCTCTACAATCACCAGAGCGTTCAACCAAATAGACAATTTTTAAGTCCCCCTTCCGCCCTTAATTCAAATGTGGTACTGCCCCAACTTGGGCCATGAAACTCAGTGACTTGCACACACAAGTGTTATTACAACCACCCCTTTCAGGCTGAACTAACGCTGTTCGAGGCTCCGATGACAATACTGTCTTCGAGCTAGAGCCCATACCAGCCTCCATAGTAATTGAATCCAGAGACCTAGCCAGTGAGGGAACCATACCACCTCCTGCAATGCAACCGCTTCTGAGATGGAGGATGCACTATCGTCTCCGCCAATCCAATTTTAGAACCCTTGCCCATCCCTCCACCAGACTCCTGGCATTCAACCCCCCCCCCCCCCCGACCCACTCGCATCTGACTGGACCCCTGTTACTTCAAGAAACTTTTCAGCCCCCATAGACTCTTGTCAATGCAAACTCCCCCTCTCCCCTTCCCCCCCAAGCTCTGGTTTCAGTCCCTCCTGCCCCCATGTCCAGATGGCAGTGAGCGCTTTAGGGGAGTTCCATGTTTAATTACTGTGTCTGATTGAAAAATAACTTTTGCTCTCCAGCATGTTCCAGTTCAAGGCCCTCCCCTTCGTCCTGATTCGGCCCCCAGGGTGTTCACGAAGTGCCTGGCATCAGTGGTGGCCCATCCGCGTCTATGGGGGATACACATGTACCCGTACCTTGACGACTGGCTCAGAGTCAAGGTACGGGTACACGTGTATCCCCCATAGAGCCAGTTTGTGAGAGGTAGCCGTCAGACACACGAAGACAACCGTCCAGCTGCTGACTGATTAGGGATTCTCCATCAATTATCCGAAGTTTTGCTTGACGCCATCGCAGAACGCCCTGTTCCTAGCAGCTAGACTCAACACTGTCTCCTGCCTAGCGTCCACTCTCTGGGGAGAGTGGCGCCCATGCTGGGGGAAGTGCAATAGTTGTTGGCTCTGAAGACCGCCACGGTGCAGACCATCGAGTCGATGCTCCACATGATGTCGTCTTGCATCTACCTTATCCTGCTCTGCATGTTACGAATGCAACCTCTTCAGGAGTTCTGGACACTCGCTGGATTCAAGTGTCTGGAAACTTTGCAGACAAGATCCCGCTCGATGAGGAGTTCCGTTGGAAGATAAGGTGGTGGGGCGTACACTGTAACATCGCCTGGGGCACAGGGTTTCAAAACCCTGCATACCAGGAAACGGTCACCACAGATGCTTCCCTGAGCAACTGCGGAGCCCACACCAGATGTCTGCATGCCAGAGGCCTGTGGAGCAGGATCTACACATCAATATCCTGGAGCTATGGGCAGTGTTCTAGTCCCTCCAGTTATTCCTTCCATCTCTGAAGGGCAAGGTGGTGAGGATCTTCACAGACAAGACCACCACAATGTTCTACATCAGGAAGCAGGGGGGCACTCGATCCCCAGTGCTCTCCAATGTGGCACGGGACTTGTGTCACTGGGCCGTCGGACAAGAGATGTTCCTCATCCCATTTCAGCTGGCGGGAGTCGAGAACACCATTGCGACTCCCTCAGCAGGGAGTTGCACTCCTGCCACGAATGGGAACTTAGGCAGGACCAAGAGGGCCACTTCTTCATCAAGTGGGGCAGGCACCAAATCGATCTGGTTGCGACAGCAGCAAACTCAAAATGCCAGAAGTTTGCTTGCAGTTTCCACCAGTCGAGGAGCATCGGGGATACATTCTCCTTCCTGTGGGAAGGCCTGTTGTCTCTCCTGCTGTGAGGCCTCAATCAACTCAAACAGGGCAGATGCAAGATGATACTCATCGCCCCAGTGTGTCCGAGGCAGATTTGGTACCCGGACCTTCTTGGCCTGTCAGCCTTTGTCACCGGCTGAAAGGGCCTTGCACTCACTGGATGTTGCTCGTGCTCTGAAGTTCTACGTGGCATGCATGAAGAGTTTTAGAAAGACGTCTCATCTGTTTGTGAACTTTGGTCCTGTGAACCATGGGAAAGCTTTGTCCAAGGCTTCGATCTCAAGGTGGCTCTCCGGCTGCATCGGGCACTATCATCTGTTGGCGAATCGACTGCTGCCCGGCTGTCCGAGAGCTCATTCCACCAGAGCTATCGCTGCAACAGTGCCGTTCCTGTCTGGAGGGTTGCCCAGAGCAATGCCAGTGGTTAAGATTCATTCTAAACCTTCCAGCCATCACCTCTTTGTTTTTGCTTTGTCACCCCGAGTGGGACGGGTATGCCCAGACGTGGGTCCTGTGCCTGCTGGGCCTAGAGACCCAAGCTACTCCTCACTGATGAGCCCCAACCAGGGCGAAACATGTTTGGGGATGCTTGTGGTCTCGTGCAGAAGGGATGTGACCTAGCAGTTCGGGCTGGACTGCCCCTTTTGGGGTGGGGCCAAGCCTGATTTGCATATGGTCTTTCCCCTTCTGTAATGGCTTGGCAGGCGAAGAACGGTGGTTTGGAGGCTTGCCCAGAGCAATGCCAGTGGTTAAGATTCATTCTAAACCTTCCAGCCATCACCTCTTTGTTTTTGCTGTGCCCTTGCTGGACATATGCAGGGCTGCTATGTGGAGGTCCATGCGCACCTTCACAAGTTCTTCTGCATCAACCGGCATTCCAGAGAGGAGTCCAAAGTCGGCCAAGCAGTGCTACGCAACCTGTTCACTTGAGGGGAGTCTGTTCCAGAGGTAAAAGTATTGCTTCTGTTGAGCCTTGCCACCTCCAATACTTGTGCAATGTTGTACTGCTATGTATTATTTATTCATGAGCATGTGAATCCATGGCAGACCCCATGCTGGAGAAGAAACCAGTTAATTACCTGTAACTATTGTTCTCCAGCATGGGTCTGGCATGGATTAACATTCAAACCCTCCTTCCTACCCCTCTCGGTCATACTGCCATTTTACGTACTTACCAAATCTGAAGATGGCTGCCAGAGGAGGGGCTTAGGGAGAAGGTTATTGCTAGGGGCAGTATGACCCAGAGGACAGGGATTAGTTTAGAGGAGAAATGCAGTTAGTAAGTGAAAGTGAAACTGTTTTTACTTTTACAGAGAATTCCCGTCTTGACAGGGAATATTCATGAGCATGTGAAAACATGCCAGTCCCATACTGGAGTACAACAGTTACAGGTAAGTAACTTGTTCCATCTCTAACTTGTTTCCAATTGGGAAGCTATGGCAGATGAAGGGTAATTCACTTTTACATCCCTCTTGGATAGTATCATTCTCACTGCTTGCCGATTTTTAAAAAGGAACGCATAAAATGCTTCGAAAGTTGTCAGTTAGCCTTTTGAGTGCCACATCTGCGGGTCCCTCTTGTTGCCTAGCCTTATTTTTGTTGAGGTGTATGTCACGATGGTAGGTGTTCTGGTCTCAGTCTTCAAAACATGAAACATCAGATTCAGACAAGTTGGTATCGGAGGGTGCCCCTGATGTAAAAGAGAACCTCATCGTCGGAGGTGGGACGAATGAGAGCGCAGTCTTGTTTGAAACAGAGCCACACCCAAGGGGTACCACACTGTCCAAGTGGACAATCCCACCGGGAAGACTGTAGGTGTTTAATGCGTTTAAAGCTACTGCTGTTGTGCCCATACTGTTATCTGCAAAGCCACCAGAAGAGGTGCACACGGGGGCAATATGGTACCTCTTATCAACCCCTTGTAAATGTGCTTCAAGATTTAATAATGGGTCCTTTGCCATAACTTGCGTCTTGATATTATCAAGTTTAGATAATACTTCAAGCACAGCTGAGTTTGCCTTAACTTCATTTTTCAAACCTTCATACAGAGATACCACTATACAAAGAACCTGGTTAATTTTTATTAGTCCAATTTGTTGGTAGGTTCCAGCAGAAAGGCATTTCAGAAGTTGATAAGGATGGACGTCGAAGTATTTGTCGGGAGAGGAGAGTCAACAAAACAAGACTCTATGACCTGGACAAACTCCTCACTGTTGTCTCAGGGCGTATTATGTACACCAAAGTCAGCCAGCTTGTTGGTGTTGCATAAACTGATCTTTCTTTGTCTCCTGTGTACCACTGCAGGGTAATTCCAAGTACATTTTTGAGGAACGTACCATGTTTTCCTTTTTCTGCACCGTATTACTACCATTTGCAAATTTAGGCTCCTTTTTGAAGAAAAGAAATGATATTTTAGATTTGTTTTTATTTTCTTTGGTTTTTTTTATTTAAAAAAAATGTTGGGGCCAGTTGCAGCAAAGTTGTCAGTGTTGCAGCCCCCGAGGCTTCCTGCAATTCATCACATTTTCCAGTTTTGTCATAGGGCGCTGTAGCTGTTCTCTGAGCCAAATCTCTGTCGGTGGACTAAGGGAGGGGAAGACTTGATGCTGCCAGCATTTCTGCATCTGTCATATAAAATGATTTTAAGGAGCAAGAACATTTTGAAGGGTTTACCCAAGTCAATCCTGACTTGGGTAAACCCTTTAAATGTTCCCGCTCCTTAAATCATATATGTATTTCCGTACCCTGTAGACGCAATCGTAGGTAAACGAAGGCGCTTGCTGCAAGTGTTAATTAGCCGGTAGGCAGGCCAGTGAACAATCAAATCTGTTTATAAATATTGTGGGGGAGTGTTTGGAAGTTCCCGACTTCGTGGCTCGGTTGTCCCTGAGTCATGGAAGCCGTCAGTTACGGTCAATGTGTCACTGGGACTAGTTTCGGGCAATGGGTCCTTTGCTATTGGAGCCACACTCCCGAATATTCCCGTTAGTCAAATCCACCCAAGAAACGGTGCCTCATAGATACTTTGTGAGGAAAATTCATGCAATATTTGTCCGTTTTTGTTTGTTTTATTCATTTATAATGCGCACCAGACCCGAGGGTAAGAGCGCGCAGCAGTACAGGGTATGCAAAGCTTACAAGGGTTACAAGTTACACTTTACATGGTGAAAATACTATAGACAGAATAGGCAGCAATGCAGTACATTATGTAAAGGTATTATACAGTATTTATACAATAAGTTATATACAGGAAATGATATTTATATAATGCTTGCCGGTAGTGTAGCATCGGGCAGAACAGTACAGAGCAATTTACAGTATACAATCTGTATCTGTAATAAAGGCATGAGGATGGCAGGGGGTGCTGGTTAGTTGATCGATTGCTTCAGGTGATTGATGTAGTTGGCTCTGAATTTAAGGTAGGATTTCTCAGCACGTATAGTTTGGGGCAGTGAATTCCATACTTTGGCCGCCCAGACGGGGATGCTAGCACCTCCGGCCTTAGTCAATTTAATCTCGGAATGATAAGGGTATTGGCATAGGTGCTTCTGGAGAGTCTGGATGATCTTCTTTCTATGAATCTATCAGAGAGATAGGGTGGCGCCGCGTTGTTCAGGGCTTTGTGAGTGACGGAGGTAACTTTCAGTAAGATTTTGTCTTGGGTTGATAGCCAGTTGTTGTTCCGCCTTTTCTTAGAGATGTAGGTTTGTTTAGAGATGCCCAGAGCTGCTCTCAGGGCATTATTTTGTAGAATTTGTATTCTATGTGGGATGAGTTTGTTAGCCCCAATATATAGGGCATTACAATAATAGAGTCTGGATAAGATGAGGGCTCTCGCGAGGATCAAACAGTTCTCATCAGAGATGAAGTGTTTACCAGCTCTGATAAGCTTACATGTGTAAGCTGTGGCTGAGGCCAGAGAATTCACCTGTTTGTTGAAGGAGAGGGTGGCATCTAAGTAGAAGCCAAGAGTATTCACTTCCTTGGCAACATTGACAGTGTTTCCATCGATCTCAAAGGCATGATATTTCTGGCCTAGTTTTTTGAGGGTGGAGCGTGTGCCTAGAATGATAAGCTCTGTTTTGTCATCATTCAGGCATAGACCATGGGTTGCCATCCATGCCTGGATGATGAAATAAACCCTATTTACCAAGGCCAAATCCTCGTTGTAATCCCCGGAAAGTGGGAAGAGGATCTGGGTATCATCTGCATAGTTGGTGTAGGTGATACCAAGAAGGTCCAGATCATCAAAAAGGGGCTTGGTAAATATGTTGTATAGTGTCGGAGATATGCAGGAGCCTTGGGGAACACCGCACAAAATAGGGATAGGATCCGCTGCATCTGAGGGGGAGAACACCCTCATGGTCCTTTGATTCAGGAAAGATTCGACCCATAGTATGGCTTCTTTGGAGAAGTGAGCTGCTGAGTTAAGGTGGTTGCAGAGGACTTTGTGGTCTACAAGGTTGAAGGCGGCCGAGAGATCCTAAAGTAGGAGTGCTTCTGAAAGATCCAACTTGCACGGCATTTAGCTACAGATTGTTCCTGGACACTTTCCCTACACTTGGCTCTCTCTACCCTTATCTCGGTCCTAACTGGCAAGCAACTCCCATCCAGCTCTCACGGGGTGCTAATTGCACTCAACACACAACACAATATGAGTTGGCAGTTCGAAGTGTTTGATACTAAATTCATACATTTGCATTCTCAGTTTGCTGCTTACCTGCCGCCCGTACGAGGGCCGACCAACTTGCGAAGTTCACAAGGCTTGCAAGGCAAATTCAGGTCTGAATTGAGCTCCAATCCCCATGGGCTCATGCAGCACAGCACTAGACTTCTTCAAGATCTGACACCGGAGTACCGTGCCACGCACAACTCTGCATACACCCGGCAGCATTCCAGCCAGGCTCACTTCTGGTAGGAGGTTTGCTTCAGGTTAGTGGAAAGCACCCTATAATGTGCCAAGCCACACTGCTCTCTCACACAGCTGCTTCTGACACAAACTCTTCTGGGAGACATACATCAGGCATGGTTGAATATGATTAATCCTAATTTGCAAGCTAAGCATGCAAAATGTGTTGGCTGCAGTGGTCAAAGAGAGCGGGAGCGGTGTGCCTCTACTTTTTTAAATTAAGGTTTACTGTTCCTATACTTATTTTATAAAGAAACCATTCCGGAATGGTATTGTTTCAAAATAAAAGTGTAGGAAGAAGTTGAAACTTGCACTTTCAGTACACTTCACTGAACGTTCCCTTAAACAGCAGGCAATTGTGGTTGGGGGTTGGACTTCTCTATGGGAGGGAGGTGTGGCGATGAGGTTTCTGGGGGATGAGGGCAGGCCAGTAGAGAACATAGTTCCACTACTTCTTTTCGTACAGTTTGACCACTGGTTTGCTGACTGTCATGTTCAGAGTTCATTTTCTACCTCCCCCATTAATTCGAATTTGAAGCAATGTAGCAAAGTACTGATTGATCAGTCGGAACTGCTCCTCACTCTACAGCCATTGCAGTCACCCTTATCCTTCATTGGTTGACAGCATGGGGAAAAGCTCACACTTCTCTGCAAAGTCTCATTATTCTGTTCAATCAACACTGAAGTGTGCCCGAAAATAGACGAAGGTGCCTGGTCATTTTATGTTGACATGAGTGATCTATTTACTAAACTACTTTCTTAGAATCCAACTAACCAGTGCTGTTCACCATGTAGTGTTGATACTAGCAGGATCTAGTTGCACATTGTTTAAGGTTACGTAAGGGTTGTTTTTGATGGAAAATCCTTTTCTAGTGCAAGTCATTTGGTATTGTGTGTAGTTTATTTTTATGTGTGTATGTATATATATGTGTATGTATGTATGTATATATATATATATATATATATATATATATATATATATTTCTGAGGCTTGTGGAATCCGCTTAGATCACATGCTGTGCATAGGCCGACATCTAGTGGAAGCTGCGGAGTATTAGTTTGTTTTTCGAAAATCGAAAATGGGCGTCGACACGGGCGTGCCAGTAATACTATCCCTAGTCTGACGTCCACTGTACCCATGATCCCTCATGGGTGTAGGACCCTTAGATTGTTTTTTTCCGCCATACTGGTCGGAAGCATTTCGTGGAGTTCCCTGGCCTTAGCCATACTTTTGCTAAATATTGTTATATTTACCCATTTCTACACCCCAACGCCGAGTCACCGAACTTCTACACTCGATGCCGGCCCGGAGAAGAATTCAACTGTCGACAGCTGCACGACGGATTTGGGCCTCGGAAGGCCTCCGGCCTCGGCCCGGGCCTTGGAAGGACTCTGGCCCTGCAAGTAGGGAGAGTGGGGGGGTGGACATACTCTACACTCTTTTGGTATATAGGTACATTCTTATATATTCCTACACTTACTAGCCCGCTGCCACAAGGTGCGTATGGAGGGTACCCCTTTCCAATTCTGCCCCAAGTGCAACCGCAAGTACCCTTGGGTCGACGGGCACGCCGCGTGCAATCTCTGCTTGTCGAGGGACCACCCCGAGGCGAACTGCAGAGCGTTTAGTAGGTTTAAACCGAAAACACTTAAGGACCGTTCGATCAAGCGTTGGGCCCACCACGCCAGGCGTCAGGAGGCCATGGCAGCGGAGGGCGCCTTCAGCAATGGCAGCGACGCCGTGCTTTTAGACGGCGAGGGCAACGTGGTGTCAAGAGACAGCCGAGCGCAAGTCCCCGACCTCGGAAGGTCGTCCGGCAGGGCGGCTATGGGGAAGACCCCCGGCGACACAAGCGCTACCCACAGCACTTCCACCAAGCACATGAAGTCCAACCGCGACTCGACGCGCACGTCGAGTTCTCGGAAAGAGGCATATAGAGAACGGTCCGAATCGGTGTCCTCTGGGCGTTCTCGATCTAGATCGCTGCATGACTCCAGGCAATCATCCACTGTTGCCAAGAGTGCCTCGCTCCCCAAGGTAACGGAAGTTCGATCGTCTGAAGACGAAGCCGACTTCCATCCCCAGACCGCACTCCAGGAGTCGGCGCCCGCAGACTGCGTAACGGTGGCTCCCGAGTCCCTACCTCCACGTTCTAAAGATAGGGACACTACCCCCGAACCTCGACGCCAGGCGTCGGAAGGCTCCAGAGGGGCGAAAAAAACGGGAAAACTCTTCCGCCCACGGGGAGGGGGGAATACAGAGGAAGCAGTCTCGGCCTCCTCACACACCTCAAAAACTTCCCACTCCACATAAACAGACAAGTCCCAGTCCTCTGTTATCCCAAGGACACCTGCTAAAACCAGTAAGTCTAGTCAGGATAAGGCGGAGAAAGCCCCAGAAAAGATAATTCCCAGTTCTTGAGAATGGTCTACTGATGACATAGACAGGGTTATGTCAAGGATGTCTTCTTTGGCAGATTTTTACACAAAGAACCCTGAACACTTTCTTTCCTATACTCACGACGGGTCAGCACCCTCAGGCTCTAAGGATCCAATACCTCCAAGTAAGAAGTCCCGGTTTGAAGCCCCAACACGGTCTTCAGACCCCTTCTATATACAGCCCTACTCCCAATATCCAGGGGATACATCCTTTTGTGAGGATCCAGATTTGGGCATGTTGGAAGAGCAAACTGGTATGGGCTACTATGGGGATGATGAGGACCAAGAAGAGGAAGCGGAAGACCCCGAGACGTAGAGAGCAGATTCCCCGGTAGAGAAAGAGCCCCCGATTACCGACTCCCCTGTTGACAATCAACCTCTCCTGAATGAAGTTCTGTCCCGAGTGGCAGAACATTTCCACATTGACACACAGGGTTCTCAAGAGGAGAGGGACTTCGCAGAAGAGTTAGTGGGAGAAAGGAGGCCTGTTGTCCAGGCCATCCCTATCCTTAAGTCTATTCAGAGGACAATATACCCTTCACTTTTAAATCCTAATCTCACCAGGGCAGTGAATCCCAGGATTGAGAAACTTTTCAGGGCAGCCCAATCAGACCCACTGTATATAAGGGGGCATCTGAAACCGGACTCCCTGGTTGTTACTAACACCCGTAAGAGGGCTGGAACACCCTTATCGTCTGAAGCTCCTCCCGACAAGGAGAGCAAGAAACTGTATGGTTTGGGCAGGAAAGTAGCCTCCACTTCCACCTACCAGGCAAGGATTGCCAACTCCACCACCCTGTTGGCCAGCTACAACTGCCATCAGTGGGAAGACGACTCTGCCCCAGAACCCTTAAAGAGCCAGTTGGCACGAGTTGCGGCGGAGAGAAGAGCCGTGTCCGGTTGCATTTTAAAAGCAACCTTTAATGCCGTGGATAACGCCGACAGATTGATAGCAGAAGGAACTGTTATCAAGAGACATACTTGGTTACGGCAGTCTGGATTCAAAGCTGAAACCCAAGCATCTTTGTTAGATAAACCGGTGGAGCCCGATCTGTTTGGTAAGGCGGTCGAGGACGTGCTGAAAAATGCCAAGGACGAATGAGACTCTCGAATCCCTAGGCCAACTAACCAACAAACCCCCTAATCAAAGAGGGAATGGCAATTTTCGTCGCCCATGCGGCCAACATTCCCAGAGAGGATCTAACTATTCCCAGGGGCAGGGTACACCATGGAACAATAATAACCAACAGTCTACCCAGGGTTACGGCAGGGGTAATAAAAGAGGATGTGGTAAGGGTAGAGGCAGTCCCAGTAAAGGAGGCGGCACGCCTCCACCAAAACAGTAACGCTCCGTTCAGGGTCCCTTCTCACGCAACCCCAGTAGGGGGGACGCATTTCCAACTTCACCCAAGTTTGGGAAGGGATCACATCAGACAGATGGGTGCTGACCACAGTATCCGCTGGGTACTGCATAGAACTGTTAAAGCGTCTCCGGAACCATCCTCCACGAAGAATACATTCTTTGGAACACCAGAAGATCCTCCTCGAGGAGATCGTCAATCTGCTAGCAAAGGACGCGATAGAACTCGTCCCGGGACACCAGGTAAACAAGGGTATTTATTCAACTTACTTCCTTGTGCCAAAAAAAGATGTGACAATGCGCCCAGTATTGGATTTACGGCCTGCAAACAAGTATGTCAAGCCCCAAAGATTTTTCATGACTACTCTCCAAGAGGTAATCCCCCTGCTAAAAAAGGGGGATTACATGGCAACATTGGACATGAAAGATGCCTATTTTCATATTTCCATGTTCCCAGCACACAGAAAGTACTTGCGCTTCAAGGTGGACAGTCGGCACTACCAGTTCAAGGTACTGCCCTTCGGGATAGCTTCGGCTCCAAGGGTATTCACCAAGGTACTGGCGGTGGCGGCGGCACACCTACGCAGGGAGGCAATCCCGGTGTACCCTTACCTGGACGACTGACTCATCACGGGGGAGACCCCAGTAATTTGCAGAACAAACATTGAAAGGACAATCGACCTCCTCTTCGAATTGGGCTTCTCAATAAACGAGAAAAAGTCAAGTCTGGTGCCAAGCACTTCCAAACAGTTCCTAGGAGCTATCCTAGACACTCAAGAGGGGTTGACCTTTCCTTCCGAGGAAAGAATTCGGAATATACTGCTGCAAATTCTGCAATATCTGTCCGGCCGGCAGTTAATGGTACGCAAAGCAATGCAGTTGCTGGGCATGATGGCGTCATGTATTTCCTTGGTCCCCCACGCACGCCTGCGCATGCGTCCCATGCAGGAATGGTTGGCGAAACAGTGGTCTCAGGCAAGTGGTCAGTGGGACGATCTAGTGGTCGTTTCGCCAACACTTGTACAAAGCCTAAACTGGTGGACAAGAGAAAATCTGTCCAAGGGGAAACCCTTTTACGAACCCGAGATACAGGCGGTAGTCACAACCGATGCATGCCTGACAGGGTGGGGAGCTCACCATCTCCACCACACAGCTCAGGGTCTCTGGTCTCATTCAGTGGCCAAGAATCACATCAACCTGCTAGAGCTTCTGGCAGTATTCAGAGCGCTTCAAGCGTTCGAGCCCTACCTGCTAAATCTGTCAGTGCAAATCCGGACGAACAGCACTACAGCCATGTTTTACCTGAACAAGCAAGGAGGGACTCGTTCGCCAAATCTGTCCAAGCTTGCCCAGAAAATTTGGAAATGGGCACTCAGATGGAACATCTTCCTGTCATCTTAACATGTTCCAGGGGATCTCAATTCTCTAGCGGATGCTCTAAGCAGAGACCCCCTCCCAGAAGAACACGAATGATGTCTACACAGAAGAGTCGTAGAAGATATCTTCTCTCAGTGGGGCTTCCCCACTGTAGACCTATTCGCCACAAGCAAAAACAGACAATTCCCAGGATTTGCATCCACGTTCCCCCAACCAGACTCCCAGGGGAATGCCCTGTGGATGAACTGGTCAGGAATGTTTGCGTATGCTTTTCCACCAACTCCTCATCAGGAAGGTGGTCAACAAGATGAACAGAGAGTCGATGATGCTCGTCCTGGTTGCTCCCTTGTGGGCGAGACAACCGTGGTTCCCACACTTACGCAGATTAGCCGTGTGCGAACCGATCAAACTTCCGGCCTGGTATAACCTACTGTCCCAGCACCAAGGTCAAACAGTGCATCCTCAACCCAACTCAATGAACCTGGCAGCATGGCTCCTGAGGTCATAGAGTTCAGTCATCTCAATTTACCACAGAGGTGTATGGACATCCTAAAAGAATCTAGGAAGTCAAACAGGAGGCACTGCTACTTTGACAAATGGAAGAGATTCATTATCTGGTGCCAGAATAAACAAATCAACCCAGTTGATTGCACTCCTTCCACTATTATTAGATACATGCTCCACCTGCTGGATGCAGGACTGGTTTTTAACTCACTGAGGGTACACCTGGCAGCTCTGTCGGCATACACCACTTCCCATAACAAGGTGTCGTGGTGTAAAGTACCAGTAGTTAAAGCCTTCATGGAAGGAGTAAAGAGACTTCACCCTCCTATTTTAAACCCACCACCAGGATGGGACCTTAACGTGGTGTTATCTAAGCTCATGGGCCCCCCATTCGAGCCCATGCACAAAAGCCGTCTCAAACACCTGAGTTACAAAACAGCCTTCTTAGTAGCAATTACATCTATAAGAAGAGTCGGTGAAATTCAGGCTCTGTCAGTGCAAGATCCCTTCTTTACTGTCCATAAAGATAAACTGGTTTTACGCACACACCCTAGGTTCTCACCTAAGTTTATTTCAAAATTCCACGTGAACCAGTCCATCGAGCTTCCGGCTTTCTTCCAAGACCCACAAAGCTCGGCTGAGGTGAAACTACACACACTAGATGTGCGTAGGGCGGTCCTCTACTATGTAAACAAGACCAGACCGCTTAGGAAAACAGATCAGCTAGTTGTCTCCGTAGCTACAGGCACAGAGGGGGATCGCGTCTCTAAAGGTGCCATCATCTCTAAGTGGATTATTAACTGTATCCAGCTGTGTTACTCACTTTCTGAAAAAACTCTGCCTTTCACGCCTAGGGCCCACTCTACAAGAGGCATTGGGGCCACTCTGGCTTTCATTGCAAATGTACCCCTTGACACCATTTGCAAAGCAGCTACTTGGAGCTCTATTCACACTTTTACTCAGCACTACTGCATTGACACCCATTCCAAGACAGATACCCAAGTGCGACAAGCTGTTCTAAGACATTTATTTGCTCATGACCCTTCTCACATCCCACCTCCTTCTTCAGGTACTGCTCGCTAATCTATGCACAGCATGTGATCTAAGCAGATTCCACAAGCCTCAGAAGGGATACATTACTCACCGTAATCGTATTTCTGATGCTTGTATCTGCTTAGATTCACATGCGACCCACCCTTCCTCCCCTCTTTGAGAAGGCGCATGGAGGCTTGTAGTTCTTACCTTTCTTTATATCTGCTTGGATCATCTGTACTCGCGCTTCTCCTCATGCTACCTCATGTCAGAAAAAATACAATCTAAGGGTCCTACATGCGTGAGGGATCATGGGTACAGTGGACGTCACACTAGGGATAGTATTACTGGCACACCCTGTCGATGTCCCTTTTCGAGTTTCGAAAAACAAACTGTAATACTCTGCAGCTTCCACTAGATGTTGGCCTATGCACAGCATGTGAATCTAAGCAGATACAAGCATCAGAAATACGATTACGGTGAATATATATATATATATATATATATATATATATATATATATATATATTCGTGAGAATTACATTAAAGAGGCATACAAACAGTTGAATGATAAAAACTGCTACGAAAGATGTGATGGAAATCCTACAAAAGAGCTAGAAGAAAAAATAAAGAAGTTTGTAGCAGGTTGGGAGCAGAAAGGCATTCTTACCGAAGAGAACTGTAAATTTTTACTAACGACAAACTCCACCACACCCACTATATATTTTCTTCCGAAAATACACAAAAATTGTAAAAAACCACCAGGGAGACCAATTGTTTCCTTAGTAGGGTCAGTTCTGGAGAATATGTCTAAATTCATAGATGAAACTTCGTTTCCATTTGTCTCTACGTTACCTTCCTATCTCAAAGACACCAAAGACTTTCTGTCACGCATTAACAATATTCCTTGGGAATCAAATTTCATGATGGCAACAATGGATGTCGTGTCCCTGTACACATCAATTGAGCATGACTATGGGAAAAAAGCTTGTGAGAGATATCTGAACACGAGGTCTCTCAATTATCTTGAACACACGCAGATGATCTTAGAGATGATTGACCTCTGCTTAACCCACAACATTTTCGTCTTCAATGAAGAATACTTCAGGCAAACACAGGGCACAGCCATGGGCACTACATTTGCCCTGTCGTATGCCAATCTAACTATGGGTTTCTGGGAAGCCTCTGAGGTGTGGACTGAACAAAATCAAGAATCAACTGAAAATGTGGTCATCTGGCTCAGGTACATAGATGATCTGTTTATAATCTGGAAGGGGACCGAACATGGATGGGTCGAATTTGTGAAGCTGTTGAATCAAAATGAGCACAACCTTAGGTTCACTGAAACCCACAGCTTCTCGTTTATCACCTTCTAGGATGTGAACCTACGGATAGTGGAGCAATCGCTTACGTGTGAACTACACAGAAAACCAACAGGGTCAAACACGCCACTTCATGCCAAAAGTGGACATCCGAAGAGTTTAATTTGGAGTGTACCCTAGGGAGAATTCGTAAGGATAAGAAGAAACAGCTCTACTCTGGACACATATGATGCAGAGAGTAAAATCACAGCTAGAGGATTCTTACAACAATGTTATCCGAAGTAAGTCATCGAAAGAGCGTACCTAAGAGCTAGAAGTCACGACAGACAAATTCTCCTGGCGGATAAAGAAAAGACAACGCCGAAAGAAAATGAAGACACGTCTCATCCTAACGTATGATAGTAGAACAGCAGAAGTAAAACGAGTGTTGCAGAGACATTGGAAAGTGCTCACTATAGACAAGGACATTGGAAAGTCACTAAAGAAACATCCAGATATTAGCTTTAGAAGGAACATTTCGATTAAAGACAGGTTAGTTCACAGCTTTATGGATAAAGAAATACTCGATGATGCGAGCTCCTGGCTGAAGAATCTGAAGAAAGGTTTCCACAAATGCACAAGGTGCAATATGTGCAAGTTTGCAAAAAACTGTGCTACTTTGGAGCACCCAGAAACAGGGGCAACTGTACACATCAATGAAAAAATCACGTGCGACACTGAATACGTGGTATACATTCTGTCATGTAAGTGCAACAAGTGGTACGTGGGAAGCACCAAGTGCAAATTGAAAACAAGGGTGCAACAACATGTCAGGGCTATACACAACAAAGATGCAAACTATCCAATGGCCAAACACTTTACTGAATGCCACGAGAACAACATGGACAGTTTTGCATTCTTCGGAATCCATGCCATTGAAAATGGCCCTAGAGGAGGAGACCGAGAAAAAAAGCTACGACAAGAAACTCGTTGCATTCTAGATTTCGAAACAAAACAGCCAAGGGGCCACAACATGGACGAAGAACTTTATACCTTTCTAGGACATTGACTTTTAAGATCAATGGCCCTTATGTCTGATATATGACTGATTAGAAGTGATTTCATTAACTGGTTTCCATCAAGTGTGAATCCAGATTTGTTGCAGATTTTTAACTATATGTTTATCACATGTGTTGTGGTGATGGGCATTTGTGTGCTTTTTGTTGAGAGCCACGATTGTGGATTGTTGTATATTTTTAAAACATTTGGACCAGTATGAACTGACACACAATGTAGGCTGGTGACATGTAGGTAACAATAATTGGGATATTTCCAAAAAATTAATCTGATCCGAGGTTGCTAATAGACCTTTGTTAGCACTAAGCACTTTATGGACAATGAAAGTCTTTATGCACGTAAGCACCTGGCACTTTGACAAACTGCAGGCACTATGCACTTTATTTGACAAATGTCGAATGCACTATGCACTTTACATTAAGGCATAAGACAATTTAAATAAAGGGAACAAGGTACTATATGGAAACTACATAGTACCACATTACTCGGATCATGTGGAATATTACTCGGAACAAGTTGCAGGCACTATGCACTTTATTTCATAAATGGCTAATGCACCACACACTTTACATTAAGGCATAAAACATTTTATACTAAGAGAATTAGGTATTGTATGATAATTACAGATTACCACACTACTTGGATCACGTGGAAACCATATAACAAATCTGACATTTGCAGGACTAGTATAAAGTGTGCCGTAGAAGAGACCATACCACTAACAAGCTATTAATAGTTCATGAAGGATAGTACTGGGTATTACGAAAGTCTGTAATGATTATTTAATCACTGACTTCACATGAACCAAATTAAGGAAAAAAATACATCACAGGAACCAAGCCTATCTTAAGATGGACGCCGGCACACAATCAACTACTTACAAACATATAAAACCCTTGTTTGTTTCCACTAAATGTCCACATGTCCTGTTTCAATGCCTACAGTCATGTCTCTTTGTATTTAAACACTATGGTGATAGGATACTGGTGTTGTGAGCAAGCGGCGAGTAACGCCGTGAAACGCGTCAACTTTTTGTTGGGAAAGCCGAGATGCAAGACGGCTTATATACGTGTATGCCAACTTTTAACCAATAAAGAGGTTATAAAGATATGCTGGTAGCGATTTAAATTTCTGAAGTATCATCCGAAGGCGAGTGCTCCTCGAATGACTGATGGCAAGTCAGTTGCATGGATAATATATATATATATATATATATATATAATCATGCTGTGCATAGGACGAAATCTAGTGGAAGCTGCAGAGTATTACAGTTGTTGTTTTGGAAACTATAAAAGGGACATCGACAGGGTGTGCCAGTAATACTATCCCTTGTGTCACATCCACTGTACTAATGATCCCTCACGCGTCGGTCCCTCGGATTGTTTTTTTCTGCCGTTCTGCGTATAGCGGAGTTCCTCTTTCAGCGTAAAGCCATTTACTTATTTCAATTACCGATAGTTCATTCTTTCTATCCTCTACTTCACGACCATCCTTTACTTCACTGACCATCAAAGTATCACACCGGTGAAGACCACGTGTTAGGTCACCCTTCAGCCTGGCTACATACAATCAATTGTTATACCGTTTACTGCTTTCTATTTGGTTGTATTTTTAATTTGTACTATCACTTGTCACTGTAGGTGGTGGTTACACATTGATCTCAAAGCACTACTTTGTTTTAGCTTTGTATAATTCGATTCAGTTGCCAATTCAGTCATGTTAAGGGTTTTTGAATACTAAGAACAAACTATCCTTAATATACTGGACCTTTATAAAAAATCATAAAAAGATTACAAATGCATGACTAAGAAATGCATCAACAGCGAAATAAAACAAAAGCTTTACCCTCTATAGTTTTTTTTGTCTGCACTCTCAATTTCATGAGTACTGCTACATACAGAATGTATTTGCATGGATGTGACATGACAGAATAAGTGTAGGCCTACTGCTTTCAAGAAGTAGACCCCAGAACTACAGATGTCAGGGCAAACCCCCCTTTGGATCAGGTGAAGACCAAGAGACTGCCTGTCAAAAGACTACCCCGACGGACCGTTTGGCCTTGGGAGCACAAAAAAAAGTCCTCAAAGACCCCCTCATAGGAATAAATGCCCTCAAAAGGATAAAACCCCTTATAAGGAAAAAACTCATCTAGGCCCATCCCACATAAGGATAAACCTCTAGAGGCTAGGCCTAGGAAATCTGGGGTAATTCCTCCCACAGATAAAGACTTAAGACTTCCTTCCCAACCCTTG
Source organism: Ambystoma mexicanum (assembly GCF_040938575.1). NCBI lineage: Eukaryota > Metazoa > Chordata > Amphibia > Caudata > Ambystomatidae > Ambystoma > Ambystoma mexicanum. The sequence continues at coordinate 155,249,805 of NC_090937.1, forward strand.
GTCTTCCCAAGTTCAGCCCAATGGCCATCGAAGACCTAGACAAGGTCATGAGGAGAATGTCCTCTATGGCCAATTTCTACGAAAAGGACCCTGCCTATTACGAGAGTTTCCACTCCACTCCCCCACTACAGCTCCCTCTGGGTCACAAGTCTCTGCTCAACCTTTTCAACCCCCTACTAAAAGGTCACGTACAGAAATGCCAGTGCGTAGCACAGAAATAGAGCTATATGACCCGGACTCCGAACACAAGGACCTCTCAATTGTAGAGGCAGCTGATCCTCAGTAAAATGAGGAGGCAGCAGACCCTTATTATGGGGATGATTAAGACCAAGAGGCTGACCCAGAGGCCAGTATGTATCCTATAGACTCACCTATTGATCAGGACCCCCTATCACTGATTCTCCTATTGACAACCAACCCCTTATTTATGAGGTGCTAACCAGGGCGGCAGAGAACTTTCGAATTGAGACACAGGAGGTACAGGAGGATAAGTATTTTGTGGAACAAATCCTTGGGGACAAGAAGACGGTGGGACAACTAGGAAGAGGGCGGGCACCCCCCTTGTTTCCTCGCAGGCCCCACCCGACAAGGAAAAGCAAGAAGCTTTATACAGAAAGGTCACCTACTCTGCGGCTTACGAGACCAGAATTGCAAACAATGCAAAAATGGGAGGAAGTGTCGGCCTTACTGTTGTCTGCCACGGAACCATTAAAATCCCAGCTAGCACAGGTGGCTGCAGAAGGGAGAGCAGTGTCAAGCTCTTTACTTAAGACCAACCTTAACGCTGCAGACAACGCTGGATGGATTATAGCACAGGGTACTGTTATTAAACATCACGCATGACTGCGGCAATCAGGTTTAGACCAGAAGCGCAGGTCACCTTAATTAACATGCCAATCAAACCCAACGTGCTCTTTGGCAAGGGCGTAGAGGATGCCCTTCAGACAGCTAAAGAGTAGTATGACACACTTGAGTCTTTGGGTGAACTCAAGAACAAGCCACCCGGCCAGAGGGGTAATGGCAATTTTCGCGGCCAAGGTTCACGACGGGTCCAATTACAAGGGACTCCCTGGGTAAATAATCAAGGTCAGTCCTCCCAGAGCTCGTGGCAGGGGCAACTCCTCTTGTGGGGGTACACTTCCACCAAAACAGTGACTATCCAATTCAGGTGCCCTCCCATGCCTTTCCAGTAGGAGGGCGCGTTTCCAACTTCACCCATGCATGGGAGGGAATCACCTGCGACAGATGCGTGCTGTCCACAGTAGCAGGCGGATTCTATATAGAGCTCCTCCAACTGCCCCAAAATCGCCCCCCACGACAAAGTTCATTCAAAGGAACACCAGCGTATCCTCCTTGAGGAAGTTGCCACACTTCTGCTAAAGGATGCTGTCGAAATCGCCCCGGCCAACCAGGTAAACAAGGGTATTTATTCAGCTTACTTCCTTGTGCCAAAGAAAGATCTGTACATGTGCCCAGTATTAGATTTGCACCCTGCAAATAAATATGTAAAGCCACAAAAGTTCTGCATGACTACACTACATGAGGTAATCCCTCTCCTAAAAAAGGGGATTACATGGCAACACTGGATTTGAAAGATGCCTATTTTCATATATAATGTTCCCAGCGCACAGAAGATTCTTGCGTTTCAAGGTAGCGAACCAGCACTACCAATTCAAAGTGCTACCCTTCAGGATAGCATCTGCTCCAAGGGAATTCACAAAGGTTCTGGCGATGGTGGCAGCGCACCTGCGCAGGGAGGCAATCCCAGTGTACCCTTACTTGGACGACCTGGCTCATTACAGGAGAGTCCCCCCTAATTTGCAAACAGAAAATTCAAGACTATCAACCTTCTCTTTCAATTGGGCTTCTCAATAAACAATAAAAAAATCAAGCCTAGTGCCAAGCACAACCAAACAGTTCCTTGGAGCTGTCCAAAACACACAAGAGGGGTTGGTCTTTCCGTCAGAGGAAAGAGTCCAAAATATGTTGTTGCAAATACCACATTATCAGGCCGGCCGCCAGTTAAGGATGTGCAAAGTGATACGCTTGCTAGGCCTGATGGCATCTTGCATTTACCTGGTTCCACACACGCGCCTGCGACCCATGCAGGAGTTGTTGGCGAAACAATGGTCTCAGGGGCAGGCGGTCAGTGGGACGACCTAGTGGTCGTTTCGCCAACACTGGTAAAAAAATCTTTGCTGGTGGACGAGAGAAAATCTACTGAAGGGGGAACCCTTCTACAATCCAGAGATATAGGTGATTATCACAACGGATACCTCTCTTGCTGGGTTGAGGGGTCGGGGGGGGGCACTACCTTCATCACACAGCTCAGGGTCTGTGGTGTAGCGCGACAGCTCAGAACCACATCAATCTTCTCGAATTTCTGGCAGTATTCAAGGCGCTTCAGGTGTTCGAATCCCAATTAATGAACCAACCTGTACAGCACTACAACAATGTTTTATATAAAGAAACAAGGGGGCACACGTTCTCCAAATCTGTCTAAACTTGCACAGCAAATCTGGAAATGGGCACTCAAACGGAAGATATTCCTATCGTCGCAGCTCGTTCCAGGGGAACTCCACTCTCTCACAGACTCATTGAGCAGAGATGCCCCTACCAGAAGAACACGAGTGGCAACTTCACGCAGAGGTAATAGAACATCTCTTCTCTCTATGGGGTTTCCCCACAATAGACTTGTTCGCTACAAGCGAAAACAAGCAATGCCCAGACTTCGCGTCTATATTTCCCCAGCCAGGATCCAAGGGAACACCCTATGGATGAACTGGTCAGGGGGTAATTTGCTTACGCTTACCCCCAACACCTCTTTTGAGGAAAGTGGTGAACAAGATCCACAAGGAACAGGCGACGCTCATGCTAGTTGCTCCTCTGTGGGCAAGACAACCCTAGTATCCACATCTGCGCAAACTGGCGATGTGCGATCCCATTAAACTCCTGTGCCTGTACAATCTGCTCACCCAGCACGGGGGACTACCCTCTACCTCACTCAATGACCTTGGCAGCATGGCTCCTGAAGTCCTAGTTTGGACATCTTAATCCGCCTTAAAGATGTATAGATATCAACCTAACACTAGACACTATTATTTTGACAAGTGGAGAAAATTTGTATTTTGGTGCCTGTCTAAACAAAGTAACCCCATTGAATGTACTCCTTCCCACATTCTTACATATATGCTCCACTTACTGGGTGCAGGGTTAATGTTCAACTCCTTGAAGGTCCACCTGGCGGCTTTGTCAGCTTACACCACTTCCCACCATAAGATCTCATGGTGGAAGGTACCGGTAATCAAAGCATTCATGGGGGGAGTAAAGAGTCTCCACCCTCCAATCTCAAACCCGCCGCCAGAATGGGATCTCAATGTTGTACTAGCTAAGCTCATGGGCCCCACCCCCCTTACGAGCCGATGCACAAGTCTAGTCTCAAACACCTAACTTAAAAAACGTCCTTCTTAGTGGCTATCACTTACATAAGAAGGGTTAGTGAAATACAAGCATTGTCCGTGCAGGATCCTTTCTTTGTTTTACACAAAGACAAGCTGATTTTACGTATTCGCCCTAGGTTCTCCCCTAAATTAATTTCCAAATTTCATGTAAACCAGTCAATCAAGCTACTGGCTTTCTTCCAGGAACCCAACCGCTCAGCTGAGGTCAAACTCCCCACACTGGATGTGAGGAGGGCGGTCCTCTACAATGTAGAGAAGACCAGACTGCTTAGGAAGACAGATCAACTGTTTGTCTCCATAGCGCCAGGCAGAGAAGGTGACTGCATTAAAAAAAATGCCATCTCTTGCTGAATAGTCCGATGTATCCAACTGTGCTATTCCCTATCAAATAAGACGCTGTCTTTTACACCCAGGGCTCACTCCACAAGAGGGACAGGAGCCACCCTGGCTTTCATTGCAAATGTCCTTTTAGACAGTATTTGCAAAGCAGTTACATGGAGCTCAATACATACTTTCACTCAGCACTACTGCATTGACACGGATTCCAAGACCGATACACAAGTGGGACAAGCAGTTCTAAGACATTTGTTCGCTCATGAACCTTCTCACATCCCACCTCCTTCCACTGCTCGCTAATCTATGCCCAGCATGTGATCTAAGCAGATTCCACAAGCCTCAGAAGGGATACATTACTCGCTGTAATCGTATTTCTGATGCTTGTATCTGCTTGGATTCGCATGTGCACACCCTTCCTCCCCTTGGAGAGAAGGTGCATGGATGCTTTATGAGCTTGTCTGATATATATCTGATTGGATACACCTGTACTCGCGCTACACTTCATGCTACCTCATGTCAGAAACAAAACAATCTTAGGGACCTTGACGTGTCAAGGGCGCATGGGTACAGTGGAGGTCACACTAGGGATAGTATTACTGGCACGCCCTGTCGACGTCCCTTTTCGAGTTTCGAAAACTACTCCAGAGCTTCCACTAGGTGTCGGCCTATGCATAGCAAAGTTTAAATATAGTTACTCTTTCTGTCCTTTATTCTTCCGACATCATTCATCGACGCGGTAGAAGATTGAAGATAAAGGACAAGACAACGCTGTCGGACGACGTAAAGTTTAGACTGACTCTTGGCCGTGGAAGGCCCACCGGGCCTAGGCACATACAGTAGGGAGAGTGGAGTGGGGGAGGGGGGTGGCCATTGAACAATGTATTTTCCCACCCTTTCCATTTATCGCCCGGCTGCCTTTCCCAAACGTGGATAAGACGCCCTTTAAATTCTGCCCCACATGTAACAAAAAGTTTGTGGATCGACAGAGTGTGCAACTTGTGTTTGAACCGTGACCACGACGTAGGGCACTGTTGAGCGTGCAAGGTCTTTAAACCGAAGACTCTTCGAGATCGCAGAACAAAACTCTGGGCCCATCACGCCATGCAGGCCGAGGCCGCCATGGATGTGGAGGGAGCCTCCAGTGATGGCAGCATGGCTGTCTTCTTGGACGGTGAGGGCGAAAGGGAACATTTAAGTTCCCAAGTGCAAGCCCCCGACCCTAGTACGCAGGCCAGCGGCCCTGTTGTGGGGATGACACCCGGCATCAAAAGCACTTCCTCTACTCACACTAAGCACACACCCCGCGGCGATGTGTCGGCACCGCCAAACGTATGCCCAGATACGGCGTCTAGGGGGAGATCAGTAGATTCCCTGTACTCTGGGCACTCAATATCCTGGTCGTCCCAAGACAGGCCCCATAAGAGAAAGGACACCACCCATAAAACTCCTTTGACCGAACGTCGACAGACGAGGCGGAGGTCCCTTCCAATGCCGAAACTCAACATATTGCGTCGAAACAAACTTGAAAGTCCAAAAACACAGGGTTATCTCACCTGGTGAAGAAACATGTCCCAGAAGGACTGTTTAAGCCTTCTAATTCCAAAAAAACCTTACTCAGAAAGCTCGCATTATAGAGACAAATCTCATAAGAACAAAGACAAGGTTCACAGGGACAAGTCTACCCCTTCAAAAGTAATTGTAACTGTCCCACAGGAAGGGAAATAAGAGGGTTGTAACACTCATCTGGTATCCACAGGGACGTCACTCAGCCTGTTCTGACCTCTTACGACCTCAAACCCTTCCCTGGAGGCTATACGACTGGAGACTGGGCCTGAAACACAGGATTGTTAGAGTTTAACTCCCTATTGTATCTGTGTGCTTGAACCCCTTCTTCCCCGGGGTCCAACCCTTCCCTTTGATCCACAGCTCACAGCGCGTTGATTGATGCAGGCTCGTTGCTGCCTAGTTACCTGTCGGACTCTTGCCAGTGAAGTAAGTATGAGTCTTTTGAACAGTTCTCTAACTTCGTTCCTTTCTTTCCTTAGATGATGGCTGGCGTCCGGGGATGGCGGCGTGCTGCTGAGATGAGTAGCGCTGAAGATGAGTGAGAGCGCGATGCACCCCTTTCGTATTTGCATTGAACTGAGTTCTTTTTCTGTGTCTTTTAGGTGGCGTGACGTTTTCAGTGTGGATGCCGGTTATGAAGAACAAATGCGGTGGGTAAGCGCGGTATGCGGCGCCTCTAGATGTTTCCACGCTAACCTGGAGTGTCTTTTCCCTCTTGCAGATGGATGAGAAGTTCCAGAGACAGAGTTCCCCCAGAGCGGCTAGGATTCAGGTAAGCGTTTGAAGCTCGTACAGTATTTAAAAATAAGCGAAGATTTGCAGAATGCTTACTAGTGCCTTTTTCTGTTCTTTTCCCTTTTCCTTAGGAAGCGGCGTGCCGGGAAGGGAATGACACCACCGAAGATGCCCGCAGAACAGGAGCGATGAATGATGGGCAGAAACGCCGCAAGGTAAGGCTGTTCCTAACGGTGTTCTTGTTCTTGCAGGAGCTAAGCGCAGAAGAAAGATGCAGGCCTACTGGAGACCGATCCGAACACGGTGAGTGTCACGCTGCAGGTGCAGAAAACGCAAAGCATGTTTCTCAGCCTGGGTGTGGCTTAAATAGTCTCTGGGTATCCCAGGTGTCTCTGGGCTGAACCACACCCAAAAGACTAGACCGCACATGCAGTTCTGGGAACCGAAATATGTGGGGGCATCCATCTTGTCCCCATCAATGCACTACAAGTCCAATCCCCAATGTTACCCTATGGGAATGAGTGAGTCTGGTGCCACAAGCGCCAAGTCTGACTCCAAGTGGGTCTTTGGATGGATTGAGTGGCCCTTGAGGGCCATGTAGGTGGTCGTGGCCTGGCTCCAGCCTGACATCCTGGAGGGCTGGGGACATGAGGGGCAGGAATCATGACAGCACTCTTCCCCCGCCCCCCTCCCCCTCTGCCCCCCCTCTCTCCAAGGCCCCCTCTCAAGGTGGCTCTTCTGTCTGGTTTGGTTGGATGGTTTTGATGAAATCGTCTAAGCAAGCGAGGTGCATGGATGTACTCACAAGGCTGCCATGTCCTGTCTTGTGGACCATACCCCTTCCAGTCTACTAAGTAGTATAATTTGGATCTGACATACTTTGAATCTAGGATGTCCTTGACTTCGAATTCTAGCTCCCCTGGCGACTACTACTGGCTGCGGTGGCATTGCTACCCGGGTCCCAGGTTGAACAGGTTTAAGGAGAGACACGTGGCACACAGGATGAATCTGCATGTTTGACGGCAAAGCTAGTCTGACCGCCACAGGATTTATCACGGAGGTGACTGTGAATGGACCCAGGTATCTTGGACGGAAACTTTGGGCTCCTTTAATGGGCACTTGTTTAGACGCCAGCCAGACTTTGTCTCCGACTTGGTAGTTGGGGGCCTTTGCTCGGTGTTGATCAGCAAACTTCTTTTGGCGATTCTTAGCTTGAAGTACGTGTTCAGCTGCCCTTTTAAAGGTTTGAGAAATGGTCGTGTGCAAGGTTTTGACTGCTGGCATTTCCAGGGTTGTAGGAACATCCAACTCAGAAGTACGTGGGTGCCTGCCATACATGGTATAAAAGGGTGTCTGCCCAGTGCTGGTGTGTAGGGAATTATTAGAAGCATATTCAGCTATCCATAATAGGTCAAACCAGCTTCCTTCAGCTTGGTGTAACATGCAACGCAGATACTGCTCGAGCGTCTGATTTGTCCTCTCAGTTTGACCATCCGTTTGGGGATGTTGACTGGTGGATAGCCGGATGTCGATCAGGGCTATAGAGCAGCATTTTCTCCAGAAGTCGGATACGAATTGAGTACCTTGGTCTGAGACCAAAACTGAAGGAAACCCATGGAGCCGTACGATGCCTTCAAGAAATACCTTTGCCAGAGTGGAAGCATTTGGGAGTCCCTTAAGAGGAATGAAATGTGCCATTTTTGAAAATAGGTCCACGACCACAACAATAGTGTTAAACCCTTGACTGGGTGGTAAGTCGGTAATAAAATCGAGGGACAACGTGTGCCAGGGTGCTGGTGGGATTTCCAATGGTTGTAATAGCCCAGCCGGTTTGAGCACACACTCCACAAGATAGGATGAATTGGATAATGTCTTTACGCCAAGTGGGCAACCAATAATTTCGTTTTACCTTGGCTAGGGTTTTAGCGATTCCGGGGTGGCCCTCGATCAAGGAATCATGATAACCGGACATGACTTGTTCTCGTAGTTCTTGGTTTGGTAAGAATAAATGATTCCTGAAGTAGGGCAACTGATCTTTTATCATGTAATGTTCTCCTTGTGCACTCCACGTTTGTAATTGCTCCGGACTCATCAGGTTTTGGATTTCTTCATGTAATTCTTTCTGAGTTATGGTTGCTGTGATTCCTAGGAGCTTGTCACTCGGGACAATTGCTTTTGGGTCAGGTGTCTGATACCCTTGCTCTTCCACCCCCATACGGGAAAGGGCATCGGCCTTCCCGTTTTTCACCCCTGGTCGAAATGTAATCACGTAGTCCTATTCAGCAAATAAAAGAGCCCAACGTAGTTATCGTGAGGATTGGGCCTTTGCTGTTTTTAGGTAGTTGAGGTTCCGGTGCTCAGTTATTACGGTGATTGTGCGTCTGGCGCCCAAGAGGTAATGTCGCCATGCCTTAAAGGCCGACTTAATGGCCAGGAGTTCTTTGTCTGTGATAGCGTAATTGAGTTCAGGGGGTGTGAATTTACGCGACCAGAAGGCAACAGGGTGTAACTGGCCCGTTTCGGAGTCCTTTTGTGAGAGGACGGCTCCCATAGCCATGCTTGAGGCATCCGTTTCCACCAGGTATGGGAGATCAGGGCGAGGGTGGTGTAAGATTGGGGCAGATGTGAATCTTGCTTTGAGTTCCTGGAAAGCCTCCTCCGCTTCTGTTGTCCACTCAAACTTTTGGTTGCTTTTCATAAGTAATGACGTGATGGGATGCACGATTTGCGAAAATCCTGGGATGAACCGGCGGTAGAAGTTTGCAAAACCCAGCGTACTTTGAACCCCCTTGAATGAATTTGGGGATGGCCAGTTCAGGATAGCATCTACCTTGTGTACATCCATTTGGATTCCATTCGGGCTGAGAATAAAGCCCAGGAATTCCACCTCGGCGACGTGGAATGAGCACTTTTCGAGCTTGGCGTAGAGCTGCTGTTGACTGAGTTTCTCCAATACGGATCGGACGTGTTTAACGTGGTCCTGCTTTGATGCGGAATATACTAGGATATCGATGTACACTAGAGCACAGACAACAATCAATTCCCGTAGGACATCGTTCATGAAGTATTGAAATACAGCAGGCGCATTGCAAAGGCCAAAGGGCATTACTTGATATTCATACAGGCCGTATTTGGTGCGAAAAGCGGTTTTCCATTCGTCCCCCTGTTTTACGCGAACAAGGTGATATGCCCCCTTCAGGTCTAGTTTTGTTTAGATTTGGGCATCTCTGACTTGATCAAGCAATTCAGGGATCAGTGGCAGGGGGGTAGCGATTTCTTATGGTAATCTGGTTCAGTGCGCGATAGTCGATGCACGTTCTCAAGTCCCCTTCCTTTTTTGGTACGAAGAATAGAGGACTGGCTGCTGGAGACTTCGAGGGACGGATGAAACCGTTGGCCAGGTAATGGTCAAGATAGGCCATCAGGTGCTGGTTTTCTGGTTCTGTGAGTGCGTAAATTCGCCCACAAGGGATTTGTGCGCTGGGTATCAAGTCGATTTGGCAATCGTATGGTCTATGCGGTGGCAGGGTATTAGCCTGTTCTTTGTGAAAGACATCTTGAAAGTCCTGGTATTCACTTGGTAGGGTGCCGATTGCCACAGTTGCAAGCGTGGAGGTTCTGGTGTCTATTGGTTGTTTCTCTTGGCGATAACATGTCTCGGGAAAGGCCAATTCTTTTGCTCGCCAATCGATTCGAGGATTGTGAGGTACCAACCATGGCATTCCCAAAATCAACCGGAACTGTGGTGCCTTAATGAGGTCGAAAACGATAGATTCTTGGTGTCCATCCTGGCACAGAAGGGTTAAAGCTGCAGTGCATTGGGATAGTGGACTAGAAGCTATTTCCGTGCCGTCGACAGTGGTAACAGTGTCGGTTGTTGATTTAGGGCGTAACGGAAGCCCCATATTTTCCGCAAGATCCTGGTCGATGTAATTCCCAATGGCTCCACTGTCTATGTACGCTCTTACTGCGTGCATCCGAGATGGTTATTGGTGATTGATCAAGACCACAGAATGGGAGGTCTCTAGTTCACTTTCTTTGCTCGACAAGTGGACCCCTACACTTGCCGGGCTGGGGAGTTTTCCGATTCCTTGATGGTATCTTCCTTGTCCGTGGCCCCTACCGTCCTCCTCGGTGGCTTCACAGGGCACTCTTTAAGGAAATGAGCTGACCTTCCACAGTACAGACATAACTGCTGCTGTCTCCTTTTATCCCTTCACGCTTTAGTCAAGGTGGATCTGACCCCCCCCCCTGATTTGCATTGGTTCTCCTGAACCTTCCGTTGTGCGGGCAATATTGTCCTTTGAACGCACATACATAGGGCGAGGGTCCGGTCTGGTTCGATCTGCTCTTCGGTCCTGCAACCTATGATCCAGTTGAACAACAAGGTCAATGAATTCTGAGCTGTCTTTCGGGGGGTTCACTACTTGTGCAAGAACATCCTTGAGCTTCCTCCGCAACCCCTGATGAAATAATGTGGTTCTCTTCTCCACTGGCCATTCTGCTTCAACTACGAGTTTATTGAACGTGGCTATGTATGTTAATAGGTCTTGATTCCCTTGGCGTAGGGACAGAAGTTCGTTGTCTAATGCCTGCCCATGAGTACGACGGGCGAACAGCTTTTCCATCGCCTGCTGAAAGCCCCTGAAGTCATGCAGCAAAGAATCGTCTTGGGCCACAAAGGGTACAGACCAGTCCGCGGCGCTACCACTCAGGAAGGATAGCACAAAAGCGACTCGTGATTGGTCATTTGGAAAGGCCCCTGGCCTACAAAGGAAGTGCAGGCGGCACTGGTTCATGAACGTTGAAAACCTCTTGGGATCCCCGTAAATCGTTCGGGCGGGGCCAAGGGAACTGCCCCAGGAAGTGTTATCTGAACGGGATTGGCTGATGGCGCTGGCATCGAGGGCACGCTTCCCGGCAATGGTGCATGCCCTGCTTGTGACTGGAGAAGTTGCTGGCTTAATTCATCAGTGCGTTCTTTGGCTACCATCAGCTCTCTCCTCAGGGTGTTGGTCTCCTGCCTGGCTGCATGTACTTCGGAACGTAGCTGCCCCAACATGTGGGCTAACTGGTTGGTTTCTGACGTTTCCATGACGCCCAGGTGGATTTTGATGTGAGTCTTTGCATTTTGTAACGCTCACCTGGTATCCACGGGGACGTCACTCAGCCTGTTCTGACCTCTTACGACCGCAAACCCTTCCCTGGAGGCTATTTAACTGGAGACTGGGCCTGAAACACAGGATTGGTAGAGTTTATATAGTCTCTGGGTATCCCAGATGTCTCTGGGCTGAACCACACCCAAAAGACTAGACCGCACATGCAGTTCTGGGAACCGAAATATGTGGGGGCATCCATCTTGTCCCCATCAATGCACTACAAGTCCATTCCCCAATGTTATCCCATGGGAGTGAGTGAGTGAGTCTGGTGCCACAAGCGCCAAGTCCGACTCCAAGTGGGTCTTTGGAGGGATGGAGAGGCCCTTGAGGGCCATGTAAGTGGTCGTGGCCTGGCTCCAGCCTGACATCTTGGAGGGCTGAGGGACATGAGAGGCAGGAATCATGACAGCGTTCCTTAAGTGAGGCCTTAAAGAATAAAGACCTACCTGCTCCTACACCCTAAGTCCCTGCCCTACCCTATCCGGGGGTCACCCCCAGCTCAGCCCTATGGTCAGCAGAGGACATAGATAGGGTGATGTCCAGAATTACTTTCTTTGCGCAAATTTCTTTGGAAAAAAACCCTCAGGCAATAGAACATTTTCAAATCACACCTCCTACTGCTCAGGTTTCGAGCTCTCAGCCCCTGTCTTCCACTGTCTTCATCCCAGCCACTGTCTTTATCCCAGCCACCAGCAAAAAGATATCGCACCTCTGCTGACCTTTATGACATCCATACAGACACTAAAGGGGATCATGAGGAAAAACAATACTATGATGTTGATAATGATGGAGATGATGAAGCAGAAGGGTATAATGTCTTCTCCAATTCAATAAGATTCCTCAGTCCCTGATTCTCCAATGGATAATCAGCCCTTATTCAATGACTTATTAATCAAAGCAGCTGATCACTTTAGTATTCAAACACAGGAGACTAAGCAAGACAAAGATTATGCCCAAGATATACTGGGAGACAAAAAAGCTGCTTCCCAGTTTATCTCCATCTTGAAGTTCGTACAGAGAAGAATCCAACCTTCACTGGAAACCAATCAAACCAGAGCAATAAACCCACAGATAAAAAAACGATTCTGCCCTGCGCCATCTGATCCTTTATGTATTAGGAGACAGCATAAGCCGGATTCGCTGCTTGTCACAACTATGCGAAAGAGGGCAGGTACACCACTAGCCTCCTCAGAAGCTCCCCCAGACAAGGAAAGCAAGAAGCTTTATACCATGGGGAGAAAAGTTGCAACCTCAGTAGCTTTTCAGGCTAGGATCGGCAACAACTACACGCTGTTGGGCAGCTATGACTGCCATAAATGGGGCGAGATTACGGCTCTTGTCGACTCAGCTCCCAAGCCTTTAAAGTCTAGACTTGCCCTAATGGCAGTGGAAGCAAAGCCACTGCCAGCAGCTTACTGAAGAACAACCTCGACGCAGCAGATAACGCAGACCGTATTATTGCGGAAGGAACCATTCTCAAGCGCCGCGATTGGCTTTGCCAATCGGGCTTCAAGCTTGAGACCCAGGCAACATTACTCAACATGCCTCTGGAACCAACCGTACTATTCGGCAAAGCGGTGGAGGAGGCTCTGAAATCAGCCAATGAGGAATATGATGCCCTCAAATCCCTTGGGCAACTTACCAATAAACAACCTGGACAAAGGGGAGGAAACAATTTTCGCAGTTTTCACGGCCAAAGTTCCCAACGAGGCTCAGGATACGGACAAAATCAAAATTCATCATGGCACAACCAGGGTCAAGCGTCCCTGGGTTATCCTGGAGACCAGTGCAGATCCTGCGGCCGGGGAACTTCCTTCACTTCTCTAGGTGGAGGAACGCCTCCCAAACAATGACAGCTTGTTACAGGTCCCCTCCTATGCCTCCCCAGTAGAGGGATGGATTTCACACTTCACCCATGCATGGGAGGGAATAACCACGGACAAGTGGATGTTATCTACAGTAGCGTGAGGTTATTGTGTGGAGCTCCTGGAAAAACCATCGAACCACCCCCCTGCGCCAAAGGAAGACGTCAAGAGAAGAACAATTCATCTTGATAGAAGTCAACGCGCTGCTCTTCAAGTAGGCCATTGAGATTGTTCCGTCCAATGAGGTAAATGAGGGTATTTATGCAACATACTTCCTTGTGCCAAAAAACAGATCTAGTTAGTATTAGACCTAAGCTCTGCAAACACTTGTAAAGCCACAAAGGTTCTGCATGACAGCACTACAAGAGGTAATTCCCTTGCTAAAACGGGGGTATTACATGACAACATTGGATATGAAAGATGCCTATTTTCATATTTCAGTGCTCCAGCACACAGCACATTCTTGTGGTTCAAAGTAGCGAACCACCACTACCAATTCAAGGTGCTACCCTTTGGAATAGCTTAAGCCCGAAGGGTATTCACCAAGGTACTGGCGGCACACCTGCGCAAGGAGGCAATCCCAATGTACCCCTACCTGGACGACTGGCTGATCACAGGAGAAATAACCCATCTTTTCAAACAAAACATGCAAAGAACCATACATCTCCTCTTTCAATTGGGCTTCTCGATAAACGAGAAAAAGTCAAGTCTTGTACCAAATACAAGAAGACAGTTCCTAGGAGCTGTATTAGATACAGAAACAGGCCTACTCCTTCCATCCATGGAAAGAGTGCAGAACATGCTTCGGCAAATACCCAAGTATCAAGCCAGTCTCCAGATAAGTGTACGCAAAGCAATGTGTTTGCTAGGCATGATGGCATTGTGCATAAATCTAGTCCCACACACACGTCTGCGCATGCGACCAATGCAGGCGTGGTTGGCGTAACAGTGGTCTCAGGCATGTGGTCAGTGGGACGATCTATTGGTCGTTTCGCCAACACTAGTTGAAAACCTTCACTGGTGGTCAAGAGGAAATCTGTTAAAGGGGAAAACCCATCCACGATCCAGAAGCACAAGCGATCGCCACAACAGACGCGTCACTCTCCAGGTGGGGGGCACATTACCTTCAGCACGCAGCACATGGTGTGTGGACTCACATCACGGCACAGAACCACATCAACCTGCTGGAACTACTAGCAGTATTGAAAGCACTTCAAGCTTTTGAATCGCAACTGACGAACCAGACAGTTCAAATTCTAACAGACAGCACCACTGCGATGCTCTACATCAACAAACAGGGGGGCACACACTCTTCAAGTCTGTCCAAGTTGGCGCAGAAAATATGGAGATGGGCACTCAGACGAGGGATATCTCTATCCTCCCAAAACATTCAGGGGTACTCTGCACTCTAGCAGACTCTCTGAGCACTGTTCCCCTACCAGAGGAATACAAGTGGCAACTAGACTTAAGCGTCGTAGACCACATCTTCTCTCACTGGGGTTACCCCACAATAGACCTGTTCGCTACAGGAGAAAACAAGCAATGCCCAGAGTTCGCGTCCATGTTCCCCCAGCCAGACTCCAAGGGGAATGCCCTATGGATGAACTAGTTGGGGAGATTAGCCTGCGTTCCCCCCTCCCACCCGACTCCATTCATGAGCAGGATAATGAACAAGATGCACAGAGAACAGATGACGCTCATCCTAGTTGCTCCCATGTGGTCGAGGCAACCGTGGTATCCACATCTGCGCAAACTGGCGATGTGCGATCCCATCAAACTTCTGTGTCGAACCAACTTGTTAACCCAACACGGGGGAGCAGTGCACCCACAACCACACTACATTAACTTGGCAGCATGGATCCTGAAGTCAGAGTTTGGTCACCTTAATCTTCCACACCGGTGCATGGATATCCTCAAGGAGGTACGAAAACCAAACACTAGGCACTGTTATTTCGACAAGTGGAGGAGATTTGTAATTTGGTGCCGCTCAAAATACACGCTATAGAATGTACACCTTCACACATTCTAAATTATATGCTCTACTTGTTAGATTCAGGGTTAGTATTCAACTCTATAAGGTCCACCTGGCGGCTTTTTCAGCCTATACCACCTCGCAAAGTAAAGTCTTGTGGTGGAAAATCCCAGTCATTAAGGCATTTCTGCAGGGAGTAAATGGACTCCACCCTCCAATTTCAAACCCACCGCCAGGATGGGATCTCAATGTAGTACTAGCAAAGCTCATGAGGCCCCCATTCGAGCCTATGCACAAGTCAAGTCTGAAACACCTGACATACAAGACTGCCTTCTTAGTGGCTATTGCTTCCATAAGAAGGGTTAGTGAATTGCAAGCATTGTCAGCGCAGGTCTCTTTCTTTATCATACACAAAGATAAATTGGTTTTACGTACTCATCCTAGGTTCTCCCCTAAGTTTATCTCCAAATTCCATGTGAACCAATATATTGAGCTTCCGGATTTCTTTCAGAATCCAACTAGCTTGGCTGAGTTAAAACTCCACACACTGGATGTGAGGAGGGCAGTCATTTACTACTTCAACAAGAGAAGACCACTTAGGAAAACAGATCAACTGTTTGTCTCCGTAGTAACAGACAGAGAAGGAGATCGCATTTCCAAAAATGCCATCTCCAGATGGATAGTCGGATGTATATAATTATGCTATTCATTATCAAACAAGACACTGCCTTTTACACAGAGAGCTCACTCCACACGGAGCACCAGAGCTACTCCTGGCTTTTATCGCGAATGTCCCCTTAGACAGCATTTGCAAAGCAGCTACATGGAGCTCAATACACATTTTCACTCAGCACTACTGCATTGACGCCCATTCCAAAGCAGATGCACAGGTGGGACAAGCGGTTCTAAAATATCTATTTGCTGCTGCTCCTTCTCACAACCCACCACCTTCTCCTAACACTGCTTGCTAATCTATGTATAGCATGTGATCTAAGCAGATTCCACAAGCCTCAGAAGGGATACATTACTCACCGTAATTGTATTTCTGATGCTTGTATCTGCTTAGATTGACATGCGCCCACCGTTCCTCCCCTGAGAGAAGGTGCATAGATGTTATATGAGCTTTCTGTTATCTATCTGCTTGGATACACCTGTACTCCCGCTACACTTCATACAACCTCATGTCAGAAACCAAACATTCTGAGGGACCTAGATGCGTGAAGGACCATGGGTACCGTGGACGTCACACTAGGGATAGTATTACTGGCACGCCCTTTCAACGTCCCCTTTCGAGTTTCGAATACAACTGTAATACTCTGCAGCTTCCACTAGATGTCAGCTTATGCATAGCATGTGAATCTAAGCATTTACAAGCATCAGAAATACGAATACATTACTCACTGTATCATATAATTCAATATTTTGGACAATTCTCCTTCGACCAAAGCTATTACCTTTCTTTTACATTTTCCACTTTAAATACTATCATGTGATTGAATCCTATTTCATGTTAAGAGCACTGTACTTTAATTGGTAGATAATTGCAAAGCTTTGAATATTTGGCTGCTTACTACCTTTTGTGATTATCACAAGTTATTCAGATGGTCAAAAATGTAATTTCTCAAATTTTCTTTTTTGGGGACAGAAATACCGCCTGGAAGTGGGCAGCCAAGCCATGGAACATCTTATTAACGTACTGCAGGCTGATCGGTAAGACTGTCATACACAATGTTAGTTGGTTACTTTACAGTCATTTAAGCAAACAATCGAAGTTGCATTTTGTATGTAGTTACTTTACAATTACATTTGTAATGTATTATGATACTTTTGTGTGATGATAATGCTGCTTCAGAATGCTTTCCTCTTGGTGTGCCCAGGGGACAGGGACATACAAGGCATATGATCAGATCATGGAGTAGTTTGATTGTGTTGCATGTATGGATGTGGAGTAAAACAAGTGTGTCTTTCATAGGTTTTTTGTATTTCATGTAATTTGTTATAGTGATGCAGTGGGAGATAAATTCAGACCGCAGTAGGGGGGAGTTTTACCTTGGTATCTGTTTTGTTTGTATGTGAAGACTGCGCAGTGGAGTTTCTATTAAAGGACATGCTAGTACATTGAATTTTTTTGTAGACAGAAGGATTTGAGATTGTCATGTTTCTTAGATGGCAGCCAGTGCAGTGTTTCCAAGTGTAAGGAAGGCATGGTATCAACAGTAGACGCACACAATTGTAAAAAACTTTATTTTGTAGTTTACTGTGGTTGGTGAAATTCATAACTGGCCCGAACTCTAAAATGGGAGTAGTCTCAACCATAAAATAAACAATACAGTCTAGTTTAAATAAAAAAAAGCCTATGCTAAGAAAACCTAACCTTTCCCTCCTTCTCAAATGACAAATGTGTAAAAAGAATACAAAAATGAAAAATAGTGTCTTTAAAAGAAATGTTAGAATGGCTTAGGTAACCACTCCCTTGCCCATGTTCAGAAGCACAGGGTCTTGAGAATTTCTTTAAAACAAGAATAGGTGGATGGTACAGCTCTATAAGTCTTGCACACTCTGGCTTGTTGGTACAATTCAACAGTTCAAGCTTGGGCTTCAAGCTTTTGACAGTCTAATCAATTCTTTAGGCGTCGTCCGCCTTACCACAAATACACAGTTCTGCTATTGGCTTTCACGTTGCCACTATTCAACACAGGCGTCCCTCGGCTGGGCTTGAGCCTGTCTTTCACTTTGTGGGGGTTCCCTTCCCCACATTCTGTCCTTATGTCTTTTTTTCTGTCGAAGACTTTAAAAACGGCAAGAATTTTACATAAACCTCTACATGACAACTTTGACCTCCTTTTTGACAATTTGACAATTACCTATCTTCACAAACAACAATGCTTCTTGGTACCCGTAGTTTCCTTATTCTCTTTCCTTGTGCCCTCTTGGCATATTTCAAAACTCATGTCCTTTTTACTGTTGCCCTCTTGGTGGTTTTCAAAGTTCTTATAGATTACTGACGGAGTGCTTGGCTGAGTGTTCGGTGTTTGCCAGTGGCTGGATTGGAGTGGCTTTTTTTGTGTTCATCGAAACTGGGAGGAGCCTACAACCTATTAAACATCAGCTTATAGCGGAGCGTGGCAGAGTGCTTGGTGTTCTGTGATCGATGGAGACTCGATGTAATTGATTCTCCCTTCAACCCTGAGAGTGTTGCTTACAGGATTAATCCCTAAAGACTGGAGGGTCGGTTAAGTCTGTAGGCTTATGCCATTTTTGAAATGTCACCCCGTATTCTCTGCTTTACAAACACACTGCCTTGGTGCATAACGGATGCAATTTATTCTCCCTCCTGTCCAGCATCTCGTCGAAGTGACTGTGGGCGCTTGTCGCCTTTGAGCTCCGATGCAATTATATAAAGTTGCATCTGTAATTTTGCCCCGTGTTCCACGTTTCACAACCAGGTCCTTTGGTGCTTTTCAGAACTGCAGTTGATAGACGGCAAGGATGTTGTTTTGTCGGGGTTGACTGTGGGCGTTTGATGGCTTTGAGCTCTGGTTGGACTACATAAAGCTGCATCTGTAGCCTGACAGTCTTCATCGAATACTGCCTTTTCACTCATGTAATATATTTCATTCTCTGTCCTTGTTTTGGTGCAGGCATTCACGCCTTTGAGCTCTGACTGGATTGCACCATCTCAAGTAAACTCCTCTGTATTTTCACCAGCTGGCGCAATGCATGAAATTGGGAGCGGGAAAAATTACCCGCTTGACAAGGCAAAACAGTATATCACAGACTCAGAGATGTTAATGGTTATGTCCCTCTCACTGCTCCTTTGTCTGGGTGACGTTGGTGAATTGGAAGGTCAAGGGGACTTGAACAAAGTCGGTGCCCGCACAGTAGAAATAAATCAGAATGCCCTCCCTCCCCCCTCCTGATTAGATTGTTGAGAAATTGCCAGAGGAGGGGGTAAAAAAGGGCCCCCAGAAAATTACTTTCTTCTTCCCCAAGCTTGCGAACAAAGGCTCTAGATGCATTAACTCAGTACCATCAAAAGGACTAGTGGCGGGGGACCCAGTATACCTCAAGGACATCAGTCGCCCCTCTCTGAGGATTGTCTCTGTTCAAAACATATCATCTCGTGATAATTCTATCAGTAGTAATTCTACTACTGTTGGTGATAAAAGGATGGGGAATGATTTTGATATAACACTCTTTAACACCCCCCCCCTTTTGAACTTCTAAGGCCCTTGCTTTCAAATTCAGTAAAGAACTTTTGTTGGCAAGCCCTGACGAACCAGACATTGGTAGAAATGAACCAAGTCCTATGTACTTTGGTATCCCTTTATGAGGGCATGAAAGGGGACATTAAGGTTAATTTCATTGTTTTACAGTCCTTGGTTGAAAAGATGGGCGATATACGGCTGCAATCATTTCAGGGGACCAAACATCCCCATTTTTACCTTTTGAAAACAAGAGTTGGGGATGTAGGGCAAAACTCCTGCCAGGCTCCAGTACAAACGTCTCTGGAGGTGGGGGCGGTCGTATAAGTTTGAAAAGTGAGGATAGAATTGACAACCCTGTTGGCTTGCAGGGTGAGAATCCTGTGAACATTGTGAAATGTGCACCTCTTAATTTGAGTACAGTTAAATCTATCATTCTCCAGCATGGGGTCTGGCATGGATTCACATGCTCATGAATATTCCCCGTCGTCAGGCTGGGAATCCTCGGTAAAGAAAAAAAACCAGTATCAGTTTCGTTTCTGATCTGTCTTTCGTAGTAATAACCAATCACTGGTCTCTGCGTCATACTGACCACAGCCAATGACTGCCCTCTACCTAAGCACCGCCTCTGGCAGCCATCTTCAGATTTTTACCGCACGTTCATGTGTTGGGATCCTCGTGCTATTGCTCTCGAGCGTTAGTGCTATTTTTTCACGTTTTTCTCAAAAACTTCTTTTTTTCGGTCAAAAGAGCCTCAAGCTCCACCGACTTTCCATCCGATCAACGGGGACCCGTGTCGGATTCGTCTGCGCCCCTCAAGGGTGAAGATTTCGTCGAGCTACGTTTTGGAGGACTCCAGAAGCTTCTCAGGCCCGGACATGGCCCAGGAGAAGGGAAGCTCGACGCCCGGAAAGCTGTTCAGGGTCTGCCCTGGATGCCAGCTGCAGAACGTCTTTAAGGAGGACGAACACTCCTTTTGTCTCTACTGCTTACATGAGGACAAGACGCACGTGGGGAAGGACTGTGCGTTTTGCGGCAATATGTCGGAGCGGACCATGAAGGACCGCCACCAACGCCTCGCCAACTGGCTGGAAGGGAAGAGCCCGTCAGGCGAGAAGAAGAGGAAGAAATCCGAGCGGTCTTCTAAGACCTTTGAGGATGCCCCGGCGACGGGGGTCCAACACAAGGCCAAGCACCGCGAGTCCGCTGGCACCGGGAGCGCCGAACGGTCGGGCTCTACGGGTGCCAGGCAGGGCGCACCCTCCCCGGCACCTTCAGCCACGAGCCAATGCTCTGGGTCGGGTAATAGGAAGGGCGAGCACCCGGCGAAGCTCCTGGAGAGGCCCCGGTCGAGCTCGAAGGCCCCATCGGAGGGGGAGCGAGGCAGTGTCTCCCCCTCAAGGATAAGGCGGTGAGCGCACCTAAGGTGGTGAAGGCCTTAATCCATCCGGCCAAGCCCTCTATCGATACTGTCGCGGCGGCCCTGGCTCAGCCTGTGGAGGCTACACCAGTGGTGGCGACCTCGGGGCTCAGAGTCTCCCTGCCACCTCGGAGGGAGTCCTCTTTTGTGCCCATCGATAGGACCCCCGTGAAATCCCCGGCGGGGAAGAAAAAGGGGGGGCAGGGCGTCGTCGTAGATTCGGCCTCAGAGGAAGAGCTGATCGAGGTCTTAAGCCACGGCCTTGGCGTGGATGAAGACCGGCCCGTCGGGATAGATCCCGACGCAGGTGACGACGACAGCGTCGAGGGTGACGACGGGGCCCCTGATCGCCCGTCGGATTCCCCTCTGCCAGCGCCGCAAGACAACTCGGCGGCCATTTTGTTGGCTATACAGTCCTTATGCTCAGAGATAAGGATGAGACTACCGTTGCCGACGGAGGAACCTCTCCCGTCGGGGGATCCTGAACCGGGACCTTCGGGTGTTCCCCCGCCCAAGAAGAGAAGGATTCACCCTCCACCTCCTTTTCAGCCGTCGCGACCCGTCCAGCCCTCCTCCCCGTCCACCCGAGGGGATGATACGGGGACTGACACGGCAGCGACGGGTACGGACGACGAGGTATACGACGAGGATCTCCCGTCGTCATCTCCCACCAGGGCTTCTCCGCCCGACGAGATTGGATCGTTCCACTCCATGATCGCCAGGGCATCCGAGCTTTTCCAGCTCTGCCCTGAGGAGAAGAAAAAGGAAGGATTCCTTTATCAACGGCGCGAGGCCAAGAGGAAGACGGGAAGACGGTCCTCGCGGTGCCTCTACTGGACGACATTTGGGATGAGGGCCTCGCCCTCCTCAAGAACCCTTCCACGACGCCAGCTAGAAGAGACCGGTACGAGAAGAATTACCGGGTCCCGGACGCGGCCCCCCTGTGCCTCCGGGCGCAGCCTACCCCGGACTCCGTCGTCTCCGCGGCGGCCAGGAAGAAAGCGGGGGGGGGGGTGCGGCCTCCACATCGGCTTCCCCACCGGACGGCGAGGGAAAGAAATTGGACGCGATGGGACGCAGGGTCATCTCGTCGGCAGCGACGACGATTAAAGCGGCCAACGCCTTGGCTATCGTGGCCCGCTACGACAGGGAGCTATGGTACAGACTGGCTCCCCTGCTGGACTTCCTACCGGACGACAAGAGGGCGGATGCCCTGGAGATCCTACAGGAAGGTGAGGTGGCGTCGGACCACGCCATCACTATTGCGACGGACATCGCCGACACTGGGTTTCGCCAGTTGGGCAACGGCGTGTGCCTTAGGCGGCATGGATGGCTCAAGGCTACGGACTTCCGTCAAGACGTACAGACCAGAGTCCTGGACATGCCGTTCGATGGGAACAACCTGTTTGGGAAAACAGTGGACGATTCCCTCCAGGCCATTAAAGCGGACACTGAGACGGCCCGGGCCCTTTGGGTTCTGCAACGACGGATGCCCTTTCGGAGCAGCGGAGGCAAGGGCGCCTCCAAAGGTTCCGGCGGCGGTTTCTCCACCTACCGTCAAGCGCCCGCTCGTCGTCTCAGGAGGCCTACAGAGGACGAGGCAAGTCTGGCGGACCCCGCCGTCGTCGCCAAGGAGGTCAAGGCGGCAAAGCCTCGTCGAAACAGGATTGAACCGGCCATGGGGTCGGGCCCCCACCAAAGCACCCCGGTGGGAGGCCGGCTGGCGGGCTTCGTCAGCGTGTGGGAGTCCATCTCCACCGACCGTTGGGTGCTGGACGCCTTAGCCCGGGGCCACGCGCTCGAGTTTCAAAGAAGGTGCCCGCGCGTCCCCCCCGTGGCCAGGAAAGAGCTTCACGTCCCTCAGCTTCTCCTGGAGGTAAAGGCGTTGCTCAGGAAGGGCGCCATCGAACTCGTCCCAAAGAGGCTTCGGGGCTCCGGAGTTTACTCGAGATACTTCCTCGTGAAGAAGAAGACGGGAGGATGGCGCCCCATCCTAGATCTGCGACGTCTGAACAAGTTCATCAAGGCGCAGAAGTTCCGGATGGTCACCCTCCAGCACGTCCTGGGTCAGCTGGAGGAAGGAGACATCCTGTCGTCGTTGGATTTGGAGGATGCCTACTTCCATATTCCCATCCTAAGGGGGCACCGAAAATTCCTCAGGTTTGTGGTCCAAGGGCGTCACTACCAGTTCAAAGCCCTCCCCTTCGGACTACGGTCGGCACCCAGGGTATTTACCAAGTGCCTTGCACCGGTGGCGGCGCAGCTGCGCCGCGAGGGGATCCACGTCTACCCCTACCTGGATGACTGGCTCATCCGAGCCAAGACGAGGTAGCTCGCCGTGGAGCACACGGCAAGGACCGTCCAACTTTTCACGGACCTGGGATTCTCCGTGAATTACGCCAAGTCCCACCTGGTACCCGCGCAAAACGCACTGTTTCTGGGAGCGAAGCTCGACACAGTGTCCCTTCTGGCCTCCCCGTCGGAGGAAAGGACCAGGTCCATCCTGGGCAAGGTACAGCGGATGTTGGTTTCCGACGCGGCCAAGGTGAGGTCCATCAAGTCCCTCCTCGGAATGATGTCTTCTTGCATCTACCTCATTCCCATGTGCAGGCTCCGGATGCGCCCGTTGCAGGAGTTCCTGGACGCGCGCTGGATCCAAACGACGGGCGGCTTCGAGGAGAGGATCACACTCGACGAGAGTTTCCGCCGAGCGGTCAGGTGGTGGGGCACCCGCGCGCATCTGACGGCGGGCATGGACTTCCAGACCCCAGACCACCAGGAGACAGTGACCACGGATGCCTCCCTGGAAGGGTGGGGAGCGCACACCGAAAATCTGCACGGGAGAGGCCTCTGGCTCCCGATGGAGAAGTCCCTCCATATCAACGTCCTGGAGCTCCGTGCAGTGTTCTGGGCCCTCAGGTCTTTCCTTCCGTCCCTCAAGGGCAAGGTGGTGAGGATCTTCACCGACAACACCACCACCATGTTTTACATCAGGAAACAGGGCGGAACCAGGTCCCCAGCACTGTCCAAGGAGGCGCAGGACCTGTGGCATTGGGCCGTCGCCCAAAGGATGTTTCTGGTGCCGTTTCATCTGGCAGGGATAAAAAACACCATCGCCGACTCACTCAGCAGGGAGCTGCGCTCGTGCCACGAGTGGGAACTACGGCAGGAACTAGTGGATCGCCTCTTCCGACGGTGGGGCACACCCCAGATCGACCTGTTTGCGACGGCGACGAACTCCAAGTGCCGGAGGTCTGCCAGCAGGTTTCCCCAGGCGAGGAGCATGGGCGATGCTTTCTCGTTCCCCTGGGAGGGCCTGTTCCTCTACGCGTTCCCTCCTTTGCCACTGCTAATCTGGCTCGTCAACCAGCTCAAGAGGTCACGGTGCAGGATGATCCTCGTCGCACCTGCGTGGCTGAGGCAGATATGGTTCCCGGACCTTCTGGACTTATCAGCGTCCCCGCCAATCAGGCTGCCGGTGGACGCGGATCTACTCTCCAGGGAAGGAGGCGCCATCCTCCACCACGACCCGAAATCGCTGAACTTGCAGGCCTGGCTCCTGCAGCGCTAGAGTTTGGAGGATACGACATACCGGCCGACTGCAGAGAGGTTCTTGCAAAGGCCAGGGCGTCCTCGACTCTTAAATGCTACGGGCACAAATGGAAGAGGTTCTCTGTCTGGTGCCACGCACAGAAGATTAACCCTCTACGGATTACGGCCCCCCAGGTACTGCCGTACCTGCTGACGCTGGCCAAAGCTGGACTGGCACACGCGTCCATCAAGATTCATCTTGCTGCGATCTCCCGATACACCAGGACCACGGGCCGGACGTCCTTGTGGTCTCATCGTCTGGTGAAAGAGTTCATGAAGGGACTGTTCAGATCGTTCCCGCCGGTGAAGGCTCCGGCCCCGGCGTGGGAGCTCAACGTGGTGCTGACCAAGCTCATGGGACCTCCGTTCGAGCCTCTGCACTCGGCCCCGTTGAAGTTTCTGTCGTGGAAAACAGCGTTTCTCGTGGCCATCACCTCCGCACGACGGGTGGGTGAAATCCAGGCCCTTTCCTGCAAGGCCCCGTACTTGACTTTTCACGACACGAGGGTAGTGCTCAGGACGCACCCCTCCTTCATGCCCAAGGTACCGTCGGACTTCCATCTCAACGAACCCTTCGTGTTGCCTGTGTTCTTCCCGTTGCCTTCGTCGCCGGCTGAGAGGACTTTGCACTCGCTGGATGTGGCTAGAGCGCTGAAGTTCTACGTGGACCGCACGGAGTGTTTTCGGAAGACGTCACAACTCTTTGTGAATTTTGGACCTGTCAATCAGGGGAAGGCTCTCTCGAAGGCTTCCATTTCCAGATGGCTCTCCGGCTGTATCATGTACTGTCATCGGTTGGCAAACCGACCGCTGCCTGGCCGTCCGAGAGCCCGTTCCACCAGAGCGATCGCAGCTACCACAGCGTTCCTTTCTGGTGTGCCCCTGCTGGACATATGCAGGGCTGCTACGTGGAGGTCGACGCACACCTTCACGAAATTCTACTGCGTCGATCGGGATTCCAGGGAGGAGTCCAGGGTCGGCCAAGCAGTGCTGCGCAACCTGTTCGCCTGAGGTGAGCCTGGTGAGGAGCTAAGATGCTTAATGTTGAGTTTGATGTAATGCTTAATGTTGAGCCTTTGCCACCTCCCGTGGTTGTGCATGTGTGTACTGCTAGGTATTCTTTATTCATGAGCATGTGAATCCATGCCAGACCCCATGCTGGAGAAGGAACAAGTTACTTACCTGTAACTGTTGTTCTCCAGCATGGGTCTGGCATGGATTCACATGCGAACCCTCCCGCCTACCCCTCTGCGGCTCTTCACTTGGTCATACTGCCACTTCACGTGCTTCCAAATCTGAAGATGGCTGCCAGAGGCGGTGCTTAGGTAGAGGGCAGTCATTGGCTGTGGTCAGTATGACGCAGAGACCAGTGATTGGTTATTACTACGAAAGACAGATCAGAAACGAAACTGATACTGGTTTTTTTTCTTTACCGAGGATTCCCAGCCTGACGACGGGGAATATGCATGAGCATGTGAATCCATGCCAGACCCATGCTGGAGAACAACAGTTACAGGTAAGTAACTTGTTCCATTCCAACCCCTACATTAGTCCCCCCCACCCACTCTCCAGAGCCTTATCAGATGTATCTTGTTATGAGGTTGAGTAAACGGGGATCCCTGTGATCAGCATTTGTACCTGTACAAAAAGGAAGAAGCTGGTTCCCTTTCAATGAAGAAATATAAGATTTTACCACAGCATAAATCGATCAACTCTGGAGCTAAATCTTTTAGGTCTGCTTTTCTAAATCAGCCTGTGGTGAGAGATGTTATTTAAGGATCCCCCTGAATTGAAAAACCCTAAAAATCTGAAGCCCCAGTGGAGGAATTTAGCTACCCAGCCCTCAGCTTTAATCCCTGGATCTCAGCAAATACTTAGAGCTATGGTTCAGCATGGCAACTCAAAGCAAAAGAAATTGCTGGATGATCCGGCTGGGAAGGGGCAGAATGCAAAAATACTGGAACTTGGGGAGGATCCCTAGCTTTCTGTAATGTCCCATCTCTGCCCCATATTGATTTGATCAAGCAGGGGTGGAGGCGAGATTGGGTCTAGGGGTGTTGTTATGGGCAAACAAGTTAATGAGGTCACAAGAGTCATTGAGGAAAAGGGCCTCCCTTTGTGTGGGCCCTCTAATTTTGAAGGGGCCTCTACCTTATCCATCCCACCCTAACTCAAAGCTTTGGGTACTAATTCGAGGGTAGAAACCATAATTTGAGTTGAAAAGATTGCTCTCAACCAATATCCCTCAAGTCCCGGTAGGGACACGTTGGGGACTTTACACTGTGGCTGTCAACTTTGAAGTGCACCGGGCAAGTGGGAAAAAATGTTCTTCTCCAATCCTATTGGGGAGGAGCGGAGATCCGCTGATGACAAACCCAGGAGGGAAAATCGGCCTAAGGGTCCATCTTTAATGGAAAACATGATAAAAGCAGGTGGAACTGATTCAAAACTTACGACCCTATTACATCTTCTCTCGTTGATCCCAACTTTGCAGGGTATTTCGACCACTGACATTCGGAGGGTGGACTTCTCAGACTGGCAACATTTGAAATGTTCAGTGGTCGTGTTCAATTCAAAATTAGTTGTGGATACCATCTTGAAGGAAAGAGATGGCATCAGAGTCCTGGGCTTTGAAGTTTCTGGGTCCATTGAGAATGTGCAGAATCTAGTGTGTAATCAGAGCAATCTCAGTGGGTCTCACCCCTTCCCCTAAACCCCCCTCCCCCTTCCCTGAATTGCGATCAAAATCTTCTACAGAAGATGGTCCAATCAGAGTCATCGAATGATTGGGCTTGGCTGTTAAATGGGTTGAATATCAACTGAATGAGAGGCAGGAACACTGAATGTGATTTCGCCCCCCCCCCCCAGTACAGGCAGTTCAATCTATCATTTTGGAATACAAGGGGACTTTGGTGTCTATTTTTTCATCTGTCGAGGCCACCAAGATTCTGCACGCTTATTCAGTTGTACTTAAAGAAACTTGGCTTTTGCAACCTCCCAATTTCGAGGATTGTGTTGTAATTGGCCAGCCAGCCATTCAGGGCCCTAAGGGCCGTCCTTTGGGGGGGCCTCCTCATGTAACGGAGTCGCCCTCAAGTAAATTCTTGAACTCCTATGATATATGCCGAAGAGCATTAGCTACTGGTATTGAATCCATCACTAAAGAGGGCTATTTGGAGCTGCTGATTATTAATATGTACTGGCATGACCATCATGTTGAGTTGGAAGAATTTTTGTTGGGTATTAGTGTATGGTGGCATGGTTTTGAACCCTACAAGGAGACACGTTATTCTGGCAGGTGATATAAACTCTGATTTCTCTCATATTGAAGAATGGGATCTTTCAGGCAAAAGAGAGCCCAGGACGAAGAACAAAAAAAGAAATGGGGAAAATGTGGTCTAAATGTCTGGAGGGTTTGGGATTATCCCCATTGAATGACTGGGCTCCCGCCTTTACTCCTACCTAGGCAAATGGTCATAGAACTTCAGTCCTAGATTACGTTTTCACAGACGAGTGGCTCTCTTTGAGATGTATTGACTTTAAGGTTAACTTCATATCTTATAGTGATCATGCTTGGTTGGAAACCTTTTTCTCGATTGAATTGTACTTGGGTTAAGACCAGGCAACTTTAGCGGTTTCCAAATCCCTAATATCCAAGAGCAGTGGGAATAGGATCTCCTGGAATAAAGGCACGGTAAGGAAGGTTAACCAACTATCCATATATATTTCAGCAAACTTTTTTTTTTAATGTATTTTTATTATTTTCCAGTACAGAAAAACAACTAATAACGTTCCCCCACTCCCCGTGCCCTCCCCCCTCCATCCCCGGAAGCTCTTCTGAGTGTCTCTGTTTTTTCCCTGGGAATGTCTATGAACTGAAGATGTCCGAAATTCTAATGTTGTGCGGACACCATTGCTCCATGTAGTCTGATTGCAAGTAGTCCAAGACCTCTCCCCATTCTGTTGTGAAAGCCTCTTTTGATCCCTGTATGGCGTGTGTGAGCTTTTCCATGGTCAATTGTGACCATACCTTTTGTAACCAAGCATATAGCAGTGGTGGTTCTTGTTTCTTCCAGTTTTGAGCTATGGTCGCCCATGCTGCAATGAGTAGGCCCATGAAGCTTCTCCATTGTGCTTTTTTGAATTTCTTGGCCGTCTGATCTTTCATTCCGCAAAGCCAAACCCTTTCGCCTAGTAGATCCATGTCTGGGAAGATCTTCGTCATTTCTGACTTTACTTCTGACCAGAAGCTTTTGATCCCCCGGCAGTCCCACCAGATGTGCTTCCATGTGCCCACCTCTTTGCACCCTCTCCAGCAAGTGTTTGTTGTTCGAGGGTACAGGGAGTGTAACCTCTCCGGCGTAAAGTGCCATTGGGTGATCATTTTTTGCCACATTTCTCTTTTTTGGACTGATCGGGTCATTTTTGGAATGGTGTTCCAGAGGTCCGCCCATTGCTGTTTATGGATATCCTCCCCCAGTGTCCTCGTCCACTTGATCATGTAGGCCCATTTGACTTCTTCTTCTTGGGTGTTGATGAAGCTATATAGAGAGGATACTAGCTTTCTTGACCCCGAATTGGAGATTAGATATTTTTCAAATGGGGTGAGGTCCCTTGTGGCCGCCGCCTCAACGTCTGGAGTCGCAAGCCAATGCCTGAGCTGTTCATATTTGTACCTGTCTGATTCTTTTAGATTTAGAAGTGTTTTGCACTCGTTAAATGTCATTATTTCTTCATCTTGAAACATTTCCCCTATTTTTGTGCACCCTGCTGCTTCCCATTTCTCATAGGATCCTTGTTCCATTCCCGGAGGGAATTGGGGGTTCCGGCAGATAGGCGTGAATGGGCCTAGCTCCGTGGTCATGGCGCCCCTCCGTGTTCGTTCATCCGAGGCTTCGAGGGTGGTTTTCATGATTTCACTGATGCGGAGATTAGGATGCCTGTGTAGTTTCGATTTCCATAGGGTTTCCTCCAAGGGGGATCTGGCTAGCGCCCGATCTTGTCACCCAAACTGTTTGTTGGTCGTCTCCCAGCCATTCCCGCAGGACCCACAATTGAGCGGCCTGGTAGTATTTGCGGAAATGTGACAGGGACATTCCCCCTGCCCTTGTCGGAGCCGTGAGGGTCGCTCTAGCAATCCTAGGGGGTTTTTTGTTCCAAATATAGGATGCGACCACTCTGGATAGTGCCTTGAAGAAGGACTTGGGACTTTAATTGGCAGTGCCTGAAAGAAGTATAGCATTCTGGGGAGGATGTTCATTTTCACTGCCTGGATTCTGCCCCACCATGAGACCATTAGGGGATTCCATCGTTCTAGATCCCTCTTGACCCGCTCCAGGATTGGGGGAAAGTTCATCGTGTATAGTGCATCTATCTTCTGTGTCAGGGTTATGCCCAGGTATCCAATTCCTTTTTCCGCTATTTTTAGATCTAGTGTTGCTGCTATTCTTTCAATTTCCGTTCTTTCACCTGCCAAGAGTAGAATCTCCGATTTTTTCCCTATTTATTTTGAGGCCCGAAATCGCCCCGAATGTCTCCAATTCTCTAATTGCTGTGGTTAGTGTCCTCCCCGGGTTTGCTAGGGCCAATAACATATCGTCTGCGTACGCTATAACTTTGTGTTGTGAACCCGCCATATCTATCCCCGTAGTGCCGACTGACTCCCGAATTCTGATTAGGAGTGATTCTAGAAAAATGGCATAGAGAAGGGGGGAGAGCGGGCATCCCTGCTTGGTACCCCTTGTTATTTTCACTGAGTCGGTGACCTCACCATTAATGGCTATTCTGATTGTTGGGGAGTTGTAATTAGCTTTTATCATTTTTATATACTGTTCCCCAAATCCCATGCACTTTAGTGTTTTGAAGAGTATTGACCATTCTACCCTGTCAAAAGCCTTTTCGGCATTTAATGAGAGGAGGGCTGCCTGGGAGTGTGTGACCCCTGTTTTTTCCACTAGATGTAATATTCTTCTCAAATTATCGTATGTTTGTCTCCCTGGGATAAAACCAGACTGGTCGGAGTTTATTAAATTGGGCAATAGTGGGGACAGTCTATTCGCCAGAATTTCAGTATATATTTTGGCATCCAAGTTAATCAAAGCTATGGGGCGGTAGGAGCTGGGGAGGGATGGGTCTTTCGCTATTTTGTGGAAAACCAACACTTTTGCTTCATTCATTGACTGGGTCACATTTCCGCTTTCTTTGAAGGAGTTTAAGAATCTCGTCAAGACTGCGATGAGTAGGTCTGCCTATTTTTTGTAGAATGGGGCGGTGAAGCCGTCTGGGCCGGGTGCTTTGTTGTTTGGAAGTTCAGCTATTGCCTTCTTTACTACTTCTTCGCTTATCGGGTTCTCTAAAGCTATCCTATCTTCTTCTGGGATTTTAGGGATGGGGAGAGATTGTAGATATGTGTCTTGGTCGTCTTCGTTTGGGTGATCTGTTGCATATAGTTTTTGATAGAATTCCCGAAAGGCCTTCCCAATGTCCTGGGTTCGTGTTAGGGATTCCCCTTGTGCGTCTCGAAAGCTCGTGATGGTTGTTGCTTTTTGTTTTTCTCAAAGCTGTCTCGCTAGATATCTGTCCGCTTTGTTGGCTTTTATGTAGAGGCGTTGTTTCAGGTATTGGAGAGATTTCTCTGCTTCTTTGGTGCGAAGCATTTCCAATTGCCCTTGGACGTGTCTAAGGGTCTTCTTGAGGATTCTGGAAGGGTGGGATAATAGCTTTTCTTGTGTGTCCATTATTTTATTTTCAAGTTCTTTTTCCTAGGAGTGTCTCTGGGTTTCTCTGGTGGCCTTCAGTGCTATGAGATGCCCACGGATTACCGCTTTGAAAGCCTCCCAGACGGTGCCCAATGAGACATCTTCAGTGTCATTTTGTGCGAAATATTCTGTAATTTTCCCCCTTATCACTTCACCCATTATCGAGTCTATAATTATATCCTGAGGGAGCTTCCAGCGCCATAGCCCACCCCCCTTCCTTGGCGTCGTCAAATCCAGCCACAGCGGGGCATGATCTGACAATTAAATTGCGCCTGCTTCTATTCCTTGAACTTTGCCCATGAGGCCCACCGATACCCAAAAATAGTCTATTCTTGACATTGAGTTATATACATGTGAGAAGTAAGTGTAGCCCCTCTGTTGACCTTTTAGTTCCCTCCACACATCACAAAGTGCCAACTGGGCCATTTTATGCTTGGTGTTTGGAGGGTGCACCCTGTCTTATGGGACCCCCACCCCCCGCGCTCCTATCTGTTTGAGGATGCCATGCAATGTTTAGGTCTCCCCCTAAAATCACTTCCCCCTTTGCAAAGCCCTCGAGCTTCTCCAATGCGTCTCGAAGGAAGCCATCTTGCCCTGTGTTGGGTGCATAAATTGTAGCTAGAGTTAGGCGGCTACCCTCAAGTTTGACGTTAATAAATGCGAGCCTCCCCTCCCTATCCGTTAGCCTGTCTATTAGGGCTACGTCCATTCCCTCTTTTATTGCTATCAGCACACCTGCCCTTTTATCTGTGGCATTTGCTTGCACCCATATCTTATGCCCCCTGAGGTGTACCTTCTGTTTGTCCTGAGCTTTTATATGAGTTTCTTGGAGTAGGAGAATGTTCGTCTTTTCCCTCCTCAGCATGGTCTCCACCTTCTTCCTCTTCACCGGGGAGTTCAGGCTCCTTATAATATAAGTTAAGATTCCAAGTTTCCCTATTTTGAAGTGACTCGTAGTGGATTATTCTGATTCCCAGAGAAATAAGCTCCTTTCTTCTTCCGGAGTATCCCCTCCCCCCTTACCCCCCTGCCCCCCAACTTCCCCCCAACTTTAAACCTTGTAACAAATAACATCCCGAGGAGGGCCCGGGTACCTAGGGTTGCTAGGGCATTGAGCCTATCGCTCCCGGCCCTCGATGAACTCGGTGTAACCATCGCGGGGGTTCCTAAACCCCGCATTTCCTCAGTCTACTCTGAGTGTCTGATCCCCGGTCTCCTCGCCGGGCCGCCGATTTGTAGAATCCACGTGTATTCTTGTATGTGCGTTTCTCTACCCGTTTTGCTTCTTTTGTCGTACGTCCTCCCAGCCTCTCGGTCTTTTATGGTATCCTTCATTTGATTTGTTTGCCCGTCCTTCCGCCCCTTCTGTATGTATGTCCATTATGTGAAGGCCTTCATCGCAAGTGGTTACTCTTCTTTGTTTGCCTTCCCAGGAGAACTGGAGGCCAAACGGGAATGTCCACTTGTATCGAATTTCCCTCGCCACTAGTTCCTTGATTAACTGTGCCATATCTCTTCTTTTCTGTAATGTCACTGCGGCCAAGTCTTGGTAGAGTTGGATATCCACCCCATTCATCCTAATGCGGTCCAATTGTCTGGCCCTCTTTAAGATCTTTTCCTTTTGTGGGTATGAGGAAAGGGCTGCTAGAACATCTCTTGGTCTTTCCCCTGGCGCCCCGGTTCTTTTCGGGCGCACTCTGTGAACCCTGTCGATCCCTATGGCAGCTGTTTCTTGTTCCTCCAGAATGTCCCTGAATACTTCCTGGACCGCACTTTTGAGGTCCTTATCAAGTACAGACTCTGCCATGTTCTTT
Source organism: Ambystoma mexicanum (assembly GCF_040938575.1). Taxonomy (NCBI): domain Eukaryota; kingdom Metazoa; phylum Chordata; class Amphibia; order Caudata; family Ambystomatidae; genus Ambystoma; species Ambystoma mexicanum. The sequence goes on from NC_090937.1 coordinate 155,282,687, forward strand.
ATTCGAATATTTGATCTACGGGACCGATTTTCTATGTCTTCGCATTGGATCTCTAGGTTGTGGGTCAACCGCACCAAGTGTTCCTGGGTCTCGCTGTATTGCCGTGTTTCATCTTCTAGGTTTTGGACGATTCTCTCTATCGTATCTGTCCTTTCTTCTAATTTGGCCACATCCAGCCTAACTTCTTGGACCGCCTGTTTCATTTAATTTCTCATTGTGGTGAATTGGTCCTGGACCGTGGTCATAAACTTCTCCTGTAACTAGACAAACCATGAGTGCATATCATCTCTTGAAGGAGGGGATTGAGATGAGTTGGGGTGGTTGCGATCTCCTGGGGGGTCTTCCTGTGCCTTTGCTCTAGTATGAACCTGGGGTTCTGCCGACCACATTTGGACCAAGTTTGCGTCCTGCTTAGACGATTGTAGGTTCGAGATTGCGTTGCCCCCCCCTCCCCTTTGTTTTAGACATGTCTTCCCTGGGGTTGCTTCTCCACTATGAAGGGAGGGGTGGGGGGGTGGTGGTGGTGCCTTGTGTCCTCCCAGGTGCTCCTTCTGGTTGTTGCCCCCTAGAACTGGGGGGGTAGATGCTTTGCTGTGTGACGGGGGCACGGGGGTGTCTGCTGTAATGCCCCCCGGCAATGTAAGGTCGCCTTGGGCGTTCTGGTTGGTTGTCGCCTGTCACCCCCTCCTCCCCGCCGATGGCTTATTTAACGGGGGGACTCCTCAGATCCCCTTCCACTCCTTCCTCTCCCTCCTCGGCCCGGTTGGGCTGCGTGGGCCCCCTAGGGGGGGATTCGTGCTCTGTGAGTGGCCTCCAAAGTTCGACCTCCGGTAAGGGGGCGGGGGCGCTCACCTTATCGCCTCCGGGCGGCTGATGGCGTGCGTAGTCGGGCCCCGGCGCTCCGCTCTCCTCAGCGCTGTTCTGTTCCCCCTGCTCCTCAGCCAGCCCTGGGGGGAGGAGCACACCGCCGCTCGAGCGAGGGCTCCAGGCCACACAGGGGTGCAGCCCCGGAGCTCCGCTATGCCGTGGGGGCTGTCGCGGCCTCCGGTGTCCTCCAGCGGGTTCCTATCCTTCCGCGAACACCCGCGATACACTCCAAAGGGGGAGGGGCGGCAGGGTCTCCTCTTCCCCGATCCTCTGGTTATCCCGCACGCAGCAGCTGCTGGGTCTGTACTCGCTTGCCGGGCGTGACGGGCGTCGGGCTCATGAAGCGGGTGAGTTTTAGAGAGCGAAATTACGCTATTTTGTCTTCTTTATTATGGTTCTTGCCGCGGCACAGGTGGAGAGAGACCTAAACACGTCTCACCGTCCCGGCGGCCATCTTGGAATCTGTCAGCAAACTTTGAGGCATGGAAATACCTAGTCTTTGCTCCAGTTAAGTTTGGGAAATGTGTAGCCACATTGTTAATGGACGATGGAGCCATGAAGAGAGGATTTCCTCTACATGCTTCCACCACCCATAGCGATGCATATAACGAAGAGGTAGCTGCTCGTAAAAAAACTATTGAGGCAAAGGATCTCTTCACTCAAAAGAACACTCTCCCTCACTTTGCTGGAAAGAGTTGAAGGGACTAGAAAGGCACGACAAACTTATAAGAATTGGTTACTTCAGTCCAGGGTGAGGCATTCACAGGATGATGCAGAGGCGATGTTGTGCTGTCTCAAGGATAAAGATGGAAGGGCTTTTTGGCAAATCATAAAGGCTGTCGATTTATCTGAACCATATGTCCAGTTGAATGGTGTCTCAGATTCTTCTTGGGTTTTCCACTTTACTGGAGTTTTTGAAGGTGGTGCCTTGGGCGGTAATAAATGTTTGTTCACTAGGTGAGAACTCTACTGACCTAACCCCCGAAGACTTCAGTGTAGAAATTGTCTAGGAAAGCCTGCGTAAGATCCGTACATAATGTGCCCCACAGCTAAATTGCCTATAAAATTATCTGTTTAAGGGAGACCCTTCTCTTTGGGCAGAGGTGCTGTCGTCTTGCCGAATATTGTAAAGACTGGGGAATATCCTCCAACTTGGTCTAACGCTTATATGTTCCGGTCTAGAAGGGAGGTGATGAACCCAATCCACTGAATTACCGTCCAATTGCAATTCTGGATGCGGACAGCAAGGTTTTTTTCATCTATCCTGCTCTCCCATCTAGAGTCATGGGTGGCAGTTTCTAGGAGAATTGAGAAATGGCAGATGGGATTCCGGCGAAAAATGGGCACCTCTTTAAATGGGGCAGCGGGGAACTGTTTGTAGTCGCTTTCCTGGAATGGAACTTATGAGAGTATATTTGTGGCCTCACTGCATCTTACTGCTACCTTTGATGCCGTAGTTGGGTGTCAGTTATGGCGCAAACTGGCCCTTTGGGGAATTACCCAAGGTTTGCTGGGACTTATCATTGCCTTATATTCCAATACAAATTGAAGGGTACGTCTGAATCATTCAGGGGCCCTGTCCCAAAGTATTCTAGCTGGTGGGGGTTGGGGGGGGGGGTGGTAAGGCAAGGTTGCATGTTTGCACCTTGTCTTTTGAATTTTCATTTAGCTGACATTGGCAACCATCTGTCATCGGTGGGCCTTGTTTCTCCGAAACTTCAAGGGCTAGGTTTTAAATGGCTGGCTTCTGTGGACGATTATCTTTTGTTTGATATTACCGCAATCGACCTACAGAGACTGATTAACGCTTTTGTGACGTATGTGAAAGATTTATCTCGGATTGTGAACCCTGAAAAGACCAAGATCATCCAGTTTACTAAATCAAAGAAGCACTTTAACCATAGATGGTTTATTAATAGTACGAAAATTGCAAAGGTGAATTCTTTAGCATATTTGGGGTTTTTAGTAAATGCTGTGCCTGGCTTATCCAATGTGTGATGCTCGTTTAAAACCTGAGCGTCTGCTTTTGCTGATGATTTGGCCAGAGTGGACTCTAAATTTGGTACATTTTCATTAAAACCTGCAATAAGTTTCTGTGAAGCTATGATTTTTAAATGTTTTTTTAAAATGTGTTTTTATTGGTTTTCAAGCAATTTCAGACATTATTTACATGTATCAACATATTACAACTATTGTAGTCTACTGTCTGATTTTCCTTCCCCTCAGCCCCCGCAACTCTCCCCACCCCCTTACACAGCCTATGTCATTTGTCTTAATTCTTGTCCTTGTGCATGGGTTGCTCCCGCTACTACTATTGTCATTTGTCAATAATTAATTCGGTTGGGGTCCCGCCATTGTTTGAGTAGTGATGCACACTGAGGTTTGCATATCTTGTAGTAATGGTCTCCATGAGATTAAGTCTGTGTTTTGCTTTGCCTGGCCCTGTCTGGCTGCATCTTGCCAGGCCACCATTTCAGCCAGCGACTATTTCAAGAGGTCTTTGCACCACAGCTCTGCATCTGGGCCTCCGTGCGCTTCCAGCTCACTGCTATTCTACGTTTAGCTAAAATATATGACAATTATTTTAGTTTGCTAATGTATTTCAACAATGAAGGTAAAATAGTTCAGAAACTGCTCTATGGAATTGAGTTGTACCCGCTTAAAATCCTAGATTTATTTCTCCCTTCTGGAGGGTAATATCTGGGAAAGAGTGCTGGACGTTCCAAAATCCCTTCCTATTGTCGCGATAAGGTACGATCTTGGTATAGTATTTCTTACAGTCAGAGCACATTGGAAGATTCTTTCATTAGTAAGAAAGAACCTTTGCCCCTTGGTCAATTCTTTATTCATAGATTTGAGTAACATCTTTTTAAGCCAAGGCTGTGTAGACTTGAAAAGCATCCAGCAACTATGTTTGGGATTCTTGAGGACATAGAATTCAGCCGAGAAACTGAGTGAAAATCCTATGAAATTAAAATCTATTATTTCAATGGGACTGGATTAAAACGCAAGAGTCCTTGTATTCCTATAGTTCCCTTTGTCATCTTCATGGGAAACCTAAAACATTCTATGACAAGACAGGAGGCTCGCATTATGCTTTACTTTCTTTAATACTGCCAAATCAGCTTTTCAACTTATTACTTTTAAACATCAAAATTTGTGCTTTTTTTGTTCTCCAGACATAAAAAATCCATAACCAAATTTTCTTCGTCTCAGAAACCATTTAACCTAAAACTCCCATGCACCTCCAGGAGTGCTGTAGTTCTTACCCCGTCCCATGCTGCACTGCGGTGCTGGGTCATCCTATAAGAACCCCATTGTCCCAGGTCCTTTCCTCTTTCTTCTTGCTGCCATGAAGATAAGTACCTCATAATTCAGTTTCTTGATTTAATTACATCGTTACAAGCAGAATATAGTATATTTAGTGGCACGTAAGCTGCACGAATGTATTATATTTAAACAGATTACCTTAGAGCGCTTCCCAGCGCGTGTACATCCGTCGAACTCGTTCATACGTATTACCATTGTGCGCCCAGAATGGCCGCCTACACGTAGATTCGTCGCAAGTTTATCTGCTCGCCGTTTGCTCGCGTCGCGAGCAGTACAACCCTGGTTTTTTTTTTTGTGGAAAGGAGGCGGGGCCGGCGCCGCGAGTGAACGCGCCCGCCTCAGGCTCCCAGCCCAGCCCCTCGATCCTGCGAAGCCGCATCGCCGAACACAGCGAGCAGTAGGACCCAGAGGAGCGGGAGGATTTAGTATCCCCCGGCATCCCCTGGGAGCCCTTACGCCGGCAACGCGCAAATTTAATTGCGTTGTGGATGCGGAGCGGACACCTGTAGACACTGAGAGGAAATATATAAAAATAAAAGAACAAGGCATTATTTTGCCGGAGCGCACACGGAAAGGGATATTGGCAAAGACTATTCCTGTCAGACAGTAGAAACTGTCAGAAGACACGGATTTACGGATTTACAGATTAACAGGTCACCTTTCATCCCTTGCTGACAGCACATAAGTTAGCTCTACTAACGCCATGGCCCAATACAAAAGCCCCGGTGCCACTCCTTCCACGTCGCCTGAATGGTCGGAGGAGTGGTGGGAGGAAAGCCCTTACCAGCAGGACGCAGACCTGGCACATAGTTTTAAAAGGGTATTAGGTGATTCCTTAGTTAAAGCAGTGTCACAGGGAGTGCAGCCCATTACCCAAAGGCTGGATATTTTGGAAGCAGTGTTTAATGAACAGCAAGCGCAGCTTGCCAAGAAGAGAAAGGTGGAAAGTCAGGAAAAGGAGCTGTCAGCCGGACACCCCACAGATGGGGTTGAACCCAGGGGGCGAAAAGCGGCTCGTAAGAGTAAACACTCCTTAACCCCCCCCCCCGAGCAATCCTGATAGGGAGGATTCCACTCCCCAAGAGATTAGCGACCCTGTCGCCAGGCTCAAGAGAGCTTCCCTGGAGAAGAAAAGAAGCCAGGACAGACCCCCTACCCCAGGGGTGAGTAATGCAGGGGACAATGATGAAGGCTATATGCTGGATGATGAAGGTGAGGATATAGAGGTTGATCACCATTATGAGGGGGATGTAGATCCTCGGGAACCTGACGGCACTACAGATATGTTTGACCCGGAGGCCATAAGGCACCCGAAGTCCTCGGAGTGGGTTCCATCGCCCAGAGTGGCCGCCTACATGGCTCAGCATATACGCAAACCCCTAGATGGGGAGGTAAGATTTCGTATGCGGTCGGAGTGCCCTAGACCAGAATTGCCAGGTAAACTTGCCGATACACCAGAGATAGATCCCAAGATGGTCACGTTCGTCACAAAGACAGCGAAAGACATTCGTAAAGGCATAGACCGTGCCTGGGGAGGTTGCCAAGATAAGCTCCTCGACTTGGCGGGCCCGTTATCAAACATAAGGGCTCTTGCGGAAAAGGCAAAGGACACGGGAACACCAGTAGATGCCTCCGCCCTAGCCAATTGGGCTCAAAGAGCTCTGTGCATGATGGCAAACGCAAACTGCGCTTTATCCTCGGAGAGGAAAAGAGGGGTGCTTCTCAAAATAGACAAGTTGAGCGACTTGGCCTCTTATGAGGCAGGGGAAGGAGCAAAAGGCCTACTATTTGGCGAAGCCTTCGCAAAAGAAATGGCACAGTTCGTGGGAACTTATTCGGCGTTGGAAAGAGCTCAAAGCTCGATCAAAAAAGATCTTCCCAACTCGAGATTTTCCGGGACCAGACGTTACAGGGGTCATTCGTCCGGTCGATTTAACTAGCAGCGCAGACCCCAAGGGCCGCGGTCCCAGTACTGGGAAGGGAAGCAACAAGACACTTTCTTCCCATCGTGATCCATATTCCCCAGAGGTCGAAGGGGAAGGGGTTCATATCGGCAACCCAATGCCTCAGGAGGTGAGTGCAGCAAATTTGCAAGTGAGAGGGAGAACTCTCCAATTTTTCAGAGCATGGCTTGCGTTATCGCGCGATGCATTGGTACTGCAGGCAGTAGCGGGACTGCGACTAGAATTTATGGGGAATCCCATTCAGAGATCAGAACCTCTGCAGATTCAGATGGCCCAAGGGGAGGCAGCATTGTTACACAGCGAGATTATGAAGTTGGTAGACAAGAATGCAATAGAAAGCTATTCGAGGACTGGGTTTCCTCAGCAATTTGCTCCTAGTGCGCAGGGGGGACAAGGTACGTCCAGTCATAAATCTGAAGAATCTAAACGAGTGGATTATATACAATCAAGATGGAGGGAATCCATCTTCTTCAGGACCTCCTCCGAACGGGAGATTGGTTGGCTCGGTTAGATCTCAAAGACGCTTATTTTACGATTCCGATAGCTCAAGAGTTAGAGGTATCTGAGATTTCGGTGGGGAAACGAGACATGGCGCTTCACATGTCTTCCGTTCGGCCTGGCGTCAGCGCCTTGGGCTTTCACCAAACTGATGAAGCCTGTGGCAGCGGCTACAAGAGAGAGAGGGATTCGCATAATCGTTTACCTAGACGACATTCTTGTCATGGGTTCAGACAAAGCCGCACTGTCCAAGAACGTGCAATGGATATTCACGCTCTTGTCCTCTCTAGGATTCTTAGTAAATTTAGACAAATCCCAGTTAGTACCAGTGCAGAATATAGAATTCCTAGGTTTCAGTATAGAAACAAACGAAGCAACCCTCGAGCTCCCACATCACAAGGTGAAGGCGATAAAGAAAGAGCTCAAGATGGTCATAGCAAAAAAGACTATCTCTTTGAGCTCTCGCAAGAGTAGTAGGCCTGATAGCAACCTCGATTCAAGCAATTTTTCCAGGCCTGCTCCATTATCGAGCGCTGCAGAGGCTCAAGATAAGACACCTTCAAGGGGGGGCTAGGTTATCACCAGCTGGTCAGGAAGCAATCTCGGAACTTCACTGGTGGCTCTCCAACATGGAAGCCTGGAATGGCTGAGCGATTTTCGGGGACACCCCAGACATCGTTGTAGAGTCGGATGCAAGCAGGTCCGGATGGGGGGGCCAGGTGCGAGAATGTAGAGACAAGAGGAAAATGGTCAGAGCAGGAATTGACAATGCATATAAACTGTCTCGAACTGTTAGCAGGTTCTTTTGCAGTGCGAGCATTTACAAAGGACAAAGTACTATGTTGCGTACTCCTCAAGATGGACAACATCTCGGCAGTGCGTTATATCAACAAGCTAGGGGGAATGAGATCGAAAATGCTGGCAGAGTTGGCGAAAGACTTTTGCCATTACTGCCTACAGCATCAGATTACAGTCACAGCAAAATATCTGCCGGGCACGCTCAACGAGGTAGTGGATTGGAATTCACGATATCTTGTAGACTCCAGCGATTGGAAACTACACCCGAGCGTGTTCAAGAGTTTACAGGACCTCTGGGGTGCCGTACACATAGATCTATTTGCGTCCAGACTAAATACTCAGACGTACTTCAGCTGGAGAATAGACCCGGGTGCAGCCGGCACGGACGCCTTTCTCCAACCGTGGAACGGAGCATTGAATTATGCCTTCCCGCCATTTCTCATGATCACGAGAGCACTAGCGAAAGTTCGCAGGGAGCGAGCGGACATTGTAATGGTCCTCCCCCTCTGGAGATCCCAACCTTGGTTTCCAGTAACGATGGAACTTTCTATGGATTTTCCGAAGATTGTTCCTCAGCGGCCGGACCTTCTGCTAGACTCAACCGGGAGGAGTCACCCGCTCATTTCGACGGGCATGCTGCGGTTGATAGTCTGCAAGGTTTTAGGAGAAAGTGGGAGTTGCCAGGAATTTCATGATTCGCTGCAAATTGCATCAGAAATTCATGGGCGCCTTCCACCATCAGGAGCTATAACGCGGCTTGGAAGAGCTGGGCTCTCTGGTGCGCAGACCGTGGTTTGGATCCCGTTTCTGCCCCTGTAGTTCGATTATTGAACTTTTTAGCAATGAAGTTTCAGGAGGGAAATGCCTTCAGGACAATATGGGTACTGCGATCTGCAATCTCTGCAGGACATGACGCACTGGAAGGTAGAGCTATAGGAGAACACCCCACAGTCTTACGGCTGTTGAGAGGAATGAAGTATACAACGTTATGGGATGTCGGAGAAGTCTTTCAACTGTTTCTGGCGTGGCCGAACAATAGAGATCTATCCCGATCACAACTCTCAGGCAAGTTAGCAATGTTATTACGCCTTACAGCATGCCGAAGGGTATCTGATGTAAAAGCTCTTGAGATACACAGGATACACAGGAAAATATTCTATCCTTATGGGGTAGCCTTTACCATAGCTAAGAGCACGAAAACAGTAAGCTTGAGTAATTTCAAACCCTATTTTACAGAGAATAGTAAACTATGCGTAGCGCAATGTATCAAACACTATGAAACCGCCACAGCGCTGCTGAGACCGCGAGGCGTAACACAGCTGGTGATAGCACGTAGGAAACCTCATCATGCAGTAGCGACAGCGACAATTGCAAGATGGGTGGGCGAAGTAATGCAATGGGCAGGTATAGACTTATCGCAGTTTGGGGCGCATTCAGCTAGGGGTGCAATGACTTCTAGGGCCTTCTCAGCAGGAGTACCTCTCCAAGATATAATGAAAGTAGCAGATTGGTGGTCCGAGTCCACCGTTAAGACTTTTTATTTCAAGCCTGTGTCAGATTTGACGAATAAAGTGGTGACTAGCTTTGAATAAGCATAATGCGAGCCTCCTGTCTTGTCATAGAATAAAGATTGCCCACGCTGACAGCTCAGGAAGTCTTCATTCTATTAAAGACAAGGAGGCGAGCATTATATCCCACCCAGAAAGGCACAAAAGTTGATTTATGAAATGTATGTCAAATGCTAAACTTTGTATTGGTACCCGCCCTTACGAATGTGTTTCCATTTTCCTTGGGAGATGATCAAGAGAAAGCCTGATCTCATTCAGTGGTTCGTCAGGATACTTCTATCTCGCCCAAGATGGCAGAGCAGTTCTGTTTTAAAGACACTGTTACGGTTATAAGTTGGAAGTTGTTGTTGGTCGTTCACAGAAGGATTGAGTTCGCGACAGTGATCTCCAAGGCGGAAGAAAGAAAGAGGAAAGGACCTGAGACAATGGGGTTCTTATAGGATGACCCAGCACCGCAGTGCAGCATGGGACGGGGTCAGAACTACAGCACTCCTGGAGGTGCATGGGAGTTTTAGTTTAAATGTTTTCTGAGATTAAGAAAATTTGGTTACAGACTTTTAAACCTTTTATGTCTGGAGAAGAAAAAAAGCACAAATGTTGATGTTTAAAAGTAATAAGTTGAAAAGCTGATTTGGCAGTATTAAAGAAAGTAAAGCATAATGCTCGCCTCCTTGTCTTGTGATAGAATGAAGACTTCCTGAGTTGTCAGCATGGGCAATCTTCATTAGGCATACCAACCCTATTTCTCAGTATTTACTCATCTAGAATTACCTGGTTGAGCTTCCTACGTTTTCGCTGGAGCCTAATTCGTACAAAACAGCTTGCACGATATGGTATTATTCCAAAGGATTAGGTTGACTGTATATTCTGTATAAGCGGCACTGATACAGTAAAACACTGGTCGCTAGATTGTAGGGCTCTCTCTCAACTTCGATCTATTTATCTAAAGACATTTTATGAATTTCAACTCTGCTGAGGGATATCAATTGATATGGACCCTTCTCTTGGCTGGTCGAACTTCTTCATCACTTGTTGCTGCTATGGGATCTATTCGGGCATTAAATCTGGATGTTGATCATTGCTGACATTAAAACTTTTAAAATGTGCTTGCATTATGAATTAGAGATGTTTTTTGGGAGTTTATTTTTGCATTTCTTTTTTAGGCTGGTTATTTGGTCTAGTATCGTTTTAGAACTGGATTATGAAAAGGTATTCATTTTGAAATGTGTATTTTCTTGGTATCTTTTTTTTTTTTTTTTTTTTTATAATGTCTGTTTACATTTGAATGTATGTAATTGATTAAAGGTTGGTTTTCTTTTTTTTTTTTTTTTTTTTTTTTTTTTTCCAACCATATAAATGCAAAATAAAAAATGCTTTTCACTCGTTCAGGATCGTGGTTTCTTTCTTGCCTTAGTTTCCCGCTTTCCATTACTCGGAACATTTCACAGAGCCTTTCGAATGTGCGATTCCGCTTTGCAGCACCACTCTGTTACTTTGAATACACTTTCTCAGCATTCAATCATTGTTGTCTTCATTACGTGCATTGTTACATGCCTCTTTTGCTCTTAACACCAACCAGGCTTTTGTTTGCCTTCGATAACTCATTGGTCGTGTTAATTGGGTTTCTATCTTCAGTGCTTTTCCCGAAGCAGACAAGGGCATTACCAACGCCTCCTCTGCTCCTCCCCAACTCCATCGTTCACCCGGGAGGGTAGCGTGCCGCCTGGAAACACTTTTAAGGTTGCTCTTTTCTGCTCACTCCTTTTTGGTCATGGAACGCTTGCGGCTTCCCGGAAGGATGGAATTCTCACCTGGCTTTCTCTCATTCTCCACAGCTGATCAGACCCTTGGCATTCCAACTTCCATAATCTGGTTCGCATCAGCCCCGAAAGAGCTGCTCCTTCTCACATCCAGCCTCGCTCAGAGAGTGCCTATACGTGCCACCTTTTATCGTCCTAGGGAGTGTTAATAAATGGCAAGTGTATGCAACTCATATTACATGCCTGACTTTGCTCGATCTCATTAGAGGGACAGAGCCATTGCAAGTCCGTAGAGGTAATTCTTCTGGCCTCATTCCTCATCTTCCTCTGCTTAGTATTGTTGTCATTGTGAAGTGGGGAGGAATTATGGGAGTTGTAGTTTCTCATAAAATAAGTAGGGATAGGGGTTAAATGGTTTAAGGAAAAGGTCTCACAATCTGGTGCTTCACTTCCACTCCCAGAGGACCCCCTACCCATGTGATCCTCCCTCGCTTGTCCACCCCCAGGGTCAGGATCCAAAAGTGATGGCCTTTCCCTGGCCACCTGAGTACAGGGTCCCCGGGGACTAGGCTGTGAAACACCCCTTTTTTTCACACAAGGTAGGGATGTGTTGTACGCTGAGCATTTCTGATTGAAAAAATCATCGTCTGCACAGTCGGAGCTCTTTCCATATTGTATTGTCTTGGCAAAGTGGCTCATGTTTAGGTTTAACAGTACTGCTGCAAAGATCAAAGCAGGGGGCAGGCTACCTTGGCAAGAAATTTTCCGTACCAACATGTGGCTTGGGGGCCAACCTATTGGCTCTCCTGAAACAAGAATTGCAACATTTATACTTTTTTTGTTTTCGGTTTTAAGTTGTTCCAATAGTAGATGGGCAATGAAAGGGCTAGATATAATATTGGGAAGGGGCCAGCTCCGTTCCACCCTCCCTAAGCGCTTTAGAGTGAGGCGAGATGCATTTGAATCACTATGATGGGCCACGGGGGATTGGGGAGGTTGAAAGGACCACCTCCCAATATAAAGGACCCCACGTCAATATAATCAACCCACATAGTGTAGCACAGGGGGCGAGCAACATTGCTATTTTGCGTAGAAATTAGTAATCATAGGTAGAAGATGAGGCCTGCGCGGCGAATGCTTCATTGCATGCACTAGGCCTGAATTGCGAGACGAGGGAAATCTCCAGCCATGCCCGAGCTTCCATTGGGACAGGCCACACCCCCAACCGCCACAACGCCTATTCACAGTGTTGCAAAGATGTGTTTTTTTACTCGAGGAATGTGCCCTCCGGGGCCATGATCAGACCAGCGCCTGGTGTGCATGTTTAACACTGGCCAAAGCATGACCTGTCCCATCCCCAGGCCTCCATGAGTTCTAGCCCGTATAACTGACTAAACCTTAAGATCCCTGAATGCCATGCTGTCGGGTGCCCTTTGACCACCAACCACAAAGTAACAAGTCCTGAAATTTTCAAAGCGGACGGACAGGGCACATTGTTGAGCGACAATCCTATGATTTGTATTGCGAGGTGCTGAGAGGAATACATTATAGTTCAAAACGAGAGTGGAGACCTTGGAGCTGGATGGCACGGAAGGGAGTGAGTGAAATGTGTGTGTGTGTAGGTTAGTGCCCCAGAACCTCCTTTGTGCCCGTCTTGAGGCCTGCCAGGTGCCACAGTATAGTGATAAAGTGGCATTGTGTTAGGAGTTTATTTAATTTGTTATTTGACCTTCAACTTGAGACGATGAATACTGCAGCACCCACGTGATGGAAGACGGATGGACGGACTGGACTGGAAACAGTGACTTGGCATCTGCTATGGAGCAGGTGGATCATATATAGGTGCACACCAACCAGCCGCACAGGTCTTTTCTGTATGTATTGCGTCATCTATGCTGATTTCTTTTCCTTTATAAGATTCTGCTTGTGCTACTTTTTGGCAGAAAATTCTTAGCAGCAGAGTGTTTTGCTGTTGCTCTCATCTGCGTGTGAGATTAAAACTTGTTATCCTTACAAGATCGACTTGTCCTTTGTTCCCTAGCGGATTGTATGCTGTGGTGTGAGCGTTCAGAGGCATGCCTTCAATATTTCATGCATTCATGCATGCCTGCATATTGGTAGGGCAGTTGCTTGTGCACTCCAGACACTTCTTACAGTCTAAAGTGGATAGCAGCTTATGAGTGGTAACCATTCTTGTTTTCATTCTGCTGGTCAACAGATTGTTGGAAAGAGTCCGCACAAGGGTCGTTCTAAGTGGGACTCCAGAGGTGATGCTGTAATTATTTTATGAAGGATTGGGTACTTCCCGTGGGTATGGTTGAGCAAAAAGCCAAATTTAACCCCATTTCACCTATGACCATGGAGGATCTTGTGAGTAATATAACAAAGGCAGCAGAGTAGCCGAGATGGATCAGGTGGGAATGTTGGCATTCACATCTGGGGTTCAGTTGGTTTGTTTCAGTCCTGAGATTGTGGAAACTGGATTGGTAATTACTAAGATGACAGTTTAGTTGTCTGCAAACAATAAACTGCTGTTATGGGAGCTGAACCAAGTGATAATTGCCTCTGAGCCTCTGAGGCTGAACAAAGTGAGGGCTTCAACTCCGGACTTCACCTGGTTCCAACCCCAAAAGTCCAAAGCAGGAAGATCATTCTTTTCTTCCATTTGTTAGAAGCAAATTCTCACATGCTGCCACAACATTTTTTTAATGTATCGTTTTCAGGAAGGATTTTTTTTCCCCATTGCGAATGAATTGCCAACTGACCACGGCATAGAAGCCCTGGCTGCTTTGATTTCTTTCTTTTTTTTTTTTTCTTTTTTTTTTATAAAATGATGATTATGTAGGTAATTCTATCTCAGAAAGGGTGGCCTGCTAACCAGGTTGCCATTTCAGCTAGCTCCATGCCAAAAGCATAGTACACCTGTGCCCTACTTAATCAATATTATGATCTTTAGGGCCTGCTCTCCAGTGGCACAGAGCAGGTTAAGTAGGCACATGTGCCCTCTCGACAGCTACAGGGACAGCTAAGTCCCTTGAGAGCAAGTGCTGCATTTAAGACTTGCACCTCTGTTCCCAAACCAGATAACTATGATAATCGCTATCTTGGTGGCAGTTGTGAACTTTAAACATGAGCTGTACCTGACTTTACGGTATGGTGAATAGGAGATCTCATGCATATTACAGCCATATCAATTTAATATCCTACTTATATCAGCACTGTGAACCCAGCTCAGCTGTTGCAGGGTTATGTGTATTCTGGTCAGACAGCCTGGTCCTGCCAACTTGCAGGGCAGGGGATGGGATGGCTATGCATCTCGTTTGACCCTTTTTCAGGTCTGGGTCTCCAGCCACACAGCCTCCCAGCTGTTTAAATAAGATAGATAAGGTTGGTTGGAGTTTGGAGGACCGGTGGACCCCTGTGCTAACTGGTGGTTGATTTGTTGCTATAATATATCATGCAGCCTAAAATATGGTTTGTCTGGGAACCAAAACTCCAAGATTCCCAATGAATGTTTTGTACAAAAAGTGGGTTGGCAAACCTTGTTGAGTAGAGGCGCTGGCGGTTGGTTTTAACCATTGATTACAACCATTGATTTCTTCATTCTGGGTTGTTGAAATATTAAGCAGCTCTTGATTTGTTGTCATCAGTGAAGGTTTAATTTTGTTTCACGAATAAACCAGAAGGCCTAGTAAGTAACGCAGTCCTAGTTGTGTCTTGTCAAAATAAAAGGGCCTATACTAAAAGAAACCTATAGCCACTCCTTATCTCTAAATACAAATTGTGTGGGGAACAGGAACAAGGCTAGGGAAAAGAAGTGTTCAAATTGATATGTCCGGTTTTCAGACCTTCGGCCTCCTTTCCCCACGTTTTCAGCACATGGCAAGGCGGTTCACTCGAGCGTAGGACAATGGCTTTTTTAGAATGAGGATAGCAATGGCATCAGGGCTTTTGACGCGCAGGTCTCCTTGTTCTCCTTGATATTTTCATATCAAGGGCCTGATTTAGCCAAATAAACATGTTCCTTTCCTCTTTAGATTCTCACATGTATTCACTTTAGGTGACTCACTATTCACCCAGGATCTCACTCAGCCGGGCTCATATCCCTTCTTTACAATGTTCATAGGATATTCCTGTTTCGGGTGACTGTTCACCCCGGATGCCCCTCAGCCGGGCTCAGATCCCTTCGAAACAATTGGTCTCCCTCAGCTGGGCTCGGACCAATGTCTTAACTTCAAGTATCGAAGACTTGGCTTGACCAGTTGTAGGACACTTTCGATTTCACAATTCCTTTTCCTTGTAACATTTGTTAACTTGCAGTGGGATACCTAACAGACTTTTGAAAGAGCACCCACGTGTTGCAGGACCATTAGGTGTACGGTATCGTATCTTCACTTCAAAGTTCAGTCGCTCTTGGGCTGTTTTAATAATCTTTCGACCGGTCTGGTATCGGTCTCTCTAACTCACAGGCTGTGCTGACTTCACTAGTGCTGCTTTGTTGGAGCCAAGGCCAGTACCACGGCAGCAAACGCCTCTCCCCGACTTGACTATCAATGCAGGAGAGCCTTGGGTACCTCTGACACACAGTGCAGTATTCTTCAGCTTTAATTCCAGGTCTTACGTTTTCTATTCTCGAAGGCTCATGAAAGATATATGGTCTTTAAGTGAAAAGGAAAAGGGCACTTCCCTCCTTGCAATCTTCATCAGTCTCACAGTCTTCCACCTTGCATTAAACTGCCATCTTGTAACTGCTGTTTCCTCTGGTGTTTTGCCTTGCTCAGAGTGTGCTTTCGTGCTCCACTGTTTATCTGTGTGGGGAAGTGTAATGATCATTAATTGCCTGACCCTGCATGACCATTGTATGTCGGGTATACGGCTCGTGTTAGTCAGTTTTCCTTCACAGTGAGTTGTCTGTGAGAAAGTGTTCGTGTTGAGAAAGGGAGCGGGGGCGGCGGGGGTCGAGTCCCTACTTCTCCTACCTCGAAGGAGACTTGGTAAAGGTGTTACAGGGAAGGGGATGCCTCGTCTCTCCATCCGGTGTCCCACTTCCACTCCCCGAAGACCCCTAATCCAGGTGATCCTCCCGCACTGGTCCACCCCCAGGAACTGGATCCAAAAGTGATGGCCGTTTCCTGGCCACCTGGATGACCGCTCGCTGGGGACTAGCGGGTGAGATACCTTCGGGTTTCTCACAAACCGCTATGAGCCGTGATTCAAGCCTGCTCAGTCTCGTCAAATTTATAGATAAGTGCCATCAGCAGAACTCTTAATTTCTTTATTTTCTTTCTTGCGTCTTAACCTTGCATTGAATTCTATTCTGTTAGAGATCAAGCGGTCTCCAAAATGCAAATTGTTTAGATGATCTTTCTAAATATAAAATTGTAGACAGAACTCATTATATTTTGTATGCAATTTTTACTTAAATTCATTCTATTTTAAATCTACTCTTATCAATGACTTGAACTAGGAATACAAAAAAGTGAAGTGCCCAGAAGAGGGAGGGAGGGAGGGAGGGAGGGAGGGAGGGAGAGAGAGAAATATAGCTCCACTTCCCCCATCTGACTGATGTGGCGTCTTAACAAGCTCAAAACTTATACATAAAATACAGCAATATTTTGAAAAACCCATTTGCTCAATTGTCCTTGGTGGGTGTCTTAACTGTTAAGGGACACCATACTATGCCTGTTCGCTTCAGTTAAATTTTTACTTTATAGCTACATTTCATGTCCCAAACAGACACGAAAACTGAACCATAAGGTTATACATTCTCTTTGCCACATCATACATTTATACTTAATTTGTAAATACATTAATTAAATAATTTGGGAAAAAATAAATGTATACGACAAGACTGTATACACAGGACCCTGCTGATCTTCCACCCTATGTATCTCACACCTGAACCAATTCACCAACTGAACACGTCATTGCCTCAGTGCAGACTTGATGTTCATTGTTGAATATGTTAGTCGTGACCCTGGTAGCCTCATCGTACTGCGACCATCAAACACCACCAGAGCCGAGCAATGTATCCAATCACCAGCATCTTTGTCGGAACAGACTGCGAAACCGACCCCGATAGCCCTCATGATCTGCACTTGAGCACCACATTGAACCGTCTGACTCAAAATGTGATTCCACTCATCAGCATTTTCACTGTAGATCCCACCCGTTCTGCACTTCTTCGAACTGCAGTGCAGTTCAGCTCGATGACCGCTCCGTGTCTTAAACATTTTGACCACTGCACAAATAGTACTGAGGTCTGATGAATCTGATGGTGTCATCCCTCCTTTCCCGGCAGAGACCTCTCCCTATGTGGCCAGGGGGTGGCAGCCTCTACCTGATTCTGACCCTGGGGGCAGCTACATGAGGGAGGATCACATCAGAGGGGCGGGGATAGCTTCTGGGAGAGTATCGGAGCATCATCCGATGAGACATGGTATCCATCCCCTTCCTTTTATTTTTTTAAAGGATACCCCCTCCATGCCTAATGGCATATTGTCATACCTCCCCTCATCCACCTAAGAAGGGTACTGAAAACCTTTTCAAAAGATCTGTATGCAAGCTGTCAAAATCTGACTTGCCTTTTAACTCATGAAAACACCTGATCGGTCTCTACCTACCAGTCATCCAGAACTGACTTGCCCTTAAAGATCACTGATAACACTTACCCAGACTTTACATGCAAGTCGTTAAGAATGGACTTCCATGCCCATAAATACAACAATAGTGTGACGAACCGAGTAATACAGATCAATGGAGGCCAAGAGCACAAGCTGCGCTCTAAATGCGAGCGCATACCTGCGGCCGGGAAATGTAAACAGGAAAAGCAGCTGAGCTGACAGAGGTGTGGGGACAACACAGCTCCTCTTGGTATGGATCAAGAGACTTTGGTGCTGGAGAGGTGTTCCGTGAAGTCAACTGACTTGAGGACAAGAAAAGGGAAGCTGACTGGACAAGAACATCCCGCAGGAATTCCAGAAGCCGCCAGTCTTCTGGGCGTTTGCAGGTGTTGGAAGGCAGCCTCCACCTTACCGCACCCTGAAACTATGCAGAATAGCTCAGCAGGTACCGTGAGAGGCAGAGAAGCTGAGAAGCAGAGGCAGCGAGTAAGAAGGAAACGCTGAACGGTCACCACTGGAGAAACGGAATACACCAGCAAGAGCCAGTGAGTCCACCCAAGGGAAGCGGAGACACCGGGGCGTATTGGCAGCAATGCCAAAGCCAAATAATTGTTAATGAAGTGTAAGAAGGAAAATGCGGAAGTGAGCATTGTTTAGAAAGGGATAATGGAACACATGTAAGAGACTTAAGTTTGAATGTGTGTGGAGAGCCCACATGAGCAAAGCAGTTGGAGAGTATACCAGGCAAAATAAAGGTGCAAGAAAATACCTTTGTGAGAAAGCCCTGGCAGGAAAGCATACCAGTGATGGTCAAGTTGGACAGTGTGTAAAATACATTATGCCAAGAAGTCCTGATAAGAGCACATCAGGACTAGGAAAAGGCTGTGGAAATACATTAAAGAAGGGGGGAAACCTGCCAGGAGAGTACACCAGGTATCCTAACAGGATAAACACTAAGAGCCAAGTTGTTTTGTGTACCGGTTGTGTTGCTGCTCAAGAGAAACCTAAAGAGCTGATCATCTTGAATATAAAACAGAGTGAAGAGTGTTCGGTAAGAATTGATGAAGTTGCACTGTGTAAGACTACACAACACTTATCTGCTTGGTATTAAGTAACCCACCTTTTGGTATAGGTCTGTACTACACAAGTTGGTAGAGTGAGCAGCCAGGGGTAAATGTGAGATGTAGATCTTCAGCAAAGAAATTTGTCAATACAAGTAGCCCTTACACTCAAGGTTTCAGTTATAAATATTTATTTAACATCAAGTTTTAAATAAGCATACTCCTACGTCCCGTCCCCTTTCCTCCATACTTGTGGGACTTCTCTCCGTCCTGTGGGACGGGACCGGAGCACTTTGTAAAAAGCATCCACATTTTTTTCAAAAATGTGTCCCTCTTTCCTGTGCGGGGCCCGGCACGCGGCTGTAACCCCGCCCACCTTCGCTCCGCCCCGCGCATCGCCCATCAGTCCTTTTCTCTGCTCGATCGGGGCCGGACGCACTTACCTCCTCAGAAGATTTTCTTCCCTTTTTTCCTCTCTGGCTCTCGCTAGCGTTCGTTTACTAGTCTGTTTATGTCTTTCAAATTAGACTTTCCAGATTGTTCATCGTGTCACCGTCACTTCGCGAGGGCGGATCCCAATCCTCTTTGTTTAGAGGGTTTGGGTCCGGAACACCGTTGGAACTCCTGTTTTTACTGTGACTCCCTTTCGGTCCGGGCACTTCAGTGTCGGTTGGAGCGGTGGGAGGTGTTCCGACGAACTCCTCCTTCGCATTTTCAGGCATTCATCGACGAGAAGAAAAAACGCCCGGTAAGTTCTTTACTTTTCAGGGCACCCCGACCGTGGGATACCTTCCCGGGTTCCTCTCGGTCCGGGAGGGGCGTTAATCGCTCTGATACCGGGGTTCGCCCTGAGGTGCCTGTTGGGCCTAATAATTCTACCGGAGTTTTCTCCGAGGGTCTCCGTAAGGGGCCTGTGAACACCGGAGTACGCTCCGAGGCCCCTCCTGTGGGGGCTGTTTGTAGACCCAGTTCTACTGAGTCGTGGGGTACCGGAGTTCGCTCTGAGGCATCTGTCGGCTTCCCTCAAAAACAAAACCGGGGTGCTCCCCGAGGCCTTGGCTGGGCTTGTAGTTACCGAACGGATGTTCGAGGCCTGCACAGAAAAGGCTGTTACCGGACCTGGGTCCGAGGTCCCTCGTACAGAGGCTAAAGCTACCAACAGTTCTGAGAGGCCGGTCCAGGCTTTGTTCCCGCTCTTGTGGTTACATTTTAGGTGCTACCCCTACAACTACGCCATCGGCTTCTGGTGTAGGGCTCGGTCTCTTGGGTGAACCTAAGGTCCTTTGTCCACATCCTTACCGGCCGGTTTATGATTGGAACGCCCGGATGCCTCTTCCGCACAATGTTTCGTTGCCTGCGTAGGTGGCTCCTTTCGATTTATATTGATACGTCGGCGGAGGGCCCGGTGTGGCACTCTTCCCCGTTACATCCCTGGATTTGTCCACCTCATGAGAGGCCTCCTCAGGTCCCGAAACAATCTCCTGAGGATGCTTTTTTCGGTCAATTTCAAGCGCTTATGCGCACCGACCCCATGAGGGAATATTTCAAAGGGCTTTTCAAGGAGATATGTCCACTGGCGCCTCCGGCTCCACCTGTTCCTCATGTGGTTCCGCCGGCGTCTCCCTTGTCCGTGGTGCCCCCCCCTGCTCTCCTGCCTTTGCCTCCATTGTCCCCTGTGGACAAGGCAGTGCCTGACACGGCTCAGCAGAATCCTGACCTGTCAGATGACCCTCAAGGCAATCAGGACAACGAGGACCTTCCCTGCTCTATCAGAGCCTTTCATGACCGGGTACTGGACATGATGAGTTTCTTAGATGTTCCGGTGTCCGAGGCACCCTCTCCGCAGGAGGGCGTGCTTTCTGGGGCGTTCACCCTGTCTCCCTTGGAGTGTGTACCGGCCTGTTCCTGCAGAAGGACGTTCTGGCCAAGGTCCGAAGAGGCTGGGAAAAGCCACACTCGGGACTTTTTGTAATTAAAAAGATTGACGCGAGGTACAGGCTGCATTCTTCGGAAGAGGTGGCTCTGTCGTCTTGTCGGCTTCCCTCCTCTACGGTGGTGGCTGCGGCCACTTTGCAGTCCAGGCCTGCAGCATCCTCTTCCACGACGGCTACTCAGGTTCTGGGTAAGGAGGACAAGCTCCTCGACTCCCTCGGGAGGAAAATCTTCGCCAACTCGGCCTTGCAGCTCAGGCAGGCCAACGCCGAATTGATAATGGCGGGAGCTAACATGCGGATGTGGAAAGGTCTGTCGGAGTTTGAGGAGCACATCCCGGTCGAGAAGCTGGAGGACTTCAAAGGAGGCCTTTCCGATGCCAGGGTCTTGGCCCAGGATTTCCTGGAGGCTGCGGCTCATCACATAGACACCTCGGCTCGAGGCCTCATGCTCGGGGTTGATACCTCACGGCAGGCGTGGCTGCATGCCACTACATTTTCTAAGGAAGTGCAAGGCAAGGTGTTGGACCTTCCATTCGATGGTAAGGAGCTTTATCATTCTTCTACTGATGTAGAGCTCACCAAAACCAAGGGTAGCACTCAGACGGCTAAATCATTGTCGGTTTTGGTTAAACCTCCTTTCAAATCCCAGAGACCGTTGTCGCAAAGTCGACCCTCCTCTGGTTTTAGGGGCTTTCTCGACCGCAAATCTCGCAGAGCGGATACTCCTGCGGGGAATAACCGCTGTAGACAACAACGCACACGGTTTTTCTCCCGCTCCTCAGCCTCCTCATCAGGTTCAGGTGGCACTGCCACTGATAAACCTGCCAAATGAGGGTTTTCAGCGCTCGCACGAGAGCCCGGTGGGAGGACGCATTGTGTCTCACTGGGAGGCGTGGCAGACCATCACAGAAGACAGATGGGTCTTGTCAGTTGCTCGAGCGGGCTTCCGCTTACCTTTACTCCCTACCCCACCCCTCAACCCTCCTTTACAGCTGTCGGGCTCACCCTCCCTCAAGGCCAAGGTTCAGAAACTTCCGGACCTCAGAGCTATGGAACCCGTTCCCCCCTGGGGAGCGAGGGGAAGGCTTCTACTCCCGGCTGTTTACGGTGCCCAAACCCAACCAGGCTGGCCTGCGCACCATCCTAGACCTTTCCCAGTTCAATCTTTTCCTACCCCAAGAGAAATTCAAGATGATCACGCCCGGCCAGATTCGCTCCTCTTTGCAGATGGGCGATTGGCTCAGCGTGGTGGATCTTCAGGATGCGTACATGCATATCCTGATTTGGAATCCACACAGGAGATACCTCCGCTTCTCTTTGGGAGAGGAGCACTTCCAGTTTCGGGTGCTTCCTTTTGGCCTCAGCTCGGCGCCACGTGTCTTCACGAAGATGATGTCGGTGCGGCCTATCTTCGTCTCCAGGGTATCCATGTGTATCCTTATTTGGATGACTGGCTCTTACGCAGCCCTTGTCCGTTGGCAGCAGCGGGCAACCTCCAGTCTCTCCTTCAGCTTCTGTTCCATCTTGGGCTGTCGGTAAACTGGCGGAAATCCTCCATGACGGTCTCGCAGGACCTGATCTTCCTGGGTTTTCGTTGGAACACGATCGACTGCAGAGAGTATCTGACCGGGGACAGAATGGCGGATCTGTTGGCCACGTGTCAGATGTTTGCGCAGTCGGAGAGCATGTCAGCCTGGGTGTTCCAGAGGCTTCTGGGTCTCGTGTGTACTGGCTCTTCCTCTTGCTCGTCTCAAAATGAGACGGACCCAGATGGCTCTTCGGAGCTCATGGCGCCAGGCAGTGGATCCGGATTCCATGCGGATAATGATTCCGGATTCCACGAGAGTGGACCTGGATTGATGGTCATCTCGCCGCAATCTGTCTGGGGGCGCAGGGTTTCAGGACCCCGTCCCCACGGTGACGATCACGACGGACTCTTCCCTCCTCAGGTGGGGTGCGACGTTAGATCTTCTTCAGGTCTCGGACCTCTGGTCGCCTCAGGACAAGCTCCTGCACATAAATCATTTGGAGCTTCGGGCGATCTTCCTAGTGCTCAGGGCGTTCAGACCGCTCATTGTCAACAAGGTGGTCCGCATAAGAACGGACAATGTGTTATCAATGTATTACATACACAAGCAAGGGGGAGCAAAGTCCCCCCCTCCCTCCCCCCCCTCGTGGACCTGTCCATCCAGATTTGGGAGTGGGACGTGCTTCATAGTGTCTGGCTGCTTGCAGTGCACATCCCGGGCCAGCTGAATGTAATAGCGGATGCCCTCAGCCGGCGGACAGTGGTCAGCTACGAGTGGGAATTGAAGGCGGAGGTCCTTTCATGGATTTTCTCGCGTTGGGGCACACCGGAGGTGGAAGTCTTCGCGACGGCGGTAAACAAGAAGCTTCCTCAGTATGCCTCCAGAGGGGGGCTGGGAGCCTCCTCTCTGGGGGATGCCCTCGGGATTCCATGGCACAACATGAGAGCTTACGCCTTCCCGCCTCTGCCTCTAGTTCATCGAGCAATTTGGAAGTTGAAGAACTCTGTGAACTGTTCCCTTCTGCTGATTGCTCCGTGGTGGCCGGCCAGGTTTTGGTTCTCAGAACTTCAACACCTGTCGGCGTATCCGCCGATCAGGTTACCAGTAACTCACGATCTTCTTCACCAAGGGGAACAACAGATGTGGCACCCCTCCCCACAATCGCTCAGCTTGGCGGCATGGTGCCTGAGTTCAAGTCTTTAGAGCATCTGAGTTTGTCTGCGGATAACATGCGCACTATCCAGGCAGCCAGGAAATCCTCGACCAGATCTCAATACAGGAGTAAATGGCTCAGGTTCTGTCATTGGTGTTTGGAGAAGAAGTTGGATCCGAGGATGGCCATGATTGACGTGGTTCTGTCCTTCGTGTCCTCCCTAGCAGAGTCAGGGGTTCATGTTCTGTCATGCATGACTTATCTCTCAGCGGTTTCCGCTTACCTTCCTACAGACCTGTGTTCTTATTCTCTAACTAACCCAGTGGTGAAGAGGCATTTTGCTGGCTTGACACGCCTCTACCCTCCGGTGCGTAATCTGCACCCGCCATGGGACCTAAATGTAGTCCTGACGGCGCTGTGCCATAAACCCTTTGAACCAATGGCTATGGTAGACCTCAAGTACTTGTCTTGGAAAGTGTCCTTTCTGGTCGCCGTTACGTCAGCGAGGAGAGTGAGTGAGCTCCAGGCATTGTCAGTGGAGCATCCTTTCTTGGTCTTTCACAAGGACAAGGTAGTCCTTCGGACAAACCCGGCTTTCCTACCGAAGGTAGTGACCGAATTCCATCTGAATCAGTCGATCTCCCTTCCGGTCTTTTTTCCGAACCCTGCCTCAGAGGCTGAAAGAGTTCTACACTGTCTTGATGTCCGAAGAGCTCTTAAGTTCTACCTGGAAAGGACTTCCGAGCTTAGGAGTTCTTCTCAACTTTTTGTGACCTTCGGTAACCCTCAGTGCAAGCCAGCGTCTTAGGCAACTATTTCCAGTTGGATTGCCGCCTGCATCACGGAGTCTTTCACCGTCCAAAGGATGAAACCTCCTAAAGGTATCCATGCGCACCTGGTGCGGGGCAAGGCAGCCGTGGTTGCTTTTCAGAAATTTGTTCCCTGGGAGTCCATCGCTAGGGCAGCTACTTGGGCCTCCCCATCAGCTTTCTGTAAGCATTACTGTCTCGACATGAGCTCTAGAGCTGACGCACAGTTTGGTCAGGCTTTGCTGAAGAACCTGTTTCAGTAAGGGATATTTCCATCCACCCGTAGTTCCTGGAAGGAGTGCTTGGGAATCTCCCACAAGTATGCATGAAAGGGGACGGGGCGTAGGAGTATTACCAGGTTACTCAGCGTAGTGACCACCTTACTCCTAGTCCATAGTCCCCTTTCCTCCATAGGCCCGCCCGCAGTCCCCTCTAATAAGGTTCCTCTGTTATTGCTAATGGGTCTGTGAGCCGGTGATAGAAAAGGACTGATGGGCGATGTGCGGGGCGGAGCCAAGGTGGCCGGGGTTACGGCCGCGTGCCGGGCCCCGCGCAGGAAAGAAAGGAGGGACACATTTTTGAAAAAAATGTGGATGCTTTTTACAAAGTGCTCCAGTCACGTCCCACAAGTATGGCGGAAAGGGGACTATGGACTAGGAGTAAGGTGGTCACTACGGTGAGTAACCTGGTAATTCTTTAAAAAAGGCAATTAGTGTAACAAGTAAAAATATAATTTAAAAATACTTTTCAGAATCAGAACAAGTTGGTCGATAATATTTGGATATGCTTCTTGCACAATTCCTACACCCGGAGTTGACTTCAATCACAAGGATAGTACTGGCATTTACATATCACACTAGTTGTACTTTGCAGATTCTGAGGTTGCAGAAAAGAAAGGTTTAAGGAAGGAAAAGGTTTAAACAGGCTCTCAGTACATGTGAGGACACTTAAATCTTCCAATGCAATCTAGACAAGCCTTTCCAAGCAATAACACTCTAAAACAAGTTACCACCTATGAGACAGGGACAGCAATATGAAAGTCAATGGGCTAGAAGAGTCTGCAGGGAGCCAGGACAGCCTAAGTCAATCTGAAACAGTCTATGGAGCTGTCACACTTTTTAGAATCAAAGTCTTCCACAAAGTTGGAGAGTTTGTGAATTAAAATCACTTGTAGGGCAGTGGTAGAAGTGTACTGAAAAAAGTAGTGGAACCATGGTCTTGGCAGGGGAGAGTGTAGGAGAAAGCATAGTGGAACATGAAACGAGGTTTTGCAGTTGGGGCATTGCAATAGTGTAAATGACTAATAACTAAGGCTTCTATTAGAACTTTACACGTGCACAGGGCCTTGAATGTACAAATCCTCTATATATAATGGTGAATATGGTCGTAAAAAGTAGAGGAATGGTAAATAGAAAAAAATAAAACCATTGGAGCACCGCTCCTGCTCACTTCGACCACTGTTGTAGGGTCACAAGCTGTTATGCCTGTGGAAGAAGAGTTGGAATCAACGCTAAATGTAAGCCAATGCAATACCCAGCTGAGAAAAGAACAGTTGAAAGACAATGAGGTAAGGACCTCAAGTCTAAACTGTACCTCCTGGTTTGAAGAGGAGTGGTCCAGCTGGATTCTTTCCTGGTACAGTGGTGCAAACCCTGTGCTCCTGAGCCTCAGTCTTGGGGACAGGAGGGAGGACGTCTGGAGGGCTCTTGCAGCAGTAGTTGGGAGGTCATCGGCAGCTAAGTGCTCTTTTCGGTTCAGCCACACTTCGCAGTTTCAGCGCCTAGTAAACAACACCTGTCATGTCAGTTGCCCAATCTTGACTGTTGCAGAGGCAGCATGAATGCCTACCTCCCTGTTGGGTCTTGGCACCTGGGATTTACAATAACCACAGGCTTCCGCAACCCGCCGGGGAAAGAGGGTTAGAGTCTGCTGGTTGGATAGGTTGAGGGTTTCAAGGATAAACGGAAAGAGGGTTGGGGAGAGGTTGTGGATGGGAAATGGGGGTTCAGGATAAACATGCTCCTTGGCTCCTGCTGCTCACTGAATGTGGTGCTTGATCTCTGACCTTGCATTCACTGCATGCTACACACTCACATTCCCTATTCGCCCAAGGTTACACTGAGCTTTTGCCTGGAGCTCCTAACCAGGTACTCAGCTGGGTGGACACACCCAAGGGTGCACAGGACCGCATGAAGCCTTTGCCTGGGGCTTTTGACCAGAAGACTCAAAAGGGAAACCAAACATTACATTTGCTACTGTAACTCTGATTCACATACAGGCTAGGGTCCCTAGCAAGCAACTCGCTAACATAACATGATTATGTTGCTCCTAGCTAATGTAACATGAGGATTCTTGCATTGTTCTCTAACAAAACACGAGGCTTCAGAATCGCCTTCACATGGAAGAAATAAAATAACTACTACTTAGCTGTGGGTGTCTTGCCCATGTCTTGGCCAGGATGAGATCGAGCGGATCTGATAAGTGTTCTGTGAGCTTTGCTGGAAAATAGCAAAGAAAATAGTGAAAATGCGCAGTGGAAATGTCCCTGCTAAATTAGTTGTTTGCATGCCTCTCGGCCACTGGACCACTAGTTCTGTGGCCTTGTCGCTCAGGGTTGTTATCACCGTGAGCGTATTGTCCCAAGCTTGTTCAACACATTGCCTGTAAGGTTGCCCATGAGTTTTATGCAATGCAGCATGCTCTGCTGAACACTACAGTGTCAACCACATGTTCGTAACATTCACACGTGGTTAGATGTTAGTCTTCCATGACACGGGAACTAATGCACTTTGTACTTATCTGTTTCGGAGAGCGGGTCTGTGATTGGTCAGGCAGATGGGTGCCCCACATTGGCTTGCCTGCCGGAGCGCTGCTAGACACGTCTTGTCCATCCGAGCTACAGTATTGCGATCAAAGCCATTCGGGCGCGGCTTGCGCACACCGCTGGGTGTGGCGTTTCCGCTGCCAGGAGGCTCATGGGCACACAGGCCTGCTGAGATTTTGTAGTATTTGGGCATTTCTTAGGCCCTGGACACTTTTTTCCTGGAAAATGGATGGAGAATCCTCTTGGAGTACAGTGTTGTAGGCTTGCACATATATAATCTAGCATTTACATGACTCACAGCGCCTACAGCATGCCTAGCCTGACAGCACCGTAGTGGATCTCGGATTCCTGTTGGGCTTCCTTCACTCCTTGGGTCCTGCGCTCTGGTCATCCTGCTTCTGGAGGGTCCTTAGGAGACTCCTGGAGCTTCTAGCCGGATCTCAGACATTGCACTAGACTACGGATTTCTCAATCCCTGGCACTTGGTTCTTGCAGCGGCGAAGAAGTACAGTCCGTTTAGGGAAGATGGTCGAGTGGAGTTCGTCTCTGGGTTAGTTGGTCCCACTAACCCAAGGGAAGAAGTCATCCCGTCCGGAGCTTCTTTGTCGAATTGAAAAAGGTGTTTCAGCAGGATAGTCTTGGGAGGATAGCTCAGGGGCAACATGCTCCGATCCCCGGGTCCGTGCTTAGAAACCTCTGGGTATTAAGCGTGTTATAAATAACCGATCATATATCATCGCACAGCAGGAGGGCTTCACAGGGCAATTCAAAGGTCCAGGAGGATGCTTTGTTCATGGTTTCTTTGTCTGGTATTTCTTCCAGTGGCCGACTCTGCCTCTAGCCCCAAACCCCTCGCCTTTTTAAGCAGATTCTCCCATTCATGCACAGCCTAGGCTGTCAATCACACAGCAGGGTGGCTGTCCTAAAGGGACAGCAGGACAGCCAGCCAATCAGGACTGGTTGCATTCAGGCATTCCTAGAGACAAAGGACAAGAGTTTCGGGAACCTCCCACACATCCTGCCTTTCCAGACATACTGGAGCCAGAGGCGGGTTAGGCAAAAGGCCAAATGAACAAATGGGTCAAACCTGGCTCAACGCACAGAGTAAAACCCAAGAAAGACCTCACAAACAGAAAATGGCGACAAAAGACTGGGGCCATTTTGATGAAATGGTCACCCATGGGTGCTATACTGCAGCTGAGTATTCAGCCTGCGGTAGAAAAGCACAATGGTAGAAAAATTAAACCACTGCCACCAGCCATTTAAAGTAGTGAGGGTAACATAACACATGTCACATGAGAATGTTGGATAAGGGCCTACTAGGTAACCCCCCAGCACTCCACAGAAGGTGGTGTGCGCTGGACCTACAAAGAGAAAAGGTAAGAAATGTCAATTTCACTTTAATATTCTTGGGAATGGTAGTTCACACAAGACAAGGTATTTAAACCTTATGAGAAATCGAAAGGATTTCTCTGTGACACTGCACTGAAGGTGCTGTCTGTCACCATATAAAAAGTAGATGCCTATGGGATTTGTCAGGCTCCAAAAACAGAGGACACACATAATCCAAATCAGGTCAAAACACATGAGGGAGAAAAAGGTCCCACTCACTCCAGGGTTAAAATTAATACGTCCTAAAGTCCAGCAAAAGAGCTGGGGTTCTTTAAGGTTGAAGGGAATTAGCACAGAAATGAGAATTCTCCCTAACACTCGTCGCCCCCTCCCCACCCCCCAGACTAAGGAACAGGAGGATTTAATCCACTCCTGGATGAATCTCCTATTCCATTCGGTCATACTTTCTGGAGAGACCATCAGCATTTTGGTGATTGCACCCTGAACTGTGTTCTATGGTAAAATCAAACCCTTGGAGGTTGATTGACCATCTCAACAATTTTGGATTCTCCCACTTCATCTCTATTGACCATCTCCAGGGTTGGTGGGCTGCCTGAATAATTAAAGTAGAACCATAAAAGTGTTGATATTGATATTTTATTTATATCACACTCGTACACAAGTGTTTCAGAGCGCAACCAGACAAGGGAGGAGAAACAAGGGAGAACAAAACAACGATCTTACTAGGCCCAGTGACATTGAGAACGCGCAAGTGCATGGGAGAGGGCAAAGGTGCGTGGGTGGGGGGGGGAGTGGAAAGTGCGGAGCAAAAGAGAAAAACAGATAACTGATAATAAATAAATAAAAAGACAACAAACCGTAGTAGTGCAGCCCGCAAGTCCACTATCTCTCCACTTCTCACACACAGCTGTCAGAGCGACTGCAGCTTTCTGTCTTCCCTGCCTCAGACTATGGACCTGCATGCACGTACGGACTTCGGTGCGAAGGTAAACCCTGCACCACTTGGTCCCTTGTGAAGCGCGCATCTGTGCATTAACTTTTGATGATCCTGTAATATTTATGCCGGCTTAGGCGTTTCATCACCGTAAATGTTTTAAACATTGTGGAGCTGAACAATGCTCTGTTTGTGTGCCTGATTCTGATTGCACTTCACCTGCTTTTTGTAACGAAATTCGCCATTCCTTCATGGCCGGTTTCTAGTGCCTGCACCTGAGTGCTGGGCACGGTGCTGTGGTTGTATGGGATTGGCTGGGCCACCTACATTTGACCCAATGGGGAGGCTGGGAGGCATGGCCGGCCCTCCTCACAAGGCCCACTCCTAAGGCCCTGTCTATCCCTGTCCACCACTAAACGCTGCACGCCCAGGTAACTACCCCTGCCCTGCCCTGGTCTGAGTGTACCCCCCATCCCACTGGTTGCCTGTGCGTACCCCCATCCCGCTGGTCACCTGTGCATGAGTGTATCCCCCAATCCCGCTGGTCGCCTGTGTGAGTGAACCCCCCCTCCCCTCACCCACTATAAACCTGAACCCTAGGTACCTGATGCTGCCCTTCTAGATGAGGCTGTGCATCATGGCTGTGCCACATATTTTAACTGCATTGTATGCTGCAGCCTTCCCTTTCTAAGGTTGTCGGGCAAACTGTATGTCTTTTCAAGAACTTATGTAACTAAGCTTTCTTAACAGCGCCACGATGCCCTAGGGCAGTTGTGCGCTTTACAAATGCAAATAAATAAAAATAAAATAAAAATAAGTGGCAAGTGTTGGGTTTAAGGCTGCAGACAGGGTATATCTGATAAGTGCAGGAAGAAAAAGGGGAGGGGGGAACTGTATGGGTTACAACATTCAATGTTCCAACATTGTGCCGCTTTAACAGGGAAACTGGTTCCTCCTGCTGTCGAGCGTTTGCACCTAGGAATCTCTAACATAAATGAGTTAGCAGATCTCGTAGGGCGGGTAGCTGTTCTCCGGGTGATTTTATCCATAAGGTATGGGGGTGCTATGCTTATTGAGAAGACGTAAATAATAAAGTGTCCATTCATATATAACCTGGCATCCAGGGTGGGGAAAACAAATGTAGAATCACATTCTTTTGCTTAACCTGTTTCTATATGTATATATATTGTCAGGTGAATTTATTATGTGATTTGTTCACTTTTCAAGGCATTGCTAGACAATTATTTACCCTTTTGATTACCAAGCCTTAAAAATACTGATATGAAGTATACCTGGGAAGCTGTGGTTGTTTAATCCTGGCCAAATCATGCAATCTCATTGTGCCTGATCTACCAATATTGGGAGCCCATAAAAGCAATTCAGTTTTCAACTTTTGTTATGCCCTCTCAAGAGTCACAAAACTCGAGTTAGTGATAATTATTGGTTATGGAAATAGTGCTTCACCAAACCACTATACATAAAACATTCACATACAATAATCACCCAACTAAAGTTGGCACTGATTTAACAACCTTGGAAGGATGAAAGCTCAGTTGGCTTTGCCAGTATTAGAATCAACATGAAAACCTTGATTCAGGATGAGCAAAATAAACATCTCACATTCTTTTTGCTGGACCCATTTCCATAATGTATATACATTGGGAGTCCATACAATCAATTCAGTTTGCAACTTTTCTGATTGGCCACACATAGTGCCACCCCATTATCTTAAGCTACGATCATTATGTGTGTGCGCTTGTACTTCGTGCCTCCCCTGCATAAGTCGGTGCCCCACTTTGAGACATCCCAGCCAAGTGAGCCTGGACAGGCACGGCAAAGCACACTTTAAGCATTTGTGCGGCTCATTTGTTTTTTGAGGGACCAAACTGGGAGGAAAGTCAGCTGTCAAGACTGCCAACAAGTGAAGCGACAAGTCTGTGTTTGCCCCTCGTGGTGCCTCAATGATCCTACTGGCCCCCACTCTTTAACCATTCTATGAACGCCTGCGACCTGATAGCCATTGCTGTGGGTTTTAAGTAAATGATGTAGCGTCATGCAGCGCCAACTTGTTGCTATTTGTAGTGATTATGTATTTTGGAACGCGGTGTCGCATGAGTCATGCTCTTTTTTACTTTCATGGGAGCTTGGTTCGCGTGACATGAGCGTCGTTAGTGGGGAAGCTGTGGGAGGACTTGCCTGCGGGCCCGCACCAATAAACTTAAAACTTAACAAGTATCTACCGTGTCGGCTCATCTTTACATTGGCGACGAGATTGCTCCCTGCGGGCCCGCACGGCTGGAGGCTGCACGGCGAAGCGCCTCGCCGTCACATTCGGGCCTCCCGACTTGGAAAGTCCACCGTATCCCCAGGCTTGGCGGCGGAGAAGTGCGTCAAAGGGGAACGCTCCTGATCGCTCCTGGCAGGCCCAGCAAGACGAGCGGCAACGTCCTTCAGCTGCCATACCCAATACAGCATACGAGGTGAGGAGGGGCAGTGGGAGGCAGTGAGGAGCAGACGCGCGACGTGGGGGGGCGGTTCACTCAATTTGGGCGTGGGCACAGCCCCGTTCCCTGAACCGCCCACAATCCAGCAACAGCTTTCATCAAAGCAAGCCCAACTTGCCGGGAAATTAAAGACAGCTGTTGTGCAGCTGAACGTGCTGTATGAGTGACATTCAAAACGAGGTGGTATCACACTGTTGGAAGTTTGCAATTATTGAAATTCATCCCCAGTTACCAAGTGGGAAGAAATGAAGGAATTTGGCACCTGTTCACTTTAAGTGTGGTAGTTGGAAGCAAAGTTAAGAACTTCACTGATGGTTATAGCAGGACACTACGAATCTATCATGGCTGCAGCCAGCATTGCCCCGCCTCCGCCCTTCTTATCTGAACCAGGAGCACCACCCATAAGGTGGGACAGGTGGAAGAAGATTTTTGATACTGACCTGGTGGCAATTGGGGGCGACAAATTTGCCGCAGGAAGGAAAGAAGCGATTCTCCTACACAATTGGGGCACTGAAGGTCGTAGTGTCTACGATGGATTGCCTCAGCCCCCACTAGAAGGTCAAGGAGATGTGGACCAGTACACTATAGCTGAGAGAAAACTAGAAATTCACTTTGAGGCGAAGAAGAACATAACATTTGAAAAAACACATTTTTTCAGAGGGTGCAAGACCCACAGTAGCCAGTGGAAAACTTTGTAGCAGCATTGAGATCCTTAAGTCACACTTGTGAATTTGGAGTGCTGACCAATTCACTAATACGAGATAAGTTAGTACGTTGTACTAATAACATGAAGATACAGGAGAGGGTTTTGACTAAGGATGTGTCACTGGAAGTAGCAATTGAGACTGCCTGAGGAATGGAACAGACATGTCCACAATGAAGGATGATAAACAGGAGGGTGAGGTGGCGACAGTGAGAGCATTCAAGAAAATGAATTTGAGTAAAGAGGTCAAGTGCTATAAATGTGGCAGCAATCGCCATATCTCTACAAGCGCGTTTTGTCTCGCAGGAACATTTTCTGCTTGAAGTGCAAGAAGAAAGGACATTTCGCCAGAGTGTGTAGAGAATCAGGACAAGTGCAATGCATTGGGTCAGGTGCAAGGATCTCGGAGCAGGAAGAGAATGCAGAGATTGTTCAACTACCTCAAGCCAAACATGTACTGGAGATTTTGGAAGTGTCCAGCAAGCGCAGTGAACCGACCGATGTATTTCTGATGAATGGAAGGGTAGTGGCTTTAAAAGTGGATAGTTGCTTACCATGGACTCTGATATCAAGGAAGACATATGAGGTTTGTTTACAAGGAAGTGTGAGTGAGCTGAAGGAGCACAACATAGAGCCATATGCCTATGGGAATGTCAAAATCCACTTATTGGGCAAATTTCAAGCTGTTAAGTATAAAGGCAGGAGCTGTGATTCAGAGGTATGTGACACAGGAAGGCTTGTCGTTGGGCTGGGAGGAGCAGCGCAAACTTGGGATCAGAATACAAGCAAGTGCCTAGGAACCAGTTTTGATAGCTGAGATTCGTGGGAAGAAGAGTTTCCGACGGTTTTTCAAGGTGACTTGGGGATAGTTAGAGATTTTGAACATGAGATTCGCTTGAAGGCAGGAGCGGTTCCTAAAATGCATAAAGTTAGACCGATACCTCATGACCTAAGAGAAAAACTAAAAACTGAGATTGAGTCATTATTGCAGAAAGGGATTATTGAAGAAGGTGAGAGTTCAGAATGGTTGTCACCAGTCGTGGTAGCACCAAAGGCAAATGGAGATATAAGACTTTGTGTGGATATGAGAGACATCATCAGGAACATCCTTGTGGACAGACACCCTTTGCCGATAATCAGTGACAAGTTATCAACTCTTGATAAAGCCAAAGTATTCTCTGTGATTGACCTTTCTCAGGCTTATCATCAGATTCCCTTGAAGGAGGAGTGCCAGCATCTGACGGCGTTCATAACAATTTTTGGTATTTTTAAATATCGGAGGATGCCATTCGGCCTTGCCTCGGCAGCAGCCGTATTTTAAAGGGTGATGGACAAAGTTATGGAGGGTGTGAAGAACATTGTAGTGTTCCAGGATGATATGCTTGTGTTTGCGAGTTCAAAGTCTGAACATAATGAGGTTTTGAGGCAAGTGTTGAGTAGATTGTCAAAGGCTGGTATGACCGTGAGGAGAGACAAATGTAAGATTGCGGTAGAGAAAGTGTAGTATCTTGGACATGAAATCGATGAGTTGGGTGTGAGACCGAAAAGGTGTTTGGTGGAAGCAGTGAAAGAAACTCCTGTGCCGACTGACAAAGACCAGGTGAAGGCCTTTTTAGGTCTTGCTGAGTATTACCATAGATTTGTAAAAGATTTTGCTATGGTGTCGGCTCCCATAAGAATGATACTCAAAAAAGGATTGAGGTTTGAGAGGTCTCCAGAGTGTGGTACGGCTTTTGAAAGTATCAAGGAAGCAATTAGTAAGGCACCGTCTATTGGAAGGTTTAATCCCATGGACAAGACAATTCTGATTGTAGATGCTAGTTTGATGGGGTTGGGGGCAACGTTGGTACAATTGGAAAGGAGAATAGGGAGAGAGTCATCGCCTTTGCTTCAAGAGCATTGAGAGGGGCGGCGTCCAAATATTCAGTGATGGAGAGAGAGACACTAGCCATGTTCTGGGCCGTTATGCACTTTAAATTTTTCTCGTGGGGCAGACGATTTGTAGTTCGCTCTGATCATAAGCCATTAGTGCAGTTGTTTGAGTGGGAGATGGGCTCTGGGTTCACCCAGGATAAGCAGGTGGGGCTTGGGTCTTCAAGGGTATAATTTTGACCTGATTTATTTTGCCTGGGAAGAAAAATGTTGTAGCAGATTGTCTTTCTAGGATGCCTTTAAGTAAAACTGAGATTGTGGAGGATGAGACAGTGGAGGAATCGGTGGTAGCTGAAATGAATGAGGCAGTTGCTCAAGAGAAGTGGTTTCAAGAGCTAGATTCTGATGAAGAGCTCAAATTAATTAAAGAGTGGACTGTGAAGGGATGGCCCCATAAGAATAGTTTGGATAGGAGATTTGACATATGATGGGAAGCCAAGGAGGAGCTGAACATACATGAGAACAGACTGAGGAGTGGACGATGTGTGGTTCCTCCAGAGTCAATCGGGCAGAGTCTAATGGAGCTGGCCCATGAGGGTCACCCAGGAGAAGGGGCGATGAAGAGGAAACCCCGCCAAAATTTCTTGTGGCCGCGCATTGACAAAATGGCAGAAAGGTGGGTGAAGGACTGCATGGAGTGTCAAATGAGTGACAAAACGAAAGTGACAAGGGAAACTCTGTTAGTTCCTAATACAGTGCCAGAGCAGCCGTGGTCTAAAGTTGCTGTGGATATCATAGGACCCATAATGGGTTTGGGAGATGGTTTGAGGTTTTTGTTGGTTGATTTTCACACGAAATGGATTGAATGGGAAGCGGTAAGGGAGGTCACGACCAGAGAACTCATTGCATTTTTAGAGAAGATTTTCTTTAGAGAGGGTGTGCCCACTGAGCTTGTTTCAGATAATGGGGTTCAGTTTGTCTCATTAGCAATGAAGACGTTTCTCAGTAGTTATGGTATTAGGCATGCCAAGGCGGCACTGTACCACCCCAGGGCCAATGGACTGGTGGAGAGAGTTAACCGTTTTTGAAAGAGGGTTTTCAGTTGGCTATGAGAGTGAAACAGCCGTGGAGAGAGATGTTGAAATTCATGACATGGAATTATGTGACCACACCGCACTCGGTGACTAGGATTTCACCTTTTGTATCCCTCAAAGGTAGGGAGCCAGGGAAAAAACTGTGTCCGGGATGGTTGGGAATGGCCAAAGTGGTTCAAGTGGACAGAGAACAAATTATGAAATAAATCAAGGAGAGCCAGGACAAGAATAAGCTTAGTTTTGATTCTCGTGAGAAGGTGAAGGATCGCGAGTGGAAAGTGGGAGAGTTGGTGTATGTCAAGAATCCGAGATTGGTCAACAAATGTTTGGACAGCAAGTACATAGGTCTTTGCAGAATTTCTGCGGTTAGGAAAGGGGTAGTCATCCCGGAAGGAGGAGAAGTCTAGTCGAAAGGGAAGATTGCTAGAGCACATGGGGTGAGAGGTGGTGTGGAGGCAGGAGGCCAGGACAACGAAGAGGCAGGAGGCCAGGACAACGAAGAGGCAGGAGGCCCGGACAACGAAGGTGTGGTAAGGAGGGAGGAGGATGTGTGTGTTCAAAACAGTTTGGGTTGTTTTCAGAGGTCCAGATCTAAGCCTGTCTGGATGAAAGACTGTATCCTGAATTTATTGTAAGTTATTTTATCTCTGCGTATCCCATGCTCAGGTGTTGATTGTAGGATTATATTTTCTCAGTTGTGGTTGTTTCCTCTCATATATGATTTTGATTTGCTTGTTCTTCATCACTATCTATAGTTGACTATATTTTGTTTCCTTAAGGAGCGAGCTATGGAGTGATTTTGTATTTCGGAACGCGGTGTCACGCGAGCCATGTTCTTTGTTTACTTTCATGGGAGCTTGGTTCACGTGACACGAGCATCCGTTAGCGGAGAAGCTGTGGGAGGACTTGCCTGCGGGCCCGCACCAATAAACTTAAAACTTAAGAAGTACCCACTGTGTCGGCTCATCTTTACACTATTCTGCCCCAATCAAGCTCTTTTGTTAACGGATTGTGTGTGGAAATCCTGAAGAACAGTTTCAAAACAGCTAGAATGTTTCCCAACGCAAAAGCAAGAGCCCCACTGTAAAATGTGTTAAGATTATCTCAAACAAAACAGTTAGAAGCTGTTCCATGCTATTTAAATACCAAAGGGGGGAGGGGCGGATTTCCTTACAATCCCTTTACAGGTATGTGTCGCAGGTGGGATCCGAACACGGCCCACAGGCCTCCCATGACCTAGTAAATGCACTTAACCACTACACCAATGTGGTTCTTTTAACACCGCGAATGCTGCGGTAGAATGTGTCCTTTGTGTTCCTTCCTCACTGACGTTTATTTTATGGGAATGGATGCCACTGGCTGGAGTACAGCAGAAAGGGCCTTGTGACCTGTGTCTCAGAGAGACTGGGAAGGAAAGGGGAGGGGCAGGGCACAGGGGCCTGCTCGCCGTTTGTCCGCTTGGCGACCTTTAAATCCGCCTCTGCTGCTCTCCTTAAACATCCGTGAAGACCTGCTCTCCAACCTTGATTCCAACACCCCCTGTGTCCTCATCTCACTTGATCTCTCTTCTGCCTTTGACACGGTCAACCATGCCATCCTGCCCAACTATCTCTGTGATAACCTGGGTATCACCGATCAGGCCCTGGCTTGGCTGACTTGTTTCCTCTCCGATTGACCCTCTCAGATCCAACTTGAGTTCTTCCTCTGCTCTATCTCTACCTGTGGTGTTCCCCAGGGGTCTATCCTCTCTCCCTGGCTGTTCAACAATTACCTGGCACTACTTGCCCCCCGCATTGCCGCCCTCTGCCCCAACTTTCAGTGTTATGCGGATGACACTCAATTCATTTTTAGGCTCCCTGCCGCCACTTCTCCTTCTCTCATCTGACTGTCTGCTATCCAGGAGTGGTGTGCCTTCAATGATCTCTGCCTTAATGCCAGTAAGACCGAGATTCTCCTAATCTGCACACCTGTTCCTTCCTTTCCTGTCACTCTCTGGCTGGCCTCTCTTGGCCCTCTTCCTGCTCCCAACTGTGAGGCTAAAAACCTTGAGGTCCTCTTCGACTCAACACTCTCCTTCTTTCCTCACATCTCTGTCTCGAAGAAGTCATACTACCAGCTGCACCGCCTCAGAGGTATTCTTCCTTTCCGCTCCTTCCCCTAGAAGCTCACTGTCTCCAGAACTCTGGTTCTCTCTAGGCTGGACTACTGCAACAGCCTCTTTCTAAATCCCCTGCCTCTACTCTCCGCCCTCTGCAACTCATCCAAAACAGGTCTGTGAGACTTGTGCTTGGCCTCAAGCCCAGGGATCGTATGTCTCCAGGACTGAAATCTCTCCACTGGCGGCGAGGATTACGTTTAAAACCCTCTGCGTTGTCCACAAGACCTTCTGGGGCCTCAATACCTTCAACTCTCTCTTCCTAAATATCTTCCTTCTCAAGCTCTTCGCTCATCGGCCTCCAACTCCCTCAGGGTCAGTCGCTTCTCCAAGCAACGAGTTGGTGGTAGATCTTTCTTCTGCTGGGGCCCTCACTCTGGAACAGCCTCCCTGCCTCTCTAAAACTTGAGGAGAACCATCTCCAGTTCCGGAAGCACCTCAAGACCTTACTCTTTGCTTCTGCTTTTTTTTTTCCTCTCCCCTGCTGATCTGCTGGCTGAAACGGAAACTGCACTGGTCACCTGGCTACCCTCTGATCTCGTGCCCAGGTCCCCTCCCCCAGCCAGTTTCCTTGTTCTCTTGCGCCCTGCTACCCTAGGGTCTGGTGCGCACAATAAATAAATAAACAAACAAACAAACAAACACCTGCACTGTCTCCCCGGGCAACCATTACACGCGGGACTGTTCTTTATCCCTACAGCCCCCTCCCAGCATGTCAGCACTTACCCTTGCGCTTGCCATCAGCTGGCCACACTTTTTATTTATTCTGTCGATGTATTTTACTGTTTATCCTATGCACTGCACTGCCCCCTGCCCCCTGCAATGTCTCCTCCCGCCCCCTCCTGCCCCGCTGCACTTGCAGAATCTCAATTTCACCTGGCCTAGTAAGATCATTGTCCGTCTTCCCTCTGTTCCCCCCCCTTGCCTCGTCGCTCCTATAAACACTTGTGTATAGGCGCGTTATAAATGCCATATCATATCATACTCTGCTTAGACCGTCCACCCATAGAGGAACACCCAAATCCAACCCACTAAGTGGACAGACACCCTCAGAGGGCATTCAGCCTTTGTAACATAAGAGGATAAAACTCAAAGCTATCCAAACGCAAGGCCTGACAGGTCGGCTACTGCCCCTGTAAACTCAATAACCAAACCCACTACCAAGGACACAAAATGCCCCGAAGCAGAATTGGACGCCACCAAAGGCTTTTGGAACAAGGACCAATCCCAACGGATCCACACCCTCACCGGCCTCCAGTAGATGCTGTCGCGAATACAGAAAGCACCCCAGCAAACAAAACGCCCATCAGAAAAAACACCAAAAGCGAAAAATCCCTATACCTTGCACCGAACCTCGCAACAACTGCAGAACTTCAATACTTCACTGACTCGTCCAGATAAGCTATGAACCTTCTGGAACACGACAAAACAAGAGAAGACCCAAGAAGGGAAAGGTACGATACCAACACCCTTACTCCATATATCACTAGAAAAGAAGGGTACTGCCAACAACCGCACCAAAACACGAATGATGATGCTGTATAATTCATCAACCCAATGATCAATCTAAAAGACCGACTTAATGACGAAACGGCCTCCACGAAAGGACAACCAATCAATGACAACACAACCACTCCAGCGGAACATCCACAAAACAAATCCATAAACCAACCTAACCACAATAAAAAGATCCACTGCAATCTAATCAACGCTAGGCCATTGTCCAAACATGCCACCGATAACTACGATCTCCTGTGCGACGGAGGTAGTTGCATCCAATTCATAACTGAAACATTGCTAGATGACAACTACAAAATTACACTGCATAACTGCCTCCCTGACGACTTCAAGTGCGCACAAGCAAACGGGAAAAACAAAAGAGGAGGAGGCCTGGCAATAGCTTACAAAGAACACCTGAAAATTAAAATAGAAGACCCTTTAAGCATCAAACTGCGAATCCCTCATCGTTCGCCTATCGACCAACCCCAAAACAAACCTCCAATTAATTCTGATATACAGACACCGATTTACAATGCAACCATTGTGGACGCCTTCACAAAAGCAATCGCCAGCCTAGCGATCGAACAAGAACACCTGATAATCCTTGGTGACGTCAACATCTAGTTTGACAAACTACAATCTCCCAAAAATCGCTAGACAATCAACTGAAGACAATGAAACTGCATCAACTAGTCAAAGGAGCAACCCATGCAGCGGGACATACAGTAGACGGAAACTTTGCCACCAATAACCTCATCACCACGGCACCACCAATTCAGATCCTCTGGAGCAATCGCCTCATCATCCGCTTCATGATCGCACTGGCTACACCAACAATCGAACAACCAGACAATCTGCCAAAAATGAAAAGAAACTGGAGTACCATCAAAAATAGCAATCTAACTGAACCACTGGAAATCAACAAACCACTGGCAACAACTATGGATGAAGCTGACCTTGACAGAAAAACATAACTACTTCACAAATGGATAACCACAATAGATGAGATCTCCAAGGAAAAACCTTTTACACTATCGTGCAAAAGAGCGACAGCAAATGGTTTACCTCGTTACTCGGTGCCATGAAAAGGAAAAACAGAAAACTTGAATAGAGGAATAAAAACGACCGGCCGAAGAAATTTCAATTCCAACAACAAATCCACTTGTACAAAAAGGAAATCCAAAAGGCCATAAAGAAATACTTAACACTCTCCAAAACGCTCAATACACATAAATAACTGTTTAAAATCATATACAATATAAAAAACTCCCTTGGCTGCAACACTGATACGTTCACTGAAACTATGCCTTGCAGACGATTTCAAAAACAAAATCAGCGCCATCCAATAGATCATACAAAGCAGACCAAGCAACCTCAACATGCAACTCACCCACCCATCTGAGGACAGCCAGAACAAATTTCAAAGCTTCCCTCAAATATTAGCAGAGACATTTGTCAAGCTGGTAAACAATATCAACAAAGCAGGATCCACATGTATCCCTGCCCCCCCCAGACATACACAAATCAATCCTCCCACAGAAACCTTTTCAACCAATCAATTTCAATAAGGAAAGTGCCACAATCTTTCAAATCAGCATACATCAAACTGTTCCTCAAGGACACATCTGGCAACGTGGAGGACCTCACAAACTCCAGACCCATCTCAAACATCCCGTACCCAGCAAAACTACTTGAAACCTATATGTATAGAATAACACAAGAATTCATAGAAGAACACCTACTGCTTGACCAGGCACAAGTAGGCTTCAGACCAACGAGAGGAATGGAAGCAGCACTGCTTTCAATCTGGGACGATATAAAGGCAAATGCCGACTCAGACAAAAGCACAGCTCTAATACTTCTGGATCTCTCCACAGCATTTGACAGTCAACCCTGACATCCTTATTGAGACATTGTAAGAAATGGGAATCACAGACCTAGCCTTACTATGAATTAAATCCTTCCTAACAAACAGAACAGAAACCGTATGGGTCAAACCTTTCAAATCCACCTCAAGAGAATCCACCTGTGGAGTACCACAAGGATCATCCTTTTCCCCATTGCTTTTTAACATATACCTGGCACCACTAATCAAGCTCATTAAAAGACATGGCCTCATATGCTACAACTACTGACCACACCCTAATAATCTACAAAATACAAAACACACAGGAAGAAAACACAGCATTGGAGAGCTGCCTCCAAGAAATCTACAGCTGGATGAACTCAAACAACCTCAAACTCAACCCAGGCAAAACGGAAATAATTATCAGATCCAAAAGCGGAGAGAATAATCACTACATCCCATTGCTGACAGAACTTGGTACGCCACCAGCTCCATCGACGATAGTAAAGAACTTGGGAGTTTTGATGAACAACAAACTAATGCTAGAGCCACAAGTAAACGCTATAATCAAGAAATGCTTCTTCCTCCTATGCGCAGTAAAAATAATCCTACCATTCCTCTCCTTTGCCCACAAAACACTCCCCATCATCACTCTCATCATGTACTGAGTAGACTACGCCAGCAGCCTATACTAGGAATGGCAGAACAATTCTTAAAAATGAAACAACTCCAACGCATCCAAAATGCTGCGGCCAGACTCCTGCTCAAACTTCCACGAAGAGAACACATTACACCAGCACTGAATACCCTACACTAGCTACTAATTAAACAGCAAATAAAGTTCAAAACAATGTCCAATGTGCATAACGCACAGAGCTACCCACGGCCAAGGAGCAGAGTTCCTAAAGAGAAAATCAACATCTATTACCGAACAAGACCACTCGGATCAAGCAAAGAAATCCGTCTTGAACCAAAACCATACAAAAAAGAAAATTTGTAGGATCATCTTTCTCTCACCTGGAATGAGCTACCAAAAAACATACATAACACAAGAGGTCATTTTCAATTCAGAAAACTACTCAAGAGTTGGCTCTTTGCCCTAGAACCTGAAGGAACCAACTAGGAAACATATACACAATGGGAAACGGGAATCCCTGAGAGGGATCCCGTCCTCCCTGATTTCGTATCTTAACTTCCAAATCAGAGGGGGAGGGGATGCCATTACCACATATCACTAAACCAAAGAGGAAACCTAGGTAGGTCAGGATCCCATTTGGGAATAAGCAAGGTGGCACTGAAAGGGGAAAGGGAGGACATCTTGGAACCTCAGTCCACAGACGAAACCTAAGCAGGAAAGGACCACCGAAACAGAATTGGTCAGGAAGGGAGCAGAGTATTGTAAACAGTACATCGCCAACCAGGGTGGGGGAACCTGCTTTCTCCAACCAGGTACACACACAACTAAACTAGCACAGAGGAAAACTGCCACCCCTTCATACCTGCCAACTAGACGGACAAACTACAATACCAATCTTGCAGGAAAACCATAGATTTGGAACAAAGAAACGCAAAGACTCATAAAAAAAAAACACTAACCCCAACTAGAAA
Source organism: Ambystoma mexicanum (assembly GCF_040938575.1). Taxonomy (NCBI): domain Eukaryota; kingdom Metazoa; phylum Chordata; class Amphibia; order Caudata; family Ambystomatidae; genus Ambystoma; species Ambystoma mexicanum. The sequence goes on from NC_090937.1 coordinate 155,324,974, forward strand.
ACCTAAACTTTACCCATACTTCTCCCCACAGCAACCCGCATATACTTCACCACAACAGACAAACTCATAACCTTTATCAACAGCAAATGGGAAATCTCGCGGACCCGAAAACCGCACTCCAGCTCAGCACACGGTGAAAACCGAACTGAAACTGCCAACAGAACATCACAGCTCTCGCTCCCCTACTCCCAACTACACCTTACTAACCACCCAACTCCTCCTTTTTCAGATCCGCCAGAGCGCCTGGAGACCACTTCCGGTGATGACGGTGCACGGTACAAATACCTTTAACATAACATCCACAAGGCTTTCTGTGACACCCCTCTGCATCCAACTCTACCTCCCTAAATACCTGCCTGCTAGAGCCCTTCGGTCTTCTAGCTCCAACTGTCTGCAGATCAGATGCTTCTCTAAGCAGAGAGTGGGGGGTAGATCTCTCTCCTCCGCAGGAGCCTTCCTCTGCAATGGATTCCCAGCCTCCCTCAGGCTTGAGCCTGATCTCCTTCAGTTCTTGAAGCTCCTCAAGACCCTCATTTTCTCTTTTTCCTTCCCTCTCCCCAGCTAACACCCCTGTCTGCCGCTGTGACTGGCTGCCTGGTTCCTTCCTAGTTCTACAGGGCACCAACCCCCCCCCCCTGCCCAGTCCACTCCCATTCCTCGCACTTAGCATGTGGACCCTCACCCCCTGCAATCCCCGGCACTTGCCCTCCTGGTCTCCCCTTAGCACTTCCCTAGCCTCTGTGCCTCCCCACCCCTTTGCGCCCCCCTTTTTACATGCACTCTCTCCTCTTTACCCTGCACTTACCTTCCCACCGTAGCACTTTGTATTTCGCGCAGACTGGCAGGCCCCCCATTGCTCTTCTTGTTACTGCACTTGCACAATTCAAATGTCACAAGGAATAGTAGGACCTTTATTGTAATCTTTCTCCCTTGTTCACCCCCCCTTTTTTTGTCATGTGGCGCCTTGAAAAACCATTTGTTGTATAGGTGCATTACAAATATCCAATAAATAAAACAAAATATAATTTACCCTTGAAATGTTTAACATTTGAGCAAATGTGGAAAAGACATTGATGAATAAGGCCAAATAATGGTGGTTGCTTTAAGTCGTACAGTCTTAGTTTACCAGGTTTTCCAAAAATACAAGTAGTGGCCATTGACCACACTAACTCGATGGATTGTATAGATTTAATTGGATTGCCTGTGGAAGATTGGCATGGAGAAGGGACTGCTTATGAGCACTGCTCGTTCCTTAGTAAAGTATTACTTGGAAGCTGCTGGTGTGCAGCATTCTAGACCCTCAGTGCTTCATAATGAATCACAGCAATTGGGTAATTGTCCCTTTTTGTTTATTACTGCCAAGTGTTGACACACACTATTTGCTACTTAAATACATATTTTCACTTGTTCATGCATACCTTGCAGAGAAATGTGAGTTTGAATACATGTCTCGTCTGATGTTTAAACTGTTATTTTTTCACAGCTCAGATTCAGAAATCATTGGATATGCACTGGACACGCTATACAATGTAATTTCTAATGACATGGAAGAGCAAGGTAAGACTATTTCTTTCCTGTTTTGTAGAGGGGCTGTAATCTCACCATACGTCAATGTTTTGAACGTCTTGCACTCGCATTGATGTGTCTAAAGTGTTACACCCATGCTATAGCTCTCAATGGAGACACAAGCAGAATGGTCGTGCCTTAGGCAATTTCAGCATATGCCATTGAGTGTAATACGCAAACTCAGAAATGTGTGTGTATATAGAATAAAGGGTTATTACCAATCTCGTGCAAAATGCACATGTTGAAGTTAATCCATATATTCTCAAACAATGTTAACCTTCTTTTGTTAGTGTTTTAATGGAGGCTGCAGCTACTGGCAACTAGGCAAATCCACCATGCAACTATTCTCAGGATGCCTCCAGCTAGTTTGTTCTTAGTGTATTCTCTTTGTGTCTTACTAGTTTGTATTGGTTGACCCACCGGCAATCATTCTCCAGACAGATCCTTCTCCCTTTGCCTCCCAAGCATGTGTCTCACAATACACAATGGGATCCCACCCATGCATTATGGCCCCCTCCCTCTGCGGTTTGCCATCAGGCGATTGGAACAACTTCTGCACCAGCACATTCCAAGCTGACGCTCTGTTACACCCTTCTAACATTCCACTTTGTAGCACCCCATGCCATACTGCCGACTCTGCTATGGCCCAGAGCCTCGGGTCATTACACCAACATTCTATCTGTGGGCACTTTGGATACCTCCAGGCCATGGTTATCCTTCTTTTTGCCAACATGAATGCCAGGTCCAACATCCTGGTCTTTGGTTTGGCCCCTTTTGGTCTCAGAAATAGTCTGAGTAGGCATGCTTCGGTGACCCTCCCCCTCCCCCCCCTAAATCTTTTAACCCCCCTTTGTCAACCTCTACCTCACCACCCACCAAAATCGCAATATTACTGTGCACTCCCGAAACATGTGTGGCATGCCACTCCCTTCACCTCGCATCTCGGGGACCCTCCATCCAATGTGCCTGAAAATGGTGCAATCAGGTTCAGTGTCGCGTATGCACTATTTAGTACATATAACTGTGTCAGCTTAAATCTAGCATTCCTAGACACCTTCTTTGGATATAGTACTATACATGCCCATTCTTGTTCATCGAAGCTCCTACCCAAGTTCTCCTCCCATTTCGACTTGACGCTCAAAGCCCCCGACTGCCAACCTGAAAGTCTCTAATATAGCCTACAATTCTTGTGTTGACCCTCTGACATGTCATAAAACAACCCAAGTGTGTCGTCCTCTTCCATCGCATCCGGGAACCCTGGCCACCAGATCCTGGCTTGGCGAGTCAGCCTTGTGTACGTTGGTAAGTGCCCTATGCACCCCTGCTTCCTCCAACAGCTTGAAACTCCAGAAGCCTCCCCATCAGTTAATATGTCCCCCCGCACCCTTGGACGTCCACCCCTTTGACTTCCCACTGATCTCTAATGATCCTGTGGTCGCTCTCATCTCCTCCATAATTGGCCGCCAGTGGTATATACTGAGAGTAAGGTTCTCCGAGGCCCAGCAACTGCTTGGTCCTGTTACAGATCATCCTATCCAACTGTACGATATGTGGCGTGTCAGGGAGTCCCTGGTCTTCCACCCAGCGTATCTCTTTAAGCAATTCAAACTAATTATGTTTTGTGTCACGAATCCCATGCTATTGTCACTGCTCCCATGGGGGAAGCCCCTTCCCGTGAGGCCAGGGAGGTGAGGCCGCTACCCAATGGTCCATCTGGGGGTGCTACTCAGCAGGTGGATCTCAAGGGGAGGGAAGCCCTCCATGGGATCAGTGACGACCACCTTGGGAGAACGTGGTATTCACCCCCTCCTTTTCTGTCGTCTTTCCTCTCAGTCCCCCAGTGCGCCCTCACCCCCCAACTTCATTCATACAAATCATACAGGGATGATGAAGAGTGAGGCTTACCTAGGAGGAGCACATACAATCATTTACACAAGGAAGATTGGGCAAGGAGGCAAACGCCCACTGCGGAACCAGCATACATGGTACAACCTATTAGGGGCCGCCCCGGTGATAAAAAGCAAGGAAGGACAGTAACTGGAGGAGCAAGCAACCACACTCTGGTTCCGCGGCGAGAGACATGAGGAGAAGAGAATGAGGAGGGACGAGTGTCCCCAGTAGCTCCATGGAGCAGGGACCTGTCAGGTGACTGGGAAAGAGGAAACCCGACCGGCGAAGCCAAAACAAGAAGGCACGCAGCAGAGGACGTGAGAGAGAGAGAGCCTACTGCTGCAGAGCTGCTGAGGACAGGACTCTGAATGCGGAAGAAGTACGGAATCCCTGTTGTACTCCCAGGACAGACCGGATACCGCAACATTTCCCAAAGGTAGGGAAAAGGTTGGCTGGCTGATGGGAAACTGGTGGGTTGGGGGGCGAGCAGATAATTTAGAGACGGGTACCAATATCTGAGAAACAAAGGGATAGCAAAATAACAAACTTTATGAAATAAACATTGTGGATCAGTACCTGACAGGAGAGTACACCAAGTCTGTTCAATTGGACATTAAGTGAAGCTGGGCCGGAGGGCCCACAAAAGCAGTACACCAGGGTCTAGGACCCATGCGAAGCTGGACGCACCCCGCAAAACCAGCTTACAGCGATCAAGGACCCAGGCAAGTCCCAAGAAGCACACAGTCAAGGGTCTGGGGTACAGAGCAAGTCTGGGAGATCCCAAGATAATATAAAGGGGTCTGGGACCTACACAAAAGAGAAACAAGCTACAGAAAAAGTGGGGGAGATCCCGAGACAGCCCAGAGGGTTCTGGGACCCACATAAGGGACAAAGGGAGATACAAGAAGCTAAAGCACGGGGTTGAGGACCCATTGTCAAAAGAAACATTTTCTGGAATTCTAAAATCTACAGTCAAGTCTGGCAGGATAGTGAATCAGACTTGACGCTGCATTTGGAGAAAGAAATAGGGAAGAGACTCCCATCCACCCTCCATATATTTGAAAAAAACGATGTATTGGCGTTGGCAGGACAGTAAACCAGAGTTGATGTTAGGGAAAGAGTCTTCCCCCCTTTTCCCCCTGGTACTTGGGAACTGTGTTCTTTTTGTTTGTAATAACCAGTGTGAGAATCCAGAGGGTGTTCTCACTCCTAAAATCCCTGAATCCACTTGTCAGGTGGCCAGGGAAAAGGCCATTGCTCTTGAATCCTGACCCTGGGGGTGGAGAAGCGATGGAGGATCACCTGGTTGGAGGGTCCTCTGAGTTTGGAAGTTGGGTGCCCTTAGGCGGGACATGGTACACCCCTTTTCCCTAATTGTGACCAACCTGAACCTTGCCCAATCTTTATGGGATATTGTAGGACCTCTCCCATCGTTTCCCCACGTTTAACATCTGAAAGTGCTGGGACCAGGAAGAGGAGACTAAAGAGTAATGAACACTACACCTTTTCACCACTTATGTACTGAGACGAGGAAGATGCCTGTAAAGTATGGTGAGAGTCAGGCATGTCTTCCTATACGGGGTCAGGCAACAGGAAGAGAAATCCGGGGAGGAGAAATCAGGGGACCATTTGCGCGTGGAGGCAGCCATGGTGGGACCTGAATTGTGAGCAGGACGTCCGCAGGTAGTTCCGAGATGTTGCAGCCTCTGAGGCGAAGTCGGAGCAGCTGGGAGCTGGTAATGAGCATCAGACTGTAAGAGGACTCTGTTGGCGTCTGTCCCGAGGCAACCGAGTTGCCGGCGCCCAGATAAGTGACATGCGAGCGGGGCTCGCTGAGGTCGAGGCGCCAACCTGGGAAGTCGAGAGGAGCATCAAGAGCCGCCGGAAGAAGACTCCACAAACCGGTGAGTGCTGGGGAAACGTCACTTGTAAACAGGGGCACTCTGGGCAGGCTGCTTACCACAAATGGAACTCCATATCAATTAAGGCTTCAAAGCAAAACAAGATCCATATTAAATGCCAAACTGAATTTACGTTTACAAATAGCGCTAAGCTGCACATTTTGAATATCAAACTGAATGAAAGCTAAAAACTGCATTAATACAATCTGGCACTTGCCTTCTTGGCCCCCCTACCCGCACTTGCTCCTCCCCTCCCCTTGGGCACCCCACTCCTGCTCTTCTCCCTCCCACCCCTCTGAACTTGACACCTTGTCTTGCACGGTAGGATTGTCACAAGGCCAATATAACCAGTTTGTTATATGTTCTTTCCTATGTCCCCCCTTTGTCTTCCCCACCTCCCCTCCAACTTGTCTTTTGGTGCCTGGAAAAACGTGTGTATAGGCGCCATACAAATGTCCAATAAAAATAAATATATAAATATATATTGAATCCCGAACGAAGTGGAAGTTTTTAAACCGCATAATACCACACATATTGAAAGCTGAGCTGAATGAAGACATAGTGATAAATCAAGCAGGTTGAATACTGAATTGGCTGAAAATACTAAAGTTACACCTACATTGAATATTTATGAACTTTATAAGCAAAACCAAGAATCAATACAGATTAAAAAGAGAATATTCATACGAGAGAAAACTATGGGAAAGCAATACATGTGGAGGAGTGCAACCAAAGGTGGGCATGAACAGAATCACCATCAAATAAACTTTATAAAAAAATTCAGTGTGGCAAGGCCAACGACTGGCAAAAAGAGTGCGGCAAAAAAGCACAGAGGCCAACAAGGAGAATGCACGGGAGTATGTCTTTTCACACAGGGGCGAGTGCAGAGAAATCTTTGTGAGCTGAAGAGCAAAAGGGACCTGGTTGCGGGACCTGTGATGGATGGACGGTGTGGTCTGACAACTGCACCTAGACCAGCGTGGCCTACATTGTGAAAGATGGACCCTGCAAAATCTACCAAGAAGGAACACAAGTGAGCTGGTAATGCAAACCAGAAGGAAAATCGGGTGGATCCAGAGTTTAGTTGAACTTTTAAAGAGTTAATCATCCCTTGACTGCAACGTTGAAGTCTTGGGGAAGGAAACCCTGAGGCTTGATGAACTAGAACTACTGTTTGAGCACAGGGACTCAGGACCTCTTTTGTTTGAACTGTATTTCTTTAACTTTGGGGAAGGGAGCCCTAAGAAACTTGTGGAACTATTTGAACTTGAACAAGGTAAATCGTAAAGACGTTTCTGTGGAACTTTCTTGAACTTGGGGAAGGGAAGCTGAAGATAATTTGGGAGCTGGAAGAAGCTTAGTACTTTGTGTTGATCACCATTTCTTTGATTGATCTCCCTACACACTGTTTAGTTTTAGTTGATAGGGCAAGCATAGGTTTTGGAAAGACAGGCTTTCAGACAAGTTCGGAAAGATAGTGCGGGAGTTAGGCCACCAAAAAAGGTCAAATCTTACGCTCCTCTTAATGATCTGTTAGCGGTGGCGGCCGACATGCATGGAGCTGAAAGCTCACAGATCACAACTGTCCCCTTAGTTGGCAAGACAGGTCCTGTAAACCAGTCTGATGAACTTACACAAGGGGCACTTGATCTCAGAAGGCAGGAAATTAGACATGCGGTTGATGAATATATGAGTAAACAGCCGTTCCAGAAAGCTCTAAATTTTTGTAAATCTAAAGGTACAACAGACATTATAAAAACAGCGCTCCCTCACGCAATTCCGACAAAATCATCTTCAGCGGCTAGCATTCCCTTAAAGCATGCAAACACTGAATATAATTCTCCATCTATTGCTATTGGCACTAATGTGCCTATTTCGACCCCAACGTTACCTTTACGGGCCGACTTTTATCATTCTCATTGCTCTTGTTTAACCCAACAACAGAAAAAACAAACAACTTGGAGTCCATCCTCCACTCCACACCTCCAGAACAGTCTACCATCTCACGTTCCCTGTCTACCAAAAACTGTTGAGGAACTGGATGCGAGGACTGGACATGAAGGTGGTACGGTTTCTCTACCACCCCAACTTCTTCAAATACTTCAATTGGCGCTGCAGAAAGCCAATTAAGTCTCGAATCAGGTAGCCCCACCTCTTGTTGATGCCGCACCTCATCCAAACATTGCGAAAAAACAATTGCAATCAAACATTAAAAGACCCGCCTTATACTCTTTAACCATAGCTTGCAGACCTTCTCCGAGTGTTCAATATGATCTGAATCGCAGGTCAATACTAACAATCTTCGCAGAAATCCCTGCACTAGAAGATATTAATTCGGTTGATTTACAGCTAGTGGAATTTGATAATGAGCATTCACTCTCTTCAGTGAAACTATGGATCAATTCACGGGTCGTCTTAAATACAATCTGGCTTGCCAAAAGACAACTTTATGATTTAGGTTTGATCATTGAAGTAAACTCATCGATCATACCTTTACCAGAAGTTGTACCAAAATCAGCTATAGCTGAGATTAAGTGTGGCACATCAAAAAACTCTGAATCAAATATAAAGGACTCAACCAAATCGCCCTGTACATGTAATAGAGAGTCTCACATGCACTAACTATGCCATCCCAAATCAAAAACATTATTGGTCACCTTAGCCAGTTGGAATACGAGAGGACATCATCATCTCATTAACAATCCAGATTTGGCCATTGCGAATGCCGACATAATTATGATGCAGGAAACATGGCTTGTGGATCTCCCAATCTGGGATAACTACGATCTATATCTTAATCCCGCTCTTAAGAAAAAATTGGCAAGACCAACCTCAGGCCTGCTTATCGCCATTAAACAACTTCCCTCATTTTCATCTGAACATTGGCTCTCGCCCAGCCGTTTTCTACAAGCCGTGAAGCTCAAAGCTGGTGGTTCCAGCTATGTTCTAATTAACATGTACTGGAACCCGATAGGAATATCCGATCATGCTTTCATGAAAGATTTAAATCATTTATTGGATTTAATCTGTGTTGATAAACCGGTGCCGCATGTCATTCTGGCTGGTGACCTTAATTTACATTGTTTAGAACCTTTCTACGACAAATCTAGATCGGCTCTATGGTTGCACCTTGTTGATTCTCGAAGTCTGCAAATGTTAAATGGTACTTTTGCTGATGACATTCCCCCTCACCCCACATGGCATAGAGGTACATCCACGGCAGTAATTGATTATATATATATATATGTCAATAAGAACCTAATTAATAATGTGACTAAATTTAAAGTCATAGACACTAACTTAAGCGATCACAATATTCTATTTGTTAATTGGACTATATCAGACATCGTGGAAAGTCCAAATTCGCAATGCGCAGCTGGCCTTCTTTCCATCAACCCAGGCTGCAATAGATTAAGATGGTCTGCAACGTCCTTACAACGGTTTAATCAATTTTATGCAATGGAATTACTCGAATCCAGTGGGGTGAAAACAAAACATGTTGACTATCGCAACTTGATGCAATTGTTTCAACGCAAAGTATCAGATGAGGCAAAGCCAAAATCAGTACATTTGCATGTGTTCAACAAAGAAATTCAATCTGCAAAACAGTTATACAGATCCTGCAAAAGGCAGATTCTTAAATCAGCATCAGAACAAAAGAATGGCCTATTGCTAAAGTTAAAAACTAAACATAGTAACTGGATGCGAAGCATGAAAGCCACTCTATATCAAAATGATAGTGCTTGTATGCTAAGGAATCTTGCTGGGAAAAACACTGCCCAAATATGGGCAACTATTAATCAGAGTTCAACAGGACACCAAATTGCTTTACAATGTAATAATGTCCCACATCAAGCTTGGGTTACACATTTCACGCAACTGTACGAGCTCCCACAAATTTCATCTAATGATTTAGCTTCTGTGGAAGTTTGATAAAGAGGACATCTCATACTTCATAAAGAAAGCTACCACCTCTAGGGCTCCAGGACCCGATGGCTTGTCCAACTTTGCTTTGAAACAACACCCAGATATTTGGACTGACATTTTGTGGAACATGTTCAACAACATTATTCAGACTCAAACAATGCCAGAAACCTGGACCCACTCCATAATCTTACCAGTATTCAAGAAAGGTGACAGAACTCATCCCGCTAGTTATAGGCCCATAGCACTGCTGGATGCACCCAGCAAAATTTTCAACCGCATCGTACTTGGAGATCTTAATGCCTGGGCCACCAATCACCAAAGAAGGGATCCTTTCCAGGCAGGATTTGTTTCTGGTTTGGGCACTACCCCGAACATAGTCGCCTTGAACATGATAAGATCGCACTGCTTTACACTGAACCAACCCTTCTATTTGGCATGCATAGACTTTCGGGTTGCATTCGACTCTATTGACCGCAATCTTTTGTATAAAAAACTACTGCGATATGAATGTCCACCTTCACTTCTTACAATAATTAAACTTCTTCATACTAACACCACTCTACAAGTTAGATTGACAACAGAAGGGTTGCTATCTGTGCCTATTCACACAGCTCAAGGCCTTAAGCAGGGTTGCATCCTGGCCTCGTTTCTTTTCAACCAGTTTATTTTAGATCTTGGTGAGTCCTTTTCTGTCATACTAACAGATGCACCAAAACTGGGACAACAACTCATCCCATGGATGCTATATGCAGATGATTTAGTTCTTTTATCAACAACTCCACGAGGCTTGCAAAATCTACTCGATACCCTATCCACCTACTCTTTAAACAACAATCTTACCATTAATTTGGAAAAAACACAAGTAGTGACCTGTTTGACAAATGCAAAAGCAGCCGGTAAAAGAACATTTAAGTGGCATTTGCAAAACTTTGAATTGCAGAATGTTTCTGAATATAAGTACTTAGGCATTTCAATTTATAACAAAATCTCAGAAAAATCATATATAGATTCTTTGTCATACAAGCTTCAAACATTAAAATCACCGGCAACTATCCTAATGTCCAAATTCGGTAAATTCTCTATTCATCATGTTATGTCATTCTACCAAGCAAAAGTGGTTCCTATAGTATTGTATGGTGCTGAAACTAAACTAATACATAGCTCATCAGTATGGGACATGCTCGAGTCTAAATTTTGGAAAGCATTGCTAAAACTTCCTAACTGTACCCCATTGCCACTCATAAGGTATGAACTTGGTTTGATTACACTTCATGTACAATTAATATGGAAAATGTGTTCATTCCTACGCAAATGTCTCTTAGGTCTTGAACATCGTAATATCTTGAGTCCTGTTGCATACTACTTTGTGAATTCTAACCATCTTTTTCCACGCACTTGGAGAAACTGCGTATTGAATGCCCTATCTGATGCTTCTATACCTTTACTTGTCCTTTTGACAAACCCAAACCGAGCTAAACTAAAATTGTATCAAAAAGATTGGATATGCACCAGGGACAAATGTTGCACTTACAAGGACTTTGGCACTCAGCTATTTGGTCATAAAAGATTCAGAGTAATGTCTGATTACTTACTGAAATTTCAATCACCTTATATAAGGCAACAATATCTGCGTTTCAGGTTTAACCTATATCCGACAATGGAAATCATGGCCAGGAGGGGCTTGGTCACTGATGATTTAAATCATTGTCGTTTCTGCCATGACAGAATGTGTCGTGAGACATTGAAACACTTAATAGTAGTTTGCCCAGCTTTAGATGTGACAAGAAAGAAACTTTTCAGTAAGCAACTGCGAACATATGTACCTATGACTGTTGATGAAATCTGGCACAGAATCTTTTCAAGCAATAAGCTGGGACTTAGAATTGCAATTGTACAATTTTTGGATATAGTGTTGTTGGGAGAAACTGAAATTCATTATAAACCTACTTAAATGAGACTTGAATACAGAACCCTGTGAATTGTTACGAATATTGAAATATGCAACTGCTCTAAAAGCTAGGGAAAAATGTTTTATTTGCAATTTGAATTGTACTATGTATATTGTGCATTGCAAATTGTTCTCAATTGTTCTTAAATAATCGTTATATTGTTATATTTGAAAGGTTGATTTATCAACCAACCAAATAAAAAAAATAAATAAAAAAAAAAGACAGGCTTTTAAGTTGGACTCTGACTCAGACTTTACTTAGTAGTTTTGTTCAGGTAGGGAAATCCCACCTTAGTATAGGGCAAGTTAAGCCTTCAACCATCCTGACATTTAAGTTATTAAATATTGTTTGAGCTTAAGTCTGTTGTCTGTGTCTTACTTCATGGTGCCTTCACAAAGAAGAGGGGGCACAATTCCCTGTTAAATCCTGTTTTTGTATACCTGTGGAGGAGCAGCCAACGTCAAGAAGTTGAAGAACCTTTAGTTGTGTTTTTTTCCACCAAGAACTGAACATTTCTGGATCTGTAGCCAGAATGAGAGGAGCCCCCATCTGGATCAAGAATAACCTGTTTTTCCTTAGTCTAGAGTGTAAGGGACGGAAATAGATTTGGACACAGGGTGGTGGACATTTTACTTTACTGGACACCCTGACAGAGTCCTTAGTATTTTTGTTGAGGTAGGGCAACCCCTCATAGAAATAGGGCAAGATAAGTTTTCCTTTTCTTTTACTTTATGAATAAGTCTTTGCCAACAAACAACATAACACCACTATGTCAGACTCATACTTTTGCACCCTTACACATGACTGGGGACCTTAAGCTAGTAACCTGGAACGTCCTGGGGCCAAATAACTATATAAAAAGAATCAGGGTAATGACTTACTTACGTAGGAACAAAATAGACATGGCACTCTTGCAGAAAACCCATCTGACCCAAGAGAAACAAGCTGTACTGACTAGGAAATGGAGCGGGACCACAATAGGCTCACCTTACTTGGCGTATGCTAGGGGGGGGTGTTAATTTGGATAGTGCCCACAGTCCCTTTCCGTGCGCTTATGACTATCAATGACAAGGAGGGCAGAATGGTCTTAGTTAAGGGTTTTTTAAAAAAAGGAAGCATGCATCAACACCTATGCCCCAAATCATGATGCTTTAACATTTTTCCATTCAATGTATGCCAGAGTGGGCCCAGTCAGGAATAGCGCCATCATATGGGGAGGCGACTTCAACTGCAGTCATGTGTGCTATGGTAGATGCAGGGCGATACTGTAAGGGCTCTAGTTGATGCTGGAGCGTCTGCTCTTGTGCGCGCTGCTGTATTGCTCGCCCAGAGTGCACGGACAGTCATTAATCACCAGCGCAATTGCAGAGCCAATACTTTAAACGCAGGTAGACGACGCAATGACTTACACCCACACACACGCTTAGAGAATAATGAGCACTTATACGGCTATTTATTCAAAGCTTGGAAGCAACAAGTGATAACACAGAAATAAATCACAGAAAAGACAGAGAATTTAAAAGAAAATACATCACCGTGGGCGTAACTGAATCCCTCATCTCGCCAGAAGCGGCTGGAAGACTCCGATAACAGCCAGGCCGAGAGCACAACAGCCCACAGGTATGCCGGACAAAGGCCTCCTCCTTCTGACTGAGGTCTTTATACTTGTCCCGTCTGACCGTTGAGGGTTTCCGCATATATGCACTCCTCAAAAAGGGGTGGTCATTTCTCGAACCTTCTGGCAACGCACTTGCGCATTGATGGGCAACCATTGGTTGCCAGCTGGGTCAACCGACAGTAACCTCAAGGAGCAAAGCGCTTCCCTCCTCTAAGAACAAGTGCCACGGAAAACAGTCCCATAACTCATAACAAGACATAACAAAGCCAGCTTTCCCAGCAGAATGTCCTTGACTGCATACCAGGTTTGGAAAGCATGTTTTCTTCAGCAAAGTAAATTTCAGCTCTCAGCAAAATGAGTACAGCTTTTCACTGAGGCATGAAGTAAATATCCATTATGGCTCTGAGTGCCCCCAGAATACACTGCGCACCAGTGCCATATTTTAGCTCAAGCATAACAGCTGCCTAGCTGCTTGCTGGCCGTCTAGCTTTTGTCATGTAGGTACGATATGAAACTGTGCAAACAAACCCCTTACCCCCAACTGTTGCCCAGCTATTTGTGACTTGCTCAGCCATTCCTGTTTCTCACTCCTGCACCGTCTAGTCAGATTCCCGGTGTTGGTTGTGCAGAGTGTGTATACGTAACTGTTAGTATGTCAAAAGTGAAATGGCTGTGGGCGGAAGACGCGCCTGTCTGCCGCTCCTCCCTGTCGTTCTTGCTTCTTGCGTTATCCATGCGTCGAAGTGTGTGTCTTTAGTTTATTTAATGTCCCGGTTTCTGGGTCCGTTGTACCGTTGGTAATGCCATCTGGCGTTGCTGCCGCAGTGTCTCATAGGTTATCGCATTTCCCTGCCAGTGGACCTTCTGGGTGAAGGCAGTTGTGTTCTTCCGTGTGGTCTGGACGTTATTCCGGCATTGGTGACAGGCATTCAGTATCCATCCATTTATCCATTCATGTATGTGTGTCCTCAGGGGTTTTGAAGAAGAGGGCACAGCCCTTGTATATGATTTTCAATCGTGCTTGGTATAGCAGCATATATTTAAGGTTTGTTTGAGTCTCTTTTTTACTGAGGTAAAGTGCATTCTACTTTTCTGCACCTGCAAGGTGTCATCTGGATATGCAGTGAATTTTTGCTGATGCTCTTGTTATCCTGGCTCCAGTCCTTAAGTGCTTCAGTATTTTTTCTCTATCCATGTAGTTTAATATTTTCGCTGTACTCCTACGTCCCGCCCCCTTTCCTCTACACTTGTGGTACATTCCGTCCTTCGGGACGGGACCGGAGCACTTTTGGCAAAAAGCATCAACAATTACATTTTTGTCCTTTTATGTTTACGCGGGGTACCGCACGTGGCCGTAACCCTGCCCTCATGAGCTACGCCCTGCACATCACCCTCCCGTCCTTTTCTCTGCACGGTCGGCAGTAGCCGCTCTAGCAACACTGGGAATTTTTATTTTTATTCCCTTTGTCCTTCCTTCCTGCTCCGATTCCTCGGTCATCTAGTCCTTCTACTATGCCGGAGTGTCTGGAATTCGTGTCCTGTTCTTCCTGCGAACATTGTTTCAGAGGGCGAATCCCCACGATCTTTGTGGAGTGTCTAGGCCCGAAGCATCGCTGAGATTTGTGCTTTTACTGCGACTTCCTCTTCATCTGGGCACTCCGTCGTCTTCTTCGGTGAGAGGAAGTATTTCAGCGCCACCTCCACTTAAATTTCAATTCCTCGTTCTGGCTTTCAAATCTCTCCATGACCTCACTCCCCCCGATCTCTCTTCTCTCGTCTCATTTTTCTCTCCCTCCCGTTCTCTCTGCTCGGCTGACCTCTACTTACTCACTGTACCCCCGCCCCCATGTGCTTCCTCACGCTTTCGTTCCTTTCAGCTCTTGGTCCCCCTACATTGGAACTCCTTACGGCTCTCTATACGCTCCATCCCCACCTACTCCTCCTTCTGCACCTCCTTGAAAGCCCTTCTCCACTCCCCCCGACTTTCCTTCCCTACCATTTCTCCTCCCCAGCTCCCCTATCCCCTTCATATCCCCCTTTCTACCCTCCCTTCCTTCTCACACCCACTTGAATTTGAATCAGATATTTGAAAATCATTCCTTCCTCCCTTGACCACCTCCTCTCCCCTCCTCCTTCCCCTCCCCCTCATCTATGTAAATTGTTCTGCATACTGTCTCACTGAGTTTTTTCACGATTGTATATATGCTTCTTTCATTATTGTACCTTGTTATGTTGTAAAGCGCTGCATATTAAAGCGTTATATAAACCTAGTAAACATAAACATTTCCAGCTTTTCATAAGAAATGCCCAGTAATTTCTTTACCTTTCAGGGCTCCCCGGGGTCTTCTAGGTCCAGGAGGGGCTTGTGTAGCTCTGACACCAGGGGTTCCCCTGAGGTGCCCCAGGGGCCTAATAGGCGTACCGGAGTGTTCTCTGAGGGTTCCTGCAGCGGTCCTGCCAGTACCAGACATCGCTTCGAGGTTCACCATTTAGGTGCTAAGGTTAAGCCCAGCTCGCCTGTGGCTCTGGATACCAGGGTTCGCCCTGAGATCCCCTTTTCTGGATCTTTCTGTACCGAGTCACGGCTCGAGGCCCCTCTTGAAGGAGCTTTTTGTACCTGGTTAAAACCTGAGGTTCCTCTTGTTGAGGCTAAGGTCTGCAGCAAGAGATCCGAAAGACCCTCTTTTGAAGGTCTTGTCGGTGAGGTATATTCCGCAACCGTCCCACGCTCGGGGTCGTGGTGGTAGCGGTTCTGTCGAGTGGGCAACGAGGGCAGTCACGGACCATTATTCCTGTTCTTCCGGCTCTGAGAAGGTTCCTCTATCAGAGGCTAAGTTTGGGGCTGTTTCTAAGGTGTCCAGTAAACATCCAAGTCCACCCGGTACCGGCTCTGCCGAGTATCCTTGTAAGGCTAAAGTGTTACTTAAGTCCCTGACTCTCCTAAGGAGACAGTTGCCTCATCTCCACATGTGACTCCGTTCTCTTCAGGTGTGGACAACATGGCGGCCCAACCGGCGTGGTCCACGGTGGCCATTTTGGATACCTCCCTTACACCTATGTTCACAACATGTGGTGCTGGGAGTATTCCTTTTGGGCTCAGCAGCCTTTTCCACGCCACGTGGACAATAAAAACCTGTTCCGCCCTTCTTTCGACTGCCGTGCGCGAGCTCCGCTGCCTGATACTCTCACGCTCCCTCCTGCTTCCGCTCCACTGATCTATGTGGACCCGGCCAGTGGTGGACCCTCCTGGCAACCATCCTCTTTGCTTTCAATGGGGGGGGGGGAATGCCTCTTTGCGAGCTGCCTCTTCCAACGCGTAAGCCCTCGGCTGAGGATGAGTTTTTTGGGAAGTGTCAGATGCTCAGGCATTCTGTCCCTATGAGGACTTATTTCAAGTGTCTGTTAAGAGAAATGTATCCTGAGCCTCCTGTTCCACCCCCGGCACCGGCTGTTCTGATTCAAGTTCTGGTGGTGACACTCCCTCCGCTGCTTCCTTCTGGACCACCTCCATCTCTTCCTCCTCTGTTTTGTTGTCTCTTATAGAGCAGACAGCGGTGGACAGGGGCAATACTTAAAAACCTGAAGGGGTAGGCGTGGGGGTGGCCCCACCGAAAGCAGCAGAGGCAAGGTGGTCGGTTTTTCTCTGGGCTATCAGCCTCCTCTACAGGGACAGGTAGTCTCCCTCCCGACAAATTCCGACCGGTGGGAGGACGAATCTCGTCTCATCTGGAGGCTTGGCAGACAATCACCGAAGACCGGTGGGTTTGTCCATCGCTTAAGTGGGCTTTCGATTGCCCTTTCCCCTACCCCACCCTTCTAACCTCCTTTCCAGCAGATCAGGACACCTTCCCCCAGAGCCAAGGTACAGGAACTTGTAGACCTCAGAGCGGTGGAACCTGTTCCCGTCAGGGAGCAAGGGGGAGCTATTACTCATGTCTGTTTCACAGTGCCGATACCCAACCTGGCTGGCCTGCGCACTATTCTCGATCTTTCCCAGTTCAGTCTATCTCTTCATCATGAGAAATTGAAGATGATCACCCCCTGCCAAATAAATTCCTCTCGTCGGAAGGACGATTGGCTCAGTGTGGTGGACCTCCAGGATGCGTACATGCACGTTGTGATTTGGACCCCCCCATGGGAAATATCTGCGGTTCTCCGTGGGAACAAAACACTTTCAGATTAGAGTACACCTTTTGGTCTCAGCTCAGCGAGATGCACCAGAGACTCCTCTGAGGGTCCCGCAGCGGGTCTTCTGAAACCGGATCTTCAGAGGTTCCCCGTTTGGGGCTAAGGTTGAGCCCATTTCTGCTGTGGCTCTGGATACCAGGGTACGCCCTGAGGCTTCTGCATCTGGAGCTTACTCTACCGAGTCTTGGCTCGAGGCCCCTCTCGAGGTGGCTATATGGAAAGGGGTTAAACCTGAGGTTCCCCTTCTTGGGGCTAAATCGGACACCAACAGAATTGAGGGCTGTAAGGTATACCTACAGCTGTGGTGATACCAGTTCTGTCGAGGGGGGCAAAAGAATGGACACACACCATAGGCCTTCCAGTACCGGCTCTGCCGAGGATCCTCCACTAGAGGCTAATTCTGGGGCAGTGTCTAACGTGTTGAATAAAAACCCTAGATCTGCCGTGGTTCTTTGTTTAAAGGCGTAGATGGCACGCAAGGCACCAGACTCCCCTGAGGAGACTATTGCCTCACTTGCTCCTGTGATGCAGTTCACCCAAGGTGTTGTCAAAATGGTGGCCCAACCTCTGCTGACCACGGCGGCCATTTTGAATACCTCCATTGCAGCAACAGTGTCGTTCGTGTTCGCACGGACAATTCGGTTGCAATGTTTTACATCAACAAGCAGGGTGGCACAAAGTCTCCTCTCCTTGTAGATCTTGCCATACAAATTTGGACTGGGCCATCCAGTGCATTGTTTGGCTCCAGGCTGTACACATCCTAGCTCACCTCAATGTGGCCCCAGATGCACTCAGTAGCCAGTCGGCATCTGTTATGAGTGGGAGATGATTCAGCAATGTCCTCGCCAACATTTTCCATCAATACGACACTCCAGAGGTGGACCTCCTTTGCAACTTCTTTAAACAAGAAACTGCCTCTTAATGCGTCCAGGGGCGGGTTTAGAGCGTCTTCCCTGGGAGAAGCCCTCGAGATCCCGTGGGACAACATGTAAGCTTATGTTTTCTCTTCATTGCCTCTTATCCATCGGTCACTCTGTAAGCTCAGAGGCACATCGAACTGCACTCTCCTGTTCAAGGCTCCTTGGTGGCCAGTCAGATTCTGGTTTTCGGAGCTATAGCATCTGTCGGTACCTCCAGATCAGATTGCTGCAGACCTGTTTCACTAGAGCATTCGCCAGATGTGGCAACCCTCCCCACAATCGTTCAGCTTGGGGTCTGGGGGCCTGAGTTCCGATCGTTAACGCAGTTCGATCTGCCCGTGGACAATGTGCGCATTATCCAAGTGGCCAGGAAGCCCTCTACGAGAGCTTAGTACAGGAGCAAATGAATCAGTTTTTACCATTGGTGTTTAGCTAAACGGCTCAATCCCAGGCAAGCTTCATTTGACACTCTTGTCTCTTTTGTGTCTCATCTGGCTGTTTCTGGCATCCATGTTCTGTTATGCAGATCTTTCTTATCCGCTATTGCGGCTTATCTGTCCACGGGCAGCTGTTCCTTTTCCTTGACTAATGCAGTCATCTAAAGCATTTTGCTGGTTTCTTAATCTTTTTTCCGGCATGGCGTTATGCTTTAAGCCATTTGAACCCATGGCCACTATCTATCTTAAGTACGCTTCTTGAAAGGTTGCCTTTTGATCCCAATAACATTGGCAAGGCGAATAAGTGAGCTTCAAGCTCTTTCCGTGAAGCATCTGTTACTCACTTTCCACGGGGATGAGGTTGTGCTTCGCGCTCATCCTTTCTTCCTGCCCAAGATGGTTGGCGATTTTCATTTGAGCCAATCTGTCTCCTTTCCGGTCACATTTGAAAGAGAATCCAGAATGTGGCGTGCTGCTGGCTGACTGTGTGCTACGAGCTGCCCGCCTCCCAAGCAACTTAAAAGCAGCTTCCTCTGCGAAGTGGTGCCAAGTGGGTGTTTGCGGGTGCTCGCAAGGGTGAGTGAGTCCACCCGCACTTTGCCCGCTGACTGGAAGATGTCTTTGAAGCCAAACAGTCAAGCAGGCACCCGTACATGACTCCAGATGAGATTGTACGCAGCGCCTGCAATGCCTGCCTCGGTGGGAAAATGCCCTATATCGTTGTTGCCCTTGTCCCCCACACTCCCCAGGATCCCAAACTGTATCCTTAGTCCAGCAACACTTTTGCCTCAAATTCTATGTCTCGGGACAATGACTGTGCCACTGGTAATGGCACAGTCTTCTCAGACACTGGATCTGGTACTTGTGGACCCTTTAAATCAGTGAAAATTCTAGCCAATGCAAGTAAGCCTTTTGGCGTCAGATGGGGCGTAGGCCACAGCGAGCCTGGATGAAGGGGGTGGAACCAGGAGCAAACTCAGAGGAGCGCAATATGGGTGGTTAACAATGCTGCCGGTTCAGGGGAGAGCTGGCGTCAGGGTGCAGGGTGGGAATTCTCTGTTAGGCCCTCTGCAGAAAAATACCCAGCCAAATGGAAACCTGTTGCCCCTGGAGGGGTACACTGAGGGTTGCTCAAAGAAGTCTTTCAAGGAAGTGAAGTTGATCAGTAGCTATGCTGCCAGTGCCGGAGCCTATTTCTCCTGGGAGCGAGACTACGGAAATGGGGGACGCATTAATGCTCAATTCCATCGAGCATAGGGAAAGATCTTTGAACTCATTTCCCATTGTGGATGTATGCCAGCCCAAAAACTCTGAATTAGCAGCAAAGTTGGGAGTGGACTTGTTGCGCTTAACGGAGCAGATAAATACACAAAGGTGTGTTGTGTGGAGCAGTGTCTGGTGGTTACTGGTGGCGAGATGTACCCAGACAGTCTCAAACACTTAAATATTTTCGCAGCGTTTTACAGCTTTCCTGTGCACTTTTACAAGTCTTTCTATGCTGCCTGCACCGAGCCTGGAGGCAGGCCCAAAAGAGTAGGTTCCATAAAACTCCAGCACCGACGTGGAGCGCTGCACACTGTGTGGAGTAGTGTCTGATGCCTCGTGCTTGCAGCTTGCTGTGTATACGGTGAGGAGCTGGGTATACGTGCTGCTGTGAACATCCATTTCCCCCTTCAAAGCAAACTTACACTTACGGTATCATAACGTTTGGAGACAGCCTATGATCCATTCCAAACTAATTTGAAGCACAGTAACTCGCTATTTGAATATTGCTGGACTAATCGTTTAGAGGAACCCTATAACCATTTTGCTATTTAAAGGCAACTGTTGGTTTAGGCATTTGAGCTTCCCATGTCCGGCTCACTGCTAGATGTAGGCGTTGGGGAGCAACTGTGGGCTACAGCCTTTGAGCCCTCCTAAGCCGTTTCTTTGCCTCCATAATTTTCTCGTGAAGTTTGCGCCGGGTGGAGCAACTGTAGGCCTTGGCCTTTTTAGCTCTCCCAGGCAGTTTTTGCTGCTTGTTTATTGGTTGTCACTTTAAGCACATTGTGTCAGTCTTCCTGTAAGGCTTTGGCTTGGGGGGAGTTACTGTGGGCCACGGCCTTTGAGCCCTCCCAAGCCGCCTCTTTGACGTCAATAAATTTCTCTGGAAGCCTGTGCCTGGGCAGGAACTGTGGGTCAAGGCCCTTGAGCTATCCTGGGCAGCACTTGCTTTCGCATTGGATATTATAAAAAAAGAACTGCTCTGTGACCATTACGGGGTGTGCTGGATTGGAGGCTCTCTTAGTGAGTAGTTTGCCCAATTTTCTAATCTTATCCTCCTAAGGAGATCTCTATAAGCTATACTGTAACCAGTTCTGGGATTACCTCTCTATTCTCTTTTCTTTCTTTTATTCCCTTCTCTCACTCTCCCTCGGCTCCCCCTCTATTTATATAGTGATTTACCATGCCACAAAAAGGGCTTAGACGCCAATTAACTGATACATCCTAGGGAATGTATCCTAGATACTGTTAAAAGCATTATTGTAACGGACATGACGATACAAGGGAAGATACATGGGGATGATGAGGCCCTGATTATCACGGCTTCTTGGCCTGAGACCAGTACTCATCTTGCTGAAAATGTCCCCCTTAAGGTATCAACTAATTAACACTCCAAAATATGAAAAGAGACTTGCTATAGTGTTAATCCATAAGGTGAAAGATGTCGACATAGTAGATGATGATGTTGTAGTTTCTCATTTGCAGGAAGTAACTAATGAGCAGGTACTATAGGTAATCTGTAAGGAGGATAGGCAAGCTATTGAATTAGGAGTGATATCAAATGAGCAGGAGATTGAGGCTACCTGTAAGGTGGTAGGCCCGGCAATGAGTGGGGATTCCTTTGTGGTGGCCGGTGGAATCCCGATAGAACTACAGGAAGAGAGATTGGTAGCTGCTTTGGAATTTAATTTGGGGGAGGGGGATCTCTAACCAGGCAGAAGTGTATGTACAAAAAGAGTGTTATTAATGGGACTTTCCTAGCCCAAGAGACTAAGGTAGATAAGCCTATACAGAGAGAGCTAACTCATAATGCCAGAATGACTGATAATTAATCCCCAAAAGGGAATGAGGGACTCACTACTCTGAAGTCGAAGATTCAATACAAAAAATGGAAACAAGCCACACTTCTTAATGGCCGTTTCTTGGGGCTAACTGGAGGTAGTACTCCAGGTACGACTGATCCTCTTATGACCAATGACTAGGGCCGTTGATAAAAAAAAAAAAATGGCCAAAGACAATCCAAAGCTATTCCTGGGCAACCAATTGCAGGTGTAATTACTTTGATAAACATACTTGCACCCGCCCAGAAATCAAATCAGTTGCTCTGGTTAGAGGGATTGCAACATTTGACCATTCAGCTATGGCAGAGGCAGCTAGAAAGCTGGGGGATAATGTCGTAGAAGAAAATGCTTTTAATGATCTAAGCAGCATAGAATTTGCTGACCTTGCCGGCGAAGATAATGCAAAAGAACTCTTGGAGGGCCGTGATTCAACAGACTTGTGCTGCGTCACAAATTGGGTCCCCCTCCGAGTTAACTAATTTAATTGATGAATACACTGAAAAACAAAATTGGCTAAGCGAAAGAGGGCTGCTGCCAGAGGTCCCTGAAGAACCGCTAGGAAATTCCCCCATGCACCACACATTACGAGAGGTAGATGACGGAATTAAACAGACACAACCTACCGTCTCTGCCTTAAACATGGTCCTTAGCTCCTTTGTAAACCTCTGACAACATATTGGCAGGAGTTAGATCTCATTCAGAATTATTGGTTGAAATATATAATAAATTGGGGGGTATTGATGAACCCTTTGGGATGTTTCTACATCATAAACACTATGCAGGCTTAGCAATGGCATCCCTCGGTCCAGGAAAAAACCCTGAATTTAACTCTTAATACATTGACCAAGGTGGGTCAAAAGGTGGCCATGAATCAGGGGGAGGTCCCTGTAATACCAGAAGTGAAAATTCGAATAGAGGGTCCGGAGGAGGACTGTCAGGAGGTGGGCCAGAGAATGAGCAATGGGAATTTACAACTGGAGTGTCGCGACCCTCGCCCAAAACCCCCTCTGGCAAATCCATTGGCCAGGTGGAGTCAGGACCTCTAGAGCCTGGCATCCTCTTCAAAAGCCCTCATGGGGCCAGTCCTGGCGCCCATGGCGCCAGGCTCATACACCATGACCAACAATGTGCTTGGGAACTACTTTATTGTATTGTCAGCCAACATGGAGGCATCCACATAGCTTGGTTCCTAAGAACCAAGCTATGCGGTCTAGTGTTTTGGGTGTGGCAGGCCTGGAACTACTTTCCCTGGTACTACTTTACCTGGGCTATAAAAACCACACCCTGACTGCAGAACATGCTTCGTGTTACTTTGCAGCTTCAAACGTGACTCTCACTGTGTCCAGCTATTCCCTCGAACCTCGGAGAAGCAGAACCTGCAAGGAGACAAAAGGAACATCATTAGCAGCAGCATCTTACCTGCAGTCTTCATCTTTACACACTTGCAGCTACTGAGAACAGCTTCCTCTAATCTGCACACCTCCTGGACAGAACGACCTGAAAGAGGAAGATAGAGGCAACGTTAAAGAAAGCTGTAGAGACATTTACAAATTACAAAGTGCTCAAAAGGCTTACCTGGCTGGTCGCCTCTCGGCTGGCACCACTCCGGACATTCCACTTGCGCTGAAGAACACCGCGACCTACAAGGAAGGAAAACGCAGGTTAGCAAATGCAAGACTTCGCAGCGCTGCGCATAGCACTTACTTGCCGCATCATAGCGCTCTTAATGCGCCATCATTTACCATCGGGGCTCAACCAAGCCAGTTTGCCGCGCTGAAGCTCCGCATACCTAAGGGAGAAAAAAGAGACCTTTTAAACAAAGAAAGGCATGCAGGATAGCAACAAAACTAAAGAACACAATAAGACCTACCTGAACAATATCAAACGGGCCGGCATCAGTGAAGTAACTGGACCGCACTCACCCATGAAACACAACACGCCCCTGCAAAGAAGGCAGGACGGAGAGCACGTCTAATTCTACCAGAAGGTGAGGAGAGGGCGCCAGAGGGACTGAAAGCATACAGGGGTGGAGGGGAGGATACTTACCCCAGTTGGTCAGTCTTGAACACAGTCCTTCTGTATTTTCAGGCAGAACCTTCCCCGCAGACCACATCAGGCAAAGCTGAGAAGCATACCAGCGAGTAACCCAGCTGGGTGGCGTCCCTGTGGATACCAGGTGAGCGTAACATGGAGCAGGTAACCAACCATGGATGCTCCATCATATCTTTAACGATCAGACGCCTAAGCAAGAACCTGCACAGCACAAAAGGAACAACTCATTAGTGGAACCTGAGGTTGCTGAACAAGGGCACTCTATCATAGAGCTAACTAGAGATCAGTCGCCCAATAAAATTGTAGCACCCAGGCGTAAGAGGAAGGCCCCACAGGTTAAGAAACCAAAAAATGAAAAATACCAAAAAACGGAATTTAATGTCATGAACATTTCTTGGGAATCTTACTATCCCAGAGATTCTCTTAAAGAAAAGTACTGAGGGGAATGGCTCTGAGATTGAAACAATACTGGGTCAAGAGGAAAGATCAGATAATCCTCAACTGGATGAGGATCGTATACAAGAGGAGAATAGATGTATGGAAGACTACGGGCAGTTGCGGGGGTAGGGGACTTTAAACCGAGTAAGCATCTGTGCACTAAGAGCAGTTCAGATCCTGCTAGGGTAAGTATGGGGTTTCAGACTGATCAGACCGAGAATCAAATGAAGTCAATAAGACTTGTAAAATGGTCAATCTGGAAGAAATAAGAACAGAGGATGATAACAAACCAGTTAAAACAAGAATTATAAGAAGTGGGAAGCAAAGATCTATAAATGTACCTGATTAGCTGTCACACCTATCACTATACTAGAGAAACCTATGCTTAATAATCAATCTTCCCTCGCAGATAGGAATCTGACAGTAATCGATATTGAATCAGCAAGGAGACTGTTTCAAAATGTACAGCATACCCTGCCAGGCCCAGCAAAATCTCAAAAGGGGCGTATAGATGCCCCTGGTGACCCGTCCACACAGGCTAAATTCCTGGGGGTAATGTATATCCCAAAACTCTTAAAAAATCCAGTTGCTGACACTAATCAAAGAAACTCCCTAATGTCACAAGAGAGAATAACAATGGGTCCTGGAAGATTTGGTACTGAGTATCCTTGGGGGTGCAAAGGGATTCGAAGTGCAAATGGAGTCCGGGAAAGATCTTAATTATAGTACGGGGGAATGCTGAAAGATACCCTTAAACACTAGAAGTATAACCAAACTGTAACTAATCTCTTAAGCCTGCTCTACTTGTAACCATATTTGTAAGATGCCTGCAACCACACTCTCTAAGTATGCATAACTGTAACCAATCTCTTAAGTTTGTACCCTTGTAACCATATTTGTAAGATTTGCGCCCAGATACCCGAGGGCTAGGCGTGCAATTCAAATGTAATAATAAATAAATAAATAGAAGTGAAACCAACAACCCCAAAGTTATACAAGTGAAGTCTCTTGGGGGGGGGGGGGAAATATCCCTATCTGCCTTAATCAGGGAAATGTCCTGAAAATATTCTCGGAAGTACCGAATCTGGGACTACATGTGATCTAGAGAGGATTGAATTCCCAGACAAAGAATGTTGGGAGATGTGTAATGTATATCACAGCTTGTAAAAAGCTTGGTCATGGGTGAGGCGGAAGTACTCCGTAAACTGGAGTTCGAAATTAATCGTGTGGAAGAGGAACCTAGATATTGTGAGGAATCGAAAGTCGCCAAAAGGGAATTTAATTATGATAGAAACCTAAAGGTTGTCTATCACCCAAACAGATGCAATCCGTGGCAAGGGAGGCAAAAGTGACGTCCAGAGTGGGTCCCGCGAGGGGACCTCGTAATGAGGCGGTACGGGGTTAACGGCGCCGGCACCTTTACTGGCGCCGTTAAGGCCTTACCACCTCACTTGTAATGAGGCCGATTGTCTTAACAAACTACAGACAAGATTTAGAGTAGGATACTCGACGAATCTGAATGGGCTAGTAATGAGGGCTATACAGGAATCCGCCTAGGATAGCCCGGGAGCTGAGATAAATGTTGTCAATTGATTTGTCATTTGCGTTTGACCGGGTGACTTGAGGCTGCCTTTGGGTTAAATTGACTAAATGGGGCATACCAGGCAGTCTGCTGAATCTTATGACCCTCTATGAAGATGTGGGAATCTGCGTCCGGCTCAACCTAGAGGGCAACCTATCCAGGCGGATTAGGAGTTATATAGGTTTAAGACAGGGTTGTTCTTTAGCACCCTGTCTTTTTCAATCTATATGTATCAGTTCTCCAGCATGGGTTCTGGCATGGATTCACATGCTCATGAATATTCCCCGTCGTCAGGCTGGGAATCCTCGGTAAAGAAAAAACCAGTATCAGTTTTGTTTCTGATCTGTCTTTCGTAGTAACAACCAATCACTGGTCTCTGCGTCATACTGACCACAGCCAATGACTGCCCTCTTCCTAAGCACCGCCTCTGGCAGCCATCTTCAGATTTTTACCGCACGTTCATGTGTTGGGATCCTCGTGCTATTGCTCTCGAGCGTTAGTGCTATTTTTGCACGTTTTTTCTCAAAAACTTCATTTTTTTTCGGTCAAAAGAGCCTCAAGCTCCACCGACTCTCCATCCGATCAACGGGGACCCGTGTCGGATTCGTCTGCGCCCCTCAAGGGTGAAGATTTCGTCGAGCTACGTTTTGGAGGACTCCAGAAGCTTCTCAGGCCCGGACATGGCCCAGGAGAAGGGAAGCTCGACACCCGGAAAGCTGTTCAGGGTCTGCCCTGGATGCCAGCTGCAGAACGTCTTTAAGGAGGACGAACACTCCTTTTGTCTCTACTGCTTACATGAGGACAAGACGCACGTGGAGAAGGACTGTGCGTTTTGCGGCAATATGTCGGAGCGGACCATGAAGGACCGCCACCAACGCCTCGCCAACTGGCTGGAAGGGAAGAGCCCGTCAGGCGAGAAGAAGAGGAAGAAATCCGAGCGGTCTTCTAAGACCTTTGAGGACGCCCCGGCGACGGGGGTCCAACACAAGGCCAAGCACCGCGAGTCCGCTGGCACCGGGAGCGCCGAACGGTCCGGCTCTACGGGCGCCAGGCAGGGCGCACCCTCCCCGGCACCTTCAGCCACGAGCCAACGCTCTGGGTCGGGTAAGAGGAAGGGCGAGCACCCAGCGAAGCTCCTGGAAAGGCCCCGGTCGAGCTCGAAGGCCCCATCGGAGGGGGAGCGAGGCAGTGTTCCCCCCCCCCCAAGGATAAGGCGGTGAGCGCACCTAAGGTGGTGAAGGCCTTAATCCATCCGGCCAAGCCCTCTATCGATACTGTCGCGGCGGCCCTGGCTCAGCCTGTGGAGGCTACACCAGTGGTGGCGACCTCGGGGCTCAGAGTCTCCCTGCCACCTCGGAGGGAGTCCTCTTTTGTGCCCATCGATAGGACCCCCGTGAAATCCCCGGCGGGGAAGAAAAAGGGGGGGCAGGGCGTCGTCGTAGATTCGGCCTCAGAGGAAGAGCTGATCGAGGTCTTAAGCCACGGCCTTGGCGTGGATGAAGACCGGCCCGTCGGGTGTCATGATCTCTGCTTCCAAAAGGTCAGGGTTTTCCCAACTCCCTTGGAAGCAGATCCATAACCCAGGTTCCGAGTGCCAACCAGTCCCAATTGGGACCTTTTGTACCCAGTCCTGGCGCCAGTGGCACCAGGCTCATAAATATGCCCAGTCCCAGCGCTGGAAGCGCCGGGCTCATAATGCTTGGGTGGACCTACCTGCAGCAGACCATGCTGCTTACTTGCCTGCCAGTTGAGCCTCTGATCCTCTTCTGTTTGGAACTACTTTTCCTGTTGGGTGGGGCAGGAGCTACTCCCTAGATTCAGAACACTGGAACTCTTCTGGAAAGCAGGAACTCTTTTCTTACCTAGGCGTGGCTGTGGAAGGAGACACCTAAGCACTACAGGAGGCTATTTAAACCACACCCGATGGATGAATCTTGCTTTGCGTTATTCTGCATCCTCTGCAGCAGAACGCTCATCGTGTCTTCTGCATCTGATCCTGGGCCTAAGGGAAAAGGCTTACCATCCTGAATCCAGTCTTCAGCAACACCTATAAAGACAAGAAAGAACAGGTTAGCATTACGGTCTTCAGTGACAGCTCTTCACTTACCTGGTCCATCGGCTGTCATCAACGCCTCGCGCTGCATTCCGGCATCTGAAAGACAAAGACTTACCTACTCTTCGTGCGCTCCGGAGGTCTTCACACTGCATTCCGGCATCTGAAAGACAAAAGCTTACCAACTCTTCGCACGCTCCGGAGGCCTTCGGCGCTGCATCCCGCATCTGAAAGACAAAACAAGGTGCGTTTAAAGACATTGGGGAACTTTAATACTCACGTGCCATTACTCCTTTCCACATCTAACCCAGTGGGTATTCCGGCACCCTGCAGCCGCTCCGAACTTGTACCTGCAAAATAAAAAGACAGTTAGAGCGCATCGTGAAGCAGGCAACAAGCTCTTACTTACGTGCTTCCAGGCGCTTCTATTCATCACACGGGCTCCATCTTCAACTCACTTCAGCCCGTCATCCGCCATCGCCGGAACCCTGCAAAACAAGAAACATCATTACTAAAGACTTTAAAGACATTAGAATTACTCGAAACTTACCGTTCGTGCAGTAAACGACGGACAGCAGTCCTCTGAAGTCAAGAGGCCTGCTCCCCTTATCCAGTGAAGAAACTGGTTACAGCACCCTGCCCCGAGGCAGATGGAGAGCACGGCGTTCACTTACCTAAGGTGAGAGCGTTAACCTTTGGGGTTCTACAGGAGAAGAGAAAGGGAAGAAGAGAGAGACATTCAATAACCCAGTTCCTTAATCCCATATTTTCTATCTGCAGACATCTTACCCTTCGAGTCAGACATACAGTGCACAGAGGTCCAGCCCAAAGAGCCAGCCGTGTGTTACACATCACCTTTGAAGATACGGTATACGCCCAGTCAAGACCGGCGCCTCTACGGGAATCAGGTGAGCGTTACAGAACGCAAAGCCCACCACAAAACTCCCGTCCAGGCGCTATGGAAACCTCGGATACCGACCAGCTAGCCCAGTTACTTGGGGAACTAAGGGCAGAAGTGCATGCAGCCCGTCAGGAAACGAACGCTCTAAGAAGGGAACTGATTATTTCCAAGGAGCGAACAGATGATCTCGCTAGACAATTGCTACAGTCACAAGCCGGACAGACCCCGTTACCCGCATCTGGGGGAAATCTTCCTTCTACATCCTCTATGAATCCAGTGCAGATCAACCTACCTGGGAATGTACCTCTGGCTCCGCCCGAACGATTTTCTGGTGACCCAAAGAGGTTTGCAGTATTTATCAATCAGTGCCGGTTGCATTTCTTATGCCGGCCAGCAGCCTTTCCAACTGATCAAGCTAAAGTAGCTTTCGTGCTTTCGTACCTTAGTGGCAATGCGGCAGACTGGTCGATCCCTCTAGTAAATCAAGATGATCCGGTCCTCCATGATTTTCAAGCTTTTCAGCTCAGTATGGAAAAACTGTTCGCAAGACATTCACAGGGGCAGGCCTTGGACAATGAGCTTCTTTCGTTGCGACAAGGTAATCAAGACCTTTTGGCTTATATTGCGTCTTTCAACAGACTGATAGTGGAAACTCAATGGCCGGAGGACAAAAGGATTACGCTGTTTTATAGAGGTCTACGTGGAGAGCTCAAAGATGTGTTAGCCCAAGTAGTGAATCCCCCACAAGATTGTTCGGACTATATAGACTTAGTCGTTCAAATAGATCACAGACTGCAGAACAGGAAGGCCGATCGTTCCAAGTTTGATGCTCAAGTATTTTCCAAACCGCCAACTCCTTCCAAAGGAGTAGACTCCGGGGAACCCATGCAAATAGGGGGTCTGAAAGGTCCTCTAACACAAAAGGAGCGGGAAAGGAGAAAACAGTTGCAATTATGCCTCTATTGCGGAAACTCAGGGCACTTTCTTCGAGACTGTCCGGTGAAACCTGCCAAGAAGGCAGAAGGAGCTGCAGTTACCAAAGTTACAAACTCTGAGCAGGGAAACGACCTCGCCCGACAAGAATAGAGGTCCTCTTGCCGAGCGTGAAAACCAGTTCCGTGACCTCGCATTTCGTGATACCTATGGTCCTCATTAGCCCTGATAATCCGGATCGATTACATGCAATTGAAGCTTACGTCGACAGCGGTGCCATCGGCAATTATGTGGATCATGAAATGGTTTTGAGGATGAATCTAACTCTTTGTCCCAAGGCTGTAAAGGACGTCATTACTACGGTGGATGGTACGGAGATAGCCTCCGGGCCAGTAACGCATACCACTCAAGAGGTGACGCTAGTAAGTCAAGATGGACACCATGAGAAGATCGTGTTCGATGTGATCAAGGCCCCTCAGTTTCAGATTATTCTAGGAATACCTTGGTTAGAGAAACACAATCCTCTGATCGATTGGCGAGCAAGAACGGTCCAGTTTCCAGAATGTGTCTCTACTTGTCACCCTCCACCTGGTGTTGCACTGGCAGCAATTTCTTCAGAGACTCCCCAGTTACCTCCCGAATACCTAGAATACCAAGATGTTTTCCGGAAGGATCAGGCTAACTCTCTACCTCCTCATAGGTCTTATGACTGCCAGATAGACCTGATACCTGGATCTACTCCTCCTTGTAGTAGAATTTATGCCCTCACCGAGCCTGAGAACCTTCACCTTCGACAATACCTGGATCAATACCTGGCAAATGGGTTTATTCGTCCTTCCAAGTCCCCTGCTTCTTCAGCTTTGTTCTTCGTTCCAAAAAAAGGAGACCTTAGAACTTGTATAGATTATCGCTCCCTGAACCAGATCACCGTTAAGAATAGATATCCGTTACCTTTGATCCCTGAACTCCTGGACCAAGTCAGAAAAGCATGCATATATACAAAGCTGGATCTTAGAGGAGCTTACCACTTGGTACGAGTAAAAGAGGGCGATGAATGGAAGACGGCCTTCCGCACCAAGTATGGGCTATTTGAATATCAGGTCATGCCCTTCGGACTTTGCAATGCCCCGGCCGCCTTTCAATATTTTATGAACGATGTCCTCAGAGAGCTCATAGATGTGTGTGTTGTTGTTTACATTGACAACATCCTCGTTTATTCTTCATCGGAATCTGAACATCGGAAACACGTGAAAATGGTCCTCGAAAGATTGCATCAACACAAACTTTTCGCTAAGTTGGAAAAATGTGTTTTCAACGTGACTGAAGTTGAATTCTTGGGATTCATATCACCTGGCGGAGTGCGTATGGATTCAAAGAAGGTCGATGCAGTTCTCAAATGGCCATCACCATCCTCCGTAAAAGGTGTGCAAAGCATGTTAGGCTTTGCTAACTTTTACCGCAGGTTTATCCCCGAATTCTCTCGAATAGTCCAGCCCATCACTGCCTTGTTAAAGAAAAACAAACGTTTTGAATGGTCTACCGAGGCGGAACAAGCTTTCCAGGATTTGAAGACTAAATTTATCTCTGCACCAATCTTAAAACACCCTCGCCCCGAACTCCCCTACATCGTGGAAACTGATGCTTCAAGCCTTGCCATGGGGGCAGTTCTATCACAAAAGGACCCGGTAACCAATCAGTT
Organism: Ambystoma mexicanum; assembly: GCF_040938575.1. Taxonomy (NCBI): domain Eukaryota; kingdom Metazoa; phylum Chordata; class Amphibia; order Caudata; family Ambystomatidae; genus Ambystoma; species Ambystoma mexicanum. The sequence goes on from NC_090937.1 coordinate 155,356,132, forward strand.
GCATCCCGTGGCATTTTGGTCCCGCAAATTCTCGCCTCCTGAAATCAATTACACGATTACTGACAAGGAACTTCTGGCTATCAAGTCTGCCTTTAAGGCTTGGCGGCATCATCTGCTGGGGGCCCGACACACCGTTACTGTGATTACGGATCACCGAAACCTGCAATATTTGAAAACCGCAAAAGCCCAATCCTCTAGACAACTCCGTTGGGCATTATTCTTTGCCGAGTTTGACTTCATAATTACCTATCGACCTGGTACAAAGAACGGTAAAGCTGATGCCCTTTCTCGGATGGGAGTGGAAGAACACTTGATCAACCCTAAACCTGTACCAATCATTCCCGAACAAAGAATTCTGGGTGTAATCGCCACAGAATCCATAGAGGAAGTTAAGGATAAAGCCAGGCAACTTGTAACTCCAGCAGACATACATAATTGGCATCTGCAGGGAAAGGACTTTGCAGTAAAGGACAACTTATTGTATTTCCAAGAACGATTATACCTACCCAGCACAGATTTACAGAAAAAAGTAATCTCTTGTTATCACGATTCTTTAATGGAAGGACAACCCGGTATGGCCAAGACCTCAGAAAAGATCAAGCGCTACTTCTGGTGGCTGTCTTGGAAAAAAGATATCAGAGACTTTATAATGTCCTGTGGAGTATGCGCCCAAAACAAGAGTCAAAAGGAAAGACCAGCAGGCCTCTTACGCCCTATTGACATCCCACCTCGCCCTTGGCATACACTTTCTATGGACTTCATCACCGATCTACCTCCATGCTCCGGATACAATACGATTCTAGTAATCGTGGACTTATTCTCCAAGATGGCGCATTTCATTCCGCTCAAAGGCTTGCCAACAGCAGCAACTCTGGCCCGAGAATTTCTCGAAAACATCGTCCGACTGCACGGTTTTCCTTCGGTTCTAATTTCGGATCGAGGTAGTCAATTTATTTCTCATTTTTGGCGAAGTTGCTGTCGGTCGGCTCAAATTGATGTGAGACTATCGACCAGTCACCACCCTCAGACCGACGGACAAACCGAGAGGACCAATCAAACTCTGGAACAGTATTTACGCTGCATGCTGCAACAAACTGAAAAAACTTGGAAAGACATCCTTTGGATAGCCGAATATGCCTACAATAACTCTGTCCATTCGGGAACTGGGAAAACCCCGTTTTTTCTTTTGTACGGCAGTCACCCTCGAACCTCGGAGTTGGATCCCCTCCAAGATCTTGAAACACCAGCAGTAGACTACCTGCATTCTACAATCACCCAAGCCTTTAAGGAAGCTGTTTCTCACCTTCAAAGGGCTAAAGAACAATATAAGAAAGGAGCAGATCAACATCGGAAGGAAGCCCCTCAATATCAAGTAGGGGATCAAGTCTGGTTATCCACCAAATATCTACCTCTAAAAGGGCCACGCACATTCAACCCAAGATACCTTGGTCCCTATTCCATCACTACCATAGTAAACCCAGTAGCGGTCAAGTTGGACTTGCCCCCGCACATGAAGATACATCCGGTCTTCCACGTCTCTCTATTAAAACCCGTGCAACCTCAAACCCGACTAACTAAATCTCCAAAACCTATCCTAGTTGATGGAGAATTCGAGTTTGAAGTCAAAAGCATCCTGGATTCCAAGATCTCCAAATCTAAACTATTTTACCTAATTGACTGGAAAGGCTACGGCCCCCAAGAGAGATCCTGGGAACCTGCTGAATATGTCCACGCTCCTCGCCTAATCAAAAGATTTCACCGAACATTTCCTGACAAGCCAAAACCCCCAGAGAAGCCCGGTTTGGGAGGGGCCTTGAGGGGGGGTACTGTCATGATCTCTGCTTCCAAAAGGTCAGGGGTTTCCCAACTCCCTTGGAAGCAGATCCATAACCCAGGTTCCGAGTGCCAACCAGTCCCAATTGGGACCTTTTGGACCCAGTCCTGGCGCCAGTGGCACCAGGCTCATAAATATGCCCAGTCCCAGCGCTGGAAGCGCCGGGCTCATAATGCTTGGGTGGACTTACCTGCAGCAGACCATGCTGCTTACTTGCCTGCCAGTTGAGCCTCTGATCCTCTTCTGTTTGGAACTACTTTTCCTATTGGGTGGGGCAGGAGCCACTCCCTAGATTCAGAACACTGGAACTCTTCTGGAAAGCAGGAACTCTTTTCTTACCTAGGTGTGGCTGTGGAAGGAGACACCTAAGCACTACAGGAGGCTATTTAAACCACACCCGATGGATGAATCTTGCTTTGCGTTATTCTGCATCCTCTGCAGCAGAACGCTCATCGTGTCTTCTGCATCTGATCCTGGGCCTAAGGAAAAAGGCTTACCATCCTGAATCCAGTCTTCAGCAACACCTATAAAGACAAGAAAGAACAGGTTAGCATTACGGTCTTCAGTGACAGCTCTTCACTTACCTGGTCCATCGGCTGTCACCAACGCGTCGCGCTGCATTCCGGCATCTGAAAGACAAAGGCTTAACTACTCTTCGTGCGCTCCGGAGGTCTTCACACTGCATTCCGGCATCTGAAAGACAAAAGCTTACCAACTCTTTGCACGCTCCGGAGGCCTTCCGCGCTGCATCCCGCATCTGAAAGACAAAACAAGGTGCGTTTAAAGCCATTGGGGAACTTTAATACTCACGTGCCATTACTCCTTTCCATATCTAACCCAGTGGGTATTCCGGCACCCTGCAGCCGCTCCGAACTTGTACCTGCAAAATAAAAAGACAGTTGGAGCGCATCGTGAAGCAGGCAACAAGCGCTTACTTACGTGCTTCCAGGCGCTTCTATTCATCACACGGGCTCCATCTTCAACTCACTTCAGCCCGTCATCCGCCATCGCCGGAACCCTGCAAAACAAGAAACATCATTACTAAAGACTTTAAAGACATTAGAATTACTCGAAACTTACCGTTCGTGCAGTAAACGACGGACAGCAGTCCTCTGAAGTCAAGAGGCCTGCTCCCCTTATCCAGTGAAGAAACTGGTTACAGCACCCTGCCCCGAGGCAGATGGAGAGCACGGCGTTCACTTACCTAAGGTGAGAGCGTTAACCTTTGGGGTTCTACAGGAGAAGAGAAAGGGAAGGAGAGAGAGACATTCAATAACCCAGTTCCTTAATCCCATATTTTCTATCTGCAGACATCTTAACCTTCGAGTCAGACATACAGTGCACAGAGGTCCAGCCCAAAGAGCCAGCCATGTGTTACACATCACCTTTGAAGATACGGTATACACCCAGTCAAGACCGGCGCCTCTACGGGAATCAGGTGAGCGTTACATCGGGATGGATCCCGACGCAGGTGACGACGACAGCGTCGAGGGTGACGACGGGGCCCCTGATCGCCCGTCGGATTCCCCTCTGCCAGCGCTGCAAGACAACTCGGCGGCCATTTTGTTGGCTATACAGTCCTTATGCTCAGAGATAAGGACGAGACTACCGTTGCCGACGGAGGAACCTCTCCCGTCGGGGGATCCTGAACCGGGACCTTCGGGTGTTCCCCCGCCCAAGAAGAGAAGGATTCACCCTCCACCTCCTTTTCAGCCGTCGCGACCCGTCCAGCCCTCCTCCGCGTCCACCCGAGGGGATGATACGGGGACTGACACGGCAGCGACGGGTACGGACGACGAGGTATACGATGAGGATCTCCCGTCGTCACCTCCTACCAGGGCTTCTCCCCCCGACGAGATTGGATCGTTCCACTCCATGATCGCCAGGGCATCCGAGCTTTTCCAGCTCTGCCCTGAGGAGAAGAAAAAGGAAGAATTCCTTTATCAACGGCGCGAGGCCAAGAGGAAGACGGTCCTCGCGGTGCCTCTACTGGACGACATTTGGGATGAGGGCCTCACCCTCCTCAAGAACCCTTCCACGACGCCAGCTAGAAGAGACCGGTACGAGAAGAAGTACCGGGTCCCGGACGCGGCCCCCCTGTGCCTCCGGGCGCAGCCTACCCTGGACTCCGTCGTCTCCGCGGCGGCCAGGAAGAAAGCGGGGGGGGGGGGGGTGCGGCCTCCACATCGACTTCCCCACCAGACGGCGAGGGAAAGAAATTGGACGCGATGGGACGCAGGGTCATCTCTTCGGCAGCGACGACGATTAAAGCGGCCAACGCCTTGGCTATCGTGGCCCGCTACGACAGGGAGCTATGGTACAGACTGGCTCCCCTGCTGGACTTCCTACCGGACGACAAGAGGGCGGATGCCCTGGAGATCCTACAGGAAGGTGAGGTGGCGTCGGACCACGCCATCACTATTGCGACGGACATCGCCGACACTGGGTTTCGCCAGTTGGGCAACGGCGTGTGCCTTAGGCGGCGTGGATGGCTCAAGGCTACGGACTTCCGTCAAGACGTACAGACCAGAGTCCTGGACATGCCGTTCGATGGGAACAACCTGTTTGGGAAAACAGTGGACGATTCCCTCCAGGCCATTAAAGCGGACACTGAGAAGGCCCGGGCCCTTGGGGTTCTGCAACGACGGACGCCCTTTCGGAGCAGCGGAGGCAAGGGCGCCTCCAAAGGTTCCGGCGGCGGTTTCTCCACCTACCGTCAACCGGCCCGCTCGTCGTCTCAGGAGGCCTACAGGAAAGAGCTTCACGTCCCTCAGCTTCTCCTCCAGGTAAAGGCGTTGCTCAGGAAGGGCGCCATCGAACTCGTTCCAAAGAGGCTTCGGGGCTCCGGAGTTTACTCGAGATACTTCCTCGTGAAGAAGAAGACGGGAGGATGGCGCCCCATCCTAGACCTGCGACGTCTGAACAAGTTCATCAAGGCGCAGAAGTTCCGGATTGTCACCCTCCAGCACGTCCTGGGTCAGTTGGAGGAAGGAGACTTCCTGTCGTCGTTGGATTTGGAGGATACCTACTTCCATATTCCCACCCTAAGGGGGCACCGAAAATTCCTCAGGTTTGTGGGCCAAGGGCGTCACTACCAGTTCAAAGCCCTCCCCTTCGGACTACGGTCGGCACCCAGGGTATTTACCAAGTGCCTTGCACCGGTGGTGGCGCAGCTGCACCGCGAGGGGATCCACGTCTACCCCTACCTGGACGACTGGCTCATCCGAGCCAAGACGAGGGAGCTCGCCGTGGAGCACACGGCAAGGACCGTCCAACTTCTCCAGGACCTGGGATTCTCCGTGAATTACGCCAAGTCCCACCTGGTACCTGCGCAAAACGCACTGTTTCTGGGAGCGAAGCTCGACACAGTGTCCCTTCTGGCCTCCCCGTCGGAGGAAAGGACCAGGTCCATCCTAGGCAAGGTACAGCGGATGTTGGTTTCCAACGCGGCCAAGGTGAGGTCCATCAAGTCCCTCCTCGGAATGATGTCTTCTTGCATCTACCTCATTCCCATGTGCAGGCTCCGGATGCGCCCGTTGCAGGAGTTCCTGGACGCGCGCTGGATCCAAACGACGGGCGGCTTCGAGGAGAGGATCACACTCGACGAGAGTTTCCGCCGAGCGGTCAGGTGGTGGGGCACCCGCGCGCATCTGACGGCGGGCATGGACTTCCAGACCCCAGACCACCAGGAGACAGTGACCACGGATGCCTCCCTGGAAGGGTGGGGAGCGCACACCGAAAATCTGCACGCGAGAGGCCTCTGGCTCCTGACGGAGAAGTCCCTCCATATCAACGTCCTGGAGCTCCGTGCAGTGTTCTGGGCCCTCAGGTCCTTCCTTCCGTCCCTCAAGGGCAAGGTGGTGAGGATCTTCACCGACAACACCACCACCATGTTTTACATCAGGAAACAGGGCGGAACCAGGTCCCTAGCACTGTCCAAGGAGGCGCAGGACCTGTGGCATTGGGCCGTCGCCCAAAGGATGTTTCTGGTGCCGTTTCATCTGGCAGGGATAAAAAACACCATCGCCGACTCACTCAGCAGGGAGCTGCGCTCGTGCCACGAGTGGGAACTACGGCAGGATCTAGTGGATCGCCTCTTCCGACGGTGGGGCACACCCCAGATCGACATGTTCGCGACGGGGAAGAACTCCAAGTGCCGGAGGTTCGCCAGCAGGTTTCCCCAGGCGAGGAGCATGGGCGATGCTTTCTCGTTCCCCTGGGAGGGCCTGTTCCTCTACGCGTTCCCTCCTTTGCCACTGCTAATCCGGCTCGTCAACCAGCTCAAGAGGTCACGGTGCAGGATGATCCTCGTCGCACCTGCGTGGCCGAGGCAGATATGGTTCCCGGAACTTCTGGACTTATCAGCGTCCCCGCCAATCAGGCTGCCGGTGGACGCGGATCTACTCTCCAGGGAAGGAGGCGCCATCCTCCACCACGACCCGAAATCGCTGAACTTGCAGGCCTGGCTCCTGCAGCGCTAGAGTTTGGAGGATACGACATACCGGCCGACTGCAGAGAGGTTCTTGCAAAGGCCAGGGCGTCCTCGACTCTTAAATGCTACGGGCACAAATGGAAGAGGTTCTCTGTCTGGTGCCACGCACAGAAGATTAACCCTCTACGGATTACGGCCCCCCAGGTACTGCCGTACCTGCTGACGCTGGCCAAAGCTGGACTGGCACACGCGTCCATCAAGATTCATCTTGCTGCGATCTCCCGATACACCAGGACCACGGGCCGGACGTCCTTGTGGTCTCATCGTCTGGTGAAAGAGTTCATGAAGGGACTGTTCAGATCGTTCCCGCCGGTGAAGGCTCCGGCCCCGGCGTGGGAGCTCAACGTGGTGCTGACCAAGCTCATGGGACCTCCGTTCGAGCCTCTGCACTCGGCCCCGTTGAAGTTTCTGTCGTGGAAAACAGCGTTTCTTTTGGCCATCACCTCCGCACGACGGGTGGGAGAGATCCAGGCCCTTTCCTGCAAGGCCCCGTACTTGACTTTTCACGACACGAGGGTAGTGCTCAGGACGCACCCCTCCTTCATGCCCAAGGTACCGTCGGACTTCCATCTCAACGAACCCTTGGTGTTGCCTGTGTTCTTCCCGTCGCCTTCGTCGCCGGCTGAGAGGACTTTGCACTCGCTGGATGTGGCTAGAGCGCTGAAGTTCTACGTGGACCGCACGAAGTGTTTTCGGAAGACGTCACAACTCTTTGTGAATTTTGGACCTGTCAATCAGGGGAAGGCTCTCTCGAAGGCTTCCATTTCCAGATGGCTCTCCGGCTGTATCATGTACTGTCATCGGTTGGCAAACCGACCGCTGCCTGGCCGTCCGAGAGCCCATTCCACCAGAGCGATCGCAGCTACCACGGCGTTCCTTTCTGGTGTGCCCCTGCTGGACATATGCAGGGCGGCTACGTGGAGGTCGACGCACACCTTCACGAAATTCTACTGCGTCGATCGGGATTCCAGGGAGGAGTCCAGGGTCGGCCAAGCAGTGCTGCGCAACCTGTTCGCCTGAGGTGAGCCTGGTGAGGAGGTAAGATGCTTAATGTTGAGTTTGATGTAATGCTTAATGTTGAGCCTTTGCCACCTCCCGTGGTTGTGCATGTGTGTACTGCTATGTATTCTTTATTCATGAGCATGTGAATCCATGCCAGACCCCATGCTGGAGAAGGAACAAGTTACTTACCTGTAACTGTTGTTCTCCAGCATGGGTCTGGCATGGATTCACATGCGAACCCTCCCGCCTACCCCTCTGCGGCTCTTCACTTGGTCATACTGCCACTTCACGTGCTTCCAAATCTGAAGATGGCTGCCAGAGGCGGTGCTTAGGTAGAGGGCAGTCATTGGCTGTGGTCAGTATGACGCAGAGACCAGTGATTGGTTGTTACTACGAAAGACAGATCAGAAACGAAACTGATACTGGTTTTTTCTTTACCGAGGATTCCCAGCCTGACGACGGGGAATATTCATGAGCATGTGAATCCATGCCAGACCCATGCTGGAGAACAACAGTTACAGGTAAGTAACTTGTTCCATATCGGGGAGTTTCTGCAAGAGGTAGGCTTGGTAATGCCTAAATTGGGAAAACTACTTATTTCTTGGTTGGCTTATGCTGACGATTTCTTGCTCCTAGATTGTAGCAGGGTAGGGCTGCAGCGATTGACAAATTTGTGGAATATGCTGCCACAAATGGACTTATTGTAAACCCTAGAAAGACGCGCGTTCTGGTATTCTCAAGAGGTAAGATAAAGAAAAAACTGGGATGGAATATGGGTGGAGCCACTAAAGAAATTGCCTCAAAGATTCCGTACTTGGCATTTCCATTAATAGAGCAACCATCCAAGGGTGGACTAAGTGTTTCTCTTAAACAAAAAGCAGATCCGTTAGCTAATCAGCTGTTGAAACTTGATCAAAAATGTGGTAGCTTTTCTATTAAATCTACAATCACTTTCTATGAGGGGAAGATAGTACCCAAAATGATCTACCGAATGGAGCTCTACTGTAAGGAACTGTTAAATTTCTGGGAAACCGTGGAGGGCAGGGTGTGGAGGAAGACCCTTGGGATCCCCCATAATATTCCAATAGCGTCAATCTGGTTCGAACTTGTCTGTCCTCACTGCAGTTCCGGGTTCAATGGCGAATGATGACATTGTTTAGAAATATGATTACGCCTTTTATGCAGATCTGGATGGGCTTATTCCCACTGATAGGATGGGGGAATCCCCCTGAAAATATATGATTATATTTCGAGATATCTGCGTTGAAGTTGCTGTCGGACCTGGGTATGGCAAGGCCCATCCTGATTGCCAACCCGGACAAAGTTAAACTACTGCTTTATGAAAGGGACTGGATTATAAAAACTGAGAAATTTCACACCTATCCATCATTAAGCCATTTGCAGTGGGACCATAAACAGCGTGGTCTGCCTCATTTCTACTGACCAATTTCCAAACCGATATTACTGTAATTTACTGCTTACATTGCATTGGAACATTCTGCCAATGTGAGAGGTCCTCTGTAGGAGGAAGGCGGTAGATGTTGTGAACCCCTGGTGCCGTTACTGTTAGAAAACAGGAGAAACAAACAATGGAGCATTTGTTACTGTATTGCCCAGACAAGGAGATTGACCTATCTGGAGAAGTTTGTAAAGTGGGGAAAGGCGGGGGGGGTGTTAACTATATATGGTCCAGATGTACTACTATTCAGAATATTTCTGAAGGTCTAGCGTTAGCATCCTTTATTAAATCTTTAAATCTCTCTATGGTCCTGGATCAGGAACAGTAGACGGGTCTTGCTGCTTAGCTTTAAAAATTAATAAGACAGTATAAAGACAACTATTGCTTGGGCTGGTAAGATATGCTGCCACTGAGGTGTTAATAGATGTAGTGTATATATCCCTTGACGGTTCCTTGCAATTTCATCGCAGGATGTTTTTTCACTGGGATTTTTACAGTGTTTTTTTAACAAAAAGAACATCAGATTTTTTTAAAAATTCTTTTTTGGGGGGTGCCCCCCAACCGCCCATTCCCTTTAATTTTTTTTATGTATTCCTAAACACCCACGCCCCATATATGTAATTTTCTAACCCCACTTAAAAAGATTTTTTTCTCCGTAAAAAAACTCTGCGGAAAAACATCCCGCGATGAAAGGACTTCATACCTTCTTGACAGTGATTTGCTTTATATGGTGATTAGTTATGTCTGCTGGCAGTTGAGTAGAATTCCTATAGATTAGGGATTATTAATAGCAAGTTTACTACTGGTCATGGGAAATGTACTGTATATTGAGAACATCTATTATACACCATGAACATTTGTTGGTAGGTGCACTGTTTAATCAAATTTGATGTACTGTATGATATTTGCTACTATTATTTAAGTATGACCATATGCATTTTAGATGGTAGATTGTAGTGTTGTGGCGAGGTTTAACAATTTCATGCAATGTGTGATATTGAGGCCTTTAATCTTGGTGCTAAAATGTATTAGGCTAATTTTGTTATGCTAATTTTATCACATGAATTTGTTTTTTGGTATATGTTTAAATTGATTCATAATATCTTTGTCCGGTCAATTGATAGGCGTTCAGTCCTGGGCGAATCTTTGTCTTTAAAGAGTTTCCTTTTACAATAGTCGCCACTTCCGATACCATTATTGTGACCCTAGCAATAATAGAATTGAACTTAATTTACTTTGTGGTATCTTTCTGATGTGCGCCAACTACACGTAAATAAATTCTTTAATAAAGTAAGACTACTTTCCATTTTCCACTTGAAAGACATTTTTTCCTTTTTTATTTTCATCAATTTTTTCTGCAATGATGTAATTTATCTCATTGCATGGTTTTTTGAAGTTCATACATCACCTCTCAACACGTGTTTCACCATGCATTTGACATGGATCTTCATGAGAGGATCCTTTCCGTATTTCTGTGTAGTGATTGATGGCTTCATTGGTTATGTTCTATTCTTTATAACTTTGTCTCCATTACTGTTAATTGTCACAGCTGTCAGAGGTTGTTTATTTCTTTAGAGATACGCTTGTCTCCTCAGCCGTGAATCGGAGGACAAGAGCACTTCAAGTGCTGCCTCAAAAGGAATTGACCCACCCTATTAAAAGACCCTGTATTGAATTTAGTGATGCCGAAAGAGGTAACCCCTTCAATGGGATAAGGACGTAAACAGGCTGGATCAAAGCCTACAATCAAAGGAAGGCGAAACTACCTTCCAGTCAGATACCCGTCGCAGTTATCTCTTGGAGATTATGGTTAAATGAGCAAGACGGTAGGTGGAATAACTTGAGTGATTCTGACTGGAAGGAAATCGAGAAACAAGCCTTGATATCACAAAAGTCTGATCTAAATGTGTCCCTGGTGCGAACCGTGTTGGGAGACCCTTGCAGCAACAGTAGGACTCTATTTTCCAAACCTTGGAGGCAAAACGACAGCAGCTGAATTGAAGGGACAACCTGTTATCATTGGCCCCAAGTCCAATGAAGAAGGGAAGCAACTGTCTTGTAACAATGATCGAACACTGAGAAATGCAGTGCAATTCCCTAGTTTCCCGAAGAAGACTTCTGGGGGTTCCTAAAGTCTCTCTGGAAAGAATCATAGTAGACCGGAAAGCTCTACTTCGAATGGATTGTGTCCTCCCACATATTCCTCATCTTATGATATTCTTATCCTCCCAGATTTGCTGCTTTGGAAAGGCAAAAAAGAATTGCTCGGCAGAGGGCGCTGTGCACAAGGTTGTGGCGTCGATGTCCCTCGATGGGCTCCGTTCCGTGTCGACGTCACCATCAGTATAAATAGCTTGTGCCACGCCCTTTGGCTTAAGATCTGTTTTTCCGATTGCTTTGCTCTCGAATGGTGCTGTTTCAAAATTTTCTTCAGAAAATGTTGTCTTCTTCCACCCCTTCTACTCCCAAGACGGAGTTCAAAAAATGTATCGACTGCGGATCGAAGATGTCGATTACAGATCCTCACTGCATTTGTCTTTGGTGCCTAGGTTCAGACCATCGAACCAGCGAGACTCGCTCCTGTCAGTCAATGACGTATAAGGCCCTTTGTGAGAGGAAAGGTAAACTGGCGGTGGGGCGGGAAGCTTCCAAGGCCTCCTCGAAGGCCTTGTCAAAAAGACATAGGAAATCGAGCTATTCGAAAGAATCGGATCGTCATAAACACTAATAGATCTCGATCACGCAGTAGATCGAGACGCTCTTAAAAGGTTAAGAGGAGACATAGATCTCCCTCTTCTTCCTCGGATACATCTACCGAATTGGTACGATGGCCGACTAAGTCCGATTCCCCAAGAAAATGGGATGAATTTAGAAGGAACATGATGAAGGTCTTTGAGAATGTGGCCTCAACCCCCTCAAAGAAGCCTCAAAAGAGCCAGACCATGGTCGCTCCGTCGGACGACACAGGGAAGTCAGGAAATACTGTGGAAAAATCCAGTAGTAAGGGTGAAACTCAAGACTCGTGTCAACCTCAAATCGTCGCAGATTCATCGAGAATCGAATGTTTCCCCGACACTGTCCAAAAAACATAAGTCGTTGAAACCCTCAACGACTTTGTTGACGCCGACGGCTTCAACATAAGCGTTTTTGACGCCTTTGTCGAAGACGTGATCAGTGTCTTCGAAGACTCCTTCAATACCATTGAAGGTTCCTTCGATTCCTTTGACCCAAACTCATGTACAGGAAAGGAGATTTACTCCTTACCTAAGTCAGACTGCTTTAAGTCTATGGGCCTCATTACACGGTATGCAATAACCACGGCGCTATTAGCACCATGGTTGCCGCCAGTATTTTACTGTGTCCGCCTTGGTGGATGGTGGAATTACCGCCCTACTCCAAGGTGAGCGGGGGCAGTAATTCCCCATTCACCAAGGCACTTCCCCATTCCCATTTTTGCCCCCATAGGGCTCAATGGGAATGGGGAAGGAGCTAATTACGGTACCGCAAATTGCGGTACCGTAATTAGCACCAAGGTCCCTTTGCTGGTCGGTTCCTTAACGGCTGCTAAAACCAGCCGTTGAGGTCGGGTCCAGTAAAGGGAACTCGTAGTAAGGCAGTAAGGGTTTAACAGTACCGGTGCCCTTACCGGTAAACCCTTACCGCATCCCATGTAATGAGGCCCTATGTCTTCTATATTTGAAGAAAGTGGCTCTGAAGAAAAAGTTGTTTCTCCTTTTGGAGTACAATAAGGTACTAGAGAGGTCCCAGAAGAATTAATCGATCCAGAATCGAAAATGAGAGACCTGTGTGATGCCATTCACTCTGCTAGTGGCATTGATATGTCACCTGAGCTGGAGTTTGCAAAACCTGACCGTGCAGAACATGCAGATTCAGAGTACAGGAGTCTAATGAATAGAGTGGTTGAATACATGGGCTGGGGTAGAGCCTCACCCACTTTTGATCAGGATGATATGACTGATATACTTGATCAGAGCCCCTAGAAGGATCCAGTTCTCCCCTTCCATAGGGCACTTCAAAGAACGGTAGAAAGATTGTGAGAAATTCCTAATACAATTGCTGCAGTCAACAATAATTTTCCAAAGAAGTATAGAACTTCTAGTTCTGATCCTGATTATTTAAGTAGGCATCCCACTCCAGAAAGTCTGGTGATTCAGGCTGCAACTTCCTCAAGACAAACCGCATATCCATCTATCCCCCCAGATAGGTGGATGCTTGGGCCTGTAAGGTCTTTACCTCGGGTAGCATGGCTCTCAAGTCAACTAATGTCACCTGTACCTTGGCCAGGTTCACTCATACCCTTTGGGACTGCATTTCAGCGGCCGCTGAACATATTCCGGAAGGCGAGGAAAGGGAAGGCTTCCTGAATATTGTCAAAGACGGAAAGGAGGCAGTGGGGGAATGTCTCCATGTCTCCAGTCTAGAGTGGATACTGCTGATAGTATCAGCAGATCCATGGCTGCAAGCGCAGTGCTATGCAGATTTAAGTGGTTGAGGAAGTCGGGGTTTGCACCAGATGTGCAGGCCAGACTTCTCAACATGCCCTTTGATGGCTTGATGCTGTTTGGTAGTAAAGCTGATGAAAGCTTAGAAAAACTACAGAGCTCAAAAGCAGCAGCTAAATCTCTTTGCGCCTCCATGCGACAGCCTCAGAAACCTTATCTGGGCTCATCTTCCTGGAGAGGTCATTCTTTTCGGTACTATTCCTCTTTTGGTTGAGGAAGAGGACAGGCCATTCAAAGAGACAATGTTGCTCCTGGTGGACGAGGAAAAAGTGCAAAACCAGCCTCAGGAATGGCATCTTTGCCCTCCGCCGCTCCTGCAGCCGCCTCCAAATCACTGAGGCCTTATCACACAGAACCCCAGTGGGAGGCAGAATCTCTCAGCATCTGAAAGAATAGCAGGCTATTACTTCAGATGCTTGGGCACTGGAGACAGTAGCTCAAGGTTACTGCCTTCTTTTCCTACAAAGGCCTCCGGACCATCCACTGGGAACCAACTCTGTCAAAATTCCAGATCCGCTCCTGTTGCAGGAAATTTTAACCCTGCTAGAGAAAGGTGCAATAGAACAGGTACCTGTAGCGGAGAGGAACAAGGGTTGGTACTCCTACTCCTCCACCCGCCCCCCAACACTGTCTCATTTTAAAGGACGGAGGATTGAGAGGCATCTTGGACTTAAGAAACTTGAACAAGTTCCTCAAGAAGGACAAGTTCAAGATGGTAACCCTTTCTCAGATTTATTTATTTATTTATTTATTAAATTTATATAGCGCGCAGGCAGCCCAGGGGCATTGTGGCACTGTTACTTGCAAGGAAGACTTAGTTACAATGTGAGCAGGTTGTGCCTTGGGTTACAGTAAGGCAGTGACCTGTGATCAGATATATCACATAATACATCATACAATACAATTATGAGGTCTAGGCCATGTAATTGTTAGATGAACAGGGTCGTTTTCAGGGTTTTCCGAAAGGCTGTCAGTGAGGGTTCAGAGCGCAGGGAGCTAGGGAGGGTGTTCCAGTGTACGGCAGCGAGGTACGGGAAACTGGAGCCCCCTGCTCTGGTCCTTTTTACCCTGGGTACTGAGAGCATGCTGGCATAGGGTGATCTAGTGGGTCTTGTGGAGGAGACCAGGTGGATCCTCTGCGAAAGGTACATTGGGGCGGCAAGATGGACACATTTGTGGGTGATGCTTAGAGCTTTGAATAGGATCCTCTCCTTTATAGGGGGCCAGTGGGAAGCTTTTCTGGCAGCGGTGATGTGCTCTCTCTTGGCAATGCCTTGTGCAGCGCGTAGGGCACTGTTCTGTATTACTTGGAGCTTCTCAAGATTTTTGTTGGAGGTCCCAAGGAAAAGAATATTGCAGTAATCAAGTCGCGAGCCGGTTATGGCCCTGGCTATGTTAGTGCAGGTGTCTTTTGACAGATAAGATCTGATTGCGTTAAGGAGTTTTGCATGGTAAGCGGCCGAGGAGGCAATGGCGTTTACTTGTCTGGTCATGGATAGATTGGAGTCTAAGTAGACGCCTAGTGTTTTTACCGTGTCAAGTACTGGGATCGTGATTGAGTCAATGGTGAAATGGCTGAACTGAGCGTCAAGTTTCTTGATGGTGTCAGGGGAGCCTACGAGTAGGAGCTCAGTTTTGTCGGAGTTAAGGCAGAGGCCGTTGATAGCCATCCACATTTGAATTGTGTTGTAGATGTTGTTGAGGGTAGCAGAGTCCGTGTCATAGTCGCCTGTCAGAGTGAGAAGGATCTGTGTGTCGTCGGCGTAGTTGGTGTAAGAGATGCCCATGGCGTCAAGGATGAGGAAGAGGGGGCGGGTGAAGATGTTGTAGAGGGTGGGGGAGAGGCAGGAGCCTTGGGGCACCCCACATAGCATGATAGAGGGTGATGCAGTGGCTAGGTCAGAGAAGACCTGCATGGTTCTTCAGGCTCTCCAACTCCAACACTGGTTGGTATCATTGGACCTTCAGGATGCTTACTTTCATGTGCCAATCCATCCCAAGCACAGTAAGTACCTGAGGTTCGCGGTTGGCGGTTCTCACTTTCAGTTTTGAGTTCTGCCGTTCAGGCTGACCTCCGCCCGAGGGTTTTCACCAAACTGATGGCGGTTGTGGCAGCGAGTCTCAGGAGAGAGGGGGGGATTCATGTCTACCCATACCTGAACGATTGGTTGATCGGAGCGCGTTCTCCCGATAAAGCGCAAGAACATCTGTCGATCACCTGTCACTTCCTTCACAAACTGGGCTTCTCCGTCGATTTCAAGAAGTCTCACATGATACCATCCCAAAAGCTCCAGTTTATCGGAGCAGTTTTGGATACTTCCTCGTGCAAAGCCTCGCCTTCCGAGGTGAGAGCTCTCCACATTCTGCAGATGGTAACAAAGTTCCAGAATTCCCAGCATCTGCCGGCCTTCGATTTTCAGAGGTTGTGCGGCCTCATGGCATCCTGCATTTTTCTGGTGCCACAGACTTGCCTGAGGATGAGGTCTCTCCAATGGGCCCTCAGAACTCAGTGGTCCCAATTCTCAGGGAGTATGTCGGATCTTCTGCAAGTCCCGAGTGCAGTTGCTCAGGCTCTACTATGGTGGGCTTGCAACAACAATGTCCTCAAGGGAGAATCTTTTTGGCAACCATGTCCGGAGATAACAGTAGTAACGGACGCCTCACTCACTGGGTGGGGAGCCCACACGAACGATCTGACAGTCAGCGGTCGGTGGTCTCCATCAGAGTCCAAACTACACATCAACCTATTGGAGCTGAGGGCAATCAGACTAGCACTGCAGGCCTTCCTGCCCTCTGTACAGGGAAAGGTTGTCTTGAAAATGACTGACAACACAGTGGCCATGTACTACCTCAACAAGAGAGGAGGCGTAGGGGTCACTACCACTGTGCAGAGAGGCAATGCAGCTCTGGTTCTGGGCAATATGAGAAGGTATCTCTCTATCGGTAGTTCACCTAGCCGGAAAGCAGAACATGGCGGCAGACGCTCTGAGCAGGCAGAGCACAGTCTCCCACGAGTGGGAGCTAGCTCAGGAAGCCCTTCACGAGATCTTTGCCCCTTGGGCAACCCCTCAAGTGGATATGATTGCAACCACGGTAAGCCGGAAGTGCGAACAGTACTGCTCAAGGGAATTTCCTCTGAGAGGAGTTCCAGGAGATGCGTTTGTGATGTACTGGAAGTTTCCACCTCTGTATGAGTTTCCTCCAGTCCCCGTGATTCCTCAAGTAATCAGGAGGTTGAGAAAGTTCAGGAAAACCATGATCCTAATTGCCCCAGATTGGGACAGGAGGACGTGGTACCCGGGCCTTCTGGACATGTCCATCTGCCCTCCAATAGGTCTTCCGCAAAGAGGATCTTCTCTCGCAAGAGGAAGGTCGGGTTCTCCATCCAGAGGTCAAGGCACTCAACCTTCTCGCATGGTTTCTCAGAGGTTGAGATACAAGGATTGGGATCTTCCGGATGACGTAATGGAGATTTTGCTTTCGGCCAGAAGGCCAGCAACAAAATCTTTGTACTGGTGTCGTTGGAACAAGTTCAGTAACTGGTGCAAAGATAAGGATGTGGGCCCTTTTCAATGTGGCACCCCAATGGTGCTCTTTCCTATTGCATCTAGCCAATCTGGGGCTCCAGATCGGAACAATTAAAGGATACCTATCTGTGCTGTCCATTTTCAAGCGCTCCTCAGAATAGCTTTCTTCAAAATTCCATTAATAATTCAATTCCTGAAAGGGTTTATGTATTCTCTCCAGTCCCCTTTCATGTCCCAACTTGGGATTTAAATCTAATACTTAAGTTTCTAACATGTATACCTTTTGAGCCTCTGCACTCCTGTTCCTTGAGGCTTCTAACATTAAAGACTGTCCTTCTTGTGGCCTTAACATCAGCCCGCAGGGTTAGTGAACTACAGGCTCTCTCATGTAAACCTCCATACACTACTTATTACAAGGACAAAGTGGTTCTTAAGGTTAAACCCTCTTTATTGCCAAAAGTAGTTTTTGACTTCCATTTGTCACAAAAAATCATATTACCAACATTCTATCCTCCTCATTTGGGCAAAGAAGAGGAGAGGCTGCATAGACTGGACTCCAAAAGGGCTCTCAGTTTTTACATTTCAAGAAAGTCAAAATTACGTCAAGATGACCAACTTTTTGTAGGTTATACAGGTCATAAATTGGGATTAGCAGTGACAAAACAGAATATATCCCGCTGGATCATTCTGGCTATAAATGAGTGCTACAGATTGGCGGGAAAAGACCCATCGGATGGGCTTTGAGCCCATTGCACTAGGGGATGGCTACTTCTGCGGCTCTGAAGAGGGGAGTCTCAGCAGCAGATATTTGTTCAGCTGCAACATGGGCATCAATGCATACCTTCATCAAGCATTATTGCTTAGATGCCTCTTCTTCTAATGAGGCTTTATTTGGCAGGGCGGTACGTCAATCCGTCCATGAGAACAATAATTAGTACTCCCACCTCCAAAATTACCACTGCTATGGGAGTCTATCATAAGATGAGGAATATTTGGGAGGACACAATCCATTCGAAGAACAAGTTACTCATCAACTGTAACGTGCTTTCGACTGGATGTTCCTCCCACGTATTCATAATCGCCCGTCTCATCCTACTCCGCAGTACAGTTTACGTTATTTACACTTTCCTTTCATGAAGAGTCTATCCGTCATGAGGCACACCTGGGTGTTCCTCGAATATTTCCTCAAACAGAACTGAAGCCAACGGGCGCGGGACAAGCTATATATACTGATGGTGACGTCGACACGGTACAGAGCTCGTCGGGGCACATCAACGCCACAACCTCGTACACGGCGCACTCTGCCGAGAATGTTTTGCTGAAGCAGCAAAGCTAGCAGGATATGAATATCATAAGATGAGGAATACGTGGGAGGAACATCCAGTCTAAATAACGTTACAGTTGGTAAGTAACTTGTTCTTCTCAACAGGGTAAATGTGGTGAAACTTCTCCAGTGCATCCCATAACAGACGCCATAAGTGGTCGAATTTGTATCAGAGGACCATGGAGACCTGGTAATTCTCTACTTAGAATTCCAATTTATTAAGGATGCTTTGTTGGAACATGGTGAAAGGCTGCTACCGTTGGGATACGACCTCAGCAACTATTGTGAGGATCGATTCCAGAATAAACGGGCTAAGAAACGGGTCTCAACTAGTTACTAATATACTCACGAAAGTGACCAAAGACCAGAATGATGATGTCCGGCCATTGCCATCAAGTGGAGAGAAATTGAATGAAATTAGGCCGTTTGGGAAATTCACAATTTAAGAACTGTGGATCTAAAAGCACCCAAATGGCAAGTAATGCTCGACCAAACCATACCCAAGTAAATCGATCTGATTGGAGTTGGCTAGCCGGCACGCTGGCCGTTCCATCCAAACAATATATTGATGAGGAAGACTTGGCAGAATATTTGAGAGTGGGATCATGGAACACTAAGGGCTTTGAATTTCTGTTCATGGAGGAAGGGAAGGTTCTGGGTGGATTCAATGTGTTGTGCCTCCAGGCGACCTGGCTCCGTGATAAGCCGGTTTATGATGGTTACGAGGTCTTCTTAAACCCTGCTCTGAAGGGAACTGTGGGTCGACCCTTTTCTGGTCTTCTTACACTAATTAAAGTAGAACGGGGCCTTGTAATTTGTCATCATTTTATGCCTAATCCATATGTCCAAATTCTGTTGATAGGCTTCACTCAGAGGGTACAGCCAACCTCCTTCTGATAAACGCCTATCGGGGCGTTAATAAACTGCAGACTGGTGAGTTTGTTGAGTTCTTCATGGCGAGGGTGAATGAGGCTCTAACAGAGTGGGTCAACCCAGAAATTATAATCTGCTGGGATTTCAATTTCCGATAATTATCAAAAGATGGGTGACCACTGCGGCTAGCAAACCTGGATGGGGTAGGTCGTACATGGGCATAGGAAGCTAAAATGCGAGAATTATGGATGTTGAATGGGCAAACTGAGCGTGATTGCCCTGGTGCACCCACTTGGAGTAATGGAATACAGTCAGTATGCCTGGATAACTGTTTTGTTTCACCTGATCTTGGAGGAAAGGTATAAAAATTTGAGATGGTGGTCCTGCCGCATAGTGATCATGACCTGCTGTCCATCACTCTGCATATGTCCTCTGGGCTACATAAAAACAAAGTTATGCCTTTGGTGGATTTAAGTTGCGGGGTGAACAGAGTGAAAATCCCAGCAGTTGAAATTGCCCATTTGCCATCACGACTAGCCCAGGGCATAGTCGATGGTTCTGAGCTAGTAGAGTATGAATGGATTTTGCGCGCCTTTAAACAGAATGCAGACCGAGTGGGTAAAATCCATCATTACCCAAAACATGTTTATAACATCGACCTAGTAAGAGCCCATAGGGCATGCAGGGTGGCGGTTAGGAGGCTAAGACGAGTGAATGCACCATACTTACAAGAACGAGTAAGGAGATGCAGACAGGCCTATAAGAACTGGGTTAGAGCATTCAAAGCTGCATTAGTTCAGAATGATGCAGAAATTATGCTCTTGGCTGTCTGCAGGAAGATCTCATTAACAATGGAGGAAACTTCAGGAAAGCCCACATGGAGGGGAGTGTGACTGAAGAGGCTTGGGTGAGCCATTACACTAAGACATTTGCTGGAGGCGAAGCCCAGCTCCCTATTCAAGAGGTCGAAAGGGTCAAGGTTTGGGACTTCAAAATCGATGTAGTTGAGGCTAGAACCATGATCATGAAGCTTTGCTCATCTCAAGGGGCCGGACCTGATGGCATATCCAGCAGCACCTTAAAAAGAATCCTGATATTTGGCCAGTTCTTGCCGTGCTGTTCAATCAGATGATGCTGAATAGACAAGTCTGAGTCATGGAGAGAGGCCTGGGTCGTCCTGGTGTTCAAGAAGGCGATAGGGCTGATCCGAAGAACTATCGCTGTCCTTGATTCACTGGGCAAGCTTTTTTCATTGGTTGTCCTTCGGGATCTGAATTCTTGGTGACTCAGTTGGAAATACTCGATCCGAGGCAGGCAGGCTTCGTAAAGGGCGTAGGGACACCCCTACATTTGTTTCTTCTAAATTTACTGAAGCAGAGAGCAATTGGAAATAAATTGACAGTCTATATGGCCTTTTTAAACTTTCATCAGGCTTTTAATGGAGTTGATCGGAATCGCCTGTGGGAAATGTTGAAAAACTGGAATTGTCCTCCTTATATCTTGGAAGCTGTTCAGGTATTATATACGGGAAAATCGATACAGATCACATTAGGGGCAATGGGAGTGATGTCTAGAAAGATGGGGTCTTTTTGTGGGCTTAAACAGGGTTGTGCCCTTGCTTGCTTTTTATTCAGTATACACCTCGCTGATCTGGGGAACTCACAGAGAACAATTCGAGTGTTTCCACCTAAACTGAATAACTGTGAGTGCACATGGTTACTATATGCAGATATAGTATTCCTCGATCAAACGGCCATAGGTCTTCAGCGTAGGATTTCCGCCTTCAGTGAGTATTTGAGGGGAGATGGCATGAAAATGAACGTAAAAGAATCGCAAGTTCTGATCATGTCATCAGCTAGAATGCAAAAAAGGGTGTCTTTTACGTGGAAGGTAGAAGACTGCTGTTTAGAGGTTGTAGAAACAATAATCTTCCTGGGAGTCGCTATAAATAAGCACATCAACGAAAGTGCCCAATAGGACTGGCTGAGAAACAAACCTAAAACCTCACAAACCAAGGAATTGCTATTCACAGGTGCTATGGGGCCTTCTGCCTCATACCGGTCGTCAACTTTTACAGACAGAAGGTGATTCAAGTCCTGACTTAGGAGCCGAGGCGCTTCTCAATCTCCGTGGGAGGGTGTGGCCGTAGATTAAAGTGTACTTTTGGTGCAAAGTATTAAGACTCCCCAGGTCCCTTCCTATAGCTAACATCCGCCATGAACTAAGTCTACACTCCATGGGCTCCATAGTTTTATGGAAGGTGGTTTCTCTGTATCGGAAATGTATTATAATGGAGGGTGCTCCCCTTTTTCTATAGTGAGAACCCTGGGCATGACAAATGAGAAAGTCCTAAATCTGTGATTTGACAAGGTGCTAGGGATATTGGTTGAAAACGAGGTGGACATTTAAACTACCGAGGGCAAATCCCCTGAAAGTTGAGGAGATTCTGGAGAGGGCAGATTGGATTAGTACTAGAGAAGCAATAACTATTGACCCCTTGACGTTTAGATGGTGGATGGAGAAAAAAGGTATTGAATAATCTCCCTCCATCTTCAAAAAATCTCCTTCAGCTTTCTACAGGGACCTCCTTCTGAGATGTCACCTCAAAATCATTCCCACGCGTGATGTGCAGTTTAAAAGACCTCAGATTGGGGTGGAGTACTATCTTTTTAGATTCTGTGTAGAGAAAGATCAGGTGGAATCGTGTTGTGTCTTGACTGTCGTGTAGCCGTAGAGTCCTCTGTCCACAAGTGCCGCACAGAGAGAATCAAAGTCACTCTCTGTGCTGCCTTTGAGGCCACAGGTGGGAGATGTTCTTTCCGGAAATGCGGTACTCGTGGAACCCTGAACCACTGTAAAGGAAACACCGGTTAAGTGTCAAGCCAAAACAGAATCAACAACCAATCAACAAGTAAGTGGAACGGTCTTACCAAAGGTGTCTGTGGAGTGGTGGTTGTACCTATGGGGGAGGTTCCGAGACCCAGCACGGCAGTTCTTTCAGTATGTAAGTGTCCCAGCAAGGTTGCAAGTGCCAGGCCCACCTGATGCCAGAATCCGCACAAGAAGGGCGGAACGTAGTAGGAGTCCGTGAAGCAGTCCGTGGTCGTAACAATGATCCAAAAGCAAGTACCAAAGCCAAGGGTTATCCGTTGCCAGTCCGTGAAACAAATCCGAGGTCAAGATCCAAAAAGGGGTGAAACAAAAGGTGTGTAGCGCCGTACCGGAATCCGAAGAAACAGCTGTGAAGCACCGAAGCACCGTAACAGAGCCGTTTAAATACTGGCGCTGCTATTTCCTCCCGGTCACATGACCCGCGAGCGCATCATGGAGTGTAGTCCAGAAACACGTGAGCGAAAGGCGGCGGTCATGTGACGCGGAAGAAGTCGGTCTAGCAGCCGCCACGGAAGACGCCAAGGGGGCAGACGTCTCCGCGGGCCAAGAGCATGCCGACCCAAGCTTTGTGGCAGTCGGCGCCGTGGCAACTGGGGCGAAGAGAGAACCTGTGAGTCCCAGAACCGGGCAAGAGGGCGAGGGGTGTTCGGGGTTCGGGGATGAGGAATGGGATCCCCAGAGGGAGTGGAATGCGTGACAAATCGCTTTTTCATGTTGCGATGGAATGTTGGGCACTTACTGAACCTAGATCCCTATATCTGGGAGAACATCTGGGGAAGATTGGATCTTTGGCTGTTGAGGACTGTTGGGACTGGTTACTAATGGGGCAGAGGGTGGGCAAGGTTTTGGGAATGCTTATATTTGTGGTCTCGCTATTGGGCGTCAAGGCTAAACCTGCTGACATGACGGGATGCATGTTGGGGACCCTAGATGGGTGAACTTTCCTATTTCTGATTACCACTAGACAATGTTTTGGAATTTGGCCTATGTGGGTTCTGCGAAACTTTGTTTAATTTTGTTGATGTCACTAACTTTCTAATGTCTTAATTTTGTGTTTGGACTCTCTTAAGTGTGTAAAAGAATGGCGGACATGGAAACTTGTATGATCAAAAATTCTTCTAATTTCTTGTCTTCTTTAAATTGGACAAAATGCTGTATGCGGAGTGTCAGAATTTTAAAACTGTTAAAGGTTTCTTTTGCTGACTTGCTATGCTGGCGTGAAACCAATAAAACCTTTTTTTTAAAAGTTTGCTACACTTGTCTCCTACAGGTGACCCATCGCTCTCTCAAACATTTGCCACCAAGCAGCTACAATAACGCTGCGCACCTGGTGTGTAGGTGCAGAAGTCCTCCAGCCCAAGTGGGTTTTGGAGGCCAGCTGAATGCTGATTTCGTCTAGGCCTACTCATCTGTCATCACCATCCTTGCAGGGATCCTGAACCTTTGCATCATCTGTTTTCCTGTCTACTGGGTCTTGTAGTGACCAACACTCTTTGGAACCTTTGGGCACAAGGTGCCATTCTCCGTAGGGTTGGACTGCTAAAGCTAGGAATAACACTGCTATTGCATTATTAATTATGAATTGTTCCCACTTGTTGCTGTTCCTTAACATAGTATTGGCTTTGCCTCCCCCCTACATCTGCCATCCTGCGCCCAGATACCGAGACCTTCCTCAACTTCTCTTGGGCCTATGCTGATTTAATGAATGCCTCTGATTGCTATGTATGCTCCTACACTCCTATCTACACCAGTGGGGGGGATTCCCTTCATTCCCCGTCACATTCAATCTTGCTTAATGGTGTTATGACTTCCTGATCAATGACTCTTTTTGTCCCAATTTAACCCATTCCTTCCCCCGGGGATTCCTCTACCCAAACTATGGCAATACTTTATTTGTTCCACATGCCCTGATCTTTAACCATGATGGGCACCCTGCCTTCAATGGGTATTACACAAGCCACCTATGTCCGTAACAGAAGTGCTAACACCACTACCTATAACTACACAGCTGTCAGTAAGATACAACAATTTCATAGAAATGGCCCACCTAGCACCGCAATATCACTCTACAGCCACAGAGGGTTATATTTCCTTTGTGGGGCAAGTGCTTACCAATGGCTTCCAGCTAACTCGACTGATCAGTGCACAATTGGGTTTATTCGCCTGGCGATCTGCCATATATTCATTTTTCCAAACGTTCACTACACACCCAGACGTTCCAAATGCAACGCCTGGACATGGTTTAAAGGCCTCCTAGGGTTCCTGGTCCCGAACATTGGCACTGCCATCAACAGGGACGATCTTCATTCTGTGAGAAACCAAGGGGTATTGTCCCATTAAGACCCAAAGAGTCCTCCATTCAGGTGGCTAGGGGGGAGGACCATCGCTCTTGGATCCCAACCCTGTGGGTGGACGATCGAGGGAGGATCACCTGGGTAGTGGAATCCAGGGTTGTCTTTCTGGCAATAGCGCAGGTGAGATGCGGTATTCAGACATGGTGATAAAAGGGAACATCCCGGATGTGTTCATGGGTTACGTTGGCTCCCGTCCAGGTGTCAGGGTCTTTGATTCCAGTTCCATCATTCATAACCCAGGAGGGAGAGAGAAAGGAGTCTGTTATCAAAGGGAGGGAAGAAAGAAGACCCTAATGAAACGAGGACAAAGTTATTGTTTTGAGATCATTCATCCTTTACCTGTCAAGGTTGCAGGGGATGCTTGTTTGTACAATCAATCTGTATACATAAGGAAGGGGGCAACCATTCCTTTAAGTAAAGATAAGGTTAAAAGATTTTCCTACATTCAATGTCCGCTCCCTAATTAAATAAAAGGAGCTCAATCTAATCTCCAATCCCATTACTCCTTACAGCCCTCTCCCTTCGCTTCCATGGGGTATTTTCAATCTCACTCCATCTCCTCCTCCCCATTTCCAACAAACACTGAGTCGAGGAAGAGGCAACTAAGAGCAGTTAAGATTACCCATCGATACAGTATGGGGAAAGTTAGGGAAACCGACTATAGAAAGAACTTAAACTGTCCCACTGCCAGGCAGGGTGAGGCATTTACTAATTGTCACTCACACCTGACTCCACTTGACCGTTTTCACAACTATAAAAGGTGTGGTCTTTTTCAAGAGTGAGCAAGCTGGGGGGGATGTTGTCTGGACCAGAGGAGCCAAGGAGCAGAGACTGACGGGAACTGATGGCCGGAGGAAAACAATGTGCCGATACACTGGGTCTGATGTCTGTGCGGAGCTACAGCGTGGCAAGGAAGCAGTGTCTCCAAGGAGCCGGAGTGAGGCTGCCTGCAGCCTGCTGGTGGCGTCCAGGAAATTGCTCGTTCCCCTGGGACCTGTGCCGGCCCCAAGGGTGTCTGAGAGGCAGGTGGTGAGGACTAACATCAACCCTGTGTATCCTGAAGGCACCGCCGGTCAACCCGATGCTTCCTGGTGAGTTTCATGAAAGCAGTGAGAAAGAAACTCTGGAGCGTGCATGTGACTGTAGCAGAGCGGGAGAAAGACAGAATATAAAACGGCACAGAGCGAAAAGCAAGCAACTGAAGGTAAAAAGGTTTTGAAGCGGAAAGCGATCGGAAAAGTGTGCGAAAGACACAAGTAAAAGCAGAAAGTATATAAAGAAGTGCTGAGAGAGTGGAAGGAAAAGTAAAGGTGCAAATGAGCACCGGAAGGACTGAAAGGTGTGGGGGGAAAAAGTGCAAGTAACCTGCAAAGAAAAGGAGGGTGCAAGTGGGCACCGAAAGGTTAAGAGCAGCGTGCAAGAGGCACGGGAAGGAAAAGGAAGGTGCCAGGGGCACGGGAGAAGGTGAAAGCAAGCGAGAGACCATGGAAGTGTGTATGAGAAAGCAGGAAGGCTACAAGTGGGTACAAGAAAGTAAGGAAGGTGCAAGTGCACATGAGAAAGAAAGCAAAAGACACAAGGGAGAACAAGGAGTGCAGGAAGCACCTGAAGGTGAAGGCTTAAGGAAGAGCAAGGAATAAAGAGTGAGGGGTTACAGGTCAGAGTGGCCACGCTTAGGAGCAAAAAAACAAGGCGGTTTTGAAAGTCTCCGATTGTGCCCCACAAGTGAAGTGTATATGAAAGAACTGTGTTTAAAAGGAAAGGTACATCCTGACAAGTTGAACTTGTAAGTGAAACTGAAAAGCGGCCTACACGTGGGGATGGAAACCCTGAGAGTTGAATATGTATTGGTTTGATGCTGAAGGAGTTAAAGCTTGGGGAAGGGAACCCCAAGGAGCTTAAGACATTGAAAGTCTTTGAGACCACTACACAAACAGTGGAGGTGATCTTATGAGCAGCCCTGTTTTGACTGAACTAATTAAACTGACCAACCTACACCTGGTGAGAAGACCACCGGAAACCCACTTTGGTTTCCTATTTGTTGAACCACTATCTTTTTCTTTTGAGAGACTTCCTAACACATTTTGTCAGAGTGAGGGCAAGCATAGGTTTAGACACAGAGTTTTACTTTGAACTTTAAGACTTTGACAGACATAGAAACATCAGTTAAGGATCCATTCCTTTAGTGTTGGGGCCAGTTAGGCATTACACCAATCCAGCAATTTTAGTAAATAAGGTTTTGAAACTAACATCTTGGAGTCCGTTTCTTTCTTGATACAATGCCTGTCTCGCAATTCCCCATCGCTCCTCCTAGAACAGGTAGCCAACAGCACTGCAAAAGGAATACAGATTCTTAAAAGCAAACAAGTTGCACTCAGAACTATGGTCCTCCAGAATAGAATGGCGCTCTATTATTTAATAGCTGTCCAAGGGGGGTACGTGTAAAATTATAGGACAAGAGTGCTGCACCTGGGTACGCAATAACTCCTCCCAGGTTAAGGATGTCGTATAACCCCTCCAAGGGGTTGGTACCACCTTACAGGATATGAACGAAGGCTATGCCGGCTCACTGTTAACTTGAATTCAAAACACTTTTGGTTCACTGGGCTCTTACATTCTACATAGTATTTTAATCAGTGTCATAATTGCCCCCTTTGCGATGATAGTTTTTCTTATTCGATACTTTCTGTCATGCTGTGATAAAGATGTCTCACTTGCCCACCGAGACCAGACTGCTTCCACTTCAAATAGAGACATCTCTAATTAAGGAGAACTCCTCCAAAGAACAGGAGATTGTAGATGTGTTAGGACAAATGTCCGCCGACTTGTATGAATTTTTGAATTGGGACCTTGGAGGCCGACGATGTATGTCTCTGAAGCAACATCCTTTCTGTGAGAATCCCTGTGCTTAACCACCCTATCCCTATGTCACCCATGTGCCAGGGCATCTTTGATGCTATGCCCCAATCCTGCTCCCTGTGGTCTACGCACCGTCACAGGGAAGACCAAACAGGAGGTTGATGTGACAGGATTGTTATGCTGTGCTATGTTATGCTAAGCTTGTTATGGTATGCTACATTAGGCTCTCGCATACATTTAGGCATCAGCTCCCTCCTCAGTCTGAACAGGGGAACAGATAAACTGGTTTGTAAAAAGTACTTGGTTTCTTTTTCCTGAGGGGTGGAATAAATTGTTTGTTCTTACAACATGCTGTGTTTGGCTAGATTGCTTAGCAAGCATCAATGGTAGCCCTGTTGCTTCTTCAGAATGTGGTTGCTTTGTACAGAAGAAACTAGATGTTGGATCGATTTTATTTAGTGCTTTTTTTAACTGCTTTATCGCACCAGTTATTATTGCAGTCTTTTTTTATTGCTTACATTTTTATAGTGCTTATGAAATATATCTAAAGTGTAGTTTGTTTTTCTTTTTTGTTCCTGCAATCCACTCTTGCTTCTTGATATTGCAGAAGAGAACTCTCAAGTACAAGCTGATGATTTGGGGAGCCAGTTTGCAGAAATTCTCATTAAGCAGCAAGATAATGTCACACTACTATTGTCATTGCTAGAGGTAAGCTACTAATAGTATTTGCAAAACTATCTGTTGTTGCACTTTATTTCCTCTAAAAAGCTAAGAAATGGTACTGTGGTCTATCAGCAGAGTTTGGCCCTACCCATAACTTATTAGCTTATTTTAATAAGGTAAAAACTACAGCTGAGACTTTGGGACCCTCTGGTGTCGTATGACGTGACCAGCCTAACCCCTTTAGGGTTATCCCGCCTCAGATTATTCTGGTTATCCATCGGGTGTCTACCACTCTTTTGAACTCCTGTCGTGGAATGTGACTGGCCTTTATTCTAAGAAAGCTGATCCCGATTGGCATACCTTCCTAGAAGATTTTCACATTGGGCCTCATTACAAGTTTGGCGGTAGCCTTGCCGGTAAAACTGGCAGGCTGCTGCCAAACTTGCAATATTTTCCGGCGCCCACGAATGGCCAATTACTGGGGCATTTCGGCCCTGCCAGACCCGGTAATTGCCCATTGGCGGGAGCCGGAAAAAAGATGCTCCCCATTCCCATTCGACCCCATAGGGCTGAATGGGAATGTGGAGGTTGGATGCCCCGGCACATTTTTAACAGTGCCGGTGCATCCGACATGCTCTGCTCGTGGGTGCCTTTCTGCCCGCCAGGTCCGGCAATCTTATGAGGCCCATTGTCTTGTTACAGGAAACTTAGTAGGTGGAATTCCTGTAAAGCCTGAATGCACAAGTTATGTAGTCTGAGCTTTTAAGGGGGATGGAGGTAGACCCGTGGGGGGTGTGGTAGAGACTAATAATCGGGATCAAAATTGAGCTTGATGTTAAAGTAATAGTTCTAGTCCCTGATAACTCGGACGTACAACTCCTTAAGTTAGGTTTTGCCAATGTATTTACAAGATATAAAGAAAATATTTATTTCCGGCCATTTGGTTGCTGTTCTTCCTCCTTCTGTGGCTGCTATCAGTTGTCTAAATGAATTTGCTGGGCATAGTAAATACCTGGGATGAGAAAACTGGGGTTGATTTGATGTAATTATGATTGTTGAGGATTTTAACGCCCAAGCGGAACCCACTGTTTAGTGGATATACTTGGGACGATGCATGGGGAATCCTCTGTGCCATGGTACCCTTAACAAGAACACGACATGAGAATACCCTAGAAATGGCTACTATTTTTGGAGAAAGAGGTTTCAGGGCACTAAATGGTCGGCTAGATGGTGATAGTATGGCTTATCTGTCATGCTGGAGTGAGGAGTCGGAGCTAGATGGCATTTCAGTATGCTTTTTATTTAAAGAAAGAAGAGCACACTTATCTTGCCCTAAATCTAGAGGATCGTCCTTACCTAAGCATTAATTAACTGGGGTGTTGGTGGTCGAGGTGGACGTCTAAAATGAATATCAGTCTTCTGCCAAATCTCCTCTACTCCTTTTAGCCCTACCACTAAACGGAAAGAAACCTAGGTTGTACCAGAAGAATGACTCCACAAGTCCAACCTTCTTTTGATAGTCCTTTACAACCTTTAATTTGAGCTTCTGATTCAACAAATACAACCCAGGAGAATGACTCCATTACTCTGGTTCCGTGGCTTAATTATTGATTTTTATATTATAAGGCACATTTAACCCATAGGCACTGATTACAGGACCAAGAGCAAGATCCGAATAAGGAAAGGGCAGGTAAAACTAGTCAGTCCGATTGGATAAAGAGACACATTTTTGAAGGTTTTCTGAAGGTCCAGTAGGATGGTTCAGAAAGAAGGGTAAGCAGCAAGGAGTTTACAAGCGTGGGGGCAATGACTGAGAAGCTGGAGACTCCTGCTCTGGAAGTGCTCTTCTGTCTGTTTTTCACAATCGTTCTCATGAGTCCTTGTAGTTCCCTCCTGGCTTCTCTGAGGACTCTTTTAAATGTATTGCACTCTTTATTTCTGATATCGACACCCTTATCCCCCTTTTTGAGACTAGGCATAATGTTCTTGAAGCTCTGTTTACGTTGGTTATTGTTGGAAAAGTTATTGAGATGAAGGAGATTGCTTTCCAGGCGTTCTTCCCAACTATTCTTATTCTGAATGCAATTACTGGGACGGGGCAGGTCACTCCCAAAGGCTTTCTTCACAGTTCTTATTCTTAATGCAATTACTGGATGAAATCTTGAAACCTGAACAAGCTGCAAAGTACTTGAGTTATTGAATACTGAAGTAAGGAAAAGATATGCAAAATATATGAAATGCTGCACAAGTGAAAACAAAGTGATGTATATGTATGAACGAAGTGAAATGCCTTTATGAACTATTTGAAATTTCAAGCCAAGTGAAAGCTAGTAATGAAAGCTTGTGAAGCAAGTGAAAAGCCATTGATAAGCACTATGGGATAGTGTGAAAGCAAGGTGGTGACAAGAAGAAATAACACAAAGTGAAGTGTGTGGACGTCCCGTGTTGGCAGAGTCAAGACTGTCAGTGAAACAAAAGTGCATATGGACTAATGACTGTTGCAGAAAGAAAACCTGTGTTGGAATGAAAGTCCAAGGAAAGTCAATGAACATTCCAAAGTGCCAAGGGTTATTGGTTGTGTGACCTATGATGGGTGGACCATGTGGTCTGGCAACTGCACCTAGACCGAGTAACGCCTACTTGGAGTGAACCAAGAAAAGTCAAGAGGCTGATGCTGTTATGCCCAACAAATGTTCAAGTGACTAAAAGAAAGGCGAGTGAAGAGAATTGTTGAAAAGCCTAAATGTTATAAAGTAGATTTGCTAGGAAAGTTGAACTGACTGTGAATTGGGAGTCAAGAGAGCTGCCTTCAAAGGGAAGGGGAGAGCTGCGCTTCAAGGGGAAGGGAACCCCGAGATATTTTTGTGGCAATGTGATGATCTTGGGGAAGGGAACCCCAAGGTCTTTTTGTGAAACTGTTTTGAACTTGAGTAAGCTGAAAGCAAGCCATGAGCTGGAAAAAGCTCAGAACGTTATTTTGAAAACTGTTTCTTTATTTGCTGACATCCCTACTGATTGTATATCTTTAGTTGTGAGGGCAAGTATAGGTTTTGGACACAGACTTTTGAGTTGAATTTTGACACAAGCTGTCCTTAGTTTCTTTAGGTAGGGAAATCCCACCTTTGCATAGGGCAAGTTAGGCCCTACTTCTTCCTGACATTTTAGAAATAAACCTTTGACTTTAGAAAAACGAATCTGTTGTCTGTGTCTTACTTCATGATTCTCCAGCATGGGGTCTGGCATGGATTCACATGCTCATGAATATTCCCCGTCGTCAGGCTGGGAATCCTCGGTAAAGAAAAAACCAGTATCAGTTTCGTTTCTGATCTGTCTTTCGTAGTAATAACCAATCACTGGTCTCTGCGTCATACTGACCACAGCCAATGACTGCCCTCTACCTAAGCACCGCCTCTGGCAGCCATCTTCAGATTTTTACCGCACGTTCATGTGTTGGGATCCTCGTGCTATTGCTCTCGAGCGTTAGTGCTATTTTTTCGCGCTTTTCACAAAAACTTCGATTCTTTCGGTCAAAAGAGCCTCAAGCTCCACCGATCCTACATCCGATCAACGGGGACCCGTGTCGGATTCATCTGTGCCCCTCAAGGGTGAAGATTTCGTCGAGCTACACTTCGGAGGACTCCAGAAGCTTCTCAGGCCCTGTCTCGGAGATGGCCCAGGAGAAGGGAAGCTCGACGCCCGGAAAGCTGTTCAGGGTCTGCCCTGGATGCCAGCTGCAGAACGTCTTCAAGGAGGACGAACACTCTTTCTGCCTTTACTGCCTTCATGAGGACAAGACGCACGTGGAGAAGGACTGTGCGTTTTGCGGCAACATGTCGGAACGGACCATGA
Source organism: Ambystoma mexicanum (assembly GCF_040938575.1). Lineage (NCBI taxonomy): Eukaryota > Metazoa > Chordata > Amphibia > Caudata > Ambystomatidae > Ambystoma > Ambystoma mexicanum. The sequence goes on from NC_090937.1 coordinate 155,387,783, forward strand.
AGGACCGCCATCAACGTCTCGCCAACTGGCTGGAGGGTAAGAGCCCGTCTGGCGAGAAGAAGAAGAAATCCGAGCGGTCTTCTAAGACCTTTGAGGGCGCCCCGGCGACGGGGGCCCAACATAAGGCCAAGCACCGCGAGTCCGCTGGCACCGGGAGCGCCGAACGGTCGGGCTCTGCGGGCGCCAGGCAGGGCGCACCCTCCCCGGCACCATCAACCACGAGCCAACGCTCTGGGTCGGGTAAGAGGAAGGCCGAGCACCCGGCGAAGCTCCTGGAGAGGCCCCGGTCGAGCTCTAAGGCAGAGGAGGAGCGTGGCAGTGCCCCCTCCCTCAAGGATAAGGCGGTGAGCGCACCTAAGGTGGTGAAGGCCTTGATCCATCCGACCAAGCCCTCTATCGAAACGGTCGCGGCGGCCCTGGCTCAGCCTGTGGTGGCTGCACCAGTGGTGGCGACCTCAGGGCCCAGAATCTCCCTGCCTCCTCGGAGGGAGTCTTCCTTTGTGCCCATCGATAGGACCCCCGTGAAACCCTCCGTGGGGAAGAAGAAGGGGGGGCAGGGCGTCGTCGTAGAGTCGGCCTCAACCTCAGAAGAGGAACTGATCGAGGTCTTAAGCCACGGCCTAGGCGTGGAAGAAGGCCAGCCCGTCGGAATGGACCCCGACGCAGGTGACGACGACGACATCGTCGAGGATACCGACGGGGCCCCTGCTCGCCCGTCGGATTCCCCTCTGCCAGCGCCGCAAGACAACTCGGCGGCCATTTTGTTGGCCATACAGTCCTTATGCTCCGAGATAAGGACGAGGCTACCGTTACCGACGGAGGAACCTCTCCCGTCGGGGGATCCAGAACCGGGACCTTCTGGTGTTCCCCCTACCAAGAAAAGAAGGATCCATCCACCACCTCCTTTTCAACCGTCGCGCCCCTTCCAGCCCTCCTCCCCGTCCACCCGAGGGGATGATACGGGGACTGACACGGCAGCGACGGGTACGGACGACGAGGCATACGACGAGGATTTTCCGTCGTCGCCTCCCACCAGGGCCTCTCCGCCCGACGAGATCGGATCTTTCCACTCCATGATCTCCAGGGCTTCCGAGCTTTTCCAACTCTGCCCTGAGGAGAAGAAAAAGGAAGGCTTCCTTTATCAGCGGCGCGAGGCCAAGAGGAAGACGGTCCTCGCAGTGCCTCTGTTGGACGACATTTGGGATGAGGGCCTTTCCCTCCTCAAGAACCCTTCCACGACGCCAGCTAGAAGAGACCGGTACGAGAAAAAGTACCGGGTCCCGGACACGGCCCCCCTATGCCTCCGGGCGCAGCCTACCCCGGACTCCGTCGTCTCCGCGGCAGCCAGGAAGAAAGCGGGGGGGGGGTGCGGCCTCCACATCGACTTCCCCGCCGGACGGCGAGGGAAAGAAATTGGATACTATGGGGCGTAGAGTCATCTCGTCGGCAGCGACGACGATTAAAGCGGCCAACGCCTTGGCTATCGTGGCCCGCTACGACAGGGAGCTCTGGTACAAGATGGCTCCTCTGCTGGATTTTCTGCCGGACGACAAGAGGGCGGAGGCCCTTGAGATCCTGCAGGAAGGTGAGGTGGCCTCGGACCACGCCATCACCGTGGCGACGGACATCGCCGACACTGGATTCCGCCAGCTGGGCAACGGTGTTTGCCTTCGACGTCGTGGATGGCTCAAAGCTACGGACTTCCGGCAGGACGTCCAGACCAGAGTCCTGGACATGCCCTTCGACGGGAACAACCTGTTTGGGAAGACAGTGGACGATTCCCTTCAGGCCATCAAGGCGGATACTGAGACGGCCCGGGCCCTTGGAGTCCTGCAACGACGGACGCCCTTTCGGAGCGGCGGAGGCAAGGGCGCCTCCAAAGGTTCCGGCGGCGGTTTCGCTTCCTACCGTCAAGCGGCCCGCTCGTCGTCGCAAGAGGCCTACAGAGGACGAGGCAAGTCTAGCGGACCCCGCCGTCGTCGCCAAGGAGGTCAAGGCGGCAAGGCCGCGTCCAAGCAGGATTGAACCGGCCTTGGGGTCGGGCCCCCACCGAAGCACCCCGGTGGGAGGCCGGCTGGCGGGCTTCGTCAGCGTGTGGGAGTCCATCTCCACCGACCGTTGGGTGCTGGACGCCCTGGCCCGGGCCACGCGCTCGAGTTTCAAAGAAGGTGCCCGCGCGTCCCCCCCGTGGCCAGGAAAGAACTTCACGTCCCTCAACTTCTCCTGGAGGTAAAGGCGATGCTCAGAAAGGGCGCCATCGAACTCGTCCCAAAGAGGCTTCGGGGCTCCGGAGTCTACTCGAGATACTTCCTCGTGAAGAAGAAGACGGGAGGATGGCGCCCCATCCTGGACCTGCGACGTCTGAACAAGTTCATCAAGGCGCAGAAGTTCCGGATGGTCACCCTCCAGCACGTCCTGGGTCAGCTGGAGGAAGGAGACTTCCTATCGTCATTGGATTTGGAGGATGCCTACTTCCACATTCCCATCCTAAAGGGGCACCGCAAATTCCTCAGATTCGTGGTCCAAGGGCGTCATTACCAGTTCAAAGCCCTCCCCTTCGGACTACGGTCGGCACCCAGGGTATTCACCAAGTGCCTTGCACCGGTGGCGGCGCAGCTGCGCCGCGAGGGGATCCACGTCTACCCCTACCTGGATGACTGGCTCTTCCGCGAAGTCGCACTGTTTCTGGGAGCGAGGCTCGACACAGTGTCCCTTCTGGCCTCCCCGTCGGAGGAGAGGACCAGGACCATCTTGGGCAAGGTGCAACGGATGTTGGTGGCCGACGCGGCCAAAGTGAGGTCCATCAAGTCCCTCCTCGGGATGATGTCTTCCTGCATCTACCTCATTCCCATGTGCAGGCTCCGGATGCGCCCGTTGCAAGAATTCCTGGATGCGCGCTGGATCCAGACGACGGGCAGCTTCGAGGAAAGGATCAAGCTCGACGAGAGTTTCCGACGAGCGATACGGTGGTGGGGCACCCGCGCGCATCTGACGGCGGGCATGGACTTCCAGACCCCAGCCCACCAGGAGACTGTGACCACGGATGCCTCCCTGGAAGGGTGGGGAGCGCACACCGAAAATCTGCACGCAAGGGGACTCTGGCTCCCGACGGAGAAGTCCCTACATATCAACGTCCTGGAGCTCCGTGCAGTGTTTTGGGCCCTCAGGTCCTTCCTTCCGTCCCTCAAGGGCAAGGTGGTGAGGATCTTCACCGACAACACCACCACCATGTTTTACATCAGGAAACAGGGCGGAACCAGGTCCCCAGCGCTGTCCAAGGAGGCGCAGGACCTGTGGCATTGGGCCGTCGCCCAAGGGATTTTTCTGGTACCGTTTCATCTGGCAGGGATAAAAAACACCATCGCCGACTCACTCAGCAGGGAGCTGCGCTCGTGCCACGAGTGGGAACTACGGCAGGATCTGGTGGATCGCCTCTTCCGACGGTGGGGCACACCCCAGATCGACCTGTTCGCCAAGTGCCGGAGGTTCGCCAGCAGGTTTCCCCAGACGAGGAGCATGGGCGATGCTTTCTCGTTCACCTGGGAGGGCCTGTTCCTCTACGCGTTCCCTCCCTTGCCTCTGCTAATCCGGCTCGTCAACCAGCTCAAGAGGTCACGGTGCAGGATGATCCTCGTCGCACCTGCGTGGCCGAGGCAGATATGGTTCCCGGACCTTCTGGACTTGTCAGCGTCCCCGCCGATCAAGCTGCCGGCGGACGCGGATCTACTCTCCAGGGAAGGAGGCGCCATCCTCCACCACGACCCGAAGTCGCTGAACTTGCAGGCCTGGCTCCTGCAGCACTAGAGTTTGGAGGATACGACATACCGGCCGATTGCAGAGAGGTTCTTGCAAAGGCCAGGGCGTCCTCGACTCTTAAATGCTATGGACACAAATGGAAGAGGTTCTCTGTCTGGTGCCACGCACAGAAGATTAACCCTCTACGGATTACGGCTCCCCAAGTACTGCCGTACCTGCTGACGCTGGCCAAAGCTGGTCTGGCACATGCGTCCATCAAGATTCATCTTGCTGCGATCTCCCGATACACCAGAACCACGGGCCGGACGTCCTTGTGGTCTCATCGTCTGGTGAAAGAGTTCATGAAGGGACTGTTCAGATCGTTCCCGCCGGTGAAGGCTCCGGCCCCGGCGTGGGAGCTCAACGTGGTGCTGACCAAGCTCATGGGACCTCCGTTCGAGCCTCTGCACTCGGCCCCGTTGAAGTTTCTATCGTGGAAAACAGCTTTTCTTGTGGCCATCACCTCCGCACGACGAGTGGGAGAGATCCAGGCCCTTTCCTGCAAGGCCCCGTACTTGACTTTCCACGACACGAGGGTAGTGCTCAGGACGCACCCCTCCTTCATGCCCAAGGTACCGTCGGACTTCCATCTCAACGAACCCTTGGTGTTACCTGTGTTCTTCCCGTCGCCTTCGTCGCCGGCTGAGAGGACTTTGCACTCGCTGGATGTAGCTAGAGCGCTGAAGTTCTACGTGGACCGCACGAAGGGTTTTCGGAAGACGTCACAACTCTTTGTGAACTTTGGACCTGTCAATCAGGGGAAGGCTCTCTCGAAGGCTTCCATCTCCAGATGGCTCTCCGGCTGTATCATGTGCTGTCACCGGTTGGCAAACCGACCGCTGCCTGGCCGTCCGAGAGCCCATTCCACCAGAGCGATCGCAGCTACCACGGCGTTCCTATCTGGTGTGCCCCTGCTGGACATATGCAGGGCTGCTACGTGGAGGTCGACGCACACCTTCACGAAATTCTACTGCGTCGACCGGGATTCCAGGGAGGAGTCCAGGGTCGGCCAAGCAGTGCTGCGCAACCTGTTCGCCTGAGGTGAGCCTGGTGAGGAGGTAAGATGCTTAATGTTGAGTTGATGTGATGCTTAATGTTGAGCCTTTGCCACCTCCCGTGGTTGTGCATGTGTGTACTGCTATGTATTCTTTATTCATGAGCATGTGAATCCATGCCAGACCCCATGCTGGAGAAGGAACAAGTTACTTACCTGTAACTGTTGTTCTCCAGCATGGGTCTGGCATGGATTCACATGCGAACCCTCCCGCCTACCCCTCTGCGGCTCTTCACTTGGTCATACTGCCACTTCACGTGCTTCCAAATCTGAAGATGGCTGCCAGAGGCGGTGCTTAGGTAGAGGGCAGTCATTGGCTGTGGTCAGTATGACGCAGAGACCAGTGATTGGTTATTACTACGAAAGACAGATCAGAAACGAAACTGATACTGGTTTTTTCTTTACCGAGGATTCCCAGCCTGACGACGGGGAATATTCATGAGCATGTGAATCCATGCCAGACCCATGCTGGAGAACAACAGTTACAGGTAAGTAACTTGTTCCTTCCTTCCACAGGGGCACTATCGGGTAGCAGCCTCGCCTCACATAGAAGGGCTCCCCCTTCGGAGAAGTGACATGATCTCATGAATCGTCACAATAGACCAACGTTTGGGGCTCGGAATGCTGTTAGCCTAATTGATTACTGTTTAATATAGCACATTAGAACATCTGGAGAGAGACCACAATGTGTTAGTTATTACACAAAACTATGAACTAAAATGTAATAATGAAGCATTGTATGTAATGGGTGTAACCAGACTGAGTAATGGTCGTTGCCTGGAGTGGAGTTCGATTGATCATTTAGATTTGTTGGAGGATATACTTGCTGTAGTGAACTCTTTACTGATTGATTTCGTGCAAAAAGATCCTGAACTTGTACACCAGGAGCTGATCTTCTCTGAAAACTTAAATGAGGTCTTTACAGCGCATTTTCATTCAAATTATGAAAGCTACCAGTGGTAAATATACCTAAAAAGAAAGGTTGGTTTGATAACGACTACAGGGTAGCTAGAAGAAGAATTCCTGCTTGACATTAATTCAGAATGTAATGGCAAATCATAATTGGGTAAGTTGAGAATGGAGTACAAGTTAATGATTAAAACCAAAAATGTTTTGGCAATTGAGACAAGATGGGGGAATGTATTAAAAGGAACTCATGAGCAGGTCCTAAATAACTTTGGGAAATAGTTTCACATGGGACTGTAGAAGCTGATCTTACTCCATTATGACTGTCCCAGGGTCGGTTTGCTACAAGCATTTCAAAGCCCTTTACTTCTTTAATAGGACGTTTGTCCTTACCATGAAAATTCTGTTCCGAGGAGAGCAGCACCTCTCCTGATCTCTGCAGATTAGATAGTACCTGCCCTTAACAGCCAAAAGAAAATAAGTCACCTGGTCCGGATGGTATTCCTGCTGACATTTTTATGAAAGAACTAGCCTCTGTGTACCCGTTGTACAGAATTTATTAATTTGATAAATACAACTGATGAACTTGCTTATTCTTGGCAATCTGCAGTTATAATCCCTATTTATAAAAAGGAGATTGTAATGACCCTTCAAATTTTATGCAAAAGTACTGGTGAATTGCTTACTCATTTATATGAAGATCAACATGTACTCCATCATATACAGGCTGCTTACTGTAATGGTGTAGGCACTATAGAACAATCTTTCAGGCTCTGATTCTACGAAAATATACTGTTCAGATAACCATAATTGCTTTTATTGACCTGAAGGCAGAATTTGACAATGTCAATTGAAGTTTGTTATGGGCAGCCCTGTTTATCTTGGGCTTCCCCCACAGTTGGTTAACTAAACCTATAATACTGCAGTGGTCCGGTAGGGCCTACAGGGTGAACTGACAGTCTTTTAAGGTAACTAAGGGGGTTAGATAAGGCTGCGTAATGGCCCTGTACTTATTCACCCTATTTATCAATGATTTAGCTAAATGATTGCTTGCGAAGCATACAAGATGCACCACTGATTGATAAAGAACATGTTCACATCCTTATGTTTGCGGGCAATGCTGTTTTTATCCACAACTCTACAAGGTTTAAAGAGGGCTTTTAGTGAATTTGTTTCTTTATGCATCCATAAAAACCTTTTCATATTTGCAACTAAAACTAAACATAAGGACATGTTGCAAAAACACATTGCCTCCTATTGAAATTGAACTTAATGGAGCCTAAATAGAAAATGCCAATTACTAGGACTATCCGGTTGTGCCATTTAAAAAAAAAAAAAAAGGGGGGGGGCGGGGGAGGATCGGACGACGAAATATCAGGGGTGTGGGGGGTTTAGCGGGAACTGGAACTCTAACACCCAGAAGAGCTATGCAATTATGAACAGACAAACTGTTATACTTCTGAGCTGATCGACAAAACGTGAGGTTTCTGTTATCGAACCAACTCTAGAGGGGCGTAGGGTACAAACCCAGTCAGCTTTTCTGTATGCCGCTAAGCTCTGGGGGCACTCTGATAAAGTTCAAATGAAAACTTCTGAAAAATACGAGCATGCGAATTACAGCAGTCAAAATGGAACTTGGACAGCAGGGTTTTGATTAACACGCTCAGATGAAACCTTGTTACTCTGGGGTCAAGTTATGAGTCCTAGTATTATAAGGAGGCAATATTGGACATTCATAAAGATTATATAAAACCATGGGTATGTTTTCTGCATGTTAAGAACGTTCTGTCCAAGATGGGCATAGGTTATTTCTGGTATAACTCAGAATTCCTAGTACCTTCAGACTCAAGGAAAGGTTTATTACTGGGATTTGCTGTTAACTTATGTGTAGCAACAAGAGAAAGATTACATTCCAAAACTATTTAAGAATTAAGCTCGCATTAGCAATTTAGCATTCTCTCTCTAAGATCAAGCAGACGTGAACTAGAAATGTTTATACTAGGCTACGTCTGTGAATTCTACCGGTACATTTTTATACTAGGAAATGGTTGGCACAAGCTTGTCCATGTACCTGATGTGCAAGGCAGAAAGAGGATGAATATATTTTCCTATTTTTCTTTCTTGTCGACATGCCACTTAGCAGATGGCTTGTCCTGGTCTTAAATGCTAACAAATATGACACTGTCATCTGGGCTTTGGAGTTCTGTGAAACTTCTACTTGCATATCATTTGCAGTTGCCAGGTACCTAGTAAGGGGCTGGAATTGTCAGAGAAAATACTGTAAATGAAATATTCTTATGCTCTCTTTTAGTGCAGTTTCATTGAACGTGTATAGTGTTACTTGAAGTTAATATACTTATATCCAAGGCATTGTGTTATTGTCCAGTTGCTGTTTTTTTAGAACTACTAATGAATTGATTTTAACATTATGAATTCTCTTTTTATTCGTTTGTTTTGAATCTGTGTACAGTGACCTGTGAAGATTTATTTTTTTGGAATCAGAATCTGTGAATTTTCTTTTTTTTAACCGAAATAAAGCAATCACTATTTAGTATTTCATGTTTAGTGTTCTACAAAACTGGAAAATGGTAACACATGTTATGTATGAGCACTTACCCATTAACTATACACCTATCATTTAATTTCTAAAGAAATGTTGTTGTAGAATACCACAATAGGACTGGTCTGGTATTACTGACTAGGAGATGGGGAAATACTGGTGGTTCCAGATTGTCCTGACAAATGGTGATTTTGAATAGATTGTGTCCTCCCATGTATTCCTCATCTTATGATAATTATCTCTACAGCTTCAGATTTTTCTTTCGACAGGGGACGCCGTGTGCTGTCACATCGAGTCGATGTCCCTCGAGGGCCTCCGTTCGACTGTCGACGTCATCAGTATAAGTAGCCTACATAGCGCCGTAGGATTCATTTCTGTTTCTCGGAGCAAAAGCTTTGAGAGAATTACGGCGCGCTTCGGTTCTTCTGTGAAATCACTAGTTATTTTCATTGTCGAAAATGTCTTCTTCGTCGGCACTATCAACGCCTAAATCGGGCTTCAAGAAGTGCCAAGACTGTGGATCGAAGATGTCGATCACCGACCCCCAACACGTATATCTGTGGTGCCTTGGTTTCGGCCATCCGACCTCCGACTGCGGCTCCTGTCAGACGATGACCGTAAAAGCTCCCAGGGAGCGTAAAGGTAAATTGGCGGTGGGGAGGTTACCTTCAAAGCCTCCTTCCAAGTGTTGAAAAAAGACTGAGTCGAAGGATTCCTCTCGACATAAAAAATGGAAGTGGTCTCGATCGAGAAGTCGATCACACCATTCTTCATCTTCTTGGAGGAAGGTCAAGAAACAGCGTCATAGGTCAACTTCGACCTCCAGTGATTCCTCGGCTGAGGAAATTGGGTGTCCAACGAAATCGACTCCCCTGCAAAATGGGATGCGTTTCGTACTGAGATGCTTAAGATCTTTGAGAATGCGGTCTCAACCCCCTCGACGGACAAGCCAAAAGCCCATGCCCCTGTCGATCTGCAAAAAGATGACAAAAAAGGGAAGTCGAAGACAAAATCTTCAAAAACCAGCCTTAAGCCAGTGCTGCATCGAGAAAGATCTCATTCAACGAGAAATCGAGGGCTTCGAGTCAGGACCCTAGCCCATCGAGGGTTCGTCGAAGCATAAGAAGTCGACAAAGTTGGCGCCTTCGCTGACTCCGGCGTCAGAGCCGTCGACACTGGTATCGAAGTCGACACCGACTAAGCTGATCCCGTCTTCAAAGTCGTTGACTATTACTTTGAAATTGCTAAAGCCAATGGTGGTACAGGAAAAGATTTTCAAACCCGTACCAAAAAAAAAATACTTTTTAAAGTCTTCATCAGCCCTCTGAGGAGGATCAACCTTCTGATGATAACACATCACTATTTAGGCTACAATTCGGCACCCCTAATGTGCCAGAAGAGCTAATCTCTGAGTCTAGATTAAGAGATTTAACTGACAACCTTCAGTCTGCCAGTGGGTTAGATACCTCTCCCGGGTTAGTTCTTCTGAGTTAGTTTGGCAAACCAGATCTAACTGTACATGCTGATTCTTCATATATAAAACTAATGAGTAAGGTTATAGAGTTTTTAGGCTGGAGCAGGCCTACTCCTTCTTTTGAACAAGATGATATGCCAGACATCTTGGACCAGGGTCCCCAGAAAGAACCAATTTTGCCTTTTCACACTACATTACAGAAAAGGGTCTCTGCAAATTGGGAGACGCCAGAAACTGCGGCTGCAGTAAATAAATTTTTTTCCAAACAATACAGATAATCCAGCAGCGACCCATAGTATCAACATCCAACACCAGAAAGTTTGGTGGTTCAGACTGCTACATCTACCAAGCGGTCAGCATACTCATCCATCCCTCCTGATGGGGATGATAAGAGAATGGATGCCTGGGCGAGAAAGGTTTTTTACGGCTGGCAGTATGGCATTAAAATCAACAAATGTGACTTGTACTTTGTCAAGGTTTACGTTTACCCTGTGGGACTGCTTAGCTATGGCGGCTGACCACACCCCGGAAGGAGAGGAAAGAGACTGCCTCCTGGCAATCATCATGGATAGGAAGGATGCAATGGGTGAATGTCTCCCGTCAGGTCTGGATACTGCAGACCGCAGCAGCAGATCCATGCCAGCTAACACAGTGTTAGGCAGATTTGCATGGTTGAGGAAGTCCAGGGTTGCACCAGATGTGCTAGCTAGACTACTGAACATGCCCTTTGACGGCTCAAGGCCGTTTGGCAGCAAGGTTGATGAGTTTGGAAAAGCTACAGGCCTCAAAAGCGGCGGCTAAATCCCTTAGCAACGCTATTAGACAGCCTCAACAAACCTATTCGGGCTCATCTTCCTGGAGGGGTAAGTCCTTCCGATTCTACTCCTCAATTGGAAGAGGACAAGCCGGTCAAAGCGGTCAGAGAAGATTCCCTTGTGGTGGATGAGGGAGAGGTGCTAAACCAACCCAAGCAGCGGCAGCTTTACCATCAGCCGCTGCTTCAGCCGCCTCAAAACTACTCTGAGGCCTTTAGCCACAAGACCCCGGTGGGAGACAGACTTACTCAGCATCTGAACGAATGGCGAGTCATTACTTCAGATGCTTGGGCTCTACAAACTGTATCCCAAGGTTACTGCCTTCCTTTCCAAAGAAGGCCTCAGGAACATCTACAGGGGAACAACTCTTTCAAAATTCCTGATCTTCTCCTTGTGCAGGAAATTTTGACCCTGCTAGACAAAGGTGCAATAGAACATATACCTGTAGTGGAAAGGAACAAGGGTCGGTTTTCCCCACACTTTCATCATTATTAGTTTCGAGTTCTGTCATTCAGGCTTATCTCCGCCCCAAGGGTTTTCACCAAGTTGATAGCGGTGGTGGCAGCAAGTCTCAGGAGAGGGGCGGTGTTCACGTCTACCCCTACCTGGACGTGAACACCGAACAATTGGCTGATTAGGGCTCGTTCACCCGAACAAGCCTGGGAACATCTCAGCTTAACCTGCAACTCGCTCCACAGACGGGGCTTCTCCCTCAATTACAAGAGGTCCCACATGATATCATTGGAGCAGTCCTGTATGCTCCCTAGGGGAACGCCTTGCCATCTGAGGTGAGAGCTCAACAGATTCTGCAGATGGTTACCAAATTCCAGAGTGCCCAGCATCTTCCGGCCTTGGTTTTCTTTTTTTTTAGGTTGCTCGGTCTCATGGCATCCTGCATTTTCCTGGTGCCAGAAGCTCGCCTGAGAATGAGATCCCTACAATGGGCTCTCAGGACTCAATGGTCCCAGTATTCAGACAGAATATCAGACCACCTGAAGGTTTCAAGCATAGTCTCTCAGGACCTTCTGTGGTGGGCTTACAAGGACAACGGTCTCAAGGGAGAATCTTTTTGGCAGCCATGGCCGGAGATCATGGTAGTGACAGAATCGTCACTCAGTGTGGGGAGCCCACACCAATGATCTGACAATAGGCGGTTGTTGGTCTCCATCTGATTCCAAACTACATATCAACCTTTTGGCGCTGAGTGCATTCAGACTAGCGCTGAAGGCATTTCTGCCCTCTGTACAGGGAAAGAATGTCATGATAATGACGGACAACACAGTGGCCATGTACTACCTCATTAATAGAGGTGGTGTAGGGTCACTACCACTGTGCAGAGAGGCACTGCAGCTGCTCTGGTTCTGAGCAATTCAAGACAGAATCTCCCTGTTGTCAGTTCACCGAGCCGAAGAGGAGAACTCGGCGCCAGATGCTCTGAGCAGGCAGAGCACAGTCTCCTGCAAGTGGCAACTAGCTCAGGAAGTCCTTCACAAGATCTTCACCCTTTGGGGAACCACTCAAGTGGATCTGTTCGCAATCAGTGTCAACAGGAAGTGCAAACTGTTTTGCGCCAGGTAATTTCTTCCGAAAGGAGCTCTAGGGGACGCGTTTGTAGTGGACTTGAAGTTTCCACTCCTATACGAGTTTCCTCCAGTCCCAGTCATTCCTCATGTGATCAGGATGTTGAGAAAGTTCGGGAAATCAATGATCCTAATTGCTCCGGATTGGGCCTGGAGGACGTGGTACCCGGACCTTCTGGAGATGTCCATATGCTCTCCAATCCGTCTTCCACAAAGAGGATCGTCTCTCGCAAGAGGAAGGTAGAGTTCTCCATCCAGAGGTCAAGACACTCCGCCTTCATGCATGGTTTCTGAAAGGCTGAGATATAAGGATTGGGACCTTCCGGATGACGTAATGGAGATTTTGCTTTCAGCCAAATGGCCAGCAACAAAATCTTTGTACCGCTGCCGTTGGAACAAGTTCAGCAGCTGGTGCAGGGTTAAGAATGTGGATCCCTTCCTATGACACATCTCTATGGTGCTTTCCTTTTTGTTACATTTGGCAAATTTGGGGCTCCAGATTGGAACAGCGGTCTTCAGAGGAAGATTCATATTTCAAGATCCCTCTGATGGTTCAATTCCTAAAATGCCGTACCAATGTATTTCCACCAGCTCCATTCAATGTCCCTGTATAGGCACTCAGTCTGATGTCCAGATTTTTAACATCCATCCCGTTTGAACCTCTACGCTCATGTCCATTAAGACTTTTGACATTAAAAACTGTTTTGCCTATTGCAATAACGTCAGCCCGCAGGGTAAGTGAGTTGCAGGCCCTGTCTTGTAAGCCTCCTCATACAGTTTTCCATAAAGACAGTTATTCTCAAGGTGAAACCTTCTTTCTTACCAAAGGTAGTCTGACCTCCACTTGTCGCAAAAAATTACTTTACCAACCTTCTATCTACCTCCCCATCCAGGGAAGGAGGAGGAAAGATTACATCGACTGGAACCAAAAGGGCTCTGTTTTTACATATCCAGAATGGCAAAATTTTGCCAAAATGACTAATTATTCATTGGCTATGTTGGCCCCAAATTGGGTCTAGCTGTTACTAAACAAACCATATCCAGATGGATTATCCTGGCTATTGGTGAAAGTTACATATGAGCAGGCAAGGAACCGCCGGTGGGCCTAAGAGCACATTCCACAAGGGGAATGGCAACCTCTGCTGCTCTTCAGAGGTGTCCCAATCAAAGACATTTGTTCAGCGGCCACTTGGTTGTCTATTCATACTTTTGTGAGACATTACTGTCTAGACTATTCTTCCAGTCATGGAGGACAATTTGCAAAAGAAGTCCTTCATTCGGTCCATGATTAGAACCAGAATTTTAATTTGTACTCCCACCACCAAGTTATTACTGCTTTGGGACTCTTATCATAAGACGAGGAATACGTGGGAGGACACAATCCATTAGAAGAACAAGTTACTTACCCCATGGTAACTTTCTTTGGATTGGATGGTCCTCCCACTTATTCCTCATTGCCCATCCCAGCCTACCACGCCGTACAATCTAAGTGTTCTTACACTTTATGCTTTCTGTGAGCCTACGGTCTATGGTATGCCTGGTAATTCCTCTTCCGGGGTGGGGGGAGAGAACTGAAGCCAAAGGGTGCTGCATGGACTACTTATACTGATGATGACATCAACGGTTGACCAGAGGCTCTCAAGGGACATCGACGAGACTGCACACAGTGCCCCGTGTCAGAATAAAATTCCGAAGCAGCTGGAGCAGGAGAGATAATTATCATAAGAGGAGGAATACGGGAATACGTGGGAGGAACTTCCAAACGAAAGAATGTTATCATTGGTAAGTAACTTGTTCTTTCGTCCCATCCCCCTTCCTCCAAATTCATGGGACACTCCATCCAACCAGGATGCGACTGGAGCCCCCAAAAAATTATGTCCTTTAATTTCCTTTGCGAAGGCAGCAGAATCCCCCAGGCACTATCCTGCTTTGACTGTTCTTCCTTGGCCTGAAGGTTGGTAGCCTGCAGGGTTGTTCGCTGCTATTTATATCGTGAAGGGTTTTATTTTTAATGCGCTCTCCCCTTACAGCGTTTGGCCAGAGTGTCTGATTTCCCTCTGCCTTTGCCAGGTACAAGGGGGTTTTTCAGTCTGCTCTTGTTGCAAATCACTCTGTGTCTGGAGTGTCTAGCACAAGAACACTGATGGGTTGTGTGCCTCTGTTGTGATATGTTAACGGTGAGGAGCCTCATTCAAGCTTTCCTAATTTGATGTTTTCAACAGAGTTCCTTTTAATCACCTTCCAATAATCATTTGTAAAGAAAATGCACAAGCTAAGAGATTTTGTTTAAGGGCTTCCCAGATCAGCAAACCTTTCGGTGAGGGGTTGCCTCCTGGAAGGACCTTATGGTCCTCATGCTACTGAGAGCAGTCAGATGCTCCCTGTCCCAGGGCTCATTCTCCTAGCTGGTCAACACTGACAATCCATCACTGAGGAAAGACCAACTGCTTGACTTAGGATTTTCTTTTAGGGACTAATACCAGAGGCCATATGCCATGGTTCTTCATACAGAGGATACCAGCAGGGTTCTCTGTACATCTCCAGCTGAGCTTGCAAGGGCTCTGCCTTGCAGCTGTCTCTATGCGCCAGCGGAATCCTCTCACTTTTCTGTGCATGCCGGTATAGTTTACTTGCATCCTTGTCATTACGCTGCAGGACCTCTTCAAGGTCTGCATGAATGTAACCTGAATTAATGTAGTGGGGGAAAATTTAGAGGTCCATGTCGAGGTGTGGGGTCAATGTGACAAGCCCGTTCTCCCTACTCTGCTGTTGAATTAGTGTTGCAGGGTGAACATGGCAATCTCCCTAAACATATAAATATATTTCTGAGGCTTGTGGAATCTGCTTAGATAACATGCTGTGCATAGGCCGACATCTAGTGGAAGCTGCTGAGTATTACAGTTGTTGTTTTCTAAATTTGGAAAGGGACATCGACAGGGCGTGCCAGTAATATAGTATCCCTAGTGTGATGTCCACTGTACCCATGCTCCTTCACGTGCTGAGGTACTTCAGATTTTATTTTTCGGCCATTGTAGAACGACGCTATTTCGCAGAGTTCTGATTTTGGCATAAAGCCATTGATTTATCAAATTAAAGTTAGTTACTCTTCCTATCCTTTATACCATTCTTTCACCCACTATCAATAACCTCTCTGACAGCGGTGAAGAAGACAGTCGAAGACTCCCATCGACGGATCCTTAGGCCTTGGAGGGCCGCTTCAGGCTTCGGCCCACACAGTAGGGATAGAGAAGGAGCACATTGAGAATGTATTTTCCCCTTTTCACACATTCTTTGCCTAGCTACCATTTCATTTAATTATGGGTAGAACCCCTTTCAAGTTCTGCCCAAAGTGCAACAAAAAATTCCACTGGGTCGGCAAGCACCTGTTGTGAAATCAGTCTCCCTCTGGACCACGTCGTAGGGAACTGTCGAGCCTGTAATCTCTTTAAACCCAAGACTTTAAAAGACTGTTTAACTAAACGCTGGGCCCACCACGCCATGCAGGCCGAAGCCACCATGGGCGTGGAGGGGACTTACAGCGACTCCAACAACGCTGCATTTTCAGACGGCAAAGGCGACGGGGTAACTTGTTTCCCAAGCGCAAGCCCCCAACCCCAGCAGACAGGCCGGCTGCCATGTTACGGGGACGACCCCCGGCGGAACCAACGCTTACACAGCCCCTTCCACTAAGCACACAGCCAAGGGCAGTGACTCGACACGTGTCGACCAAGGGCCCACACACGACGTCTAGGGAGAGATCCGTAGATTCACTGTCCTCTGGGCACTTGAGGTCACGATCGTCGCATGACAGGCCCATACTGTCGAAAGACAGAACAGACATCGTGCCTAAATCCGTTCCCGAACTTTGCACATCAGCAGATGAGACGTCAGGTCACCCCACAGCCGAAGTTCGACATGTCTTGTCGAAGAAGGCTAAGGACTCCATATTGTCGGGATTAGCCCACCTGGTAAAGGAACGCGTCCCTAAGGGCCTCCTGAATGGGAAAGAGTCCAAAACAACAATCTCGCAGAATACCATACAGAACTAGAAAAAAACAATTACGTATATTTCGTAGAGACACATATGATTATTTGAACGATGAAGTTTATAGTTGGATGAATAAATATAGCCAGAAATCAACAACTAGGAATTCCACAAGTTCTTCAGATCCCGACACTAGTGGACCGGAGTTAACAAGTACCGATCAACAAGACACAGGAGAAGGAACCAACACCAGACGCCCTACAGGAAGAGGGTTCAATTCAGCCAACATTATTTTGGGCAGAGGTCCAAGAGGAAAAAGACCAGGAGGAGACTAAGACAGAAACCAACACCGCCCAAACACCCGACAGAACCCCAGGAAAACCTAGTGATTAATTTATCTGGATACCAACTAAACAAGCAAGAGAACGACCTATTACAAAAGGGACTCCATTTCATTCCAACATACCGATCCAATTCATTCGAAAAGAAAATTGAACTTTTCAAATTCTCAAGAAAACTCAGATGAAAAGCATTTTTTGCAACAATGGAAGAAGGGACCACAGAGCATCCATCTCAAGAAATTAAATATAAGGAATTCAAGCCCAAAAGCACCTTCCTACCATCAGTAAACTATTCAATAATTGATCTATTCCAAAGAATGGTCACCACCGACTTTAAGAAACTTTCATATAAACCTCCACGCAACAATAACTTCAGCAAAAACGATCTGAATATTATCCAAAGACTATTCTCTAATGGTAACATCACATTCAAACCAGCAGACAAAGGGGGCGCCTTGGTAATACAAGATACCAAAGATTATAACCAGGAATGTTTACAACAACTCATGGATAAATCTGTATACAGTCCCATAGAAAAAGATCCACTAATGAAATCAATCAGAACTTGGAACACATATTGGATTTAGCTGGATAACAGAAAAAATTTGCCGGTTTCTAACAACAACAAATCCAAGAGTACCTGTATTTTACACCATTCCCAAGATTCACAAACCATTATCCAAACCTCCGGGCAGACCCATTGTGTCCGCAACGAATGGCATCCTACAACCGTTAGGAACATATTTGGACTATTTACTTCAACCTATTATACAAAATACAAAGACCTACATCAAAGACACCACTCACTTCCTCAATATTCTGACAACCATAACAATTAATGATGACGTTATACTCTTTACTGCTGATGTAAGAAGTCTGTACACCTCAATACCACACAACCAAGGTCAGGAATCAGTGGAATGGCTTCTACTAAATACTGGTGACATAGGAGCATCTAAAGAATTTCTAATGATTCTACTAGAATTCATTGCGCAAAATTCATATTTCAGATACAAGGAACAATATTATCTGCAGACAAGCGGTACCTGAATGGGGCCAACAATGGCTCCAAGCTATGCCAACAGCTTCATGCATACATTTGAAATGGAGAATATCTTGAACCACAATACTTGGAAACAACACCTTCAGTACTGGGGGAGATGCATAGACGATGTATTTTGAATCTGGCAAGGAACCGAAGATCAGTTAATTCAATTCACAGAATTCTTGAACACAATCGATGATCATATACAGTTCACCACGACTTATAGCAGGAAAGAAGTACACTTTCTAGATGTTACTGTGATGTAGAAGGATTCACAACTCATTACTATTTTGTATCGTAAATCCAGCGATCGTAGTAATCTACTACATCGTTTAAGTTGTCACCCACCGAATACTCTCAAGTCTCCCGTATAGTCAATTACTAAGGGTCAAAAAAATAGTACAAGATGAAGCTGAATGCCGAAAACAAACACAAGAGATGGCTACAAGATTTCTACAAAGAGGCTACTCATCACAAGAGATTAACAACTCAATATCCAAGGTGGAAACAATGGACAGGAAAGAGATATTAGAAAGTCACCAATACTAAAGAAACACCATTGGTTTACGTGACCAAATACTCCACAGAAAGTAATAAAATCAAAAAAATTGTTTTGAAACATTGGCATTTTTTTGTCAGAAGGCAGAATCTTGGGTAATCTCTACACAACCCCACCCATGTTTGTGTATACCAGAAGTAGAAACATTAGAGATATTAGTACGCAGTGATGTCCAAGTACAAAAGCAAAGATCAAAAAGGAAAGGCACGTATCCATGTCTGAACTGCTCAAATTGTAACATGGTCCAGAATGGAGACATTGAATTTCACCCAAACTCAGGACAAAAAAAAATCAGAAGAAATTCGCAACATGTGATACGTTATATATAGTATCAAGTGCCCATGTGGCAAATACTATGTGGGTCAAACAACACGCAAAGCCAAAGTAAGGTGGATTGAACACCGGTCGAACATACGTACAGGCAACATTAAATGTCTTGTATCAAGACATTTCAAAGAAGCAAAACATCACTTATCAAAAATTAAATTCCAAATTCTTGATGTGCTGGAATTAACACAAGGAGTCAAGGTGGACATTAACAAACTTCTAAGTCAAAAAGAAACATTTTGGATAGAAAAGTTGAACTCTTTACATCCAGGGGGTCTTAACGAGGAATGTAATTATGCATGTTTTCTCTAATTTATTTTACTGAAATAAGTTGAACTTTGAAAAGTGGATTAAGCAATTGCAAGCATGAGTAACATATAAGTAAGGACACAGAAGTATGTATTCTGAAAAGTATGAGAGGAATACCGTATCAACAGACCACGTAAAAGCATGCAACAATTTTTCCTTTAATATCTAGAATTATCCTTAGTATTTGGTTAATCTACAATCTTGCATTCTAAAAGTGTGTTTTCAATTTTGCAACATAAAAAAACAGGCAATGTATCTTTATCAATGATTGCTGATAAGGTTAACGACATCACTGTACCATCCATATTGGAAAATTACACCAATATCAAATGATGATTGATCTATTTGCAGATATCTATTCCATATATACATCATTGGCATAAGTTAACAATGTAAACACATCAGTCAACATTGAAAACGATTCCAAAATGGCTGCCAGCATGCGATGATGTCATCACGCAGATGATGTCATCATGCTACGTGCCAACGCCATTTTGTATGTACAAAAGCAGCCAGGGCAACCAGCAAAGCTTGTCTACGCGAGCAAGGTGCCCTGCTGCTCCAAGAGTGCTCTAAAACAGGTAAGAATCCCCATTTGGGGAGGAGAATCTTTAACAGTAGGATTCATTATTGAATTCAGTAATGTAATCCTACAAAATTGCATACTTTTTTATTATTTGCACTACCCATAATGAACTGGTACACGAAGAGCATATCCGTTATACAATAGTATTGCAAGGTGAAACTGCTTGAGTGGACAAAAATTTGGAAACTTTTTCCATAAGAAAGGATACACACATGGCTGAGTATTCAAAACAACACGCATACAGGTACATATGTACATTGAACAATGCGTAAAACGCATGATTGATTGATTTTCTAATTAGTGTGTTGGTTTGTCCTTACATTATTCTTTTTTTACTTTTATTCTTTCTTTAACAGTCCCTGAAGAAGGTCTTAAATAGACCAAAAGGCATTGAACAATAAATTATTGCAAGAGGCCTACTATAAAGTATAATTGAATAATAAATATACCTACATTAGAATCAATCAAGTTCTGTCAAGAGTTCTTAATGAATATCAATACACAATTAAATGAACTCCAGTAACGACTAGTGGGGATGCCCACGTAGGTCCTTGCAGTGGAGTGGAAAAACCAATCCAGTCAACCGTGTAGCATTAATTCTCACCACTCCTTGCAAATGGGGAGGCTACTGGCGACAGGACCAAATAACCCTTTTCTTCAATTTCTTGTAATTCACACTAAAGTAAAGAAAATGTGTTGTGCCCATTCATTCCCTTCTCTGAAAGAGTCCAAAAAGCACTCTTCTAAGACCCCTCACAAGGAGAGGGTTTGCCATCCACACAAAGAAAGGGATTCACTTCCTCAGGAAGAGGATTCCCTGGAAGCGGCCCTAAAGAATAAGGGTCAGTCCTCACTTCTAGCCCCAGTCACACATAAGGGTTTGTCTGTAGGCCCCAGTCCATTCCAAGCTCCTCCCAATAGACATGTGAGGACATTGATGGTCACGAAAGGATGACATTTATGGCAAATTCTTTCTAAAAAAAAAAAAAAAAGATTCTTTCCAAAACTTCCAAGTCCCATCTCCCACTACAGCTGCCTCGGGTTCTCAAGCCCCTGTAGATGCCCCTCCTCCTCAGACCCCTTCTAAAACGGTCGACCCTGGCTATCCAATCCCAGGTGGACCCACCCTTCATTGATCTCTGACCCAGACTCTGACACTGAAGATACCTATACAGCTCAGGAGGGCAGAGAACAGGACTAGGACTATGACGATGAAGAGGACATGTATAACATAGCCTCTCCGTCACTCAAGATCCCCCAGTAGCAGATTCGGCCATAGACCACTAGCCACTTCTGAATGACATGCTCATGAAGGCAGCTGAACACTTTCAGATAAATTATAAAACAAAGGGGTGCCTGATTACAGTCCCAGGTCCTTCAGGCGTTCTATAATAGTCAACAGAACAATTGGACCCATGGAACCAGGAATAGCCTCTCAACACATGTATTTACTTCATAAATACCAATAAATGTTCAATTTTCAATTTATAAAAACTTTTATTTGCATATCATATTCATATAAAATACTAGAACATTTCCACAGACAAATATCTACAAGTTCCACTCCTACTCAATCACTCCTACCATTCATTAAATTTTTGCTTTTTCGTATCAAATTTTTTGACATGTAAATATAAATGGCCTCATATATGGACGGCCTCCGACCATAACTCCAGATTACACAAAAGTCCTCTGTTCGATTATCTGATGGTTCCGTCTGTGTGTTTCTAATTACACCGACATTATTCTACACGTGTTTCGCTTGTCTTTTTCGGGACATCAACATTCATAGGCCCTTTGTTCATACAACCTTCTTCAGGACAAAATTAGGGGGGTTTCCTTATTCCCATACGCATCGAGTAGGGTGAGTATCACCACTAAACTAGATAGTGTATTCCCTTTCTGTATCATTACAGGATATTCAAAATCTTTCCTCAAGAGGGATTCTTCGCAGCTCAGGCAGGAGGGACCTATTAATAATCATTTGTCCATCGGCTATGATCTCGTAGTAAACCAATTGTAAACGCGTCTTAATTCGCCAATGTGCACGACGTACACCAATTCTTAACGAATAGCCGATCTCTTCTTGTAGTTGTTATATCGTTAGGCACGGTCTTGCTTCCTCTTTGCAGGTCCCAGCTACATGCCGTCTCGCTTATCGACTTCCTCCGGCAAGACCGGTGCAGTGACAGGGTTGTCTTTTAGACCTCCCAACGACTCCATTTCTGAGCCTGACTACTGTCCACCAGAAAAGGGTAAAGTTGCCATTAACTATTAACCACGGATCCAGTACACCCCATCTTACACGGAGTACTGGAAAGGGTTAATCCTTAGCCCTTGTTATCTGTACATCCTAGAGCATTGTTTCGCTCTTTTAACATTTAGACTTGGCTGGTGGCAGTGGTATCTACCCTACCTTTTCTACCGCGATTATACTATATAAATGTGGTATTTGTGTAGGCTATTATATTAGCCTCGAACTTATACCCGCTTGACCAAATGCTTTTTCTTTTGGCTCCGGTTGGGTTTATTCAGCATTTCTTTTTGTTAGTCCTTCTTGTGTTTTACTTTGCGCGGCAAACCAGGTTTGCCTCCTTTGTTCACTGTCATTTGGCGGGCTTCTGCCCAAGTCGCACTTTGCCATGATTGGCTGAGGTCGTTGTCCGGGGCGGACAACCCCCCTGCTGCGTGATTGACAGCCAGGCTGTGTGACTGGGGGATTTTCGCATAAAAGGCAGGTCTCTTGGTCTGGAAGTCAGTCGCCACTGGAACTACAAGGAACCGGAGAAGAAGTAGACTGCTGCAACTATCCCGTCCCGGTGAATCTCTGCTGCAGTCCTGAGCTAGCTACCCTTCGACGACCAGAGAAAGATCCAGTCCGGAGTCTTCTTCCCTTGAGCTTGGTGGGGATAACCAGCTCATCTTCTACAGCCAGAGGGTCCTCTTCGTGGTCGAAATCGCTGCACACTGCTGTAGTGGTCCGGATAGCCATCTGAAGAGCCTCTCCTGTTTTTAAGGAGCGCACCTTTTATTCACCGTCGCTGCTGCCGGCTTCAGCCATATGTGGTGCAGACCCCTCCCAGACGTCCTCCTTCGGATCGAAGCTCCAGGAGCCGAGGGTCTGCAGGAAACTACCAGGAACAACTGCCGTGGCACCAGCTTCTTTCTTGAATAAGGTACTGTGTTCTGCTCGAGGAATTTGGGTGAATCCTGTTTCTTCGCCTCCAAGGCTTGCCCTTGTCTTGCCTCCTTCATATAACTTTTGCTTCCTCTGTTGACAATATCTAAGTACTCCTGGCTACGCCGAATCGTGAACTGTCTGACTGTGTGATCCTCGACAACAGGAACCCAGTTCTACTTGACTCTGGCCTATTGACTCTTTTGAATTTCTGTCTGAGTGTTCTCTGATTCTGTCTGCCTTGACAAAAGTATTGCCTATGATTTTTGCCCACAACTCTCCTTGGTTATCTCAGGTGCTAAGTGTGTAAGACCGAACTGTCATTACTGTCAAAAAGTGATCGCAAGTGCATTCCTGGTAACGTCTTTTGTGTCATAACACCGGTCCGCTAAAACACAGGATACTTACCTTGAAGTATACCGTACAAAGTGAGTTGGTTAGTTGTAGTGTATTTTACGTGTGGTTTTCAAATTAATAGAAGTGTCGTGTTTATAACAAATGGTTTAAAAATAAATATACTTGTATTTTACCTGAAACCTTGCGTCAGTGTTTGCTTGAGTCACAGTAATTGTGGTCCCTTTGTGTAATCTCTGCTACTGCTCATATACTCTTGAGATAAGCCTGGCTGCTCTGCTACTGCTACCACTTTAACATAGTAGTACAGGCGTGTACCAAAGGTAAAACTTGTATTGCCACCTGTAGTCTTAATTGTGTGTAGTGGTCCCTAAGACTCAAACCTCAACATGACTAGACAGGTGAATGCAATCTCATCAGCAGCAGCCTACCACTCAAAACCTATCACTGCAGCCAGGCCCTTCCTAACGCAGCAAAACTCCCTCTCCCTCACCATCGCCAGAGCAATCATAGGATCTCCCTTGGACTACTGCAACGCACTCCTACTTGGCACATCAGCAAGGAACATCAAAAAACTTCAAACGGTGCAGAACAATGCCCTCAGAGCTGCCACCGGGGTCTCAAAAAGAGACCACATCTCGGCCACCAGGAAATCCGTCCACTTGCTATCCGCCAAGGAACGCATCCTTTTTAAGTCACTGGCACTTACCCACAAATGTCGCTATGACACAGCACCTCGCTACCTCGCGCAAAGATTCTTGGCGCCCCCCTCAATCAGACCCGCCAGGTCCAGCCACACCAACAGACTAACCATTCCTAAAAGCCTCAGGATTAGAGCAGGCGGCTCGAGCTTCCCAGTTCTAGCAGCTACCAACTGGAACCTGCTACCCCCCTATCAGAGGCATCGAGTCACACACGGTCTTCATGAAAGCAATAAAAACCATGCTGTTCGTGTAACCACCACATAGGACTTTCCTCATGTATGTATTCCTTTTATGTAAAGCACTCGATTACTGTAACCTTGTATGGACCAATGTAAGGCAATCTTCTACTGTAACCCTGTTCTGACTAATGTAACCCTGCATTAACCCCACCCCTGTAACTAAGAAACATTCTTGAAACAGTGCCTCAATGGCTCCGGGCTGCTAGGCGCTTTACAAATACAAAAATAAAATAAATATATATATTTTTGAGGCTTGAGTATCTGCTTAGATCACATGTTCTGCATAGTCTGACATTAGTGGTAGTCGCAGAGTTTTACAAGTTTTGTTTTCGCAACTAAAACGGACGTTGACTGGGCGTGTTATGTTAATACTATCCCTAGTGTGACGTGTACTGTGCCCATGGTCCTTCACGCATCGAGGTCCCTCCAATTGTTTCTTTCCACCATCATGGTTGGTCACTAGTTGCGGAGTGCCTTTACAGGCTGATACCTTTGACTAGTTAAAAGTTTATTTGTAGACTTCTTTCTTTATTGTCCACTTTTGCCGCAGCGTCATCCAACTGCTCAACGGCCTTCGACGGAAACCTCTTTTGTCGACGACTTTACTGAATCGACGACCAGATGCGACCTTCACAGGTTTTACAGTAGGGATAGAGGGGGAGGTCTTTCATACTGACTTCTTTTAGAGAATGCATATTCTGCCACCAATTTTCCCTTTTCATCACATAACTGCCCTTTCCATTTATAATGGACAAAACACCTTTTAAATTTTGCCGCCCTACCTGCGATTGAAAATTCCTGTGGAAAGGCACCTACCGAATGTGCAGTTACTGTCTGTCTAGGGATCAGCTCGAAAAGCTTTGCAAGTCATGCAAACTTTTGCACCGAAAACTCTCAAGGATCGTTGCACCAAGCGCTGGGCCGTCCACGCAATGCAGGCCGAATCCTCCATTGACGTGACAGAGGACTCCGAGGGCAGTATTGGTGTCCTTAGTGATGCCAAAGGCGACTGGGGTTCGTCAGAACCCTATGTACGGGCCCCCTTACTCCAATAAGCAGGCTTGCAGATCTGTGACGGAGACTAAACCCGACGGCCCCCATAGCACACGTCCAGGAACACTAAGCACATAGCCCACAGCTGACATTCGACGAAACAGTCGAGGCCCAGGCGATGTCAAGAAAAAGCCTCTAGATCTTCCCTGTCCTCTGGGCCATCGCTTGTACCTTTTGAAACCGGCACCCAAAGTCAGTTCAGACACTGCTCACAAAAAGACCCTCCTCTTGCACGCCGAAAAACAGGTCCCCTAAACCTACGCTGAAAATGCATGAACTAATTAAAAACAAGTCCCTGCCACCCTATTAAAGACAGTCACTGAAAAAATGAATATCCTCAACGCCTTTGTCTTCCAAAAGCACTCAGGTTATGGATTCTTCCTCCCCTGTAGACAATCTCTCAGGGGCTTTGCTACATAAGAGCCAGGCACCCTCACAAGCCACTCCTACCCCTTCAGACTTTCTATCCTCCTCTGACTATATCCCTGAACAGTTTAACAGGATTATAAAAAGGATGTCCTGCTTTGACTTCATAGATAGAGGCGTATCTAAAACGTCCTTTAGAGATGCCTCGCAGCCAGGAGCTGCAAAACATCAACCCCCTGCAAAAAAAAACTTGTCTTGACCCACAGCCAAGCACTTCCACCATAGGCCGCCCCCCCCCTCTCCCCAGCCTCCACCTACCAAGACCCCTCTCAGGAAATGTATGATGTGAACCTCTCAGGGTGTCAAGATCCCGGCTCCCAAGGGGACCTATACATTCAGAACCAATATTACGACAATGACATTTACGTCATTTAGTTGCCTGACCACCAAGACCAGCCTGTAGCAGATTCTCCTGTAGACAATCAACTACAATACAATTAACTATTGCTGGAGGCTGCCCAACTTGTTGGTAATGACACCCAAGAGGCCCAAGTATACAAGGACTTTGTGGAGGACCTTCTGGGAGACAGGAAGTCCGCTACTGTTTATCCCACTGATAGTCTATGAAACAATTGTGTTTGAGCGCGATGCAATTAAAATATCTTATCTTATACTGGCCACCACGGTGGCGCACGGATGATCTATGCCTCTGTGTGAGCTCTGCCTCTGTGGTCCTAGAAGGGGCTTCAGCCCCCACTTTGGGACCCCCGTGGGCGAAAAGTGGTGCCATGCTGTATGAATGGACCCTCCCTCTACAGGAATAAACCCAGTGAAAATCGGTAAAGATTTCATGAAGAAATGACAGTGTGAACATGACGGTACTCCACGCCGCGTCTGCAATAAAGTGAAACTAAACCTGGCATATGTTGCTCGCGATGCAACATCCACGGGTCCTGCGGTATAATTGGAGTGCTTCTGCCGAGTACGGCAACCGTCCCACACAACTTCTGAAGGGTGTGCAGTGTTTCCGGGGTGCGAGGAGATCCTCAACAACCTCATTGAGATGGCTAATGTGAGCCCTGCTGACACTTTTGGAAACCGCTACATTCCACCTTTCTAGAGCGGACCACTGGGAGCCTTTCTTATCGGGGGCCGGTCCGATGTGAATGGTGTGGGGGCCCCAGTCGGGCATCACACGTGACAGTTGAGGAACAGCGGACCAGAGAGAACCCCCATATCGTCTCCCATACACAGGGGGAGCCCCTCACTCGCCTGCGAGCACATACTGAGACTCTGAAGGGACGTCCCGTGGGCTCAATCCACTCTCAACTGCCTGCAGAACACTGACAGACTCAAGGCGCACACCTTGGGAGGACTTGGGCACAGAAAGCAGTGTGCCCACCGACCGGAGGACACTCCGGACAGCTGCCTTAACTCAGACAGTAATAGAGCGCCCGAAACGCGAGCAGCAACGGACGCAGTAAGTGATCTCTGCTAACCCCCAGAGGAAACATCAGTGGGTCCAGACTCTTCTCGGGACACGCTGGAGTAGCAAGGTGCTTGAGACCTACCCTACAACACACGCTCCGGTGGGGGACCCGGTGATCTGGAACTACAAGTGAACCATACCATACCATACTTAAGGATGCGTGGGGTAAAACACAGCACAAAATTCTACGGACTATGCACTGCACGTGTTTGGCCAGCAGGGGAGTGAGCAAGCATTGGGTCCCCAGGTTCACTCTGATGCCGTACTGATTTTGGGAAGCAGGGATTGCACGAGTCTGATACATCCGTGAACCGCATTATTCCTCATATGCACATACCCCTGGTACACTATGTCGTAGAGAAGGTAGGAGCAAACAAACGCTAATCACCAACCCTTGTAAGGAAACCCTGCTATTATCAGTCAAACTCATTCCTCTTTCCGCTCTCATGGATGGGCGAAGACCCCTACCCAAGTTGATTCCAGCATTACTCTCTGGGCCCTGCCCTGAGCAGCCTTGAGGTGTTAGAAAACAGACTCTCTCCGAACATCGAAGTGAACGAAGGATGGGACTCTGCTCCAGTGTAACACATCGTATTGAAGGATCCAGGCAGAGCTCCACAGCTCCTCTACTATAGAAGGCTGCCCCACATTTGTTTGGCTTACTTCTCAGACCACCTACTCCTGGAATCATTCTGGACACATCAGTCCTCATTTTGTAACGTTGCCAACGAGACCGGTCAACCCGAAATCACACTGCGAGTAGCGTCATGAGATCCTCCTTGTTTAGAGCTATAATAACGGACAAAGAGAGGAGACCACAGTAGTTAAACAGCTCACTGAGCGATACACAGGTACTCATACGCCACAACAGTGATGCGGAGAAAGCCACGACACTATCAAAAGTGAAGGACTGCACATTCTGAGAAAATTGTGTGCGACACTCCTAAGTGCTCGCCTACGGAGCCACTCGCCAGAGGGTGGTGCCCCGGCCCTATAGTGTGGGTGCTCTCCCCCTGAACAGTACAGATCACAAATTCTACCTCTCCTTGCTCCAGTAAATCCCTTGTGACATTGTCGAACCTCACACTTTACCAATAACTGAGGTGCACTTGGTGAGGCACGACAAGTGTATGTCAAGACCTATCGTTTCTCACATCAGACGCAGTTACCAAGAGGAGAACTAATCGTCTTTGCCACACCTTAACCTCATACTCTACCGCGAAGGTTGGGCCCCCTTTCTTTAGGGGCGTGTGCCCTCTTCTCTCCGCACAGAAGTGAGCCAACGGGCAGGATCATGCAGCGCCCTCACACATCTCAAATACCACCCCTCCAAGTGCGTTGAACATTGTCCACATGAACATTAAGGAAAAGCTTGCATCTTACAAGTTTCCCCCACATCGCACTCATTCCGCTCCCCCTCTCGACTTTGCGATGGCATTTTCAGGACCAGAAGCAGCTGCAACCAAAGCAGACGTAGCTGACCTATTGTTTGAAATGAAGAGTATGAGAGCCGATATAAGGGGCAAAATGGACAAAATAACTCATAGGATTGACAAAATGGAGGAGAGGCTGGAAGAAGTGGAGCACAATCAGACCTCCCTGTCCACGTTGGAATCACAGATGGACGCCAGGATTGCAGATATTGAAACTAGGGAAGAGGAATTTCGTCTGAAGGTCGACGACCTGGAAAATCGCGAGCGCCGCAATAATATACATGTTTTCGGAGTTCCGGAAAGAGAGGGGGGAAACAGAGATCGATCTAAAAAGAACTTTGCGCTCACTGATGACACTACTGTTCGAGGATGACTCTGTGGATGAGCCTAAACTTGACCGCATCCATCGTGCTGGAGGGTTCGGCTGGGGGCCCAAGACAATTTTAGCTCGATTCCCCAAATATGCGGACAAAGCCCGAATTAGTGATAAGGCCAGACATGGTACACAGATCCCCCTGGACACGGCGAGTGTATCTATTTACCAGGACCTCTCCTTTCTCACCCTGGCCATGAGAAGGAAATGTCTCCCACTCGCCAAATTCCTGAAAGATAAAGCAGTACGATATCGGTGGGGATACCCCTTCTCGCTGACATTTGACAGGAAGGGGAGCATGATAAAGCTGAAAACCGAGAAGGGCATTGGCAGTTGCATAACAGGCTTGGTTGGAGAACAAGAGGAAGGTTCGGCCCCGGACAGAGGAGAGAATAGGGACAGAGTGGAGGATCAAAGGACCAAGGCGAAGAAAGAAACCAGGTTCAAGGAAGTTCAGGAGGATGAACGCATCCCCCGACATGGAACATTGAACTTGTTGGTAAGAATTGATGACGTTGATGGAACATCGGCCTGAGTTAGCAATCTGCTGACCTCTTCGAGATAAGATACTTTGGTGTCAAGATCCGACACGACCAAGCAACGGGCGATCAAGACATGGACAATAGAGAGTAGAATTTATGCGGGATTACTAGCGGTAGGAAACAGCGGGGCGGTCACGGGGGGCTCATTATTATTAGTTATGTTGTTATGTTAAAGGACCATAAGGGTTATGGTCTTAACGAGTGTTCCGAGACTACCTGGGTGAGGATAACCCAGCTGGATCGGACGCCGTACAGGGAAGGCGGAGGGGGGGAGCAGGGGGAGGGGAATGGGAGCGGTCAAGGCAGGTATTTATATTGGTACATGCAGAGTCATAACATGGATGTTCAACGCTAACTTGTTGGGGCCTGCGAACAGAGATCTAGATGGCAATGATGTCCATGACAACTGACAGTTTAGCAGGCAAGTCCGGGTTTCTTAGGGCTGCCACTTTGAATGTCAAGTGTCTTAATTCCCCTACTAAACCATCATTGGTCTCCTGAGAATTCAGGAGTGCCAATCTAGACATACTCTTCCTTCAAGAGACTAGATGCATACGCGGGAGGAACGTAAGGTCCTGTATGCCAAAATGGGACTTGAATACTGGGGGTCAGGCCCCCTACAAAAAGCGGGAGTGGGTATTCTCGTTATAAAGGGACTCAAATTTGAAGTTATAAAACCTGGTCGGAAATAGGAGGGAGAGCCTTGGTCCTGATGGGCAAATTGTGCAACACTAATCTCACTCTGGCATCCCTCTACGCACCCAACGGAGGACAATCTCTTCCTTCAGCACATGATCCCAAAGATTATGCTTGAGGCCGAGGGGGAGGTCATCCTTGGGGGCGATTTTAATATGTGGGCTGACCCCACACTTGATGGGCAAGCCAGCAACCCAGAGTCAAATGAACGCTGGATAGTGGCCGTACTGAGGTAACTAAAATGTACGACCTATGCGGACTACATGATATATGGCGCCGGCTCCACCATCAGAACGCTGGCTACACATTCTATTCAGCCCCACACTCCACATTCATGAGAATAGATTCTATATAATTTACCGCTGGCTTAACCAATGCAGCATCTGCCTCGGAGATTTCCCCAATCTCCTTGTCCGACCATGATTTGGTTACCACTACTGTTAGCCTACTTGCTCTCCAGCATAAAAACTCAAGATGGCGTTGCAATGAATCACTGTGTAAGGACCAGGTCTTTAGAGAAAAATTGGCAAAGGAGATCAGAGTATTTTGATCACAACGACACAGGGGAGGTATCCAAAAACATGATTTGAGAAGCTGGGAAGGCTACCTGGAAGGGCATATTGATTAAGGAGGGAGCTGATAAGAAAAGGGAGAGACCCTTAATAGAAAATAAGATAAGAAAAGAGCACAATTTGATCTTCTGGCGCAATGCAACGACGAGGGGAGAAGAGACAGAATAGCTGAGACGGTCCAAAAGAAACAGGAACTTCGGCACTTGGAGGAAGGCCTAGTCATACGCAAGCTCCAATTTCTTAAGCAAAAACATTACAGAAAAGGAGACAAGACTGACGCACTCCTGGCCGCTTGGCTAAGAGGGCAGCGAGCTGTGGGATGGGTTGTAGCTATAGAAAACAAACATAACCCCCTGCCTATTGACCCCAAGAGTATTCCCGAGGCCTTTGACTTACGAGCACCTCTATAAGTCTGAAACCAAACAGGGGGAGGTGGACATAAATCGTTAGATGAATGAGTAAACTTGCCAAAACTCTCCCGGACAAGGTTGAATCTTTAGAGTCTACTATAACTTCTGATGAGGTGGAAAATGCCATTAAAAGACTACCGACTGAGAAAGCACCTGGAAACGACGGGTACACTGCAGGGTTTTATAAGACCTTCCTCGAACCCCTCCTCCCCTTTATGGTCTATCTGTTCAATCCCATTGTGGAAATCAGGACAGTATGCGAAGTGGAGTTTCGTAGACCTTTATTACACAGTGTCTTAACCAGGTAGTTGAACTCCAGGGTTGACCCCACAGTTACTTCACTGTGAGTAAAAGGCACCAGGAGTTCCTCTTCTTTTTGAGTGTCTCCTACTCTCACGGACCCGGATAGGCCCACCAGTTGCTCTCACTCTCCTCTCCTTCTCCCTGCAAAAAGCAACAAAAACGCCATTAGGCCAGTCCCTTTTATACCTGGGGTTTGGAGGGAAAAAGGACCAATCGGGGACAACTTCCCTTCCCCCCTGTCTGATTGGTGGGGACCCTAGGCACCCACCCTCTATTAATAGTGCTGCCTCCTCCCCCCCTCCTCCTTTATACTGGCTGCCTGGTTCTAGCTTCCCCTCCCTGCTGTTAGCCACACCCCCTCCATTGGCTCGCCCCCCCAACAATGTGTCTCCCTCGAGCCATGTCTCCCGGAGGCCCGTCCTGCTTGAGGCCCCAAGCCACCGTCCTGGGTCTGCCCCACATGAGGTAAGGAGGGGGTTCTGGTGGGGTGCCCCTGATGGGTCCTTGCCCAGCTGTCTGGCGCACCTCCGACGCCGAGCGGTCGGCACGAGTCGGGCTCTCCAGTTCCCGAGCCTCGCCGCCGCTCGCCGCCGGAGGCCGCCAAGGTATGCTGCGCTCGCGGGTCTCCCAGCCGCAGCGCCAGTGAACCCGGTCCTTGTGGGCGCTGCGGCTGCGAGCACCCGCGGCGCCGCGGCTGCAACGCCGGCACCGTCGCGGGACGCCGACAAGGCTCCCCTTTTAACAGGGACGCCTTCCCGGCGCCCGCGTTCGGCGCCGCACACGCCCGCGGCACAGCGGGCTCCCTCGGCGGTGCATCCCGTATTCCCCCGCCATCCGCCTTCACATCCTCACACCCATTTTGCAAACGGGGGTAGCACCCAAATCCTTCTCGCAGGCATAGATCTCAGTAATTCCTAAGGATGGTAAAGACCTCAAAAAGTGCGCATCTTACCGCCCCATCTTCCTCCTTAAAGGAATGGTTCGGTCAAAAAATGTTATTGTCCCTATGGGTCGGCCATGTGTTATTAAGCCTAAGTCGCTCGATTTTAGAAATATTTCCTATGGACCATACACGAGTTTTCGTCCATTAAACGCACGCGAAAACAGGCACCAGGGTGCTGCCATTTTGTGATAATCCTATCACTTGCCCCATCGCCCTGGCTGACCTGCTTTTGCGGCACTAAATCATATCCCCCTCCCCTGAGCCTGACATTATCAAAACATTCATATTCCATGCCTCTCTCCGTGACGTTACTGTGCTGCGTAGGCAAACGCGCCCAAGCGTCTTCTACGCGACTTCACACAGAACCTGGAAACCAACACAGATCAACTCACAACACAGCGTGCCACAATTCGGAATATGAAACTGTACTTTAAAATCAAACAGCAATACGGTACATTTGGTAAAGTACATTTATTTGACATTAAATGTTTAGAGAATATTCAGCAATTGGCATAATAAATCCGAATGGAATTTTTTCTTTTCTCTCGATCCGCAAATCCGGAAAAGTTTACCGTGAGTCATGCGTTGTTCCTTTATGGTACACAGGGTGTTGGTTTTCGTTAAAAGAAGCACTTTGGACGCACGGTGAACCGCAAGGCTGTTCCATCAACTAAGCACTAGGCCACCGTAAAGGTCGATATGTTGCTTCTAGCCGCTAGTACTGCGTAAGGGCATATGGGGCCCCTTGGTGATCGTCCCATAAAATGGTCAAACGTTGTGCAGTTGTTTACAAGAAGCTGCAGCTGGCGGTTGAAAAATCCATCTGCCGGGGTCTGGAATAGGTGGCAGTGGCAGTACGGTAGGATGTACCTGTTCAGAAAATATAAAAATTGAAATTAGTCTCACCAGCCGATCTTTATTACCATTATTAATTTTATTTATTACGGGCGAGCTGAAACTATTTGCTTGCGAGGATAGTGCAAAGGAGTATGTTCGGCTCTAAAAGCAATGCGAAAACTAACAAAATAAATCGAGGGAAACACACAAACGAATTATTTTTTTTACCGTTGAACCACTGAGAAACGACTGTCTACATGCGTGTCGAATGGGCCAAGACCGCTAGTAGGGTCCTATGTTTCATGCCCTGTATGCCAAAATACAATAGGTTTGGCCTGTACTTTAGGCACATATTATGGAACACCTCCAATTCTCCTGTGTGACAGAATTCTGTCAGTCCCCTCAAATCTCTTGATAGTTTTATCGAAAAAAATCTTCTCAATGGCTTTGTGTGTAGGTGAAGATGTAATCAACCACTTCTTCTTCCGTGCCTCCTCTGTGGACAAAGGGCCATGTTCACATTGGTGGAAATGTAGGTTTTCTGTCCAGCGGTGAACGTTGGTACAGTGATGCATCAGTGACCGCCATTTTTCAAGTAGGATTTCCACTGACCCTTCACAAGTTTTGGAGCTCCACCAAAGATGGTTGCTGATAGACTGGGACCACTGTGAAATACTTTCAAAACCTTTTTTTTCCCTGCAGCCGAGATTTTCTTATTGATTGATTTAGCAAGATGCCATATGTCAAATTGATGTTTAATATGTGGGAACTGCTCTCTCATTGTCTTGGCAATTGAAACGTGTCTGTCCGTCGCTATGAGGTCGATGTGCATTCCCCTTGATTGTAGATATTGCAATGATTTTATAAATCCTTGTTTCTCCATGGCCACTGAGAATTTACATTGGGACACCTGCACGACCACCAAACTGACAATTTTCTTACTATCCATGTCCTGAAAGTGGAAGGTACAGTACTTGGCAGAAAATCCAGGGCTGTCGCACTGTCCATCGCCGGCTAGCCTGAATCGTTTCCCTTCAAATGTACTTGCTAGAGACAATTGTTCAATTTTCCAAGCATCACTAATGGCCGGAAACAGATAATCATGTTGGTATTTGTAGTACTGCGTTTTAGAAATGAAATGGAGTCCCACAAACTGAAAGAAAGACTCGTACTTTCTAAAACTGGACCCACTAAAAAGTGAGGCAGCTGCACACAGTAGATTGCCTGCTGCCAGCTTCCCCAGCATCGGTTGTGCAGACCATGAGAACGCATGATTTAATCTACAGGCGGCATGTATTTTGACGTTACTGCCTTGTTTTTGACGAGTCACATGAATCAATGGCGCCCCACATACTTCCCTTCCAACTGAATGCCCACATTTCAGCATACTTATAATATCCAGCAAACAACTGTCGAATACTATGTATTTGCCCTCTTTCATTAGACTGCCATCCGGCGTGAAAGTTGTTTCGGACTGTGCCGTTGAGGACATATCAACAAATTTGAAAGAAATATCGCTGATATCAAGTTCTGATGCGTCGTTGGGTGCTACTGCTGGTTCATTCTCTGTCATTTCAACCTCTCTTACTTCAGCATTGATGGGAGAACGCAACAATGTCGACAGCTTTTTGGGTGGCAAATTTTTTAGTGGGTGTAGATTGTGTGAATTGATCTGCGACTACTTCAGAGCTATCTTCAATACATTCAGTATCATCTTCTTTTGGTGGTGCGATCGAACTGTAGCAATGGTCCAATAAAACTTTACTGGATTCTCCGGACACATTCAATTCATGTTCTAGCCATTGGAAATGAGCATCTCGAGTCTCAACACGCCGCGTCTGAATTAATAGTTCCTCCATAGTGTAAATGGTCTGGCAAGCAACATCTCTCATTTGCTTCACTGCCTGTGTATGTATAGTTCGTACACCCACGGGTAACTGGAGGACAGATTGGAAAAGGGATGTTCATTTTAAACACAATATAAAGTATAGTACAATTGACAGGAAAAAAACATAATATAGTCCCCAACACAAAACAATTCCTAAAATTATGAACTGTTTGTAACTAACCTTATTTTTGTTTCTTTACTTTGCAGCTTTCTTGACTCTAACTTCAACATCTGCACGCTGTTGCTCCGGTTCGTTTCCGCATGTCTTCCCTTCCTCTTGCGCTGCAACGACTATATTTTCTGGATCCACATAGACAACACGGAATGACGCTCCATCGACTCCCTGAATCATAGTACTTTCATTACTATGTATCACAATATTGAAAACATAAAACACACGTAAGGACGAACACACAGGTACATCTCAATAGCTAAACACGAATTAAACATTGTGTAGAACAATCAAACGACAAGTATTCGAGCTCTGATGATCTAGTTCGATGGAACTGTCAGTATCCATACCTCCTGGCTCCGCATGGACTGCCATGAATGGTTGTATTGGAGAGGAGGCATCAGAAACTACCTGAAACACAGTACTTGCATTAGTATGGTTTTCAATATTGGAAACATCACACACTTGGGGTCGACGGCACAGGTACATATAAAGAGATAAACACAAATGATGCATTGTCCAAAAGAATCAAGGAATATCTAAATATGATCAGATTTCATCGACTTATTTCTCCTATTTATTTACATCTGCATCATCTAAATGGGATGTTGTTATTGTAGTGGAAGCTCCGTCGTCTCCCTGAAACACAGTACTTGCGTTAATAGGGAAGAAAGTATAGCAAATGGAATCACATTATGACGACGCTCGATGGAGCTGTCAGTATCCATACCTTGTGCTGCCGAAGAATATGTAGGGATGTTGTAAATGTAGTGCGCACTTCCGAAAGCTGTTGCGCCGATTCGTATACGCAAGGTCGTGCTTCCACTTCCCCTGGAATTACTTGAATGTCAGGCTCCGCATCAAGTGCAGGGGTTGACGCTCCAACTGTCTGAAACATAGTACTTGCATTAGTAAGGATTACAATATTGAAAACATAACACACACTTGGGGTCGACCACACATGTACATATCAATGGCTAACCACGAATGAAACATTGTGTAGAACAAT
The DNA here is from genome assembly GCF_040938575.1 of Ambystoma mexicanum. Taxonomy (NCBI): domain Eukaryota; kingdom Metazoa; phylum Chordata; class Amphibia; order Caudata; family Ambystomatidae; genus Ambystoma; species Ambystoma mexicanum. The sequence continues at coordinate 155,423,680 of NC_090937.1, forward strand.
CAAACAACAAGTATTCTAGCTCTGATGATCTAGTTCAATGGAGCTGTCAGTATCCATACCTCGTGCTGCTGAAGAATATCTAGGGATGTTGTCAATGTGATGGACGCTTCAGTATCTCCCTCAAAGACAGTACTTGCATTACTATGGATAACACTAATTATAACTGAAAACAAACACCAGTGGACGATAACTAAGGTGTATATCAATTGGAAAGCACTAACCAACCATTTGGTAAAATAATTACACGATACAATAAAACTATTACTTGACATGCATAAAACAAGTCTGTAGCGGAATAGCCAAGTAAGATTACCTGATACGCGCTAGAAGTGGTTGATAACTGCGAACACGTCAAGGATGTAGAATGTTCTTGCTTCAGATTCAAGGGATGGTCAAGCAGTTGTAAAGGTAAATTATTGATTTGTAATGAAATGCCAATATTAAAAATTGCCATGTAAGGAGACAGAATACTTGAGTAATGCTATTGAAAATGCGCAATATAGCACAGTTCCGTGTGCCCATATATAGATTTTGTTTGTGGGTTATGAAATCGAAAAAGAATATATTGATAAATGTCATTATTCAAAAAGCTATACACTCATATCAATGTCGAAAATATTACAAGGGACACGACACCTAAAATATCAATGAATCCATTTGGCTACCTACACACTACCGCAAGGCCTAAAGCTAAATTTGGACACTTGACTCACCAGTGGCGGAATGTGGACGAATAGAGTGGGAATAGCGTTTGCGAGCAATTTTCGTGTCGTTCGCCGTTTATTCTTCTTTGTTACCCAAGATGTTGTGTACATGTTCGAGGAAAAGTGCCGGCTGCAGATGCGGTATCGATCACCCCTCTTGTCCTGTAAGACTTGTTGGACTCTACTTTCCAGCTCATCCAGTGGATATCCGCAATGCCTGACCCATTCTCTTATTCAGTTTTTGGGAATACATGCATTGTAGTGCCTTCAGATTTAGCATGGGTCTTCGAAGGGCAACTGCTAATCGAACAGGCAGGCATTGTTGAAAATTCTGAAAAGTAAATATCGACATTATTATACAATCTTGATGAATAAAAATGTGATACAAAAGTAAATGAACCATACAATGTTCAATGCAAGGTTTGTTTTGGTCGCAGGAACTATACCAGTTCATCATGTATTTGCATAAATTGCAGAAATGTATAAATGATGTGACTAAACTCTGAACATGTGACTCGTCCCTAGGATGTTCTGTCTTGCACGAGAAGGAAACATGCTTACATTATATACTGGACCCCCGAAGGATGCAATTCGATGACAATTGACACAGATGAAAATAAATAGATCTATTGATAGCATAGCAATGGAAACTCAAGTCAATATCAATGAGACCAATGAACATAGCACTATTGAGTACACTACTCGCAAATAGATAGAAATTTAAAAATCAACGAAATATGACTAGGATACATGGCCTTACCTTGACCAACAAACAGTTGGATTCAGCAAGCTGAGCAGTATGTTGCAGGAGAACAGGTAGATGGCCACAGGTAGCACACTGACGAGTTTGCTCAAAGCGGTCACAGAAGTTCACGGATAGCACGACGACGAGCAGATTAGCATAGATCTCAGTGGTTCTCAGGTAGCACATTCAGGAGTTGACTTGCAAAGTACAAATATGTTCTCATGAGACATATCAAGTGGTTTATAAAGTATTACAAACAGGGGTGTGTTTGTGAATGAATGATGTGTGTATGTCGTGTTATTATGTGGTTTGCCGGGGGCCAGCCAGCGTGAGGGGGGGTCCTGGTCAGACACACGGGCTCTGCGGTGACCGATGGCCCCTTGCCGCGCTCATCCCCTGGTGCAAACTGCCTTTGATAGAGGGGGGTGGGATGGATGGGCCTGGGGCGTGCAGATAAGGCACAGGAAGGCTGCTGAATGGAGACACACTTATGTGGATTGCAGGGGGGCGGCCTGCTCCAAAGGTGAGCCCTGCCTGGAGACACAGAGTCTGAGGAGGCCATGTGAGCAATGGCCCCTTGGCGTGGAATACCTTTTGAAATGTACATGGTTATTTGGCACCTTGGCCGTTCGCGCCCCTCTCAGCCTCCCATGGCAGCGCGCATCCACTGGACTTGTTGTTATGGACTTTTGTTTTTGTTAAACTAACCACTTTTTTATACTTTATATAGTTATACTTTGCCTTTGATAGGCGAGGGGGATGGATGGATGGATGGATGGGCCGGTGTGCGTGCAGACAAGGCACAAGAAGACTGCTGAATGGAGATACTTGATTCATTTAAAAAATCGAAACAACCGTTGTTAAAATATATGTGGTATTTTATTTTGTTTCTTTTTTTGATGGCACAAAAATACAAAACTTTACACATTGTACAGGTCAGGTTGCAGCACAGCGAGGGAAAAATCCCCTGTACTGACCGCTGTCACTCGGGAAAGTTTCTCTTATGGCACGAACGGCACAGGCGGGTATTACTCTTCGAACGTGGTGTCCAAGCCTCCTGTGAAGCCACGGTGTAAAGGAACGATAGGCCACCAGCCGGTACCACCTGTGAAAAATGATACAAACTGTTTTTAAATGACCAAGATAAGTTGATTTCAAGTTTGTTGTCAATGACAATTCTTGTAACTAATGGCATTCTGCTCGGACACATGCTATCTATACTCTGCACACTATTGAACGACTTTCATGCATTACAATGATATGTAGATGTAATTTTGGATATAGGAGACGACCATGAAATAATAGTGGCATCACAATTATACTTACTCATTACTCTGATTACAAGGACGAACAGTAGTGCGAAGTTCGTGCATCAGCACCATCATTATCCTCAACACGGACCGTGTGAGGCAGGCTGCCCTGAAGTCTGGCAGCTCGGTGATGCATTGCGGTCGTGGCTCGCCTTCCGAAATGTAGGCCACGCATCCCGAGTTTTCACAGCAGCAGTAGTTCTCCTCCTCGTTTGGCATTAGCTCGCACCGATTGCATGTGCACCAGGTGGAAACACCGTCCATGCGACTAGGTCCAGTGTCTTCATCCGTTGATTCGTCCTGCCAACTGCCGTCCGAAGCCCCATCATTTTCGCATTTGTTTCCCCTTTCCAGTAGTTCCGCCTCGGTATACTCAGGCTCGTACATGCAGGGCATTATTGTAGCCATTGTGTGGTAAACAAACTAAAATAATTTATAGCGATGGTACAGGTGTTCACACGGGCTACAAGCGGCGAAGGTAGCTGACCAGAGCACAAACGAGTCACAGAATACTCAAAGTAACACAGAGAGAGGAATGGAATCGAACATCTGCTGGTGTGTGTTGTGAAACGGTCTGTTTATACTTATTGAGGAAAGAGGCGTCTTGCCATTTCCATGGTGACACGTCATTAGCTGAAGCGCAGCGATTTTTGACACGAGACGTGCTTTGGCGTTGTGAAATGGGCGGTACGCGTCTGTTGATGACAGGCTCAGGGGCGGGGGATATGATTTAGTGCCGCAAAAGCAGTTCAGCCAGGGCGATAGGGCAAGTGATAGGATTATCACAAAATGGCAGCGCCCTGGTGCCTGTTTTTGCGTGCGTTTAATGGACGAAAACTTGGGTAAGGTACATAGGAAATTTTTCTAAAATCGAGCGACTTAGGCTTAAAAACACATGGCCGACCCGTAGGGACAATAACATTTTTTGACCGAACCATTCCTTTAAAATAGACGCAAAAATGTACACACGTGTATTAGCAGCGAGGCTGGAAACCCAGATGCCATTTTTAATACGTCCCAACCAGGTCAGATTCATTTTGGGCCGACAGGGCACTGACGCAACCCCCAAAACTTTGCACCTAATACATGAGGCACGGAAAATGTCAAACGTCCCCTCGCTTCTGTCCATTGATGCTGAGAAGGCGTTCGACACAGTGGAATGGGATTTCCTGGAAGCAGTGTTACGCAAAATAGGACTAGGCCCTATACTCGGGAAAGCGATTAAAGCAGTGTACACGTCGCCCTGAGCGTCGGTAATGGCGAATTCAGAGTACTCTAGGTGGTTCACCCTCGAGAGGGGCATGAGACAGGGCTGCCCCCGCTCAGCAATATTGTTTGCACTCTCGTTGGAACCCTTGGCCCAAACGCTCAGGGCTGATAGCCAGGTGGAAGGCTTGATGGTAAATGGAAGAGAATTACAAACTAGCCCTATATGCTGATGACGTCCTACTCCATCTGCAGAATCCTCTGACTTCAGTACCCCGAGCCATACAACTTATTGAGACGTACGGCTCATTATCAGGATTCAAAATCAACCAATCCAAAACCATTCTCTTTCCCTTACATGAACCCACTCCTGAGTCATCCAGGGAACTCTCTCAGCTGGGTTTGGTGATGGGAGGTTACACATTACGCTACCTGGGGATTAATCTGATAAGAAATGTCGATGATATGCATAACACTAACTTCCCAGAGCTCCTCTCCGTTTCTCATTTAGATTTGGCAAAATGGCGGCCCCTCACGATTTCCTGCATGGGGCGGTTGAATGCCATCAAAATGGTATGCCTCCCTGGTTTTCTTTTTATACCCTTTTCAGGTCCTCCCGTTGAGGATCCCAGATGGGTTTTTTAAAGAGGTGAAAAGTGCCATGCTTCATTTTCTGTGGGAGGGAAAGAAACAGAGGATAACATATGACGTCCTCACACTCCCCAAGGAAAAAGGTGGGGTGGGCCTCCCAGACCTCAAACTGTACTATCAAGCGGTCCAATTGCGTGTGCTGATCCCCCATCTGAGGGATAGGAAAGATCTACAATGGGTCCAACTAGACAATAATCTAGCCCCTGCCACGGTCTCAGAATGGTTATGGGTTCTGAGATCTAAACTCTTGCGAAGACTCCGAGACCACCATATACTAGATACTATATGGGATATATGGAAGGAAGGGGTGGACATGGTAGGTATCACAACGTAGCCATCCCCCTTAAGTCACCTATGGGCCCAGGGGATTCGTGAAGAGATTCCGGCTCACTCGAGATACCAATCATGGTTTGATGCAGGTTTGGAGAGAGTTGGACAGTTGTGGAAGGGAGGGGTATTCTTCACAGTCCCGGAACTCGAGGAGGCGCTCCAACTAAACCTTATTCCGGCCTTCCTTTACTTACCGCTTAAAGGCGTGTTATTGAGGGAAAACTGGCAAGTTAAAACACAAAAGGAGCTTACACCATTTGAGAAGCTCCTTGATACAGTGACTGAAACTAAGGTTTTGATTACGCAAATGTACCGCATTATTAGAAACAAGCTCAAGATCAATCACGAAGCTCAAACTAAGGTGGGAATTAGATTTTGGTAGAGAATTTGTCCAAAGTACTTGGATAAAGATATGTAAAACACCCTCACTAGTATCGATTGCTGCACAGTATAAATGACATGCTATCAAATTATTGCATAGGTGGTAATATGATCCCCATAGATTATCCAAAATGTTTCAAACCACTAGTCCTATGTGTTGGCGGGAATGTGGACAAAGAGCCAATTATTGTCACATGTGGTGGGAATTGTTAGGGAGAATTCTCATCTATGGCTAATTTCCCTCACCTAGTGAGTCCCCCCAGCAGCTTTGCTGGACTTCTGGAGTTTATTTTTTTCCACTTGGTAAGAGTGAGAGCTTTTCCCCCACTCTTACCTGTGTTTTGCTATGTGTTTCTATCTGTTTTTGTGATTGTGGACTCTGGAGTACACCACTTCAGTAGCCCCCTTCTTTTTGTGTGTCACACAGCACCTTCAGTGCCGTGGCAGAGGGTTGTCTTTGAGACTTCCCTCGACTCCATTTCTGAGGCGACTACCGTCCCCCAGAAAAGGGTAAAGTTAACATTAACTTTACTTAGTCAATCTACCACAGATCCAGTACACCCCATCCTCCATGGAGTGCTGGAAAGGGTTAACTCGTATCCCTTTTTTATCTGTACTGCCTAGAGCATGGTTTTTCTCTTTTTTACATTTAGACTTGGCTGGTGGCAGTGGTATCTACCCTAACTTTTCTACCGCGATTATATTAGATAAACGTGGTACTGTTCTTGGCAATTATATTAGCCTCGAACATAAACCCGCTTGACCAAATCGTCTTTCTTTTGGCTCTGGTTGGGTTTATTCACCATTTCTTTTTGTTAAAGTCCTTATTGTGTTTTACTTTGCGTGGCAAACTAGGTTCGCCTTCTTTGTTCACTGTCTTTTGTCCGGCTTCTGCTCAGAAGCCCTCAAGGCGCCTGGGTGTCTAGGTGGGATGAATGTGAGGGAGGGGTGTATTCACCCCCTGCGCAGGGTATCCTAGGAAACCCAAGTCGCACTTTGTCATGATTGGCCAGGGTAGTTGCCCGGGCTGGACAGCCCCCCTGCTGGGTGATTGACAGCCAGGCTGTGTGAATGGGGTTTTTTCGCATAAAAGGCAGGTCTCTTGGGCTAGAAGTCAGAGAGTCGCCACTGGAAGTACAACAAACCAAAGCGAAGAGGAGTGAACGACGGCTGCTGCAACTACCCCGTCCCGGTGAAGCCCTGCTGTAGTCCTGGGCTTTCTGCCCTTCAACGACTCGGAGAAGATCCAGTCCGGACTCTTCTTCCCTTCAACATGGTGGGGATAACCAGCTCATCTTCTACAGCCAGAGGATCCTCTTCCTTGGTCGAAATCGATGCACGCTGCTGTAGTGGTCCGGATAGCCACCTGAAGAGCCTCCCCTGTTTTTTTAAGGAGCGCACCTTTTATTCCTTGTCGCTGCCTGCTTCATCCCTGTGTGGTGCAGACCCCCTTCAGACGTCCTCCTTCACAACGAAGCTCCAGGAATCGTGGGTCTGCGGGAAATCAACAGAAACAACTGCCAGGGCATCAGCTGCACTATTGGAACAAGGTACTGTTTTCTGCTTGAGTAAACTGGGTGAATCCCTTTTTCTTCATTTCCAAGGCTTGCCCTTGTCTTCCCTCCTTCTTATAACTTTTGCTTCCGAACATTGACAATATCGAAGTACTTTTGGCTACGTTGAATCGTGAACTGTGACTGTTTGATCTTCGGCAACAGGCCCCGGTGTCTTTCGACCCTATCTCCGGCCCTTTGACTTTTGAACTCCTGTCTCTGAGTGTTTCTTGATTCTGCCTGCCTAACCAAAATATTGCCTGTGATTTTTGCCTCCAATTCCCTCTGGGTATCTCAGGTGCTAAGTGTGTTTTTGCCCCGGTAGCATTTCATGTCACGGATACGCGTTTATTTAGTAGACCAAACTGTCAAAAAGTGATCGCAATTGTATTTGCGGTAACGTGTTTTGTTCATTACACCGGTTCATTCAAACACAGGGTACTTACCTTGAGACTTACTGTACAAAGTGAATTGGTTAGTTGTAGTATATTTAACGTGTGTTTTTTTTTTTTTAAGTTTAATAGAAGTGTTGTGTTTTTAACGAATGGTTTAAAAATAAATGTACTTATATTTTTCTACCTGAAACCTTGAGTCTGTGTTTGCTTGAATCACAGTAGTTGTGGTCCCTTTGTGTAATCTCTGCTACTGCTCATATACTCTTGAGATAAGCCTGGCTGCTCCGCCACTTTTACCATTCTGCCATAGTAGTACAGGCTTGTACCAAAGGTAAAACCTGTATTGCCACCTGTAGTCCTAATTGTGTTTAGTGGTCCCGAAGGCCACTGCACAGGATTCTGCCTAACAGGAATGTCCTCTGGTGCGGGTATACTGGAGTGAAGCCCTAGGCTGGATTAGGCAGATTGATGGAATCTCTCGAGAAGCAACACCTCTTCTCGTATTATTTGGCCTGGACGAAGATGATGCTGGAGTAACAAAAGCAGGCAGAATTGTGGCCCCCTTACTTCTTGCGGCTCGAGCCTGCCTGGTGATCAGGTGGAAGGCGCAGTATCTCCCCTCTAAAAAAGAGTGGATCGGGGTGGCCACAAATATATGCACAATGGAAAGAATCACTGCTGCCCTTCACGAAAGATCGGCTCAACATGAAGTACTCTGGAATGATTTTGTAGAAAAGTATGCTCCTGACCCTGTAAGGAATGCTACATGATTGCGACAATGGTTGTGGACGGAACCAATAACATTCTCTAGTGAAATCGCATCGTGATGGCACAGTAATCCGTGAAGCACCCTGCTAATGACATTGAAACTCTTTGAATTGTTAGGCATGTCAAACACACCTCCATGAAGGCCCCACATGGGATAAATATGCATGCATGATAATGTAATATAAATGTGCTGATGACCTGTCTAGGGGTGTAGGGGGATGGATGGAGGGACTGTAGGTTATTTTGGCTTGGCTGGTACAGTATCTCCGGAAAACAGGATGGACCTAGCTTCGATAAGTGAATGTAACTTGATACTAATACCAAACGTATGTTAATTGTTTTTTTCATGTATAAAACAAAACAAATTTGAAGAAAAATAAATATGTATTTTATCATATTCAAACACTCATAAAGCCCTTCCTACTTGCGCCTTACCTCACAAGGGCGGTTAACGCCAGAATCGAAAAATTATTCAGGCCAGCACCCGCAGACAACCTGTATATTAGGGGTCAGCTAGAACCTAATTCACTAGTCTTCACCACTACCAGAAAGAGGGCTGGCACTCCTCTGGCATTGGCTAAAGCCCTGCTAGACAAAGGAGGTAAGAGAATCTACACGTTCGGAAGGAAGGTTGCCTCCTCAGCAGCATTTCAAGCTAGAATCGCAAACGCTACACTCCTTGCTAGTTACGGCTGCCACAAGTGGGATGATTTGGAACACCAGTTCTCCAGCATGGGGTCTGGCATGGATTCACATGCTCATGAATATTCCCCATCAGGCTGGGAATCCTCAGTAAAGAAAAAATCAGTTTCAATTTCGTTTCTGAACTGTCTTTCTACTATTAACCAATCACTGGTCTCTGGGTCATAGTGCCCCCAGCCAATGACTGCCCTCTACCTAAGCCCCTCCTCTGGCAGCCATCTTCAGATTTTTACTGCACGTTCAAGTGTTGGGGGTCCTTGTCCTGTAGCTCTCGAGCTTTTACTGTGAATTGCGTTTTTTCAAAGAGTTTACTCTTATTTTTTCGGTCAATTCTAGCCTCAAGCGCCACCGATTCTTCTTCCGATCAACGGGGACCTGTTTCGGAAATTTCTACACCCCTCAAGGGCAGATTTTTGTCAAGTTACACTTCTTGGAGGATTCCGGAAGACCTTTGAGGCCTACCCCGATATGGACATGGCCCAGGACAAGGGAGATTGGACACCTACTGGATCCAAACTGTTCAGTAACTGCCCAGGATGTGGACTGCAGAACGTCTTTAAGGAGGACGAGCACTCGTGGTGCCGCTACTGCCTACACGCCGACAAGTCGCACGTGGAGCAGGACCGTGCGTTCTGCAAGAACATGTCCGTCAGGACCATGAATGACCGTCATACACGACTCACCAACTGGCTGGAGGCGAAGAACCCAGCAGCAGGTGAGAAGAAGTCTGAGTGGTCTTGTAAGACCTTTGAGGGCGCTCCGGCGACGGGGCCCAACAAAAGACAAAGCACCGCAAGTCTGCGGGCACCGGGAGCGACGGTGGTTCGGGCTCCTCGGCTGCCAAGTAGGGCGCAATGTCACCAACGCCATCATCCACGAGCCAACGCTCTGGCTCAGTGAAAAGGAAGTCTGAGAACCCGGGTAAGCTTCGGGAGAAGCCATGGTCGATCCCAACGGAGAAAGCCATGGGGGGGCCAGGCGGTAACCCTCCCCCTAAGGTGAAGGCCCCAGACGCACCCAAGATCCTGAAGGCCCTGATTCACCCGGCTAAGGCCTCGATTGAAGGAGTCGTGGCGGCCATGGCGAAGCTGGCAGAGGCTATCCCAGTGTAGACAACCTTCGGGCCTTGAGTTTCCCTGCCACCCCGGAGGGAATCGTCTTTCCAGCCGATCGAGAAGACCCCCGTGAAACCCTGGGTTGAGAAAGAGGGGGGGCACAGTAGCCCTAGCGTACTCAGATACCTCCTCTGAGGATGAGCTGGCTGGCGTCAAAGCTATCCTGGACAAGAAGTTCGAGGAGCTCATGACATACGGGAAGGATCCCGACAAGGCTGATGGAGAGAGAGAGAGGGCGGAGCCGACGAGGAGCCGTGGCCGAAACAGAGGACCCCGCACCCCAACCGACGCTCCCGTCGCAACCGATGCCTACGCTACAGGACAACTTGGGAGCAATATTGATGGCTTTGCAGACCCTGTGTACGGAGATAAGGACAAGGTTGCCCTTACCCCCAGCGGACGATCCAGTGGCAGCTGGACCGTCTGGGAGCCCGCCAGGCAAGCGGAGTCGAGTTCATCCTCCCCCTCCAGCCTTCACCCCATCCCCTGCGCTGAGGGACTTGACGGCGACGACAGGGACTGACGACGGAATGGATCTCCCGTCACCTCCCCCCCTCAACCCCCCCCCGCGACGAAATTGGCTCCTTTCACAGCATGATCGCTTTTCCAGCTGTGCTCCGTGGAACAGAAGAAAAAGGGATTTCGAGGGGATTGGTTCCTCCGACGTATTCCATATCTATGACAGGTAATCACCACAGCTGTGCTGCTTTGGAAAATTTTCTGCGTCCTGCGTTGATGACGTCAATACGCTGTCCTCGAGAGCCTCTGTCGAGCCGACGTCACCGGATGTTATAAGTAGGATGCACGACGCCCGTAGCCTCAGTTACGTTTTTTCCACAAACGTATTCACTTCGGAGATCTCGGCACGCCTCGGTTCTTCTGAGTTGTTCTATCGGTTCTTCGAACCTGTTTGTTTGTGAAGATTTCCATGATGTCTTCGTCTTATACCCCGCGGCCGGGTTTCAAGAAGTGTCGGGACTGCGGTTCGAAGATGTCACTGACGGACCCGCACAACGCCTGCCTCTGGTTCCTCGGTGAGGACCATGCCACAGACGATTGTGACGAGTGTCAGTCGTTGACATCGAAGGCCTTGCGGGAGCGTAAGAAGCTTTCTGTCGGTAGGGTGTCCAAGCCCCCGAAAGTCAAAATCCACTGGGCTTTCGACCGACCATTCGCGTGGCGACTCTCCGCATCGTCCGCGTAAGTCCAGGGGATCTCGGTCCCAGAGTGGCTCCCGCCATTCCTCTGCCTCTTCGAGGCACTCACGGAAGCACCGTCACCGGTTGCCTTCCCCGCCCTCGTCAGAGGACTCCGCCCGTCGGCGGGTTGCTTGTCCCAACAAGCATTCCTCTCCTGCGAAATGGGATTCCTTTCGTGAGGAGATGATGGTGATTTTTCAGTAGCAGGGCTCCGTTCCATCCGTGACGTCGAAAGACAGCGGCAGGGAACATGCTAGAGCCACCGTTCATACGCCTTCGGGCTCGAGCGGTCTGCGTGATCACTGGGAACCTTCGAGGTCCTGGTCGGAAAAGGTGGATTGCTCTAGCCATGCCCGCTCCAGGTTCCGGTCTTTGACGCCATCGAGACCGTCGGAGCCTGTGAGGTCTTCGAATACGACGTCGATGCCTTCGGCACCGAGACTGGTGAAGGATTCTCTCAAGGCTCCGACTCCGAGGAAGCAATCGGCGCAGAGGCTGTCGAAAGACACGCTCGGGGCTCCGCCCTCGAGGCCTGTGTTGAAGCCATTGGCGCCACGCTCGACGTCGACACAGATTCCTTCAATGCCCTCGACGCCTTTCGAGGATGCTTTATCAGAGGTGCCCCGGAGAACGGTGGAAACCCCGAGGAAGGCTCTAGCCAAGTCAAAAAACATGGTTGTGCCTTTTTCTGAGCCCTCATCCAGGGATTTATTCCAGCCTCTTGATTATATTTCTGAGGTGGATGAAGAGTCTGAGGAAGGGTTGGTTCCTGATGAGGTTCCTGACAACCTCTTATCTGGTCATAGCCAGTTGGAAGACCTGTGTCAGTCTCTGCATGACGCCAGTGGTCTGGACACCTCTCCGGAGGTGGGGTTCGGTAGGCCTGGCACGCACGCCAAGTCTTCATACCGGCGGCTTATGTCGAGGGTGACAGAGTATTTGGGGTGGTCTGCGCCACCAGTGGATTTTTTGCAGGATGACCTGACCCAAATCTTGGACCAAGGTCCACCAACTGACCCGGTTCTGCCATTCCATATGGCCTTGCAAAGAAGGGTGGCAGCGGCTTGGACTGCTCCGGAGAGTCTCCCGGCAGTGAGGAAGTCTTTGCCGAAAAAATACCGTCCAGCCAGTAGCGACCCCTGCTACTCGACCACGCACCCCACTCCGGAGCGTTTGGTGGTGCAGGCGGGCACGGCCCCAGCAAAGCAGGCGTCGTACCCTACCATCCCTCCTGATGGGGACTACAAGCGTTTTGATGGCTGGGCGAAGAAAGTGTTTTCTTCAGGGGGTATGGCTTTACAGGCAGCCAACTCTGTGTGTGCCTTAGCACGTTTCACTCGCACTCTGTGGAATTGTGTCTCTTTGGCAGCTGAACATATTCCGAAGGGGAGGAACAGGATGGCTTTCTTGCTCTTGTTCAGGATGGCAAGGATGCCATGTGTGAATCCGTTCAGTCGGGTCTGGACATGGCAGATTGTGTCAGCCAGTCCATGGCGGCGAGCAAAGTAATGCACAGATTTGCATGGGGTCAACTGGCTACCAGCTATGCATACACAGATGTCTACTAAGTCTGACGTGCAGGATCTGTTGGCTCAAATTCATAAGGAAATCACAAAAGTATGGAGGAACTCTCCCACAAGAGCCTGGCATTTGATAAAAGTTTCAGATGGGGGATAACTTCTGTGAGCAGTCCTGAGGTGGATGAGTGCTCCAACCGACTTGGAGGCCCGATTGGAGGTCGTGGAAGACGAGCAGGAAGACAGGTCTGCTGGAACAATTTGCCAAATATCTGGATCCAGGATGTCTCTTCAGCGGTGTGAGATGAAGACCTATCCAACTTTGTGGCTGATCCTTTGTTCCATTCTTGAACTGCCAGAGGACTACGAGAGGACTCACCGTGCCAGGTCTCGTGCCGCCCTGACCCAAGACAGGCCTGCTGACATGCTGTCCTGGGTTCACTTCTTTAAACTTATAGAACGTATAATGGCTGTAGCTAGACCCTAACCATCCATCGCTTTTCGAAACATGTCACTCTCACTATATAAAGTTTTGGCATCGACGACCTTGGCAAAGCGGAAGGCACTGCGCCCGCTGACTGAGTGGCTACGTACGACGGAAGTGTCTTTATAGATGGGGCTTTCCTACTGCACTCCATTTCACTCATCAAGGGAGGTGCTAAAGGAAGTGGAGAACTTGCTGAATCAAGAGGGTGCAGGTGGGGTTGACCCGGAGCGTGAGCAGGGGTTGAGTCAAGGTGTTGACCCGGTACCCTTGCAGAAATGGTGCAAGGGGAGGTGGGTGATGGGGCCAATCAGAAAGGTTTGAATAACGATAATGAGACGAAAATACTTGCTGAAAAAATCATACATGAAGTTGGGCAAGAGAGAGATGTAATACTGTTAGCCACGAAAAGTAATAGTCGGATGTTCTTGCAACAAAGAGAAGACAATCAAGGGAGTCCCACATACTTGATGATGTATCCTGAAGCTAAAACAGTAAGGCTTGTTTTTAAGTTTAACATATCTGCTCCTCTAGAAGTGGTGGGAAGTAGATATGGTATACCACGAGAGAATAGATGGTATTGCCTATGTGTATCAGATAACATTTAAACTGGGCAACATCTTGTTTGTATATGTGGGAGCCTAAATGGAATAAGATTATCAAGGCATGTAACAACACATGTGAGTTAAGGTGCATAAAAGATATATGGAAAAAACGTTCACAGGGTAATAATCTAAACATAATGTACCATATGATTAATTTTAATGAATATTGTTTGAATATTCTTAAACAACTCTCTGAGGATGTTTTTTATTGAGATTTTTTACTTGCTTTTAATGAGAAATCAAATAGTTTTATTGCTAATACATTTTTATATATGAGACTAATCCGGTTATATTGGAGTGATATTATGTTGTTTCTATTGATGATGTGATGTAATATATGTAAAGCCAATGTGGCTAAATGCATATTAAAAAAATAAACTGAAACTTGGATTCTCCCAAATAACACAACTTTTGCTGCCTATTTTGCACATGTCCCTCGTGCCAATGGACGCGGCGGCAGCGTTGGCTTACTCTCCAGTCCTAAATGCTCATCTATTCCATCACCTGTACCTTTACCAGAATATTCCTCATTTGAATTTATATATAAAATCTTCACTGCTCCTCATGCCATTTCTCTTCTCATTATCTACCGCCCACCTGGACCGCTTGGCTCATTCTGCGAAGACATTGACCACCTTCTTGGTCACATCCTAGCTAGTCCTACACCCCTTGTATTGCTCTGATTCTTTAATCTTCATCTTTCCTCTACTCGTCTATCATTCCCCTTCCTATCAATACTTGACTCTCACCTACTTTCCCCACTTCCCACTTCTCCTACTCATACCTCTACCCTCGACTTGATCTTCACCTCATCGTTTACTGCCTCCTCCAGATCAACTCTCCCCGTCTACCTTTCAGATCACACCCTAATTTCAGCTTCCTTGCTCCCGCCTACTCCCTCTAGCACCTCTTCCCTATGCTCCACTAAGACTTTCTACAGGCGTGATCTACGCAATTTTAACTCCTCGCTCTTCCATGATACCTGCATACACTCTCTACCATCTCACACACTTCTCCAAACTCTCTGCAGATGAAGCTGCGTCCACTCTCATGTCTCACATCGCACATCTAGCCTTGATCAACTTTACCCTCTTTCTTCCTTTCGGCCCACTCGCAAACCTGCCCAACCCTGGCTCTCTCCTCTCTCTTCTATGCGCCGCCTCCTTCGACTGCCTTGAAAGGCGCTGGCGCAACACTGTTCTCCTACTAACCACGCAACCTATTTCTCTTGTCACGTCCTACACGACAACTGTATTAAGGCTGCCAAACGTACCTACTTCTCTGACCTTCTTCACAGTCAATCCACTCATCCTTGACGTCTTTTCCAAATCCCAACCCGACTTCTCTCTCCTCCTACCCCTGACCTGTCCATCAACTCATCCCTATCAGCACCTGAACTCGCCAATTTCTTCTCTTCCAAAGTACACTCCCTACGCCAGCACATACTACCTTCATCTTCCTATAACTCCTCCACCTTATCCTTCCCTACCCCCTCCAGCACGGTCTATACCTTTTCTCCTGTAACAGACTCTTAGATGGCCTTCCTTCTGGCCAAAGCTCACCCTACAACAGCCACCACTGACCCCATCCCCTCTTTACTCATCCCCAAAGTCTTCGCACCTCTAGTAACCTTTATCACCTCCTTCTTTAACATTTGTCTCACCACCTCTACTTTTCCTTCTGCCTTTTAAACATGCAATTATCATACCTAGCCTAAAGAAACCTACAGCTAGCTCACTTCCTCACCCTCACTCTCAATGCCGAAAAAAACAGAGGTCCTGTTCTTTCCCGCAAACTCTCTCACAATCTCCTCCCTCTTCCATCTCTTTTCCTCCCTCCTGTCTCCCAATCTCTCCCTCCGCCTGCAGTCTTGGCATTTAATTTGACTCTAATCTCTCCTTTGACCACCACATCTCCCTTACATCCTGCGCCTGTCGATTTCATCTCTACAATATTCACACTTTCCACACTACAAAACTCCTCTTCGAGGGGATTGGGTCCTCCGACGTACTCCATATCTATGACAGGTAATGTCCACAGCTGTGCTGCTTCGGAAAGTCTTTGGCGTCTGTGTCCTGCGTCGATGACGTCGATGCGCCGTCCCCGAGGACCTCCTCCGACGGCCGACGTCACCCGATGTGATAAGTAGGACGCACGACGCCCATAGCCTCAGTTCCGTTTTTTCCGTGAACTTGTTCGCTTCGTGAATCTCGGTACACCTCGACTCGTTGCAGTTACTGTTTTTTTCCTCGGTTCGTTGAACCTGTTCGGTTTGTTTGTGGCGATGTATTTCTCATCTTCGACCCCGTGTCCGGGCTTCAAGAACTGCGGGGACTGTAGGTCCAAGATGTCGGGCACGGACTCGCACGACGCCTGCCTCTGGTGCCTCGGGGAGGCCCATGATACGGACGACTGTGTCGACTGCCAGTCGCTCACTGCGAAGGCCTTGCGTGAACGCAAGAAGAAACTGTCGGTAGGTCGGGTGTCTAAGCCCTAAGTCGAGGTCTGCGGGGCTTTCGACCGATGACTCGAGGGGTGACTCTCTGCGTCGTCGTCGGAAGTCCGGTGGGTCTCCTTCCAGGAGTGCGTCTCGCCACTCCTCCGCCTCTTCTAGGCATTCCAGGAAGCGCCGGCATAGGTCGCCTTCCCCCTCCTCTTCCGAGGACTCCGCCCGTCGGCGGGTCGCTTATCCCTCCATGCAAGCGACACAGGAGCAATGGGCTTCCTTCGGGTGCCTCTGAGTGGGGTAGGTCGGCACCGGTCAAGAGACACCGCCCGTACGCCTTCGGGCTCGGGTGGTCGGCACAGCTCGCGGGAGAGGTCCCGCTCGGACAAGGGTAGCCGTTCTCGCCATGCTCGTTCCAGGTCCCGGTCCTCGACGCGCTCGAGACCGCGTGATCCTGTGCCGTCTTCGAAGAAGACGTCGACGCCTGTGGCGCTGAGGTTGTCGACGATTACTCTCGAGCTTCAGTCTTCGAGGGGGTCGTCGACGCTGTCGGCGCCCAGGCTGTCGAGAGACACGCTCGGAGCTCCGGCTTCAAGGACTGTGTCGACGCCGCCGATGCTGGAGGCCTTGCAGCTGACGTCGACGCCTATTTGCTCGCCGTCGACGCCTTTTCTGTCGGCGCAGACTCGCTCGGCACCCTCGACGCCTTTTCTGTCGACGCCGGCGCCAACTCGCTCGGCGCCCTCGACGCCTTTCAAGGTGGTGGTGTCGGAGGGGCCCTGTGGCACGGGGTTTGCCCCTAAAAAGGCTATGGCTAAGGTCCGGCACTGCTTTGGTCTGCAGAGGTCTTCCTCTCCCCGCCTGGAGTACATTTCAGAGGGTGATGAAGGCTCTGATGGCGGTCTGGTTCCTGTTCCGGATGAATTTATCTCGGGCCATAGTCAATTTGTTGACCTGAGGCAGTCACTGCATGATGCCAGTGGATTGGACACCTCTCCAGAGGTGGAGTTTTGTCGGCCGGAGCCTGGCACTCATGCCGATTTGCCATATCGGCGCCTTACGTCTCTGGTTACCGAGTACTTGGGTTGGTCGGCTCCCCCAGGGGAGTTCGTTCAGTATGATCTCAGGGACATCCTTGATCTCGGTCCACCCACTGACCCGGTTTTGCCTTTTCATATGGCTTTGCAGAGAAGGGTGGCGGCGGCTTGGACTGCTCCGGAGAGTCTCCCGGCAGTGGGCAAGTCTTTGTCGCGAAAATACCGTCCAGCCAGTAGCGACCCCTGCTACTTGTCTGGGCACCCCACCCCGGAGAGTTTGGTGGTGCAGGCGGCTACGGCCCCGGCAAAGCAGGCGTCGTATCCTACCATCCGTCCGGATAGGGACGACAAACGTTTTGATGGCTGGGCGAAGAAAGTGTTTTCTTCTGGGGGTATGGCGCTTCAGGCAGCCAACTCCATATGTGCCTTGTCTCGTTTCACACACACTCTGTGGAACTGTGTTGCATTAGCGGCTCATCATATTCCCGAAGGGGACGAACAGGATGGTTTCCTTGCTATGGTTCAGGATGGGAAGGATGCCATGTGTGAGGCCGTTCAGTCGGGTTTGGACTTGGCGGATTGTGTCAGCCGGTCCATGGCGGCGAGCACCGTAATGCGCAGGTTTGCGAGGTTGAGGAAGTCTGGGTTCGCTCCCGATGTGCAGTCCCGGCTCCTCAATATGCCCTTTGACGGTGAACACCTTTTTGGCAGCAAGGCTGACGAGAGCCTTGAGAGCTTGCAGACCTCCAAAGCTGCAGCAAAGTCGTTGGGCGCTGCAGTTCGCCAACCTCCGTCTTTTCGTTCTAGGGGACAGCAATGGAGGGGAGGTTCCTTTCGCTATTACTCGTCCTTCAGTAAAGCGAGAGTAGCTGGCAGTCAAAGAGGCCATCGTAAGAGTGCCAGAGGTGGAAACAAACATACTTGAGGTGCCAAGGCCGCTCGGGCAGTTGCCTCTTTGCCCTCAGGCAACGCTGCAGCCGCTACCTCTCAGCCATGAGGCCAGGTCCCATGGTTCGCCGGTTGGGGGAAGGCTGGCGCAGCATCTTGTAGAGTGGCAAGCCATTACTTCGGATGTGTGGGTTCTGGAGATCATAACCCACGGCTACTGTCTTCCTTTTCGGCAGAGGCCTCACGACAATCCACCAGGGAACCTCTCTTTGAAGAGTCCGGATCCGCTCCTTGCGCAGGAAATTCAAGCCCTGCTGGAGAAAGGCACCATAGAACTGGTGCCTGTAGCGGAGAGGAACAAGGGATGATATTCCCCTTATTTTTTTTATTTCAAAGAAAGACGGGGGATTGAGACCCATCATGGACTTGCGCGGTTTGAACAAACTCCTCAGAAAGGACAAGTTCAAGATGGTGACTCTTTGGTTTTCACCAAGCTCATGGTGGCGGTGGCAGCGCATCTCAGGAAAGGGGGGATTCACGTCTACCCCTACCTGGACGATTGGTTGATCAGGGGGAGCTCTCACGAGCAAGTCCTGGATCATCTGTCCGTCACCTGCCACTCCCTTCACAGGCTGGGCTTCTCCCTCAATTTAAAGAAGTCCCATTTGACACCAACGCAGCGGCTCCAGTACATCGGAGCAGTGCTCGACACGTCCCTGGCAGGAGTGGACTGGGTCAGCAAAAGAGGCCCTGGAAATACTTTTTAAAGTGGCCCCATGCTACACATTTTCAGCAAGCACAACCTTTTTCCTATGGGAACATTTGAAAATACCACACAAAAGAGGCCCAGGATGCAGAGGCCCATCGGGAAATCTCCAGAGTTCCCTATGGGCCAGTCCACCCCTGGTCCCTGGGGCCGTGTTTTCCTCCTCAGGTGAGGGCTCTTCACATTCAGCAAATGGTGCACAAGTTTCAGTTTGCCCAGACTCTCCCAGCGTCCGAGTTCTTGATACTGCTCGGCCTCATGGCATCCTGCATTCTTCTGGTGCCAGAGGCTCGTCTGCGGATGAGATCTTTGCAGTGGGCGCTCAAGCTCCAGTGGTCTCAGTCCTCTGGCAGGCTGTCTGACCCTGTTCAGGTGCCGCCCTCGGTTGCCCGGGACCTTCTGTGGTGGGCCGTCGAGGGCAACCTGATGAAGGGTGCCCCATTTTGGCTGCCCTGGCCGGAGGTGACGATCGTGATGGACGCATCCCTCACAGGATGGGGAGCTCATGCCAACGAGCTGACAGTCAGCGGTCGTTGGTCTCCGTCGGAGCCCAGACTCCATATCAATCTGTTGGAGCTGAGGGCCGTCAGGCTAGCCCTGGAGGCTTTTCTGCCGTCTGTGCGCGGGAAGAGTGTCCTGATTCTGACGGACAACACGGTGGCCATGCACTACCTCAACAAAAAGGGGGGGGGCAGGGTCACTTCCGCTGTGCAGGGAGGCAATGCAGCTCGAGTTCTGGGCCATTCAGCAGGAAGTTTCGATCTCGGCAGTTCACCTGGCCGGAGACGACAACGAGACGGCGGACGCTCTGAGCAGGCAGAGAACGATCTCTCACGAGTGGGAGCTGGCTCAGGAGATTCTCTTGGAGATCTTCGCCCTTTGGGGGACCCCTCAAGTGGATCTCTTCGCCTCCAGTGTCAACCGGAACTGCGAAAGGTTTTGCTCGCGGGAATTTCCTCCAAAAGGAGCCTTAGGAGACGCGTTCGTGGTTGAGTGGTCATTCCCACTGCTGTACGTGTTTCCTCCAGTCCCCGTCATCCCGCAAGTGTTGTGGAGGTTACGGAGGTTCGGTTCCCGGATGATCCTCATTGCTCCGGCGTGGGCCCGGAGGACGTGGTACCCGGACCTTCTAGACTTGTCCATCTGCCCTCCACGTCGTCTTCCCTGTCGAGACGATCTGCTCTCACGGGAGGGGGGTCAGGTTCTCCATCCAGAGGTCAGATCCCTCAATCTTCACGCTTGGCTTCTGAAAGGTTGAGGTATAAGGATTGGGACCTCCCCCTGAAGACGTGATGGAGGTGTTGCTCTCGGCCAGGCGGCTGGCAACTAAGTCTCTGTACCGTTGCCATTGGAGAAAGTTCTGCGACTGGTGCAGAGTTCAGAATGTGGATCCTTTTGAATGCGACATTCCTATGGTTTTGTCTTTTTTGCTTTCTTTGGCCCACAGGGGCTTGCAAGTGGGGACCATTAAAGGTTACCTGGCGGCGCTGTCCATATTTAAGCGCTCGTCTGAAGAGTGTTCCTATTTTAAGATTCCTTTAATTTCGCAGTTTTTGAAAGGGCTCACTAATGTGTTCCCTCCATCACCTTTTTTGGTGCTAGGTTGGGATTTGAACCTTGTTTTTAAGTTCCTTATGGGTGCTCCTTTTGAGCCTTTACATTCTTGCCCTTTGAGGCTGTTAACTCTGAAAACTGTGTTTTTAGTTGCGGTTACTTCCGCTCGCAGAGTGAGTGAGTTACAGGCACTTTCAGTTAAGCCACCCTTCACTGTATTTCACAAGGACAGGGTTGTCCTAAGAGTTCGTCGTCCTTTTCTTCCGAATGTGGTTTCGGAATTTCATTTGAGCCAGAAGGTTGTTCTTCCGGTGTTCTATCCTCCTCCACATCCTGGTAAGGAAGAGGAGAGGCTCCATAGGCTTGATCCTAGGAGAGCGTTGAGCTTTTATATCTCGCGCATGTCCCGGGTCAGAGTGGACGATCAACTTTTCATTGGTTACGCTGGAAAGCGTTTGGGACAAGCTGTGACGAAACAGACTTTGTCTCGTTGGATTATTTTAGCTATCTCCAAGTGTTATCGCTTGGCGGGTAGGGACCCTCCGGCTGGCTTGCGGGCCCATTCTACAAGAGGAGTGGCTGCGTCTACTGCCCTGCAGAGGGGAGTTCCTATTCGTCACATCTGAGATGCAGCCATCTGGGCTTCAGTACATACTTTTGTACGTCACTATTCTCTCGATTCCATCAGGGGGTGTTAGGCAGAAACCTGTGCAGTTCCCTTGGGGAACACTGCAAAAGATTTAAGACTACAGGTAGAGCAGTAAACCCCTTTGGTAGCAGTCTGTACCACCCAGATTTACCTGGTAGCTGTGGCTGAGCAGTCAGACTTCTCTCAAGAAGAGTTAGGCAGTATGCAAAGTATACACAATATGTACCAAAATACAATAGCACAAGCAAACACTGACCAGAGCTTGGTTTCAAAAGTATATAGTTATTTATTTAAAATACACATAAGTTAAAAACACTCTAGCAAAATATAGTAAACACTTCAAACACAGTTATAACGAAAGTAGATTCAATCCTTTCTCCTATCTAGACAACTCTAGGTTAACACCACTTAATTAAAACAGAGGTGAGTGCTTAACGTTAGATGACACTCTAGTAGTTTCCAAGAAAGGGGAGAGAAAAAGCAGAAATGGGTTAAACACACCACTCTAAGGTCCAGAACACTTGCAATAGGCTCAAAGAAGCACAAAGTCACAGGTGAGCAAAAGTCACTGGGCAGGGCCCACTCTTAGAGTAGCCGGAGCGAAAATGTGCCCAAGATCACACTGTTATTAGGGATTCAAAGTCTTGCAAAGAGTTAGAGAGAGTTTAGAGTGGCTTAGAAAGTTTAGCCAGGGTGTCCCAGGCACTCCCAGGTTCGAAAGCCGGGGGCTAAATCTACCCCGTACAGTCGGTGGCAAGGGAAGCCAGGCGGAACACGGTACCTTAAGTGGAAAGGATCCTCCAGCGGTGGCAGTTGTTCCAGGCAGTGGCAGCAAGGCTCGACGTCGGTCAGGGGAGAAGAAGTTCTCGCTGAAGAGCAGAAGAAGAAGGTCGTTGCACTGCCCGGGAAGAAACCAGCCGCGGAGTCCTCCGGTAAAAGGGTTGTACCGACTTCCGTGGTTGGGGTAAAAGTGGTGGGGTTCCGGTTGCCGGGGTGCTTGGCACTGGCAAGGCGGCCACGAGATACCTCGAGAAGCGAAAAGAAGGCGAAAACTGGTTGTCCCCACCAGTAAAGGGAAGGAGCCACTCCGTTAAGAGTTCTCCTCGGTCGTCGGGAAAAGTGGTGAGACGGTTCAGCAGGGCTCCACCGGGTGGTGTCGTCGAAGCAGGTCGGCTCAGCTCTTCCCTCGTCGGATTCTTGGTCCTGTGGCGACTTCTGAAGTCCCAGTCCCCAAAGCCCTGCTTTTATGCAGCAAACCCCCATTCACCCAGCCTAGCTGTCACTCAAACATGCTAAGTGGTGAGCCGGCCGGCTCACCACTTGGGCCAATCAGGACGGAGTGCGACTTGAGTTACCAAGGTAACTCAGTCCAGGGTGCCTAAATCCCCCTCCACCCCTCCTAAGTACCCCAGACAGAGTGGCACCACTTTGGAGGGCTTCTGTGGAGAAGCCCGCCAAAAAGTGGAACAAAGGGCTCCACTTTGGGTCAGAGTTACAGAGGCGAACACCAACGCCATTTTAGAATCAAGTTTTGGCAAAAAGTCCCAACCGGAGTTATAAAAATAAATATATAAACCGGCGGTATGTTTAAGGCTACCGTAAATAAATAATTAAATGTGTTAGCCTAAAACAATGGGAAATCCCATAGGAAAATATTCGCGGTTGAATATAAAACGTAGTTTCCACTGCCACCAGCCAAAACTCGATCAGGGGGGACGGAGACGTGCCCCCTCGACTAACAGACCCTGGGGCAATCGAATTGCCCCAGCCAGTACGTCCACAATATGATGGTTTGTACTGGTTCTGTTCAGGATTCAAGACTAGCAAAGTCTTTTGTGACTTTACATGCCCTGGGAGACAGTAGTCAGTCCCAGGGTATGGAGTCTATGTTGGGGAGTCCCTAGGACACCCCTGGGTCACGGCACAGAGGGTGCTGTGTAACCCACATCACAAAAATACATGCGGCCCTATGGAGTAAAAGACCCCATAGCCCATTCAACACAAGGTTTGTCCAAGATAACACAGTTCAACATGTCCAAGAGTGAGGGAAAAAGAGTCTCACTCTTGGCAGGAGAAAAAAAAGAACCCCAGAAATCCAGCAAAGCTGCTGGGGGACTCACTAGGTAGGGAAATTCGGCCTAAACAGAGAATTCTCCCTAACACTCGCCCCCCCCAGACTAAGGGACAGGAGGATTTAATCCACTCCTGGATGAACCTCATACCTCTAGTCGATGATATACATCCTAGAGAGTCCATCAGCATTTTGATGGTGACACCTTGACCTATGTTCAATGGAGAACTCAAAGGTTTTCTTTTGCAAGCTAACGGACCTACAGACCCTTTGAGGAACATCAGTCTTTTTGTTATAGGGGACCTGGTTGACCAGTCCCTCAGAAGTTGGTACAACTTCTGAACCTATGTTAGGCTTTTTCAAGGGGTCCTTATAAAGGATTCCCTTAGATCTAGAGGGGCCTCCAAGGTTCCTCACCACCTCTCTTGTGGGAGCAGGTTGGGTCTTAGGCCTCTTGGTTGGAGGGGTTGGGGTTAGGCAATGTACCTGCTTCCCCTTCCTCTTAGATCTACCCTTACCTATTTTAGGAGTTTCCCCCCTAATATTAGGATTTGCGTTGGGGTCTTCAGTAGAAGGTCCAACAGTCTGAAGGTTTTTGGCCTTAGACTTTTCTTTTCTGGTTTTCCACCAGCACTGAGAATTACCAGTTCTCTCAGGTCCAGATAGGGGCCTAGTTGGTCTATCCACCTCTTCCTCAGAAGCAGGGGGAGTCAGAGACTCTGAGACTAGGGGAACAATGATGGAGCTTGGTTGGGGCGCCCATGTTCCTAGCATACTATCCTGAAATGTGCCTGGGTTAGAGGTCAACTTACTAACACCAGGGCTTGTAGTGGGGTTCTCAGTAGAGGGTCCCACAGGCTTAGAAGGGTCCTTCAAGGTAGCCTGTCTAGCCAATTTGGTTAAGTTCTGCTTCTCCATACTGGGAGGCCTGGGGGTATGTGACACTACTCCTAGAGTTCTTAGGTCATTCCCTAACAGGACCTTCCCAGGTACCTCAGTCTGAACACTGACAGGGATCCTCACTGTCATGTTGTTACACTGAATGAGGGCTGGTAGGATAGGAACCATTTGGACAGGGCCTCCAGACATCTTAGTGGGACCTTTGGGTGCTTTGGCCACATCCTCAGGTTGAAAGAAGCTTTCATCCACTACTGTTCTGCTGGCCCCAGTGTCTCTCCTGGCAGGAGTATCCTGGCCATTGACAAGAACACTGTCCACATAATACACCTTAGAGTTAACAGGTAGGGAGTTATACACAACCCTATTCTGGGGACTAACCAGACCCATAGGCTCTAAGTTTACAGTTGCTTGAAGACCCAAGGGTTCTTCAGCAAAGAGTTCAAAGTGGGCACTAGCCATCTGTACTTCATCCTCAGGAGTGAAGGCTAAGGAGACTGTGCTGATCCCTGCAGGTTTACCCTTGCACTTGGGATCTCCTTTGATATGGTCAGTACCCTGACAGACATAGCATTGTCCAAATGCTCTCTGGAAGGGTGGCTTGTTCTGACCTCCTTCTGTCTTGTGGCCAGAAGGTACAGTAGCCTGACTAGGTTTCCCATGTGGCTTACCCTGGTTATTTTGTGGTTTGGGGCCCTCTTTGGGATAGGAATTATTAGAATTCTCTTTGGAGTCTTTTTTTGGCTGTTTCTCCCCATCCTTCTTCTGAGTTACCCCAGAATCCTTGTGAGTGGCCCTGTTGGCAACCCACAAGTCAGCAGCTTTAGCTAGTTTCCGGGAATCCAATTCCCTGGAATCAGCCAAGTGTTGTCTGAGCTCAGGAGAGCAGGCATCATAAATAGTCTCCAACATAAACAAATTCTTCATACCTTCATAAGTGTTCACCTTGTAACCCTTAATCCATCCCTCTAAGTTTTTCAAACATTCATTCACCCAGGTAGCCCAAGGGGTACCATCATGCTTTTTGAGGCTCCTAAACCTCTTAAGATACTGGGAAGGGGTTTTCCCAAACCTAGCTATCAAAGCTAGTTTCACACATTCATAGTCCTTCCTATCCTCCTCCCCCATCTCCATTACCACATCAGTTGCAACAGGGGGGAGCCTAGAGAACAACCAGGTGAGCAAGTCATTTCCTGTGATGTTCTGGAGCCCATGATTATATTCAAACAGAGACAACCAATCCAACACATCCAACTTAGGCTCATACATACCAACCAATTCTTTAGGCATCCGGGGTCTTTTAGGACTGGAACTTCTAGAGGAGCCAGAGAGAGAAGCATTCTCAACAGATAATTTCTTCATTTCTAAGTCATACTTGAGCTCCATTTCCCTTAGCCTTAATTCTTTGTCAGTTTGAGCATTAAGTTTCTTATACTCCAATTCTAGCTTCATTTTCTCCAGTTCAAAGTACTGAGGACTAAATGTGGGACCTGGTAAAGGTCCAGTAGGTACAGCAGGTAGAGCAGGCAGAGGCCTAGGGGGGACAGTTACAACAGCCTCACCCTCCTCTTCTGACTCTTCCTCAGAATCATCAACATTTTGCTCCATGTTAACTTCAACACTGTCATCTACAGTTGCTGGAGTGGTAGGTTCCTCTGAACCATCACCCAGACTTTGGTTAGCCAACAATCTTTCAATCAACTCCATTTTTTTTTTGCCCTTAGTCAGGAGATCCTTATGTTTACAGAGCACTCTTAAACAATCAGCAGTTTTGGCTGCAAGGGACTCTTGACTATAGCTTTCTATAACTGACATGTTAGAGGTTTTACTTTTTCAGTGCTAAGCTTTGTGGTTAGTTGCACTAAGGTATCTAAAGCACAATAAAATGTATACTCAATACAAATCCCACCGCTGTACACCAGTGTTAGGCAGAAACCTGTGCAGTTCCCTTGGGGAACACTGCAAAAGATTTAAGACTACAGGTAGAGCAGTAAACCCCTTTGGTAGCAGTCTGTACCACCCAGATTTACCTGGTAGCTGTGGCTGAGCAGTCAGACTTCTCTCAAGAAGAGTTAGGCAGTATGCAAAGTATACACAATATGTACCAAAATACAATAGCACAAGCAAACACTGACCAGAGCTTGGTTTCAAAAGTATATAGTTATTTATTTAAAATACACATAAGTTAAAAACACTCTAGCAAAATATAGTAAACACTTCAAACACAGTTATAACGAAAGTAGATTCAATCCTTTCTCCTATCTAGACAACTCTAGGTTAACACCACTTAATTAAAACAGAGGTGAGTGCTTAACGTTAGATGACACTCTAGTAGTTTCCAAGAAAGGGGAGAGAAAAAGCAGAAATGGGTTAAACACACCACTCTAAGGTCCAGAACACTTGCAATAGGCTCAAAGAAGCACAAAGTCACAGGTGAGCAAAAGTCACTGGGCAGGGCCCACTCTTAGAGTAGCCGGAGCGAAAATGTGCCCAAGATCACACTGTTATTAGGGATTCAAAGTCTTGCAAAGAGTTAGAGAGAGTTTAGAGTGGCTTAGAAAGTTTAGCCAGGGTGTCCCAGGCACTCCCAGGTTCGAAAGCCGGGGGCTAAATCTACCCCGTACAGTCGGTGGCAAGGGAAGCCAGGCGGAACACGGTACCTTAAGTGGAAAGGATCCTCCAGCGGTGGCAGTTGTTCCAGGCAGTGGCAGCAAGGCTCGACGTCGGTCAGGGGAGAAGAAGTTCTCGCTGAAGAGCAGAAGAAGAAGGTCGTTGCACTGCCCGGGAAGAAACCAGCCGCGGAGTCCTCCGGTAAAAGGGTTGTACCGACTTCCGTGGTTGGGGTAAAAGTGGTGGGGTTCCGGTTGCCGGGGTGCTTGGCACTGGCAAGGCGGCCACGAGATACCTCGAGAAGCGAAAAGAAGGCGAAAACTGGTTGTCCCCACCAGTAAAGGGAAGGAGCCACTCCGTTAAGAGTTCTCCTCGGTCGTCGGGAAAAGTGGTGAGACGGTTCAGCAGGGCTCCACCGGGTGGTGTCGTCGAAGCAGGTCGGCTCAGCTCTTCCCTCGTCGGATTCTTGGTCCTGTGGCGACTTCTGAAGTCCCAGTCCCCAAAGCCCTGCTTTTATGCAGCAAACCCCCATTCACCCAGCCTAGCTGTCACTCAAACATGCTAAGTGGTGAGCCGGCCGGCTCACCACTTGGGCCAATCAGGACGGAGTGCGACTTGAGTTACCAAGGTAACTCAGTCCAGGGTGCCTAAATCCCCCTCCACCCCTCCTAAGTACCCCAGACAGAGTGGCACCACTTTGGAGGGCTTCTGTGGAGAAGCCCGCCAAAAAGTGGAACAAAGGGCTCCACTTTGGGTCAGAGTTACAGAGGCGAACACCAACGCCATTTTAGAATCAAGTTTTGGCAAAAAGTCCCAACCGGAGTTATAAAAATAAATATATAAACCGGCGGTATGTTTAAGGCTACCGTAAATAAATAATTAAATGTGTTAGCCTAAAACAATGGGAAATCCCATAGGAAAATATTCGCGGTTGAATATAAAACGTAGTTTCCACTGCCACCAGCCAAAACTCGATCAGGGGGGACGGAGACGTGCCCCCTCGACTAACAGACCCTGGGGCAATCGAATTGCCCCAGCCAGTACGTCCACAATATGATGGTTTGTACTGGTTCTGTTCAGGATTCAAGACTAGCAAAGTCTTTTGTGACTTTACATGCCCTGGGAGACAGTAGTCAGTCCCAGGGTATGGAGTCTATGTTGGGGAGTCCCTAGGACACCCCTGGGTCACGGCACAGAGGGTGCTGTGTAACCCACATCACAAAAATACATGCGGCCCTATGGAGTAAAAGACCCCATAGCCCATTCAACACAAGGTTTGTCCAAGATAACACAGTTCAACATGTCCAAGAGTGAGGGAAAAAGAGTCTCACTCTTGGCAGGAGAAAAAAAAGAACCCCAGAAATCCAGCAAAGCTGCTGGGGGACTCACTAGGTAGGGAAATTCGGCCTAAACAGAGAATTCTCCCTAACACTCGCCCCCCCCAGACTAAGGGACAGGAGGATTTAATCCACTCCTGGATGAACCTCATACCTCTAGTCGATGATATACATCCTAGAGAGTCCATCAGCATTTTGATGGTGACACCTTGACCTATGTTCAATGGAGAACTCAAAGGTTTTCTTTTGCAAGCTAACGGACCTACAGACCCTTTGAGGAACATCAGTCTTTTTGTTATAGGGGACCTGGTTGACCAGTCCCTCAGAAGTTGGTACAACTTCTGAACCTATGTTAGGCTTTTTCAAGGGGTCCTTATAAAGGATTCCCTTAGATCTAGAGGGGCCTCCAAGGTTCCTCACCACCTCTCTTGTGGGAGCAGGTTGGGTCTTAGGCCTCTTGGTTGGAGGGGTTGGGGTTAGGCAATGTACCTGCTTCCCCTTCCTCTTAGATCTACCCTTACCTATTTTAGGAGTTTCCCCCCTAATATTAGGATTTGCGTTGGGGTCTTCAGTAGAAGGTCCAACAGTCTGAAGGTTTTTGGCCTTAGACTTTTCTTTTCTGGTTTTCCACCAGCACTGAGAATTACCAGTTCTCTCAGGTCCAGATAGGGGCCTAGTTGGTCTATCCACCTCTTCCTCAGAAGCAGGGGGAGTCAGAGACTCTGAGACTAGGGGAACAATGATGGAGCTTGGTTGGGGCGCCCATGTTCCTAGCATACTATCCTGAAATGTGCCTGGGTTAGAGGTCAACTTACTAACACCAGGGCTTGTAGTGGGGTTCTCAGTAGAGGGTCCCACAGGCTTAGAAGGGTCCTTCAAGGTAGCCTGTCTAGCCAATTTGGTTAAGTTCTGCTTCTCCATACTGGGAGGCCTGGGGGTATGTGACACTACTCCTAGAGTTCTTAGGTCATTCCCTAACAGGACCTTCCCAGGTACCTCAGTCTGAACACTGACAGGGATCCTCACTGTCATGTTGTTACACTGAATGAGGGCTGGTAGGATAGGAACCATTTGGACAGGGCCTCCAGACATCTTAGTGGGACCTTTGGGTGCTTTGGCCACATCCTCAGGTTGAAAGAAGCTTTCATCCACTACTGTTCTGCTGGCCCCAGTGTCTCTCCTGGCAGGAGTATCCTGGCCATTGACAAGAACACTGTCCACATAATACACCTTAGAGTTAACAGGTAGGGAGTTATACACAACCCTATTCTGGGGACTAACCAGACCCATAGGCTCTAAGTTTACAGTTGCTTGAAGACCCAAGGGTTCTTCAGCAAAGAGTTCAAAGTGGGCACTAGCCATCTGTACTTCATCCTCAGGAGTGAAGGCTAAGGAGACTGTGCTGATCCCTGCAGGTTTACCCTTGCACTTGGGATCTCCTTTGATATGGTCAGTACCCTGACAGACATAGCATTGTCCAAATGCTCTCTGGAAGGGTGGCTTGTTCTGACCTCCTTCTGGCTTGTGGCCAGAAGGTACAGTAGCCTGACTAGGTTTCCCATGTGGCTTACCCTGGTTATTTTGTGGTTTGGGGCCCTCTTTGGGATAGGAATTATTAGAATTCTCTTTGGAGTCTTTTTTTGGCTGTTTCTCCCCATCCTTCTTCTGAGTTACCCCAGAATCCTTGTGAGTGGCCCTGTTGGCAACCCACAAGTCAGCAGCTTTAGCTAGTTTCCGGGAATCCAATTCCCTGGAATCAGCCAAGTGTTGTCTGAGCTCAGGAGAGCAGGCATCATAAATAGTCTCCAACATAAACAAATTCTTCATACCTTCATAAGTGTTCACCTTGTAACCCTTAATCCATCCCTCTAAGTTTTTCAAACATTCATTCACCCAGGTAGCCCAAGGGGTACCATCATGCTTTTTGAGGCTCCTAAACCTCTTAAGATACTGGGAAGGGGTTTTCCCAAACCTAGCTATCAAAGCTAGTTTCACACATTCATAGTCCTTCCTATCCTCCTCCCCCATCTCCATTACCACATCAGTTGCAACAGGGGGGAGCCTAGAGAACAACCAGGTGAGCAAGTCATTTCCTGTGATGTTCTGGAGCCCATGATTATATTCAAACAGAGACAACCAATCCAACACATCCAACTTAGGCTCATACATACCAACCAATTCTTTAGGCATCCGGGGTCTTTTAGGACTGGAACTTCTAGAGGAGCCAGAGAGAGAAGCATTCTCAACAGATAATTTCTTCATTTCTAAGTCATACTTGAGCTCCATTTCCCTTAGCCTTAATTCTTTGTCAGTTTGAGCATTAAGTTTCTTATACTCCAATTCTAGCTTCATTTTCTCCAGTTCAAAGTACTGAGGACTAAATGTGGGACCTGGTAAAGGTCCAGTAGGTACAGCAGGTAGAGCAGGCAGAGGCCTAGGGGGGACAGTTACAACAGCCTCACCCTCCTCTTCTGACTCTTCCTCAGAATCATCAACATTTTGCTCCATGTTAACTTCAACACTGTCATCTACAGTTGCTGGAGTGGTAGGTTCCTCTGAACCATCACCCAGACTTTGGTTAGCCAACAATCTTTCAATCAACTCCATTTTTTTTTTGCCCTTAGTCAGGAGATCCTTATGTTTACAGAGCACTCTTAAACAATCAGCAGTTTTGGCTGCAAGGGACTCTTGACTATAGCTTTCTATAACTGACATGTTAGAGGTTTTACTTTTTCAGTGCTAAGCTTTGTGGTTAGTTGCACTAAGGTATCTAAAGCACAATAAAATGTATACTCAATACAAATCCCACCGCTGTACACCAGTGTTAGGCAGAAACCTGTGCAGTTCCCTTGGGGAACACTGCAAAAGATTTAAGACTACAGGTAGAGCAGTAAACCCCTTTGGTAGCAGTCTGTACCACCCAGATTTACCTGGTAGCTGTGGCTGAGCAGTCAGACTTCTCTCAAGAAGAGTTAGGCAGTATGCAAAGTATACACAATATGTACCAAAATACAATAGCACAAGCAAACACTGACCAGAGCTTGGTTTCAAAAGTATATAGTTATTTATTTAAAATACACATAAGTTAAAAACACTCTAGCAAAATATAGTAAACACTTCAAACACAGTTATAACGAAAGTAGATTCAATCCTTTCTCCTA
Source organism: Ambystoma mexicanum (assembly GCF_040938575.1). Lineage (NCBI taxonomy): Eukaryota > Metazoa > Chordata > Amphibia > Caudata > Ambystomatidae > Ambystoma > Ambystoma mexicanum. The sequence goes on from NC_090937.1 coordinate 155,454,761, forward strand.
TCTAGACAACTCTAGGTTAACACCACTTAATTAAAACAGAGGTGAGTGCTTAACGTTAGATGACACTCTAGTAGTTTCCAAGAAAGGGGAGAGAAAAAGCAGAAATGGGTTAAACACACCACTCTAAGGTCCAGAACACTTGCAATAGGCTCAAAGAAGCACAAAGTCACAGGTGAGCAAAAGTCACTGGGCAGGGCCCACTCTTAGAGTAGCCGGAGCGAAAATGTGCCCAAGATCACACTGTTATTAGGGATTCAAAGTCTTGCAAAGAGTTAGAGAGAGTTTAGAGTGGCTTAGAAAGTTTAGCCAGGGTGTCCCAGGCACTCCCAGGTTCGAAAGCCGGGGGCTAAATCTACCCCGTACAGTCGGTGGCAAGGGAAGCCAGGCGGAACACGGTACCTTAAGTGGAAAGGATCCTCCAGCGGTGGCAGTTGTTCCAGGCAGTGGCAGCAAGGCTCGACGTCGGTCAGGGGAGAAGAAGTTCTCGCTGAAGAGCAGAAGAAGAAGGTCGTTGCACTGCCCGGGAAGAAACCAGCCGCGGAGTCCTCCGGTAAAAGGGTTGTACCGACTTCCGTGGTTGGGGTAAAAGTGGTGGGGTTCCGGTTGCCGGGGTGCTTGGCACTGGCAAGGCGGCCACGAGATACCTCGAGAAGCGAAAAGAAGGCGAAAACTGGTTGTCCCCACCAGTAAAGGGAAGGAGCCACTCCGTTAAGAGTTCTCCTCGGTCGTCGGGAAAAGTGGTGAGACGGTTCAGCAGGGCTCCACCGGGTGGTGTCGTCGAAGCAGGTCGGCTCAGCTCTTCCCTCGTCGGATTCTTGGTCCTGTGGCGACTTCTGAAGTCCCAGTCCCCAAAGCCCTGCTTTTATGCAGCAAACCCCCATTCACCCAGCCTAGCTGTCACTCAAACATGCTAAGTGGTGAGCCGGCCGGCTCACCACTTGGGCCAATCAGGACGGAGTGCGACTTGAGTTACCAAGGTAACTCAGTCCAGGGTGCCTAAATCCCCCTCCACCCCTCCTAAGTACCCCAGACAGAGTGGCACCACTTTGGAGGGCTTCTGTGGAGAAGCCCGCCAAAAAGTGGAACAAAGGGCTCCACTTTGGGTCAGAGTTACAGAGGCGAACACCAACGCCATTTTAGAATCAAGTTTTGGCAAAAAGTCCCAACCGGAGTTATAAAAATAAATATATAAACCGGCGGTATGTTTAAGGCTACCGTAAATAAATAATTAAATGTGTTAGCCTAAAACAATGGGAAATCCCATAGGAAAATATTCGCGGTTGAATATAAAACGTAGTTTCCACTGCCACCAGCCAAAACTCGATCAGGGGGGACGGAGACGTGCCCCCTCGACTAACAGACCCTGGGGCAATCGAATTGCCCCAGCCAGTACGTCCACAATATGATGGTTTGTACTGGTTCTGTTCAGGATTCAAGACTAGCAAAGTCTTTTGTGACTTTACATGCCCTGGGAGACAGTAGTCAGTCCCAGGGTATGGAGTCTATGTTGGGGAGTCCCTAGGACACCCCTGGGTCACGGCACAGAGGGTGCTGTGTAACCCACATCACAAAAATACATGCGGCCCTATGGAGTAAAAGACCCCATAGCCCATTCAACACAAGGTTTGTCCAAGATAACACAGTTCAACATGTCCAAGAGTGAGGGAAAAAGAGTCTCACTCTTGGCAGGAGAAAAAAAAGAACCCCAGAAATCCAGCAAAGCTGCTGGGGGACTCACTAGGTAGGGAAATTCGGCCTAAACAGAGAATTCTCCCTAACAGGGGGCAAGATCTGGCCTTTGGCAAGGCAGTTCTCTATTCCGCTATTTGATTGGGCATGCTAAATTTGTATTCTAAATTCTTTCCCACCTCCTTGCTTGGTACTGCTTTGGGAGTCTGTCATAGATGTGGAATACGTCGGAGGAAGCAATCCCCTCGAAGAACAAGTTACTTTCTTACCTGGTAACGTTCTTTCAATGAGATGGTCCAACGACGTATTCCATATCGCTCCCTCCCTGCCTTCCCCGCTGCAGAATTTCTTTTGCGATTGCAGCTTGCGTTCCGCAAGGCCTTGTGTGTCTGACTGGCAGAAAACTGGTGGCACACATTCTGGGAAAAAACTATAACTGAGGCTATGGGTGTTGTGCGTCCTACTTATCTCATCGGGTGACGTCGGCCGTCGGAGGAGGTCCTCGGGGACGGCGCATCGACGTCATCGACGCAGGACGCAGACGCCAAAGATTTTCCGAAGCAGCACAGCTGTGGACATTACCTGTCCTAGAAATGGAATACGTCGGCTGACCATCCCATCGAAAGAACGTTACCTTGCATCTCTCCTTTATTTTTACTCTCCATCTCGCTCCCTCTGCTCTACTAATCTTTTTAGACTCAATGTCCCACGTCCCGCTTGTGTCCAATCCCGTTTTCTCTCGTTCCAGCTCCTAGCCCATCTTCACTGGAACATGCTTCCCCTGTCTCTTCGCTCCATTACTTCCTATCCTCTGTTCCGTTCCTCTATAAAAACCCACCTGCTAGAGTCCTCTAATTGATTTAATCTGCTTTGAACACTGATTAATTTATTCTTATGCACACTAATAGATTGCTACTGTTTATGAACACTGATTGACTGATTACTCCCAGGAATGTTAATTGATTGTTACTATTTATGAACACAGTTTGAATGTTACTGTTTATGAACGCTGATTTGCATTCCGTTTCATTATATTGTTGACTGTCTTATATAAAGCACTTAGGACAAAGGCGCTATATAAAACACAATAAATACAAATACAAAGTGGGCGGTAGGTCTCCTGTGCTTGCAGATTTTACATTTTAGATGAACTACTAAGACTTTTCCCTTCAAGTGCTCTGGTGGCAATGGTGTCATTACAGGGTCTGTGGAATATTTCATGCTTCTGATTCCTCAAAAGGGCAACACCATTGACTATCTTTGCAAGATGCACCAGGTGTACTAATCTAACACAAAGCTTTTTAAAATGTAGAAGTGCAGAGATGTTTATTGTTCTCGGTGCATAAAGGAAAGGGGTACCTCGAACCATATGTTCAAGGAATGTGAAAACATTGATCTTAGCAGAAAAATATAGGAGTATTGTCTTTAATAATGGTTTTGTCACTAGCAGCAGATACAGTTTTATTTTGTTCGTAGCATGGGCGGATACAGATGTTAATAGCTAGGTCAAATCCTTTGTAAACCCCACATTTGTTAAGGTGAAGCAGGATTTTGCAAACTTATGGAATAAGGTTGATCTGCCAAATGTATCTAAAGGGAGAATGGGAATGGGTCCTGTGAGCAAGATGGCATGTAAAAACAAGATGTTGCCCACTTAAATGTGAGACCATATGTAGTAACCGGAGAGTACACCATAAAAAAACAGGCAAAAGTCTTGATTTTTATATAATGCTGTGATGTAATGTTTCACAAGAATAGGACACGAGTTGAGGCTTGTGATTTCAAGTTAATGTGAAGGGGGAACGCTTGGAAGGGATTTTTGGGGGGGATGCTGCATTTAAATGATTTAACCTGTATTTGTTGGGTCTCAAATTATACTATTATTCAGGTTTAGCAAATGCAAATAAAGTTTTACAAAAACAAAAGGGCACCACCACATAGCCGCCCCATGTGGCAATCCATTGGCTCCTCAAATGGCAGATTGGAGGGAACCAGGGATCTTGCACATGCCGCCCCCTCCCACCTGGCCCTCCCTCACCTGGTTTGTGGTATTGCCTACCCCCCTTGGCAACCTCGCGTTCCACTCTTAGGTTGAGGCAGGGGACTTCATCATAGGGAATATGTGATGTTTTACTGGAGTCAAGTACTCCTTGTTCAATTAAGAAAATCCCCAGTAGAATATGAACACTATGTTAATATTTAAAACATGCATTGCAGAGTAAATGTTACTTATTTTACAGGAGTTCGATTTCCATGTACGCTGGCCCGGGGTTAAACTTCTTACTACGCTTTTGAAACAGCAGGGTCCTCCGGTGCAGCAGATTATTCTAGTCATCCCCATGGGTAAGTGGTTACCTCATGCAATAATGTCAGAAGTGGTGAAAAAAAGAACTGCCGCACAGTACACAATAGCAGTATTAAATACAGCCTTTTTATGTCAGGAATACTTATAAATGCTTGCGCCATTCTTTATTAATATACTTTTTTTCAGTCCTCTTATTGCTTCTTTGGTAAGTCAGAATCGGGAGACTGTCAAGAAGGCATGATTTTCAGATGTTTTATTCTCTCAGAAAACACCTAATCTTTCCCTAACACTGCATTACTAAGCCCTACTATATACAAAGGTCAAAAAGGTGCTAGTCGGGTTGTCGAGATGGTTGAGCAGAAATCAAGTACTCTGTCCAGAATCCGATTCAGACCTACTTTCCATCCCTATGATTCAAAGAAAACCTAAAACAACCAATACCTACTTTTCAGCCTCGCAACAATGAAAGAGATGACCACACCCCTGTGTCTCTTTACCCTGTACCCTATGTCTCATGCCTATGTCCACAGTCCCAAACACATGACTTGTGTACTGCTGAAGTGCCTTCCCTAGCCAAGTCTCTATGGTTTCTCCTTTAAATAGTATTTCTGTGTCTTTCTCCCTTAGGGTGAGACTTTCCTATGTTTTCTATCCCCAATCTGGGATCTTTTCAGTCTTTCTCCCCCTCTTGGGTGTATCGATATTCTCCCCACTAGGGGTCTTGCCTCAATCTTTCTTAGTTTCTTTCCTCACAGATGTGCTTGTCCCTTACTCTCTTCCTGCTCTTGTGTTTCAGTGTGTTCCCCACTCTGGCTTTTTTTCTTCTCCCCCCACCCCCCTCCCCCTGGGGCTTCCCAGTGTTTTCCATGCTCCAGGGCTTGTTTTGATTTCTCTCACCAGACTGGGGCTTCTTGGATCTTTCCTCGCTCTGGGGCATGACTCCCCGCTCCACCCAGGGGCCTCTCTGTTCCTTCCCCGCTCTTAGGCTTACATTGATTCTCTCCCCACTCTGGAGCCTTTTGGATCGTTTCTCACTCTGCTGCTTTTTTCTCTCCACACACTTAGGTTTTACTGATTCTTCCCCAGTCTGGGGCATGTCCATCACTTTATTCCCAACTTGGGGGTCTCACTCTGCGCTTCCTGCTTCGGAGCTTGATTTTTCCTTTGCCTTGTTGCATGCCTCCCGTTCTGCTGGAGCCACCCAGGTATCTGCTGGTGATAGGTGGTGCTCATCGGGAGGGCTGCACAGTGTCTCCGGTATTCCACTCTGTGGAGCCGCTGACACGAGTTATCCTCTGAGCTCTGCTCCGGCCGGCAGCTTCCCTTCTCTCTTGGTCTCTCAGGTGGAGGACCGGTGGGCGGCTTCTCCTTGTGAGCCTGGCCTCAGCTCAAAGATTTTTGGCTCCCTCTCCTGGTGTGAGGCCGGCCGTTTCGGTTCCCCGTCTGCCAGGCCTTGCTGGTTCTTTGTCTGGCGTTTGCTTTCCTCTGGGTCACACTCCCTTAGCCCTTCATAACCTTCATAAACTCAGTGGGCTTCGTGGATCCTCTGTTGTGATTGGCCCCTTATCATGTGCCTCCCAGAGGCTGTTCTTTCCATCGCCCTCCGAATTCCAACACAGGCTGAATCAAGTTGGAGTCAGAAGCTGAGCTAGCCATTACAAGGGTCATAATGCTATCATGCACTTTAGTATCCATGTGTCCCATAAAGATGTTAGTGTCTTTGGGGCAGTGGGGTGGTGACTTAATTACTTTGCTGGGGTTTTTCCGTCAAGGGAGCCGCTGCCAAAAGGATCCCACTTACCCTGTCCCCTCTGGGGGTTTTAAGCAGGCATGCTCACCTCCATTGTCCCAATGGGTGTGGCTCCTCTTTGGAAGAGGTGACTAACTCCCTGAATTCATCACAGTTACAGCTGCAGCATGCCACTTTTGCAAAGAATTGGAGGAGTTTCCTTTTTGTCATCGCTCTTGAATTATTTTTACTTTTAGTTCAATGACATGGAACAAACTTGCCATCTTACATTGGTCTTAGATTACTCTGCTTCCTAGTCAGAATTTGAGTGACCTGCTGTCTTCTGTCCTTGAGTAATGAGTGTTAAAACTGCTTCATTGATGCCGTTCATTTGTTAAAACCAATAAAGGACCAATTCTTTCCCTGCATTGCGTATTGCTTGTCCAAACACACTGCCATACCACAACCTGCTCTCCCTCCCAAATCCCTCTTTTGCCATTCACTATAGACGAGTCTGCTTCTCCATTCTTCTCGTTTCTTATAAACCTCTGCTTTTTATTTTCTTCTGCATGTCTTATTTGCATGAAGGCTTCTTTAAAAAGGCTACTTTAAAAATTCTGTATTCTCTTTTCCACACTTGTTAGTTGTGGCACGTACTGCTGTAAACCAGCTGTAGAAAATGTATTGTTTTTACCAGACGTTTTACCTTGGCTGCCCCTCATACCCGCATAGAATTATTGACTTTGTTTTATTCTTCTAATGCTTGCCCAAAAGGATGTATGTCTCCCACATGCCCCATGCCCATGTCCCCCCGCATGCACACATTACACCCCTGCATATGCCCCCCTAAGCGATCCACACACATGCCCCCTTGCCCTCATCCTCCCCTCGTACTCCACCCGGTATGCCCCGTTCATCCTGCCTGTACATCCCTTCGTCCCCCTCCCTCCAACCCGCATGTCCCCACGTCCCCTCCCCAAACCACCCTGCATGCTCCCTCGTCCCCCTTGCTCCCCCAACCCCCTCGTTTCACCCTGAATGTCCCTGTTAAGATGGATTTCTAGAATCTGGTATGGACAGATTTTGGGAGTCTACCATAGTTACGATCAACAGGGAGTTCTGAGAGGGTTACCAAAACCTAATTAAGGTTACCAATGTCATCCTATGGAGGACAGCGGGGAACCGTCGCACTGATTCTTACTTTCTCACCTAACTCCGATTTTCACAGATTATTTTGTGGATTACCTGAGGGTCGCTGAGGGTTTGATCTTCCATTGTTTTTTCCGGTGCGATGTGCCCAGGAGTTGCAGGTTTGAGGATTCTTCCGGTTGAATAGAAATGCAAGATGCAACCCTTTTCGGGAAGAAATCCAGAATCGACTGACGCAGGCAAGTTCCAGCGACTGCCTCCGCACACAGGCAAAGACGGGCATCCTTCCAATCGCGGTCAAATCAGCTGCTCCAGGACAGATCCATTGAAGGTGGAAAGCTGAAATTCAGGAAGAATTCTACTTATGAAACAAGATGGCAACCACCAAAGTTCTGGACCTCAATTCGGAATGACGGTTCTGGCGAGGTTAGCCCACGAGAGACCTGGTTAGTCCACGGGGCAGTGCAGGGATGCTTGGAAAGCTCTGAATGGCTGGATCTTCAAAGGTGGTGAGACGAGTTGGTCCCACTAATCCAAGAGCTGAAGCACCACTCAGGGTCTTTGGAGATCAGGCAGGGAGATCAGGCAGATGAGCAGGTTTTCTCTGGGCTGGCTGGCCACTTCAGGAGTCGTCTTTCGGATCTTCAGCAGGTTGCCCTTTTTAGAGGGATTCTTGGCTCCAAAGTCCAAGCCCACCAATGGTAAGGATCTTCACCATTCAAACAGCCATTATTTGTCCAATCAGGGACAACTACTGGTTTCACATTTGTCCTACACCCAGACTTTCTGGCACTGGGGATGTGGAGTGGAACTAGACAGTTCCAGCCGCCTTCCTGGGCCACAGACACACAAAGGCTCATTAGCCTGTGAAACCACAGCTTTCCCAGGCACATGCATGACCTTATAAGGGATTTCCTGATCTGGTAAGGCAGGAAGTAGGCCAAACTACAATAGGGCCAAAGAACAAACGAAAATCTTGTGGCATGGCCATTTTAGGGCACTAGTCAGACTTAATAGCCATACACTGTAAATGCGAATGTGCATTCCAAAAATAACGTAAAAATCTAATTCCTACCACTAGCTTGTCTTTTGGCACATATAAGAGTAACCAAAAATCCTTTGCGCAAAAAGCTAGGGTTATACAAAAGTATCCCCATTGGACTGCACTGTAAGGTACTGTGTGCAATTTTAAATGTACAATAATTAAAAAGGGGACCATAGTTTACCAGTACTAAAAATCTGAAAGACTGATCGATTTCCCCATAACAATGACAAGAGAACTCAATGACCCACACCCGATATCACTTCACACACCTGGTGAATATAAAAATGCCCAATGTTTTGAAAGAAAGCGAACGGGCTGAAGTAAAGGAAGCTGGAGACCGAGGTGGCCTGAGCGATGATGTGCAGGTGACGGGGATACCGGTGCTCTGCTGTGCTAGAGTTCAGAGGTCCTACTTTACAGAAGCTGTGGATCTCCCATTGTCCCCAGCTGCAACCCAGGGTATTCAGGAGAGTGTGTGGTGTGCACAGTGGAGACCGTGAAAGAGAGGCGGAGTCTGCGGAAGCTGGGAACCGAAGAAGTCCGGAGACGCCCATTTCGAAGGATGCCAAGAAGAGGAGCGATGCTGTATGCGACCGGCAAAGCAAATACTCACTCATGCCAGGGCACTGTGCTAGTGCATACCAAATTTCTTTGCAAACAAAGTACTTTTGAATGCTGAAGCAAGTACTTTTAGGATTTTGAATGAACTGGATCTAATCGAAAGCAGTTTTGAATGCCGCATAGAGCAAAAAGCCAATTGAATACTCCTAAATGGAGTGATTGCATGAGACCGATATCGAGAAATGTGTTGTATGAAACAAGTAATGACCAAGTAGAGGATATCAAGCACTAGGGATAGTATTACTGGCACGCCCTGTGTCGACGCCCATTTTCGAGTTTCGAAAAACAAACTGTAATACTCTGCACCTTCCACTAGAAGTCGGCTTATGCACAGCATGCAAATCTAAGCAGATACAAGCATCAGAAATACGATTACGGTGAGTAAGGTATCCCATATGGTGGCTGAGCAAATCATGGGACAGTGTCTAAAGAGTGCGATACTGAGGAATCCATTAAACATCACTGGCATGTGGAAGCAGTGGCTATTGGTGGATGGCACCAGTAAGAACGGGTATCTGTTGCGTGGTCAATAATGGGTGTACTGTGTGGTCTGACAACTGTGCCTAGACCGAGTGCCCTATATGAAAGAAGCCAAGGGAATTATGTTTAAAGAGGCTTATGTGTTGCAACAGCCTTATATGGATAATTGAAGTTAAGAAACAGAAACGTGCAACTGAACTGGTACTAGGTATTGATATTAAATTAGCTGGGAAGTAACCTAAGGAACTGCTATTTTTGAAAGCTTGAAGAATTAAATCCTTGAGGAAGGGAACCCCAATATTTGTGAATTATTTAAATTTGGGGAAGCTGATCCTAAACCAAGGGCTGGAAAAGGAGCTCTGAACATTTGTTTGGAACACTGTTTTTGATGCAGACATCCCTACACATTGTATATAGTTAGATGTGAGGGCAAGTATAGGTTGTGGACACACAGATATTTGGTTTGGACATCCTGACGCAGACTATATTTTTCTTTAGGTAGGGTAATGGCACCTTTGCATAGGGCAAGTTGGGCTTTACTCCACCCTGACTTTGAAGTTAAAATAAAACCTTGGAGTACAGATTTGAATTTGTTGTCTGTGTCTTGCTTCATGATTCTTTCACAGGACCTGGAACATACAAACATGTGGGGGCTGTCAAATGGTGTACAGCCTGCTACCTCACATCTGCCCAGAAACACTTAGTCACTAGCCCTAATGCCCAGTTCTGGCACGCAAATCACTGACTGAGTAAAAGGTTCTGAAAAGGCATTATGGTAAAAAAAGTATGGTATGTGGTAGTGAATGAGGAAAAGGGTAAAAATGGATTCACTGCCACTAGCCTGTCCACTGTGAATCACAAAAGTAACTGCACTGTTACAGAAATAAAAAAGGGTGCACGTGTCCATGTAGCATTCAATTTAAGGTGGCCTATTCGAATGGAATGTGTTTTTCCACGTATTCCTCATCTTTGATATTCGATAGCCAGCTTTAGGTGCTTCAAAAAGATTTTTAGGCAGAGGGCGCTGTGTGTCGATGACGTCTAATAAATGTCCCTCGAGGGCCTTGTTCTCGAGGACAATGTCATCAAAGGCATACATAGCACACACATCGCCGGTTGGCTTCAGTTCTGTTTTTCCGCGAATGCTATCATTTTGAGAAATACGGTGCACTTCTTTACTTCAACCTTCATTGCTTCGAGAAATCGAGATGGGTCTTCTTCGTTGACACAGACTACCCCGAAGACCGGTTTCAAGAAGTGCCGAGATTGTGGGGTGAAAATGTCATAGACCAATCCTCACGGTATGTTTATGGTGCCTTGGGGTGTAGCATAACACCTCAGACTGATCCAAGTGCCAATCGATGACAGGAAAGGCCTTGAAGGAACGAAAGGGGAAGTTAACGGTTGATCGAAACCCCAAATTGTCTACCGCGATCAAAAAACCTTCGACCGACGAGTCGAGAGGCAAGAAAGTTGAGAGGTCGAGATCGAGGAGTGTCTTCCACTGATCCTTGTCGTCTAAGTCCAAGAAAAGGCACTATAGGTCTCCTTCTATTACTTCGTCTGACATTTCCCTAGAGAGGGTATCTTGCCCCACTAAGAAATCCACTCCAGCCAAGTGGGAGGCTTCCAGAGCAGAGATGCTAAAAATATTTGAAAAACATAAGCATCTGAGCCTTGCTTTTATTGCGCCTTCCTAAGAAGCCGGGAACGAAAGGGCTTGCCCTAAATCCGGCGCGCCCTCGACCCCGGGATGAAGGCCTGATCCTCATTTGGAGCCGTTGTGGCCTCGATCCGATGACGTGTCAATGAAGGATCCGTCGAGCCAAAAGCAAAATCATAAGTCGAGGTCGTCGATAACATAGATGCCGGCTGTGCCAGCCAAGCCCGCGACATCAACGTCGACTTTGACGCTGAAGGCATCGACGCCAGCTGCACCATCATTGCCAATTGTGCAATCAATGCTGAGCGCTCTATTAAAACCTATGGTGCCAGTAAAAAAAAGCTTCAACTCTTCCAGCATCGAATCCATTATTCATTAAACCCTTGTGCCTTTACCAAGGAAGGACAGTTTAAGTAGTTTACCTCAATTTATGAGCAGAATGAACCCTTCGATAATGAGGCACCATTTGGCCTCCAGTTTGGTATGCCAAATGTACCAGTAAGTTTAATATCTGAGGAATCAAGGTTGCGATCATTAACCTGCAGACGGCCAGAGGGTTGGACACCTCACCTGAGCTTGAGTTTGGAAGACCAGAGGCAGGGGAGCATGCTGATGTGTCATTTAGACAGCTCAGGTCCAAGTTAGTGGTCTACATGGGGGGTGGGGAGTATGCCTCTGTTATTATTCGAACGGGATGATGTGACCGACATCCTGGATAAGGGGCCTCAGTCAGATCCTATATTACCTTTTCACATTGCTCTGCAAAAAAGGGTGGCAGCGAATTGGCAAACACCAGAGACCAATCCGACTGTGAATAAAAATTTGACCAAAAAGTATTGCACTTCCAGTAGTGACCCTGACTACCTGTCAAAACGCCCCACTCCAGAGAGTCTGGTTGTGCAGGCAGCTACAGCAACTCCTAAGCAAGCAGCTTACCCTACCATCCCTCCAGTTAGGGACAACAAAAGAGTAGATGGATGGGCAAGGAAGGTATTTTCTGCGGGGAATACAACGCTTAAATCGGCCAACTCCACATGTGCCCTTGCAAAATTTACATTCACTTTATGGGACTGCATTTCCATGGCGGCAGAGCACATTCCTCAAAGAGACGGGTTCTTAGCCAGAATTAGAGACCGCAAAGAAGCCATGTGTGAGTCCCTTCAGTCAGGTCTGGGTTCTGCTGACAGCATCAGCAGGGCCATGGCTACTAGCACTCTTAAACGCAGATTTGCGTGGTTGAGGAAGTTTGGCTTTGCACCGGATGTGCAATCCATACTCAGCATGCCCTTTGACATGTGTCACCTTTTTGGCAATAAGGCTGACAAGAGCCTTAAGAAGTTGCAGACCTCAAAGGCGGCAGCCAAATCATTAGGTGCGCTATTAGGCTGCCTCAGCCTTTTAGCCCTGGTGGACAGCCTTGCAGGGGTAGATCTTTTTGCTACTACTCCTCTGATGGAAGAGCGAGGGGAATGGCTAGTCAAAGAGGCCAAAGAAAGGTCCCTCGTGGTGGACGAGGGAGAGGGGCGAAGCCAGCTCAAGCAGGGGAATCTTTACCATCGGCCACTGCATCAGCTGCCTCACAACCTATCTGAGGTCTTGAGTCACAACTCACCAGTGGGGTAGCAGACTGCCTCAGCAACTAGAAGAATAGCGAGCTGTTACTTCGGATGCTTGGGCATTGGAAACCATAGCCCATGGCTACTGCATTCCTTTCATACAGAGACCTCCGAGCAATCCACCGGGGCCCTCTCTTTGAGAATTGCAGATCTGCTCCTTGTACAGGACATTTTAGCCCTGCTAGAGAAGGGCGCTGTAGAACCAGTGCCTGTAGCGGAGAGGAACAAGGGATGGTATTGCCCTTATTTTCTAATACCCAAGAAGGATGGAGGACTGAGACCCATCTTGGACTTGAGATACTTGAACAGGTTCCTCACAAAGGACAAGTTCAAGATGGTCACTCTTTCTCAGATCCTTCAGGCCCTCCAACTACAGGACTGGATGGTGTCATTAGACCACAGGATGCTTATTGTCATGTGCCAATCCATTCATGGCTACACCTATCTTGATAATGGGCTGATTAGGTCGCATTATCCCGAACAAGTCCTGGATCATCTCAACGTCACCTGCCACTCTCTTCCAACTGAGCTTCTCCCTCAATTACAAGAAGTCTCATGACACCACCTCAAAAGCTCCATTTCATCTGAGCTGTACTGGATACATCTCGGGGAAAGAGCTTGCCACCCATGAGGGCTCAAGACATTCTACAGATGTTAACCAAATTTCAGAGTGCCCAATGTCGCCCGGCCGTAGATTATAATGTTCTTTTTATATATATATATATATATTTTTTTTTTTTAGGTTGCTCAGCCCCATGGCATCCAGCGTTTTTCTGGTGCCAGAGGCCCTCCTGAGAATGAGATCCCTTGAATGGGCTCTTAAAACAACTCAATGGTCCCAGTTCTCAGGAAAGATGTTGGACCTACTTCAGGTTCTAAGCAGGGTCGCACAGGATCTTCTGTGGTGGTCCTGCGAGAACAACATTCTGAAGGGAGAAACCTTTTGGCAACCATGGTTGGAGATAACAGCAGCGACGAATGCCTCACTCATGGGGTGGGGAGCCCACACCAACGATTTGACAGTCAGCATTTGTTGGTCTTCATCGGAGTCCAAACATATCAATATTTTGGAGCTGAGGGCAATCAGAGTAGCGTTGAATGCCTTCCTGCCCTTGGTGCGGGGAAAGAATGTCCTGATAATGACTGACAACAACACAGTGGCCATGTACTACCTCAACAATGGAGGCAGTGTAGAGTCACTACCACTGTGCAGAGGCAATGCAGCTCTGGTTCTGGGCAATTCTAGAAGGAATCTCCCTGTCGGCAGTTCACCTAGTTGGAGTGGAGAACACGGCGGCGGACACTCTGAGCAGGCAGATCAGTCTCCCACGAGTGGGAACTAGCTCAGGAAGTCCTTCAAGAGCTCTTCACCCTTTCAGTTTTTCAGTTTGATTTAATATACTTTTAGCCTAAGTGGTTTTGTATATACAACAACACATGCATACATTACATATCAAGACATACAGCAGTTAATAACTACTAAAAACAATCCGCTCGCAATTATGCCAGGCACTTTAAAATGTCTACAATACGCAGATAAAATGACACCATAAAATAAATTGATTTAATCGCCAGTCATACATTTTTGCCATAGATCAGAGATGTTATTTAAATCGATCAAATTATTAAATGATTTTAAAAACCTGTTACGCAGCTCAGTTAAACTTTCACAGTCTTAACAGGTGTTGTAGTGACTCCACATAGACGACAGACGCATTTCACGACTCAGTCCCAACCTTGCGCCCATAGTCTCAAGCGCCTTTAAGGTATTGAATTTCATCCATACATAGGTACGAAAAGTCTTTGCGCTTCAGTACGCCATAATATATTTTGGTATTAGTCTGGCTTAGCCTATATTGACAATAGGGCGACTATGTGATGTTCATAACTATAAGCAGTTAGTTTCCTTTTTAGCCAAGACTTTAGCCGACCATAACCATCTTGGCCTGTGATTTGGACAAACACCCTCAGGTAGATCTGTTCGCAACCAGTGTCAACCGGAAGTGCACACTGTACTGCTCCAGAAAACTCCCCCCAGGAGGAGCTCTAGGAGACACGTTCGTGGTGGACTGGAAGTTTCCACTCCTGTACAAGTTTCCTCGATTCCCCATCATTCCTCACGTGATCAGGAGGTTGAGAACGTTCAGGAAACACATGATCCTAATTGCCCCAGATTGGGCCAGGAGGACGTGGTACCCGGACCTTCTGGACAGTCCATCTGTCCTCCTATGCGTCTTCCACAAAGAGAGGACATTATCTCATGAGAAAGTCTGGTTCTCCATCCAGAGGTCAAAACACTAAACCTTCACGCTTGGTTTCTGAGAGGCTGAGATACAAGGATTGGGACCTCCTGGATGACGTAATTGAAATGTTGCTTTTGGCCAGAAAGTCTTTGTAGCGTTGCCGCTGGAACAAATTCTGCAACTGGTGTAAAGACAAGAATGTAGATCCTTTTCTGTTGTTAAGGTTTCTTATCGGGCGTCACACACCAGACCAGGACTCTTGCCACTAGCCTAGGATGCAGCACACAATTAAAATGCTCTTTATTTTACTAATGATTGAGATGGCACCCAACCCATCTCACACCCCCTTTACAAATACACAGTCACAATGGGCCATGAACCAGGCCGGTGTATAGTAATACAATATTTATTTTGAAAATCCAAATGAAGTCACACAATTTAATATTGGGCAGCAATCAGCATTGGGGTGATAATAACACTGTAAAATGATAGAATACACTTAGTTTGACCTTCTAATATAACATACACAAAGCACAAATGAATGGGAGCACTTTTACTGTTCGGATAGATAGCATCTGGGTTAAGATTTCCCCCTGCAACACTCCCTCAAACCCCTATTAATTGAGTCAGGTATACTAGGCAGCAAACGGAATTAAAATCAGACCTTTTCCCACGAAATAGGAGGCAAAGACCTTTGCAAATGCATAAAATAGCACTTGGAATGACTAAATATTTAATTTAAAGGTGTGCTTGAATGAATGAATGAGGTAATATGAGTTGTAACAGTATCAGGGATGTAAGAACACTAGCAACTACAAGGCAAGGTACCCACAACGGGCATACAGATAAAAAATCAACTTTGAAGTGACAACACAGTGCAGCCAAATCACGCGCATAGAAATTGCATTTGCTAATTTACACCGGTTTAAATGTCTACACAGTTTGAAAAACGGGTGAAATGGACAAAATTGGAATGCGGTTTTCATGCTGAGTTACAGATGTACATCCCAGGGATAATATGAAAGTGAAAAGCGAACTCTAGAAGAATGACGGGATGAGATTCTTAACAGGAAAGGAAATTCGGTTTTAAAAATAAAAGCAGTTGACAGAGAAAATCGGTTTAAAAAGGAAAGGACAAGTCTTACAGAAACTATATTTTAGTTGCTATAAAAGAGACGCCGCCCGTGACACAAGTTATTTTGCAAGGGTAACCCGTTTGCGCCGTTGGCTCTTTATGTGGGAATTCATTAGTTTAATCAAATAGTACTATGGACTTAAGACAGAAATGAGTGGAAGAATGGCGCGAACACTTGGAGATCAAGGACAGGATGCACAGATGATTCTGACAGTTTGAAGGATTTTGGCTAAGGCAGTTATGGGATTTCTATGGGGTGGAACCTAATACAAGGTACAGAACAAGGGATGCAGTCTGTGGTTTTTGGGGAGGGGAATACTCACAACAAGCACTTGAATATGGGGTATTTTGGACAGCGCACCAGGTTTCTGGACAGCAAGGCAATATCTGGTCACTGGTCATAGCGGCAAGCTCTCCCAGAAGAAAACAGCTGGGCAAAGGTCTGGTCATGGCCCAGCAGCACCTCAGCTTAATAGAGCGGGTGGCAGGGCAAGCAGGCAGCACTGGATATCCCAATGAGGATTCAGCCACCTTTTCCCTTTCTCCCTGAGTTATTGGAATTTGTTTGTGTTTTTTTTTTTTCTGGATCAATGGTCCTGCCCGGACAGGGTCAGCTATGCTCTGGCCTGGCAGTGGAATCTGGAATCTTGCAGAGTTAAGAAGGAATATCTGGATGCGCAGGAGCGGGAAAATTCAGAAGTGTCCTTTGTTTCGGAGTCTCCCCCTTTTATAAGGTGGGTGACATCACAGGATTTACCATCGGGGCAGGCCTTTGGCTTGACATGCCTCTAAAAACTGGCTTGCTCATGGTTTACTGTTACCGCCTTCCTGTCAACCGTTTGGGCTTCAAGGACATGACATCAGTTTTTTTTTTTTACATATGTTTATTTAGAATCAAAAGCAGGGTGGTACAGTGTACATTATATATTATTGCATTGTCCGACATGGCATATAGCCCATCCTTCCACTCTCGCCCTCAACCGCCAACCTGGGCCAGTGTTTTCAGTCAGTTATGTCCTCTGCTCCATTCACACTTTGTTCGCCCCGGGGGGTTGCCACATCACCCAGGGCTCTTCTGACCCCTTGGGTTATATGTCATAATCTAATATTGGGTCCCATATGTTCTGAAAGTGGTGCAGACGCCTCGCTCTGGCCGCTGTTATTTTCTCTGCGATCAGTATGTCCCATACACCCCCCCCCCCACCAGAGGGGCGTGAGGGGGGTTTCTGTGGACTTCCAGGAGCGGGCGATAACTATTTTCCGCACCAGGAGGCACTGGGTCAGCAGTTTGGCTCTTCTTCCTGAACTCGCATAGTTCCCTGGGACCAGGGTCCCCAACAAGATGGGCTAAAGGGAGGGCCACCTGGGTAACCTCTTCGATGGTGGCTCAGCATTGTTTCCAGTACTGTTGTGCCTTAGGGCATGCCCACCACATGCGGAAGAACGAACATTGTTGGCCACAAAGTCTCCAACACGCCGGATCAAGAGCATGGTTCATCTGATGAAGTCCTAGGGGGGGGAGGTAGTACCAGCGCAGTAGGATTTCATAAGCTCATTCCCTGTTGGTGATGCAAAAGGACGATGAATACGTTCAGGTCGAAATGTCTACCAAGGATTGGTCCTCTACGGGGTGCCCCTGATCTGCCTCCCATTGTGCCATACATAGTCTTTGTGGCGAGGAAATCTCCCAGAAAGCGTTTATATAGGATGGAGATCTTTCCCTGGGTCGGGAGTTCTTTGAGGGTCAATTCGAGGGAGGTTAGAGTGCGTGTCGTTGCTTGAAGAGTTTGGGGGTGAGCGCACCAGTGGCAGAGTTGAATGTAGAACCTGTCTCTTTTCTGAAGCTGGAAGGTGTCATTGCACTGTTCAAACGTGCGGGGCAAGCCCCCCTCGAACAGCTGCCCTAATGTTTCCAGGCCCCCTGAAATCCAGTTTTTAAAGTTCTGGGGATTTATTCTGGGTGAGGAGACCGGGTTGTAAAACACCTGGGAGGAGGAGCCCAGACCTCTCAGGATCCCTTTATGCCTCAGGGCCCAGTCCCACATGTCCACAGTATGTTTGTTTGGTGGCTGATAGCAAGCCTTCCCATCGCCGCTGCAGTGGGGGTGGGACATGGGGCAGGAAGCGCAGGGGAAGAGTCACACTTGGGTGTGTGCTAACTGTGCTGCCACAGGATAGCTCTGCAAGTCAGGGACTCCCAGTCCACCCAGCCTCGAGTCACCCAGCATTGTCTTTTGGGGAATCCTACCCCTTTTTCCCCTCCAGATAAATCGGAGCATCTTCCTTTGAAGGCCGCGGATGGCGGACAATGGGATTGCTACCGGTAGGGACGAGCAAGCATATAAGAATCTAGGGAGGCGGTTCATTTTACAGGCAGTAATACGCCGCATTAGCGAGATTTCCTGAGATACCTATCGCTTCAGGTCATCCTCCAGCTCTTTAAAAAGGGTGGGGAAGTTTGCACGATATACTTCTTTCAGGTTTGCGGGAACCTGTAGCCCCAGGTAGGGGATAGCCTTAACTTTCCATTGAATGGGGCGTAGCGGGCTTAGAGAGTCCCGTTCGTCTGCAGATAATCCAATCCCCAGGGCTACGGATTTGTCAAAGTTGATAGAGAAGCCTGTGTTCCTCCTGTAGCCATCTATTTCAGAGAGAGCATGCTCCAGTGAGGATAGAGGTTCAGAGATGCTCAGCAGGACATCGTCTACTTATAGGGCGATTTTTATGTTGGAAGGGCCCAACCTGAAGGCCCTTAATATTATTCAATCTGATTTTCTGGGCAAAAGGTTCCATGGTTAATGCAAATGGGAGCGGGGACAGTGGGCATCCCTGCCTGGTCCCGCAGGTCAAGGGGATTGGGTCAGAGAGGTAGCCGTTAATTCTAAGGAAGGTTTTCAGGGATTTATAATTAGCTAGAACCATGGCCTGGAACTCTGGGCCAAACTCAAAGGCCTCAAGGGTGTGGCACATGAAGGCCCAATCAACTCTGTCGAACGCCCTCATTTTCAGATGTAGTGCGCAATTGGAATGCTTTTTCTTTAATTTCAATGAATTCGAATTGAGCGATACCCAACCCGTCTCACACCCCCTTTTACAAAGACCCCGGGTCACAATGAAACATGAACCAGGCTGGTGGGTGGTAACACAATATTTATTTTCATTTAAAAGAAAATCACAATTTTTATATTGGGCAGCAATCACCACGGCGTGATAATTACAATGAAAACTACCATGATTACTCAGTTTGTGAAGGCCCGAGGCGTTGCTTCTTTCCCGAAGAGGCAGGAAGAGCTGTTGCCACTGACGGATTTCCTCCCCAGGCCTATGGTAGGGCTTATGGAGGTAGCAAAGGTCCCTGTCAAGGCGATCTACACAAGTTCTGACAAAGAATCCTTTCAGGAATGCTGCTTCTCGGACCAGTGTGGGGACAACTCGATGGTTGTGGAGACCCCCTAGTGGAACTGAACAGCTATCGGTCCTGACAAGACGCACTATCCCTGCATCAGTGCCAGCGCCAGTGGTTCCTCAACAGGGCCCTAGGGACATGCCTCCAGATATTCTAACTACACTATACAAATTAATGTCAGATAAGGCAGCTGCTCCCTCCGCCGATGACCCCCGTTGGGGACCTTCCGTCCTCCACCCCAGGCACAGCCCACCAAGACCACAGTGCAGACACCACCCTGCAGGTCAAAAGCACCCTCCAACACCAAGGTGGCCAACACAACCCTCCACCTCTGCTGTCCCGGTAGTGAATCACTCCAGACTGACACTGGAACGGACACAGATACAGACACTATGGAGATGGATGAGTTTGATGATTTTATGCCTCCGGATGGAGAACCGCTAGGTGCCGATGATCCCATGTGAGAAACTCATGGTGGCAACAGCAAAGACCGACACAAGTGATCACAGTCCAAGGGTGTTTATTAAACTGTATGCAGGTTGGAAAATCACCTATTCGAAGGGATTGTGTCTTCCGATGTTTCCTTATCTTTGATGTTACCCATCCCAGCTTGCTGGCCTCGGAATTTTTTTCAGTAGAGGGCACTACGCGTCGATGTCCTTCGAGTTGATGTCCCTCGACAGCCTCCATCTCGGCCCGACATCACTGTGCGTATAAATAGACTTGCGCAGCGTCCATTGCTCAGTTCCGTTTTTCCGCGCTTCGTGGGCCTCGGAAACGTGTTGCTCAGTTCTTTCTTCAAGAAGATTCAGACATATTCTTTGAAGATATCATCTTAATTCGATGGCTTCTTCATCCGAACCATCGACCCCTCGGTCCGGCTTCAAAAGTGTTGTGACTGTGGGAAGAAAATGTCATTGTTTGTGGTGCCTGGGATCGGAGCATCACTGTTCGGAA
Source organism: Ambystoma mexicanum (assembly GCF_040938575.1). NCBI lineage: Eukaryota > Metazoa > Chordata > Amphibia > Caudata > Ambystomatidae > Ambystoma > Ambystoma mexicanum. Next base: position 155,474,799 of record NC_090937.1, read on the forward strand.
TGCGAGGACTGTATGTCAATGACGGCGAAAGCCTTGAAGGAGCATAAGGGGAAGCTACAAAAAGGTAAGACTCTTAAATCTCTTACTCCCTTGAAAGTTTCTTCAACAGAGTCGACACATTTGTCCCCTCGTCATAAGAAACATTCCCGTTCAAGATCTCGAAGCGGTTCCCATCAGTCTTAGAGATCGAGACAATCTAAGAGGCGTCGATCTCCCTCTTCTTTGTCTTCTTCTGTCTCTCCGGAAAGGGTCACCTGCCCCACGAAACAGAGCTCTCCAGCTAAGTGGGAGGAATTCCGTAAGAAAATGCTTCGCGTCTTCGAGAAAGCGGCCTCAACCCCATCGGAGACGTCTAAAGGTGATACCCCGGGTGAAAGACCTGAAAAATCAAAACGCTGCTAGTCGTTGCACCCGGCGAGAGAAACTACCCGAGAGCGTCATGAACCCTCGAGTAAAGGCAGTAGGTCCGCGTCATCGAAGGGCCCTTCGACGCATAAATCGGTTGTGTCGATGGCGTCTTAGACGCCACTGTCGACTCCAATAAAGGACAGACCTACAACTGTCACTACATCTCAGACAGTAGAGATGTCGAGGATCTCGACCATGACGTTGAGAATGCCATCGACTATTTCGACAACACCGAGTAGGATTCCGATCCTCTCGAGTACATCGAGGTCTCTTCAAACTTTTTCGACGCCCTTTTCGAGTTTGTCGAAGCCTGTGACTTCCACGTCGACAACCTTGACGTTTTCCCAACCAGTGACAACAAATTTGGCTCCTTCTGCTCTAGAAATGGGTTTTAAACTACATCCTAGGTCTTGACTATTTTAGAGTCTTGTCCTCAATATATGAGGAAGGTGTGGATTCCGACCATGAGAGACCTTTTGGTTTACAAAGGACCACTACACCCATACCAGTGGAATTTATCTCTGAAGAGAACAGGTTAAAGGATCTTCAAGAAGACTCCTTACATGAGGCAAGTGGTTTAGATACTTCTCCAGAAGTAGAGTTTGCTAAACCAGACCTTGGGGAACATGCCGAGACCTCTTATTCTGGCTATCAGAACCCTATAATCGAATTCATGGGGTGGTCTACACCTACACCTACACCCTCTTTTCAGCAGGATGACCTTACTGATATTTTAGATAAAGGTCCACAGGAGGATCCTGTTGTCCCCTTTCATTCTGCTCTGCAAAGAAAAATTTCTGCAAGTTGGGAAACTCCTGAAGTTATCCTTGTAGTTAACAAGAGACTGTCTGCTAAATACAGGGTATCTGCTACAGATCCTGAATATTTGAGCAAACATCCAACTCCAGAGAGTTTGGTTGTACAAGCAGCAACTTCATCAAACAGTAGATCTGCATGCTCTACTAGTCCACAGGATAGGGATGATGAGAATTGATGCTATGTCAAAAAAGTCTTTTCAGCATGTAACATGGCGCTTAAATCTATTAACGCCACTTGCACGCTTGCAAGATTCAGCCATACACTTTGGGAGTGTGCTTCATCAGCGGCTGACTGTCTCCCAGAAGGAGAAGGAAGGGAAGCATTTTTAAACATCATCATGGATGAAATAGATGCAATGTGCGAGTCCCTTCAAACAGACATTGATTCTGCTCACAGTATCAGCAGGGCCATGGCGGCAAGTACAACAATCCGCAGATTTGCGTGGTTGCGGAAGTCTGATTTTGCTCCAGATGTACAAGCTAGACTTTTGAACATGCCCTTTGACGGCACTTCTTTGTTTGGTAAGAAGGCTGATGACAGCCTGGAGAGATTACAAACATCCAAGGCAGCAGCGAAATCTCTTGGGGCTGCAATCCGACAGACTCCGAATCGCCCCTCAGGAACCTCCTGGAGGGGTAGGTCCTTTCGCTTTTACTCCGCATTCGGAAGAGGCAGAGGACAGCCAGCTCAAAGGGGCCAGAAACGATTCACCCGTGGTGGATGGAGAAAAGGTACAAAAGCCGCAGCAGCAGGTGCCACTTTACCCTCAGCCTCTGCGTCAGCTACTTCAAAACCCCTCTGAGGTCTCCCCTCACAGGACACCAGTAGGGAGCAGGTTAACTCAACATCTGGCAGAAAGGCAGGCTATTACGTCAGATGCTTGGGCATTGGAGAGAGTTGGCCAAGGTTACTGCCTGCCCTTCCTACACACCCCCCAGTCATCCACCGGGGAACAACTCTTTGAAGTTTCCAGATCTGCTTCTTATGCAGGAGATTATAGACCTGCTAGAGAAGGGTGCCATAGAGCCGGTACCCGTAGTGGAGAGGAACAAGGGTTGGTATTCCCCCTACTTCCTAGTACCAAAGAAGGACAGAGGACTCAGACCCATCTTGGACTTGCGAGAATTTAACAAATTCCTCAGGAAAGAAAGTTCAAGATGGTAACTCTTAACTCTTTCTCAGAGCCTCCAGGCCCTCCAGCTTCAGGACTGGTTGGTATCTCTAGACCTTCAGGATGCTTATTTCCATGTGCCAATCCATCTCAAACACAGGAAATACCTGAGGTTCACAATTGGCAACTCTCACTATCAATTTCGAGTTCTGCCATTTGGGCTGACCTCCGCCCCGAGGGTCTTCACCAAACTAATGTCGGTATTGGCGGCAAGTCTAAGGAGGGAAGGGATCCATGTCTACCCCTACCTGGACGATTGGTTGATCAGAGTAGTATGTTCGGAACAAGCTCAGATTCAGCTAGCCACTTCCTTCACAAGCTGGGCTTCTCCCTCAACTTAAAGAAGTCACAGATGATACCATCACAGAGACTCCAGTTCATTGGAGCAGTCCTGGACACTTCCCTGGGGAAAGCCTCGCCACCAGAGGTGAGGGCTGTGATGCTGGAAATGCATTGGAGTGGCAGGGCCTCCCTGTGTTTGTCCTGTAGTCCTTTTTAATTGTGTTCTGTATTGTTTTCTGCGCAGGCGTCCATGTGGGACTCCTGGCAGTGCAGCTCTTCCTGTTTTTGGTTTGGTGTACAGACCCATGGGATACCCTTATGGCACCCATGGGTGGGGGTACAATCCTGTGCCCGTAGTGTATGTTTTTGGGCACTTGTGGGTGGCCCACAAAGCAGGGTATGGGCTGGTGGCAGCTCCATGCTGCATTTGACAGGTGCGCTGAGTATCTTCCATTTTGGGATACCCAGGCCCTGCCATTGGAATCAGTTGATTCCTGATGGAAAACAAGATGGCCCCTGTGGCCTCTTGCTTTCTATTGCCTGTTACCTTGTTTTCCCAAAGTCCTGGGAAGCCCTGGCTCTGTCCCTTCCCCCTGACTGGCTGTTGGATGGAAGTGCCATATATGGTGTTCTTGTGAAGTCCAGTCCAGACTGGCTGGAGCCTTCCCAGTGACTGTATGTTGTGGGTACACCTTGTGGGTGGGACCTGGGTGAATGGAGTGTGTGACCAATATGCACTTCTTGTTGTGGCTGTCTGGTTTCTGGTATGAGAGACAAAGACTGAGACAGTCCTGCCCCAAACTGGCCTGAATGCAGTGTGTAGTGTTGAATGGCTGGGTACTTGTCCCAATCCACATTCCTTGTTGTGAGTGTCTGAGAGGGAGGAGGATGGCCTGAATGCACTGTATGCCTGATTCGCTGATTGACTGCATGAATGCCCTTCTGTATGATTGGCTGCTGAGAGTGACCCAGCAGTGTGGATGAGAGACAGGATAGTATATCTCGGGACCTCTCACCACTGGAAATTGTTCAGAAGCTCTGTCTACACTTAAAAGAGTAACTGGAACGGCTGATCCTCGACGCCCATCTGGAAGAAAACTTGCTGTTGCATTTGCTTTGACCTGATCTGAAAGCTGCCGAATTCGTCGAAGACTGATCCGAGAGAGGAACTGGTAAGGCGCCCTCTTCCCGTGCTCTGAGGGACCATCGAGCACCGCTAACCTTCGCTGAAGCTCCCTGGAAGTCAGACCCTCGAAAGGCTGCCGACCCGAGACGGGACCGCTGAGGAGAACAAATTGAAGCACCAGGACTTTGCCGCTGTCGAAGTCCATTGCCGTCGACCAGGGTTCGCAGGTTTGTGTAACCACTGGAGGCCTGTCGAAGTCGTGTTGCCCCAGAAGAGGGGACCGCTTGACGCCGTGCTGCCGACGACCGGAGCCGCCCGCTCCTTTGCCTAAGAACATTTGAATCAAAGTACTCCCTTGTCTGCACCGACGACCGCTTTATCCTGCCGGAGAGAGTAAAGGCCGCTGACGTGCTGAGAATCCGCCGGTGGGTTTCCCGCCACCTGGAGGCCACAAAGAATTCGACGACTCAACGCCCTTGCTGGGCCACATTTCTTCAGAAACTCTTTGCGGTCCTGAACAATCAATCGCCGAGGTGCTCCGCACACCTCATCCTCGCAGGACGTCGCCGACGAGCACCGCTTGGATCGACGCCGTGGTCTCGGCACCCTCGAACTTCTCATCAACGCCAAGTTCACCTTCTTCGACGCCTCTCGACGATCCGTGACTCCTGCTTTAAAGGGAGTCACTCCAGAAGAATCCGTCGACGCTTCTTCGAAGAACTCTTCTCCACCAGGTACATTGGGGGGGGGGGGGGGGTAAAAACATTATAGGAGAGAATAAGACTATTGAGCAATATTTGGACTGGGCTTGTGCTATATCTTTATTTTACAGGTTGCCCAGGTGGGGGGATATCCACACAAAACTGTGCTTAACGGTAGAGGCCGGTATTCTGTCTATTGTTTCAACCATCTTGCTTTCCCTCCCATCTCTATTGCTGGTTTCCTTGTTATTGATCAGTGTGACATTCGAACAGTATAGTTGATGCACTTTAATGAGATCTGATAATATTGGTGGTGCCACTTTAGAATTGTATATATTTACCATTGTTGATTTCCGAGTACAGTGTGTTATTGTGATAGTGTACATACCTTTGAATATTAATTATATAAAGACTGTGTTTTCAGTAATACAGTGTGTGGACATTCCTTTGTGGGGGCTTGGGGACTACACAGTACTTAAGAACCAGCCTGCACCTCCTGAGAAGCTAGGTGTTGATTGCTCGTCCATTGCTACCTTAATAGAGAATCTTGGCTGGGGTCCTCTGTGCCTCTCCTCTACCATATAGAGAGCAGAAGTACAGACACCCCCCTCCAGTCTTTACAAGGGCTCAAGATATTCTGCAGATGGTCAACAAGTTTCAAAATGCCCAACGTCTTCCAGCCTTCGACTTTTTGAGGTTGCTAGGCCTCATGGCATCCTGCATCTTCCTAGTGCCAGAGGCTCGCCTGAGAATGAGATCCCTCCAGTGGGCACTAAGAACCCAATTGTCGCAATTCTCAGGAAGAATGTCAGATCTCCTTCAAGTCCCGGACAGAGTGGCTCGAGACCTTCAGTGGTGGGCCTGTCAGGAGAACATTTTGAAAGGAGAACAGTTTTGGCAACCATGGCCCCGGAGATAACAGTAGTCACGGATGCCTCACTCACGGGGTGGGGAGCCCATGCCAACGACTTGACCATCAGCGGTCGTTGGTCTCCATCGGAGTCCAGACTACATATCAACCTGTTGGAGCTGAGAGCAATCAGACTAGCGCTGAAAGCTTTTCTGCCATCAGTACAGGGGAAAAATGTGGCATTGGACATCGCAGACTCTGGTTTCTGACAAATGGGAAACAGAGTGGCACTTGGATGTCAAGGCTGGCTGGAGGGGACACATTTCAGACCAGATGGCCTGTCGAAGGTGGTAGATATGCCCTTTGATGGGGATAACCTCTTCCGCAATGTGGTCGATGAAACACTGCAAGCTATAAAGAGGGACACAGAGACGGCTAGATCATTGGGGACCTTGCAACAGTGGCGGTCTTCGTCCTTTCGATATGCATCCACCTCATACCGCCAACCCTCCCACTCCACCTCCCAAGAGGCATACAGGGGCCGGTAGCAGGCCTTCGGCAGAGGGCAACAGAACCAACATCTGTAAAGCAGGACGCCGACACCCAAGCAGGCGTGAACCGGCCCAGAGCCCGGGCCCCCTCTTCTGCACCCCGGTGGGGGAGCCATCTGATGCATTTCATAAACGAGTGGAAGAACATTACCACCGACGAGTGGGTGCTGAACATACTTCGTCAAGGGCACACCCTTGAATTTGAGCACAGGTGCCCTGGCATTCCCCCCTGTGACAAGAAAGGAGCTGCACATGGTCCAGATGCTAGGGGAAGTACAAGCCATGTTTAAAAAAGGGGTGGGGGGCAATAGAACCTGTCCCCCCTCGTCTCTGGGGCCCAGCTGGAGGAAGGGAATTTCCTGGCAACGTTGGACCTAGAGAATGCCTACTTCCACATCCCCATACATCCAAAGCATCAAAAGTTCTTACACTTTCTGGTTCTGGGACATCCCTATCAGTTCAAGGCTTTGCCTTTTGGCCTAAAATCGGCACCGAGGTTGTGCACAAAGCACCTGACCCCAGTGGCAGCGCATGTACGTCCGAAGGGGATACAAGTCTATCTGTACCTGGACGACTGTCATATGGTTCCTCCTCTCAGGCCCTGGCAGTGCAACACACCAGGGAGACGATACGCCTTCTGACAGAGCTCGGATTCTCCATCAACTATTCAAAGTCCTGCATGGTACCATCGCAGAACGCTCGGTTTCTGTTCTGGGCACCCGCCTCAACACAGTGACGTCCCTGGCGTTCCCATTGGAATAGAGTGGCAGCTATGTTAGGGAAGGGGCATTGCCTAGCTATGGCTCAATCTGCAGCGGTGCACACCATCAAGTCGCTGCTGGGCATGATGTCATCCTGCGTTAATCCTATTCCGTTTTGCAGGCTACAGATGAGACCTCTGCAGGAGTTTCTGGACACAAGGTGGCTACAGATCACAGGCATATGGACAGACAGGTTTGCCCTCAACCAGGATTTCAGGCAAGCTATTCAGTGGCAGGGGTTGCGCAAGCACCTTACACAGTGAGCCCAATTTAAGGTCCCTCCGCTGCCCCCCCCCCCCGTTCCAGGCTACGGTCACCACAGATGCCTCTCTGGACAGATGGGGGGTGGTCCCATCGGACATTCTCACGCCAGAGGCCTCTGGCTTCCGGAAGAGAAGGTTCTAAACATAAATGTTTTGGAGCTGCGGGACGTGTTTTGGGCCCTCCAGTAATTCCTACCTCTTCTGCAGGGGCGGGTGGTGAGAATCTTCACGGACAACACCACCAATATATTTTAAATCCGGGAGCAGTGCAGGACCCTCTACCCAACCCTCTCCCTGGAGGTTCAGGCCCTGTGGTACTGGGCCATTATTCAGGCCATGTTTCTCGTCCCATTTCATCGGGCGGGCATAAAAAACACCATTGCAGACTCCCTCAGCAGGGAGCTGCGATCTTGCCACGAATGGGAACTCCAGCAGACGTCATGTCTCTTCAGCATGTGGTGCTAACCCCAGATCAACCTCTTTGCAACAGCAGCGACTTTGAAGTGCCAGGCCTTTGCCAGCGGATTTCCCTAGCCAGGAAACCTGGGAGATGCATTCTTCACATGGGAGGGCCTCTTCCTGTACGCGTTCCCTCTGCTGCTACGTGTGATCAACACACTCAAACACTGTTGCAGCAAGATGATACTCGTTGCCCCGGCATGGCCTCGCCAGATCTGGTATCTGGAAATGCTCTGCATGGCGTTAGCGCCGGCCATCCGGCTGCCTCCTCTTCCCTACCGCTTCAGAAAAGACAGAATGATACTGTATCACGACCCAGCGTCGCCGAACCCTGCGGCATGGCTCCTGCAGCCCTAGAGTTTGTGCATTCCCCTAGAATGTAGGAAGGTCCTGGCCCAGGCTAAGGCATCCTCTACACCCTCATGCTACTGCCACAAATGGAAACGCTTCACGGTGTGTTGGAGGGCGCAAAGGATTACGCCCCTGCAAATCAAAGCCCCACAGCTCCTGCCTTCCATGTTGGCGTTGGCCAAGGTGCATCTGGGGGCCATTTCCCAGTACACACCGTCTCCAAGCTGGCCATCGCTGTGGTCGCACAGGCTAGTCATCAGTTTCTGAAAGGGCTCTTCAGGACTTTTCCGCCGGTGAAAGCACCTCCCCCGGCTTGGGAGCTCAATGTCGTTCTTACTAAACTCATAGGGCCTCCATTCGATCCCTTGCTTCAGGCCCACTGAAATTTCTCTTATGGAAGACGGCGTTCCTAGTGGCCATTACCTCGGCCAGGCGGGTCAGGGAGATTCAGGCTCTTTTCCTGCAAGCGCCCATACTTGTCCTTCCATGCTGCAAGAGTGGTGCTTCGGAGCCCACCCCACCTTTATGCCAAATGTTCCTTCTGTATTGTATGCCAATGAACTCTTGATGCTTCCAGTCTTCTTTCTGAATCCTTCTTCCGTTCAGAAGTAGCTGTTCTTTGTGGCACGCACAAAGATTTTGCGTAAGACGTCTCAACTTTTTGTGAATTTTGGATCTGTGAATCACGGGAAAGCCCTGTTGAAAGGCTTCCATATCCAGGTGTCTCTCCGGCTGCATCAGGCACTGTCATTGTCTGGCCAACAAACCTCTTCCAGGCCGACCAAGAGACCATTTCATCAGAGTCCTCGCAGCAACGACAGCGTTTCTCTATGGTGTTCCCTTGCTTTGACATCTGCACGGCTGCTACTTGGAGGTCTATGCACACCTTCACAAAATTCTACTGTGTCAACAGGGATTCCAGGGAGGAATCCAGAGTCAACCACTCTGTGCTGTGCAACCTGTTTGTTTGAGGCGAGTCTGTTCTAGGTGTAAGTGGTTGTAGTTCTGTTGAGCCTTACCACCTCCCGTGGTTATGTACTGCTGTGTATTTGTATTATTGAGCAGGTGACTCCATGCCAGACCCATGTTGGAGAGAAACAGTTACAAGTAAGTAACTTGTTCGTTCTCTGAGCTTTTTTCAGTGTTTGTGCTTTGGTCAACTTTCTCTCAGGGACCTCCTGGCTCTCTTCGGTAGCCTCGATTCCGGTGTCTTTGCTTGGTCGGTTTAGACCTTTACTGGTGCCTCTAGCCCCTTGGTTTACAACCTGCTCTGATATTTCCTCATATTTAATCTCCATCTCATCAATATGATTGGTGCTTTTATCCCCTTGTGTTGATATGTCTGCCTTAATCTGGACTCTATTTTCTTGTGTGTTATAGGTATCTCTTCTTGAGGTCTGCAACTCAAGTTCTCATGAACTTGACCTCCCTTGAATATCATCAGGTTATGTACTTCCCCATACTTGTTGCATAGTTTGACTTATTGCCTGCCTTCTTTTCTCATGCCCAGACAGTGTAACTGATGCTCCACTGTACTCTCTATAGGAACGATTCTGGTGTTCTCCGGCAGCAGCCTTCTTGTTGGCTCACCAGCGTCTTTTTCTGGTGATAGCCTTCTCAGTGGCCCTCCTTTCTGCTTCCCCCCCTTACCGCTTCCCCCCCTTACTGCTTCCCCCCCTTACTGCTTCCCCCCCTTACTGCTTCCCCCCTTACTGCTTCCCCCCCTTACTGCTTCCCCCCCTTACTGCTTCCCCCCCTTTCTGCTTCCCCCCCCTTTCTGCTTCCCCCTCCCTTTCTGCTTCCCCCTCCCTTTCTGCCTCCCCCTCCCTTTCTGCTCCCCCTCCCTTTCTGCTCCCCCTCCCTTTCTGCTCCCCCTCCCTTTCTGCTCCCCTTCCCTTTCTGCTCCCCTTCCCTTTCTGCTCCCCCTCCCTTTCTGCTTCCCCCTCTTTCTCCTTATCTCTAGCCATCACTTCTTTCCTCCTTCTGTTACTTCTTTCCTCCTTCCTTCCTTTGACTCTCTCAGGACCAGAGTGGAAAACTTTGTTAGGTTGGCGTTCCTGGACTTGGCAAAGTTCTGTGGGCTGCTTGGCCACCATGCACACTCTGTGGTCCTTCCTCCATTTAGCACTGGTTCTCCACGATAGCGGCAGCATGTGTTCTGTGCGTCTCAAACCCAGCTGATTGACTGTGTCAGTGAGCCTCTCTCTACAGATGAGGATTGAAGGGTCTTTATATGGGTCTCTGTTTCCTACAGGATTTCAGAGTTTAGTTGGGGGACAGCCTTAATATTGGACAGAGAAAAAGGTTGTATCGCTTTGACAACATCTTCAGTGCCCATATAGGCAGAGAAAACAGGATTTGGAGGGGTTCTTGATAAACAAAGTGAGAGTCCTTGGTCCCTAATGGTGGTGGGGCTCACTCCCACTGAGATCTTGCTTGCCCAGATGCTTAAGGACGGCCATGCGGGACAGGCCAACCTCTCTAGTCTCAATAGGGGTGGTTCCCCCTTGGGGAGAAGGGACAAACTCTCTAGATTAATCACACTGCATTTAGGTGAAAAGTGGGTGTGCATCCAGTGTTTAATGGCTCAGAGGCATGAAGACACATGAGCTAGTGGGGAGTCCGAAAAGGTAGAAAAAGAGAACTGTCTATGCAGTTTGCAGACCAAAAGGTTGTATTCCTTCGGTTCAGCCTTTTGTAACTGGCCCTCTCCCAGCTCCCTGTCCTTTTGTGGCATCTAACCCTCCCACCCCCCATTTGCCTGCAGCGGAGTACGACCTTCAGGTACCTCCTGTCGCGGTCTGGACAGCATGTGGCACTTTTGTGAGAGGCCTTTTGAACCTCTGGCTTCCGGGGCCGTGTTATTTAGACCGCGAAAGATGAGAAACATTTGGTATCATGACATTACGTCTGCATAGAAAATGGAAACTGGGGAAAGATTAAAGGAAGAATTAAGTTGAGAGAGGGATTTTATAAAGGGAGATAGGAGGGTGGGGGTGATGAACAGTATTGAAAGCTGTTGATAAGTTGAGAAGAATGAGAAAGGAACAAAGTTTGTTGTTTCGGGTAGAATAAAGAAAGTTAGTCACATTAAGAAGAGCAGTTTCTGTGGAACGAGCCGGGCCGAAGCCAGATTGTAGATTAGGGAGCAACGAGGGCATGTTAAGGTAAGAAGAGACAACACAAACTCTCCACTCAAGCAGTTTATAGAGAAAGGGAAGAAGGGAAATGGGACAAAGGTCGAAATTATGGTTGGTTAAGTGGAAACTAAAAGCAGCTCCTAGGTATCATCCAGCATTAACCAGTGACCAGGAGTTACCTCTGCGAAAATAGGAGCTAGTACATTACGTTCCGCAAATCCTACTTCCATGTGAGATGAAAACATATCATTGTGTCTATTATTTACAGCCACTTATGCTTTAATGTTGTATAGATGTGTCCTTATGTTCATTTATATATTGTCACAAATGCACAGAGTTAAATTCACATAGGTGTATTTGTTCGGCAATCTGCAGGCCAGGCGATCCCAAAAGTAGCTCCTGGTAGCTGTTGGTGTCAAGCTAAATAGGCTCTTCTAGGCTACAAGCAGGCGCTAAATAGCACCCATCCATTTAACTTGGGAATCCATAGAACGTTTTTTAAGAATTGGAATGATGGCCTGTTTGAAAAAGGAACAAGAGCTGTGTCATGATTCCTGCCCCTCTTGTCCCCAGCCCTCCAAGACTGGAGCCAGGCCACGATCACCTACATGGCCCTCAAGGGCCTCTCCATCCCTCCAAAGACTCACTTGGAGTCAGACTTGGCGCTTGTGGCACCAGACTCACTCACTCCCATAGGATAACATTGGGGATTGGACTTGTAATGCATTGATGGGGACAAGATGGATGCCCCCACATATTTCGGTTCCCAGAACTGCAAGTGCGGTCTAGTCTTTTGGGTGTGGTTCAGCCCAGAGGCACCTGGCATACCCAGAGACTATTTAAGCCACACCCAAGCTGAGAAGCATGCTTTGCGTTTTCTGCACCTGCAGCTTGACACTTCGGATCGGTCTCCAGTGGGCCTGCATCTTTCTTCTGTGCTCAGCTCCTGCAAGAATAAGAACACCGTTAGGAACAGCCTTACCTTGCAGCCCTTCTGCCCATCATTCAACGCTCCTTCTGTTCTGCAGGCATCTTCGGCGGTGTCATTCCCATCCCGACACGCCGCTTCCTAATGAAGAGGAAAAGAACAGAGAAAAGGCATTAGTAACCATTTTACAGCTCTTTGATTATTTTTTTTTAAATACAGTACGAGCTTCAAACGCTTACCTGAATCCCAGCCGCTCTGGAGGAATTGTGTCTCCAGAACTTCTCATCCATCTGCGGGGGGGGGGAAAGACACTCCAGGTTAGCGTGGAAACATCTAGAGGCGCCGCATACCGCGCTTACTCACCGCAATTGTTCTTCATAACCGGCATCCACGCTGACAACGTCGCGGCACCTAAAAGACACAGAAAAAGAACTCAGTTCAATACAAATCTGAAAAGGGTGCATCGCGCTCTCACTCACCTTCAGTGCCACTCATCTCAGCAGCATGCCGCCATCCTGGGACGCCGGCCATCATCTAAGAAGGAAAGGAATGAAGTTAGACAACTTTTCAAAGACTCATTATACTTACCAGTCGGACCCTCGCCAGTGAAGTAACTAGGCACCAACGAGCCCGCATCAATCAACGCGCCCCTGCGCTGAAAGCAGGACGGAGAGCACACCATCCAAGAAAACAAGGCCCAGTTGCCAGTCGAATAGCCTCCAGGGAAGGGTTCGAGGTCGTAAGAGGCCAGGACCGGCTGAGTGACGTCCCCGTGGATACCAGGTGAGCGTTACAAGCTGAGGAGAGAAAGATTGAAGCCAGTGAGACGGGGAACAAGAGGGATAGACTGAAGTGATTCCAGGTGAAGGAAGAGGATCTAGGGGTGAAGTTCATAATAGTGTCCGAACATGTGGAGTGGGAGCTGGGGGAGACTGATTTGGATCAGAGAATGAAAACCGAGTTTGAGCATTTTAGAAATGAAGAAGTCAAAAGATTGAGTTGCTGAAAGGGAAGACAGGAGAGGGGCCAGGGGATTTGGGAGAGATAATTTGAGCGAGGAGCAGAAATTGATGATGTGGCCAAGAGAATGATGCAGTCTGGGATAAAACATCTTTTTTTCTTTTTTGGCTTCAAAGAAAACTGAGTCATAGGAAGAATGGAGATAGATGCAAGATCAGAGGGGTAGTGAGTTTTTTTTTTTCTAAAGTGGTTAGGCCTTTTAAAGTCAGAATCACAGTAAAAGAAGAGGGAAATAGCCAGGGTTGAGGTCACTGTGATGGCAAAAAAGGTGAAAAGAATAGTGAGAATAGAGTGCAGATAAGACGTTAATATGCAGAGCAGTGGCAGCCTGATCAGTGGAGAAGGTAGAAAGTGTTAATCAATGGGAGAGAATAGTTATGAGTAGAGCAGAACGTAGGGCAGTTAAAGGACCGTATGTTGCGTCGTGAAAAGGTAATAGGAGTAGAGACTGGCGAGAGAGAAGGAAGATCAGGAGAAAAAGAAAGCAAGAAATGGTCAGAGAGTGGGCGAGTAAAAACTGTTTCTGGAGCACATGAGAAGATCTGGTGAGGATCATGAGATATGGGATGGGACATAGTGGTGAGAATGGTTGATAAAAGGCAGTTAGATCATCGTAAAATGTGAGAGCTGGATCAGGTGAACAATGGAGGAGATGAGCGGTTTAAGAAAGGAAGGAAAGTGATATTCAAAAGAAATAAGCTGGAGCAGCTCGGCTGGAGGAGATGTGAGAGACCAGGAGGAGTGGTACCTCTGCAGTGCTGGTGAGTGTGTACAAATGTGTATGAGGGAAGAGAGGACAGCAGGAGCAAAATTGAGGGGTGTGTGTTGGGGAGAATTCTCATAAATGGCTAATTTCCCTTACCTAAAGAGTGCCCCAGCAGCTTTGCTGGATTTCTAGGATATATTTCTTTCACCTGGTAAGAGTGTGAGCCTTTTTCCCCACTCTTACATGTGTTTTGCTGTGTGTATTTTCACTGTTTGTGTGATCTTGGGCACTGGAGCCTCACCTACTCCATGTGCACCACTTTCTGTGTGTTACACAGCACCTTCAGTGCAGTGACACAGGGTTGTCTTTGAGACTTCCCACTGACTACATTTTTCTGGGGCTGACTACTGTCCCCCAGAAACAGGTAAAGTTGCCATTAACTTTATATAGTCACTTTAAACCGCAGACCCAGTACACCCCTTTTTACATGGAGTATTGGAAAGGGTTAACTCTTATCCCTTGTTGTCTGTACCTCTTGGAGCCTTGTTTCACTCCCTTATCATTAAGACTTGGCTGGTGGCAGTGATAACTACCCTAACATTTCTACCGCGATTATATTATATAAAGGTGGTATTGTTCCAGGCTATTATATTAGCCTCGAACATAAACCCGCTTGACCAAATACATTTTATTTTGGTTCCGGCTGGGTTTATTCGCCATTTCATTTTGTTAGTCTTTCGCGTGTTTTTCTCTGCGTACCAAACGGGGGATGACTCCTTTGTTCGCTGTCTTTTCGCAGGCTTCTGCACAGAAGCCCTCCTTAAGGCGCCTGATAGTCTAGGAAGGCAGGATGTGAGGGAGGGATCTTCGGACCCCTGACATGGGTTCCCTTGGTAACCCAAGTCGTACTCTTGTCTGATTGCCAGGCCAGCCACCCTGCTGTGTGATTGACAGCCAGGCTGTATGAATGGGGGAAAACTGCATAAAAAGCCAGTCTCTGGGACTGGAAAGGCAGTCGCACTGGAACGAAAGAACCAACAAGGAACTCGAAGAAGAGGACCCCTACCACGACTGAACCTCCCGCTGATGCCCTGCTGCAGGTCCGAATCCGACGACAGAGAAGATCTTCTCTTGAGCTGGTGGGACCAACCAGTTATGCCAAATTACAAGCCAGGTCCCTTCATCTGGTCGAATTCACTGTACAGAGCTACAGTGGGCCGGATAGCCAGGAAGATCGGACCCTGCTTGGGTTTTAAGGAGCGCACCTTTTATTCATTGTTTTGCTCTGCTGCTGGTTTCTTCCCTGGGTGGCGCAGGACCCTTCAGTCTTCCTACTTCGTGTCAGTCCGACAGGCGCTTCAGGAACCGTGAGCCTGCAGGAACCACCAGGAACGTCTGCCTCCGCTACAGCTCCCTCTCCGTTTTAAGGTACTGTGCAAATCCGGTTGTCCGTTTCGTTCAACCGCGGGGAAAGTGTTTGAAATCTTTCTCCAATCCGAGGGCTTGTCCTTCTCTTTGAACTAACTTTTCTACCAACCAACCTTGTCCGGAATCTGCCACGAACTTTACTGCGAACTACCCTGAACTGTGTGATCTTGAGCAAAAGACTTTTGATCCATTAACTTTGGCCCTAAGCCTTTTTTCTATCTGATCTCCTCACTGTAGTCTCTCTTTTTCAATTGCCCTGAGTACTTACCTGTTGGTGTTGCCTAATTTCTATTAACTTTGTCTTTCCCTCCCTTTTAAATTGTTGGAGTGCCATTTTGCTCCCACTTCATTTTGTGAGCTTAACTTGTCTGGAATTTAAGGGAAGTGGTGTGGCGTATTTATGATTGTCTATATATATTGATTATATATAACTTGCTTAGAATAGTGAAATGTTATTCAACTGTTGAGTAAATAAATATATATTCTTTTACCTTGAAACCTTGAGTCAGTGTTTGCCTGAATCATAGTAATTGCTGTCCTTTGAGTAACTATTTGTACTGCTCACTTACTCTTGAGATAAGTCTGGCTGCTCCGCTACTGCTACCACTATAACTGTGTAGTACAGGCTTGTACCAAAGGTGAAATTGTACTGTCACTTGTAGTCTTAATTGTGTGTAGTGTTCCCAAAGGGTACTGCATATAATTCTGCCTAACAGTGTGCCACGATTTGGTAATACAAAAAAAGTGAAAGTGAAGGCGAAAGCGAGAAAGTAAATGGAATGAGCTTTCCATAGGTCTATAGAAAAAGAAGAAATGGGGGTAGAGATAGGAGGATAGATTGGGTTGGAAAGGTTGCAATTTTGAGAAGTAGTTAGAAGAAAATTGAGATGAAATAGGAGGAGGGTATTGAAGAAGCCTTAGAGGAGGTAGTGGGAGGAGTACGAGTGGGAGCAGAGTAGAAGGGATGGAAAGAAACTGATTGGGAGGAGAGAAATAGTAGGAGAAGGTGAGGATATATTAGAAAATACGTGTTTACGGTCTAGTAATGCAACTGCAGACGGTAAAGTTACGAAACGGCAAGTGATGCGAACAGGGACAAACATGGATACACTGTCCTGAAATGAGTCGAGACCTCCCTACTGAGATGGAATGAAACTGGTGTAGGCAACGTGATTCCTCATGTGACGGCGCTGGGTGGAGGGTGACCAGCTGGAGAACTAGCAGCATCTATGATGCAAGGAGGAGTAAGCAGAAGAGGGCCAGGTGGGCGAGCTGCAGATGAACATAGAGTACCTCGGGCTGCAACCATCAGGTGAGTCTGTGTCCTTGTGCTTGCAGTGCAGGTGCTGACTTGCAGCTATCAGTGGTCACATGATCACTCGTGACCGCACAGGGTGGATGGCAGCAGCGGCAGCACCAGTGGCGTCTGACACAAGGAGGGAGCAGGGGAGGTCCAGGCAGGCCAGCCCTGGATTAACAAAGAGGACCTTGGATGGCAACCAAAAACACAGACTCACTTGGGTGAGTCTGTGTTCTTCCCTTTCTAGGGTAGGACTGACTGTGGCTTCCACCTGGATGGGACTATCTCCTTAGATCCTTAGACTGAGAGGGGTTGCCATCCACTCATAACGTACCAGGTTACTGACCCTCTCACATGAGTTATATCCAAAGGAACTCACTCACATATATCTGTAATGTATAAGAAAAGGTACAAAAAAGCACAGAATTTAATTTAAGCTGTGCTGCTTCGCACCGTTACAGACAACAATCTCACACCATTCAAAACAAAAGACAACAAATGGATATAAAACTGTGAATAAATGTTTTGATAAATACTATTGAAATTCCACAAATGAATGTGGAAGTTTGTTCAACCAAGTAAATTATAAAAAGAATTGCTGGTAACCACATTGAGTGGGAAACACAAGTCATGGTAACCAAAGTCTTGACTTTATAACTTCATTGAATTGGAATGTCAACTCAAGAAACTTGAGTTTCGGCTTACTTGGTAACTATAGACGAAGTGGCCCATCCTTCATCAGGACGAAAAAATCTCAAAGTGGCAAAATCACTGAAGCCTTCTAAAAAGATTGGTGATATCCTCCTGTAAAGAAGCACAAGTATCATGTCACAAGAATCTGCATTCTCCAGCATGGGGTCTGGCATGGATTCACATGCTCATGTATATTCCCCGTCGTCAGGCTGGGAATCCTCGGTGAAGAAAAAATCAGTATCAGTTTCGTTTCTGATCTGTCTTTCGTAGTAGTAACCAATCACTGATCTCTGCGTCATACTAACCACAGCCAATGACTGCCATCTCCCTAAGCCCCGCCTCTGGCAGCCATCTTCAGATTTTTACCGCACGTTCAAGTGTTGGGAGACCTCGTGCTTAGCTCTCGAGCTTTTACTGCGTGTTTCGCGCTTTTTCAGGTGAACTTTCACATTTTTTCGGGTTAATCGAGCCTCAAGCTCCACCGTTTCTACTCCCGTTAACGGGTACCCGTTGCAGGATTTTCCTACGCCCCTCAAGGGTGAAGATTTCGTCGAATCAACCTATTGGAGGATTCCAGAAGATTCGCAGCCTACTTCGAGATGGCCCATGACACGAGTTTGTCACCCGGACCCAAGCTGTTTCGCAGCTGCCCTGGATGCGGGCTGCAGAATGTGTTTAAGGAGGACGAACATTCGCGATGCCTCTGTCTTCATGGGGACAAGACTCATGTAGAGAAGGACTGCCAGTTCTGCAAGAACCTGTCGGAGCGGACCATGAGGGACCGTCAATCTCGTCTCGCCAGCTGGTTGGAGAAAGGCTCAACGGGTGAGAAGAAGAAAGGGTCCGAGCGGGCTTCTAAGTCCTGTGCGGGCGCCCCGGCGACGGGGGCCCAACACCAGG
This sequence comes from Ambystoma mexicanum, assembly GCF_040938575.1. Taxonomy (NCBI): domain Eukaryota; kingdom Metazoa; phylum Chordata; class Amphibia; order Caudata; family Ambystomatidae; genus Ambystoma; species Ambystoma mexicanum. Next base: position 155,492,656 of record NC_090937.1, read on the forward strand.
CCAAGCGCCGCGAGTCCGCTGGCTCCGGGAGCGCCGAAAGGTCGGGCTCTTCGGTCGCCAGGCAGGACGCACCGTTCCCCGGCACCGTCAACCACGAGCCAGCGCTCCGGTTCGGGGAAGAGGAAGTCCGAGACCCCGGATAAGCTTCGGGAGAAGCCCTGTCCGATCTCGGGAGAGGGGGAGCGAGGCGTCGCCCCTCCCCCTAAGGAGAAGGCCCAGGACGCACCTAAGGTGGTGAAGGCCCCTACCCAGCAGGCAAAAGCCTCTATCGAGGCGATCGCTGCGACTCTGGCCAAGCCGGCAGAGACCCCGCCAGCGGAGACTGCCTCCGGGACTAGAGTTTCCCTGCCACCAAGGAGGGAATCCTCTTTTCAGCCCATCGTCATGGCCACCATGATGGAACAAGGGGGGGGGGGCATGGTAGCCTCCTCGAGCTCGAAGTCAGCCTCGGAGGAGGAACTGACCGAGGTCACAAGGAATCTCGAAGTACAATTCGAGAAGGTTCGGTCCCGCAAGGAAGATCCTCAGGAGATAACTGAGGAATACGACGATGGCGAGGAAGAGCAGCCTTCCCTTCCGGCGCAGCCGGAACCTAGGCCTCAGGATAGCTCGGCGGCCATTTTGTCTGCGATCCTTATGCTCTGAGACAACGACGAGATTGCCACACGGAGGACCCACAACCTGGCCCGTCGGGAAGTCCTCGGAACAAACCTCCTCCGCTCGCCCCCGTGAGGCCTGCAGTTTCATCCTCCCACGAGTCGGGAGACGACGGTGCGGTGGGCTCGACGACGGGTTCTGACAGCGACGACGATGGAACGGGTCTCCCGTCGCACGGGCATCCCCGCCCGACGAGATTGGCTCATTCCACGCCATGATCGCCAGGGTGTCCGAATTGTTCCAGCTCTGCCCGGCGGAGCAGAAAAAAGGTTTCCTCTATCAGCACCGGGAGGCCAAGAGGAAGACTGTCATCGTGGTGCCTCTAATCAATGACATCTGGGAGGAGGGCCTGTCGGTACTCAAGAACCCCTCCACGGCACCAGCCAAACGGGACCGGTACGAGAAGAAGTACCGGGTCCCCGAGACCGCTCCCCTGTGCCTCAGGTCCCAGCCAACGCCAGACTCTGTCGTCTCGGCGGCGGCGAAGAAGAAAGCGGCGGGGTCAGGAGCCTCAACGTCGAATTCCCCCCCGGACGGCGAGGGAAAGAAGTTGGACGCCATGGGGCGACGGGTCATTTCGTCGGCGGCGACGACGATCAAAGTGGCCAACGCCCTGGCGATCATGGCCCGTTACGACAGGGAGCTCTGGTTTAAGATGGCCCCCATATTGGACTTCCTACCGGACGACAAGAGGTCCGAGGCCCTGGAAATACTTCAAGAAGGCGAGGTGGCGTCGGACCACGCCATAACGGTGGCAACCGATATTGCCGATACCGGGTTCCACCAGCTGGGCAACGGAGTTTGCCTACGACGACGGGGTTGGCTCCGGGCGACCGACTTCCGTCAGGACGTCCAGACCAGGGTGTTGGACATGCCGTTCGACGGCAGCAACTTGTTCGGGAAGGCGGTGGACGAATCCCTCCAAGCCATAAAAACGGAGACGGCCCGCGCTCTAGGAGCCCTTCAACAACAACGGCCCTCTCGGAGCTCCGGAGGCAGACAGGGGGCCTCCAAGGGATCCAGCGGTGGCTCGTCGTCCTACCGCCAGGCGGCATGCTCTTCGTCTCAGGAGGCCTACAGGGGTCGCAGCAAGCAGGGAGCGCCTCGCCGCCGTCGGCAAGGTGGCCAGGGCGGCAAGGCCACCCCCTCCAAGTAGGACTGAACTGGCCGTGGCCTCGGGCCCCCACCGAAGCACCCCGGTGGGAGGCCGGCTGACGAAGTTCATCGGCGTGTGGAAATCCATCTCCACCGATCGTTGGGTGCTGGATACCCTGGCAAGAGGACACTCTATCGAATTCCTGAAGAAGTGCTCTCACATTCCACCTGTGGCCAGGAAGGAAAATCACGTCCCGCAACTGCTGTTGGAAGTACGGGCGATGCTCAGGAAAGGCGTCATCGAGCCCGTCCCGAAGAGGCTCCGGGGCTCCGGGGTGTACTCAAGGTACTTCCTCGTCAGGAAGAAGACTGGCGGCTGGCGCCCCATCCTGGACCTTCATCGTTTGAACAAATACATCAGGTCACAAAAGTTCAGGATGGTCACCCTCCAGCACGTGCTGGGACAGCTGGAGGAAGGCGACTTCCTATCGTCGCTGGACCTGGAGGATGCATACTTCCAAGTTCCCATCCTCAGAAGTCACCGAAAGTTCCTCAGGTTCGTCGTCCAGGGACGCCACTACCAATTCAGACCACTGCCGTTCGGATTGAAGTCGGCCCCCAGGGTCTTTACCAAGTGCCTGGCACCTGTGGCGGCGCGGCTGCGTCTGCAGGGGATTCACATCTACCCCTACCTGGACGACTGGCTCATCCGCTCAAGGACGAGGGAACTCGCCGTCGAACACACTGCGAGGACTGTCCAGCTACTCACAGACCTGGGATTCGCCATAAATTACCCAAAGTCCCACCTGGTGCCGTCGCAGGTGGCCCTGTTTCTGGGAGCGAAGCTCGATACAGTGAGGCGCCTGGCGGCACCGTCGGAAGAACGGACGAAGACCATTCTGGGCAAAGTGCAGCACCTGCTAGCCCCGGACGTGGCCAAGGTGAGGTCCATCAAGTCCCTCATGGGGATGATGTCCTCTTGCATCTACCTGGTGCGCCTTTGCAGACTACGGATGCGCCCTCTTCAAGAATTTCTCGACGCCCGTTGGATGCAGGCGACGGGCACCTTCGAAGACAGGGTCTCCCTCAACGAGGTGTTCCGGCGGGCGATTCAGTGGTGGGGCGTTCGAGTGCACCTCATGGCGGGCAAGGACTTTCAGACGCCGGCGTATCAGGAGACGTTGACGACTGACGCTTCCCTGGAAGGTTGGGGCGCCCACACCGGAGATCTCCACGCAAGAGGCCTCTGGCTCTCGGAGGAGAAGCTCCTGCACATCAACATCCTGGAACTCAGAGCCGTGTTCTGGGCTCTCAAATCGTTCCTCCCGTCGCTCAAGGGCAAGGTGGTGCGGATCTTCACGGACAACACCACGCCAATGTTTTACATACGGAAGCAGGGAGGTACCAGATCCCCAGCCCTAGCCAAGGAGGCACAGGATCTGTGGCACTGGGCAGTCGCCCAGGGGATGTTCCTGGTTCCCTTCCACCTGGCAAGAGAAAGAAACACCATCGCCGACTCGCTCAGCAGGGAGCTGCGTGCGTGTCACGAGTGGGAGCTGCGCCAGGATCAGGTGGATCAACTCTTCCGACGATGGGGCAAACCCCAAATCGACCTGTTCGCAACAGCGACGAACTCGAAGTGCCAGAGGTTCGCCAGCAGGTTTCCCCAGCCGAGAAGCATGGGCGATGCATTCTCGTTCCCCTGGGACGGCCTATACCTATATGCGTTCCCTCCGTTGCCGTTGCTGCTTCGACTCATCAACCAGCTCAAGAGGTCCCGGTGCAGGATGATCCTCGTCGCACCGGCGTGGCCGAGGCAGATCTGGTTCCCGGACCTTCTGGACTTGTCAACGTCCCCATCCATCAAGCTGTCGGCAGACGCGGATCTCCTCTCCAGAGAAGGAGGCGCCATCTTCCACCACGACCCGGCGTCGCTGAACCTGCAGGCTTGTCTCCTGCAGCGCTAAAGTTTGGAGGGTACGATATACCGGCCGACTGCAGAGAGGTTCTTGCAAAGGCCAGGGCGTCCTCGACTCTCAAATGCTACGGTCACAAGTGGAAGAGGTTCTCTGTCTGGTGCCGAGCACAGACGATCAACCCCCTACGGATTACGGCCCCTCAGGTGCTGCCGTACCTGCTATCGCTGGTAAAGGCTGGGCTAGCCCATGCCTCCATTAAGATTCATCTGGCGGCGATCTCCAGATGTACCAGAACCACAGGACGGACGTCCCTGTGGTCCCATCGACTGGTGAAAGAGTTTATGAAAGGACTGTTCCGGTCGTTCCCGCCGGTGAAGGCCCCGGCGTGGGAACTTAACGTGGTGCTGACTAGGCTCATGGGGCCCCCATTCGAGCCGATGCACTCCGCACCGATGAAGTTTGTGTCATGGAAGACTGCATTCCTGGTGGCCATCACCTCCGCACGACGAGTGGGAGAGATCCAGGCCCTATCCTGCAAAGCACCGTACTTGACTTTCCATGCCTCGAGGGTGGTGCTTAGGACGCACCCCTCCTTTATGCCCAAGGTGCCGTCGGACTTCCATCTTAACAAGCCCCTGGTGTTACCTGTTTTCTTCCCGTCTCCTTCGTCGCCGGCCAAGAGGACTTTGCACTCGCTGGATGTGGCTAGAGCGCTGAAGTGGACAGCACGAAGAGTTTTCAGAGGACATCACAGCTGTTTGTGAACTTTGGACCTGTGAATCAAGGGAAGGCTCTCTCGAAGTCTTCTATTTCCAGATGGCTCTCCGGCTGCATCATGCGCTGCCACCGGTTGGTTAACCGACCCCTGCCAGGCCGTCCGAGAGCCCATTCGACCAGAGCGATCGCTGCTACTACGGCGTTCCTATCTGGTGTGCCCCTGCTGGACATCTGCAGGGCTGCTACGTGGAGGTCGACGCACACCTTCACGAGATTCTACTGCGTCGATCGGGATTCCAGGGAGGAGTCCAGGGTCGGCGTAGCAGTACTGCGCAACCTGTTCGCTTAAGGTGAGCCTGGTGAGGAGGTAAGACACGCTTAATGTTGAGTTGTTGTATTGCTTAATGTTGAGCCTGTTGCCACCTCCCGTGGTTGTGCATGTGTGTACTGCTATGTATTCTTATATTCATGAGCATGTGAATCCATGCCAGACCCCATGCTGGAGAAGGAGCAAGTTACTTACCTGTAACTGTTGTTCTCCAGCATGGGTCTGGCATGGATTCACATGCGAACCCTCCCGCCTACCCCTCTGCGGCTCTTCACTTGGTCATACTGCCACTTCACGTGCTACCAAATCTGAAGATGGCTGCCAGAGGCGGGGCTTAGGGAGATGGCAGTCACTGGCTGTGGTCAGTATGACGCAGAGATCAGTGATTGGTTACTACTACGAAAGACAGATCAGAAACGAAACTGATACTGATTTTTTCTTTACCGAGGATTCGACGGGGAATATTCATGAGCATGTGAATCCATGCCAGACCCATGCTGGAGAACAACAGTTACAGGTAAGTAACTTGTTCCTTATGTTATCAATTAAGCATTTGGTGATCAACGATTTAAAAGAACATATTATTTACCTTATTTTGAAATTGAATTGTTAATGTTCCAGATGTAGACTTTTGGTGAATCGACACATTTTAATGTGAAAGCCGTTCCAATAACAAAGATCTGCATAAAATAATCAAGTGGCAGGAGAGTGGAGTTATAGACCTGTTTGCTTCATTGTGGGGGTTGTGGTGGTTTTTTGAAAATATAGTGTTGATTTCAAACACCGCGATAGCTTCTTAATGCCCGTTATTTTTCTAAACTGTATACGTTTGCCGGATCAGATACAGCTGGCTTGCCGACTGAGCTCAATTGAAACCTAGAACGTAACACTAAAGTTACTTAAACTATATTTGTGTTATTTTATTGCACCAAGGAGGTCACAAACTGTAATCTCGATGGAAGGCGCGGGAAGGGTAAGATGCTCTTACCTTAGGTTTACAGAGGTCAGTGATAAAGATTTGTCTCGACAAGGAAATTCCATTTGGAACGGTATTCTGTTAGAAACCGTATCCAGTCATTATCGGTGGAAAAAATTGTTTTTAATTTCATTTGAAAAAAAATCTTAATATTGTGATGAGCAATGATAATATGACTGCATACCGTTCTAAAGTGAAGGCGTTGGGTGGGGGAGTTTGGATGAGAGAAGGCGTGGTAAGGGGGACTTGAGATTGCGTAAAGGGATAGGATGGGGTTGGGGCATAGGAACAGACAGGAAATGCAGTTTGTGTGTGTGTCCCATAAATACAAATTGTATATAACACATTAAACAAATTTAACAATAATAGGTCTGGCTTAATATGTCTTGATATGCCATAGAAGTTCGCTAGTTGGCACAACATGACAGAGAAACAATATACCGTGGAAATGTCTAAATGTTGTTTTTCCCAACAATACTAATGTTTGTTTTTTTATGTTAAACACGGTTTTGCCACTGATTTAATTACCTATTCGTTAGTTCGGAACTGCTAACAGAAAGATCAAGACGATTCTACCAGTAAAAGCGACACTCTGGGTGCGTGTGTACTAAAGTCCATATAATTACATAAATGGCAAGAATGTGTTCCATATTGTAAAAGGTCCCATAATGCCTTTCTTAATAGAAAATGAAGACTCAACTAATAAAAGCTTTTTGCATACAGGTATCATGGTGTGCAGCTAAATTAAAATATGAACATTTGAGGGATCCAAGGAGAAAAGTAAGTTAACCAGATACTGTAAATCAAGTGTAAAAGGAGAGCACAGAATGTGCACCCTGGACGATCACAAAGTGCATCCATGTGCAAATGTTAAGGTTTGCTAATGCGATAAAAGTGGAAGGGAAAATAAAAATAAACTGCTGTCCCTATCTAGTAGTATTAGTTTGGAGAGGGGGGCGCAGAGGTAGTAGTAGAGTGGTGAGGGGTGCAGTAGTAGGGAGGGGATGGGGTTGTTGGAGTAGCGTAGAGCAGGCGAGTTGGAGTAGCATAGAGAGGGGGAGTTGGAGTAGAGTGTGTTGAAATTCAGATTTCATGAGCCAAAGCTAAAACTTGCTCCTCAGTTCCTGGGTATTCTGCAGCTCATAGTAGGCAGGAGCGAGCTACCCCCAGAGAACCTGGAGCTAGTACCTAGTGTGCTGCAAATCTGTTATGCGACTTTTAAACTTTAACTTGTTGTCCATTCTATGCAATCCATGATGGTTTAAATGTTTCTTTGTACACATTACCTAACACAGAAAGTTAATGTCAGATAGGTATGCCTTTATGACAGCAGTTGGCCTCTGGAAGGAAAGTAGCTCCTAGCAGCTTTTGGTGCTAAGGTAACCAGGCCCTTCATGGATAGCAGAGGCACAATATAGCTCCCAGCAATTACAAACCCTGAGTAGGGTGTAAGATCAGAAGGTGGAGGTAGTTATAGGAAGGAACACAGTAATATCAGAGGGAGAGAGTATCAGGTAAAAGGGAGCCAAAGGAGAGGGAGGGAGTGAGTGGTTTAGGATGCAGGAGAAAAGGGTAAGAGACGGACGTAGGGAAAGGAACTGGAGGGCACAGATGTAGGAGACAGCATTACCTGAAAGGTACCTATCATTGTAGGGTGCTACCTTTGGGAAATATAGGTCAGGGACCACCTAGATTATTCCCAGAAGGAGCTAGAGAGCGGGTTGTTGCCATTAGGCCATCACTTTCAGTCAGTATGTAGACACTAGGGGTTGTTGATCGCTAGTAAAAAGCCTGGGGTTGAGGGAAGCTTTGGTTAGTGAGGGACTGCCATCTCTAGATTAGACAGGACCGAGACATCCTTTGGAGTGCTACATGACTACTAATCAAATAATTGAACTGGCTTGAGTCTATTCGCTTTTGAGTCCATCTCTGGCATCTATTAATTATATTTGTAGACCATGGCCAGACCTTGCAAAATCTAGTATAGTTGAGTTTTTATGAAAGTCAAATGCCATTTGCATTATATTTAACCTTGCTGGCCTGTATAAAGACATTCTGGGATGTTTGAAGTAAATCTCAAATAAGTTTCACTGTGCATGGCTTGCCTCTGGGTGTCAGCAGTGCGCCAAACATGAAGTAGGCTTATGGTCCCATGCACCTTTATACAGAAAACACTGGTAAAAACGTTGGCACCCGTCACCATGTGTCAAGTGAATGTTCCTTGGGTTGAGTGAATCGATTAAGTTACTTGACTTACAGGCCTAGGGATATTTTAATGAATTTGTAAGGCCTGATGGCTAATCCCAATTTTGCAACTACAACATGTCCAAACAGTAGCAATTGGTTTAAATGTATGTATTTGTACCTCCCTGAGCTTGACACTGTGTGCATTGTAATATTGTATATTTTATGCCACATTAGACATAAAAGGTATTTTGAACTGTCACTGTATGATATGGCATTTATAACGCGCCTATACACAAGTGTTTCAAGGCGCGATGAGGCAAAGGGGGGGCGACTAAGGGAAACAGACAACGATCCTACTAGGCCAGGTGTCATTCAGATCGCGCAAGTGCATGGGAAGGAGGGAAGAACGAAAAAGTGAAAAGTGCGGGGGGTGGGGAGGGGGAGGAAGGGAGAGGGGGAAAGTGCAGTACATGGAAAAAGTAGAATAAATAAGATAAATAAGATAAATAAGACGGCCAGCTGGTGGCAAGTGCAAGGAAGTGCAGACATAAGTGCTGGCAGGGGACTGTAGGGATACAGAACAGCAGTCCCCTGGTGTATGGGTTGCCAGGGAGGCAGTGCAGGTAGGTAATTAGCTGGGCCTGAGATTAGAAGGGTGGCCAGGTAACCAGTGCAGTTTCGGTCAGGAATTCAGCAGGGGAGAGGGGGAGAGAAAGCAGAAGCAAAGAGGAAGGTTTTGAAGAGCTTCCAGAACCGGAGATGGTTCTCCTCAAGTTTCAGAGAGGCAGGAAGGCTGTTCCAGAGAGAGGCCCCTGCCGAAGAGAGTGATCTGCCACCAACTCGTTTCTTGGAGAAGCGACTAAGCCTGAGGGAGTTGGAGGCGAAGGAGGAGAGGAAGGACCCAAGTTGGACCTGGGAGGGTCGGTTGGAGAGGAAAGAAGTCAGCCACGCCAGAGCCTGACCAGTGATACCCAGGTTATCACGGAGACGGTTGAGCAGGATGGCATGGTTGACAGTGTCAAAGGAAGAAGAGAGATCAAGCAAGATGAGAACGCAAGGGGTGTTAGAGTCGAGGTTGGTGAGGAGGTCTTCACGGATGTTCACGAGAGCAGTTTCTGTGCTTCTGGCAGCTCTGAAGCCAGACTGATGGTCATGAAGACAGCCAACAGCTTTAGTGTGGAGATTGAGCTGGGAGATGGCCAGTTTCTCCAGGAGCTTGCCTAAGAAGGGAGTCATGGAGATTGGGCGATAGTTAGCCCGGCAGGTGGGGTCGGCAGAGGGTTTCTTTAGAAGAGCGTGCACAAGGGAGTGCTTCAGGGGGGAAGGGAAGACTCCAGTGGCGAAGGAGTGATTGCAGAAATCAGCCAGGGCAGGAGCCAAGGTGTCGATGTGGTCCTTGATAGTTTTGGAGGAACAGGGGTGAACCTGTTTCGACGAGACTTTCATAGAACGGACTTGTCTAGAAACCTCATCTGCAGAGAACAGGGGAAAGGCAGAGAAGGAAGGAGGAGGGGTGGCTGCAGAAGGGCCAGAGGAAGAGCTGGGAATAGCGGGAGGGAGGCGAGAGGAGGAGAGTGAGGACAGGATGTCCTGAGTTTTAGAAGTGAAATGGGAAGCCAGTGCCGTGCAGAGGGCCTGGGAAGGGAAAGGAGAAGTAGGGACTGCAGCAGGATTGGCCAGTACCTTGCAGATTTTAAAGAGTTCAGCCGGTTTGTTTGACGCCGAGACGCGGGATTAGATATGAGCTCTCTTCTTGGTGAGGACAGAGAGCCGGTATTGCCTTTGCAGCAGGCGGCAGGCCGGTTTGTCAGAGGATGTACCTGAAGCACGCCATTTCTTCTCGGTATGCTGCACTTGCGTTTTAGGGTGACAAGGTCTGAGTCATACCAGGAGTTGCACTTGGCTTTGGGCTTCAGGCGGATTCTCATGACAGGGGCAAGGATATCTAGAGTATCCGATATGGAAGAGTGGAGTATGGAGAGGACTGTGTCAGGGTGAGAGTCCGCCAGAGGGGTAGGAGGAGGGGGTGAGAAGGTGGAGGCAAAAGCCTCAACTGACATGCGCTTCATGGGTCGGATGACCGAGAAGGTGGGTGGCAGTGAGGGAGGTGGCTTGGCCTGCGGGTTGGGGAGGGTGAGGTAGGAGGATAGGAGAAAGTGATCACTCCAGGAGAGCGGGACAGAGAGGGAAAGGTCTGAAGAGATCAGAACATCGAGAGTGTGCCCTGCAGAGTGAGTCGGGCCAGAGGGTAGAATGGTGAGTGAGAGAGTCGCAGAGGTCGCGAAAGAGTCCAGAGGGAAGACAGGAGGCATCCAGGTGGATGTTGCAGTCTCCAAGAAGGAGGAGTTGAGTGGTTGAGGACAGGAGTAAGGAGGAGAGGTCAACCAACTCAGAGAGGAAGGAAGAAATCTGACCAGGTGGCCGATAGATAGTAGCCACGGTAAAGGAATGGCTAGGGGAGAGAGAGAGCCTGTAGACGAGGCATTCAAAGGAGAAGTAGGCCTGCGTAGGAGTGACAGAGGCAGGAATCCACTCAGGGAAGATAAGGGCTACACCCCCACCAGACCGGTTGGGCCTGGGCGCGGAGAGGATCTTGTAGCCATCAGGTAGGAGCGTGTCAAAGTTGGTGACAGAGCTGGCCGTAAACCATGTCTCGGTGAGACCGAGGACGTCAAGGTCAAGTTCTTCAATGAGGCGGCAGATATCAGAGGAGTGTTTGGCAGCAGAGCAGGAGTTAAGAGTGGCAATGTGGAGAAGGTTGCTACCCTTGAAAGACTTCCAGGGAGTGGTACAAATCAGAGGTACACCCTGCGGAAGTGTAGAAAGCGCCTAGGAGGGGGCAGAGGAGGAGGGGGCAGAGGAGGAGGAGGAGGAGGAGGAGGAGGAGGAGGAGGAGGAGGAGGAAGGCAAGGTAGCCGAAGAAAGGGGGACAGCAGGAGAGGAAAGGAAGTTAATAAGGCGCGGAAAGCGTCTATCAAAGAGATGCAGGTTGGCCTGTGGGCCTTGGGCCAAGATGGTCCCATTAGAGTAGACATTAATGATGACCTTAGAGGATATTAAGGAGGCCAGGAGGGCATCCCAGTGGGTGCCGCCATTAATGGCAGAGGAGGAGAAAGGAGAGAGCACAGAGACCAAATGAGGGGTCCATAGATCTGGTGAAGGAACAACAAAGAGGATGTTGGTGAGAGTTTCCTTGGAGGAAGCACTGGTGTAGGTGTCGGCGATAGGGAGGCCTGGGTTGGAGACCAGGATGTCCTTTTTAAAGTTCTTCCTACCAGACTTAGTGAGGAGTGCAGGATAGTCAATAGAGAAGCAGTTAGAAAAGATGGGGGAGACGGAGAGCACCATAGAGTAGGTGGGAGAGGAGGGTCTCAGGGGTGGACAGACAAGACAGCGAGAGTCAGGTGAGTAGAGCTATGGGACAAGAGGACGGTGCTCAGTGAGTGAGCTCAGAAAATGACAGGACATACGAGACATGAGAGTAGACAAACTTAAGTTTGAGAATCCTAAAGAGGGAGAAAAAGCCTAGGTTTCACAGTGCAGTTTTAGTGGTGCAGATACGAGCAAAATTAAAGAAACCAGTGCATGCCACCTAAATTTGAGAATCCTAAAGAGGGAGAAAAGCCTAGGTTTCAAAAAGCAGATGGGCAAGTGGATTATACAGAATGGAACTGCAGAGGAATAACTGCTTGTGAGTGGAAGGGGGGTAAGCAGGAGGTCCGAAGGGAGGTGGCTGGCAGCTGGCGTCCCCAGCGGACACCTGCAGACACCAATAGGAGACCTTTACCTGGGGCCCTTAGCCTAGGGGCTGCCGGGCAGAGGCTGCCCAGGGGAGGATAGAGATAAGGGGAGGGGAGGCCAACCAGGGGGGGTGCGCGTTAAGGAGGAACAGGCGAGGGAGGAGGGAGGCAGGGGCAGGGGACACACTGAGGGGAATCAAGGATTAAACAACCGAAAAAGACACAAATATGCCGGTCACCAGTGGAGCACAAGCCCAGTAGACACATGGCACAACACTAGCATGAGTACAAAAGTTTTAAGCACGATTATATATAAAAAATGATTAAACCTTGAATTAAAGAACTCTAGTAGGCCTAGAGTTATTAGGTTGATGGGGGTTTTCGGAGTCTTACATTCATCTTAAACTAAATTCTGTTTTAGAATTATGAGTCCACATTTTTGGGTGTATGTATATTTAATGAGATTTTCTTTTACTATGGGGATTGCTTTTTTTCCCAACTTTATTTATAAATTTAATATTTCACATTGACAACAAAATATAATAACACAATGTTCAAGGAATACTTATGCAATTCCATCATTAACTTTATCCATAAAGAACAATCAAGGATAGAAATTAAAATGGGAGAAGAACATTTTTTCATTTTTAAACCTCTCCTAGACTACAATAGACAACTAAGCATATAGATCATTAAATGCTTCCCAAATCCTCTAATATTTGCCGAGTTGCTCCTTTGCTTTAAAGGACACCCTCTCTCTCCTGGATAGCAGGGACAAACCTTGCAACCAATCCTCAGTATTCGGAGAAGCATCACTTTTCCAAAATTAATACATTTGCTTTTTAGCTAGAAGGGCTCTATATAACCAGAACATTTTGTTGTTAGACAGCCCAATACCCAATGGAATCAAACCTAGCACACCAAGGAGAGGGTCTCTAGGTATAGGTAAGCCCAAAACTAGTTCCATCCTCTAGAAAACACTATCCCAAAATATCTATTTTTCCACATAACCACAACGTGGAGCGTGCTACCCAAGATTTAATTCTCCATGGTGACCAGTGTACATAGTGATTAATTCTTTTATACCTCAAATCCAAATCCACCTTATATTTAACAGGACCCACACGCACACGATTCCATTCAATATCTGACAATGAATTATTCAAATCAGAGTCCCAGTTTGCCCTAGCACATTGTGGAGCCACCCGGGACGCAGAAGGTGTAGTCAGCTTATACAAGGTAGGTGCAGATGAAGATGCAGACTTAGAAAGGAGGAAAATTGCTGGCGGTGCATGCACTGCAGCATTCAACTGCAAAAACAATACACCAAAAAGCTGCTGCTAAGCATTATAACGACAAATCTTAGTTGCTTTGAGCTTATATTTAAAGCGTAGAAACTCAGTCAACCATATTTTTACCATCAAAGACCTGCCCAATTCTCCAAATACCTGCATTTTTCCATGAGACCCACGATAAGACCGTATTATTCTGCTTCACAGACTGGTTTTTCCATAGACCTGAATCTTCACACAATACAAACTTTTCACCCCGGATCTCATTACCTTTATGCCATTCCTTTACGACATGTTTTATTAAAGGTGAAGTGGTATTAATCGGTAATCTTTTATCCACGAACAAAAGCATGTCTAGTGGTGTGGGAGAGACAGATTCCTTTTCAATTCTAATGCAATCAGCGCTATTAATCTCTACATTCGCCAACCAATGATGCAGTGCACGCAAAGTAAAAGCCGAGTGATAACGCCTTGTGTCAGGAAAGCCAAACCCACCCAGATGAACTAGTTTATGAAGAATATCTTTTGGAATTCGCTCCCTGTTTCCTTCACCCCACAGAAACCTGCTCATTGACTTATTAATACCCATTAACACACTATTTGAAATTGGCAGGGGGAGCATGTTAAAACATATAAGAATTTCGGAAGAAGTGACATTTTAACTACACTAACTTTACCCCATAGAGGCTGTTTGTACTTCTCTAATTTGCAACAAAGCTCATCTATTTCTGTAATCTTCAAGCGAATATTGTGTGCAAGTAAAGTCTCAATATCCCTATTTAAATGAATTCCCAAATATTTAAGACCCAAATCAGCCCACATCTCCTGACCAACATCAAACAACCCCCTATGACAAGCAGCAGAAATTGGATAAATCAAAGTTTAGTTAACATTAACTTTGTAATAAGAAAATCTACCAAATTCCTGCAACGTCAGTAGGAGCTCAGGCTAAGACTGTTCAGGGCTTGAGATCCGGACTAGGAGATCATCTGCATATAAAAGGACTTTCGATACATATTCTCCAAAAGGAATACCCATTATATTAGGGTTATTTCTAAGCATAATGGCGAGGAGTTCAATAAACAAATCAAACAATAGTGGGGACAAAGGGCATCCCTGCCTAGTACCTTTTCAGAATTTGGAAACAATCAGACCGACTACCATTAACAGTTACAATCACTTTAGCACTTCCATATAGGGTTCTGAACAGCCGAATGAAAAGTGGTCCACAATTCATTTTAAGCAGAACCTGACATAAAAAGACCCAACTCACCCGATCAAATGCTTTCTCTGCGTCTATACTAATTGACGCATATGCATCAGATGAATGTCTCTAGAGATAAATAACATCAAGCAGCTTGCGTAAGTTATCACTACTATTCCTTCCACTCACAAAACCTGTTTGGTTCCTATGAACAATCCTTGGGACTAAACCATTTAATCTTCTTGCAGATATTTTTGCTAAAGTTTTAACATCCACATTCAAGATTGATATAGGCCAATAGTTCCCACATAGCGATGGGTTTTTCCCAGGCTTTGGTATGACCGTTATTAATGCCGTCTGCATTGATTCAGCAATTGCTTCATTATCCAGCATTTCTGTATACAACTTTACAAGAAAAGGTGATAAAATCAGACTAAAGACCTTAAAATTGTATGGGCAAACCATCTAGGCCAGGACATTTACCCTTTGCCAAAGTATTGTTGGAATCTTGAACTTCCTCTATTGTTAAAGGCACATCCCGGCCTAACCTTTCTTGCTCAGTAGCCCCGGCATATCCACTCTACTCAAATCATCAATTTGTTTCAGAGACTGTTAGATCATCCTTATACAACGAGGCATAATATTGCTTAAATACCTCACAAATCGCCACATTCTTTCTCTTCTTCATTCCTCTTTCATCCATAATAAAAAGCACCGGTTTATCATTCTCTCTCTGCTGTATAGGGCTTGCTAACAAAGCCCCAGATTTTTCTCCCCTCTCCCCCGAAAGCTTGCCTAAAAAAGAATATTTGCATTTCTGCTTTATGGTGGAGCTCACACACTAAGGCACGTTTTGCTCGAGTCATGGCTTACATGTTCTCATCACTAGGACAGCCACAATAATGCACCACACATTCTTTATAAACATCCTCTAGTTCAACCATAACCTTTTCCCGTTGAGGGGATTGCTTTTTAAAGTGTATTTTCTTAAAATGGCAATAGCAATATTAGATGTAGACTGGATAATTTATGAAACTAGCATTAATGTGCGTCTTTGCGTTTCTCTTTCATGGAAGTTTGGACGAAATAAACATTGAAGTTAATGAAAGTGTTATAATGACACCAAGTTTTTTATTTTGATTATATGGAGGTTCACCATTAACATTAGGCATATAACACATGTGCACTGGTGGGATGGTGTTTGGATGTGTAACCTTGTAAAATTCTCCTTTTCAGGTGTTTCAAGATTGATGGATTTATTAGCAGACTCCCGAGAAGTGATCCGTAATGATGTAAGTAGCATGTTGTAATGTTGCACTTTTTCTAACATAAACGTGCAATGCTGTAGACGTATATGCATACAAAAAAAACTTTGTTTACAGTGAAGTTGATTAATTTCTTTAACAAGAAAAAGTTTATTCAAAATATTTGAAATTTCTATACGGGAGTATATCCAAAATTTCAAAATCATTAGTACATACTTACCTTTCACATGAGATGTTTTTTTTCCTTTAAAGGAGAGCAACAGTATTTTCACAATTTAGGGGAGTTCATAGCTTAACCGTATAAGTTGGGGAAAGGACAAAGAAGGGCATATGCCCTGACAGAAATGCATTTGGAAGAAGAGGTGACTATTGGGCGTTTTAGAGAAAGGTAGCAAAAGAATTGGATGAGGTATTGATCTCACTCACGCATCCAAAGTCACGCTTTTACTGGTAGCATATGCCACAAGTCTGTTTTTTCAGTCTGTAGTTGTATGTTTCTCGCAATATATGTTTTGGGCATGCCTGTAATTTCATCCCCACAAAAATGCCCACTGCTCTGTCACATAATTACATTATTTTTCATTGTAATGCATTTTTAACAAAACATTAGTTGGGCATTGGAAAATTAGGCTGATCCTAATTTACTAATCATTCTTTCTTGATTCTTACATCCAACTGCAGTTTGGCTTAAAGCTATACAGAGCATGTAGTAGACTTATTTTTGGAATGCTAGTGTATGGGACCACATTGTGCCTTTATTCCTTCCCAGGAAATCTATTTTTCTAACCTCACACTGCCCCACGATTCATTCAGAGCAAAAGAACAGGTAGCCACATGGACTATCTTATTTATGTTCGAGGTAGACATTAAAGTTGCAAGCTACTAGCCAGGCTTTATCCTCCCATTGGCTGATTTTATTGGGCTTTACATCATACTGTACTGCCATTTGAATCATCTCTTGATGATTGGGAATCTGGAAAATATGTGCCCCGCGAGTGCGGGGGATGGTACTTTTGGGGGATGTGGTTAGTGGCCACAAAGTTAAAGTGCAATTAACTTTGCTGTTTGTTGATGTGTGTAGTTCAGCAGTACCTACATAGTGTCTGTGAGGGTGTCCAGTCATAATGTCGAATACAATAATTTCGAAAGTCAAAATGTCGAAAATATTTAATCGAAAATAAAAATGTCGAATTACAAAAATGTCAATTTTTTTCGTTCCCCTCCCCCCCCGAATTAATGTTTAAATAAATAATTAATTATAGTTTATAAAACATTTTTTTAAATGGTTAAAGGTATATCCATGGTGGGTGGGGTGGATGGGGAGGAGGGGGGGGTTGGGGTAGGGGTTTGGGATGGGGTTTTTAATAATTATTTAATTAATGTTTAATTAAATATTTTTTAAAAAAAATTAAAGGTATATCCATGGGGGATGTTGGGGGGGATGGGGAGGAGGGAGGGGGGGGTTGGGGTAGGGGTTTGGGATGGGGGTTTGGGGAGGGGGACCCCCCCAATAAAAACGTTAGTATGTGTGACATTTTACATATAGTTATTTTAACATTGGTTTTTCGATTTTTTTTCGACATTTTATTTTCGAATTAATGACTTTTTCTATCATATGTATGTGTTTTCGACATTTTTGCATTCAACATTTTTGCATTCGACATTTTTGTAATTCGAAATTATTTTTTCGATATTATGACTATAAACCGTCTGTGAGGATATCTTTAGGTGGTTCAGGTTCATGTCAAGAGCACTTTTGAAATCTCTGCTTCCCGAAGGGAGCCTCTTCTGCTTTCAAAGGGGCATTTGATGGAACTATATTCTAATTGGTAGGGAAGATGTGAATTTAGGCTGTCATGTGTTGGGAAGGTTGTGTTCAGTTACCATGTGCGGATGGCACAGTTGGTATCCACACTTCTGGTGATTTTTCACCGACTATCGAGATCCTCCGACTGCGGTGAAGAACAAAAGACGACTGTTCCGGTCTTGGAAGGCCGCTCCAGGCTTCGTCCCACACGGTCTGGAGAGGGTGGGGGGGGCATTTTAGAATGTATGTACCCCTTTTCGTACACTATATTCACCTAGCTGCTGTGTCATTCCGTTATGGATAGGACCCCCTTTAAATTGTCCACTAAGTGCTACAAAAAGTTCCTGTGGGTCAACAAACACCTGGGTGTAACCTCTGCCTCCCTCGGGACCACGTCGAGGGTTTCAGTCCAGCTTGTAGACTCTTCAAACCCAAGACATTGAAGGACCGCTTAACTAAACACTGGGTCCACCATGCCAGGCAGCTCGAGGCCATGGAAGTGGAGGGTGCCTTCAGCGATGGTAGCAACGCGACAGTATCCGACGGTGAAGGCGACAGGATTACTCCGGTTTCCCATGCGTAGGCTCCCTACCCCAACAGGCAGGCCGGCAGCCTTGTTACAGTGACGACACCCGGTGGGAAAGCGCTCTCACTACCCCCTCCACCAAACACACAACCCACAGCCGATACTCGACACACGTGTCGAGCAAACGGCAACGGACAGCGTCTAGGGAGAGGTCAGTTGAATCGCTGTCCTCTGGGCACTCAAGATGGAGATCGCCGCATGACAGGCCCTGACTGTCGAAAGACAGAACAGACGTCATGGATAAAAGCATTCCCGAAGGTCGTGAGTCAGCTGATGACGCTTCGGATCTGACCGTAGCCGAGATTCGACGTTCTGCGTCGATAGCGGTAAAAAATAAACATACACGCCGGACTAGCCCATTTAGTTAAGAAGCACGTCCCAGAAGGCCTTGTTAAGTCAAGGGAGTCTAAGAAGAATTCTTCCAAGACCCCTCGTAGGGATGAATCACAGAAAGATATGTCCCCTGACAAGAGTCAAAAATTTCAGGTGCAAGTTCCCAGGGGAACAATCAAGGCCAAGTCTCAGAATTACCAGAGAGGACCACGCAGATCACGCGGTCGGGGAAGGGGGGTCCCTCCTCCAGAGGTGGTACCCCACCTCAGAAACAGTGACATCCCGCTTCAGGTGCCCTCCCATGCCTCTCCAGTAGGAGGGCGCATTTCCAACTTCACCCAAGCATGGGAGGGAATCTCCTCAGACAGATGGGTGCTGTCCACCGTAGTGGGCGGATATTGTATAGAGCTCCTCGAGCGACCCCTGAACCACCCCCGACTCCAGAAAACCCACTCCAAAGAAGACGAGCGCATCCTCCTCGAGGAGATCCCCACACTGCTCCAAAAGGACGCCATACAAATCATCCCTGCCAACCAGGTAAACAAGGGTATTTATTCGACTTACTGCTTTGTGCCAAAGAAAGATCTAACAATGCGCCCAGTATTAGATGTACGCCCTGCAAACAAATATGTCAAGCCAAAAAAAGTTCTGCATGACTACGCTACAAGAGGTAATCCCTACGCTAAAAAAGGGGGATTACTTGGCAACACTGCATATGAAAGATGCCTTTTTTCATATTTCAATGTTCCCAGCGCACAGGATTCTTGCGTTTCAGGATGGCGAACCAGCACTACCAATTCAAGGTGCTGCCCTTCGGAATAACATCTGCTCCAAGGGTATTCATGAAGGTACTGGCAGTGGTGGCAGCACACCTGCACAGGGAGGCAATACCAGTGTACCCTTACACGGACGACTTGCTGATTACAGGGGAGTCTCCCCTAATTTGGAGGAAAAACATTCAAAGAACTATCGACCTTCTCTATCTTTCAATCGGGTTTCTCCATCAATGAGAACAAATCAGGCCTAGTGCCAAGCACAACCCAACGGTTCCTCAGAGGAGGGGTTGGTCTTTCCGCCAGAGGAAAGAGTCCAAAACATGTTACTGCAAATACCACATTATCAGGCTGGCCGCCAGATAAGGGTACGCAAAGTTTGCGTTTGCTATGCATGATGGCATCTTGCATTTACCTGGTACCACACGTGGGTCTGCGACCCATGCAGGAGTGGTTGGCGAAACCGTGGCCTCAGGCAAGTGTTCAGTGGGACGATCTAGTGGTCGTTTGGCCAATACTAGTACAAAATCTTTGCTTGTGGACAAGAGAAAATCTGCTGAAGGGGAAACCCTTCCATGATCCGGAAGTACAAGCGATTCTCACGGCATACGCCTCACTCGCTGAGTGGGGTGCTCATTACCTTCACCACACAGCTCAGGGTCTGTGGTCTCAGGCAGCTGCACAGAACCACATCAATCTGCTGGAACTACTGGCAGTATTCAAAACCTTTGAGGCATTTGAGTTTCACCTAGCAAACCAATCTGTGCAAGTCCTGACAGACAGCACTACGGCAATGTTTTACATCAATAAACAGGGGGGGCGCACACATTCTCCAAATCTGTCCAGGCTTGCGCAACAAATTTGGAGATGGGCACTCAAACGGAAAATGTTCCTGTCGTCACAGCACATTCCAGGGGAACTCAACTCTCTGGCAGACTCACTGAGCAGAGATCCTCTACCAGAGGAACACGAATGGCAACTACACGCAGTGGTCGTAGAGAACCTCTTCTCTCAATGGGGTTTCCCCACAATAGACTTGTTCGCTACAAGGGAAAATAGACAATGCCCAGACTTAGCGCCCAGGTTCCCCCAGCAAGGCTCCAAGGGGAACACCCTATGGATGAACTTTTAAGGGAAATTTGCTTACGCTTCCCAGACCCCCCCACCCCCCACCCCCCACACCTCATGAGGAATGTGGTGAACAAGATCCACAAGGAACAAGTGACATTCATCCTAATTGCTCCTATGTGGGCAAGACAACCTTGGTATCAACATCTGCGCAAACTGGCAATGTGCGATCCCATCAAACTCCTGTGCCCGTACAATCTGCTCACCCAGCACGGGGGACTACCCTCTACCTCACTCAATGAACTTGGCAGCATGGCTCCTGTTAGTCATAGTTTGGACATCTTAATCCGCATTAAAGATGTATGGATATCTTGAAGGAATCAAGAAAACCTAACGCTAGACACTATTATTTTGACAAGTGGAGAAGATTTGTAATTTGGTGCCAGTCTAAAGAAATTAACCCCAATAAATGTACTCCTTTCCACCAGCTCCCGTGCCCGTACAATCTGCTCACTCAGCACGGGGGACTAACAGTGCACCCTCAACCTCCCTCAATGAATTTGGCAGAATGGCTACTGAAGTCAGAGTTCGGACATCTTAACCTACCACAGAGGTGTATGGACATCTTGAAGGAAGCAAGAAAGCCTAAAACTAGGCACTGTTATTTCGACATGCGGTGGAGATTTGTAATTTGGTGCCAGTCTAAACCAATTAACTCCATTGAATGTACTCCTTCCCACGTTCTAATTTATATGCTCCACTTGCTAGATTCAGGGTTAGTATTCAACTCTTTAAAGGTCCACCTGGCGGCCTTGTCAGCCTATACCACCTCACACAATAAGGTCTCATGGTGGAAGGTGCCCGTCATCGAAGCATTCATGGAGGGAGTAAAGAGACTCCACCCTCCAATTTCAAACTCACCGCCAGGATGGGATCTCAATGTTGTGCTCGCTAAGCTCATGGGATCTCCTTTCGAGCCAATGCATAAGTCTAGTCTCAAACACCTGACTTACAAAATTGCCTTCTTAGTGGCTATTACTTCCATAAGAAGAGTTAGTGAAATTCAAGCATTTTCAGTGCAGGATCCTTTCTTTATCATACACAAGGACAAGTTGGTTTTACGTACTCACCCTAGGTTCTCCCCGAAGTTCATCTCTAAGTTTCATGTAAACCAGTCTATTGAGCTACTGGCTTTCTTTCAGAACCCCACCAGCTCAGCTGAGGTACAACTCCACATACTATATTTGAGGAGGGCGGTCCTTTACGATGTAAAAAAGACCAGACCGCTAAGAAAAACAGACCAACTGTTTGTCTCCATAGCACCATGCAGCAGGCAGAGAAGGAGATCACATTTCAAAAAATGTTATCTCCAGGTGGATAGTCAGAATTATACAATTGTGCTATTCCTTATCAAACAAGACACTGCCTTTCACGCCCAGAGCTCACTCCAGAAGGAGCACAGGAGCCACTCTGGCTTTCATTGCAAATGTCCCTCTAGACAGCATTTGCAAAGCAGCTACATGGAGCTCAATACACACTTTCAATCAGCATTACTTCTTTGACACTCATTCCAAGACAGATACAAAGGTGGGACAAGTGGTTCTAAGACAGCTTCGCCGATGAACCTTTTCACATCCCACCAGCTTCTCCTAACACTGCTCGCTAATCTATGCACAGCAGATTCCACACACCTCAGAAGGGGAATACATTACTCACCGTAATCGTATTTCTGATGCTTGTATGTGCTTGGATTCACATGCGCCCTCGGAGAGAAGGCGCATGGATGCCTATGAGCTTGTCTGATACGTATCTGCTAGAATACAACTGTACTCGCGCTACACCTCATGCTACCTCATGTAAAAAAAAAAATAACAATTGGAGGGACCTAGATGCGTGAAGGACCATGGGTACCATGGGCGTCGCACTAGGGATAGTATTACTGGCACGCCCTGTCGACGTCCCTTTTCGAGTTTTGAAAACAAAAATTGTAATACTCTGCAGCTTCCACTAGATGTCGGCCTATGCACAGCATGTGAATCTAAGCAGATACAAGCATCAAAAATACGATTACGGGGAGTATTATATCCAATACGTATATTTTGAGACTTATGACAAAGCCGGACATTTTTAGGCGTGCCCCGTTAGCAATGGCCAGCAGGGCGCAGGGACCTGCATGCTGAGATATTTGTTTGCTTAAATATATTGCCAACTGAAGCACGGAAATATTCAGTGCTTTACTTGACCGTATATTTAAGCAAACACTAACTGCTCATCACATAGAGATGTCCGTTAAGTGAACACTCCATGCATATATGCTCCATGCACATTAGGATGCGATGTTCCCCCATGTTATGTTTGCAGCACACAGCAACCTATTTGTTCATGAAGCAGTCACTGACGGAAAAGCTCCATGTACAGATCAGCTAGTGTTTGCTTAAGTATACTTTTATCCAAAGCAATGCTTTTTTCCATGCCTAAGACCAGTGGCCAGATTCAGTATTCAGACGTACAGGATATAGGCTACATTGAAGATCTCCTAATAGAAAAGAAACCCATCTCATTGCATTCCTCTGATGCAATAAAAAAAAATAATCATCATCTGCACCCACTTTGCTAAAACCAGCACTTAATGGTTAATGCCTGTATTGAGAAGCACAAGCCATCCCGTTCCTACAATCTGGATCACCCGACACCAGACTCACCAGTTAAAACAACCAGAAAAAGGAAAGCCACAGTTCTCTTGGCCTCATCATTAATCTTGCTAATTCAGGGGTAGTAACGGAACAGTCTAATAGAGTGCTATGGGACAAACACAATGCACCAATTAAAGAGATGCCAGGCACCTTCAAGAAGCTTTTCAGAAAATTCTGCAAGAAGGGAAACTAATGGCAAATGCAGTTATTAAAAACTCAGACGTAAAGAAGGCCACACTCCTCAAATGCAGCACTTGGCTACATGGCACAGGATTCATTTAGAGGCTCAGGCACGTTTACTCGATAAGAGTCCTAAGAAATCTTCTCTTCGAGGGGATTGGGTCCTCCGACGTAGTCCATATCTATGACAGTAATCACCACAGCTGGAAAATCTTTCTATGTCGATAGGCCGCCCTCGAGGACCTCCTGCGACGGCCGACGTTACTGGATGTTATAAGTAGGACACCCGACGCCCGTAGCCTCAGTTCAGTTTTTTCCGCGAACGTGTTCGCTTCGGAGATCTCGGTGCACCTCGACTCTTTGGAGTTTCTGTTCTTTATCGGTTCTTCGAACCTGTTCGTTTGTGAAGTTTCCCTTCGTAAGATGTCTACCTCGTCTTCCACCCCACGTCGGGGCTTTAAGAAGTGCGGAGTCTGCGGGTCCAGGATGTCAGTGACGGACTCGCACGACGCCTGCCTCTGGTGCCTCGGGGAGGCCCATGACACGGATGATTGTGTCGACTGCCAGTCGCTTACGTCCAAAGCATTGTGGGAGCGCAAGAAGAAACTGTCGGTAGGTAAGGTGTCCAAGCCACGGAAGTCGAGGTCTGCGGGGCTTTCGACGGACGATTCGAGGGGCGCATCGTCATCGGAAGTCCAGTGGGTCTCGGTCCCGGAGTAGGTCCCGCCACTACTCTGCCTCTTCGAGGAACTCCCGGAAGCGCCGTCATCGGTCGCCTTCCCCATCATCATCCGAGGACTCCGCCCGTCGGCGGGTCGCTTATCCCACCAAGCATGCGTCGCCGGAGGAATGGGCTTCCTTCGGGAAGAAAATGTTAACGATTCTCGAATCGCAGGGCACTGGTCCGTCCGTGCCTCCGAGTGGGGTCGGTCATGATCGGTCGAGAGACACCGCTCGTACGCCTTCGGGTCGGGTGGTCGGCACGATTCACGGGAAAGGTCCCACTCGGACAAGGGGAATCGTTCTCGTCATGCCCGTTCCAGGTCCTGCTACTCGACGCGCTCGAGACCGTGTGTACCTGTGGGGTCTTCGAGGAAGACGTCGATGCCTGTGGCGCCGAGGTCGTCGACAGACTTTTTCGAGGCTCCGCAACCGAAGAAGTCGTCGACGCCATCGGTGCCCAGGCAGTCGAGGGACACGCTCAGGGCTCCGCCCTCGAGGTCTGTTTCGACGCCGTCGATGCTGTATGCGCCACGTTCGGCGTTGATGCCGATTCACTCGACGCCTTTCGAGTCTGTTTCGACGGGGGTGCCCCGGGGCACGGTGGAGCCCCCTAGAAAGGCTCTGGCCAAAGTCAAGCATGGCTTTGTTCCACATTCTGTGCTTTCTTACCGCCATCTTGAGTTTATTTCGGAGGTGGATGAGGGCTCTGATGATGGCATGGTTCCTGATACGGTGCCAAATGAGATTCTCTCGGGCCATAGTCAAATTGAGGACCTGCGTCAGTCCCTGCACGATGCCAGTGGTCTGAACACCCCTCCTGAGGTGGAGTTTTGTAAGCCTGAGCCTGGCACTCATGCCAACTTCTCATACCGGCGCCTTATGTCTAGGGTCACTGAGTATTTGGGGTGATCTGCTCCCCCAGGGGATTTTCTTCAGGATGACCTTACGGATATCCTCGACCACGGTCCACCAACTGACCCGGTACTGCCGTTCCATATGGCTCTACAGAGGAGGGTGGCGGCTTGGACTGCTCTGGAGAGTCTCCCGGCAGTGGGCAAGTCTTTGCCGCGAAAATACCGCCCAGCCAGTAGTGACCCCTGCTAATTGACCAAGCACCCCACTCCGGAGTGTTTGGTGGTGCAGGCGGCTACGGCCCCAGCAAAGCAGGCGTCGTATCCTATCATCCCTCCTGATAGGGATGACAAACGTTTTGATGGTTGGGCGAAGAAAGTGTTTTCTTCTGGGGGTATAGTGCTTCAGGCGGCCAACTCCGTATGTGCCTTGTCTCATTTCACGCGCACTCTGTGGAACTGTTTCCTTAGCGGCTGAACATATTCCCGAAGGGGACGAATGGGATGGTTTCCTTGCTATGTTCCAGGATGGCAAGGATGCCATGTGTGAGGCCGTTCAGTCGGGTTTGGACATGGCAGATTGCGTCAGCCGGTCCATGGCGGCGAGCACCGTGCTACGCAGGTTTGCGTGGTTTCGGAAGTCGGGGTTTGCTCCTGATGTGCAGGCCCGGCTCCTTAACATGCCCTTTGACGGGGAACATCTTTTTGGCAGCAAGGCTGACGAAAGCCTTGAGAGGTTGCAGACCTCCAAAGCAGCAGCAAAGTCGTTGGGCGCTGCAGTTCGACAACCTCCACCTTTTCGTCCTAGGGGACAGCAATGGAGGGGAGGTTCCTTTCGTTATTACTCATCCTTTGGTAATGCGAGAGGAGCTGCTAGTCAAAGGGGCCACCGAAGGAGTGCCAGAGGTGGAAAACAAGGTACTCGAGGTGCCAAGGCCGCTCGGGCAGTTGCCTCTTTGCCCTCAGGCAACGCCGCAGCCGCTTCAGCTCAGTCATGAGGCCATGTCCCATGGTTCGCCGGTTGGGGAAAGGCTGGCACAGCATCTTGTAGAGTGGCGTGCCATTACTTCAGATGTGTGGGTTCTGGAGATCATAACCCACGGCTACTGTCTTCCTTTCTGGCAGAGGCCTCACGACAATCCACCGGGGAATCTCTCTTTGAAGAGTCCGGATCCGCTCTTTGCGCAGGAAATTCAATCCCTGCTGGAGAAAGGCGCCATAGAACTGGTGCCTGTAGTGGAGAGGAACAAGGGATGGTATTCCCGTTATTTTTTTATTTCCAAGAAAGATGGGCGATTGAGACCCATCATGGACTTGCGCGGTTTGAACAAACTCCTCAGGAAGGACAAGTTCAAGATGGTTACTCTCCCTCAAGTCCTCCGGGCCCTTCAACTTCAGGACTGGTTGGTGTCTCTCGACCTCAAGGACGCTAATTTTCATGTGCCGATCCATCCAAAGCACAAGAAGTACCTGAGTCGTGGCGACTCACACTTTCAGTTTCGGGTCCTGCCGTTTGGATTGACCTCCGCCCCGAGGGTCTTCACCATCTGTCAGTCACCTGCCACTCCCTCCACACGCTGGGCCTCTCCCTAAACTTAAAGAAGTCCCATTTGACACCAACTCAGAGGCTCCAGTACATCGGAGCAGTGCTCGACACGTCCCTGGGGCAGTGTTTTCCTCACCAGGTGAAGGCTCATCACATTCAGCAGATGGTGCACAAGTTTCAGCTTGCCCGGAGTCTTCCAGCGTTCGAGTTCTTGAGATTGCTCGGCCTCATGGCATCCTGCATTCTTCTGATGCCAGAGGCCAGGTTGCCGATTGAGCTCTTTGCAATGGGCACTCAAGCTCCAGTGGTCTCAGTCCTCCGGCAGGAGGTCAGACCTTGTTCAGGTGCCGTCCTCGGTCGGCCAGAACCTTCTGTGGTGGGCCGTCGAAGACAATTTGATGAAGGGGGCTCTGTTTTGGCTACCCTGGCCGGAGGTGACGATCGTGACGGACGCATCCCTCACGGGATGGTGAGCTCAAGCCAACGAGTTGACAGTCAGCGGTCGTTGGTCTCCGTCGGAGTCCAGACTCCATATCAATCTGTTGGAGCGGAGGGCTGTCAGGCTAGCCCTGAAGGCTTTTCTGCCGACTGTGCAAAGGAAGAATGTCCTGATCCTGACGGACAACACGGTGGACATGCACTACCTCAACAAAAAGGGAGGGGTCGGGGGTCACTTCCTCTGTGCAGGGAGGCGATGCAGCTCTGGTTCTGGGCACTCCAGCAGGAAGTTTCGATCTTGGCAGTTCATCTGGCCGGAGACGAAAACGAGACGGTGGACGCTCTGAGCAGGCAGACCGTGGTCTCTCACGAGTGGGAGTTGGCTCAGGAGATTCTCCTGGAGATCTTCGCCCTTTGGGGAACCCCTCAAGTGGATCTCTTCGCCTCCAGTGTCAACCGGAAGTGCGAAAGGTTCTGCTCGTGGGAATTTCCTCCAAACGGAGCCTTAGGAGACGTGTTCGTGGTAGAGTGGTCATTCCCACTGCGTTTCCTCCAGTCCCCGTCATCCCGCAAGTGCTGCAGAGGTTACGAAGGTTCGTAATGCGACATTCCCATGGTTTTGTCTTTTTTGCTTTCTTTGGCCCACAGGGGCTTGCAAGTGGGGACCGTTAAAGGTTACCTGGCGGCGCTGTCCATATTTAGGCGCTCGTCTGAAGAGTGTTCCTATTTTAAGATTCCTTTAATTTCGCAGTTTTTGAAAGGGCTCACTAATGTGTTCCCTCCGTCACCTTTTTTGGTGCCAGGTTGGGATTTGAACCTTGTTCTTAAGTTTCTTATGGGTGCTCCGTTTGAGCCTTTACATTCTTGCCCTTTGAGGCTTTTGACTCTGAAAACTGTGTTTTTGGTTGCGGTCACTCCGCTCGCAGAGTGAGTGAGTTACAGGCACTTTCAGTTAAGCCACCCTTCACTGTGTTTCACAAGGACAGGGTTGTCCTTAGAGTTCGTCCTTCTTTTCTTCCGAAGGTGGTTTCTGAATTTCATTTGAGCCAGAAGGTGGTTCTTCCGGCGTTCTATCCTCCTCCACATCCTGGTAAGGAAGAGGAGAGGCTTCATAGGCTTGATCCTCGGAGAGCGTTGAGCTTTTATATTTCGCGCATGTCCCGGGTCAGAGTGGACGATCAACTTTTCATTGGTTACGGTGGGAAGCGGTTGGGACAAGCTGTGACGAAACAGACTGTCTTGTTGGATTATTTTAGCTATCTCTGAGTGTTACCGCTTGGCGGGTAAGGACCCTCCGGCTGGCTTGTGGGCCCATTCTACCAGAGGAGTGGCTGCGTCTACTGCCCTGCAGAGGGGAGTTCCTATTCGTCACATCTGTGATGCAGCCACCTGGGCTTCAGTGCATACTTTTGTACGTCACTATTCCCTTGATTCCATCAGAGGGCAAGATCTGGCCTTTGGCAAGGCAGTTCTCTATTCCGCAATTTGATTGGGCATGCTAAATTTGTATTCTAAATTCTTTCCAACCTCCTTGCTTGGTACTGCTTTGAGAGTCTGTCATAGATATGGAATACGTCGGAGTGAAAGGGGCCCCTAGGGGTCCCTCGTGCTATGGAAACAAGGCAATGACCATACACGAAAAGATGCGCCAGACACGAGGTTTCAAATTCCCAATACTAGGGTTTATTGCAAGCAAAAGATAGTAACAGTTGGCCAATTCTGATCTCACGCCATGCGACGTGAGTTTCCTAGACCTCGAGGGACGCAAGAGAGCGAATTACGTACATCAGTTACATATATACAAAATGCATATCATACAATCAGCAAAGTCATGTTCAACACCCCTCTGTATTAAGTTCCTTTGAACTCGGGATGACGATGGATATATCCGACGAGTATGACGATTATAATGCTTTCGATGTCTATTCTAGTAACAATGTGCAATTTAGAAAGTGCGGAGGCATCTTTTAGAACACGGTGGTTCTGTTCTTGGAAGCAATCTGTACACGGGGGAAGAGCCACATTCCAAGCTTTGCTATCTATGAGGTAATATTCGTGTCCTGGGAGCCGACACGTTCTAATGGGTTTTGCGAAGGGGGGCCGTAAGAGAAGCATAATTCAAGCCTTTAACTGTATTATTCTAACATATTCTACCATCGTACGAGACTGGCTGGCAGCTGTGAAGTGATTAAATGCCCTGCAGCTTCCTCCCAAGGCTACAGAGAGGGAGCGTGGGCATTCCTCTCTGGGCTACTCATGAGGAGTTTCAGCAAGCTCTTCAGTCCCGCGACCTTGTCCTTTCATATTCAGACAACAATGTTAACAGTTGAGCAGAGTAAGGAGAATCCGCAAGAATTGCAAGCTGCAAAGCAGTTTTTAGACCAAAAGCAATGAGCAATGGTTAACAAGCAAAATGGCGATTCTTACTACATTTAAAATGGCCGCTCGTCGGTCAAGCATAGCAGTTCATATTTCTCCAATTCGGTGCATAAGACGGTTGGCCCACGTCCATCAAGTTACATCTATCATTCAAATGAAGGGTATTCATTTTTCCAGATTGACAGGAGGACCCAATCCCCTCGAAGAACAAGTTACTTTCTTACCTGGTAACGTTCTTTCGATGGGATGGTCCGACGACGTATTCCATATCGCTCCCTCCCTGCCTTCGCCGCTGCAGAATTTCTTTTGCGATTGCAGCTTGCGTTCTGCAAGGCCTTGTGTGTCTGACTGGCAGAAAACTGGTGGCACACGTTCTGGGAAAAAACTATAACTGAGGCTATGGGCGTCGTGTGTCCTACTTATCACATCGGGTGACGCCGGCCGTCGGAGGAGGTCCTCTGGGACGGCGCATCGACGTCATCGACGCAGACGCCAAAGATTTTCCGAAGAAGCACAGCTGTGGACATTACCTGTCATAGATATGGAACACGTCGTCGGACCATCCCATCGAAAAAAACGTTACCAGGTAAGAAAGTAACTTGTTCTTCTGCACAATCTCTGAAAATAGCTTGGTATCTGCAGGGTGTATGGCCCTTAAATCGGCAAATGACACGTGTTGCTGGCCAAAGGCACAGGAGGTACCTGAGGTTCGCCGTTGGCGGTTCTCATCAGTTTAGAGTTCTAGCATTTGGGCTGACCTCAGCCTGAGGGTGTTCACCAAGTTTATGGCAGTGGTGGCGGTGAGTCTCTGGACGATTGGCTGATCAGAGCCGTTCTCCCGAACAGGCACTGGAACATCTCAGCTCCACCTTTCAATCCCTTCACCACAAATTGGGCTCCTCCCTCAACTTCAAGAAGTCCCACATGATACCATCTCAAAGGCTCCAATTCATTGGTGCTGTCCTAGACGCAGCCTTGGGAAAAGGCTTGCCACACAAGTTGAGGGCTTAAGACCTTCTGCAGATGGCCACCAAATTCCAGAGTGCCCAACGTCTTCCGGCCTTCAATTTTCTGAGGTTGCTCGGCCTGATGGTATCCTGCATGTTCCTGGTGCCAGAGGTTTGACTGAGAATGAGATGTCCGCAATGAGCTCTCAGGACTCAATGGTCCCATTTCTCAGGCAAGATTTCAGATTTTCTTCAGGTTCTAAGCAGAGTAGCACAAGACCTTCTGTGGTGGACCTACCAGGAAAACATTCTGAAGGGAGAACCTTTTTGGCAACCATGGCCAGAGATAATTGTAGTGACGGATGTCTCACTGACAGCGTGGGGAGCCCACACCAACATTCTGATAATCAGTGGTCGTTGGTCTCCATCAGAGTCCAAACTACACATCAATATTTTGCAGCGCAGGGCAATCAGACTAGCGCTGAAGGCCTTCCTGCCCTCACCATAATTAATGCTGATTTTGATTGTTGCAACACCTTGTTTCTGTGAACAAATAAAAATTTGTTTCGTAGTCTTCAGATTTGACAGAATGTGTCTTTTATAATTGTAACCAATACTCCTTGGCATGCTCACATCTCCTTTATCTTGTGTAGACTATATTGGTTACCTGTGGAATCTCATGCTGCTTTTAAAGCACTCATCTCGGGTCCATAAAGCCTTGTGTATGGCATTGTGCCCTAGTACTTGAGGGACAAGGTGAAATGGTATGTCCCCAGAAAAGAAACTTCATTCTAGGGACAAAGATTAGAGCACAGTGCTCCTGTTCCGCCCCCTTCCTCCATCCTGTACAGCTATGGTACTGGAACCTTTTGATGGAGGATAAATGAGCTTCCACTTTAAATTTCAATATAGCGTGCAGAGACGGGCATGTGTATGATTACTAGCGTTTGATCTGGTACCTCTCCACAGTCCCTTTTTCTGTGCAGACGGGAACTGACCTAGAAGTGACAGTGTGAGTTTTTGTTTTTTTTTTTGCTAGCTATGCCACATCTTCCCAGAGTTTTTCATTTTCTTTTGTTCATCACCGGCCTCTGGTTCCTTTCTTCCCCTGGCTCCCGTCGGTCACCAGAGGCTTTACCAAGTGCGCCTCGTGTGACCTCTCCTTCCCAGCATCAGAGCCCCATGCGCTCTGTCTGGGAGTCCATCACTGGTGGGATGCGTTCACCCTGCGCTGCTCTCACGCCTAGGTCTATGACAAAACTGGTTAGCCAGGTGGAGGGAAATCTTTGCGAGATCACCGCCCGAACACATCGAGGCCTTTGTGAGCAAGTCTTCCAGATTGCAGGAAAAGGTAATTCCTTTATTTTCAGAAGCACCCCAGCTGGGGGACTCCTTTTCTGAAAGTTGTTCTGGATCGTCCTTCCACCGGTTTCAGGCCTAAGGTTCCTAGAGCTATCATCGCCCACACTGAGGGATCTAGTGGTCATTATGAGCCTGCCACTGATGGGCGTTAAAGCTCCAATTCAACACACACGTGTGAGGGGCCTTCGCTCTTTATCCAGGCATACGCTTGAGGGGGGTGCCTATCTGCGTTAAGAGCCAGACTACCAGTCGATCGACTGAGGGTGATATGCCTAACCGAGTATCCTCCAAGGTCTGCTCTAACTTGGCAATAACAGCCCAAGGCCCTTAGAGGCCTACCACCAAGGACACTATGCCAGACATCAGTTTCCCGCACATTCCTGTGGTACCTGTGCAAGCACAGAAAATGGCAGGTACGTATGCTACAGGCAGATCAGGCGCAGAAGGTCAGTCTCACATCTCATGCTAGTTATTGCTCTCAGAATGGGCGACACAGGCAGGGAGGGAGTTGTCATCCTCGCACTCCCATGGCGGTCCTTCGGTGCCCAGAGAGGGCTGGTCTCCTCAGGGATATTCCAACACTGGACAGCTTCAGGGATATCCTTACCCGTTGCCGCATCAAGGTAAACCGGCTACGAGTCGAGGTGAACCATTGAGGGGTCAGTACGGAAGACCCAGCTCGTCAGAAGGGCCTGCAATGCCGACCAGTTAGCAGTCTAATCAGGCAGCCTGCAAGGACAGTTTTCTTTTAATTTAAAGGTTTTTTAGCCTTAATGAAATCCCAACAGATGTCAGGGATTCTAAAGGGGCTCATTAACTAGGTGTTCCTCAGATACTACCTAAACAGCCTCCAGTTCCTGTGCCTCAACAGTTTTCCATTACCAGCTCCACTTCAGGTGCCTCTGTTGCTACTTCTGCTTCCTCCACCACCCCTGCGACCTCCTCCCCCTCTCCTCACTTCCACCAAAGCCGCCTGTGCCAGCGCTGGTGCAAGTCCCCATAGCAGATACGTCTCAGACAGGTGTCAGGAATCGCGGCAAGGGCCTATTTCTACAAATACAGATGATGCGTATGACAAAATGGAGACTTCAGCCTCTGCTAAATTGTTCCGTGATCACTTGGAAGGGTTGGCAGAGTTTTTAGGGATTCCTCGGCCAGAGGAAGCTCAACAGGAACCTGGTATACTGTCAGAAATGTTAACTTTTTAATTTTTTTTTATTTTTTATTGGTTTGATCAACCTTTTAAAAAAGAAAAAAACAAGTGACACATCAGCGTCTTCCCTCCCTCCCTCCCTCCCTCCTGTTTACGTTAACAAGTCCAATTTGTCACATGGGACTCCATTGTCCACAACCTTAGTCAAGCGTTTTTCCTACTTATGCTTAATCACTCAGTTTACTTTCGGGTCTTCTAACCGAGTTTTTAGCACTTGAAGAAAGTTTATCAGAGCAAACAGTACTGCTCTGCCAGACCCTTCAAAAAGGACTTTCCACCACTCCTCAGTACTCCTTGTTCGATGGGCGTCGATCAGTGAACACAAATTAAGTCCTCTTTGCTTTTGCAATTCCGTACATGACATGATCAGATGTTTTAGAGTTTCTTTGGCGTTATTACAGAAACAGCACTTGAGATCAAGTTTGGTGTGCTTAGACCAAGTACCAAATGTTCTTTCGTTGGGAATATGTTTAGTCTAAAACGCATGTATAGAGCTCTAGCATGCTGGTTTGGCAGGCGGGTTAAGTAGGTGTGTCGTCGACCATAAGCTTTTGCTTCTCCTGGAACCTGTGCATCAGTTTTGATTTGAGTCTTAAGTCGCAGGTGTTAATCCAGTCTTGCCTCCAGATCTTCCTCTTTGCCATATCTGGGTTTTCTATTAACAACAACAGAGTGATGTCATACTCTTTTAGCAGGTCTTGACAGAGGCAGTTCCATTTGGAGAGGATGGTGTATTCTTTGTCTGTGTCAGGTTTATGCAAAATACTGATTTGGGAAGCCGGAGCCTTCAGCATGGTTTTTTCGAAACGAGCTCAGTAAGTTCCATGATACTCTTGCGTGAATTGAAATGAGGCCCAGTTCGTACCGTATAGACAGTTGAGGTACCTTTCGGAAGATGTAACACTCAGGTCCTGACATTTTTTTCAAGTGACTCCACAGGTCGCTCATACACCCAAAGGCATTTTCCCCTCCGTAGATTAGAGCAGGGACGACTTTTTGCTGAAAAAACACGATGATTGGTTTTAACGAGAACTTTCTGAATTTTTTGTTAATCAGTGAGGCTTGACACGCCAACTGCCGACACTTTTTTTTTTTTTTTAATCTACACGATTTTTTTAACAAAAATTTCGAGGTAGTGTCTCTTAAAAACTTCTAGCACGTCTGAGTCGTCTAGAAACGGCAACGGTAACTGCCCTACATGTTTGGCGAACAGGTTGGTGGAGCGTTTCGTGAAGCCTGCATCGGAAGAAGCACGTTGAAAATGTAGGTCATGATGTTTATTGTTGCGAGCTGCCATGACTGTTTGTCACCATCTATCAGTTTGTTCCAGCACGACTCTTCGTCTAGCAGGGTAAAGGTTGTGAAAATGTCTTTCAAGTAGGTGCGTCGAATGTCTGTCGTTGTCGGGCAGGTCAAAAGCAGATGACGTATGGATTCCTTAGTCGCAATAGAGTTGCAAAGCCGGCAGCTGCTGGTAGCAGATAAGTGTCTGATCGCTAAAATTTCATTTGTTTCCAAGAGATTAAGACGGATTCTTAGATAATAGTTTCGCGCGGCTCTGTTTGGGAAAAGTTTCAGATATGGTTGAACACAGTCAAGTTTCTTAGAGAAAACTGGAAGATGGTTGGTAAGTTTGTATCGGGTAGCGGTATCGATGGTAGTGATCCAATCCAGTTCCTTGATTTTTTTGGTGACTCTGACTGGGTTGCCTGTGAGGTCCTCCGTGCTACAAGCAACTGAGTCTAGGATGGATAAGATTTTAGTTTCCCAGCGAGTAAGCATTCGGCAAGTTCCAAGACGGAGTTCTTCACTTATCACCTTGTAGGCATATGGGGCGTCTTTCTGGATGCATTTCCGATAGAGCAAGACGCTGTTACAGTCTATAGTTGCTTTTATTGATGAAAGAGTAAGTTTGCGTCTAATCAGTACCATCGGAGTGGTTTTAGGGAGACCTAGGACTGTTCTCCAAAAAGATGCTTCCAGATTTTGCCACAGATCTTGGGGGAGGTTCGGCATTGCCTCTACACCATATGTCAAGGATGGTATAACTTTCTTTTTATAGAAGTCTCGTACTGGTATGATTGAGAATCTGCCAAATTTAATGTCGATGGCTTTACCTTGTGTCGCTAGTTTTGTGGTTTTTCCATGTAGTGCCGCTTTCATCGCATTGTCTCTTTGAGAGCTGTCTAGGATGACCCCGAGATACTTAAAACTAGAGACTTTCTCGATGATTGTCGCACCTAAATTTAGGTCTAGAGTGGGTTTCTTTTTTACAGTTTTCTCAATAACCATCATTTTAGTTTTTGATTGGTTGATTTCCAGGTTGTTTGCCATCATATATTGTTGTAGGTTTGTAAGTTGGCGTTGCAATCCTATTGGGGTGTTGTCCAGAAGGATTAAGTCGTCGGCGTATAGGAGACGACTGATCTGGTCTCCTCCAAGTTTGGGGGGAAAGGCACGAATCTCTTTTTCTGTGTCTTGAAAGTCACCTAAATAGGACCAAAACAGGGCCGGGGCCAGTGGGCATCCCTGTTTAACCACTCTGGCCGTTGTTATCTCTTCTGTTAACAGTCCTTGCTGGTTCAGGCGTACCCGCATAGAAGTGTTAGTGTATAAGGCTTTAATAGGGTTAAGTATGTCTGGGGGACATTTCCATCGAGCCAGTTTCTTCCATAGTCTTTCCCGATCCACCTTGTCGAAAGCCTGTGTCAAGTCGACAAAGGCGATGAATAGGCGTGGGCGTCCCTCAATGATTTTGCTTTTCAGGGCACTCAGTATAAGTATGTTGGCGTTTGTCCCGAGGTTCTTTTTGAAGCCGGTTTGTAAGTTGTCCTGGCAGGGAGCTTCGTTTGCCCATGCAGTGAAATGATTTAGCAACAATGACCCAAACAACTTTCCTATTGGGTCAAGGAGGGCGATCGGACGGTAGCTGGTAGGATCTGACCTGTTACCGTTCTTGAAGATAGGTACCACGTTTGAACTTTTCCACGTTGGGGGAATTGATTTTGTGGTGGAACAGCGTCTGAAGATTTGGCTCAAC
This sequence comes from Ambystoma mexicanum, assembly GCF_040938575.1. Classification (NCBI taxonomy): domain Eukaryota; kingdom Metazoa; phylum Chordata; class Amphibia; order Caudata; family Ambystomatidae; genus Ambystoma; species Ambystoma mexicanum. The sequence goes on from NC_090937.1 coordinate 155,527,975, forward strand.
AAAGGCGCCCAGGTTTCTGGATGTGCTTTCAAATCAAAGTTCGTGATGCCGTCAGGGCCAGGAGCACGTGATGGTTTTAGTTTTTTAATTAACCTTAGGATGTCTTCGGTGTTGTCTAAACAAATCCAAGAGGTGTCGTTGTTTACCGTCCTAGAGGCTGTAGTCGTGGTGCTCCTAAAGAGGGTGCTAAAGTGCTCTTCCCAGGCCGACTGACCAATTCCATTCAGCTGACATGGTCGCGCACCTGGCGTTGTTGAATGTAAGAGGGACCAAAAATCTCTGGCGTAGTTTCCTGTTATGGCTTTCAGGATATCTTCTGCGTCTTGTTGGTAGAGCTTGTGGCGATACCCCTTTAGCCAAGATTTGTATTTTGTGACTGCTTCTTTCATGATGGCCGTGGCCTGTGGTGAAGCGTGTTTTCGAGCTAGTCTTTTTGTTTTCCTTAGCGCTCTTTTTCTTTCAGCGACCAATTTATCGTACGTATGTTTTTGGTCGGCTGCAGTTGACTTTCGGCTCCTATGTGGGACTCTGCAAACGGTCAACAAAGGGGTGTAATCCACCGCCATCGTGTGTGGCTGTTTGCCACGGTCGTTGTAGAGCTTTGCGATGGTTGTTATGGTCTTTTCCGTGATCCTGAGTCTTGTCCCTTGAGCGTTAAGGTCAAAATCTGCGCTCATTGTATGGTTTTTCGGTGGGTTAGTGGACCAGGAAGTCTCAAGGAGATTATGGTCGCTATCCCTTGTCTTAATCACTTTGAAGGAGTTGATGTGGAGTAATAAGGGACGTGATACCAAAATATAGTCAATTGTGGAGTTTGATTTCGCTCCTTCCCATGTAGGGAGTCTGTTTGGGTCAGTAAAGACTTGGTCCAGGTTGTCGAAAGATCTGGATTTCATGAGGTTTTGCCATTTGGTAGATCTCTGGTCAGATAGACGATTTTTCCCTATGGACTCTTTTGTCTTTTCACGGTGCTGGCTAGGGATGTTTAGATCTCCACATAGGACTACGTAGTCTGGGTGGTGTTTGACTTGCGCCCCGTCCAATTCTTGTTCTATTGTTTTGATGAATTTCACACAATCGACAGTAGCAGGGTTCCAATAGATGGTGACAATTATTATTGTCTTCATTATTGGTTTATTTACTTTTTCATCTGTAGTTGTCCAGTTTAATTTAGCCATCATCATAAAGTGGTTTTCTTTTATTTTTTGTGAGTCTGTTAGGCCTCGTCCGCAGCGGATTGCGATAAGCAAACCCGCTGTCGGGCGGCCTAAATGGCCCTTCTTGGCCCCCACTGTGTGAGTCTCGTAGCCATCGAGGACAGGGGGTAGAAGAAGCCATGTCTCCTGAAGACAGATAATATCATAGTCTGTTAAATTCATGGCTCCTGAGGTTGTTAGGTGGAGGAAGCCTCGAGTATTCCACAAACACATTTTTATTTGGTCTTGGGCTTTGGGGTTCTGGTAGGTAGAAGAGTTGCTGTGAGTTCTGCTCTTAGGTGGCTATTTTTGTAGATTTTGTTTGAGGGCTTTCGGCAGCCAGGACCAAAATGAATGAGGAGGCGAGGTTTGTGATGAGCTTACAGCCGGCTGGTAAAGCTCGTTTTGGACTGACCTTTGGAGCTTTAGTTGTTCTTTCGAATGTTTAGTTCTTACAGGTGACTTAGAATTTTCGAGTTTCTTGGACGTTGCAATTGAGTTTTCCAAGCCTTTAGCGGGTCTAGTGTGATCTTGTTTGTGGGTCGCTTTGCTCGTGGTTGGTTTTAGGACCCGCAAGATGGTGTTAGATGATTCTTTTCTGGACAAATGTCGGGATTGGCGTGGCGATTGGTGGTACTCAGTTTCTCTTTTGGACTCTTGAGGATGTTTATTTTCTCGGCAATCGCGTGAGTTAATTTCTCTTGATGATTTCGTGAGGTCGTAGCCCATGATTAAAAGTTCTTCGAGGGCGGACTTGAAAGCGTTATTTACTGTTTGTGATGCTATATATAGGTGGGAAATAGCCTTGTGGCCCTTGTGGCTAGGGTCGACAATCTGAAGATCGGCTGATTTAACTGAGCTGAGTGCCGGGATATAACTGAACAGGTCCATAACTGCTCTTCTGTTTAGGATCACTTGGTCGGTGTTGCCCGGAATCTGCTCTAGTTTCCATATCCATCGTGTTTGAGATTTTGGGTAATCTTTAGCGGTTTTCGTTTTGTAGGTTCTCCTCGTAGGTTCCTTAGCGTGGAATCTGCTTTCTGAAATCTGCGGCTGGGCTTTGGGTCTGCAAGGCGGGGGGCTACTACATGATCTTCGTGGGGGCCTTGTTGGTAGCCGATAAGGTTGCGCTTCGCGTTTGGCTCTTTCTAACTTGTGAAGGTTGGATTTTGGTTCAGTCCCCGACTTTCCCAGTGAGCGATCTTTTGGGTTGCAGTTAATCACGGTCGGCCGCTGTTTTCGTTCTTTGTCGATGAATAAAAGTGGTACCCGAATCTCTGGTTCTGTTTCGAGGTTTGCCTGTGGGGTTGTACATGTTGTTGGGGATTCTATTAGTCCTTGCACCTCTTGGGTTTGGGTTGTAGATTGGTCTGAAAAGTGTTGTGATATTCATCAGATCCTCTTCGTTTAGAGAGGCATCAACTCCTCTCGAAGGATGGTTTTCTATTTCATGTTTGGCCTCGTTTGCTTCACGGGGCGCTTTGTCTGTTCCTTTTTCTTTTGGCTGGGTTGTTAAACCTTTTTGAGTTGTTAAGATTTCTGAGTTGACTGGAGCCAGTTGTTGGAAAATTGGTTCAAATGCCACGGTTCCGTTTCTTTTAGAATTTACATCTTTCCGTCCTTTTGTTGACTTGGTGTTCGCTATCGTGGTCGATGGAGGTACCGTTAGGTCTATGAATGGGTGGGTTTGAGTGCCTTTGGAGGTTTTTTGAGACCTCTCTTGTGAAACGGGGCACGTAGATAGGGACTGTTTTTGAAGTAAGAGTGTGAAAGGTTCTAGACTTTGTTTTTCCTCTGTCGACTGGATCTTTGCTTCTGAGGCCAGAATGTAGCCTTCCAAAAAGGTTAGTTTATTTAACATTGACGTTTGTATCGTTGTGTGATCTTTCATCGTATCTCCGATTGTTTCGTACAATTTGACGAATGGGTTTAGAGCTATCGATAGAGCTGACATCAGAGTGCAGGTGTCAAGTTTTTTGGACTGGGAGTCATTTGAGGGTGTGTGACTAAGTGAGGACGGTCTGCTTGTAGAGGGTGATGGTGGACGTATGGCTGACGTCATAGCAGCTGGAGTCCTTCTGGAGGGAGGGTCCAGAGAATGTCTTCTTTGGTTGTTGTAATTGTCCAAGTTTGAGTAGAAAGAGTCTAAAGTTTTCTCAAACTGGAGTCTGTTTTTTGCTCTGACAGGGTGATTTCTTTCAGGGTCCCTTTCTTGGGGTTGTTGCGTGGGCTTGAACGCCTCTCCAAGAGGCGGTGGCGCACCCTCCGGTGGTCGGTCTTTATTAGTGTTGCTGTTGCTTTGTCGGGGGTTTGGGCCTTGTCAAGTACCGAAACTTGTGGAACTGGTTGAATGGGGCTCGTCGGCAGGGGGTCAGTTGGGTCCACAGACAACAGACTATGTGAAGGGGATGTCAACCTCTCCTCTTCTCGTGTCTCTTGATTTGAAGATTGAGGTTGAGTCTGGGTTACTTGGTCTATGTTAGTTTGGTTATGTAGAAGAGGCTGGGTAAGAACTGAGGTTGAGGCCGTTAAGTTGCTAACTATGGGAGCAACTGTTCTGAAAATGGGTGTTGTTAGTGAAGTTGAGGTTAAAGCGTTTGTCCCCCCCTCGCTTTCAGACGTTATTTGTGGAATTGTTGGGGTGACTTGGCCTGAAAAATGTCTTATTGTCGGGTCCCTGGCAAAGGCTGGTCTGTTGTCTTCAGTTGTAAGAGAATGGGGTAGTTTTCGGTTAGCTTGTATCAGCCTACGATGTTTTCGGGGGGGGGGTGATTGCGTCTGCAGCCTCGAGGATTTCCGCGTCTGTCAGTTCTTTACATTTTTCTTGGATGGCTTTAGAGTGCTTATGAAAAAAGTCTGATAATAACTTCAAGGGGCGTTGGGGTTTTTTAAGGCCCTTTCTTGGGACTTTGGGTATCGCCCGTAGTGTTTTGGTGGAGGTCACCTGTTTTGATGGGAGTTTGGTCGAGCTCGCGGGTTTTCCTCTTTTGGTTTGTACGTCTTGGTTGCTGGTTTTTTTGTTGGGGTCGTCAATCTGCCGAGGTCTCTTTTTTTTTTTTGTGTTGTCAGAAGGTGAGGCCCTCGTTTCGCTGGGTGGAGGTAGGTCAAATACAATCCCCTCGTTTTTGTCAGCAGTGGAATGGGCCGGTGTGGAGTTAAGGGCTTCTTCGTTGTGAATTGATGTAGCTGTCTGGGCTCCGGCAGTAGGAGGCGCTGTTGTGGTTACCCTTTTGTTTGCTAATGCCAGGAGCGCGATTTCCGCTCCTGGCCTGCACGGGCACGACGGCTCTCGGTCCTCGAGCCGGTGCCCCCAAGGAAGGTCGAGAGCCAAGACCCTCGTCTCCCCCAATGGGAGGGGGGAGACGTTGCCTTCCGGGGTGGTGTCGTCCGACTTCACGGATGCCTTCGCCTGATTCAGCAGGCTCACTGATACTGTTCCGCTCCACGCCGGCTCCCCTCCGGGAGGCCGTGGCGCCGTGACCACGGCCGGGGTCGGCTCCTCCAGCGTCGGCAGGCTCTCTGCTGGTATGAGCCCGTGGCCCGGAGTGGTCCCTTCTCCTGAAAGCTGCAGGCCGCCAGTATTGACCAGTCTCGCCGACGCGATTTCCCGCGGCAGGCTAAGCATCGCGACCGGGGAACTCAGCGCGGCCACCCCTCCGGGCTGTCGCGGAAGTCCCGGCGGTACCAAGCCAATCCGCGGGAGTGGAGTGGGGACCACAGGGATCGAGAGTGGTGGAGATTCTGCGTCTGCGTCGTAGAGATCCGGAGTCGTGGCGCTTACATCAGGTGAGTCCGCTTCGTTGGGATCTTGCAGGTGTTTGATCTTGCGAACGCCAAAAGGCGTTTCAGTTACTTTTTTACCAGGACCTTTTCCCAAGGTCGTGTATCCTTTACCCGGATGCACTGGTGTTTTAGGGCCGAGGCTCTGAGATGGTAGAGGATCCTCTGATGGTTCTCCCTGAGTCGCGGGGAAATGGTTGGAGTTGGCTGGGTGAGTTGCCAGTGGGTTTTTAGACAACTGTTTGGCGTTACTTCTTAGGAATCGACTTGTCGTGTCTTCCATGTCCAGTAGTTGTAGCGTGGATGGTAAGGTGGCGTTTGGGCCCGACCTGCCTGACAGGACTGCAGGACTGCCACTCGCCGCCACTCCGCGCCGCTCCGCGGAGTAAATGGTGTTTTATGAGGTAGGGTGTAGCAGGAAACACACCCCCACCAGTAAAACTGAAGGAAAGACTGAATGTAGAGAGAGTACTGCAGGACTGCCACTCGCCGCCACTCCGCGCCGCTCTGCGGAGTAAATGGTGTTTTATGAGGTAGGGTGTAGCAGGAAACACACCCCCACCAGTAAAACTGAAGGAAAGACTGAATGTAGAGAGAGTACTGCAGGACTGCCACTCGCCGCCACTCCGCGCCGCTCTGAGGAGTAAATCGTGTTTTATGAGGTATGGTGTAGCAGGAATCACACCCCCACCAGTAAAACTGAAGGAAAGACTGAATGTAGAGAGAATACTGCAGGACTGCCACTCGCCGCCACTCCGCGCCGCTCCGCGGAGTAAATGGTGTTTTATGAGGTAGGGTGTAGCAGGAAACACACCCCCACCAGTAAAACTGAAGGAAAGACTGAATGTAGAGAGAGTACTGCAGGACTGCCACTCGCCGCCGCTCCGCGGAGTAAATGGTGTTTTATGAGGTAGGGTGTAGCAGGAAACACACCCCCACCAGTAAAACTGAAGGAAAGACTGAATGTAGAGAGAGTACTGCAGGACTGCCACTCGCCGCCACTCCTTTTGGCCACTTACTTTTGGCCCCTTCAGCCCATGGTGCATCATTCCTGCTTGCACTGATCCTCATGCCTAGGTAAGTGGTGTTTTTTACGATCTGAAATGTTAACTTTAAGGGCATCTAATAGATCTGGCAGTCCTACAAAAACAGGTGGTTATGTTGGTCAAAAAGGTGCGACAAAAACCACATTCCAGCACACAAACCAATAAATGTTTGGAGGCATGTTTTCGGCAGTTGGGGAGTGACTCAGTGTTGCTGTTAGCCCACCCACAACTGCATTCTTCTGTAGTTGTGGTGGCCTCACTTTACTCAAAGCCCTCCATTTGATCAGCAGTATCATCCTCGTTAAATTGTTTAGCTAAAGAGGACAAACTCTAACAAGCATTTGGGAGGATCGTGTACCTAAATTCTCGACTACACCCCAGACAAGTCACCACAGGTGCAATGTTGGCAGCAGCAAATCAGAAATTATGGTGGGAGATAGGTGATTTAGTGCATGATTTACCCCCTGACAAACCTATCTCCTTTCACTCAGGGTTTGGCAAAGGGAATTGTGCAGGACTGCCTAGATTCCACACTGGCACGCATTGGCACTGCCCATAGAGGTTTATGCGTCGGTGTTGACATGAGTAGAACAACATTGATGCACACCACACAGTTTGCTTCAGATGTACAGGAAAGGATTCGCGACCTACCGTTTAATTGGTTAGTTATTTCATTCCTCAACAGATTACCTTACAACATTGAAAACCTATATGGAAACTGCAAATTTGCTTGCTATCCTCACCAAGCCAGTGACGCAAACATACACGCAGGGGCAGAGCAGATTAGAGCAAAAGTCTAGGGGCCTCATTACACGGAAGGCGGTAAGGGTTAGCGGTCACCGGTAATGGTACTGGTGACGTTAACCCTTACCGCCTGATTACGAGGTCCCTTTGCGGGTTGGTACTTTAACGCCTGCTTTTTAGCAGGTGTTAAAAACCAACCCGCAAAGGGACCAGGGTGCTAATTACGGTACAGCAATTTGCGGTACCATAATTAGCACCTTCCCCATTCCCATTACGCCCTATGGGGCAAAAATGGGAATGGGGAAGGGCAATGGGGGAAGGGGGAATTACCGCCCCGCCAACCTTGGAATAGGGCGGTAATTCCCCTTTCCTCCAAGGCGGTGCCGGTATTTTACCGGCATGGACCAAGGTGCTAATAGCACCTTGGTCCACCGCCTACCGTGTAATGAGGCCGCAGGTCTTTTGGAGGATTCAAGAGTATCCCAGACCGCAGAGCACATCAACCTGACTGATCACTAAGTTTATGTAGGCGAAAGCAGCAGCGTTCGGGTACCAAAGGGGGTTTCTACTTCCCCCTCCTCTGCCTCTGAATCCAAAAACAATGTTCTTGAGGTCCAGGTCCACAACTCTCCAGTTGGGGTCAGACCGACTCTATTTGAGCAGCTGGCAACAATACTTCAAGATTCCTTGGATCCTGTCCATAGTTTCATCAGGATTCAAGCACACCCCCTCCCCTTGTTCACCCCCCCGCCCCTCTTCACCCTCCACTTTTACAGATTGGATCTCCAGCACTGCTAAAAGAAATTGTTCAATGCTGGAAGGATCAGGCAGGAGAGCCTGTACCAGCCCCAGACGGGGGAAAGGGCTTCTACTCCAGAATATTAACAATTTCCAATAAGAACCAGGTTGGCCTGCTGTTTGTGCTGGATTTCTCCTTCCTCTTCCTTCCCTTTGAGCGATTCAAGATGGTAACACCAGCCCATATTGCAGTGTCTTGACTTGGACGCATACTTACACGTCCCATATATTAACCTCACAGGAAATTCCTAGGTTTACGGTAATGGGCCAGCACTTTCAGTACAAGGTGCTCCCATTTGGCCTCAATTCAGCACATTGTGTTTTCACGAAATTGATGCACAGTAGAGGCCCTTCTCAGGCATGAGGAACACCACCTCTGTCCTTAACTCGACGATTGGCTTGTGAGGGCCAATTCTCCAGAGAGGGCACAGTATTCTTGTCAGAGGTTAGCAGAGGTCCTTCATCAGTTGGGGTTCTCCCTCAATCTGAGGAAATCTCAGCTGTTTCTGGTACAGAATATCATCTTCCTCGGAATCATGTGGGACACGTTAAGGGAGAGATTTTTCCCTACAGAGGAGAGTTTTAGACAGTCGGAAGGGTGCCCTACACTTCTTGAACAGAGGAGACAGCTGTGCATGGTGATTTCAAAATCTACTGGGGTTCATGGCATCATGCATTGTAACCATTCCTCATGCCAGACTGAGAATGAGGCATATTCAACAACTTCTGTCAACTCATTGAGATCATGAAACAGGATCACAGTCGGACAAGCTTCCGAAGTCTCAATCAAGATCTACATTGGTGGTTAGACAACAGCAATGTAATGGTGGGTGCGCCAGTGTGGTACCCAGAGCTGTTGGTGGGTCCCTACAGATCCGGGGAGCCACACCGGGCAACTATTTCATACATTATCTGTGGGACAAAGCAGTCTCTGCTTCACATAAATGCTCTGGAGCTCAAACTATTGGTCTGGCCCTGAAGTCCTTTCTCCCTCTGCTCCAGGGCAGATCCGTCTTTGTGAGGACAGACAGTTCAACGTCAACCGTTTTATATAAAGAAGCTTGAGGGGGCCTGGGGGTTCCCGGTCCACGATTCTATGCATGATGGCGGTGGACATCTGGAAATGGGCTTTGACTCACAACCTACTGCTCAAGGCTGTACCGCTGCCATGGGACAGCAACTCTGAGAGTGACAGGTTAAGCAGTTTGGACTTGGAACACGTACAAGTGGGAACTTCAGATGAATTCCCATGGACCAATCTTCATGAGATTGGGTAATCCACAGGTGGGCCTCTTTATATCGGAGGACAACACCAAATGTTGCCTATTGCATCATGGGCAAGGCAGGGGACCAACTGCCCCAGGGATACTTTTCAGATCAGCTGGGACTAGCTCCATTGTTATGCCTTTCCTCCAGAGGTTAATTCGCAAGTTCAGCACATCTGTTGGGTGCAAAATGATTCTAATAGCTTCTCGTTGGCCATTGTCGGTATGGGATTCCGACCTGCTATAGCTAGCCAGTCAAGGTCCCCTCATATTGTCAATTCACTTGCAGGGGTTCATCACACAACTACAAGGAGCAGTGATTCACCCAAAAACTGAGGTTCTAGCCTCAGTGGCTTGGCTCCTGATCAACTAACGGTAGGGAGCTTAAGTTTGTCGCCCAATAATCTACATATCATTCAGTGAGTCCACTCAAGCCCAATACAAGAGAAAATGGGCTAGATTTTGTTTCTGCAATGAGGATGAAGGAGTAGTTTCATTCGCAAGTCCCCTAAATGATGTTCTGTCTTTCTCAGCGCATCTGGCCCAGTTAGGCGTTCAGGTGGACTCATGTCACTTGTATTTAGCGGCTATAGAACATACAAAAATCCAAACAATGGGACTTTAACGGGTGCCGATCCAGTTGTCAAAATTCACTTGAGGGGTCTTTCATGGTTGTTCTCTCGCATACACCAGCCTCATCCGGTGTGAGATTTAAATGTGGTTATAGTAGCCTTGACGCATAAACCCTTTGAGCCCATTGGGTCCCTAGAGATTAAATGGGTCACGCTCAAAACAGTTTTGTTGCTAGCATTAACTTAGGCAATAAAATACTCATAGTCCAATCCCCTACGGGGATGCCGATACAGGATAGAGGAAAGGGGACTTTGGACTATGAGTATTTTAGTCACTACGATGAGTAACATTTTATTTCGTTACGTCATATGTAAGAAAGTTGTTGACAATTGCTTCCAGAATAAGATTGCAAGTATTTGGAGTTTTTACCCCAGAGATCTGTAGATTCAATAATCTGTTTTTTCAAACATTGCTGTCAATATTTTGTCTTTACCTGTGCTGTGCTTAATTGTGCTTTGATGTTCATATGTAGCTTGTAGCTGTTAAACACATTCTTACTGGCCTCGTTTCTATGTTGACATCAGTTTACTATGTCATAAGATGTTTTGTGAGAATCTGTGGAATTTGAGTAAATGTTGAATTATGAAAAGAAGCACTTGGTGTCCTAAATCCATCAACAATAACAATGTTCTTTATCGTGTCTAGTCCAACAATTAAAGTGAAACAAATTACATTTTTGTATGGATATTTATTGACCCAGGATTCACCCTTAAGTTGGGTCTAAACTTTATTTTGCCTCTCGTATGTTGAGCTGTTGGCATTATAAAAATGGAAAAGAAAACCACAAAATGATCTTTCAGCAGTCGGAATTGCAATAAAGACCAGTTTTTCAGCTTGGGTCCTTTTACATCATCAACCCTCTGCAAATAAGTAAAAACTAAAATGGAAATGACACTGGGCAAGTTGAAGCAGTTTCAGCTGTTTCTTTTTGGAAAGGCTGCAGTTTTCAGTATAATTGTGACGTACCATGGGCGGCGGTTGGAGAGAGAGGTCAGTATTGTGTAACATGGGTGCATTGCCTCACTCTTTATTGGGGGGAAGCTGTCAGTGCACAGAGGTGGTGTGGGGGACATCAGCAAGACAGAGTATGTGGTTGCGTTTTTCACCAGTGGCACATGTGCATTCCCTAGATGAAGGGGATATCTGCCATTCTATCTGAAATGGAGCAGGTTTAGAGCAAGTCCAAGAAAATAAGAAACATGTAAAATCAGTTGGTAGGAAGCGACGGAGAGCTAAGCAAAAGGTAATCCGGTCACTGGAGAAGGAAGGTGGAAATGAGGGGTGGTGCTTTTTTTAAAAAGTACAATGTCAACAGTTTGTTTACCTTTGAATGACCGTCTTAAACAGGGAATGGTTTTCTGACATGAGAAACTGCATTGGTTTCTTTTGGGCATATTTCAAGGGGACATTGTACCTATTGGGTAGTTACAGATTATACGAGCTTGTTAGCAATTGTGAAAACATTTTGCTTGTGTGGGTCTGTTTTAAGGATTATGCTAGAGTCATGATGCTGGCTAACAGCGGTAGCTTGGTGCAAGGTAAAAACATGGTGTGTTTTGTTGCCCTGTTCTAAATTGTATACTTTTTGGCAAACCATTAACAAATTCCTACTTCACTTATTGTTAATATTAGTGAATACAATTTAGCAGATGATACAGTATCTGAGTGATTTCCTAGTGCTTTTTCTTTTTTAATACTGTATTCACATTAACACCTGTATTCCTTATAGGGGCTCTTGTTACTTCAGCAACTCACAAAAAGCAATGCAGCGATTCAAAAGATTGTTGCTTTTGAAAATGCATTTGAGAGGCTGCTGGACATCGTAACAGATGAGGGCAACAGTGATGGGGGTAAAGTATGAAGAGAGATTTTTATTCCTAAATATTGCTCAGTTTGCCTCACTAAGATGTGTTAGGAGCTTCGTAACTGGCTATGCTCATAATTAAATACTAATACATGATAGTGTTGGTAGGGTGTCATTGGAAATGGCCTACACAAGGTTAGAGTGTTATGTATGGTTCTTCATATTGCAAGGAAAAGCCTGTCGAGGGACATGTGGTCTATAGTGTGAGCCTGTTCGATAACCATAGACAGCCGAGCAGTTGTTCCAGAAAGGCTGGTTTAGGCTTATTTTTGAAAGAATTTGAAGGAATAAGATAAATGTCAGGGTGGAAGCTGTTGCAAGAGCCGGACTGCTGAGTTTGAGATAAGCAAGTGCTTATGTGGATAATAGAATGTGAATTGAGGACTCTGTTTCTTCATGCTGTGTAGATATTATCCAGTAGAAATAACTTGAGATTGTAGTTTTGATTTTTACTTTGGATTTTTTTTGTATTTGTAACGTGCCCAAAACAAACTTAACCGTATTGGAGCGCAAATGGAGATACTATTGTGAATAGAAGAAACTGAGGAGTCACTAAGTCATTCGTTAATTTCTGTTTCTCTAGAGATTGTCAGTGAAACTAGTGGGTGATTATTTAAACAAAGGTTTTCAAAGCCTTCCGAAACTGACATTGCCTAATCTTTCTGCCCCAAAGTGACATCCTAAAGTTTTCATGTCAAAGAAGTTGGTTGAAGGGGGAATAAGAAAGAGAAGTCTGGTGGGAAAGATGTGAAATGCAACTATATTTGGAATGGTAGATAAATCCATGTAGATAAATCATTTTGGTCTTGGTGGGTGTTGAGCATTAAGCACTGCGTTGCCATTCAGTGTTGGAGGGCAGGAGGGATTTAAAATGAGTCTGTAACAGATAACTAGGAGTAGATTTGTTGTATGAGAAAATGGAGGGGTGTTGAGGATTCTTAGCTGAGGGGGTCACATCTTTTCTGGTGGTGATGACGATGGTCAGGGCAGTAAAGAAAAATATGGGTGCACAGCATCATGCCTCGCCCTTTTATTGGGAGCAGCTTTCAGTTTAATATGCAAGTTGGCGGTTGTGACCAGGGCACAGCCGGTATCGATGGCTGCATTAGGTTTTAAAAGTTTAAAATAGTCAGAGCCCTTTGTTCAACTATTTGGTTCTTTTGTGGGAAGATTTACAGAGCTCTGCTCAGGTCAGCCTGTGGAGTAGGTGGAGATGGGCAATTTGTTTTAGGTGTTAGCTGCTAGAACCTACAGAATGAATGTATTTTATTCATTACTTTTAAGGAGATGCTCCTTTACTTGGGGCAGACCAAAGGATCTGTTGTCTATCCTGGCTACAGTGCCTATGGTTACTTGTGTAAGCACGGGGTTACCGAAATGGGGGTGCTCATGGAGCTTGACCTCGCTTGGTATTCTATGAGAGGATGTTGGAGAGCCAGGGTATAGATTTATCATTTTCAATTAACAAGGCTTGGATCACCCCGGACAGATTCACTATTTTAAGCGTGTGAAACATACGCAAGTATAAGATTAATGCTTAGTTATGGGCATTTCTGCCATATATCAGAAGTCACAGATGATGTATGCTTGATGCGTGACCCTCTGCTCCTGACAAGACAAAAACTAACAGCACATATATTAAAGGGCAGTCTATAATAATCCATACTGTGCTTTTACATCTGTTAAATATGTAAAACCCTAATCATTTGTGCAATAGAGAATGGCTCATTAAGATTCAGATGCTTCAGATTGCCAGTACTTATTTTAGTAATAGCTAGGTGCTACTTCGTAATTTTATGTAATGCTGGTAGGGGGGGGGGGGGGGCGGGGTCTAAAAATCTGCTCTGATTAATGCTATATTGTTTATTTCAGGTATTGTGGTGGAGGATTGCCTACTTTTATTAGTTAACCTGTTAAAGAACAACAATTCCAACCAAAACTTCTTCAAAGAAGGCTCTTATATCCAGCGAATGAAACCTTGGTTTGAAGTGGGAGATGACAACTCTGGGTGGTCTGCACAGAAAGTTACTAATCTTCATCTCATGCTGCAGGTACATTGTTCATAAATATAAAGAGAGTGTGCTCGTTGGTTCTATGCCTCTGTTTGTGCAAGGGCAAAGTGGTGCTTGGGGAGTTTTTTTAGAGCAAAGTACCAGTCGGAACAATTAACAAAAGCAGTTTGACAGTTGTGTAAGAGTCATTTTGGCTCTCTTTTTAACTCCTAGACCCCCTAGATATTTTGATGGCTTTTTAAAATCCTGATTTAGTTTGGCATATAGTGAAAACATCTTCTGAAGTCTCTTGTGCAACCTTCAGCTGTGTGAGTGGGTTGTCCTTAGAATCCCATTTGGCTAACAATGCAGTGAGATACTACAAATGTACCAATTTTTGTCCAGATTTTTGTCCATTCATGTTGAAAGTGTTGGTCACAGTCTGGTGGCAGCTTAATAATGTGTGATGGGCCGGAAAGAGGTGTAGCTGATGTATCATTTGTAGTTACTTGCTCTCTCTAAAGAGTAATAGCATTAGTACAGATGGGTGTTGACTCCCCTGGGATCTCCCAAGACTCCTTTGTGGGAATGGCATCCAGTTTTGATTAAGGGTCCACCAGTCACCTCAGTCCACATCCTTGTGTATGTTCGTGTGCACCCATTAAAGTGGAAATTGTGTATCCGGTCCCGATTGGCTGGCTGCTGTCACAGATGACCTTAATAATTCACAAGAGTCAATTTGTATTAAAAATCACAACAAGGTATATTGCTTGGTTCAGTAGTGTAGATGATTCAGCACACGGGCAGATAGTTCAGTGAAGGCTCTGACTGGAAATTGGGTTTGGGAAGTGGCGCTAGGGTTCTCTGACTCTACACCAAGGGATTTCTGTCCAGGTGTCTGTAACCCCTGGTTACTGCTGCCAACTGGTAATCTCTACTGTCTAGTGCCTGCCTTCGACTAGTGATGTTTCCCTAATACGCTGCCTACATAGACTCCCTCAGGGACTTCCAAACATGGCCTTGCACTACCCATGCTTAGTTCTGAACGGGTGGGGTGTATATGTGCCCTAATACCTTGAAGCCTATTATCTCTTTACTACTCTGCTTCTCTGCCTACTCTTCTCTATCCGACTCCAACCACCTTCACTCCTCCCCACCTCTTTTCTCTGTCTCTCCAATTCTTCTCGCTCTCCTACCACCTCCCTCCACTTTCGCATGTTATACCTATTTTCGTTATACCTACTTTCCTGCCCATCTCCACTAATACTGGGCCATCATCTCCACACTACTATTGCTACTCTTCCCGCACTCCCATTGCTACTATTCTCTGTTACTACTACTCTGCCTTCTTCTCACTTCCCTCCATTGACGTACGCACTACTAGTCCATTTCTCCACCCCTTGATGTTATCCCTCAGATCTACTATAGCTCCCTCCACATTGCTACTGCTCTCTTCTTTTACAAACTTGGGAATATGGTGCCCTCCTAAAGCTTCCACTTCACACACTCTCTGTATTCTCACCCCCTCCGCTCTTCTCTTTGATGCCCCTCTTCTCACCTGACTCCTACATACCTCTCTACTAGCCACACTCACTCCCTCACACTAACTACTACTACCCCAACCCACTGCTCTACTCCTATCTTCCACAATATCTCGCTCACATTCTGGCTGTACACGCGCTCTCCACTTCCTACACTATACACAACTGGTGCCACTCACACATATTCCTAAGCCATACTTTCCCACCAAATCTCCAACACTCAGCACGTCCTCTGCCTGGCCTCTGTCCATCTTCAACTCCTTCTGCGACCTCACACCTCTAAACTACACTCTGGATCTTCTGATGTCTACTATGATATTGTAGGGATGGTGGTTCTGTTCTTTTCTCTCATTTCTATTAGCTGCATCGCTTAACTGACACCTTGTTACAATTGGTGCCTTTCTTTCCCAAAGGACCCAGGTGAGAGACTTTTAAAAACCCTCTAATCCCCTCTCCCTTTTCCAGCACAGTTTTAGTCTGTTTCTGGTGTGTTCCTGTTATGCTGTGTGACTGGAAATTCGATTTTCTGTCAGTATGGTCAGTATGGTCAGTATGGTCAGTATGGTGAGTTTGGTGCTTCTCTGAGGTGCTGGATAGTGTTCAGACATGGTGACGTTCAGTCATCATGAAGTTACATTTTCTATGTTTTCTAGTTTACTTCCGGCATATGATTTCCTGGTTGCTCACATTTGTGAGAGTTGCAGTCCTGAAATGAGAAAAAGAGAACAGTGGCCAGCAACTTTATTGGGAGTCTTTGAGAGACACAGAGTGGTACTAGGGTTGACTGCGTGGCACGGAGGAGGAGAGGAGAGGAGAGGGGAGGGATTTTCGGTGACTGCGTACCCCCGCCCCAAATATTTCTTCACATACTTGGGGCTGGACTGTTTGACTTCTGTTTTTAGCAAGCCTTCTGTCCCAGGGTTGCTTACCCAGTTGCCCCAGTCCCCTGTGATTGGATTGGATCGGGTCATGACCCTGTCCCACTGCAAAACATTTGAAAGCGGAACAGATGGTGTTTAGAGGGCACTGGTAGCTCCTCCTCACTCTGCATTTATTAGGATGCACGAGCCATCTCTGTCCCTCAGAACCTACCTGGAACCTAATAGCTACTGAAGGTACTGCTTTGCTGCTATATCCTAACCTTCTTGAAGGCAAAGATCTGCCTTTCCTTGACAAGGAGTATATGATATGGTATTTATAATGTGCCTGTACACAAGTGTTTCTAGGCACAACAAGACGAGGATGGGGAAACAGAGGACAAAACAATCTTCCTAGGCATTGTATCATTCAGATCATGCAAGAGCAGGGAACGGGGGAGCAGAGAAGTGCAGAAGTGCTGAGGGTAGGGGGAGGATGGAGAAGTACGGGACAAAGGAAAAAAACAAGAGTGCAGCCAACGGGTGGCAAGTGCGGGTACCCCTATGTGCAGGTGGCAAACATTACAAGCAAGGGCACTGTAGGGTTACAGATACAGACCACAAGGGCAGGAGAGCCAAGAGGCAGTGTAGGGTCACAGCTGGACAGGCAGGCACCTGGGCCAGAATTCAGAGAGGGACCAGTGCATGGAACAGGCAAGTGATCAGTAAGGGAGAGGAGAGAGGAGGCTGAAGCAAAGAGGAAGGTCTTGAGTTGCTTCCGGAACCGGAGATGGTTCTGCTCAAGTTTCAGAGAGGCAGGGAGACTGTTCCAGAGGGAGGCCCCAGCTGAAGAAAGAGATGATTCTGTGCTTGGAAAAGCGACTGACCTTCCGAGAGGTGGTGGTGGAAGAGTGGAGAGCTCAAGAAGGCAGATATTTAGGAAGAGAGAGTTGGAGGTAGTGTGGTCCCAGGCCCCAGAAAGCCTTGTGGACAATGCAAAGCGTCTTGAACTTGATCCTTGCTGCCACTGGGACCTAGTGAAGGGATTTCAGAGCTGGAGAGATACGATCCCTGGGCTTGAGGCCAAAGACAAGTCTCGCAGTCCTGTTCTGGATGAGTTGTAGAGGACGGAGAGTGGAGGCAGGAAGATTTAGAGTCTTTTGCAGTAGTCCAGCCTAGAGAGAATCAGAGCTCTGGAGACAGTGAGCTTCTGGGGGAAGTGAGGAAGGGAAGAATACCTCTGAGGAGGTGCAGCTGGTAGTTTGACTTCTTAGAGACGTCAAAGTTGTGAGGAGAGTGTGGAGTCGAAGATGACCGCGAGGTTCTTAGCCTCACAGGTAGGAGAAGGAAGAGGGCAAAGGGTGGGCCGCCAGAGAGTGAGAGGAAAGGAGGGAGCTGGTGTTCCGATGAGGAGGATCTCAGTCTTACTGGCATTAAGCAGAGATCATTGGCGGCACACCATTCCTGAATTGCAGAAGGACATTCTGGAATGAGAGAAGGAGTAGAGGCGGTTGACGGAATTCTGACTGAGAGCTGAGTGTCATGCGCATAGCACTGGAAGTTGGAACAGTGTGCGGCTATGCGGTGGGCAGGAGGTGCCAGGTATTGGTTGAACCGTCAGAGAGAAAGATTAGACCCTTGGGGAACACCACAGGTAGAGGGAGAGGGGAGATGAAGGACCCCAGTTAGACCTGGGAGGGTCGATGAGTGAGAAAGGAGGTGAGCCAGGCCAGTGCCTGATCAGTGATACCCAGGTTATTATGGAGCAGGATGGCATGGTTGACCGTATAGAAAGCAGAGGAAAGATCGAGGCGAATGAGGACAGAAGGAAGGTTAGAATCAAGGTTTGAGAGCAGGTCTTCACGGAATACTCCCTCCTTCTGATTCAGCAGGATCAACAATGTGTGCACCTTTTCGAGCTTCTGAGATACTTCCTTGATCAGAAAAGAAGTCGGTACTTTTGTTGGGGTGGAGTATCGACCCTCAAATGAATGCCCCTTCGTGGTGCATTTTGGCCTGGACTTGTGCGGCCATCCTTTCTCAAAGGACACTTCAGCATCTTGTTCTGTAGCCCTTTTCCTCGCTGTATTATTGGTGCCCTGTCTAGTATTTTGTTGATGTTCTGTCACCTGACATTAAGGATAGTCTTTGGTGAGTCTGCTGACCTTGTCTGGGATGCCTTGTGCAGCCCTTTGGTCGGGAATTGGAACTGGGACCTGCGAACTGCGAACACATGAGGTTTTGACTCCCGTCTCCTTCCTTGAAGGCTGGACTGTTTCTTCAGTGCTCAGCATCATCATCTTTGGGCCTCAAATCCATCACTGGTGGCAGCAGTCACTACTGGTCTGTGTCTGTGGCTCAGTGGACTAATGCATCCGCTACAAGGGCCTTTGTTTGACCTCATGGTCACAGGTTCGAATCCGGGCAGGTCCACTCAGCCATTCATCCTTCTGAGGTCTATAAAATGGGTACCATTAAGTTGGGTAACAATGAACCTCTGTTATTAGCGCCACAATGCTCCTTTGGGGGTGAACGTGCACTTTACAAATAAACCTGTTATGTTACTGGAGGGGGCAGGAGGCGGCAGGGGGTGAGTTTGTGTGCATAACATCTTTCCAGGAATAACCACAACATATGTCTTCTTCTGACTAAGAGTCCATGGGGGATGTGGCCCGTGGGGTCAAGGGTTGGAGTGAGCGACAACGAAAGGCATAACAGTTCTAGGCAGACAGCTCTCCTGCTTTGTTCATTCTCCATAGTTTTCCTCTCTTGGAGGGGTGGGGCGGGTGGGAGAGCATGGCTTCTACCCTTATCAGAATTTCAGGATTCTTTCTCTTCTATAGTGTATAAAGGTTTTTCCACCTTTACTGAATCTGATTTTTCTTAACCTCGTGCTCCTCTTATGGGGATGAAGAGGCTCCCCTTCTGTTACACTCCAGCTTCCTTCTAGAATTCCTCATCGCAGCATACCCAGCACAGAGATAGTATGTGGCTATTAACCTCCTTTTTAAAATCCTCACGTCCTTCCCTTGGCAAACCTTTGAATTGGATTTATAAGTTTAATGCCTGGTATCGAACCATTCATTGCTGGGGTCAGATATTCATGAAGCCTCCTTTGGGTCTGGGCTTTTCTCGTCCAGGATGGTGAAAGGTATTCTTTAAAAGACTTGCCAACATTTCGTATGTAATTCTCGGTTTCGTCTGTAAGAGCAGGTGTTTTTTTTGTGCTGTCTTCCATCCTTGCCTGCAAAGTGTTTCTCTGCACTAGAGGTGGAGGAGTCCGAGCCGGATTGAGTCTGGTTGGTGCCTAATGCCTGGCTCTGGCACAGCTCTAGTGCCTTTGTGAAAGAAGAGCCCTGGAGCCAAGCCAATCATTACCTCATGATTACTGCCACCCAGTGACAGTTAAAAGACCTGAGCAGAGTATGTTTATATCTTGCCTGCCAGGAATTGCCTGTTGGTGCAAAAATATAGATGTAACGGGCGCGTGTATATGTTGAAACTTGCAGAATTGTGAAATTTGTTGACAGAAACCCTGGTTTCCACACATGACAAATGTATGTAATCCTGGGCAAATCACTGTACTTCAATGGGTTCTCTTTGGCTGCCACATTCTGGATTACTTAAAAGTAGATGCTGTTAAATATGCACTACACAAAATGCCACAGTTCTACAGTATATTAAGCTCCAGCGTTTGCTCCAAGGAAAAGAAAAATATTTTTTATTAAGAATTCTGAATAGATCAAATATTAAGTTACACATAATGAAAAATTACATTATATATAGTTAGGCTTTATCCGATTTTTAAATAACAGAAAAGAAATGGAATGAAGGTAAAATACAAAGTGATTACTGTAAGGTAAAATGTATTTCTCCAGCATGGGGTCTGGCATGGATTCACATGCTCATGAATATTCCCCGTCGTCAGGCTGGGAATCCTCGATAAAGAAAAAACCAGTATCAGTTTCGTTTCTGATCTGTCTTTCGTAGTAATAACCAATCACTGGTCTCTGCGTCATACTGACCACAGCCAATGACTGCCCTCTACCTAAGCACCGCCTCTGGCAGCCATCTTCAGATTTTTACCGCACGTTCATGTGTTGGGATCCTCGTGCTATTGCTCTCGAGCGTTAGTGCTTTTTTTTTCACATTTTTTCTCAAAAAACTTCGTTTTTTCGGTCAGAAGAGCCTCAAGCTCCACCGACTCTCCATCCGATCAACGGGGACCCGTGTCGGATTCCTCTGCGCCCCTCAAGGGTGAAGATCTCGTCGAGCTACGCTTTTGGAGGACTCCAGAAGTTTCTCAGGCCCGGACATGGCCCAGGAGAAGGGAAGCTCGACGCCCGGAAAGCTGTTCAGGATCTGCCCTGGTTGCCAGCTGCAGAACGTCTTTAAGGAGGACGAACACTCCTTTTGTCTCTACTGCTTACATGAGGACAAGACGCACGTGGAGAAGGACTGTGCGTTTTGCGGCAATATGTCGGAGCGGACCATGAAGGACCGCCACCAACGTCTCGCCAACTGGCTGGAAGGGAAGAGCACGTCAGGCGAGAAGAAGAGGAAGAAATCCGAGCGGTCTTCTAAGACCTTTGAGGACGCCCCGGCGACGGGGGTCCAACACAAGGCCAAGCACCGCAAGTCCGCTGGCACCGGGAGCGCCGAACGGTCGGGCTCTACGGGCGCCAGGCAGGGCGCACCCTCCCCGGCACCTTCAGCCACGAGCCAACGCTCTGGGTCAGGTAAGAGGAAGGGCGAGCACCCGGCGAAGCTCCTGGAGAGGCCCCGGTCGAGCTCGAAGGCCCCATCGGAGGGGGAGCGAGGCAGTGTCCCCCCCCCCTCAAGGATTAGGCGGTGAGCGCACCTAAGGTGGTGAAGGCCTTAATCCATCCGGCCAAGCCCTCTATCGATACTGTCGCGGCGGCCCTGGCTCAGCCTGTGGAGGCTACACCAGTGGTGGCAACCTCGGGGCTCAGTCTCCCTGCCACCTCGGAGGGAGTCCTCTTTTGTGCCCATCGATAGGACCCCCGTGAAACCCCCGGCGGGGAAGAAAAAGGGGGGGGGGCAGGGCGTCGTCGTAGATTCGGCCTCAACCTCAGAGGAAGAGCTGATTGAGGTCTTAAGCCACGGCCTTGGCGTGGAAGAAGACCGGCCCGTCGAGGGTGCCGATGGGGCTCCTGATCGCCCGTCGGATTCCCCTCTGCCAGTGCCGCAAGACAACTCGGCGGCCATTTTGTTGGCTATACAGTCCTTATGTTCAGAGATAAGGACGAGACTACCGTTGCCGACGGAGGAACCTCTCCCGTCGGGGGATCCTGAACCGGGACCTTCTGGTGCTCCCCCGCCCAAGAAAAGAAGGATTCACCCTCCACCTCCTTTTCAGCCGTCGCGCCCCATCCAGTCCTCCTCCCCGTCCACCCGAGGGGATGATACGGGGACTGACACGGCAGCGACGGGTACGGACGACGAGGTATACGACGAGGATCTACCGTCGTCACCTCCCACCAGGGTTTCTCCGCCCGACGAGATTGGATCGTTCCACTCCATGATCGCCAGGGCATCCGAGCTTTTCCAACTCTGCCCTGAGGAGAAGAAAAAGGAAGGATTCCTTTATCAACGGCGCAAGGCCAAGAGGAAGACGGTCCTCGCGGTGCCTCTACTGGACGACATTTGGGATGAGGGCCTCGCCCTCCTCAAGAACCCTTCCACGACGCCCGCTAGAAGAGACCGGTACGAGAAGAAGTACCGGGTCCCGGACGCGGCCCCCCTGTGCCTCCGGGCGCAGCCTACCCCGGACTCCGTCGTCTCCGCGGCGGCCAGGAAGAAAGCGGGGGGGGGTGCGGCCTCCACACCGACTTCCCCACCGGACATCGAGGGAAAGAAATTGGACGCTATGGGACACAGGGTCATCTCGTCTGCAGCGACGACGATTAAAGCGGCTAACGCCTTGGCTATCGTGGCCCGCTACGACAGGGAGCTATGGTACAAACTGGCTCCCCTGCTGGACTTCCTACCGGACGACAAGAGGGCGGATGCCCTGGAGATCCTACAGGAAGGCGAGGTGGCGTCGGACCACGCCATCACTATTGCGACGGACATCGCCGACACTGGGTTTCGCCAGTTGGGCAACGGCGTGTGCCTTAGGCGGCGTGGATGGCTCAAGGCTACGGACTTCCGTCAAGACGTTCAGACAGGAGTCCTGGACATGCCGTTCGATGGGAACAACCTGTTTGGGAAAACAGTGGACGATTCCCTTCAGGCCATTAAAGCGGACACTGAGACGGCCCGGGCCCTTGGGGTTCTGCAGCAACGACGGACGCCCTTTCGGAGCAGCGGAGGCAAGGGCGCCTCCAAAGGTTCCGGTGGCGGTTTCTCCACCTACCGTCAAGCGGCCCGCTCGTCGTCTCAGGAGGCCTACAGAGGACGAGGCAAGTCTGGCGGACCGCCGCCGTCGTCACCAAGGAGGTCAAGGCGGCAAAGCCTTGTCGAAACAGGATTGAACCGCCATGGGGTCGGGCCCCCACCGAAGCACCCCGGTGGGAGGCCGGCTGGCGAGCTTCGTCAGCGTGTGGGAGTCCATCTCCACCGACCATTGGGTGCTGGACGCCTTAGCCCGGGGCCACGCGCTCGAGTTTCAAAGAAGGTGCCCGCGCGTCCCCCCCGTGGCCAGGAAAGGGCTTCACGTCCCTCAGCTTCTCCTGGAGGAAAAGGCGATGCCCAGGAAGGGCGTCATCGAACTCGTCCCAAAGAGGCTTCGGGGCTCCGGAGTTTACTCGAGATACTTCCTCGTGAAGAAGAAGACCGGAGGATGGCGCCCCATCCTAGACCTGCGACGTCTGAACAAGTTCATCAAGGCGCAGAAGTTCCGGATGGTCACCCTCCAGCACGTCCTGGGGCAGCTGGAGGAAGGAGACTTCCTGTCGTCGTTGGATTTGGAGGATGCCTACTTCCACATTCCCATCCTAAAGGGGCACCGAAAATTCCTCAGGTTTGTGGTCCAAGGGCGTCACTACCAGTTCAAAGCCCTCCCCTTCGGACTACGGTCGGCACCCAGGGTATTTACCAAGTGCCTTGCACCGGTGGCGGCGCAACTGCGCCGCGAGAGGATCCACGTCTACCCCTACCTGGACGACTGGCTCATCGAGCCAGGACGAGGGAGCTCGCCGTGGAGCACACGGCAAGGACCGTCCAACTTCTCACGGACCTGGGATTCTCCGTGAACTAAGCCAAGTCCCACCTGGTACCCGCGCAAAACGCACTGTTTCTGGGAGCGAAGCTCGACACAGTGTCCCTTCTGGCCTCCCCGTCGGAGGAAAGGACCAGGTCCATCCTGGGCAAGGTACAGCGGATGTTGGTTTCCGACGCGGCCAAGGTGAGGTCCATCAAGTCCCTCCTCGGAATGATGTCTTCTTGCATCTACCTCATTCCCATGTGCAGGCTCCGGATGCGCCCGTTGCAGGAGTTCCTGGACGCGCGCTGGATCCAAACGACGGGCGGCTTCGAGGAGAGGATCAAACTCGACGAGAGTTTCCGCCGAGCGGTCCGGTGGTGGGGCACCCGCGCGCATCTGACGGCGGGCATGGACTTCCAGACCCCAGACCACCAGGAGACAGTGACCACGGATGCCTCCCTGGAAGGGTGGGGAGCGCACACCGAAAATCTGCACGCGAGAGGCCTCTGGCTCCCGACGGAGAAGTCCCTCCATATCAACGTCCTGGAGCTCCGTGCAGTGTTCTGGGCCCTCAGGTCCTTCCTTCCGTCCCTCAAGGGCAAGGTGGTGAGGATCTTCACCGACAACACCACCACCATGTTTTACATCAGGAAACAGGGCGGAACCAGGTCCCCAGCACTGTCCAAGGAGGCGCAGGACCTGTGGCATTGGGCAGTCGCCCAAAGGATGTTTCTGGTGCCGTTTCATCTGGCAGGGATAAAAAACACCATCGCCGACTCACCCAGCAGGGAGCTGCGCTCGTGCCACGAGTGGGAACTACGGCAGGATCTAGTGGATCGCCTCCTCCGACGGTGGGGCACACCCCAGATCGACCTGTTCGCGACGGCGACGAACTCCAAGTGCCGGAGGTTCGCCAGCAGGTTTCCCCAGGCGAGGAGCATGGGCGATGCTTTCTCGTTCCCCTGGGAGGGCCTGTTCCTCTACGCGTTCCCTCCTTTGCCACTGCTAATCCGGCTCGTCAACCAGCTCAAGAGGTCACGTGCAGGATGATCCTCGTCGCACCTGCGTGGCCGAGGCAGATATGGTTCCCGGACCTTCTGGACTTGTCAGCGTCCCCGCCAATCAAGCTGCCGGTGGACGCGGATCTACTCTCCAGGGAAGGAGGCGCCATCCTCCACCACGACCCGAAATCGCTGAACTTGCAGGCCTGGCTCCTGCAGCGCTAGAGTTTGGAGGATACGACATACCGGCCGACTGCAGAGAGGTTCTTGCAAAGGCCAGGGCGTCCTGGACTCTTAAATGCTACGGACACAAATGGAAGAGGTTCTCTGTCTGGTGCCACGCACAGAAGATTAACCCTCTACGGATTATGGCTCCCCAGGTACTGCCGTACCTGTTGACGCTGGCCAAAGCTGGACTGGCACACGCGTCCATCAAGATTCATCTTGCTGCGATCTCCCGATACACCAGAACCACGGGCCTGACGTCCCTGTGGTCTCATCGTCTGGTGAAAGAGTTCATGAAGGGACTGTTCAGATCGTTCCCGCCGGTGAAGGCGCCGGCCCCGGCGTGGGAGCTCAACGTGGTGCTGACAAAGCTCATGGGACCTCCGTTCGAGCCTCTGCACTCGGCCCTGTTGAAGTTTCTGTCGTGGAAAACAGCGTTTCTTGTGGCCATCACCTCCGCACGACGGGTGGGAGAGATCCAGGCCCTTTCCTGCAAGGCCCCGTACTTGACTTTTCACGACACGAGGGTAGTGCTCAGGACGCACCCCTCCTTCATGCCCAAGGTACCGTCGGACTTCCATCTCAACGAACCCTTGGTGTTGCCTGTGTTCTTCCCGTCGCCTTCGTCGCCGGCTGAGAGGACTTTGCACTCGCTGGATGTGGCTAGAGCGCTGAAGTTCTACGTGGAGTGTTTTCGGAAGACGTCACAACTCTTTGTGAACTTTGGACCTGTCAATCAGGGGAAGGCTCTCTCGAAGGCTTCTATTTCCAGATGGCTCTCCGGCTGTATCATGTACTGTCATCGGTTGGCAAACCGACTGCTGCCTGGCCGTCAGAGAGCCCATTCCACCAGAGCGATCGCAGCTACCACGGCGTTCCTTTCTGGTGTGCCCCTGTTGGAAATATGCAGGGCTGCTACGTGGAGGTCGACGCACACCTTCACGAAATTCTACTGCGTCGATCAGGATTCCAGGGAGGAGTCCAGGGTCGGCCAAGCAGTGCTGCGCAACCTGTTCGCCTGAGGTGAGCCTGGTGAGGAGGTAAGATGCTTAATGTTGAGTTTGATGTAATGCTTAATGTTGAGCCTTTGCCACCTCCCGTGGTTGTGCATGTGTGTACTGCTATGTATTCTTTATTCATGAGCATGTGAATCCATGCCAGACCCCATGCTGGAGAAGGAACAAGTTACTTACCTGTAACTGTTGTTCTCCAGCATGGGTCTGGCATGGAGTCACATGCGAACCCTCCCGCCTACCCCTCTGCGGCTCTTCACTTGGTCATACTGCCACTTCACGTGCTTCCAAATCTGAAGATGGCTGCCAGAGGCGGTGCTTAGGTAGAGGGCAGTCATTGGCTGTGGTCAGTATGACGCAGAGACCAGTGATTGGTTATTACTACGAAAGACAGATCAGAAACAAAACTGATACTGGTTTTTTCTTTACCGAGGATTCCCAGCCTGACGACGGGGAATATTCATGAGCATGTGAATCCATGCCAGACCCATGCTGGAGAACAACAGTTACAGGTAAGTAACTTGTTCCTATTGCCGCAATACTTACTATAAATGATATGAACAGGGTGAACAAATATGACAAAGACCATAGGAGAAGGGGGGAGTATTATAAACGGTATTAAATATATAACAATATAATTCAAAGTTGTAATAATCAGTTATTGAGATAATTAGTAAAAACATTCTACGTGCTAATGAATATTGGCATGCTCTCATTAGAATCAGCAGCATATGTTTCAGTTCTGTGTAAAAAACAGATAGGGTTCCACTGAGGTAAGAATGACAAATTAGCAGTTTTTTTCTAATTGGACGAAATTAGATGAAGTCCAATGTGGACCAAAACATTGAATAAATTTGGTGAAGAAATGGAATTCATATTTGGGTTGAGAATTCCAATCATCAAGTTACCTAGAGTTAATCGTTCATGAAAGTTGAAGATGATTTGAAAACATTTCCAAACCCTTCTCAAAAAGTATATACAAATTTACAATTAACAATAACCTGCATGAAATCAGCATTAGGGGCTTGGGAAAACCAACATTGATTAGGAATGTTTCATAGAGAGCTTAGAGATTTGCTTTGGTGTTAAGTTCTATGCAAAATAAAGTAATTGGTTGGTGTTAAATTGGCCACAACTGAAGTGGTATAGTATTCCTTCCAGATTGAATCCCACATATCCAGGGTAAAATGCATTTGCCAATCTCTCGCCCACTATTTTATAATCTTTGTTTAAAGCATACTTTTACTTGATTGTGTCCTCATGTGCATACTTCGAATGGATTGTGTCCTCCCACGTATTCCTCATCTTATGATAATTTCCATATCCAGCTTCAGCTCCTTCTGAAAAATGTTTCCCCAGCAGAAGGCACTGCACGTCAATGTCCCTCGGAGTCCTCTGTCTTGATTTCACGTCATCGATGGTATGAAGTGCGCGCAGTGACAGTTGGCTTCAGTTTCGTTTTTGCAAGGAAGCTATTGCTTCGGATATGGTGTGCTTCAGTTCCCTACGAGAATCTTCGATAAAAATCATTAGAATGGCATCATCATCAGCGTCTTCAACTCCGAGATCATGGTTTAAAAGTGCCAGGACTGTTGGGCAAAGATGTCCCTTACGGACCCCCATCGGGTGTGTCTGTGGTGCCTGGGTTCCTCTCAAGCTACCTTTGACTGTAATGCCTGCCTATCGATGATGGCGTAAGCCTGGAAAGAGGGAAGAGGAAAACTAGCGCCAGGTAGGTCTAAATCCCCATCGATGAATCTGTCTAAAAGACAGTCTTCAGATGAGTCGAGAAATATTTCTCCTCGTCGAAAGAAGACAAAAAGATCAAGGTCACGCAGTGGTTCTCACCACTCATCTTCGCGGCGTTTGAAGAAAAGGCACCATAGGTCACTGTCTTCGTCGTCGAGTTCCACTTCAGAACGGGTGAAATGCCTGACGAAATCAGCCCCTCCGGCTAAGTGGGAAAAATTCAGAGTAAAAATGATGAAAGTATTGAAGAATGCAGCTTTGACCCCCTCTAAGACTCAAGAAAGCCATGCCCAGGTTGAAAAACTCAACAAGAAAAAAGATGAGGGCAAAATCTGTGCACAATCTGGCCTGGGAGGCAAGGAACAATCTCCTCGCGAGCAGTCGAACGATCCCTTGAGTCGACACAAATCTCCTTCGAGGAAGAAGTCCTCAACACCATTGGTGCCGAAAGACTCCTCGTTTGGCCCTAAAAAGTTCTCAACGCCATTGAGGATTACTGAAAAGACATACTCCTCTACCAACTAAGGATTTCTTTGAATAATTGTCTTCTATTTATGAGGAGGTAGAACCTTCCTCTGATGATTCACTCTCTTTGGCCTACAATATGGAACATATGGCGTCCCTGAACCCTTGATTTTAAGGATTAGGATTAAAAATGTACTGGAGTCCCTGCAAAATGCAAATGGACTAGTTCCGTCCCCAGAGTTTGAATTTGGGAGACCTGATCCGACTGACCATACAGATGGGTCTTACAGACATTTAATGTCCAGGGTGGTGGAATACATGTGGTAGAAAAGACCCACACCAATATGAGCAGGATGATACAGATATCCTAGATAAAGGACTCCAGGAGGATCCTTTTCTTCCCTTTCATGTGGCTCTGCGAAGGCGAGTAAATACAAATTGGGAGAAACCAGAGTTAATTCCTTCAGTAAATAAAAAGCTAACGTCCAAATATACGGCGTCCAGTAGTGACCCCAGTTATCCGAGGAAACATCGGACTCCTGAAAGTTTGGCATTGCAGGCTGCCACATCCACCTCAAAACAAAACGCATACTCAACTATTCCCCCAGATAGAGATGTCAAGCATTAGGGCGCTTTGGCCAAGAAAGTTTTCTCTGCAGGGAGCATGGCCCTAAAGCCGGTGAATGCTATGTTCATGTTCGCCAGGTCCACTTACACAATTTGGGAATGTATAGCAATGGGGGCTGAGCATATCCACAAAGGGGACAGATTTTTAAATGTAGTCAAGGATGGGTAGGACGCGATGTGCAAATCCCTCCAGACAGGTCTGACAGTATCAAGAGGTCAATGGCGGCTAGTACAGTAATGTGCACATTTACATGGTTAAAGTCCGGTTTTGCTCCAGATGTGCAACCCAGAATTCTTAACTTGCCCTTTTGACGGCACACATTTATTTGGTAGCAAGGCTGATGACAGCCTGAGAAACTGCAGACCTCCAAAGCAGCAGCCGAGTCCATTGGTGCTGCTATTGGACAGTCAAAAAACTGCTCCACCGGGACACCTTGAAGGGGGTAGGTCCTTTTGCTTTTACTCCTGAGTTGGAAAGGGGAGGAGTTCTGTCGAATCAAAGGTGTCAAAAAAGATTCCCCCGTGGTGGACGGGGAAGAGGTACTAAGTGTTAGGCAGAATCCTGTGCAGTTCCCTTAGGGAGCACTACAGAAGAGTAAGACTACAGGTATGAGCAATAAATCCCCTTTGGTATCCGTCTGTACCACAAATATTTATTTGGTAGCTGTGGCTAAGCAGTCAGTCTTATCTCAAGAGGGAGATGAGCAGTATTCAGGGTTTACACAATAGGGCTACAGTACAATGGTACAAGGAAACACTGACCAAAGCTTTGTATTAAAAAGAATATATATATTTATTTTGCACACTTAGTTACACATTAATCACAGTTATTCAAGCAAGTTAAAATAAGTCAAGTAAAGTATATACAACTCCCTGGTTAAATTGTAGACAAGTTTGACCAAGAGTGAAAACTGAGCAAAACGGCACAGTGAAAACCAAACACAAATGGCACTCTAGCAATTTCTCACAAGGGAGGGAAAGAACAATTTATACAGGAATATACTCTTAGACACCCTAGCAACACTTCCCAATAAGTTTAACAAGTTTAGGCAAGGCAGTACTTTAGCATGTAGAATACTTAAATTAAAACCGAGCAAAATGGCACTTCACAAGTTTTAAAAGTGGGAAGGAAAAGGTGGATAAAAGAGTTAGGTGCACTAACACAGTTCTACTTGAGAAGCAATCTAGAGAAGGCAGTTCTAACAAATTCAGCCAGAGTCAATAGGCCTGTGCCAGAGTCAGTGGTACAGGGCCAAGAGCCCAGGAGCAAAATGTTCTTGTAGCTGCAGTCAAGTCTTTGTTAAACGATTCGAAAAGGTGGTTGCAGAAGGTGAGAGACAATGTTAGATGATAGGGGCAGCCAACCCAGCAGGTAGGTAAAGGATTTAAAACACTTTTTAGCGCTACCAAACGAAAAGAGAGGCCTAGCGGAACAAAGTACCTTAAAATGTAGACGAGGCTCCTGCGGTGGCAGTTGTTCCAGGCAGTTCCTGCAGTTCGGGAGATCCAGCAGAGGAAGAGGGACTCTCGTCGGGGAGGAAAGTTTGAGTTACTGCACTGCCCAGGAATGAAACCGCCGCGGTGCTGCCAAACGAATAAAAGGTACGCTCCTTTAAATCGCGGTCCGGGTGGACGAGTGCCTGGCTATCCGGTCTCAGAGGGCAGGGCACTGGCGATTCGACCAAGGTAGGTCCGGGAAGGCAATTGGCAAACTGGTTGGCCCCACCAGCTCAAGGGAAGAAGATCTTCTCTCGTGTAGAGAAAAGTGGTGAGACTCTGCAGCAGGGCTTCACCGGTGCTTCAGTTGGTGCAGATGTCTTTGGCTTCTCTCCTCTTTGGCTTCTTAGTTCCACTGGCGACGTCTTGCTCTTCCAGTCCTCAGGACCCTGCTTTTATGCAAAATGATCCCCATTCATACAGCCTAGTCACTCATACAGTGGACTGCTCATCCTGGCGGGAGACCCTCCAGCCTATCAGGGCAGAGTGCGACATGGGTTGCTGAGGCAACCCTGTCTAGGGTTCCTACTCCCCCTCCCACACAGTGGTTCCACCCCAGACTCAGTGGTGCTGAAAGGAGGGCTTTTTGGCAGAAGCCCGCCAAAAGGACGAACAAAGGATCGCCGACCTGGGTTAGGATCTTGGAGAAAGACACGAGAAAGAATTTATATAAGTTCTGGCAAATAAAACCTACCGGAGTAAAGTTAATATAAGAATAAACCAGCGGTATGTTAGAGGCTGTCAGTAAATGTGGTAGTCTCGAACAATGGGAAAGTCCCATAGGGAAATATTTGCGGTTGAATATTTTTGGTAGTAACCACTGCCACCAGCCAGAAACTTTTGAGAGAGGAACTGTACGGTACCTTCTCGAAAATGAACATAAGGGAAAAACTATTAACCCTTGCCAGTACCTCCATAGTAAGATGGCTTGTACTGGTTTTGTTCATAAAGAGTGACTAGTAAAGTCAATGGGGATTTAACATGCCCTGGGAGACAGTAGTCAGTCCCAGGGTATGGAGTCTGTTTGGGGGTCGCGACGACACCCCTGTGTCACTGCACGGAGGGTGCTGTGTAACACATGTGGATAAAGATGGTTCATATGAGAGTGACGTTAACCCCATAGACATTAAACATAAAAAATAGCCTAGAACACACATAGCAAATATGCCGAAGAGTGGGGAAAAGGGTCACACTCTTAACAGGAGAAAAAAACAAACCCTTCAAATCCAGCAAAGCTGCTGGGGGACTCTATAGGTAAGGGAAATTAGCCATAGAATGAGAATTCTCCCTAACACTAAGACCGCCCAGGCAGTGACTACTTTACCATCAGCCACTGCTCCAGCTGCCTCAAAACCGCTGAGGCCTTAGTTCACAAGACCCTGGTGGGAGGCAGACTCTCGCTGCATCCGAAAGAATGGCGAGCCATTACTTGAGCATTAGAAACAGTTGCCCTGGGCTATTGCCGTCCCTTTCTAAAGCCTCAGAGTCATTCACCGGGAAACAGCTCTTTCAAAGTTCCAGGTCCGCTCCTCATGCAGGAAACATCACCCTGCTAGAGAAAGGTGCTATAGAACCAGTACCTGTAGCGAAGAGGAACAAGTGTTGGTACTCCCTATACTTCCTAATTCCCTAAAAGGACAGAGGATTGAGACCCAGTTTGGATTTAAGAGACTTAAATAAATTCCTCAGGAAGAACAAGTTCAAGAAGGTTACCCTTTCTCAGACCATTCAGGCCCTCCAGCTTCAGGACAGGAGGATATCATTGGACCTTCAGGATGTTTACTTTCATGTTCTAATCCATCACATGCACAGACAGTACCTGAGGTTCGCCGTTGGCGGTTCTCATTATCAGTTTCGAGTTCTGCCATTTGGGCTGACCTCCGCCATAGGGTTTTCACCAGGTGATGGCGGTGGTGCCAGTGAGTCTCAGGAGAGGGGGGAAATGATCATCTACCCCTACCTGGACAATTGGCTGATCAGGGCATTTCCTGCAAACAGGCCCTGGAACATCTGAGCTCCACCGGTCATTCCCTTCACAGACTGTGCTTCTCCCTCAACTTCAAGAGGTCCCACATGATACCATCTCACAGACTTGAATTCATTGGAGCAGTCCTAGATGCATCCCTGGGAAAAGCGTCTCCACCAGAAGTGAGGGCTCGAGACATTCTGCAGATGGTCACCAAATTTCAAAGTGCCCAGCGTCTCGTGGCCTTCGACTTTCTGAGCTTGCTTGGCCTCATGGCATCTTGCATTTTCCTGTTGCCAGAGGTGCGCCTGAGAATGAGCTCTCACCAGTGGTCTTTCAGGAATCCATTGTCTCAATTCTCAGGCAGGATGTCCGATCTTCAGGTTCCAAGCAAGGTCGCACAGGATCTTCTGTGGTGGGCCTTTGGCAGCCATGGCCGGAGATGAAGGTAGTAACGGACGCCTCACTCACAGGGTGGGAAGCACATACCAATGATCTGACATGCAGCAGTCGTTGGTCTCCATCGGAGTCCAAACTGCATATCAACCTTTTGGAGCTGAGGGCAATCAGACCAGCGGTGAAGGCCTTTCTGCACTCTGTGCGGGGAAAGAATGTCCTGATAATGACTGACAACACAGTGGCCATGTACTGCCTCAACAAGAGGGGAGGCATCGGGTCACGACCGCTGTGAAGAGAAGAAATGCAGCTCAGGTTCTGGACAATTCACAAAGGAATCTCCCTATCGGCAGTTCACCTAGCTGGAGTGGTGCATGTGGCGGCAGACGCTCTGAGCAGGCAGAGCAGTCTCCCATGAGTGTGAACTAGCTCAGGAAGTCATTCAAGAGATCTTCCCCATTTGGGGACCCCCTCAAGTGGATCTGTTTGTGACCGGTGACAAGGGAATTCCCTCTAAGAGGAGCTCTAGGGGACGCGTTCATAGTGGACTGGGAGTTTCCACTTCTGTATGCGTTTCCTCCAGTCCCCGCCATTCCTCAAGTCATCAGGTTGAGGAAATACATTATCCTAATTGCTCTGGATTGGGCCAGGAGGACGTGGTACCTAGACCTTCTGGACATGGTCACCTGCCCTCCCCAAAAAAAAAATGGCTATATTTATATTCGCTCTTCTTCTCTCTCTCCCACCCCACCCCCCTACAAAATCATTGTGCCGCTGGAACAAGTTCTGCTGGTCCAGGGATATGAATGTGGATCCTTTTACATGCAGTACACCTATGGTGTTACCATTTTTATTACACCTGGCCAATTTGGGGCTCCAGGTTGGTACAATTCCGGGGTATCTGGCAGCGCTCTCTATTTTTAAGCGCTCCTCTGAAGATGTATTTTTCTTCAAGATCCCACTAGTGATACAATTCTTAAAGACTGACCATTACATTTCCTCCGGTCCCATTTAAAGTCCCAATTTGCGACCGCAACTTGGTGTTGAAATGTCTAATGTGTGTTCCTTTTGAGCCTATTCATTCCTGTCCTTTAACGTTATTAACTTTAAAGACTGTGCTTTTAGTGGCCATCACATCAGCCCGAACAGTGAGTGAACTTCAGGCTGTCCCACAAGCCTCCTACAATCTTCTATAAGGTGGTCCTTGAGGTTAAACCTACTTTCTTACCTAAGATTGTGTCTGAGATCCATTTAAGTCAGAACATAATTTTACCTTTATTTTATCCTCGTCTTCATCCTGGAAAGGAATAGGAAAGGTTACACAGGCTTGATCCATGGCGTGTACTTAGTTTTTAAATCTCCAGGATGTCTAAACTAAGGCAGGATGACCAACTTTTTGTAGGGTACACGAGCCACAAGTTGGGTATGGCAGTTTCGAAAGAAACTTTATCAAGATAGATCATTGTAATCCATTCGAAGAACAAGTTACTTACCCATGATAAAGTTATGTTGACTTCATGTTCCTCCCACATATTCCTCATCGCCCCGCCCAAACCGCTCTGCAGTAGAATTGTCCATGTGATTGCACTCTTCGCTCTTTCAGGAGGATTAACTGTCAGGTGTAGGATATCCTATACACGTTTAAAACAGAACTGAAGCCAACGGTCTCTGCACATGCTTTATACCATCGGTGACATCGAGATGGAGGCCTCCGAGGGACATTGAGTCGACGGGCATTGACGCGCAGCGCCGTCTGCTAGGGAATTCTTTTTCCGAAGCGGCTGAAGCTGGATATGGAAATATCATAAGATGAGCAATACGTGTGAGGAATATCCAATCGAAAGAACGTTACGATTGTTAAGTAACTTGTTCTTCTATAATCTGATTCATTAACTAAATTGGAGAATGTTGCAGCTCTTGTTGAGACATTATTAGCTATTAATAGTAACAATTTAGGAGGATGTTTCTGGGAGAGTGTGGTCTAAGTAAGGCATGGTATCAACAGTAAGACACACAAGTGACCACAGTACAAGGCTGTTTATTGAAAGTTCACAAGGGTGTGAAAAATGGCTATCTAAACCTAAATCTACAGATGGGAGCAAGCTACGACCATTAAATAATAATGCAGTCCTAGTAGAGTCTTGTCAAAATAATTGGGCCTATACTAAAAAAAAACTATTGCCAATCCTTATCGCTAATTTACAAATAGTGTGGTGTAATATTCATGAAAAATAAGTGTTCACAAAATGATATGTCCGGGTGTTTGGGGCTGTTGGCCTCCCTTCTCCATGTTTTCAGCATGGGGCAAGGTGCTACACTCGAGCAAAGTACACACTCTGGCCTCTTCGACATGAGGATACAGTTTGATTTCCAGCACAGGGCCTGCCCAAGTTTCTTTTCTCATCAAAGTCTCGTGATTCAGAGGGTCTGATGTACAAAAAAATAAGATGCAGTTCTTTTCTTCTTACAAGTAATCAACTTGGGTTCTTCTCCCTGGATCCCCCTCAGCTGAGCTCAGATCCCTGTTATTTTATGATTGTTACTGCGGATCCTCCTCTTCCGGGCTCAGATCCCACTTTTTACAAAGTTCAGAGAATATTTGTTTTCTCAGGTGACTCACGATTCACCCCGATCCCCTCAGCCGGGCTCAGATCCTTCCCATTTTCCAATTCGTCTCCCTCAGCCAGGCTTGGACCAATTGCAGTTCACCTTTGTTTATCGAAGGCTTTCGAATGTGCACAGGATTTAGCTTTACCGGTTGCAGTACCACTTCGATGCAAACCTCCGCTTTACAATACAGTGTCCATTCAGTTGGACCTAATAAAGACCTTCGAGTGAGCACCCACATGACGCCAGACAACGCTGTATACAGTATCTCACTTGGCCTCCCAAAGTTCATTCACTTCTTTGGTTTCTAATTATATTTGCGTCGCTCATCATAAGCGTATCACACACTGTCCTATTTGGATTTCTTTATACAATGTTGCCGCTTGCAACCTTGGTTCAAACACAAGCTGCTTTGGTATCAGTCTCTCCGACTCACCATCTGTGCTGTCTTTACCGGCGCTGCATTGTTGTAGGAGCCAAGGACAGACCACAGCGGCAATCGCTCCTCCCTACCTTGGTTATCAGTGCAGGAGAGTCCCGGGTACCTTTTGATGCACAGTGTAGGTTTATTCTGCTTTAGTACCTGGTCTTAGTCTTCTTACTTTCCAAGGTTCGCGAAAGTAACGTTCTTTAAAGGTCAAGGGCACTTCTCTCCTTGCAACCCTCTCTGGTCTCCCCGTCTTTCTCCTTGTATTAAACTGCTGTTTCCTCGCGTGCTTTTCATCACTCTTTTAGGGTCTCCCTTTGCTGGGCTCAAACCCCTCTCCTCGGGATTTATAGTTCACATAGAAGACTTCCCTCTGCCGGGCTCGAGCCTTCTCTCAGAATTCACGGTTCTCAAAATGTTTTTGGACTCCCAGTCCCAGAATGCACTGTGATAATTTTGCTCCCACTTAACAGCTCCCCAAAACAGCATTCCATGATTTAGGGAGCTGCAGGAGCCAAAGGGGGAATGTTCAAATGAGGTCAGAGTCTCATCTCCTGCTCCTCAGCGACCTGGGTTTGCCTGTCTGGCCCAGGGGAGAAGTGTGCTTTGGGTTCTGTGAGGCAACCCAGCTGCCCCGGGTCTTGCCTTCTGGGGGTACAGCTCCTTCTCCACACTGCAGTCTCCACTCAACTCACAGGGGCAGTGTTTGTTCGGGTTTCTCCTCCTCCAGGTCTCCCAGGGGCATTGCAGCTTTCTAGGTCTTTCTCCTGCTTCCTGGCACCTTCCAGCATCCCCAACTCGTTTAAGCCGCAGAGGTCTGCCAAATGGAGAAAAGCAGACTGTGAGAGAGAATCTGGAGAGATCCCTTTACCGACAAGCGACCAGCAACAGGGACACCTGAACGTTTCGGCGTACACGCCAAATGAAAACAATTGAATGTTACTAACGTAAGGAAAAGCAGGATTGTGGACACATTGAGAAAATGGTATTTTAATCGAACACAAATCCTTTTCCAATGTGTAAATGTACATAGTCCTGATACGAAGCAAACCGATGACGGGCATTTTTCCGAAATGCATTGGCTTCTGTACTGCATTCTTATGATGCAATAAATGAGGAGTGAGTCTATAGATGGGAGTACAAAGAATTTATATATTTTGAAGCAATAAGGACTTAACCAAATGGAGACGATGAACTAAATTAATGTATAATGTAATATCTTTTGTGAGAAATCAGGTCGGTTCAGGGGACTCTCTGAACCTTTCTTGTGACAAAATCAGGGAATCTGAAGCCACCATTATTAGAGAGTTTGTTTACTGAAAGCAATTTTTGGCATTTTGTTGTTCCAACAGAATTTAGATGGCAAGCTATCAAGTTTTTTAAAGAATGTAGAAGTAAAGAAAACTGGGGTGGGGCACTGTTGCGCACGTTTCGAGATGGCAGCATAGCACTGAAGCTCCCATGACCCGGTGCTTGTAACGGCTATACCTGCATTCCTGTTCGGAGCTTGATGCATGATCACGTTAAGATAATGTGACCTAAACCGTTATGGAACAGTTTTCCAATCTCCCTACCTTAAGTTTGATTCCCCCCAGCAAGTGGTTGGAGTTCAGGCATGAGGTCTGCGAGAAAATGGCAGCTGTGACACGCTTCACAGCGTGAGGTCTCCCCAGCCTGCTTGGAGCTCGGCTGGAGCTGCGATTGGAACCCCTGCACTCTGCTGTTGATCGCTGTGAGCAGACAGGGACCCGCTGAGTTTCCCATAGCTCCTGTATTTGCAGGTGGGAGCCCTGCCGCACTGTGGAGCCGACAGTTAGTCATCAGACTGCCGGCGGGTTGAAGATCCTGCGAGCCAGCACGCAGTGAGAGCAGCGCATAACATTATAGAGATCCCGCTTCCCTGCCACTTGCTCGGGCTGCACTGGAGTGCTTTCTGGGGCTAATACTTGTAAAATGAGTTGGTGGAGTGAGACAGTGATTACATCCATGTTTGGCTGATTCAATTGCTGCGTGAGAGGCAGGTTGTGTGCTGGGAACTGGTAGTCATCTGCACCTCTTGGCGAATGACTCCACTTACTTTTCTCGTTTTGTATTTTCTCTTTCTTGGATTGGAGGATTTATATTGTCATTTGTTGAACGTTCCACTGCTAACTTGCAGGAATATAAGCAACAATGTCTGCCTTCTGCCACGTACTTTGACATTGGATATCTCCCGACTTACTGGCCCCCTTGAGCTTGCCCTACCGCTCTGCACTTCAAGGGAGGTGGCCCATGGAAATGTGGGGTACCCTTAAACACATTTTATTCGCCTCGGCTGGGCGCTGTATATATGGGACTGTCCACTGGTTGGCCTGTGATTGCTGCAGCGGAATGGCGGTACTCAAACCCCCCGCCCCCCCCTGCCCCCCAACACTACAAGATATTCGGGTCTGGCGCCTTGCAAACAGGGGTGAAGTGCCCACTTGTACTGCCAATGGGACCCTACCTTTGCCACCTCCTGTTGATAGAGCTGTCGGCTTTGCCCTCAGTTTGTCGTCCCTTGGGATTGCTAAAGGCGTTGGGCTGTGCCCATTCACTGAGGGGGCTACCGGAGCACATTTGAAGCTGAAATTACTAAAGGAGCTGGAAGGAAGCAGAACCTACTGAACTGCAATGACTGATGGCCTGTATGCAGGAGGATTTTTCAGCTGTTTACAGTAAACTAGACCACATTACTGGCACGATTGGATCCATCAAAGCGAAGCTGGAAAAGACAGTTTTATGGCTTACAGAGGCCGATAATGGGGTAGGGATGGTGGGGGATGTTTCACGGTTGAAGACCGATGTAGCTGCCCTGACTAAACAAGCCCTAGCTGTCACCAGGAAGAATGACGAACTGGAATCCAGGTCAAAGCTAAATAATAGGATTATTGGAGTCCCTGAGAATAAGCTTGAAGGCACTATGAAGACTTTGTGGAGCACACTAGTCTTTCCCTTCTAGACATGCCTAAACTGTCGCCGCAGTTCACGATTGAGCGGGCCCACCGATCACTGGCGCCTAAGCACGGAGCACCACCTCCCTCGATTATTGCCCACCTGCTAAACTATTGCAACAGACGCAATCTTTCGGACTCCCCATGAGAGAAGGGTGAGCTGCTCTTGGGCTTCAGTAGACTGCATATCTACCCAGACTTTTCTGTGGCAGAACAGCAAGGCAGGAGAACCTTTTTGGCAGTGTAGAAAAGGCTCGGGGAATTAGGCTTGAAATATGT
The DNA here is from genome assembly GCF_040938575.1 of Ambystoma mexicanum. Lineage (NCBI taxonomy): Eukaryota > Metazoa > Chordata > Amphibia > Caudata > Ambystomatidae > Ambystoma > Ambystoma mexicanum. Next base: position 155,566,082 of record NC_090937.1, read on the forward strand.
TATATCCTGCTAAACTCTGCTTCTATATTCCACAACTTGAGGGCCACCTAGTCTTGCAGGCCCCTACTCGATAAATATCACTCTACTCAACACATGGTGGGGTTATATATCACTTTCATTTTTGTTATTACTGGTTACAGAAGAAATATTTCAAATGGATTGTGTCCTCCAACGTATTCCTGATCTTAGATAGATGTATTCCATCCAGCTTTAGCTGCTTTGGAAATTTTTTCTCGGCAGAGGGTGCCATGCGTCAATGTCGTTGAGTCGAAGTCCCTCGAAGGCCTCCTTCCGGAGACTCGGTGCGCCTCGAGTAGTTCTGTGACAGTTATTGTGAAGCGATATTTGAGATGTCCTAGTCATCGACCCCGACTACCAGGGGTTTGGGATACAAAAAGTGTAAATCCTGCGGTTCTAAAATGTCCATCACGGATCCGCACCGAGATTGTCTGTGGTGCCTCAGTGAAGGCCACGACATGGAGGCCTGTACGAAGTGTCAGGCAATGACTGGGAAGGCCTTGCGAGAGAGAAAGGCAAAACTACAGGTAGGTAACCCAACCAAAAAGCCTCAAGCGTCGAGTCGAGGTCCCATGAGGTGTAATCTCCTCGACGCGAAAGGCAAAAGCATCAGTCCAGGTCCCGAAGTGGTTCACACCACTCTTCGTCTTTGACGAAAAAGTCCAAAAAAAGACGCCACCGGTACCCTTCCACCTCATCCTCGGACGAATCTCCCAAGAGAATGAAATGCCCCACAAAACATTCTTCCTCCGAAGAATGGGAAGCATTTAGACTTAAAATGGAGGTTTTTGAAAAGGCTAAGCCTCGGTCTTTCCAGGCAGGAGCGTTACCGTTCCAAACTCGTGCGCCCTCGAGCCTGGGTGATCGAAGGAGAAAAGATCGCGGACCCTCCAGGACCCCGAGCGAAAAAGATTGGTCGAGTCGACCGCTCGAGGTCACTGATGCCGTCCGGAACCCGAGGAACACCTCGAAGGGCGAGCCTTCGAAGAGCACCTCAACTCCAGCTCTGTCGATGACTACTATTTCGTCGACGCCATCAACGCCTTTGTCTACCCCAAGGCCCTCGTTGCCAAATGTTTCAAAGGCTCCAATTCAGCCAGAAACTGTCAAAGTAGCAGCAAAAGAAAAAGCTGACAAGACTGTAAAGCCTTCAGTCTCTACTGCAACACCTCCTCCAGAAAAAATGTATAAAACTCTACCAAGGAAAGAATATTTAAAATCCTTAATGTCAATTTTTGAAGCACAAAAGGTCTGCGGAGGAGGAGGGGGTGGTTCCTTTTGGCCTAGAGTATGGCACCCCTAATATCCCAGAATATCTGATTTCTGAGGAAAACAGAATGAGGGATCTGGTGGAAACCTTGCGTAATGCAAGTGGAATTGACACTTCACCTGAGACAGATTTTAGCAGGCCAGAACCAGGGGAACATGTCAGTCCCTCCTACAGGCAGCTGATGACAAAGGTAGTCGATTATTTATGATGTGCTAAACCACCAACTCAGTTCATCCAAGATGATCTGACTGATATATTGGATCATGGCCCGACCGAAGATCTGATTTTACCCTTCCATGTAGCGTTACAAAATAGAGTGGCCAAAAATTGGGAGACCCCGGACCCAATTACTCCTGTGAATAAGTCCCTCACTTCAAAATACCTCCCTTCCAGTAGCGACCCCGGCTATCTGTCCAAACACCCTACTCCTGAGAGTCTGGTGGTCCAGGCAGCCACAGCTTCAAATAAGGTGGCGTACCCTTCCATCCATCCGGATGGGGACGACAAGCGTGTGGATGGTTGGGCACGGAAGGTATTTTCAGCTGGGAGTATGGCATTAAAATCTGCCAACTCCACATGTGCCTTGGCAACATTTTTCGTACACTCTGTGGGTGTGCATTGCAATGGCAGCGGAGCACATACCAGAAGGGCAAGAAAGGGAAGGATTCCTAGCCATCATTAAAGATGGAAAGGAGGCCATGCAGGAATCCCTTCAGTCTGGATTGGACACTGCAGATAGTGTGAGCAGTTGGTTGCGTAAATCGGGTTTCGCACCAGACGTGCAAAACAGTCTTTTGAACATGCCCTTTGATGGGTCTCACCTTTTTGGCAACAAGGCTGACGAGAGCCTTGAGAGGTTGCAGACCTCAAAAGCGGCTGCCAAATCTTCAGGAGCTGCTGTTAGGCAACCTCAGCCTTTTCGTGCATCAGGACAATCTTGGAGGAGACGATCCTATCGTTACTACTCCTCATATTGAAAAGCGAGAGCAGTGGCCAGTCAGAGGCCAGAGAAAAACCACCTGTGGTGGACGACGAGGAAAACTTACAAAGCCAGATCCAGCTGCAGCCTCTTTACCATCAGCGGCTGCAGCAACCGCCACAAAACCACTGAGGACTTGCATCATACGACACCTGTGGGAGGCAGGCTGTTCCAGCATCTGCAAGAATGGCAAGCCATTACTTTAGATGTTTGGGCTCTAGAAATAATAGCTCAAGGTTACTGCCTCCCTTTTCTAATGCAGCCTCAAAGCAATACACCAGGGAGACACTCTTTAAAGTTTCCAGACCCGCTCCTACAGCAGGAAGTCTTAACCCTGCTGGAGAAAGGTGCTATAGAACCAGTACCTGTAGCGGAGAAGAACAAGGATTTTTTGATTCACAAAAAGGACGGAAGGCTTGAACAAGATCCTCCGGAACAGCAAGTTTAAGATGGTCACTCTTTCTCAGATCCTTCAGGCCCTTCAACTTCAGGATTGGTTGGTGTCATTGGACCTCCAGGATACTTATTTTCATGTGCCAATCCATCTCAAGCACAGAAAATACCTGAGGTTCGTAGTTGGCGACTCGCATCAGTTTCGAGTCCTACCATTCGGGTTGACCTCCGCCCCGAGGGTCTTCACCAAGTTGATGGTAGTGGTGGCAGTGGACCTCAGGAGAGGGGGGATTCACGTCTACCTTACCTGGACGATTGGTTGACCAGGGCGCGTTATGCCGAACAAGCCCTGGATCATCTGAAAGTCACCTGCCACTCCCTCCACAAGCTGGGCTTCTCCCCCAACTTAAAGAAGTCCCACTTGGCGCCAACTCGGAGGCTCCAGTACATCGGAGCAGTGCTCGATACGTCCCTGGGGCAGTGTTTACCTCCCCAGGTGAGGGCTCATCACATTCAGCAGATGGTGCACAAGTTCCAACATGCCCAGAGTCTCCCTGCGTTCGAGTTCTTGAGATTGCTCTGCCTCATGGCATCCTGTATTCTTCTGGTGCCAGAGGCCAGGTTGCGGATGAGATCTTTACAATGGGCACTCAAGCTCCAGTGGTCTCAGTCCTCCGGCAGGATGTCGGACCCCGTTCAGGTTCTGCCCTCGGTCGGCCAGGACCTTCTGTGGTGGGCCGTCAAAGGCAATATCTGATGAAGGGGGCTCCATTTTGGCTATCCTGGCCGAAGGTGACTATCGTGACGGACGCATCCCTCACGGGATGGGGAGCTCATGCCAAGAGTTGACAGTCAGCGGTCGTTGGTCTTCGGAGTCCAGACTCCATATCAATCTGTTGGAGCTGAGGGCCGTCAGGCTTGCCCTGAAGGCTTTTCTGCTGACTGTGCGAGGAAAGAATGTCCTGATTCTGACGGACAACACAGTGGCCATGCCCTACCTCAACAAAAAAGGGGGGGGGCAGGGTCACTTCCTCTGTGCAGGGAGGCGATGCAGCTCTGGTTCTGGGCAATTCAGCAGGAAATTTCGGTCTCGGCAGTTGATCTGGCCGGAGAAGAAAACGAGACGGCGGACGCTCTGAGCAGGCAGAGTGTGATCTCTCACGAGTGGGTGTTTGCTCAGGGGATTCTCCTGGAGATCTTTGCCCTTTGGGGGACCCCTCAAGTGGATCTCTTCACCTCGAGTGTCAACCGGAAGTGCGAAAGGTTCTGCTCTCGGGAATTTCCTCCAAGAGGAGCCTTAGGAGACGCGTTCGTAGTAGAGTGGTCCTTCCCACTGCTGTATGCGTTTCCTCCAGTCCCCGTCATTCCGCAAGTGCTGCGTAGGTTACGGAGGTTTGGTTCCCGGATGATCCTCTGCTCCGGCATGGGCCAGGAGGATGTGGTACTCGGACCTTCTCGACTTGTCCATCTGCCCTTCACGTCGTCTTCCCTACCGAGACGATCTGCTCTCATGGAAGGGGGTGGTTAGGTTCTCCATCCAGAGGTCAGATCCCTCAACCTTCACGCTTGGCTTCTGAAAGGTTGAGCTATAAGGATTGTGACCTCCCTGAGGACGTGATGGAGGTGTTGCTTTCGGCCAGACGGCCGGCAACAAAGTCCCTGTACAGTTGCCGTTGGACAAAGTTCTGCGACTGGTGCAGGGTTAAGAATGTGGATCCTTTTTCATGTGACATTCATCAGGTTCTGTCTTTTTTGCTTTCTTTGGCCCACAAGGGCCTGCAAGTGGCTACCGTTAAAGGTTACCTGGCGGCGCTGTCCATATTTAAGCGCTCATCTGAAGTGTTCTTATTTTAAAATTCCTTTAATTTCTCAGTTTCTAAAAGGGCTCACTAATGTGTTCCCTCTGTCACCTTTCCAGGTGCCCTGTTGGGATTTGAACCTTTTTCTCAAGTTTCTAATGGGTGCTCCGTTTGAGCCTTTGCATTCCTGCCCTTTGAGACTGTTAACTCTTAAAACTGTATTTTTAGTTGCGTCACTTCCGCTCGCAGAGTGATTGAGTTACAGGCACTTTCAGTTAAGCCACCCTTCACTGTGTTTCACAAGGACAGGGTTGTCCTTAGAGTTCATCTTTCCTTTCGTCAGAAGGTGGTGCCGGAATTTTATTTAAGCCAGAAGGTTGTTTTTCTGTTGTTTTATCCTCCTCCGCATCCTGGTAAGGAAGAGGAAAGGCTCCATAGGCTGGATCTTAGGAGAGCTTTAAGCTTCTACATTTCACGCATGTCCTGGGTCAGAATGGACGATCAACTCTTTATTGGTTACGCTGGAAGGCGTTTGGGACAAGCTGTTACTAAGCAGACTTTGTCTCGATGGATCATCTTGGCAATTTCCGAATGTTACCGCTTGGCGCGTTAGGACCCTCCGGTAGGCTTACGAGCCCATTCTACCAGGGGTATGGCTGCCTCTACTGCCCTGCAGAGGGGTGTTCCTATTCGTAACATCTGTGATGCAGCCATCTGGGCTTCGGTCCATACTTTTGTACGTCACTACTCCCGCGATTGTATCCGGGGGCAGGATCTGGCCTTTGGCAAGGCGGTCCTTTACTCTGCAATTTGATTGGGCATTCTAAATTTGTATATTCTAAATTCTTTTCCCACCTCCTTAAGTTGGTATTGCTTTGAGAGTCTGTCATAGATATGGAATACGTCGGAGGACCCAATCCCCTCGAAGAACAAGTTACTCTCTTACCTGGTAGCGTTCTTTGGATGGGATGGTCCGACGACGTATTCCATATCGCTCCCTCCCTGCCTACCCCGCTACAGAATTTCTTATGCTATTGCAGCTTACGTTTCCGCAAGGCTTTCTGTGGTCATACTGGCAGAAGATTGGTGCCACACGTTCTGGGAAAAAACTACAACTGAGGCTACGGGCGCCGTGCGTCCTACTTATAACATCTAGTGACGTCGGCCATCGGAGGAGGTCCTCGAGGGCGGCGTATCGATGTCATCGACACAGGACGCAGACGCCGAAAGATTTTTCGAAGCAGCACAGCTGTGGTGGTTACTGTCATAGATATGGAATACGTCGTCGGACTATCCCATCGAAAGAACGTTACCAGGTAAGAGAGTAACTTGTTCATCTTTTGTGAACAAACTTGGTACCAGAGATAGTGGTTCGGCGCCAAGTGGGCGGTGAGTCGAAGGGCTCTGGCTGGTACCCCTCTCCTGCACAAAGACAGTGTTTGACATGGTACTTGTAGTTTCTTTACTTAAAAAGAGGCAATAGGGAAGGCCAGTATAAGGTGTTGAGGTGGTCATACAAGGGTCAAGTCAAATCCCTTGTACAATGAAAATCCTTGATCCATTGCTGAACTTTTGGTGTTATTTTGGAACTGGAGTTTGTGCCCTGCTGAGGGGAACGATGTGCTAACTTTGATATGAAGGCCGAGCTTGTCGTAGACTACCAGTGACCCAGCGAGATGAGATCGCCGTTCGGAAGTCTCTATTTAAATCGGCAAGCACTCTGGAAGGTCTGAGCATGGATGAGGGGGACCTCACTTAACCAAAGTTATTTTTTTTAAATTGACATTAAGACTCTTCAACAATTACAACTGTGCGCAGTCTGACTTGGGGCTTTAGAGAAAGCCTGACTGGGGCTTGAGACCCAGACTTGGGTAAATGGAAGAATTTAAGGGGTCTAGAAGGACTTTTGAAACTGAACTGTTATTTGGACAAATGTAAACCTGGCTGACGGATGCATGCAAATTTGGGTGAGCATGAATACACCGTGAACTTTGTGATGGGAAGTAGGAACCCGACAGACGATGCCCAAATTGAATGGTTGGGCTGAACCCGACTGAGGGACGCTGACGCCTAAGAGAAGGATCAGAGCCCGGCTGAGGGGGATCCAAGGGTGAAGGGTAATCACCCAACGTAAAGGTTAACGGAAGGAACTTTTGTTTTGGCGTATCAGGCCTTCTGAAGCAAGAGCCTTTGTGTGAGAAGAGACTTGGGCACACAAGGCCCTGATATTGAGAAAATGAACTGTAAGCTCGTGTCGGAGAAGCCCAGTAGTGTGCTGTGCTTGAGAGTCCCACCTTGTCCCGTGCTAAGAAATTTGGGGAATTGAGACCCCGGCCACAAAATCTTGATTTATAATTCTGGGAACACTTCTTTCTGTTCTTATGAACATTATCACACACTATTTTGTAACATAGCAGTAAGGATTGGCAATGGGTTTCTTAGTATAGGCCCTTTTATTTGACTACACTCCACTTGTACAGTATCCTTATTATTTGATGGTTGTAGCTTGCTCCCATCGTAGATTTAGGTTTAGATTAGGTATTTATCTCACCCATTTTACAATTTAATAAACACCCTTGAACGGTGATCACTTGTGTCAGTCTTATTTTGATGCCATGCCTTTCTTACAGTATCAGTCTCTCCGACTCACCGGCTGTGCGGTCTTTTTTTATGCTGCTTTGTTGTAGGAGCCAAGGACAGTACCACGGTGGAAATCGCTCCTCCTTGCCTGGGTTATCTATGCGGGAGAGCCCCGGGTACCTCTGCCACTCTGTGCAGGTTTGATCAGCTTTAGTTCCTGGTCTTTGGTTTGTTACTTTCCAAGGCTCACGAAAGTAACGGTCTTGCGACCCTCTCTGGTCTCGCCGTCTTTCTCCTTGTATGAAACTGCCATCTTGTAAGTGCTGTTTCCTCGTGTGTTTTGCCTCGCTCAGAGTGTGCTTTCGTGCTCCACCTTTTATCCGTTTGGGGAATTGTGAAGGAAGTCGGGTGTAATGATCCTTAATTGCCTTAGCATGGTGTTTGGACATGTCAATATATGGCTTTGGTGTTAGACTGTTGTCGCTCCGGTGGGCGGCCTAGTTTATTTATTTGTATAGCGCACCAAACCCTTGGGTATCTGGGCACATTGTTCCAGTTACGTTTGTACAAAATATGGATACATGTTACAAAGACATTGGGTGAAAAAGCATAAGATAAAATGTACAGCATAGATATTTACATGGGTAGGAAGTAATACAATACAATATAATACAATATGATAAAATGTACAGGCCGGAAGGGAAGAGGCAAATGGGGCCTTTGTATTTTGTTGGTTTCCCTAGTAAAAAGGCATTTTTTTGTGCTTGTCCTGAATTGGGGGAGAGTGGGAATAATTATTATGGCAGTAGGTGTAGAGTTCCACAGTTTGGAAGCTAATACCGGGAAGCTAGAGCCTCCAGATTTCTGGCGGTTGTACCTAGGGACTTGAAGGCAGTGACTTTGGGCAGATCTGGTAGGCCTAGTTAGTTGGTTTTTGGTGAATCTGCAGCCCAATTAGTTTAGTGCTGAGTTTGTGGGGCATTTGTGGGTGAGGGTTACAGTTTTCAGGGAAATTCTGTTATTAATGGACATCCATCCGGCGTTGCGTCTCGTTTCTGCGATGTGGTGGGATCGGGGTGTGTTAAAGGCTGCTCTGATAGCGTTGTTTTGAAGGACCTGAAGTTTGTTTAGATTTCTTTTGCTAGTTCCAAGTTAGAGTGCATTGCAATAATCCAATTTGGATAGTATCAATGCTCTAGCTACGGTGGAACAGCTTGTGGAGGAGAGAAATGGTCTGCAAGCGTTTATTAATTTGCACGGATAGGCTGTGGAAGAAGCTACAGCGTTCACTTGTTTAGTGAGCGTTAAGGAAGAGTTAAGATGGACGCCTAGGATCTTGACGACTTTGGAGACCGGGATATTAATGCCGTCAATACAGAAGAATTTGAAGGTGGTATCGAGTTTTAGTTTGGCTTGTGAGCCCGTTAGTAGGAGTTCTGTCTTCTCATCATTGAAGCAGAGGGCGTGTGGCCTCCCATGCCTGAATGATGAGGTAGATTTGATTTAGTAGTTTAGAGTCTGTGTCATGATTACCAGAAATCGTGATGAGGAGTTGGGTGTCATCTGCATAATTAGTATAGGTGACACCCAAGTGGTCCAGATCGTCCAATAATGGCTTGGTATATATGTTATACATTGTTGGTGATAAGCAGGAGCCTTGTGGTACTACACAAGTCACCAGGCCTGGATCTCCAGATGCGAGGGGTGAGGACTCTCATCGTTCTGTTTTCTAAGAAGGATTGAGTCCACTCGATAGCTTCTTCAGGGAAATGGACACAAGAAGAGAGTGCTTCTTCGGCGAAATGGGCAGAGGAAGAGAGGTGTTTGCAGAGGACTTTGTGACTGGCCAGATCAAAAGCGGCTGAAAGATCTAGGAGAAGGGGTGTTATGTTGCCTTTGTCTATTTGCTCATCAAGTTGTGATTTTAGGTCTTAACGGTGTTTCCGTGCCGTGATTAGGCTGGAAACCTGATTGCTGCAGGCCTAGGAAGTTATTTGCTTCCAAATGGGTCTGTATTTGGAGATAGGCTGCCCTGTCGAGAATTTTCAGTAGGAAAGGCACAGTGGTGATAGGCCTATAGTTTGTAGGGACATTTGAATCAAGGTTGTTTTCTTTTTAGGAGCGGGAGTACCCAGGCATCTTTCAGGTTAGTAGGGACTGTTTTTGATTCAAAGGATGAATTGATGAAGGCTGTGATGGCAGGTGCCAGATCTTTTGCTGCATCGTTGATGGCGGCCGTAGGGCATATATCGCCTTGGCAGCTTGAAGGTTTTAGGATGGTGATAATGTTTTCCACTTCAGCGATGGATAGTGGAGAGAATTCGAAGAGGTTGCCAGAGATCTCTGCTGGGCTCTGGGTTTTTGGGAGTCTTGCGTCTGTGATATGTTTTTATCAGTTCGATCTTAGATCATAGCGTTGAAATTCTATCGAGTAAGACATCTTGAATCTTGGTGCACCAATCCTTTTTTTTTGGCACAAGAGGGTGGAATAGGTGATTCAAGCTCTCGGAGTATATTAAAGAGTTCTTTAGAACCCGATTTAGCGCTGTGGATTCTATTATTATAGATTTCACTTTTGGTTTGGAGGATGGCTATCTTGTATGCCTTAGCTGTTTTTAAGAAGGCATCTCTATTGAGTGTTGAAAGTTGGTTTTTCCAAGCCGATTCGGCCTTCCTTTTATTGTCGCGTAAAGTTTTAAGGTTGGAGGTGGACCAGTTATTGAGGTGCGCCTGAGGCTTGGCTTTCCGTAATTTCAAAGGAGCAATGTTATCAATGGCTTGGAGGAGCATATGGTTGTAGAGGTCCACAAAGGTGTATGGGTTTGTATTCATGTTAGAGTAGTTTAAGAGAGTTTGTATTAAGGGTAGTAGGTTTTCTGTAGTGATGTTTTTGTTATTTGTAGTTCGGGCAAGAGGAGCTAGGAGTTTGTTAGAAGGGGCAGGAGAGCAAGACTGGTGAATGTGATCACATGCTGGTCAGTCGATGCGCAAGGTGTGTTGTCGAGGATGTTAGTTTCGAAGTTGAGGTTGGCAATCCAATAGAGGATTCTGCCTTGGGTTTGAGGTTGGCAATCCAATAGAGGATTCTGCCTTGGGTTTGTTAATGTGGGTTTGTTAATGCAGTGTGAGAATCCTAGTTCTGTTATTGTGTTAGCAAGCGACATGGCTGGACTGTCTTTAGGGTCGAAGAAGCTGAGGTTGAAGTAGAATTTGTGATCCCGGTTTAGTGTCTGTGGCAAGGAATTGTTACAAATTATCCTCAAAGGTGGAGATAGGGCCGTTTGGTATGTAGATGAGATGAATGAGTGCGGGAGGCCGATAGAGGGAGTTTCGCACTGAGGAGTTTGGCAGAGGGGAATGGAAGGTGGGCGAGGGCTCTGAAGCCCAGGTCAGTTTTGCCAATGATAGCTACGCTGCCACCTTTGGATGATTCTCTTTTGTATCAGGGATGGCTAGTACCCGGGAAGGGCTTGCTGTAGCATGCAGCCAGGTCTCCTTTATGGCCAGGAAGTCTAGTTGATTGGAGGTGATCAGGACAGCCACGTCAAGGACGTGTGCTGTTAGAGACCCGGCATTAGTAAGGGTGCCTTTGACGACCATGTTAGTCTTGGTGACGTTACTGCTGCCAGCAGAGCCTATCCGAATGCGTGGCGTGTCCCTGTTAGTGTTGATCTTGTGAGAAGTCCTAGTGTTACTAGTAGTCTTGGTGTAAGTAGGCTTGATTGAGGTTTTGGTAGTCTCTGCATTCTAATTGCTTATTCATCTAGTATCAAGGTTTTGTTGGTTGTGGTTTTGGGCTTGATTTGTGAATTGGTGATAGGGTGGTATTGTGGTCATAGCCTCAAGCCTAACCTGAGATGTCTAGTGGCTACAGTGCACGGTTGATTTGGTGTAGGTCTGGAGGCATAACGTTGTATCCATGAGCCTGGAGAGATAGTTTCCACACAATTTCTGGGTGTGGTTGTACGATGAGGCTGAAAGGTTAAAGGAGGTAAGAACTGCGAGGGTGCAATAGAATTGTGGCAAGGGAGGGCCATGGACATGAAAAGTGGGATGCTAAGCTTGTTGTATTGACGATTTTCCAATTCGGTCCTAATTAACAGCGTCTCTCTGGCATTTCTCTGGCAACACAATTCAAAATAATTCAAAGTTGACCGATTTTCGGTCTTTGGAGAAAACATAGTCAGGGCAAGCTAGTAATGGTGCAAAAGTCATTGCATCGTAATTGCCATTCATGTATGCAGTTCACAATTTTTGTATTCAAACTGTTATTTATGTTTCAAAATTTCAACTTTTTACCTTCTACCTCAATATGTATTAGACTTTTCTTTTCTGTATTTTTCTTATTTGTAATATACATTTGTTGATTGTTTATTATTCCTTTGACCCTTGTCAAATTTGTCTTGTTGTAGCTATTGTTTGTGTTTAGTCCAACCAGAAATGTTTAAATAGTCCCTCAGTTTTTGACCATTGTAAAATAAAACAATTTGTAATTTAAATAATTTACTGATTTTATTTCACTGGTGGATCAATTTAGTGTACAATTTATTTGTTAAATCATGCTCTTGTATTTATACCATGTACATGATGAATCTGGTGATTAAGTTTGGTTGCATTCTTAAATGCTGAATACATTCTAAATCAAACTTTACTTTTCTACACGTGAACACCCTTTGTAGATCAAGCGTGTTGTAGGGGGCATGGTCTGCTGTCGAGGTTTTAGGGCGACTTGCCATAGTGCGGAAGCGTAAGGCTATGGCTAGTGAGAGCAGGACGGTTAATATGCTTACGCTGAGGTGAGCTAATAGCGACCGCTTCTGTAATGTGGGACTAGTATTGTGTGTAGGCATGACTGGGTGTTAGGTAGCTGGAGATTAGGGCCATAGAGTACAATCACTCTAGAGGGTGCTAGTTAGTATTGCAATAGTCTTTAGGGGCACAATGACTAGTGCACCGTTGTGCAGCAGCATAGGGTACAAGAGAAGCAATTTCAACACAATTGAACGGGCTAGATACAGGCAAAGGCCAGGTGAGGGTGTCTAGAAGACACACAATAGAACGTGCATCTCTGTGCATGGTAGAAACGGGTAATCCAGTTGGGTGCAATTAAAATGGTAGGCTCTAGGCCTAGGCAAAATACGAATATCTTAGGGCACACAGTAAGACATGCAGCTCGAATATCTTGGGGCACTGTCCGTGAGAAAGTGTTTGTGTCGGGAAAGGGGGGGGCGGTGCAGTTCCTAGGTGTCCTACCTGGTAGGATGGGGAAAAGGTGTTCTTGGGAAGGGGATACCGCATCCCACTCTCCGGTGTCCCACTTCCACTCCCCGAAGACCCCTCATCCAGGTGATCCTTCCGTACTGGTCCATCCCCAGGAACTCGATCCAAAAGTGATGGCTGTGTCCTGGCCACCTGGATGACAGATCCCCGGGGACTAGCGGCAGAGACAACTTCAGGTTTCTCGCACACTAGAGGAGTGGCTGCTTCCTCGATTCTTCAAAGGGGATTAGCAGTGCAGGACATGTTTTATGGTGCAACTTGGTCTTCACTTCATTCCTTTTATAAAGCATTAGCGTCTGGATTTGGTATCGGGTCAGGAGGCGAAGTATGGAAAGGCTGTTCTACACAGCAATGATCAAAAATAAATGCTTGTTTCACAGCTCCATCTTACATACTGTTAGGGAGTCTATCAAAGATGAGGAAAATGTGGTAGGACACAATCTATTAGAAGAACAAATTACTTACCCCATGTAATGGTCTTTCTCATGGATGTTCCTCCCACATATTCCTTATTGCCTCCAAACCTACACCTCTATCTTTGGGCGAATTTTACTTTTTTTCCAAACTTCCTCTTTCAACGTCTGGGTTGTTGATAATCTTCGAGACGGCTGTATATAGATGGACATGGGGGACAGAACTGAGACAACTGGCTGGGTGAGTGCTTCTTATACCAGTGTCGGTGTCCTAGTCGGGAGCGTGATGGAAGTCACTGAGGGACATAGTCGACGACTAACTGCACGCTCAGCTGAGACAAAATGTCCAAAGCTGGAAGTAGGATATCTGAGAATATCAAAGATGAGGAATACGCCGGAGGCACATCCATCAGAAAGAACATGACCAGAGGTAAGCAATTTGTTATTTTGTATTATTGAGTATTGTATGATAGTACTACCTGCTAGATTCATTTTTGAATGTGTTTATAAGGGTTTTTTTTATAACTGACTGTCAACATTTTAAATATTGTGTGCTGTACTTTGTGGGCTCATTGATAGCCCATACCCCATTCACACACTTATGAGACTCAGCCTTGACTGCTCTGCATTGCTACCTTGATTGGGTTTTGGCAAAACTCTGAGTGCCCTGTTCATCAGAACTAGGGTGACCTCCTAAAATCTATCCACCAGGCCAGATTCTAGAAATCCATCTGAACAATTAATGCCTTGGGATATCCAAAGGTACCACCAACTGTTGTCCCATCCTGGGGCTTCATTCCGAGTTGGGCAGTAAGGGTTTACGGGCACCTTAGCGGGTCCCAGCAGGAACGGCTGGTCTGAACACCCGTGCTCTGCGGGTCCCGTAAAGAGACCTTGGAGCTAATAACGGGCCCGCAATTTGCAGGCCCGTTATTAGCGCCTTCCCCATTCCCGTTGAGCCCTATGGGGGCTCAAATGGGAATGGGGAATGGTTTACTGAATGGGGATTTACTGGGTCCTCCAAGGTCGGAATGACCCAGTAAGTCCCCATTCAGTCAGACCGGACCCGGGTTTGGAGGCAGCCATGGTGCTAATAGCACCATGGCTGCCTCCAAACTCGGAATGACCCCCTGGTGTGTTGGTTCCTCCAAAGCCTGAAACGACAGGAACACCAAAGTAATCCAAAAAGGAGCGAAAACCCAGCAAGAAGTTAGTTTATTACAGACCCAGAAGCAGCTGTGAGAGCACGGTTCAAACAGCTTGGTGGAACTGAACTGTTCTCGCTGCCCACTGCAGGCAAACATTTTATACAAAAGCGACATAATTAGCATACCCAAAGTTGACACGTGTTGGGGCATCCTACAAAGCGGATTGGTGGGACTACGTCAATCCCCTATGTCTAAGTATACATTGAGTATTTATCGTTGGTGTGGGCCATCCTGACCCCCCATTGTCCAACACTACCCCTTGTGATACTGACCCACAGTGACACTTCACAGCATTGCATGATTGTGCTGACCACTGAAACTTTATTAATCTGCCATTGGTCAGTTCCCATGGAACAGACAAGGTAACCAGAGTTTGGCAAAAGGGAGACAGTCACACAGCATCCAACCAATGAGATGCTCCGCGGACATCAACAAGGACACAGAAAACTCCTGGGATTGGCTCCCCGTTACTCGCTCCACAGTCCCCTTCCCATGACCCTCTGTCAAGGGGTGATTTGAAACTACTTACCCCACCATGGTTTGGATTTTATTTGTCTGATTTTAATTTTCATTTCTCTACACTTCCCAGCGAGCAGCCAGGTGCCTTGCTCGCTGTCCTCAAATGTATCTGTTGATCCCATTCCCCTGAAGCCATGTTCTCCTAGGAATGGCCAAGCTGCAACATTTCTCCAACACACTGCAGCAGCCTAGCGCTCGAGAAATTCATGTTTGCTCCTGGGCCTCGGGCTACGAAAAGACAATTGCTTTGCTTACCTGTGGCCAATGTTCCAAAATGGTTGCTATGTTCATTGTATGTTGCACTACCAATCCTACCCCTGTCCTTCTGCCCCATCCCCCCACCCCTGTGGTGCCCTAAACCCTGCTCTTCCCTGCTGACTTCTTTAGCTGCACCTGCGCACACAGCACATAGGTTAGATCGTGCAGGTGTCCATGATGTCCTCACATCTGGGAGTGCCCCTCCACTTTCCCACTTTGTTCCCCCTGTCAGTCACGTAATTGGAGAGTGCGCCCCTCTTGGCAGTGCTGAATTTGCACCTTGACTTCACTGCGATCGTTGGCAGTGTTACTGCCTTCCTTCTTTCTACTATAAATATTTGGGAGCTGTCTGTTTTGTTTCCCTCATTTTCCTTGTGTCTTCTTCACAGACTCTTTCACTACTGGATTAAAGGTAGATGTCCTAGGAAGAGCCTTCGTTCTTCTCCTTCTTTGCTGGGATCATAGTTCGTTCAGGGTGCGCAAGGCACTAGGATCCTGAAACCAGCACCTGTGGAAAAGAGCCTTTTATATACCCTGTTTCCGGTCACTGGACCCGTTTTTGCCAAAACCACCTATGTGAGTGTCTACCTTGGGGGTCCTAGGAAGGGAGATTGATGATAGTCCTGGGTGTTCCCCGGTCGGTAGTAGAGATTTCTGGGCGATGTGAAGGCATCATGAAGCAACACACATACAGCAGATTCAAAGTTCAGAATAAAACACTTAACCTAAATGTCAGTATGGAAAGAGGCCTAACTTGGTATTTCCCTACCTAAATAAAACAAAGGAAAGTCTGAGTCAGAGTTCATTTTAAAACCTATACTTGTCCACACAACTAAGTCTATGCAATGTGTAGGGATGTCATTAACTCAAAATAAACCTTATTTAACATTAAGTTCTAAGCTTATTCCAGCTCCATTCCCCTAGCGTAAGAGTTCCACAAAAAGTCTCAATTACCTTTCGTAGGTTCGAGGTGATACAGTTTTTAACAATTCTCGAGGTTCCCATCCCCAAGTTGCAAGCGAGACAGTTCAAACACCAAAGAATCCTGAGTCTCTGTCCTCAAGTCAACAAATGTAGTTCCTCTAGTCTCCGGGCTCCCGTCCCCAAGACTTTATTTTCATCATGCCAAGTGTCCTTGCTTTCTTATGACTGTCTCATTTGCGCTCCTCTTCCATAATCTTTTTTCATGTGGGCATCTTGGTTGTTTAGGGTTTCATTTAATTCTGCTTTATTCTGCCTTCAATGTATATTCATGCCGTTTGCAGTTTTTATTCAATTCAGTATTCAATACACCTTTCTTTGGCTTAATTTTAAAGTTCCATTTAATTCAATCTTCAGTTTACTTTTGTTTAGTTTACGATTTAGTGGTTTTGCTTAATTGTGAAGTTTTATTCTCTGTTTGGTATTCAATGGGCATTGATTTGGGTTGCGGGTTCAATTTTCCTTCAGTCCAATGTTCAATATTCATTTGTGTTACTTTAAGTGAAGCGCTCAGCACTCAGATAATTTTGAAAGCTTTCTTCCTGATACACGACACCACTCCAATATAAAGTATTCTTCAATAATGGAAATGTTCAGACATACACGAACCAGGTTTCTCATCTGACAGAAACTCACTGGTTGCTTTGAAGGTTTACCCAGAGGTGCAGAGCACATAGACTTCGACTTCTGCTGTCGGGTCCAATCCTGCCCCTCAGACACTCCTGTGTCGGCTCCTCGATACAGGGGGATGAGCAATGCTGATCCACGGAGAAAAAAAACAGCCTCTACACACGGCTCCCTTCTCTGCCCTCAGTCCTTTCTACAGAGCCCCAGCTCCCATGCCACTCTTCCTAAGATGATCTCCCTTTACAGTCCCCAGCGCCTCAACGTTCTGCACACAGCAGACTGACTTGCAGAAGTTCCCTCCAGCGGCTCGCCTATCTTCCAGCTAGGTTCCCTGCTGATCGCACAGGCCTCCCTGCTGCTCCTCCCTGCGTTGCTTTCTCCTTCTCATTTTATACACCTGCAACCCTTTAACGGGTTGCAGGTGTGCTTTCCCAATGAGGCTTGCCTGACCAGGATTTATGGGACATGCCTGACCCTCACAAGACTGCAGGCATCTTCTTTGTCCCAGTACTAAAGTGGTAAAATACCTCTTCCTCGTCTCAGTACTGTCAAGTGTCACATGAGGGGAAATGAGGAGAGCTAACTTACAATAACCCATAAAGGTAGGGGAAAGTTTAGGTTGTTCATCAATATGGAAAGTGGGATACCATGTCTCTCCTAAGGGTACCCAACTCCCAGTACCCAAAGACCCTCCACCCAGGGGCTCCTCTCTTGCTTCTCAACCCCCAGGGTTGGGATCCAAGAGTGATGGCCTTTCCCTGGCCACCTGAGAAGAGGTTGTGGGGGTTCTAGGAGTGAGAATACCCTTAGGTTTCTCACAGCGGCGAATCTTAAGCGCAATTACCCATAGACATTTATTGGAGATCCGTCTGGTCTGCAAAATCTTCTTCTGCAGTTCTGTGTGTCATCTTCTGATGGCTGGAACACTTCCTTGGCGTCTCCTGTAGCCTTCGCTGTGGTTGATCGCAGCATCTGCACCTGTGGGGTATATCTGATTTACCTCCAGTGATGCAGATGGACCTTTAACTTTTCTAATTTATTCCTATGGAACTGTGAACTGACACTGGAACTCTCCTTAAAGTGGGTCTGGGATACTTACCTGCTCCTGGATATATTTCATGGAGCCCCCAGTGCCAGGTTTCCCCTGTAATTTTATAACAATTTTTTCATTCATCCCTTTCATTTCTGCTGTGGTAAATGTAATGGAAGCACTTTAAATGCATCTGATAACAACGTGTCTATTTTCCATGACATTTTTTATAAGTTCACTGGGAACCTCAGTTTGTGCCCCTCCCCCCCCCCCAAGCGTTCCAGGCCATTTCCCCATCCCCACCAATCAGGATTCTATCTTATTCAATTTGTACCCTAGATTGCCTCTGAGAAACAGTCAGTCGAACAAATGTAGGCTCTTGAGTCGCGCTGGGCAAATAAGCAAGACATTGGTGTCCGCTAGGAAGTCCAGACCCTGTTTCCAAGTAAGAACAAAGTCTGAGTACGCTTCTAGAAGGTTGTATGTAATCTGTCCCATTACCAAAATGTCACAGAACATGTGGTTCCACATATTCTAGTCAAGAGTCCTTTTTGTGTGACCTAGCTGCATCAGATTCTTCAGCAGCTAATCAATGATTCCCTATGTGTTTTTCTCAGTTGGATGTAGGTATCAGAGTGGGGTGTTAGGACGGCCCATAAAAGTCCCTAAAAACCCAGAGGACCTGGAGTCGATCCAAACTGGACTCAAAGACGAAGAAGACAAAGTGTGAGGCAAAATCCAGCTTTATTATCAGTCAAATAAAGCAGGTACAGCATACAAGCATTAAAATCTCGCCGCTCTCTGCACATCCATTACAAATAAAGATTTAAGTAATGCAACTTCATCATAAAGGATGTCGACACATTTTATCAGTTTATAAAAACCTACAGGGATTGATTAGTGGTGATGGCTACATATATACTCTATAGCGTTCCAACGTCTAATTGGGTTATACTTGTCTGATGACTCTTCCTGAGACCACCCCTATATTGATAAAGGTTAAACTGTCATTTCTACAACAAGGAATTGGTTGGCACATAACCTGATGGGCAGCATAACACCATGGACTCTGATAGGTTGATTTCTGCTAACCAACCTTGGACAATTTACAGGTCGTCGAGACATGGGCCGGTTGGGCAATAGGGGGAGAGAGGTCCACGGATTGCTTTTCTTCTAATTAAGTTACCATCCTTTATTCCTAGGCCACGAGCCAGGGTGATCTCTGTGTACTTGGCCTTGCACAGCATCTTGTGTCTGTGTGTACGTGTAGGGAATATGACAGGCATCCTATCTGTGTTAGTTTCTAATGAATAGACAATGGTTTCCAGTTTTGTCTCATGTGCAATGGAACCGTGTTTGGGATAGATGTATCCTGTATGGTTCCATGTAATAAAGTCACCACAAAAATCTCGGCATGCAAAAAATATCGCCGAAAAATTGCCGTTTTTTGTGGCGACATTATTGCATGGAACATGCGGGGGACACCCCCGCAACCCCCAAACTTTTTTTTTCTTTTATTTTTTGCCCCTGTCCCCATATATATGGTCACCCATATAATATCGCTGCAACCTTTTCCCGGCGATATTATTTACGGCGACCATATGTATGGGGATAATATTACCTGGTACCTCCTGTATTTTTTGAGCATTTATCTAATGTTAATGTAGTTGTGATGTTTTCTGTTCTACATGGAATCTTTTGGATTGCTATTTTACTGCACCTGATTAACAAAGACTGGTTGTGCTCTTAATCTGGGAGTATGGGAATTGCTACCTCACATCTTCTCTCTGCCGTTCGTATCCTACCTTATTTCACTGAAACGAGCTTTGCACAGATCTTTATTTCTGTGGATTTAGCATTTTGAATTCTCTAGAAGTCTTGTGGCCTTGGTTTATTTAAAAGCGTGCTATGCCTTCCATTTTGGAGAAGATTGCTGCACCATTACACTTGTGTTTCTATGTTAGTGAGCAGTATTTGCGGGTCTTTCGTGTTGCATTTAGCTTATACATTGGTTATGTTAGTGTTCTTCATGTCTAGTGGATGCTATATTAGTATTCTTCATGTATAAATGCATATTTTACCTATTGTGTACGTGTTCTTCATATTGAGTGCACATTTGCTTCGTGTCTAAATGCATGCACATGTATGGTTATGTTAGTTTGACTACGTTTGCCATCTTCAGCTTAGGTTGTTTCCATATCCAGCTGTACTTAAGATAAGAGTGATACAGTTGTCTTAGTGAGTAACGTTGCTTACCTGTGCAGTATTGGGCCGGGGAGGGGCAGAAGCTATGGATGATGTATTAATCGGCCTACCAACATTCCCCCCTCTGGTCGAGTCCTTGACCACTCTCCCTTCTGCTCTCCGCTTTTTGGGTAGCCATATTTTAGTCACCCCCACCTCAAGCTGCTTGCATGTCTTACTTGGACGTCCAAACTCCAGGTCCTATTGCAGCCTTTCCCATTGGAACCACAAAATACCCAGGGCTCGATGTACTTGTGAGGATCCTGAGGACATATACATTTTGACCCTGGAGGGCCGATGGGGCTTTCCACTGCTTAGGTATGGGAAAGCTATCTGTTTGAGTATACCCGTGCAGGTGAGTATCCAAATGGATCACTATTTTAATTCCTACTGCCTTCTTGGCTATCTATTCGCATTGGCTTATTGCTATTCTTAGAACAAAGAAAGTTAGTTTGCAGTACCAGTACCAATATGGCTAGCCAACCAGGTGGGTATCCATGAGAATAGCAAGTTAAACCCATAATTATCTGCAATGTCTTACACCTCCTCTGTTAAGGCAGCTATTGCCTCTGCCCCATTTGGCTCATTGTAGTTTGTTAGATATGTGCAGCAAGAAGGCCCAATTTATCCTCTCCTCATGGCTGTTATCAGATCAAGAATGTACCTGTTTTGGAGGGCCGTACATCTTATTGCTCTCAGATCTTCCCTCATGACATTAACCCTTAACTGCTGTGCTTTAATCAAGTCTATGCAAAAAGGACAAGCATACTCGTCCTTGGCACTTAAGGGGTTAAAGCCTTTTATACTTATGGTCTGCAGCATCTCCCATCGGGTTATTTGCAACCATTTGGCATTTGTATTGGCATGCAACCCAGGAGTACAGACGAATGTAAAGAACATATCTGTTATACTGAACAATTTATGCTCATCTGGTATGTGGTCCTACGCCTTTGCCATCTTGGCAGAGTTCTAGTTATCCCTACTTGTGCGATAAGGGTAAAGGACCTCTTGTTTCTTGTGTGCTTTCATCTTGGGGAAATTACCAATCTGCACTTCACTCTTGGGTACAACTAAAGTCGGTGCACTTATTACCACGAGGGAACACAGGCCTCCCCAATTTGGGGGGGAAGTTTCATATAGGCCTTTGAACCACAAGCCCAATAATGGTCCATTAATACGGTTGTGCCTTTTTTCATGCTAGGCACGTCAAAAATGCATTTGCACCCTTCGTTTTCCCCTGCTTTTACTGTGCCTTTATTTCAGAAGCATAAAGTGGCATGCTTCACATGTTTTATGGGTAGGGGGCCTGTTTATCCTCTACCCACAGGAGCAATGTGGAATATTCAGTCCATTCTTTGAGGCATATATAAGTCATATATAATTTTGCAATCTGCACCACCTCTACGGGTTTTGATATGAGTGCGTGTGATTTACAACCCATTATCCATTCAACCCAGCCTTCTGAGGTGAATAAGTCTCTGTATATTAGTAACTGGGGTCTCTGCCAGGTATTTCCTTCCCTGTTGAATTGATGCATTGTAACAATTTATGGTCTGTGATTTTATCCTCTTCTCTATTCGGGCCTTTAAGTGTATATTGTATCACCTTATTTTTTCTTCTAGAGTCATCCATCATGGACCTTTGTTTTATATAGCTATCATCGTAAAGGAACTTTCTTTTTGTCATTCATCGCAAGGTGGCCCACCTTCCTTGAAATTGCCCCAAAGGAGTACAAAGTGTGTTAGACAGTGTGCTCTGTGTGCAGGTATTTCTGTGGCCACAAATGTCCTGGAGGAACTCGTGGTGTAGGGTATGAGGGAACATGCATAACAACTAATCGGACATCTCTCCCTAACCCTTCCTAACCAAGGAAAATTGTCTCTCCATAGCTAGAGCCACCATAGGAGCTAAACTTGACTATTGTAATGCACTCCTAGCCGGCATCTCTAGGAAAAACCTAAATGGACTCCAAATAACCCAAAATAACTCACTAAGAGCTGCATTGAGTTTCCCCAGGAGAGACCACATCTCACAAGCTAGAAAGACGGATCACTGGCTCCCAGTCAAAGACCGCATCACATTCAAAATCCTCACGACCACTCATAAATACATGAACTACACAGCACCACCCTATCGATCAGAAATGCTATCCAGATCCACCTCCAGCAGGTCCACAAGATCCAACTACACTAACTTACTCACTGTACCGCGCATCAACTGGGCCAAAGCAGGAGGGATAGGCTTCCCATACATAGCACCTAAGCTGTGGAATTCATTCCCCACTGCCCTCAGAGCTGAAATCTCTCTCCCTGCCTTCAGAAGAAGCCTCAAAACTGTTCTCTTCAACTAACCTGCCTTCTCTCCCAGGCGCACACCCGCCCCCTCCCTACCTGTTGCCTCAAATTGTTCCTCTTCCCTTAAATTGTTCCATGAACAGTTCTCAGCAACTATGCCTGTTTGTTTCCTAATATGAAACGAAGTATGCTCATTCTCTGTAACAAGTGCCACGATGCCTCTGGGCTGATGTGTGCTCTACAAATATGAATAAATAAATAAATCATTTGCTCATGTGTTGATACCACAGATTGTTGGCTACATGGACAGAATCAACATCAATATACCCCCTGGAGTGCTATGCTTTGGGTATTTCCCAGAGACTGTTCAATTGGCATTACTATACGTATTGTGCTGGTGTTGACATCATGAAGAACAGAAAAAGATGGTCTTAGCGGGTTATAGGTGATATAGTGTTGTACTGCAAACTAGTAAAGAAAATGCACACGGGAGGAAAAAACTGCTTGGATCACCATGCCTACAGGATCTCTCTTTTGCAAATTTGTTTGGATATTAGCCCTTCCAGGTGCTAAAAGAGGATCTCATCTCATTGAAGGAGCGCATATTTCTTGTGCATAAGGAAAACCTTGTTATATGATATGATATGGCATTTATAACGCGCCTATACACCTGTGTTTCAAGGCACAGCGAGGCAAGAGAGGGGAAACAGAGGGAAGACGGAGACAACGATCCTACTAGGCCAGGTGACATTGAGATCGCAAGTGCAGGGGCAAGGGGTGGGGGCAGTGAAGTACATAGGATAACAGTAAAATAATTAAAGTCAGTAAATAAGAATACAGCCCACTGGTGGCAAGTGCAACGGTAAGTGCAGACATCAGGTGTCAAGTGCTGGTAGGGGCTGTAGGGATACAGAACAGTCCCTGAGTGCAAGGGTTGCAAGGGGGGGACAGTGCATGTGTGCAACTGGCAGGGAGGGGGCCTGGGCCCAAGATCAGAGGGTAGCCAGGTAACCAGAGCAGGTTCAGAATTGGCCAGGAGATCCGCAGGGGAGAGGGGGAGAGAAAACAAAAGCAAAGAGGAAGGTTTTGAGGTGCTTCCGTAACCGGTGGTGGTTCTCCTCAAGTTTCAGAGAGGCAAGGAAGGCTGTTCCAGAGGTAGGCCCCAGCAGAAGAAAGAGATCTACCACCAGAAGTGATTGACCATGAGGGAGTTGGAGGCGGATGAGCGAAGAGCTAGAGAGGAAGATATTTAGGAAGCGAGAGTTGAAGGTATTGAGGTCCCAGGCCCCAGAAGGCCTTGTGGACAATGCAGAGGGTTTAGAACATAATCCTCGCCGCAACTAGGAGCCAGTGCAGAGATTTCAGTCCTGGAGAGATATGATCCCTGGGCTTGAGGCCAAGGACAAGTCTCGCAGTCCTGATTTGGATTAGTTGCAGAGGGCGGAGAGTAGAGGCACACAGATTTAGAAAGAGGCCGTTGCATAGTCCAGCCTAGAGAAAACCAGAGCTCTGGAGACAGTGAACTTCTGGGGGAAGGAGAGGAAAGGAAGAATACCTCTGAGGAGGTGCAGCTAGTAGTGTGACTTCTTAGAGACGTCAGAGATGTGAGGAAAGAAGGAAAGTGTGGAGTCGAAGATGACGCCAAGGTTTTTAGCCTCACAGGTGGGAGCAGGAAGAGGGCCAAGAGGCCGGCCAGAGAGTGACGGGAAAGGAGAGAGCAGGTGTGCCGATGGGTAGAATCTCGGTCTTACTGGCATTAAGGCAGAGATCATTGGCGGCACACCACTCCTGGGTGGCTGACAGACAGTCAGAGATGAGAGAAGAAGAGGTGTGGGAAGGGAGCCTGAAAATGAGTTGTCCGCATAGCACTGAAAGTTGGGGCAGGGAGCGGCAACGTGGTGGGTAAGAAGAGCCAGGTATTGGTTCAACAGCCAGGGAGAAAGGTTAGACCCCTGGGGAACATCACAGGTTGAGCTAGAGATAGTGGAAAGTAAGGACCCAAGTTGTACCTGGGAGGGTCGAATGGAGAGGAAGGTCGTCAGCCAATCCAGGGCCTGATCGGTAATATCCAGGTTATCACGGAGACGGTTTTGCGGGATGGCATGGTTGACCGTATCAAAGGCAGAAGAGAGCTCAAGTAAGATGAGGACAAAGGGGGTGTTGGAATAGAGGTTGGATGGCAGGTCTTCACGGATGTTCAGGAGAGCAGTTTCTGTGCTTCTGGCAGCACTGAAGCCAGACTGATGGTCATGGAGACAACCAACAGATTCATTGTGAAGGTTAAGCTGGGAGATGGCCAGCTTTTCCAGGAGTTTGCCCAGGAAAGGAGTGATGAAGATTGGACGATAGTTGGCTGGGCAGGAAGGGTCGCAAGAGGGTTTCTTAAGAAGAGGGTGCACAAGGGAGTGCTTTAGGTGGGAGGGGGAAGACTACAGTGACGAAGGAGTGGTTGCAGAAATCAGCCAGAGCAGGAGCCAGGGTGTCCATGTGGTTCTTGATGGTTTTGGAGGAACATAGGTGAACCTGTTTTGATTAGACGTTCATAGATCAGACTTGTCTAGAAACCTCGTCTGAGGAGAACAGGGGAAAGGCAGAGAAGGAGGTAGGAGAGGTGGCCGAAGAAGAGCCAGGTCAGGATGTCCTGAGTTTTGGAGATGAAGTGAGAAACGAGGGCCGTGCAGAGAGCCTGAAGGGGGACAGGAGAGGTACAAGAGAGGTAGAGACTGTAGCAGGATTGTCCAGCTCCTTGCAGATTTGAAAGAGTTCGGCCGAGTTGTTTGAAGCTGCGGAGACATGGGCTTGGATGTGGGCTCTCTTCTTGGTGTGGACAGAGAGCTGGTATTGCCTTTGGAGCAGGCGGCAGGCCAGTTTGTCAGAGCATATACTGGAGGCACGCCATTTCCTCTCAGCCACCCTGCACTTTCGTTTAAGGGTGACAAGGTCTGAGTCATACCAAGAGTTGCACTTGGCTTTGGACTTCAAGCGGACCCTCATGACTGGGCCAAGAACATCGAGAGTATCAGATATAACAGAGTGGAGCATGGAGAGGGCTGTGTCGGGGTGAGAGTCAGCCAAGGGGGGAGGTGAGAAAGTGGCGGCGAAAGCCTCAACTGACACACGCTTCATAGGTCGGACAAACCGAGAAGGTAGGTGGCAGTGCTGGATTTGGCTTGGCCTGAGGGGTGGAGAGAGTGAGCTGGGAGGAAAGGAGAAAGGCATCCCTCCAGGAGAGAGGAGTGGTGATGGGGATCGAAAGGGGAAGGTCTGAAGAGATCAGCACATCCAGAGTGTGCCCTGCAGGGTGAGTCGGGCCAGAGTGGAGAATAGAGAGTGAGATAGTCACAGAAGTCGCGAAAGAGTCCAGTAGAAGGACAGGAAGCATCCAGGTGGATGTTGAATTTTCCATGAAGCAGGATTTGAGTTGTTGATACCAGGAGGGCAGAGGAGAGGTCCGCCCACTCCGAGGAAGGAGGTGATCTGACCAGGTGATCTGACCAGGTGGCTGATAGATGGCAGCCACAGTAAGGGAGTGGCCAGGAGAGCGAGAACCTGCAGATGAGGCATTCGAAAGAGGAGTTAGGCCTGTGTAGGAATGACAGAGGCAGGAATCCACTCAGGGAAGATCAGGGCTACACTCCCTCTGGAACAGTTGGATCTGGGCACGGAGAGGATCTTCTAGCCTTCAGGGAGGAGAGTGTCAAAGCTTGTGACAGAGCTGGCTGTGAACCATGTCTCAGTGAGACTAAGGACATCAAGGTCAAATTCCTCCAGGAGGCGGCAGATGTCAGAGGAGTGTTGGACAGCTGAGCGAGAGTTGAGAGTGAGAGGACATTTCTTTCTAAAACAATATAATCTTTTAAATTAAATAATACGGCCAAACAGATGTTCCAGGATCCCAAACAGGGATAAGCGTTCATAAAAACTGTGTAGTTATGGTTAAGTTGCTAGACTCATAGGAAGAGCACTTTTTCGGCGGCTTATAACTTGGGCGAATCCTCAACAAACATTGAAATAAAAGTATATGGTCGGCTCTGAATTTTTTCACCAAGTTGGGGGAGGTTTCGTGCAGGGTGTGGGGGTCAAAGTTATAGGGGGTCCCAGGTTTTTTTTCTTCCATAGACTGAATGGGGAAAAACTTTGCGCACGGCTACAGGCCCAGCGGCTGGATGGATTTTCACCAAATTTGCGGCAGGAGCGGGGGCTTGGGTCAGAAAGCGTGTTTTTGTGGAAATCCGACAGGTACTTTTGTTGAAATTAACTGAAATGCACGTCCCAAAAAACAAGATATCTGGGTCTGCTCGGCGGACCCATTTCCCTGTTCGCTCCGCGGACAGAAGTGTCATTGGCTGGCGCTACGGCGTGCTGTCAGAAAAGTTTGGACGGGGCCGGTGGTTGGCTGGAGGAAAGCGTGGTGTGCGTCAACATTTTGTGGGGAGCCGCCATGGTGTATCGTGGCGGAAGGGTCTGGAAAATTTACCGTATGGAATGCGTTGGCAGCAATAAGGGAGGGAGAAGTGGTTAATGTGACATAGGTAGGCAGGTGGAAGAAGACGGAGGAGCGGCTGCAGTGTTCGTGCATACTGCGTCAAGTCGTGGGTAGCTAGACCGACAAGTACTTTGTGTGGTGATTGGAGACAGGTGTCGTAACGGCCCGATAGCTTGTGCTACAACCTGTTTGCAGCGACCTTTTCCCATGGTGAGTGGTGGTATAGCAATTTTAGAAGGGGAATGAAGTGCGCATGACATAGGTTGGATGGGAGCCCGGGTGGCTGTGCTATGTGGATAGAATGCTGTAGTTGTGCACATGGTGGCATGCATGGGTTCAGGAAGTTATGTTGGGTCTGTGGAAGGATTAGACTATTGGGTGCATGGGGGGGGAAGGTCGTAGAGAGTAGTGCATGCACTGAAGAGCGTAGGCTTTAGCATACTCACCGCAGTAACGCAAGTGTGGGTGTGCATCCTGTACAGGGTGCTGCTTGTATAGTACGTTGTGTGCCCATTGGTTGCAGTAGGGCAGTGTTGCGAACCGATTGTGGGTAGTGTGGCAGTGACACAATAGTTTGGGAATGGAAGTGGAGACGACCATAGTATGTGAATTAAAGTTCAGAAGGGTGCAGGGGAGAGTGTTTTCTTGGTATATTAATGTAACTGGTGCAATGTGTTGCTACATACTTCCATGGCAGTGCGCAGGTTGGGCAGGAGTGTTGCTGGTAGTGCTGTGTATGTGGATAGTCTAAGTTTGTGTCATGGTGCAATGGGTGGTGCCATTATGTGGCAGTGAGAATGTTTAAGGCCTAGACTGTTGGGTGCATGGCCAAAGGCCGTAGGCCAAAGGCCATGCACACAAGGGGCTAGGAGTTTCCGACAACTGGCAGTAACGCGTTTTGCATTGTGCAGCAGTTAGGGGGTGGTGACCTGTAAATAGTGGGTGCAGAGTACAAGGCAGGTGTCGTAACAGCTCGATAGCTTGTACCGCGACCTGTTTGCACTGACTTCTTTCCGTGGTGAGTGGTGGAATAGCAATTTTAGAAAGGAAATGAAGTGCACATGACATAGTTGGATGTGAGTGCGGGTGGCTGTGCTATGCGGATGGAATGTGGTAGTGGGGCACATGGTGGCATGCATGTGGTAACTGGTGCAATTTGTTGCTACATAATTACATGGCGGTGCGCAGGTTGGGTAGGAGTGCTGGTGGTAGTGCTGTGTATGTGGATAGTCGAAGTTGGTGACATGGTGCAATTATGTAGCAGTGAGTGTTGACGGCCTAGACTGTTCGGTGCATGGCCGAAGGCCGTAGGCTGAATGCCATGCACTCAAGAGGCTAGGAGTTTCCAACACACCCAGCAGTAATGCATTTTGGATTGTGCAGCAGTTAGCGGGTGGTGACCTGTACATAGTGGGTGTAGAGCATATTTCAGATGAAATAGAGCAGGATAAGTGAGCTGCCATGCGTGCATGTGTGGTTTTGTAGGTGAGCACAGTTACAACATGGTAAGGTGTTTAATGTGTACTTGCCGATGGTGCTGTGAAAAGTAATGCACTGTGGGAACTGGGTGCTGGGTTTGCATACTGTTAGTATGGAAGAGGATATGGTAGAAGTGCAGCTTGAATGTGCTTGGTTACTATGGTGCGCTGAATTGTTAAAATGGGGCCAATGTGGTGAAAATGTTGCGGTTAGGTTGGTAGTGACACAGTACTTGGTGAATGGGTGTGGATAGGGGTGGTGGAGGCTGTGATATGGTAGTGGATTCTGGGGATGTGGACCTGTTTTCTTGAATGGGTGCAATGCAGAGGTTCAGTATGTGATTGGTGGATGTGTGTGTAGGTTCGGTAGGAGTGCTGGTGGCAATGGAGTGTATGTGGATTGACGTAGTCTGTGATGTGGTGAAATGCATGGTGCCATTACGTTGCAGTGCGTGTGTTCAAGGCCTAGCCTATTGGGTGCAATGCAGCAGCAGAAGTGAGCTGTCATGGGTGCATGTTTTGTTTAGTAGGTGAGGACACTGTTACAGGATGCTAAAGTTTGTGATGTGCACTTGCCGATGGTGAGGTGAAAGGTCATGCAGTGTGGGTGCTGGGTTTACATAATGTCAGTATGGAAGAAGATATGGTAGACGTGCACCTTAAATGTGGTTGGTTACTATGCGGTGTGCTGATTTGTTAAAGTAGGGCCAATGTTGTGCAAAAGCTTGTGGATAGGTTGGTAGTGACAAAATACTTTGTGAATGAGTGTGGGTAGGGGTGGTGGAGGCTGTGGTATGTTTGTGGATTGTCTGGATCGCAACCTGTTTTCGTGATTGGGTGCAATGCAGAGGTTCAGTATGTGATTGGTGGGTGCGTGCACTGGTTGGGGTAAGTGTGCTGGTGGAAGTGGTATGTATGCGGATAGGCGTAGTCGGTGATATGGTCACATGCATGGTAACATTACGTTGCAGTGCCTGTGTTAAAGGCTTAGCCTATTGGGTGAATGGACAAAGGCCGTAGGCCATGCATTGAAGAACCTATCACTTGAGGAAACCCACGCCACTAATGTAATTTTGACTTTGTATCTGGTAGAGGGTGGTGACCTGTAAAGAATGGTTGTGGAGTACCTTTCAGATGCCATAGAGCAGCAGCAGTGAGCTGGCAGGTGTGTATGTTTGGTTCCGCCGGTGAGTTCACTGGTAGAACATGGTGAAGTTTTGGATGTGTGATTGGAAATGGAGCAATAAAAGTCACACAGTGCGGGCACTGGGTGCAGTGTGTGCACACTGACAATATGGCAGAGGGTATGGTTGAAGTGTAGCGTCAATGGGGTCTTTACTATGCTGTGTGTAGATTTGTAGGGCCAATGTTGTGAAAATGTTGTGATTAGGTTGGTAGTGACACAATACTTTGTGAATGGCAGGGGAGTGATGGAGGCTATGGTACGTTTCTGGATGCTGCTAATTGCAACCTGTTTTTGTGAATGAGTGTTTTATGGTGTGAGGGAGTTGGGTTGCAGTGCCGCTACGTATGTTACGTTTGTGCACAATGTTAGCTGCCCACATGGTCGAATGCATGATTCATAGTCTTGTGCTGGGTGTAGGTAAGGGTGGAGTGTTGTGTGCATGGCAAAAGGTGTGCTGGGTGCGCTGCAGGATCATTGTGGATGCTGAAATAGGGCATCCTGTAGGAAATGTTTGTGGTGGAGGGGCTTTGGAAGGAAAGGGAACATGCTCTCAGAGTGTTTAACGGGAAATATGGAGTTGTGCACAGAAATGATAGTGTGGAATGGCGAGGTTCAGTATGTGATTGGTGCAGGCGTTTTTGAAATGTTATATTTGGCAATAGGCAGCACTAAGCGTTGGAAAATTCGAGTGCAAATGGAAGAAGTATTGTCTGCTTTACTGGGGGCGTGGCCCTAGCTGTAGCTGGAAAAGCGCACATCATGGCCTTCTGAGCATGGAGGCTTCGCAAATGGAACTGTGGGGATTGTCCAATGAGGATTTGAGGGTGTGGTTCACCGGAACAGGCGGTGACATATTCACCCAAAGTTCGATGCAGTGAGGTTGGCAGAGATGGACAGACGGCGAGTGCTATTAGTTGGTGATATCTTTGTGCACGATCTGCACAGGTATGCCGTGGAAAGAGGCTTCGATACTGACTTTCAATTGGAAGGTGTGCAGGCTTTTTGGAGCACAGTTTGAGTGGGGTTTCGGGTGCATGGATCTTCTTTGCAAATTTGTGGCCTCTGTTGGTACTGTAGTTGTGGTGGTCGTGCATGTTGGAGGACTACATTGGGCGCACATCTCATGCTCTCGTTTGCTTGCTTACTTAAAGAAGTTGATGACCGCTTTGATGCAGATGTTTCCTACTACAAAGGTGATTTTCTCATCGATGACACCGAGGACAATGGGTGTAAATTGTCCACAGCCAGAGGTTGGGAGATGTTGGATAAATAGAAGCATGTGCGACTTTATGTGCAGTGCTGGGATGTTCTGCACTGACTATGAAAGCATTACTAACTAGCCAGATTTCCAGTTGTTTCAAGGAAATGGCATTTTGTTTACCTCCATTGGCAATGCTGTTCTGTTTGCCACTCTGCACGAAGCGTTGCAGAGAATACTGTAGAAATGTAAGATAAGCATTCATCTTAAGTCGAAAAAAATGTGAGGAGCAGAAGCAAACGGACAGTGAACAAAAGAAAAACAAGGAAAAAAACTGCATGAATGCACGTACATAAGAAAAGCTCAACAAAAAGAAAAATAAATATAAGTGTTTTAGAGACAATCCAAAAGACACAATCCCCACCCCTGTTTCAAATTGACAAACCACATGCCCCCAAACACCGAAACACCCCCTGAACCCCTTCCCATCCAGTTTCAAGCATGGTAATGCTGCGGATTCTGCGGCACTTTGAGGATTAGACGTGGCACTTCCAGCTGTTTTTAGGATGGCATATGACATTGGCCATGTGGAGGCTAAGCCATTGGGCAATGCGGTGGCTGGTTATGGGGTGTACATAAACACTGTGACAGAAGGTTTGTTTGTACCGATAAATGTAGGAGGCTATGGTGAAAGTGTGCAAGGTAAGGGGCATGCATCCTGTTTGTATGCAAGCACTGCACGCACTTGCTTAACGTTGCTAATATAGATTCGCTGCTGCTTTTGTGGGTCAACTTTTCCGACATTTGTAATACATGCATTACAGTGGGAAGACCATATTCTGAAGTTTACAAGGTAAATGGCAGGCATTATGTTGCCATGAATGCACTGTGTGCATTATATGATATGATGTGTTATGGTATTTTGTGCCATTTGCATCGTGCCTACATACAAGTGTGTGAAGGCGCCCCGAGGAAAGGGAGGTGGAACAGAGGCCACACAGAGACATTGATTCCTGTAGGCCAGCTGACATTGAGAGTGCGCAAGTGAATGGGCAGGGGGAGGGCAAGGTGCAGTACATGGGAACAATAAAAAATATAAATCTATGCAACTACTGCCGGTGCTGGCAAGTGCAAGGATAAGTGTAGACATGAAGTGGTGGCTGCACTGTTAGGTTTATAGAAAACAGTCCCCCAAGTGCGGGGGTTGGTAGAAAGCCAGTGCAGGGGTGGAACTGTAGGGAGGGAGGTGGCCTGGGTCACATATTATAGGGTGGATAGGTGCACAATGCTTTTTTGCTAGGAAGTTAGTAGGTGAAAGAGAAAAGCAGCACATGGAAAAGTTTTCAGGTGCTTTTAGACTCTACGATGCTTCTTCTCAAGGTCCATGGAGACGGAGAGCGTGTTCCACAGGGAGGCCGCAGCAGAAGAACCACATCTACCAACACGTGGTTGCTGGTAGAAGCAACTGACCGTGAGGGAGTATGAAGCGGATGACGGAAGAGCTGGAGCAAGCAGATATTTAGGCAGTGACAGTGCAAGGTATTGAGGTTCCATGGACCAGAAGGCCTTTTGCATAATGCACAGGGCTTTTAGTTTATTGTTCGCAGCCACTGTGAGGTATTGCAGACATTTTAGTCCAGCACAGATACAATCCCTGCCATTCATGGCCAAGGACAAGTTCTGCACTCCTATTACGGATGAGTTGCTGAGGGCGCAGAGTGGAAGCTGGGGAGATTTAAAAAGAGGGTGTGGCAACAGTGCAGCGTACAAACCACCACAGCCGTGCAGACACTGACCTTTTGGAAAGTGACTGTAGGTTGCTAAGATACATTTAGTGGTGGCTTTGATGCCTTCTTTTTACGAGTTATGTAGTAGGTGGGGAACAATTTTCGTAGCATTGGCGGAAGGAAAGAATAGAGTTCTGTTTCGCTTATATAGTTTATGATATTGGTGAATGAAAACGTTGCAAGCACATATGAGCAAATTGCCACTTTATGCAAGGAGATGGGAGGAACATCAGTATGTTTTTCAATCACGTAGTGGACGCTTAGCGGCAGATATCGTGCGCAGAGGCACTTATAACATAGTTGTGACTATACTGCAAAACAACTATTGATGACTTTCTTTTGTGGTGATGGGTGCTTATGTGAATGAATGTGCATGTATAACTCATGCGATGTTTCACTGCACTTTACACTGGACGTGCTTTCCAATAACAGCACACGTGCAGGCTGATTTTGTAAAGGTACATATACAGTCTTGTGGAGAACTGACATTGTAAGTAGCCGATGTCTTGGATGGCATTGGTGGTTGCATGTGTGCGTACTTGGCAATACCTAATAAGGATGTGGTGGGAAGAGCATAGTGGAAAGAGAAGGACTAGTCATTATTTGCTGGGGCGTGGCCATTACGATACTTTGCGCGGCACAAGTGCACCATTCTGCGCTTTTGAACATGCCGGGCAATGGAAATGCGATTGTTGGAATTGTACAATCAGGTGGTTAGTGTGCGTCACAGGAAAGGGCACCATATTTGGTTTCATTACTGTGTAGTGATGCTGGCAGAGATGGCCAGACGTACACTTTTCATAGTGGGTGATCACTTTGTGCTAGATCTGCTTCAGTATGTCGTGGAAAGAGGCCTTATTGGCAATTTGAATTTGGAAGAAGCAGAGACTTTGTGGTGTGGTGTCGCTGTCCGTACTTAGGACCATTTGCTGCAGAACGTCGACGATTGGCCAGTTTTGGTACTGTACACTTTGTGGTAGTGCACTTTGGAGCATTGCTTTTGGGTTCCATAGCTTGTGCTAGTGTGTACCGTCAACTCAAAAGATGATGAAAAAAGTGCAGCGCATTGTTGTCACTGCAAGCGTGCTTTTCTCATGTATACCACCAAGTCCACTATTTAACTATCCCAATGAATGTTGTCGGCAGCCAGAGGTGGGAAGGCTTTTTTATCAACAGAAGCATGTTTAACTTTTTGCGTGCTGCTGGGATGTCGTCCTGTGACAATAACATTGGTTATCGATATGTGCACCTTCTCAATTGAAATGGCATTTCATTGTCCCCCAGTGGCAATGACATTTGGTTTTCCAGTCTACAGGCTGCACTGAAGACGGTATTGTAAGAATGTGAGGCGCAGTGCAACAAATAAAAACAATTATAAAAGCCTGAAAAAAGAGTTATTACTGTGGAAGTTGTTTTAAAAAATAGAAAAAACGGCTTTTTTAAGAGCCACCACTACAAAGGACCTCCCCTACCCTGGTTGACATTTATTCCCCTGGACCGTGCGCACACACCTGGAAAAGTCAGCGCAAATCGCAATACCTGCAGGGTTGTACGTGTAACATACGCCCCTTTTGCACATGGCCACCTTACATTTGGGACTGTGGAGGACACAAGATTGCGCAATAAGCTTTCTGGGTGTGGAGTGCACACACAGACTGTGGTATACAGTATATTTGTCGACCTAAATGCAAAGGCTGAGCTTTGTGCTGTACGAGCCACCGCATATGCTTTGTGGGTGAATTGCACATACATTACTTGACAGTGAATGGAAACCAGAGTCCGGTGGGAGTTGTGTGGAGTGCATCATGTGGGTTTGTACGCATATGGAGCAGCTACACTGAAGCGATTGCTTTTGGTTTGTCTGTGTGAGACTTTGGTGACGCTCAATCACAATGATATTATTGTTGTTGACTGTGGAGGGACAACTGAACAAAATGTAACACGATTTTTTGTGCCGTTTGTGCTGAGGAAGGCAGTAGGCCAGGTAATGCTTCTGTTTCTGATCCCCTGCATAATTGTGTATCCGATTATGCAGACACCCATGTAGGCGCATTATTTTTTATTTGTCCGGAAATGGAGAAAGCGCTGTACATTGTGAAGAGGTGTGTTTGTGTCTTTTTACAACTTGTGCCATTGTGGTACTGCACAAATGGGAATCATCTATCATTTCACAGCACAGTTTTCCCCACAAATAACGTTCCTCTTGATATTACTGCATTTCCGAATTGTACACGCTCCACACACATTGCCTTGCTGCCCTTTTTGGAAGTATAGAAATAATGTTTGTGCTTGCTGTTGTGCACTTGCACTCTTTAAAACACACTGCAACACGCACAACCATCTTTTTCAACAGCCACCCATTTCTACCTGTTTCCACTGCAGTGTTTTCCACCGTATCATGGTACCTTCGATTTAGCACACAATTGTGTGTAGGGTATACGATGCGCGTCGCACTGCCTCCCTTCATTGCCACTTAAATTTTAACACTCTACAAGGAGCTTCATATAATAATCAAGAAAAAATATTGCTAAAGGGACGTTATGGTGCAGCTGCGGTACTAGACACAACATCATTTTTAAATGTACTGTGCTAAAGCAACGCTCTGCTTATAGTGCCCTACTAAAAACCTATGAAATTTACTAACAAAAACATTGTTAAAGGGACGTTATGGTTAAGTTGCATTAGCAAAAACGTATGAAATTCAATGGAAAAACATTGTTATAGGGACGTTATGGTTACAGGTAAAACCGAGAGGAAAAAAACAACTAAATTCGACAGTTATGGTACGCTAAGCAACCATAAATCGTGCCACCAGTGTGCACTGGAATGACTAAAGGATTGTTATTGTAATGGTGGCAGAAAACTATGAAAGATTATTGGAAGAATTATCATGAGATAAGTAGGTCATGGAGGAATGCATTGCTATACACACCATTCATTGTATTACACACTTCTTCACTGTACATGAAGGAACCCCCACACCCCCCAGGCATGTCAGCTACAGACCTGTGCGACGCCGTGTGGTACCACTAGTGTGTGTGTGTGTGTGTGTGTGTGTGTGTGTGTTTGTGTGTATATGTGTATATATATTGCATAGAGCGACATCTAGTGGTAGTCACGGAGTATTGCATGATTTGTTTTCGAAACTCGAAGGGACATCGACAGGGTGTGTTAGTAATACTATCCCTAGTTGACGCCTACTGTACCCATGGTCCTTCATGCGTCGAGGTCCCTCAGATTGTTTTTTTCCGCCATCGTAGTTGGTCGTATGTTGCAGAGTTCTCTAGGCTACATGCCTTAATTATTATAAGTTTAACTTCATATTTCCTTACAATCACCTGCCGCCTTCAAGAACATCTTACATGGCTCTCGACGGATGGTGACTGCGGCCTACACAGGCCTCACCGGACCTCGGCCCTTTGGGGAGGTCATACACTCTTTTAGAGTGCCTATTTTGTCACCTTCCCTTACCCTTTGTCATGCTGCCTTTCCCATCCAATATGGAAAATACACATTTTAAGTTTTGCCCATCTTGTGGTTGGAAATATCCCCGGCAGGACACACACAAGGTGTGCAACCATTGTCTTCCACAAGATCACGTCGAAAAGCACTGCAAATCCTGCAAACATTTCAGACCTAAGACCTTAAAAAACTGCCATACTAAGGGTTAGGCTGCCCATGTCATGCAGACTGTGGCCTCCATAGATGTGGCAGGTGAATGCAAGGATCGCAGCGTCTACGTTTTGAGCAACGTTGAAGGCAATCGCGATTCAGTAGAACCCCATGTGCGAGCCCCCGACTCCAATAAACAGGCCAGCAGTCCTGTTACAGAGAAGACACCCAGCAGCAAGACACTAAAAACATAATGCCCAGCCTAACAGCGACCATGCCATCGACTGTTCACAGCCATGCAGTGTCCACGGAAAAGACCCACTCTAAATCCTCTGTCCTCGGGGCCATCG
The DNA here is from genome assembly GCF_040938575.1 of Ambystoma mexicanum. Taxonomy (NCBI): domain Eukaryota; kingdom Metazoa; phylum Chordata; class Amphibia; order Caudata; family Ambystomatidae; genus Ambystoma; species Ambystoma mexicanum. The sequence continues at coordinate 155,602,072 of NC_090937.1, forward strand.
CTATCGTGTTTGCTACAGGACACATCTCCCAAACAGGCGCTGACTAGGCCGCACCCAAAAAGGCCCTACTTTTGCACACCGAAGAGCATGCGTCGAAACAACTTTGTCCACTTCAAACACGTCAAAAATGCAGACGCTTATTAAAATCATGTCCCGAAGACGCTCCTTAAGTTCAAGGTGTCGCTGTAACGCTCACCTGGCTCCCACGGAGGCGCTGGTCTAGTCTGGGTTGCTGTGGCCTCTTCAAGCGTGATGCGCAGAACTCAGACCACCGATTGAACAGGACTCCCAAATCTTGCTTGTCTGGCCCGTAGGAATATCCTTCTGCAGATGAGAAAGGGGATTAACTGTCTGCAGAATAGTGTGCTTGCTCACCCCTCTCCCCCTTCGTTCTTCTCCGACTTCCTCCAAAACCCCCGGTTTAAGCTCACCTTATGGTTTGGAAGGATGAACTCTCCATCCTGCTTCTGGTGCAGGGGTGCGCGTTCGTCCAGTTACTTCACTGGTTTTCAGAATGGCGCTGGCAAAATCCACTTGACTTTTCTGACCGATACGCCTTAAGTATGAAGATTCAAAAGTTCAAGTGTGAGCCTCTTTTTATGTGGTCTTCCTAACCTGTGATCTGTCCTTTATTTCAGGTGCAGAACGAAGGCGATGCGTTGAGGGGTTAAATTGCCGATGGTAAAATCAGGTGAGTTAGTGATGAGGGCGACCCCTCTAAATGTCTTTATAATTCCCCAGTAATATCTTTTGTCCTTTCCCCATAGGGTCCGGGGTGCGGTACCTGCCAACGAAGCGGCGTTGACCCAAAATGTGGAATGGTTCACCAAGAAAAGCCGGTAAGTATTATTGCTGAAAATTCGGCTTTCCTCCTGTGTTCCCTCTGCTCACCTTTTGTCTCTTCTTCTCTCCCCTAGGTGCAGAGATGTGGCGACCGGTGCTGACAGCTGCGATGGAGCCGGGAGATGTCTCGAGGACAGGTGAGTGAAGCGCGGCGCTGCAGCGAGCAACGCAATGCTTTTTAAATGGAAGTCTTTCTTCAAGAATGCTGGCGTGAAGATTCCGGATGCAGGTAAGAAGTTTGAATAAGTTCTTGGTTTTCACCTTTCTCTTCTCTTCTTTCCTTACAGGTGTTCCAGGTTCAAGGCGGGTGTGGCTGGAGTCCAGGTGCAGGAGCAGACACGGTGAGCGTTCAGCTGCTGGGATACAGAACAACGCGAAGCACGTGTGGCTGTCCTGGCGTGGCTTAAATAGCCTTGGAAGAAGCCCTAGGTAAGTATTCTTCCACAGCCCCACCCAAACAACAAAATAGTCCCTTTAGTAAAATAGTCCCTCCTAAGCCTCATTTGGCTTGGGTCTTCATGCAGCATGGTCTGCATCAGGTGAGTAGGCAGCATGGTCTGCATCAGGTAAGTGCACCAAACACTTTCCTTTATGAGCATGGCGCCTATGGCGCCAGGACTGATGTCCAACATGAGCCTGGAGTCCAAAGAGCCCCTATAAGGGGCCGCTGGGCTTTTACCCGGGGGCATGATGCCTGCTCCCGGGGGTGCTGGGCCTGGCCTGGTGCTCCGGGGGTAGGCATCATGACAGTCGCAACCTACTGTAATTTGGATGGACACCCCATCTAAGCCACTTTCTACATAGCAAACTGGCTACACACCATCAACTATCAGGGGCTCTGCAGCCTAAAAGGCAGGACCCCCCCGCCCCTTCAGGAAACACCTGCCCTTCCTGTTTTCACAAAGTCCACTGAATGATAACCTGAAAGTTCTGACAGGGTAATGAGAAGAATTTGTTGCTTTGTAGATTTCATGGATCGCCATCCAGAGGAGTTTAGAAGCCCCCAGGGTTCTGCACAGTGTTAAAGGGTATCTGGTGGGGGAACCACCTTTTAAAATGTTATGGTTAGGCAGCTCTCAACCCAGCACTTCTAACCAAACACCTGTCACCTCACATATCGAAGACCCCTTCTCAGGACATATATATTGTACACCCTTCCGACTTGCAAGATCCAGGGTCTCAAGGGGACCAATAGTCGAGATCAAGAACAGAATTATGATGATGAACCCAATATTTACATCATACAGTCACCAGATGACCAGGAACAGCCTTTGGCTGTCTCCTCCATAGGCAACCAGCTCAATACAACAAGCTACTACTAAAAACCACCCAGCACTTTAAGGTAGAAACACAAGGGGTCCAATGGGACAAGGACTTTGTGGATGACATTGTGGAGGACAAGAGATCGGTAACCAAATTTATACTCATTCTACAGTCAGTGCAGACACGCATCCAGTCCTCCCTAATGACACACAACCTCACAAGAGCGGTTAACCCCCGCATTGAGTTTTCAGGCCAGCACCAAGTGATCCCCTTTATATTAGAGGTCAACTGAAACCTGACTTTCCAGTCGCCACAGCCAGAAAGAGGGCAGGCGCACACCCCTAGCTTCCGCTTAGGCACCTCCAGACAAGGAGAGTAAGAAAATCTACACTCCCGCAGGAAAGTTGCATCCTATGCTGCTCATCAGACCAGAATTGCTAAAAACACTACACTACTGGCCAGTTATAGTTGCCACGTGTTGGACTCTCTACAACAACAAATTGACGCCGTCCCTGTCCCCCTTAAATCTCAGCTCACAAAAACCATTACTGAAGGTAAACCAATTGATAACTGCATCTTGAAAAATAATCTGGACACGGCAGATAATGCTGGCCGTATTATAGCTGACAACACCATAATCCAGCATCATGGCTTGTTAAGGCAGTTTGGCTTCAAGCTTGAGACTCGAGCCATACTCCTAAACACACCCATCGAACCTAGTGCTTTATTTTACAGCGCAGTGGAGGATGCACTGAATACCAAGGAAGAGCATGACACTGTAAAGTCTTTAGGATAACTGACTAATAAGACTTTTATCCAGCAAGAGGCGTTTAGCACCCAGCGATTTATTTTTGTGGACAAGTTCCACAACACTCCACAGATTATAACCAGGGAAGCCAATCACCATCGTGGGGTAACTCACAGGGTCTGTCATCTGGCAGCTTTCAAAGAGGGTACAAAAGATCCTGATCACCCGGCAGGGAAGGAGAGCATATATTGAGAGCTTCACTGGGAACTTTGTGGTCTGGGACTATGTTAAAATCAAGTTTCACAGTGTAAGGACAAACCAGATAATCTGGACCTGGCAAAATATTCCCCAGAACCAGCGGCCGTGCCGACTATGTGGTGGAGATTGGGTTGAGACAGCAAAACACCTTTTAATGTGTTGTCAGGTGATCCACTCCCTGCACCTAATTGCTCTTAGAGGGGCAGGCATACAGGTGCTGCTCTCACCTCAGGGGGTATTGCAGTTTTTTATGACTGGGAACTCTGAGGGCTGTATATATCATTTTTCTATGTTTTGCAGGAAAATTGTCTCAATTTTGGATGTACTGTTTTAACAAATGATTAAGTGTTTACGATGTTGAGCTGTGATTATTTATTTTAAGTTGGCTTGTACAACTGTATAACATTAAGAAAAAAAATCATATTTCAAAAAACGCTATCTCCCGATGGATAGGCAAGTACATACAGCTTTGCTACTCGCTATCAAAAAAGACTTTACCTTTTACACCAAGAGCTCACGCTACACGAAGTACAGGAGCTACTTTAGCATTTATTGCGACTGTTCCTGTGCAAGGCAGCTACATGGAGCTCCATCCATACCTTCACTCAGCATTACTGCATTGACACACACTCTAAAGCAGATTCACAGGTGGGACTAGCGGTGCTAGAACATCCATTTGCTGCTGTATCTTCTTATAACCCTTCTCCAGGTACTGCTCGCTAATCCATGCATAGCCTGTGATCTAAACAGATCCACAAGCCTCAGAAGGCATACATTACTCACCGTAATTGTATTTCTGATGGGGGGGTCTCACCTCTGTATATCTCGACGTCTCTGAGGTGTAACCATGCATGCTTGCCCTCCACCTTCACGGCAAATGGAGTGACAGCCTCCACTATGAATGGACCCTGGAAACGAGGTGTGTGGCACTTTAATTATCAGTGTCAATTGGGCCTTGGGTTTCAACTGGGTCTTTGAACCCCTCTGCTACCTCTGTACCTGCCGAGACATACATTTAAGAGATTCTTTTGTAGCTGTCAAATAATTGTGCATTTCCTTCCCTAACACAGTAGCAGCTTTCTCTGCCTCTGTGTGAGCCCGAGTTAGAGGAGCAATGGTCATGTGCATTCAGCGTCCCATCACCAGCTCATGTGGAGTCAGGTGATGGTCAGAGCTTTGCTGATTGCATAATGCAAATAAGGCTAAAGGAAGGCAATGTAACCAACCTTTTTCAGAGTCTCTTTAGCTTGGCAATTATCCTTTTTTTGGAGGCCTTTCAGATGCTCACAAAAGCTGTTTGCTTATGGATGATAGGCGAATGAGAATGTATGCTTTGTGCCCAAAAGGATAGTGATGTGCTTAGACACCTCATTTACAAAGTGTACTCTATGGCATCGGAGCACTATGGACACTCCCCATCTTGGAAATACCTCATGTATGAGGAATTTCACAGCACATGTGGCATCTGGATGGGTGGATGGGGCTGACTTGGATCCATTGGAAAAAGGAACATATGACCACAAGTGTATACCTGTAGCTGTTAAAATTTGGAGCATATCCACATAGTCGATATGCAAATACTGAAATGGTCCTGTAGGATGGGGTATTGCTCCTTTCACTGTTTGCAGAGTATGCCCAGCCGTGAATTTCTGACATAGCAAGCAGTTTAACAGTTAGCAACGTGCTTAGCCAGATTAGGAACAAACCAGTCTTTCGAGATCAGTACTGCAAGACACGCTCTTGGTATGTGTGCTGGGTAATGCAACTGTTCTAAAGCTACTTTAAACAGCCTTAGGGGCATAACCGGTTTTCCAGTGATGTCCTATTGCCACATTGCAAATGTGGGGTACAATGAGCACCTATTCTTTTCCATATTTCTTGCTCTTCTGGTGGTTCCGTCCCTTGTAATTATGTAATTTGCGCTATAGGTAGTGTATTAAAACTACAACAACATGTTGCATGCACGTGCATGCTTGTTTGGTGCAGTTGCAATGTCAGATACTTCTGGAAAATAGGCTGCCCTTTTTGCTTCTAGATCGGCAGCCTTGTTGCTGCAAGAAATCAAATCCGCATTTATGGTGTGGTGTGCACTTCACGGAGATAGCCAATGGACGCGAAAGTGCTTCTATGAGCCTGTCTATTAATGACGCTTGCTGCACTTGTTTGCCGTCTGCACGTAGGAAGCCCCTCTTTTTCCATGGTGGCAGTCCTGCGTGTACTGTAGATGTCGCAGAGAGGGAGTACACCATTACGCCTCACCTTAATGCGCTTCATGCGCCAAGATCAGTGCTACCAATTCTGCCACTTGTGCTGAGAAATGTGCTGGAAATCTCGCACTTATCACTGTCTCAAAGCTGTTACTCTCTCCTACCTTCACCACTACAGTGCCCCTATGCATCCCACCCGTGCTCTAGTCTATTGACGATGACCCGTCAATTAAGAGAATTATCCCCCCTCCTAGGGCATTTTCCTTGACATGGGTTATCTCGTTGTGGTATCCATTGTAGTTGGTGCAATCATGCACATAAACTCCCTCCTTCACTGGTTCTGCTTGAATCTGGCTGGGTTTACCACTCAACACATGACAATTTTGATCCGTGGATTTGATTTAATCACCTCATAACCAGAAGCTCTCTGTGTTGTCAATGTGCTTTTGCGTTTTTAAAGGATGGTGGAAAAGAGCATGTTCAACATATAATTTAACTGAACAGCCCATTGTTATGTTTGATATCTTAATTGTTAAAGCTGTTACAGCAAAAGCTTGGTCAAATGGGTAATGGCCTCTCATTACGGGATCCAAGATCCCACTGTAGAATGCTCATGGTTTGTGCCCCATTGTAATTTCTATGCAATGACAGCTGTCATCACTACTCCATTTGAATGGGAAAATAAAGACACTCATTTTAATTGGGGATCCCTAATACTGAAGTGATAATTGCTAACTTCAACTCATAAAAGGCATCTACCATCTCACCTCTCCATGCTTTGTCACTGTCTTTCTGTGCTTGTTTTAGTCCTTTTAAGAGTCGCCTGACATATGTGCTGTAATAAAATTCCCATGCCCTACAATAATTAAGGCCTAGAAATTGCTGTAATTCTTTCACTCTCTCTGGCATGCATGTTTTCATGATTGCTTCTGCTCTTTTAGGTGTCACCTTTCTCCCTTCTTTTGATAACAACTGACCTATGTACAGAATGTCCTGATGACAATATTGCATTTTCTCTTTGTCCACTTTAAACCCTTTCTCTACCAATACAGTCATTAGTGTTAATGAGTGTCACTTGCACTCTTCCTCTATGGTGATACATACCAAGATGTCATCTACATATTGTATTACCATGCTGAAAAGTTGTACATTTCCCAAATCCATCTGCAGCACTCTGTTAAAGACAGAGGCTGACTCATATTACCCCTGGGGTAAGTGAGTATGTTGTAAGTTAATTCTGCGGTAAGTGAAGGAGGTCAAATACTGTGACTCTTCATGCAAGGGGATTGAAAAGAAAGCATTCTTTAAATCAGTCACAGTAAATTATTTAGCTTTGAATGGGATGTTCCACAATATTGTGGCTGGATTTGGCACCAATAGAAATTCAGCCTCAACAATATTATTCAGGGTGTGCAAGTCCTGGATAAATCTCCATGATCCCCCTGTTGCCTTCTTGATCAGGTATTAGTGTTGTTACATGGGGAATCTGAAAGCACTAATATCCCTTGTTGCACTAAGGCAGCAATAGTCTCATGGATACCCTTGTCAGCTTCCTTTGGCATGGGGTACTGTCATACTTGTGGTAAAATAGCTCTCTTATTGAGTTTAATCTTGACTGCTCCTACTCCTTTTAATAGACCAACGTCATACGGACTGCTGGCCCACAGTGTGCTCGGTGCATGTGCCAAATCCTCTTGGAGGAAACGCAATACTTTTTTTTCGCTAATTACATTCTCTGGGGAATATCTCTGTTCTCAATTTGTACGCAATATGCAAGACTGGTGTTAATTATCACTTTGTTTATGTTTGTTGTGTTTATATAGCGCTTGTCATGGGAGACTTTGTGAACAATTCCTCATCTGTCGGGCCTGTCGGTCTGTGTGCTTAGTCAAGCACTATTACAGTGCACCAATTTACCCCTTCCTTGTCTATTCCATGCAAACTTACTGTCTTCCCTTAATATTGCTGGTTCTAGTTCAACTTTAATTACCTGGCCCTTTTCCACGTCCGTGGGCACTTATGGTCTGAATAAAAACTCTGCAGGTAACCTCAATATTTAGTTTTGTATTCAGGGTAGCCATGTCAATAACACATGACTCATTAAAGGAATATTTCAGGGTCCAGTGGAAACCCTCTGTGCTTTCTAACCATAAAATTCTGTTCTGAATTCTTGTGCATTCACATAATGGATCCCTGGGGTAAAACATATTATCCCCATGTCAGTAAATGATATTGTCATATTTCATTTACTCAAGTCACTCCCCAATATGTTGACTGGTGTCTTGCGAGAATATATCAATGGCATAGACATGCCGTGTTCTCCTATGGTGATCGGTAAATCATCTGTAAAAGGAATCGTAGTAGTCAACCTAGAGAATCATTGTGCATTGATGGCAATGCCTGACATTCGGAACTTTCCTTCTCTAAAACAGGATTGAGTCGGCCCTGTATCTACCAAGAAGGAAAATGTTTTATTACCTATGGTCACTTCGACCCTCGGTTCCTCTTGTGGGTCTGGTGTGATCGATGGGATGGAACACATGAAGTTTTTTGTTGGCTGTCTTATTGTGGCTACATATTCAGTCCTCTGCTGGTGAAAGGATTCCCTCCACTACTGTCACACACCCTACTCTAGGTGTGGGTGTCTGTTGTACTAGTTTCACGTTCCATGGTGTTGCTGCATTCTGCTGTGTGTTCTGTTGGGTATAGAAGTGTTAGGAAAGATTTCCATTTATGAGTAATGTTCCCTCCAGTTGTGTACCCCCCAACTGTTTGCTGTTGTTTAAACACCATAGTATGACTTTGCCAGTGAAGCACAGCCTTCAGCTGCACTCCACTGGGCTTTCGCTCACTTTATTATGGGAAACTGACATGCCCTTAAAGACAGTCAGTACTGGGAGACTGTTTCCCTGAGTCCTTTCCAATGTTGCAACTTCTCTGCAACATGTTACAAGTACACAATGTACCTTACAGTGCAGTGCGCTTGGGTCTTCCTTTCGTTTTCATAGGCCCTAGACTCCCTGAAAGGATTTTTCAGGAGAAGTGCAGATGTGCCTTGGAGAGGGCTGGTGGCAGCTTATCTTTCCATGTATGTTTAACCCGTTCTTGCCATGCAAACTGCGTTTACCGCATTTGGCATAGGAAGGTGGCTGGCTCCAAAATGACCATGCCATGTGGTTCTTCATCCTGTCCTTTGGCCATCTTGCCCCTTTGCTTTCTCCAGGTCGAGCAGGCCCGGGTCCGTCCTTATTTGGGCATGCATTCTCACATGAAACGCCAAGCTTTCGCAGGCTTCTGCGTGCCTTGGGTGTGTGCTTCCAGGATGTGGGCTGGACTGTCTAGTTCGAATACACATTCTGGGTGCCAGAGAGTCTGGTGTGCTGTGAATGACTGGGACCACTGGGGTCCATGATTGGTCCACGTCTGGTGTGACTGTATGTGAGCAGATCTCCCATTGGGTCTTCTTCATTTTGGCGCGAAGGATATTCTGGATAAGAGAAGGCCCCAAACACCCACACCAGGTCGATCTCTTGAGTTCTCAGTGAACCTAGGATAGGATCCAAGTATCCTGAAACTAAGAAGCCGAGTCGAGGAACTGCTGGTGACAAGCTGGAAGGTTTTACACCCTGAGCCCTCTGTCGTCCCGCTGGACCCCTCTGCATCTGATCAAACTTTAATGTCTACGAAGACGCTTTGACCCATTAGAATAGTGGGACCAACTATTCTCAGCACCTTCATCAAACCCTGCAAATAAGCCTTCTTGGAAGTGTCCCATGGCCAACTGGTGGGCTGACCAGCTTGTGCAGGACCTTTGATAGACAGCGCCGCTGTTTCGAGGAGACCCTTGAAACTTGGGACATAGCAAGCTGTATGTTCATGGCACTCTCGCACTGAGTTTCGTACACTTGGCATTCCCAGGTCTGGAATAAAGAGAGAGTGCCTGAACCGGAGTACACGCGGTTACTGTGTCGCCCAGCTGTGGTGACGAACTTCGCAGGTGCCTTGCTGCTGTGCCCCTCTATGACCTGAAATCTGCTACAGTGAAACTGGCCTGATCTACCCACCAGGAGCAGAGAAATTGCCACTGTCCCGTTGGGGAATCAACGCTGTAACTTTGCCGCTGAAAGCCGCATAACTTCTGCAACCGAAGTGGACTCGACTGCCGAAGTTTTGTCCGAAGTGCACCTAGGGTCGGTGAGTACTTGCAACCCTACCAGTGGCGCCTAGTGCATCCATCCACTTTTACGCACGAGTGTCCCCTGAGGGCCACTCAACTTTCCACAGATAGCCTGTGCTACCGTCCCATTCACAACTCGTGGAGACACTCCACGAATAGTGAGAACTTATTTTGCATGACCTCACCCACCTTGCTGAGCTGCTACAGGCCCTGCAAGAGACCCCGTTTTTGTCCTTCTGCACTATCGCGTGCACCAGCATTTGAAAGTACATTTGAGCACTAGGCTCCACTCTTGGTAGGGACTGGGCTGCCTCTCAGTTAGGATTTGACCGTTGCAGAGCTGCCTAAAGTGTATTTGCACTGTTTGCTCCCTTTCCTTTCAGGTTTTGGACCTATTCTGTGCTTTTAACCCTTTAGGCCACTTGGTATTGTATATAAGTATTTTAGTAGGATTGTATTGGTTTAAAGGTGCTACTGTTGATAATTACTGTGTGTTGAAACTCCAAAGGCCTTGAATAAACGTACTTGTATTTTTAATATATATATATATATATATATATATATACACCTGACTGGGAGTGATTTGTAAGTTTCCTTTACTTTGTGCTCATTGAGGTCTTTCAGTCACCCTCACCCCTCCTGAGACCTAGTCTTGACTGCCGCCAATGCTGCCTTGTTTGATCTGGCTTGTCCAGAAGGTTACCTTGTTCCAAGAAAATAGACTGGCCTTCTGAACCTCTGCCCACCAAGTCAGAGTTCAGAAATATACTAATTGTTATACAAATAACAATTAGTATATTTGTTCGAATATATTTGGCCGAATGGTTCATTTGACCGTATTTGTCCTGTACCGTTCGACCAAATTGGCTAATACATACAGAACATGTGGAGCAGGGGTTGCGGGGGGTGTCCCCCGCTCCCCATGATCAGTGTGTATCAGTCGTGGGGTGGTTGCAGGGGTGTACCCTGCTTCCTCAATATTGGAACAAGGGGGAGGAAAAAAAAGGGATCCTGCGGCATCAGATCCGACCCGTGTTAGAGGGACGGTCTGACGCCGCAGGGCAGAAGTGTACCAGGCTGCGAGGTAACCGGTAAGTGGGGGCTGGAGGGTGCGGAATGAATAATCTTTTTTTTTTCTTTTTTTTTACTCCCGCAAAGCTGAGGGCTTGCAACACCATACGATATTGCATGCGGTCAGTTTCTTTTCGGTCTATTTTTTACGACTGATTTTATTTCGGTACAATCTACCTAAACCGTTCTGTTGTACTGGTGCCTGTGTCTGCATTGGTGCTTGCTGCGTCTGGGGTTGCCTTTCCTGTTGCGTTTGCTGTATGGCCCTAGTTTCTGATACTGTGTGTGATCTTGGGCATACTATTCTGCTGGTTCTGCACTATAGGGTGGGGGTATGCTGTCCTCCCTCTTGGGTCTGTTTCTTGATAGGTCTGTTGCCTCTCTCCCCTTTCTACATACCTGTGAGATGTGTTGCATTTTCCCACACGTTCAACACCTTTGTGATGGTCCTCTGATTCTGGGTAGCCCTCCATGAAACCATCCTCCTTGCTGAGCTTGAAGCCCAGACCCTCTGCCTCAGGGTGCAAACTCTCGTCTTCGGGATAAATAATTATACTCTCCTCAAAATTATACTTTCCTCTTTCTGCTAAATTTCTGTTCATCCGGGGTTGCACATGCGGTGCCTCTTTGTACAAGATAACTTTCTCCCCCACTTGTCAATAATGCTCTTTCCACTGACATTTTCGACAGTTTCTGCTGAGCCAATTTTGCTTCATCAATGTTTCTACTGTGAAAAACCTGAAGGTGTTTCACAACTCCGTCCCCAGGGATCCCTTATTCTGGTGGCCAGGAAAGGGCCATCGCTATTGGATCCTGACCCTGATGGTGGACAAGCGAGTGAAGATCACCTGGGTAGGGGCGTCCTCTGGGAGTGGTGAGGAGACACCGGAAGGTGAGACATGGTGTCCCCCATTTCCTGACAGTTATTTACCCCATATTCCCTCTCCCTCTATGGGATACTGCAACTCCCCTCCTTTCCTTATCAGCCCAACTACTGAGATGAGGAAGACTGAGATTAGGAAGATTACCGCTAGTAACATGTACTGGCCTTGTCCCACTAATAAGGTCAGGCAGGGTCAGGCACTCAGTCCCCATCACATACACACGCCTGAAACTCATGGACCACTTTCCAAACTATAAATTGTGGCACACAGAAAGACGCAGCGAGCGAGACATGTGTCAAGAAGTAAGGCAAGCTGGATGGCGAGACGGAGTAGCAGCTGAGAGTTGCCGAGAACCAGGCCAGGGACAACGGGACGCCGAGACGCTGACAGTCTGTAGAGTTCATAGAACGGAGCCGAGGGGCCAGCTAGTCCCTTTCCTCCATGCGCCAGCAAACTGCTTGTTTCCTCCCCTGGGCCGCAAGGCCTCCTGGGAGTGTCTGAGGGACAAGTGGGCAAGACCCTGACGAGCTGAAAGCAGGAGGATGCGCAAAAGCAATTACAACCAGTGAGTTCAAAGAAAGGGAGAGCCCGGTTTAAAATACGGGAGATTGTGGAAAGCTACAGTGTTACACGCAAGACTACGCGTTGAAGGATAAAGACATTGAATTGAAAGCTTGTAATTATTTAGGCGCGAGGGAGCCGATGAGAAATAAAGTAATGGAGCGGTGCCGTGTGAGAAGGCATGTTAAACGCTTCTTTAAAACTAACAGAACAATTAATAATAAAAGCAAATGTGTTGAAAGCCAGGGAAGGGCACGAGGGAAAGGGAGTGTGCAGAGATTCCGAAAGGCTAATGTGAAAGTGAATGGCTATTTTGGTGAAACGAGGAACAGTGTGGTCGTGGGCCCATCCTAATGAACTATATGCTTTTGTGAAATAAGTAAGAGTGGCTAAGGGACCGTTCTGCGAACTCATGTGCAAGAGGCACGGACATTAAGAAACTAACCCTATTGTCAGAGTCACACATTGGGGTCATAATACTATGCGCTTGCGAAGGTCTGACTGGTGATAATTGTGAAGAGAAGTACAAAGGTTGCGGAAGGGAGTTTTCCCCGAGCTCTATGAAGTGGAGCTGTTTATCTGGAAAGTGTTTCAGTAATGTTTGTGTTTAAAGACAGGCAAGCGCCGCCTGTGAAAGTAATTGAGAAGTAATTTTGTGAATATCTGTTTGACAATTGTGAGACCAGATGAGAGAAGCCCGAAAGAACCCATTAAGGAGAACTGTGACGCATATTGAACTGTCATTGAAATAGGCGAGGGAAGTCAACAGATTTATGGGAAACCTTTGAACTGGCCATACTTCCCTCCTTGAAGAAACTTTGTAAGAACCCCAGTGAACTGAACTTGGTGAAGGGAGTGGGGAGCAACTTTCATTGCCATTCTGACATTCTTTTGATACTATTTTATTTCATACATTTTCCCACACTTGGTAATTGTGAAACGTGAGAGCAAGTATAGGTTTCCGACACAGACATTGTCCTTTGTTTGACTGACTTGGACCATTTTATTTACTTTGATGGTAGAGACTACTCCCAATACAGAATTAGGGCAAGCTAAGAAGTCTCCAACCCCAGTCAAACTTAATGAAGGTGTTGAAACGTACATCTTTGTGTCTGTGTCCTTACTTGTTATACCATGCCTGCCTCACAGTGAATATAAAGGTAGGTAACTGAAAGCTTGTGGTGGTTATTTTTTGGGTCTAGTTTGTTTTTGATTGCCATTCTGACATTCTTTTGATACTATTTTATTTCATACATTTTCCCACACTTAGTAATTGTGAAACGTGAGGGCAAGTATAAGTTTCTGACACAGACATTGTCCTTTGTTTGACTGACTTGGACCATTTTATTTACTGTGATGGTAGAGACTACTCCCAATACAGAATTAGGGCCAGCTAAGAAGTCTCCAACCCCAGTCAAACTTAATGAAGGTGTTGAAACGTACATCTTTGTGTCTGTGTCCTTACTTGTTATACCATGCCTGCCTCACAGTGAATATAAAGGTAGGTAACTGAAAGCTTGTGGTAGTTATTTTTTGTGTCTAGTTTGTTTTTGACTTATACCTAGAAGTAAATGCGCACCAAGAATGAAATGCACAGTACTAGGTCTGTAGATGTCGAGCTAAGATACAGTGGTAAAACTATGGCAAAAAAGGAAGTGTCAGGATTTTTCCTACAGTCCGTTACGAATGAATAAGCAAATAGCAGATTTACTCATATGGATTTTTCCACGAAGTCAATGTAATCGTTCAACAGGCAATGAAGGAATGTAGTACCTCTTAAATTAACAAATTTGGGTGTATACAGAGAATTGTGAAACCAAAGACAGTGACAGAGCATAATGCTTTGCTTATTTTATTTCCCAGCTTCTTGCAACACAGCTAACAGTCTCAGTCCTGGAAATCTCCACATGGGCCAGCCATAGTACAATGGTGGGATACGTTTGGGTGTGTTAGCACTAGGCTATCTTATCAGAGGCACACGTTTAAGTTGGGGCTACTACAAAGTGATAAAAGAAGCGCACCCTCTAAACTCTCCACATGCACCAAGAACACCAATTTTTTTCTCATCAATGTCTAGTAGTAGGCACCAATTTGGAGTCCTGATCGTTTGTTAATGTGGTTTTACTGCACCAAACATGACACTCCTTCTCTTAGACACTCCCCAATACTGAAACAAATCCTAAAACTATAGCCATGTTCTACCTCTGTGTATACTTTGAATATCCTATATAGTGTCTGTCGTGTATACCTACTTAACCTATGCTAATCTGTAATGTCCCTTTAACATTTTCCAACATCATGCTCTAGGTGTGTCTCCATCTGTAAATGTATCTATTTTAAATTATCCAGAATAAGGATTGCTCTTCTCATTTTATAAACTTCAAAGTTGAGCTTGACATTTTCATTAACATTCCATGACTCTCCGATAACCTAAAACACACTCCATTCTATAAATACTGTACTAAATGATGTTAGTATCTTCTATCCAACTTCCCTCTTATTTACAGTTCAGTACAGCTTTATTTCAGTACCTAGTACCATAAAAGCACAAGACCGTATCGTTCATCAATCACTACAACATCGCACAGTTTATTTACTTGAAGGACCTTCTGTCCACCTGTGCAGACTTTAAGAACACTATACAGCTTCACTCCGGGGACTTCATCATCACACACTATCCCTATAGGGACTTTGATATCATCACACACCAGCTCTGTGGGAACTTCAGCATCATTACATACTAACCCTGTGTGGACTTCTACACCATCACTGACGATCCCTGTGGGGACCTCAAAATCCTCAAACACCATCTCTGTGGCACTTCAATAACATCACATACCATTGCTGTGACCATTGCTGTGAGGGCTTCAGCAATATCACTCACCATCTAAGTGCGGACAGCAGTATCATCACACACACTTTCTGTGCGGATATCAGCATACTCTTATGTCCAGTCCCCTTTCCTCCATACTGTATGGGCGTCCCTCGCGAGGGACAGGAGACTGAACCCTTTTCACCAGAAAAAACGTCTTCCCCTTTAAATTTAGAGGCACGCAGGGCCGCGGCCCTGGGAGCATAAGCTCGCCTGACTCCTCCCACCGGCACCACTCCTCAGTCCCCTGTTCCGCGTCGACGGGAACGGGCCGATTTCACCAGCACTCCTGGCTTTGGCTTCGGCTATGTAATACCACACGCTCTTCCCCGGATATTCTTCGATCTTGTCTTTTCTTTTTCTTCTAGTTACTTGGTCCTCCGACGCAGTGCTCCTCCCTGGCACATGTCGACTTCGACGGGCTTCAGTAGGTGTCCAGCCTGCGAGGGGCTCTTCTCCACATCAAACCCCCACTCTCGTTGCCTCGGCCCCGACCACGGCTGGGAAAGTTGCTCATCGTGCGACTCCTCGACACCTTGGCCACTGAAGAGCAGGCTAGCTAGCGGGACAGAGCTCTTTCAGACTAAGGTAAGGCCTCTATTCACACTCACACCCTGCAAGGGCGACTCCTTGCCGAAGAAGTACCCGACCGGCTCTAGTGCCAGCACACCTACCGAGGCTAGTCCAGCTACCGGCCTTGCGGACGAGGGGTCTCTGGATCCTCCCGGGATCGGTGCTACCGGGGTTACTCCCGAGGGGCAACGCACTAGTACCGGCATCGTGTCCGAGGGGGCGCATACACACAGCATTACCGGCAGTTCTGCCGAGGGCTCTACACCTTCCAGGCCTCGGCCTGAGGTGCAGGATAAGCATTACGATCCAACACCAAGCGTCTTGGACAGGGCTGGTTCCAGCGAGCCAGGCACCACGACTTCGGCATGTGGCACGCAGCTCCACAAAATGGCCGCCATGCCAGATAAAATAGCAGCTCATCCGATGCCTCCTCTAGCAGAGTGGGTCGAGGAACGAGTCACAAGGTGGGACTGTGATCAACCAGGTACGTGGCCTACAGCGTATCCATCAGCAGCACAGGGCAGGTTCCCCCCCTGCATCCCAGAGAGAGTGCGCCCTTTGTGCAGCAGCCCTTGGCCACTCCATCAATATCTCCTGCCACCTCTTCAGCCTCTGAAGACAGGTTCTTTGAAAGGTTTCTGGTGCTGATGCAAATGCCCCAGATGCAATATATCCTTCGGGATGCTATCAGGGACATGCTCCCTCTGGTCACCCCACCGGTACCTTCGGTCATTCCTCCAATGGCTCTGGTGCCTCAGGTCCCAGTGCTTCCCGCTCTTCCTTTCCCGCTCCTGTTCTGGCCCCTGTGCCATCCGCAGTACAGGCGGTTCCACAGGCTCCGGTTCCCACACCGCAGCTCACGGCACCCAGTACCCCTCCACCAGTTCTGGATCCTCCAAGCACTCAGGCTGACACAGACGAGGAGGAGCACCCAGACACACCATTGTCAGCAAAGGCGTTCCATAAATTCTTGAGGCCCTGGCAGAATACCTGGGCCTTCCTCAGCCCGAGGTTGAGCAGCCCGAGGAGGGGGACCTGGCAGATTTCCTCACGCTAAGGCCCCCCTCCAAGACTGGGATCCCGATGCAGGACCATGTTGTTGCCCTGGCCAAGAAGGGGTGGCTCAAGTCACACTCGGCCCAACCTGTCAATCGGTGCCTCTACGCCAAGTACA
This sequence comes from Ambystoma mexicanum, assembly GCF_040938575.1. Classification (NCBI taxonomy): domain Eukaryota; kingdom Metazoa; phylum Chordata; class Amphibia; order Caudata; family Ambystomatidae; genus Ambystoma; species Ambystoma mexicanum. The sequence continues at coordinate 155,618,703 of NC_090937.1, forward strand.
GGCAGCTAGAGGGGGATACAATCGCACTCCTTGGTGATTGCTGCAGTGTCACTCTATTCTAAGCCTCAGTCGTCCTCGCCCACGTGTCTCCGGTGGGGGCAGACTTTCCTCTCACGTGCAATTTTGGTGCCAACATTTTTTCGTACCCCTGGGTCCTATCTATAGTCTCCATAGGGTACCGCCTACCGGTCCCTCCCTCTCCTCCCTCCTGCCCTCCTCTCCCACAGATTGGGACAGCAACTCTGTTGACGGAAGTCGGGTCTCTCGTCGAGAGCCAGGCAGTGGAAGACGTTACAGCCTCCCAGAGAGGATTGGGCTTCTATTCCAGGTTTTTCGCCATACAGAAGAAGAACCAGGCTGGCCTGAGAGTTGTGTTGGACCTTTCCACCCTCAACCTCTCCCTGTCTGTACAAAAATTCAAGATAGTTATGCCAGCTCTCATTGCGGGGACGCTAAACAGGGGAGACTGGATGTGCTCCCTGGATCTGAAGGACGCTTATCTACACGTCCCGATTTGGCAGGCTCCTCGGTCCTTTCTGCGTTTCAGGACCATGGGCTTTCCAGTACATGGTTATACCCTTTGGCCTCAACTCCACCCACAAGGTATTCACCAGACTGATTAATGCAGTGACGGCTCTCCTCAGGACCCAGGACCACACCATATCTGCCCATACCTTGACGACTGGATTGTCAGGGCCTCCTCTCCAGAGGCGGTTCTTCACACCTTCTCCGCTCTTAAGAACACTCCATGACCTGGGGTTTACTATCAATCTTAAGAAGTCTCTTCTGCAACCCACACAGCTGACCTTCCTGGGCCTCATCTGGGACACAGTCTTCGACAGGGCGTTTCCCTCAGAGGACAAGATCACGGCCATCAAGCGAGCTACTAACTTCCTCTCCAGGACTGTGACTTCGTCCTGGTGGTACCAACACCTACTGGGCATTATGGCAGCGGTCGTTCTGGCCGTCCCCCACACAAGACTCTGGATAAGGAGGCTGCAACTGCACTGTGCAGCTTCCTGGAATCAGGAGAGGGGCTCACAATCTGAGCCTGTGGCCATTCCCACGTCTCTCCACCCAGACCTCCTCTGGTGGTCTGCGGACTTCAAGCTACGGCAGGGCAAGCTCTTTCAGCAGCCTCTCCCTCAGGTCACTGTCACAACTGACTCCTCTTTCAAGGGCTGGAGAGCCACTTGGGACAACCACAGCGTCCATGGAGTCTGGACCCGGCAGGAACAGGAGTCCCACATCAACTGGCTAAAGTTGAAGGTCATATGGCTGACCCTCAAAGCCTTCCTCCCTATCATAGAGGGCAAGACAGTACTTATACAGATGGACAACTCCACCAGCATGTACTATGTGAACAAGCAGGGTGGTACCAGATCCCCTCCACTTTGCAACCTTGCGATCAGCATGTGGGATTGGGCCCTGGAGAACAACATCTAACTCATGGCTGTCCACCTCCCGGGGGAAGCCAACCTGGAGGTGGACAGACTCAGCAGACTGTGGGCGGACAATTATGAGTGGCAATTGAACAACCAGGTACTGGAGGAAATCTCCTACAGATGGGGGCACCCCCAAGTGGATCTGTTTGCCTCCCACGTCAAGAAATGCCATCAGTTCGCCTTCCTGGCACGGGCGGCCCCGGCTCCCTGGGCGATGCCTTCCAGCTACAGTGGAACTACATGAGGGCGTACATGCATAAGCAATCGTGTCACCTCAGCATCATTTTGATAGCTCCCAGGTGGCCGGCGAGACCATGGTTCTCCAAGGTTCTCAGCCTATCAGACAGGCCTCCCATTCACCTACTGCTGTCCCCAGCTCTGCTCCTGACCCAGCAGGGGGGCATGGCCCGTCACCCTGCTCCTCACAAGCTAGCACTCGCCGCGTGGTTCCTGGACAGGTCACTCTGAAACACCTCAACCGATCGCAGGTTAGCCTGGAGATCATACAGGGCACCAGAAGCAAAGCTACCAGGAGTGGATACAAGAGCAAATGGTCTAGATTGTCATTGGGCCAGCTCTAAGGAGATAGACCCTCTCAAGTGCTCTTTGGATGGCGTCCTCTCCTTTTCGGCACACCTTGCCCGCTCGGGAGTGCAATTCGACACATACTGCACTTACCTGGCAGCCATAGCTGCCTACAGGAATTGAGAGGAGGATCTATCTTCCTCCTGTAACCCGGTGGTCAAGCGGTACCTGGCGGGCCTCCACAGACTCTACCTGCCCATAAAGAGGCCTCACCCAGCCTGGGACCTCAATGTGGTATTGGGTGCATTGGCCCTCATGCCATTTGAGCCAATGGCTTCCGCTGACATCAAGTGGGTAACCCTAAAGACAGCTCTGCTTGTGGGCCTCACCTCAGAGTGCAGGATCAGCAAGATCCAGGCCCTCGTGGCCTCAGAGCTCTACACCACTTTCACAAGGACAAGGTGGTCCTCCACCCTGCCTTCCAGCCAAAGGTCTCATCCGCCTTCCACCTTATTAAGGAGATTGTGCTACTTTCTTCTCCAATCCAAAGGATGAACCTCCGAGTGTTGCATCGCCTCGATGTCAGGCACGCTCTGAAGTATTACTTGGACAGGACCAAGGATTTCTGCAAGTCGGATGCCCTTTTTGTCACTTTCAGAGGTGCAAAGCAGGATATCAGGCTTCCAAGGCCTCCATCTCTATGTGGATGTTCGCGCCCATCAAGGAGGCCTATGAGGAGCAGCACAAGCCAGTTCTGGGTAATTTGCATGCTCATGCGATCGGGGCCAAGACCACGGCTATTGCGTTCCAACACCATGTTCCGTGGCAGGTCATCAGTAGGGCGGAAACCTGGGCCACCTCCTCAGCTTTTTGCAAGCATTTCTATCTGCACATCGCCTCTAGGTCAGACGCGGCTTTTGGTCAGGCGGTTTTGAGAAACCTGTTTGCTTAAGGAGGGTCTGCTCTCCACCCTAGGGCTACACTCAGTTGTAATCCCCCATACAGTATGTGGGAAAGAGGACGGGACATAAGAGTAATTCATAGTTACTCACAGTAGTGACTAACATACTCTTAGTCCATAGTCCCCTTTCCTCTGTACATCCCACCATTCTCCCCCCTAATAATACTGGTGTCATTAGGCAATGTTGCATATTGTCGACGCGTGAATGGGGACTGAGGAGTGGCACTGGTGGGCTGAGTCAGGCGAGTGCCCCCCCCTGCGCGCCTCTAAATTTAAAGGGGTAGAAGGTTTTTCTGGTGAAAAAGCTTCTGTCTCCCGTCCCTTGCGACAGACCCCATACAGTATGGAGGAAAGGACTATGGACTAAGAGTAAATTAGTCACTACAGTGAGTACCTATTTATCACACACCAACTCTGCAGGTATTTCAGCATCATTACACACCATCCCTGCGGGGACATCAGCATTGTCACGTATCTCTGTGGGACTTCAGTATCCTTGCATACCATCACTGTGGAGACTTGTATACCATACCCAAAAAGTATACATACCCAAAAAGTGCTTCTACCATTTGCGCTCAGAGATTGTGCCCTACCTCTTCTTTGCACACAGAGTACTGGCCATCATCGGCTTCCTTCTTTCAAGAATCAACTATTTATTTATTTTATTTATAGGTTTATATTGCGCAGAAACCCGCAGGCATCAGGGCGCACCAAAAAGACAACGGACATAAATATAAAACGGGAAAGAAGGGCAGCTTAACTAAGAGAATGGGGATACTAGTTTTTAACCTTTACTTGAAAAGGTGTGTTTTCAGTATTTTCCTTAAGTTTATATAATTCTTTTCGAGCCTTAGTTCAATTGGAAGTCTGTTCCAGTTGTGTGCTGCATTTAAGGATCTTGTTGGTACATATGGAATGATGCTTTCTTTGAGATAAGCTGCGGAATAGCCAAACCGACATCTGTGTACTAATGCCATGCTTTTGAAGTGTATCCTGTCCTCAACAGCAAGCCAATGAAGAGCTTTCTATCCTTGGTGATATGCGCTCTCATTGTTTTCCTCTTATTTTTCTTACTGCATTGTTTAAAATAATGTGACATTTAGTTAGGCATCCCTTGCTTGCACCTAGCATGAGTGCGTTCCCGTAATCTAATCGGGATAGAATTGTTGCTCTAGCTATAGTGGTACTATTCTACTTGCTTAAATGGGGTCGAATGGATTTGAGGAGACGGAGATAGTACTGGCAATTTTTGTGTAAGTATGTGACCTGTGCTTCTGCACCCATCAAGGCTTCTAGGAATAAGCAGAGTGTTTTCACTTTCTCACTTACAATGATGGAGGAGTCTTTAATGGTGAAAGACCTGAACTCTGTGCTAAATTTAGCTCAAGCTTGGGTTGAGCCAAAAATAATCATCTCAGTCGTCCTCCCATTCAGACACATCTAGTTCCTCTCCATCCAGGCTTCGATTATGTTATATACGGCTTCTACCTTGGGACTGTCATTGATCTAACACCCGCTTAGTCCCACCACCACCTGGTTGTCCTCTGTATAGTTAGAAAAATAAGCTCCAATGTTATTGAGCACTATACAGAGACACCTCAGGTAGAGGTTGAACAAAAGCATGGATAGACTAGCGCCTTGCGGCACTCCACAATTTATGGGCGTTTCACTAGAGAATATTTCCCTCTAATGGATCTTAGATTTCCTGCCTGAGATGAAGGAAGCTACCCATCTGGTGGCTCCCGGCAAACAGCATTTACCTAGGTATGACAGACTTTCTCACAGAAACACTTCAGCAGATACACAGAAGCTTGGCTACTACTCATCAGGAGGGTACACTTAAGACCGGCTCTCAGAACACACCATGACTAGAAATTCAAAACGTATCCAGCTTACGTCCCTCACCCACATTGCACTTGAAGGTCAAGGAGCAAAATTACTCCAAAAAAAAAATCACTCATCCCACCATCCAGAGTCCTAAGATTAAGAAACAGATTAATGGAAACTAGAGGAGTTTTCAGAGAAAGACAACAGAGGGTCTGCTTTTTCCACTATGGTGGACACACACTGGAATGCACTACCAAGAAAGTCTGCACCCTAAAGGACCCCCTGAAATTCAGGAAAAGTCTAAAAGCTGGGCTCTTCAATTCTCAACATAAAGACACACATCAAGCAGCAGAAATGAACTCCTAAAAAGTTGACCTTTCATGCAGAGACGCAAATTAAAGGAACACCATACCAACTCCTGACCGCCTGCCTAGAACAAAACACACAACACTCAGAAACCTCTAATGACTAGAAGAACTCGCAACAAGGCACCGCCACAACCATTGGGGGACAACTTCCCTGCCAAACGGAATATCTAAACATCAATATAGGACATCTTCAAGCATCCACATTTAAAGCCAAACACCTCTGACCACAACCAACAGCAATACCAATAATTTTAAAGCACCACAGACACCCAAACACTCCTGACCTTTTGACTAACCCTCAATTTCTCTCCATCATACTCACCAAACACAAACTAAAACCAGCCACTAACACACTGCCATTTTGTTTAAAAATAGGTTTCCCCAAATTTGAACATCACAAATGTACCCCTAATGACAACAAACATGCTGAGCCCCTGGCCAACACACACCCACACTATAAGCATGGTGCCAGACCTCTAAGGGCCAGATTCCTAAAATCTTTTTTGTACAAGTGAGGAGATTCACTCATTCAGATGCCCTTTCCCCCGTCTGGGTATTTTCACAAATAAGGGGGCATTTCTGTGCATTTAATAGGGCATCCTGAATTCACAAAAATAAGGGTTGTTCACCATCGCCTGTTGCGAACAGGTGCAGGGGGGGGGCGCAAATCATGGCAGGGTCATTTATGACCCTGTCATTATTTCCTGCTGTCACACTAGCATTACCATCCCAACATTTTTTGTTTTGTCAATCATTTAACAGAGACGGGCCCTTTTAGGGACAGTGTCTGTGAAATGCGCTCCCAGCAACCACATTTTCTAATGTGTATTCACAAGTGGGCTAGACTTTTTCTCCCTCTGTCCAGCCCCTCCTGAAATGTGCAGGTCACCTTTGAGAATAAGGTGACCTGCGCATTTCAGCAAAGAGCGGAAAATTGAAAAAAAGAACATCTGCGTTTTTTTTCATTTGTGCTAATTTTTGAGAATTGTGCCAAAGGCCTTTAATGCCTGTGACATTTCTCACCTAGAAAGCTTACAAGCATGCAGAGCTCAAGCTACTTCAGATCTTCAAAATCGACACAAAGCACTGCACGATTGCTTTTTCCTCTCTTCGCAATGAACCAAAGCTACCCACTCTCTTCTAGATCCTCCAGAGCACCTGGAGACCATGCAAATGGTAGTGGTGCACAATACAACATCTAATTTGATAACATAGACATCACAAACAGTCGTTGTCGGCACCTCAATATCACCAAACACCATCTCTGTGAGGACTTCAATATCATCACACACTATCCCTTTCAGAGCGTCAATATCATGGCACACTATTTCTGTCGGAACATCAACATCATTACATGCTACTTCTGGTGAGACATTTATATCGCCACACGACATCCCTGTGGGGATCTAAACATCATCAAACTCTGTCCCTTTTGGGACTTAAGTATCATCTTGCATCATCTCTGTGGGGACTTCGCAATTGTCACAAACCAAGTCTGTGTGGACTTCAGTATCATTACATGTTATTCCTGTGAGGCCTTTTGTACGGTGACATAGTCTACCTGGGGACCGCAATATCACCATACTAACTGTCTGTGCTTATTCAATATGATTGCACACATCCCTGTAGTGATTTCAATAACATTATAACACCTCTGTTAACCCTTTAACTGATGTATCCATTTCCATGCAATCCTAAGCACTAATTGCACTACATGCATTATAAACAAATATGTCACGTTATCGGAACTGGAAAGGTATTGACAAGAATGTGACATTCCTGTTCTCAGGAATAGTAGGATTAGTACTTGATTATGATCAAAGAGAATGCATGTGTTACACACCATCTAGGTCTATATTTACAATATTAGCCGTCATCCTCTTAGGATGTTAAATATATATGTACTCCAAACCTATGCTGATGTGAAAATCTTCCAACAATACCTGTGGGGTTTTCAGGCTAATCACAAACCATGTAGGGAATTCAGTATTATTACACAAAACGAATGTGGAATATCATCAAGCACCTTTCAAATCACAACATATGATTCATGTGGGGACTTCAATATAATCACCTATATTCGCAGTGCCTAGAGATGGCTTGCTGGTAATGTTTTGAATAAATCTGAGTACTCTCTTTATTCCGAGGGACTTCAATATAAAAACACTATTTCAATAGTATCTCCATGGCACTTATTTTGTAGAAAAACGTAATTTGGTCGTGGGGAGCCATTACGTATTGACATACACGTAGGCGGCTTCCCTTCTGCCAAATTTTCATTATTTGCACGGTGGACTGCAAAAGTCCATGACAATAGGCAGCATACACACGTGTACGCTCCTTTTGCCCTGCACTTTTGCACTCCGCTGTACAAAGTGAATAAATACTACCTGGCATGTTCTCATGCCAGGCAGTGTTTACATTTAATTGTGAGCGCCCACAGCATCGTCTGTGGCATGGTAGCAGACAAATGTGCACTGCTCAGAAAAAGATTGACGCAAGGAAGAGATGAGAATTGTTGCCTTCTTAACTGCCATTGACACCCTCAGGGGAAGGATTGGCAGTGAGCTGCTCCCGCATAGGCATCCAAGCCCAGTCATAGAAGGAATCCCACCACCTCTTCACAAGGACAGAGTGCCTTGTCAAAATGAGTGGACAATATTGCTGGTGGATCCTGATCCAACAGTCCCTGTTGCAAAAAGAGAGTAACATTCCGCACTTCCTTTTTTTTTAGTTGAGGTTTCCTGTAACAGAGCAACAAATTCTAATTTTATGTGCACTGGGACATCCAGAAATATAGTGAGTCAAAAAGGTTAAACAAAAATAACCCCTAGGGTTCACTATCTCTACCATCAGGGGAAGTATAGATACATTCTCATAAACAAAGAGATAGAACAACAAAATACACCCATTACGTGTGTAATACTTGGAACAAAGGATACTTGTCCACCTGGTCACCCTGTATTCCTATCTTGAAAAAATAGATAGTGTACACACAAGCTAATTCATATTTGTAATTTATTATGACCCAAAAAAATTTTGGGAGAAAATTTGAAATGACCCTGAATTAACACAACATATAAAATACAAAAATATATAACTCAATTCTCATAAAAACTCTATTTGAACAAATGCATAGACACAAAACTAGCAGCATTTCACAACATCATAAAACAAATGTGTCACGAACAAAACATATATTCCCGACATGCAGCATGTTTCAGTTCTTGATGCCTAGAAGTGGCTGAACTTTCTTCAGGGGAAACAAACTTCTTTTTTTCATTTAAAAATCTTGCAATATTGTGCAGTAGGGGTCCTAGAGACATCCATCATCAGATTGTCTCAATTGGGCTGAAAAATTTAAAAATGGCAGAAAACGACTGAGTACTAAGCAATCACATACAAAATATCAACCTCCACCTCAGTGAAGGGCCCCAAGCCTCACCACGGGGGGAAGAAAAAGGTGGCGTACTTATTAAGTGACTTATTGCCATTCAAGAAGTGATCGTCTATGACTCTTTTGTAGCTTTGTAATTTCTTTTCATGTCTAAGGCCACTGATTGGACTCTTGATGAATCTGTCATGGTGATGGGTGCTCACCTTTTTCTTCCCCCCCGTGGTGAGGCTTAGGGCCCCTTCACTGAGGTGGAGGTTGATATTTTGTATGTGATTGCTTAGTACTCAGTCGTTTTCTGCCATTTTTAAAATGTTCAGCCTAATTGATGACATCCGATGGTGGATGTCTCTAGGACCCCTACTGCACAATATTGCAAGATTTTTAAATGAAAAAAAAGTTTGTTTCCCCTGAAGAAAATTCAGCTACTTCTAGGCATCAAGAACTGAAACATGCTGCATGTCGGGAATATGTTTTGCACGTGACACATTTGTTTTATGATGTTGTGATATGCTGTTATTTTTGTGTCAATGTATTTGTTCAAATTGAGTTTTTATGAGAATTGAGCTATATATTTTTGTATTTTATATGTTGTGTTAATTCAGGGTCATTTCAAATTTTCTCTAAAAATGTTTTTTGGTCATAATAAATTACAAATGTGTACACCATCTATTTTTTCAAGATAGGAGTTCGGGGTGACCGGGTGGACAAGTATCCTTTGTTCCCAGTATTACACAGGTAATGGGTGTATTTTGCTGTTCTATCTCTTTGCTTGACATCCAGAAATATACCATCAGTGGAACATTAAATAGTCCAGCACATTATACACCACAAACGCCAACCTAATATATTCACTGGAATGCAGGCGCTTAATAGAAAACCATGTTCCTCAGAGATAGGACCCACAGTGACAGAGTATCTGGATGAATTATGAGTTTACTCTCAATACCTACAACATTTATCACTTCATCAGAATAAAGTGTATGTGGAAACTGAGAGGCTCTCAACGTGGAATGGAGAGCAAAGCTCTTTTGTGAGTCAAATATGAAACATTTTTGCAGCTGACAGCACAATTAACATAGTGATAGATGAATAAGGGGATATCAATGGGGCAATATTCTTGCAGACCCCTGGATGTTCTATTGTGTGTTCAACATATTAGGCAGTACAGGTGGAGCAAACTCTGGGGAAAAGGAAAAAGCAAGTTGCGTTTGTTGAGCTGACTGTTGTACTGGTTGGTTAGGACATTCAGACTTCCAAAGTCCAAATTCTGTGCAACATTAAATTAATGACTATATGCATTCCCAGTTTCTTTCCTGAAGATCACCTTGTCCCTGGTGAGCCGGAGCTCCTATTCCTCTTTTCTGCCCCTCCCTTGGAACCTGAAACCAGCAAAGTGCTCTACCCTTCCTTGCGAGGTCTTGAGGTTATTGGAGCAATTTTTCTCATATGTTTTCTTTCTGTCTGTAATGGGAGGGAAAGAAATCCAACCCCTCACGCAAACCAGGTAGGCTGGGAAATCCCAGACCCAATAAACGGAATTCAAAATAAATGACAAATGCCTGTTTTATTCATCAGTTATGTAAAACAGGGACAATAAGTAACAATCCTCAGAGGTCTCATCATTGTCGAGCATGACAATGTTTTGAAAACAAAGTATTGTTAGTCCCAAATCTGAGTTACTGCCAATAAATGAAGACACACCAGTCATGAAACATTATCGCTCAAGCAAACCCACATTCATCCATGGCTGTGTACAGCCATAGATAAGGTATGTTTTATACATTTTCGTATCACTTCAAGTTCGTTCTAGTTCATCATGTGATCATGACCCATGAAAAGTGGGCATTTTGCTATGGTAACATGTGCTGCAGCGCTCTTTGTCATACCTTAGACAATTAACTGTCTGGGACCAAAGCAGAATGGGCTGTAGGAGTGCATCTTGTTCCTATCACAAGGTAACATTCCTCGCACTCCATTATCTATATGTTGCTTCTGACTAAAAGGTCAGTCTGCATTTCGACTTGGTAGTTCAGGCTTTCAGAAATATGCATGGCATGAATTGTGCTCCTTTTAATTATCTAGTCGCACAATTATCCTCGGAGAGTCACTAGTCAGGAAGATAGGAAGGCACGTAAACTAGTGATTTTCCAGCATGCGGTCTGGCATGGATTCACATGCTAATGAATATTCCCCGTCATCAGGCTGGCAATCCTCAGTAAAGAAAAGATCTGTTTCAGTTTTGTTTCTGAACTGTCTTTCTACTAATAACCAATCACTGGTCTCTGGGTCATACTGCCCCCAGCCAATGACTGCCTTCTACCTAAGCCCTTCCTCTGGCAGCTATCTTCAGATTTTTACTGCACGTTCAAGTGTTGGGAGTCCTCGTGCTTAGCTCTTGAGCTTTTACTGCGTGTTGCGTTTTTTCAAAGAGTTTACTCTCATTTTTCGGTTAATTCGAGCCTCAAGCTCCACTGATTCATCTTCCGATTAACGGGAACCCGTTTTGGAATTTTCTATGCCCCTCAAGGGTGATTTTTCGTCGAATTTCACTTCTTGGAGGATTCCGGAAGATCTTTGAGGCCTACCCCGTGTGGTCATGGCTCAAGAGAAAGGAGACTTGACGCCCGTTGGATACAAGCTGCTCAGGAACTGCCCAGGATGTGGACTGTAGCTCATCTTCAGGGAGGATGAGCACTCTGTGTCTCTACTTCCTGCACTCCGACAAGTCGCACATGGAGGAGTACTGTGCGTTCTGCAAGAACATGTCCGTCTGGACCATGAAGGACCGACGGAAATGACTCGCTGACTGGCGGGAGGCGAAGAGCCCAGCAGCAGGTGAGAAGTAGTCTGAGCGGTCTTCTAAGACCTTTGAGGGCGCTCCGGCGACGGGGGCCCAAAAGAAGGCAAAGCACCACGGGTCTGTGGGCACCGTGAGTGCTGTTGGTTCGGGCTCCTCGGCTGCCATGCCAGGCGCAAGGTCACCGACGCCGTCAACCACGAGCCAACGCTCCGGCTCAGTGAAAAGGAAGTCGAAGAACATGGATAAGCTTTGGGAGAAGCACTGGTCGATCCCGGCGGAGAAAGCCAAGGGGGAGCGAGGCGTTGACCCTCCCCCCACGGCGAAGGCCTCTGATGCGCCTAAGATCGGGAAGGCCCAGATTCACCTGGCTAAGGCCTCGATTGAGGGAGTCGTGGCATCCCTGGCGAAGCCCGCAGAGGTGGCCCCAGTGGAGACGTCCTCCAGGCCTAGAGTTTGACTTCCATCCCGGAGGGAATCGTCTTTCCAAACGATCGAAAAGACTCCTGTGAAGCCCCAGGCCGAGAAGAAGGGGGGGCGAGGTAGTCCTAGCAGACTCCGATACCTCCTCCGAGGACAAGCTGTCCGTCATCAAGGCAGCCATGGACAAGAAGTTCGAGGAGGTCAGGGCCTGTTGGAAGGATCCCGACGAGGCGGACGTAGAGAGTTAGGGTGGAGCCGACGTCGGACAGGTCGGAAGACATCTTGCTGGCACTGCACACCTTGTGCACGGAGATGAGGACAAGGTTGCCCTTACCGCCGGCGGATGATCCAGCGGCGCCTGGACCATCGGGAAGCCCTCCAGCCAAATGGAGGTGAGTTCATCCACCCCCACCCTTCCACCCTTCACCTCCATCCCCTCTGCCGAGGGATGAGACAGCAACAACGGGGACGGACGACGGCGGAGAGGACGGAACAGATCTCCCATCGCCCCCTCCCCGGGCTCCCCTTCCTGACGAAATTGGCTCGTTTCACGCCATGATCGCCAGGGCATCGGAGCTCTTCCTGCTATGTCCCGAAAAACAGGAGGGGGGATTCCTGTATCAACGGCTAGAGGCCAAAAGGAGCTGTTGGACGACATCTGGGGACTGTCCCTTCTGGAGAACCCATCCAGGGCCCCTGCGAAGAGAGAACGGTACGAGAACTACCGTGTCCCAGATTCCACTCCTATGAGCCTCAGGGCACAGCCGTCTCCGGACTCTTTAGTCTCTGCGGCGGCCAAGAAGAAATCTGCAGGGGGGGGCGGCATCAACTTCCACTTCCCCGCCGGACGGTGAGGGGAAGAAGCTGGAGGCCATGGGACGTCGGGTCATCTCGTCTGCAGCAACGACCATTAAGGCGGCCAATGCTCTCGCTATAGTGGCACGCTACAATAGGGAGCTGTGGTTTAAAATCTCCCCCCTCCTGGACTTCCTCCCGGACAACAATTGAGCGGAGGTCCTCGAAATCCTGCAGGAGGGGGAGGTGGCTTCGGATCACGCCATCACGGTAGCCATAGACATCGCCGACACCGGGTTTTGCCAGATGGGCAACAGCGTTTGCCTTCGCCGGCGCGGTTGGCTCAGAGCCACCGACTTCCGTCAGGATGTACAGACCAGGGTACTGGACATACCCTTCGACGGGAACAATCTGTTCGGCAAGGCAGTGGACGAGTCACTGCAGGCTATCAAGGCAGATACTGAGACGGCCCGTACCCTGGGCACGCTAAATCAGTGACGGCCGTCCTTTCGGACCTCAGGAGTCAAGTCCCAAGGTGCCTCCAAAGGTTTCAGCGGCAGCTCTTCGTCTTACCACCTGCCGGCCCGTTCTTTGTAGCTGTCGCCAAGGGGCACAAGGGGACAAGGCCTCGGCGAAGCAGGACTGAACTGGCCATGACGTCGGGTCCCCACCAGACCACCCCAGTGGGAGGCCGGCTGGCGAAATTCGTCAGCGTATGGGAATCCATCTCCACCAAACGTTGGGTGCTGGATGCCCTGGCCCACGGGCACTCTCTGGAGTTCCAAAGGAAGTGTCCAGACTTTCCACCATTAGCCAGGAAAGAAAGCCACATCCCACAACTACTTCTGGAGGTACGAGTGATGCTGGCAAAGGGCGCGATAGAACTCGTCCCAAAGAGGCTCCGGGGCTCCGGAGTATACTCACGGTACTTCCGCATCCGAAAGAAGACAGGCGGCTGGCAACGTATCCTGGACCTCCGCCCCCTCAACAGGTACATAAAATCCCAAAAATTCGGGATGGTCACCCTTCAGCACGTGCTGGGACAGCTGGAAGAATGGGACTTCCTGTCATCGCTGGACTTGGAGGATGCATACTTCCACATCCTCCTACACAAAGGACATCGAAAGTTTCTACGCTTCGTGGTTCAGGGGCGGCACTATCAGTTCAAGACACTGCCCTTAGGTTTGAAGTCGGCACAAGGGTCTTCACCAAGTGCCTGGCGCCGGTGGCGGCATGGCTGCGCCTGCAGGGGATCCACGTCTACCCCTATCTGGACAATTGGCTCATCCGAGCGAAGTCAAGGGAACTCGCCGTCGACCACACATCGAGGACCGTCCGCTTGTTCACGGAACTGGGGTTCTCTGTCAGCTTTGCAAAGTCCTGTTTGGTGCCATCGCAGGGTGCCCTATTACTAGGGGTCAGGCTCAACACAGTGGCGCGGCTAGCTACACCGTTGGAGGAGATGATAAAGGCCATCCTGGGCAAGATACAACAGCTGTTGACCATGCAAGTAGCCAGGGTGAGGTCCATCAAGTTCCTTCTCGGCATGATGTCGTCAAGCATCTACCTCGTGCGTCTTGGCAGGTTGCGGCCACTGCAGGAGTTCCTCGACACCCGTTGGATACAAGTGACAGGAAGCTTCGAAGACAAGATCTCCCTCAACAAAACTTTCCGTCAAGCGATCCGGTGGTGGGGCACCCATGCGCATCTCGCGGCGGGCATGGACTTCCAGACCCCAGTGCATCAGGAAACGGTGATGAAGAACGCCTCCCTGGGGGGATGGGGCGCGCACACCAGAGATCTCCACACAAGAGGCCTTTGGCTCCCAGAGAAGAGGTCACTGCACATCAACGTCCTGGAGCTACGGGCCGTGTTCTTGGCCCTCCGGTCCTTCCTTCTGTCCCTCAAGGGCAAGGTGGTATGGGTCTTCACCGACAACACCAGACAATGTTCTACATCCGGAAGCAGGGGGGCACCAGTTCTCCAGCTCTATCCAAGGAAGCGCAGGATCTGTGGTGCTGGGCCGTTGCCCAGGGGATGTTCCTGTTACCCTTTCATCTTGCAGGAGTGAAGAACACCGTCGCAGACTCACTCAGCAGGGAGCTGCGGCGGGATCAAGTATATCTTCTATTCCGATGATGGGGCTGTCCCCAGATCGATCTGTTCGCGACGAACACCAAGTGCCGGAAGTTCGCCAGCAGGTTTCCCCAGCCGGGGAGCATGGGGGATGCATTCTCCTTCCCCTGGGACGGCCTGTTCCTCTATGCAGTCCCACTGTTGCCACTGCGACTCATCAGTCAACTCGGACGGTCCCGGTGCAGGATGATCCTCGTCGCACCGGTGTGGCCGAGGCAGATATGGTTCCCGGACCTTCTGGACATGTCGGCGTCCCCTCCAAGTCAAGCTTCCCGCGAAGGCGGATCTTCTCGCCAGGGAAGGAGGCTCGATCCTGCATCACGACCCAGGATCGCTGAAGCTGCAGGCCTGACTTCTGCAGCACTATAGAGTTTGGAGGCTACGATATCCCGGCGGACTGCAAGGAGGTACTTGCCAAGGCCAGGGCTTCACCGACTCTTAAGTGCTATGGACAGTGGAAGAGGTTCTCTGTCTGGTGCCGTGCACAGAAGATCAACCCTCTACGGATTACGGCCCCTCAAGTGCTGCCGTACTTGTCACTAGCCAAGGCGGGGCTGGTACATACCTCCATCAAAATTCATCTGGCGGCTTTCTCCCGCTGCACCAGAACTCTAGGGCGGTCATCGCTGTGTCCCACCTCCTGGTGAAGGAGTTCATGAAAGGACTGTTCAGCTCGTTCCCGCTGGTGAAGACTCGGTACCGGCGTGGGAGCTCAACGTTGTGCTGACCAGGCTCATGGGTCTGCCATTCAAGCCTTTGCATTTGGCACCTCTGAAATTCCTATCGTGGAAGACATTGTTTCTTGTGGCCATCACCTCCGCACGACGAGTAGGAGAGATCCAGGCCCTTTCCTGTAAACCGCCGTACCTGACATTCCACCAGATGAGGGTGGTGCTGAGGACGCACCCCTCCTTCATGCCTAAGGTACCGTCAGACTTCCACCTCAACGAGCTCTTGGTGTTGCCTGTTTTCTTCCTGTCGCCTTCATTGCCGGCTGAGAGGACTTTTCACTCGATTGATGTGGCTAGAACGCTCAAGTTCAACGTGGACTGCACAAAGAGTTTTCGGAAGACATCACAGTTGTTTGTGAACTTTGGCCATGTGAACCAAGGGAAGGCCCTCTCCAAGGCTTCCATTTCCAGATGGCTCTCCGGCTGCATCATGCACTGTCACCGGTTGGCAAACCAACCATTGCCCGGTCGTCCGAGACCCCATTCGACCAGAGCAACCGCTGCTACTACAGCGTTCCTGTGAAATTCTACTGTGTCAACCGGGATTCCAGGGAGGAGACCAGAGTCGGCCAAGCAGTGCTGCGCAACCTGTTCGATTGAAGGTGAGCCTGGTGAGGAAGTAAGAGATGCTTAATGTTGAGTTGTTGAAATGCTTAATGTTGGGCTTTGCCACCTCCTGTGGTTGTGCATGTGTGTACTGCTATGTATTCTTGTATTCATGAGCATGTGAATCCATGCCAGACCCCATGCTGGAGAAGGAACAAGTTATTTACCTGTAAACTGTTGTTCTCCAGCATGGGTCCGTCATGGATTCACATGCAAACCCTCCCTCCAACCCCTCTGCGGCACTTCTCTTGGTTCTGCTGCCACTTTACGTGCTACCAAATCTGAAGTTGGCTGCCAGGGGAGGGGCATTTTAAGGAGTTGCTGGCAGGTACGCTCCAGCATCTCACCTTAATGAATAGGCACTGTCTTCTCCCCTAGGTCACATGGGGCAAGGCCACGTTTTGTATCATTCTGCTCGCCTTTTACTGGGATTTTAGTCCATTTGGTTATGGGTGCCTTTACCCTTCCCGTCCTCTAGAGACTTTGTCAAGCTGCTTTGTTTCAATATAGTCTCCTAATTAATGAGCATCTGGTCCTCTGAGTTGTTTTTCCTGGACTTGATTGAAGAGAAATGTTTTCACCTGGGCGTTATCTTCCGCTGTCCTCGGAGCCGGCACAAGACTACCCTTTCTACTGTAACCCTGGCAGGGTTTGACCAGCTGGCTTCTGTGTTGCTCGGCCGAGGGGTTTTAGCTAATTCAGCACGTCTGTTCTACTTGTGGGCTGCGTGCCTCTGCTAGTGCCTTCCATTCACTTGCCTGTAGTCTTCGCCATCCATCTCGTTTTACATGACGACTCGTTCTTGTTGCTCCTGTTGGATTTTAAGCAGGCTATTAGGTGTATTTCTCATGCATCTTGCATTTCAGCGTAAAGAGTGTATGTTTTCTAACCTATTTGGCGTAAGTGTGTTCTTCATGTCAAAGTGCAATTTGACCTATTGTTTGCGTAACTTCATGGTGGATGTTGTCTGTTTCATGGCTAATGCATCTATGTGTGTCAGCTTTACCAGTGATGTAATTTGCTTTGGCACCCGTGTCCCACCAGGTTCAGTTCGTCTTGATTCTGCAAGTTCACTTCTATGATTACTTCAAAATAAGGCTGGTACGGTCTGAGCAAAAACCGCCTTTTACTTCCATGATACAGTGGCATGAAAGGGAAAGGCTCAGTGAATGATGCTCTCCCGTCATTCTTTGATATGGAGGCGGGGGAGGGGCAGAAACTACAGATGACGCATTCATCTGTTGCTCAACCACATCTCCCTGCTTTTTCATGGAAATGTTGAGCAGCTAGCAATACCTCAGTCACATTTTCATTCCAAAGTACAGCCTTAATTCCATTCGCAATCTTGGGCTGGCGTCCCATGACAAATTGTGAATTTCTGTAATGCCGCATTCGGGATCCCAGAATATTTGTAAAATCATTTCCTGAGCTTTTCAAGATAATCTGCTGGATTGTTGCTTTTAGCCTCTTTACAGTCATTTATCTTGGACCCATCGCTATTTTTGGACAGATTTCCAGGATAAAGCAAAGCAGTCATTTAGTGACATTTTTTAGTTCTTGTGTGCTAGGTTCTTGCAACAGCCAATTGCATTTTTGTTTCAGTAGCATATCTGTCAGGAGAGCAACTCTCAATAACTGGTTGTGATCAGCACAAGTAGATTTGTAACATTTAATAATTACCTGTAATTCCTCTTGAAATTTAACAGGTTCCTCTCGAATCTCAAGTCAGTGGAGCTACATGATGCGTGCATCGTGACTAATGCATATCCTACCCTAGGTTGCTGTCTTAAAGGAATCGCTGCAGCAGCATTTTGAGATGACACATTTGAGAATCCCTCAAAAGACACAGGGGGTCATTCCGAGGTTGGAGGTAATGGAAAAATGATGCCGGTAAAGGATTACCGGATTCGCATACCGCTCCGGGCTATTCCGACCTAAGACCCCGCTATTAGAGGCACTGTTAACAACGGTGCCTCAAATAGCGGCATGGGCGCGGGCTCTCGGCCCATGATAACGGCAATACCGGCATGCGGCTAATGGGAGGAAATCACAAGTCCGACAAACAAGCAAATACCGGCATCATGAAGACGCTAATAGGGGATACCGGAGGGCATCGTGAACCAACCGTAAAATGCTATGTGCAGTGTTCCCAACTGCCACAGGTGCACAAAATCAGCACAGGTGGAGGCAATGGAGTCTGGGCCAGTACAAAAGGAGTACACCACACCCCTTCCCACACCCAAGATAATTCCAATAGTAGTAGCGATACTGGAGCTGGAGGACATGCTTGCATTGCTACACCAGCAACAGCAAGCACCACAGAGGAGACGCAGTAGGAGGAGGAGGGTGAGACAGGCCCAGCATGCCCCACCAGTGAAGCCAACTGTACCACGCAGGCAGCCCCCAATCCTTTGCATCAGAGCCAGTCGTTTCAACCCAACCCCTGAGCAGATCCACACCCTGTACCGGGACACCATCACCACCATCGTGGACATGATGCAAGACGACCTTGTCAGCTTCATTGAAATACGCACTGCCATCCCCACCTCTACTGAAGGTAGTGTCGGTGCTCCACTTCCTTGCCACAGGCACCTACCAGCACACAGTGGGGCACATGCATGGCATATCACAACCCTTATTTTCTCGCAGTCTAAACCAAGTGCTGGATGCCCTCCTCAAGCACACAAGGGACTACATCTCCCTACCACGGACCCCCCAGGAGATTTTTGATAAAAAAGTTGGCTTCCATGCACTGGCAGGCATGCCAAATTGTACAGGTGCCCTCGACTGTACCCACATGGATTTGGTGGTCCTGCATGCCATGGAGGTGGTGTACCGCAAGCAATACCACTCCATTAATGTGCAGATGGTATGCGATGCCAGCAAGATCATCACACATTGTTGTGCCCGATATCCCGGATCAACTCATGACTCCTGCGGAACTCCACGCTTCATGGAGCGACATGCTGGACGACGTGCCTGGCTGCTTGGTAAGTTGCATGACGGGCAAATGGGGGGAGAGATGTGCACACCACCATGGTGTCAATGATGTGACAGCACAATGTGCACATCACTAAACACTGTGCCCCCCCAAACAGAACATGACACCAAAATCCCATAGGAATGGGGTAAGGTCGACACCTATCACAACATGACAAACAGTAAACCACCCCACTTCCCACAACACGTGCACCATTCATCAGCAGAACTATGTTGCTGTCTCCAGTATATCACCACACAGGACAAGCATCCATGGGAGTGCAATGAACAGAACCACCAAGGGAATCCACTGTCTGTCACAGGGCCGCCAAAACCACAGGAATGCAGCATGTCACCATGGGAAAAATCTGTGCTGAATGCCTAATATTGAAGAGCTTACTGCCAACTCTCCCAGTCAGAAAATCATACAGAACACAACACATCACAAATTTGACACGAACACAGCTGTATGCGTACACAATGCATGAGCAACAAGACGGCAGTGCACACCGTGTATCATCTTGAAGATGCAACCCACGGCACAGGACCACATTAGGGCCTAAAAATGGCATGCATACAACCAGGGAGATGTGCATGTGACCAACGATAATCTGCAGGCATGTGTGACTAGTACATCTGTCCATCATGTATCGACTGACCTATACCTTTTTTTGCCTCCCATGCAGGTGACCGTGGCTATCCCTTGAAGCCGTGGCTCCTCACCCGTGTCCGAAACCCACAACAGGCAGGCACAAGGAGGACTACAATCGATCCCACACCCGTACCCGTGTGGTCATTGATCAGACCGTTGGCCTGTTGAAAGCACGGTTTTGCTGCTTTAGCCGGTCGGCTGGGGCACTTCTCTACAGGCATGAGAAGGTGGCTAAGATCATCATGGCATGTGTCATGCTGCACAACATGTGTATCCGACGGAACGTGCCCCTGCCCCCTGACATTGAACTGCTACCACCTGGTGATGATGAAGAGGATGAAGATGTGGCTGCACATCATCGCGATGCCGATGCACAGGAGGGACGTGCTGTGCATCAGTCAGTGATTGCACAATATGTCTGAAACACATGGCTGCAGAGGGTGACATGATAGTTGGACAGAGGGCACTGGGTGTGCGGATACATGTACACTATGCACTGTATATGAATAAAGGGCACATGCGCAATCATGAATGTCCACTCAAGTTATTTTTTTTTTAAACACAACGGGTGTATTGAAATGTCCAATGAAGATGAAAGTGCACTAACCCTCCACCACCTTCACCCCCTCCCCCTCCGTCTCCCCCCACAACTCCCGCACACACCCTCACCCCCCTCCCCTCCCCCACAACTCATCCACACACCCTCACCACCCTCCACCTCCCCCCCAACTCCCCCACACACCCTCCCCCCACAACTCCCCCACACACCCTCACCCCCTTCCCCCACAGCTCCCCCTCCCCCCACAACTCTCCCACACATGTCCCAACAAGTGTCTATTGCTTTCTTCAGGCTGGCCAGTCTACTTCCTGCACCTGGTGGCAGCATGTCTGCGCGGCGCAGGGTGCGCAACGACCTGTGTAGTGGGCTAGTCTGTGTGGAGCTCGAGGACGATTGGGTGGCCGCTTGCTCCATTTGGGGGGCGGGATGCTCAGCCTCCATTGCATCAGCAATGCGGCCGAGGACCTGCCGCAGGGCTGATACTTCCTTGCACAGTCTACTTGTGTTACCGGCAATGATCTTGCCCAGAGTGGCGGTGTTTTCACGCCACTCCTGCCTTGCTTGGGCATTGTCAGTTACGAATTGTCGCACCAGGGCAGTTAGCTCCTCATGCCGCTGCACCCCCGCCGGTACACCTGTGGAGGTGGAAGGTGCTTGGATGTCATGCACAATTTCTGTTGGCTCCCCTATGGGACTCATGGCCCCTTGTTTGTACTCCCCCTGCCCCCCCCCTTCTACCCCTCCGACTGCTCCGGGTGGTGGCATGGTCGGAGTCTACCGATGCGAGCTGGGGGGATGGTGCCGGACTTGGTGTGCGCGGCAATTTGGAGGAGTCATCCTCCACGGGCACCCACACCACTGCCTGGGCTGCCTCCTCATCCAGGGGTGCTGTAGCTGCCGCCTCCCCGACTGAACTGGACTCTGCTGAGAGTGCAGCTTCAGCTGTGTCCTGTGTAAGTGTGACTTGAGTTGCGGGTTCTGTGTCGACGGCCCTTGGCAGCACCAGTGCCGTGGCATCCGGTGGTGGTTTCCTCTGTGGTGCATGGCGAGGGTTGTGTTGAGCTTTTGTGGTCGAAGGCCTGTTGCCCTCATACTGGGCCCTCTTCCGGGGTGTGGTTCCTGTTCTCAGCAATAGTAGGATTAGGACTTGACTATGATCAGAGAATGCATGTGTTACACACCATCTATGTCTATATTTACAATATTAGCAGGTATCCTCTTAGGATTTTCAATATAGATGTACTCCAACGCTATGCTAACCTGAAAAAAATCTGACAATACCCGTGGGGTTTTCAGGATAATCACAAACCATCATGTAGGGGATTGCATATTTGACAAAATTAATGTGGAATATTATCAAACACTATTGTAGCACTTTTGAAATCGCAACATACGATTCACGTGGGGACTTCAATATTATCACCTATATTCGCAGTGCCTACAGATGGCTTGCTGGTAATATGTGCTGTATAAATGTGAGTACTCTCGTTATTCTAAAGGACTCCAAGATAAAAACACTATTTCAATAGAATCTCAACAGCGCTTATTTTGGAGAAAGATTTAATTTGGTAGCAGGGAGTGATTACGTGTTGACATACACATAGGGGGCTTCCCCGCTGCCAACTTTTCATTATTTGCACGGTGGAGTGCAAAAGTGTAGGGCAAAAGGCACTTTTACACTCCGCCGTGCGAAGTGAGTAAACGCTGCCTGACTTATTCTCATGCCAGGCAGTGTTTACTTTTAATTGTGAGTGGCCACACTAGCACTCACCACAACAAATGCAGTCCGGCATGCGAGCATGCCGGGCACGGTTTAATTTCTAAGGTAACTCATTATCATGTGATCACGGAAAGCGGCGCTAACAATGACAAATGCTGCCTGCCATGCTCACATTGTAGGCAGCATGTACAATGAATCCCTATGGGATCTGCCTGCTTTATGCTGATGCATAAAGCTAGCGGACCCCATAGGGCTTGCCATTTGTGTTAGCCTTCAAATCCATAGCAGAGAAGGGTGGTGGCAGAAACGCAAGTTACATTCAGGCCGTCCTCTGCTTCATACAAATTATTGAATGTGGTTTGAGTGTAAGGCGTTAAAGTCTTAATCAAGGCTTTTATGCCTTTCATTCACTTTACTCCCCATATGAACATGAGCTCCAATATCTTTATTCATTGTCCCATGAAATTTCAAAATCAGCAAAACATTACTTTCGGGTATTTGTATTTTCAGAGACCCTCACTATGGTAACTTTGAATATCAAAGATCATATTTATGGATATTTTATTATCAATTACACTGTACGTCCAACCTTGTGAAGATTTTTTTTATTTTTTATAATACATGATTGCAAGCCAACATTCAATGTATTCACACACCAGACTACAGAGGCAATACAGCATCCTCGCACACAATCCCTGCATAGCTATGAGTCTTATGTAATATCTTCCCAGTGTAGACTTCAGTGTAATCACACACCACCGCTGTGGGGACTTCAACATCATCAGAAATATATAATGCAGTAAATTACTTTTTGACTGATTCATTACTACAGCAGCCAATTGCAAATTGGAAGTGTATTGTGCAACAAGGTAAAGTAGCACATCTGCAAAGTATTGGTTACATAAAATACACAAAATACAAACTCAAGAGTAACGTCTTAATTTGATTATTTTTTAATTAAAAAAAGGGGGGAAATGTTTTGGTTGATACAAATAATATATTGGTGTAAAATGGTTTGTTAATCTGTGCCTGCTGCCTAAGCAGGTCAGTGTATCAGATTCATTAAGTGTGTTTAAATTCCAGAGAGTGTGTTGAAGACTGCAATACCTGATCCAGCCTATGGGGGCAGATATGAGAAAAAAAATTAACACACGAAAATAAACACGTCCCCACAAGGTGAATTTTTCAAAAGTTTTGAAAATTGGCACAGATGTTTAAGTGATTTTAAATCATTTGAAAGACATTACCATGTGGGGACTTGGGTTCAGGTCCACACAGTGAAATCAAGTCCCCACAGCGTGTGCATGTTATCATACCCAAGTCCGCACAAGGATAGTAACACACACAAGCACACGCATTCACACTTGCTCCCACGCTGTTAACCCAGCACACGACTGAGACCATAAGCCTTTTGACTTTGCTGGGATTCTCCATCAACCACCCGAAGTCCTGCGTGGTGCTGTCACAGAACGCTCTGTTCCCGGGTGCCCATCTCAACACAGTGGCATGTCAGGCAACCCCCTCAGAGGAGAGGGTGAAGGATTTCCTGGGAACGGTTCAGCGGCTGTCCGCAGTGTCCATCAGAACAGTCCAGTCCATCAAGTCTGTTGGGCATGAGGTCTTGCTGCATCCATCTGGTCCCCTTTTGCAGGCTTCAGGTGCAGCCTCACCATTAATTTCTAGACGCCAGGGGGCAGCAGATCTCGGGCAGTAAGACAGACAAGATCACCCTCAATTGGGCATTAAGGCAAGCTCTATCCACAGTCACTACGGACACCTCCCTAGAGGGTTGGGGAGCCCACACTGGGCAGTCTCCTCCCAGAGTCCTCTGGCTTCTGTGGCAGAAAGACTTGACCATGAACATCCTGAAGCTTCGGCGCTTCTAATGCGCCCTCAAATACTTCGAGCCGCAGCTACAGTGGAAAGTGGTGCTGATCTTCACAGACAACACCATCACCGTGTTCTACATCAGGAAGCGGGGCGGGATGCGCTCCCCCACTTTTTACCTGGAAGCCCAGTCCATGTGGCAGTGGGCCATTCAGCATGACACGTTCCTCGTCCCCTTTCACCTGGCAGGCACCAAGAACACCATTGCAGACTCCCTCAGCAGGGAGATGTGGTCCTGCCAGGAGTGGGAACTTCGACAAGCGCAGGTGTCTCTGCTCTTCAGCAGGTGAGTTTTCCCCCCAGATCAACCTCTTCTCAACAGCAGCCACCTCCAAGTGCCGTTTGATCGCCAGCAGATACCCTCAGCTGAGGATTCCCAGCTTGACAACTGGGAGTATTCATGAGCACGTGAATCCATGCAAGACCCATGCTGGCGAACAGGAGTTAAAGGTAAGTAAATTGTTCCTTGTGTTAAAAGGAAACTGTTCGATATGGTGAAGCCCTAAAGTGAAATGTGATGATGTGCTATGTAGCTTCTGGAAAAAAGCCAATATGATATGCCAACTTGACATTGAGAAAATGTACAAGGACTGGAGTGAGAACTTTATAAGTGGTAGACAAAATGTAAACTTGGAAAATGCTAGGTAGGTGCACTGGAAACTGGTGATAATGTCCATAATATGCATGTTGTAAATGAATAACAGTATGCTATCTTGTAGTAGCATTACTGCTTTGATAAGCTAATATACTGTTAAGAGAACAATTTCATGATGCCAATTAGTCTATTAAACCGTAGGTCAAAATGTGATGTTAACTGATTGTTGGTAAATGTCTTACATTTTCATTAAAAGAAATTCAGACACTATTATGGTAAATCACAAAACTAGAAAACAAAATGCACTTTCTAAAATAGTTTTAGTTGGTCTTTCAAAATAAGAAATGTGTAGTCTCACTTGGAATCCTGCAGAATAATGGCTTGCTTACTTTTCTCTGCCCAGCTTGTGCGAGTTCTGGTGTCCCCTATGAATCCTCCTGGTGCCACAAGCAGTTGTCAGAAGTCTATGTTCCAGTGTGGGTTATTGCAGCAACTTTGCACTATTTTGATGGCAACTGGAGTTCCTGCTGACATCTTGACCGAGGTAACTTGTATTAGAATTTTGTAAATGGAGCATCTAAATGGGTGGCAACTCTGGTGTACAGAATTAAGGTAGCATCATTCTGGATCAAAGTGAAAATAGTGGGAGCTTTTACATGCTGAGGGTTGTGCAGAAAACCATTAATGACCATGGATAATACATTTATTAAGTCGGGTGTGGGGGGTGTGGCGTGGATTCTAGACAATTAAGGGAATGAGTTATCCGTGTTTAGTGTGGTATGCACACAGGAGTGGTTAGAGTTTATTATGGAATTAAAGTAATGTAGGGCAGAGTGTGAGGTTGGAGTGTAAGATGGAAAGTTCCATATCACTCCTCTGATTTGATGGTCCGGTATTTCCACAACTAGTTTTTCCAACCTTTCCCTGGCGATCTGTCAACAGCAGTTAGCACATGTCTCCTGGCCTTACGTGGTTGCGGTAAGGTCGGTCACTGCCAGGTGCCTCTCTACCTAAAAGTGGTCTTCAAACCGGGGGCTGACCCCTCTCTCCCCTCCCCCCCAGCGGGTCCTGAAGGATGTCCATGAGGGGCCTAAAATCTCTGAAGAGGGATGATGATGGATTGCTTTTAATATCAAAAAGATTAAAGTGACTGCTTTTAACAGAAAATAACAGTAGAAATTCTGCTTCTATTTGAAAGAGTCTGGGGCTTTCCTGGACATTCTTTGGTCCCCTAGGGGTCCCAGAAACAATATTTTATACTCAAGTGCAGTGTTTGGTATGAAACCGTTAAAATACCACTGACCTAAAACTAAATGGATACATCTATTAACCATAGGGTCCAGGGAGAAACTGCCTGCTTTAGAGGAAAACCCCTCTAAAAAGGAAAAAAAAACATTGGAGATGATTGAGGACCCGAGATTGGTATTGAGTGATAATCATTTCCATTTGTCCAAGGGCTTTGATGGTTTTAGTAGAGCGTGGATGTATAATTCCAGAAGCATCACAATAGTGAAAAACATCAGAGGAGCAGGACATAGGTGGCTGAGAACGGGGTTCAAAGAGGAAAAAACAAGAAACTGGGATCATGGGGAAATTAGTACATCCAGAAAGAAGCCAGCATCAAGAATTTTCTGAATTTAGGATACACAAAGTATCAGGAGTGTTGCAATGTGGAGAGAAAGCATCATAAGTACTCTGTGAGGAACCAGGAATGAGACTCGGACACAGAAGAATCAGGGTGATTGGCATACACTTTAATAAAATAGTAAAGGGGTTGGAAAATGCTTCTCTGTCCCTGATCTTAGAGCTATTTACCTACCTCGACCAAAACTAAGGGTTTGAAAGATGTCAAGATGTCCAAAGCAAAATGTCCTGTGTCCGAAAATCCTATCCTAGCCATCTCATTCTAAAAACGAACTCTAAGGTGTTAAGGGTATTGTCTCTGTCTTTGAAAGTGTGCAAATGTTCAACTTCAACAAAAGTTCCAAATTGATAATGTTCACAGTTCTGGGGAATGACTCCCTTCCCCAGGTTTCTTTCCAGCAAAAAGAAAAGTGTAACCAAGTTCTTTGTAGCCCAAGAGGATAACTCCCTCCACTTGGCATTGCAAACCACTCCAGGGAAATTACTTCCTTCCCCAGGCTTTTTATCACATTCAATACAGCTCAGATCCTAAGGGATTCTGTTTCCAAGACAACAGAACTTGGATGTGGGTCCCAAACTCGCAAAGCACCTGGTATATTCTCCTGCCAGGTCTTTAGGTTTCAACTTGTCTTTCTTAATCAGTGCAAGGGGGTATGGGTCTTCCCCAAGCTAATTCACAGAAAACTACTGCTACTATGAAGATGACACTGATTCCAATGAGGATTACTCTCTTCCCATTCTCGGAAACCAGTTCACTCTTTCAGGGTGTCTGCCTCAGTTTTGGCATCCCATTCTTCCCTGTGGGTTCCCTGACAACAAATACGTACTCTTACTTCCCGTTCCCTTTCCTTCATACTGCATGGGCGTCCCTAGGGATGGGAGAGTAACCTTTTTCACCAGAAAAACCTTCTTCCCCTTTAAATTAAGGGGCGCACAGGGGTGCGACCCTGGGAGCATGCACTACCCTAGCGGCACCACTCCTCAGTCCCCTTTTCCGCATCGAAGGGAACGGGCTGATTTTCACCAGCGCTCCTGGGTCTGGTCCTGCCATATAATTCCATGCGCTCTTCCCTGGATTCTTCTTCTATCTTTTTGTCTTTCTTTGTCACCCAGGTACTTGGCCCTCCGGCGTCACGCTCCTCCCCGGCGCACGCCGACTTCAGCGTGCTTCAGCAGGTGTGAAGCCTGCAAGAGGCTCTTTCCTACGTCTGACCACCACGCTCTTTGCCTCCGCACACCTGGGAAGGTTGTACCACATGCGACACACTGACTCTACGCTCACTGAAGAACAGGCTAGCTAAATGGAGGGAGCTCTTCGAAAGGTCACCTCCAGAGGACTTGAAGAAGTTTGTTAAACAGAGATCGCGGCCCAAAGGAGGGCTGCTATTTTCCATCGCACCCCGTCAGGGTGAGTCCTTCCCGAGGGTACGCCCAAGCAGGAGGAACCTCTCAGGTTCTTATACCAGCACACGCACCTAGGCTAGTCCAGCTACTGTCCTCTTGGCCGAGGGGTCGTCGGATCCTTCTGGAATCCGTGCTGAGGGATTGCACAGTTCTTTTGAACAAATTAATGATGTGGTATTTATATAGCACCTTAATCCAAAGCGCTTAACAGAGCACATATTTACATACAATATCACCCAACTGAAATTGGTACTCATTTATCGACCTTGGAAGGATGAAAGGCTGAGTTGGCCTTGCCGGGATTCGAACCTGCGACCTGCAGATCACACTCAGATCGCAGCAGCCAGCGCTCAAACCGCTGAGCTATCTTACCGGCAAGCCTCAAGGCAGAGATGGTTTCTTGCAGTCCCATTCAATTCTGGAGGAAACTTGGGGCAAACTTTTCACTGATCTATACGTGATACTGGGGCATAATAGGCCTCCTGTATGGTTGCAAGCAGGGGTGTTGCTAGGTTGTGGAAAAGATCCAGGGCTACGCTAATTTTGGGACTGGGGGCTAGCTAGCCTTTTTGGTTGTAACCCCTCAGCTTCTATCCAGGGCTACAACCAAAAGACCCGGGGCTATAGCCCCCTCATCCCCCTAGTAACGCCTCTGGTCGCAAGCCGGGTCGAAGGGGGCACTTAAGTGGGATCTGGAGGACATTACTTTACTGATAAAAAAGAAGCAAGCAATCTAATGCTCAGGGCCCTGATGGCCTCTCAAAATTGACTTTTAAAGCAAATTTGACTGTTTGGTCTAAATTATTGTCAGACTTATTTGCAAGTAGTATTGTCAACAAAGCATTCCCTGAAACCTGGCCTGCGGCCACTATAATTTTGTTTTTTAAAGGTGGCGATAGGTTGTCCCCTTTGTTTTATAGGCTTATATCACTCTTGGGTGCCTTAAATAAAATGTTTGCTAAAATGATGCTTAAAGAGCTCCAACAATGGACGTGTGAGTCTAACTCCCTGGATCCCTATCAGATGGGCTTTAGAGATGGCATGGGTATGGCTCTAAACAGCCTTGTATTGGACCTGCTCGCACAGCAAGCAAAAACCCAAGTTAGACCGTTTATTTTGGCTTTCCTGGATATTAGCAAGGCCTTTGATCACGTAAATAGGGCCTTGCTATGGAGAACGTTGCACAAAAGAGATTGCCCACCTCCTTTGGTGGGGATACTTGAGGCAATGCATGTGGGTACAAGAATCAGAGTGAGGCTTGATGCCTTTGGCGGTTACACATCATGGATTGAGACTAACAGGGGTTTACGCCAGGGGTGTGTGTTGGCCCCCTTCCTTTTTTGTTTTTATACATTGGGAATATTGGGTCATTTAAAGAAAGTCAGAACAAATCATCCAAGGCTGGGTGAATTGATTATTCAATACCTGGTTTTAGGCACTCAACATCTTTGAAAATGAAGGTCTAAAAGTCATTTGTTGGAATACACGGGGGCCAAACAACTGCACATCAAGGGTAATGAAGAATTAACTTTTTGAGGAGGGGCATGTCCTGATGTTGCAGGAAACTTGGCTGGTCAATCCAATAGTAGTAAAGGGATATCTTATTAGAGTTCAAGGGGCGGTATAGAAAGCAAGAGGGGAGGCCAAGTGGGGGGGGGGATACTCTTCGCCTTTAAAAACTCTAAATTTAAAGATGTTGTTTCTGCTGAAGTGAACATACAAGGTCTACAATTGTGCAAGGCAACACTCAGAAATAGGGGCCGTGACCAGGTGATGATTTTCTGCAATATATATTGGAATCCCTCAAACAAGGTGCGCCCTGCATTTTTGAATGAGCTAGCCAAGGCTCTAGGAGACATGAAGTTAGCATTTCCAGGGGCTGACATAATCCTGGGGGGTGACTTGAACGCACAATGCATTGATCTCCCAAGAAATCAAAGAATACTAATTAGGAAAAGAATCACTAAAAATGGTCAGCTGTGGGTAGATTGGTTAAATGACTGGGATCTGAAAATGTCAAATGGGAGCCTGCCAAGAGACATCCCGGCTAATCCAACTAGGATCCAGGGCACATCTGCCTCGATTTTGGATTATCTTTTTCTGTCGGGTGGCCTCTTTGAACATAAAAGTAAGACTTAATGTAAAAGTAGGGGGCGGTAGTGACCATCTTAGGCTGGAACTCTTCTTTCCAGAAATAACATCGATAATTCTGCCACTAAATACTCAGAGGTTAGTAGCCAGGAAAGGCAAAGTTTGTCTACTTAAATATGAGGCAGGGGGAACTAACCTGAATGAAAGGCTGTTAGCCATGCCAGAAGCTGTCCAAAAGGAGACCTGCTCACCCTCAGGCTTTATTAAGTTTATCTGGCAAACTTATCCTCTGAAGTCCAACGGGGTGGCTGTAAACAAATCCACCGGCACATCTATGATGAGGAAACTATGGCAAGAAAAAAGATTTTAATAGGAGGTTGAAACTCATAAAAAAAGACTCCCTTCTCTCCAAAATTGAACAAGAGGTGGAAATAAAAATGTTAAAAAACTTGTATAAACACTGGTCCGTGGCACGAAATATAAAAAGGTTCCAACAGGACGGGGAGCATATCCTAGAAGTTCTGGGCAAGAGGGATGCAAAGGGGTTTTGGGGCACCATGCATGAGACGGAGAGGGATAAAACAACCCAACTTTGCAACTTGGTATCCGATAGTGATTCGTTAAAGTATTTAAATTCATTCTTTGGAAAGCCGGAAAGAACAGTCTGTCATTATAATACAAAGGCTGCTTGGCATCTTGAGTTCAATGCCTCGGATATCGAAGATTGTATTATGAAGGCCTACTCCTCGAAAGCGGCGGGCCCAAACGGCCTGACCTATCAAGTTTTGAAGGGAATCCTGGCTCTATGGGCCAAATTGCTCAATTGGCACTTTAGGGAAATACTGGCAAAGAAACAACTCCAGACATAATGGCGCATCGCTACAGTTAAACCCATTATTCAAGGGGGGGCGATAGGGAAGCTGCGAAAAACTATCGCCCCATCGCCCTGCTGGATATTGACAGCAACATTTATATGAAAATCCTGCTGGGGGAATTGGAATCATGGGAAAAAAATGTTGGAATGCTGTCTAAGTGCCAAACGGGGTTCAGGAGGGGGCTCTCAACCGCAGTGAATGGTATGATATTAACCCTCTTGAGTGAAAAAACACAGGCAAAGGGGGAAGAACAATTGTATGGTGCCTGGGTTGATTTCTCAAGGGCCTTTGACCAAGTGGACAGGGGTAGGCTTTGGTTGAAGTTAAGAGCAAAAGGCATTCCAGGGGGGCTCTTGGTGATGCTCATTGAATTCCATAAAGAAAACAATATCAGTGTGAGATTAGATGCAGAGGGCCACTTGTCAGAACCAGTGAGAGTAAACTGAGGGTGAGGCAGGGTTGTCTAGGGGGCCCCCTATTATCTATTTATACAAAGCTGACATGGGGGACTTTCTAGCACCCTTTATGTTGGCCAGCCCATCCATAAGTGGTAAAAAAAATACACTGGCTGGCCTATGCCGATGACTTGGTGGTCCTGGATAAAACGGCCATTGGCCTGCAACGTCTACTCAATGGTATTCAAAAATATGCTGTGGAAAATGGACTTTCTTTAAACTCAAGCAAATCAAGGGTGTTGGTCTTCAGACAAAAGAACAAAAAAATGGTCTTCCAAAAGTGGTCAATCGGAGGGGTAGGGTATAAGATCTATGCCACCCCAGCAATATGTAAGGTAGAATCCGACCTTGATGCAGAAATAAAACCTTTAGCAGCCCAGATGAAAAGAATTCTCTGGAAATATGGTACATTTTCTATCATACCAGTCCTTAAGTTCTACCAGGCCAAAGTCATTCCTGTTCTGCTATATGGTCTTGAAGCCAAACCTCAACTATGGTATACGCCTTGGCAAAAATGGGAAGGTCTTTTGTGGAAGCATGTATTGGGTCTACCAATGAGTTTATCCATGGACAGCCTTAGATTTGAACTGGGCCTAAAATCATTAAAATCTCAAGCGAGGTGGAAATTGATAATACTGCAATATCGTATTAAGCCGACCGAAGGTGACGCATTATATGCGGACATGAGAAAACATCTGGAGGCGGGCAGCTCTCAATATTTGGGCAGGTTAGACTTGCTGGTGAAGGAACAGCTTGGGAGTGCGGATATAGACCCAAAACTGCTGGAGGAAAACCCAACAAAGGCTAAAATAAAGTGGGAGGAAATGGATTGGATCCAGACACTTGAAAAATAAGATCAGGGCCCAACCCGAATCCTCTCCATATGTCGGAAAGAAAATTGGGCTTCCTCAGTAAATATCTAATTAAATTCCCAGATTGGAGATTGAAGAATACATTTATCAGATTAAGATTAAACCTCTTACATACCGGGGAGGGGAAATCCTAGCGAGAAGAGGTCTGAGGGCCTGAGCCTTGAATTTGTGTCAGATTTGTGCCAAGCCAGAAAATCAATCCATCAAACATCTGATGTTGGAGTGTGAGGGCACGAGAAGCTCCAGACAACAGTTCTTCAGCAGGTTCATTTCTGATCCAACATACTGGGAGTACAACCACCTTTGGGAAAGTCTGATCTATAGTCAATCCCAACAAAGGACGATCGCTCTAGTTAAGATGCTGGAGTACTGCAAGCTAGAACTGTAAAATCTTGCCAAGAGGCTGTTTGAGGGTCTGAATCTCAATATGTTGCCTGCTGAGAATGTTAAATCTTGGACAAATGATCTTCTGAGGAAGTTTCTTCTTCTTCTCTCTAACTTTTGCTCTTGTCCTCTCTTGCCCTCTTTTTTTCCTTCAATCCTCATCGTCTTTTCTTCTGTTTTTTTCTTTAAATACTGAAGGTTGTAAAAAAATTGACCTATTTGCATTGGACTCACTTTCTTTTAAGCTGTGGATTTTATCAATAGTTCAAATATGTTGTATGTTTGTGAAAGGTTAAATTTGTAACCATATGTAAAAAAATAAAATAATAATTATTATTCAATACCTATTATATCCGGATGATATTGTGATTTGCGATTTGACTCCCATTGGTTTACAAAGAGCTTTGAGTGCAGTAGACGAGTTCCTTGACAGTCTGGAATTGTCGATACACACATTGAAATCGAAGGTTTTGATGTTTAAAGGGGCAGGAAAAAAGGTAAAATGTATCCCTGGAAATTAAAAACTGGTAGCCTTGAGGTTGTCAGCAAGTTAACATATTTGGGGACGCCTGTTTATGACAATCTAGACAGTCCTGAGCTCTTGGCAGACCTTAAGAGACATTTTTTGGGAGCACTGATTACGTTGCGTTCCGTTGATGCTAAATTTGAGAGATTTTCGATCCTTCAGTTCTAAAACGGTATATAGCAACAAATGGTGCCAAAATTAATATATGGCGCCCAATCAAGGAGTGTACGAATTGACTGGCCTAAACTGGAAGGACTAATTCAGTGAGGGCTCATGCTTCTACCTCAGTCAATCCCATTTGTGGGGATAATTTATGAACTAGGTGAACTCCCTATACAGACCCTGATTGACTGGGGGAAGCTGCAGATGTTTGCAAGTATGTTGGTCTCACCGGCTGCATCAATTTAGGAGTGCCTGAATGCCTTATGGATTAAAGGTTCATGTAAAGTCTTAGTAGATTGAGGTGCCGAGTGTTACACTACAAACAATAGGAGCATCTTTGAAAGAACTGGGAGTCACGCCCAAATTGGTTTAGACAAAACTATCCAGACATGCGTTGGGTATTTTAAGAGAATCTCTAATGCATCATCAATGCTTTGCCGATCATTTTGTCTGCCTAATTAAAAGTTTAATACTGTCTCTTCATATTTGGAAAAGCACCCAAAAAGGCACTTCAAGTCTCACATTTTAATCTAGCGCTAACACAAGTTCTAGGTCGACAAAAGAACATTCCTAGTGACCAGAGATTTTGTCGTCACTGTCACAAGCAAATAGAGACTTTAAAGCACTTGTGTGTATAATGCCCCAGCCTGTGGACTATGAGGGTTCAAACGTTATCCTTGAACTTTATGCCTACTGAACAAGAATTGTGAAGGAGGTTCTTAAATTTTAATGAATTGTAGCTATCTATCCGTATTTTAGCTTTTTTTAAAGGCATCTGCAGTGGATTTCTTTACTTAGTGAAGTTTTAGGCTGAAGTTTTTGCTATGAGGTTGATCAATTGACTGAATAACAATGTTTTTGTTTAAATGTGATATTGAATTGTGATGAATTGTTTTGTGTTAATAGACAGTAGAGCCTTTGTATTCAACAGATCTATTATACAGTCAGCCACTTTCGATAAGGGCCTGGGCACTCGGCATGTGTGGTCCAAGTATAAATTAAGGATTGTTTTCAGGTCTCCCCAGCACTCCTTATGACTGAGATCCGTGGATTGCCCATAATGTCTGCCAGTGCTTGGTAATAATTCGGGTCATTTAGATTGAGGCCGTACGAGTTCACTAGTGGTGATCTACAACATATCTACCCTCTGGGTCAGTATGTAAATGTAGCGAAGTGAAGGCTGCTTCTCTATGGACCAGTGTCAGAACTCCTCTGGACTGTGAGGAGTAATTGGTAAAGAATCTATTTGGGCCCCCGTGCTTGGCAAATGTAATATTCGCTCTCCCTTTGCATGATTTCCCTGCAAGAATAAAATGATGTGGGATATCAACCTCCTTGCTTTAGTAAAGTTACCAAGACCCTGCACATTTCCAGCTCAAAACATTAAGCAACCCCAGTGTGTTGCGAATAATAGGTTTACCAACAGTGTGAGTGGATCCATGCACTATTTTGAAAATACATACACTTGCAATGCTGAATTTTGTGATTGACTGACCATTTTCCTCCAAACATTTCAACCTCCCAACTTTTGCCTCCTCCCTCCACCCTCATTGCCCTCCCAATTCGGGCTATGTATCCCGTAGCCACCCCTGTCCTTAACCCGCCTATTACTGCACTCAATCCCAACTTGTGCATTAGTACTACAAAAAAACAGTTGCAACCTTGCCTGGGGGCTGCTGCCTCTGCGGGTGGACCTCCCGAAAGCGGCGCACCTTCCACCATTGAACTAAGGATTAGCAAGCCTATATTATATAAAGTTTGAGTTCACCTCTGCATCTTGATACGATACTAGTGCGGATAAACAGGACCAACATTGTGATTTTCAATTAATATCTTGTGAGTAAGTGGAGTCGACAACTGTGTCCATTGTCTTGATCAGGTAGATATAGAGGGTTCTCCTGTTCCTTCCGTCTCTGCTGACTGGGGTCTGATGGGTACATTAGCTTTGATGAAAGAGGCTGCCTCCTCCGGTATTGTAAAAAATAAGGTCTTCCCATAGTACTGTATGCAGAGTCTCGCTGGTAAAAATATCATACAGTGTGGATCTTTCTCGTAGCATACGTTTGACTCCCATGAAAGGTTTTCGCTCCTGTTGTACCGAAGCCGAAATGTCTGGGTATATATCTAGAGATGTGTTGTCATACTTCAGTGGGCCCTTCTCTCTAGCCAGCTGGATGAGTGTCCCTGTCACGTTATTCAAGGAGCTTCGCTATGACTGCTCTGGGTGGGCTCCAGGTTTGGGCCTTACAGTGGGCGTTCTGTGGGCCCTCTGCACTACAAACATAGGAGAGAACTGCTGGGCCCCCAGCAGCTCTTTCAATAGGTTTTCTACAGCCGTTTCCATGGGGCCATGTCCGAAGTTTTCAGGGAGGTCTAGTATGCGTATGTTGCTTCTCCTAGATCTGGATTCCAGGTAGTCCCATTTGGCGATGGCTTTTCTCAGGTCTGCAGTCAGTCACCATCTGGGATTTGAGGGTATGTACATCATCCTCAAATGTGCTGATGCGTGATTCAGCTGCTGCGAGTCACGTACTAAAGCGTTCCATCTTGCCATTAAGACTGGCTATATCGGGTGTTATATAATTGAGTTTACCTGTGAGGGAGGCAAACCCTGCCTGCATGTTATCCATGATTTGTTTGATGCTGGGAGCCTCCAGTGCTTCCTCCATGTTGGCTGCAGGTGTTTGGGTCTAAGGTGCTGCTCCTGTCTTAGGCTGGTTGACTTGACATGCGTACGCGTCAAGCGTATTTTATTTCTTCTGGCTCCCTCCTCCTCTGTGCATAGCTGCAATCCACAATGTCTTATCCCTTCTTACTCTTACGTCCCGTCCCCTTTCCTCCATAATGCATGGGTGTCCCTCGCTAGGGATGGGAGACGGAACACTTTTCACCCGAAAAACCTCCTTCCCCTTTAAATATAAAGGCGCGCGACCCTGGCAGCGTTTGCTCGCCTGACTATTCCTACCGGCGCCACTCCACAGTCCCCTTTTCGACATCGACAGAAACAGGACAGTTTCACCAGCACTCATGAATTTGGCTTCAGCCATGTAATACCTTGCGCTTTTCCCCAGATACTACTTCTGACTTTTTGTCTTCTTTTTGTCAATCAGATACTTGGACCTCCGGCGCCACGCTTCTCCCCGGCGCATGTCGACTTCAGCAGGTGTCAAGCCTGTGACATGTCCTTCCCTACATCCTATCCCCACGCTCTTTGCCCCCGCTTCCTTGGCCCCGACCACGACTGGGAAGGTTGAACCGCATGCAACGCACTTACTCCACGCGCACTGAAGAACAGGCTAGCTTGGTGAAGAGAGCTCCAAGAAAGGTCACCTCCAGAGGATCTGAAGGACTTTGTCAGACAGAGATAGAGGCTCAAGGGAGGGCCTATATTTTCTATTGCACCCTGTAAGGGCGACTCCTTCCCAAGGAAACGCACGAGTGGGATGAATCTCTCTGGTTCTCGCACCAGCACACGTACCGAGGCTAGTCCAGCTACCGGCCTCACGGCCGAGGAGGTCATCAGATTCTTCCGGGCACAGGGCTGAGGGACTGCAAGGTTCTTCTACCGGGTGTACACAGGAGGGGAAACACCCTAGTACCTGCCTAATGTCCGAGGGGGCGCCTGCATGAAGCACTACCAGCGATACTGCTGATGGCAATACGCCTTCCAGGCCCTGGCCTGAGGTACAGGGTAGGTCTCGTGCTCCACCGCCAAGAGTCTTGGAGGAGGTTAGGTCCAGGGAGCCAAGCACCATGACTTCGGCATGTGGCACGCAGTGCGACAAAATGGCTGCCGCGCCAGATTACATGGCCGCTCATCTAATGCCACTCCTAGGAACGGAGAAGGTGGGTGAACGAGTTTCAAGGTGGGACTGGTGTCAACCAGGTACGTGGCTTACAGTTTATCCATCAGCTGCGCAGGGCAGGTTTCCCCAGCAACTGAGGCAGAGTGCGCTCCGCCCCTAGCAGCCCGCCAGCCACTCCGTCAATATCACCTGCCACCTCTTCAGCCTCAGTTCTTCTAAAGGTTCCTGGCGCTCTCCTCAGATGGGGGCCATCCTTTGGGATGCTATCAAGGACATGCTCCCTCCGGTCACCCCACCGGCACCCATTGTCATTCCTCCTATGGCTCTGGTGCAGCCCCCACTGCCCCAGCCGGCTCTGTCGATTCCGGCTCCCCTACCTCCCACAGTACAGGTGGTTCTGCACCAGCCACCGACTCTGCTTCCTACACCGCAGCCCACAGCGCCAAGTACTCCTCCACCTGCCCCGGACCCGCCGCACACCCTGGCGGACACAGATGATGAGGAGGAGAAGGACCCAGACACGCCATCGTCATCCAAGGCCTTCCACAAACGTCTTGCAAGTTTGGCAGGATATTTGGGGCTTCCTCAGCCAGAGGTGGAACAGCCGGACGAAGGAATCTTGGCAGAAGTCCTCACTCTACGTCCCCCTACTAGAATGGGGATCCCGATTCAGAAGGACGTTGTTGCTTTGGCCAAGAAGGGGTGGCTCAAGCCACACCCGGCCCAACCTGTCAATCGGCGACTCGATGCCAAGTATAGGCAGATGCAGGGGGATCTACTCTTGCTGTTGGATCATCCTCAACCGCACTCTTTGGTGATTGCTGCAGCATCAATCTACTCAAAGCCTCAGTCGTCCTTGGCCACCTTGTCCTCGTACTGCTAGGCAAGGATGAGAAGATCTTGGAGGCATACGGGAAAAAGCTGTACTCCAGCGCCTCTGCACCTGCGTCAATCCAACGCTGATGCCATGCTGGCAGCCATTAACCAAAGGCTTTGGCGGGGAAATAGTTGACTTGCTTGCAGAGCTTCCGGTGCAGAGCCAATCACGCTTCAAGGCGGGGCTAGCAAAAGCCAATCTGGTGGCGCAAGGCATCATGGAGTCCACCGTGGCCCACATTGATACCTCTGGCCGGGCCATATGCATTGCCACGGACATGAGAAGGACTGCCTGGCTTCGGGTTACTAAGTTTAACCCTGACGTCCAGGAACGCATATTGGACTTTCCATTTGAGTGTAGAGATCTCTTTCATTCTACCGCTGATGAGGAATTAGATAAAAAGAACAACAGCTTGCGAGCCTGCGAAGTCTTTATCCTAACGAAGGCCACGCCAAAGGCGTGCACCCAGTCGCATCAACACTCCGACAAGGGGCAGACGTTCGGTGGGTTCCGGGCCTTCCAGGAAAGGAGGTCGAGGCAGCCTGACCACTTTGAGTCAGCACCAGCACAAACAACAAAAGAGGGCCTGGGGGGGCGCATCCCATCGCGTCCCTTCGGGTCCACGTGTCTCTGGTGGGGGGGCAGGTTTGCTTTTCACGTGCAATTTTGGTGCCAGAACTTTTTGGGCCCTTGGATCCTCTCTGTAGTATCCTTTGGGTACCACCTACCGGTCCCTCCCTCCCTCCCCTCCCCTCCACTCCCACAGATTGGGACGTCAACTGTATTGGCAGAAAATCGGTTGCTTGTCCAGAGCCTGGCAGTGGAAGAAGTCCCAGCCTCCCATAGAGGATTTGGCTTCTATTCCAGGATTTTCGCCATACAAAAGAACCACCAGTCTGGCCTGAGAGTTGTGTTCGACCTCTCCACCCTCAACCTCTCCCTCCCTCTTCAAAAATTCAAGATGGTTACACCAGCTCTCATTGCGGAGACACTAGACAAGGGAGACTGGTTGTGCTCCCTGGATCTGAAGGATGCTTATCTACACGTCACGATTGGCAACCACATCGCTCCTTCCTGCGCTTCAGGATCCTGGGCTACCATTTCCAATACAAGTGCTACCCTTTGGCCTCAACTCAGCCCTCGGGGTATTTACCGGGCTCATGAATGTATTGGCACGGCCACCACGTCTACCCATACCTGGACGACTGGCTTGTCAGGGCGAGATCTCCGGAGGCGGTTATCCACACTTCCTCTGCACTTATTAACACACTCCACGACCTGGGGTTTACGATCAACCTCAAGAAGTCTCAGCTACAGCCTACGCAGAGCCTCATCTGGGACACAAGCTCCGAGAGAGTCTTTCCTTTGGAGGACAAGGTCACGGCCATCAAGAGAGCCACTGCTCACTTCCTTACCAGAGCAGTGACCTCGGCCTGGTGGTAGCAATACTGAGGATGAGGAGATTACAGCTGCACTTTGCAGCCTCATGGGATCAGGAGAAGGGCTTCCAAGCGGAGCCGGTCAGCATCCCTCTTCCTCTCCACTCGGACCTCACATGGTGGTCCAAGGACTGCTACCTGCGGACAGACTAGCCCTTCCGCCAGCTGGCCCCGCAGGTCACCATCACTACGGACCCCTCCCTGGAAGGCTGGGGAGCCACACTGGACAGCCACATCGTCCATGGAGTCTGGACCCGGCAGGAGCAGGAGTCTCATATCAACTGGCTGGAGCTGAACACCATACTGGTTGGCTCTCAAAGCTTTCCTTCCGCTTATTGGGGGCAACACTGCCCTTATCCAGACCAACAACTCCACCAGCATATGTACTATGTCAACAAGCAGGGGGATAACAGGTCCCCGCCACTATGCAGCCTAGCGGTCAGCATGTAGGAATGGGCCCTGGAGAACAACATGTACCTCACGGCCGTCCACCTTATGCGGGGGATCCAACTTGGAAGCGGACAGACTCAGCAGACTGGGAGTGGACAATTACGAATGGCAATTGAACATCCAGGTCCTGCTAGAGTTCTTCAGCAGATGGGGGCATCCTCAAGTGGATCTGTTTGTCTTCTGGACCAACAGGAAGTGCCAACAGTTCACATCCTGGCAGGGGCCCGGCTCTCTGGGCGACTCATTCCAGATTCAATGGGACGGCATAATAGCCTATGCCTTCCCTCCCACTCCCCTGGTCCACTGGGTGATACGCAAGATAAAAGAATCTTGTCACCTCAGCATCATTCTGATAGCTCGATGGTGGCCGGCGGGACCGTGGTTCTCTGAAATGCTCAGCCTCATGGACAGAAGACCCATTCACCTTCTGATGGGACCAGCCCATCTGCTGGCACAGTAGGCGGGCAGTGTCCTCCACCCCGCCCCACAAAAGTTATCCCTTGCAGCGTGGTTCCTGAGCAGGTCACGCTCAGGCACCTGAGCCGATCACAGGCTAACCTGGAAATCATTCAGGGCGCCAGGAGCAAGGCTACCAGGAGCCAATACAAGAGTAAATGGACTAGGTTCTGTCATTGGGCAGACTCTAAGGATATCGACCCCCTTACGTGCATGCTAGATGTGCTCTGCTTCTCTGCACACCTTGCACACTCTGGCGTACAGGTGGACACATGCTGCACCTATCTGGCAGCCATAGGTGTTAGGCAGAAAAATGTGCAGTTCCCTTAGGGACCACTGCAAAAAGTTTAAGATCCACAGGAGTAAGCAGTAAACCCAGTTGGTAGCAGTCTGCACCACCCAGATTTACCTGGTAGCTGTGGCTGAGCAGTCAGACTTCTCTCAAGAAGAGTTAGGCAGTATATAGAGTATACACCATAGGGCTAAAAATACCGTAGAACAAGGAAACACTGACCAGAGCTTTGGTATAAAAGTATGTAATTATTTAAAAACACACTTATGAAAGTACACTGGCACTAATATATCAAGAAAGTTCAAACACAGTCACTGTAAGTATATACCCCTCCCTAGTTAATTATTCGACAAGTCTAGGTTAAGACACCACTTATTAGCAAAACAGAGGTGAGCGCGTAACCTTAGATGGCACTCCAATAACTTGTTTAAAAAGGGAGGGAAAAGGCAGAGTATGGAAATAACACAGTACCAACACTTTTAAGAAATCGCAGCAAGTCAAGAAAGGCAGGGTCCACTGTAGGGCCAAAAGTTCATAGGCCAGGCCCACTCTTGGAGAGAGCAAGGCAGAATGTGCCCAAGATCACACAGTGGAAATGCACTCAAACTTTTTGCAGAAAAGGTCAAAAAGAGGTTGCAGCAGTTCAGAAAGGCAAAGTTAGCAGGCCTGAGGTCAACCCAGTTGGAAGGTCAAGGATTTACGGGACACCTTGGACAATCCTTTGCAAGGGAGACCAGGCGGGACACAGTACCTGAATGGTGAGGAAGCTCCAGCGGTGGCAGTTGTTCCTGGCAGCGGGTGCAAGTCGTGGCTTCGACCAGAGGAAGAGATGATCTCGACGAGGAAGAAAGCTGGAGGTCGTTGCACTGTCAGGGAAGAAACCAGCCGTGGAGTTCCCGATTAAAAGGTACGACCCTTTTATTCGCGGTTAGTGGTGAAGCGTGGCTATCCGGCCGCCGGGGTGCTTGGCACGGGCGATTCAACCACGAGACGTCCAGGAGGGCGAAAAAGGCAAACTGGTTGGTCCCACCAGCTCAAAGGGAAGAAGACTCTCCTTGAAGATGATCTCCTCTGTCGTCGGGGAAGTGGTGAGTTCGTACAGCAGGGTTCCACCGGTGGTGTCGTCTTTGTAGATGGCTCAGCTTCTCCCCTCTTCGGATTCTTTAGGTCCTGTGGCGACCTCTGAAGTTCCAGTCCCCAGAGCCCTGCTTTTATGCAGAAAAACCCCCATTCAACAGCCTAGCTGTCACTGAAACATTCTAAGTGGTGAGCCGGGCGGCTCACCACTGGGCCAATCTTACAAGAGTATGACTTGAGTTGCCAAGGCAACTCAGTCCAGGGTGCGTAATCCCCCTCCCACACATCCTGTAGACCCCAGACAGAGTGGCACCATTTGGAGGGCTTCTGTGCAGAAGCCCGCCAAAAAGTGGAACAAAGGGCTCGACTTGGGTTAGAGTTTCAGAGGTGAACACAAACGCCATTTTAAAACCGAATCCTGGCAAAATGACCCAACCGGGGAATAAATATTAAATAACCCGGCGGTATCTTTAACATTGCACCAAAAAGTGGTGTGTTTAAAATCAATGGGAAAATCCCATAAGAAATATTCTGGCGGAATATTTTGCGTGGTATCCACTGCCACCAGCCAGAAACTCGACAAGGGTGGACTGGACAGTGCCCCCTCGGAAAACAGACCCAGGGGCAATCGAATTACCCCTACCAGTACTTCCACAATATGATGGTTTGTACTGGTTCTGTTAACAGTTTGAGACTAGCAAAGCCAATGGTGACTTTACATGCCATGGGAGACAGTAGTCAGTCCCAGGGTATGGAGTCTATGTTTGGGGGTCACTATGACACCCCTGTGTTACTGCACTGAGGGTGCTGTGTAACACACCTACCAAAAACACATGAAGCCCTATGGAGTAAAAGACCCCATAGCCCATAAAACACATTCACAGTCAAAGGACATTCTCAAATCATGCCCAAGAGTGGGAGAAAAAGAGTCTCACTCTTAGCAGGAGAAAAAAACAAACCCCAAAAATCCAGCAAAGCTGCTGGGGGACTCGCTAGGTTTGGGAAATTAGCCTTAACAGAGAATTCTCCCTAACAATAGGTGCCTACATAAATTCAGAGGAGGAGTTCTTCTCCTCTTCCAACCTGATAGGAGACATTTGGCGGTCCTCTCCAGGCTCTACCCGCCCATCACGAAGCCACACCCAGTGTGGGACCTCAATGTGGTTTTGGGCGCCTTGGCACACAAACCCTTTGAGCCAATGGCTTCCCCGGACATCATCAGGCTGGTCACTATTAAAACAGCTTTGTTAGTGGGCCTCACCTCTGCTCGCAGAGTCAGTGAGATCCAGGCACTGGTGGCCTCAGAACCCTATACCACTTTTCACAGGGATAAGGTGGTCCTGCAGACTTACCCCACGTTCCTACCTAAGGTTCCCTCTGCTTTCTATCTTAACGAGGAAATGGTCTTTCCTACATTTTTTGCTGACCCTGTGGACGAGGCACAGAGTCTTGCACTATCTGGATGTCCGATGCGCTCTGAAATTCTATCTGGACAGGACCAAGGGCTTCCGCAAGTCGGACGCACTGTTTGTCACCTTTGGGGGATCCAGCCCCGGGTATCGGGCATCCTAGGCCTCTATTGCACGGTGGATGGTTTCGGCCAACAAGGGGATCTACGAGGGGCAGCCCAAGCTGCTGTCATAGCAAGGGGCAATGCTGGCTAGCCTGAGACCCATAGCGTTACTGGATAATGAGAGAACTAACAGATTGGGCGCAAGGTGCTGGCTGATTGGATGCGCTCTAAAAAGGGTTTAGGAAATGCACAGGAACAAATGCAAACGTGTTGATTCTGGGCTTGCTAAAGAATGAGGCGATAGCAAGGTCAAAACCTGTCTACATGCCATTTATCGACTTTGCCATGGCATTCAATAGCATTGATCAAACCAGTCTGTGGACAAAACTTAGACAACAGGGATGCCCTGCCCACTTATTAGAGATCTTGATGGCTCTTCACTCTGACACCTCTATCAGAGTGTGCTTGAATGCACAAGGTAAGTTGTCATCACCCATTTTTACTATGTGTCGCCGGAAACAGGGCTGCGTATTGGCCCCTCTACTTTTCAGAGGTTTTTATTTTTTATTTGGAAAGCACACCAAACCCTCAGGTATCTGGGCGCATTATTCCAGTTACTTTTGTGCGAGATATGATACATGTTGCTTATATACAAAACAACAAGACAGAATTTACAACATTGGCATTAACATGAGTAGGAAATAATACAGGGCATAATGCACAAGCAGGAGGGAAACGACAAGCATAACTCTTATAGGTTAGCTGGTTTCCAGGGTGGCAAGGCATTTTTTTAACGCTGGTACTGAAATGGTAGAGAGCCGGTACAGTTTTTATGGCAGTGGGTAAAGAGTTCCAAAGTTCGGACGCTAATATGGGTAAACTGGTGCCTCCAGATTTCTGACGATTATACTTCAGAACTCTGAGGCAATAAAGTTGGGCTGATCTGGTGGGTCTGGACGACAGGTTTTTAGTGAATTTACAGGCCAGGTAGTTAGGTGCTGAATTTGTTAGGCACTTGTGAGTGAGGGTGAGTGTTTTCAGAGAGATTCTGTTGATGGATAGCCACCGGGCGTTGCGTCTCATTTCAGGGATGTGGTGGGATCGGGGAATGTTGAAGGCTGCTTTAATAGCGTTGTTTTGGAGGACCTGAAGTTTGTTTAGATTTCTTTTGCTGGTTCTGAGGTAGAGTGCTTTGCAATAATCCAATTTAGATAGGAGTTGCACTCTAGCTAAGGTGGGAGAGAAAGGGTCTACAGGCGTTCATTAATTTACAAGTATAGGCTGTAGCGGTCACTTGTTTTGTCAACATTAAGGAAGAATCTAGATAGATGCCTAGGGTTTTTACGACTTTGGAGACCGGGATGTTAATGCCGTCTATACAGAAGGAGCTGACGTTTGAGTCAAGTTTGTTTGGCTTGTGAGCCGGTTAGTAAGAGTTAATCTTCTTATTGAGACAGAGGCCATGTGTGGCAATCCATGCCTGAATGAGGTACATTTTATTTAGTAGTTTAGAGTCTGTGTCATGATTGCCAGTAATTGTGCCGAGGACTTGGGTTTCATCTGCATAATTAATGTAGGTGACACCCAAATGGTCCAAATCGTCAAATAACGGCTTAGTAAATATCTTGTGACGCGCAGGAGCCTTGTGGTACTCCACATGTCACCGGCGCAGTGTCAGGGGAGGCCACAGTCGATAACATCCTCATTGTTCTATTTTGTAAAAAGAATTGGGCCCACTCTGTGGCTTCTTTAGAGAAGTGGGCTGAGGTGGAAAAGGTGTTTGCAAAGGACTTTGTGACTGATGAGATCAAATGCGGCTGATGGATCTAGGAGAAGGAAGCGTGTTATGTT
Organism: Ambystoma mexicanum; assembly: GCF_040938575.1. Taxonomy (NCBI): domain Eukaryota; kingdom Metazoa; phylum Chordata; class Amphibia; order Caudata; family Ambystomatidae; genus Ambystoma; species Ambystoma mexicanum. Next base: position 155,663,280 of record NC_090937.1, read on the forward strand.
ACCTTTGTCGATTTGCTCGTTAGTTTGTGTTTTTAAATCTATAAGCGCTGTTTTCGTGCCGTGTCTAGGCTGGCACCCTGATTGCAGCAGGCCTAGGAGGTTGTTTGTTTCCAGATGGGCCTGTATTTGGAGATAGGCTGCCCTGTCAAGAATTTTCAATAGGAACGGCACTGTGGTGATGGGTCTATAGTTTGTGGGAACGTCTGGGTCTAGGTTGGGTTTTATTAGGAGGGGGAAGTACCCAAGCATCTTTCAAATTGATAGGGACTGTTAGATTCAGAATATGAATTGATGAAGGCTGTAATGGCTGGTGCCAGATCTTTAGCTGTTCTCTTTGATGACCGTTGCAGGGCATGTGTCACCTTGGCAACGGGAGCGTTTTAGGCTAGTGATAATATTTTCCACTTCATCGATGGTAAGTGGAGATAATTTGAAGAGGAATCAAGGAATATCTGCTGGCTGATGGGTCTTCAGGGGTTTTGCATCAGGGCTAAAAGTCTTTTCATTTCGATTTTGGTTTGTAACTGCAATATTTTATCAAGTAGGGCTGTTTGAATCTTAGTGCACCAAGCGTTATCTTTAGCACAACACTCAGTGTGTGGGCTGGGTGATTCAAGCTCTCGAAGGATCTTAAAAAGTTCTTTGGAACTTTTCCTTTGGGATCTTGCTGACATTTCTGAAGGTATCTGTAGCTTTTCCTCGAATTTAGCCCTCATTTGTCTGGATTACTTGCTTTATGCTGATGGCCTTGTTCTTTTTGGTTATATTCCAATCGGTTTGCAGCACAAGCTTGATGTTCTTGCTAAATATACTGGATTAAATAATTTAAGTATCAATATAACAAAATCAGATACTAACATTTAGACAAGGAATGAAGCAAAAATATACAAGCTTTCAATGGAATATTAGTGGTTCGCCCCTAGCAAAGGTTGCACATTTCTGCTATTTGGGATATAGAATATCTGAACTTCATAAGAATATGGAGCTTCAAAGCTACCTACGCTCCAAGATGCTCAAGCTCGTAACTCAAGCTTGTGCAGTAAACCGGAAATGTGGCAATTTTTCTATGACTCCAGTCCTAGAATTTCATAGGGCAAAGGTTGTACCATCGATAACCTATGGGGTGAGAACTGAGGTCTTCCCACTTTAGTTGATTGTGATGCCCTGGAGGGCCTGTTCTGGAGGAAGGTCTTACACCTACCAAATGGTGTCCAAGTAGCAGTAATCTGCTATGAGTTAGGATCGTCTTCCATAAAATGTAGTCTTTATTGGAAGAACCTCTCACTGCTGAAAAACATTCTTTGTGCCAAGGAAAGGGGTCAATCTGGTGGCTGTTAAAGCTATTGCTACTTAAAAAATCTTGGGTTGCCTTGCAAAATTGGGAAGTGGAGTGTGAGCTGCTCTGCAAAAAGTATGACCTCTCGAAAGGCATGTATGCTATAATCCAGCTCAAATGAAAAGGAGATTCAAGTAGTGGGACTGGAGCGACACAAACATCAAATTCAGAACTTTTCCATCTGTACGCTGACTTGCTGGTTGATGTCAAACCAGTCGGAATCTGCCCAGAATATCTGCATAGGTCTCCCAGTGCATCGTGGCGGACATGGGTGATGAGATGAAGATTAAGTTTGGTTCACACAAATTAAATTATGGAGGCTTGGAGTAAAGTTCTGAGAGAGCTGAGAGTATGTCGAACTTGCCCTAATTCCGAGGATGTGGAGACCCTAGACCACAAACTGCTACACTGTAAATCATTAGAGTAAATCAACACCCGCAGAGTACTGACTGCACCGTCTGCACCCCGCTCCGCTCCTCGTGTGTCAGCGCTTCATATTGGATCTTCATCCTGTGGACTCTGTGTTCCTGCCTGGTACTTCCTGGATCTATTACTGGACTAGCATCCTACTATTACTATCACTACTACTACTTTAAACATTTGTTTATAAGTAATATACTCCTTTTCTGCTTTCAGAAAAAAGCCAGGCCCCCTTTTTGGCGTCCGCCCTACAAATCCAGGACGTGCGCGCACCCAGCTGAGTACCCGTAGAGTACTGACCGCTGCACCGCGGCGCAGGAAGTTAGCGGGTTACTCTGCCGTTAACCCCGGAATTGGTTATTCTTCATTTTCTTTATACCATCTCTCTCCAACCAGTCAGGTTCCTTACTCTCCTTCGCCTCTTTCCTGTTTGTTTTACAGAATTGGAAGCCCTTTTCTGTCACGCAAGTAATTCAGTTGCCGAACATAGTTCAAACCTACTTTCGTGACCATGAACCGCTTGACTGCGGGCATGCCTCACGTCACGAGTTTGTTGACTCAGCGGCGAAGTATAAATCAATCACCAATGAATATGGGTGCCTCCAAACCCGGAATAACATCAAAGAAAAATCTAGGATTTTCACCTGACATTGCCAATTTTTGGTGAATTCTGATCAATCCAAGATACAAACTGCTAACACCCAACCGCTAAACATTGAATGCAGGATCCCAGCTAATATAGCGCTTCTTGAACAGCAGTTTGCAAATAAAGATAAACAACCGACTCATTGTCGGACAGAACAATGCAACGCTGCATATCTCTCTCATCTAGTACCTCCGATAACATCCACTATCATACACCTACCTACTTTCCTGAATTCTGTATGGAACCTCAACAAATTGATTCCATACAACCCCCTCAGTGTTGCGAACCCCAGGTTCTATATTCACATATAGTAAATCCTGCACTCAAAAAAACGTCGACTTTGGAGCCGGTGGCAGCTGGTTCCTCTGGCCCATACAATGCCTCTTTTCCACTCCCACTACCGCTTTCCTCTTCTACGCAAACTCCTGTACCTAATCTTACAGAACAATTAACAACTCAGAGTGCTGATGCTAATGCTCCTAATGCTTCTACATTCTCCAAAACTCCCAAATTATATACTACTGATTCCCTGGATGATATTATTTCCCCGAGTGAGTCCCAATCATCCCTAGTTGCTTCTTTTTCTAAACCAATAGTGCGACCATCATTTGGATTTCCGTCAATTACAAATCCTGCGCTAGATGCTGCTCTAACAGCTATTAACACAAATATGTTTTCATTAGTCAAACTATTCGAAGTTTTGGATCTTAGATCTGCTACTCAGGATGACTCATTGCGCCTCTTACACAAGAAACTGGACTGGGTTGCGGCCCTCCGAAACAATGTGGTCTCTTCCAATTCAATTGTTGAGCTTCACTCTCTAATACCTGTGGAGATGTCTCCAAGCGAAGAAGTTATTGGAGATGTGCAGCCAAACATTGATAAGCCCCTGTCTACTACCCTCAGTGAGACAATTCCTAACTCCCCTGACTTACAAATTGTGGAAAAACCTTTATATGAGGTGTTCTCAAAGCCTGTTCAAATTTCCCAAAGGAGGAGGAGAGGGAACAGGAAACATATGTCCTAAAACCTCAATTATTCAGGTAACAATTTGGATATTGAACAAAGACCACCCAAAAAATCTCCAAAAAATTTAAAAAATCTAAAATCCAAAACCAAAAAATGTATTGCTAACCTGGCTTCGGGTGATCTATTGTCTCACAAATCATCCGTTCATCCATCGGTTCAACCTCCAAATTGTCCTTCGAGGGCTGCCTCCTTACCTCCTTCATTGGATCTGGACATCTCCAAAGGTAAGAAGCCCGTCCCTACTCAATATGTATGTAACGATGAGGTATTAAATCAATCTAATATGAATGATACTCAAGAGCAACTTATGAATCTTTCAGTATACCCAAATGATTTAATTACAAATGTGGTTCACCATGGGTTACACAATCTTACATTAAACAAACAGTTGATGCCAACTTTTCGTGTAAACTTTGATGTAAATTCCACAACTTTAAAACCTTTAGATCAAAGGTGGAAAGCAATACAGTCTAGTGCACATAATCTGACAGAGAAATCTAACAGTGTAGTTACTCCTCGCTTAACCAATCAAAGCACTCATGTAAATGTTGTGCAACAACATTTAACTTTGGAATGTTTATCAGCTTAAATTCTGAACCGACATCTTCTGTGATTCCGAGAACTATACCAAAAAGTTTGCCTAATCCTACGTTGGATATTATCCATGAAGAATATAAACCTGACATTTATCTACCGAACCCTTCAACTTTAGGTGATGAGTGTCTAAAAGTAACTATGCTCGATAGGGTCCATTCGGACCCATTTCCAAATCACTCAACAATTTTGCTACTACTAAACTCAATTCCAGCCTTGTCCCAAATTATATATCTTCAGTATGGTATCCTATTCCAGCTCCGCAGGATGTTAGTGCAATCAATGTACGATCAATAATTGTTACAAATTTAATATGGAAAGAGAGGCAAGAACTATACAATAGAGGCTTGCGTATAGAAGCTTTTCTTCCTCCTCCTCCGAAGATTGATGAAACTGCTTTTTGAAGAATACAAATTCTAACGTGAAGCAAGTGCATAACAAGGAACTAACTTGTTGCATGTGTAAACCTGATGTATGTGCAAGTAAGGGGCCCCCTCCATCCAAATGAGAGTGGCTAAAGAATTGCATGGGTCCACCAAATCATTAGACTAAATCCATAAGATTATCTCACAGCTGCTACCTAATGTCGTGGAACACTAGAGGATTTGCTCACCTTCTTTTTACTAATGCATCAAAATTAAATAAGTATGACATAGGTCTTTTACAAGAAACCTGGATCAAAGCCACTCCGTGTTGGGAGGATCATCAAGTTAACATTGTTGCCGCCTCTAAACCTGCGAGAGGGCGTCCTGCTGGTGGTGGTCTTGTTGCAGTTCATAATGACTGCTAATTAGCCCTTAAAGCTTGGCCGTCGCCTGATATTGGGATTCAAGAGGTTGAATTATCCACCACCATCATCCATCACCCTCTTTTCCCGTGCTGTTTGCTGTTAAATATTTATTGGAATCCTGTTACTCCATCTGAACCTCAATTTATTGATAAAATTGAAAACCTTCTAAATCAATTACTAATGAATCCCAATATCAAAACGGTAATCATTGTGGGGCATTTTAAACTTGATTGTATGCTCACTAATATGAAGTACAATTCAAGAGCATATAGATGGTCTAAATTGGCAGCTTCAAGAAACCTTTTTATGTTAAATGGATCATCGCCAGAAGATTCGCCGGCAAAGCCAACGTGGAACCGAAATAATAGAGAATCTATACTAGACTATGTCTACATTTCAATTGAAGCAAATGCATTGATAGCGTCTTTCCATGTTATACCCACCAAACTTAGTGATCATAACATCCTTGAAGTTTCCTGGTTGCCTCATGATGTCGAAAATCGCGATCATTATACTTTCCCTCTTGATATAAATAATGAAGGCAACCGTCTTGAATGGTATCCTGCCCAAATAGCAAAACTCCAAAAAAACATTCTAGAAGCAAACCAGCTTCACTCTCCATCTCCTAGCGTTTTTTTTTATAGTGACTGCGTTTTAATTCTAAATCAAGAAACAAGTAGGTTGGCTCGCAACACCTACGCGCATAAACACCCACGTTTATTACAAGTTTTGAATTTGAAGAAAGAAATGAGACAGGAGTTCATCGGCTAAGGCTTGCAAGGTATTTCGAAATCAAATAAAAAGCCAATACAAAAATAAAATCAAACAAATTGTGTACAATTACAATCAGGAACAAGCTGAAACTATGCTAAAAGTATTAGTTAGCAAATCTACTGGTGAGATCTGGAAAGTGATTAATAATGTGCCTCCTAATGGACATAGATCTATTTTGTTGAACCCTATAGCAGAATCGGTATGGTCTAGTCACTTTCAATTGTTACTACAAAAAGCAGATCTGAATCACAATCTAGATCCCATAAGCATTCCGATTCTATCAGATTTTATATTTAATGAATTAGATATCTTACTAATAATAAAAAAAACTAAGCACATCAAGAGCAAGAGCCCCGGGTCCTGACCAGCTTACTAATGCAATGCTAAAAAGAAATCCTGAGCTGGGGGCAAATGTGTTTAAAAATGATCTTCACGAGAGTTATAGAAACAGATCAAATTCCACCATCCTGGCAACAAGCCATCATTATTCCTATATTTAAAAAAGGTAACAGGTCTGATATGACCAATTACAGACCCATAGTGCTACTTGATGTTGCTGGAAAAAAATTTGCAACGCTGGTCCTCCGGGACTTCTCTAAATGGCTGACCAAACAACATCTTTTTGATGTAAACCAATCAGGGTTTGTTGCAGGAATTGGCACGACATTAAATCTATTAATTTTATCAATTATAAAACAACAAGCAATTTTAACTAAACAGCCAGTTTTTATTGCTTTTATAGATTTTAAGCAAGCATTCTATTCAGTGTCGAGACAAGTTTTATGGCGAAAACTCAGACGCGGAATGCACTTTATACATTAGGTTTTTAATTCTTACATTTTTATTCTGAAAACACCATAAGAATTAAACTTACATCAAATGGGTTGTTATCGGAGTCAATCAGAACAGATTCTGGCCTAAAACAAGGATGTCTGTTTGCTTCAATTTTGTTTAACTTTTATATTAATGACATTTGTGCTGCTTTTAATTCTACTCTCTCATTTCCACCAAAAACTAGATGACCAGGAAATATCATATCTATTGTATGCAGATGATCTTGTATTAATATATAGAATGCCGTTTGGGTTGCAGAGAAAACTTCTGGCACTATCAGAATATGCCACTAGAAATGAATTAATAATTAATACATCCAAATCCAATATACTTATTTTACAGCATCTTTGCTCATCAACTAAGTACAATTTCATCTGGAAACTAGGAAGCTGCAACCTAAATCATGTTCAAGAATACAAATATCTGGGTGTGAATCTGAATACACATCCTCTTGACACACCATACCAGGTGAGATTGCGGCTAAAACGAGACTACTTGCTATACAGGGTAAAGCACTACAAAGGAATTATGGGAAATTCTCTATCATCCCGTCTAGGATTTTTTACTTACAGAAGGTTGTGCCAACAATGATTTATGGAAGCCAAACTAAAATGAATCCCAAGGCTGTCAAGTGGGACATCATTGAGGGCATCTATTGGAAACAGATTCTACCGGTTCCTGCTTGTACTCCTATTGCCCTCATCAGATTCGAACTGGGTCTTGTATCGCTTAATGCTTCAGTTTCCTGGCTCATGCTAGCTTTATACAGGAAATGGTTAATTGCTAATGATACAACCATGAATCTATTTCCTGTACTCAAAAAAGTTCTAGATAAACCGATGTTTAAACCACTTTTAGAATGGAAAAAATGTTGTCTTTTAATACTAAAAGAAGCAGATATATCATTAGGACAACTATTCAAATTTCCTGATGATGCCAAACTATTATGGAGAAGCGATTGGATTAATACCATCGAGCAGATCAAGGTATATCAAGCATTTAAAAAAGGTGCCTTCCAATTGCGAGCTGTTAATGTTCTACCACAATATCTATTTAAATTTCCTGATAGAAAGTATGCTGATGCTTTCTTGCGGTTTCGGTTCAACTTACTCCCTACCAAAGACAAATTAGCTTCATATAATCACTCGGCATATTTATCTAGAACATGCACTTATTGTAAAGACGCTGAATCCATGGAGACAACAAGACATCTTCTAGTAGACTGTCCATCGCTGTTAGACATAAGAACTCGCTATCTTTATAAACATTTTAAGCATAGATCACAATTGACCAAAGATGAACTATGGGATGCAATATTTAATACTTCCAATACCTCACTTATTATAGATGCCATACAATTTCTGAAAGAACTTAACTTGTTATCATTTGGTTAATAATGACTATTAGACGAGAGAAAGTCTGATGCCATTCAGATCTAAGGTGTCACGATGGAATGATTTCAACATTTAGGCACAATGTAGTTTTTGCCTTTTCTACTTAAATTGTCATGCTGTCAAAGCACTACAAACAATGATATATGGTCATTTTTAAAGCAAATTTTAAACATTCTACATACTCAGTGTTGATATAATTATATTTATTTTGTTTAAGCAAATCTTTTTGTGTGAAAATGGTTTTACTCAATACTGTGAATATATTGCTTACTATAGCGTCTATATTTGTTTCCTTTAGATTGACTGCTCAATGTAAGCTGTGTATGTGCCTAAATGATCAAGTAACTTGTGTATAATCATGTGAAATGACAATGAGAATGTAAACAATTTAAAAAGTTGTTAATTCAACTAAAACAATTTCATTCAATAAAATAAAAAAGTAAATCATTAGAGGCGAGGCTAATGTCATACTTTGGGCACTTAGTCCAACCCTTTATTCAGGTTCACACTGTAGAGTATGGCAGTTTATTATGAACTCGTTTGGCCACCACAAATGGATGACTGCTGCGATTCATTTAATTTCATTTCTTAAAAGAAGTTTTAGCTTGGCAGCTTGTTTACATTTCTCTCTCTTCTCTGATTTGAAAGTTTTTTTTATATATAAATCTAATTTACATTTTAAATGACATTTTAAATGAATTATTGTATGCACTTTTTCTACTATGTCTGTTAAAGATTACTTGTTACTCAAATAACAATAAAAAATGTTTAAAATGCCCTAAAATTGCCTAAGTATGTTAGGCGGCCGTATCCTGGCACACTTAAGAAAATCTGCTGACAAGCCTCTACCCTCATCTGAAAGCGTGAACCCTAAGAAGGTAACTTCACAATTAGCTATTCTTGATTTCTTGAACTTAATCAGGTACCCTTTTGCAGCCAATGTGTGAATGACTATGTCTACTTGTTGCAAGTGTTCATTGAGATTATCATGGTGATGTAAATGTCATCTACATATTTTCAACAGTTATGAATGTTTGCCAGCAAACTCTGTATTCTACTTGAGAATCTGCTGGGCGAATTCTTTTACTCCTGCATTATTCTAGTGAGTTGGAAATGCGTTCCCTTAAAAGTGAATACAGTGCATTTCTTGCTTTCTACACAATGGTTTTGTGAAATGCCCATTGCCTAGAACAAGGTTTGTTTTATATTTGCATCTGTGTAAATTGGCTAGAAGTCCAGAACTATGTTGGTTTTGGACTGCCTCTTTCTTATAATGGGCATTATAAATTCTAAAATCCACAATAAAACCTCTGGGCTTTAAAACAGGCAGCACCGGACTGTTAGTGGGCTTCCTTCCTTTATAATTACCCCCTGGTCCATTAGTTGGTCCACTATGGTTTGCATGTGGGCAATTGCTTGTGGCTTGACTGGATACTGCCTCCGTGGTGGGGTTGGTTGCAGCAATGGAATCACATGCACTGGACATTCCAGATCATGCCCTACATGGTTTTTAAACCGATGCACTGTTGCCAATGTTGCCCAGTCTTGTGCATCTCATTTTACTAGTTCCCCACTCACATCTTTTGAAAACGCAGGCATCACTACCTCTTCAACTCTTGCTGCCTGTCTCACATGGTGGCCAAACTTGAAATGCTAAAAGTCCTTTATATTGGATATGTAACGGCGGCCAAAACAGTGTTTCAATCTCTTTGAGATGTTCACCTTCCAGCTGAATGGTTACAAAATACACTTCATTATTTGCTAATGTTTGCCCAGTGGGTGTAATTATTTGGCATTTTTGTGTCCCTGTGTATGCTCCAACAGTGCCTTGTGGCTGCATTCAAATATGGAAATATCAGACCCATAATCTAACAGGACCTTTATCCAGTCTGTGTTGCTTAGTCTTGGGAATGATTTGATGAGTGCGTGGACTCTGCATTCTGTGAAACTTTGTAGGGTTGTTGTGGGTTTTTTCTCAACTTTCACATCCTTCCCCCTCAGTTTTAGAACGGCCTGGCGTCTTTGCCTGTGAGGAATAAGATTAACCCTCATCAGTGCCATACTTTTGTGTACGTCATGTGTTTTCTGTCTCTGAAATCAGTCTGTTGGTCTAAACTGAGAGTGACCCCCTAGGTTCACCCAAGATGGTCTACCCCTGTGAGTGACTTGCCACTGTGGGGCATCGCCATCTCCTGTAGGTTTCCCATTCTTTGGTTCATGCTCTGGGCATTTTTCCTCCTCTGTTGGTGAAAGATGTTGTCTGTATTTTACCATCCTTTTTACCTTGAAACAATCCCCTTCCTTTTGAGGGTCTCCCTTCCTGGTGTCTCCTTGTCTGGCTTACTATCCTTGTTAGCCGTCTTGTGTCTCTCTGCAGGTCTCCTGCCTAGTGATTGATAAGTGGATGTCACTAAATTGCTCCCTTTTATCTTGCTCACTTAACTGGGACAATGTTTTATTGGGTGGTCTTTAAGTCTCCCCTTATCAGGAGAGTTGCATACATGTTATTTACCTTGTTGGCTGGGGTTTTTAGTAAGTGCCCAATCGCCACTGCACAGTTTATATTAACTCCCTGACGGTGTGATAAGCTAGGCCAATTGAACACTGCCGTACTGCAATGGATGGGAATATTGATTTTCTAATGGGGCATCTTCTGTACCCACCTAACCTCTTTTGATTAAAAAGCATTTTAGAAAAAATATTTTTTCCCAGTCTGTTTATCATGACTGGGGCATGAGGTGGTTATTAGCAATGTTACGATCATCTCTAAGAAGTCCCCTTCTGCGTGGGGTGCCATCTGTCTTGATTTGACTATGATTATGCGTGACCATGAGCCTCTTATCTCCACCTCATTTGGGGCTGTGAAAACAGACACCTGGTCATCAGCCATTCATGTCAACACTCACCCTAGGCTGTGTCTCAGTGCTAAAAGACAGGCATGCCTAGGTTCATGTACTTATCAACACGATTAAATCTGTACAGTCAGGAATTGTAAAGTTCGTGGACTCGGAGATACAACTCTGATGCATTACTTTGAATCATACACTTGACACAGGAGTAATAATGTTAATGCATTTAATATGACCTCGTATCTCCTGAGGGTTCTCATTTTCATTAAACAAGCTAATGCAAAAGCAGATATAACATAAAACCTATAAACAAGATTGCCATTGTGGGCAAAGAGCATGTTTGAATAGATCAACAATAGAACAAGTGGTGGTTTTAGTTTTAACAGCATGTGTAACCTTTATCTCTCATTAAGTTATGCTACACTATAATATACACCATCAGTCTCCATGCACACAGCAAGCCCCCACCTGTCACTTATGTTTAGAGCGGAGTGTGATCCAAATGAAATCGCTCCTTCTTGGGTTGACTGAGTTCTGCTCAGCTGAGACTGGCTGTCTCGCTCCTGTGCTGCTGCTCTGCACTCCTCCTCAGCCCCACTTGCTTCAATTGACTGGCAAGTCTGCAGGGCTTTTTTTTCTCCCTTTTTGTGCTGGGCTATATATATGTATCAAGTACCATTTTCTTCTTCTTTTAAGCCAATTTCTAAAGCGCACAATCACCCTGGGGTATCTTGGCGCTAGAGGTTGGGGTCCGCAGCCAGGACCAAAGCAGAACGCATCCTAAAATAAGAATGTTTTAACAGCCTTTCTAAAGGCCAAGTAGTTAGAGATGTTCTTAATGGCCAGTGGGAGTTCATTCCACAGCACCGCAGCTGCTATGGAGAAGTCTCATCCTCCAATCCATACCTGTTGGTAGGTAGGAACCACCACCAGCAGTTCATCTGAGGCAGAGCGCAACCTGCGACTGGGTTGGTAACAGGTAAACTTAGCCTGAAGGTATTCTGCACCCTGGTCATGGAGGGCACCCTGGTCATGGAGGGCACGATGGACGATGAAATTGACACGTTGGGTCACCGGGAGCCAATGCAGGGCTCGAAGAACCAGAGATATGAGAGCCCCATAGGGCGTGCCTGTTGCCATGTGCGCTGCAAAGATGTGCAGTCATTGCAATCGTTGGGTCAGTCCCTTCGGTTGTGCCAAGTAAAGAGAATTGCAGTAATCCAGCCGGGATATCACCATGGCTGCCACCACTGGTGGACGAAGAGGGGCGGGAATCATGGGAAGCAATTTCTTTAGTACTTTGTTCTGGAAGTGGCCGGATTGGCACACAGCTGTTACTTGCTTGTCCATAGATAAAGATGCAGATAAAACTACACCCACGTTTTTCACCTTGCCCCCCCATAACAGGGAAAGGACCCAGAGATGAAGGTCAGAAATGGAAGAAAAAGTCTAGGATCAGGGGGAAAGCTCACCACCAGCACCTCAGTTTTGTCTCAATTTGAACCAGTTGCGGTTCATCGACTCCCCCACGGCCTCCAGACATCACAGCAGGCACGACGATATCTCAGCCTGACCGAGATCTAATCGGATCAGGATCTGAGTGTCGCCATCATACGAGTAGCATCTGATGCAGAAGGAGCGGATGAGACGCACAAGGGCCCAAATACTGATATTAAATAGAATCGGAGACAGGCAGGAGCCTTGCGGCACTCCACAACTGAGATGACATGGGGGAGAAAGAAAAGGTGGCATAGAGAGGGTCTGGGTGCGATCTGCCAGGAATGAGGTGAACCAGGCTAGTACCTCCTCAGATATTCCCATCTGGGCAAGGTGGGACAGCAGGATGGGGTGGTTGACAGTGTTGAATGCCGCTAACTGAGGAGACCATGCCTTGGGTGTCTGTGGAACACAATGTGCGCTGCCAGATTCTTCCCGCAGGGATCTTAGGTTGCATCCCCACTGCCTCAAGCAGACGGGAGACCAAAAAGTGGTTGGACCACAATATAGGTTTGACTGACTGTACAATCAAGAAATATTTTTTGGTGAAAATCAGATCCAGCATGTTGCCTAGCTTATGCGTAGGACTTTTCACATGCTGATGTAGTTCAAGATCTGACAAACTGTCAAAGAACAGATTAAGGGCAGGATGCCCTTCTGTAATGGCTTGGCAGGCGAAGAACGATGGTCTGGAGGGTTGCCCCGAGCAATGCCAGTGGTTAAGATTCAGTCTAAACCTTCCAGCCATCACCTCTTTGTTTTTGCTTTGTCACCCCGAGTGGGACGGGTATGCCCAGACGTGGGTCCCGTGCCTGCTGGGCCTAGAGACCCAAGCTTCTCCTCACTGATGAGCCCCAACAAGGGTGAAACATGTTTGGGGATGCTTGTGGTCTCGTGCAGAAGGGATGTGACATAGCAGTTCGGGCTGGACTTCCCCTTTTGGGGTGGGGCCAAGCCTGATTTGCATATGGTCTTTCCCCTTCTGTAATGGCTTGGCAGGCGAAGAACGATGGTCTGGAGGGTTGCCCCGAGCAATGCCAGTGGTTAAGATTCAGTCTAAACCTTCCAGCCATCACCTCTTTGTTTTGGCCCTGCATTTGTGCCTTCATCCTGTCTATTTGGAACAGTGAGGGCTGGAGCTAGTGTGTCACTGTGTTTGTTTGAGTTAGGCCTCCTATGTAAAACTACATTAGGTGGGGTTCTTGCACCTCACAGTGAGATCTCTGTACCCGTTTAGTAAATGCCGTCACTGTACTCTATGGCATTCGTGAAGCTCTGCAGCATTACGCATGCTATGCTTCTGCGGGTTATATTAGTCGGCTGTCTGTTTTCAAGAGACATCTCACTCGTTACCTATGTTCCTCTGTGGTACTCTATGGTCCTAACTGTGCGAATGTGTACAATGTTTTTGTTTGCGAAACCTTATAAGATGTGACGCTCCGCGTGAGGTCAAACGGCTGTTCTCAGATAGCACCTAATGGTGTGAAGTTAAAACAAGCTGCGATTTTGTGGTTGCTCATCTGCCAGAACAGGAAAGTACCACTTCCTGGACATCGGCTGCTCTTGCAGAGCCTACAAATATCTGTTAAGCAAGTGTCACACTAACCTTCTGTGTTTACAGTGTCCTGTATGTTTGAAGGGCATCTTTCATTGCTTCAGTGGGTACAGGCCGTATGTGATATGAAAAGCTGTCTTAAATTAGGCTGAGTTCGTGTCACACTAAACAGTCAGGAACATTCACTACTCTCAAATATCTGCATATCACCTGGCATTTCCAAATCGTATGCCAAAAGCCAGCAGACCCCGATTTACATCAGGGGCATTCATGTGGTACCAACGGGTTAATTCTGTCCAATCTTGCTGGGGTCATGTACACTATGTAGATAATTAAATTGAATTAACTGGAAGCGTGCATTTCCAGAAACTTTCTTCACCTGTTCCCATATGTGGGACCATTGTTTCTCTATAATGCAGTAGCTAACATCCTGTTCCCATTTACTTTGGACCACCAGTTCCTCTCTGGGTTAGGCCGTTTGCAGGGCTGCATATAATCTAGATATCCTGTGATCCCCCGCCCCCTTTCATCTTCATCAATATCTGCATCAAGGTGCTCGTCTCTAATTCATCTGGAAAGCTGTCCCACAATTCCGGCAGTCTCCTTCCTATCTGGGGATATGCGAGAAAGTGTCCAGGTAACATACCAAATGTCAACTGCCACTGATCAAATGCCAAAAGCTTCCCACATTTAAATGGATCCCTCTGTACTTTGCAATTGCTCCTTGCTAACATGGCCAATCCGATGGGCCTCCAGGATATCAACATTTGCGTATCAAACCCTATGGACAACTCAGCATTGTAAAGGCCTGTCACCTTCAGTTTATGCAGCAATCCCTGCCATAGGTCTTTTATCACCTAGAAAACAATGGAGGTGCCCTTGGACCATATGAAATTTAACCCCACCACCCCCCGCCAATAAAGCCACAACTTCCCCTCCATTGAGGAATCCTACTTGGCCACTGATTGTAACTGGGCTGCTATATAGTACATTTCAAAATCTGGTTGATTCAACCCTCCCTTCCTTATGTCTGCATCCCAATGTCCGCAGAGCCCCTGGTTCTACAATAATTCTCAAATCCTTTCATCGAACACCTTAAAGAACATTTTCTTAATTGGGTACGAAATATTTGTAAAGAAATATAATAGTCTGGGGAGCACCACCATTTTGCAAAATGCTAACCACCCTTTCAAAGAAATCTGCAATGTCTTCCAAAAGACAATGGCATCAGCTGTACCTGAAAACGCCCTCTCTGTATTGTATACAAATTTGTCTTCAACCTTATGAAATATCTGAACCCCCAAGTACCGAAACTATTCCGACTCCCATTTGAGGCCCCAATCCAGAAACTCCTCTGTTTTTCACACAACACTGCCTGAGGGAATAACACGATTTATCTCTATTAATCTGAAAGCCTAATTACTTCCTGAAGTTGGCTAGAGCTTCGAGGACAGAGGGTTTGAAAGGTATAAGAATATGCCGTCTGCATATAATAAAATGTTACGGAGTACCTCTGCCACCTTTATACCTGTCTCCCTAATGTACATCCGAAAGTACTGAGCCAGCGGTTCTAACTCCAAAGAGAACAAAAGAGGTGATAACTGACAACCCTGTTGCATGCCCCACTCTAATTTCCATCTCAATGACACCCAATTCCCAATCCTAACTCGCGTGGTGGGCCTGGTGTACAGGAGTTGTAGCCAACCTAACATTCGTGCTCGAAAGCCAAATGCTTTCATAACTTTAAACCACCATGCCCATTCCACTGAATCAAGCGCTTTAACCGCATCAAGCAACGCAATAACCAATTCCCATCCTGAGCCCTGCATTTGATCCTTAACATGGTGTAATTGGCACAGATTCATGGTCTTATTACAGACCCCTATAAAGCAGCATTGGGTTGATTGCCCCAGACCGGGCGCTGTCTTGGCCAGTCTAGTTGCTAGCATTTTACCCAGTTTTAGCATTGACCTTTCATAATAAAATAATTAAATGAGTCTATAAAAAGCACATTCCTGCAGGGCACGGCCCTTATTAAGTAGGCCTATGATCACTACTTCACCCAAGTTCCCCGGTAAAGGATCTGTCTGGAATGCATTCTCAAACTCCCGAGTTGGGGCACTAGTGGATCTGCATAGACTCGATGGAGCTCAACGGAAAACCCATCACTTCCCGGCGCCTTATTTTGCTACATGATTTTAATAGTGTAAATTTCAGCCTCCTCCTGTATAGGCGCATCCAATTCTTCCTTAGTCATGCATCAATCTGGGGAGCTTCACCAGCTATGTGGATTCCAAGTCAGAATAGGTACCCTCGCTAGTGTACAATCTTCCATAATACGAGTGGAACTCCTCATGTATTTGCTGTTGGGAGATGGCTATATCTCTGTTCTGATCCCAAATCTGGGTAATTATCGAGTTGGGTTGTTCCCGCCGTATAATCCATGATCACAAGCGACCTGCTTTCTCTCCTTCCCCGTTTAACTTTGTAGTATTTTGGGCCTACTCAAACTTGGACTGAGACTGCTGTACCGTCTGATACGTATTCAATTCCCCACTTTGCCAACTCTCCTTGCAGGTGTTTGACGTTTCAGCCTTGGTCAGGAACTCCGCTAGTGTCTTCCGGACCCAGCAATTGAGGAAATACACAGCTCTCTGTGTCACCTTGAATGCCTCCCACTGCTTCCACACATCAGTTACTGATCCCTCATTTACCTCGAAAAAATTAACAATTTCCTCCTGCAGTGAAGCGGCTGCATCCTTTAATGCCCCACCTGAAACTTCCACAGCGAAATTGCTGGCCTCCGGAGTGGTCTCTGTAATGTTGCAATCAGTGGGGAATGATCCGACAGAACTCCACCCTAAATATGTAGTATCTGTAAACCCACCCTATGGTGAGATATTCCAGGGGAGAATATGAATCATGGGTTTTAGAATGGCAGGGGTAAACCAGTTCCTGCCTGTAGGTAAGACATGATATCAAACAGTGAAGACAGACACAAGTGATCTCAGTTCAAGGGTATTTATTGAAAATCAGTGGGTTGGTTAAACGCCTATCTGACCTAAATCTAAGGATAGGAGCAAGCTACAACCATCAAATAGTAACGCAGTCCTAGTCGGGTCTATCAAAATAAAAGGGCCTATACTAAAATACCTATAGCCAATCCTTCCTTCTAAATACAAAAGGGTATGGGACAATAATGTATGCAACAAAGAAAAGTGTTAAAAATGTCCAGACGGTTGAGCAGTTTGCCTCCCTTACCCACGTTTTTAGCACTGGGCAAGGTGGCACGTTCGAGCTTTGCACACACTCTGGCTTCTCTGCCACGAGGACACAGTTCGAAGCATAATCAACAAATATATTTCTGTCGTCCTGGCTCTCCCTCCTTCCCAACTGGTTGGGAACGCCTGCATCCGGAGGCGGGCCGGAAAAGTTGGCTGAAAAAGATAGCTGTCACTTAGAGTTTTAGAAGGGGAAAGGCCTACATCACGCATGCGTCCTGCTGCGTGCCGGGCCCACACCTTACCCTCACATCACCAACGGTCCACACCCAGTTCCTGTTTTTCCGCATACTCGGCTGGTCAGAATTTTTTGCAGCGCTGCGACTCCCTTTTCTGCCCGTTCCTTTGGCTGTCCATCCCTTTTTTCCTAGTGATTGTTTCTTTGTTTTATTTGTTCTATTTGCGGTGCCTCCCTCTATGCATGCCGTATGCGACAGGCTTCAAGCAGTGCATCCATTGCCAGAAGCATTTTTAAGCGGCCGATCCCCACTATGCGTGTGTCTGCTGTCTAGGTATACATCACTTGGTGAGTACCTGCATATTTTGCTGTGGAATTCACCAGAGGTCTCTGTGGACTCGCCTTCTTTCCATGTCCAAGCTGGGACCGGTACTGAAGGCAACCGAGGACTTCGTTCGGAACAGGAGGGAGGCCGATATCGTTAAGAGGGGGGGACTATACCTTCAGGTGAGGTACTAGTTTCAGCACTGGCTGTTGGTACCCAAGGGAAGACTGCCTTCTCAGTTCCAGAGTCTTCATGGGACCGTTCAGGGGGAAACCTCCAGCCCATTCACCTGAAAGTACCTCTGGGTGGGAAAGGGTCACAGAAGACTCACCCGGTACCGGAAGAGTTTTTTACTTCGGATAATATAACAACGGTACCGGCAAAACCCTTGTGCAAAGAGGTTCGGGGCTCTGGGGATTGATTCGGTCCATTCCGATTCCCCTGTATCGAACAAAGCCAAGTTGGCTTCTGCACATAAAACATCTGGTACTTTGGTACTAAGAGTTGAGCCTGTGTGCTCCTCGGTACCAAGGAAATCTCATAAGTCCTCTAATAAGAGGCATAAATACTCTCATTCAAGACCTAGTCCGGTACCGAATTCTCTGTGAAAATACAAACTGAAGAAATCTCCTGTGTCTCGGTAGCAGAGCCAGAACAAAAATTCAACTTTAATGTCTGACTCAGAAGACTTTTGACGCTTCATATTTTTTTACTTTTCCACCAGAACAATTGCTGAGCACTCCTTTGAGAGCTCAGACTCCTCACATTTTGCCTCAATGTTCTCCTCAGTCTGAGGACAATTTGAGCCAACCTGCACTGGGGCCATCACAACCTGCAGCCCAACTGGTTCTAACCAACATTCAGGTGCCTAGACTGGTGGTGTTGAACATTTTAAATTGTAGCCAACCGCTTGATGCAAACGATTCTTCTACTTCTCCTATAACATTGAAGGAACCCTTACCTAGCCCTTGCCAAATGGCAAACGACATGACTAACACTGTGCTGGAAACTATGCTTTCTGAGCCCTTCCTCGAATTCTTGGCTCAACGCATCAAGTACAAAATGTCACCAATACTACCGCAGGGATCATTCCAGTTGACCCTACTCCCAACCCTTTACTGGTACCAGTGGACAATGTGGACCCTGCTCCTCCACCCAAAAAAACAGAAAATGTCAAAGGACACTGACTCAGATTCAGAGGAGGACACCACTCATTCACCCTCCAAAGTGTTCAATGACATTCACTGAAGCCATGTAGTCTCTTTAAATCCTCCCAAAGGATAAGCCTGAACCCGGCTGGTGTTTTTGGGAATTGTCCGTCATGGAACAAGCTCTAGCTCGTTAAGTAAACCTCATTCCGATCCCCACATCTCCAAGGCCCTTGATAATAAATACAAGGTGCCCAAGGACGAACCCTTCATTCTCATGGGAAATCTGCCAGCTCAATCAACAGTAGTCTCTGCTGCACTAGGCATAAAGAACAAAGGCCCTTCTCCAGGGCTGGACAAAAATGCAAAAATATTGGAGACCTAAGGTAAGAAGTCTTACACCTCCTCTCCCTTACAACTTAGACAGATTAACACTGCTACATTTCTGGTGGGATTTAATATCCTTAACTGGGAGAATCTAGAGCATTTCACTGACATGCTACCTCAGGAAGCTGCAGACAAGTTCTCTTACTGGATCTCTGAAGGCACAGAAGCTGGTATGCAACAACTGCAAGTCATTAAAGATCTAACTGACACAACTGTTAGGGCAGTTACTAGTGCAGTCTGCATGTGCAGACCTGTATAGCGGACTGCCTCTTCCCTTTACCAGGATATCCAGGAGAAGCTGCTTGACCTTCCATTCGATGACAGAAATGTCACAGCAGCTAAAACTCTCAGCTCCATCTCGATGAAACAACCATATCACCAAAACGTCAAGGCATGTATGCCCAGGAATAAATCGGCCCCCCCTCTGCCTCTGATTCTGTTCGGCGGCAGAAGTCGTCTATTTGACTTTTGCCCAGGGCATGTACTTACCTTCTGCTGCATCCATCATCCAGGAGCATACATTCCGGGTAGCAGGAAAGCTCTCCAACTTCCTCCTTTTTTGGAAAACCGTTACTGAAGAGGAGTGGGTTCTAAATATTGTTCGTCATGGGTACCGCCTTGCCCTTCCAGCTGCTCCACCTTACTCTCCTCCAAAGCTCCAAAAATCATCCCTGGAGCTCTTGGAAGAGATTCAAAAACTCCTTCTAGGAGCAATGCTATTGGTTCCCCAAGAGGAAATAGATCAGGGATTTTACTTGCGTTACTTCCTGATCCCAAAGAAATCGGGTGGGATACATCCAATTCTGTCCAATTCAGGTCCTTTGAGACCTCAACCAATGTCTTTCTCTGGATACTTTCCATATGATAACCATCCCTCAGATTCTGGCTACCCTAAATCCAAACGATTGGATGGCATCGGTAGACTGACAGGATCCATATTTTCACCTCAGGGTTTTCACAAAGGTTCTGGGGTCAGTGGCAGCCTTTCTTCGGTTGCAGACAGTACATCTATATCCCTACCTAGACGACTGGCTTCTCAAAGCCCAGTCTCCTGAGGTATTGCTTCAGAAGTTAGTTGCAAATAACTTGCAATACTCTGTTCAAACTGGGTTATCCATAAATGTGACAAACTCCCAAGTCAGTCCCTCGCAAAGGATCCAATTCTTAGGAGCAGTTATAGACACTACTCTACACAAAGTCTTTCCACCCTTGGAAAGAGTGGAAGCCATCGAACAAACTATCGGTCGGTTCTCCACTCAGCAGTCACTTAAAGCTTGGTGGTTTCAAAGGCTCTTGGGCCTCATGGCCTCTTGCATGAACCTAGTTCCCTTTGCAAGGCTCCATATGAGAACGACCCAGTGGCATCTTGCTCTCAAGTGGAACCAGCTCTCGGATCCCCAGGAAACAAAGATCAAAATTCCAGGCCATGTCCAAGACTCTCTGCGCGGGTGGAACTCCCCAGAGAACCTGTTAACGGGATCTCCCTTTCAATCTTCCCTTCACTAAATAGTCATAACAGACTCTTCAGAGTATGGTTGGGGAGCCCATTCTCAAAGCTTAACAGCTCAGTCGTTGGTCCTCTCAAGAAAGGAAGGACCACATAAATGTACCAAAACCAAGAGCCATATTTTTCCATCTAAAATCTTTTCTTCCCTCAATTCCAGGACAGGTGGTGAAAATTCAAACAGACATAACCACTGCAATGTTTTATATCAACAAGCAGGGGCCGGGGGACTCGCCCCTACCCCCCGTTTCTCCTAGCAGAAAAAACGTGGTATTGGGCCATTCAAAATCACATTTTCTTGTTGGCGTCCCATCTCGAGGCAGAGTTAGCACTAATCAGGTTACAGTCCGCTGTGCACAAATTGGAGCTGAAACCATCAGTAGCACACATGATATTTCAGAAGTGGGGCCATCCATCAGTAGACCTCTTTGCCAATCAACACAACACACTTTGTCTGCAATTTGCATCAAGGCAAGGTCAGGGTCCTCGGTCTCTGGGAGATGCTCTACATCTGGATTGGTCAAATATAGCACTATATGCCTTCCTCACCTCTTCCATTGTTACACACTATGTTGCTGATAATCAAAATGTCACAAAATCTGACCATGATTTCATTAGCCCTGTTCTGTCCTCACCAGATTTGGTTTCCAGATCTTCTGGAGTTAGCTGGGTATGCCCCCTTAGATCTTCCACTTTCGAGAGATCTTTTGACTCAACAGAAGGGGCAGGTTCTTCACCACTCCCCTCAATTGCTCAACTTGAAGGCTTGGTTCCTGTAAAGCTAGCCTTCTCCCACTTGAATTTGTCAGAACAAAACATTGCTATTATGTCCGCCTCCAGGAAATCTTCCACTAAAACAATATTGTAGCAAATGGTTACGTTTGTCACTGGGCCTTAGAATAAAACCTTAACCGTCTAAAGGCCTCCATTGATAATGTCATGTCCTTCATGTCTTATCTTGTTTCCACCGGTGTCAAGGTAGACACTTGCAAACATTACTTATCAGCTATTGGTGCTTACCTGAATAGAGAACGCAAGTCTTTTTCTCTTTCCAACGAGGCCATTAAAAGGCACTTTGCGGGCCTTTTACGTTTAAATCCCCCTATTTGCGAACCTCCACCTCAGTGGGATCTCAACGTGGTCTTAGCAGCCCTAATGCAAAAACCAGTTGAGCCTATGGCTTCATGCGATTTAGAATTCCTAACTTGGAAATCCGCCATCTTAGTGGCCATTACTTCGGCTAGAAGAATTGGGGAGTTCCAAGCTGTTTCTTCTAAGGAACTATATATTGTGTTCCTTAAACACAAATTTGTCTTGTGTATGGTTCCCTCCTTTATGCCTAAGGTGGTTTCCGATTTTCACTTAAACCAGGAAATGTCTTCCTGTTTTTCTTCCTAGACAGCATGCAGAAGAGAAATTGCATAACCCAGATGTAGTAAGAACTTTATTATACTACCTTGAAAGGACCAAAATGTTTAGAAAAGTAGATCAGCTTGTTGTTACCTACGGTGGTCCTTCTCCTAGCAATAAAGCTGCAAAGGCTTCTATTGCCAGAGGGGTTGTCTCCTGTATCTCCAAGGCTTACGACTTGAAAGGGCTCACGACTCCGCAGAGAGTTCTGGCTCATTCTACTAGAGCCAAGGCAGCATCTGTAGCCTTTACCAAGCACGTTCCCATTGTAGACATCTGTAAAGCGCCTACCTGGGCTACCCCACTTGCCTTTTGCAAGCGCTATGCTATGGACACATCTTCCAGAAATGGTGCACAATTCAGCCAAGAGGTTCTCCGCAACTTGTTTGCCTGAATCCTGTACATGCTGTCTCCTCTACCCTTGCTTATTCAAAGGCTTCTTAGTCTGGTCGCAACCATTTGGGAAGTAGGGAGAGCCAGGACAACAGAGAAATGAAAAATGACCTTCATGGTGATTCAGGTTCTCTTAGTCCAGGCTCTCCCTCCTTCACAACACCCACCCAGCCTTCCCGTGCAGTACGCATGTGCTTAAATTCTACTGCTTTGGCGGAACCACAAACTGGGTGTGGACCGTTGGTGACGTGAGGGTAAGGTGTGTCCGGCGCGTGAGGGGCACACGTGTGACGTAGGACCTTCCCCTTCTAGTGACAGCCATCATTTTCAGCAGCTTTTTTCCGGCCCACCTGTGGATGCAGGTGTTCCCAACCAGTTGTGAAGGAGGGAGAGCCTGGACTAAGAGAACCCGACTCACCATGAAGGTAACTTTTCATATAGTCCTTGCTGTGGTAAAGTGCTTCAAATACAGTGTGAACTTAATTCATAGAAGATGTGTATCTGCAGGGATATCACGCTAGGTATACCCTAAATCAAAAAGACATTCACATATAATTATATATAATGTAGTTAATTCATTTGTGAAGTGGTTTTATTTTTGTTCAGAAAATTCAAAAAATAGTATTACAATATGTTAAAAGGTGACATAATACATACAGACATCAGAAGGAGAACAATTGCTATATGCAATAGTCTTTATGTATTATGTCATCTTTTAACATATTGTAATACTATTATTTTTTGAATTTTCTGAACAAGAATAAAATCACTTCACAATTGAATTAACTACATTATATATAATTATATGTGAATGTCTTTTTGATTTAGGGTATACCTAGCGTGATATCCCTGCAGATACACACCATCTATAAATTGTATTTGAAGCAGTTTACCACAACGGGGACTATATATATTTGTTGATTACATTTCACCACCGCTGTATACAGGGACAACCCTCTTTAGTTGGATCAGTTCAAAGCATGGACATCAGGGCCTTCTGCCAAAGTCTCTTTTCCAATGACAGTCTTACTGCAGAGGGCCTGTCGTAAAAAAGAAATATCAAAGTTCCATTTCTATTAGGATCTTCACATGCACAAATTCTCGATTCCAGTATTTATCATGGTCTCCCTTCTTCAGGCTTGGACGCCTTTGTACCAGTGTGTTTACTCTTGGTCTCCCTCGTTCGGGCTTTTACCTTGGATCTTCCTTGTTCGGGCTTGGATCCTCCTGATATCAAAATCGAAGACTTTCAAATGTGCAAACAGTTTTGCTTAAACCGTTTCAGGGCCACTTCGATTCACTTCATAATAATATTCTCATCAATCTTTTGGCTTTCGTTTCTCTTGGCGGGATACCTTACAGAATTTCGATTGAGCACACTCATGGTGCCGGACCACTCGGTTAACGGTATCTTATCTTTCCTTCTCAAGTTCAAACATTAATCAGCAGTTTAGCTTTACTCGCGTCTTTCTTCACACGCGTTTAACAATGTTCATTCCCTAGCACTCGTACTACAATGTTAACACTTGCAACCTTGACTTCAACACAGACCGGTCTTGCAGCGATCTCCCCAACTCACCGGCTATGTTGATCTCTCTAATGCTTCTTTGCTGTTGGAGCCAAGGACGATACCCCAGCGGCTGCGCTCCTCCACACATTGGTTGGTTACGCGGGAGGGCCTTATGCTTCCTGCTTCGAAGGTTTATGGAAAGTAAATGTTTCTTGCCGAAAAGTTCAAGGGTATTTCCCTTCTGGCCTTATTGGTTTCCCATCTTTCTCCGCCTGTTCAGCTGCAGCCTCGAAACTGCTGTTCATTCGTGTGTTTTGCCTCTCTCAGAGTGTGCTCTCGTGCTCTGCCTTTTATCGGTGTGGGGAAGTTTAATGGAAGTCAGGTGTGAGTGATTGTTGGTATTAGCCTGACCATAGTACTGGAACATGTCCAGGACAGGTGTGAGTCTGTTTTCTCTCAGAGCGGGCTGTCCATGTGGAAGTGTTGGAGAAGGGAAAGGGGGTGGGGTAAAGTTTCCACATGTACTACCTGGTAGGATGCATTAAAGGTGTTACAGGAGGAGGGATACTGCGTCTCGCCATCCGGTGTCCCACTCCCCGAAGACCCCTCTCCCAGTTGATACTCCCGCTCTGGTCCACCCCCAGGGTCTGTATCCAAAGGCAATGGCTGTGCCCTGGCCACCTGAGAGATCGATCCCCGGGGACTAGAGGGTGAGAAACCTTCTGTATTCTCACATGCCCCTGTGTTTCCCCCACAGTTCAATCAAGTCCAAGTCAGTCTAGACATGATACCTCAAGGCTGATGCCTGTTGTTTCACCGGGCCCGACCTCCCCTGTCTATCCATGTCATGGTCTAAAAGATATAATCTCCCCTCCCCCATAAACTCAACTTGTCTGAACCTAATGGTATCACTCTGACCAACACCCAGCTACGGAACACCCTTCCACCTCTTGTGCACCTGCACACACCCAATATACTGGACCTGCCGGTCCTCCATCCGCCTTTACTTTACTTGCTTTACTTTCTCTGGACATCGGACCTAGGTCTCTGCGAGGGAAGCCACTCCGCGCTCCCCTTGACTTGCTCATACAGCTCACAATTAACCTCCTCCTATTTACTACTCGAGGCAAAAAACAGCATCAGAAGCACAGAGTCCATAGTCTCCAATGACGACCTATCTGAGGCC
The DNA here is from genome assembly GCF_040938575.1 of Ambystoma mexicanum. NCBI lineage: Eukaryota > Metazoa > Chordata > Amphibia > Caudata > Ambystomatidae > Ambystoma > Ambystoma mexicanum. The sequence continues at coordinate 155,688,320 of NC_090937.1, forward strand.
CATGATCTGTTCCAGCAATTATGCGCAAACCTTTGACTTCCATGCCTCCGGATTGGCCAGCCTCATATCCAATCTGTTTCCTGCCTCTTGCGTCGCCAGAAAGAAATGCGACTTCCCTTCATCCAGCACTTTAATTTTTGCCAGAAATATCAGCATATTTTTCAGATTTGCCGCCCGCAAGTAGCGCCGAATCGCATCAAATTACCTCCTCTGTTTTTGTACTTCTTCCGTGAAGTTGGGAAAAATCGAACTCCTGGCATTGCCCGTTTCATAGCGACCCATTCGGAGTGCCTCCTGCAGGATTGTGCCCTGATCTCGGGAAATTGGGTAATTTAGTCACCATCGCTCCCGGGTATCCACCTGGGGGTGGGGGCCGACCTGGCACCCAGTGCGCCCGCTCTACCGTGAATAAGTTGGAGAAGCCTCAATTCCACACTCGGGGCCCTCATCACCTTCTGGCCTCCCAACCAGACAGATGTTACTTCTGCGGGAACGATCCTCTGCTCTTGATTCTAGGGTCCTCGTCTCCCCCCACCAAACCCTTCACCTTGTTCTGTAGTGTCGCAACCTCATCCTCCACCGTGCTCACTCTTTGTTCAACTTCCATCACCCTCTCGCAGACTTTACGGACATCTGCCCTCGCCAGGGAGACATCCACCCACACCTCTTTAATCCTGCCTTCAGGGATGATCTAGAGTCCGTTTTTCGCCACCAATAGGCTCTCCATTGTCACACCTCCTGTGTACTCCAGTCTCCACTGACACCCCCATTGCGTGTTGACTCTTTTTAGGCTTTGCCCCCACGTGATGTTCCATTTTCTGTTGCCCCTTAACCATGGCCGCGCGGGGTTACATCTGGTGCCGAAACAAAAATAGCATGCCAGATCCCAAACAGCCACCACAGCACTGCCAAATGATGCAGTCCAATTGTAGTGTTGGTATACTGTAAAAAAAAAGGGTACACTCTATCAGTGACGCTAAGCAGAAGGGTTTAGGTACACAATCCTGTTCCCCATAAAAGTCAGCAGCCCCCTGGGAGCCCTTACTACTCCATATGCCCCCTACACCACAGCTCAAGTACCACTGCAAGGTCTGCTGCACCTCCCACATGCCAATCTTCAAGAGGTAGCGTTGCGGGGTCTCACCTGCCAGAGCAACCTACAGCGATCACCTATGTAAAGAAATCCAATATCTGCAAGAGCTGGCGCACGGGGGGCTCGCCCCACTGCCTGCCGCCTCTGTTTAATATGCCGGTCTGTACTCCAGCTCATTTCCAAAGCACCCGAGTGAGCCAATGTGCAATCACTTCTTTCCTGGACCACGGCACTGGCAACAACGACCCGCTACTCTGCACCGCCCACCACTGCCAATTCAGCACACTGGTAGTACCTCAACGCCTCTGCTGCTTCCAAGCTGCCAGGGCGGGCAGGGGGGGGGAGATAGGGTTCCCGCTCTCTCCACCAACGTGACCCCGATCGGGCCGCTCCACACTGATCGTGGCAAAATGGTGCCACCCAACCCTCTGCAATGAAATGCTGCAGATGTTTGATGTTGCAGCCCCCGCACTCTGCCTCGAGTGCCCATGTGGACCAGGAACCTGTGGCACTCACTACCTGGGTAGGAAAAGCAGATTACTTCAGGAGTTTAGTACGGGCGGCCTGGGAGCCTCTGTGTAGCATGTCTACGTCTGACAGCTGCTGGCCACGCACCCCAAGGCATGCACATATTTCAAAGATTCACTGTTTGTGAAGTTACTCCTCTGCAACAATTCTCTAGTGTTATCTTTCTTGTATTAACATGCAACCCACAGTACTGTCAATATATGTACATAGAAAAGTCTTCATCTTGCAAGAATCTGACTTGGACTCTCATGACCAAGCAAAGGACCCATCTACTCATTGCATAGAAATAATAAATCCAAATAAAGTGGATGTGATCCGGTTTCAAATAGGCAATTTGGTTTTATTTTTAATGGCTGTTATTTGTTTACTCTGATTTCAAGTGTGACAAGGATGAACAGTCAAAACATGGGGATCTATGAAAGTTAATGGTAGACAAGTTAGATAAGTTTTCTGTTAAATACTTTGGCCAGATGGTTTTAAGTAGCTGTCTGAGAAGACCTATATATTTAAACCCATTGGACCAAAAGAGTGCACTACTCCTGTGGAACTAATATCATTATGAATGGAGTTAGTAGTTTGCTCCCTCTTTGCTGATATACATTATTTTCATCCTTTGACAGACTATCAACACAGTGTCAGAAGTCATTCGAGGGTGCCAAATTAACCAGGACTACTTTGCTTCTGTCAATGCCCCTTCCAATCCACCAAGGTAGGTGTTCTTGAATGTGTTTGTGTTTTTTATGATCTGTATAGATGTATGAAAACGTAACATGTACATTTGGTTCTTTTGTCAGTTGAAAGGGCAGCTTTACAGGCTTAAAGTAATTGGAACTTGTCTAGTTACATTGTCTATGCAAAGACATCATGTTGCTTTACAGGCAAGAATTTAAACAACCTTGAATGCTAATGTTTTCTGTGACCTCTTTACTTCTACAATGTGAAAATCCTGTATGTGCTGTATGCAGACATAAGAAGAGTCTGGTGTGTCAGAATGCTATCTGTGATGGTGGAAATAGCCTGAGTTTAAAAAAAATGTTTTTATTAATGAAATATTGGTTGCTGTGTCTCTGAAAGTGAGTGCTCCTAATCCAATTTCCCCTTTCATAATGCTCCATGATAGAAAGGCAGAGTGAACATGTTACTTCACTGAGATAGTCAGCAGCGGCCTTGTGATGGCAAGGATGCAGAAGTACAAGATTGATACAAAGGTGTCACGGTGATTGCTACAAACAATCCTTGTAGCAAAAAGAAAAGGGAACACCCTACCTATCACTAATGCCTCAAATAATAAACTACGGATCCTGTAAGGATGTCCAAAATAATAAGTGTCCACCGTTGTATCATCTCCTACTTCTTTCCCTGACACTTGAAAATAACTAACAGAAAAAGTCTCTGCTGAGTCCAGAAGAATAATCCTCTTCTGCACAAAAATCCTCTTCTTCTGGACAAAAGCTTCTTTGAAATGGGCCAGGTGGAGTATTTCCCGTCCCCTGGTTTCTCGGTTTCTCAATGTCCAAATGTTCCACAATACGTTTTATTTATATATACAGGAGGAACAATGCTCTTTTGAGCACAAAAGAGCATACAATAGATAATCAGATTTGATGGTAAGCAGTGAGTTTCTTACAATTGGGTGAGTTTGAGGGACATACTGGCCAGGTTGTGGAGGGGAGTAAATGGAACAGTCACCGGGAACAATTAATAAATGGACATACATAGATTAAGGACAACCAACATTGGACATTCTAAGTGCAGGTATGCAGTATGGGCAGCTGTGCTTGGAACGTGACCATGATGGGGGAGGCAGAGGAAGTGAGAGGCAGGTTAGAGGCAAGGGAAAAATGTTAGCTAGCAGGCAGATGAGAGGTCGGTTAAGACGGTAACTCAGAGGCGAGGAGTTAGGGTTTTAGTTTGGTTTTGTACAAATCCTTGTGCACTGTTTCTTGGATGTCCGGGGGAAGAGAATTCCATGCAAATGGAGCAAGAAGAGAGAGAGAGCGGAAGCAAGAGGAAGCACAGGGAGGGCGAGGAGCCACAAGGCTAGTTGAAGAGGCAGATAAGAGATTACGAGAAGGCTTAGAGTTGGATAGAGGAGGATAGATACGGTGGTGCATTACTGTGGATAGATGTGTGAAGCAGGAGAAGACATTTAAATATTGGCCCTGTTTTGCATCATCAGTCATCCAGTCTGGTGCTAGTACAAGGAAGTAGGTGTGACATGAGAGAGTTCAGAGAGTCCTGGTAGCAAAGTTAATGATCTTGTTGAGACGACAGAAAGCATAGTTGGGGACACCAAAGAGTATGCTGGCAGAGTAGTCCAGTTTAGGGAAAACGAGAGTGTTTGAGATGCTTGGCGGTGTTAAAAGTCAGGAGTTGCCTGATTTTCCTAATATTTGAGCAGTTGGGGCAAGCTGCTGTTCTAGTTTTGGAGATGAAAGTAGAGGTGCGAGAAGGGTCAGTTGAAGAAGAGTAGGGGAGAGTGCCTGGTGGGAACTGGATAGGCAGAGGAAGAGATGAGTTTTTGGCAGGGAAGACAAGTACCTCTGTTATCGTAGATTTTAACACCGGGGAGTGCAACGCCATCCACTATTTAATGGCAGAGGAGCGTCTGAAGTTTTGATAGAGAGATCAGAGGAGAAGTCAGGAATAGAGAAGAAGATTTTAGTGTCACCTGTGAAGAGTTGGTAAGAGACCCCAAAGGAGGAGATTAGTGCCCCAAGAGCACGAGTGTAGAGTGTAAAGAGAAGCAGACCTAAGACCGAGCCTTGTGGAACATCAACCGTTAGAGAAGTAAGTTGAGAGTTGTTGTTGCTTCAGGAGACAGAAAACTGGCAAGGTGCAAGGTAGGATTCAATCCAGGCAAGGGCTTGATCACAAATCCCAAGAACAACGAGTGTATTTAGGAGAACAGAGTGATCAACAGTGTCAAAGGCTGCAGATGGGTCAAGGAGAATTAGGATAGAGAATAGGTTTGAGTGCTTAACTGAGGCGATGAAGTTGGACACATTCATGAGAGCAGTTTCTGTGGAGTGACTGGAATGGAAACCTGCTTATAGGATGTCTCGAAAGTTATGGATGTCTAAGAAATTGGTAAGATGGTTGAACACATAGGGGTTGAATACCAGAGGGGATGACTCCCTACCAGTGGTTGCTTCCACTTCTCTAGTTTCCGGTCCCACACCCCATGTTGGTCGACTTGGCACTCTATCTCTCCCAAGTACCATGGTGAAGAAGAGGTATGGTGCTTCTATTACTTCCCACCTCTTTTAGAACTGTTCCACCTAGTTTACTTCCCTACCAGGCATTGCGACTATGTGGAGTAACAAAGATGTTAGAGATGCCTTTATGGGCAGTGTGACTATTAGGATGACTGAGGATGCTTTGCTGCTCTGCAGAGGAGTTCTGATCTGATCTGTTGTAGGGTCTCAGACCCTTACTTCTGGGCTTCTTTCCTGCTGCTCACCTCTCTACCTCTTGCTTGGGGTTCCCGGTGCCTTCCCGTCCACCCACAGACCTTTTTTCACGGTCACCGGTGGTCCAAGCATTTTTGGAACGCCTGCAGTCTGTCATGGGGCTTCACGGTCTCTCTGCGTAGCCTTGTGCTATGCTGCCTCTCCGCAGTGCAAAGCCTATTCCAGCTGGTGTGGCTCCTGCTTTGCACGTCTGATAGACCTCGAGGATGCCTGGCACTTCCTCTTTTCTACGCAAGAGGTCGGTCCACACCAGAGCTGCTTCACGCCGGCTTGCTCCCATCTCAGCATCCTGGCTGCCTTCTTCCTTTTCCTGTGTTTGCCTTCATTGTTCCTCCAGGGAGAGTTAGACAAGCTTGTAGGTCCTTCCATCTTTATACACAATGTCCATAATGACTAGTCCACTCCTGTTGGTTCCATGGGGTGCTCTTCAGCACTCCACACATTTTCTTCGTCTTAGTACAATTATGGTTGATCTCTACTGGGTCACAAATGCTCTTCCTCGTCACATTTTTGCAGTGGGTTTCACATGGGTAGTCCCTACACTTCCATGCCTTAGTATGAGGCAGTGAGATGGGTTGGTCTACATTACATATGGGACTACATTACCCTTCACAGGATGAGAGGGTGAGGGAGGTGGAAAAGGGACGGGTTGGTACCGCGTTCTCCCTCGGATGTCCTCCCCTGTCTCACAATGGGTTTCCCTCCGCATGTGATCCTCCCATGATACACCACCCCAGGGGTACTTTTGGACTATGGCTGCAAAACTCTCCCCAGCCTCCCACCCCCACTTAGGAAGAAGGGGCGGCTTCTAGGGATTTGTCACACAACATGGCAGTCACAAAGTTACTTGCGCTTCTGCCAGCAACTGTTGGAACCAAAAGTCCAGCATGGCAGGATCTTCTTGTTAACGTTGGCCAATCCTGAGTCTATTATAGTAGCCAAAACCTATGCCATTTTATTTTGAGCTTAGTTTCCTGTGACTTTCCTGACCAGGGGCTCCCTTGTGTTCACTGCATGGGAATTGTCCACAGCAAAAGCCCCTTTGTTCTATGAAAGATTTGTCCTCTCCCGGGAAGGCAGGAACTGCCCCAGGGGGCAGGGAGTGGGCCCGTGCTTGAAAGGACAGGCTCTGCCAGACCAAGGGGAAGTCGCAACAGGTGTTCATTGACAGAAACCTTATGATGTAGACGGGCCACAGAAGGGGGGGGAGCACAATCAGAGTAGCCCATGAGAGCTACAGTCCAGAGGAGTCTCATCACCTTGGATTGTCCTAGGGCTCCCAAACATTCTTGCAGGCCAATAAATCTGGATATGATATTGCCAGACACCACAGAGGAACTTTCTGAAACCACAGTCACGATGGGAAACCTTATAGGAGGTTAGGTACTCGAGCCACTGTGGTCTTTTTAAAAAAAAAATTATTTAAGTGGGTGGAGACCGTCCCCTTAGTTGATTCATGTTCAGACTCTGAAAGGAGGAGAATTCACCTGCAACTCTCTTAGTGCAGTCTACTCCAAAGTCTTATTCAATAGAGGTGAAGACGGAGAGCTCCAAGGAAGAGACAAGCTCCTCCCGCCCTTGCACCAACTCGGTCAAATATTTGATGTGACCATTTATTTAACGAGGCCTGCTTGTAACCAGAACACTGGTACCCAGGTTCCTGTTCTCTGGAGATGGCAGCCCCTGCTTTCTTTTATCTACTAAAAATACCTTTGGAAACCCTGACAGGGTTCCCCTATAACCAACAACCAAAGAAGTGACCCTTGACTCTCCCTGCATCGCCAACTGCTTTTATGCTGGTTTGGGCACCTTCAACTTGGTCTAAGCTGCTGCAAGGGAACAGCGGGAGTTGTCTTCGATCTCTATTCCTGACCGCCTCTGCATCTCTAGCTTCGACGTCTATGTTCCATTTCCTAGCTCTTCGTTACACAAACGTTGCTGCTACTGAACTGAAATTAGTTATTGGGACCCGACTTTACCCAGCTCAGCTGCAAAAGCACCCAGACTCAGTGTATTGTAGAAAACCCTACACACCAAGAATTCAAGTTATTTAAGAGATCCTGTTCGGCCGGCCTGCTTGAAAGACCACGCTCTCTACATTTTTAAAGGCCTTACAAATAATGTTGCTTCTGAAATAAGTGCCTGTGCACCCCGGTCTTGAACCCAGAGTTTCCCCTTTTATTCCTAAGTCTGCATTCTCTTTGTTTTCCCGTACAGGGATAGGGTAGTATTTTTGATTAGTTTCTTTGTGTTGCTGTGATTAACCCCTCAACTGCTGAGGGTTTTACCTCCCAATGCTGAGCCCTCTTTTGGACATTTCGGTATGTCGGCATTCAATCCCTTGTAACCTTTTTTGTTACAAGTGATATCCCGGTCAAATTTGCATCCCTTTCTTCCCACATGAATGATATACAAAGAAACCTGTGGTTTTTTTTTATTGCAAGAGCTAGGAACAAATGGGTTGCAGTTCTGAATTCGCCATTTTTCAAGCTTTCAGGAACATGTTTTTTATAAGGTTACCATCAGTTTTGTGAGAGGTAGGCAATTTCTTTTCTCCCCTTTTTTTTAATGGGAAATGCTTGGATGGAATAGGAGGAGGGTAGGAAAGATCAATAGGAACACCAAATTTCTGAAAATGAGTACCTGGCAAGGTGGTTTGGGGGGGCTGAGGGCGGCAGCCTCTCAGCCAATGAGGAGGCTTGGAACTGGGGCATTAGCTGGGGTAATTCCCCCAGGTAATGCCCCTGCTCCGAGCAGCCTCACGGCTGGAGGCCGCCATCTTCCCCTGCCAGGGAATGAGGTAAGTGGTGTCCCACTTCTCCTTCCCCCATCCACAGAATTCCCACCCTGCTCCCCAACCCCACTTACCTTCATTCAAGTCTATTTCAGGAGCAGACAGGCTGGGAACACTTCTGTCGCCAGCGTGTCCGTTCCCGATCTGCGACAGGCAGTCATGGAAAGGAAGAAGGGACTACATGTAGTCCCTTCTTCCTTTCCATGGCGGCCATTTTTTTACTTTTTTCTATTTCAACGTCCACCATGGAAAGGGAAAACAGACTTTGCTTTCCCTTCCCCGGCAGCCATTATCTTTCCTTTTTTTACTTTCTTTTTTTTTTCTGTTCTGGAAATAAATACTTTTAGTACCCTGGTATTATGGGCCGGGGTACTAATAGCAATAGGCCCCTCGCAGTGGGGGTACTACCACTTCAGGGAAATTCACTTTCAAAATACCCCTCGTATTATGCAGAGTGCTGCAAAGACTTGCATTTTGCAGCGTTTATGTGCGTGCTGCACTAATCTTTGGCTACTGATCCAGTACGCCTTGGTTGCCTAGTTAACCGTGTTATCAGGCACCATTTGAAAATGTAATCCTCGGACAAGATGGCCTCTGCATTCGTACCTCAACGAGCAGCCATCCAGCCCCATCCAGTCTCACTTCCTTATTGAGCCAACCACGCAACCGGTGGGTGGAAGCCAGCCCACCGTTCAAATCTCCTCTCCTAGGGCTCCTGTCTGAGCCTGTTGGAGCGTGGAGGAGCTCCGACAGAACTCGATCGGAGCGTTGCCCTATTACCCACTGTTAACATCCCTGCCAAGTAGCATGCAAGACGAACATACCAGTACTGATAACAAGTAAGTCATCCCATGGAATAGTGCACATAGCACAGCAGTAGCTACATAACGGTGTCTAACAGCCCCCATGTGATACCACAGCCAGCGTGGAGCCATGCACCCTAACGCTTATACTGAACGAAGGTCGGAGCCCTAGCTAACTGCCACAGGTCTTTCACACATCAACACTGACTAAAGTCACGAACCTGTACAAACAGTTGCAAGTGCTCTGCAAGCACTGCCTTTCTGGCGCTATCGGTCGCGCACTACACGTTCGGCACTTCGACTCAGTCTATATGCTTATTGTTTAACTGCCATCCAACTCCCAATTCGAGCCTCTATCATGAAGTTCGATACTGCTGTAACCGCATTGCATCACGAAAATAGCACCTTGACTCTGACAAGTATAACTGTGCCAACTACATAGCCATCAGAACTCAAACACATATGTTTACCCTACAATTGCTAAACTGAACGAAGTGCATAGTGAATATTTTGTAATTGCTTAAACTGAACCGTTATCGTAATTGTCTGGAGCCGTGCTACTTTGTACAAATAGCTTACTGCCGTACCTACTGTTTATCAATTGCATTGTTTAAAAAAAATTTCGATCTTAAGTGAATGTACACCAACTATCTTGCCTGCAATATGAAGCCTTCCCTCCTTGAATTGCACTAATTGAACAGTTCTTTGCCGTACTAACCGACTGTATTAGCAACTAGTTCATAGTCCTTTTAGCCATAATGAAAATATAGTGGCCTCCTTAGAACGAATCCAACACTCTTACTGGTATAGGCAAAGATTTACGCACCCGTCTCTTCATTTGCTCTCCACACAAAACTTGCTGCATAGTGCTAGTCGACGTGCTGAGTACTAAACACCAATCGCCTAGCCTTTCCATAGTTGCAGCCATGCCTACACATGCTGAGTACCAGGTTTGAACCGCCCAGCCTACCAGTAGCTGCAGCAATGCCTACACATGGTCTAACCCATACTAAAATCTTAAACCGTTTAGGTTCGACTGTTCACACACAATAACTGCCCCACCATGACAAACCCTACAAGATGGCAGCCTGTCGCACTCGGCCCATATGCTAAACTTAACTTAACACAAACCCCGACCCACAACCTGCGCATTATCACCATCTATGTCGCCCAAACCCCCAGACTCCGACACTGTCCTCCCAACTCGCTTCCTTTCATTAGCCAACACTCTCCACCATAGTCTACCATGGAGGAGGAGTTTTCTCACCCTACCCTCTAATAAGGAGACAAACCTCCCAGCGCCGGACGATGCAACCCAAATCTAACCTTGGCCGATTCTGCCCGACCATCTCCAGAAACAGCAGACTCTCCTCTCGAACTAAGTGGAGTAGAGCACCAAGCTTAATTATGATCACTGTGACTAGCCACAGGAATTCACACCTTAACTATAAAACTACCAACCACTCTACTAAAACTCCGAAACCTCAATTATTCCCTGGAATGCTAGGTTCTCATACACTTCCTCTAGGAACTGTCCAATCTCACAACCTAGCAAACCTGACACCGTAACATCGACACATACACCTATGACAGGTGCTGCATGTACCCAAGTGTATAATAGGAACTGCAAAGCAACGAGGATCCAGTGAGCTGTCATCCATGCTAGATCCCTCCTGGCACATGCCCTTGACTATCACCACTAATAATCTTGACTTCATGGCCATCACTGAATCTTGGCTCCATGCAGCGGCAGGCCCTGTGAAGTATGGGGCAATGACGGGTTAGTAAGTAAAGTTGTTTAATGAATGGATTACAAGTAATATTTCATAACAGTATAAGATCTATTTAGGAATACTAAATAATGTGGGCAGAGGGGACATGAGCGTAGTGCAGCCTCTCCAGTCTTCTCTCCTCACTCCATGCTCTGCGCCTCCAGCTTCCATTTCCGAGCTCCACTACGCCATCCTGCATTCCATCACCATACTCTACTACGCTCGATGCTACACCCTGCCCTCTAGCTAGCGATACCGGAAAACTACACCATTTTCACGACTGATAGACTTACTGCCAAACTGGGGGCGGGAGGGTGGGAGTAGCCATTATTGCCAAGAACACACTCAACATTTCATCGGAGAGATTCCGAATCTTATCTTTCATTCTGGCGAATTACTCTCCATCAAAATGGCCTTATCGCCCACAACTACGTTGAGCATTCATCGGATTTACAAACCTCTGGGCCGAAAATATCGTCATTCGAGGATGATGTAGCTCAACTTCTCTCGACAAACACTAAACCTAGTTCTCAAACTTTACTACTGGACGATCTCAACTTGGGCTTTAACGATCCCAAGGAACGCCCTTGTGATCGTCAACACCATTTCGGCATTAGGCTACACTCATAGGATTGAAAACCCAACACACATTTAAGGTCACACACTCGATTGGCTTGCTGACCTTAACTGCAACACGGACATAACCTCCAACTCCCAGTGCCCATGGTCAGATCATCACAATCAACATCGCCAAGACCCTGGCGACCCACATCCTCCCACCTATGGCATCAGCTGCCTTATCCAGAAATAAACAAAACATCTCAGCAGTCAATATCCTACCGTTGCTACGCCCTATCATGACACACCAAAACATAGGGACTAGCGACCCTTCTGCCATGGTGGATTTATGTAACCAAATGATCCTTGCAGCAGTAGCTCCCCTATCCATGTGCAAAGCTAAACCAGTACCCCACCTGAACTCTTGGTACACCCCGAAACTAAAAACCTTGCGTAGCGCAAAGAGAACTGCTGAGGCTAATTGGAAAAAAATACAGACTGAACTAAACAATGCTGAGTTCGCTAAGGAGTCAAAACTATAAACGGGCAGTAATCCAAACAAAAAGCTCCACATACAATGATAGAATAACCAACGCCAACTCAGGAAATAAGGAACTATTTGCTATCCTGAGAGAACTTGAGTCGCCGGTGCTATCCCCAGAAGTCTGCAACAAAGATGCTAACTGGTGTACAGGTATTCAAAAAGCCCTCTGATAAAATAGCCCCCCTACAATCCAAAATTGAAACAAAAAAAACTATTATTAAACCAGTCCCACAACTTCAACAGACCTCTTATCACACTAATCATAACCCAGAGGCACTGTTCGAATTCACTCTGGTCTCCAACTTAGAAGTGTTGAAAATTATTTCCAGCCTCAAACCATCTAGATGCCAAGGTGACCAATGTCCAGCTGTGATTATCAAAGATTGCCTGATCTGACTCCCTTCATCACAAGTCTGATTAATGCGTCCTTTGAAAATAGTACAGTTCCAACTAATCTTGTAGGCATGGGTCCTCCCGCTACTAAAAAAAAAAAAAAACCTACCTTAGACCCCAACCTACCAACTAACTACCTACCTACCCATTACCACAGTGCCCTTCCTCCGTAAAATATTGGACAGAGTAGCGTACCCCCAGATTCAAAATTACCTGGAAACCAACAACCTCCTTGGCCTTCGCCAATCAGGCTTCCGCACAAGACACTGGACGGAAAAAGCATTACTGGACCTGAAAATTGAAATGGAGGAGTTTAACGACAAAGGCTAACTAGCCCTCCTCCTACTTGACCTCTCTGCAGCCTTTGATCTATTCAATCATAAAATACTATGCAATCATCCAGCGTCAGTGGCCCACTTCTCACTGAAAGCCATCCAATTGATAGAATCCTTCCTTACGGACAGATCTATGAGAGTATTCTCACAGAGTGCAGCAGCACAGCCTACTGTGGTCACCTGTGGTGTACCACAAGGATCCTGTGTCTCACCTACAGTCTATAACTTCTTTATGAAAACCCTATTTGACCGCCTCAATAACTTGGGTGTCACCTACACTAACTATGCAGATGACACACAAATCATCCCTATCTCGGGCTCGCACAACACTGACTCAGCATCACTCAACGTAATCTACCAAACCATCCAGACCTGGATGAGTTCCATGTGTTAAAATTGCTGTGGTTAAAAAATATTGTGCCAAAAATGCTGTGGTTTTGCCACTGCAATCCATGTAAAGGATGCGGGGGACACCCCTGCAACCCCCGCTCCCCTTAAATGGTATAACGGGGTTCGCCTTTACCGCTTCAAACCACAGCATTTTTGCCGCGATTATTTTTGTATAGGCAACATTTTTGCTGCGATTTTATCACTGCATGCCCCTGGATGGCCCATCACAGATTATGCTTGAACAATGAAAAAACTGAACTGCTCCTCCTAGGATCACAGTCTCACCTGAATAAACTGGACGACTCCTTTTATGGCTTTCAATATAGACGGTATCGCCATTAAAGTGTTGAAGGAAGTAAATACTCTTGGCTTTTATCTGAACTCAGCCTTAACTCTAACTAAACAAGTTAATACTACAGCGTCTGCAGCAGCTTACACTTCAAAGCTTATTGCATGTAGAGCTTTCCTGTCATCTGATAGTTGCATTACCCTAGCCAGAACCCTCATTTTGTCTAGACGATTGCAGCGTACTCTACGCCGCACCAATAACCACAATATTAAAAAAACAAGCCATGCAAAATAACGCCCTTAGAGCAGGAGCATAACCTTTTCAAAACACTAACTTTGATGCATAAATGTATACACAAGTCATCCACTAAATACCTGGCAGATAAACTTCACTTCCTTTCAATCTAACAGGCCCACTCGCTCAGCACAGCAGCACCTGATCGCCAACCCTTGATTTAAACTGCAGAAAGTTGGAGGCAGTATCTTCCTTGTGGAAGAAAAGAAGCACGGAAATATTCTAGATAAAACTGGGAACGGGGACTGAACCCATGATTTGATGATGTGCACTACAATTGGCAACCAACCATGGATGAATGCTAATTTGCCCTGATTTGAGAAAGGCCAACTGGCCGAAACACGTGTAATCAGAAAGGGCAGTCGATAACTTGTGACGATTAAACAATTCGACCAGCTACCCTAATGTGGCGCAAGTCTCCGGGAGGCTTTTTCCTCCACTTCCCTGTGGTAGCTGCCAGACATTGGAACACATTACCAGTTTCACTAGGGTCAGAGAACTCCTTCTGGACCTTCCGTAAACACCTTAAAACGAGACTATTCTCACAGGAACTGTGAAAATAAACTATGATCTGCAATACTACACAGTATCTATAATAAGGACGAATGTAACCTAAGATGATGATATAAGCTAGCATCTTTTATACATATCTCAGGTCTTTGTATATGCACAACTATGTAACCATTGTGCTTTTCTACTAAGAATAGCACCCAGATGCCTGCAGGTCGGGTGCGCTTTACAAATTGCAAAATAAATAAATAAATGTTCTTCCTATTATGATCGAATCTGTAAAACACCTATTTATCATATTATATTCATATACTACAGTCTTTCTTAATACTTTTACATCCGTACATTATGCTCACACTGGTATAATTTCAGGGTCTAGGGCTGTAAGTATATGGTATTCAACTTCTATACGTTGACTACCATATACTTACAACCCGGGTATAGATTTTAATTGTTGTGATAAAAGGTTTGGGATTCCCATTTGGGAGATCACATATTTAATGTCTTAACTTAAAAACTGAAGCTTTGACTGTTACCCAGTTTTATAGGTGAGCATGGGATGCATGTGTACCACAGACTGTGGGAATTATTGTATGTTCCTACCTTCCCACATTCCCACAGGTGTCCTGATAAAAATGGTGCCTCACATGTGTGGAGGCACTGATCTGGTGGCAAAGGGAAAGGCTAAACCACTAGTACATTAAATGCCTTGGGGAAGACTGCATTTGGCTTTGTGGACAACCCACAGATTTGGGCTTGGGGTGTCGCAGCCACCAAATAAAACAGGGAACCCCATGCATTTCTGAAAAGACTGGCCCCAAGTTCAACGGCTGTCCCGGGAAGCCCTGGCAGGGTCCCCCTCCCTTTCTGGAGGCAAAAGCTGTAACGGGACAGGGATGCCGCTGGGTCTCCCCAGGACCATTGCTGGGCTTGGGAACGGTTGACCCACATGGGATCCCCGGCCATCCTGTATCTCTGGCCATGCCACATTACAGCTTTTTCCTCTGGGGAGGGATGCAGACCCTGCCGTGGCTCCCTGGAACCACCACTGGGCTTGGAAATGGTTGACCAACATTGGAGACAGGTGCCCAAGGCCTGGGGGGAACACCCCCAGCCATTCTGGATGTCTGGCCATGCCGCGTTACAGCTTTTCCCTCCGGGTAGGGCTGGAGACCCTGCTGAGGCTCTCTGAGACTGCTGCTAGACTTGGAGACGGTCGACCCAAATGGTGACCATTCTAATAAGAGAGAAGAGTTCTATACCAAATGTGCCTTGCATGCTCAGAAGAAACAAACGTCTGCATTACTAGCACACACGTTTTTGACAGCGGTGTTGTTCCCAAAATGCAGTTTGTTTTCATGCTAAGGAGCCAGCACACACATCATTTCTGCACCACCCGTTCCCGCCCACACTACTGAAACTCCAGCCACAGTCCTGCCCACTGCACTGACAATCTGCCACCCAATTATAATGTATAATAACAAAAGGACATTTCGTACTAAAATAAGCCATCAAAAGCTTCAGCCTGCCACAACTATAAACAAAACCAAATAAAAAGTTATCTGTGATCAGCCCAGCAAAACACATCCAAACGTTCATGCTGCTATCTTCAAACCTTTATCTTTACCTTCCTTGGGCCAGATAAATGATACATACCATTGATCTGTCACCAAGGAAGGATGAACTGCAAACTGATGGGAAATGCGGATGTGGGCAGTGGGCATAAGGAAACCCTCACCACCAAGAACATACTTTTCCAGATGGCCTAGTGGCCATTGCTGCCTCCCGGGGTTGGCTAAATGATCGCCCAAAACTCCAAATTGCCCTCCGAGGGGAACAGCAATGTTCTGCTGGCATGGAGGGAGGGCTTTTCGTGGCCTGACCCTGCAATTGTGTCCCAGCCCACTGAAATACCTCCTCATGCACAGAGGAGGAATTGGGCTAGAACAAGTTATAGCTGCGCTCTGGCTAAAAGTGTCTGGCCGGAACTTTGTTCTGTGTAGGACAGAGACCCCACTCCCGCCTACACCACAAACAATCCAGCCCCAGTCCCACCCACCCCACTAACAATACACCCTCCTGTATAATGTACAATGTTGAAAAGAGCAGATGCTTCACTTACATAACAAAGGAGAAGTTTCAACAGTACCCGACGTGTAAAGAAAACAAACATTCTGTGGTCACCCCAGCAAAAACAAATCCAAACTATCATGATCCAATCTTCGCTCACCAGCCCAAGCTCAAACTAAATATGTATATATATTTCTGAGGCTTGTGGAATCTGCTTAGATCACATGCTGTGCATAGGCCGACATCTAGTGGAAGCTGCAGAGTATTACAGTTTGTTTTTCGAAACTCGAAAATGGGCGTCGACACAGGGCGTGCCAGTAATATTATCCCTAGTGTGACGTCCACTGTACCCATGATCCCTCACGCGTGTAGGACCCTCAGATTGTTTTTTTCTGCCATACTGGTCGGAAGCATTTCGCGGAGTTCCCTGGCCTTAGCCATACTTTTGCTAAATATTGTTATATTTACCCATTTCTCCACCCCAACGTCGAGTCACCAAACTTCTACACTCGACGCCGGCCCGGAGAAGAATTCGACCGTCGACAGCTGCATGACGGATTTGGGCCTCGGAAGGCCTCCGGCCTCGGTTCGGGCCTTGGAAGGCCTCTGGCCTCGGCCCTGCAAGCATGGAGAGTGGGGGGTGGACATACTCTACACTCTTTTGGTATATAGGTACATTCTTATATATTCCTACACTTACTAGCCCGCTGCCACAAGGTGCGTATGGAGGGTACCCCTTTCCAATTCTGCCCCAAGTGCAACCCCAAGTACCCTTGGGTCGACGGGCATGCCACGTGCAATCTCTGCTTGCTGAGGGACCACCCCAAGGCGAACTGCAGAGCGTGTAGTAGGTTTAAACCGAAAACACTTGAGGACTGTTCGATCAAGCGTTGGGCCCACCACGCCAGGCGTCACAAGGCCATGGCAGTGGAGGGGTGCCTTCAGCGATGGCAGTGACGCCGTGCTTTCAGACGGCAAGGGCAACGTGGCGTCAGGAGACAGCAGAGCGCAAGTCCCCGACCTCGGAAGGTCGTCTGGCAGGGCGGCTATGGGGAAGACCCCGGCGACACAAGCGCTACCCACAGCACTTCCACAAAACACATGAAGTCCAACCGAGACTCGACGCGCACATCGAGTTCTCGGAAAGAGGCATATAGAGAACGGTCCGAATCGGTGTCCTCTGGGCTTTCTCGATCTAGATCGCCGCATGACTCCAGGCAATCATCCAATGTTGCCAAGAGTGCCTCGCTCCCCAAGGTAACGGAAGTTCGATCTTCTGAAGACGAAGCCGACTTCCATCCCCAGACCGCACTCCAGGAGTCGGCACCCGCAGACCGCGTAACGGCGGCTCCCAAGTCCCTACCTCCACGTTCTAAAGATAGTGACACTACCCCCGAACCCTGACGCCAGGCGTCGGAAGGCTCCGGAGGGGCGAAAAAACAGGGAAAACACTCTTCCTCCCACGGGGAGGGGGGAAAACAACGGAGGAAGCAGTCTCAGCCTCCTCACACACCTCAAAAACATCCCACTCCACATAAACAGACAAGTCCCAGTCCTCTGTTATCCCAAGGACACCTGCTAAAACCAGTAAGTCTAGTCAGGATAAGGCAGAGAAAGCCCCAGAAAAGATCATTCCCAGTTCTAGAGAATGGTCTACTGATGACATAGACAGGGTTATGCCAAGGATGTCTTCATTGGCAGATTTTTACACAAAAAACCCTGAACACTTTCTCTCCTATACTCCCGACGGGTCAGCACCCTCAGGCTCTAAGGATCCAATACCTCCAAGTAAGAAGTCCCGGTTTGAAGCCCCAACACGGTCTTTGGACCCCTTCTATATACAGCCCTACTCCCAATATCAAGGGGATACATCCTTTTGTGAGGATCCAGATTTGGGCATGTTGGATGAGCAAACTGGTACGGGCTACTATGGGGATGATGAGGACCAAGAAGAGGAAGAGGAAGACCCTGAGACCTACAGTGCAGATTCCCCGGTAGAGAAAGAGCCCCCGATTACCGACTCCCCTGTCGACAATCAACCTCTCCTGAATGAAGTTCTGTCCCGAGAGGCAGAACATTTCCACATTGACACACAGGGTTCTCAAGAGGAGAGGGACTTCGCAGAAGAGTTAGTGGGAGAAAGGAGGCCTGTTGCTCAGGCCATCCCTATCCTTAAGTCTATTCAGAGGAGAATAGACCCTTCCCTTTTAAATCCTAACCTCACCAGGGCAGTGAACCCCAGGATTGAGAAACTTTTCAGGGCAGCCCAATCAGACCCACTGTATATAAGGGGGCATCTGAAACCAGACTCCCTGGTTGTTACCAACACCCGTAAGAGGGCTGGAACACCCTTGTCATCGTCCGAAGCTCCTCCCGACAAGGGGAGCAAGAAACTGTATGGTTTGGGCAGGAAAGTAGCCTCCACTTCCGCCTACCAGGCAAGGATTGCCAACTCCACCACCCTGCTGGCCAGCTACAACTGCCATCAGTGGAAAGAAGTCGCGGCACTCATAGACTCCGCCCCAGAACCCTTAAAGAGCCGGTTGGCACGAGTTGCGGCGGAGGGAAGAGCCGTGTCCGGTTGCATTTTAAAAGCAACCTTTGATGCCGCGGATAACGCCGGCAGATTGATAGAAGAAGGAACTGTTATCAAGAGACACGCTTGGTTACGGCAGTCTGGATTCAAAACTGAAACCAAGCATCTTTGTTAGATAAACCGGTGGAGCCGGATCTGTTGTTTGGTAAGGCGGTCGAGGACGTGCTGAAAAATGCCAAGGACGAATATGAGACACTCAAATCCCTAGGCCAACTAACCAACAAACCCCTTAATCAAAGAGGGAATGGCAATTTTCGTCACCCACGCGGCCAAAATTCCCAGAGAGGATCTAACTATTCCCAGGGGTAGGGGACACCGTGGAACAATAATAACCAACAGTCTACCCAGGGTTACGGCAGGGGTAATAGAGGACGTGGTAAGGGTAGAGGCAGTCCCAGTAAAGGAGGCGGCACGCCTCCACCAAAACAGTGACGCTCCGTTCAGGGTCCCTTCTCACGCAACCCCAGTAGGGGGACGCATTTCCAACTTCACCCAAATTTGGGAAGGGATCACATCAGACAGATGGGTGCTGTCCACAGTATCCACTGGGTACTGCATAGAACTGTTAGAGCGTCCCCGGAACCATCCTCCACGACAAAGAATACATTCTTTGGAACACCAGAAGATCCTCCTCGAGGAGATCGTCAATCTGCTAGCAAAGGACGCGTTAGAACTCGTCCCGGGACACCAGGTAAACAAGGGTATTTATTCAACTTACTTCCTTGTGCCAAAAAAAGATTTGACAATGCGCCCAGTATTGGATTTACGGCCTGCAAACAAGTATGTCAAGCCCCAAAAATTTTGCATGACTACTCTCCAAGAGGTAATCCCCCTCCTACAAAAGGGGGATTACATGGCAACATTGGACATGAAAGATGCCTATTTTCATATTTCCATGTTCCCAGCGCACAGAAAGTACTTGCGCTTCAAGGTGGACAGTCGGCACTACCAGTTCAAGGTACTGCCCTTCAGGATAGCTTCGGCTCCAAGGGTATTCACCAAGGTACTGGCGGTGGCGGCAGCACACCTACGCAGGGAGGCAATCCCGGTGTACCCTTACCTGGACGACTGGCTCATCACAGGTGAGACCCCAGTAATTTGCAGAACAAACATTCAAAGGACAATCGACCTCCTCTTCGAATTGGGCTTCTCAATAAACGAGAAGAAGTCAAGTCTGGTGCCAAGCACTTCCAAAAAGTTCCTAGGAGCTATCCTAGACACTCAAGAGGGGTTGACCTTTCCTTCCGAGGAAAGAATTAGGAATATACTGCTGCAAATTCCACAATATCAGTCCGGTCGCAAGTTAACGGCACGCAAAGCAATGCGGTTGCTGGGCTTGATGGCGTCATGTATTTACCTGGTCCCCCACGCGCGCCAGCGCATGCGTCCCATGCAGGAATGGTTGGCGAAACAGTGGTCTCAGGCAAGTGGTCAGTGGGACGATCTAGTGGTCGTTTCGCCAACACTTGTACAAAGCCTAAACTGGTGGACAAGAGAAAATCTGTCCAAGGGGAAACCCTTTTACGATCCCGAGATACAGGCGGTAGTCACAACCGATGCATGCCTGACAGGGTGGGGAGCTCACCATCTCCACCACACAGCTCAGGGTCTCTCGTCTCACTCAGTGGCCAAGAATCACATCAACCTGCTAGAGCTTCTGGCAGTATTCAGAGCACTTCAAGCGTTCGAGCCCTACCTGCTAAATCTGTCAGTGCAAATCCGGACGGACAGCACTACAGCCATGTTTTACCTGAACAAGCAAGGAGGGACTTGTTCGCCAAATCTGTCCAAGCTTGCCCAGAAAATTTGGAAATGGGCACTCAGATGGAACATCTTCCTGTCATCGCAACATGTTCCAGGGGTTCTCAATTCTCTAGCGGATGCTCTAAGCAGAGACCCCCTCCCAGAAGAACACGAATGGTGTTTACACAGAAGAGTCGTAAAAGATATCTTCTCTCAGTGGGGCTTTCCCACTGTAGACCTATTCGCCACAAGCGAAAACGGACAATTCCCAGGATTTGCATCCAGGTTCCCCCAACCAGACTCCCAGTGGAACGCCCTGTGAATGAACTGGTCAGGAATGTTTGCGTACGCTTTTCCACCAACTCCTCATCAGGAAGGTGGTCAACAAGATGAACAGAGAGTCGATGACGCTCGTCCTGGTTGCTCCCATGTGGGCGAGACAACCGTGGTTCCCACACTTACGCAGATTAGCCGTGTGCGAACCGATCAAACTTCCGGCCTGGTACAACCTACTGTCCCAGCACCAAGGTCAAACAGTGCGTCCTCAACCCAACTCAATGAACCTGGCAGCATGGCTCCCTGAGGTCATAGAGTTTGGACATCTCAAATTACCACAGAGGTGTATGGACATCCTAAAAGAATCTAGGAAGCCAAACACGAGGCACTGCTACTTTGACAAA
Organism: Ambystoma mexicanum; assembly: GCF_040938575.1. NCBI lineage: Eukaryota > Metazoa > Chordata > Amphibia > Caudata > Ambystomatidae > Ambystoma > Ambystoma mexicanum. The sequence goes on from NC_090937.1 coordinate 155,709,185, forward strand.
TGGAAGAGATTCGTTATCTGGTGCCAGAATAAACAAATCAACCCAGTTGATTGCACTCCTTCCACTATTGTTACATACATGCTCCACCTGCTGGATGCAGGACTGGTTTTTAACTCACTGAAGGTACACCTGGCAGCTCTGTCAGCATACACCACTTCCCATAACAAGGTGTCGTGGTGGAAAGTACCAGTAGTTAAAGCCTTCATGGAAGGAGTACAGAGACTTCACCCTCCTATTTGAAACCCACCAACAGGATGGGACCTTAACATGGTGCTATCTAAGCTCATGGGGCCCCCCATTCGAGCCCATGCACAAGAGCAGTCTCAAACACCTGACTTACAAGATGGCCTTCTTAGTAGCAATTACATCTATAAGAAGAGTCAGTGAAATTCAGGCTCTGTCAGTGCAAGATCCCTTCTTTACTGTCCATAAAGATAAACTGGTTTTACGCACACACCCTAGGTTCTCACCTAAATTTATTTCAAAATTCCACGTGAACCAGTCCATCGAGCTTCCGGCTTTCTTCCAAGACCCACAATGCTCGGCTGAGGTGAAACTACACACACTAGATGTGCGTAGGGCGGTCCTCTACTATGTAAACAAGACCAGACCGCTAAGGAAAACAGATCAGCTGTTTGTCTCCGTAGCTACAGGCAGAGAAGGGTATCGCGTCTCTAAAGGTGCCATCTCTAAGTGGATTATTAACTATATCCAGCTGTGTTACTCACTTTCTGAAAAAACTCTGCCTTTCACGCCTAGGGCCCACTCTACAAGAGGCATTGGGGCCCACTCTGGCTTTCATTGCAAATATACCCCTTGACACCATTTGCAAAGCAGCTACTTGGAGCTCTATTCACACTTTTACTCAGCACTACTGCATTGACACCCATTCCAAGACAGATACCCAAGTGGGACAAGCGGTTCTAAGACATTTATTTGCTCATGACCCTTTTCACATCCCACCGCCTTCTTCAGGTACTGCTCGCTAATCTATGCACAGCATGTGATCTAAGCAGATTCCACAAGCCTCAGAAGGGATACATTACTCACCGTAATCGTATTTCTGATGCTTGTATCTGTTTAGATTCACATGCGACCCACCCTTCCTCCCCTCTGAGAGAAGGCGCATGGAGGCTTGTAGTTCTTACCTTTCTTTATATCTGCTTGGATCATCTGTACTCGCGCTTCTCCTCATGCTACCTCATGTCAGAAAAAATGCAATCTGAGGGTCCTACACGCGTGAGGGATCATGGGTACAGTGGACGTCACACTAGGGATAGTATCACTGGCACGCCCTGTGTCGACGCCCATTTTCGAGTTTCGAAAAACAAACTGTAATACTCTGCAGCTTCCACTAGATGTCGGCCTATGCACAGCAAGTGAATCTAAGCAGATACAAGCATCAGAAATACGATTACGGTGAGTAATGTATCATATATATATATATATATATATATTTCTGAGGCTTGTGGAATCTGCGTAGATCACATGCTGTGCATAGGCCGACATCTAGTGGAAGCTCCGGAATATTAGTTTGTTTTTCAAAAAGGGACGTCGAACAGGGCGTCCCAGTAATACTATCCCTAGTGTGACGTCCCCTGTAGCCATGATCCCTCGCCCGTGTAGGACCCTCAGATTGTTTTTTTCCGCCATACTACTCAGATGCATGTTGCAGAGTTCCTTCGGCACTTAGCCGTTTATAGTTAAAATTACCTTTATTACTTCCCCTTTCACTTACACTGCACGCCGAAGATCGACGCCAATGAAGATTGAGGAAGCCAGCCATTGAGGACTGCCATGATGGACTTCAAGCCTTGGAAGGCCTCTGGCCTCGGCCCTGTACAGTAGGGAGAGTGGGGGGTGGTCATACAGGCTCTTTCCCACCTTTTCGTACACATACCCGCCTGCTGCCATTTTGTAACATATGGAGAGTACTCCATTCAAATTTTGCCCTAAGTGTAACAGGAAGTTTCCCTGGGTGGATAAGCACAATACATGCAATCTGTGTCTCCCACGAGACCATCCGGAGGCTACCTGTCGAGCTTGCAAGCTCTTCAAGACGAAAACCCTTAAAGACCGCTCAACTAAACGCTGGGCCCACTACGCCATGCAACTAGAGGCCATGGAAGTGGAGGGGACATTCAGCGATGGCAGCAACACCGCTGAATCGGACGGCGAGGGCAAAGGGGTGACTTCGGACACCCACACACAGGCCCCCGACCCCAAAGGACTGGCCGGCGGCCACGTTGTGGGGACAACACCCGGCGGCAAGAGCACTAAACATTCCACCTCCACTAAGCACATCCACCCCGGCCGTGACTCGACATGCGCGTCGAGCGATCGGCGCTGGACGACACCAAGAGCGGTCAAACAAATCTTTGTCCTCTGGGCGTTCCCGCTCGCCTCATGACAAAGTCCAACCGTCTTCAGTTGATAAAGGTGTTACACGAACAATAGTCCCCGAGGCCCGATCGTCAGATGACGATTCTGCCCTCTACCCTCCACAGGCTAGACACCAGGCGTCTGACCGTACACCCGAGATTCAACGTCCATCTTCGAATCCTACCTCCAAAACTCGACGAGGCGTCAGACCCTTCGGAGGCCCATAAAAACACTGGGAAACACTCCTCTAGTCATGGGAAAGGGGATAAACAACATAAAAAGACATCTTCAGAACCCTATCTTCATAAAGAGAAGCATAAAGCCCCTAAATAAATGGGGAAGTCCAAGGGCTCAGAACCTACCACTAAGGGTAAACTCATTCCTCCCACTGCTCAAGATATGGGCACTGATGAGGAACTAGAACTTGTTGTTATTCCTAGCTCTAAAGAATGGAACTCAGCTGTCATTGATAGGGTCATGAGAAGGATGTCATTCATGACGGACTTCTATGAAAAAGACCCAAATTATTTTCATAGTTACTCCAACACCCCTCCTAACTCTGCCCCTTCAGGGTCCAAGGCAATACCAAAGTCCTCTCAGCCCCCTGCTAAGAAACTCCGCTCTGACACCCCGGTTCAGGGCTTAGTCACCAACACCTTTGTGTTTGAACCTTACCACCCTGATTCATATTGTAATGAAACAGAACCGCAATTGGTTGATGAACAGACAGGTGTCTCTTATTATGGGGATGACGAGGACCAGAAGGAGGAGGATGAAGCTGAAGCCTACAACATTGACTCTCCAGTTCCTAAAGACCCCCCGGTACATGACTCGCCTGTAGATAACCAACCCCTCCGAAAATAAGGTACTGTAAAAGGCAGCTGCCCATTTTCATATTGACACACAGGGTGTCCAAGATGACATGGATTTCGCGGAAGAAATCCTAGGAGACAGGAAAGCCATTACTCAGGCTATCCCTGTATTAAAATCCATCCAGCGTAGAATTGATCCCTCGCTGCAAACACCAAATCTCACTCGAGCGGTTAACCCGCAAGTCGAGAAATTGTTCTGTGCCGCACCCTCCGATCCCCTGTACGTTAGGGGCCAATCGAAACCGGATTCCCTGCTTGTAACAACCACCAGAAAGAAGGCAGGTACACCACTTGCTTCTTCAGAAGCACCTCCTGATGAGGGAAGTAAAAGACTATACGCTCTGGGTGGAAAGGCTGCTTCCACTTCTGGCTATCAGGCACTAATTGGCAACAGTGCCGCCCTTTTGGCAAGCTACAAAGTGGGAGGAGGTAGCCGCTTTGGTATCCTCCGCACCCGAACCCTTAAAGAGCCAGTTGGCTCAACTGGCAGCAGATGGTAGGTCTGTATCGGGCTGCATGCTAAAAACAAACCTTTATGCAGCAGATAATGCTGGGAGGTTAATTGTCGAAGGCACTGTTATAAAGCGCCACGTTTGACTAAGGCAGTCAGGATTCAAACCTGAAACCCAAGCAACCCTGAAAGATATGCCTGTGGAGCCGAATGTACTATTCGGCAAGGCAGTGGAGGAAGCTTTAAATATGGTAAAGGATGAGTACGAGACCCTAAAATCTCTTGGCCAACTCACCAATAAACCCTCTGGGCAGAGGGAAAACAACAATTTTTGCCGCTTTCTGGGCCAAAGTTCCCAAAGGGGTTCAAACTATTACCAGAATCAAGGAACCTCGTGGGGTAACAATCCCAATCCTCACAGGGCTTTCCCAGAGAGCAACGCAGGGGCCGGACTAGGGGTAGAGGCCGTCCCGCCAGAGGTGGTACGCCACCCAACGAGCAGTGACGTTCCGCTTCAGGTCCCCTCCCATGCATCCCCAGCAGGGGGGCACATTTCCACCTTCACCCACGCATGGGAGGGGGACCCCTTCGGACAGATAGGTGCTGTCCACAGTTTCCGGAGGATACTGCATAGAGTTGCTCGGGCGCCCCCACGACCGTCCTCCGTGACAGAAGGTACGCTCGCTGGAACATCAAAGGATCCTCCTCGAGGAGATCGCTGTTCTGCTTGCAAAGGACGCCATAGAAGTCGCCCCGCTCAAGCAGGTAAACAGGGGTATTTATTCAACATACTTTCTTGTGCCAAAAGAAATCGGACAATGCGCCCAGTATTAGATTTACGCCCTGCAAACAAGTATGTCAAGCCACAAAATTCTGCATGACTACACTACAAGAGGTAATCCCCCTACTAAAAAAGGGGGATTATATGGCAACATTGGATATGAAAGATGCCCATTTCCATATTTCAATGTTCCCAGTGCACAGAAGATTCTTGCGTTTCAAGATGCACAACCAGCACTACCAATTCAAGGTGCTGCCCTTCGGAATAGCCTCGGCTCCAAGGGTATTCACCAAGGTACTGGGGGTGGCAAACCTACGCAGGGAGACAATTCCAGTGTACCCTTACCTGGATGACTGGCTCATTACAGGGGAGTTCCTCCTAATTTGCAGACTAAACATCCAAAGAACAATCGACCTCCTCTTCCTATTGGGCTTCTCAATCAACGAGAAAAAATCAAGCCTGGTGCAAAGCACCTCAAAACAGTTCCTAGGAGCTGTCCTAAATACCCAAGAGGGGTTGGCCATTCCGTCAGAGGAAATAATTTGAAATGTGTTGCTGCAAATTCCTCAATATCTGGCCGGTCGCCAAATAAGGGTGCGCAAAACTATGCGTTTGCTAGGCATGATGGCATCTTGCATTTACCTGGTTCCTCACGCGCGCCTGCTGTTAGGCAGAATCCTGTGCAGTTCCCTTAGGGAACACTGCAAAAAGATTAAGACTCCAGGAGTAAGCAGTAAACCCAATTGGTAGCAGTCTGCATCACCCAGATTTACCTGGTAGCTGTGGCTGAGCAGTCAGACTTCTCTCAAGAAGAGTAGGGCAGTATATAGAGTATACACAATAGGGCTAAAAACACAGTAGAGCAAACAAACACTGACCAGAGCTTTGTATAAAAAGTAATTATTTATTTAAAACACACTTTAGGCAATATACTAGCACTCCAAATCAAAAGCAAGTTAAAACACAGTCAGGTAAAGTATACACACCTACCTTGATAACTATCAGACAAGTCAGAGTTAAAACACCACGATTTGTTAAAACAGATGTGAGCGCGTAACCTGATGGCACTCCAATAGTTCAGTTAAAGGGAGAGAAAAAGGAAGATCATAGAAATAAAACAGGTCCCAACACTTTTAGGAGTTCTCAGCAAGGGAATAAAGGCAGTATGTACTGTAGAGCCAAAGTTCATAGGCCAGGCCCACTTTAAATGGAGCAAAGCGAAATATGCCCAGGATCACACGGTTTAAAACTCACTAAAAGTCTTTGTAGAATGTCCAAAAGAGGTTGGGGCGATTCAAGAAGGTAGAGTTAGGTCTGGGGCCAATCCAGTTGGAAAGCCAAGGATTTAAGGTCACCTTGGGCAAAACGAAGAAAGGGAGGCCAGGCAGGACACAGTACCTTAAAGAGAGAGGAAGCTCCAGCGTTGGCAGTTGTTCGTCGAGTAGGAAACGTGGAGTCGTTGCACTGCACAGGGATAAAACCAGCCGCCGAGTTTCGTCGGTAAAAGGTGCGTTCCTTTTATTCGCGGTCAAAGTGGTGAAGCTTGGCTTGGCACGGGCGATTCGACCAAGAGACGTCTTTGTAAGGCGAAAGGGGTGAACTGGTTGGTCCCACCAGCTCAGAGGAAGAAGGCTCGTCCAGCAGAAGATCTTCTCTTGTCGTCGGGAAAGTGGTGAGGTAGTTGCAGCAGGGCTTCAACGGTGGCGACGTCGTTGCAGATGGCTCAGCTTCTTCCCTCTTCGGATTCTTAGATCCTGTGGCGACTTCTGAAGTTCCAGTCCCAAAGGCCCTTCTTTTATGCAGAAAAAAACCCATTCAACAGCCTAGCTGTCAGCAATGCTCACCACTGGCCCAATCAGAACAGAGTGCCACTTGAGTTGCTAAGGCAACGCAGTCCAGGGTGCCAATTCCCCTCCCCACCCATCCTGTGGAACCCAGACAGAGTGGCAGCATTTGGAGGGCTTCTGTGGAGAAGCCTGCCAAAAAGTGGAACAAAGGGCTCGACCTTGGTCAGAGTTACAGAGGCAGGCACAAACGCCATTTTAGAAGAGTTCTGGCAAAAAGACCCAACCGTTAATTTAATATTAAAAAAATAAACCGGCGGTATCTTTAACATTGCACCAAAAAGTGGTGCGTTTAAAATCAATGGGAAAATCCCATAGGGAATATTCTGGTGGAATATTTCGAGTGGTAACCACTGCCACCAGCCAGAAACTCGACAAGGGGGGACTGGGCAGTGCCCCCTTAAAAGCAGACCCAGGGGCAATATAATTAACCCCTTCCAGTACTTACGCAATATGATGGTTTGTACTGGTTCTGTTCACAATTTAGGACTAGTAAAGTCAATGGTGACTTTACATGCCCTGGGAGACAGTAGTCCGTTCCAGGGTATGGAGTCTATGTTTTGGTGTCACTATGACACCCCTGTGTTACTGCACTGAGGGTGCTGTGCAACACACACATAGAAAATAGATGATACCCTATGGAGTAAAAAGAAAACCCCATAGCCCATAAGCACACAAAGAGTCAAAGACATACCTCAAACCATGCCTAAGAGTGGGAGGAAAAGAGTCTCACTCTTAGCAGGAGAAAAAAACAAACCCCAAAAATCCAGCAAAGCTGCTGGGGGACTCACTAGGTTTGGGAAATTAGCCTTATAAGAGAATTCTCCCTAACACCTGCGCATGCATCCCATGCAAGAATGGTGGGCGAAACAGTGGTCTCAAGCAAGTGGTCAGTGGGACGATCTAGTGGTCGTTTCGCCAACACTAGTACAGAGTCTTCGCTGGTGGACGAGAGAGAATCTTACGAAGGGGAAACCCTTCTACAATCCAGAGATACAGGCTTGATGTCCTGGGTGTTAGTCTTAGCAGTGCACGGTGGTGGCGCGAGTTATGGTTGCTTAGCTTACCATAAATTTCAGGGGTTTTTCAGTTTTACTTGGAACCATAATGTCCATTTAACAAAGTGTTTTCATTGAATTTCATAGGTTTTTATTAGTGCAACTTAACCAGAATGTCTACGAACATCTGACTTCATTGTGGACCTTCCGGACAGTGCCACATGACTATATGCTGGCGTGTGGCATTATGACGTGTCCGAGAACCCGTCCGCACTTCACGATATGATCAGTGCTTCGCGGACAGTTCGGAACTGCATTTTCTACTGATCTAGGAACTTTCAACTTTAAAATGTCCCTTGCACAGCTCCAGCACCTATTCCTAACAACCTAGTACACAGTACATACTTTTAGCAAAACTGCTATTTATCTTAAAATGGAATCGGCTAATGCCATCCTTCCTTCCCAAGAGACACCACCACTGCTGTAATCAAGGAGCATGAGAAAAACTGCCCCCAACCTTAGTAATGATACATGCGCAACATTTTCCCCTGTCCACCTGCCTCTCCATATTAGTGTTTGGTGCCTCTTGCCTATTTCTCTCCCCACATTTTCTTCTAAGCTCTCCTGCCAAAAAAAAATGCATCCAAAAACAACAAAAGAAATGTTCCTTTAGGAACCACCTTTCACAGTTAAAAAAAATAGAAGTAAAAAAAAACTTATAGACTCATCTACTTTATATTTCTCAGTAAAGTACATAGACTCAATAAGATTTTCCAACATTTCCATTTGCATTTTGTGTTATGCTAATGGCAATATTGTGGCGTTTATCCCCTGTTCCAGGGATGGAACGGTGGATACCGACCTGGCAGCCCAAGTTATCAGCCCAAGCGAAGCAAGGGTGGTTAAGGAGGTCTCCGGACCATTATCCCAGCATTCCAGCCCCTGCAATGGGGGATGAAGCCCATTAGCACCCTAGGTTCCCAAAGTGGGAACCCGGGGTGCTAAGAAAAAGGATTTTTCTTCCTTGGCATCCCAGTGTAGGAAGAAAAATCCTTTTCCAAGATGGCCACCATGGAAAGGGAAGGTGGGGTTCTGTACAGGGCCCCTCTTCGCTTTCCATGGCAGCCTGCAGAAGGTGAAGAGGACCCTATGACCATATTACCACAAGCACATTTTTCTTCCCTTTCAAACCTATCCCAATTTCGAATATCTTTACCACAAAGCCAGTCCCAGGTAGACATGGCCAGTAGCCTGATTGTCTGGATAATTACCTTATTCCATGTCCCGGACAATCTGGCCAAAGCCCATTATGCCACTTGTCAAAAAACAAAATCCATTCAGGCTTTACGAAAACATGCATATGTAGATCTATAATCTTTTTGCAAACCTTTGTGTAGATTTGTCAAATGGCACCACATTTATAAGCCTTTACAATATTTTGGGACTCCTCTCTAATTTTGCCCCCCCTTGACAAAATCCCACCAAACTTCGCAAACCCATTCGGAATCAGGTTGGGGAATATAATTCCAAAATTTCATGCGGTTCCATTGAGTGGTGCCAAATTTATATGCCATCCAAAAACTGCCCCCAAACATCTGAAGTGTCCCCGAACTTCTCAGGACTGTTCGCGAACATCCGAACTGTTTGTGGACTTTCGCTGCAAAAAACAGCTGTTTTTTTGCTTCTTTCAGCCATATCCCAGCCCATCCTCATCACCCCTCACCTCCCGAGAGATTATTTGATAAGTTTGAAAAGTGCAATGTTGTGTTTTTTAATCTGTTTTTACCGCGATGTCCACTGACACCGGCCGCTGTCCGTGAATCCAAGATGGCGGGCGTTTTAAAAAATTGGACGAACTTCACGCTTTTCACCATCCAATTAGCGGGCGCGTCTGATCTCCGCGGACACCACACTGCTCTCTAAGCCAATCGGTATCCTGTCTGCAGAGCGAACAGGGATGTGTGTCTGTGGATCGGACACAGATATCACTAATTTTTTTAGACCCATTTTTTGGTCTTTTTTTAAAAAAGTACTGGACAGATTTTCACCAAATTTACAAAACCACACTTTCGGGACCAGGCTGCCTCTCCTGCCGAAAGTTTGGTGAATATTCGTCCAGTGGTTTGGGCTGTAGGCGCCAGCAAAGTTTTTTTCTCCATTCAGTTCATGGGGGGAAAAAAGAAATTTTGGGACCCCCCAATAACTTTGTAACGCCCCTTCTCCCCCGGACCAAACCTCACCAAACTTTGCAAACAAATTCATAGTCGGCCATATGCTTTATTTGCAAAGTTTGGTGAGGATTTGTCCAGGGGGAGCGAAGTTATAAGCTCCCCAGAAAAGTGCTCTTCCTATGGCTTTAGCAACTTATCCATAACTACATGGCCGCTACCGCAGGCCATGGGATATATATATATATATTGTGTCCTCCCACGTATTCCTCATCTTTTGATATATACAGCTGCTTTGTAAATAATGTTTTGGCAGAGGGCGCTGTGTGTCGATCCCATCAACTTGATGTCCCTCGAGGGCCTCAGTCTCAAGGTCGACATCAACAGTATATAAAGAAAGTGCAGCGCCCGTTGGCTTCAGTTTAGTTTTTCCGACTCAGCTATCGCTTCGAAAGAATTACGGTGCCCTTTGTTTTTTTTAATAAAAACTACAACACTAGAGAGGCCATTTCTTCAGCGTTTGCTCCATCGACACAGAAGACAGGATTCAAGAAATGCCACGATTGCAGTGCCAAAATGTGGATCACTGCCCCTCACCAAGTGTGTCTGTGGTGTCTGGGCAGAGAGCATAGAACGGCTGATTGCGACTCCTGTCACGCAATCACTGGTAAGGCTCTAAAAGAGCTTAAGAGGAAATTAGCGACGGGTACGACCCCCCTCGAAATCTCCTTCATCCCAATCTAAAATTCGATCTTCTAACCAGTTGAGAAGGGAAAATCTTTGGTGCAAATCTTCTAAAAAAATCAATCTTGTTCCAGGAGTGGGTCTCGCCATACATCGTCTTTGACTAAAGTCGAAAAAGAGGCATTACATATCTCCATTTTCCTCTAGTGATTCCTCTCCTGAGAGAATTTCATGTCGGACCAAATCCTCAACTCCTGCCAAGTGGGAATATGTTAAAGATATTTGAGAAGGACAAGAAGAGAAGCCATGCTCTGGTCGCGCTGCATAAAAGTGACAAAGAGCAGGCAAAGGCAAATTCCTGCACAGCCTCGAGGCCGGATGTAAGTCAACAACCCAACGAGAGCCATCGAGGCCTCGACCTGACGAAATACAGTCAAAGCCTACATTGAGTCGAGGATCTAGCCCTTCGAGGGCCTTGTCCGCAAAAAAGATATCGACCCCCATCAGTTTGTAGTTCATCAACGTTGTTGGTGTCGCCATCGTCGATGACTCCAGTGTCGAACGTTGACGGCATTGATCGCGAAACAGTCGTTGATGGGCTCAAGGAGAAGACGACTGGGGGCCCCTTCCTTCAAACCTCCTGCTACTGCCACCCAAATACTGGCTCGGGGCTCTCAACCGTCCCAGAGATATCCTGGTCTGTCTGCGGGCCAGGTAGCTAGGTCGCCCCGACCCACTCGCTGCATCCAACATAGTCCGCCTCCCTTGCCTGGAATCTCCGAGGCGGCGCGGCCTGCTGTGGGGGAGGGGCGAGCGACTATAGCCCTCGGACTGCTGGCACTGTAGGAGACGGACATTCATTGCCCATCCGGGGGGGGGTGGCTGGCCTCTTGCCCCCTGCCACCCAACATCTCTGGCTATGGACCCCCCACCTGTGACTGCCATCTCCACAGCGGCCCGTGTGCACATCCCCCCTGGCCTCGCCGACTGGTTCACCGTGGGTCCCCCACCCCCATCTACGTCAGGGCGGACGAGCCCCTGGGACCACGCGCTACCTCCACTTGGGGACCTGACCCCACCAAATGCGTTGTGCTGCTGGCCTACTTGCGCAATAAGGACGGCAGCTCTTACACCTCACAGTAAGCTCCAGCACCAAAACAGCTGCCCCTGATAGGGACATTGGACCACCCTCCACGCTCGATCAATCGCTGGGGACGCCCCGGCCTGCCCTGGGCTGGCTGCCCCTGGCTCCCAGACGCCGTGACTGCTGGCTTCTCTCCCTCTCCCAGCTGTACTCCCACAGCTTCTCTCCCTCTCCCAACTGTACTCCTAAATCACCTGCCATGCGTCTGCAACATACAGTGGATGCGGCACGCTCCCAGTTCCTGACTCCTGACTCCTGGCTGGGGTCTTGGGGTTGTGAGGCCTCTACTCATCCCCCGATACGTGGGTGGACACAATTCACTCGACCATGGGGTTCCTGATTGCCCTTAGCAACGTAGCGAACTCTACCACCAGTATATTACATAAGTGAGGTACGGATGCACAAAATTTGATTCTCCAGCATGGGGTCTGGCATGGATTCACATGCTCATGAATATTCCCCGTCGTCAGGCTGGGAATCCTCGGTAAAGAAAAAACCAGTATCAGTTTCGTTTCTGATCTGTCTTTCGTAGTAATAACCAATCACTGGTCTCTGCGTCATACTGACCACAGCCAATGACTGCCCTCTACCTAAGCACCGCCTCTGGCAGCCATCTTCAGATTTTTACCGCACGTTCATGTGTTGGGATCCTCGTGCTATTGCTCTCGAGCGTTGGTGCTAATTTTTCACGTTTTTTTTCTCAAAACTTCGTTTTTTCCGGTCAAAAGAGCCTCAAGCTCCACCGACTCTCCATCCGATCAACGGGGACCCGTGTCGGATTCGTCTGCGCCCCTCAAGGGTGAAGATTTTGTCGAGCTACGTTTGGAGGACTCCAGAAGCTTCTCAGGCCCGGACATGGCCCTGGAGAAGGGAAGCTCGACGCCCGGAAAGCTGCTCAGGGTCTGCCCTGGATGCCAGCTGCAGAACGTCTTTAAGGAGGACGAACACTCCTTTTGTCTCTACTGCTTACATGAGGACAAGACGCACGTGGAGAAGGATTGTGCGTTTTGCGGCAATATGTCGGAGCGGACCATGAAGGACCGCCACCAACGCTTCGCCAACTGGCTGGAAGGGAAGAGCCCGTCAGGCCAGAAGAAAAGGAAGAAATCCGAGCGGTCTTCTAAGACCTTTGAGGACGCCCCGGCGACGGGGGTCCAACACAAGGCCAAGCACCGCGAGTCCGCTGGCACCGGGAGCGCCGAACGGTCGGGCTCTACGGGCGCCAGGCAGGGCGCACCCTCCCCGGCACCTTCAGCCACGAGCCAACGCTCTGGGTCGGGTAAGAGGAAGGGCGAGCACCCGGCGAAGCTCCTGGAGAGGCCCCGGTCGAGCTCGAAGGCCCCATCGGAGGGGGAGCGAGGCAGTGTCCCCCCCCCCTCAAGGATAAGGCGGTGAGCGCACCTAAGGTGGTGAAGGCCTTAATCCATCCGGCCAAGCCCTCTATCGATACTGTCACGGCGGCCCTGGCTCAGCCTGTGGAGGCTACACCAGTGGTGGCGACCTCGGGGCTCAGAGTCTCCCTGCCACCTCGGAGGGAGTCCTCTTTTGTGCCCATCGATAGGACCCCCATGAAATCCCCGGCGGGGAAGAAAAAGGGGGGGCAGGGCGTCGTCGTAGATTCGGCTTCAGAGGAAGAGCTGATCGAGGTCTTAAGCCACGGCCTTGGCGTGGATGAAGACCGGCCCGTCGGGATGGAGCCCGACGCAGGTGACGACGACAGCGTCGAGGGTGCCGACGGGGCCCCTGATCGCCCGTCGGATTCCCCTCTGCCAGCGCCGCCAGACAACTCGGCGGCCATTTTGTTGGCTATACAGTCCTTATGCTCAGAGATAAGGACGAGACTACCGTTGCCGACGGAGGAGCCTCTCCCGTCGGGGGATCCTGAACCAGGACCTTCGGGTGTTCCCCCTCCCAAGAAAAGAAGGATTCACCCTCCACCTCCTTTTCAGCCGTCGCGACCCGTCCAGCCCTCCTCCCCGTCCACCCGAGGGGATGATACGGGGACTGACACGGCAGCGACGGGTACGGACGACGAGGTATATGACGAGGATCTCCCGTCGTCACCTCCCACCAGGGCCTCTCCGCCCGACGAGATTGGATCGTTCCACTCCATGATCGCCAGGGCATCCAAGCTTTTCCAACTCTGCCCTGAGGAGAAGAAAAAGGAAGGATTCCTTTATCAACGGCGCGAGGCCAAGAGGAAGACTGTCCTTGCGGTGCCTCTACTGGACGACATTTGGGATGAGGGCCTCGCCCTCCTCAAGAACCCTTCCACGACGCCAGCTAGAAGAGACCGGTACGAAAAGAAGTACCGGGTCCCGGACGCGGCCCCCCTGTGCCTCCGGGCGCAGCCTACCCCGGACTCCGTCGTCTCCGCGGCGGCCAGGAAGAAAGCGGGGGGGGGGGTGCGGCCTCCACTTCGACTTCCCCACCGGACGGCGAGGGAAAGAAATTGGACGCTATGGGACGCAGGGTCATCTCGTCTGCAGCGACGACGATTAAAGCGGCCAACGCCTTGGCTATCGTGGCCCGCTACGACAGGGAGCTATGGTACAAACTGGCTCCCCTGCTGGACTTCCTACCGGACGACAAGAGGGCGGATGCCCTGGAGATCCTACAGGAAGGTGAGGTGGCGTCGGACCACGCCATCACTATTGCGACGGACATCGCCGACACTGGGTTTCGCCAGTTGGGCAACGGCGTGTGCCTTAGGCGGCGTGGATGGCTCAAAGCTACGGACTTCCGTCAAGACGTACAGACCAGAGTCCTGGACGTGCCGTTCGATGGGAACAACCTGTTTGGGAAAACAGTGGACGATTCCCTTCAGGCCATTAAAGTGGACACTGAGACGGCCCGGGCCCTTGGGGTTCTACAGCAACGACGGACGCCCTTTCGGAGCAGCGGAGGCAAGGGCGCCTCCAAAGGTTCCGGCGGCGGTTTCTCTACCTACCGTCAAGCGGCCCGCTCATCGTCTCAAGAGGCCTACAGAGGACGAGGCAAGTCTGGAGGACCCCGCCGTCGTCGCCAAGGAGGTCAAGGCGGCAAAGCCTCGTCGAAACAGGATTGAACCGGCCGTGGGGTCGGGCCCCCACCGAAGCACCCCGGTGGGAGGCCGGCTGGCGAGCTTCGTCAGCGTGTGGGAGTCCATCTCCACCGACCGTTGGGTGCTGGACGCCTTGGCCCGGGGCCACGCGCTCGAGTTTCAAAGAAGGTGCCCGCGCGTCCCCCCCCGTGGCCAGGAGAGAGCTTCACGTCCCTCAGCTTCTCCTGGAGGTAAAGGCGTTGCTCAGGAAGGGCGCCATCGAACTCGTCCCAAAGAGGCTTCGGGGCTCCGGAGTTTACTCGAGATACTTCCTCGTGAAGAAGACGACGGGAGGATGGCGCCCCATCCTAGACCTGCGACGTCTGAACAAGTTCATCAAGGCACAGAAGTTCCGGATGGTCACCCTCCAGCACGTCCTGGGTCAGCTGGAGGAAGGAGACTTCCTGTTGTCGTTGGATTTGGAGGATGCCTACTTCCATATTCCCATCCTAAAGGGGCACCGAAAATTCCTCAGATTTGTGGTCCAAGGGCGTCACTACCAGTTCAAAGCCCTCCCCTTCGGACTACGATCGGCACCCAGGGTATTTACCAAGTGCCTTGCACCGGTGGCGGCGCAGCTGCGCCGCGAAGGGATCCACGTCTACCCCTACCTGGACGACTGGCTCATCCGAGCCAAGACGAGGGAGCTCGCCGTGGAGCACACGGCAAGGACCGTCCAACTTCTCACGGACCTGGGATTCTCCGTGAACTACGCCAAGTCCCACCTGGTACCCGCGCAAAACGCACTGTTTCTGGGAGCGAAGCTCGACACAGTGTCCCTTCTGGCCTCCCCGTCGGAAGAAAGGACCAGGTCCATCCTGGGCAAGGTACAGCGGATGTTGGCTTCCGACGCGGCCAAGGTGAGGTCCATCAAGTCCCTCCTCGGAATGATGTCTTCTTGCATCTACCTCATTCCCATGTGCAGGCTCCGGATGCGCCTGTTGCAGGAATTCCTGGACGCGCGCTGGATCCAAACGACGGGCGGCTTCGAGGAGAGGATCACACTCGACAAGAGTTTCCGCCGAGCGGTCCGGTGGTGGGGCACCCGCGCGCTTCTGACGGCGGGCATGGACTTCCGGAACCCAGACCACCAGGAGACAGTGACCACGGATGCCTCCCTGGAAGGGTGGGGAGCGCACACCGAAAATCTGCACGCGAGAGGCCTCTGGCTCCCGACGGAGAAGTCCCTCCATATCAACGTCCTGGAGCTCCGTGCAGTGTTCTGGGCCCTCAGGTCCTTCCTTCCGTCCCTCAAGGGCAAGGTGGTGAGGATCTTCACCGACAACACCACCACCATGTTTTACATCAGGAAACAGGGCGGAACCAGGTCCCCAGCACTGTCCAAGGAAGCGCAGGACCTGTGGCATTGGGCCGTCGCCCAAAGGATGTTTCTGGTGCCGTTTCATCTGGCAGGGAAAAAAAACACCATCGCCGACTCACTCAGCAGGGAGCTGCGCTCGTGCCACGAGTGGGAACTACGTCAGGATCTAGTGGATCGCCTCTTCCGACGGTGGGGCACACCCCAGATCGACCTGTTCGCGACGGCGACGAACTCCAAGTGCCGGAGATTCGCCAGCAGGTTTCCCCAGGCGAGGAGCATGGGCGATGCTTTCTCGTTCCCCTGGGAGGGCCTGTTCCTCTACGCGTTCCCTCCTTTGCCACTGCTAATCCGGCACGTCAACCAGCTCAAGAGGTCACGGTGCAGGATGATCCTCGTCGCACCTGCGTGGCCGAGGCAGATATGGTTCCCGGACCTTCTGGACTTGTCAACGTCCCCGCCAATCAAGCTGCCGGTGGACGCGGATCTACTCTCCAGGGAAGGAGGCGCCATCCTCCACCACGATCCGAAATCGCTGAACTTGCAGGCCTGGCTCCTGCAGCGCTAGAGTTTGGAGGATACGACATACCGGCCGACTGCAGAGAGGTTCTTGCAAAGGCCAGGGCGTCCTCGACTCTTAAATGCTACGGACACAAATGGAAGAGGTTCTCTGTCTGGTGCCACGCACAGAAGATTAACCCTCTACAGATTATGGCTCCCCAGGTATTGCCGTACCTGCTGGCGCTGGCCAAAGCTGGACTGGCACACGCGTCCATCAAGATTCATCTTGCTGCGATCTCCCGATACACCAGAACCACGGGGCGGACTTCCCTGTGGTCTCATCGTCTGGTGAAAGAGTTCATGAAGGGACTGTTCAGATCGTTCCCGCCGGTGAAGGCTCCGGCCCCGGCGTGGGAGCTCAACGTGGTGCTGACCAAGCTCATGGGACCTCCGTTCGAGCCTCTGCACTCGGCCCCGTTGAAGTTTCTGTCGTGGAAAACAGCGTTTCTTGTGGCCATCACCTCCGCACGACGGGTGGGAGAGATCCAGGCCCTTTCCTGCAAGGCCCCGTACTTGACTTTTCACGACACGAGGGTAGTGCTCAGGACGCACCCCTCCTTGGCAAACCGACCGCTGCCTGGCCGTCCGAGAGCCCATTCCACCAGAGCGATCGCAGCTACCACAGCGTTCTTTTCTGGTGTGCCCCTGCTGGACATATGCAGGGCTGCTACGTGGAGGTCGACGCACACCTTCATGAAATTCTACTGCGTCGATCGGGATTCCAGGGAGGAGTCCAGGGTCGGCCAAGCAGTGCTGCGCAACCTGTTCGCCTGAGGTGAGCCTGGTGAGGAGGTAAGATGCTTAATGTTGAGTTTGATGTAATGCTTAATGTTGAGCCTTTGCCACCTCCCGTGGTTGTGCATGTGTGTACTGCTATGTATTCTTTATTCATGAGCATGTGAATCCATGCCAGACCCCATGCTGGAGAAGGAACAAGTTACTTACCTGTAACTGTTGTTCTCCAGCATGGGTCTGGCATGGATTCACATGCGAACCCTCCCGCCTACCCCTCTGCGGCTCTTCACTTGGTCATACTGCCACTTCACTTGCTTCCAAATCTGAAGATGGCTGCCAGAGGCGGTGCTTAGGTAGAGGGCAGTCATTGGCTGTGGTCAGTATGACGCAGAGACCAGTGATTGGTTATTACTACGAAAGACAGATCAGAAACGAAACCGATATTGGTTTTTTCTTTACCGAGGATTCCCAGCCTGACGACGGGGAATATTCATGAGCATGTGAATCCATGCCAGACCCATGCTGGAGAACAACAGTTACAGGTAAGTAACTTGTTCCTTACTAGATACGTGATTTGAATTCTGTGCCCCCTGGCGAGTTCAATATAAGCCTGGCCTGAGCGGGTGGACTGAATCCTCACCCAGCACCTGAAAACCTACCATCTGCAGCCCTGCTACTCCGGCTACCATGCCACCTTTGTTATTTTAAACCTTAACAAGGGCTCCTGCATACCTTGCTGATCTCACCAATACACTGTTCACCGTCACCATTTTGGCATCCGGTGACTATATACAATTCAGTTTGTCTTCTCGCCGCTGTGTGTGGAGAACGCATACAACCTTATACTACCCCAGTACGCACCCCCATCGACCAGGCACGGCAGCACCTATTCCCCACCAAGAGTCTCTGTGTTAGGCTCCTCCTTGGGGATCGGTGCCTTAATCTTCCGGAATCCTTATATTATTCTCTGGAGTCCGCCCTGGCGCGCACAACTGCCCCAGGTCCAGACCCTCCGCCCAAGGTCAGCCCGATCCTCCGCGACACAACCTGATCTGGGAGATTGCCGTCTGCTACCCCCAAATACCGTGATTGTGCCGGTGCTCGTGCCTAGGGGGGTGCTGCTGCTTTGTGAACTCATCCTTGTGATCCAGCACAGAATACTCATTGTTTGTGGTTCAGGACGGGACCATGACCAAGGGGGCCGGCAAGAAACGGAGTTCTGTCAAATGTTCACTAAAACCCCAGCCAAATCATCTGGACCCGATTCAGCACCCGAACCCACCATATCCATGCTTCTGGACCACGCAGAATCCCAGAAAATGTATGAATTCATGCGTGAGGGGCTCACCGCTCTTCATTCTAAGCTCGATGACATGAATGGGAACATATCGTCAATTAAGGCTCACGTTGAAAAATTGATGGCAAGGTCACGGAGGTCGAATTTAGGGTGGGCCCTGCAGAGGATGACATAGCTGCCCTTCGCACTGAGGTCGCCACTCTATCCAGGCAGGTCTCAGAGGTTGCTAAGAAAAATGAGGATCTCTAGTCTCGCTCGAGATGCAATAACCTCTATATCATTGGAATTCCCGAGGACAGGATTGAGGGCCTCATGGAGGACTACATTGAACGCACCTTACTCCAACTGCTGGACTCTCCTATGGACCCAATGTCGATAACCCTGAATTGTATTCACGCCTTATTGACATACTAGCTGGGTTACCTCTTGTACCTATTTTTTGGGGTGGGACTTTAACACGATCCTTGACATGGTTTGGGATAGATCGAGCACCAGACCCCGTCAACCCTCCAGAGCCACCAAAGTGATCCTTGCTGCCCTCTCGCAGTTGGAGATCTCCGACGCATGGAGATTGGTACATCCCGACTCCCGTATGTACTCTTTCTACTCCTCTGTACATGATTCGCATTCCAGGATAGACAGATGGCTTATGTCTAATATACTTATCAGCAGCATCACACATATGGCTATCCTTCCCAGGACATACTCGGATCACTCCCCAGTGTCCATTTCCCTTAACTGGGGAACGGATCACAACAGAACTCGCCGTTGGAGACTGAAACCACAGTCGCTATCAGATGTAGCCTTTAATGCTGACCTACAATCCGCCATAGACTACTATTTTGTACTGAACACTGGATCGGTCCACACACAAGCCACCCTATGGGAGGCATTTAAGGCCTACATTAGGGGCACAGCCATTTCCAAGCAGTCTGGGACCCTCAAGGTTATTCCTACGGACCTAGCAAAAAGCGAAGCAATGCTTTCTTCACTCGAGACCCAATAGGCCCAGTCCCATTACCCCGAAATCCTCTATTATATCACTGTTGAACTGGATACGTTTCATGTCCGCGCGGGAGTTCGATAATCCCGGGCTGGCTCAGCAGTACGGGGAGGGCGAGCGACCTGGTCGTGTGTTGGCCAGGCTTCTCCGACGGGAAATGGGTTCTCCACATATTCCGGCCATAGAAAGATCTGACGGTTCTATGGCCCTTCTCCCACAGGAAATCAACACAGAATTCCAATCGTTCTATGAATCCCTATATGCTAACGCCGACAGTGCTTCTGAGTCCGAGGTCGACACATACCTGAGCGGCCTACCCCTCAGTGTTCTTTCTAACTAAACTGGCACCTTTTTGGAAGCACCCCTTGCAGCCAAAGAAATATCGAAAGCCATTGATACCCTCGCTTCCGGTAAGGCCCCCGGGTCTGATGGCTTCCCAATCGAATTTTACAAGCAATATAAATCCCGACTGGTTCCCAGACTCCTGGCATTATGGGAAGAACCCTGTGGGATGGGGACATTCCCTATGTGAAGCCGTTTTAACAGGCTTGCTTAAACCGGGCAAACCCCCCACTCAGTGTGAGTCATATCGACCCCTTTCCCTTATTAATTGCGATATTGAGATCTACGCTAAGATTCTGGCCCTCCGTTTAACTCCATACATGCCCCACATCATCCATCCGGACCAGTCTGGGTTTATCCCGGGCAGATCTACCTCCCTCAATCTGCGCCATCTCTTTAATATTATTAGTCGTGTTGACCCTAACTCCCACGCAGTGGCGGCAGCCCTTGACATGCAAAAGGCCTTTGATTCCGTTTCATGGAACTACCTTTGGCGGGTACTTGAGAAGGTTAACTTCGGACCCCACTGTCAGACTGCTCTACTCCAATTCTGTGGCCATGGTCCGTACCAAGGACTGATGGTCCCCCTCCTTTCCAATAGCCAGAGGCACGAGACAAGGTTGCCCCTTCTCTCCCCTGATTTTTGCCATAGCTATTCGAGCTGGGCCAAGCTTCCACTATCCCTTGCCGGCAAGATTGTTATCTTGAAAATGGTTGTGCTCCCCCAACTTCTTTACCAGTTCCTTAATCTCTCACTGTGGCCCGGCAAGGAATTGTTCCAGTCCCTAACCTGCACATTCAACACTTCTTTATGGCACTCCGGTGCTGTTCGCCTTAAATATAACACACTGGCCGCTCCCATGAATAGTGGCAGCTTTGGAGCTCCTGACTTCGAAAAGTACTTGCTGGTTGCCCAAGCACAATTTGCATCATACTTGTTCATTGACTCAAACCCCCCCCCCCTCCTCATATAAGACTCGA
This sequence comes from Ambystoma mexicanum, assembly GCF_040938575.1. Taxonomy (NCBI): domain Eukaryota; kingdom Metazoa; phylum Chordata; class Amphibia; order Caudata; family Ambystomatidae; genus Ambystoma; species Ambystoma mexicanum. The sequence continues at coordinate 155,729,828 of NC_090937.1, forward strand.
GCGCCGGGCGGCTGGTGAACAGGATATTCATTCTTTAGTTCTTTCTCCTCCTACTCTTTCGTGTAGCCCCCTTGACCCCGCAGGCACCACGTTATGTGCCTTGACTAGGTTGTGGACGTTGTCCGGTGGCGAACGCCCCTTCCACGGCGGCCTTCCTCTCTGGAACTTCCTCTTGGGCATCCCCTCCGTCCCCCAGACCGAAGTACGCCTCTGGACCGAGGCGGGATTCGAAACCATGCGTGATGCCTTTGCACAGGGCAGCTTCCTGTAGTGGTCGGATTTGCCAGAAGTCCTACGACGCAGCTCACCCGTTTGGCTCCAATACTCCGGCCTCTGCCGATTCCTGAAGAGAAATTACCAGAGTTTTCCCAGTGTCCCCCTCGACGACCCTATTTTGGCAGAGATTATGAACACCACGAACACAGTGGGGAAGGTTTCTAGACTGTACGCCCTATTGTAATCCAAGGCTTCTCCCTCATTTGATAAGATCAGACACGCTTGGGCTAGGGATCTGGGATTTGACATCACTGACCAATGCTGGAAGCATACGTGTGCAGGCACTCATGATGTATCCTTTAACTCCCGTTTCAAACGTATCCAATTTTTAAAATCTTGTATAGCTTCATTACACCCCAATCAGGCTGCACCGCATGCGTCCAGACCATCCTCCCAGGTGCCCCAGATGCAGGTCCGAAGATGCTACCTATTTTCATATGCTCTGGTCATGTCCCTCCCTTACCCAATTCTGGACGGAGATCTGCTCCACACTCTCGGCTATCCTGAATTATGAGATCAGACCATCTCCATTGCAATCTCTCTTTCATGACTTCCCAGGTCTCGGCCGGGACTCCCACACGTTGGTGGGGCTATGCATGCTTCTCACTGTACGTTGCCTTTTGCTTTGTTGGCTCGGCCCACGAGTGCCCTTACATTCCCAGTGGCTGGCCGCCGTGACTTGTCCTCTGATGCAGAGGAGGCGTGGGCAGTTTAGCAACCACCGGCGTCCAAACCCAAGAATGCCTGGTCCCTGTTCCACACTTACATCTCCTCTTTCTAATGTAGATGATAACTCAAAAGCACCTTCGTCCCCTGTCAATGTCTCCACTTGAATGATGGCTCTGTAGGTTGTATCATGCCAATGTATTGTACGATTGATGTTTTCATACCCTCTTGGTCTGATTGTCAATGTTGCATACCATTTATTGATGCCAGTAATGTAACTGTTAACTAATACCATTGGCTCGCAGCACAGGCACACTTCGCTAGATACTTGGCGGATACAGCCGAACTACACGCCCATGTGTGGGCTGAAAAGTTTGCTGTAGCCCCCACAAACATACAAGCGATGCAGTTTGCTAAAATTAAAGGAAATATTAAGGAGGTAGACCCAGTGGCCACAACAATACGAGCTTGGTCCAGCCTGTTTTCCAGGATGGCTACGAGAACCCATAGTGGCAGTTTATTTCCCTATGGCACTACCCAGACCTAGAACCCACAATTGACACTGCACGGCAAAGGAAATGGGACCCTGATAAGGAAATGAGACTAGGGGATTTATACCTAGAGGGCAGGTTCGCCTCACTGGAGGTTGTGCAGGATAAGGTGGGCTCGGGGCTTACCACGACACTACAGTACTACTGCATGAAAGCAGCATGCAAAAGGAAATGGCCTACATTCCCCGAGGCCCCCGAGACACACCAATTCAAAACGGCAACTATGTCACAAGATGGTTTTACAGGTACAATATCCAGTCTGTATAGGGCAGCCCAAGAACATAACTCCATCCAAAAAGTGCATGAAACAAAAATAGGAGCGGGATTTAGGCATCGTGATTGATGATTCCAAATGGACCAAATACTGTCTACATAACAAATCCATCTCACTGAACTCTAATTTTAGATTAATTCAATTTAAAATCCTAAATCATCTGCATATGACACCACACAAGGTCCCCAAGTTCGACCCTACCCGAGATGCAACTTGCCTAAAATGCAATGCTAGTACGGCAAACTCTATTCATATGTATTGGAACTGCCCCCCTGTCAAAGTTTTCTGGTAAGAAGTGGCCAGAGTTGTAAGCGACATCACTGGGGTGAATATCCCAGCTACCCCACTGAAGTACTTGTTGGGCGACATAGGTAAGGCATCTGCCGTTTTGTGGCTATTGCAGGGGCAGTAGCCAAGAGGAACATATTACAGGCATGGAAATCCAAAACAACCATAAGACGTGGCTACTTGACCTACTGTATGTCCAGGAGAATGAGAAACAGTACGTGAGAAGTGTAACGGCAGTGTAGACCAAAGGACATATCGGCTCCGTTGCGGGCATACCTTAACTGTACCCAAGATAGTGACGATGAGACTATAGAATGAAAACTCTAATATAGGGATGTACAAGCGGAACTAAATATAAATATGAAAATGCGGTTTTGTTATATCCTGATGTCCACTCCGGTGGTGTAATACTGTATTTCTCCAGCATTGGATCTTTCATGGATTTACATGCCTAGAATATTCCCCGTCGTCAGGCCGGGAACCCTCTCTTTTTTTTCTTTTTTTTAAACTTTTTTAAAGCGTTTACCTTTGGAAAACTTTGACACTGAAGTGTCCTATCGACGTCCTTTTGGGACACTTACGTACCACCCAATAGGACGTAGGGCATAAATAGACCCGCACCTGCGGCTTCTCCTCAGATTTCAACCTTCTCCAAAGTGTCGGGATCACCTCGGGCTTTCTACACTTTTGTGGCTTGTAGTCATTTCTTTCCCAATGTCCGGGAAAGTGTTTTTTCGCCTGTGTGCTACGTGCAGAATGAAAAAGGTTTATGAAGGGGACGGGCACATGGACTGCCTCTATTGTCTCTACCCTCATCACTCCGCGGATACCTGTGACATCTGCAAAGGTTTCTCACAGAAAACGTTGAAGTACCGCAATCAGCGTCGGATATCGTGGCTGAACGAAGGGGCCTACTCTCCATCTGAGGTAGGATCGGTGCGCAGTCTAGCATCGGAGAGGCCTTCCCCCGCAGTTCCACGCCGGTCGGTGTCGGCTGAGCCTCCGGGCAAAGAAGTCAAGGCCTACAGAAAAGAGTTGTCCCTCTTCGGGGAAACATCTGACGAAAGGTGCTCCTTCATCGTCAGAACATGGTCAATCTGACCACTCCCAAAAGCCTGAAAAATCATCTTCTACTTATTTGAAAAAGGACAAAAAGGACTCTTCGAGGTGCCCCTCCTCAGGAGACTATCATAGGTCTTCCTCGAGTAGAGGATCTTCGAAGCACCTGTCCAGAGACTCAAGAAAGGCGGGATCGCCTGACAAGTCTGCGCCACAACTGCCAGCGCCGTCAACGGGAGTCCCGTCGTCCACAGCTTCACTGCCGGCTACACTATCGGTCTCTACAGTGGTGTCGTCGGCCCCAGTGGCTTCAATCGACCATGGCCCCAGGTTTTCATCGTCAACGGTCGATGTACCAGGGTCTTGGCAGCCATCGGTGTATGAAACCATTCTACCGGATACCCTACTGCAACAGGAGTCCGCCCTCTCGGTGTCGTCGATGGAGGAGGAACGAGAGCCTGTGGTTCATCCAACAAATATTGGCTTCGGTAACACCAATCGTCGACGCGGCAGGTGCCCCTCCGCGTTCAGCGTCCACGGCTGAGTTGCCGGCTTCCCGGCCGATGAGCACAGAACCTCCTCGTTCCCACCCGGAGGAGGGTGAGCTATAAGACTGAGTCGGACCAAGGTACTAGGGCCTCCATCTCGGACATTTCAATGTCACCATCAAGAGACCCAACGTGGGAGTCTGACAGAGAAATAGAGGCTCCTAGGAGTCCGGCGCAACCATCTCCCCCGGATGACATTGGGGCTTTTCATGCCATGATGGCAAAAGCCTGTGTTGAGTTGGGTCTGACCGCAGAGGAAGAACGGAAAGGGTGTTTCTTATTTGACCACATGGGAAAGAGAGAAAAGCGGTTTTCTCCGTTCCGATCCTGGACCACGTTTGGCAACACGGCTTACGTAACATGCGCCATCCATTTTCGGAGCCTGCAGTTAAGGGCAAGTTAGAGAAAAAATTCAAGGCCCCGGACTCTATGCCATGTGTTTGGTTGGACAACCTTCTCCTGAATCAGTGGTGTCAGCGGCGGCTAGCAGGAAAGCCAGAACACAGCACAAGTGCACAACACCTCCTGAAGGTGAAGCTAGAAGGCAAGATGCCTTCGGAAAGAAGGTGTTAACAGTGGGGGGCGACGACAGCTGTTAACTCGTTAGCGATTATGGCACGCTACGACCACGAAATGTGGCATCGCCTGGCCCCCATATTAGAACATCTGCCTGAAGAACACCGAAAGGCAGCCATGCTACTGGTGCGTGAAGGTGAGGAGGCATCAAATCACAGCATTAACATCGCTGTAGATTTAGCAGAATCGGGGTTCAAGCAGATAAATAATGGTGTGGTACTAAGGAGGCAGGCCAGGCTAAAGTGCACAGACTTTAGGCCGGAGGTCCATTACAAGGTGCTGGACATGCCCTGTGAGGGTGAATAATTGTTTGGGGAAAAAATAGATGAAGCCCTCAAAGGCATGAAGGAGGATTCCGATAAGGCGACGTCACTGGGAGCTTTACAAAGCGGGTGAGCGTTTTGGCCCTTTCGTCCCTTCCGTGGAGCTTCGGGCAACACTCGATTTGCCGCATACAGAGACCGAAACTACAATCGGTCTGGATACTCCTCACAAGAATACAGACGAGCAGTTCAGGCTACACGAAGAAGCTGTGATTTTCCAACATCCAGAAGGAGTTCCACCAAGAGCAAACAAAATCGCAGCAATGACAGTCTTTGAGATGTCCTGGGAGGCAGAGTGGCCCTACACATCGACGAATGGGAGAAAATTACATCGGACCGTTGGGTATTGGAAACGGTCAGGCTGGGCCACTCGCTAGAATTCAAGGACCCACCACTTCCCATTCCTCCCGTGTATTCTGCGCAACCTCATTTTCAAACCTACAGCAGGCGGTCGTACTTATGCTGCAGAAAGGGGCTATAGAATTGGTTCCAGTGGCCGATAGAGGTCAGGGGGTTCACTCCCGTTACTTTGTGGTCAAAAAACCCAGCAGCAAGTGGCGACTCATTCTGGACCTTTGGGCCCTGAACAAGACTCTGCAACGCCTGAAGTTCAAGATGCTTACACTTCAGGAAGTCATTCGGTCGGTGCAACCAGGAGAATTTCTGGCATCGTTGGATTTGCAAGACGCGTATTTCCACATACCTATGTGTCTACGACACAGAAAATTCCTACGGCTTGTGGTAGGTCAGAATCATTACCAATTCCTAGTGCTCCCGTTCGGTCTAAAATCGTCTCCCAGGATGTTTACGAAATGTTTGGCGCCGGTGGCGGCGTGGCTCCGACGAGAAGGTCATCACGTCTATCCTTACCTGGATGACTGGCTGATACGGGGCTCGTCTCCGGCGGTGACACAGGCAATTCTCAACGTTACCAGGCAGCTGTTGCAACGGTTGGGCTTCGTGGTCAACTTCATAAAATCATTTCTGTCTCCCTCCAGGAGCTTGCTGTTTTTGGGCATGGAATTCCAGACTCAGTCAGGTCTGGTGAAGCCTTCTGTTGAGAGAGTTCAAAAATTCAACCAGAAAGCGCCAGAGTGGAGAGTCAGAACGAGAGTATCGGTCAGGAACTACATTTCGCTGCTGGGAGCCATGGCGTCATGTATTCCGTTGGTGAAGGACGGTCTCTTCATGAGTCCAGTGCAGGAATTTCTGGCAGACCGGTGGGCTCAAAGTCGCGGATTATGGTCCCACAAAGTGGTGATCCACAGCAACTTGCAGGAAGCGCTTTGGTGGTGGCAACTCTCGGACAATCTGACGCGAGGAATGCCGTTACTGGAGCTGGAATTTCAAGCTATAATTGTGATGGATGCCTCTCAAATAGGGTGGGGAGCTCATCTGGGGTCCTTTCAAGGTCGGTGGTCTCCAGTCAAATCGAGTCTTTATATCAATGTGCTGGAACTGAGAGCGGTTCATTGGGCTCTAAAATCGCTTTTGCCGCGCATACGAGGCTCGGTCGTGAGGGTGTTGACGGACAATACAACCCCGATGTTCTACCTCAGGAAGCAGGGGGGACACGCATTCCAGAACGCTCTCGAGAGAGGCTCGGGAACTATGGCATTGGGCCCTCAAACAAGACATCAATATTGTGGCGTTTCATCTGCAAGGGGTAATGAATGTACAGGCAAACTCTCTCAGCAGGGAAATGAAGCAGCTCCATGAGTGGCAACTGAAGGATCAGCAGGTGTCAAGCATTTTCAAGAAATGGGGGCGTCCTTCACTTGATCTTTTCACCACCCGAGAGAACAAAAAGTGCAAGCAGTTTGCCAGCAGATGGCCTCAGCCAACTTCGCTGGGGGATGCGTTCCAGTTCACGGGTAGGTTCGCATACTCGTTCCCTCCGTTTCCACTCATTCGCCGGACCCTCCAGTGGATTCAGAAATACCCATGCCTTGTGATTCTGGTGGCCCCTTACTGGGCGAGGCAGCCGTGGTTCTCAGACCTAATCCATCTATCTGTAGCGGAACCAGTGCGGTTTCAAGTGACACCGGACCTTCTGTTTCAATACAAGGGGGCAGTTTGGCACCACGACCCGGGCTCTCTCATCCTGACGGCTTGGCTCCTGACTTCTCCCAGTTTGGATTACTAAACATTCCTAGGGACTGTCGCTGCATTTTAGAGGCGGCTAGAGCTCCGTCCACGAATGTCTCCTATGCATGCAAATGGAAAAGGTTCTGTGTGTGGTGTAAGGATCAGCCTAGGATAAACCCTTTAAGCATTTAATCGGAGCAAATTCTGCCCTACTTACTACACTTGGCAAAGAAAGGTTTGGCATTCTCCTCCATAAAGGTTCACCTGGCTCCATTTCTAGATTCACTTTGAAGAGGCACGCTACCCCGCTGTTCAGTGATCGCCTTTTTAAACATTTTCTAAGAGGATTTTTTCGGACTTTTCCTCTTGCTTAGAAGTTCCCTCCTGGCTGGAGTCTCAATCTGGTGCTGTCGGCTCTGATGAAAGCCCCGTTTGAACCTATGTCGTTGACGCCCCTGAAATTTTTGTCGTGGAAAATGGCGTTTTTAGTGGCCCTTACTTCAGCAAGAAGAATATCGGAGTTACAAGCTCTAGTGATTGATCTTCCGTACTTACGTTTCTTCAAAGACAAGGTGGTGTTTGCTACTAACCCGCACTTTATTCCAAAGGTGCCAACTACGTTTCATAAACTCTCTTCTATTGTGCTACCATCATTCTTCGCGTCAGACTCAGGAATTCAGGCGTTCAAGACAACTGTTTGTGGCTTATGGACCTTCACTAAAGGGAAGGGCAATCTCCAAACAAGGCCCATCGCGCTGGGTCTCATCGGCCATTTCCTTCTGTCACTCTAAGGCGGGAAAGCCTTTGGAGAGGCGCCCGAAGGCGTACTCAACGAGATCCACTGCGTCCTTAGCGGCATTATGGTCAGGAATTCTGCTGGTGGACATCTGTCAAGCGGCCTCCTGGTCGGTGCTGCATACATTTACTCGGCATTGTTGCTGCTCCAGGCAATATGGTGCAGATGTACAGATGGGAGGTGCAGTCCTGCAACGTCTCTTTCAGTAAGGTAAGCCCCCACAGCGTGGGGTACCTGCTTCAATGGTACCATGGCTAATGCTTTCTTGCTGGTAGCATGTGTTGCGTTCCTAATGTATTGGTTTGCATTACACTCCACCATGTATGATGAATACTGCTATGTAATCTATTCTAAGCATGTGAATCCATGAAAGATCCAATGCTGGAGAAGGGAGTAGTTTCTTAACTGTAACTCCATTTCTCCAGCGTTGGTATCCTTCATGGATTCACATGCGCCCGCCGGCCTCCCCTGGATGCAAACTTAGTTGGTGCCTCTACTTTGGAGGTTAAAATCTGATGAGAAGCCGCGTGGGCAAGTCTACTTATGCCCTACATCCTATTGGGTGGTACGTAAGCGTCCCAAAAGGACGTCGCTAGGACACTAAAGTGTCGAAGTTTTAAAAAACAAACAAAAAAAATGACCGAGGGTTCCCGGCCTGACAGGGAATATTCTAAGCATGTGAAACCATGAGATACCAACTGTGAAGTGCCTGTCAGAATTAAAATAAAGGTTTTTAAAAATATATATATATTACCATTGGCTCGCTTCGCTGTTCTGTCATGCACAATAAATAGTTTTTTTAAAAAAACCTGCGCAGAGAAAAGATTTCTTCAAATCTTTATCATCAATGTATGACGAGCGTGGCCTGTTGGCCTGTTTGGAACCGCTAACGTGCCAAAGGCCCTGGTTTCAGAAGAGCCCAAGATGGAGTTATACGAGAGCCTCCAAACAGCCTGTGGCGTGGATACATCACCTGAATTGGAATCTGCAAAACCAGACCCTTCCAGACCACGCAGAAGGCTCCTATAGGCAACTCCAGGTTGACTTTCTAGGTTGGTGCAGACGTGCTCCCATGGGCGTAAATTAAGGGGGTATGGCATGTTTGTCCCCCCAACTTTCATGCCACACCATTTTGTCCCCATTCATTTGGCTGGGGCACCTTTTCTTCAGATGTCATGCTCCCACCTTCCCCCAAACATTTTCAGCAAAGTTACTCCACTGCCTGCTACCCCATTTGAGCAGGACTATTTAATGAATATCCTGGACCAGGGTCCACAAAAGGATCCAATCCTTCCTTTTCACGTTTCCCTTCAAAAAAAGGTTAAGACAAATTGTGAGGCCCCTCAGACAATTGCTACGGTGAACAAGAACCTTGCCAAGAAGTATAGGCAATCTAGCAGCGACCCTGAATATTTGGCAAAGCACCCCCCGCTAGAAAGCATGGTGGTTGAGGCGATGCAGTCTTCTTCCAAGGCAGCATATACCACTATCCTCCCGAAAGAGAGAATATGCAAGTGGACGCTTGGGAAAGAGATTTATTTCTGCAGGACGTATGGCATTGAAATCTGCCAACACCACTTGCACCTTAGCAAAATTCAAGTTCACCCTGTGGGATTGTATAACAATGTCAGCTGACCATTCCTGGAAGAAATGAGGGGCTTCCTGACTATCATAAGTGATGGAAAAGAGGACTGGATACTGCTGACAGCATTGGTAGATCCATGGCTACAAGTACCATACTACGCAGATTTGCGTGGATAAGAAAATCTAGATTATTACCGGACGTGCAGTCCAGACTTTTCAGTATGCCTTTTGACAGCTCTCAACTGTTGGGCATCAAAGCTGATGAAAGCTTGGAGAAGCTGCATTCCTCATCTAGCATCGTAATCAGACAGCCACAACAATCTTAGCCCAGTTGATCTTCTTGGAGGGGTAGATCCTTTCACTTCTATTCCTCAGTTGGTAGAGCGAGGGGACAGGCTAGTCAGAGGCCAAAGAAGATTCCTTTCTGGTGGACGAAGGAGAGGTACTAAGTCCACCCAAACAGCAGTTGCTTTATCATCAGCCATTGTTCCAGCCGCCTCAAAACCTCTGAGGTCTTAATCCACAACACCCCATTGGGAGGCAGATAGTCTCAGCATATGCAAGAACGGCGGGCATTACTTCAGATGCTTGAGCATTAGAAACTGTAGCCCAGGTTTATCGTCTCCCATTCATAAAAAGACCTCAGAATCATCAACCGGGAACCACTCACTCAAAACTGCAGATCTGTTCCTTGTGCAGGAAATTCTGAGCCTGCTAGAGAAAGGTGCTGTAGAACCAGTACCTGTAGCGGAATGCAACACATGGTGGTATGCCCCATACTTTCTAATACCCAAGGAGGACGGGCAATTGAGAACCATCTTGGACTTAAGATACTTGAACAAGTTGCTCAGCAAGGACACGTTCAAGATGGTTACCCTTTCTCAGATCCTTCAGGCCCTCCAGCTTCAGGATTGGATGGTGTCATTGGACCTTCGATGCTTACTTCCATGTGCTTATCCATCACATGCAGAAGATACCTGAGGTTTGCGGTTGGCAGTTCTCATTATCACTTTCGAGTTCTACCATTCAGGCTGACATCCGCCCCAAGGGTTTTCACCAAGTTAATGGTGGTTGTGGCAACGAGTCTGAGGCGAGGGGAATTTACATCTACCCCTACCTGGACGAAGGTATGATCAGGGCCCGTTCTCCCGAAATATATGCCCTGGAACATATCAGCATCACCTGTCACTCTCTCCACAGACTGGGCTTATTTATTTATTCAAATTTGTAGAGCAAGCAGCAGCCCGAAGGCATCGTGGCGCTTGTTACAGACAAAAGGCTTAGTTACTTACATAGTACAGATGAGAACCAGTTAAGTTACATGCATACATTTTAGCATAGAATGTTTTATACTGATGGGGAAAACATAATGCGGGTTAGATGAACAGTGTCTTTTTTTATTTTTTTACGGAAGGCAAGGAGAGAGTGAACATCCTGTCTGGCACGAGATATGCCTTTTGGGCAGGCTTAGGGCAGTTCTGAGGGCATTGTTTTGTGTGACTTGAAGTCGGTTAAGGTTTTTAGTGGATGTACCTGCTAAGAGGGCATTGCAGTAGTCTAGTTTTGCGCCAGTGGTTGCTCTGGCTATAGATAATCAGTTTGGCTTGGATAAATATGGTTTGGCTGCGTTGATCAGTTTGGTGGTGTTTGCTGAGGCGGAGGTGATGGCGCTGACCTGTCTGGTCATAAATGGAGTGGAGTCTATGTAAACACCTGAAGTCTTTACAGCTGAACAGACGGGGATGATTGTGTTGTCTATGGTGAAATTGGAGTAGTGTTTATCTAATTTGGCTAGTGTATTTTTTTGGCCGAGTATTATGATTTCGGTCTTCTCCCCATGTGTATATAGAGTGAAGAACTTGGGAATCCCTGTTGTAAGAGCCGGTGAGAGGTCAAGTACCTGAGTATCATCGGCGTAATTTGTGTATGTGATACCTAGGGCGTCAAGCTTGTCGAAGAAGGGCTTCGTAAGCAAGTTGTAAAGTGTGGGTGCAGTGCAGGAGCCTTGTGGGAATCCGCAGTGGATAGTAGTTGGGGCAGCGTTGGCTACGTTGGAGAATACTTTCATTGCCCTGCCTTCCAGGAAGGAGGTGATCCAGAGCGCTGCTTCATTGGAGAAGTTGGCTGACTGAGTAAGGTGTGAGGTGAGTGTTTTATGGTCAACCAGATCAAAAGCTGCTGACAGGTCGAGGAGTAGTAGAAGTGCTGGCTTACCTTTGTCCATAATTTGGGTGATCTGATTTTTGAGGTCCACCAGAGCTGTTTCTGTGCCGTGACCTTTGCGGAACCCAGACTGCCTATTTCCGGGAATAGAGTGTGTCTCTAAGAATTGTTGGATTTGGCAGTGGGCTGCCTTATCCAAGTTTTGGCGAGGAATGGCACAGTGGTTATGGGGCGATAGTTGTTGGGTTGTGTTGGTTCTAGTGAGGGCTTTTTCAGGAGGGGGCAAACCCACGCTTCTTTAAGGCTGGCGGGGATGGTGCTGGTTCTGAAAGAGGCATTAATGAAGGCAGGAGAGGGGCAAGGAGGTCTGCACATTTCTTTGAGCTTGGGTGGACAGATGTCCGCTTTGCACATGGAAGGTTTAAGGTTTTTGAGGAGGCTCATGACCTCAGATTCAGTGATGTCTTTGAAAGCGAATAGGGGTTTGGTGTTGTTGGTTGTCGAGGGAGTGGGATCAGCTGGTGTATTTCCTGCATGGTGCGGTAGAGCGTTGTAATGGTCCTTGATTTTTTTTTTTTTTTTTTGAAGGAGTTCAATTTTATTGAGCTTGGCAGATTGGATACTAGCACACCAAGCTTCGTCTTTGATGATCTCATCTGGAGTGTTGGGAGAAGAGAGGAGTTCATTAAAGATGGGGAAGATTTCCTGGGATTGTGAGTTGGTGTTAACGATTCAGGCGTTGAAGGAGTTAGCTTTGGCTTTGGTATCTTTTTATTGGCGGGAGATGAGGTTAAAGCAATTCTTGGTATCGTCATTGGGGGTGGTTTGCCAGGTTTTTGGAGCCTTCCTTTTGCGGGAGCGTAATTACTGTAGTTCCTCAGTGAACCAGGAGTTTTTGTGAAGTGATCTTTTCTCTTTTTTGCATTCAAGTGGAGCTATAGATTTGATGACAGTAGAGAGGGTGGCTTTGTAGATGTCGGCTAAGATGTTTGGATCATTGGAGAAGGGTGGGGCTAGTGCTGGGATGTTGAATTGAGTTCGTAGATTTTCCTGTGTGAGTTTTTTGGAGCTTCTTATTGGGCTGTGAGGGCCGGTGTGATGACTTGAGTGGAGGAAATGGGTAAGATGAACTCAATATAATTGTGGTCTGTCCAAGGCAAGGCTGTGTTGGCTGTGATAGAGGCGAAATAGTTGTGGTCTGCAACCCAATCAAGGGTGCAGCCTTTATTGTGTGTAGGGCTTGAGATTGTTTTGTGTGAATCCTAGATCAGAGTGCTCTTTGGTGAGGAAGGTGGCGGCTTTGTCTTTAGGGTCATTAAATCCAAGGTTTAGGTCTCCAAGAAGAAAAGTCTTGGTTGAACCTTTGATGTTGCCACTAAGTAGGTGGGTGAAGTGTCCTTGGAAGTCTGATGGTGGGCGATAAAGTATGTGCAGGTTGGTTGGTGTTATTAGGGGACAGTGCAAGCATGACAGTTAGGATGTCTGAATCGCTATCCCAGGACTGACTAATGGGTTTAATGGTGAGGGTTTCTTTGAAGATGAGGGCGGCTACTCCTCCGGTTCTGCCTGATCTGTCTTGTCTAAGGATGGTGTAATAAGGGGGAGAGCAAGAGCGACTGCAGGGCCGGATGCTTCATGTAGCCAAGTTTCTGTAATGGCCCTTAGGTTAAGGTTGATGTTAGGTTGTGTATTTCTAAGGCGTGTGCTGAGAGAGAGCGAACGTTGAGGAGGGCACATTTGAGGTGTGCAGTGGGTGAGGTATTGAGCTTGATGCTGGTATGGATGATGCCTGTATTGGGCGCAGTGTTACTGGTTGGTGTGAGTTTGTTTGTGCACGTGTGTGCGCATGTGTGTGATGCGACTGTGAAGGCAACGGGTAGATTATGGAGAGCTGTGGGCATGGGGATGTGAGTGAGTTCTAGTGAATGCGTTCTGGCTTCTCCCTCAATTTCAAGTAGTCCCACATGCCACCATCTCACAGACTTCAGTTCATCAGAGCAGTCCTGGGTGCATCCTCTGGGAAAGCCTCGCCACCCGAGGCGCAACAGTGTTTGGAGATGGTCACCAAATTCCAGAGTCCTCAGCTTCTCTGACCCTATATTTTCTAAGGCTGCTTGGCCTCATGGCATCCTGCAGTTTCCTGGTGCCAGAGGCGCGTCTGAGAATGAGATCCCTCCAATGGGTCCTCAGGACTCAGTGGTCTCAATTCTCAGGCAAGATGTCATACTTTCTTAAGTTCTGAGCAGGGTTGCACAGGACCTTCTGTGGTGGACCTGCGAAGACAACATTCTGAAGGGAGAACCTGTTTGGCAACCATGGCTGGAGATGACTGTTACGGACGCCTCCCTCACGGGGTACGGGAGCACACGCCAACGATCTGACAGTCAGCAGACGTTGGTCTCCATCGGAGTCCAAACTAAAAAAAAATCTTTTGGAGCTGAGGGCAATCAGACTAGTTCCGAAGGCCTTTCTGCCCTCTGTACAGGAAAGAAATGTCCTGATGATGACGGAAAACACAGTGGTCGTGTACTGCCTCAACAAAAGAGGCGGCGTAGGGTCATTATCACTGTGCAGAGAGGCGATGCAGCTCTGGTTCGTAGCAATTAGTGAGGGAATCTCCCTGTCAGCAGTTCACCTAGCCAGAGAGGAGAACGCGCTCGAAGCAGGCAGAGCAGTCTCCCACGAGTGGGAACTAACCCACGAAGCCCTTCAAGAGATCTTCACCCTTTGGCGAACCCCTCAAGTAGATTTGTTCGTGACCAGTGCCAACCGGAAGTATGAACTGTACTGCTCCACGGAATTTCCCCCAAGAGGAGCTCTAGGGCACGTGTTCGTAGTGTACTGGGAGTGTCCACTCCTGTATGAGTTTCCTCAAGTCCCCGTCATTCCCCAAGTAATCAGGAGGTTGAGAAAGTTCAGGAAATCCATGATCCTAATTCCTCTGAATTGGGCCAGAACGACATGGTACCTGGATCTTCTGGACATGTCCAACTGCCTTCCAATGCGTCTTCCACAAAGAGAGGACCTTCTCTCACGAGAGGAGGGTTGGGTTCTCCATCCAGAGTTCAAGACACACAACATTCACGCATGGTTTCTGAGAGGTTGATATATAAGTATTGGGACCTCTCATATGACGTAATGGAGATTTTGCTTTCAGCCAGCAGGCCAGCAAGTAAATCTTTGTACCGTTGCCGTTGGAACAGGTTCTACAACTGGTACAGAGATATGAATGTGGACCCATGTGGACTCATTTCAATGTAATATACCTGTGGTGTTGTCTTTCTTGCTACATTTGGCAAATCTGGGGATGTAGGTTGGAACTATTAAAGGTTATTTGGCAGCCCTTTCAATTTTTAAGCGCTCTTCTGAGGAAGTGTCCTACTTTAAAATTCCTTCAATTATACAATTTCTCAAGGGCTCACCAACGTGTTTCCCCAACTCCTTTTCAAGTCCCGGTTTGGGATTTGAATCTTGTTCTAAATTCTTGTGTGCTCCTTTTGAGCCTCTTCATTAGTGTCCATTAAAACTTCTGACATTTAAGACCATTTTACTAGTAGCTCTAACATCAGCCTGCAGGGTGAGCAAGTTGCAGGTGTCATCTTGTAAACCCACTTTTACTACTTTTTATAGAGACAAGTTTGTTCTTAAGGTAAAACCTTTTTTCTATCTGAAATAGTCTCCAAATTCCATGTATCTCGAAAATTTGTTTTACCAACTTTTTACCCGCCCCCTCATCCGGGAAAGGAAGAGGAGAGGCTACATAGACTTGACCCAAGAAGAGCGCTGAGTTTCTACAATTCACGAATGGCAAAGATTTGCCATTTGTGAATTTGACAGGGGACATATATTAGGACTGGCAGTAACAAAACAAACCCTGTGCACATGGATTATTCTGAGCATTGAAGAATGCTTTAGATTAGCCCGGAAAGACCCTCCAGAAGGCCTAAGGGCCCATTCTACGAGGGGCATGGCAACATCTTCTGCCCTACAGGGAGGGGTGCCGATAAGGGACATCTCTGCGGCAGCCACTTCGTCTACCATCCATACCTTTTGTAAAGCATTACTGTCTAGACTCATCTCGGGAAGGAGGATTGGGAAGGCAGTCCTTAATTCGGTCCATGACTAATATTAATTCTCAACATTTCGTACTCCCGCCTCCAAAACCAACACTGCTTTGGGAGTCTCAAAAGGTGAGGAATACGTGGGAGGACACAATCCATTCGAAGAATAAGTTACTTAATCCTGGTAACGCTCTTTAGACTGGATGTTCCACGTATTCCTCATCGGCCCCCCCAACCCACCCAGCTGTAGACTTTCCAGGTATTACACTTTGCGCTCTTTTATAGTCTGATACGGTATGTTGCTAAGTGGGTAATTCTGCAAAGGAAAACACAGGAAAAGCAGAACTGAAGCCAACGGGCGCTGCACGTATTGTATATACTGGTGATGACGTCTACCTTGTGACGTAGGCTGTCGAGGGACATCAAGTCGATGGGATCAACGCACATCGCCCTCTGCCGTAAATCTTTTTCCGAAGCTGGAAAGGATATATCAAAAGATGAGGAATACATGGGAGGAACATCCAGACAAAATAACGTTACCAGGGGCAAGCAACTTGTTTGTCTCATGATGTTCACACATTTTACTGTCAGGGTGACTATTGTGACAATAAAAATGAGCACCTTAGCACGTGTGCATCGCATGCTCTGAAGGAATTAATGTTTGCATTACTAGCACACACGTTTTCGACTACCCCATTACCCATCAGCGCAAACACATGGACCAGTATGTGTCATTCTTTGCGCAAGCCTGAGACCTACAGTTCCATGTGCTTGCGCTACTGAGTAACGGGGGTAGTCACAACATTAATTCCTTCAGAACAAGCAATGCACACTTGGTGCTCATTTCCTCTGTCAAAATACTGTGCACAGGAAATAAGCACCACACCATTGTCTAGTGCCATTGTTTGGTGCCGATCCAGCGATCCGTGCTTAGCAATGCACTTTGTTTTTATGCAAAGCAGCCAGCATCCTTATTTTGCTGGCCACATACTCAACCCATAATCAAAAAACCCACAACCACCCCCAGTAAAAGCGCTATGCAAAGGCACAGTTAAAAAAAAAAACCTTTGGAACCTAAGGGGGAGAGGACTGCTCCCCTTCCCTTCAAATAACACATCCCTGGTGCTCTAGTGGCAACCTCCCACCCCCATCCAACCACGTTACAGTGGTAACATAGAAAAAAAGCAGATTGGCAGGGAGGGCTAAATGACATGCCCCATCCATTTGGGGCCAGGAAGGGGAGATGACACCCCCTCCCCACCCCCCCCGTCATACAACACATCCCTGATGGTCTAGTGACACCCCCACTCCCAGTAAAGACACATTTGCCCCTTCCTAGTGGCAGAATGGCATATTACACGGACAATCTGCCCCAGGGTGGGCAAAACACAATGCCCCATGCTTTGGGGGCCGGAGGGGGGAGAGAGCTGTTTATTATACTGAGCAGTCCTCTACCCCCCACCTTAAAAAAGGCATCCCTGGTGATGTAGTGGCATTGCTGGGTGCGGATCGCTCAATGCACTTTACTTTCATGCAAAGCAGCCAGCATGCTTTTTTGGCTGTGCACATACTCCACCACAACAAAAAAAACGGAGCGATCCGGCCAAGCAATGCTTGTTGGTAGGTGTTGTTAGAAAGAGGAGAGTGTCCATTTTCCAACGACACCTCCCTTGATCAAAATAGCATAGAAATGCCAGAGATCAAGGGAGAGGTGAGTGAAATTACATTCATAGTCACGTCGGCGCGCATTACACACACACTGACGTGAAACTGAATGAAATCCAACACCTAGGCCGTGAGTAGGAACCTCCTCCTCACATAGCCTGAGGGTTGGATTTAGAGTTTGTCCAATCGCTGCGCTGCAGCGATGAGACAAATTGAAATGCTAAAAAGGACAAGCTATCTCGTCCTCCGCACTGCAAACGTAGTGCTGAGGACAAGATAGCTCGTCCTTAGCATAGAACCTTAGTTTGACATTCTTTTACTTGGTAACGCAGTACTATTGATGTTTCGTTTGCTTCTGTACTAGCTCACAACCCCCAAGAAGTGTATATCCTGCCCTCTGCTTGCATTACCCTTGGAGGCGAAGTAGGTATACATGTCGAGCCGTCCCTGTTTCACCTTTATTTTTTAGATCACTGATGGTTTAGTAATCATGGGGGCTGAAGTAGTTTTATTCACTATTCTTCCTGCTACTCCTGCATAGCAGACACAAGTTCATCTTAGCTGGTTTGTTTGTTTGTTTGTTTATTTATTTGTATAGCGCTCTTGACCCAGGGGTATATGTGCGCTTTGAACATCAGGTTACAGGTAACAGAAGGGGACAATAGTACAGTAGTAATAAGGCATAAGAAGGTTGACAGGAAGGCAGTAAGTGCATAGATAATAATAGGCAAACAACATAGGAAACATTTGAACATTAGGTATGCATACATACATAGTTGGTAGGTTATTTGTTGAGTAACCAAGTGATGACCTTAGTTCTGAAGGGTTGGAAAGTGGGTGTAGATTTGATATCCAGTGGAATAGTGTTCCAAAGTTGTGATGCCAGAGCTGGGAAGCTGGATCCACCGGCTCTTTTGAGGGAGTATTTGGGCACTGTTAGTTGTAGTGTGTTAGACGATCTGGTAGTTCTAGTGTTCTGTCTTAATGTAAATTTGTTAGAGAGATAGGGCGGGGCAAGATGGTTAAGAGCTTTGTATGTAAGGCATATGGTTTTCAGGTCTATTTTTTGTTGGATGGAAAGTCATTTGCATGCAGTTCTAGTGGCGGAGATGTGTTCTCTTCTGGGGAGATTTAGGGCGGCACGGAGTGCGTTGTTTTGTAGGACTTGTAATTTATTGATTACTGTTTTGTTGGCACCTACATAGAGGCTATTACAGTAGTCAAGTTTGGATTGAATGAGTGCTCTGGCTAAGATGAGGCAGTTGTTAGGGGAGATCAATGGTCTGCAGGCCCTAATTAATTTACCAGTGTAGGCAGTGGCTGAGGCAGTCATATTAATTTGTTTAGCTAGGTTGGTATTCGTGTCTAGGTAGAAACCGAGGGTTTTTACGCTCTTGGCGATGGGTATGGTGTTACCGTCAATAGTAAAGCTAGTGTAGCCGGGACAGAGTTTTCGGATGGTGTTAGGTGAGCCGACAAGAAGCAGTTCGGTCTTATCATCATTCAGGCACAGGCCATGTGTGGCCATCCATGCCTGAATGATGGAGAAGACTTCATTGATCCATTTGGCGTCCACGTTGTAGTTACCTGATAAAGTGAGGAGTATCTGGGTGTCATCTGCATCGTTCGTGTAGGTGACACCCAGATTGTCCAGCTTATCGAATAGGGGCTTTGTGAATATATTGTACAGAGTGGGTGAGACCCAGGATCCTTGTGGGACACCGCAGGTGATGGGGTCAGCCGCTGCTAGGGGAGAGAAGACCCGCATGGTCCTATTGTCCAGGAAAGATTGGATCCATGTGACCGCAGAGTGGGAGAAGTGTGCTGCCGATGACAAATGGTTGCACAGGATTTTATGGTCGACCAGGTCAAAGGCAGCGGCAAGGTCGAGGAGAAGAAGGATGGCAGCCTTGCCTTTATCTTTGAGTTCGTCTATCTGGCACTTGAGATCAACAAGGGCCGTTTCTGTCCCGTGTTGTGGTCGAAAGCCAGAGTAAATGATTTGCCTCGAGGTAGTCCTGGATTTGTAAATAGGCCACTCTATCCAGAATTTTTAGTAAGAATGGGACGGTGGTAATGGGTCTATAATTTGTGGGGATGTCAGGGTCGAGAGTAGTTTTTTTTAGTAGAGGTAGGACCCAGGATTGTTTCAGATTACTGGGGACCAAGTTATTGGAGAAAGACAGGTTTATTAGTTTAGTGATGAATGGGGAGAGATCCCTAGCTGCATCTTTTATGATCTGTGCGGGGCAGCTGTCCTCCTTGCAGTTCGAGGGTTTCAAGGATGCTATAATTTTCTGAACCTCTGGTATGGATACCTTTTTGAAGGTGAAGCCTGAGCTAGTGTCAGTAAGTGGAGGCGGAATGGGACTGGAGGTAGGATCAAGAGTGAGTTGTTGTCGTTTGTTGTCAATTTTAGTTTGGAGCCCTGAGATTTTGTTAGCTAGGGCATTCTGTATCCCTGTGCACCAAGGTTTATCCTTAGTGCAAGAATCAGTGGGAGCAATGGGGTTTTCTATTTCCTTTAGTATGTTAAAGAGCTCCTTTGTACTGGAGCTTGCCTGGGAGATCCTAGTGTTGAGAGATTCTTTCCTGGCGCGTGTAATCTCATTTTTGTAGAGAGTGGAGATATTGGTGAGATTAGTTCTGTTATTTACAGAAGGCACTGATTTCCATAGTGCTTAGTTTGTTTTTTTGTTGACGGAGAGTTTTGAGCTCCGGGGTGTACCATGTGTTCAGTTGCGCTTTAGGTTTCCCTTTACGCAGTTTCAGTGGGGCAATGATGTCGATGGCTTTGGCCATGAAATCGTTATAGACGTTGACCAATTGGTTCAAGTCCGTTGTAGCAGGTAGTGCGTTCAAAGTAGGGATCACCAAAGGTATTAAGGCTTCCGCTGTGATGTGGCTCTTTTTCCTGGTTGAGCAGGCAGGTGCAATAATGGGCCTTTTATGCACTAAATTGCTGGTATTAATGTCAAATGGGAGGAGGTAATGGTCGGTCCAGATGAGTTGTGTGGGATCTTTCACAGTAATGTTGCAGTTAAGGGCAGTTATCCAGTCAAGGATTCTGCCCTTCGAGTGGGTGGGTTTGGAGCAGAGTTGTTGGAGGCCATGCTCCTCTAATGCCATGGCCAGGGCAATGGCTGGGGTGTCGAGAGGGTCGTTAAACCCAAGATTAAAGTCTCCAAGTATAATCATTTGTGCTGATGGTTTGGAACTTTCAGCAACTAGTGAGGTGATGTCTTCCTCAAATGAGCCAGGTGGGCCCGGGGGTCGGTAAATTAAATGCAGCGTGATAGTGTTTTTAGGGGACGTTTGTAATTTGATTGTGAGATGCTCACAGGATTTAAGTGGAGGAGAGGAAGCTAGTCTGATGTCAAGCGTGGACTTAAAAATAATGGCTACACCGCCTCTTCGAGCGTTCGGTCTATCTGCTTTAAGGATGGTGTAGTTATCAGGTATGGCTAGGGTGCGAGATGTTCCTGCAGCATCGTGCAGCCAGGTGATGCAAATTACAGTAAGAATAGCCTTTTCCCAAAAATGCTCCCTGTATTAATTAATCAGATTCACTAATTTAAGTTTGGACATTTTAAAACAGGTAATGTGAAAAACGTTTAATGGGCCAGATCAGAATTGATTTACCCAGAAACTCTGTTATTACATGTTTCTTACTACTTCAACATGACTGGGAAGTTCATGGTTATTTATGGCCCAACCTGCAAATAATTGACATTAAGCACTTCGTTTTTGAGCACTTAATGCTGATTAAAGTGTCAAAATGTGCCAAGACCTAAATCAGCTGCTGAAATAAATTCTCCCTAGTAACTCTTTAACTCCCCAACCCTATCCAGAAAGTTTTTATCATCTGAACGTAAATAGTTTTGCAGAGAGCATATGTTTAACTCTATTAGCCTGTTTATAAAAACATCATAGCCTTGAGACTCTCAATGCAAGAAATGGCATAATGTAAATAATTTGAAATTCTGAAACACTTTAAATGGAAAACTGTTCGTTTGGAAACCCTTACTGTTGATGCCAAATCATAACTAGTTTGTTACCATAGCTTCCAATCACCTAAAATATAAATTATTCATGGTAAACTCAATTTAAATGGTGCATGGTAATGTATACTGTGTGAAACGTTGCAAACTCGTTGACAATTTGCATAGAATGTGTGCACACTGTATCTTTCTTACTTCCCGAAACCTCATTAAAATGGTCATAACTATGTTCTGGACCAACATAAAATTGATCTCGGTAAAACATCATTTTTTTATTTGGGCGTATTTAATATGTCCTGAAAACGACCACAACATATATAACGTGCTAAAGAATTTGCACAAGGAATGTTTTAACTACCACAAAATATCGTAGTAATGTTGGGGACTTTGGAGGTGCAATTTGACATTAAGATTAGGCATTTTAGATCATCAGTGCTTGGTGTTCAGTGTACCTGAAAGTGCCAAAACTCAAATGTACCTAAACACTTTGTATGCTTAGCCTCCCAATCTCCAGTGGCATACTGAAAATTCTATGGCCTTTGGAGGACCAGCCAGCAAGTTATTCACACTAATCACTTTTGTACGAGTGCTTAATTTGGAATAATGTTCCCAAGGATTCTGATCGGCTGTAGAGGAGACGAGAAGTTTAAAGCTAAACTGCTTTCTTTTACTGAGGATTCCCAGCCAGAAGACGGGAAATATAGTTCCAAAACAAACAGTGTAGTAAAACCTTAAAAACATCATGTTTCCAGCTACTCAAACATGTCTTGTAAACCCATAGCATTTGGTGGACTGGCCTGGATATTCTGTACTCTTACAGATGGCAAAACAATCACTCCCAGTTTAAGAGGCGGCTCAAGGGGCGTCACTCTCCCCCTCTTCTGGTGTAGCATCTCCACCCTAACCCAGGTGTTTCTGACCCCAGGTTGTAGTTACAGAATAGTGACCCACCCCTACTGTCTAGTTCTTTCTTTCGCTAGTGGTAAAGGCCAAAAGGCAGAATCCCTTTTTTCAATAAACTCCCTCAGGGGCTTCCTAACTTATTTTACACTATCCAGCAGTTAGTGGTCTGAAGAGAATAGGGAATTGTGCCTTACAAAATATCCCACAAGATTCAGGCTTCCCCTCTAGCACACTCACCTCTCTCCTACTCTTGCCTCTTCTTTTTACCTCCTCCTGACTCCTCCCACCAATCTCATGTCCCTTTGATGTTTACTCATCCTAGGACTCTCCTCCACCATATGGTGTTGCTCCTCCTTCCCATACGCGACTGCTCTCTCTTCTGTGCTCCTACTCCCCTACTGCATGCTCCTACTCTCCTACTGCATGCTCCTACTCTTCTGTGTTCCGGCTGCCCTCGCCTGTTCTCCTAGCGCCCTGCCCACGCTCATGCCACTCAAACAAACTCCTTTCATTCATGACATCCGCTCCACAACCACTCTCTAAACAAATCTTTCTAAACACCCTTTTCACGCAAGAATGCACACTCAAAACACAGTAACTCTTCTAGAAATGGATTGTGTCCTCCCACGTATTCCTCATCTATGATATCTTTGATTCCAGCTTCAGCTGCTTCGGAAAAAGAATTCTCTCGGCACAGGGCGCTGTGCGTCGAGACGATCGACTCGATGTCCCTCAAGGGCTTTCATCTCGGCTGATGTCATCGTCAAGTACATATACCATGCGCAGCGCCCATTGGCTTTAGTTCAGTTTTTCCCGTAAACTTATCGAAAATGGCCTTATATTGAGCTCCGAATACTCCAAAGAAGAGCTTCAAAAAGTGCCTAAAATGCGGCGCCAAGATGTCCATCACGGACCTGCCTAAGATATGCCTTTGGTGCCTGCGCGTCGAGCATGTAACCCGACGACTGGCGATCCCGTCAGTCGATGAAAGGTAAGGCCTTAAAAGAGCACAAAGCTAAGCTTTCAGTTGGTAGGATTGTCCCCATATCCCCTGCCACTCCTTCTAAATTTTGGTCATCCTACGAGTCGAGAGATTCCTCTCCTCAAAAAAAAAGATTGAAAAAATGATCCCACTCGAAGAGCAGATAGTCCTGGTCATAGAAAAAATCAGAGAAGGCATAGATCACCTTCTTCCTCAGAAAGGAGAGTAGTCTGCCCAACAAACTCTTCCTCCAAAGCGGAGTGGGAACTCTTTAGGACGAAAAAGTGCAAAATCTTCGAGGATCAGGCCCCGTCCACCTTGAAGCATAAGTAAAGTGGCCATGCTATGGTCGAAGGCCAGCACGAAGCCAAGGCGAAACCCTGCACGCCCTCACGCGCGGGTCATAAGCCTAAGTCTGCTTGAGAATCTTTGAGTACTCAACGAGAAATTATCGAAGAAACTGTTGAGTCGAGAAATGCATCCTGCAGAAGCCTAATGTCCTGAGTGGTGAAATTCCTAGAATGGAGTAGACCAGCTCCTGCATTTGAACAGAACAGCCTGACTGACATATTGGACAAGGATCTTCAATATGACCCTATTTTACCATTACATGTGGCACTGCAAAAAAGGGTTGCAGCAAACTGAGAGGCTCCAGAGTACAGCCCTGCAGTAAATAAAATCAGAAAATACAGGCCATCCAGTAGCGACCCTGGATACCGGTCAGTTCATCTAACTCTGGAAAGCCTAGTTAGTACAAGCAGCTGCATCTGCCTCCAAGCAAGATGCGTACCCAACCATACCCCCTGATAGGGATAACAACCCTATTGTCTCTTGGGCAAAGAAAGTCTGTTCTGCTAGCAGCATCGCTTTAAAGTCTGCTAATTGCACGGTATCCAGTGATTGCATTGAATCTAAACCATCGACAGACCATATAATTGAAGAAAAATGCATCGAAAAAAACCTGTTGAATGCATTTTTTTAAATGGTAATGGGTTTAGTTTAGCAAAAATTGCTTTTTAAGGTTAAAAATGGTGGGATCGGGGGATCCCCCCCCCATTTAAAAAAAAAAAAAAAAAATGCATTCAATGGTTTTTTTCCTGATTGTATTTTTGTCGATGGTGTGGTTGTCGATGGTTTGGGGTTCGATGCAATTACCATGAACCAATTGCACATGTGTCCTGGCAAAGTTTACATTCACCCTGTGGGACTGCATAGCGATGGCGGCTGATCACATCCCTGAGGGTGAGGAAAGAGATGACTTCATGAACCTGATAAGGGATGTCAGAGGCCATTTGTGAGTCTATGCAATCAGGTCTGGACATGTTGACATCGTCAGCAGGGCCATGGCGGCAAGTACTGTCATACACAGATTTGCGTGGTTGAGGAAGACAGGATTGTCACCTGATGTACAATCCAGAATCCTTAACATGCCCTTTCACGGCTCCCATTTATTTGGAAGTAAGGCTGATGAATGCCTTGAAAAGCTCCAGATCTCAAAGGACGCAGCCTAGTACTTAAGTCCTGCAGTCAGGCAGCCACATCCTTTTCACCCCAGCAGATCATCTTGGACGGGTAGGTCTTTACGCTACTACTCAGTTGGAAGAACGAGAGGACAGGCTGGTCAAAGAGAACTGAGAAGAGTCCCTCATGGTGGACGAGGGAGAGGTGGAAAGCCTGCCCAAGCAGCAGCGTCTTTACCATCAGCCGCTGCTTGAGCTGCATCAAAACCACTCTTGAGGTCTTGACTCACAATATCCCTTTGGGACACAGACTGTTGCAGCATCTGTAAAAATTACTAGGTATTACTTTGGATGCATGGGCACTGGAAACAGTAGTCCAGGGTTACTGCCTCCCCTTTGTTCAAAGACCTCAGGATCATCTACCAGGAAACCATTCGCTAGATGTTCCAAATACATTCGTGTTGCAAGAAATGTTGACCCTGGTAGAGAAAGGTGCTATAGAACCAGTACCTGTGATGGAGAGGAACAGAGGATGGTATTCTCCCCATTTCCTAATCCCCAAAAAGGATGGAGAACTGAGACCTTTCTTGGACTTGAGATGCTTGAACAAGTTCCTCAGGAAGGACAAGTTCAGACTGGTCACACTTTCTCAGATCCTTAAGGCCCTCCGGCTCCAGGATTGGATGCTATTGTTGGACCTTCAGGATGCTTACGTTCA
Organism: Ambystoma mexicanum; assembly: GCF_040938575.1. Taxonomy (NCBI): domain Eukaryota; kingdom Metazoa; phylum Chordata; class Amphibia; order Caudata; family Ambystomatidae; genus Ambystoma; species Ambystoma mexicanum. Next base: position 155,754,810 of record NC_090937.1, read on the forward strand.
CGTGCCAATCCATCACAAGCACAGGAAGTACCTGAGGTTCGCCCTTGGCGATTCTCACCATCAGTTTCGGGTTCTGCCATTCGGGCTGACCTCTGCCCTGAGGGTTTTCACCAAGTTAATGGCAGCGGTTGCAGCAAGTCTCAGGAGAGGGGGGGGATTCACCTCTACCCCTACATGGGTGATTGGCTGATAAGGCCACGTTTACGCGAACCGGCCCAGGGACATTTCAGTATCACCTGCCACTCCCTCCACAGACTGGACTTCTCCCTCAATTACGAGAAGTCCTGCATACTATCTCAGAGACTGAAGTTTATTGGGGCAGTCCTGGATGCATCCTTGGGAAAAGCCTCACCACCCGAGGTGAGGGCGCAAGACAAGTTTGAGTGCCCAGCGTTTTCTTCCAGCCTTTGACTTTTTGAGGTTGCCCGGCCTAATGGCATCCTGCATTTTTCTGGTGCCAGAGGCTCGCCTGAGTATTAGATCCCTTCAATGGGCTCTCAGAACACAGTGGTCCCAATTCTCACACAGGATGTCAGACCTTCAGATTCTGAGCAGAGTCTTCGAGAACCTTCTGTGGTGGGCCTGCCAGGACAAGATTCTGAAAGGAGAACCTTTTTGGCAACCATGACCGGGGATAACAGTAGTGACGGACACCTCACTCACGGGGTGGGGAGCCCACACCACCGAACTGATAATCAGTGGTCATTGGTCTCCATCGTAGTCCAAACTACATATCAACCTTTTGGAGCTGAGGGCAATTGGACTAGCAATGAAGGCCTTTCTACCCTCTGCACGGGGAAAGAATGTCCTGATAATGACCAACAAAACAGTGGCCATTTACTACCTCAACAAGAGAGGAGGCGTAGGGCCACTACCACTGTGCAGAGAAGCAATGCATCTCTGGTTCTCTGTAATTCAAAAAGGAATCGCTCTATCAGCAGTTCACCTAGCCGGAGACAAGATCACGGTGGCGTACGCTCTGAGCAGCAGAGCACAGTTTCTCATGAGTGGGAACTAGCTCAGGAAGTCCTTCAAGAGATCTTCACCCTTTAGGGAACCCCTCAAGTAAACCTGTGCACGACCAGTGTGAACCGGAAGTCCGAGCTGTTATGCTCCTGGGAAGTTCCCCCAAGAGGAGCTCTAGGAGAAGCATTCGTAGTGGATTGGAAGTTTCCACTCCTGTACGTGTTTCCTCCAGTCCCGTAATTCCTCCCGTGGTTTGGAGGTTCAGAAAGTTTGGGAAATCCATGGTCCTAATTGCCCCGATCGGGCTAGGAGGACATGGGACCCAGACCTTCTGGTCATGTCCATCTGCACTCCAATATGTCTTCCACTAAGAGGAGACCTTCTCTTGCGAGAGGAGAGTCGGGTTCTCCATCCAGAGGTCAAGACACTCGGCCCTCGCACATGGTTTCTGAGAGGCTCAGGTACAAGGATTGGGACCTCCCGGATGATGTAATGGAGATTTTGCTCTCGCCAGTAGGCCAGCAACAAAATCCTTATACCGCTGCCGTTGGAACAAGTTCTGCGGCTGGTGTAGAGAGAAAGATGTGGACCCTTTTCTAGGCGATACACCTGCAGTGTTGTTTCTGCTACATTTGGTAAATCTGGGGCTCCAGATTGGAACGATCAAGGGTTACCTAGCAGCGGTTTCCTTATTTTTCGGTTTTCCAGTATTTCAGCGTTTTCCGGTCAAGTGGCACAGTGAGTAGAGCGCTCGCTTTGACATCCGTGCAGAGCCTGCTAACGCAGGTTCGAATCCCGGCGGGGCCAAACTCAGCCTTTCATCCTTCCGAGGTCGATAAATGAGCACCACACTGTGGGTAATAATAAGCGGCGCTCAGATACCTGAGGGTTCGTAGCGCTATATAAGTGCCAAATTATTATTATATTCAAGCACACCTCTGAAGTGGCATCCTACTTCAAAATACCCTTAATAATTACATTTCTTAAAGGACTCACAAATAAATGTGTTTCCTCCTACACCATTCCAAATACCAACTTGGGACCTTAACTTGGTTTTAATGTTTTTGACGTGCGCTCTTCTTGGGCCACTCCATTCCTGCCCTTTAAGGCTGCTAACTTACAAAACTATTTTTTTTAGCGATAACTAAAGCCCGCAGGGTGAGTGAGTTGCAGGCATTATCCTGTAAACCTCAGTTTACTGCTTTTTACAAGGATAGGGTTTTAAAGCCAAACCCTAATTTCTACCTAAAATTGTATCGGACTACCATTTAGCACAGAAAATTGAGCTTCTGGCCTTCTACCTTCCCCCTCATCCTGGCAAGGAAGAGGAAAGATTTCATGGAGCTCGAAGCTTTTATTTATTTATTCGAATTTGTAGAGCGCAGCAGCCAGTGGGTATTGTGGCGTTTGTTACAGAGAGAGATACAAACTTAGTTGCAGGTCAAAACATTTTTTTATTTTTACATTATTTCATTACATATTACATTTTAAGAAGGCAGTCTGTAGATTCAGTAGGGTTCTCGGCATGGATGGATGGATAGGAGTAGGTGTCAGTTAAAGAGGGAGGACTTTAGGTTTTTTTCGGAATGCAGCAAGGGAGGTCTCCGCTCTGAGGGCTGTGGGGAGCGAGTTCCAGAGTTAGGGGGCTATGTACTGGAAGCTGATCCCACCTGCTTTGGCCCTATTGATGAGTGGGGTGTGGATTTGATTAGTCTAACATGTTCTTTTGGGGCCAGAGGATGAAGTTCTAGATATAGTTTCTGATGGGTATGAAGGGACGGTGTGGGTGAGGCATTTGTATGCGATAGTGACACAAGTTTACGATAACACAACCAACCTTTTATTGGTTATGCAGGCCATAATCTAGGTCGGTCTGTTACCAAACATACTCTATCCAGATGGATCATACTGGTTATTTTCGAGTGCTGCCAGCTAGCTGGGAAAGATCCCCCCAGAAACGGTTATGGGCTCATTCCACTGGTGGCATAACAACTTCCTCTGACATTCACAGGGGAGTTCCGATAAAGGATATCTGTGAGGCAGCTACCTGGTCCACCATCCACACAATTTACAAAACATTACTGTTTAGACACCTCTAACAATGAGGGACGATTTGTGAAGGCAAATCTATGCTCCTTTCTAGACAGATATTAACTCTTCAATTCTTACTCCCTCCTCCAAAGGAACACATACTGTTTAGGGAGTGTATCACAGATGAGGGATACGTGGAGGACACAATCCATTTGTAGAACAAGTTACTTAACCCTGGTAATGTTCTTCCGACTGGGTGGTCCTCCTACGTATTCCTCTTCGCCCTCCCAATCTACCCCACTGTAGAATTTCCACGCTTTAGACCTTGTGCTCTTTGATGGTCTGATAATATAAAAACACTTATCAAGACTGTTAATTCTGCATATCGGTGGCGAAAAAAACAGAACTGAAGCCAGCGGGCGCTGCACGTGGTATATGTACTAGACAATGACATCAGCCGAGATGGAAGTCCTCGAGGGACATAGTCGACTGCCTCGACGCACAGCGCCCTCTGCTGAAAGAAAAATAATAATCTGAAGCAGCCGAAGCTGGAAAGGAATATATCATAGATGAGGAATACGTAGGAGGAACATCCATTCGAAAGAAAGTTACCAGAGGTAAGTAACTTGTTCTTCTCTCTAGCCAATGGCTCACCTGCTTCAGAAATCACCTCCAGTCTGTTGCTCCTTCGGCCATCCTGCTGGTCTCTTGGTTGGTGTCCACCTCTGACATCACCCTAATCACCCACACCTTCCGATTTCTTTTATACTACTCCTCCTTCCCATTGTATTGGCCCCCTTTCCTTTGCTAATCCTTTTCTACCTTCCCCACCCTGTAGATGACTTTTCTGTGCATGATGTGCCGTGGTGCTGCCATGGTGGCCTGGAAGGGCAAATGTCCAAGTTTGCATGGTGAGGGAGACAGAATCCCATTTGAATGTCGCTGTTGGTTCAGAATGTCTCTGCTTTCAGGTGCTAGATTGCTGGTCTTCCTCTGGCTGCTCCGTGGGTCTCTGAGCAGCTTGCGTGTGACCGCTGCCTTCCTCCCCAGTTCTCTGCTTTCAGTGCTGTAGCGGTAGACCGTAGCTTTGCCGCAGCCTCCATCTCCCCCTGGGTTTCTCATTCTCTGCTTGTCTTGCTACAGAGAAATGGTGGTTGGTAGTCATGCTTCTTATTAAGATTGCAAGGCACCGGATCAGGTCTCACTTCGGCAGCTTTCCTGGTTCCCCCTTCTCATGTATGGTTTCTACAAAAAAATAGAAAAACACTGGAAAGCATCTGATCATGGAGGCATGGTTTGAGACAAATGTGGACTGCTGGGAAACCAGCTGGCGCAAGGGGGGAGGGACGGGGGCATTGGGGTCTTCTCAACTGTCATCGACCACCTTAGGGGTACGACTGCGTCTGGATTTCTCCCTTTCAAGCCTTTCACCACTGGCTGAGAGGGGTTACTATCCCATCTTGATAATTGTCACATTACATTAATCACTTTTTAGGCCTTAATGTGCTTGGAAGTACCATGTAATTTGGTGGCACAACATTCAAATTATTCACATGAATAAAGGTTTTGGATCATCTTATTGTTTAAGTTGCCCAGAAATTCCAAAACATAAACCATGCGCCTGGAAACTTTTCATTAATTGTTTTTCAACTGCGACAAATTATGATCGGAATTCAAAGAGTGACCCACCTTGCAATGGATTCATATGAAGCACTTCTCTAGGCTTGTTTAATGTTGCATATTATGCCCAAAACATAAACTTATACCCATAGAAACTTTACACACTTCATATTTCCATCTGCCCGGGTCCATTAGTCTTTGATGGCACAAGCTCCAAATTGTTCCAAAAAACACCTTGTTGTGAGCTCATAAAGCTGCATAATTTATCAAAACAATAGGAATCAACTGTAAAACAATGCATGTGTGTTCAACGTCTGCAAACTATCCTGAAATGTATTTGTTCTTTGCTCTACCTTAATTGGTGATGGTGTTAAAAAATGTGCCTCATCTTTTTTTTGTAATGCACACCATACCGCCAGCAATCCAATTTCTCGTGCCGAGTAAGGCAACTGGTGCTGCGGATAGAGGGGGAGGTAGAGCAAAAGGAAGAGTAAAAAAAATGGTTATCCATGGTGCCAGAAAGTGCCTACCCACCTCTTTCTCCCCCCCCCCCCCCCGAATAACTTTCTTGGAGACTTTACACTTGTCTATGCCATCAGGACATCTTTACTAGCCTTTTCTAAGATATCAATACCGTCAATGTATTTGTATGAGACAGAAGTAAATAAACTACTGTCCAATTTGGACTTTTAGCCCCCCCCCCTCCCTGAACCCCCTTATAGCATGACCCCACAAAAGATATTTTACTAAAATGTTGCATATAGTCAATTTGTGGCAGATAAAAACACCTGGATTATTGAGGTAGGCTGTCCGGTGAATTCAGAAACAGTGATTCCAGCATTGTATGGCTTATCTAAAGTCCATACTAAGTGTACTGATTCTACGCGACTCCCCATCATGTCTGTTTTAAGTAAGTGTTGGTCACAATATATTTTTGCAGATTTCTTCATTAAAACCAGATTTGCTGAGATACCATCATACAGCGAATTCAGTATAGATACTCTGATTGAATGCTTGACCATCGATACAGTGAGCCTGTAGACATAAATTTATAGTTGGGTAGAAATGCTCACCATATGATGTCCCAAGCAGCTTTCTCTATAAAGTAACACAGGTGGCTCCGACAAAAAATACGTTCTTAAAGTCCGTAGATTTGTCTACATTTGGGGCATGTGACTGCAGGCCGGATTTACTTCATATGTGGCTTACTTCTACATAGCCAATGTATGCATAATTCTATTCATTCTGATGAGAATCCAAGTAGTAGTAGGATATTGGAACAGTACCAATGTATGCATGACCTTCATCTGGACTGGCACACAGAAAGATCTTGTTGAATTCCATACTTTTAATATTTCCTTTAATATGAATCTGAAGGCTCAGATTACAGCATGAGTAGAGGCGATATGGCATATCAAGATTTGCTGATCAGAGCAGCCGACACCCGAATTGAGGTGGACTTCAAAACCAAGCAGATGTGCAGGAAGACCCTGACATTTCTATAGTTTATATAGCACTGTTTATACAAAATATTGCCACATCTTTAGTTTTAGAACCCTTTCTTTAATATTCAATACAAACTGAGAAACTGTGGTACAGTAGAAAAATTGTTTGCTTACTCAATGTGCCAAACATTTGGGACAGAACCGAATATTGTGTGTATCGACCTACTGCAATTCAAGCAATCAGATTTGCAAGTTGAGCAGGCGCAATTGTCATGTGATCTCTGATGTAGATGATTCTATAAGCCGCCTATTTTCACTCAAGAAGGGCAAGTATCCGAAACAATATTTGTTAAAACACATTATGAATCTGAAGACTTGGAGGAAGTGCATTACACTTCAGCAGAAACTAAGGTACTTCTAAATGGACGAGTAACTTGAAATACCACAGAAATGGCATGAATGCCCTGGAGGTACATCAGAAAAAGCAATATCTCCTTTCTATCGTGCTCCAATAAAAGGCATCCATGTCCGTTTGCATTTCCAGACATGTATGACATTGACTTATCCCGTGTTAACTCCATTTTGACAGGAAATCTTTGAAAGACAATGAATGTGTGGGGGCAAATACAAAGGCCCTTTACTGATTATTCTCTCACAATATGAATATGAGAAGATCTTTGAATTAAAGGGTTTGGGTGGTGGTACATAAACTCATTTCCTAGAACTGGAATGCAATGGGGAAACTGAGGATTGAAAACATGGTAATGCTCTCTCATAGCTATACATTCTGTGATTAAATTATTTATCTGTGACTCAATCTGCAGTCATTACAACATATTTGCGTAATGTAATGACCTACTCTTTAATTTTGGGTTTGCCCTGTATCATGCACTTTGTTTGGTTGCATTTTTGATTAGTTTAATTCAACAGCAGTAGTTAATAGTTTAACTGTGACCTAACTTTACAGTTTTAATTAAAACATAATTCCATTACATTTTCATTGTCGCTGACAGCACCTTCTTAGCCAATACATCATCTCGCCTCCAAAACCACAATCCATTGGTTTTGAGAAAAATGCAATGGTGATCTGTTGAACGTAGGCCACACTTCCTCAACAGATGGATCTATGAAAGTCGTTTATATCAAGTTCACTTTTCCATGTATCTTTCATAACACAAATCCCCAGATAATCCAGTGAACTAACAGTGTACTTTCAGAAAATCTAAAAAAAGACTTTACTTAGCTTCTGAAAATGATCAACGTTTTAGTAGTACCATATTAACCTTAGTGATGGATAGGTAACCTTCCCTACATACCCGTTGGACCAGAACCCAAATTCTTGATTGAACACCCTAAGTCTAAACATCCTTAAACATAAATGTTAAGAGACTCCCAATAAGACATTTGCTGAAATTCTCACCCCCTCTTAGCATGCATGTTCTGACAGCCAAAGAAATGTTTTACCTTTTTAAAATCTAGGAAGATTTGACTAACCACATGAATATTTTGCAATATACTCATTTTATTAAACAGAATCCAACAATGTTGAGGATTTTCTTTAGCAAGTTTTTACCAATTCTAAATCATAATGGAGACTCAAATGGAAATACATCTGAAAATATATTTGAACAGGTTGAGAAGGATCAATGTGTTCTTGGTTGCACAGTGCATGAGTGTAATCCATGTTCTAAGTCGATTTTAGTTTGTATGAAATTAATCTGTTATTTAATATGAACATTTCCGAAAATAAAACCTGGGACTACACTACCATTGCTGATACACTAGTGGTCTATGCTCGAAGTATTTTAGTCCTTTCCAAAGATGTCTTGTTATTTTAAGGAAAAAATGGAAGAGTGCTATTTGGGAGTTTCCTAAATTAATTTTAGCTTTGTCATTTGTGTTTTCATTCTGATTCCTTCATACTATTTGCCTTCATATTTAGTACACCTGTAATCAGCTGTAAGACTGTTGGATTTCTTAATGCAGCACTAATATATGTACATTCTATTTGAATTTATTGGGCAAGAAATCCTTCTACAACCCGTAAGTGGATGCTGTAGCAAGTTCACATTCCAAAAGCAATATGTTTTATTTGCTCCCTTACACATGGTTGGGGACAAAAGCCAATTGGTGAGGTTGAATGCAGGCTGTCTTCTAATGTGGCTGACTGGTGCGCTCTTCCGGATAGCCCTTACAGCACTCTCTCTCCCCATTTATGTTCAAAATGAATAATGAAAAGTAACCTTTTTTCTTGGGTTTCCCTCTTTTCTGCTTTAGGCTGTTAGTTTCGTTTTTAGCATCCATTCCAGTGGGCAATAAAAACTGAAAGACCACAGTGCAGACGTGGCAAGAAAAGTGAAAAACAATTGGAGATGGTTTTCATTTTTCTTTACTGTGCGTTAGTTACCGCATTTTTCACTCTGGAACTTGTAGGTGCTAATTGTTATATATTTGGAAGGGCGTGGTGGATGGAAGGATGGGATGGGATGTAGAGTGGAATGTGAATGTGGAACGTATGGAGCTCCTAGGGTTATCGAGATCTAGAGAGTATGCTGAGAAGAGCTTGCCTTCTGTGGATGATGGCTGTGCTGGGGGCTGCAATGATGGAACTTGTATATCAATAAAATGTGGTTTCTGACTTGTGGCTGCATCTCTCTCATTTCACTGGCAGTGAGGATGGGATGTGCAGGCCCCGGTGTGCGAGTCTCATCCAACTGGTCCTCATGAGGTGAGGAGGTATGCCGTTTGTCGTGGACCCAGTTTTGCTCCGACGGGCCCTCACAGAAAAAACACTGTGTGCGCTCTTTGCTTTTGGGTCCCAGTGGAGGGACAGCCACCAGTACCACCCCCGCATGCGCAGGATCTGTGCAGAGGCCCCATAACACTCTAGAAGCTTGCGTAATTACACATTAACAGTAATCGTATCCACATTTTCCTGTCCATGGATGTGTTGGGTCCGGTTGAGATGGGAGGAAATTGGGGCAGGTTCATTATAGTGGTGTTGGACTTATCTGGGTGAGTGGAATTCAAGGTTGTGAGGTAAGCGAATGCGGTGGTAGTCAAATAATTCTTGGATGACATGTTTGTGCAGGAAGCATGAGCTGGAAGAATTCTGAAAGATAATGGAAGCCAAGTTGTTGGTAAGGTGTTAGGTGATTATGTGAAGAAATGTGGAATAGTCAACAAAAGAATGGCACTTTTTCATCCCAAGAGTAATGGTGCGGTTGAGAGGATGAATAGATACATAATGTATGCCATAAGGTTGGCTGGGTTTTGTGTGTGAGAGACAAGAATCCAGTGCGAGAGCATTTGTATGCATTCAGGATGTCTCTGCATGCAGTAACTGGTATGATTCCTTTTAAGAGGAGAGGTAGAAAGGCCAATACAAAGGTATCACCCTCATGGTAGGGAAAGGTGAGCGAGTCTGATTGCTTAGTGCAGGAAGTGAGAAGGAAGGCGAGCTGACAGGAGTTGAAGATGAGGGTCAATGAGAGTAGAGAATGCAAACCCAAGTGGGTGAGGATTAAGAAGGGAGTGATAAGGAGGATGTGAGATCTGTTATATAGTGACCCTTTGCAAGTGGAGAAGGTGATGAAGGGTGCTGTGAGTTAAAGTGGGGATATGGAATATGGCAAGGGTAGTGAAATTGAGGAGTGGTGATTGTGCTAGGAATGATGTGTGTGGAAGAAAGGGAGATGTGTTATATGTTGGGAAAGGAGAAGTGGATGCAAGAATGGGACGTTGAGTGCAACGTGGAGCTCCTAGGCTGGTTGAGTTCTAGTCAATTGAGAGGAACTTGCCTGCTGTGGAAGCTGGCTGTGCTGGGGGCTGCAATGCTGGAACTTATACATCATTAAAGTCTTGTTACTGACCTGCGGCTACAGATCTGTCATTTCACTAATGCTACTAAAACACATCAGGACTTCAGTCCATTCCTGTCCTTAAAGCTTGCAGGTGTGAAGTTCCCAGCAGAGCAGCCCACCTGCTGTGTTTTAATTCCCTCATTCCCTCCTTAAAGTTCACTAACTCCCCTTCAGTTCTCTTTTCTGCATATACCGATTTTATTTATTTATCCTGCTGAATAATTTGATGATTGTGATGCTGGAAGTGCCTTATGGAGAGACAGGGCGTCCTGTCCTTGTCCTACCACTTCTCTGTGTGTTTTTTCTCCGTTTTCTGCCACTGAGGTCCAGCCTGAATCTCTGGCAGTGCAGCTTGTTGTTGTATCTTTTGGTGAACACCCATGGGATACTCTTATGGTACCCATGGGTGGGGGTACACCATAGTATCCCTTATGTGTGTTTTTGGGCACCTGTGTGTTGCCCACAGTGCAGGGTCTGGGCTGGTGGCTGCTACATGCTGACTTGGCAGTGCCTCTGAGTGTCCTCCATTTTTGGGGCACGCAGGCCCTGCCATAGGAATCTATGGATTCCTACACAAAGGCAGGATGACCACTGTGGGCTCTTGGTTTCTATTGCCTTTTACCTTGTTTGCCAAAGTCCTGGGAAGTCCTGAATAGCTGTTGGGTGGAAATACCATTTATGACTCTGGGGCTGCCTCCTGTCAGACTGACTGGCACCTTCCCATGTGCTGTGTGTTGTGGGTAAACCCTAGGAGTGGGACCTGTATGAATGGAGTCTGAAGTGAACTCACATTCTCTGTTATTGGTGTCTGTGTGTGTGCCACTATGAATAAGAAAGCCCTCACTGAAACTGACATGAATGCAGTGTAGTGTGCTGAAAGGCTGGGTACTTGCCCCAATCCACATTCTTTGTTATGGGTGTCTGGGTGGAACGAATGGCCTGAATGCCTGTGAGCCTGATTGGCTGCCTGCCTAAATGAATGCCCTTCAGCATGATTGGCTGACAGCCGCCTCACCCAGAGTGAATGAGGAACAGATATGTATCTGGGAACCTCTCACTTACCAATTTGTTCAGAAGCTGAAGTCGAAGCTGAAGCAAGAAGAAGCTGTTCCTTGAATCCCAGCTGGATGAGCAATCTGCTGCTGCAATTTCTTCAATGTAATCAGAAAGCTGTCGTGTCTCCCAAGGACTGATCCAGAGATGACCTGTGAAGAAGACCTCTATCCGAGCTACGAAGGACCATCGTGCAAACTGCTAATCTTCATCTGGAAGCCAGTCCTGTGTGCCTGCTGTCCAGAGAAGGGGTCTTTGTGAGTCCCGAAGAGGACTCACAAAGACCCCTTGAGTCAAAGAAGTCCATTAGCATCACCCAGCATCCGAAAGGTGTGTTTCATGACCGCTGGAAACTGTTGCAGTCTACCGCCCAGAAGAGGGGATACCCTGGCATAGTGCTGCTGGACATCCCGAGCTGCAAAAGTTTTAAACTGCCTAAGAACATTTCAAGGGACATCCTTGCCATCATCCGCACATTTTCCCACCGGAGAGTCGAGAGTCGCCGAGTGCTGAGGAAGGTCCGTCGGTGGGTTTCCTGCCACCAGAAGCTAACCGACATTGCGAGGGTCCAGAATTGGTGAGGGTCCGAGGTCCCCTCCAGTGGCAGAGTCCAGGTTGCCAGAAGCCATCCAGAGGTCCTTGCTGCATCACTGAAGAACCAAAAGTAGGAAAACTGTGATAATCTGAAACCCGACACCAAAAGCGACCTATGCACCCGTTGCCGCCAGAAATCATGGAAAGGACCCAAAAGTCTTATCTCGTCTGCCAAGCCGTCAGGGAGCTCGCAGCAAGTTTCATCTTCACAGGACTTCTACAGTCTGAGAGATCCTCGACCAAAGGAGAGCACTGCGAAGAGTAAAACTGCTGCACTTCAGAACAATTTTGGTTATTTTTCTCGTGGACTCAGCATTCCAGTGGCTCCTTCCAAGGTGGGGGAGGGGTCCATCCTCTGAGGGAATCCTCAAGTGAAACCGAGAAACTCGGCCACTTCACTTGTTAAGGCACCACAGGTACTGTGACGAGGAAGTGCATCTTCTAGGCTCAGGAGTCGTCCAGGGGTCCCCAATTTGACTTTGATCGGGTCCTCCTGTTGCCTCTTGGGTACTGGAGTGGTAGAACCTTTTAAAAGAAGGAAGGAGGTTTTTGAGTATTAATGGACTCGGCTGTTAAAAACAAGATAAGTTGCACCCTGGCTTTTCCATTACAGGTTGCCCAGGTTGGGGGGTGGTATCTTCAAACAGAATTGTGTATCTAGTCTAAAGAAAGCATTCTGACTCATGCCTATTCAAAACTGTCTGCAGTTAGTGCATTTCTAACTGCATTTAAGTATTGTTTGGTACCACATAGTGTATATATTTGCCATTCTTTGTAGAAGTATTCCAAGTACAAAGTGTTATTATTTAAATGTGTATATATATTCCTGAATCTTATTTTATATTAAGATGCAGTGTTATTGCTACCAAATAGAGAGCCCTGGCTGGGGTGTTCTGTGCATTTACCCTTCCATATAGGGGGCAGAAGTACAGATGCCCCCCTCCAGTCTTTACAATTATTTTCAGTGTATCCAAAAGGTTGTGAAGCTGTTATTGGGCATTTGTGTAGCGCCATTTACCATTGGTATGATTCCAAAGCACTGTGGGTTGAATGCCCATGGGGGGGGGGGCCGACTGTAGTCCAGATCAGTGGAGAGAGTAGTGTAGTAAATAGTGCTTGGGTGCACTCGATATGTGTGCTGCCAGGGCTGATCAAGTGGTGTGTAGCTGCAGTCTAGTGCTAGGCGTGGTACGGTGGTTGTGTGAAATCAATAGAATGCGTGCAGCAAGGTCAATTGGACTTGGGTAGCTGCATTCTGGCGGCAGAGTTTGTGAATGGGATTGTGTGCAGCTAGGCCTATTTTTCGTGTGGTAAAGTTGCATTCTAAAGACTGTTGAGGTGATCATGGAGGTGTAGAAGTATGTGTGCAGCTAGGCCAAATTAATTAAGGGGTATAGCTGCATTCTGTTTGTTGGTGCAGATGAGAGAGCTAGCATATTGGTCTGTTTGAGTGTCTGTGTGGATTGGAGGGTGTCCTGATGACATTCCAGTGCCTGTCAGGGTTCTGGGGGGGTGTAGCATCTCCCTTAGGGGTTCGGAGCTAATTAGGCTGAGGTCATCGCTGTATCTCGTTGGATCTGCAGTTGCTTATTGGCTTACCGCTGCATCAAGTTCCATTCTATCAGTCCTAGTGCCACATCCTAGAGGTTATGGCCGATGTTCGTGAGCCCGGTCCAGCATCGTCTATGGCCATGCCTTTATCTTGCTGAGCCTGCAATTGCCTCTTGGTGGCGCCTTCTCACTGTGCGGTTGCATTAAGTTCTGTACTAATGGACGTACGGGTGCATCCTAGATATGGTGGCTAGTACTCTGTGAAACCGAAGGTCCAGCATCTGGCCTGGCTTTGTTGTTTGTGCTGTGTCTAACACAGTAGTTTACAACACATAGATGTCCATTGCTGGTACTTGCCTCGCCAGTTTCATTGCCTGATTTCTAGAGCGTATTCCCTTGAAGGTGGGAATAAAGTTAGAGCATAAGTTTCTAAAATTCTTTCTTTTTTTTTTTTTCGGCCCAGTACTAGTTTACGACGAATGGACGGATATTCCCGTCCTGGTTTATGGTTTGTATTTGTCAAATGATACCGTATCAAATTCCCTTGCGAGAGCGGAGTGTGCTTGAGCGCTCAACCGCTTATTTGATAGGAGGTCGTAGTGAATAACAGCAATACATGGAGAGCGACCCCAGTAAAGCATCAGAATAGAGGTGTTACTGCGCCCCTGTCATAAATCACCAATGTATCAACTGAAAAGGATACGGTAACCAATAAAGGATACAATTTGGTAGGGCTCTTCCGGATCCTATTTTCACACGACTTGATTGTAGGCAGGTCAAATTAGACCTTCCAAATGATACAACTCTCTGACTGGATAAAACAGGCAGATAGATGGATCACTGGAAAGGGCGTGGGAATTGTGTAGGAAGTATGCCTAGGATAGATAAAGTATCATAAGAAACTGTCCCAATCGAATTACTAAGATAACACTGTTTTAGCATTAATTCAGACACTGACCTTATGGCAAAAACTGAAGTAATCCACGAAAGTTCCTTGAAGAAAACCAGGAGTTGAACAAACGACAAAGGAAGGGAATATTAGTAAGGGAGACTTATCCCGAACGGCACGAGGCTCTCGCTAGATACCGGGTTGGTGCACCACAGGATAGCGTCCAAAGTACTGTGCACAATAACTTTCCAATAGTTCATGAAATACTTCCTTTCCCACGATGAACAGAAATTAGAATTTCACCTGTTAACTGTCACAGGTACCAAAGGTTCAAAAATAGTTCAGAAAACCACGTGCAGGATAGCACGCGATAGAATACACGCAGCTCAGGACAGCCGCGCTTGCAGACAGCGTCCGCGTGGAGATTTAGCACGCGAACAGGATTCACGCAGCTCAGGACAGCCGCGCTTGCAGACAGCGTCCGCGTGGAGATTTGGCGCGCGAACAGGATTCACGCAGCTCAGGACAGCTGTGCTTGCAGACAGCGTCCGCGTGGAGATTTGGCACGCGAACAGGATTCACGCAGCTCAGGACCGCCGCGCTTGCAGACAGCGTCCGCGTGGAGATTTGGCACGCGAACAGGATACACGCAGCTCCGGAATTAGCGTGTGAAGGAAAACACGATCAAAATAGGCCAAAGAAGTTGCTGAAGGGAATGCGAGAAAGCAGGTCCGAAGTTCAGCTACAAAAACGCCAAAATTGACTTAATCAGAAGCAGCGATCGGAGTTTCCACGCTGCTTATGTACGCACTGCTGTGATACACTTGACGGACCTAAGTCACGTGAATTTTAACGACGTGAACAATGCAGACGTCGTTTTCCGGGCAATGCATCGAACAACCTCCATTTTGACTAGAATGGTCTAATGGTTCTATGGGCGTAACTCATTTTGTATGGAGAGGTTGTTCCTGGTCCAGAGGTATGTCCAGCAGGCATGACAGTGCCACCCCCCCAAAGGAGCAGCCTCTCCCCTTTTCGAGTGGAATCGCCTTAATAAAGCTGGAGCATGAATGTTGGACAGAGGTTCCCAGGATCTATCCTCGGGACCATAGCCTTTCCAATCCACCAGATAATATGGTTTCCCAGACCGTAACCTCATGTCCAGAATGTCTTGTACTTCATATTCGTCTGACCCTTTCACAGAAATAGCAACAGGCCGTATAGGCAATCTAGTAGCATCAGAGCACGGTTTGATGAGTGACACGTGGAATACAGGATGCACTCGCCACCGTTGTGGCAAAGCCAGACAGACAGCAGCCGGATTTATAACGTGGAGCACTTCATATGGCCCGATGTATTTAGGCAACAATTTCTTTTTACCGGGTATTCTCAAGTTTTTTGTGGACAGCCATACCTTCATACCTGCTTTGTAGACAGGTGCAGGGATTCTATGAGCATCGGCATAGATCTTGTCTCGTTTTTTAGCTTGCTCCAATTGCTGCTTAACTTTCTTCTGTAGACGCTTAAGATCTCTAAAATTATGTCCTGCTGCAGGAGTATCCAAAGACAAACTGGAATCCAAAGGAATGGATCGTGGGTGTTGCCCATACAAAGCATAGAAAGGTGAAGTACCTATGGCACTATGATAGGAATTGTTATAGGCGAACTCCGCTGCTGGCAGAACATTGAGCCAATCTGACTGAAACTGCAGGCACAAACATCGCAGATATTGTTCCATAGTGCTATTGACTCTGTCCAATCGTTTGAGGGTGATAAGCACTAGACAATCTGTCATCAATTAGTAATGCCGAATTTAGTGCTCTCCAAAAACGTGACGCAAATTGTGAGCCCCTGTCAGTGATTATCACTGAAGGTAGACCAAAAAACCGGAATATATGCCGGATGAATAGATCAGCCAGACCAGCAGCTGTTGGTACACCAATACAGGGGATAAAAAGCGCCAATTTTGTAAAGTAGTCCACCACCACCCATATGGTATCGTAGCCTTTATTTCTTGGAAGTTCAACCACAAAATCCATTGATATCATGTCCCATGTTTTTTTGGGAACAGGTAGAGACTGGAGTAAACCCACTGGTTTGCCAGGAGTGTTCTTGCATTGACTGCATACCGAACATGTTGAAACATAATTTATAACATCTTGTGTTATAGACGGCCACCAACACCATCTTTTCAGTAACTCTAGAGTCTTCTTCTGTCCAGGATGGGCGGCAATCAAAAAATCATGACCCCAACTGAGGGCCTTGTTCCGAGTAGTACCAGTTGGTAGATAGAGTACTCCTTGTTTAAAAGGCAAACCATTGTATATATCAATATTCAATTCCTGAATCAATTGTGGATTTAGTTTCACCCACTCCTGTAACTCGTTTTTTAGGGAAGGTTGTGCAGAACAACTACAGATCACGTGATCTGCCAACAACTTATTTTGCACTGATGATTCTTCTTTCACCTCTTCACCGATGCGAGACAAAGCATCCGACTTGACATGTGGTCTGGCAAGGTGATAAGTAATTTGAAAATCGTATTGAGCAAAAAAAACATGTCATCTGGCCTGTCTAGCTGTAAGACATTTCATAGTTTTGAATGACTGAAGATTTCTATGATCCGAATACACCACCACCTGATGTTTGGCCCCAAGAAGATGATGACGCCATTCTTGGAAAGCATCCTTGATTGCAAGTAATTCACGCTCAGTGACAGTATAGTTTTGTTCATATGGGGTAAGTTTGCGTGAGAAGAAAGCAACTGGATGCTCCTCCTTAGTTTCTGCACAAACCTGCGAGAGTATAGCTCCTGTAGTGACACTGGAGGCGTCTGCTTCAACGATAAACTGACCATCCAGATCAGGATGTTGAAGTACAGGTGCAGTGGTAAATGCTTCTTTTAACCTCTCAAAAGAATCTTGGGCATTCTGGTTCCAACAGAATGGAATTTTAGAACTAGTTAAAGCTGTCAATGGGGCCACTGTTTTGGAGAAAGAACGAATAAATCTGCGATAAAAATTCGCAAAACCTAGAAATGACTGTAATGACTTGACATTGTGTGGAACAGGCCAATTCAATATGGCCTTCACTTTGGAACGACTCATTCGTACACCTTGATTGGTAATGTCGTAACCCAGAAATTCGACTTCTTGTGTATGAAAGACACATTTCTCGGCTTTAACAAAAAGTTTGTTCTCACTGTCTTTGTAAAACAGCTAAGACGTGTTTAACATGTTCTGGAAAAGATGATGAATATATCAAAATGTCATCCAAGTAAATCACCACGAATTGGTCCATCATATCTTTGAAGATATCGTTCATGAAGAACTGAAATGTGGCGGGAGCTTTACAAAGACCAAAAGGCATCACTAAATATTCAGAAAGGCCGTACCGCATCTTAAAAGCGGTCTTCTGTTCGTCTCCTTCGCGAATGCGAACCAGATTGTAAGCACCGCGCAAATCTAGTTTAGAGAAATACTTGGAAGTTCCTAATTGATCTAACAGAACATTAATCAGTGGTAAAGGGTACTGATTCTTTATGGTGATGTCGTTAATAGCCCTGTAATCAATGCAAGGCCTTAGATCTCCTTCCTTCTTTGGAACAAAGAACAAAGGAGAAGCAGCCGGCGATTGAGATGGCCGTATAAATCCCATATCAAGAGCTTTATCAATGTATTCTTTCAAGACAACATCTTCTTTGAGAGTTAAAGAATAAACTCGACCAGTAGGAATTTTAGCTCCAGGAATTAATTCAATTGGACAATCATACTGCCTATGTGGAGGCAGCTGTTCTGCCTGACCTTTGTCAAACACATCAGCAAAAACTGCATATTCACTTGGTATATGTGTACCACTCTGATGTACCACACTAATAGTGGAAATTCCCTCAATAGAGGCCAACATATGTGATTTATTTGACACCACCTGGCTGATAAAACAATGTTCGTTGCAAAAAAACGGAAGGATATTGGATCAATCCCGTAACCCAGTCTATGGCGGGATTATGAAGAGTCAACCAATTAAGTCCAGGTAATATTTTGTATTGAGGAGCCGCAATGACATCGAAGACTATTTCCTCCGAATGACCATTTGATAGTCATCTGAATAGGTACAGTCTCCTGAGTTACCATACCGGAAATCAAGACCGATCCATCCACAGTATTAACAGTTTCAGGTTTGTTCTTGTCTATAAGGGGTATAGAACATTTCTTGGCATATGTGATATCGATGTAATTATTACTGGTTCCAGAGTCAACCATTGCCTTGGAAACCAAGTCTTGATCATTGAAACGTAAAGTCATCTCAACAGCTATCGGTGCATGCGCTGGAAATGTAATGGAGTCCGATGTAACACTCGACACAGGGACTCCTGCTACTGTCAAGTTTTGGCGTTTCCTGAAGGCTTATTTGGTCTTTTAGGACATGCCGCCAATAAATGCTCAGATGAACCGCAATACATACATAAGTTATTTTTCCTTCGGTTCTCTCTTTCGGCTCTAGACAACCGGCCTCTCACCGCACCAATTTGCATTGGTTCAGGATCATTCGAAGAAGGTGCCGGTGTATCAGAACGAACTGGTGCATGAAGGAAAGGTTTTCTCTCTCCTTTGCGGGCATTTCTTCGGGCATCAATTTGTAAGATTAAATCAAGAAATTCTGAAAAACCTGTAGGAACCACTGGGACCGTGGACAAGGCATCTTTGAGTTCTTCTGAAAGACCTTTGTAGAAAACAGCCGTCTTCTTGTCTTCCGGCCATTGAGTTTCAGCTGTTAATTGGTTAAATCGTGCAATGTAAGCCAACAGAGGTTGAGTGCCTTGTTGTAAATTCAGCAACTCCAGATCTGTGGCTTGACTAGCATAGCGCATATCAAAGACTTTGTTCATAGCAGCCAGAAGATCATCGCAATCGTACAACAAAGGGCTATTTGATTCCAATAAAGGATTTTCCCAAGCAGCAGCTGTACCCCACAAATGGGAAAGAACGAATGCTGCTTTAGTATTTAGATCAGGAAATGAATTAGGCCGGCAAAGAAAATGAAGTCGGCACTGATTAATAAAAGTTCTGTAGGTTTTAGGATCACCTGTGAACCTTTCCGGGGGAGCCAAGGGAAACTGTGTGGGCATAACCACTTTAAGAGTTTCCTGTGGTAATGATGGTGTCGTAGTCCCAGATCCAGATGCAGTGGCTACTGGAACCCGTGCTCCCTGAGGAGTGGCATGCATGGCATCTTGCATAACATCCATTCGATGCCGTAGCACGTCCTGTGCCGTAATCATTTAATTTCTCAAGTCAGTGATTAACTGAGTCAAAACAGCTAAAGGATCCGTACCCTCCATGGCTTCTGATTCTGTCATAAATCACCAATGAATCAACTGAAAAGGATACGGTAACCAATAAAGGATACAATTTGGTAGGGCTCTTCCGGATCCTATTTTCACACGACTTGATTGTAGGCAGGTCAAATTAGGCCTTCCAAATGATACAACTCTCTGACTGGATAAAACAGGCAGAGAGATGGATCACTGGAAAGGGTGTGGGAATTGTGTAGGAAGTATGCCTAGGATAGATAAAGTATCATAACTGTCCCAATCGAATTACTAAGATAACACTGTTTTAGCATTAATTCAGACACTGACCTTATGGCAAAAACTGAAGTAATCCACGAAAGTTCCTTGAAGAAAACCAGGGCTGAACAAACGACAAAGGAAGGGAATATTAGTAAGGTACTTATCCCGAATGGCACGAGGCTCTCGCTAGATACCGGGTTGGTGAACCACAGGATAGCGTCCAAAGTACTGTGCACAATAACTTTCCAATAGTTCATGAAATACTTCCTTTCCCACAATGAACATAAATTAGAATTTCACCTGTTAACTGTCACAGGTACCAAAGGTTCAAAAATAGTTCAGAAAACCACGTGCAGGATAGCACGCGATAGAATACACGCAGCTCAGGACAGCCGCGCTTGCAGACAGCGTCCGCGTGGAGATTTGGCGCGCGAACAGGATTCACGCAGCTCAGGACAGCCGCTCTTGCAGACATCGTCCGCGTGGAGATTTGGCGCGCGAACAGGATTCACGCAGCTCAGGACAGCCGTGCTTGCAGACAGCGTCTGCGTGGAGATTTGGCACGCAAACAGGATTCACGCAGCTCAGGACAGCCGCGCTTGCAGACAGCGTCCGCGTGGAGATTTGGCACGCGAACAGGATTCACGCAGCTCAGGACAGCCACGCTTGCAGACAGCGTCCGCGTGGAGACTTGGCACGCGAACAGGATACACGCAGCTCCGGAATTAGCGTGTGAAGGAAAACACGCTCAAAATAGGCCAAAGAAGTTGCTGAAGGGAATGCGAGAACGCAGGTCAGGAGCTCAGCTACAAAAACGCCAAAATTGACTTAATCAGAAGCAGCGATCGGAGTTTCCACGCTGCTTATGTACGCACTGCCGTGATACACGTGACGGACCTAAGTCACGTGAATTTTAAAGACGTGAACAATGCAGACGTCGTTTTCCGGGCAATGCATCGAACAACCTCCATTTTGAGTAGAATGGTCTAATGGTTCTATGGGCGTAACTCATTTTGTATGGAGAGGTCGTTCCTGGTCCAGAGGTATGTCCAGCAGGCATGACAGCCCGATGTGAAGCGAGTTCCTGGATCAATTCCCAGACAGATCAGATTAAGCATCAAATTATCTAAAAAAGGTTTGTCTGTTGGACCATGACAACCAGATCTGGCCCAAATCATATCACGAGAATATACATGACACAAACACGCCTAATCGCACATATGCATGCACACAAACACACCAGCTGTGCCTCACGCTTCATAGACTTGTAGCCTCTACAATTAATGCGAGCATCAAAAACTTCAAGGACAAAGCTCTACGTAAATTAACCTACTTTTGTCATGAAGTATCACTGTCACAGAATTATTTCTCCTACTGGACAATATTCAAGGTGACATTGTAGAAATAAAAAGTGCTTTGTCAGTATCCCACAATATCTATAAGGGTGGATGGAGGAGGGTGCCCTGTGCTAATGCCACTAGCATAATTGAATGAACATAGCAAGTGTAAATGCTTGAGCCAGTTCTTCTTAAACACTGGGAATTCCTTCGGGTAGATTTGCAATGCCTCAAAGGTAATGACATGGGTCATTGAATGTGACAAGGCCTGAAATGGAACTCTAAAGTGTCTTGTATACATTTTTCTCAATCTCCTATTTGTTTTTTTCAGAAAAGTTGCCATGTCTTATTTTTTATTTATTTTTTTAAACGTCATTGCATAACAATCAACAAGCTATTTGTACTAAAAACTGCAAATAAAATAGAAAAATCAACAAACTATAAAACGCTCAGCTCACTAGAAATAACTCCCACCCTTACATAGTCAGTTAGGTGTCTGGGAGTGATATTTGACATGAAGCCTAGCTTCCCCCACAAAAATCAATATAGTAATGTTTTCCTACTTCATGCAGTTCCTCCCCACCTAGAAATGTGCCACTATGAAAATTTGATCAAATCCTTGTTACGAACATGAATGGACTATGGCATTTTTCAATCTGCCGTAAAAATGATGATCTGGTTGCCGAATGTGAAGAAACAGGAACAAGGTTTACTTTGAACATGGACAGTTACCTTGTTAAACTCCCCTTTTAATTGTCAAACTAGCACACGGTGAAATTAAAGATTACCTTTAAATTCTTGGGCATAGTCCAAGGTACTTGCTTATTTTTGACACCACAATATATCACGACCAACAAGTTATTCTCTCCCATCTTCTAAAACCTCTGCAAGTGTTTAAGCAAAATAAATTGTAGGCGTATGTCCTATGCTACAGTGCCCAAGACTGTAAATCATACTTGACCTGGCCTTGAGAAGCCCTCTGTGCTATCTACACTTCAAGAAGGAAACATTTTATTTTTGTAGTCCAAGACTGCTTACCTGTGGATTGTGTCCCTGTCATTATACACAGCTGAGAATGAAAAGAATGTGGGCAATCCTGGGAAAGGACCATCTGTTTCTTATACTAATGTCTTTTAGCGTAGCTGAAAGCTCATATGTCTGTGCAGCGCTTCCATGACAAATAAAATGTTTGTTTTGTTCTGTCATTTTCCCGCTTTATGAAGGTCGCACATAAAAGACTGATTTTTGTGCAGCCTTCAGAAAGAGGGCAAATGACATGCCCGTGTGTTTTTTTTTTTTTTTTTTTTAAATCAAGTGTTTTCCCCCCAAGCCACTTTGCCCTTCACTACCCCCACACGCCCTGCATACAAACACGTTTCGCACACACACCTACACCCGCAGCGACACACACACACACACACACACACACACACCGTCAGACACTAACCTGGCTTGCCCTGCCAGTCAACCTCTGCGTGCACACCTGTGGATCAGGGGTGTGACAGGTCAATTTAGAAAGACTGCGCGGTCATGGAGCAGTCTTTCTAAATCGAATATTTTCCCAGTCGGAGATGTGGGGTAAGGTCATTTGACCTAAGAAGCACCATGAGAGTTCACTGTAGGATAAATTAATTGGGAGAGCATTGTGTTGAGCCTGACGGGGCTTAAAGCCAACCTCAATGTCCTTGTTAACTAATGGATTTATGTGTGGTTAGCGTTGCCTTGGTGGCATCATGAAGCAAAGGTGTGTGCATGGGACATAATTATGAATATGAATCATCTACAGTTTGTAATAATTCACTGTTTGAATTTGTGCCAAGATTTGGACCTCTTATACAATGCCTGTGACGTGAGTCCTGATCTGAAGTCCCTCTGGGTGTTGTGTCAGTTGACGCAATGTGGGGCAGACATTCATGGTGGCGTTAGACCTCTTTGTCAGGATTCAAAACACCCAGCCACACAATGTCCCAGAAGCTTTGTACATCCTCACTTAGTAATATTAGCCCATCCAAGTTACAGTGCTATGGCACAACAATAATCAATTGTGTCTGTTGGAAAGGTGAGTTTCTTCCCTTTCTGCGCCAAGCATCTCCTCCTTGTGATTCACCAAGGGATAGAATGGTTGCTACTAAACACAAACTACTGTCTCATGAGCAAGTACAAATAGCCTGCAATGTCACGGACAACACACATAATCACAGTAGGCATGAACATTCAGGGAAGTGGCTGTGACTAGAGCAGAAGAAACACTTTTATACAGTCATGGATGTGGAAACAAATGACAATCTGTGGTGCTTCCAAGAATTGACTGTGTTACAAGCTCTATATAGAGTGCATTGCTGCTTGCATCAGGATTCCAAATGTATTGGAGTGTTTACCAAATTTGACTTTTAAAAGCCTCGAAAGCTATCCCTACGATTGAAACCGAGAAAAATAACTCTCACCACTTTTATTTTGATTCATTTTGTAGTCAATTATTTGGATTCACAGGTTTTACATTTTAACAGAGTATCATAGGCATGGGCACTAGAACGGTGAATCGAATGTGCTGGGTACAAAGTTAGATGTTTTGCAAAAAATAAAATGGGGATCCTATCCCTGCTACGCATGCCAGGGTAGAGAAGTGGTGCCCGACCGATCTCAAAAGTGCTTAAAGCATAGTAAAACCGCTTGAACTGGGACTTCCAAGATGGCTGCGGTGAGGAGAGTTGTGTAAATTCCGAGCTCTGACCCCGCCGGAGCCTAGAATAATAAGGAGCTGCAGTTAGAGCAACCCCCCAGGCGGGGATTTATGGGCATTGGTGGCAGAGGAGTCAAGGCTGCAAGGCCTGGAAAACCGGTGTCCCACAGAGGTGTTAGCCTCCCACCCGAGTGCCCTGCGGCAAGAGCAGTGTGGAAATCTGCGCTCAAGGAGGGGCGGGCCGTGCAAGGTGAATTTCCTCTAGAAGGGGAAAGCAGAGGGAGAAGGAGACCTGCAGGAACGAATAGAGAGCGGCAGTCGACAAAGACACCCAGTGAGGCTGTTGCCGACTGGCAGAAGGAAGCCCCGAAATGAGCGGATAGGTGGAGGAGCAGGCAGCCCGCTAAGGAGATCATGGCAGCATCAGGGCCACCCAGTAGGTGAGCGCTGGAGCAGACTGGAGTAGGCCCTCCCCAAATCGCAAGAAACAGGTGGAAGCTGGATGGCGAATGAACCTCAGATAGACTTGCGTGAGATACAACCGCGGTAGATGGAGCTCAGTCCCGGAGTTACTTTGTGGCCAAGTGGCAGCTATGCGGCGGCAATTCAGTTGAAGGCAGGCGGCGACAGGGAAGGCTTTGGCCCCTCCAGGGGAGGCAACATTGGCAGAACGGGAAAGCCTGGGTAATAGTCCCGGAGTAGCATGCAGATTTGATTCAGTCTTTAACAACTATGGCGAGTTTCCTAATTGGTTTTGTCAAAGTAAGTTTTTTGTTTGCAGCACCCTGCCCTTGGGTCGCTGCAACTGACCAGTGCTTAGATTAACTAAATTGAAAAATGACGACAAGGACTCTTTGGTGCGCTCCAAAAGAAATGATGTATCTTCTTAGGTTTTGTATTCAAAGTCATACATTCCTTTACGTTCAAGCCCGTTATTGCCTTTGATATGTATTCCATTCATACAATATATTTATACATTTCTTCAACTCTCTCATTTCTATGATTTTCTCAGTTTTTACGAACTTTGTTTTTCTCTTGATACAATTTTTATTCACTAACTGGATTTTCGCATATATACATTGTTGTCTTTTTTTCTTTTTCTTTTCTCCCTCTTATCGCCCTCTACACGTGTTTCTCCAGCCTTTAAGATGGTTCATCAGGAGGGTTTTTTATGCCTTATGTGTGATTGTTGTCTTGAAATTGTGCTTCTGTAGAGTATGGGGACAAGAATATACATATAAGTAACTTTAAAGCACATTGGGTCTGCATTTATGTAATTAGCACTGAGCTAACAAGACTAGTTGACCATGTGTACTTACTTCACATGGTGATTCAATATTGTAGTGATATTCTGGTATTGCCACTTGTTTCAATATTACTGTTGTTTTTTAGGCTGTTGCTGTAGATAATTCCATACATACCATGCGGTCTGGCTCAGATTGATCTCATGATATTGTGCATTTCATCTATTCAGAAAAAAGTATTTTTAGTTTTTTCCCCATGTTTTCTGCTATCTATTTCTAGCGCTCCCATTTGGTTTTAAATAGATGATTGGCCTATTTCTTACCTTATTTGAGTATTTAGTGCAGATTTTGCTTGGACTTCCAGGCCGCTTGGAGCATATGATCGTCTTTGCCGATACTAGTTCCGAAAATTGCTGTCTATTTATGTGTCTCATCACGCTGGAGCGTGATGACATCCTTACGTGCCGTGGATCCATTACACTGTCCACGTAGTGATGTCACAACGTACTAAACGTCTGTAGACGTTGCAGTCGCAAATTGTGATCAGGACAATTGTAACTATGGGCCCAAATTTGCGTATTTGTTAGCAAATATGGAGTATTCTTGATTAAAGATTAATGTGATCATGTCACCATGTATGTGTGGCATTTATTTAATTTATATTTCAACACTAAAATACTAAATTCAGCGAATATGATGTCAGTTCCTGCTATTATGTATTTGGCCATTTCAATTTTTGTGTTGTGTTTTTATAGAGACATAAGTAATGTGAGTGTTGCCCTTTGGGGTATTAAGGCCAGTGTGTGTCTAGCATGCTTTTTGACTTGTCCTATTCTTATGCATGTCCTCTATCTGTGTTACATGTATTGTGTATCATAAGTCTTTCTGGCACAGATGTTATTTGATTTCGATACCCTCTAAGTCTAATTGTGTGCGATTGTCAAAAACATACAGCATGATTTGTGTCTTAGATTACATTACACATTTCACAAGAAGTGCCCCATTTCCGTATCAACGTTCAAACTATTATTGCAGCAGTCTAAGTTACAAATCCAAATTGCTTCCCTTTGACGTAGTCTTTTTTTCTCTACTTCCTCCCCTAGGTGGGGTTTTGACAATTTGCAGTCCAAAGTACCTTATCCCTTCTATATTGGCTATCGCATGTTGAGATTCGAAATGTTTTCCTAAAGGGTATCTGATATCTTGATTTTTGATTGTTCTTAGATGTTCTGAGATCCTTGTTTTCAATGCCCTGATTGTGCTGCCCACATACAACTTTTTGCAAATGCATTCTATCGCATACACTACATGATTTGAGTTGCAGTTGATAAAGTCTTGGATTTCATGTTTCTTCCCATTAGGTAATATTTCCTTTTTTCCGTTTTCTGCATATTTGCAGTAGTTGCACTTCCAGATTTAAAGTTTTCTTTGATTTTTTTTTTCTGCTGGCCATAATTTGCTTTTGCCTTTATTCACTGTTTCCCGTACAAAGTGCGACAGACATAGTATCTGTTTCAGATTCTTTGCTTTTCTGTATGTGATACTTGGTTTGTCTTCCATATGGTCTGTTAGGTCCAGGAGTAGCACCCGTGAGGGGCTAATGAAGGTGGGGTAGGACCCAGATAGAACAGCGAGACCCGTGCCAAGTGTGGCGGTCTGGAGGAGGCCCGGCTGGGACTTAGCCAGGGCAGATTGAGGTACCACTGAGATAAACCCTGTTCCGGCCGTGAGCCTGCAATCCACCATGCCAGCATGATAATGCGCCCGGTACTAGGATTAGCAAGGACGGCAAGGTGCAGCATGCACAGGATTGGCACATTATTGGAATCCCTGTTCTCCAGAAGCCACAACTGAGCGTCAGCGATAGTGGAAGGTCAGTGATCCTACGGCACCGCAGGGGTAACAAAAACAGGGCTGGGAGTGGGCTTCCGCTGGAGCCACAAAAAGGTCTAAGCTTGACATCAGGCACAAAAGGAGGTTCCCAAGGGGGAGGTGATTAAGGGACCCTCCTGCGCAGGATCTGAATGGATCACCAGAAATACTGCAAGGCAGAAGGCAAAACCCCAGGGTGGTAGAAGGAGGAGATTCCGACCTTTGGGCAGGACGCCAGTGGGGCGTGGTACAATACCTGGAAGGGGAGGGGAGGCTGGGTCCCACCCCTCCACACTGGACTTCTCCAATATCTAAAAACAAGGGGAAGGAATTGCATGCTCAGCCCCCAGATTGACAAAAAGAATCCCAGGAAGGCCACTTGCAGAGACTAGGGCGTAAGGACAGTGAATAGTCGGCAGTCGGAGACCAGGGTTCCGTGGCAGAAGAAATGCTTGGAGAGCTGGCCGGGGCGTCGAATTACCAATTTGTCATCCAGGAGGTCCTGCGTCAATGCTTTCAGGACTTTGGGAAGAAGATGGTGGAAACCATCCAGTCACACCTAAGTATGATGTGTGCAGAAATCTCACAATCGCTGCAGGAGGGGAGGTGTGATACATCGAAATTGGAGGTGCAGATGGCAGCAGCTGAAAGTACC
This sequence comes from Ambystoma mexicanum, assembly GCF_040938575.1. Taxonomy (NCBI): domain Eukaryota; kingdom Metazoa; phylum Chordata; class Amphibia; order Caudata; family Ambystomatidae; genus Ambystoma; species Ambystoma mexicanum. The sequence goes on from NC_090937.1 coordinate 155,782,182, forward strand.
ATACAAGAAATTGCAGAGGACACGAGGAAGGTCGATGAGCTGGTAGAGCAGGTAGCGAGGGTCATGCAAAATCTTGAGATCCAGAGCGAAGACCTTGAAAACCACTCCAGAAGGTCCAAAATCGTAATAAAAGGCCTTGTCGAAGCAGTGGCCGACAAGGATCTGCGTGCGATGGCGCAACAAGTGTTTGCCTACCTTATTGAGCTGGACCGCTTCCACAGAGTGGGGCCCAAGAGCGGTGAGCCGGGGGCTAGACTCCGCTGCAGCCTCCGGCTCCGTTCTCCACACACCAGCTTTCGGTGCCCAGCACCCCTCATCCGGTGACGAACCAACCAGACCCTCAGGTGGACACAGGTGAGGAGGAGGACCCCGACACACTCATCAGTCAAGGCCTTCCATGAACGTCTTGTGGGGCTGGCAGAGTACTTGGGCCTGCCTCAACCCGAGGTCGAGCAACCATCAGAGGGGTTCCTCACGCTACGTCCCACGACGAGAACGGGGATCCAGATGCAGGACGACGTAGTTACCTTGGCTATAAAGGGCTGGCTCAAGCCCCACTCGGTCCAGCCGGTCATTCGACGCCTGGACGCCAAGTACAGGCAGATGGAGGGGGATACACTCTTGCTATCGGCCCACCCTGAGCCGCACTCCTCAGTGATTGCTGCTGCATCACTATACTCCAAGCCTGTCGTCCTTGGCCTCTTCCTCCGCGGCGCTGCTAGGCAAGGAGGAGAAGATCTTGGAGGCGTATGGGAGGAAGATGTATTCCAACGCATCCTTGCACCTTCGTCAAGCCAATGCGGATGCCATGCTGGCAGCCGTTAACCAGAGGCTCTGGCGGGAAAATGCGGGTTTCCTCCCAGAACTTCAGGCACAGAGCCAATCACGATTCAAGGCGGGATTGACAGAGGCCAAGATGGTGGCGCAGGACATCATGGAGTCCACCGTGGCCCACATTGACACCTCTGGCCGTGCCATTTGCATGGCACGGACATGAGAAGAACTGCCTGGCTCCGTGCTACGAAATTCAACCCGAATGTCCAGGAACACATCTTAGATCTTCTGTTCGATGGAGGTGACCTCTTCCACTCCACAATGGACGAGGAGCTGGATAAAAAGAAAAACCGCTCACAAACGGCCAAGTCTTTATCCATTCCGACAAAGACCACGCCCAAAAAGTACACCCAGTCACAGCAGCACTGTGACAATAACGAGGGTTCTGCGACTTCCAAGAGCGGAGGTCCAAGCAGCCTGACCGTTTGCCGACTCAACATCGGCTCAAACAACAAAAGAGGGGTGAGGGGTAAAGGCTTTTTTCCAGTCCCCTCCTCCGCAACATCCTCAGAGGGAAGCTGGGTTTTTCACTCAACCTCAAGAAGTCGCAGCTGCAGCCCACGCAGAGACTGACCTTCTCGGGTCTCATTTGGGACACGTGCCATGAGAGAGTTTTTCCTTTTGGAGGATAAGATCACGGCCCTCAAGAGGGCCACCGCGCACTTCCTCAGCAGAGAAGTGACCTCGGCCTGGTGATACCAACCCCTACCGAGGCTCACGGTAGCAGTCCTCTTGGCCGTCCCCCACACAAGATTCAAGATGAAGAGGATACAGCTGCACTTTGCAGCCTCTTGGAACCAGGAGCCGGGCTTTCAGTTAGAGATGATCAACGTTCCTCCATCACTTCACTCGGACCTCACATGGTGGTCCAGGGACTGCAACCTTCAGCTGGGCAAGCCCTTCCGGCAACCTACCTCACAGGTCACCATCAACACGGACTCCTCTCTCGAGGGTTGGGGGGCCACCCTGGACAACCACTGCATCCATGGCTCCTGGACCCAGCATGAGCATTGGCTGGAACTGAAGGCCATCTGGCTGGCGCGCTGAGCCTTCCTTCCGGTTATCAAGGGCAAGGTCGTCCTCATTCAGACAGACAAATCGACCAGCATGTTCTACATCAACAAGCAGGGAGGTACCAGACCCCCTCCCCCCCACTATGCAAGCTCGCAGTCAGCATGTGGGAATGGGCCCTGGAGAACAACTTCTACCACACGGCTGTCCACCTATCTGGGGAATCCAACCTGGAGGCAGACAGGCTCAGCAGATTGGGGGCGGACAACTAGGAGTGGCAGTTGAACGACCTAGTTCTGCAGGAAATCTTCTACAAGTGGAGACTCCCCCAGGTGGACCTCTTTGCCTCCTGGGACAACAGGAAGTGGCATCTGTTCGCTTCCTGGCAAGGTCAGAGCCCGGGCTCCCTGGGCGATGCATTCAGATTCAGTGGCACGGAATGACAGCATATGCCTTTCCGCCACCTCCACTAATACACAGGGTGATATGCAAGATCAAGGAATCTCGCCACCTCAGCACTATTCTAATAGAACCATGGTGGACGGCCAGGCCATGATTCTCGGAGCTGTTCGCCTCTCGGTGAAGCCACCCATTTGCCTTCCGACGGGCCCAGCACGTCTTCTGGATCAGCAGGGTGCAGGGTCATCCACTCCGTGCCACAGAAACTAGCCCTCAAAGCGTCGTTCCTGAACAGGGCACGCTAGCTCACCTCAGCCTTTCCCAGGCTAACCTAGAGATCGTTCAGGGTGCCAGGAGCAAGTTTACCAGGGCCCAGTATAGGAGTAAGTGGACCAGGTTGTGTCACTGGGCTGACTCGAAGGGTATCAACCCCCTTGCATGTACCTTGGACGACGTGCTCTCCTTCTCGGTGCACCTCGCCCACTCAGGCGTGCAATAAGACACTTGCTGCACTTATTTGGCAGCCATCAGGGATTATAGAAACTCGGAGGAGGAGACTTTTTCCTCTTCCAACCTGATTGTCAAACATTTGATGGGACTCGCCAGGCTCTACCCGCCCATCAGGAGACCACACCCTGTGTGGGACCTCAACATAGTTCTGGGTTCCCTGGCGCAGAAACCATTTGAACCAATGGTGTCCGCGGACATCAGGCTGGTCACTATTAAGACGGCCCTGCTAGTCGGCCTCACCTCGGCTCCAGAATCAGCAGAATCCAGACGCTGGTCACCTAAGATCCATAGACTACATTTCACAAGGATAAAGTAGTCCTGCGGACACACCCAGCATTGTTGCTTACGCATTCCATCTGAACAAAGAAATAGTGCTGCCTTGTTTTTTGCTGAGCCCAAGACGAGGCACAGAGTGTTCTGCACTGCCTGGATGTCAGGCGGGCCCTGAAATTCTACTTGGACAGGACCAAGGGCTTCCGCAAGTTGGATGCACTTTTTGTCACCTTCGGCGGATCAAGACCGGGGTATCAGGCCTCTAAGGCCTCCATATCCCGTTGGATGGTCTTGGCCATCAAAGAAGCTTACGAGGGACAGCACAAGCACTGCGGCCCAACATGCACGGTCAGAGCTAAGGCAACGGCCATCGCTTTCGAAAAAGGTTCGTCTCCTGTCACTTGGAAGGGACGCCCATGCAGTATGGAGGAAAGGGGACTAAGGACAGTCACTATGGTGAGTAACTTATAATTTCTGGGTGAAGGGTAGGCGGGACTGCCTCTTGTTGCCCTTCATCATGAATGGCGCACCCTTGGATCCTCGTGATTTAACAATCCAGTGACCTTCAGCAGTATTTTCACTGCACCAACAGAGCCAGCCTAGCTGCTGCCCTATACCTGCGCTGCACCGTGAAGTCAAATACAGTCATTCCAGCATCCGTCATAAAGATTCAGCTATGCCGACCTGAGATCCAGCTATGGTGGTAGGTGCACAGCTCCTTTCTTCCAACTCCTGGGTAATCCAACACTATGCATAGCTCCTAAATACAATAACGCTTATATGAAAGCGTTACCATCATGCCATCCAGGGCCAGAAGCGACCATGCAGAGAGGAGCCCGGTTCGCCGCCCCTCCAGCAGGCACACAGCCTGCAGTAGGTGCTCTGAGTGTTCCAGACTACTTGGCCAAAGCAGCAGTTCAGGCCGCTGATACCTGCAGTGCACGGCCTTCTCTGTAGGTTTTACAGCTCCTAGCTCAGCACCAGGTCCAGCGCCTCTCTGGAGGAAGAGCTCACCTACCACACATTATTTCAGCGGTCACAAGTAGCCACCTTCCAGAACTTCCTTCGGTCTGTGTGAGGGCCGGGTGCAGCATCCAGCAAGGGGAACCAGCAGGACACCTCGCCGTCCTAAGGATCCCAAGCACAGGACCTTCAGTCCCAGCAAGTCTGTGCCGTGGAGCGAGGTGTCATTACCCCTCTCCCCTCCCCGCGCCTCCTCGATCCTCAAGCTAACTGTCTCCACGCTGAGGGCTTAGTGCACACCAAGGCTCTGGCGTCTGCACATCTCCCCCAGCAGTCACCGGCACCACAGAGGCGGTGCTCCCCAGATATCTGCTCTGCCATTGTCCTCCGCCACACTGCCTCAACCCAAAACAGCACCGTCCGGTGGTTGCATATACATCCCGGCTCACAGTGCAAACTTGCTTCTTCGTGTCGCTCAGCGTATGCGATTCCACTCAGCTCTGTCTGCACACCACATATCCAATGGGAATGGTGTGTGGCATCCCCTTTTCACGGGTGTCTTGCGGATCTCGGGAAGAAACGGCAATCTTGGCCACCAGCGCCCCCTAAAAGAGAAATATGTAATACATTTATGCAACTTTGTTTTACATTTAAGAACTTTGGGTCTGTAACTTTTATTTGGAGCCCTCTTCAAAAGAGGAACAGGACCCAAAGAAGGGAGACATTCTTCCCCTACTTTGATTGGTTCTACAACTTAGTCTTTGGAGTTAGGAGCTTTTGTTCTTTATAGTTTAGTCAATAGTGTGAGGGATGGAACTAGGCTTTGGACTTGTGAAAGCGGGCTATTTAATTTAGACAGACATCCTGACAGTTTCATTAGTTTTGTTTGACGTAGGGAAACCCCTCTTGTTAGCTTTAGGGAAAGGTAGGAGTTGCCCGCCCCGCCCTTTTACTTTCAATAAAGGTCTACGCCAACCAACATGAGCCCACTGTGTCAGTCCTACTTATACACCCTTGCACTTAGGACAAGGTTCATGGTTGCTACATTTTTTGATCACTGCCTGCTACAATGACCCAAATTGGATATAGCAGTTTAAGTGGGTTTCTGAAATCACATCTCCGAGAAAACCCTGTTAGAAACCCAAAAAACTGTATGCAGCGGTGGTGGCTGCCAAAGATTTGAAAGGAGCAACCCTTCGGATTAAAATCAGAGTATTCACTCAGCTTTCAAATTCCCTTTTTAAATGGAGAGCTTGCATCTGTACTTCGTTGAACAACGCAATTTGAGTATCAGCTGAAAGTCCCTGCGAGAATACTACATTCAGCCAAATATGACCATACAGAAAATCTGCCTAAATACAGCTTGCTCTGACCTAGCTGATGGCAGGCTCTGGCAGTGCTTAGGGGCATGCTGTAAGTATAGTCCTGCTCCCAAAGAAAGTCTTGCTGATTGTCCCTGCTAGGAACTGAAAGAGGCAAGAGCACCAGACAACTGGTGCAACAATACCAGACAAAGCCAATGGCTCATTGGTAGAAAGACACAAGCCACTGAAGAATTTTAAATGAAATGTTACCACTCTGAAAAACTTTGGTCCTAACTGCACTGCAACCACTGGACTCGAGTGTAACGTCTGCCACAGCTGCACTGCTCATCAGCAGTTAGTTTGCACCCACCCAGCTTCCCCAGTCCTGTTTTTTTTACAGATCTTGTTCATCACCACGAGAACTGTTTGTCAGGAAAGATTTCTCTTTTGGCAAACGGTCCCTCCATATTCTACAGACCCTGTGAAGAATTGCAGGTATTTGCCCCTTCTCTCAAAGGGGAAGTCCCCCTGCCCACTCCCGGTGAGGCTAGGGAAGTGAGCCTGCTCTGCAAACCCTCCCTAGGGGTCAAGGCAAGTGGTACCTCCCTGCGAGAGGCTCCCACTTTGAGGACAATGACTCGCGTTACTTGAGGAACTCCCTACACCAACAAATGTAATGGCATACATGGGACTACCTGATAAGTCTAAGAATGCAGCATATTGGTCCTTGGCTGAAGGCAATGCAAGACTAAGCCCTATGGCACGAGAAAAGGAAGATGTTTCTTTAATGCGGGATACATATTCTTTTGTTATTTTTAAACTTTATTTATTGTGCTTGTCATAACAGAGGAGTGAGCAGAAAGTAGTATTCGATGGTTACATTGACAGCATGTACAGTTGGCATACAGCAACAGCAATTAAAGCAAGGCGGTGCCTGAACAATAATCAGTCACTAGGCATACATGACCTAGTATTCGGAACCATCTCTTAGGTAAGTGTATTTCTAGGGGAGGACGGTGCAGATAAGCTGTCATCTGTATAAGTGGAGGTGGGGGCGTGGCCAAGGAGCCATGGAGTAGGACGTGACTTTGTGAGTCTCCCATCGATCCTAATCCTACATCATCCTGTCGTGTACCGAAGATGCAGCCAGGCAAAACGTGAAGGAAAATAAATCAACTGCATGGAACATAAGGAACTTGATGACTTCATTTCCATGAGAATCCGCTGAACGAAAAGGCTGCAAAATAAGGAGAAGAAAAGCGCAAGCAGTTCGAGGAGCTGAGAACAAAATGGCCCCTACGGCATAACAAAGGAAAGGCAGAGCGCCATAGAAACGATGGAGCCGGACGGCTCTGGGAACGAGATGGGCGCACTACAGTGGTTTGCGAGTGCAGAAAGGCACTGATCAGGAAAGCACCAACAAATAAAAGACCACGGGGCGATCTGAGCCCTGGCAGCGAGGTGGACACTGTGCTGAGGTGACCCCCCCAACCCCCTCCTCCCAGAGCGTGGCGAGGCTTGTCGGCGACCCACAGCAATCGAGGCAGTTACTATCATTTAAGTGATTCCGGGAGCCGCGTGCCACTAGTGCAGATTACTGCCAGTGTAACTGACACACAGGCCGCGGCAGCAGCCGAGGCTGGGGAACGCCGCTCGCAGCCAGAACGAAGGATTATACTAAGTATCCAAGGGAAGCTATATTGGATACATGTTAACGGAGCTGCGATCAAGGAGGCAAGGGTACGGTGAGAGCTGGAAGAAGATGTGAAGCGACAGCGAAGTCGGAATGGCAGCACCGAAGTGAGGTGTGGAGCCTGATCATTCACTGGGAAAGGCAAAGCATGATCTAAGGACTACAATTAAGAGGCGTACAGTGCCCCGGAAACCTAGTGTGTGCTGTTGACAAACTGGGAGAGCCCTCATGCGAACAGGGTGAGGGGGATTGCCTGCTTGGACTGCTGCAGTGACCAAACACAACCGAGCACAGCCTGTACCCTGAGTAAGGTTGCAATTGATAGAACTCTAGCCATCCCCAACGCGAGGAACAGAAATAGAAGACCTGATACAAAGTAGCAGAGAAGGAGGCACAGCACTTGCAGCATCAGGATATAAATACATGGGACAGCAAAATGACTCAGGAGAGCACGCTTGCAGTGAATGGGGGACTTGGGACACACTGCGTTAATGCAAAAGGGATCACAACGAGGGTGTCCTGAAATCTTGAAGCTGCTGCAGCTCAGAGAGACCGGGTAGCAGCTTGAGGAGCAGAACAGCGCAGAGACACAGCATTGAGCCTGCGCACAGCAAATACCACATGATCAAATAACTCCAGTAGGTTGAAAGAGGAAAAGGGTGCGCACTACCAGATCCTACTTGGATGGAAAACACCCCAGCACAAGACGGAAGTGCATACTACTGCATGCTGGCATCCGTGCATCACGCTCCAGCGCGGCAGGCTGGGTCCCGACCTGCAACAGAACCACGTTGGACCCACGGTCCCGAGGATACTCATGTGAGGTGGGTGACCGGATCAGAGCCGGGACAACACGGAGAAGCAAAAGAGCGGCGGCTCAATACTTGGGAGGACGCAATCCATCCGCGCAACGGGCGGCTTGTCCCGTAGTGACATCACCCGGAGATACCCAGCCCTCTGGAAAGTAAATTCGAAGGCATCGCTACAGCCGGAAAGGAACACCTAGCTGCTCCCCAGGAGTTTGGAGATTGTGTGAATATAGGCACAAAGATGACATCCAAACTTCCCAAAGCCAGGGGGAAGCAATCCACATTGGAGGACTTCATCAAAACCCCACAACAGACGGAGGGGGCACGACCTAAAGACAAAAACCCGCTGGTGTTCCGACCCGGACGCGAGATGATCGGTAGATCTTGGATGCAATTGCGGACCTAAAGGTTGCGTGGGAGAGCAAGCTGGAAGCAGCCACAGCTGAACTAAAAGCAGCACTGTAGCTCAAAGTGGGTGCAGTACAGGAGGAAGTCAATCTACTAAGACAGGATGTACGGAAAATAGCAGAACGCACAGATGAGCTGGAGAATGAATTGACCACAAACACGACAGCTCGAACATCTCATGCCTCGGAGATCCATATCCTGACACAGGTCAGCAACCTAGAGAACAGAGCGGAGGAGGCTGAAGGGCGCACCTGGAGGAACAATATACGTATAGTAGGCCTTCTGGAGGGGGAAGAGGGCCCTAACCCGACGGACTATGTTGAAAACTTGCTGTTGCAGGAAATAGGGGGCGGGACCCTTACGCAGGATTTGCGGTGGAGAGAGCACATAGAGCGCTCACAAGGAGACCTCCCCTGGGAGTCCCCCCAAGGCCAATAATTGCCAAGATATTAAACTACAGAGATAGAGAGAAGATATTAGAATACTTCCGTAAAGGGGGCACCATAAAGAGAGCAGCTGCAAACATCTCGGCGTACCCTGATTACATTCTCCAAGTCCGGAGACAGCGTCTGAATTATGGCACAGTGAAGAGGATATTGCGAGATATGGGCTTACGATATATGCTGATGTATCCAGCAAAGCTGAAAGTGTTCCATAAAAACGAAGCACTGTTCTTTAAGACTCCTGAAGATGCAACAGAAGGCTGGATACCCAGAATTGTCCGGAAGGAGCGGAAAGTCAGAAAAAGGACGGCACGGACGAGTGAAGCCTGATTCTGAGACCGAGGTGCTGTATATGTTGTGACTTTGGGACTTGATTATATGATAGAGTAGGAATGTGTGGAACTCATGGGGCGACAGATTAAGAATATATCGTGGTAGGTACACGACATGGTGCGGGAGATAACAGGAGATGCAGAGAAGCACTCTTAAACCCCAATAGTTAGGAAAGTTAGGCTGCCGGTAGGGTGGCAACCCCCCTGCTGGGTCCTAATATCGGCATTACCGAAGAGGTACTAAATGCGTGTAGGCCTGAGATCCAGGGATGGAGCTGGGCACCAGTTGGGGATGGGGAGGGTGGGGGGAGGGAAGGGGAGGAGAAGGGGTGTTGGGGAGTTTGTAGAAAAGGAGGGGGTACGGGGGGATTTAAAGTTTGGGAAAGAGCCTACAGCCATGAGTGATGGCCTTCAAGGAAAATCTGCAGATTCTTGTGAAGAGGGGCAGAAAGGTTTTGGATAATGGGGGACCTCAAAGTGTTAACTTGGAATGTTAGGGGGCTCAATAGTTACCTGAAACGGAATAAGGTTATGATGTACCTGCGCGGACAAAAAATAGATATAACCCTGATACAAGAGACACACCTTACAAAAGAGAAACTGAAGATCATTCAGAAGAAATGGAAGGGGACGGTGGTTGGCACAACATACTCGGCTTATGTAAGAGGGGTGATCATATGGGTGGCACCGCATGTTCCGTTCGAGTTATTACAGTCCACGGTGTAGACAGATGGGAGGATGGTCGCGATGAGAGGGTTGGTGGAAAATAAAGAAATATGTATCATAAATACTTACGCCCCGAATCAGAACACAGTGGCATACTTTAGGACCCTGTATACGAAATTGAGCATGTACCTGGGGGAGGCGGCGATCTGGGGGGGTGACTTTAACTGTACGCTAAACCCGAAAGAAGATGGATCAGATAACAAAATAGACAAACCTTCTCCGGCAGCCAGGGTACTGCAGTCATTGTTAAAGGACTTCGGGTTTGAGGACGTTTGGAGGATGCACCATCGGCAAGACAGACAGTATTCACATTACTCGGCCCCGCAGAACTTGCATACCAGGTTGGATTACATGTTCGTCTCGCAAGAGCTGATGGTAGATATAGTACAGATGGAATACAGGGCGAGGGTCTTGTCAGACCACTCGCCGCTGACCCTCACGTGGCAATACAGACCCCCAAGAGCAAGGATACCGACATGGCGCCTGAGAGCTGAAGCGTTAAAAGACGTAATGTTCAGAGAGAACTTGGGAGAAGAGAGAGTCAGCTACTTTGAGATTAATACCGGTAGCGTAGAATCAGGGGGTACGCTCTGGGAAGCCTTTAAAGTGGTAGTGAGGGGGGTGGCTATAGCTAAAACTAAAGGATTGCAAGGAGGGATACTAACAACACTGCAGGAAATGGAAAGGGAGCTGGAGAAAATGATGAGAAGTGAGGCCAACACTAAAGAGGACACTGAAACCATAAGCAAGCTTCAACAGGAGTGTGCGGGACACTGGGAGAGATTATGGAACCTAAATTACAAGAGATATATGGAGAGCAACACGCGGGAGGAGATAAACCATGGTTATACAAAAGTGAGACCCCTAGACCAACAATGAGGGCAATAGAGAAGGAAGATGGGCAGGTAGTGGACACCCAAGAGGGCGTGAATAACAAATTCCTAAAGTACTATCAACGATTGTATGGGGATGAAGGGGAAGCGACCACAGGGACATAAAGGAAACACTGGAAGACATAGGTATGCCAAGAATTAGTGCAGAGGAGCAAGTGGACCTAGATGTCCTGATAACTCTGGAAGAACTAGAGGAGGTAGTGGTGCAGCTGCCCACTTGCAAGACCCCGGGGGCTGACGGTCTTCCTAGTTAATTTTATAAACTGTATAGAGAGGAGGTGCTTCCCCCGCTTCTGGCCATGTTGAATGAGGCGTATGAAATAGGAAGATTGCCGGAGTCCCTGAGCGAGGCGGTTATAATACCACTCCCCAAACCCAATAAGCCAGTCAAATATTGCGGATCATTTAGACAATTGTCGATGCTTAATCAGGATAGTAAAATACTCAACGGCGATACTGGCAAATAGGATGAAACGGATTATTGACAAACTAATACACCCTGACCAGACCGGTTACGTCCCACATAGAAATATAACTAACAACCTAAGGCGACTACATTGAGTGATAGAACACACAAAAGGGGAAACATTGGAATTTGCAATTGTATCACTAGATGCAATTAAAGCATTTGATTCAGTTAAATGGCCATGGCTGATGGCAGCCCTATCCAGTTAAGGGATAGGACCTGGGTACCTTAAATGGGTCAGATTGCTGTACAGCGCACCATTGGCCAGGGTTAAAACGGGAGCGATAATATCGGAAAGGTGGCAACTTAGCAGAGGTACCAGACAAGGATGCCCGTGGTCCCCCATGTTGTATATACTAGCGCTGGAGCTCTTGGCAAAATACTTAAGACAACAATATGACATGATCGGGATAAATATAGGGGGAGAACCGCACCTGATCTCCTTGTATGCTGAGGATATGCTGCTGTATTTACAATACCCAGAAGAAAATCTCCAATATGTTCTGGAAGTGGTGGAACGATTTGCGGCGCTGTCAGGTATAGCGGTGAACCCCAAAAAATCATGTATATTCCCTATGGGTAGATACGTCGGCATCCCACAAGAGAAATTGCCAGTCTTAAAAATACCGTGGAAGTTTATTACATTTAGGTACCTTGGGATAGACATCTACCATACGGTAGAGGAAGAGCACCAGCATAACACAGAGAAGGCAGTCAAGGGCATCGAAAATTGCATGAAATTTTGGGTAAAGCTCCCCCTGGCGATGATGGGGAGAGGGGCAATGCTGAAAATGGTGGTTCTTCCCAGATTATTGCATTATTTTGGGAATATACCATATTTGATATCGAGACGATTCTTTGACAAGGTGCACAGCATGTGTAGGGGGTTCCTCTGGCATGGGACAAGTAGCAGGGTAGCCCTTTGGAAACTACAAAATGCGTATAATAAGGGGGGCATAAACTTGCCAAACTTCGAAATGTATTACCTGGGAGCCAGCTGCAATATGTGGCAAAATGGACCCAATTTCAGAATCTAAGTTGTTCATTTAGGATTGTGCCCTGTACTTCCTGAATGAAATCCTATGGCTGCCCAAACCAGACATGAAAGAGCGCCCAAAGATGATGACATTGGGGTGGAACATATGGCGCAAGGCCTGTCGGCGAATGGAAAATCCGACCCCATGTTCCCCGCAAGTGCCATTGGTTTTGCTGGTGGGGAAAGCGGTGCAATTAATGAAGATAATTAGGAAACACTGGGAACCGGTTGGGATAACGACAATAGGTGATATTTGGCAAGAAGGGGGAGATAAAGGAATTCGGGATGCTGGTGGAAGAAACAGGGCTACATAGAGGCCAATATATTACATATCACAGGGTGGTACAGCGGATTAAAGAGAAATGGCCAGAAACAGTATTGGAAGGACAACCGGATACCACTATAGAAATGATATGATATAGCAGAAGGCGGGCATGAGATATCCAGGATATATGCGCTGATTATGTCTAAAGTGGGTAGGGAAGTGGTACAACTACGACAAGATTGGGAGGAGGAGGTGGGTGCCCCAATGAGTGATGGAATGTGGGAGCGGGCCCAAGGATACCATAAGAAAGTGTCAAGGAACGCGAGGCTGCAGCAAATACAGCTATATATAACTCACAGGGCCTATATGACACCTCAGAGGATAGCTAAATTTAACAATGCAGGGAAGCAAACATGCCCCAAATGTGGCAAGGAAGATGCTAGGATGACGCATATGTTCTGGGACATTTTGGGAAGAAATAGCACACAGATTGGAGGAAAAGAAGATTAAGATAACTGTTAGGATAACGTGGGCATGTCTGCTTGGGGCTTTCCCAAGACCTTGTAAACTTAAAAATGTAAGCAAACTAAAAGACTTGGCGTATATACTGGCGAAGCGTAGGATCACCATGGGATGGAAGAGGTGTCACAGACCTAGGATTGAAATATGGTGGAAAGACCTCCAGAAATGGGCGGAAGCTGAAACAGCAGTGTGGCAAGATGTTAGTAACACGGCGGGCGGGGGAGAAGCGGCAGAAACCTTAACAAGCTGAAGACACCTAATAGCCACACTATTTGGGCCCACGCAAGACTGGTCAAGTGACCAGGATCTGGAGGAGGAGACAAGAGAGGAAATCCCTTTGCAAACTGCAGAAGTAGATCACGAAGAGATGTAGGCTCAGGGAGGCGGGAGGGAAGGGGAAAAGCAGACAACAAGATTGTGTTGTATAAAATTGGATATATTGTAATATGTACTGCAAGTTTGGTTGTGGTTTGTTGGTTGATCGACATAAAATTAATAAAAAAATAAAAAATCTGTATAAGTTGAGGTAGAGGAGATATAAGAGCGGGACCAGGCCATATATCTCTAGGTTTGGACATTGATGGCAGCTGAGTCGCCCACGCCTCTTCCGTGTCGGAGGCCCAGGTTACGGCGGATAGCCACTGTGCATGTGTGGGCACTCGGGATGGAGCCAACATAGCAGAATACAGCGTACTGCAAGTAACATGCATAATCCAGAAGGCCTCTGGGAATCACAGTGAAGGCCGGGAAAGTCATGGAAGAGGCATTTCAGTGGGGATGGGGTAATCTTATGGTCTAGGATATCTGAGAGTGTGGAGCAGACCTCAGTCCAGTATTGATTAAAGCAGGGGCAAGCCCAGATCATATGAATATAGGTTGCATCTTCAGATCTACACCTGGGAGAGTGATCTGGTAACATCCGATGAAGCCGAACTGGGTGTAGTGATATCTGTGTAAGATTTTAAATTGGATTAGCTTATAACGGGAGTTAAATTAAACTTCATGGGTGCCGGCACACATCCGTTTCCAGCATTGGTCGCTTACATCTAGTTCCAGGTCCCTAGCCCAAGATTGTTTCCACGTATCAAATGTGGGGGAGGTTTTGGACTGTAATAAGGTGTATAACCTGGAGATTTTCCCCCTGGTGGTTGTAGCGTTCATTATTTCAAACAAGATGGGGTCATCGGAAGGCATAACAGGAAAATTTGAATATCGTCTTTTGAGGAATCGGCAGAGGCCTGAGTATTGGAGCCAGATCTGTTATTTCCGTCGTAGGGCTTCTGGTAAATCCGACCATTCCATAGAGTTGCCTTGATCAAAGACATCCTGGATGGCCTCGAATCCCGCCTCTGCCCAGTAGCGTACACCAGTCAGGGGAATGCAGGGAGCACCAGGGAGGAAATTCCAGAGGGGTAGACGGCTGTGGAAAGGGCGAGGGCCACCGGACAATGTCCATACTTTAGCAAGAGCAAAGAACGTGGTGCCTATCGGGTCAAGAGGGCTACAGCTAAGGGTAGGAGGAGAAAGAGCTACGGGGCGAATATCACGATCCCAGCCGCTCGTCGTTCGAGTCTCACATGCGAGGGGGAATTCGAATTGGTGAACCAGTACTATGCAAATTGTGCTTCGGCGACCAGCCAGTATTTCTCAAAGTTGGGAGTACCGAAGCCACTGCTCTCCTTAGGAGTGGCTAATGTGGTAAATTTGAGGCGAACAGCACCAGAGTGCCACAAAAATGTATTAAGAGTGTGTTTCAGAGATTGGAAAAACACCCTGCCCGGACATAGGGGGAGGTTGAAAAAGCGATTAAGGAGTTGGGAAAGCACAAAAATTTTCAATATACAAAGTTTGCCTGCAAGGGACAATGGGAGGTCTGGCCCATCACAGACATGCCTTAGTAGGCATGGCCAGATAATTCAGGTAGTTGGTCTCATGTACCATATCAGGGCTGCGAGCCAGGATTCATCCCATAATGCCGGGAGTTGGGGGACCAGACAGGATTTAAACTGCTTATAAAATTAAACGGGAAAGCCGTCGGAGCCGGGGGCTTTACTGGAGGCGAGAGAGTCAATTGCCTTCTATATTTCATCGGATGTAATAGGCATGTCTAGACTGCTAGTATCATTGGAAAGAACAGACGGGGGTGGATGTCCAGATACCTGTCGACCTCTGGGAACAGTGTCAGTGTTTGTATATAAGGTAGCGTAAAACGATTGAAACTCTGCGTTAATGTCTTGCGGGAGAAGGGCCAAAGAGCCATCAAGCCTTTCTATGGCCAGGATGTGTGGCAGTCCCGTTTCCTGGCGGAGAGGTCTGGCTAACACGCGACCGGGTCGCTCGCCCTCCCCATGTCGTCTCACAAATCCGGGGTTATCGATAAACTTCCTCTCCCTTTCGTCATGGGCACGAAATGTGTCCAATTCGGTATCGATGCTGGAAAGGATATTTGGAAACTGATGTTGGGCGTATTGGGCCTCAAGGGAGGAGAGTGGTGCTTCACTTTTCAATATATCCCTACGGATAACCTTAAGGATCACTGACTCTTTGGAGATAGCTATTCCCTGGATGTAGGCCTTAAACGATTCCCAGAGGGCAGTCTGTGTGTGGACCGACCCGGTGTTTAGTGCAAAATAATCGTCAATGGCAGACTCCAGGTCAGGTCTGAAGGCCACATCTGATAATTGTGGTTTTAGCCTCCACGAGCGGGTTGCATTGTAGTCTGTTCCCGAGGCAAGAGAAGTAGTCACTGGGGAATGATCGGAGTGTGTTCTAGGGAGGATCAACATATGTGTAATATTCTTAATTAGTATGTCAGATATAAGCCATCTGTCTATCCTGGAATGAGTCATGCATAGAGGAGTAGAAAGAATACGTTCGGGAATCGGGGTTCACCAGTCTCCATGCATCTGAGACCTCCAATCGTGACAGGGACTCCAGGATATCTTTGGCAGCCCTGGAGAGTTGGTGGGGCCTGATCTGTCCCAATCCACTTCCAGGATCGTGTTGAAGTCCCTGCCCCAGAGGATGGGGACCAGGGGGAATCACGCAAGTAGTGCAGTGAGATGGGAATAGAACTCCGGATCATCGATGTTGGGTCCGTATACATTAAGAAGTACAATCTCTTTGTCGTACAGTCTACCATAAAGTAAGACTTAACGCCCCGAAGGGTCTATATGAAAGACAATGAGGTGGAACTTAACACTTTTATGGAGCAAAATCATGACATCTCTGTTCTGGGTAGAATAATCAGTATAGAATCTTTGTGGGCCCCATATCTTCGGAAATTTTTAAGCAACCTTCAGGTCGAGCATGTGTTTCCTGTAGGAAGCGAATTTTAACACTATGTTGTTCTACTTACAGTTGTACATTCCTTATCTTCTTGTAGTTCTCGAGGCCCCTCGCATTCCAACTCCTACAGGTCAGGTTATTATCAGCCATTGAAGTACATAGGAAACATGGGTATTGCGGAGCAGCGAAGTTTCATACTGAGGACCCAGTCCAGGTAGTAAAAGGTATGTCTGTCAAGGAGGAATGTCCTCCATAGTGTAACCCCATGCTTCTCCTCCATCATACATGCCAAGCATTTTCTCATATAACACCCCAACTCACCCACCCCCACCCACAACCCTCTCCCAGCCAGAGGGATGAAACCCCAATACTCATCAACCATAACCAAAAACAATGGCGTCATCGACTGGGGGCTTGATTAGGATAGTTATGGTACAAAGTAGGTAACAACCAAGACTGGTGGAGTAAGTATAACTTTAGGTTCCAATGGTAACGAACAAGAGCACTCATTCAACAAAACAGTATTAACAAGAGTTTTGCAACATAAATGAGAACAATCAGGGGTCCCTCG
Source organism: Ambystoma mexicanum (assembly GCF_040938575.1). NCBI lineage: Eukaryota > Metazoa > Chordata > Amphibia > Caudata > Ambystomatidae > Ambystoma > Ambystoma mexicanum. Next base: position 155,798,928 of record NC_090937.1, read on the forward strand.
AATCAGAATGTATACATCCTTAAGATGTGTGCCATTCAAAAATATTCACAAGAGTGGACACGTTCATCCGGGGAAGTGTTAATCTATAAACTTGGAAGCCTCTTCCGGGATAGTAAAGAAGAACAACTGATTTTAATGTTGGATCCGGAGCTTGGCTGGATATAGAATAGCATATTTGACCCCCAGTTCACGTAGTCTTCTCTTGGCTGCCATAAAGGTTTTGCGTTCCTGCTGAACTGGGTTCGAGAAGTCCAGCTATAGATGGATCCTGGCAGATCCCAATAGGAGTTCACCCTTGGCTCTTGCTGCCCTGAGTAGTGCATTGCAATCCCGGTAGTTAAGAACCCTTGCAATGATTGGGTGTAGGGGTGCACCAGGCCTGGGTTTTGCCTTGAGGGCACGGTGGGCCCGCTCTATAGCAAACTGCGGGGACAGTTTAGGGGAGTCAAGCAGTTGATGCAAAGTATGTTCAATGTACTCCATGCATGGGGCCCTCGATCCTGTCCTCAGGAATTCCAATGATGCAAAGGTTATTGCGCCTGGATCGAGATTCGAGATCCTCATTTTTCTTGGCGACCTCCGACACCTGTCTTGCCAATGTGGCAACCTCTGAGAGAAGAGTTGCAATATCATCCTCTGCTGTACCCACCCTGGACTCGACCTCCGTAACCCGGCCATCCATTTTTTCCATATGGGCCTTGATTGAAGAGATGGTCCCATTTATGTCGTCTAGCTTGGTATGGAGGGCAGTAAACCCCTCTCTCATGAATTCAAACATCTTCTGGGATTCGGCAGGATCAGCAGGAGTAGGTGTGGTAGGCTCAGATTCCAGACCAGGTTTGGCCGGCTTAGTTGGGGCTTTAGCAAACATTTTGATGGAGCTTTGTTTTTTGCCGGCCCCCTTGGGCATTGTCCCAGCAGGTTGCACGATCAGCGAATGTATTTCCCAGGGGAGGCTAGGGTAGTTCCGCAGGGCCTGCGTCCCAGACAGGCAGCAGGATTATTTGCAAACTGGCGGACCTAAGGCACCATGTAATGATCCCGGGAAACCAAGGCGTATGGTTAAGCCTAGGATTGGTCCCAATGATCGAGCTCCGAGCTGAACCAGTCGTGTAAATCAGGACAGATTCCTGTCAGGAAAGTGGGGGTCCGAAGAACCTGGGGGTAGAGTACGGGTGAGTGTCTGGGACCAGGTGACCCCTGAACGAGGAGTAGGCTCAGCGACACTAAGTCTATGTGGATATGCGCCGGAGTAAAGCAGAAGCGGCAGAGATGAGGTCATCAAGTGAGGTGCACTACCACTAGCAGACAGAGTGCTGGCAGATTGTTCAGTATCCAAGAAGAGTTGTGCCGGTGTGTAGGTGCCTGTTTGCAGATGTCACGTGTTGATAAGACAGACCCCGAAGCCAGAAGGCCCGGGGGGGACCAGGGTCTAGGGTTTGCAGGTGATGTCCCCTTCCAGATGGCCCATCCGGTTTGGAATCGAAGTGCATATGAATGGGCAGCAGGATATAGACCAAGTAAGAAGTGGTCCGGGAAGTGTCATAGACTGTAGCTCAGCTGTGAAGAACCTAGTTTAACAGGTGAAATGCTCTGTAGATGAGAGCAGGACTAGGCACATCAGCAGGTACAGGCAGGCTCCTCCGTAACAATACGATTAGTGCCACCTCCGGTGTAAGGGGAACTGAAGAATGTATTGTGTCCTCTCAAGTACCATGGGGAGAGTGGGGGACCGGCTCCCTCTGGGCAGCGGGTAAGCGTGATGAGTTGGGGGCGTTCTGAAATGGCATATTGGTGCAGAGAGCAGGGGAAGCGGATCTCTGAAACACTAAGGAGAGTGAGAACCCTGCTGATGTAGGGGATAGCCGGAGGCTGCACTTAGTGTGTTCACATCCACAGCAGGGGCGAGGGGGAGTCCAGAATCGTGGGTGCCGAGATATGGTAACTGGTGTGGGGGCCCCAGACACCCCCCACTTCCCCCTGACCCTGCAGTCTACAACACGGCGGGATGGGCAGCAGCAGTGCAAGGTGGCACCGCTCGGCACCGGACTCACCGTGTGTGCCTGCAGCTGCCGCCTCCCGCGTACCGGTCTGTCAGGTCCCCCTCACACCAGTTCGGGGTCTTCTGTGTGATGAGCATACGCCCCCGGAGAGGACCCCGACCTTGCCACAGACAGGGTGGGGGTCACAGACGGGCCGCCCCAGATGCTCTGGTCCAGTCCGCTCAAAGCCTGCAGTGCCGTCCTGCAGGCGGTGGTCTCGGAGAGGGGGAGACAGCAGCTGTAGGGGCGGAATGCGGGGGCCAGTGAGACCTCAGGACAAGCGCCGGACAACTCTCTCCCGCAACGCCACGCAGGCCGATGGCCACAGTCTCTCACCTCTCCTCCAGAGGAGGCCCAGCAGCCGCGGCTAATACCGATGCAGGAGGCAGGCCTCCCCGAACGCCGCAAGCAGATCCTGGCACCGCCGCCTCTCGGTCCGCCAAGGATGCCAAAAGTCTGCACAGCGGGTTGAAATTTTGGCCCAGCACTTATGTGGGAATCAGAGAAGGTTAGGTAGAGGTAGCCACCAGTCTTCTCTAGCGAGTAACAGGGGTACCACGGCGAATAATGAAGTTGGTACGTCCACCCAGCACGGAGCTCTGATTTAGGTGGCCATGCTCCTTCAGCGCAACAGTGCCTCCTGGGGATTCATATTTAACTGTGCCGTGGCGAAAGAGGAGAGAGAAACCTGGTGTGCAGGGGAAGCCCCCTGATATCATAACGCTGGCAGGAGGTAGAGCGCAAGCTAGTCGCGGAGCCCGTGCCTTGTGGAGAGGGAGAGAATGCGAGGAACAGATGCCGGAGAACCAGCGTGTGTAGATGCAAGAAGATTCTCTGGTTGACCTAGGGGTAAGAAAGCAACCTGGTGGTGGCGTCGCCATAAACTGGACGTCGTGGCAGGATGTCCCAAGAATAATGCTGATACTTCCCGTGAAGGAAGCGAGGCACACTTCCAACCAGCAGCATGAGTCCATGGACCCGAGAACATGAAGGCGAGAAGCCGAGAGAGGGAGAGAACAGTCCCGAGCGAGAGCTGGCCACAACCCCCGGCCTGTACCAAGAGGTACCTGGGCAACTGGGAGGCTCGTCTGATATAGCTATCACTCAGAGAACTTGTCCCAGTCACAAGAATGAGAAGGCAGGGTTAAAGGTATGTGATGAGAGTTGGAGACAAATAATGAGTGACTGAAAGAATGAAGAGTTATTAGAGGAAACTGTCACTTTGTCCCAGTACAAAGGATGAGCTTTCAAACCTGCAACAAAGCCAAGTAAGAACTGAAAAACCTAGAAGAGAAGGGCAGAGTCCACATAAATATTGTATAACCAATAAGCGAAGAGATTCAACCCAGAGGTGAAAAGCCTAGAAGAGAGGTGCAGAATCAGTACGGCTGGATATAACCAGCCCGATCAGAGACATTGGAAGAATGATCATTACTGATGAGAAAAGAAGCTTAAAAGGGGGCAGAACTAAACCCTGACCAAGTACACCCAGAGGGAAGGCCAGGGAGGACACTACAAATAAGTGTTAAGAAAGGTTATCTTGGAGGATATTCTGAAAAGGAGATCAGAAAAAAGCATGAGGAAGAAAAGTGTTCTTGAGAAACTACAAGAGTTGATCGCAGAGACTGTCTGTTCTACCAAGAGTGCATATAATTTATGGAGTTGTTGAATGAACTGGGAGAGAGACTAGGTGAAGACATCATTCCCTTGGTCTATGTAAGTTAGTTAACATAAGTGACAGGGCCAGATAGGGTAGTTTGGACAGAGGACCCATTTTCTTTTATACTTCATGAGAACATACAAGCACCTTTAGTTTCTTTAGATAGGTAGAGTACTCCCGTTAGTGATGGGGAAAGTTAGGGCTTCTACTTATAATTGTCATTAAAAGAAATGTCATCATGTCTTCCGATTGTCCAACTCTTTCTTCCGACCCGCCTCAACCCACAAACATTTTGCTTTTGAACCCGTCTTGACTTTTTTTAGGGAAGAACTTTTCAGCTTCACTCCTCTGGGCTTTTGTTAATTTTGTTTGGAGGAAACTGATCAGTCCTTCAGACTTTTAGGACTGGGAAACTGTTTCGTCTTTTTACCTTTCTACCTTTTTGGTAACTTTTTAACGGTGCACACTGCATCTTGCAATGCAGTTCAGTGGAGATAACTTTGTATCACCCTAGTCTTTTACACTTTTTATTTTTGGTAACTTTTATATGTGTCTAAAGAAAAGCTGGTGGCAGCAATTACCTTTTTAACGTTATTTCTAGAGTGCACATTCACATTTACTGTGTATGGCTACTAAATGTTGCTACTGCCACAAGAATTTTCCTTGTTCTTTTGCAATATTGTTCTTTGGCCTTCTTCCTGCTTTCTTCAGTCAGGAAAACCTTATCAGGTCTTGCACTTAGCCAGGAAAGCTGCTGCTTTCGTGGGCGAGCCATGCCTTTGTGTGTGCTTGGTCCAGAAAGGGGTGGGACTGTCTGGTCCCACTCCACATCCATGGTGCCTGAAAGTCTGGGTGTGTGGCATGAGTGAAACCCACAGTGGTCCCTTTTTGGACCACTGCTGGCTGTTTGAATGGTGCCGTTCCTTATCTTTGGTAGGCTTGGACTTGCTTCCAGCCAGGATGTAGCATAGGAAGAGGACTCCTGCAGCCTTTTCTTGAGATCAACTTTGGAGCCAAGTATCCTGTGTAGACAAGCAGCCGACTGAAGATCTGTGGATGACTCCCGAAGAGGTCCAGCATCCTTGTCTGTTTGGCACGGTGAAGCCCGGCTGGACGACCTTATGTGCGAAGGCCCCGAGAAGTGCTTCAACCCTTCGACTGGTGGGACCAACCAGTCTCAAAACATTCCTGAAGATCCAGCCGTCCTGAGCCTTCAGAAATGTGTGCCTGGACTCCCGAGTGGACTTACCAGCTCACTAGTGGGCTACCTCGGTAGAACAGTCGCTGTTCTACGTTCATTGCCAGAAGTTTGTTTGTTGCCAGCTCGTGGTATAAGTCGCCTTCCTACTGAATTTCAGCCTCCTAGCTTCAAGGGATCCTGCTTTTGTATGAAATTGCACCGGGGGTGGGGGGGGGCGATAGATGTAAGATACCATGAGTAAGAAATCACAATCTGCCATATCCATTAAAATGGATGTCGCAACGCAACGTTGCAAAAGAAGAGTTTTCCATCTATCTTTCGCTCCTATCCAAGGTTCCTAATTCAGACTTCATCCGTCTCAAAGGAGTCCCTCTCCTACATCAGTATCCAGTTGACTGCACATTAAATCTCAGTGCATAAATCAAAACATAGTAAAAATATCACAACTCCAGCATCTACTCATGAGCTTCTATCTCAAAGTCCCTACGAACAGTAGTACAACCCTGTGTCATGTGCAAACTAGTCTGTAGTAACTGGACTTTTCCAAGAGCCGGTTTGCTCCAGTAAGAAGCAGTGCAAGACACAACTGTCTCTGGCACCAATAAATACTGGACTGCATCATCCCAGTGCTAATTGTGCTGTACTGGCTCCTCCCTTATCCTTTTTCCCCACCTAGGTTTACCCCAGCCCAAAACTCATCCTTCTTGATCTGTTCATTTGTACTATTCCTGTAGTACATCTGAGTAATTCGACCATCTGCACCGTGGGTGTGCGCTCGCCTGGGCGATTTTGAAATTTTAAATGAAATTGAATGATGGTAGAACAACCTCCGGAAAAGTGTGGGGGTAATCCGCACACATTTTCCTATGCTCCCTGCATGCTATACACATAGACCTGTGTACTCTGGGTAGACACAGCCTACAGGCACCGTCTCCCTGGTCATATTTAGTTTGAATATGACAGCCAATAGTACATCAAGGCATCTCAGAATGGGGAAGGCAAAACCTTCCTCCTGACATGGCCAGCCTAATTAACTAGCAAAGGCTTCATGGATCCGCCTTACCCTTTGTTAGCTGCTGTTGGCAGCTTCGCATACTAATCAGAGTTAATTCAAGCAGGCACACAGGAGGCCTGGTTGCAGGACTAACAAAGGACAGGAAAACCCCAACAACCTTTGATATGCACTGTCAACCTGAAGCCAGCTCCTGCCTCTCAATGGCAGTGACTTGTCATGTCTCGGATTATGTATTTACAGTAGTCGTCCCTGCAGGGGGACCCCATTCAGAAGGTACGTGTATGTGATTTGACTGCAACCAAAAGTCTGGTCTCGCCACATCTTCAAGGGACACCTGCCGCTTTAATCAGGAACTACAGAGAGCTCAATTAACCAGGAGACCCTTTGATCCACAACAGATAAGAAGATGGGTGGGACTTAGTATTGCATGTTTTCACCCCTTTACCTTTTCGTTTGCATAGCACTCTGGTTATGAACTCATGTATACAGGAGATCGTTGGTGGGGACCCAGGAATGGTTCATTAAGGTAGGCTTAGCCTACACCAATCATTGTGGCCCATTTGGCTTTAAAAGAGGGTTGAGACCCTCTTTTGGGACATCATCTGAAGACTTTGCAAGGAGTAACACGAACAACTCATTTGGACCCTCACAGAAGGAACAGTCTGCTTTACAGCTTCCGCCAGTGAAGGAAGGCCAGGATTTTCAAGAGGGAAGCAAGATCCCTCCCAAAACATCTCCCAGGGAATAGAGGGAGATACTGAATCCAGAGGACCCTCACAGAGCTCCAGAACCAGTATCCAGCCAGCACAAAGTGTGCTCTGCTTGGCTCTGCAGCAAGCTTCCTAGGTGGGAAGTGCCAGACAGTCTCTGAACCAAACCAAAGACAAGGCCGCTGCCTGAAACACTCGCCTCCGCTTTGGGCCGTCCGCCTTAAAGGCTGACACAAGCCCAGTGAAGAAGCTAGGAGCAGTGCATCGACGAGCATCAACCAGCGTCTGCCTTAAAGGAAATTTTCGAGCCAGTCAAGCTGCAACCGACTTCACCGGTGACTGTTGTCACGCCGTAGTCGCTAATGTTGTCCGAGACACCTCGACCAGTGCTTCAGACCCGCCAACCAGCACTGAGACGATTCCGGAGTCCGAGCCGATGTGTAGGCCAGCCTGCAGCCGTCCGTCCAGCCTCTCTCGCTGAACTGCCTTCTGCCTAATACCTGCAGCTGTCTCCTGTCTTTAACTGTTGCAGGAGCTGCAAAGAACCCTGAAACCGACTCAACCCTGTTGCGCACCAACAACTTATACAAGCACAAGGTACATTGTGGTTCTGTCGTCCTGGTCCTTTCCTCGAAGGCCCCTCGTGACATTTTATGACTTATTGCTTTCCTTTTGCATTGAAACTAAGTATCCTTGAACTATTGAGATGCATTACTTTACTGACTACCTGTCAGTATACAGAGTGCATCCCTTTTCCTTCTTTGAAACCCTGTCCTCTGTATTTCTTTACAGGGTGGGTTGTATTTTATAGTGTGTTAGAACTGTTTGTTGTGATAATAATATAGTAGATATTTGTATTCAACCTTATCTGGACCGTCCCTTTCAGCATTGGGTAATAATTGTATTTTTTGCTGTATTGCAACTAACGATCCACAACCTTTTGGAGATAAGCCTGTCGTTTTGTTCACATTACCAAAATTGGACAAGGAAATGTATAATTTGCTTGTGTTTCCAATCTGTTCGGATCCCTTCTGGTGTACTGGAGGCATGGGGATGATTGATAGTTTAGAAACCGATGTTCATCCCTGGACCACTGGTGCCCCGGAAGTTGATTCGTCACAGTACGGAAATCCGGGTGGTGTTTAATTAGCTATAGAAGGGCCGGTTGCCAGGGACCGATGGCTACCCAGTCGAATTATGCAGACATATTGGTTCCCAAACTGAAATTGGTGTATGTTGTCACCTTCACAACGAGGCTCCTACCGGAGTCCATGTGCGAAGAGATGGTGATTGTACTCTTGAAATCTCAGAAAGATCCAACAATTTGTGAATCGGGTCATCCTTTCTCATTAACTAATATCAATGAGAAATTTCTTGGGAAGGTCATCACCATTGGATTTTCTGGGGCAGTTATATAACTACTTCATGTGGACCAGTGTGGGTTAGTGGGGGGGTAGAAATAACCCCTGAACCTTAGGAGGTTGCGTTATATTATGGACATGACCAATAATTCCACTGAGGAGTTAGCACCTATGTCCTTGGAGGCTGTCAAGTCTTTGATTCATTTAAGTGGGATTGGTTATTCAAGATCCTGGAAAATAATGGCTTAGTCTCAAACATCCTGAGATGGATACTCTGTTGTACAGTAGTCCCATGGCAAGAGTTAGGACTGGAGATTGGATCTCCTCCTTTCCAGCGTCCATCTGGGACATTAGACATGGGTATCCAATATCTTTGGTCCTTTTTGCCTTGGGCCTGGAATACCTGGCTGGATACATTTGATGTTAAATGGCTGACCCTGGCTTAGTTGTGCAATTGTGCATGTGTGTGTGTAATTATATTGGAGGTTCTGGAGAATTTCAACAGGCTTCCTGGTCAATAGGGAGAAGTCTATTGTTTTCCCACTGGCATGTATGACTAATAGGTTATGTGATTATTACCCGGACTCTGGAATACGGTGGGAGTTTGAGTAATTTAAGTACTCGGGGAGGGGAGAGTTTGTTCATAACAGTGAGAGCTCTCACTGGGATAGAGAATGCCACCACCTTCTGGAAAACGTTACCTCTTTCACTGATGGGTAGGGTGGCGTTGTCAAAATGGTAGCTCTCCAAAGGCTGTTGTATTTTTTGCTTAATATCCTTTATACGATTAAGCAGGTCTTTTTTAAGATGTTAGATGTCAGGATTGTGGAGCTTCTCTGTGGTTCCGGCAGACAGAAGGTGGCACTAAAGACCCTAAGGAAATCGTATGAAGCCGAGGGTCTGACATAGCTGAATTATGAGCTGTACTTTTTGGCTGAATAAGTACAGTACATGCTGAGATGGGATGACTCTGGGGAGGGCAGATGGATTAGGTTGTTTGGATATCTCCAGACACACCGTCATGGTATTGAGTTGCTGTGGAACACAGTGGGAAAGGCAGGGAAGACTTTGGTGGGGCCAGGTGGTGGTGCAGGCGTGGAGGATATTGGCATCAAACTTCAGCTGTGGGAAGTGTACTGTTCAGAACTACCACAGAGCTTTTATGTGGTTCTTCTATGTATATTTAGGGATATGCGTCTCTCTGTATTATATAGGTCGGGTTGTAGGTATATGGGGGATTTCTTCATAGGTGTTTTACTCCCGTTTTCAGATTGGGACGAGCGAAATCAGAAGCCCAGAGGGCAGTTTTTGAATTACGCTATAGCGGTTCGGAGAATGTCCGATTATGGTTGGATCTTCCGTCGGAACCAGAATCTACCCCTGTGATACCAGATGCTCCTTTCCATCTGGGTCAGGTAGTGATGAATTTTGGCAATCTACAAACTGTTAGTAAATGCACAGCAAACTGAGGCTCCTGTGTCCCAGGCCAAATGGGAGCAGGATTTAGGTTATTCTATGTCGCAGGTTATTCTATGTCGCATCAAGAATGGCTCAAGAAGTGGAAGCACTTAGTGGGAGCAGGTATTGAAAGTATCTTGCAATGCCAGATTTAAAGTAATTCAGTATATTTTCTTTTATAAGATGCACATGACTCCAGCAAAAATGCATATGGTCAACCCCAACCTACTAACCAATTGCCCCGGGTGTTCTCAGGGATGGGACGGCATCTGGCACATGGTATGGGGGTGTCCCACGATCCAGACATTTTGGAGGGAAGTGATGGTTGGGATTAATGATTTATTAGGTGGTGCATACGCGTGCATGCTGTGAAGGCCCAGAAATGAGAGGCAGATACAAAGTTGTACTTTTTTAAACATCAGATATTTTATGAACTCAAAAAGGTTGATTCTCCAGCATGGGGTCTGGCATGGATTCACATGCTCATGAATATTACCAGTCGTCAGCCTGGGGATCCTCAGTAAAGAAAAAATCTGTTTCATTTCTGATTGGCTGGTCATACTGCCCTGAGCCAATGACTGCCCTCTACCTAAGCCCCTCCTCTGGCAGCCATCTTCAAATTTTTACTGCACGTTCAAGTGTTGGGAGTCTGTGTTTAGCTCTCGAGCTTTTACTCCGTTTATTGTTTTTTGGAAGAGTATTAGTCTATTTTTCAGTGAATCGGGCCTTGTGCTCCATCGATCAACCCATCCGATTAATGGGGACCCATTGTCGGATTTCTCCGCGCCCCTCAAGGGCGAATTTCGTCGAGTTTCTTTGTGGAGGCTTCCAGAAGATTCTCAGGCCTACGCCGCATGGACCATGTCGGAGGAGAAGGAGGATTCGACTCACCTGTTCAAGATCTGCTCCAGCTGCGGCTCACGAAATGTCTTCTCGGACGACAAGCATTCCGAATGTCTTTACTGCCTGTATCCGGCACACAAGGAGGATTATTGTGCGTTTTGCCAGATGTCCTCACGCACGATGAAGGATTGACACAGGCGGCTGAACGAGTGGCTACAGGCCAAGGCCCCTGCCCTGGGTGGGTCCCAGCAGCATGTCTCTCCCAGTTCCAAGAAGGCTGAGCGGGCTTCTAAGAACTTTGAGGGCACCTCTCCCACTGAGGTCCAACAGAAGGCTAAGAACCGTAAGTCCACTGTCACCGGGAGCGCCATTGCAACGGGCTCCGCGGCAGCCAGGGCTTGTTCGATGTCTCCAGCCTCTGTCACCAGTCAACGCTCAGGATCTTCGGCCAAGAGGAAGTCAGACCATCCGGGCAAACTCAAGGAGAGGGCGAAGTCCGGCCTACCGGAGAAGTCCACGGACCTCACCCTAAGGAGAAGGCCAAGCAGGACAAGGCTCCGGCCCTGACCGCGAAGGCCCAGGTGCACCCGGCGAAGGCCCAGTCATCCATCGAGGGCGTGGCAGAGTCTCTGGCGAAGGCCGCCAAGATGGTCCCGCAGGACGATATCTCCTCTGAGGAGGAGCTCACCGGTCTGAAAACCATCCAGGAGGAGGGAAACGTAGGAAGCAGGCCCTATGACGAGCGCACTGATGAAGGCGATGACGCCATGAAGGAAGAGCAGCATGGCAACAATGGTTTGGGGTCCCAGCCGGTGCCCCAGCGGCCTATTCCGCCTGCACTTAAGCTGCCCCCCCCACCTCAGGCATCTCCTAGAGACCCCTCCGTGCACATCCTTTCGGCACTGCATACGCTGGTCTCAGAGATCCAGACAAGGATGCCTATCGTGCTGGCGGCCCTGCCTGCAGTGCCAACGCCGGCCGACCTCCCCCTCCCAAGAAGAAGAGAGTACACCCTACACCACCTTGACACCCTTCGTCCCCCTGTGCCCCCCTGAGGGATGAGACGTACACGGCTCTGACAGGCACGGACAACGACAGCGGGGTTAGTTTTCAGCTCGCCTCGGAGGAGAAGGAGGGATTCCTATGTCAGCGCAGAGAGGTGAAGAGGAAGACCATCCTCTGTCACACTTCTGGATGACGTTTGGAACGAGGGTTTGTCTCTCTTGAAGAACCCTTCCACGGCCTCGGCGAGGAGGGATCGCCTTGAGAAGTAGAGGGTACCGTACTTTGCACCCAAGTGCTTACGGCCCTAGCCTTCTCCGGACTCTGTGCTGTCCGATGCGGCCAGGAAGAAGTCCTCGGGTGGTTCGGCCTCAGCGGCTTCCACCCCACCGGACAGCGAGGGCAAGAATTTAGATGCCATGGGACGATGGGTCATCTGTTAGGCAGCGACTACCATCCCGCCAACAAGGGATTTCGTCAAATGGGCAACAGCGTTTGCCTTTATCATCGTGGCTGGCTCAAGGCCACCAACTTTCAGCAGGACGTTCAGTCGAAAGTGCTGGACATTCCCTTTGACAGGGACAAATTTTTCGGGAAGGCTGTGGATGAGTCTCTCCAAGCCATAAAGACGGACACTGAGACGGCATGTGGTTTGGGCACTCTTAAGCAACGGAAGCTGTCCTTTCGGACCTCGGGCAGCAAGTCCTAAGGGATCCTCCAAGGGCTTCGGCGGGGGAGATCAAACTCTTACCGCCAACCCTCCCGCTCTTCGGCCCAGGAGAAGAACATGGGCTGCTCCAAGACCGTCGGAGGAGGACGTAGCCAGGGTCCCCAAGACGGCCCTTCAACATCCAAGCAGGATTGAATCAGCTGTGGCGTCGGTCCCCACCGGTGCACCCCAGTGGGAGGCTGGCTGGCGAACTTCAGCAGTGTGTGGAAGACATCTCCACCGACCATTGGGTGCTGTAGGCACTCGCCCACGCTCACACCCTCGAATTTCAACTGAAGTGTCCCAGAATACCACCCATGGCCTGGCAGGAAAACCACGTCCCCTAGCTGTTGCTGGAAGTGGAGGCCATGCTAAAGAAAGGCGTCATAGAGCTCGTCCCGAAGAGGCTCCGGGGCGCCGGAGTGTACTCCAGGTACTTCCTCGTCAGAAAGAAGACGGGGCTGGAGGCCCATTCTCGACCTTCGACTGAACAAATAAATCAAGTCCAAAATTTCTGCATGGTTACTCTTCAGCACGTGCTTAGACAGCTGGAAGAGGGGGACTTCATGTCGTCGCTGGACTTAGAGGATGCATACTTCCACATCCCCATTCACAAAGGGCACCACAAGTTCCTGCGTTTGAACTCGAGGACTGTTTATATAATTTTGACAAGACTTAGACTGATCTTACATTTTAGATTTCAAGGCAGGGAAACTCTTTAGGATAAAGATAGAAAGGCTGTCATGGAACAAGTTACTTACCTGTAACTGTTGTTCTCCAGCATGGGTCTGGCATGGATTCACATGCTCATGAATATTTCCCGCCGTCAGGCGGGAATCCTCGGTAAAGAAAAAATCAGTTTTTCATTTCTGAACTTTCTCCTAACAACCAATCACTGAGCTCTGGGTCATACTGCACCCAGCCAATGACTGCCCTCTACCTAAGCCTCTCTGACCGCCATCTTCAGATTTGGTAGCACGTAAAGTGGCAGTAGGACCAAGAGAAGAGCCGCAGAGGGGCAGGCGGGAGGGTTCGCGTGTGAATCCATGCCAGACCCATGCCGGAGTAACAGGTAAGTAACTTATTCCTTCTCCAGCATGGGGTTTGGCATGGATTCACATGCTCCTGAATAAGGAATGCATAACAGTACACACATGCACAACCACGGCAGGTGGCAAAGGCTCAACATAAGCATCTCTTACCCCCTCACCAGGCTCACCTTCAAGGGAACAGGTTGCGCAGCACTGCTTAGCCGACTCTGGACTCCTCCCTGGAATCCTTGTCGACGCAGTAGAATCTCATGAAGGGGTGCGCAACCTCCACGTAGCGCCCTGCAGATGTCCAGCACGGGCACACCAGGCAGGAACGCCGTAGTTCTTGTGTGCCCAGCAGTTCATTGAGACTACACATCATCCCCATGCCCTCCCTACTTCCTGGCCCATCTCCCCCATTCTAACCACAGACTGCAGTATCTGCATGCCATCAGAGAGGCATTTCATCAGGCGAAGTTGCGAAACACACAATTGCCCCAGCAGAAACAATCCCCTCCTCCTGTTCAATCACTCTAGTGATACGCAGAATCTCAATTTCTGCCAAAGCCTGACCTCTTAATAACTGTGACCCATTGCCCAATAAGCAGACCCTTAGGATGTTTCCACGAAAAACCATCTGGCGTTTCACCAGTATCAAGAGGAACCTTGTTATTTTTGTCCTATAGCTATCCTTCTTCCCTCCTAGCAGTTTCCCCAGTATACACAGTGAAGGTGTTTTGATGAATCCTATGGTGTCATCACTGATCCCCAGCTTAAATGTTCCTCCCATGTGGCCAGGGAAAGGCAGCTGCTGCCTGATCCTGATCCTGACCCTGGGGGTGGTAGTATGAAGGAGGTTCACATGGGAGGAGATTTCTGTTGGGGAGATGTGGTTATTCAATTAAGAGAGACACAGTATTCTCCCCTTCTCTGTGAGGAAGACTCTATAATTCCAGAGTTGCTGGTGGCATATTTTCATTATTCAAATCCCTCTAGTTGTGAAATCCTAAAACCCCTCCTTGTCAAAAATCCTAAACAAAATGCCATTCACATTTAATGTGTGCATAACACCAACAGAATATCTTCTGTCTCCAATGTCTGTGAATTAAACACGAGAGGTTTGAGGGGGGGAATCTGAGGGGAATATGGAAGAAGAGGGACTTTGTTGTGGGTAGGTAGTGACTGATGGACACCCTTGTCCCAAGGGTCATTGGAACTGGTATAGGATGTATGGTTGACCTTTACAGTTCTCTTCTGTCTTTGCATTATATCACACCTGTGTTTGGAATAATAAAAAGATATTTCAAAAATAATAACAGCTATTCTGACTGTTAGTATTTTATTTGTTATCGTACTTCAATCACAACTTGTTAACAGATGCCTGCTGCCTGCCCACCAAAATATTGGCATACTGGTGTTGCATAACATGAACCCTATGTTGCAAGGCCCTACTCCTCTGTCATAGTTGTTCTGCTGTGTACAGCATGCCTGCTCCTTGTGAGGGCCTAATTTTCCCTCTGTAAAAACGCATTTCTCTACCCAAGTGTTTATACTCAATCAGGTACATTTGTAGTGGACAAAGAAATTAAGTTGTACAGCGCATTTATAATAACCTGCTTTGGAAAGTTCATCTCGATTTTGAAGTTCATGCAAAATGTATTTTGGAGGTTCCTCTTTTAAGCACTTGGTTGTCCGGCGTCTCTCTGGTGGCCTGCTTTTGCTCATGACATTAGGTACATTTTAGATAGCATTGATATTTCTCTGACGTGCATGCCTATTCTGCAACACAAAGCAGGGTAACATTCACTCTGTGCTTTCAATCAATTTATGCCAAGCTTTTTTCTTTTCAAATACAGGCCAGCAATCGTTGTACTTCTGATGTCCATGGTGAATGAAAGACAACCATTTGTTTTACGTTGTGCTGTTCTGTATTGCTTCCAGTGTTTCTTGTACAAAAACCAAAAAGGGCAAGGTGAAATCGTGGCAACACTTTTGCCTTCAACTATAGATGGTAAACCTTCTTAACTTTATTTACTTTTTTTTAATAAAGCAAAATGTTTGATCTGAGTAATCCATATGGCACGAGAATTTTAATTTGTGTTTGTTTTACCATTGGCAGTCTCCACCTACACAGATGTAGCATTTTACATTTGTACACTGGGCAGTATATGTCTACTAATCAGCTGTGCACTGTATCCAATAGTGATTTTGGATGGGAGCAAAATAAATTAAACTGCCCTTCCTCCTTTTTTTACTTGCAATTTCAAATGTCTGCTATTCCTAATAAATTCAATATGGAAATTCAAAATGGGCATCCACTCTTATAGCCTTTAGTGCCTCCCGCCATGTGACTGTTGAGAACGCCCACTTGAGAACAAATAACTGGTGTATTTTGGGATTTTCTCTACCAATTGAGTGCAAAGAAGCTGGCTACAAAAAGAGGAATATTGCAGTGTAAGTTGATTTGAACCTAAGGAAGCAGCTGAAGAGTACAGTGTTGACTGTGAACCTGAGTACTGAGCTAGCGTCTCGAGGGAGAAGAGGCACTGAAGAACCATGCTGCCTCAGGAAGCCCTTGCATGCTGACTGCTTGCCTGAGGCGTGCATGCTTACAAGACAACCTGAGAAGCTGGGCAAGTCTGAGGGAACTGCAAGTTCTGACTTTCTGTAAATCTCCTTATCTGTCTAATCACCCTCCAGTATTTCCTAGACTAGACCTGCTCTAGCTTTGATGTTGTTTCTACAGGGTAGTAGGAATGTGCCTTTCACACACTTAAGACCCACTCTCTTCTTTCTCTCACACCCTGATACTACTCTCTATCTCTCACTACTATTCGACCCTCCTTCCTCAACCCTCCTCCTTCCAACTCCAATCCAACTCTGTCTCTCTATCTTCTACATCCACCCTCCAGTGTTAACTCTCATAATCTATCCTGTCACTCTCCACTCTACTACTGTTCTCCCCTCTCTTTCTACTCTCTACTCTGCTACTTTCCCTCTCCACTCTACTATTCCTTCTGCTACTCTACCCTCTCCTGCTACTTTTCCCTCTCCACTTTGCGACTGCTCCTCCCTCTCCACTCTGCGACTGCTCCCCCCTCTTCACTCTGCTACAGCTCTCCACTCTCCACTCCACTGTCCTTCCTCCTTCTGGTCTTTTGGGCTGCGCCCCTCTTCCTCTGACAACACCTGAACAACCCACACCTTCCTGTTTCCTGTCACCATTCTTATGTCCCCCCTCTTCGTCTCCCATTGGGGGCATCCTCCCCCAACCAATCTCTCACTGACTTCCCTGCCCCTCAAGTGTTATAGTGGTCAACATTCACAAACGGAGGGCTAAGCCCTGCCCCTTTCTAAAACTGTGTCGGCCTGCATTGGTGAGTGTACCAGTTCATGTAAAGGGGCCACATTTTTGTGAATTCTGAGGTTAATATGGGAAAGTCGTTCCTTTCGATTGGATGCTTCTCAGCTGCAAGTTTGTTACCGCTTGTTGAAGGCTCCATTGCGGCTGTTGGAGCACGGTGCACACTGAAGCAGGTTTCCCTACCAGCTGCATTGGCTTTCTGACATTTGACTAGGAGGCATTCTCGCTTCTTGCCGGTTGTCATAATTTCATGACTGGAGTTGTTTTGTTATTTTGAGTAGTATGCTTAGATATTGGCGGTCTGTTGTGGTGATCTGAAAGGCAAAGAAAGCAACTGGCCAGCATTGTTTTCAGGTGGAATGGGGTGATTACAGTGGTACTGTAGTTATACATGTAGACACATAGGGAGGGGACGGGAAATGGGCCCCTCCCAACTGCAAACTTCCCCCCTGGCGATTGGGAAGGTCCTCATCCCCTCTTGATATGGTCAGATTACTGACTTTGTCACAGCAAACATATAATACTTTAAAAAAAATAAAATAAAAAAAAAAAGGCATTTGTAACCATTCTCAAATTTAACTTGTGTTATTGGCTAGGACTATGTATTGACTGTACACTGTCAAAATGTTTTTTTATCGGTAGCATTGTGAAACACATTTTCCTTATTCTGAATAGTGTGCTGAAGTCGCACTTCCCCACAAGTGGTTGGATTATGTGGGGGAGCCGCTGGGGATGAAGGAGACCCATTAGATGGCTGAGGTATGGCCCAGGGTAGTAAGAAGTGAGCACCAAAAGCCCCATTTGGCTTTAAGTCCAAAAGATGGAAATATGCCATGTTGGACTTAAACTTCCTTAAAGTACCATTCCAATCTAAGGAACTCCCAGATTGGACGAATGAGTGAAGAAGACCTAATTAAGATCTGAAAAGCTCTTTATTTGTTTTAAGTACTAGTACTCCCCGTAAAGCATCAGTGCCTTGGAACACAAATGGACTGGATTCCAGATAGGTTAAGTATGAAATGGGAACCGAGGGTGAGGCAAGAGAAATATTTAACACCTGGAAAGGCCTCCCCACCATAGCCTGCTCCTGGTTTGAAGTAATGTGACCGCAGTTTCAAAATTTCAAGATTTTGCACTGCTCCACAAGATAACACCCATGCACATAGCAGAGGGCAGGGAATCCCAGGACGGCAAGCTGGAAGACTGTACAGGTCAGGTAGCCTCAAGGTGAAGAGCAAAACCAGATCCATGGGGTAGAGTATAGCACGCTGTCAGTACCTCGAGTAGAGTCCTTATTTTAGGTTTCAACTGCATACAGTATGGCAGAAACCCTTTTGAAGTCTTCTGCTAGCCTAGACATAGAGGGAGGACTGAATTCCAAGTCTTCCAATGGGAGAAAAGGGAGACCGAGTGATGAGAGCAGTCTGCAGCAGCACAGGAACCAACCAGAGGTCAATTACTCAGCATGTTCGAGCAAATCAGGAAAGTGAAAGTCATGGGTAGGAAGTATGAAAAGGTGAATCCAAGCAGAGTAGTGTATTCTAGGAGGAATGTTGGTGGTCCGTGCTGCAATGTTCCAGAAGGACATGAGAGCAAAAGCATCCAGCTTCGCTGATGTGGAAAAGGTGGCTTTTGCCTGGATGCTCTAGCCGAAGGAGGAGGCAGGTGTAGTAGATGCTTTGAGGCTCTGGCTAAGGGAAAGGGAGAGCTGCGTGGTCTATAGCCCATATCTTAGGGGCCCTGCAGGGACCAGAGACTGAGCCAAGCCCTGAAGCCACCTCCAGTGACGAGGAAGGAGATTAGTACTGCCTTTGTCTCTACTAGAGTGTGCGTGAGTACTGATTCCTAAAGCCTAAAACGAGGCCTACTGTGAATCCTGAAACCCACGGCCTATGAGAAGTCTCTGAATCTTGAAACCCGAGGCGTAGGAAAGAGGCTTGCTGTGCATCCTGAAACCTAAGGCACAAGAGGCAAGCTTGCTTTGAGAACTAAAACCCACATTTGAGAAGAGCATGGTGTGATGCCAGAAATCAATAGTCTGGGAGTGACCTGTTGTAAATCCAAAGAGAACTAAGGAACAAGTATGTTTTCGTATAGGATATGGATGGACTTTAAGAATAGGATTTAAGAACTTTGCTTTGGCCAATCCTTGGAACTTTTATGTTATTAGCGTTCGGTAGCCATATTGCTACAGACTCAAGACTAGGCTGTAATTCTTTCTGTTGTCTACATCATTTGAACACTTCCTTTTGTAGGGTAGAATGTCCCAGGAAGGGCAGGGCCTATAAAGATTATGCATTACTTTAAGTTCATGTATTCAGAGATTCCGAACTGTTAATAACTTATTTTGTTAGCTCCTTCTGACACAGGTTCCCCTAATTCCTTTAGGCCTTTGTCAACGTATTAAAAGTGGGATTAGTCATTAAAATACAGGTGTTAAACCAGAGTTCTAGGTTTAAATTGTACCATTGGCTCAGGTTCCCCACAATTTATTTTATTTATTGTGCATTTGCAAGTCGCTTACACATCAAGTAAATTGTATTTCAAATTGCCCACAGGGCGACAGGGAGGGAAAATGTAATTGAAAATCAAATAAAACAATGAAAGTTAGTGCCGGACATACTAGGTCTTGTGAGCATTCAGAACGTGCAAGTGCAGAGAGAGAGTGAAGGGATGGAGTTGGAGAGGGGGGTAGGTGCTAGGTGTACCAAAAGGTAAGGTCTAGGGAGTGAGCAGGTTAAGTGCCTAGGTGAAAGTGGTCAGCTGCCAATAAAGTAAGTGCAGCGTATGTGGTTGCATAGGCCAGTGGGAGCTGGGAGAGGGCGGAGGCTGAAGGTGATTGAGTATGGGGAGGGCCAGGGTCCAAGAGGACAAATAAGGGCCCTGATCACCAATCTCAGCAACTGTAGGTTTAGCAGGGGAGGGAGGAAGGAGGAGGTGAAAAGGAAAGTCTTTAGGATCTTACTGAATTTCAGGAGATCCGGCTCAAGACGAAGGGGAACGCGGGGCTGTTCCAAAGCAGGGAGCTTGCTGAGGAAAGAGATCGGCCACCAGCTCGCTGTTTAGCAAATCCTGTGACACACAAAGTTTGTGTATGAGGGACGTAAAGATCTGGAGGGAGAGTATTTAGTAGCAAGCTGTAGATGGTGTCCCTGGCCCTAGACAGCCTTATGGATGATGCAGAGGGATTTGAATTTGATCCTTGCAGGACCCGGGAGTCACTGAAGCGTTATTAGGACTGGAGAGATGCAGTCCCTGGGCTTGAGGCCAAGGATACATCTTGCAGCCCTATTCTGGATTAGCTGGAGGGGGGCATAGAGAAGAGGGTATATTAAGGAAAAGGCTATTGCAGTGATCTATCCTAGAGATAATCAGAGCTCTAGATACATTGAGCTCCTGGGGGAAAGTGAGAATTCCTTTGAGGAGGTGGAGTTGAAAGTGGGCCTTCTTGGCAAGTTCCTGAATGTGAGGGAGGGAGGAAGGAAAGAGAGGAGTCCAAGAGGACTCCAAGGTTTCTGGCTTCAGATGAAGGGGGAGAGCCCACAGAAGATGGGCAGAGTGAGGGACAGAAAGAGGGAGCAGGAGTCCCAATCGGAAGGATCTCAGTCTTGCTGGCTTGAGGCAGAGATCATTGGAAGTACACCAGGACTGGATGGCAGATAGGCAGTCAGGAATGACAGAGGAAGTAAGGAGAGGGTCAAAGGGAAGTTTGAAGAAGAGCTGTGTGTCATCTGCATAACACTGGAAGTTAGGGGAGAAGGTGGAAATGAGGTGTGCGAGCGCAGCAAGATAGGTGTTAAAAGAGCCTGGGATGAATTTGAAATAATGAAACCGACTTATGTGGTGTCAACCTTTTGAAGTATCTGTGTGCTTGTGGGCTGTGCAATGGGACAGCACGAAGTTAAGGTGCCATAGCTTCCAACACCTGCTGAATTTCAGGGTTTGTGTCGCATTAAACTTGCTTCTTAACGTTCCTTCATCTAAAGTTTTTCCACAAAATGTCAATAGTTTAAAAAAATATATATATTAATCTTTTTATTAGTTTTACAACGTACAACCTCATTCCCCCCAACTTCTCCACCCTCCCTACCACCCCCGGAGGCAGATTCCACATTGTCCTCGATCCATTAATTCTCATGGACGTATCTCCGAATTTCACTGCAGGTCCAGTAGTCTTAGGCGCTGGGGGCACCACCCAATCCGGAAGTAGTCTCTGAGGAATGCCAAAGTTTCTCCCCAATCACTTGCAAAGGCTTGAAGCTTATCATGTATGGCATACATTGCCCACTCGAGAGCCACAATCTCCCATATTTTACGTAACCAGTCTTGTACAATGTGTACCTGTACACTTTTCCACCTTTGCGCTATTACTGTCATAGCTGCAACCGTGAGGACCACTCTTGCTTTACCCCAGGCTCTGGGTTCCCCCTCCTCAGCTTCTCCCCTGACTCCTAATATGATTTTCTCCCGGTGGTCTATTACCCCCTTTTCCATAGGCCTGTTCCTGTGCCTTATGCACCTCCTGCCAGAAAGGTTCAATTTTTGAATATATCCACCAAATGTGCTCAGCCGTGCCTTCCATCCCGCACCCCCTCCAACAGGCTCCCGGGGTCTCCGGGTATATCTTATGGAGACGGGCCAGTAGTGTGTAGTGCCAACCAAACTATCTTATACCACCCCTCTTGTAATTGGGACACTCTTGCTAGTTTGGGGAATCTTCCTCCATAGCCTCTCCCATTCCTCTCTCCCGATCTCCCTCCCCAGAAATCGTTCCCATCCCCGCATGTATGGCCAATGTTGTCTGGGTAGGGTGCTATCTACGATTCTGTACAGGTTTGAAATTAACCCTTTCGACCCGTCATTGGCTAAGAGGAATTTTTATCAAACTGTGCAAGTTCCTGGTCGCTGCCTGTTTGTTTTGGGGGTTCAGGAGCCAGTGCCGTATCTGTGCATACCTAAGCCTTTCCCCCCCTCACTCACCCCAAATTCTCTTTCAGTCCTCGAATGAGCGAACCTCTCCATCCTGGGAACATATCCCCCAGCTTTTTACAGCCCCCTTCCTGCCATTGCTTAAATGCCCCTTGTTCTAGCCCAGGTGTAAAGTCCCCATTATTGAATATAGGTGTGAAGGGGGAGGGGAAGGTCGTGATTCCTTTTGGTTCTTACCAGTTTATCCCAATTGTCTGCCACTAATTTAGATATGGTGCTCTCATAAAGATGCTTGGGCCTATGTTGCTTCGGGAGCCACAAGACCTCTACCAAGTTATAATGTACAACTGCTCTGTCCATATTCACCCTTTGTTTATTTTGCTTGATTTCCCCTTCCTGGAGCCATTCTCTAATTACCTGCAACTGCGTAGCCTCAAAATATTTTTGAAAGTTCGGCAGGGCCAGACCTCCCTCCCCGTCTGGGAGCCATCAACAGCGGACTTCCAATTCTCGCTATTTTCCCTTCCCACAAAAACTCACTGGTTATCCCTCTTAATTCCCTAAAGAAACTTGTTGGTATCGACTGGGGGATTGCTTGGAAAAAGTATAACAGGTGGGGGAGTGTAACCATTTTGCTGCTACTCGACCCATCCATGAGACCCGGAGGCTCCTCCATCTATGGAGATCACGCTTGATATCCTTCAGCAGTAGGGGGAATTGGCGGCGTACCAGACTTCAAGAGTTGCTGTGATTTTTACCCCTAAATATCTAATCCCCCCCGGACTCCATACAAATGGTGAGGCTGTCCTCAGTGCATCAGGATTTCCTGCCTTTCAAGTCGGGTTCAGGAGTTCCGATTTGCCCACGTTGATCTTTAGGCCCGAGACCTTCCCAAACTCCTCTAACAGGGTTCTACTCGCCTGAATGGATTCTATCGGCTTAGTCAGGGTGAGCAACATATCATCTGTGAATGCTGCCACCTTCTGAGCAGTCCCCCCCCAAATGGAATGCCCTGTATCGCTCCTGTGTCTCTTTTTCCTTGCAGGAGTGGTTCCAAATAAATTGCGTATAACATTGGGGACAGCAGGCAGCCCTGTTTTGTACCCCTACTCAACTTAAAGGGTCCCGACATCGCCCCATTCACCGCTATCCTCGTGGAAGGTGTTTGATAGTTAGCCTGTACCATTTTCAAAAACTCCCACCTTCCCCCGCCGCCCACTCCTCCCCCCAGGCCCATCTTCTGCATAACCCTGAACAGGAAGGACCACTCCAGGCGGTTGAACGCCTTTTGTGCGTCTAGTGCTAACAGGACCGCTTGAGTGTCCGTCCACTGCACTTTTTCCACCATGTGGGCCACCCTCCTGATATTATCCACTGTCTGCATACTTGCCAACCCTACCGATTTAGGGGGTAGGATACCGGTTTTTAAGCAGTCCTACCGCCTACCGATTTATTGGCACCAAATACTGATTTTTTTTTTTTTTAATACTTTTTTTTGTACATTTTTTTTTTGCCCACGCCAGCTTGGCGCAGTCTTTCAAGGGCTCCCCCGAGCTGGCGTAGCGGGAGAAGGTGGGGCATGTAGGCTTTTGATGTCAAAGGCACACGCGGCGGTGGGCTAAGGGCGCCCCTCCAACGCGGGTGCCTTTCACAAAAGGCACCATTAGCCCCCCACCACGCCAACTCGGGGGGAGTCTTTCAAGGGCTCCCCCGAGCTGGCGTGTTGGCAGAAGGCGTGGCAGGTGCCTCATTGTCATTGAATGCACTTCCGGCAGCGGGCTCATTCAATGACAATGCGCCCTATTCCTATCATTACCTCCTCGCCTGACTATTTTTGAAACTTTAAGATTCCTACAGATTTTTGGTCTCAGAATGTTGGCATCTATGTGTCTGGCGACCTTTTATAAATCCTCCTTGATCTGGGTGGATCAGCTCAGGGAGGAAGGGCTCGAGCCTCTTTGCCAGGATCTTCGCATAGATCTTGGCATCAATATATTTATCAGTGCAATGGGTCTATACGACGTCCTCTCCTCGGGGTCCTTGTTGGGCTTGAGGATCAATGTTAGCTTAGCTTAGCTTCTTCCATAGATGGGGTTATTTTCCCTGTTTGCCTGATGACGTTAAGCAGGGACATCAGATGTGGGACTAGCTCCGCTACGAACATTTTATAAAAAGCTGCAGTATAACCATCCAGGCCCGGGGCCTTGTTTGATGGTAAGTTGCAAATCACCCCTCGTACTTCTTCTTCTGTAATCTCCCTGTTGAGGGCTTCTAAGGACTCCCTCCCCACTTTTCCCAACTTCACCTTTTCCAGGAACTCTGCCTGTAAGTGGGCCTGTGGACTCTGTATATAGGGTTTCATTAAATTCTAACAATGTTTACTGTATCTCTCTCGCACGTGTGACCCGTTCCCCTGTGCCTGTCTTAAGAGCTGTGATCGCATTCCTAGATTTCGCCCCTCTTAGGAGGCGCGCGAGTAGTGCATCGGTCTTGTTGGCTTTAGCGTAATACATGTGACGAACTTTGAGCGCCCCTTCAGCTTTTTTCGTCCGGAGGATCTCCAACTGCCCCACTGCTCTACTGTATTCCCTCATGGAGGCTCTAGTCGGGGTTACTCGCATCCTTTGCCTTGCTGTCTCCACCTCCGCCTCTAGCTGCTCCTCCAATACCTTCAGCTGTTTTCCATCTGTGCCCTTGCTGCTATCAGCTCTCCCCTAAGTGTGGCCTTGAAGGCATCCCATCTTATCTCTTCACTCGTGTCCCCACTCTGATTTTGTGCAAAGAAGTCCCTAATCTTCCCTTCAGTCTGCTTTCTGATCACAGGGTCTATAAGAACAAACTTGGGGTATTTCCATCCCCACACCCCTCTTTCCCTGCACCCCAAGTCCATGAGCATGGATACCACCTTATAGTCAGCTATGCCAATGGGGCCTGTCTTCACCTCTCCAATCCGGCCCATCAGACCCGTTGACACCCAGATATAGTCTATTCTAGACTGTGATCCATGGACCCCAGACAGGAAGGTGTTTTTCAATTCCTGCCAGACATCCATTAGCCCTACCCTCCCAATCCTCTCCTTGCGTCCTGCAGACATCACTGCACCCCCGCCCCATCCCTCCCCGGGTCCCCGGACCTGTCCTGCGCCCTGTCCCAAGCTATGTTGAGGTCCCCCAGTAACACTATTTTCCCCATGCCGTATCTTCCAGCACTCCCAGGACCCGCCTCAAGAATTGCTCCTGACCAGTGTTCGGTGTGTACACTACCGCCAGGGTATATTGGTTGTCTTGGTATGTCCCTTTAACTACAATGTACCTAGCCTCCTTATCCCTTATTGTTTCAGCGACCCTAAAGTCAACCGAATTTCTGATGGCCAAGGCTACTCCCCCGGATCTGCTCCTCCCAGAGGCATGCAAAATCTGATTGAACCCTCTCAGCTTCAGGCGTCCCTGGTCTTGTAGCCTAAGGTGTGTTTCCTGCAGCCCCAGAAAATCTGGTCATTTTTTCCTCGTAAATTGTCCCAATTTCTTCCTTTTGAGGGGGGAATTAAGCCCCCTAACGATGTGTTAGCCACTTGAACGGTTATCAGCATGTGTTTACTCCCAGCTTGTTATGGCCCTCGATCCCTCTCTTACCGGAGTGCCTCCGGGCTCCCTCTGCCCATTCTCGACCCCTTGATCTCCCTTTTGTCCCCTAGTAGGTCCCAGGCCCCTGCCTTCCATACCACCTGTCCCGTATGAGATCCTCCTCCTCCCCCACCTGCACTGGGCCCATTAGTCTTCTTTCCACCAGCGTGCTGCTTGCCAGGTCTTGAAATAATGCTATTTGGTGATGCTTGTACATGATCGGTTCCTGTTTCCTTGCTGCCTGGAGGACCGCCTCTTTTTGAGCGTATCTGGTAAATGCTGCCAGTATGTCCCTTGGTCTTGCTGCCGGCCCCTTCACCATTCTCCCTTCCTTGTGGATGCGGTCCAGTTCCACTCTTTCAGGCGATGATTCCCCCAGGATCTCCGCGAATATTGACTGGGCCACCTCCTTTAAGTCTTTGTCCGAGACCGTTTCCGGCAGCATTTTCACCCTAATGTTAATCCTACGGGACCTGTTTTCCATGTCGCCAATCTGGATTTCGAGGTTCCGTGTTGCTATGTCGAGTCTTTCAATAGCTTCTCTGTTGGATGTTGTTTCTTTGTCTATTTCCTGCATCCCTCTTTCCAGGAGGTCCGTCCTCTCCCCCAGCTGTTTCATATCTTGTCTGATCTCCCCCAGGGCCGAATTGAGATCTGATCTCATCAGCTGAAACTGCTCTTGAAATTTTTTGGACAGGCTATTCTGCAGGGCCAGCATTTCTCCCCGAAATTCCTGCCTTGACATAGGGGGGGTACGCGTCTCCTTCTCCCAATGTGGCTCGATCATTCGCGCCCTCGGGCGTGGCTTTGACCCTTTCCGTGCTATACTGCGAGGGCCAGATATTGGGGAGTGTTCCTGGTGCGTCCCCCGGGTTTTGCTGGACCTTTCCGCCCTTCCCCTTCTGTTTCACGGACATCGTTACACCTTGATCCTGCTGGACCTTTTCCGGTGGGGACCTCTGGGGTGAATGTTTCGCTCTCCACACCAGGTCCTCGAGGGCCCACCGGGGCTCTCGATATGCTTCCGGGGTTTTCTCCCCTCTCCCCCATTCCCGCTAGGGCCTCTCAACCATGTGAGTGATCTCCCCCCGTATACTCTCCTCGCCTTCCACCTTCTCCAATGGGCGGCTCTGTCTCTTCCAAATTCGCCCCCTTGGCCCGTGTCCCAGTCGGGGTGCTACTGTTGGGGGTTATAATGCCAGGGATATCCCCCACTCTTCAGGGCTGCTTTGGTATCAGTTGTGTGATACGGTGGCGCCACTGCAAAGGCCGTTAAGCCTGCAAAGCCTTATCTGGGTGCTTCCTTATCCTTTGGGGGTCGATATTGGTCCCCCTCCGTATCTTTTCTTGTTGGCTCTCTCCCCTTTGGGGTGTCCCAATAAGGGCTGCCCAAGCCTGGTTTGGGCTGGGCGGGCTAGGCCAGAGCGATTCTCCCTTGAAACCCCTGGGCAAGCCCGTCTCCAATTGGGGCTGGGACTCTGGTCTTCCCCCCGCTCCTTTTGTCTGCTCCCCCCCTTGATGCCGTGGTACTGCAGGTGCCTCTCGCTACCCTCTGCCCCTCCTTGTTCGTTGTAGTCCAGGGGGCTGGGGTCCCTGTGTGATCCCCTTCGCTCCTTGTAGCTGCTACTCAAATCCTTGGTGAGTTAGTGGGGTCCCCCCTGGGTAGGTTCTGCACTTTGTCCCCCAGGTCCGGCCGGCTCTCTTCGTTCTTCCTTGGGCCTCTGTCCCTCCAGTCGCGGGGGGGCCAGATGCTAGCTCGTTGTGGCCGCTGTCCGTTCCTCCCAACTCACGGCCCACCTCCTCACCGCCACTGCTCGCTGTTGGGCCAAGGAGCCGCCAGATGCATCACCTCCCGGCGCTCCTCTTGGTCCTCTCCTTCACTCCTCCGCAGGGCGCGTCCTCCTCTGGGGACCGAAGCCCAGGCCATCACTGCTGCTGCCTTGTCGGGTCCTTCTGCTGGGGATTTCCCTCGCGCCTCCTTGGTCCGCCCCACAAATACTTGCGGCGGACGATGGGTGTCCCGAGTCAGCCCACTATAGGTTTGCGAGGGGCCTCCTTCTCTCTTTCCCGGTGTGCAGCCCTGCACGACACCGGCCAAAAACCTACTTCAGGCCGCTCAGATGTCAGCGCGCCCCTGGGGGTGCAGGCTGCTCTGTTGCTCCTCGGATCGCTCTACGGAGTGTTCTGGAGACTCAATTGAGCCTTAATGTTGATCCTCTGGTCCCGATTGCAGGGTGGTGGGCACCTTACTATGTAACGGAGAGAGCGCGGTCAGCACGTCTACTCAGTGCTGTCGGCCATCTTTGAATCAAGGTCAATAGTTTTGATATGCTACATTTCACACCACCTGCAATACATTTTCATTTTCATTAAATAATTTATGTCCTAAGCAAAGTTGTAGGTGGTGTTCTAAGCTTAGACATCATGCGGTTCTCCCCATATGGGATATATGAACGACGGGATATGCCATATGGCCTTAGTCAATGGCTACTTTGCCCGAGGCAGGGCCTGTGGCAAGGGTGGGCGCAAGGGGCTGTGGTGAGTTAGCACACTCAAGCTATTCTTCGCATAAGCAGGTTGCACTTTTACTAGCCACCCCACCAGATGTACTCAAGGCTCACCGATATTACTACCAATGGACCCCCATGGGAAAAGATGGCGAAGTTGTTGTTGATTAGATGGGCAGGGGGTTTCAGGATAACCGTAGAGAGTTAGGGAGTGGTTGTGGGTGGGGATGGGAACATAGAATAACGCTGCTTTGTTGTATTCTTGAAGTTTCATGTCCCACACACACTCTTGCTCACATCACTCATCCACTGTTGAGATCTGTACTTTTTCCACCAATGGTGAGCACTCGTTTTTATTTTTTTTAAACATCTTTTATTGGTTTTCTTGTTACGCATACACATAATGGCAACAGTATACGATGGTAAGAATCATACAGGATCAAACGTTACTTAGAGGCGTTCAACTTACACTATGAAAACCCCAATGTACTCCCCCACAAGCCCGTCCCTGTTGCCAGTAATGAGTGGTGAGCGCTAGTTACCTAATTGGCACTTTCCAAGACTAATTAGGTTCAAATGCCCACAGTCAAAGATCCCAGACAACAATTACCCCCACTGGCCTGGGTTTATAATCATGAAACTCTCTATATGTATATTGGCATGCACATTTAGGAACCAGTTCTCACTGGTTTGGTGATGTTATCTAGACTCTTGCAATCAAGATTAAAAGCACCACACATCTGGACATACACATGAATAACATTAACAGTGGAATTAGTAGTTTGTCAGTGGCTTTAGTTCAACAACGTTCAATATTATTTTTCTGTAATGGTTGGGTTGTCTTGCCTTGGGGTATTTGTGGAATGTTCAGAAGAAGCAAGTGTCTCTTTGTTCCTCAAATGAAAGAAAGGTGCAAGTGTCAGCTAAGACTAAACACCTAGCTCGTTACTTCAAGGCATACCCAAGACAGCACATGAGTACCGTATTCACGTATCCCAACACAGGGCTTTCTTGTGCAGCGATCACGCTATACAGATTGTCCAAGTGCTTACAAAAGGCACTTAACTGAAGGCTGAAGCGGGGCAGTGGTTGTGGGCCTGCCATGCTGGTGACTCATCACTGCTTGTACATTGGTTCTGAGTGTGTGAGAATCACGCTCTACAGAATATTCCCTAACGCCTAAGCATTTAAAAAGACATCCATCTGAAGGCTGAATGGGGCAGTAAATGGGGGTGTGCCCCTCTGTTATCTCACTGCCGGTATCTCCCGTAGTTGGTCTCGGTGCACACAGTGGCCCCTGTTATTTGTCTGGTCTTTTCCGAGTACGGAATTGCAAGTGGCATGCCTTGGGTGCGTCTGGGTTTATGAAGCCCACCCATGTCACAAGATGGCAGCCACGCCAGCATTCTGGTATGTAGTCCTGTTAGTATATTTTTTACGAAAGTAGCCCTCAAGGACTTCCCCAAAGGCACCAATAGGTGCACCCTGTTGTGCCTGGCCAAGTTGGGAGCATCCATGGGCCTCCCATGTGAGCCTGTGCTTGCTGCAGTGTGCAGCGTTTTCGGTCTGGTGGGATGCTGCTGCGGGCAGTCTTTTTGATTCAGCTCTGGGGGGTGAGCCTCAGCGACGCAGGGATGTTGCCCAGGGTGGGCGCAGGGGCTGTGCCGAGGATGGGCACAGTCGGGGTAATGAAACAATTACTAATCAGGGTCTCAGACGATGATGGAGGGGACAGAGTAACAAAATACATTACTGATTTTACTGGGATGAGGACGAGGTGTGTGGGCAATGGAATGGATTAATGGGGTCCTGGAATGAAATGGGGACAAGGGTTATGGAATGGATTGCTAATGGGGGTACTGGACAAGGAATTGGGAGTTGGGTGTAATGGAACGAATTACCAATGCTGTACTCGGAGGAGTACATGAGGGTAATGAAATGGAATACTAATGGGTATTGGGACAAGGAAAAGTGAGGCAGGAGTAATGGGGTATTGTATTGTATTGTATTAGCGATTTATATAGCGCTCTTTCCACATTTGTGTGGCTTGAATGCGCTTTGTGGTTGAGACGCCCTTGGTGACCTCTGTCAATGTGTAGGAGGTTCTAAGAGTTTAGATTGAGATGCTTGTGTGCGTTATCGCCGGCTTAGGACTTGCATGGCTGGCTAAGCTGCAATAAGCAGCCCAGAGGTCCGGCACGTGGGTGGGTGCTGTTGGTGGTTTAGGATAGAGTGCTATTGCTGAAGATTCGATGTGTGCCCAGCTATACTGAATTCTATTTTCGTTGGTAGTCGCTGTATGCTAGTGGCAGAGTTGTTGAGGTACGCAAGGGGTTTGTGTGGAAGGCTGTGCGCTGCTAGACCGGAATGTCTTATCCAAAGCTGCATTCTATGGTGCATGGATGGATGGCCATGACTCCGGCCTGTGTCCACAGACGTAAGGTATACGTACCGTTTGCTTTGACATAGTTTGGCTGCAGCGTTCTTTTTCTTTGTCCAATGTGGATCGCATGGTCTCGTTAATCGTGGTCTCTCTGGAGCAAAGGTCTGAGCAGTGGGGCCGTGAGGGAATGAGGACGACGATAGGGGGAGAGGGAGGACAATTGTGAGGGTGAAAATTTGTTGTGGAGTGCCTTTGCGAATTCGTGAGATATTTAGTGGGCAGGAGTATTGTTTTTCTTCAGAGGAGTAAGGCTTATTGTGGTGTGCCTCAGCGAATACTGCAGACTTCCCTGCGGTATTGATGGGTAGGAGCGAAGTGGCCTTAAGTGGGCAGTTGGCAGAAGAGAACGCTGCCTCTTTGCTGCTTTTGTGTATTTATTCTTGGAACGTGAGTTAGTCCATTGCATTGCAAGTGAGGAAAAAAAAGAAAACTACTGTGCCTTTAATTCCACGAGGGACGCCTTGCACACGGATCTGCCCCTCCTTCACAACAACCCAGGATAAGGCCAGCACCACCCGCAAAGCAGCGCTAAGTGGGCAGTTAGCAGGGAGCGGCAGTGTTTGGTGCCAATGTCAACCATTTCGGAAACAATTGCTGCAAAAGCAGAGATCCCTTAAAGAAATCCTGGCCCTGGCCCGCATGGAGGCCGCAGTAGACTTGCAGCTGGATAATCTGGGGAAAGTGTCCATACAACAGCACCCAGAAAACGCTGACACTATCAACAAATTATATGCGAATCCCGCCCAAGGAAATAAGCGCCCCAACGCCACGTGTTACAAGTGAGTCTATGAATACCCGCACGCGGGGGACTGCCCGGTGCTCGGACAACAATGCGTCGGGGTATGGACCATTACAGGGCCATGTGTAAAATGCACCAGGACCATCCCCAAATAGACATCGACCTCAAGAAAGGCGCAAATATACCCGTCAAAGCCCAACAAGACCCAGAGGGGACTCTGACCGCACAACCTACAAGAGGGAGGAAAAGGACCGGAGAAGCGCTTACACGCGTGAAGACAGACGACCCTAGGAAGAGGCGAGACGCCCTCAAAGACGACCTTTCGTCAGATACATCCAAATGCAGTCCCCTTCCAGCAGCGAATCTCCCTCGTCGGAGGAAGATCAGAGGAAAAAGGGATATGTGTGGGCCCTCAACAACAACACCGCGGCCACTCAGCAAAGCCCCACCCTCATTCTACACGTCAATAACACCCCGATGAAATTCCTGATAGACACAGGAGCGACAGTCAACATTATCAGTGAACAGGAACTAAAGTCGCTCACACCGATGCCCAAAATAAAACCAGCCACGGTGGACATATACACATATGGTGCCACAACACCACTGCCCTGCATAGGCACAATCACAGCATGGTGCACTCACAAAGAACACGCAGCCAAAATTCTCCTACATATCTTGAAAACTGAGACCAACAGTGGATGCATACTAAGTTTTCGAACGGCAGTGGACATGGGCCTCGTACAGATAATTATACCAGCTCATGGCCCACAAATATTTTTCCAAACCAGATGCCATTGAACAATTCTTCCCAAATCTATTCCACGGACTTGGAAAACTAAAAGGAAGGAAGGTTCGCCTCCACATCAATCCAATCATCAAACCAGTGGCACAACACTATCGAGGCACCCCTATCAATATACAAAGGCTGGTGGAGGACGAGCTGGACAAACTAATTAAAATGAACGTCATTGAACCAGTTTCAGGCCCCAAGCCCTGGGTGTCGCCCATTGTTCCCGTCCCCAAGAAATCCCCGGACGGATCCATACGCCTGTGCATCGACATGCGCAGGGCTAACGTTGCCATTGAGAGGGAAAGCCATCAGGCACCCAGAATCACCTACATGATTCACCTCCTTCACGGGGCGAAAATCTTCTCAAAATTAGATTTAACGAAAGGATATCATCAGATAGAAATCTCGCCGGAGTCTCGTTACATCACTACATTTGTTACCCATCTTGGCCTTTTTCAGTACAAAAGACTCAGTTTCGGCATTTCATCCACCGGCGTAATATTCCAGGAGGAAATACACAAGGTAATCCGCCATGTTCCAAACTGTCTGAATTACTTGAATGATGTGTTGGTATATGGTAAAACGCAAGAAGAGCATGACCTAGCGCTGCACAGAGTGTGCCAAGCCCTACAAGAAGCAGGACTCGCGCTCAATAAAACGAAATGTGAATTCTCAAAAGGGTCTCTAAGATTTTTAGGTCACATCTTTTCAGAAAACGGGATGAGACCAGACCCAGACAAAGTCAAGGCACTCCACTCGGCCACACCACCTGAAAACGTCACAGACCTGCGGTCGTTCTTAGGGCTAGCCAGTTACTGTGCAAGATATCTAAAGGACTATGCGACCGTGAGCAACCCTATACGCCTGCTCACGTGCAAAGACACACCATTCATATTGTCACCGGAATGTCAGAAGGCTTTTGAGACTATCCGCAATGCCATCTCACAAGCGGGAGACATGGCATATTTTGATGCTCGCCTGGACACTGAAGTAATCGTGGACGCCAGCCCGGTGGGACTGGGCGCCATACTCACCCAAAAGGACTCGGCAGACCCACACACCATATATATATATATAGTGGCCTACGCCAGCAGGAGTCTTAACGACCACTGAATGGGCATACTCACAGGCGGAAAAAGAAAGCTTGGCAGTGGTGTGGGCCTGCAAGTACTTTCATCTGTTCCTGTTTGGCAAGGAGTTTATGATAATCACAGACCATCAGGCACTGCTCACCATATATGGTGACCCAAAAGCCAGAATGCCGCCAAGAATCGCCAGGCGGGGTCTAGGCTTACAGGACTATAAATTCACAGTGAGACATCGCCCCTCCTCCCACAGAATCCACCGAGACACGACCCTCCATTGCAGATGCGTACATAAATTACGTAGTTCACCGCCTACAACCACTGCCGTTGGGGTGGACAGAGCTCGCCACCCAATCTGAATGTGACCCAGCCCTCCGAATTGCGCGACACTGCCTACAGAACAAGAAGACGCTCATGAGACAAGCAAGGTCAGAGGCAGACACCACAAAAGATGACAAATGGCTTGATCAAGTGCGAGACGAATTAACGGTGGTGGAAGACCACATACTATTGAAAGGATGCAAAGTGATTATTCCGAGAACGCTCGGGGACAAAACGGTGCATCTGGTGCATGAAGGCCACCGAGGGGTGGTCGCAACGAAGCGCCTTTTCAGGCAGAAGGTATGGTTCCCACACCTTGACAGACTAGTGGACAACATAGTAGGTTGCTGTCACATCTGTGCGCAAGTATCACCACCACCACATCCAAACCCACTACAAACGTCACCGCTACCAAAACAAGTGTGGGAAGAACTTGCTGTAGACCTATTTGGACCACTAAGTGATGGCACACATGTAGTAGTACTCATGGATGAACACTCACGGTTCCCAGACGCGCAGATAGTAGAAAGCAGCACAACGTCGAGCATTATCCCAGCGCTTAACCGCATGCTGTCGACATACGGGATCCCCAAGATCATAAAGTCGGACAACGGTCCCTCATTCATAAGCCATGACTTCCAGAACTTTGCCAAGTATATGGGTTTCCATCATCGCAAGATAACCCCACGATGGCCCAGGCAAATGGCATGATCGAAAGGTTCATGGCCAGCATCAAGAGGACCCTCCAAATCACCCACGTCCAATACAAGCCATTCGAAGAGGCCCTCAATCACCTGCTCAGAGAATATAGGCACACACCACGACAGGAATATGTCCTGTGGAACTCATGTTCAGGAGACCAATCACAACGAGACTACCGGAAGACCCCCGGCCACAAGAACCGACGGCACTTGAGCAGGAGGCAAGGGCTAACGATGACGAGAGGAAAGCAAAAATGAAAGGAGTCACCGACCGTAAGACGAGCCCGTGAAAACCTCATACAGCCTGGAGATGAGGTATGTTTCCGACAACCAAAGAACCGCAAGGAACTAACAAGTACCAGGTTGTGGAGCCGAGTGTACTGACTTGTGTATCATTTCAGAACATTCAATTTACAGAGTTGCCTTGGATTTCTGAATATTAACAGTCTTTTGATTCACCTTTCTGCCGCGGGGAGTCTGCGGGCCACACCCTTTGATCCCCTCGGCCATGCTCGAAGGCCGAACGAAATCTGCAACTTCTCTCTGCTTTACTTTCTTGCCGTGGGGAGACTGTTGGGCTAGGCCCTTTGATCCCGTCGGCCACGCTTTTAAGCCTAACGGAATCTGCAAGTCTTTTTTATTTCACCTGTTTCCCGCAGGGAATCTGTCGGGCCAGGCCCATTAATCCCATTGGCTACGTTGTCAATACCAACAAAACGTACAATCTGTTATGAGGGAGATGCTATTTCAACTGCCTGTTCAGGCCTTCACTGTTTGCTGGGCCTTAGAAAACAGCCTGTTCATTGTGACACATAAATATTTCACCCAGTGAAACTGTTGTACAACAGGAAGTGTACGGATTGTGTGTATGCAATGGTAACCTGCTAGCAGCCTTCCATTCCTGTCTGCACAGTAGCTGCCGTGTGAGCAAGGTATTCCAACTTCCTCTTTCATTTGCATATATTCATTAGAACTGTAGACTAGTGCCTTACACTTTGACATCAGGAATGCCTGACCTCATTGGTGTCTCACATACTTCAGTTCTCTTAAAATCTACCCCATTGAAAGCAACACCTTTCATTGCATCCAAACGCAAACCAACAGACTTTAGTCTTCCTCGCGCTGAAACTGAAATTATTTTTTGTCCGAGTGAGACTTCCAGACCTTTGACCTCTATGGTCAACAGAAACAAGTCTGCAATAGACATCATTGAAAATACTTGTTCTGTTAGTATATCCATTTCAGATACGCAAATTATGTTGGCTGTTGGCGATCAGTCACCTCTGCCTACTACTGTTGTACCAATTGTTGTTCTAACTAATCAGGGTGAGCATCTGATGCATGTCTCCTGGGCCTTTGCCGAACATGCTAATAGCTTCTGAGGTATTTAATGTTGAATCAAATGTTGGATTGGTGTCGGATGTTGGACATCCACTGGCTGTTTTAGTAGACCATTTATATAATAACAATCAGTGTGAGAGAAGCCACACAGTTTTACGGTTATAGCAGGTACAAATAAAATTTTGTTTTTGAGTGTTATGGGGGTCAAAAAAGTATTGGTCCCATGCTTTTTATGCACATGAGTGAATCAAAAGAGAATAATAACAACAAGGACACTTTGACTTATACAGCTTAGTATAAAATACATACAAGTACGGTCCAGTCAAATTGACTGAAGTGAATGGATATTAGGCATGTTTCTTCCTTTCTAACATCTCAGGAAATCAATTTACAAATCACAAGAGAGCACAACACAAAATCACAGTGAAAAAATGTCAGTGTTGGTGATGGACACTGGTACAGAAAAGGGGACTTCGACACTACTGTGTTTCGCCCACAGGGGTAAGCTGTCTAATGAAGCTGGCTAAAAGTGGGCCTTCATCAGGACGGTGCAACAGGTTGATAGACGAGGTGTCCTGTTCATCTTGTGTGCAAATGGTCGCAACAGTCAAAAGCATGTGAGCTGGTCTCCTTCAAAGTTCTAGGAGATTATAACCACAAGGTGCTGTGGTGGTTCGGGTTACCGCAAGAGCCAGGACAGCTTGAGTCTGTGATTGATGGCTGGCGCTCTCTTGTAGTGAGCCGGTAGGACCTGTTAAAACATCCAGGTGTACTCCCATAGTACACGTCCTGGGCAGCAAAGATGTGCATGAGCGTGGCACTGGAAGTGGCTGCCTCTCAGTCCGGCGTAGAGACAAACAATGATTACGTGTTAGTCGCAGTCATTGTTTGTCTCCACGCCGGACTGAGAGGCCAGCTCACATGCTTTGACCGTTGCAACTGAAGTAATGTCTCCAGATAGATCTGTTCGCAACGGCGACGAACTCAGTGCCGGAGGTTCGCCAGCAGGTTTCCCCAGCCGGGGAGCATGGGCGATGCCTTCTCATTCCCCTGGGATGGCCTGTTCCTGTATGCGTTCCCTCCATTGCCATTGCTGCTGCGACTCATCAGTCAACTCAGACGGTCCCGGTGCAGGATGATCCTCGTCGCACCGACGTGGCCGAGGCAGATCTGGTTCCCGAACCTTCTGGACATATCGGCGTCCCCTCTGGTCAAACTACCGACAGACGCGGATCTTCTCGCCAGGGAAGGAGGCGCCATCCTCCACCACGACCCAGGATTGCTGAACCTGCAGGCCAGGCTCCTGCAGCACTAGAGTTCAGAGGGTGCGATATCCCGGCGGACTGCAAGGAGGTGCTTGCAAAGGCCAGGACATCCTTGACTCTCAAGTGCAATGGACACAAATGGAAGAGGTTCTCTGTCTGGTGCCGTGCACAGAAGAGTAACCCTCTGCGGATTACGGCCCCTCAAGTGCTGCCGTACTTGCTATCACTGGCCAAAGCGGGGCTGGCGCATGCCTCCATCAAGATCCATCTGGCGGGTATCTCCCGCTACACCAGAACTCCGGGGCGGTCATCTCTGTGGTCTAATCGCCTGGTGAAGGAGTTCATGAAACGACTGTTCCGCTCGTTCCCGCCGGTGAAGGCTCCGGCCCCGGCATGGGAGCTCAACGTGGTGCTGACCAGGCTCATGGGGCCGCCATTCGAGCCTCTGCATTCGGCACCGTTGAAGTTCCTGTCATGGAAGACAGCGTTTCTTGTGGCCATCACGTCCAATTATTGTAAAGCAATTTGAAACAAATACAGCTACGAGCGTTTGTATCATGCAGCCCAGCCTTGAATCAAGGCTGGGCTGCATGATTCCAATTGAATACTCTCGTAGCTGTATTCATTTCAAATTGCTTTACAATAATTGTAAAGCAATTTGAAACGAATACAGCTACGAGCGTTTGTATCCTGTAGCCCAGCCTTCAATCAAGGCTGGGCTGTGTGACACCAATTATGCACAAAATTGGGTGTTTAAATTTATGAAAGGCAAATGCCATTCGTCCTGTGCAATTTTGGTGGTTATGCAAAGCCAATTTAATGATATATGCATATTTCATCTTGATGTGCTAGTTTCTGATGACATCACATGCCATTGCATTTGTTGATGAGTCCCCCCACTTTAATTTGTAGGCTTGACCCCTGGTAGTGTTGTGATGTTTCATTTCTGTTTGTGGGTGTGTTAAGTCACCATGTGTGGGTGGCATAACCAAGGAATGATGACCACCCAAGAGAGTTCATTGTTTGGCTAGGTATCATGGGCTTGCAGTTACTGCCACTGCATTGCCCCTGTGTCTTGGGCCTCATGGATTCCTTCCATGGAGAAGTGTAGAGTTGTTCCCCCCTCTCTACTGGGGTCATAGGACAAGCGAAAAGCAAACCTATGGGCTTCAACCAGGGTTACACTTTTGAATTCAAGCCTATCTGTTTATTTGCTTTCCACTTGTCTGCTGGAAGTAGTGGCGCAGCACCATTTCCATGGAGCTGATCAGGCAATATCCCCCCTCCCCCACCACAATCCAAAATGTTAGGCTGTGGTGACTCGACCTGGCTGTCCTACCTCTGTAGGCCAGACAAAACACAACATTTTGTTCCTCACTAACAAAAGCCTTGCAATTACTTGGTTTTAGGCTAAAAAGATGTTAAATGATATATTTTTCAACATTAGAAAATGCCGCAAAAACGCAGTTGTGTGCCGCAATTTTTTTCTTTTTTGTGCCGCAAATTTTTCCATTTCATGCCGCAATTTTCTGGAGGGTCTGTACAAGAGTCACTACCTGAGGCAAGTGGGCTGCACACTTCCCCAGAAGTGGAATTTGTTAAGCCAGACCCAGGGGAACATGCCGAAACACCCTATAAAACCCTTATGGCAAGAATTATTGAATTTATGGGTTGGTCTGCGCCTTCCCCTGTTTTTCAACAGGATGACCTAACAGACATATTAGACAAAGGTCCACAGGAGGACCCTGTGGTCCCCTTCCATGCAGCCTTACAAAAGAAAATTACATCTAATTGGGAAACTCCTGAAGTTATCCCTGTCGGCCAAGTATAGGGTAGCGGCTGCTGACCCTGAATACTTATCAAAACACCCGACTCCAGAGAGCCTGGTGGTTCAAGCAGCAACTTCATCTAGTAGTAGGACCGCTTACCCTACTGTCCCACAGGATAGAGATGACAAGGTGTACAATTCTATGGCAAAGAAAGTCTTCTCTGCTTGTAGTATGGCGTTGAAGTCCATCAACGCCACCTGTACGCTCGCCAGGTCCAGTCACGCACTATTGGAGTGTACTTCATCAGCGGCTGACTGCATACCCGAAGGAGAAGAAAAGGAAGCCTTCCTTAACATTGTTAAAGATGGCAAAGATGCCATGTGCGAATCACTTCAAACTGGCATCGATTCCGCTGACAGTATCAGCAGGGCCATGGCGGCAAGTACAACAATCCGCAGGCATGCATGGTTGCGAAAGTCTGGCTTTGCTCCAGATGTACAGGCCAGTCTTTTGAATATGTCCTTTGACGGCTCTTCACAATTTGGAAAAAAGGCTGATGACCGTCTAGAAAAGTTAGACTTCTAAAGCAGCAGCAAAATCTTTAGGAGCTGCTATCCGCCAAACTCCTTTTCGCCCCTCAGGAACCTCTGGGAGAGGAAAGTCCTTTCGCTATTATTCCGCATACGGGAAAGGCAGAGGACAGCCGGCTCAAAGAGG
Source organism: Ambystoma mexicanum (assembly GCF_040938575.1). Lineage (NCBI taxonomy): Eukaryota > Metazoa > Chordata > Amphibia > Caudata > Ambystomatidae > Ambystoma > Ambystoma mexicanum. Next base: position 155,837,557 of record NC_090937.1, read on the forward strand.
CCAAAGGAGATCCACCCGAGGTGGACGGGTCAAAGGTACTAAGGCCGCAGCAGCAGCAGGTGCCTCTTTACCCTCGGCATCTGCATCAGCCGCCCCCAAACCACTCTGAAGCCTTTCCGCACAATACACCTGTAGGGGGCAGGTTAACTCACCATCTGACGGAATGGCAGGCTATTACGTCAGATGCTTGGGCATTGGAGACAGTTGCCCAGGGTTACTGCCTACCCTTTCTACACATCCCTCAGAGTCATCCACCGGGGAACAGCTCTCTAAAAGTTCCAGATTCGCTCCTCTTGCAGAAAATTATAGACCAGCTAGAGAAAGGTGCCATAGAACCGGTACCTGTAGCGGACAGGAACAAGGGCTGGTACTCCCCCTACTTTCTCATACCAAAGAAGGACAGAGGACTGAGACCCATCCTGGACTTACGAGAATTGAACAAGTTCCTCAGGAAGGACAAGTTCAATATGGTAACTCTCTCTCAGATCCTTGAGGCCCTCCAGCTCCAGGACTGGCTGGTATCTCTGGACCTTCAGGATGCTTATTTCCATGTGCCAATCCATCTAAAACACAGGGAATACCCGAGGTTCGCAATTGGCGACTCTCATTATCAATTTCGAGTTCTGCCATTTGGGCTGACCTCCGCCCCGAGGGTCTTCACCAAGCTGATGTCGGTAGTGGCGGCGAGTATAAGGAGGGAAGGGATCCACGTCTACCCTTACCTGGACGATTGGCTGATCAGGGGTATAGTTTCGGAAAAGGCCCAGGCCCAACTAGATTGTCTGCCACTTCCTTCACAAACTGGGCTTCTCCCTCAATTTAAAGAAGTCACAGATGATACCATCACAGAGACTCCAGTTCATTGGAGCGGTCCTGAACACTTCCCTGGGAAAAGCCTCGCCACCAGAGGTGAGGCCTCAAGATATTCTACAGATGGTCACCAAGTTTCAAAATGCCCAACGTCTCCCAGCCTTCGACTTTTTGAGGTTGCTAGGCCTCATGGCATCCTGCATCTTCCTTGTGCCAGAGGCTCGCCTGAGAATTAGATCTCTTCAGTGGGCACTGAGAAGTCAGTAGTCGCAATTCTCAGGGAGAATGACAGATCTCCGGATTCCAGATAAGGTAGCCCGCGACCTTCAATGGTGGGCCTATCCAGAGAACATCTTGAAAGGAGAACTGTTTTGGCAACCATGGCCGGAGATAACAGTAGTCACAGACGCCTCACTCACAGGGTGGGGAGCCCATGCCAACGACTTGACCATCAGCGGTCGTTGGTCTCCATCGGAGTCCAGACTACACATCAACCTATTGGAGCTGAGAGCGATCAGACTAGCACTGAAAGCTTTCCTGCCATCAGTAGAGGGCAGAAATGTCCTGATAATGACGGACAACACGGTGGCCATGCACTACCTCAACAAAAGAGGAGGCGTAGGATCACTGCCACTGTGTAGGAGGTGATACAGCTCTGGTTTTGGGCAATCCAAGAAGGAATCTCTCTATCGGCAGTCCACCTAGCCGGAGAGAAGAACTTGACAGCAGACGCTCTGAGCAGGCAGAGCACAGTCTCCCATGAGTGGGAGCTAGCTCAGGAAGCCCTTCAAGAGATCTTCACCCTTTGGGGAACCCCTCAGGTGGATCTGTTCGCCACAAGCACCAACAGGAAGTGCGATCTGTTCTGTTCAAGGGAATTTCCCCTGAGAGGAGCTCTAGGAGATGCGTTCGTAGTGGACTGGGAGTTTCCACTCCTTTACGCGTTCCCACCAGTCCCTGTTATTCCTCAAATGATCAGGAGGTTGAGAAGATTCCGGAAAACCATGATCCTAATTGCCCCGGATTGGGCCAGGAGAACGTGGTACCCGGACCTTCTAGATATGTCCACCTGCCCTCTCCGTCTTCCACTCAAAGAGAATCTTCTCTCGCAGAAGGGAGGTCAGGTTCTCCATCCAGACACCAGAACCCTCAACCTTCACGCTTGGCTTCTGAAAGGGTGAGGTACAAGGATTGGGATCTCCCTGATGACATCATGGAGGTGTTGCTTTCGGCCAGAAGGCCAGCAACAGTCTTTATACCGCTGCCGTTGGAACAAATTTTGCAGCTGGTGTAGGGAAGAGAATATCGACCCTTTTTCATGTGGTACACCAACGGTGTTATCGTTTCTACTCTACTTGGCAAACTCAGGCCTTCAAGTTGGCACTGTAAAAGGCTATCTCGCAGCGCTTTCTATCTTCAAGCGCACTGCGGAGGAACCATCGTATTTCAAACTTCCTCTAGTGGTACAATTTCTCAAGGGATTAACTAATGTTTATCCCCCAAAACCATTCCAGGTTCCCTTATGGGACTTAAATGTAGTCTAAAACTTCCTAATGGGCACTCCATTCGAACCACTTCACTCTTGTTCGCTGAGATTTCTCACGCTTAAAACTGTCCTATTGGTAGCACTAACATCTGCTAGGAGGGTGAGCGAGCTACAAGCTCTCTCCTGTAAACCCCCACATACAATTTTCCACAAAGACAAAGTTGTCCTACAGGTGAAGCCTAATTTCCTCCCAAAGGTGGTTTCTGAATTTCATATTACTCAGAAAATTACCTTACCTTCGTTCTACCCTCCTCCCCATCCGGGGAAAGAGGAGGAAAGGCTACATAGGCTGGACCCAAGGCGAGCTCTCAGCTTTTATATCAGCAGAATGGCTAGGATCAGGCAAGCAGACCAACTGTTTGTAGCATACACAGGTCACAAGTTGGGACTACCCATAACAAAACAAACCATCTCCAGGTGGATTATTTTGGCCATTCTGGAATGTTACAAACTGGCAAGGAAAGAGCCACCCCAAAAGCTCAGGGCTCATTCAACCAGGTATATTGCAGCCTCTTCGGCTCTCCAGAGAGGGGTACCGGTCCGAGACACATGTGCGGCTGCCACATGGTCATCCGCACATACATTCACAACATTTTACAATCTGGATTCCTCCACTACTCAAGAGACCAGATTTGGCAAGGCTGTATTACATTCAGTCCATCCCTAAAGGGATACATAACATTCTCACTCCCACCTCCAATTACATGCCACTGCTATGGGAGTCTATCAAAGATAAGGAATACGTCGGAGGACACAATCCCTTCGAAGAACAAGTTACTTCTTACCTTGTAACGTTCTTTCGACGGGATGTTCCTCCGACGTATTCCTTATCGCCCCTTCCATCCATCCCCGCAGTGATACTTCCCTTGTGGTTGCAGCTTACGCTCCTTCAAGGTCAATAACAAATTCAGGCATGACTTTTCTTATGCTACAAAACGGAACTGAGCAACGGACGCAGCGCGTGGCCATTTATGGGCATGGTGACGTTGGCGCCGATACAGTGGGCGTCGAGGGACATCGACTCGGCGGATGTCGACGCGCAGCGCCCTCTACAGAAAAAATTACTGAGGCCAGCAAGCTGGAAACGTGTTATCAAAGATAAGGAATATGTCGGAGGAACGTCCCTTCGAAAGAAAGTTACAAGGTAAGAAGTAACTTGTTCTTCTCCAACATGAGTCTGGCATGGATTCACATGCGAACCCTCCTTCCGACCACTCTGCGGCTCTTCTCTTGGTCCTACTGCCACTTTACGTGCTACCAAATCTGAAGATGGCTGCCAGAGGAGGGGCTTAGTTAGAGGGCAGTCATTGGCTGGGGGCAGTATGACCCAGATACCAGTGATTGGTTATTAGTAGAAAGACAGTTCAGAAACGAAACTGAAAATGATTTTTTCTTTACCGAGGATTCCCAGCCTGACGACGGGGAATATTCATGAGCATGTAAATCCATGCCAGACCTATGCCGGAGAACAACAGTTACAGGTAGTAGAGAAGTCGGTCAAATTAATCACCCTTACATTTGTTACATTATTGGAAAAGGTTACTGATAGGTCATTCCCCCTTGCCAGACACCTCTGTCCAACCCGTTTCACAGTCCTTCTCTACAGTGGATGGTATAATCTGTCACTGTGAATCGTAATCTCCGTAAGAGCTGTATCTCACGTTTTATAGCCTCTGTCACTATATTCAAATCAATGTGCATAGTGACCATGTTTTTTTGAACTGTGGCAAAACTCTACTCGCTCGATGTCCTTGGAATTTATTGCGTACAAATTCAGAATCTCAGTGAGTATAGCAGATCTATTGAGGACTAAACGTGCATCGTCCTTAAAAGTGCTTTCAATGATAAAGCTGCAACACAAGGCCCGTCAGACTTCCCAGCTGGAGTACCACTATGACTAGGCAAAGTCGCTTTTAAAACACCCACGTCGTTGTTACTAGAGCCATTAGCACCCCTAAGAATGCAATACATGTTGGGTTTATTCAATAACCAAGTGGCTTTTTGCTCAGTCACCTGATTCACGGTTAAAGTGCGCAATTTAGCATGCAAATAGTCTGCGTTAGTTAGTTACTTCTGGCAGTACCAAAGCCGAAGAGCACTTAGCGTTCCAGCCTTCCATGACCACCTTGTTGTATTTCTTCGCCGAACTACCAGTCTCCATTCCGGACACTAGGGCAGAATGCTCTACCCTACTAACAAACAAGATGCTCCCCTTAATGTGTTGGATACGTTAACTGCTTGTTGTGTGATGGGACTGTCGGAGGGTGGGGGGCGGGCGTGAGGGGGCAACGGTGGAATGTTAGTAGCCCACTGTTTGGGCTTGTTGGTACACATGTTTACTAAAATGCAAAAATAAAGTTTAATGTGTTGGATACTTTTCAAGTGAGAAAAAAAGTCGGTGAGTCTGAGATGGTGTAGACGTTTGCAGCAGATGAGGCTACTGCATCTGTCTACGCCGATACACATACTCTACATTTTGAGGTGCCAGCTTCACTTTCCATAACCACTGCAGGAAGCTGCAAAGTTTGCTGGTATTGGGTAACAGTAGTTGTCATTATTGCAGTCACTCGCGCCCCCTAATGTGGTGTTAATACTTTGTCTTCCGTCTATATCATTTTATTCTGTCTCATCCTCACTCTCCGAAAAGCTGCCAATTATCACCGTAACAGATTTTTCAGCGACAACCCGTACCTTTGGGGGGTTCGGTTTCATTTTTGCTATTGCGCCCTGCATCATTAAATTTTGCAGGAATTTTATGGGTGACTTTTTATTATTCTTATAGCCCCTACAGTTTTCATTTTTTTGCCCATGTGATTTTCGATGTTATTGCGCTTCTTACCTTTTTTGTGTAATGACACCGGAGCTGGAGAAGTGACCACTGCTGGGGGTTGGGGGGGAACAGGACAATCCCTTGATGCTGGCTGTGGAGGGCATTGTGCTGTTTCACCTTGCTTTTGAGTAAAAATCTTCAGTGCTTTAGAACATCTGAATGACTTGTGAAAGATCTGACATCCCAGAATACTGCAGCTGGTGTTTAGGAAAACAAAATGCCTTTAGCTCGGCTTCATTTGTTGCCCCAAGTGCAATTGGGTGCGTTTTGGACCTCCAATTTTATACTTTTTATATAAGGAGACAAACAAAATGCATGTAATTTAAAGCAATAAGCGCTTTCTCCGGGCTAGGGCTGTTTTCAACGTTGCTATGTGACAAAGATGTGGAAAGACATTTATATTGGTTTGGCCGATGTGTGGAAGCATAGGAGGTGATAGATATGTCCGCGTCAGCCCCATCCACCTCACTATCCATATATATTGGGGGTGATTGGAAACCATTTACATCACTCCTCATTGGATTAACCACCTGGTTTTCAAGTAAATGTTAATGCTAAAGGTATTTGTACTGCACACCGTCACCAATGCAATTGGTCCCCAGGCGCTCTGGTGGATCTGTAAACAAGAGGGTGGGGTGGGGTGGGGTACGGAAAAGAGGGAGTAGGAAAGTGAGAGGTGGTGTGCTGCTGGGAGCTTCTGTTCGGTTTTCACAGTGCACTGAGCTTTGGTGTGAATATCGCATCAATGCAAGACCTTGTGTGCTGTTGGTGCAGTTTATTTGCTGTTGTGGTGTTGTGAAGTGGGTGTGGTTTGCTGAGCAAGAAGATGGTTGCATGGATTTTCGGGTGAGTTTAGATATGCAGAGATTTGAGCATACGGTTAGTGGTTTATATATCTTAGTCCTTATAAATCTTGTTGTATGTGTCCAGTTGTCCTATCGGTAGAAATCATTTCTTCTTTACTGTCCGTCTAATTGTTATGGGTGATGTTGTGGCGTGTTCTCAGCTGTGTTGTTTTGAACTTGGTGTGATAGGAAGGGGTGTCTCTTGTCCCCCACTCTGGTATTTGTGCTGTAAATTAGCAGTCACCCACTCCGTTGTTAGCTATTTTCTGATGGTGGTCCATTGTTGCCTATATGTGATGTGCAGGCCAAGGTGTTATTGATATATTGTTGTTGTCTTTCCATCCTGATCTATCCTTATTCATACTAAGGTATTGTCCTATCATATCTATCTTTCATATTGGTAAGTTGATATGCCGTAGGTTCTTCTTCCTTAACTTCTGTTTATGGGCGATAGCTTAGGAGGATCGGTTTCTTCACTCAGCATTGTTTCAACTGTGTATTTGCCCCGTAGGCTTTTTTCTAGTTATGGGCTGAAAAGTTTCCTGAGTAGTAGGTGGTTTCTTGTGTTATGTATATCCTTTGGTAGCTTATTCCAAGTTTTTGGAGCGAGGTGAGAGAAATAAGATCCTCTGAATTTTCTTTTGTTGCAAGGTTTTACGTCCAAATGGATGTCGCTGCTCGATCTGAGCATCCTTTTTGGGCGATGTAGGTTTAATTTGTCTCTTCTTGCTTGCCTTCGTGCAGAATATTTTGCAGTGAACATATATTAGGCTATTTCTCTGCCTCCTCACTTCATTGGTCTTAAAAACTGTAGATTATCTAGCTACCGTGTGTACACCCTTTTTTACAAGTAGAAGGCACTGACCGTGCGCACACCCTTTTTTGTTAGTTGAAGTCACTGATCTGAGTGGCATACAGTGGGTGTTAATGGAATACAACATGGTTGCACATGCACCCAAGCACTCTGAGGTTGTTTTATATTGTGCAAAAAATGTTGTACCTTCCCTTCTATGGAGGATAATCCTCCAAGTTTAAAGGAAGTACTGTGCGTGACTAAGTGAATGAGTGTCAGTGCAGTTGTGTAATTAATGATAAACCATTCTTATTTGTTTTCTAGCAAACTCTGTGTCTGCTGGCCAGCTGCTCTGTGGAGGGCTCTTTTCTACTGACTCTCTCTCCAATTGGTGTGCTGCAGTGGCCCTTGCCCACGCCCTGCATGAAAATTCCACCCAGAAGGAGCAATTGCTGAGGGTACAACTAGCAACTAGCATTGGGAACCCCCCAGTGTCTCTGCTTCAGCAGTGTACCAACATACTTTCACAGGTACAAATTTACAGTTTAGATATGTGAAGTTACTCTTCTAAGATGAAATTTGACTTGAACTCTGTGTGTTAACATGCATGTGTGGCAAGGAAGACAATCTGGACTGGGTTGGATGATTGGATGTTGTGCTATAGGCTGTCAATATAACTACTTACAGAGTCCATCTTCCTGTACCACTGCTGACCAAATTAAAGTGTCATTGCTAACCTTTTGTTCCCCTTTCATTTGTCTCACAATTGCCTTGCATTTCAATTATAGGATCCTCCTCATTCATTACATTTGCACATCGATCTGCCCTTTACTATGTACCCCTTAGTTTATCCCATCATAAACGCCAATACCATCTTTCCTCATAACGTCAACTGCCCTTGTGTCAATATGTCGCTGGTAGATCAAACCCACCTGTCAGAATCTGATAGTATACCAGATTCTACAATGTTAGTGCCACTACCCTGCTTGGTTTCAAAAATAATTGAGCACTTAGTTGAGCTTCTGCAGGTCGGGTGTATATTTATTGAATACATTTTGCGTTGTTTGGAGGGTGGAAACTGCAGCACATGAGATGTACATTTCTTCTATGTTGGTAGCACTCTGCCTAATGCACAAACTGTGTCTGGTTTGACCACAAGTCCCTCTTTTTCTGTAACGTGTGAACACACTGGAGAGGCAGTTCGTCTTATTGATGTAAATGGTGATCTCTCCTATGTGGAAATACGGTTTTGGGTGGCCTTGAAGGTAAAAGCTGGTCCATTATTTCCAATAGTTCTCAAAGCCCACTTCTCTGTAGTAGCCAGCAATGTCTTCCTTTCAAACTTGTATGGTTTCTTGCTATACTCCTCATTGCTGTTTGTGCTACTCAAATTATCTCTTCAAATGGTTTCCTTCCTCCAAAGGATCCTCATGGACACTCCTGCATTGGTCAGGCTTTGGAATTTTTTTCAGCTACCAAGTGGTGCACTGATTGCCCCTGGACAGGGCCCAGAACATCTGGGCATGTCCATCTGTCCTTTCTGCTGCCTCCTGGAGAGGGTAGACCTATTCTCCCAATTAGAGGGCAGGATACTTCACCACAGCCTGGCCAACCTCAGCCTTCATGCTTTGAAGGCTGAGAGGCGGAGGTAGGAGGAGTGGGATTTTTCGGACAGATACTATGTCAATCTATGCCTGCAAGTGGCATATGCTTTGCCCTGGTGCCACAAGAAGGGTCTTGACTCCTTTGTCAGGTCTACATTGGACGTGTTTCTGATTTTTTGCTATGTTTCTAATTGGCACTGTTAAGGTGAACCTAGATGCTCTTTTTCAGTTTTTTCAAAAGGACGCATGGACAGAGCTCTTGCTTTTCCATCCATACTGCAATTTGTTTTGCCAGTATTGCCTAATGATTTACCTCCACACCAGTTTGGTGTATCTCCCTGCTGTTTGAATCTTTAACATTTCTCCTAGTGGCTCCATTTGAGCCTTTGCATTTGTATTCTTGGAGGTTGCTCACCCTTCAGGGCGGTCTTTCAGGTTGCTACCCCTAACCCCCATGAATTTGGTGAGTGAGCGCTTAGCTCTTTCTTAAGCCCACTTACATTGCCTTCTTCAAGGGGAAGGTGAACTGGCGGGTGAACCAATCGTTCCTAGGTATGTGCCAGACATTCAGCAAATAAAATGTGGACTTTCGGACTTTCATCTTTCCCAGAAGATTCATCTTTAGGTCTTCTACCCTGTGACTCCTCCATCTTCGGAGAAGAGGTTTAATGGAGGGTTCAAAAGGGCTGTCGGCTACTATTTTTCTTGGGCAACAGATAGCAGGAAAGGTGACCAGTAGTTAGTCATTTTTACTGCTGTTCAGACCGGTAGGGCTTTTACCAAGGTGACCTTGTCCTGGAGCACCAGCTTTTGCATTGCTAATGTATTCATCCCCTCATCTTAAATGTATCTTCAAAGTGTCCGCTGTTTTCGGAAACATAGCAGCCACCATGGAGCGTAATGCTGCTCAACATATGCTCCACACAGCGCCCAGGACATGAGACACCTCAGTTTCTTTTTCCATTCACTCAGTTTGCTGCATCAGGGGTTATTAATTGTGTCATGCCTAATCCCCGAAATGCCTTTTGCTTCAAGCCCTGTAGGGATTGCATGAGGCCGAAGACTGCAGCTTTTGTCTATGCACTCCAAGGCACTTTGGCACTTGCTTCTAAACTTTACACTTTCTGCTACGAAGGTGGGAAACTGGCTCTGTACAAATCACCTGTTTTGGATCCTTCGGCCAAGAAGGCAGAGGTGCCCGAGAGAACACACATAATCATGTCACGGGTGGGATGTGGGGGGTGGTAGTCGAGAGAGGGAAGAAAATTACCTCCATTTTAGAGGGGTTAAGATGAAAGAAATATAAAGACATCCAAGATTGGATGGAGAGGAAACGGGCCCAATGAGATAAGTGAATAGAGTTAAAAAATAATAGAAAGACTAGTCATCAGTATAAAGATGGTAGGAGAATCCATGTGCAGTGGTAACAGCCCCAACAGGGGAGAAGCATCTATGGAGAAAAGGAGCGGACCAAGCACAGAACAAAACCTTGGGGGGCTGTGATGAATCCTATAGAGCCTAAAGTCTCCTCCCATGTGGCCAGGGGAAAGCAGTCGATACCTGATCCTGCCCCTGGGAGCGGTAGTATGAGGATCGATCACATAAGGGGAGTTGGCTGTTGGGGAGATGTCAGGACTCCATTAGGTGAGACACAATATTCTCCCTTTCTCTGCGAGGAAGATCCTATAGTTCCAGAGTTCCTGATGACATGTTGCCTTAAAACCTCTCCTTGTTAGACATCCTAGAAGGAATGCCATTCATACTTCATGTGTGCCTAACACCAGCATAACATCTTCTGTCTCTGTTTCTGATTTAAACACAAATGTAAAACTATGTAACATTAAATGGTTAGAGCCATTTGTGGACTCTAACTCCCATAAGCCTCAAGGACTGAGATGAGGACAAAGGAGTCAATATGGAACGAAAGGAACATCGAACTCAACGTACGGACTAGTTATACTAGCAATCAGCTGCGTGGGGCATTTAAACTTGATGAACATCTTCAGTGGAGGAGAATGAGAGCTGCAGAGCAGGTGGAGCCTGAAGCGTGACCCACAGAAGGAGAGGCACAGAGACAAGCTGTGCTGATAGAGCAACATGCTTGCAGGCAGCTACCCGGAGACCTGCTTCACAGTTTAAACAGGAGACAGGTGAAAGTACAGCGGGAGGACCGGTGGAAGGCCGACAGCTGCTGCGTTGCTGTAGAGTGCGCAGTCTTGTGAGTGCGAGGAGTGGTGGAGCCCACGTGGAAACCGGAGGAGCATCTCCATGACCAGGGAAGCCGTCCCCAAGACAGAGCTATACGTTGCACCGGTGAGTCGGCCCAGTGAAGTCTGAGGTCCCGGTATGTGTCAGCAAGCGTACAAACAATTGCATAGTCATTTTGAATACCGGCTAGATAGAGTGGAAAGGCAAAGATTGTACAAGTCCCCTTATTTGAAATGCCAATTTGGGGTAAGTTGGAACAAACATTACACCAGCAAAGGATATTTCTGAGGAAGTTAAAAGGCAAAGGTTGTACAAATCTCCTTATATGTAATGTCAGTTTAGGGAAAATTAGAACAAGCATTGCCACAAGCCAAGAGATACTAGTGAAGAGGTTGAGAGAAAGAACTTGAACACATCTCCATATATGAAATGTCAAGATGGTGGAAGTTGGAATAAGTAGTACTTGAAGTCAAAAGGTATAAACAGCGAAGGGGTGCAACTGTTATACTTGGAATGAGTGAACATTGTAGAAAGACCTGGTGAACAAAACACATCAGGCAGCGAACCCTTTTTGGAGAAAGATACCTGGCAGGCAAGTACACCAGGGGATCTGGCAGATCCAGAAAGTGGAGGGGGGAGGGGAGATTCCTGGCGGGAGTATACCAGGGAATCCATAAAGCCTATGAAAGAAAGACTCTGTGAAGGATACCTGGCAGGGGAGTACACCAGGAAACCATTTTCAGAACAGTAGTGTAAAGGACATGTTTACCATTATGTCATTTGTGAAACAGTTGTGAAAAATAGACACTTTCCCATCTTTTAAAGCTGAAGAGACTTCTTTTGATATTTTCAAAAACAGTGTTGTGAGAAAAGACGTTTCTACTATTTCCAAGGAATCATTGTTTGGGAAAAGACACTTTTTGCCATCCTTAAGAAAGTGCTTTACGAAAGAGACATTTCAGCCATCCTTTAAAAACCCAGACTTTAAGAAAGACACTGTGGTTATCCTACCTGAAACAATCATGGGGAAGGGGAACCCCTCCTGAATTCAATGATTATTTGTTGAACTTTCATTGTAAGGTGGTGTCCATGACCCATGACTGCAGGTTACAAGTGGGCTCACAGTTCTGCAAAACGGGAGTGGGGTAGAACACTTAGGGGCCAGGGAATGCAGCAAAGTAAGGGTGGGTCAGGGTGAATGAGAGTAGGTGGAGGGTGGTGTGACCGGGCGGCCAAACCAAGCTGCAGCAGCAGTAAAGTGAGGACAGCTGAAATGCCAGGTGTGACTAATGAGCGTGTTTTTTTTATTTCCTTCTGTGTATTGGCGGGGAGAGAACAGAGGGAGACTGACGTAGAATCAGGAGAGGAGGCGGTCGATGGGGCTGCTGACGGCAAGGAGCCATTTGTGTGGGCTTATTAGCCCGAGAGCAAAAACAGGAGACCCTGAAGGGCAGGGGGAGTGGGTGCAGCCGTAGCTCTGAAGATTACAGGCAGAGCCGGATAACCGCCTTGCACAGTTCCAGCGGTGTGATAGAAAGCAGAGGACAGTTCACAGCGGGCAGCTTGGCTTGAGGAACGCAGCCTGCTGAATAACTGGATTCCAGCAGTAGACCCGAAATATGCTGATGTGGGAAACACTTTGGCCTGGAAAGAAGACACTATACACAGCTTTAATTTGGGAATCCGACTATTGTGGGGATTTCGATAAAAATAAAAAAAACTTACAACGCCGCCAACGAGGGAGAACAGCACAGGTTAAGGCGGGTTAACTTTGTGAATTTATGATCTTCCTGAGGAAAAGGAGACTAAAATAGACAACCAGCATACCGGATTACCACCCATGGGTGAGACCATTCCAGGTCCTTGTCAGGATTCAAGTGTGCTGGGAACAGACAGCAGACTCTCGGGGAAGAACATTATATGGTAATCACATCTTTGGTGAGACCGGAGTCTTGTTTTGGTGAAATATGTGTTCTGTTTAATAAAACACCCTCAACCTGACCTACATCGTCCTTGGTGTTATTTACTATAGGAGGTAGACCATATACCAGGGGTTCATCCTACTAATCGCAAGGATATAGGAGATCCTACCAAGGATATCGGAGGTCAAAAGACTGTAGGCAAACTCAGAGGCGTAAGCAAACTCCGGTCTCCCAGAGAGGTCGGCAAGGAAAGCAGCAGCAGTAATGACTGTTACCCTAGACAAAAGCAGGTGAGGAAGGGGCATGCACAGTATGTCCAAAACTGGAAACACCTAACATCAGACAGGTGGGTGCTGGAGGCAGTAACCAATGGACATCTACTGGAATTTACAGGTCTTCCACCCCCTCCCCCACCCCCTGAAATCCCGCCGAATAATCACACACCTGTGCACTTAAACTTGTTACTACAGGAGTCACAGCAAATGTAACAAAAAGCTATAGAAAAGGTTCCAAGGCACAGAGGGCACAGGGTTTACTCCCGATATTTTGTCATTCGAAGACCCAGAAGGCAAATGGCGACCCATTTTAGGTCTGCGCAAACTGAACAGGTTCATAAAGAAGCAAAACTTCACCATAAAACTGCAGTAGGTCATAAAGGCAGCGCAGCCTCACACCTTTCTGCTGTCCCCAGCCCTCCAGGACGCATACTTCCACATACCAATTCACTCAAGGCACAGGCATTATTTGCGCTTCGTAGTACAAGGTACCCATTGCCAATTTCGAGTGTTGCCATGCAGCCCAAAGGTGGCCACCTGCACGTTCACTAAGTGTCTTGCTCTGATAGCCGCCAGCCTGTGCAGGGAGGGCCACCATGTCTACCCCTATTTGGACGACTGGTTGGTGCAATTACACACACTGGCCGGGCCACAGCGCTCCTCATCGCAAACAGTGCAGCGTCGCCAAGACTTGTGATTTTCCATAAATTGCAAGAAGTCCTTGCTTCTGTCATCCAAAACATTTGTTTTTCTTTGGGCAGAATTCTTTTCCGAAGAGCCGAAGGTACGTCTGTCAACAGGAAGAGTGGACACATTTGTCTCTCTGATCCCAACCTTCAGTCCAGGACGATCGCTAACTGGGCGCTACTGCATGCGGCTTCTGGAAACTATGGCGTAGTGTATCCCGCTGATGCCAAACTGCATGCTCCATATGAGGCTACTGCAGGAATTCATCTCATCAAATTGGCTCCAAATTTCAGTAACGTGGAGAGACAAAGTACAGGTCTCAGCTAAACTGACCCAGAAATGTTAGTGATGGGCAAACAGACCCAATATCACAAAAGACAATCCTTTTCAGGATCCACCATATCACAAGACTGTCAACACTGTCCAACTATTGGTCTGGAGAGCCGACATTGACCAGTTACATCGGAGGAATGTGGACCGAATGACTCCGAACTGGTCACACCAAACGTGGTATTTGAATGGATTGTGTCCTCCCACGTATTCCTGATCTTTGATATTCGTATCACCTGCTTTGCTGCATAGGAAAATATTGTTGCACACCAGAGGGCGCTGTGCTCGATGTCCTGGCGTCTATGTCCCTCGAGGGCTGCTGTAGAGCGTCAGTCATCCGCAGTACAAATAGCCCGAGCCGCGCCTGTTGGTTTCAGTTCAGTTTTTCCGAAAGCTTTTGCTTCGAGTGTTTGAAACAGCGCTTCAGTTTTCGTCAAGATGTCTTCATCTTCTAATCCTTTGACCCCAAAAACTGGCTTAAAAAACACAAGCATTGTGGGAGGAAAATGTCCATGACTGATCCCCATCGCGTCTGCCTGGGTTCCGAACATCGGACTGATGACTGCGGGTCCTGTCAAGCCATGAAAGGAAAAGCTCTCAAGGAACGCTGGGGTGAATTGGCGGTGGGGAGGGAAACTTCGTAGCCTTCTTCAAAGAGGAATATAGACTCACGGAGTCTAGGGACATGTCCCGACGTAAATCGAAGAAGTCTTGATCGAGGAGTCGGTCGAGAAAATCTTTGTCGTCTTCATCAAAGAAGGCGAAGAAGTGACGTCACTTATCTCCCTCTTATTCTTCTTCTTCTGACTCTACAAGGGATATCACTTGTCCAACTAAACATGATTCCACTAGAAAATGGGAGGGTTTCAGAGCCTCAATGATGCAAATCTTCGAGAATGCAGCCCGAAACTCTCAAAGAAGTCAGGCGAAGATCATGCCCCAGTTCATTCTTTGGATGGCAGAGGAAGGTCAGAGACTACTAAACGCTCTAAATCCAGCGAGAAATCGTCGAGGGTACCGCCTAGCGAACCTTCTCCGATACCTCAGAAAAAGAGCAAGTCGACAAGCCCATCGGTGAATAAATCGAAGGCAACACCGGACAAAATGGCATTGGGTTCCAAACCTTCGACACCAGTGTCGAAGGTTTCGTCAACACCAGTGTCGAAGGTTTTGTCGACCCCATTCTCGATAACACCTTTGTCTAAGGCACCTTCGACTTTATCGAAGCCAGCCGTCGACAACATTGACGCTTCTGTTGAAGACCGTGTCAATTCCTGTAGTGTCATCGACGCCATTGGCGAAACCAATGCCAATGCCTTCATGGCCTCAACCCACGGGTAAGATTAATACCCATTTGCCAAGGAAAGGCTTTTTCAAGTCTGAATTCTATTTGAGGAGGGGCAATCCTCTGAGAATGATTCTTCCCCATTTGGGCTGAAATATCGATCAAAGAACGCTCCTGAGGAGCTGATTGACCAAGAATCGAAGATGTCTGATCTTTGACTGCCTCCATTCAGCTAGTGGCCTAGACACTTCGCCTGAACTGGAGTTTGAAAAACCTGATCCAACTGGTCACGCTGATTCAGCATACAGGAATATTATTAATAGGGTTGGGGGAGTTCATGGGCTGGAGCAGAAATTCTCCTACCTATGAACAAGATGACATGACAGATATTCTGAACCAGGGTCTTCGGAAGGATCCAATACTACCTTTTCATGCAGCCCTTCAAGGGACGGTCATGTCAAACTGGAAGACTCCAGAGTTTGAACCTGCAGTAAACAAACATTTTACCCGAAAATATAGACCTTCATCCATTGATCCAGATCATTTGACTAAGCACCCTACACCTGAAAGCTTAGTGGTCCAAGCAGCTACGTCCACCAGACAGTCTGCTTATCCTTCTATTCCCCCGGATAGGGTTGACAAGAGTATTGATTCCTGGGCACACAAGATCTTTTCTTCGAGCAGTATGGCTTGAAAATCAACCAATGCTACTTGTACCCTTTTGAGGTTTACCTACACCCTGTGGGACTGTTAGCATGGCGGCTCAGCACATTCTGGAAGGCGAGGAGCGAGACAGCTTCCTGGCTATTGTAAAGGATTGAAAGGAGGCAATGGGGAAATGTCTCCAGTCAGGACTGGACACTGCTGACAGCATCAGCCGGTCAATGGCTTCTAGCACCATGCTACGCAGGTTTGCGTGGCTGAGAAAGTCGGGCTTTGCACCGGATGTGCAGGCCAGGCTACTCAATATGCCCTTTGACGGCTTAAGGTTGTTCGGCAGCAAGGCGGATGAGAGTCTAGAGAAGCGGCAGACCTCTAAGGCAGCGGCTAAGTCACTTAGCGCCTCCATACGTCAACACCAGCAACACTCCTACTCAGGCTCATCTTCCTGGAGGGGTCGTCCTTTTTGTTTCTATTCCTCATTTGAAAGGGGAAGAGGACCGGCTAGTCAAAGAGGACAAAATAGATTCCCTCGTGGTGGACGAGGAAAGGGTGCTAGATCAGCCCCAGCAGCGGCAACTGTCCCCTCAGCCGCTGCTGCAGTCGCCTCTAAGCTACTCTGAGGTCTCTACCCACAAGTCCCCAGTGGGAGGCAGAATCTCTCAGCATCTGAACGAATGGCAGGGCATTACTTCAGATGCTTGGGCACTGGAAACGGTAGCCCAGGGTTACTGCCTTTCTTTCCAGAAAAGGCCTCAGGATCATCCACCGGTATACAACTCTGTCAAAATTCCAGATCCGCTCATTGTGCAGGAAATTTGAACCCTGCAAGAGAAAGGTGCAATAGAACATGTACCTGTAGCGGAGAGGAACAAGGGTTGGTATTCCCCTTACTTTCTCATTCCCAAAAAGGACGGAGGATTGAGACCCATCTTGGACTTAAGAAATGTGAACAAATTCCTCAGGAAGGACAAGTTCAAGATGGTAACCCTTTCTCAGATCCTTCAGGCTCTCCAACGCCAAGACTGGTTGATATCATTGGACCTTCAGGATGCTTACTTTCATGCGCCAATCCATCTCAAGCACAAAGTACCCGAGGTTCGCGGTTGGCAGTTCTCATTTTCAATTTAGAGTTCTGCCATTTCGGCTGACCTCCGCCACAAGGTTTTTCACCAAACTGATGATGGTAGTGGCAGCAAGTCTTAGGAGAGGGGGGATTCACGTCTACCCCTACGTGGACGAATGGTTAATCGGGGCCCATTCACCTGAACAGGCCCAGGGGCATCGGAGGATTACCTGCCACTTCCTACACAGACTGGGCTTCTCCCTCAATTACAGGAAGTCTCATATGATACCATTCCAAAGACTCCTATTCATTGGAGCAGTCCTGCATACTTTCTCAGGGAGAGCCTCGCCTCCCGAGGTGAGAGCTCAGCACATTCTGCAGATGTTAACAAAGTTCCAGTATGCCCAGTATCTGCCGGTCTTCATTTCGGCCTCATGGCATGCTGCATTTTTCTGGTGCCAGAGGCCAGATTGAGAATGAGATCCCTTCAGTGGGCCCTCAGGACTCGGTGGTCCCAATTTTCGGGGAATGTGTCAGATCTTTTGCAGGTTCCAACCAGAGTGGCTCAAAATCTGCTATGGTGGGCTTGCAAGGACTATATTCTCAAGGGAGAATCATTTTGGCAACCATGACCGGAGATAACAGTAGTGACGGACGCCTAACTCACATGGTGGGGAGCTCATACCAACGATCTGACAATTAGCAGTCGTTGGTCTACATCTGAGCCCAATCTACACATCAACCTTTTGGAGCTGAGGACAATCAGACTTGTGTTGAAGGCCTTTCTGCTCTCTGTACGGGGAAAGAATGTCCTGATAATGATGGACAACACAGTGGCCATGTACCATCTCAGCACGAGGGGAGCCGTAGGGTCACTACCACTGAGGCAATGCAGTTTTGGCCAATACAAGAAGGAATCTCTCTATCCGCAGTTCACCTAACCGGAGAGAAGAACACAGCGACGGACGCTCTGAGCAGGCAGAGCACAGTCTCCCACAAGTGGGAACTAGCACAAAGTCCTTC
The DNA here is from genome assembly GCF_040938575.1 of Ambystoma mexicanum. Taxonomy (NCBI): domain Eukaryota; kingdom Metazoa; phylum Chordata; class Amphibia; order Caudata; family Ambystomatidae; genus Ambystoma; species Ambystoma mexicanum. The sequence continues at coordinate 155,855,441 of NC_090937.1, forward strand.
AAGAGATAGTCACCCTTTGGGGAACCCCTCAAGTATATCTGTTCGTGACCGAGGTCGATCGGAAGTGTGATCAGTAGTGCTCAAAGGAATGTCCTCCAAGAGGAGCTCTAGGGGACGCGTTCGTAATGGACTGTGAATTTCCACTCTTGTATGCGTTTCCTCCAGTCCCTGTGATTCCTCATGTTATCAAGAGGTTGAGAAAGTTCAGGAAAACCATGATCCTAAATGCCCCGGACTGGGCCAGGAGGACGGGACCTTCTGGACATGTCAATCTGCCCTACAATATGTCTTCCGCAAAGAGGACCTTCTCTCGCAAGAGGAAGGTCAGTTCTCCATCCAGAGGTCAAGACACACAGCCTTCACACATGGTTTCTGAGAGGCTTAGATATAAGGATTGGGACCTCCTGGACTACGTAATGGAGATTTTGCTTTCGGCCAGAAGGCCAGCAACAAAATCTTTGTACTGGTGTAGTTGGAAAAGGTTCAGTAACTGGTGCAGGGATAAGAATGTTGATCCATTCCTATGTGGCACACCTATCATTTAGCCAATCCGGGGCTTCAGATTGGTACAATAAAAGCGGTGCTTTCTATCTTTAAGCGCTACTCTGAAGAAGTGTCTTATTTCAAGATACCATTGATTGTAAAATGTTTGAAGGGTCTCACTAACGTGTACCCACCAGTCCCATTCCATATCCCTGTTTGGGATCTAAATTAAGTATTAAAATTCCTTACATGCATTCCTTTTGAGCCTTTGCACTCTTATCCTCCAAGGCACCTCACATTGAAAAGAGTCCTACTAGTGGCTATTACATCAGTCCGCAGGGTGACTGAGTTACAGGCTCTCTCTTGTAAGCCTCCTCACACCATTTTACATTAAGATAAAGTAATACTCAAAGTCTAACCTTCATTCCTACCCAGGGTAGTCTCTGACTTTCATTTGTCTCAAAAAATTACTTTGCCATCTTTCTAACCTCCCCCTCATGCAGGTAAGGAGGAAGAAAGGCTTCACAGGCTGGACCCAAAAAGGGCGCTCAGCTTTTATATTTCTAGACTTGAAAAGGTTCGACAAAGTGAGCATCTTTTCATTGTATATACTGGCCACAAATTGGGCCTGGCAGTAACAAAACAAACCTTATCTAGATGGATAATTTTGACACTCGGAGAATGTTACAAACTGGCAGGTAAAGAACCTCGAGATGGGCTAAGAGCTCATTCCATTAGGGGTATGGCAACTTTGACAGCTCTTCAAAGGGATGTCCCGGTGCCGGATATCTGTGCAGCAGCCACCTGGTAGTCTATGCATACATTTGTGAAACATTACTGTCACCCCAAGGAGGTCTTTTTGCTAAGGCCGTTCTTCATATGGTCCATGATTAGGATTAATTGGTACTCCCTCCTCCAAATTTTCACTGCTTTGGGAGCCTATCAAAGATGAGGAATATGTGGGAGGACACAATCCATTCGAAGAGCAAGTTACTTAACAACTGTTAATGTTCTTTGGACTGGATGTTCCTCCCACATATTCCTCATCGACCCTCCCAGCGCTCTGAAACACTTGTGTACGAGCGCAATAGAAATAAAATATCAATATCAATACCCTGCCATACAATTTATTTGAATTAAACTCTGTGTTCCTTGAGAGTTTACGGTCTAAGGGTATGCCAGGTCATCTCCTCAGGTGAGGATATCGAAAAAACAGAACTGAAGCCAACGCGTGGCTCGAGCTATTTGTACTGCGGATAACATCGACGCTCTACAGCAGCCCTCGAGGGACATCGACGCCACGACATTAAGCACAGTGCCCTATGGTGTGGAATTTTCTTTTCCGAAGCAGCAAAGCTGATGAATATCCAAGATGAGGAATGTGTGGGAGGATATAAGATATATTTTTCTACAAAAGGAAGGAACAATCAACAAATTCCTTACAGATAGCAATTACGAGATACAGCCCTTAAACAGATATAGGCTGCATTCTGTGTTTCAAATCATCATCAGAAAACATTTTCTTCACAAAATATCATTTTTAATATATTAATCTCTTGTTAAGCACAAGTAATACAAAAATTATTTAAAAAGCATATACATATTACACAGTCATATACAAAGTAAAAACACTACACCCTCACAATATCAAAACTAGTATGCTGAAATATTCAACCAGCACACCACACTCATGGCAACTTAATAAATCTCATTTTCCATTGTGTGACAAAGCCCAACTTATATAAGTTTCTGTCCTCTGTGTTCAATGTAACCGGACATTCATCAGGGGCAGAAGTGGTCCTGTGCTTTGGGTAGAATCTTCCTATTCATACACCCATTGCTATCTCTAAGGATAAAAAACAAAACACAAACGTATCACTAATACGGGCATCATAGGTTAAATTTATACACCATAGCCAATCCCTCATCACCAAAAGGGTGTCCAGTATACAGTAAATCATATACCTGAACCATGGTACCAAGAATTGCATGTCTTGTACCTCACAAGTCAAACACATTCAGACTCTTCACTACTAGAATAGGCAGAAAACACTATAGAGTACCATGAATAGTCTATTGACAAACCATAATACGGTCTCTCCAATTCATACTGACCGGGCCAATACCCCAATCATCGGTAGATGTAACATATCCAATAACGTGGGAGTCATATTGGAATTAAAGATTTTCTAATAAAGCTACTTGGCAGAGTGTTTATGTAGCCCCATATATATGCCTGACCCTGAAAGTTCTTACCTCCCACGGGCTATTCCAAGAGTCCTCCAATCTGCAAACGAATCAGCATCCTGCAAAATCGGACCTCTTCCCTCTAACAGGCAGGAATCTCACTAGTTCTAAAATCAATATGTAAGCACGTGTAAGCACAACATAATGGAAACAATGTCAGCGAAACACTCCCTAACACGATCCTCAATTTGTCAGAACAATATGTCCTGGCGCTCACCTATTCCGGGAAAGGCGCACGTCCCGTCATACATTAAATGTAGAAGGCTGAAATCAAAAACCGGCAATGTGGACAAATCCTCTATCATCCCGGCGAACAGCCGTTCAACAAAGACCATTGCGGGAAACATCCGTAACGTCATGACGGCATCGCGCTGAATAACGCACGATGACGTCACACGTCTTAACCTACGTCCAAGCCAGGCAGAGTCAGGCAACAAGTCAGGGCAAGGAAAACGAGGCTAACACCGTACCACCAATATTGTGATTGGTCAAAAACGGAGTATCCTCATACCAACCCAGTGGATTACTAAACCCAAAGGATGGGTATAACAACCCCGAAAGGACAGACTGACCCACAGTATTACACTGGAACCCTATGGGCCAATAGAACACTCTCTAACCGTCCGCGTACAGTCCACAGTTCTATCCTTGATGTATACCCCTGGTCACCAGGAACACACAAAGAGGCAAAGAAAGGCAACCCTCCTGGAGCGGGTATAAGTCTGAATGAAGCAAAAACCGATCAACCCAGCCATCGCATTATGACAATTAACATTTTTCTTCACTCATGAGCCTAGGAATAAATCAGGTTACCAGCAGAAAGTGCAACAATCACATGTCCTTAAGGAACCCAAGACGTTCTTATTTAATATTATGCCACTCAATATTCTCGTTCAAACCTGTAATGTGACTATTGCTGAGAAAAATTAACTTCTGCTCCAAATTAATTAATTTCATGTTGATTTCGTCTTGGGATCTACCCCTGATCTTTTTTAGTGTACACCATTGGAAATCAGAGAATGAATGTCCTTTCTCATCGAAATGTTTCACTAACGGAGCTTTGTCAATGTGGTTTCTAAGGCAACTCCTATGTTCGATCATGCGAGTCTTGCACTTTCTGTTAGTTTTCCCTATGTAAATTAAATCACATGGACATTTGATCATGTAGATGACATTTTCCGTTTTACAATTAGTGTGTTCTTTTAAGACCCATTCATAAGGTAATCCCAAATTAACAGATGTTATCTTCTTGGTAAAGGGGCACATAACGCATTCCCTGCAAGGATGATGACCCGTTACTCGTGGCAAACCCCACAATGTACTTTGAGCAACCTCTTTGCCTCTATCCTTTTGTACCTCATTTTTCATTACAAGATTTCGAATGTTGGTGCTCTTTTTAAAGGCTATCAACGGCAGTGGGCTGTTCATAGTTTTTTTCCAATTTTTATGTATGATGTTCTTAATCTTATAAGACATATTGCTAAAGGTGTTGACAAACACCAGTGGGGTGTCTTGTTTAGCAGTGTCGTTATTTTTCTTTTCCAAAAGAGCTTCCCGGTTGTTATTAAAAGCTCGTTTGGCAGAAAGCCTAATGACCTTTCTAGGGTAACCCCTGTCAATCAGTTTGTTCATTAATATGTTCGCCCCAACTTCATAGTCATGTTTGGTGCTGCTGTTACGTTTCAACCGTAAAAATTGTCCAAAAGGCAAGTTAGAGAGTGTTCTATTGGCCCATAGGGTTCCAGTGTAATACTGTGGGTCAGTCTGTCCTTTCGGGGTTGTTATACCCATCCTTTGGGTTTAGTAATCCACTGGGTTGGTATGAGGATACTCTGTTTTTGACCAATCACAATATTGGTGGTACGGTGTTAGCCTCGTTTTCCTTGCCCTGACTTGTTGCCTGACTCTGCCTGGCTTGGACGTAGGTTACGACGTGTGACGTCATCGTGCGTTATTCAACGCGATGCCGTCATGACGTTACGGATGTTTCCCGCAATGGTCTTTGTTGAACGGCTGTTCGCCGGGATGATAGAGGATTTGTCCACATTGCCGGTTTTTGATTTCAGCCTTCTACATTTAATGTATGACGGGACGTGCGCCTTTCCCGGAATAGGTGAGCGCCAGGACATATTGTTCTGAGAAATTGAGGATCGTGTTAGGGAGTGTTTCGCTGACATTGTTTCCATTATGTTGTGCTTACACGTGCTTACATATTGATTTTAGAACTAGTGAGATTCCTGCCTGTTAGAGGGAAGAGGTCCGATTTTGCAGGATGCTGATTCATTTGCAGATTGGAGGACTCTTGGAATAGCCCGTGGGAGGTAAGAACTTTCAGGGTCAGGCATATATATGGGGCTACATAAACACTCTGCCAAGTAGCTTTATTATAAAATCTTTAATTCCAATATGACTCCCACGTTATTGGATATGTTACATCTACCGATGATTGGGGTATTGGCCCGGTCAGTATGAATTGGAGAGACCATATTATGGTTTGTCAATAGACTATTCATGGTACTCTATAGTGTTTTCTGCCTATTCTAGTAGTGAAGAGTCTGAATGTGTTTGACTTGTGAGGTACAAGACATGTAATTCTTGGTACCATGGTTCAGGTATATGATTTACTGTATACTGGACACCCTTTTGGTGATGAGGGATTGGCTATGGTGTATAAATTTAACCTATGATGCCCGTATTAGTGATACGTTTGTGTTTTGTTTTTTATCCTTGGAGATAGCAATGGGTGTATGAATAGGAAGATTCTACCCAAAGCACAGGACCACTTCTGCCCCTGATGAATGTCCGGTTACATTGAACACAGAGGACAGAAACTTATATAAGTTGGGCTTTGTCACACAATGGAAAATGAGATTTATTAAGTTGCCATGAGTGTGGTGTGCTGGTTGAATATTTCAGCATACTAGTTTTGATATTGTGAGGGTGTAGTGTTTTTACTTTGTATATGACTGTGTAATATGTATATGCTTTTTAAATAATTTTTGTATTACTTGTGCTTAACAAGAGATTAATATATTAAAAATGATATTTTGTGAAGAAAATGTTTTCTGATGATGATTTGAAACACAGAATGCAGCCTATATCTGTTTAAGGGCTGTATCTCGTAATTGCTATCTGTAAGGAATTTGTTGATTGTTCCTTCCTTTTGTAGAAAAATATATCTTATATCCTCACTTAGTAGGAGGGAATATCACCAAAGTGTGGGGTTTCCCCTGTAGAATATTTCCCGAATGTGTGGGAGGAACATCCAGTCGAAAGAACGTTACCAGTTGGTAAGTAACTTGTTCCTCTGACCTGCTTCAACTCTCAGCGGGTCAGCCAATAAATCTGTGCAATCACCCAGACGAAGCCGGGAGGAGAAGGCCAGAGGACAAGGCCTGCACTCCTCTTTGCAGCTCTTCGCTGCTCGTTTGCCGTTTGCCACGAAGCTATGCCGCATCCTGGAAGTAAGGAGCCTGACTATTGCCAACTCAACTCACACCCAGGCCTTGCCACCAAGAGCCTCGGACTACGTGCCCACACTCTAGAGGCCACCATCAGCTCCCAGCCCTTCCCCACGAGCATCCGCAATGCACGGCTATGCTCCCGTACCATGCAACCCACTTTATATTCTAACATGGCCAGACTCCTGCGCCCAACTGCAAAGCCCATAGCCATTATAACTACCTCCAATATAGCTGCCAATGATGCACTTTACCCTACCTCCAATTGTACTGCTGCTATTCTAAATGTGATTCCACTTGTGCCCACCACCACTGAAAATGAACCCCAGTGCAAAATCTGTCATGTTCAATTCTTCTACCCCCATTTTGAATGCTATTGTGCCAAATGTGATCCCACCTTTGTCCACCACCACTTAAAATGAGCCCCCCAGTGCAAAATCTGTGATGTGCATTTCCTCTACCGCTCCCAGTGCGACACCGACCAAGCCCACAACCTCACCCACTCTCCCCATGGACCCCTCCCCAGCCGTTACAGAACCCCACCTCAAATGTGCCATGATCAACGCTAGGTCCATCAATGCCCACGCCGTGGATATCCACAAGTTCATAACCACCCATGACCTCGATCTTCTCATGATCTCAGAAACCTGGTTATATGAGGCCTCTGGCCCTGCGCTTTCCCTTGCACTGCCCCCTGGCTACTCCATCACTAGACAAGATTGACTCTCTAAAGGTGGAGGTGTAGCAATCACTGCCAAAGACTGCCTCTCCATTAGAAAGGTAGAGAAATCCTTACACAACGACGACTACCTCCATGTCAAAATCAACCTCTCTCCCCACTGTACCATTGCTGTTCCCATTGTCTATCGCCCTCCAGGCCCAACAGGAGACTTCCAAGCCTCCCTCATACACCTCCTCTCTGACAACCTTAAACAATTGACAGCTATTCTCCTTGGGGACGTCAACCTAGGCCTCTTGGACAGCAAAGACCCAGCAGCCAAATCCCTTGATTCAGCCCTCAAGGCACTAGGCTACAAGAACACCATCTTTAGGCCAACTCACACCCAGGGCAGAACTCTCGACTGGATCGCACAGCATAACTGTCCACTCATCACTGGAAACACTCCCACCCCATGGTTTGACCACCATATCATCACCTTTAGCATCCTCACCACCAGCTCCTCAACTCTGTCACCCCAACCCCTACCGCCCTACCTCGCAAGAAGCTCCCGTCAGCTTACTAAGGAAAGGCTACTGCCCTCCCTCCAAGGCCCAGCCTTCAGACCACCTTTCTCCACAGACCCAGAAACTCTCCCAGTAACTTACGATGTTGCCATCAAAGCAGCGATCAACTCCATTGCCCCACTTAAACCATGTAAATCCAAACCCACCACCCGCTCCAACTCCTGGTTCACCCCAGACCTTCTCACACTCCGCAACGAAAAAAAGGCTGCACTTACACAGTGGCAAACGTCCTACTCTGACAAAGATAAGTTGATCTTTAAAGCCCGCTCTACTGATTACAAAAAGGCAATCACCCAAGCAAAGGCCAAATCTTTTGAATCCAGAATCTCGGAAGCCCAATCTAGCACAAAAGAAATCTTTGCCATTTTCAGGGAGCTAGAGACTCCCCCTCCTGCCCCCCAAGATTTCACCAAAGACATAGCCTGTTGTGATGAAATTCAAACGGCCATGCAAACCAAATTGAGCCTTCTCCAAAACAAAATACTAGCTACTAAACAAGCCCTGCCTAATACGCATATCCCTGTCCCACCACCAGCCTCGGACCCCCCCACCCAACCCTTCTCCTCCAAATCCATACAGGAAAAAGACATCAATATAATGAGGAATATTAAACCCTCTAACTGTAAAGGTGATGCCTGCCCAGCCACTATCATCAAGGACTGTACTGAAGCGCTAGCTCCTTTCTTGACGGCCTTTGTCAATGCCTCCTTTGGCACAGGAAAAGTCCCCGCCTCCCTCAAGGAAGCATGGGTCGGCCCCATCTTAAAAAAAACAACTCTTGATCCCACCTCCCCTAACAACTATAGACCCATCACCAGTGTCCCATTCCTCAAAATACTGGACAAAGCAGCCTACCTGCAGGGTCAGCACTTCATTGAAGAGAAAAAACTCCTGGGGCTCCGCCAATCTGGCTTCCGCCCCAGACACAGGACTGAAACTGACCTACTTGACCTGAAAAACCAGATGGACGATGCCAGAGACATGGGCAAACCAGCATTTCTGCTACCTCTTGACCTATCTGCGGCGTTTGATCTCGGGCGTTCAATCTCATAGATCATGACGACCTATGCCATCACCTCTCCTCCACTGCCAAGTTCTCCCCTGACACCACTGCATGGATCACCTCCTTCCTACAAGACAGAACCATGCAAGTGTTCTGACTTAGCGTGCGCCTCACCCAACATCATACTCTGTGGTGTGCCCCAAGGCTCCTGCCTCTCCCCCACCCTCTGCAACATCTTCACACGACCCCTCTTCCTCATCCTCAACGCTATGGGTATTTCCTACACCAACTACGCGGACAATACCCAGATCCTCCTCACCCTGCCTGGCAACTATGACACTGACTCATTGACCCTTAACAATCTCTACAACACCATCCAAGCCTGGATGGCAGACCATGGACAATGCCTCAACTCTGACAAGACCAAACTCTTACTGGTAGGTTCCTCCGACACGCTAAAAAATCTAGACTCCCAATTTAGTCACTTCACCATCGCCACCATCAAAATACCTGGCTCGGACTCAGTCAAAACTCTTGGAGTCTATTTGGATTCCAACCTATCCATGGACCGACAAGTCAACGCAATTGCCTCCTCCGCCGCATATCATGCTAAACTGATCAACGCAGTCAGGCCCTTTCTCTCCAAAGAGAACTGCACAAACATGACCAGAGCCATCACTGGCTCCAGGCTAGACTACTGCAATGTACTCTTTCTAGGAACATCCAATAAATACCCGGAGAGGCTACAAGTCATCCAGAATAGTGCTCTCTGTGCAGCCCAAGGAATTGCTAAAAGGGAACACATCTTGGAGGCCAGAATACTAGCCCACTGGCTCCCAATAAAGGAAAGAATCATCTTCAAACCTCTGACACTGACCTACAAGTGCATCCACCTCACTGCTCCTGATTACCTCTCACAAAGGATCCACCCCGTCTCCTTTACAAGACCAACCAGAATACCCTATACCAACATGCTCTGCGTGCCACTTGTAAAACGAGCCAGAGCGGGCGGATCCAGCTTCCCATATCTGGCACCCACTCACTGGAATGCCCTACCTCCCACTATCCGAGGTGAGGCCTTCCTCTTTGCTTTCCGTAAAGCAATGAAAACCATCATCTTCTCATAAGGTCCCTCCTATCAGCATGAATACTAAACATATGACCTACTGCATAAGCTGTAAGGACCAATTGCATAAGCTGTAATGAGATTTATAATGTGCCAACGACTGCTACCACGCCTGTACCTCTATAACTAAGCTCTTGCAAGTAACAGCGCCTCAATTCCCCTGTGCTGTTTGCACGCTATAGAAATATAAATAAAATAAATAAAAAAATTATTTTACAGGACCACAGAAAAATCTTGCTTCACAATCTGCCGTCCCTAAAACTGACAGCAAGGCTCCTGATTTTGCAGAATTCTGAAGTCTAGCGATACTTCAGGACTGCAAGGACATTTTGTCGGCAGCCAGGGCCCCTGCCACCAATAAATCGTAAAAACCAAGTGTAATAGTTTATGTTCTTGGTGTGGAAAAACAAGGTGTCTGACCACTTGAAGTACAACTGGAACAGCGGCTGCCATACCTTCTCTACTGAGCCAAGAAAAGTCTAGCATATGCATCTATTCGAGTCCACCTAACGGCTATCTTCAGATACACCAGAAGTAGTAAAGGCATACCTCGGTATTGCAAAAGAGTGGTAAAACATTTTCTCTGAGGCCTTTTCAGGACGTTTCCACCAACAAAAAGAACCCGACCAGACAGGTGCATCAATGCGGTCTTGGCGGGTCTTGCGAATAACCCATTTGAGCCGATGGCCACAGCCCAAATCAAGTACCTGTCCTGGAAGGTGGCGTTCCTGTTGGCCATTACAGCAGTTAGAAGTGTGTCAGAGAGACAGGCTCTGAAAGTAAACAAACTATATGTACGGTTCCGGAAGAATAAAGTTCTGATTATGACCAATCCATGGTTGTTCCCGAAAGTCCCAACAGAGTTAAAAAAAAAAACGCAATCATTGCTTTGCCAGTCTTCTTCCAAAAGGCTACATCTCCGGCAGAGGTAGCTCTGCACTCTTTGGATGTAAAAAGGGCCATTAAATACATCGACAGAACCAATCCCTTTAGAAACTCAAATTAACTGTTCCTTTCTTATGTACCGACGAACAAAGGAAAATCTGTCCTAAAAGGGCATTTCTAGGTGGATTTCATCAGTCATTTCTTTCTGCCATGCGTCAGCAGGGCTACCGTTAACTGCTCCGCCCTATGCTCACTCCGCAAGGGCCACGGCAATGTCGGCGGTTTTGTGGGCGAACATCTCCATCAGACATTTGCCAGGCACCTACATGGTCTGTGCCACATGCGTTTACAAGGCACTACTGCTTGAAGAGCCAGCACGCCAGCGGACATTCAAATGGGGAGAGCAGTCCTGCAGCGTTTTTTCAATCAGGTACGCTTTTTACCTTTTACCACCTCCAATTCTACATTACTGCTACTAAGTCTATTCACAGCATGTGAAGCTATGAAAGATCCAGTGCTGGAGGAGTAAGTTGGTTACCTTTAACTCCTGTTCTCCAGCATTGGTGTCTTTCATAGATTAAATGAGCCCTCCTTCCGCCCCCTAAAAGGGGAAAACCTTATTGATCTTGTCAGCATGATGGGTCCGAATCTGAGGAGAGGTAGAGAAGGAGGGTATAAGGGTCTAACTGCTCGATGTCCCATTGGTTGGGACCAAAGGTACCCATAAAGTGGGTGACAGCCTACAAAATGGAAAGTTTTATTTGCTTGAAGTAAGGGAACAAGTAAGGTAACCAGGATTCCCAGCCTGACGCCAGGGAATATGCACAGCATGTGAATCTATAAAAGATATCAATGCTACAGAAAAGGGAATTCCAGGTAAGCAACTTACTCCTTTAGCAGACTGCCAGCTATGTATGTATGTATGTATGTCAGCTTATATAGCGCCGGCAGCCCGCAGGCATCGGGGCGCTTTTACAAACACAACAGTTGTACCGACAACAAAAAACAACGAGGCTAAACCCTGACCCTACTGGTTCTATATTCCATGTCACAGATTGTCACCAAACGGAAGAATTTTGGGTCACTTAAACAGGTAGGTTTTCAAGTTTTTTCTACATGTTAGAATTCTATGGGTAGGTAGAGTGTGCTCCTTTCTTTTAAAGCAGAGATTGGCTGTAATTGGCGCTGCAGCCCAAACATTCTTATGACCTGCTGTGAGAGCATGGCTGATACTATGTCAGCATACATAAGATGTCTCAAACACAACAGTGATTGCCTCACTTTTCCCCTGGGGGCTCTTTTGATGCTGCATCACTCTGGGTTCCCTGAACCTGCCAATTTTACTAGATACGTTCCCTGCACGATTAATGCTGCACGTTATAGCATCTCATTGTTATATTTCACTTGTTTCTCTTTCTGGGACATTTAATGCAACAGTACAACAGTTACCAATAGACCATCTGGTAGTGCTTTATCATATAAACAGTTCGAGAAACCTTTTAATAGGATTACCAGTAATGGCAAACAACTTTTCTCTGGTTGTGCAGCAGCTGTAGTTTAACAACAGAATGTACTAACCCTTAGTTTATAATCACCACAAGAAATGCTATGTTTGATTATTATACACGTCAGCAAAATCAGAGCGCTATCATTTTTATCTCAAACATTACATAACTTAATAAATGCATTCGTTAATGCGAACACTGCCCTTGCCTGGAAGACAGGCAATTCTTAATCTGCCCTAGAACCTGGCAACTGTATGTTCGGGATACCCACAGTAACACAGATTGTCTGAAGTGCCAAATAACACATGCCCTTCAATTGATTATTTCTGGATCAGCTGTGGTGTGATGGCAACAGCAATGGTTTAGCCCATTTTCTGCTTGGATAGTATGGAACGTATATATGAACCAAAATAGCATAACTAGTTGGCAAAAGACTAGGTCTCGATCATGTGTAGGTTTGTAGTTTGGGGTAATTACTATATGCCCGCTAAACGATTCATTGTGCAATCAGACGTGCCAGATGATTCAGTTCTTAATTCAATGCTTTTAGGTTGCGCCCTCCTTTAATTTCGCTGATTTTTGAAAAGTTTAAACCAGTGTGGTGTGCCACAAACTGCCACTGTTGAACTAATAGTGTTTGTTCATGATCGACACTGGATATTGTTGTGCATCTATATAAGTGACCAAAACCTTCATATCCTGGGGGGTTCCCTGCTCCTGGATCCAAGGATGACTTGCTGTTGCTGCACTGACGTGCTATAAGTACGCTGATTACATTAATCATGTCTTGGTTTGAAGTATATTTTTTTCTTCCCGGAAGTCAATTTAAAACTGTAATCCAAAATTAATCTAACAGTCAATGTGAGTTGCCTTTTCTGCAACTATGCTCGGTTAAATAAAATGGCAAAAACCTATTGTATTACTGCATGCACCGATTTCGATCACACTGCAAGTGTTGCAATTGCTGCTTAATTTTTACTGTGCCAGATTAGTTGCTTGTTTAACGCATTATTCCTTGAAATCTTTCATCGGTCATTTTAAGTCTTTTCTTTGGGCATGGTTGAAACTGAACTTTTTACTGTATGATTTGCAGGGTGATAAAATCGACAGACGGGTATGTATTCTCTGATGCTGCTTAGGTGTTTTCCTGCCTCCTAAAGAGCTTTGTTTTGGCATTTCTTTTATTGCCTGGGTTTTGCTGTTTTTAACCGCTTCCCTTTAATTTCTTCTGACACTAAGTTTCACTTCAACTGGTTTGTTTCCCCTAACCTGGCAAACTTTTATTTTGGTGGTAGAGGGGACCGGTGCAAAAAAGAATTCTCCGATCAATCACACTGGTGCTTAGTGCTTTCCGTTGGGGCAGCATTTCACAGTGGCTATGAATTTGAATGCATTGACCTTGTGTTCAAATTGCACCATCTTTTTCCCATTCTTTGAAGGCTCATTTTAGAAAGCTTTGCCCCCCCCCTGATCATATGCATCTTTCAAAACTTTGTTAAAAGAAACTAGCTTTTTTCAGCACGCTTTGGGTCATTGCTTCTTCAGAGGTTTTTGTAGGTAATGGACACGCGTGACAGTGCTGTTTTGTCAAGCTGGAAAGCACTGTTTTGCTGTTTCTTCCTTGTAATTTGATTAAATCTGGTATTAACATAGACATTGCATGTTTGCTTGAGACTGCCATTATAAAGCAGCGTTTCTAGCACCTTAATATATTTGGAAGCAAAACACTCCTGCCATGCAACCTAATTTTGTGCATTTTGTTAAAGGATGTTTCAAGACGACCCATCATTTTTCAGCATATAGCAATTAATCTTAATCACTAATCATGTGTTCCCACTTTAAAACTGCAGTCCCTTGCAACCATGTTTTTGATGCAAATAAAAATTTGACAACTAATGTGTTTAAACAACTATTTTTCTATGGGTATTTCTGTACTTCAGTTGGTTCACTCATTTTGCAAGGATTGGAAATAGTGGTATCAAGTGCACGCAAAATGTGGGTGTGTCATGCCCAAACTTCATTTATTTTAGCAAGCAGTATAATTCTGAGTCTTAATTCTGAAAATGTGTAGGGTAGGGTCACTGTAAATCAAATGAGATAAAGATTAACCCCTCAGAAGTTAGTTATTTCATCAATACGTGATTTTTTTTTACTCCTGAATTTTATGTAAGAAATAATGGACAAAGAAAACCATAACAATTGCGTAACCAGTTCACCAGGAGCTGCTAATGAGCATCATAATTCAGTATCAGTACCATAGCATTATCTCTGATAGGACTTATCATAATTCCAATCAATACATCCTACATCCTGAATGCCAAAGGACTATGAGGGCAGCAGGCAATCTCTACTATTACATCAACAGCCTCTACCTCCTTTCTCTTCTATGTTGGGCATTTAGCAGCATTTACTGTCCTGCAAAGTCTGTGGGTGATGATTGGTGAAACATCTGTAATAACACAGTAAAAACGTTAAACACCTCCCATCCATCTCACCCCCAACTTCCAAAATAAAGGCCCTTCCAGCATTTCCAATTTAATCAAATCTATGTATACTCTTCTTCATACTGAGGAGGAGTCCTTCTTATCTAGTTCTGGCGAATAACTTTTAAAAAGTAAAAGTGCCAGCAAAGAGTGATAACCATCATTTTCCCATTTCCAGGAAGGAATAATAACTTCAATACAGATGTTAGGGGTCAGTAATCCATGTCGCTACTGTGAAAAACCTGAAGGTGTTTCACGACTGTCCCCGGGGATCCCTTATTCAGGTGGCCAAGGAAGGGCCATAGCTATTGGATCCCGACCCTGGGGGTGGACAAGCCTAGGAGGATCACCTGGGTAGAGGGGCCTCAGGGAGTAAGGAGGAGACACTCTCTAAGATTGATTCCAGCATTCCTTTTGTCTTCATCCTCCTTGATCTTTTCTCTGCTTTCGACACGGTCAACCACGCCATCCAGATCAATCGACTCCTTGAGAACCGCAGCATCACGGATCAGGCCCTAGGGTGGCTGACCTACTTCCTCTTGGACTGCCCCTCCTAGGTCCAACTTGGTCCCTTTCTCTCTGCCACCTCTCTCTGCCTGTGGCATTCCGCAGGGCTCCATCCTCTCACCCTGGTTTTTCAACCTCTGCTTGGCCCCTTGGGCCCACCTGATCTCGGCCTTCTCTAACGTTCAGTGTTAGGTGAATTCCACTCAACTTTCCTTCAGGCTCCCCCTCAGCCTCCTCTCTCGCTCATTCCTTACTGTCTATCCGCGATTCAGGATTGGTGCGCCTCTAACAATCTCTGGCTTAATGCCAGTAAGACAGAGCTCCTTCTCATTGGGACCCCTGCTCCTGCTTTCCCTCTCTGGCCGCCCGCCTTGGTCCCTCTTCCTTCACCTTGCTGCGGGCAAAGAACCTTGGTGTCATCTTCGACTCCACTCTCTTTCTCTCCTCACTCGGACGTCGCCAAGAAGTCCCAATACCAGCTGCACTTCCTCAAAGGGACTCTGCCTTTTTTCACACTCCCCCAGAAGCTCAGTGTCTCCAGAGCCCTAGTTCTCTCTAGGCTGGACTACTGCAACTGCCTATTTCTTAATCTGCCTTCCTCTACTCTCCGCCCTCTGCAATTAATCCAGAACAGGACTGCAAGACTTATCCTTGGCATCAACCCCAGGGACTGTATCTCTCCAGCCCTGAAATCTCTCCACTGGCTCCCGGTGGCTGCAAGGATCAAGTTAAAGACCCTTTGCATTTTCCACAAAGCTTTCTGGGGCCGGGTCTGCACTACATCCAAAGCTCTTCCAAAATACCTTCCTTCTCGAGCCATTCGATCAGCTACCTCCAACTCTCTAAGGGTTAGACCCTTCTACAGGCAGAGAGTGGGGTAGATATCTCTCCTCTGCAGGTGCCTCCCTCTGGAATGGCCTCCCTGCCCCTCTCAAACTTGAGCCGGATCCCCTGAAGTTCTGGAAGCAGCTGAAAACCTACATGACCTACCGGTCTGCTGTACCGGCTGGTTGCTTGGCTACCCTCAGAGTCTCACCTGGTACCAGACTCTTTCTTGATCATCCACCCTTAAACTGCCTCTGGGCCTACTATGCACTTTGGGGCTGTAACTGTAACCCAACAGTCCCTTGTTCTTCATGCACTACCCAGAGCTGCGCTGCACTTCCTGCACTTACTCAAAGCATTTCTGCCCTGTTTTTCCTTACCCCTCTCCCTTGCACCCCTCCCTTTCCGCTTGCACATCTCGTTCTCGCACTTGCACGATCTGAATGACTCAAGGCCTAGTAAGATCATTTGTCTAGTCCTCCATCTGTCTTCCCTCTTTTGTCGCACCTAGAAACACTTGTGTACAGGCGCGTTATAAAAGACTAAATCATATCATAAGGTGACACGTGGTATGCCCCATTTCCTGACATTTATGTACTGCATATTCCCTTTACCTTTATAATAATAATAATGTTTTTCTTAACTAGCGTTGCACACTCCTAGGTCTCAGAGCGCTCAAATCGCAGAAGACATTATTATACCACAGAGTGGTACTCAATTTATCGACCTTGGAAGGATGAAAGGCTGAGTTGACTTTGCCGGGATTCAAACCTGCCACAGCAGGCTGCACACAGATATCAGGGGCGAGCGCATGGCTCGCTGTGCTATCTGACTGGCATACAATTCCCATAACTCCCCTCCTTATCAGCCCAACTACTTAGACGAGGAAGAGGAAGACTGAGACTAGGAAGATTACCACTAGTAACATGTACTGCCCTTGTCCCGCTATTAAGGTCAGGCACTCAGTCACAATCACACACCTGAAACTCACGGGCCGCTCTCCAAACTATAAAAGTTAGAGCACAGAAGGACACAGAGAGCGATACCGGGCCCAAGAAGAAAGGCAAGGTGGATGGTGAGCTGGAGGAGCAGCTGAGGGAGAGCTGCCGAGAACCAGGCCAGGGAGAACGGGGCGCTGACAGGCTGCGAGTTGGGGTAGGAGAAAGAGGTGGCGATGGAGCAGTGTCTCCAAGAAGCCAGGAGAGTTCAGAGAAGGGGACCGAGAGGCCATCTAGACCCTTTCCTAAATGTGCCAGCAAACGACTCGTTTCAAGGCCACCTGGGACTGTCTGAGGGGGCAGGTGGGCAGAACCCTGCCCTCGAGCTGAAAGCAGAAGTACGCGCGAAAGCAATTGGAGCCGGTGAGTTAAAAGTAAAGAAGAGCCCAGTTTGTGATACGCATGATTGTTGAAGCTACAGTGTTACACGCAAGGCTACGCGTTGAGGGATAAAGACATTGAACTGAAAGCTTGAATGTATGTAGCCGGCGAGGGAGCCGATGATAAAACAAAGTAACGGACCAGTGTTGTGTGCTTCTTGAAAGATAACAGATTAGTGAATAATGAAAGAAAAATGTGTTGAAAGGCATTGAAGGGAAGGGCATGAGGGAAAGAGTGTGCAGAGATCCCGAAATGCTAATGTGAAAGATAAAGAATGGATATTTTTGTTAAATGAGGTACAGAGTGGCAGTGGACCATCCTAATGAACTATATGCTTTTGTGAAATAAGGAAGAGAGGGACAGAGGGCCCGTTCTGCGAAACCACGTGCAAGAGGCACGGATATTAAGAAACCAACCCTATTGTCATAGTGGTCATGCATAGGGGTGAGAATACTGTGCAGTTGCGAAGATCTCTGACAAGTGAACATTGTGAAGAGAAGTACAGAGGTTGTGGAAGGTAGTTCTCCCCGAGCTCAACGAAGCGTAGTTGTTTAGCTGGAAAGTGTTTCAGCAATGTTTAAGTGTTTGAAGACAGGCAAGGGCTGCCTGTCAAAAAAAACTGAGAATGAACTTTGTGAATATCTGTATGTTTGACAAGTGTAAAACTGGGTGAGGGAAGCCTGAAATAATTCATTGAAGTGAACTGTGATGCATGTTGAACTGACATTGAAATAGGCGAGGGAAGCCTAACAGATACCTGTGAACTGTGCATACTACCCACCTTGAAGGAACTTTGTGAGAACCACATTGAACTGAACTTGGGGAAGGGAGTGGTGTACTTTCATTGCCATTCTAATATTCTTGTGATGCACTCTTTTCTTTTCATACATCCTCCTACGTCCCGTCCCCTTTCCTCCATACCTGTGGATCGGGACCAGAGCACTTATGTAAAAAAAAAAGCATCACACCGAAAATGTGTCCTTCTCTTTTTACGGGGGTGCCGCATGTGGCCGTAACCCCACCCTTCTTCGCTCCGCCCCGCGCATCGCCCTTCAGTCCTTTTCTCTACACAGTCGGGGCTGGACACACTTGCATAAACAGGAAGACCTTTTTTCTTTCCCGTTGTCCTTCTCTCCTGCACCGGTTCTGCGGCCGCGTAGTCCTCCGTCTATGCCGGAGCGTCTGGGATTTGCCACTTCTTCTTGAGAGCGTGGCTTCGCTAGGGCCGATCCCCATTCTCTCTACTTGAAGTGTCTGTGCCCGGATCACTGTTGGGACTCGTGTTTCTTCTGCGACTCCCTTTCGGTCCAGGCACTTCAATGTCATCTTTGCAGGTGGGAGGAAATCTTCCAGAACATTTCTCCATCACATTTCCAACTCTTCATTGACGGAAAGAAGAGACGCCCATTAAGTTCTTTACTTTTCAGGGCACCCCGTCCGGGTGACTCCTTCCCCAGGTTCTCCAGGTCCAGGAGGGGCTTCAAAAGCTCTGCTACTGGGGTTATCCCTGAGGTGCCGTGCAGGCCTAATAGGCATACCAGGGTTTCCTCCGAGGGCTTCCGCGAGGGGCCTGCCTATACCGGATCACGATCTGCGGTCCACCGATCACGTGCTAATAGCCAGCATAGTCGTGCTGAGTTGTTGCGTACCAGAGTTTGCTCCGAGGTTTCCTTGTCTGGAGCTTCCCACACAGACACTGGGGTGCACCTGAGGCCTCTGTTGAGGCTTTCTGTACCGAACCATGGTTCGAGTCCCCTCTTGAGGGAGCTATTAAGACCGGACTCTGTTCCGAGGTTCCTCTTAACGAGGCTAAAGTGTGTACCAACAGAACTGAGAGGCCTGTGAAGGTCCTGTCTGTGATGTGGATTCTTTAACTTTCCCACGCTCGCGGAGGTACCGGTTCTGGGGGCACAGGGAGAGGTCATAGACCGTAACTCCTTTGTTACCGGCGTTGGCGAGGTTCCTCTTTTGGAGGCTAAATCAAGGGACAGGATGTCGCGTAAACATCTAAGGCCCCATAGTACCGGCTCTACCGAGGATCCTTGTGTCAAGGCTAACATTTCAGTCAAGTCCCCTGACCAATCTGTGGAGTCAACTGCCTCGTCTACACATGTGACGCAGTTCTCCTCAGATGTTCACAAAATGGCGGGGCTTTCCGCATGGAGAACGGTGGCCATTTTGGATTCTTCCCTCACACCCACGCTATCGACAGCAGCTGCTGGGAACCTTCTTTACGGTGGACAACCTTTTCCACACGACAGTGTGAATCCGATCCGCCCCCTTCCTATGACTGGCGTGCTCGGATGCCACTACCACATTCGGTCTCGCTTCTTCCCACATCTGCCCCATTGGTCTGTGTAGATCCAGTTGGTGGCAGGCCCTCTCAGCAGCCCTCCTCACTGCGTTCGTGGGGTTATGCTCCTCATGAGGCCTCTGCCCACTCCAGCGCCTAAGGTCTCGGCAGAGGATGCCTTTTTTGGGAAATGTCATAGTCTAATGAACTCTGATCCCATGAGGGAGTAATTGAAGGGCCTTTTTAGAGAAATCTGGCTTCAGACTCGGTTGCCTGCCCTGACAGTTCCTGTCACGGTGCCTGTTGCCCCGGCGGCAGCACCTCCTCTGCCTCCCGGCCCTCCCCTGGCTCTTCCGCCTCTGCCTCCCTTGTCACCGGTGGACAAGACTCCGGCAGAGCATGATGTCAATCTGACGCCGGTCGCGTCGCAGCCGGGGGACCCGGATGTTCTAGACGACCCTTTGGCTGATCAGGACAGTGAAGACCAGCCACGCTCTGTCTGAGCATTCACAACCGGGTACTAGACATATCACTCCTTGACATACCAGTGCCTGAGGCACCTGCTCCACAGGAAGGGGTGCTTTCGGGGGCGCTATCCTTGTCTCCACAGGAGCGTACCGGCCTGTTCACCGACGACCGGTGGGTTTTGTCCATCGCTCATCGCTCGGGCGGGCTTCCACCTGCCCCACCCCCCCACCCTTCAATCCTCCCTTTCCGGAGTCAGGGATGCCCGCCCTCAGAGCCGAGGTCCAGAAACCTCTAGATCTCAGGGCTGTAGAACCCATTCGTCTAGTGGAACGAGGGGAGGGCTTCTACTCTTGTCTGTTTACAGTGCCAAAACCAGCCAGGCTGGCCTGCACACCATTCTAGACCTTTCCCAGTTCAATCTTTCTCTTCCCCAAGAGAAATTCAAGATGATTACGCCCTGCCAAACAAAGTCCTTTCTTCAGAGGGGCGACTGGCTCAGCGTTGTGGACCTTCAAGATGCTTATATGCATATCCTGATCTGGAGCCTGCACCGGAAATATCTGTAGCTCTCCCTGGGAGAGGAGCACTATCCGTTTTGAGTGCTCTCTTTTGGTCTCAGCTCTGCGCCACGTGTCTTCACAAAGATGTCAGTCATTGCGGCTTTTTTAAGGCTACATGATATTCATGTGTTTCCATATTTGGATCACGGGCTTCTGCGCAGCCCCTGTCCGGTCAAAGCCTCAAGCAACCTTCAGTCTCTCCTTCAGCTCCTGTTCAGTCTTGGGCTGTCAGTGAACTGGTGGAAATCCTCCATGACCATCTCTCAGGACCTGATATTCCTGGGTTTCCGTTGGAACACGATCGACTGCAGGGTGTACTTGATGGTGGACAGGATGGCGGATCTGTTAACCTTGTGTCAAGTCTTTATTCAGTCAGAGAGCATGTCTGACTGGTGGTTCCAGAGGCTTCTGGGCCTCATGGCCTTGTACACGCTTGCTCTTCCTCTGGCGTGTCTCAATATACGACTTGCGCAGTTGGCTCTTTGGAGCTCCTGGCGGTGGACCCGGACACCAAAATGATTTCATTTCTACCCTACATGATGTCAGATCACCTTTGGTGGTCTTCTTCCTGCAATCTGTTGGTGGGTGTGCTTTTCAGGAGCCCTCCCATCAGGTGACCATTACGAGGGACTCCTCCCTTATCGGGTGGGGCACAACGATGGATCATCTTAAGGTTTTGACCTATGTTCGCTGCAGCACAGACAATTTCACATAAATTATCTGGAACTTCTGGCGATTTTCCTGGCGCTCAAAGCTTTCAAGCTAGGGATTGTGAACAAGGTGGTCCACATCTGCATGGACAATGTGGTATCCATGTTTTACGTCAACAAGCGTGGGGGTACCAGGTCACCTCCCCTTGTAGACCTAGCCATTCAGATTTGGGAATGGCCATTCAGCACAGTGTTTGGCTGTCGGCGGTACACATTCCGGGTCAGCTGAATGTGACGGCAGATTATCATAGCCGGCGAGCCTTGGTCAGCTAAGAGTGGGAACTGAACAAGGTGGAGCCCATCTACTGAGAATGAACATGACTTTAATAGCCTGTTCAAGGGGATTGTGTCCTCCGGCGTATTCCACATCTATGACAGTAATGACCACAGCTGTGCTGCTTCGGAAATTTTTTCAGCGTAGGCGTCCTGCGTTGATAACATCGATACGTTGTCCCTCGAGGGTCGACGTCACCGGATGTTATATATAGGACACACAGCGCCCGTAGCCTCAGTTCCATTTTTTCCGCGAACGTGTTCGCGTCAGAATCTCGGCGCGCTCGGTTCTTCTATTTTGATTGCGAAAATATCTTCATCTTCTTCTACCCTGAAGTCGGGCTTTAAAAAGTGTCGGGACTGCGGTTCCGAAATGTCCATCATGGACCCGTACAATGTCTGCATCTGGTGCCTGGGCGAAAGCCACGCCACCGACTGCAATGCTTGCCAATCCCTGACATAGAAGGCCTTGCGGGAGCGGAAGAAGAAATTAACGGTAGGTAGGGTATCTAAAACCCCATAAATAGAAATCTGCTGGGCCTTCGACCGACGACTCGCGGGGCGACTCTCCGCGTTGGCGTAAGTCCAGGGGCACTTGGTCTCAGAGTGGTTCCCGCCATTCCTCTGCATCTTCTAGGCATTCCCGGAAGCACCGTCACCAGTCGCCTTACCCGTCCTCGTCGGGTGACTTGTCCCACCAAGTATTCACCGCCGGCCGAATGGGACGCATTCCGCCAGCAGTCACAAGGCAGCGTTCCATCCGCGCCTTCGAGAGAAGCCGGCAAGGAACGAGCAAGAGCTACCGCTCGCATGCCTTCGGGCTCGGGTGGTCGGGGCGATCATCGGGAGCCGTCGAGGTCCCAATCGGACAAGGTTGATCGCCATAGCCGTGCCAGATCCAGGTCCCGGCCCTCGAGACCGTCGGAAACTGTGAGGCCTTCCAAGAAGACATTGACGCCATCGGCGCCGTGTCAGTTGAGGGACTCTCTCGAGGCTCCGGCTCCGAAGTCGTCGTCGACGCCATCGGCGTCAAGGCCGCCGAAGGAGACTCTCGGGGCTCCGGCCTCGAAGCAGTTGTCGAAGTCATCGGCGCCTTGGTCGACATCGACGCAGATTCCATCAGCGCCCTCAATTCCTTTTGAGGATAATTTGCCGGAGGGCTGCGGAAACTCTGGGGAAGGTGCTCAGTAAGTCAGTGATGAGGCCACTGGCGTAACAGGGGCCCCCGCACCGCCCTAGGTGCGGGGGGCCCCACCAGCACATTTCTTTATTTATTTTTTTAATTCAGTCTTCATTCATAAAGAAATTATTTCTGTAACAGAAATAATTTCTTTATGAAGGCAGAGTGACTACAAAAAGAAAATTTATTTTGAAGTCTGAGGGCTCCACCCTCCACATGGCATGGAAGACGCTAGGCTCGAGGCCCCCATGTCATGGGCTGTGGGGAGCTCTATGACTTCAAAAAGAAATTGGGCCTCATTACAGGTCGGGCGGTCCGGAATTAACAGTGGCGGTAAACCCGCCGCCACTGTTAATTCCGGACTGCCCGATCCCGAGTCCTGCAGGCGGGAGGTGATCTTCCCGCCAGGTCTGACCTGGCGGGTTGAACACCTCCCGCCTGCAGGCGGACGTGGAAACACCAGCACCATCACGCGATGGTGCCAGTGTTTCCACTTCCCCATTCCCATTGAGTCCTATAGGACTCTATGGGATTCAATAGGAATGGGGATTTACACCATTCCGCCTCCGGGATTCCCAGGACACCAGCATCGTAATGCCCTGGTATTTCCGGGAGTCACGGAGGCGGAATGGTAATACGAGTCCGGCGTTAACAGGGCGGTTTTACCACCGGACTCGTAATGAGGCCCATTGTTTATTTTTGAAGTCACTCTGCCTTCACAAAGAAATTATTTCCGTTATGGTTTGGTCCTTAACGGAAATCATTTCTTTATGAAGTCAGAGGGCCTCATTACGGGTTTGGCAGTAACCGTGCCAAACCCGTAATGATTTACTGGTGCCCAACTTCCTATTGGACTCGATGGGAATGGGGACCATGGAAGCACCGGTGCCGGTGCTTCCATTAAAATTCTGCGGGTGGGTGCCATTCTGCCCGGCAGGTCTGACCTGCCGGGTGGGACGGCAACCGCCCGCAGAGCTGTAATATGCCTGTCCGGTAAGCACCGTTGTTTCCAGACGGGCATATTTCTAATGAGGCCCAATTTCATTTTGAAGTATTAGGGCTCCCCTTAACCCCATGATGTGTGCATGTGTGAGTGTATGGTGAAAGGGTGCACACTTAAATGTATGGGTGGGTGCCTGGGTGTGTGTGTCTGTATGGTGAAAGGGTGCACACTTAAATGTACGGATGGCTGCCTGGGTGTGAATGTATGGTGAAAGGGTGCATACTTAAATGTATGGCTGGGTGTGCTTTGTGTATATGGTGATTGGTGTGTGTTTTTGCGTTCAGGGGCGCAACAAAACCTACATTTCGGGGGCCTAACCCTTCAAATGTTGGGAGAGGCGCTAACTTCATAGGCAGTGGGGGTAGGGCAAACTTATTTGTTTGGGGGCATCTAATTTCGTTACTCATTTTAATGAGACTATTCTAGTGTATCTTCAATGTTACAAGCAGTTGATTCTCTCCTTTAAGGTTGAAAGCACCCACTTATGGACTGCTGTGAGAATGAGTGGTCTCCTGTTCCCTCTCTACCCTTCCAATCACTCCCCTGGCATGCAAGTATTGAACCCACATCACGATTTCAATTGCATAAAACATTTGGCATTTGAAAGCAGGTACTAACAGTGAAATGCTTTGTTAGTATTAGCTGGGCTCTTGTAAACAGGGAAACCCAGGTGCCATTTAACATCTGTGCCATGTTCTGTCTGGCAACTGCTCTAAAGGTCAGCCAGGTCGAATCAACAAACATAGCCCAAAGTTTCAGGGGGAGTTCTGAATCCCAGTCAACTCAATGGTGTTGCACCAATACTTGTGTTCAGTGTCTTGATTGTTCATTACTCCTAACTCTATTCTTCCTCGTCCCAGTGGTGTGTATGAGACAGTACTTGTGTATAAGGCACTCTGCTTCATACACAAGTACTGGTATGAGGTAGAGGTACATGGAGGTAATGCCTGACTTAGCTACCTGTACTCTTCATTACTCCTAGTCCCACTCTTCCTCATCCCAGTACTTACCTATGAGGCAAAGTGCCTCATACGTAAGCTCTGGGACAAGGAAGAGTGACATGGAGGTAATTCTGGGCCAAGGAGCTGATTTTGCAGGTTGGGGTAGGGGTGGTAGCGCGAGTGGATGTGTGGGGGAAGCAGGATTGTGCAACAAATCATAATGCTGTCCATGTCCAGGTTAAGCAGGCATGATATGTGGTATTAGTGGCTAGAGAGGCATGTTGGTGCAGCCAGTCTAGTCATTCCTCAGTTTGGTATGACATTTTTTTAACTGGGCATTTCTGATAAAGCAGTCCTGCTAAGTGAATTACCTGCCTAGACTGCCAGGTGCTGCCAGTCTAGCCGTTTCTTACTGCGACATTGTATATTTTTCTGGGCATCTGTGATCAAATGATATGATATAAGTCATTTATAACGCGACGGTACACAAGTGTTTCTAGGCGCGACAAGAAAAGGGAGGGAAGATAAGAGGGAGGACAAGACAAACAATCTTACTAAGCCTTGTGTCATTCAGCTCATGCAAGTGCGAGAACCAGAAGTGCAAGGGGAAAGGGAGGAGGGAAGTGCAAGGGAGAGGGGAGGGAAAAACAGGGCAGCAATGCTCGGAGTAAGTGCAGCCAGGGCTGCGTGGCTCTGGGTATTGCAAGGCGAACAAGGGACTGTAGGGTTACAGTTACAGCCCTTAAGTGCTTGGTAGGCCCAGAGGCAGTGCAAGGGTGACTGATCAAGAAAGAGTCTGGACTCAGTGAGACTCTGAGGGTAGCCAACCAACCAGTCGGTACAGCAGACAGGTAGGTCAGGTAGGCCAGCAGGGGAGGGAGAGAGAGAAAGCAGAGGAGAAGACGAAAGTTTTGAGCTGCTTCCGGAACTTCATGTGGTCCAGCTCAAGTTTGAGAGGGACAGGGAGGCTATTCCAGAGGGAGGCATCTGCAGAGGAGAGAGATCTACCCCCACCCTCTGCCTGGAGAAGTGTCTAACCCTTAGAGAGTTGTAGGTAGCTGAGCGAAAGGCTTGAGAAGGAAGATATTTTGGAAGAAAGCTTTGGATGTAGTGCGGGCCCCAGGCCCAGAAAGCCTTGTGGACAATGCAAAGGGTGTTGAACTTGATCCTTGCAGCAACTGGGAGCCAGTGGAGAGATTTCAGGGCTGGGGATATACGATCCCTGGACTTGAGGCCAAGGATAAGTCTTGCAGTCCTGTTCTGGATTAGTTGTAGAGGGTGGAGAGTAGAGGAAGGCAGATTGAGAAAGAGGCTGTTGCACTAGGCCAGCGTAGGGAGAACCAGGGCTCTGGAGACCGTGAGCTTCTGGGGGAAAGTGAGAAAGGGAAGAGTTCCTTTGAGGAGGAGCAGCTGGTAGTGGGACTTCTCGGCGACGTCCGAGATGTGAGCAGAGAAAGAGAAAGAGAGAGTGGATTCAAAGATGACACCAAGGTTGTTTGCCTCACAGGAAGGGCCCAAGGCGGGCAGCCAGAGAGAGAGGGAAATCGGGGGCGGGAGTCCAAATGAGAAGGATCGCCATCTTACTGACATTAAGGCAGAGATCGTTGGAGGCACACCAATCCTGAATCATGGATAGACAGTCAGGAACGAGCAAGAGAGTAGAGGACTCTGAGGGGAGCCTGAAGGAAAGCAGAGTGTCAGCCGCATAAGACTGAAAGTTAGAGGAGAAGGTCGAGTTCAGGTGGGCCAATGGGGCCAAGTAGAGGTTGAAAAACCAGGGTGAGAGGATGGAGCGGAGAGAAAGGGACCAAGTTGGTCCTGGGTGCGGCTGTCCAAGGGGAAGGAGGTCAGCCACTCAAGGGCCTGATGCGTGATGTCCCGGTTCTCATGGAGTCGATTGATCAAGATTGATCAGGATGGGGTGGTTGACCGTGTCGAAAGCAGAGGAAAGATCAAGGAGGATAAGGACAGAAGGAATTCTGGAATCGAGATTAGAGAGCAGATCTTTACAGGTGTTCAGGAGAGCAGTTTCCATGCCTCTGGCAGCTCTGAAGCCAGACTGAAGGTCATGGAGACAACCAACAGATTATATGTGGAGAGTAAGCTGGGAAATGGCCAGCTTTTCCAACAGTTTGGCCAGGAAAGGGGTGATGGAGATTGGGCGATAGTTTGCCGGGCAGGCAGGGTCAGCAGATGGCTTCATGAGGAGTGGGTGCATAAGGGAGTGGTTAAGGGAAGAGGGGAACATTCCAGTGGCAAAAGAGTGATTACAGAAATCATCCAAGGCTAGAACGAGGGTGTCAATATTGTCCTTGATGGTTTTGGAGGAGCAGGGGAGCACCTGTTTGGATGACACTTTCATAGATTGGACTTGTCTAAAAACCTCTCTCAGGTGTTGTCAGAGAGAAAGAGGAGAAAGGAGCAAGAGAGGTAGAGATGGCCAAAGGGGGGCCGAGAGAGGAAGAGGAGACGAAGGATAGGAGTTTTAGCAGAGAAGTGAGATGAGAGGGCCTGGGAGGGAACAGAAGAGGTAAAGACCGCAACAGGATTGATCAGTTCCTTGCAGATTTTAAAGAGTTGGGCCGTGTTGTTAGAGGCCACAGGCTTGAATGTGTGTTCTCTTCTTGATGAGTGTTAATGCTTCCACTGACATTTTGGCACAACCAGCCTAGGTATGTCTAAATGTGGCATGGCATGCTTTACTGTAACAATATTACGTGTCTACACTGGTCTACATTGTGTAGCCAGTTGGACATGTTTTCATTGTGGCATGGCATTTTTAATAGCAAAGGATTAATGTTCCTGTGCACTGTTGGTGACTTACATCTATTGGATTGGTGTTACCCTACAAAACAATTGCAAACACTCTGGCTTTTTAGGCAATTCTTCTCAGACTATGTGCTGTATACTGCATTAAAACACATATTTATATCTTTCTCCTAGTGCAGTGTGTGGCATATCCCTTCAGCAGCACGTTTGTGCGTATTTCGCAAGCATGATAATCTATGCCGGCCCAGAGTTTGGCGCGACCAGTGATTTGTTGCTGAGTTGGGGGGGCCCCCTCAGCATGGCTCGCAGGGGGGCCCCCACATTTTTGTGTTACGCCACTGAGTGAGGCTTGTTTTTTAGCCCTTTTATGTTACTCCACCCAGGCTGGATTTATTCCAACCTTTGGATTACATTTCGGAGGTGGAAGAAGGGTCTGGGGAGGAGAGGGTTGTGCCTCCTGAGGTTCCTGATGACCTGTTGTCTGGTCACAGTCAAGTGGAAGACCTCTGTCATTCCTTACATGACGCCAGTGGTCTTGACACCTCTCCGCAGGTTGAGTTTGGCATGCCTGAGCCTGGCACGCATGCCGAATCCTCGTATAGGCATCTCATGTCGGGGGTGACCGAGTACTTGGGGTGGTCTGCCCCATCTGTTGTTTTTCTTCAGGGTGATCTGACGGATATTCTGGACCAAGGTCCACCCACTGACCCGGTGTTGACATTTCATATGGCTTTGCAAAGAAGGGCGGCTGCGTCTTGGATTGCTCCGGAGTGTCTCCCGACAGTGAATAAGTCGCTTCTGAAAAAATACCGTCCAGCCAGTGGTGACCCCTGCTACTTGTCAACGCACCCCACTCCGGAGAGTTTGGTGGTGCAGGCGGCTACGGCCCCATCAAAGCAGGCTAAGTACCCTATCATCCCCCTTGATAGGGACGACAAGTGCTTTGATGGTCAGGCGAAGAAGGTATTTTCTTCTGGGGGTATGGCTTTAAAGGCAGCCAACTCCGTTTGTGTCAGCCGGTCCATAGCAGCGAGCACTGTGATACACAGTTTGCGTGGTTGCGGAAGTCGGGGTTTGCTCCTGATGTACAATCCCGGCTTCTCAACATGCCCTTTGATGGTGTCCATCTTTTTGGCAGCAAGGCTGTCGAGAGCCTTGAGAGGTTGCAGACCTCCAAAGCTGCAGCAAAGTCTTTGAGCGCTGCAGTACGTTAACCTCTGCCTTTTCGTCCTAGGGGACAGCAATGGAGGGGAGGTTCCCTTCGGTGTTACTCTGCCTTTGGTAGATCGAGAGGAGCTGCCAGTCAAAGGGGCCACCGTAGGAGTACCAGATGTGGAAAGCAAGGTACTAGAGGTGCCAAGGCCGCTCGGGCAGTTGCCTCTTTGCCCTCAGGCACTGCCGCAGCCGCGTCTGCTCAGTCATGAGGCCATGTCCCATGGTTCGCCGGTTGGGGGCAGACTGGCGCAGCATCTTGGAGAATGGCGTGCCATTACTTCAGATGTGTGGGTTCTGGAGATCATAACCCACGGCTACTGTCTCCCCTTTCGGCAGAGGCCTCACGACAATCCACCGGGGAAGCTCTTTGAAGCGTCCGGATCTGCTCCTTGCACAGGAAATCCTATCCCTGCTGGAGAAAGGCGCCATAGAACTGGTGCCTGTAGCGGAGAAGAACAAGGGATGGTATTCCCCTTATTTTTTGATCCCGAAAAAAGATGGGGGATTGAGACCCATCATGGACTTGCGGGGGCTGAACAAGCTCCTCAGCAAGGACAGGTTCAAGATGGTAACCTTTTCAAGTCCTCCAGGCCCTTCAACTGCAAGATTGGTCGATGTCTCTAGACCTCAAGGATGCTTACTTTCATGTGCCGATTGATCCAAAGCACAGAAAGTACCTGAGGTTCGCGGTTGGCGACTCGCATTTTCAGTTTCGGGTTCTGCCTTTCGGATTGTTCTTCACCAAGTTGATGGTGGTGGTGGCAGCGTATCTCAGGAATGGGGAGATTCACGTCCACCCCTACCTGGACGATTGGTTGATCAAGGCACGTTCTCCCGAGCAAGCCCTGGATCATCCGCCACCTGCCACTCCCTTCAGAAGCTGGGCTTCTCCCTCAATTTAAAGAAGTCCCATTTGACACCGACCCAGCAGCTCCAGTACATCGGAGCAGTGCTCGACACATCCCTGGGGTTGTGTTCGCCTCCCCAGGTAAGGGCTCATCACATTCTGCAGATGGTGGACAAGTTTCAACGTGCCCAGAGTCTCCCAGCGTTCGGGTTCTTGAGGTTGCTCGGCTCATGGCATCCTGCATTTTCCTGGTGCCAGAGGCCAGGCTGCAGATGAGATCTCTGCAGTGGGCTCTCAAGATGCAGGGTCGCAGTTCTCCGGCAGGATGTTGGATCACGTTCAGATTCCGCCCAGGGTCGCACAGGATCTTCTGTGGTGGGCTGTCGAAGGAAATCTGATGAAGGGTGCTCCGTTTTGGCAACCGTGGCCGGAGGTGACGATCGTGACGGACGCATCCCTCACGGGTTGGGGAGCTCATGCCAACAAGCTGACAGCCAGCGGCCTTTGTTCTCCATCAGCCCGCAGCTCTAACAGATTGATGTGGAGCCTGGACTCTGTCAGGCTAGCCCTGAAGGCTTTTCTGCCGTCTGTGCGGGGGGAAGAATGTTCTGATTATGATGGACAATACAGTGGCCATGCACTACCTCTCCAAAAAGGGGGGCAGGGTCACTCCCGTTGTGCAGGGAGGCAATGCAGCTCTGGTTCTGGGCCATCCAGCAGGAGATTTCGATCTCGGCAGTTCATCTGGCCGGAGACGAAAACGCGGCAGCAGATGCTCTGAGCAGGCAGAGCACAGTCTCTCATGAGTGGGAGGTGGATCAGGAAGTTCTTTTGGAGATCTTCGCTCTTTGGGGAACCCCACAAGTGGACCTCTTTGCCACCAGTGTCAACCGGAAGTGTGAGAGATTCTGCTCGTGGGAATTTCCTCCAAGAAGAGCCTTAGCGGACGCTTTGGTAGTGGAGTGGTCCTTCCCACTGCTGTACATGTTCCCTCCAGTCCACGTCATTCCGCAAGTGTTGTGGAGGTTACGGAGGTTCGGTTCCCGGATGATCCTCATTGCTCCGGCATGGGTCAGGAGAGCGTGGTACCCGGACCTTCTAGACATGTCTATCTGCCCTCCACGCCGTCTTCCCTACCAAGATGATCTGCTCTCACGGGAGGGGGGGGTCGGGTTCTCCATCCAGAAGTCAAGTCTCTCAGCCTTCATGCTTGGTATCTGAAAGGCTGAGGTATAAGGATTGGGACCTCCCCGAAGACGTGATGGAGGTGTTGCTTTCGGCCAGAAGTCCCGCAACGAAATCCCTGTACCGTTGCCGTTGGAGGAAGTTCTGCGACTGGTGCAGGGTACAGAATGTGGATCCTTTCCAATGCTCCATTCCTTTTGGTTTTGTCTTTTTTGCTTTCTTTAGCCCACAAGGGCCTGCAAGTAGGTACCATTATGCGGTACCTGGCGGCACTGTCCATATTTAAGCGCTCGTCTGAGGAATGTTCTTATTTTAAGATCCCTTTGATTTCTCAGTTTCTAAAAGGTCTAACTAATGTGTTTCCACTGTCGCCTTTCCAGGTGCCGGGATGGGTTTTATATTTTGTTTTAAAGTTCCTAATGGGAGCTCCCGTTTAGCCCTTACATTCTTGCCCGCTGAGACTGTTATCATTTAAGACTGTTTTCTAGTTGCGGTTACTTCTCCAGCATTGGATCTTTCATGTATTCACATGCTTAGAATATTCCCCGTCGTCAGACTGGGAACCCACGGTACACATATATAGCCGTTTCCTATAGGAAAAAACTTCCGACACTTGTGTGTCCTATCTACGTCCTCTCCGGGGCCGTCCACGCAAGCCCCGTTGGACGTAATGGTATAAAAGGCCCCGCCCCCGCGGGTCCCGTCAGATTTCAACCGTCTCCAAAGATAGTGGGATCTCCTCGCGTAGTCTCTACTGCTAGATTTTGTCGAATTGTCGAACTCCTGTGAGTTTGTTAATTTTATCGGCATGTCGGGAAAACCTCTATTTCGCCTGTGTGCCACGTGCGGATTGAAGGTTTACGAGGGGGACGGCCATTTAGACTGTATTTATTGCCTCCACCCTCACCACTCGGCAGACCAGTGTGAAATATGTAAAGGTTTTTCCCAGAAAACCCTTAAGGATCGAAATCGACGGCTGGTATCCTGGTTAAATGACGGTGCGGGAGCGTACCCTCAGTCAGAGGTGGGCTCTGTGCGCAGCGTGGCCTCTGCGAAAACATCAGGAGCCCCTCGACGCTCAACTTCGTCGGAACCTCTGGCGAAGAAGTCACGACCTGCGGAAAAGGACGTTCCACGAGGTCACTCTTCTAAGGACTCTGCTAAAGCCTCTGCAAGAAAGACATCTTCGTCAATTTCGTCGAAGAAAGGAAAGGAGAGGCCTAAATCCTCCTCGGGCGATCAACACAGATCAGCCACGAGTAGAGATTCGGATAAACGCAGGGAGAGCGCTGTGAAGGCGGGAACGCCTAAACCACCTGCAGGCCCAGCGTCGACGACGACGAACCATTCGGTGTCCTCACTGCCGCTGACGCAGTCGATTTCAC
The DNA here is from genome assembly GCF_040938575.1 of Ambystoma mexicanum. Classification (NCBI taxonomy): domain Eukaryota; kingdom Metazoa; phylum Chordata; class Amphibia; order Caudata; family Ambystomatidae; genus Ambystoma; species Ambystoma mexicanum. The sequence goes on from NC_090937.1 coordinate 155,887,419, forward strand.
CCGTCATCAACCCAGCGACGACCTCGGCGACGATGTCCTCGTCGACGGAAGTTTTGGCCTGGAGACCAGAAGTATTTGATATTGGGTTGCCTGACACATTGCTACAGGAACAGGCAGCGTCAATTGCCTCGAAAGAAGACGACGGCTTCAGAATTGTGAGCCCGGAGGACCTCGGTCTACGAGCCAGGTTTCCATCAGGAGCAACCTGCTCTCAGGTGTTTACCCAACCTCCAAGCTCTCAGGCGACCCTGTCCATGGAGGTACTGTCCTCCTTACACTCGCTGCTGAAATCGCTGGACGAAAGGCTTCCACCTGTACTGTCGACACCCCCCGTCGACGAGCCCGGCCCTTCACACCGTCCGACCAGATCGGTCGGGGTTCCAACTAGTCCAGGAGGAAGGTGAGCTTTCGGACTCCCTATCTGACCACGGGTCAGCGTCAGATATATCCCTCTCACCATCTAGGGATCCATCCTGGGTGTCGGATGTGGAAATGGAAACACCAAAGAATCCCACTCACCCGTCACCACCGGACGATATAGGTGCCTTTCATTCTATGATGGAAAAAGCGTGCAAGGAGTTTGGCCTAGTCCAGCAGGAGGATAAAAAGGACTGTTTTCTTTTTGACCATATGGGCAAGAGTAGACGCTCAATATTCTCAATACCCATTTTAGACCATGTCTGGAAAGAAGGTGTTCAAACCATGCGTCACCCATTTTTTGAGCCGGCTGTCAAAGGCCGCATTGAAAAGAAATTTAAAGTACCAGACTCTACACCGAAGTGTCTTTCGGCTCAACCTACACCGGACTCGGTGGTGTCGTCGGCAGCGACGAGAAAAGCAAAGGCCCAACATAAATGCTCTACCCCTCCAGATAATGAGGCGAGGCGCCAAGACGTGTTTGGTAAGAAGGTTCTTTCTGTGCGGGCCTCAACGGTGAAAGCAGCTAACTCCCTGGCGATTGTGGCCAGATATGACAGGGAGATGTGGCACAGACTGGCACCTATCCTGGACCACCTCCCGGAAGAACATAGAAGAACGGCGATGTCCCTGGTTCGAGAAGGCGAAGAAGCATCGAATCGTGCTATTAACATAGCGGTGGACCTGGCAGATTCGGGTTTTAAACAAATAAATAACGGAGCTGTTCTAAGACGCCAGGCTTGGCTTAAGTGCACCAACTTCAGACCCGAAGTACAGTATAAAGTTTTGGACATGCCCTTCGAAGGTGATCTTCTTTTTGGAGAAAAGGTGGACGAGGCCTTGAATGGCATGAAGGAGGACTCAGATACAGCACGCTCGTTGGGTTCTCTCCAGAGTGGTAAGCCTTTTCGTTCTTTTCGTCCCTTTAGAGGAGCATCTGGAAACTCAAGATTCTCAGCAACCAGGGATAGATCTTTTGGTAGATCAGCGTATCCTTCCCAAGGATATAGACGCGCCTCTCAGACCTCAAACCGGCGCAGAAACTTCCAGTCTTCCAAGAGACGACCAACTTATTCGTTGTCGACGAGCAAACAGAAAGACCAGCAATGACGGGAAGCGTACCGTTCTGGGAGGAAGAGTGTCAAGCTGCATCGAGGAATGGGAGACCATCACAACAGATCAGTGGGTTTTGGACACTGTGAGGTACGGACATTCCCTACTATTCAAATGCAAACCTCCAAAATGTCCACCAATACACCTATCCCAGCCACATCTAAACATCTTGCGGCAGGAAGTAACGCTCATGTTACAGAAAGGCGCCATCGAATTAGTCCCTGCATCCCAGAAAGGCCTAGGGGTATACTCAGTGTTTTGTGGTAAAGAAGCCAAACGGAAAATGGCGCCCTATTCTCGACCTGCGAGACCTCAACAAGACCCTACAGAGTCAAAAATTCAAAATGCTTACACTGCAGGAGGTGATCAAATCCGTCCAAAGGGACGATTTTTTGGCGTCACTAGATCTACAAGACGTGTACTTCCACATTCCGGTGTGTCAAAAACACAGGAGGTTTCTGAGGTTCATGGTAGGTCACACACACTACCAATTTGCAGTGCTCCCATTTGGTCTAAAGTCCTCCCCAAGAACGTTTAAAAAATGTTTGGCACCTGTGGCAGCCTGGCTGCGAAAGGGAGGGCATCATGTATACCCGTACCTCGACGACTGGCTTGTGAGGGGATCCTCCCCAGCGTCGACCAACGACAGCGTACAAGCCACCTTACAACTTCTGCAACGATTGGGGTTGGCAGTGAACTTCGAAAAGTCTTCTCTAAAGCCCTCAAGGAGCTTGAAGTTCTTGGGAGCTCAATTCGAAACCCACTCGGGAATAGTGAAACCGTCCCTAGACAGAATATTGAAGATCGAACAACTGACGAGTCAACTTCGCCTACAGAGCACATTTTCCGTGAGAAAATATGTGGCAATCCTGGGTTCCATGGCTTCGTGCATCCACCTAGTAGCAAACTGCCGACTGTTGATGAGGCCTCTACAGGAGTTCCTGTCGGACAGATGGAAGCAGGCCACGGGCCGGTGGTCAGACAGGATAACCGTCGACGACAAGGGTGTCATCAGATCCCTCCAATGGTGGAAAATCTTTCACAACCTGGACAGAGGGGTTCCTCTACAAGAGCCGGAATTTCAGAACACCATCATCACGGACGCCGCCCTGACGGGCTGGGGAGCACACATGAACGATCATCAAACCCAGGGCAGATGGTCTTCGACCGAATCGCACCTGCACATCAACGTGCTGGAACTGAGGGCAGTGAGATGGGCCTTGAAATCATTCCTTCCACATATCAAAGGATCAAGAGTAAGAGTGCTGACAGACAACACGACAGCCATGTTCTACTTGATAAAGCAAGGCGGCACCAGATCCAGGACCCTTTCGGCGGAAGCTCAAAAGATCTGGCACTGGGCGTTGAAACACAACATATCCTTAGTGGCTTACCATCTCCCGGGTGTGAAGAATGTGCAAGCGGATTCCCTGAGCAGGACAATGGCTCAAATACACGAGTGGGAGCTGGACACCGGTCAGCTACAAATAATCTTCGAAAGGTGGGGGACCCCCTCAATCGACCTCTTCGCAACGAAAGAAAACAGGAAATGCGAACAGTTCGAGAGCAGGTGGCCTCAAAAAGGATCCCTGGGGGAAGCGTTCTCGTTTCCTTGGACGGACAAATTCCTGTACGCTTTCCCTCCGTTCCCCCTTATACGGAGGACAATCCAGGGGATTCGCAGGTACAAATGCCGGGTCTTTCTAGTGGCACCGTATTGGCCGAGACAACCATGGTTTTCCGACCTCCTACATCTGTCGTTGGAACAGCCTATAACTCTCCAGAAAGTGCCGAACCTACTGTCCAGGGACAAGGGAACGGTGTGGCATCACAATCCGGACAGCCTCAACTTAACAGCATGGCTCCTGACTTTTCAGAGTTTGGCAACTTGAAAGTCTCGTCGGATTGCCGGAGAATTCTGCAGGCGGCTAGGGCCCCTTCGACTAACAAATCATTCATATGCAAATGGCGAAGGTTCTGTACGTGGTGTCAAACACAGCACGAAATTCAGCCTTTAGAAGTAACCCCTGAACAAATTCTTCCGTATCTTCTTCACCTAGCTGAGAGTGGGCTGTCATCATCGTCCATCAAAGTGCACTTGGCGGCCATTTGAAGGTTTACGAGAAGGAGACAGTCTCCACCATTATTCAGTGACAGACTGGTGAAACATTTCATGAGGGGTCTCTTTAGAACTTTCCCCCCTACGAAACGGTTTCCACCGTCGTGGAGTTTAAATGTGGTGTTGGCTGCCTTAATGAAGCCTCCATTTGAGCCAATGCCCTCTTCATCCATGCAGTTCCTATCTTGGAAACTGGCTTTCTTAATTGCCATTACATCGGCTAGAAGAATGTCGGAATTACAGGCATTGGTCATAGATCATCCATATATGAGATTCTTTAAGGACAAAGTAATTTTATCAACTAACCCTACTTTCATCCCGAAAGTACCGACAGTCTATCACAAGCACTCGACCCCGGTCCTTCCTACTTTCTTTGCGTCCCCGTCGTCGACGGCGGAAAAAGCCCTTCATACTCTGGATGTCAAAAGGGCGTTAAAATTTTACATGCAAAGGACGCAAGATTTCAGAACTACCAGACAGCTGTTCATTGCCTATGGCCCGTCGACGAGAGGAAGGGCAATTTCCAAGCAAGGGCTGGCTCGATGGGTCTCTTCGGCGATTGCTTTTAGTCACTCCAAGGCCGGGAGACCCCTACAAGGGTACCCTAGAGCCCATTCCACGAGATCGACAGCCTCCTCCGCGGCTCTATGGGCAGGAATTCCTCTGACAGACATCTGCCAGGCGGCAGTATGGTCAGTTCCACACACGTTTATACGCTATTACTGCCTGGAAAGGCAGCACGCGGATGAGGTACAGATGGGAAGGGCAGTGCTGCGCCATCTGTTTCAATGAGGTAAGCCAAATACGGTGAAGCTGTTGTCTCTTACCTTGCCTATGTTTGTTCCCTTGATCTTATTTATGTATTATGAATATGTTTATATCTGAAAATATGTTGCTGCTTACACATATATATATATATATATATATATATATATATATATATATATATATATATATATATATATATATATATATATATATATATATATATATATATATATATATATATATATATATATATACATACATACATACATACATACATACATACATACATACATACATACATATTTGGACTGAGAGTGTTTCTTGTAAAAGTAAGTTACATTGCATTCTCACCTCCGTCTTCAATGATACTGCTATACAATCTATTCTAAGCATGTGAATCCATGAAAGATCCATTGCTGGAGAAGGGAGTAGTTTCTTACCTGTAACTCCATTTCTCCAGCATTGGTATTTTTCATGGATTCACATGCGCCCTCCAGCCTCCCCGGATTGCAATGTGCAAGATATGTGCATAAGCAGGTTCCTTTTTTCTACTTTGGAGGGGCCGAAATCTGACGGGACCCGCGGGGGCGGGGCCTTTTATACCATTACGTCCAACGGGGCTTGCGTGGACGGCCCCGGAGAGGACGTAGATGTGGATAGGACACACAAGTGTCGGAAGTTTTTCCCTGTAGGAAACGGCTATATATGTGTACCGAGGGTTCCCAGTCTGACGACGGGGAATATTCTAAGCATGTGAATCCATGAAAGATACCAATGCTGGAGAAATGGAGTTACAGGTAAGAAACTACTCCCTTCCGCACGCAAAGTGAGTTGCAGGCACTTTCCGCCAAGCCACCTTTCACGTTGTTCCATAAGGATAGGGTTGTCCTTAGAGTTTGTCGTCCTTTTCTTCAGAAGGTTGTGTCGGAATTTCATTTAAGCCAGAAGGTGATTCTTCCGGCGTTTTATCCTCCTCCGCATCCTGGTAAGGAAGAGGAGAGGCTCCATAGGTTGGATCCTAGGAGAGCTTTGTGTTTCTATCTCTCACGGATGTCCCGGGTCAGAGTGGACGATCAGCTCTTTGTTGGTTATGCTGGAAGGCGTTTAGGTCAGGCTGTTTCCAAGCAGACCATGTCCAGATGGATCATTTTGACGATCTCTGAGTGTTACCGTTTGGCGGGTAAGGACCCTCCAGTAGGCTTACGGGCTCACTCTACTAGGGATGTGGCTGCTTCCACGGCTCTACATAGGGGCGTTCCGATTTGCAGTATTTGTGAAGCAGCCACATGGGCTTCTGTCCATACCTTTGTGAGACACTACTGCCTGGACTCCATCCATGGGCACGATTTGGCCTTTGGTAAGGCAGTCCTATATTCAGCAATTTGATAGGGCATTCTAAAATTCTAAATTGGTAAATTCTTTTCCCACCTCCATATGTTGGTACTGGTTTGGGATTTTGTCATAGATATGGAATACGTCGGAGGATACAATCCCCTCGAAGAACAAGTGACTTATCTTACCTGGTAACGTTCTTTCGATGGGATGTTCCTCTGACGTATTCCACATCGAACCCTCCCAGCCTGCCCCTCTACAGAATTTCTTATGCGATTTCAGCTTACGTTTCTGCAAGGTTTTCTGCAGTTATACTGGCAGGAGATTGGTGCCACACGTTCTGGGGAAAAACTACAACCGAGGCTACGGGTGCCGTGCATCCTATATATAACATCCGGTGACGTTGACCCTCGACGGAGGCCCTTGGAACAGCGCATCGACGTCATTGACGCAGGACGCCTACGCCGAAAAAATTTCCGAAGCAGCACAGCTGTGGTCATTACTGTCATGGATGTGGAATACGTCGGAGGAACATCCCATCAAAGAACGTTACCAGGTAAGATAAGTAACTTGTTCTTCTATGGGAAGGTTCCCACTCGGGTTGGAGGTCTATAACTACATTTTAGCTAACTGTACCAGAGGAGAAATGTCTATTTGCATGCCAGTCTGGTTCCACCTCCAAGGGCAGTCTAGCACCAAAGGGCTATAATGTTTTCAACAATACACTGTAGGGACTGTCCTTGCAAACTATTGTGGGTGTAATTCTCCCTTTTTACCACCACACTCCCCTTCTAAGAATGAGCCCGGACTGCTGTGTCGCAGCTTTTGTTGTGACAGGCAGGGTTTTCTTTGAGGTATTCCGGACTAAGACTACGGGTCGTTCTTCTCAAGCCCTCTCCACAGGGCTTTAAGAATATCTCCCTAACAAGTACAATTAATTATTGTATAAAGCTCTTAATACCGGAGTCCAGTCTCTAAGGGCTGGACCGGGATTCAAACCTGCGTTGTATTGCTTACAAGACAAACGCGTTGCCCCCGAGCTACCCTCCCGGCCCCAATGGTAAATAAATACCAAATGGGCCAGTACAAGGTGTATTATCACTGGCATTTTTGTGTGGAAACATTGTCCAGAATTCTGCATTTGAGGTAAAAGGTCTCTATAGAAATATCGTTGCATTGTTGTGTTATCAAGTTTAATATTCCATTTTAAGCCCATTTCAGGTAGGTCCCTCCTATGAAGAGACAAATGCAGTAGACCACCAACTATAGCCAGACCGGATCATATATGAGATTAGTTCCTGGTGAGGACTGGTCGGGGTGTCCTCCTCCCAGCCAATGAGGAGGCTAAAAACGGGGGAATTAGCACATCTTAATCCCACTGTCCGAGCCTCTTGATAGCGGGTGACTGCTATCTTCGACCGCCAACTGCTCAGTTAAGTGCTGCCTGCGTCCCCCCCACCTCTTTTACACATATTTGTCCCCCTCCGATCACTGCCCGCTTACCTTGCGTTGCCTGGTTCCTCTCAGACGCCGGGAACTGCAGTGTTCCCGGCTCATCCCCTCAGCTTCTCAAATGACTGTCATGGAAATGGAGAAGGGACTACACAGTTCCTTGAGAAACGATTGCGTCCTTTCTCAAAATAACAAAAAGAAAATATTAATATCTGGTACATGCAATATTATACTTGCAGGGGGAGGAGGGCTAACAGTAAAGCCATCACTTCTCTTGAGCTTATACCTGCCCCGGGGCATTACCAGGCCCGATAATGCTCCACCCCCCCTTTCTCAGGTAACATTGCTTAACTATATCACACATCAGGAGGCTATTATCAAGCCAGTAATGGAGTTAAGAGTGCAAGGGTCTGGGACTGGACCCTGATCACTCCCCTGCACAAGAGTCACCTATGGCAGCGCAGATGGACCAGATAGTTTTCTTTGGCTGTGGTGCACAGTATGAGCCTCTGAGTCCAAGCAGAGTGGTACGAAATGCATGGTGTCCATTGCAAGATAGCTGCCACATACGGACTGGAAACATGACGTTGAATGTACGTAAGCCAAGACCTAGAACTTAAAAGCAGCAATGTTGCTGCGCTCTGCTATCTCACAGCTGCTCCTTGGGTTATCCGAAACACTAATTTTGCAACTCTTCTTTTATGTATTTAGGCCATTGTTTTCTTTTCTTTTGTTTCCTTTCTCGTGGGTTGCTGGCATTAACCCTTTGTCTTTTGCATCCCTAATGAAGCTCCCTTCTTCAAGTAATCACTCTCATTGGACTGCTAGGATATCAGGACTTCTCCATACTGGCAGCCAACATACGCTGTTTGTTTTTCAAGGGATACTTTGTTTTCCAAGTTATACTCTGTGCCATAACAAAGGAATTCAATGATTTCTTCTTTACATGGTGGTTGTGGATAGACCAAGGGGGCCAACAGGTACTCTTTACAATGCTGATTCTTACAAGGGAATGGGGGAATTAATTTCTAAGTTTCTGTATTAGTTCCCTTCCCCTGTCTTGCCCACTGCAGCCCCTGATTTTTGGTGCCTGGTTTTGTTCTTCGGGGATGCAGATAAGGAAGGAGTAAGCAAGTCTTGTGTCTACTTATTAATCTAGAGGGGAGGGATGCACTAATTTTTGGGTTTGAGTTGCCTTTCTCCTCGACACCCATGAGGTTCCAAGTGGTCGCCTGGCAGATCGGAAATATGGGAAGGCTGCTTTTCCACATTTCAACATGATTAAAGAATGCAATTAACTTCAAATGGACTCCTTCCTCCCACAGATTCCTCATCTGATATTCATCGTCCAGCCAAGCTGCTCTTCAGGAGCCTTTCTCCCGCCAGGAGGCAGAGCATGGCTCTGCCTACGCACCCAACACCAAACATGTCGTCAGAGCCAGTTTAGAGGTGCCAATGAACTCCTCTGGATTCAATCCCTGTGTTGACTGCGGGCGCCAGATGTCTAAGAACTTGACTGCATCAGTCTTTACTGTTTATGTAAAAGCCACAAGAAGCAGGATTGTGCGTCGTGTCAATCGATGCACCCAAATGCGCTTTGAAAACATGAAGCGAAGCTGCTGACCTTTCTCCAGAAGGGAAGAGGTGACTAAAAAGACCTGTTGGAGTTCGCTGAGTGTGAACCGCGGGACTGAGATGTGGTCACATGTCCAATAGGACAAGATAAAGAAGCAGCATCGCAAAAGATCAAGATACCCAGATGATTCTTCAAGACACCACTCTTCATCGTGAAAGAAAAGGAGCCACAAATGCAGGGAGGCCAAGGAGGAACAGGCTCAGAGGGTACCTTTACCATCCCAATCATCTTCTCCAGAGGAATGGAAGGACTTCAGACAGAAGATGCTTGACATCTTCGCCAAGGCACCAGCTTCAGCCCTGACGCTATTGGCTTTGAGCTGATGGGCTCTACCCCGGCGCCGACTGCTTCAGGACAAACTGACAGATCCGACTGCGCTCGGTCTAGCCAGTGAGTAGATACAACAAGGTCCTGTCAAAAGTATACACTTTTTAGTCGTCGGATGTCGTTCTGCTGACCTCGATACCCACCTAATCCCTGCCCCACACGATGCCTTGGATGTTGGCCGACTATGCTGGAATCCCAAAGGATTTTGCTGCGCTCCCCAGAAGAGCATACATATACCATTTGTAGGACATTTATGATGAAGGGGACTGTGTGTCCCATTTGGGCTAGAACTCCTCCATTCACGGAATGTCAGAGACTTTCTGCAGGAGCTTTATGTGGTACAGTGGGATCTAGTGGCTGACTTGCAAGTGGCCTGGGCACTTCACCAGAGGTGAACATGCCCTCCTGCTACCCCAGACAAGCCACCCACGTTTTTCCACCCCAGATTGCCACAGTGATTGACATTTTGGGTTCAACTGCACTCTGATGCCAGAAGATTCATTCTAAAATACCTGACCTCTTGAGGGCCCATAGAAGGAGACAATATTACATTTAAATCATGCAGTAGCACAGCCAGTTCTTGAGCTTTGGGCCATTCAGGCATCAGTTCTCAAGTCTTGTGTTGCTCCTGTGTGGCTAGGGTGGCGATTCATGTAGTTTGGAGTTTGCCCATACTGTATACTCAGGCATAACACTGAATTGCATCTAGGGAGCCTTCTATGAAGTACCTGAACACTTCCTACTAACTCTAAAGTCTGTAGTTACTTCTTGGACGACAAATCCTCTGAAACTCTGACTTTCCTGCATCTGTGCCTATCCTGACCTGCCTACTGTTGGCTACTGGAACACCATTGTCCCTCTTCTGCTTCTGAGATCACTCATGCCTTAGAATAGGGAAGGACATCTAAAGTATAAGGCCTCTCTCTAAAAAAAAAAATGGAACTAGTTTTGTAATTACTTGCTAAGGATTTGGATTGTTTGCCCGTAACAGAAAAGTTTGTAGCCGAAAAGACCGTACATGACCGTTCCGGTCAAACAACTAAAAGTAAATGCCTCCCTAAGCATACTTTACAAATACACCACCCCTTCTTACCTTTTGGTGGCACACCTAGTTGTGTGCTGCAGACTCTCTGCGACACTGGTTCCCTTGAGAACCAGCACCACAGGGTCCTTTCCTTTTTTTTTCTCTCACCCCGGTAACCCCTTTTTTCCTTGTTTGCTATAATGGTCACGCATGGCATTGTTGATTGAGTTTTTGGTTGTAGTGGATTTTCGTGCAGCCTAAATTAGGTCAAATATTCCATATGTTTTTTTTTCTCCTGTCATTTTGGGTGTTTTCACTTAGTAAGGTGTTAGTGTTGTAACTGTTTTATCTCTGAAATAGGAGAAGTTACAAAGTGTTACAAAGTTCTTACCTGTGAATTCCTTACTGCCATTCTGAAAAGTATACACAGGTTATTTACTTAACTTTGAATTGTGTTCCACTATTCTAGAAAGTAAGAGTTGGTATTACTGTATTATTCCTGAAACTGAATAAGTATGACAGTGCATTACCAATAGGGGTTTTGTAAGAGGATTCAATTCAACACTACAGCTAAGTCAATGCCTAGTCTGGGATACTGAATGGAAACCCTTATTGATATATCTTTATGTCCAGTTCATGCGTTCTGGATGACTACCCCTATATAACACCCCTCTCTTGGAATCCCCCTGACCCCACTGAGCCAAGAAGTAGTTCTGTTTTGCAAGTTTAAAGGTTTATTTGATAACTTAAACAGTATATATATATATCACGCTTTATAATAAATTAATAATTGAATATCACACTGAATCTGAGCAGTAATCAATAATGGGTAGTCTGGCACTAGCACACTTGTGAATAGGAACAGAAGAATAAGGTGGTAGAGAATGCTTTATATAAGTTCAGATGGATGTAATGTTGAATGAAAATGCAATTCAGAAAATACTCAATATGATTTCAACAAAACAATGTAATCACTTTTCTCTGGCAATCCCCTCCCCCCTTTATGCGCAATGCAAGGAAATGGAAGGAAAGCACACAGTTCTCAGAAATGCAATCAAATGTAATTCAGTTCACCCCAGCAAGCTTAGACTACAGAAGTTTGAAACACAGGCCCAAAATGCTTTTATATGTGCTGGCAATATATTGGAAAATGTGTTAAAATGATTTTAATTCCCTCTGGAGGTTCAGGGTGAGTGGTGTCAAGTTAATATTAGTCCAGGCTCACTCTAGCAATGATTCAGGGATGGTTCTTAAGAGGCAAACGAATTTTTATCAAGGAAAGCAAGGAAGCTGCTGTTTTCACACGTGGAGAAATTTGCAAATCGCGGTAAAATTCGCGAGTGCGTTTTTCGCGATTGCGGCAAATGTATCGAGAATAGGAATGCGGTTCTAGGTTCGTTGAAAAGCCACTATTCCCAGCTTTCAGAGGAAAGTTACTGCAAGTCTCTAAGACAAACGGTCACGGAGATATGAGCGATATGGTAAAGGTCGTTTTTCAGATTTTAAATTTTAAAGTTCAAAGTGACAAGTGACAGCTAGCAACTAGAAAATGACAGGTGACAGCTTTGCAAATGACAGGTGACAGTTAGGAGACAGTTCTGGTTAGATTAAAATAGATTGAATTGTATTATTTTAACTAAGAGATTGGTTCTGCACAGTTCTGCTAGGTACTCACAACATATTTAGAAATAGAATGTGCCTCGCCACGGATCTGGTCAGGTTTTCTTCACTCGCCACGGACGGTCTTTGCGCACAGCGTCTGGGTCAGCTCTCTAGTTCTGCGAACAGCGGTCTGGTCTGGGTCTCTGGTTCTGAGCAGGTCTGTGGGTCCGGATACAGCGGTCTCCGGTTCAGCTGGTCTCTCTCTGGATACAACACTGCTCTCTGGCAAATGACAAGAGTTCTTGCAAAGAATTCAAACAGCTCGCCTGGCTGTGATAATGGCAATGATTTGAGGCCTGCTAAAGAGGGATTTAGCTTGTAGTTGACCTCTCTGCTACAAATTCTGAAGTAAAGTCTTGATCTCTGAAGGTGGATAGATTGAAGTCTCTATGTTGGCTCTCTGGAGGTTGATGGAGGTAAAGTATGGATTTTCCCGGCACAGCGTCCCGCAGCAGATGGAATTGAATGTCTCTATCTGTCCTGACTGTCTGCTTTTATGTGTTTTGAAAGTGGGTGGAGAGGCTAGCTTCCTAGGCCCTACCCCTCTCCACTTGTCATTGGCCACTTCCTCCTCTTCCCCTTGATTGGGGGAATGAAATGAAGTGTCATCATGATGAGGTCTGTTTATGATACAGAGAACCCACCCCGATCAAATTACACACAATCTATATTTTGACCCAAAAGACATATTTGCACAGGTACACATTTGTTTAAAATTACATGCACCCATCACATATCACAGGAGGTATACCCTGTCCAAATCTGCTCTTCCTGGGAGCTTGCATTTAGAAATGGCAACATTTGCACTTTTTAACTGGTTTTGCAATATCGGACATTCCCCCAAATTTACACACATGTGCGCCAGGAGTATGGACATTAATTGATGAAGTGTCAGATTTTTAACATGCATACATTTTAAGTAATACCCTCTTAACTGCTAGTTTGCCCCCAGATCATGCCACCGGTTCTAAAAACCTCTTAAAATGTGGGCAGAAAAATCACAAGAATTATGGTATCATTTAAATAATTTTCACAAGTCCGCTCTATGAATGATCCATCTTTTTAGAGTTATGTTCTGGCCCCAAAGGGGTGTGGTTTCCCCCCAGTACAAGGTTGAATTTCTGGTTTTTCCAGTTCTGCCAAGCCCGCTTGCTCTCACAGGCAGTGCTCCTCCCCTTTCCTTCCAGGAGGAAGCCACTTTTACGGCCCGATAATAAAACATTTGCCTGAGTCAGGACAGGGCTTTGTTCAATTTCCTGCAGAGCCCAGGTAATTCAATCAGAGAAGTGCCATATCCCTTTTGGTGGGAGCAGCAAAAGGCAGCTAGGCCTGGGAACACAGCTGTTGTGCAAGTCTCAACTCCTGTCGGGGGTAGCTGGTGGGCAGAATTCAGTTCCTTAAGCCAGGCCCCAGCTAATGTCACTTTTAGTTACCCAGTTTTCTGCATTCAAATAAAACTAACCATTTTTACATATGCAGCTAGAATGCTGATTCTAAGTTTAAAACTATGACATTTAAACAATTGCAACCTATGTGACACTCAAAAGTAGGTCACTCATTTCTTTTAAACATTTAGATTTTTAGTGTCCTTCAGTCCAAATGTACTTAAACTGCTGAAATCCACAGCTCAGCCAGTCTTGTTATAAACCTTCAAGTCACTTCAGAATATAACTTTACATTGTATCCACCTCTCAGTAAGTCTTTCTTTGGCCTGCTTTGGGTTCATCTATTCAGTTTTACACAAATGTCTGGTGTTGTTTTAAAACGCCGGCTTTCTGATAGTGGTGAGTACTGGTAATGCAACCATTTTGGGGATTTGTCTTGGATTAATGCATTCCAAACAGGAATGGTTCTTACATGGTAGTAAATCCTTGCATAACATTGTTTTGATGGGGCTCCTTACAGTAAAATGGTTATGTGGAACCCCACAAAAGGGTTGAATCTTTAAAGTGGTCCGGTGAGCCACGATTTCAGCAACTTTTTTACATCAGTAACAGTGGATTTTGTTAACAAAGATCTTTCTTTACCCTGGTGGGTGGCAAGTTAGGTAACCATTTTGGTGTGCGCACAAACTGCGTGGTTCTCCTGGATTCTGGCGCACTTGTGGGCTTTTTGGCCATCTTGGATTTTCTAAGCCCACAGCACCAAATGTTGCAGCATGATAGCTCAAACGTGGGTCAGGACACCCAACAGATCCCCCCCACTTGACTGTCCTTTGAATTTGAGTCGATGGGGAGTCGGGTGCACAAGGGTTTTGACCCACGCACTGGTCTGTCCGCATAATCTTCTTCCAATAGATGGCAGAGTTCAGCATCTTTTTCTCCATCCGGTACTGATCGATCGGTTCTCCTCGCCGGTCCTGATGGGAATATTGGGCGGTACCCCGGGCCCCTCGCGTCTCCACTCCCGGTCTCTGGATCGTCCTCCTTGGCCCGTCTCCAGGTTTTCTTTCTCCTAGGACGACAAAGGAAGAGCGGCAATACCTATTCATAGACATTTTTCCCCCACCATTGATATAGTGGGGTGGCATATATATTTTAGAACTCAACAGATATGAACATGCACATTTCTTTTTGCATTCAAAAACCAAAACACCCACATTGAGAAACTCAGAATTTGATAGGCGATATGTAGGATATTTTAAGTTAGAACTGAATTAATCTGAGACAGTACCCTCTAGGATTCCAGAGGATTCCTCCAGTTGTTGTAGAGTGTGCCTGGGATGGCAACACTTCAACTGGTTAATGTGGACCCACTTGTCTTCCCCCTCTGCCAAACCGCCTTTAGGGATGCGGATCTTGTAGGCCACAGGGGAGATTTTGTCAATAATCTCAAAGGGTCCCTTCCATGTAGGCAAAAATTTTCGCTGTTTGGCCTGGTTCCTTTGGAAATTGTATAGATAGACCCGGTCCCCCACCTGATATTCCTTCCTGGAAGTCTTCAGGTCATAGTGGGTCTTCATGCTATCAGCTGATCTTTCTAGATTCCGCTGAGCATAGGCAAAAGCATGTTGAAGGTGTTTCCTTAAATTCTCCACATACTCATGAGTTGTGGAGGCATTTATCAGTGTCTGCTCTTGGGTCCTGTAGAGCAAATGCTGAGGAAGCACCATCTTGCGCCCAGTCATCAACTCAAATGGTGACATTTTGGTTGCAGATGAAGGAGTAGATCTGATGGCCATTAGGACCAGAGGTAATCGGATATCCCAACTTGGCCCAGAATCTGCCACAAACTTCTTTAATATGCTCACAATGGTTCGGTTATATCTCTCTACTGCCCCAGAAGAAGCTGGCCGGTAAGCAATATGCAACTTCCTTTTGACCCCCATTATCTCCCACATCTTTGTCATTACTTCACTGGTGAAGTGGCTACCCCTGTCTGACTCAATCCTTTGAGGTAGACCGAAACGGGAAAAGATGTGGTTAATCATCAGGGCAGCTGCAGTTTCTGCCTTGCAATTTGGGGCTGGGAGACATTCCACCCACTTGGTAAACAACCATGTAACGGTCAACATGTACTTGTTTCCTCTAGACGAGCGAATCACAGGGCCTACAAAGTCGATTTGTAAATCTGACCATGGCAGTGTCATCCCCCTCTTTTGGAGAGGCGCACGGTGCGTGAGGGATGATGGCTGAAATTGTGCACACACAAGACACCCCTTCAAGTATTGGTCGAGGTCCTGCCCCATGTGTGGCCAGTATGCAACCTCTCTTAAGATTTCCAATGTTGTGTGAAACCCCCTATGACCGGCGGTGGCCGCATCATGGGCGTGACTTAACATCAGGCTTCGGAAGGAGGTAGGAACCACCCACTGATCGTGGCCAGCTTTGGATTTCCTTACCAGCAAACCGTCTTGGATTCGGAACATTTTTGGCCATTTCATCAGCACTCTTAGGTCCTCTTTCCCAATGTAATTGGTATCCGTCAGGGGAAAGTTCTCAGGGTCCTCAATGTGCTGGTAAAATTTACCAATTATTGGATCCCCTTTCTGAGCTGTAATTAAATCAGCATCAGGGGTCTCCTTACTCCATTGTGCAATTGAAAGATCATTGTGAGCATTTGTCTGGGACCTAGTGATAGCAGTGACCTCGATTTCCCCCAACAGGGACTCAATCTCTATTAGATCCCCTTGGATGGCCCCGGTTTTGGCCAGCTCATCAGCTAAGTCGTTTCCAGTTTTGTCTGGTCCCTCTACTTTGGAATGACCCTTGATCTTTTTCCAATGGATGGTCATCTCATTCGAGGTGACCAGATCGTCAATGTTTTGGATCAACTTCCCATGTTTCAAGGGTTTGTTGTTAGCACATAACATGCCTCTGGTTTTCCAATTAACCAGGTGCTCCACGAACCCGTTCCGTACATAATCCGAATCTGTGATTATGACCAGTTCGTGGAGTTGATGCTGGACAGCAGTGAGGATGGCCTGATGCACAGCCATCAATTCTGCCACCTGACTACTTCGGGGACCAATTTTGTATCCAGCGGAGGGTTCTGGGGACTCATTCACCCATGCAGTCCCTACGCCGGCCACCAGTTCTTTCTCCCCGTTGTTGTCAACATGGTAAGAGCATCCATCCACATAGACAGTGGGCATTCCCTCACACTTGTCCTCTTCAAAGACTTTGTGTGGGGAATTAAGGTATGCCTCCATGTTGTCCTTGATTTTTAGACTTTCGTCCTCGAGACAGTTTTCTCTGGCACAATCATGCAAGTCAGCCAGACCTTGCGCGAGGGGACTCTTCTTGTTTTGGCCATATCGGACCTCCACAGGAAAGCCTTGCTGGATTGACAGAATCCAGGAAGTAATTCGGGAATTACTCACATTTCCGGCCTGGATTCTGTCACTTTGGAGATATTGCAGAGGCTGGTGTGGAGTCTCCACTATGATGTGTTCCCCCTGGATAAACGGGCGGTAATTCTTCAATGCCCACACCGTCGCCAGGAGTGCCTTCTCACAATCGTTGAATTTTTCCTCCACAGAGGATAGAAGTTTTGCTCGCATAGGAGATTACTTTATTGACCTTGTGTCATGATCACTGCTTCCAAGGAGCCAGGACCAGCCCAACGTCCTTGGAAGCAGGCCCCTAATCCTAAGCCTAGGCACCAGCCGGTCCCCACTGGGACCTTTTGGACCTTGTCCTGGCGCCAGTGGCACCAGGCTCATCAAAGCCATCGGTCCCGGCACTGGAAGCGCCGGGCTCATAATATGTAGAAGATGCTTGGATGGACTTACCTGCAGCAGACCATGCTGCTTACTTACCAGCTACATAGGAATCCTCTGTAAGCCGGAACTATTTTCTTACCTGGGTGGGGCAAGCTCCACGCCCTGGATACAACACTGGAACTCTTCTGGAACAGGAACTCTTTTCTTACCTAGGCCGGGCCGTGGAGGAAGACGCCTCATCACTCCTAGGCTATTTAAACCACACCCGATTGATGAAGCGTGCTTCGCGTTATTCTGCATCTGCAGCAGAACGCTCACCGAGTCTGTTCCAGCTTTTCTTCTTCAGATCCTGTACCTGCAAGAACAATACTTACCATTCCAGTATCCAGTCTTCAGCAGCGCCTGTAAAAGACAAGAAACAACACGTTAGCACGGCGACTTCACATGCAAGGCATTCCTTACCTGGTCCATCGGCAGCGACCATTTCTTCACGCTGCACCTCCGCCTGTGGAGACAAAAGCATAGTTATTACTTACCGGCAATCCGCGAATTCCGGATGTTTTCAACGCTGCAACCCAGCATCTGAAAGACAAAAGAAGAAACATTAGACAGGTATTTACTTACGCCCATCGCGCTCGCCACAATAGAGCGCCTGCAACTACTCCGGCGTTTTCCAGCATCTCTTCAGCACGAACTCACAGCTGCGAAGGAAAGAGACAGTTAAAGCGCTTGCATTTACTTACGCATTTCCAAGCGCTTCTTTCCAAGGCTCTGGCTCCAGCTTTGGCTCTCTTCATTCCATCTTCTAACACAAGAGCCCTGCAAAACAAATAGAAGAAAGCATTATTCCGAGCCCTGTTCAATACTTACGTGTCCACGCACCTAAAGACTATATGGACTAAAAGGTGTCCGGAAACTCACCGCTCGTGCTATTAACGGCGGTTGCGTTCCTCTGATGTTAAGAGGCCTACGTTTCACCCAGTGAAGGAACTGGCAACGGCACCCTGCACCAGACGCAAATGGAGAGTCCAGCATTCACCTATGTAAGGTGAGCACGTTGACCTGGGGGCTCTACGGAGAAGCTTAGAAGAGAGAGAGAGAGAGAGAGAGAAGGACACTCAATTGCCCAGATCTTTAACCCCATATATTCTTTCACCTGCAGAAATCTCACCCTTCGAGTTCGACACACAGTGCGAAGAGGCTCAGCCCCAGAAGCCAATCGAGTCCTGCACATCACCTTTCGAGTCACAGACACCTTCCTGCCTAGACCAGCGCCTCTGTGGGAATCAGGTGAGCGTTACACCTTGTCATGCTTTTGGTATAATACTGCTGTCAAGCACGTATTAGAGAACCCCGTCTCCAGGAAGAACTCCTTGTTTCTGACAGGGTAAGCTAGGTAAGGCGCTTGTGAGAGGCTTCTCTTGAGTTGTTTTACCGCCTCGGCTTGTTCTGGACCCCATTCCCACTTGCCCCCCCCCCCTTCAGGAGATGAATCAGGGGTCTGGTGATCTCTGCGTAGCCCTCAATGAACTTTCTGCTGTAATTAGTCAGTTTCTGAAGTGCTTCCACTTTCTTTTCCTGGGGACAGAGACCCTGAGGAGTAATCTCATGCCCCAAGAAATTAACACGGGTTCTACACCACTGTGCTTTCTGAAAGGAAAGTTTTGCTCCGGCGGCCCTCAACTGCGTCAGAACATAACGGATCTCCGCTATGTGTTCCTCCACAGATGAACTTTTGATGAGGACATCATCTACATAAGCCAGGTTACCCCTCGCACCCAGGTCGGGCATGGCCTTATGTAGGAAAATGTTGAATTCATTGCCGGAGTTGAGGTATCCGAAGGGAGTCCGGGTCCATGTGTATTGCTGGCCCCCAAAGGTAAAAGCCAGCTTGTATTGGTCCTCCCTACTGACAGGCACAGTCCAGTATCCATTGGTCAGGTCTATTGCAGTGAATACCTGTGACCCCTGGATCTGGGCCAGCCCTTGGTCAATGTAGGGCAGAGGCCATCGGGAAGTATGGACCCGTTTGTTGAGCTCCCTGAGGTCGGCGCAGAGTCTCCACTGGCCGTTTGGCTTCAATATTCCCAGCACCGGATTATTGAAGGTGCTGTGGACTGGACGGATTATTCCCCGGGACTCAAGGTTCTTAATTATTTCAGTAAGGGACTCCATTGATGCGAGAGGCAAGCGATATTGCTTCACAAACACCGGAGTCATGCCAGGGTCCGTGGGGATTGTTGTTGTGTGGATGTCTGTGCGACCACAGTCATATGAGTCTACCGCAAAGAGATCTTGGAAATCCAAGAAAACTTGTTTCAACTTTTGCTTTTGTTCCAGAGTCACACAGGCATCAGCTAGGTTGACTCTCTCTTCCACCATCTGCCTGAAGCCTGGAAAGACTTCTGGTTTGGCTATTTCAGCGGCCTCCTCCAGCTGGGTGGAGAAGTCCCTGGTCAGAGTGCTGATTTGGACTGGAGGCTTCAGGTGGGAAAGGCAGCCCTCATGGACCTGGAAAATCACCTCATCCCTCCTGAAGTCACAAGTCACATCTTCCTTACCATACGGGCAAGAAGTGTAGACCAGGAAGTTCCCCCCATGCCGGGTAAAAATCCTGTCTGGTGTTGTATTGTCATCACTGTCACTGTCAAAGCAGTCCTTGGGGATTGGCCCTAACAGTTCATTACCTAAATCGATGGAAAAATGTCGGTCATCAACCGCCATTCCAATAATGGTGCCTGCGGCTAGAGTAATACTCTTTAAGTCGCTGTTATCCACCTCTATTGGAATGGTGTCATGTTCTATGTTGACTAATGGAGTTGGGTTTACCCCCAACCCTTGCTGTTGGAGAGAAGCGTTTAGATGTATGTAAGCATCAGGGTTTTTCAAATGTTGTCCTCTTTTAACTTTCACTTCCAGGGAGAATTGTCGGGTCCTTTCTGGGATGGTGACTTCCTCTTTAATCTGAATTTCAACTGCATAAGGTAGCAATTGAGCTGACCTAAATGCTTTTTCTGGATCATCAAAGCCCATGGGATTATCCGCTAATCGGGACCAAGCTTTGAAGTTTATTAGGTCCAAACTAATGGCAAAGCGATTGAGAATGTCACTGCCTAAGTAAAAGGCGGCAGTGACGTCTTGCACGACCCAACAATTATGGACTATGCTCTTGTTGCCAATAGAGATTTTGAGCATACACCTGCTTGGCAGGAGATGTTTGGAATTAGGCGCTTACAGGTCCATTTCCCATTTGTCTATCAGTTTGAATGTGGGAATGGCTGGATCTTTTGGGAGTTGGCGGAACATGGCTTCGCTGATGAAGCTCTTACCCTTTTTCACACACACTCCAGCGAGAACAGAGTCCTTCCCATCATTAATTGGACAGGGATGAACAACTGCTCTCCAATTTGCTGAATATCAGCCAGGCTCTGAGCTGATTTCACATCTTTCTGGACTATAGGAGTGGGAGTTTCTGATTGTGGATTAGTAAAGAATTTCAGAGTGTTTCCTTCCAGCGTGGAATACCACTTTAGACTGGAAGGAAGGTTGATTTTCAGAAATAGAGAGGACCCTCCATCACCAGTCTGTTGTCCTACTGCTATTACTGTCACGTCTGGAATTTGGCTATTCTGGAAGTGAAATTCTACTTGGTCCGATTTCTGTTCAACCATGTGGCATGTGCCGTTTAAACTAACATGGTTGACACTCTGTTTTAATTTTATGGGTCGGCTAGTCTGGGTCCAGAGGACCTTGTTTACACAATCTATTAGGGGTGACAACCTTCTCAGGAGGTCATTCCCTAGTAAACAAGGGGTGCCCTCTGGAGTCACTACTATGACCGGGTGTTTCACCTTGTGTCGCCCAATTTTAATGTCCAAGTCTGCAGTCCCCTCAACGGGAATTTCCTTCCCGTCAAAGTTCTGCAGTTGTCCAGGAAGAGAGGTGAGAGGAATTTGGTAATTCTCTCCCCTTCCTGCATTCAGTTCGTCAAAGGCCCCTCTGGACCGAAGGGTAGCTTGAGATCCAGTGTCCACCAGTGCCAAAATTGTACCCTGCCCCTGTACTTGTACCGGGGCATAGTATCTTCCCTCCTTCTCCTCAAGGGGGCACAGATAATGCACATTTTTGGACAACTGGTGAGCTAACTTTCTGGTTTTGGACATCGCTAGCGAAGAGATTTGGGCAGAATTCTGTGGAGAGTCTTGGGAATCTGAAAGAAAAAGTTGGCAACTGGAGATCAGAGCCATTGTGGGTTCCCCTGGTTCCGGTTCTGGGACGCCCGCCCTTTTTGGAGGCAGTCATCAGGATGGGTTTGAACCAGGGGATTTTCTTGCGGTTGGTTCTGGGATGAGATGGTGGGCGGCGGTAGCTCAGTCTCCACATCTCCCCAGTCTGGATTTGCATCCGTAGGGACCCATTTTTCTTTGGGAGGAGTTCCCCCCCTCTCTGAAGGAGAAGATCCTTTTCCCAGGATCCTCTGAGGATCCCTCTCCCTCAAATTGGAAGATCTGTACCGCCTCCTCAAACTGTGTCTGTTTGGGTCTTTTGTTTCTCCTACCCCCCCTCTGCTCCTTAGGAGGCAGACTTTCAGGGGCAGGAGATTTTGTTTCCGGTTCCTGGGTTTCCAGGGGCTGTTTACAAGTGAGGAAGGAAGCTTCCTCCAAGGCTTTACACCCCCCTTCCCCTTGTGCCTCCTCCCTGGGAACCGGTGAGTTGTCGGGGTGCTGCCCCCGTCATTGTTCTGGAGCACCAGGTCCAGAGTTGGGTGCGTTCTGCGCCGGCATGCCGATCTGAGGGTTCTGCTGAGCCCTCAGTATGTGACCCAGATCCCGCGCCATGTTTTGAACCTGGTGCTCTAACTGGGAAACCTGCTCAGGCTGATACGGGGCCCTGTTTTCTCCCCTGGGCTGATCCCGGGAAGGGTAGCTATCCCTTCTCTGGTAGTACCCCTGGTTGGGAAGATTTGGATACCCCTCCACCCTTGGCCTCCCCTCTCCCGGATTCGGTTGTCTGGGCTCAGGGAATTGGGGAAAGAAGGGTGGAGGATTTTGGGGCTGGAAGTTGGGTGGATACCTGGGGAAGAAGTTCTGCCCAGGGTTTGGTGCGTTTCTGCCCTCCTGTGAGAAGTTGGGAGGGAAGTTCTCTGGGTTAGGTGCTTGGCTGGATCCCCCCCCTTGGGCTGGAGGAGTCCACACATAACCCAGGATGGGTCTGTTTCCCTTGTAACAGGGGCTTACATAATCGGGAGAGGGAGGGACCCCATTTGTGGGACTGCCTCCCTGGCTCCCTGTCTGTGACTGGCCCGAGGACCTTCTGAGCCTAGCATTATTAGGTGCAGGTAGGTTTTTAGGCCCCCCCATCTCCAAATCTAAAACGGGGGTGACCTTTACCTCTGCCACCTTGGCGGCAGCAGGGGTGTTGTTGGCTTTGGGGTTTGTGGGCGCATTATTTTTATTTTCTATTGGCTTCTGCACCTCATAGATCCGGGTTGCCTGTTCAATGACCCAGTCTAAAGATCTTTTCTCGTGAAAATCCCTCACGAGCTGGGTCATTATGTATTTGGGCAAGGTATGGAAAAACGTATTAATAAATTCTCTGCTATCCGTGCGCACCCTTCTTGTGGTCTGTGCAAAGGCACGCTTTAACTCCTGCACAAATTCTTGTGGGGCCTGATCCTCCCCACATTGTAAATTGTAGGCTGCCTTGCGAGCCTCTTGAGGATTTCTAGGAGTAGAAAAATGTTTCAAGATGGCCGCCTTATAGGTGGACCATCTTAAATGATTTTGGTCCTCCAGCCCCGCAAAGAAACTGGAGTATTCCGGGGAGAAGGTCCACTTTACATATTGAATACAGCTTTGGCTTGTCTTCAAATGAAAAGTCTCCATCATTTGCTTAAACAACTCTAAGTGCTCCCAAACCGAATACTTGGCGTTCTTATGATAAGGCGTGATGACGCTCCTGATTGCCTTAATCTGCTTTAAGGGGTCCTTAAGCAAGGCCCTTTTTGTCTTATTGGCCCTTTTGGTCCGGGTAACCCTGGTCCATTCATCTTCTGACTCAGAGGCACTGCTCCCAGAGGTTCCCGTCTGTTCTTCCATGTTTTCTCGGATTCTGCGAGCCTGGGAATGGCTGGCAGAATGTGGGGACCTGATCTCCTGTGTCCTGTACCGCTCAGAGGAGTCTTCAGATCCCTCCTTGCTGCCAGGATTTGATGGGTACCCCCCCACTGACCTAACTGGGCAGAGGTTTTCAGGATGCCCTTAATGGGCCTACTCTCCTGGGGTTCCCCATCAAATTGCACTGTGCTTGGGTACCCATACCCGGATGCCCGCCCCTCCATTCCTGGGTGGTACTGGCCTATGAGCCCCATGCTTCTGGCTGGATAGTAATCTGCCATCCCTGTGGCACTGTGCTCATGTGCGCCAGGGGACATGGGGGTGGCAGAGTCCAGGGACTGAGAGAGATAAAGGCCTCTGGTACTAGGGCTCCTGGGGTTATGCTCAGGAGTTTCTCTTTCCCAGCGAACCTCATCTCTATCCGCCCCTGCTCCCTGTTGCAATGCAAGAGCCTGCGCCTTCAGTTCCCCAGTTAAGGCCTTACTAGACTCTATCAGTCTCTCCTGCATCGCCACCTGTTGTTGGAGTCTATCATTGTGCTGGCAGAGAGCCTCATTCTCTCTCTCTGCCTCCTGATTGGTCCTGGAGCACTGGGCCAGTCTTTGCTGCAGGAGGGTTACCTCCTGAGCTGTGTCCCTATTGGCCTGCTCCTTTCTTGCCAGAGCATCCTCCACCCTCCTGGTGTGTTCTAACAAATTCTGGCGTTCTTTTTGGAGGTCACCCAGCCCCTGGAGGGCCAAGTGATGTTCTTCTGTTTTTCTTTTTAAATGGCATACTTCCTGGCCTAAGGCGTCTCTTTCCTGGCTAAGAGCCTGCATTTGTGCCGCCAGGTCGTCCCTCAGCCTTTGAAAGGCACCAGCTTTCTGGCGTTCTTCATCAAACTCTGCCTGGGTATCCAGGTCTTTCTAAATCAGCTTGTTGCTCTCTGGCTTCACTCTATCTAGATGACTTTGCAGGGTGGCTACCTGCTCCGTGCATGCCCTGTTAAAGTCTAATTGTTGCTCCAGCTTTTTCTGGCTCTGCAGTAAGGAGTCCAAACTGTCTTGGTGCTCCTTCTGCAGGGCCAGAAATCTAGTATCCTGGTCAGCCTTTTCCTGTTGCAGTATATCCATGTCCTCTTTTATTTTAATGATATACTGCCTACTATCATTTTCTGACTCCTGGCTCCTCTGCAGCCTCTGCTCAGAAGAGTCGTCCAGATCAGATTGGGCCTTCTGTAATGCCAGCAGTTGCCTACTCGCCAGATCTTGGCCTTCAGCACATTTGTCCTGCATGGCTCCCATATGTAAATATAAATATGCCGCTACCCTGGCAATCTTGTTGTGCTCATCCTTGGCCTTAGAGGACATATATAGTTCACTCAGGGCCACATGTAAGGGACCCTGGTCTCTCCATATATCTGACCCTGTTTCAGTGATCTGGGGTGCGATTGCTTGCAACCAGACCGTCTGGTCCTGATGAGTCCACTCACCTCTCACAAATAACTTATGTAAGAAGTGCTCTCTGGCTATTTTCATGTCTACTAAGGTCGTCATTCTAGAGATTTGAGTTCCTCCCTGACTTAGAGAAGTTTGTATTTTATTTTTGCAAAACAGACCTTTTCCTTAGAGCGTTCCTTTGAGGAGTGCTTTACAGCGTAACACAGCGTGGTGATCCGACCGGATATGTGTATCTGGTCAGCTAGCACACTGTATTAATCTGCACAAATGGTAGATCTAACCCAAACGTCCCGCTCGAGCCCCCAATTTGTAAGAGGATTCAATTCAACACTACAGCTAAGTCAATGCCTAGTCTGGGATACTGAATGGGAACCCTTATTGATATATCTTTATGTCCAGTTCATGCGTTCTGGATGACTACCCCTATATAACACCCCTCTCTTGGAATCCCCCTGACCCCACTGAGCCAAGAAGTAGTTCTGTTTTGCAAGTTTAAAGGTTTATTTGATAACTTAAACAATATATATATATATCACGCTTTATAATAAATTAATAATTGAATATCACACTGAATCTGAGCAGTAATCAATAATGGATAGTCTGGCACTAGCACACTTGTGAATAGGAACAGAAGAATAAGGTGGTAGAGAATGCTTTATATAAGTTCAGATGGATGTAATGTTGAATGAAAATGCAATACAGAAAATACTCAATATGATTTCAACAAAACAATGTAATCACTTTTCTCTGGCAATCCCCTCCCCCCTTTATGCAATGCAAGGAAATGGAAGGAAAGCACACAGTTCTCAGAAATGCAATCAAATGTAATTCAGTTCACCCCAGCAAGCTTAGACTACAGAAGTTTGAAACACAGGCCCAAAATGCTTTTATATGTGCTAGCAATATATTGGAAAATGTGCTAAAATGATTTTAATTCCCTCTGGAGGTTCAGGGTGAGTGGTGTCAAGTTAATATTAGTCCAGGCTCACTCTAGCAATGATTCAATGATGGTTCTTAAGAGGCAAACTAATTTTTAGCAAGGAAAGCAAGGAAGCTGCTGTTTTCACACGTGGAGAAATTTGCAAATCGCGGTAAAATTCGCGAGTGCGTTTTTCGCGATTGCGGCAAAAGTATTGAGAGTAGGAATGCGGTTCTAGGTTCGTTGAAAAGCCAAGATTCCCAGCTTTCAGAGGATACACTTACTGCAAGTCTCTAAGACAAACGGTCACGGAGATATGAGCGATATGGAAAAGGTCATTTTTCAGATTTGAAATTTTAAAGTTCAAAGTGACAAGTGACAGCTAGCAACTAGAAAATGACAGGTGACAGCTTTGCAAATGACAGGTGACAGTTAGGAGGCAGTTCTGGTTAGATTAAAATAGATTGAATTATATTATTTTAACTAAGTGATTGGTTCTGCACAGTTCTGCTAGGTACTCACAACATATTTAGAAATAGAATGGGCCTCGCCACGGATCTGGTCAGGTTTTCTTCACTCGCCACGGACGGTCTCTGCGCACAGCGTCTGGGTCAGATCTCTAGTTCTGCGAACAGCGGTCTGGTCTGGGTCTCTGGTTCTGATCAGGTCTGTGGGTCCGGATACAGCGGTCTCCGGTTAAGCTGGTCTCTCTGGATACAACACTGCTCTCTGGCAAATGGCAAGAGTTCTTGCAAAGAATTCAAACAGCTCGCCTGGCTGTGATAATGGCAATGATTTGAGGCCTGCTAAAGAGGGATTTAGCTTGTAGTTGACCTCTCTGCTACAAATTCTGAAGTAAAGTCTTGGTCTCTGAAGGTGGATAGATTGAAGTCTCTATGTTGGCTCTCTGGAGGTTGATGGAGGTAAAGTATGGATTGTCCCGGCAGAGCGTCCCGCAGCAGATGGAATTGAATGTCTCTATCTGTCCTGACTGTCTGCTTTTATGTGTTTTGAAAGTGGGTGGAGAGGCTAGCTTCCTAGGCCCTACCCCTCTCCACTTGTCATTGGCCACTTCCTCCTCTTCCCCTTGATTGGGGGGATGAAATGAAGTGTCATCATGATGAGGTCTGTTTATGATACAGAGAACCCACCCCTGTCAAATTACACACAATCTATATTTTGACCCAAAAGACATATTTGCACAGGTACACATTTATTTAAAATTACATGCACCCATCACATATCACAGGAGGTATACCCTGTCCAAATCTGCTCTTCCTGGGAGCTTGCATTCAGAAATGGCAACATTTGCACTTTTTAACTGGTTTTTCAATATCGGACATTCCCCCAAATTTACACACATGTGCGCCAGGAGTATGGACATTAATTGATGAAGTGTCAGATTTTTAACATGCATACATTTTAAGTAATACCCTCTTAACTGCTAGTTTGCCCCCAGATCATGCCACCGGTTCTAAAAACCTCTTAAAATGTGGGCAGAAAAATCACAAGAATTATGGTATCATTTAAATAATTTTGACAAGTCCGCTCTATGAATGATCCATCTTTTTAGAGTTATGTTCTGGCCCCAAAGGGGTGTGGTTTCCCCCCAGCACAAGGTTGAATTTCTGGTTTTTCCAGTTCTGCCAAGCCAGCTTGCTCTCACAGGCAGTGCTCCTCCCCTTTCCTTCCAGGAGGAAGCCACTTTTACGGCCCCCATAATAAAACATTTGCCTGAGTCAGGACAGGGCTTTGTTCAATTTCCTGCAGAGCCCAGGTAATTCAATCAGAGAAGTGTCATATCCCTTTTGGTGGGAGCAGCAAAAGGCAGCTAGGCCTGGGAACACAGCTGTTGTGCAAGTCTCAACTCCTGTCGGGGGTAGCTGGTGGGCAGAATTCAGTTCCTTAAGCCAGGCCCCAGCTAATGTCACTTTTAGTTACCCAGTTTTCTGCATTCAAATAAAACTAACCATTTTTACATATGCAGCTAGAATGCTGATTCTAAGTTTAAAACTATGACATTTAAACAATTGCAACCTATGTGACACTCAAAAGTAGGTCACTCATTTCTTTTAAACATTTAGATTTTTAGTGTCCTTCAGTCCAAATTTATTTAAACTGCTGAAATCCACAGCTCAGCCAGTCTTGTTATAAACCTTCAAGTCACTTCAGAATATAACTTTACATTGTATCCACCTCTCAGTAAGTCTTTCTTTGGCCTGCTTTGGGTTCATCTATTCAGTTTTACACAAATGTCTGGTGTTGTTTTAAAACGCCGGCTTTCTGATAGTGGTGAGTACTGGTAATTCAACCATTTTGGGGATTTTTCTTGGATTAATGCATTCCAAACAGGAATGGTTCTTACATGGTAGTAAATCCTTGCTTAACATTGTTTTGATGGGGCTCCTTACAGTAAAATGGTTATGTGGAACCCCACAAAAGGGTTGAATCTTTAAAGTGGTCCGGTGAGCCACGATTTCAGCAACTGTTTTACATCAGTAACAGTGGATTTTGTTAACAAAGATCTTTCTTTACACTGGTGGGTGGCAAGTTAGGTAACCATTTTGGTGTGCGCACAAACTGCGTGGTTCTCCTGGATTCTGGCGCACTTGTGGGCTTTTTGGGCATCTTGGATTTTCTAAGCCCACAGCACCAAATGTTGCAGCATGATAGCTCAAACGTGGGTCAGGACACCCCACAGTTTACTCACCTTGAATAGCTTAATGTGATTCCAAATGTATAACATTTAAGTTTTGCTTACCTTGAACTGCTTACTGCCTTTCTGAAAAGTCATATAGAATTTTTGGTTACCTTAGAATTGTTCCACTCATTTGAAAAATAACATTGGTATAAGTACATATTCCTGTAATAAAAATAGTGTAAGGGTTTATGACCAATATGGTTTTACTCACCTTGAATAGATTCTGTTCATTCTAAATGTGTATCCTAAGTTCATTCTTATCCATGAAGTGCATACTGCCCTTCTGAAAAGTAATTCACAAGTTGTTGCTTAACTTAGAACTGAGTTCTGAAAAGTAATGTTGGTGT
Organism: Ambystoma mexicanum; assembly: GCF_040938575.1. Classification (NCBI taxonomy): domain Eukaryota; kingdom Metazoa; phylum Chordata; class Amphibia; order Caudata; family Ambystomatidae; genus Ambystoma; species Ambystoma mexicanum. Next base: position 155,915,955 of record NC_090937.1, read on the forward strand.
AAGTATATTCTAGAAACTGAAAAAGTAACAGTGTACAACCATTAGGATCTGCGTACCTTGAATTGCATTGGGTCATTCTAAAATCTACTAATGTGGTTTTACTCCCCATGAATAGCCTTTTGCCCTTCTGAATGTGTATCGCTAGGTTTTACTCACCTTGAACTGCTATTCTAAATGTCGTTCATGCTTTAGTTTACTTACCATAGACATAGTATTGGTTTTTATAATGGATTTGACTTCTAATAGTACTTGGCTTTCTGAAGAATTCTCTTTGCCTGTGTATATTTTTACAATACATCAGTGTCTTAAGTGTTTCTTTGGACCATATGTATCCTACAAGTTAGCGGGTTAAGCGCTTGTTGCTGTGATCTGTTTGATCTGCAGGTCGCAGATTCAAATCCTGGCTAGGCCAACTCAGCATTTCATCCTTCCGATGTTGATAAATGAGTACCAGTTTCGATTGGGTAATAGTAATGTATGTAAAAATGTCCTATGTAAAGCACTCTAAATTAAGGTGCTTTATAAAAAATGTTTTCTAAGATGAGCCTGACTGCTCTTTCCACGCTACCAAATAATGTGTTCTAAGTCTATACTAAGAGCTAGAGTTTACTGTATTGCCTAAAGGTATAGTTTTATAAAGCCCGTTGTGTGGACTTTAGAAAAACTGTCGTAACACATGGTACACTAAAAGACATTAAGCAGTAATATGCAAAAAGCTGATTGCGAGAATAAAAAGAAGCGCAGTATAAAAAGATATGCTGCAACCAGCCCGTTTTGGACACATAATGAAAGTAAACCCACAGTTATCAAAAACAATGTTGTAGGCATACAAAGGAACTACTACACTCCATGGTGATGTGTGCAGTGTAAAATACATTCTTACAATGGGAGACAGAAACCCCCTGCACTGATAAGTGTAGGGGCTGATCAGTGCCCCACAAACAGATGAGTTTAGCAAGACGAGTAAAGTAAAAAGGCTTCACTTGCTAGTCAGGTGATTTAAAACTACAGCAAAAGGAGGGGGGAGAGGGGTTCCATAGAATGTCCATGGAGGGAAAGCAGCAAAAAAGGAAGCTTTTCAGAGATTTATGGATTTTTGGTTTGAAACCTATGCAGTGGTGGTGATGTTATTGTTATTAAATGTTTGGTAAGGTAAGTGTCCCCTGCACCCTTGTTCACTATACAGGGACGGATCCGATGCAGCAGGGGTGCAGGAGGAGCGGCGGAGGTGGCGGGGAGAAAAAAAGCTAAGTAGGGGAAGGAGGTGGGTGGGGTTTGGCGTGTGGCATGATTTGTTTTGTCGAAGTGAAAACAGATTCACGGAAAAACTGGCTACGGTCAATTCAGCTGCAAATCTTCACACTTTGGTCAAACACAAATCCGAAATAGGCAGTGAATAAAGTCACTCGCCCTTTCAGTTTTCCATTATACATACAGTAAAATATGTCTTGCTCTACAAGAGTCAATTATTACTAGCCAGTGGTTACTGCAAATTTTGAGACCTGCTCAATCTAAATCAAGTTTGGGCGCTATGATGACCTGATACTTGACGGATGGAAAATTCATTAAGAGATCTGTCTTTACAGGCGCCTAAAATAATAACTCACAAACATGGAAAGCTATATCCTAAATCGTCTCAGTAATCAGTATTAACCGCTGCTGTCTTCTCTCCTCCCTAGTTGATGTTTTTGGCACTTTGACAGTTCTGGTCGCCTTGTTTTTTATTTGATTTATTGATTTATAAAGCGCTTTACACCAAGGCGCTGTACAGTGGAACAACATAATACATATCAACTATATAACAGTGGAAGCAAAATTACATTATGAATCATTCAACAAAGCAGTGTTAAAAGCAATTAACTGAAGCAATGAACTTCCATTGACTTGACTTCATTTTTGTAGCGCTCCGCCAACTGAATCTAATTTATGGATTTGTGTTTTTTAATGTGTGGCTTTAGTGCTTTTGGGAGGTTCTAGCTTCAGTGCACTGCAGATCCCAGTCCTTGACAGCATTGTAAGGTCATTGTTAGTACAGCTCTATGCCTATAAGGCACAAGTCCACACCACGGTTATGCAATCTGATATCGCTACGAGGACTGCTAGTAAAGCAGGGAGAAAAGAATTCAAGTTGCAAGCTACTATCCATAGCCACCAATCACCTCCATTCTATACACGCACACATTCCACCATTTCTTACTCGCAAAAGAGAAATATCACTAGACAATGGCTAGTGGACACTTTTCATCCTGATGTAAAGTGTGGAAATGTCAATACTCGCTGCAAACAGCGGCTAGGAAATGTATTACTCGGTTGTGCAGGGATTTTGCCCTCCTATGGCATTTGGCAGAATTTCTAGATGGAACTTGGTCCCGACCCTGCTGTACAGCATGCTTCGCCTCGATGTGGCTTCACGCTGTGATTGCTCAGCAGAAAGTCCCTTATATGGTTTTGTTATCACACTTCCTACAGTGATGATGAACTGTTATGATAGATGTTCTTAGAGGTGGCAGTAACCAACAATAATTGGTTGCCAGGAGATCCTTACTGACAGCCTTGTGGCCTGAGAGTGTGACTAACAGGTCAGCGATTTTAATTGGGCTCATGAAGTGACCTAGGGATGGGTGAGAAAATAAAGTGAAATGTTCCAGATTTTATGGGCTCCTTTTGTTAATTGGGTAAATAAATTCCCCTGGTTATTAAATTGTCAGTGATTTGTAGGAAGCAGTTTGGCTTCCCAACACTAAACCCTTTCTCACCCAGGGCAATTAGCTTAATGATGCACATTGTTTACATGAAGAAGGCCTCTTATGGCAATGAACACTATATTCACGGATCAGAAACCACAGCAGCATGTCTAACCACAAGCACCACCAAAGGTGAGCCTGCTAAGCAAACTCAGCAAAACCCTCCATAGGTGTTTGGGAAAGCGGGACCTCACTGGTAGTGACTCACCTTTAGGCAACAAGGGCTCCCATTTCCATGTAGCACTCCCTATACCCAATGGAATATCTAACTAGATGGGAGTAGTTTGGCATAGGGATCAGCACAGTCGTTGTTTTGCTGCCTCCATGGCCTCTTGTCCCAAATACTCGACATCTGCTGAACCTCAAAGTACAGGAGCATGCAGCTAGTCATCAAGATGTCGGGCACTGCATCTTGCACATCCAGATGTGGAAACCTCCATTCAGTCTTTTTGCATATTAGACTCAAGTCGTCCTTCAGGGTCCTGCCGATCTCATGGCTGCTCTGAGGGTCACCCCTATTATGTTATGGTGCTTTTGTAACCCCCTTCACTACTGCTGGAAGCGCTAAGACAGTCTGGTCACGCTTTGTGTTGTGCAATCTAGAAGAACATTGCATGATGCAGACACTTGGAGTGCGTGGGGCGGATTGGAGTGCGTGGGGCGGATTGGAGTGTATAGAATTGCCTGACTGACATGGAACGTTTTGGAGTGCTTGGAAAGTTTGAAAGAGCATGTAACCCATCATATCACATCTCCACGCTTACTCTCTTCTTTACACCACCATTCAACTAGAACACAGAGATACTATGACACCATTCGGTATAACTGTTTTCATACTAACATTCTGACGCATACTCCCCATCACTCTAAGTAAACACTGCTGGTTACACCCCCCCACCCCCGCCCCCCCAGCCAGGCATTCTCCTCAGACCTAACGTAGCCACATTCGGTCTGGATAAATCCTGCCAGAACGAACACTTACTCTTGATCTCTCAACCACCACACCAACCGCTAAGAAGCAGCTATTACACAAATGCAACACCAGCTGCACACACATCCGGTGCTCACACGCACCTTTGACTCTCTCTACTCTCTCTACTGACCTGAACTCTGGTTTCTAAGGGCGTTCAACCTACTAGCGCCTTCAGACCATACCAATGGTTCATAAGGCGCTATATAAATGCAAAGTAACATAACATAACTCTGGACCAAATACTCCAGGCCCTGGACCTGAATGTCTGGCTGGTCCCGTGGATGTCCAGGATGCTTACTTCCATGTGGCTATCTACAGGAGTCACAGGAAGTACCGGAGAGTCAGTGTGGAACGGTCACTACCAGTTAAGGTTCCTACCATTCTGGCTTTCTTTGGCACCCTGGGTCTTCACAGAGCTGGTTGCTGTAATGGTGGCATGTCTCAGAAGGGAAGGCATTCATGACTTTCCTTATATGGACGACTAGCTCGCCTGAGCCCTCTCGCCAGAACTTGAGTTGTGTGGCAAGCCAGAAATAGGACTCAGACTTATGATCTCTTCCTACAATTATTCTGCCCTCTTGTCCAGCTTCAAAGAAAATAAAAACTAAAGGAATGAAAATTAACTTTAAGTGAGAAGTTCCCTATTCCAAAGCCTAATATTCAAAAAAGGGTGTACTTGTCAGGATAAATCAAATTTAAAGTCCCTAGCCCAAATCCAATTCTAGATTACTATGTTTATAGAATCTAACACACAGGTCTGAAGGATTCAATAACTAAAACGATGCTTGACTGCTTCTGTTCCAGGTTTTCTCCCATGTATAGGAAGTTCTTCAGGTGCCACGGTAATGGTTAAATGTATCAAAACTGCATTCAAAATAGTCTTACTTTGGATATTTCAGTCCCTCTTTTTCCTGATACATCTGGGGGTGTTTCCTTTCCACTGTGGGTTTCACACACTTTCACTAGACTCAGGGTATTTTCTCTTGTTTCTCTCTTATCCCTGCTCAAGGGTCTCTTCACTGTCTCCTTCTCCTGTGGTCATTTGACTCTTGTTCCCCTCTCTTGAGGTATCTTCACTTTCGCTCCCTCTTTTGGGTTATCTTCACTCGGAGCAAGGGGGTGAGTCTCTTATGTGACTTCTTTGCTCTAGGTTCACCCTTTCACGCCTCTTCCCTTACAGGAGTAGTCAAGATGCCCACAGTCCCTCCTTCATTGGGGAACTTTAGGTTTCCTAGCCCCTTCCATGGAAGGGGCTAGGCAACACAGGCTGCCTTTCTATCAGCTCTTCTGTATCAGACGAGTGAGGGCCTCTTTTCCTCCTCTGGGTTCAGATGGGCCCTTTCAGGTTTCCCTCTTCAGCAACATCTACAGGATGGTCCAAGTGTTACAATCGCAGGCAAAGTTTTTCTGCACTTGCTGGTTTTTATGGCCTCCTGCATCTTTGTGTTGCCAGAAGTCCACCTATGCATGCGTTATCCCAGGGACTTTTGAGTTCTCAATTGTCTGCTTCAGAAGCAAACATCAGACCTTCTCCAAATCTCGGGTGCCTGGAGACGAGCAATGGTGGCCCATCAAGTACAACCTTCTGAGAGGGTTGTTGTTTTGTCAACGTATCCCCCAAGTGACAGTGGTCACGGATGCATGCATGCCTGAAAGACTGGGGCGCTCACCTCCAAGACCTTACAGTGATCGCCTTGTGGACCCATTGAGTGGGAGGTCTGCCAAGGAGTTCTGGAGGAGATTTTCTCCTCTTGGGTTACTACTCCACTGGATCTCTGCTTCTAGTGTGAACAGGAAGTGCAAGTGGTTCTGCTCCAGGGAACTCCCTTGTGGGGGACTTCGACCTGCTCTATATGTTCCTGTTGATCCGTGTCTTACTGCTGGTTCTTGGAAGGCTACGCCTGTTCAGGTCCACTATGATCTTGATGGCTTGGGATTGATCCAGGAGATTGTGGTACCCAGAGTTGCTGGACATGGCAATCTGTCTTCCCTGGTGCATACTGCAGAGGACAAACCTCCTCTCCCCCTCAAATGGAATCTTGCACTTGGACCTCTGGAGCCTGAACCTTCATACCTGGCTGCGGAAAGGTTGAGGTATAAGGAGTGGGATTTGTTGGAAGATGACCTGAACTTGCTCCTTGCTGCTAGAAGACCTTTCACCAAATCCATCTATAACTGCATGTGGCATAGGTTTTCGACTTGGTGCCAGGAGATGGATCTGCTTGCTTCATATCCTCAGTTTGGGATTTTGTACTGTCCTTGGACCAGATGGGCCTGTGGATTGGTACAGTGAAGGGCTATCTTGCAGCTATTTTGGTCTTCAAAAGGGCCCTGTGGGCAGGGTTCCTTCATGATCCCCACAGTATGCAATTCCTGAGGGGTCTTTCTTATAAGGTTCCTCTATGCCAGTATTATGTTATGGCATGGGATTTCAATTTAGTTTTGACATTTCTGATGAGCTCTTCATTTGAGACCTCCTGTTCCTTAAGGTTGTTCACCCTTAAAGTGATTTTCCTAGTTGCCATCGCTTCTGCTGGGTGTGTGAATGAGCTCCATAAGTTGTCAGTTGAACTCCTTATTTGGTGTTCTCCATGGAGAAGGCGACTTTGAGAGTTAGACCCTCCTTTCTTCCAAAGGTGGTCTCTGATTTACATCTCTCTCAAAAGATCCATCTTCTGGTCTTTTTTTCCTCCTGCCCCCATCCTTCCAAGTCAGAGGAACCTTTCTATAGGCTGGCCCGGGTGCAGGCACTGAGCTATTACATGTCTCAGACGAGAGAGGCCAGTAAAGATCAGCTTTTTGTTGGATAAGCTGGTGCCCATGCTGGCATGGCTGTGACTAAACTGACCCTGTCATGGTGGATTATTCTCTGCATCTTGGTATTCTATCGCCTGACAAGCAAGGAGGTACCTGAGGGTCTCAGGGCACACTTCACCAGAGGTTTGGTGGCTGCTTCTGCTCTGCAAAGTGAGTCCCTGTTCTGGACATTTGCGAGGCAGCAACGTGGGCTTCTGTGCACACATTTGCTAAATATTACTGCTTGGACGCGTGTCTGGTCAGCAGGCACGTTTTGGCACAGTGGTCCTTGAGCTTTCTGATTTAGGTGGTATCCTTACTATCCTCTCCTCCATGTTTTTGTACTGCCTTGGATGTCTATCATAGATGAGGAATCTGCAGGAGGAAAGAGTCAATTAGAAGAGCAAATTACTTGGTTCTCGGTAATGTTCTTTCTGATGGATGTTCCTCTCACGGTTCCTCACAACCCACCCTATCTGCCCCTCTTGGCGGATAGCTGGTACACCTTTGTTCTGCAGTCCCTCTGCATCAGAGTGTTAGGGAAAAGGGGTGAAACTGAGGTTAGTGGGCACAGCACCTCTCTATATACACACTGTCCCAGCATCATGTCGGGAATGGTGCCCGTAGAAGTGTTGGGCAGAGCTGACACACAGCTGTGCTGCTCACCCAGGTGGCCAAAACGTTTTCGAAGAGCAGCTGCTCTGACAGATGTATATCATAGAGAAGGAATCCATGGAAGGAACATCCATCAGAAAGAACATTACTGAGAGGGGGAAGTGATTTGTTCTTTTCAAGAGGTTGGTAATCTTTTCCAATGTTTTTTTGTATAAATGAAGCCAGCTTCTCCTTTGTTTTTGACTTAATAGTGTTTCTCCTTGCCACTGTGATTGCTATATCAGCAGACTGGCAGTGGGCTGAGGTGCAGGTTCCTTGCAAAAAGCTCAGTTGCTAACCGCAGCAGAGGTAAGAGAAGCCATAGAGGAACGGATGCTGCTGACCCCGAAGCTCACCGTCTGCCTGAGAAGGACCACAAGCTACATGCTGATTCTGGGAAACGTGGGAAGGGAAGGCCAACCACACCCTCAAGCGTAGTGTCAGTAAACCTACCCCAGGTTGGGGCAAGCGAAGCCACTGTGGGCTACTGAAAACTGTCCCAAGGCAGAGTGCCAGAAAAGTACCCCAGGGCGGGACGAGAACATCAAGGTGGGTTACACAAACCCGAAACCCAAGGTGGGGTGCCAGATACTCAACCCTGGGCCGAGTGAGAATGATTATACCTTAAGGCAGGAAATGGAACTCTTGAGTTGGGTATGAGATATTAAACAAGAAGACTGTGAGAGCAAACCGATGCCAATATTGGACATAAGAAACCAAGATCCGAGGTGGGCTGAGAAACCCGAAAACCCAGATAAGAGTAATGTTAACTGGAAAGAGCTGAGCAAGGCTCCTGGGTGGGAAACCTAGAGAAAAGACCTGATACTAACCTGTGAATCGGAAAGTAACCCAGGTTGCTGCTTCAAACAAGAGACTGAGGCAAATTATCTGTTAAAGTGTAACATGCAAGTGATTAATCACAGATACTGATATTATAATCCAGCCCGAAGAAAAAGAGAAGGAAAGAAAAGACTTGTTGCAGGGGCTGGAATTCTGAAAAGAGCTAGGAGCCTATAGTATCTATAATTAGTAGAGATCACAGGGAGGGAGGGGGGGTCAGAAGTCGGTCTTTAATCCTAGATTGAGGAATGATCCTTATTGTGCTTTTGTCAAGATTTTCCTGTGTTCAAATTGGTAGGGACATAATCTACAATAGAGTATGTTTTCTGGACAACAGACTTTGGGCCTCATTATAGGTTTGCCGGTATCCTGGTGGAAAATACGTCGGAATACTGGCAAAAATTCCTACAGTTTCCACTGCCGATATCCCGGTTTTACCGCGATAATATAGGTGGCCAAAGGGCGGTAAATCCCCATTCCATGGAGTGCTAGAATTTGCCAGTATTTTCTGCACCAGCAATACCAGCGCCGAAAATACTGGCTGTTTTATGCCGATGGTGGGGGCCTGAGTTACTTCCAGCTCTTTGCTGAAGGTAAGTCTGATTACCCCCACTGGCATAAGTGTACTCTGCTGGTCTGGTAAATTGGCCATATATGATAATACCAGCACTTTATTACTGGGCCGGCAGGGTTATGGGGCCCTTTGTTTTTCTTTACCGGACATCCTGAGGAGCACCCTTTAGACTTCTTTTCTGTAGGTTAGCGCTCCACCCATCAGGGACAGGAAATTGAATATGTTAACCATAAAGAACCCTTAAGAAAATGGCAGAGCATGTCTCCTGATTCTGACTTGCCACACAAGCTATAAATAACTTTGTTGGCTACATGGGGATTAAACTGTTGGGACTTGAAAATTACTGTGGGAATGACTGGCGTTATTTCTGACACTCCCCATGTATAGTATTCATTGGGAATGAAAGAACAGTGTGAAGTTCCACCCCCTGGCAGAGGAAAGGATAAAGCGCTAGTCCATATTGATGAGGGTGATCTGACAAGCGCAGAGCTGGAGATGCAGGACCCTTGTCCTTGGAGGTGTTGCAGAAGAGACGGCATGCGTTAGTTCTGGCGAGCCCGACTGTGGAATGCCTAGAGACGCCTGCTGAACTAGAAGCCAGTAAGGCCCAGACGAGAGGAGGAAGAAACTGCAGAACTGGTGCGCCAAGAGGCGAGTATCTGGGTCACACAGACAGCCCGCGGGCCAGTCCTGCACAATGTGGTGCTGCAGGATCATGTTGCAGAAGCAAAACCATGGAGACGTAATGCCCTGATTCTACCAAGGAGCCCCCGTCAAGCAATCACAGGTAAGCACTTGCTCCAGGGAACTGGCAGAGGGGAGACAAGACCGCAAGCCAGGGTGATGGAATCCATGTCAAAAGGCGTGGTGTGAGTGAGACAAGAACCCAAAGCGGGGTGAGAGAAGTACAATCCCAAGGCTGGGTGAGAGGTGAAGACCTTCGCTGCAGTGAAAGCTACAAGACCCCAAGGCAGGTGAGAGATACCATACACCAAGGTGGGGGTAAGGGAAACCAAAACCCAATACAGGGTACAAGCCAGGAACTGCCTTGGGGGCGAGAACACCAGTAACTGTCCTGATAGACAATACCTTGAACGCTCTCCCATAAAATGGGGAAAAAAGGAATAGAACCAGATGAAAGACACTGATGGTACTTGACTGACCTGTGCTGGAGAGAGAGAGAGAGAGAGAGAGAGATAGAGAGAGAGAGAGAGAGAGAGCACTTGAAAAGAAATTCTGACCACGGGTTGACTGTGCATCAAGGGCAAGGAGCCCTGTAAAGGACAACATACCTGAGTGGGGGCTCATAAATCAATCACTTGCGAGGGCCTGCGTGTACATTTGTTTGATTTATATGTTTTGTTGACAGTGGAAGGGACAGAATCTAGGTTGATGGAGGAATTTTTTGTTTTTTAACAACCTTCTTAACAAGGACCCATTGAGGGTTTCTTTTGTAGAATACGGCCAAGTTCTTTAGAAATAGGGACGGACTAGGTTTACAGCTGGTAATAAAAGAAAGTTGGTCACAATGCCAACTTGACAGTCACCTGATTTTGATCTACCACTACCCTTGTTTTGCTTATTTTCATATGGTCCAGGCTGGATGTGAGCAAGTCTTATTTTCTGCTTACGCGAGAGAAAATAGAAAGTGGCAGGAGAAGTGAGTTACATGATTTCTGCTAGCGCCCTAATCCAATTATGCATGGGCTGCAGATAGCCCAAGTTTTCCTGTTGCCACAGCACTTAAATCAGAGAATCCATGTTGGAGTCTGGAGTTGTGATGGAACCCCTCCAAGCATTTGTAATTCTAATGCCTTGATAGATACGAGGCAGCCTCAGAATTGATGTCCTTGTGCTACAGTTCTGGTCCTTGGATTTTGATTTGGAGGATAGTGGGGGAAACTGCAACTCTTATTTTAAACTTCACAAGCAAAACATCTTAAATATTAAGCAATTAGTTTGGGAGGCTGGCTGATGCAGATCTGTTAGAAGTGCTTACAAGGTTTCTGAGTGTATGGACCTTCTTCCCATGGAATAAAGACCCTTTTGCCTTCTGTTCACATAATGACATCTACAATTGTTAGTTCACAGAAAACTAAACAAAGGTTTCTAGGGCTAAGTGACGATTGTCTGAGCCGCCAGTCACTCGCATGTCTGTACCAACACATGTGTTTTGAGGGGGACAGAGTGGAAGTGACAGAGGAGGTGAATGTATACTGAATCTTGTTCACTAATGTGAAATAGCGTAATAATCTTTAGAGGCCAACCTTTATTGGGGCATGCAGATGCTTGTCCTTGGAGGTCTGCAGTGCATAGACAAAGTGATGAGAACTGATTTTGCCTCTTTAGGTAGGTTTTATGGTCAGCTGTTAGTATTTTATTCCATGTTGAAAAACTGCTAGCAGAAGCCAATCTTCTCGACTGTTCTGGAACCAACTTGATGGCATACAACTCCTGCAGTTTCTGAACCTCCAATATTGTTCTGGGTAGTCCACTTATAGTCTTTGGTTGATGATTGTGAGAAAGAGGGTATTGGTTTTAAGTAATGGGTAACTGTGGATCAGAAATTCCTAAACCACCAATGTACACTAATGGTATGAAATGTAGACTTTGGCCTGCTCTGAGTAGTATGCCACATGACCAATGTTAACTTGTTAAGCTCTTGACATTGGTTTCCATCTAACTTCTTGGCTTTTTTCAAGGGGGTGTGGCTTTTAGTGTGAGTACTGATCAATGTTAATTTATAACTTTTCTTTATGATGAAAATTGTCTAACCTGACCCTGCCGTTTGGACTGTGGTGCATGCAGTGTTGTGCAGGATGAGAAGGCCAGTGTACTGATAAGGGCATCTGGCAAGAACAACCCTTTTTAAAATGTGTGTTGTTGGTCTGTTGGTGTAAAAAAAAAAGCCAGGTTTTATGGTTTCAGATAGAATATACTGACCTTATTATTATATGAACTCAATGGTCGGCATGTTTTCAGCAACATTTTCCTTGTAATTGCAACATCCATGCCTTTTGAGCCTGAGACCCCTAGTCAAAAGGCCGTTCTTCACAGGCAGCATTCTTCCATGCATGAAGGTGGGTTCTTTTCATGCTTCAACTGCCATTGCAGTATCAAATCTCTGCATATGGGACCATATGTTTGTTAAGGATTTCAATCAGGCAATACACCTGGGTCTCAGCCTAGCATGCAATGCACAAATAAAATACTTATTTATTGTGTCTATAGGTTAAATATTCTGAGTGATATACCACTCATATCACACCCCTTCTCAAAATACTCCCAGGTCACAATAGACCAGGAATCAGGCCGGTTGGTAAAGGTAATATTTATTTATTTAAAATTCAAATCAAACATCTGTTTTAATAAATATGGGGCAGCAATCACCAATGTGGTGACAATACAAATCAGAAAGTAGGTAAGGCAGTTGAATTCACTTATAGCAACACAGAATATAAAACACAGGGAAAAGAAATTTTTGACTTGTTGAAAAGATAGTTTTTATGTTAAGATTTCCCTCAACTCACAAAGAAGCAATTCTACACAGATATAAGTAAGCAGCAGGTATTCAGGAATATAGAACAGTGTACAGGGGTGGAATGCAATCTTCCCTCCCCAAACAAGAGAGAAAAACGTTTTGGAAATTGTACACTTGTAAAATGACATTCGAAAATGGCTGAGTGAAACAATGAAAAGTGTGAAAAAATCCTTAAATTGATATAAATTCATATGGGAGAAACACTGAAAAGAACCTAAGTAGGGGTTCATAAACCAATCACTTTCTTTCACCATTTGTAAAGTGATGCAGTGGGGCTCATTGGAATGGGTCACAATATCCCACATGTTGATTGTAAATTGGAAGATGTGGTCGTTTTCATGTATTAGAGACACGTCAATTTAGTTGAGGCATTGCAGTACTTCTATCCATGTCTTTGAAGGCTTACAATGGAACGTGGCGTTGAATAGAAATTGGAATCATGGAGTGCTTTGGTTAAAGAAGTGACATGTGTGCTTAAATTAAAGACAGCTTTGATTTTTTGAAAATATTCTTTACAAATAATTTCAGACACTGTTTTACTTTTGCCACACCCTGCAAGATCAACATCATTGTAATGGTTAGGCAACCATTTTTCTGACTGTTTTTTCTACACGTCTGGATTTTGTAAAAATCAAAATGATTAACACAAATAATAAAAAATTAAAAAATAATGTCAGACCTCGAATTTTTTTAAATGCATTTGGTTATAAAAGTAGATTGGGTCACATAGTGAAACTTTGTTCTTGCATACTTTTAGTAGGCATATGGACCTTATACAATCTGGCATTCAGCTATAAGCTGGTTCAGTGTGAAGAATGTCTCTTTAAAGTGCGAGAGTGGCTGCTTTTTCTCCTGTGTCAGTTGTTGAACCTCTGAACCAACAGCAAGTTATCCACTGCCCTATTGGATCAGTTGTCTTGACTTAAGAAGCAGCACAGTGGGGGCTGGTCATGAAACCGAACACTGTTGTATTTTGTGATTCAAGCTTGGGGCTGGGTATTCCGTCTTCGTGGATGCTGGTTAAGGGACCCTTTTCCCTTTACTGGCTGCTTGTGATTAAGTTGAGCTATTGGATTTAAGTGATATCTCAGAAGCGTAGATTCCTGTATCTTCTGCCAATGAACACTATAAGAGTGTCTCCTTTGTATGAAATATTGAGAGTCCATCCACAATCCTATTACCAACATCGGTTTCTGGTCAAAGTACTTCAGTTAGAGTAGGAATAACTGGGAGGGGATTTGGAATGAATCTGCTTGTTTATTTTTGCTTGGGTAAAAGACGCCAGCCGCAGAGTTCCCATTGCTTTGCTTATTTTATTCTTTCATGTACATGGCCAGTATTATCCTGTCCACCTCCTGCTCCCCATAATTTTATTTTCCCGCTACATTCCTGTATCTATCGGGATAAATGGGTTTGCTACACCTGGCTTTCTTGCCAAATAAACCTGCAAAAAGACATGTCAACCTGGCAGTAGACTTCAATGAAAAACCTGTTTAATATCAGATGGGCCCTTTCATATCTGTTTTTTCCTACTGCCTTGTTGGCACCAACAGCGCCTTCATGCTCACTGGAATCCTTACCCTTTTCTTGATCATCTTATGTTTCTTCTGGCGAAGGCTGCAAGCATGTAGAGTAAATATGGGTAGTGCACAACAGTCGTTCGGGCACACCCTTTCCATCATTCATAGGTCGTCACTATTCGGTTATGCACAACTCCTCATTTCAGCAGGGCTCTGTATTGTATTGTAGTTGTCATTTATATAGCGACTTGTGGTAGGAACGGCTTTGAGGGCCGGAATCCAGGTATGGGAAAAATCTAAAAGGCTTTAAGTGCTAGTGTGCATTTGGCCAAGATTAGGAATTGTCGGCTGGCTAGGCTCCAATAAGCCACCCAAGAGGTGAGGCATGTGGGCGGGTGCTGAGGGAGGTCATGACACAGCGCTACTGCAAAAGAAATGTGTGCTCAGCTGGACTGAAAAATGTCATCGGTTGTCGCTGTATTCCAATGGCTGAGGTGATGAGGGAAGTCTGGTGTAAGGGTGAAGTCATTGCGTGTCCAACTAGACCACATTTTCCTAGTCGTAGCTGCATTTTAAAGCGTGTGGATGGATAGCTGTGCTTGTGGCAGATGTTCACCTAAGTGGTGCATTTGTACATGCCTTAAGCTCAGACGGAAGCTTATCCTTAATCTCGCTGTGTGATCCGTTCATCTGTGTGAAGAAGACAAGCTACCTGCATGTACTATTCTATGCATTATGGCAGGCTACCCTGAATGGACCAGCTATCTTCTGCAGTCTTTCAAGCACGGACGCCAGGCTGTCCCAACATCTAAAGTCAAGGATTTTCTAGCACAGTAAATAAGCTACCCTTATAATCTTGCTCTACATTTTCTAAATTCCATAAGAAGCTAATATTTGGGCATTTTCTACGGCTGTAGCAAGGGTCTAGAAGTAGGACAATGCATCTAGATTCGGAACATAAAGTATTGGGGAAAAATGCACCTAGATTCAGTGCGTACAGAAGAGGGAAAATGCACCTAGATTCAGAGCATATAGTAGTGGGGAAAAATGCACCTAGATTCAGAGTCTATAGTAGTGGGGGGAAAATACACCTAGATTCAGAAGAGACAGTAGAGGGAAAGCATGCACCTAGATTCAGAACACACAGTATTGAGAAAAATGTACCTAGATTCAGAGCATACAGTAGTGGGGAGAAATGCACCTAGATTCAGAATTTTATTTTGGTAATGAGCCTGAGGAAGACACCTCATTTTCCTTGAAAAATTATCTTCTGGGTACAGAGGGGATTTGGGGGGGCTTGCAGAACTATGTGCGGGGTGCTGTCCAAAGTTGCTCCTTCAAGGCCCATGTCCTGCTACTTAGTAGATGGTGCAAGGGACGACAACCTATACAATCATTAAGGCATCCATTTGAATGCTCAACTCATGTCTTTCTGTGGCCAAACTGTTTTTTAGAGCTTGTCAAAGGTTTTTCCACTGTGGGGTTGTAAGAAAAGTTAAAAATAGTTGTGAGAAGCTATTTCTCTTTGTTGAAACAGAGCTATTCATACTGCTTACAAAAGACAAGGCTTAAAAAAATGTACCTTCTGGCCTCTAAACTTACCAGTATTGTTCCACCATTACTCTACCAGTACTTATTTTGTTTCAGTTTTTGAACCTGCACATTTACTGGTTTTTGTTGCCTGGCATTTGTTTATGGCTCTTGTACTAACCCCGTTTTGTGTGCGATTGTGTAACGAGCATATGGTATGCAAGAGATGGAGTAGCTATGCATTCATTTGGTGTACATACTGTGATCTTGAAGACTTAAGATTTCTCTGCTATATGCATACACTTTCTTTTGCAGGGGAGCAAGATACAGACGAGAGTTGGACTGTTAATGTTGCTTTGTACCTGGTTAAGCAACTGTCCTATTGCTGTTGCACATTTTCTTCACAATCCCAGGAATGTTCCCTTTGTATCCTTTCAGTTAAAGCATTAATGCTGTGCAGGATTAAGCAATACAGTGAATTTGTGAATCCTAGGTCACTGTTAAATTACCAAGCTTGGTCATTCTTGGTTGATGCTCTCAACTGTAAGCATTCCTGCTTAATTTCCATGTAGGTTGAGGGGAATTATTTAGTGTTTATCCCTGTAGAAGATAAAGCATTCCAACGATAGAAAGAAATTGAAATTTGTATTGGTGTTTAAATAATACACTTTTCACACTATCATAAAAATGTATACGCATAACACAATACATTCTTTATACAATATAACAAAATCCATAAATATTACAAATGTGAAAGTAATAATTCATATATACTTGAAATGATTCATGAAAATATTTCACACGCACATATTTTGTCCTGTGTTGACCATCAGTTTTGAAAAGTAACTAATCTTGTCTATATAGCGTCCCAAATGATGTCAGTTACTACATTCATATCAAAAGTGTTAACAAATGTATTGCATACTCATTGTTCAAGATTGTGCATTTAACTTGATATATGTATGAAATGTTGGTGTACATGAAATAAAGAAAAATAAAATACTGTGACTGTTCAGTATTGTAGTGAGCTCTACAGAAGCTAAATCACCTTGGTTTTAGCACATTGTGTTTAATGCAGTATTGATTATCATTTGCCTGCTGTGCTGTCTCAAGTTGATTTTCTCGAATAGTACAAGAACAGTTTAGCTGGCTTTTTGATGGTCCTTTAGACCGTGTTTGTGATGATGGGGATGTTCCTTTACAAGAGTCGCAGCTTACTGGACAAATCTCAGAGAATCTTGGAGAAGAGGAGCAGTTGGTTCAAGGCTTGTGCGCTCTACTGCTGGGAATTTCCATTTATTACAATGATAATTCTCTTGAAGACAATACCAAGTAAGAACCCAATATCAAGCAATGCAGTCTTTTCTAGCACTCATGAAGTATTTGTTTTTGCATTTCATGAATGAATGAGTATTTACATAATACATTAAACTGTTAACTTTATTGTCTGTTACTTCATAGACCACTATTGGCATCTGTTTTGTAGGTCATCAGAGAGTCTGTGATTTCTCCATCGTATCATAACTTGGGATATAGGCAGTGCTGCAGGAACTGCCCACCTCCTTTCCAGCAAACCTTTTGGTGTATGGTTCTATACTTCGAAAAGATATTGTTTGTATGAGTCAACATATTGCTACAACCTCCATGGCATCCTAATGTAATATGTCCTGGGAACAAGTTGGCCCTGCAACTTATCCTTGGGTCGATCTATGGAATTTATGAAACATGCATTCAATATTTACATACATTGTCACTTGTATTGTGTAGAATTGAACTGCACTTCCTTTACTGCTTGGACTGACGAGACATGATTCTTGTATCTTATTCTTTTTTAGAGAAAAGCTAAAACAGTTAATAGAGAAAAGAATTGGAAAAGAAAACTTCACAGAGAAACTGGGCTTCATTACCAAGCATGAGTTGTACTCCAAAGCTGCTCAGAAACCTCAGCCAAATTTTACCAGTCCAGATCACATGATATTTGATCACGAGTTTACCAAGTTGGTTAAAGAATTGGAGGGTAAGTTGCATTTATATAATATGTTGCTTGCAAAGTGCTTTGAAGCACGCTTTGTAACAGAAAAGTAATTTACGTGAGGACTTTTTTGTGCATCAAAGGATGAAATGGTGTCCCTTATTGTTCAACTTTCTGTAATGTATTCTTACTTAATTGAAAAGCTGTTTACATTTCCCTATGTCTTCAAATGATTCTTGCAATAACCTTAATATAATTCTCGTTTTCTTTAAAAGTAAAAAAAAAAACAAAGCCTTTCCTTTCTTTTTTAATACTCTACTTCAGTAGTTCTACTAAAATGGCACTTTCGTCTTTGAGGCTGAAAGAACGTGTTCCTATAATGAACTGCCCCACAGCAGATAACTCACTTCTGTTTCATCTCGTGCATTCGTCATTGAACTGTGTCGCCTCCTCATGACTTAGGTTTTAGTGAAAGGTAAACTTTTGTGAACTGTAGGATTCTTCTCACTCTACCCTCCCAGTTCTTAACCAAAAATCTCACAGCTAAACCTGGCTTACTGGTGGTAATCGCAGGGTCTACAGAGTTTGTAGCTGGCGTGACGCTTGTTATGGATGGCCTATTTAAGGATTTGTTAAAGTATGTCTAAAATAATAAACTGGGTAAAAAGCAAACTTAAATGGTTGTCTGGATTTATCAAGGTTTATGACTCTCAACCTAGAAATAAGACCCAAGAATATATGGCCTATAACAACTGTACCTTTCTTGCTGAAAATTCTGGATAAGGCCGCGTATTTACAGATACAAGCCTACCTAGAATTACACAACATCCTGGGAAAAAGACAGTCTGGTTTTCGCCCAAGGCATGGCACAGAGTCTGCGTTGCTCGACCTAAAAAAACAACTTCTAAGAAATATGGACAAGGGCAAATGCGCCATACTCCTACTCCTCGACCTGTCGGCCGCGTTCGACCAGGTCGACCATAAAATCCTAGAGACACACCTCACCAACACGGCACATTTCTCCAGTGAAACCACCACCTGGATCTCCTCTTTCCTGGAGGGCAGAGCCATGAGGGTATTCTCAGATCAAGCCTCAGCCACCCCTTCCCCTATCAACTGCGGAGTACCACAAGGTTCCTGCACCTCCCCCACACTATACAACCTATTTACTCTTCCCCTCTTTAACGACTTAGAACAATCCGGCATAACCTTCACCGATTATGCTGACGACACACAAATTCTTCTCCCGTTATCCGGGGATTATGAGCAAGACCTCAAAACCCTACAAAGCACATATGCTATCATCCATGCCTGGATGGCAGCTAATGGCCTTTCTCTCAATGGAGACAAGACTGAGATCCTAATAGTGGGCCCTAAAGAAACTCTTAACAAACTAGACAGTAAATACAGTAATTTCAAAATTGAAAGCTCTGTTATCCCAGTCTCTACAGCGGTGAAAACTTTGGGAGTCTACTTAGACTCAACTCTGTCTGTGGATAGACATGTCAGCTATATCTCCTCTTCAGCCGCACTGACAACCAAAATAATCGATGCGGTAAAACCTCACCTGTCCACCGAAAACTGCCTCAACATCACCAGGGCTACCATAGGTGCCAAACTGGACTATTGTAACGTTCTCCTCCTAGGCGCCTCTGCCAGAAACATAAAAAGACTGCAAACGACCCAAAACAACGCACTGAGAGCTGCACTCGGCATACCCAGGAGGGAGCACATCTCCCTAGCTAGACAGAATGCCCACTGGCTCCCTGTTAAAGAGCACATCCAGTTCAAGACCCTCACTATTACACATAGATGCATATCCCAGTCAGCCCCCAGCTATCTGTCTGAACGAATACTACAAGTGCAGACACTCAGACCCAAAAGGGGATCCGTACACTAACCAACTCTCTGTCCCCAACTTCAGCAGAGTCGGAGCTGGTGGCTCAAGTTTCGAGGTTCTAGCTCCTAAATCTTGGAACTCACTACCACCTAAACTGAGAGCGGAAACATCTCTCGCGTCCTTCAGAAAGGCACTGAAAACCATCCTATTCAAGTAAATCTGTACTAAAAACTGCTCAAGGTAAACATTATGACTGCTGTGACTAACAACTGTACCTATGCTCTTTGTTCCCATGTAACCTTGGAACATTAGCAATGACTGTAACCAAGCACCCACAGTTTTTCTATGCCAAGTAAGCTCGCTTGTAACAGCGCCACGATACCCCAGGGCAGCTGTGCGCTTTATAAATGCAAATAAATAAATAAATAAATATATCTTAGCAATGAATGTGGGGCTTGGAATTTACAATCCTCCCCCTGTCTACTTCATCCCACCCAGTGTCTTTTGGGGTTTCTCCCAGAAACTCCTTCTCTAGTAACAAAATCTTTCTGTTCTATATTTTTTGTAGCTTGTGTATGTGGTCAACTCCCATTGTCTTAGATCCTTGGTGGTCCGCTGCGAAGATGCAAGCTAAAAGACTTGGGGCCCTTCACAATTAGGCTCCAGGCTAGAGAGAGCAAGTGTGCAGGAGACTTTGCTGTGGTCATCCCTGGCCGGGCTGTAAGCTTCTTAACCCCTCCCTGAGCCTGGCTCTTACCCATCAGCCCACTCTCACCCTTTCCTACTCACCAAGTGCTAGAATTTTGACCCGTCCTAGGCTCACTCTTTCCAATTTTAGGGATCTCCTCTCATCTTCCCTGATTCAGGACTTGGCACTCTCTGCATCACAACCCCTTTCTGTCTATCCTCTCACTTCCTCTCCTTCAATCTTCTCACCTCCTCATCAAATAACTCCTTCTCGTCACTCCTTCTGGCGTCTCCTCCAACCTCTTTAACCTTTACTGCCACCTGTTCTTCACCACATTCTGTGTATGTTGCACTCACCCCTGAACCCCCTCACCTTTTTAGGTCTCTGTCCTACCACCTTACTACTTCTGGTGTTCATCTACATCACTCTATTCTCCTTTTACCTTCCTCTTACTCTAGTACATCTGCATCAAGTACCTTGTCCCTTTTCTTGAATCCTCTTCTCCACTGGCTCTGGTACCTCTGTTGCCGTTACTGCTTTCTCCTTCTCTACTTATCTCTCCCTTCACCTTCAACCTCTGCTTCTCCTTCTCTTTTCAGCTTCCTTTCTCCTAGTCTCTCCATCCGTCTGCCAAGTTGCTTCGTCTCAAAGCTCCTTCCTTTTATAGGGCTTGACATAGGCCAGAGCAAGGCTGGAAGGCTAAGGGACTTGGTGTGTCTCTATGCAACTGGTATGGGAATTGTTGATTATATTGCCTGCTAGTGGCTCCTTCAGTCCCGCCATTGGGGTGGCTTTCAGTTTTGATGTGTTATTTGTGGTTGAGTAATCCCTCCCCATGCACAGTCCTTGCTCCTTGCACTGTCCTGACCTCATCCCTTTTCCCCTTTCAGAATGAGCCTTCTAAATGTTTATCCGCCTTCTTGAATCGTCACGTTGTATGTGAAATGAACATGCTATGCAGGAGTGCGACTCTCTCCCAGTGTCTGCATCACAAGCATTGAGTCCACTACTTGTGCACAGCTACTTGCATGCACCATTGGGTTTTGGATTTTCATGACTTCCTGGTATGCCTGTTTAGAACACTGCTACCGTGGTGTAGCATGAGGCCTGCCTCCATTGCTTCCCTGTGGCAAACCCTATGCCTTCTGTTGGTGATATGAGGGGCTGGGGTTGTCAGGAGGACCTTCCCCAAGCAAACTCTGGGCCCAGCATCACACGGCCTGTGGTGGCACCTATTGCCCTTGGTACCCCGCTTTCCACCGTTTGGGTCAATCGGGGGGAATTCATCACATAACCTGTTTCCTGTGGATACAGTATGAGCTGTTTCAGGGTTGGTAACAGGCTAGAACTGTATTCATTTGTTAAGGTGGTAGTCTTGGGAAGCCTACATTTCCTTCATAAAGGACACTCCGAGACCTTGTGGGGGAGGGACTCCTGCTGAAGTCTTTCTGACGTTCCAAGGAGAACTAGAAGTGCTTCAATGTTATCCAATTGCTGAGTTGCTGAGTATAAAGTTGAATCTGATTTCTTAAATGGTTGGGCAGGATTCCTAGCTTTATTGGTGTGCAGGGAATGGGAGTGTCTCAAGTTGTGGACACTCTGTTTGCATGGTCAATTTTATCCAAACACAGGAACTCAAATAGAGACACTCTTCAGGCTCTTGGCTTTTTTTAATAAAGCTTTTTTTTAAGATTCCTAGCTTTATTGGTTAAACATAGATAACCGTTTAGCTGTTATAAAATTCATTAATTAAGAACGTTCGTTTAACATAACAAAACACACATCGTTTTATCTTTGATTCACTAAAAGTAGCAGCAGCAATCTTTTGGTTGACGTTTAACAGAGACCACATTCCTTCCCACGTTAGTCACATAGTGAATTCTTTGATTTCGTCAATGTCACGTAACAGAATGTTTGGTTTCGTTGATGTCGCCAAAGATTTTTAACGAGAGTTTTATCAAAGCTAATGTCAGTGGTGTATAATATCTTCTAAGTAACTCGGCCCACCATTATCTCATTGTCCGATGTCCGGTGTTTGTCGTAAGTTCAGTTAAGTACATCACTCTTGGGCAGTATAGCACAAAATGTCTCAAAGTTTTGTAAGAATCTTCTACTTTACATAATCTGCAGTAGGTCGGGTCGTTGTTCAGTTTCCCCCCTGCTTAAGTTTTCTCTTGTCAGAAGTAGGTTGAACTAGTATCTAAAGAACCAGTTCAGAATTTTTTTCAGATAATTCAGCTGACTATTCAACTTTGTAGGTTCTTGGATTGGTTTTCCATACCGTTTGAATTTCTGACATTAGTCTTGTGTATTTATCCAATCTTGAATGTACAGTTTTCTTTTAACTTTGTCAGGGTTCCCCCTTAGACTTTGTTCGGATTCGCCCAGTTGTTCCAGAATTCCTTTACAGATGTGTTGCCATTCTGACAGTGTCTGTTCGTCAGTAACTCTTAACACTTTTCCGAGGGCCAGGAAGCCCCCTTGTTGCATTTTATCGGTACATTTCTTAAATAGACTAAGAGATTTCCATGTGATTATTGTGCTCATTGCCGTCAGACCCAGCTCCTTTCGAATGGATTGGACAGGGGTGTTTTTTGGTAGTTTGAGCACCCGCTTTCAAAATAGAGCTTTGAGTCTGGCCCAGTTCTCACTGCCAAATGTGAAAGAAGTCTCTGCCCCATACGTAAGAATCGGTATAGCCTTCATACGATAGTAAGCTATTAGAGGCAGTATTGAGAATCCACAGAACCTTTTCAGTAGTATTTGCCCCAGGCCCGCCAGGTTGAAGGCATTTGCTAAAATTTTCACGATCCTAGTTCCGTCTCTTTTGTTTGTGTTTAGACCTAGCCCATGGTATATTAAAGATTTTACTTCTGGGATTTTCTGTCCTTGTAGTTGCCAGGTGTTGGATTTTCAAGGCTGCCTCTTGTTCGCTGGTCTGAACGTCAAAATCCTAGATTTCGCCCGGTTTATTTGCAAGTCATTCAGCTCGATGTAATTATGCAGCGCGTTCAGTTGTCTCTGAAGACCCACAGGGGTCTGGTCCAGAAGGACCATGTCGTAAGCGTATACGATTCAAGGTGTTATAACAGAGCCAATCTTAGGAGGAAAACATCTCATGTTGGAGAAGGCAGTTTCTAAGTCCAAAATAAACAGTAAACAATTTGGGCGCCTGTGGGCACCCCTGTTTAAGGCCTTTGTTAGTTGAAATGTCTTTTGTTAGGTGGCCCGTTCTATCCAGCCTGATTTGTAGTGATGTTTCGGCGTGTAAATCTTCTATTGCCTCCTAGCCAACCCCAACTTTTTTAGTTTATACCAAAGTTTAGGTCGGCTGATGGTATCAAAAGCCTGTGAGAGGTCTATAAAGACCAGGTAAATGTGTCTTTCAGAACTCCTTTCAGCCTGTGTCTTTAGAATGTTTATGAGGAAGATGTTCAACGAAGTCCCCACACCCTACACAAAGTCTGACTGCCAATTGTCCTGACGGTTTGTTCTAATACTCCAACTTGCCAGGGCTTTGAGTAAAATTGATGCAAAAACTTTCCCTCAAACGTCCAGTAACGCAATCGGGCGATAATTGCACAGGAGCCTCTCTTATATATAGGGACTATTATGGCATTTTTCTACGAACGTGGAACTGCTTTAGATTTTATTATATGTTCAAACAAACACATTAAGAATTTAGACCACTGCTCCGGATTTTCTTTAAGTAAGGCATTAGTCATCCCGTCAGGTCCTGGGGCTCTCGAGTTTTTCAGTTTGATTTATGTCTTTCACCGCCTCCTGGTTTATCTGTAGGTTCTCCCAGGGTTGGCTGTTTTCCATCATTTTACGTTGTTCCGAGACGTTGCCGTCATAAAATTTAGAGAAGTGCGACATCCAGCTTGACGCCAGATCTGGGTTAATCATCAAAGTTTCACGAGGCGCGTCTAATTCATTGATCATATTTCAGCAGTGTTTTTTTGGCTTATGTTTTGCAGCATTTTCTCTGCGTCTTTACGAATCAAGGTTTTCTTGTGGATTTTACACCAGTTCTTATGATTTAGTTTTTGGATTTTTATCATTGCCATCGGTGGAGATTGTAAGCTTACGGGTCAAGTTGTTCAGAGTACTTTTCTTGTCTCGGATTGCTTGATCAAATACGTGTCGATGGCGAATGATTTTATTAACCTGCTGTTTGTTGGTTTGATATGGCTCAAGTAATCTCGGATAGTCTACCCTGTCCAATACAGGTTTTCTCCACAGGTGCTGACATTCTAACTTCAGTGATTCCATTAGGTGGACTACTCGCTTTCCCTTAATCTTCAAGCAATTTCTTCCTGGCGTTAGATCCAAATTGCTGGAGTATACCTGTGCTACAGCCTGCGTTACATTTTTTCATGTCATTGTTAATGATTTATGATCGCTATTTGGTCTGGTTGACCTGCAACGTAGACACCAATGTAGACCAGTTCCTTGACCCACAAATGTAGTCTATAATACAGGATCCTACCTTTCCTGACCAAGTAGCCTTCCCACGAATGTCACCCTCCGTAATCCCGTTTAGGATTATGATGTCTTTTGAACTCATAGCAGTTATCCAACGTTGGCTTCTTATTCCAGAATCTGTAGCGAGGTTCCTATCCCCCACGATTTCTAGCCAATCCAGGGCTAAACATTGAGAGTTCAGATCTCCAAAGATTAGCAGTTGGGCGTTGCACCATTTTGCCCTTAGATCGTCGATCAAACCCGTTATCTGATCCGGAAAGTTGCTCAATTCCTGTTTTAGGATTCCAATTCAGAATAATGATAATTAGTTATTTAGTTTTCATCAGGCTTAGCGGGCAGTCTTCCCACCAACATTTGGATGAATGGACTGGGATTGTGTTCTTCGATCAAGGTCAAGTTGAGCTGATTGTTAATTGCAATCAGTAATCCTGACATCAGTCTTCCTTTTGTACCCTTTATGGTGAGGTTCAGGTGGATCGTGTAGCCATCTAACATCGGGGGTTCCCTCAAGCAAGTTTCTTGAAGATAGATTAGATCGTAATTTGTTGCAAAGAGATCTTCGTTTGAAAACAGGTGGGCAAAACTTCTAGTATTCCAACTTCCAACCCTTCTTATTCTATCTTCAATACTAACTTGGCATTATTGGTTCCCTTTTCGGGTTGCCAAAAGGTTTGCAAGCCATCTGCAGTTTTCTCTGTCACCTTCTGACCCTTTCGCTCGTTTGTAATCTAGACATGGTGTCTGGTTCAGAGGGTTCCCCCAGATAATCGGTAAGGTCGTACCCCATCGTTCTAAGTTGTGCCGCCTCTTCCAACAAAGGTTTTGTGCTCCATGGTGTAGCCAGATACAGAAAGGACCCTGTCTGTTCTTTCCTCGTCTGGGAATTGCAGGGTTAAAAGGTCTATTGTGGTGAAGGGTCTCCAACAGGGGATGTGATGAAGGAGCCTGATGACATTGGCCATATTTAAAATCAAACTGCTGCCTACTGATAGCATCCTTTCGAAGGGATTGCGTCCTCCGACGTATTCCTTATCTTAGATATCTCTTTCCAGCTTTGCTGGCCTCGGAAATATTTTCTCTAGAGGGCGCTGCGCGTCGACGTCCGCCGAGTCGATGTCCCTCGACAGCCGCCGTGTCGACGTCGTCCTGCCTATAAAGGCCGCGCGCATCGTCCGTTGTTCAGTTCCGTTTTCCCCGCTTACTCAGTGCCTCGGAATATCGTTGCTCAGTTTTCGTCGAGAATTAATCCAATTTCTCCAGAATTGGATCTTTCATGGATTCACATGCTTAGAATATTCCCCGTCGTCAGGCTGGGAATCCCCGGTACATTATATAGACCCTTTCCCGTAGGAAAACTTTTTCGACGCTTATGCGTCCTATCCACCTCGTTTTGTATCATGCGTGCCCGCGCCGTCAGGACGCCATGATATAAATACAGGACCCGCCCCCGCGCTCCCTCAGATTTCAACCGTCTTTCAAAGTAGTGGGATCCTCGTGGTTACTGCTAATCGAAATTAGGTTGTATTTTCGCTTCGGCGACGTTACATTCTGGAATTAATATGTCCGGAAAAGCTTTATTTCGTCATTGTGCGACATGTGGACTCAAAAAAAGTCTATGAAGGTGATGCCCACATGGATTGTATCTACTGTCTCCACCCGCACCACACGGCGGATACATGCGCGATATGCCAGGGTTTCTCCCAAAAAACCCTTAAAGACCGGAAAAGAAGGCTGGTCGACTGGTTTAACGACGGAGCAGGTGCCTATCCGGCATCAGAAGTTGGCTCCACGGCCTCCAGGAGCAAGTCGGAACCTCCCTCGAAGAAGGTGCGGCCTGTCGAAAAATGCCCTGCGGACAAGCATACGGGGAAGCATGCTGGGTCTTCCTCATCACACAAAAAGTCCTCCTCATCCTCTAAGACGGAGAGGCAAGCGGCATCAAAATCCTCCTCAGGGGACCGTCCTAGGTCTTCCGTGAGTCGAGACGCTTCAGCAGGGAAGTCGGCAACGAAATCAGCTACGAAGTCTAAAGGCTCGGTGCCGGCTACTTGCTCGTCGACCCCGGTGTCGCTGACGATGCCTATTACTATTCAGGCAGCAGCGGTGGGGATTCCTTCGTCGACGGTGACTCAATCTATGGCCTGGCAGCCAGAGGTTTGTGACCCGGCCCCCCCTGAGGTCCTACTGCAGCCAAACACGGCCTTGTCGGGGTCGTCGGTGGAAGGAGAATGTGGCATGGTTATGCAGCCGTCGGACTTGGGCCTACGGCCTTCCAATACGTCGACGACGAGTGCGAGTGGGGGTGTGGTCCCTCTATCCTCGACGTTGCTGACCCCCCAGACGGTTTTGTCTCTGGATGTGCTGAATACCCTTCAGAAGCTCCTGCAGCGTCTGGATACGCAGATCCCTCAGCCTGGCACTTCATCGTCGATATTTTCTGCACCTTCCGTCGACGAACAAGCTCAAGCAGCTCGCTCGACCACCAAAAGCCCGTCGGCCTCCCAGGTGGTGAAGGATCGTCCTCGAGCGCAGGAGGAGGGTGAGCTATCGGAGTCCGATTCTATACGAGGTGACTCAGGGTCGGACATCTCCCTGTCACCGTCGAGAGACCCAACATGGAATTCGGATGTAGAGGTAGAGTCTACGAGGAGCCAGGCACAACCATCTCCTCCGGATGATGTGGGAGCCTTCCATGCAATGATGGGAAAAGCGTGTTCCGAGTTCGGCTTAATTCCTGAGGAGCAAAAGAAAGATTGCTTTCTTTTTGATCACATGGGTCAAAGGAGGAAATCGGTATTTGCCATCCCAATCCTGGACCACGTATGGCAAGAAGGCCTCAAGACGATGCGTCATCCGTTCTCGGAACCCGCTATTAAGGGGCGTATTGAGAAGAAGTTTGACGGTAAGAGCAGCCAACTCCTTGGCGATTGTATCACGTTACGATAGGGAGATGTGGCATAAAATAGCCCCTATCCTAGAACATCTGCCGGAAGAACATCGAAAAGCAGCCATGTTGCTAGTACGGGATGGCGAGGAGGCCTCGAACCATGCAATTAATATTGCGGTGGACCTAGCAGAGTCTGGGTTCAAACAAATCAATCATGGCGTAGTACTTCGTCGACAAGCGTGGCTCAAATGTACTACTTTTAGACCTGAAGTCCAGTACAAAGTCCTAGACATGCCATGTGAAGGAGAACATCTGTTTGGAGACAAGGTAGATGAAGCCTTGAAGGGGATGAAAGAAGACACGGATACAGCGAGGTCTCTTGGCGCCCTCCAGACAGGTAGAAGTTTTCGCTCTTTTCGCCCCTTCAGGGGTGCTTCCGGAAACTCCCGCTTTGGAGCCTCTAGGGACCGTGGATTTAACAGGCCCTCATACGCCTCACAAGGTTACAGACGGGCATCCCAGTCGGCACATAGAGGCAGAGATTATCAAGCCTCCAGACGACGCGGCTTGGGTCCCTCGTCGACGAAGGACAAGCACACCAGCAACCAATGATGTCCTTCGGAACGCCCTGGGGGGTCGAGTCTCTCATCATATCGACCAATGGAAATGCATCACCACAGATCGATGGGTTCTGTACACGATTCGCATGGGTCATGCGCTGCAATTCAAAAACAAGCCTCCAAGCCTTCCGCCAGTGTTTTCGGCCCAGCCCCACCTTCGAGTTCTAAGACAAGAGGTGGCGCTTATGCTACAAAAAGGGGCGGTAGAACGGGTTCCTGTGGCACAGGAAGGACAAGGGGTCTATTCCCGGTTCTTCGTCGTCAAGAAGCCAAATGGAAAATGGAGGCCCATTCTCGACCTGAGGGTACTCAACAAATGGCTAAAGAGCTCAAAATTCAAAATGCTAAAGCTCCAGGAGGTTATCAGGTCAGTGCAACCCATGGATTATCTGTCGTCGCTAGACCTTCAGGACGCATATTTTCATATCCCAATACGTCCACGACACAGGAGATATTTAAGGTTCGTCGTCGGGCGAAAGCATTTTCAGTTCAAGGTCCTCCCGTTCGGTCTCAAGTCCTCCCCCAGGACGTTCACCAAGTGCTTGGCCCCCATAGCGGCCCATTTAAGGAAGGACGGTCACCATGTCTATCCCTAACTAGACGACTGGCTGGTCAGAGGCTCGTCCATGGAACAAACACGAAACAGTCTGGGGGCCACGATGTCCCTCTTACAGGAACTGGGCTTCGTGATAAACTTCAGCAAGTCCTCCGTAGAGCCTTCGAGGACCTTGGTCTTTCTAGGAGCGGAGTTTCATACGCACACAAGCCTTGTAAGACCATCCAGCGAAAGAATACAGAAGCTACAAAGCAAGGCGTCGGAATGGAGATGCGGTACCAGGGTGTCGGTGCGCAAATACGTGTCCCTGCTAGGGACCATGTCATCCTGCATTCCGTTGATAAACAACTGCCGTCTGTTTATGAGGCCTTGCCAGGAATTCCTAGCGGACCGTTGGGCGCAGAGCCAAGGTCGCTGGTCCGACAGACTGGTCATCGACGAACAACTGGTACAAGCCCTCTGTTGGTGGAGAGTTTCCACTCATCTAACAAAAGGAATGCCTCTGGTGGAACCGGAGTTCCAGAAGACGGTGGTGACGGATGCATCGCTGAGCGGATGGGGAGCTCATCTGGATACGTTACAGGTACAAGGCCGGTGGTCGTTACAAGAGTCCTCCCTGCATATCAACCTGCTAGAACTGAGAGCAGTGCGGTGGGCTCTAAAATCTTTTCTTCCTCAACTGAGAGACTCGGTGGTGCGTGTCATGACGGACAACACGACTACAATGTTTTACTTAAGGAAACAAGGAGGAACACGTTCCAGGTCCCTGTCGACGGAGGCACAGCAAATCTGGCATTGGGCCCTGCAACACAACATGCTAATCTTGGCGTTCCACCTGCCTGGTGTGAGAAATGTGGAGGCAGATGCCCTCAGCAGGGAAATGAACGAAGTTCACGAATGGGTGCTGAACGACCAGCAACTACAACATGTATTCAAGAAGTGGGGACATCCTTCCATCGATCTGTTCGCGACGAAGGACAACAGGAAATGCCCGCATTATGCAAGCAGATGGCCTCAGCAGGGCTCACTGGGGGATGCGTTCTCCTTCCCATGGACGAACAAATTCCTGTACGCATTCCCTCCTTTTCCTCTTATCCGGAGGACGTTGCAATGGATCCTCAAGTACCCATGTCGGGTGATTCTGGTGGCCCCGTATTGGGCCAGACAGGTGTGGTTTTCAGACCTGCTGCACCTAGCGGCGGCGGAGCCAATGAGGTTCAGGAAGATCCCCAACCTTCTGTCTCGACAGGAGGGTATCGTTTGGCATCACGACCCGGACAGCCTCAAGTTGACGGCCTGGCTCCTGACTTCGCCGAATTTGGTCAGCTAACGATTCCGGAGGAGTGTCGTCGTATTCTGCAAGCGGCGAGAGCACCTTCCACAAACACCTCATACCCGTGCAAATGGAGGAGTTTCTGTCAGTGGTGTGTGGATCAACCAGGTTTGGTTCCGCAGTCGATTACGCCAGAACAGCTCCTTCCATACTTGCTGTTCTTAGCTCAAAAGGGCTTATCGGTGTCATCGATAAAAGTACACCTGTCTGCCATCTCCAGGTTTACCCGTCAACGACATTCCGCACCATTATTCAGCGACCGCCTGATTAAGCACTTCCTTAAAGGTTTGTTTCGGAGTTTCCCTCCCGAGAAGAAATTTCCTCCGGCGTGGAGCCTCAATCTGGTGTTAGCGTCTCTTATGACACCTCCTTTTGAACCAATGTCATCATCGTCTCTAAAGTTTTTGTCGTGGAAATTGGCCTTCCTGGTGGCCATCACTTCAGCTCGACCTATTTCGGAAATCCAAGCTCTAATGGTAGACCCACCATACTTAAGAATTTTCAAGAACAAGGTGGTCCTTGCCACAAACCCACAGTTCATACCGAAAGCTCCTTCAGTGTTCCATAAACATTCCTCTATGGTTTTACCTACGTTTTTTCCAGAGCCATGCTCGGGAGCGGAGCGCACGTTACACACATTAGACGTGAAAAGGGCTCTCAAGTTTTATCTTCATCGCACGCAACCTTTCAGGAAAACGAGGCAATTGTTCGTGGCCTATGGTTTGGGTGCTAAAGGCAAAGCCATTTCAAAGCAAGGACTGTCAAGATGGGTATAGTCTACCATTTCGTACTGCCATTCCAAGGCTGGGAAGCCTCTTCTGCGACGCCCAAGAGCTCATTCAACTAGAGCGGCGGCATCGTCGACGGCGCTGTGGTCTGGAGTCCCTCTAGGGGACATCTGCATGGCGGCTACCTGGGCGGCTACACACACTTTTACCCGCCATTACTGCCTGTCACAACAACATGCCGAAGATACTCGGATGGGACATGCGGTGCTTCGACACCTATTCCAATAAGGTAAGCCCCGGTTGAGGGGTTAGATCTTGTTGGAATTAAGATTGAATATTGTTCGTTTCCTATGTTAACAATTGCGGATGTGTACACGACCATAGGGAACGGGCATTGTGAGGAAAGTATGTGGGTTTGCATGCACGCCTCCTCTTTTCGGGATGGTACTGCTATGTAATCTATTCTAAGCATGTGAATCCATGAAAGATCCAATGCTGGAGAAGGGAATAGTTTCTTACCTGTAACTCCATTTCTCCAGCATTGCTATCTTTCATGGATTCACATGCGCCCGCCTGCCTCTCCTGGGCATGCAAACTGGTTCCCCCACTACTTTGGGGGCCGAAATCTGAGGGAGCGCGGGGGCGGGTCCTGTATTTATATCATGGCATCCTGACGGCGCGGGCACGCATGATACAAAACGAGGAGGATAGGACGCATAAGCGTCGAAAAAGTTTTCCTACGGGAAAGGGTCTATATAATGTACCGGGGATTCCCAGCCTGACGACGGAGAATATTCTAATCATGTGAATCCATGAAAGATACCAATGCTGGAGAAATGGAGTTACAGGTAAGAAACTATTCCCTTCCTCGAGATATTCGATCCATACTCGATGGCTTCCTCGTCGGAACCGACGACCCCTCGGTCCGGCTTTAAAAAATGCCGAGACTGTGGAAAAAAGATGTCGCTGACTGACCCTCACAGAGTTTGTCTGTGGTGTTTGGGAGCTGAACACCATTGTTTGGAGTGCGAGGACTGTATGTCCATGACAGCTAAGGCCCTGAAGGAGCGTAGGGGGAAGCTGGAAAAAGGTAAGACTTCTAAAGCTTCTTCTTCCTCGACGAAGTCGAGACATTCGTCTCCTTGTCACCATTCGCGCTCCAGGTCTCGAAGCGGGTCCCATCACTCCTCGAGATCGAAGCACTCGTAGAGGAGACGTCGAAGATCCCCTTCTTCGTCCTCCTCTTCCTCTGTTTCACATAAGAGAATCCCTTGCCCCACGAAACATAGTTCCCGGGCTGAATGGGAGGAATTCCGAAAAAATATGAGCGTCTTCGATAAAGCGGCCTCGACCCCCTCGAAGACTGCCGAGAGCGATGCTCTGGTCGAAAGACCCGAAGGTCCAAAACGCCGATAGTCGCAGTACCCGGCGAAGGAAGCTTCTTGAGCGCGTGACGAACCCTCGAGTAAAGCTAAGACCTCGAATCCTTCTTCGAAGGTTCCGTCGACGTCGAGGTCGGTGTCTTCGACGCCGTTGTCGAAGGGACCTTCGACATACGGGTCTGTCGACTCGACACCATCCTCAACACTGCCGTCGACGCCAAGGAAAGTCACGGTTACGGCGCACGCAGTGGCTATTCCCAGGTCTTCGATGACGATGTTGTCGAGATTGTCGACATCCTCAAGCAGAATTCCAATTCTATCGAGGACCTCGAGGCCTCCGCCTTTGTTTTTCGACGCCACGTTCGAAGCCTTCGGCGTCGACGACATCGACGTTTTCGAGGCCGATTACAAGAAGTTTGGCACCCTCTGCCTTGGAGATGGGTTTCACACCCTTTGTGAGTTCAGACCAATTGAGAACAATGTCCTCAATTATGGAAGAGGGAGAACTATCTGACCAAGAAGAGACATTTGAGTTGCAGGGATCTGCAACCCCAGTTAAAGAGAAGTTATCCTCAGAGGAACGCAGATTAAAGGAACTCCATGATTCCTTACATGAGGCAAGTGGTTAAGACACTTCCCCTGAGGTGGAGTTCGCTAAGCCAGACCCGGGGGAGCATGCTGAAACCCCTTATAGAACCTTAATGGCCAGGATCACAGAATTTATGGGGTGGTCAACACCTTCACAGGCTTTCCAACAGGATGACCTCACGGATATTCTTGATAAAGGTCCACAGGAGGATCCTGTAGTACCTTTTCATAAAGCTCTTCAAAGGAAAATCATGACGAACTGGGAAACCCCAGATGTCGTCCCGGCAGTAAATACAAAACTGTCTACTAAATACAGGGTATCTTCTGCAGACCCAGAGTTTTTGTCCAAACACCCATCCCCAGAAAGTCTGGTGGTACAGGCAGCATCTTCTACTGACATCAAGACTGCTTACCCTACCGTCCCACAGGACAGGGACAATAAAAAATATGATTCTATGGCTAAGAAAGTCTTTCTTTTCGGCATGTAGCATGGCGTTAAAATCTATTAATGCTACTTGCACCCTTGCTAGATTTAGCCATACACTTAGGGAGTGTGCTTCTACAGCGGCTGACTGCATCCCAGAGGGAAAAGAAAGGGAGGCGTTCCTAAATATCATACAGGACGGTAAAGACGCTATGTGCGAATTCCTCCAGACGGGCATTGATTCGGCTGACAGTATCAGCAGAGCAATTGCGGCAAGTACAACAACCAGGAGATTTGCTTGGTTGAGAAAGTCTGGTTTTGCCCCAGATGTGCAAGCCAGGATCTTGAACATGCCATTTGATGGCTCTTCTTTGTTTGGGAAAAAGGCGGATGACAGTTTAGAAAAACTGCAAACATTAAAGGCAGCAGCAAAATCCCTAGGCGCTGCAATCCATCAGACACCTTTTTGTCCCACAGGAACCTCTGCGAGAGGCAAGTCCTTTCGCTTCTACTCAGCATTCGGAAGATGTAGAGGACGACCGGCACAAAGGGGACAAATAAGAACTACCCGAGGTGGACGGGGTAGATATTCAAAAGCCGCAGCAACAGCAGGTGCCTCTTTACCATCTGCATCAGCCGCCCCAAAACCACTCTGAGGACTTCCCTCACAAGACACCTGTAGGAGGCAGGTTAACTCAACATCTGGCGGAATGGCAGGCTATCACGTCAGATGCTTGGGCATTGGAGACAGTTGCACAAGGTTACTGCCTGCCTCTCCTACGCATACCTCAGAGTCGTCCACCGGGGATCAGCTCTCAAAAAGCTCCAGATCTGCTCCTCTTGCAGGAAATTTTAGACCTGCTAGAGAAAGGTGCCATAGAACCGGTACCTGTAGTGGAGAGGAACAGAGGCTGGTACTCCCCTTACTTTCTCATTCCAAAGAAAGACGGAGGACTGAGACCCATCTTGGATTTGCGAGAATTGAAAAAATTCCTCAGGAAAGACAAATTCAAGATGGTAACTTTCTCAGATCCTTCAGGCCCTTCAGTTCCAGGACTGGTTGGTATCTCTGGACCTTCAGGACGCTTATTTCCATGTGCCAATCCATCTCAAACACAGGAAATACCTGAGGTTCGCAATTGGCAACTCTCATTATCAATTTCGAGTGCTGCCATTTGGGCTGACCTCCGCCCCGAGGGTCTTCACCAAGTTAATGTCGGTAGTGGCTGCAAGTCTAAGGAGGGAAGGGATTCACGTCTACCCCTACCTGGACGATTGGTTGATCACAGCTGTATCTTCGGAACAAGCTCAGATCCAGCTAGATCATGGTTGCCACTCCCTTCACAGACTGGGCTTCTCCTTCAATTTAAAGAAGTCACAAATGATACCATCGCAGAGACTCCAGTTCATCGGAGCGATCCTGGACACTTCCCTGGGACAAGCCTCGCCACCAGAGTTGAGGGCTCAAGATATTCTACAGATGGTTACCAAGTTTCAAAATGCCCAACGTCTCCCAGCCTTCGACTTTATGAGGTTGCTAGGCCTCATGGCATCCTGCATTTTCCTAGTGCCAGAGGCTCGCCTGAGAATGAGATCCTTCCAGTGGGCACTGAGAACTCAGTGGTCACAATTCTCAGGGAGAATGACAGATGATATTCAGGTTCCCGACAGGGTGGCTCGAGACCTTCAGTGGTGGGCCTGTCAGGAGAACATTCTGAAAGGAGAGCAGTTTTGGCAACCCTGGCCGGAGATAACAGTAGTCACGGATGCCTCACTCACGGGGTGGGGAGCCCACGCCAACGACTTGACCATCAGCGGTCGTTGGTCTCCATCGGAGTCCAGACTACATATCAACCTGTTAGAGCTGAGGGCCATCAGACTTGCGCTGAAGGCTTTTCTGCCATCTGTACAAGGAAAGAATGTCCTGATGATAATGACGGACAACACAGTGGCCATGCATTACCTCAACAAAAGAGGAGGCGTAGGATCACTACCTCTGTGCAGAGAGGCGATGCAGCTCTGGTTTTGGGCAATCCAAGAAGGAATCTCTCTATCGGCAGTTCACCTAGCCGGAGAGAAGAACTTGACAGCGGACGCTTTGAGCAGGCAGAGCACAGTCTCCCACAAGTGGGAACTAGCTCAGAAAGTTCTTCAAGAGATCTTCGCCCTTTGGGGAACCCCTCAGGTGGATCTGTTCGCCACCAGTGTCAACAGGAAGTGCGATCTGTTCTGTTCAAGGGAATTTCCCCCGAGAGGAGCTCTGGGAGACGCGTTCATAGTGGACTGGGAGTTTCCGCTTCTGTACGCGTTTCCACCGGTCCCTGTCATTACTCAAATGATCAGGAGGTTGAGAAGATTCCGGAAAACCATGATCCTAATTGCCCCGGATTGGGCCAGGAGAACGTGGTACCCGGACCTTCTAGACTTGTCCATCTGCCCTCCAATTCGACTTCCACTCAGAGAGAATCTGCTCTCACAGAAGGGAGGTCAGGTTCTCCATCCAGACATCAAAACCCTCAACCTTCACGCTTTGCTTCTGAAAGGCTGAGGTACAAGGATTGGGACCTCCCTGATGATGTTATGGAGGTGTTGCTTTCGGCAAGAAGGCCAGCAACAAAATCTTTATACCGCTGCCGTTGGAACAGATTTTGCAGCTGGTGTAGAGAAAAGAATATCAATCCCTTTTCATGTGGTACACCAATGGTTTTGTCCTTCCTTCTTTATTTAGCGAATTCAGGCCTTCAAGTTGGCACCATCAAAGGGCTATCTCGCAGCGCTATCCATCTTTAAGCGCACTGCGGAAGAACCATCCTATTTCAAGTTACCCTTGGTAATACAGTTTCTAAAGGGGTTAACTAACGTTTATCCTCCAAGACCATTCCAGGTTCCCCTATGGGATTTAAACTTAGTCCTAACTTTCCTGATGGGCACACCTTTCGAACCACTCCACTCTTGTTCGTTAAGATTTCTTACCCTTAAGACTGTTTTATTAATAGCACTTAGATCTGCTAGAAGGGTGAGCGAGTTACAAGCTCTTTCTTGTAAACCCCCTCATAAAATCTTTCACAAAGACAAAAGTGAAGCCTAATTTCCTCCCAAAGGTGATTTCTGAATTTCATATCACTCAGAATATTACCCTTCCATCTTTCTATCCTCCTCCTCATCCGGGGAAAGAGGAAGAGAGGTTACACAGGCTAGACCCAAGAAGGGCTTTAAGTTTTTACATTAGTAGACTGGCTAGGATAAGACAAGCAGACCAGCTGTTTGTATGCTACGCAGGTCACAAGCTGGGGTTACCGATAACTAAGAAGGCCATTTCCAGATGGATCATTTTAGCCATTTTGGAATGTTATAAACTGGCAAGAAAAGAGCCCCCTCAAAATCTCAGGGCTCATTCGACTAGAGGTATTGCAGCTTCATCGGCCCTCAAAACAGGAGTGCCGGTTAGAGACATATGTGCGGCTGCCACATGGTCGTCCGTCCATACCTTTACACGGTTTTACAACTTGGATTGCTCCTCCAGTCAAGAGACTAGGTTTGGAAGGGCAGTATTGCACTCTATTCACCAATAAGAGGAAGCATGAAGTCAGTACTTCCACCTCCAATAACAGAATACTGCTATGGGAGCCTATCTAAGATAAGGAATACGTCGGAGGACACAATCCCTTCGAAGAACAAGTTACTTCTTACCTTGTAACGTTCTTTCGATGGGATGTTCCTCTGACGTATTCCTTATCGACCCTCCCATCCATCCCCGCAGTACTACTTCCCTTGTTGTTGCAGCTTACGCTCCTTCAGGGTGATTAGTCTAGTCCAGAAAGAATTATTGTGGGCTACAAAACGGAACTGAGCATATAGGCAGGATGACGTTGACGTCGATACGGCGGCTGTCGAGGGACATCGACTCGGCGGACGTTGACGCACAGTGCCCTCTAAAGAAAAAAGTTCCGAGGCCAGCAAAGCTGGAAAGAGATATCTAAGATAAGGAATACGTCGGAGGAACATCCCATCGAAAGAACGTTACAAGGTAAGAAATAACTTGTTCTTCTAGTAGCAGGGCTGTAATCGCTTTGTTTGGCTTGTTTGACTCTGGAGGGTTAAACTTAGTCTTTCTGGCCTCTTGTCTAGGCCTTTTGTCCGTGCTCTGAGAGTCTTGCACTTTCCTTGGCTTTACAACTCTCAGCGGAGAGATCCTATATTGATGATCATGCCCAAGGTTTCCCTCTGCAGCTGTACAGTAGTGAATCTTCAGCTGCTGTGGTCCAACTTTACTCTCAGGTAGAGTTAAATTGATGTTCTGTGTTGCATCAAGTTGTTTTTTAACAAGTTCGCACCCTTTTTTCCTCAGTCTGTTGAGAGAGGCTGGTCTTTTCTCCTCCGTTTTCCCCCTTTGCCATTGGTTCAGCGTTATCACGCCGTCCTATGTCCAGTGTTCCACCATTGGCTGTACAGGGGCATTCACACAAAGTTTTTGATAGTATAGTGACTGTAATCGGTTGTTCAGTTTTCCTTGGTAGTGTAGGAACTGTAGTCACTTGATCTGTTTTCCTTAACTGCTTGAATCTTTCTTCTAACGATGGTCTCCCATTCTGTAGTTGGCTTGGAAAGTTGTCAATTTTTCTCCTTATTTGTTCCAAAGCCAATGGTCCAATCAACCTTTTAGACCAACGGGATCCTTTATTATCATCGCTTGAGCCTTCCGATTCAGACATGGGAGGTTCATAAGAGATTTATTCAATGTCTGATGATTCTCTTTCTTCCTCCTCACTCCCCTGGACCGAGTAAGTCGATAGGTCCATTAGGTCGATTGACTCCTCGTCATCTTCCACCCAAAACATTTTAGGTTGCTCCTTAGTGCCTTGATCTCTGTTCCGGGTTGAAGGTTAATGTTGTAGGTTTCTTTGTGACATTGCTTCTTGTAACCGGTCCATTGATTGGCGGTAGGGTGATGTTCTTGATAAATTATCTACACCCGTTTGATTTCTGTTTGGGTTTGGCTGGTTGTTTTTTTTTTTGTTCTTTTTTCACGTACTGCCTTCCTTTTAGGAGCTCCTTTTGTCATTGATTTAGCGAAGTTAAACAAGACTTGCTTTGTGTTTTTGTCTTTTAGAGAGACACCAGTCGGTTTTGTGAAGATCTTGCATATTTCGGGCAGTCTTTCAGCTATCAGCTGGTTTTGTTCTACAGGATCGGTTACTGTTGCCCTTGAATGGGCGTCAGCAGCAGTCAATACAGGAGATTCTCTGCCGGTGTTGCTTATGGTTTCCAAATTCTTATTGGCATTTGCAGGAATGGATACGGTTTCAGTCAAGTTGATTGTGGCAGAACCATCAGAGTTTAAGGTTTCAGTCGTTGATGCACATGCACTGCTTGAATTGGCTTGTTGTATTGAGTTACCCAGCAATTTGTTCGAGCTAGACTCCTGCCCTGTTTGAGTTGACAAAGAGGTCTGTTTAGTATGCACGGTCGATGGTGGTTTTATTAGAGAAGATTCCATATCGCTTGACAATCTTCTGTGATGTTTTTCCCTGATTATAGGGTCTAGAATGGTGTGAAACAAATTAGCGACCTTTGCGTCGCTGTTTTCCAAATTTCTTTGCACTCCTGTAACAAAGCTTTTCACATAAATAATTTTGGAGTGCAAAATTGCCAACATGGTGGTTTGATCCTTCATTTGATCTGACATTTGCTCATGCAGATTCATGAAGGGCGCAAGTATTGATTTTCATGTAGAAAGTAGGACAAAGTTGGTGCCAGTCTGTTGACTATTGATAAGGCCAGGTGAAGGGTCAGCAGACATTTCCTTTAATGTAGGGGTTCGCAGAGTCTTGGTCATTTTATCTATAGGGGGTTCCCTTGTGCTTTCTCGTGTAGGCTTTTGTATCTTCCTCTTTTCATTGATCCTTGTTGGTTAGCCTCAGCAGTGAATGAGGCTCCCAGTTCTGGTTTGTTGTGTAGCTGCCCTTCACTACATGAATGTCCTATAGCGGCTGAGGTTGTGGTATATTTCACCGATCCCCAGCCGTCCACTTTCGACAAACTTCCCTTTTCGTTTGTTGGTTGGGATTGCGGGGTATCATTTAGTTCCATCGTCCATGATGTTTCCAAAAGCACTTGATCCGATATCTCATTTGAGATTTTTGGCTGTGGAGCTAGGATGGTTTTAGGTGCCTGCGTTCTTGATTTTAAGTCGGTTGCTTGTTTAACCGGTCCATGTATGGGTTTATACGTTTTTACACCTCCGTAAGGATTCATGCGAGCTGTTACGGTTTCCAGCCAGTCCTTCCCATCTCTCCGCTCTTATAGACGCCTTTGTCTCCTTGACTGAGATGTGCGGCTGTTATTAAACTTGTGGGTTTCGGTTTCAGCCAGTCATGCTGATTGAATTTAGTCGGCCTATAGAGAATGGTAGTTTGCTCATTTGGGTAGATGTTGTTGAAGTTCAAATGAGATTGAGCAGAGAAACCAGGGCCTTTCAGAGTATTTAAATCCGGGCCTGCTACGTTCGTTTTGTTAAATGCACAGTCTTCCTTATTTCCTGTATCCCCGCTAACAGGGGAAGCACCTTGAGGACATGGAACTCCGGCCACTAACGGCGCACTCCTGTTTTTTAGTGGATTTGAGGAGGGGCTACTTGTCCTGTTGAGACTTGGCGTTTTTGTCTCCCCTCTTAGTTCCACTCCATCAAGCTTTGGTTCATGAGACTCACCCTCCAGCGTTTGGTTTCCTTTTCGGCATCACCCTCATCTTTACTATTAGCCGGACCTATTTCCCACTTGTCAGCTCCGATCTTGTTTGCCCTATCTTGGGCTGGTGTTCTAGCAAGTTCCCTAACAGCAATAACTCCATAAGTGGAACCGTATGCTGACTTCTGCCATCCGTCAGTTTTGTTTCTTTATGGGGGCTCACCACAAAAATCTTGTTGACAAAATTAAGTGATGTGTCCATTTCAAGCATGTTTTCTGATGACATTTTGGTGGCACCTATCGCCACTCTGATGTCAAGTGGGTAAATTTCATGACCACATTGGGGGCTTAAGTCCACCCCAGTATCCCTGGGCGGTTCCTTGGGCACTTCTCCCTAGGTCTTGCGTTGGCGCGCCCCCAGCTTGGCTTTAGGTAGTTGTTCATCAGGGTCCATCTGTTTCCCCTGTAGTTCCGTCATTTATTTCATGCTCCCTTTGTTTGCTTGTTTGTTGGCCAATGGGTCTGGCCCTCACAGTAAGGCCTTCTAGTAAAATGTCACGTTTAGTGTGGACTAAGAAGTTGTGCGGCCCTGTGGTTCAAAGGCTACGAACCTGCAGTCGCCACCAGAAACCCAACGTGCCACTAAGCCTGTGTGCTTCACCTTGCCTCAATGATATACGGGCAACACAACACAACACAACACTATGGTGTTGCCTGTATCAGGGTTGTAAAAGATAGCGACAGAGGCAACAGTTAAATTAGGATATCAACAGCTGGGGGCTAACTCCATTTTCCCCACTCTCCCCCACTCACCACTGGCTCAGCTCACTGTCCGAAGCTTCAAGCCCCAAGTGAGCCTCTGAGGTGAGTCTGTGTAAGAGCCGGTGTGAAGGGGGGGGGGGGGAAATGCTTCCGTGGCCTTCTGCCACAGAGGAGTGTCTGGAGTGTCTAGATACACATATGGGTGCAAAGATTCAAAAATGGTAATTAGAAAATACACCCCTCGACTCAGCTTATTGCGTATAGCACAGGGGTAACACAAGATTACCCGATTTAGCAGACATAGGTCAGCTCAGCTGCAAACGCTCACGCTGCATGGACTCCCACCGCTGCCAGTCAGGCCGGGTCGAGTTAACGTATCCTTCCCTCCTCGATCACTCCTCGTTTCCTTCACTCCTTGATCATTCTCCTGCACAAGTTTTGATTAGAGGAGAGGACCTAAACACGTTGAAAACATGTCAAGCCATCAAGCTGCACTGGAGAACGCTCAGTAAACCACTCGTTTCCGACAGTACATTCACTTTAACCAGGAGATTTTTCAGAACGAACACTGGAATAGGATTATGGAAAGCCAAACTCTGTGGATCTTTTGAGGTTTGATAAAAAGTCTGAACTTAACTTTCTTTGAAACAAGCTTGACCAGTTAGGCTGATAACTAGATCAGTGGTTAGGTGTAAACACCAGAAGTGCCTCTGAGGTGCCTGATTTGCTGTGGACTCTGCTGGTTACTATCCAGCATTCCACATCTATCAGTCAAGCAAAATTACGTATTAGCCCCGCCCACCATTTCCCAGAACCCCTTCTGGTGCGTGCGCCCGTGCCTTTAAGAAGTGCCTGTTTGGCTGTGGACTCTGCCGGTTACGTTCCA
This sequence comes from Ambystoma mexicanum, assembly GCF_040938575.1. Lineage (NCBI taxonomy): Eukaryota > Metazoa > Chordata > Amphibia > Caudata > Ambystomatidae > Ambystoma > Ambystoma mexicanum. Next base: position 155,956,967 of record NC_090937.1, read on the forward strand.
GCATTTCCCATCTATCAACCAAGCAAAGGTCAGATTGTGGAATAAGACGCTACCGCAACTGTACTGGATATTATGGACCTTATTTGAACATTTCTAAGTTGTACTGTTCATTATTTTGGCTTTTTTTCTTAGTTACGTATTGGCCTTGACCACCATTTCCCATAAGCCCTATTTGAAGGCACGCGCACCAGAAGGGCCTCTGAAGTGCCTGTTTGGCTGTTCGGCTGGGCAGTGAGCGGGCAGTGTAAAAAGCTTTTCTTTTCATGTTCTGTTATTGCACATTCATTTGTTATCCTGAAGGAGTACTCCTTGATGTCGATGTGTCCATGGTAAGCACTTTTCCGTGATTTGGACATCGTACTCTGCTTTTTTGCCTAGCGTGTACACTTTTCTGTTATTGCTGATTGAGGACTTGCCGCTGACAGTAGGTCCATCGATACGCGGGGTCACAAGCATGATCACGAGTTATTCCAGTCTCAGCTCGGGTTTGTGCACGTCGGCTGAATGCTTGGCAGCCTAGGTCCTCGCTCACTGACTAATCCAGTGTTACTTACTTTGTGGTATTCTCGTGAATTTTCGGAAGCATTCCAGTTTTTTACTTGTGTATGTTCATGAATTGATACCACACCTGTTAAATCTTTCCTCATATTGCAGATGTTTGGGTGCCTGCTGTTCGTGTGTCACCTTAATACAGCTGTACACCCGTTTTAGTCAATACTTTATTTTCTTGGGGAACTCGCCGCTGAGACCTCGACTAGTTGTATTCTGTAATTGTGTTCTTGCATATTTTGGTGGTTGAATAGTAATGCACAGTGCAAGTCGTGCCATTCTGTATTTTTTATTATTTCCCACCTGTATTGGGTGATTCAGTCGCATTAGTGCCTCAGGCGCCTCGCTTTACTTTCCAACCGCAGGGTTGCACTTCTCTATCATGTTCGGTGGTTTTAGAAGTGGTTGTGTTTGTAAAGATCAGACCTTAAAAGGTAATATTATGGCTGATACTGCTCCGCAAGGTGAGGTCTTGCCCAGCAATGACACAATTATACATGAACACATACTGGCACAATGGACAGGGAGCTCTGCAGAAAAGGGATTGTCAGATGATTATATTGCTAAAGATTGTCGGAAGGATGTGATCTGCCAGGAAATAGCTTTTGCGCATGTTCATGCACAAATTCATACTCCGTTGTATGTCACACGAAAAACGCATTCTCTTGCTCTTCAAGAGGCTCATGATATTGATCTTGCCATTCATCATAGTTTTCTTAACCAACGGGGAAATCCTCATAATACCTGTTCATAAACCAATCCCGCGGATCACTTTAACAAATCAATCTCCAACGTCTCAATGTTGGCCCAGCCATAATGGCGGAACTGGGGATAAGAGTGTGTGTATCCCTTGGACCATCCACCCCTGTTGTGGCGGCCGGAGGTGAAATTGATGAGGTTCACTTCCATAATAATAGGCAATGGGAGGTTACTGGTCTAGAATTTGCTTGCCCCAATGCTATGCAGAACCCAACGAATTTACCAACTCCAATGGCTAGCTCCCCAAACTCTGTTTAAAATGACATAAAATATAACATAGACCGTACTCCGGAACCTCGTGACTGTCATAATCACTCAAGAACTAAGCAGGTACCGTCGAGCACTCACGAAGACTTCCTTAATGCCTCGATTGTGAACTCTATCTTATCCTATGACCTAAACAACCCTGATTGCTCGTTCCCCATTCTTACTCGTATTTTCAATCTACTGAACACATGGCATGAAATTACACCCTACGATTTTAGGGATATAAAATGGTCAGTGTCTGATATTTTAGCTAAATTAAACAAGCTAGAAGGTTTCATGTGTGCACAAGAAACCATCATGGCCTGCAACGTGTCCAAAGAAGTTCATTTTCATAAGGTGCCACTAATTCCATCTGCCTCCCAAACTACAGGGCTGTCTGTATGTGCCAGTTCAACCCAAACGACATACTCCAAGGACTTGGAAATTTCATCCAACAGAGCACATGCTCAGGCCCTTAAAAACTTGAAACTACACACAAAGGTACTGAGTGTGCTGAATCCTGGGACTTATGGCTCAATGTCGCCTCTAACTCTGCAAAAATAGAAAACCTTGAAATTCTAATTAAAACTTTACACCTGCCAACAAGTTCTATGCAATCGTACTGCTGTGTGCCTCCAGAGGGCAAAGCCATAGAGATAGTCTCCATGTGTGAAGATCCGGATAGTCCCTCGGCCCTGACTAATTTAATAGAACAAGAGAAAAATGGGATAGTAAATGGTGAAGTGGACTGTGAGGCACTTGGTGAGTCTGTGGAAGGGAGCCTTTCTAAGCACTACTTATCACGTAGAGACAAACGTCTTCAAAATAGAGCACTCGGGAGAAAGGCTCACAGACAATCTCAAAAAGAAGTCAGTCAAGAAAGCAAAAAACTTTATTCTTTCCAAGCTCAAAGGACATAATTCGCATATCAAAAACATGTGTAATTTCTCCAGCATGGGGTCTGGCATGGATTCACATGCTCATGAATATTCCCCGTCGTCAGGCTGGGAATCCTCGGTAAAGAAAAAACCAGTATCAGTTTCGTTTCTGATCTGTCTTTCGTAGTAATAACCAATCACTGGTCTCTGCGTCATACTGACCACAGCCAATGACTGCCCTCTACCTAAGCACCGCCTCTGGCAGCCATCTTCAGATTTTTACCGCACGTTCATGTGTTGGGATCCTCGTGCTATTGCTCTCGAGCGTTGGTGCTAATTTTTTCACGTTTTTTTCTCAAAACTTTGTTTTTTCCGGTCAAAAGAGCCTCAAGCTCCACCGACTCTCCATCCGATCAACGGGGACCCGTGTCGGATTCGTCTGCGCCCCTCAAGGGTGAAGATTTCATCGAGCTACGTTTTGGAGGACTCCAGAAGCTTCTCAGGCCCGGACATGGCCCAGGAGAAGGGAAGCTCGACGCCCGGAAAGCTGTTCAGGGTCTGCCCTGGATGCCAGCTGCAGAACGTCTTTAAGGAGGACGAACACTCCTTTTGCCTCTACTGCTTACATGAGGACAAGACGCACGTGGAGAAGGACTGTGCGTTTTGCGGCAATATGTCGGAGCGGACCATGAAGGACCGCCACCAACGCCTCGCCAACTGGCTGGAAGGGGAGAGCCCGTCAGGCGAGAAGAAAAGGAAGAAATCCGAGCGTTCTTCTAAGACCTTTGAGGACGCCCCGGCGACGGGGGTCCAACACAAGGCCAAGCACCGCGAGTCCGCTGGCACCGGGAGCGCCGAACGGTCGGGCTCTACGGGCGCCAGGCAGGGCGCACCCTCCCCGGCACCTTCAGCCACGAGCCAACGCTCTGGGTCGGGTAAGAGGAAGGGCGAGCACCCGGCGAAGCTCCTGGAGAGGCCCCGGTCGAGCTCGAAGGCCCCATCGGAGGGGGAGCGAGGCAGTGTCCCCCCCCTCAAGGATAAGGCGGTGAGCGCACCTAAGGTGGTGAAGGCCTTAATCCATCCGGCCAAGCCCTCTATCGATACTGTCGCGGCGGCCCTGGCCCAGCCTGTGGAGGCTACACCAGTGGTGGCGACCTCGGGGCTCAGAGTCTCCCTGCCACCTCGGAGGGAGTCCTCTTTTGTGCCCATCGATAGGACCCCCATGAAATCCCCGGCGGGGAAGAAAAAGGGGGGGCAGGGCGTCGTCGTAGATTCGGCTTCGGAGGAAGAGCTGATCGAGGTCTTTAGCCACGGCCTTGGCGTGGATGAAGACCGGCCCGTCGGGATGGAGCCCGACGCAGGTGACGACGACAGCGTCGAGGGTGCCGACGGGGCCCCTGATCGCCCGTCGGATTCCCCTCTGCCAGCGCCGCAAGACAACTCGGCGGCCATTTTGTTGGCTATACAGTCCTTATGCTCAGAGATAAGGACGAGACTACCGTTGCCGTTGCTGAACCGGGACCTTCGGGTGTTCCCCCTCCCAAGAAAAGGAGGATTCACCCTCCACCCCACCTCCTTTTCAGCCGTCGCGACCCGTCCAGCCCTCCTCCCCGTCCACCCGAGGGGATGATACGGGGACTGACACGGCAGCGACGGGTACGGACGACGAGGTATACGACGAGGATCTCCCGTCGTCACCTCCCACCAGGGCCTCTCCGCCCGACGAGATTGGATCGTTCCACTCCATGATCGCCAGGGCATCCGAGCTTTTCCAACTCTGCCCTGAGGAGAAGAAAAAGGAAGGATTCCTTTATCAACGGCGCGAAGCCAAGAGGAAGACGGTCCTCGCGGTGCCTCTACTGGACGACATTTGGGATGAGGGCCTCGCCCTCCTCAAGAACCCTTCCACGAGGCCCCCCTGTGCCTCCGGGCGCAGCCTACCCCGGACTCCGTCGTCTCCGCGGCGGCCAGGAAGAAAGCGGGGGGGGGTGCGGCCTCCACTTCGACTTCCCCACCGGACGGCGAGGGAAAGAAATTGGACGCTATGGGACGCAGGGTCATCTCGTCTGCAGCGACGACGATTAAAGCGGCCAACGCCTTGGCTATCGTGGCCCGCTACGACAGGGAGCTATGGTACAAACTGGCTCCCCTGCTGGACTTCCTACCGGACGACAAGAGGGCGGATGCCCTGGAGATCCTACAGGAAGGTGAGGTGACGTCGGACCACGCCATCACTATTGCGACGGACTTCGCCGACACTGGGTTTCGCCAGTTGGGCAACGGCGTGTGCCTTAGGCGGCGTGGATGGCTCAAGGCTACGGACTTCCGTCAAGACGTACAGACCAGAGTCCTGGACATGCCGTTCGATGGGAACAACCTGTTTGGGAAAACAGTGGACGATTCCCTTCAGGCCATTAAAGCGGACACTGAGACGGCCCGGGCCCTTGAGGTTCTACAGCAACGACGGACACCCTTTCGGAGCAGCGGAGGCAAGGGCGCCTCCAAAGGTTCCGGCGGCGGTTTCTCTACCTACCGTCAAGCGGCCCGCTCATCGTCTCAAGAGGCCTACAGAGGACGAGGCAAGTCTGGAGGACCCCGCCGTCGTCGCCAAGGAGGTCAAGGCGGCAAAGCCTCGTCGAAACAGGATTGAACCGGCCGTGGGGTCGGGCCCCCACCGAAGCACCCCGGTGGGAGGCCGGCTGGCGAGCTTCGTCAGCGTGTGGGAGTCCATCTCCACCGACCGTTGGGTGCTGGACGCCTTGGCCCGGGGCCACGCGCTTGAGTTTCAAAGAAGGTGCCCGCGCGTCCCCCCCGTGGCCAGGAGAGAGCTTCACGTCCCTCAGCTTCTCCTGGAGGTAAAGGCGTTGCTCAGGAAGGGCGCCATCGAACTCGTCCCAAAGAGGCTTCGGGGCTCCGGAGTTTACTCGAGATACTTCCTCGTGAAGAAGAAGACGGGAGGATGGCGCCCCATCCTAGACCTGCGACGTCTGAACAAGTTCATCAAGGCACAGAAGTTCCGGATGGTCACCCTCCAGCACGTCCTGGGTCAGCTGGAGGAAGGAGACTTCCTGTCGTCGTTGGATTTGGAGGATGCCTACTTCCATATTCCCATCCTAAAGGGGCACCGAAAATTCCTCAGATTTGTGGTCCAAGGGCGTCACTACCAGTTCAAAGCCCTCCCCTTCGGACTACGGTCGGCACCCAGGGTATTTACCAAGTGCCTTGCACCGGTGGCGGCGCAGCTGCGCCGCGAGGGGATCCACGTCTACCCCTACCTGGACGACTGGCTCATCCGAGCCAAGAAGAGGGAGCTCGCCGTGGAGCCCACGGCAAGGACCGTCCAACTTCTCACGGACCTGGGATTCTCCGTGAGCTACGCCAAGTCCCACCTGGTACCCGCGCAAAACGCACTGTTTCTGGGAGCGAAGCTCGACACAGTGTCCCTTCTGGCCTCCCCGTCGGAGGAAAGGACCAGGTCCATCCTGGGCAAGGTACAGCGGATGTTGGCTTCCGACGCGGCCAAGGTGAGGTCCATCAAGTCCCTCCTCGGAATGATGTCTTCTTGCATCTACCTCATTCCCATGTGCAGGCTCCGGATGCGCCCGTTGCAGGAGTTCCTGGACGCGCGCTGGATCCAAACGACGGGCGGCTTCGAGGAGAGGATCACACTCGACGAGAGTTTCCGCCGAGCGGTCCGGTGGTGGGGCACCCGCGCGCATCTGACGGCGGGCATGGACTACCGGACCCCAGACCACCAGGAGACGGTGACCACGGATGCCTCCCTGGAAGGGTGGGGAGCGCACACCGAAAATCTGCACGCGAGAGGCCTCTGGCTCCCGACGGAGAAGTCCCTCCATATCAACGTCCTGGAGCTCCGTGCAGTGTTCTGGGCCCTCAGGTCCTTCCTTCCGTCCCTCAAGGGCAAGGTGGTGAGGATCTTCACCGACAACACCACCACCATGTTTTACATCAGGAAACAGGGCGGAACCAGGTCCCCAGCACTGTCCAAGGAAGCGCAGGACCTGTGGCATTGGGCCGTCGCCCAAAGGATGTTTCTGGTGCCGTTTCATCTGGCAGGGATAAAAAACACCATCGCCGACTCACTCAGCAGGGAGTTGCGCTCGTGCCACGAGTGGGAACTACGGCAGGATCTAGTGGATCGCCTCTTCCGACGGTGGGGCACACCCCAGATCGACCTGTTCGCGACGGCGACGAACTCCAAGTGCCGGAGATTCGCCAGCAGGTTTCCCCAGGCGAGGAGCATGGGCGATGCTTTCTCGTTCCCCTGGGAGGGCCTGTTCCTCTACGCGTTCCCTCCTTTGCCACTGCTAATCCGGCTCGTCAACCAGCTCAAGAGGTCACGGTGCAGGATGATCCTCGTCGCACCTGCGTGGCCGAGGCAGATATGGTTCCCGGACCTTCTGGACTTGTCAACGTCCCCGCCAATCAAGCTGCCGGTGGACGCGGATCTACTCTCCAGGGAAGGAGGCGCCATCCTCCACCACGATCCGAAATCGCTGAACTTGCAGGCCTGGCTCCTGCAGCGCTAGAGTTTGGAGGATACGACATACCGGCCGACTGCAGAGAGGTTCTTGCAAAGGCCAGGGCGTCCTCGACTCTTAAATGCTACGGACACAAATGGAAGAGGTTCTCTGTCTGGTGCCACGCACAGAAGATTAACCCTCTACGGATTACGGCTCCCCAGGTACTGCCGTACCTGTTGACGCTGGCCAAAGCTGGACTGGCACACGCGTCCATCAAGATTCATCTTGCTGCGATCTCCCGATACACCAGAACCACGGGGCGGACTTCCCTGTGGTCTCATCGTCTGGTGAAAGAGTTCATGAAGGGACTGTTCAGATCGTTCCCGCCTGTGAAGGCTCCGGCCCCGGCGTGGGAGCTCAACGTGGTGCTGACCAAGCTCATGGGACCTCCGTTCGAGCCTCTGCACTCGGCCCCGTTGAAGTTTCTGTCGTGGAAAACAGCGTTTCTTGTGGCCATCACCTCCGCACGACGGGTGGGAGAGATCCAGGCCCTTTCCTGCAAGGCCCCGTACTTGACTTTTCACGACACGAGGGTAGTGCTCAGGACGCACCCCTCCTTCATGCCCAAGGTACCGTCGGACTTCCATCTCAACGAACCCTTGGTGTTGCCGGTGTTCTTCCCGTCGCCTTCGTCGCCGGCTGAGAGGACTTTGCACTCGCTGGATGTGGCTAGAGCGCTGAAGTTCTACGTGGACCGCACAAAGTGTTTTCCGAAGACGTCACAACTCTTTGTGAACTTTGGACCTGTCAATCAGGGGAAGGCTCTCTCGAAGGCTTCCATTTCCAGATGGCTCTCCGGCTGTATCATGTACTGTCATCGGTTGGCAAACCGACCGCTGCCTGGCCGTCCGAGAGCCCATTCCACCAGAGCGATCGCAGCTACCACGGCGTTCCTTTCTGGTGTGCCCCTGCTGGACATATGCAGGGCTGCTACGTGGAGGTCGACGCACACCTTCACGAAATTCTACTGCGTCGATCGGGATTCCAGGGAGGAGTCCATGGTCGGCCAAGCAGTGCTGCGCAACCTGTTCGCCTGAGGTGAGCCTGGTGAGGAGGTAAGATGCTTAATGTTGAGTTTGATGTAATGCTTAATGTTGAGCCTTTGCCACCTCCCGTGGTTGTGCATGTGTGTACTGCTATGTATTCTTTATTCATGAGCATGTGAATCCATGCTAGACCCCATGCTGGAGAAGGAACAAGTTACTTACCTGTAACTGTTGTTCTCCAGCATAGGTCTGGCATGGATTCACAAGCGAACCCTCCCGCCTACCCCTCTGCGGCTCTTCACTTGGTCATACTGCCACTTCACTTGCTTCCAAATCTGAAGATGGTTGCCAGAGGCGGTGCTTAGGTAGAGGGCAGTCATTGGCTGTGGTCAGTATGACGCAGAGACCAGTGATTGGTTATTACTACGAAAGACAGATCAGAAACGAAACTGATACTGGTTTTTTCTTTACCGAGGATTCCCAGCCTGACGACGGGGAATATTCATGAGCATGTGAATCCATGCCAGACCCATGCTGGAGAAGAACAGTTACAGGTAAGTAACTTGTTCCTTATCTAATGAAGAGAGCAGAGAAGCGCTCCAAATGAAAGAAGTTTTGCCCAGCACTTCTAATATTTTAGACGTGACTTCTAAAGCAAAAAAACCCTAAAAAAAACAAAAGATGCATCTACTGAATTAGGTTGTATCGACAATGAGGGGTCTGTTAACCCATTGCTTGCTAATAGTACTGAAGCCCTCACCATCACTATTGGCTACTCTAGGGGCCACTAAGCAGACCCAATTCTCCACCTTTTTTCCGCTTATTAAGAATATAAAATCAGCTTCTATCAAAGCAGTAAATACTCGGCCTACAATCTCGCCAAATACATTAGGATTATCACAATCGATCGCAGTAAGTGCTGTAGACAATGACACCTTAAAATCCTACAGAGCTTTCATTCGACTGCTGGGCCGCCGCCAGCTCTCTAACATGATGGGGTAATGGGCAATGTAGCCGACCCTTTGCCTCCCATTGACTGTGGTCAGAAGGGCGTGCACACTGCCGTCCCTTCTGTAACTGACCTTACTGCAAAACATCTAATATTATTGGATGGCTAAGTGATCCCACCATCAGTGGCAGGCGTAGAATCAATCTGACTTTAATTCTTCATGCATTTAACTACATTCCATCGCTGAGAATTTTGAACTCGGAGGATATTGACTGGGTTATGTTGAGCCTTATTGATAACCGTATGCTATGCCAATTTCACTCAGCTATCATTAGTAAATTGGTATGGGAGCATTGATTAGATCTTATTCAGACAGGTTTAACCCCACATTTATTCAAGTCGAAGGAAGCTGCTATTAACTTTGTTGAGACCGATGATAGAGTAACCAAGGTGGCTGATGCACCTTCTTCATCTAACGTAATTCCCAACCATCCTAATAAATCCATTATGGCACCGCTCGTATCCTTGTCCTCGGTCATAAAGGACTGGTCGTGGCTTGAGCCCTTAGAAAAAGGTCTTAATCCTGCTAAAAACTCCATCCCAGTAGCATAGCCAAGCTGCACTTACAGCCGCTTCATGGAATTCTTGTGGATACAATAATGTCCACTCTTGGGTTAATTCAATGGGCCTGATCACGACTTTGGCGGTAACCCTTAAATCCGGCGGTAGCGCTAATACCGCCGGATTTAAGGGTCCGCCAAATCAGGGAATCGGGAAATCCGCCGGCGGTAAGAGCGCAAATTTTCCCCATTGAGCCCAATGAGGAATGGGCTCAATGGGGAATTACTTTACCGCCGAACTCGTGATCCGGTGCTATTAGCGCCGGGGAGTTCGGTGGTAGGGCTATTACCGCTGGCGGTAACGCCCAAGTCGTGATCAGGCCCAATGTCTTTTAATGACCATTTGTCTATTATACTTTGTCAAGAAACTATGAAATTCAAACATTTCATTTCAATGGTTACACTTCCTCTTCTGTGATGGCCAACATTGGGAGCTCTGGTAGGCTGTATGGGAGCCTAGCTATTTTAGTTTACAATCATATGAAGATATCTTCAAGGGTGTTGATGGCCATGGAGGACATTCTGGCCATAGACCTAACATTTCCTGATGTGAACAATATGTCTTATTTAATAATTTGCCTCTATTGGAATCCTGCTAGTAGATTGCTGGATCAAACGTTTTTTTACATTTGGACGCGATTCTTGAAGATGCATTTTTCCATAAACCAGGTTATAGGATCCTCATTGGTGGCGATTTAATTCCTGTTGTTTTACCCACTCTTTGTCCAGCGGATAGGATGTCTTCTGCAGTTGACTATCTACAATTCGAGGCAAAAGATGGCTTGACTTTCTTGCTCAATGGGATATACGCATTTTAGGCGCTGACCAACAAGACCTCAAATTTAGGTGGCATAGAGGTACAAAAGCCTCATATATAGATTACTTTGCAGTCTCACTGAACTTGCTTTAGGTTTGTGAACCGCTGTCCACCCTTGCTCATGGTCTAGGGGACCATCTAATCATCTCTCTATCAATGTAGTGTGTCCCCTTCTTCACACTTCACATAACTTACATTTTTTAGAGATTGATCACCCCTGTCTCTGTTCGTTGGAACTCCCATCTATGTAACAAGTACCATGATCAACAAAGAAATTATTTTGGACACCAGTGTCCGGAACCACGGTCTGGATAGTCAACAAATAGAAGATAGAAATAACTTCACAATTAAATGCATGCTAGAGAAACTGACCCTAAATTATATTAACACAAACTCCCGACACGCTCACTCCCATAGTACCGAGCTGCGGTCTTTAAAGCGTCAAAAAAATAGGCACCTGAGAGATCTCAAACTGCTTCAGTTACTGATCAAAAATTATTTACACAGTATGAAACAGATTTGTAATTTGTACAGAAATAAGTGTCAGACCATCACACAGCACTTACAAATTGAACAACATTGAGGCTAAGTTACAGCCTTGCTTGACACCCACACACGTGGGAATAGGCTTAGTTAAGGCACTATGTTCATTGACTCTTACCATATAAGTGCTAATTAAGTGTAGTTTAAATAGTAAGAAAATTAACTGAGAAGGGAAACCAAGTCTGAGCATTTTGTCCCATTGCAGATTGCCAATAACACTCGAATGCCGCAGACATATCTAGGGATGCCATATATTATAGCGCAGAGAAACCCTTTCTTGGATTCAAAGTGACTGGCTCAGGAGAAACAACTTGTTCATTTCTTGATTTATCCAGCAACTTTCAAGGTCATTGTGGATGTGATTTACCACGCCTTTACTGATCACCATAAGGCGATGAGCTTTTTAAATTCTCTTAATATGGGCAAAAAAAGGAAAGAACCCCCCCCAGCAAAGTCAAAAAACTGATTCCTGTTTGTTGATACTTTAATTTGTATTGACTCTGATTTTTGTTCATTTCTTCGTGTGCTTATTTGTATAAGAACTTATGCATCATTTGTTTTTTAAAATGTGCAATTGCCGTTATATGGAAACAGTTAAACACTTTCATTGACACGAGCCTTCGTGGATTAAACGCATGGTCTTTCCTCTAATGCTCCACTTCAGCCCGGAAGTTCTGTACGACCGAATGGAATTGTGGGCCATCCGCCGGTGATGTCTTGCGTCTTTGGCTTCTGTGCCGGAAAGCAGAATGTTGATTTCGTACTACGGTAGAGCTGTGCAACCTAGACAGGAAAACGTGATCATAGTGCTACTGAACGTTCAAGAGGCCCACCGATCCGACTGCAGAGAAAGAAGGAATACTAGTGAGTGCAGGATATTTACATGCAGACTTTGCAATCCCCGTTACCTGTCAGTGCTGCCGTGCGTTTACTCTATTTCTGCGGGAGGTTACTTCCTTGAAATGAGAACGCCGCGTAATGTGTGAGAGTATTGTAATGTAGCTGAAAAGCAGAATTCAGGTCTGTTAAAAGTGCAGACCTGTCTTTAACAAATGCAAGGCATATGAAGAGCCTAGAAACGAGTTCATAAGCAATTGCAATCCATGTTTGTGCAAGCCCATCACCCCTCATGAACTAGATGCTAGAATAGAATTCCCACCCACTAGGCACCTGGATTTTGGCAAGAGTGAGTGTTGGCATGTATCTTGGAGGGAGCATTGACAAGCCCATCGATACGGCAGCGAGTGGCAAGTGGTTGTTGTGCCAGGATGGGGCGGAAGACCTTGGTATTGAGTACGGAGGAGTCCATGCTATTGGGTGTTTGCAGTCCTGAGCCTCAATTCAACAACATGGTGCGCTCTGGAAATTATAGTCTTATGGCCCTTCTGAGTGGGTGACGAGGAGTGTAGAGACTCATTGCACGTATGTGCATATCTACATTCAATTGATTGTGATGCCCCAACAGAAGGGTTTAGAACATGCACTTTGCCAAAGGACATGACTCTGAGAAATAATGATAGAACCTTCACTGATTTTAGCCTGGCTCCCTGGTCCCCTTTGACTTCCATTATCCTGCTCGTGCCTTCACCCGGTCAGCCTTGCCTTCGATCTACTCTCACACCAGTCTCTTAAAAGTAGATGTGCACCATGCAAAGGAGGGGGTCAGATCACACCTCCAGTGCCTCGCGAAGCACAAGTGATGGTTGGTGAACACTGCGGAGGTGTGAGGGCTGCGTAGTGTGTGAAATCATGTTTCAAGGTACTGTCCAGCGGGCACAGGGAGTGGCTGGGGACTGGCCGCACCCCCCACATGTACCCAGGGGCAAGTGGCGCACCTATAAATGGTAGCAAGAGTCAATGCTGTCAAAGGTTCATCCGAGTATAAAAGCTCCTCGCCAGCAAACCGACCAGTAGCAGCTGGAACAAGCAGAAGACTGCAAGGCCAGGAGGTTAGCACACCCCAGGGAGCAAAGGCAGATTATTCACTTGTAGAGAAGGTGGCCCCTGGCGGGAGCGGAGTGGATGCCCCGCAATAGTCAAAACAGATATTATTCAGTGGGGCAGCAGCTGGGGCACCCATGGAACAGATCAGGCGCACAGCATTGTCAAGATCTACCAGGAATCGAATACAGACGCCCACGACCCACCTCGCGGCACACAGAGTAGATGGGCTCACCTCAGGCGTGGAGCAGTTTTTGAGCTGGTCAGATACAGGCAGGGGGACACAAGCTTCTTCCTCCGGAGTCACCTCTGTGCCAACAGGGCTCCCTAGCAGGAACGCTGGTACCCGGCAGCGCACACATAGATGGTGTGAAGAAGAAGCCTGGCAATAGTGCGCCTATCCCTGGGACCGTAGTGAACAAGATCCTTGGAGACCCGCTGAGGCTCAGCGGGCAGACCAATCGGGAAGTAGAGTAGCCCAGTGCAACAGCACCAGGAGATAAGAGCAGGTCACTGACTCAGTTCTTGTCAGCTTTGTTCCAAGTGGCCACCAGTAGGGGGAAAACGGGAATTGGAACGCCCGGCGTGGGGCACCCAAGCCGAAGCACGGCAATAGCACATCGCTCCCATCAGGTACTTGAGCTCACGGGACCCCCTGAAGTCTTGATATGGTTCGTAAATGGTTATATCATCACGGGACGTCCAGTTCGATGCAGGAGGGATCGCAGCCACCAAATAGCTCTCAGGGGGAGAAGTTGGTGCACAGTCGGGTGCACACTGGCAGCAAAGCATAGCAGGGAGAAACTGGCAAGCGGTGTCCCACGGTGCAGCTGCAGAGCGGACACTGGCCCAGATCTGGTTGCCCCAGCTTGGAGCAGGATAACAGGAGGCGCAAAACCGCCAGCGAAGTCAAGTGGCCCGAGGGCCGCCCCTCAGTGATTCGAGACACTCCCAGAGCAGAGCGATGCAGGCACCGTAGCCCGACCACAGGACCAATTGAGCCGCGTATAGTATACACGCCGCGGCTATCCCACACAGCCTGCGCGGTGCCGCCTCCTGCATTTCTGGCGTTGGATCACACTCACAGGTCCGATAGTCAGCCGCAAAGGTGCTGCATTTGTACAGAATCTTTGCAGGCTATTAGGCATGCTTGACAAGGATAATATAACTGCTGCGATGATCCAGCGAGCCACAGAGCCACACAATTAGGTGGCCATCTTGATCGTGCTCCACAGCGCCCCCTACCCCCTTGATGTCTTTTTAAAGAACCATCCGGGTTACCTTCTCCACTTTACTTAGGTCCGACTCGTTCGGGCTCAGACCTTCTTTCACCTGCCTCCCATCGCATTTGCCGGTTCACACAGAGAATTTCGAAGGGAGGTTACGTCCTGCAGGGTCACTCCGTAGTTCTTTGGCAAGTGCAAGTTTCACACTATCACAATTTTCTTGGCGTTCCCCTCAGTAACAGTCTTTTTCACAATGTGTCAAAGGCTTTCAATTGTACAAGCGGTTTGGTTTGACCCTTGTATGACCACTTTGACTTCTCACGCCGGCCTCTTGGTTTTTGTAGTTTTCCTCATTTTAACATATCCTCCTTGTTCAGGATGGGGTATTTGTTAGTGTTTTGAAAGAGCGCACACGTGGGCTGAACCCTCTATTCCTAATATCTCGCTTGTTCACAAAAGACCTTTGTCTATTATCTTTTCTTTTACGCTAATGTTGCCACTGCAACTCTGAGCTTAACACAGTCCGTCCCGCTTCCTCCGACTCCCCCGCTGAACGCGTTGGCTTTTCTTCTGCTGGAGTCAAGGACTGTACCACAGCGGCAAGCTCTTTTCCCTGCCCTGGCTATCAGTGCAGGAGGGCCCTGTGACCCGTTTACATTTGCCACACCAACTGCAGGCTGCAATTCCCGGTCTTACTGTTCTTTTATCGAAGGTTCCGTAGCTCTGGGTTGAAAAAGACAAGGGCCATTCCCTCTTTGTCGTCCTTTCAGTTTCCACCACCTTTCTCCTTCGTTTGAACTGCCGTCCCGGAATAGCTGCTTCCATGTGCATTCGTCCTTGCTCAAAGTGTGCTCTCCTGCTCTGCCTCTTATCCTTGTGCGGAAGGGAAAGGGTCATCAGGTGTGTGTAGTTATCAGCAATTGCCTTACTCTGCCTCACCGTTGTGTTGGGACATGTCCTGTAAATGGCTCTGGTGTTAGTCTGTTCTCTTTCGCAGTGTGAGTAATTGTTTGTGTAGGAAAAGGGGTGGGGGGAGTTTCTAAATACCTTACAGGGTAGGATGTCATAAGGAAGGGGGTACTGTGTCTCACCTTTTGCTGTCCCATTTCCACCTCATCGAGGTGATCCTCCCGCACTGGTCCACCCCCAGGAACTTGACCCAATAGCGATGGCCGTGCCCTGGCTACCTGGATGATAGATCCCTGGGGACTAGCAAGTGAGACACCTTCAGATGTCTCACATGCCTCCCTTCTTTTTTCGCAATTACTAGCGTGGTTGTTCATTGTTAGCCCTTCTTCTACCATTCTGGGAGGGGGGAGGCCTCTGTGTGCGTTTTGCCTTTGGTGGGAACCCTTGGGTGTCCCTGCCTAGGCTCCAGAGTGTCTCGACAGGCAGTAAGTGGGGTTGGTGTTTTCCACCCCCCCAGGCCTTTGTCTGCCAGAGTGCCTGAATGGGACCAGTTCCCACTGGGGATAGGGGGGAGGTTTGGCTGTCCTGATTGGACAGCCAAACGCCCCTTTCTGTAAATTGCTGAGGAAGATTGTAGAGGAGCGAGTACTGGAACTGTATAAAAGGTAGGCCCCTGAAGTGAAAAGCAAGTCGACCACTGGAAACTGAAGTAACCGAAGAAGATGACCAGAGATGCTGGCAGACCCTTAGCAACACTGTGAAGCGACCACTGCTGTCCTCCTCTCGTTTTCTTTGCGACAGGAACCCAGACGAGGACTCCTCCTTCCCTTTGACTGGTGGGACCAACCAGTCCCAAAACAAACTTTCATTTGAGCCATCTCCCGAGGTCCTGTGAGTTTCCAGAGCTGCAGAACCCCAATACGAGGAAATCTGCTGTCCGTTTTGAGTGAATCATCGTGGAAAGGCCAAATTTATACAAGTCTTTGCTGAGCCCTCAAGGACACTCCAGAGATACAATCCAACACGACCAGACCACCTCATCATTGTGTGGGACTACAGGAACCGAAGAAGATTGACTGGTGGCGAATCGTGTCCTTTGTTGGTGCTGCAGAAAAGGCGCTAAATCTGCAGCGTGACCAAAAAGAGGTCATCCCTTGAGATGGCTACTGAGGGATCCCACCGATTATCCTGCCTTTTGTCATCAGACCAAGGAATCTGCAGATCGGGTCCAGAGCTGCAACATCATGGAGTATCCAGCACAAACGTTTTTTTCAAACCCAAGGTACTGTGTGGAAAAAGGTATTGCTTACCTTATTCCAGAAAGTCTCTCCAAAGCGTTGGAGTGCACCTAGAGGTGTTCAGGGCAACCCCCTCTTACCTCTGACTCAAGTCGCTGCTTGTGTCCCTTTAGCAAGTTCTTTAACAGGATCTCCAACATTGGTTAAGTCGTCTTGCATCTTCTTTCCTAGAGACTAGAAAATATCCACAGGAACTTTTGACTTCTGCTGCTTTTCAAGACCTAAACCTCTCCGAACTGCCTTTCAGCTAGGGTTTCGTTTTGGACTTTACAAGACTTGCTGTGCAGGGAAACCGCCTCTAGAACCTGATGCTCTGCTAACCAATCACACTAACAATAACCAACAGTTTTTTCCTTCCCACAAGTCACTATCTTATATGTGTATGCTGATTAAATACAACTACCATATTACTTTGTGGATGCGCGTTATTACCGATAGTACAGTAGACCTGTCAAACTCCTGTAACAATTGTGCGCATTCAGCAACTTCCCACTAAGACGTGGCCTTTTGAAAGTATTGTAAAGCATACCTTTGTGTGTTGGTTTATGGTGCGAAGTATTTAACAGTGACTCGTGTGTAAATATAATACATCTATATTTTAATATAGATTTATGTGTAAGTATTTCTTTGATGTGCATTACTAGCTAGGTTCATTGTACTTACCTACAGCTCAGATCTTCCTCTTAAGATAAGCCCGACTGCTCTGCCACTCTACCAAGGTCTCTGAGTAGTACAGACTGATACTAAGAGTTGGGGGATCTACAAACCACTGAGATAGTTTACTAAAGTCTTACCTCCAAGTGGGACTTTAGGGAAACTCCACTAACAGCAGCCACTTTCTTTTCCTTTTCTCGCAGCTGCGGCTGTGTATATCCAACTACAGAGGTGCCTGCACCTGTGGATTTATTTATTTGTTATTCTTATATAGCGTTACTCGCCCGTGGGCCTCAAATCGCACAAAAAAACAGAGACCGCACTTACAAAACAATAAGCAGAAGGGGTATGGCAGTCATTGTCTGAGCTGATAAGAAAAGTGGTTTAGGGCTCCACAGTTCTTCAGGATCGTCTGCTGGCGTCTTGGCTCTCCTGCAGCACCCACCACGGCTGCCTCCTTGCGAACATGATCAAGTGCTGCCCTTGGTCGGTCCCTCTCCCTTCTTATAGACCTGCAGCCACTTGACAGGTTGCAGGTGCTTGTTCCCATTAGGATTGCCTGACTGCAATTAAAGGAACATGCCTGACCTTTACAGTGCTTTGCAGGCCATCTTCATCATCTTGGTAGTAGAGTGGTGAAATGAGTTACCAGTGTTCACTACTCAGTCACCTCTTCCTCGTCCCAGTACTGTAATAGGTTGAATGAGGGAAATCTGAGAGGAGCTATTTTACAGTAGCCCATAAAGTCCGTGGGAGGGTTAGGTTGGTTCTCGTAAGCGAAAGGGGGATACCATGGCTTTCCTTTGGGTACCTTCCTTCCTCGCCTCTCCACCCCCAGGGTCGGGATCAAAAAACGATGGCCTTTCCCTGGCCACCTGAGCAGAGGATCCAGGGAGAGTAGGAGTGAGGATACCCTTGGGTTTCTCAGAGGACACTAGCCATTGGTAGAACAAATTACTTAACTCTGGTAATGTTCTTTCTGACGGATGTTCATCCCACAGATTCCTCCGTGCCCTTCCGTCTGATCCCACAGATGGAGAGCACCTCAGTTTTCTTTAAGAGAAAACTGCTGTCACGGGGCACAGTGCAAGCTATATGTGAACACCTGACATGTCTGGTGTCGGAATGGCTGTGTTGGATCCCCACGCTGAAATAGCATGGTTCTTCTGACAGGTGAAAAGTGTTCCACCTGTCAGAAGAACCAACTGATGCTGCAGGAATATATCTAAGATGAGCCATCTGTGCAATGTCCATCGGAAGCAACATTCCGTAGGTAAGTAATTTGTTCTTCTGGGATCGTTCTTTTGACTTCTTGGCTTAAAGATGTAGACAATATCGATGTCGGACTTGACATAGCAATTTATGGACCACTTAAATAAGGTTCTGCTTATATTGACTATCTAACTGATCTTGCTTCTTCATTAATCACTTTTAGTCTGAATGTCTGCATTGTCTAGTTAGAGAAAATGCTTCCCCAGATCTACACATTTTAGAGTCTCTAAATTCCTTAGCCTTTTCTCAGCAAGTAGTTTACAGTAAGAAACACACCATATGCTATCTTTTCCTCCAGTTTGTGACTAATTGAGGGAATTCCTCACTTCTCCCCAAAGGGGAGCCTCTACCAGTGAGGCTAGGGAGGCGAGACCTCTCCGCAACACCCTCCCTATAGTGGGTGAAGGCGAGTGGTACCTCACCGGGAGATATTCCCCCGTTGGGGACAAGGACTCCCACTCTGGTGAGGAACTCCCTGATGGGCCCCAAGTGATGACCTATATGGACTTGTATAATAGCTCAGAAGGTTATTACTCTAATGAAGATAACGTGTATCTATATGGTCGACAACAAGAAGTTGAAGATGTCACTTTAAATGAGTCTCCAATGGACTGCGCCAAGGAGGCTGAAAAGGGATGAGAGATCAAAGAACCAAGGAGACAGGCCAGCAAGCCGAGAGAGCGTAAGGCCAAGAGAAGCAAGGGAAATGCCCTGTGTGTAGCAGAATGGAAGAAGGGGTTCTGTTGCCAAATGCAGAGACCTTGTAAGCCAGATCACCTCAGACGTGGAGTGAGAAGTGCTGGGAGGCCGGCATGTGAAAATGGAGAACATTCCAACCCGGTGGAATCGAGAGGGCGGTGGTAGCGTGACCTCGAAGCAGAAGTGGTGGGCAGCTCGCCCATGCAACGACGCTGAGACCACCTGCAGGAATAATTAACTCGAGTTACAGCATCACTGACATCAACCAAGAGAGAATGGGGCGCGGAATAAAGAGGCACCGCTGGAAGTAGGCCGTGGAGCAACAAGGACATCGAGAGAGAGTCCAAAGTCTGTCAGGTACAGATGACAATGCCCCTGAAGAGAGAATGGTATACGGGGAATGGAAATATAGAAAAATCTGCAGAGACCTATGATAAGTTAAACAAAACATGTCCCAGTATTTTTTTTTTAAATATTTTTTTGTGATTTACAGATTCAGCTGCCGAAATGCTTCTGACAGTTCACAGTGCAAGCTTTAGCAATCACAGTGATACATTTTAAGATAGAAGGATATTAAGTGGTGGAAGGGAAGAAGAGCCCCCCTCCACTTGAAAGATCAGAAGTAGGTAGCGGGAGGGTGGCTAGAAGAGCCGAGTTAGGAGATAGAAACCGAGAAGACAGAGCCCCATTCCTCCCTCCCCTCTCCCTTAGGGTCTAATCGCAAAAAGCTGGTTTGTAGCATATGGGTTGCTTTGGCGTGTGCCGAGTGCTGGTAACTCGGGGTTAGCTGAATAGGCAGGTTTCAGCTGTTCGGGTGTGGGGTTGTTGCTGGATGGGTTCATATTTCATCATAAGGGTACCAGGTATGTGTTCACTCTGCGGGTTTCTGTATTTCTCTGGAGCCATTACTGATCAATGTTGGTATGTGTCTTCAAATGTCCCAGTATTAATGAGAAAAGGATTGGAAACAATCTGTTGTACCATAACTATATTCATGAGAGGAAGAGAAATAAGTAAAGAACAGAAGGGCAGAGAAATGGAGATGAAAGCTGGTCACTTTGGGGGGAGAGGGGTGGAAGGGAAATGTCAACCCATATCCTGACAATCAGAATATAAGAGAGAGACAGACTTGGAGTACAAACCTATGAGGTCACACAGAAAACACTTGTACATGAAACTGCACCCTGCTAAGGAAGGGTTATATGGTAATTGGAAGTTGAATTACCAGAGAGACTATAAGAATGGGAGACATTGAGGTCACAGACCTTTGAAGTCCATGAGAAAACATGCCTACATGAAATAGCACCTTGAGAAAAGGCGAAAGGAGCCACATGTCCCTAGGATAAGAAAGAGACTATACCAGAGAGATATTTTGGGAGTACCAACCATACACTGGTCAACTCACTGAGCAGCATATGCGAACCGACCCAGTGGAACCAGCCTATCCAGACTCGCAATTAGCCCACAGAGGGCCACCACAGGAGCGCACCTACTACAACTTACACAGGACTGAACTGGCCAGGACTTGTGGCCATAAATTGAAAAACTAGCGTGGAAAAATACCCTATAGGTTGAAACACTTGTCGGCTGACCACACATGGACAACATGTCTGCTTTATAAATAAATAAAAAACCCAGGTGGTTTGCACCCTAACAACTGTGTGGATATTTATCCTTACCTGAAGAAGCATACAGATCCGGGGACAATACCCTATACATACATGAAACCGCATCTTGGTAAAAGGAAAGTCGCCACATATCCTGAGAATAAGACGGACTATACCAGAGAGAAGTTTTTGGAGTACCAACCTTTGAGCGCAGAAAGAAAAGACCAGGGAAACTAACAGACCCTAGTATAACTAGGGAACTTGATCCAGCGGATAATAAAGGACTATCTGCACATAGTTTGAGTGGACCTTAATAATCAAGCGAATCCCTGCAACAAAACACAGCAACCAGGAGAAGGGAGTTGTTACGCTTACCTGGTATTCACGGGGCCACCCAGCCCTGGTTGGATGATTTGCACTCTCGAACCCTCTCCCGGTCCCTTGGTAAGGTCTCTGGTTAAGGATGGGTCTGCAATATAGGAGAGCTGGATTCAATACCAGATTGTCTTTGTTTTCCCACCTCCCTTGGCCTCAACACCTTCCTCCCCCTTGGGCCCTCTCCTCACCTTAATATTGTAAAAGGGGGATTCTCCGTCCTGCTCCTCTTTTCAGGGGCGCGTAGATGTGGGGGGCGAGCAGCGACCAAGTTACTTCACTGGTACAAGCCCCCCTGTGGGAATCCAGGCCTGCTGCGACTCCGTAGGTTTGCCGCTTTAAGTCTCTATTTGCAGTTCTTATGTTCCTCTTAGTTCGAATAATGTCTTGCTTCTTTCCTTTTAGGTATGGAAAGGTATTTTGGTGTTGTCATGCAGTTTGAAGATGAGCATGGGTCAGTAGGCGAAAGCGTGGTGTACGCAATGCTGTCTGGTGATTAATGCGCGATGCGTGGCGCTTTTTTGCCTTTTATATTGCTAACTTGTGTCTTTTCTCTCCTTGCAGGTTGCAATGTTCCTCTCTGATCGCCGTAATGTTCCAGCAATGAGACTGACCAGGAGATGACTACCCAGGTAAGAATTGTGGGGCTTTCTTCATTCGGGAGGAAACATGAGTAAACGCTTACTAATGCTGTCTTTCTTTCTCCTCTTTCCAGGTTATGGTATTCCAGGATGCATGCGGTGCCGGATGATGGAGTTTGTACTTTCAGGTGAGTGGAAATGAAGTCGGCGATGGATTGAAAACAGGATCCTGTTCCAGGTAAGTTTCGTAGTGTTTCTCTTGCTGCAGGTCCTTGGTTTCAGGTAAGCTGGCATCAAAGAACTGGACACAGTGACTGAGCTATGTGTGTACCTCCATGTTGGCTGAAACACCCCCCCCCCCCAAAACCCCAAGTTAAATAGTTCCAAGTAAATAGTCCCATTCTAATGTTGGTCTTCATGATGGTTATGAGCCTGGCGCCAAAGGCGCCAGGACTGACTCCAAGAGAGTCTTGGATGAGGTTTTAAGGCCTTTGACCTGGCCCTAACTTGGAGGCTGACTTGCCAGTGAGGGCCAGGGGCAAAGGTCATGACAGCAGTCCTGGGCTTAGGTAATTATACTAGTGGTAGGGTCAGATAGGTTAGATTTTGACAGTGGACAGATTTGTTTTTGGACAGTCATATCCTTTTTTATTGGGAGAAATGGGCTTTATTTTCTGTTAAATAAACTATAATAATCAAAATGCCTATGCAGCTTCCGTCTCCTTAATCGTTTTTCTGTGGGCTTTGCCATTGTGATGCTGTGATGATCACACCTGAAGCAACCTTTTAGCCCAGTCGGGCTTTGTTAATTTGGGGCCTTCACCTTCCTCAAACATGGCTGCTGCCATCACAAGCACAGTAGTGCCTGGTTAACCCGCCCAACCGCTGCTGTGATTGGTCACTGCCTTCCACTAAGGACAATCCAGGGACCCGGCAGGCAGGCTGAGCCATCCTCCCCTTCCATGACAAAGGCCCACTACCAAGGCCCCTGTCTGGTCTTGTTCCCTGCGTTTACATCTATTCTGGCATACAGACGCAAGCTGGAATGAAGACGCCATGAGGCTGACTGATCTACCAGCTCCCTGCAGTCCTAGCTAAGCCCAGTTGGCCTGTGCTTGTTGTGCTCCATTAATTTCTGTTGCATCCACAACAAATGCACACCATCCAAACTGCACAGGGTTGCTTTTTATCTTTTTTTCGTGTGCTCTGCCATTGTGATGCTGCCACGATCGCACCTGAAGCAATCTTTTATGCCAGTCCGATTGTGTTAATTTGGGGCCTTTACCTCCCTCAAACATGACGCTGCCATCACAGGCATAGTAGTGCCTGGTTATCCCACCCAACCGCTGCAGTGATTGGTTACTGTCTTCCTCTAAGGCCAATCCAGGTAGTCGGCAGGCTGAGCCAGCTTGGGTCCGATAGTGACATCTTGTAAATCTTGTACATTTTACAACATGAGGTTTACAAAAGAGGTCGGGTGAGCGTCGGTCTGACTGTGTTACTGTTTAGAGGGGGATGGAGAATCAGAACTCGTCCACTATCAATGATTGCAGGTAAGCCGGAAGGGGGAGGGGACCTACTAGTGGCCGGTTGCAGAGCAGTCCACCGCTCTTCCATGTCAGAGGCCCATATAACAGCGTGGAGCCAGTGGTCTAAGGTTGGGACTGCAGGGCACAGCCACCGTAACAATATGCAACGAGTGGCCAATAACACAGAGACCTGCCAACCTTCTATAGCTACGGCAGATTTGAGGAAACTCATGGAACATGCAAGCCATTGGAGTCGGAACAATAGTACAATCCAGCATTCTTGACATAGCCTCACAAACCCCCTCCCAGAAGGTGTCAACTTTGGACGGGCCCAGAGCATGTGGTTGTATCCTGCATTGTCGGTATTGCATCTAGGGCACTCGGGGGACCTGTCTCGCATGTTTCTCCCCTTCTCATCTGTTTCTCTTTACTTGCAACCTTCTTGGAAGTGGCTTCCTTCTTTCGTACTGTCCGAGACTTGTATAGGCCTGGGCGCAGGTCTTCGGATTTCAGCATGATTTCTCCGGCTGTCCTTCGCCGGGTAGCGTTCAGTATCCAGGGCATGGAGCCAGGAGGGAGATAGGTCCAGACTCGGAACGAACCAAGGCGCCGTAGGACCGAGCAGAGGATTAATCCAGGAATAAGCCACGGATAAGAGGTAAGGAAGGAAACGAACGGGGGTCCAGGAATAGGAAGAAAGGAAAAGGGGAATCAAAAGAGCACAGAAGCGGACACCGACAACACACGTCTAACTACTCCAAGCAGTAACGTTGAGACACGCAGAGCCGTGGCTGTTTTCTAGGAAGTCGAACGTAATGCGCAAGGGCCGGTGTGCAGCGTTTCGGAACTGTCGGCCATGTTGGAAGGATCACAGAGTTCATACCGTGGTGCATCATGGACCATGAAGTCCAGAATGGACGAATTTGGCGGTTCATGACAACCTGTCCCTCGACATCAGGTTCATAATAGCAGGGGTGCAGTGGTATCTATTCAAGACTTTAAGTTGAATCAAGCAGAATCTTGAATTGAAGGATACCTCCCGGGTGCAGGCACAGATGCCCTCCCAGATCTCATCCGTGATGTCAATACCAAGGTCTCTGCTCCAAGCCCCATGGAGCCTGTCTAATGGTTGGCATGTCAGTTCCTGAAGGAGCCCATATAGCCTAGCAAAACTATGTTGTTGTTTTCCAAGTGAATATCAGCTTTATTTAGTGTCTATGTAATGCAACTGGTTTTAAAAGGAATGTTCCTTGGCTGGAAAAAAATAGGTCATGGTACAAAGTTCATGTGTATCACTATACACGGAATTCTTAAAGAAGAAGAAAAAAAACTGGAGTAACTGGACCAATTTGATTGAGGAAAACTCCTATTTTTTGGGGTCTGGAGATGTAAATCTCTTTTAAGCTCCGTACCTCAAGGTCAATACGTGTCCCTCCTTGTAGTTATTAGGGAAGGAATCTATTTATGGTCAGGCTTACGGGCCTCGTCTGTCCGTTTCCAAGTGTTGGGGCACAAAACAAAAAAGTCTACCGGTTTCAGTGGATCAAAGTTATTAGTGCCACTTTCATCAGGGCTAGTGCAGACCGACACTTAGTTGTGTGTGGTCTTATTGTGTCGAACAAATCTAGGTTGTCAATAGGAGTCCCACTCTGTATAGAGGAGAGAGTGGGATATGGGGTGGGGAGGGAGAGACAGAGAGAATCTAATGTTAGGGAGAATTCTCTTATAAGGCTAATTTCCCAAACCTAGTGAGTCCCCCAGCAGCTTTGCTGGATTTTTTCTCCTGCTAAGAGTGAGACTCTTTTTCCTCCCACTCTTAGGCAGGATTTGAGGTATGTCTTTGACTTTGTGTGCTTATGGGCTATGGGTTTTTTTACTCCATACAGTATCATCTGTTTTTGTGTATGCGTTACACAGCACCCTCAGTGCAGTAACACAGGGGTGTCCTAGTGACCCCCAAACATAGACTCCATACCCTGGGACTGACTACGGTCTCCCAGGGCATGTAAAGTCACCATTGACTTTACCAGTCCAAAATTGTGAACAGAACTCGTACAAACCATCATGTTGTGGAAGTACTGGGAGGGGTTAATTCGATTGCCCATGGGTCTGTTTCCAAGGGGGCACTGTCCAGTCCCTCTTTGTCGAGTTTCTGGCTGGTGGCAGTGGTTACCACACAAAATATTCCACCGTAATATTTCCTATGGGATTTTCCCATTGATTTTAAACGCACCACTTTTTGGTGCAATGTTAAAGATACCGCCGGTTTATTTATTTAATATAAAATCACTGGTTGGGTCTTTTTGCCAGAACTCTTTTCTAAAATGGCGTTCGTGTCCGTCTCTGTAACTCCAACCAAGGTCGGGCCCTTTGATCCACTTTTTGGCGGGCTTCTCCACAGAAGCCCTCCAACTGGTGCCACTCTGTCTGGGTTCCACAGGATGTGTGGGTGGGGGAATGGGCACCCTGGACTGCATTGCCTTAGCAACTCAAGTCGCACTCTGTTCTGATTGGCCCAGTGGTGAGCCGCCCGGCTCACCACTTAGCATGTTCGAGTGACAGCTAGGCTGTTGAATGTGGGTTTTCTGCCTAAAAGCAGGGGTTTTGGGACTGGAACTTCAGAAGTCGCCACAGGACCTAAGAAATCTGAAGAGGGGAGATGCTGAGCCATCTGCAAAGATGACACCACCGGTGGAGCCCTGCTGCAACAAACTCACCACTTTCCCGACGACAAGAGAAGATTTTCTGCTGAAAGAGTCTTCTTCCTCTGAGCTGGTGGGATCAACCAGTTCGCCATTTCGCCTTCCACAGCGTCTCTTGGTCGAATCGCCTGTGCCAAGCACCCCTGCGGCCGGATAGCCAAGCTTCACCACTGTGACCGCGAATAAAAGGAACGCACCTTTTAACCGACGAACTCCATGGCTGGTCTCTTCCATGGGCAGTGCAACGACTCCAAGTTTCCACCTCGACGAGATCCTCTCTTCACCTGGTCGAAACCACGAACTGCACCCGCTGCCAGGAACAACTGCCACCGCTGGAGCTTCCTCAACTTTAAAGGCACTGTGTTCCACCTGGCCTCCCTTTCTACGGTTTGCTAAAGGTGACCCTTAAATCCTTGGCTTTCCAACTGGGTTGGCCCCCAGACCTTCTAACTTTACCTTCTGAATCGACCCAACCCCTTTTGAACATTTTTACAAAGACTGGAATGCATTACTAAACTGTGTGATCTTGGGCACATTTCGCCTTGCTCAATTTCAAGTGGGCCTGGTCTATGAACTTTGGCTCTACAGTAGACTCTGCCTTCACTAACTTGTTTTGGTCTTATAAAAGTGTTGGGAACTGTTTTATTTTCATGACCTGCCTTTTTCTCTCCCTTTAACTTAATTATTGGAGTGCCATCTAAGTTACGCGCTCACATCTGTTTTGACAAATAGTGGTGTTTTGACTTAGACTTGTCTAATAATTCTTAAGGGAGGTGTGTATACTTTTCTGACTGTGTTTGAACTTGCTTTGATTTATAGTGCTAGTGTATTTCTTTAAGTGTGTGTTAAATAACTATATACTTTTGATATAAAGCTCTGCTCAGTGTTTGCTTGCTCTACTGTGTTTTTAGCCCTATTGTGTATCCTCTGTATACTGCCCTGCTCTTCGTGAGAGAAGTCTGACTGCTCAGCCACAGCTACCGGGTAAATCTGGGTGGTACAGACTGCTACCAATTGGGTTTACTGCTTACTCCTGGAGTCTTAATCTTTTTGCAGTGTTCCCCAAGGGAACTGCACACGATTCTGCCTAACATCTATATTGGAAGGCTGCTACATCCGTAATTCTCATTGTTCCCTACCAATGGGGATATCATCACACCCTCTCTGTCTTACCCTTTGAAGATGATTTGTCCCATGTATAAGGGCCCTAGTTCGACACACACATGGGTGTAGGTATTTTTCTTTCCCAATGTCGTGCTTTTCAAAAATGCATTCCTGGAAACCTAAAGAAAAAACATTGTATCTTTAAATTCCAGGGAAAGTACTTCAAGGAACACACCGTGCCTCCCGGCACGCTGCATCATTTTGCAAACATGATCAGTGCTAGCTAAATATTTGTCAATATAGGTCAACTCAATCACGAGTTTCCTTCCAACACACATCAGAATTGTGGGTAGCTCCTAAATCCACCCTGGAGAGGAGGGGATGGTGGGGGGATGAAGAAGGGACCAGAAAGCCCACATTTCCACAACACACCTTCAAATGGTGTCTGTTACGCCCTGCATCGGCAGTCAGTGCCCTTGAGTAATCTTTTATATATATATCCCCAACTACAATAAATGAGTGCAAGTATATTGTTATATCCACGTGCGTCGGTGGCCAAATCCGCTATGGACTCACCTCTCATGTTCCCAGGGACACCTTAATTCCAAGAAGAGAACGCTGTGATTACTGCAGCCGTGCCATCGGAAAACTCGTCTGCAGTCCCACAGAGTTTTTGTAAATAAACGCGTCTTTATTGCCTCGAGGTCACGTGTTAAACGTGGCGGCATCACACGTAAGATGTTATGTCTGTGCATGGGTCTAGAAAATAGGCGGCCATGCTAATATGGAGCAGATAAACTTGTGCATATTACTGTTTTAAGGCCAGGACACGAAGTAGTGTCTTATGTGTATATGATGCGCAGCCTTTTGTATCATTTTCCCTTGAGTGGTCATGATGCCATTATTATGGAATTGGGCTATGTTTCCTGTGGATGCTGGGAAAATTAGAAAATGAGTGAACAATTTTAAATGGACTATCTATTCAGCGATAGAACGGATGTCCTTGGGAAACATACAGCCGTGGAAATGAGGAGCTGTATTGTTGAGGGGATGCAAATGGTTACCAAGTAATGTTAAATTGCGGGGAAGACCAAGACCTGTATAGAAAGAACAATGGGGCAATTTGGCAGTGGAAATGCTAAAAACCCACTGGTATATGATATGATATAGCATTTGTAACACGCCTATACACAAGTGTTTCAAAGCGCGACGAGGCAGGGGGGAACAAGGGGAGACAGACAACGATCCTACTAGGCCAGGTGTCATTCAGATCGCGCAAGTGCAAGGGTAGAGGGGAAGGGAAAAGTGCATGGGGGAAAGGGAGAGTGGAAAGTGCAGTACAGGGTTATTAGCATACAGCATACAGGATAAGTAACAAGGGCCAGGTGGTGGCAAGTGTGAGGTAAGTGCAGACAAGTGCTGGGAAGGGGGGCTGTAGGGATACAGACACAGTCCCGCAGTGCAGGGGTTGCCGGGGAGGCAGTGCAGGGGAGAGTGGCTGGGCCAAGGACCGAGAACGGTGAGTGGCCCAGTTGGAGATTCAGTGCAGTTTCAATAGTATTAGCAGGGGGGAGGGGGAGAGAAAGCGGAGGCAAAGAGGAAGGTTTTGAGGTGCTTCCGGAACCGAACAGAAAATACAGGGAGTACATTCACTCATTAACATGGAAGGGATGCATCAAAAATGTCACTGTGAAGGGATTGTGACTATAAATTTACAGAGTTGCAAGAGTTTGACAACACATGGATTCATTCAGGCCGTTAACATCTGTTTTGAGTCTAAATATCCACAGCTGTTCATGTCTGAACAGCAGATTATGAAGATTCCCACCTCTTGCTGGTATCCTCACCTTCGAGGGGATTGGGTCCTCCGACGTATTCCATATCTATGACAGGTAATGTCCACAGCTGTGCTACTTCGGAAAATCTTTGGCGTCTGCGTCGATGACGTCGATGTGCCGTCCCCGAGGACCTCCTCCGACGGCCGACGTCACCTGATGTGATAAGTAGGACGCACAATGCCCATAGTCTCAGTTCTGTTTTTTCCGCAAACGTGTTCGCTTCGTGAATCTCGGTACGCCTCGACACGTTGGAGTTTGCGGTTTTCTATTCTCGGTTCGTTGAACCTGTTCGGTTTGTTGTGAAGACCTGTTCGTGGCGATGTCTTTCTCGTCTTCCACTCCACGTCCGGGCTTCAAGAACTGCGGGGACTGTGGGTCCAAGCTGTCGGTCACGGACTCGCACGACGCCTGCCTCTGGTGCCTCGGGGAGGCCCACGATACGGACGACTGTGTCGACTGCCAGTCGCTCACTGCAAAGGCCTTGCGGGAATGCAAGAAGAAGCTGTCGGTAGACCGGGTGTCTAAGCCCCGGAAGTCGAGGTCTGCGGGGCTTTCGACGGATGACTCGAGGGGCGACTCTCCGCGTCATCGTCGGAAGTCCGGTGGGTCTCCTTCCAGGAGTCGGTCTCGCCATTCCTCTGCCTCTTCGAGGCATTCCAGGAAGCGCCGGCATATGTCGCCTTCCCCGTCCTCTTCCGAGGACTCCGCCCGTCGGCGGGTCGCTTATCCCTCCATGCAAGCGACACTGGAGGAATGGGCTTCCTTCAGGAAGCAGATGCTAGCGATTCTGGAATCGCAGGGCCCCGGTCTGTCCGCGCCTCGGAGTGGGGTCGGTCAGCACCGGTCGAGAGACACTTCTCGTATGCCTTTGGGCTTGAGTGGTCGGCACGGCTCGCGGGAGAGGTCCCGCTCAGACAAGGGTAGCCGTTCTCGCCATGCCCGTGCCAGGTCCCGGTCCTCGACGCGCTCGAGACCGTGTGATCCTGTGCCGTCTTTGAACAAGACGTCGATGCCTGTGGCGCAGAGGTCGTCGACGATTTCTCTCGAGGCTCCGTCTCCGAGGGGGTTGTCGATGCCGTCGGCGCCTAGGTTGTCGAGAGACCAGCTCGGAGCTCCGGCTTCGAGGACCGTGTCGACGCCGCCGATGCTGCAGCTGATGCCGATCCGCTCGACGTCGACGCCTTTTCTGTCGACGCCGGCGCCGACTCGTTCGGCGCCCTCGACGCCTTTCGAGGCGGTGGTGTCGGAGGCCCCCCGTGGCACGGGGTTTGCCCCTAGAAAGGCTATGGCTAGGGTCCGGCACTGCTTTGGTCCACAGAGGTAATCCTCTCCCCGCCTGGAGTACATTTCAGAGGGTGATGAAGGCTCTGATGGCGGCCTGGTTCCGGTTACGGTTCCGGATGACCTTATCTCGGGCCATAGCCAGTTTGATGACTTGAGGCAGTCGCTGCATGATGCCAGTGGACTGGACACCTCTCTGGAGGTGGAGTTTTGTTGGCCGGAGCCTGGCTCTCATGCCGATTCTTCATATCGGCGCCTTATGTCTCGGGTTACCGAGTACTTGGGTTGATCAGCTCCCCCAGGAGAGTTCGTTCAGGATGATCTCACAGACATCCTTGATCTCGGTCCACCCACTGACCCGGTTTTGCCTTTTCATATGGCTCTTCAGAGAAGGGTGGCGGTGGCTTGGACTGCTCCAGAGAGTCTTCCGGCAGTGGGCAAGTCTTTGTCGCGAAAATACCGTCCAGCCAGTAGCGACCCCTGCTACTTGTCTAGGCACCCCACCCCAGAGAGTTTGGTGGTGCAGGCGGCTACGGCCCCGGCAAAGCAGGCGTCGTATCCTACCATCCCTCCGGATAGGGACGACAAACGTTTTGACGGCTGGGCGAAGAAAGTGTTTTCTTCGGGGGGTATGGCGCTTCAGGCAGCCAACTCCATATGTGCCTTGTCTCGTTTCACACACACTCTGTGGAACTGTGTTGCATTAGCGGCTGATCATATTCGCGAAGGGGACGAACGGGATGGTTTCCTTGCTATGGTTCAGGATGGCAAGGATGCTATGTGTGAGGCCGTTCAGTCGGGTTTGGACTTGGCGGATTGTGTCAGCCGGTCCATGGCGGCAAGCACCGTAATGCGCAGGTTCGTGTGGTTGCGGAAGTCTGGGTTAGCTCCTGATGTGCAGTCCCGGCTCCTCAACATGCCTTTTGACGGTGAACACCTTTTTGGCAGCAAGGCTGATGAGAGCCTTGAGAGGTTGCAGACCTCCAAAGCTGCAGCGAAGTCATTGGGCGCTGCAGTTCACCAGCCTCCGCCTTTTCGTCCTAGGGGACAGCAATGGAGAGGAGGTTACTTTCGCTATTACTCGTCCTTCAGTAAAGCGAGGGGAGCTAGCAGTCAAAGAGGCCATCGTAAGCGTGCCAGAGGTGGAAACAAAGGTACTCGAGCTGCCAAGGCCGCTCGGGCAGTTGCCTCTTTGCCCTCAGGCAACGCCGCAGCCGCTACCACTCAGTCATGAGGCCAGGTCCCATGGTTCGCCGGTTGGGGGAAGGCTGGTGCAGCATCTTGTAGAGTGACAAGCCATTACTTCGGATGTGTGGGTTCTGGAGATCGTAACCCACGGCTACTGTCTTCCTTTTCGGCAGAGGCCTCACGACAATCCACCAGGGAACCTCTCTTTCAAGAGTCCGGATCTGCTCCTTGCGCAGGAAATTCAAGCCCTGCTGGAGAAAGGTGCCATAGAACTGGTGCCTGTAGCGGAGAGGAACAAGGGATGGTATTCCCCTTATTTTTTGATTTCGAAGAAAGACGGGGGGATTGAGACCCATCATGGACTTGCGCGGTTTGAACAAGCTACTCAGAAAAGACAAGTTCAAGATGGTAAATCTTTCTCAGGTCCTCCAGGCCCTTCAACTTCAGGACTGGTTGGTGTCTCTCGACCTCAAGGATGCTTACTTCCATGTGCCGATCCATCCCAAGCACAATAAGTACCTGAGGTTCGCAGTTGGCGACTCGCACTTTCAGTTTCGGGTCCTGCCGTTTGGATTGACCTCCGCCCGAGGGTTTTCACCAAGCTCATGGTGGTAGTGGCAGCGCATCTCAGGAAAGGGGGATTCACGTCTATCCCTACCTGGACGATTGGTTGATCAGGGCGAGCTCTCCCGAGCAAGTCCTGGATCATCTGTCCGTCACCTGCCACTCCCTTCACAGGCTGGGCTTTAAAGAAGTCCCATTTGACACCAACGCAGCGGCTCCAGTACATCGGAGCAGTGCTCGACACGTCCCTGGGGCAGTGCTTTCCTCCTCAGGTGAGGGCTCTTCACATTCAGCAGATGGTGCACAAGTTTCAGCTTGCCCAGAATCTCTCAGCGTCCAAATTCTTGAGACTGCTCGGCCTCATGGCATCCTGCATTCTTCTGGTGCCAGAGGCTCGTCTGCGGATGAGATCTTTGCAGTGGGCACTCAAGCTCCAGTGGTCTCAGTCCTCCGGCAGGCTGTCGGACCCTGTTCAGGTGCCGCCCTCGGTAGCCCGGGAACTTCTGTGGTGGGCAGTCGAGGGCAATCTGATGAAGGGGGCCCCATTTTGGCTGCCCCGGCCAGAGGTGACGATCGTGACGGACGCATCCCTCACAGGATGGGGAGCTCATGCCAACGAGTTGACAGTCAGCGGTCGTTGGTCTCCGTCAGAGTCCAGACTCCATATCAATCTGTTGGAGCTGAGGGCTGTCAGGCTAGCCCTGAAGGCTTTTCTGCCGACTGTGTGTGGAAAGAGTGTCCTGATTCTAACGGACATCACAGTGGCCATGCACTACCTCAACAAAAAGGGGGGGGGGGCAGGGTCACTTCCGCTGTGCAGGGAGGCGATGCAGCTCGAGTTCTGGCAGGAAGTTTCGATCTGGCCGGAGACGACAACGAGACGGCGGATGCTCTGAGCAGGCAGAGCGCTGTCTCTCACAAGTGGGAGTTGGCTCAGGAGATTCTCCTGGAGATCTTCGCCCTTTCGGGGACCCCTCAAGTGGATCTCTTCGCCTCCAGTGTCAACCGGAAGTGCGAAAGGTTTTGCTCGCGGGAATTTCCTCCAAAAGGAGCCTTAGGAGACGAGTTCGTGGTGGAGTGGTTATTCCCACTGCTGTACGCGTTTCCTCCAGTCTCCGTCATCCCGCAAGTGCTGCGGAGGTTACGGAGGTTCGGTTCCCGGATGATCCTCATTGCTCCGGCGTGGGCCTGGAGGACGTGGACCCGGACCTTCTAGACTTGTCCATCTGCCCTCCACGTCGTCTTCCCTACCGAGACGATCTGCTCTCACGGGGGGGGGGGGTTAGGTTCTCCATCCAGAGGTCCGATCCCTCAATCTTCACGCTTGGCTTCTGAAAGGTTGAGGTATAAGGATTGGGACCTCCCTGAAGACGTGATGGAGGTGTTGCTCTCGGCCAGGCGGCCGGCAACTAAGTCTCTGTACCGTTGCCGTTGGAGAAAGTTCTGCGACTGGTGCAGAGTTCAGAATGTGGATCCTTTTGAATGTGACATTCCCATGGTTCTGTCTTTTTTGCTTTCTTTGGCCCACAGGGGCTTGCAAGTGGGGAACCATTAAAGGTTACCTGGCGGCGCTGTCCATATTTAAGCGCTCGTCTGAAGAGTGTTCCTATTTTAAAATTCCTTTCATTTCGCAGTTTTTGAAAGGGCTCACTAATGTGTTCCCTCAGTCACCTTTTCTGGTGCCAGGTTGGGATTTGAACCTTGTTCTTAAGTTTCTTATGGGTGCTCCGTTTGAGCCTTTACATTCTTGCCCTTTGAGGCTGTTAACTCTGAAAACTGTGTTTTTGGTTGCGGTTACTTCCGCTCGCAGAGTGAGTGAGTTACAGGCACTTTCAGTTAAGCCACCCTTCACTGTGTTTCACAAGGACAGGGTTGTCCTTTGAGTTCGTCCTTCTTTTCTTCCGAAGGTGGTTTCGGAATTTCATTTGAGCCAGAAGGTGGTTCTTCCGGCGTTCTATCCTCCTCCACATCCTGGTAAGGAAGAGGAGAGGCTCCATAGGCTTGGTCCTAGGAGAGCGTTGAGCTTTTATATCTCGCGCATGTCCCGGGTCAGAGTGGACGATCAACTTTTCATTGGTTACGCTGGAAAGCGTTTGGGACAAGCTGTGACGAAACAGACTTTGTCTCGTTGGATTATTTTAGCTATTTCCGAGTGTTACCGCTTGGCGGGTAAGGACCCTCCAGCTGGCTTGTGGGCCCATTCTACCAGAGGAGTGGCTGCGTCTACTGCCCTGCAGAGGGGAGTTCCTATTCGTCACATCTGTGATGCAGCCACCTGGGCTTCAGTACTTACTTTTGTACGTTACTATTCCCTCGATTCCCTCAGAGGGCAAGATCTGGCCTTTGGCAAGGCAGTTCTCTATTCCGCAATTTGATTGGGCATGCTAAATTTGTATTCTAAATTCTTTCCCACCTCCTTGCTTGGTACTGCTTTGGGAGTCTGTCATAGATATGGAATACGTCGGAGGACCCAATCCCCTCGAAGAACAAGTTACTTTCTTACCTGGTAACGTTCTTTCGATGGGATGGTCCGACGACGTATTCCATATCGCTCCCTCCCTGCCTTCCCCGCTGCAGAATTTCTTTTGCGATTGCAGCTTGCGTTCCACAAGGCCTTGTGTGTCTGACTGGCAGAAAACTGGTGGCACACGTTCTGCGAAAAAACTATAACTGAGGCTATGGGCGTCGTGCGTCCTACTTATCACATCGGGTGACGTCGGCTGTCGGAGGCGGTCCTCAGGGACGGCGCATCGACGTCATCGACGCAGGACGCAGACGCCAAAGATTTTCCGAAGCAGCACAGCTGTGGACATTACCTGTCATAGATATGGAATACGGCGTCGGACCATCCCATCGAAAGAACGTTACCAGGTAAGAAAGTAACTTGTTCTTCTCAAGTATGGTCCATTGGAATTCGGTCGAATTGTGTTTCTTCTCCAGGAAATGTTCAACCATAGGTGCTGAAACTTTTTGTGTGCGTATGCATCAGCGATGCTCGGTTAATCTAGTTTTTATGGGGCCAGTGGTCATCCCCACATATCATAAGTCACATGGACATGTGATCAGGAGATAACAATCCTAGTGTCTTTTTGTGTCCAAGGGTAATGCCATCCAATATCTATGGTTTTAGTTCTCATAGTTTCAGGACAGGCGCTGCACGACCCACATGGCGCATGTCCCGTTGGTTTTGCCTGGATCCATAATGTCTCAGATGGAGGGTCTTTTGGTGCCTTGTAGGTATGCATCAGAGAGTCCCTAAGGTTCTTATCCCTTTTTATCGCACATCTTGGCGTGGCCAGATTACTTTCTCCCATATTCAAAATTGGCCATAATCTAAGGACCTCTTTATTGATTTTATTAGTGAGGGGAGAGTAAGTGAAGAATGCTGTAATTTTATCTTCTTGTTTAGCTTGTTTTTCACGCTGTTTCAAAGTCATTTCAAGTGGAATATTGTGTGCTCTCTTTTTTAGCTTGCTTAATTGTCCGTCTCGGGTAACCTCTGTTTTTAATTTGTTTTTGGCAAGGTGTTCGACTGTCTTTCATAGTCTGATGCGTTCGAGCAGTTTCTCTTGTACATCAGAAATTGTCCGAAAGGTAAATTATTTCTCATGCTTGCTGGGTGAAAGCTCGAAAAGGTCAACAAAGAGTTCCTGTCTGTTGGTTTATTAAACACAAATGTTATCGTGTTATTTTCTATTTCAAGTTCCAGGTCTAGGAGATGTAACTGTAATGTGCTGTGGGTTTCCGTAAAGGTCAGGTGTCTGTTCTGCTCGTTCAACCAAACCATAAAGGTTAATAACTCTGGTTCTGTTCCTTTGAAGATCAAGAGTATATCGTCGATGTATCTTGTCCAGAGTTCCATCTTGGATTTCCACGGGTTTGTATCGGAATAGATTACCTCTTCCTCGAAAGCAGCTACATATAAATTGGCCAAGCTGGGTGCGAAGGTCGCGCCCATAGCAGTGTCCGATATTTGCTCTAAATATGTATGGCCACACAAAATGTTTTTTTTGTTTGTTAGGGCAATATCCGCCAGCTGCATGATAAGTTTGACTGGAGTTTCTAGTGGAGGGTCCAGGTTTCTCAAGGTCGTCTCCACCACTTGGAGGGTGGCCATCTGAGGAATTCGTGTGTACAGTGATTCGTTGTCCAGGGTCACTAGTTGATGGGTTTCTGGATTGAACTGCCGGTCCTTCAGGAGTTTGAGTACCACCATTGTATCTTTTAGATAAGATTTCATCTTGCATACTCTGGTTCTTAAGAAGTAGTCTACGAACTCCGAGAGTGGTTCCAAGACAGATCCTATGTCTGACACGATTGGTCTGCCTGGGATCGGTGTTCTCCCTTTATGGACTTTGGGTAATGCATAGAAAGCCGGTCTCCTCAGTGTTTTTGGGTTTAAGAACTTGTATTCCTTCAAGCTAATGTGGCCTTCAGATATTGCCTCTTCTAGAATAGGAAAGATCAGCCTCTGGATTTCCTCGGTGGGGTCTTTTCCTAGCTGTATGTAGCTGGTTCGATCTTCGAGTAAAGTTAGGACCATTTTGTTATAGTCTTCCACATCCACCCTTATCTGCTGGTTTTATGATGATTAGGTCGTTGTCTGCTTAGGGCTTTTTTTTTTCTTTTTTTAGAGAAGTTATGAAAAATAAGTTGTTGCTCTTTTTTGAATTTGTCGATACTTTTGAATTTTTTTGCTAGAAGAAATTTTAAGGAAAAGGACATCAGGAACACCAAAATAATGATTGATCTTCAATGTAATACTTAAGCAGAATTAACCTGACTCAACATGTGGTATTATTACTATTAAGCGAAGATTTGGGTGTTAGATCCCTTAACATGGTTCTACCTGTGGATACCTGCCCATATAGCCTAGACACCCCCTTGCGACCCAAGGAGCCGCCCTTGATGAGGGTTAATAGTGGGTCATCCGGGGGAAGCGCCGGGAATTCATGCCAGCTGTCTTTAATCGTCCGGCGCAGGCCAGCATAGTGCGGCCATCTAGAGGGGCGCGCCCACAAGGAATCGGGCAGGTCTCGCCACTCTGTGAAGGATCCAATATTGTAGGCATCTCGTAGGAAGCCAATGCCAGCCGCCGACCAAACACGCATAGTCGATTTATCCATTGGAGGAGTCCCCGGAAGACAGTTCCAGAGGGGCAGTCCCCATGGAATGGATGGGGGACACCAATCTGTTTCCAGATTCTGTTCCATGCAAATATTGTGACCCCGATGGTGTCGGTTGGTTCCCACTTCTGGGCCAAGGAGCTTAGGACCAGGAAGCGAATGTCACGGATCCCCACCGCCGCCAGACGCTCCAGTTTGACGTGAGGGTAGGACCTGGCTGCGTCAAACCAGAACATTGCAAAGTGGGCCTGGGCTGCCAGCCAAAAGCGCTAGAAGTTTGGCCAGCGAAATTGCCCAGATCGTAGGGTCTCGCTAAAATGCCCAATTTCCACCGGACCGCACCACAGTGCCACCTTAAACTTGATCAATGAGGTGAGTCTCTTGAAAAAACTGTTCCTTGGCTAGAACAGAATATTCTGGAATCTATATAATAGATGCAGCAGCACCACCATCTTGAGGAGTGCCACACGTTTCACCCAGCTGCTAAGCCTCTGCTCAAGTGGTGACAAGTAACCCCCCATAATTGCGGTCGTATAGCGAGCTCTGGTGATGCGTGGCAACAACTCCTAGGTACTTTATCTTTAATGGAGACCAAGCAAACTGAAGCAGGTCTCGGGGAGCTATGGTGGTGTCTGTCAATGGGAACAGTGCACATTTCATACAGTTAACCCTTAGCCCGGACAGTTCACTGAAGAGAAGCACACCGTTTATAATCGGTGCTAGGTTCTCCTCCGAGGAGCGAATGTAGAGCAGAACATCCGCATAAAGCGAAATGATCTCTGGTTCCCTGTGAGTCTAATGCCTCTGTGTCTCTAACGAATCCTGTCGGCCAGAGGTTCAATGGCTATAGCAAATATCGGGGGTGAGAATGAGCAGCCCTGCCTTGTTCCCCTGGCGACCTCAAATCTGGTAGAGTAGTGGCCACCGGTGTAGACCACTGGGTATGAATATAGCAGTTTTACCCACGACAGAAAGTGGGTTCCAAAGTTACACTTCTCCAGTACGGCCCACAAAAACCACCACGAGACAGAGTTGAAGGCTTTCTGCATATCTAATGTTGCCGCCACTGCCTGCGTTCCAGGATCAATCCTGGCCAGAATGTTGAAGAGGTGCTGTAGGTTAAGTGCAGTGGAGCGCCCCAGTATAAACCCAGCCTGATCGGGATGAATAATGTATGTCATGTAATGGGCCACACAGAGGGCTTGCACCTTAACAAAGATCTTAACATCACAGTTTATCAGTATGATCCACATTGTATAGCTGGTTTATCGGTCTTCAGCAGTACAGAGATAACCGCCTCACGTAACGAGGGGGAAAGCCTACCATCTGCGCACGCCTGCTCCCATACTGCATTTAGTCGAGCAGCCATGCGCCCCTTATAGAATTTGTAAAAATCGGTGGTAATGCCATCGGAGCACTGGTCTTCCCGGTCCCTAGCGAATCAATGTCGCTCAGTATCTCTGCAGTAGTGATTGGGCGATCAAGTATTTCCCTAGCTTCGGCAGACAACACTGACCGTGGGAGATCATTCAGAAACGACTCGACATCCGAAGAGGGGGCCTTGTCATTGTTTGCGTATTAGGGTTCGTAGAAGGAGCGGAATTCCTCGTTTACTTCTTGGGTAGTGTGGGCCACTGTACCGTCCGACCTCTCAATTTGGGGAATATGGACAGTCTTCCGGACCGCTCACCTTCACCATACTGTCTGGTGGTCTGAGGGTCATCCAGGAACCTGCGCTCCCGGTCTGCATGTTCCCTAAAAGTGTCTAGAGTGGCTACTATCTCATCCAGAGCGCATTGCTCTTCGAGTTGGGCAAGTAGGAGCTCGCTCCTCTTGATGACCCTACGGATCGCTCTGAGGATCCCAGCCTCCTTTGCAAGGGCAACACCTCATATATAAGCTTTAAAGACCTCCCACAAAGTGTCCTGATTGTCCACCGTCCCAGTATTGATTTCAAAGTATTCATAAATGCCCGATCCGAGCTCAGACTCAAAGATTGGATCCAACAATGCATTTGGTTTCAGTCTCCATGAGTGCGTCGTCCTGGCCCTATCACCCCAGGTAAACGAGATCGTAACCGGGGAATGATCCGAGAAGGTCCTGGGTAGGATCGACATCTGTCCGATACACCCAGTAAGTGCCTCTGACAGTAACCATCTGTCAGTTTGAGAATGCGAGTCGTGCACAGTCGAGTAAAAGTAGAAATCTCAGGATGAGGGGTGTAACAGTCTCCATGCGTCAACTACACCCAGTGAGGTCTGTACCTCTATTCTAGTCTTAGCCGCCCTAGTCAGTTGACGTGCCTTGGAACTGGATTGAAGATAGGTGTCGACTTTGGTCTTGAAATCACCACCCCAAGGTATAGGAATCAAAGGAAACCGGGGCAATAAGGAGGCAAGTTGGGAATAGAATTCAGGGTCATCGACGTTTGGACCGTACATATTTAAAATGACCATATCCTGTCCCATTAAGGTCCTGTATAGCGGGACGTATCGCCCCTGGGTGTCTATATGATGATTATTTTGTTTGTTTTATTTGCTTATATAGCGCACCAAGCCCAGGGGTATCTGGGTGCTTTTTCTTGAAGTACATGGTTACAGAATTATATGCAGTGCAATACAAAATACAGTAAGTTAAACAATGGTGGATACAAAATATTAGCATTTATTTATATATATATATATACAGGTCTTGGAATTTTACAAAATGTACAGGACAACAGGTTCATAATTAGAGCTTAGGTAGGAGTAAAACTAGCTAAAAATGGCCTAAGTGAGAATCCTACTAGGGCACTAGGCAAAGAGCAAGAGAATTGCTGAGGTCTAGAAGTCACGATAGTGTAGAGTGGTTATTGGTTGGATTGCGTGAATAACCAACGTTTTGTCTTGTTCCAAAATGAGAGGAACACAGGGATCATTCTTAGTGCAAGTGGAAGCTTATTCCAAGTCTTCGCTGCTAGCACTGGGAAGCTGGAGCCTCCTGCTTTGTTTAATTTGAAAGTCGGAATGTTTAGACAGTGGGTGTATGTAGATCTGGTAGGCCTAGTGGATTCTTTCCTAGAACATTTTGTTCATCAGGTACCTGGGAGCTCAGTTGTTGAGGCACTTATGGGTGATCATGAGTGTTCTGAAGGGAATCCTGTCTTGGATCGGGAGCCAGTTAACATTTTGGCTAATTTGTGTGATCTGCCTAGATCGAAGGATGTTGAGGGCAGCCCTGAGATCTTTGTGTTGCATTACTTGTAATTTGTGCAGATTCCTTTGGTTAGTGCCCAGGTAGAATATTACAATAGTCCAGTTTGGACATTATAATGGCTCTAGCAAGGGTGAGACAGCTGTTGGTGTTCAGGAAAGATCGACAGGCATTTATCACTTTTGATGTGAATGCAGTTGATGAGGCAGTGGCATTAATTTGTCTTTGAAGGTTTAAGGTAGAATATAGATGGACCTGGTTGACCGAAGCTCCGACGCTAGAAGGGTACGAAATCTTTTTATCTCCAGCAAAAAAAGGACCGATGGGTTGTCTGTCATCAGGAATCCTGACCGCCATACGTCACGGTTTTGCGGTATCTCGGCAGCCAAAGCCCTAATCTGCAATCAAGCATTATTGATGATCAAGGCGGACTGGTCATACCCAGAAAAAGTAAACGACAAAGAAACACAGACAGCAATGGTTGTCTTAAACATTTACTGGAATCCAGCAACAACCAAAACCATCTAATTTCTAGACAAGGTGGAAAACGCAGTTGATGAAGCAACAGCGGTACACCTAGTCCCGCATGTGCTTGTATGCGGCGATCTTAACTCAATTTGCAAAAAGAAAACCGAAACCCAGTTCCCAGCTAAAAAAGATTCAGCGGCAGACATAAGAGGAATGGCCTGAGCGAACTTAATGTCATCACGAGAGCTCCTTAACATGGACGAAGTACTACCAAATGCAAAGATCTTGCCGACGTGAGAGCGAAGATCTTCAACAGCAACAATTGACTATATCTTTGCAACACGCAAGCTGGCACAAATAATAACTACATTTGAAGTGACACGTTCGTCTGCAAGCGATCACAACCTATTGAGCGTCTCTTGGCCAATAAACCTCGACATACCAACAAAACCTATAATGTACTTGGAGACAAATAACCAGGGAACAAGATTGAAAATGTCGGTGGAAGCAATAAGCGATCTGAAGTCAAAATACCTGGCTCAAAACCACTCGGAGAGCACAAGACAGATCGATTATCTACCTATTCTCTCGATATACAAAAAAAACAGACCAACCGTAACCGAGGAGGCACTCGAAAACCTGCATACGACAAAGCCTTGGTTGAAAAAAGAAAAGAACTGAGGAAAATAAAGAGAGGCAAAAAACGTAGGCCCGTTGAAGGCAAACCCACTTGTTAAAGAAGCCCTGCAGAGGTACAAATCATGGCTCAGAAATCACAGAATGGCGTTAGTTCAGAACGACGCAGAAACCATCCAAAGATCCATCAGCGGGAATAAAAGTAGAGAATTTTGGTCTCTCTTGAACTCAGCTACTTCATCAGAAGAAACTCCGAACCTAAACAACATAGGTCAAACCACCTGGGAAAATTTATTCAGTGTACTGTACTAGTGCCCAGAGACCACTTTGCACTTGAAACAGCATTCAAATGAGGACAAGTGGGCACGCCTCGACAACATAGCCGAGATCACCAGGACAATAAAGTCCCTTAAGAACTCAAGGGCCCCTGAGCCAGACAGAATTACAAATATGGACCTAAAGGCACATTTGGAGGAATGGGCAGACCTCCTAAGCAAAATATTTCGAAGATGTGCGGAGTTGAAATCGATCCCACCATCATGGAAAGCGGCCACTTTAGTACCGATCTACAAAAAAGGAAATAAGAGCGACCCAGCCAACTACAGGCCAATTGCCTTACTAGACTGCATCGGTAAGGTTTTTGGAACCATGCTCCTAAACAACTTTAAGGTCTGGGCCAAAGGGGCTTCGTGGGAGGATTTCCTACAAACAGGGTTTAAGAAAAACACAGGAACAGCAGCGAACATCTTGACGCTAAAGATCCTAAAAAATAAAGTCCTCGAAGGTGGACCTCGAATACTAATCGTCTTTGTGGACCTCACACAAGCATTTGACCGTGTAGATAGGTCCTTGCTCTGGAACAAACTAGAGAGGTGGAATTGCCCTGCATCAATACTGGCTCCAATTAAAGCCCTATTCTCCGGCACTAATATGCGGGTGCGACTGGACCAACAAGGCTCACTCATCAGAAATCTTCACCTACAGAGGAGTCAAGCAGGGGTGCCCGTTTGCGCCGGCACTGTTTTTGGCATTTATAGGAGACATCAAAGACCCAGAGACAGAAGTACGTTGTTTTCCTCCTAGGTTGGGTAGAACTCCCATCAACAGACTCCTGTACGCCGACGACCTTATCCTTCTTGACTATGCATCAATAGGCTTGCAACACCAGTTTAGCAGCCTTCAGAACTACATCTCAGCAAATAACCTGGAGATCAACAAAGACAAAACTAGATTTATGATTTTGTCTAAAATTGCGAAAAGAAAAGAAATCATCACACTGAGCCTTGACGGGAAAGAAATTGAAAAAGTATCCGAGTTGAAGTACCTTGGAGTCACACTTGACAACACCAAAAACGAGCAAGCAATGCAAAAGCTTTTGAATGAAAAAACTGGAAAGCTAGCTGCCCAAGGTCATGCGATAGATAAAAAATGTGGCCGCTTTTCATTGATCCCTGTCTTAAATTTCTACAAGATGAAAGTAGTTCTGTCATTGACCTACGGGGTCGAGGCGATGCCAAACATCCCTAAAACACTGTGGCCTAAACTGGAGGCCAAATTCTGGAGAAAGGTGTTGGGCCTGCCAAACAGTACTGCGATAGCATACATCAGGAAAGAATTGAGCCTTTTATCACTCGCGGCTACGGTCAAATGTAACACCCTAATGCAGTTCCGAAAATGTCATCTTTCGGAAGATCCCTCAACTTACAACCTTATTTTACAAGAAACCCCGGGAGTCAGATGCAAAATGTTGAACCAGTGGACAAAACAAAATCTGGAAACCCTAAACGAAGTGGGGATGGACGAAGAAACCTTGAAAACTAACCCGGTGAAAGTTCTTAGGAAGATCAAGGAACTAGACTGGATTATGACAGGAGAGCAAGCAGCGGCAAACAAATTAACGCGCCACCTACCACAAAACCCAAAAGAACTGAACGAGACTCATCCGTTTCTAAAACAGTTCCCATCAAAACAGGCAAGGAACCTCTTATTGAGAGCAAGGTTCAACTTATTACATACAAATGAAATTCTGACCATCTGAGGGAAATTGACATGCGTAGGATGTAGATTCTGCGACTCGCCAGAGCGGGTGGAGTCGATTAGTCACCTCCTTCTTTCCTGCCCAGGAACCTCAATCATGAGAGCTCACTACATGAAACATCTATTTTCAGACTTCGTATTGAGCGACGAAGACCTATGTTGGTCTCGAATGATGTTGGGCGACAAAACTTTGTGGTTGATAGCCACCTACAAACTTTTGCAGCACATAGAAAAGTCTCTCCTCCGAATAAACCATTCGATAGATGCCAAAGGTGCACAGACAACACACTTGAGTGCCTGAACTTTGCAGGAACTTTGCAGGAACTCGTTTTGACTCTCTCAAAACTTCGTCTGAACTCTCCTCACCTTTTGTAAAACTCTTGTTTAATTTCATTATGACAGATACGGAAAGACTTTGGAATTTGAACAATCTGATTTGTAACTTCTTTTGTAAAAATCAAATTTGATTAATATACAAAAAAAATAATATATAGATAGAAACCTAAGGTTTTTGCTACCTTATCAACTTTGATGAGGTTACCATCTATATTGAATGAAGAATATTTAGGGCCTTGTTTGCTGAGGTTAAGCTTAGAGCCAATGAGGAGGATCTCAGTTTTATCGTCATTGAGACAGAGGCCATGATTAGCCATCCATACCTGTATTTTGCTGTAGATTTCATTTAGGAGTGTGGTGTCAGATTGGTAGTAACCTGATAGAGTGATGAGAATTTGCGTATCGTCTGCGTAATTCGTGTATTATACGCCTAAATTATCTAGATGGTCAAACAGTAGCTTAGTGTATATATTGTAGAGGGTGGGTGATTCATAGGATCCTTGAGGGACTCCGCATGTGATGGGGGATGGATTGGCTGAGGCGATGGGGGGAGAAGACCCTCTTGGATCTGTC
This sequence comes from Ambystoma mexicanum, assembly GCF_040938575.1. Classification (NCBI taxonomy): domain Eukaryota; kingdom Metazoa; phylum Chordata; class Amphibia; order Caudata; family Ambystomatidae; genus Ambystoma; species Ambystoma mexicanum. The sequence continues at coordinate 156,000,994 of NC_090937.1, forward strand.
CGCCAGGAATGAGTTGACCCAAGCTGCAGCTTGCCTAGAAAACGAAGCAGCTGTAGTTAGATGGTTAGGATGTTGTGGTCAACTAAATCGAACACAGCCGATATATCCAGCAGTAAGAGTAGAGCAGGCTTACTGTTATCCCTTGCCTCATCAATTTGGATTTTCAGATCCAGAAGGGCTGTTTCTGTCCCATGTCTAGGTCTGAAGCCTGATTGTCTGAGGCCTAGGAGGTTGTTCGATTTGAGGTGTTTTTGAATCTGGATATATGCAGCCTTGTCTAAGATTTTTAGAAGGATAGGCAGTGGTAATTGGGCTAAAATTGGTTGGGATAATAGCGTCGAGGTTTGGCTTTTTTGACCAGCGGCATGACCCACGCATCTTTAAGGTTTTTCGGGATGGTGCAGGAGCCAAGGGAGGCGTTTATAAAAGAGGTGATAAAGGGGGCGAATGCTTTGGTACCTTCTTTTATGATGGAGGCTGGGCCTATATCACCTTGAGACTTGGACCGTTTAAGGCTTCTGATGATGGATTCCACCTCTAATGCAGTGACCGGAGTGAATTTAAAGGCAGTGTTTGGGCTAGTGGGGGTTCGAGGGGCAGAATGGGAAAGGATTCATCTTGTCTCTCAAATTGCAAGCCAAGTAACTTTTTAACTTTTTGTCTCCACCCTACCCCGATCCCTCCCCCAATAGAAGCAATGAATAACCCACACCCCAACCCTCAAACCCCAGCAACCCAACAGTCATTGCGTCTTTGCATGGGAGGCTGCGCACCAACTGCAGTCCAGCCTACCTCACAACAAAACGTTACATTTGGTAAAGGTGAGTAGTGCATTCCAGTATTACAGACCTAGGTAATTGCGACTCGGATTAAGAATATATTAATGCAACCAGTGTTACCACAATAGACTCTAATCAACCCTGCCAGTAGGTAGTTCCACAGGTAGTTGAATAATCCTGGCGTGTCATTATCACCCAGGGAAGTGACTTTCCAGGAATCTCGTGGCCTCCTCCGGGATTGTGAAAAAGACTACCTTCCCGTCGTGCTCAACCCTGAGCTTATCTGGGTACGTCATGGCATATTTGACGCCTAGTTCGTAGAACCTTTTCTTTAGACAGGAAGGATTTGCGCTCATTTTGAACTTCAATTGAAAAATCAGGATACAAATTGATCCTATTGCAGCCCAATAGTAGCTCTCCCTTGGCCGCCCTCAATAGAGCATCCCTGTCCCAGTACTTAAGGCTGCGGGCGATTATTGGCCTAGGGGGGACCCTCCGGCTTAGGTTTGGGAGCTAAAGAGCAATGGCGAATTGAGGTGATAGTTTGGGGCCATCCATCAGGGTCAGTAAAGTGTGCTCAACAAAATCTTCCATTGGGCCATCCAGGTTGTTCTACGGCACTCCTATAATGCGTATGTTATTACGTTTAGAGCAGGATTCAAGGTCCTTTTTTTTTTTTTTTGTTTTTTTTTTCTGCTGAATCACTGTACCTGCCTGGTAAGTGAGGATATATCCGCCCTCACCGCTGCAATGTTATCCTCTGCCGTCCCAACTCGCGTCTGCACCTCACCACCGACTCTGGTATGTTTTTTCCATGCAAGGTTTAATCGCACTAATGATACCAGTCATGTCATCCATCTTGGAGTGCAAGGCGGTAAACCCCTCCCGCATGTAGTCCATCATGCGTTGCATTTCCGTGGGCTCCTCCGGTGTGCTGAGATCTCAGTTGTCCCCCTCTGTGCCACCCTGGAGTTTAGGTGCAGCTTTAGTGTGTATATTTATGGTGCTCTGCTTCTTTCCGCCTCCATTGGCCATGGTGACGGGTCGGAACACCAGTCGGGGGACCAAGGGGTGTGGGGCAAGAGATCCACGAGAGTCTGTAGGCTGGGGCCTGTCACACCAGGGGGAAACCGGATGCTGCAGTAGGGGCGAGAGCGGCGAGATGTCAGAGTATCACCGGGAGGGCCTGTGAGCTCCTATCCGATGCTCCGCGTCTACAATCTCACTCGGGGGCAGTGATGCAGAAGAGGAACAGACCGAGCCACAGAGAGGCCATGAGGGGTGCAAGGCGGCAGCCAGGGCGAATCCAAACCAGATGAGGAAGGAGATGGAACACAAGCAGCAGTATCCCCTTAGGGGTGACCCCTGGCAGAACCTACCAGCCCAGCAGCGCCACGTTCAAAATGTCAAGGAGGCCATTACCTCAGCAGAATCCAATGCGCCACAAGTATCTATGCCTCGGGAAGGTTGCTAAGGCCGCCCAGCCCGGACACCTCACGAGGGGCAGGCATCCCAATGTGGATCTGAAGGACGAGGGCAGCAGGCCTTCAGGGGCAATAAAGGAGGCAGGAGGTCACAGCAGTGTGGTGCGCACTCACCGTATGTAATGGGGCCAGGCATGCGCCCCAGGCAATCCAGTACATCTCTCCCCAGGTTCAAAGAGGCTAGACAAGGGGGGGTTGAGCCAACACAGGAGCAGAGCAGAACACCACAGGAGCAGCGCTCAAGGATGTATGCGGGTGCCCGCAGGTCAGAATGCAGCCTCTCAGTCGCCGCAGTAGCTCGCCCCAGGAGTGTGCCCAGTCATCTGCCAACATGGCAGGAACGAGCATCCAGTATCCGGTAGGATGTCAGCAGGAGGGGGAGCGGATGATGGGCAGCAGTAAGCACTGGACAGCTAAGCCGGCTAATGTCTCTAATCCGGAGACCAAACCCAAGGGTCAGCAAGGCTATCAACATTCCAGGAGCCAGCAGCGCCGAAGAGAGCATAGCCGGTCCGGGGCCAAGGTGAAGGGGCAAGGTGGCCTGCATTGTCGCAGCCCGCCTCGCAACGCCTCCACCCGTCTGACCTTCGGGAGGAGCCGCAGGGCGCGTAGTCCAGGCCGGCCGCCTCGCAACGCCGCAGTAGCGCCCCAGGCTCTGGCAGTTGCATCAAACTCGTCGCTGGATGGAGCCCTGACACCCCACAGTGGGCCCGGCCACCTCCGCACGTCACGGCCGCTTGCCGTGTGTTAGGCAGAACAATGAGAATTACGGATGTAGCAGCCTTCCAATATAGATGTTAGGCAGAATCCTGTGCAGTTCCCTTGGGGAACACTACAAAAAGATTAAGACTACAGGAGTAAGCAGTAAACCCAGTTGGTAGCATTCTGCACCGCCCAGATTTACCCGGTAGCTGTGGCTGTGCAGTCAGACTTCTCTCAAGAAGAGTAGGGCAGTATATAGAGTATACACAATATGGCCAAAAACACAGTAGAGCAAACAAACACTGACCAGAGCTTTGTATCAAAAGTATATAATTATTTATTTAAAACACACTTTAGGAAATACACTAGCATTCCAAATCAAAAGCAAGTTAAAACACAGTCAGGTTAAGTATAGACACCTCCCTTGATCACTATAAGACAAGTCAGAGTTAAAACACCACTATTTGTTAAAACGGATGTGAGCGCGTAACCTAGATGGCACTCCAATAGTTCAGTTAAAGGGAGAGAAAAAGGCAGAGCATAAAATAAAACAGTTCCCAACACTTTTAGAAGTTCAAAGCAAGGGAGTAAAGGCAGTTTACACTGTAGAGCCAAAGTTCATAGGCCAGGCCCACTTTAAATGGAGCAAGGCGAAATGTGCCCAAGATCACACATTTTAAAATGCACTAAAAGTCTTTGCAGAATGTTCGAAAGAGGTTAGGGTGATTCAAGAAGTAAAGTTAGAAGGTCTAGGGCCAACCCAGTTGGAAAGCCAAGGATTTAAGGGTCACCTTGGGCAAACCGAAGAAAGGGGGTGCCAGGCAGAACACAGTACCTTAAAGAGAGAGGAAGCTCCAGCGGTGGCAGTTGTTCCTGGCAGTGGTTTCAGTTCGTTGTTTCGACCAGGGGAAGAGAGGATCTCGTCGAGGAGGAAACTTGGAGTCTATGCACTGCACAGGGATGAAACCAGCCGCGGAGTTTGTTGGTTAAAAGGTGCGTTCCTTTTATTCGCGGTCAGAGTGGTGAAGCTTGGCTATCCAGCCGCCAGGGTGCTTTGCACGGGCGATTCGACCAAGAGACGTCTTTGGAAGGCGAAAGGGGCGAACTGGTTGATCCCACCAGCTCAAAGGAAGAAGACTCTTCCAGCAGAAGATCTTCTCTTGTCATTGGGAAAGTGGTGAGTTTGTTGCAGCCAGGGCTCCAGCGGTGGTGTTGTCATTGCAGATGGCTCAGCTTCTTCCCTCTTTGGATTCTTAGGTCCTGTGGCGACTTCTGAAGTTCCAGTCCCAAAAGCCCTGCTTTTATGCAGAAAAAAACCCATTCAACAGCCTAGCTGTCACTCAAACATGCTAAGTGGTGAGCCGGGCGGCTCACCACTGGGCCAATCAGAATAGAGTGCGACTTGAGTAGCTAAGGCAACGCAGTCCAGGGTGCCAATTCCCCTCCCCACACATCCTGTGGAACCCAGAGTGGCACAATTTCGACGGCTTCTGTGGAGAAGCCCGCCAAAAAGTTGAACAAAGGGCCCGACCTTGTAGGTTGTTACAGAGACGGACACGAACGCCATTTTAGAAGAGAGTTCTGGCAAAAAGATCCAACCGTTGATTTAATATTAAATAAACCAGCGGTATCTTTAACATTGCACCAAAAAGTGGTGCGTTTAAAATCAATGGGAAAATCCCATAGGAAATATTCCGGTGGAATATTTTGCATGGTAACCACTGCCACCAGCCAGAAACTCGACAAGGGGGGGGACTGGACAGTGCCTCCTTGGAAACAGACCCAGGGGCAATCGAAGTAACTCCTTCCAGTACTTCCACAATATGATGGTTTGTACTGGTTTGTTCACAATTTTGGACTAGTAAAGTCAATGGTGACTTTACATGCCCTGGGAGACAGTAGTCAGTCCCAGGGTGTGGAGTCTATGTTTGGGGGTCACTATGACACCCCTGTGTTACTGCACTGAGGGTGCTGTGTAACGCACATGAAAAACAGATGATACCCTATGGAGTAAAAGACCCCATAGCACGTATGTCAATACTTTCTCCAGGCATACTATTACTGACATTGTCTTTGTTCCCTCTCCGGATCTATGAGCTGCCCATATGCTTTCTGTCCGCTCCCCTTTCTCCTGTTCACCCATTAATGGTGAAAACAGATGGGAAGTGCTCTTGGCACACTTACCATCATTCAGGTGGATCATCAATGTCTACTTGAACTATCATGGCCCCGGGCTCTCAGCCCAACCTCCTCCTTCTTGACAGGTGTCTACCGTCTCTCATTAACTTCCTCCCTTCTCCTGCCACTCCTCTTTCTACCCTCCCTTCTCCCCCCCCTCCCCCCCTGCTGTGGTACCTCGTTCCTGTACCCTTTTCCGGATAATCTTCAAAGGTGGCAACCAGCTTCACTTAGATACTCTCAATTCTCGCTCTGCTGTCGCACTACTGACATCTGTAACCTCCTTAAAGAATTCGACCTTAACATCCTCACGCTCACTGTGGTTCAATTCAAGCTCTGAACAACAACAACCTTTAAGAGGTTGGGCAATAACAGGAGGGGTATCACACCTAAAAACAGAAGGTAAAGATTTACAATAGAGATTCCGCCACCAGACGTGTCACTGCTTTTGACACTCTTCTTCCAGAGGGCTACAAGATCCTTTCCAAGTCCAGGCCTATCCGCCCTGGAGGCAGAGTAGCCCTCATCTTCCCTCAATGGATCCCTGCCTCTATCATAACCATCCAGTCCCACTCTTCCTTTGAATATCTTGTCTGTAAGCTTTGCATCTCTCCTACCCTGTTGATCACTCTCGCTACTATGTACAGGACCCCTGGACAGGTCTCGCTCTTCCTGACTTCTATCTCTAAGCTTCTCCTACTAAGAGACTTCAATATCCATCCTGACTCCCCTGATGCAATCTTACCCTTCTACAACCTCTGTGACTCTCTCCCCATCACCATTCTTCCCTATGGTCTAACTCACTCAGCTAGACACACTCTGGATGTGCTCATCTCAGCTGACCTCTCTGTCTCTCTCTCTCTCTCTCTCTCTCTCTCTGTCTCTCTGTCTCTGTCTCTCTCTCTCTCGCTCTGTAACCCTCTCAGTCGACCTTTCTCTTGGTCTGATCATTCTCCCCTCTCATTTGGAGCGCCTGGGCTCCCCGGCTAAGCCTCTGCCTACACTGCCAGCCTCCTTCTGAGTCATCCATTGATGAAGTGAGTGTCAGTAGCTGCCTTTGCAGCCTACTTTATTCCCCCCGCCCCACCCCTTGATCCCTGCTACCGACTCTGACTCAGACCTTGCTAACCTTTACCTCTCCATTTCCAACACCCTTTGCATCCTTCCCCTGCCATGAGGATCTGCATGAAGCCTGCCTCTAAGTGCAACAGTTGGTATGATTCTGACCTAGCCTCTCTGAAAAGCAAGTTCAGAGATTTGCAGAACGGAAGTGGTTGGCTTCTCGCACATCCTCTGACAAACTGGCTTCTCGCCTGTTTCAAAGGCATTACAGACTCTCCGTCTTGTACAAGAAGCGGGCCCATATTCAAGCCTGCATCTCTGGGGCCAACAACATGGCTGAACACTTCAACATCTGTAAGGAACTTGCCTATCCTACTGCAGTCTCTACTTCTCTTCCTTCGCAGGCCCTCTGCACGGCTTTTCTTCCCACTTCACAACCAAAACTCATGACATCCTGTCCTCTCTCCTTTACTCCCCTCCCGCCTCCAACCAGGCCTCCCTTTCTCCCTCTTTCTCCATCACTCCTACTCTCCTCTAACCCATAGCATCGGATGAGGTACCAAGACTGTTTGCTCTATGAAAGTCTCTTCCTAACAGGTGCTTTCCTGCTACTCTAGAACTATCAAGGGCAATTTTGCTGCCATCACTCCCTCTTTGGGAAAGTTCTGCAATCACTCCTTTACCACTGGCTCCTTCCCATCACCTCTCCAGCACTCACTTGTGCACCCCCCCCTAAAGAAAAGCTATCTGCGGACCCTTCCTGCCTGGCTAACTACCACTTTCTTGGGCAAACATTTGGAGAAGGTGGTCATCTCCCAACTAATCCACCACATTGAAACTGTTGGCTGTCTCCATGACCACCAGTCTGGCTTCAAAGCAGCCAGAGGCACGAAAACTGCTCCCAAGCCTCAACTCCAATTCTCTCCCTCTGTTTTCATCCTCCCTGATCTATCCTCTGCCTTCAACACTGTCAATCATGCTACCCTCTTAAATCCACTCAGTGATACTTTGGGCAACACGGACTGAGCACTGGCCTGGCTGACCTCTTTCCTTTCAAATCGGCCTTCCCATGTTCAAATGGGCCCTTTTCTCTCTACGTCACACTCTACTTTCAGTGTCCTTCAGGTCTCTATCCTCTCGCAGTGGCTGTTTAATATTTATCTTGCCCCTCTGGCCAATCTGATCTCAACCTTCTCTCCTCTGTTCCAGTGTTATGCAGATGACACTTGGCTCTCCTGTAAGCTTCCCTCTTCTACCTCCTCTCCTTTCACTCTCATTCCCGATTGTCTGACTGTTCAAGCATGGTGTGCTGCTAATGATCTCTGTCTTAATGCCAGTAGGAAGGAATTCCTTCTGATCAGAACTCCCCCTCTGCCCTGCTTCCCCCCCCTACTTTCTGTTCACCCGCCTTGGTCCACCTCCCCTCACACTCTTGTGAGGCAAAAAACCTAGGTGTCATCTTCGACTCCGCTCTCTCCTTCTTGCGTCATATTGCTGACCTTGGCAAGAAGGCTCACTTTCAGCTTCACCTTCTCAGAGGCATGCTCCCTTTCCTCACCTTCCCCCATAAACTCAATGTCTCTAAAGCTCTGGTTCTATCCAGGATGGACTGCTGCAACAGCCTCTTCCTCAATCTGCCTCTTTCTTCCCTCCAACTAATCCCGAATAGGACTGCGAGACTCCTGAATCCTTATCTGGGCAACCTAAATATATCAGCGTTGCTGATAAGTTTTTTTTTTTAATAACTTTTTTTTGTATTGATTTTTGAGAAATTACAACAAATGTATAAAAGTTTTTAGAAAAATGCAAGAACTAAACCAAAAAATACACAAAACGGAGGGACAAGTTAGAACGTTGGCACAGCTATTAAGCGTCAGTTGTAAGCGTCAGTTGTAAGATGTAAGTAAACAATAAGCACATTTCAGTTTGAATATCAACCGGGCCTAGTTTGAAACCGCTTTAATTTCAGATAGCATTCGTATGTTAGTATTATTCTTTACAAATGTCCATCAAGACAAAGAAAATAATTGCGATCGGTAAGGGATTAGGGAATAATGTTCCTCAGTGCTAATATTGTATTGTATTCGTTTTTTATATAGTGCTCTTTCCCCATTTGTATGGCCTCAATGCGCTTTGGAACGCCTTCAGTGACCGTAGTCCATGTGTAGGAGGTTCTAAGAGTTTAGATTAAGAGATGCTTGTGTGCATTTTTGCCAGCTTTAGACTTAGGTTGCTGGCTAGGCTCCAGTAAGCAACCCAGAGGTCAGGCATGTGAGTGGGCGATGTTGGTTGTTTAGGATAGAGTGCTGTTGCTGAAGATTCGATGTGTGCCCAGCTATACCCAATTTTATTTTCGTTGGTAGTCGCTGTATGCTAGTGGCAGAGGTGCACTGCTAGACCAGAATGGCATAGCCATATCTGCATTTTATGGTGCATGGATCGAGTGCCGTGCCTGCGGCCTGTGTGCACAGACATGGTTTAAAGTATATGCACCGTATGATTTGATGTAGTTCGGCTGCAGCATTCTTTTTCTTTGTCTAATGTGGACGGCATGGTCTCGTTATTCAATGTCTATGGGGTGAAATTCTGAGCAGCGGGGCGAGTCCTGGAGGGGGAGGGCGTGTGGGATGAGGAGGATGATGGGGGGAGAAGGAGCACAACTGTGAAGGCGAAAGTTTGTTGTGGAGTGCCTTTGTGAAAGCTGCCGGCATTCGTGAGATATTTAGTGGGTAGAAGTATTGTTTTTCTTCGGAGGAGTAACATTTATTGCAGTGTGTCTCCACGAATGCTGCCGACTTCCCTGCAGTATTGATGGGTAGGAGTGTTGTTGTGCATGGGGGGCGATATTTTGTCATGGTGAGCCGCTGCGAACGCTGCCAGCATCCATGCTGTAATTGGTGCAAAGGAATGTTGTTGTGTTAAGTTCAGTGATATAGTTTTGAGAGGGGGAGGGGTTCAAGAGAATGTTGTCATGATCTCTGCTTCCAAAAGATCAGGACTTGCCCGACTCCCTTGGAAGCAGACCCATAACCCCGGTTCCGAGTGCCAGCCAGTCCCAATTGGGACCTTTTGGACCCTGTCCTGGCGCCAGTGGCACCAGGCTCATAAAGATGCCCAGTCCCAGCGCTGGAAGCGCCGGGCTCATAATGCTTGGGTGGACTTACCTGCAGCAGACCATGCTGCTTACTTACCTGCCAGTTGAACCCATGATCCTCTTCTGTTTGGGACTACTTTTCCTGTTGGGTGGGGCAGGAGCCACTCCCTAGGTTCAGAACACTGGAACTCTTCTGGAAAGCAGGAACTCTTTTCTTACCTAGGCGTGGCTGTGGAAGGAGACACCTAAGCACTACAGGAGGCTATTTAAACCACACCCGATGGATGAATCTTGCTTTGCGTTATTCTGCATTCTCTGCAGCAGAACGCTCATCGTGTCTTCTGCTTCTGATCCTGGGCCTAAGGGAACAAAGGCTTACCATCCTGGAATCCAGTCTTCAGCAGCACCTGTAAAGACAAAGAAAGAACAGGTTAGCACTACGGTCTTCAGTGGCAGCGCATCTCTTACCTGGTCCATCGGCTGTCACCAACGCCTCGCGCTGCATTCCGGCATCTGAAAGACAAAGGCTTACCTACTCTTCGCATGCTCCGGAGGTCTTCGCACTGCATTCCGGCATCTGAAAGACAAAAGCTTACCAGCTCTTCGCACGCTCCGGAGGCCTTCGGCGCTGTATCCCGCATCTGAAAGACAAAAGAAGGTGCGTTTAAAGACATTGGGCAACTTTATTACTCACGTGCCATTACTCCTTCCCACGCCGAATCCAGTGGGTATTCCAGCACCCTTCAGCTTCTCTAAAGCTCCGAACTTGTACCTGCAAGATAAAAGGGACAGTTAGTGCGCATCGTGAAGCAGGCTACAAGCGCTTACTTACGTGCTTCCAGGCGCTTCTATTCCTCACACGGGTTCGATCCTCAACTCTCATCAGCCCGCCATCCGCCATCGCCGGAACCCTGCAAAACAAGAGATATCATTACAAAAGACTTTTAAGACATTTGAAGTGCCCAGAACTTACCGTTCGTGCAGTTAACGACGGACAGCAGTCCTCTGAGGTCAAGAGGCCTGCACCCTTATCCAGTGAAGAAACTGGTTACGGCACCCTGCCCCGAGGCAGATGGAGAGCTCGGCCTTCACTTACCTAAGACATCTTACTCTTCGAGTCAGACATACAGTGCACAGAGGTCCAGCCCAAAGAGCCAACCGTGTGTTACACATCACCTTTGAAGATACGGCATTCACCCAGTCAAGACCGGCGCCTCTGCGGGAATCAGGTGAGCGTTACAGATGTTGGGAAAAGTCAGGTTTTGAGGGCCTTTCAGAATTCCAGATCAGTGCTTGGATGGAGAACGATGATCCACCCAACCCGGAGGAGTTGTGAAGTGGGACTGATAGGCGATGTGCTGTGTGAGATCTGAGACTCCTTGGCGGCTGGGAGCACAGGATTTTCTCCTGAAGGAATTCCAGACCGGTGTTGTTGATGGCTCGGTGGGTGATGCACATGACTTTAAAGGTAGTGCGTCGACCAATCAAGGACTTTTAGTGTAGGGCTGATGTGTTCTCTGGGAGGTAGATAAATGAGCAGGCGTGCTGCAGCGTTTTTGAATCTTTGCAGTTTCCTCAGTTCAAACACTGGTGCGCCTAGATAGAGGCAGTTTGCGTAGTGTAAGCGGGACAGGATGTTGGAGTTGATGGGCGAGAAGCAGTGAGGCTAGGTGAGGTAAGGGAAAATACACCTGAGAATCCGTAGCTGGAAGAAACAGGTGTTCGATACAGAGGTGGTGTGTTGGGTGAGGCATAGGTCTGTGTAAAATGTGCATCTGATTTTTTTTTTTTAACCAAGTTTGTAGTTGCCGGTGCGGGCCCTAGCGATTGAGGCCATGGAATGAGTTTGGGAAGGAGCGCTGTTTTTCCACATACTAGGATTTCAGTTTTCCCTGGGTTGAGCCATGAGGTGGTTGGTCATCATCCAGTGGGCAATATCCGAGATGCAGGACAGGTCTGGACTGTCGGAGCATGGAGATTTGGGGATTTTAAGGATGAACTGGGTGTCGCCTGTCTAGTTGTAGCAAGTAAGATTGTGGCAGCGGATGATTGTGGGCAGGAATTGTAGGTAGAGGTTGAAGATTAGGGGAGATAGGGATGCTCCTTGTGGGCCCTCTTTTCTTACTGGTCATGAGGTGGAGGTGAACGGGCATGATTTGCGAGCGATTTGAGATAAGGAGATCCATGAGAGGGCTGTGTTTTTGATTTCTATTGTTTGTAGCCTGTCTAGTAGGATACTGTGATAAATGGTATAGAATGGTGTACTATGTACAATGGGCCTCATTCCGAGGCTGGAGCTATCCATGGAGTAAAGAGCACCATGGTAAGCAACCATGGAGCTATTTACTACATGGATATCCGGCATGGTGAATGGAGTAATTACCGGTCCATTCCAAGGTTGGAGGGACCGGTAAGTCCCCATTCACCATACCGGTTCCCCATCCCCATTCCTGCCCCCATAGGGCTCAATGGGAATGGGGAAGGAGTAAATTACGGCACCGTAAATTGCGGTGCCGTAATTTACTCCAAGGTCCCTTTGCGGGTTGGATTTTTAACACCTGCTAGAAGCAGGCGTTAAATGCCAACCCGCAAAAGGGAACTCGGAATATGGTGGTAAGTGTTAATGGTCACCGTTGCCATTAACAGTGACCGTTAACCCTTACCTCCAACCTCGGAATGAGGCCCAATATCTTTACTAAGCCTTTATTCGACAAATTGGACAAGACTGGGTGTCACCTACACAAATTATCCAGATGACACCCAGATCCTCATTCCCCTTTTGGGCAATTTTCCTGCGGATACAGCTTTAGTAAACGAGATTTACATCCTCATTCAGGCATGGATGGCAACCCATGGCCTCTGCCTGAATGACGAAAAAACAGAAATCCTTATCCTTGGCTCTTCCAACAACTTAAAAAAAAATTCTTGACACCAACTACAGTGCCTTCAACATCGATAGCAATATAATCGCCAAAGAAGTGAAGACTCTCGTCTTCTACCTGGATTCCACGCTATCCCTAAAAAAACAAGTTAATTCCCTGGCCTCATCCACCACCTACACTGGCAAACTTATCAAAGCATGCATTACTTTAGCCAAAATGCCCTTATCCTATCAAAACTGGACTACTGCATTGTATCGTACGCAGGAGCAAATAAACACATCATCAACAAATTACAAACTCTGCAAAATAATGCGCTCAGGACAGCCCTGAACCCCCCTACTAGAGAGCATATCTCAAATGCTAGGAGAAACCATAACTGGCTAAAAATCAGCAATAGGATCCTCCTCAAATTCGTCACATTAACCTTCAAATGTCTAAATAATACCTTAAGGAAAGAATAACAAGAAAATCTTCTGCATGACCAACCAGGACAGCCAACTCCTACTGCCTCCAAATACCCAGATTCTGTCTAAAAAAAAAAAATAGGAGGCAAGAGTTTCCCTGTACAAGCAGCTCGCAGTGGAATGCATTACCAGTTGAGCTAAGAAGGGACCAGCCGTATAACAGCTTTAGCCCAAACCCGCACTTGGCTACGACACAATTATTTCTAGACCCACAATGCCTCTCTTATGGCCTGCCCTTATCTCGACTGTTAACTCGTGTTACTGTGTAACTATGCGTACACATTATCCTATGCACTTGTCTACACTGTATGTAATGAATGTATATAATGTTTCTCCAGCATTGGATCTTTCATGGATTCACATGCTTAGAATATTCCCCGTCGTCAGTACACATATATAGCCTTTTCCTATAGGAAAACTTCCGACACTTTTGTGTCCTATCTACGTCCTTTTAGGACCAGCCTACGCATGCTCCGTAGGCCGTCCCAGTATAAGAGGCCCGCCCCCCCGTGGCTCCCCTTCAGATTTCAACCGTCTCCAAAGTAGTGGGATCTCCTCTTACTATTTTGTACAAGGTTGTGTTCCTGGAGTTGGAGTTAGGTGAAATTTTCCTCCGTGTCAGGAAAAGCACTGTTCCGTCCGTGCGCGACGTGCGGCTTGAAAAAAGTTTACGAGGGGGACGGACATATGGATTGTATATACTGTCTCCACCCTCATCATTCGGCTGATAACTGCGACATATGCAAAGGGTTTTCTCAAAAGACCCTCAAAGACCGAAATCGACAGCTGGTGGCATGGTTGAATGATGGAGCGGGGGCATACCCCCCTTCGGAGGTAGGCTCCACACAATCGGCGAAAACATCACACCACGCTGCCTCGTCGGAACCACCGGCGAAGAAATCTCGACCGACAGAAAAAGAGTAATCTCGGAGTCATTCAGCTAGAGAATTCTCATCGAGAAAATCGTCATCTTCATCAAAAAAGCATGACAAGGAAAGGCCGAAATCCTACTCGGGCTATCGCCATAGATCGACCACGAGTCGAGAGTCGAGTAAAGGCAGGCCAAGTGTGGAAAAGGGACCGCCTAAACCACCTGCTAAGCCACCGTCTTCGACGGCGGTCCAGTCATCGGCCTCCACCCTACCACTGACGCATGTGGTATCCATCGTCCCACTGATGACGACTGCGACGGTGGCCTCGTCAATGGAGGTTCTACAGGAAGCCTGGAGGCCTGAAGTTTTTGATCCAATCCCTCCGGATACTTTACTGCAGGAACAGGCTGTGTCGCTGTCCTCGGGGGGAGGACGAGAGCGGGAGAATAGCTGGCCCGGCAGACCTCGGGCTACGAGTGGTTGACAAGTCGTCGACGAGGGGATCCGGAATTCCGGTGTCTGCCCCTCTCCTCAATCTGTTTTGTCGTTGGAGATTCTGTCCACGCTTCAGTCTTTAGTACAGTCGTTGGACCAGAGACTACCTCAGGTAAACCTGCCACAGTCACCCGTCGACGAGCCGGGCCCGTCCCATCCACCGACACACTTACGCACGCTAGTCTCAGCACCACAGGCACCCCAAGAGGAAGGTGAGCTGCCAGATTCGGAGTCTGACAGGGGAGCCATGTCGGATATCTCACCAACCCCCTCGAGGGATCCAACCTGGGAGTCAGAGGTGGAGTTAGAAACCCCAAGAAGCCCAGCTTACCCGTCCCCCCCGGACGATATTGCATCATTCCATTCTATGATGGAGAATGCGTGTAAGGAATTTGGTTTGTCCCAGGAAGAACAGAAAAAGCACTGTTTTTTGTTCGACCACATGGGTAAGAGAAGGAGGTCAGTGTTCTCAATACCCATACTAGACCACGTGTGGAAGGAGGGTTTGCAGACAATGCATCACCCCTTTTCAGAGCCGGCGGTAAAAGGACGCCTTGAGAAAAAGTTTAAGGCTCCGGAGTCTACCCCCAAGTGCTTATCCTCCCAACCAACGCCTGAATCGGTGGTGTCGGCGGCAGCGGCGAGGAAAGCGAAGGCCCAGCACAAGTGCACGACTCCGCCTGAAAATGAGGCAAGACGTCAGGATGCCTTCGGCAAAAAAGTGCTATCCGTGGGAGCAACTACAGTAAAGGCCGCAAACTCTCTGGTCTGGCTATTGTAGCCAGATACGACAGAGAAATGTGGCACAGGCTCGCTCCGTTGCTGGATCATCTTCCGGAAGAGCATAGGAAGGCAGCAATGTTACTTGTCCGAGAGGGTGAGGAAGCCTCCAATCATGCAATAAACATCACGGTTGACCTCGCTGAGTCGGGCTTCAAGCAAGTCAATAATGGGGTCGTGTTACAACGACAGTCATGGCTTAAGTGTACCTACTTCAGGCCAGAGGTACAATACAAAGTATTAGATATGCCCTTTGAGGGAGACCTTCTACTCGTCTGCGTCAGGAGACAGATCCTTTGGTAGGTCGGCTTTCCCCTCCCAGGGATACAGGCGTGCTTCCCAAACTGCAAACCGACGCCGGAACTTCCAGACGTCCAGGAAGAGACTATCCTATCCGTCGTCGTCGAGAGAAAAGCAAAATAAAGATCAGCAATGACGAACAACACACCGTTCTCGGGGGAAGAGTATTAGCCTATGTCGACGAATGGGAACGAATAACGACGGATCAATGGGTGCTGGACACAATAAGGAACGGGCATTCTTTACAATTCAAGCACAGCCCTCCGCACATTCCACCTGCGTTCACCGCTCATTCCCATCCAAGGGTACTGCAACAAGAGGTAACACTCATGTTAGCAAAGGGCGTGATAGAATTAGTTCCAACATCACAGAAAGGTCAAGGAGTCTACTCAAGATACTTCGTCGTAAAAAAGCCGAACGGCAAATGGCGTCCCATTCTAGACTTGCGCGATCTCAACAAGTCTTTAAAGAGCCTAAAATTCAAAATGCTCACGCTGCAAGAAGTGATCGGAGCCGTTCAAGAAGGGGATTTTCTAGCGTCCCTGGATTTACAGGACGCGTACTTCCATATTCCAATGTATCGGAAACACAGGAAGTTCCTGAGGTTTGTGATAGGGTGGACTCACTACCAGTTCACGGTTCTTCCCTTTGGGCTCAAGACCTCCCCCAGAACGTTCACGAAATGCCTGGCCCCAGTAGCGGCCTGGCTAAGGAAGCAAGGCCACCACGTATACCCATACCTCGACGACTGGCTGGTAAGGGGATCCTCCCCAGCGTCGACCAACACAAGTTTGCAAGCCACCATGCAGCTTCCACAACAGCTGGGATTTGCCATAAACTTAGAAAAATCCTCTCTGCGGCCATCGAGAACGTTGGTGTTCCTGGGGGCACAGTTCGAGACCCAGTCAGGGCTAGTGAAGCCTTCCCTCGACAGAACCTCAAAACTCAATCAACTGGCGAGCCGACTACGGCAAAACACCAGGCTCTCAGTGAGGAGATACGTTTCGGTCCTAGGACCCATGGCATCCGGCATCCGTCTGGTGGCAAACTGTCGCCTATTCATGAGGCCAGTTCAGGAATTCCTCGTGGACCGGTGGACACAGGCCCAAGGATCGTGGTCAGACAAGATAACCATCAACGACGACAAACTGCTTCGGACCCTTCAGTGGTGGCAGAGTTTCCACAATCTGAACAACGGTGTACCCCTACAGGAACCGGAGTTCCAGCGAACCATAGTCACGGATGCGTCCCTAACCGGATGGGGAGCTCACATGGGCACTCTTCAAACGCAAGGTCGTTGGTCTCAAACGGAGTCACTCCTACACATAAACGTGTTAGAGCTCAGAGCAGTACGATGGGCCTTGAAGGCGTTCCTACCACACATCAAGGGATCGAGAGTACGAGTGCTGACGGACAATACAACGGCCATGTTTTATTTGAGAAAACAAGGAGGAACGTGATCAAGGACTCTTTCCATAGAGGCCCAGAAAGTATGGCATTGGGCATTAAAGCACGAGATTTCCATCGTGGCTCACCATCTCCCGGGAGTGAGGAATTCGCAAGCAGATTCCCTCAGCAGAAGGATGGCCCAGATACACGAATGGGAAATGGACACAGTTCAGCTGATGAAAGTTTTCGAGAAATGGGGTCACCCCCCACTGGACATTTTCGCAACCAAGGAAAACAAGAAATGCGAGCAATTCGCAAGCAGATGGCCTCAGGAGGGTTCCATGGGGGAGGCATTCTCCTTCCCATGGACGGACAAGTTCCTTTATGCTTTTCCTCCGTTTCCTCTCATACGGAGGACAGTACAGTGGATACGCAGGTACAGTTGCCGGGTAATTCTAGTGGCACCGCACTGGCTGCGGCAACCGTGGTTTTCCGACCTGCTTCACCTGTCGCTGGAACATCCAATAGCGTTTCCGAGAATCACGAACCTACTGTCCGGGGACAAAGGCACGGTGTGGCATCACGACCCGGACAGTCTCAACCTTACAGCCTGCCTCCTGACTTTTCGGAGTTCGGTACCTTAGACGTTTCGGAGGATTGTCAGAAAATTCTGCAAGCGGCTCGGGCGGGCCCCTTCTACCAACAAATCTTACACCTATAAGTGGCGGAGGTTCTGTGAATGGTGTCGAGGACAACAAGGCCTACATCCGTTGAAGGTGACTCCGGAGCAAGTTCTACCTTACCTGCTTCTCTTGGCAGAGGGGGGTTTATCTTTCACATCGATAAAGGTGCACCTGGTGGCCATCTCTAGGTTCACGAGGAAGAGACAGTCGTCTCCTCTATTCAGCGACAGGCTTGTGAAACACTTCATGAGGGGTTTATTTCAAACTTTTCCCCCGGTAAAACGTTTCCCACCAACATGGAGTCTCAACATAGTGTTGGCAGGCTTAATGAAACCACCCTTTGAGCCTATGGCCACGTCGGACATGAAATTCATATCGTGGAAGTTGGAATTCTTAATTGCTATCACATCAGCTAGGAGAATCTCGGAACTGCAAGCGTTGGTCATAGACCCGCCATACCTAAGATTCTTTAAAGACAAGGTGGTTCTGGCAACTAATCCTACGTTCGTCCCAAAAGTTCCTACAGTGTATCACAAACACTCGTCCATTGTTCTCCCTACTTTCTTCGCGACCCCATCATCGGCAGCAGAAAAAGCTCTTCATACCTTGGACGTTAAGAGGGCCCTAAAATGTTACCTACATCGTACACAGGAACTCGGGTCTACTCGACAACTGTTCATCGCATATGGTCCGTCGACGAGAGGAAAAGCAATTTGGGATTGGCTCGATGGGTCTCGTCGACGATTGCGTTTTGCCACTCCAAGGCCGGAAGGCTGCTGCAAGGGCATCCTAGAGCCCATTCTACAAGATCAACGTCCTCCTCAGCAGCATTATGTGCAGGAATTCCGCTAACGGACATATGCCAGGCTGTGGCATGGTCAGTGCCCCACACGTTTACCCGCCACTACTGCCTTGCCAGGCAGCATGCGGACGAGGTGCAGATGGGAAGATCAGTCTTGCGCCATCTGTTTCAGTAAGGTAAGCTCCACACTGTGGAGAGTTTTGTTTTTTCTACCTGTTGGTGACCGTATGCTTTATGGAGGTACAGTTATATGAGTAAACTTATTTCTGGTGTACCTACGCATTGTGTATTGTGGTGAGGGTATATTACATTACATTCTCACCGCCGTTTTCAGGTTTTACTGCTATACAATCTATTCTAAGCATGTGAATCCATGAAACATCCAATGCTGGAGAAGGGAATAGTTTCTTACCTGTAACTCCATTTCTTCAGCATTGGTATCTTTCATGGATTCACATGCGCCCGCCAGCCTCCCCGGAATGCAATGTATATGCTTGATAGGTTTGACCCTTCCTACTTTGGAGGGGCCGAAATCTGAAGGGGAGCCGCGGAGGCGGGCCTCTTATACTGGGATGGCCTACGGAGCATGCGTAGGCGGGTCCTAAAAGGACTTAGATAGGACACAAAAGTGTCGGAAGTTTTCCTATAGGAAAAGGCTATATATGTGTACCGAGGGGTCCCAGTCTGACGACGGGGAATATTGTAAGCATGTGAATCCATGAAAGATACCAATGCTGGAGAAATGGAGTTACAGGTAAGAAACTATTCCCATATACTGCATATAATGTATGTAACTAAGCATCTGTAACTAAGCCAACTGTAACCAAGCTTTAAGTATTCTTGATATGCTGTGCTCCCAGCTACCTAAGGGTTTCGGGCGCCTTATAAATATTAAACAAACAAGGCTGCAGAGAGGTCAAGGAGGATGACTACAGCGCAGCCTTCTGCATCCGCTGTTTTTTAGGTCGTCCCAGATGGAGACTATGGAGGATTCTGTTCCTCTGAGCGGCCTAAAGCTTGATTGCGCAGGGTCTAGGAGGTTGTTGGCTTCAGTGAATAGACCATGCTGCTTGTATGCTGTGCAGTCCATGAGTTTGGCCATGAAGCGTGTGTTGGAGATTGGCTGGTAGTTCTGGGGGAGGAGCGGGGCCGAGTGTTGGTTTTTTTGAGGATTGGTTTGATGTAGGAGGTTTTTAGGGCTTCCGGGAACAATCCTGATGTGAGTGAGTGGTTGTGGATTGAGCATTTGATAGTACGTGCACAGGTTGAGGCTAGGTTGTTTTTGAGGAGTGTGGGCCGGCAGGGGTCCTCGGGGAGCCTGAAGGGCGGATTTCCGCTAAGAGTGAGTGGAACTCCTGGTGTGAAATGGGAGCAAAAGAGTCGTAGGGGGGTTTTGACGAAGGTCAGCATGTGGGCAGGGGCATGTCTTACAATTTAGAGGTGATGGTGTCAATATCGACATTGTGGAAGTGTAATGATAAGGTGTCATATAGGGCTTGGGAGGCTGGTGGAGTGTGGCTCGAGCAGCCGGGTACTTGAATTCGGACATGATTCTATGCAGTTCCTTGCTCGGTTTTCGAGCATTTAGTATTCTGTTTCCATAGATCATTTTCTTGGTTTTTCTGATTTCCAGTCTGTATGCTCTGGATGTTCTTGCTAGGGCGGTTTTGTTCTGGGCCGTAGGGTTGGTTCTCCATGTCCGTTACAGATGGTGCTTGAGGGGGTTTAGTGATTTGAGGTTGGCGGTGAACCCACCTGGGTGTGGGCTCTAATCTCTGATGGTCAATTTTGTTGGAGTGAGAGGTGTAAGCGCGTTTAAAAGCCAGAGGATGAAGAATTTGATCGCTCAAGGTCCTTCCTGGAGGGAAAGTGTAGGGAGAGAGTTGAGGAGGGAGTTTGATAGGTCTGGGGTGATTACGACTTTATTCCATAGTGGAATGAGAGGAGAGGTGAGGAGAGGAGGTTGCGCTTGGCCTTGACCACCGGCCGCTGTGCTCACTGGTATGGAGAAGTAAATTGCTCCGTGATCAGTCCATGATGGGTGGCGGAGGTGCTGGGTTAGTGCTGAAGATCGCATCGAGGGTGTGACCTCCCACGTGGGTGGCTGTAGAGATGTAATGTCAGGTTGAGTGATTCTGCATTGTCTGTGAGGGATCAGGTCATAGCGTTTGAGTCAAACCAGATGTTGAAATCCCTTAAGATGGTAAGTGTTGGATATAGGTTGAGGTTGGTGACCAGCGTTTCGCAAAGTGTCTGCAAAGTTTTTGTTGTAGCAAGGGGGTCTGTAGATGAGTAGGAAGCTGTGGGGGTCAAGGGTGAGAGTTAGTTTTACTATGAGGGATTCATAGTCTGTGGTGTTGGTTGAGGTGTCCTTAATTATTAGTAGGCCTGTGTGTTTATGTAGTATCGCAAGTCCTCCCCCCCTTCATGATCTGTTCTGGTGAGTAAGGTTGTAGCCGGGTGGGAGGGCCTTGTGTGTGACCGTGTCATAAACGTCCGCAAACCAGGTCTCAGTGATGAAAAGGATGTCTGGCTTTTCTTCTGTGATGAGGTCAGAGATGTGGAATTTATTTTTGGAGACTGACCAGGAGTTGATGAGTATGCAGGATAGTTGGTAGGGTGTCCTTGTAGGTGCTGGGTGGGTAGGGTTGTGAGTGGTAGGGGGGCTGGAGTGAGGGCTGGAGTGAGGGGGGTCAAAGAGGTGGGCGGAGCAGGCTGAAGGGGGAGGTTCACTGTGGAGAAAGTGGAACAGCAGGAATGGGAGATTAAGGGAATAGGGCTAGGACTGGGTTGGGTGTGGGTGGGGAGGTTTGGTTCTAAAATGTGGTGGCAGTGTTTGCGAGCTGGGCTGGAGAATGGGTGATGCTAGGAGGGGCATAAGGTGGCCTTGGTCCGGGCCTTTCCTTGGCTTTTGGACAGTCCAAGGGATGTGGGTGAGCGTGGGAAGGGCTGTGGAGCTTGGGGTTTTGGCCAGAGCTGCTCTTTCTGCGCTGAGACTGGGGAAGCGTGAGTTGGAGGGGTTATTTATTTTCCGGGTGAGTGGTTGGTGTGTGACGGTTGTTTTATATGGGTTGACGGACAGTCCAGTATGTTCCGGGGGACAATGTTCTTTCTCTACATCTTGCCGCTCTTCATTGAGTGGAGTGTGATCTACGTGGGGGGCATAGTAGGTTGGGATGTGGGGGCGTTGGTCTGGCGAGGAGGGGCAGATATGTGAGTTGTAAAGATTGCAGGTTGGTGAGTTACAGGGTTGGGGTGATGGGCTGTCTGTTGGTAGTGGTTGAGTTTGGCTGTGGTGGGTCTCATCAGGCCTACTGGTGTGCCAGCATGCTGCGCTGCTTTGTCCAGTGTGTGGCATGGGTTTGGTTTTGTGGGACGGGTATGCCAGATTATGGAATAGAGTGCTAGATATGTGTTCTTACCCAGCCTATGGCACCTGGTCAGGGCAGTGGGTGAGTGGTTCGCAATACCAGATTAGGGGGGAGGGGGCACACCTAACATAGGGTACTACAGTAGGAAGTAAGGCACTTTAGAATCTGGATTTTGAGATGAGGAGGGGGGTAACAATTAATAGTTGAATGCAGTGGCACCTGGATTTGGGAACAGCTGGGTGGTTGGAGAGTCACTTTACTGGGGTACAGCAGTAGACACTAAATACATTGACACCTAGAATTGTAGGCAGTGAAGTACAGTGGTACCTGGGTTTGGGACACTTGGATAATGGGAGAAACTCCTAACGGCTCCTTCAATCTGGCACCTTCTTACAGAACGCAGGCTAAATACGAGGTAGGGCTATCTGGCACAGTCAGGCTAAATGCTATTGTAGACAGGAGATATGATAAGGTCAGACAACCTAAGGGGGGGAAAAGTGATTGCTGGTCACTATGTTCAGACCTAATCTTCACAATTCTGTCTAGATGTGACGCAACCTAGTGTTACATTTGTCTAGATGTGACGCGGTGCTACTCTTTACAATTCTGTCTAGATGTGACACAATGCTAGTCTTCACAATTCTTTCTAGATGTGACGCAAGCTAGTTTTACAATTGTCTAGATGTGACGCAATGCTAATCTTCACAATTCTTCTATCTGAGTGTGACACATGGCTAAACTTCACCAGGACAGAATGTAAATGCCTAAATTTGAACTACAGCAGAAGTGCAAACACCTAGATTTGAGTTATCTGAATAGATGGGCGGACACCTAAGTATGGGACACAATAGTGAATAACACCACTGAGCGTTTGTTACACAGCAGTGAGGGGGTATTCTTTACTAGCTGGCTGATTTTGGTATCCTTTTGTTGTGCAGGTAATAAGAGAGGCAGGGCTTTTTGGAATACAGTGATTACTGTACTCCCCACCCAGACCACACTTATCTCGTCAGTCGCTGCTGTTTTGACGGCTGACTTCTGGCTTCTCAGGCGAACACGGGAAATCATGGTCTGGAGCTGCTTCTGTGGTAGCTGCCCTTAGCCACAGGGGCTGCTAGGGCAGTGGGCTGCCCTAGGGGTGTGGTTAAGAGCCTACCTATTGGAGGGAAACAGCCAATCACTGACACCGGGCAGGTGAGGGGGTCACACAGGTGCAGGAGAGAAATGGAAAAAAGCCAAGAAGGCAAGTGGAAATGGCTGCCAGGAACAAAGGCAGAGACTTAACTGTTGCAACCAATGTGGGGACAGAACGAAAGCCAGAAACAAAGGACTACACTCTAGATGCAGGCCAGCTCAGAAAAATGGGGTGGGAAGCCATAGAAACACAAGAGAAACCCACTGGAATTGCACAAACTAGTCTAAAAATGATTACAAAAACCACACAAACCCCTCCACAGGAACACATGAAACAGGTCAAAAACAGATTACAATCAACGCACAGCTACTCAATGAGCATCAACCAGAAATTCACTGATCCCAAATACTTAGATTTAGTGTATGGATCAGTAAGTGAGGCAGTGATCTGTTCTATGGCACACATTCTAAAGTTTGCCCCACCACATATGTAATAAGGTATCTTCTTTCGATTTCCAGTGATGGGCTATAGTTGGGTGTGCTGCTTGTAAAGACCGGAGGGGGTATCTGTACTACTACCCACTATATGGTTGGAATAGCAGTACAGAGGCACCCCAGCCAAGGCTCTCAGTTGGTAAACGTGGGAGAGCAGCCAAGGCTTTGACTCAAGGGAGTTGATACAGGCTGGTTCTTAGGTAGAGTGAATCCCCCAAACCCCCACAAAGGAATGTCCACACACTGTTAGGTGCTATCGTAGTTCTTTTATTAATTAACATAAAAGTTATGTGGTTATATACAAATAAATAAGTTTCACTTTGTACTATGAAATTCTACTCAAATAGTTAACACAATATATACAGTACTATGTGGTACCACAGTTATTCTTAGTTGAGCAATAATGCATCAACTGGTAAGTTATTAAAAAGCATTAAAATGACTAAACATTGGTTAACCCTACAGACATAAATGTAGAAATTGGATAATACTTTAGAACACTGGCAGAATACTTTTCGGAGGAAAAATGCAATTCTGTGTGGGGGATCTCCCCATTCACCCGTACCCCCCCCCCCCCCCCCCCCCAACCTGGACAACATGCAATAAAAGGTAAGTTATACTTTGCTTTTGTGTTAAATGCCCAGTCCTTATGTATTCATTAACCGTCTGCATTTGCTTCTACAGATCCCATCACCCCAAAGTTCCTGGGAAGTAACAGGAGAGCCGACCCCAAGACTATTTTTGAGACCACTGGATGGACCCTGAGGGAGGAAGCTCCTCTTCCTTGTCACAGTACCTTGGGTGCCTTCGAAGGCAAAGTGGTGGAGTCTCTCCGTTTTACTCGATGATGCCCCTCGAGGACGGACCCACTTTGGAAGAAGTAGTCACTATGTCATCATTGTCGATCAGGAGAAGAGAATCCAGCCGTGTCAAAAAGACAGTAGTCTCCTTGGTCGTGTTGCTATGCTGACTGTGGATGTCCCATGAAGCTGAAACTCAGGGTGGGCTCCGACAATGCTTGCAAGGTGAGAGTGAGTCCTTTCGGTTTTGTTGAGGACCTTCAGTGGCGACGGGTGCAGTGACAGAAGTAGGTGTCGGTGTTTGGTATTTTGTGCTTGGCTGCCATTTAGTTCTCCAATGCTGCAGCCACAGCATGGACGACAGGATGGCTTCTGGCGACTTGGACTCCAGCACTAAATTTCTCAGTGGGCCACCACCAAGTTTGGACCCCCGGGACTCACTCTGTTATGTTATTTGGCATTTATATAGTGCTCTATATATCATTGCTATGATCTCAAAGCAGTTGTGGGTTGAACGCCCTTGGCGACCGTAGTCCAGGTCAGTCGAGACAGTAGGGTAGAATACAGTGCTTGGGTGCACTCATGTGTGCAGCCGGTGTGATTTGCATAATTGTGGCTGCATTCTAACACTAGGTGTGGTGGTAATGAGAGATCAGTTGAATGTGTGCAAACAGGTGGTTGGTCTCCGAGACTGCATTCTGGTGGCATTAGGCCTGTGTAGGACGTTTGTGTGCAGCCAGGCCAATTTTTTTCTGTAGGGTGTAGCTGCGTTCTAAAAGGTTATTGGTGTTCATGGAGAAATTGTGTGTATGTGTGCAGCTAGGCCGAAATTGATCGAGGTATATAGCTGCACCCTATTGTCTGCTGGTGTAAAGTGGAGAGTGAGCATAGAGGTAGGAGAGCTGAGTTTCTGGAGTGGAT
Organism: Ambystoma mexicanum; assembly: GCF_040938575.1. Lineage (NCBI taxonomy): Eukaryota > Metazoa > Chordata > Amphibia > Caudata > Ambystomatidae > Ambystoma > Ambystoma mexicanum. The sequence continues at coordinate 156,025,681 of NC_090937.1, forward strand.
AATGTTCTGTTCCTGGTTACTTTCTGCGTCTGGATGAACTGGCTGTGATCTTCATGTTTCGCGGTAGTGGTACTCTGAGGTATATTTGCAGGATGGACCGGAGTAAGTTATGATTTGCCCGGTCAGTGTCCTTGTTCTTAGGATCAGCCTTGTGTGTTATGGAGCTCATTTTCCGGGGTCCATAGTTGTGGTTTATGTTGGGCTACAAGGTGGGTTTAGGCAAGACACTGGATATAGGTCAGGATATATCTCGCAGCGACGTAGCCGTACAAAGGCAGCAGTGTTAAAGGACAGGCTGGAAGGAGGCATTGTAGAGCCCGGTTGTTTTGTTGCCTTGGGAGGGTTTGTATCTTAGGTGTGTAGTCGAGCAAGGTAGTTGGTGGATGGGTATAATCAACTTGATGGCACGAGAGGCTGCTTGTTGACTTGCTGTAATTACTTTCCAATGTAATGTCATTGGACTCATGATTCCATAGTTTGGTGCGTTTTGGTGGCCTTAAACCATCCTAATCATGGTTTACTGAAAAAGCCAGGTTTCTGGAGCTTTACGGAAGGCCATGTAGTCTTGGGTGTGTTGCATGTGAGGGGGGAGAGCATTCCTCAGAGTTGGAGCCAAGGTTGAGTAGGCGGACCCTCCAATCCTGTTTGAATTGGACGCTGGAATCACTAGCAAGAGGGCAGTGCTTGACCTTGGGGAGCGTGACGGGTGGTAGGGTGTAATCTTCTCTTGTAGGTAAGCTGGGCCGGTCTTGTGTACGGCTTGGTGGGTGATGCATAGGATTTTGAAAGTGGCCATACATCCAACAGGGAGCCAGTGAAGGGTGCGGAGGGCGGGGAGATGTGATCCCTGTGTCCAAGTGCATGTTGGAAATCGGCCTGTAATTCTTAGGCTCAAGGGGATCAAGGGATGCCTTTTTTTTTTAGAAGAGGTTTGACATGCGCTATTTAAAAGGCCTCGGGAAAGATGCCAGGGGTGAAGGAGTGATTTAGTATGGATATTGCTTGTTCTCCTGCACATGTGGAAGAGAATATTTCAGAAGGGAGGCCGGACAGGGGTCAAGGGGGAATCCGGAGGGTCTGCTGCCGGATAGTAGATCAAGGAACTTTTCTCTCAAGATGTGGATGAAAGAGTCGAAAGATGGCGTTGTGCTGGACGCAGCAGTGGAGTCGGGGGGGTGGGTGGGCTGGTGTGGGGCAGGGGGTGAGAGTAGAGAGTTTGGTATTAAGGGTTGGCATCCTGTCTAGTGATGTGTTGTAGAAATACAGGGAGAGGGAGTCGCAGAGCGTTTGCGTGGACAAGGCTGAGGTGCAAGATGGTTTCACGAATTCAGAGATGATCCTGTGGAGCTCTTTGCTGCTGTTGCAACAGTTCAGTATTTGTTTATTGTAATAGGCCTTTTTGGCCTTTCGAATTTGTAATTATGGTGGTGGTGGGCGAACATAGATCTGCTGAAAGCGGTTTTGGATGTTGGCCATTTGCACTCAAGTTATTTTGGCTTTTGAAGGTCTTTGGGTGGAGCGAGAACCTTTTGTGGGACGATCCTTTGCGAGATGGAGCAGGTGTGAGGGGGGTGAGAGGAAGTACTATACAGAGATTTCTATAAAAAGAAGGTCATACCATCCTTGGCCTACGGCGCGGACGCCATGCCGAACCTTCCTGCAGATGTGGCCAAAACTAGAAGCAATTTTCTGGAGGTCAATTCTTGGTCTGCCAAAATCAACACCCATCACATTGATTAGACGCGAACTGAGCCTCTCATCTTTGGCAACAATAATAGACTGCAATAGCGTCCTACTATACAGGAAATGTATTCAGAAAGACTAGCCTTACGCCTACCGCCTGATAAATGAAGAAATCCGGCTTGGTACTTGCCAAATGTTGACAAGATGGGAAACCAAGAACTTGTCCGTCCTAAATTCAGTCGAAAGTAACACGGACAAGCTCATACCCAACCCAGTAAAAGTTATCAAAAAGATCGACTGGATTAAGACAATCGAAACTGCAAACAACTACAACATTTCCAGTCACCTTCCCCCGTTTATCAAGAAGTTGGACTCTCTAAAATCCTACATTAAGCTTTTCCCAAGTAGGTCGGCGCGTAACTACCTCTTAAAAATCCGACTGAATTTATTGGAAACGTATTAAGTTTTGGCTACAAGACAACTATCCTTAACCAGCTATTGCCGAATCTGCAAATCCATAACTGTAAAGGAAGCAATCCGCCACCTCCTCCTGAACTGCCCAGCGACGCGAGAAATTTGTTCTTTATACTTGAAAGACAGTTTATCTAACTTCACACTTCAAGATGAGGAAAACAGTTGGAATAAATTGATCGGAGGCGACAAACATAAATGGCTCCCAGCGACAGTCAACATCTTTCAATATATTTTCAAAGTAATGCTTCCAGCTCAGAGCCTAAACATCGCTCCAAGTACACCAACGAACTAATTTTCCTCATAACTTTCTCATCCTTCTTTCTTCTTTTTGACTAGGGTCGGACTTTTCTTCGGTGTTGGCAAACTGTTTTTCTTTCTTTTAGTTTGTTGTACGGTTTTTCAGTTTTTTCTTTTTCGATCTACTTGCCACAAAGACTAATTTTTCTTTGTAAAAAAATCTGTAGAGATTAAAAACAAATTAAAAAAAAGAAAAAAAAGTATACATTAAGCATGGCGTCAAAGGATTCAATGGTTAATGGTATATCTGAGGGCGCTGGGAGATTGTGCTGCAGTGCTTCAGCTAGGTCAGGGAGTACTTTGAATTTGTTCCAGCATTTGAGATCATGTGTGGGGGCAGTGTGAGCCTTCGGAGGAGGGGGTGGAGTGTGGACAGAGAAAGGGATGGCAGAGTGGTCTGTTCAGATGAGCGGTTTGGGGCTAGATACAGAGACGAGGTCAAAGGAGCTGAAGACTGCATCTAGGGTGTGACCTACAGAGTGGGTTGGACCTGTGGTATGTCGGGAACGTTTGAGTGCCTCTAGACTATCGACCAGGGGATGGGAATGGCGGAAAACCTACCTGCTGGCACTTCCCTGCAGCCGGCAACACTGGACTTTCCCAGCTGTGGAAAAGTGGACAGATTTTATGTCTGCAATGCCACTTGAAGATGTTTTCAGTTGGTTGGAACTTGGCAAGCTCCAGGCATAAAAAATTAAAATGCCAGTGTACCCCCTCTTCTGGGCAATGCACAGCAATCTGGCTTTTTTCTGGTCACAGACAGCTTCCGTACACAGGCCGATGCTAATGAACCTCTTGCGTTCAAGATGTCCGGACACACTTCTTCTGGAGCCACGAAGATACCTCTGTAGGACGGCAGTCACTTGGGACTGCCTTCCAGGACACTTTGGGTGTAGCACAGCAGTTGCACGATGTCTCCTCATAGCAATGGGAAGAGGTTGCCTGTCCAGGTCCTCTCTTGCTCAGTCCTTGAATCGGCACAGCAGCCTTTGGAGTTCTTTAAGACTTGCAGCCACATACCTCTTCCTCCAGTTGGATTCAGGATACAAGCTTCCAAGCTTCTGACTTCCGATTTCGACTTGCAGCTTCTTACTTGGGCTTCTGATGCAGAGGTACGTGAGGGGGTCTTCCGATGTACACAAATCCCCTCATTCACTTGGGATGAGCTAGGCTCAGTCAGCCAATCGCACACGAGGGAATTTATCATGCAGCACCCATTCGGGCTGCAAGGCATTCGGGCCATTCACCCCAAACCAGTGACTCAAAACATTGGATGTGTATTGGGGGCAGCTCCCAACCATTCAGAGAACACACTGCATTCACTCCAGTTTCAGACAGGGCTGGCTCAGGCAGGACCACAGGCATTATGACACACAAACAAAACCAGACGCCCACAACACAGGATGTGAATTGACTCCCCTTTCCATTCATTCAGGTCCCACCCCTATGGTTTACCCAAAACAAGCAGTCGCTGGCAATGTTCCTACCAGTCTAGCAGGTGCAGCCCCAGAACCACATATGGCCCTCCCATCCAATCAGGGGGAAGGGGATACAGAACCAGGGTTTCTCAAGAATTTGAGAAAAAAGAGGCAAAGGTAGGAAGCCATGAGGCTTTCATTGCCCATCTTTCCTTTGTTCAGGAATCCATTGATTCCTATGGCAGGGCCTGGGTGTCTCAAAATGGGGGGAGACACAGAGCCACTGCCAAGTCAGCATGTTGCTGCCACCAGCCCATACCCTGCTCTGTGGGTGACACAAAGGTGCCCAAAAACACACACTAGGTGTACCCCTATCTATGTGTGCCACAGGGGTATCACATGAGGCCTGCTCACCAATAATAAAAGGGAAGAGCTGCACTGCCAGTGGTCTAGACTGGACTCCTGCGGCAGAGAAGTACTCAGAAAAACACCAACAGGGAAGTAGTTTTAATGGTTCCTTGTTGAAAAGATCAAGGGAACTTCCCTCCTTGCGATCCCCTTCTGTTTTGCCGTCTTTCGCCTTGTGTTAAACTGCTATCTTGGAACTGCTGTTTCCTCATGTACTTTACCTCGCTCAAAGTGTGCTCTCGTGCTCCACCTTTCATCTGTGTGGGGAAGTGTAATGGAAGTCAGGTGTGTGTGATGGTCAGTAATTGCCTGACCTTGCCTGGCCATTGTATTGGGACATGTCTGGTATACGGCTCAGGTGTTAGTCCATTTTCTCTCATAGCGAGCTGTCTGTGAGAAAGTGTTCATGTTGTGAAAGGGAGGGGTTTGAGTTCCTAAATATCCCACCTGGTAGGATGGGCAACGGTGGTATAGGGAAGGGGATACCGCGTCTCACCATCCATTGTCCCTCTCCTCAAAGACCCCTCACCCAGGTTATCTTCCCCCACTGGTCTACCCCAAGGAACTGGATCCAAAAGTGATGGCCGTGTCCTGGCCACCTGGGTGACAGATCCCCGGAGACTGAGTGGGTGAGACACATTCTGGTTTCTCACACTGAATATTGAATAAGTAGAAAATCAACAGTCAGAAAAATAAGAATGTGTTTGTATACAAGAACTACTGTTAAAAAAGAACAGAACACACTGCCATGTTACAAAAACCCATAGTGCAAAAACATGAACAATAGGTACCAATTATGATTTTTCGCATTCACACGTTAAAAACAAGTCTTGTAAAAGTACAATTTTTTTTTCCAAACATCTTTTTATAGATTTTATACAAGCAATTAGGCGTTGTGGCATTAAGTTACATGCGCCGAAAACAGCGCTACGTTGCTTGTTAATACAGGAGATAATACACATAAGCAACAACAACAGGCCTATAAAGTCTCAATGGGGGTGAGGGGAGGAGCAGATGGATTATGCAGTTGGGGTAAGAGCCAAGGGACACTGTTCATGCTTCAAGTTTATATTGGGAGGGGGACTAGATCTGCATGGCCCTAGGCCTTCCTTAGTTTGTGTATTCTCTCACTTGTGGGAGGGGGCTTCCCTTGGTCGACACTTCTGTCCTGTTCTTCCACCCTCCTCTTCAATCTTGCTTGGCCATCCATCGTAGAGAGGGAGGCTGTCGGGCCAGGCCTGGGTATTTCTGTGTGTAGTCCAGGAATGGGGCCCAAGTCTGGTAAAATGTCTCTTATTTCCAAACCGGAGGGCTGTTATTTTTTCGGCCGCTATTATGTCACAACACTTTGCCCACCACATCTGGACTGCCGGTCCCTCTGGGTTTTTCCAGAGCCTTGCTACTGAGATTTTAGCGGCCGTCAGCAGGTGGGCGCAAAGTTCAGCTCTGTGGCCTGACAGGGGGAATTGGCCCTCGCCGCTCGCTTCCAGCAGGACAATACCAGGGTCCCATGGGATTGCAAGGCCCGTGATCGTGTTGACTTGATCTAACACGGCTTTCCAGAATTGGGTGGCCTTGGGGCATGTCCATAACAGGTGGTACAGTGTACCTTTGTCCGGGCATCCTCTCCAGCACGATGGGGGATTGCGGGGTTGCATTTATTGAGCGTCTCTGGGGTTCGAAACCACCTGTAGCATACCTTGAATGCCCCCTCCTTATTGGATACGCATTTGGAGATTCTATGCGCTCTAGTCCAGATGTGGTCCCATTCCTCCGGTTCAGTGGGCCTCCCTATGTCTTTCTCCAACTTGTGCATGTATGGCTCCTTGCGGATAGGGTCGGTTCTGTCGAGGATCTTGTAGAGGGTTGATATTCTTCCCTTTGGGGGTGTCGCTGTGAGGGTTTGCTCCAGGGCTCCAACTGCCTTTTCGCCCAAGGTATTAGATAGTCGCGTTCCAGATCTGTTGTTGGGGATCAAGGCAGGTTGATGCTCAACGCTGTAGACTTGGAAAGGTTGACCTTGAATCCCGATGCCTCCCCGAATTCCTTACGTTCCGTCCACAGAGCTTTCATGGATCCCTTGGGCTTGGTCATTGTTAAGAGGACATCGTCGGCTTAAAGGGCGGCTTTATAGATTTGGTCTTTGATTTCCAGGCCTTGCATAGCTGCGATATGGTGAGCCCTGTTCGCGAATGGCTCCATGGAGAGGGCAAAGATAAGAGGGGAAAAGGGGCATCCTTGCCTTGTGCCTCTTGTTATGTTGATTATGTCGGATCTGTTCCCGTTCATTCTAAGTCTGGTGGATGGGCGTTGGTAATTGGCTAGTGTCCATTTTATGAAATTAGGACCGAATCCATAGTGCCTTTTTTGGATATAGCCCCAATCTAGCATATCAAAGACTTTATGAGCGTCGAGCGATAGGACCATCATTTCCAAGCCCTTCCTGCTGGCCGATTCGATAGTATTTATGGTTCTCCTTATGTTTTCGTGGGTACTATGGCCAGGGATAAATCCGGTCTGGTCCGGGTGTATGGTATCTGATAGTAGGGGAGCCAGCCTGTTCGCTAGGATTTTGGCAAAGATTTTGGCATCATTGTTCAATAGGGTGACGGCCTGTAAGAGGCGCAGTGGCTCCGGTCCCTTCCGGGCTTCAGTAGTAACACTGTTAGTGACTCTTCCATAGAGGGGGTGGTAGTTCCTGATGATAGGAATGAGTTGAACAGGGTTGCCAGCTGGGGTGCGAGTATATAGGAGAACTTCTTCTAGAATTGGGCTGTAAACCTGTCTGGTCCTGGGGTTGAGTGCTTCAGTTTTGATATGACCTCACTCACCTCTTCTGCCAAGATAGGGTCTTCTAGGGCTTTCAGTTGAGGGTGTGGGGAGTCCAGCTCTACTCCTGCTAGATATTGAGACTGTGTGTGTTTAGCCATGGGGGAGCCTGACATAATTCCCTTGTGGTGTGCTGTCATGATTTCCCTTTTCTCTGCATTAGAGTGGCGAAGAGTCCCTTGGGCGTCCAGGAGACATTGAATAGTGTTTCTCGACTGCAGCTTTTTAAGTTTGGGGACCAGAAGCCGGTTTGCTTTATTGCTGTTCACATAGTAGAACTGTTTGGTGTAGATTAGTGCTCTGGCTGTCTTGTCTGCTAAATGCATTTCTAGAGTTCTTTTCGCTTTTTGTAGCACGCGGTTCACTTTCTTGTTCTGGCTTTGTTTGAGGATGCGTTCCGCTTCCGCCACCTCCTCCTCAAGTTTATCCTATTGTAGCTTGTTCAGTCGTCGGAGCTGGGCTGTGCAGTCGCTTGCGACACCCCTTATTACAGGCTTCATTGTGTCCCAGATGGTAGATATTGATGTGTCCCTGGTGGTGTTCTCCCTGAAGTAGTTCTTGAGGGATTCCGCCATTTCCGTTCTGATAGCTATGTCTGTCAGAATATGGTCTTGTAGTTTCCAGTGTCGCTGAACCGGCTCCGGAAAGCCTTGTACCCTCCGTTTCATTGTGACCGGGGCGTGGTCCGATAGGGCTCTGTGTCCTATTTGTATGGTTTCGACACAGGGGATGAGAGCACTGGAGAGAAGCAGCATGTCAATCCTACAGTGCCCCAGGTGGGCATGAGAGAAAAATGTGTAATCTCTTACCCCCATGTTGGCACATCTCCATACATCTGTGGTGTCGGTTTCCCTCGGAAATTCTGCCTTGGCGAGAGCCTTGCAAAAGTCGTCTTTGGATGGAGGGAGCGTTTTGTCCAGGTTCGGGTCTGGTGTTAAGTTGAAATCGCCCCCCATGATTACACAACCTTCAGTAAAGGTTATGAGTATGGGAAGGAGGTTGCGAAGGAATAGGCTTTGTGCCACATTTGGGCAGTATATTGCGGCTAGGGTGATGGGAAGCTCCACCAGGATGCCTTTCAACAGTATGTACTTCCCCTCTGGATCTCTTTTGACAGTGATGTGTGTTAGCAGTAGGTCTCGGCTTATCACTATGGCAACCCCTCTTTTCTTTAGGCCCGCAGAGGCAAAGTAGCGTCTTGGGTAGCGTTGAAAGGAGCTGCGTTGTTCGTCTATCCCGAGGAGGTGCGTTTCCAGTAAGCAGACGATATCGGGCGCCAGTTGGGAGAGTCTGTGCTCTACGGATTTCCTTTTCCGAAGGGCATTTAGACCCTGGACATTCCAGGTCATCACTGATAGCTCTCTATCCGGCAGGGCCATGTGTGATTAGGTTAGTTGGAGGACTTGTCCTGCCTTTGTCGGATTGTGAGTCTTTAGTCTCCCCCTCCCCAGTGGGCTGAGCTTCCACTGTTGTGGCGGTTCTGCTTTGAGGGTCGTTCCCCCCCCCCCCTGAGGTGTGTTCCATGTTACCTGTCTCCCCCCACCTGCTTTCCGCCATCCCCCTGGCTCCACCTCCCCCCATCTCTCTGACCGTAGTAAACAAGCAAAAAGAACGAGAACAAAACCAATAACAAAAACAGGTATTCCAGACCAGCCTTCTACCAACGGGCTGTCGGCTGGGCCATAGCTACAGCTACGTAAGAGACCCGAGGGTCTCCCGCTGTGTCGGTGAAATTGTTGCAGTGTGGATTTGTGTGTCATTGGTTCCTATGGCGACTGAGCTTCATTGCCTTAGGACGCTTCCGGCGGGGCCCTGGGGGGCCGTTTTGTTTGTGCAGTTCTGGACTCCATCCCGGTGATCCAAGGGGAATGAGATGGCAGTTCGAGGGCTTCCACCCAGGGAGCTTTAGGCGACTTAGTTCGATGAATATGACCCGCAGTAGGGGTATTTCCGCGGTGTGGGGGGGCAGCCTCAGTGGTTATTCAATTGTTTCCCCCTGGCCGACGGGCCACGCACCCTTCGTCGACCCTCCACCCGGGACCAGGCACAAAGGGATTCCCTGCCATCCCCCTCCAGAGATTGGTTCGAGCTCCCGGGGACGACCTCCTCTGTGTCCGGGTGCATGAAAGATTCAGCTTCTTTCGGGGAGAGGATCTGCCGTGTTTTAACCTCCCATGTGAAGGCGAGGCCCGTAGGGAAGTTCCAGCGGTAGGTTATTTTCCGTTTGCGCAGCCAATCGGTCATGGGCATGAGAGCTTTTTTTTTTGCTAGCGTTGATGCTGCTAAGTCCTGGAAAAGGGATATTGATGCATCTCGGAAGTGAATGTGCTCCATGGCCCTGGCTTCCTGCATTATCTCCTCCTTCAGCCCTAGAATGCAGATGCGAGGCACTCGAGGCCAAACAAGAAGACGCAGAAAACCGCTCAAGGTGTAATAATATCAGGCTATGAGAAATCCCAATGGCGATCTCGGAGAAAGACCTCCCAGCCTACGTATCCGACCTCTGCTGCTTTACTATTACCCTCCCAGACGACTCCCCCTTGGAGCTCGACTGAGTGCATAGGGCGAGACCCAGACAAAGTTCCACGGTTGCAGCAGACATACTGGTGAGAGTCCACTTTTACAGGCTGAAGGAGTCTGATTTTGTGATGGATTGGGTCACCTTGGCTGCCTGGCTCTCGGGTGGTATATTTCCCGTCCCCCCCTCGTTGCGCTCACTTTTCTTGGTTTTTTCCCCCACAGGCGTATTTAATAGCGCTGAAATGTTTGTTTGCTTAGTAGCCTTGGTGGATTTGGCCTTGTTGGTTCATTGCACCCCAGTACGGATCGGGTAGGAGGGGGAAAGAATGTGGCAGTAAGGGTCTCACGGTTCCTCACGTGGTGGGGGGGGGGGTCTCGTTAGTCCCTCAGATTGTTGGCATGCCACCGCCGAACGGGCTGTGGTGGTAGTTGGCCCACGCAGTCCCGGGATCACCCAGTGGCTTGAAGTGGGGAGTGGATCCAACTCCACGTTCCAGACCTCCGATAGTGGCAGATAGTGCGGGCTCCCTCCTTATGTCTAACGGATAGTCCTTAGGAGGTGTGGCTTGTTCATGGGGCTTCTGCAGTCAGGGGTCCTTTGGGGTCAGTTATGAACTCCTGAGCCTGGACGACCCCCCCCCCCCCCCCCGTGGAGGATGTTGGACAACCAGGGGTGTCGGGCCGTCTCGACGTCTGGGCAAATGGTCAGCTGCAGTCCGCAGCCCAGAGCTAGGCAGCTGATATGTTCTGGAATGAGCTAATCCGGCCCCGGGGAGGGGGATGTACTGGTGGTTCAACAGTTCCTGGCCCTCTGGGGTGGCCTCGCAATGAGTGTGGTGCAACAGGTGCTGCCAACTGTGATTCTACTTTGGTTTAACCCAAAACTCGTCTGGTGTGGTTGAGGGCAGAATTCGTTTTAAAAGAGGACTACAGGGATCTGCTGTGGATTTGACCACTTGCAGAAAAAAGAACAAGACTGTGAGAGAGGACAGAAAGGGATAGAGTTAAATTTCTAAATATCCCTTCCACCTATCCACGACTGTCCCTGTGTAGCGCTAATGTATCGCCTACAAATAGGAGACAGAATAAGAAGGTAAACTATTCACTTCTAGTTGTTGTTAATAACATCCAGCCTTGTAGAAGTCATGCTCCTCAACCACTCTCTTCCACTATGTGTCTGTGTTGGAAGAGACAAGTAGCCAAGCTAACACTCGTTAGTGTGTGCACATCCACTGGGTTATAAAATCTTTAATGACACAGGGATTGTGTAACAACCCCACACACCGAAGTTTAAAAAGAAACACAAAAACAAACACAAATTATGACTCCTCGCCATTTGCTCAAGCTTTGACCCTGTGGACAATCTAGTATGCCTCCTGTTAATTCAATAGCTTGTGCAATGCAAGTAAACATTTTCATTTCATTTAAATATTAGTTTGTGTTTTGCAGTTTATGTATTGAAAATGTTTACCTTTTCTGCAAAAAAAGACTAATATTTTACAATTTTTTCAAACACTGTATTTTTTGTGGGATCATCCAGCATGTCTTCTAAATTGGCGATTCTTCTTGGGCACGGAATCTGGGCTTTTTGGGCTGTGCATTTAACTGTTTTATTTTTTCAACCCTGAATATTTCATCACAAAAATGTGTGCGACTATTTTAGTAGCAAGATTGAGAAAATGTTATCTGTTGCAGTTGTTATAACAAAGGCAATCTACAAGTCCAGTGAAGAGGACAAAAAGGAAGAAGAGGTGAAAAAGACACTGGAACAGCATGACAATATCATGTCCCATTACAAGAATGTGATCCGAGAGCAGGTAAGACAGCGACTTCATGATTCACATGTGAAATAATTGTTTAGGAGTGAATAACTTCCTAGTTTAGTTGTGCTTTGATGTGGCCAGCCTTTAAAATGAACAATCTGTAAGGAAGCAAAACAAGCCCAATGCCATGACAACCTAGGTTCTCCTTTGAGTTCTGATGTTTTGACAGAACTTTACAAAATTCCATTCAGTCCTATTTAAACTCACTCCTGAAAGTAGACGTAACTGTGTGATGTATAAAAACATCACAATGTGAAGGTTGATTTCTTGCTTGCCACTTCATGAATTAATATGGTTATCTTTCATTTAAACAGTTTCCTTTTTGTTGTGGTGGCAAACATGCTTCAATTAATAGTCAGGCCACTGTCTCATGCCTTATTCCAGGGCACAAGTTGTACTACTTTGAATAGTGGGACTAATTGGTATAATAAACAGCAGCACTGGAAGAAGTAATGTCAGATGAAGTGACATAAGAGCATGACAATACGTTTGCAGCTCCTGATACTAAATTGGTTTCACCTGCTGAAGTTTTGCAGATGTTAATTTCTTGGTTATGTCACAGTTAAGATTGATTCCTAGTATCTGGCCTGTGTAATGAATCTGAGGAGGTTGTCCATTCTCCCCTAAGGGAAGAGCTTTCCCATGGGGCCATGGCGATGCGTCCACAGTTACAATAGTCCCCGTGGGAGTGGTGCATTGGGGGAGGATCACATGGGGAAGGGAAGCCTCTTATGGTATTAGGGACGAACATTCTGAGCGAGCATGGTATCCCACCGCCTTAGTAGACCCTCCCTCCTTTCCCAAATTAAGTTCTCCCTCACTTTCTGCAGGCAGTGTTAATATCTGTTATTGTAAGGCTAAGCCACTTAATCGGATAGAGCTGACCAATAACCCTGGAAAGACCAAATGCTTCCTATGTAGCTCTACCATCACTACTGTGATGAAGAAGAGGAACATGAGTTTGATGATTACTTCAGAGAACTGGAATAAACTGTCTAGTTGTTCATTGTACCCGATTGGCTCAAAGAAATGCAAAAACGTAGAGGAAAAGCAGGATGGAGAGAGCAGTCATCGACCGAGGAAGCTGGGCAGATGCCGACCTGGCGTACCGGGCACTAAAGCAGGACACGCTGTGCACGGATCTGAGCAAGAGCGAGAAAGCAGGCGCAAAGGAGGAGCTCCTTCCATTGCTGCCAGAACGAACCTCCAGGCATCAGGAAGTGAAGCCCTGTCCCACAAAGGGTGGCTGCCATAAAGAAACGGAAGAGAAAGTGATTGGCGGGCCGCCGCCATCCGAAGCAAGCAACTGAGCATGCCCAGAGCCCCAGAAAGAAGCACAGCTGCCCGGAAGATGCGCACAGGAGAAACCGGTATGCAGGCAGAGCTAAAAGTGCTGAAGGTCTGGGAGGTGACTGGGAACAACCAGAGAGTGTGATGGTCTGGGAACCCGGGAGAAGTCGAGCGAGCACAGAGGGTAGCATACTCTTGGCAGAAGAGTAAATAAGGTATTGCATCCATACAGTGTGAGTCCGGGACTTGCAACCACATACGAATATGAAGCAGATACACTGTAGAAAGGAGCACATGCTTGCCAGCAGAGAAAAAACAAGTCATTGAAAAAGAACATTGCGAGTCTGGGACCTGCATCCATATGAAAACCAAACAATTAGAGGGTCTGTGACCCTGGGAGATAAAACAGATCAAGCTACACATATACTTGGCAGGAAAATGAAACAAACTATTGTATTAATTAATCGCGAGTCTGGGACTCGCACCCAAAAGAGAGTTTGAGAATAGGAGGGTTGAGGACCCTTAAGACAAAAGATCCCGGGAGGATAGCTCAGCAGCAACGTGCGCGCGCCTTGGAAGCAAGACGACACGAAAAACAGGTTTGATCCCCGGGGTGGCACTTAGAAAACCTCTGGGTGTTTAAGCGCATATAAATACGCAACTAAAACGCACAAAAAAAAAACAATTACGCAACTAAAAAAACAAACAATTTCTGTAACAGCACCTTGATGCCCGCGGGCTGTGCGAGCGCTTTAAAAATGTTAAATAGATGAGACTTTTTGATGAAAGGGCCATGATTGGTAACGAAATACACCAAGCCCGAATTGTAAAGAATTAAGAGTCTGCTACTCGTACCTTTTGTGAAGATATAAAAAATAGAGTGACATTTATCTGAGAAGATACAGGGTCTTGTGGACTCAAAGAAAAGTAGAATCAGAAGGAATCCAGGGGACTGGAACAAACCCCTTGAAATGTTACCTGGTAGAACATTTCTTTTATAATTTGGACCACACAAGACATTAGGAATTTTTCTGTTGGCAAAAGCTATCAGGAACACTTTACTTTGGAAGAAATCAGCCCTACACATTTGATTTATCATATTGGTGTTGGGGGCATAAGTAGGATTTTTAGACACAAGAAATTTTGTTTAGACATCCTGACGTATTCCTTAGTTTCCTTTGAGCCAGGGGACCCCCTCCTAGATTTTCGGGATGGCGAGGCATTTTTCCAACCCTATTATTGGTTAATAAAAGTTTATAGCCAAAAATATGCCGGCTTTGTGTCAGAGACGATTTTAGGAGTCCACCCTAGTTATAGTGAACAGGGAACTTTGAGAAGTTAGCCAAAACCCAATCAAGGTAAACGTGGCGAGCAGTCAAGGCTATTCAGGAGAGTGTGAGTGTGAGTGTGAGTGGGGTCAGGGTCCCTCAGAGTCCACACAATATAATACACAATAATTCAATTTAGAAAGGAATGTATAAAAATCAAATGTTTATTCTAGAACTTCTACACAAAATGAAACTAGCAGTTGATATTATAGCACAATACTCAATAACAAACATGTATACATTAACCATAGGTTTATGAAATGCATTCACATGATTTAACACAGCAGGTAAGTAAATAATGCAGTACATGATATAAACAAGTCACAAGTGATTTCCTAGCTTAAGCAGTCCAGTCTATATGAAGAATGAGGCCTTGTGCCCAAAAAGTCTCAGGAGCCACAGTGCTGCCCCCCCCCCGAATGTGGCTTTGCAGATAATTTATCATTTACTTGTATTGGTATTAATTAAAAGAAGATATTCAACACAGTTATTTAGGTAAGTAATATTTTTTTTATCTTTCACAATTTACTACCCAGATTCGATGACCAAAACGTGGTGGAATGGAAGGTTTAGGAACCGAAAATACTTATTCCCAATATTATCCTACGGAAGACCGGGGCTGGGGGCGGCAAATGCTTTGTGTTTACTTACCCCTTTGACTCCGATTTACACAGAAACTTGATGTGTTAACTGGGGGTCTCCGGAGGTTGGATTGCCTGCCGTTAGTTCCAGTGAGAGGTGTCTTTGTCGGGTCCATATGTAAGAGGCAACCTCTGGCGATGAAGATATGTAAGATTAATCGATGAAGGCCTCCTCAGGACACTTCACAGGACAGGGGGCGGCTAGTCCCAGCGATGGTCTCTACACAAAGGTGACGACCGGAGTCCTTCCAGTTGTTGTTGTAGAAACTTCTCTAGGACAGAATCCCTTAATGCTGGGATGCTGACATTCAGAGGAAAGGTGACTTGTGCCTCAAGCTGGTGACCACCAAATTTCTGAGTGTAACCGCTGAACGCCAATGCTTCTGACGAGGTAGCCCATGAGAGAGCTGGTCAGTCCACCGGGTGGTCAAGGGACGCTTCCGAAGGCTCAGGATGGCTGAATCCTTGATGGTGTCGGGACCAGTGTGTCCCACTAGTCCAAGGGTTCAAGCACCGCTCAGGGTCTTTGGAGATCAGGTAGTCCAACAGGGCTTCACCAGGCCAGATGCAGGTAGGGATGGCAGGCCTCTTCAGGAGTCTTCTTTCAGTCTTCTGTCAGCTTTTCTTCTACTAGGGATTCTTCGCTCTAACGCTGATCTAAAGAAATGGCTGCAGGAGTCTTCCTTTTACCTAGCTCCCAGGCTGGAAGCAAGTCTAAGCCCACCAATGGTAAGGATCTGCACCATTCAAACAGCCAGTAGTTGTCTGATCAGGGACTACTATCGGTTTCACTCCTGCCCCACATCTAGACTCTCTGGCACCACAGATGTGAAATGGGACTAGACAGTCCCACCCCCTTCCTGGGCCAAGCACGCATACAAGCAGCACTAGCCCGTTAAAGCAGCAGCTTTCCCGGGCAAACGCATGACCTTTTAAGGGATTTCCTGACCTGGGGAAAGAATGCCAAACTGCAATATAGCCAAAGAACAAGTGAATATCTTGTGGCATCGCCATTTTAGGGCACTAGCCACGTTTAGTATCCATATGGGGTAAACGCAAATGTGCACATTAAAATCTGCTGCCACAGGTTTTTCTTTATGCACATATGAAAGTAACCAAACATTCCAAGTGTTAAAAGCTAGGGTTATTCAAAACTATCCCCATTGCACTGCATTGTAAGATGGTTTTTTGCAATGGCAAAAAGTCACCAAAGGGAAACCGTTTTCTAGTACTGATAGTCTGAAGAACTGATCAGTTTCCCCATAACAAATGATCAAAAGACAAGTGAAGCTGAACCTGTTCGGAATTTTATATGGGAAGTAAATCGGGAGACCACCAGGAGGTGCAGGAAAATTGGCTGCCTGAAAATGTTGCTACCTGTTATAGCTTTCATCAAAGCCAAACCAACCTACCATTGTAGGAGCCCTGATACCAGGAAGAAATTCACTTTTCTTTTTTTCTCCCTATATGCACTGTATTTAATAATACTCTAATTTCCAAATTAATTTCTCAGTCAGGCTGACCCACCTCACAAGAAATACAAGGTAAATTATTATTCAACTATGGCTTTTTCAGTATGTCCATTGAGTTGGAGAGACATTACTTTTCTTGCTTCTGCTAAATATCTTCTTGGCTTATTAATTGATGCCAATTTGGTTTTTTTCTTTGTTTTTCTCTTAAACTTACATATCCTACTAAGTTTCTTGCAATTGTGGATGCACTACATTATATCCTTTTCAAAACTAACATGCGATCTGATCAATTGTTTAAAATTTACTTTATGTACATTAATGTCAGTTTATGTCTGTTCATCTTATGAATCACTATTCTGCGGGTCTTGCCACACAGGTAACCCTTTGGCTGGATTTGCGGTTGTTGTTAAATCAATGTTTAACTCATTGTGTTCAATTATGTTGATCCTTGCTTGATTTGATGATCTGAATCTTTGTATAACGATGTACAGAATTATCAGCCTCTGTTGACGAGCCTCTTAGCTCGAAACACGCGTCAGGCTGTTCAAGAATTCTTCAATTAAAACTCATGCTAAATTTAGTTTGAGTTGTGTTTTTGTGCACAGATATCAGGCAAACCACCCTTTTGTCTCACTTATGTACTGTTGGCAACTTTGGCAGGTTGCCTTCTCTTTTGCCTCAATCTGCAGCCCTTGCACACATCAAATTGTCAGAGCGCCTTGTTTCTCACAACAATCCTTTTCTGCCAAAAATTCTTTGCTTATCTCAAGAGGGGTCAATGTGAGCAGTAATGTTGTGACAGAGTTTCACAGTAGCAGTTATTCAAATAAACCTTTATACTCAAGGTTTCTTGGTAAAACAATTATGAATTTATTTCGCAGTCCGTTGTATAAGCCATCTTCAGAAGGCACCAATATATGTAACAATTAAAATACACTTCAAATCACACTCTTAGTTTCTCTAAATTAGATTATATCCATTAGGGATGGCACACACACTTCCTACACCCTAAGGTGACTTAAATAGCTAGGACACTATGGACATTGATTTATCACTGGTACATTTAGAGCAATACTGAGTTTGGTGTAAAAGATAGAATAGAGGAATAAAACACAGGTTAACAAATAATTCACAAACAGGTAAGTACTTTTAAAAACCTTCCAAAGTTAAATGAGTTGAACCCTTTCCTGGGGGGAAAAGATAAAGCACAGAGTCGAAGGTAAGAAGAGTCTCTTGGGGAGCCAGGACAGCTAATGTTAACTGCACAATGTCAAGGGGAGCTGAAGATCTTCTTTGCAGGTAGGTAAAAAGTCTTGCACTATGTGTTTAGAAATGTTTGTAGAAAATAGAACACTCGAAGGGGCTACAAGCTGGGAGGCTTGTGAGGGGCAAATCTTTAGCAAATCTTTAAGGTCACCAAGGCAGGTCTCCGCTGAAAGCAAGTAAGGCTACACAACAAGAGGTAAGTTCTTAGACATTACAGTACCTCTGGTTAGAAGAAACGGTTCCAGCTGGCTTCTGTTCCTGTACTGCTCTGCAGATGCTGTTGTTCCTGAGCCTCAGTCGTAGGGACTAGAGGGAGGACGTCTAGGGACTCCTGCTCTGCAATGGGAAGGTCAGCGGCAGCAATGGGCAAACTTCAATTCAGCGGTTCTTCTGTGTTTCAGTTCCTCGCGTCTGACAGCAAATGGCAACACTGTGGTTCTTGTATACCACTCTGGACTTTCCTCGCACCTGGGGTCCAGCACTCTGTTGAGGTGGCTCAGGCTTGGTCAGTCCTGCATCAGGGAAGTCTGGAGGATCTTCCTAGCGCTCGGGTCTGACTTAAAAGCAACACACACAAAATGGTGTTACTCTCCCTGGGACTTTGGTTCCAGCAGCAGTGGAAGTACAGCCAGCTCCAAGAGGATGTCCAGATGGAGTTGATTGGTCCCACCAACTCAAAGGGAGAAGTCGTCCTTGCAGGGCTTCTCTAGTCGCGGCGAATTCGGCGCTTCAGCACAGGAGCAAGGCTTCACTGGGCAAACCAACAGTCCCAGGAGTTGCAGCAAGCATCTCTTCCAAGTTCTTCTTCGGATTCCTTCGTCCAGTGGTCGACTCTGCCTTCCAAGCCAAAAAGCCTAGCCTTTTATGCAGGTTTCTCCCATTCATTCCAGCCTAGGTGTCAATCACACAGCAGGGTGGCCGTCCTTGCCGGGCAG
This sequence comes from Ambystoma mexicanum, assembly GCF_040938575.1. Classification (NCBI taxonomy): domain Eukaryota; kingdom Metazoa; phylum Chordata; class Amphibia; order Caudata; family Ambystomatidae; genus Ambystoma; species Ambystoma mexicanum. The sequence continues at coordinate 156,044,065 of NC_090937.1, forward strand.
CCAGCCGCCCAATCACCTTTGGGTGCATTCCTGTAACCAAGGTGATAAAGCACAGTTTCGGGCACCTCCCTCACTTCCTGCCCCTGCCAGACCTACTGGAGCCAGAGGCGGGCTTCACTCGTGAATCCTGCCAAAGTCAAAACGAACAAAGGGGCCAAATCTGGTTTGGCGCACAGAGTAAATCTCAAGAGCGACCTTTCCAGCAAGAAATGCTGAAAAAAGACTGGTCCATTTTTGCGAAATGGGCACCCATGGGTGCCTTACTGCAGCTGCAAACGCAGCCTGCAGTAAAAACACACAATGGTAGTAAAAAGTAAACCACTGCCACCAGCCATTAATTGTAGAAAGGGTAACATAAAAATGTTACATGAGAAACTAGACAGAGGGGATAACCCCTCCAGCACCTTATGGTAACATAGTGTGTGCTGGGTCTAGAAAGTTACACAAGGTAAGTAAAGTAAATTTCACTTTACTGCTCTTGGAAACAGTAGTTTCACCAAGAGAAGGCATTTAAACATTTGGGAAATCTAAGACTTCCCTGTGCCACTGCACTGAAGGTGTTGTGTGTAACAATGTAAAAGATGATGCCTATGGAGTTTGTCAGACTCCAAAGTTAAAAGAAACGGAGTCTAAATCACAAATACATGAGAGAGTCAGAAAAAGGGCACTCTCTCTCCAGGTTAGAAATTAAGTCCTGAAGTCCAGCAAAAGAGCTGGGGGTCTCTAGGTACAAGGGAATGTGCACATTTTTGAGAATTCTCCCTAACAGCTGGTATCCCTGGTTGGAGAAGATGAGATGTGGGATGTTGGACAGCGTGGCGAGGCCTGCAAAGTCAGGCAGACTGAGCCATGACTGCCAGCGGGGGAGGAGAGGCGGCTGAGGCGACCCACTCTGGTGGAGCCTGTGGAATCTGAGCCCGGGCAGGGTTATAGGTCAAAGGTTCGAATTACAATAGGTTCGAATCAAAAGGACCGAAAACAAAAGGTTCGAAAAAATATATATATTTTTTTTGTTGCGGGGGGGGGGGGGGGGGAGTCCCCCTCCAACTCCAACCCCTGTTTTTGTGTTAAAACCCACTTTTTTTACCTACACGGAAACCTAAAAAAATATATATATAATTAAAAAAACAAATTCGAACCTTTGGTTTTCGATCCTATTGACTCTCACCTTTTGCATTCAAACCTTTTGTAATCGATCCTTTAACTGCTTTGGGCAGCAGAGTAAGGCACCTGATCCTGCAATGCAGCAGACAAGGAGCATTCCGTGTGGTCCCTGAAGAAAGAGTGGAGCCAGCAGAAAGGGCTGACAGCCGACTGGAGCTGCTGGCGACCCATGGGAAAGCCATCATGGGCTCCGGCAAGATCTTGGGAGCTCACCAAGGCACGGAGATCCACCAGAGAGGCAGCCGCAGGTCTGGACTGGTGGAGCCTGGACCTTCCGCTTAGCACTACCAGAGGAGCAGGGGCGGCTGCTGAGCGGCGGGTTCCGATCTGGAAGGGGAAGGGGAAGCAAGGGCAGACGAAGGCGACGGTGGGGAGACAATGGTTGTCTTGGTGGGAGGAGTGTGGGAGGAAGAGTGAAAAGGACTTGAACCCAAAAATTCAGAAGGCTAAACAGTCTCCCAAGACTTGACAGGGGTTCGGATGCAGAAAACCAGTGAACTCTCATAGGGGGTAGAGAGAAGTAACTATTTTATTTATTATTTTTATTTATTTATAAAGCGCCAAAAACCCACAGGTATTGGGGCGCCATAACATAAACACTGGACGTAATACAGACGGGATTTTAGGAGTGCAGTTGACTAGGCAACGTGGGGAGGATGTTAAGTGAAATAATAAAGTTTTCAGTCGTCATTGAAAGCAGTTTAGTACTTTTTGTAGTCTTAGGTCCACAAGAGGAGAGTTCCAAATCTTAGCAGCTTGGACAGGAAAAGATTTTCCCACACAGTTGGCGAGTTTGTAAGCTGGTGTCCTAACCATAACTAAAGTAGAAGAGTGCAAAGTTTGTACATGGTTACAAGGTTTTTAATGTAATGGGGGGCGTTGCCATACAAAGACTTGTGCGCTAGCATTGCCGCTTTGAATTTGTCGTGCATCAATGGGTAACCAGTGAAGTTCTTGTCGACTGTGTGAGAGCTATTTTCTGATCCTCCCCTCAATGATCCTCACTGCCTCATTCTGTATCACCTGCAAAGCCTGTATGTTTCTTTGGTGGGCCCCTACTAAAAGGGCATTACCAAAATCCAACCTGGAGAGAATGGTAGCACGGGCAACTAGGGCACAGTTAGGTTCAGAGAGGAACGGACGTAGATTCCTAAATTGTCGGAGGTAATAGGTACAGTTTTTAACAATCTGATTGATATGAGAGTCAGAGTCTAATGCAAAATTAAGATGGAAGCCCGAACTTTTAACTTTCTTGGAGACCTGGATGTGACGGTCATTGATTGGGAGACACATATCTGGAATCAAGTTTGGAGAAGGCATGAGAAGTACCAAAGGTAAGCAGCCCGGTTTTATTGCCAGTAAGGCACCTCCAATGCCGGCTCATCCATATTTCAATGTGATTATAGATGGTTTGGAGAGAGCAGGAGTCAAGGTCATAGTCTCTTGACAGTTCCAGTACCAACTGTGTGTCGTCGGCTTAGTTTGTAAAAAACACATTGTCAGCCAAGAGATCACACAGTGGTTTGATATACCGATTGAAGATTAGCGGGGAAATGCATGCTCCCTGAAGGACTCCACATACTATGGGCATTGAAGGTGAGATAGCGCTGTTCCTACAAACTTTAGATGTCCTGTGCGAAAGAAAGGATTGAACCCACCTGACAGCATTATTACTGTATTGACCATTGTTGCTGAGAGTATGAAGCAAACCATCATGATCTAAAAGGTCAAATGTGGCCGATAAGTCCAAAAGCACAAATAGGCCGACTTTACTTTTGTCTGAGATGTTGAGCATGTGCGATTGTAGGTCTTTAAGCACAGTCTCCGTGCTGTAGCAGTGGTGAAATCCTGATTGTCTGGCATGAAGGATATTGCTACCTTCAACTAAAGATTGAAGTTGCATGGTGGCACATTTGTCCAGAATCTTCAAAAGGAAGTTGCATTTTGTGATGGGGTGTAGATTGTTTGGGTCTTTAGGATCAAGGGCAGGTTTTTAACTAGGGGTGTAACAGTGACATTTATGTTTAAATCAGGGACCTGATTACATAAGAATGAGGAGTTCACGAACCTGACGCAGAATGGCACAAACATTTCTTTGTGTTGTAGATTGATATTCGGAGGTACCGCGCTTTCAAGAAAGGAGTGTATTTATCTCATCTGCTATAGTAATGAGGGTAAAGTCAAATGTGGTAGGTGTCTCATCCGTCTATGGTTACATGGAGTAGCAGGTACAGAGAGGTTTTCGTTAAATTGCTGCTTAATCTTGTTGCAAGCCTTTCCAATTTTGCCTTGAAAAGCCTGTTGTATGTTATAACAGTCTTGGTCCGTAGGTGTCACTGGAGCGGAGGAGGTACCTGCTTTCTCCAAGGATTGAACTATTTCAAAGAGTTTTTGTTTTGTTTTTAGACCCCTGTCTGTTAAAGAAATATTTATTTGCATTATTGATTGGATTTTTTATAATCTTTGTCTGAAGCTTTCCAAGCTGAGTTTGTAAACTCAGTGGGGCATTTTAGCCATACTGTCTCTGCCTGTCTTAAGTCTTTTCATTATGCTTAGTACTTCAGTGTACCAGTTTTGATGGCCAGCATTCTCCCTAACTAGCTTAGTTTTAATAGGGGCCACTGTATCTAGCATGTAGTTGAATGGGGAATAAAATGAGTTTACTAAAGTTGTGGGGATAACTCGATCAGTGGTGGTGTTCATTATCAGGTTCAGACATTCTTTTATGTTTTCTGCCGTAATCTTTTTAAAGTTCCGGTTTGAAACCCGTTTGTGTGGGTTTTTGTTATTCAAAATAGGATGTTGGAATTTAGATTGAAATGTAATTGAGTAGTGATCAGGCCAAATTCAAGGTTGGGTATTTTCGCTCTTTATACAGAGATTTTATAGCCGCAACCCAGTATAGGTTGTTGCCTTTGTCATGGGGTGGCGAGTCATTAAATACATGGTATTCCACGTTGTTTAGTGCAGTTTTGAGAGCAATAGCCTCTTTGTTGTTTTTGCGCCAGCGATAAAAAAAAATCTCAAGCCTTTAGCGTTGCGCAATTCCTGCACTTTAAGTTATGTAAGATCTTAACAATATCTTGGTTGAAGTTAGGCATATTAGTTGGAGGGCGATATACTAATATGAAGTTGACACAACTTTGGTTAGTAGGAGTCATTTTTAACGTGGAGAGTTTGTCTTAACAGGAGCTGGGTGCTTGAAACAGTCCCACCACCCGGTCCTGTAGAGCGATTCGCACAGTAGATGTTGTATACATCTTGTGTAACAAGGTAAACTAAGGGACCGCTGGAATCTGTTGTCCAAGTTTCTGTAAGAAATAAAAGATCTAGGTCGAGGTCCACAATGTAGTCGTGAACGTTATGTGCATGTTTAATGAGGGAGCAAGTGTTCAATAGGGCGCACTTCAGAGGGGTTTTAGTTATGAACCCATCATGCAGTGGTATTTTATCAGTTTTGGATACGCTATTGGTAAGGGAGACTGGCGGGTCAGTTGGCAGCCCAGTGTGTCTGCTTTGAGGACCGATATTCATGGAGTCTAAGTGACGCGTGTCACCATCTCCTGGCATTTGATTGAAGGGACTGTGGGGAGTAAGGTCAGTTATGTAGGTAATGAGGTAAGAGTTTTTTTTAGACTTGGGGTAGACTGGTGTGAGATAACATCATGTAACAGTCGGCTGCCTTTACTTGTGAGCGGGAGGCAGGTGACCCATCTGTACTAGAGGTAGCTAAATAAGGCACTGCTGAGTCCGATAGCATGATAGGTAAAGGGTCAAGTCTCATTTTGAGATATTTATCTACAATAGCAAGTTGACACATTTTATGTGCAGCAGCTATTAAGTTAATGTTCCCTAAGTAGCCCATCCTGTGGGTCGAGGAAATAAAATGCCAAAGCGGTACTATGCGTAAAGTACACACTATTTGCTCAAGACCTGGAGTGAGTGAGACCGAGTGAGACAGACACTGAGAGAGAGACTGAGAGAGACTGAGACACAGGGACCCGAAAAACCACACCCAAAGAATGCTGGCTAATGTCCACCGGACTACTGTAACACCAAGATTATGTGCAACTTTAAGAAAGTGAGAGTGCTTTTTCCTCTCTGCTGAGGTACACAGGAAGCTAAGGGTGCAGGGACACAGATGGTAAGTTTCCAATCAGACACCACTTCACAGCTCGATACTCGATAGTTGCAGCATACAACATGTTCTATCACAGGCACACAAGTCAGACTATTAGAGGTAGGTTGTTTTGTATTTTAAAAAAATTCTATTTGGGAAGAGGCTGAGCAGCGGTGGTTTCTGCCTAAATGGCCATGATGACTAGTTTGGGCATCTTCAAAGGAAGGGGTACAGGGAAGTTGAGGGAGAGGAGGGCCTGCAAGGGCCCGGAACAGACTGTGGGAGGATTGGTATAATCTTGGGGCGGGTGAACTGCTCGGCCAGAAGGCACTCAGTGATTGGTCTCCGCAGGTGGAAACACTTATTACGATGGATAGTCTTGTGAGGGTTGGCTCCTTGAATGTCAAAGATTTGAACTCGCCAACTAAGCGTGCTATGGTAGCGAGATTGTTTCACCAGGAGATCTTAGATGTGTTTTTCTTAAAAGAAACTAGATATAAGTGGGGCAAGGAATTAGGCATCAAATGATGGCAACTAGGAGGAGTAGTGTGGGCCTCGGAACAGGATAAAAAGGGAGGGGGTGGGTATTTTGTATAGGAAAACTCTGGGGCTAAGGGTTCATGAGGTGAGGAGGGGAAAGGAGGGAAGATGGGTACCAGTGAAAGGTACTACCTGACGCTGACCTAATGTGCAATATATGTCCCGAATGTGGGCCAGAGGGACTTTATCTCAGCCACACTGCAGGACCTGATGGTGTGCAAAGGTCTGAGATCTGTGGAGGGACTTCAAGTTGGTGATGGACCCTGCCAGACAGTGAGGGGCACAGATATGGAAGAGCATTGGCAGAACAGGCTAAGCTCCATTTCTTGTCCGATATGTGGAGGGTGGTGAACCAGACTGTGTTGGTGGCCAGGTTGTACTCTGTTCCACATCAAATAAATAAGTACATAGATCCCTTCTTCATAGATGAGGGGTGGGAATTTCTATTGACGGCGGCTACTGTTCAAACCGTGGGCTGGTCGGAATATGACATGTTGGTGATCACGCTGGGTTTGGGAGATGGCGTAGAACGGGAGCAGCGAACAATCTGTAATGACATGCTTTTCAAAGATGGGATCTTCGACAAAGGAATACAGGAAAATATTAGGGCTTAGTTCAAAATAAATGACACTGGGGAATTGGGCGTGAGGTCAATCTGGGAGGCTGGGAAAGCCACATTCAGGGGTCTAATCATAGGAGAAGGGGCATCCAAGAAAAGGGAACGGTCTTGATAGAATCTAATCTGAAAGGGGACATTAGGGCACTGGAAACAGGGATGCAAACATCTAAGTCAGGAATGGAAGATCATATCAGGGACGTGGGGGCCAAGCACAAAGAGTTGAGGGATCTGTGGTCAGACAAAGGCGAAACTCAGGTTCTGCAAACAGGCCTTATACGAAAAGGGGGATAAAGCTAATGCGATGCTGGCGAACAGACTCAAAAAGCAGCAAATGGACAAGGGGGTGCAGGAGATCAGAGGAGATGGGGTGTGGGGGTGGGTTCTCATAGAACTCCCGAGAGGCATTGCAAATGCCTTCGGGGCTTACCACAGCAGATTTTATAATGCACAAGGAGGGGGAGACAGCCCTGGGGCAGAGGAATTTCTTAATCGATTTAACTGTTTCCACAATGTTAGCGGAGGACCGGGATAAATTGGAGTACCTGATAACGCTACAGGAAGTAACTCAAGTGATCGGGACAATGAAATCTGGGAAAGCTCCGGGCCCGCATTGGTTTACACACAGCATTTATAAGAGGTGCGTAGGAGTGCTGGGACCATTCCTATAAATGCTATTTAATTCAATATTGGAAGGTGCAGGTGCATCAGAGTCATTTGTGAAGCCAGAATAGTAGTGATACAAAAGGAAGGGCGCAATAGAGAGAATCACAGCTCCTGGAGACCCATCTCTCTCCTAAACTGTGATGCTAAACTCTTTGCCAATGTTATGGCAAACCGATTCATCGCTGTCCTCCCGAGGGTGATCCATACGGACCAGGTGGGTTTATTAAGAACAGGCAGGGGGGCGGATAATGTACGGAAGATCCTGGACCTCATGGGGTTCTTCAAAGGAGATGAAATTGATCCAATGCTTTTATCCCTAGACTCTGCGAAAGCATTCAATCAATCACTAAGTGAAGTCAATTTCACTCCACTGTTCTGGGAAACAGTAGTTTATTCCAGATAAGGTAGTTAAACGTTGGGAAAGCCTGAAAGGCTTCCCTGTGTCACTGGACTGAGGGTGCTGTGGTACACGAATGAAAAAGATGATGCCTATGGAGTTGGTTAGACTCCATAACCAAAGGAAACACAAAGGTAAAACACATCACACTCTCTCCAGGTAAAATAATCAAGTCCTCAAAATCCAGCAAAGTTGCTGGGAGCCTCTAAGGTAGAGGGAATTAGCACATTTTTGAGAATTCTCCCCAACAACCATGTTGTCGGTTCGTTCTCCCTCTTTGTACACTGTATCTAGACCCAGTAGGCATGAGCATGCCAACTCCATTTATGATAACACTGACCAGTGCCCCCACCTGGTGAGCCTAACTATAATTTCCCCAGGAACAAAATATTTGTTAGGGGCTTTAGTGCCATTGCTTATTTTAGGACCCCAGTAACTGTCTCCCACTGACTATCAATCATGTTTCCCTATCTACCCTGTTAAGACATATTTTCCTTTTGGTGCTTTCTCTCCATGGACATCCATGAGGCATGCCAACTTTGTGTTGATGTCTGTAACCTGTTCTGAGTTTTGAAGGTAAGAGAAGCCACTTTACTCTGCTTACCTTGCTTACCTTGTGTTTTGCTTTCCAAAAAGTGCATGTCTTATTTTTATCCCCAGTACACTAACTGAAAAACAACCTTGGACGCTGGAAGACCATTATTCACACTCCGATAATACAAGGGCTCTTTATGGCCGTTTATTCTCAATCAGCATACTTAACAAAATAAATGCAATAAAGAAAATAAATAATTAATAAATGGTTTTAAAAAAAACTTGTCACTGCTGAACATTTACTCATCTTAGCCAGGATCCCTGATAAGCTCTGAAAACATGCCAGACACAAGAGATTCTCCCTGCAATGGGAATGGAAAGCTGTGCGTCTACTCTTCCCCCAAAGCTTTTCTGTCTGACTGTTTTGGGTGCTTCCTGTTTTAAACCTCACACAAATCCATAATGGCACTTTCCAGAACTTTCTGGCTTTCCACCAGTTGCCAATTCCCATGGATCCTCAGCCGAATGACCTATGGCAACCTCACGAGGTAAACTCTTCCCTTTCTTGCAAGCATAACTTTCCTTCAGCTCCTGCAACATTATCAGGTGCCAGCTGGTACTTTTCTTCAAAACAATCCTTCAAGCAATGCAGAATATAACTAGTGAGCCTGGCTGAAAAACATGTTTGCCAGTGATACAGTGTTCAAACTTCACATTAAATGTCCATTGCTGCTCTGGGTGCACCTAAAATATATTTCACACTCCATAATTTTGTCAAAAACATTACAATTCAAAAGCATTAAACCTGGCTAAGCTAATCTGCTTTGTAGGCACTGATCAGTCCCTAAGACCATCAGTGCAGGAGAACTCTGTTCTGCATAGGCAAATTCTCTGTTTTTTTCCCCTGCAAAATCACCTTACTTTGAAGTACGGTAGATATGCTTTGTGTCCCTATAACTTTGTTATTTGCAACTTTGTGGTTACTAACATGAGGTGTCCAAGATGGGCTGGTGGCAGGGGATGCTTTTCTACTTTTTTCGTTTTTATTGTTTTGTGTACTTTTACATGTTTACCGCTGTGATGCTGCAAATGCCTTATGGAGGGACAGGGCCTCCTGGTTCTCATCCTACCACTTCTGTGTATGTGTTTTCTCTGTTTTCTGCCACTGAGGTCCAGCCTGAACCTATGGCAGTGGAGCTCTTCCTGTTTTCCTTTTTGTGAACAACACCCATCGGATAGCCTTTTTGGCACCCATTGGTTGGGGTACACCCTTGTGCCCCTTGTGTGTTTTGAACACCTATGTGTTGCCCACAGAGCAGGGTATGGGCTGGTGTCAGCTACATGCTGACTTGGCAGTGGCTCAGAGTGTCCTCCTTTTCGAGACACCCAGACATTGCCATAAGAACCAATGGATACCTGCAGGGAGGCAAGATGGCCCCTGTGGCCTCTTGGTTTCTATTGCCTTTTAACATGTTTCCCAAAGTCCTGGGAAGCCCCGACTCTGTCCATTCCTCCTGGCTGGCTGTTGGATGGAAATACCATATATGGCTCTGGGGCTGTCTCCTGTCAGACAAACTGAGCGAGTCTTCCCAGGGGCTGTGTGTTGTCGGTACACCCTAGGGGTGGGACCTGTATAAATGGAATCTTAAGTGAACTCAAATTCTGTGTTACGGGTCTCTGGTTTGTGTGTGTGTGACGCGTTGAATGAGACAGCCCTTACTGAAACTGACATGAATGCAGTATAGTGTGCTGAAAGGCTGGGTATTTACCTCAATCCACATTTTTTGTTATGGGTGTCTGGGTAGAGTGAATTACCTGAATGCTTGTGAGCCTGATTGGCTGCCTGCCTGCATGAATACTCTTCTGCCCGATTGGCTGACTGAGTCTGGCTCTGCCAGAGTTAATGGGGAACGGATGTATAGATCTGGTTACCTCTCCGTTACCAGTTTGTTCTGAAGCTGAAGTTGAAGCTGAAGCGAGAAGAATCTGTTCCTTGAAGCCCAGCTGAAGAAGTCGGCTGCTGCATTTCTTTGTGTAATCCAAAATGGACCATCATGCAACCTGCTACTCTTCATCAGAAGTACCTTGGAAGCCAGTCCTGTGTGCCTGTCGTCCGGAGAAGGGGTCTTCGTTAGTCCTCAGGAGGAGTGCCCGGACATCTCGAATTGTAGAAGAAGCCATTGCTGTCGCCCAGAAGATCGGGTAACCTGGCATGGTGCTGCTGGACACCCAGAGTTGCGCAAGTTCCAAACTGCCTAAGAACATTTCAAGGGACACCCTTGTCATCATCACTGACCACTTTTTTTCCACGAGATAGAGTCCAGAGACGCTGAGTGTAGAGAAAGACCCGTTGGTGGGATTCCCGCTACCAGAAGCTAACAAAGACAGCCCGAGGGTTTAGGCATGGTGAAGGTCCTGGGTAGTGGTTGAGTCCAAGTCGCCAGGAGCCGTCCAGAAATCCTTGCGGCAGCACCGAAGAACCGAAAGTCGGAATACCGCGATATTCTGAAACCCGACACCAAAAGTGACCGATGCACTGGTCGCCTCCAGAAGTCCTTGAAGGATCCCAGGGGGGTCTTACTCTCAGCTGGCAAGCCTTTAAGGAGCCCACAGCAAGTTTAATCTTCACAGGACTTCTAGAGGTGCAGAAATCGTCAACCAAAGGAGAGCATCGCAAAGAGCAAAACTGCTGCACTTCAGAAAGACTATGGTTACATTTTTCTTCTGGGACTCAGCATCGCAGTAGTTCCTCCTTCCAAGGGGGAGTCCATCCTCAGAGGGAATCATCGAGTGAAACCAAGAAACTCTGCCACTTTGCCTGCCAAGGCACCAAAGGTGCTGTGATGAGGAAGAACATCTTTTAGCCTCAGGAGTCGTCCAGGCGTCCCAGATTCGTCTTGGATCCTGTTCTCCTGTGGCCCCTCGGTTACTTTGGGGTGGTAGAATGTTTTAAAAGAAAGCAGGTGGTTACTGAACATTATTGGACTGGGTTGTAAAAGATAAGCGCTTTGGATTAAGGCGCTATATAAATAACACATTATCATTATAAGAGAAGTTACTCCATAACCTTTCCCTTACAGGTTTTCCTATGTTGGGGGTGGGGAGATCTTCTCTCAGAATTGTATATGTAGTATAAAGAAAGCATTCTGACACTGTTCATAACTAACCTGCCTTTCGAATGGATTGTGTCCTCCAACGTATTCCTCATCTTTGATATCTCGTCCAGCTTCGGCTGCTTTCGTAAAAACAAAATTCTCGTCAGAGGGTGCTGTGGATCAATGGCATTGAATCGATGGCTCTCGAAGGCCTCCGTCGAGGGTGACGTCATCGGGTGTATAAGTAGCACGCGCGGTGCCCGTTGGCTCCAGTTCCGTTTTTCCGTAAATGTGTTTGCTTCGGGGACTCAGCGCGGCTCATTATTATTTACTTACTATGCAGCTCATCAAAATGAAAAATATCATCGACGACATATCTTCGTCATCAACCCCAACGACACCTCGTTCAGGTTTCAAGAAGTGCAGAGAATGCGATTCAAATATGTCCATCACAGATCTGCATCGCTCGTGCCTATGGTGCTTGGGGGATGCCCACGACATGGATTCCTGCTCGAAAAGTCAGGCAATGACGAGTAAAGCCCTGCGAGAAAGGAAGGGAAAATTGCTGGTAGGCCGTAAAACTAAATCTGATTGTTTCTCGACCATCGAGTCTGGAGAGCGTTCTCCTTGACGCGAAAAGGACAATAAGAGATCAAGATCTCGTAGTGGCTCCGGCCACTCGTCGTCTTTGACGAAATGATCGAAAAGCCGGCACCATCGGTCGCCGTCCTCTTAATCATCATCGGACGAATCACCCAGAAAATGTAAGTACCCCACAAAACTTTCTTCTTCTGCAGAGTGGGAAGCATTTCGTATGAAAATGCCAGACATTTTTGAGAAGGTCAAGCCTCCATACGCTCCTTCTTCGGAAGTCGGACGAGAGCGGTCCCATTCCGACACTTGCTCGCCCTCGAGCGCGGGTGATCGAAGATAGACCCATCGAGAACCTTCAAGGTCTCAGATGAAAGAAAGTCACACGAGTCGTGACAGGCGTTCAAAGTCATCGACGCTATCGAAGACTCCACATACCCTGAAGAAGAAATCTTCTAAGATGACCGTTGAACCGTCAGCGCCATTTCCATTGACTCCTTTGTCGACGTCGACACCAAAATCATTGGCGCCAAAAATTACTGTGACTTCAACTCAGCCTTCTGAGCGTGTAAAACTGGCAAAGAGGCTAAATCTAAGCCTCCCCAAAGCCTACACCTTTGGTGGTTCCTGAGATAGTTTATACTCCTTTGCCTAGAAAGGAATACTTTAAATCACTCACCTCAATTTTTGAGGAAGAGGAGGTTCCGTTTGGCCTTGAGTTTGGAACTCCTAATGTCCTAGATTGTTTAATCTCAGAGGAGAGTAAGATGAGAGATCTGGTTGACACACTGCACAATGCTAGTGGTGTGGACACATCACCTGAAACTGAGTTTGGTAGACCAGAGCAGGCGGGGACACTCCTTGTTTCGGCACCTGATATCAAAGGTAGTTGAATACCTAGGTTGAGCTAAACAACCAGCTCAATTCATCCAGGATGACCTTACTGATATTCTGGACCACGGTCCACCTACAGACCCAATCTTACTCCTTTGATGTGGCCTTACAAAATAGGGTGGCCAAAAATTGTGAATCCCCGGATTCTATCCCTGTGGTAGATAAATCCCTCACGAGAAAATACTGCCCTTCCATCAGCGACCCTGGCAATCTGTTCAAACACCCTACTCCCGAGAGTCTGGTGGTCCAGGCAGCCACAGCTACATCTAATAAAGCGGCGTACCCTACCATCCCTCCGGATAGGGACGACAAGCGTGTGGATGGATGGGCGCACAAGGTATTTTCAGATGGGAGTATGGCCCTTAAATCAGCCAACTCCACATGTGCCTTAGCCAAATTTTCGTACACTCTGTGCACATCAATGGCGGCGGAGCACCTTCCAGAAGGGGAGGAAAGGGAAGGTTTCCTAGCTATCGTTAAGGATGGCAAAGAAGCCATGCAGGAATCGTTTCAATCTGGATTAGACACTGCAGACAGCATCAGCAGGTCTATGGCTACAAGCACGGTTATGCGCAGATTTGCATGGTTGCGGAAGTCGGGTTTCGCACCAGATGTTCAGGCACGTCTTCTAAACATGCCATTTGACAAGCCTCGCCTTTTTTGGTAGCAAGGCTGACGAGAGCCTTGAGAGGTTGCAGACCTCAAAAGCGGCTGCAAAATCTTTAGGGGCTGCTGTTTGGCAACCTCAGACTTTTCGTTCTTCAGGACAACCTTGGATGGGGCGATCCTATCATTACTACTCTCATTTGGAAAAGTGAGAGGAATAGCCAGTCAAAGAAGCCAAAGAAGAAGAAACCCTTGTGGTGGACGAGGAAAAAGTGCAAAGCCAGCACCAGCTTCCTTGCCATCGGCAGCTGCAGCAATCGCTCCAAAACCACTTTGAGAGCTTGCGTCACGAATCATCAGTGGGGGGCAGACTGTCTCAGCATCTCGAAGAAGGGCGAGCAATTACTTCAGATGCTTGGGCTCTGGAGACAATAGCCCAAGGTTACTGCCTTCCATTTATAACGCAGCCTTGCAACAATCCACTGGGCAAACACTCTTTGAGGATTCCAAATCCGCTCCTTGTGCATGACATTTTAATCCTGCTAGAGAAAGGTGCTATAGAACCAGATCCCCAAGAAAGATGGGGGACTGAGACCCATCTTGGACTTGAGATACTTGAATAAGTTCCTTATGAAGGACAAAGTCAAGATGGTAAATCTTTCTCAGATCCTTCAGTCCCTCCAACTTCAGGATTGGTTGGGGTCATTGGACCTTTAGGATGCTTATTTTCATGTGCCAATCTATCGCAAGCACAGGAAATACCCAAGGTTCGCTGTTGGTGGCTCGCACTAGCAGTTTTGAGTTCTGCCATTCGGGTTGACCTCCGCCCCAGGGTCTTCACCAAATTGATAGTGATGGTGGCAGCGCATCTCAGGAGAGGGGGTATTCATGTATACCCCTACCTCGACGATTGGCTGATCATGGCGCACTCTCCTGAACAAGCCCTGTGTCATCTCAGTCACCTGCCATTCCCTTCACAGGCTGGGCTTCTCCCTCAATTTCAAGAAGTCACAGATGACACCTTCTCAGCAGCTCCAGTACAACGGCACTGTATTAGATACATCCTTGGGAAAGAGCTCACCACCCAAGGTGAGGGCTCAAGACATTCTTCAGATGGTTACCGAATTCCAAACTGCCCAGAATCTTCTGGCCTTCGGTTTCTTGAGGTTGCTCGGCCTCATGGCATCCTGCATTTTTCTGGTGCAAGAAGCCCACCTGAGATTGAGGTCCCTTCAATGGGCTCTAAGAACTCAATGGTCACAGTTCTCTGGAAAGATGACAGACCGACCTTCAGGTTCCAAGCAAGGTCGCACAGGATCTACTGTAGTGTGCCTGCGAGGACAATATTCTGAAGGGAGAACATTTTTTCGGCAACCATGGCCGGAGATTACAGTAGTGACGGGTGCCTCACTCATGGGGTGGGGAGCCCATACCAGCGATCTGTCAGTCGGCGGTCGTTGGTCCCCATCAGAGTCCAAACTGCACATCAATCTTTTGGAGCGGAGGGCAATCAGACTAGCGCTGAAGGCCTTCCTGCTCTCGGTCAGGGGAAAGAATGTCCAGATAATGACGGACAACACAGTGGCCATGCATTACCTTAACAAAAGGGGTGTAGGGTCACTACCACTGTGCAGAGAAGCAATGCAGCTCTGGTACTGGGCAATTCAAGAAGGAATCTCCTTATCAGCAATTCACCTAGCCGGGGAGGAAAACACAACAGCGGATGCTCTGAGCAGGCAGAGTGCAGTGTCCCACGAGTAGGAACTAGCTCAGGAAGTTCTTCAAGAGATCTTCGCCCTTTGGGGAACCCCTCAGCTTTGGTGGGTTGTAATAATATCATCAATGCTAGTTTGGTGCCTTGGATAAAGGATATTCATCTGGAATTAGCAAAACAAAGTAGGAAGTAATGATACTGGTGAATTCTGGTCAGTGATGCGTCGCCTAGAAGGGAATCCAGACTCAGCATTACGCAATTTGGTGCCAGAAAAAAGCTGGATAGAATATCTGTCAGCAAGCTTCAAGAAGCCGGTAGAATCAGAAACTCCTCTAGACTCCTCTGCCCGCTGGCATTTGCCCCTGGGGGTGCAGTCTATAATAGATCTGATTACCAAATCCTCCAACTCCAGAGCAGCAGTTTTTTACTGCTATAAAAACAGCCTCTACTTGGGCCAAAATATTATCCTGGCTATTTGGAGACATTTTGGAACGCCGACAATTCCCTGTATCGTGGGAATCGGCAGTTATCCCGCTATTTAAGGGGGCGATCGGTTGTAACCTACAAATTATCGGCCCATCGCCCTCCTGGACTTCGAGAGCAAACTCTTCATGAAGATTCTATTGGAGGAGCTACAAATCTGGGTAAAGGAAAAAAAATTCTTTCAAAAACATCGAGCGGGCTTCAGAGGCGGACACTCGACAGCATTAAATGGTCTAATATTAAACATTGTAAGTGAAAAGACTATGGCCAAAGGTGAACAACAGTTATATGGAGTTTGGGTAGATTTCTCAAAGGCGTTAGACCATGTGAATAGAACACGCCTTTGGGTAAAATTGAAGAAATGGCCCCGGAAGGTCTCTTGTCTATGCTGGTAGAATTGCATAAGGACACATCCATCAGAGTCCGGCTAGACAATGAAGGACACCTGTCAGAACCAATAAAGGTAGAAAGAGGAGTACGTCAGGGCTGTCTGGGTGCTCCCCTATTCTTCAGTTTCTACCTTGCTGACATGGGAGAGGCATTGGAAGAATCAGCATTAGCCAGCCCCAAAATAAATGGGTGTTAGATCCAATGGCTTGCTTATGCTGATGACGTGGTCCTTCTAGACAAGACTCCAATAGGGTTTCAGCATCTTCTGGATAGATTGTATATCTATGCAAAGGATAACGATCTTGCAATCAATCCAAATAAATCGAGGATTGTAGTCTTCAAACATCCTCTGAAGAAGATAAACTTTCCGGATTGGAAACTTGGGGGACAGAGCATCCTAAGAGTAGAAGAGCTAACCTATCTGGGCTACAGGGTTTATTCTGCACCATCACATAGTAAGGTTGAACAGGATTACAACTAAAGATCTCGCAACTTGTTCCTCATATGAAAAAGATTTCATCAAAATTCTGTACATTTTCACTTATACCACTAATCAAATTCTGTATTGCCAAAGTGGTT
This sequence comes from Ambystoma mexicanum, assembly GCF_040938575.1. Taxonomy (NCBI): domain Eukaryota; kingdom Metazoa; phylum Chordata; class Amphibia; order Caudata; family Ambystomatidae; genus Ambystoma; species Ambystoma mexicanum. The sequence continues at coordinate 156,060,454 of NC_090937.1, forward strand.
CCAGTAATCCTATATGGGTTAGAAGCAAAAACATGTCTAGGGAACGTAGATTGGCAAAGGTTGGAGGGGCTAGTCTGGAAGAGAGTATTGTGCCTTCCATCGAGCCTGTCAATGTCCTCTCTCAGATTCGAACTGGGCCTAAGATCACTCAAAGCCCAGGCTGAAAGGAAGCTAATCTCCCTCTATCGACTATTAATCACTGCCCAGAAGGATACCCTGTATTTTGATATCAAAGTCCATCTTGAAGCAAAAAATCGAAAACTCTCTCAAACTTGGAAGAAAGAACTCTGTATGGCTTGGAAAAAGCAGGAACTGATTTAGAGATGCTTATATCCAACCCTTCAAAGGCAAAAAAGCTCTTAGAAGAAACAGACTGGATTTTGAAAATTGATAAGATGCGATCCCACACATCATAAAATCTGTTCCTGAATGCAGAAAAAAACAGGGAACTATGGACCAATATCTTCTAAAATTCCCAGATTTGAGGATCAGAACAAACTTCCTTAGAATAAGGCTTAACATAGCACATACAGGAGAGATTCTCTCAATCAGGGGAAAAGGGGAAGAGGCAATCGCTTTAAGTAATATCTGCAAAACAGCTTCCAACCAGTCATTGAAACATTTATTATTGCGCTGTGAAGGGACCTGGCCCGCAAGACTTTTATTCTTCGCAAAATTTGGAGTTGGTGGGGAGGACCACATTGCAGACCTGTTCTGAATAGACTAATTGCTGGACATTCAAGCTCTTTAACAATAGCGGTGGTGAAAGTCCTCGAGAAATTTGACGTCAAGAAACAGATCATAAAGGCTTCTTAGGAAAATTGGTACCCCTAAGAAAATTGCTGACAGCGGACCAACATTATGAGGGACCAATATATTTTTATTCATATTAGTCATTATACCAAAAAGGCTTGATTTTAATTTTTTTTATTATGATTTTATTTTAATGCAATTTCAGAACAAAATATAAACAGTGAAGAGCCCATTATATTTTGTAAAAGGTTTCATCTAACCAAATACAAATACATTTTTTTAAAAAAAGTATTAAGCCTGGCTGCTCGATCATTGTTACCAAATTGAGAGCCCTGGCTGCGGGTGTTTTGTGCCTTTACCATACTATATAGAGGGCAGAAGTACAGATACCCCCTCCAGTCTTTACAACCACATAGTGCCAAATAGAGTAACTCTAAAATGGCAGTTCCATGAGATTTTTGCCATCTTGTTGTTTGACCTTTTACTGCCCTCACAGGGCTGACATTCACATATATGTTGAGCCCTTTCACAGGGAAAGCTCCAGCTGTCCCTGGCAAAGTAGTGTTATGTTTTTTTGTGGCCTGGTATGGTGGCTGGAACTGGCTGGTTCCAGTCCACATCCATGCCTGAGTGTTTGTTGCTGACAGATGTGTTGACCAAAGACTGTCCAGGATGGAACCCCATGGCAGTTTGAAGGGAGTTGATACTTGCCATTGGTGACCATGTGGTTGACTCCAACTCAAATCCAGAATAGAAGAGGGACTGCTGCAGCCATTCAACAGATTATCGTTGGAGCCAAGACTCCTACGAAGAGGATCATCGTGCTGAAGACATGGAACTCTTCATTGGAAGCCAGCAGTGTTTTTTGTTGTTGCTTCAACTGTCCCTGCTAAATCCTGCTCTTTTACTGATCTTCAGTAGGTATTCATTGGTGAAGCCTTCCCCTGCAGTTGCAGGTCTCCAGAAAAACGAAGAGGGACATTGATGGCCCAGTTCATTTGTTTTTGCCACAAGGGTTGACGCACTCAATTTCTTTGAATGGCGAGCACTGATTGCGGCCTGAAGAGTGGCCTGGGGGGGGGGGGGTCATCTGAAGTTGTTGACAGAGTGGTTGTCCTTCTGTCCAGTAGAGGTGTCCAGCTGTCAAGTGCTGATTCATCAGACGACTGAACTGCTAATTTGCTAGAACCGACCTTTGTACCTGAGACCCCTGGACTGGTTATTTCAGATACTTCTACGGTAGTCCCAGAGACTGCTTAAACTTACCTGTTGCTACTCACCCCACCACTTAGGGTTTGACAGGGCAAGTAAACTTACCTATTCCTACCACCCACCCCCCTTCTGAAGAGAACTGCATTGACTCTAGGTCACTTGGCCTCCAATTATCTAGCTAGGGAGGGAGTTTTAAAGGTGTAGTACCTTATGCTTTAAGGTTTGTTTGGTGTTCGAACTCTCATTTTAAACCTATTAGTTCTAGGGTTACTAACCTGGTTCTTATAATTCACTTGCTTTGCTATCCTTCATAATTCGGAATCTGATCTAAGTGTATTCTAACATTGAGGTGTTGGTGCTCTTACCAGAGCATACAAAAGGCAATCTGTATATAATAGTTGTGAATATTTTAGTGAATTACGACTGGGGTATTTCATTGCTAAGCTGTTGTCTAATGACTAAAAATCTATTTTTATTTATTCTGTAGAACTCACATTATTAAGAGTGCTCTGTGTGTGCTTAACTGAACCCTTCACAATTCTGACTTCCTAAACCTTTCTGCTCAGTCACACTCCCCAGATAGTTATGGCTGCATAAGTGTGTCTGTACCTGTTCACTAGAATAGAGTAGCCTCTCGGAATCTGTACACAAGGCTGATTCTGAAAGTCCATCTTAACATACCCCCATCTATCCCTCTCAGTTGTTAATAATAATAATAATTAGTATTAGTATTAGTATTTGCTGGAATCCTTCACTTCACTTTATTTTATGATAATATGAATAATAGTATTTTGCTATCACGCTGGTTATGTATATGCTTTTTTTAAAAGTAATACAGAAACTGTTAATGCTACTGATTTTCTCTGCGTCCACCCAGCCAGGATTTGAAGATGTGCTTGCAGGTTTTACACCAATTGCTACCCATCTCTGAAGATGTGCATATAGTGTCTAGCTGACCCCATGGATAAACCCACTTAATTGTCTGTAGTAAATGTCTTCTCCCATGCGTTGCCAACAGATAACCACAGTGGCAGATGTTCTAGGTATTTTCATCTTGTTACCGCAGGTTCAGGATTGTAAGACAAACCGTGTCTGTGCTATGTGTCTGTCAAGACAGTCATATCTGACACCCGACCGCCTTTGGACAGTGGTCCTTAGTTCTTTCCTCACTCCTTTGCCCCAGGGTTGCCTTATTTTGTAGTTCAAAGCAGTCACTCAGTCTCTCGGTTTTTATACAGTTCCAAACTCTTCTTTCTTGGCTCTGTCTTTTTTGACAGAGCATAGGGCTTGTCAGTCCCTCTCCTTGGTCCTCACTGACTCTGCTTCCAGGGCCATTAGAGGCCCCTTTTATCGTACAATGGGATCATGCATTTGACTTTGTGGGAACAGTGTGCCCCAGGAGTGCTTCTTCCTTCCTCCCGCCTATAGGACCTCTAAAACGCCCCTTCTTAGCTTAAGGTTGGACTTGAGGTCTCCCCTTCGTGCCTTATGCTCAGCTTAAATCATTTGCTGTGCTTGCTTGCCACTAGCTGCTCTCCTGGCCATGGTCTTAAAGGACTCTCCACCCTTCGTTTCCTTTAGCCATGCTCTCCTCCTCTCAAGTCCTGCCTTCATTCTCCCTCGCAACGCTCTGTCCTCTCCCTATTCATTCTCCAGTTGTTTTACTTCCCCTTTTCATTCTTCCCCCTTGGATGTTTCTGTTCTTTCTCCTATGTTTTTGCTCTGCTATATCCACTACACACTCCTTCACCTGTCTTTCCACTCCTCAGTAGCCATGCTCCCCAAACATCTTCAACACCTTCCTTCTGGCGGCCCACCCTTTCAAAGTCTATGCGGGTGTGTGATTTACCTTGGGTAGGAGTCCAGCTGCACGATTGTACCTATTTGGGAGTAGGCGTTTAGTTTCACAAGGACTTATGCAGAGTACAGGTTCCCCGTATCGAGCCTATATACATAGGACCACAAGCTCCCCTCCCTCCATATGGATTGACTCGCAGAGCCTCCCTCATGTCAGTTAATGCTGCATTTTTAGCTTAAAAACTCCCTGCTGTCTTGTATCTCTAGAGTTTACGCGGCCAACATTTTAGCTTTTAATCAGTTTGCATATAAGCTAACAATTGTATCAATTCCTTTATCTTGCATTAATTTTTTTAAAGAAATATTGTTCTCTCAACACATAACCATACAGCGTATAAACATGTGTAGTGAATGTAGTGTTATCCAAACCCATCACCACACCATATGTTTAGTAACAGTACAATCATTTAAAAGAGATTGTATTCCTAAATCTATTTCTTCTTTTGGAACCAATGCAACCCAAAATGTTTTGGTTCTAGTATATTGTGAACCTTCTTCAGGGGGAAGTCGAGATAAAAATGCTGGTGAGGGTATGCAGCATTATGTCAATCTTGAAAGATGTAGCACTACAAAGTTGTTCATAACTGCAAAGGAGGTGCCTAACCCAGATGCACTGTTCCACTGAATGTCTTTTCAGTCTTTAACAGTTTATGGTAGATCGTTCCTCTCAGTCTCTTGTCTCCTTTCTAACGTAGGGACTCCTGGCTTGTATCTCCCCTCCAATTGTCTTTCTTTAGTTCCCCACCAGGGAACTTCCCAGTGTTCGAAATGGAGATCTCCTGGTCTTTGGCCTGCATAGGGACGCAGTCCTCCCGCCCCACTTTGGGATCTCGCTTCTTTCACTGCGCTTTGGGGCTTTGTTTTCTATACCCTGCTTCGTGGTCTTGTTTCTCTCACCCCGGCTTGGCGTTTCACTTCTTTCACCCTGCCTTGGGGTATTGCTGGGCCTTGCTGCCCTCCTCCCAGGTGCACTGCATACCTCAGGTTTCCTGGTGGTGCCCCTCGGGGGAATCAAAGTTTGCCGGACGTTGTGCCACTTCTTCGGCTTCTCCATGGTGTTCAGCATCAGGCGTCAGCTGCACTCTTCCTGCAGCCTTCCTGTAGGATCCCAGCAACGCCTTCTCACTATACCGCTCTCATTTGGCGTTTGCTCGCCAGTCTTCTGAACCAGGCATTTCCTGCTCCTGGGTTGGCCAATGTACTGAGTGTTCCATGGTTTCCCAGCAACTTGGACCAACCCTCAGGCCTGCCACACCTCCAGGTAGGAAGTTCACGGGCTTCTCCAGCATTGCCGGTTTCTCTCAACCCGGTTGAGGGCTATTGGCCTCTTCCTCTGTGTGTTCAGCTGGGCTCCCTCGGGTTTCCTATTTGAGCATATCAGGGTGGCTGCCGGGTAGCCATACTTTTCCTGCTTCAGTCTTCTTCTCCACCAGTTTCCCCAAACGAGTGAGAGAGGGAACCAGTCCCCAGCAGAGACCAGTTGCAACTGAAATGAGCCTCCCTATAAACAATTCTTCTCGCCAGTAGCCAACTCCTGATTGTCTGACCTGTCCGGCTTCCCAAATGGAGGAGGCAGTGTTTACATCATAGGCCTCTGAGGGTAGTTTGTCCCCTCATTGGTTATGATATGATATGGCATTTGTAACGCGTCTGTACACGTTAGTTTGAATATCTGTTAAGTCAATCAAGGGTTTCAATGAACCTTACTATAGAAGGTCTTCTCCAATTTATCTGGTTAGCCCCTCCTGTATGGGTATCGCCCTCTGCATTCCCCCTCTTCTGTTAAATAAGCCCCCTCCCCTTCTCTCCATTAATTAAATATTTACCTAAAGGCCTTAATGGGTAATCTAACCCAAAACTTCATCACTGGGCTATTTTGGTTGTGCTGCCATTCAACTGCGAGTGAGGCGGAAGCCCTTCACCTTCAGAAAACCTAGTAAAGGAATTTACTGTGTCCTTCCCCTTCAGTGCAGCAGCTTGCAGGGTCTCGCCCGTCCCAGGCTGTCACCACCTCCCCTTTATTATGCCAGCATTAACACATTCCATGGCACAGCACCACTGTACAGCTGCCGCAGCTCCAATTGGCACGTACAGGTTTCCCCCAGTCTTCCACTTTGCTGCCACTGGGATTCTGATGTGTATTGGGTGTGTGGGAAACCTCGATTCAGCACATTAACTGTGGTAAGTAGCACCTTCACTTTCTGGTTGCCCCCAAATGAACAAATACTCCAGCATGGGGTCTTGCGAGGATTCACATGCTCATAAATGTTCCCCGTCATCAGCCTGGGAATCCTCGGTAAAGGAAAGCAGTTTAGCTTTCAATTAAACTGCTAGTCTCCTCTATAGCCTATCGGGGACCTTTGGGTCATTCTGCACCCAGGCAATGACACTTGTCCTCCAAAGCCCCAGCCCTGGTGACCATCTTCAGATTTGACCACACTGTTCTAGTTTTGGGGGACCTCGTGTATCGCACCTCAAAAATTGTAGGTTTTTAACAATTTTTTTGTTTTTCTTATGAAGAAATCTTCCATCTATTCTTTGTCAACAGCCACGCACCGACTACCGACAGCGGGGACCCGTTGTCGGTGAAGATCTTCAATCCACCGTCAGATCTTCAACCCGTGGCGCCAACAGACCCAGGCTTGGGTCCTACATCTTGACATCTCAACCATGACTGATACCACAAAGCAAAGCCGCTTCATGGCCTGTTAAAGCTGCGGCCTGAAGAACATTTTCGTCGAGGACCAGCCGGCACCTCAAGTGCCTTTGTCTTCATCTTGATCACGAAGTGAAAAGGATGCCCCATCTGCAAATCCTTCTCCTTGAAGACAAAGAAGGATCGCCATCAGAGGCTGGTGGCATGGATCGAGGAAGGGAAGGCCTTTGATGTGGCCTCCGGTGCATTCATGCCTCTTCCAGGGCAGGCAGGTCCTCTGAGTGTTCTCCCTCTGGTAAGGCGAGGCTGAGGTCCTTAATGGATGCTTCCACTGAAAAGTTCCAAAAGAAGGAGCAATCCCACACTCCGTAATCCTGCTCATCGGTCTTTGGGGCTGCGGGACCACGTTCTGGAAACAGTCGGTTTTACATTGCTGACTCAGTCGATAGTTACCCTACCGGCTGGAAGGTTACTGCCATCTGGAAGGAAATCGCTGGCACCCCCCAGGCACAAATCGTCAAAGAGCAGATCTTCTAAGGACCTGTCACTGGCTCTGCCATCGTCGACTCAGTCAGCGACAAAAGCCCAGTCAATGACAACTTCATCCACCAGGACCGTCGCCTAGTCGACAACCACTCCCTTGATGACCACTTCACCGACGAGCCCCCCATTGACGACCCAGTAGGCGAAGTCGGGGAAAAAACTAGTCTTCCTTCTGTGATGAAGTGTTTGTCAACGATTATCATCTTTACCTCCACCACAGCCACCACGCTCAGGGTGTCTGCCTCCTAGACCTGCATCAACCGTTCCGACTACGATCCCGTCAACGACTGCTCAGCAGGCTCCTGTCATAGCCTCTTCCTGAGCATCTCTGATCGGGTGTGAGACTTGCCTTCAGACCTGGACTTCCTGCCCAGGCCCAACGAGGCAGTTCCCCTTTCCACTCTGGCTCCTATGGGATTCCTCAGTAGATCACAAAATATCTACACAAGTTCTGATGAGGACCTGCCTGAAGATTTCTGTTTGGATCAGGAAGGGGGCATGGACCCATGCCTCATGAGGGATCACTGTCCCATGAGCCTTAACAGCTGTTTAGCCCGCAAAGGGACTCGAGCCGGCTCCTTCTCCGGCTGCACCACCTGCACCAAGGGACATCCTAACCATGCTTCACTTGTTGGTGGTGGAAATTCAGCAGGGGCTGCCTGCTGCTCCTGTGCTTGGTCCAGCCAGGAGTTGGCCAAGGCCATCTTGGCATCAGCCGACCCCGCCTCATAGGGAACCAGTTACCCCTCAGCTAGTGCTAAGGGCCCTGACTCCTATGGCAGAGGAAACCGTTCAGACAGATACAGAAACTGACACAACCGGAACACTCACCGATGAGTATGACTACTATGTTCCTGCAGATGGGGAACTGCTGGATGTTGACGAGCCCATCAGGACTTGACCACTAGACAAAATGGTCTCTTTCCACTCCATCATCTCAACGGCTGCCAATCTCTTTAATCTGGTACCAGAAGAGACGAAGGAAGACTTTCTTTTCCAACTGTGTGATTCCAATTAAAAAAAAACATTGTGTCAGTCCCGTTGTTGGACAACTTATGGGAAGATGGATTGGTAATCATGAAGGCCCCAAATGCCACGCCTGCGAAGTGTGACAAGCTGGAGAAGAAATACTGGGTTCCGGATTCGGCCTTCAGCTGCCTATGGTCTCAGCCTTCCCTGGACTCTGTGGTATCGGCCACAGCCAGATGGAAGTAATCAAACCCCTCATCATTGTCCATGGTGCCTCTGGACCAGGAAGGCTAAGAAGCTTGATGCGCCTGGCAAGCGCATAATTATCACAGCAGCCTCCACGATCAAGGCTGCCAACGCCCTGGCCATCCTGTTCAGGTACAACAGGGAGCTGTGGTACAAGCTGGGGCCCATCCTTGACTTCCTCCCTGATGACAAGAAGGCCAAAGCCTTGGCCCTATTCCAGGAAGAAGTAGCTTTGGACCACTTGATCAATGTTGTGCTCAAAATAGAGGATGCAGGCTTCCGCCAGATCGGGAATGGTGTGGCTCTGGCGCCAAGGTTGGCTGAGGCCAACGTATTTTCACAGATGTGCAGTCCAAGGACATCAATGTGCCGTTCGATGGGGTCAATCTATGTAGGAAGGCGGTAGATGGCACTCTCCAGGCCATCAGAACTGACATGGATATGGCGCACACTCTGGGTATCCTGCAGCAGAGACTTTGCCCTTTTGTTCACCGAAGGGGAGAGTCTCCAGATCATTCAAGGGTTACACCACCCCTTATCGTCAACCCTCCCGCTCCACCACCCAGGAGGCTTACAGGGGTTGCTCCCAATCCGTCCGCAGTGGCACCCAGTGTTATCACCCCCCTTCCAGGGCACACACGCCCAAGCAGGCCTGCACCAGCCCAGGAACCGCACCAACACTTTTGCACCTGTAGGGAAGGCATAGCATCACAAGTATGACACTGGCACAATAGTTATAATTTTTTAAATTGTTATTGAAGTTTCTGGGGATGGAAAAACTCCTACTTTGGCCTATAACTAAGATGCAAGTAGTCCCGACCATCAAACGATAACCAAAACAGCTCTAGTGGAGTCAGTCAAATCAAAATGGCCTATGCTAACATAAACCTAATGCCTGCCTGATCACTTGTTCAAATAAGTGTATAAAGGAGAAATGTATGCAAATGAAAAATCAGTCTTCAAAATAATGAAGGTGGCTGAATTAGCTCTTCTCCCCATATTAAACCACGTGGGGTAAGGCGGTCCTTATAGGCAGGATGACACACTCTGGCTAGGGGTTTCACCACAATAAGCAATTCCAAAATGTGGATCGAGGCCCGCATGGGCTTACACATTAAAGGCTCACTTCCCAATAATGTTTCAACAAAAAGTTCACATGGGTCCCCCTCTGTCCGGCTCGGACCTTTCACAAGCACAGTTCACGTGGGTCCCCTGCTGTCGGGCTCAGCCCTTTTGAAAACACAGCCTATTCACATAGGTCCCCCTATGTCGGGCTGAACGCAGTTCATCAAAACTTGCACAGAGGGTGTGGGGGGGTCCCTTCCTCAAGCTTATTACACTTCGGGTTTCCCTCAATTGAGCTCAGACCGTTTTCAGAGGTCGAAGACTTTCGAATGTGCATGGCTTTCTTTACAGATCTCCGCAGGACCACTTCGATTCACTTTTATCGCTACAAACAATGTACCTTTCACAGAGACTTTTGAGTGGGCTGCTTCCTTTACTCCGTTACTCAGAATCACAGATTTTACAGCTTTCCTTACAAGCGTGCAGCTTTCACTTGCGATAAAAAGTTACCATTTCAAACTTTCTTTAACACCCACTGGTCTCTCATGTTGCGTTCCAACTCACTGGTCGTGTGCTTTTCTTTCTTGGTTTTACGATTCCTATTCACGAGTCAAGGTTAGTGCCACAGGCTTGGCCTCGCCTCCGCAACGCTGCCATTCACCGGGTAGGGTCGCTGGCGCCCTCGGAACACAATGCTGCCTTCTGTTGTGGGATCTAGCCTTCTCCATGTTTCTTTCGCGGCCTGTCTGAGGCAATGACCTCCAGTAGGGAACTCTCGGGATTCTTGACCCGCTGCTCTCGTCCCTTGGTCCGTCGTTCTGCTCCAGTAGGTGTACCTTCGTCCCAGAAGCTCTGCTCGTACTTGTGTTTTGCCTTGCTCAAAGTGTGTCTTTCAGTTCTGCCTTTAATCCGTGTGTGGAGAGCTAATCGGCATCAGGTGTATGCACTTGGAGTCAAGTGCCTGACTTTGCTTGACCCTATTAGCGGGACATGTCCAGTACGATGTATGAGAGTTAGTCTTGTTAGTCTGTCAACCTCTTCCTCGGCCCAGAGTTTGTGTAATGGGATGGGGGGAGTTGGAACCTCAGAGAATCCTAACAAATGGGATGGGTTAGATAAAGCGCAACACCATAACTCTGAATCCTGGACTGCGCCACTGCAGCACACGCTACGTTGAAAGGCGACCCTCCCACAGCAAATCCTCTGGATACCAGGAGTTAGTATATCCATCTCTGCCGAGTACTCCGTAGAGTGCACTGCAGCTTGAACTGTCTGCAACCTTACAGTATCCGGCTCATACAAGCTCTAACATTTCCCAACCCCCGACCGTCTACCGTAAACGAGCAACCACCTACTGCCATGATACTGCATTGTTCCTGAATTAACATTAAAGTGATTACCATTACTGTTTTGGCCTACGCGCCTCAAGACGCATTGCCGTCTCTGCCTATAGCAGGCTAAACCATTGTGTCATTATCTTGTATTTGCTCTTGCTATATTTGCCCTTATTGCCCACCACTGCCATTGTTAACATGTGACATATTGATGAACAAACTACTGTTGTTTTTATTACTGACACTGTAACCGCTACCATACACTACGCCTAAGCTCCCTACCACTCATTGCGGCCGCTGCTAAACCTATTACTGAGCAAAGTATCTTTACCGCTAGCGTGCACAACGCTTATACTAGCATTTGCTTATATTGTGTGGTCTGGCTTTTTTATTATCTGCATGCTCACTGCCTTTACAAACTGCTAATTGTCCTTGATTTTCATGCAATAGAGTAACCCCCTATGTTCACCTGACACGCACACCATTCATGAATAACCTAACCCTAGGTATTATCTAACTGCGACTTAGTCTATACTAGGACCATACCACTGCTACCTCAATAAATTTAAGTGCCCATTTCAGCTCAGCTGCGTCTGAAACCCTAGTATACGCTAACCTAACATGTGCAAGTGTGTCCTCTTCTGCCGTACTGAGGAGTGCACTCAACCTTAATTAATCTTTGCACTTTATTGAGCCATGCTCAAACCACCTGCCAGTCTGCAGTGCCTCACAATTTCACTAAGCCTTCTGTGCCTACTCAAGATGTCCTATAAAGCCATCAGTAATGATCACATCCCAGACCACACCGGCCCCCATGATTCCTCTTGAACTCTTAGCACCTCTCTATCCATGTCCCTCACACTATTACCATCAGGTAACATTCCTCCGTCACTATTCCTACTGCCCTGTCTACCAGCAATACGTAGTAGGCCTACCCCACACACATTCTGTAACTCCCACACCCTCACACCTGCACAATGGGTCAACCTATATGCCACAAGACCCTCACCTAACCAACCTTGCCCAACAAAGAACAGAAACTTAAGACTAGACACTAGACTACACTCAGGTCACACAACATCCAATTCCAAGTACAACAATACTGCCAAAAAACGATCCCCTACCAACACCAAAGGCCTACTAAGTACCACAGTACCAGACGCCTCAAACACACCTTTAACTAGTGACTCTACATCCCTTAAGGAAAACAAGTCAGAGAACCTCAACCTCCTCATTAAGGGCGCTCTAATAAATGCTAGATCTTTAACAGCCCATGCGCTAGATATATAGCGGACATTATAACCTCGAATGACCTGGACATCCTGGCCATCAGAGACCTGGCTCTACGCCTCATCAGGTCCTGCCCTCGCGCTCGCCATCCCAGAAGGTTATGCCATAAACCGACTAGACAGAGATTAAGCAAAAGGGGGTGGGATCGCATTTATTGCCAAAGCCATACTTAACCAAACATTCCCCTCAGGGGAACTACTATCAATCAAGTTGCCCACCTCAGACTCAAGTACACTTACCATTCACCTCATTTATAGACCACCAGGGGTCACCTCCGTCTTCCAAGAAGTCATTACTCTTCTCCTCTCCGAAAACACCAAACCTTGCTCTCAGATCTTAGTATTAGGAGATTTTAATGTAGGCTTCCAAGACTCTAAAGGCGACATAGCATCTACCCTTGCCAATACCATCGTTGAACTAGGCTATACACACCACAATATTCTTCCAACACACAACAAAGGAAGAACCTTAGATTGGCTGGCCGACTTGAACTGCGACACTAAACCTATCGAACTCAGCTTGCGCATGGACAGACCATCACCTTACCACATTCACTATGAAAAAAGACAACCCTCTACACCAACAAACGCCCACTGCTCCACCATCACTCAAAAAAAAGAAATAATAGAACAGTAGAGAAATTACTCCCACTATTACAGCCAATCATCGATTTCACACCCACCAAAGCTGACCCTACAGCCCTAGTAGACTTATACAACACCACTGTGCTCACTGCCATCAATACCATCGCACCTCTAAAACTGTGCAAAGCCAAACCCTGTGCCCATCTAAACTCATGGTTTACCCCAGAATTAAAAACATTACACAAGACCGAAAATTCCCTATCCGCCACCAACAAGATCAGTTTCACATTAGCATCCAATAATTACAAAGAAGCTATTCTCCAAACAAAAGAAACCACCTACAACGATCAAATTATCAAAGCCAAATCTAGCACTAAAGAGCTCTTCAACATTCTAATAGAGTTAGAAACCCCCTAGCCCTCTCCTGACACTTGCATTAAAGATACCACATGATGCACTAATATCCAGAAGGTCTTACCGGATAAAATATCAATGTTACAAACCAAAACAGAGTCCAAAAAATCTATTCTCCTCCCCGACAAAGCCCAACCTCCACCTCTAAGCAAACAACCTAACACTGATGAACTGTTCAACTTTTCACCCTTATCTATCAAAGAGGTTGAAGACATAATCTCAAAACTAAAACTGTCAAGATGCCAGGGAGATATATGCCCGGCACCAATCATCAAAGATGCAGCCAAACAACTGGCTCCCTTTATAACTAAACTAAATAACACCTCATTTGAACCCAGTATAGTACCAACTAACCTAAAAGACGCTTGGGATTTTGCACTTCAGAAAAAATCCACTTTAGAACCTAACATACCAACGAATTCTAGGCCCATTACAACATTGACATTTCTCTTAAACATCTTGGACAGAGCAGCCTACCTGCAGATCCAGAACCACCTGGAAAACCACAATCTTTTGGGCCTCAGGCAATCGGGTTTACGACCAAACCCGATTGCCTGAGGCAACAGCACAGAGCACAGAAACTTCTTGATTGACCTCAAGATACAAATGGACACCTTAAAAGACAATTGCAAACTCGCCCTCTTACTACAATTAGACCTCCCGCCTGCCTTTGACTTGGTAAACCACAAAGTCTTATGTAACCACCTATCATCAGCAGCCCACTTCTCCAGCAAAGCTAACGCCTGGATCCAATCCTTTCTAAACAATAGATCTATGAGAGTCTTCGCACCATCAGCCACTGCCGAGCCAGCGCCAGTCGAGTTACTCAGGGTTCCTGTGTATCACCAACATTATATAACATGTTCGCAAAATCTCTGTTTGACGACCTTGATCATTTGGGTGTCACCTATACAAATTACACAGATGATACCCAAATACTCATCCCATTAACAAGTGACTATAACAAAGACTCTATTGTCCTCAATGACATTTACTCCATCATACAAGCCTGGATGGCTAAGCATGGACTATGCCTCAACGTCAACAAGACAGAGTTACTCTTATTAGGCTCCCAATCCAGACTTAACAAACTTGACAGACAATACTTAGCATTCAACAGTATGGTAATAACATAATGGTATCCAAGGACGTCGAAAACATTAGGCATTTACCTTGACTCTGCACTTACCCTGACCAGACAAATCAACGCCATTTCTTCCTCCTCCGCCAACACCTGCAAGCTAATCAACGCATGCAGGCCTTAGGCCTTTTCTCTCCACAACCAACTGCGCCGCCACAGCCAAAGCGCTAGTACTCTCCAAAATGGATTACTGCAACGCACTCTACCTATGCACGAGTCAACGTAACCTTAACAAGTTGCAAGTAATTCAAAACAATGCCCTCAGAGCAGCATTGAATGTCTCCATGTCCCAACATATCTCTGATATTAGAAGAAACACCCAATGGCTCTCTCATTCAATGGATAGAACACAAAACACTTTCACTCACTCATAAGTGCCTTGCCAACTTGGAGGTAGCAGCTACCCAGTGCTGGCCGCTAAACTGTGGAATACACTACCCACCACTCTAAGAACAGAACCCTCCTTTCACCAATACAGAAAAAATTCCAAAACATGGCTTCTCTCAGAATCACAGACGCACCTAACTTATTATTACTGTAACCAGTGCTTCCGTTCTGCTCACTGCAATAAGTCTTTTACAACTCTTGTACCATATGTAACTGTAAACAACTTGTCTGGTATCAGTTCATCTGCAACAATATGCAACTGTAAATAAGTCTTGTGTAACTTTCTCTAACCACATGTAACTGTACATATCTCGTCTTCTTATTGTACCTGCAAGCAATGCGCCCAGATGCCCCAGGGCTTGGTGTGCTATATAAATAAACAAAAAAGGGGTTATACCCCGTCTCACCATCGGCTTCTTCAACCCCACTCCCCGGAGACCCCTCACCCTGGTTATCCTCCCACACTGGTCCACCCCCAGGGTCTGGATCCAAAAGCGATGGCTGTTCCCTGGCCACCTGAGCGAGAGATCCCCGGGGACTAGCAGGTTAGACACCCTCTAGTTTCTCACACACCCCAGTGGGAGGCCGACAATCAGACTTTGTCGATCAGTGACAAACGATTTCCACATGCAAATGGGCACTGGACGTTCTTCAGCAGTGGTACGCTTTAGAATTTCAAACCCTGTGCCCTGGCATGCCCTGGCATTCCCAGTGTCACGTAACAAGAACTACACATGGTCCAGCTGCTACAGGCCATGTTACGAAAAGGGGCAATAGCACCAGTCCCTCCGTGCCTCCAGGGTTTTGGAGTTTACTCAAGATACTTTCTGGTAAGGAAAAAGTCAGGAGGGTGACAACCAATCCATGACTTGTGACGCCTAAACAGGTCCTGAAATCCCAAAAGTTCAGGATGGTAACCTTGCAGCACGTGCTCGACCAGCTGGAGGAAGGGGATTTTCTGGCGACTCTCGACTTAGAAGACGCGTAATTCCACATCTGCATTCATCACAAACAGCCAAAAGTTACTGCATTTTTTCATCAGGAGCAGCATTATCAATTCAAGGCCCTTCCCTTCGGCCTGAAATTGGCCCGAAGGTGTTCAACAAATGCTTGGGCCCGGTAGCGACACATCTGGTCTGCGAGGGAATCCACATCTACCCATATCTGGGTGATTGGCTCATTTGGTCCCGCTCCCACATACTGGCAACCCAGCACACAGCGGAGACCATCCAACTCCTCACTTTGCTATGATTCTCCATTAACTATCTGAAGTCCTGCATGGTGCCATCTCAGAAGGCTCTGTTCCTGGGTGACTGGCTCAACACAGTCTCCTGTCGGCGAATCCCTCGGAAGAGAGGGTGAAAGCCATCCTGGGAAAGGTCTAACGGCTGTCGACCGGGTCCGTTGCAACAGTTGGGTCCATCAAATCTCTGCTGGGAATGATGTCCTCCTGCATCCATCTGCTCCCTGTTTGCAGGCTTCAAATGTGGTCCCTCCAGGAATTCCTGGATGTCAGATGGCAGCAAGTCACGGGCACATGAATGGAGAAAATCGCCTCATTCGTGCATTCCATCAAGCTCTTCAATGGTGGTTGGTTCGGCCACACCTCACTCAAGGCGCTCCCTTCCACATCCCTCCGTACCAGGCTACAGTCACTACCAACACCTCTCTGAAGGTTTGGGGAGCCCACGCACACATGACATTCTCCTGCCAGAGGCCTCTGGTTTCCAGAGGAAGAGGAGTTGCACAAAAGCATCCTGGAACTACAGGCAGTCTTCTGGGCATCAAGTCATTCCAGCCTCAGCTACAGGGAAAACTGGTGCAGATCTTCACGAACAACACCACCACCATGTTTTACATCAGGAAAGGGCGGGAGGCGCTCCCTGCACTCTCCCTGGAAGCCCAGTCCCTTTGGCTCTGGGCTATTCTTCACACCATCTCCCTCATCCCTTTTGATCTGGCAGGGGTCGTGAACAGCATTTGAAACTCTCTCAGCAGGGAGCTGCAGTCCTGCCACAAGTGGGAGCTTCAGCAATTGCCACGTTAGTTCAGTGAGTGAAGTCTTCCTCAGATCGACCTCATCACGACAGCTGCCAACTCCAAATGTCAGAGGTTTGCCAGCAGATATCCTCAGCAGAGGAGTCTAGGGGATGCCTTCTCGTTCCCCTGGTAAGGGCTCTTCCTGTACTCCTTCCCCCCGATTCTGCTGCCGTTATTGATCAACACACTGACGTTGTCATTGCAGGATGATCCTCATTGTGCTGTTGTGGCAGAGTACTCGGACCTCTTTTATCTGTCGGTGGTTTCACCCATCCAACTGCCTCCACTTCCCAACCTCCTCTCCAGAGAAGAATGATCAGAAAAAGCATTAGAGTTTACCGCATATGGCTATTAAATGTGGCTAGTGCCCTAAAAAGGCCATGCCACAAGACTTTTGTTTGTTCTATGGCATTATAGTTGCCATGTCAGGAAATCCCATATAGGTCCTGTTAGGCAGAAACCTGTGCAGTTTCCTCTGGGACCACTGCAAAAGATTTAAGTCTACAGGTGTTGGCAGTAAACCCACTTGGTAGCAGTCTGCACCACACAGATTCACTGTGGTAGCTGTGGCTGAGCAGTCAGACTTCCCTCAAGAAGAGTTAGGCAGTATACAGAGGATACATAATAGGTACAGATGTACACTAGCACAAGCAAACACTGACCAGAGCTAGGTGTAAAAGTATAAACTTATTTATTAAAGGTACACTCATAAATTACACTAGCACATTAGAAAAGATAAGAAAGTCAAACACAGTTACTATTACTCATATGTACATCCCTACTCGTTTGTTGGACAATTCTAAGTTAACACCACTTATTTCCAACCAGAGGTGAGCGCTTAACGTTAGATGGTACTCCAACAAGTATTATCAAAAGGGAGGGAAAAAGGCAAAAATAAAGAGAGCAGTAAGGTAAAACACTTTTCACGTAAGGTTAGCAAAGACAGTCAATCGTGGAACAAGGAGAATTAGTTCGGGGCCCGCATTAGAGGGAGCCAGGCGAAAATGTGCCCAAGATCACACAACGTCACAAGTCTTTGCAGGTGAGTAGAAAACGGTTTTACTATGGTTCTGAAAAGTTTAGTTAGGGTGTCCCAGACCTACCCAGGTTCGAGAGCCGAGGGCTAAATCTACCCCGTACAATCGGTGGCAAGGGAGGCCAGGCGGAACACAGTACCTTTACAAGTGGAAAGATTCCTCCAGCGGTGGTAGTCGTTCCTGGTAGTGGGTGCAAGTCGCGGCGTCGTCCCGAGGAAGAGGTGATCTCGACGGGGAGGAAGGCTGCAGGTCGTTGCACTACCAGGGATGAGGCCAGCCGTGGAGTTCTCCGGTCACAAAGGATTTTCACCCCTCTTTCGCGGTTGAGGTAAAAAGTTGTAGCCCGCTGGCCGGGGTGCTTGGCACAGGCAAGGCGGCCACGAGATGCTTCGGGATGGCGAAAAGAAGGCAGCAACTGGTTGTCCCCACCAGTTAAGGGAAGACGACTCTCCGGCGGGAGATCTCCTGTGTCGTCGGGAAAAGTGGTGAGGCGATTCTGCAGGGCTTCACCGGTGGTGTCATCTTGGCAGGTCGGCTCGGCTTCTCCCTCTTCGGCTTCTTAGGTCCTGTGGCGACTTCTGAAGAACCAGTCCCAAAAACCCTACTTTTATGCAGCAAACCCCCATTCATACAGCCGAGCTGTCACTCAAACATGCTAAGTGGTGAGCGGGGTGGCTCACCACTTGGGCCAATCACACTAGAGTGCGACCTGAGTTGGCAAGGCAACTCTGTCCAGGGTGCCTAAACCCCCTCCCACACCCCCTGTGGTACCCAGACAGAATGGCACCACTTTGGAGGGCTTCTGTGCAGAAACCCGCCAAAAAGTGGAACAAAGGCTCGACTCGGGTTCAGGGTTACTGAAGTGAACCTAGACGCCATTTTGGCGGCGAGTTCCGGCAAAAAATCCCAACCGGCGAATTTATATTAATTAAATAAACCGGCGGTATCTTTAACATTGCACCAAAAAGTGGTGCGTCAAAAACCAATGGGAAATCCCATTGGGAAATATTCCGGTGGAATATTTCCGTGGTATCCACTGCCACCAGCCAGAACTCGGCGAGGGGGGACGGTACAGTACCCCCTCGACAACAGACCCAGGGGCAATCTAATTGCCCCTACCAGTACTTCCACAGTAAGATGGTTTGTACTGGTTAAGTTCCTAAGTTAAGACTGGTAAAGTCAATGGTAACTTTACTGACCCAGGGAGACAGTAGTCAGTCCCAGGGTGTGTGGAGTCTATGTTTGGGGGTCTCTAAGACACCCCTGTGCTACTGCACTGAGGGTGCTGTGTAACACACATTCAAAAACCCATGATGGCCTATGGGGAAAATTACCCCCTAGCCCATAAGCACATAGCAAGTCACAGAGAACACTCTCAAGTCATGTCCAAGAGTGAGGGTAAAAGAGTCTCCCTCTTGGCAGGAGAAAAAAATAAACCCCAAAAATCCAGCAAAGCTGCTGGGGGACTCACTAGGTTAGGAAATTCAGCCTAAACAGAGAATTCTTCCTAACAGGTCCTGCCTGTGTGTGTGTGTGTGTGTGTGTTTGTGTGTGTGTGTGTGTCGCGCTCAGGAAGGGGGTGGGACCTTCTGGTCCCACTCCACATCAGTGGTGCCTGAAAGTCTGGGTGTGGCGCATGAGTGAAAGCCATTGTGGTCCCTGATTGGACTACTGCTGGCTGTTTGAATGGTGCAGATCTTTACCATTGGTGGGCTTGCTTCCAGCCAGGTATTTTGACCATTTCTTCAGATCTGCATAGGAGCCAAAAATCCTGTGTAGAATAGTAGTAGACTGAAGATCCGTAGAAGACTTCTGAAGAGGCCTGGCATCTCTTCCTTCGTATGGCCCGATGAAGCCCTATTGGACTACCTGCTGTGCGAAGGCCCTATGCAGTGCTTCAACCCCTGGACTGCTGGGACCAACCAGTCTCAACATGTTCTCGAGGATCCAGCCGTATTAAGTCTTCAGAAGTGTCCCTGCACCACCCGTGGACTGACCAGCTCTGCAGTGGGCTACCTCGCTAGAACTGTCGCCGTTCCACATCTGCAGCCGGAACTTCAGTGGTCACCAGCTTGTGGTATAAGTCGCCTTCTTTCTGAATTTCAGCCTCCTAGTTTCAAGTGATCATGCTCTAGAAGGTCTGCTTATCCACAACTGGAAATACGCTGTCGCCAGTCTGCAGTGGCCGTCGCTGGATCTCGCCTTCCCCCTTCCTGAAGAGTTCTGCATCAGTGCTTTCTGCATTTATCTATTGCCAAGGGTTGCACTCTGCTCCTGGACCCGACCGGAAAAATTCTTGCACCTGCAGCTCCTGACACCTCTCACCGGAACCAATGGCAGGAAATCCAAGCCAAAGCGACCCCTTCCCACCCCTCACCCTCCACCGCCCCAGCCCCCTGCCACCAGTCAACCCATCTAGTCATCTGGGAAAATCTGAGTTGGCGGGGTGGTTCAAGCGGGAAAAAAAGTAAATGCAAAGCATTTGTCTCCCCCTGTCCTCCATAGGATAACATGTTGAACAAACAAGTCTTTGTTCACTTCAACGCCACAGTTTTTTGGTCATCGCACCTGAGCAGTGAAACCTGAAAGATAAGATCACATTTTTACTTACCAGTACCTTTGTTTCTCTTCAGCATTCCACCAACATAAGTACTTTACCTGCATCAGTTAGATTCTGGGGAGAAACATTGTGACCTTTGGGCGCACAGCCCCACTCTTTTGGACCTCTGAAGCTAGGACATATTTCATTTGACTTGGTTCGATCTTACTACATCACTTACCTTATTTTATTAATTTAAGTCATTGAATGCATTTTAGAACCTATGGTGACTGTACATATGTTTATTAAGTGTTGTGCATTATCACCTGCTTGTTTCATTCTAAGTGTGTGTTTTGGCTCTAGAATAAATAGTGTTTTTTTTTTTACATTCCTGTCCCCGTTTAATTTTTGTGTGCTTCGCTGTGTGGAATCAATGTGGATCCCTGAGCCAAAACGCTCTCCTGAGAATAGCTTTGACTGCTCTCCAATGCTACCTTGTTTGCGTTTTGGCTAGTGTATAGGATCAGAAGGAGGACACAGACACTCTGAGGATATGTTCCAAATGTTTTTATTAAAGAATATGAATATGGCCTAACTTCCCTATCGCTATGAGATGTTCCCTACCTATATATATCTAACTAGGGTGTTCATCAGTCGCCAGTGAATGTCCAAATTGTATTGTATTGTATTGCGTCATTTCTATGGCGTCATTTCTATAGCGGCTTTCACCATTGGTATGTTCACAACACGCTGTAGGTTGAAAGCCCTTGGGGGACCGAAGTCCAGCTACTGGACAAAATCAAGAAGTGCTAGTATGCCACCCATGTCGATCCGGCATGTGGAAGGGTGGTGAGAGGCAGTCTACATGGGGTATTTTAGAGCGGGATAGTCATTGGGTATGCAGCAATATATCACATTTTTGTCTTGAACAATAGCTGCATTCTTATGGCAGAGGTGTTGTGCAAAGTGTTTTTGAGTGGTGTATGATGGGAGATGAGTGCGGCTCAGCGGTCGTGCCTTCTGCTACTTTCCGTAAGCATGGAGTGTGAAAGGTTCAATACATCGGCTACATTCTAACGGTTATCTAGATCAATGCAAAGACTACATTTAACGCCCAAGAAGATTCAATACAATGGCTACATTTCACATCCACCTATATTCCAAAACCAGGCTACATTCTGCCTTGACTTGCATTACAATGCGACGGCTACATTCTACAATAACCTAGATTTGATAAATAATATTATATAAGTGTAATACGATGGCTACCCTTGAAGAATCATTTGAGTGCAATACATGCCTTTCCTTGAAATTCCTCAAAGTGCAATACATTGGCTAACCTTCCCAATTCTTCTAAGAGCACAACATAGGCTAACCTTCAAAACTCTTCTAGGTGCAAAACATTGGCTAACCTTCACAGTACTTCTGAGTGTAATAAATGGGCTAACCTTAAAGATGGTTCATGACTATCCTTGAAATTCCTCTAAGTGCAGTACATTGGCTAACTTTCACAAATCTTCTAAGAGTAATAATGTGGCTAGCCGTCACAATACTTTAAAGTGTAATACATGGGCTAGTCTACACAATAAAGATTTTCCATAATAACTTACTAGAAAGTCTTAATTCTATTAAAGACTCGGAGGCGAGCATTATGCTTCTCTTTCTTTTATTCGACAATAAAGGAAAGAGCTCAGCAGCAAGATATTTGTGCACCAAAAGTGAGTGTGCCGTGAGTAATGTGCAGAAAACAGGTGCACCAAATATATATAATAAACATAGCAATGTAACAGTAATATAACAGTAATATCTTAACGTAAAAGGTAAGAGTCTCTGAAGAAAACTACATTTCCCAGGGAGCTTGGCTCCAGTTCATTTTGAGGCCATAAACACGTGACCTAGTCCACCAATAGTAGTTCAGATCCCCTGCATAAACAGTCCTAAACATGATGACACTTCCTCTTTCTGGGCTGCAAACTTGGCTGTCCATAGTAGTAGATAATTCTAGCTAGCTTGAAGAAGAAGAACTTGTGTCGGGCCGAGATCATGCGGACTTGTCTGCAGGCGCTGTCAAGAAAAAGGAAAATTTTAGTCTCTTGTATATGACAACCCTATATCCCTTATCAGGGTGGGAGAAAATCTTGAAGTTATTCCGATAGGGTACATGTAACTTTCAGAACATTAATCTTTCCATTACATCTTTAATTAACATCAGGTAACATGTTATTTTCTCGCCGGGTGGGATAATGCTCGCCTCCGAGTCTTTAATAGAATTAAGACTTTCTAGTAAGTTATTATGGAAAATCTTTATTCTATGTCAAGACTGGAGACTCCCATTATGCTTGTTTAAAGCTTGCTTACCACAATAGATGCCGGCTGATCTACTGGCTTTAGGTAGAATTGTTTGAAAACTGATTCACTAGCAAAGTCTGCCATCCGCATAATATCTTCTAGGCGAACTCCTGCCTGAAATGCTTTAGAGGCCATGGCTCCTCTAACTGAGTGTGCTCGAAATGCTTGGTGTCTATCCCTGCTTGAGCTAGCGTCCACTGGACCCAACGTGCTAAGGTCGGTGCTGATATTGCTTTGTGCGGTTTATGCAGAGCGATCAGTAGCTGCCCGTTAGGGGAGGTTCTGAGTGGAGCTGTCTTTTCTTCGTAGATTTTCAAGCATTTAACCAAGCAAAGCTTCGGTTGATCTCTAAAGGCGGGATAGGAAATCACCCTGGAATTGCACTTTGTTCTTCTATGAATATGGAATACGATGCCATCAGGAGAAAAGGTTCTGCCTGCTAGATCTAGAGCTCGGATGTCTGAGACTCTCCTGCAGGAGACCAAGCAGAGTAGAGTAGTGAGTTTTCCAGATAGGGCTGTATGCGATAGTTCTTTGCTATTAGGCCATGCCAGAAAAAGGTTCAGTACTTCATTAACGTCCCAAAGCTTGTCATAGCGAGCTGGAGGTGGGACGGTAAGCCTTACACCCTTGAGCAACCTGCAGACGAGGTGGTGTTCTCCCGCTGGTACTCCTTGGATAAGGTCATGACCCGCGGAAATTGCTGAACGGTAGGCGTTCACAGACCTGTAGGCAAGCCCTTTTTCCGCTAGGGATGCTAGAAAATTCAAAATCTCTTCTATAGGTGCTGAAATTGGATGTAATCCTTTCTCACGACACCAGGAGCTCCAGATGCTCCAAGAGTTGGAGTATCTCTTCCTGGTACTAGGAGCCCAACTCTCTTCGATAAGGTTGACCGCTTTGTGAGACATGCCAGGGACTCTCCATCTTGACCTGAAATCCTCCAGGCTGCTAGGGTCAGAGATCTGTTGAGGAGGAGAGGATGACGTTGACCTGAGGGATCTAATAGGAGATCTGGAAACTGGGGTAGTAGGATTGGAGAATCCGTAGAAAGTTCCAGAAGAACTGGATACCAAGTCTGAGATGTCCAGACCGGCGCTATAGAGATCAGATTGGCATGCTCCTGACGGGCCTTCGCCAGGGTCCTCGCTATCATAGTGAAAGGAGGAAAGGCATATAGTATTCCCTGGGGCCATGACTGTAGGAATGCGTCTGTTGCAGCTGCTGCTGGGTCCGGCCTCCAGCTGTAGAAAGCTGATAGTTGGGAGTTGAGTCTGGAAGCAAAGAGGTCTATGGACATCGGACCCCAGATCTCCTGAAGGCGGAGGAAAATCTCTCTGTTGATTTTCCAATCGCTGTAATCTGTCGAGTGGCCTGAGTACCAGTCCGCTACTGCATTTGAGAGGCCGGGAAGGTACTCCGCTGTAACTGAAATCTGGTGATCCAGACAGAAATGCCAGAAGTCTTTAGCTAATTCTGCTAGGGGTCTCGACTTGGTGCCGCCCAGATGGTTAATGTATCTTACCGCTGAGATGTTGTCCATCTTTAGTAAAATACAGCAACTCGCTTTGTCTTTGGCAAAAGAGCGCACTGCAAAGGAACCTGCAAGAAGCTCTAGACAATTGATATGAAGGTCCAGCTCCTGTGGGGACCAAGTCCCTCCCGTGACTATGGGACCGCATCTCGCTCCCCAACCGGAGCGACTGGCATCCGACTCTATAATAATATCTGGAGTGGAGCCGAAGATGGCTCTTCCGTTCCAGGCTTCCATGTGAGAGAGCCACCAGTTGAGCTCTGTCCTTGCTTGAGGAGAAAGTGTCAGGAGTTGAGAATAAGAAAGTTTTCTCCTTAAGTGTTGGCCTTTTAATCTTTTCAGCTCTCGATAGTGAAGAGGGCCGGGAAATATTGCTTGGATGGAAGATGAAAGTAGCCCTATCACTCTTGCTAGTTCTCGAAGGTAGAACATGTTCTTCTGTAAGAGTCTGCGTATTTCTCTTTTGGTAGAGTGAATCTTGGCTGACGGGAGTCGAAGCTGCGAATTCTGTGTATCCACTATGAATCCTAGAAATTCCATATTTCTGAATGGAAGTAGAACTGACTTCTCCCAGTTTATAAGAAAACCTAGGCTGTGCAGCAAGTTTATTGCCAGTTCGGTTTGTTTCTGAACTAACTCCTGGGTTTGGGCCATGAAAATAATGTCGTCTAGATAAATTATGAGACAAACACCTTGCTCTCTTAATCGAGCTACTACAGGTCTTAAGAGTTTGGTGAATACCCAAGGCGCCGAAGAGAGTCCGAATGGGAGACTTGTGAATTCCCAAACTCGGTTTCTCCAGGAGAATCTGAAGTAACTGATGTGTGTTTGATGAATCGGTACTGCGAGGTAAGCGTCTTTTAAGTCTAGGCGCATAAGTCAGTCGTTTGGTCTGAGTAGATCTCTGAGCATGTGTATACCTTCCATTTTGAAATGGCGGTAAAGGATGAACTCGTTGAGCGCTCTGAGGTTTGACTGGGCGCACTTTTTGCTTCCTGCGTACCAGAAAAATGGGACTAAAGAAGCCTCCCTGACTTGAGCAGGGGCAAATCGCGTGTTTCTGATGTAGACTGAGTATTTCACTGTCTAAGGCGGTTTGGTCTGATAGAGACATTACTATGGGAGTCGGGCGACATGTCTGAACGGGCTGTGTAAAAAACTCTAGGTGTAGACCCCGAGCTGTGTCCCTGACCCAGGCACCTCCCGATACGGTATCCCAAGCATTTGCTAACATTCTTAACCTCCCTCCTATAGGTGTTAGTGGCGCTGGCGCAGTTATCAGTACACTGACCTGTGGGTTGTTGCTGGGTTGGGTATCTGGCCGCTCTCCTCCAGGGACGCCCTCTACCACGACCTCTCGAGGGGAAGAAAGTGTTGGGGCGTTCTTGCCAGGAATGATGCTGGCCTCGAGATTGTTGAGGTCTCTTGTCGAAGAAGTAACGGCCGGAAGAGCGAACTCTTCCTCGTCCGGCCCTGGAGAAAACCTTGGTTGCGAATACTCTTTTTATTGAAGCCTGTGCTTTGTCTAACGCCGTGAATGTCCCGACGAATTTTGTCATCTCCTTCATGAAAGGGTCTCCGAAAAGCTGGCCTTGCGCCGTTGGGCCAGATTCTGTGTCTGCCAGTTCGGTTAATTTGGCATCTATCTTGTATAGGATACCTTTCCGTCGCTCTGTTGAGATGGCGCAACTGGCGTTGCCCAAGAGGCAAATAGCCCTCTGGACCCAACCGGACAGTATCACTGGGTCAATGGGGTCCGATGAGGAGATGGCTGCATTCGCAAGATCGGAGATTTTTGCTAGTGGACCTGCTATGTCCAATACTTTGTCCTGGCAGGCTTTCCAGGCGCGATCAATACCCTTCCTGGGGTCTTTAATGTTTTTACCCAAAAAGGTAATCATTTTAGAATCGAGCTCTGGAGTCAGAGCTACTTTATCCGCAATGTCTGGTCGTGGACATTCAGCACGTAGTCTGGCGCGAACTTCTTTATCAAGCGGCTTGCGCAGCCTAAGGTGGATGTAACTCGATGTCTTGGAAGATGGTTCCCAGTCGGTGGACCTGGGGTGTATTAAGTCTTCAGGGGTAAATGTACCTTCAGTAGAAGGTTTGGTCCCTGTTGTGTCATTAGGGATGGGGTCTGCCGCAATCCCTTACGCAGAGGGTCTTGAATCCTCGAAATGAAATTCCTCATCTGAAGAGAAGTGAGAAAAATCAGCGTTGTAGACGTTTTTGTTATGATCTTCTTCCAAGCCCTGTCCGTGTCCCTCTGGGCTTGAGGGTCTAGTTCCCTTGGTTTCCTCCTCGGGGTAAGAGGGTAGATGGGAAGGGGTTACCTTCCTATTCATGAAGGCTTGTTTCAGCCTTGAGAAGGCGTCCGTTACGGCAGCTGTGGCATTAGATGGCTGGCTCGGGGGGGTCGTAGAGCTTTTACTCTTGCGAGCCGGTGTACATCCCCCTTCTGTAAGGTGCTTCCTTTTCTGTGTTCTCTTCCTCCCAGGAGGGGAGGTCCCTCTGAAATGCTCCTCCATAGTATCTAGACGATTTTGTATGGGAATGAGCATATTTGTTACAGCTTTCTTAACACTGGTCTCCACAGAGGATCCCAGAACCTTCTGAAAACTATTAGGCATTGCCACTTCATCTATGTAACAGTGATCTCCCTCAGCCTCGGACCAAGCCTGATCTGATTGAGGTGAGTACTGTTCTGCCATTATAAAATAAATGCACCTTACTCACTTTTTTTTTTTTCTGGGCTTCCGAACGCCTTCTCTCACTGCCCAGTAATGTTATTTCAGTTCAGCTTTGTAATTGTTCGTAAATGCTGAATAGAGAATTTCTTTGCTATATGCGCGGTGAAAATCAGCGTTAAGAAACGGTCGCTCTTGTCTCAGGAAAGATTCCGACGCTCGAGCTGCAAGAACCGTTATATTATAATGGGCATGCGCGCTCGAGCGCCGGAATGTAGAGGAAAGGACCCGGAGAGCAGGAGCTCCCCTGGCGGCCTGCATGCAGTGCAGCATGGTCCAACTAGGCCGCGCCGGATACCCAGTACGACGTTGCGGCGAAGCCGGTGCGAGCGAATACGCTGGACAAGCAGAATAAATAACTGATCAGTTGTGACCGTGTGAAGCGGTCTCCGAGATCAGAGAACTGACGTCAGAGCCCAACATAAAGGTACAAATTGTTATATATTTTTTTTTAAAGAATATTAAAAGTAAAATTCGTATAAGTCTATAACTATGCAGTAAACATATTATGACATTTTGTAACGTTATCTTTTAAATTATAAAATTATGACGAAAGCAGTGCTAAACATGAAGTACTTATCTCTTGCTGTGAGCAGCAAAGAAAGAGGAAGTGTCATCATGTTTAGGACTGTTTATGCAGGGGATCTGAACTACTATTGGTGGACTAGGTCACGTGTTGATGGCCTCAAAATGAACTGGAGCCAAGCTCCCTGGGAAATGTAGTTTTCTTCAGAGACTCTTACCTTTTATGTTAAGATATTACTGTTATATTACTGTTACATTGCTATGTTTGTTATATATATTTGGTGCACCTGTTTTCTGCACATTACTCACAGCACACTCACTTTTGGTGCACAAATATCTTGCTGCTGAGCTCTTTTCTTTATTGTCGAATAAAAGAAAGAGAAGCATAATGGGAGCCTCCGGTCTTGACATAGAATTCTAAGTGCAGCGCATAAGCTAAACTATACAATTCTGAGTGAACAAGGTCGCTGTCCCAAACTAATCTAACTAGCCCTATCAGTATTCTAAATAAACTAAGGTCAGGAGAAAGCCGCCCCCCTTGCCCCCTTCTCCTGAGTGTACATCAGTTTTTCGATTTCTTGCTAATAGGTAATCTTTAGATAGTCTCTAGTTACTTGCTTTATCAATTCATGCATTTCTTTCATGAGATTTTTAGCTTTTATCTCCTCCTGAAGAATATCTTTCCTTAAACTTGTATACTTTCTTTGATCCTTTTTAGAGGACTCAGAACAACCTGGAAATGTACACTTTCTTCTGTGTAGTTTTGGCTTTCTAGACAATTGTGGTTCACCTTACTCTGACATTCTCTGTCTTGTACATTGTTTACTGGTGGTCTCCCTGAGCTTCAATTTAGAAGACTTTATCTTTTTTCGCCTTCATTCTGTGTTGAAGGCTTGGGTACTTTCCCCTTTTCCCATGGTAGTGATATCCAATGTTGCATTCTCTCCCTCCCAGGGACTTCGATGATTCTCTTTCTTACATAAAAGCAATTTAAGTTAATCAGTTTTGTATTTAACTGTTCTTTACTTATACCAAGACAAGTGCCCTGAACTGCTTTTTAGCCCCCTAGACTTCCCTTTCTCCCCTTTACCTTCAACAATGTAGGGGAATGTCTATGGGTCCTGAGTCTGTCTGGGAGCTTCTCTCTTGCTCCTTGTTGCTGTTGTCTCACTGTCGGCTTCGTCCTCTTGCTGGGATTCTCTCTTCTGTGGCGTCCCAGTGTTCCTTCACGTAACCGGTTCAATTGCTGCTTCATTCGTTGGATATCAGCATTGGTTTTTGGGACGCCTGCTCACTACCTATCCTTTGCGATCATGCCACTATCTTGTTTCGCGCTCCAGCCTACTCTGCGTCTTTCATCTTGGATACTCGGTGCCTCTGGCCTTTTCCCCTTCACTTTAGCGCAAGCTTGAATGTCCCAGGCTTCGCAGCTTTCTTCTGCTCCACCTCCTTCAGGTGTAACACAGAAAATGGGCCTGCCTTGCCTTTGTTCCTCACACTCCCCGTTGTTTGGCAGGTACTTGCTAGTCAACATACTTCTCTCTTGATTGGAGACTTATATTTAAAGGGACACGTTCTCTTTCGTCTTGATGATGGTATAGATCTACTTTTTCCTCACCCAAGTCGTTGGACTTGTAAGTCCTTGGTATTTTAAAGACCTATGTATGCAGTAATGGTTTCGTGAGTTCCTCACACGAGAGTCCTTGTCCCCTAAGGGGGAGTCTCTACTGGTGACGTCCCACTTTCCTCGACTCCTAGGGAGGGTGTTGCGGAACAGGCTCACCTCCTTAGTCTCACAGGGGAGGTAGGCTTGCCCTTGGGGAGAAGGGACAAATTGCCTCGATTCGTCACACTAACTTCTGAGTTCCCCTATTCACTATGAATAGGGTGGCCTCCTAAAATCTGTATACCAGGCCAGATTCTAGAAATGGTTACCAGTCAATTGGTCGAAAACATTTGGTCGACAGGACAACTGGTCGACACCATTTGGTCGAATGCCAAATGGTCGAATTTTTTTCTTTTTTTTTTTTTTTTTTACCCCTTTTTTGGTTTTTTTTTAGGGGGGGTTCACCCCCAATCCCCCCTTTTTTTTTCCCCCACACGAAAACCCACAAAACACAAAAAAAAAAAAAAAATCGACCATTTGGCATTCGACCAAATGGTGTCGACCAAATTGCAGTCGACCAGTTTGCTGTCGACCAATTGACTGGACACCTCTAGAAATCCATCTTAACACCCAGGAACATCCTACCTGGAGGTGTGGCAGGCCCGAGGAAGCGGCAGTGAAGCCGTTCGGCCCAAGCCACTAGGAGCCCCTTGGAACGCTCAGTATGCCGGCCTGGCCAGGAGCAGGAAGCACCCTGCTCAGAAGACCGGACATTAAACTTCAAAGGAGAGAGGCATAGTGGGACGAGAGTGCAACTGATGCCTTATGCTGAACACCATGGAGAAGCCGAAGAAGTGGCACTGTGTCGGCAAACTTTCTGACTCCTGAGACCCCCCCAGGAAACCTGAAGTATGCAGTGACTCTGAGGAACTGGGAGGAGGGCGGCGAGGCCCAGCAATACCCCAAGCCAAGGTGAGAGAAACGATACCCCAGGATGGGTTGAGAGAAAGCAGACCGCCAAAATGGGATGGGAGACACCAGGCCGCAAAGCAGTGCGTGGAGAACAAGGCCCCATGGTACGGTGAAAGAAGCGAGATCCAACTGTGGGGGCTGGGGTGATGTTCCTGCCCCCGAGTTGGAACCAAGACCAGGAGCTATCCAATTCCAAACATTAATAGGAAGACAACTAGAGGGGGTACTCGACCCAGGAGTCCCTAAATTGGAAAGGAGACAGAGACTTGTATAAAACCATGGGAAGAATGATATACCATAAACTGGTAACAGACAGAAAAGACATTCAGTAGAACTGTGCATCTGGACGAGGAGCCTTTTCTGATAGAGGCACCAGGCTGGGGGGCAGAAACCTGCCACCATTCTTTCGCTTGTGCAAAAGCCCTAAGTGCACCTTGGTTGTGTTTTGTTTTTCTCTTGTAGTGGTAGGGACAGAACTCTGGGTAGTGTAGGTTTCTGGATAGGACGTTATATTTCTTTTTTTTTTTTTTATAAACGACATCCGACAAGCCCTCTTTTATGGTTTCCTTATAGCATAGAGCCAAGATTTGTAGGCAAAGGGAAAGCTTAGGTTTGTGTGTATAATAATTATTGAACCAAAATATCTCCCGATTCTGATCTACCACAATTCACAAAGATGGTATTGGGGTCCTGTAGTCTTAATCTGTTATTAGGTAAAGAGTAGAGGAAGGGTTCTAGGTGATGAACCCTCCTGTGCTGAGCTCTGTGTGTTAATTCTCTTCAAATTGTTCTGTTGGTTGCAAGTTCACAGGTTGGAAGAGGTAAACTCAATACCTCTTACTGGGGAAATTTCAAAGAGAATGTCCTGGTTACCTTGCAGTATAAGTAGTCAGACCCTTATTAATGGAAGGATCTCAAGCGTTACTGCTGTGGTTGTCGCATGAAAGTTTTTATTTGTATTGTCATAAGGTTTAGACACATTGTCTAGTTGGCGAAGGTCAGCCGACGCGCGTTTCCACACCGGATGGTCTTTAT
Source organism: Ambystoma mexicanum (assembly GCF_040938575.1). NCBI lineage: Eukaryota > Metazoa > Chordata > Amphibia > Caudata > Ambystomatidae > Ambystoma > Ambystoma mexicanum. The sequence goes on from NC_090937.1 coordinate 156,091,289, forward strand.
CAAGGCAATTGGTGAAGTTCGTATGGCAAATCCAGTCGGTTCATAGAGCCATTGGCTAGTAAACGTCCCATTAGTACGAAATTATGGGCTGATGCCTGCGTTCTGCTCGCAGGCAGGCTGCTTGTAGCGTTTAGGCTCATCACAAACTTTTTTCCATATTGGCTCTGTCAGTCTCCGGTGTGCTGGGAAACTTGTAGTGAAGGTCTGGTAACCTTTTGAGCCTTGTCCTGCTGACCCCATCTGCACTTTGACATTCAAGAGGAAGAGACCTGATGGACCTGAAAAGTTAATCCGTCCCTGAATATGCATCTTTGTTGAGCAACCCTTTCCGAGTGTCGTCAAGCCCATTTCTGGCAATATTTCTTTGCTTTTTCCTTCCTCTGTTCAAATGTTGCTTTGTTTACCTGCTGCCTTTTCTCTTTTCATCTCCCAGACGTTCCTCTTGTTGCCCTCTTTCTATTTATTTATTTTTTAAAACCCTTTCACTTTTAATGTTTCTGTGTCCTGTGTGCCCCCGTTTGGCAATCTGAGCTGCCAGCTGCCTCCTTTCTTGTGCATCTATTCTGACACCACCTTCCCCCCTCAGGTGCATATACTTTCAAACCAGCATTGCAAACGCTCCATCCGTTTCAACCACACTAGATTCTCTTTATTGCACACACTCCCTCTCTTGCATTCTTTCTACCGCAGCTGTTGCACAGTGTGCACCCACTTGCTCTCACATCATCCTTACAGTCATATCCTCTCTTGCACCCTTTCCTGCTTACACCGTGTCAGGCCCCCTCCCTCTCGCAATTTACCATGGCCCACAGTATCGACACTGGCCCTGTCAATGCCACCATCCAGGGCTGCAAAGACCGTGCTACCACCCCCAGCTCCCAGTACATCAAGAGCAGCAGCAGCTCAACTCCTGCCATCACCACCCATGGCCTAGTACAACGAGCAGTACCACCCAGGGTCTAACGGGCACCACCAAACCCACCAATCATGCTCTCGGCCACCACCACTGGCTGCAGAGGCAGTGGCAGCCCCACAACCAACAACTTCATCCCAGATAATTCTGGGAGTGCAACCAACAACATAACCCAGGCCTAAAAGGCAGTGCCATGAACACCCATGGCTTGAGCAGCACTACTGGTACACCAACACCACTGTCCAGGGCAGTTGGGGCAGTGCCACAACCTAAACCACACAGGACTTCCATGTCATCAACAGCCCTACTCTCACCACCACCTCTGCTCGTGGCCCAGTGCAACAAACCCCACAATGTAGGACCCAACAGACCGCACCATGTGCACCCATCATGCCTTCAGAAGCTATGCCACTGTCGCCAACCATGCCCTCAGTAGCAATTGGCCCTACTAACACCACCACCGATGGTTGCACAGACAGCACCATCATCACCAATCAGGCTTACATAGGAAGCATCACTCCTACCAACACTGCCACGCATACCCCCAGTATTGGCCCCATTAACACCACTAGTTGGGATACAGAAACAGCCTTTTAACCACTACCACCCTTGCTAGGAGTGCAGCCAACATCACCCAGGGCATAACCTGTAGCACCACCACCCATGTCTCAGTAGCAACCTCAGTAGCAACATTGGCCACCCACACCCAGCTTGGGCCCGTGTACCAGAATCCATATCATAACCACCAAATACCATAACCCAGGGCCTAACCGGCAGTGCCTCCACCAGCCATGGTCTCAGCCGCATCAGTGGTTTAAGACCATCACCAATTTGCTTTGTTGTGCGGCAAAATTTTACATTCATTGCCGCAATAACCTGGAGGATCTAACTGCCGGTACAACATACAGTAACCTTGCCCACTGTGATCCACAGTTCTGCGCTTAGAAACCTCTGGGTGGAGGTGGCGCTGTGGAGCACCCCAAGATGGTTGCTTAGCCTTTGAGCTCCGTGTGGCTCCAGCATACATCCGCCTGCATCTGCGATCAACATGTGCACCATTTCTGCAGCCGGGCTGCTGCCCCGTGGTGTCATGCTGCATCCTGCGAAATCTCAGCCCGATTTGGACCCTGGGAGCCCATCCGCGGGCCCCCTTCGGTGGCGGCCAATAGACTTGTTGAGGCCATGGTGTGTGCCCGGCCCCTACCTCCTCCTCTCCGAGTCCCTGCACGCGTGGGTTGCGGCGAGCCGTGACACCCGGTGCTCCGCCTCCCCCCCCCCCCCCCGGGGCCCTTGCTGGATTGTCCGCGGCCTGCTGGGGACGTTGGGACTGTACCATCAGCCGCGGTGCCCCCCTCTCCCCGAGGCACGCTGATGCACGAACAGTCCGCTGCTTGGGCCGTCGCTGGAGCGCGCCCCGGCCCCTGTCCTTGCCTCCAGGCCTGGAGCCTTCACCGCCGGGCCGCGGCCTGCATGCTGTAGCGGACCTACGAATTTCAGGCGGGCGTGGAGGTCCGTGCTGAACAGGTGAGCGGGGGGGGGGAACCCATTCTGGGGGAGTTGCGGCGCCCCTCTCCTTACACTCAGCCCCGCTGTCCTGCTGCTCATAGGGGGCCGGGGAATACTCCCCCTACCTGATCCGGGCCGCACTACCCAGCTTACACACCCTGGAGGGTGGGCCATGAGGAACTCTCCTTAAAAGATGCCTGACATGCCCACATCCCCTGCCCCTGAGGCACAGGCTGCATTTTATCCCTTCCTGTGGCCCAACATCCACAGCCTGGTGGCCCCTATGAACACTGAGCGCTTGGCTTCTCCTCTACTCCTGCTCTGCATTGACTGGGCTCCTGGTGGAGCGTGACCTGTCGGGTTGGTCCCACGCCTCATCTGTATAGGGCAGCGCCCCCTACAACTCAACTACTGCATCTGCTGACCTCTGTGAGCCGGCACCCTCCCTCTTCTGGCCCCGGGAGCAGCCCCACGTTCTCAACCCGGATGCCACCACCCTGCCTCCGCTGCTACCAGAGCCTGCCTACCTCACTGTTGCAGGAATAGCACCTCCTGTCCTCCGGCCCTCCCAGTCCTTTGGGCACTTACCTTCCTCCAGTGGTTACGCCTCTGGCCCTCGCCACTCCGTGGGCTGAACTAGCAATGCCAAACAAGTCCAGGGGGACCTCCAAGAGGGGAGCCATGGACAGATTCACCAAGGCTGTCCTGAGGGGGGAGGGGGGACACGCATCGTCCCTGCAGGAGGAGCCGGAGGCTGACCTTCACCCCAGCGCAACGCCCCCCGATCTGACTACTCATGGAATATATGGCAAAAAATTTCGCCTCCTTTCACGAGAAGCTGGATGACATCAATGCTAATGTCGCCTCTTAAACTGGAGTAGATCAGGCGGGGATCAGAATCACTGACGCCAAAAATAGGATATCTACAAATGAGGATGAGATACATGTACTGCAGAACACTGTTGCCTCCTTGTCGCGCGACATGAAGAGTGTGAGAGCAAAGTGCGATGACCTTGAATCGCGCTCTTGCAGAAATAACCTGCGTATTATATGGGTCCCTGAGAATGCCCTTAAGGGGCGCATGGAGGTTGCTGTAGAAGCCTTACTCAAAGACTTGCTAGGCAACCCGGCTCTGTCACCATATTTCACAGTTGAACCACGCCCCAAGCCAGGTGACATCCCAAGGCCCATCATGGCCAGGATTCTCAATTATCGGGACGGAGACCTCATCCTCCGCTTGTCGCGTGAGAAGGGAGACCTGCGCCTTGAGTCCCACACTATTAGGATTTTCCCCGATTTTTCAATTGCGGTACAGCAGGAGAGGCGCTAGTTTACTGGAGTCAAGAAGCTGCTTAGGGAACGCAACGCAACGTCCCGTACGCCATCCTATTCCTGGTACGTCTAAAAATTACACACAACAACCAACTATACTTCTTTACTGTCCCGGATGAAGCATTGAAATTCATTGAGGCGCACATACCACTTCATAATCCAGCGGGGGACCTCGCCAACGATGGTCAACCCAGTGAGACACGGCCCGACGTAAACTAACCTATCCAGTAAATCCGAGATTTGGAATGTGTTAATGGCAATAATGTACTGCAAATTCAGCAAACCAGGCTCCTTCTGCGCTCAGCCGGGCTGAGGCCCGACCCGGGTGCAGGGGACATGGATCTCCTTTGCCCACACGGGGCGTCGTACTGGCCATGAGCCCTAGATATCTCTTCAGTGTCATCTCGCCCGCAATGGCCAGCTAGATTTGGGGGCTTGACATAGGGTCTGTCTACCGAAGAACTTGTCTCTGACAGCTCTCGCTGTCCTACATGATACTTGAAGAGCCGCCCACACAGCAACAGCACACCTCACTGCAATTGCAACACTTATGTTATGTTGGTTGTCACTGTTTTTTGGCCCCTGTTGGGCACCGAAAGGGGTTTATCTCTGTTGGATTTTGCCCTCCGACCTCTACTACTCAGGGAGTGTCAGCTCAGTCGGTGACACCTGCATTGGGGGATGGGGGATCTCCACTGCAAGTTGGGGGTGGGCAGTGAGGGTGGGGGGTGGTAATGTTGGGGACTGGGGAAACGTTACAGTAAAAGGCGGAGGCGGATTGGCAGACCGCATCACATCGGAGTACCCGCATTGGAGAGGGCTCTGCCCTACATTTGGTCTCTGACAACAGTGGTGGGATGTACACTAGATTTCTGTAATGCATATACCTATGATGTCCAGGTACACTCATGGATTGGGTAACTGTACCAAGGCTCGGGAATACATGGTGCACGTCAATAGCCATGGTGGCAAAATAGTACCTTTGCAGGAAACGCACTCCTTGGGCTCTCTGTTTGTGTATGTTACCTAGATCATTAAAATGCCGGTAACGATGATGTCCTGGAATGTGAGCGGCCTGAGCAATTACACCAAAGGCTCGTAAAATTATGGCAAACGCCAGCAGACACGGCTGCAAAGTACTGTTCCTGCAGGAGACACATTCAACGGGCCTTCTGGCCAAAAGTATAGCGCCAACTTGGGGTTCACACAGATATTTCACCTCATATTCCACACGCGCCAGAGGGGTGTTGACGTTGATCCATAAATCACTTAAGTTTGTTTTTCACAAGTGCTATATAGACCCCGAGGGAAGATGCACTGTGTTGCCTTGTGCCATAGCCAACAGGGATTATTTGCTGGTGAATACCTATGGCCCTAATGTTGACTCTCCCGAATTTGTTGACCAGGTGGTATCCATATTACTAGGGTAGGTGGGGGTGCAGATCATCTGGGGTGGGGATATGAACTTCATACTTGATACCACGATGGATAGGACTGGCCCAGCCTCTAGGCCTCTGACAGGCGCAGCGCGTAGACTACTGACCCACAGCGCGACGCTTGACATTCACGATGTATGGATGGCACTACATTCGCAAACGCAGGAGTTCACTTACTACTCTTCGGTACATGACAGTTCCTCCAGGATTGACGTGTTCCTATTATCCGGCCCTATGCTGGGCAGGGTTGTGGAAACACGTATACTTGCGCGTGCACTATCTGACCACTCACCGATTTTGATAACCCTAGACCTGGGAATACCTGCTCCCACCATCAATACATGGCGATTCAAATCGACCGCTCTGCAGGACATTGTATTTAAAGCGGACATCCTTTCTGACATTCAGTTCTATTTTGAGCACAACACGCCACAGTCCACCACCCTGGGGGTCCGCTGGGATGCTTTCAAAGCCTTCATTAGGGGGCGTCTGACTCTAGAGAGTCGGGAGTCCTCAAAACTATAAGAGCCACTTTGCTCCGCACTGAAACTAAACTACTGGACCTGGAGCGAGCCCATCCGGCCTCGGTCGACCTGGGTGTCCTCTCCCAGATCAGTGAGGAGCTCAAAATCTTTAATGAACAAGCCAATAGGGATGTCCAGTATTTCAGCCGCCCACAGGCTACGCAGAAATACGGCGAGGGTGACAGACCCGGCAAAACGCTGGCCGCTTTAGCGAGAGGGGCCAATCCCAAATTACCTGTGTTAAGGACAATCAGGGGACAATACAGTGGTCCGACCAACATATCCTCGAAGTCTTCACAGGCTTCTATTCTGCACAATACTCCCAACCCCCCTAACATAGTGACTCCCAGATGCGGGAGCTCCTGGAGCAGATTCCCACCACTGTTGTCTCCCCTGCAACGAGAGACCTATTAGATTCCCCCGTTTCATTGAATGAAATAGTGGAGGCTATATCTAGTCTCCCTAAAGGAAAGGCACCGGGCCCCGATGGGCTAACGGCTGAATTTTATCAGGAGCATGTAGCTATATTGGCCCCCGAATTGCTCGCGGTATGGAATGAGTCCCTCCAATCAGAAACCCTCCCCCCGACATTACGCGAGGCTGTTATTACTGTCCTGCTCAAGCCTGGTAAGCCTAGCGACGATTGTGGATCATACCGGCCCCTTTCACTAATGAACTTGAATACAAAATATTTTGCCAACCGCTAACCGCTTCCTACCTGTTATGTCATATATGGTGCACGATGATCAGTCGGGCTTTGTGCCCGGGAGGTCCACGTCACATAATATCAGAAGGCTTCTCAACGTTATGTCACGAATCAATCAGGATGTGAGTGCAGCGCTGTCACCCTGGATGCTCAGAAGGCCTTCGACATGGTGTCCTGGAAGTACATGTGGCTCGTCCTTGAGACCATGGGCATTGGGCTCAGGATCATTGCATACATCAAGCTGCTATACCCCCTCCCTGGTTGCCAGGGTCCGGGTCAATTCTCAAACGTCTGCTTTGTTACCTCTCTTCAGAGGCACCCATCAGGGATGCCCGTTCTCCCCGATCCTATTCGCCCTGGCCATCGAGCCCATGGCGGACTTTGTCAGGGAGCGTCACTCACGTAAAGGGATACGACTACAGGATACCCCCGAAATTATCTCACTCTACGCAGGCGATGTACTGCTGCTCGTCAGAGACCCAAATGTCCACCTTGACCCAATACTGCGCGACATCACCCGTATTGGTACATACTCTGGTTTCACTATCAATTATACTAAATCCCAACTCTTCCCTCTCACGAGCTCCACAGTCCAACCCGTTGGTCCCCTGACGGGATTAAATATCTGGGAATTCAGGTGTCCCTGACCAAGGACACTCTCGTAGCTAACAATACCGGGCCGCAGCTGAACTGGCGGAAGCCAAGATAGCCCGCTGGCGCTCTCTCCCGTTATCACTAGCGGGGAGATTATCACTGGTGAAAATGATATTGCTCCCTAAACTGCTGTACATATTCACGAATGTCCCTATATGGCCCGGCAGGAAGTACTTTGCAGATTTACACAAACTGTGCGCTGAGTTTCTATGGCACTCGGGAGCTGTGCGTAAAAAATGGCTTGCCATGACTCTTCCCTACGAAAAAGGTGGGTTCACTGCTCCTGATTTGATGCAGTACTGGATCGCAGCGCAGGCACAGTTTGCCACCTACTGGTACCCTGCCCCCCCCCTCTCGCCCCCATATCAAGCTGGAAACCCTCGCTGTTTCTGGCACCAATATGTCTTTAATTTTACACCGACGATATGAGCCAGACTCAACCATAGACCCGGTCCGAACCACTTTACTGGCCTGGGGGCGGATATTCGCTGCAGGTGCCGAGGAACACCCATACTACAAGTGGCTTCCCGTCTGGCGGTTCCCCGGGTTGGAACCCACAAACGACATAGCCATGGCATGACACTGGCAGACCCTGGGATACCTAGCCCTAACTGACTTCTACCCGGACGGGCTATTCATAACACCGCAGACTTGGAAACCGGGCCATTCGGGTTCACCAATGGAATTGCCACAATACTACAGAGACTGCGCATCCTTCCGTGGCGCATGGCCGGAGTTCCCCAACGAACCCCCTGACTCCCCTGGGATTTCCCTGGGATTTCCTACATTGCCAACTCGGGTGGGGCCCGCGGGGAGGTGTCCTCAAACTCCTCCTCACTGCTGCCCCATCACAGCCCTCTAGGGCTCGGGACGACTGGGCGTCCGAACTGGAGGTAGAACTCACGGGCCAACTGTGGGGGAAAATGTGCTCCCCCACTAATAGTCTCCCTGAACTTTAGATATTGCACCATCCAGTATAAATTGTTAAACAGGCTATACTACACCCCGTGCAGGATCTCCAGGTTTGTCCGCTCTGACCCAAGGCTCTGTCCTCGCTGCCGTGCGGATGATGCGGGCCATTTGCATATGTTCTGGGACTGCCCGAGGCTAGCTGCATTCTGGGATGAGATCCTGAAAACTCTGTCAGAAATCTTTGATACTGTTATAGAGCCTGACACGCTGGGGGTACTGTTTGGGGCATAGGGGGCTGAGGAAACCAGAGGGGCGGCTAAATTCCTAAAAGTGAGCTGTATAATTGCTAAAAAGTGTGTTCTGCAGACCTGGAAGTGCTCCGCGCCTCCTACCTTCCAGAAATGGTTGAACTTATTGACATGGTCTCGGAACTGTGAGGAGGAATACCTCAGTACTCACCCGCCCAGTCCCGGCCTAAAAACATCTGGACTGCCTTTAACAGCTATCTTAACGGACTGGATACCCCCTCCTCTGCGGACAACTCACCATAATCATTTCTGTTATGTGCCACTGCACCAGATGCTCTGCGTGGTTGCATTCCCTATGTAGCTGTCTCTCACTGTTGATATGTACCACTGTACTCTGTTGATTAATCACTTTGTCATCTTTGGCTGCTCTGATATGTGTGCATGTTATTTGCCTTTGCCAACAAAAATAAAAGTTTTTTTAAAAAAAAGAAACCTCTGCGTGGGTATTAAGCATGTTAAATAACCAATTACAATTAATATTACAATATACAGTGTGTCCGTGGCTGGGGAGCTTCAAATACTGCATTCAGCACCTTTTGACGTGCCGGTTGTTTTCAAACCGCAAATAAATAACCTCCATTTCAATTCACTGTGTGCAAATTTAACTTGTGTGGCTGAAGAGTCTGGGAGGGGGGGGTCAGCTAGGATTATGTGCTCTTAGAAGCGGGTGGGTTGTGTGAGGAATTTGCTTTCTCTGGGGCTTTCGGAAGTGGTATCAAAAAGACACACCATTTAAGTCTGTCTGTTCGGGTGGGGGAAGTGGCGATTGTGGTAATGTGAGCTTCTACGCTATTCGTTTTTTTTTGTTTTGTTTTTTTAACAACTGTATTTAGTTTTCAAGGCATCTCAGACATGAATCTATCGATGGGAAACTCATAGCAGCCCCTATCCGGGGATTCAACATAAATGCATATGACTGTGTTGCTCATGTAAAAAAGGTGAAATAAAATAACAGCCAGTTAACTCCCCCCCTCCCCTAACATATCCCAACTTGAGGGTTAGAAGGTTCAACATTCCGATTCATAAATTCAACAGATTGTATCACTTATGGTGTAAAAATCAACTTCCGCAGATTGAAGATCGGGGTTTTCAGATGATAGATATTGCTCGAAGCAGCCTAGGTTTAAAGAACATCTGTTCCTTGTCGTCCATAAATTTGTGAAGTGGCAGCCAGGTATTTAAGTACTTGGAATAAGAGCCTTGGGCCTGTGCCGTCACTTTCTTCATGGCCATCACCCCCCATAGTCTGACCCACCACATAGCTGTTATTGGGCCTTCCTTTGTCTTCCATGCTTGTGCAAGTGTTATTCTGGCCGCACTCAACATGTGGGTTATAAGAGTGGCTGTAGGCCCTGAATTCGCGTAGCTCCCCTCCACCTTCTCCCCCAGCAGTACCAATAATGGATCGTAAGGTAGGCCCACTCCGGTAATATCTTTGATATGGCTTAAAATCTCCTTCCAATAGGTCGTTGCCAATGGGCAGGACCACCACATGTGGATGAGGTCCCCGGAATGTCCGCAATTCCTCCAACAGGTTGCGGGATATTCTGGATTGATTGCGTGCATGCGTGCAGGTGTCATGTACCACTGAAGGCAGAGTTTATATGCTGCCTCCTTTATGGAGGTGCATTTGGAACCTTTAGCTGCTCTATGCCAAATGCGACTCCAGGTCTCCTCCGAAATTGGTTTCCCCAGGTCTGTCTCCCATTTTGCATATATGTAAGTTTTTTTTCCGGGTTAGCCTCTCCGATTGGGCGATATAATCTGGTTATGCCCCTTTCTGGTTGACCTTCCTGTATTGTTAGTTCTATGCCTGTCGGGTTTCTAGTTGCCCTTTCTTTTACTTTGGCGTTGGAGACCCAGTGTCTAAGCTGAAAATAGTGATATTGTTCCTGTTCCGGTATGTGGAATTTAGTCTTGTAAACTTCGAACGTTAGGGGTGACCCCTCTGCGTAAAGGTCTTTTAGAGTTATGTTGCCCTCTCTGCCTCCCCATTGTGTCCAGAAGTTGGCTTGCATTCCTGGGGTAAAGTTTGGATTATAAGCGATAGGGGCCAGCGGACCCTCTCCTATTTGAATTTTCTTATTCCTCAACACTCTATCCCAATACCATAAAGTAGTCTTTGTTGATTCCAGTAGTGGACCCTTTTTCTCCCTGTGAAGTGTGGCAATAAAGCCAAGGTTCCCTAGGGGTGTCTTGGTTGCCGTTCTTGCTATTGTAACCCATTGGTTGCGGTCTTCTCCAGCTGCCCACTGTAACATTGGGGCTATTTGTGCCGCCCATAGGTACCTGCGGAATTCCGGAACCCCCAACCCCCTGGATATTTGCGGTCTAAAGAGAACCTGCCTCGGTATTCTCGCCCTCTTCCCCCCCCCCCCCCCCCAAAATAAAGGACATCACATCTCTCTGCAGTGTCTGGATAGCTGGGCCAGGGATTTTTATCGGGAGGCCTCGTACCACATATAGGAATTTTGGAAGCAGGGTCATCTTGACCGCCGTAATACGTGCCAGCCAAGACAATTCCTGCAGTTCCCACCATTTTAGGTCACTAGTTAGGGCCTTGAGGAGGTCCGGGATGTTAGCTCTGTATAGTCTGTCATAACAGGAGGTTAGTTGTATCCCCAGGTATTTTACTCACTTAAGTTCCCATTTCAGCGGGTATGAGTTTTCCCATTCTGGGATTCGGGTCATCTCTTCAGTAAATTTTGGATAATTAATGTGAAAGCCTGAGACGCATGCAAACTTCTCCAGCAGTTGTACGGCTGCCGGCAGGGAGTTTTCCGTGTCTTTTAGGAACAGAAGAATATCATCCGCGTTGAGTGCCACCTTCTGCTGTCCCACATTGCCCACCTCCACCCCTCGAATCCCTGGGTGATCCTGGACCCTACGCGTAAATGGCTCCGTGGCCATGGAAAAGATCAGGGGTGACAATGGGCATCCCTGTCTTGTGCCTTTCTGAATGAGGATGTCGTTTGTGAGTTTACCATTGACCATAAGCTTAGTGGAGGGGGGTACAAAGTTTGACATAACCATACGAGTGAAGATTGGCCAGCATCCACATTTTTCTAGGGTTAATCGGAGAAATCCTCAATGTAAACTATCGAAGGCCCTAGATGCATCCAGAGCCGCTATTGAGAATTTTTGACCCGTCCTCTGCCCCCAGTCAATCGTATCTATAGCCCTCTGGATATTGTCGTATGTATGGCGCCCCTTCACAAGTCCGGCCTGGTCTGAATGTATTATCTCTGGGAGTATCAATGCCAATCTTCTCGCTAGTATCATGGAGTACATTTTTGCATCTCCGTTTAATAGAGAGATCGGGCAGTAGCGTGCACATTCGGCTGGGTCCCTGCCTAGTTTCAGCAGTAATATCGTAGTTGCTGGGCTCATGTCCCAGGAAATTTGCCCCTTATCCCTAATAGAATTAAATAATTGTGTCAGGGGGCCTACCAATATGTGCTTGAATGTTTTGTAATACGCGTTGCTTAACCCGTCCGGACCCGGGGATTTTTGACCTTTTAATGCTCTTATTGCTTCCCCTACCTCTTCCTCTGTTATGGGAGCTTCCAGCTGTTGTCTGTCTGCTTCATTGATTTGTGGTAAATCTAGCTGATTTAAAAAGGCTACTTGTGCTGCCTCTTCAAGGTTATCTTACCCCATGTTAGTGGAGTGGAATAAGTACAGTTCCTCTTCTATTTCTTTCTCTCCCCTGATTGTGTCTCCTTTCCCTTTACGAAGTTGGGTAATCCGGTTCCGGAGTGTCTGGTGCCTCAGTTTGGCGGCAAGGAATCTATTGGCCTTACCCCCATGAACATAGTAAAACTGTTTTGTTTGTACCAGCAGACGTGCCGTGTCATCTGTTAGGTGGGTTTCCAAGATTGCTCTGGCCTTTTTAAGTTCCCGCCATGCCCTCTGTGAGCCCCTCTTTTGATATTCTACCTCAGCAACGCGTATGTTGGCCTCCATGTTACGTTGTGCCCTCGCCCGGGTTTTGGTGTTGTTTGAGGATTGCGCTATAAACTCTACCCGTATCACCGCCTTGCTTGCATCCCAGATGGTTGCCCAATTAATCCCGGGAGTTATGTTTTCCTGGAAATAATTTCTTACGGTTTGTTCTATGCCTACTCGGACAGTGAGGTCTTTCAGTATTTTGTTCAAGAGCCACGGTTTGCGGGGTGGTTGTTGTGGGTAATTTAATTCTATTTTTAGGATAACTGGGGCATGGTCTGAGAGGCAACGTATTCCAATGTCTAGGCCTGTGACTTGTGGGACCAATGTTTCTGAGATGAATATCATATCAATACGGGAATAACCTTTATGTACAGCGGAGTAGGGAGTATAGGTTCTGTCTTGTGCTTTAAAAAAACGCCATGTTTCCAACAAGTGTAAATCCCTTAAGAATGTAGCTAATGCTTGCCTAAATGAATGGTCATGGGGGGGTAGCTGGGAGGGTTTTATCCATGGCTGCGTTCATCACTCCATTAAAGTTGCCACCAATGAGGATCTTCCATATATCCCATTGTGCTATTCTAGGAAGTAAACTAAGCAAGAAATAGTCTTGTTTAACATTAGGAGCGTAGACTGAGATCAGTGTGACCAACTGTCCCCACAGTTTTCCCCCCAGCATCAGATATCGGCCTTCTGGATCTTTTTTAACAAAACGCTTCTCGAAGTTGATACCTTTTGCCATTAAGATCCCAACTCCCCTTTTTTTAGTCCCACTGGAGGCCAGGTATTGTATCGGGAAGGCTCTGTGCTTCAGCCTCCATTCATTTTCGGGGAGCAAATGTGTCACTTGTAACCATACCACTGAGGCTTGCATGTCCCTCAATCTGTTTAGTATGGATTTCCGCTTAACTGGAGAGTTCAGCCCTTGTACATTCAGCGAAATGAGAGTTAAGTTCGCCATTACCTCGCTTTCAACCATTTGTCCCCTTCATTGTGGTCCAACTCATGTCTGTTGTAAAAAAATTTGTTTATATGTTGTGCCCTTCTACAATCAAAACGAAACTTCCCCCCTCCCCCTTAACTATTGGATTATAACTTCCAACTAGCTTTACGAACATGCTTCCAATGTGGTAAATCACCGGGTGTTCTATCCCCCCGGGAAGTATGGGGTCCGGTTGACCCATTTCCTCTCCCCACTCCCCCTCTCTTACCCCATTTCGCCACATAATGGCTCATGTGACAGCAGCTCGTTTTCCATGCTGACGTGGGATTTCATTACAGGCAGAAGTGTCTGTTTTCTTGTTTTCCTTCCCTTCTAGTGGTGTCATTAAAGTGTCTCCTGTAATTAGAAGCTGCATGACCTCTCAGGTATGTTCCATGGATTGCACATCTTTGTTGCTCTTCAGTGGGCGAGGTCGCCCTGGTCTCCATTGGCCTCTCGGATGTCTCCCCTCCGACTCGTCATCTCGGGATGAGGAGCCTTCCCCATCTGTAGGGTTGTCCCCATCACCTTCTTGCGTGAGATCCGCCATTTCTTCTTCCTTGGCGACCGAGAATCTCTGGCCCTTCCACTCGAAACGGAGGCACGTTGGGTGGCCCCACCGGTAACGCACCTTTCTAGTTCTTAGCCAGTCACTGACCACCCTCAGTTTTTTCCTTCGGGCAAACGTAGCTTGGGCTAGATCTTGGAACAGTTGAGTGGCGTGGAGCGGAAGATGATAGGTTCTTTTTTGCGAGCGGCTTGCATTATGTCAGCTTTCAATTGGTATAAGTGGACCCGGGTCAGGACGTCTGGGGTCAGGTTGTTATTGATTTGATATGTGGAATAGGTTCTGTGCGTTCAGTCCAGCATGATTTCTTTGCTCTCCTCCACATTCAGGATGTCGCGAAACAGGTCGACCACATATTGATTTAAGTCTGAGTTTGCCACTGCCTTCGGGATTCCACGAATACGAATATTATTACGTCTGGATCTATTTTCAGCATCCTCCTGTCTGTTTTGCATTTGTTCCATTTGCTGTTCCAGTTCCTGCACCCTATGCGTCAGGATGTTGTGTTCGTGGCTCTGCTCTGTTATTACCGTTTCAACCTCATCAATCCTCTTTTCTGTTGCCAGAATTCCCTTGTTGAGGTCCGAAAGGGATTTAGCCAGGTCACTCGCACTCTCTGATATCTTTCTTGAGTTCCTGTAGCATTTCTAAGAGATCCTACTTCCTGATGGGGGGGGGGGGGGTCTTCCAGAGCTTCAGTTCCCTCCGTAGGAGGGTGATGTACCTGGGCTAATGCTTGTATCTGGTTGCGTTTTTGTGTGTCCGCTTTTTGTAGCATAGTCTTGATATCGACAGACCCCTGACCTTTGGCTTCCGTAGTTTGTTTGGACATTGTGGTCCTTTCCCCGGAGGTGAGTCGCCTCAGAGCGGAGCCGATGGACCCAGGTAGTTGATTTAGAACAGTCTCTATAGGGCCCCCCCCCGCCTCTTTACCTCCGTCACTTCCTGATTAGGGTGTCGTGAGGCGCTGTTTTGTGGAGGAGCGGTCATGATTCTTGATACGTACTTGGCTGACTGCCTACATTAATGCATAGCTGTTTAATCCTGAGGCTCTCTGCCTGCACCTTTCAGATTCTAGGGGTTACCCACCCCTTCTTGATTCATTTGTTTGCTGCCAAAACTTCAGTGGGATCATAGCTGATTATGACCATGGTCATTGCCTTCGACCTGGCCTTATGTTCCTGGGCATCTGATATTCCTGGGCATCCGGGACTCTCTCCAGCCCGACCACTTCTCCCCTAGTCAGGTGTGGCTCACCAGGCCTGCCATGGTCCTTCCATTGCCCAAGCAGGTGTATATGGTGAGGGGGAACCCGGAACAGCCGCTCTATATGGTCTCCTTCCCCTCGCTACCATAGATCTTGCTGTTAGCCTATACGGAGGGCGCCGCAGTTTCAGCCGCTGTCCTGCAGGGTGTCGGAGGCTTAGTGGGCACCTCGTTCCGCTGGGGCCCGGCCTTCCTTTCTATGGGCCTTAGCAGCCCCGGGGGTTATCGCGGAATCTTCTGCCGCGGCTCCTCCTCCCCCTTCGGTCAAGGAACCCTCACCGGTCTGGCTGCGTATTATTGCCGTGCAGCCTCCGCTAACCCTGCCTGGCGTGCGTTTAGGGATATGCCAGTCTGGCTCATCGCCCCACTCCTCACCTTCACTGCAGGGCGTCCGCTCCCGGCTGCCAGGTCCATCTACAAGCCTCTGTGGGCCCCCTCCGCCACACCACCATTACTCTCCGGCAGGACTCGAGGCAACGGGTGGGGGGAGGGGACAGGTTGCCAACACGTGGCTCTGCCGGCCCCGATTTCCATTCAAGTTGTGTTTACATGGAGCGCGGCCGTCGGCGTCTCAATGCAGCCATCGGATCTCTCGGCGTGATCCGTTGATTATTTCTGGATCACCGCTTGATTATGGGTCCCTTGGTGCTGGAGCTCCATTACGTCTGCCATCTTGGTTGCGGGAGGGATCTGCGCCGAAAAGTTCGAATAACTTTGTAAGCAGTGGCTCAAATGTTCTCTGCTGCGGTTTATCTGTTCTCCTCAGGTTCCGACGTCCGTCAGTGGGATTTATTGGCCCGCATGTTTAGTTTTAGGTTGTATTAGGGGTTCGAGAAGGGATTGGGAACCAGGAGCTCAACGAGGAGGCATCTTACGGCGTCCTCAGCTGGCCACGCCCCCACGCTATTCTTTTTTAAAACTTCAGGTTGCTTGTGGCATTTAGAAACTGTTCTTTGTAAGAACTAAGACAACTTCATGGTGATGCTTTGTTGTTTGTGTGTTGTCTTGTTGAAAATGTGACTTCCTGGCAAAATAATATTTAAGACAATGGTTATACATACATGCGTGCTATACCGCAATAACCTGCGGTACTGCGTCATTTCAAATGAAGGTTATCATACCGTCGAAAAATCAATATTATGACATCCCTAGTGCCAAGTACCTTACAGTAACGCTCATATTGGTCCTTTCTGTTTTAAGGCCCTAGCCACCCTATAAGGATTTTTGGCTGATTGTACAAGTGTGCCTAGGACGAACTGGTGGTAGCAGTTTACTTTTTTAGTATTTGTACTTCTTTTTAATGAACCATATAGCGTTTGGCTCAAGACTGTGGCCGGTGCCAAAAATGGCTGCACCACCAAGTCTTTTGTTCTGTCTTTTAGCTATTTTGTCCCTATGCCTTCCCCCTGGTCGAGCAGACCTGGGTATTCCGATGTTTTTGCATCGATCACTGAAGGCCTGCAAGGGCGCTTTGACCCTTTTGGAGTAGTGGGAACAACTACTCTCGGCACCTCCCAATAACCCTCCGAAAGAGCCTCATCGGAAGTGTTCCTGGGCCATCCAGCAAACTGACCAGCTCAAACCCGGAGTATCGCATAGGAGCGCTGCAGTCCCGAGTTGCCAATCACTAGCTTGTGGTCCTGGGCCCTCTCCCGTCAAATAGTAGTCCTAGCTCCTCTGGGTCACGATTTAAGAGTGCACCACGCCACAAGTAATTGCATTCCTTATGTCGACCTGCTGTGGTGACGGTCGTTGTAGGAGCCTTTCCTGCGTGTCCCCCGAGACGTCCTGCAGTGGAACTGTCCTCTTTTTCATGGAGAGCCGAGAAAAGGCGAATGTCCCGCCACAGATGATCGTCCCGTCCTGCAGCCGCTGAGAGCCGGAGCGACGTGCAACTGCAGGGGTTGAACCTACAAGCAACCTGGCCTAGACTGGCAAAGTTTGGCCCGGACTGTGCCGAGAATCGGTGAGTACTTGCATCACTTCTAGTGGCCCAATGGCACAGCCATTGTGCTTTACGCACAAGAAACCTTAAAGATACTCACTTTAGCTGGGCTATCCTGTGCTCCCTATCTATTCCCGAAACTCTAAAGTCACTCTGCCTGCAAGGATAGACCCTCCTCGAATAGTAGGACACTGTTCTTCATCACCTCAGGCCCCTTCCTGAACTGCTACAGGTCCCTGAAGAGGAACCGCTTTCTCTCATTACTCACTACCGCACGTTTTCAACGCAAGACTGTACTTTTGAGCACAATGCTCCCCACATCATAGGGCTGGACTGCTTAAGATAGGGATTGAGTCTAAAAAACTGCCTAATGCTATATTTGTGTTAACCTACCCTTCTGTTACAGGTTGTGACTGTGTTTCCCCCTTTACCTCATTAGACGAAACGTAACTTTATGTATGTTGACTAGTGAAAGGCATGTGTGGTAACTGTTTTATATTACTGTGTTTTTTTGTGTTTAATTATTAAGGCTTTTTATAAATGTATATGTAGTTTTGGTATACACTTGTCTAAGCATATTCTGTTGAGTTTTTTGTGTGTGCTCA
This sequence comes from Ambystoma mexicanum, assembly GCF_040938575.1. NCBI lineage: Eukaryota > Metazoa > Chordata > Amphibia > Caudata > Ambystomatidae > Ambystoma > Ambystoma mexicanum. Next base: position 156,108,894 of record NC_090937.1, read on the forward strand.
TTGTGGGATTCCGATCGCTCTCACCCCTCCTGAGACTTGATCTTGACCGCCTGCCAAGCCACAGTGATTGGTATGGTTTGTTCAGAAGGTTCCCCTGTTCCACTAACTAGGGTGGCCTCCTAAACTTCTGCCCACCAGGTCAGAGTTGATAAATCTGTTTTAATAGCCCCCACCGCTGATCGTCAATCTAGGTTGGAAGAGAAAGACAAGAAAAAGAAAATGGAAAACGCCACCACTATTACAGGAGCTATTCCTCATCTTGGAGAACATGTTTATCTTCCAGAACACGCTCTGTTTGAGTTCAGCTTATTTCCCAAGGCATCTTCCTCAAAAGGTAGAATGGGAGGCATTCAGAGCCTCAATGTTAAAAATGTTTGAACAGACTTCAGTAGGTACAGAAATAAAACTCTCCCGGAGATAAAAAGGAAAAGAGCTCACAAACGCTCCTGCATGCCTCCAAGATCTGGCCCTGGTGTACAAGACAGCAAGGACATCCAAGGCACCAGTGCCTTCAGAGCCGTCTGCTTCAGAGTCGGCGACTCAGATGCTGAGTAAAGACGAGGTTACCAAGCCCTCTGCCCCAATACCATAAGAAAATGCTCTGTCGACCGTGCAGAAGAGATTGTTGGAAGTCAATTTCTGAGCTATTAGAACTGTGTGGTTCCCTTTATAAACCTCTCCAGAGGAGGGCTCAGCTCAAAGATCTTTTCAGGACGTTTTTGAAGATGAGCAAGAAGAGGCACTTTCAAGCATCCAACTATACTTACATTCGTTGACAGTCATAGCCAGAAGAGATCATAAGGAAACGGGGAGTACAAAGGTTATTTTAAAAGGTGCATTTTTATCTCCACCATTAACAGCAGAAATAATGTATATCACACAAAAATGACATGAAGCATACAAAATACAAAGAAACAATTACTTGAGCCTGGGGTAATTCCAAATGAACTCTGAAATATCTCTAAAACTGACCCTGCACACACAAACACCATATCCCTAGTAGTTGGGTGCTGTCCCTGGAGAGGCGATGGTGCAACGCCTATCTAAAAGGGAATCAAGGTAGAAAAACTGTCCCTATGCTACAGCATGTTAGTTGAAAGAGACAAAACTCTAAAAAAACACTCAAACGCCCACAGGTCAGCACTTCGTAGATCTCACTTTGCAGTGCTAAGAACATTCCCAAAAGGAATTTTAGTTAATATTTCCCTTTATTCATCTACAAGGGAGTATGTTCAGTAGATGCACTGGTTGTGCTGGGTGTTGTTTCGTATTTATAAAGGAAGAACAATGAGCAGTATGCGTAGTGCTCAGTGTACCCGCCAGAGGACTGGGTACTACCAATTACAGAAGAAAGTATCCCACTTATTCAAAAGGCTATCATAGCAGTAAAAGGTAGCTTTTAGTTTCCTTTTCTTCTTTGGCTGACTCATCTCTTTGGTGTTTCATGATCACGTGCAACTTGAATGGAAATTCCTGATCATCTAGGTTTTTGGGCTTGGCGTTCACTTATTACCTAATTCCTGCTAACTCTCGCTGTCTCAGCCTCCGCTTCCACTGAGCTACCAGAAGATATTCTCCATGCCATTTTTGTCTGATATACAGAATAGATCATAGAGACTGAATCTATGGACTCGGGTTTGCAACTGCAAAAGGATTTGCAAAAGGAAAGTGGCTTAGACACATCCCCTGAATCAGAGATGGGCCTCGACCCTATCACAGCTCTGAGGAAAACTGTTTGCTTATACAGGACTATGGTGGCTAGAGCCGTACACACCCTTAGTTTTGTATCTTCTTCTGAGGAAGTAATATCTCATTGGACTAGATATGGCAAAGCCAAAGGAGCCGAAGATACCAGTCCTACTTTTCAGTGAAGCTTTGGTGGATCTATAAAACCGGTGTGGCGAAAAACCATTGTCCATTCCTCTTGTGGACCAAGATATTGGCCAAAGCACAGAATGGCACTGGATGAGCCCCATTTTTGGACTTCACATCCTCCTGCAGATAGCATGGTTGTTCAGGCTGCCATGGCAGTCTCAAAAGCTGGCCCCACCCGATAGGACATTGAAGTAATTGAATGCATGAATACACAAGATTATTTATGCGAGGCAGGTCTGGCTCTTAGAACAGTTAATGCTACCTACACCTTTGCCAGGTACACACATTCTTTATTGGAGATTTCAGAATTGGCTGCAGCTCACCTCCCCCTCCAGGCCCCCAGAAATGCACAACTTGTTTAATCAGTTAGTACAGAATAGTAAGGACATAGTCAAGATCATCTTAGAGGTTGGGTAAAACACCACAGATTGTCTACGGAGTTAGATGGGCACAGCTATTATTGCCTTCTTGGATGAGATTTGCTAATGTTGCGCAGGACATACTATCCAAACTATTGAACTTCCATTTGATGACTCTGAATTATTTGGTACGAAGGCTGATGAAAGCCGCCAGAAATGTAAAGAATCCAGGAAGGCTGACAGATCATTGGCTCTATGCTTATCGACTTCTGCTACTACTTTAGGAAGGGGGAGATTTAAGCCTTTGTCCTTTCCACTGAAAGGCATGGGTGTAGCACAGCAACATCTGCCTATGCAGAAAAGAGGTTTCCTCAGATCCTCGAGGCAGAGAAACCCAGAAACAAGAAACCTTCAGTCCGAGTTCTATCTGTGTCGAAATCTCCAAAACCCCTGTTTTTTCAAATTTTTAAAGTGCTCACAAAGCCCACGGGCATCGAGGCGCTGTTACGAGAATTGTTTGTTTTTGAGTTGCGTAGTTGTTTTTTTTTTGTCTTGGTTGCAGATTTATAACATGCTTAAACACCCAGAGGTTTCTAAGCGCGGACCCAGGGATCGTACCTGTGTTGCTTTGTGTCGTCTTACTTCCAAGGCGCACAAGTTGCCGCTGAGCTATCCTCCCGGGACAAGTTGACATCCTAATGGGTTACGAGGTCATATTAGTGGGAGTTTGAAGACAGCCAGGGGTCTTCTGTGGGGGGCATTGCACCAAATAACTATCGACAGATGGGTTCTACAGTTGGTAAAACAAAGATATTGACTGCCTCACTTTAGAAATTCCACCCAAAACCCACCACCTATTGGAAGAATATGAACCATCTTACACCTGAGACTCCTCAACAAGTTCCCCTGAAAGCACTGATTCACTTTGGGAGTAATCCTATCGGCCTTGGAACATCAGGGCGTCTGGTGCCTTTACAGGATGCTTACTTTCACTTCCTCCCCAAACATCGGATATACTTTTGTTTTGTAATTGGCAGCACTCATCAGTTTGCAGTGCTCCCATTCGGTCTCACTTCTGCACAGAGTATTCCACAAAGGTTATGGTAGTGGTCTTGGCCCATCTAAATGGGGAAAAGTTGCACTTTTTTCCTTACCTCAGATCAGACGAGTGTGCCTTGCAAGACTTATGAACAACGTCCAATCTTCTTTGCACATTAGGCTTCTCCATGAACCTAAAGAAGTCTTTTTTTTTTATGACCTGCTCCAGGGCGGTTCTGGATGCGGAGCGAGGGAAGGCCTTCCCATCACCAGAGGCAGTGATGAGCATTCAGACCACAGTATCTCTCTACCAACCGAAAGGGGGAGGTCCTGGAGGGATTTTCTTGAGGATGCTAAGGCTCATGGCATCTTGTATCTTCATAGTCTCGGAATCAACACTATGGATAAGGTCTCTGCAGTGGTCCCAGAAAAGCCAGTGGTTCCAGTTAAACAGGGACATAGGGGATGGGTCTTCCCACAGGTCTATCAAGACCTGATTTGGTGGGCATACATGACCAACCTCCTTTGTGGGGGGGGCCTATTCCAAAAACCATGGGCCAGTACAACATTGTCGAGGATGAATACTTGAAAGGGTGGGGTGCTTGTATGCAAGATCTTTCAGATAACGGTTTGTGGGGAGGCTGGTGAAGTCCTTTGACATCAGCTTACTGGAACTAAGGGCAATAAGTTTAGCTTTGCGATCCAGCCTTCCATCTATCAGTGTTAGACTCCCTATATCTCACAGACAATGCCACTGCCTTGCACAACATCAAGAAGAGTGGAGGCGAGTGAAGGCACTCTGAGCAGTCTGTCACTCGTTTTTTTTTATATCAGTCTTTCTACAGTGCCACTCAAACCAGGAGGAGCTGCAGCTACAGCTACAACTACCCATTATAACCGCAGAGCGGAGGCGAGTGAAGGCAGCCTGAGCAGTCTGAGCTGCCGTGTGGTGGGAGACGGGCAGGCTTCGTCTTAAGTCCTCCCGTTTAACAAAACTTCATAGCCAGCGGGTAACAAGGACTTTGGCTGTAAACATTGGCAATTTCACCTTCCCACGGCTAGTCAAAATTCTACGTGCTTGCTAATCACGCCATTCGATTCCACTAAATTGCAGTTCTAAGACTTTGATTCACTCACTGTATAACTTCGCACGACGTCTGTGGGTCTCCTGCCCTGAGCCGCCCGAGTCCTTTTCCTCGCGGCTGCAACCATTGAGGCATTGACATGCTTGTTCATCAGGCTCGTGCGGCGACTGCAGGCTTTTCGCCTTTGAGCCGCCTGACTTGTTTTCATTGTTGCTGCAGCGTCGGAGCTCGCCTGCATGGGCTCGCACGACGACTGTGGGCTCTCTGCCTTTGAGCCGCCTGAGCCACTTTAGTTTCCATTTGCAGTCTTTGAAACATCAAAATGTTCTTCATATACTGGCGCGGCGACTGTGGGCTTTTGACTTTGAGCCGCTCGAGTTAATACGAACATTGTTGCACTCTCATAAGAACTGAACCGTTCATTCCCTAAATTCATGTGGTGACTCTGAGCTGCTGATACTTTGCAGCACATGAATCGAATGTTATTCTGCAGATTGAATAACCTCTGATCCTTGACTCTTGCACGCTGTTTACTTATAAGGCAGTTAATTGTTGCAACTAGTTTTCTCTGATCTCACCGTGCACTTGAGACATCTCAATTTCAAATGTCTGGCGTGTTGAAGGTTGAAAGCTAGAATATAAGATTACATTTCCACTTGCTCACCTTTGATTATTTTACTTTTGTGAGTCCAAGTGGCTGGGACCACAGCTCCAAGTGTCTCCCACTTGAAGAAGAAATTGATAAATTACATCACTCATATCATAGTAAAATATGAAGCTGCGTAGCAATCTCTTATTGGATTATCCTAAAGTTCCTGAATGGGATGATGTCGAAACCCCCCATGGGAGCAATGTTGGTGGCACAGAAAGTATAATTGTGATCAATAAGAACAATTGTCTGCCACCCATTGAGGATCCCCAAGAGACAGCTCAAGCTCCTGTGAAAACCATTCATGCCACACCTGAGAGACTCACTGGAACACCAGAAGTTGAATCCATCATGGTGGATAATTGGAAAAAAGTGCTTGAATTCACTGTAACCACCTCAAAAATACAAAAAGAAATCGAGGAATATTTTGGTGAAAAGAAAGCGGCAGTCAATCAGATCTGGACTCTAGTTATCATATGTTTGGCATTTATCTCGACCTGAATTAATGCGAGACCTCTCTGTAATCACTGACGAGGGAAATGTAATGGTAACACAAACTGCCATGAACGCCCGAGACCAGCCAGTGCAACCTTCTCAAGATGGAGTACATTCTAATGATACCTTGAGTGCACTAAATTATGTCCCAAATTCCTTATTCTCTGTATTTGAAATGATAAAGTGGGAAGTACAGTCCCAAACTGGTTCCCTCCTTGAATTAATAAGAGACATAACAACACTGGATGGGGCAGTGGTTAGTTGTTGCCACGTTGTTAACACAGATCTCAAACAATCATTACAGATCCTGAAGCTAGAAATAATGAAACAAGGTTTAGATCTCTCAGCAATTCAGAGATCACTAGCAACAAATGGTGCACTGGAGGGATCAGATATGAAAATGAATCAAGAGATTTTGGCACAACTGTCTTCTGAATCAACAAAACTTAAATTTACCTCCAAATATGGATCATACCTCGCAAATGGATGACACTCCACTATCTGAATCCATATTGGAAGAGTTTAGAAGACTAGCCAATGTGGACGAAGATTTTCAAGATTGAGATACACGAACTATGTCACCTGTCACCATCAACCTGCCCCTTTGGTCAAACCCAAAAATTAGGGGAACAAGCAAAAGAAATCGGTTCATCATCTTGCCCCTCTGGTCAAGCACAAAATCCAGGGGAATTTGTACAAGAAATCCATCTGCAAACTGCGTCTCCAACTAGAAAGAAAGTAAGGAAGAGGGAAGCAAGGCGGCAGCGAAGATTAAAAGACAGTCAGTCTACAAAAAGGAGAGAAAAAAAATTGAAAAACCAAATGAAACTTAAGCACAAGATTGCCACCTCTCAAATGTATCCAAAGAAATCTAATAACATAGAACCGGTTTTGGTGGACATGGGCCCGACAATAGTTGAATCAAACTCAACAAATAAATTGTGTGAGTACATAGTGAGTGATTTGAATAGAGAGAAACAAGGAAAAGTTGTAAAAAAAAAGCATCAGATGAGGGGGGTGAAAGAGGTACTAATTAAAAAGATCTTGGACATGTGACTGAATCGAGAGGCTCTCAAATCGAAAAACACTTGACCGAGTTGTCTCTGATAAAGGTACCAGGAACCTTGAAGGCTGGTCTCAAAATAGCCCCTATATTTTTGAACTTTAAATCCAAGAAACAAACTAACTCATCATCAGCACTGGCATATTATTAAAGCGTTACCAGTCCCAGAAATTGTCTCTATCTTTTTGAAAAAGCCATCTAATGTCTAACAGCCCAATATCTCAAATCAAGAAAAAGAAATCAAACTGGGAAAAGGAAAATATACAGCCTTGGAAGAGAATGGAACAGAGGCTACATCATCCAAAAAGACAGAAGAAATCAAAAACCATATCCAAAACATTGAGCAGATCATGAACATAAGAAAGGCTACCTCCTCAAGTATTGTTCACACAGCCTGTTCTGATCGACTGAATAATAAAATAGTACCCTTAAAAAAAATCTGGAACATTAGTTTCAAAAGCGATCTCCAAAAAATACCAGCTGCAGGCACAAGCACGTAAAAACAATGCCGGCGCGCAGAGATCGGTTGATGGTCTAGCTGAAGATGTAACCAAAAGGGATGATGTTAGAACTGTGTCCACCAAGACTACTTCAGATTCGACAAGTAAACATCAAGATGATCGACCTGCTATCCCATTGGACCTGTCTCAACATTCGATAGAACTACACAGGAAAGAGATAAGCGTGCTGTGGATGCCTATATGTCGGCTCAACCCTCGCAGACGTATTTTACCTGCTGTGAGCCTAGGCAAAGGCTCCAACAACAAGATCCTCATTTACCATCATTGGATGAAGGATCATCATCTTCGTATGCAGCCACCAGAGATACAAAACACCCCACAGGCTGTGCTATGCTTCAAGTCTCTGTGAACTCTTCTGCTACATTGGAGCAACAATCTGATGCAGTGTCTAAGTTACCCTCTACTGAACAGAATACAGCGAACCTACCTCTTGAACCCCAGGGCTCCAGCATAATATCAACTTTAGCTCCAGAGAGCTACCATTTAATAAAAACTGCTATTGCAAACTCTACTAACATGAAAGCTCAGGAAACGACCAGCTCTGCACTCATTAGTTTTATTGTGACATCCATCTCCACGTGTCCAGTATGATCTGAATCGGATGTGTATTTTGACAATTTTCTCTGAAATACCTGAGCTAGAGGATATAAATTCTGCTGATATTCAATTAGAATTTGAGGATCCACATTCTCTTTCATCGGTTAGATTGTGGATACATTCGAGAGTTGTTCTCAATACAATTTGGTTAGCATAAAATCAGTTGTATGAGTTGGGTTTTATTTTAAATGTAAATAATTTAACATCTAAAATCACACTACCAACTCATCTACCAGATTCCTCATTGTGTGTGTCTAGCTTATAGAAAACTGGTCAAAATAATGTTCATTTCACCCTGCGGGAATCTAATGGGAAGAAAGTTTGCAATTGTCAAGGTATACATTAACTAAGCCATTCATCGGAGTGAGCCACAATCTCTCTCATTAGTTGGAACATGAGAGGATTCAATCATTTGATGAATGGTCGGAATCCACATTTGGAAAATGTTGACATCATCATGTTTCAAGAGACATGGCTTACGACTTGGGACAATTATGATGTGCACCTGAATCCGGCCCAAAAAGTGAATCATGGTAGGCCTACCTCTGGGCTCTTAATAGGTGTACGGCAAAGCTCACCATTCACATCAGAGCATTGGATATCTCCCAATCCCTTTTTACAGATGATAAAACTAAAAGTAGGCACCGCAATATATTCTCTTATAAATGTATGCTGGAATCCTCTTGGTATCTCAGATAACATCTTCACGTGGCATAGAGGCGAGGCAACAGCAATCATCAACTACATCTATGTTAATCAAGAGATGTTTGCTGATGTCACCAAATTTCGCATTCAGTTTACAACCTTGAGCGATCACAACTGTTTAATCATGAACTGGCAGGTAAATTAACCATTAACTAACCTATGAAATAGATGTCGTGCCAATTTGGTCACTGTGAACAGTGGAGGCAATAGGTTACGATGGAGCGAAACTTCTTTGAAAATATTCTATCGTTTTTATTCTACAAAGTTAACCAAAACAAGGAAAGGTCAGCATGAGGAAATTGTTTACCATGATTTAATGCAATTATTTCAACCAAATATGAAAACACGCCCACTTAACAAGGTCCAGACCCTACATGCATACAACAAGAATGTACAAATAGCGAAAACCAACTTTCGCACTAACAAACGACGAGCGATGAAACTTCTGTTTAGTATTAGAGGATCAGCATTAACTAATATTAAAACGATGCATAATAACTGGTTACGACAGTATAAAGCTTTCTTGTATCAGCATGATGGTGCAACCATGTTGAGTGCTTTGGCTGGCAAAAATACAGCACAAATCTGGGCCATCATTAACCAATCCACTGCAGGACATCAAATCAAGTACCAATCTAATAATGTCTCTGAACGAGCCTGGATCAAATATTACACAGATCGTTACACTTTTCCGGCATGCAAAAATCATGTTTATCCTGTAAACATTGTTGATAAATTCTCCTTAGATTTTGACAGGGAAGACCTAGAGTATTTTATAAATAGAGCAAGCCAATCGCGAGCGCCTGGACCAGATGGTTTATCTAACTACACCTTAAAACAATATCCTAAATTGTGGTCAGAAATATTGTATAACATATTTTCTAATATTATACAGACACAGAAAATTCCGACATCGTGGAAACACTCGATTATTCTCCCGATTCATAAAAAGGGCGATAGATCCAATCCGGCAAACTACAAGCCTATTGCACTTTTGGATGCCCCTGGAAAAATGTTCAATCGAATTGTCTTCAGGGATCTAAACAAGTGGGCAACATATCAAGGAAAACGAGACTGCTTTCAAACAGGTTTTGTCTGGGATTGGGAACAGCTCTGAATATTATGACACTCAACATTTTAAGATCTCAATTTGCCACCCGGAATCAACCACTGTGTCTTGCATTTGTTGACTTCTGGGTGGCCTTCGACTCTGTTGATCGCAAGCTGTTATACACAATAATTACTCAGTATGGTTGTCCATTTTCTTTCATTTCCATCATCAGACAATTACACACCAATACAACACTACAAATTAGGCTTATGATCGAAGGATTGCTATCTGCATTCATCTCAACTGAGCGAGGGCTCAAGCAGGGTTGTATTTTGGCGTCTTTTTTATTTAATCTCTTTATTCTTGACTTGGTGGAACAATTTTCAAACATCATTAATAACGCGCCAAAATTGGGTGGACAACAGATTGCATGGATGCAGACGACCTTGTTTTGTTATCCCAAACACCTAGTGGATTACAAAATCTATTGAACACTATCAAAATATTCAATAGAAATCAATCTTGTTATGAACTTAGAAAAGACCCAAGATGTTACCTGTTATCGAACAAAGTCTGTCTCTCAAAAAAGTTATAGTTGGTACTTGCAGAATGTGGCAATAGTGAATGTTAGTGAATATACATATTTGGGTTCAATGGTGTATAATCTTTTGTCTGATGTACCTTATATTGCAACACTGAATCTCAAATTGCAAACTTTAAAATCACAAGCAAACATTCTAGCCTTTAAATATGGTAAATTCTCATGTAAACACATTATGATGTTCTATCAAGCTAAAGTAGTACCGATCATGCTGTATGGAGCAGAAACCAAGCTGTCATTGAAATGTAGCATCTGGGACCTATGTGAAGGTTGGTTTTGGAAATGTGTGCTGAATTTACCAAAGTGCACTCTGTTACCCTTAAAGGCATGGTCTAGTAAAGAATGTTATTGTCCCTACGGGTCGGCAATGTTTTTTTAAGCCTAAGTGGCTCGATTTTAGAAAACTTTCCTATGGACCTTACCCGAGTTTTCGTCCATTAAGCGCACGCGAAAACAAGCACCAGGGAGCCGCCATTTTCTGATAATCCTATCTTTTCCCCGTTCACCCTGGCTGACCTGCTTTTTTCGGCACTAAATCGATTCCCCCGCCCCTGAGCCTGACATTATCAAAACATTCATATTCCCCGCCTCTCTCCGTGACGTTACTGTGCTGCGTAGGCAAACGCGCCCAGTCGTCTTCTGCGCAACTCCACACAGAACCCGGAAACCAACACAGATCAACTCACAACACAGCGCGCCACAATTCGGAATATGAAACTGTACTTTAAAATGAAACAGCAACAGGGTACATTTGGTAAAGTACATTTATTTGACATTAAATGTTTAGAGAATATTCAGCAATTGCCATATGAACTCCGAAAGCCATTTATTTTCTTTTATCTGTATCCGCAATATCATCTTGAGTCACGCACTGTTCCTTTATGGTACACAGGATGTTCATTTTCGTAAAAAGAATCACTTTGGAAGCACGGTGAACCGCAAGGCTGTTCCATCAACAAGGCACTAGTCCAGCCTAAAGGTTGATATGTTGCTTCTAGCCACTAGTACAGCGTAAGGGCATGTGGGCCCTTGGCGATCGTCCCATAATATGGTGATCGTGCTCCAGTTGTTGACACGAAGCTGCAGGTGTCTGCTGAAGAATCCATCCGCCGGTGTCTCAAACAGATGGCAGTGGCAGAATGGGATCAAATACCCGTTATGAAAACAAAAAAATTATAATTAGTCTGGCTAGCCGAACTTCATTAATATTACTCATTTTATTTACTACGGCCGATCAGAAACTATTTGCTTGCAAGGATAGTTCAATGGAGTATGTTTGTCTCTAAAATCAATGCGAAAAGTAACGAGATAAATCGAGGCCAACAGACAATGATAAACGACAGTCTACATGCATGAGGAATGATATGATATATGATATGGCATTTGTAACGCGCCTATACTCAAGTGTTTCTAGGCGTGACGAGGCAGGTGGGGAACAAGGGCAGACAGACAACGATCCTACTAGGCCAGGTGTCTTTCTGATCGCGCATGGGGAAGGGCTGTACATGGTTAGTTGAATACAAATTAAATAATAGGGCCAGCTGGTGGCAAGTGCAAGGTAAATGCCGGGAGAAGGGGCTGAAGGATACAGAGACAGTCCCGTAGTGCAGGTAGGCAGTGCAGGGAAAAGTGGCTGGGCCAAGGACCGAGATCGGTGAGACCAGTGGACCTGCATGCCCATGTGCCCACTACGAACACGTTTTACTTGCTTTTCCTAGCTCTTCATTCATTCATTTATTCATGCATCCATTCATTAAATCTTCATTCCGGTATAAAAGCGTGTAAAGATTTACTTACATTATATTTGAAATTTCCATTGTGTCTCTTCGTAATGCAGTCTGTAAAACGGACCGTGCTCTTGACACCAATTTTTCGTATACTGAACTAAAATGAAACTCGGTCTAGTTTCTGAATTTTCTGCCTTATCGTCTCCTACGTTATTGCGCACTCCCTTCAAATGTAGTTCTTTCGGCATGGTCCCTGTCTCAAGGTCAAAAAACACTAGCCCCTTTACTTCCAGTGTGACTTGTGGGCCTCATCTGGGCGCTGTCCTTCGCATTCTTTATTTGCAACATCACGTAGTATAGGCATCTGTGAGAACTTCAAGTTTAGAATCTGTCTATGTAGTGCGCCTCAATGTGCAAATGCGAACTGGCTTCTCTCCCAGATGCCACGGCCCACTTGGCTAGCGCGTTCTAAGTGCCCCAATTTTGTCCCCGTTGTCTGCGAGCTTTGCAGCCCAAATTGAGACATTTAATTTTTGGCGGAAGGTCAGGGAAAGTATAAAGTACCACAGGAGTTGAGTTAAAAGTGAGATTTATTGTTTGTTTTATTATTTGCAATACGCAAGCCTCCCCTCCGTTAACAGTGCGCAGCATTTACATTTACATGAGATGAGACATGAGAAAAATATATACATACACAAATGTGAGGTGAATAGAGAGAATTCAAAGATGACACCCAGCTTGTTTGCCACCCATGATGGTGAAGGTAGGGGTTAGGTTTACAGGTACACTGTACAATAACATTTATTTACAAAAAGACGATCGTATTGCAATTATTTAAACCGGGATTTGTACTTCACAATGAGCTGTGCTTCGGGTGGGCATGGCACAGTCGCAATGTTCGGTGGCAATGGATTACTGCTCTGCACAGAAACGTCCAAAATTCCATATCTGTGCTTCTCTAACACAGCAACAATAAGGCCTTTCACAAAGTCGAACTGCATTTCATCATAGACTGGTTTGATCACCCATTGCTTACTTCGTTTTGAAAACACCTTAGTGTAGCGAGGCATCCTTACTTTACCCCTTGTCCTAGATTGTTCACGTCCAACATTGCTGTTATGGGCCAAGACCGCTAGAAGAGTGCGATGTTTCATGCCCCGAAAGCTAAAATGCAAGCGCTTTGGCCTGTACTTTAGGCACATATTGTGGAACACCTCCAAATCTCCTGTGTGACAGAATTCTGTCAGTCCTCTCAAATTTCTTGATAGAGTGTTGTTGCAAACACTCTTCTCAATGGCTTTGTGTGTCGGTGAAGATGGAATCGACCACTTCTTCTTCCGTGCCTCCTCTGGGGACCAAGGGCCATGTTCACATTGGTGGAAATGTTCATTTGCTGTCCAGCGGTGAACGTTGGTACAGTGGTACATCAGTGACCGCCATTTTTCAAGTAGTATTTCCACTGACCCCTCACAAGTTTTTGAGCTCCACCAAAGATGGTTGGTGATAGAATGTGACCACTGCAAAATACTTTCAAAACCTTTTTTTCCCCCTGCAGCCTAGATTTTCTTATTGATTGATTTAGCAAGATGCCATACGTCAAATTGATGTTTAATATGTGGGAACTGCTCTCTCATTGTCTTGGCAATTGAAACGTGTCTATCCGTGGCTATGAGGTCGATGTGCATTCCCCTTGATTGTAGATATTCCACTGATTTTATAAATCCTAGTTTCTCCATGGCCACTGACGATGTACATTGTGTTACCTGCACGACCACCGAACTCACAATTTTCTTACTATCCATGTCCTGAAAGTGGTAGGTGCAGTACTTGGCAGAAAATCCAGGGCTGTCGCACTGTCCATCGCAGGCTAGCCTGAATAGTTTGCCTTCGAATGTACTTGCTAGAGACAATTGTTCAATTTTCCAAGCATCACTAATGGCCGGAAACAGATAATCACATTGGTATATGTAGTACAGCGCTTTAGAAATGAAATGGAGTCCCACAAACTGAAAGAAAGCCTCTAACTTTCTAAAACTGGAGCCACTAAAAAGTGATGCAGCTGCACACAGTAGATTGCCTGCTGGCAGTTCCCCCAGCATCGGTTGTGTAGACCACGAGAACCTATGATTTAATCTACAGGCGGCATTTATTTTGACGTTACTGCCTTTTATTTGACGAGTCACATTAATCAATGGCTTCCCACATACTTTCCCTCTAATGGAATGCACACATTTCAGCATACTTATAATTTCCATCAAACAACTGTTGAATACCATGTATTTGCTCTCTTTCATTAGACTGTCATCCTGCGTTTCGGCCTGTGACGACTTGGAGATTTCAACACATTGGAAAGTAATATCGCTGATATCAAGTTCTGATGCGTCTATGGATGCTGCGGCTGGTTCATTCTCTGTCATTTCGACATCTATTACTTCAACATTGATGGGAGAACACAACAATGTCGACAGGTTTTTTGGTGGCAAATTTTTGGCGGGTGTAGATTGTGTAAATTGATCTGCAACTACTTCAGAGCTATCTTCAATACATTCAATAACATCTTCTTGTGGTGGTGCGGTCGCACTGTAGCTATGGTCCAGTGCAACTTTGCTGTAGTCTCCAAACACAGTTAATTCATGTTCTGGCCATTGGACATGAGCATCTCGAGCCTGAACACGCCTCGCCTCAATTAATAGTTCCTCCATAGTGTACACGGTCTGGCAAGCCACATCTCTCATTCGCTTCACTGTCTGTGTGTGTATAGTTCTGACACCCACCGGTAACTGCAGGAGAGATTGGAAAAGGGATGTTCAGTTTAAACACAAGATGGAGTGTAGTAGAATTGACTGGAAAAAAACATACAAATAGTCCCCAGTACAAACATTTTTTTAAAGTTATGAACTGTTTGTAACTAACCTTTTTTTGTTTTTTTTTTGCAAACTTTTTGACTCGACCTTCAACATCTGCACGCTGTAGCTCCGATTCGTTTCCGCATGTCCTCCCTTCCTCTTGCGCTGCAACGACTATATTTTCTGTATCCGCATAGACAGCACGGAATGAGGCTCCATCGTCTCCCTGAAACATAGTACTTTCATTACTAAGTATCAAAATATTGTTAGCATAAAACACACGTGAGGACGAACACACAGGTACATCTCAATAGCCAAACACGATTTAAACATTGTGTGCAACAATCAAACGACAAGTATTCGACCAGTGATGATCTATTTCGATGGAACTGTCAGTATCCATACCTCTGGCTCTGCATGGACTGCCATTAATGGTTGTATTGGAGAGGAGGCATCCGCATCTCCCTGATACACAGTACTTGCATTAGTATGCTTTTCAATATTGGAAACACAACACACACTTGGGGTCGACGGCACAGGTACATATAAAGAGATAACCACAAACGATGCATTGTCCAAAAGAATCAAGGAAAATCTAAATATAATCACATTTCATCGATTTATTTCTCCGATTTATTTACATCTGCATCATCTAAATGGGATGTTGTGATCGTAGTGGAAGCTCCGTCGTCTCCCTGAAACACAGCACTTGCGTTAATATGGAAGAAAGTATAGCAAATGGAATCACGTTATATGATCACGCATGATGGAGCTGTCATTATCCATACCTCGTGCTGCTGAAGAATATCTATGGATGTTGCAAATGTAGTGCGCACTTCCGAAAGCTGTTGCGCCGATTCATATATGCATGGTCCCGCTTCCACTTCCCCTGGAATTACTTGAATGTCAGGCTCTGCATCAAGTGCAGGTGTTGACGCTCCATCAACTGCCTGAAACATAGTACTTGCATTAGTGAGGATTACAAAAGTGAAAACATAACACACACCTGGGGTCGACAGCACAGGTACATATCAACGGCTAACCACAAATGAAACATTGTGTAGAACAATCAAACGACAAGAATTCCAGCTCTGATGATGACGCTCGATGGAGCTGTCAGTATCCATACCTCCAGCTGTTGAACATCTAGAAATGTTGTAGATGTGGCGGACGCTTCAGCATCTCCCTGAAAGACAGTACTTGCATTAGTATGGATAACACTAATTATAACTGAAAACAAACACCAGTGGACGATAACTAAGGTGTATATCAATTGGAAAGCCTAACCAAACATTCGGTAAATTGATTACACGATAAAATAAAAATATTACTTGACATGCATAAAACAGGTCTGTAGCGGATTAGCCTAGTAAGATTACCTGATACGCGCTAGAAATGGTTGATAACTGCAACCACGTCAAGGATGTAGAATGTTCTTGCTTCAGATTCAAGGGATAGTCAAGAAGTTGTAAAGGTAAATTAATGATTGATGATGAAATGCCAATATGAAAAATAGCCAGGTAAGGCGACAGAATACTTGTAAAATGCTCAATTCAGCACAGTTCCCTGTTCCCATATATATACATTGCGTTTGTGGGTTATGAAATCGAAAAAGAATATATTGGTAAATGTCATTATTCAAAAAACTATACACTAATATCAATATCGAAATTATTACAAGGGATAGAACACCTACAATATCAATTAATCCGTTCGGATACCTACACACTACCGCAAGACCTAAAGCTAAATCGGGACACTTGACTCACCGGTGGCGGAATGTGGACGAATAGAGTGGGAATAGCGTTTTCGAGCAATTTCCGTGTCGTTCACCGTTTATTCTTCGTTACCCAAGATGTTGTGTACATGTCCAAGGAAAAGTGCCGGCTGCAGATGCGGTATCGATCACCCCTCTTGCTCTGTAAGACTTGTTGGACTCTACTTTCCAGCTCATCCAGTGGATATCTGCAATGTCTGACCCATTCTCTTATTCGATCAACAGTTTTCGGGAATACATGCATTGTAGTGCCTTCAGATTTAGCATGGGTCTTCGAAGGGCAACCGCTAATCGAACAGGCAGGCATTGTTGATAAATCTGAAAAAAAAATATCGACATTATTATACAATCTTCAAGAATAAAGATTTGATACAAAAGTAAATGAATCATACAATGATCAATGCAAAGTTTGTTTTGGTCGCAGGAACTATACCAGTTCATTATGTGCGGCTTAGTATTTGCATAAGTTGCAGAAATGTATAAATGATGTGACTAAAAACTGAACATGTGACTCATCCCTTGGATGTTCTGTATTGCACGAGAAGGAAACATGCTTACATTATAGACTGGACCCCCGAAGGGTGCAATTCGATGACAATAGACACAGATGAAAATAAATAGATGTATTGATAGCATAGCAATGGAAACTCAAGTCAATAGCAATGAAACCAATGAACCTAGCACTATTGTGTTCTCAACTCGCAAATAGATAGAAATTTAAAAATCTGCGAAATGTGACTAGGATACATGGCCTTACCTTGACAATAGTTGGATTCAGCAAGCAGAGCAGTATGTTGCAGGAGAATAGGTGGGTAGCACACTGATGGGTTTGCTCTAAGCGGTCACAGAAGTTCACGGATAGCACGACGACGAGCAGATTAGCAAAGATCTCAGTGGTTACCAGGTAACACGATCAGTAGTTGACTTGTAAAGCACAAAAAGGTGTTCTCATGAGACATATCATGTGGTTTATAAAGTATTAGAAACAGGGGTGTGTTTGTGAATGAATGACGTATGTATGTCGTGGTCTTAGGGGGGCGGCCTGCTTCAAGGGGAGGCATGGCTGGAGAGACAGGGTCTGAGGAGGCCATGTGACCGATGGCCCCTTGGCGTGGGACACCTTTTGAAGTGTACATGTAGTTTGGCACCTTGGCCTTTCGCGCCCCCGACAGCCCCCCACGCCAGCGCGCATCCACCGGTGCGAACCGCCTTTGATAGAGGGGGGTGGGATGGATGGGCCTGGGGCGTGCAGATAAGGCACAGGAAGACTGCTGAATGGAGACACACTTATGTGGATTGCAGGGGGCGGCCTGCTTCAAGGGGAGGCCTGGCTGGAATCACGGGGTCTGAGGAGGCCATGTGACTGATGCCCCCTTGGCGTGGGACACCTTTTGAAGTGCACATGTAGTTTGGCACCATGGCCTTTCGCGCCCCTGACAGCCCCCCCATGCCAGCGCGCATCCACTGGCGCGAACCGCCTTTATATCAGTATATCGTTGCTTATCAATAACAAATGCCACATACCGGAGATTCTTGTGAGCACAGACCCATACTTCAACCTGTGTATTATAGTGGTCAAGACCCCCTAAGGCCTGTATAATCCAATGGTAATTGTTAGTATAGACATATGTGTGACTTTTATAGAGACATAACCCACTGAAAGACTTTGAACAAGTGTTATTTAGTGCATGCATTATCGAGAATATGTTATGTTAGCTTAGATAGATAGTGACCACCCTGCTTCACAGCGACCAGACCTTCACCCATTCGGAGCACAGATGTCTGACGTCCATCCTTGAATGGAGACACACTTGATTCATTTAAAAAATCGAAACAACCGTTGTTAAAATATATGTGGTGTTTTATTTTGTATCTTATTTTCATGACCCAAAAATACAAGACTTTAAAGATTATACAGGTCAGGTTGCAGCACAGCGAGAGAAAATCCCCTGTACTGACCGCTGTCACTCGGGAACGTTTCTCTAATGGCACGAACGGCACAGGCGGGTATCACTCTTCGAACGCGGTGTCCAAGCCTCCCGTGGAGCCACCATGTAAAGGAACGATAGGCCACCAGCCTGTACCACCTGTGAAAAGGAATGAAACAAACTGTTTTTAAATGACCAAGATAAGTTTAATAAACGTTTGTTGTCAATGACAATTCTTGTAACAAATGGCATTCTGCACGGACAAATGCTATCTAGACAATGCACACTATTGAACGACTTACATGCGTTACAATGATATGTAGATGTAATTTTGGATATAGTAGAAGAACATGAAATAGGAGTGGCATGACAAGCAGAGTATACTTACTCGTTACTCGGATTACGAGGACGAACAGTTGCGCGAAGTTCGTGCATAAGCACCATCATTATTCTCAACACGGCCCATGTGAGGCAGGCTGCCCTGAAGTCTGGCAGCTCGGTGATGCATTGCGGTCGTGGCTCGCCTTCCGAACTGTAGGCCAGGCATCCCGAGTTTTCTCGGCAGCAGCAGTTCTCGTCCTCAGTTGGCATTAGCTCGCACCGATTGCATGTGCACCAGGTGGAGACGCCGCCATTCGACTAGGCCCAGGCTCTTCATCTGTTGATTCGTCCTGCCAACTGCTGTCCGAATCCCCATCGTTTTTGCGTGCTTCCCTTTCCAGTAGTTCCTCCTCTGTATACTCGGGCTCATACATGTAGGGCATTATTGTAGCCATTGTGTGTTAAACAAACTAAAATAATTTATAACGGTGATACTGGTATCTGTTCACACGGCCTACAAGCGGCGAAGGTAGCTGACCAGAGCACTGAAACGAGTCACAGAATACTCAAAGTAACACAGAGAGAGGAATGGAATCGAAAATCTGCTGCTGTGTGTTGTGAAACGGTCTGTTTATACTTATTGAGGAAAGAGGCATCCTGCCATTTCCATGGCGACACGCCATTAGCTGAAGTGCAGCGAATGTTGACACAAGACGTGCTTTGGCGTTGGGAAATGGGCGGTACGAGTCTGCTGAGGCTCAGGGGCGGGGGAATTGATTTAGTGCCGCAAAAGCAGGTCAGCCAGGGCGATTGGGGAAAAGATAGGATTATCAGAAAATGGCGGCTCCCTGGTGCTTGTTTTCGCGTGCGTTTAATGGACGAAAACTCGGGTAAGGTCCATAGGAAAGTTTTCTAAAATCGAGCCACTTAGGCTTAAAAAAACATGGCCGACCCGTAGGGACAATAACATTTTTGACTAGACCATGCCTTTAATACGATTTGAACTGGGGCTAATATCATTATCTACACAACTATCATGGAAAATGTGCAAACTCTTTCGTAAATGCCTGTTGGGTCTTGTGGAAAACATTTTGAGTGCTCTTGCTCACTATCTTGTCAACTCAGAGCATGTATTCCCACTTAAAAGGAGAAATAATGTACTGGATGTGTTATTGGATGCATGTATACCAATAGAGCTCTTGTTAATGAATCCAACTCGTGCCAAACTGAAACTGTTTCAACATGACTGGATCTGTAACAGAGCCAAATGTTGCATCTATAAAGATTTCAATGGGCAACTATTTGGGTTAAAAGATTTCCGGGTAATGGCAGACTATTTGTCAAATTTTCCATCATCATACATTAGGCGGTTCAGACTCAATTTATTGCCAAAATCGGAAATTTTGGCAAGAAGGGGGATTCTCCCAAGTAAATCTAGTCACTGTCGCTTTTGTCTTGACAAAGAATGTCTTGAAATATTACAACATTTGGTTGTTATCTGTCCCGCACTAACATTGATAAGGAAAACTTATTTTGATAAATTACTATCCATGTATGCTCCTATGACTGAAGACGAAATCTGGTTTGCAATCTTTACTAGTAGAAACACGACAATTAGGATTGCTGTAGTGCAATATTTAGACTGTTTTGTCATTGATTGATGTTGAATCTAACTAGTAATTGGGCAAACACTACACAGATGACATATGGCTGCAGAAGACGCTCTATTTTTCTTACTACATGAGTGATATTTTATGGGTTATTGTTCTAGTAAAGCATGTTGAGAAAGATTGTTAGGATATTGATTTAATTAATTTGTATTATGTTTGTCTTTTGTCATGCTTTGGAAAATGTGTGTATTTATATATGACTATGCATATGTATTTTGTGTAAAATATTTGAAAGGTTGGTTTTCAGCCAAAATAAAAAACACACACACATCACGAAGATGGGTGATGTGGGATCGCTCAAGCTATACATGGAGGTCTTGCTCCTCTGTTTGCGTTCAATATAGTTTGAGGTGTCAGTTCCCGCATTACACCTTGCTGACAGTCTGAACACCGAGGTGAGCGCGCCGAGTCGACCCTCGAGTGACACAAGTGGGAGCTCAACAGGGAAATTCTGGAGGAAATAGTTTCCAAGTGGGGGAGACCCCAAGTAGACCTATTCACGTCCAGCTGAAACAGACCACCTGCTTCCAAAAGTTTCAGCAGGGAAACTCTCCAGGAGATGCATAAGTGATACCCTTGGTGTTTGACTAGGTGTACACATTGGGCCTGTTTCTGTTGATTCCTTTGTTGCCGAGGAAGTTAAAGTGGAGCAGGACAACCATGATCATGATTGAACTGGACTGGGTGCGGAGGACATGGTGCTAATCATGCTGGATAGACTGCTGTATGCCCACTCTGCCCCTTAAAGATCCCTTGATAATCTCCTGATCCAATCATGCAGGAAGGTACTTCAACCCAATGCCATGAGTCTCAACCTTCGTGCCTGAATGTTGTGAGGTTGAGGTACATGAGTTGGGATCTTTCAGAGTAGGTTTTTAGTGTGATGCTTGTTGCTGGCAAAACTTTGAGAGGTTATACCAGGATCGAGAGAAAGGGTGTTGAGTGATTTTCTTTTTTTTTATCATAAGTGAAAAATAAAAGCTTGATTTAGAAAGACCGCTCGGAGACTGTGTGCAGGGGCTGATGGGCACAGCCGGGCCGGAAGTGGGGAAGACGTGGGTCCCTGAGTTAAGTGTTTTGGGGATGCGTTTGTGTGTCTGTGTGTCTCTGTGTCTGTCTGTCGGTCTGTTTCATGTGGAAGGGAGGGGGCGAGGAGCAGGTAAATGTGAGCGTGTATGCATGTTTGTGTGTATGGATCAGTGCGTCTTGGGTGGGGTGGGCAGGGGGCGCCGTTTCCTGAGGAGAGTTCAGAGGTGGGAGGTCAATGGGTGACTCCCCCCCCACCCCCCAACCCAGTAGTGTGCTATTTCTGCTTTTGAAGGACGCACACAAAACAGCCGAAATAAATCAGTCTTTTTGATGTGCAGCTTTTATAAAGCGGAAATATCACATAGAACCAGAGGAAGACCCATTGTCTTGCTCTACTGACACAAGGTTCCTGTTTTTCAGTATCCATCGTTTTGCAATTTTTCAAGGGACTCGTGAACATTTTTCCTCTTGGACCATTTGTGGTCCTGGTGAACAATGAACATTTGGTTTAAATTTTTTTAATGGCAGCTCTATTTGAGCCACTAGACACTTGTTCCCTAAGACTTTTTTGTTTATTTTTATTTGAATTTTTATTAACATTTTTAGAATGAAAACGCGTCAAGGATCACCAGTACATATCCACTCTACTACAGTTCGTATCCTGAAACGTCATAACATCCCCCCCCCCCCACTTCCCTCCTTTAACCCTCAGAACAACAACGGTGGCAACTTGATCCTCTAATGATGTGACGATTCGACGAATAGATGGCTGTCAGTCCACGTCCCACGCGAAGGGACGTTCTCCTCAATAGCGAGGTACCATTGACATTGATTGTCCAACTATGATCTGATACTCAATGTCCAGTTCCATGGTTGTGCGCTCCCCTCCCCTCCTCCGATTTCCGTGAGAGAGGGAGACTCAAACTTTTGACCCCCGCCCTTGCACGGACTCCCGCCCCTCCTCCAAGCATTCATGATTACTCCGTGCACTTCCCATCCCCACTTTTGTCAAGCACCATCCCATTCTGCCCTGAAGGCGCCCGCTTCGTCGTTTACCAGGGCTGTTAATTTGTCCATTAAGAACATATCCTTCACTTTGGCCAGCCCTTCTTTCTTGTTTGGAACACAGGGGGTCTTCCATTTTTGCGCCAAGTTGACCCTTCCCGCCCACAATATCGTCTGCCACATACTGGGGTACCTATATATTTTCAAATCTCTTGGTAGCAGGCCCAACAGCATTGTCAACGAGTCTTGGGGGAGAATTTCCCCTGTTACCTTGAACATCCACCCTTACACGTTTTCCCAGTAGCCCTTTAGCTGCGTGCACCGCCACCACATGTGGACCCTCGATCCCACCTGGCCACACCCCTTCAGGCATCATGGGGACGCCCCATGATGCATCTTGGATATTTGATTTTGATTTGATTTATTTGTATAGCGCACCAGGCCCAGGGTCATCCGGGCGCATCTTAGATTAGACATTTTAAATAATACAAAGAACAATCAGGTATAGTACAATCAGCAAGGACACTTGAGAAAATATACAGGTTATACAAGTTATGTACATATTAACAATCAGGTGAGAATTATTGATACCTTGAGAGGGTCCCTGTGCCAACCCTGGAGGACCTTAAAGTTACGTTCCATGTCAGCTGTGAAGAGGTTCCTGTGGAAAGCTATTTTAAAGATCTTACCCCACTCCTCCTTCGTGAGTCCCCCCCGCACCCTTGCCAGGTCATTCCAGTATTGTCTGAACCCCCATCTCTCAGGTAGGTTGTTAGTGTTTATAACTTTATATTCAAGACCATCCCTCTCCCCGAGCTGGCAGAGCCGAGCACTTTCTCAAGGGGGTGAGGGGGCCAGAGGTCTTTTGAATTTAACATCCCACTTCTGATCCGATAGGATCCCCTTCAGTCTGAGATATTCAAAGACCGAGATCGAGTTAGGACCCAGGGCGTCCTCCACCTCCTCGAATGATAACAATTCCCCCTCCCGAAATAGTTGCCGCCCTCTCCATGCCCATGTCTGACCATGTTTGTGCCCTCCGGAATCCCCTATCCCCCAGTCCGAGTACGGGACCCCACAGCAAGACCATCGGGGAAGGCCATGTGGATAGGTGTACCGTTTGCGTGCCCTCCCTCCATGGTGACCAAAGCACCCCCAAGGTGGGGTGCTCAAGTATCCTGCCCGGGATGTCCTTAAGGGGGGTACATATTAGATCTCTCACTTTAAGCGGGTGCGTATCCATGTCTTCCAGATATGTCTAGTAGGTGTCCCTCCCATCCTGCATGTGTCCCCGGAGGACCCGGAGTTGGGCCGCTTTGTAGTAGTGTCGGAAGTCGGGGAGACCGAAGTCCCCTTCCTCCCTGGCGAGAGTGAGCACTGATCTCTTGGTTCTCGGGGGTTTATCCTGCCAAATGAAATTTTGCACTGCCTTTTGGAGTTCTGTAAAGGTGTGGTCAGGCACCCTCGAGGGGAGGGCAGTGAACAGGTACATTATTCGCATTAAGATGTTCATCCTTACTGCTGTCATGCGCCCATACAATGAATGAATCAAACTGGACCACCTTTTTAGATCCCCCTTAATGGCAGCTATCAAAGGTTCGTAGTTGGTTGTCGTTCACGTTGAGAGGATCCTGGTGACTTGGAACCCCAGATATGTGAAAGCCGATTTTTCAACCTTAACCCCCAGGAATGTGTGCAATCGGTCTAAGTTCGGGTCCTGAGCCCGGAGGGGTAGCAACAAGGATTTCGATTTGTTAATTTACCCCGAAAATGTCCCGTTGGTGTCAATTAGGGAGAAAAGGGGTGGGAGCGAAATATGAGTGTTTACTATATAGGCCAGCATGTTGTCCGCGAAGAGGGTAAACTGAAATTCCACCAGCCCTCTTTGCATCCCCTGTATTCCTGGGTGGGTCTTCACCGCTATCGCAAGAGACTCCATGGTGAGGACATATATCAGGGGGGACGGGGGACAGCATTGTCTCGTGCCCCTGGAGAGACTGAACGAGTCTGTGAGTTCCCCGTTCACTTGTACTTTCGCCGTGGGCGCCCTGTACAGGCCTGCAAACCATCTTCGCATGTGCTCCCCAAATCCCATTCTCTGTAAGAGGGCCATCATGTACCGCCATTCCACCCTATCAAAGGCCTTTTCTGAGTCGAGAGAAAGAAGACTAGCATCGAGATCAGAGCCTGCCCATATTATTCTGTGTAGTGGATCAAATATATGGTGTTCCGGATGTTATCCGACCCTTGGCGTCCCTTCACAAAGCCTACTTGGTCTCCGTGGACCAAGGATTGTAGGGCCCCCTCTATTCTCTTCCCCAGTACTTTGACCAAAATGTTGACATCGGCATTCAGTAAAGATATTGGGCGATAAGAAGAGCACAGAGTCTGGTCCTTTGGTAACAGCACTATAATTCTCCAGCATGGGGTCTGGCATGGATTCACATGCTCATGAATATTCCCCGTCGTCAGGCTGGGAATCCTCGGTAAAGAAAAAACCAGTATCAGTTTCGTTTCTGATCTGTCTTTCGTAGTAATAACCAATCACTGGTCTCTGCGTCATACTGAACACAGCCAATGACTGCCCTCTACCTAAGCACCGCCTCTGGCAGCCATCTTCAGATTTTTACCGCACGTTCATGTGTTGGGATCCTCGTGCTATTGCTCTCGAGCGTTAGTGCTTTTTTTTTCACGTTTTTTTCTCAAAAACTTCGTTTTTTCGGTCAAAAGAGCCTCAAGCTCCACCAACTCTCCATCCGATTAACGGGGACCCGTGTCGGATTCGTCTGCGCCCCTCAAGGGTGAAGATTTCATCGAGCTACGCTTTTGGAGGACTCCAGAAGTTTCTCAGGCCCGGTCATGGCCCAGGAGAAGGGAAGCTCGACGCCCGGAAAGCTGTTCAGGGTCTGCCCTGGATGCCAGCTGCAGAACGTCTTCAGGAGGACGAACACTCTTTTTGTCTTTACTGCCTACATGAGGACAAGACGCACGTGGAGAAGGACTGTGCGTTTTGCGGCAACATGTCGGAGCGGACCATGAAGGACCGCCATCAACGTCTCGCCAACTGGCTGGAAGGGAAGAGCCCGTCCGGCGAGAAGAAGAGGAAGAAATCCGAGCCGTCTTCTAAGACCTTTGAGGACGCCCCGGCGACGGGGGTCCAACATAAGGCCAAGCACCGCGAGTCCGCTGGCACCGGGAGCGCCAAACGGTCGGGCTCTACGGGCGCCAGGCTGGGCGTACCCTCCCCGGCACCATCAACCATGAGCCAACGCTCTGGGTCGGGTAAGAGGAAGGCCGAGCACCCGGCGAGGCTCCTGGAGAGGCCCCGGTCGAGCTCGAAGGCGGAGGGGGAGCGAGGCAGTGTCCCCCCCCCTCAAGGATAAGGCAGTGAGCGCACCTAAGGTGGTGAAGGCCTTAATCCATCCGGCCAAGCCCTCTATCGAAACTGTCGCGGCGGCCCTGGCTCAGCCTGCGGAGGCTACACCAGTGGTGGCGACCTCGGGGCTCAGAGTCTCCCTGCCACCTCGGAGGGAGTCCTCTTTTGTGCCCATCGATAGGACCCCCGTGAAATCCCCCGTGGGGAAGAAAAAGGGGGGGCAGGGCGTCATCGTAGATTCGGCCTCAACCTCGGAGGAGGAGCTGGTCGAGGTCTTAAGCCACGGCCTCGGCGTGGAAGAAGACCGGCCCGTCGGGATGGATCCCGACGCAGGTGACGACGACATCGTCGAGGGTACCGACGGGGCCCCTGATCGCCCGTCGGATTCCCCTCTGCCAGCGCCGCGAGACAACTCGGCGGCCATTTTGTTGGCTATACAGTCCTTATGCTCAGAGATAAGGACGAGACTACTGTTGCCGACGGAACCTCTCCCGTCGGGGGACCCAGAACCGGGACCTTCTGGTGTTCCCCCTACCAAGAAAAGAAGGATCCACCCTCCGCCTCCTTTTCAGCCGGCGCGCCCCTTCCAGCCCTCCTCCCCGTCCACCCGAGGGGATGATACGGGGACTGACACGGCAGCGACGGGTACGGACGACGAGGTATACGACGAGGATGTACCGTCGTCGCCTCCCACCAGGGTTTCTCCGCCCGACGAGATTGGATCGTTCCACTCCATGATCACCAGGGCATCCGAGCTTTTCCAACTCTGCCCTGAGGAGAAGAAGGAGGAAGGTTTCCTTTATCAGCGGCGCGAGGCCAAGAGGAAGACGGTCCTCGCAGTGCCTCTATTGGACGACATTTGGGATGAGGGCCTCACCCTCCTCAAGAACCCTTCCACGACGCCAGCTAGAAGAGACCGGTACGAGAAAAAGTACCGGGTCCCGGACACGGCCCCCCTGTGCCTCCGGGCGCAGCCTACCCCGGACTCCGTCGTCTCCGCGGCGGCCTGGAAAAAAGCGGGGGGGGCGGGTGCGGCCTCCACATCGACTTCCCCACCGGACGGCGAGGGAAAGAAATTGGACGCTATGGGACGCAGAGTCATCTCGTCTGCAGCGACGACGATTAAAGCGGCCAACGCCTTGGCTATCGTGGCCCGCTACGACAGGGAGCTCTGGTACAAACTGGCTCCCCTGCTGGACTTCTTGCCGGACGACAAGAGGGCAGAGGCCCTGGAGATCCTGCAGGAAGGTGAGGTGGCTTCGGACCACGCCATTACCGTTGCGACGGACATCGCCGACACTGGGTTCCGCCAGTTGGGCAACAGCGTTTGCCTTAGGCGGCGTGGATGGCTCAAGGCTACGGACTTCCGTCAAGACGTTCAGACCAGAGTCCTGGACATGCCCTTCGATGGGAACAACCTGTTTGGGAAAACAGTGGACGATTCCCTTCAGGCCATTAAAGCGGACACCGAGACGGCCCGGGCCCTTGGAGTTCTGCAACAACGACGGACGCCCTATCGGAGCAGCGGAGGCAAGGGCGCCTCCAAAGGTTCCGGCGGCGGTTTCTCCACCTACCGTCAAGCGGCCCGCTCGTCGTCTCAGGAGGCCTACAGAGGACGAGGCAAGTCTGGCGGACCCCGCCGTCGTCGCCAAGGAGGTCAAGGCGGCAAAGCCTCGTCGAAGCAGGATTGAACCGGCCGTGGGGTCGGGCCCCCACCGAAGCACCCCGGTGGGAGGCCGGCTGGCGAGCTTCGTCAGCGTGTGGGAGTCCAACTCCACCGACCGTTGGGTGCTGGACGCCTTGGCCCGGGGCCACGCGCTCGAGTTTCAAAGAAGGTGTCCGCGCGTCGTCCCCCCGTGGCCAGGAAAGAACTTCACGTCCCTCAACTTCTCCTGGAGGTAAAGGCGATGCTCAGGAAGGGCGCCATCGAACTCGTCCCAAAGAGGCTTCTGCGCTCCGGAGTTTACTCGAGATACTTCCTCGTGAAGAAGAAGACGGGGGGATGGCGCCCCATCCTGGACCTGCGACGTCTGAACAAGTTCATCAAGGCGCAAAAGTTCCGGATGGTTACCCTCCAGCACGTCCTGGGTCAGCTGGAGGAAGGAGACTTCCTGTCGTCGTTGGATTTGGAGGATGCCTACTTCCATATTCCCATCCTAAAGGGGCACCGAAAATTCCTCAGGTTTGTGGTCCAAGGGCGTCATTACCAGTTCAAAGCCCTCCCCTTCGGACTACGGTCGGCACCCAGGGTGTTCACCAAGTGCCTCGCACCGGTGGCGGCGCAGCTGCGCCGCGAAGGGATCCACGTCTACCCCTACCTGGAGGAGGAGAGGACCAGGACCATCCTGGGCAAGGTGCAGCGGATGTTGGTGGCCGACGCGGCCAAGGTGAGGTCCATCAAGTCCCTCCTCGGAATGATGTCTTCCTGCATCTACCTCATTCCCATGTGCAGGCTCCGGATGCGCCCGTTGCAGGAGTTCCTGGACGCGCGCTGGATCCAAACGACGGGCAGCTTCGAGGAAAGGATCACACTCGACGAGAGTTTCCGACGAGCGATCCGGTGGTGGGGCACCCGCGCGCATCTGACGGCGGGCATGGACTTCCAGACCCCAGCCCACCAGGAGACAGTGACCACGGATGCCTCCCTGGAAGGGTGGGGAGCGCACACCGAAAATCTGCACGCAAGAGGCCTTTGGCTCCCGACGGAGAAATCCCTACATATCAACGTCCTGGAGCTCCGTGCAGTGTTTTGGGCCCTCAGGTCCTTCCTTCCGTCCCTCAAGGGCAAGGTGGTGAGGATCTTCACCGACAACACCACCACCATGTTTTACATCAGGAAACAGGGCGGAACCAGGTCCCCAGCACTGTCCAAGGAGGCGCAGGACCTGTGGCATTGGGCCGTCGCCCAAAGGATATTTCTGGTGCCGTTTCATCTGGCAGGGATAAAAAACACCATCGCCGACTTGCTCAGCAGGGAGCTGCGCTCGTGCCACGAGTGGGAGCTACGGCAGGATCTAGTGGATCGCCTCTTCCGACGGTGGGGCACACCCCAGATCGACCTGTTCGCGACGGCGACGAACTCCAAGTGCCGGAGGTTCGCCAGCAGGTTTCCCCAGGCGAGGAGCATGGGCGATGCTTTCTCGTTCCCCTGGGAGGGCCTGTTCCTCTACGCGTTCCCTCCTTTGCCGCTGCTAATCCGGCTCGTCAACCAGCTCAAGAGGTCACGGTGCAGGATGATCCTCGTCGCACCTGCGTGGCCGAGGCAGATATGGTTCCCGGACCTTCTGGACTTGTCAGCGTCCCCGCCAATCAAGCTGCCGGTGGACGCGGATCTACTCTCCAGGGAAGGAGGCGCCATCCTCCACCACGACCCGAAATCGCTGAACTTGCAGGCCTGGCTCCTGCAGCGCTAGAGTTTGGAGGATACGACATACCGGCCGACTGCAGAGAGGTTCTTGCAAAGGCCAGGGCGTCCTCGACTCTTAAATGCTACGGACACAAATGGAAGAGGTTCTCTGTCTGGTGCCACGCACAGAAGATTAACCCTCTACGGATTACGGCTCCCCAAGTACTGCCGTACCTGCTGACGCTGGCCAAAGCTGGACTGGCACACGCGTCCATCAAGATTCATCTTGCTGCGATCTCCCGATACACCAGAACCACGGGGCGGATGTCCTTGTGGTCTCATCATCTGGTGAAAGAGTTCATGAAGGGACTGTTCAGATCGTTCCCGCCGGTGAAGGCTCCGGCCCCGGCGTGGGAGCTCAGCGTGGTGCTGACCAAGCTCATGGGACCTCCGTTCGAGCCTCTGCACTCGGCTCCGTTGAAATTTCTGTCGTGGAAAACAGCGTTTCTTGTGGCCATCACCTCCGCACGACGAGTGGGAGAGTTCCAGGCCCTTTCCTGCAAGGCCCCGTACTTGACTTTTCACGACACGAGGGTAGTGCTCAGGACGCACCCCTCCTTCATGCCCAAGGTACCGTCGGACTTCCATCTCAACGAACCCTTGGTGTTGCCTGTGTTCTTCCCGTCGCCTTCGTCGCCGGCTGAGAGGACTTTGCACTCGCTGGATGTGGCTAGAGCGCTGAAGTTCTACGTAGACCGCACGAAGTGTTTTCGGAAGAAGTCACAACTCTTTGTGAACTTTGGACCTGTCAATCAGGGGAAGGCTCTCTCGAAGGCTTCCATTTCCAGATGGCTCTCCGGCTGTATCATGTACTGTCACCGGTTGGCAAACCGACCGCTGCCTGGCCGTCCGAGAGCCCATTCCACCAGAGCGATCGCAGCTACCACGGCGTTCCTATCTGGTGTGCCCCTGCTGGACATATGCAGGGCTGCTACGTGGAGGTCGACGCACACCTTCACGAAATTCTACTGTGTCGACCGGGATTCCAGGGAGGAGTCCAGGGTCGGCCAAGCAGTGCTGCGCAACCTGTTCGCCTGAGGTGAGCCTGGTGAGGAGCTAAGATGCTTAATGTTGAGTTTGATGTAATGCTTAATGTTGAGCCTTTGCCACCTCCCGTGGTTGTGCATGTGTGTACTGCTATGTATTCTTTATTCATGAGCATGTGAATCCATGCCAGACCCCATGCTGGAGAAGGAACAAGTTACTTACCTGTAACTGTTGTTCTCCAGCATGGGTCTGGCATGGATTCACATGCGAACCCTCCCGCCTACCCCTCTGCGGCTCTTCACTTGGTCATACTGCCACTTCACGTGCTTCCAAATCTGAAGATGGCTGCCAGAGGCGGTGCTTAGGTAGAGGGCAGTCATTGGCTGTGGTCAGTATGACGCAGAGACCAGTGATTGGTTATTACTACGAAAGACAGATCAGAAACAAAACTGATACTGGTTTTTTCTTTACCGAGGATTCCCAGCCTGACGACGGGGAATATTCATGAGCATGTGAATCCATGCCAGACCCATGCTGGAGAACAACAGTTACAGGTAAGTAACTTGTTCCTTACCCCCATCGTTGAAAACCCTGGCCAGGTGTCGGGCGAAAGCAGAGTGGAACAGTTTAGAACTTAACTGAGAAACCATCTTCCGCCGAGGTTGTGCCTCCCTTCATGGCCTTTATCGCCTGGACTATTTCCTCCTCTTCAATCGAGGTCTCCAAGTTTTCAGCAACCTCCCTGGAGAAGCGGTGGGCAGTTGTACACCCCACTGGATGTTCCTGGGTGCCCTCACCTGGTACACTGTCACTTACTGGTGACTGAAGACCGCATACAGTTGGGGGGGATCGCAAATGTTTTCTTCTATCTGTAGATGAAGACAGAATTTTCTTTTGTAATGTCCTCAGCCCCATGGCAGGCTCGAGTTCCCGTACTTGGGCGTTCTTCGAGTGTCTTGTACTGTGGGGGGACGTCCCATTTGCTGCTTCCGCTTTTCCTCCTGTGGGTGGGTGCGCACACGCCCCAGGCACGAGCCGGGGGGCCACCACCCTTGGTCGCCGAGGTCACAGGTCTCCCTAGGGCTCCCTAGTGGCTTGGTGACCACGTTTTCTGATGGCCGCCCTCCCCGTGTCCTGCCATTCTATCTCCTGGTAGTCCTCTTCCTCCGCTGCTACTTCTGCTGATTGCCTATGGATTCGTAAGCGTAAGGGTGGAGCAGTGCATTTGTTTCTGTGTCCCTCCACCTGTCTCTCTGAGGGGGGGTTTCTTCTCTCAGTCCGGGCCGCCTCACTTCACAACTCTGTGGCGTGTCCCTGCAGGATCCTGGTGGCCAGCCGCGGAGCGGTCCTCTGGCTGTCCTTGTGTGGATGGTCTCCACTATACAGCGTCTTCCACACCGTTCCGGCCTCTATCTTATATTTGTGTCCCTGCCGGTGCAAGGACCTCTAGACCTGCTGACCCATACCCCTTCTGAGCCCGCTTCTGCCTCCTTGCGCAGTTGGTCCGGCTTTTGCGCCCCGGATGCCCCTCCAGCGGGACCTCCCCAGGCGGGACTCGGGTAAGCCCCGCGGGATGGCTGCGCACCACAGTGGCTCCCCTTCGCTGCTGCGCTTGCCTCACCGGGCGCCCCCACCCTTGCTCCAGGCCTCCTTCGCCTTCTCCTCAGCTCCAGGGAAGAGCCTCTCTGAGCCAGCACATCGCCGCCAAGCGCGGCCTCGGCTCTGTCTCCCGAACGGCTCTTCTCCCATGTCAGCCCAGAGTTTCCAATAATGGTCTGGACAGGTCGTGGAGGCACTCCATCCCGGATGGCATTCTCGCGGGTTCTAGTGGCCCGTCTCCATTGCGGCCTCTATTCCTCCGGCCAGCCGCTTGTATCGCTCTGAGTCGCTGCAGAGGTGCCGCCTCTCCAGACCGCCTGACACGAAGCGTTCTGTTCTCAGCCTTACAGGGACACCAGATCTCCGAATTTTTTCCTGGGTGTCCTTCAGGCTATCACCGGCTCACTCCTCCACCTACACTTCGGGAGGGTCAGTTAGGGGGGGCTCAGTCCCTTAGCGGCCCGTTGCCTCCCTCCCTAAGACTTTTACCATTAAAGTGATGGTTCTGATTGACTTGACGTCAGTCCGAACGTGAAGCCTCTTCCAGCTGTCATAAATGTATGCAGTAAGAAAGTGTCCTTGAGAATAAAACTTTACTTTCTACCAAAGGTACTTTTTGAATTTCACTTGTCCGAAAGGATTTATTTATGCATTTGTTAAACACACTAAACCCAGAGGCATCCAGGCGCTGGTTACAGACAGACGTATCAAAGGTTAAGCATAGAAGACACAACTATTCTTGGCAACACTGCAGTTGTAAGATGTTTCCTGAAAGTCCAATAGTATAGCTCTGATCTTAGAGTGAAAGGTAGGGAGTTCTAGTTTTTTGCAGCAATGACTGCGAAGCTGCTTCCTACCGATTTCTTCCTCCTGAATCCGGCGGGTGGTCAGATACTAGTATTTTGGTCTTCAAACTTTTATGGCCTGCCCCTCCTCCTGAGAAAAATATGGGCAGACCGGGCCACCCCAAAAATACCAAATGGCCATTAAGTCCAAATGGCTATGAACTATTGCACCACGTCACTGCACCCCACTTCCAGTATAGTCCCTGGCCTCGCCCACCTGCTCCCATGAGTCTCTGGGCTCCCCCAACCCTGCTCCCAGCACGGTCCCTGGGCTCCCCAACCCTGCTCCCAGCACGGTCCCTGGGCTCCCCCAACCCTGCTCCCAGCACAGTCCCTGGGCTCCCCCAACCCTGCTCCCAGCACAGTACCTGGACTCCCCTCCCCCCCAACCCTGCTCCTAGCACAGTCCCTGGGCTCCCCCAACCCTGCTCCTAGCACAGAGGTGTCCAGTCATAATATCGAAAAAATAAAGTCGAATGACAAAAAAGTCGAATCAATAATGTCGAAAAAAAAAGTCGAATTTGTTTTTTTATTATTTATATATTTCTTTTGGGTTTGGTAAGTAAAAAAAAAGGGGTAAAATAAAAAAAAAATAGAAAAAAAGGGGGGTTCGGGGGGGAACCCCCCCATTTCGAATAAAAAACGTATTAAAAAAAATTCGACTTTTTTTTCGAGATTATTTTTTCGACATTTTGACTTTCGATTTTATTGATTACGATTTTATGTCTAGGAACCTAGCACAGACCATGGGCCCCCCCACCCTGCTCCCAGCCCAGTCCCTGGGCTCCCCTCACCCAGCTCCCAGCACAGTCCCAGGATTCCCCCTGTCCTGCTCTCTCTACTCCACTTCCTGCTCCCCTATCCCACTCACTGCATAGAACCTGGGTTCTCCCTACCCCTCTGCCTACATAGACCCTGGGTTTCCTCTACCCCACACCCAGCATAGTCCAGGTCCTCACCCCACCTGTTCCAGAAACAAACTAAAGGCCTTCCCAACCACTGCAACAAAAAAAAATCCCATAGCCCCCATCCACTCCACAAACAACCCAAAGGCCCCCACCTACTCCAAAAACAACCCAAAAGCCCCCCACTTGCTCCAAAAACAATCCCTGGACTCCCCCACCCGCTCTAAAAACAATCCTAGAGCTCCCCCTTCTGCTACAATAACAATCCCAGCCCTCCCTCACCTACTCCAAAAACAAGCCCAGGTCTCCGCCCACCCGCTCCAAAAATAACCCCAGGGCGTTCCACCTGCTCCAAAAACAATCTACCCTAGGGCCCCCTCCTTACTGTGTATAATCCTGACCCCTTTTTGTTCTTCCGATGATTCAAACACGCTGGAAGCGTGCTGTCTGGAAAGGGATAGAAAACTTTCTTCCAGGGTGTTTATTTCCTGGGTCCGCCTACTGATCCTAACCCTGGCCCCTGTCAAATGAGGCGGGTGTTAGGGAGAATTCTCTCATAAGGCTAATTTCCCAAACCTAGTGAGTCCCCCAGCAGTTTTGCTGGATTTTTGGGGGTTTGTTTTTTTCTCCTGCTAAGAGTGAGACTCTTTTACTCCCACTCTTAGACATTATTTGAGGTATGTCTTTGACTTATGTGCTTATGGGCTATGGGCTATGGGGTTTCTTTTTACTCCATAGGGTATCATCTGTTTTTCTGTGTGTGTGGTACACAGCACCCTCAGTGCAGTACCACAGTGGTGTCACAGTGACCCCCAAACATAGACTCCATACCCTGAGACTGACTACTAAAGTCACCATTGGCTTTACTAGTCCAACATTGTGAACCGAACCAGTACAAACCATCATATTGTGGAAGTACTGGTAAGGGGTAATTAGATTACCCCTGGGTCTGTTTTCGAGGGGGCACTGTCCCGTCCCCCCTCATCGAGTTTCTGGTTGGTGGCAGTGGTTACCACGCGAAATATTCCACCGGAATATTCTCTATGGGATTTTTCCATTGATTTTAAATGCACCACTTTTTGGTGCAATGTTAAAGATACCGCTGGTTTATTTATTTAATATTAAATCACCGGTTGGTTTTTTTTGCCAGAACTCGATTCTAAAATGGCGTTTGTGTCCGTCTCTGTAACTCTGATCAAGGTCGAGACCTTTGTTCCACTATTTTGGTGGGCTTCTCCACATAAGCCCTCCAAATGGTGCCCCTCTGTCTGGCTTTCACAGGAAGGGTGGAGGGGGGAATTGGCACGCTGGACTGCATTGCCTTAGCAACCCAAGTCGCACTCTACTCTGATTGGCCCAGTAGTGAGCCGCCCGGCTCACCACTTAGCATGTGTGATTGACAGCTAGGCTGATGAATGGGGGTTTTTCTGCATAAAAGCAGGGCCTTTGGGACTGGAACTTCAGAAGTCGCCACAGGACCTAAGAATCCCAAGAGGGAAGAAGCTGAGCCATCTGCAACGACGACACCACTGGTGAAGCCCTGCTGCAACTACCTCACCACTTTCCCGACGACAAGAGAAGATCTTCTGCTGGACAAGTCTTCTTCCCCTGAACTGGTGGGATCAACCAGTTTGCCTTTTTCGCATTCCAAAGACGGCTCTTGGTCGAATCGCCCGTGCCAAGCACCCCGGCGGCCGGATAGCCAAGCTCACCACTTTTGACCACGAATTAAAAGGATCGCACATTTTAATCGGGAACTCCGCGGCTGGTTTCATCCCTGTGCAGTGCAACGACTCCCAGTTCCCTCCTCGACGAGATCTTCTCTTCCCCTGGACGGAACCACGAACTTCAACCACTGCCAGGAACAACTGCCCCTGCTGGAGCTTCCTTTCTCTTTAAGGTACTGTGTCCTACCTGGCCTCCCTTTCTACAGATTGCTGAAGGTGACCCCTAAATCCTTGGCTTCTAAACTAGGTTGGCTCCAGGCCTTCTAACTATATCTTTTGAGTCTTCCCCAACCTCTTTTGAACACTCTGCAAAGACTTTCAGTGCACTTTAAACCGTGTGATCCTGGGCACATTTCGCTTTGCTCCATTTAAAGTGGGCCTGGCCTATGCACTTTGGCTCTACAGTATAACCTGCCTTTCTCGCCTTGCTCTGAATTGCTAAAAGTGTTGGGAACTGTTTTATTCTTCTGCTCCTGCCTTTTTTCTCTCCCCTTAACTACATTATCAGAGTGCCATCTTGGTTAAGCGCTCACATCTGTTCTAACAAATACGAGTGATTTAACCCTGACTTGTCTGATAACTATTAAGGGAGGTGTGTATACTTTACCTGACTGTGTTTTAACTTGCTTTTGATTGAGAGTGCTAGTATATGCCATAAAGTGTGTGTTAAATAAATAATTATATACTTTTTATACAATGCTGTGGTCAGTGTTTGTTTGCTCTACTGTGTTTTGGCCCTATTGTGTATACTCTGCATACTGCCCCGCTCTTCTTGAGAGAGGTCTGACTGCTCAGCCACAGCTACCAGGTAAATCTGGGTGGTGCAGACTGCTACCAATTGGGTTTACTGCTTACTCCTGTAGTCTTAATCTTTTTGCAGTGTTCCCCAAGGGAACTGCACAGGATTCTGCCTAACCGCGAGGGCCATGTTGGGATGGGATATGCACACTGGCTTTTTCTTTCCTCTTCCCCCACCCCCTGTGTAATTTCGGACTGGGTTCCTGAGCCCCACAGTTTGAAGACCCCCCCGCACCCACTGGTCTAGAACTAAACATTTCGAAGTGAATGATGAACTTGTTTGCAAGCTATAGGGGCCCCAAGAAAGGAAAAGCCTTAACAAAAAGAACTGTTTAAGGCTGGGCGATACTCTGCATCACTTCATGCTATGGTTTGACAGTCAGGGGCACTTCAGGGCCTTGGAGCCTTTTTTATGATCCCCTCTGCAGAGACGATTACCAGTTGCAAAAGTTTTCCAAAGCAGCCGAAGCTGGACATTACATGTCAAAGATGAGGTATACGTTGGAGGAACATCCAGTCGAAAGAACGTTACCAGTCGGTAAGTAACTTGTTCTTCGAATGGATTGTGTCTTCCAACGGATTCCTCATCTTTGAACGACTCCCAAAGCAGTATCCATGTTTGGAGGAGGGTGAAGAATTTAGATGTGCAAAGAGTTAAAGGGCAGAATAAAGCACCGCCTTAACAGAAGCGACATCCGGAGCATGGGCAGTATCCAGAGAATAATGCTTAGTAAACGTGTGGATTGATGACCACGTTGCAGCATCACATATGCTTATCGGGACACCCCTTTGCAGAGCTGTCGAAGATGCCATGCCCCTGGTGGAATGTGCCTGCAAACCCCCCCGGAGGGTCCTTGCCTGCCAGTCTGTAGCATTCAGAAATGGCGAGTATGATCCACCTAGACAAGGTCTGTTTGGAAACAGCCTGTCCTAACTTACGTCCAGTATACCATACAACGAGCTGGTCGTCCACTCTAAACTTGGACAGCCTGAAAATATAAAAACGTAATGTTCTCCTAGGGTGCAACCTATGGAGCCTTTCCTCTCCCTTACTGGGATGCTCAGGGGGGTAAAAGGCCGGCAGCACCATTTTCTGTCTTGAGTGAAAGTCTGAAACCACCTTAGGTAGAAAGGAGGGTCTAACCCTCAACACAACCCTGTCCTTGTGGAATGCAGTAAAGGGTGACTTGGAAGAAAGTGCCTGCAAATCTCTCACTCGACATGCAGATGTTAGAGCAACCAATAGTATTGTCTTAAAGGTTAACAACCTCAACGGGCATGTGTGCAAGTGTTCAAATGGCCCACACATTAGTAATTTTAACACCAGTTTGAGGTCCCAAACCGGAACCTGAAAAGCAGAAGGTGGGAATACATTTGTGAGCCCTTTTCAGAAAATGAATCAATTTAGGGATTTTGAAATAGGAGCATTGCTCAGATGAGCGCTTGAAGAATGAAAGCGCTGCCAGTTAACCTATAATGGTTCCGGTACGACATCCTTTCATCGCCTGCATTTTCATCCCATGGCATTTTAAGGTGCATATTACCACGAATATGCTCATCAAAATTTTTAGGGGGGGTGTGAAAGGGCAGATAAGGGTTTGGGCAGGTAGGCAATAGCCAAAAATAAGTTTGGGAAGATGGTTGGGGGATAAACCCTCCCAAAAAGAAACAAAAACTAATAGCATTTTTATTGGAATGTACACGTTAAAATGACAGAGGATGAAATTGCAGGCGACGAAATGACATGTAACCAATGGTTCAAACCTGAAGACCCTTGTTTAAACAGAAAGGAGAGAACATCCGGAGTCGTACATTGAAAAGTATCAATATTCCTTTCTCTGCACCAGTCACAAAACTTATTGCAACGGTACAGAGACTTTGTTGCTGGCCTTCTGGCCGAAAGCAACACCTCTATCATATCATCCGGGAGGTCCCAATCCTTGTATCTCAACTTTTCAGAAACCAAGCGTGAAGGTTGAAAGTGTTGACCTCTAGATGGTGAATTTCCCATTTCATGCTGGCCCAATCCGGGGCAATGAGGATCATGCAGCTCCCGAACCGTCTCAACCTCCTGATTACCTGAGGAATGACGGGGCAGCAGTGGGAATTCGTATCTCCTAGAGCTCCTCTCGGGGGAAATTCCCTTGAGCAGCACCACTTGCACTTCTGGTTGACCCCGGTCGCGAACAGGTCCACTTGAGAGGTTCCCCAAAGGATGAAGATCTCCTGAACGACTTCCTGAGCTAAATCCCACTCGTGGGTCACCGTGCTCTGCCTGCTCAAAGCGTCCGCCGCTGTGTTCTCCTCCCCGGCTAGGTGAACTGCCGACAGGGGGATTCCTTCTTGAATAGCCCAATACCAGAGCTGCATTGCCTCTCTGCACAGTGGTAGAGACCCTACGCCTCCTCTCATGTTGAGGTAGAACATGGCCACTGTATTGTCCGTCATTATCAGGACATGCCTTTCCCGCACAGACGGCAGAAAAGCCTTCAGAGCTAGTCTGATTGCTCTCAGCTCCAAAAGATTGATGTGTAGTTTGGACTCGGATGGAGACCAATGACCGCTGACAGTCAAATCGTTGGTGTGAGCGCCCCACTCTGTGAGTGACACGTCTGTCAATACTGTTATCTCTGGCCATGGTTGCCAAAAACATTCTCCCTTCAGAATCTTTTCCTCGCAGGCCCACCACAGAAGATCATGGGAGAGACTGGTCTGGATCTGAAGTTGCTCCGACATCTGTCCCAAGAACTGGGACCATTGCCTTCTGAGAGCCAAATGAAGGGACCTCATCCGTAGGCGGGCCTCCAGCACCAGAAAAATGCAGGATGCCATGAGGCAGAGCAACTAACCAAGAATTCGAAAGCCGGGAGACTGTGGGCTTTCTGGAATTTTGTTACCACCTGGAGAATGTCTTGAGCCCTCAACTTGGGTGGCGAGCACTTTCCCAAGGACGTGTCTTAGACGGCCCCAATGTACAGGAGCTGCTGTGAAGGTGTCATCTGGGACTTCTTGAAATTGAGGGAGAAGCCCAGCCTGTGAAGGGAGTGGCAGGTAACGTTGAGATGATCCAAGCCTTGTTGGGGAGAATTCGTACAGATCAGCCAATCATCCAGGTAGCGGTAGACTTGAATCCCCCCCTCTCCTGAGATGCGCTGCCATTACCACCAGCAGTTTGGTGAACACCCTTGGGTGGAGGTCAACCCGAAATAGCATGACTCGAAACTGATGGTGCGAGCCACC
The DNA here is from genome assembly GCF_040938575.1 of Ambystoma mexicanum. Lineage (NCBI taxonomy): Eukaryota > Metazoa > Chordata > Amphibia > Caudata > Ambystomatidae > Ambystoma > Ambystoma mexicanum. The sequence goes on from NC_090937.1 coordinate 156,148,119, forward strand.
AACGGCGAACCTTAGGTATTTCCTGTGCTTGAGATGGATCGGCACATGAAAATAAGCATCCTGAAGTTCCAATGACACCAACCAGTCCTGCAATTGGAGGTCCTGAAGGATCTGAGAAAGAATGACCATCTTGAACTTGTCCTTCCTGAGGAACTTGTTCAAGGATCTCAAGTCCAAGATGGGTCTCAGTCCTCCGTCTTTCTTGGGGATCAACAAATATGGGGAATACCAACCCTTGGTCCTGTCTGCTACAGTCACTGGATCTATAGCACCTTTCTCCAGCAGGGTTAAGATTTCCTGCACAAGGAGCGCATCCGGAATCCTCAGTGTTTCCCCGGTGGATTGGTCTGAGGCTTCTTTAGAAAAGGAAGGCAGTAACCGTGTGCTATTGTTTCCAGAGCCCAAGCATCTGAAGTAATGGCTCGCCATTCGTCGAGATACTGAGACAGTCTGCCCCCCACTGGTGAATCATGACGCAAGCATTCAGAGCGGTTTTGAAGCGGCTGCTGAAGACGCTGATGGCAAGGAGGCTGCAGCTGGTTTGGCACCTCTACCTCATCCACCACGAGGACATTTTCATTGACCTCTTCGACTGGCCATTCCTCTCGCCCTTCCAAATGAGTAGTTATGAAAAAATCGACCCCTACAAGGTTGTTTGCTAGGACGAAAAGGCTGAGGTTGCCTAACAGCAGCACCTAAAGACTTGGCAGCTACCTTAGAAGTCTGCAACTTCTCAAGGCTCTAGTCAGCCTTGCTGCCAAAAAGATGAGACCTGTTAAATGGAATGTTGAGAAGACGAGCTTGCACATCAGGTGCAAAACCGACTTCCACAACCACGCAAACCTGTGCATCACAGTGCTCGTAGCCATGGACCTATTGTTGCTATCTGCAGTATCCAACCCAGACTGAAGGGACTCACGCATGGCTTCCTTGCTGTCCTTAACCATAGCCAGGAAGCCGTTCCTTTCATCCTCTTCCGGAATATGCTCTGCCGCCTTACATATGCACTCCCACAGAGTGTACGAAAAATTTGGCCAAGGCACAGGCGGAGTTGGCTGACTTCAGCGCCATACTCCCAGGAAATACCTTATGTGCCCATCCATCCACGCCCTTATCGCCCCTATGAGGAGGGATAGTAGGGTACACCGCCTTGTTTGAGGTAGCCGTAGCTGCCTGGACCACCAGACTCTCGGGAGTGGGGTTTTGGGACAGGTAGCCGGGGTCGCTACTGGAAGAGCTGTATTTTCTTGTAAGAGATTTTTCCACCGCTGGATTAGTCTCCGGGGTCTCCCAATTCCTGCCCACCCTTTTTTTGGAGAGCCACATGGAAAGGTAACACAGGATCCGTAGGTGGACCCTGGTCCAAGATGTCGGTGAGATCATCCTGATCAAAATGCATTGGATGTCTAGACCAGCCCAACTCTAGACTTAAGTTGTCGGTAGGAGGAGTCAGCATGCTCCCATGGCTCCGGGTTGGCGAACTCCAGCTCAGGAGAGGTGTCAATACCACTAGCATTATGCAACGTGTCACAAAGATCTTACATCCTACTCTCCTCTGAAATGAGACATTCAGGCACATTAGGGGCACCGTACTGCAGACCAAAAGGGGCATCTTCGTCATCCGAAAATGGCAGTGAGGGACTTAAAACATTTTTTTTTATAGAGGTGCAACAACTTTCTCTGTTGTGGAACCCCGAGGCTCCGAAACAGTCAAAGGCGTCAACTTTAACTTAGCCAGTGCCTTTTTTGGAGGCTCCACAGGCCCTAACGGTTTCGGTGTCGATGGTTTTGACGTCTATAATTGCGTTGAAGGCCTGACACAGGGGTCAAGGACTCGATGGGTTCCACTGACCGCTTTGGCGCCGAGAGCTTCAAAGGTGTCGACGACCTTGACCGTTCACCACGTCCTGAGTAATCCTTGATTACCTTGTCCGAACGAGGCCTTGTGGGCTCTCGATAGGGATCACACTGTTTACTCAGGCTCAACGGTGCGCGAGTTTCTGGCCGAGACCGCTCCTTGCCGGCTTGCACAGAAGGCGCAAACGGAGCCCTCACTGTTGGTCAAAGATCTTAAGCATCTCCACATGGAAAGCTTCCCACTCTGCCGTTGTCGACTTATTGGACGGGCATTTCACCCTCTCGGGGTGCAGCCTGACGAGGAAGGCGGCCAGCAGTGCCTCCTCCTCGAGCGCGTCGAGGAGGATGAAGAGTGGCGGGAACCACTGCGAGGCCTTGAACGCGTGGCCTTCTGCCGAGGAGAGTCGCCTCGGTGGAGTCTTAAGGCCCAGCATGTCGGGACTTAAAGGGTTAGAACACTTTGCCTACCTGAAGTTTCCCCTTTCGTTCCCGTAAGGCCTTTCCTGTCATGGATTGACACTTGGAGCATGTATCTGTCTCTTGTCCCGCACCCAGGCACCACAGACAGACTCAATGCAGGTCCGTAATGGACATTTTGAAACCACAGTCATTGCATTTCTTAAACCCGAATCGAGGGGTCGTCTGAGTGGAAGACGAAGACATGTCGACAAAGACAACAGGAAATACTTCACAAGTACGAGGAACGCCGAGTTTCACGAAGCAAACATGTTTGTGGAAAAACTGAACTGAGGCCAACGGGCTCCGTGTGTGCTACTTATAACATCCAATGACTTCACCTTCGACGGAGGCCTTCCAGGGACATCGACTCAACACCATCGACGCAGGGTGCCCTCTGCCGAAAAAGTTTTCTGAAGCAGCCGAAGCTGGACATTACATGTCAAAGGTGGGGGAATACGTTGGAGGACAAATTTCATTCGAAATGCTCTTTCTGGTGAACATTGTAATTCCTCCCACAGATTCCTCATCAACCTCATAGCTTCCCCTCTTATTGAACTCTCTGGTGTTAAGGAGATATAGAGCAAATGACAGATGACACATTTGTGTCTCTTTTCTGCTGATCCTTTACCTTGCTGGTGTGGGAAAAGGCAAAATTGGTGCCAAAGGCTCCATACATGCATGCTGAAGGCCTCTACTCAGCACGAGAGGGAAACAAGATGACGAATTTGAGGGCAGAGCTGAACCGTGCAACCTGGTGGGTGAAAAGGTGTGCTGGTGTCGACTCGGTCAACTTAATATTTCAGACGATGTGTAATCTTTGGGAGTAATTAAATGTCCATCAGAAATTACATTACTGAAGATAAGTCATTTGCTCTCCAAAGATCCTATGCTGATAAAACTTGGCAAGGACGAACTGAAATGTAAGTTACGGTCGGAAAAGGACACTGGGAAAGAGCTCTCAGAATCTGAATGGACTAGAGGTCAACTTCTAATTGGTTATTTTGGATGCAGGTTTTAAGCAATTGAAACATACACTTCAAACATACATTTGATGATTATTACCCTAGGTTATGCTTGAAGTGTAAAGGGAAGGAAGCCACTTTCCTCCATCTCCTATGAGATTAGTTTCCCGGCCCATTAGTTTCCCGTTTGTGCCAGATATCCTGCACTCCACCCCGCTTCTCCTGTTGGAGCATGGTCAAGCAGTGAGGCTCATTTAATCTTTGGAGACTTGCGGCTTCTCCATACATCACCCCTCTGCCTAAGGGCGTTATTGACTCCTTCAACTGCGGGAATTAGACTGACTTCCAGTGTGTGCTCCTCACTTGCTAATTAAGACTTGTGACTTCAAAATGTTACCTTGACTAATTGGTCAGGGATTGCAGGCCCTGCCTTTGAGCCGATCCCAAATTATGGTCAGTGACTGCAGGCTTTTGCCTTTGAGCTAACCTAGATACTGAGCGGTGACTACAGGCTTTGCATTTGAGCCGACCTTGAGTTTTGGGTCGGTGACTGCGGCCTTATAGCCTTTGGACCGATCAATATATAATCTGTATGTCTTGGATTATTGGATTAAGATCTTCACCTTTTCATTTTATGTCATATACTTATACGACCACGATGCCACAGAAAACAATCTCTCTGCCTTTCCATATCTCGTCCCTGCTCTGTTCCCCTATTGACGGTCATGGCCCAGCCTCTGAGCGATTAACAGGAGCCGGGCGCTAAAGATCAAACAATGGACATTTGATCCTTTTGGGGAAACAAAGGCAGGAAGAAAAAGCAGCTTGCTACGACCATCACAGTGGGGCCTGCTCAATCTCTTCTGCCCAGTCCACTCTTGGTTGGCAAAGAATCGCTGCTAATAAACCTTGATGATATTCTGGACTCGGCTATGATAGAAGTACGGCAAATGGAGAGTCTTATAACTACCGCCATTGGGCCAGTAAACCTAATGGACCATGCAATCGAAGTGCCCAGTGAGCCTACCTCAAGGCCTTTACTCTTGGCGGAGGCCCATGTGCGCTTTGATCAATTCACAGAAAGACTGATTCTTTCCACACAAAACTTTGAAAACCTGGAAAGCCTACAAAGAACAACTTGTGCATCGAAAATGGCCCATGTGCAGGTCTCCCTGTTGTGGACTGGTGCAAATTCCTCAGCCCTCTGCTTCTCAGAGTGAAGTCATCTTGGTGCAAGAGACACAAACATGGGCCCCTTTAGTGGCTCACCAGTTAAACTTATCTGGCTCACCGTTATGTACCCGGAATCACCAAACTCCTCGGACACCTCTATACTGTCATCGGCTGCATCCTTTGCAAATCCAACCTCAAGACATTCATTTGGTTTAAATCCCCAGGGATCCTCCATGCTTGAAATTTCATTCACGGCCATCAATAATGGTATTTTGGTGTTGACTAAAATATTGGAAAAATTAGTCGGCATCCGAAAAACACACTTTTATTCGCTTTTCTAATGGACAAAGTGGAAGTAATCGAAGGAAAGCTTTGCCAGACGAATTTGATACAAAGCAATTACCAATGCCCGCCTGTGGGGATGAATAAAGTAGATAAAAGCATGCAGACACGTTTTTCTAATATTTTACTAATAGCCCCGTCCCCAAGTAAAATAATAGTTATTGAGGGTGTGGGACCCAGCTGCTTCCTTCTGAGATACTACCCACTAAAGGTGGGTCTTCACCGCACTTACCTGATGCCTCCATTTCAGTGGTGGTGTTGGGGTACCAGAGCTCAGAGATCAAAGAGCAACTGTTCCAAATATTTATGAACAAAAAAAGGCGCAAAAGCAAGAACAAAATGTCAAGAAGTTTAAGAACCAACCTTCATTGATAAAGTCAATGGTATTTGGTTCCAAAATTTTCCTATGGTCACTTAATGTTCCCACCCATAATCAGAGTACTATAAAACTGGGTAAAAACAAAACCAGACGCTCAAAAAACTCAGTGGACAATATAATAGAGCCTGAGGTAATTGATTCAAACAGCCCTGTGATAAACTTAGTCCATCCTCCTCTAGTTCAACATGCTCCGTTAAAAACCCAGTGGTAGAATCCCTTAATCCATAGATTAATGAGGAGTTATGTAATTTGTCCACATATTCAATTTTAACTCACTCACTTTCTGAGAGGCGTTCTAGGTCTATCCAGTACAATACTTGAAGGGATACTCCTGAACCACAACTTGATGCGCTAAAAATGGAACATGACTATCCTCAGCGTAGAATTGACTTGGCTACGCTAGAACAATTTAGATTGGCAACCTTAAGGAACAGAGACAAACTTTTAGGTATTTCTACTCGTCTTTATGACAAAGAAAAAGAGGACCTAAAGCAGGCTAACGCGATCAGAAATGTTAACGCTGCCCCCCACAGACATAACTCTGAACATCGGAGAGAACATCAGAGTTACTCAAATTTGGCTACCACAAAAAGAATCGACCCTATGGCGATTAGGAAATAACTGTTGCTGGAAGACCGTTAAACCCAATATTTGCAAATGCAAGATGGATGTAGCCGAGATCCCTACCCCAGTAGAACTAATGTTCTAAGACTTATGACAACATCTCTCGGGTTAGAATCAATTAGAACTGATGGTAAGCTTTTTGACAAAGTAGAATTGGTGATTCCCTCAAAACTGATTAGAGATGAGATTTGGGCAGCCAAGCATCACTTTTTACGGCGAGGATTTAAGCTAGAAAAGGAGTTGGGAATCTTTATCTCTCCTCATTCATACTCTGATTGCCGGCTCCCCTGAATTTCTAATACTTGCCCCTACGCATCTCTTGTCAAGGAGCCCAAGGCAAATTGATAAGGGAAGTGGCAATCCTGCACTCGTCACCTTCTAATATCAATTTTGACGGCTCACAGATGCATGGGGCTCAAAGAAAACATCACATTGTTGGGCAATAATGCCAACAAATGCTATCCAGTAAAAATCCCATATTGGCCTCATGGAATACAAGAGGCTTCATATATTTGCTATCGGAACGTAAACCCAGGCTGGCTGCGGAAGACATAATTGTACTTCAGGAAACATGGTTGAGTGATCCTTTAACCTGGGACAATCGTGCTGTCTGCTTGATACCGGCTATTAAACGCCAAAAAAGTAGACCGTGTGCTGGCTTAATAACAGCTTGCAAACTAGATACAGGACTAACTTTGGAGGCATGAGCAGCTCCAAACCCTTTCATCCAGGATATCAGACCTTTGATGACCAAGCACCAAATCTGCTGAGACAGCAATTGACTTTACTTTTCTTTGTTGGAACCCGCAGGCAATTGCAGATAATTTATAAAGGCTTTAGAAAATATGCGGGATCTTTGCCTGGCAGATGATCACATCACCAAAATCCTCATTGCTGGAGACTTGAATATTAGCTGTGTGATGGAAGGAATTAAAACCCTTGCATCTAGCGCAAAGAGATTGATGTAACCAATGTCTGCTAGGAATTTTAGAATGTTAATGCCGCTCTTAAGGGGAACGTCCCCTCACAACCAACCTGGCGACACTTCCAGCATACAGCTACAATTGACTATATGTTTATATCTAGCGAGGCCTTCTTTGAAATAACACATTTTGAAGTGGTGCCCCAACAGTGTAGTGGCCATGCTACCCTAATAGCAGAATGGGGACAATTGAGCCCTAATTCTATTAGAAGTAATTATAACCACCAAGTTACTGCCGTATGGGGAGCAGATGGGGAGCAGGTGCAAGTGGATCTAGGTCACCTGGTCTAAACCCCGCCCAGCTGGTGCCTTCCTGCCTGCCGCTCTTTTTGACCACTTAGCAAGCCCTGCCCACCTGGTGCCTTCCTGCTTGCCGCTCTTTTTCCTACTTAAGGAGCCCCCCAGTCTCTTTTCCTTTGCAGATGGGGAGCAGGTGCAAGTGGATCTAGGTCACCTGGCCTAAGCCCTGCCACCTGGTGCCTCCCTGCCTGCTGCTCTTTTTCACCACTTAGCAAGCCCAGCCCACCCTTTTCCTATCTCCTCCCCTTACTTTCTTCTATGCACTTACTCTATCAGAATTGTCCCTGGACCTAATATGATAGCAACCTCGCCTGTTTCCTCCAACCTCCCATTACTGTTTTTTTCCTCCCCAATCCCTTCCAGCACTCTCTGAAATGTCATGCCTAGTATGATAGTCGCTTGTTTTGTTCCTCCCCTCCCTTTCTGCACCCCTTTCCCTCACCTTTTGTTTTGTCCGGCTCTACCAGAAATGTCGTCAGGCCTAGTACGGAGTTTCCATTTCCTTCCCACTGTCCCCCTCCCTTCCTTATCTATGTCTTAGTTCTTGCACTATCTGAAATGTGGTCAGGCCGAGTACGATAGTTAATTTCACATCCTTACTGTTCATGACCTGTAAGAATGTCGTATTTTCCCTTGTTCCCTCCCTTGCCTTTTAGCGCTTTGAAACACATTGTGTATAGGCGCTATATAAATAAACTATCATATATCAGATCATATCATAGGCTGAAATGGACACAAACTAGACTGAGGGAGTTAAGAAGTCGTCTTAATGACAAATATTGTTATTCTCAAAAAGATGAAAATGAAGACTGTGTGTTCTAAACCTTTTTGTCCAGAAAAAGTTCTCAGTACATTGCCCGGCCTTTAAACATAAACATGTTTTCGATGCAGACGTAAAACTACGAAAGTCGCAACTAAGAAAACAATGTCGGGCCTTAATGAAATCACCTACTACTTCTAAGCAAGCTCAATTAAAAAATAAATAAAACAAAGGTATAAGAATTGGCTTAAAATGCATAAACGTATGCTCATGCAGCATGATGGAGAAGCGATGTTGGCGGCCATACATTCTAAAAAAGAATAACCAGATATGGTCTTAGCTGAAACTAGCTTCTAAGGATCTTTCATCCCTGCTGATAAGTGCCATTCAGGAGGGTTTATAGTCATTCCATCGACAGCCAAAGCATCTAATGCCATACCATCTTAAAAAGAAAGCATCTAATGCATTTTTTTCATTTTTGTTTTTAATGGGGCCCCCCCTATTCCCCTTTTTTCACCTTTAAAACTTATTTTTATTAAACTAAACCCTTTACCATCTAAAAAAATGCATTAGGTGCGTTTTTTTTTTTTTTTTTTAGATGCTTTGGCTATCGATGCTTTGGTTGTCAATGCAATGACCGGATACCATTCAGGAGCTGGAATGGACTGTGTATTTCAGTAAACTGTTTGAATTATTACAGCCCTACCATCAGTTTCAGTATGTACCAACTGATTCCCTGCTGAAGTTCTCATTTGAAAGGGATGATGTTTTTTATGAAATTAAGAGATTGTCCTCCTCTCGTGCTCCGGGCCCTGACAGGCTTACCAATCTAATGCTCAGAGCTTATCCTGAGCAATGGGCTTCCATACTGTGGCTTATATTTAAAAAGGTGCTCCATGATGGAAGAATCCCTCAAACCTGGAAAAATACCATTATCCCAATTTTCAAGAAGGAAGATAGAAATAACCCATTAAATTACCGCCTGATAGCCCTGCTGGATAGCCCGGGTAAATTGTATGCATGATTACTATTACAAAAGTTAAGGAAATGGATAACTGATGCAAGGCACTTTGATGTCTGTCAGTCTGGGTTTGTCCTAGGATTGGGAACTATTCAAAATATTCTGATCTTAACATCTATAAACAATAGATTCCTTCAAACTGGACAGAAGGTATATGTGGTGTTCATTGACTTTGGGATGGCGTTCGACTCAATTTTGCAAGTACTACTCTGTACAAAATTGAAAAGAGCAGGCTCGGGGCGTGGCCAGCAGCAGAGCAATGCGGACGTGGGTCCCTGAAGCTCCTGCAGCCGCCAAATATATCCTGAAGAAACAGTCTGCGAATCGAATGTATTGATGAAGAAAAGCATCCCAACCGAAAGGCAAAGACTTCGAGTAAGCACAGAAGCAGAGCGGACTCTAAAGGTGGTTGCAGAGCCAAGTTTGGAATCGTGGAACGAAATACGCGCTAATGCGAAATAGTATGTCCAAAATGGCCGCGCACTATCCTTCGACCAGGAAGGGCCAGGAACAGAGCTGAGAAGCAAGAGACACTCTAGGAAGACCTGAGGGATCACGGCGGAAGGCTGTAACTGAAAAAATACAAATAGCTCGGTATCCGCTGCGCTGCCTTGTGGCGTTGTGCTGCCTGCATAGATCATGTACACGGCTGTATCCGATCGAGGTACCTGGGGCGACCCTGAGACGCACTACTGGGACCAGGGAGTGGACGCTGGAAACCTGAGACAAGAGAACGGATGCGTCCTGCCGCACCAGAGCGAGAGAATCCCTGACCTCTGGGACCCACGCGGTGCAAACAAGGTACCCAATATAATACCTTCGGAACCCCTGCCGGAGGAGCACTGACATACTACACAAGATCCCAGCTCCAAACGCACAGAGCAGACAAGGAGGCAAGTGAAGGAGGTTCCCCTCGGGTAACCCAACGCCCGACACCATCTGCCTGCACTAAGAGGAAGAGGGACGCAGAATCCGAAGCCCTCTTTCCCCCACTGACCCCCATGCGAAGATTGTGGTCGGCATGAGTGAGTCATGGGTGCCCAGTGGGTCGGATGGAGTGTGAAATTGATAGACCGAAGGAGCCGCGGACGTGCCCACACTGTGTAGATATAAACTACTGGGACAGACAGAGCAGCCTGAGCCTGGCTTGGCCAAACCGTGAAGGTGACCCGAACGATACCGTCCTGCAATACAGGTCGGTGCAGAACTCCTGAGCCACCTATGATGGTAACGCCTGGTAGAAGATAGAAACCCACGCCAAACAGCATAATAGCTGCCTCATCACAAATCAGAGGTAGGAACGATTGGAGTATCTGGGCCGGGAGATACATAGCATCGACAAGGAGAGAAGGAAACCGCTGGGGCAGAGGGCCACCTCAGGCAGCAACAAAATGATACTCCTCCTCCCGGCAATATTAATAACTATAACTGCCTGATATAGGCACACTGGTCATACTGCTGGGTAATATCTGCACAATCAAACTGGGGAACTAGTTTAAAGACCCAGAATTGGCACCACTAAAATTCTGACGCAATCACAAATACAAAGGAGAACGCCTAGCCGACCGTGTCTCTGCCATAAGGGAAGGAGAAGTAACAGGTCTACACTGCTCTGAACATTAACTTACACCACTACCCTCACTTCTAGCACTTACAGAAGGTGTCCTTACACCCCGACCACCCGAAGGCTTAACTGGGGGCAGAGCCAGCCATATTAGCCAGGCACCACAAGTCTAAAGGCTACCCCCGTACTGAGCTCACTTCAGCGGTCAGAGGCTGGTGAATGCAGATATAGCCAGCTGCCCACAGTACAACTCGTTAGACCGCTCCAAGACTGTGAACGCTCAACGCAAGGGCATCGTTTTGACCCGAAACTGCACTCTGATCAGGACATCGATACCCTATAACGACCTGTGACACAGCACAAAACACCATTGTGCTGCCACTGCCTGAGGCCACTATGGGAAAAGAAAAATGAAAAAAACTGACCAATCAAAGTAAGATCGACCAATTTACCGCATCCACAACAATACCCAAGTCGAACAAGAGCAACCGGACAACATGGCGGAAGCAGAAAACCCAATATCCTTGAAAGATGTCATGGCCACATTTGTGGACTTGCGTGCCTCCATGGAGCCAAAGATGGACGGTATCAGCATCGATGTTTCACTCCTTCGCCACGACCTACAGAAACTGACGTCCCGTAGATCGGGTGCCACTGCGACAACGCTAACGAAATAACAAGCCCAACAGGTCGAGGATGCTGTGTTGGCAGGATTCAATGAGTGATTGTTTGACTGTTATATGATTTTAAGTGTAATTGGGCGACTGATGCTTCAGTTTGGGAAGGAGTATAGGGAGGGGGGATTTGGGTATGTGTTTTTGGTTCATTGTTTTACACACAAAGGTATTGTAGCTACATTGGAAACACGCTGGATAGCGACCGCTCATGTAAGAATACGTGCAAAGCACACATGTCCTAAGATACAAAGCAGCAAGCAACAACTCCTACACACTCAAGGATACCGACAACTGTAATAACTAATAAACATCTGAAACTCCTGACATGGAATGTCAACGGACTAGGGTCCAGCATTAAGAGACGCCTGGTGACAAAACATATGAATAGACATGCTTCGGACATAGTGCTTTTCACAGAAACGCACCTGGCAGGCACAATATGCACCCTTTTTAAAAGAACTAATTACTGTACATCGGTACATGCAGGATTCTCCATGGGGGTTAGAGGGGTGCTGATCCTAATACCTAAGCGACTCCCACTGACAATATCTAGTGTGACCCATGATGCTGGGGGGAGATATGTACATATAAATGCTACAATTTGGAATCAAACTCTCTCGATCATGGCAGTATACTCCCCGGTGCTTATGTCTACCCTATTGGAAGATATCACACCTATGATCATGGCTCCAGATAAGGCGAGTACTAGGCCTTTTTACGCATGAATATCCTGTAAATACGCCAGCTTTATTATTTTCCTGGGTACATTTACACACAGGTTTAGAGCAGAGGGCAGTGCAAAGATCGGGTTACTTGACTAAAACCAGAAGGCTTCTTGTGATTTATATCTACATGGATGTAATTGCAAGCCACCTAAGAAACGGAATGTATTTCTCTGAAGCCTTTCAAAAAAATAAACTGTACACTGATAAAAGGAATGGTTTCTTTCCATTCACCTTCAGAAGCACTGTGCATGTTTTCCTAGAATTTTAGGATTGTATAATTAATAAGATGGAAATTTAAGTTGCAATTAAGATTTTTTTTATTTTTTTTTTTTAACAAGTTATGCTTTTTTTCCAGTGAAAGCAAACCAGTATTGCACAATTGTATTTTTCAGAGTTCCGGTACTGTGTGCATAATCATGCAGAGGCATATCATGTTTACACTTCTAATTTAATTTACAGTCGAATTATAAAAACAGTGTGTAAAATGATGACTATGCACAGTCTAGTTTACATCCATTCAACGTTGCAGTCAATGGGGTGCATTACTGTAAATGGTCCGTGGCAGCAGAGTCTTTGCTCAAGGGTGAGTAATTGTCATTACACTGATCACAGGTGTTCTAGCCTCTCAAATGTTCAAGACTACAAATAAAACATCCAAAACCTTACTCTCAAGAAAGTGCAAGCGCTGTTCAAAAACAAACAAATGAAAGTCACATTTGTAATTGAAATAGAAACTCAGCAAAACCTGTTCCTGTGATAATCCAGATAGGTATTTAACTTTATGTAGCGCTTCATAAATGGTTCGCCATACATCTAGGTACTGTGATCATTATACCTCAGTCGATACTCAGTTAACCAACCTCTGAAGAATGTTAGCCAATAAGATAGCTCAGTAGGTTGAGCACTCGTTGCTGCAATCTCTGCGTGATGTGTTGGTTGCGAGTTCGAATCCCGGCAAGTCCAACTCAGCCTTTCATCCTTTCGAGGTCGATAAAGGAGTACCGATTTTGGTTTGGTGGTAATTGGGATAAATATGTTTATGTAAAGCGCTTTGCCAAAAGAGCTACATAAATAACCATTTGATCACTAGATTAGATATAGAAATTAGCATGGAGTCCTTGCCTCTCTGAACTGTTGTATCATAACATTGGCATACCATTAGGTAGTAATAGCTCCAGGAAATTAGGACTTTCATTAAACATCAAAAGACAATTCTGCTATCGAATCTCAAAACACACAATACAAATTCATGTATGCTTTACTATATAATTGGCTAGATTTTTGTGATTTCAACATTTAAATATATACAGGAGAGATCAAATGGCTAGACATAATGAAAGGTGTATTCTGTCACAATGCAGAAAGCTGCTGCATAGTAATGATTTCCATAGTTTTTCACACGTTGGCTGGATGTTTGTATACATTTTACTCTCTTGCGAAGGAGAAATGTAATTTTTACTCTCTTAAAATCACATTTATTCTCAAAGTTTAAAAATAGAGAGTAAAATACTCCCACCTCAAAATCTTATCTGGAGCACTGCCTATGATATCACACCTATTCTTACCACGAATGCAGCAGATATTGCGGTAATAGGGGGAGACTTCAATGAGGTGATGGACATCGCATTAGACCGCGCACACACAAGAGGAAGGAATCCCACAGCTCTCACAAAACTCGCAACCTTCACTTCTGCACTGGGACTAAGAGATGTGTGGCGAGACCTACACACTGATGCACACGAATACTCATTTCACTCTGATGTGCATGCTTCACTCTGTAGAATAAACTACTTCTTCTTAACGATACAGAAAATTCATAAAGCGTGTAGCGGGACCCTGCTCCCGCCGGGCATTTCAGATCACTCCCCACTTTTGATGGAGCTTGAGACTGAACGGCCACGCCCCCCTCCCGCTTGGCACCTCGACAACTATTATCTAGGATTCCCTGATTTGTTAGAAAAAATATGCACCACCACCTCCACATACTTTGAGCTGAACACGGGTTCCGTAGACAACCCTGGAATTCTCTGGGAAGTCTATAAACCGGTATTGAGGGGAGAAATCCTGGCATGGACAGCGGCTCATAAAAAGACACATCGGAAATCTGTGGAGGATGCTAAACGGGAGGTAGCACGCAGGGAGGCGCAATATGTGGCCAATAACACGCCTGAGGCAAACAGAGCACTGATACTGGCACAGAAGCGATTACACAACATATCAGACTGCGCCAAGAAGGCACATAGAGTGATGAGAGCGAAGCTGTATGAGACAGGTGATAAGGCAGGTAAACTACTGGCCTTGTTGGAAAAACGAGATGAGGGACACCAGCAAGTTAGAAATATTAAAACTGCGAATGCAGAAATAGTGTCAACTCACCGTGACATGGCCCTGTGCTTTGCGGCTTACTATGCGGAACTCTGTAGTGCCCGAATACTCCGATAGATACCACGGCACTAGATGAGGTTATTCTCCCCTCAATGGAGACCGATCAATCAGCGGCACTTGAAGGGAACATCACGGAAGAGGAAATGCGGGCTGCCCTATCCCATCTTCAACCAGGCAAAACCCCGGGGCCAAATGGTCTCCCAGTAGACATTTGGAAGAAACTAAATAACAACAGCATTGCCCCACACCTGCTTAATATGTTTTATCACGCTAAGACAGAGGGAATACTCCCAACAGATTTACGTAAGGCTACTATAATAATACCAAAGGAAGGCAAACCACCAAATGAATGCAGCTCCTACAGGCCCATCTCCTTAATTCTTATATGTCTTGCAGAATGCTCCTTTACACATCCCCACAACTGAATTTCGCAAAATAGATAAAACATTGTGGAAACTGCTATGGCGGGGAGGACACGCAAGAATAGCGCTGCGCACCCTCCAACGCTCAGTGTGGGAAGGAGGGATTGGGCTCCCACATGTGCAGGCATACTACTGGGTGAGCCAGATGTCGGTCATAAATGATATACTGCATGGTAACCCAGAATTACCGCATATACAAGCAGAGAGGGCTGTGAGGCATGACTCAACTCCACTCGAAAGCCTATAATCGCGTTGTGGGCCGCCCTCCTCCCCACACAATACCAACCCACATAACCCAGATTTGGGTGGAAGCACATAGGCTGGGACAATAAAATCACCCCGCAACAGCCCCTATGGGACAATACATTCCTCCACGAGCTCCACAAACTACCAAAATGGCCGAATTGGGAATCAGCTCGCATAGTAACAATCAAATAGGTAATAAAAGAAGGTAAAATTGTACCCTTCCCTGACCTGTCGACCTGTTTTGGTCTCACGGCAACTGAACGATACCATCACGCACAGTTATCCCACGCACTCAAAAAACACATGCCAGACCTCTCTGACTTACCTGATTGCACGCCCTTAGAAAGGAACATTGTTCTGGATAGTGTGAATGTTAAAACTACTTCTGTCATGTATAATGTAATTTCTTCTTTTGCCACAAAAGAACTGTGTAGTCTGAAAACGAAGTGGGAAAATGACGTTGGCGACTGCTGCCTGAGGAATGGGCCACATCTTTAATGTAACCCCGGGAGAGAGCAATATCGGCTAGGATCAGACTCGTACATCTAGAAGTATTACACAGGATATATTATCCACGAATTACACTTTACTGCTGGGGCAAGATTGCAGATTCCAAATCCTAAGATGCAAACAGGAGCAGAGTACCTTCTTTCGTATTCTGTGGCAAAGGCCATGCATTCAGTACTTCTGGCAAAAGTGTTGTGATAAGCTGTCGAGAGTTTTGGGCCGACCAACTCCTAAGGAGCCCAAAATGTTGTTGTTGGGGATTGAGGAGGAGGGAGAAATGACCCGCTTTGAAAACTCTTGCTCTCAACGACTACGGGACTGCCAAGAGGAACATTGCACAATTGTGGGGATCAGAAGTCACCCCCCAATGCGCCCAGTGGGTAGCTGAAGTGGACGCCTGTATAACAGTGGAACATCGGGTGTATACAGCTAGAGGTTGCCCTGGGAAATCCCATAAAATCTGGCAAAAATGGGAACAAACTTCGTCGCGAAACACTACAATTTGCGGAACTCTGTTGGGTGGTGGGCATTAGGATGGGAAAAGGGTCGGGTGCCAACCTCCTGGGAGCTGGGCAGATGTAACCTACTCTGGTAGCAGATTATAATGCCTTTGTAGTAGGTATGTGTGTTCTTTCATGTTCTATGTTGTTTTTATTAATAAAAAAGACAAAGTATGGTATAAAAGAAAAGAGCATGCTGTCCAGATTTCATCCTGAACTTAATCATTCATTTGTATTCAGAAACCCATATACAAGTTAAGCTCAACAGGGCAGGACTAGCCAATCTTGACATTGCGGGGACTTAAACAGGGATGTATGCTGGCCCCAGCCCTCTTTAATTTCTTTTAGTGATCTGGGTAGCTGCCTCTCCAAAGTCAATTCCTTCCGTCCCAAAATAGGCTCAGCCCCAATATCATGGCTCCTCTGTGCTAATGACCTTGTTTCTGTTAGATGAAATTCCAGTAGGGTTACAGCAGAAACTCCAGGTGTTAGAACAGTATGCTACTGAGAATAATCTACAGATTAACGTAAAGAAATCTAACATTCTTATCTTCACACCTAGTGAATCTCGGAAAATATCAACCTTTTGTGGAACCTTATAATCAGCCTCTGACTGTACTCAAAGAATACACATATTTAGGGGTAAATATAAATTCAAGCTAGACTGAAACACCATATAAATTGGTTGTGCGTCGGATAATGCGGACTGTCTGACCAGGCTTCAATAGTATAGAGGAAATTCTGTGTATTCTCAGTAGTGCCAGTCATTCATTTTTATAAGCAGAAAGTCCCTCCTGTGGTGATATATGGAGCTGAGTCCAAACTAACGAAGGATAGGCTGAATTGGGAGAAGCTGGAAGGTCTATATTGGAAGCGAGCCCCGTCATTGCCCAAGAGCTGTCCCATACAACTAATTCTTTTTTTAACTGGGCCTACCTTCATTGAGAGCTATGGTTGAATGGCGTATCTTAGCTTTATACAGAAAGTACTCTTTCATCCCGCCCCCTTTCCTCCATACTGCATGAGCGTCCCTTCCAAGGGACGGGAGACGGAACCTTTTTCACCAGAAAAAAAACCTTCTTCCCCTTTGAATTTAGAGGCGCGCAGAGTGCGGCCCTGAGCTGCCCTGACTGCGCCACACCTCGGTCCCCTTTTCCATGTCGACGGGAACGGGCCGCCTTCACCAGGGCTCCTGGGTTTGGCTTCAGCCACGTAATTCCACGCGCAGATACTTCTTCTCTTTGTCTTGTGTTTTTTTATCATTCAGGAGCTCGATCCTCAGGCGTCACGCTCCTTCCTGACGCATGCCGACTTCCACAAGCTTCAGGAGGTGTCCATCCTGCAACGGGCTCTTCCCGACTTCAGACCCCCACCCCCTCTGCCTATGTTGCCTTGGCCCAGACCACAGTTGGCAAGCTTGTACAGCGTGCAACGCCCTTTCATCGAGGTCGCTGAAGAACAGACTAGCCGGGTGGGGGGAGCTCTTCCAGAAATCGCCTCCATAGGACCTCAAGAACTTCGTGAAACATCGAGCCAGGCCCAAGGTAGGGCCACTGTTTTCCATAGCACACTGCAAAGGGAGACTCCTTCCCAAGGACTCGCCCGCGCGGGAGGGACCGCTCAAGTCCTTGTACCAGCACGTACACCGAGGCTGCTCCAGTTACCGGCCTACTGGCCGAGGGATCCTTAGATCCTCCCGGTGACTGTGTTGAGGGACCAGAAGGTTCTTTGACCAGGTCTACACCCGAGGGGCTCTGCCCTTTTACCGGCATTATGTCTGAGGGGCCACACCCTAGTACTGGCAATATGGCCAAGGGAGCACCTAAACGCAGCTCTACTGGCCCACGGGTTCCACACTCAAGAGTCTTGGAGGAGGCTGGGCCCAACGAGCCGAGCAACACGACGCAGGCACGTGTAAGGCAGCTCGACAAAATGGCCGCCGCGCCAGACATCAGCACCCATCCGACACCATTCCAGGAGTTCTGCGAAGAATTAATGTCAAGGTGGCACTGGCCTCAACCAGGTAGGTGACCTACAGCTTATCCTTAATTTTTGCAGGGCAGGTTCCCTCTGCGTCCGTACGGGCAGGGTATGCAGGGGCTCCTGCATCCTCCCGCTACCCCGTCTGTGTTCCCTACCACCCCTCTGACCTGTGAAGACAGGTTATTTGAGAGGTTCCTCAGGATCATCAAATTCCCTCGGATGGGGGTTATCCTCAGGGAGGCCATCAGGGACCTGCTCCCTCCGATGCTACTGGCACCACAGGCTCCTCCGCCAGCACCTCCGGCCCCAGCACAGTCTCTGCCTCCAGCTCCCCAGCCGATTCCTCAGGTGGTTCCGTACCAGCCTTCGCCACAGCCTCTGGCTCCGGTCCCCGTATCCCAGCCTCCGGGTCCCCCTACTCGTCCACCTGCGCAGGCTCCTCCGGACCCACAGGATATGGATGAGGAGGAGGATCCTGACACGCCATCCTCTACCAGGGCCTTCCATGAACGTCTTGCGGGGCTAGTGGAGGATCTGGGCCTACCTCAACCCGAGGTCGAGCAACCGGCGCAGGGGGTGCTTGCTGAAGTCCTCACGCAATGCCCCTTGGCCAAAACAGGAATTCCACTGCAGACCGATGTAGTCTCCCTGGCCAAGAATGGTTGGCGCAAGCCCCACTCTGTCTAGCCAGTCAATCGAACCTTGGACACCAAGGACAGGCAGATGGAGGGGGATACACTCTTGCTTTTGGCCCATGCTCAGTCAAACTCCTTGGCGATCGCTGCGGTGTCACTATACTCCAAGCTGCAGTTGTCCTCTGCGACCCTGCTAGGCAAGGAGGAGAAGATCTTGGAGGCGTTCGGGAAGAAGCTGTATTCCAACGCATCCTTGCATCTTCACCAGGCCAACGCCGATGCCATGCTGGCTGCCGCTAACCAGAGGTTATGGCGAGAAATTGCGGGCTTCCTCCCGCATCTCCCTATGCAGAGCCAATCATGTGTTAAGGCGGGATTGGCTGAAGCCAAGCTGGTGGCAGAGGACCTCATGGAATCCACCGTGGCCCATATTGACACCTCGGGCTATGCCATCTGTATCGCCACGGACATGAGGCTCTGGGCAACAAAATTCAACCCGAACTTCCAGGAACGCATATTAGACCTGCTGTTCGAGGAGTGGTAGGGGGGTGCTTCCACTCCACCACGGACGAGGACCTGGACAAAAAGAAAAACAGTTCACAAATGGCCAAGTCTTTATCCATCTTGACAAAGACTGCGCCCAAATCGTACACCCAGTCACAGCAGTGCTCCAACAGGGGGCGTACATATGGAGAGTTCTGCGGCTTCCAGGAATGCAGATCCAGGCAGCCAGACCACTCGCTGACTCCTAATTGGCGCAGGCAACAAAAGGGGGGGGGGGGGCAGGAAGGGCTTTTTCCAGTCCACCTTCTCTGCAACAGCCTCTGAGGGGAACAAAGGCATGACACGCCCCTCTGTGTCCACATGTCTCCAGTGGGGGCAGGCTTGCTCTCCATGCACATTTCTGGCGCCAGAATTTCGTGTACCCCTGGATCCTCTCTGTAGTATCCACGGTGTACCCATCCCAGCCTCTCCTCCTTCCTCAAGTTGGGACAGCAACTCTTCTGGCGGAGATCTGGTTGCTCGGAGAGAGCCAAGCCGTAGAGGAAGTCCCAGCCTCCCAGTGAGGCTTGGGCTTTTACTCCAGGATTTTCGCCATTCAGAAGAAGAACCAGGCGGGCCTAAGAGTTGTGCTGGACTCTTCCACCCTCAACCTCTCCTTACCTCTACAAAAATTCAAGATGGTTACGCCAGCTTTTATAGCAGAGACATTGTGCAAGGGAGACTGGATGTGCTCTTTGGATCTGAAGGACGCATAGCTACATGTCCCGATTTGGAAGCCCCATCGTTCTTTCCTATGGTTTAGGATCATGGGCTACCATTTCCAATGCAAGGTCCTTCCTTTTGGCCTCAACTCAGCCCCCAGGGTCTTTACCAGACTCATGAATACTGTGGCTGCCCTCCTCAGAGCGCAGGGCCTCCTCATCTACCCATACTTCGACGACTGGCTCGTCAGGGCCTCATCTCCGGAAGCGGTTCACCACTCTTCCCAGGCCCTTATGAACATACTGCACGATCTGGGTTTTTCGCTCAATTTCAGGAAGTCTCAGCTGCAGCCCACGCAGACTCTGACATTCTTGGGCCTCATCTGGGAAAAGTGATCTGAGAAGGTGTCACCAGGGACTCCTTGCTCGAGGGCTGGGGAGCCACCCTGGCCGATCTCTCGGTCCACGGCACCTGGACTCGACAGGAGCAGGAGTGCCACATCAATTAGTTGGAGCTGAACGCTATCTGGCTAGCGCTCAGGGCATTCCTTCCACTTCTCTGGGGCAAGGTCGCCCTCATCCAGACAGACCACTCTACCAGGATGTACTATGTCAACAAGCAGGGAGGCACCAGATCCCCTCCTCTGTGCAGACTGGCAATCAGCATGTGGGAGTGGGCCCTGGAAAACGACATCTATCTCATGGCAGTCCACCTTCCGTGGGAATCCAGCCTGGAGGCGGACAGGCTCAGCAGGTTGGGAGTGGACAATCACGAGTGGCAGCTAAACTACCTTGTTATTCAGGAGATCTTCAACAGATGGGGTCTTCCCCAGGTGCATCTCTATGCCACCTGGCACAACAAGACGTGCCCTTAGTTCGCCTCCTGGCAGGGACGGGGCCCCGGCTCCCTGGGCGATGCATTTCAGATTCAGTGGGACGGCATGACAGCGTACACCTTCCCGCCCACTGCCCTGATTCAGAGTGATTTGCAAGATCAAGGAGTCCCGCCAGCTCAACATCTTTCTAATAGCTCCATGGTGGCCGGCCAGGCCATGGTTCTCAGAGCTGCTCAGCCTTTCGGAGATGCCACTGATTAACCTTCTGACAGGCCCAGCACATCTGTTGGCGCAGCAGGGGGGCAGGGTCATCCACACCACGCTATAGAAACTAGCCCTCACAACGTGGTTCCTGAGCAGTTAACGCTAAGGCACCTCAGCCTCTCCCAGGCTTATCTGGAAATCATACAGGGCGCAAGGAGCAAGGCTACCACGGCCCAGTATAGAAGTAAATGGACCAGGTTCTGCCACTGGGCAGACTCCAAGGATATCGACCCCCCCCCACTTGCATGTACACTGGACGACGTGCTCTCCTTCTCGGCGCACCTTGCCCACTCTGGCGTACATGTGGAAACCTGCCACACCAACCTCGCAGCCATCAGGGCTTACAGGAACTCTGAGGAGCGGGTCTTCTTCTCCTCCAATCCGATTGTCAAGAAGCATTTGACGGGGCTTGCAAGGCTCTACCTACCCATCAAGAGGCCACATCCCGTGTGGGACCTGAACATAGTATTGGGTGCTCTGGTGCACAAACCATTTGAGCCAGTGGCCTCTGCGGACATCAGGTTGGTCACCATTAAGACAGCCTTACTAGTCAGCCTCACCTCGGCTCACAGAGTCAGCGAAATCCAGGCGCTGGTCGCCTCATAACCATATACTAACTTTCACTGGACAAGGTAGTCCTGCGGACACATCCAGCATTTCTGCCTAAGGTGGCGTCTGCTTTCCATTTGAACGAAGAAATAGTCCTTCCTACGTTCTTTGCCGATCCGAAGGACGAGGCACAGAGAGTTCTGCACTGCATGGATGCCAGGCGTGCCCTGAAATTCTACCTTGACAGGACCAAGGGCTTCCGCCAATCAGACGCCCTGTTTGTAGCGTTCGGGGGTGCAAGACCAGGCCAGCAGGCTTCCAAGGCCTCCATAGCCTGCTGGATGGTCTCGGCCATCAAAGAGGCATACGAGAGCCAGCACAAGCCGCTTCTGGCCAACATGCACGCCCACACAGTCAGGGCCAAGGCAACGGCCATCGCATTCCAGCGCCATGTCCATTGGCAAGTCATAAGCAGGACGGCCACTTTGGCCACTCCCTCGCCTTTCTGCAAGCATTATGGTTTGGATGCCAGCTCTAGATCTGATGCGTACAGGCGTTTCTCAGGAACCTATTTGCTTAAGGAGGGTCTACTCTCCACCCTGGGGCTGCATTCAGTTCTAATCGCCCATGCAATATGGAGGAAAGGGGACTAACGACTACGGTGAGTAACTTATAATTGTTTTGATTACCGTTATCTCAAAATCTTCCTTATTGTCTGTACTAGCACAGCTTTTGGAACCACAAATTGATGAATCACTGAGATAATGGGTAACTGAAAACCAGGTGTTGATGCAATGGATGGACATTGACCTAGAATTCCTGGTAAATGATCCCTCCAGGGCCAAGAAAAAACTTTCTTAGAGACTGGATTAGAACATGGGAGGAATGCACTACATTTACAGCCTTCACAATTGGTAGTTTTTTTGCAGAATCACTAAACCACCTTCCAACTTATTTATGTGGACTTCCAAATGCAAGATATAGAAACTGGCTACCAAGACTACGCTTAAATCTCTGGTTTACGAGAGAAGTCTCAGGTATTTACTCGAAACTGGCAAGTGAACAAAGAGCATGTAGATTCTGTGCAGAACCCAGCGAAATGGAGACCTTGAAACACATTATGCTGGTCTGGTCTAACTTGGCCATGCAAAGAAAATAACATTTCTACAGTATTTTAAGGACTGTGCCATGCTGACTGTGGATAGGGTGTGGGGAATCGGTCTTTTTAACCCTAGCGGTAATTCATTTCCTACTGTTATCAAAAGTTAGGCCTAGCATTAAGGAACTGATCTAGGATGGACATAAAGTTTACTTCTGGGAAAGAGAAGAGGGGTCAGGTAGTCTTATTGATTATGAAAGGTTTTTAAAAATACAGTGCAAACTTGTTTTATCTTGGTGTAAATGTTCTAAGCAATGATTCTGTTTCTCTGGTTTAGTTTTGTTGGTTCTTTTTTTTGTTTTTTGGTCTTATTACAATTATTGTTAGTTTTATTTCCTTTGTATGCCTTCCTTGCACTTGTTGCCTTTTTTAAATTCTATATTGAAAGGTTGTAATTTACAGCCAACCAACAACAACAAAAATGAAAAAATTGAGATTCGATGAGCAGGAGCTAAAACCAGCTCCTGGGTGTCAGGCGTCACCCAGTAGGCAGGAACTACAGCTGGGGAACAAGGAGCAAGTTACCAGCTCACAATTAACCCAACTTCCGCGTGAGACACACACGTTAAACTTTTTGCATATAATGGTTGATTCATTGTGTTCAAATGTGTACTATGTGTCCCAATTCTTCTATAATGGCATTCTCAAATACTCAGTTAATGTCACAAATGCATGCTTGTAAGGTACAAATTGTCTGGGGAGCCAAAAGTAGCTCCTAGTAGCTGTTGCTCTCAAGCTAACCAGGCTCTCCTAGTGTCATGAATCGCAGGGTGCGCCCCTTTTGGGCCTCATGGTCCTTGTCACAACGGACTTAAACAAACTAATACCTCCAATATGGCCGTCCAACGCATTCCCTTCTTGCTCCATGCGTTGGACGTAACCCTTCTCTATTTCTAGACCACGCCTTCCGCGGCTCCGCGCGTCTAAATGCTATAGCGATTAGCGACCAGATGTGTGCTCCGCTTTCCCTTCCTCGAATCCCCCCCCCCCTTCTTCTTCCTCCTGGATTCTAGTTCTAGCGAACTTACCTTGCCTCCTGGATTCCTGGATTCGACCTCCTGGAAAACTGAACGCATTCTGGATTCGGCAGAGACACGGGCCGCCTTCTTCAAAACCCAATCCATCCGAAAGAAGGCAGCCTCCAAGAACACCGGTAAAGAACGGATTCAGGTGTGAAGGGGGGAACTCCTCAACAGTTTGAGATGCCACCCAATCGAAAGCGATATCGAAATGGAGGCTGCCGTGCAGGACTTGATGCGTAGTATGCAGGAACTATCAACTGAGGTACAGAATCTGAAAGCAGAGAATGCCGCTCTCAAACAATTGGTTCTATCCCGGGATTCTGCTAAAAAAGAGTTATTCTGGGCGGAGTCGTGGATAAATACGACGGCTCCGCAAAGACCCTTTGTGCATTCCTGGATTCGTGCTCGGTTCATTTTACCTTCAAGCCTTACTATTTTGCGACCCCCAGGGCCAAGGTGGGTTTTATAATCTCTCACCTTTCCGGGAATGCCTTAACTTGGGCCAATCCCCTTGTTAACTCTAGCGATGCCCTCCTAGACGATTATGATGGGTTTATACGTGCCCTAAAAGACATGTTTGACCGCCCTGAGCAGGTCTATAGTGCACAAGAACGCTTGTTAGACTTTCAGCAAGGGACCCAGGATATGCTCACGTATGTGACCCGATTTAAACAACTGGCAAAAGAAGCCGACTGGTCCACTGAGGCGAGTTTTACCCTGTTCAGGAGAGGATTGAACGAAGAAATTAAGGATGAGCTGGCCAGAGTGGCACGACCAAGCTCATTCCAGGCATTAATGGATCTAGCCATGCAGATTGACTTCCGTATCCAGGAAAGGAAGTCAGAAAAGAAGAAATCCAGAGGAACTCCTTCCAAGGTATCATTTGAGGGTACCCCCAGACCGGAAATCAACACAAGCCCAGTTTCAGAATCCGAGCCCATGCAGATTGGGGCCTTTCGTGGACCCATATCCCCACAAGAGAGAATGAGGAGAATTCATACGGGCTTGTGCATGTACTGCGCCTCAGATAAGCATTTGGTTAGAGAATGTCTCTTAGCACCCCCTCGGCGTTCGGGAAACGCCAGCTCCCGATCCTAGATGGAGCAGAGCTTCGGGAGAGAGATGTTTGCTCCACATCCATTCCATCCTTGAACTCTCCTGGACAAAACAATTTGGTGGTACTGCAGGCCTTTTTATCACCATCCAAGAATACAAACTATTCCATTTTGGCCCTGGTAGACTGCGGAGCTATGGGAATTTTCATCGATCATGAGTGGGTTGATAAACATCAGATTCCCTACGAGTCATGAAGCACCATGCAGCCTGTGGAAGCTATCGACGGAAGACCCCTCACATCAGAACCCATAAGCTTTCAGACCAAGGAGATCCAGCTTTCAATAAATCGCCATCGAGAACTGATCAGGTTTGACATTATTAAGTCCGCTCATTACCCCTTGGTATTGGGCATACCCTGGCTACAGAAACACAATCCATATATCAATTGGTCTGCGGGTTCCCTATTCCTAGGTTCAGAGTTTTGCATGTCTCATTGTTTATCCCTAGAACCTCCATTAACACACCCAAAGGAACCAACAAAGGAACAACAGACACTAATGGTATCCAATGTCATGCAAGTTCCTGAAGTCTACCAAGCTTATGCTGATGTGTTTTCGATTGATATTGTCCAGGCCTTACCCCCACACAGACCTGAAGACTGCGCCATAGAGACGGAACCCTCTGCAGTGATTCCCTTCAGCAGGATGTTCATTCTTTCCGAACCCGAGAAGAAGGCCCTAAGAGAATACGTGGATACCAACCTTCGAAATGGCAGCATAAGACCTTCGAAATCTCCTGCTGGTGCTTCTCTATTCTTTGTTCCCAAGAATGATACCAAGGAACTCAGACCCTGCCTTGATTATCGCAGGCTAAATCAATGTACCCTCAAGGATCGGTACCCGTTATCCCTGATTTCGGATATCCTGGAAGCCGTGAGAGGCGCAGTGATATTCACCAAGTTGGATCTCGGGGGCGCCTATCATTTGATCCGTGTCAGGGAAGGAGACGAATGGAAGACTTCCTTCAGAACACCCTTTGGCAATTTTGAGTACCTAGTCCTGCCCTTCGGATTGGCTAACGCCCCGGCAATTTTCCAACGCTTTATGGATAGGGTGTTCTCTGACATGCTGTTTCTCTTTGTTATTGTATATCTGGATGACATATTGATCTTTTCCAAGGATCCTAAACAACATGAAGAGCATGTGAAGGCAGTGTTGCAGAGACTCCGAGATCATAAACTCCTAGCCAAACCTGAAAAATGTTCTTCATGTGACCTCCGTCCACTACCTAGGGTTTATTCTTACCCCAGAAGGAATCGGTATGGACCCTTCAAAGGTAAAAGCCATATTGACCTGGCCCGCTCCTGCTTCCGTGAAACAAATTCAATCTTTCCTGGGACTCGCCAATTTCTACCAGAAATTCAGATCTAATTTCTCCGAGATAGTGCAACCGATTGTTGCTCTCCTGAAGAAAGACACTCCTTTCCTCTGGTCAACACCACAAGATATGGCGTTCCAGCGTTTAAAGACAGAGTTTACGCAAGCTCCTATCTTGGCTCAACCCGATACTAGCCGTCCTTTTCTGTTAGAAACGGACGCTTTAAATTATGCCATTGGCGCAGTCCTGAAACAAGAATTAGGAGATAAACTGGAACACCAAATTGCTTACCTCTCACGAACTCTGACTGCTAGTGAAACACATTATTCAGTCCTGGAAAAAGAATTGTTAACCATCCGCCAAGCCTTCACTGAATGGCGACATTTACTTTTGGGAGCTAAACGTCCAGTTCAGGTCCGTACTGACCACCGAAACCTCCAGATTGTACAGTCTTTTGAGTGTAGGAACAGTCAGGCACGTTGGGCATACTTCTTTGCCCAGTACCAGTTCCATATCACTCACGTTCCTGGATCACAAAACCTGATCGCCGACGCCTTATCTCGAAGACCCGACTACGAGCCCACTGAAGACAAGGCATATCCTCAGATGTTTTCCCCAAGATCTTTGTGGCCCAGGCAGTCAACCTCCTCGAAGAAATCCAAGCCCAAACCCAATCCTCTGATCTGTGGAAGGACAAATCCAAAGGAAATCCTTGGAATGTAAAGGTCCGGGAAGGTTATTTGTTCTAAGACAATATGTTGGTCATCCCTACAAAAAGACTACAACAAACAATAATGAATCTCTGCCATGATACCCTACACTCCGGACATCGTGGTGTCACCAATACCCTCCGTCTAATACAAAGGCAATTCTGGTGGCCTAGGATGGGACCCGACGTAAGGCAGTACATTCAATCCTGTGTTGTCTGCAATCAAAATAAACACAATAACAAGAAACCAGCAGGCTTTCTACTACAACCTACTTTGCCAACTAGGCCTTGGGAGATTATCGCTACAGACTTCATTGTGGAACTGCCACCAACCCGTGGGTATACCACCATCATGGTTACCATAGACCTGTTCACTCAAATGGCTCATTTTACGCCCCTGCGTAAATTACCATCCTCTTCTGAACTAGCAGGAATCTTCCTGGAACACATATTCCGTTTACATGGACTCCCTTCCAAGATCATTTCGGATCGCGGACCTCAATACATCTCTCAATTCTGGAAACATCTCTGTCAATGCTTAGGGATCCAACGTGCCCTTTAGTCAGGTTACCACACTCAAACCAACGGAATCACAGAACATGTCAACCAAACCCTGGAACAGTATCTTCGATGCTTCGCCACCAAGGTCCAGGATGACTGGTCGCTCCTGATACCCGTGGCTGAATTCGCTTACAATAATTCTGACCATTCGGCACTTAAGATCAGCCCTTTTTATTGCAGTCAAGGATTTCATCCGTCGGTCCTACCTTCTGTTCTTCCCCAATCTACACCAGTACCTACAGTTGACTCCTGGATGGAAACCCTTGTCAACATACACAAAGAAGCCAAGGAATTTTTGGAGAAGGCCAGGAAACAGACCAAGAAATATGCAGATTCCAGAAGAAGACCTGGTCCTTCTTATGCAGTCGGTGATCAGATCTGGTTGTCCTCCAAATTACTACCCCGACATCTATGGCCTAGTAAACTGGCCCCTCGGTACTATGGCCCATTTTCCATAAAGGAAATTATAAATCCTGTTTCTTATCGGATCGAGTTGCCTGAATCCTGGAAGAAGATACACCCAGTGTTTCACACATCCTTGTTGAAACCCTACTATCCATCCTCCCAAAAACCCTCCAGACTTCCTCCTGTACTGGTCGATGACCAATTGGAATATGAGGTATCTCGGACTTGTGACTCCAGGTATAGAAGGGGCCAGCTTCAATACCTGGTTGAATGGAAAGGATATCCTCCTAGCGAAAGAACCTGGGAACCTCTCTCAAACATCAAGGCCCCACGGCTGCTCAGAAGGTTCCACCTCATCCACCCGGGCAGACCAGGAGGGAAGGGTCTTCGGAGGAGGCATGCTGTCATGAATCGCAGGGTGCGCCCCTTTTGGGCCTCATGGTCCTTGTCACAACGGACTTAAACAAACTAACACCTCCAATATGGCCAATATGGCCATCCAACGCATTCCCTTCTCGCTCCATGCGCCTTCTTCAAAACCCGATCCATCCGAAAGAAGGAAGCCTCCAAGAACACCGCTAAAGAACGGATTGAGGTGAGAAGGGGGGGGGGGGCTCCTTGACACCTAGTCTAGACACAGGAGCTAAATAGCTCCCAGCGCCCCTACATTTCAAGCCCTGTACAAATGTATTTTTTGGGTATGTTGTGTTGAAGCTTTTGATCGCTATGAGGTGGATGTCCCTAATCGCTCTCTCACATCAGTGCTGGTTGGAAGACATGGGTGGTTGGGCATTGATTATTTTTTTAGAATACGCTCAATACTGGAGAACAGTCTCTGAACACGGGACTGGGATTCAAGCTTGTGTTGTTTTGCTTCTAAAACAAACATGTTGCCCCTGAGCTATCCTCGCGTCCAGTTGGAGAATTAAATCTTCTTGTAAGAAAGAAGAATGGGATGTGAGGTATGGACATCACTTGAATGGAGAGTTACTTAATAAACGCTGTTCCCACCCGACACATAACCTCTATTTGGCCGATTTTTCTACAGCTTTCTGGTGAGGGGGGTGAAATCGCCTTCCTTATGGTGATACAGGGTTTCAACCAAATGTTAGACCAAACGCTTAGGAGTTGCTATGGTAGAGCTGTCCTGTATCTCTCAAGTGAGGAATAAATACTGGTAGATAGGAATAGTTGGTGCCAAATAGACTCTCCAAGAGAATGAAGATGGGTCTACTGAAAAATAAACGCTTTATATTTACTGCCACAGACGGGTCAAGATATACTCAGTCTCTGTGATGGTTCAAGGGTGTTTATTGAATGATTCTCCGAGCCCTATTGCCCTTCCCCTCTCACTCTCTTGCCTATAAAGCACCAATCCTCTATATCCCATGTGCCCCTAATCCTCAGGTTAGTATATACAGCATATTCACCCCTACTGTCTAAATGTTGACTTATGCCAGTAGTAAATATCTTAGGTCTAACCTCTGTGACAAATCTTGGGTATTTGTCCCTTCTCCCCAAGTGGGAGTCACCCCCATTGGGACTAAGGAGGTGAGCCACTTCTACGTTGAAATATTAATTTTAAAATAATGATGCCAAAAATGCTGTTATTTTAAATTGAATTTTCAAAATGCCTTTTATTTTTTTGCACTTTTCGTAAATTCAGAGGAACACTCCTCGCAGCCCCCCGTGCTCCCCCTACCTTCATTTATTCCCTTACCCAACTTTATTTAAATAACTCAACGTTTTCAGCCTATTAATTTTTTTTAATTCATTTTGTTGCGGGGAATACCGGTGAGCCATCTATGCAGTACCCTCCCTAGGTGGACAGGGCAAGCTGGATCCTACTTGGGGTGAATTCCACCCCCCCTCCCTTTTGGTGAAAAAAGGAATGCCCAAGTCACGGTTTTATTCTACCTGTTCCACAGCCGACAGTCCGATCTACTTCTGGTATTCCCAGACAATGTCTCAGTTGTAGGGAGTTCCTTCCCGGAATGGGAGTCATGTACCCTGGTTGACAATCACTACCAGTGAGGTCCTACTTTGCCAAACCTCTAGGGAGGGTTTTGCTTAGCGGGCTCTCCTCCCTAGCCTCAAAGGGGGTGGCTCACCCAAGGAAGAAGGGACAAAACCTCCAGATTCATCACATGCCACACTTTACTCCAAAGTCCCAAGTATTTGTTGGTTTTATGGGAAATGAACAGTGCAATCATCTACAGGATCCTTTTAAAGTGGAAGGCCTGACCTGTATTTGTTACCACCCTCCTGTAAAGAACAGAACAATGCAATCTCCCCTTCTATTCCAGTGATGGACATAAAAACACTTGGATGCCAACAAAGGAAGAGACAATCAACTGGAGAACGAGGGACACCAACTTGTGCAGCCTCACAGAGGAGCAAGCGTCTCCCTCGCAGGAGGAACAGAGTGGAAAAGCCACACAGTTGGTGTTGTTGGTGGAGAAGCAATGCAGCCCGCTGAACGCTGCTGCTTAAACGGTGGGGAGCACAATGCTATCAGAGCCACAGAGGTAGGAAGCAAAGCCACTCCTGAGAGGATATATAGTCGACCTGCCTGTCTGATGCCATTATCCCAGAGCGGCAAAAGTGATGTGAGAGACCTGACCACACAGACCAGAGCCAGTTCGACGCTGACCAAAGACACCGCCTGCCATAACAAGCACTGCTTCTGGTAAAGCAGGTAAGCAACAAGAAGGCATGCAGCAGCCTGTGGAGAGCGGTGAGACCGCAGCGCAGACTGGGCTGAGAATCTGCACTTCTCATGAGAAGTGGAACAAACTGAAAAGCAAAGTCGGGTTGAACAGACCTGTAGCCCATGCTGGGCTGAGAATTTGCCTACCGCAGGGACGGGCAAAAAGAACTGAGAGCCAAACTGGGGTTGAGCAGACGCACAGCCCATGCTTGCCTGAGAATCTGCATTCCCCACGAGAAGGGGAACCAACTGGTAAACCAAGCAGTGTTCAGCCGGTCTGTAGCCCACGCCAGGCTGAGAATTTGCATACTGTAGGATTGGGTGAGGAAACAGAACAGCAAAGTAGGGTTGCAGAAACCCATATCCCACTCAGGGCTAAGAAGCCGAATATCCCAGGAGGGGTTGACCGAAGCGACATCCGGAGCAGGGCTGAAGAGGCCATAACCCACGTGAGGCTGAGAATAGGAATACCCCATGAGGGGGGGAGGGAGCAAGAGAAGGTTTATTTTGTGAATACAGACCAGCATAGTTTAGGAGAACCTGTTACTTCTAACAAGTTTACATCCAGAGAGACTGGCTAAAATAGGAACTGTTCGAATTGCCTGACAAGGCTGCTGTTTTGGACAAAAAGGAAAACTGAGAGGCAGTTTTCTTTGTGTGAACTACATCAGGCCAAGACCTGAAAGACTTTGAGAACTCTTTGGTGCGGGGGTCCGATAACCAGCCAACACTACCTCGGCGTATGCTATTCTTTTTCTTTTCATACTTGTAGGACAGAGGTTAGGATAGCGCAGCTTAGGACAGAGTTTCTTTGTAGAAGTAGGATTTAGTAGGTGGCATTCTTGCACCGTTCAAATTTATTTGCGACACCAACATTGATGTGGGCCCTGAGGATCGAACAATTGTCTGGTCGCCAGTAGTGAAAGACACTTCGGAGACACCTGAAGATGGCATCCCTTGATAACCGCAAAGTGAGGGAATGCGTCCATTAATGTTAAAGGGCTAAACTCCCCGACTAAGGTTAGTGCTCAGGGAATTCCGCAGGTCCAACATTGACATATTACTCCTCCAAGAGACTAAGTTTGCCAAAGGGGAAGAGCGAAGCATTGTCGGGAAGCGGGGTGGATTGGAGTTTTGGGGCTCGGGCCCGCTTAGAAAGGGAGGGGTTGGTATGTTGCTCAAGAAGGACATCCAATTTGAGGTGGAAAAGACATGGTCTGATGTGGCAGGTCGGACCCTTCTGATCATGGGGAAAATAGCCAGAGTCAAAGTTACTATTGCCACTGTATATGCACCTAACACTGGACAGATTGCATTCCTTCAGAAAGTGATCCCCAAAATAATGTTGGAGGCCACGGGGCACGTCATTCTGCAAGGTGATTTCAACCACTGGGCCGATCCAGGCATGGATTGGAAACCAGGAAACCCGGAAACAAAAAATTAAAACAAAGAGGGGCGAACTGAACTTGCTGAGATATCATCCTGGTGCAGCTGGATACACTTTCTATTCCAACCCCCAGCATACATTTACACGTATTGACTATATATATCTCACAAACGACCTCACAACCACTGCACAACATTCAGATATTGTCCTGATGACCTGGTCGGATCATGATATGGTTTTGGTAGATATTTCCTGGGCGGCTCTACCCATCATGGGAGGGAAATGGCAGTGTAACGAGACCCTATGGAAAGATCCGGTCTTCAAGATGACCATGGAGACCGAAATTGAAGAGTACTTTAAAACAAATAATGATGGGGAGGTTTCCAAGCAAGTAATCTGGGAGGCGGGGAAGGCCACATGGCGAGGGGTCCTAATACAGGAAGGGTCCGCTAAGAAGAGAGAGCGGAAGATTGTAGAGCAAAGACTTAGGGCTGAAATAGGTCAATAAGAGGGGGAAATGAGGAAAGAACCTAAAGTGGACCCCACAAAAATGAAAGCAGCTCAGCTAAAAAGGGAAGAACTGCGACTCCTAGAACACACCCAAGTGGTACACAAACTGCAGTTCCTAAAACAGAAATTTTATGCGAAAGGAGACAAAGCTGATGCTTTATTAGCTGATAGACTTAGGGAACAAAGAGCAGACCGTAGGGTCAATGAAATCATCGAGGATGCCACCCCACCCTCCATACTCCCTGCACTATCCCAGAATCCTTTGCCAATTTTTAGGAGAAGCTTTACACCTCTGACATAACTCCTGGCCAACTGGACATATCCGCCTACCTATCATCAATTAATATGCCCACAATAACCAACGCAGAAAATGAGCTTCTGGACTCCCCGATTACCGAACAAGTAATCCAAGAGGCAATTAAAAGGCTAACACTAGGGAAATCCCCGGGAGAAGATGGCTATACTGTGGGTTTCTAGAAGACATTTGCAAAACAATTAGCCCCCTTCCTATCGGAACTATTCAACGAAATACTAGAGACAGGACTGGCCCCAGACTCCTTTAAAAAAGCATTGATAATTGTGATCCCCAAAGAGGGTAGAGACCCTAAAAATTGCAGATCATATTGTCCGATTTCCCTTCTTAACCCTGATGCGAAAATGTACGCCAGGGTGCTAGCGGCCAGATTAGAAACACTAATGCCCCACTTGGTCCATCCGGATCAAGTCGGGTTTATACTCTGGAGACAGGGGCTGACTCCATGCGCAAAACATTGCACCTTATTCACGTGGCCCGTGATCTCCCCGATGACCCCGTCCTGTTGTCAATCGATGAGGAAAAGGCCTTGGATAGAGTGGAGTGGGAATTTTTGGGAGCTATCCTGCAGAAAGGTGGAATAGGCCCTAGAGCTAGGAGGGGAATACAAGCAATATATAAGTCCCCCACCGCATCGATATTCGTGAATGCGGAATACTCCCGCTGGTTTGAACTACAACGAGGGACTAGACAGGGATGCTCCCTCTCTGCGATCCTATTTGCCCTTTCATTGGAACCCGTTCCACAAAAGATAAGAGCGGACCCTGTGATAAAAGGGATTCGACTGGGTCCGACGGGATACAAAATAGCGCTCTAAGCGGACAACATTCTCCTCCACATAACCAACCCCTCAGAGTCCATTCCCCAGGCCCTTAGACTAATGGACGAATATGGACAATTTTCCAGCTTTAAGTAAATAAGACAAAATCCATCCTATTCCCCCTTCAAGGAACCGCAGCAGAAAATGATCTCAAGTTCCTCCCACTAGGCCTTAAGCTGGAACACCTCACACTACAGTATCTAGGTATACGGATTACTAGGAACCTGAATTATTTATTTGAAGCCAACTTTCCTCCGCTCCTTCAGCGGTTCGCAGCAGATTTTAGGAAATGGGGTAAACTCACAATCTCCTGGCTTGGCCGAATCAACGCGGTTAAGATGACGTGCCTTCCCCGCTACCCAAAGAGTTCTTTATTGAAGATAAAAAAATCATGATGAGATTTATATGGCAGGGAAAGAAACCAAGAATTTCATACTGCACGCTGACGCTCCCCAAGGACAAGGGAGGGGTTGGGCTCCCCGACATGAGATCATATTACAACGCTGACCAGTTACGAGTCTTGATCCCACACCTCAGAGAACACCACAACCTCCAATGGGTCCAAATGGACAACCATTACTTTGCCCCGGCCACAGTATCAGAATGGCTATGGACCCCACACAAAAGGGTACTTTGGAAAATTAAAGGCCATCCTATTTTGAGCACGATATGGAGCATATGGCGACCAAACGAGGAGATGCGCAAGATTACCACCTGGCCATCCCCGCTCAGTCATTTATGGTCCCCCGGCATAAACAATCACGTACCCGACGTGGGTAGATGCCAATCATGGTATGAGGCGGGTTTGGAGAGAGTGGGCCAGCTACAGAGGAAGGACTCCTACATCACTCTGCCGGAACTGACCGAGTCATTGGGCATAGGTACCCTATCCACATTTCAGTACATTCAACTGAAAGGGGTCCTAACAAAGGCAGACTGGAAGGACAAATTGAACAGAGACTTGACCCCATTCGAGAAGATTTTAGACTCTAAAACGGGGATGAAAGGTCTCATATCACTGATGTACCAGGAACTAATAGCAGCGGGAGACGGTTCCACGGAACCCTTGAGGTCCAGTTGGGAAAAAGACTTTGGGGAAGACATTCGCCCCGAGCAATGGGATATAATGTGTAGAGCTGCTTCCAGAACTTCAATCTCCTGCCAATATAAACTGCATGCCATCAAACTCCTGCACAGGTGGCAATACGACCCCCTCAGATTATCTAAAATGTCCCAGACAATGAACCCGACACGCTGGAGGAATTGTGGTCAAACGGCCAGTAACTGGCACTTGTGTTTGGGTTGCCCGCGCATCAAAGTACTTTGGAACAAAGTCCTAGGGTGGATCAAGGAAATAGATGGCATCCAAAGAGACACTGACCCCTACCTTGTCCTTTTTGGTATAGAAAGGGACGAAGACGAGAGGACCAGAGTGAAGGGCTTGACCCCCCATTTATTACTTGCCGCCAGGGCTCTCCTGGTGATCAAGTGGAAATCTCTAGTGGTGCCTGGAAAAAAAGAATGGATTGCCCTAGCCACAAATATCTACCTAATGGAAACCATAACGGCTGTTCTGCACGCAAAAGCCGCCCAATGCGAAGCCCTATGGATGGACTTTAAAATGACTCCCCCCAATCGGATGAGCCTGAGGAGTCCTAATGGAAACCCAACATCCAATCAGCAGCAATGGAATAATCTTCAAAATGAGTGATCACTCTGTAACCAGACACTGGAGACACGAATATTGCCCTATCGACGTTTCCACGCCTCGACAATGAACAATGGATCGGTGCTAAAACACGGGAGGGAGGCGGGGGGGGGGGGTAGTTCCTTCGTTTCAAAATATACACCTCAACTGAGAACCGAGATAAATGTTTAACACCGCGAGCTGACATTAAGCCTTCTTTTTTCATTATGTAGTCGAATATTACAATTGGGGTATCATTTGACGTGTACTTTGGTTCTATATTTCTTTCTCTTTGTTGTTTATGCTAAAACCAATAAAATCAAATTTAAAAAAAAAAAGACAGTCCATTTACCTCTTCAGGGGGCTGTAGCAGTTCAGGAAGGGGCTTGAGGTGATGAAGAATGAGGTGCCTTTATTCGAGGAGGGTCTATCCTTGCAGATAGAGCGACTTTCGACATTCAGGACTAGGTAGGCAGCGCAGGCTAGCCAGCCAAATGAGAATCTTTTAAGGGATTCTCCTGCGTAATATGTGTTGGCTGTGCTAGGGACTAGTACTCGCCGCCCCTCGGCACAGGTCGGACCAGACCAGACTTTGCCAGTTTAGTCGTGGTCGCTTGTAGACTTGAGCTCTGCAGTTTCTCGGCAATCCAGCTTTCAGCAGCTGGGGGACAGGACAATGGTCCGTGACGGGACAGTTGCCTTTTCTCAGCTCACGAAGCAGAGAGGAAGAAAATTCCAGTGCAGCAGGCTTCAGGGCACAGGAGGGCAGATGGGAAAAGTACCTACAGCAACCGCTACCACAACGTAGTAATGTAGGAATCGCAAAGGCTCGTGGGGTTGCACACTTTTTTTCACAACCCAGAGGAGCTAGGACTACGTAATTTGGCAGGAGAGGGCTGAGGACCACCCACTAACGATTCCCCAAGTCTCGCTCCTCTGCGATACGCTGAGGTACAGCTTTGCCTATCTGGTCAGTTCACTGGACGGCCCAGGAACATTTCCGAGAAGGCTCTTTTAGGGTGTCATCAGGAGGTGCCAAGAGAAGTTCCCAGTACTACAAAGGGTCGAAGCGCCCTTTCAGGCCTTCAGGATCGATGACAAAAGCAGGGGTCCAATGGGACAGCATGGGGCTCAGGGTGCCAGACCTTCCAGTGCATCTCTGGTGGTTCCACGGGTCTGCTTCAGCGTTTCAGGATAGTTAGCTCCTTCTGTAGTTCAGAGTGAACTTCATTTGACGGACCTGGAATGGATACAGAGCGCCTTCTCTCATCCAAGATTCGTTTTTGCGCTCAAAACTACTGGGTTAACCAATGGAAGATCTTCTCTTTTGTATGCATGCCAGGTGTGGGCCAATCGTGGCCCACGGTGGTCTGTCATTCAGGCACACCAGGCATCCTACCGGTCACATGTGATTTTAACGAATCACAAAACAAATGAATTAATAACAAACCAAAAATATCTATTAAAAAAATGAATTTCTTATTGTGGTTTTTTTATTCATATTTTTCCCACACCCCCAAAACTACTATTACGTTTTTTTAGGTGTTTTGGATTCGTTAAAAATTCCATTCATTGTTTTGTATTCGTTAAAATCACTGCATACCATCCTGGCACCAGTAGTGTGGGTTTGGGACATGACGGTCCCAGTCTTCTTCCTGGGCACTAGCACACATGACAGGCAGGAGCTCGCAAAAGATGCTGTTGTCGCGGGAGGCTGCATGCCCAATGACTAAGTTCTGTGTCAGCTCGACCTGGGTGAAGGCTACGGACAAGATGACCAAAGGACAGAATAAAAGACTTCTTGGCACAGCCATTTCCAGCATTGGCCACTGGCGGGGACCAAACACGATAAAAGCGGTATGGTTTAATAAAAAATAAGTAAAAATACTAGTGAAGTAAACTGCTGCCACCAGTTCGTAGGCACACTTGTATAACCACCAAAAATCTTTAGAGGTTGTCTATGGTCATAAAAATGAAGACCCCTGTGCCCGGTAAAGTAAGGTACTTGGCGCACAGATAAAAAGTTACCAAGAAATGGCAACATAGTCCAGGACTAAGGGAAACATAGTTTCCCGGTACTGACAGTCTGAAGGACATGTCAGTTTCCCCATAACAAATGAGCAAAAGCCCAGTGGAGTACAGCTGAAGGCTGGGCTCCACTGGAAAAAGTCAAAAAGTTTGCAGGGTCCATAATATGGAGGGAGAATTGCACTTAAGGAAAACTTTCCTAACAGTCCTCTCGTAAGTCTCCTATCTCTGACCTACCACACCTCCCTGAAGGACTTCATAGGCTGGCCCTACATTATCCAATGTTGAGTTAACCAAAGGGAAAGTGGGTGTGCCATTCAGACACTCTGCCTGATTCTGTTTTTTTCCTGTCAGGCCCACTTACTCCTCTCTCTCGATATTTAATTCTTTCTACTCTCCTTCCAACTCAGGATGGTCTTCCATCCTCAGATGGGGCTTCAACTGCTTTGAGAGCAAAATCGAGCGCACCACACCACCACCATAGAAATGCCTTTCAGCTGCTTGAGGCTTCCTGCAGAAGTCTGGGTACCTACAATAACCATCCATTGTCGATCTACGGGCAGATCAAAAGACCTCTGACCACAGAAACAAATATCTTAGAATGGTCTTACCGTTCTCAGAAGGGGCTTCACCTGGGCAGAGAGCAACATGGACTTCAGCCCTGCTCCCGATCTGCCGTTCCTGCCTCTCACCATTGGACACTCCTTGCCACCCCTCCTACTTTACTCCTTGTTACTCGATCAACCTGGCAACACAAGTAAAGGGCAAACAGCTAAAGGTAATCTCCCAACATTTACTCCCAGCCTCTTAACCTGTGATTTCATACCACCTCCTCTCCTGCATCACCTGATAATACCTAAAACACACCTAGTACATTACCACCTACCCCAGCCTGCTACTGAATCCAAATGAATTTTCTATTTATCATCCTCGTACTGCTATTCACTCTATATGCTCTCCCCAATGAGGATAGATCCCCCATCTTTCATGTCCCTATCATAAAACCCACAACGCGCCACTCACTACAACATCTCCATACCTCCCCCTTCTACCAAACTACGCCAGCCAACAGTCCGCTTCTTTGACCTATCCACCCCACCTCTTCTAATCTGAAAATAAAAACCTCCCTCCCACATTAACTAAACATTGCACTCTGGAACACTCCGTGTGTTTGCAAAAAAGAGGGCTATCACTGGCAACGTCCACGCTAGCTCTCTTCCCCTTGATTTCCTTGCTAACCCTGAAACCTGGATCTCTCCCTCTGACACACTACCCTGGCAGCCCTTCATGACTCCAAACTTTCCTTCTTACACTCTCCTCATCTGACAGGCAAAGGCATGGTTTCTGGGATCTATTTTCTTCCCGCCTTAACATTCTTACACTACCACACTGCTAACTATCAACCCTAAATTCCAGCATCCTCAACTTTGGGTCACCACATTCATCCGTGGTACCCGCACTGACATGCGACGACTCCTGCCCAGATAGCTCTCTGCCCTTAACTTTCTCAAGTCTTCTCTCGATAGTGCTGAATGGGATTTCTACATTTCTCTCATTGACTCACAGGCACACTCCAATTATCCCGCTGACTCCAAAGCATCCTAAACTCATTCGTTACTCCTCCTCAACCCAGATCTATTACCTGTATTCGTTCAGCTAGTGAGATTGCTGAATACTTTGCTTCCAAAATCAGGAGATCTCTTCTCACCCTCCTCTTATACCCCCTCCTACTTTCTTCACTCCACCTACTCTACCATTTTTCACTGCCGCTATGTCACACTTCGGTTATACCAACACTGAGGAAGTTCTTGCATTGCTGGTGAAGGATAACCCTCCATGTGCCCCATCAGATCCTCTTGCGCCTCAGCTTTTCAAACCTATTGCCCATCTAGTGGACTCTCACCACGCCAATCTCTTCAACCTATCAATCGACTCCCCTGCTTTCCCTCTACTTTCAAAATGGCCATGGTCCTCCCTCTCCCAAAAAAGCAAGTTGCTGATGTAGACCTGGCAACTAACTTTGGACCCGTCACTTCTTCCTCACTAGTCTAAGGTCTTGGAAAGAGTTGTATTCAACCATCTTACTAACTTTCTTGAACCGCACAAAATTTGAAACCCCATTCAACTGGTTTCTGCTCTTGCCACTCCACTGAAGCTGCTCTCTTGAATGTCTCAAGCTTTATTGCCTCGGTTAAACCTATCCTATCCTCCTCAACTTATCTGCTGCCTTTGATATCTTCGATCACTTTTATCTCCTCAATACTCTCACTGCTTGGGATGACTCACAAATCTTTTTTTCCTTTCCTGAACTCTCCGCTGACCCATCTGCCAAAATCTCTCACTGCCTCTCTGATCTTTAAATATGGGATGGCCTCACAGTTTCTTATGCGGAACTCCAAAACAGAGGTGCTCTTCTTTCCTGCCAAATCTTCTTTTCTCCTCTCATGCCTATCCAGGTACCACCTGACACTCTGCCCTACTCCTCTTCAGCTCCTCTTCCTCCTCCCCTTCAGCTCCTCTACTCCTTGGTGTCATCTATGACTCTTCACACACATTCTCTACCTTCATCTCTAGAACTGCTACAGCGGCCTGCCTTAACCTCCTAAATATCAGGAAAATCAGGTATCACCTTCCCTACAAAGCCACCAAACATCTCTTAACCACTCTTGTCTTCTCTAAACTAGACTACTCTGCTAGTATGTTCTTTTATCTTCCGAACTATGCATTCTGTCCCCTTGACAAGATTATTAATTTTGCTACCAGGGGGGGCGTGGCTTGGCGGCCATGCTTTGAGGAGTGAAATTGGGGAGCTCCCGCATGATCCATCGACAGATCCTGATAGCTGGAGAAAATGGTGGAATAATCCATAGAAAAAATGCGGAGAGGTGTCTGAAGGTCTGGGGGGCAGCCGGCAGTAATCCCGGCGAGAATCGGACCTGGGCTCGACCAGGTGAAGCGCTGAGGCGATCGCCAGAAAGACCCACAAGATGGCAGGCACATCTGCCCGAGCCAGTGGAGGTGTCCCACGGGGACAGTAAGGGAGGTGAGACACACGAGCGGGACATCACCACCAGGCGATCTGTGCTGGGGGACGATCAGGGAGCCCCGACAATACCTGGGGGCCACAACAAGAGACCCAGCCGCCACGCGGGGCGAACAGGAGAGGACAAAGGCAGACAGTGCCGTGACCACGCAGGAGATTCATTGGCAGCTGCGAGGGGCACCGAAGGCAAGAGACTGCCAGCAGCGAGGAGTGGAACCCCCAACCTAGGGCCGCAATCGGAAGGGAGCTCGAGAGACGCCTATGGGTGAAAGTGCCTGCGGCTCTGGGCGATCGGCCCACCAGAAGCTGAGGGGAGAGCAGCGCCAGAGCGCTGTGAGAGCCATCCCTGGTTATTCCGGAGCGGACACGCAGGTACGGGCAGCTAAAACAACGAGCTGTGAGGGACGGCGGCCCGGATCGTCCCGCTGGCACGCGCTGTAGCTGGCGCCTGCCGCTGGTGTTGGAGCAGCACCGAATCCGGCACTGGGTGCATAGGTGCGAGGGTGACGAGGTCTGCAGCCTCGCAGATGCGCATCCGGATGCTGGGAGAACTCTAAGTGCCCCCTGTTGGACCCTGGCAAATGAGGAGGCATCCGAACAGGAATACCAAGCAGCAACGGTGCGAAGGACCCGTCCATCGGCTGCCGCCAACACACAGGGAAAGGCTGCCCAAAACGAAGGAAGTGAGACCCGCAGATCTACACCGGACGGATTACTATCTGTGTGGGCAGACACCCAGCTGGCAAACTCGGAACAGAGCGAGTGCAAGCAGCGGTAGGAGGGAGACAGTGCTGTCTCCCAAGAGCAGGGCAGGGAAACGCTCATGAACAATTGACTATCGGTACGTGGGAGGTCACAACCCTTCCACCCCCACGGCCCGTAAGCATACCTCAGGGGAGACACTGTAAAAACCAGTAGCAGCAGAGGATCGGGCCGGTGGAGACCAACTCAGTATAAGACCACAGCTTAAGCACGCCCAGGACCATTACTGATATTGGTACTGGCTGAGGGATCGCGCACAGAGGCGAGCCCATTGCATGCTAAACTGGGGACCGGCAGTTGGGCACATCTAACGGACACACAGGAGCTCATAACTCTGGCACAGTGTGGCGGTCCCCAACTCATAGTGACAGCCGAGAAGGATAAGGAAGCCTCAGCTGCAGACGTGCCGAAGCACGGGGGCTCATCTCACAGTACCAGTGGTGCTGGCACAGTGCAGCTTCCTAAGAGACAATGCACGAAGAGGGCCACAAGCAAGATCAGCAGGCAGGACGAGGACTGCAGAGCAATTCAAGCCACACAACGTGGGAAGCCGCGGTCCACCAGCTCACGGCCGCGCATTTATCCTCCACACAAGAGGGCCTGAACCTAAGAAGCCTAACGGACCCCTGACTGCCTAAAAGCTGACGGACCGCTGGAGAAAGGGGAGGCAGCCCGCACCCGAGTGAAGCCGCAGCCTACAGGACACAGTAACGCGTCTCCCTGAGGCGAGATCAGCATGGCAAAGCAAAGGCATGCTAAAACGGAGGTACGACAGAAGGGCCCACTTAACAGACTTAAAAGAGAACGCATAACTCCGCCACAGCAAAGCAGTCCCCAACCCGTTGCGACGGCCGAGGAAGATAAGCGCAGGTGAGGGGCGAAGGTCCCTCACAGTAGACACAGGCCCGAAGAAGGCAGGACACAAATCGGAACTTGGGGAGACCCATACAACAGTAAGCTGAACCACCTGCTGGCGGGAGAATAAAGGTCTACTTACGCAGAAGCCCAGCCTGGCACTGGCCCAGAAATAACCCGCTCAGCAGAGGGCGGACAGCTGAACGGAGAAGGTGGTTGAGAGACATTTCAAACTCCACAAACACCAGAGAAGCTGGGACCCCGGCGCAGGCAAACAAAGGCTACAAGGGCAAACTTGCTGGACAAACAGAAGGGAGGTAAAGGGAGGCAAACCATCATGAAGTTGTTTGCCCGGAAGAATGAGGAGACGCAGTCTGAGACACCAGCATGGCCACATCCAACCCCATGCAGGGGGAGATCAGACAGGGGGAAGGCAGCATATTGGCAGCCATAGAGGCCCTCAAAATGCAGAAGAAAAGTGGGTGGGGGGGCTGTATGGGTACAGATACAGACCCCAGTGCAAGTGGTGGCCCGGAGGCAGTGCAGGAAGGTGGCAGGGCGAGCAGGTAACTGGGGGGGGGTAAGGGAGGGAGGGAGGGAGGGAGGAGATATGGGGGGGGGGGGAGGGAGACTGACTTCCGGAAACAGAGATGGTTCACCTCAAGTTTCAAGGTGGCAGGGAGGCCCCAGACGGAGATCTACCCCCGGCACCTTTCTTTGAAAAACAAGTGATCTGGAGGGAGGTAGAAGTAGAGGAGCGAAGGGCTCGAGAGGGGAGGTATTTTGGACC
The DNA here is from genome assembly GCF_040938575.1 of Ambystoma mexicanum. Lineage (NCBI taxonomy): Eukaryota > Metazoa > Chordata > Amphibia > Caudata > Ambystomatidae > Ambystoma > Ambystoma mexicanum. The sequence continues at coordinate 156,190,670 of NC_090937.1, forward strand.
CAGGCCCCAGAAAGCCTTGTTGACAATGCAGAGGGTTTTAAATGTAATCATTGCATTCACTGGGAGCCAATGGAGGGATTTCAGAGCTGGAGATACGATCCCAGAGCTTGAGGACAAGGACAAGTCTTGCAGTCCTGTTCTTAATTTGTTTGATATCATGGTCGTTTTTTTGACCCCTTACTCTAGGTTCCTTATATAATAAGGCTATTCACTGACTCCTCAGTGGTCCGAACCCACATCTTTGAATGGTTGTATGCATAAAATTCAAATTGACGGAATCAAACGCCTTTTCAGCATCAAGTTTGGCTAGGGATACATCACCCAGATTAACATTCACTCCAGCACCAGAAAGCGTCTCTGCAGGCAATGTGAAGTGTGCTTATTGATCCTCTGCCACTAAAGAGGGTGCAACTCTCACAAGCCTACTTGCAAGTATCTTGCTAATTATTTTCACATTGGTATTAATTAATGATAGTGTTCTATATGACCCAAATTTCATTTCGAGTTTACCCAGTTTGTGATTGTGTGATGATCACTTTCCTTAACGTAGATGGTAAATTACCCGATTCTAATGCTTCCATGCACATATCAAGTAAAAGCCCGACCCGTAGATCACCATATGTATTGTAGAATTTGGTAGGCAGTCCATTGATCCTAGAGGTTTTATCTTTCACCAGATTTGATATGGCCCATTGAATATCTTGACTCAAGCTGTGTATGGTAATCCCATTTAGATACTCTGCGCTTCTGCTCTCGTCAATTGCAGGTTTCGTATAATACAGAATAGAACTCCATAAATGCCTTATTAACCGACAGAGGTTCTGCTGCAATAGTTCCATCTACCAGTTATATGTGTAAGGATAGCTCAGGAGCAATGCGTTTGTCGTGGAAGCAAGACAACGCGGTTCAACCCAGGTTCGAATCCCGATCCCACGCTTGGAAACCACTTGCTGGTGTTAAGCACATTATAAATGAACAATTAAATAAATAATTGTTTTTTATATCTTTTAGATGTCATCCATGCAAAAGCTTTACTCACGTTTTTTGCTGAATTCATGCTGAAATGTAGTGTATTCGATGCATTTGAATTTAGTCTTTCTCGTGCCAAATTTAATGTGGCCTATGTGTATGTTGTTAAATCACTGTTAGGTCTGTGTGGTGCCAACTATCAAGTCTGGATTTTATGCTCTTATTTCGTAATCTCTGTTTAGCATCTATCAAACCCTCCATGTCTTCGAGATCAGTAAACCCCAGATCGTTACTTTAAACGATTCTGAGAGTATCCTTTTGGAATCCACAGAGCCTTTGTCCTGAGTGAGAATTCACCGATTTAATCTTGTATCATGGGTCTGTATGCAACATCTTGCAATGCAGAAGATTGCTGTCTCTAGTGCGGTAGAGGGGCTCTAATTCTCCCTATGCTGAGGTTTACCTGTAGTGGCAAATGATCAGACAATGCAGATTTGTACGCTGTACTTTGTGCGTGTATGCCCTACTCAACAATACCATATATATGCATAAGAATGTATTATGACTTTGCGACCAGTATAAATATCCCACCATGTTGGGGTGCTGCTCTCTCCACATTTCTCATAACTGGAACCTTCCAGTGCATTGAAGACTTGTGCTGTTAGAACTATCTAAGCGTTTATCTAGAATACAGTTGCAGCACTCTGTATGGGACCATACAACCCATAAGATATAATAGCAGCTGGAACATGCTAGAGAAGAAAAGTGGGTCCATCTGTTTTGGGTGCATGCGTGTTGAGTAAAACAAATCTTAGTTCCTGTTAAAGACCTCTTAACCACTCATATCTTCGGGAGTTATCAGAATATTGCTGTTGTAGATCGAATTGGGCTCCTGGGGCCAGTCAAGGTGCTACACCCCTGACTGTCCTCGAGAAAGATGAAAAATAAATGTTCTGAACCTGTGAGGTGTTTCTTGTAGCAAAGATACCTTTACCTTATGCCTTCGTAAGTATGATGTCATCCTATGTTTCTTGACTTCATTATTTATGCTCCTAATGTTCCATGTCATATAAAGGTTACATGTGATTTTAACGAACTGAGAAATAATGAATGCAATTTTACCAGAATTTTTTTTTTGAGGCCTTCAACCCCTGTTAATCCATTCTTCTAACCCCACCCGAACCACCCCCACACCTTTAACCCCTTACCCCCACCCCCTATATATTTAGCGTTTGCTATTTTTTTCAGTAAAATTGCATTCGTTATTTCCTATTCGATATAATCACTGCATACCCAGATAAACCATGCTTTTTACGTGTCATTTCTTCTTAATCATCTGATTTTTGTAATATTCTTGTCTATTGCCGAGCTGGGGCTGTATGTAAATTGCCAATCCGTGTGATGTCTGGCAGAATGAAGCAGTCGCTACAATTAAATGTGTTAACTCATTCCCTGAACTCCCTTTTCCATCCATGCTGCTAGACCCCAACCTGTGAAGCACCAAGGGTAGGTTAGAGTTAGATAAACTGCCAAAATGACCACCCCCAACATGTACGTTCTTAACAGTCTTAACATAGGTCCCAAGAAATTAGAAGTCTACTTCAATCTGAGGACAAACTGACCCCAGTCCGGAGGCCCCAACTGCAGTTAGGCTGAGATGCATTATTCAGCAGCAAAACGGTAGTACCTTTGATGCCGCTCTTGCCGATCGCCTAAAGGTTTAATACATTATCAACACCCCATACACTTTCGAAACATATAATTACAGTGAATAATATAACCATTCTTAAACCACCATAGAATAATTACCGGATTCTGTCAAATTGTATGTAGCAACTTGGCTGGCCCTAGGAGCCCAATTCAAGCTACAACAGCAATATTCGACTGACTCAGGAAGATATGTCGGCTTAAGGGGTCTGTTAATGAGAACTAAGATTTCTTACTCACCACATAAGCTTTAGTAACCTTAACCTTATTTCAGTGTCAACCGTAGAATATCTATGGTTGACATCTGAAATAAAGTTAATGCTTTTCGTTACTGACCCAATAAATTGAGCTGTTGACTTAGGATCTCGGAAAAGGAGCAGCTTTCCCTCAATGTCTACCCTTAAGCATGCAGGCATGGATAGTGGATACGCGTTGCTCCCACATAGTTTCTTATTATTGTATGTCTGTTTTTGCTTTTGTGTTGTTATGCTAGAGTCAGGGTATATGTACAGCTTGGTTCCACTGTCTCTAGAGCCCTGGTTCTCTCCAAGCTGGACTACTGTAACAGCCTCTATCTAAATCTGCCTGCCTCTACTCTCCGCCCTTTGCAACTCATCCAGAACAAGACTGCGAGACTTGTACTTGGCCTCAAGCCCAGGGACCATACCTCTCGAGGACTAAAATCTCTTCACTGGCTCCCAGTGGCTGCGAGGATTAAGTTCAAAACCCTCTGCATTGTCCACAAGGCCTTCTGGGGCCGAAATACCTTCAACTCTCTCTTCCTAAATATCTTCCTTCTCGAGCTCTTGGCTCATCCGCCACCAACTCCCTCAGGGTCAGCCGCTTCTCCAAGCAACGAGTTGGGGGTAGATCTCTCTCCGCGGCAGGGGCCTCCCTCTGGAACAGCCTTCCTGCCTCCTTGAAACATGAGGAGAACCATCTCCGGTTCCGGAAGCACCTCAAAACCTTCCTCTTTCTCTCCCCCTCTGCCCTGCTAAATTCCTGATTGAATCTGCACTGGGCAACTCTCACTGATCTCGGTCACTGGGCCAGCCACTTGCCCCCTGCACTGCCTCCCTGGCAACCCTGCACTGCGGGATTGTCTCTGTATCCCTACAGCCCCCCTCCCAGCACTTGTCTGCACTTACCTTGCACTTGCCACCAGTTGGCCCTTTATTATTTATCTTATTATTCTACTACCCCTTTACTGCACTTTCCCCTCTCCCTTGCCCCTTTCACTTTCCCTTCCCCTCTTCCCATGCACTTGCGCGATCTGAATGACACCTGGCCTAGTAAGATCGTTGTCTTTCTTCCCTTTGTCCCCCCTCGCTGCCGCGTCGTGCCTTGAAACACTTGTGTATAGGCGCGTTATAAATGCCATATCATATATCATATTATATATAATGTCGACCTTGTTCTCTTGCTGCTGCCAGAATTTGTACCTTTTCTTGGTAAGATATTTCCTAATGATGGCTCTCGCAGTACCCCAAGGACTGGGTGTTTCGATGGAATCACCAATCTTTGTAGCTCATCTGCATCTGGAGATAAGTTGGGCAGAAATTGCTTTAGGAACCTTTCCAAACCACCTTTCTCCTTGCCTTCCACCAATCCCAAAGACGTATATTATTGCATCGCAAGCATTCTTCCAAATCTGTGACCTTGTGCTTTAGCTCTGCATATTTGCCTCTCAATGCCGTGGTATCTCACAGAGCAGTGGAAAGAGTCTTCTTCTATTGATGCATGTTGTCCCACCTCAGTCACTCTTTCGCTCAGCTTCTCCAGGTCTTGCGGAATGAGTGCCGCACAATGCGAGAGCGTATTAATTTGGCCAGAGATATGTTTTTTACCGTCAATGATCTGTTCTTTGATTTCGTTATTTGATCGGTTGTCTACAAGGATCAGCCCAGGTTTGTTCCCATTCATAGTGTCAGCCATGCTTTCCTTGCTTGGGAGTTGAGTTGACCCCTGCAGCAAAACTTTATTGGATCATATATTTATAACCCTAAAATGTAGTCGTTTTTTTTTCCCCATGCATCAGAGGGGGTTCCTTTGGTACTTTCTGATCAAGGTTGATTGAATGCACACCTGTGTTCATATAGGCTTACTCGATGTATCGTCCACTCCAAGAGGACCACCACATTCACACAGGGTCCCATTTCTAATTACCAGGCTTTTATGGGTCCATGTAATGGTGGATCTCTGAATTGCTGGCCATACATTGTAGACTGAAGGGGAGCCGCGCCTTTCCACTAGTCCTGCAGTCCTCCAGCACTAGCTTTCAGGCTTGTGTGCCACACTGTGCTCGGCGGCACAGGTGCGCAGTCAAGACCGCAGCTCACTGCTGCCTAGCACTCGCCTCTGCCGCAGTCCCCCTGCCAGGTAAGGAGAGAGAGGGGACACTCTTAGCACAATCAGGCACCTCGGCAGAAGGGTTGCTGAAACCAAGTAGGGGGCCGTAGCTGAAATGCTGCATGCAGCAGGGGTTCACCAGCGTTTCTGCCTCTGATTCAGGCAGCATGATGTCGTTTTCAGTATAGACGTCGAATGTTTGGCGTTGGAGCAGCAGATCAGTGCTGTTATTCAATGACCACCTTGGACATGCCCCAAGCAAAGACCCATTGTTGCTCTGCAAGTGGTGCTGTTCCCATCCTTGTTGGAGAAACATCCTGTAAATATGGAGGGAAAGGGACTACACACTAGAAATGCAGTCGTCACTGGAGTGATTAGCCTTTACATTCATAGTTTTTGGGTTTAACTTACAAAACCACCAACATATCTTCCATGCATGCAGAGATAATTAATCTACCACATTTCCCTTTGCTGTTGACTTGCAAAGTTTCTTGACTTCCGGGTCAGAGTTGTAACTTATGTTCCATGGTAACTGTTAGCTTCATCAGATGGCACATTTTACAGGATGTTTGTCAGCCTGCCATCTAGGCCTCTAATCAAACTTTTACCAAATAGTAAACCAAGTTTATGTCAGCCCGTCAATTAGTTATTTTGTGTCAAAAAAGCTATAGTACACAATATGATATAAGATATAATAGGTTATTTATAACGCTCTTAATACCCAGAGGTTCCTAAGCGCGGACCCAGGGATCGAACCTGTGTTGCTCTGTGTCGTCTTTCTTCCAAGGCGAGCACGTTGCCCCTGTGCTATCCTCCCGAGACTGCGCAACTATAGGGGCCATTTTAACACAAACATTTTTATTGGTTAATATAATATACATATTTGAGATTTGTTTTACGATTTCCAGAGCATCAACTCTGTGCGTTGCAGATATGTCTAAAGGTAATTATGTATTTAACAAAATGCTTCCATTTGCTCTGTGTCCTATGCTACTTGTACTATGATTAATGCTCAAAATGCTTGTACTCAGGATCTGCAGATTGAAGAATTAAAACAGGAAATCACATCTCTAAAATGTCAAAATGAACAGTTCCAGACCACAGTGTCCCAGCAGCTGATACAGATACAGCAACACAAGGACCAGTACAACGTCCTTAAAATACAGTTGGGTATGTTTAATTCAATGGAATTGTTCAAATATGTTTAACAGCTACTCAACATTATGGCTAGAAGTTTGCTTTTGTCTGTATAAAGTCTGGTGTTTTTCCTCTGATGCTTACATAGATCTTATAAATTGCATTGATTTCAACCAAGTCAAATTAAAGATAGCAACCACTTCTTGCAGTAACAACCAAAATTGCAGTAACTTTGAAAAATGGTGAACTGAATTGTTGTAAGCAACATTTTAAAACTAATAATGGTAATGCATAAATACTTGGCCTGTTCTTGAATACTTTTTCAAAAGGATGCAATGAAATGTATGTAATGGAAATTGGTCAGATATAGTAATCTTCTGCTTCGTTTATGGGGCTATCCTGCAAATGACACTGTAAAAAAGGGGCCATATGTGGTTGCTCTGTTGATGGGTGCAGGTTGGAAGTACCAGCGACCTGAATTCTGTACTGCTTCTCCGGGATTGGCTGATACACTATGGGAATATTTTATCCGAAGGCTACAGCCCTTTTTGTATGGTTAGCCACTGATTGGGAGGGAGTGTGATGGGTCTATAGATGAGAGCGTAGTCCTAGGTCGAATAACGGTCATGTGGTGACAGCTGGAACCACGGGTTATGTTTGTGTTTGGGCTTCGTGTGTGTAGTGTAAGGTGGTAAGACATTTTAACACTTGAGTTGGTAATGGAAGAGAGGGAGGAAGACAAACGAGGGGTACAAGTGGTTGACGTAATAGTCGGCGCTGATCGGCCGCATTGACAACACAGAAATTCTCCCCACTCCTTATGGATGCCTTCATGTCAGATGTACGACATCTATGATGAGGACGACAACCAGGTTCAATTTGGGCTAGAACCTTTGGGCCCTAGGGAGTTGAGGGATTTCCGGGAGAAGTTCTAATGGGAGGATGTGCAGGCACTGGCAGAGGACCTGCAGGTTGCCAGTGGTCTCAACGCCTTACCGGAGATGGACATTTTTCCAGCTCTCACTCCAGGAAAGCATCAGTCTGCCTTTCAGCGCTTGATCGCTAAGGTGACCAATACTCTGGTGGTGTCAGCCCTGTGCAGGTCTAAGGTTCAGCATGAACTTTGCGACATATTGGACGATGCTCCCAAGGGCACGCTCCTACCCTTCAATGTAGAAGTGGAGAGGCCCCTGTTCTGGAGGTGTGGGAGAATCCTGCCTCTGTTCAGCAGTGGACAGGGATCTGCCAAAGAAATACCATTGTGCTCCTTTCTCTCCAGCCATGCTTCACCAGAGAGTTTGTTTCAGGTTGCGACAGCTGGCATGAAAACTTTTACCTTCTCGTCCCTGGTTTGATGCATGGTGGAAAAGGTTTTTGCATCAGGCAGTCTTGGCCTATACAGTAGGGAGAGTGGGGTCCAGGGCTCTTTTTCAAGAATGTATTTCCTTCTCCCCCCTCTTTCCCTCTTTGCACTTCGGGCTTTGCTGTCGTTATAAACCTGAGCTATGGACAGGACACATTTTTAAATTTTGCCCTTCTTGTAAAGGCAAGTACCCTTGGAAGGACATGCATCGGAGGTGCAATAAGTGTCTCCCTCGAGATCACCACGAGGCGTCCTGTTGGTCTTGCCAGCTCTTGCGTCTTAAGACGATTAACGAACGGTGAGTTAAACGGTTGGCGGCCTACTCCATGATGCAGGCCGAGGATAGCTCCCTGCCGCCGCCGCAGGCACCGAGAGTGACGAGGAATTGAGCGACAGCCATGGTTCCGACAGGGATGCCAGCGACCTATCTTAGGAGCGGCCACGCTCCGAGTTCTCTGTCCCTAGCAGGCAGGCCCCCGGTTCTGCTATGGGGAGTGCACCCCCTGGTGACAGGGACGCACACGCCACTCACAAAGATAAACCCACAACCCCCCTTAAGCGACATGTGTCTATGCATTCTACTGACAAGGGCGTTGGCACCAAGATTCACAAGAGTGCCGAGATTCCTCTTCAGAGCGTGCCAATGCAGTAACTACCAGCAACCTCGAAGACTACGGCAAAGCCACTAGAACAGTCAAAACATCTCCCAGAGATGCCGAACATACGCGAGGGTCTCGCAAAAATTGTCTCTGCGGCTAATGAGCCTAAAGACAGGTTGAGGGATAAAGGCAGGAAGACTATTCTGAAGGTCCCCAGCCCTGGCTAAGACTCTTGTAGATACATCTCGACGCTCTAAGCACTCTGACCATCCCAAAATAGCCCTTCCCTCCTCCAGATCCCTCTGGCTCCTCCTTATGGACCAAAGACCGATTTGAAGGTTGTCTGGATAGACTTTCCAAATTTGTGGACTTTTCAGAAAGGTTTACCAAACCTAAGAGGCCTAGTGAAGAAGACCTGCACCGTACTGTATCTAAGTTTCAAATGAGCCACCTGCCCCCTTCATGAGGATGTGTTTGACTTGACGGATCCAGAGGAGGTTCCTCAGGACCCGAATGTTCAGGAAGATGATCCCTTTGAGGACCCTAGTGACCAGGCCCCAGATTGGGGGTCGGGGGTGAACAGCCAGTGGTTAATGCACCAACCAATACACCTGATCCAGACACGTTGGGCATGGAACCTCTATCTCCTATAAGACAGGCTGTTAGGGAGAATTCTCTATGGCTAATTTCCCTTACCTATAGAGTCCCCCTGCAGCTTTGCTGGATTTGAAGGGTTTGTTCCTTTTTTTTCCTGCTAAGAGTGAGACTCTTTTTCCCACTCTTAGGCATTTTTGCTGTGTGTGTTCTAGACTATTTTTGTGTTCAATGCCTAAGGGATCTTTCTCAAACCCAAAGGAACCATCTTTATTCACATGTGTTACACAGCACCCTCAGTGCAGTGACACAGGGGTGTCATAGCGACCCCCAAACATAGACTCCATGCCCTGGGACTGACTACTGTCTCCCAGGGCATGTAAAGTCCCCATAGACTTTACTAGTCAAATCCTATGAACTAAACCAGTACAACCCATCTTACTATGGAGGTACTGGAAGTGGTTAATAGTTTTTCCCCAAGTTCATTTTCGAGAGGGTACCGTACAGTCCCTCTCTCAAAAGTTTCTGGCTGGAGGCAGTAGTTACTAACATAAAGTTTCGACTGCGGATATTTCCCTATGGGATTTTCCCATTGTTCGAGGCTACCACTTTTTCTGACAGCCTCTAACATACCATCCGCCTGTGTATTTTAATATTAACTTTACTCCGGTAGGTTTTTATTGCCAGAACTTTAATATAACCTCTTTCTCGTGTCTTCCTCTAAACTCCTAACCCAGGTCGAGGATCCTTTGTTCGTCCTTTTGGCGGGCTTCCAGCCAAGATGACCACTCCACTGTGTGAATGACAGCTAGGCTGTATGAATGGTGATCTTTTTGCATAAAAGCAGGGTCCTGAGGACTGGAAGAGCAAGATGTCACCACTGGAACTAAGAAGCCGAAGAGGAGAGAAGCCAAAGACATCTGCAATGACTGAACCACGGGTGAAGCCCTGCTGCAGCGTCTCACCACTTTTCTCCACACGACGAGAGAAGATCTTCACCTGAAAGAGCCTTCTTCCCTTGAACTGGTGGGGCCAACCAGTTTGCCAATCGCCTTCCTGGACCTGCCTTGGTCGAATCTCCCATACCCTGTACTTGGAGGCCGGATAGCTAGGCACCAGTCCACCCGGACTGCGATTTAAAGGTGCATACCTTTTTATTCGTCAGGCAGCACCGCGGCTGGTTTCATCCCTGAGTAGTGTAACTCGAACCTTCCTCCACGACGAGAGCCTCTCTTCCTCTGCTGTATCACCCGAACTGCAGGAACAACCGCCACCGCAGGAGCCACTTCTCCATTTTAAGGTACATTGTTCCGAAAGGCCACCCTTTCATCCTGGTAGCATTAAAGGTGTTTTAAATCCTTTACCTACCTGTTGGGTTGGCCGCCCCTCTCACTTAACATTGTCTTCTCAACATCTGCATCCACCTTTTCCACTTCGTTAACCAAAGACTTGACTGCAGCTACAAGAACATTTTTGCTCCTGGGCCCTTGCCCTGTACCAACTGACTTTGGCACAGGCCTTACGGACTCTGGTCACAATTGTTAGATCTGCCTTCTCTAGATTGATTCTCAGCTAAAGCTGTGTGGTGCACCTATTTCTTTTAACTACCCTTTCCTTCCCATTTTTAAACCTATTGAAATGCCATTTTGCTCAATTTTCAAGTATTGCTTATAATGATGCACTGCCTTGCTTAAACTGGTTCACAAACTGTTGGGAAGTGTTGCTAGGGTGTGTAAGAACCTATTTCTATATAACTTGTGCTTTCCCTCCCTTGTGAGGAATTGTTAGAGGACCCCTTGTGTGTAGTTGTCACTGAGCCATTTTGCTCAGTTTTCACTCTGGTTCACTGGGCCTACAATTTAACTTGAGTGTGTATATTTTTCCTCTGACTTAATTTAACTTGCTTGATGACTGTGATACATGTGTTTTATTAGAAATGTATAGAATAAATATATATCTACTTTTTAAATACAAAGCTTTGGTCAGTGTTTCCTTGTTCCATAGTCTAGTGAGCCTATTGTGTTAACCCTGAATACTGCTCATCTCCCTCTTAAGATAAGTGACTGCTCAGCCACAGCTACCAACTAAATCTTTGTGGTACAGACTGATACCAAAGGGGATTTATTGCTCTCACCTGTAGTCCCAATCTTGTGTAGTGCTCCCTAAGGGAACTGCACAGGATTCTGCCTAACCTTTAATGAATAGCATTAAATGACCAGATGGCATTTAATGCTATTCTGAAAAAAGCTGCCGAACATTTTCAGACTGCCACGCAAGAAGCAGTGCTAGACACAGACTTCTTGGAGGATTTCCTGAAGGAGAAACCACCTGCAAGCCAGGCTATACCCTTTCTGAACTCCATTAAACGGCGTATCGCTTCTTCTTTACTAACACCATTGCAAAAGAGCTGTGAACCCACGGGTAGAGAAGCTTTTTCGCCCCTCTCTACATTTGGGGACTAGTGGTGACTACAACCAGGAAAAGAGCAGGAGTACCCTTGTCAACAGGCGAAGCACCGCTGGACAAGGACTGCAAAAAGTTGTATGCCCTGGGGAAGCGTGCCATTACTGCGGCAGCCTATTCCACCAGAATTGCCAACAATACTAGGTTGTTGGCCAGCTATAGCGACGTTCAGTGGAATCTGCTCCAAGAAGGCCTGCAAGAGGTCCCCGAACCAACACGGTCATGCCTGCTGGCTATTGTGTCGGAGGGGAGGCAGGTGAATCATAATATTCTTAATACCCTAGATGCTGCAGAGGCAGCAGGGAGAACTCTGGCCCAAGGTACCCTATTGAAGAGGCACGCATGGTTAAAAAATTCAAGGTTCAAACCAGAAACTCAGGCGGCCCTCATTAACAAACCGGTGGAGGACTCTAACCTGTTTGGTAAAGCGGTTGATGAGGCACTAGAAACCGCTAAGAAAGAATACAAGACTTTGAAGTCCTTAAACCAGATAACTCAAAGGACATTTCAGCAACGAGGTGGAAGCTCTTGCCGCTCCTTTTGGGGCCAATCTTTCCCTCGTTCCCCTAAAAATCAGTATGGAGCGGGAAACACATGGTCCTCCGGACAGGGGTCAGCTGCCTCAAACCAATATCTGTCTAGAGGACAGCGCTGTGGCAAAGGAAGGGTTAGAAGCACCACCCCTAGAGGTTCCCCGGCCTCCAATCGGAAATGACTGGCCGATCCAGGTCCCTTCCCATTCGAGGTCGGGGGACGGTTAACGTCATTCTTCCACTCATGGGAAGGAATTGCCACAGACCAGTTGGTGCTCAAGACAGTCACCCACGGTTACTGTATCGAGTTCAGCCGACCACCTCGATACCGACCACCAAAGTCCAGGCGGTTGTCATCAGAACATCTGAAAATCCTACTGCAAGAGGTTGAGATCCTGCAGGAAAAGGGCGCAATCGAAGTAATCCCCGTTCTACAGGTAAACAAGGGTATTTATTCAGTGTATTACCTTGTACCCAAAAAGGATCTCGCCATGCGCCCTGGGCTAGACTTGCACCCGGTGAACAAATTTGTCAAACCACAAAAGTTTTGAATGATAACATTGCAAGAGGTAATACCACTACTAACACAGGGGGATTACATGGCAACATCGGACAGGGAAGATGCATACTTTCATATTTCAATGTTGCCGGCGCACAGAAAATACCTAAGGTTCATGATAGAGTCCAAGCACTATGAGTTCAAGGTCCTTCCCTTCGGCACTGCCTCAGCTCCAAGGGTATTTACAAAGGTGCTAGCAGTAGCGGCAGCTCACTTGCGCAGGCAATCCATCCCAGTTTATCCTTACCTCGACGACTGACTGATAACAGGGGATTCATACAGTACATGCCTTTCAAACACCCAAAAGACTATAGATCTACTCTTCAGTCTGGGAGTCTCAATAAATGAAAAAAAGTCCAGCTTAGATCCCAGCCAAGTCAAACAATATCTGGAGGCTCTGATTCGGACAGAAGACGGCCTCATCTTCCCCTTCAACAAACAACAAAAGGGTTCACAACATGCTGTTTCAAACCCCTCAATATGTAGCCAGTCGGGAGGCGACGGTACGCAAAGCCATGCAGCTGTTAAGAATGATGGCATACTGCATTTATTTAGTCCCACACACACGATTGTCCATGTGCCTCATGCAAGAGTGACTCAGCAGGCAGTGGTGTCAGGCCAGCGGTGTAAATCACCGGAGGTGGGTATCTGTACTCCTGCTCTCTATATGGCAGAGGAGAGGCACAGAGCACCCCAGCCAAGATTCTCTATGCAGTAGCTATGGTCGAGCAATCAAGGCTTAAGCTCTCAGGAGCTGATGCGGGCTGGTTCTTAAGGACTGTGTAGTACGCAAGCAACCACAAAGGAATGTCCACACGCTGTTAGTGAAAACATAGCCTTTATATAAATAAGTCATGTTATATAATTACAATAACACACTTTGTACTCTGGCAATACTATAATGGCAAATATATACAGGTCTATGTGGTACCACTCTTAACTATCGATTCCTTTGAAATGCGTCCACGACTAACAGCCCCACAATAGCATACGAATCAGATTGTAAGATGAATCAACGATAGACGCAGAAAGAAAGCAAGTTAAATCAAGCAATGACAGAACAGTCCCCTGTCTACCTAGAGACAGTTCTGTGCAAGGATCCCCCCACCTGGGCAACCTGTAAATAAAGTGTATTTGACAAGCCCAGTCCAATTATGCTTAATATACTCTCGATTCCTTCTAAAGGTTCTACGACCCCAAAGTACCTGGTTTCGTAGAGTTCTTTGTGAGCTGTCGACAGGCCCTTCTTGAGTGCACTCCCTTTAAGGCAGGAGCCACGGGTCGTCGTGAGTCTGTGAAGAAAAAGGGTGAACACTGTCGTTGCGGCAGCTTCAGTTCTTGCGGTTCTTGTTGACAATCAGTTGAAAACGTCCTGCAAGCTGAGGCATGCGGTCGTCGGCCTTAACTTTCTCCGGCAGGACGAAGGCGGCCGATGATGAGGAGCAAGGGAGTCCTTAGATCAAATGTCCTAGGCAAAGGAGCACTGCTGCTCCGGTTGGCGACGGCGGTCGTCGATGGTGATGGACTTCAATGTCTGGGCGCATCGATTTGTGATTCCACGGTGGTCCCAGTCTCCGGCCGGCAGCCTTTCGAGGTTCTGATATCCAGGGAGCTTTGGCAAAGATCAGCTGGTGCACGATGGTCCCTCGTAGCTCGGGAAGAGGTCTCCTAGCCAGGTCCTCTCTTGGATCAGTTCCTTGACAGTCGCACAGCTTTCAGATTAGCGAAGGACAGCAGCAGAAATCCTTCTTCCAGTGGGCTTCAAGGTTAAGCATCAGTTTCGACTTCAGCTTCTGAACGATTTCCATCAGTGAGAGGCCCCCAGATATACTGTTGATTTACCGTTCACTCTGCTGGGTCACACTCAGGCAACCAATCATTCAGAAGGGCATTCAGGCAGTCAGGCAGCCAATCAGGCTCACAGTGCATTCAAGCCATTCTTCTCCATCCAGACACTCGCAACACGGAATGTGGATTCGAACAAGCACTCTGCCATTCAGCACTCCACACTGCATTCATACCAGTTTCGGGAAGGGCTGTCTGTCATTGTGTCAACCACCAATACTAGACGCCCATAACATGAAATGCATATTCGTCACACTCCATTCACCCAGGTCCCACCCTACGGGCGTACCCACAACATACAGTCATTGGGAAGGCTCCAGCCGGTCTGGCCTGGACTTCCCCACAACACCATATATGGAACTTCCACCCAACAGCCAGACAGGGGGGAAGGGACAGAGTCAGGGCTTCCCGGGACTTTGGGAATACAAGGAAACAGGCAATAGAAAGCAAGAGGCCACAGGGGCCATCTTGTTTCCTATCAGGAATCCGCTGATTCCAATGGCAGGGCCTTGGTATCCAAAAATGGAGGATACTCGGAGCACCTGTCAAATTTAGCATGGAGCTGCCACCAGCCCATACCCTGCTCTGTGGGCCACAACAGGTGCCCAAAAACATACACTAGGAGTGCAGGGTTGTACTCCCACCCATGGGTGCCCTACGGGTATCCCAAGGGTCTGTACACCAAACCTAAAAGAGGAAGAGCCGCACCGCCAGGAGTCCCTCATGAACTCCTGTGCGGAAAACAAGACAGAACATACATGATGAAGCAATAAAGGACAAGGATACAGAGGCCCTGTCCCTCCAATGCATTTCCAACATCACAGTCGCGCCCCCCGACTGAGGTTAGGGCGTCTAATCTCCCACGAGATTGACACCCTCATCCAGACGGTCAACATACCTTTTGTAATTATGACTCTTTCCTGGTCTATGCTCTATGGTGAAGTCTAGCCCTTGCCGGCTAATGGACCACCTGAGCAGTTCCGGGTTTTCACCCTTCATCTGCATAAGCCACTTCAGGGGCTTATGGTCTGTTTGGACCTTGAAGGTAGACCCCGTAAGGTAGGGCCTAAAATGCCTAAGGCTCCAAACTATACTGAAACATGCCTTTTCAACAGTAGCCCACATAACTTCTCTACCCTTGAGTTGTCTACTGATGAATATGATCTGATGTTCCCTCCCTTTGTCATCTAACTGGGACAAGACAGCTCCAATTCCGGTGTCGCAGGCATCCATCAGGCGCACACAACACAGGTGCCCTACACAGACTTTTCTTTCAAGCCCACAAAGGCCCTCTGACAATCTTCTGTCCAATTAACCTACCTTGGTTGTTTGGGCAAAGTCAGCGCTGTCAGAGGGGCAGCTATGGTTCCATAGTCTGCCATGAAGTTGCGATAATACCCAGTGAGGCCCAAAAAGGCTCTCACCTGGGTTTTAGTAGGAGTCTCCCAGTCATGTACATCCTATGCCTTACTGGGGAGAGGTTGGATTTGACCCCCTCCTACCTCATGACCAAGATATGTGACTTTTTCTTTTTTTTTTTTATTGAAATATAGCTGAATTTAATCAACTTTTTTCAAAAGGAGTTTACATATTTATAGTAAAAGATGCAACATGAACATTAACCTGATTAATAAAATTACATCACTGTGTAACCCACCTAATCTGTGACATAGGAAAAATATGAGCCACATTTATCATGTATTTGTGCATTTCATTTCATCAATATATACTTAGAATTCAAATACATTGTTCACCTCATATCATACATCTCTCAATCTAAAATATCACCTGCCTTCAAGTGTAATGCATTTAAAAAATTAACCATAGCGATTTTTAGGCTCATTTTTGCACGATTGATTAGAAAACGCCATCTTAATTCCGGGGGTACACTTGCCACCACTAACATTTGACTTCCAAAACATTTTGATCTTAATAAGGTTAGCGCTAAACATTCAATGATCAGATGTTCTAGGGTTTCCTTAATTGTTCGGTCATTACAAAATCTGCAAAAATTTTCATTTTTAGTTATTTGTTTGCGCAAACAAAGTAAATCTCTGGTGTGCCATAGATTTAGGCGTATTCTTATGATAGATTGACGCAATTGTGGGGAAGAAGCTTTAAGTAAATATTGTTCTGCCACTCCCATTTTCTTTTCCATCAGGTAAGCCGTGTTAATGAATTTATAACGAACACATTTAGCACGCGTTTCAATCCAATCATATAAGAATATTTTTTGTTTTGCTCTTGCTGGATTCATAATCAAAGTTTCTAAGTTAACATCCGCTAAAGACATAATATTGTATATGTATTTGGTCCATTTAACGATGAACAAATGGGTGGAAGTAGAAATGTACGATGACAAAACAGCAAGCAGACAATTTTCGTTGGAGTTAGTCAAACATTTGCGTAGCAAGGCACACATCTGCCAATGATATTTGGCACTTAGGGATGTTAGACCTAGCTCATATCTTAATATGGGGCCTGGAATGGCTTGAGGAACTTGGAGGATCTGTCTCCAAAAGGTGGCTTCGATTTTAACCAGGCTGTCAATTGAGATACTGACTTTTGTTTCTAGTCCATAAAGCAATACCGGTGTAATTTTTTGTAACCAGAAATGGAGTGCCGGCAGAATGGAAAACTTGCCAAATTTATACAGGATTAGTTTTGATTGTGAGATCGCAGATGTTAGTTTGCTTCGCAGCGTGTCTGCTTGTAATACTCCCACATATTTCTCCTCAAACGGCAGTCCTAAATATTTATAACTTGCCACAATTTCAAGAGGTATGTTTTTGACTCTCCATACGAATTTATTTCTGATGGTAGATTTGAATGTTTGAGCAACTATTTGCGATTTGTTGACATTCATTGTCAATTCATTTTTATCAAAATAAATGACCACAGTGGATAGTAGCTTCTGTAGCCCAGTTGGTGTTTTAGATATTAAAACCAAGTCATCAGCATACCATAACGCTTGAATTGTGGACATATTCATTTTTGGTGAATCAGATGGAATGTCACGAAAAATTTCTCTTACATCATGAATAAAGAAGTTGAACAGGGCGGAGGCAAGAATACAGCCCTGTTTCAACCCCCGAGATGTTTTAATGGTCGTAGAGAGCAGCCCCATGTTCGTTAAGCGCACTCGTATAGATGTTGATGAGTGAAGTTTATATATGATGTCAATCAAGCTTTCAGGACATCCGGCTTGCTGCAATTTTTCAATCAACTTCACTCGTGATACCGAGTCGAAAGCGGCATTTAAATAAATGAACGCAAAATACAGGGATTATTTTGTGTGATTTGCTTGTTCTTTAAGGGCATTAAGTATTAACAGATTGACCGTTGTGCCCATGCCTGCCACAAATCCCGTCTGATTTTGGTCCCGATTATTGGAAGTTTGGGTCCATTGATTAAAGTCGCGCAACACTAAGCGTGCGAAAATTTTGCCTGGTGAATCTAATAGCGCAATTGGCCTATAGTTAGAGGGTATGCCGCGATCGCCCTTCTTGAATATGGGGACTATAAGCGAAGTTCGCCAAGATTTTGGTATTTTTTGCGAGTTAAGGATGTCTTGAAAGATGGTGTTAAGGATAAGCGCCCACTGTTTTGGATGTTGTTTGAGCATAAAATTCGTGATGCCGTCTGGACCTGCTGCTCTTGAGGATGATGATGTTAAGATGAACTCTTCTATTATTTGTGTCGAACAGGTTAAGGTCCATGGTTGGTTTGCTGGTGTGACATAATGGAAGTCATCAAATGCTTTATCTTGATAAAGAATGGAAAAGTGGGTTATCCATTGATGCTCTGGTACTCCATTCAGTTGGATAGAAAACTGATCGCTTGCTATATTGGTATTCAAAAGTTGCCAAATCTGGGGAGCATTTTTATTCATGGCAGCCATCAGAAAATTTTCTCCATCTTGCTGAAATAGTTTGGCCTTATATGATCGAGCCCAATTTCTGAAGCGAGTTTTGATCTGTTTTCGTACTATTATCTTCTCGCAAGATGAGAGATGATTAGTGACTCTAAGTTCTTTACGGTAGCGTTTTTTTGCTTGTTGTATAGTAATATCAAAGGAGTGTCTATGTTTCTTCTGAGATGGAATATAGAAGTTTCGATAAGGTATTAGGGCGTCAATGTAAGAGCCAGACTGGTATGTACTTGTTTGTCTGATCAGTGTGTTATTGAGGGCTGCCAGTTTATTCGGTCTCCACTTAAAGCGGGATTTGGCATTATTGAGACTTAATCCTTCAGGCATCCAATGTCTTTCTTGGTTGTTATTAAGAGACAGCCTTGGCCATACAAGCTTGAGCATCTGATGGTCACTAGTTTGTTGAGTGATGACATTAAAGCTTGTTGCAGCCATAAAAAGGGAAGAGGAGGCAAAGACATAATCAATGGTGCTATAAGATACACCTCTTTGCCACGTTGGTTGTCCCGGAATGTCACCTGGCAAAGACCCATTTGCCATTCTCATATTGTTGTTTTTCATAAAGGTGTTCAACTCGTGGATTTGTTGTCGAGACTTTTTTCCATTTAAATTGCTCACGCAGTCGAGGTTAAAGTCACCTGCCACTATGATGTCTGTTATTTCATTACTCTCCGATATAATTTCGAATAGCTTAGCAAGATCTTTATAGAAGATGTTATCCGTAATTGCCACTGGGTTTCTATAGATGTTAATGATTGCAATATGTTGTTTACTAACTAAAACTTTGACAAGTTGGATGTAATTGTTCGGCGATGCCCATTGTACCAGCTTCAAGTCTTTGCTTGTTTTAGTTGCAACTAGGAGGCCCGACATAGGACGGCCTTTCTGATTGGCAATAGCTGGTACAAAAGCAATTTCATGGTTATCCCATATTGGAGGGGCAGTCATCCATGTTTCCTGCAGGAGCACTATGTCTGCTTCAATAAGATGCATATTGAGCTCTTGTTGGAGATGGGAATGGCCTCTAGAATTCCAGCTGATGAGAACTAGCGATTCATTTGATTTAGTCTGTTTGTTTAAATTTCGCAGTAGTGGTTACGCTTGGTTAGTCATTTGATTTCTTGCAAGTTTGGATTGTTCAACGGCACAGAATGTGCATTGACATTCAGAAACTTCACTAGTTTTGATTGAACAAACATCTCCATCACTCTCGTGTTGTTTCCGTTCAGGGTCTTGAGTTAATAAAAAGCCCATTCGAAAGAGATTCATCTTTGCCTTCCATAAAGTGTTCATCACTAGGCCTGACTTCATCCAAAGGCGTACTATTGATAGATTTGTATCGCAGATAAACTCCACTTGAGCGAGATCGGTCGATGTTATGTCTTCCAGTTCTGGGATGTCGTTTAGGATGTTTAAAACACTTGTCCTTGATAGATCATATTTTACATGCGGTGCCTCACGACATTTCAGGATCAACGTATGGAAGTCATTGAGCTTGTTTCTCTTTTGTTCAGTTGGCTTTTGTTTTGTAGGAATCTGTTCTTTTCTAGTTAGAGAATTTAATGCATATGTTGAGTTCCTCTTTTGAGGGTCATTGGCCATTGACATGACATTTTTTTGGCAAGTGACTGGAAAGTGGGGATTGGCCTCACAGTGGGTCTGAAAGGGTGTCTCTCTGCTCACTTCTTTTCATGGTATATTAGCATGTTGGCAATGTTGTATAAGGTAGGAGTCAATTAATTCCTTAATTGAGTCATTCGCTTCATGTCTATTACAGCACGCTCTTTTGTTTATGGATGTAGTACACACAATGGGTGTAGCTCCACTTTGAATCTCTTTCAGACTTGGATCTTGCTGGTTCTGGTGTATGGAAAAGGAACTTAACTTTGTTCCCTGACTCATTTTGGGAACAGTTTCAAGGATCTCTGTTGGGCTATTCTCATGATAGGGGTGTTTTACGCTTAACTTTATTCCATGCATATTCTCTACTGAACCCTCGATGTCGCTCTGTTTTGATGCGGCCGCCACTTTCCACTCCGCAGCCCTCTTTGAAAAGAATGCATTAACTGCCTTTTGAATCGAATCCTCCTGTACCCCAACAGTTTGTGACACTGGCATTGGTTGGATATGAGCCATAACGGAAGACGTGTCAGAGATCTCCATATTGCTTTGTGGTTTATTTGTCCCCTGATGTACTTCAGCATTTGCCTCTAGGACTGAAATTAATTCATTCAGAGGGGCGTGGTTATTTAACAGGACTTCCTGACTTGCAGGGACAAAAGTGTCTTTTGTAAGATCAACCACTCTCTTTTGGATTATATGCTGAACAACAGCTTTTGGCTGAGTTCCCACTGGAGGGGTGCTTGCTCCAGAGATTGTAGACTTATGTTTAGAAATGGCCAAATATTTGCGCGTTATTGCTGTGCTCTTATTTTGCGCGCTATTACCGGCTACCGTTAGCATTCTAATTAACTGTCTTGAGTTTGTGTTTTTCTTTAATTTACTCGTTTTTTGATTTTTAGTCTTTTTTGCTGAAATTGATTCCTTAATACAATTCTCCTTTGTGCTATTTGCATGGAAAATGTTAAACATTGAGTAATCCTGCAATTGTGGTAACATCACTGGAGCTTGATTGATGTCATTTTCCGGTGCCACTGCTCTTGGTTGCTCAATTATTTCCAAGTCAATACCTGTTGAAGCAACACAGCCTTGTTTTTTTTTTTTGGCTTTTTAGTTATGAGATTTGTTTGAATTTCTTTATTCTTTTTGGTACTGTTATTTGTTTTTTCAGTTGCATTGGCAGGTTCAAACGAAGAGTTGTTTTTTTGACAACATGTGCATATGGTTTTTAGCACAGACGAGGTTATTTCAGCTGTTATTAAATCTTTATCTGAAGAAAGACGGGTATTGGAATTTTCTAATAGTTTGCGTAACAGGAAGTTCTGATCCATCAAACGAGAATCTAAGGTTTCATATAATTTGGCCAAGGAAAATACTGATGTATTTAATGCTTGTAGAGTCATTGCCGTAGAAATCGTTTTAGAAGACGCTGGTTCATTCAATGGTATTGTGTGGTTGTCAGCTCGATGTCGCGGAGTTGATTGTGTGAAAGATATTGACAATATTGATGAGTTCTGTGAAGGTTCGGGAAATAGTAATGGAGATTGAGAAAGTTGTTCCTCATTTGGTTGCTTGGTTATGTCTTGGGTTAATTTGGGCATTGCTGGCGCGTCAATTAGGCGTATACTCACTTCGTCAATTGCAGCATTGTTTGCACCCTCTGTATTTGGTGTTGTTAGAGACAGACTTAGTTTTTTATGAATTAACGCATTTACCACCACTTTTGAATGGACAGGAGTAGTGTGGTCATCTAGTAAAACTGGTTCCATGAATGCTGCTAATAACGAGTCAGAAGGGGGAGCAATTAGTATTGGATCAGAAAGAGTGGAAAGGACAACTGGCTCAGTTGATTCAGCTGCCCTTGGTGCTACAGCCAAGGTCTCAAATGGGGCTGTACTAATTAATTTTGGAGAACAGAGGTCGACTGGCTCATTTATTTCACCTTCCTTTGATGCCAGAACCGAAGCCTCAGAAAGCACAAGGCTGTCTTGATTTGGGACGCTATCAACTTCCTTTCGTGCTAGGACCGGTGTCTCAGAAGACGCAGGGCTAGCTGATTTTCGAGTGTCATCATTGGAGGGCAGGTTCACCAACGGGGCTAGTGGAGCCATCAGCGGGCTTTGAGCACAAAATTTTGGAATATCACAAGTGTGCGATATTGACCTACTCCGCACTGGGGCTCGCATTGGTGCATTAGTTTCGGGCCGTTTGGGAGTAGTATGGAAATCATATGTTGTATTAGTTAACAAATTCACTGGTGGCATACCTGTGCGTAAACCAAATGGTTTTATCATGTTATAAGACACTCTTTAAAATAAAAAAATAAAAAAATAAAAAAAATAGAGTTGAAGGGAACCTGCGATCTCTGTTGTGATAAGGATATGTACAACTCACCACATAGTTGATACAATATTGATTAGAATGATGATATTAATTAAATACTATTCATGCAAGCCCACTCTCCGCACTCACCAGCACAGCCAATAATGGCAGTCCTTACGAAAAGTCCTTGCGCGGAATGCGCATACAGCGGGCTGTGATGGAGTTTGTTGGGAAAAGGGAGGCGGAGTTTGATCGCAAGGTGTTGGTAATCCAAACCGAACTCCTTTTGCGCCGCAGCGCCCAACAGCCGCTTAACAGCCTTAGGTCTTTACCCTCTCGGGCTTAACGCCGCAAGGGTGGTAGCCTGTGTCTTTTGAGTCGGGCCGAAGTCACGTGGTCAGGACACGTGTCGTGCGTGGCCCCGCCTCCTCCAGGAAGCGTTAGGCAGCAGTGAAATCGGCAAGAGTCGAGGAGCGGCTCGCAGTGCCGTGTAAATAGGTCCAAGATGCAGCCAAAATAAAATCGCCGCTTTTTCCAGTAGTGACACACAGGGCGGGAGGCAGCCTGTGTCTTTTGAGTCGGGCCGAAGTCACGTGGTCAGGACACGTGTCGTGCGTGGCCCCGCCTCCTCCAGGAAGCGTTAGGCAGCAGTGAAATCGGCAAGAGTCGAGGAGCAGCTCGCAGTGCCGTGTAAATAGGTCCAAGATGCAGCCAAAATAAAATCGCCGCTTTTTCCAGTAGTGACTCACAGGGCGGGAGGCAGCCTGTGTCTTTTGAGTCGGGCCGAAGTCACGTGGTCAGGACACGTGTCGTGCGTGGCCCCGCCTCCTCCAGGAAGCGTTAGGCAGCAGTGAAATCGGCAAGAGTCGAGGAGCGGCTCGCAGTGCCGTGTAAATAGGTCCAAGATGCAGCCAAAATAAAATCGCCGCTTTTTCCAGTAGTGACACACAGAGCGGGAGGCAGCCTGTGTCTTTTGAGTCGGGCCGAAGTCACGTGGTCGGGACACGTGTCGTGCGTGGCCCCGCCTCCTCCAGGAAGCGTTAGGCAGCAGTGAAATCGGCAAGAGTCGAGGAGCGGCTCGCAGTGCCGTGTAAATAGGTCCAAGATGCAGCCAAAATAAAATCGCCGCTTTTTCCAGTAGTGACTTTCCCCTGAGCTATCTGGCACTTGGTGGCCTTGATAGTGACATTATCCCTTTTCAAGGCCTGAAACACTTTGTCCAAGTGAGTCAAATGCTCCTCCCTAGTCAAACTGTTGCGGCAATGTCGTCGAAGTAGGCCACACAAAAGGCCTCCAGACCACTGAGTGCATAATTGACCAATCTCTGAAAGGTGTCAGGTGCATTCTTCATCCCAAAAGGCATGACTCTACACTGGTAGAGTACCTCAGGTGTTGAGAATGCAGTTTTTTCCTTGGCATGGTCCGTCAGACCTATTTGCCAATAGCCTGAGGTAAGGTCAAAGGTGCTCACAAATCTGGCAGCCCCTATTGTGTCCACAAGCTCATCAGCCCAGGCAATGGGTGCGTGTCAGTTTTGGTGACAGCATTGACCCCTCTGTGTCCACACAGAACCGCCAATCCTTGGTACCTGCCTGGGAATGTACCTTGGGGACAAGGACGATGGGACTGGGCCAGGGACTAGTTGATGATTCAATAACATCCTGATCCAACATCTTGGTGACCTCATCCTGGATGTGGTTCTTAACCGTGTCCGACATCCTGTAGGATCTGCTTTTGACAGGTACGCTATCACCAGTGTCAATTTCGTGCCTGCACCACGGGGTGAGGCCTGGTGTCAGCGAGAACAGAGGGGCATACTGCTGGAGCAAAGCCCTGCAGGCCCTCTGCTGCTCTGGAGTCCGATCTGGAGAGAGATGCACTCCCTCCACTGAGCCGTCCTGAGGGTTGCTATGCAGCAAATCAGGAAGGGGTTCCCTCTCCTCCTCTTCTTGCTCAGAAGCTAGCAAGAGGCATGAGACTTCTGCTCACCTATGGAAAGGCTTGAGCCTGTTGACGTGCAATACCTGAGGGGCTACCCAGGGACTCCCATGTCAACCAGATAATTGACTTTGCCCATCTTGGAGATTATCCTGAAGGGTCCAGTCTACTTGTCTGCCAAAGCCCGAGGCTTGATAGGCTACATCACAAGGATCTCCTGTCCTGGAGTCCAATCGACTTGTGATGCTTTAAGGTCATGCCGGTATTTGTTAAATTTCTGGCTTTCCTTAAGGTTCGCTGTTGCTTGGCCCATCATCTGTGTCATCTTCCGTCTCCATCCTTCGACTGACAATGGGACGATCTAGTGGTTGTCTCGACAGCCTTCGTTCCTTTGTGGTGGTCGAGGGAAAACCTCTTGAAGGAGAAGTCCTTCACCACCCCCACAGTAGAGGCCACTCTCACGACAGACTCATCTCTCACGCGGTGGGGGGCTCACCTCCTCCAGCAGACGGTGCACTGCGTTTGGGCCCCTGCACTAGCGTCTAACAACATAAATCTGTTGGCGCTGTTAGCAGTGTTCAAAGCCCTGAAGGCCTTTCAGACACAGTTACAGGGGAAGACAGTACTAGTCCTCATAGACAGTACCACGTCCATGCATTACCTGAACAAGCAAGGGGGCACTCACTCTCCAGGGTTATCTAAACTGTCCAGAACATATGGAAGTGGGCTCTCAAACGGAAGATGTTCCTCCTGCCTCAACATGTTCCAGGGGAACTCAGTCTTCTGGCGGATGTACTCAGCAGAGACTTCCCGCTACCTACAGAGTACAAATGGCGACTACACGAAGACATCTTCACCAATGTTTTCCCCTAATGGTGTTTCCCAGAGATCGACTTGTTCGCAACTCTGGAGAACTCACAATGCCCAGATCACACCTCCAGGCACCCTCAGAACTGCTCCAAGGGGAACGGTCAGTGGATAACATGGAAAGGGAAATTTGGTAACGCTTTTCCCCCACCCCCGTCTCCCCTACTCAACAAGATTGTGCACAAGATGCACCAGGAACCAATCACAATGATATTGGTGGCCCCAATGTGGGCCCGCCAACCCTGGCTCTCCCATCTGATGGAGATGTCAATCTCCCCTACAATTAAACTACCTTGTCCATACAACATGCTATCGCAGGACAATGGGGGAATACACTACATCCATGCCCGCAAACTCTCAACTTAGCTGCCTGGCTCCTGTGGTCATAGAGTTTGGGCACCTCCAACTTCCTCAGAGATGCATGGACATACTTTGAGAGGCAAAGCCTAACACCAGCCATTGCTTCTCCAATAAACAGAAACGCTTCATCGTCTGGTGTAATTCCAAGAGCATCAGTCCTATAGACGGTTCACCAACACATATTGCATTATATCTGACTCATCTTCTGGACTCAGGCCTGGTTTTTAATTCACTGAAGGTCCACTAAGCCGCACTTTCAGCATAAACAATGTCACAGAGAAAGGTTTTGTGGTGGAAGATCCCAGTGATGAGGCTTTTATGGAAGGGGTTAAAAGACTTAATCCCCCTATTTCAAACCTGGCTCCCGGTTGGGAGCTAAATGTGGTACTAACTAGACTTATGGGCTCTCCTTTTAACCCAATGCATAAGGCTAGCCTTAAGGCACACACTTACAAGACCGCCTTCCTGGTGGCAGTCACTTCAATAAGAAGAGTTAGCGAACTACAGGCCCTTTCAGCTCTAGACCCATTTGTCACTATCCACAAAGACAAGATGGTACTGCACACTCACCCATGGTTTGCGCCCAATTAATTTCCAAGTTCCATGTGAACCAGTCAATAGAACTACCCACCTTTTTCCAGGACCCCACTAACTTGGCAGAAAGAGGTTTACACACACTAGATGTGCACAGGGCTGTTATTTACTATCTGGAAAAGACTAGACCACTAAGGAAAACCAATCAGTTTTTCGTCTTTGTGGCAGCTGGTAGAGGAGACCTTGGGGCCTCATTACAACCTGTCAGGTTTGGACTGCGGTGATTCCGTGACGGCGGTAACAAAGTTTCCGTGTCTGCAAGGTTGCGGAAAGACCGTCCGATTACGTGCTGTCGGTCACGCGCACCACACGGATGCGGAACCGTTGTTACCGCCATCACGGAAAAAGCCACGGAAATGGACATAGCGCTGCCACAAGTAGCGCAAAAACCGTGTCCGCCTCCATCGCCACGGACATGGAACCGGAAATACCATGATCGCCAAAACAGGAAACAGAGAGGCGGCCATCATATGAAGCACAATCCATTGGCATCCAGAGTCAGCATAAGCAGAATCCACACTGTGAGAAGGCAAAAGGGACCACCAGCATGTCTGCCAGGATTCCAGCTCAGAGGCAGGTCAAACAGCGCTTTAGTGAGGCGGAGCTAACTGTTCTGGTGGAGCATATAGTGGAGCATGCAGAGATGCTGTTCAGTGCCGATCAACGGCGTGCCACACAGCAGCGGAGGAAGGAAGTGTGGGCGGAAGCAGCACGCAAGTGCACTGCTGTGGGCGTGACTGTGATGAGCGTCAAGGACTGCCACAAGCGGTGGGACGACCTCAGGCTGAGAGTTCGGAACCTGATCTCCACACACCGCCAACGCAGCAGTGGAACAGGTGGAGGACCCCCTTCCCCACTGAGGCTGCAAGCGTGGGAGGAGCGTTGCAGCAGTGTCCTCCACCTTGAGGGCATCCATCGGATCGGGGAGGCTGAGGCAGGAGTGAGCCCACCTGCAGATGCTGGTAAGTGGTGAAACATGAATGCCACATGAGAATATGTTGATGGCATGACTGGGCCAAAGGACCCATTAACAACTCCCTGCCCCCCCCCCCCCGCCAAGCAGTGCATGACTGGGCCAAAGGACCCATTAACAACCCCCCCCCCCCCCCCCCAGCACAGCAGTGCATGACTGGGCCAAAGTACCCATTAACAAACCCCCCCCACCCCCAAGCAGTGCATGACTGGGTCAAAGGACCCATCATGATCTGTATGGCAACCAATATCACAACAATGCATACCCCCAACAATCAGATGCATGTAACTAACACTATTGAATGATCAACCTGTATGATGCATGTGATGCACCCATCAGCCACCACCACAACACTAATTGCATGTCCTCTGTGTCTCCACAGCCGTGTCAAGTGACAGTGATACTGCACAACAGGCCAGGCAATCTGCACCGGCACGTGTCCAAGCCACTGCCCCTGCACAAGAGGATGCTGCCAGCAGTTCGGCATCTCTGCCCCCAGTACCAACTGCAACAAATGTGCCGGCCACCACCACCAACATCCCCAGCGTCTCCACGCTGCCTGAGTTAACACAGGTGCCACGGGAACCCATCGTGCCCACCCAAACCAACACAGAAGGCAGCTGCACTGCAGAGGAGGCGGCCTACATTCAGCGAGTGATACTGTTTCCTATTGCGGAACACCATCTCAATTGCACGTGGTACTGTCAGCTCAATGTGGGTGCAGTCAACTGCACCTATGCAATTTGGCGTGCCTGCTATGGCATGGAAGGCCAACTTGGTGGCAATGACCTCGGGGAGGGTACGGGGGTAGGGCTATGTGTTCCGACACATGGCGCAACAGAGCATCCAGTACCTGTACCAGGATTTTTGAAAAACAGGGTTGTGATATGCCGTGCAGCTCACCGACCATGTGTTTATAGGTGCCAGTGCCAAGGAAATGCAGCACAGACACAACCTTCAGGAGGGGGGGGGGGGTGGCGGTGGGGGTGTCTACGTGGCTGCTGATGTTGTCCTCAATCATGGCAGTGATGTACAGGATTGTTGGACGGTCCAGCCGGTATAGTGTGTGGATCTGTCCTGGGGTAAGGTTCCAGGGTGAGGCCCTGATGCATGGTATTGCAGGCTGCCTGCGGTGTTGTGCCGGCTGGACAATGGGGTTTGCCATAGGTGCAGGGTTGGCTGGTTGGCGCCTGCTCCTCCTCCTCCTCTGCACCATTACTGCCATCATGTGCAGTGTTGCCTGTTGGTTGAGTAGGCCCAGTCCAAGTGCAACTAGAGCTACTGTCTGCATGGTTTTGTGTTGTGTTGGGCTGGGTGTGGCCCTTTTGTAGGCTCCCAGTGTGCTGCTGGGTCCAGCTGGGCTGATTTGGTGCACCTGTGCCCTGATTCAGTTCAGCAGGCACTGTTTAACGTCATGTTCGCGTTGACGTCGCCACCGTGATCACGGTTTTAATGCCATTTTTCTGGCGGTGTTTCCGGGTCTGCGCTAGTTGTGATGCTCGCAGTGTTTCGTATTGCCGGTAACGGAGGGGTTTCCATGCAGGTGGACTTTACGGGACCCTTAACTCCACGGTGGCGATTGGGGGAGGTGCTATTTCCGGGCCGCGGGTCATGATTGGGCGGACGCGGAAACGGTGCTGGTATGGTTATTAATTCCGGACCGGAGCACTTGTAATGAGGCCCCTTGTCTCTAAATCAGCCATCTCCTAAGTGGATTGTCAATTGCATCACACTCTGCTACACTCTGGTCAAGAGAGATCTGCCTTTCAAGCCCAGAGCACACTCTACTCTGGGCACTGGGGTTTCATAGCATTCATTGCAAATGTCCCTCTCGAGGCCATTTGCAGGGCGGCAACCTAGAGTTCTGTACACACCTTTACAAAACACTACTGCCTGGATTGTCACTCTAGGTCAGATTCTCAGGCGGGACAAGCTGTCATGATGCCTACCCCCGGGCATCCAGACCAAGTCCATCAACCCCGGAAGCAGGCATCATATTACCTGGAGCAAACCCAGCAACCCCTGTTATGGGCTATCTGGGTACAGTCCTGGCGCCTACGGCGCCAGGCTCATATGTTAAAACTTACCTGATGCAGACCATGCTGCAAGGGATCCAAGCATCCGAGCCCATGTGAGGCTTGAAGGGACTATTTTATCTTATGGAATATTTTGATACTCGGGTGTGGCTGTGGAGGAATACTTACCTGGGACTACTTTGAAGGCTATTTAAACCACGCCCGAAGAGCAGCACATGCTTTGCGTTATTCTGCATCCAGCAGCGTAACGCTCACCATGTCTGCAGTCAGCATCCTGCCACGCCCGCCTCGAGTCCAGAGCACCTAGAAAGAAGGGAAAGAAGAAGAAAGGTTAGAACAAGAACTCTACTGGATTTCTTACCTGATTTCGGATTCAGCGCATCTTCGAACCAGAAACAGACTTCATTTTAAAGGCGTCGCATCGCCAGCAGCAGCGCCGTGCCATACTCACCCTTCCTCGCAGCATCTCCACGATCCGGTGCTGTCTCCATCTCCTGGTTGCCGCATTCCAGCACCTAAGGGGGACAAGAAAACAACAAGGTGAGCCAAGGGAACAAACGAGGACAATCGCTTGCCACCATATGCTTACCTGATTTTACCGCAGGAGGTATTATCCACCAGCACGCCAAATCTTCCTACGCTGCACCTGCAAGAAAATAGAAAGCAGTGAGTTAAACCTTGGCATCATTTACCAGACAGTGTTACAAAACAAGACTCTTACCTGAATGTTTTCAGCTGCCACAAGACGATCATCTTTTGGGTCTAAGCTGCAAAAGAAACAAGGAATTGGACAAGAGTGATTAATCAGACATTTTGAACTCATTAGAACTATATACTTACGGCCTTTCGCCCGGAGGTTTGGAGCCAAGATTTATCCAGAACTCTTCCAATATCCTCAAGCCAGTGAAGTAACTGGCCATCAACGCACCCCTGCATTCTTCGCAGGATGGAGAGCTCATCATACAAAACTATAAGGTGAGCTTTGGGAAAAGGAATGTCAGAAGTGATAAGTGGGGACGCAGTGAGGTGTTAATACTCAAATCCACGGGTGGCGAATTCCCTTTCCCCGTCTTTAGGTGACTACTTCTACGGGTCAAGCAGACGAAGCTAGGTGGGCCAGTCCAGTCAGTCATCTCTGCACTACGCATCATGTTGGTGGAGACCGTGACTGTCCAGTTGCGCTCGACACCCCTGTGGGAGCCTGGTGAGCGTAACACAAGCGGTACGAAGACATCTCTCGACTACTGTTCTTTCTCACCTCCCTCCTCCAACTCTGTGAACTGCTTGCTAGTCTGTGCACAGCATGTGATTCCAAGCCGATTCACAAGCATCAGAAGACATCCATTACTTACCGTAATAGCATTTCTAATGATTGTAGCTTAGATACACATGCACCCACCCTTCCTCCCTGCTCGGAGGGAAGGAACATAGACATCTTACTACTACTACTACTGTCTTTCTGTACTCACTCACAATAGTCATAAGGCTCCCTCACGGCAGAAAAAATACAATCGGAGGGACATCGACGTGTGAGGGATTTTGGGTACACTACACGTCACATTAGGGATAGTGTTACAGGCACGCCCATGTCGACGATTCACGAAAGACAAGATGCAATACTCTGCGATTACCACTACATGTTGGACTATATGCACAGCATGTAAATCTAAGCAGATAAAATAATCAGAAATGCTATTACGGTAAGTAATGCATGTCATATTCAGATGCTTCATAAGGCTTACAAATCCCTTCTCACAGGTCAATAGTACCCCGGGTATGTACGTGACCAGGAGGTTCGGGAGTGTATAACTTCCCCCTTCACCTTGTGTTCAAGTTGTGCCCACACTTGGCAGGTCAATTTTATCATGTTTGGAGTTCTCGAGGTCCTTTTGGTTGGTGTCATTATGGTCAACCTTAAGAGGTACGGAGCCGCCAGGGCCCTTTCCGCCTCTATGTGCCTCCTATCTGCTTGACGCTCAAACCAGTGTAGTAGGAATTCCGCTTGTGCTGCCACATGGTATGTCTCTAGGTCAGGTAGTGCCAGGCCCCCTTTTCCAAGGGAATCACTAGATTCTCCCAGGACACTCATGCCTGCTTCCCGGCCCATATGAACCGTAGTATCTCGGAGCGTACCTCTCAGAAGTATTCTCTGGGGTTCGAGATAGGTATGTTCAGGAACACGTATAAGAAGCGTGGGAGTAGTACCATTTTAACCAATGATATCCTCCCAAATAAGTTAAGTGGTAGTTCCGTCCACGTATTCACCGATGCTTTGGATTGTTCCAACACTTTACAATAATTCTGATTATATAGTTCTTCCGCCTAGCGGGCTATATTTATTCCCAAATACCTGGTGTAGGTGTTATGACATTGAAATCCATATGCGCAGCAATGAGTTTAGTGCCCGCTGTAAGTGGAAACAGCACTGATTTTGTGGGGTTAATCCTCAGCGTGGAGTATACACCAAAGTTCACTAGGTACGTCATTACACCGCCCAGGTTGTGTTCGGGGTCCTTAATGTAAAGTACCATATTGTCCGCGTACAGAGATATGACCACTTTGCGTTTGTATAATTGTATGCCCCTGTGTATGTCGCTCCCTGATCCGCACCGCCAGTGGTTCAATCGCCAATGCAAATAGAAGTGGTGAGAGCGGGCACACTTGTCATGTGCCTCTCTCCAAGGGTTTGGCCGGTGTTGGTAGACCATTCACCCGAACTTTAGCACTGGGTAAGGTGTAGAGTAGTTGGATGAATGTGATACATTCTTCCCCCAGACCCAGTCTGCAAAGTACAGTAAACAGAAAGGGCAATTCTACAGAGTCAAACGGTTTTTTGGCATCTAATAGTGTCGTCCCCATAGATTCTTCTTGTTGGACAGCTGACATCAGGCCAAACATTCTGCGCAGCCCATTGGAGGTTGATCAGCCGGGAATAAACCCCTGACTGGTCCGCCTTGACACATCTGTGTATCAGTGGGGCCAGCCTGGATGCCAATATTTTTGCCAGGTCTTTATTGTCCACGTTTGAGGGATATGGGGCAATACGAGGAGCATTCATCTGCTGCTTTGTCTGGCTTCAGGAGGACTACTACCACTGCCCCTCGCAACGATTCTGGTAATTGACCATCTACCAAGCTTTTCCTGTACACTTCTAGTCGGTGTGGGGCTATTTCGGTGGCAACGCATTTGTAAAATTCGGCTTTGTAGCCATCTGGGCCAGGAGCTTTCCCGAATGGCAATGATTTAATCGTGGCTAAACTCTCTTCCAGGGGCAGGGGGCGGCCCAACCATTCTTTCTTTTCTGTCGTACACCAGTATAGTGCCACCTTATCCAGGTACGCACTCAGTTCCTGCTGTGTTGTTGGAACGTGTGAGGAATACAACTGGCTGTCCAAGGTTTTGAATTCTCGGACGACGTCTGTCTCCGAACTTCACGTCCTACTGTGCATCTTTGATAGATATGATGCTACCGGAGTGTTGTCCCTCCCCATATTGTCACACTGCCACCCTGCCCCAAAGGTACTTCACTTCTCTTTGTGCAAGCTCATTAAATACATGCAGTTGTTCCTTGATCTCAGCGTGTGTGGATGCCCACGCTCCCTCCACCTCTGCCTGTATTTGCTTGATTCGTGTCTCAGTCTCTTCCAGCTGTTGTCTAATTTGTTTGAATGTCCCCACCTCCCTGGATATACAATCTCCCCTGACTACACATTTAAAGCTTTCCCACAAAGTAGCATACGATCCCACGGACCCCACATTTTGTTCAAAAAAGTTGTAGATGGTTCTGGATAGTCCCTCCCAGAATGTCCCATCCGTCCAACTTTCACTTTTAAATCACCACTTTGTTCTCTCCCCCCCCATTCCGTCAGGCATTGTCAAGGCTGGGAGTACTGGTGCCTGGTCCGATAGTGTGTGAACAAGAATAGCAACGTCTGTTACCCAGCTAGCTAGCGTGCGAGAAATAACAAAATAGTCTAATCGTGATGTTGAGCCGTGAACCGAGGAGTGAAATGTGTACCCCCCGCCCCCAGGATGCCTTACCCTCCAAATGTGTTCCCCCACCCACAGCCAACACATGTCCCGCATTTTACTCGTCACCTTAGATATTGGCCTGATGGTTCCATCCGATCTGTCCTGGTCGGGGTTCATGACTGCGTTAGTCGCCTGCCCAGATAATGTTGCCTCTAGTTGCTTATTAATCCACCTTCGGTGTTCCACCGAGTCCTGGTTAGGCCCATAGAATTTGATAAGTGTGTGCACCTGGCCATTTATTGTCCCTCATATCTTTAAAGCCTGGGAAGTTCATGGATGGGTGAGATGGTGGGCTCTACTTACTCTACTTAGGCAAGAGGGTTCTAAATATGGGTTAGCCCCACTATTACATTCAACAGATTGGGTACCAAAACAGAAGAGGGGAGATGGTTATATTACATGGCATGCTGGAAAAATGGGAGGTATGCATAGTCAACAGGTATGCTCCCAATCATGATACCACAGTTTTCTTTAGGTCTCTGTATGCACGGATGGGCCCCTACAGGGTTGGAACCGTCATATGGAGGTGATTTCAACTGTACTTTGGATCCCACCATCGATCGGTCCGACCAAATATTCCAGTTTAGGATCCTGATTGTTTATTCCCAGGTACCTGAAAGAGGTCTTACTCCATGTCAGAGGCAGGACCGGAAATGCTGCATCACTAAGTGTCGCTGTCTCAGCCAGGGGGAATAGGCAAGACTTGCTCTTGTTTATTCGGATCCCCGTTATCGTATTGAAGTTGTCTAGCACTTCCAAATTTACCTCTGCGTCCCTGAGGTACAGTAGCGTATCATCCACATACATTGACACTACATGCCGCACCCCATCTATCTCTATGCCTGTATCACCATATTCCTGTCTCAGGAGTGCTGCTATGGGTTCCGCAGCCAGTATGTATAGCATTGGAGACCGGACACCCCTGCCTTCTCCCTTTCTGCAGTTCCCATAAATCGGAGAACATGAAGCCTGTCCTAATCCTGGCCGTCGGCTTAGTGTATATCAATTTCACCCACCTCATGTACTTTGGCCCTACTCCCATCCTCTTCATGGTGGCATATAGCTAGTCCCAGTGGACGGAGTCAAACGCCTTAGTGGCATCCAATGAGGCGACAGTGCATTGCTCCGCACTATCCTTCGCACACAAGATTACATGATGCAATCTTCTCAAATTTGCAGCTATGTTTCTCCCCCGTACATACCCTGTTTGATCTCGGTGGACTAGCATCGGTATCACTTTCCTAAGTCAGTTCGGAAGGAGTGCGGTCAGTATCTTGCTGTGTTGATTTAACAGGGACAGCGGTCTATAAGAACTACTATCCGTGTCGTCCTTGTTCGGTTTGTGGAGTGGAATTATAACAGCCTCTTGAACTTTCCGGGAGACTACCCAGTTCATATGCCTCATTGTATACCTTGGCCATTAGCGGAGCCAGTGTATCTACATATGCCTTTATAAAACTCCCCGGTTAGCCCATCCGTACCAGGGACATTCTCGGAGGGTAATGTTCTAATGGTGGCCACGACTTCCTCTTGGGTAATTGTCTCTTCCAGAATGCCCTCCTGATGCTCATCAAGCCTTGGCAGGGTGATCAGGTCTAGCACATCTTGTATTCCCTCGTCTCATGCCCCATGTGGGTCCATGTACAGTTCCTTCTAATATTCGTAGAAAACTTTTATTCCATCTTGCGTGGGGACTGCCTCCCATTCTGCATTCCGGATGATATGTATCAGGGATCTCGCTTTCCCGTTTTTCTATAACCAAGCTAACATTCTCCCAGGCTTATCCCCTTGCGCATGACTACTTGCCACATACTTCGCATAGTAAAATTTCCCCAACCTTTCCCAGTGTGTCATACACATCTGCCGCAATCTGATCTCCTCCTCTAGTTGGTCCTGTCCTCCCTCCACCCCCATAGTTCCACTTCCAACAACTTCTTTTCTGCATCATTGAGGTAATTAGTAATGACTGTCTGTATTCCCCCTGCCGTGGCTGTCATCTCGCCCCTGGTCACAACTTTATATGCTTACCAAACCGTACCCACCCGTTCCACACTGCCTTCATTAGTCTTAATGAACTCTGCCGTGGCTTTCCTAATGTGTTCTAGAAACGCCTTATCTTGTAGTGCATCGCTTCTCAATTTCCATGTGGGTACGGGCAGTCTGGAGGGCACCACCCTCCAAACTGCTGCTAGGGGCGCATGATCTGATAGGACTCTGGCCTGATATTCCGCCCCATAAATTCCCTGATGTATTCTTGTGCCGCAAACAAATAATCCAACCTAGTGTGGACTTTATGGGGGGCGGATTAGTGTGAAAATGTTCCCTTATCGCCATGTATAGACCTCCATACATCTTCCAACCAAAAGTGTTGCGTGAGGGTACGCAGGACCTTAGCCGGCAGAGCTGGCCTTTTGTATTTGGTGTCGGACCGATCGATGGTGGGATCCAAAGTACATTTGAAATCACCCCCATATGACGGTTCCAACCCTGCAGGGGCCCATCCGTGCATACAGAGACCTTAAGAAAACTGTGGCATCATGATTGGGAGCATACGTGTTGACTATGCACACCTCCCGTTTTTCCAGCATGCCATGTAATATAACTATCCTCCCCTCTTCTGTTTTGGTACCCAATCTGTTGAATGGAATAGTGGGGCTAGCCCATATTAAGACCCCTCTTGCGTAAGTAGAGCCCACCATCTCACTCATCCATGAACTTCCCAACTTTTTAAGTTTCAATGCGTTTAGATGTGTTTCCTGCAGTAGAGCTATCTCAACCTTTTGTCTTCTCAGGTCAGAAAATACCCTCTGCCGTTTAACATAGCTATTCATACCCAGGACATTCCATGTCATGCTTTTTATCCCATCACCCATTTTTTATCTTCCCCTCAACCTCAGCTGCTGTTCTGGGACTGCTCCCCATTATCTCTCGGACAGTGTGTAGCAATTTCTTTATTATTTCAGGCTCCCATTCTACCCTACTCCACCTCCCACATCCCCTCCCACCCCAAACATATAACAAAACTCCCCCCAACCATAACTGTCTAGCAATTTAATGCATTCTTAGACTCTCCCTGCTTCCGCTCCTCAGAACCCCCAATACCCGTGGGTCCTAGTTACCAGCAGGTGGGTACAACATCGTACCCTATAAACAAAGGATATGGGGTGGTAGGTGGTCTCCTCCCCTGCGTTGGTGCTCCTGCCTTTAGCTAGCATTCATGACATCAGAGTTATTGTACTTGCTTAGATGGGTAATTTCACATTGGTCCCCCATGGCAAGGGTGTCCACATTACTAAGTACATTCTATTCCAGTCACATCCTCGCTGCTGCCGGGCATTCTCCCCTCTTCGCTTCTGCTCTCTCGGTCAGTGGTAAGATCTTGCCATTGTCCATCCAATCGTTTGGTTCCGATGGTGTCTCAAAAAACAGGACCTTTCCGTTATAAAATATTTTCAAATTGGCGGGGTATATCAGCATGTATTTCACACCAGCTTTTTTAAGTCTCACTTTCATGGCGATGAATTGTGCGTGGCTCTTTTGGACCTGCAATGTATAGTCTGGGATATATGGCCAGCTTTTCAAAGGCCCTCTGTATGTCGCCT
Organism: Ambystoma mexicanum; assembly: GCF_040938575.1. Lineage (NCBI taxonomy): Eukaryota > Metazoa > Chordata > Amphibia > Caudata > Ambystomatidae > Ambystoma > Ambystoma mexicanum. The sequence continues at coordinate 156,227,063 of NC_090937.1, forward strand.
CCGTTCCTGGAAAATGCAAGGATCTTTTCTCGATCTTTATAGTTTAGGACCTTTGCTATTATGATCCTCGGTGGGGCCCCAGGTGTCGGCTTCCTAACTAGGAAGCGGTGCGCGCGTTCAATGGTGAACCCCTGCGTCAGGTCCTCAGCTCCTGCAGCAGTAGGTTTTTGACATAGTTGGTACCTTCCATTCCCTCCGGGAGGCCAACCGTCTTTATGCTGTCCCGTCTCGCCCTGCCTTCCACGTCCTCTGCCCTATTCTCCAGCAACTTCACCTTTGCCTCAGTATGTCGACTTCCTTTGACATCTGTATCTTATCCGCAGTGTTCTCTTCCATCTACTTTTCCAGCATAGATGTACGCTCATCTAGTCCCCGGACATCTTGCTGCCGCAACAGGCCAATATCAATCCTCACTTTGTCAATCTTTGCTTCTATCGTTGCCTGCGAGGCTGCAAAGGCGTTGAGGATCAGCTGATGGCCAGGATCTGCTTCTTCATTTTGACTCTGTGTTTGTTGCTGCTTACCACGTTTGTCATATCCCCCTCAGTACCCGTCAACCCCTTTGTGAAGGCTTCCATGGTGGTCTGCTTGCCTTTTGACTTTTTGCTTTTACCTGCCATTGGGTCAGTTATGGCTCGTCTTCCCTCACTGACCCAGGTCCTGGTCAACTTGCAGCTTAACTATTCCTATTCTTGGATGCCGTTGCGGGGGCATCACAGGGCGCTCTGGCTGTCAGTTTCCTCGTATCCCAGCTAGAATCCCTCTGGCCGGCCTCTTCGATAGCACAATCTAGGCTCGCCTGCCTTCCCGTCTAGTCATCCTGCAGGTGTGGCGTGCCTCCCCAAATTTTGTGGCTTCTCAGTGTAGCTGCAATTTTCGGGTGCGCTTTTCTAGCTCCTTGTGCCCCCTCTGCACTTCACCTGAGGCAGTGGGTGCACTGAGCAGACCTCCCAAGTGGACTCTGTCACAGTCGCTCCATATTCCTCCATTCCCGCTGTGCACCTTCTCATCTAGTTGCAATTGGGCTCCTCTATGTCCAGCTCCTGTTCCCCTCTATCTTGTGAGGTCCCTTGCCCCTCTTGGAATGTTCTTCGCCAGCCTACTGTCCATTCCTGGCCGTTGTTCTTGAGAGCCTATGTGCTAGTACCCCAGTTGTTTGGCTAGCGCTGGTCGTGCATTCTGTGTTCCGGCCAGCTCCTAGCCTCTGCTGCACGGCTTATCTGTCGGCTCACGTGCCTCCAAGGCCTGTGGTGCCTCCCCTGCTTGGGCTGACACTGCCTCGGGGGCCGTACGCACAGTCTGTATACAATGAAGCCATACTTTCCAGCTGCTTGCGCCTCACACAACAGGCCTTATTACTTTTATGATCTCCCGTCTTCTTTGTGTTTGCACTGCAATGGCTCTGTCAGTCATTCGTGAACCGCGTTCCTCTGTGTCCACGGTTCCCCCTCTTGTCCCACAGACGCCTCCTATGTCTATGGGCCCGTGGGGTCAGGCGCAGCACGTGTACTGTAGGATGATTAACTGCTGTCCTCTTATTTACCTACACATGGGCCGTTGCGTTCCAGGTGCCTTATGTTTTTATGCACCTCCGCAGGGCCCTAGCCCTTCGCCGTGCCCTCCACTTCCCAGCAGCGCCTCACCTCCAGATATCGGGTGAGCAGTCCGACTCGCTTTCAGCATTCAGAGTTAGTGTTGGGACACTCCAAAGCGCTGCAGCACCAGGCGTCGGCGACCGGCTTTGTAGAAGTCCCCGCCATCTCCTGGTGTGGGCGATGACGGCAAGGAGGCAGAAGCTACACCGCTATACCAAAAGGAGGACTCGGGAGTCTTCATTTACCAGCCTCGCAAGCCAGCCCCCAACCGGGCAACAGTAATTGTTGCCCTGCCCGTTGTGCAATTTTCTGGTTTTCTCACATGCATAGAAGGTCACCAGATGTCGTGTTCGGTCCGGACCACAGGATCTATTAGTGCCTTTCGGTGCAGGGTTGACACCTATGATGTTCTCTAGCTAGGTGAGCTTCAGGGCTGCCAGCAGGAACACACTCTCCACACAGCGTCTGCGTCGCGTTCACTGGCAATGCAGTCCTTTGTTTGTGGCAGCCATTTTGTATCTTCCGGCAAGCTGGATGCAAAATTGCTGTTCGCCCGTTTCCTGGACGTTCTTCTCCAGCTTCCGAACTGCAACTTCATATGCCAGGCACCTTTATGTATGTATGTATGTATGTATGCATGCCTCTGTTCTGAGCTTCGACAAGCAATATTACTTCTGATTTCCTTAGGATCATGTCGGATCGACAGGAGCAATGGAGGAGATGCGTCTTACTCCATGGCCTATTAGCCTTGCCCCTCCCCTGTCTCAGTAGTTCAATAAGGGGGCTATTATGGGCCTGGCTGGGGCACCTGGCACAGGGTTTTTCCAACTGGGACCTTTCTACAATGAATACCGCAGAAAAACTGTCACCTCCGAGGGTGTCTCTCAGCAGGACCTCCACCATCGTCTGCATGTTACTTTGATCCCGAGCCTCAAGCACCCCAGTGATTCTCAGATTGTTCCTACTGGACCGGGATTCAAGGTCATCTTGTTTATCTGACAGTTCTTTGAGGGCTCTCTTAACTGAAGCCATTTCTCTTGTGGTGTGGGCGATTCATCCTTGACTGTAGACACCCTGTCCTGCACTTCATCCAAGCGGTCCTCGTGCTTGTCTAGACACACCTGCATCTGGTCCACCTTGCATGTTAGGGTGCTAGTTTCCCGTCCCGGGATTGTATGCTTGTCTGCACTTGTCCCAACCTATCCTCGATGTCTGAATGCACCCCATGGGTCAAGCGCCAGGGGTGAAACAGTGCCACCTGGGGATCCTTCTTCAAGGGACAGTTGTTTTGGATGTGGTGGGGTACTCAAAATGCAGTTTTGATTGTTTGCTGGACTTTTAAGATTTCGACATGATCATTAGCCAGTCAAGGGATGTTCTCTCCCAGTGGTTGTGCCTTCGGTCAGTGTTTGAGCGATACTCAGCGTTCCCCCCAGGGCTGCAGTGATTGACTGTGTTTCACACGGAGTGGGTATCGGGAAAGAGCCGCTGATCCCTCTCTTGCACACCTAGCGCTCGTGTTTGTTGTTAATGCGCTGCTGTAGGGGCCAGTGCTCTTATGGGCCAAAATGTGGGCTGTTTCCCTGCAGCATATTCACAGGTGCTGTAATGACTGACCGTCCCTCTACGGGATGCAGAGGTGCTGGCTAGGGTCTTTCCGTCTCGCCTCTTGCTGGGAGTGTTCCACTTCTCACAGCTCCCTCCCCTCGTAGAATGGGTGTCGTGGGAGAGCCCCCAATCCTTCTTGTGCACATGTGTCTGCTGTTAGTGTAGATCTAGTGCCAATGCACCAATATGCCAGAGTGTGGGTTGTTCCAGGTAGCAGGTCCCACCTAAATTGGCGCGGTTCGTCCTCCGGAGTGCTCTCCCCCCTTTTTGGATGTGTCTCAAGGGCTGAACGCAACCCTCCAGGAATTTGGCTTGTATTGGTCAGTGTTGAGGGATACACAGCCGGTCCCGCTCCACACCGGTTCTGCTCCTCTGCAGTGTTCTCTCAAACGTTGCAGCGCCTGGTTGAGCCTCTCATGGAGTGTGTGTCGGATGAGAGCCACCTGTCCTTCTTATGCACATAGTGGCACGTGGTTTGTTACTGTGCTGTTGTAGGGATCAACGTTCTCATGATCCACAGTTTGGGCTGTTCCTCTGATGTTTTAGGAGCCATTGCGTCCCCCCTCCTCGCCTCTTCCCCCCCCCCTTTCGCCGAGTGGGTGTCGGGTAAAAGCCCCCAGTCCCTCTCCCGCACTTATGCCTGTTGTTGCTGCGTGGATGCAGGGCCGGTACACCAGTGGGCTGGAGTGTGGGCTGTTCCGGGGTGCAGGCCCCTCTTGGATTGCTCTTCCCCTCTTTGAAATATATCTCAGATATGTCTTGGATATTACGCACGACCCTTCAGGTGTGCGGGATGTGTTGGCTCTGTAGTTAGTTGCTGACTCACCCCCTCCCACCGTGTGCCCAGGGTTAGATGATGGAGGCCTCTCAGGTCTGGTAGCATGTCTCCCGGGTCTTTATGGCGTTGCAGTTGGGGGGGAGGGACAGGCGAGCAGGTGAAGGACGATGGGCGCTAGTCCCCCCCTGCATCCCCAATGGGTTTTCCACCCAGGGGTTCCACCTGATGATGGGCCCACCCGCCCCCCAATCCCCTCTCCTCACCTCGGGTCTGGATCATTCCACCAGCACTAGTCTTCCCGCTGCAATGGATGCCGCTCAGGGTTTTTTGGTGTTATGCACCCAGGCTCCTCCAAGAGGTTTTCTTGTCTGGCCCCTGCTGCTTTCTGGTTCAGGAATTATGCAGCTTTAGCCAATTGCCCGCCCCGTGGCTGGGTGAGCTCCAGTCTATGATACGGGCCGGCACCAGGGACCGTGCACTTTTCTGTGTAGGTTTGCATGCCAGGCCTCCCCCACCCACCCCTGCTCTGCAGCGCCTGTCCCTCACACAGTGCGGTCTTCGTACTCAGTATGCTCCTCATTCGTAGGTCTGCACCTTTTTCGTCTCCGCTGTGGCACCCCGGGTTCTTGGATTTTACTTAGTTATGCCCCATAGGGTCAGGCAGTTTTGCAGGTGTTTTTCGGCAGGTTTGGCAGTCTAATTTCGGCAGGATGTTTCCCAGATATCTGGAGCTGAGCGGGTGTTCACAGGCCTGCGGCCATCTTGGCTGGGCTCACTAGTTCCCTCTTCAGATTGGATACCCTTAAGGTCATTTTCTTGGTTGCCATCACTTCCACGAGAGAGGTCAGTCAGCTCCAGGTGTCTGTTTACCTCCCTATTTGTTTTTTTCCAAAGAGAAGGTGACTTTGAGAGTTGAGCTGTCCTTTCAGCCAAATGTGGTCTCGGATTTCCATCTCTAATAGATCGTATGCTTTTTTTTTCCTCTGCCTCACCCTTCCTAGGCAGAGGAACGATTCCATCGTCTGGACTTAGTGCAGGCCCTTAAGTTCTATGTCTCTTGTACTAGAGAGGCTAGAAAAGATGACTAGCTTTTCATGGGTTATGCTAGCGCTCGTGCTGGTAGGCCTGTCGCCAAATGGACCCTGTCAAGGCGGATCATTCTCTGCATTTCGGAATGCTATGATCTGGCTGGAAAGTTTGGGCCTTAGGGTCTCGGAGCGCATTCTACTAGAGGAGTGTCTGCCACCTCTGTCCTGGACATCTGCCAGGCTGTGACGTGGGCTCCTTACTGCTTGGCTTCCCTTGCGGGCCAGGATGCCCATTTTGCTTGGGCAGTCCTCCAACGTTTTCTGGTTTATTTGATGTAATTGCTTCCTCCCTGCTCCAGATTTACCTACTGCTTTGTGAGTGTAGGGAGTGGGAGCAAATAATTTAATACACATTTCTTACCTCTCTGTAATATTCTTTCTGATGGATGTTCCTCCCACTGATTACTCATCACCCACTGTACCTGCCCCTTGTGGTGGATTGCTGCTACACCTCAGTGCCTCAGCTTCTGTGTGCTAGGGGAAAAAGGTGGAACTGAGGTCACGGGACGCAGGAACCTCAATATATACTTGCCCCAATGTCTTATCTGGCAAGGGAAGGATGGTCCTGCTGGTCCAAACTTAAGGCAGAGCTATTAAGTGGCGGCACTTGATATTTTGATAAGCTGCAGAGAATTAAGCTAGGATACTTGGCTTTGCCCATCGAGTCAAGGGAAGAGAGTTTCTTCTGATCCTGGAATAAGGTCTGGTGCGTGCAGGTTCCAGCAGTGCTTCACTGTAGAGTTAGAGTGCAGGAGCAGAGCCTTACCTTTCTTTGTCAGCTTCCAGCTGCTGCTGGAGGAGTTCAAGCATTTTGCCAAGGTATGGTACAGATAACCCATTTCCAATCATAGCTTGGAGGCTTATCACGTCAGCACTGCCTTTTCAAACATTTTGCGGCCACACAAGCTGGTATGGTCGCTGCATTCACATTTTTTTGGGCACAAAGTAAGGTTGTGTATTCAAAGTGAAACCCAGTCACCCATTTATATCTGGTTGTGTCTAACCTGAGCTCCTAAACTGGATAGTCAGGAAGTCTGTAATCGCATATGGCACATGCTTGTTTTCATGCTTGCATGCTAAGTAAACCCAGCCTTGTTCTCGAGTCTCACTCACTTCAGTCGTGGTCCCCATTTTAATGGGAACATGCAGGCAGCAAACTTTTGTTCCCTGATTTTTCAAGTGAGCATACTCTCATGAAGGCTTAGTAAAAACAAACTATATTGTTAGGCAGGAAATTCCAAAAAGTTGCAGGGTAGGTACGGCTAAGCAGCCAGACTGTGCACTTTGGAAGGGAGAGGGGTTATTATTATTATTATTACTATGGTATTGAGTACAGACCTAGCTTTGGGCAGCAACGGACCGCTTTACAGATGTTTAAAACAGTACAGATGCGTAACAGGGTGCTTTTCAGAGTTAACAATAGAAAAGATGTACAGTGAGGGTAGGATACAGAGGAGGGTGCGAGACAGGCATGCTATCGAGAGACGACACAGAGAACAAAAGTTTGTTTTAAACTGTAAACTTCTTTATTTAAAGTCAGGATGGTGTAAGGCCTAACTTGCCCTATCTCAAATTTGGGAATTTCCCTCAAATGATGCAACTAAGGAAAGTCTAAGTCTGCATGTCCAAAACCTATGTCTGTGTCAAAACCTATGCTTGCCGTCACATCTATCTAAACCGAGTATAAGGATTCTCTTGCTCAACAAAAAAAATTGTATTCAGAAGTAAAATGCAAAAACATAGTTCTGCTGGGGCTCTTTTTTGGCTCCCTTCCCTAAGTTCAAAGCATTTTACTTCACAAAGTTCTACAAGGTTTCTCAGGGTTCCCGTCTCCAAGCGCTAAACGCCTTCTGGTTTGCAATGTTCAATGGATTTCTCAGGGTTCCTTTCCCCGAGCACTTTGATTCTTCTGTATTCAACAGGTCTCTGGGTTCTCCTTCCCAAAGTTCAAAGTCTCTTGTGTCACTATTCAACAGCAGGTGTCTTGTTCTCAGTGATTACTTTCATTAAGTGCTTTGTCACTATATTTAACAACAGATTTCTTGTTTTCATGAGTTACTTTCATAGTTGGTTGGGGCCCTTTGGTCTAGCCACAGTTGATAGACAGCGCGGTCCACCCATTACAGGTCGCCCAACCACATGCCCTTAGCTTTCCAAGCTCTCCTCATTGTGTTTCACTCAAGTTTCTCAGCAATCACTCGGTTCTCTATTTAATTACTTTTTCTGCTTTGTTACAATAACCTTTCTTTGGCACCACTTTACATTGCTTTTCCTTATTTTGCTCACACTCCAATTTTCTCCCCTTTTCTACTGCACGATATCCTCTTTGATACTTGCAAGGGTTTGCCCATTCTTCAGAATTCTTAAAATTCGTGTCTTTCTTTATGCACGGTCAGTCTGATAGACAGTTTAACTTTCCTGCGCGCCTAAGCGTCATTCAGTTCATTGTACGCATCTACACTGGATTGTCCTCTTGTTAAGGCTTCTCCCCTTCGTTCGGAGACTTTCGTCAACGTGCCGACTGCACACGACCAGTCATTCGCATTCACTCGCACACCGTGTTTCTTAACAAACTGAAACTCACTGGTCACTCAGTGTATTCTTGCTGCTTCTTCGCTTTCCTGTTTTCTTACCATAGGCACTCCTGGTTGTTTCTCCACCCAGGGGGACGAGCACTCTGAAGCTACTGGCAAGGGGATGCCTGCTCACACAGACTTGTTTCACTACTGATGTCAGCTCCCCGGAGACTCAATTCTCTCGCCACGCTCCCGCAGACCACCCCTCTCTGCTTCACTACTGCGTATTAGCGTTCTAGTTTCTTCCGCTCCACAACAGCTCAGCTTGGCTTTCTTTCTGCACCTCTCCCATCGCCTTCTGATTGCTCTTGGGGCTTTCTCCTTTTATACAATTGCCAGTCAATAATAGGTTTGCAGGTGTGAGGTATCAGACTCGATTGCCTGACTTTGCTTGAGCCTATTAATGGGACATGTTTGGTTTGAGTCATAGTATTCCTCCATAGCTAGCTTCCTCGTCTCAGTAGTATACTGGTGTTTCGAAAGGGGGGTATGCCTTTCTCTTTTAGGCGTCTTCCTCGTCCCAGTACTTGGTGTATTTTCAGAGGGTAGGACAGGATAGGAATGGTAATATACTATAAAAGCTGAGGGAGAGTAAATTGGTGTTGGAAAAGGGGGGATACCATGTCTCGCCTTCAGGCATGCTTTTCCCAGTCCCCAAGAACCCTCTACTCGGGTGACCCTCCCTTGTGTGTCCACTCCCAGGTTCGGGATCCAAAAGAGATTTTCCTTCCCTGGCCACCTGAACAGAAGATCCCTGGGAGAGTACCATCCAGTTTCTCATAAGGGGTACATCTGTGTACAGGGTAGCGGGAAGAAGGGGGGTGGACAGCGTCTAGCGAGTCAGGTGGCATGGAGGGCAACGTGATGGCGAGGTGTCGAGGAGGAGAGATTCCTTGAAGAGGTGGGTCTTGAGTTCTCTTCTGATTTATAGGAGCGTGGGGGCGACTCTGATGATGGGAAGGAGGTTCCATAGTCTTAGTTTGTAGGCAGAGAAGGCTTGTTTTCTGGTCCTTTCTTTTTTTTCCAGCAGCAGATTTCAAGTCTGCATGTGTCTGGTGGTTCGCTGTCCGCGGTAGATGCTGACATGTTGTAGCTGGATGACTTAAGGGTGACTGCCTTATAGATGATGCAGCAAGACTTGAAGGTGATTCTTGCGTGCAGTGGGAGCCAGTGAAGGTCGATGAGGGCCAGTGTATTGTGGTCGTACCTGTGTAGACCCTTGATGAGGCGTATGGCTGCATGTAAGATACCTCTAATGGGCACAAGGGAAGAGGTTATGAGCCCTTCGAGGAGGGCATTGCCTACATCCAGGTGGCATAGGACCACTGCTTGAAAAGTGGATCTAAAGCTCTCCGGAGGGAGGAAGGGCTTGACTTTCTGCAGGAGGGAGAGTTGATTCCAAGCTGTCAGAGTTTTATTAGTTATGTGTGTCTTGATGGAGAGGTGTTTGTCTATGTGGAACCCGAAGCACTTGGCGCAGGAGGGCTTGGTACCAGCATATAAAAAACATTAAAGTATCTCCAAAAATCATGAACTAATCATCTAAACAATAATCAACTTGCCGGCAAGTAATACTTTCATGCACAGTACCTGCAAGTTTGTTTTGAATATATCGTTTTTTTTTAATTGGCTGAATTTGCTATGGATCACTCCCAACCTTTTGAGACCATTATCATTTCAGCAGTAGGTGGCTCCTTGCCATTCAACTGTGTTGACAGCACCCACTCCTTCATGTGATGGCCCTTGCTGGAGGCACCCTGCAAGAAAAGTTAACAAAGGTGGAGTTCAACGCTTACCTGGCATCCAGTGATAGTCTGTGGTCTAGGGGCCACATCTGATATATCTCCAATGGGGTGAACAACTCCTCCTTTGGGTGACACCCTCAATTAACAGGGTTCCAGGAGTCAATATGTCCACTATCACTACTTTTCATGCATTTATTAATTCATACATTTTGCACCTGCAGAATGTATTACGTATTATGTTTATGCTTGCCAGTTGTCATTTGGTTATGCTTTGTTCCTGTGTTTACTACAGAGATGATTTATTTTTCTTATTGATTTTAGTATTTTAATTGCTTTTGGACATCACAACAAAAGCATAAAAACTAAATAATGAAAGGCTTATTCCAAAATGAGTTGGCAGAGGTGGAAATCAAACCCAACTGCCATGCAAAGGAGGCAAATGCTCCTGCAACTTCACAACTAGCTCTGTGAAGATTCAGACTGAAGGAATACCGTAGAATGGGAACAGTTAGTCTTTGCTCAACTTTTTTCTTGACCATTCATGCTCCTCATTACACATTTTAATAAAGAAGACTATCGTTTTTTTGTAATGCTGTGGTTCTCTAACAACAACAAAAAGTATACATGCGCTGTTCCAAAGCGGTTTTGGCAGAGATGCTCAATTGGACGTCAAGGTTGATTCTCTTTGCAAATTCAACACTGTGAAGGTGAGTCCAGCAGAAGAGTAGATGAAGAAAAGCACATTGACATGTATGGATATAGGTTGATGTTCTTCTGCAGTTTATCTGGCTTTATCTGTAATGCGAAGAAGCTTAACATATTTATTTTCCCATTTCTACTATTTGTGGATTAATCTTTGAGTTTACAAAAGCAAATACAATTTTAAAACGTTTTTTAAAAAGCATTGGATTGCAGGGGCATTCGGAACGTGTTTATCAACATAGAATGCAAACTGTTTGCCCTTGCTTCACTTTTCCCTTCGGTCATCCAAGCCACAAGATCAGCATCATGCTGTATTGCCTTTGACATGAGTCTGCTTATTTTGCATCACCATGCACTCTGCTTCAAACAAAATCTCACACAAATGCTGCACAATGTCTGCCTATTGCCACACTGTTGTGGACAGGTGCACTTAATTTCTCTTTACACATATAAGTGACTGGGGGGAAAAAAAGAATCAAATGGAGATCACTCAAAGAGCCACCCTGTTTTGTGGGCATTGGGCTTATCGCATGTCTGATGATATTTCAGTTTAGGAGGCCATGTAGTAAGTTCTTTTGCTTTCAGAAGTTAGGAAAAGTGTGTCCTTAGAAATAAATGGGGCAATCTCAATATTTGGCTCCTAATTATAATGAAAATGCAGGAAATACCAGAGTTCAAGAGCAGCTGCAGAAGCGTTAACCTTTGGGCTGGTAAGGATGAAGGGCTCAACAGACGAGTTCCAGAAACAGGTTTGACAATCCGTGAATAAGGCTGTGATTTCCATGCTCACAGGGGCTTGCAGGAGTACAGGCAAAGAGGGCGAGAACAGTGACTGAAAGCTTAAACATCTAGTATGTGACCCGGGCTGATGGAAGCGGTAAAGGGAGCTGATGCGCAGTGGGTGCGTAGGTCCGTTATGGAGTCTGGTTTTATTGTTGGTTGTGCTGACAGTTCTCGTTTGTGCGTCAGCATGCAGAGACCAAAGAGAGAGGTGGGTGAAACTTCACCTGGCATCATTGGCAGAACCCCCTTTAAGGCAGCACAAGAAGAGCTGGATTCAGTTTAGGCCGCAGCAGCCAGAGAGTGCAGCAGTGTGGCTTAGAATCGAATCACTGGATGCTCAGTCAGGAGAAAGGGCTACAGGACATGATGCTTGAGGGTCCCACAAGAAAGAAAGGGGTGTGGCAGGCAGCTGCTTAGGTCCAAGCAAGGATGTTCTCTGCTGGAGTAGCCACATGTGAACAGGAGAATAAATGCGGTTAGCATTCCAAAGAGGCAGCAGGAGCTCCCACCATTTGAAGCAAATGGTCCAAGAGCTCAACGGGGTACTCATTGGCCTGCAGTGTGAAGGAATTCAGCTGTTCGCTTGAGTCAGAGGAAGGGGAGCCCGAAACCAGATTCACATGAATTACGAAGGAGTTGAAGTATGCAGTACTGTCTCTCACCAATACTTTACAGCTCAACGTCTTTATCTTCAGTCATTCCGAAGTATGTGTGCCACATCCATTCAAACCTGGATGGCATTCATATTAAGGACATTTGTGGGTTCTAGAGGGAGCCGACATAGTCAACAAGAGCCAGATAAACCCTTGCAGTGAAACACAAAAAGCCACAAACAAAATGTTTGAGCCACAGGACTTGACTACTGCTTGTTAGTGATGTTGCTCCTGTTCAGTGAGCAAGTCGCTATCACTGTGCTAAAAAGGCTTTACCGCTATGCAGTCAAATAAAAATTATAAAGCCATCACTAGCCTAAGACTCTAACACACTTTCACAGTGCAGGGTATCACCTTGGGTCATAATGTTGGCTCTTCTTAGGGCAGCAAATGAAACACAGTTGCTCCTGCTTTCAGGCCGACCCATGTAGAGTTTTCCTTATCTGCAAAATTGCTGTAAGTCAAAATACCAAACGGGCAATCAAAAATTCAAGATGACTAAGAATTAGAAAAAAATGACCTTGAGAGGGCTTTGTAATATAACTGGCTGCAGCAGTGAGTATACAAAAGGAGATTGGTATTGTGACTTGCTGTTTGAAACAGCCTACATGGTATCTTTGAGGGAAACTGACCTGGGAATGGTAGGACCTTCCAGGGACACGTACGCTTAGTTACATTGCCTGTGTGACTCTGGATGGAAAATCGCCTGCGGAATAAGAGGTACAGAAATCATAAGGGAAAAAAAACAGAACTTGAATAAGTAGTAATTTTCTAAAAGGGATGGCTAGATTGAGGGTTATGAATAACCTAATTTACAAACACTATGGTTGTCCACAGAAGATCTCGGCTGTTCTGGTTACAGCACTTCAGGCTTGGCGAAGTCTACAGGACATACCAGGGTCATCTCCACCTTTAGATATTATATTATTTTGTATATGCATGAGCTCTCTTGTCTTATTTCTAGGAGCGGTTGCATTTGATGTGACAAAATAATAGTCTATATGGTACAATTATGAAGTGTTCTGCTTGGATATGTTTGTGCTTTTCTAAAAATTATTATTTTTAAAGTGTTAACATTGTCAAACAGTTAAGCAAGTAGTAATATTGAAGTTAAAAAAAAATCTTTTCCTAGGCAAAGACACCCAACACCACAGTTTACACAGCGATGCTTCACAGATGAATGGGTTTCAGTCGGAGGAATTGAATCGGTTGCGAGAGGAGGTCGAAGAATTGAAAAAACAGAAAGGCATTTTTCAAGGACAACTAGCCGAAAGAGATAGTTTGATTGATAGTATGGTAAGAACTTAATTTGACATTTTAAGAGTTCCTAAATAATTTTACGCAGGAAGTAGTACCCAACTTTCTTGGTTATTTTTTTTTTTTAATGATGTTTCCTATGTACTTTGTGTCCGTCTCTTATTTTAGTTGATGTTTCCCCAAAAATGTGTTTATTTTCTTTGTAGCAGTTAACTTTCTCTTTTTTTTATTAATTTGTTTATTCTCATGCTGCCATTGTGAGGCCCTGTACCGTCATTGCAGCAAGAGTAGCTCCCACTTCGATGTCAAAGTGCAGCACCTCAGAAAAAATGCAAAGGCACACAAATTGATTTAACTTGCTTCATTCCACTGTCCAACCTTCTGCCTTTGGTTAATCTGGCACAAAGGGTAGTCTCGCACCAGTCACAGAGCTATCCTTAATGTACTATCCTGGTCATCTGGCATATCAGGACTAAAAGCTAACGTGGGCAAAATCTTCAATTTTTGCAGTAGCATATTCTACTGTCTGGTGAACCTTTATACTGTACATGTCAGTATTCTCTCAAATTTAACAAAGTTTGACATTTACAGATTGTGACTTGGATAGATTTGCATCCCTTTTGCTGCATTTCTCCTAGGAAAAATGCATGCATTCTTATCGGAGAATAAGAGCAGAAATTAGTCATGACTAGCCCACACTGGATGGGGCGAGGGTGCTCAGACTTTCCTTACATCTTGCCCAACTTATACCATATCTTTCATGCTTGAAAATTGATTTGGGCTCAATGGATTAAAGTAAAAGATTCAGTTTGCTGATGTACTTTTTGAAATGTGGCGACAAGCAAAATAAGCTCACAAAAACTGATTCAGTTCGTTTACAAGTTTGTTGTCAGAAAGCAATCTCGTTTATAGTTTTGTCAAAATAGTTTTTTGTCCTGTAAGTCTGTGTGATTCTTTTGGCAAATGGCTTAATTCCTCCAAATTAATTGTATGGCATTGGGACCTTTCTGTTTCTCACAATTGTATGGGCATTAATACTTTGACTATTTTTCCCAGAATGCTTTCTTTTGTCCGACTAGTGTACTCATACCTTCAAGGACTCTTCAACTCTGTCCTCATACTCTCTCTCACCTTCCGCTTTGCTTGAGTTTTTCATTGCTTGTCTATTGCAGCCCAACCTCTCGCTTGCTAGACTAGCCTCATCTTTCCAGCTCTCAAAGCACTTTGCACTGACATCCTGGTGGTGAATCCAGTTTCCCATGGTCCTCTGATGATGCATACTGCTAGAGTGGTTCCTGACCTTTTCTCCCTGGCATCTCTGCTGACTAAACAACACTACCTCCAGGATTCTGAACCCCACAAGCAACTTTGGTTCACCTGTATACAGCACAACAAAGGTTTAGGTGCATTCTGCTCACAGCAGTCATCGGACTACCAAACCTAAATGGCTAAACGCCTCTCAGGTCCCCACAGCTTCTCCATTTTGCTTGTACCACTTCTCATACTATAAAGACTGTTGAGATGGATTTTCAGAATCCACAATTTGGGTGGATTCTGAGAGGCCAACCTACTAGCCAAAGCTAGTTAAAGCAGAATAGCAGAGCAGTATGGTTTAGGCTCATTAGGGTGAGAATGGTCTAGTGCTGTGCAATGAGCACACACAGAGCACTCCAATAATTCAAGTTAGATAGAAGATGTGTAAACATACACAATTATTTATTTGCCCTTAAGAATACACTCTAAGCAATGCAAATGTCAGGTAAGTATTATCACACAACCACTGTCATACATATATAAACATTCACTATTGGGGTTCTGCCAACAGAACACCAAAACTTTACCTTTAGAAACACTTATGCAATGGTTAGCAATGTCCTGAGCCGCACTGTAAATAACTGTGTGGTTATGTGAGAACATAGAGCAACGAGTAATTTAGAACCTGTAGAGACAGGTAAGAAAGTTAGGTAGAACACTAAGATACACTGAAGACAAGGAGCCTAGTTCTTAATAAGTCCAGCCCTGCTAAGAATTGCAACCTAAAGGCCTAGTGCCCAAAAGTCACAAGTTCTTCTTTTATTCTTTATCTTCTCTTTGTGCCATTGTCTTTTGTGTGGTTTAGTGTATGTTGTGTATATTATGGGTATTGTATTACCTTTTGCTATTTACAGAGGGGGTTATATCTTGATGTATTTAGGGGTAAGAATATTGGTATTCTAGATATTGTTTAATGGGGTATTAATAAGATGTTATTGTTACTTTTATTGTACAACCTTATTGCAACCTGTGTGATGGAACTGCGTTTTGTTGACAAACTAATAAAGATTTTACAATCCAGAAAAAAATAAAATTAAGTACAGTTCTTACAAATTTCCCTCCCAATCCGACCATGCTAGGGAAAGCCTGGGGGGAATATTTGGCAAGCACAACACCAGCAATCTATCATGCAAGGAGAGATGGAGGAAAGGATGTAGGGAAGGTAAGGACAGGGTAGGGTAGAGGGGAGCACAGGGTGGGGTGAAGGAGGGTGCTGGGAAGAGAGGGAGGAACGAGTGGAGGGGAAAAAAGCAGTGAGGGAAGGAGACGGTGTAAGGGACAGTCAGAGAAGGTAGATGAGAGAGAAGGTGAAGGGAAGGGTCAAGAGAAGGGGATGGGAGGGTCAAGGGGAGGAGAAAGTGAAGGGGAGAGTAAGAAGGGGGCAAGAGTGGTGTGGGGATGTGTAGAGAAGGATGAGTGAGGTCAGAGGTTAAGGGGGGAAAAAGGTAGAGGCGAGAGGAGCACGAAAAGGTGGAGGGAGAAAAGGGAAGAAACAGAGTAGAGAAGGATATGAGGGAATGCTGAGGGGAATAAGAGATGGGGAGTAAAGAGGAGAGGAAGAACCAGGGTAGGGCAAGGAGAGGGTTTAAGTGCTTAATGGGGATGGGGACATGAGAGGGTGGTGAGGGGAGAAAGGAGCAAGGGAGTGGAATAATAATGGGAGAGGATGGAGGGAAGAGGAGAGGACGAGACCTGGGAGGGAAGAAGCGAGGAAGAAATGGGGAGGGAAGACTGAAGGAGGATGGGCAGGGTAGAGAGGTGGGGATGGAGTGGCGAGGAGGAGAGTGAGGAGATGCAGGGAGAGGAGAGGTAGTGACAGGATGGAGAGGATGAGCATATGAGAGGGTATAGGAGCAGATTAGGAGTGGAGCGTGGGGAGGAGGCGACATGGAGGAAAGGTGGCTGGAGGCGAGGGCAGCTGAGGGCAAGTGAAGGCTGAAGGCAAGAGAAATCAAGGCGGTGAAACAGAAAAGGGGAAAGGAGGGGGGTGAGGCGAAAATGAAAAAGCATGAGAGAGGAGGGCAGGGGAGAAAGTAGGAAACAGGATTGTAAAAGCAGGAGAGAGCAAAGAAAGGGTTTGCAGAAAGATAAAAGGTAATGGACAGATGGAAAGAAACAGTGATGAGCAATTAGGCTTAGGCCCTATTCTCGGAGTCAAATTATACAGTGGTGTAGAGGCCCAATGTCATCACGACCAACCTTGAAGGCCTGACCATTTAAAACCCCCTTCTTACTACACAGAAAGGGAAGTCTAAACCCCCATGGAGCCTTAGCACCTTTACAATTACCCAAAACCCCATGCTGTTGGAAGGCCTAAAGGGGGGGTTGGTAGGTAGAGACCATGTGAGGCAACCCGATAAGAGTCCAGGTGGACCAATGCTAGATCCTAGTGTCTGCAGCAGCCAGGAAGAAGCAGCAAAAGCCAAGAAAGATGTGCAGGACACTGTACATCCCAGAGGCAGTGAGCTACTGTTCTTACACCAAGGAGGCAGACCTGATTTAGTGTAGAGAGGGAAGTCCCATGTAAATAACGGAAGCATGAATGAATTGTGTAAGTCTGACACCCATCCCCTGTGGCCCCGTCAAACACTAATATCAGTCATTTCGTTAGCTAACCCATGTCATTCTGGATCGATGTATAATTTCAAGCCAAGATTTTTACAATTCAGTTGTCTTTATTAAACAACCAAAATGTGAAGGGATTTAGTAGAAATAGAACATGGTTGGAAACTCAATCCAAAAACCACACTCGGGCAATCTGGAGTACCGTAGTCAGTCAGTCCTTCTCTCCCCCTTAGTCTGCCAAGAAGAGGTCAATCTCTCACACTACCTTTGGGGATTTAAGTATACCTGCACTTTTGTCTTGGCCCCATGGATGGATTCTTGGCCTTTGTAGAAATTGTCAGGGTGCTACTCTTCTCTGGATGTAGAATAAGGGCCACCAGTCTTGTTTAAATGGGTTGCCAGGCCAAGGGCCATATGTCAAGCTTTGTTGAATCTTTGCCGAGATAGTGCTGGGCCCTGGTATTGTTAGGCTTGCCCCCCAGATGCTAGTCACATTCCCTTTAATACTCTTCCCACGACTTGCGTCTCAAACACCCTGGTTGTTCTTTGTCCCTTGACTTGGGCATCAATTCTACCTTGCTCTCCTCCTTCTTAATTCCCTCCTTCAAAAGGATTGTGTCCTCCCACGTATTCCTCATTTTTAGATATTTCCCCTTCCGTCTTTAGCTCTTTCAGAAAAAGAAATTTGGCAGAGGGTGCTGTGCATCGAGGCAGTCAACTCGGTGTCCCTTGAGTGTCTCCGTCTCGAGGTCATCACTGGTGTGTACAACACGCGCAGCACCCGCTAGCTGAAGTTCAGTTTTTCCTCAATAGCTAATGCTTCGAAAGGTTATGGCTCGCTTCGGTTTCCTCAAACTGCGACATATTGAAAAATGACCTTGCCATCGGCTTCATTTACGCCGAAGGCCGAGTTTAAGAAGTGTCATGACTGCAGCACCAAGATAGCTATTACAGATCCTCATTGGTGTGTCTGTGGTATCTTGGTGTCGACCACAGGACGGCAGACTTTGGGTCCTGCCAGTTCATGACAGGTAAGGCATTGAAGGAGCGTAAGGGTAAGCTAACAGTGGGTAGGCCCCCTATGAAATCCACCTTGATGACAAAGTCGAAAACGGGCTAGTGAGACGAGCGGAGAGGTGACTCTCCTCAGAGAAAACGGTCAAAGAAACGCTCACATTCCAGGAGCGGTTCACACCACTCCTCATCCTCATCAAGAAAGATGAAGAAAAGGTGCCATAGGTCTCCTTTCACGTCCTCCGATTCCTCGCCTGAGAGGAAAATAGCCTGCCCAAGTAAGTAGGTGACTCCGGCCGATTGGGAGGTATTAGGCAGGAAATTTTCAAAATCCTCGAAAGTGGCCCGACCCCCCCCCCCCTTGAAGTAAAAAAGCCATGCTCCTATTGTACCGTCAAAGGGTGACAATGTTATAGAGATTTATTATTTTGATGCTTCATCCCCTCTCCTAGTGACAACCCCCACCACTTTTTGCTGGATTTCTGGAACTTTTTCTGAAATCCTGAAGAGTGGAGCCTTTTTCCTCTCGTTCATTCTTATGGGCTCTGTCTTTTGGAACTCTATTCTTTGTATCATGCCTATCATATGGAGTCTATTTTCCTCCATAACTCTTAAAGGCATCTGTATTTTACCATTTCAGCACAAAGCTCCTTATGGGCAGTGTTGCTGGGGACCCTTAGGCTCCTCCTTTGAGGTTCTTTTTCTTTATCCTAGAGTAACATCAGTTTGAGGGGATTGTGTCCCCCGATGTATTCCACATCTATGACAGTTAATGTCCACAGCTGTGCTGCTTGGGAAACTTTTCGGCAGAGGGCGTCCTGCTTCGATGGCGTCGGTCTGTTGTCCCTCGAGGGCCTCCGTTGAGGGTCGACATCACCGGATGTTATATATAGGACGTACGGCGCCCGTAGCCTCAGTTCCGTTTTTTCCGCAAACGTGTTTGCTTCGGAATCTCGGCGTGCTCAATTCTTTCTTCGTGTACGATGTCTTCATTTTCTTCTACTACCCCGAAGTCGGGCTTTAAAAAATGTCGAGACTGCGATGCGAAGATGTCCATCTCGGACCCGCACGACATCTGCCTCTGGTGCCTCAGCAAAAGCCACGCCACCGACGGCTGCAAGGATTGCCAGTCCCTGACGTCTAAGGCCTAGAGGGAACGTAAGGGGAAATTGAAAGTAGGTAGGGTGTCTAAGCCCCGTAAAACGAAGTCCCCTGGGCTTTCGACCGATGACTCAAGGGGCGACTCTCTGCGTCAGCAAAAATCCAGGATGTCTTGGTCTAGGAGTGGTTCCTGCCATTCTTCTGCCTCGTCGAGGCATTCTAGGAAGCGCCGTCACCGGTCGCCTTCCCCGTCCTCATCGGAGGAGGACTCCGCCAGACAGTTGACTTGTCCCACCAAGTCTTCATCACCGTCCGAGTGGGATGCATTCCACCAGCAGATGTTAGCGATTTTCAAGTCGCAAGGCACAGTTCCGGCCGCGCTTTTGAAAGGAGCTGGTGGGGAACGGGCTAGGTCCACCACTCGCACGCCTTCAGGCTCGGGCGGTCGACGCGATCATAGGGAGCCGTCGAGGTCCCGCTCGGACAAGGGAGATTGCCAAAGCCATGCCAGATCCAGGTCCCTGTCCTCAACGCCATCGAGACCGTCAGAACCTGTGAAGCCTTCCAAGAAGGCGTTGACGCCATCGGCGCTGGGTCCGTTGAGGGACAGACTGGGGCTCCGTCCTCGAAGAAGTTTTCAATGCCGTCAGCGCCTCGGTCGACGGCGATTCCTATGGCGCCCTCAACGCCGTTTGTGGAGGATTTGACGGAGGTGCCCCTGAGGGCTTTGGGACCTGCGAGCAAGGCTGCCAGTAAGTCTATGAAGCCTGTTTTTGAGCCCTATTCTGTTCCTCCTCCTAGATTGGAGTTTTTCGAACCTTTTAAAGGATATTTTAGAGGTTGAGGAACTGTCTGATGAGGAGATGTGAACAGAACAACAGATTGACTACCCCTCGCTGTACGGTCCCTTCTGCACAACAGGTTAGCTGATATGGATCTACTTTCTCATTAGGTAGGTCAACTTCCTAGAACAGTTTAGGCATTTCCATGTACCACACAACTTTGATAACAAAAATATTTACTTTCTTTATTCATCATAAAACCAATCGAAAAAAATGACATGTAAATCATCTATCAATAAACATCATACAACACTTACATACAGCCTCGAGTTTACATTAATGGGGTAACTGAATTAAATTGTCTTCAAACATAACCTTTGGTGAGTTATGTACAAGAGATCGGAAAAAACATTTTTGATTCCCGTTTACAGTCAACATGACCCTCTCCTGGGTTGTCACTTCAACTTAGTTATTGGGCCATCGTCAGGACATACATAATTTAAGAAGGCGGATTTCGTTCCACAGTTGTAGAATCAGTAATCTGCTGTTCATATAATATGACTTGGGACTTCTGAGCATCTATGGCGAGTTACATTAGAAGCGTCCAGTATCTTTTTCGTGTCAACTTGTTGTTTGGCTGCTCGCATACCATTTGAGCTTATAATATCCCAATGCACCAGACAGTGTCATCAATCGGGGGAGAGAGCGTCACCCCTGAGCCCTCTAGTTTTCAACAGTCAGTGTTTGAGTCTCTTGCCGTGTTTACTCCCGACAGCCATTCCATGATGTGTAGCTGAGGATGGCCTTGCCTGTGCCTCCTGATGTAGCTGGGCATAGTCAGATGGAGGAACTCAGTCAGTCATTGCATGACGCTAGTGGCCTTTACACCTCTCTGGAGGTGGAGTTTGGCCGACCTGAGCCTGGGGCACATGCGGATTCCTCCTATCGGCGTCTCATGTCAAGGGTGACAGAATACTTGGGGTGGTCTGCTCCACCTGTTGAGTTTGCTCAGGATGATTTGATGGACATCCTGGATCAAGGTCCGCCCACTGACCCAGTGTTGCCGTTTCACATGGCTTTGCAAAGGAGGGTGGCAGCGGCTTGGATTGCTCCGGAGAGTCTACCGGCATTTAATAAGTCGCATCTGAAGAAAAAAACGCCCATCCAGTAGTGACCCCTGCTACTTATCGACGCACCCTACTCCGGAGAGTTTGGTGGCGCAGGCGGCTACAGCCTCCTCGAAGCAGGCTGCGTACCCTACCATCCCTCTTGATAGGGACGATAAGCGCTTTGATGGTTGAGTGAAGAAGGTATTTCCGGCTGGGGGTATGGCGTTGAAGTCGGCAACTCCACTTGTGCCTTAGCGAGATTTATACACACTCTGTGGAACTGTGCGTCTTTGGTGGCTGAGCATATTCCCGAAGGGGAAGAAAGGGATGCTTTTCTAGCCCTCGTGCAAGACTGCAAGGATGCCATGTGCGAATCCCTTCAGTCGGGTTTGGACACGGCAGACTGTGTCAGCCGCTCCATGGCTGCGAGCACTGTGATACACAGGTTTGCGTGGTTGCTGAAGTCGGGGTTTGCTCCTTATGTGCAATCTCATCTTCTGAACATGCCCTTTGATGGGGTTCATCTGTTTGGCAGCAAGGCTGACGAGAGCCTTGAGAGGTTGCACACCTCCAAAGCTGCAGCAAAGTCTTTGAGTGCTGCAGTATGTCAACCTCTGCCTTTTCGTCCTATGGGACAGCAATGGAGGGGAGGTTCCTTTCGGTACTACTCTTCCTTTGGTAGATCGAGAGGAGCTGCCGGTCAAAGGGACCACCGTAGGAGTACCCGGGGTGGAAAGCAAGGTACTCGGGGTGCCAAAGCCGCTCGGCCAGTTACCTCTTTGCCCTCAGACACTGCCGCGTCCGCTCAGTCATGAGGCCATATCCTATGGTTCGCCGGTTGGGGGCAGAATTGCACAGCATCTTGGAGAATGGCGGGCCATTACTTCAGATGTGTGGGTTCTGGAGATCATAGCCCACGGCTACTGTCTTCCCTTCCGGCAGAGGCCTCACGACAATCCACCAGGGAAGCTCTCTTTGAAGCGTCCGGATCCTCTCCTTGTGCAGGAAATCCTATCCCTGCTGGAGAAAGGCGCCATAGAACCGGTGCTTGTAACGGAGAGGAACAAGTGATGGTATTCCCCTTATTTTTTGATTTTGAAGAAAGACTGGGTATTGAGACCCATCATGGACTTGCGCGGTTTGAACAAACTCCTCAGGAAGGACAAGTTCAAGATGTTTACTCTCTCTCAAGTCCTTCAACTTCAGGACTGGTTGGTGTCTCTGGACCTCAAGGACGCTTACTTCCATGTGCCGATCCATCCCAAGCACAAGAAGTACCTGAGGTCCGCGGTTGGTGACTCGCACTTTCAGTTTCGGGTCCTGCTGTTCGGATTGACCTCCGCCCAAGGGTTTTCACCAAGCTCATGGTGGTGGTGGCAGCGCATCTCAGGAAAGGGGGGATTCACGTCTACCCCTACCTGGACGATTGGTTGATCAGGGGGAGCTCTCACGAGCAGGTCCTGGATCATCTGTCCGTCACCTGCCACTCCCTTCACAAGCTGGGCTTCTCCCTCAATTTAAAGAAGTCCCATTGGACACCAACACAGCGGCTCCAGTACATCAGAGCAGTGCTCGACACATCCCTGGGGCAGTGTTTTCCTCCCCAGGTGAGGGCTCTTCACATTCAGCAGATGGTGCACGAGTTTCAACTTGCCCAGAATCTCCCAGCGTCCGAGTTCTTGAGACTGCTCGGCCTCATGGCATCCTCCATTCTTCTGGTGCTAGAGGCTCATCTGCGGATGAGATCTTTGCAGTGGGCACTCAAGCTCCAGTGGTCTCAGTCCTCCGGCAGGCTGTCGGACCCTGTTCAGGTGCCGCCCTCGGTCGCCCAGGACCTTCTGTGGTGGGCCGTCGAAGGCAATCTGATGAAGGGGGCCCCATTTTGGCTGCCCTGGCCGGAGGTGACGATCGTGACGGACGCATCCCTCACAGGATGGGGAGCTCATGCCAACGAGTCGACAGTCAGCGATCGTTGGTCTCCGTCGGAGTCCAGACTCCATATCAATCTGTTGGAGCTGAGGGCCGTCAGGCTTGCCCTGAAGGCTTTTCTGCTGACTGTGCGAGGAAAGAGTGTCCTGATTCTAACGGACAACACGGTGGCCATGCACTACTTCAACAAAAGGGGGGGGGCAGGGTCACTTCTTCTGTGCAGGGAGGCGATGCAGCTCGAGTTCTGTGCCATCCAGCAGGAAGTTTCGATCTCGGCTGTTCATCTGGCCAGAGACGACAACGAGACAGCAGACACTCTGAGCAGGCAGAGCACGATCTCACGAGTGGGAGCTGGCTCAGGAGATTCTCCTAGAGATCTTCGCCCTTTGGGGGACCCCTCAAGTGAATCTCTTCGCCTCCAGTGTCAACCGGAAGTTTGCCAGTTTGGGATCTGAACTTAGTCTTGAAATTCTTGATGGGTGCTCCATTTGATCCTTTGCACTCTTGTCCTTTGAGACTGGTGACCTTCAAGGCGGTTTTCTTGGTTGCAGTTACATCTGCTCGCGGAGTGAGAGATTTGCAGGCACTATCATCTAAGCCCCCCTTTACTTTATTCCACAAGGATAGGGTTGTACTGAGGGTACGTCCATCCTTCCTACTCATGGCTAGTGTCTGATTTTTATTTGTGCCAGAAGGTGGTACTTCCTGCTTTCTATCCTCCTCCTGGTAAGGAAGAGAAGAGACTCCATAGGTTGGACCCTAGCAGAGCTTTGAGCTTTTATATTTCTAGGATTTCCAGGGTCAGAGTGGACAACCAACTTTTTGTGGGGTACACTGGACACCGATTGGGCCAGGCTGTTGCCAAACAGACCTTGTCCATGTTGATTATCCTCACCATTGCTGAATGTTACAGACTGGCTTGCAAGGACCCTCCAGAGGGTTTGCATGCTCATTCCACCAGGGGCGTGGCTACATCCACAGCCCTGCAACAGGGAGTTCCTGTTAGGAACATTTGTGAGGCTGCTACGTGGTCTTCCATCCATACCTTTGTTAAGCATTACTCCCTGTTCACTTTCCATTGTCAAGATATGGCCTTTGGTAAAGCGGTGCTTTATTCTGCTGTCTGATTGGGTATATCTAAATTCTTCTCCCTCCTCCAATCTCTGATACTGCTTTGGGAGTCTGTCAAAGATGAGGAATAAGTTGGAGGACACAATCCATTTGAAGAACAAGTTACTTACCAACTGGTAACCTTTTTCGACTGGATGTTCCTCCAACGTATTCCTCATCGCCCTGCCACCCTACTCCTCGGAAGAATTTCCTATGCGATTTCAGCTTGCGTTCCCGCAAGGCTATATGCAGTCAAGGAGGCACTGTGTGTGGTGATGTCACACGTTGTGGAGGGGGAAAACATGAACTGAGGCTACGGGCGCCGTGCATGCTACTCATAACATCAGATTACATCACCCTCAACGGAGGCCTTTGAGGGACATCGACCCAACGCCATTGACGCAGGATGCCCTCTGCCGAAAAATTTCCGAAGCAGCACAGCTGTGGATATAACATGTCAAAGATGAGGAATACGTTGGAGGAACATCCATTCAAAAGAACGACACCAGTTGGTAAGTAACTTGTTTTTCGAGTGGATTGTGTCCTCCAACGTATTCCTCATTTTAGATGTATTGCATCCAGCTGCTTCGTAAAAAAGTTTGGCAGAGGGCGCTGTGCGTCGATGTCGTCGAGTCGATGGTCCCTCAAAGGCCTCCGTGGAGGGTGACGTCATCGGGTGTATAAGTACCACACGCGGTGCCCGTTGGCCTCAGTTCTGTTTTTCCGCCGTATACGTTGCTTCGGAGATTCGGCACACCTGAGGTTCTGTGTGAATAACCAAATATAATGAATATGTCCTCGTCATCGACGCCGATCACAACCCCGAGATCGGGTTTCAAGAAGTGCAAGTCGTGCGGTTCAAAAATGTCGATCACAGACCCGCACCAAGAGTGTTTGTGGTGCCTCGGAGAAGACCACGACATGGAGGCCTGTACGAAGTGTCAGGCGATGACGGGGAAGGCCTTGCGAGAGAGGAGGGGAAAACTACTGGTAGGTCGTAAATCCGACCGTAAAGACTCTAGTGTCGAGTCGAGGTCCCGTGAGAAGTCTCCTCGACGCGAAAGGCATCGGTCCAGTCCCGAAGTGATTCCCATCGCTCGTCGTCTTTGATGAAAAAATCGAAGAAACAGCACCACAGGTCCACCTCATCCTCAGACGAATCCCCAAAAAGGATGAAATGTCCCACTAAACATTTGTCATCCGAAGAATGAGAAGCATTCAGGGTTAAAATGATGGAGGTGTTCGAGAAAGCAAAGCCTCGGTCCGCGCCTTCCTCAGAAGCCGGCCGGGAGCGTCATCGCTCCGACACTCGCGCGCCCTCGAGCCCGGGTGTTCGAAAGAGGAAGGATGGAGAACCTTCTAGGACGCTGAGCGAGAAAAGCCGGTCGAGTCGACTGCTCAAGGTCACCGACGCCGTCCGAGACTGAACACCCCTCGAAGGGCAAGTCTTCGAAGAGTGCCTCGACGCCCTCAAAGATGGATATTACGTCGATGCCATCAACGCGCTTGTCGACGTCGACCCCGAAGCCCTCGGTCCTGAAAGCTCCAGTTCAGCCAAATCAGCCAGAAAAAGGGAAAGGGAAGGGTACAAGACCTGTAATGCCTTCGGAACCAATAATACTCCTCCATCTCTCCCAGAAAAGGTTTTCAAGCCCCTTCCTAGGAAGGAGTTCAAGTCCCTGACCTCAATTTTTGAGGAACAGGAGAAATCTGATGAGGAGAATGTACCCTTTGGGCTGGAATATGGCACACCAAATGTCCCAGAATGTCTGATTTCAGAAGAAAGCAGGCTGAGGGATTTGGTTGAATCACTACACAATGCAAGTGGTATTGATACATCTTCTGAAAATGACTTTAGTAGACCAGAACCAGGAGAACATGCCAGTCCATCATACCGTCAGCTAATCACAAAGGTGATAGAATATTTAGGATGGGCCAGACCTCCAGACCAATTCATCCAAGATGATCTAACAGACATATTGGATCATGGTCCTACTGAAGACCTAATACTACCTTTTCACGTAGCATTGCAAAATAGTGTGGCCAAAAACTGGGAGACTCTGTATTGTACTCCACCAGTGAATAAATCCCTCACTTCAAAATACCGCCCTGCCAGTAGCGACCCTGGCTATCTGTCTAAACATCCCACTCCAGAGAGTTTGGTCATACAGACAGCCACAGCTTCCAACAAACTGGCGTACCCTTCTATCCCTCCGGACAGGGACGATAAGCGTGTGGATGGCTGGGCACAGAAGGTATTTTCAGCTGGGAGTATGGCGTTAAAATCAGCCAACTCCGGAGGGGGCGCTGTTGTGCACAACCAATATGGCCGCCTGAGTGGAGAGCTCCGGCTCCAACATTAATCCTGCATTGAATATACTACACGTCCGTGAAAAGAAAATTCCTGTGGCGGAAGACCTTCAGAATACACACAGAAAATACTGAGCCCGTACGTCCAAGGAGACCCGCTGTGTCTGCTTGGAGGCGTCTCGGTGGTCTGGAGGTGCCGACGCGGCGGCCCTCCGGCTCCACAGCACATCTACTGCGAGCCGGGGGTTCTGCCGGGAGAAGCGGGCCGCAGTGGGGGAGGGGCGCAGCGGTGATCACGCACTGCGTCGCCCACAAGACGAGGGAAGACACAGCTGTTGCTGGCTTGGAACGCAGGGGGGCCGCCTGCGGAGACTGCCGGCGCCTGCAGCTGCTGCCGCCAGAGATGAAGATTGGAGGGCCGGCCGAGCGACTGGAGAGCATCATACGGCTCCCGCGGCTGCCATATGCCCGGCGTCGTGGCTGCTGCTGGCGGGCTGCCCCCCCCCCTCTTTCCCGTGTCGACGGATCGAGGAGGAAGAAGCAGGTGAGCGGCACGGGGGCACGCGGGGGAGTAGTGTCGCCCCCCCATTTCATGAAGGTGCAGTGGGGCGGACAGGCCCCCCCACATAACGTCAGCTGCCTGTGCCGTGCCATAACCCCTCAAGGAGAGCTGGGGGGTGGCCTGTTGCCACAAACCAGACACCGAGTTCAGCACTGAACCTGAGTTGATGTGGTGCCGGGCCCACACCATATGAAATACGGTGGAAAACGTGGTGATTGAGTCCATTGTGTGGCTGGGGGTTGCGACTGCCATTGCGGAGGGGACGCGGAGGGCCGTGACCCCCCCCCCTTCCCCTCCCGTCCCCCCGGTACTTAGCGGGAATCACCGAATAATGTGACATTAAAAACACATGAGGTGTGGTGGCAGGTGCATTGCCAACACCCGGCTACACGCAGGCTGACCCTGGAGGCTCCTGCTGAACAGTAACCCATAAACCCTGGAGTGGTGCAGGAGGGGCACCCCGCTGTGAGCTGTGTGGGGGCAGTACATGTGACCAAACATTCGGGACCAGCCCAGAGGTGATCCTGGCCCTGTAGAGGGCACAAAGAGACTGTTGAACACCCGGAGGAGGGAGGCTGCATTGTGGGCCGCGCCACCGCGCTACCCGCCCTTTCACCCGTTATTGAACATTTACACGGAAATCTATACTACGTGGGAGGACATAGTCCACTCCAGGGCCGTATACTATACTACATGGGACGCACTGAGAGGAAAGGCACGGGGGGGAGAAAGACCGGCACGATGGACTCCTTTGCCAGCTCCCAGCCACACAGGGCGGCCGAGGAGGCGCCACAGGAACACGACAAACAAAGGGAAGACCCCTTGGACCGCCTGGCGACACTGGTCCAGAATGGCTTCATGGCCGTCAACGTCAAATTGGACGATATAGTCGCAACGATTTGGTCCCTGAAAGCCGGAGTGGAAAAGGAGAGTGTGCGTATCACGTAAGCGGAGAGCAGGATCAGCACGAACGACGACACAATATCACAGCATGGCCGCGACATAGCCCGCATCCAGACAGAACTACGAAAAACTCAAAGTGCGTGCGAAGATTTAGAGTCAAGATCTCGGAGAAATAATATTCGAATTGTTGGGGTTGCGGAGACTTTTGGCAAATGCGACATGGAGAGACAAGTAGAAAACTTGCTGAGAAACATCCGGGGAACAGACTCCTTCTCCAAACATTTCCTTGTGGAAAGGGCTCACCGCATGTTGGCACCACCGCCGAAGCCTGGGGCACCCCCCTGCACCATAATAGCACGCCTCAATTACAGAGATAGGGATGGATGTGATACTGAGACTGTCCCGAGAGAAAAGTACTCTGCATTTTGAACACAACAGAATCCATATACATCCGGACTTCTCCACTGGCATACAGGCACAGAGGCCGTCCTACGAATTGGTTAAGAAACAATTGCGAATACGCAACGTATCATATGCCCCCCTCTTCCCAGCGAAATTGAGAATCCAACATGGTGGGAGAGCTCACTTTTTTGAAAACCCCACAGAAGCCATGACATACATCGAGGCCTTTATTCCTCTACCTCCAAGAGACCGGGGGGCCGACCAGAACGACAGACCACACCTGGGGGATGAGATACCAGATTCAGCTGATTGACTGGAATAAATCCTCAGACCCCAATTGGGGGTAAGAATCTGGAAAAGGGGAAATAACTCCTTATTCGAGGAGGTGCCGACTCCCTGTCGCCCAGAGAGAGGGACATTTTGCAATGTAGACGGACTGAACGAAAACTTTGAAGTTAACCGAGCAGAGAGCCTCCATTGGGGCAAGCCAGGTGCATGCAACAGGAGACCCTCAGGAAAGCTCCACAAGTTTAGGGGGATGTGTTACGGGGCAGCATCGTCAAGTTGGGGGAGATGATGTGGGTGGGGGACTAACATATTATGGGGTGTTCGGCTCAATTGAGCAGGGCGGGGAGGTGGGGGGGGTTTCAGGAGCTGGGCTCAGTTGGAGGAGTCCTTCAAGTTATAAAACGTGGTGACATTGCAACACATGGAATTCTCCTAAGTAACAGCAAGCAAAGAGACGCAAAATGGGTATACAGACATGGCTAACCCTGTCAGAGTGGCCCGAGGGCTTAAACTGAAATCCCTTACGTGGAACGTCCGGGGGCTGAACAATCGAGCCAAGTTGAACAGGGTGGGGGCCTATATCACTCGTCATCGCCCTCAGATTGTCATGTTACAAGAAACTCATGCGCTCCAGAAGGTTAATACCGAGTTCTTGAAAGGGTGGGGTAAACATAGATACTGTACGGAATACTCCTCACAGGCACGAGGAGTACTGACCCTGGTTCACCCATCCGTTGGGTTCCAATCGGAAAGAAGTAAAATAGAACCGCTGGGGCGCTACGTTATAGTGTGGGGAAGTATTGCGGGGGGAAGAACTGATATTGATAAACACGTATGGTGCAAATGTGGATGATCCTGATTTTTACACTAATGTAATTCAAGAGATTGGTTTATGTGGAAGCGAGCACATACCGTGGGGGGTAGATTTTAACACCATATTGGACACTGTCCTAGATCGTTCCACCTCCACACACAGGAATCCCACGAAAACAGCTAACACTTTACAACAAATCATCTCATATCGCTGGTAGATGCCTGGAGAACACTACATCCACAAAAAAGACAATATTCCTTTTACTCCTCAGTGCATGACACCGAATCCCGCATTGATTACTGGCTGGTGTCTGCGTCTCTTATGCACCAAATTAGCGATAGTGAGATATTTCCCCGCACCCTGTCGGATCACTCCCCTATCGTGTTAGACATGACGCTAGGCAACCTCGGACCCCCGGTCAGGAGATGGAGGATGCCTCCCGACATCCTTAAGGATCCGGCAGTGGCAGAGGAATTACACACTGAGGTAGAATTTTTTTCTTGAAACCAACAAAGACTCAGTAAACAGCCCTGTGTTAGGCAGAAACCTGTGCAGTTCCCTTAGGGACCACTGCAAAAGATTTAGGACTACAGGTGGTTGGCAGTAAACCCAATTGGTAGCAGTCTGTACCACCCAGATTTACCTGGTAGCTGTGGCTGAGCAGTCGGACTTCTCTCAAGAAGAGTTAGGCAGTATACAGAGTATACACAATAGGTACAGAGACACAGTAGTACAAGCAAACACTGACCAGAGCTTTGGTGTAAAAGTATATAATTATTTATTTAAAGACACACTTGTAGTTTACACTAGCACAAAAAGAGGCAAGTAAATTCAACACACAGTCACTATTACTAGATGTACATCCCTTATTCCTTATTAGACAAGTCTTAGTTAACACCACTTATGTCCAGACAGAGGTGGGCGCTTAACTAAAGATGGCACTCCAATAAGTTAAGAAAAAGGGAGGGAAAAGGCAGAAATTAGGAAAAGCACACAACACAATACTTTAGAAGCACCCAGCAAGGCAGGAAAAGTCAAGTCTACTTGTGAGCAAAAAGTTCAGAGGCCAGGCTCCCTCTTTGAGAGAACAGAACACCAATGCGCCCAAGATCACACTGTTTTAAAAGTCTTGAAAAGTCTTGCAGGGAGTTCAGAAATGAATTGGGTCAGCTCAGAAAAGTTCAGTTAGCCAGCCTAGGGCCAACCCAAGTGGTAAGTGGAAGCTATAAGAGTCACCCCACACAGACCGTTGCGAGGGAGGCCAGGCGGACACAGTACCTTCAAAGTGGAGAGGATCCTCCAGCGGGGGCAGTTGTTCCTGGCAGCAGGTGCAAGTCACGGCGTCGTCCAGAGGAAGAGATGGTCTCGACGTGGAGGAAAGCTGAAGGTCGTTGCTCTGCCAGGGAAGACACCAGCCGCGGAGTTCTCCGGTTAAAAGGTAAGACCCTTTTATTCGCGGTGGTGGAAAAACCGTGGTATTCCGGTTGCCGGGGTGCTTGGCACAGGCAAGGCAGCCACGAGTTGATCCGGGAAGGCGAAAAGACGGGCAAACTGGTTATCCCCACCAGTCAAAGGAAGAAGACTCTCCGGACTGGAGATCTCCTCTGTCGTGGGGAAAAGTGGTGAGACGGTTCAGCAGGGCTCCACCGGTGGTGTCGTCAGCTTCTCCTCCTTCGGATTCTTTAGGTCCTGTGGCGACTTCTGAAGTTCCAGTCCCCAAAGCCCTGCTTTTATGCAGCAAACACCCATTCATTCAGCCTAGCTGTCAATCAAAACATGCTAAGTGGTGAGCCGGGCGGCTCACCACTTGGGCCAATCACACAAGAGTGCGACTTGAGTTGCCAAGGCAACTCAGTCCAGGGTGCCTAAATCCCCTCCCACAACCCCGCAGGTACCCAGACAGAGTGGCACCACTTTTGGAGGTTTCTTTGGAGAAGCCCGCCAAAAGGTGGAACATAGGGCTCGACTTGGGTTGGAGTCACAGAAGCTAAAACAAACGCCATTTTGGAACCAAGTTTCGGCAAAAAATACCAACCAGTGATTTTTTATTAATTTAATAAACCAGCGGTATGTTCGAGGCTATATTAAAAAGTGGTAGCCTCGAACAATGGGAAAATCCCATAGGAGAATATTCGCGGTCGAATATAAAAAGTAGTATCCACTGCCACCAGCCAAAACTCGATCAGGGGGGACGAAGATGTGCCCCCTCGAACAACAGACCCCCGGGGCAATCGAATTACCCCACCCAGTACGTCCACAAGATGATGGTTTGTACTGGTTCCTGTTCATAATTTGGGACTAGTAAAGCCAATGGTGACTTTACATGCCCTGGGAGACAGTAGTCAGTCCCAGGGTATAGAGTCTATGTTTGGGGGTCGCTACGACACCCCTGGGTTACGGCACGGAGGGTGCTGTGTAACCCACATACCAAAAACACATGAAGCCCTATGGGGTAAAGGACCCCATAGCCCAAAAAACACATTCAAAGTCAAAGGAACACCTCAAATCATGTCTAAGAGTGGGACAAAAAGAGAAAAAGAAATTAACCCAAAAAATCCAGCAAAGCTGCTGGGGGACTCACTAGGTTTGGGAAATTAGCCTTTACAGAGAATTCGCCCTAACACCCCGCAATATTATGGGAGATGTTTAAGGCATGGGTGAGGGGTATCCTGATCTCCAAATCCACGGGGCTGTTGAAGGCGGTCAGGGGGGAACTGGCGGAGGTGGAGAAGCGGTTGGGGGAGTTAGAGCAACAATATACATCCCTGCATGAAGACAGCACCCTTGCAGATATTAACAGTAATCTACAAGAATTTGGTAAATTAGCTACCAGGGAATTGCTGTATATGGCTACTCCGGCCAGAGCTCGCCGGTACGGCGAAAGATACATGGCGGGGCGGACCTTAGCTAACCTGCTGAAGGTTGAAAGATGCCACACTCCAATTTCCAACATAATAGCGAGCGATGGCACAGTTACGACAAGCAAGGAGGGTATAAATAGAGAATTCTCCCATTTTTATAGAGAATTATATGCCAACCATGATTTGAAAACTCCCAACGAAATTAGGGAATACTTGGATGGTATCACGCTCCCAACGTTGCTAACAGACAATAAACTACTGTTAGACCAGCCCCTCACGATTGAAGAAATGAAGGAAGCGATTAAATCACTGGCTAACGGCGAAGGCTCCTGGTTCAGACCGTCTAGGGGTTGAGTTATATAAGGAGCTAGGTGAGGAACTCGCCCCGATATTGCTGTCCATGTGGGAGGAGGCCATAGAGGTGGGGACGCTTCCAGCGTCCATGAGAGAGGCTATAATCACTGTACTCCCTAAGCCCAGGCGCCCCCCCCCAATGAGATGTCCTCATACAGGCCCCTGTCCCTTATAAACTGTGACGCTAAGGTATGTGCTAAGATTCTGGCCACTAGACTCCTGTCTCACATGCCAATGTTGGTACACCCGGACCAATGCGGATTTATCCCCACTAGGTCAACGGCACTTAATTTGCGAAGACTATTTGGTGTCATGGCTCAGATCAAGCCGGAAGCCCAAGCGGTGGCTGTGTCTCTAGATGCCGAAAAGGCGTTTGACTCCGTGTCATGGACGTATCTGTTCATGGTGCTGGAGAAATTTGGACTAGGCCCATACTTCCTGAAATGTGTCAAGGTACTATACTCTAACCCGGGAGCCAGGGTATTGACAAATTGAACCATGTCAGAATTGTTTGAGCTGGGGAGGGGTACGAGACAGGGTTGCCCGTTCTCCCCCATACTGTTTGCCCTGACCGTGGAACCAGTTGCAGCAGCAATTAGAGAACATCAGGGACAGAGGGGTATATGGATTGCGTGCATGACCCAATCAATATCCCTGTATGCAGATGACGCCCTACTATACATCCGGGAACCGGACACACATTTGGGCCCAGCGATGGAGGCAGTGCACAAATTCGCAGAATATTCAGGATACAAAACTAATTGTTCTAAATCTGAAATCCTTCCCCTAACTCCAGCTACCAGATGTCCAAACGCACGGCCTACAATGGTCCTCAGACAAGATAAGATACTTGGGGGTTATTGTGTCGGGAGACAGGACATCCTTATTTTTGAATAACCACGAATCCCTATTGAATACTATTTCTACTAAGCTCCGCTTCTGGGCTAAACTTCCCATTTCACTTATAGGCCGGGTAGCCATACTGAAAATGGTCATCTTTCCTAAACTACTGTACATATTTACTAACATTCCGATTTGGCCTGGTAGACGATTCTTTGACACTCTTAGATCCATGGCTGTGGAATTTATCTGGTGCGGGGGGGCGGCCAGGATGAAATGGGAAAAAATGGTGGAACCATATAACAAAGGTGGCATAGCAGCTCCTGACTTCGAATTATATTATCTAGTCGCACAGGCCCAGTTTGTTAAGCATTGGTATGATGAGCAGGACACCTCACCTCACCTTTGTCTAGAAAAGCACGCTGCACGCCCAACCGATATCAGGTCAATCATCTTTAAAGGTACACACAGTGATGAATGCCCATTCGATCCAGTTAGTAAAACAACACAGGCATGGTCCAAACTCTACCGTAGGCTCGGGGTGGAGCCGCCTTACTATGCTGAGGCCCCGTTCTGGAACTTCCCTGGCATAGCACCCACATACGATCCAGGTATACGAAATAAATGGGACCCGGAAGAGGAATTTAAGATTAAGGACATATTCCCTAATGGTAAATTCATAACATTGGAGGAATTCAAAACAGGGATGGGAAGTGACCAATTGATGATATTGCAATATCATAGAATGAAAATGGCCTTTAAAGCTAGGTGGCCAATGTTCCCAGAGGAACCCCCACCACACCTGTGCCTAATGTCCCTGTCAACCCGGGCGGGAACCAGTGTCTCGGGGCTATATGCGACTGTGCAGGCAAACACTCCAACGGTAAATGTAATAAAGGCCTCCTGGGAAGCAGATCTGGGTGAAAATATAACTGACAGAGATTGGGAGAGGTATTGTGAGTTGACCCGGAAGGTGTCCATGAATGCAGGCCTCCGGCTGATTCAATTTAAGATTTTAAATAAATTGCACTATACCCCCCAAAAAGTGGCGAAGTTTATAAATAACAGTCCCGGTAAGTGTCAGAAATGTGGGACGGATCAGGCTAATTCGATTCACATGTACTGGAGTTGTCCTCTTGTGCGCGAATTCTGGGGCGAGGTAGCAAACATCCTAGAGGAAGTAACCCAGATACCGGCAGACCTCGCACCACAAAAATATCTGTTTGGGGTTATTGGTAAACAGTCTGAGGTAACAAGAAGGCTCTTTAACATTACATGCGCAGTGGCAAAAAAGTGCATTCTGCAAAAATGGAGGAGTGCACATGCACCACGAGTGAGTCACTTTCTTAAGGAATTGATGTATGTCAATGAATGTGAAGAACACTATATAATGTCACTCCCGAATTCATGTAAACCAAAGGACATTTGGGCCCCATTTAGAATATAGCTATGCGAAGCAGACTCTGCCAGTAACAGCCCGGCAAGCCCCAGTGATGCGTTAAATCAGTAATACTGCTTATTCTGTTATGTAACTGATCTGAATGTTGCTGTTCCAAATATATGCGATGTGTTGTTGTTGCAATGTTATGTACCACAAGCATTAAATAAAGTTTTTTAAAAAAATTAAAAAAAATCAGCGAACTCCACATGTGCCTTGCCGAAGTTTTCGTACACTCTGTGGGAGTGCATTGCAATGGCGGCAGAGCACATACCAGAAGGGGACGAAAGGGAAGGGTTCCTAGCCATCGTTAGAGATGGGAAGGAGGCTATGCAGGAATCCCTTGAATCTGGATTGGACACTGTAGATAGTGTGAGCAGGTCCATGTGTACTAGCACAGTAATGCACAGATTTGTGTGGTTACGGAAGTCTGGCTTCGCACCACACGTGCAGAACTGTCTCCTGAACATGTCCTTTGACGGGTCTCAACTTTTTGGCAGCAAGGCTGACGAGAACCTTGAGAGGTTGTAGACCTCAAAAGCAGCTGCCAAGTTTTTGGGAGCTGATATTAGGCAACCTTAGCCTTTTCGTGCGCCAGGTCAATCTTGGAGGCGACAGTCCTATTGTTACTACTCATATAGAAAGGCGAGAGTAATGGCCAGTCAAAGGGGCCAGAGAGAGGCCACTCGTGGTGGACGAGGAAAACGTGCAAAGCCAGCTCCAGCTACAGCCTCTGTGCCATCAGCGGCTGCAGCAACCACCACAAAACCACTTTGAGGACTTGCATCACAAGACACCTGTAGGAGGCAGGCTGTCACAGCATCTGCAAGAATGGCGAGCCATTACTTCAGATGTTTGGGCTCTAGAAATAATAGCCTAAGGTTACTGCCTTCCTTTTCTAATGCAACCTCAAAGAAATCCACCAAGGAGACACCCTTTGAAGTTTTCAGACCCGCTCCTACAGCAGGAAGTTCTAACCCTGCTGGAGAAAGGTGCTATTGAAACAGTACCTGCAGCGGGAGGAATAAGGGATGATACTCCCTGTATTTTTTTATCCCCAAAAAGGACGGAGGACTGAGACCCATCCTGGACTTAAGAAACTTGAACAAGTTCCTCAGGAAGACAAGTTCAAGATGGTTACCCTTTCTCAGATCCTTCAGGTTCTTAAACTCCAGGATTGGTTGGTGTCATTGGACCTCCAGGATGCTTATTTTCATGTGCTGATTCATCTCAAGTACAGAAAATACCTGAGGTTGGTAGTCGGCGACTCACACTATCAGTTTCGAGTCCTGCCATTCGGATTGACCTCCGCCCCGAGGGTCTTCACCAAACTGATGGTAGTGGTGGCAGCGCACCTCAGGAGAGGGGGGATTCACGTCTACACCTACCTGGACGATTGGTTGATCAGAGCACGTTCTGCCACATAAGTACTGGATCACCTGAAAGTCACTTGCCACTTCCTCCACGGACTGGGCTTCTCTCTCAATTTCAAGAAGTCACAAATAACACCTTCTCAGTGGCTCCAATACATAGGAGCTGTATAAGACACATCCCTTGGAAAGAGCTTGCCTCCCAGGTCGAGGGCTCAAGACATTCTTCAGATTGTTTTCAAATTCCAAAATGCCCAAAATCTTCAGGCCTATGACTTCTTAGGGTTACTCGGCCTCATGGCATCCTGCAACTTCCTGGTGCCGGAGGCCCAGTTCTCAGGTCAAATGACAGATCTTCTCCAGATTCCGAACAGGGTTCAACAAGATCTTCTATGGTGGACTTGTTCAGAGAATATCCTGAAAGGAGAACTTTTTTTGGCAACCATGGCCAGAGATCACAGTAGTGACGGGCGCCTCACTCATGGGGTGGGGAGCTCATGCCAACGATCTGACAATCGGCGGTCGTTGGTCTCCATCGGAGTCCAAACTACACATCAATCTTTTAGAGCTGAGAGCAATCGGACTAGTGCTGAAAGCTTTCCTGCCATCTGTCAGGGGAAAGAATGTCCTGATAATGACGGACAACACAGAGGCCATGCATTATCTAAACAAAAGAGAAGGTGTAGGGTCACTACCTCTGTGCAGAGAGGCGATGCAGCTATGGTATTGTGCAATTCGAGAAGGAATCTCTTTAACGGTAGTTCATCTAGCCGGGGAGTAGAATATGACGGCAGATGCTCTGAGCAGGCAGAGCACGGTGTCCCACGAATGGGAACTGGCTCAGGAAGTCATTCAAGAGATTTTCGCCCTTTGGGGAATCCCTCAAGTGGACCTATTTGCGACCGGCATCAACCGGAAGCGCGAAAGGTATTAATCAAGGGCATTTCCTCCGAGAGGAGCCCTGGGAGACGCGTTCGTGACGGAGTGGAATTTCCCACTATTGTACGCGTTCCCTCCGAATCCCTCAGGTCATCAGGAGACTGAGACGCTTCGGGAGCTGCATGATCCCAATTGCCCCGGATTGGGCCAGGAGAACGTGGTACTCGGACCTTCTAGACATGTCCATCGGTCCCCCAGTATGTCTTCCTCAGAGAGAGAACCTTCTCTCACAAATGGAGGGTCAGGTTCTCCATCCAGAGGTCAAAACGCTCAACCTTCACACTTGGTATCTGAAAGGCTGAGATACAAGGATTGGAACCTTCCAGATGACATCATGGAGGTGTTGCTTTCGGCAAGAAGGCCAGCAACAAAGTCTCCATACCGTTGCCATTGGAAAATGTTTTGCGACTGGTGCAGAGAAAAGAATGTCGATCCTTTTGTATGTTCTATTCCGGAAGTACTGTCCTCCCTCCTGTCCCTAGCACATAGAGGGCTAAATGTTGGAACCATTAAAGGTTCTCTTGCAGTGCTTTCCATCTTCAAGTTCTCGTCGGAGGAATGCTCCTATTTCAAAATTCCTTTTGGTAGTGCAATTCTTAAAAGGACTCACTAATGTGTTTCCTCCTTTCCCATTTCAAGTGCCAATTTGGGATCTCAATCTGGTCCTAAAATTCTTAATGTGTGCTCCTTTTGAGCCTTTGCACACTTGTCCATTAAGATTACTGACATGGAAAACCTCTTTTCTAGTGGCTTTAACATCTGCAAGAAGAGTGAGCGAATTGCAGGCACTGTCTTCTGGGCCACCCTATACTGTGTTCTATAAGGACAGAGGTGTGTTGAGGGTTAAACCCTCATTTTTACCTAAAGTGGTCTCTGATTTTAATTTGTCATAATTTTTACCTGCATTCTATCCTCCACCTCATCCTAGTAAGGAGGAGGAAAGATTACACAGGTTGGATCCAAAAAGAGCTTTAAGCTTTTACATCTCTAGGCTTTCCAAGCTTAGAGTGGACAATCAACTGTTTATTGGCTACACAGGAAAGAAATTGTGTCAAACGGTGACAAAGCAAACAATATCACGATGGATTGTGCTTTGCATTTCAGAATGCTACAGATTAGCACAAAAAGACCCACCAGAGGGTCTAAGGGCTCATTCCACCAGAGGCACCGCCTCTTCGACAGCCCTACAAAGAGGTGTTCCATTTGTGAAGCAGCGACTTGCTCTTCGCTGCATAATTTTTCAAAATTCTATATCCTGGATGCTTCCCAGTCTAAGGAGCTGAGTTTTGGTAAGGCAGTACTATACTCAGCCATCTAAGGGTATCGAAAAATCTAACCCCTCCTCCAGAGAAATTGTCCATACTGCTTTGGGAGTCTGTCTAAGATCAGGAATACGTTGGAGGACACAATTCACTCGAAGAACAAGTTACTTACCAACTGGTAACGTTCTTTCGATTGGATGTTCCTCCAGTGTATTCTTCATCGCCCTCCCAACCTACCCCTCTGCAGATTTTTCCAGGTTATTGCCACTTCAACTCTCGCAAGGCGAATACCTGTGTGCTGGCACAATCTACAAAGTGAAAAATCAATAATGAAGGGGGAAAAACAGAACTGAGGCCAACGGGTGCTGCATGTGCAACTTATACACCCGATGACGTCACCCTCGACGGAGGCCTTCGAGGGACCATCGACTCAACGACATCGACGCACGGCGCCCTCTGCCGAAATTTTTTTCTGAAGCTGGATGGAATACATCTAAGATGAGGAATAAGTTGGAGGAACATCCAATCGAAAGAACGTTACCAGTTGGTAAGTAACTTGTTCTTCACACTAATCAAAAGATTTGTGAAGACTTGAGAGTGGAACATTTTGTTATGTATATTTGTATTCCTCTTTCTAACCTCTTAGTTCCTGGTTTTCTTTTCTTAAAAAGTTCATCTTTTTAATGCGCATTATCAATATTGGTATACTTCTTTGGTTGTATCAACGGCAGTATTTTGTATCTGGAACTAATTTTTTTTTAAGAATGTAGTGTTTTTATTCGAATGGACGAAGGCTAGGTGATATATTGAGATCTTGCTGAATGTTTTGTTGTCTTATTACTCTGTTTTTTACTTTGTGTGATGTATTGAAATAGCCATTACATTTTTGTACTTTGATTTTTAGCTTGTTTTTTTAGCCAGGCAAAATGCTGAACATTGGCGAGTGTTAGTTAAAAACGAAGTAAATAAAGATTGGTATACTTTTCCTATGATCTGTGACTTGAAATGTGCTTGGTTACATACACTTCATTAGTTGAC
This sequence comes from Ambystoma mexicanum, assembly GCF_040938575.1. Lineage (NCBI taxonomy): Eukaryota > Metazoa > Chordata > Amphibia > Caudata > Ambystomatidae > Ambystoma > Ambystoma mexicanum. The sequence goes on from NC_090937.1 coordinate 156,266,153, forward strand.
ATGTCTCCCGTCTCAACGTGGAGGTTTTGAAATACTTGATCTCTAACAGGCAATTGTACATTGCCATCAGAGCATGTTTGTACAGAACATCCGTACCAACATTTTCAAATGTAATTATTTTACTTCCCTGCAAGCGATCCTTCTACATAGAATGTAGCGTCTGAGTCTTTGAAGGCATACTGCACCGATGCTCTGAAGAAAGAAACAAAATGAGTGCATCCATTTCACCACTAAAACTCTATAAAATAAAAATATGTTAAAAAGCAGCTTCTTGTTATGAGGGAAACTTATTAGGTAGGACTTAGGTTTCACAACCAGGGCCTACATTGAAATGTATGCTGCAGCAAGCATGATTGTCCTGGAGCCACTCAAAATCTGGAAATAACCTCACAGCACTAAGGTGCACCCATTTCTAGGTGTACACTTTTTTGGGGAGAGAAAAATACATTTGCTAGAAACTGCAGCTTTCAGAGATTTCAAGTTACAGCTCAGCCCCAGTATATATTGTGAAAAGAAGATAATGCTTTACTAGACAACATTCATCCATGTTAAGCATTTTGACAAGGTGGAAACCTTAGATATTCTCCAAATCTAAACAATTTTGCATAATCACTTTGCCTTTTCTTCTGACACAGACCCTTTTATATGTGGCAGTCAGAGAATGTGATTCACGTGCACTAATGGCTTTGCTGTGATTCCAGAACCTGATCAGCAATTGCTATACATGTTCATGAGTTGTTACTCCAGCAATCTGCCTTTGGCATGAAGCACTTTGAGTGGGAAGATAGAACAGCTGCACCAAAAAGGTTGAGTTTGCATGTGGTGCAAAATTGCATTTCCTAAATGCATTTCTACGGCTACATGAGCATGTATAGATTTGAAGTGGACCTAGCACACTGTCTTTTTGCAGTTTACATCTCAATATACATCCTACCTGTCCAGTCTGAATTTTTAATTTTCCAAACCAAAGACCACCACCACTTATTTTAAACTCCTTTTGCAAATGGTGCCACACTTTTTTATATAACCAGTTGTATCACTGTATATTTAGAAATTTTAGAAAGGGATAATAAACACACCAATATTAAGAACATATAAAAAAACTATAAGGCACATCAGAATGGTAAATGCATTCAGTTCTCCTTCTTAAATAACCAAACAATAACATGGATTCTGCAGTTAAAAAAACAAATAATGATCCCTTAAAGAAAAATTGCATGTAGCACAGCATGTACTGTTCGTTAAAAATCAAATATGTGATCTTCAGGATCTAAAACAAATTACTTAATATAACTTACAGACACCACACTGCAAATAAACCTTCAAATATGTAAATATTTACTGACACTTTTAACTTATCCAAAAGAACCAAATGTTTTCACATTAGCCCTAGTCAGCATGTGCCCAGTGTGAGTTCTCCTATCAGAATGGGAAAAGTTAGAAAATGGTGCCTGTGATACTTTTCAAAAATCAATGGCATGAAAACAGGACTGTAGTAAGAAAAATTCTTAAAATGTAAGACACATTTTCACTGCCCCCATCACAGGCAAGTACACAATTGCATCAGTAACACCAACCAATTGCAAACACCAAAACACAGACATTGTGCGTGTCCCACTCCTACTAATAGAAACAATTCAAACTAAGAATCATTTTCCTAGAAACGGAGAAGAGCATATATCATGGCTAGTTGTAAAACTACGTGGCTGATTGGAGACAGTTGGTTCTTTTGGTTACCCGTTTTCTGTGAGAAACTAAATATTAACATGGACCTAGGTTTGACTAATTTTAGCATTAAATGGTTTGGATTGCTGGGACTGCAATGGTCCCAGGGTTTTCCTAAATTCAGTCTGAGAAGCAAATGGCAGCCAGACATCATACTGATTCATTGTTCAGGAAATGATTTGGGTAACGTATGAGGTATGTCGCTTGCTTTAATGATGAAACAGGACTTGGAAAAATGAATGGAACCTTTTCCTCACACCAACTTCATCTTTTCTAACCTGACTCGGAGGCAAAAATTGAAGTGGACCTCCAGATGTAAATCCAAACTTAAAAAAACACAGCAAAAAGTTAATAAGGTAGTTTTAGCTTTCATCAGAGGCCAAAAACAATTATGGATATCGAACAACATTCAGTTCTACATGTCTAACTGATGTAGGCATGATGGAGTACACCTAACTGATGAAGGAAATGCTGTGCTTCTTGTTAACATCAAAGCAGTACTCCAAATTTGCTGAAATAATACTCAGTGTCCGCCAAGCAGTCCTTTTAAGGACTTCCTATTAAATACTAATGCAGACCTATAAAACCTTACAATCATTTCATAACCGCGGCTACGAGACGTTATGGAATAGGCTCCCAGAGCCATAGACCTAGTTCAGATACCATTCCATCCGCGGCTATGAACACCGCCGTGGGTACCCATACATTTTCATCATACTCAAAAACACATACTACCAAGGTTTCAAAGATCAAATTACACCAGGGTAGAGGTGAGGGCATGGAATCAGAAAGACATGTAAAATTGTGTGGTTTAACATCCACAAAATAATATGATTTATTTCAGACATGTTTGGCCTAATGCACACGGCTATCAACAGCAGTTATAATCATGGCTATTGTCACCCCTGAAAGAGCCCAGTGTTTCATTGGGTGGATATTAGCCACAAGCCACAACCCCTTTGTAGCGGCAGATATACACACAATTCTAGCAAGGAACCGTTAAATGAGTGTGTCAACATAAACAGTGCAGGGCACAGCCTTTTAAAAATATTTCTTACACATCTCCCACCTTGTATAATACTGATATGTTTGCGTTAGATGTCGAAAAATACTGAAGATTGAGACAATATAACCTCCACTATAATAAGTACATAGACTTGTCACTCAAAAAATTACTTATAGGTTCAATTGCTGAAGAGCAACTGTACTTCTTGATATCCTATTGGCATCTGCCCACTATAGAAAAAATAGCCTGAAGACAGTTCAGGATTTTCTGGATTATGCAAGTTAATTCTTGGTTTCTCCAGCATGGGGGTCTGCCATGGATTCACATGCTTATGAATATTCCCTGTCGTCAGGCTGGGAATCCTCGGTAAAGAAAAAATCAGTTTCAGTTTCGTTTCTGAACTGTCTTTCTCCTAATAACCAATCACTGGTCTCTGGGTCATACTGCCCCCAGCCAATGATTGCCCTCTACCTAAGCCCCTCCTCTGGCAGCCATCTTCAGATTTTTACTGCATGTTCAAGTGTTGGAAGTCCTCGTGCTATAGCTCTCTAGCTTTTACTGCGTTTTGCGATTTTTCAAAGAGTTTAATCTCATTTTTTCGGTCAGTCGAGCCTCAAGTTCCACCGTTTCTACTTCCGATCAACGGGGACCCGTTTTGGAATTTTCTACACCCCTCAAGGGTGAAGTTCTCGTCAAGTTTCGCTTCTTGGAGGATTCCGGAAGATCTTTGAGGCCTACACCACGTGGACAGGGCCCAGGACAAAGGAAACACGACGCCCGGATCCAAGCTGTTCAGGAGCTGCCCTGGATGCGTATTGCAGAATGTCTTCAAGGAGGATGAGCATTCCAGATGCCTCTACTGCCTTCACGAAGACAAAACGCACGTGGAGAAGGACTGTACTTTTTGCAAGAACATGTCAGAACGGACTATGAAGGATCGGCATATCCGCCTCACCAACTGGCTGGAAGGGAAGAGCCCAGCAGTAGCTGAGAAGAAGCAGTCAGAGCGGTCTTCTAAGACCTTTGAGGGTCCTCCGGCGACGTGGGCCCAACAAAAGGCAAAGCACCGGGAGTCCACGGGCACCGGGAGCGCCGATCGGTCGGGCTCCTCGGTTGCCAGGCAGGGCGCACTTTCACAGACGCCATCAACCACGAGACACCGCTCTGGCTCGGGGAAGAGGAAATCTGAGAACCCGGGTAAGCTTCGAGAGAAGCCCCCGTCGATCCCGACGGAGACAGCCGAGGGGGAGCGAGGCGGTGACCCTCCCCCCAAGGTGAAGGCCTCTAGCGTACCCAAAGTTGCAAAGGCCCTGATTCACCCGGCTAAGGCCTCTATCGAGGGAGTCGTGGCGGCCCTGGCGAAGCCTGTGGAGGCTACCCCAGTGGAGGCGACCTCGGGGCCTAGAGTTTCCCTGCCACCGAGGAGGGAATCCTGTTTTCAGCCCATCGATAAGACCCCTGTGAAACCCTGGGTGGAAAAAGAGGGGGGGGGGCAGTGGCCATCACAAACACAGATACAGCCTCTGAAGAGAAGCTGGCTGGAGTCGCGAAGATCCTGAACAAGAAGTTCGAGGAGGTCCGGTCCCACGGTGGTGATCCCGATGAGGCGGACGAAGAAAGCGACGGTGGTGCCGACGAGGAGCCCGTGGAGGCGGAGGATTCCACTCCCCAACCGTCGCGCCCGTCGCAGCCGGTACCTGGGCCACAAGACAACTCGGGAGCAATCTTGATGTTGATCCAGGCCTTGTGTACGGAGATAAGGACAAGGTTGCCCTTACCCCCAACGGATGATCCAGCGGAGCCTGGACCGTCAGAAAGCCCTCCAAGCAAGCGGAGGAGAATTCACCCCCCCCCCACCCCCCGCCCTTCCAGCCTTCACGGCCTTCGCAGCCTTCATCTCCTCCTCCTCTTCCGAGGGATGAGACGGGAACGGAGACGGCCACGACGGGGACGGATGACGACGGTGGTGACGATGGGATGGGCCTTCCATTACCACCTCCTCGGGCCTCCACGCCCGACGAAGTTGGCTCCTTCCACGCCATGATCGCCAGGGCATCCGAGCTCTTCCAGCTCTGCCCCGAGGAACAGAAGAAGGAAGGTTTCTTCTATCAACGGCATCAGGCCAAGAGGAAGACGGTCCTCTCGGTTCCATTACTTGACGACATCTGGGACGAGGGGCTGTCGCTCCTGAAGAACCCGTCCACAACTCCTGCCAAGAGAGACCGTTACGAGAAGAAGTACACAGTCCCGGATTCCCACCCATATGCCTTAGGGCACAGCCGACCCGGATTTGGTAGTCTCGGTGGCGGCCAAGAAGAAAGCAGCGGGGGCGACGGCTTCAACTTCAACCTCCCCGCCGGACGGCGAGGGGAAGAAACTGGACGCCATGGGACGGCGGGTCATGGTGGCGACGACGATTAAAGCGGCCAACGTCCTCGCGATTCTGGCCTGCTACGACAGGGCGCTGTGGTTTAAGATTGCGCCCCTGTTGGACTTCCTCCCGGACGACAAGAGGGCTGAGTCCCTGGAGATTCTATAGGAAGGTGAGGTGGCGTCGGACCACGCCGTAACGGTGGCCACGGACATTGCTGACACCGGTTTTCGCCAGATGGGCCATAGTGTTTGCCTTTGCTGGCATGGTTGGCTCAAGGCAACCGATTTCCACCAAGACGTGCAGACCAGAGTTCTGGACATGCCTTTCTACGGGAACAACCTGTTTGACAAGACAGTGGACGAGTCACTGTAAGCCATCAAGGCCGACAGACGGCACGGACCTTTGGTGTTCTGCAACGACGACGGCCGCCCTTCCTGAACTCTGAAGGCAAGCAAGGTACCGCCAAAGGATTCAGCGGCGGCTCCTCGACATACCGCCAGGCGGCCCGCTCCTCGTCACAGGAGGCCTATAGAGGACGCGGCAAGTCAGGAGGATCTCGTCGTCGTCGCCAAGGAGGCCAAGGCGGCAAGGCCTCTGCCAAGCAGGACTGAACCGGCCGTAGCGTCGGGCCCCCACCTGAGCAACCCAGTGGGAGGCCGGCTGGCGAAGTTCATCAGCGTGTGGGCGTCCATCTCCACCGACCAATGGATACTGGATGCCCTGGCCCACGGGCACACTCTCGAGTTTCTAAAGAAGTGCCCCCGCATTCCACTTGTGGCCAGGAAGGAAAACCACATCCCTCAAGTGGTGCTGGAAGTAAGGGCGATGCTGGAGAAAGGAGCAAAAGAGGATCCAGGGCTCCGGAAGTGTACTCACGATACTTCCTCGTAAGAAAGAAGACCGGTAGCTGGCGACCCATCCTAAACCTTCCTTTTCTAACCAAGTACATCAAGTCCCAGAAGTTCCGGATGGTCACCCTCCAGCACGTGCTGGGACAGCTGGAGCAAGGCGACTTCCTATCGTCGCTGGACTGCCTACTTTCACATCCCCATTCTTAAAGGACATCGAAAGTTCCTGAGATTCGTAGTCTGAGGGCGACACTATCAGTTCAAGGCCCTTCCCTTCGGATTGAAGTCGGCGCCCAGGGTATTCACCAAGTGCCTAGCACCGGTGGCGGCGCGGCTGCGCCTGCAGGGGATCCACATCTACCCCTACCTGGACGATTGGTTCATCCGAGCAAAGACAAGAGAACTCGTCGTCGTGCACACAGCGAAGACCGTCCAACTGCTCATGGATCTGGGATTCTCGATCAACTTCGCGAAATCCCACTTGGTGCCGTCGCAAGTCGCCGTGTTCCTGGGAGCCAGGCTCGACACAGTGGCGCGATTGGCTTCTCCGTCGGAGGAAAGGACGAAGGCCATCCTGGTCTAGGTGCAACGACTTTCGACCATGGACGTGGCCAGGGTGAGGTCCATCAAGTCCTTGCTCGGCATGATGTCCTCGTGCATCTACCTCGTGCGCCTGTGCAGGTTGCAGATGCGTCCACTGCAAGAGTTCCTCGACGCCCATTGGATACAGGCGGCAGGCAGCTTTGAAGACAGGATCTCGCTCAACGAGACCTTCCGCCAAGTGATCCGGTGGTGGGGCACCCGTGCGCTTCTGGCGGCGGGTATGGACTTCCAGACCAGGTCACATCATAAGATGGTGACGACGGACGCCTCCCTGGAGGGATGGGGAGCGCACACCGGAGATCTCCACGCAAGAGGCCTTTGGCTCCCGGAGGAGAGGTCATACACATCAATGTCCTGGAGTTCTGAGCCGTGTTCTGGGCCCTCAGAGCTGTGTTCTGGGCCCTCAGGTCGTTCCTCCTATACCTCAAGGGCAAGGTGGTAAGGATCTTCACCGACAACACCACCACGATGTTCTACATCGGGAAGCAGGGAGGCACCAGATCCCCAGCCCTATCCAAGGAAGCCCAGGATCTGTGGCACTGGGCCGTCGCCCAAGGGATGTTTCTGGTACCCTTCCATCTGGCAGGAATAAGGAACACCATCACCGTCTCGCTCTGCAGGGAGCTGTGCTTGTGCCACGAGTGGGAACTGCATCGGGATCAAGTGGATCTACTTTTCCAACGATGGGGCAATCCCCAGATCGACCTGTTCGCGACGGCGACAACACCAAGTGCCGGAGGTTCGCCAGCAGGTTTCCCCAGCCGGGGAGCATTGGCGATGCCTTCTCATTCCCCTGGGATGGCCTGTTTCTGTATGCCTTCCTACTGTTGCCGTTGCGACTCATCAACCAACTCAGACGGTCCCGGTGCAGGATGATCCTCGTTGCACCGGTGTGGCCGAGGCAGATCTGGTTCCCGGACCTTCTGGACATGTCAGCGTGCCCCCCAGTCAAACTGCCGACGGATGCAGATCTCCTCGCCAGAGAAGGAGGTGCCATCCTCCACCTCGACCCGGGGTCGCTGCACTTGCAGGCTTCGCTCCTGCAGCACTAGAGTTTGGAGGGTGCCATATCCCGGCGGACTGCAAGGAGGTGTTTGCAAAGGCGAGGGCGTCCTCAACTCTCAAGTGCTATGGACACAAATTGAAGAGGTTCTCTGTCTGGTGCCGTGCACAGAAGATTAACCCTCTGCGGATTACGGCCCCTCCAAGTGCTGCCGTACCTACTGTTGCTGGCCAAGGCGGGGCTACCTCATGCTTCCATCAAGATGCATCTAGCGGCGATTTCCCGCTACACCAGAACTCCGGGGCGATCATCTCTGTGGTCTCATCGCCTGGTGAAGGAGTTTATGAAGGGACTGTTCTGATAATTCCCGCCGCTGAAGGATCTGGCCTTGACGTGGGAGCTCAACGTGGTGCTGAGCAGGCTCATGGGGCCGCCATTTGAGCCTCTGAATTCGGCACTGCTGAAGTTCCTATTGTGGAAGACAGCGTTTCTTGTGGCCATCACCTCCGCACGACGAGTGGGAGAGATCCAGGCCTTCTCCTGCAAACCACCCTACCTGACATTCCACGAGACGAGAGTGGTGCTGAGGATGCACCCCTCCTTCATGCCCAAGGTGCCGCTGGACTTCCATCTCAACGAGCCCTTGGGGTTACCTATTTTCTTCCCGTCGCCTTCGTCGCCGGCCGAGAGGACTTTGCACTCGCTGGATGTGGCTAGAGTGCTGAAGTTCTACGTGGACCGTACGAAGAGTTTTCGGAAGACCTCACAGCTGTTTGTGAACTTTGGATCTGTGAACCAAGGGAAGGCCCTCTCGAAGGCTTCCATTTCCATATGGCTCTCCGGCTGCATCATGCACTGTCACTGGTTGGCAAACCGACCGTTGCCTGGCCATCCGAGAGCCCATTCAACCAGAGCGATCGCTGCTACCATGGCGTTCCTGTATGGTGTGCCCTTGCTGGACATCTGCAGGGCTGCTACGTGGAGGTCGACACACACCTTCATGAGATTCTACTGCGTCAACCAGGATTCCAGGGAGAAGACCACAGTCGGCCAGGCAGTGCTGCGCAACCTGTTCACCTGAAGGTGGTCCTGGTGAGGGGGTAAGAGATGCTTAATGTTGAGTTGATGTAAATGCTTAATGTTGAGCCTTGCCACCTCCCATGGCTGTGCATGTGTGTAGTGCTATGTATTCTTGTATTCATGAGCATGTGAATCCATGCCAGACCCCATGTTGGAGAAGGAACAAGTTACTTACCTGTAACTGTTGTTCTCCAGCATGGGTCTGGCATGGATTCACATGCGAACCCTCCCGCCTACCCCACTGCGGCTCTTCTCTTGGTCCTACTGCCACTTTACGTGCTACCAAATCTGAAGGTGGCTGCCAGAGGAGGGGCTTAGGTAGAGGGCAGTCATGGGCTGGGGGCAGTATGACCCAGAGACCAGTGATTGGTTATTAGGAGAAAGACAGTTCAGAAATGAAACTGAAACTGATTTTTTCTTTACCGAGGAGTCCCAGCCTGACGACGGGGAATATTCATGAGCATGTGAATCCATGCCAGACCCCTGCTGGAGAACAACAGTTACAGGTAAGTAACTTGTTCCTTATCTAACTAATCACGGTTAGTAATACAGATGATAAAGATGATTGCTATTTTAGGTATGCCTGTGTGTGGTAAAAAATATAGTATTTAAAGTTAAATATGTTAGTCTGGTATTTACACTTGTTTTGAAATGTCTGTGCTACTAGCAACAGTACCTGGAAGTCAATGTCTTTAATTGTTTTAAAATATTGTCTAAACATCTATTAACAGATGAAGAAGTGATTCAAGTGAGAAGGATTCAACAGCAGCCACCTGAAGATTTCCCTAAAAATTCCATCATGTATACACTGAAAGAAATTGAAGACATTTTGATTTTGTCTTTGTTGGGTAGAATGTTCATCTTTTGTGTAATTCTCCCCACTTGGTGAGTCCCCCAACACTTTTTGCTGGACTATTGCATTTTTGTCTGGCTCTCTTGAGTGAGTGGGAACCTTTATTCCTCACTCACCCATTCTTTTTCTGTGACTATAGGAACCCTGTTGGTGGTTCTTGATGAGTCTGCTTTCCTCCATCTTTTTATATGCATTTTACTATTGCAGCACAAAGCACTTTTTATTTTAGCTTCCCTCTTTGGGTTTCTTTAACTTTCCTGTGCTAACTTAATGTTACCAGGATAGGGGGATACTTTTGATCCTAGCTATGCTATTCCTTTGTGAGATCGGCGCACTCCACCTTATGTGGCGTTCTGAGGGGGCACATTGTATCCCTTTTCTCCTGTAAATTTCTAGTTACAGTGACATGTCTATTTGAGTGGCTGGTAGCAGTGGATGATTATCCACTGATTTTGTAAAATGTATATCGCAGGCTGTATTCGCAGTTGCGGTAAGGGACACATGGGTCACCATTACCTAAAATGATGTCTCGTCTTTTTTCACCAACTCTCAATGGTTTGTCCTTTCTTGATCCTTCCTCTGCCGACCTGGGTGGGGGGGGGAAGTCCTGCTAACTCTTTTTTGTCTTTGACAGGCTCCCATTGGGAAGCCCGCCCGAAGTCACCAGTGTGTCTGGGAGGACAAGAAGCTAGGAAGACAAACTCCTAAGATCTTTGTCCTCCAGTGTGTCTGCTTTGGATCCAGTTCTGATTGGGTGCCTGGCTGTCCCTCTGGGACAGCCACCACTCAAGGTTTGAATGTAGCATGAATACTGATTGGCTGGGTTCCTGTATATAAGGCGAGGGTCTTGATGCAGAAGCCAGAGTTGAGCACTGAAAGATCCAATCTGAGGAAGAAGAAAGGAGGAAGATGCCTGCAGCTACCTCCAGTGACCACCAAAGCCTGAGTGACAGCTGTAGCACCAGCCCTTTCTTCTGAGGACAGGGAAGATCCACACCGGGCAACTTCCTCCCTTGGACTAGTGGGCATAACCAGTCTTGAGACCAGCTACAGTTTGAGCCATCCCAAGATAAGCTGTGACCTTCCGGGCCTGCAATTTCTGAATACCCTGGGACCTCTGGCACTGCTGCAGTGCATTGTCCAAAGCGCAGTTCCAGGTCCAATCGCGTGTGTATCTATCTGAGCCGATGAAGACTCCATACCAATTATAGAAGTGCCCTCAGCTGAGTCATGGAACAAGGGAGTGAAGATGTCGGTTGTGCGACAACCGTTGCTGCTACAAAACCTGTGTCAAGCCTCCACAACCAAGTTCTACGATGATCGTCTGCTGAGCATCCCTTTGACATCCCTACTAGAGGCAGAAATCCTCCAGGTGGGCCTACCTAGCTGCCCAAATCCTTTGAATCAATTTCCATTACCGATTTTGTTTGAAAAATCATCTTCTGTGGATTTGGAAACTTTGACAGCGTCTGCCTTCGTTTTTTCTGCCGCCCATGGGTCACTGGTCTCCTAGTGCCCCCATCTGACTTTTGAGACACTCATTCACCAGATAGGGTTGGATTTCTAAAGAAAAAGACTTCACCAAAGTTATTAGCCTACCAGTATTGCTATTTAAGTCAATGTTGGTTGATGAATGATTTGCTAACCTAAAGCTACTCTTAATACTTACCTGTTTTGCATTGTCCTAATGTATTTGTTTGAAACTTTCCTTACTTACCTGAATTGCATATTGATCTTAACATTGCCTTAGCGTATTTAATAACCATATTTTTTATATAACTACAGTGTGTAAGTGTTTCCTTGACAAGAAGTTTGCTCAGAGGTCTTTGTACTCACCTAGAGCCCTTCTCCCTCGTAGACTAAGCATGACTGCTTGACCGTAGCTACCAAATCTTTTGGGTAGTTCAGGCCAAACCTATGAGTTGAAATGAGTCTTCTATAGTCCTACAACAGGTAGACTTTAGTAAAACTCCCTAACAATCTTCAAAGTGATATACAATCATGAAAAAGGACACGAGGCCTAAAAAGGAAAATAGTAAGTACCAATGCGGACTATTGGGCCAATGAAGAAAACATATCATGTGAAAGCACTAAAGGAAAAAGAATACCCATAAATACTCCCCCCTGCCCCTCCACCCCACAGGGCCCAAATTAATAGTTTTATGAAAAACATTGTTTACATATTTATTTAACTTTTACAAATTATGTAGAGGTATGTGTTGGCAATGAAGAGTCATTTAACTGTTACTCTAACTTTGTACACATACTACACTCAATATAACTCAAAAAAGAAATTTCAACGACTACTAAATATGTATATATTTTTTAAACATTTCATAATCGCGGTTATTAGATGCTATGGAATAGGCTCACTGGGCCCATAGACATTCATTATAGACGCAGTTAAAGACAAATATTGCATATATGGCTCTTTTCTCACTTAAAATGTTTTAAATGGATAATATAACAATTATTCATCCATATAATTCGTTTGTGTTGTCTAATGTCTATTCTTTAAATTTAGTGGGAGGCCCTTAAAAGGGCCATTGTGTAGTATGGAAAGAGGGAGGAAATGGAAAGGAAATAAGATTAAGAATGGAACATAAACTCAAAATTGTACTAAAGAAAATGTTGTTTTACTCTGACAAGTGTTTACTTCGGTGATCCCCTTACAAACGCCTTCAGAAGTATCCAATTAAACTTCCAATGTATCTCTGTGATATTCCTTCAGATAATTTATTAATTTTCATTTACCAAACATAAAATAACCCAAACTCCCCACCAATAATATCTGGTCACAATCCTTAGAGATAGCTACTCTTTCAAAAACTCCTCCCAGAGTTCTATGGTGATACCAGAGACATGAACGTAGCTAATGCTTCGCCCACACCTTCCCAATTTCCTCAACATGATTGCTCATTGCAGTTTTACAATAAATTATTTACTCATAATTATCTGATAAAGGCAATTCATCACCTGGCAAATCAGTAAGTTGTCAGATACATGCTCACAGCTTCACTCCATTTCTTACCTTGCTCCATAAATAATATATACCTCAAATGCGCTCCAATAAGTTTGTATGAACTCTTCAACCCCTACAACTGCTATTGACACAGTTCTTTTCCAGTAGAATGTAAAATAAATACCACCATCCAATACCATAACACTTCAACATGTTGCTTGGAACAACCAATGAAATAATCACTTCAAACTACTATTGTGATTGGAGAAACAAAATTGCATCCTTACAACTTACATGTATAGCCATGGCTATTCTGTACTCGCCTCTGCCATGACAATTATAGCTGTGGCCAGACCATCCCACCAAAATACACGACATCCCATTCGCTTGCTGCTAGCCACGAGTATTGATGACAGTTATAGTCGACAGCATGTGTAGCCGCACCTGCTGCAAAGAAGAAAATAATAAAATATACCTGTGGCTATAAGCACAGGGAATAGGCAAATTGAAAATGCATCACAGAAACCTAAATTGTGCTCTGAAAAGGAGGGTAGTGGGCATCATGGGGAGCACACCACCACAAAATAGTCTAGATGTGTGTGAAAAGAAGAAAGCACCCCTTTTTTATTTTTTATTTTAGTCGCAGGTAAACTACATGCTATTTATCATATTGGCGGCTATAACAAAAAACACTATTTTTTCACATGCTGTATAAAATGGACCACATAAGGGTTATTGATCCATTTTTACAGTCTGTTTTTTGTCTATGTTTATAACTTGGGGGAGAGGGAAGTAGGTGGGTGGAACTGGGAATTGAAGAACATTAGGGTTGATACATATAAGAATGGGTAAAAAAGGAACATTTTCTTTGTTTTTTGTGTTTCTATTTTTTAACAAAAATAGGCGGATGGAATTGCCTAGTGGCAGCAGTTAGTCTGGTGTTCAGAAATGCCACGTGCCCAGTCATCTCCTAGTGGCATCTCCCACTGCAATCCAGTTGTGGCATTTGCAGCTCAGAATTTTGCCCTGCTGCAGATCAGGTGTAGGCAGTAGTAGTGGACGGTGTGTCCCGGTGGATGTAGCGGAAGGTGTGGTTGGGGCGGAGGTTGCAGTAGTTCAAGAGGAGGATGCAGAAGTCAATGCCGCTGTAGTTGTCGGACAGTGCATCGAGTGAGGCCAATGTGCTTTGACTTTGTGGTGTTCGTGGGCCTGCCAATAGTCCTCGTCCCAATGGACCCGGAATAGGTGCTTTGAGTACAGATGTTCTGAGTTTCTGGAAGGAACGTGACCAATCGGATTGCGCGGGCCCACATGACACATAGCCGCGTCAACAATAAGAACCAATCAGCTGGCTGTTGCGTTAACACGGATGCGCCCAGGCGAAGTACGAATGCCCACGCATACTCCATTAGCCAATGATAACTTGTTGTCTGGCAGTACTCGCGATTATCAGAAAATCAACAAAAATCTTTTTCATGCCCCCCCAAGTCCTCACCAAGTGCCCCCCTTATGTGTGGCAGCTCCCCCCACTCCTGTGATGGCCTCCTCACCTCCCCTCTCCCATACCCCCACAACACTTGTCATTTTTTGTGGCGCAGTTTCAGTTAAGGTGACGGGTAGCTGCGGTTATACCCCAGATTATATCTGAGGGTATGTGGCAAATGTTGGAACTTTGTATTGCAAACTTACAAATGACTTTTTTCTGTGTTTTTATTTTTCCGATTCCCTCGGCTATAACCTGAGGTATTACCACTGCTATCTCTTGCATCGACAAAAATGGCGGCTGTTTCATTTTTATAAACAACCGGATACCCAATGTATCCGGGCATATATTGCTATCTATTTTGATGAATGGTTCACCCACTCCTCTGTCAAATATTGGAAAAAGTACTAGACAGAATAACTCCAAACCACAAAGGGATCGCAAGTCAACGCTTTGTGCCCAAGTTGTTCCAAACCAGGTCCAAATCTGTCCAGCTGTTTTCGATGTGTGGGCGAGCAAACATTTGGGGCGTGGGCAAGTCTTTTAATAACTTTTATTTTTGAACTAATCTTTCCCAAAATTTGCAGTCTGAGAGGGGGCCCACGCATACTACATTTTCTACAAAATTTCAATCAAATTAATTGTACAAGTCAATTCATTTTTCAGGTTTCCTATGTAAGTCCAACTCACCTTAACTATAGGGCGGCGACTGCCAGCCTATTTTTTATATATATATACACACACACAGTACATGGCTTTAGACTGCTACCAGACCAATAGCCATGGCCTGTGGGCTCAGCCATTGGCCGTGCCCACTGTCCATTTTAGAACACTACCAGACCACTAGCCATGTCCAGTGTTCGGCTGTGCCCACTCTATTTTAAAACACTTGCAACTCATCGCTTAAAGACGTTCATCAATCAGCCTGATTTTGACCTGTTTTGACAGTGGTATTATGTATAAAAGATTGCAGGCTTTCAGAACTCACTTTCTTTTTTTTGGGCAATGCGCAGTGAGATTATATTATTTGCCAAGGACCACACTTTGTTTAAGCAACGTGCTACAAGCCCCTTGTTTTATGTCTGGTGTCTTGGTGACTTGTGATACATCACACAACCCCAACTAACTGCATTAAAGCAGCACAGAAAAGGGAATAAAATGACCGGCTGCAAGACTGACATATGCCCAGGTACTTTTGCCCCCCCATAGCAAAAATCAAAAGCTGGCACCCATGAACATACATACAATAAGTGAACTTATATCTTAAAGTGAAATATACAAATGTAGTTCAATTGACCTTCCCCTAAGAAGAATGTGCGTAAGACAAAATAGCATTGGATTTATATATATAAGTAATGAACAGTAGAAAAATAACCTGAGGAAATTTTCGTTAGTATGTAGGCAAAGTAAAACATGTGCACGTTTCATAAATCAAGCAATCTGTAGGTAAATATTCCTGGGAAAGCAAAATCCCAATACGAAACAAGTGCTTGTGGTCTTGTGGGTAAGAGTCTGCACTAGGAACATGACAACCTTAGTAAAATCCTGGTAGCCAAATACTTAATCAAGCTTGCCAATCTCAAAAAACCCAAAGGGTTACATCTGCCCTCTGGAAAAATAAAAAAGATTATACTGTCCACCCACGTGTCCTTTACTTGTGCCCTGAAAAGCAGCCACATTCAGGGGAAGATAGCTGCACCAGTGTCGAGGATTGCAGACTCTTGCCACATCCTGGGTAAATACACATGACTTACTTGCCCTCTCATCATTTCCCCTCCTCACCCCCATGTCTGGCTTTCAACAATATGAAGATAAGTTTAAAACTATACATACCATAGTGTCCCTCAAATATATAAATCCTTATAGAACTATGTTAGGCAAAAAGTGTACAATTACGGGATTATTCACTCCATCTTGACTGGGAGACTAGATATTTAATACTAAGAAGACACACAGCATCTGGGACTGTGGACTGTCTCCCATTTGTTCAGTATCCGGGGCCGACCCTGCTTTGCTTCAAAGCTAGCAAGGGGTGTCTCCCTCAGATCATGTTGCTCTAAGTGGTCTTGCAACATGTGCTCATTTATTAGGCAACATGGCTTGAGGGGGCCACCCCATTGCTCGCTTTGAAGCTAAGCAGGGTCCGTCCCTTTTACGGCATGGATGGGTAACCTGGATGCCTAGTTTAATATGGACTAGAGATAGCCATCTGTATGTGTAGTTTTATTGCCGCCAATATCAGGAAAATGGTTGGGAACATAATCGTTTTTGCCCAGCCCTCAACAAGTGCCCCACTCATCTGTGCCAACTCCCCTCACTCCCTTGAAGCCCTCCTCACCCCCCCTCTCCCATTTCCCCCCACAACTCTCCCGGTTTCTGGCTATTCGTGGCTATTCTGTCAGATAGCTTAGGGTACAGAAAAGCTTTGTGTTGCAAACTCAGTCCCTAGATCCCTCCAAATCCCAAATTTCACTTTGTGTCTGCTTGCCTCTCTACCACCCTTAGTCTAGCATTTGCATATTTTTTTACATGCAAAAGTCTTTTTTCTGTGTTTCATTTTCCGATACCCTCACCTATAGCCGCAGCAATCTCTCGCATTGAGAAAAAAACGGATGGCAGCAGTTTCATTTATAAACCCCTGCTTTCTTGGCAGTTTACCCGAGATATAGCCATCTATTTTTCACCCCTTTTTCCTTCATATATTATAAAAACTACTGGACAGATGCAATAACCCCAAAAGGACTGCGAGTCAATGCTTCGTGTCCAGGTTGATTAGCACCTGCTCCATATCCATCCAGTGGTTTGGGCTCTGCGGTCCAGCAAAAATATATGCAGTCTGGGAGTGGGGGTTGCGGGGCATACCTAGTTATCTTGAGAATTTCCACCAAATTTGTCGCACAAGTCAAAAATTACTAGCAATTCATTTTTTCTGGTTCTTTATGGGAGTCCGACTCACCTTAACTATAGTGCAGCGAATGTTCAGGATATTGGCTACCGTAAGCGACACCTATCTACGAAGGGAAACAAAATGAATTCAAGAGTGCCGCCACTATAGGATAAAAGGCATCAATTTCCCCACTGTCTTTTCTTTCTTATTGATTGTCCCATATAACTTAACACTATCCTTTAGAGAATATAGGGTTGCACCCCTCACTGGGACGAGTATGTATGTTATGTTATTTATCCCTCCTAGGTCGCCTGCCTTCCCTTTTACTTCTCTGACTTGGGGTAAGCTTCACCGGGCCTCCAGTCAGTACGGGATGCTTCCTTATGTTTGTTAGGTTTGCCTCTTGCCTCTCGACTTCTCTCTCTGCCGGAGCGGATGCAGAGAACTGCTCTGTGGTCTCTGTGTCATTCTTGGACTGAACAGTCCACTGACTCTTGGTCACGCCACCACTTGCAATTCAGTTGGCAGACTGAGGTTTCCTTCCCTCAGCTCTCCTGCCTACATTCTTTCCTTGGGTTGCCTTCACTCGCCAGCATGTTTCCTGGTTTCCAAGCTGCACATCTCAGTCTCGGTCAGCTTCTCCTACAGAGGTCATTCGAATATCCCAGGCTTCCTCCTCTTTTTATGACGCTTAGCTGGGCCTTCCCCGGCGGAGTGTCCAAGTTCTTCTTGTTGCCCGAGTACTTTGCATGCCTTGGACATTCTTCTTCACAGTATTGTACTGATTTCAATTCTCTAAGGAATTTAATGTATCTGTGCCACAGTAACGTACATTAATTGGTTCTTCATGAGTTCTTTGGATGGAAGCTGTTGGAGGTGGGATGTGGGTGAATAACGTAGGGAGGTCCTCTTTGAAACAGGAGTCTTTGTCCCCAAGGGGTTTGAGGGGGGAATCTCTCCTGTTAAGGTCCCACTTGCCTCTACCCTTAGCAAGGGTATCCCATAGCAGGCTCACCTCCCTAGACTCAGAAGGAACACCCCCCATCCCTCTTTACCCGGGGAGAGGTGACTGATTCCTGCGATTCGTCACAGAATTGATTATAGAATTGATTATAGTTTTTCATTATTTCCCCACCAATTCATCGCCTTTGACCGTTCTAATGCAGACGTCCATTCCCACCAATTAACTTTCCCTCCCTGACTAAAGCACACCCTCGTGGGATATTCCTGTGCTGGATCTATCTTGCACTAACATCAATCTTTGTGCTGTGTGTGGTCTGCCTGGAAGTTAATCTATGTGTTAATGGCTTAATTGCCTGGTCAATTATTTCCTGCTTTCTGCAACTTGATTTATAAGCAGTGGGTGGGTTCTCACATCGGTACCTCATACTGAAGTCCTGTTAAGAATGGGCACTGGCAAAGCCAAATGTGTTAGCTTATCTCTAGGTATCGGATTGGCATTTCTCCCGAATTCCTGCACTGACAACTTATACCCAGGTGCTCACACTATTTCCCAGCGACTGCCATTTTATGGCCAGTTGCCTGTACAAAGGCCAAAACTGTTGGCTTTGCCACTGTTTGTTACGACATTGAGAGCCACAAGTGCATGCAGCATATTTGCCGGACTCCTGAAATAGAATGTTTGGTTGATGTTTCGCCCAAAGTTTTGTAGTATTCATGAAATCTTGCCTCTGGGGTAGATGCTTCAAACCTGCACTCGGGGAGAGAGACAATACTATTCTTGAATCATACAATTGTAGAATTGTAATGTAACACTGCGCTATGCCTACCTTAACTATCCACAATTCAATCACTTTTGCAACTGTTATTCGTACATTTATTGCTGTGTAGACCTAATCTGTTCATGTTACATTATTGTAGCCTATCATTTTCTATAGACACTAAAGGGTCCTTTTAGTTAACACGTTTTCTCTTGTCTTTGTATATTGATGACAGACATCTGCCCAGTTCGAAGCAGGAAACCTAGGTCAGTCTACAGAACATTCTCCTACGAGTTCAGTACATACGGAAGAAATAAAGCGGGTAAGAAATAACTGTTATAGCTTTAAAGCTCAATTTTCTGCAGTTAATCGAAGTTAAGAAATTCTCTAATTTTGCACATCTATTTTGTGTTGATTTCTGCATGAATCCTTAGTAAATGAGCTTTTCTCGCAGTTTTCAATAACTGTTCCCCAGCCCCTTAAGAGAGAGACGTTTAGATTTAAAATAATGACTAGTAGGACTGGCTGATATGTTTTCTTCACGCCAATATTTCCAACGAAACTAAGTTAGTTGCATCTAAAATATAAATAAAATGCCTTCTGTTATTGTGCTGTGACTTTGAGTCATACATCCTGTTCCAAAAATGGTGCTCGGATGCATAAGGTGGAGTAGGGCTTTGTAAAGAAACGCATGCTTCACCAGTTAAAGATTATAATAAGGTTTGGGTTAAAACTGCAAGCATTACTCGCCTGTTTCTACCAGAGGGCTTACCTTTCAAGGTAGTGTAGTTCAGCATGTAAAGTATGTATTGTGTTTACCTCGTAAGAGTAATTAATCAATTCATCTTTTAGAATACGCTCAATACCAGAGACTAGTCTGTAAGTTAGGGACTGCGATTCAAACCCGTGTTGCTCTGCATTGTCTTTTGTCCAAGACAAACCTGCTATCCTCCCAGCCTGTATTTCTTTTTTGCTGTACTGTTACAAGGGAGTGGGTCTGGGATTTTTGTAATCTCAATATAAATGAACTTGTTGGAAAGTATAGCAGTATTGACCCCGTCCCACTTGGCATACTGTGGTGTGGTGGGGTTTATGGGGTGAGATAATTAGTGTAACGGTAGCCAAAGGCGGTTTGTAGGGGCCAGGAGAGCAGATGCATGCAGGGGATGCCCCCTAACGGTTTAAATGGAAAATCAGAATCGAAAAACCTATTTCACATTGAAACCAAAAAATAAGCCATTAAAAACTTGCAAGAGTTTTTCAAGATTGCCACCGAGACCACTTCACCGTGAGGAGCGTGCTCCTCACTGGCGACACCCAAAAGGTGCAATAGGAGGCAATAAACTTAAGCTCCCAAGGTAGTGAAGGCGAAGGGAAACAACATAGAACGGAGCAGTGCCCAAAGGAATAAGAATTGGAGCGGTCGCGGTAGAACGTGCGGTTGGCGCGAACACCCCAACCAGCAGGTGACTGTTAGGGAGAATTCTCTGTATAGGCTAATTTCCCAAACCTAGTGAGTCCCCCAGCAGCTTTGCTGGATTTTTGGGATTTATTTTTTTCTCCTGCTAAGAGTGAGACTCTTTTTCTCCCACTCTTAGACATGATTTGCGGTATCCTTTGACTTTGTAATGTGTTTTATGGGCTATGGGGTCTTTTACTCCATAGGGTTTCATGTGTTTTTTGTGATGTGTGTTACACAGCACCCTCAGTGCAGTAACACAGGGGTGTCATAGTGACCCCCAAACATAGACTCCATACCCTGGGACTGACTACTGTCTCCCAGGGCATGTAAAGTCACCATTGACTTTACTAGTCTTAAATTGTGAACAGAACCAGTACAAACCATCAGATTGTGGAAATACTGGTAGGGGTAATTAGATTGCCCCTGGGTCCGTTTTTCGAGGGGGCACTCTGCAGTCCCCACTCGTCGAGTTTCTGGCTGGTGGCAGTGGTTACCACGCAAAATATTCCACCGGAATATTTCCTATGGGATTTTCCCATTCATTTTAAACGCTCCACTTTTTTGGTGCAATGTTAAAGATACCGCCGGGTTATTTATTTAATATTTATTCCCCGGTTGGGTCTTTTTGCCAGGACTCGGTTTTAAAATGGCATTTGTGTTCGCCTCTGTAACTCCAACCCAAGTCGAGCCCTTTGTTCCACTTTTGGCGGGCTTCTGCACAGAAGCCACCAAAAGTGGTGCCACTCTGTCTGTGTCTACAGGATGTGTGGGAGGGGGGTTTAGGCACCCTGGACAGAGTTGCCTCGGCAACTCAAGTCGCACTCTTGTGTGATTGGCCCAGTGGTGAGCCGCCCGGCTCACCACTTAGCATATTTGAGTGACAGGTAGGACTGTTGAATGGGGGTTTTCTGCATAAAAGCAGGGCTTTGGGGACTGTAACTTCAGAAGTCGCCACAGGACCAAAGAATCCAAAGAGGGAGAAGCTGAGCCGGCCTGCAACGACGACACCACCGATGGAGCCCTGCTGAACTGCCTTACCACTTCCCGACGACAGAGAAGATCTCCATCTCGGAGAGTCTTCTTCCTCTGAACTGGTGGGGATAACCAGTTCGCCCTCTTTTCGCCTTCCTGGATCGTCTTGTGGTCGAATCGCCCGTGCCAAGCACCCCGGCGGCCGGATAGCCACGCTTCACCACTACTGCAAATAAAAGGGTAGTACCTTTTAACTGGGAAACTCCGCGGCTGGTTTTTTCCCTGGCAGTGCAACGACCTCCAGCTTTCCTCCACGTCGAGATCTTCTCTTTCCCTAGACGAAGCACCGACTTGCACCCGCTGCCAGGAACAACTGCCCCCACTGGAGCTTTCTCACCATTTCAGGTACTGTGTCCCGCCTGGTCTCCCTTGCAACAGACTGTTCAAGGTGTCCCGTAAATGCTTGACTCTCTACCCTGGGGTGACCTGGGACCTGTTAACTAACTTTCTCTATACTGATCCAACACTTTTTGAACTATCCGCAAATACTTTTAAAGTATAATTCAACTGTGTGATCTTGGACACATTCCGCCTTGCTCTCTCCAAGAGTGGGCCTGGCCTGTGAACTTTCTTGCTCTACAGTAGACTCTGCCTTTCCTGACTTGTTGTGGTTCTTTTAAAAGTGTTGGTATTGTGTGCTTTCCTAATTCTGCCTTTTCGCTCCCTTTTTAACTAACTTATTGGAATGCCATCTTAAGTTAAGCGCTCACCTCTGTCTGCAAATAAGTGGTGTTTTAACTAAGACTTGTTCAATAAGTAATCAGGGATGTATATATATTGATAGTGACTGTTTGAACTTGCTTGTTATATTAGTGTTAGTGTATTTTACAAGTGTGTTTTTAAATAAATAATATATACTTTTATACCAAAGCTCTGGTCAGTGTTTGCTCTTGCTACTGTATCTTTGTACCTATTTTGTATACTCTATATACTGTCTAACTCTTCTTGAGAGAAGTCTGGCTGCTCAGCCACAGCTACCAGGTAAATCTGGGTGGTGCAGACTGCTACCAATTGGGTTTACTGCCAACACTTGTAGTCCTAAGCCTTTTGCAGTGGTCCGTAAGGGAACTGCACAGGTTTCTGCCTAACAGTGACCGGAAGGGAAAGAGGATCTCCCTCATCACCCACTAGAAGACCCATGGGAATTACATACGGTTGTGGCCTCATAAGCGTAACGGGACGGCAGCAGTGAGCGTCCCCGCAAACACCAGGCCCGCAAGCAGCAGCGCAGCATGCCGGCAGATCAGCACGACCGCACAACAGCAGAGCAGCGGCAGGCACCCCAACAGACACCCCAAGTAAGGAGGAGGAGGAGCCGGCGTAGCGCCCCAGACAGCCAGTGTCCCGGCCCCCCCTGTGGAGTAACATCCAATCCTACCCCCTCCCCCCCAAAACCCCGGGACACCTCCTGCACCCCTGGAACACATGAGCGCTATACGAGCGCGAGCTGGCGCATCTGCAGGAGCCACTCACGGCAGGGAGGCATTGTCGGCCCCTCTCCCCCGTGGGCTTGGTGGCCCCAGCGTACAACGGCAAGGCCAGGTGCAGTGACCCTGGACCTGGGAGGAGGGTGGACCCCCGGCCCCCACCAGCTCTCAGGTCAGCCCCCCCAGCCCCCATCATCAGCATACTAGTGCGGCTGGCCAGGGGGTAGACTGCTCTCTCATAACGAGCCCACTGGATTAAGCAGGCCCATACAACACAGTGCCACAAGCCAGCTGAGCAGCCCAGCCGCACACCAGCAGAACAGTACCAGTCATGCCGCCAGGCAACTAAGTAAGAAGGGGGAGAGGGCAGGCCCCCGGGCAGTCAATGCTCCAGTTCCTCCGCAGCAGAAACTCACTAGCAGCCTCTCTACTAAGTGGTCCCTGAGGACCCAAGGGGCAGCACTGAAATCTGGCGCAGAGGTCCTCCAGCAAAGGGGTCCTGCGGTGGGAGGTGGAACGCAGCAGGCCAAGGAGGTGTTCGGGGGTGGACCCTCGGCCCCTACCAATCCCCTGGTCAGCCACCACCACCAGCCTACCAGAACGCGGAGGGGCGGGTGCTACCCACCAACCCACCCTACCCTCCCAAAATTGGACTACTCTGCAGGGGAACTGCCCCTTGAGACACCAGGAGTCGGGTCAAACAGAGCCATCCGAGAGTTGGGGGACATGGGAAGTCCACTGGGGGAGATCTGAGAGGCCCCCGGCGAGGAAGATGCTAGGGCCCCTCTCAATGTGAAGCATCTCTGACACCTGGGCCCACAGACCACAAGAGGTAACCACCACAAGCTTCTCAGAGGAACCAACACTGAGAGATGCCTGGGAGGGAGAGAAGAGTACCCCGACAGCGCCCCACACTCACTCCCCATCCGGGGATCAGGAGGAGCATACAAGACCCGGGGGGGGGGGCAACCCTGCACTACAGCGCAATTGTATCCACGCCGGCCCCCCAGCAATTTCCCGCAACAAAACCAAAAAGGCCCCCCAAAGGGTCAAAACCTCTAAAAACAGGAAGGGTCCCTCCAGAAAATGTGGAGAAGGGAAGGAGGAACCCAGGAGGATGAGGACCCAACGGGATGGGACAATAGGCAACGAAGACCCCCACCCCCCCCCCCCGCCCCCAATACTGCCACAGGGATAAGAGGTCACGAACGAGATTCTTCAACAATGCTTCAAGGCATTTAGCAACCAAATGACGGCTACCTTGCAGTCCTAATTGAGCCTAATGCGCACAGAACTGGCACAATCCCTGCAGGAAATCAAATGGCACATTGGGGAATTGGGGGACAGAGTAGATACAAATGAAATCACTATCCACAAGCTCACAGAGGACACCAATAAGATTGACTCATTGACCGAGCAGCTGGTGACAGCGACCCACAACCTGGAACTCCAAGCCGAGGACTTGGAGAACCACTCAAGGAGGTCGGACAATAGAGTGAAAGGCCTGCCCGCGAGCGTGGCCCATGCCGTTCTCAGGCCAACATTGCAGCAAGTGTTCAATTACCTTCTGGACATCGAGACCGAGGGAGTAATCCTCATTGACAGAATTCACTGAGGGAGGTGGTGATGGCCCTTCAGCGGTACGACCAAAAGGAACAGATCCTCCAAGCGGCAAGGTCAGCAACTCTGATTAAGGTGAACAGTACGGTCATTGAGCTGTTTCAGGACCTGGCCAAATCCACGTTAGTTAAGGCAAATGGGCCAGGTGACCAAAGCCCTTACTGAAGCCCACACATGGTACAGATGGACTCTCCCCTTCAGCCTGGTGTTCAAATGGGAAGGGTGTCAACACTGCATCACCACATTGGAAGAAGGACTCGAGATCCTGAATATTGAAGAGAAAGGGGACGTGGGAGGAGGGTACACCGGGAGGCCAACCCACAAAGGGTTCAGAGAAAAGCCATGGGAGAGGAGAAAAGCGAGGGAGCCCAAGGCCAGACATGGACACATACAGGGGCTGGGGGGCAGCAACCTAAGTCACCAGGCTAAACAAACTACTCATGTAACAGCCACTGTAAGTTTAAGGTACACTGTGTCAAGGCCCTGCAGAATTTCAGAGTAAGCCATCCATAGGGTCTGCCCGGGAAGGCAGGGAGGATGGACACAGTTCTTGGAAACGGGGGAGGGCAGAGGGATGTCCCTCCCCGCACAGTTTTACTCCCGGATTGGAATGAGATGCGGCAGCCTAGGATGACGTTACGTCCTGGGGAAGTTGAGCCGAGTTTAGCCAGAGGGGGTGGGCAGAGGGACCTAAGGGGAAGGGGATCGCTGCATCCTAAAAACCCGGGCAGAACAGGGTATGGGTAGCAAAAGAGGGACCCAAATCCTGTCACTGAATATTAAGGGACTAAATACCCCGGCTAAAAGATGGAAACTTGAACACCTCCTCAGGGACGCCAAGCCCGAAAAAGTAACACTCCACGAGACCCATATCCGGTCTCAAGACAAACACAAACTGACACTGCTAGAGTACCCTCAAATCCTACAGGCCCCCGATAAGAATAAGGTCTGAGGAGTCCTCATAGCACTCAGACACCTACCAGAAGCCCAAATAATAGATACGAAAGCCGACAAGGAGGGGTGGTTCCTTTTTGTCCGGCTACAATGGGGAGGGAAGCCCCTCACGATGGCTACGCTCCCAAAACAGGGCAGGACGGGTTCCTGCAGGGTGGTCTTGGAGAAATTGGAGCAGTTTACAATGGGCCAGCTCATACTAACAGGGGATTTCAACCTGGCATGGCACCCATCCACGGACAGAAGCGCGGTCAGTACACCCACATCCAAAGGCCCATCCAAAAAACTACAAGCCAGCATCGAGAGGCTGGCACTAGTAGATGCATGGCATGAGCTGAAAAGGGGCTCCACGGGGTATATGTACTATTCCCACGTCTACCGATCCTTCTCAAGAATCGATTATATCTGGGTTACGGCGACACTGCTAGGCCAGGCTAGGAACGTAGAACTAGGGCCCACAGCCCTGTCGGATCATGCTCCCCTGCAGATAGAACTCCAATGGGCTTGGGCTGGGGGGATTGGGCCTCTGGAAGTGGCAGTTCCCCCGCCACCTGCTGAGAGACACAGTAATATGCGACGAGCTACACTAGTCCATCCGCGACTTCTATGGGGTAAATAAAACACCTGAGGTGCAGGAGCATGTGGTGTGGGAGGCCTTTAAGGCAGCTATGAGGGGGACACTCCTAGCGAAGCAGACAACACGAACTTCCCAACAGAGGGCACTGCAGTTCGACTTAGAGCGGCGATTAAAGGAGGTAATGGAGATAATGGAAACAGATTAGGGGGCAAAGATCGGGAAAGAATAAGGGCAAATCAATATCCTCCTAGCTAAAAGGGCAGAAAGATTGCTCCTATACTTGAGGCAGAAGTACTATCTCCAGGCGAACAAAGCCGGCTGGCTGTTAGCCAGGCAGGCAGCAGGCATGATCCACTGTATCCAGAAAGCGGGGGCTAAAGAAACCAGTGTTAGGCAGAAACCTGTGCAGTTCCCTTTGGGAACACTGCAAAAGATTTAGGACTACAGGTGTTAGCAGTAAACCCACTTGGTAGCAGTCTGTACCACCCAGATTTACCTGGTAGCTGTGGCTGAGCAGTCAGACTTCCCTCAAGAAGAGTTAGGCAGTATGCAAAGTATACACAATAGGCACTCTGACACAATAGCACAAGCAAACACTGACCAGAGCTTTGGTATCAAAGTATATAATTATTTATTATAAACACTCCAGCACTCTTATTGTAAAACACTCTAAACACAATTACTGTTATAATATATACAACCCTTATTCCTTATCAGACAAGTCTTAGTTAACACCACTTATTTCCAGACAGAGGTGAGCGCTTAACTGTAGATGGCACTCCAATAAGTTCATGAAGAAGGGAGGAAAAAAGACAGAATATGTGAAGATACACCACTCTAAGATTTAGGAACACTTTTAGCAAGGCAGAAGAGCAAAAGTCACTTGTGAGCCAAAGTCCATATGCAGAAAACCCCCATTCACTCAGCCTACCTGTCACTCAAACATGCTAAGTGGTGAGCCGGCCGGCTCACCACTTGGGCCAATCAGGACGGAGTGTGACTTGAGTTGCCTAGGCAACTCAGTCCAGGGTGCCTAAATCCCCCTCCACCCCTCCTAAGTACCCCAGACAGAGTGGCACCACTTTGGAGGGCTTCTGTGGAGAAGCCCGCCAAAAAGTGGAACAAAGGGCTCGACTTGGGTTGGAGTCACAGAAGAGAACACAAACGCCATTTTAGAACCGAGTTTTGGCAAAAAATACCAACCGGAGAATTAATAATAAATAAATAAACCGGCAGTATGTTCAAGGCTATCGTAATTAAATAAATAAAGATAGTAGCCTCGAACAATGGGGAAATCCCATAGCGAAATATTTGTGGTTGAATATAAAAAGTAGTATCCACTGCCACCAGCCAAAACTCGATCAGGGGGGACGGAGACGTGCCCCCTCGACTAACAGACCCCGGGGCAATCAAATTGCCCCAGCCAGTACGTCCACAATATGATGGTTTGTACTGGTTCTGTTCAGAATTCAAGACTAGTAAAGTCAATGGTGACTTTACATGCCCTGGGAGACAGTAGTCAGTCCCAGGGTATGGAGTCTATACTGGGGGGTCACTATGACACCCCTGTGTTACTGCACTGAGGGTGCTGTGTAACACACATCACAAAAACACATTAAGCCCTGTGGAGTAAAAGACCCCATAGCCCACTAAACACATCTAGAGTCAAAGGAACACACTCAAATCATGTCCAAGAGTGAGGGTAAAAAGAGTCTCCCTCTTGGCACGAGAAAAAAATAAACCCCAAAAATCCAGCAAAGCTGCTGGGGGACTCACTAGGTTAGGAAATTCAGCCTAAACAGAGAATTCTCCCTAACAACCACACTGACGGAAGAGATCACGCAGGCGTTCACTGAATTCTATACGGCCCTCTATACCACGGAGATGCCCGATAGACCTTCAAAAGGCCTTTTTACAATCTTGCCATTTGAAATGATTAGACCACAGCCAGCGTGTGGCCTTGGAGGGACCGATCACGGAAGATGAGGTCCGAGCAGCGATCCGAGCGTTACCACCAAATAAAGCCCCAGTGCCGGACGGGTACCCCGCTATATTTTACAAAGATTTTCAGGACTCGCTGGTACCATTATTGACATCCCTGTATAGCTCCTTCTCAGTCACTGGCCGCATCTCCCAGTCCATGGAAGAGGCCAAGGTTGTCCTTTTCCTGAAACCAAACAAAAAAGGGACCCTCTGTAGCTCGTACCGCCCTAGTGCCCTAATATATCTCGACTCCAAAACCTTCACAAAAATCCTGACATCTAGAATGGACAACCTCATCCCCAAACTGATACATCCAGACCAGGCGGGTTTTGTCAAGGGCAGGCAAACGTTCACCAACATTAGGCAAATATCCCACCTTATAGAGAATGCGAATAGAGCGGGTCTGCGGGCGGGGATGCTAGCCCTGGATAAATAGAAGGCTTTCGACCGGGTTGAATTGTCTTTCCTATTCACCACCATGGAGGCCTTGGGGTTCGGCCCGGTCTTTCTCTGCTTGGTCGAAACCAACTACAGGGCTCCTCTAATTAGGCTGGCTATCAATGGGCACTTATCCCAGGTGATCAAGGTAACCAGGGGTACTAAGCACAGCTGCCCCATGTCGCCAGTCTTGTATGCGTTGTTTCTCGAGTCCTTCCTTGAAAGAATCAGACAGGAAAGGGGTATAAAAGGGATCCTATTATGAGGGGAGGAACACAAGCTAATGGCTTTTGCCGACAACCTTTTGGTGGTGCTGACAGAGGTGAGCTCCTCGCTCCCGAAGCTGTCGGCAATCCTGGAGGAATTGGGCAGGGTAGCTGGCCTGAAAACCAACAGCCAAAAGTCAGAACTAATGGTCCTGCAGGGAGGCCCACCCTCAACAACCCCAGACATAGAGCAGTTTGCAAGAGCAGTGGGATCCCTTAGATACCTTGGTGTGACAATAACCAATAGCTTTGAGGACATGTATCAAGCGAACTACCCCAACCTCTTAGAAACAATTAAGTCTTGGCTGGGAGAGAGGAGGCCCGTCAATATCTCATGGATGGGTTGCATCAATGTTGTCAAAATAATAATTCTCACCAGGGCGCTATACTACTTCCAGGCCCTCCCCATGGACATTCCCCCAAAATTTTTCAAAACCCTGAATAAAATGGTGAGGCCCTATATCTGGCAGTGGAAAAAGCAGAGGGTGGCATGGAAGGTCATGGTAACCCCCACGGGGGCAGGCGGTATGGGAGTCCCGAATTTTCAGATGTACTTCTGAGCGGCCCAACTGAGGATAATGCAAGACTGGTTCAAGGGGAATACGGATAGCATCTGGCAGAAGATGGAGAGGGAGGTGGTGGTTAGGTCTCTGGAGGAGGTCCCATGGTGACCCAGAGCGGATAGACCCCGAATATGTATAGACGCAGCATTACAGCCCTGGTGGTGGAGTCATGAGACGCGATGGCCCACAATATCAGGGTCACATTCTGCCAGTTTCCGTTCACCCCTCTCTTCCGAAACCCTCAATTTACTCTGGGGCTGGAAAAAGGTGCATACGCTAGGTGAGAAGAAGCAGGCTGCACCCGCATAAGGGACTTGACGGAGGGGCAGGAGCTCAAGTCATTCCATACCTGCAAACAAACGATGGGGCTGAGGGAGGAAGACAGGTATCGATATGCTCAACTCCGGCACTGGCTCTCCTTACGAGATGTGAAACAAGGTTTGTTAATGTTATTGCTAAAAATGGCAATAAAAACAATTATGAAAAAAAAGCTCACAAGAACTGTTGACCTTTGTAATGCAAAACAATGTGTCGCCCTTATGGCTTAATTGATGTGTATATTGACCTATGGCAAAACATAGGCTTTACCAGGGCTTAAACTTAAGTTCATTTTTTAATTATTTTTTAAACAAATATGACCAGTCTGATCTTTTTTGGAGAGCAAAGTCTTGGCAGTTTAAAAAAAAAATGTCAATTTCCTGCTAAAATGTATATTGACAGTCCTTTCTGGTTGGAAGTCTGCAGACGAACCTTGTTTCTCCAGCATTGGATCTTTCATGGATTCACATGCTCTTGAATATCCCTTGTCATCAGGCTAGAAAACACTGTAACTTTAAAGCAGTTTACCTTTAAACTTTGTAACTGCTTGACACTTTAGTGCTCTATTAGTCATTTTGGGTCATATTGACCACAGCCAATTAGACCGGTTACCTTCGCTCCTCCACTGGAGGCCATCTTCAGATTTTTTTACTGCACGTTAAGTGTTGGGAGTCTTCCAGAATTCTCACCTCTACAACTTGGATTTTTTTGTCTTTTTGCTATTTCCTTCAATCAGATCTTCAGGTCTGCCGCTCCCATCACTTGTTGCCGGCGAGAGTGAAGTTTTGGTACATTGCATTGCCTCTGGAGTGCCAATCTTCCGTTGAGACCTTAAAGATGAGACATGAGGAAGAAAAGCCTATCCAAGGCCTGCTCAACATGTAACTTGAAAGTTCACGTCAAGAATGATCATGAAGTGTCTTTACTGCCTGTACCCAAACCACGACTTGAACAACTGCAACTTCTGCCAGTCGTTCTCATCCAAGACCGCCACCGCAGGTCAGTGGCTTGGTTGGATGAAGGTGCCGGGGTCTCTGACTCAGCCTCTGTTTGTAGTTATGCCTCTGCCAGTCACAGAAGACCCCTAGAGCGCACTCCCGCTTCAAAGAGGTTGAAGTTCCACGAGGAATCTTCCCAGGGAAGAAGGCTAAAAAGGAACATGGATTGCACGCTCATGCTGCCCCCTCGTCGACAGTGTTATTGACTGCTCCATCACCATCTATGGTCATCTCATTGACCATCTCGGCAGCAAGAATGCCTTTGTTGGCGGCTTCGTTGTACACACTCTTCGGAAAAGTAACGCTCTTCCGCAACACAATTATCTTCGACTGCATCGGCGAACCATAGTCGACCAAGATCATCATTTACGACAAAATCCTCCACCCTTTTGACAACCTCTTCGATCATGATTCCGTCAACGGCCCTGTCGCGCCGATGACCAAGACATCAACGATCACACCTGTTGCTTTGGTCCCGTCAACCATTTTGTCAAATACGAAATTTATAGATGTTATCTAGAGAGACTTCAAGTGATGTCCCCATGTAACTGCAATTCATTGTTATGTACTGCCATTGGTTGTCTATATGACTTTGCAACCCATTTTGTCCCTGGTTGTGTTCTAACCCAGAAAGTGTTTTGGGGCAAAGGCTTGTGGCAGCTAGGTTTTTGTTTTTGGCTACACCTTCTTAGTAGGCAAATAACCACATATCATGGCCTTTTGGGTCCAAAGGCATTTTAATAATCCTGCATCCTTTGCATTTGCTTTGTGGACAGACTTTAGTTGACTGGTCCTCGCCATTCTACGTTTGCAGGCACCACTTGTATGTTTACTGTCCTGTTAACTCTGAGTGACCATCTCCCAGACACCTAAAACATCTGTTTAGGTGTTCCTAGATGTATGGAAGTTTACTTGGCCAGCTCAGATAGGCTGGCTGTCAGATCTTTGAATACTGCACTGTTGTGGATAGGTGTGCAGGTTATCCATAACTAGGGTGACCCTGGGCTATTGCTCAGACTTTTTCTGCAACTTACTTGGAAGACTGCTGGTAAATTGAGCTGCTCCCGAGGATGCAGACTCCTGTCCTGGTTGGACCCTGTCCTTTTTTGGATGCTCCAGTCTGAGATTTTCATAGATTTATCATCTTTTTGTTTTATTCTTTAATGGATAGTTTGTATTGGTGTCCCTAATTACGCTCACACCAGAATAAATACACCCTTCTAGGGAAATAAGGCAAAAGGTCGATCCTGTAAGGATAACCGGTTTAATCTTCCAAAAATGAGGATGGTAGCAAAAGGACTCTGCTGCCTGCACAGTCTTCTCCTCTCCCTCTTCCGTTCCTTCCTGCCGAGTGGTGCCAGGCAGGAGTTTATATAGTCCTGTCTTGCTGTAGTGGCGTCGCTGGATATGGACCATGGCTTCATCCCAATCCGTCGTCCTTCCATACGAGGGATGCTCCAAAGCCTTATTTTCTTCTTTGTCTGCAGTCTTGCCAGAACATGCTTTTCTACATTTTGCTACCTTACACAGAAACACTCTGCAGACATTTACAAACCTTGAGGCCTATCCCCAGGAAAAACTAAACATTCATAAACAATTTCATTAGTTCGCTCCATATTTCATTCGTCCTGCTAATGTTATCTGGGCCCTGTAGGTTCCCCCCACACTTAATACTTATAATTTGCCCAATTCTGCATTTTGTTGCACAGAGCATGTAAATCCCATGTTCAGCCTGCATGGACCCTTGACGGACAGTAGACAGCTGGTGAGTCTGTTTGTGTACTCTCCCAGTGCTAGCCTTAGTGACTAACACTGCAGAAGCGCCTGTAGTCCATTTTTAGAATGTCTCAGGCACATTCTATCTGGGAGGGAGGGGGAGATTTTGACTAATATACAGCATTAAGATTTTAGAATGCCTAGGATCTGACATTACATATCTATCCAGCTAATTGTTAATTGTGCCTTATATTTAAACAATAACTGCCTTCTTAAGTGCCTGCCCATGTCTGTGTATGTGATTATATTTGCATGAGAGAGCCTTCCCAGTGTCCCTCTCCCCCCATTATAGTGCCTAAAAGAGCATCTTGCCTAACTCTAAAGAGCTTGGGGGCGCGGGTGGACCCTGGTTCCTTCCCAACATTCCCCCCTTTCGTTACTTCTGCAGTAAGAAACTCATCCCCACCCGACATATCTACAACCCCAAAAATATCAGTTTGAGTGTCGTTGTTTATTGTACGACGAGGTGTTTTAGAACCCCCAATTGATACCATCATCTTTGCACTACTAGGAACTATATTGACACAACATCAGAGACCCAATAGGCACGTGCAGAAGAGGACCAAGAAGAATACGATAATAGGCACCAGTATTTTTACTGGTGCCCCAGCCATGATGGGACCCAATCAAAGGCAAGCAATAGCCGATCCATGTTCTGAACTACACCTTCTTTCTTCAATTGAACACCTAGATTGTTCACAACCTCGATAATGTGGGATAGTGACCCATTTGAATGGATTGTGTCCTCCAACGTATTCCTCATCTTTGACATGTAATGGTCCAGCTTCGGGCTGCTTCAGAAATGTCTTCAGCAGTACTGCTGTTAATCATCTTTATCGACAATGTCTTTATCTTCTACCCCGATGGCTCCTCGTTCTGGGTTTAAGAAATGTAAGGAGAGCGGCTCCAAGATTTCGATACGGATCCGCATCAGGTCTGTCTGTGGTGCCTGGGCGAGGGCCACGAGATGGATACCTGCTCGAAATGGCAGAGCATGGCGGGGAAGGCCTTGCAGGAACGACTGGGGAAGGTAGGCAAGGTGTCCAAGTCCCATAAATCCCGACCGGCTGGACTTTCGACCGACGAGTCGAGCGGTGACTCTCCTTGTTGGAAGAAAGCTAAGCGTTCAAGGCCTGTAGTGGTTCCCGCCACTCTTCCTCCTCGGCGAGGCGTTCGAAGTGAAGGCACCATAGGACGCCTTCCATGTCGTCGTCAGGGGCTACCCCCGAGAGGGTGACATTCCGGTCCAAAACCTTGTCTCCGGCAGAGTGGGAAGCTTTCCGGTTGGCGATGCTTAACATTTTTGAGAGACAGGGCAAGGCTACATCCGCGCTTTCTGTGGAAGCCAGGAAGGAGCGGTCTCGGCCTGATACTCTAGTGCCCTCGAGCCTGGGTTCATGGCGTGATCCACATCAAGAGCCCTCGAGACAAGGTGTTGAAGTATCACTCGAGACGGAGAAAGAGGTCAAGGTCTCTGTTGTCAGAATCTTCGAAGCCATCAACCCCATCATTGATGCCCATTGGGTCTTTGATGCCAGTCAAGCCTTCGGGGCCGTTGTCGACGCTGACTGACTCGGCCCCCAAGTCCTGTGGATCCGCCCAGGAAGGCTCTGGCTAAATCTAAGTCAACACCTTCAACGCTTTCTAAGCCTCCGGGCTCCATACCAGAAAAATCTTTGGTCCCCCTTTAGGAACCTCACTTCAATTTTTGAAGAGGAGGAACATTCGGATGGGGAGGATGCCCCCTTTGGGCTCCTATGTGGGACTCATAATGTGCCGGAGTGTCTAATTTCCGAGGAAAGCAGGATGCAGGACCTGTGTGACACTTTGCATAACGCCAGTGGTATTGATACCTGTCCGGAGTTGGAGTTCAGCAAGACGGAACCTGGGGAGCATGCCGACTCTTCATATCGACACCTTATTCCTAAGGTGTCTATATGATACTAATGCCCTCAGTTATCTCAACCAAATTCTTATCTGCAAAACCACATCCACAACACTCAGATCCAATGTAGTCATGCACCTATTCATCCCCCGTTTCAAGAATGCAAGAACAGGCAGATCCAGCTTCCCCGTAGCAGCCCCTAGAATTTGGAATTCACTCCCTGCCAATATTTGCAATGAGCCTTCCCTCAACAACTTGAAGAAACTCCTCAAAACATGGCTCTTTAACAAATTCTAATCTCACGACAGATACACAGCAAGACACTGGATGGCCCGCGCCAGCCGGAAACCCAGTATCTTCCACCCCCCACCCACCACTCACCCATGCCCATTATATAATCTCGAGACAATCACTGTATTATATCAAGATTCCTACCATGTAAGTAAATAATGTATGTAACTGTGGTGACTGCATGACTGTAAACCTGTCTTACCATGTAACCTATTAAACTTGTAAGATTACTTGTAACTCGATTCTGCACCATTTTCTGTACCATTTTTGAACCTACCCCGATTATGTTATGAAGTACATTTGTGCAAGCAACATGACTTCACCACTGTAAATCTAGATACATGCAACAACTAAGACTAAGTGTACGTGTAAATCTACGCCGTGATACCCTAGGGTTCGGCCGTACAACAAATGCAATAAATAAAATAAAGGAGGTTTACTTGGGCTGGTTCAGGCCTCCAGCGCATTATGATCAGGATGATCTTAGGGATATTTTGGATAAGGGTCCACCTATGGATCCTGTGTTACCTTTCCATGTGGCTCTTCAAAAGAGGGTGGCCAGGAATTGGGAGACCCCAGAGCTAATCCGGCGGTGGACAAGTCTCTTACATGGAAATACCACCCCTCCAGTAGCGACCCCGGCTATCTGTCCCAACACCCCACTCCCGAGAGTCTGGTGGTCCAGGCAGCTACGGGTACCTCGAAGCAGGCCGCGTACCCTACCATCCCTCCTGATCGGGTCGATAAGCGCGTAGATGGATGGGCATGTAAGGTATTTTCGGCGGGAAGTATGGCGTTGAAATCGGCCAACTCCACCTGTGCACCTGCAACATTTTTGTATACTCTGTGGGAGTGCATCTCCATGGCAGCACAGCACATTCCAGAAGGGGATGAGAGGGACGGCTTTCTGGCTATTAAGGGCGGCAAGGAAGCCATGTGTGAGTCTCTCCAGTCTGGATTGGATTCTGCGGATAGCATCGGCAGATCTATGACTACGAGCACCGTAATACGCAGGTTTGCGTGGCTGCGGAAGTCTAGCTTTCCACCTGATGTGCAGGCTCTTCTTCTCAACATGCCATTTTACGGGTCTCATCTTTTTGGCAGCAAGGGTGATGAGAGCCTTGAGAAATTGCAGACCTCTAAGGCGGCAGCCATATCTTTAGGCGCAGCTGTTAGGCAACCGTAGGCTTTTCGTTCCAGCGGACAACCCTGGAGTGGTAGATCTTTTTGGTACTCCTCATTTGGAAGGGCGAGAGGAATGGCCAGTCAGAGGCCAGCGAAAATTCCCTTGTGGTGGACGAGGTAGAGGTGCCAAGTCTGATCCAGCAGCAGCCTTTTTACCATCGGCCGCTTCAAACCCGCTCTGGAGGCTTCAGTCATTTCTCCAGTGGGGGGCAGGCAGTCTCTGCATTTCGAAGAATGGCCAGCCATTACTTCAGATGCGTCGGCCCTGGAAACAATAGCCCGCGGCTACTGCCTTCTCAGACCATTCCACCAGGGAAACACATCTTTGATGATTCCGGATCCGCTCCTTGTGCCAGGAGATTTTGACCCTGCTAGAGAAAGGTGCTATAGAACCAGTGTCTGTGGCAGAGAGGAACAAGTACTCCCCATATTTTTGAGACCCATCTTGGACTTGAGATACTTGAACAAGTTCCTCAGAAAAACAAATTCAAGATGGTCACTCTTTCTCAGATCCTTCAGGCCCTCCAACTTCAGGATTGGTTGGTGTCATTGGACCTTCCGGATGCCCATTTTCATGTGCGAATCCATCTCAAGCACAGGAAACAACGGAGGTTCGACGTTGGCGGCTCGCACTATCAGTTTCGAGTCCTGCCATTTGGGTTGACCTCCGCCCGAGGGTTTTCACCAAACTGGTGGTGGTGGTGGCAGCACATCTCCGGAGAGGGGGGCGAATTCACATCTACCCCTACCTGGACTATTGGCTGATCAGGGCACGTTCTCCCAAACAAGCCTTGGATGATCTCGATGTTACCTGCCACTCCCTTCACAGACCGTGCTTCTCCCTCAATTTCAAGTAATCCCAGATTACACTTTGACAACAGCTCCTGTACATCGGAGCTGTTTTGGATGCTTCCTTGGGAAAGTGCTTGCCTCCGAAGGTGAGGGCTCAAGACATTCTCCAGATGTTAACAAAATTGCAGAATGCCCAGAATCTTCCGGCCTTTGAGTTATTGAGGTTGCTCCTGCATTTTCCTGGTGCCAGAGGCCTGCTTGCGAATGCGATCCCTTCAATGGGCTCTCCGATCGCAATATCCCAGTTCTCAGGACAGATGTTGTACCGCCTTCAGATTCCACCCACTCTCTCACAGGATCTTCTGTGGTGGGCCTGCGAGGACAATGTTCTGAAAGGCGAACACTTTTGGAAACCATAGCAAGAGATCACTGTAGTGTTGGATGCCTCACTCACAGGGTGGGGAGCTCATGCCAACGAGTTGACTGTCAGCGGTCGTTGGTCTCTGTCGGAGTTCAAGCTACATATCAATCTTTTGGAGCTGAGAGCGATCAGACTAGCCCTGAAGGCTTTTCTGCCATCTGTACAGGGAAAGAATGTCCTGATAATGATGGACAATACAGTGGCAATGCACTTCCTCACTACCACTGTGCACAGAGGCAATGCAGCTCTGGTATTGGGCTATTCAAGAAGGAATCTCCATCTCAGCGGGTCACCCGGCCGGGTAGGAGAACACGGCAGCGGATGCTCTGAGCAGGCATAGCACAGTTTCGCACGAGTGGGAACTAGCTCAGGAAGTCCTTCGAGATCTTCGCCTTTTGGGGAACCCCTCAAGTGGATCTGTTTGTGACCAGTGTCAACCGGAAGTGCTAACTGTACTGCTCAAGGAAATTTCCTCCGAGATGAGTTCTAGGAGATGCGTTCGTGGTGGATTGGGAATTCCCACTGCTGTACGCGTTTCCTCCAGTCCCCGTCATTCCTCAAGTAATCGGGAGGTTCCGAATCCGCATGATCATCATTCACGCGGATTGGTCCACGAGAACGTGGTACCCGGACCTTCTAGACATGTCCATCTGTCCTCTGATACGTCATCCACAAAGGAAGAATCTTCTCTTGTGAGAGGTGGGTCGGGTTCTCGATCCAGAGGTCAACACTCTCAACCTTCATGCTTGGTTTCTGAAAGGTTAAGGTACAAGGAGTGGGACCTCCCGGATGACGAGGTGGAGGTGTTGCTTTCAGCAAGATGGCCAGCAATGAAGTCTCTGTAATGTTGCCGTTGGAATAGGTTTTTTGACTGGCGCAGAGACAAGAATGTTGATCCTTTTCGGTGTACAAAACCGGATGTTCTATCCTTTCTGCTCTCATTGGCACACCAAGATCTTCAGGTTGGTACCTGGCAACGCTTTCAATTTTTAAGCACTCTTCAGAAGAATGTTCCTATTTTAAGATCCCTCTCGTCACTCAGTTTCTAAAAGGGCTCACAAATGTGTTCCCACCTTCTTCAGGTTCCAGTGTGGAACCTCAACCTGGTCTTAACATTTCTGATGGGTGCTCCTTTTGAACCCTTGCACTAGTGTCCATTGCGGTTGTTGACCTTTAAGACTATATTGTTAGTTGCTCTTACATCTGTAAGAAGAGTGAGAGAGTTGCAAGTGCTTTCTTCCAAGCCATCATTTACTATATTCCACAAGGACAGGGTTGTTTTGAGGGTGAAACCCTCCTTCTTGCCTAAGGTGGTTTCAGACTTTCCCCTACAGCAGAAAATGGTGCAGCCAGCATTCCACCCTCCTCCTCCTAGTAAGGAGGAGGAAAGGCTACATTGGTTGGACCCTAGTGTTAGGCAGAATCCTGTGCAGTTCCCTTAGGGACCACTACACACAAATAAGACGACAGGTGGTGGTACAAGTTTTGCCTTTGGTACAAGCCTGTACTACTATGTCATAGTGGTAGCAGTGGCGTAGCAGCCAGGCTTATCACAAGAGTGTATGAGCAGAGATTACACAAAGGGACCACAATTACTGTGACTCAAGCAAACACTGACTCAAGGTTTCAGGTAGATAAATATAAGTACATTTATTTTTAAACTATTCGTTATAAACACAACACTTTTATTAAACTTCAATAAAAACCACACGTTTTGTGTGTACAACTAACTAATTCACTTTGTACAGTAAGTTTCAAGGTAAGTACCCTGTGTTGGAATGAACCGGAGTTAGGCACAAAAACATGTTACCGCGAATACGAATGCGATCACTTTTTGACAGTTCGGTCTACTAAACAAACGTGTACCCGTGACATCAAATGCTACCGGGGCAAAAACACACTTAGCACCTGAGATACCCAGAGGGAGTTGGAGGCAAAAATCACAGGCAATGTTTTGGTTAGGCAGGCAGAATCAAGAAACGCTCAGACAGGAGTTCAAAAGTCAAAGGGCCAGGGTCGAAGACACCGGGGCCAGTTGCTGAAGATCACACGCTCTAACCGTTCACGATTCAACAAAGCCAAAAATACTTGGATGTTGTCGATGTTCGGAAGCAAAAGTTATAAGGAGGAGGGAAGACGAGGGTCAAGCCTTGGAAATGAAGAAAAAGGGAGTCGCCCAGTTTCCTCAACAGAACATAGTACCTTGTTCCAATGGTGCAGCTGGTGCCCTGGCCGTTGTTCCTGTTGGTTTCCCGCAGACCCACGATTCCTGGAGCTTCGTCGAGAACGAGGATGTCTGAAGGGGTTCTGCACCACACAGGGATGAGGCCGGCAGCAGCGACACAGAATAAAAGGTGCGCTCCTTAAAAACAGGAGAGGCTCTTCAGGTGGCTATCCGGACCACTACAGCAGTGTGCAGCGATTTCGACCACGGAAGAGGATCCTATGGCTGTAGAAGATGAGCTGGTTATCCCCACCAATCTCAAGGGAAGAAGACTCCGGACTGGATCTTCTGTGTCGTTGAAGGTCAGATGGCTCAGGTCTGCATCAGGGCTTCACCGGGAAGGGGTAGTTGCAGCAGCTGTCGTTCTCTCTGCTTCTCTTTGGTTCCTTGTAGTTCCAGTAGCGACTCTCTGACTTCTAGCCCAAGAGACCTGCCTTTTATGCGAAAAACCCTCATTCACGCAGCCTGGCTGTCAATCACCCAGCAGGGGGGTTGTCCAGCCCGGACAACTACCCTTGCCAATCATGACAAAGTGCGACTTGGGTTTCCTAGGATACCCTCTGCAGGGGGTGACTACACCCCTCCCTCACATTCAGCCCACCTAGACACCCAGGCGCCTTGAGGAGGGCTTCTGGGAAGAAGCCTGCCATAAGACAGTGAACAAAGCAGGCGAACCTAGTTTGCCGCGCAAAGTAAAACACAAGAAGGACTTTAACAAAAAGAAATGCCGAATAAACCCAACTGGAGCCAAATGAAAGACAATTTGGTCAATCAGGTTTATGTTCGAGGCTAATATAATAGCCAAGAACAGTACCACGTTTATCCAATATACTCTCTGGATACTTCCCACGCTCAGGATGTTACATTTGGTAAGGCAGTTCTTTATTCTACCCTCTGAGAATTCTGCATGTCTAAATTCTTCTCCCTCCTCCTATCATGGATCCTGCTTTGGGAGTCTGTCAAAGATGAGGAATACTTTGGAGGACACAATCCATTCGAAGAACAAGTTACTTACCCGAGGTAACATTCTTTCGACTGGATGTTCCTCCAACGTATTCCTCATCGCCCTCCCAACCTACCTCTCTGTAGAATTTCCCATGCTATTGCAGCTGTCGTTGCCACAAGGCTGAGTACTGTGTTGCCCATATTTATGGGCACTTCTGATACACGTGGCGGGAAGAACAGAACTGAGGCCAACAGGCGCCCTGCGTGCTACTTATAACATCTGATGATATCACCCTCGATGGAGGCCTTCGAGGCACATCGACGCAGGGCACCCTCTGCCGAAATGTTTTCCGAAGCTGAACATTTTATGTCAAAGATGTGGAATACATTGGAGGAACATCCAGTCGAAAGAACGTTACCAGGGGTAAATAACTTGTTCTTCTCAGAATCCACCGGGGGTATAAAGTGCAGGATCTGCTTCCCAACTTTTTACACGCTCCTTCTATGGCTGTTAACAGATCCAGCATGTAGCGGTTTTACATCGTTATGAGTCTCAATGTCGAACCCATTCTCTGTATCATTAGCGAGCTTGACTAGCTCCCATTGGATGATCTGCACCCACTTGGCGTTAGCAGCTGCTTGTTCCCCAGGAGCCAAAAAAGATGAAAAGAAAGTCTCTGCAGAGATAAAAAGTCGATACTCGTGAGGTATTCCTCTGAGCAGTGCGGAAAAGTCTTTTGATATATAGTTCGATCTCTTCTTTCTTCTCAGCTGTTGAAATCATTATTTTTCTGGCAGCATACAAAATTCTTGTGTGATCAACAAGTCTGTCTCTGCTTCTTTAGGTGCTGGAGTGACTGTTGGCACCTTGACAGGCATTTATTTTCCCTTCAGGTGTTCTTCCGGGATTACTAGTTGTACGGAGTGCAGGGTGGCCAGTGAACACTTGCCCCACCAGTATGGTGGGAGGTGCAAGTAGCCTTGTCAGCCACAAACACAGTAGTAATCTACCACTGCTGCCGTACCTTTCGTCATATCAGGGATATGAAGAGTGTGGTTGCACTGTGTTTGCGCCAACAGGAACTGTTCCTTCATTGCTAAAACAAAGTTCATAGTCCATGTCTCTATGTATTCGCACTGGCTGCTCCATGGTTGCAATCCATGTCAGCCTTGTGATGTAGTGGGACCATATTTGCGCATACATAGTCTCTGCTTTGGCTATTGTTTCTTTTCATGTAATCGATCAGTCCATCTGCCGGGCACGTCACTGTGGTGCTCTTCCATTTGTCGTTGACATGCGAGTGACCTCCCAAGGAAAAATATGGTGCTTGTAGACACTTACTGTATTTCGTACTT
Source organism: Ambystoma mexicanum (assembly GCF_040938575.1). NCBI lineage: Eukaryota > Metazoa > Chordata > Amphibia > Caudata > Ambystomatidae > Ambystoma > Ambystoma mexicanum. Next base: position 156,307,211 of record NC_090937.1, read on the forward strand.
CCATTGCATAGCACTGGGTCTAGATCAATGCTCCTCAACTGCACGTTGTCTGCCTAGAATGTGTCCTTTTTCCTACATAGTGCAAGATGTACCAGGCATTGTGCCTCTATAATTGGGACTGGATGTGGAACTAAAACCTGTTGGGCATGATTGTATACAGTACCCTTTGGGTGCACTACAACAATCCTGACCTCCTGGCAATAGGAACCCAACCTTTGGTATGAGCTTTTACTACACAGGTTGGTAGCGTGTTGAGCAGCCAGGCTTATCTCAAGAGGGTTCAATGTGAGCTGTAGGGGAGTTACACAGAGATTCACAGTGACAAGTATTCAATTAAACACTTACACACAAGGTTTCTTGCATGTACAATTATTAATTTATCAGTCAGTTAGGGTAAGCCTTCTTCAGAAGGGAGCAATATAACAGTAACACTCAAATATACTTTACAAAACACACACTCTTAATATCTCTAAATCAGGGGATACCCTTTTGGGATGGCACACAGACACCCTCGGATGACTTCAATAGCTAGGGGGCTGGAGACATTAATATATCACTGTTGTATTTAGGATCATTTAGGACTAAGTAAAAGAAAAAGGTTATTAGAACATTTTACGTTCAGATCCCCCAATAAGAGTCATTCAGTGGAACAGGCTAAGCCAAGGTCAAGGGAAAAAGTCTATATGCGCTGAAGCACTTCTTTGCAGAAACGTCTTTCCACAATGTTTTAGAAGTCTTTGAAGAAAAAGAAGTATCAATCCCGGGCCACAAGCTGTTAGACTTGTGAGGAGTCGAAGATGCAAGCAACTCTACAGCAAGAGGTAAGTTCTCTCAGACTTTTACAGTACCTTTGTATCGAAGAAAAAGTGCATCAGATGACTTCTGTTCCTGAGCAGCTCCGCAGATCTCGCTGTTCCTGGACCTCAGTCGTGGGGACAAGAGGGGAGGACATCTGAAGACTCCTGCACTGTAAATGGGACAGTCGCTGCATGCAACTGGCAATCTTCAAACAAGTGGCTGTTCAGTGTTTCAGCTCCTCACGTCTACTGCAAATAGCAACACCTCGGTGCCTGGCTGTCAAGATGGACTTGCCTTTTTTCTGGGGTCCCACACTCTGTTGAGGGGGCTCAGGCTCGGTCAGTCCTACTTCCTGGGAATCCAGAGGATCTTCCTGGAGCTCTTGGCCAGTTTAAAAGCAACACTCACAATCTGGTGTTTTTCTCCCTGGCATTTCGGTTTCCAGCAGCAACTTGTGGAAAGTCAACCAGCTCCGAGAGAATGTCCAGGTGGCTTATTTTGGAGTTGATTGGTCCCACCAACTCAAGGGGAGAAGTAGTCCTTGCAGGGGCTTCTCTGTCAATACGAATTTGGGGTTTCAGCATGGCAGCAGGGCTTCACCGGGCAACCCAACGGTCCAGGAGTTGAAGCAGACATCCTCTTCAAGTTCTTCTTCGGTTCCTTCGTCTAGTGGTCTACTCTGCCTTCCAAACCAAAAGCCTCGTCTTTTATTCAGTTTTCTCCCATTCATTCCAGCCGAGCTGTCAGTCACCCAACAGGGTGACTGTCCTTGCTGGACAGTCTGCCGGCAAATCACTACAGAATGCATTTCCTTGGAGACTAAGCACAGAGAGTTTCAGGCATCTTCCTCACTTCCTGCCCATCCCAGACACTATGGAGCCAGAGGCGGGCTTCACTCGTGAATCCCGCCAAAGGCAAAGTGAACAAAGGGACCAAACCTGGTTTGGCGTGCAGAGTAAATCTCAAGAAGGACCTTTCCACAAATAAATGGCGAAAAAAGAAGAGCGGTGCCATTTTGACAAAAATGGCACCCTTGGGTGCTTCACTGCAGCTGCGAACGCAGCCCACGGTAAATGCACACTGCGGTAGTTAAAAGTAAACCACTGCCACCAGCCATTCATCGAGGAAAGGGTAACATACGATTGTTACATGAGAAGCTAGACAAAGGGGATACTAAGTTACCCCTCCAGCACCCTATTGTAAGATAGTGTGTGCTGGGTCTAGAAAGTTATAAATGTAAGTAAAGTCAATTTCACTTTACTGCCCTGGTAAACAGTAGCTTACCCAGAGAAGGTATTTAAACATGTGGGCAAACTTGAAGACTTCGCTGTGTCACTGCACTGAAGGTGCTGTGTGACACAATGTAAAAGATGATGCCTATGGAGCTTGTCAGACTCCACAACCAAAGCAAACGGTGTTCAAAAATCACATTAAAATGCATGAGAGAGTGGGAAAAAGTGTCTGGCTCTCTCCGGGTTAAAAAAGAAATCAAGTGCTCAAAGTCCAGCAAAGTTGCTGGGGGCCTCTAATGTGGAGGGAATTAGCACATTTCTGAGAATTCTCCCTAACAAAACCTTAGGAGCCCCTGACACTTTTGGGATGAGTACACACATGTAACAGCTTTCATTCATCACAATTCTTTCTTGCAGTCCGCATATCGGAGTACAAGCTATTAGACGACTCTGAATGCGGAATGGCAGCAATGGCGTCAAAGCCCAACCCCTTATATAAATCATAAGTCATTTGTACTACCCATTTTATTCTAAGAAAACCTGTAGGGGTGGCCGGCAAAAAGTGAGAATTTGTTTGATTCTTTTTTATCATAGACATATTCATGCTAGCATTATGTATCTGTCCATTCCCCCCTTTATATGGCCACCCCATATAACAGACATAGCTTCATACACTCCGACAACCACGACCAGTGTCACACAAAACAATATAATACTAAAAAAGCATAATGCATAATTCCTAGAACTAAATTACATTCATTTGAACATTATCCCTACATAACAGAGTTTTGAACACGTCGGTCAGGCACCCTTGCTTATGTCTGGAGTGGACAAAAAAGGTTACCAAGAAAGAGAAAGAAAGCGAGGGAGAGGGGGTCCCCCTTTTCCCACCATGGCCGATCAGGTTCTGGACCTTCAAAAATTTGAAAAATCAAAGTTAAAAAATAAAAGAACAAGAACAAATGAAAAAAGTAAAGAAAGAAAAAGAAAAATCAGGGGTGTGGCACCACACACCACGCTAGCATAGATCCTTTACAAAACATCCTCATCAATTATGTCCCTAATCTGTCAATTGAGCTTTGCCTTGTCTCAGGTGCTCTTCGGACAACTGAGAGATACATCCAGCATCGTAACTCCTTCACGTTGACGGGGAGAGGCGTAGGAACACCACCTAATATGGACCTTGAAATCTGAGACTGTTCCATCGACAAAGAACATTTTTCACGTAGATCAGCTAACCAGGTAATAATGGTCCAGTTGTGGCAGATATGTTTGCCATTGCTGTCCCTTCCGGTGTGTCCTTGTCATGATCTCTGCTTCCAAAAGATCAGGACTTGCCCGACTCCCTTGGAAGCAGACCCATAACCCCGGTTCCGAGTGCCAGCCAGTCCCAATTGGGACCTTTTGGACCCTGTCCTGGCGCCAGTGGCACCAGGCTCATAAAGATGCCCAGTCCCAGCGCTGGAAGCGCCGGGCTCATAATGCTTGGGTGGACTTACCTGCAGCAGACCATGCTGCTTACTTACCTGCCAGTTGAACCCCTGATCCTCTTCTGTTTGGGACTACTTTTCCTGTTGGGTGGGGCAGGAGCCACTCCCTAGGTTCAGAACACTGGAACTCTTCTGGAAAGCAGGAACTCTTTTCTTACCTAGGCGTGGCTGTGGAAGGAGACACCTAAGCACTACAGGAGGCTATTTAAACCACACCCGATGGATGAATCTTGCTTTGCGTTATTCTGCATTCTCTGCAGCAGAACGCTCATCGTGTCTTCTGCTTCTGATCCTGGGCCTAAGGGAACAAAGGCTTACCATCCTGGAATCCAGTCTTCAGCAGCACCTGTAAAGACAAAGAAAGAACAGGTTAGCACTACGGTCTTCAGTGGCAGCGCATCTCTTACCTGGTCCATCGGCTGTCACCAACGCCTCGCGCTGCATTCCGGCATCTGAAAGACAAAGGCTTACCTACTCTTCGCATGCTCCGGAGGTCTTCGCACTGCATTCCGGCATCTGAAAGACAAAAGCTTACCAGCTCTTCGCACGCTCCGGAGGCCTTCGGCGCTGCATCCTGCATCTGAAAGGCAAAACAAGGTGCGTTTAAAGACATTGGGCAACTTTATTACTCACGTGCCATTACTCCTTCCCACGCCGAATCCAGTGGGTATTCCAGCACCCTTCAGCTTCTCTAAAGCTCCGAACTTGTACCTGCAAGATAAAAGGGACAGTTAGTGCGCATCGTGAAGCAGGCTACAAGCGCTTACTTACGTGCTTCCAGGCGCTTCTATTCCTCACGCGGGTTCGATCCTCAACTCTCATCAGCCCGCCATCCGCCATCGCCGGAACCCTGCAAAACAAGAGATATCATTACAAAAGACTTTTAAGACATTTGAAGTGCCCAGAACTTACCGTTCGTGCAGTTAACGACGGACAGCAGTCCTCTGAGGTCAAGAGGCCTGCACCCTTATCCAGTGAAGAAACTGGTTACGGCACCCTGCCCCGAGGCAGATGGAGAGCTCGGCGTTCACTTACCTAAGGTGAGGGCGTTAACCTTTGGGGTTTTACAGGAGAAGAGAAAGGGAAGAGGAGAGAGGCACCCAATAACCCCAGTTCATTAATCCCATATTTTCTATCTGCAGACATCTTACTCTTCGAGTCAGACATACAGTGCACAGAGGTCCAGCCCAAAGAGCCAACCGTGTGTTACACATCACCTTTGAAGATACGGCATTCACCCAGTCAAGACCGGCGCCTCTGCGGGAATCAGGTGAGCGTTACAGTCCTGTCCTTCATTCCTGGGTGGCTTAATCTGTTGAGAGATATATTTGATGACACGTGTTAGATGTGCATCTGACACTTTCCTCAGAGGAGATATGGGGGTTTGCATGCACATGCCTGTAACTATTTCATGTGGTGTCAAATGGTGGTTCTTAGTAGGCTGTGTGGGTAAACTGAAGAGGGCCAATGGCAAATGTGTTCCACGTTGAAGAAAAACTGGGTACACTAATTTTGACAGTATAATTTTCAAAAGCCCACTGATCCTTTCCACAACGCCATGAGCCTGAGGGTGGTAAATTGAACAATAGCGCTGCGACATGCTGAAATAGTGTATTCAAGAAATGTGTGCCATTATCTGATCTCAATACTTTGCACACGCCCCATTGTGGAAAACCTCTCTGACCAGGAACAGTGCTGCACACTTTGCATCTGGGTGTGCACATGGTCCTACTTCCACCCACCTTGAAAAGGGGCAAACCACCACAATAAGGTCTGTGGTCAAAACTACAAAGTTGGGGATGTCCGGCTGACTTATTAGCCGCAATCCAAGATCTGCACTCTGAAACCTCCATACAAATCCGTTTGGATAGTTCTGGAACTTTATCAGCACCAATCAAAACCTATAAAGGGGTAAAACAAGGCTGTCCCCTAGCTGCCGCAATATTCATCTTATTCATATCAGATATAGGTTTAGCGATTGATTCAATAAGTTATTTTCCAACAAAAGTAGCAAAGTCCCATCTAAGCTGGCTGCTATACGCCGATGATTTGCTCCTGATGGACCTAACTCCTGTCGGCCTTCAGAGGAAGCTGAACGCGGTTGACCAATATGTTGCAACTAACCATCTGGTGATAAACACTAAAAAATGCGAAATTCTGATGTTACATAATCTGAATAGCAAAGGAGGTAAAAAATCTAGAAAACAGATGCTACCTGGGTCAAGAGACCATTCAGATAGCCGAGAGCGTAAAATACCTCGGCATGCGAATAAACTCGTCAATCAACGACGGTCCATGGGTCATTGAAACCAAAATGAAATGCAAGCAACTGGCAAGTCAAGCTGTCGTCATGCATAAGAAATTTGGAACATTTTCATTAAAACCGGTGCTTGCTTTTTACCAGCAAAAGGTAATCCCGGTTTTACTATATGGCGCTGAAAACGCCTTGGATGTAGCCACGACACTTGGGCATTGCTGGAGAATTGTTTCTGGTCTAAGGTATTGTTTCTCCCAAGGGGTATCCTGACATCATGTGTGAGATTTGAACTGTCGCTCATTTCGCTTCATGCAAGGGTATGCTGGACTCTGGTGAGTCTGTTTCGCAAAACTCGCCGACGCGAGCAAATACCCCAATTTGACATCTTTTACGATCTGACGCCAACAAATAATAGCATGGTGGCCCTGTGGGTCAGGAGATGCGAAGAGATTCTGAGTGAATTTGGAATCAGTCTGGACATGCTGCATAATGACCCGAACGCCGCCAAATTAAAAATCTGGCGTGCGGATTGGGACCAAACTTGCTCACAACGAGCTGCAGCAAAAATGATGAGTGAGGCGCCGCTCGAAACACGGGCATTTAACTCTTCACAACATTACATCGAGTTGTTTCCAGATCCTCAGGCTCGAAGAGTGTTTATGTCACTGCGCCTAAACTTATTTAAAACCAAGGAGCGTCATGGAAAAGTATGAATATCTCCAATCTAACGTGTAGACTATGCACTAAGGACAAGGAAACCCTTAAGCATTTGGTGCTATTTTGCACGGCACTTCAATCAGAAAGGACATATCACCTGGGCCCTTGGAGCCTAAATCACCCCTCCCTTTGTGCCGACGATTGGTGGGCCAATATGTTCCAAGGAACGGACATGAAATTGATACTACCATTGACTCGTTTTCTAACGATAATTGAAAATCGTTTGAATTCAGTGTTGGTTGACGAGCAATGAGGATTTTGATTCCACCCTCGGAAGAGAAAATGGGAGGGGTCTTCCTAAAGGACTGTGATACGTTGATGTGTTGTGTTTTGTGTTTTTTTGTAAATATTTTAAAGGTTTGTGTTAAACCAATAAAAATTAAACAAAAAAAATAAAAAATAAGGTACCTATATCCATTGCAGCTGTCCCCCATATCTGCATAATCTATATGCGGTTCACGGAAAGGCCCTATGGGTCGAGGTAATGTACTTCTTAATGTCCACAATGTCATCCCTGTGGTGAAACTTTGGCATGTCAGACAATGTGTTGCTTTTTTTAAATGCTCTTCTGGTGGTTTTGCACAAACCAGACCACCTGAATATCTGCCACAATATGTTTGGAGCTGTGGGAAAGGAAATGTATTTGCTCAAATGCCGCAGAGTAATTCTTGGGGCATCACCACCTTCCCAAAACTCTCCTGCCTCCACAATAAATCAGTGGGAGACTGTTTGCATCCCCTCCGCAACCATAGCTCCTTTTCCGCCTCAGACGCTTTCCCTTACAACGCTATAATCTGTAATATGGGCAATGCTGTGTATGGAACTGTGGTCTCGCTTTCTGCAGGGGTGGTCACTATCCACTCTGTTAACATTGTATCTGGGCGATAGGTTGCCAACTTGGCTGCCTGGTCTGCAGCCCCCTTCGAGATTTCATCTGTGGCATTAGTATGGGCTGCACATTTGACGACTGCCACAGCGGAGGGCCATGACAAGGCTTCAATCAGTTTGTCCAGCAGCCTTGCATGCTGCACTGGAGAGCCATCTGCCCTCCGAAACCCTCTCCTCTTACACCGAGACAGACCTGCATGCACTGTTGCCATAGCATATGGCGAGTCTGAGTAGATGGCGACACACTGTCCTTGAGAGGCTCTGAATGCCTCAATGAGAGCGACAAGTTCCGCTGCCTGAATAGTGCAGAGGTAATCTTTTCATGATTGGAACTTCATACTCCCCCCCCTCCCCCCCAACCCCCCTGTAACGCTCACCTGATTCCCACAGAGGCGCTGACCCAAACTGGACTGCTACAGTTGCTTCTATGACTATGATGAGGCGTAGAACTCGGAAGACGCTCTGGGCAGGACCTCCGAATATTGACTGTCTGGCTTGTAAGGTGAGTTTTCTGCAGGTGGAAGAAAAAGGGGTAATTACAAGCTGGTTGGATAAGGTCTCCCACCAATCTTCTGCTTTTCCCACTTCTTGGTTCTCGACTGGTCTCCACAAACTCTCACCTTTGGTTTAGTAAAGCCGAGCTCTCCATCCTGCTTCTGGTGCAGGGGCGCGTGGAATCCAGTTACGTCACTGGATGATTTCAGTGTTTAGGCTCAGTGTCCTTTTGTGGCTTGTAATAGTCCTTCAGGTGCCGAGGTGCTGTTGGCGACACCACCACTGCTGTGCAAGAAGAGGCTTGTGAGTATAGAAGATCTGACGCCGCTTCTGAAGGAGCACCCTTTTATAATGTCCTTTTCTGTCTTTCAGGTGCCGAGATGCTGTGGGTGATGCCGCCGCTGTTGCACGTGCGGTGGCACGTAAGTATAACTGAATTGTGGCCGTTTCCAAATGGGCGCCTCTGATAATGTCTTTTCGTTCCTTTCAGGTGCCGAAATGCTGAGGGCGATGCTGCCGCTGCTCCGCGTGAAGAAGCGCGTAAGTATTACTGAATTGTGGCCACTTCAAAATGGGCACCTCTAATAATGTCTTTTCCTTCCTTTCAGATGCCGAAATGCTGAGGGCGATGCTGCTGCGCGTGAAGAAGCGCGTAATTATAACTGAGTTGTGAACCCTTCGGCTCGGACACCACTAACAATGTCTTTTGTCTTCCAGGTGCTGGGATGCTGCCGAAGCGAAGGCCGCGGTGAACTCCGGTGTGATCACGGATGGATAAGGTAAGCGAGCGCAGCTGCGAGCGTGTTGCCAGTTTTCTAACCTTATGTCTTTATTTGCAGGTTGTCGGAGACTGGACTCTTGGGGCTGAATTCTGGTGAGTAGATGTTCCTGTGCCTTTTCTTCATCCACAGGTTGCTGCTCGAGAAGCTGAGGGTGTGTCTGGACCTGGAATGCAGGAGCCGACTCGGTGAGCGTCCTGCTGCTGTTGCAGAATAACGCGAAGCACGTGAATTCTATCGGGCGTGGTTTAAATAGTGGAGAAGTGCTTTGGTGCGTATTCTTCCTCCAGCCTCACCCAGGTAAGAAAAGAGTTCCAGTGTCAGAGGATTAGCATCAGCCCCACCCAGGTAAGAAAAGAGTTCCTGTAACAGAGGATCGGTCCCTCCCAGCCAGTGGCTGGGACTTCACCCAGCTTGGATTGTTCTAGGTGAGTATGCAGCATGGTCTGCCACAGGTAAGTCCACCCAATCACTACTGCACACTTTAAGAATATGAGCCTGGCGCCCATGGCGCCGGGACTGTGGTTCCTTATGAGCCTGGCGCCAGGACATGGTCCAAAGGGCCCCTGTAGGGGTCTGCTGGAACCGGGGGTGTGGATGATGAGCCTGCTTCCAGGGACGCTGGGCCAGTCTTGGCTCCTCGGGAGTAGCGCTCATGACACCCCCTTTACCACGCTCCACTGCCACCTTTGTATGCCTCCATCCCATCTCCTGGTCAATTTTTGATGACCCATCAACATATAGTATCTCTCCTTCTGTCTCTAGCTTTAGATTTACCCTCCTCTTCACCCTCATATGTAGCACAGTCATGCGTTTTCATATCAACATCAGTGGATGCCTCTGTCAAAAATGTGGCAGGATTCACCTTCCTACACCTGACTATATGAATGAGGTTTGGATATTATAATCTCCTACGCAGAGGATCTCTGAGTGGTGAAGATCGATTTAGACCTTTGCAAAATGGCGAATAGTGAATGTTCCATAAACAAGGTAATAGAGCACCCAATGCCAATCGTGGAACTTTTCTCTATCGCAAATGCAGCCACTGCGAGTGCTTGTTTGCATGCAAACTGTCCCTGCGTGATTGAGTCGAGCATTCCACTATAAAAGGCCAATGTCTTGTGGCCCATTGTGCTCTTGAGTCAATACTGCTGTCATGAGCCGTCCATCAGAGTGGAAAAATCAATAAAACTCCTGTGTATAATCCGGAGTTGCTAAAATAGGGGCCGTGCAAATAGCTTCTTTCAAGTCCTCAAATTGCCCATTCATTTCTTCAGTCCATTCCAATTTACCGTTTTTTGTCTTCTGTCATTCTCTGAGACTTTTAACAGCAGTCTTGTGTAGGCTGCGCAGGCTAGGATCTATGTCCTACAATAATTACATAAGCCTAAAAACTGCTGCATTTCCTTGACAGTACTAGCCACCCTGTCCAGTAAGATGTTAGCAGAAATAAGTTGCCCCAAGTGTAGTATTGTAGCTTCTTTTATCTGCCTTGTACCCTTTGTGAGCCAGCAATTGCAATAATGCAATAGAATCCCTCCTGCACTGCTGTTAATTTTCACTACCTACCAGCAGGTCATCCACATACTGGATGATTGTGCTAAGCACCTGAATATTTCCCAGGTCGGCATGCAGCATTCTATTGAAAATACTTGGACTTTCACAGTACCGTTGAGGCAATATTGTGTGTTCAAAGCGCCATTGATCATGTGTAAACGCAGGGGATTGAGAAGAATGCATTCTTCAGATCCACCACTGTGAAGTATGCTGCTGTCTTGGGAATGCTATATAGGATCGTTGCCGGATTTGGAACTATCAGAACCTCCTTCGGTACCACATCATTAAGAGGACGTAGATCCTGGATCATCCTCCAACTACCCCCTGTTGCTTTCTTGACTGCGTATGTGGCCGTATTACACCGGGACGTGGATGCCACAATGTTCCCTGGCTCTAATAGATCCTGAATAGTGCCTTTTATCCCTTCCCCTGCTTCCCTTGACAACGGGTACTGCCGCACCCTCGGGAGTAGTACTGCTACTGACTTCAGTGAAATCTATTTGGGGGTCACATCTCTCAGTAATCCAACATCATGTGGATTAACAGTCCATAATTGTGCTCGCACATATTGCGTGTCCTCAAAAAAGAAAGACGAGGTCACCTCTGCCATCAGGGGGCATTGTACTTTCTTATACTGCATCATATCATCACAGGGGATGCAGATTTAATTTGATTAGTAATTTCCTTCAATTGTTCTGTTGGGTCTACACATCGTACCATGCGCCTCTCGCACCCGTCCTTATTTGTTCCAATCAGGACTACTCTTTTGTCTGACACTCCTAGTCTCCGCCACCACCTCAGGTGGCACCATGGGTTGGAAAATAAAATCTGTGGGTATTCGCCATCATTTTGTCGCAATTTGAGGCACTGCTTTTGCTAGTACCTTGATGCCATAGACGGGTATGTCTGGGACCACAGGAACTCCACGGACTACTGACTTCCTTGCCATTGCATTGAGTATTACCATTGCTCGAGTTACACACATCCCTGGAGTGGAACACACTACCCCTTGATCTGTGAATGATATAGTTACATTTAGTTTACTGAGTTGATCCCTACCCAACAAGTTGACAGGGGAACTCTTTGAATATAACATGGGGGCTCATCCTACCCTCCCTCCCACTTTTATATCCAGCTCCTCATTGATTGGACCAGCAGAAATAGCTCCACAGAATCCCTGCGTGTCAAGAGTTTTGCCTAGTAATGGAAAGTTCCCCTCCATAATGCATGATTTAGTTGCACCTGAATCTACCATAAATATAAATTGCTTGTTTCCTATTTCTACCTCCACCAAGGGCTTCTCTTTAGAGTGTGCGGTTGTCAATAGGATTGGACACCCAAGTGCTTTCTGTGGCTGCCCTAATCAGAATATGTATCTGTCCCAGGGAATGAAAAAGTGCCTCCCCCGCCTTTGTAACTCCTTGGAACGGGGCGCCCGTTCCCCCTGCCATCCTGTTAATCTGTGTTCCCTCACCCTGCTGTGGTTGTTGCCCTTTCCTATCTGCTCCATAAGCAAACTGATTTTGACTCCCCCCCCGCCCTCACCCAAATTGTGGGTGTCCCACTCCTTGAAGCCCTTGGATTCCCTGCCCTGGAGGTGATGGCACATAATCAAATTCCATCCCAGGCCTGTTCCTGGATTCCCTTGCGAAATGCCCCCATCTTCAGCAGTATCAGCACTGTACTGTTCCCAGTCCTCCTCCTCGGGCCCCTATTCCCGCCCCCCCCCAAGCCTCCTGCTCTTGCTCCTCGAAAAACTCCTCTTCCCCTGGGTGCTCCTTCATACTGCCATTGTGGGTTGGGGTACTGTCCTCACCCCCCACCCCATTGTCCCTGTCCTCCTTTGCCTCATAGTACCACAATTTGTTGAGTATCTCCTTTCTTTTATCCCTGAGCAGGTGCCGTCAACAGTGCTTGAATGACAACCTTATTTAGTTTCTTTTCCACTAGTTTTGTCTCATTCGTTTGCCGCTTCTGGGTGGTTTCCCTGGCCCGCTCCTCGATTCTCTTACAATGGTGGACTATTGTACTTTGTATCTCTGCCCACCCTTTGGCTTCAACTCCCACAATTTTATCTAGTGCCTTCTGGACCTCTTTTTGGTAATCCCCTCTTTACGATAAAATAGAAAAATTGTACTGACTGGTCCCATTGCCCTCCTGTCTCTTCTCTCCACATTTCCTGTAACTTGAAAATAAACCCAACTGGGTCCTCCTCATCACCCTTCATGCACTGCATTAAAGAATCTAATACGGGGGTATCTGGGTACATCTTTCGTAGGGCATCCCATACCCTCGCCCTTACTTCATTAAAAGCTGCTCCATCATTTTAGTTATTTACAAGAATTATCCCAGGGTACCCAGCCGTTGCCCATATGTCCCTAGCCTGGTCCCCAAGAATGGCGACCAGTAAACTATTAAGGTCTCCTAGTACTAAAGCTACCCCTGCTATTTGTTTCTCAAATTCATAGATCTATTTACTGGCTCTGGCTGTAAACTGGGGAGAGCTTTAATCAATTTATTTTTGGCCTTTTGAGGCCATGGCACATACTGAATTATCCCTACTCCTTTATGTATAAGAGGCATCTGCATGTCTATTTTGTTTCCTACCCCTTTTTTTGTATTTTTCTGATCTTGTACTACCACCATTAAATCTGTTCTATTTCTTGGTCAATCCCTTCTCACTGCCTCTTGTGGCGGGGATGGGTGTCTCGCTGCCTCCTCTCCTTGATCTCTTGCCCTGCCTGTTCTTTATTTCTGCCACCTTGATCTTCCCATTCATTTTCGCTTGCTGGTTCGACTTCTTGTCCCAGGACCGTCCATACCCTCTCCCCATCATCTTTTTCGACACAAACATTTCTTATTGCCCCAAGGTTGAATCTAACCGAAAAATCTCCTGACTTCCAATCCCCTATTTTCTGCACCGGTACCCTTATTTCTGGTGGTACTTCTTCAGGTTCTTGTAACCTGACTAACCTTTCCCGCAAACTTGTTGTTTATACCTGCTTGCGGGCCCACTGGGTACACTGATGCTACGAGCATGTCAGCGCTTGTGGACGGGTTATATGGAGGTGCAAAAGCTCTTGTCCCCAACCCCCGTTGCTAATCCTGTTGTTGACACTTTATCTACCATTGGCGGCTTCCCTACTGCAGGTGTAGGCGTTATGGGGAATATCCCCTTACATTGGATCTCTTTTTCAACTTCCTGATCTTCCAATACCCTCGAATAATCGCCAGAGATTTAGAATCTTTGCTTTTTTGTAACCTTTTCCCCTTCTATTTTGCTGCTAAAAAGATGGGCGTTTTTTTTCTAGCATGTTTCTGTTATGGGAGCCCTGCTCTGGCCAGAAGCCGGACACCCCCCTTCCTTTGTTTCCAATACCCATTGTTTATGATATTTGTCTATCCTGTCACAATACAGTGGTAGGAACCTATGCATGTGTTTTATTGGGGTTTCTCCCTCCTTAATGTTGCACGCGCCCCTAATGCTTCACTTAGACCTTACTGCTCTGCTGTGCATGCAGCTGCTTGTTACACAAAGACAGATCAACCCACTTTTTCCCCCCACTCCCCTTTATTCTTTTCCACACACACACCTCGACTCATCCACCTTCCTTCCTTTTTTACCACAAAAGACAGCAAAGGAAAATATACACAAATAATTGACTAAAATCCAGACAAATTCCTTATACCGAGCCACTACTTATTTTTCCTTATTATATCCTCGTAGTACAACCGTCACAGCTTTTTTTACATGCTGAGGATCCAATTGCTTTTATCGTTATAAAAGAATTCTGCGTGGCACTACCTTCTCACCCTATTATGGCTGAGGATCTCTTACCTCTCAGTCTTTATACGCTGAGGCTCCTTTTCTCCATTATAAAAAGTAGAAAAACAGAAATACGTGACAATTTCAATACATAACCCACCTCCTATCCAATCTATAATTTAACACATGACTTGAAATCCTATCCAATCTATACAATAACACATCATCAAAAGTCCTATTCAATCTAGTTCATTGACCTCGTACTTCATTCACACCAACATACTGTCATCCATAATGTCCCCTTGTTATCTCTTACAAGAATCTACTTACATGTGCGTGTTCAACCAAGTTTCCTCTGTTACGAGGTCCCAATACTGGGCCTGTCTTTCTCTTTGGAGCCACACTCCACTTCAGTGAGCAGAGGATTTTTTTAAAAATGGCTCCTACTAAAACCGCTCAGGAAATACGTGTTTTTTTATTTGGGGAACCGTTCGCTGTAAATGGACGTGACTCCTTCCTGGTGTCTATGCCTGGGCCTTCGCAAAGTACAGGGTAAAACTGAGATCACGTCGGGAAAGTCACCACTTGTAAGGGTGTCCCTAATTACGCTCAGACCAGAATAAATACAGTCCTCTAGGGAAATAAGGCAAAAAGTCTATCTTGTAAGAATAACAAGTTTAATCTTAGAAAAATGAGGATGGTAGCAAAGGGCTCTGCTGCCTGAACGTTCTTATCCTGTCCCTCTTCCGTTCCTTCCTGCCAAAGTGGTGCCAGGCAGGGGTTTACATAGTCCTGTATTGCTGTAGTGCCGTCACTGGATATGGACCATGGCTTCATCCCAGTCCCTCCTTCTTCCATTCTAGGAATGCTCCAAAGCCTGCTTTTCTTCTTTGTCAGCAGTTTTGCCAGATCTTGCTTTTCTACATGTTGCTACCTTACACAGAAACGCACTGCAGCTCTGCAGACTTTTTCAAACCTTAAGGCCTAGTCCCAGGAAAAACTAAACATTTATAAATAATTTCCATTGATTCTATCCATATTTCACTCCTCCTGCTAATGTTATTTGGGCCCTGTAGGTTCCCCCCACACTTAATACTTATAACTTGCACCATTCTGCATTTTGTCGAACTGAGCATGTAAATCCCATTTTTATCCTGCATGGATCCTTGACGGATAGTAGACAGCTGGTGAGTCAGTTTGTGTGATCTGCCAGTGCTAGCCTTGGTGATGAACACCGCGGAAGTGCCTAAAGCCATTTTAGAATCTCACACACACATTCTTTCTGGGCTGGTAGGGGGGGGGGTTTAACTCATATATAGCACTAAGATTTTAGAATGCGTAGGATCTGACATTACAAATCTATCCAGCTAATAGTTAATTGCGCCTTATGTTTAAACAATAACTGTCTTCTTCACTGCCTGCCCATGTCTATGGTATGTGATTATATTTGCATGAGTGAGCCTTCACAATGTCCCTCCTCCCCCCTAGTCCATTATAGTGCCTAAAAAGAGGTCTTGCCTAACTCTAAAGCGCTTGAGTGTGCGGGCGGACGCTGGTTCCTTCCCAACAATTGTCTGAATAAACCTTTACCTACCTGTTCTGGGAGAATCCCTTTCTGGCTCCTCTTCTACTTCCCTCTGGCAGTGCATGCTATAACTGTAAGCCTGCAGCCTCTGATGCTCTCCTGACACCTTCCTGTGTTCATGGGATGCACTGGACCCGAGCGTGAGAGCCTTTCTGCTGCCTTGTCGGAAACCACAGTGGCTTTCGGCTGTTATTCCTTCACTTAGGCCCATTGTTAGATACTCCTCACACTTCTGTGGTGCTGTTTCTGCTGCGGTGCCCTTTGTTGTGTGTTGGCTGTGGAGAGACTTGCTTTGTTTGGCTTGGGTTGTCATGGTACTACTGTCTTCGGGTCTTTACACTTCTTCACTGGGGATCCTAACTGGATTCTAGCCATACTGCATCCTGAATGAGAAACTTACCACTGTACCCATACTTCCTGTGCCATTTCTACCTCAACCATTGCCTTGTGTGTCCTCACTGCGTCCTCTGGTCCTGATGATGTTGGTCCTGTCCTTCAAGGTCTCAAGACTCTTGGGTGCAGAGTGTTTTTTTATGCCCCCTGACAGTGACTGTATTACACGTGTTGTCTGGGATCACACTGCAACTGTTATTCTGTCGGCCTCTGCTTGAACTGGGGTCTAGAACTCTTCTAGTGGGGTCCTTTAGACTCCTTAGCTGGGTTGTTGTTGCCTCTCTTCCACATGTAGGCTGTAAGTATAACTTACTTACCTTTACCCATAATTACGGGATACCTATTAGATTGAACCCTGTGGACCTGTTCCTGGAAATTCTGAAACTCTGTGACATTAACAGTTACTTAACTGTGAACTGCAATTTTCAGTTTGTACCCTTTGGGTCCTGAAGTTTTTAGAGCAAAGGTTTCTTTATTATTGGGACTTTCATAGATTCACAGCTTTTGAATATTCAGCGACAGGCTAGGAATCCTCTGTACAATGAAGCAGTCTACATGTTGATAAACGGGCACTGCAATCACTTTAGTGATCTATCAAATTGAGCTCTGACCTTTTGACCAATTGGCAGTAGTCCCACTTAGTCCCCCCTCTGGCGGCCATCTCTAGATGCTTTGCTGCACTTTCGGTGATTCAAAGTCTTTTCAGATGCTCTTTTTTCATTCAACTTTTTCTGAATATGGAATTTGCCTACAAGTGCAAAGACGTTTCTTCTCTGAAAAAGAGATGTACTATATTTGAGTGTTTTGAAACTGTTTAACCCACTGAGTGCTCCCTGTGAAGAGTGGTGGAGCTGTATACTTTCACCATCTCAGAGGTTGATCTCCTGCAGATGTCAAATCCTGAACCTGACCATTGCAGAAGAAACCAAGAGACCCAAGACGACACTTTTCAAAAATGGTTCCTCTTGTTATCTAGAAATTGTTGATGTAGGGTACAGCATGACGTATACACAAATTACAGGCTTGTGACATTTGCCAGTTGTATTCCAAGAAAGCTCTAAGGGACAGACACATGTTTGGTTGGTTAAGGACCTGTGGCCTTGGATTCTGCCTTTGAGATGTTCAGCATCTGCTTTGCCTGTCAGGACTGCTGCCCACATTGTTCCTACAAAAAGGACTAGATCTCGCAAGGAGATATCCATGGAGAAGTATGAATAGTGATGACTTGTGTGATGACTCTGAAGGAGTCATCACTATTTTCCCGGGGGTAACCTCCTCCCAAGTTGCCAGGGGATGGCAGCCGCTACCTGATACAGACTCTGGGGGAGGCTATATGAGGGAGTATCACATGGGAGGAAACAACCTCTGGGAGAAAGTGGTGGTGACCACGGAAGAGACAGGGGGCCTCATTACGAGGTTGGCGGTAACCCGCCAGTGGGTTGCCGCCAACACCGTAACACTGATTCCACCGCCTGATATCCCGGGCCACTGGGATATCACAAGTGGCGGCGGAACAGTAAATTCCCAAGGATTCCAATAGGACTCCATATGAATGGGGACACTGAAGCATTGGCACCATTGCTAATGGTGGCAGTGCTTCAGTGAGAGACATGCCAGTAGGGACCGGAAAACCCAGCAGGTCAAGCCAGCTGGGGATTTGTGCCCCTACTGGCATACTCGTAGTACGGCGGTTCCAGAAAGGGTGCCGCTACATTGCTACTGGCACCCTTATTTCCGGACTGCCGTACTTGGAATGAGGTCCATGGCATATTGTGGTTCTTTCGCTGCTCCCTCAAAGGAGAATGCTGAATTTCCCTCAAACGGTTCTTCCGAGCAACTTTCAAACCTTGATTTCCCACCCGCTCCCCCAGACATGTTAAAACCATTCCTCCAATGTTTTCGTGAAAGTTAGTAAAAAGAAACATTTCCCACACCTTGACATTGCGACGAGGAAGAGGGATACAGGAAATCAGAGCAGAGGAAGCCCTGAGCACAGGCAACGCTCTAGTTGTTGTACGCACACACCTGGTCCCAGGATGTTTAAAAGAAGATCACCAGAAGAAATATCGGACTGCAGCTCTCTGTGTTGCCGAAGAACCGAAAAGAGAACGTTGGTGCCAACTGGCTCATACAGTAAGAAGTAGAGGATTACGCATAGAAGATTCTATGTGGGAACGCCAGACGCAAGAGCAGTGCTACTGGGCGTTCGCCAGTGGAAAAACACAAGAAGATACTTACTGGAGAGCCGCGTGGGGAGGATAATCCTTGCCAGAACCGCGGGAGACGTGAAAACCCTTACAATGTGGATTAGAGAGAATTCAGTAGCTATCATCCGCGACATGCAAACAGACCCGGGGACGCCACAAAGAGTCAGTATTTCTTATGCGTTCCCACGCATTCCTCATCTATAATATTCTTTCAATGGATTGCATTCTCCTGCAGATTCCTCATCGGATAGATATCCATTCCAACGTCAGCTAAAAGGCGTAGTATGACTCTACCGTCGATCCGTCTTCACTCGACCCTGCCGCTCTACTCCAGACGTGTCGTCAGATGTGATATATACTACGTCACTACATCTCCGTACCTCAGTTCCATTTTTCCACATGCTCGGCACGCTGCTATTTTCAAACTGACTCTAGTGAGAGAATCTTCAATTTGATCAAATTTGAGTAGAAATTGGCAAATTCGACTGATTTTCACCATCCTGTTCACTCCGAAGGCGTCCGGGTTCAAGCGGTGTCAAGACTGCAACACTGAGATGCAGATCATTGACCCGCATGCTATCTGCGTGCAGTGTCTGGGTTAAGATCACTTCATTGAGGATTACAACTCTTGTCAGAAAACTAACCCCAAGTAATTGAGAGAACGGTCAGCAAAGCGCTTGCGCAACCTCCATCGAAATCCCCAACAAGACGCATATGGCTCCTACACCAGAGAAAGAGGACAGGCACTGAAATGCTGCCAAGAAACCCAGTCATAGAGTCATTAGTCGTCCTCGTCTTCCCACAAAAAGAAGCAGCACCCCTGACGCTGGCACGCCTCTGACTTGTCAGAGCAAAACATGTTGAGACCTAGCCGAGTCTGGGTGTGTTGAAGGCAGAGTGTGAGGCATTCAAAGAGCAGATGCTTCAAAAGTTTAAGATAGCTAGTGCTGGTACAACTCCAGTTTCGACGCAATAGGCTCCCGCGGCTCTAGTTGTGCCCGGTGGTTTCCGGCACCAAGGAAGACAAGTCTGATCTGGAGCCCTCGTGCTGGACCACAGCAATTCCTGAAAAGCCAGCTCCCGCAAGCCAGTGCCCGATATCATTGGTTCCATTCGGTGTGGGGGCGACGCTGGTGGTCGACCACTCCTTTGATCCTGAGTCTCGATCCACGTTTTTCAACACTATGCAGACTTTTTTCAGCGAGGTTGCCTTTTACCTTTGGGGTAGGAAGGGGCCAGTGGAGATGATTACTTTGCTGACCAGGCTGATTTGCAGAAGGTTCCATGATGCTAGTTGTCTGGACACATCCCCTGACCTAAACATGCAACAAGCAGCCCCAAATGGGCATGCTAATGCCCAGTACCGCAGGACAGTTGAGAGGGGGGTGGCATCATTGGGTCTGGGCGCCCTGGCAAAGCTCCTGTCTATGAACGGATGCATATTCAGGACAGAGGCCCCGACAGAAAGGGCGTTGCCCTTCAACGTTGCTGTGGCTGATCCCATTGCCACCTTGTGGCTGAAGCCTTGCTCCACTCCAGCTGTGGAATCGGAGCGGACCAAAAAGTGCAAACTGGTGAGGTGAGCCCACCGTTTCTATCTGCTCACCCTACTCCTGAAGGTCTGGTGACGCGTGCCGCTACAGTGAGCTCCAGACCAGCCACATATTCTTCACACTTGCCAACCGACAGGGAGTCTAAGAAGATTGATGCCATGGCAAAGAAGTTTTTTTTTTGCTTTTGGCAGTTTGTCTTTCAAGGCGGTGAAAGCATCCTGTGCATTCAGCAAATACTCCCAATGTCTGTGGAGATTGGTCGAGCAGGCAGCAGAACACATCCCTGCTGGCGATATGAGGGATGGTTTTCTGCACTGCAGTCGGGCCAGGACGCTGCAAATTGTGTTGGCAGAACAATGGGATCGGCCACTGTGCTGAGATGGGCAGTTTATCTGCACGGTTCAGGGTTCTTGCCAAATGTACAGGTGAAGTGTCTGGATATAAAATTCAATGGTGAGGTGAGCACCTGTTCTGCACAAGGGCTGATGTGTCCTTGGACAAATTCAAGGACTCTTAGATGCAAAGTACCTGGTCCTGACTGTGCAACAACCACCTAAGCAATCTTTCCGTATCTGCTCAAGGGCTAGAGGCTATAGGCGGTGTGTTGCGTTTGGGAAGAGTGCACATTTGCCGCAGGCCAGGCAATGGCAGAGGGGCTTCTTGCATCCCAGATGGGGCAGAGGGGCCTCTAGGGGTCAGCAGGCAGTGGCAGCGGCACCCGCCAACCCACTTTGAGTTCTCCCCTCATGTTTTTCCAGTTGGAGGGAGAATTGGCGAGCACTTGCTCCAGTGGAAGGAGATAACCTCTGGCGCTTGGGCATTGCAGCTTGTTGACTGGGGGTATTGTGTACCATTATTTAGCAAACCTCCAGACAGACCTCTCTCTCCCCCACCATCAACAGGTACAAGACCTCTAGGAAGAACTGAGGGCCACGTTATTGAAGGGCGCCTTGTAAGAGCTGCCACCCGAGCAGTGAGGATTGTGCTGGTATTCCCGGTATTTCCTGGTAACCAAGAAAGGACGACTCTGTCCCATTTTGGACTTTAGGGCCTTGAACAAGTTCCTGAGAAAAAGACATGTTTAAAATGGTGATGTTGAAAGAAATTTCTCCAGGATCTGCAACTTCTGGACTGGTTGGTGTCGCTGGATCTTCAGGATGTGATTCATCGGCAGTACAGGCGTTTCTATGACTCTGCATAGGGGACACTCATTACCAATTCAAGGTGCCCCCAGCCCCTTTGGGCTAACCTCCACGCCAAAGGTTTCACCAGGCTGATGGCAGTGGTGTCAGCACACCTCAGGAGATCAGAATGTCCAGGAATTCCTCCACCTGTACGACTGACTGATCAGAAGGTCGTCACCAGAGCAAGTATCGACTTCGCTCAAGGCAACCTGGTAAGGCTTCTACCTAAACTTCTAGAAGTCCCATGTCACACCATTGCAAAAGCTCCAGGTCATCAGAGCAGTCCTGAATACATGGGTGGGGAAGGCACACCCCCTACCCCCTGAAAAGACAGTCATCAGTGTCAGGCAAATGATCGAACTCTTCCAAAACCACAACCGCTTACCAGCGTCCTCCTTTTACCACCTTTTAGGTCTAATGGCTTCCTGCGTTTTTCTGGTGCCAGAGGCCAAATTGTGCATGCTCTCTCTGCAATGGCTACTAAGGGATCAGTGGTCCCAGTACTTTGATTCCATGAAGGACATCCTCAAAGTGTAGCGATCAGTGGCCAGTGTAAGGGTGTCTCTGAGGAATTCAACCATCCGCACGGTGGGTGTGCTCTCACCTGGGCTTTTTAAACATTTTTTCAAGAAATTGAATGATGGGAGATCAGCCTCGTAAAATGTGTGGGGCTAATATGCACACATTTTCCTATGCTCACCGCACAACAAACAAATAGATATGGGTGGACTCAGCCTACAGGCACCCCCTCGACCCCCTCTAACCCCCCCCTCCCCCTGTCCCATTTAGTTAGAATGTGACAGCCAGGAGTTCAGGAAGGCATCTCAAGAGGAGGAGGGCAAAACCTTCCTCAGGCCATGGACAGCCTAATTAACTATCAAAGGCTCCATGGATCCGCCCTGCCCATTGTCATTCCTGCTGGGTGCAGCATATACTGATGAGTTAACTGAAGCAGGCCTGCGAGAATCCTGATCGCAGAGCTGACAAAGGGCAGGAAACACCAACACCTTTTTGATATGCACCTGTGTCAACCTGAAGTCCGCTCCCGTCCCTCAGTATCAAGGGCAGTGAAGTGTCATGTATGGTACGTGTGTTTACAGTAGGCAACCCCTGCAGGGGGACCCCAATTCAGAGGGTAGGCGTATGTAATTTGATGGAGACAGAAAGCCTGTTCTCACCACAACTTCAAGGGAGACCTGCCTTTTAATCGGGAACCACAGATCTCCATTAACCAGAGAGACCCTTTGATCCACAATAGACAGGAAGATGGGTGGCACTTAGTACATGTTTCCACCCCTTTACCTTTGCTGTTGCAAGGCACTCTGGTTATGACCTCACACACAAAAGAAGATTGTTGTTGGGGACCCAGGATTGTTTCATTAAGGTAGGCTTAGCCTACATCAATCACTGGGGCCCATTTGGCTTTAAAAGAGGGGTGAGCCCCTCTTTTGGAGATTATCTGTAGACTTCACAAGGAGTAACGAGAAGGACTCATTTTTGACCCTGGCTGAAGGTAAAGTCTGTCTTGGAGCTTCTGCCAGGGAAGGAATGCCAGAACTTCCAAGAGGGAAGCAGGATTCCTCCCCAAAACATCTCACAGGGAACAGAGGGAGATACTGAATCCAGAAAACCCTCTATCATCTCCAGAACCGGTACCCAGCCAGCATACAGCATGTCCTGCTAGGCTCTGCAAGCAAGCTTCCTTGGTGGGAAGTGCCAGAGAGTCTCTGAACTGAAAGAAGGCTGTGGCCTGCAACACACTCCTCAGCTTTGGGCAGTCCGCCTTAAAGGACAACACAAGCCCAGCGAAGAAGCTAGAAGTGCATTGATGAACATCAACCAGCGTCCACCTTAAGGACATTTTCGAGGCAGTCTAGCACCTCGAGCTGCAACCGACTGCACCCTTGACAGTTTTCACGTGACAGTCACTCATGCCGTCCGAGATGCCTCGACCAGTGCTTCAGACCAGCCAACCAGCACTGAGACAACGATTCCTGACCCTGAGCTGCCGTGTAGGCCAGCCTGCAACTGTCCGTCCAGCCTCGCTCGCCAAACTGCCTTCTGTCTGATACCCGCAGCTGTCTCCCGTCTTGAACTCTGTTGCAGAAGCTGCGAAGTGCCCTGAAACCGACTTCGACCCTGTTGAGCACCAAGAACTTCTACAAGCACAAGGTACATTGCGGTTCTGTCCCCCTGGTCCTTCTCCGAAGGCCTCTAGTGACATTTTACAATCCATTGCTCCCTTTGTGCTGAAACAAGGCATTCTTGAACTATTGAGATTAATTACTTTACCGACAACCTTCCTGTCAGTTTCCAGAGTGCATCCCTTTTCCTTCCTGAAACTCTGTCCTCTGCATTCCTTTACAGGGGGGGTTGTATTTTGTAGTGTGCTGGAACTGCTGTTGTGATAATAATAGTAGATATTTGTATACAACATTGACTGGACAGTCCCTTTTTATCATTGGGTAATAATTGTATTTTCGCTGTGTGGCAACTAACCAACAAACCACGACCTTGCAGAGATAAACCTGCCGTTCCGTCCATGTTACCAAAATTGGACAAGGAGATTTATAATTTGCTTGTGTTTCATATCGGTTTGGATCCCTTCAGATGTACTAGTGGTGTGGGGCTGATGGTATAGAAACCGATATTCATTCCTGGACCACTGGTGCCACGCAGGTTTATTCGTCTGTGTTGTTGAAGGAAGTTGACCCTCCATATCCACATCTCTTATAGAGGTTTCCCTGCCTCAAACCAGTACTAAAAGATCTGTCAGAATGTCCATCTAAATGAAAATCTGCTGTCCTGTCTCACAACCTACTTAGAATGGATTGTGTCCTCCCACGTATTCCTCATCTTATATTTCCATATCCAGCTTCAGCTGCTTCGGAATTGTTTTCCAGCAGATGGCGCTACACGTCGATGCCTGTCGACTCGATGTCCCTCGGAGGCCTTGTCTAGATGTCAACATCATTGATTGTATAAAGCACGCTCTGACCGTTGGCTTCTTTCTGTTTTTCCGCGAAAGTTTTCGCTTCGGATACGGTAAGCTTCGGTTCCATATCGAGAATCTTGTAATATAGTGTTGAAAATGGCATCATCATCAGCGTCTTCGACTCTGAGATTGGGGTTTAAGAAGTGCCAAGATTGTGGGGCTAAGATGTCCCCATCGGATGTGTCTGTGGTGCCTCAGTTCCTCTCATGCTACCTTCGACTGTAAGGCTTGTCTATTGATGACGGCGAAAGCCCTGAAAGAGCGAAGAGGAAAATTAGCGACAGGAAGGTCAAAATCCCCTTCAACCCCCGTCAAAAAAAGTGTCTTCAGACGAGTCGAGAAATGTTTCTTCTAGTCGTAAAAAGATAGAGGTCGAGATCACACAATGGTTTGCACCACTCGTCATCTTCACGACGGTCTAGGAAAAGGCACCATAGGTCTTCGTTGTTGTGTTCCTCCCCAGAACGGGTTAAATGCCTGACGAAATCGGCCTCTCGAGCTAAATGGGAGAAGTTCAGAGTTAAAATGATGAAAGCTTTCCAGAATGCAGCCTGGACTCCCCTTGAAAACTCATGAAAGCCATGCCCAGGTCGAAAAACTCAACAAGAAAAAAGATCAGAACAAAAACCGTACACCTTTGGGCCCGGAACACAAAGAAAAGTCTCCTCGAGAGAGGTCGAAGGATCCCTCGAGTCCAGACCAATCTTCCTCGAGGAAGAAGTCATCGGTGCCGTCAGCGCAGAAAGACTCCTCATCAGACTGACAGTTCCTTGACGCCGAAAGCATCAGACAAGTGCTCGACATCGAAGGCGTTGAAGCCGACTGTGTTGAAGCCCTGACGTCGACTGTGTCGAAGATTTCGGCGCCACCATCGACGCCATTGAGGATCACAGAAAAGATATATACAACTTTACCAAGCAAGGACATTTTATAGTCACTTTCTTTAATTTCTGAAGAAGCAGAACATTCTTCAGATGATTAACAACCTTTTGGTCTCCAATATGGAACACCTGGGGTACCTGAGCCTTTGATCTCAGAGGAATCCAGGCGAAAAGAATGTGTAGGAATTCCTGCAGAATGCAAGTGGACTAGATAAGTCCCCAGAATTGGAGTTTGGCAGACCAGACCCTACTGACCATCCTGAAGATTCTTATAGACAGTTAATGACCAGGGTGGTAGAGTATATGGGGTTGAACAGATCAACACCAATATACGAACAGGATGAACTGACATCCTAGATAAGGGGTGCCAGGAGGACCCTATTCTTCCATTTCTTGTGGCATTGCAAAGGAGAGAGAGTACAAATTGATAGACGCCAGAATTGATTCCGGCAGTAAATTAAAAATGTACATCAAAATTCAGGGCGTCCAGTAGTGATCCCAGTTACTTGACAAAACATCCCACTCCCGAAAGTTTAGTAGTAAAAGCTACCACATCAACCTCTAAACAGAACGCATACCTGACTGTTCCCCCAGACAGAGATGACAAGCGTTACAAGGCTTGGGCCAAGAAGGTTTTCTCTGTGGGAGGTATGGCCCTAAAGTCAGCAAATGCTACGTGCACGCTACCCAGATTCACGCACACTATTTGGAATGTGTAGCAATGGCGGCTGATCATATCCCCGAAGGGGAGGAAAGGGGCGGATTTGTAAATCTAGTCAAGGATGGGAAAGATTCAATTTGCGAATCCCTCCTTATGGGTGTCGACACTGCTGACAGCATCAGCAGGTCCATGGCGGCTAGTACAGTTATGCGCAGATTCGCCTGGTTAAGAGAGTCTGGTTTTGCTCCAGATGTGCAATCCAACTTAAAATGCCCTTTGATGGCACACATTTATTTGGTAGCAAGTCTGACGAGAGCCTGGACAAATTACAGACCTCTAAAGCGACCGCAAAGTCTTTTTGTGCTGCAATTAGACAGACGCAAAACCGCCCCATCGGCACACTTTGGAGGGGTAGGGCTTTTCACTTTTATTTCCCAGTTTGATGGGGGAGAGGACTGTCCAATCAAAGAGGTCAGAAAAGATTTCCCTGTGGTGGACGGGGAAGAAGTACTAGAACCGCCCAGGCAGCGGCTGCTTTACCATCAGCCATTGCCCCAGCAGCCTCAAAAACACTGAGGTCTTAGTTCACAAGACCCCATTGGGAGGCAGACTCTCGGTGCATCTGAAAGAATGGCGAGGCATTACTTCAGATGCATGGGCATTGGAAACAATTGCACAGGGTTACTGCCTTCCCTTTCTAAAAAATGCCTCAGAGTCATCCACCGGGGAACAGTTCCAGATCCGCTCCTTATCTAGCAAATATTTACCCTGCTGGAGAAAGGTGCTATAGAACCAGTACCTGTAGCAGAGAGGAACAAGGGTTGGTACCCCCGTACTTTCTAATTCCAATATAGGACAGAGGTTTGAGACCCATCTTGTACTTAAGAGACTTGAGCAAGTTCCTCAGCAAGGACAAATTCAAGAGGGTTACCTTTTCTCAGATCCTTCAGGCCCTCCAGCTTCAGGACTGGATGGTATCATGGGACCTTCAGCATGCTTACTTTCATGTGCCAATCCATTTAGCCAATCACTTCTGGCTCCTTACCATCCACAGCAGTCCTACTCTTGCTAACTGCTGCCACTGCACCTCTCGTGTGGTCCCTCCCCCATTGGCCTGCCTCAACCCTTGGCCTGCAGTTCCTCCCGCTCATGGGCGCTCCATTTTCTTCATTGATCAGCTGTTCCGTGGTGCGGCTGCACGGGCCTGCTTCTACGCTGGCCGGCAGCTCCTTCGTGCTCAGGTGAGGACCAATCTCATCACTGATCTGCTGTTTCCACTGGCAACCTGCTGCCGTGTGAGGGGGGGCGGGGAGGAAACCTTTTGCTTGCGCACACGGATCCTCGCGCTGCCGGACGCTTGCCTGAATCCTCATCAGCTCTGTGCTCCTCGGATTCCTGCGCTCACAGTGCACACCTCCTCTTGGTGAATGCCTTCACACGGATCACGCTCCTCATCAGCTCCTCACCCTGCAGAGGTAAGCCTTGTGGCCCCTTCTCTCTGCCACTGCCCCCCCGACCCCCCGTATCGCGATGTTCTTCTTATTTCTAATTGGTGAAGTACTTGAAAACCTTTGCCTCAAATGAAGTTCTTAAACTGTGTTGGGCAATGACGTTTCAAAGACTGTAGACGCAGCATCAACCCCAGTGACGGCTCACCTTCACATATAGTACACTATCTGTTTTAACTACTGGATTCAGGTTTAGTTTTTAATTCACTTAAAGTCCATCTAGCAGCACTTCCAGCATATACCACATCTCAGCATAAAATCTCATGGTGGAAAGTTCCAGTGGTTAAGGCTAGGCATTTATAGAGGTGTTTAAGATACTATGCCCTCCAATTTCCCTTCCTACTTCTGGTTGGGATCTTAACATTGTCCTTAAAAAAACTCATGGGGTACCCCTGTGAGCCAATACATAAAGCCAGTCTCCCTTATAAGACTGCTTTTCAATGGATTGCTTTTCTCCAGTAGATTACTCATCAGATAGATATCCCATTCCAGCTTCAACTGCTCAGAAAAAATGTTCACGGGGGCATAGTGGACCTCGACTCTGCATCGATACGTATTGACTCTGTGCTCGATCGTTGGCTCTGGACGTGACATTGGGTATCCTGTGTATATATACTGCGCCTATTCCAATGCCATTGGTGTCGGGGGAGCATTCGGGCTTGGGGCCGAGCAAGTCTGGCTGCTTCGGACGTCGGGACCGTCCTGCGTGCCTCAGACCACATTCATTCGTGATGCGCCTCCGGCATCCAGAACACCATCAGCGCTGGTAGCCATTCCTTCGACATCTGCGGACAAGCCCGCGACGCAGACTATCGCGATCGGTCTTTTGTACCATAATCTCGATCAGACTTCTTCCAGTCGATGGTGCACATTTTCGGCGCTGACGACGGAAACCAGGGTGATGTCGACTCCATTTATTCGGGGCACGAAGGAGCAGACTATTTTGCTCATTTTGAAGGCATAATGAAGCAAGACACAGACAACAGACTTAAAGTTAAAAATAAAATACTTTTATTAAATCAAATGTCAGGATGGTAGAAGGGCTAACTTGCCCTATGCTAAGGTGGGTTTTCCCTACCTGAATGAAACTAAGGAAAGAGTCCAACTTGAAAGTCCGTCTGTGTCCAAAATCTATACTTGCCCTCACAACTAAAGCTAAACGATGTGTAGGGATGGCAATAATACAAGAAATTGTGTTTAACTCAAAGTTCTGAGCTTCTTTCAGCTCCCAGCTCTTTTAGCTCCCCTTTCCCAAGTGTACAAAAGTGGTTCTCATGTTCCAAGCAACACAGTTCAAAAACAAAAGGTCTTGAGGTTCCGTTCTTAAAACCGCACATGCAGTTCCTCAAGTCTCAGGATTCCCTTCCCCAAGACTTTAACTTTACCACATATACTTGCTACAGTCTTTTCAAAAGTTTGAACACAACACATGGTCGACCTGACCCTTCTTCTGGTTTGCCTCACCGGGTCACTTACAGTACTTTTCATTGGCTTGTTTGACAATGTCTTTGGTTTTTCATTCAGGGCTCATTGATCTAGGTGCAATTGTCATACCACACAGTCCACCCATCGCAGGTCGTGCAACCAGGATCCCTGGGCTTTTCAGCCCACTCAGGTTCTTTGGTACTTGCTCCTGTGCACCAAGTAACCTTTACTTAGTTCCTTTGCCGCACTGAATCATTCACTCTTAAAAGTTCACTTTGGCTTTTTTGTTACTTCTCCACCTTTGTATGGCGTTCTGTCACACGTACGCTCTTTTCTGCAATTCGTTTTCCCTGGAAACTTGGGCGATCCTCTTACTTATTTTGCCCTTAGAGTTTTATTCCATTGAGTTTTTAATATGCTTAACCTCAAGGTTTCATTGAATTTGTTGTGCCATATGCATTCACGTTGCTTCATTGTAAGTTTCCATTCAGTGCGGTATTCAATATGCATTTGTTTTGCTTAATTTTACATTTCCATTCAGTTCTGTACTCAATATACATTTGTTTTGCTTCATTTTCATGGATTTACATTCTCGTGGTCCACTAGGAGTGCCCCGGTGTCGCTGTGCCCTCACCGGCTTCCTGCATTGTCACCTGTTGGCTACCACTGCTTTTTCTCCGCTTCTGAAGCCGGGACGTCCACTGATGCGAACCCTGCTCGCTTGCTGTGCGTTTCCCTCTGCATGCCAGCAACTTCAGTGCTTCCTCATGGGTGCGGGCGGTTTCCCTACTCCCAGTTCCAAAGGACCCTCCCTGCAGGTGATCCTCCCTCGCTTCTCTTTCCCCAGGGTCACGATCCAAGAGCGATGGCTTTTCCCTGTGGGTCGAGAAACGAGTTACAAGGTGGGACTGTAGTCGACCAGGTACGTGGCCTACAGCTTATCCATCAGCAGTGCAGGGCAGTACACCCCTACATCGCAGACAGAGTGTGGCTTGGCCCCAGCAGCCTGTGGCCAATCCGTCAATATCTCCTGCCACCTCCTCACCCTCCGAAGACGGGTATTTCGAAAGATTCCTGGCGCTGATGCAAACACCACAGATGGGGTTTATCCTTCGGGATGCTATCAGTGACATGCTCCCTCAGGTCACCCCACCGGTACCCTTAGTCATTCTTCCAATGGCTCCGGTACCTCAGGCCCCAGCGCTGCCCGCGCTTCATTTGCCGGCACCAGCTCCGGCAGTACAGGCTGTTCCACAGGCTCCTGTCTCACATTGCAACCCACAGCGCCCAGTACCCCTCCACCAGTTCTGGATCCTCCGAGCACGCAGGCGGACACAGACGAGGAGGAGGACCCTGACACGCCATCGTCAGCGAGGGCCTTCCATGAACGCCTTGCGCCCCTGGCGGATTATCTGGGCCTTCCTCAGTCTGAGGTTGAGCAGCCCAAGGAGGTGGTCCTGGCAGAAGTCATCGCGCTAAGGCTCCCCTCCAAGACGAGGATCCTGATGCAGAAGGACATTGTCACCCTGGCCACCAAGGGGTGGCTCAAGCCGCTCTTGGCCAAACTGTCAATCGGCACCTCAACGCCAAGTACAGAAAAGCTAGAGGGGGGGGATACACTCTTGCTTTTGGCTCATCCGCAACCGCACTCCTCAGTGATTGCTGCGGCGTCACTCTATTCTAAGCCTCAGTCGTCCTCGGCCATGCTGGGCAAGGATGAGAAGATCTTGGAGGCGTACAGGAAAAAGCTTTACTCAACGCCTCCCTGCACCTGCGTCAAGCCAATGCCGATGCCATGCTGGCAGCTGCTAACCAAAGGCTCTGGCGGGAAATCGCATACTTCCTCCTGGATCTCCCTCCCCAAAGCCAGGCTCGCTTCAAAGCGGGACTAGGAGAAGCCAGGCTCGTAGTGTCCGACATCATGGAGTCCTCAGTGGCCCATATCGATACGTCTGGCCGGGCAATCTGCATAGCCACGGACGTGAGAAGGATGGCCTGGCTCCGGGCTACTAAGTTCAACGCGGACGTCCAGGAACGCATATTGGACCTTCCATTTGAGTGTAGTGACCTCTTGCACTCCTCCACGGATGAAGAATTAGATAAAAAGAACAGCTCAAAGACAGCTAAGTCTATCTATTCTTACGAAGGCCACGCCCAAGGCGTACACCCAGTCCAATCCACGCTGACAAAGGGTGGGTGTCTGGAGGGTTCAGAGGCTTCAAGGAATGGAGGAATGGAGGGCCAGACAACCCCAGTCAGCTTTGGAGGAAACCACAAAGGGGGGGGGGATTTCCAATCCCCCTCCTCAGCAGCCTCAGAGGGAAAAAAGGCATGACACGCCCCACCGGGTCCATTGGTCTCGGGTGGGGGGCAGGCTTGCCTCTCACGTGCAGTTTTGGCGCCTACATTTTTCAGAACCCTGGATCCTATCCGTAGTCTCCACGGGGTACCGCCTACCGGTCCCTCCCTCTCCTCCCTCCTCTCCGACAGATTGAGACAGCAACTCTGTTGGCAGAAGTCAGTTCAGTCGTAGAGAGCCAGGCAGTGGAAGAAGTCCCAGCCTCCCAGAGAGGATTGGGCTTCTATTCCAGGATTTTTGCCATAAAGAAGAACGAGGTTGGCCTGAGAGTTGTGTTGGACCTTTCCACCCTCAACCTCTCCCTGCCTCTACAAAATTTCAAGATGGTTACGCCAGCTGTCATTGTGGGGACACTGAACAGGGGAGACAGCATGTGCTCCCTGGATCTGAAGGACGCGTATCTACACGCCCCGATTTGGCAACTGCATTGGTCCTTTCTGCATTTCAGGATCATGGGCTGCCATTTCCAGTATAAGGTTCTACGCTTTGGCCTCAACTCAGCCCCTGAGGTATTCACCAGACTGATGCATGCGGTGGCAGCTCTCCTCAGGGCCCAGGGCCATCACATCTACCCATACCTGGACGACAGGCTCGTCCGTGCCTCATCTCCAGAGGTGGTTCTTCAGACCTCTGAACACACTCCGCGACCTGGGGTTTACTATCAATCTCAAGAAGTCTCTGCTGCAACCCATGCAGAAGCTGACATTCCTGGTCCTAATCTGTGACACCTGCTCAGAGAGGGTGTTCCCTTCAGAGGACAAGATCACGGCCATCAAGAGAGCTACTACTCACTTCCTCTCCAGGACTGTGACCTCAGCCTGGTGGTACCAACACCGACTGGGCATTATGGCGGCGGTCCTTCTGGCCGTCCCCCACACTAGAGTCCGGAAGAGGAGACTGCAGCTGCACTTCGCAGCTTCCTGGAATTAGGAGAGGGGCTCACAATCGGAGCCTATGGACATTCCCACGTCCCTCCGCCTACACCTCCACTGGTGGTCCATGGACTTCAACCTATGGCGGGACAAGCCCTTCCGGCAGCCTCTCCCTCAGGTCACTGTCACGACGGACTCCTCCCTGCAGGGCTGGGGAGCCACTCTGGACAACCACAATGTCTATGGAGTCTGGACCCGGCAGGAGCAGGAGTGCCAAATCAACTTGCTAGAGTTGAAGGCCATATGGCTGGCCCTCAAAGCCTTCCTCCCTCTCATAGAGGGCAAGACACTACTTATCTAGACGGACAACTCCACCAGCATGTACTATGTGAATAAGCAGGGGGGTACCAGATCCCCCCCACTTTGCAACGTCGCTATCAGCAGGTGGGAATGGGCCCGGGAGAACATCTACCTCATCGCGGTCCACCTCACGGGGGAGTCCAACCTGGAAGCGGACAGACTCAGCAGACTGGGGCCAGACAATTACGAGTGGCAATTGAATGACCTGGTACTGGAGCAAATCTTCCTCAAATGGGGGCATCCCCAAAAGGATCTGTTTGCCTCCACGACAACAGGAAATGCCAGCAGTTTGCCTCTTGGCAGGGGCAGAGCCCCAGCTCCGTGGACAAGGCATTCCACCTACAGTGGAACTACATGTGGGCGTATGCCTTATGGTCCACTGGTTGATCTGCAGGTTAAAGCAATCGTGTCACCTCAGCATCATTTTGATAGCTCCCTGGTGGCCGGTGAGACCATGGTTCTCCGAGCTTATCAGACAGGTCTCCCATTCACCTACCGCTGGGCCCAGCTCCGCTCCTGACACAGCAGGGGGGACAGGGTGCTTCACCCTGCACCTCGCAAACTAGACTTGCAGCGTGGTTCCTGAGCAAGTAACGCTGAAACACTTGAACCTGTCGCAGGCTAACCTAGACATTGTTCAGGGCGCCAGAAGCAAAGCTACCAGGAGCCATCACAAGAGCAAATGGGCTAGATTCTGTCTTTGGGACAGCTCTAAGGAGATCGACCCGCCCAAATGTTCTTTGGATGATGTCCTCTCCTTTTTGGCACACCTCGCACACTCCGGAGTGCAAGTCGACACATGCTGCACCTACTTGGCAGCCATTGGTGCCTACAGAAATTCAGATGGGGGTCTTTCTTTCCTCCTCTAACCCTGTGGTCAAGCGGCACCTGGTGGGCCTCCATAGGCTCTATCCGTCAGTAAAGAGGCCTCACCCAGTCTGGGACCTCAATGTGGCATTGGACGCATTGGCCCACAAACCATTCGAGCCAATGGCTTCCGCTTATATCAGATTGGCTACCATAAAGGCAGCTCTGCTCGTGGGCCTCACCTCAGCTCGCAGGGTCACTGAGATCCAGGCTCTTGTGGCCTCAGAGCCCTACACCACTTTTCACAAGGATAAGGTGGTTCTGCGGACGCACCCTGCTTTCATACCCAAGGTCCCATCTGCCCTACACCTTAACGAGAAGATTGTTCTACCTACTTTCTTCTCCGATCCCAAGGTTGAACCTCACAGTCTTGCATTGCCTCGATGTCAGACGCACTCTGAAGTATTACTTGGACAGGACCATGGATTTCTGCAAGTCGGAGGCCCTTTTTGTCACCTTTGGAGGGGCAAGGCCAGGTTATCAGGCCTCGAAGGCCTCCATCTCTAGGTTGATGGTCGCGACCATCAAGGAGGCTTATGAGGGGCAACACAGGCCGGTTCCAGCCAATTTGCACGCCCATGCCATCGGGGCCAAGAGCACGGCTATTGCCTTCCAGCGTCATGTGCCGTGGCAGGTCATCAGTAGGGCAGCCATCGGGGCCACCCCCTGGCTTTTTGCAAGCACTACTGTCTGGACGTCGCCTCTAGGTCAGACGCTGCTTTTGGGCAGGCGGTTCTGAGAAACCTTCACCCTGGGGCTACACTCAGTATGGAGGAAAGGGGACGGGACGTAAGAGTAATTAATAGTTACCCACTGTAGTGACTAACATACTCTTAGTCCATAGTCCCCTTTCCTCCATACGTCCCACCATCCTCCCTCCTAATAATGGTGTCATTAGGCAGTGTTGCATATTGTCGACAGGTAAATGGGGACTGAGGCGTGGCGCTGGTGGGTGGAGTCAGGCGAGTGAATGTTTTCTGGGATGCGCCGCAGCGCGCCTCTAAATTTAAAGGGGCGGAAGAGTTTTTGTTGAAAAAGGTTCCGTCTACCGTCCCTTGCGAGGGACGCCCCATACAGTATGGATGAAAGGGGACTATGGACTAAGAGTACGTTAGTCACTACAGTGAGTAACAATTTCCAGTACCAGAGGCCAGGCTGCGAATGTGAAGGTTACAATGGCTCCTCCAAGGTCAGTGCTCCCAGTACCCCGTAACCCAAAAGGATGTCCTCAGCGTGTCCAGGTCTGTGGTCCACAACATTTCTTGGTGGGCCAGCAGGAACAACTTGCTAGCGGAGGAACCCTTCTGGCCTCCGTGGCCTCAGGTTCAAGTGGTCACGGATGCGTCCCTGAAGGGTTTGGGGCGCTCACTGCAAGGACTTGCAGGTGAGCGGCTTTTGTTCAGCAGTGGAAGCTAGGTGGCACTACATGCTAGAGTTGTGAGCCATCAGGTTAGCCCTGAAGGCGTTTGCTCTGTCTCTGAAGGGGAAGCATGTCCTGATCTTGACAGACAGTATGATGGCAATGCACTACCTGCACAAGCAGGGTGGCGTGCGCTCAATCTCGCTCTGCAGAGGCGATGCAGCTGTGGTTCTGGCTATTGGAGAACCAAATCTCGGTCTCTGCAGTTAATCTGAGAAAAGTTTGGCGGATGCTCTGAGCAGCCAGAACATGGTCTCACACAAGTGGGCAGTGTGCCAGGACGTCCTGGAGGTGGTTTACTCTCTCTGGGGTACCCCAGCAGTGGATCTGTTTGCTGCGGAGTCCAACAGGAAGTGCAAACAGTTTGGCTCGAGGTAATTCTCAGCAGTAAGAAAGGCATGGTATCAACAGCGTACATGCAAGACAACAGATGTAAGCTTCAAAACCTTTATTCGGTTTTCAGCAGGGTTGGGGTAATTCCTAACAGGCCCTAATCCTAACATGGGAGTGTTCACGACCATGAAAGAAAAAGAAAATGTACCTGTCAGTCTTAGTCAAAAATAAAAAAGGTCTATACTAAAGAAACCTAACCTAGCCATCCTTCTATAATAACAAATGTGTTCAGGAAAGTAAAGAAAGAATTGTGTTGCAAAAGAAATGTCAGAATGGCTTGAATAATGGCACCCTTCCCTATGTTCAATAGCACTGGGGTTTTTGAGAGTTCATATGAAGAGATGGCTGGCACAGTTTTATCAAGTTCAGCACACTCTGGCTTACTGTGACAACTAGATTATTCAACAAGGCTTTCAGGCTTCCTGCGCCATAGCATGAATGAGCAATTCACTTCTCAATTTGTATTCAATCAGAGTTCCACAAAGGCTTCCCTCTGTCGGGCTCGAGCTTGGAACACTCTAATTCTTGGGATTCCCTTCCCCCAAGTCTTTATTCAACTCGATACAACTTTGTCAATAGGTTTCTGGCTGTCAGTCATTTGAAACTGTGAGGATTTTATCTAGACCTCTGCATGACCACTTTGACTTTCCCTCTCTGAATAGTTCTTAGCTTCCCACTGTTCGGATAGCATTTAGCAGTAAGCATCTTGGTACTTGTAATTTCCGTTACGTTCAAACACAATTTAAAAAATGTTCAGTGTTTCCTCACTTTGCCTCTTGGCTTTTCACATTCAACATATCAGTTTATTTTCTAATTCAAATTCACAATGAGTCTTTAGAATGGGTGATTTCTCTTCGCTGCACCACTCTGTGTCAAACCTTGGATTCAGCAACAGTCTCATGTTATGCGATTACAAGCGTAACTCCAACTTTCATTATCCTGGTTTTGTTCCCTCTGGACACAGACCAGCCCCTTCTCGGGCTTTGATCACTCGGCCTTCTCTCCTCGTCGCTTTCTCTCTTTGCACAAAGATGTCGCCTGCATCTCTCCTGCACGTCCTCGAACTCACTCTTCATTCGGGAGGGCAGCTGGTGATCCCAGAGCACCTGGCAGGTATGCTCCTTCTCTTCTGAGCCTTGACTCGGAATGCTCACGGCTGCACGATAATGCAGGATTCACGCCAGCATCTTTTCTGCTCCTGACAAGTGGTTGAGCATTCTCTTGACTGTCCCTCATTGTTAGCCTGCTTGGTGGCAACTCGGGAAGCTTTGTATTCTCTCGTCTCCGGCCTCATTCAGAGTGTGCTTGTGCCCGACACCTTTTATCATGTGACCGAATGTTGACAAATGTCAGGTCTGTGCACTTAGGGTTACGTGCCTGACCCTGCCTGATCTCATTCATGTGACGGTTGAATGGGTTAATACCCTTGCAAAAATATCGAGTCTAAGCAGATAGAAGCATAAGAAATACGATTACGGAAAGTAATGTATGCCATAATTTCACCATAGGTTCTTAAAATGCATTCAAATGACTAATTTAACACAGGAGGGTACGTAAATTGATCCAGTGAACTCAAACAACTGTTACAGATGCATTTGAGGAATACATTCCAACAGATTGCGAGCTAGATGAAGTTCCTGCGAGAGACTCTTCCCCAGAGGAAGTGGGGTTGTTCCACAAGCTCATGGGAAGAGCGTCCAGAATGTTTGGCCTGGCTCCAGAGAAGCAGCATAAAGAGAGCCTCCTATACGAGCGGAGGGAACATCAGAGGAAGTCCATGTTTTCCAACTATGTAATTTGAAGAATGAACCTGTAATAGTAGTTTCAGGATCAAGCACAGTGAGAAAACTTACTAGTGTTAAGAGTGATTTCAGGTGCAATAGGGAAAAGTCTCAAGGCCACCCGAGACTTGGAAAATAATATGCAAAACACAACCAGTTGTTGCCAACCGGTAAGCCTATTATGCACTCCTAGGGGGACATGAAGTCCCAGGCCTTAATTAGTGATCACCATGAACTAGGTATCCGGTAATTGACCTGTTCTGTAGGAAGTTTCAAAAGAAGAATTTCGGCCAGTCATCTTGACCACAGTTTTTCAATTTTTAAATAACCAGATTCTGTAAGCATAAGTTTCAAATAATATTCATGCATCAACAGTGAGTGTTAAAATGTCAATTGTATAAAGAATACCATTGGTCATCGTATTCCAAAATTACAATCCAATTAAAATAGTATTGATACATATAAATGTTCATGTAAAGGAAAAAGAGTTTACAAATCCAAAGTTAATGAGTAAACACTCATTGAGTAGGATTGTGTTTCATCATTCACACAATTTGGTTTTGAAACATATAACAATAAGATAATTGTAATTGTCCAATAGGCTCCTCTTAAAAACACAGTTTCCAATTCGTTTCGGATTTTGAACAATCCATCTTCAGGGGTCGAAAGCTCTTAGTTACATAATATTCCAAATGTTGCTTTCTATTCTCGTATTCACCTAAAGAGCAATAAGTAGACTCATTTAGTCCAATTTAATCTCGATTGTTAAACGTAAGGTTGTAAAAAATCCAATAACCTGAAGTACTGACCTTGAATCCCTATGGATTAGTGATAGAAGATGTTGTTGAGCCCTGCATGTTGAAGACATTTGTGTCCAAAATCATATACAAACTACATTATTACTGTTATTGTAATGTGAGTTATGCCGTGAGAACAAAAAGCTACTCACCCGGCCGCTACATAGACTGCACTGGCCGGGTCATATGAATGTAGTTCGGCCGCTATGTTGGTGGCTCTACTCTCTAATGAGGATGCGAGGAAAAGAAGGGGGTAAGGTGGCATCCTGAAGGAGTCTGTGGTAAAAATGCATAGAAGTCCTAAATATGTAAGCCTAAGGCTCAGAACCAGTGTACACTGAACTCATGTTCTCGTACAGCGTATAACTATAATTGTAAATTCATAAGGCTTGTGCCGCGAGTGTACATTGTCTACGTCAGATTCTTATGTATTCCAGCGTGTTAATTGCCCTAGAAGTGTAGATTCTGTGAGGGATCGGAGCCGACCGTCTACACGATGCGTGGTCCGATCTTCCATTGTGTATATGGGTTCATGGCACCGGCGCGCCTGCACGTCGGTGCCACGTGGAAGGATCCACCATCTTGGTGTGGGACTAAGGGAGTGGCTAGGGACAACTGTCACAAGACGTATGTTCACAGTGAATCGTGAATGTATCGCCTGCATATTTTTGTATTCTAAAGGTATGAAAAAAGCCATGTGGCCAGTCGACTATAACCCTCTCCCTTGGGCCCTCTGCCCTTGGTTTATCACCGGCCCGCTTTGATGTAATTGCCACATGGGTGTCTCCCATTTACTACTCCAACGTGTGATTTTTATGCCTCCCTTCTATTTTAAGTGCCAAGTGCTGTATATGTTCGGACTGGTGGCTCTTACTCACAAAGCCCCTCTGCTGTAGTTTCTTCACTACTTGAAATGTGAAACGTGCTGCATTTCAAACCTACACATTGGCAGTTTTCTGCTGCGTTTTAGTGCTTTGCTGGAAAGTCGAATTTAGGTGTTCTTTTAAACCTGTGCATTACCATTTTCTACTGCATTTTGGCGCTTTGCTGGCAAGTCATATTTGCGTGTACTTTTAAACCTGCACATAAACCATTTTCTCCAGCATTGGATCTTTCATGGATTCACATGCTGTGAATATTCCCTGTCGTCAGGCTAGGAATACCCGGTTACTTTGACTTAGCAATTTTCCTATGGAAAAACTTGACCCCTTGAGGGTCACTTCAATGTCGTTGTGGGTGCTTTTGGTTAACACCACTGGGACGTCGAGTGTATAGCTCCGCCCCAGCAGCTTTCCCTCAGATTTCAACCGTCTTCCGAGCTGTTGGGATTCCTCGTGTTTGTCCCCGAGAGAAATTTAAGTTTCTTAGAAAATTAACATTTATTCACAATTCAATCATCTGGATCAACAGACGTCTACACACATGGTTCCAGTTCCAACCATGGAATCTTCAGGACCAAAGAAGTCCTTGTTTAGGCCATGCAACACTTGCGGCCTAAAAAATGTGTATGAGGGGGACAGACATCCTCTGACAAATTGCTCTGTCGCCTGCTCCAAAGCCAATATCGTTTTTCTATCCGCTCCAAGAAGAGGGCCCACATCCAAGCCCGCATTTCTGGAGCCACTAACAACACTGCTGCACTTTTCAAAATCTGCAAGGAACTCTGCAATCCATCCGCAGTCTCCACCTCTTTGCTTCTTTCCCAGACTCTCTGCACTGCCCTGGCCTTCCATAACTCATCTAAAATTCAGGAAATCCTGCCCTCACTCTCCACCACCCCCACCTCCCAGCTCACTCCAGTTTGCCAGCTTCCCTTGGTTCCGCACCCTCCAACCCCGTACTTTCCTCCATTCTGCCCATAACACCCGATTAGGTCTCTAAAGTTGTCCTCTCCATGGAGGTCTCATCCAAACGGGTGTACCCCTGCTCTTCTAGAACCATTAAGGACAACATATCCTCTCCTGCCCTGGCTCTTGCCGATTTCTGCAATCACTCCCTCACTACTGGCGCTTTCCCTCAAGCACTTCCTTGTGCACCCTCTCCTCAAAAAAGCCATCTGTTGACCCCTCATGCTTGGCTAACTATCGCCCTTTCTCCACTACCCCATTCCTGGGTAAACTCTTGGAGAAGTTGGTCCTCCCCCAACTGAACCTTCATACTGAACTTGTTGGTTGCCTCCATGACTATCAATCTGGATTCCGGGCATCCAGAGGCACGGAAACTGCTCTCCTGAGCACCCGTGAAGACATGGTTGCAAAGCTGGACTTTAACTCTCCTGCTGTTCTCATTCTCCTCGATCTCTCTTCCGCCTTACACAGTTAACCATTCTATCCTCATAAAACGGCTCTGCGATACCCACAGCATTATGCATCGGGCACTGTATTGGCTGACTTCTTTACGCACTAACCGCCATTCCCAGCTGCAACTGGACCCTTTCTCCTCCACTACCTCACTCTCTACTTGTGGCGTCTCCCAGGGCTCTATCCTATCGCTGTGGCTCTTCAATATCTATATCGTCCCTCTTGCTCATCTGATCTCCTCCTATCCTCATTTCGAGTGTTATGCTGATGACTCGCAGCTTTCCTTCAAACTTCCCTCTAACACCACCACCACCAGCACCACCTCCTCTTCCTCCTCCTCCTCCTCCTCCTCCTCCTCGCTCATCACGGATTTGTTTGACCACCATCCCATCCAGGCATGGTATGCAGCAAATTATCTGTCTTTTCATTGGAACATCTGCACCCTATTTGCCTGCTACCCTCTGGCTGCCCTCTATGGGCCCTCTAACCTCACCATCCTGTGAGGCCAAAATCCTAGTGGTCATCTTTGACTTTGCTCTCGCCTTCACCCCTCACATATTGGACCTTCCCAAGAAGGCCCACTTCTAGGTACACCTCCTTAGAGGCATTCTCTCTTTCCTCACCTTTTCGCAGAAGCCCAATGTCTCCAGAGCTCCGGTCCTCTCTAGGCTGGACTACTGCAACAGCCTCTTCCTCAATCTCTGCCTTTGCTCCCTATGCCCCCTTTAGCTAATTCAGAATAGGGCTGCAAGACATGACCTCCAGCTCAGGGACTGTATCTCTCCAGCCCTAACAACTCTCCACTGGCTCCTGGTTGCCACAAGGGTCAAATTCAAGAACTTCTGCATCATCCAAAAGGCTTTCTGGAGCCTGCAACC
Source organism: Ambystoma mexicanum (assembly GCF_040938575.1). Taxonomy (NCBI): domain Eukaryota; kingdom Metazoa; phylum Chordata; class Amphibia; order Caudata; family Ambystomatidae; genus Ambystoma; species Ambystoma mexicanum. The sequence continues at coordinate 156,347,609 of NC_090937.1, forward strand.
ACGCCATCTCTAACTTTCCCTCCTGAAATACTTCCCTGCTAGTGCCGTACGCTCCTCTAACTCCAACTCTCTGCTTGTCAAACGCTTCTCCAAGCAGAGAGTGGGGGGCAGGTCTCTCTCCTCGGCTGGTGCAGCCTCCCTGCCCCTCTCAGACTTGAGCCGGACCTCCTTAAATTCTGGAAACGTCTCTAAACTCTGCTTTTCTCCAACTCTTTCCCTTCCCTGCTAATGACCCCACTGCCGCTGAGACTGGCAGCCTGGTCATTCATGAATCTCACAGGCTGCTAGGACCTCTAACCAGTCAGCACTAGCCCGTTGCACCCCACCCTCCCTCAGCACTGCCCTTACAGGCCCCTCCCTGGCGACATTGCATCCCATGGGATTCCTCCTCCCTAGCACTTAGCCCAATGGCCTCCTCTCTTGGATCCCTTGACACGTACCTCCCGGGCTCCCACCAGCACTTGTCCATACCCTGCTCACCTCCCTACCCTCCCATCTCCCGCACTTCTCTTCACTGCACTTGCATGTCTGAATGTCACAAGGCTTAGTAGGACCACGATTGTAAATTTTTTTTTTCCACTGTTATTTACTCCCCTGTTCCCACTTTGTCGCAAGGCGCCTCGAAACACCATTCTGTTGTATAGGTGCCTAACAAATGCTCAATAAATAAAGGTTGGCTCAAGGCGACTACTTTAAGACCAGATCTGCAAGCCAAAGTCATTGACATGCCGTTCAAAGGCATATATATTTTTGGGAAGAAGGTCGACGAAACTCTGCTCTCTACCAAGATGGACACTAAAACCGCTCATTCCCTGGGCACGCTGCAGCAGCGGTGCCAGTCCTTTCGCACAGGAAAGAACTGTTTCTCCAGGACTTTGAGGGACCATCGTCATCCTTACCAATCCTCCTCTTACAGGACGCTGGCATACTCGTCAGCCGATGAGTACAGAGGAAATTCTCAATGTTATTGTGGCAACCAACACCGCCGTGGTTCTTTCCAGTCCAGAGGCCAGTCGAGCAAGCGGCCCTGACCTGACGAGGGTTAAACCCTCCCACTTCAGTACCCCAGAGGGAGGGAGACTATCGCAGTACGTCAGGGAATGGAAAACCATGACATCCAACTAATGGGTGCTCTCCCTTCTCCAGCAGGGCGACTCTCTGGAGTTCGTAAGCATGCCGCCAGACATTGCCCCCTGTAAACAAGCAAGAAAAGCTCTGCCATCTGCTGCTACAAGAGGTGTGAGCGTTGCTGGCCAAGTGGGCGCTGTCTGCAGTTATAAGTCCCGGCTGGGCTGTTGATCACTCATTGCAGGCAAAATAAGAGGTGACGGCTGGAAGGTTTATAATTAATCCCAACCTCTGGCATTGTAATGGGCAACCCTCCAAACCATAATTCTTCGCCTGCCAAACCATTACAAAAGGGGAAAGACAGGGTATCCGGTCATTGCATCGACAGCCAAAGCATCGACAGCCAAACCATTTAAAAAATAGCATCTTAATAAAAATCTAATGCTTTTTTTTTAGATGGTAAAGGGTTTAATTTAATAAAAATGGGTTTTAAATGGGGGTTAAAGGTAAAAAACGGGGGGGTTGGGGTGCTGACCCCCATTAAAAAAAAAAATATATATATATATATTAGGTGTTTTTTTTTTTTTAGATGGAATGGCATTAGATGCTTTGGCTGTCGATGGAATGACTATAAACCGAAAGACCATATGCAAATCAGGCTTGGCCCCACCCCAAAAGGAGCAATCCATCCCAAACTGCTTGGTCACATCCCTTCTGCACGAGACCACAAGCATCCCCAAGCATGTTTCCAAGGTCTCTAGGCTCAGCAGGGACAGGAACCACATCTGGGCATATCCGTTCCACCCGGGGTGACTTATGCAAAACATACTCCTATGTCCTGTCCCCTTTCCTCCATACTGTATGGGCGTCCCTCGCTAGGGACAGGAAACAGAACTTTTTTCACCAGAAAAAATGGTCTTCCCCTTTAAATTGAGATGTGTGCCAGGTCGCAGCCCTGGGAACATGCGCTCCCCTCACTCTGCCTAACGGCGCCACTCGCCATTCCTCTTTTCCGCGTTAACTGGAACGGACCACTTCACCAGCGTTCTTGGGTTAGGGCTCTGGCCTTGTAATTCCAGTACCTTTTTCCTGAAAACTTTGTATTTTTTCTTCTCTCTGTGCTTTCTCGTGGATAGTCAGAGAAGGCACTGTCCTCTGATGCCACGCTCCTCCCCGACGCATGTCGACGGCAGGTTTTAGCAGGTGTCCGGCATGCGAGGGTTCCTTCCCCACGTTGGATCCCCACACGCTCTGCCTCCAGTGCCTTGGCCCCGACCACGGCTGGGACGACTGTTCTGCGTGCGACACCTTGACCCTGCAAGCTCTCAAGAATCGCTTGGCCAGGTGGAGGGAGCTGTTCGAGAGATCACCTCCAGAGGACCTCAAGACTTAAATGAGGAGGAAGACCAAGCCCAAGGTAGGTGCCCTGTTCTCCTCTGCACCCCGCAAGCGTGACTCCTTCTCAGGGAAGTGCCCGAGTGGGAGGGGCCTTACAGGTCCTAAGACCAGCAAGGAGACAGAAGCTCCCAGAGCTACCGGCCAACAGGCCGAGGGGTCGCAAGACTCTCCCAGTCCCACTGGTGAGGGGACTCAAGGCTCTTGTACTGGGGACCTCCCCAAGGGGCTTTGCTCTATTACCGGGACCACTCCCAAGGGGGCGCCTACACGCACCACTTCTAGTGTCATGGCCGAGAGATCTCCACCTTCTAGGTCGATACCTAAGGTGCAGAGTAGGTCAGAGCCTTCACTTCTAAGTCTGCAGTTTGAGACTGGGCCTGGCTCTTCAAGCACCACGCTGCAGCACCACGCTGCAGGCACGTGCGTGGGGAATGACAAAATGGCCGCTAGGCCAGACACGATTGCGGCTTGCCCGGAGCCGCCTCTTTCTGGAGAGCAGGCATGGGATTCCGGGGGAATCCAACTTGGAAGCAGACAGGCTCAGCAGGCTGGGGATCGACAACTATGAGTGGCAGTTGAACAAAGAGTTCCTGAGCTGGGATCTTCGACAGGTGGGGTTACCCTCAGGTAGACCTATTTGCGACCAGGAGAAACAGAAAATTCCATCAGTTCATGTCATGGCTGGGGCAAGGCAGGGGATCGCTGGGGGATGCATTGCAGATTCTGTGGAATGAGATGAATGCCTACGCCTTCCCACCCCATTGATTCACAAGGTCATCTGCAAAGTCAGGAAGTCACGGGGCCTTCGGCTCATCCCGATAGCCCCATGGTGGCAGGCAAGACCTTGGTTCTTGGAACTTCTCCGCCTGAAGGATCAGCCCCCGGTACGCCTCCCATTGGGACCAGCCCACTTACTATCGCAGCAGGGGGCCACAATGGTGCACCCCGCTCCACAGAAGTTAGCCCTGGCAGCTTGGTTCCTGAACAGATCACTCTGAAGCATTTGCACTTGTCACAATACAATCTGGCGCTCTTACAGGGGGCAAGAAGCGACTCCACCACGTGTCCGTACAGGAGCAAGTGGATGAGGTTCTGTCACTGGGCCAAGACCAACAAGATCAACCCCCTGACGCGCTCACTGGACGATGTGCTGTCTTTCTCTGTGCATTTGGCCCACTCAAGTGTGCAGGTAGACATCTGCTGTGCCTATCTGGTGGCCATAGGGGCATACAAGAACTCCGGAGATTACATTTTCTCCTCCTTCAATTTGAAGGTTAAAATGCATTTGGCAGGTCTGACCAGATTATATCCTCCAATCAAACGTCCACAACCGGTATGGGACCTTAACGTGGTGCTGGGCGTCCTGGCACACAAACCTTTGGAGCCCATGGCATCAGTGGACATCAGGCTGGTCACTATCAAGACCGCCCTACTGGTTGGTCTTGCATCTGCAGGCCGGACTAGTGAAATTCACGCCCTGGTTGCCGTCAGAGCCATAGTCAACATTTCACCGGGACAAGGTGGTGCTCAGGATGCACCCTGCTTTTCTCCCTAAGGTTGTTTCCTCCTTCCACATTAATGAGGAGATAGTACTCCCAACATTCTTTGCAGGTCCAAAGGATGAGGCACAAAAGGTGTTGCACTGTCTGGATGCCAGGCCTGCTCTAAGATTTTACCTGCACAGGATGAAGAGCTTCTGTAAATTGGATGACTTGTTTATCACTTTTGGCAGGTCAAAACCAGGCAGTCAAGTCTCCCAGAATTCCATAGTAAAGTGGATGGTGATGGCCATCAAGGAGCCGTATGAGGGGGGCAGCACAGCCTTTGCCAGCAAACATGCATGCCCACACCATCAGAGCCAAAGCCACGGCTGTGGCTTTCCAAAGACACGTCCCATGGCAGACGATCAGCAAAGCGGCTACTTAGGCTTCCCAATCAGCCTTTTGCAAGCACTACTGCTTGGAAGCCAGCACCAGGTCGGACACAGCATTTGGCCAGGTAGTTTTGAACAACTTAGGGGGGCAACTCTGCTCCCCATTCAGTTGTAATCACCCATATAGTATGGACGAAAGGGGCCGGGACGTAGGAGTAATTGTAAGTTACTCACTGTAGTGACTAATGTACTCCTAGTCCATAGACCCCTTTCCTCGATACGTCCCTCCATCTTCCCCTTTAATAAACCTGTGTCATTAGGCAATTTTAATATTGTCGACGTTTCAAAAGGGACTGTGGAGTGGCACCAGTGGGCGGAGTCAGGGGAGCACGTGCTGCCAGGGCTGCGGCAGGCATCTAAATTTAAAGGGGAAGACAATCTTTTCTGGTGAAAAATTTTCCGTTTCCCATCCCTAGCGAGGAACGCCCATGCAGTACGGAGGAAAGGGGACTATGGACTAGGAGTACGTTAGTCATACGGTGAGTAACTTATAATATAGAGGTAACAGCTGGAAGGTTTGGAATTCATCCTAAACTCTGGCATTGCTCTGGGCAACCCTCCAGACCATCATTCTTCACCTGCCAAGCCATTATAAAAGGGGAAAGACCATATGGAAATCAGGCTTGGTCCCACCCCTGAAAGGGGTGGTCCAGCCCGACTGCTTGGTCACATCCCTTCTGCACGAGACCACAAGCATCCCCAAGCATGTTTCGGGCCTTGTTGGGCCTCATCAGTGAGGAGTAGCTTGGGTCCCTAGGCCCAGCAGGCATGGGACCCACGTCTGGACGTACCGTCGCACTCAGGGTGATTTACGCCACACAAAAGAGGTGACATTCACATGCAACCTCTGCATGAATTCCTAGAAACTCGTTGGGTACAGGTGTCAGGATCCTCGGAAGATTACATCACTCTGAAGGGGCACTTCAGGCACAGCCTTTGCTGGTTGTCAGTCAAAGCTGCTGCCCACCAGACCACTGTCACAATGGAGGCTTCTCTAGAAGGCCTGAGAGCCCCCTGTCAACACGTATACTCAATGGGCCTGTGGTCTCAAGATGAAAAGTTACTGCACATCAATCTGCTGGAACTGAGGGCGATTTTTATTTATTTATTTATTTCTAAAGAAATTTAGGACCTCAAGTCTTTCCTCCCTTTGCTGACCGGAAAGTTGGTACTTATTTTAACTGACCACACCACATCGATGTTCTAGATCTGCAAGCAGGGAGGGACGCGAACCCCATAGCTCTCCAAGGAGGTGGCTCAGAGCCTGTGGTATTGGGCATTGAAACACAGCACTTTTGTTTACACAACACCCTAGTGGACTCTCTCAGCAGGGAGTTGCCCTGCCACTAGTGGGAACTGCACAGCAATCAACTTCACCAGTTGTTCCAGACTTGAAGCACGCTGGAGATGGACTTTTTGCAACCTATGAAAAAGCACAGTGCAAATGCTTTGCCGGCAGATTTGCCCACCTGGCGAGCCTGGGGGATGCCTTTGAGCTTCTGTTGGAAGGGTAGTTCCTGTATTTATTCCCACCCAATGCTGATGGTGGTGCGAGTTCTCGACACTTTCAGACTTTATCGTTGCAGACTAATATTAGCGGCCCCTGCGTGGCCGTGACAGCTCTGGTACTCAGACCTCCTCGCCCTCTCATTAGCAGCTCCACTCACGTTGACACCAGATCAGGCTCTGTTATCCAGGAACCAGGGAGCAGTGCTTTACCACGACCCGAACATGACTCAATCTGACCACCTAGCTCTTGTGTTCTTAGTGTTTGGATACATCTCACTACCGCAAAACTGCCAGAAGGTATTGGCTCTTGTTAGGGCCCCGTCCACTTTAGCAAGTTACAAAAGGAAGTGGAAGCGTTTTCAGGTATAGTGCAGAAGCCTACATCTGTGGCCTCATACTATCAGACCGCAGGACATTTCACCATATTTACTGTCCCTGGCGCAATCGGGTTTGGCACACTCGTCCATCAAGGTGCATTTAGCCATGATTTCCATATACAACCGGTCACCTAGCGTCCCTTCCCTCTGGTCACAACGGCTGGTGAATGAATTTTTGCATAGTTCAGGTCTTTTTTTGCCTGTCAAACGTCCAGCATGAGAATTGAATGTTGTCCTGTCAATGCTGATGAAACCACCCTTTGAGCCTCTGCACAAGGCATCCCTCAAACATCTCCCTTGGAAGACTGCCTTTTTGGTAGCCATAACATTGGCCAGGAGAGTGGGTGATGTGAGAGGTCAGTAATGCAAGGCGGACAACTGCTTGTAGTTTTCTCAAACGGAGACATTTTATTGAAGTAAATATTTTCAAACAAATCATTGTTCTCCCTACTCTATCAAGGAATTCCCTACCTAGTGTTAAGGATAAGGGAACAATTTTTAGCATGGGTAAACTGGCATTCAAAGAAAAGTATAAAGCAACACAAGATGATAAACATTCTCCAACATGGGGTCTGGCATGGATTCACATGCTCATGAATATTCCCCGTCGTCAGGTTGGGAATCCTCGGTAAAGAAAAAATCAGTATCAGTTTTGTTTCTGATCTGTCTTTCTTAGTAGTAACCAATCACTGGTCTCTTGGTCATACTGTCCCCAGCCAATGACTGCCCTCTCCCTAAGCCCTGCCCCTGGCAGCCATCCTCAGATTTTTACCACACGTTCAAGTGTTGGGAGTTCTCCTGCTATAGCTCTCGAGCTTTTACTGCGTTTTGCGCTTTTTCAAAGATTTCTCATTTTTCGGTTTAATCGAGCCTCAAGCTCCACCGTTTCTACTTCCGATCAATGGGGACCCGTTTGTGATTTATCTACGCCCCTCAAGGGTGAAGTTTTCGTCGAGTTACGCTTCTTGGAGGATTCCAGAATTTCTGAGGCCTACCTCGCGGACAAGAAGAACATGGCCCAGGAGAAGGGAAGCTAGACTCCCAGCAAACTGTTCAGGATCTGCCCTGGATGCAACCTAGAAAATGTGTTCAAGGAGGACGAGCATTCAAAATGCCTTTACTGCCTCCACGAGGACAAAACGCACGTGGAGAAGGACTGTGTGTTTTGCATGAACATGTCAGATCGAACTATGAGGGAACGTCGGACCCGTCTCTCCAACTGGCTGGAAGGCAAGAACCCAGCAGGTGAGAAGAAGTCAGAGCGGTCTTCTAAGTCCTGTCAGTGCGCCCCGGCGACGGGGGCCCAACAAAAGGCAAAGCACTGTGGGTCCGCGGGCACCGGGAGCGCCGAACAGTCGGGCTCCTCGGCTGCCAGGCAGGGCGCACCTTCACCGACGCCATCAACGGCGAGCTAACTCACTGGCTTGGGGAAGAGAAAATCCGAGAACCCGGCTAAGCTTCTGGAGGCCCCGGTCGATCTCGAAGGATCAGGTCGAAGGGGAGCGAGGCGGTGACCCTCCCCCTAAGGTGAAGGCCTCAAGCGCGCCCAAGGTGGTGAAGGCCTTGATCCACCCGGCTAAGGCCTCTATCGAGGGAGTCGCTGCAGCCCTGGTGAAACCTGTGGAGGCGACCTCGGGGCCCAGAATTTCCCTGCCTCCGCGGAGGGAATCCTCTTTTAAGCCCATCGAGAAGACCCCCGTGATGACCCCGGTGGAAAAAGAGGGGGGTGGTGGCCGTTACGGACACAACCTCCGAGGAAGAACTGACCGAGAATTTGGAAGAGGCCAGGTCCCACGGGAGGAATCCCGACGAGGGGGACGACGAGAGCGAGTGTGGCAACGACGACGAGGTTCCCGTGGAGGAGGAACAACCGTCGCTCCCAGCATGGCCATCGCAACCCGAGCCGCAGGACAACTCGGCAGCCATTTTGATGGCAATCCAAGCCTTATGCACGGAGATAAGGACGAGACTGCCCCTACCCCTGACGGACGACCCAGCTGTACCGGGTCTGTCGGGAAGCCCTCCAAACAAGAGGAGGAGAATTCATCCAGTGCCCCTTCAGCCCTCACGGCTCGTCCCAAAGAGGCTCCGGACTATACTCAAGATACTTCCTCGTCAGGAAGAAGACAGGAGGTTGGCGGCTAAACAAATACATCAAGGCACAGAAGTTCCGGATGGTCACCCTCCAGCACGTGCTGGGCCAGCTGGAGGAAGGCGACTTCCTATCGTCGTTTGATTTGGAGGATGCATACTTTCTCATTCCATCCTAAAAGGACACCGAAAGTTTCTCAGGTTCATAGTCCAAGGGCGGCACTACCAGTTCAAGGCCCTCCCATTTCGGATTGAAGTCGGCACCCAGGGTGTTCACCAAGTGCCTGGCACCAGTGGCGGCGCGGCTGCTCCTGCAGGGGATCCACATCTACCCCTACCTGGACGACTGGCTCATCCGAGCAGGGACAAGGGAACTCGCCGTCGAACACACAGCAAAACCGTCCGGCTGCTCATGGACCTGGGATTCTCCATCAATTTCCCCAAATCCCACCTGGTTCCGTCACAGGTCGCGCTGTTTCTGGGAGGCAAGCTCGATACAGTGGGCGATTGGCCTCTCCGTCGGAGGAAAGAACACAGGCCATTCTGGGCAAGGTACAGCGTCTGCTGGCCACGGACGTGGCCAGAGTGAGGTCCATCAAGTCCCTTCTCGGGATGATGTCCTCTTGCATCTATCTGGTGCGCCTGTGCAGGCTTCGGATGCGCCCTCTGCAGGAGTTCCTCGACGCCCGTTGGATGCAAGCGACGGGCAGCTTCGAGGACAAGATCTCGCTCAACTAAGAATTCCGCCAAGCAATTCGATGGTGGGGCACCCACGCACATCTCGTGGCGGGCACGGACTTTCAGACCCCAGCATACGAGGTGACAGTGACAATGGATGCCTCCCTGGAGGGGTGGGGAGCGCACACCGGAGATCTTCACGCTAGAGGCCTGTGGCTCCCAGAGGAGAGGCCGCTCCACATCAACATACTGGAGCTCAGAGCAGTGTTCTGGGCCCATTCCTCCCGACCCTCAGGGGCAAGGTGCTGAGGATCTTCACCGACAACACCACCACGATATTCTACATCCGGAAGCAGGGAGGAACCAGATCCCTAGCCCTGTCCAAGGAAGCCCAGGATCTGTGGCACTGGGCCGTTGCCCAGGGGATGTTCTGGTACCTTTTCATCTAGCAGGGATAAAAAAACACCATCGCCGACTCACTCAGCAGGGAGCTGCGCTCGTGCCACGAGTGGGAACTACGCCAGGATCAAGTGTATCAACTCTTCCGGCGATGGGGCAAGCCCCAAATCGACCTGTTCACGACGGCGACGAACTCCAAGTGCCAGAGGTTTGCCAGCAGGTCCCCCAGCCGAGGAGCATGGGCGATGCTTTCTCGTTCCCCTGGGATGGCCTGTTCCTGTATGCGTTCCCTTCGTTGCCGTTGCTGCTCAGGCTCATCAACCAACTGAAGAGGTCCCTGTGCAGGATGATCCTCATTGCACCGCGGTGGCCGAGACAGATATGGTTCCCGGACCTTCTGGACTTGTCAGCGTCCCCACCAGTCAAACTGCCGACGGACGCAGATCTTCTCTCCAGAGAAGGAGACGCCATTCTTCATCACGACCTGGGGTTGCTGAACTTGGGAGACCTGGCTCCTGCAGCACTAGAGTTTGGAGGGTACGATATCCCGGCTGACTGCAGAGAGGTTCTTGCAAAGGCCAGGGGGTCCTCAACTCTCAAGTGCTACGGACACAAGTGGAAGAGGTTCTCTGTCTGGTGCCGTGCACAGAAGATTAACCCTCTACGTATTACAGCCCCTCAAATGCTACCATACTGTCGCTGGCCAAAGCTGGACTAGCTCATGCTTCCATCAAGATACATCTGGCAGCGATTTCCCGATGCACCAGAACTGCAGGACGGTCTTCCCTGTGGTCTCATCGCCTGGTGAAGGAGTTTATGATATGAAAGGACTGTTTCGATCGTTCCCGTCGGTGAAGGCTGCAGCCCCAGCGTGGGAGCTCAACGTGCTGCTGACCAGGCTCATGGGCCTGCCATTCGAGCCCTTGCATTCGGCTCCGTTTAAGTTCCTGTCGTGGAAGACGACGTTCCTTGTGACCATCACCTCTGCACGACGCGTGGGAGAGATTCAGGCCCTATCCTGCAAGCCTCCATACTTGACTTTCCACGAGACGAGGGTAGTGCTGAGGACGCACCCCTCCTTCATGCCCAAGGTGCCGTCGGACTGCCATCTCAACGAGCCCTTGGTTTTACCAGTCTTTTTCCCATCGCCTTCGTCGCCGTCCGAGAGGACTTTGCACTCGCTGGATGTAGCTAGAGCGCTGAAGTTCTATGTGGACTGAACAAAGAGTTTTCGGAAGACATCACAGCTGTTTGTGAACTTTGGACCTGTGAACCAAGGGAAGGCTCTCTCGAAGGCTTCCATCATGCACTGTCATTGGTTGGCAAAGCGACTGTTGCCCGGCCGTCCGAGAGCCCATTCGACCAGAGCGATCGCTGCTACCACAGCGTTCTTGTCTGGTGTGCCCCTGCTGGACATCTGCAGGGCTGCTACGTGGAGGTCAACGCACACCTTCACGAGATTCTACTGCGTCGACCGGGATTCCAGGGAGGAGTCCAGAGTCGGCCAGGCAGTGATGCGCAACCTGTTTGCTTAAGGTGAGCCTGGTGTGGAGGTAAGAGATGCTTAATGTTGAGTTTTATGTAATGCTTAATGTTGAGCCTTGCCACCTCCCGTGGTTGTGCATGTGTGTACTTCTATGTATTCTTATATTCATGAGCATGTGAATCCATGCCAGACCCCATGCTGGAGAAGGAACAAGTTACTTACCTGTAACTGTTGTTCGAGGGGATTGGGTCCTCTGAAGTATTCCATATCTATGACAGTAATCATCGCAGCTCTGCGATATGGAATATGTCGTCGGACCATCCCATCGAAAGAACGTTACCAGGTAAGAAAGTAACTTGTTCTTCTCCAGCATGGGTCTGGCATGGATTCACATGCGAACCCTCCCTCCTTCCCCTCTGCAGCTCTTCACTTGGTCATACTGCCACTTTACGTGCTACCAAATCTGAGGATGGCTGCCAGGGGCGGGGCTTAGGGAGAGGGCAGTCATTGGCTGGGGACAGTATGACCCAGAGACCAGTGATTGATTACTACTAAGAAAGACAGACCGGAAACAAAACTGATACAGATTTTTTCTTTACCGAGGATTCCCAGCCTGCCGACGGGGAATATTCATGAGCATGTGAATGCATGCCAGACCCATGCTGGATAACAACAGTTACAGGCAAGTAACTTGTTCCATATTGAACAATATTTGGATGACCTGGCAGGCACCAAGCTTACTCCACCAGGTCAGTGGTGGCTTCTACTGCTTTTCTCTCCAGGATTCCGCTGCTGGACATTTGCTGTGCAGCCACCTGAAGATCGGTGCACACGTTCACAATATTCTAATGTTGGCAGTGATTCTGCGGCAGAGTCCAGTGTTGGCCAGTCGGTTCTTCTGAAGTTGTTCATGTGAGGTTTATTAGGCTCCAGTGGTAAGTTCTCTGGATGGAGCGTACCTCTGCCTGTATGTATTGTTTTAATACTGCTTTGTAATCTATTCACAGCATGTGCCAAAATCTGAAGATGGTCGACAGAGGAGCATCTAAGGGAGATGTTCAAATTGGCTATGGGCAGTATGGCCCAAAAGTGACTATACTAGAGCACAAAAGTGACTGAAGTTTTCAGTTTAAGCTTAAAGCTTAAACTGCTCTGTTTCCGAGGATTCCCAGCCCAACGACTGGGAACATTTGCAGCATGTGAATCTATGAAAGATACCAATGCTGGAGAACAGGAGTTACAGGTAAATTACCTATTTCTTACAAACGGGTGCATTTAAGTTCAGTTTGGGCACCGTACCTTGACAAGAATACGATTTGAGTTGAACATCCCATAATGTACACAAGCTGAAAACTCTTCCCCAGATAAGTCTTATGCTACTGTTGAACTGGAAGCCTTTGGCTATAAAATGGGCTGTCACACACCTAAGATACTACCTGACTGGCAGAAAGTTTAGATTGATTACAGACCAATCTCTGCTGACCTGGATGACTTTACGAAAAGAAACGTGAGAGTAATGAGATGGTTTTTACAATCTTTTTGTTTTTCTGTTGAACATATAAAAGATCAGTGGTCGAAGTGTACAAAAAGAAGTAGTGGAACTATGTTCCCTACTGGCCTGCCCCCATTCCCTACAAACCTCCATCGCAACGCCCCCTCTTGCGCACAATACACCCCCCCAAACACATGTGCCTGCTGTTTAAGGGAACGTTCAGTGCAGTGCACTGAAAGTGCAAGTTTCAACTTCTTCATACACTTTTATTTTAAAACGAATCAATTCAGGAACAGTTTAGTTTTACAATTAAAATATATGAACAATAAATCTTAATTTAAAAAAGTAGTGGAGCATCACTCCCAACCGCTCCTGCCCACTTCGACCACTGGAAAAGATCAAGAAAAGGGGCAACGTTGATTTTCCAAGCCACTTTATTATAATTCAAGAAGGCGAAGCTGCAAACATAAGGGGAATGGTATTTGACGAATCGAGGGAATGCATCCCTTCTCCCCATGGGGGACCCCCTGTGAGGTTTAAGGAGGTGAGCCTGCTGTGCAACACCCTCTGTAGGCACTGAGGCAAGTGGGACCTCACCCAGAGGAGAATCCCTCTTAGGAGACAATGACTGTGAGGAACTTCTGAAACCGCCATGCATGGGATTCTCTAAAATATCAAGGACTTGCAAGTCCCAAGACTGGAGTGTAGAAAAAGCCAATCTATCCCATTATCAAGAAGAAAGAGAATATATCCCTTTAAATACAAGTCTTCATTCAATTGAGAAGAGTACTTTGAATAGATAGTACATGCCAAACAATGTGGACAGAGGTGCGCACACGCAGGCAAGGGAGCCCCCTTCCTATGTAACACATGAAGGAAGCGGAGCAGAAGCGAGCCGTGGAGCCTGCAGCATTCAAGCTTGCGCTGGAAGGAACGGGTAGATGCCAGAGACGCAGCATATCCTAGATGCAGGAAGCATGGAGATCTGCAGCCCAAAACTAGGTGGTGGCGTGAGCACGAATAACCAACGCCGATACTATCCCGAGAACAAAGTGGCAATCAACGCGGTTACCTGAACAAAACACTGGGATGCTGCGGAAACGAGAGGGAATCCCAGGAAGAGGACACCGACGACGGTGAGCCGATGACAAAGAGGAGCAAGAGAGAAGCTTTCAGACAGGCACAGAGCCCCGAGACTCTCCCCTATGTTATTGAAGATTACGGGAAGAAAAGGAAGACCTGCAGGCCAAAAGGGAATATTTATACAGTTCAAGGAAATAGTCCCACTACAAGTAAAGAAAAGTTAAATACAAAACTGATTTAACTTAAATTGCTTTTATTATAAGAATGAGAACCATTGAAGTCCCTGAGAGGGAGGGAAAGCAACCTTGGATAACACTACCCTGGGAAAAGGGGAAAGCACTCAAGCCTAAAAAGCAGAAAGAAGGGAACATAAAAGAACGAGTATGTAATGAAGGTAGTACAGTGAAACTACCAAATTAAACGATATACAAGACAGAGAATGTCAGACGAAGGTGACGGCAATTGTCTAGAAGTACAGAAGAAATGTTTGTTCTGAATCCTTTTGAAAAGGATCAAAGAAAGTATAAAACGCCAAGGGAAGATCTTCTTCAGGAGGAGAGAAAAGCAAATAATCTCATGTACGAGCTGCATGAAGTAATATAGAAAGTAACTAGAGACTCTAAAGATAACCTATTAACCTGAAAATCTAGGCACTGATGCAAGAAGTATCCTCAGAAGAAGCGTGCCATTCTCCTGTCCTTAGTTTACTTTGAATAGCGGTAGGGCCAGTTAGATTCTTTTTTGGACAGCAGACGTAATCCTTTGGACATTCATGGACAACTGACAAGTACCCTAGCTAAATATATAGGTGGGGAACATCCAACAGCGATAGGGAGAGTTAGGCCTTATTTTTATTTCTTCAACAGAACATTTGAAACATGTTCTCAGAGTGTCCACGTCCTCCCTCTGACCCTCTGCAGGGTCTATAGAAACTGTGGAAGGAAAGTTGCCAAAAGAGAAATCGTTCCTAACCTGCTCGTTCTTGGTTGGTTTCCCTGGACCTTCAGGATTCCCACTTTCATGTGCTGATGGATCTCAAGCACAGGAAGTATCTGAGGCGTGTGGTGGGATCATCTGACTTCCAATTCAAAGTCCTGACATTTGTTCGATCTTCGGCAGCAAGGAGTAATAAATATGTTTTCTGAACAGTGATGTAAGTAACTGAATGGTTACCTCAAGAACTCACTGATAGTTTTCTTCCTTTCCTTGCTGTCATGATGCCTACCTCCAAGGAGCCAGGTCCGACCCAGCAACCCCAGAGGCAGGCATCATTCCCCCCAGGGAAGTGCCAGCGGGCCCAAGCTGGGGCCCTTTGGACACAGTCCTAGCGCCCTAGGCGCCAGGCTCATGTTGGACCCCTGTCCTGGCGCCTTAGGCGCCAGGCTCATAAAGCTAGACATGTGTTTTTTCATGTGAATGTTTTAATGTGCACTTACCTGATGCAGACCATGCTGCTACATCCAGGCCCTCTTGAGGCCTGAATGGAACTACTTTACCTGTGGGACTACTTTCCACCTGGGTGTGGTCGGGGAAGGATACATACCTGATCGGTGGAAGGATACATACCTGGAACTTCTTCCAAAGCTATTTAAACCACGCCCGATCAGCAACTCGCGCTTACCTTACCTGCTAAAGCTGCATCACTGAGACATCACACCGCGATCCTGAAAGGGAAGACATCATTTTTAAAAGCATTTCGCTTCGATCGCTGCAGCGCTGCATTTCACTCACCTTTCCTGGGCACCTCCATCTTCAGCAGCGATCATCCGGATCCGCAGCCACTTCCCAGAGCCTAGAGAGAAAAAGACAAGAACACAAGGTGAGAGAAGGAAGGGAATAGGAAAAGCTCAGTTTCCTTCTAAGACTTACCTGTTGGGTCATTCCCATTTCATTTCGGGTCCTGCCGCTTCCTGGCATTCCGGACCCCGGCCCCTAAGGGGAAAAAAGACAAAGACATTGAATGAGCGAATGCAAAGACATTACCCGAACGCTCATCCAGAACTTACCTGTCATTTACTGGAACTGCACGTTTCACTTAGGGTCGGCGCCATATCTCCGGCATTCCGAACCCGGGCCCCTAAGGGGAAAAAGACATAAGCGTTAGCGCTTGCTGCAATAAGACAATGAACATTATTATTAAGCTTGAACTTTTGAACTTGCTACAGAACTCTTACAGCGCCTTACCTGAATAGTCAATCTTATTTGAACTCCCATCAAACCTCAATCCAGTGAAGTAACTGGGTTTCAACGGGCCCCTGCATCAGAAGCAGGATGGAGAACTCATCCTTCCAGACCCTAAGGTGAGACTTCACGGGGAATCGTGGAAGGGTATCGTGGAGGGTTGGAAGGGAGTGGGAGGCTTGAGCATTATTCCGTCAGTAGGTAATACTCCCTTTTTGCGCACAGGGGAATATTCCTGCGAGCCAGAGAAGCCAGTGTAGAGGGGCCCTACCTGTCCATCCTCAGAGTCCTGCGCTTCACCATTGAAGAAGCATCAGCACTCGAAGCCAGACCTGCGCCTCCGTGAGAATCAGGTGAGCGTGACACTTGCTTCCTCTTTGCCCAGGGAATGTGTCCAACAGGGGTTGAATGCAAAGGCCTCCCTAAGTACCTTCCTCCGCCTCTTGGTCAAGATTAGAGGAGGGGAAAGGCCTCAGGGAAACCCTCTTGGGGAGAAAACCCTGGTCGGGGAAAGGCCTCAGGGAAACCCTCTGGGGGAGAAACCCCTGTGTCGGCGGCTGCTGGAGTGATGTCGTCTAGACGGCGAAGATTCAGGAAACCGCAGGTTAAGAGCCGTCTAATGGAAAAGGCAGAAGAGGAAGGTGAGTAAGGGGAAGGTAAGTATGAGACAGGGAATTCACGGTAGAGAGCTGTCATGATCACGGCAAAAGTTCCTAGAATTGCATCCAAAAAGAATTGGTCTTCTATTTACCATTCTTGGATGTTGGGGAAAGCAACTCAGAGCAGTGGTAGGCATAGGTAGTACTTCCTGACTCTCAACATGGCTGCCTAGGTTATTCTGGTAGTGTGTGCAGTGTAGGTCTAGTTGTTTCCTCGCTGCTCCTATTTAAGCCTCTCCCCTCGAGCGTTCCCTGCTTCGCGTCAAGAAAGAAAACAGATGACGCTTATCGCAGTCCTGTCCTTAGGTTCTAGTCACTAGTTTCAGTGCCACTTGTTAATATTCCTTTTCAGTCATTCCGGTTCCCCTTTCTGCCCGTAATATCTTTCCTGTAATTTTAGTCGAGTCCCGTATTTCCCAGTCACAGAACCCGCCACCGTAGTTCGAGTGATTCTAGTCAGGGACTTGTCATTCCTGTGATTCCTGTCAAGTCCCGTTATTCCCAGCCACGGAGCCCGCCTCCATAGTTCGAGTGATTCCTGTCAGGGCATTCTCCGCAAGTATCAGTTCTACCATTTTCCTTGAAGTATAAAATTGTTTGTAAATGGTTTGTTACTAGTTTCCTGGATTGTTCCGTTGTCATAGGTGAAACGCATATCGCGCATAATGCAGTGGAGCCTTGTCTATGCTCCGTTAGTTACTGGGTGTTTCTGAGGCATCTTAGGTCTTAGTTTAAGCGTGTTATTTTACGCACTGTGCTTCAGTTTACTCCTGCTGCAGGCATTTCATTGTTTGTTGTAATTACCTCGCACTGTGAAATCAGCTTAAAAGTTACGAGCGTGTTTCCTGAGGTGATTCAGTTCCTGTTTAATGCACTTTGAATGAGCGTTGCGTATTAGTTTCCCTCACAATATAATCTTTCTCAATACTGCAATATATCCTTCCAGTCATCATTTACCCATGGGACTCCATTGGG
The DNA here is from genome assembly GCF_040938575.1 of Ambystoma mexicanum. Classification (NCBI taxonomy): domain Eukaryota; kingdom Metazoa; phylum Chordata; class Amphibia; order Caudata; family Ambystomatidae; genus Ambystoma; species Ambystoma mexicanum. Next base: position 156,364,938 of record NC_090937.1, read on the forward strand.
TTTTGGCCAGTTAGTTTCCCTTATTTTCCCAAAAGGTCATTGGACAATTATCTTTGGTTGGTCGTGCTAGCTGTGTTCACTTTCATTTCCAGATTATTGTGCATGTCTTTTGCTGTACCTCCTCCTGTTCATTGAACACCTAGAGAAGCTCCCTTTCCTTGCCACATATATTATTGAGTATCATCCCCCTTCTGCAGAACAAGAGCCCCTGCACAGAAGCAGGGTGGAGAGCTAACCAAACAAATAATTAAGGTAAAGAGAATAACTGAAGAATAGTGCTTGCATCCTGAATTTAGTTGAATTCCCAGTATTAGTGCTTGTCAATATTTTAAGGAATATCTTGTGTTTTGTTTAGGGAATCCTTTAGTCAGAAGGTTGAGGTGTGAAGTGGAAGCAACACCAATTGGGAAGAACTAGGTCACGTAGTTCCATCGTGAGTGTCCCCGCAGAGTCCAGGTAAGCGTTACACGCGAAGCCGTACAGAAACATACTCTGCCTGTTCCAAAACTAACGCTCTGAGGAAAGAGTTGGTGGTAAACAGGGATAGAACTGAGGAATTAGCTTGCCATTTATTACAGTCACAAGCTGGTCAGGTTCCTTTGCCTCCTAGTAACCCACAAGCATCAGCCCCCACTGCACCACCAGTTCCTGTCCAAGTGGTTGTCCCGGGAAATATTCCCTTGGCCCCGCCGGAGCGTTTCTCTGGAGATCCAAAAAAGTTTGCAGTGTTTCTAAATCAATGCAGGCTACATTTCCTATGCAGACCAGGAGCATTTCCTACAGATCAGTCTAAGGTGGCCTTTGTATTGTCTTACCTTGGCGGGTGCGCTGCCGACTGGTCAGTTCCTCTTGTCAATAGAGATGATCCTGTGTTGAGAAATTTTCAGGATTTTCAACTTGAACTGGAAAAAGGTTTTGCTCGCCACACTCAAGGTCAAGCATTAGATAATGAATTGTTGTCGCTTCGACAGGGTAATTAAGATTTACTAGCATATGTGGCCACCTTCAATAGACTTATTGCAGAAACCAATTGGCCTTCGGAGAAAAGAACCACCTTGTTTTACCGTGGGTTGCGGTGTGAGTTGAAGGATGTCCTAGCACAGGTGGTGAACCCACCTGAAGGAGTTACCGAATTCATTGACTTAACCATCCAGTTAGATCACCGACTTCAAGATCGAAGAATGGATCGAGGCTGCCCAGAGAGTCGGGCATATTTTGTTCGCACCAAGGAAACCTTTGGAAGAGCGTCGTCAGAAAATCATTCGGAACCTATGCAACTGGGTGTGATTCGAGGTCCTATCTCGCAAGCTGAAAGGGAAAAGAGACGGCAGCAACAGCTCTGTGTGTATTGCGCAAAGGCTGGTCACTTCCTGAAGGACTGTCCTATGAAGCCTTCACGAAAACCCCTGGGAGGTATCAGTCAGGAGAAGAAGGAGCAGATTCCGGAAAACTTAAGTGCCCGACAAGTATAGAGGTCAGCTTGTTGAGCGTGAAGAAGGTTTCGGCGACCTCACATTTTGTGTTTCCAATTATCCTATTTAGTCAGGATTGTCCGACGAGAAAATACGCTTTAAACGCCTATATTGACTGTTGGGCCATAGGCAACTATATGGACTTAAACCTAGCGAGCAGATTGGGCATTCCTTTAACAGAGAAGTTGGAAGCGGAGAACGTTTCTGGAGTGGATGGCACTCCCCTCGTGTCAGGTCCAGTAACACAACGCACTAACAATATCATAATGCTCTGCCAGGAGGAACACAAGGAGGAGATTTCCTTTGACCTTATTCAGGCACCACAATTCCAGATCATCCTAGGAATACCTTCGTTAGAAAGACATAATCCTGTCATTGATTGGTGTGCACGGACCGTGGTATTTAGTTCAGAAGGTCAAGAAACTTGTAACTTACCAGAACATTTTGAGGAAAAGGAACTACCCAAGAGCACTCCAGAAATCACGTTCGGTCTCATCGGTTTGTTACCCTCTGAATATCAAAGGTTCCAGGTTGTTTTTCAGGAGGAGAGTCGAGCGGAAATCCTGCCCCCTCATAGACCTTATGATTGCCAGATAGATCTGGTTCCGGGAGCCCAACTTCCGTGCCATCGAATTTATGCATTAACAGAAAAGGAAATCCTCCAATTGTAAACATATCTTGACCAGTGTTTAGCCAATGGATTTATTAGACCATCCAAGTCCCCAGCAGCATCGCTGTCATGATGCCTACCCCCAGGGAACCAGACCAGGTCCAGCAACCCCGGAAGCAGGCATCACGTTATTTTGAGCAAGCCCAAAAACCCCTGCTAGGGGCTGTTTGGGTGCGGTCCTGGCGCCTATGGCGCCAGGCTCATATGGTCAGTCAGTTCTGGCGCCATAGGCGCCAGGCTCATAGAGTGGAACTTACCTGATGCAGACCATGCTGCAAGCTTACCTGATGCAGACCATGCTGCAGAGCTCCAAGCCAAATGAGACTTGGAAGGGACTATTTTACCTAGGGACTATTTTTTACTTGGGTGGGGCTGGGGAGGAATACTTACCTGGAACTACTTTGGAGGCTATTTAAACCACGGCCAAAGAGCAGCACACGCTTTGCGTTATTCTGCATCCAGCAGCGTAACGCTCACCGTGTCTGCAAGCCTGCATCCAGTCTTCTGCCACGCCCGCCTCGAGTCTGCAGCTCCTAGAAAAAGGAAGGAACAGAAGGAGAAAAGGTTAGAATAAGAGCAAAACCTTCGATCCTTACCTGAATTCCGGATCCACTGCACCTTTGAGCTGGAAGAAAGAAGCATTTTACGTGTGCCACCTCGCCTGCTGCAGCGCCGCGCTGAACTCACCGGCCTTCACAGCATCCTCACGATCCACCGCATCCTTCTGCACGTTCCCGTTGCACTCTGGCACCTAAGGGGAACACAAGAACAGCAAAGGTGAGCCAAGGGAATAAACAGAGGTAATAGTAACTACCCCCATAGACTTACCTGATTACCGCCGGGGGTACTATTCCTCTTCACGGGTCGGCGCAGTCTCCTTTGCATCCTCGCCGTACCCCGGCCCCTAAGGGGAACAAAAGGACAACAAGGTGAGACAAAGGGACTAACAAGGGGAACTCTTCTCACCGCAATAGACTTACCTAATTTTACCACCGGAGGCATTATTCCCCAAACTTCATATTTTCTCTCCACACCTTAATAAGGGAGCAAGCAACAGGTTACATTCTGGCCCTATTTTATTGAACTATGTAGGATAAGCCAAATCCTTACCTGAACTTCGTCAGCTACCACGAGGAACTCTTCGCTGGGGTCAAGCTGCAAACTGCAAGGAATCGGACAAGAGTGAAAGTCAGACATGTGAACTCTTACGAACTATATACTTTTCGGAGTCAATATTGTTCTGGAACTCACCAATTCCTTCGAGTCAGTGAAGCAACTGGTTATCAACGCACCCCTGCGCTCAATGCAGGATGGAGAGCTCATCTTTTCAAACCATCACGTGAGACTATAAGAGGGGACATCAAAGGTGATCTGTGGGGAGAACAGCACGGGTGGGGGGGGTTTACGCTCAACTCCACGGGTGGTTAATTCCCCTTTCTCCATTTGCAGAAGAATATTCCTAAGGGCAAGCAAACGAAGCTAGGTGGGCCAGTGCAGTCCATCATCTCGGCCCTGCACGTCACATTGGTGGAGACCGCAGCTGTTCAGTTCAGATCGACGCCTCTGTGGGAGCCAGGTGAGCGTAACCATCACCTCTGTTCTACGTGCCCAAAAAGGAAGGAAACTTGAGAACCTGCATCGATTACAGAGCCCTCAATCAAATTACAATAAAGAACCGATACCCCTTGCCTCTAATTTCCACGTTGCTGGACCAAGTGAAGGGAGCCAAGATCTTCACCAAACTTGACCTTCGAGGGGCATATCATCTCATTCGCATTAAACCTGGAGATGAATGGAAGACAGCCTTTCGCACACGCTATGGGCTCTTCGAATACCAGGTTATGCCTTTTGGCCTATGTAATGCCCCAGCAGCGTTTCAGTCATTCATGAATGATATTTTCCGGGAGCTTCTGGATATCTGTTTCGTGATATATGTTGATGACATCCTGATTTTTTTTTGCCGATCCTCGGGAGCATGTCAAACATGTAACTTCAGTTCTTCGGATCCTCAAGGAAAACTGCTTGTATGTAAAATTGGAGAAATGTCACTTTCACGTTTCTGAGGTTGAATTCTTGGGGTTCATGTTGTCATCGCAAGGGGTGAAAATGGACAACAGAAAAGTTGACGCAATTTTATCCTGGCCAGCTCCAACATCAGTTAAAGGAGTCCAATGTTTTTTGGGGTTCGCTAACTTTTACCGACTATTTGTGTCAGATTTTTCTCAACTGGTCCACCCTATCATGTCGTTACTGCGAAAGAACAAGACCTTTGCTTGGACAAAAGAGGAATGAGGCCTTCCACAAACTGAAGGAGAGGTTCACTGCAGCTCCAGTTCTTCAACATCCAAAACTGGATCTTCCCTTCGTGGTGGAGACCGATGCGTCTAATGTCGCCATGGGCACAGTCTTGTCGCAGCGTGATCCAATCTCTCAAGAATTGCACCCAGTGGCTTTTTGGTCAAAAAAGTTCTCAGCGGCAGAATTAAATTATACATTCACTGATAAGGAGTTGTTGGCAATAAAGTGTGCATTGAAGGAATGGAGGCATTATCTGCTTGGGGCTAGACACACTGTTACCATTTTCACAGATCACCAGAATCTGCAGTACTTGCGTTCTGCAAAGGCAAAATCTTTGCGACAGTTAAGTTGGGCTCTCTTCTTTGCTGAGTATGACTTTATCACGTTTCGGCTGGGTATCCGTAATGGAAAGGCCGACACTCTGTCCAGAATAGGTAAAGGAGAAGAAGCTTACATTGCCGCAACTCGGGTGGAGATAATTCCAGTTGAAAAGGTGCTTGGAGTCATGAATGTTGCAGATTGTTTGAAGAATTAAGAGTTGAAATCAAAACAAATATCAGCACTGCAGATTTGCAAAAATGGGAATCTGAGAAAGAACATCGTTATGTACAGGACGATTTGCCCTTTTATAAGGGGCGACTATTCTTGCCAACTCAAAAGTTGCGAGAGCAAGTGATTGCAGACTACCACAGTGCTCTAATGGAAGGACATCCGGGAGTTACTAAAACCTTGGAAAGAGTCAAGAGATCGTATTGGTGGCCAACTTGGCGAAGGGATGTGATTCAATTTATCAAGACCTGTGGAATTTGTACTCAAAATAAATCGCAGAAAATGAAACCTGCCGGTCTTCTCAAACCATTGGAGGTGCCACCTCTTCCTTGGCATACACTCTCCCTAGATTTTATTACGGACTTACCCAAAAGTGACGGATTTGACACCGTCCTGGTGGTGGTGGATCTATTTTCCAAAATGGCGCACTTTGTGGCCTTGAAAGGGTTGGCAACAGCGTCGATTATATCTAAGATATTTTTGGAAAATATTTGTAAGGTTGCATGGCTTTCCTTCCATTGTGGTGTCTGATCGCGGAAGTCAGTTTGTCTCTGAATTCTGGAAAAAATGTTGCAAAATGGCTAAGATGGAGGTACGTTTGTCCACCAGTTATCATCCACAAACTGATGGGCAAACCGAACGCACGAACCAAACGTTGGAACAGTATCTCAGGTGCATGCTTCATCAAACTGACGATTCTTGGCAAAAAATCTTGTGGATTGCTTAATACGCCTACAACAATTCCGTACACTCCTCTACTGGATTAAGTCCATTCTTCACCTTATATGGTCGGCATCCACGAACCTCGGTTCATGAACCACCTGAGTCTTTGGAAATGCCGGCAATAAAAACTCTGCACAACAATATCACAACCACTGTTCACCAAGCCAGAAAGCAGTTATACTTAGCAAAGACTGCTCAGAAGAAATTTGCTGATCAAAAGCGAAGAAACTCCCCAGAATACAAGGTGGGAGACTCAGTGTGGTTGGCTACAAAGAATCTGATGTTGAGAGGATCTAGGAAATTTCTTCCAGGATTTTTGGGTCCTTTTATCATAGTGAAGGTCATCAACACAGTAGCTATGAAATTGACGCTCCCTAAGCACATGAAAATTCATCCAGTGTTCCATGTGTCCTTGTTGAAAGTAGTAAGCTCAAATACCCGAATCCAAGATCCCCCGGCTCCTGTAATTGTGGAAGGGGACCAACCTGAGTATGAGGTAAAGGCTATTCTGGACTCTATGGTGGTTTGCAGAAATTTGTATTACTTGGTGTACTGGAAGGGTTATGGGCCGCAGGATAGAACTTGGGAACCCCTTGAAAACATTCACGCACCCCGATTAATTAAATCCTTCCATCTGAATAATCCTAGCAAACCAAGAAAGGAAGGTTTTACCTTAGGCGGGGCCTTGGGGGGGGGGGGAATACTGTCATGATAATGGCAAAAGTTCCTAGAATTGCATCCAAAAAGAATTGGTCTTCTATTTACCATTCTTGGATGTTGGGGAAAGCAACTCAGAGCAGTGGTAGGCATAGGTAGTACTTCCTGACTCTCAACATGGCTGCCTAGGTTATTCTGGTAGTGTGTGCCGTGTTGGTCTAGTTGTTTCCTCGCTGCTCCTATTTAAGCCCCTCCCCTCGAACGTTCCCTGCTTTGCGTCAAGAAAGAATACAAATAACGCTTATCGCAGTCCTGTCCTTAGGTTCTAGTCACTAGTTTCAGTGCCACTTGTTAATATTCCTTTTCAGTCATTCTGGTTCCCCTTTCTGCCCGTAATATCTTTCCTGTAATTTCAGTTGAGTCCCGTATTTCCCAGTCACAGAACCCGCCACCGTAGTTCGAGTGATTCTAGTCAGGGACTTGTCAGTCCTGTGATTCCTGTCAAGTCCCGTTATTCCCAGCCACGGAGCCCGCCTCCGTAGTTCGAGTGATTCCTGTCAGGGCGTTCTCCGCAAGTATCAGTTCTACCATTTTCCTTGAAGTATAAAATTGTTTGTAAATGGTTTGTTACTAGGTTCCTGGATTGTTCCGTTGTCATGGGTGAAACGCATATCGCGCGTAATGCAGTGGAGCCTTGTCTATGCTCCGTTAGTTACTGGGTGTTTCTGAGGCATCTTAGGTCTTAGTTTAAGCGTGTTATTGTACGCACTGCTCTACAGTTTACTCCTGCTGCAGGCATTTCATTGTTTGTTGTAATTACCTCGCACTGTGAAATCAGCTTAAACGCTCCGTAGGCTACGAGCGTGTTTCCTGAGATGATTCAGTTCCTGTTTAATGCACTTTGAATGAGCGTTGCATATTAGTTTCCCTCACAATATAATCTTTCTCAATACTGCAATATATCCTTCCAGTCATCATTTACCTGTGGGACACCATTGGGTTTTGGCCAGTTAGTTTCCCTTATTTTCCCAAAAGGTCATTGCACAGTTATCTTTGGTTGGTCGTGCTAGGTGTGTTCACTTTCATTTCCAGATTATTGTGCATGTCTTTTGCTGTACCTCCTCCTGTTCATTGAACACCTAGAGAAGCTCCCTTTCCTTGCCACATATATTATTGAGTATCATCCCCCTTCTGCAGAACAAGAGCCCCTGCACAGATGCAGGATGGAGAGCTAACCAAACAAATAATTAAAGTAAAGTCAATAACTGAAGAATAGTGCTTGCATCCTGAACTTAGTTGAATTCCCAGTATTAGTGCTTGTCAATATTTTAAGGAATCTCTTGTGTTTTGTTTAGGGAATCCTTTAGTCAGAAGGTTGAGGTGAGAAGTGGAAACAACACCAATTGGGAAGAACTAGGTCACGTAGTTCCATCGTGAGTGTCCCCGCAGAGTCCAGGTAAGCGTTACAAGAGCAAGGAATTACCTGTAAAAGGGAGTGGTTGACCTATCAGGCTGGAAGGGGAAGTCCTCTGGTAAGAACCTGATGTGTATAGTAAATGGTTAGCTCAGAACTGAGTTCAGAATAAATAGAAGAAGAATAGTTTAGGAATATTACCTGATGGGATCAAAAACGGGGACATATAAGGAAGTACGGCAAGAACAAGCAACGAGAGGGCGGGTTGGACCACAGGACTCAAGGCTCCTAAATATTGTAAACGGTTAGAAAGAGTCGATTTGAATACCCTATCGGGATCCCTGATTATTTTATCCTACGTACCGAATACTAGGGGGTGAGACTCCTTGGCGGAATGCTCCACGGTTTCCGGATCGTAGCTGGTGAGTGTAAGAGTGGGAGCCCAAGTCCCCTGCTTCGGGAAGGAGCCGGGAGAGAGGGTCGAGTCTGAATGAGGGAAATAAGTACGACCGATTAGAAGAAAGGAATGTAGAACACAGAAGGGTTTAATAACAAACTTCCTAGAAACGAACTCGCGTAGCGTTGTCAGTGAAGAGTAGTAACGCGTCCGTGCGTTGCTGACAGGAACAGATGAACTGAATCTAGAGCAGGAGGGCGGTCCTTCCTCGGCGCTGGGTTGTTCGTCTAGACCCACACCATCCGTAGCGGCGGCCATCTTCGTAGTAAAAATGGCCGAAATCTGCCTATGGGACCAACGATGCCACAGTGACCAAGGTCTCCGAAGAGGCGTGACACAAGGTTCATCAAAAAACTGCTCAAGTGGTTGCAGCTTGCGTCAGGTGGAAATCCCTCCATGTCTTTCCCTACCTGGATAAATTGCTCGTCCAAGCTTGCTCCCAAGACCATGCATCAGCACATCTGTACTGCAGGTGCAGCCTGTTGCAAAGTTTGGGCTTCTCCCTGAAATAAAAGTACCACATTTAGACAGCTCCGTCATTTCGATATATTGGTGCGTGTCATGCACTCTCGCTTGGGGACGGCCTGTAAGGTTCAAGTGGTGAATATATACCAGATGGTTCACGTTTTACAATACCAGAAGCTGGTTGTGTCCGTTGCCTTCCTGCGACTTTAAGTCTCACGGCCACCTCCATTCTAATGGTGCCGGAGGCTCTGCTGGGCATGAGTTTGCTACAGTCTAACTGTATTGTCAGTGGCCTCAGTTCCAGTGCAACATATGATATCTATTTTTGAGTCGCAAGGAGTGTGTTGTGAGACCTCCATATGGCCGTTCATGCGAGACAACCTAGAGTGGGTTGTTACTCGGACAACCTTTTACCCAACTGATGGTGCTCACGGATGGCATCCTTGAAGTGCTGGGCGCTCACCTGTCAGACCTTGCAGTGAGGAGAATTTGATCTCAAAACCATAAGCCCAAGAACACATCAGTTTGCTTTAACTGCAGATGATCAGGCTGGCACTGATTACTTTCCTGCTCCTTTGTGTGTTGCAAATGTCTGCTAGTCCTTATGGACCATAATTGACATGACTACATCGAAATAAATTCTGCTTTACTTGCCTTGCGCTCATTTTTGTGGGTAAAGTGATCAGTCCCCACGACTTTCAGTACAGGGAGACTGTCTCCCATGGTGGAATTCTTGTATTTTTAAAGCTGCACACATCACCTTAAAAGTGAAGTGTTGTTAGGATACTTTGTATCCTTATAATGTTTTCTTTTGTAACTTTGTCATTAGCATTACAATGTGTTCAGGTTTGGCTGGTGGCAGCAGATATGTTTTATACTGTGTTTTTGACTTTTTAACTCCTACACTTTTACATTTCCCCGCATAGTGCCATAACGAGTACCATATACTCTAAAATGGCTGTGCCACAAAATGTTTGCGTGTCATTTGGCCATTTTCAGCTTTGGCCTTTGTGACGAAGCTGATGTCGTCCCTTCTCCTCTAGGGGAGGCCTTTCCCCATGGGAGCAGGGCCGTGCGTTCACAGTACAATGATCCCCTGGGGTTGGTGAACTGGGGGAGGATCACGTGTGAGAGGAAGCCCCTTATGTTATACCTTGGCCCTGTTAGACATTCCCTCTTTCGCAATACCAGACATTCCTTCCCTCTTTCCAACCAGAGACCATATTTGTTATTATTTGTTATTGTAAGGTCAGCCAACCTAGTAAATTAGTACCCGTCTATGGCACCTGAAAACACACATGGCTTTCCATATAGTTCCAGTAAAAGTACTGTGAAGATGACAATGACCGGGAGTACAAGGACCACTATAGAGAACCGGAGTGAATGGTCTAGTGTCTCACAGCATTTGATTGGTCAAAGGCAATACTAAATACCAGAGGGAAAAAAACACGGAGAAAGCCATCCTCCAAGGAGGAAAACTGGTAAATGTTGACCCGGCAAAGAGGGAAGCGCAACAGGAGACTCTGTGCAGAGAGGCAAATGGGGGCCCGACGATAGCCCAGGGCAGAGTATCTACGTCGGCCGCTGCCCTTGAAACTCTCTTGGTGTCCCAAAATCCCAGGAGTCACTCAAGACCAAAACTGCAGCCCGAGAAGAAAGCAGTAAACGGCGGAGGACGCAAACCACACAAACGGGTTTGCAGCTGACTGAGAGATGCTGGAGGAATCTGGGAAGAACCGTAGAACACGAAATAAGGGTAACTGGGATCCCGAGAGTGACAGAGTGAAAGAAACATATATATGCTTGGCAAGAGAGTAAAAAAAAAAAAAGCTATTGCAACACTGCGTTGCGAATCTGTGACCCACACCCATATGAGAGCCAAAGAATAAGAGGGTCTAGGACCCTGAGAGAAACGGAGACAACCCAGAAGGAAATATATGCTTGGCAGGAGAGTAAACCAAGCTATTGTGATGCAACTTTGCGAGTCTGGGACTCAAACCCATAATAAAGGTCTAAAGATAAAATAATTCTCAAGAGAGCACAGGATCTGGGATCCAACAAGATAAATGAAGATGGGTTAACAGTGACTGTCGGTAATAACTTCCTGAGATGTGTTTGGCAGAAGAATGAGTCAGACATAAACCCACCTGTGAACAAAGAAAGGACGTTCAGACTTGTTTTGAGTAGAACCAGATAGAATCCAGGGAAAAGGAGTTTATACGCAAATCACTGGAATACTACGTTAAGGGAAAAGGAACATTTGTTTTGTATTGGCAACCCAAGACATGGGGAACTTTGAGTTAACAGGGAGGTGTCATCCTTACTCTAGATTTGAGCTAAACATCCTTGCACATTAGATTTAGGTTATTAGTGTTAGGATCAGAAGCAGGGTTTCTGGACACGACACTGACTATTTGTTTGACATTCTGACTTTTGCATAGATTTCTTTGAGGTAGAGAAACCTTTAGGGACAGAGAGGTTGTTTCTTCAACCCTTTTATTGGTTAATAAAAGTTTAAAACCAAAACTATGCCAGTTTTGTGTCTGAGCTTTACTTCTGCACCCTCACACCGTCCTCCTGCCCTCTCAGGTCTGGAATTGCCATATATTGGCACTTTCCTGGGCAAAGCCTCTGCTTTCCCATGCAAAGTGGTGGTCTCTGTGTGTGGCCAGATGAGGGGGCTGGGGCTGTCTGGTCCCAACCCACATTTGAGTCAGTGTGTCTGTTGCTAGGCAAAATGTTTGGCCTGTGGCTGTCCCCGATTGGACAGCCCTAACCACTTTTAATGGTGTATCTCTTACCATAAGTGGATGTGGTGAAGAATCCCATCCAAATACTGGATAAAGATAGGACTCCCACGGCTATTAAACATATCATCATTGGAACCAAGACCCCTACGAAGAAGTGCAGCCCACTGAAGACCTGAAGACGACTGTTGCAGCTGACCAGCATTTCCTCCAGCTAAGTCCAAGTGAAGCCCTGCTTCTCTGTCCTGATCTCAAGAAGGCCCTTGTTGGTGCTTCGACCCTTGGACTGGTAGGAACAACCGGTCTCAAACCTTGACCATGGTAACTCCTATTGCATCCAACTCCCGTTGAATCCAATCTTCTTTGCTCCCTGGAGGTCTTCTGAGGGTGTAGAAGTCTTCATCCTTTTGTTTTATGGGCGACCAGCTGGCCAGTACCTGGAACCGCAATGCATGCATCGAAACCGACCGAAACTAAATCCCTAGTCTGCAAACGACCTTTGCACCTGCAACCCCTAGATGTCCCTCGATTGGGCCAAGCATGGAAGTAATTTGTTCATGCCACGAATGTCAAGCAGCAGAGAATATTAACAGTGGAGCTAAACAAGGATAGAGCATGTATTTATCAAGCACCAAGGGCCAACAGTAGCATGACAAATGAAAAGAGGGCGGTAGGAGCAGTGAGGCCCAATCTTGAGAGAGAGAAGCCGGTTTGAGAAGTCAGTCTAGCATGGGAGGTCTGCTGAGAATTATGACCCAACTGGCAGTGACTAACCCTTAGAGAAGTTTGTCATGTAGCCAGCTGAAGGCTCTAGCTCAAACTCTAGTGGGAGTTTAAAGGCCACCAGCCCTAATAAAGAAGTCTTGCACAAACCTTGGTTGGGAATAAGAAATTCTACCTGGATGTACTTGAGGAGGGAATGCCTATCCGCACCAGCTCAGCAGAAACCCCTAAGCCTAAAGGGGCCATTTACTGGGCTTTTGCGTGTAACAAAGGGAGGCCATTTACTTGTCCTGTGGGTCAGAACAAAGACCAAAAGCCAAGACTCCAATTCTGGGCCAAGACCAAGTCCACCAACAAAACAGAGGCCTATAACCAAGATGTTGACCGTGTTATAAATACGAAAGTGGGCTTGGACACTTTCTCGAAGTGACTTGCAGAACGCTGTCCTGGGTGGAAGATCAGGAGTTTGTTTGAACTAGACTAGGGTTGCACTCTGGACATTAGGTTCTTTAGTTTGGGCCCTCAGATTGCAGGCACTGTATGCCACCTTTCCCTCACTGTTTGCTTAGACCCTTCTCTTTTCAGTTTTTCCCACTCCCATTGGCCATCCTCCAACGCTTTCCCTTGCCAAAGGGTAAAATAGTGTTGTAACCTAACCTATATGTCTTCTTGTTTTCATTAAGCCTCCTGTGACATGACTCTACATCACATTAACCAGTCACAAGCAAGATCTTTTCTGAAGGGAATTCTGTGTATTGATGGAAGGCATGTCCCCAATGATGTATGTGTTTTTTCTACAAAGGTCCTGGTGGACTTTGTCGAAAAGCTTAAACACTTTGACCATGTTGGGTTGTCCTGTATGCAAGAACCTATTTTGAAAAGATAATTTACTTACCTGTTGGCATGATTATCACTTACCCTACCTTCATTGCACAACTTTCAAATGAAAGTGTATATTACTGATATAAAGTGCGTGCTTTGTTTTATTGTAAGACTATTGACAGTGTTTTCTGCATCTTTTGACCATAATCCGCCTTTCTTTCAAAGAAGTTCATCCATTCTGCCACTTGAATAGTCAAGATAACTGAAGAAACACCTTGTCAGCCAGATAGGCTGATATGCCTTGGTCCTAGGAATAGGACCTAAAGACAATGGGTATCAAGTTATTTTGCTGATGCCCGTGTTTCTGACAGGTGTTTTGCCATTTGAGTTTTGCTGAAAATTCCGATCTACATTTTTTTGGGGGTGGGAAAGGGTAAATAAAGGGTGGGGGGAAGGTAAATAATTAAATGAAGGGTGGTTTGGGGGGACCCACCCATCCTCCCCCCAAAATAATGAGGAAAAAAAGTCAGTTTTTCAGCAAAACTCCTGTGGCAAAACACCCATCAGAAAAAAGGGGGTCGGTGAAACGACATGGGACCAAGCTATGGTACAGTTGTGCCAGACAGAGAAGGACAAACGCCCACCTCCACTTCTACTTTAATCAGCCTCCATATTAATGATTGGCTATTGAAAGGCTGAGGTACAAGAACTGGGATCTCTCGGAGGTGGTGCTTCACAATGTGTTGTCAGCCAGGTGACCTAATTCCCTCTTCCTGCAGATGGACTAGGTTTTCCAAATTGTGCAAAGAAGGGCAGGCTTGCTCCATGCTACTCTCTTCACCTCCTCTGATCCTGCCCTACCTCACCCATGTGCCACATGCTCGTTCCTCTTCCCACCCTGGGCTTATCCCCTACAGTTCGGGGTCTCACTCCTAACCCCACACATGAGCCAAAGCATGCGCTCTCGTGCCATACCTTGCTAGCTATGGTCTTGCCAGCCACATGCACTTCCCATTGATGGTAACCTCCAACCACTTCCTGGGGTCTTAACCCAACTGCCTCCTGTTGTCTCCAGGCAACCTTATCCTGATGTTGCCAACCAACCTCCTGCTGGTGTCTTCAACTAAGCTTCTCCCCTGATGACATAGACTAACTTCCTCCTGATGTCTTAACCTAACCCCCTCCTATTGTCTCCCACCAACCACCACCTGATGACTCAAACCAACATATTCTTATGTCTCAAACCAGCCTTGAGCTCCTAATGAAATGACTTGCGTCTGATGTCATAATCCCACCTCCTACATTTGTTTCCAATCTACCTCCTCTGTATGCCTTTTGTGTGTGTGGATGATTTGTGGTTTCATTTAAACCTTTATCATATATCAAACATTTCCATTTAAAAACAAAAAAAGAAAAGACTTGGGGATCAAGTCATAGGATCCAAAAATAAATGGAGCCAAAAGAGGAAAGGTTATTTTTTCCTTTGTATCAAGTCTTTGTCCAAGAGGATCAATTGATCAGTTCAAATACCGCCTTTAAGAAGTTAAAAAAAGAAGTCGGTGCAGCAAGGTTCTCTCCTCTTAAAAGGAAGACCCACATTTTTTTTCACTTCCAATGTGTTGCAGCCTTCGATTAATTTGCTCATATGTCTGGTTCTTAGGTCAGTCAGACTCTAGCAGAGCAGTGTGACGTGTTTTAGTGACTCCATGGTTTCTTTTTCTTGACAGAATCTACAATCCTCTGTCACAGATTTCCCATACATTTTCAGTAGTTGATTTGTAGGGTATTGGTCCAATCTGAAACAAAGGAATTGGTTTCTATATCAGCTATTGGGTGCTTTGGCGAGATATTTAGGAACAGATCCCCAGTTTCTCTCCTCTTGGGTTCCGATCAAATCATCTTGCCAAAGTTTAGTTTTTACCTTTTCTGGAAAGTTGATAAATTCTTCCAGGTCAGACTGCAGATTTTCGAGAATGGTGCGACAGCAATTAAGCCACTGCTTCATAAGGGCGTTGTCTGTTCTGTAGTGCTTGTTTTTCAAGATCTCGTATGGCACTGTCAGAGAAGGCATTGTAGTTTCCCGAAAAAGTGGCAACGATTTCCATGTCACTCGTTCTTGTTATGAAACAAGATCTAGTTCTTATCTAATTGAAGCTCTGGAAGCTATAATCAGTAGATTCAGGATCTTTTTCCGGAATGCTCCTTCCAGGGTAGGCCAAATTTTCCATCAAGTAAGGAGAAATGCCCCAGGTCCAAAAGTTAACAAAGGAAGCACCTTTAGATTGTAAAATGTTAATACCGGCAAGATTGAAAGATGATGCCTTGTTTCCTTCTCTTGTCTCCAGCCTCCTCTTCCCCAACTCTTCCTTCAAAAGGATGCCTTCTGCTGCAGCTTTCTCCAAACTCCTGCTGCCAGCTCCTACTCCAAACACCCACTCTACCGGACTGGGACTTTGGGCCTATATTGCCCAGTGAGCCCTTCCCTGGGAATGGATTCCTGTAGGGCCTGCACTTGTGGATGTGAATGATTGTGACTGGCTCTGATTGGCTACTTTGAATTGCTTCACCTGGTTTTGATTTGGGTTTGTGGGGCTGAACTAATCGTTTAAAAGGTTATTCCATCATCTTGAATTTCACTCCGTTCCACTGTGCAGCCCCACCATCTTCATGGTGTTCTTCTGGTGTAAAATGGCTAGGAAGCAATGACCGGCGCTCTGTGGATTTGCTACATGAAGATTAGCAAAATTAAAAGCATTGTTTGGCTTTATGCTGCTAGGCAACTAATGTGGCTTTAATTCATTAGGAGGCCTTGCTGCACTAGTGTCATAGTAAAATCTGGTGTGCCTCTGATGTCATGCTCGAACTCACTGAGGGAGTGCCGTTGGAAAATATGGTGTTACTCTGCCTATGTGGGTTTCTGCTATGGATTGTATTTATTTAATTTATTGTGCATTTGTTAGGCGCTTATACAAGTAAATTGTGCTTCAAAGCACCCACATGGCAACAGGTTGCAAGTATAGTAAGTGCTAGGGAGCGTTGGGCTGCAATAAGTGGGCAAGTGCAGGCCTACAGTGGGGTTAGGCAGTGCGTGCCGAGGTAAGTGCTGTGTGTAGGCAGAAGCTGAGGCGATTCACCAATTCAGTTTAAATCCTGCACTACATTAGGTTCCTTCACTGTATGAGCTTAAGTCTCTTAATGGCACAGTAGCTAAAACAACCATCTGATTTTGTTTTTTTCAAGGTCTGTGTTTTTGGGGCAGGGGAACCCATGTGCGTGTTATCGTAGACCTGCTTGCCTAATGGGAAAAAACATTACATTTTCTGCGTTAAATATTTATAAACCAGATTCGTTTTTCTGCCATAAGTAAAGCATGTTATCTGTTTGCCTTCTAGGAGCTGGAAACGTTTCGTGCCCAGATGCAGACCCAGTCTATGGAGATCAACAGACTACAGACTGAAAGACAGGAGCTGCTGCGCAAAATAGAAACAATTGTAAGGCACAAAAGATGCATTATTTCTATTAACTTTAGTACGCAATACAGTATGATTATTCCATAAGGAGCCTTGGCATATAACTGTGAATGTGTCCTTACTGCTGAAAAAATAACAATGCATCAATTATCCGATGGTTTTAAAAGTAATGATGAAATATTTTCAAACACATCCGCATTGTTGAATTCTTTCAACTTTATTTATTGCTACTTTCCCATCAGCCTTGGAATTGTGTGGTGTGCTTTTGCTTTTGACCGGTTAGTCACTTGTTCCAAACTCCATCGCAAGTTTGTGATCATTGGCATATTTTAGCATTAACAAACTGTCATGCTGTTATGTTTTTAAACTGGACAAACAAGACATACCAGCGTAGTTTGGTCCTGATTGACTCACTCTTCATCCATTGGATATCTGAGTTTAAATAGTGATTAGACATGGACTATAAAAATGATTTTGTGGACTCCAGTATTTGCACTTCTCCAACTACTTTTTGACATTATATTGCCACATCGTCGATGTGACAAAATAACTTCGACTCAGCAGAAGTACGGGGATGATTAGTGGCTAAGACACCTACTCAGCACCCACACTTTGAGAAATCAATGGTGATCCCAAACATAACAGGAAAAAACTGTATCTCTTTTGTCTTTTTATGGTATCATGGGCCGCTTGCCCATATTCTTAGAAGGGGAGTGAATGTGGAACCGTAGCAACCCAAACAACAGTGTAAACGTTGAAAATAAAAGAAAGTCCAATCCAGTTTCTATATATATATATATCATTTAATTAAATAAATCAATCCTACAACTTCCATTTAAAAGCACTATACAAACCCACCCCTGTAAAAGAAGGCAGAAAATGTAGAACAAATATGTGTAGGCACCCCGGTTCATTTAGATGAGGGTGGAAAGGCAAGAATTGCAGTAATTACACTTAAACGGATATCTTCTTTTTAGGAAAAAGATGACACAAGTACCTTAGCTAGTCTCTAGTGCCCCAACTATGAACCAAGGGGACAGGGGCTCTCCATAGTACCCGATTCCAGTTCAAGGGTTCAAACCAGGCATCAAGATATGATACTTGTGGGTCGAACCAGGTTTGGGAGCAGTGAGTCAAAGTGGAGTTAACTTTGAGTTGGGTTTGTGTGCTGCTCTGGCGGTTTGTAGGCAGTGAGCGATGCAGGTCGATAGATCACCAGCAGCGGTTGTCAATTGAGCCTGGTTCGAAACAGTACTGCTGGCTCGGGTCAGTGAGTAATGTAATGATCCAGCAGTTTGAGTCAAGCTGCGATGCAAAGTCCTGACAGTTCAATACTTGGTTCGATTATTCAGCAATTTGATGTTGTCTGCACAGTGTGCTGGAGCTGGGCAAGTGACAAGGTTAAGTAGAAGTGATGCAGCCTCAAGCCGAGTCGATGCTGTAGCAACAGTGGTTTCCCTAGCTCAAGTCAATTTTGCCTATCTTGTATGCACCCTAGCTCAAGTCAATTTTGCCTATCTTGTATGCACCCTAGCTAAAGTCAATTTTGCCTATCTTGTATGCACCCTAGCTCAAGTCAATTATGCCTATTTTGTATGCACCTTAGCTCAGGGGTAATCTTCTCCTTTTCCAAATATTGGAACCCCTACCCTAGGCCACATCCACTACACCTAATATGGCCTCCAACCACTCCAACAGGCCTCCATGCTCCGACTCCATCTCTCCCACCCCGTTCTTACCAGCCCTACTCACACACAAGCTGCACGTCCACCAACCAACAGCTAGCCCACCTACCACTGCAGGACTCAAGCCTAAAGCCACTGCCAAAATCACATCACACACCCCACCAGTGCACATAAGAAACTCTAGACTAGGAGCCTGCACATCCACAATACCCATTAAAAATCTCAAACACACAATGCAGCCGCTCCGCCCACCCACCACAATCACTCGTACCCCAAATCCACAACTTCTCACCACCAAACATCAAACCAACACCACCAAACACCACACCAACACTGCTAATGAAAACACACATGAACCCTCCCACATCCAACTGGCTCTCATCAATGCCAGATCTTTACAAGCCCATGCCACAGAAATACATGACCTAATCTCCGACTTAGAGCTAGACGCTCTAGCCATTACAGAATCCTGGCTTCACGAAGCTTCTGCACCAGCCATATGCCAAGCTCTCCCCACTGGGTACATCATCCTCCGTCAAGATAGACCAGCTCACAAAGGCGGAGGGGTGGCCTTAATAGTCAAACAAACACTGAAGGCTAGACAAATTAAACCCACCACACACGAGAGCTGCGATGCTCTATCAGTGAAAATCTCATTCTCACCAATCGACACTATGACAATGCACCTTATCTACCGCCCTCCAGGCCCACTCCTGAACTTTCAAGCCGACATTCTACACCTCATAGGGAACAACCTCAAACCAAGTACTAAAACCATACTCTTGGGACACCTGAATCTTGGGTTCAATGACACAAAAGACAAACACAGCAATACCTTTGCCAAAGCCCTTCTGGACCTACAATACATCCAGAGAGTTGACTCTGCTACTCACACCAAAGGCCGCATAATAGACTGGGTAGTCAATCACAACTGTAGGGTATATATCAGTTCAAACACTCCACAGCTGTGGACTGATCACCACCTCATCCACTTTCACATCCCTACGAACGCAGCTATCTCTCGAAACCTTCCCATGCCAGCTGCCTTAGCCAGATCTAAAAAACTTCTCACTAAAGAGAACATGTGCCCACTCCTAGAAGCCTCGGCACTAGCCTCACCCATCTCTAATAACCCTCAAGAACTAGTCAAACTCTACAACACTACAATTAAAGATGTCATCGATGCTATTGCTCCACTAGAGACTAAAAAAGCAAAACAAACTCTTCCACGTCAACTCATGGTTCAACCAAGACCTACAAAACCTAAAAACACTCAAAAGACAAGCTCTTAAAAAAAGGCAATCCTCCCCTCTACCCCCTTACGGGAGGCATACCTAACTATTGCTAAACAATACAAAATGGCCATAGCCAAAGCTGCCACATACAACACTAGAATTGACAATTCCCAATCACACTCCAAAGAACTATTCGCCATCTTCAATGAGTTAGTCATACCGCCCACGTCCAAACATCAAACGGTCAAAGACGAGAAATGGTGTAATGACATCCAGAAGGCCATGCTTGACAAAATAGACCTACTCCAAAAGAAAATCAAAGCCAACTTTGACAATCTACCTAGGTCTCCTCACAAAAGAAGGACTGCCCACATCCCTAACCACCCTACTCAACACAACAGCAACCCTCGACCGCCATTCTCCTTTAGAAAGGTTACCGCCCCTGAGGTCTTACTCATTATGAAACAAATAAAACCCTCACTCTGTAAAGGGGACATCTGTCCAGCAAACATAACCAAAGACTGCGCTGAGTCCCTAGCGCTGTTCATTGCAACCTTTATCAACGCATCATTTACCACTGGCTCAGTACCATCCTCCCTCAAGGAAGCCTGGGTTCGGCCACTGCTAAAAAAGCCCTCCCTAGACCCAGACTCGCCCAACAACTACAGGCCCATTACAACAGTGCCATTTTTGCTAAAAATCCTGGATAAGGCTGCCTATCTACATATACAAGCCTAGCTTGAATCCCACAACATCCTAGGCAAGAGACAGTCCGGCTTTCGCCCACGCCATGGCACAGAGTCAGCGCTACTCGATCTAAAAAAACCAACTCCTAAAAAACATGGATAAAGGCAAATGTGCTATCCTCCTACTCCTTGACCTGTCTGCTGCGTTCGACCTAGTCGACTATAAAACTCTAAAGACACACCTCATCAACACAGCTCACTTCTCCACTGAGGCCACAACATGGATCTCATCCTTCTTGGAGGGCCGATCCATGAGGGTCTACTGAGAGCAAGCAGCAGCCACTCCCTCACCCATCAACTGCGGAGTACCACAAGGCTCTTGCACCTCCCCTACACTATACAACCTATTCACACTCCCTCTATTCAACGATTTAGAAGAATTCAGCATAACATTCACCAACTATGCCGACGAAACACAAATTCTTCTCCCACTAACTGGTGATTACAAACAAGATCTAAAAACCTTACAAAAAACATACGCCATCATCCAGGCCTGGATGGCAGCCAACGGCCTTTGTCTCAATGGAGACAAGACAGAGATCTTATTGGTAGGCCCTAAAGAATCCCTCAGCAAGCTAGACAACGAGTACAGCACCTTCCTAATTTAGAACTCTGTAATCCCAGTCTCCTCTGCCGTAAAAACACTGGGAGTGTATCTACATTCTACCTTGTCCATGGAAAGACATGTTAGCTACACCTCCTCCTCAGCAGCCCTAACAACCAAAATAATCAATACAGTAAAGCCTCACCTATCCACCATAAACTGCCTCAACATCGCTAGGGCCACCATAGGTGCCAAACTAGACTACTGCAACGTCCTCCTTCTAGGCACCTCTGCCAAAAACATCAATAGACTTCAAGTCACTCAGAATAACGCCTTAAGAGCAGCCCTCAACATCCCCAGGAGGATCACATCTCCCTAGCAAGACAAAATGCCCATTGGCTCCCAGTCAAGGAGCGCATCCAGTTCAAGACTCTCATCATTACCCACAGATGCATATCCCGATCTGCACCTAGCTACCTAGCAGACCGTACAACCAGTTCAGACACTTAGACCCAAAAGGGACCTGTACGCTAACCAACTAGCAGTCCCCAACTTCAATAGAGCCAAAGCTGGAGGCTCTAGCTTTGAAGTCCTAGCGCCAAAAGCCTGGAACTCTCTACTGCCCAAACTGAGAGTGGAATCATCCCTCACAGCCTTCAGAAAGGCCCTGAAAACCACACTATTTAAATGATTCCTACTTTGACTGCAATGTCTATAAATGTACGTAAGATAGAACTGTACCATGCTCACTGTTCCCATGTAACCTCAGAACTTCTGTGACAGCTTTGTCTGTAACTTTGTATCCATTCATTCTATGATACTCGCCCATGTCAAGTAAACCTACTTGTAACAGCGCCACGATGCCCGAGTGTAGCTGTGCGCTTTAAAAATGCAAATAAATAAAAATAAATAAGGTGAGTGCCAAACACAGCACTATGGATACTGAAGGTTTAAAAGCAGCAATCTGTTTGAATGCAGTTTGAGCTGCTAAAACAGAAGACCTGGCTTATTTGACTCTCTGGATGCTGAGTACACTGCAGGGTGTTCAAGGTGAGTGCTCTTCACTCTCTGCTCTCCCAGCCTGTGGAGTTTTACAACAGAGTGATATAGCTTGGGCTTTAGCCAAGTCATCTCCAATGTGCCCTGGGAATGGATAGGGAGCAGAGCTTTCATCTGCCGTGGAGCACCTGTCTTCACCTGTGGATGAGGGCTTTGGAAAGGACTGCTTTCTGTTGTAGGCCAGAGAGAGAACTCATACGAGAAGCTATGTTTTCAACCTTTCTGGGTTTTTATTAAAGACAGAAAAGTCCTCACTTTGCCCTACTGCTACATTGCATGTTCCCTATTCTAAGAAAATAATTTAAAAAATTGGTGCTCGTGAGGCTGTCCTACAGAATGCAACGCTGTCCAAACCTATCTTTCATTTCTAACTGACCCTACAACTAACAGAAGAAACACAAACTTGGCACAGATTATGTATTTTTACTCCCCCTTGCTTGGTTTATGCTGGCTGATGCATGACCGCCTCCCAACAATGTTTCTGGAATGGGTCCCCTTGACTTCCCAGGAGGTGTCTTGCAGTTCAAACAAATCGTCTAGATTTCCACAAGGATACAAGGGGCACACACCTGGCCCACCCACATTTTAGTTCTGGCCTTTCCACACAGACCCAGCTAACAAGTCTGGAATTTGTAGATCTTGTAATTGGTCAACTGCTGTCTCTTGCTTACCCCTCCAGGGGTGTCTCAGATTAGTGCCAATAGGGATATCTTGTGGCCCCACGACGGACCTTCTGCCTCCACTGAGTATTTGATATACTATACATTTTCACCCCCTTGAGTGGCAGGGATTTGTAGCTCACACTGGGCTCTGGGATTTTATCCAGGTTTTCTCCTCTTGAGTTGCTCCGTTTCTCTGACCCCTTCTCCAGTATTTCTCTTATTCTGTTTTTCCTCTGAACCCCTGGTGGGTTATGTGCTTCAAATTCGTTCCCTCTTGAAATGTTGCTTTGCTTTCTGGCTTCACGAAAGCCCTTGTGGGTTGTGGCTTTCAACTTCACCCCTTTTGGGTAGGTGGTTTGCTTTCAGGATTCTAGTAACTTCCTGTGGCGTTCAAGCTCACCTCTATTGGATTTTCTTCTTGCTTTCTTCTCATCACCCCTCGCGGGTTATGGTTTTCGCTTCACCCCTTTTGGGTATTTCACTTGCTTTCTGACTTCTGATAACACTTTGTGGGTGGTGGTTCTCTAGTTCATCCCTTTTTGCTATTTCACTGGCTTTCGAATAACCCCTTGTGAGTTGTGGTTCTCAAGTTCATCCCTTTTCAGTATTTCACTCACTTTCTGATTTCTGATAAACCCTCAGAGGTTATAGTTTTCAAATTCACCATCTTCGCGTAATTGTCCTCACATTGCGCTGCTTTGGCACCTGGATCGCTTTCCGAGCGCTCTGGCTCACTGATTGAGCCCCACGGAGCTCAATCGCCCTCCTCGCTCTTCTTGGTAGAACCGTGTACCTGCTTCTTCGTGCAGGCCTTCTTTCGGCCGAGGTGGTCACACCTTCTCTGGCAGAACCGGCTTGTCATGCGGCCTGTTCCCTAATGCTTCTTTCGACTGTTAGTCTTTGTACCTCCAATCTTCCCTTTCACTCGTGGGTTGATCTTGCTCCTCTTGAGACCTTTGAGCTTGGGGCATCCAGCGTTCCTGGGCTCGGCAGCGTTCTGCTGGCTCTCCTCCAACTACATATGCGTTGTGGTTCTGCTTCCTGGATACGTCAGCTCCGCGCTACAGCTGCGTCTTTTTTTATGGTGTGGTCTCCGTCCAATTCTTCTGCCCCCAGCTGTCCATGTTTTACACCTTGGTTCCTCTACTCCAGATAAGAGTGTTGTCCCTTATAAGTCTCTTCCTATAACGAGCGACCTAATTCCATTGATTCTTTGATTCTGGTCTCTGGGAGGTGTCA
This sequence comes from Ambystoma mexicanum, assembly GCF_040938575.1. Classification (NCBI taxonomy): domain Eukaryota; kingdom Metazoa; phylum Chordata; class Amphibia; order Caudata; family Ambystomatidae; genus Ambystoma; species Ambystoma mexicanum. The sequence continues at coordinate 156,388,575 of NC_090937.1, forward strand.
GCAGCCAAACCAAGCATAGTTAACATTGTTATCAGTCCCCATGAGTGCAATAATCCTTTGACATTGGAGATGTTATTGCCTTGCTTACTGGGAGAGGCCTGATCTCCTGGGGATGGGGAGAGCGAAGGGGTGACACCCGGTGATATTCTGCTTGCCTGATTCCCTGGAGAGTATGTTGCATAGCAGGCTTACTTACCTAGTCTCAAACGGAGTAGCCCCCCCTTTGGGGAGAAGGGACATATTCCTTGGAATTGTCACATTTCCCAGCAGGTGTGACGATACAAGGTATCACATCACTTCTCACCCGCGGGGAGGAAGGTGAGCCTGCTAAGCAACATTTCCCCTAGAGGTGGCGGAAAGCGGGACCTCACAGGCAGAGACTCCACTCATGGGGACAAGGACTCCTGTTCTGTGATGAACTCCCTAACCCTCTTGCCCTTGACTCCATGCAATCCATTCATTCTTCTGAGAAACAATCGAAAGGACTACTGTATGTTATTGTAATATTCCTTCCATTCTTCCTGTAAATATTGATATCACCAAGATCAGGAAGACTAAAATGGGCATACAGCCTGCTCTCAACTCATCTTCCAGGAGTACTGTCAAGAAGATTGATGGAGTTATACAAACTACTCCTTTGACAAGTGCAGAAGGTATTGGGAAGAGGTTGCCTCAAACAGGCATGAAGAATACCCAATGGACACAAACAAAGGACTGCACTCTGCTGGGGAGGAACCAGCTGGAGAAGATAAAAACAGAGCAAGGACCCAATGAGAGGCGAAGCAGGTATGAAGCCTGGCAGACCCGGGACGTTCAAACCTTGGAGCAAAAGGCTTTGTCGGGGCAGCAAACCTCTAGTTGGGAGGAACCTGACAGCAGATTGCAGGAATCTTTTGCAGGCTGACCCTAAGCATGCTTGACTGGAAGCTGGAAACTGACTGACTGCGGCATTACCTCGGAGTCGGACCAAGCGGTCCATTAACTGCACCAACACCATCTGGTTGGGAACCCCGCGGTGCAAAAGCACGACAGCGGGAGACGGAAGGAGAAGCAGAGAAAATGTCCCATGGGAACGCATCAACCCACTACCCCAGGAAGAACCATTGATGTGACTCCAACAGAGAAGAGGCAACAGGAGTCACAGAGACCCGTTAAGGGATTGGCGAATGGTGCTGAAGCTACAGAAGACATTGAGAGTAATCGCCCTCATCTCAGTAATTGCCTCAACAGTATTGCAAGGAAAGAGAGCCTCTGGAGTAATCTCCCTCATCTCCAGAGTTGGGATAGAAGTATCAAGTAAGTGTGAAGATTACATCACTAGTGATCTTCCTCATCTCAGTTGTCAGAGACGGAAAGAACATGTTGGGAGTCGGGACTACTCTTCCCCCAACACACTATTATCAAAAGAGACATTCAGTTTAGAGTGTGCCATGAGAACAATCTCCTTTGTCAGAGTGGTAGAAGAAATCAAAGACATTGCACAGTTCCCCTTGTCTTCACTGACAAGGAAGATGTGATAAAACTGTATGTTGGAAACAGCAGGAGTGTTTGGCTTTTAAACAAACCCTATTAGAAGGCTTGAAAGAAGTGCAAAGGTGATGACACTTGTGTATAGGCGCATTATAAATGTCATATCATAAAAATTGTTGCAGGAAATTGCCCAAAGTTAGTCTGCAGCTGAACCAGGAAAAGGGAGTAATTCTCCTGGTTCTTTCATCTAAATTGTGGAATCGGAAACTAAGGCAAACGGTTAGTAAACAGCAGCTTGGAGGCTGGCCAAGTCAACCAGAAGGAGATTAGTTGTTTGTTTAATATTTATTATGCGCACCTTACCCGAGGGTATCAGGGCGCAGACAGTAAGAAATCATAAAGCTTGGTACACAGGTTACATTGGTTACAAAAGAAATGGCAAAACAACTAATCTAGCAGTTATTAGTGTATAGGTACATACAGTAGACCGTGGTAAGGAAAATATAGACAGTCTATATACAGAAGGATGTACAGTTATTTACAAGTGTGGTCAAGTTCTGCAGGTTCATTTATCATCATTCTCTAGGAGCCATATAATCAGATTTTGCCTAAATTTGGTAGAGGTTTGGTCCGTTCTGAGTGTGGTAGGTAGTGAGTTCCACAGTTGAGCTGCTTTAACTGGGAAACTGGCACCCCCAATGGTGGATGGTTTAAAGCGAGGCATCGGAAGGCAGTTGAGTTAACTAATCTCGTAGGTGTAGTAGATGTTTTTCTAGAAAATCTTTCTATTCGATATCGTGGTGCTTTGTTTAGGCTTTTATGGATGAGGGAAGCTGTTTTTAGTTTGATTTTCTCATGTGTGGACAGCCACTTGTATTTCCTTCTTGTTTCAGAAATATGTTCTTTCGTAGAGCTAATGAGTGCAGCTCTAAGGGCGTTGTTTTGGAGTATCTGTATTTTGTTAGTAATGTATTTATTGGCTCCAATGTATAGGGCATTACAGTAATCTAGTTTAGATATAATGAGGGCTCTAGCTAAGGTCATACAGCTGTTGGATGAGAGGAAATGTTTGCCAGCTCTAATTAGTTTGCATGTGTATGCTGTAGAGGAGGCTAGGGAATTTACCTGTTTAGTGAATGTTAAGGTGGAAAACCCAATGTTTTTACTTCCTTGGCAACCTTAATACGGTTCCCATCAAAGATGAAAGATGAGTAATTTGTGCCAAGTCTGGTGAGAAGAGATGCAGATGCCAGGATATGAAGCTCTATTTTATCATCGTTCAGACAGAGGCCGTGAGTGGCCATCCATGTCTGAACGCTGCTGTAAATTCTATTCACCAATACTAATTCCTTGCTATAGTCCCCAGTAAGTGGTAGGAGGATCTGGGTGTCATCTACATATAATTAGTGTAGGTGATACCCAGACGGTCCAAATCATCAAACGGGGGCTTGGTGACTATATTATACAGGGTTGGAGAAACACATGAGCCCTGGACCACCCCGCAAGTGATGGGGTCCGCAGCTGCAGATGGCGAGAAAACCCTCCTGGTTCGGTCGCTGAGGAAGGATTGTATCCACGCTCTAGCCTCGCTGGAGAAATGGGCAGCTGAATCCAGGTGGCTACATAAGACGTTGTGATCCACCAAGTCGAAAGCCGCCGACAGGTCCAGGAGGAGGAGGAGTAATGCAAGTTTTCCATTGTCTCTTAATTTGTCTATTTGGGCCTTAAGATTAATGAGTGCTGTTTCTGTGCCGTGTATTGCCGGAAACCAGATTGACGAGAGCCTAAGAGTTGGATAAGTAGTAGGAAGTTCTGGAATTCAATATATACTTCCTTCTCTAAGATTTTCAACAGGAATGGTACAGTGGTGATGGGTCTGTAGTTGGTCGGTATGGCGGGGTCTAGCGTTTGTTTTTTAAGGAGTGGGAGTACCCAAGATTCCTTAAGATTGCTAGGTATCGTGCCGGATGTAAAGGAAGCATTGATAAGTTTGGTAATGAAAGGTGCTAGATCCCTAGCAGCGTCCTTGAAAAGTTGTGCTGGGCATTGGTTGCCCTTATAGTTAGATGGTTTGAGACCCAATATAACTTTATAAACCTCTATAACGGAGACTTTCGAGAAGTGAAATTGTGTGAGATGTTTTATTTTAGCTGGAACTGTTTTGTTGGGTGGTGTGGTAGCAGTTAGTGACGCTTTCTTTAGTGCTATTTTGTTTTGAAGGTTAAAGACTTTGTTGGCTAGCGTATGCTGGATATCAGAACACCATGTTTTGTCTTTGACACAATTGTCTTGGGATATGTTAGGATTTTCTAATTCTTTTAGAATCGTGAAGAGCTCCTTCATACTAGAATTTGCTTGCGTAATTCTGGTATTGTAGGTTTTTTGTTTGGCCAAGAGTATATCTTTCTTGTATTGGGATGACATTTTATTCACTTTAGTTGGTTTTCTACGGTGGAATGAAGTTTCCAGGCAGTTTCGCATTTTCTTTTGTCTAGTCTTAGGTTTTTTAAATGTGGAGTAAACCAGTTGTTGAGGTGGCTTTTGGGTTTACTATTTCTGAGTTTTAGTGGGCCGGTATTATGAAGAGTTGTGTTCATTTCTTTGTTATATTCTTCAACTAGGAGGCTAGGATCCATGTTGTCATGTAGGGAGTTAAGGGTGGGCAGGATACAAGGGAGTAGTTTGTCTGCTGTGATATTTGTCTTGTTTCTCGTAAGTGTAGGAAGGGCAAGAGGTGACTGTAGGGTGGGTCTTTTAGTTGCTAGTGTAAAAGATATCAGGTAATGGTCAGTCCAAATCTGGGCTGAGATGGAGGTGATGGAGACATTACAATTATGATCTGCGACCCAATCGAGACTTCTCCCTTTATTATGAGTTGGTTCTTTCACTCTCTGGGTGAAGCAGAGTTCTGTCAAGATGGTAGCCGCTGCAGTGGCTTGTTGGTCGTTGGCGTCATTAAAGCCTATATTAAGGTCTCCTAACAGTAAAGTTTGGGAAGTATCCTTTAGGTTTTCCGATAGAATCGTGGAAAGGTCTTCAATAAAAGTATTAATAGGGCCGGGGGGTCTGTATATAAGGTGGAGTTGGCTGTGGGTATTTAAATTGACATAACTTCAAATGATTTGATATTAGGCGAAGGTGATATTCTCATGGAGAGATTAGCTTTGACAATGATAGCTAGTCCTCCGCCTCGAGCTTCGCCTCTATCAACTCTGAGGATTGTGTAGTTATTTGGTACGGCTAGGGTCAGCGCAGGGCCTGCTGCCTCGTGAAGCCAAGATTCTGTGACAGCGATAAAGTCGTAGTCTTCTGTTAGGATGACTTTGGCTATTTCTGTGGCATGAGCGACTAAAGATGTTGCATTTATTAAGGCTCCTTTAAGGTTAGGAGTGGGTATATCTGGGGGCGGTGGGGTGGTGCTGTCTGGAGCAGCTGAAGAGAGGCGAGTCCTAGTTCTTTTTGTGTAGGGCTTGTTGTTGGTACTATTAGTAGTGTGACTAAGCTTTAATGAGTGTTTGTGAGGTACTTTACTCTGGAGGTTAGACGTAGCCTTGTATCTGATAAGTGGATCAAATATTCTAGGTAACCGTGCTCGGGGTCTGAGGTTTCTAAGCACAGTGTTGCAAGGGATCGTTTGGAGAGGTACGTTGGACTTGTACATGGGTAGTTTAGGAGGCAAGGTATGATTGTCCAATATATCTGCTATCCAAGTTGGTGTAGACATTGTGTAGAGTACCATTAGCCTAAGTAGGGCACCCAGGTAGACTAAATTAGACAGTGAGGGGTACATAATGTATTAGTATAGCGTGCAATATGAGAATACAGTTAATTAACAATAAGGTGTTAACTTTGCATAGAGTGCGGCTGTTTACTATAGGGGTAACTGGAGGCATTCGCTAGTGGACTAGTCCAGTAGTAACAGAAGTAATATTTTTGTCAGTGGTCGATGTGGATTGTCATAAACATCAATTGACTGTGACGCTATGGTAAGGATAGCATGTCTAGGAGCTAATAGACTATACAACACTGCTGGCTGGCCCAAGTAGTGTAGGCCTCTGCATCTCCTATGCAGTTTGGTGAAGTATAGGCTAGTAGACAGTTGTAAGTTAGTAATTATTTACAGCAGTATGCATAAACACTAATTTTATAACATGTGAATACGATCCGCTGGTTTTGCAAGTGGTCATCATGTGCTTAAGGAACAGTCGGCTCAATTTACACATGTGCATCGCATAAATGTTGTAAGGTTACCCATACAGGGGCTCTTGGTCAGTTTAGCAGTGGTACAGTAATGCAATGTATTTCTCTATTGGCAGTGGCCACTGTGTATCTAGTCAGTCAAAATTGGCTTGCAGTATATGCACATTAACATTTGGCATCGTTCGTACGTATATGCGAGAGAATGATCTTATTGCGGACAAGCGCATAACAAAGCAGAAAATGTGGCTTGCGCTTTAGAGCGATGGGCAGTTAGTCAGGTAGGTGTGCCGGAGCTAGACCTTTAGACAGTGTGGCAATGAATAGGCAGCTTACCGGCGGTGAGCAACGTTGTCCAAGTGTGTACACGTGTCGATTGAGAGCATGAGTGAGACGGGCAGCAGCAGTCAATGGGCCAGGTGATAATGGGAGATAGTTAATGCGAGATCTTAGACTGGCGTAGTAGGGCCGCCTTGCCGCAGCGTCCCGGGGCGAACAGGGGTGGAACAGGGCCATTTTCCTCGGTCCTTCCAAGTGCCGGCTTCCGCCTACCGGTATAGGGGATTGGATGATCAACGAAGCTGGTTACTTAGCAACTCAAGGCAGCCTCGTTTCAATGCCGCGTTGCAACCGCCATTTTGGGGTCAGGCCACATATGAAGAAAAAATGGTGGATCACCGATGCAGAGATGTGCAAATGCATGGGCGAAGCTCTAGGAAGGCAGTAGGGCTCAGAAGGCAGGTACAATTGGCATCAAATGGGCTAGATAGCCATGAATTAGCCTCGCCAGATATGTTGCTTCACTGGATGGTGCTTGTGTGATAGTCAGGCATCACAGGCAGATTGCTGGAATGGAGCACTTTGGGTCGGAAGTGGTCATGAGGGGCAGCGAAGGGCTCCAGCCCTCTCACCCTTCTGGGAGAGAAGATGAATGATGCTCACAGGGTGGAACAGGGCCTTTTTCCTCAGGCCTTCCTCCGAATGCTGGCTTCTGCCTACCAGTGTAGAGGATTGGATGATCAATGAAGCTGGTTGCTTCGCAACTCAAGGCAGCCTCGTTTCCGTGCCGCGTTGCGACCGCCATTTTGGGGTCAGGCCGCATATGAAAACAAAATGGTGGATCTCTGATGCAGAGGTGCGCAAATGCACTGGCAAAGCTCTAGGAAGGCAGTAGGGCTCAGAAGGCAGGTACAATTGGCATCAAAGGGGCTAGATAGCCATGAATTAGCCTCGCCAGATATGTTGCTTCACTGGATGGTGCTTATGTGTTGGTCAGGCACTAGGAGAACTGTGGGACTAGGAGAAGGGAGGGACGCTGGGAAAAGACATTGAGGGGTATTCAATATTTATTTTAACTCACTAAACACCCTTCCCAACATATTTTAGGACTGGTGCAATTATATAAACAAACTCCAGTCCTAGAATATTTGGAGAAAGTGTTGGCTAGTGGGTTAAATCACTGGGTACCGAAGGGAGTCATTCTCCTGGTATTCTCTAGCAGTGCAGAACTTAAACTATTATCAGCAACTAATAGAAATATGCCCCTAGGGCTGGTGCCATTGCACCAGGAGAAGGGAGTCATTCTCCTTGAGTTGTTTATGTTAATGTGTTTTGTTAGTTGTAGGACTAGATGAGGTTAGTTTGGACAGAGGACAGGACATTTTGAATTTGACAACCACCCTCACCAGCACCCAAGGTCGTCTTTAGTTGGGTAGGGAAAACCTTTAGAGATTGAGGAAGATGGAGCTTTTTCATTATTATGTAAATAAGGATTGGTGTAAACATGCCACCCCTTTGTCCGACTCCTTACTCAAGCATGCCATACAGGGTCCAAATTAATTCTTCCTTATGTCTTTGAAGGTTTAGAAGTCATTGAAAGCAGGAGTGAGCACTTCAAAGAGACCACCAGACATTCTGGATTCTGTTGGGGACACGTCCTTCTGTGCTTGGTCCAGTTTAGGTGAGGCCCAGGGGTTGCAGGTGCAGAGGTTGTTTTCGGGTGCAGGATTTAGTTTCGGTCGGTCATGGTGCCTATATTATGGCTCCATGTACTGGCCAGCTGAAAACCATTGTGAGGAACTGAAGACTACTGTAGAGGAGGAGACCGCCAGACAGAAAAGATGATTTGCCATGGGAGTCACCACTGTCAGGTGGCAACAGGCGATCTTCGGTTGCCAAACAAAGGAGCATGCCCTACACGGCTTCCATTGGGATTAGAAGGCTGAAAAATCAGGAGTAGGCGTCTTGTAGCACACGTTGAAGATCTACCAAGTTCCATGGATGGACTGCAGTGAGGTAGCGCAGGAAATCGGCGTCAGTCCGCTTGGTGGTCCAAGGATGCTTCTGAAGGCTCAACAGGCATGGATCCTCGAGTAGGGGTCGAGACTAGGTGTTCCCACCTGTCTAGTGATCGAAGGACTTATGAGGACCTTCTTGAAATCAAGACAGAGGAGCAGGGCATCACCAGGACTTTGCTGGAGGTGATGCCGGTCAGCTACAACAGTCCTTCGACGGGCCGAAGGCTGCTCTTCTTCATAGGGGTCTTGGCTCCAACGATGATCTGTGGAATGGCTGCAGGAGTCCTCTTTTTATCCAAGATTGGAAGCACACCTAAGTCCACCAATGGTAAGGATCTGCACGATAAAAACTGGCTTCTGGGGGAAATGTCTGGAAAGAGAGGAAGGGCCCCAAGGACTGAATAGGACTGAAGTGTATGAAGATACAACTTAAGGGAAGCGGGGGGCGGGGAGCCGGTGGCCAGAGGGAGGGGGTCTAGGTAGGTAGGGGGATAGATGGCAAGGAAGGCAGCAGGGAGGGAGGGGCAATAGTATTTTGGGGGAGTTTTGGGGATTAAGTTGGAATGGGTTGTTTACCAATTTGATGCAAAGTCTTGTTCCTGATCTGTGGGAGGGAGGTCTGTATGCTCTTTTGTTAAGAATGGGAGATGTGTAAATTGATGTTTGTTATGCCAAACCGGGGGATGTGGAACTGACTTTAACAGAACTGTCAATAATACAAAAAGAAAACTTGTAAAAAATAAATAAAATAAACTGGCAGGGACTGTCAATCATGGAGGGCCACTGGCCAAACATTCTGCCCAGCAACAGACACCAGACAGTCCCAGCCCCCACATCTGACCACAAACACAGACCACCACTTTGTCCGGTAAAGCAGAAGCTTTGTCTGTGAAAGTGGTTTCCATATATGGCAGGAAGAAGGCCAAAGAACAATGTGGCCAAATGACAGGTGAAAATCTTGGGTCACAGCCATTTTAGAGTTTATCGTACAGTTTAAGGTATTATGCAATTTTATTTATTACATCTGTAGCCCACTCAGTCCCTCTAGCTCACAGACTCTGTTCTAAATGTACACAGGGGAACTGCAAAACCATTAGTTCCCCACTGCTGGGACGGTGTACTTGAGCCCTTTTTTCAGGGAGTTGCCTACAACTAGTCAACACTGACTCCCTTCCGCTTTCCATGGCTTGGCTCAACTGATTGCATTGAAGGCCAAGCTGTCATCTTCAACTTTTAGGAGGGAAGCAAGGCAGTTTGTAAAACCTATAACATTCAATAAGGGATTGTCCTAACAAAGATGTTAATAAAAAAAAACTAACAGGTCAGTAAACTACTAACAAGAGCATTTTTTGTCTTCCGAGGGTGTGATTCTACCAGTTAGGGACACCAGCAATGTCCAGTCCTTCAGGTACGAAGTCTTGTTGTCCGTATCCCAGGGGCAACAAAGGACCTGCATTTGATCAACTGGCTCCTACCCAAGCGTTCCCTCCAGATTTGAATTCCAGGTAGAATCCAGACTTTCACGAACAATCTGATTCTGGTCACTACTGTTTCTGTTTCAGAGAGGCCATGACATTGTTTCCCATGTGTGACTTGATAGGAACCTAAATTCTGAGGATACAGGAGACTCGAGCTCAGTAGTTTTCATACAGCCAAGTGTGTGAGGTGTGACAAATTGAGGTAATTTGTCCCTTCTCCCCAAGCCTTCTCCCCAAGAGGGAGCCCCCCTGCCCCCCCAATAAGGCTAGAGAGGTGGGCACGCTCTACAACACCCTCCCTAATGGTTGAATCAAGTGGGTCCTCACTGGGAGAGACTCCCCCCTCTTCGGACAAGGACTCCCTAAAGGATAACCCAAAGTTGCATACTTGGAACTATCAGATCTACAAAGGAATACGTTAGTTCTCTCTTCAGATACATACGTGTCTGAAGAGAGAACTAACATATGTTGTCAACATGAAAAGGACGCATTTCACTTTAAATAGAAATCCCCCATTTAAGTGAGACGAGGATACTGGAGTAGAGAGACGCAGCAACAAGCAGAAGGAGAGAGATGCGAACATCAGCCAGTAAAGGCCCAGGGCGGCATAGCAGATGAGAGGGGAGGAGACTCTGCAACCCGCGGAGCCCACAAGTTTGGAAACTGCTCACGGCCGAAAGCAGAGTGCTGGACGCACAGCGTCCTTTGAGAAGGAGCATGTCAGAAGCTGATGGTGGTGGCGTGACCACAGTGACTTTGTGGTGGACCAGCAGTTCATAAAACAATGACGAAACCCCTAAGTGGTTAAAAATGTCTACCATCCGGATACCTGCAGGACGACCAAGCCGCACCGAAGGCTAGCATGGATCACAGTAAAGCAGAGTCAACGGAGAAGCCGAGAAACCAAAAAATACTACAAACCCTGAGTGAATGAAGGCTCCGGACATGAATCATAATGAGAGAAACCCGAATGCAATACATATTGAGAGAGAAACAACAATTAAGAGACAAATGCCTAGGTCAGATACTATATACGTCAAGTCAGAGACTATATGGTATGTTAATGTTTATTTGTAAAGCGCCTATACACAAGGCAAGTGTTTCAAGGTGCTCAAGGAGGGAGGGAACAGGGGAAAAAAACAGTAATTCAGAGCCCTTGAGTTTCTGAACGATAACCAGTCTGACCAGGCAGATTAAGTGGGTTGCCAGACATTTCGGCGAAAAAAATTGGTCGACCAGACAAATGGTCGAACCAATTTGGTCGAAAACCAAATGGTCGATTTTTTTTTATTTTTTTATTTTAACCCTTTTTTTTGGGGGGGGGGTCCCCCCCCCCAACCCCCTTTTTTTCTCTAAAAACCCCTTTTTTAACTAAACGAAAACCCGAAAAATAAATATATAAATAAAAAAAAAAATTCGACCATTTGGTTTTCGACCAAATTGCAGTCGACCAGTTTTTTTTCGACGAGTTGACTGGACACCGATTAAGTGCATGTAATAGTTAACAGTGTAGATGACCACAAATAGATCTGACGACGATTCTGCAGTTTTTCCGAGAGCAGAGGCGCAACCATGCAGGAGGGGAGACAGGGAGGAAAAGATAGACTATCTTTAAGGCACGGTATAGAAGAGGGGGAGGAGGGCAAGTGCAGGGGGTGGGAAATCAAGATGCCCCAATTGGTCAGAAACTGGACAAGTGCTGAGAGATGCCATTCTTAATGGGTAATTGACCGAGTGCAGTAGCAATGCGGCAAGTGCAGGCCTTGAGGGAAGTGCTGGGGGACTGGCAAGGGTGCTGAGGACCTGTGAGACTCTGAGGTACTCCTGGCGGCCAGACAGCATGCTGTGTGGTAAAAGGAAGGAGAGAAGGATAGAGCAGAAGAGAGGTTAGCAGGAAAGAGGGAGAGAGAAGGAAGAGGAATGTCTTAAGGAGTTTCCGGTATTTAAGGAGCTCAGGCTCAAGACGGAGGGGAGCAGGGAGGCTATTCCAGAGGGAGGCCCCAGCTGAGGATAAAGATTTCCCTCCAAATCTCTGCTTAGAGAACCAGCTCACTCGCAAAAGGTTGGAGGTAGATGAGCGGAGGGCCCAGGATGGACAGTATTTAGGAAGGCAGCGGTGAAGATAGGTGGGTCCCAGGCCCCAGAAAGCCTTGTGGACAATGCAGAGGGTCTTGAACTTGATCCTTGCAGCCACGGGGAGCCAGTGGAGGGATTAAAGAATAACAATAAGGCCTAACTTTCCCCATATACTAGAAGGAGAATCCTATCAACAGAAAGAATACTAAGAATTAAAAAGAAGAGAAGAAAGCCCCAAGAGGGAGAATAGGAGAGTCTGTATTTCTCCGTCCTGGAAAAAGGGGAAAGTATCCTAAACCTAAATGAAAGAGAATGTAATGACAAATATAAAGAAACCCCTAGAGAATGTGAAAGACAAGGACTATCTAGAAAAGAAGTGAACTATAATCACCTGGAAGGCAAATCCCAAACAGGGAAGCAACATTGCGCAAAACCCATGAATGCAGATCAAAGTATTTGTCTAAGGTCAAAGAAACCAATATTTGAGAAAAAGAAAAAGTCGAATAAAATCTTGATACTTAACACGAACTGGTTAAGGAAGCCACGAAAGACTATTTAAAAATCTCCTTTTAAGGAGAATGAAGAAGAAAACATGTGCAAGAAGCAAACCCCAGGAGAAGGGAGTTCTTCTCCTGTCTTTGGTTTTTAGGATAGTGATAGGGTCAGTTAGGGTTAGTTTTGGACTGTGGACTGATTGTTTGGAACATTCACAGATTACTGACAAGCACCTTAGTTATTTTGATAGGCAGGGAACATGCCATAGTAATGGGGAAAGTTAGGCTTTATTGTTCTGTCTTTTTAAAATTAATAAGCACATAGTTATTATACAAACTTTTGCTTTTCTTAAAACCTCAACTCCAATTCCAATTCCCCCAAAAAATCCTGATGTTTTCTTTCTATTAACATCCCAAATCAATCTTCCCTCCAGATTATTCCCCAAAGAACCATCTCTTGGCATAACGGCCTTTGACATGACCCCTCCCGTTTTTAAACCTCGATTAATCATTTTGAACTTTTAGTTCCTTCACTCCCACAGTCCTCTTTCGTATCAGAGGTTCCTTTGCTCCCAAAAATCCCAACCAAGAACAAACCCAAAGCTCTCAACACCGAGGTATTGAGCCCCCGGTATGGGGTTTCCCACCATGCTCGAGCATCCAGAAGGACAGTTGAATAGAATCGAATGTTGCAGGGATTCTGTTTTCTGTTCACAAAACAGTAATTTGTCATTTTCTACAATACCATATTTAAACAGTACTCTCTTGGTTCTTAGCATGTTTAAACAGTGTCTCAAAATCCGGTCTTGTTGCCTCGGACAGGGACATTTCCTGAGGTACTCCGGGGTGATGCTCTGTAAACCAGTTAACAGTTTGGATAAAGTGTGACGTTTTGACTCAGCTTGCTTTACTCCAGATTCGGCCCAGTCTGCCACCAATAACATGTCTTTTACATTTTTTGCGTTGTCACAAAAGGTATTGACTGTTATGTCCAATTTGAGTAGGATGTCTTGGCATGCGTCTGGCCAAAAGGACATGCCTTCTTCTTTTATCTTGTTGATTATATATTGTCTGGGGCACTCTGGACCCATCACCTTCCGAAACGTTGTTAAGGATCTCCATTGAATTCAAGCATATAATGAGTAGAGGCCAGCTCGTGTCTGTTCACTCCTATTGGATCGTGTTTGGGAGTCTCAAGAGTCGCTCCCAATACTTACTTTGCAGTTTTTCCGAAAACTCTTTAGGAAAGTTCAGGCCTGCTTCCCTAGCATATGTTAAAGCTGGGACAACCTTCTGGTTGTAAAACTTGATCAAAGGTTGCAATGAGAATTTGCCATATTTTCTTCCTATTACAAGGCCTAGGGCTGTAAATTGGTTGGTTTTCACCTAAAGGCTTTCCTTCCATGGGATATCTCTTCTGCCTGCGCTGATCATGATTCCAAGTATCGGGTTGAAGTTGTTATGTTTAGTCTGTCTGTTCCAAGAGCCCAGCAAAATGATCTTTTTGTCTTGGCTCTTGCATTTTTGTTCACTAAAATCTCTGATTTGCCTATGTTGATTTTTAGCCCATTCCGCTCTATATAGGCTTTCAGTGCTTCCTTCTTTCTTTGGAGACCTAAGTCTCCCGCATATAACAAGTGCCTCGCTGCAATTCCATTTATCTTTGGGGAACATGATCTTACTGATTCCAACATTTCTTTCATATTGTTCATGAAAAGATAATACAGAATTGCAGCCAAGGGGCATGCTTGTTTCAGGCCTCTACGAGTTTCAATTTCTTTAGATAACTTTCCCGAATGATCAAGCCTGATTTGCACTGTAGTTCCTGTACCCAGTTCTTTAATTGAGTCCATCATTGCTTGTGGGCAAACTTTGTTTTTCAGTTTTAACCATAAACTGTCTCTTTCTATACTATCAAATGCTGCCTCCATATCAATACAGGCCATGCACAGTTTCTCATTTGCTTACTTTCTTTTTATAAAGCTGATTAGAAGACGATTCAAACCACAATCCACATTGTTTACAAATCCTGCTCGTCTTTGGTCAAAGTTTTCTATTTTCAGTATCCACTCTTTCAGACTTTTGAGAAGGATTACAGCAAAAATGATTCCCAAGACATCTAAAAGGGAAATTGGGTGATAGTTCTTTGCACTACTTCTGTACCCTTTTTTATAGATGGGTATAACTACCACCTTTTTCCAGGTCTGTCCATATCTCAGGTGCTAATTTGAGTGTAAAATTAGACAGGCCGTCAGGGCCAGGAGCTCTTGATGGGCTGGCCTTCGCAATTATGTTTTTATCTCCTCTCTAACAATACTGATTTGCCATGGTGTATTGCTTGATTATGACTCTCCCGAGCTAAAAGTCTTTGGGCTTTTTCGCCCATAGAGGGCTTCAAAATGTTCCACCCAAGTTTTTTCTTGAATAGGGTTTAGCTGTCGCGCTCCTGTATCACTCTTTCCCATTTAACAGGGTCCGGAAGTGGCTTGTATTTTTGATGTTCATTGCGCGCAACATTTTTCCCCACCATCATTTTGATATAGAAACAATCTGTGGGACTTCACCCAATTCCTGTGGCTCCGCTTCAGTTCTTTCTTCTTTGCCATCCTTGTAATGAGCGGAATGGCCTTAAGTGAGCTCAAGTTCTTCGAAATTTATCATTTTTTCTCAGATTGTACTTTATTATTTAATAAACCTGCCTTTGAAATGGCTTCAAGTTGTCCACGTTGTGAAGAATCCTGTGGATCCCTCACTGAAACCTTGCCTAAAGGCTCCTCCCACGTGACCAGGGGAAGGCAGACGCTTCCTTATCCCAACCCTGAGGGTGGTGTACTGAGGGAGGACCACCTGGTAGGAGACGAGGATCAGGGAAGTGAGGAGATGCTGTGGGATGAGACACAGTAATTCTCCTCTAATGGAGTGATGATCACTGTGCCAGAAGAGGTCAAAGCTTACTGTCATTTTAATATCTGTAAGCCTCCTATGGAAACTAAGGTGGTAAACCCTAAAATTGTAACACCAAAACCTATTAGGCCAAGAGAAGGAACCTTTTTGGTACCTAAAATTAAAAGTCCTTCTCACTACCAAAGGTACACTCGAGGAATGGTGAAAATGTTTTATGTTTCTCTAGCCCAGTTAAAACATACAGCGTCTCTGTTACAATTAGTAAGAGAATTCAATCTACCCTTAAGGATATTTCAGAAGTAGAAAAATCTTTGATAAACTAAACTGCATGTCCCAGAATCCTACAGGGACTGAGACAAAGAAGAGGACGGAAGAAGCATATAGATGTAGTAGTCAGGCAATTAAGCCTAAACGGCCTTTGCACAAGTAAGGCAATTGAAGTCAATGGTTTATCACCTGAAGCCCATTCCAAACCTGTGAGGCATACAAGGCTGCAACAGGAGAGGAGAGGAAGGAGCTGGAACATGAGTTGGAAGGCTGGCAGCAGAAGCAGAGCACAAGGTTGGCAATTCACAAGGAAGTGTGATCACAGAAAGGGCGCTGTAGCGTGGAGACAGCAGATTTCACCTGCAAGTTCTGAGTGGGTCCTGTGGTCTCAACCCTGCATTGCTGTGGCTGCACTGAGGAAGATGTGTTGAGAGTGGAGATTTCCCCATGCGCGCCTAGTAGCTGTTATTGCAGAGCTGTGCCCATGCTGAAGCCCAAGGCGCGTAGCAGATGGCAAGCCGAGGGACTGAGTAGTGAAGGATACTCCCAATTAACGTGGCCAGTCCCCAGACACCTTTGCTGCAGAAGGGTGTGTGTCACAAGAGTGCCAGAAGCAGTATTAGCTGTTGAAGAAGTCTGGAATGTGAAGCAGCCCGCAACCACAGTGTTCCTGGAGCCGGTGAGTGAAGCTCAACGTTCAGGTTCACTTTACAAGCCATGCCAGTAACTGTTACCAGCTCAGAAGTAACTCGAGTGAGGTTTAAAGTGAGTATAAATTATTTGTTGTTGTGGAAGTTCTTCTGAACAGTGGAAATGTATAACACACACTATTAGTGAGAGCAATAGTGCACGCATAAGGAGAGCTTGTTAAATCCATTGTCGAAGAATATATGGTTGCCGAAGTGGTTGCGTGTCTCTCCTAAACAGGGGAATGCTTCTTATAGCCACTCCGAAAACCTTACTTTAACTTCCACACATGTTAGACGAATATTCTTGAAAAAAACACATGCAGTTGTCCGCTGTGCATGACTGACCCCTCACAGCGTTTCCCTCCTAGCCTGCCACAGAGGTTGATCTTACACTGCCAAGGGTACCTTTGGGAAACCCGAACGCTGGTAGACTAGATCCTCTCATGTCCCATGATTAAGCCTTGGGTCATTCTCTAAGGAAAAGGTCAATAACCAATCTGAATAACAGCAAAGTTTTCAGGGCTTTTCATCAGAGGTACAGCTTACACCTTTTGACCTCACATCCACTGTAGTCAATGGGGCAGGGGGGACAAAGAGGGAGAGGGAGAGGGAGGGAGGGGGAGGGGGAGGGGAGAGGGAGAGGGAGAGGGAGAGATATCATCATCATGTTTTATTATGAAGCATATGGAGTGTAGCTGCTCGTGAAAGTAAATGCACTTTTTCCCAGCACTGGCAGATTTATTTGGGTTATGCCATTTTTGACAACTACAACTGTGAGACCTCTGTAGCCAGAAAGAGGTTTCAAGCTGCTCTAAATCTGTTAGGAAATACTTTGTTCAATGG
Source organism: Ambystoma mexicanum (assembly GCF_040938575.1). Taxonomy (NCBI): domain Eukaryota; kingdom Metazoa; phylum Chordata; class Amphibia; order Caudata; family Ambystomatidae; genus Ambystoma; species Ambystoma mexicanum. The sequence goes on from NC_090937.1 coordinate 156,405,290, forward strand.
ATTGCATTCTGTCACAGATTCATCATCTTGATAGTTATCCAGCGTCAGCTGCTAGAATTGTTGTCGATGGGGGGCTCAGTGCTGCTCTGTCGACTAATCATTCCTATGCGGCTACGCCACTTGTCGACAACAAATGTTGAACACTGTATGAAGGAATGCAGTACGCTTACCTTCATTCCTTTTTCTGCACGCTCAGCAGGTTACTCGGAACACGCTTGTTATTTGATATGAATGAATTCGATCCGATTTCAGTATGTCAGGGCTTAAACTGCCCGGGTTTAAACGCTGCAAGGACTGTAACTCTACAATGTCACTCACTGACCCACACACTATCTGTGTGTGGTCTTGGTGTTGGCCATGATTCGGGGCAGTGTGCTTTTGTCTGGTGATGAACCCAAAGGCGGTGAAGAAACGCTTCCCAAAACTGGCGCTCGGCAGACCACTGTCAAAATCCATAGCCAAGTCGCTTCCAAGTTCCTCGGGCGATACCGACTGGCCTTCTCACGAAAAACATCAAGAGGGACATTGCCCCAAGCAAAGTTCCCACTCGTGTAGCGAATCTCAACACTCCTCATCGCCGACATTGCACAAAAAGAAACGCCAACAATGTGGGTAAGTCATACCCAGCAAGGGTGCATTGAGGGAGGAGTGGGGGAACAACCAAATGAAAGTTTCATAAAAGGCATCGGCTGGTACGGGTTCAGCTTTGATACTGCAGGTAGATTCGGCTGCGACTTTGCTGTCCGGCACAAAGGCAGCCAAGGGAGGTTGAACGCCCTCAAGTGAGACCCCAAAGGAGAAACCTCCTGTGCCGATACCACCGGGAGCCCTCTCAGGCGACAAAGCCCCTTGACCAGCGGAAGCCTTGCAAGATGGAAGGTTCGTACCAGACACTAGATCAGTGTTTTTACTCGATGCAGTCGATTTTCTGACAAGGAGAAAGGCGACCCAGTACCAAACGCATTTGAGCTGATGCAGCCATGGATCCATTACCAGATTTTATGGCTGACCAGGCTGGTTTACTGCAACTAGTGGAGGGCCTCCACAATGCCAGCGGTTTGGATACATCTATGGATGTCGCATTTCAGCAGTTAAACCCATACGCGCACCTCAACGCCCAATACCACAAGGTGGCCGCGAAGTTAATTGTGGCCTTAGGGCTTGGCTTGCCATCAAAACCGGTGTCGCAGTATGACTTCACCGACATCCTCTACTGTGGACCGCAGACTTGATCAGGCTTTGCCGTTCAATGCTGCCATAGAGGACCCGGTCATGGCTTTATTACAACACCCATGCTAGACAACAGCAGGTGACACTGAGCTCACAAAACGTAAATGCCGGCAAGAGGCGACCTTGCATTCTTGATGCAGAGCCGAACCCCAAAGGGTCGGTGGTGCAGGACGCAACGGTTATGTCCAGGTCCCTCGATGTCAAACCTCCCCACCGATAGGGAGCAAAAAAAAAGTCGACACTTTGCTGAAGAAAATTTTCGCCTCCGGTACTATATGCTCTTAAAGCTGTGAATGCCTCTTGTGCCTTTGCTAAATTCTCTAATGTCCTCTGGAGCACCATTTCAGAAGCATCTGATCACCTCCTAAAGTGAGAAGTTAAGAATGGCTTCTTGGACATAGTGGCTGATGGCAAAGAGATGACCTGTCCAGTGCTCCAAGCATGTTTGGGTGCAGCAGATTGTATGGGTCATGCCATGGGCACCTCAATGGTTCTGCACAGGCCTACTTATCTCAGGGGGCTCTGGTTATTCCCCGAACGTTCAGTCGAAGCTGCTGGATCTTGCCTTCGACAGTGAACATCTTTTTGGTCCCAAAGCCCATGTGTCATTAGAAAAGTTCAAGGACTCTAAGCTGACAGCTAAGTCGCTAGGATTAGCAGTACAGCAGCAGCCTCCACAGCAGAATTGTGCCTTTCGGTCCAGAGGACGGGGTTACAGGAGATACTCCACCTCCCCCAGGAGGGCGCAAGTTCCCCAGGCCAAACGGTTGCAACATAGGTTCCCACGGCCAGGTAAAGGCGGGTCAAGACAGCCGACTGCTGCTGTAGCCTTGCCTCAGAAACTCTACTCCGGTTGGAGGGGAGTCTCTGTATTCTTGGATGGGAGGACATTATTTCCGATGCCTGGGTCCTTCAGTTAATCAGGTAGAGTTACTGCTGTTTATGAAGAGACCTCTGGACAAACTACCTCCCTCCCTACAGCTGGAACAGAAGCTCCATCAAGAGCTACAGGCCCTTCTTTTGAGGAGAGCAGTAGAGGAAATGCCATCTGAGGAAGTAGGCTTGGGTTGGTACTCCTGATACTTCATTGTCCCGAAGAAAGGGGCAGGGCCTCAGGGGTTTGAACAAATTCCTAAGGAAGGACAAATTCAGAATTCTAACATTGAGTGAAATTCTCCAGGCGCTGCAGTTCCAAGTCTAGCTGTTGTTGCTGGACCACGCTCACGGGAACTGATTTTGAGGCACCTTGAGGATACCTGTTCGCTACTGCATGACTTGGATTTCTCTCTGAATTTAAAGAAATCCGAGATCACCATACAAAGGCTCCAGTTCATTGAAGCAGTCTTGGACACCCGGGAAGGGAACATTTTCCTCACGCGGATAGTCACCAATGTGGCACACATGGTCAGTGTCTCCCACAACTACAGCAGTGTCCCGGAATCTGCATTCCTGGGCCTCATGACATCTTGTATTTTCCTTGTGCCGCAGGCGAGACTCCGGATGAGATCCCTTTGGTGGCTTCTCAAGTGCCTGTGATCGCTGTATTTCGGTTACATGTTGTATGTCCTCCAGGTTTAGAGGTCTGTGGTGAACGACTTGACCTGGTGGAGCAACAGGATGAAACCTGTTGGTAGGAGAACATTTCTGCGCGTTATGGCCAGAAGAACCGTTTGTCCAGAAACCTCGCTGAAGTGCTGTGGGGCTCATTGCAGCTTGCACCAGATCAGCAGCCATTGGTATCAGAAGGAGAAAGGTTACCACATCAATCTGCTGGAGCTGCAAGCAGTCAGACTAGCACTGACCGCTTTTGCGCCTTGTCTGCAAGGGAAACATGTCCTGGTATTCACAGACAACAGAGTGACCATGCATTACCTCAACAAGCAGGGAAGCATGAGATCACTGCCTCCGTGTAGGGAGGCCTTGCATCTATGGTTCTGGATGCTGAAGAACAAGAGCTCTGCCTCTGCAGCTTATCTGGCAGGGGTGGAGAATGGGTTGGCAGACGCTCTGAGCAGGGAGAGCACAGGCTCCCATGAGAGGGGCCTATGCCCGGACATTATAACGGAGATCTTCACCAGTTGGGGCACGCCTATGGTGGACCTGATTGATACGAAGGGCAAGCAGTTCTAGTCAAGGGAATTCCCCCCCATGGGTCCATGGGTAATTGGGGGACATGTTTTTGGTGCAGTGGGTCTTCGATCTCCTTTATGCATTCCCGCTGCTACCAGTCATACCGTGGGTTATCAGGAGGTTGCAGAGATTCAGGTCTTGCGTGATCCTGATCACCGCAGACTGGGCAAAAATAACGTGGTAACCCGATCTCCTGGATCTGGCCGTATGCCCACCCATCAGGCTTCCTCAGATGCAGACCTCTTGTCACAGTCTGTAGGCAAAGTGCTTCACATGAACCGCACCCTCTCAACCTCCATGCTTGGCTCTCGGCAGGCTAAGGTACCGGGAATGGGACTGGGGCTTCAACAATGTGCTACTAGAGGTGTTGTTGGCTGCACGTACATAGTCCACTAGGTTTCTCTAAGCGTGCAGATGGACGAAGTGCTTGACTTGGTGCAAGGCGAATGGAGTTTTAAGAAAGGCATGGTATCAACAGTAAGACGGGCACAAATGACCACAGTTCAAAGGTGTTTATTGAACTTCATTAAGGGTTTGAAAAACGCATATCTAATCCTAAATCTAAAGATGGGAGCAAGCTACAACCATCAAATAATAACGCAGTCCTAGTGGTGTCTTTTCATAATAAAAGTGCCTTTAGTAATAAACCTATTGCCAATTCTTACCTCTAAATACAAATAGTGTGGGAAACAATTTTATGCAAAAGAAAAGTGTTCAAGAAATGATATGTCAGGATATTCAAGCCATTGGCTTTCCCTCCCCACGGGATACGGTGGCACACTGTAGCTTAGCACAGTCTCTGGCTTCTTTAGCACGAGGGTGCAGTTCAAAAACTTCAACATCATGGCCTTCTGTGCCAAAGTGTCTTTGCTGTTCAAAGTCTCTTCTTTCAGAGGGCCTGATGCAACAAACAAATAATAAAGTTCCTTTCCTTCCAGGAGTCTCCTACGCACACTTTTCTCAGGTGATTTACTGTTCATCTTGGCTCCCCCTCTGCCGGGCTCCGATCCACTTGAACACAAATTTCAGATTTTCACGTGTACACAATTTCCTCAGGTTTCCACGTATCCAATTTGTCGGGTGATTCATGGTTTACCCCGGATCCCCCTCTACCGGGCTCAGATCCATTCAAACACAAAATCTTCAATCGGTCTCTCTCTGCTGGGCTCGTAACAATTTATCTATTGTAACCTGAACTTGCTTTAACACAAAGCTTTCAATTGATCTCCCTCCGTCGGGCCTTAGCCAAATCATGCTTGCAAGTGTGCAGGGTGAAGTCTGGCAGCTCTTTCCCTATTTAAAAAGACACCAGAACAAGGGTCTTGCTTCCCCATCACACTGGTGGCACAGTTTTTCAAGGGCCTGCTTAATTCTTTCCCTCCTTTGCATTCAGCTCCCATCAGACTTTTCACATTGATTGAAGACTGCTTTTTTTGGTGGCAATTGCGTCCGCAAGAAGGGTCAGTGAATTGCAGGTGCTCTTTTGAAGCCTCTTTCCTGACATTTTTTTTAAAGAGAAAGTATCCCTGAAAGTGTGCCTGAAATGTTAACCAAAGGTGGTGTCAGAATTACGTCTGGGCCAGAGCATCAATCTTCCAGCATTCTGCTCCCCTCCCCACCCCCTTTCCATTCAAAGAACAAGGTGATGCTCCACTGGATGGATCCCTAGAGGGCGCAGAGTTTTTACTTGGCTAGAACTGGCTCTTTTGGGAAGGAGGACCAGTTCATTGCATTTTCACATTTCAGGTTGGGGCTAGCAGTTACTAAGCAAACTCTCGCTCGCTGGATAAAAGTATGCATTTCTGAATGTTAACAGAATGCAGGTAAGGAGGTTGCAGCAGGGCTTAAGGCCCATTCTACCAGAGGGGTCGTGGCCTCCTCGCCTCTTCACAGGGGAGTGCCGGCTAGAGACATTTGTCGCTCAGCAACGTGGTCTTCTCTGCATTGCCAAGCATTACAGCTTGGATTTGGCCAGATAGGTTGATGTACGCGTTGGTAGGGCGGTCCTCCAGAGCTTCTTGGTGTGACTTCCAAAGTTCTTTCATCATGGTTACTGCTTTGGGAGTGTATCAAGATGAGTAATCTGTAGGATAATGCAATCCATTGAAGGAGAAATTACTTAGCAGTAATGTTCTTTCTATGGATTTTTCTCCCACAGATTCCTCATCGCCCTCCCGACCTACCCCGTTTGGAAGTCCATGTTCTCAGTTACATTCAGTAGTCACGTTTCTGTGTGTCAGTAACATGAGGCGCATAGTGCTACTTTGGGGCAGCAGCTAATTGTTGGTATACAGCATTTCCATCGAAATAATTTCCATTGAATCATTAGCCATCGAAATTCATTCATTGAAATGCTTTTCCATCGAACAGCATATTCATTGAATGAATGTATATGGATTTCCAACTCAAACATACCTTTAAAATAGATGCATGGATGTTTGGGTTGGAAATTCAATGAGTTGAGGAGATTGTGGTTTGGGGGGCCCTAAGGGTTTCGGGGGGGGGCAACAAACACCACAAGTTAGAGGGAGCTGTCCTGTGTTGAAGTACATTATAGATTTCAGCACTGGACAAGTTACATTTTGAAAATGGGGGTTGCGGGGGAACCCCCAATAAACAATTAACACCACAAGTTAGAGGAAGCTGTCCAGTGCTGAAATACTTTATAGATTTCAGCATTGGACAGCTTCCTCCGACTTGTGTTGTGTGAACTTTGATTTTATTTTCTAGGACTGGGGACATTTATTTTATTAGGGGTTGGGTGGGCATTAAAAAATAAAATAAAAGTACACGCTACATAAGTTAGAGGGAGCTGTCCGGTGCTGAAATACATTGCAACTGTTTTGAATTGATTTCAGCAGTGGATAGCTCTCTGTAACGTTATAACTTTATGCATGTATCATCGAATTTCCATGCTAAAAATTTAGTGTGTATATAATGAAACCCTATTCGATGAAAGGGTTTCGATGCATGAACACTCTGCACTTTATGTATGGCAATTCGATGAAACATCTTTCAATGGAAAAGATTTGATGGAGCGAACACTAGATGGAAAGACTAGTAACCCAAATTGTTGCCTAACTTCTTCTGGCTTTGTTTCAAAGAATGAAATATGAAAGAAAAGGTAAGCAAGCATTTATTGCTTGCTGTTTTTTTCTACTCCTTTCCCCATTACTGCATGTTCCCTCTCGCAGGCCGAGCCTGGAGGGTGGCGGGGAGTGGGGAACTGAGGGTAAGGGGGTTAGTGCATTCATTTATACAGCATTCAACGCCACGTCCATTGTCGAGGAGTGGCACGGTCGTATACGAAAGAGGTGTTGATGATATTGAGCTGCACTACAACCCCTGTCGAAAAATCTTCAAAGCAGCTGACGCTGGATAACTATCTATCAAGATGAGAAATCTGTGGGATAAAATCCATAGAAAGAACGTTGCTGGTAAGTAATTTATCCCTCTCACACGTTTTCTAAACAGTCAGAACAGGTCTAACCGGAAACTATGGGCCATGCTATTTTACCATATTCTGTGGCACCTAAGGAAATGCCTAATGTTGCATATGAGTTGCTACAAGTGGAGCCTACTTTTTAACCTTTTTTGGTTAATGTTCTTTAAATCCTCTAGCCCTACTGTTATAAGCATGTCTTTTGGCATCTCTTGAAATGGCAGTATGATTTATTTTCTTTCAGTCACTTCTAGAAAAATGTCTGTAATTTCTAGAACTCATATTCTGGAAGGCAAGTTGGTCATTACGTGTTAGTACATCAATGAGGGTGAACAGTGAAGGCAAACCGTAGCTTTCCAAAGTTGACATGTTTTCTTGTTAATTATCTTTATTGTAAGTTTAATAAATAAATGTGGTGTACTTGTAAATACCGAGCCATGTAATGAAGACTGTAATGTTTAGTAGTAATCGTGTAAAGTGTTTTAGTCCTCTTCTGGCGTGCATGCAAAAGAGAATTTCCGCTTGCAGGCACTGTACCATTCTCTATTTAGTTAGATTTTGGTTGATTTCAGATTAGGATGCAACAAATATGCTGGACACCATGTTATAAGGAGCAATATACATCCCATCCTCTATAATCAGAAAAAATAAGCTAATTATTGAAATTGTGTTCAAATGATTCATTATTTTGTTGCATTACATTTTCTTGTTAAGTCAAGAATGGTTTTATTTCGTTATTCAAAAGAATGATGGTTATAATTAGCTTCTCATCAGTGTAACATGTCTTAAAATATTGTGCTCAGAATCAACTTTAAGCTTTTCTTCAGACTGCATCTTCAAACTCTGGACCAGAAGACAACGCTGCAGCAAAAAACACAGAGTTGGAAGACTTGCGAAACTCTTTATTGCAAGAAATTAAGGCCTTAAAGGTAGGTCTCCATGCAAACATGCAAATTGATGCTGCTTATTAAGATCTGCGAAGTTGTCCTATTGTGGTTGAACACCTAGCTTAATGTTACACAATCATGGATCTTCCAGTTTCAAAGCATGAAGAAACCCTATTGCACCAATTCTCACTCATGTGAGGAAACCACTGTGAATCATAAACCATAATAAATCAGAATCTACATCTCTATAGGCTTTTAAAGTGTGTTTGAAATTATACATCCTCAAATCAAGTAAAGTAGCACACTCCACCAATAAATGTTTTATCGTCTCTTTTTGGGTTGGAGAATGACAAAACCTGCATATATTTTCAGTCCGTCTAATTATTTTACGTTTGGCTAATGTATCTTTCGTATGCCACATGTTAAACCGAATTTGCATTAATTCTGTCCGATGCCCAACAGCAGGATATCTCAGAGTATAAGCTTCTGATATACCGTATATTTTGGGTTGAAATGGGTTTTTAGAGAAGTGAAGATATGTATTGCATCTCTTTATGGTTTGACACCAATCCCATTGGAATAGTTTGACCTTCACCCTCGTGGGATTCTGAATTAAAGTTAACAGAGTAACCTCTATGTTGGCCATGGTTTACTCAACCAATTTACGCCATCTAGGTATGCATTCATCCTTGGAAGTGAATATGTAGTTGGCTAATATACCATCGACCAAAGTTGAGTGCAATGCTAGAAGGCATTTTCTAAAAAGGGCCATGATCTGCCATATATACCGCGCATGCAATGAGATTAATCCAAGTTCATGTCTCAGCCAGTCGGCCCACAATTGGGGAGTTGTTGTAATCGGCGCCATAATTTCCCCTCTTGGGCAGCCCATATCTTTTCTGTAATTACAGGTTTTGTCTGTGCCGCGTACAGGAGAATAGGAGTATGTTTTTGCATGTAATATGTCAATGCAGCTGTTATGGAAAATTTGCCGTACTTAGACTGGATAATTCTAGCTTGAGATATCCCAGTAATTCATTTATTTTTTAACGTATAAATGTAATTTCTCATCATGGAATTGGCAACATTGACTCCCAAGTAAGTATAGCAAGGTAGACATTCTAACAATTGTCCATCTAGAAGCCACCTATAGGTTTTCGTGTTCTTCTTTTTACTCATATTGCACTGCATGACCTTTGTTTTGTCTAAGTTTATGGTCAAATCATTCTCTGACATAAATGGCCAGAGCATTCAACAGCCTTTGCAGTCCTTGCAGAGTTTTAGACATGATGATCATATCATCAGCGTAAAATAAGTAGTTGACAACCTTATTTGCTAACTTAGGTGCATCAGTGATCATATTCTGAAAAGCTTTTCCCACATCTGAAATAAAAAAGATAAATAATACTGATGCAAGAGTGCAGCCTTGGCGTAACCCTCTATACTTATTGACTGGAGATGTTAGTTTACTATCAAGTGAAAGTCTCACTTGAATAGTATTTCCAGTGAGCATGTCTTTGATCAGGGAAATTAAGTACGCCGGGCAACCTTGATGAAACCATTTCTTGATCAGTAATTCTCTCGAGACTGAGTCAAATGCTGCTTTTAAATCAACAAAAACCAAGTATAATGGCTGTTTTATGATCGCATGATGAGTTATTATAGAATAAAGTGTTAACAAATTGATAGATGTACCCAATCCACGGATAAAACCTGTTTGGTACAGATCACATTGAGCGTTGCTTGATGTCCATTTATTGAAATCTCGCAGGATGAATCTTGAAAAGATTTTCCCTGGCGCGTCCAAGAGGGCGATCAGCCTATAGTTAGTTACACAAGACGGATCACCTCTCTTGAAAATTGGCACTATGACTGATCGGCGCCGCGAATCAGGTATAATGTTCAATGTTATAATTTGGTTGAAAATGTTACACAAAATCTTGCCCCATAATAAAGGGTGCGCTTTGAGCATGCCATTGTTCAGCCCATCAGGGCCTGGAGCCCTCGAACCACTAGCTTTGTTGATGTTATATAGAACATCTTCAAGTATGTGCAAACCCTGGTAACATGAGGGACCAGTATCCAAGTAGCTATTGCTTACAGATGGCGAGGCATTCAGTTTTGTGTAATATTGAATCCAATCAGAGTCACTGACTCCATTTACTTGGACTGCTATTTGTTTAGAGTGAGTTGCATTGTTGATTATGGCCCAAATCTGGGCCGTGTTTTTATTGCCAATCGCATGCAACATCGCTTCACCATCTGCTTGCTGGAGTTGAAATTGGTGTGACCTTAACCAGTCCTATATTTGCATTTGGCACTTCGAATTAGTTAACTTTTTTCTGGTGCAGACGACGCAAGGTAGATCTTTTTTTCTCCTCGTAAAATTGCTTTCCTTGCTTGCACTTAATGATCAAACTCGTGTTTAGGTTTAAACACTGTACGAGGGGACATGAGAGGCTGGATTTGATATAGATGCAAATAGGCTGTATATGTTTCTTCCGGCCACATCTCAATAGTATTGGTCTCCTCGATGTTGGCATTAAATGACAGTAGTGTTTGCACATTCCATCAGAATCTTGTCTGTGCATTGTTTGCAGTCGCCATGTGTGAATATTTCTGATTTCCCAAACTAGCAAGATCACAGCCAAGGGACAGATGAAGAGACAGAGCATCATGGCCACTATTGATGCATTTGACCACTTTTAAATTCAATGGCACATTGAAAGGTGTTTCTAGCAACAAATATGTAGTCAATTATGGAGTTGCTTTGGCCTCGCTGGCACGTATGGTGTTTGTTTGTTTGTTTGTTTGTTTATTTATTTATATTGCGCACCAGACCCTTAGGTTACCGGGCGCAGCAACAAGTATATGCGAAGCTTACAATGTTACAATGTTATATAAATGAATTTACAATATTACACCATATTGCACAAATTACAAGAATGTACAGATAAAGATTTGCCGTATTTACATGAATGTACAGTTAGCAACATACAGGATTTGCGGTAATAAGCATAAAGGTTGATGTCACGTCAGGGTGCATTGGGTCGGACTACACTTGTGAGTGTTCGGGTGTTAAGTCGTTGTTGGCGATAATGTGTTTGATAAGGTTCCTTCTGAAATGGGGGAAGGGTTGGTCAGCTCTTAGGTTAGGTGGCAGGGCGTTCCACAGGTTAGCAGCTTTCACAGGGAAGCAGGCGCCACCAATTTTGGCGAGTCTGAATGTAGGTACTGCCAAACAATTGGAATTGGCGATTCTCATGGGTCTATTAGAAGTTTTTCTTTTTATTTTGTCCATTAAGTAGCTGGGAGCTGCATTATTTAAGGCCTTATGGGTTAATGAGATCATTTTTAGCTGGATTGGTGTGGTGGTATATCACCCGCTATGGTCCCATTGCACATCGCAAAGTTTCTCTCGCTCATTAAGGCTAACCCTTTAGCATTAACCTGATTCTGTGTATGTTTCCCGGGGGTCAACAAATGCATGTTCAAATCTTTGGCTAATATGACATTTGTGATGTCTATTGCTTGAGAAGAGAGATTCAACAAATGTTCTAGATCTTCAAAGAATTTTTTATCTGCTAATCCTAATGGATTATGAAATTTGTTAATTAAAGCAATGCCCCCTTGTGGATAGGTTATTTCTACCATCTCAGATAAAGATCTGTAAGTTATTATTTTTAATAATGACCATCAACCCTGGCACTGGTCTTACTCTTAGTAAGGCTCTTGCTGGATTTTATAAGATGCTATGATTCTTCCAAGCCGGTTTAACTGTCAGCCAGGTCTCTTGCATCACTATTATATCAAAACTATTAAGGAAGTCAGCGGTGGTACTAAGCAGGTGATAAAAAAACAAATGTGTTCTAGCTAATTATAGATATAACTTGTTGAACGTCTAACTGGGGTGATTACGATTGTACTCTCCACTTCTCAAAACCGCTGCCTATGTGCTCATTACTTGTCTTGTAGGGATTGGGTTTCGGTAAGCTTTTTGGCTCATCTTCAATGTTTAGTGTGGTAGGGTCGTTCGCAAGTACAAAGCCCAGTGCAAATGGCTCAATGTGAGCTTGCCATAATAGATTCCTTACTACTTTTGATGTAAGCCACAATGGTACCACAGAAAGATCATTGTCATTAAGAAACTCAACTTGATCAATATCCATAGTAGATAAATCCTGTAGGCTAGCCACATCTTGAAAAATTGCTAATAGACTCATTCTATTCAGGTCATACGTTACAAATGGGGCAGCTCGACATTTAAGGATTAGACGATGAAACTTGTGCAATTGTGCCTGCAATTTAGAAGATTTGTTAGACAAAATAGCAGGAGCTTGTTCACTCTTCTTTCTGTCAGTATCTACAGTCAGACGGCTGGGAAGAGTTGGAGCCCATGTTGGGAGATCAAATTTGACATGTCTCAAATGGACTGATTGATTAGATTTATTCCTACTCTTCTCACTCAAACCTTCCATTCTGGTAGATGTCATATAATTCTCTGCCGCTCTGACAATTTGGCTCTGCAAGTCACTTGACTCCTCTTGCTCTCGTATTTGATTAGTTTGATCTCGAGTTGAGCTCAAAATATTTTGTTCTTGTGATGAAAGCGATAGCGCATCATTTTTCTCAGCATTTATTCTATTCTGTTTGTTTGGTAATAAAGGTGATTGATTGTTGACTGTCATACATTTTCTGACTTATCGATTTCTACTCTTATGCTGTTTACTTCACTTTCGTGAGTGTCAAAATCTCTCTTGAGATTGCTTCTATGGCAAGTCTCGATAGTTTGAGAAGATGTAGCATCTAATGGTTCTATTATCCCCTTTTCTACTTGAGGGCCTGTTACAACTCTCAGACTATCCTGATCAATTAATTCAGGTATAGCCGTCAATCTCTTTTTAGTTGGCTTAATTGCAATCCTAGTCGTATTCTGCAAGACTGTCACAGGTAGCATGCTCAATTGTTGTAATTTTACATACTTTTCAATTGAGTTGTGAATCTGCATTTTAATGTCCGCCAGTATTAAATCATGAGTTGTGGGCTGCTTCTCAATTATAGCAGTCCATTTTTAAGGAATATCGACTGGACCTCTGGCTAAATTTGATTCAACACCGCCGCTCCCCACATCCTTGATGATGTCCTGCGATGCACCTATTGCGGAAATCAAATCATTTAGTGGTGGATAGTCACTGATCTCTTTTGTTTGGGAACCTGCCATATTTTTTTGATTGTCAACCATAATTTTATATTTTGAAAGCAAGTCATGAGTTGTATTCGCCAAGGTTCTCTTTCCTGACATGTGCCTAAGAAATAGTTTCACATTTGCTCGAGAGCGACAAGTTAAGCCTTTCTGATTTTTTGTTTTCTTTGTGTTATTAGGCATGTCACGTTTCTTCTTTTTAGCATTTTTGTTCAACAAGTTATAATTGATTGGAGAAGGGCACGCCGGACACTGGGTCCCATCTGGCTCAATTACAACTGTGCTGGCTTGCAGAGGTAATGAGGCATTTTGGTTATCTATTGGACTAATCACGCCAGAGATGATGGGTAACACGCTAGATTGTTTTTTAATCACACACATCTGTGATCTTACAAACAATCTTCGGGGTAAATTCCAGCTCGTCTTTTTGTAACGCTCACCTGATTCTCGCAGAGGCGCCGGTCTTGACTGGGCGACTACCGTATCTTCAAAGGTGATGTGTAGCACCCGGTTGGATCTTTGGGCTGGACCTCTGTGCACTGTATGCCTGACTTCAAGAGTAAGATGTCTGCAGACAGAAAATATGGGATTAATGAACTGGGGTTATTGGGGTGTCCCTATCGCTTCCCTTTTTTGCTCTCCTGTAGACCCCCAAAGGTTAACGCTCTCACCTTAGGTAAGTGAATGCCGAGCTCTCCATCTGCCTCGGGGCAGGGTGCTGTAACCAGTTTCTTCACTGGATCGGTAGCGCAGGCCTCTTGACTTCAGAGGACTGCTGTCCGTCGTTTACTGCACGAACGGTAAGTTTCGAGTAATTCTATTGTCTTTAAAGTCTTTAGCAATGATGTCTCTTGTTTTGCAGGTTCCGGCGATGGCGGATGACGGGCTGAAGTGAGTTGAAGATGGAGTCCGTATGATGAATAGAAGCGCCTGGAAGCACATAAGTAAGCGCTTGTTGCCTGCTTCACGATGCGCTCTAACTGTCTTTTATTTTGCAGGTACGAGTTCGGAGCGGCTGCAGGGTGCCGGAATACCCACTGGGGTTGATGTGGAAAGGAGTAATGGCACGTGAGTATTAAAGTTCCCCAATGTCTTTAAACGCACCTTGTTTTGTCTTTCAGATGCAGGATGCAGCGCCGAAGGCCTCCGGAGCGTGCGAAGAGTCGGTAAGCTTTTGTCTTTCAGATGCCGGAATGCAGTGTGAAGACCTCCGGAGCGCACGACGAGTAGGTAAGCCTTTGTCTTTCAGATGCCGGAATGCTAACCTGTTCTTTCTTGTCTTTATAGGTGTTGCTGAAGACTGGATTCAGGATGGTAAGCCTTTTTCCTTAGGCCCAGGATCCGATGCAGAAGACACGATGAGCGTTCTGCTGCAGAGGATGCAGAATAACGCAAAGCAAGATTCATCCACCGGGTGTGGTTTAAATAGCCTCCTGTAGTGCTTAGGTGTCTCCTTCCACAGCCACGCCTAGGTAAGAAAAGAGTTCCTGCTTTCCAGAAGAGTTCCAGTGTTCTGAATCTAGGGAGTGGCTCCTGCCCCACCCAACAGGAAAAGTAGTTCCAAACAGAAGAGGATCAGAGGCTCAGCTGGCAGGCAAGTAAGCAGCATGGTCTGCTGCAGGTAAGTCCACCCAAGCATTATGAGCCCGGCGCTTCCAGCGCTGGGACTGGGCACATTTATGAGCCTGGTGCCACTGGCGCCAGGACTGGGTCCAAAAGGTCCCAATTGGGACTGGTTGGCCCTCGGAACCTGGGTTATGGATCTGCTTCCAAGGGAGTTGGGAAAACCCTGACCTTTTGGAAGCAGAGATCATGACACTTTTTCTTTCATCAAGTCACTCATCCAAAGTTCGATCCGCCCAATGTGAGTCATTTGTAATGTCATTTTTGTATCTAATGTTTCAAACAACTTTGTTAGTGATACAATGGTCATATGTATTGAATTCAAAGTAATCTCTAACAATTCAGATTGCGAGCTTATATGCGCTGCTGAAGAAATGAGTCAACGAAGTTTGCTTTATTGGGTGTGTTTGATTTGTTGTTGTGGTCAGAGAAGAGGCTATACCAGACTTATCAAATAAACTTGGAGATTGATAAAAGCTGTTAGGTTCAGATTCAATTAATGACAAGGAAGCTATTATGGATATATTACCAACAGACTGTTCTAAGCTAGATAATATCCTTTGAGCAGATTCAGTCGAACCATCAGTAATTGTGTCAAGTGTAATAGCCACCTGACTGCCTGTTGTCTGTTCTATAGTGATTTGTTGTTGTTCATTAAATTTGAGTGTGGTAGGGTTCGAGTGACCCAGAGGTAAAGATTGAGTGTCAACAATCAAAATCTGAGTATCGTAATAGAGGAATCATGGATAGTTCTCGCAACATCACTTGGAATAGAATTACTTACAGAAGTTACAGCATTTGCAATTTTGTCATTTTCATGTGCTTGTGGTATGTCAATCGAACTTGATCAAGGATGGCAGAAGTCCCTAATGTCTCCTGCACAAAACTTTTTAAGGACGTTTGCTGAGGGAAATTTTAAAGGTGTTGATTTTAAAACCAATGTTGCGGTAGTCATTTTATGAGTGCTAGGCATGTCTGACTTTAAAGAATAAGGAGCGTATCGCATAAATTATGCTAGCGCAAGTTGTAAAACCCTGACACCAATGTTAACACATAAAGCAAAAAAAGGAGAAAGTGCCACAGCTCAAAGAGCACAATTGCTCTGCAGTCACTGTGGTCAGAGACCAAAATCTATTAGCCACTCTGTGCCGCTAAGAGTAAAACCCAAGTGCCTTTTCCTTTGCGGCTCAAAGAGAAAGCATCTCTGCAGTCACCGCAATACTTGGTTTGTCAATGTATAGCAGCAGGAAAGTTTCAGCGGCTCAATGTTCCAAGGTCAGTTAGTTACTCAATACAACTAAGAGAAACGTCCACTTGCTTTTATCTCCTTTTTTTTTTCTCTTCCTTCCTTCTCTTCCTTCTTTCTCTTTTTAAACACAGCAGAGTTTCGAGACTGCCTTGGTCACAGGCACCGCAATTATAAAGTCAAAAGCGGCTTCTAGACGTTGCTGCGGCTCAAAGAGCTCCACAGTCACTTCAGTTAAATTTCAAGAGCAGTTCACTTTGATCAGTTAGCCACTCAATACAGCAAGAAAAAAATCCAAGTTGCCTTTTCTATGAGCACAGCAAAAATGTCTTTTTTTTTTAAATTTGTATTTGGTTTATTTAAACCTTTACAAAACATTACATCAATAAAAAATCGTAAAACAAACGAGATAAAATCATTTCATCACATTTACACTTCTAATTACATCCTTGAACATTTGCTTCAGAACACACTTTGCAAAAAAAAAAATGTTTCTAATATCCAAACAAAAGTCCCCTTTCGGTAGTCTTGAACAACATAATATATCGCAGTCTAGTCGCGGACTCACTACGGACTACATTTCACACAAAAATAACCGACTATGTTGCAAGTTCAGCCTTCTTTGTAATTACGAGTACCAGCTTTCTATGGACAGAATCTGTCGTCAGTTGGTCAGAAATGGGCCTAATTTAGTGTATCTTACAGACAATCATTAAAAAATCAACTACTTTACACTTCAGAGCAATATTGGTACCATGCATCATTTCAGACCACAAGCTCTCCCTGGAAACGTTTGCAGTATCGTACACAAATTCAGAAAAAAAACACATCTTTCGCTTAACAACATGAGGCAAACTAATAACAAATGTACCAATGTTTCCACCACTTCAGGCTGTTCACAGAATCTGCATGATTTCTTATTCTCGATGTTTAATTTTCTTATATGGCTAATTTCATTAGTATTTAAAACATTGAACCTGAATCATCACATCACACTATTACGAAATTTCCTTAACGGATATTTTGTCAGATAAGATTAAAGTATAGGGAACCACTTCCACACAGAGACAACTTGATTATATAGTTTTGAATTCATGATCGCAGCGTTATTAGCTGCCCAATCAAATGCCTTTATCAATATTTTAATTTTAGCTGGTTTCTCTAATAGACGCTGCTTTGAAGCTCCAATCTTTACCAAAGTTTTTTCTACATCATATTGTAAGTCAGTCATATATTTCACAGTATCACCTTCCCTTAATATGTTATACAGTGACTTCGACCCTGCCAGAATACATTTTCTATACAACATAACTCTTTTACATTCCACTATACTTTCAAGCGAACCCAGGCCGAATTCGTACCTTATCATTTCTACTGGAATGCATTTTGGTATGAAGTACAATACTTTTTTCCACATAAGTGCTTCCAGTCTTTTTAAATACGGAATAATTTTTACCGGGTAAAATTCTAAACCATAGGTTAGCCTTGGGATAACCTTAAGCAGGTAAAAGTCTCTGCATCCTGACATAGTGAATTTCCCAAATTTCATTTCAAGTGTCTGGAATCCAAAGCAAAAGTGTCGGGCAATCAGTTGATTGCCTGCCACTTTTGCTTTGGATTCCAGACATTTTTTTGACAAATTTAGTGTCATACTGCTAGCAAAGGAATACCCTAGATATTTAAAAGCTTTCTGAAGCCTTATCTTGGTCCCTTCAACCACCCATACTGGATTTGGGTTTGCTTTGTTATTTTGACCCAAATTGATAACTGTTTTTGTGGGATTGATTTTTAATTTTAGTTCTTTAATGAAGACTGCAAACACATCAATTAGTCTTTGTAAGCCTATCTTTGTACGATCTAACGGCAAGAAATCATCAGCGTACGCTACCCAATTCACTGCAAATCCAACAATTTTTGGAGTTATTAAACCAGAAGATGCAATTTTTGCATTTGCGCCGGAAACATAAAGATTAAATAAAATGGCCGCCAAGGCACAGCCTTGCTTTAGGCCATTCATCAGTTTAATTTCTCTGGACATCAGCCCTTCGTTGTTAAGGCTTACATTTAAAATTGTATTTGAACAAAGGTGAATAATCATCACTAACAACCCTCTGTCAATTTTCAATGTATCGAGCCTTTGCCATAATGTTGGTCTGTCAACCATATCAAATGCTGCGGATAAGTCCA
The DNA here is from genome assembly GCF_040938575.1 of Ambystoma mexicanum. Taxonomy (NCBI): domain Eukaryota; kingdom Metazoa; phylum Chordata; class Amphibia; order Caudata; family Ambystomatidae; genus Ambystoma; species Ambystoma mexicanum. The sequence continues at coordinate 156,423,238 of NC_090937.1, forward strand.
TGGAAGCAGCGTAAAGAGGCCCATAGTTAGATTTCTTAGCTTGGCTTTGCAAAATAGATACAAAAAGACCACCCGCATCAGTCCCCAATCCTTTTCGAAACCCGAATTGCCTCACGTCTAGGATTTCATTCTCCTCCATAGCAACAGATTTTCCAATATTATCGAGGCAAAAATCTTGGCCTCTATATTAATTATTGATATTGGTTTATAGCTATTAGGGCAAAGACGATTGCCTTTTTTAAATATAAGTATCACATAAGAGACTTTCCAGGAATCGGGCATTATTTGAGACTGGAGTACATCGCTGAAGATTATATGCAGTATCCCGGCCCATAACTCGGCACTCTGCTTCAATATATAGAGCATGTCAGGTTATTAGGTCCCGTAGTGGCAGAGGGTTTTAGCTTTTGGATCATTGCTCTTATTTTTACCACTGAAACGTCAAGACACCATTCATATTCTTTGTATTCAACTGCTAGTGTGGCATTGGTGGACAGGGCATATCAATTCTCAAAGAAAAAATTGCACCATATTGATTCCCCAATCAGATTAGTGATTAAGTGCACCTGCGATGCTTCAGTGCTATTGATAAGAGACCAATAGTTTCTAGAGTTGGTCTCCTTCATAGCACCAAGCATAGCTTCTGCGTCTTTCTGTTTGAGATTAGCTTGGTGCTGAATCATCCAATTTTTACAAGCCTGGCGACATGTTCTCACTACTTTTTTATACTCCTCCGTTCGTAAATCAAGTTTCTTTATAACACGTAATTGCTTGTGCAGCAAAGCTCTCTGTTCTTTAACCTCTAAATCAAAAACATACTTATGAGTCTTTTTTTTTATAAACTGCGATATTACTTGCATTCTGAAATGGATCCAACCTGGAGGCTAGTAGGTCATCGAATGCTGCTATCGAATATGTTACTTTTTTTTGTTCTAACGATTTCTTTTCATAGTCGTGCCACATCATGTTGTTAAATTTGATAGACTTCAGGGTATTCCATTTGACCCTGGTTCCCTTCACATTTACATTTATGGGTCCCCAATTCACATTATCATTGTAGACTTTCTTCTCTAGAACCAAATCAATTGATATCATAGTGTGGTCACTTACGTCCATAGGTTGGACACGCATCATTTCAGAATCTTTAACCAGCTTATCACTTACAAATATATATAATTGTCGACCCACCTCGTGCAGACCATGTACATTTGTCGTTGAACAACATCTCCATTCCCCTGGCTCTTATAAAATTGCGCCAGAGCGCACCTCTGTACTGTTTGCTACCCTTTTTTGAGCCACTCACGCCCTTATCCATTAAACACCAATCTATCTCCGTGTTTGATAAATTACAATCGGCATTCGAATCGCCGGCAATTATAATATGACCGCCAGCTGAGGAGGCTAACCATTCCTCAATCAAAACATCTAATTCATCTAACGAATTTGTCAGTTTTTGATCACCATACGCAGCATTGTTCCAATAAACATTGATGACCATTAATCCCACTCTTCCTTTTTGTGTAATTAGAAAAAAGGTAACAATTTGACATGAGGTGTACAGGTGTTTTCCCGATAGTTTTTCAATCGTGTTAGAATTTCGAAAAGCCAATGCCAGACCACCCTTGGGACGTCCTCTAGGCCCACAAGTACCAGGAAGACATAGCACCACATATCCATCCCAAAACAGCTGCCCACAGGCCCAACATTCCTGTACTAAAACAAAATCAAAGTTTTCTAATTCCTTACACACTTTTTTATTCAGAGCGAGATGAGTGTACCCCCTGGAATTCCACGAGATCAGCCTGAAGTAGCCGCCTACACTAAAGGGGCTTACCCAAGTTTTTGAGCTTCTCTATAGAGTCTTTAAGGGACACTGCCAACGTACGCCATTCTTTCATATCTGAAATTTCAACGATTTGATATTCACAGTGACCACACTTATTAGTCAGAAGACGACTTCTTGTCGTTACTACAGATCAAACAGCTACTCTCGCTCTGCAGTCACTGCGGTCAAATTTCAGAAGCCGTTCACTATACAGTAACTGGTCGCCACTTGGAAAATCATAATATGCAATTACCGCAATTCGAGTCAAATATTGTGTATCATGAACTCCCCCGCCAAAAGTAGTTCCCCTTCTAGATGGCTTCGTTTGGATGTAGCAGGTTTTTTTTTTTTTTTTAGCTGTTAACAGCTCAAACTCAAATATTCTGATGAAGAGATGAATACCTCTTACCCCAAAGCGTTAGAGCCGATAAAAGTCCTTTGGCACCAAGCACCATTCACCTGACACAGGACACACTGTGTTGCACACCGCGGATGCGCAATGCTTTTATAGATCTACTGGTATTCCACACGAAATGGAAAGAGGACTGAAGGATGTTGTAATAGCCTTTCCAAGAAAGCCAAGCAGTTAAGCAGGAAATGAAAAACAAATCCTCCACCACAGGAGACACTGTTTTGCATACTGCATATTCCATACACCTTGGGTTTCGAAACTTGACTACTGATTCATGGTTATCCAACTATGAATTGTGGTGTCTGTCTTTCCAAAATGTTCTCCCTTATTTAATTTCTCCTTAAACCACAAGTTTAGCCATTGCAGGGACATCTTGTGGACCCATTAAGGTAGGCGAGTGTAGAACAGAGCTCTAGGCTCGATAACATGCTATCATGCTTGACTTGTGTTAGGGAGAATGCTCAGAAATGTGCACATTTCTGTCTACCTTAGAGACCCCTAGCTCTTTTGCTGGACTTGAGGACTTTTAATTTCTAACCTGGAGAGAGTGAGACCTTTTTCCCACTCTCTCATGTATTTTATTCTGTGATTTATCCTGTTTCTTTTGACTTTGGAGTCTGACAAACTTCATAGGCATTATCTTTGCATTGTGACACACAGCACCTTCAGTGCAGTGCAGTGGCACAGGGAAGTCTCTTAGATGTCCCAAATGTTTAAATACCTTCTCTTTGTGAAACTACTGTTTCCAAGAGTAGTGAAGTGAAATTGCATTTACTTACAATTTGTCACATTGACCCCTCTTGAGATGAGCCTGGCTGCTCAGCCACACTACCAGCCTGTGTAGTACAGACTTATACCAAAGGTTGTGTTCCTTCTGCCAGGAGGTCAAGGTTGCTGCAGTCTTCCAAATGATACTGCACACAATCTTGCCTAACAACTTGCCACTTATCTTTGAACAGGTTCTGCTGTACCTTGCATTCAAATTGTTAGTATGAGTCAAGGTGACTCATCTTCCCCTCCATTCAACTTATGTTTATTCTCCATTTATGGGATCCTGGGTGTTCTAGAGAAACTCATGTCTAGGTTGTGGGTGCAACATAAAGGTAACTGTAATAGTCTTCCTCTGTCTGTAATCGTCTTTCGAATGGATTGTGTCCTTCCACGTATTTCTTATCTTTTTTTTCCCAGTAGAGGGCGCTGCGCGTTTATGCCTGTCGAGTCAATGTCCCTCAGAGGCCTCCTTCTCGACATCAACGTCATCGCAGGTATAAGCAGTTCCGTTTTTGCTGCGCTTAACCGCTTCGGTAATGAACCGCTCGGTTCCATGTTATTCATTGAATATCATCGAATTTCTTCAAATTTCCTGTCAAAATCTTCGACGAGATGGCTTCCTTATCGGCTCCATCTATGCCATGGTCCGGTTTAAAAAAATGCTGTGACTGACGGAACCTATTAGGCAAGATTGTATGCAGTACCCTTTGGGTGCACTACAACAACCCTGACCTCCTGGCAATAGGAACCCAACCTTTGGTATAAGTCTGTACTACACAGTTTGGTAGTGTGGTCGAGTAGCCAGGCTTATCTCAAGAGGGGTCAATGTGAGCTGTAGGGGAGCTACACAGAGGTTCACAGTGACAAGTATTCAAATAAACTCTTACACACAAGGTTTCTTGATTAAACAATTATTAATTTATCAGTCAGTTAGAATAAGCCGCCTTCCGAAGGGAGCAATGTTAAGCAACACACAAATACACTTTAAAAATAATACACACTTTTAGTTTTCTAAATCCGCAAATACCCATTTGGGATGGCTCACAGACACTACCTACACCCTCTGGTGACTTCAATTGCTAGGGTGCTGTAGACATTACTATATCACTGTTTGCATTTATAATAGTCTTTGGAGACGTGTCAAAGAAAAGAGGGATCAGTATAGAACAAGTATTCACACAATGATTCTCAAGCATGTAAGTACTTTCAGTAACCCCCGTATGTAAAGTCAGTTAACCCTTTCCTGGAAGGAAGGCAAAAACACTTAAACAGAGGAGAGAGAGTCATTCAGGGAGCCAGGCCAGCCAATGTTAAGTTAGCAAAAGTCAATGTGAACTGAAGCACTTCTTGAAGGTAAGTAGAACGTCTTTCACAGTGTTTTAAAAGTCTTTGTAGAAGAGAAGAAATCAAAGTAGGGCCACAAGCTGATTAGGCTTGTCAGGCAAAGAAGCTGATAGCAACTCTACAAATGCAACCAAGCAAGACTCCAATGAGGACAAGTGGCTACACAACAAGAGGTAAGTTCTCTTAGACTGTATAGTACTTTAATGTTGAAGAAAAAGGGCAGCAGATGACTTCTGTTCATGTGCAGCTCTGCAGATCTCACTGTTCCTGGGTCTCAGTCGTGGGGACAAGAGGGAGGACGTCTGGGGACTCCTGCACTGCAATGGGACGGTCACTGCTCGCAATCGGCAATCTTCAAACAAGTGGCACTTTGGTGTTTCAGCGCCTCACGTCTGTTAGGGAGAATTCTCTTATAAGGCTAATTTCCCAAACCTAGTGAGTCCCCCAGCAGCTTTGCTGGATTTTTGGGGTTTGTTTTTTCCCCTCCTGCTAAGAGTGGGACTCTTTTCCTTCCACTCTTAGACATGATTTGAGGTGCTTTTTGACTTAATATGTGTTCATGGGCTATGGGGTAACCTCTTACTACTCCGTAGGGCATCATCTGTTTTTGTATGTGTTACACAGCGCCCTCAGTGCAGTAACACAGGGATGACATAGTGACTCCCCAACATAGACTCCATACCCTGGGACTGACTACTGTCTCCCAGAGCATGTAAAGTCACCATTGACTTTACCAGTCCTAAATTGTGAAGAACCAGTACACACCATCATATTGTGGAAGTACTGGTAGGGGTAATTAGATTGCCCCTGGGTCTGTTTCCAAGGGGGCACTGTGCAGTCCCCCCTTGTCGAGTTTCTGGCTGGTGGCAGTGGTTACCACGCAAAATATTCCTTTGGAATATTCTCTATGGGATTTTCCCATTGATTTTAAACGCACCACTTTTTGGTGCAATGTTAAAGATACCGCTGCGTTATTTATTTAACATTAAATCCATGGTTGGGTCTTTTTGCCAGAACTCGGTTCCAAAATGACGTTTGTGTCCGTCTCTGTAACTCTGACCAAGGTTGAGCCCTTTGTTTCACTATTTTGGCGGGCTTCTCCACAGAAGCCCTCCAAATGGTGCAACTCTGTCTGGGTTCCATAGGAGGGGTGGAGGGGGGATTTGGCACCCTGGACTGAGTTGCCGTAGCAACTCAAGTCACACTCTTCTCTGATTGGCCCAGTGGTGAGCCGCCCGGCTCACCACTTAGCATGTGTGATTGACAGCTAGGCTGATGAATGGGGTTTTTTCTGCATAAAAGCAGGGCCTTTGGGACTGGAACTTCAGAAGTCGCCACAGGACCTAAGAATCCGAAGAGGGAAGAAGCTGAGCCATCTGCAACGACGACACCACCGGTGAAGCCCTGTTGCAACAAACTCACCACTTTCCCAACGACAAGAGAAGATCTTCTGCTGGACGAGTCTTCTCCCCCTGAGCTGGTGGGACCAACCAGTTTGCCTCTTTCGCCTTTCAAAGACGTCTTGGTCGAATCACCCGTGCCAAGCACCCCAGCGTCCGGATAGCCAAGCTTCACCACTTTGACCGCGAATAAAAGGACCGCACCTTTTAATCGGGAACTCTGCGGCTGGTTTCATCCCTGGGCAGTGCAATGACTCCAAGTTTCCTCATCGACGAGATTCTCTCCTGGAGCTTCCTCTCTCTTAAGGTACTGTGTCCTGCCTGGCCTCCCTTTCTACAGATTGCTAAAGGTGACCCTTAAATCCTTGGCTTTCTATACTGGGTTGGCCCCAGACCTTCCAACTTTGTTTCTCGAAGACTCTGAGCATGGAAGAAAGCACAGGCCTGAAACCTAAATCCACTTTTTGCCCCAGTGACAATGAGACCAAACCAGCCCTCATAAGCTTTGAGAAATGTGTCATTCAGGAAATCAAAAAGCTCCAGAAAAAACAAAAACCACTCGGTCACAACCTTTCGAATGGAGAACAGCAAGCTCTCAGACAACTATCATCGAATAATATCATTGTCATCAAGACAGCTGATAAAGGCGGCGGTATAGTAATACAAAGCTTGAGCCAATATAAGGGGATGGTCGCCATACTCCTTGAAGACGAGAATAACTACAGTAAACTAGGTCAAGACCCGACCCAGGCCATCCAACAACAAATCTCTATCAGTACCAGCTACGCCGGAGAACAAAACTGGATTACACAGGATGAAGAAACGTTCCTCAACACCTCCGAGGGAAGAATCCCAGCATTTTATGCACTTCCAAAGATCCACAAGGATGCCACCAACCCACCTGGTAGGCCCATCGTTCCAGGGTGCGGATCCAGCCTAGAACCCCTGTGCAAATTTATAGACTTCTTCCTCAAGCCCCTGTGCCAACTCACACCGACATACTTGAAAGACACTATGTCTGCAATCAACATCTTTGAAAACCTTCCCTTTGACAGCAGCCGTGACACCCTTGCCACATTAGATATTAAAGCCCTCTACAGGAGCATTCCCCAGAAAGCAGCCCTGGAGTGTATAAGACACCACCTCACTCACCACATGGAGCAAAGCAGAGTCCCTGTCAATTTCATTCTTGAACTTTTGGAAATTGCTCTGACAAGAAACTTTTTTACCTTTGAAGAAACATTTTACTTGCAGATCAGTGGCACCACCATGGGAGCGGCTTTCGCTCCAGGTCTTGCTATGATCTTCATGGCAGAATATGAAGCCTCTTTTGTGCTCAACCAACAGAACCCATTCTTTGACAAAATCCTCAATTGGTACAGATACATAGATGACATTCTGTTTGTCTGGAAAGGGACCATACCAGAACTCACTACGCTCCACGCATGGCTTAACACTCAATTAGCAGAGATTCAATTCACCTTGAACAACACCCAGACAGCGATCAATTTCCTGGACCTAACAATCACCACAGATGACAACAGGCTTCAATGCACACTATATGGGAAAGAAACCGACCGCAATACACTGCTCCATTTCAACAGCAACCACCCACAAAGTCTGAGAACGAATTTACCATTCGACCAATTTCTCAGAGTTCGCAGGAATTGTTCAGAGAGGTAACAATATCGCCAGCATGCATCACATCTTGAATGTAAACTCGTGGCACGAGGCTACCCCAAAAAACTGGCCAAAAACACACGCAAAAGAGTCTTATGCATCCCGAGGGAGACACTGCTCCAACCCAAGGATCATGGCACACCAGAAGATTGTATCACCTGCGTGACCACCTTTGGACCAGATACTAACAGAATCAAAAAAATCATTAAACAATTCTGGCCACTTGTCCACCAAAACCTCCCAGAGGAACCAATACCCAGGATGGCATTTAAAAGGTCGCAAAAACCTCAGTGAGTGGCTCACACATGCTCGCCTGCCCAAGAAATCTACTAGAACAGGATTATGGGACCTCAGAACAGCAACAGGACACCATCCGTGTGGCAACTGCACAGTTTGCAAATATACAAGCAAAATCAAATCCTTCAAAATTGAAGGCAAGGACTGGACCCTCAGGCAATTCACCAATTGCAAAACTGCAAATTTGATATACGCCATTGAGTGCCCATGCGGACTCCGCTATGTAGGCCAAACGACAAGACCGGTACACAAACGCATTGGGGAACATCGCTCCAAAATAAGATGCAGCTCTATCACAGCACCACTGGTCTCCCACTACGTGGAATTCAAACATACACAGGAACAATTGAAATGGTGGGTCCTTGACAAAATCCAGTACACCTCTAATATCAAAAATGCCCTCAGTTATAAAGAGGCCTGGTGGATGTACAAATTGCATACTATTGAACATGGACTGAATGAAGCTTCCCCCCCGAAAACTACCATCAGTATTGGTATCTCTGTGCATCTTCCCAACCTTGTTCCCTTCTTTTTTCAGCAGGGTTAGATCTTAAAACTTTGCGTACAGTATCTCTGACAGAGGCATTCCCTCCACACCACCCCCCCCCCCAGAGTACATGGCTTGGTACTTGCACAAAGGCTTGTGAGCTTTTTCCACCTTGCCTACCAGGCTCAACATACACAGCCTCGTATTCTGTGTACCACTTTTCACGGACGTACTTTGCGTCCAGACTAGCTATCTGTGCTGCCACATCTCCAGCCAGGCAGTCATCGCAGCCCAGCACTTCACAGTACCGCTCCGTGCCCCGGGGCGCATGCGCGGGGAGTCTAGTGGCTCCGTACCAGGGACTACACACACTGTCCCGGAGCGGGTCCGCTGGCTCCCAGCGCATGCGCCTTAGAACACGGCTCCCCGGTCCGATGCGCACACTATTCTTTAGCGCATGCGCATTGCAGCGCATACATTGAGCGATCCAGCAGTTTGAACGCACACCTACGGATGGCAGCAACGCTCGTGTACGCCTCATCCTCGTATCAACGTAGGTAAGTTGCGTGTCTAAGCAGTCCCACACAGGTCTGCTTCCTCACAATACCGGCAATCTGTATTGGTCCTGCGGCACCCTGCTCATATTAGCTCTCCCATTCCTTCCCGCTGCACCATGTAATGGCAGTTACATCCGGCGCCATATCGGGCCTCAGGACCGGTCTTTCAGACAGCCGCACTTACCTCTGCTCTCGCCACACATCAACTCTCAGAAGGCTGAGCCTTCAACCAGAGGTATGCTACATTTTGTATACCACCAGATGCTAAGGTTGATTTTACCTGCACCACAGTAAAGATACAGTGGCACTCCCCCTTTTTACATTTCTTTTTTTTTCTTTTTGCTCCCTCTCATGTTTTCTGCTGCAGCCCTACCTACGGACACTACAGGGCGCAACAATCATCTCCCTACACGGCACAACAGGCAGCTCCACACACCCAGATACTGGATCCCATTCTACACGGTCCAGTCTGAGTTTGGCTCTCTTCCTTCCCTTTCACAGTCCGGACATATTCAAGGTCAGTTGTTTTAATCCCCTGTAGACCAGAATACACATCCGCATGTGTACTCTAGTGTTCTTGTTCCCTTTTTTTAACTGTTGACCTGATCAGACCTGCCGTGGATGCTTTCTCCCGAGCATGTCCTTGATCTAAAACATATCAATTTCTTCTCTTGCACATTATTTTAGGCTTCCACAATCCTTTTGGCCCAGAAGAAGGCTGACAATTCCAAAGCCGAAACGTCACTGCAGCAGGCCGTTGCCTGCCTCCAGTAAAAGATCAGGGATTTTTCTTTTCCCGACGTAGACCAAGGATTGGCCACCACCTCACTAATGTGAAAGACTTCATTATATAACAGAACTTGGCTTTTCTAAGCAAACTGCTAAAAGTCAGGCACGATACTTTCCAAATAATGCCACACTTGAGATGTGTGCTCTCTTTTTCTCCTGATGTACACAGCTACCTAATGGTGCCCACAGAACAAAATGTACCTAACTTTTTTGTATGAATTTTCTGTTTGGTATAAGTGTAGTATATTCTGATGCCATAAACACTGACTGCACTAGAGAGTACTCCAGCTCTGTTAGTAGACCACAGTAGCAGCATAATTGTGTATATACACGTTTTCCAAGTTTCCGGTTCAAACATTAAGAACCTATCATTGTTACAGACGGGTTCATGCAAAGGAAATATACTTCTAACTATATGCAAATGTTGGTTACACTCCTGAACACAGAATCCATGTTTTGCTTTGAATAAGGACAATCCTAGTGTCTAACATTGTCTATTTTCTCTTTGATCCATAACACCATGGCAATATGTTGCATAATAAGCTCTTTTCGCCTGAAGATGTTTGTGATTTTCTTTTAGACTACATGTAAATAAACACATGTCCCCTGATTGGAAAAAGGGTGCACAACAATTGACATGATTTCATCTGTTTGCTGTTTCCTAGAAAAATGCAAGTTCATGTTTAAGCTCTTGCAAGTTTGGAATAAGGTGATTATTTCTAAACATCACTACATTTTCCTTCTAAATAAAACATTCTAAATTTTAAGAATTGTCTGAATTTGATCGGCGGCAACCACCCCCCTTGTTATGCAGTCTTGAACTAAACCAACCTCTTTTGAACACTCTGCAAATTCTTTTAGTGCAACGTAAACTGTCTGATCCTGGGCACATTTCGCTTTGCTCCATTTAAAGTGGGCCTGGCCTATGAACTTTGGCTCTACAGTATATTCTGCCTTTATTCCCTTGCTCTGACTCTTAAAAAGTGTTGGAAATGTATTATTCTTATGCTCTGCCTTTTTCTCTCCCTCTAACCAAACTATTGGAGTGCCATCTTAGTTAAGCGCTCACATCTGTCTTAACAAATAGTGGTGTTTTAACTCTGACTTGTCTAATAGTTATTAAGGGAGGTGTGTATACTTTATCTGACTGTGTTTTAACTTGCTTTTGATTTAGAGTGCTAGTGTATTGCCTAAAGTGTGTTTTAAATAAATAACTCTATACTTTTGATACAAAGCTCTGGTCAGTGTTTGTTTGCTCTACTGTGTTTTTAGCCCTATTGTGTATACTCTGCATACTGGCTTACTCTTCTTGAGAGAAGTCTGACTGCTCAGCCACAGCTACCAGGTAAATCTGGGTGGTGCAGACTGCTACCAAATGGATTTAGTGCATACTCCAGTAGTCTTAATCTTTTTGCAGTGTTCCCTAAGGGAACTGCACAGGATTCTGCCTAACAGCGTCTACCGCAAATAGCACCACTGCGGTTACTGGCTGTCGAGATGGGCTTTCCTTGCATCTGGGGTCCGGCACTTTGAGGGGGCTCAGGCTCGGTCAGTCCTGCTTCCTGGGAGTCCGGATGATCTTCCTGGAGCTCTTGGCCAGCTTAAAAGCAACGCACACAAACTGGTGTTCCTCTCCCTGGCTATCCGGTTCCAGCAATGACTGCAGTGGAAACTCGATAAGCTTTGAGAGGATGTCCAGGTGGCTTACTTTGGAGTTCATTGGTCCCACCAACTCAAAGGGAGAGGTCTTCCTTGCAGAGGCTTCTCTGTCGATACCAATTTGGAGTTTCAGCACAGCAGCAGGGCTTCACTGGGCAAACCAGTGGTCGACTGCCTTCCAAGCCAAAAAGCCTTGCCTTTTATGCAGCTTGCGCCCATTCATTCCTCCCTAGTTGTCAGTCAACCACCCTGGTGGCTGTCCTTGCCGCCAGCCAGCCGGCGAATCACCTAAGAGTGCATTTCTGTCTCCTAGGAGACTAAGCACAGGGAGTTTCGGGCACCTCCCTCGCTTCCTGCCCACACCAGACACCCTGGAGCCAGAGACGGCCTTCACCCGTGAATCCCGCCAAAGGCAAAATGAACAAAGGGGCCAAACCTGCTTTGGTGCCTAGAGTCAATCTCAAGAATGAACTTTCCACAAAGAAACAGCGAAAAAAGAAGACAGGGGCCATTTTGACCAAAATGGCACCCTTGTGTGATTTACCGTGGCTGCGAACGCAACCTGCGGTAAAATCCCATAATGGTAGTAAAAAGTAAACCATTGCCACCAGCCATTCAGTGAAGAAAGGGTAACCTAAAAATGTTACATGAGAAGCTAGACAAAGGGAATACTAAATGACCCCTCCAGCACCCTATTGTAAGATGGTGTATGCTGGGTCTAAAAAGTTACAAATGTAAGTAAAGTCTGTTTCACTTTACTGCTCTGGGAAACAGTAGTTTATCCCAGAGAAGGTATTTAAACCTTTGGGAAATCTGAAAGTCTTCCCTGTGTTACTGCACTGAAGGTGCTGTGACACAATGTAAAAGATGATGCCTATGGAGTTTGTCAGACTCCACAACCCAAAGAAACACATTGTTCAAAATCACATTAAAATACATGAGAGATTGGGAAAAGGGGTCTCACTCTCTCCAGGTTAAAAAAAATCAAGTTCTCAAAATCCAGCAAAGTTGCTGGGGGTCTCTAAGGTAGAGGGAATTGGCATATTTCTGAGAATTCTCCCTAACAGACCCACACAGGGTCTGTTTGTGGTGCCTAGGGGCAGAGGATCTGTGTTCCGAATGTGACGAGTGCATGTCTGATGGCCAAGGCCTTGAGGGAGCGACAAGAGAAATTGGAGAGAGGTAAGCATCAGAAATCAGTTACCCCTTCCAAACGCAAATTATCCGACTAGTCGAGGCCTTTGTCTCCTCGTCATAAGAAATCCAAACACTCCTGATCTTGTTCTCGAAGTGGATCTCATCATTCCTCGTCTTCGAGGCATAGCAAGAAAAGGTGTCATAGGTCGCGGTCCACTTCTACCTCTAGTTCACCTGAAAGGGTTGTATGTCCTTCGAAACACAGTACCCAGCACAATGGGAGGAATTCAGAAAAAGTATGTTGAATGTGTTCGAGAAGGTGGCCTTGCCCCCCCTCGAAGACCCCTAGAGGCGATACCCCAGATGAAAGACCTGGTAAGCACAGGAGCCGTGAGTCCTATACCTCGGCTGTGGAAACTCCTTGAGAGCAAGCTACTCCCTCGAGTTGAGAGCCTCTGTGACACACAAAAAGTAATCACTTTCGACCCATACGGCTAAGCCGAAGAGTGCGTCATCGATGCCCTCTGCGCACTCATCGAAGGAGAAGCCATTGACACCTCGCATGTCGACTTCTCGATGCCGTACACGACCGTGTCGTCAACGCTTTCATCAAAGATCTGGACATTGGTGTCGCTCCCATCGATGACTTCGGAGAAGTCGAAGCCGTTGACAATTTTGTCGAAGCCGTTGATGTCATCTTTGACGATATTGACAATTTCAGCCCCAATTATGACGTCTATAGCGCCTTATTCCACTTTTGAAAGGGTTTACACACCTCAACCTTGTGCAGAATATTTTAAAACCCTGTACTCTATCTATGAGGATGCTGAATCATCTGATGAAGAGAGACCTTTTGGGCTTGACTATGGCACTCCTGTTCCAGAAGAACTTGTGTCAGGGGTATCATGAATAAAAAACCTGCAGGGCTCTCTGCATGAGGCAAGTGGCATTGATACTTCCCCTGAGGTGGAATTCAGTTGAGCTGATCCAGGAGATCATGCTGAAGGCAATTATATGCAGCTCCTGAATAGAGTGATGGACTACATGGGATGGTCTAGGCCCACACCTGTTTTCGAGCAGGATGCCTTAACAGACATTCTCGATAAAGGGCCACGGGAGGACCCTATTGTTCCATTTCATAAGGCTTTACACAAGAGAGTGTCTTCCAACTGGGAAACACCAGAGGTTATCCCAGCCATTAACAAGAAATTAGCAGCTAAATTTAGAGCATCATCTTTGGACCCTCTATACCTCTCGAAGCACCCAACTCCTAAAGCCTAGTGGTACATGCTGCAACCTTTTCTAGCAAACAAAATGCCAATCCCACAAGACGGGGATGACAAAAAATGATGCCATGGCCAAGAAGGTTTTCTCGGCCGGTAGTATGGCGTTAAAATCTGCTATGCACGGTGGCAAGGTTTACCCACACCCTTTGGGGTTGTATTTCGATGGTGGCTGACTACATCCCTGAAGGGAAGGAGAGAGAAGGTTTCTTGAACATTATCAAGGATGGAAAGGACGCTATGTGCGAATCCCTCCAGACCGGTCTCGACTCTGTTGACGGCATCAGGAGAGCCATGGCGGCTAGTACGACAATCTGCAGATTTGCGTGGTTGCGGAAGTCAGGATTTGCCCCAGACGTACAGTCCAGACTTCTAAATATGCTCTTTGACAGCACACATCTATTTGGGCAAAAAAGCTGATGGCAGTTTGGAGAAGTTGCAAACTTCCAAGGCGGCAGCCAAATACCTTGGAGCTACAATAATGCAAACTCTGAAACGCCCCACAGGTGCGCCCTGGAGGGGTAGGTCCTTTCGCTATTATCCCGCATTCGGAAAACAGCCAGCTCAAAGAGGTCAAAGACGATACCCTCGTGGTGGACTATCCGTTTCGGGTTCAGCCATTTGGGCTAACCTCCGCCCGAGGGTTTTCACCAAGCTAATGGTGGTTGTGGCAGCGAGTCTCAGAAGAGTGATTCACGTCTACCCCTACCTGGACGATTGGTTGATCAGGGCCAGTTCCCCGGAACAAGCCCTGGATCATCTAAGCTATGTTTGCCACTCCCTCCACAGGCTGGGCTTCTCCCTCAATTTCAAGAAGTCCCACATGATACCATCACAAAGACCCCAATTTATCGGAGCAGTCCTGGATGCATCCCTGGGGAAAGCCTTGCCACCAGAGGTGAGGGCTGAAGACATTCTGCAGATGGTGACAAAATTCCAAAATGCCCAAAATCTTCCGGCCTTCGATTTTCTGAGGTTGCTCGGTCTGATGGCATCCTGCATCTTTCTGGTGCCACAGGCTCGCCTGAGAATGAGATCTCTCCAGTGGGCTCTCGGGACCCAGTGGTCTCCGTTCTCAGGAAGAATGTCAGATCTCCTACAAATCCCGAACAGTGTCTCACTGGACCTTCAGTGGTGGGCCTGTTGGGAAAACATCTTGAAAGGAGAACCCTTTTGGCAACCATGGCCGGAGATAACAGTAGTGACGGACGCCTCACTCACATGGTGGGGAGCCCATACCAACAGCTTGAGCATCAGCGGTCGTTGGCCTCCATCAAAGTACAAACTACATATGAACCTTTTTAGAGCTGAGGGTGATCAGACTAGCACGGAAGGCCTTTCTGCCTTCTGTACGGGGAAAGAATGTCCTGATAATGACGGACAATATGGTGGCCATGTACTACCTCAACAAAAGAGGTGGTGTAGGGTCACTACCACTGTGCAGAGAGGCAATGAAGCTCTGGTTCTGGGCAATACAAGAAGGAATCTCTCTTTCGGCAGTTCACTTAGCCGGAGAGAAGAGCACGATGGTGGATGCGCTGAGCAGTCAGAGCACAGTCTCTCACGAGTGGGAACTAGCTCAGCAAGTCCTTCGAGATCTTCACCCTTTGGGGAACCCCTCAAGTGGATCTGTTCGCGACCAATGCCAACCGGAAGTGCGAACTATAATGCTTAAGGGAATTTTCCCCGAGAGGAGCTCTAAACGACTTGTTTGTGGTGGACTGGGAATTTCCACTTCTCTACCTGTTCCCTCCAGTCCCCGTCATTGCTCATGTAATGAGGTTGCGGTGGTTCAGGAAAACCATGATCCTTATTGCCTCGGATTGGGCCAGGAGAATGTGGTACCTGGACCTTCTGGACATGTCCATCTGCCCTCTGATTCGTCTTCCACAAAGAGAGGATCTTCTCTTGCGACAAGAGGGTCAGGTTCTCCATCCCTGATATCAGGACTCTCGGCCTTCACGTTTGGATTCTGAAAGGCTGAGATACAAAGATTGGGACCTCCCGGGTGACGTAATGGAGATTTTGCTTTCGGCCAGAAGGCCAGCAACCAAATCCCTATACCGCTGCCGTTGAAATAAGTTCTGCAGCTGGTGTAGGGACAAGAATGTTGACCCTTTTACATGCATTAAACCGATGGTGTTATCTTTTCCTTTGCACTTGGCAAATCTGCGGCTCCAGATTGGTACAATAAAAGGTTATTCCATCTACAAGCGCTCTGCTGAAGAAGTCTCATACTTCAAAATACCTTTGGTAATAAAATTCCTGAAGGGCTTAACTAATGTTTATCCTCCAACTCCTTTTCAAGTTCCCTTATGGGATCTAAATTTGGTCTTAAACGTTCAAATGGGTACACCCTTTGAACCCCTTCATTCATGCCCGTTAAGACTTCTTGCCCTCCAAAACAGTCTTTTTAGTGGCAATAACATCTGCCCGAAGGGTGAGGGAGCTACAGGCTTTATCCTGCAAGCCTCCTCACACTGTCTTTCACAAGGACAGGGTGGTATTACAGGTGAAGCCTAACTTCCTCCCCAAGGTTGTTTCTGAATTTCATATCACCCAGTAAATAACTTTGCCACCCTTTTACCCTCCTCCACATCCGGGGAAAGAGGAAGAAATGCTGCACAGACTCAATCCGAGGCATGCTTTGAGTTTTTACATTAGCAGATTAGCAAAACTGAGACAAACTGACCAATTATTTGTGGGTTATACAGGCCATAAATTGGGCCTAGCCATCACCAAACAAACTGCCTCTAGGTGGATTATTTTAACAATTGCAGAATGTTACAAATTCGCCGGTAAATACCCTCCAGAGCATATAAGGGCTCATTCTACCAGGGGTATCGCAGCTTCGCCAGCCCTTCAAAGAGGAATTCTTATAAAGGATATTTGTGCAGCTGCCACATGGTTGTCTGCACACACCTTTACAAGATACTATAGTCTGGATTCCTCCACCAGCCAAGAATCTAAATTTGGAAAGGCAGTACTGCATTACGTGCATACTTAACGATTTAAATTTTACACAATCCATTCGAAGAACAAGTTACTTACCCATGGTAACGGTTTTTTGACTGGATGTTCCTCCCAGGTATTCCTGATCACCCCTCCGATCCTTCCCCGCAGTAAAACTTCCCTTGTGGTTACAGTATGCGCTCCCTCAAGGGTAGTAACCGTCTAACTCTGGACAGTGCTTTTCTCTTCAAAGCGGAACTGAGCAACGGATGCTGCGCGCTACTTATACCTGTGATGACATTGACGTCGAGACGGAAGCCTCCGAAGGACATCGACTTGATGCACAGCACCCTCTACTGGAAAACAAATATAAAAACATTTCCGAAGCAGCAAGCTGGATATTAGGAAATATCAAAGATAAGGAATACGTTGGAGGAACATCCAGTTGAAAGAACATTACCATGGGTTCTTCTATAGTAGAGTTGTATTGGGTATCCTAGAGGCGGCACTGGTCCCGTTACAATTTAAAAAGGGGCTGTTAGCTCAGTGACCTCCTTACAGAAAGACATATCTTTAAAATAGCTAAGGTAATTTGCATTTTGCAAGTGTTTCGTTTTTTGTTGCAGTGACAAACCTGTTGCATGTTCTGCATTTTTTCCAAATACCGAAAATGAGGGCCATAACCGCTTTGCTCTGGAAGCTGTACTAGGATGCATGTCAGAACTCTAATTGATTCCCTTCCAGATGTCCTGTTGCTTAGATCGGTGACGTCGGACTGAGCCGGTGAAGCTGGCATCCGCTCTCCAAATCTGCTCAGTCCAGACTGGCCTCTGCGCCGGACCATCAACTTCAGCGCAGACCAGGCAGCGCAGTCATGTCTGCGGGGGCCTGGTCCGGCCCGCGGGGCTTGGGTGTCATCTGGTCCTGAATCTTACCGTGGTGCCCGGAAGTTCCCACGGCCACCCATATCCTTGTCCCCAGCTCGCCGGTTGCTTCAAGCTTCCAATCTGCCCAAGGTCGCCACGGAGCTGTGTGCTGTGCTGCCAAGATTTGGAGGTGCTGGCTTTGGGCTGTTGTGATCACCCTGTGTGTTTCCATTGGTCCACCAAGATGCTTTGCGAGCAGATGTACTGCGCACTGTCCTGGGAGGAGTTGGACCAGGTGAGGGGAATCGATAACCTGAAGTAATGTTGCTGCTGATTGTTATGATCAACCTTTCCCCATCGCTGCTTCACTTCTGTTTGCACAAATCTGCTTGCCGCGTTACTCTGTACCCCAACAGTATGATCTGTCAGCCTCCACTGATTAACCTTCTGTTAAGCATGTGTGTACTCTGTGACTGAATCGCTTTTCATTCTACATGTTAGTATCTAAAGCCATATATGAGGCCCGTCCACGTCAGGTTAGAAGTTTATCCCGATTCGTCATCCCCCATTGTGACAGCACCAAGTTGGACGGATCAGCCCCTCCTCCTAGTATGTCAGTCTTCCAAGCATTGGCCAAACTTGTTGGCTCTTCTCCCTGTGAAATAATCCCTCAAATGTGTTAGCCCACTGGTTTGAGAGCTGCGCCCTTCCTTGTTATACATGTGAGAACGGAATGCAATACTGTGAGCTTTGTGAATCCGATTTAAACCAGACTGACCAAATAGGTTTTTCTTCCCAGGTGAAAAATAAAGTAATGCATTAGAGCACAGATACAGAGTAATTGCATATGTTAAGTTATGTTGATTTATACCGCTCACAGCTACCACCCAGGGCAGTCTCAAGGCGCTCAATGAGGAGGGACACAAATCTTGAAGGTGCTGTTTGGTTATTTGCCCACCCTTTGACTGCCTGTGGCCATGCTAATCCCTATGGCCATTCCCATTCAGTTCCTACCCCTCACATCCAGCACAACACCTCCTCATGTGAACTCTTTGACCTTGCTTTAAATCAAGCCATACCATCAAATGTTGCACTTGTAGTGCCTGCCAGTGTTTTTTTTTCAAAGCAGTCTTCTGAGAGTTAATTACTTAATTGCAGTTAGAATCGTGGTACTGATGTAATTATTTACCAGGTCTGCCTTCAGCCACTCGATTTATAAGCACTATGTATGTCCTTAGCTGAAGTCCTGTTAAATACAAGCATTGGCAAAGCCAACAGGTATGGCTTGTGAATATTATTTGTCCAGCATGGGGTCTGGCATGGATTCACATGCTCATGAATATTCCCCGTCGTCAGGCTGGGAATCCTCGGTAAAGAAAAAATCAGTATCCGTTTCGTTTCTGATCTGTCTTTCTTAGTAGTAACCAATCACTGGTCTCTGGGTCATACTGCCCCCAGCCAATGACTGCCCTCTCCCTAAGCCCCGCCCCTGG
Organism: Ambystoma mexicanum; assembly: GCF_040938575.1. Taxonomy (NCBI): domain Eukaryota; kingdom Metazoa; phylum Chordata; class Amphibia; order Caudata; family Ambystomatidae; genus Ambystoma; species Ambystoma mexicanum. Next base: position 156,442,190 of record NC_090937.1, read on the forward strand.
CAGCCATCCTCAGATTTTTACCGCACGTTCAAGTGTTGGGAGTCCTCGTGCTATAGCTCTCGAGCTTTTACTGCGTTTTGCGTTTTTTCAGAGAGTTTAATCTCATTTTTTCGGTCAATCGAGCCTCAAGCTCCACCGTTTCTACTTTCGATCAACGGGGACCTGTTTGGGGATTTTCTGCGCCCCTCAAGGGTGAAGTTTTCGTCGAGTTACGCTTCTTGGAGGATTCCATAGGTTTCTGAGGCCTACCCCGCAGACATGTCCCAGGAGAAAGGAAGCTCGACACCCGGATCCAAGCTGTTTAGGAACGGTCCTGGATGCGGATTAAAGAATGTGTTAAAGGAGGACGAGCACTCAAGGTGCCTCTACTGTCTTCACGAGGACAAAACACACGTGGAGAAGGACTGCGTTTTGCATGAACATGTCGGATCGGACTATGAGGGATCGTCGGACCCGTCTCGCCAACTGGCTGGAAGGCAAGAGCCCAGCAGGTGAGAAGAAGAAGAAGTCAGAGCGGTCTTCTAAGTCCTGTGAGGGCGCCCCGGCGACGGGGGCCCAACAGAAGGCAAAGCACCGCGAGTCCGCTGGCACTGGGAGTGCGGAACGGTCGGGCTCCTCGGCTGCCAGGCAGGGCGCACCGTCACCCGACGCCATCAACCATGAGCCAACGCTATGGCTCGGAAGAGAAAATCCGAGAACCCGGCTAAGCTTCTGGAGAGGCCCCGGTCGATCTCGAAGGAACCGGCCGAAGGGGAGCGAGGCGGTGACCCTCCCCCTAAGGTGAAGGCCTCAAGCGTGCCCATGGTGGCGAAGGCCTTGATTCAACCGGCCAAGGCCTCTGTTGAGGGAGTCACTGCGGCCCTGGCGAAGCCTGTGGAGGCTACCCCAGTGGAGGCGACCTCAGGTCCCAGAGTTTCCCTGCCTCCGCGGAGGGAATCCTCTTTTAAGCCCATCGAGAAGACCCCGGTGGAAAAAGAGGGGGGCCGGTGGCCGTTACGGACATGGACACAGCCTCCGAGGAGGAGCTGGTCGAAGTCGAGGAGGGACTCGACAAGAATTTGGAAGGGACCCGGTCCCACGGGAGGGATCCCGACAAGGGGGACGAGAGCGAGGGTGGCGACGACGAGGGTCCTGTGGAGGAGGAGCAACCGTTGCGCCCGTCGCAGCCCGAGCCACAGGACAACTCGGCGGCCATTTTGACGGCAATCCAAGCCCTTTGCACAGAGATAAGGACGAGATTGCCCTACCCCTGACGGACGACCCAACTGAACCGGGTCCGTCGGGAGCCCTCCAAACAAGAGGAGGAGGATTCATCCAGCCCCGCCCTTTCAGCCCTCTCAGCCTTTGTCTCCTTCCCCGGTCCCGAGGGATGACACAGGAACAGATATAGCCACGACGGGGACGGATGACGACGGTGGGGATGACGGGACTGACCTCCCGTCGCCGATTCCTCGGGCATCCCCACCCGACGAGATTGGCTCCTTCCAGGCCCTGATTGCCAGGGCGTCCAAGCTTTTCCAGCTCTGCCCCGAAGAAAAGAAGGAAGCCTTCCTCTACCAACGGTGCGAGGTCAAGAGGAAGACGGTCCTCGCTGTGCCGTTGCTGGATGACATCTGGGACGAGGGACTTGCTCTCCTGAAGAACCCGTCCACGACGGCTGCCAAGAGGGACCGGTACGAGAAGAAGTACCGGGTCCCCGACGGCGCCCCTTTGTGCCTTAGAGCACAACCGACCCCGGATTTGGTCGTTTCAGCAGCGACCAAGAAGAAAGCGGGGGGGGCATCGGCTTCAACTTCCCCGCCAGACGGCGAGGGAAAGAAACTAGATGCCATGGGACGACGAGTCATCTCGTCTGCGGCAACGACGATTAAGGGGGCCAACGCCCTAGCGATTGTGGCCCGCTACGACAGGGAGTTGTGGTACAAGATCGCCCCCCTGTTGGACTTCCTCCCAGACAAGAGGGCAGAGGCCCTGGCGATCCTACCAGAGGGTGAGGTGGCGTCGGATCACGCCATAACGGTGGCCACGGACATTGCCGACACCGGTTTCCACCGGTGAAGTTCGTCAACGTGTGGGAGTGCATCTCCACTGACTGTTGGGTGCTGGATGCCCTGGCCCACGGGCACACTCTGGAATTTCTAAAGAAGTGCCTCTGCATTCCTCCCGTGGCCAGGAAGGAAAATCACGTCCCTCAACTGCTGTTGGAGGTAAGCGCGATGCTCAAGAAGGGAGCCATCAAGCTCATCCCAAAGCGGCTCTGGGGCTCCGGAGTATACTCAAGATACTTCCTCATCAGAAAGAAGACAGGAGGATGGCGTCCCATCCTGGACCGGCGTCGGCTAAACAAGTACATCAAGGCACAGAAGTTCCGGATGGTCACCCTCCAGCACGTGCTGGGCCAGCTGGAGGAAGGAGACTTCCTATTGTCGTTGGATTTGGAGGATGCATACTTTCACATCCCCATCCTAAAAAGACACCGAAAGTTTCTCAGGTTCATAGTCCAAGGGCGGCACTACCAGTTCAAGGCCCTCCCATTCGGATTGAAGTCGGCGCCCAGGATATTCACCAAGTGCCTAGCTCCAGTGGCGGCGCGGCTGCGCTTGTAGGGGATCCACGTCTACCCCTACCTTGACGATTGGCTCATCCGAGCAGGAACAAGGGAACTTGCCATCGAACACACAGCGAAGACCCTCCGGCTGCTCACGGACCTTGGATTCTCCATCAACTTCCCCAAATCCCACCTGGTTCCGTCATAGGTCGCACTGTTTCTGGGAGCCAAGCTCGATACAGTAGCGCGACTGGCCTCACCGTCAGAGGAAAGGACGAAGGCCATCCTGGGCAAGGTGCAGCGTCTGCTGGCCACAGACGTGGCCAGGGTGAGGGCCATCAAGTCCCTTCTCGGGATGATGTCTCTGTGCATCTATCTGGTGTGCCTGTGCAGGCTTCGGATGCATCCTTTATAGGAGTTCCTCGATGCCTGTTGGATACAAGCGGCGGGCAGTTTCGAGGACAAGATCTCGCTCGACGAGGGTTTCCGCCAAGCAATTCGGTGGTGAGGCACCCGCGCGCATCTCGCGGCGGGCACAGACTTTCAGACCCCAGTACACAAAGTGACGGTGATGACGGATGCCTCCCTGGAGGGGTAGGGAGCGCACACAGGAGATCTTCAAGCGAGAGGCCTTTGGCTCTCGGAGGAGAGGCCGCTCCACATCAACATACTGGAGTTACGGGCGGTGTTCTGGGCCCTCAGGTCGTTTCTCCCGTCCCTCAAAGGCAAGGTGGTGAGGATCTTCACCGACAACACCACCACGATGTTCTACATCCGGAAAATGGGAGGAACCAGATCCCCAGCCCTATCTAAGGAGGCCCAGGATCTGTGGTACTGGGCCGTCGCCCAGGGGATGCTTCTGTTACCCTTCCACCTGGCAGGAATAAAAAACACCATCGCCGACTCACTCAGCAGGGAGCTGCGCTTGTGCCACGAGTGGGAACTACACAAGGATCAAGTGGATCGACACTTCAGCGATGTGGCAAACCCCAGATCGACCTGTTCCCGACAGCAACCAACTCCAAGTGCCAGAGGTTCGCCAGCCGAGGAGCATGGGTGATGCTTTCTCGTTCCCCTGGGACAGCCTGTTCCTGTATGCGTTCCCTCCGTTGCCGTTGCTGCTTCGACTCATCAATCAACTCAAGAGGTCCCGGTGCAGGATGATACTCGTCGCACCGGCATTGCTGAGACGGATCTGGTTCCCAGACCTTCTGGACTTGTCAGCGTGCCCACCGATCAAACTGTCGACGGACGCAGATCTTCTCTCCAGAGAAGGAAGCGCCATCCTTTATCACGACCCAGGGTCGCTGAACTTGCAGGCCTGGCTCCTGCAGCACTAGAGTTTGGAGGGTACGATATCCCGGCGGACTGCAAAGAGGTCCTTGCAAAGGCCAGGGCGTCCTAAACTCTAAAGTGCTACGAACACAAGTGGAAGAGGTTCTCTGTCTGGTGCCGTGCACAGAAGATTAACCCTCTACGGATTACGGCCCCTCAAGTGCTATCGTACCTACTGTCGCTGGCCAAGGCGGGACTGGCACATGCTTCCATCACGATACACCTGGCAACGATTTCCCGATACACCAGAACTACGGGACGTCCATCCCTGTGGTCTCATCGCCGGGAGAAGGAATTTATGAAAGGACTGTTCTGATCGTTCCCGCCTGTGAAGGCTCCGGCCCCGGCGTGGGAGCTCAACGTGGTTCTGACCAGGCTCATTGGGGCACCATTCGAGCCGCTGCATTCGGCACCGTTGAAGTTCCTGTCGTGGAAGACAGCATTTCTTGTGGCCATCACCTCCACACGACGGGTGGGAGAGATCCAGGCCCTAACCGGCAAGCCTCACGAAACGAGAGTGGTGCTGAGGACGCACCCCTCCTTCATGCCCAAGGTGCCGTCGGACTTTCACCTCAACGAGCCCTTGGTGTTACCAGTTTTCTTCCTGTCGCCTTTGATGCCGGACGAGAGGACTTTGCACTCGCTGGATGTAGCTAGAGCGCTGAAGTTCTACGTGGACCGCACAAAGAGTTTTCGGAAGACTTCACAGCTGTTTGTGAATTTTGGACCTGTAAATCAAGGGAAAGCTCTCTCGAAGGCTTCCATTTCCAGATGGCTCTCCGGCTGCATCATGCACTGTCACCGGTTGGCAAACTGACCGTTGCCCGGCCGTCCGAGAGCCCACTCGACCAGAGCGAACGCTGCTACCACAGCGTTCTTGTCTGGTGTGCCCCTGCTGGACATCTGCAGGGCTGCTACGTGGAGGTCGACGCACACCTTCACGAGATTCTACTGCCTCGACTGGGATTCCATTTGCTTAATGTTGAGTTTATGTAATGCTTAATGTTGAGCCTTGCCACCTCCCGTGGTTGTGCATGTGTGTACTGCTATGTATTCTTATATTCATGAGCATGTGAATCCATGCCAGACCCCATGCTGGAGAAGGAACAAGTTACTTACCTGTAACTGTTGTTCTCCAGCATGGGTCTGGCCTGGATTCACATGCGAACCCTCCCTCCTAACCCTCTGCGGCTCTTCTCTTGGTTATACTGCCACTTTATGTGCTACCAAATCTGAGGATGGCTGCCAGGGGGCGGGGCTTAGGGAGAGGGCAGGCATTGGCTGTGGGCAGTATGACCCAGAGACCAGTGATTGGTTACTTCTAAGAAAGACAGATCAGAAAAGAAACTGATACTGATTTTTTCTTTACCGAGGATTCCCAGCCTGACGACGGGGAATATTCATGAGCATGTGAATCTATGGCAGACTCATGCTGGAGAACAACAGTTACAGGTAAGTAACTTGTTCCACATTTGTCAGGCAGTATTAGATGTGCAGGTACTTGCACCGTTTTGCATCTACTTCCATGAATGGCCAGTTCATACCAATACAGCAGTGCCTAGCAAGTTCTTTTCCTATGCCTACACTTAAGCCTAAACCGTTGCCATTGCCAATGCTCGTTTCCCTAGGCTTTGAAATCACAATTGATATAATTGATGCTGTGCTGTATGAAATTATTTGTCTACATTAGATTTCATGTTTTGAGTTCCACCATTCTATCTATGCTCAGATTTCTTTCCTTTTGAAATATCTCTTGGCATAGCCTGAATCTGCATGCGCACGTACACACCCACCTGCTACCCCTCACATCTGAAGCTAGCAGTGCTCAAGACCCGTTGTTGCAGTCGTGTGTATATATATATATATATATCTGAGGCTTGTGGAATCTGCTTAGATCACATGCTGTGCATAGGCCGACATCTAGTGGAAGCTGCGGAGTATTAGTTTGTTTTTCGAAACTCGAAAATGGGCGTCGACACAGGGCGTGCCAGTAATACTATCCCTAGTGTGACGTCCACTGTACCCAAGATCCCTCACGCGTCTAGGATCCTCACATTGTTTTTTTCCGCCATACTGGTCGGAAGCATTTTGCGGAGTCCCCTGGCCTTAGCCATACTTTTACTAAAATATTGATTAATTGACATCCTTCCCCATCCCAACGTCGAACTTCGACACTCGACGCCGGTTGGAGAAGAAATCGACCGTCGGCTGCTGCACGACGGATTTGGGCCTCGGAAGGCCTCTGGCCTCGGCCCTGCAAGTAGGGAGAGTGGGGGGTTGGACATACTCTACACTCTTGGTATATAGGTACACCTTATACATTTCCTACACTTAACAGCCTGCTGCCTCAAGGTGCGTATGGAGGGTACCCCTTTTCAATTCTGCCCCAAGTGCAATCGCAAATACCCTTGGGTCGACAGGCACGCCACGTGCAATCTCTGCTTGCCGAGGGACTACCCCGAAGCGAACTGCAGAGCATGTAGTAGGTTTAAACCTAAGACACTTAAGGACCGTTCGACGAAGCGTTGGGCCCACCGCTCCAGGCAGGCAGCCATGGCAGCGGAGGGCGCCTTCAGCGATGGCAGCGACGCCGTACTTTCGGACGGCGAGGGCATTACGGCATCGAAAGACAGCCGAGCGCAGGTCCCCGACCTCGGAAGGTTGTCCGACAGGGCGGCTATGGGGAAGACCCCTGGCGACACAGGCGCTTCACACACACCACCCACACTAAACTCACGAAGTCCAACCGAGACTTGACGACGTCGAGTGCTCGGAAAGAGGCACAAACAGAACGGTCCGAATTGGTGTCCTCTGGGTGTTCGAGATCGCTGCATGACTCCAGGCAATCATCCACTCTTGCCAAGAGTGCCTCGCTCCCTAGGCTAACGGAAGTTCGATCGTCGGAAGACAAAGACGACTTCCACCCCCAGGCCGCACTCCAGGAGTCGGAGCCCGCAGACGAGATCAGCATGGCCCCACGTTTGAAGGACAGGGACTCTACCCCCGATCCTCGACGCCAGGCGTCGAAAACCTCCAGAGCCACAAAGGGACAGGGAAAACACTTTTCCGCTCACGGGGAGGGGGGAAAACAGCAGAAGGAGCAGCCTCTGCATTCTTCCACACCTGTGAAACACTCCACTCCTCCTAAACAGGCAGACAAGACCAGGTCTGCTAATATTTCAAAGAGCAAATCTACTCAAGATAAATCTCCAAAACTTTCTGAGAGTCATTCCCAGTTCCAAAAAATGGTCCAATGATGACATAGATAGGGTCATGTCAAGCAAGGATGTCTTCTTTGGCAGACTTTTACGATAAAAATCCAGACCATTTCCTTTCATATGATCCTCAAGGGGCTACACCCTCAGGCTCTAATGATCCTATCCCCCCGAGTAAGAAGCCCCGGTTTGAGACACCGATGAGGTCTACAGACCCCTTCGAGGTACAACCATACTCACGACCATACTCACTATATCAAGGAGAGACTTCCTCTGGTGTGGACCAAGATTTTGGCATGGTAGAAGAGCAGACCAGGACGGGCTACTATGGGGACGATGAGGACCAAGAAGAGGAAGAGGAAGACCCTGAAAACCGACTCCCCTGTTGATAACCAACCCCTCCTAAACGAGGTTCTCGCACGTGCAGCAGAACATTTCCATATTGACACCCACGGTGTCCAGGTGGAGAGGGACTTCGCCGAGGAGTTAGTATGAGAAAGGAGGCCTGTTGCCCAGACCATCCCTATCCTCAAGTCTATTCAGCGAAGAATAGACCCGTCCCTGGTGAACCCGAACCTCACCAGAGCAGTCAATCCCAGAGTTGAAAAACTTTTCAGGGCAGCCCAGTCTGACCCTCTCTATATAAGAGGACATCTGAAGCCAGACTCCCTAGTTGTCACTAACACTCGTAAGATGGCTGGAACACCCTTGTCATCGTCCGAAGCTCCTCCAGACAAGGAGAGCAAAAAACTATATGGTTTCGTCAGGAAAGTAGCCTCAACGTCTGCCTATCAGGCAAGGATTGCAAACTCCACCACCCTGTTGTCCAGTTACAACTGCCATCAGTGGGAAGAAGTTGCGGCACTCATAGCCTCTGCACCAGAACCCTTAAAGGGCCAGTTAGCTCGGATTTCCGCAGAGGGTAGATCCGTGTCTGGTTGCATTTTAAAAGCAACCTTTGACGCCGTGGACAACGCGGGCAGATTGATAGCAGAAGGTACTGTTATCAAGAGACATGCGTGGTTACGGCAGTCTGGTTTTAAGGCGGAAACCCAGGCATCATTGTTGGACAAACCGGTGGAAGCCGATCTGTTGATTGGTAAGGCGGTCGAGGACGCACTGAAGAATGCCAAGGACGAATACGAGACACTCAAGTCCCTTGGCCAGTTAACCAATAAACCCCCTAACCAGAGAGGGAATAGTAATTTTCGTCGCCCACGCGGCCAAAATTCCCAGAGAGGATCTGACTATTCCCAGGGGCAGGGTACACAGTGGAACAACAGCCAACAGTCTACCCAGGGTTACGGCAGGGGTAATAGGAGAGGACGTGGTAAAGGCAGAGGCAGCCCCAGCAAAGGAGGCGGCACGCCTCCACCAAAGCAGTGACGCTCAGTTCAGGGTCCCTTCTCACGCAACCCCAGTAGGGGGACGCATTTCCAACTTCACTGTCAACAGTATCCACAGGGTACTGTATAGAACTACTGCAGCGTCCCCGGAACCATCCTACACGACAAAGAGTACACTCTTTAGAACATCAGAAGATTCTCCTCGAGGAGATCGCCATTCTGCTAGCAAAGGACGCGATAGAACTCGTCCCGGGTGTCATGATCTCTGCTTCCAAAAGGTCAGGGTTTTCCCAACTCCCTTGGAAGCAGATTCATAACCCAGGTTCTGTGTGCCAACCAGTCCCAATTGGGACCTTTTGGACCCAGTCCTGGCGCCAGTGGCACCAGGCTCATAAATATGCCCAGTCCCAGCGCTGGAAGCGCCGGGCTCATAATGCTTGGGTGGACTTACCTGCAGCAGACCATGCTGCTTACTTGCCTGCCAGTTGAGCCTCTGATCCTCCTCTGTTTGGAACTACTTTTCCTGTTGGGTGGGGCAGGAGCCACTCCCTAGGTTCAGAACACTGGAACTCTTCTGGAAAGCAGGAACTCTTTTCTTACCTAGGCGTGGCTGTGGAAGGAGACACCTAAGCACTACAGGAGGCTATTTAAACCACACCCGATGGATGAATCTTGCTTTGCGTTATTCTGCATCCTCTGCAGCAGAATGCTCATCGTGTCTTCTGCATCTGATCCTGGGCCTAAGGAAAAAGGCTTACCATCCTGAATCCAGTCTTCAGCAACTCCTATAAAGACAAGAAAGAACAGGTTAGCATTATGGTCTTCAGTGACAGCTCTTCACTTACCTGGGCCATCGGCTGTCACCAACGCCTCGCGCTGCATCTGAAAGACAAAAACTTACCAACTCTTCGCACGCTCCGGAGGCCTTCGGCGCTGCATCCCGCATCTGAAAGACAAAACAAGGTGCGTTTAAAGACATTGGGGAACTTTAATACTCACGTGCCATTACTCCTTTCCACATCTAACCCAGTGGGTATTCCGGCACCCTGCAGCCGCTTCGAACTTGTACCTGCAAAATAAAAAGACAGTTAGAGCGCATCGTGAAGCAGGCAACAAGCGCTTACTTACGTGCTTCCAGGCGCTTCTATTCATCACACGGGCTCCATCTTCAACTCACTTCAGCCCGTCATCCACCATCGCCGGAACCCTGCAAAACAAGAGACATTATTACTAAAGACTTTAATGACATTAGAATTACTCGAAACTTACCGTTCGTGCAGTAAACGACGGACAGCAGTCCTCTGAAGTCAAGAGGCCTGCTCCCCTTATCCAGTGAAGAAACTGGTTACAGCACCCTGCCCCGAGGCAGATGGAGAGCACGGCGTTCACTTACCTAAGGTGAGAGCGTTAACCTTCGGGGTTCTACAGGAGAAGAGAAAGGGAAGAAGAGAGAGACATTCATAACCCAGTTCATTAATCCCATATTTTCTATCTGCAGACATCTTACCCTTCGAGTCAAACATACAGTGCACAGAGGTCCAGCCCAAAGAGCCAGCCGTGTGTTACACGTCACCTTTGAAGATACGGTATACGCCCAGTCAAGACCGGCGCCTCTACGGGAATCAGGTGAGCGTTACACCGGGACACCAGGTAAACAAGGGTATTTATTCAATTTACTTCCTTGTGCCAAAAAAAGATTTGACAATGCGCCCAGTATTGGACTTACGGCCTGCCAACAAGTATGTCAAGCCCCAAACGTTTCGTTTGACTACGCTACAAGAGGTAATACCCCTCCTAAAAAAGGGGGATTACATGGCAACCTTGGATATGAAAGATGCCTATTTTCATATTTCCATGTTCTCAGCGCACAGAAGGTACTTGCGCTTCAAGGTGGACAGTCGGCACTACCAATTCAAGGTACTGCCCTTCGGGATAGCTTCGGCACCAAGGGTATTCACCAAGGTACTGGCGGTGGCGGCTGCTCACCTACGCAGGGAGGCAATCCCGGTGTACCCTTATCTGGACGACTGGCTCATAACGGGGGAAACCCCAGCAATTTGCAGGACAAACATTCAAAGGACTATCAACCTCCTCCACGAATTAGGTTTCTCAATCAACGAGAAAAAGTCAAGCCTGGTGCCAAGCACCTCCAAACAGTTCCTAGGAGCAATCCTAGATGCTCAAGAGGGGTTGACCTTTCCTTCAGAGGAAAGAATTCGGAATAAACTACTGCAAATTCTGCAATATCAGTCCGGTCACCAAATAATGGTACGCAAAGCAATGCGTTTACTGGGCATGATGGCGTCATGTATTTATCTGGTCCCCCACGCGCGCCTGCGCATGCGTCCCATGCAGGAATGGTTGGCGAAACAGTGGTCTCAGGCAAGTGGTCAGTGGGACGATCTAGTGGTCGTTTCACCAACACTAGTACAAAGCCTTCACTGGTGGACAAGAGAAAATCTTGCACAGGGAAAACCCTTTTACGATCCCGAAGTACAGGCAGTAGTCGCTACCGATGCATCTCTGACTGGGTGGGGAGCTCACCATCTCCACCACACAGCTCAGGGTCTCTGGTCTCCCCAGTGGCCAAGAACCACATCAACCTGCTAGAGCTTCTGGCAGTATTCAGAGCGCTTCAAGCGTTCGAGCCCCACCTACTAAACCTGTCAGTGCAAATCCGGATGGACAGCACAACAGCCATGTTCTACCTGAACAAGCAAGGAGGGACTCGTTCGCCAAATCTGTCAAAGCTTGCCCAGAAAATCTGGATATGGGCACTCAGACAGAACATCTTCCTGTCATCACAACATGTTCCAGGGGAGCTCAATTCCCTAGCGGATGCTCTGAGCAGAGACTCCCTCCCAGAGGAACACGAATGGGTTCTACACAGAGAGGTCGTAGAAGATATCTTCTCTCAGTGGGGTTTCCCCACTATAGACTTATTCGCCACAAGCGAAAACAGACCATGCCCAGGATTTGCATCCAGGTTCTCCCAACCAGACTCCTAGGAGAACGCCCTGTGGATGAACTGATCAGGGATGTTTGCGTATGCTTTTCCACCAACTCCTCATCAGGAAGGTGGTGAACAAGATGAACAGAGAGTCGATGACGCTCGTCCTAGTTGCTCCCATGTGGGCAAGACAACCGTGGTTCCCACACCTACGCAGGATGGCGGTGTGCGAGCCCATCAAACTTCCAGCCTGGTACAACCTACTGTCCCAGCACCAAGGTCAAACAGTGCATCAACAACCCAACTCAATGAACCTGGCAGCATGGCTCCTGAGGTCATAGAGTTTGGACATCTCAATTTACCACAGAGGTGTATGGACATCCTAAAGGAATCTAGGAAACCAAACACAAGGCACTGTTACTTTAACAAGTGGAAGAGATTCGTTATCTGGTGCCAGAGTAGACAAATCAACCCAGTTGATTGCACTCCTTCCACTATTGTTACATACATGCTCCACCTGCTAGATGCAGGATTGGTTTTTAACTCACTGAAAGTACACCTGGCAGCCCTGTCGGCATACACCACTTCCCATAACAAGGTCTCGTGGTGGAAAGTACCAGTAGTTAAAGCCTTCATGGAAGGAGTAAAGAGACTTCACCCTCCTATTTTGAATCCACCACCAGGGTGGGACCTTAATGTGGTGCTATCTAAGCTCATGGGGCCCCCTTTCGAGCCCATGCATAAAAGCAGTCTCAAACACCTGACTTATAAAACGGCCTTCTTAGTAGCTATTACTTCTATAAGAAGGGTCAGTGAAATTCAGACTCTGTCAGTGCAGGATCCCTTCTTTACTGTCCATAAAGACAAACTGGTTTTACGCACACACCCTAGGTTCTCACCTAAGTTTATATCTAAATTCCACGTAAACCAGTCCATCAAGCTTCCGGCTTTCTTCCAGGACCCTCAAAGCTCGGTTGAGGTGAAACTACACACCCTATATGTGCGTAGGGTGGTCCTCTACTATGTAAATAAAACCAGACCGCTAAGGAAAACAGATCAACTGTTTGTCTCCGTAGCTACAGGCAGAGAAAGGGGATCGCGTCTCTAAAGGTGCCATCTCGAAGTGGATTATTAACTGTATCCAGCTGTGTTACTCACTCTCTGAAAGAACTCTGCCTTTCACGCCAAGAGCCCACTCTACTAGAGGCATTGGGGCCACTCTGGCTTTCATTGCAAATGTACCCCTTGACACCATTTGCAAAGCAGCTACTTGGAGCGCTATTCACACTTTTACTCAGCATTACTGCATTCACACCCATTCCAAGGCAGATACACAAGTGGGACAAGCGGTTCTAAGACACTTATTTGCTCATGACCCTTCTCACATCCCACCTCCTTCTTCAGGTACTGCTCGCTAATCTATGCACAGCATGTGATCTAAGCAGATTCCACAAGCCTCAGAAGGGATACATTACTCGCCGTAATCGTATTTCTGATGCTTGTATCTGCTTAGATTCACATGCGACCCACCCTTCCTCCCCTCTGGGAGAAGGCGCATGGTTGCTTGTAGTCTTACCTTTCTATCTGCTTGGATTATCTGTACTCATGCTACTCCTCATGCTACCTCATGTCAGAAAAAATACAATCTGAGGATCCTAGACGCGTGAGGGATCTTTGGTACAGTGGACGTCACACTAGGGATAGTATTACTGGCACGCCCTGTGTCGACGCCCATTTTTCGAGTTTCGAAAAACCAACTGTAATACTCCGCAGCTTACACTAGATGTCGGCCTATGCACAGCATGTGAATCTAAGCAGATACAAGCATCAGAAATACGATTACGGTGAGTAATGTATCATATATATATATATTCAATGAAAAAAACTTTGTTGAAGGGACATTATGATTCCAAGTAAAACCGTAAAAACCCCTGAAATGCGCCAGTTATGGTAAGCTAAGCAACCATAACTCACGCCACCACTGTGCACTGCTAAGACTAACACCCAGGACATCAAAGATGACATCACAAATGTCATTGATGACATCACATGTGCATTTGCCTTTCATGAAAAGTCTGTACAAGGGATTCTTATTGTAATGTGCATTAAGTAATGCATTAATCCAAATAGCATTGTATTATGATTTTTTTTCTCCAATATACTAAGGTACACATGTAGTAACATAGGCATAGTGTGCAGCAGACATGATGGAGATGCAATATTGATAATCTTGCCATGTTAAATACTAAAATTATAAATGCTTTATGAGTCTTACATACTATGAAACATTTAATAAGTACCTAATCAAACCCACTTACTACATTATTGCATTACTGCACACAAAACACAGACAACAACACATACAAACAGAGTATATACAGGGAAAGTGAAGTAAACAAAAAAACAACAGTATTACCCGACAATGTTCATAATCTGATTATCTTCATGCACAGAAATGATTGTTCTGCTTCAAAGCTACTACTTCTCTATGTATAACTATCACATATTGTGACTAGGCCCTAAGGAAAGTAGTGTAAGTGCAATTTGTACAAATATGAGCATATCCAGGGAAAGTACAGTAATAAAAAAACAGAACTATAAGACAGTGTTGATAACCTTACTAATCATCTTCACACATAGAAAGCATTGCTGTCTTCCAAGTCTGTGTTTTTCCCTTTGTATACGTTTCATATGTTTTGAGTGGACCCTAAGTGAATTACTGTAAGAACATATTTGAAGTATAAGTCTACAAATATAGTACTTTGTACTATAGTATAGTGAATGTTTAGTTCCTGACTGTTACTGGCCTAGATATATCAATAAAGGAAAAAAAAGTGAGCCAGACATGTGATGTCATCAGTGATGTCATCAATGACATTTGTGATGTCATCTTTGATGCCCTGGGTGTTAGTCTTAGCAGTGCACGGTGATGGCGCGAGTTATGGTTGCTTAGCTTACCATAACTGTCGAATTTCAGGGGTTTTCCGGTTTTACTTGGAATCATAACGTCCCTTTAACAACGTTTTTTCAGTGAATTTCATAGGTTTTTATCAGTGCAACGTAACCATAACGTCTACAAACATCTGACTTCATTGCAGACCTTCTGGAGAGCGGCACATGACCATATGCTGGCATGCGGCATGATGACATGTCCGAGAACCTGTACGAACTTCACGATAAGATCTGTGCTTCGTGGACAGTTTGGAACTTTCAACTTCAAAATTTCCCTTGCACAGCTCCAACACCTATTCATACTCAGGAAAAATATATATGGGCGGAACCCTATTTTTTTGGGGGCCTGACTCTTGAGGGTAGATAATAGCAAAATTATAGGGGGGTAGAGTCAGAGGCTTCCCTGGCCAAAGGTGTAATAGGGTGTCAACAGGACCTTGCAAAGGAGCTGTGCAACTAATAGCTCTGAAAAATGCGAATTCACCGTAGAATACAATGAAGATTTATTTTAACAAGAAGACATATTTTTGGAATTTTTTGTGTGCCATGGCACAACACAAATACATATAAAAGTGCATGTATAGTCTGCACAGTAGTGGGTTAGTATTTTGTAGTGACAATCTGTTTTTTGTATCGTTCAAAATCACCACACATTTGACATTATCCTAGTGGTGACAGTCTATTTCATATATTGTTCAAAATCACAATACATTAAACATTGTCGCAATCTTCATTGTATTCTCCAGCATTGGATCTTTCATGGATTCACATGCTTAGAATATTCCCCGTCGTCAGACTGGGAACCCTCAGTACACATATATAGTCGTTTCTAATAGGAAAAAACTTCCGACACTTGTGTGTCCTATCCCCGTCTACGTCCTCTCCGGGGCCGCCCACGCACGCCCCGTTCGACGCAATGGTATACAAGCCACGCCCCCGCGGGTCCCGTCAGATTTCAACCGTCTCCAAAGATAGTGGGATCTCCTCGCGTAGTCTCTACTGCTAGATTTTGTCGAATTGTCGAACTCCTGTGAGTTTAATTTTATCGGAATGTCGGGAAAACCTCTATATATAGGTGGGTGGATAATTGTGTATAGATGCATAACTCTGTATTATGGAAATGCTTATATCAGAAAATAAGTTGCGGCTTACATACATATTTGAACTGGGGGTGTTTTTTGTCTTTGTGAATGTAAATTACATTGCACTCTCACCTCCTTCTTCGATGATACTGCTATACAATCTATTCTAAGCATGTGAATCCATGAAAGATCCAATGCTGGTGAAGGGAGTATTTTCTTACCTGTAACTCCATTTCTCCAGCGTTGGTATCTTTCATGGATTCACATGCGCCCACCGGCCTCCCCGGAATGCAATGTGCAAGATATGTATGTAAGCCGGCCCCCCCCTTTTCTCTTTGGAGGGGCCGAAATCTGACGGGACCCACGGGGGCGTGGCTTGTATACCATTGCGACCAACGGGGCGTGCGTGGGCGGCCCCGGAGAGGACGTAGACGGGGATAGGACACACAAGTGTTGAAGTTTTTTCCTATTGGAAACGACTATATATGTGTACTGAGGGTTCCCAGTCTGACGACGGGGAATATTCTAAGCATGTGAATCCATGAAAGATACCAACGCTGGAGAAATGGAGTTACAGGTACGAAACTACTCCCTTCTACGGTGAATTTGCTTTTTTCAGAGCTATTAGTTGCATAGCTCCTTTGCAAGGTCCTGTTGACCCCCTATTACGCCTTTTGCCAGGGAAGCCTCTGACTCTACACCCCTATAATTTTCCTATTCCTACTCATCCATTAACAATCTGGTACACAGTACATACTTTTTGCAAAACTGCTATGTTTCTTAAAATAGAATCAGCGAATGCCATCCCTCCTCCCCAAGAGACACCACCACTGCTGTAATCAAGGAGCATGAGAAACACTGCCCCCTACCTTAGAAATAACACACAGGCAACATTTTCCCCTGTCCACCTTCCCCTCCATATTAGTGTTTGCTGTCTCTTCCCTCATTTCCCTCCTCACCTTTCGTTCTAAGCTCTCCTGCCAAAAAAATCCATCCAAAAACAAAATAAATGTTCCTTTAGGAACCACTTTTCACAGTTAAAAAATAGAACTAAAAAAAAAACCATAAGTAAAAACTAGAGTAGACTCCATCTACTTTATATTTCTCAGTAAAGTATATAGACTCAATAAGATTTTCCAACATTTCCATTTGCATTTTGTGTTATGCTAATGGGAATATTGGGGCGTTCATCCTCCGTTCCAGGGACTGGACCGGTGGATACCGGCCCAGCAGCCCAAGTTATCAGCCCAAGCGAAGGGAGGGTGGATAACAAGCTCTCTGGGCCATTATCCCCCATTCCAGCCCCTGAAATGGGGGATCAAGGCCATTAGCAGCCTAGGTTCCTAAGGCGGGAACCCGTGGTACTAAAAAAGAGGATTTTTCGGTTTAGGAAGGAAAATCCTTTTCCAAGGTGGCCACCATGGAAAGGGAAGGCAGGGGTTCCATACAGGGCCCCTCTTCGCTTTCCATGGCAGCCTGCAGAAAGCAAAAAGAAAATCCTATGACCATATTACCACAAGCACATTTTTCTTCCCTTTCAAATCTATCCTAATTGCGAATAACTTTACCACAAAGCCAGTCCCAAGTGGACATGGCCACTTTAATCCTAGGTTTTGTCTCTTCTGGTCATGCCAGTAGCCAGATTGTCCGGATCATGACCTATTCCATGACCCGGACATTCTGGCCACTGCCCATGGCCACAGGCTACCCCCCAGTCACTAAAGCTATACCGCTATTTTTTTTAACTACATTATGACACTTGTCAAATAATAAAATACTGCCACATCTGCAAAACCATGCTTGTAGATCCTTGCCAATGCGCCTTATGCAAGTTTGCTGGAAATCCACCCACATTTTATTTTTTCAAAAGTGTCCAATGAATGCACATACAATCGTCATATAAGCTACCCCCACTTCACAAAATACATTGACTTTACGAAAACATTTATATCTAGATCTATAATCTTTTTGCAAACCTTTGTGTACATTTCTGAAATGGCATCACATTTATAAGCCTTTACATTATTTTGGGACCCACCCTCTAATTTTGCTCCCTCTTCACAGAATCCCACCAAACTTTGCAAAAACATTTATATCTAGATCTATTATCAGTTTGCCAAAAGAAGTGTAGATTCATCAAATGACACCTCATTTATAAGCCTATACATAATTTTAGCACCTCCTTCTAATTTTCCCCCCTCTGCACAAAATCCCACCAAACTTGGTAAACTCATTCGAAATCAGGTCAGAAATATCCCATCCCATCCTCATCACCCCTCACCTCCACAGAAATTATTTGATAAGTTTGACAAGTGCAATGCTCAGAAAATAATATTGTCCCGAGGGTTCGGGCATGTATTTTTATACATCCGTTGATCTATCACACAAACATTTCCAATGCACCTTACCTCACTTTTCCTCTCTTATAAACATGCAAAATCTTGCAGCAGGGCGCGGCCATCTTGTGCTACTCTTATCATTACTGCATCGGCCTAAGGTAAACTGCCCTGATGTCACTAATTCATATGCCCTGCTCCTGAGCCTCACATCACCAAACCTAGTGATATTCTCCACCTTTCTCGGTGACGTTCCTAGTCAGCGTAGCCAAATGCGCCCAAAATCACTTGCGTGACGTGACGCAGAACCTGAAAATCAACACACATCGACTCACAACACAGCACGTCACAATTCGGAATATTAAACCGTACTTCAAAAGAAAACAACAACACTGTACAATTTGTAAAGTACTTTTATTTCACAATAAATGCTCCGAGAACATCCGACTATTGCCATATTCAATCAAATTGTAAATTTGTTTCTTCGCTCGCGATCCAAAATGTTTACCGTGAGGCATGCGTTGTTCTTTTTGCGTACACAAGCTGTTCATTTTCGGTAAAAGAAGCGCTTGGATCGCACAGTGAATTCCAGTGCTTCTGCATCAACTTGGGGCTAGACCACCGTAAAGGATGTTATGTTGCTCCTAATCGCTAGTACAGCGTAAGGGCATGTGGGCCCTTGGCGATCGTCCCCAAAAAAGAGTCACTGTGAGCCATTTGTTCACATCTATATGCAGCTGACGGTTAAAAAATCCGTAAGTTGGCATCTGGAATCTATGACAATCACAGAATGGCAGGATGTACCTCAGCCGAAAACATAACAGAAATGTGTCTCAGTAACCGATCTTTATTACAGTTTGTCTATTGACTTATTGATTCAGCATAGAGTTTAAACTAGCGATTAGCACTGACATGAAACAATCTCAACAGAGAGAAAACAACGTGGAAAGTGGTACACAATTCGAGATGGTCATACATGCACCTCCACCTACCCCTGCCTAAGCCCAGCTGCCTGGCACCGGATAGGCTACTGGTGCTACTTCTTGGCCTATAAGGCGCCGGCAGGCATAAAGCCGGCCCACCTCACCAAGGCACAGGAAACAAGGCTGCCTCCTGTCCTCAGCCTGTCACCAGCCTTCTGCTTCTGCCGGAATCCCTGTGTGGCTTACCCCAGCACCCATGCGTCTTGAAGGTAACAGTAACGCCTATTGGCTGGCATTTTGTGACTGTCTTTAAACATTTCTGAACGTGTCTGCATTTAACTTGTGCTCCGTGCCCAGTACACCCTCCCAATCTAATCCCACCAGCAGCTGCCGAAGCTAGGACTTCTCTGCACTAAGTCCTGATGCTCACCATGCTCCCGTTTGTGACTGTAATATATCATGTGCCTGCATAGTGCTTTTACATGACCCCCCAATTTTGCGAGATTATGAATAGACAAATGTATCCTACGTGCTGCATCCACTGAATTACTGCCTAACTATTAACTATTGACCTTAGACTGATGAATGTAACAGCCCCTACTATTGTTGTATGATCATCCCTTATAGGGGTCTATAGCAATTAGCTGAACCATCACTGCTTCACCAGTCATATGTACTCATAGCCTTCACTGTGCCCGCCATATTTAGACTTACCTTCATTGCTTCAAATAATTACATGCATCTTAATCTATTATTGTTACTAGGCTACATTGACCAGCCTAGATGTGCCCTGCGCCCACAATTGCATTTAGCCTATGTGTGTTCTGCACTGACTAGCCTAGATGTGCCCTGTGCCTACAATTGCATTTAGCGTTTGTGTGTTCTGCACTGACTAGCCTAGATGTGCCCTGCGCCTACAATTGCATTTAGCCTATGCTTGTTGTGCACTGACTAGCCTAGATGTGCCATGTGCCTACAACTGCATTTAGCCTGTGTGTGTTCTGCACTGACTAGCCTAGATGTGCCCTGCGCCTACAATTGCATTTAGCCTATGTGTGTTCTGCACTGACTAGCGTAGATGTGCCCTGCGTCTACAATTGCATTTAGCCTATGTGTGTTCTGCACTGACTAGCCTAGATGTGCCCTGCGCCTACAATTGCATTTTGTTAAGATGGGTATCACGTGAGTGAAGCGTACCTGAAGACTTGGAAGAAGGTCTTGACGTGGCAGCCAGACTGACGACTGTCTTCCGATGAGTAAATGACGCGGGGAACCGGCCTCTCCGCCACCCAAGGTTGAAACAGGGTGGAAGATGGACCGACTCCCAACGCCACGGGACGCACTCTCCTGATTTGCGTGGCGTCAGGACAGTGCAAGCACTGACAGGAGAGGCAGATGTCGAATGTCCTTAGACTGTAGAGTCCGAAGTTGGTGGTTGAGCCAGGCACCCGCAAACCACTGGAGAATCAAGGACGGTAGGCAGGTGGAAGGTCCGACTGGGAAGCAGCTGGTCGACTCAAAATCCCAAAGGAAACAGTTAACAGC
Organism: Ambystoma mexicanum; assembly: GCF_040938575.1. Lineage (NCBI taxonomy): Eukaryota > Metazoa > Chordata > Amphibia > Caudata > Ambystomatidae > Ambystoma > Ambystoma mexicanum. The sequence goes on from NC_090937.1 coordinate 156,462,422, forward strand.
TCAGGCAGAGTGTGGGAACCAGACCCAGGAACTAGACAGTGAAACCAACCCAGGAACAGGACTGGGAAACCAACCCAGGAACAGGACTGGGAAACCAACCCAGGAACAGGACTGGGCAAGGACAGAACACGGGAACCCAGGGGAGAAGAAACTGAGCCCCAAGGATGGGGACCCCGGGACCCAAAAGGACCTCCAACACACCAAGAAGGGAAGGACCAGAGCCACAGTAGGGGCCAGAACCCAGAGAAGGATTCAGGCAGGAGCGGGCGAAAATGCAGGGCCGGAACAGGTGAGCAACAAAACGAGCGAAGAACACGATCAGGGCATAACCGCGTTGAGACGCGACTTGCCCCTGATCGTGGCTCGTTTTATAGGATGGCCGGCACCCGAGAGGCTTGAAACGCAAACCGTCTCGTTACTGGGTGCCGGCACATCCAAAGCGAGGCTCGAAACGCAAGCTCTCGCCGTGGAGAGGGCCCAATCTACTGCGCATGCGCGGAACCGAGACCGTGGTCTCCCGCGCATGCGCAGAGGACTCCCGACGAGAACCCTAGAAGCTCTCCCCATGGCGGATCCCCGCAAGCGAAAGCGCGGGTAGATCCGCCAAGAGGGAGGAGAGCGAGCAGGTGTGGAGGACCCCGGTCTCCAAGTAAGTGGCGTGACACATTTAGCCTATGTGTGTTTTGCATTGACTAGCCTAGATGTGCCGTGCGCCTACAACTTCATTTGGCCTATGTGTGTTTTGCATTGACTAGCCTAGATGTGCCCTGCGCCCACAATTGCATTTAGCCTACGTGTGTTTCCTTTGACTAGCCTAGATGTGCCTTGCGCCCATAATTGCATTTAGCTTATGAGTGTTTTGCATTGACTAGCCTAGATGTGTTCCAACTACAACATAGGCTAGGTATAGCACAGAAGTCCCGTCCCCCTTATCATCTACACTGAATCAACACTTAGATGGTAGTATGTCCTCAGCATAGTTTGACAATGACCTCTGCCTACTTGACTAAGGATAGACATCTCAGACTTAGGTCTAGATTATCTCCTATCTATGAACCTTATAGAAACTTCCCTAACAACGTCAATAATCGAACGACTACCCGGTCTAAGGACCCCTTCCCCACACTAACGCAAACTACTAATACCACGGACAAAACTCCCCCTAAAAATCACACTTCCCGAGATACCCTCTCTCACAAAACCTTGCTAACTGCCAACCCTGACAGTACCCTAATGCTAACAGGGTCCCTCATAAACTCTAGATCAGTGGTAGCCCATGCTACTGAAATTGCAGACATCTTAAATAATGACAATCTCGATTTACTAGCCATAACTGAGACTTGGCTACATGAGGCCGCAGGACCAACTATCATGTTAGCAGTTCCTGACAACTACCAAATCATTAGAGTGGACCGGCCGAATGCCAGAGGTGGTGGCCTAGCCATCATCTTCAAAACAACCCACCCTATTAGACTTGCCACCTCAGCTCCCTTTACATCCTGTGAAGTACTAATGTCATGATGCCTACCCCGGGCATCAGGACCAAGGCCCTCATCTCCGTGAGCAGGCATCCAGACATTTGTTTAAACCTCAGCAGCCCCGGCTAGGGGCTGTCTGGTTTCAGTCCTGGCGCCTTAGGCGCCAGGCTCATCATAAAAATCAGTCCTGGCGCCATAGGCGCCAGGTTCATAGACTTTACTTACTTGATGCAGACCATGCTGCAAAAGAGCCCAAGCCTACATGAGGCCTGGATGGGACTATTTTGTTACAGGGACTATTTTGTACTCGGGCGTGGCTCTAGGGAACTTCTTACCTGGAACTACTTTGGAGGCTATTTAAACCACACCCGAACAGCAGCACATGCTTTGCATTATTCTGCATCCAGCAGCGTGACGCTCACCGTGCCTGCAGCCAGCATCCAGTCTTCTGCCACGCCCGCGTGCCTGCAGCCAGCATCCAGTCTTCTGCCACACCCACCTCGAATCCAGAGCTCCTAGAATAAAGAAGAAGAAAAGGATTAGGTTAGAAAACAATCTTATTTCCAATTCCTCACCTAATTCCGGAACCATTTCATCTCCGGACCTGGAAAGTACATCAGTCCTGCAAGCGTCGCTTCGCCAGCTCCAGCAAGGCACCATACTCAACAGTTCTCGCAGCATCTTTCGATCTGGCACTGTCCATCATTTCTTTGCCGTAATCTGGCACCTAGGGGACACAAGAAAAAACAAGGTGAACCAAGGGAATCAACAAATACAACCTCTTACCACCATAGACTTACCTGATTTACCACCGGCGGTATTATTCCATAACTCTCCACATTTTCATATGCCGCATCTGTAAAGAGGGAGAAAAACAACACGTTAACGCATGCAATAGTTACCGGACAGCGTTGGGTAACACAGACTCTTACCTGAATGCCAGCAGCAGCTACGAGACCACCTTCTCACGAACTCAGTTGCAACTTAAGGAAGGAAGGGGACAAGAGTGAACATCGGGCACATTGAACTCTTTGAACTTGATACTTACCAATCCCGCCAGGGACTTCAGAGTCAATACTTACCGGAACTCTCCCAACGCCTTCAAACCAGTGAAGTAACTGGTATCTACGCGCCCCTGCAAGACACGCAGGATGGAGAGCTCATCTTTTACGAACATATGGTGAGGTTACTAAGGGGATATCGGAGGTGATTAGTGGGGGAGAGTGAGAACAGTTGGGAGGCCATCACTAAAACCCACAGGTGGATAATCCCTGTCTCCACTTGCAGGAAAATACTTCTTCGGGTCCAGCAGACAATACTAGGTGGGCCAGTCCAGACAGTCATCTCTGCACTACGCATCATGTTGAAGGAGACCGCAGCTGTCCGGGTCCGATCGACACCCCTGTGGGGTCCAGGTGAGCGTTACAGAACGCGAAGCCTCTACAAATACCCACCCGGGTGTTATGGAAACCTCGGAAACTGACCAACTGGCCCAATTATTGGGGGAACTTAGGGCGGAAGTACATGCCGCTCGCCAAGAGACTAATGCTCTCAGGAGAGAACTGATTGTCTCAAAGGAGCGCACGGATGATCTGGCTAGGCAACTACTACAAAACCAAGCTGGGCAAACGCCCCTATCTGGATATGGGGGAAACCCAACCCCAGTTTCATCAAGCAATCCTGTGCAAGTGGTTTTATCAGGAAATATTCCGTTAGCTCCACCCGAACGCTTTGCTGTGGACCCCAAAAGGTTCGCCGTGTTTATGAACCAATGCTGCTTGCACTTTTTATGCAGACCGGGAGCCTTTCCAAATGACCAAGCCAAAGTAGCCTTTGTATTGTCATATCTTAGTGGCAGCGCAGCGGATTGGTCCATTCATTAGTCAACCAGGATGATCCTCTTCTCCAGGATTTTCAGGGTTTTCAAAGGAGCATGGAAAAACTATTCGCCAGACACTCACAGGGTCAAGCCCTGGATAACAAACTTTTATCCTTACGACAAGGTAACCAGGATCTGCTAACCTATATTGCAACCTTCAATAGGTTGGTGGTGGAAACCGGGTGGCCGGAGGAAAAATGAATTACATTGTTTCATCGTGGACTTCGGGGAGAACTCAAAGATGTCTTTGCTCAAGTTGTGAACCCACCTCAGGATTGCACAGAATTTATAGACTTAGTGGTCCAGCTAGACCACCGACTTCAGAACCGAAAGACTGATCGAGCTAAGTTCGAGAACCGGGTATTGGTTAAACCCAACGTTGCCCCCAAAGGAACAGATGCATCTGAACCTATGCAGATCGGGGGGGTTAAAGGACCCTTAACTCAAAAGGAAAGAGAAAGAAGACAACAGATGCAGTTGTGTCTGTACTGTGGAACCTCAGGACATTTTCTACAGGATTGCCCTACAAAACCACCCAAGAAGTTGGTAGGAGTTGCTGATAAAAGCCACATAGAGCCTGATTAGGGAAACGACCACGCCCGACAAGCGTAGAGGTCCACTTGCCGAGCTTAAAGAAGGACACTCAGACCTCGCATCTGATCATCCCAATGGTCCTACTTGATCCCAGGCAGCCATCACGTATGCACGCAGTAAGGGCATACATAGATAGCGGGGCCGTAGGAAACTATATGGACCACAAATTGGTGTCAAGGATGAATCTACCTCTTTGCAAAAAGACCACTTCGGATGTCATCACCACAGTTGTTGGAACTGAGATTGCCTCGGGGCCTGTAACTCATTCCACTACATAGATGACACTGTTGAATCAAGATGGGCATCGAGAGACTATTGTGTTTGATCTAATCAAAGCCCCACAGATCCCGATAATACTGGGGATGCCATGGTTGGAAACACATAATCCTTGTATAGATTGGCGAGAGAAGAGAATAACCTTCCCGGATTGTGCACACACCTGTTACCCGGAGAAAACTTTGAACAAAGGACTGGCTACAGTCGTTAACCCAATCGTGCAGTTACCTCAGGAATACCAAGAATTTCAGGATGTTTTTCAAAAAGAACAGGCCAATACATTACCTCTTCACAGATCATACGTTTGTCAAATCGACCTCGTACCCGGTGCACAACCCCCATGCAGTGCAATCTACGCTCTCACGGAACCTGAAAACCGTCACCTACGGGAATACTTGGACCAATACCTTGCTAATAATGGCTTTATTCGTCCTGCCAAGTCTCCTGCATCCTCAGCTTTATTCTTCGTGCCAAAAAAGGAAGGTGACCTTAGAACGTGCATAGTTTACCGCGCATTAAATCAGATCACAGTAAAAAACCGATACCCATTGCCTCTGATCCCCGAATTACTAGGCCAAGTAAAGGATGCTTTTATCTACACTAAGTTAGATCTCCGAGGGGCATATCATCTGGTACGTGTCAAGAAAGGCGACGAATGGAAGACTTCCTTTCGCACCAAGTACGGATTATTGGAATATCAGGTAATGCCCTTCGGGTTGTGTAATGCACCAGCAGCCTTCCAGTATTTTATGAACGATGTCCTTCGTGAACTCATTGACGTCTGTGTTGTCGTATACATAGATGATATTCTAGTATACTCCTCCTCAGAATCGGACCATGTTAAGCACGTGCGTGCAGTCCTTGAGAAACTACGCCAGCACAAGTTATATGCAAAATTGGAAAAATGTGTTTTTCAAGCTACGGAAGTTGAATTTCTTGGATTTATCCTGACTCCAAAAGGAGTCCGAATGGACTCTGGAAAGGTGGACGCAATTCTCAAGTGGCCATCACCCAGTTCAGTCAAAGGGGTAAAAAGCATGCTCGGATTTGCTAATTTCTACCGCAGATTCATTCCGGACTTCTCCCATGTTGTACACCCCATCACAGCACTTTTGCGAAAAAACAAACGCTTCTTGTGGACCGAAGAGGCTGAAAAGGCCTTCCAAGAGCTGAAAGCGAAATTCACATCAGCACCTGTCTTAAAGCATCCACGCCCTGAGCTTCCATACATAGTAGAAACTGATGCATCCAGTTTAGCCATGGGCGCTGTCCTGTCCCAGAAGGATCCTGAAACCGGTCAACTTCACCCAGTAGCGTTTTGGTCCAGAAAGTTCTCAGCACCTGAGTTAAACTATGCGGTTACCGATAAAGAGCTATTAGCCATCAAATCCACCTTTAAGGCTTGGCGGCACTATATTCTTGGTGCCAGACATACTATAACCGTAATCACCGATCACCGGAACCTGCAGTATTTAAAAACATCCAAAGCCCAATCATCGCGACAACTTCGATGGGCATTGTTCTTTGCTGAATTCGATTTCATGATCACTTATCGACCAGACTGCAAAAATGGCAAAGCAGATGCCTTATCCCGAATAGGGATGGGAGAAGCATATGCAAACCCGGAACCGGTGCCAATAATTCCTGAGCAAAGAATTCTTGGCATAACTACTCTACAGACACTAGAAGATATTCATTCAAAAATCCAACAACTCTTCAATCCAGCAACCCTGCAGGACTGGGTAAAGAAAGGCCCGGACTACTCAGTCGTCCATGTCCGTTACTATCAAGGACGACTATTTCTACCACACAAGGAAATACAAGAACTAGTCATCTCCAATTACCATGACACCCTGATGGAATGGCACCCAGGTATCGCAAAAACTGAAGCAAAAATTAAGAGACAGTTCTGGTGGCCCACTTGGCGAAAAGATGTAAAGTCATTTGTGATGTCTTGTGGCATTTACGCCCAAAACAAAAGCCAGAAGAAAAAACCTGCTGGTCTTTTACAACCTTTGGATATTCCATCTACACCATGGCACACCTTGTCTTTAGACTTTATTACAGATCTACCTCCATGTAATGGATTTAACACCATCCTAGTTATTGTGAATCTTTTTTCCAAGATGGCCCACTTTATTCCTTTAAAGGGGTTACCTTCTGCTTCGATTCTGGCCAAGGAGTTCCTCGAACATTGTTCGATTACACAGATTCCCTTCCGTATTGGTTTCTGACCGAGGTAGTACATTTATCTCGCATTTTTTGGAAGAAATGTTGTCAACTGGCACAAATCGACGTGAGGCTATCAACAAGTCACCATCCCCAGACCGATGGTCAGACGGAAAGGACCAACCAGACCCTTGAACAGTACTTACACTGCATGCTACACCAGACCGAAAGCAATTGGAAAGATATTTTATGGATTTCCGAGTATGCATACAATAACTCTGTACATTGAGGAACCGGACAAAGCCCTTTTTATACCATATATGGACATCACCCTCGAACCTCAGAACTCGATTCGCCGCCTCAGCACTTAGAAATGCTCGCAGTTAGTCATTTGCACTCTACTATTACACAAGCATTTAAGGAAGCCACAGAACATTTGAAACAAGCAAAAGAGAAATACAAGAAAAATGCTGATCAACATAGAAGTGAAACTCCACAACACCAGATTGGGGATTAAGTTTGGCTGGCTACAAAACATTTACCTCTGAAGGGGACTCAGATTTTTAATCCTAGATATTTGGGACCTTACACCATTAAGGCCATTATCAACTCGGTGGGCGTCAAATTGGAATTACCCTCTAATATGCGAATTCATCCTGTCTTTCATGTTTCAATTCTAAAACCAGTTCAACCAGGGACAAGATTAACCAAACCACCTGACCCCATCTTGATAGATGGAGAACCTGAATTCGAGATAAAAAATATCCTGGACTCCAAGATGATTAAATCAAAACTTTTTTATTTGATCGATTGGAAGGGCTACGGACCACAAGAAAGATCATGGGAGCCTAGCGACCACGTTCATGCACCTCGGTTGGTGAAAAGATTCCATCGGAACTTCCCAGACAAACTGGGGGCGGGGGGAAGAACAACTTTAGGAGGGGCTTTGGGGGGTGGAGGGGGAGTGCTGTCATGATGCCTACCCCCGGGCATCAGGACCAAGGCCCTCAGTTCCGGGAGGCATCCAGACACTTGTTTAAACCTCAGCAGCCCCGGCTAGGGGCTGTCTGGGTTCAGTCCTGGCGCCATAGGCGCCAGGCTCATAGACTTTACTTACTTGATGCAGACCATGCTGCAAAAGAGCCCAAGCCTACATGAGGCCTGGATGGGACTATTTTGTTACAGGGACTATTTTTTTACTCGGGCGTGGCTCTAGGGAACTTCTTACCTGGAACTACTTTGGAGGCTATTTACACCACACCCGAACAGCAGCACATGCTTCGCGTTATTCTGCATCCAGCAGCGTGACGCTCACCGTGCCTGCAGCCAGCATCCAGTCTTCTGCCACGCCCACGTGCCTGCAGCCAGAATCAGTCTTCTGCCACGCCCGCCTCGAATCCGGAGCTCCTAGAATAAAGAAGAAGAAAAGGACAAGGTTAGAAAACAAACTTATTTCAAATTCCTCACCTAATTCCGGAACCATTTAATCTCCGGACCTGGAAAGTACATCAGTCTTGCACGTGTCGCTTTGCCAGCTCCAGCACAGCACCATACTCACCAGTTCTCACAGCATCTTTCGATCCGGCACTGTGACCATCATTTCTTCGCCGTAATCCGGCACCTAAGTGACACAAGAAAAAACAAGGTGAGCCAAGGGAATCAACAAATACAGCCTCTTACCACCATAGACTTACCTGATTTACCACCGGCGGTATTATTCCATAACTCTCCACATTTTCATATGCCGCATCTGTAAAGATGGAGAAAAACACGTTAACGCATGCAATAGTTACCGGACAGCATTGGGTAACACAGACTCTTACCTGAACGCCAGCAGCAGCTACAAGACCTTCTTCTCACAAACTCAGTTACAACTTAAGGAAGAAAGGGGACAAGAGTGAACATCGGGCACATTGAACTCTTTGAACTTGATACTTACCAATCCCGCCAGGGACTTCAGAGTCAATACTTACCGGAACTCTCCCAACGCCTTCAAACCAGTGAAGTAACTGGTATCTACGCGCCCCTGCAAGACACGCAGGATGGAGAGCTCATCTTTTACGAACATAAGGTGAGGTTACTAAGGCGATATCGGAGGTGATTAGTGGGGGAGAGCGAGAACAGTTGGGAGGCCATCACTAAAACCCACAGGTGGTTAATCCCTGTCTCCACTTCAGGAAAATACTTCTTCGGGTCCAGCAGACAAGACTAGGTGGGCCAGTCCACAGTCATCTCTGCACTAGGCATCACGTTGAAGGAGAGCGTTGCTGTCCGGGTCCGATCGACACCCCTGTGGGGTCCAGGTGAGAGTAACAACTAACCGCCAAATTGCCCCTCTCCAACAACCGTACTCTAACTATCCATTTGATATATAGACCCCCTGGGCCTCTAGGCACCTTCGAAGACGACCTAACCAGTCTTCTAGCCGACAACACAAAAGATCACTCCCAAACACTACTGCTGGGAGATTTCAATTTAGGCTTTAATGATACTGACAACAAACATGCTGAATCTATTGCTGCCTTACTAAATGACCACAGTCTTATGCAAAAAGTCCTCTCACCAACGCATATCAAAGGAAGGACCTTTGACTGGGTATCCGAACTAAACTGCAACATCAACATTACCGATATCGTCCCACAATCCTGGACAGATCATCACTTAATAAATTTCTCTGCCGCATTAGACCTCCTCAGCCCCAAGCCTAATAATATGGCACCGCCTCTCCCTACCAGAAGTAAGAAGGACATCACTTCTGAAAAACGTATCCCTCTTCTCCTCCCTGCCATCTCTGGAATGGAAAATAACCCTGACGCATTGGTAAATACTTTTAACAATGCTATGACTAAGGCCCTGGACATGATTGCTCCTGTCAAACTGCGCAAAGCTAGGCAAGTAGCGCACCTGAATGCTTGGTTCACCCCCCAACTCAAATCCTTAAGATCACAAAAAAGGAAACTCCAGTCCATTTGGCGTCACTCCCCTTCTGAAAATAACAAAAATAACCTAACGGAATTTGTGAGAATGTACAAAAAATAAATAACCAAAGCCAAAAAGAACACCTTCAATGACAGGATTGAGAAAGTTAAATCCAACACTAAAGAATTATTCTCCATCCTCCGCGAACTAGAATCCCCAATTCAACCGGTAGACAATGCCCCAAAGAATAAAGTATGGTGTACTAACATGCAAAATGCTCTATCGAATAAAATCCTGTCCTTACAATGCAAAATTGCAACAAAAAAAGGCCTCACTACTACTCACTGACCAACAAACTAGTCAACCTTCGCTGACTAGGACAACCACACCCTTTAGATTCAAGACTATCTCCATAATTGAAACAGAAAAAATAATACTCTCCCTCAAACCTTCTAACTGTAAAGGCGACACGTGCCTAGAAACAGATAATACAGGATGCAGCTAGAGACCTAACCCCTTTTATCTCCAAGTTGATAAACTCCTCATTTAACACTAATACAGTACCGGCCAATCTTAAAGAATCCTGGGTTCTACCATTACTTAAAAAACAAACTCTGGACCCCTCTATCCCTACCAATTACAGACCCATCACCACTGTGCCATTTCTACTTAAAATGTTAGATAGAGCTGCTTGCATACAAATTTAGGACTATCTAGAAGCCAACCATCTATTTGGCTCACGAAGATCGAGCTTCCGCCCTCTCCATGGCACTGAAACAGCGCTGTTAGACCTTAAGACACAAATTGAAGAACTAAAGGATAATGGAAAAATAGCTTTGCTACTCCTAGTGGACTTGTCGGCAGCGTTCGACTTGGTGGACCATGCAGTGTTATGCAACCACTTCCAATCTGCCGCCAACTTCACCAAAGATGCTATAGCTTGGGTCCAATCCTTCTTAGCTAACCGGACCATGAGAGTCTTCTCTCCTTCAGCCCACAAGATTCCTGCATCTCCCCTACTATGTATAATATCTTCACCAAGCCTCTGTTTGACCAGTTGGATAGACTGGGTGTCACCTACACTAATTATGCAGATGACACACAGATCCTCATACCCCTTTCGGGCAACTTCGAGACTGACTCAGCCTTGGTGAACAAAATATACACCCTCATTCAGGCATGGGTGGCATCCCATGGCCTCTGCCTGAATGACGAAAAAACAGAATTACTAATCTTAGGTTCTGAAGCTAATATCCAAAAACTCAGCCCAAACTGAACATCCTTCAACATTGATAACAACCCTATCAAGGTGATGTCTGTAGTTAAAATTTAGGATTCTACTTGGACTCTTCTTTCACTCTTAAAAAGCAAGTCAATTCCCTTGCCTCATCCACAACGTACACTTGCAAACTCATCAGAGCTTCCAGACCATACCTCTCGAGAGCGAGCTGCACCACACTAGCCAACGCTCTTATGTCAAGATTAGATTACTGTAATGCCCTGTACTCGGGGGCCAACAAATACATTACAGACAAAATCCAAAAACTGCAGAATAACGCCCTGAGGGCAGCAATTGAACATCCCTTACAGAGAGCATATTACTGAATTCAGGAAGGAGGTTAACTGGCTGAAAATAACGGACAGACTTATCCTCAAAACAGCATCCCTCACCTCCAAATGCCTGAATAACCTAGCACCCCCATACCTTATGGATAAAATTACCAGGAGAACAGCTACCGGTCCTACGAGATCTGCTAACTCATTTAGGTTAGAGATTCCTAGATTCAAACGCTCGACAAGAGGAACCAGTTTCCCTGTTAAAGCGGCACCATGTTGGACCAAATTACCAGTTGACCTCAGACTAGAACAACTCTACCCTATATTCAGACATAAGATACTCAATTGGCTACACACTAACGACACATAACTGCCGAACTACACTTCTACCTCTCCAGCCCCTACACGACCCTTTGTTCCCTCAAACTACACTGTAGATTGGTTAACTATACACGCATGGTCGTCTGTTCTGTCATATTTGCATGCACCATGGATACACATTAACGTAGACATGTAAGGTTGTATATACATATCTGTATATGTATGTGTGCATATATTGTTACTCACGATAATGCCTCCTTGACTTACCAAGAGAATTGCTTTGCATATAATGTATCTTGTACCTGTATTTTTGCTCCTACTGCAATCCCTGCTCTATCTATTGCTACCTTGTACTGTAACTAAGTTTAAGATTTCTTGTTTCTGTTGCGCCCGTCTACCCTAAGGGCTTGTTGCGCATTACCAAACAAATAAACAAACAAACAAACATGACATTTTAATCAAATATTAGTGTTGAGCCTGGGGGAACCGAGTGGTGGTCTACATGCACCTCGATGCTGTACTCCCCATAAGCACGTTAGAAAGACCACTACACACAAAGGTTGTACTTACGTTTCATTGCAATATGCCACACAGAACAAACAAATAGAATCTAACCCAGAAATAATGTTCAGATAATAATAAGTTAATGCTTGTTCGGGTATACAATCATCGAAAATCAAACTTACATTATAATCACCATTTCCTTTCTCTTGGCGTAACTCGGACCGTAATGCACACTGCGTTCGCACCAACGATTCATGATGAACTGAATTTACATGTTCCTTAGCCCACTTTTTGGAATGCATAACCTTATCATATCTTCATTATTACAAACCTCCTTCCATTCAATTCCTTTTGGAATGGTCCCTTTCTCTCAAGGTCAAAAAAACAATTGAACCTTATACTGTTTGTCCGATGCGTGGGCTTCCTTACCTCACAAGCAAAAATTCAAAGCTGGTGACCTTCACTCAGAATCAACATACAGTCTTAGTTTGCAACAACTTGCCTCACCGCATCCATGAGAACTGTTCTTCTGATCCACGTGCATCAAGCACTGCAGGTGGCTGCCTGAGTTGCCAGGCTCTAGGGGGCGCCAGTCTGACTCCATTCTTATTTTAATGACATTTTAACACAGACATCATTAGCCCCTTATTTGCCACGCTCTGGGTGTAGCACCATCACATCAATTTAAACATCAAGCCTTTTAATTAAGAGTGTAAAATAACCTGAAATTGCTTTTATTTAATATTAATAAACCAATATAAACAATATAGAGGAACGGGCATTCGGAATCTAGTATTACTCTGCGCTGCTGGCCCATTTCCCCTGGCCAGCAGCACCGGAAGGCGAGAGCCGGCCCGCCCACTACAAGGCCCGCCACGATAAGGCTGGAGCCTGTCTCTGCCCTCATTCCACTACTCTGCAGCGACCAACGACATCGGGAGAGCTGGAGCCCTGCCCCTCATCACCTGCCCTACATCAGGAAAGCAGCATTTCGTCACGACGCTCCATCGAAGGTACTAGGGCCGTGCAACACTGCACCCTCTGCCTTTGCCCTGCCCTCATGCCAACGAAGTGCTCATGCAGCGCCATCTCCCTCTTTTTAAACCTACAAAAAATTGGGGATAATCTGTTCCATGCACGAAGCATGCGAGCGCCCCTAAAATGGCCGCCGCTCTATTTGGCTTCCTTGGTTGCTAAGCAACCTCCTCAGCTGATCCCCGCGAGCAGAGCGCTCCGATTGGCCTAGCAGGCCCGTTTCCCCCGGCCAGCAGCACCGGAAGGCGAGAGCCGGCCCGCCCACTACAAGGCCCGCCACGATAAGGCTGGAGCCTGTCTCGCCGCACGAGCTGTGAGGTGCTAATCCATGCCCGTCGCCACCTCCATCGATGAAAACCCCAACCACTCAGTGCACGCGGACTAGCCCCTACCTGTTGCTCCTCAACTTGTGTCCACACGGCCACCTGCATTGCCCGCATCTGAGCCCTGCCTCCAGTGGAACACACGCGATGCCAGGACCTGCCCGGTGCCCACAGCCACCCGTAAGCATACTGCGCCCCGCTAACTGCTAAGCTGTTAATTGAACTCTGACATTAACCACTCTGTTACTCCTTGCTGCGCCTCACCCATTGTACTGTATCCTCCCTCTTGTAGCCATACCTGATCATCTAACTGCAAGTTTACCGTATGATAGCCAGTCCTTATACCTCTGGGCACACTCACCACCGTCTATGCGCACTGCCTACATCTGCCATACGACTGTGCACAGCCACCTAGCTCCATAACATTGTGCATATACTAGCCTATACACCTAGCCTAAAGTCGATTCTACCTACCTGTATGCTCTTAGCCTAAAGTCGAATCTGCCTACTTGTATGCACCTAGCCTAAAGTCAAATCTGCCTATTTGTATGCACCTAGCGTAAGGTCAAATCTGCCTATTTGTATGCTCTTAGCCTAAAGTCGAATCTGCCTATTTGTATGCTCTTAGCCTAAAGTCGAATATGCCTACTTGTATGCACCTAGCCTAAAGTCAAATCTGCCTATTTGTATGCTCTTAGCCTAAAGTCAAATCTGCCTATTTGTATGCTCTTAGCCTAAAGTCGAATCTGCCTATTTGCATGCACCTAGCCTAAAGTCGAATCTACCCATTTGTACACACCTATACCTCTCACCCATACCCCAGGCAACAGCCACCATACTCAACATGGCCTACATCCACCCCAACAGGCTTCCATGCTCCGACTCCATTCGCCCTACTCTGTTCCTACCAGCTTTACTCACACACGAGCGCCACAACCACAAATCCCCATCCACTAACTCTGTCCCTAACCCCAAATCCACTGCCGGAAGCACATCCCTCATGCTACCGGTGCACACAAGAAACACTAGACTAGGAGCCTGCACCTCCACAGCTCACACCAATCCTCATAAACTCTCACTGCAGTCACTCCCCACACCCTCGTCTATCACTCCCATTTCTATACCCAACACTAAACTCCATACCAACACCACCAAACACCACACCAACTCCGCCACACCGAGCACACACGAACCCTCCCAAATCCAACTGGCTCTCATTAACGCCAGATCCCTACAAGCACACGCCACAGAAATACACGACCTAATCTCTGACCTCGAGCTAGACGCTCTAGCCATTACAGAAACTTGGCAGCATGAAGCTTCTGGACCAGCCATATGCCAGGCCCTCCCCCCTGGGTACATCATCCTCCGTCAAGATAGACCAACACACAAAGGCGGAGGTGTGGCCCTAATAGTCAAAGAAACACTGAAGGCTAGACAAATCAAACCCATCAGACCCGAGAACTTCGATGCCCTATCAGTAAAAATCTCCTTCTCTCCCAGCGACACCATGACAATGCACCTTATCTACCGGCCGCCAGGCCCACTCCTGAACTTCCAAGCCGACATCATACACCTCTGAGGGAACAACCTCAAACCTAATACTAAAGCCATACACCTGGGAGACCTGAACCTCGGATTCAACGACAAAAAACACAAACATAGTAAAACCTTTGCTAAAGCCCTTCTAGACCTCCAATTCATTCATAGAGTTGACTCTGCCACTCCCACTAAAGGCCGCATACTAGACTGGCTAGTCGACCACAACTGCAAGGTAGACATCAGCTCAAACACGCCAGAACCATGGACCGACCACCACCTCATCCACTTTTACATCCCAACAAAGGCAGCCATTAGCCAAAACCTTCCTATGCCAGCTGCCCGAGCCAGATCAAAAAAGCTACTCACTAAAGAGAGAATGTGTCCACTCCTAGAAGTCTCAGCATTAGCATCACCCACCTCCAACAACCCCGAAGAACTAGTTGAACTTTACGACACCACCATTAAAGAGATCATCGACACAATTGCCCCATTAGAGACAAAAAAAGCGAAAAAATTCTTCCACGCCAACTCATGGTTCAACCAAGACCTACGCGACCTAAAAACGCTCAAAAGACAAGCAATGAAAAAATGGCAATCCTGCCCCTCCGCCCTACTACGCGACTCATACCTAACTATTGCTAAACAAAACAAAAACGCCATAGCCAAAGCTAAAGCCGACACATACAACACTAGAATCGACAATGCCCAATCACACTCAAAAGAACTATTCACCATCTTCAATGAACTAGTCATACCGCCCGCATCAAACAGTCAAAGACGAGAAGTGGTGTAATGACATCCAGAAGGCTATGCTTGACAAAATAGACCTACTCCAAAAGAAAATCAAAGCCAAACTTGACAATTCTTCTCACAAAACGCGGACTGCCCCCAGCCCTAAACACCATACCCAACATAACAGCAACTCTCCACCGCCATTTACCTTTAGAAAGGTAACCGCTCATGAGGTCCTACGCATCATGAAACAAATAAAACCCTCACTCTGCAAGCCTCATTCGCCACTGGCTCGGTACCCTCCTCCCTCAAGGAATCCTGGGTTCGCCCACTACTAAAAAAAAAAAAAAAACACTCTAGACCCAGACTCGCCTAACAACTACAGACCCATTACAACAGTGCCATTCCTGCCGAAAATCCTGGATAAGGCCGCTTACCTACAGATACAAGCCTACCTTGAATCTCACAACATCCTAGGCAAGAGACAGTCCAGTTTTCGCCCACGCCATGGCACAGAGTCGGCACTACTCGACCTAAAGAACCAACTCCTAAAAAATATGGATAAGACAAATGTGCCATCCTCTTACTCCTTGACCTGTCGGCTGCATTCGACCACAAAACCTTAAGGACACACCTCACCAATACAGCTCACTTCTCGGAAGAAGCCACAACCTGGATCTCATCCTTCCTGGAGGGCAGAGCTATGAGGGTCTACTCAGACCAAGCGTCAGCCACTCCCTACCCTATCAATTGTGGAGTACCACAAGGGTCCTGCACCTCCCCCACACTATACAACTTATTCACACTCCCGTTATTCAATGACCTAGAAGAATTCGGCATAACATTCACCAATTATGCCGACGATACTCAAATCCTTTTCCCACTAACTGGTGACTACGAGCAAGACCTAAAAACCCTACAAAACACTTATGCCATCATCCAGGCATGGATGGCAGCCAATGGCCTTTGTCTCAATGGAGACAAGACAGAGATCTTACTGGTGGGCCCCAAAGAAACCCTCAGCAAACTAGACCGCAAATACAGCACCTTCTTAATTGAGAACTCGATAATCTCTGTCTCCTCTGCTGTAAAAACACGGAGTATACCTAGACTCTACCCTGTCCATGGACAGACATGTCAGTTACATCTCCTCCTCAGCAGCCCTAACAACCAAAATAATCAATGCAGTAAAGCCCCACCTGTCCACTACAAACCGCCGCAACATCGCCAGGGCCACCATAGGCGCTAAACTGGACTACTGCAACGTCCTCCTACTAGGCACTTCTGCCAAAAACATGAATAGACTTCAGATCGCACAGAACAACGCGCTGAGAGCAGACCTCAATATTCCAAAGAGGGAACACATCTCCCTAGCAAGACAAAATGCCCACTGGCTCCCAGTCAAAGAGCGCATTCAGTTCAAGACTCTCGCCATTACCCACAGATGCACATCCCAATCTGCCCCTAGCTACCTTACTGAACGATACAACCAATCCAGTCACTCAGACCCAAAAGGGACTTGTACGCCAACCAACTCGCAATCCCCAACTTCACTAGTGTTAAAGCTGGCGGCTCGAGTTTCCAAGTTCTAGCGCCAAAAGTCTGGAACTCCCTACCGCCTAAACTAAGAGCTGAAACATCCCTCATAGCTTTCAGAAAAGCTCTGAAAACCACCCTATTTAAGTGAATGTCACTTATAATACTACTGCATGCAACAATGTCTGTAAATTACAACTGTACCATGCTCACTGTTCCCATGTAACCTCGGAACTGTAGCCATGCCTGTAACTATGTCTCCATTTCTGTTCTCTTTATATTCACCATGCCAAGTAAGCTCTCTTGTAACAGCGCCATGATGCCCGAGAGCAGCTGTGCACTTTAAAAATGCAAATAAATAAATAAATAAATACCACAAGGTAAGGTTGGGGTTGCAGACTGCAGAAGCAACAATCTATGTTTACAAGTCCACAATTCCATGATTCCAAAATGCAATCTCTTTCGCCTGTACTTTAGGCGCATATTGTGGAACACCTCCAAATGTACTGTGTGACTTTCGCGACAAAAAAACACCTGTTTTTTGCTTCTTGCAGCCATATCCCATCCCATCCTCATCACCCCTCACCTCCCTAAAGATTATTTGATAAGTTTAACAAGTGCAATGTTGTGTTTTTTAATTTGTTTTTCCCGAGATGTCCGCAGTCACCAAACACGGATCCAAGATGGCGGGCGCATCGAAACAATCCGACCCACCTCACACTTCATCCCAACCAATCGGCGAACACGTCACATGTCCGCGGACATGACGCAAGCCGATTAGCCAATCGGTGTCCTGTCCGTGGAGCGAACAGGGAAGTGTGTCCGCGGAGCGGACATAGATATCACACATTTTTTGTGACCTACTTTTTAGTCGTTTTTTAAAAAGCTACTGGATGGATTCACACCAAATTTACAAAAGCACGCTTTTGGGACCAAGCCGCTGCTCCTGCCGCAAATTTGGTGAAAATCCGTCCAGCGGTTTGGGCTGTAGGCGTGAGCAAAGTTTTTTTCCCCATTCAGTCTATGGGGAAAAAAGACGTTTTAGGACCCCCCCCAAACTTTGCAAAAGAAATCATATAATGATATTTCATTTCACCAAGGAGTTCTATAACCAAATAGAGGAACGGGGCAGTAGGTGTAGAGTTCCTTTATAAGGTCACGTAACACTGAGGTGAATTGCAATATCCTTTTTACGCAAGGTAAGGGGGTAGTTTATTTGTTAGAATACATGGGCATATTTCGGTTATTCCTCTTAATACCTGGCCTCTTGCTTACTCTAATGTAAGTGACCTCCCAGTGCTGCTACATATAATCAGTGTAGAATCTGTTTGGATTAAACCAGAAACACAAATATTCAATTAGTAGTGTGTTGCAGAAACTGTTTTGTGGCATAAATTAAATGATATCCTGCAAATAGATTCTTGCCCTTCTGTCTTAAAATGCGCAGTGCACAAAATAAACATTACAGCACAAACCGTTACTTATCAATTATTGGGTGTAAAATGTCAGTGAGTGCTTCCGGTGATTGCTTACCTGCAGGAGACTCTTTACCATTCGCGCTATCCTAGTGACTGCTGAACTTGATAGGATAAATTACGTGGATTATTTTTACAACGGCGGAGGAGCGGTAGGAGACACTACTTAAAGACATTGCTCTGTGTACACTGGACTATAAATTTTAGGTGCTGTATTGGAGCCCTAATACTATTACTCTTTCTTTTTAGTGTTTTACCCTGCCAATTTTGCAAAGCAATTAAAAGTACCTGCCTGCCTGCCCACGCGCGTGCTTCCCGCGAGTGCTGTTCGGTTGAGCAGCTGAACAGCCCAACCGACAACTCCTCACTTCAGTACCTTGCCTTCTTGACTTGCGGCGTCCGCTCGTAAGTGCATTGGCTTCTGGTTTGCTGTTGGTTATGGTGCTATACACACTGAAATCAAAAATGCCACCGATTCCTTCAAATATCCCATCTGTAATTTTGACATTTAAGCTGCCCACTCTGACCTTAGTAAAAACGGCGACCTGTTTGCATGTTCACAAAAGCTTACCCAATCCAAATCAGTTGGTCCCGAGATCCAAGCATATTATACCCCGGTAGCTCTAGTAAGCAACGTAAATCTACCAATGGCAACAACCAACATGCACATATCAGCCGCTGACACCGAAAGCATTAATGTGGTTTCCACTTCCATACTAGTTGCTAACCTGCTTAGCCAGTTACCTTTTATCTGGGGAAATGGGTGGAGACGCAATAGTCAATGAAACTATATCAGAAAACCATATACAGACCAACCTTCCAGCCTGCCAAGTCATCCAAGTACACAAGGAGGGTTGTGTGGAGATACCTCTTATGTTCTCAAGCAGATAAATCGCAATCTTTGCTGCCAAATGTGATATTTCCTAAAGCCCATGCAAAAGAGGACAAAACTGTTCACTGGCGAAAAAAACAGGTATTACTATTGTGCAATCAGCTAAACAACCAACATATGCTTTTGACTCAACAAATCCTTTATGCAACAATGACTGTGCATCTAAGCCTTTGGAGTCCTGCCCCTCCCACCTCAACCTGCGGATTTCACAATTCAAGATACTCAAACAAGCAAACACAGGCCTTCTCTGGAGTTAAATCTTTCACAATCACCTATTTTATATCCTGAGTCTCCTAGTTCTTCTATAAATTCATCCGTGGCAACTAGTTTATCGTTTGTAAAACCCACTCCTCGCCCATCCTTTGGGTTCAATCATCCTCAAAAGTGTGTTACTCACAGCTCTGAACAACAGTATATGTACCCTTATACTCTTATGCCCTATGCATCCCTTTTCCTCCATACTGCATGGGCCTGAGACGGAACATTTTTCACCAGAAAAAATGTTCTTACCCATTAAATTTAGAGACGTGCCGGGTCGCAGCCCTGGGAGCATGTGCTCCCCTGACTCCGCCCACCGTCACCATTCCTCAGTCCCCTTTTCTGCGTCGACGGGAACGGGCCGATTTCACCAACGCTCCTGGGTTTGGCTTCGGCCATGTAATACCACGCGATCTTCCCCGGATACTTCCTTCTGTCTTTTTTGTCTTCTTTACCAATCAGTTAATCAGTCCTCTGGTGCCACGCTCCTCCCCGGCACATTTCGACTTCAGCAGGTGTCCAGCCTGCAAGTGTCTCTTCCCTACATCTGATCTCCAAGCTCTTTGCCTCCGCTGCCTTGGCCCCGACCACGGCTGGGAGGGTTGTACTGCGTGCAACGCATTTTCATCGCGTGTTCTGAAGAGTAGACTAGCTAAGGGGAGGGAGCTCTTTGAGAAGTCGCCTCCAGAGGACTGGAAGGACTTTGTCAGACGTAAGTCAAGGTCCAAGGAGGGCCAGTCTTTTCCAGCGCACCCTGCAAGGGCGACTCCTTCCCAAGGAAACGCCCGAGTGGGAGGAACCTATCAGGTTCTCACACCAGCATGGATACTGAGGCTAGTTCAGCTACTGCTCGCCAGGCCGAGGGGTCCCTAGATCCTTCCAGAGACAGTGCTGAGGGGCTGCAAGGTTCTTTTACCGGGTGTACACCCGAGAGGCTACGCCCTTGTACCAGCAACATGTCCGAGGGGGCACCTGCACGCTGCACTGCTGCGATACTGCCAAGGGCAACACACCTACCAGGCCCCGGCCTGAGGTGCAGGGTAGCTTTCATAATCCACCGCCAAGAGTCCTGGAGGAGGCTTGGCCCAGTGAGCCAAGTACCACGTCTTTGGCACGTGGCATGCAGCTCGACAAGATGGCTGCTGCACCAGACAAGATGGACGCTCAGCTGATACCGCCCTGAGAAACGGAGCAGGTGGGAGAATGAGTTAGAAGGTGAAACTGGTGTCAACCTGGTATGTGGCCTACAGCTTATCCATCAGCATCGTAGGGCAGGTTTACCCCGCAACCAACTAGATCGCTCCAGCCCCAGCAGCTGCCCGCTACCCTGTCAATATCACCTGTCACCCCAACGGCCTGCAAGGACAGGTTCTTTGAAAAGTTCCTCACTCTCATGAGATCTCCTCGGATGGGGGCCATCCTCAGGGATGTGATCAGGGACATGCTCTCTCTGGCCCCTCCGCCTGCGCCTAGTCATTCCTCCTATGGACCCAGCACGGCAGGCCTTGGTGCAGCCCCTGCTGCCCACGCCAGCTCCTTCAATTCCGGCTTCTGAGAATGGAGGTCCAGGCAGCCTGACCATTCTCTGAAGTCTGCACCGGCGCAAGCAACAAAAGGGGGGCATCAAGAACTTTTTTTCAGTCTCCCTCCTCCGTAGCAGCCTCAGGGAAAGAAGGCATGACGTGTCCCTTCGGGTCGACATGTCTCCGGTGGGGGGTGGCAGGCTTGCCCTTCACGCTCATGTTTGGCGCCAGAAGTTTGCAGACCCCTGGATCCTCTGTGTAGTATCCATTGGGTACCGCTTACCGACCCCTCCCTCTCCTCCCCTCCACTCCCACAGATTTGGACAGCAACTCTGTTGGCGGAAATTTGGTCGCTCGTCGAGAGCCAGGCAGTGGAAGAAAAGTCCCAGCCTCCCAGCGAGGATTGGGCTTCTACTCAAGGATTTTCACCATACAAAAGAACCACCAGGGTGGCCTGCGAGTTGTGTTGGACCTCTCCACCCTCAACCTCTCCCTCCCTCTTCAGAAAGTCAAGATGGTTACGCCAGCACTGATTGCGTATATATTGTGCAGAGGAGACTGGATGTGCTCCCTGGATCTGAAGGACGCTTATCTACACGTCCCTATTTGTCAGCCACATCTCTCTTTCCTGTGGTTCAGGATCATTGGCTGCCATTTCCAGTACAAGATGCTACCCATCAGCCTCATTTCAGCCCCCAGGGTATTTACATTTACCAGGCTTATGAATGCAGTGGCAGCCCTCCTTAGGGCACAGGGCCACCATGTCTACCCGAACCTGAACGACTGCCTCCACACTTCCTCCGCCCTTATGATTACACTCCACGAGCTGGGGTTTTCGATCAACCTCAGGAAGTCTCAGCTGTAGCCTCCTCAGAGACAGACCTTTCTGGACCTCATATGGGACACGATCACCGAGAGATTCTTCCTCTCGGAGGACACGATCACGGCATCAAGAGGGCCGCTACTCACTTCCTCACCCGAGAAGTCACCTCGGCCTGGTGGTCCCAACATCTATTAGGTATCATGGCAGTGGTCCTACTGGCCGTACCCCACACAAGACTCAAGATGAGATTACAGCTGCACTTCGCAGCCTGATAGAATCAGGACCGGGGCTCCCAAGCAGAGCTGGTCGGGATTCCTCCTTCTCTACACACAGACTTCACATGGTGGTCCAGTGACTAAAACCTGCGGACGGGCAAGCCTTTCCGGCATCCAACCCCGCAGGTCACCATCACCACGGATTCCTCCCTGGAAGGCCTGGCGGGCCACTCTTGACAACCACAGTGTCCATGGAGTCTGGTCCCGGCAGGAGCAGGAGTCTCATATCAACTGGCTGGAGCTGAAAGCCATCTGGCTAGCTCGCAAATCTTGCCTTCCGCTCATTGGGGGCAAGGTCATCCTCATCCAGACCGACAACTCCACCAGCATGTACTAAGTCAACAAGCAGGGGGGTTACCAGGTGCCCTCTACCGTGCAGCCTAGCGATCAGCATGTGGGAATGGGCCCTCGAGAATGACAGCTACCTGATGACCATTTACCTTGCGGGCAAGTCCATTCTGGAGACGGACAAGCTCAGCAGACTGGGAGTGGACAATTACGAATGGCATCTGAACAATCAGGTGCTGCTGGAGATCTCAGCAGATGAGGGCCTCCTCAGGTGGATCTCTTTACCTCCTGGGACAACAAGTAATGGCAGCAGTTCGCGTCCTGGCACGGGCAGGGCCCCGGCTCCCTGGGCGACGCATTCCAGATACAGTGGAACGGCATGACAGCATACACCTTCCCTCCCACACCCCTGGTCCACAGGGTGATCTGCAAGATAAAGGAATTCTGTCACCTTAGCATCATTCTGATAGCTCTGTGGTGGCTGGCGAGACCGTGGTTTTCGGAGCTTCTCCGCCTCTCAGACAGGCCTGCCGATGGGCCCGCTCATCTTCTGGCGCAGCAGGGGGCAGGGGCATCCACCCCCTCCACAGAAAATAGACCTTGCAGCGTGGTTCCTGAGCAGGTCACGCTGAAGCACCTGGGTCTATCAAAGGCTAACCTAGAAATGATTCAAAGCAGTAGGAGCAAGGCTACTATGAGCCAGTACAAGAGTAAATGGACTAGGTTCTGTCACTGGGCGCACTCTAAATAAATCAACCGCCTGACATGCTCGCTGGATGATGTGATCTCCTTCTGTGCACACCTTGCTCACTCAGGCATGCAGGTGGATACATGCTGCACCTATCTAGCAGCCATGGGGGCCTACAGAAATTCGGAGGAGGTGGTAGTCTCCTCTTCCAACCCTGTGGTCAAGCGACATTTGGCGGGCCTTGCCAGGTTTTTCCCGCCCCTTCAAAAGACCACACCCCGTGTGGGACCTCAATGTAGTGTTGGGAGCCTTGGCGCCCAAACCCTCTGAGCCAATGGCATCTGTGGACATCAGGTTGGTCACCATTAAAACAGCTCTGTTGGTGGGTCTCACTTCTGCTCGCAGAGTCAGCGAGATCCAGGCATTGGTAGCTTTAGAACCCTACACTACTTTTCACAAGGATAAGGTGGTCCTGAGAACACACCCCACGTTCCTAGCGAAGGTAGCCTCTGCTTTCCATCTGATCGAGAAGATAGTCTTGCCTATGTTTTTTGATGACCCTAAAGACGATGCTTAGAGGGTATTGCACTGTCTGGATGTCAGACGCGCTTTGACAGGACCAAGGACTTGAGCAAGTCAGACGCTCTGTCACCTTCAGGGGTCAAGGCCTGGTTATCAGATGTCCAAGGCATCTATAGCAAGGTGGATGGTTGCGGCCATCGAGGATGCCTATGAGGGGCAGCACAAACCGCTTCCAGCTAACATGCACGCCTACGCTGTGAGAGCCAAGGCCACGGCCATCGCGTTCCAGCGGCAGGTGCCATGGCAGGTCATCAGCAGGGCGGCCTCCTGGGCCACCCCTTCGGCTTTCTGTAAGCACCACTGTTTGGATGCCGGCTCTTAAGTCAATCGTGGTCTTCGGTCAGGTGGTTCTGAGGAACCTCAGGTGGTTCTGAGGAACCTGTTTTCTTAAGGAGGGTCTCCTCTCCACCCTGGGGCTACATTTGGTTGTAATCGCCCATGCAGTATCGAGGAAAGGTGACGGGACGTAAGAGTAATTAACAGTTACTCACTGTAGTGAATAAATTAGTCCATAGTCCCCATTCCTCCATATGTCCCACCATCCTCCCCCTAATAATACTGGTGTCATTAGGCAATGTTAAATATTTTCGACGCGTCAATGGGGACTGAGGAGTGGCACCGGTGGGTGGAGTCAGGGGAGTGCATGATCTCAGGGCTGCACCCCCGCACTCCTAAATTTAAAGGGGAAGACGTTTTTTTCTGGTGAAAAGTGTTCCGTCTCCTGTCCTTAGCGAGGGACGCCCATGCAGTATGGAGGAAAGGGGACTATGGACTAGGAGTACATTGATCCCTACGATGAGTAATTTTGATTTTTCAGCCCTTTACCTTTCCTGTTGCAAGGCACTCTGGTTCTGACTTCATGCGTACAGGAGATTGTTAGTGAGGACCCCAGGATTGGTTAATTAAGGTGGGCTTTGCTAGAACTGTCTGTATTATAAAAAAGTAGACTGGACAGTGCCTTTTATCTTTGGGTAATAATTGTATTTTCGTTGTGTCGCAACTAACCAACGATCCATGACCTTTTGGAGATAAGCCTGCTGTTCCGTCTACGTTACCAAAATTGGACAAGGAGGTTTATAATTTGCTTGTTGTTCCAATCTATTCAGATCCCTTCAGGTGTATTATAGGTGTGGGGTTGATTGGTGGTTAAGAAAGAATATTCACCCATGGACCATGGTACCCCAGAGGTTGATTCATCACAGATAGGAACATATAGGGCATTACCCAACCCGTTTTATTTCAATAAAAGATGTCTGATGTAGAAAACACTACTGCTTTGTGTCTGCCTCTCATTTATGACACCTCACAATAGTCTCTACTGGGCCCAAGAGGATCACCGGGAGGTATGCGTGGCGACCCTTGGACTTGCCTGCAGGGCAGCGAAAATCTGTTGCAGGCATGGAAAAATGACCACAGACTCTTCTGGTGGATTGGTGAACACTTTGTTAGTAAGAAAACCAACAGCAGGATAACAACAAACCAATGACAGTATGAGACTTTGTCTCAAGTGAGAACCCCCCTCCCTCCAGGCACTGTTCTTTTACTCAAAGGAACACATGCATTTCAGTGAAAGGGGTGGTCTGAGGCAGGAAATCCTACTGAAAAAATGTTGCACGTTTGAAACAAAGCCCCACAATACAAGTCTGATATCAGCTGTGTTCTCACAGGTTAAGACAGTGTTATCAGGAAGGACAGCATGAAGTGATACATTTAGTGGCGCTGAGTATACTCCTCAGAAGTTCACACAAGGTCTGAGGCAGGTGAACACGCTTCCAGTATGATGACTTCCGTCTGCTAAAGCTAATTTTCCTAATAAAGCGTGAGCCTAAAAAGTGCTTACATATGCTAAAAGGAAAACCCATCAGAAGCAAGAGATGTGAAGGTGAGGATAGCTACACACTAAGCAAAGAGCCTTCATTGCAAGAACACAGTAAAGTCGACAGCTCACCTAGCAGGCAAGAAGCAGTTATTTAAACATGGCAGTTTGCAGTACTGACTCAGTGTTATACTGTGGGAGTGTGCTAGGGGAGTACATACCATTTTCAATTCTAGACTTTTGGCCTACAATACTTTCACCATTGATTCTTTTTTTTTTTAACCAACATTATTTTCGATTTTACTACGACAAAAAAGATTGTAATTACAACTTGTACTATGAAACATTAATGTCCTCATATCATTGTCAGCCACATTGGGAGCTTTCGCATTGTTTCCAGTGATTGTCCTCTTGAACTTTCCCTTGTCTTATTTTCTCCCCACCACCCCCCTCCACCCTTCCCACACACCCTTGCTGTTGTCTTTACCAAATGACCTTGGTTCTTGACCAGTTCATGTCTTTGAGCCCAATCATCTGCTGTGGTTCCTCCGTCTCTTCATCGGATATGGATGTTTCTGAGCAGTCGCGGTTTAAAGTATTGAGCCTCTCTTTCCCCTACATAATCCTGGAGGGGTTCCCATATTGCGAGATATTTTAGGTACCTTCCCGATTTCGTGGCACAGATGTTTTCCATTGCCATAACTCCCCACACTTTGACCCACCAACATGGTGCAGTGGGGCCCTTCACCGTCTTCCACCTTTGGGTCACTGTCATTCTCGCTGCTGTCAAAAGGTGGGTTATGAGGGCCGTTCTATTCCCTGGAGCTGCATATTTTCCTTCTGCTACTACGCCTAGCAGGATTACGTTTGGTGACCATGGTAGTTCCGATCCCGTTATGTCTCTAATGTGGCCCAAGATTTCTTTCCAATACATGGTCATCTTCGGGCACGACCACCACATGTGGAACATATCTCCTCTTTCCCCGCATTGTCGCCAACATTCCGGGGGATACGTAGAGATCATCTTATGTAGTCTATATTGGGGCATATACCAGCGGTAGCAGAGTTTGTACGCCAATTCTTTGATTGCTGTAGATTTGGATAACTTATGCGCCCTCATCCATATTTGACTCCACTCTTCCTGCGTGAACTCCTCCCCCATATCCCGCTCCCAATCTTTCATATATTGGAGGGTATCATCTGTCTGCGCCCTGTCCAGGAGTTTATTTAATCTAGTTATCCCTTTCGTAGGTATTCCCTCACTTATTGTTAATTCTAGGTCCATTGGAGGTCTTGCCTGGCCTTCTTTACGACTGGATGTGAGATCCAATGGCGGAGTTGTATGTATCTATATCTGTGATTTTCGTCAATGCCAAATTTCTCTTTGCAGTCTTCAAATGAGATTGGGGCACCTTCCTGATACATATCTTGTAATGTTATTGTGTCAGCGTCCTTCCACCCCACCCAAAATGTTTTGTGTAGTCTGGGTTAGAAATCTGTGTTGTGCGCCAGGGGGGATAGCAGACCCAGCCCCGGTCTTATCTTACTGCCCCGGATTGCTCTATCCCAGCTGCGTAGGGTCGTCTTAGTGGCCTCCAATAGAGAGCCCCTCTTTTCACGGGTGCCTGTCTTTAGGAGATGTAGAACTTTTAGTGGGATCTCTGTTGCTGTTTGTTATATCTTCCCCCATCCAGGGAGAGGGTCCCGACCCGCCCATCTTAACATTGGTGTCAATTGGGCTGCTAATATGTACCTCCCTATGTCTGGGACTCCCAGCCCTCCGAGGAGCATTGTTCACAAAAAGGTATTAACGCGTCTAGCAGAACAAATGCATGTAACAAAAGAAACGCTCACATGAGCAGATGAACTTCTTACTACTGAGTGGAGACAACGGAAGATAGGAAGCACAAAGAAACGTGGGAGAACACAACCCACTCATGCAGCGCTGAAGCACGTGCTATATACCAAACTACAAGGAGATATTTGGAAGGCAGCTGGGATGAAGCAAGCGCCGGCGGACAAACGTGCTGCACTGGGGGAGGGGCTCAGACCTCTCTGTTGAACTGCACCGCTCCTGTGAGGACAGCACGGGAACCACAACATCCCATACCCAGAGAACATCAACAGCTGCTCCGGGACCCAGAGGGTCCGCTCACCTACTCCCCCCTGAAGAGAAGAAGCCATGGGGTGGGAGCAATCGACCCAAAACACTACGACATCTCCACAACACGACCGGCGTAAGCCCACGAAGGCGAGAGGACAGATTGAAAGAAGGTGGGTGCAGCCCAGCCAAAAGACTGAGGGGCACACATGAGAGGAGAAGGGGCTCCACAAAGATAGTGAGGATGCTGACAGGTGGGGCCCCCTACACTGAACACGGGAAAACCGCAGAAGAGCGTTTTACTGACCACGGGGCGAAACAGCATACAGCCCACAAAACACAGGTATGGACTGCTAGAAACCCCGGAAATAGATACCAGCATCGGTGGGGCACCTACGGGGAGGTGCGGAAAGAAGGCGTGGATTAAAGATAGCCCGATAAGCTCAGTTCACAAAAAGGGTCAACCAGAGTGGCAGATCAGACCAGAGTAGAAAAACCACGACTGGCAACAATCAAACGTACGTCCTACACCACTGAATGACGATAGTCGACTCTGGCCACAGCGACCCAGATGCCAGGAACCAAACCTAAGGCTGGCCCAGCAAGAGTAAGAACCCCAGCTAGAGCTCAGGAAGGTCAAATAGAGAGGTGCTGGAGGCAGAAACGCAGAACACACGCCAAATCGCCGTCCCTCGCACCGGCCCTGACCACTCAAACAGAAGTCCTCCCCACGAATACAATGGCGTCAGACAAAGAAGAACACCTCAACTGCCTAAAGGGGATGCAAGCCAGATTGACAAAACATTTCACAAGCAACTGGAACAAATGGAGGAACTGAAATCCTCCAGGAGGTCAGCAAAGAAATGGCACAGATAGGAGAAAGAGTAGATGTGAGATCAGCTAGCTAACGCAAAAAATAACCTGGAACTCCAGATGGAAGACCCAGAAGACACGGAGAACAGATCAAGAAGATCTAACTTTAGGGTCAAGGGCCTAGCGGAATCGGTGCTTAAGGATCTAAAGGATACGATGCAACACTGCTTTAGCAACTTCCTAAACGATACCCAGCCTGAGGTAATCGAATTTGACAGAATACATCGGGTAGGCCCGAAACGGAATGAACCGGGGATGAGACCCTAGGGATGTCCTAATAGCGATGACATCATACTGTCTGAAAGAAGACATATTGAGAGCAGCAAGAACACATGGGGACCTCACGATCAATGGCTCTCGCATACAGCTATATGAAGATCTAGCACTGTTCACCCTTCACGAAAGACGGCTAATGCAGCCAGTCACGAAAGCCCTTAAATCACAACAAATCCAATACAGATGGACACACCCGTTTGGCCTATCATTTACATGGGAAGGAAAACAGAGGAGAATTGGCAATTGTGCTGAAGGCCTAGCACTACTGCACCTGGAAGATGACCAACCGGATACAGCCGTTAGCCCGCGGCGCAACATGACGGGCCCATCTAGCAAGCCGTGGGAGTGGTCGACGGAAAGAAAGCAAAGACGGGGAAAGGCTAGGAAACCTGGGAGCCCACAACAGAGCCAAGACTGATGGCGGGGAGAGATAACGTTCACCGAACAAGGCCCCTGATAAATGAACTGGGAAAACGTTGAGGCCCAAAGCCCGTATTTGACCGGCGGGGGGTTCCCAAAGAACCCAGGACACTTGTACTCCCAGGATTGGGGAAGGGGGAGAAGGAGGGGGTGGGAAAAGGGAAGGGGGAAGAGAGTACGAAGAACCAAAAGACCATGAAGAAGATTGAGCCAACATCTCTGGGTGGGAAAGCAGAAATAAAACCAAAGTGGAGAAAGACACGGAACAAAGAGCGAGGGGAGCGACATGTAGATATCCGTAATCTTCGGTATAATGGGAGAAGCGAACATAGTTTCAATTAATGTACAGGGGCTTTATTCCCCTGCTTTAACGTAGGGCGATCCTGGGTAGACTGGAAGCGATGAATGCTGCAATAGCAATCCTGCAAGAGATGCATCTCCTCCAGAAGGACGAAAAGAGGATGCGAAGTAGAACATATCCACTCCAATATTTTGCCTCAAGTGGGAAAAAATCGAAAGGAGTAGCAATCCCATGCAATCGAGACATAGGCTTCCACAAACAACAAATGATAAGGGATGAGGATAGTATATATGTGGGGATAAAGGGCACAATTAAAGGACAAATGTACACAATTATAGCAGTCTATGTACCCAACGAAAAACAAGACCGGTATATCCCTAAATTACTCCAGAAGGTGGGAGGGTGGTGTGAAGGCCATGTGATCATAGGAGGGGACGTTAACTGTGTAATGGACCCGAAATTAGATAAAACACTTCCCCAGACGGCTCCGGATCAGAGGAACAGACAAGCCCTCGTTAGGCTTTTTAGAGATTTGGGGGTGGTTGAAACGTAGCGGTTCTTTCAAAGGGAAAATCGAGAATACACACATTATTCAGCAGTGCATAGGGGATTCTCTAGAATAGACATGATATTGGTCTCCTCCTCACTAATCCCCAATGTCACGAAGATAGAAATCCGAGTGCAATACCTCTCAGATCATGCCCCAGTATCGCTCCACATAGAACTGAAAGGGAAGGAAAACAGGCCCCGGCCACAGTGGAGGCTAAATGAAAGAATTTTAAGGGACATTGCACTCAGGGCACACATGGAAGAGGTCATAAAATATTTTCAGGAAAACAATAACGGTGAGGTCAACTGGAGGATGGTATGGGATGCAGGGAAAGCAGTAGTCCGAGGGGAATTCATCGCACAAGCAACGCAATACTTGCAAGTCCAAGCCCTCATAACACGTAAACTTGAGGGAGAAGTGGGAGATGCCAAAAAACTCCATAAGACTCGTCAAACGCCCAGGGCCTGGCAAGAACTCAAGAAGGTCAGAGCCAAATTAGAAAACCACACTGCAGATGGAACCGCGCAAGCATTACTGAACACTATACAATCGTACTACATACACGGGGGAAGGCAAATACATTTTTAGCAGCCAAATTGTGTAAACAGAAGACACGTAACAACATTATGAGGCTAAGAAATAGTCGAGGGGGAACTGCGAACAGCGGACAAAGAAAAATTAGAAATAATGGTCCAATTCCATAAGAACCTACAGACCAAAGATAACCTGAATACAGTAAAACAGACATCCTATATGTTGGCAATACAATTGCCACAAATCACGCAACACAGAAAGATGCTAGGAGGACGAATTACAGCCCAGGCTGTTAGTGAAGCGATAGCAGCCCTACCCAGGGGGAAAGCACTGGGTCCAGACGGTCTGGGAAACGGGTTTTACAAAACATTCCAATTAGAATCCGAGAGGACCCAAACATCAAAGGGGTAGGTAGCAGGGAGTCCCAGAATAAGATAGCGCTCTATGCAGACTATGTCATGCTATACATGGTAGACTTCACAC
This sequence comes from Ambystoma mexicanum, assembly GCF_040938575.1. Lineage (NCBI taxonomy): Eukaryota > Metazoa > Chordata > Amphibia > Caudata > Ambystomatidae > Ambystoma > Ambystoma mexicanum. The sequence continues at coordinate 156,493,445 of NC_090937.1, forward strand.
ACACACACACACACTACCTAGGATCATTAAGGAACTACAGAGGTTTGCAGTGACCTCGAGGTTTACAATAAACTACTCTAAATCAAAAGCACTGAACATCACGGAGAAAGGAGAAGACATAGCCCTCATGGAGGAACTCTACCCTCTAAAGTGGGAAAAGCAGTCCCTGGAGTATCTAGGGATTCAGATCACTAGAGAACTGAAGAGTTTACATAAGGCAAATATTACACCTCTATGGAGGCGCCTCCAGGAAGACTTGCAAAGGTGGGACGCTCAGGAACTCTCATGGTTCGCAAGGTTGGCGGCAGTAAAAATGACCTTACTCCCCAGGCTACTATATCTAGTAAGCTCAATCCCAGTGGAAATAGCCCCAAAGCTAATTAAGGAACTTCAGAGGGCAGTGTTCAAATGTATCTGGGGAAATAAGAAACCGAGGATCCAAAGACGTTAATACCTTTTTCAGTACAGCTCCACAGCTGCTTGGTCGTTGTGGGTCATACGTCCCTGTGTCAGACTGCAGGCTTTGTTCCCATCAGACCCTCGCCTCAGCGCTCTAACTGTCCCAGATCGGGTGTTGTCTGCTTCTCCCAATGCTGGGCTGCGAATGCCCTGGTCCTTCCTCCTTGGGGGCGCCTTCAGGCCTTCCACGCCTCACTGCGGGCGCGGACCGCTTCTCTCCTCTTGTGCCTCAGGGCTGCTGCCTGTGCCCGCGCTCCAGTCCAGGCCACCCATGCTGCATGAGCCGCTGACGGGGTGCTGCAAGCCCTCTCCCGCTGGGGTCGGGAGCTGCGCCTCGCTGCTCTCCAATATATTTTGTTTGTTGTTTCCAGGACAGATCTGTTCCTCCAGTATCTGTGCCCACAGACCAGCCCGGACTTATTGGCCTGCACTCAGGGTCGCCATGAGCCCCTCCGTTCCGCCACGAGTTCTCTTTCAGTATCTTAGGGGTTAATATGTCCATTTTGATTTGCTCACAGGTGAAGTTAGAAACCTGCTGGCACTTATTTTGGCTTGAAATTATGGATGCTGCAATATGCAGGGATCGTACATTTGTCTTGTCAAATAGCAACACGGGCAGTATCTCCCACGCAGTAATCTACCTCTCCATATGTGCTCCACCGCACAGGCCCAATCACAATGCCCTGATCGGGCCTCTCCGGGGCCCAGCTCCCCACCTCTTGCGTGTGTCTCTTTGCCCCTTTGTCAACGTGCTTCAGGCTCACTTCACTTAACTTATATGGAGTGTCCGCCAGCCCCACCAAGGATTAAGGCTATCTCTGGGCCCTCTGTCACCCCACCTACCTTTGGTGGTCTTAATGCTGCACCATGTTCTACGGGGCCTCCCTCGGCCACAGCACCACACACCGCTCGCACTCAGCGCACACGGCGGGTCACCGGGCCAGGGGATGCCCGCTTTGGCTGCTTAATGGAGTCTCTACCTCAAAGCCTCCACACGTTATTGTGCCTCTTTGTCCACAGGGGCCCGGCGTTACGACCCAGATTTGGTCTGGGATGCCTCACTGAAGCGCCCGCACGGGAGCGCACTGTAGGTGGGGGGAGGGGCAGCGCCTCTCGTTCGTCCGTTCTGCAGATCTCCCTGCGGTTCGCCTCGTTTCAATTTTCTATGGGGAAACAAGGCAGATTTCGGCCTCTCTGGGTCCGATGTGAACCACAGGCATAGTTCGACTGGTGGCAGTGACCGGGGCCCCTGCCGTGAGGACTTATGATGTTTGGCTGCTTTCGGTGCGTTGGAGGCACCATGGGACACTGGTGTTTTGAAGCGGCCTGCTCCACCCTTTGGGTGCAAGGTAGATGGGGGAGCGAGCCCGCCGATTGTCACACAGAGCACGGGTGCCGCACAGAGCCCCCAGGCGGTTGCAGCAGAGGTACGTAGCTGGCTGCCGCAGGCTCAGTTGTCCTCAAGGAGGGAGACTGCTCCGTCACGCTGTATGCAGAGTTGGAAAGGCACCACAGGGAAACAGCCCAGATCCCCCCCAGGACTCAGCGCTGACTTCACTGTCACCCGCCCATTATCGGGTGCCTCACCTGGATTGGGCGCTGTGACCTCGCTCCCTCCCGAAGATCTCGGCGCTTTCCAAGAAGTCAGTTCAGGGCTATGAGTCTGATGCACAACCTTGCTGGCCTTCAACTCCTAGGCGCCTTGCTGCTATCGAACAGCTGGAGGGGTGCCTGTCTCTAGTGGTGATGTGCGTTGTCCGGAGGCACTTCTGCTTAGTCACGCAGAGAGGGGCCCAAATGGCAGTGCCCCAGGGTTTCCCCCCTGTGTTTGTTGATGCTTTTGAGCCCTCGAACCACCCACGGCTCACCCGCTCCCCTCCCCTGATCAAGACATACATGTGAGCCAGGGGGAGTGGGGGGAGACCCTCGGGGATACTCAATGATGTAGGGCCTCCTCTCCGCCCCCGTAAGGTTCTGCGGGGAAAGGGTGGCATGCTCGCCGCTTGTCTCGTATCCCCTGCTGGTTCCCAGAGACCATTGATTCTTAAAATGTAGAGATGGACCCAAGTCACAAGTGTGTTTTCCTAACGTCAGCACTCCAATCCCTAAGAAGAATTGGTCTTGTGCCCAAAAGTCACAGGAGCCACAATTCGTCTCCCCAGAATGTATCTGTAGCAGTTACTTGTGATGGTGATTGTTCAAAAGAAGAGATGCAACAAAGTTACTAGGTAAGTAAAATGTATTTTTATCTTTCAGATGCTACTACCCAGGTTTGATGACCAAAAGGCAGTGGAATGGAATGGATAGGATACAAAGAGACCGGTTCTCAATGTCATCCTATGGAGGGCAGGGGGGGAGACAAATAGTTTGAGTTTGTTTACTCCCCTGCCTGTGATTTTCTGAGATGACTTGATGGGACGAGTGGGGGTCACTGGAGGTTGGATTTCCCACCGTTTGTTCTAGTGAGAGGTGCCCAGGAGCTTCGGGTACAAGAATTCCTCTGGTCCGGTCCAGATACAACCCCTAGCAATGAAGATGGGCAAGATTCAGCTATGCAGGCCTCTTCAGGCCACTTCACAGGGAGGGGAAAGAAGGAGAGTTCCAGTGACTGCCACCGCACACAAATGACGGCAGGCGTCATTCCGGTTGCGGTTGAAGAAGCTTCTTTTTTTAAATCACTGTTTACGCTTTACTACAAACCTTTACAAAGCAAAAATGATAAATCGGATTAAAGCAGGAAAAAAGAAAATCGCATAAACACAATCAATACATCAGTGGGAAAATCCTGCATAATGCATTACATATTAAATATCTCTCTCACACCTACAACCAAACAAATATATATAGTTCATATAAAGCTAAGAATAAACTCCCAACAGCAATCATCTTTCTGGTCCTAATTGTAAATGTTTTAGGAAACTAGGCACAGCAATACCCAACGAGGTGGGAAACCCCCTCAAACAGCGTAACCACAATAAATCCCGATCACTTTAGACAAATCACTGGCATATTTACCAAAATATATAACACAAAGATACAATAATGCAGGACAGTGTATTAATAGATGTCGTAACGTTTCTAATGTGGTTTGAACCTTGCAGAAACAATAAATCAGTGTCAATAACTTTCCGTCTCAGCTGGATTTCCCTTGTGTTATCGAAGGTTCCATCTAAATCGGAGGAAAGCCTCCCTATAGTGGCGGTTTGAAAATATGTTCATACAAGTAGGTATTATGCCCCGCATCTTGTACTCTTCAGACAGGTGACTTAATGATGGATATTTCTGAAAATCATCACTGGTAACGCACCAATCCAACTCAAATAACAGACTTAACCTTGCCCGGTTTATCCCCAAATCATGTACTGTTTGTCCTATTTCTCAGAGAAAATTCTAACAGTAATTACTCATTTAATTAATAATAATAAATGATAAAAATAATTGAGCATAGACACATTTTTTTGTCCATTCAGTGACTTTTTGATTACGTCATATAGGGTGTTTGTTTGGGGAAAACTGACGCATCAATAGAAAGATTACTCTCCATGTCATTGTAGCTTGAAGGGAAACTACTCCAATCTCAAACCTAATAGCACTGGCTCAAATTATATTCAGCACTGCCAGTACTTTACGCCATACGAGTACCTCAAATCTTTCCAAAACCACTGGGGCCCATAAACCCTATCATTCTGAACCATATAAACGTTTTGGGCCACCTTCCCTTCATAGAAGATAATAGCCAGCTTAAGTAAAAAATGTGGAATCTTTTAAAATCAGATTAAATCATTTGGTTTGCCAGTAGCAATGCATTTTGCTTCTATACATTGCATAAATAGGATTTGTTAGGTGTCCTAGTAATTGGAAAACCAAAATACAAAAGGTTTTCCGACCTCATTAGGGCAACATTCTCTCGATTCTAAAAAGGAGGCAACATTTCTCCGGCATTGGATCTTTCATATATTCACATGCTGTGAATTTTCTCGTCAGAATGTTTGATTCCCCTTGCCCTAGGCAAGAAGAAACTCAATTTTGTAGCCTTACACCCTTGTTGTGGGTGCTTTTGGTCCCAACCAATGGACTAACTGTATACTAGATCCTCCTCTTCCTCTTCCCTTCACATTCTAACTACATTTCAGCTGAGGGGAGTCTTCTGGTTCACCACTCTTTGTAAAAAAACAACCTCTTTCTTCAACAAAACAACATAAAAAAGACTGTTTTCATAAACAATTTTCCCCAGGAGGGGAAGTACCAGGCTATGCACCCGTCCACTACTAAGACTGTCTCGTTGGTGGCATCACAAAAGACTAAGAACAGCAAGGACCCGTCCTCAAAGCATAAACCATCTTGTCAACGACTTGTCCAAAATCTAGCCAGTCCACGGAGGGGAATCATAAACCTTCCACAACGCACAAGGCCACCTCATTTTAAAAGTCTAGCTCGTCCACAACTAAAATCCATAAGTCCCACTCACAAAAATCAGGCTTGGTGACGGAGGAAACAAGCTTGACGTGAAAACACAGGTCAACGAAAAAAGGCACTCATGAGGCAGAGGTGGACACAACCCCAGCCCAGAAAAGGAGCTAGGAGACTCTGTCAACGATGCCCTTGATAACGGCCCAGCCATTGGCATTGCCTCCAGCCACTCAGGCTGTTGGGGAGAATTCTCTGTTTAGGCTGAATTTCCTAACCTAGTGAGTCCCCCAGCAGCTTTGCTGGATTTTTGGGGTTTATTTTTTTCTCCTGCCAAGAGTGAGACTCTTTTACCCTCACTCTTGGACATGATTTGAGTGTGTTTCTTTGAATCTAGATGTGTTTAATGGGGTATGGGGTCTTTTACTCCATAGGGCTTCATGTGTTTTTTGTGATGTGTGTTCCACAGCACCCTCAGTGCAGTAACACAGGGGTGTCATAGTGACCCCCCAGTATAGACTCCATACCCTGGGACTGACTACTGTCTCCCAGGGCATGTAAAGTCACCATTGACTTTACTAGTCTTAAATTCTGAACAGAACCAGTACAAACCATCATATTGTGGACGTACTGGCTGGGGCAATTCAATTGCCCCGAGGTCTGTTAGTCGAGGGGGCACGTCTCCGTCCCCCTGATCGAGTTTTGGCTGGTGGCAGTGGATACTACTTTTTATATTCGACCTCGAATATTTTCCTATGGGATTTCCCATTGTTTTAGGCTACTATCTTTATTTAATTATTTTCGGTAGCCTCGAATATACCGCCGGTTTATTTAATTAATATTAATTCTCCGGTTGGTATTTTTTGCCAAAACTTGATTCTAAAATGGCGTTTGTGTTCTCTTCTGTGACTCCAACCCAAGTCGAGCCCTTTGTTCCACTTTTTGGCGGGCTTCTACACAGAAGCCCTCCTAAGTGGTGCCACTCTGTCTGGGGTACTTAGGAGGGGTGGAGGGGAATTTAGGCACCCTGGACTGAGTTGCCTAGGCAACTCAAGTCGAACTCCGTCCTGATTGGCCCAAGTGGTGAGCCGGCCGGCTCACCACTTAGCATGTTTGAGTGACAGCTAGGCTGAGTGAATGGGGGTTTTCTGCATAAAAGCAGGGCTTTGGGGACTGGAACTTCAGAAGTCGCCACAGGACCTAAGAATCTGACGAGGGAGAAGCTGAGCCGACCTGCCACGACACCACCACCGGTGGAGCCCTGCTGGACCGTCTCACCACTTTTCCCAACGACAGAGGAGATCTCCCGCCGGAGAGTCTTCTTCCTTTGACTGGTGGGGATAACCAGTTTCACCGTCTTTTTGCCTTCCCGATGTACCTCGCGGCCGCCTTGCCTGTGCCAAGCACCCTGGCAACCGGGATACCACGTTTTACCACGACCGCGAAACAAAGGTACCACCTTTAACCGGAAAACTCTGCAGCTGGTTTCTTCCCTGGCAGTGCAACGACCTTCATCTTTCCTCCAAGTCGAGATCTTCTCTTCCCCTGGACGACGATGCGACTTGCACCCACTGCCAGGAACAACTGCCACCGCTGGAGGATCCTTCCCACTTAAGGTACCATGTCCCGCCTGGCTTCCCTTGCTACCGACTGTACGGGGTAGATTTAGCCCCCGGCTTTCGAACCTGGGTTAGCCTGGGACACCCTGGCTAAACTTTCCTAAGCCTCTCTAAACTCTTTTTGGAACTCTCTGCAAGACTTTCTAAGCCTAGTGTAACTGTGTGATCTTGGGCGCATTTGTGCTCTGCTCTCTCTAAGAGTGGGCCCAGCCTTTGGACTTTGGCTCACCAGTGACTTTTTGCTCTTCTGCCTTGCTAACCGTGTTCCTGAACCTTAGAGTGGTATATCTTTCCATATTCTGTCTTTTTCCCTCCCTTTCTCACAAACTTATTGGAGTGCCATCTAGTTAAGCGCTCACCTCTGTATGAAAATAAGTGGTGTTTTACTGTGAGTTATCTGATGAGGGAAAAGGGGTGTATATATTACAATAGTAACTGTGTTTAGAATATTTTACAATAAGAGTGCTGGAGTGTTTCAAACAGTGTGTTTTTAAATAAATAATTATATACTTTGATACCAAAGCTCTGGTCAGTGTTTTCTTGTATTGGTGTGTCTGAGTGCCTATTGTGTATACTTTGCATACTGCCTAACTCTTCTTGAGAGAAGTCTGATTGCTCAGCCACAGCTACCAGGTAAACCTGGGTGGTACAGACTGCTACCAAGTGGGTTTACTGCCAACACCTGTAGTCTTAAATCTTTTGCAGTGTTCCCTAAGGGAACTGCCCAGGTTTCTGCCTAACACAGGCGATGGAGGAACAACAGCAACAACCTCCAGAAAAGTGGCAACCAACGGTCTTGGAGAAAACCTAACAACCGCATGTCACCCAGGTGTCCCCAATTCAATACACCCGAGATCATGCCGGGGGACATCTTGCAGAATCGGGTGGATACCAATTTTTGAGGTACAACCCCAACAATCAGACTCAGAACAGTCGGCCATATGTCAGGATGAAATTTCAGCCAAACCAAGACACATTCAGCAAGGGGACTGCTCTGAAAGGGGACGTTCCCCACCAAACCAACCACAGCAGGCGGTGATCCCGGGTCAATCCAGGGGACACTCCCACCAACACATGCAGTTCCAACAAGGGGACATAAGGGCAATTCTTGCTAATCTGCAGGCCTTGCTATCTGTCCAGGTCCTTTCATCACTACAAAGGGTCATCACCCAACTTGACACAGCACTTACAAGACCAGGAGCTCCAGCCCTGCCGCCCCTCCGTCCGGAGCCTCCGCCCAAGACCCAGGTCGGCATCAGAGGAAAGGTCGGCAAGCTCCTTGCCTTCCAGGTATAGGTCCTCTTTAGGGACAAGGTCAAGGTGCTCACAGCCACGGTCCACCTCTCCATCGCCTTCACAGTCTCCGACATTACGACCAATCCATAGAAATAGAAGCGATTCTCCTGTGCCACTTTTTCAGTCCCACAAGAGGACCCATACACCGACCCAATCGGTGTTGGAGGAAGGAGAGCCAACTGTTACGGATACAGACCAGCCCCAGGACACCACATCCTCCTCAACAACACCAAGATGGGTCGGCTGGGACATGGATTCCCCCCAGGAATTTTCCCAGGAAGAGGAATCGGAAAAACCGTCCCCCGGATGACATCACAGGGTTCCACTCCACAGTCGTGATGGCATGCAAGGAGTTTGGTCTCCTCCCCTCGAAGGAAGACAATCCTTTTTTTATTCGACCACATGGGCAAAAGGAGGAAGACGGTGGTTTTGTTCCCAAACCTTAACCACGTATGGCAGAAGGGGGTAAAAGCAATGAAGCGACCATTCACAATCATGGCCGCCAAAGGCCGCCTACATAAAAAGTATAACCCTTCGACAATGCCCCGAAGTGCCTCTCCTCTCAACCATCCCCCGAGTCAGTGGTCTCGGCAGCGGCGCACCAGAAGGCAAAGTCGGACAAGCAAAAATGTGCTCTGCCACCGGATAATGAAGCTCGTAAACGAGACGCATTTGGGAAGAAAGTATTAGCTGTTTGTACCGCAACAGTGAAAACCGCTACTTCCCTAAGCCATCATAGCTAGGTACGACAGCAAAATGTGGTGAAGAGAGGGTCCCTGGAATGTCCCTCCTTGCCCCCATGAATATGACAGCCAGAAGAGTCAAAAACGCACAAAGCCACTCACTTTTCGGCCAGCCCCCAGGTGGACCAGTCACTGACACGTATGCAGAAAGATACTCTCTCAGACAGCCATTCAAACCTTATCCAGTGAATGTCTTTATGGATACAGGTGCTTCAACAGTGGTCATGGACCCAAATGTCTCGATGGATGATGTTGATTATGTGCTGACATCATTAGTGACACCACAATATAGCCACGTTAGTCACGAAGTACACTCGCAGCCATACACAAACATACACTTGTATGTACAACTAACATGCTTACACAGTTCTGTAGATAGAGGACAGATGCATATACATGCTGTCAAAGTTTTTATTATTTTTCTGATTAGCCAAATGCAAAAACGCTGAAGGCAAGGTAACGAAGAGATGCAGAGCACGCTAGCAGATGCTTATGACAACTAACCCTACCAAACTACAGGATCACATAAGGAGCCTGGAAGGACCAAATATGGCTAACCTATAGGAAACAGCACTGTATAGATGTGTAGAGATCCTAGTAGAAGTTGAGGAGTACATGAGGCCACAAACCGCAGGACCAGGGAAAGCAGAACCAGGCTGCACAGAGACGAGCAACACATTCCAAACCTAAAACGACAAGGGGCCATCTGCAGAAAAACTGAATACATCCTCCTAAATGCAGACCAGAGGAGCTTGATTTCGTGGTCCTCAGCCACGTGATGTAGCAGAGCCAGATAATGGTTATTCGCCCGCAGTGGGAAGACAAACGGTTCTCAGCAACACAGATACAAAGTGAAACATGAACTTGTTAACAACGTTGCAACGTTGAGGGCACTCTTGGTGGTACTGCTAACAGATACATTGGGAATACATAGTCATTCTGATCACCTGGAAGAGGTTTACAGAGCGCTGAGAACAGAGCTGGGTCCCAGGCCTAAGGGAGACCAGTTCCAGTCAATCAGGCCACAGAAATCCAGGGGTGGATGGCAGAGGGCAAGGGCCAATGGTAATCCTGCCACCCTGCAACAATGTAATAGATTGTTTATTGGGGAAGGGTCAGGCCTGCCACGTGACATGAGAGGGCCAATCAACTCAGATCCATAGGGGCAATCTATACGGTATACCTCTCTGATCACCCAACCAGAAAGTGTGATAGATTTTTCAGGGAAGGGCCCATGTTTTGATGCTACTTTGCAACAAAACGACACGGGCTTGGGAGCGGTGACTGTGGAGATTTTTGAATGTCCTGTAGGATCCCTTTCGGTTTTTGTAATGAAGAACAGTTCTAACTTACCCTTGGCTGAGTCCTCCGTTTGTTATTGGGGGAGGGTTGGTGGGCCTTGGGAGCTGAACGGGTAAGGTCGTAGTAAACCCCAGATCTGTGCCCACAACCAAGCCAACAGTGGCATAAACTTGCACCAATCCTAGATCATCTCCCAGAGAAAAAGTGTAAGGAGACAATACTGAAGAAGGTGAAGAGGCCTGCGATGTAGGGATCACCATGGCAGTGGACCTGGCACAGACAGGGTTTAAGCAGGTGGCAAACCGAGTGGTCCTAAGAAGGCAGGCTTTCTATGCTGTACGGACTTCTGGACAGACGTCCAGCACAAGGTCGTAGATATGCTGTTCGAGGGGGAGGAACTATTCGGTCCTAAAATCGTCGAGGCCCTCAAGACGATAAAAACAGACACCAACACGGTCAGGTCAGGTCAGGTCTCTAACATCCTTGCTAAACAAACACAATTTTCATCAGTTCAGGGGAGCATCCAGCAGAACATCAACGGCTTCCTCCAACAAGGGGCGGCAGTTTTCTAAAGGTTCAACATATTGCTCACAGGGATAAAAAAGGACATACCAGGCGTATCAAAAGTCGAAGGACTTCCGCCAGATCCATCACCGCAAACACCCATCCATATCCCAAAGGGGACGGCAAGGTAAACCTCAACTATCACAATCATACACACAGCGCACTGGGGGTAGAGGGGATATCCAGATTCGCTGGGTTCTGGGACGCAAGAAAAACCGACAAGTGGGTGCTTGATGTGGTCCACTACTGGCACCTGTTAGAGTTCAAGAATGCACCCCCCTCCCATACCACCAAACCCCCAACCACATGCACACAAGGCCGCCCTCCTGCAAGAAGTCCAGCTCATGCTACAGAAAAGAGCCATAGAAAAGGTCCCCAAAACATCAAAGGGGAAAGGAAGTGTACTCCCGATACTTGGTCGTCCGCAACCCGGACTGAAAGGGGAGGCCAATTCTAGACATCAGAATGTTAAACAAGTTCATAAAACGGCAAGTTTACCTTGATCACTTTACAACAGGTCATAGAAGCTATGCAGCACCACAACTTCATCTCGTCCCTGGACCTCTAGGACGCGTATTTCCACATACCCGTTCACCAGGTGCACCGAAAGTTCCTCCGGTTCATCGTTTGGAAACCAGCATTATCAGTTCAGGGTCCTACCATTCGGACTAAAATCAGCACCACGCACCTTTACAAAGTGCCTTGCACCGGTGGCAGCCAGCCTGCGAAAACAAAGGCACCTTGTCTACCCTAAGTTAGACGACTGGTTCGTATGATCACCATCGAGGCAGGGAACGCTACTGTCAATAGCGGCAACGGTGGACCGGCTGCAAGCACTGGGTTTTGCCATCAGTTAGAATAAATCTTCCTTGCGGCCGTCCAAGAAGCTCATATTCCTAGGGGTGGAATTCTCCACACACGAGCCAAGAGTGCGCCAATCCAGGGACAGGATAAACGCCCTCAACACTTGGCTGCAATCATTTACACCAAACAAGGTCAAAACTGCGCAGCAATGCATGCAACTGCTCGGAACAATGTCATTGTGCACACCACTACTCCCACACTGCAGGCTTCGCATGAGGCCGCAGCAGGAGTTCCTGGTGGCCAACTGGTCGCAAATCACAGGGTCACGGGGAGACGAGGTTTAGATCCCTCCTAGACTGCACTTGCAGCTTCAGTGGTGGGCGGCCAAACCCAACGTCTGCAAAGGTAAGGTGTTTCAAGTCCCTACACCCACCAAGATGGATGCCCCAGGAGACATCCCTACACATAAACGTGCTCAAACTAAAAGAGGTTTGTTGGACACTCCATTCCTCCCGATACTACAAAATCAAGCTGTCAAAGTCCTCACAGACAATAAAACCACAATGTGTTACCTGCAAAAGCAGGGAGGTACCATGTCCGAGACCTTGTCCAGGGAGGCACAGGTGACATGGCACTGGGCCATAGCCCACAATATCAGCATCAAGGCGTGTCACCTGCCAAGGATCTACAACCAAACAGCGGACAGCCTGAGCAGACAACTATCCCAGAAACCACGAATGAGAGCTCAATCAGACGTCAACCCAATCCCTCTTTCGCCACTGGGGTCAGCTGACAATAGATCTATTTGCCACGGCCCACAACAAGAAATGGGCCAGGTATGCCAGCAGTACGCCGCAGGAGGGACCCGCGTAAAACGCGTTTGCTTTTCCATGGGACGGCCTCTTCGCATACATGCTCCCACCGTTCCCGATCATACGCGAACGCTTATGACAATCGAGCGTTACTCCTGCAAAGTGATTCTCATCAGTTCATACTGGCCTCGCCAAACATGGCTCTCTGAGAAAATGCAATTGGCCGCAGACGAACCTGTCCGTCTCAGCAATCAGTCAGAGCTGATAAAACAGGACAAGGGGAAGATTCAACACCACAACCTGCAATTGCTACGCCTCAAAGCATGGCTCCTGACTTTTTGGAGCTTGGAGGCCTAAACATCCCCCAAGACTGTAGAGAGGTGCTGGAGGCAGCTAGGGCACCCTCTGCCAACAAATAGTACCGCCTAAAGAGGAAGCATTTCTGCAAGTGGTGCGTAGCACCGGACCAACACCAACAGGGGATCCGGAACCCATTTCAGATAATGCTGGAGCAAGTCCACCCATAACTACTAGGCCTAGCCAAAAAAAGAGTAGCTAACACCTGACCACTAACTGGCTCATGTACTGTATGACTGTATATTATAAATGTATATTGCTACCTGTATATTATTCTAACACTTAAACTGCAAATTGTATTCCTTATATTACATATGCATGTACTATAAGTATGTATGTACGAAGTATGCAAAACAAAGATACTTCTCAACTATGTAACCGTCTTCTTAAGCGCCCATCTACCCCTGGGTTTGGAGCGCTATACAAATAAAATAAACAAACAAACAGGAACTATCTCACAACTCCATTAAGGTGCACTTGACAGCTATCTCAAGATACACCAGGAAGGACAAGGACGTGTCCCTATGTGGGCAAAGGCATATAAAACATTTCCTCAAGGGCCCCTTAAAAAATGTCCCACTATTAAAACGCCTCTCACCAGAGTGGAGTCTCACCAATGTACTCGCAGGGTTAATGTGAAAACCGTTTGAGCCTATGGCCTCAGCACCATTGAGCTTCCTTCCTGGAAAGTCGCATTCCTAGTGTCTATCACGTCCGCGAGGAGAGTGTCTGAACTACAGGCCCTTGCCATCAAAAACCCATACTTGAGGTTCCAAAGAGACTGCTTCTCGTTACCAACCCTCAGTTCATCCTCAAGGTACCCCCGGAATTCCATAAAAATGCAGTCATATCCCTGTCAGCATTCTTCAGCAAGCCTACATCACTGGCAGAGGTGGCTCTGCATTCGCTAGACCTTAAGCAAGCATTAAAGTACTATATAGACAGAACACAGTCGTCCAGACATTCCTCGCAACTGTTTGTTGCATATGGGCAGGCAAGAAAAGGCAATGCTCACTCCAAACAAAGCATATTAAGATGGATATCGTCGGCCATTGTGTTCTGCCACAAATCTGCGGGGAAGCCCTCCGGGCTCCCCCTCATGCACACTCAACAAGAGCAACAGCGGCATGGTGGTCAGGTGTGCCGATCGCTGATATCTGCCTAGCAGCCACCTAGGCAGTGCTGCATTTATTCACAAGGTACTACTGCCTGGACAAACAACATGCTGAGGAAGTGCAAACAGGAAGGGCAGTCCTGTAGGTCCTGTTCCAGTAAGGTATGACCCTCAGATATGTGGTAAGCTAGGGAGCTAAACGTTTTTTTTGTTTCCCCCCACATCCCACCCCCCGCCCCACCAGGAACCCATTAATGTTAGTACTATGGGTGCTTCGAACCCCCATCAGCAGCTTGTTTAATCTCCCCACTTCCTATTTCTCATTATGACTTGGCGAAAGGGACGGTAAGAGTTTGCTGACCGTGTCCATAATGGATATGGGGCAGTAATTATTTGGGTCGCTCTTCGCGCCTCTTTTGTATATTGGCATCACATATGACAACCTCCAGGAGGAGGGGAAACGTTCATTTGCAATCATGCCTTTAAACAAAATTGTTAGGATACTTGACTAGGTTCCGGATCCGCTCTAAGCAATTTATTTGACAATAAGTTGGGTCCAGAGCCCCTAGACTTGCTACAACACGTAATAAGGCCTAAGACCTCTGTCTCATCAAAAACTAAAACTAGATCCCACTGGCTTCGATCACCTTTGGGATATAGAACAGACCCAATCTCCTAATTGAGATTCGATGAATATACTTCTTCAAAATGGCATATCCAATCGTTTTCAGAGACTCCATTTGGTTGCTTCATAAATTCATTTAATTGCTGGTAGTTTACCACTTCCCAAAATGCAGCTACCTTTCTTTTTATCAAATGTTCAAACCATCAATTCTACGTCATTCTGCAATAGGGTTGTTCAACATCGTTTACATACGTATTTATACCAATGTCTGACTTTTCTAACAAGCAAACGTCTCATGCCACTCCTAATGAATGCTTATTATTGATCTAATAGGAACATGGTGTATCCTCTTTGACTTGCAATACCCTTGTCAAATACATGAAGGTGAGGCTTTGTTTGTCGTTTTGAGCTTTTTAGGATAATTCACAGGAATGGCCTCTTTGATAATGGTCTTGATCTATTCTTTCAGAATTTTACAGATGAAATGTGTCCCATTTCCAGGCATCCATCGTATTACTTAGTACCCATCCCCCCAGATGATTATTGAGGTTAACTATAGTTGAGCCTCTCCACGTGATTCGATTATTTTCCCTGGTTTATATAAATACTCATGGGGGCACCGGTTTCAAACTGCAAAGACCAAGGTCACAGTCTGATGATAGCATACTGTGGTTTCTCCAACTATTCTTAACACCCCCTTACCTGGTGCAAACAATCTCCAAACCCTTCGGTTCCAGACCAACCAGGACCCCCTACCTCAACAGTATAACTATCCCCAAATCCTGTAAAACCAGCACTGGCGGCAGCAGCTTCCCTACCCTTGGCTGCCACACACTGGAACGCCCTCCCCCCCTGCACATTCGGACCATCGACTCTCATGAGGCCTTTCGCAAAGGCCATCAAAACTAGGCTTTTTGTCTTATAACTGTATGTTTTACTCTGTGCATGTTCTACTGTGTATATCCATCTCGTGCGCCACCAGTAATATAACCGTACTGTACCAACTGTGATTACCTGTAGTAACTTGTACTCGCCTATAAGCAAACTTCTTGGGCAGCATTCTATGTAACCCTGAATCAAGCCTTCCTACGCTCACTTTATAGCGCCTAGATGCCCGCGGGCTTCAGTGCGCTTTACAAATCTAAATAAATAAATTAACTATATTTAATTTAGTACATTGATTAAAAAGAAATAGATCAACATACATATAATCTATTGTAGAAACAGAGGACCCACTTTGCCAGGTAGGCTTACTGGGGCTATCCCCCTGAACTGAGCTGTTTAAAACATAAAACCCCAATGAAGAAAGGCAGGTTATCCATTTACAGAAATGAGACCTTGGCCGTGAAGCCAGTGTTTCTTAATTTGTTTCAATACTTAATTTGTCATATCATAAACTCGTCCAAGAAGTTATATCAAGTGTGCGTTTATTCTTTTAATCAACATCCAAAAGTTCCTTCTGCTAATTACAGATGCATCAGATTGTTGGATTATGCATTTCGGAGATTGTTGTCCTTCCTCAGGGCCCGTGATCAGTGTTAGGGAGAATTCTCATTTATGGCTAATTTCCCTCACCTAGTGAGTCCCCCAGCAACTTTGCTGGCCATCTGGAGTTTATTTTTTTCCACTTGGTAAGAGTGTGAGATTTTCCCCCACACTTACCATTGTTTTGCCAAGTGTATTTCTATGTTTTTGTGATTGGGGACTCTGAGGTACACCACTTCAGTAGCCCCCTTCTTTTTGTGTGTCACACAGCACCTTCAGTGCCGTGGCACAGGGATGTCTTTGAGGCTTCCCCCAACTCCATTTCTAAGGCTGACTACAGTCCCCCAGAAAAGGGTAAGGTTACCATTAACTTTACTTAATCTACCACAGATCCAGTACACCCCATCTTCCATGGAGTACTGAAAAGGGTCAATTTGTATCCCTTTTTATCTGTACCTCCTAGAGTATTGTTTTGCTCTTTAAAAATGTAGACTTGGCTGGTGGCAGTGGTATCCTAACTTTTCTACCGCAATTATATTAGATAAACGTGGTATTGTTCTTGGCTATTATATTAGCCTCGAACATAAACCTGTGTGACCAAATTCTTTCTTTTGGCTCCGGTTGGGTTTATTCGCCATTTCTTTTAGTTAAAGTCCTTCTTGTGTTTTATTTTTCGCGGCAAACTAGGTTCGCCTTCTTTGTTCACCGTCTTTTGGCGGGCTTCTGCTCAGAAGCCCTCCACCAGGCGCCTGGGTGTCTAGGTGGGCTGAATGTGAGGGAGGGGTGTAGTCCCCCCCTGAACAGGGTATCCTAGGAAACCCAAGTCGCACTTTTCCATGATTGGCTGAGGTGGTTGTCCAGGCTGGACAACCCCCCTGCTGGGTGATTGACAGCCAGGCTGTGTGAATGGGGGTTTTGCGCATAAAAGGCAGGTCTCTTGGGCTAGAAGTCAGAGAAGCGGAGAGAACGACGGCTGATGCATCTACCCCGTCCCGGTGAAGCCCTGCTGCAGTCCTGAGCTATCTACCCTTTGACGACCAAGAGAAGATCCAGTCCGGAGTCGTCTTCCCTTGAGCCTGGTGGGGATAACCAGCTCATCTTCAGCCAGAGGTCGCCTTTGTGCTCGAAATCGCTGCATGCTGCTGTAGTGGTTCAGATAGCCACCTGAAGAGCCTCTCCTGTTTTTAAGGAGCGCACCTTTTATTCTTTGTCGCCGCTGCCGGCTTCATCCCTGTGTGGTGCAGACCCCCTTCAGACATCCTCCTTCACAACGAAGCTCCAGGAATCGTGGGTCTGCAGGAAACCATCAGGAACAACTGCCAGGGCACCAGCTGCACCATTGGAAGAAGGTACTGTGTTCTGCTTGAGGAAACTGGGTGAACCCCTTTTCTTCATCCTCAAGGCTTGCCCTTGTCTTCCCTCCTTCTTATAACTTTTGCTTCCGCACATTGACAATATCGAAGTACTTTTGGCTACGTTGAATCGTGAACTGTCTTACTATGTGATCTTCAGTGACAGGCCCCTGGTGCCACTTGACTCTGGCTCCGGCCCTTTGACTTTTGAACTCCTGTCTCTGAATGCTTCTCGATTCTGTCTGCCTAACCAAAATATTGCCTGTTATTTTTGCCTCCAACTCCCTCTGGGTATCTGGGTATCTCAGGTGCTAAGTGTGTTTTTGCCCCGGTAGCATTTCATGTCACGGATACGCGTTTATTTAGTAAACCGAACTGTCAAAAAGTGATCCCAATCGTATTCGCGGTAACGTGTTCTGTTCATAACACCGGTTCATTCAAACACAGGGTACTTGCCTTGAGACATACTGTACAAAGTGAATTTGTTAGTAGTAGTATATTTGACGTGTGGTTTTTGTTTAAGTTTAATAGAAGTGTTGTGTTTATAACATATGGTTTAAAAATAAATGTGCTTATATTTTTCTACCTGAAACCTTGAGTCAGTGTTTGCTTGAGTCACAGTAATTGTGGTCCCTTTGTGTAATCGCTGCTACTGCTCATATACTCTTGAGATAAGCCTGGCTGCTCCGCCAATGCTACCTCTCGGACATAGTAGAACAGGCCTGTACCAAAGGTAAAACTTGTATTGCCACCTGTAGTCTTAATTGGGTGTAGTGGTCCCTAAGGGCACTGCAAAGGATTCTGCCTAACAATCAGTGTTTCTTTATACAAAACTGTACATATTGACATTTCTATTTGGGTTACCAAATACGTGGGTATGAATATATTAATATATCCTTTCGAGATCAGATATTTGTATAAAGACACACTGATCACTGGCCCTGAGGAACGACAACAATGTCCGAAATGCATAGGCCAACAATGTGATGCATCTGTAATTACTAGAACGAACTTTTGGATGTTGATTAAAAGAATAAACGCACACTTGATATAACTTCTTGGATGAGTTTATGATATGACAAATTAAGTATTGTAACAAATTAAACACCACACAACAGTGGTACTCGGTCGGGTGTGCAGCCCACACCGCTGGCTTCACTGCCAAGGTCTCATTTCAGTTCAGTTTCGTGCCAGTTCACTGAGGCACCTTAACAGTGGTTTTGCACCCCAAATAGAATTATCTGTAATACTAAACAATAGACATTGAAAAGAACATTAAGATAGTGCACACTCGCCTCTTCCCACAGGTTATCCATTTACAGCCATTTGAGATCTTTCCTGCCCCACCCACCAACGGAGCGCAACATTTCATTCCTCATTGAAATCTACCTCCTTTATACAGATATAATTAAGGTCACCTACAAAATAAACCTGGCCGTTTTCATTACCACATTTCCAGTGCATGATAAGAGTCTGAGAGGGTATGCAGGAAAGCCTCTAGATCCCCATTTCCCCTGTGCCAGTATACATTAACCAACAGGATCGCATTGGGGCATTAATATTTTCCACCTTTAATTCAACTCTGAGCATCCCTTATGCTAAATCGGAACAAATCGCTCAGCCATCAACAGTCCCCCCACATGTTGTCCATCATTACTAAGGCAAGCTTTTTGAACAAATATCTCATAGCCATCCATCATAAGGCTCGGTATCAGCCACGTTTATTGTATAAAATCTATAGTATGTAGTCTCAGCTGTCTCCTTCAATCTCCATTTGTCAACAAATGTGTGTCTCCTCTTGAGTTCCAGGACAACATTTTAAATTGTCCAATGGGACTAAAGAGGCAACAGACCAGTTTTAACCAAAGGACGGGCTGGATTCAGTAAGGCTGTCGTCATACATGAGCAGTCTTAGTGAGCTGTATATGTACCGGCTCTATTGCTATCTAGCACTATTGTTTTAGAGTTTAATCCACTATCGCACCCAATGGAGACCTGCACATTTCCATTTGGTCAGATCAATGCAAACCTGACTCCCCACTTGACCCCTCAATCACTTCAAAGTCCAAATTTCTTAGAGCAACTTTTTCTTTTAGGATCAATTCACTTACAGTTTTCGATCCCATGTGAAGTATTATCCTGTCGGTTCTCTCACCATCCATAAATTCAACACGGTCAGTATCTATGGTGGATATGGCCCTCAGACTTGGGATTTCAGAGAAAATCTGCAGGATATTAGATCTGTTTATGCATGGTTCAAATTCTGCACCAAAGCAGCTACCCACTAGTAACTTAGTGGCTACATCACAATCAGATCCGGCTGTACGGAAATTATATTTTTTACTTCTAATCAATGCTTCACATTCAAACAATCTTTTCCATTCTGGATCCATACCCCTGGCACTCCTCAAGATGCTCTACACCACCTGTGAGTCAACAGCCAAGGCACTCAAATTAACACTGTATCGCCTGTTATTGCCAGACTGGGTTATCCTTACAGGGGCTTTCTGTTCCCCTCGTCTCAAATCCATATGGGGGATAAACAAGAAACCCAATTCTAGTGTAAGGAAACGGATGAAGGCCCATACAATTTGTCTAATAGTCCCAACTGAAGACTCGCCAAACCTTTCCTGTTTGGACTTACAATAACCCCTCTACTTGCTCTACCAATAGGCAGGCAATGCAGTTTCCCTGGCCCATTCAGACCACAATCTTGGCAAGGCTGATGTACTGAAGACAAAGCTCGAGGAGGAACTGGCCGGTTGCCGATAAATGTCACTCCCCAAAGCCCATTTCATCGATGGGATAAAATTCAGGGCTGGGGTAAAGTCTGTTTGAACAGCAATGCTGGCTCTTTCACGAACCACCATTATGACATCGGCCTCTTCAGATGTGTATGAATAATTTTAGTCACCAAAGTTATCTGCCTTGTTAACATCCTCAGCCTTCTGCGTTAGTAGCATAGGCACATTCTCCATTACCACAACTTTTGGAACCTTAGTAGGCTGTTTACCTCCTCATAGAATACATGATTGTGAGATTTCTCAAAAATGTTGGAGAGGTATTGCCTCTAGGTCTCCCTTTCTGAATATTCTTACTTTTTTTCTGCTGTTTACCACCAACATGTTTGGGCTTATTAAGGAGCAATACACCTAAGGTTTCTTCCCCCGGATCACCCAGAGGCAAAGCCTGCACTAAGCTGTTAACTGGAACCTAATTCCCAGGAGTCTCAAGCTCATTCACAGTAACCCGTGTATTAGTATAATGGGACCCAGTAGAGTTAAGTTGGATCAAACTAAGTGCCGCTGTGGGCACCTCCACTGACATTGCTACTCAAATTTCATATCGGACTGCTTGCATCGTTTTCTTTCAACTCCTTGCAACTCCACCAATTGTGCTGATGCTGGAACTTGGGCCGGTGGGAGTAAATATCAGTCAGGTTGGGAGATCAGGGTTGATGATACTAACTTAATTTTGATTTCACTCAAAATCAAGGTGTGCACAATTACATCATCACGTATATTGTCGTACAAATCAACAAAATAACTTAATACTGTATTGAGTGCCGATATAGTCAGTCAGGTAAACCTAATTCGCTCATCACCATCTCTCATATTATAATGTAATGGGGCATTTTGTCGTTGCTTGTCCCAGTCCTCTGGCTGTGATGAATTTAGTGAGATAACCTCTGTAAGTACTGTTGGGGTCCCAGGGCGAAAGTCATTCGAAGTTGGAGACATCAGACCGCCATCCAAACATCAAACAAGTCTCTAGCCACCATTACATCTTTTACTGGATCGATCCAGTCCGCGGCTTGAATCATGCTTACGTCATTGTGTACATTCGTACTAGAGCCAGATTTTGGAAAGTAGTCAGTAAGTTTATGCCCCGTACAAGAAGGGGGCACCGGGTCTCCCACCAAAGTATTAAGGGCTAAGCTCCAACCGGTGAAGCCCAGCTTCAAGAAAGATTGAGGGCAGGTGGTGCAGCACCATTTGAACAGTATGTGGCATACCCATTTGAACAGCCTGGGGAATCTCCTAGGTTTTGCAATAGTTCAGTAACCAAGTCCTCTTCCGCAAGACCCTCCTCCACTCAAATAAAGGGAGATGAAGGTGCTTTGCCTAAATTAGCTGTTACGTGCCTCATTTCAAACACTGTGGCAAAGGAGCTGCGCAGCGCATAGGTGGAATGGCCAGACATTTTAAAGTAATCCAAGAGCATAAATGTAATTATGCTACTGACTTGGAAAATAAAAGATTATCCAAAGTTGCAGGGATGACAGCCTTCCAGCCTAACTGCCCAGCCGCAGTGCACTTAAGACTCACTTGCCTTACGCGCACTTCACGCTCCAGTGGTCTTTTAAAGTTACTACCTGTAGGCAGGTGTGTGACACTGAGGCTCCCAGACGCAATCAATCAATGTCGGAAATCTGCAGGAAAAAGCAATTACCACTACTTTGGTTGGTAACTCCTTCCAAGAGTGAACACAAATTGCGTAGGTAACAAAAAGTTTAACAGTAGCCCAATTGCAGTGCAATTGATACGCACTTGCCTCTCAAGACAGGATTCCGTGAGGCTGGGAGGCTGAAATTCACTGGGTAGATGACTTGTAACACGAGCTGGCAACAACCAAAGTTCCTGGTGCAAATACAGAACTGCAGTGCTTCTGGCGAGCTAACCCACAAGAGAGCTGGTCAGTCCACCAGGTGGTCGAGGGACAGTTCTGAAGGCTCAGAACAGTGGATCCTCGCAAAGGCATTGAGACTGGTTGGTCCCACCAGTCCAGGGTGTTAAAGCACTGCACAGGGCCTTCACAGATCATGCAGTCCAAAAGGGATTAACCTGGCTAAATGCAGGACGGATGCCAGGCCTCTTCAAGGGTCGTCGCCGGATCTTCAGTCAGCTGTTAGCCTACATGGAATCCTTGCCTCCAGCACTGATCTGAAGAAATGCCTGCAGGAATCCACTTTGTATCCAAAATCCAGTCTGGAAGCAAATCCAAGCCCACTAATGGTAAGGATCTGCACCATTCAAACAGCCTGCAGTTCTCCATTCAGGGATAACTTCTGTTTTCACTCATGCCCCACACCTAGACTCACCGGCACCTCTGGTGTGGAGGTGGACTGGACGGTTTTCCCCACTTCCTGGGGGACACACAGGCAAAGGCAGAGCACTAGCCCATGAAAGAAGCAGCTTTCCTGTGCATGACCTTATATGGGATTTCCTGACTTGACAAGGCAATAAGAAGGACGAACAACCATATGGCCAAAGAACAAGCAAACATCTTGTGGCGTGCCATTTTAGGGCACTAGCCATGTTTAGTAGCCATATGAGGTAAATACAAATGTGTACACTGGAGCAAATGGTCAAAATATATCTGCTGCTACTAGCTTGTCTTTAGGCACACATAAAAGTAACCTAAAATCCCAGTATAAAAGGCTAGGGTGAAACAAATGTATCTCCATTGCACTGCAATGTAAGATGCTGTGTGCAATATTAAAAAGTTACAAAAATGTACAAGATGGAAGGTAAAGAGTTTCCCAGTACTGATAGTCCGAAGGACTGATTCAGTTTCCCCATAACAAAAGAGCAAAAGGCAGGGGAAGTGACGCTGAAGGCTTTACTTCCGCTCAAAATGTCAGAACAAGTTCAAAAACAAAGTAAAAAGATTGGGGGTCCATAGAAACGATGGTAGGGAAAGTTGCTGTAAGAGAAATCTTTCCCAACAGCTGCCAAGTCTGTGGGCCTGACAATTCAGCAGCGACAGAACACAGCCCCACAGGCGGGGTTAAGGATTTCTACCCCTTCACATCTTGCTCCCACATGGGCAGAGGGGGGCAAGCTGCCTCTGGCAAACAGATGCAGCTTCGTCCATCTAGTGGGTTAGGTCATATGTGCTCCAAGATGTGGCTTGTCCGCCTAAATAGTCCCCCCACCCCTTTGACCCCCCGCCCCCCTTCCCTCATCCCCTGCGACAAAGCCACTGTGAAGCCAACTTCTGCTGTTCATCCCCTGTGGGAGGCAGGATTTCCCGGTTTGGTAAAGAGTGGAACCTTACTACATTTGACACCTGGGCCTTACAGGCCGTTCACCAAGGATACTGTCTCCCATTTGTTCAATGCCCTCCAGACCATCCCTTGTCAAATCAGTGCTTGCCTTCAGACCCACTCCTTTTGGAGGAGGTTTGTCAGCTTCTGGTGAAAGGCGCAATGGATCAGGATCCTCGCTCTGAATGAAGTAAGGGCTGGTACTCAACCTAGTTTCTGGTGCAGAAGGTTGGCAGCTTGCATCTCATTCTAGATCTGCGACTCGCGAATCTGTATCTGTGCAAGGACAGGTTCAAGATGGTTACTCTGGCCCTGATCCTTTGTGACAACCTGCTGGACTGCCTTGTCTTGCTAGATTTGCAGTGGGACATTGCCACTGTCGGTTCAAGGTCCTGTTTATTTGCTCTATCTTCTGCACCCAGGGTCTTCACCAAGCTCCTGGCAGTCATAAGGTTCACCTCAAAAAGGAAGGCATTCATGTCTTTCCCTATCTGGATGACTGGCTCTTCCGATCTTGCTCCCCAGACTAGGTGTCAGTACAATTGTTCCGAACGTACAGCCTGTTGCACAGCTTGGTCTTCTCCCTGAACTTCAAAAAGTCTCAGGTTTCGCGGTTCCAGTCCCTCCCATTTTCTGTGGACTGTCTTGGATACTTGCCTGGGTCTGACCTTCGACCTGAGAAAGATGGTCATGTCTTCCAATCTCAGAAGCGGGTCGGGCCCCAACCTTCCAGTGCCTGCTGGGTCATATGGCCTATTGCACCCTTGTAGTACAGGATGCTTGGCTTGGCTTGGCATGAGGTTGCTACAGTGGCTTTTGAGTTGTCTCAATTTCAGGGACGTACTTCACACCTTCTTCAGGTCTCACTGAGAGTATCCCAAGACCTCGAATGGTGGTTCCTGTGAGAACTTTTTCAAGGAGGCTCAGTTTCAAACACCTTGGCCCCAACTGACACTAGTCATAGATTTGTCCTGGAAAGGCTGCGGCACTCCCCTACAAGACCTATCTGGGAGTGACCTGTGTTCTCCAACAAAACAACAAGAGCACTACACCAACTTGCAGGAATTGATGGTGATCATGCTGGCCCGGGTCACTTTCCTTCCTACAGTGCGTGGCAAAACTGTGCTTGTCCTAATGAATAACACAGTTGTCATCACCACCTGAACTTGGGGGTTGGTGTGGGATCCTTGCCTCCGTGCAGAGAAGCAATGTGACTGTGGTTGTCGGCCCTGGAGAACAACATCTCTCTAATGGCAGATTGGGCTAGGATGGAGGACATCATTACAGATGTCTTGAGCAGACAGAATTAACTCTTCACTTCCAGTTTCAACAGGAAGTGCAAGTGGTTTTGATCCAGGGAATTTCCACGACTGGAAGCTCTGGGGGACACATTGAATGAGTGGACTTTTGAGCTCCTATATGCGTTAATGCTGATCCCCGTCATTCCTCTGGTTCTGTTTAGGTCCACAATAATTTGGATTGCTCCAGACTGCAGTAGCACACCTGCGCAGGCAATCCACCCCGGTCTATCCTTACCTCGACGACTGGCTCATAACAGGGGACTCGTACGAAACCTGTTTGTCAAATACCCAAAGAACTATAGATCTTTTATTCAGTCTGGGGTTCCCCATCAACGAGAAGAAATCCAGCCTAGACCCCAGTAAGGTCAAGCAGTTCCTAGGGGCTCTAATTCGAACAAAGGACGGCCTCGTCTTCCCCTCCAATGAGAGGGTCCAAAACATGCTGTTTCAAATCCCTCAATATGTAGCCAGTCGAGAGGTGACGGTACGCAAGGCTATGCAACTGTTAGGAAGGATGGCATCATGTATTTACTTGGTTCCTCACGCGCACTTGCGTATGCATCCAATGCAGGAGTGGCTCAACAGCCAGTGGTGTTGGGCCAGCGAATAATGGGACTATCTAGTGGTGGTCTCGCCAGCCCTCATTCTCTTGCTGCGGTGGTGGTCGAGGGACAACCTCTTGAAGGGGAAATCCTTCACCACCCCCGCAGTGGAGGCCTTCTAACTCACACTTATGAGATCCGCTCAGATGAGAGCCATCCTTCGGGATGTGATTGGGGACATGCTACCACCGGTCCCTCTGCCAGTGCCTAGTGTCATTCCTCCAATGGCTCCAGCGCCTCAGGCCCCTGCACAGCCCCAGCTGCCTACGCCAGCCCCCACAGGGACGGCCCCTCTGCCTCCAGCAGACCATTTGGTTCCATGCCAGCCTCCGGCTCCTGTCAGCACACCTTAGCCTTCAGCACCCAGTTCTCCTCTGCACTCTCTAGACCAGCAGGACACCCTGGTGGATGCCGATGAGGAGGAGGACCCTGACACTCCCTCTTCGGCCAAGGCATTCCATGAACGGCTTGCAGGTCTGGCCAAGTACTTGGGGCTTCCACAACCCGAGGTTGAACAACTAGAGGCAGGGTCCTGGCCGAGGTCCTAACTCTGCACCCCGCGGGTAGAACGGGGATTCCGATGCAGAAGGATGTTGTCCCCTTGGCCAAAAAGGGATGGCTTACTACCCATTTGACGCAGGCCACCAACGGGCGCCTCGACGCCAGGTACAGGCAATTAGAGGGGGTAACACTCTTGCTGTCGGCACAACCTCAACCACACTCCTCTGTGATTACCACGGCCTCTACTCAAAGCCACAGTCTTCCTCAGCCATCTCGTCCTCGGCTCCGCTAGGCTAGGAGGAGAAGATCTTGGAGGCTTATAGACAGGTCTATTCCCACGCGTCGCTGCACCTTCGTCAGTCTAATGTGGATGCCATGCTCCCAGCCATTAACCAAAGGCTTTGGCGGGAAATAGCAGACTTCCTTCTGGAACTTCTGGTACACAGTCAAGCACGCTTCAAGGCGGGACTGGCAGAAGCAAAGATGATGGCTGAAGACGACATGGAGTCCACAGGGTCACATATTGACACCTCAGGCTGTGCCATTTGCATCACCATGGACATGAGGACGGCATGGTTATGGGCTACCAAGTTCAACCCGCAAGTCCAGGAGAGCATATTGGATCTTCCATTCGAGGGTAGCGACCTCTTTCATTCTACCACTGATGAGCAACCTGATGAGAAGAACAACAGTTCCCAGACTGCGACATCCTTATCTATCCTCATGAATTCCAAGCCAAGACGTACAGCCATATGCGCCAGCATTCAAACAATGGGTGGGCCTATGGCGGATTTCCGGGGCTTCCAGGAACGACGGTCCAGGCAGTCAGACAGATCTCTAAGTCAACACAGCCGCAAACAGCACAAAGCAGGGAATAAGGGCTTCTTTCATTCAGCCTCTGCATCAGAGGGAAAAAAGACATGACTCTCCCCTCCGAGTGCACATGTCTCCGGTGGGGGGCAGGCTTGCCCTTCACGCACAGCATTGGCGCACGAGATTCGTGGACCCCTGTATCCTGTCAGTAGTGTCCACGGGCTACCGCCTACCGGTCCCTCCATAACCTCCCTCCCCACCCTTCTCCATTCCTACAGATTGGGACAATAACTCTATTGGTGGAAATTCGATCACTCATACAGTGTTAGGCGGTGGAGGAAGTCTCGCCCTCCCAGCGGAACATGGCCTTCTACTCCAGAATGTTCACCATATACAAGAACCACCAGGCTGGCCTGAGAGTTGTTGGACCTTTCCACCCTGAACCTTTCCTTTTCGCTTAAAAAGTTCCAGATAGTTATCCCAGTGCTTATTGCGGAGGAACTGTGCAAGGGAGACTGGATGTGCTTCCTGGATCTAAAGGACGCATGCCTACACGTCTCGATTTGGCAGCCTCATCAGTCCTTCCTGAGGTTCAGGATCATGGGCTTTCATTTCCAATACAAGAGTCTACCCTTTGGCCTCAATTCAGCCCCCAGGGCCTTTAACAGGCTTATGAATGCAGTGGCAGCCATTCTCGGGGCCCAAGGTCACCATGGCTATCCATACCTAGACGACTGGCTCGTCAGGGCGAGATCCCTGGAGGCGGTCCATCACACCTCCGCCCTCATGAATACGCTACACGATTTGGGTTCTCCATCAACCTCAAAAAGTCACAGCTGGAGCTAACGCAGAGTCTTGCGTTCCTGGACCTCATCTGGGATATGAGATCCGATAGAATTTTTCCCTCGGAGGACAAGATCACAGCCATCAAAAGTGCCACAGGTTATTTCCTCAGCAGAGAGGTGACCTCAGCATGGTGGTACCAGCACCTCCTGGGTATCATGGCGGCAAGTCTTCTAGCAGTGCCTTACACAAGGCTCAAAATTAGAAGATTACAGCTGCACTTTGCAGCTTCATGGAGTCTGGAGCATGGTTCCCAAGTGGAACTTGTGAGCATCCCTCCTGTTCTCCACCAGAACCTGGTGGAGCACGGACTGCAACACGAGGATAGGCAGAACCTTCCGACAACCAGCGCCGCAGGTTATCACCACTGACTCTTCCTTGGAGGGCTGGGGAGCTACCCTGGACAACCATAGCGTCCACAGAGTTTGGTCTCTTCAGGAACAGGAGGCCCATATCAATTGGCTAGAACTGAAGGCCATCTGGCTGGCTCTCAAGGCCTTCCTACCGCTCATCAGTGGCAAGATGATCCTCATTCAAACGGACAACTCCACTAGAATTTATTACATCAACAAGCAGGTTGGCACCAGGTCTCCTCCTCTATGCACCCTGGTGGTCAGTATTTGGGAATGGGCTCTGGCGAACGACATACACTTGACAGAGATTCACCTCCCGGGGGAGTCAAACCTGGAGGCTGACCGGCTCAGCAGTTTGTGTGCAGACAATTACTAATGGCAATTGAACAATCAGGTCCTGCAGGGGATCTTCGATAGATGGGGTCATCCACAGGTGGACCTCTTCGCCACATGGTAAAACAGGAAGTCCCCTCACTTTGCATCTTAGCAGGGACAGGGCCCCGGGTTCCTGGGCGATGCGTTACAGATACAGTGGAACAGCATGAATGCATATGCCTTCCCTCCCACTCCCCTGGTACACAGGGGGATCTGCAAGATAAGGGAGTCCCGGCACCACAGTATCATTCTGGTAGCTCCTTGATGGACGGCAAGGCCATGGTTCTCAGAGCTGCTCAGCTTGGCGGACCAACATCCGATGCACCTTCCACTGGGCCCAGCTCATCTACTGTCACAGCAGGGGGGCACGGTCATCCACCCCGCTCCACAGAAGTTAGTGACTGCACAGGTCACATTAAAGCATCTGCGTCTTCCGCATGCTAACCTAAACATCATACAGGGTACTAGGAGCGATGCTACTAGGAGCCTGTTTTAACTTGATGGTCGTGTAGATTATTGGAACCTCCGTCCCCAAGTACCACACGGGAAGGTAACAAGAAAATGCCTGTGCAATCTTTGAGGCCACAGGTGTTGAGTGCCGTCAGACTGGAACCAGGAACGCCGGAAGGACCCCTGACCACTACAAGGCAAACAATGAGTACAGATAAGACAATGGCAATGCAGAATGCAACCAGGGCACCAGAGAGGAAACAATAAGGCTTACCTAAGTGGGGAAGACAGGATGTCTACCTTAGGTGGGTATAGGGGCAGGAGCCTGCGGATAACCGGCGGCAGCAGAAGGTGGAAGAGTCTCCGTAGCACTCTGAATGGAAGCTTAACACCTGAGCAGGCAACGTGACAAGGGGTAGTTAAGTAAGCAGTACAGTGAACAATCCAAAGTCAGTAGCCAGCGGTTTGCGACAAGTCCAGGGGAAATCCAGATCAATACCAGTTAACGAAGCCAAGAGTCAGAAGTTCCAGGAAGTGTGAACAGTATGATGGTGCAAGGGAAAAGACAAAGGAATCCGTGAAGCTGTCCGTAGTCAAGGTAACCGTAGATATCCAGGTAACAAAGCGCCAAACAGTACTCGTAGAAAGCAGCTGTGAAGCGTTTTGGGCGCTCACTTGGTCCTTTTAAACTGCAATGGTGAGTCATGTGACCTGAGTCACATGACGCGTGCTCCGTGTCACATGTTCGGTGTTAATATCAGGTACTGGCCTCGCCCTGATCACGTGACGCGGAGATCAACGCGGAACCAGGTAGTATCGATGTCTGCGGCACACCGTTGAATGACGCCATGGTAATTGCCAGTGGAGGAACGATCGCAAGGATCTCTGGTGACTACTCGGGCTTCTCCTCTTCCGGGTGTGCCAGGTATAATCACCAAGCCGCTGCCGTCGGGTATGTGAAGGTAAACGGGAAACTGACAGGAATTGAGGTTTCGTGACAGGAGACATGACAGAGCCAGTACAAAAGCAAGTGGACTAGGTTTTGCCACTGGGCAGAAGTCTATCCTCTTAGGTGCACATTGGACGATGTGCTATCCTTCTCGGTACACCTCTCACACTGAGGAGTGCAAATAGACACATGCCGCACCTATCTGGCGGTCATCGGAGCCTACCGAAACTCGGAGTAGGAGGTTTTCTCATCTTCCAACCCAGTGATTAAAAGACATTTGGCAGGCCTCACCAGGCTCTTCGCCCTATCGAGAAGCCACACCCATTGTGGGACCTCAAAATAGTGTTGGGCGCCTTGGCGCATAAACCCTTTGAGCCAGTGGCGTCCGCAGACATCAGGCTGGACACCATTAAGACATCCCTTTTGGTGGGTCTTACGTCTGCAAGTTCCAGTGGCTTCAGAGTCGTACACTACTTTTCATTGGGACAAGGTGGTCCTCAGAACGCATCCCACGCTCTTGCCTAAAGTAGTCTCTTCGTTCCACCTAAATGAGGAGATAGTGCTGCCTACTTTCTTTGCTGACCCCAAGGATGATGCTTAGAGGGTACTGCACTATGTAGATGTTAGGCACGCTCTAAAATCTACCTGGACAGAACAAAGAGCTTCCGCAAATCTGAGGCTCTTTGTCACCTTCAGTGTCTCAAAGCCAGGATTTCAGGCTTCTAAGGCCTCCATAGCAAGGTGGATGGTTTCGCCCATTACGGAGGCTTGTGAGAGGCAGCACAAGCTGCTTCTGACTAATAAGCATGCCCATGCGATCAGAGCCAAGGCCACGGCAATCGCCTTACAAAGGCAGGTTCAGTGGCAGGTCATCAGCAGGGCGGCCACGTGAGCCACTCCTTCGGCCTCCTGCAAGCACTACTGTTTGGATGCCGCTCCTGGTCAGATGCGGCATTCAGGCAGTATTAAGGAACTTGTCTTCTTAAAGGTCACCTCTCCATCCTGGTGCTACATTCAGTTGTAATCCCCCATACAGTATGGAGGAAAGGGGACAGGACGTATGAGTTATTATAAGTTACTCACCGTAGTGACTAACTTACTCCTAGTCCATAGTCCCCTTTCCTCCATATGTCCCACCATCCTCCCCCTAATTAAACTGGTGTCATTAGGCAAATGTAGCATTGTTGACGCGTCAATGGGGACTGAGGAGTGGCTCCGGAGGGCGGAGTCAGGGGAGCACATTCTCCCAGGGCTGCGCCCTGCACGCCTCTACATTTAAAGGGGTAGAAGTTTTTTTCTGGTGAAAAAGGTTGTCTCCCGTCGCTAACGAGGGATGCCCCAATACAGTATGGAGGAAAGGGGACTATGGACTGGGAGTATGTTGGTCACT
Source organism: Ambystoma mexicanum (assembly GCF_040938575.1). Taxonomy (NCBI): domain Eukaryota; kingdom Metazoa; phylum Chordata; class Amphibia; order Caudata; family Ambystomatidae; genus Ambystoma; species Ambystoma mexicanum. Next base: position 156,524,010 of record NC_090937.1, read on the forward strand.
ACAGTGAGTTACTCATTTCTTTTGCACGGTTGGGGCTGCAGATTGGCACTGCTAAAGGGCATCTTTTTGCTCTTTCCATCTTCAAAAGAACCCCGGAGCAGGGCACGTTTTTCCCGATTCCCTCAGTCACACAATTTCTATGTGGGTTGTCTAATCCATTTACCCTATGCCAGTTTGTTGTTCCGGTTAGGGTTTTGAAGTTAGTGTTACATTTTTTATGGGCGCTTTGTATGAGCCCCTCCGTTCGTCTTCATTAAAATTGCTCACCCTTAAGGTGATGTTCATGGTCGTCTTCACTTCCTCTAAACGTGAGCGTTGGCTCCATGCGTTATTGGTTAATCCTCCCCATTTGGTTTTCTCCAAAGAAAAGGTGACATTGAGAGTGAGACTTTCCTTCCGAAGGTGGTCTGTTTGCCATCCCTCTCAAACGATCTATCTTCCTGTCATTTTTCCTCCACCTCATCCTTCAGAGGCAGAGGACCTGTGCCATAAACTGCACCCAGTGCGGGCTCTCAATTACTAGGTCTTTTGGATGAATTTGACCAAGAAACATTACCATCTTCTTGTTGATTATGCTGGGGTCCATACTAGCAGGGCTGTGACCAAACGGAACATGTCAATGTGCATTGACTTCTGCTTTTCAGAATTCTATTTTCTGGCTGGTAAGGATGTACCTGAAGGTTTCAAGGCTCACTCCACCAGAGGGCCAGCTGCCGCCTCAGCTCTTAACATTTTCCAGGCGGCTACATGGATTCTCTGCACAGTTTGCACAACATTCTCAATCGGGACAGGATGCTCATTTTGGTAGAGCTGCCCTTCATAGTTTTCTGGTTTAGGTGGTGTCCTAGATGAGGAATCCATTGGAAGAACAACTTTCTTACCTTCTGATAATGTTCTTTCGAGGGGATTGGGTTCTCCGACGTATTCCATATCTATGACAGGTAATGTCCACAGCTGTGCTGCTTCGGAAAATCTTTGGCGTCTGCGTCCTGCGTCGATGACGTTGATGCGCCGTCCCCGAGGACCTCCTCCGACGGCCGACGTCACCCGATGTGATAAGTAGGACGCAGGACGCCCATAGCCTCAGTTCTGTTTTTTCCACGAACGTGTTCGCTTCGTGAATCTCGGTACGCCTCGACTCGTTGGAGTTACTGTTTTCTTTCTCGGTTCGTTGAATCTGTCCGGTTTGTTTGTGGCAATGTCTTTCTCATCTTCGACCCCGTGTCCGGGCTTCAAGAACTGCAGGGACTGTGGGTCCAAGATGTTGGTCACAGACTCGCACGACGCCTGCCTCTGGTGCCTCGGGGAGGCCCACGATACGGATGACTGTGTCGACTGCCAGTCGCTCACTGCAAAGGCCATGCGAGAATGCAAGAAGAAACTGTAGGTAGGTCGGGTGTCTAAGCCCCGGAAGTCGAGGTCTGCGGGGCTTTCGACCGATGACTCGAGGGGTGACTCTCCGCGTCGTCGTCGGAAGTCCGGTGGGTCTGCTTCCAGGAGTCAGTCTCGCCACTCCTCCGCCTCTTCTAGGCATTCCAGGAAGCGCCGGCATAGGTCGCCTTCCCCGTCCTCTTCCGAGGACTCCGCCCGTCGGCGGGTCGCTTATCCCTCCATGCAAGCGACACCGGAGGAATGGGCTTCCTTCGGGAAGCAGATGCTAGCGATTCTGGAATCGCAGGGCACCGGTCCGTCTGCGCCTCCGAGTGGGGTCGGTCGGCACTGTTCGAGAGACACCGCCCGTACGCCTTCGGGCTCGGGTGGTCGGCACGGTCCCGCTCGGACAAGGGTAGCCGTTCTCGCCATGCCCGTTCCAGGTCCCGGTCCTTGACGCGCTCGAGACCGCGTGATCCTGTGCCGTCGGCGCCCAGGCTGTCGAGAGACACGCTCGAAGCTCCGGCTTCGAGGACTGTCGACGCCGCCGATGCTGGAGGCGTTGCAGCTGACGTCGACGCCGATTCGCTCGACGCCGATTCGCTCGACGCCGACTCGGTCGGCGCCCTCGACGCCTTTTCTGTCGATGCCGACTCGTTCGGTGCCCTCGACGCCTTTCGAGGCGGTGGTGTCCGAGGGGCCCCGTGGCACGGGGTTTGCCCCTAAAAAGGCTATGGCTAAGGTCCGGCACTGCTTTGGTCCACAGAGGTCTTCCTCACCCCGCCTGGAGTACATTTCAGAGGGTGATGAAGGCTCTGATGGCGGTCTGGTTCCGGTTACGGTTCCGGATGAACTTATCTCGGGCCATAGTCAGTTTGATGACCTGAGGCAGTCACTGCATGATGCCAGTGGATTGGACACCTCTCCGGAGGTGGAGTTTTGTCAGCCGGAGCCTGGCACTCATGCCGATTCGTCATATTGGCGCCTTATGTCTCGTGTTACCGAGTACTTGGGTTGGTCGGCTCCCCCAGGGGGGAGTTCGTTCAGGATGATCTCACGGACATCCTTGATCTCGGTCCACCCACTGACCCGGTTTTGCCTTTTCATATGGCTTTGCAGAGAAGGGTGGCGGCGGCTTGGACTGCTCCGGAGAGTCTCCCGGCAGTGGGCAAGTCTTTGTCGCGAAAATACCGTCCAGCCAGTAGCGACCCCTGCCCCGGCAAAGCAGGCGTAGTATCCTACCATGCCTCCAGATAGGGACGATAAACGTTTTGACGGCTGGGCGAAGAAAGTGTTTTCTTCTGGGGGTATGGCGCTTCAGGCGGCCAACTCCATTTGTGCCTTGTCTCGTTTCACACACACACTCTGTGGAACTGTGTTGCATTAGCGGCTGATCATATTCCCGAAGGGGACGAACAGGATGGTTTCCTTGGTAAGGTTCAGGATGACAAGGATGCCATGTGTGAAGCCGTTCAGTCGGGTTTGGACTTGGCGGATTGTGTCAGCCGGTCCATGGCGGCGAACACCGTAATGCGCAGGTTTGCGTGGTTGAGGAAGTCTGGGTTCGCTCCTCCTGTGCAGTCCCGGCTCCTCAACATACCCTTTGACGGTGAACACCTTTTTGGCAGCAAGGCTGACGAGAGCCTTGAGAGGTTGCAGACCTCCAAAGCTGCAGCGAAATCGTTGGGCGCTGCAGTTCGCCAACCTCCGCCTTTTTGTCCTAGGGGACAGCAATGGAGGGGAGGTTCCTTTCGCTATTACTCGTCCTTCAGTAAAGCAAGAGGAGCTAGCAGTCAAAGAGGCCATCATAAGAGTGCCAGAGGTGGAAACAAAGGTACTCGAGGTGCCTAGGCCTCTCGGGCAGTTGCCTCTTTGCCCTCAGGCAACGCCGCAGCCGCTACCACTCAGTCATGAGGCCAGGTCCCATGGTTCGCAGGTTGGGAGAAGGCTGGCGCAGCATCTTGTAGAGTGGCAAGCCATTACTTCGGATGTGTGGGTTCTGGAGATCATAACCCACGGCTACTGTCTTCCTTTTCGGCAGAGGCCTCACGACTATCCACCAGGGAACCTCTCTTTGAAGAGTCCGGATCCGCTCCTTGCGCAGGAAATTCAAGCCCTGCTGGAGAAAGGCGCCATAGAACTGGTGCCTGTAGCGGAGCTGAACAAGGGATGGTATTCCCCATATTTTTTCGATTTCAAAGAAAGACGGGGGATTGAGACCCATCATGGACTTGCGCGGTTTGAACAAACTCCTCAGGAAGGACAAGTTCAAGATGGTGACTCTTTCTCAAGTCCTCCAGGCCCTTCAACTTCAGGACTGGTTGGTGTCTCTCGACCTCAAGGATGCTTACTTCCATGTGCCGATCCATCCCAAGCACAAGAAGTACCTGAGGTTCGCGGTTGGCGACTCGCACTTTCAGTTTCGGGTCCTGCCGTTCGGATTGACCTCCGCCCCGAGGGTTTTCACCAAGCTCATGGTGGTGGTGGCAGTGCATCTCAGGAAAGGGGGGATTCACGTCTACCCCTACCTGGACGATTGGTTGATCAGGGGGAGCTCTCCCGAGCAAGTCCTCGATCATCTGTCTGTCACCTGCCACTCCCTTCACAGGCTGGGCTTCTCCCTCAATTTAAAGAAGTCCCATTTGACACCAACGCAGCGGCTCCAGTACATCGGAGCAGTGCTCGACACGTCCCTGGGGCAGTGTTTTCCTCCTCAGGTGAGGGCTCTTCACATTCAGCAGATGGTGCACAAGTTTGTTTGCCCAGACTCTCCCAGCGTCCGAGTTCTTGAGACTGCTCGGCCTCATGGCATCCTGCATTCTTCTGGTGCCAGAGGCTCGTCTGTGGATGAGATCTTTGCAGTGGGCACTCAAGCTTCAGTGGTCTCAGTCCTCCGGCAGGCTGACGGACCCTGTTCAGGTGCTGCCCTCGGTAGCCCGGGACCTTCTGTGGTGGGCCGTCGAGGGCAATCTGATGAAGGGTGCCCCATTTTGGTTGCCCTGGCCAGATGTGACGATCGTGACGGACGGATGGGGAGCTCATGCCAACGAGCTGACAGTCAGCGGTCATTGGTCTCCGTTGGAGTCCAGACTCCATATCAATCTGTTGGAGCTGAGGGCCATCAGGCTAGCCCTGAAGGCTTTTCTGCCGACTGTGCGCGGCAAGAGTGTCCTGATTCTGACGGACAACACAGTGGCCATGCACTACCTCAGCAAAAAGGGGGCGGCAGGGTCACTTCCGCTGTGCAGGGAGGCGATGCAGCTCGAGTTCTGGGGCATCCAGCAGGAAGTTTTGATCTCGGCAGTTCATCTGGCCGGAGACGACAACGAGACGGCGGACGCTCCGAGCAGGCAGAGCACGATCTCTCACGAGTGGGAGCTGGCTCAGGAGATTCTCCTGGAGATCTTTGCCCTTTGGGGGACCCCTCAAGTGGATCTCTTCGCCTCCATTGTCAACTGGAAGTGCGAAAGGTTTTGCTCGCGGGAATTCCCTCCAAAAGGAGCCTTAGGAGACGCGTTTGTGGTGGAGTGGTCATTCTCACTGGTGTACGCGTTTCCTTCAGTCCCCGTCATCCCGCAAGTGTTGCGGAGGTTACAGAGGTTCGGTTCCCGGATGATCCTCATTGCTCCGGCGTGGGCCCGGAGGACGTGGTACCCTGACCTTCTAGACTTGTCCATCTGCCCTCCACGTCGTCTTCCCTACCGGGACGATCTGCTCTCACGTGAGGGAGGTCAGGTTCTCCATCCAGAGGTCAGATCCCTCACTCTTCACGCTTGGCTTCTGAAAGGTTGAGGTATAAGGATTGGGACCTCCCTGAAGACGTGATGGAGGTGTTGCTCTCGGCCAGGCGGCCGGCAACTAAGTCTCTGTACCGTTGCCGTTGGAGAAAGTTCTGCAACTGGTGCAGAGTTCAGAATGTGGATCCTTTTGAATGCGACATTCCCATGGTTTTGTCTTTTTTGCTTTCTTTGGCCCACAGGGGCTTGCAAGTGGGGACCATTAAAGGTTACCTGGAGGCGCTGTCCATATTTAAGCGCTCGTCTGAAGAGTGTTCCTATTTTAGGATTCCTTTAATTTCGCAGTTTTTGAAAGGGCTCACTAATGTGTTCCCTCCGTCACCTTTATTGGTGCCAGGTTGGGATTTGAACCTTGTTCTTAAGTTTGTTATGGGGGCTCCGTTTGAGCCTTTACATTCTTGCCCTTTGAGGCTGTTAACTCTGAAAACTGTGTTTTTAGTTGCGGTTACTTCTGCTCGCAGAGTGAGTGGGTTACAGGCACTTTCAGTTAAGCCACCCTTCACTGTATTTCACAAGGACAGGGTTGTCCTTAGAGTTCCTCCTCCACATCCTGGTAAGGAAGAGGAGAGGCTCCATAGGCTTAATCCTAGGAGAGCGTTGAGCTTTTATATCTCGCGCATGTCCCGGGTCAGAGTGGACGATCAACTTTTCATTGGTTACGCTGGAAAGCGTTTGGGACAAGCTGTGACGAAACAGACTTTGTCTCGTTGGATTATTTTAGCTATCTCCCGAGTGTTACCGCTTGTCGGGTAAGGACCCTCCGGCTGGCTTGCGGGCCCATTCTACCAGAGGAGTGGCTGCGTCTACTGCCCTGCAGAGGGGAGTTCCTATTCGTCACATCTGTGATGCAGCCACCTGGGCTTCACTACATACTTTTGTACGTCACTATTCCCTCGATTCCATCAGGGGGCAAGATCTGGCCTTTGGCAAGGCAGTTTCTATTCCGCAATTTGATTGGGCATGCTAAATTTGTATTCTATATTCTTTCCCACCTCCTTGCTTGGTACTGCTTTGGGAGTCTGTCATAGATATGGAATACGTCGGAGGACCCAATCCCCTCGAAGAACAAGTTACTTTCTTACCTGGTAACGTTCTTTCGATGGGATGGTCTGACGACGTATTCCATATCGCTCCCTCCCTGCCTTCCCCGCTGCAGAATTTCTTTTGCGATTGCAGCTTGCGTTCCGCAAGGCCTTGTGTGTCTGACTGGCAGAAAACTGGTGGCACACGTTCTGGGAAAAAACTATAACTGAGGCTATGGGCGTCGTGCGTCCTACTTATCACATCGGGTGACGTCAGCCGTCGGAGGAGGTCCTCGGGGACGGCGCATCGACGTCATCGACGCAGACGCCAAAGATTTTCCGAAGCAGCACAGCTGTGTACATTACCTGTCATAGATATGGAATACGTCGTCGGACCATCCCATCGAAAGAACGTTTCCAGGTAAGAAAGTAACTTGTTCTTCTGACGGATGTTCAACCTACAGATTCCTAATCGTCCTCCCTACCTAACCCTCTTGGCGGATAGCTAGTACACCTAGTTCTGTGGTCCCTCAGCGTCAGAATGCTAGGGCAAAAAGGTGGAACTAAGGTCATGGGCCCTCAATAAATACTGGCCCCAACAGTATCCGAGCCGCGCTGCACCCCTTGGCAAAAGAAAAGTTACTGACGAGCAGCTGCACTGGGAAATGGATATCATAGATGAGGAATCCATGGGAGCATCATCCATCAGAAATAACATTACTTAGAAGTAAGTAATTTGTTCTTCTCTCGTCAATGGGTTTTCAATACCATGTGACATATGCTGGGATACTGCTTATGGTGACATCTTATATTTCCTACATAACCACCGGAATCGAAAGGGATTCATTTTTTCTTTTATTAGCTTTTGCCATGCTTAATTGTTTCTGTTCTTAATCTTGCATCGTGGATTGTTCCTGTAAATTGTGTTAGCTCCCCAGTGGGGGGGACGGGATGTCTGGGGGAGGTGGGGAGAGAGAGTCAGGGGGCCTCACAGCCAGTCAGGAAGTTCATAACGGAGGGTTTACCTCATGATAAAACCTCAGAAGCATGTAGACTGCCATCTTCCGAGCCGGGCTGCAGGTAAGTGCTCCTCCATGCTCACAACCCCATCTAGAAAAAGCATTCCACGTTAATACCAATAAACTGGTCTGGTAATGCCCGGGGCATTACCTGACCCAGGAATGACCCCGCCCTTCTGGGTTTATTGCTTAAATAATCTGAGGCAGCTGTTCATCCACACTCTTAGAAGTTCCCCTTAGAGATTATTCTTGATGTTATTGGGACTCTTTGCTCACAATATGAAATCCACTGCAATTGTTTTCCGAAATACACTGCTTTCACACCGGTTATTAACCACTTTCACCTTTTGTTGGTGATCAATTTAGATGGGAATATTATTTTTTATCATTAACAACGCCTCCCTCCCTAGACAGTCTTTTGGTAACAGCTGTGAAGTAGATTTCTAGCAGGCAGGAAGTGTAGTGGTTGAAGCTTTACCTGAAAAGGTCACCTTGTTTGTGAGTCAATGGATATTGGTTATGTGCTGATTTTTTTAAAATTGTTTTTGTCTTTTGTAACCCTGTTTTTTACTTTTTTCTATTGTCAGCAAGAAGTTAAATCCTTAACTGAGGAAAACAAATGTTTTAAGGAACAGCTGGACTCCTCAAACAGTACTGTTGCTATCTTAACAAAGGAGAAAAGTAATCTACAACAGGAAGTGGCGGAGTCTAAAAAAGAACAGGATGACCTTTTGGTACTTCTTGCTGACCAAGATCAGAAAATATTTTCATTGAAGAGCAAGCTCAAAGAATTGGGAGAACCTGTAAGACAAATATTTATGTATTTTCATTAGTCATATTTGAATATGCTTGACAGTATAACTGAAAGGACACCTCACATCTGGAAAGTGTTTACATTTTAAAGGGCCCTTCCTTGGGCCTACACATGAGGACTAAACTTAAGTGTATATTGATCCTGACGTTAAGGATCCCTAATGCTAGGGTGCATGCATGTCTCACTTAATTAACGTGTTTCAATAAGTAGCAGCCAGAAGCAGTGCCGTTCTCTCAAAGTATTGTATGACCAGGCATCGTACTGTGCTAGTTCACGGCAGCATACAATTGTTGCAAATACTGAACTTCAGGTGCAGAAATGCTAACAATTTTTTTGAATTCTTCACATGACATTATTTAAGGTGAGACCTTTCATCGGTTTCACATACTCGGTTGTTAGCTACACTTCTCAAAAACTGCCACTTATCAGTGAGGCACTACTATCATTAAGAGTTAGTGTTCCTGACAAGGTTTTAGATGTAGGCTCATTAAGGATTTTTGTTTAACCCAAATGGTTGAAATATAAGTGAAAAAACACTGGTCGAAGACAAGAGATACAGATTAGGCCTTTCGCCCTCAACAGGGCATGTTTCAAAAAACATCTATGTGTTGGAAAATGTAGAGCCTTAAAGAAAATGAAAGGGGATCATACATGGTGGTATGTTTCAATTGTTTCATTTCTTCATTGTTAAGTGCATCTGCACCACCGAAGAAGGGAAAGGAACAGAATTCTTGAGGTTCCTCTTTGTAGGGGGTAAGGGAAGTGAGAGTGAAATATGAAGATTAAATTTGGAAATGTTCACCCACCCTTAAAAGCTAGTTCCCAAGTCCTCAATACTATTGGGAAACAAGGGTATGAATAATAATGTTTGCTACTGTAAATATTGGAATAAAGTACCTTTTCTATAAACCACTCGCATGTCTGAAGTTAACCAACTAAGGTAAAGATACTGTCCCTGATGGCCATCAGAACACCCAGGGTTCAGAGGATGGTTCAAGAGCGTTTATTTTGTACACCTGAAATCATTCAGAATCTTGACAATATGTAACTGAAATATGGCACATTAAAGGCCGCCCTCCCCGTCCCTTTTGGGCTTCCCACCTCCATAGCGTTGGCTTTCCTGTATTCAAGGTTGGCAACTAGAGGTCGGTAACACCTATTACCAATATCTCGGTCTATGGTGATGGCCCAAAGGTCTTTGCCTTCTCTACCTTACTCCGGGGCTCCTCTAGGGGAGCCGACCCCTGACACTCATCCAATTAGTATTGCAATGGCGTCAGGCTTCTTCTCCAACTGCCAAGTTCCTTTCACTCTTGGCTTTCACGCCCTTGTGTTCCTGTCTCTGGTGTTCTTTCTCTTTACGTCCTCCCATCCTTACTCTGCTCCCTCTTACACCCTCTCTCGCATTCTCTCCTCTGTCTCTCAGATGGTCACACAATCTCCTAGCTTCTCTTTTGCGCTCTTCTCTCTACTCTCCCACAGCCCAACCTTCTACTCTCCTCCCTTTCTCTCCCCTCCATGCTCTCTTCTACTGCCCACACTCCTCTCCCATACTGATTTATCTTACACTCCCTCAGGCACTCCTCTTGCTCTCACTTGCTTATTCTTTTATTCTCTAACACCGCTCACCTTCCAGCAACCATTAGCACTCTCTTATAATCCTCTACACCTCTCTCTCTCTCTCTCTCTCTCTCTCTCTCTCTCTCAGAACCAACACCTCAATTGTAAAAATATCCAAAACAGTCTTCTCAAACCTCTGCTGCACCATCCTTTCTCTGCCTGGTCTCTCGGTCTGCATCCAACCCATCTGATTACTCCCACCGTTGTTATACCCCAACTTCCTTTGGTGGTCTTATTCCCCTCCCATTTGCTCTTTTGCTCATCTGGGGCCAATCTGATCTTTTAGTGCATTGTGGTCTCCCGCAGATTCCTCATCTTGATAAATATCTCACCCAGCATAAGCTGCTCAGAAAATGTTTTGACCAGGGGCATAGTGCGGCTCAGCGTTGTTCCTCATCATGCTTTGTCCACGCCATTCCCCCACTTTGGCTGTGATGTTGGCGGTCCATATATCACGTCACTACGCCCCCACACCTCAGTTCTTTTTTTCCAAAAGCTGTGGCTATGACTGAAATGTTTTTTGTATTTGTGACACAGACATGTCGGTCCTTAAACCATTTCGGGTTTAAGCACTGCAGGGACTGCAGCTCAAAGGTGTTCATCACAGACCCACACATTTGTGAGTGGTGTCTTGGGGCCGGACACAACATTGAGCAGTGTGGGTCATGTCAGCACATGTACCCGAAGGATCACAGGGTACGATCGGTGAATTTCACGCTGCAGTGCTCCCTTCAAAGTCTCTGGCTCGATTGGCCACCAGACCCTCAGGTCCCTATATTAAAGGACCCATGCCCAAGAAGGAGGACAGGCATTGGGAGAGGGCTAAGACGAGCTATCATTCACAGAGTGAGGGACACCATTCGATCTCCCACAAGAAATAGAAGAGGCGTTGATATGTGAGAGAGAGAGAGAGAGAGAGAGAGAGAGAGAGAGAGAGAGAGAGAGACTGACTTTAATTATTTCATAAATCCACGGCGGGTATGGCTCTGGCCTCGGTGCCACAAGTGATTGTCACCAATTGGTCCCGGATTGCTGCAACGGATCTTACGTGGTCAGGCTCGACCTCAATGCTCTAAAACCAGACCACAGCGCTGGTGGCCCTTGAGGCGTCGGCATCTGGAGGCCCCATCAGGTGGTTCCATCTACATCTATGATGGATTTGTCTTTCCTACCAGAATCGAGAGCAGAGTTCTTTGAGTCGATGAGGACCATCTTTGACGAGGATGGGGACATCCAGTCCTCTTTGAAATGGATCCAGTGGGAGTAGGAGACAAGTGTGGACCTCTTCACAGACTAGGCTGATCTCCAGGCCTTTGCACAAGGAAAGTAGGCTCAGCACCTCGCCTGGCCTAGATATACAGCAAGCAGCTCCCTACACTTGGTGCTCCCGCCAAACCCATGCAGTCCTATGACCTAACTAATATCCTTGGTAAGGGTCCTCATTTAGAAAGGGCGTTTTCGAGGGGATTGGGTCCTCCGACGTATTCCAAATCTATGACGGTAATCGCCACAGCTGTGCTGCTTCGGAAACTTTTCGGCGTCTGTGTTTCGCGTCGATGGGCCGTCCTCGAGAACCTCCTCTGACGGCCGACGTCATCCGATGTGATAAGTAGGACACACGATGCCAGTAGCCTCAGTTCCGTAAGAAGTGCAGGGACTGTGGGTCCAAGATGTCGGTCACGGACTCGCACGACGCCTGCCTCTGGTGCCTCGGGGAGGCCCATGACATGGATGACTGTGTCGACTGCCAGTTGCTCATGTCGAAAGCCTTGCGGGAGCACAAGAAGTTATCGGTAGGTAAGGTGTCCAAGCCCCGGAAGTCGAGGTCTGCGGGGCTTTCGACGGACGACTCGAGGGGCGACTCTCCGCGTTGTCGGAAGTCCAGTGGATCTCGGTCCCGGAGTCGGTCTCGCCACTCCTCTGCCTCTTTGAGGCACTCCCGGAAGCGCCGTCATCGGTTGCCTTCCCCGTCCTCATCCGAGGACTCCGCCCATCGGCGGGTCGCTTACCCCAACAAGCATGCGACACCGGAGGAATGGGCTTCCTTCGGGAAGAAAATGTTGGCGACTCTCGAATCGCAGGGCACTGGTCCGTCCGCGCCTCAGAGTGGGCTCGGTTGTGATCAGCCGAGAGACGCCGCTCGCACGCATTCGGGCTCGGGTGGTCGTCACGATTTGCGGGAAAGGTCCCGCTCGGTCAAGGGGAATCGTTCTCGGCAGCCGCGGTCCAGGTCCTCGACACGCTCGAGACCGCGTGAACCTGTGAAGTCTTCGAGGAAGACATAGATGCCTGTGGCGCCGAGGTCTGCGACGGACTCTCTCGAGGCTCTGCCTCCGAGGAAGCCGTCGGTGCCCAGGATGTCGAGGGACACGCTCGTGGCTCCTCCCTCGAGGCCTGTGTCAACGCCGTCGATGCTGTCGGAGCCGCATCTGTTGTCGACGCCAATTCTCTCGACGTTGGCGCTGATTCACTCGACACCTTTCGGGGCTGTGTCGACGGTGGTACCCCGTGGCTCGGGGGAACCACCTAGCAAGGCTCTGGCCAAGGTCAAGCATGGCTTTGGTTCCAGTTCTGTGCCTTCTTACCGTCATCTGGAATTCATTTCAGAGGTGGATGAGGGCTCTGATGATGGCATGGTGCCTGACACGGTGCCTGACGAGATTCTCTCGGGCCATAGCCAGTTTGAGGACCCGAGGCAGTCCCTGCATGATGCTAGTGGGCTGGACAGCTCTCCGGAGGTGGAATTTTGTAGGCCAGAGCCTGGCACTCATGCTGATTCTTCGTACCGGCGACTTATGTCACGGGTCACCGAGTACTTAGGATGGTCTGCTCCCCAGGGGAGTTTGTTCAGGATGACCTTACGGATATCCTCGACATTGGTCCACCAACTGACCCGGTACTGCCATGCCATATGGCTCTGCAAAGAAGGGTGGCAGCGGCTTGGACTGCTCCGGAGAGTCTCCTGGCAGTGTGGAAGTCTTTGCCCTGAAAATACCGCCCAGCCAGTAGTGACCCCTGCTACTTGTCCAAGCACCCTACTCCGGAGAGTTTGGTGGTGCAGGCGGCTACGGCCCCGGCAAAGGAGGCGTCGTACCCTACCATCCCTCCTGATAGGGACGACAAGCGTTTTGACGGCTGGGCGAAGAAAGTGTTTTCTGCAGGGGCTATGGCGCTTCAGGCGGCCAACTCCATTTGTGCCTTGTCTCGTTTCACGCACACTCTGTGGAACTGTTTCCTTGGCGGCTGAACATATATTCCCGAAGGGAATGAATGGGATGGTTTCCTTGCCATGGTTCAGGGTGGCAAGGATGCTATGTGTGAGGCCGTTCAGTCGGGTTTGGACATGGCAGATCGCGTCAGCCGGTCCATGGCGGCGAGCACCGTGATACGCAGGTTTGCGTGGTTGCGGAAGTCGGGGTTTGCTCTGATGTGCAGGCCCGGCTCCTCAACATGCCCTTTGAGGGGGAACAGCAAGGCTGACGAGAGCCTTAAGAGGTTGCAGACCTCCAAAGCTGCAGCGAAGTCGTTGGGCGCTGCAGTTCGACAACCTCTGCTTTTTCGTCCTAGGGGACAGCAATGGAGGCGAGGTTCCTTTCGTTATTACTCATCCTTTGGTAAAGCGAGAGGAGCTGCCAGTCAAAAAGGCCACCGTAGGAGTGCCAGAGGTGGAAAACAGGGTACTCGAGGTGCCAAGGCCGCTCGCTCGGGCTGTTGCCTCTTTGCCCTCAGGCAACGCTGCAGCCGCTTCAGCTCAGTCATGAGGCCATGTCCCATGGTTCGCCAGTTGGGGGATGGCTGGTGCAGCATCTTGCAGAGTGGCGCCCCATTACTTCAGATGTGTGGGTTCTGGAGCTCATAACCCACGGCTACTGTTTTCCTTTCCGGAGGAGGCCTCAAGACAATCCACCGGGGAATCTCTCTTTGAAGAGTCCGGATCCGCTCCTTGCGCAGGAAATTCAATCCCTGCTGGAGCAAGGCGCCATAGAACTGGTGCCTGTAGCGGAGAGGAACGAGGGATGGTATTCCCCTTATTTTTTATTTCCCAGAAAGACGGGGGATTGAGACCCATCATGGACTTGCGCGGTTTGAACAAACTCCTCAGGAAGGACAAGTTCAAGATGGTTACTCTTTCTCAAGTCCTCCAGGCCTTTCAACTTCAGGACTGGTTGGTGTCTCTCGACCTCAAGGACACTTATTTTCATGTGCCGATCCATCCGAAGCACAAGAAGTACCTGAGGTTTGCGGTTGGCGACTCGCACTTTGTTTCGGGTCCTGCTGTTCGGATTGACCTCCGCCCGAGGGTCTTCACCAAGCTCAAGGTAGTGGTGGCAGCGCACCTCAGGAAAGGGGGGATTCACATCTACCCCTACCTGGACGATTGGTTGATCAGGGCGCGCTCTCCTGAGCAAGTCCTGGATCATCTGTCAGTCACCTGCCACTCCCTCCACAAGCTGGGATTCTCCCTCCACTTGAAGTCCCATTTGACGCCAACTCAGAGGCTCCTGTACATCGGAGCAGTGCTCGACACGTCCCTGGGGCAGTGTTTTCCTCCCCAGGTTAGGGCTCATCACATTCAGCAGATGGTGCACAAGTTTCAACTTGCCCAGAATCTCCCAGCGTCTGAGTTCTTGAGACTGCTCGGCCTCATGGCATCCTGCATTCTTCTGGTGCCAGAGGCCAGGTTGCGGATGAGATCTTTGCAATGGGCACTCAAGCTCCAGTGGTCTGTCCTCCGGCAGGATGTCGGACCCTGTTCAGGTGCCGTCTTCGGTCGCCCAGGACCTTCTGTGGTGGGCCGACAAAGGCAATCTGATGAGGGGGGCTCCATTTTGGCTGCCCTGGCCGGAGGTGACGATCGTGACAGACGCATCCCTCACGGGATGGGGAGCTCATGCCAACGAGTTGACAGTCAACGGTAGTTGGTCTCTGTCGGAGTCCAGACTCCATATGCCCTGAAGGCTTGTCTGCCAACTGTGTGAGGAAAGAATGTCCTGATCCTGACGGACAACACGGTGGCCATGCACTACCTCAACAAAAAGGGGGGGGGGGGCAGGGTCACTTCCTCTGTGCAGGGAGGCGATGCAGCTCTGGTTCTGGGCACTCCAGCAGGAAGTTTCGATCTCAGCAGTTCATCTGGCAGGAGACGAAAACGAGACGGCGGATGCTCTGAGCAGGCAGAGCGTGATCTCTCACGAGTGGGAGTTGGCTCAGGAGATTCTTCTGGAGATCTTGGCCCTTTGGGGAACCCCTCAAGTGGATCTCTTCGCCTCCAGTGTGGACCGGAAGTGTAAGAGGTTCTGCTCGCAGGAATTTCCTCCAAACGGAGCCTTAGGAGACACGTTCGTGGTGGAGTGGTCATTCGCACTGCTGTACGCGTTTCCTCCAGTCCCCGTCATCCCGCAAGTACTGCAGAGGTTACGGAGGTTCGGTTCCCGGATGATCCTCATTGCTCCGGCGTGGGCCCGGAGGACGTGGTACCCAGACCTTCTCGACTTGTCCATCTGCCCTCCGTGTCATCTTCCCTACCGAGACAATCTGCTCTCACGGGAGGGGGGGGTCAGGTTCTCCATCCAGAGGTCAGGTCCCTCAACCTTCACGCTTGGTTTCTGAAAGGTTGAGGTATAAGGATTGGGACCTCCCTGAAGACGTGATATAGGTGTTGCTTTCAGCCAGAAGGCCCGCAACAAAGTCCCTGTACTGTTGCCGTTGGAGGAAGTTCTGCGACTGGTGCAGGATTAAGAATGTCGATCCTTTTCCATGTGAAATTCCCATTGTTCTGTCTTTTTTGTTTTCTTTGGCCCACAGGGGCCTTAAAGTGGGTACCATTAAAGGTTACCTGTCGGCGCTGTCCATATTTAAGCGCTCGTCTGAAGAGTGTTCCTATTTTAAAATTCCTTTAATTTCTCAGTTTCTGAAAGGGCTCACTAATGTGTTCTCTCCGTCACCTTTCCAGGTGCCCGGTTGGGATTTGAACCTTGTTCTCAAGTTTCTGATGGGTGCTCCGTTTGAGCCTTTGCATTCATGCCCTTTGAGACTGTTAACTCTGAAAACGGTATTTTTAGTTGCGGTCACTTCCGCTCGCAGAGTGAGTGAGTTACAGGCACTTTCAGTTAAGCCACCCTTCACTGTGTTTCATAAGGACAGGGTTGTCCTTAGCGTTCGTCCTTCTTTTCTTCCGAAGGTAGTGTCGGAATTTCATTTAGGCCAGAAGGTTTTTCTTCCGGCATTTTAATTCCCTCCACATCCTGGAAAGGAAGAGGAGAGACTCCATAGGCTTGATCCTAGTAGAGCGTTAAGCTTTTATATTTCACGCATGTCCCGGGTCAGAGTGGACGATCAGCTCTTTATTGGTTACGCTGGAAAGCGTTTGGGACAGGCTGTGACGAAACAGACTTTGTCTCGCTGGATTATTTTGGCTATCTCCGAGTGTTACCGCTTGGCGGGTAAGGACCCACCGGTCGGCTTACGGGCCCATTCTACCCGGGGTATGACTGCCTCTACTGCCCTACAGACGGGTGTTCCTATTCGCAACATCTGTAATGCAGCCACCTGGGCTTCGGTACATACTTTTGTACGTCACTATTCCCTCGATTCCATCCGGGGGCAGGATCTGGCCTCTGGCAAGATGGTCCTTTACTCCGCAATTTGATTGGGCATGCTAAATTTCTGTTTTCTAAATTCTTTTCCCACCTCCTTGCATTGGTACTGCTTTGGGAGTCTGTCATAGATATGGAATACGTCGGAGGACCCAATCCCCTCGAAGAACAAGTTACTCTCTTACATGGTAACGTTCTTTCGATGGGATGGTCCAACGTATTCCATATCGCTCCCTCCCTACCTTCCCCGCTACAGAATTTCTTATGCGATTGCAGCTTACGTTTCCGCAACGCTTTGTGTGTCAGACTGGCAGAAGACTGGTGGCACACGTTCTGGGGAAAAAACTACAACTGAGGCTACGGGCGTTGTGCGTCCTACTTATCACATCGGATGACGTCGGCCGTCGGAGGAGGTCCTCGAGGACGGCGCATCGACGTCATGGACGCAGGACGCAGATGCCGAAAATGTTCTGAAGCAGCACAGCTGTAGTGATTACTGTCATAGATATGGAACACGTCGTCGGACCATCCCATCGAAAGAACGTTACCAGGTAAGAGAGTAACTTATTCTTCCCTTCCAACGCAACTATATCTGATCACATTGTGTGTTCGACATCTGCAGTTGATACCGAGATGACGAAGAAATACATGCCGGCCTGGGGTGACTTGCGCTTTTTATCTGCCCACCCTACCTCTAAGGGGCTTGTGGTCCAGGCTGCCACGATTAGTTCAAGGTCTGAATCGTCCACCTCAAACTTGCTACGTACAAAGGGAGTCAAAAAAGGACGCTCTATCCAAGAAGATATTTGCGTCTGGGAGTATGGCGCTAAAGGCAATTCATGCCAGTTGTGCTTTTGTCAAATAATCGCATGCATTCTGGAGGGCGATAATGAAGGCGGCAGAGTAACGTACAGCGGGAAAGGTGATTAATTGATTTTTTGACATTGTCAATGATGGGAAGGAAGTGGCATGTGAAGCCCTCCAGGCGGGTCTCAATGCTGCTGACTGCATTGGCTGTGCTATGGGAACATCTACGGTGCCCAGGAGGACAGTATACCTCCACAGTTCGTAGCTCTTCCTGAATGTGCAAGCTAAGTTGCTTGTTATGACCTTTGATGGTGAGCACGTCTTCAGACTGAAGGCCAATGAATACCTGGAACAGTTCAAGGAATCGAAAAACTCGCTGCAAAGCAATCTTTCCCCTTTGTTTCTAGAGGTAGAGGTTACAGACACCATGTTCCTTAAGGAAAGAAGGCTCAACTGCTGCAGGACAAACAGGGCATGGCAGGGTCAGAGGGGATCTCTTAGAGCCAGTCGTCTTCGCCTGGAGTGTCAGTGGCGGCGGCACCACTGCTAAGCGGCTTTGAGTTCTCCCCAAGTGTTTCCCTGGTTGGAGGAGGGTTTCTGAGCACTGCGACAGGTGGAAGGAGATAACCTATTATGCCTTGTCCTTGCAGCTGGTCAGATAGGGATAGTCAGTCAATATGTTTATTTGGATTCCAATTCCATCAAATACATAAATAAGATAACACAATTAATTGCAATCAATAAAATCCCTTCCCTTACTGAAATTCAACACAGCATGTTATATATCAAATTACAGTGCATACAATATCATGACTTAAAAGATCCAATACTGAAAGCATAGGATAAAATACAAGAGGACATTCGCAACAGCAGCCATCTGGATGACAATGACTAGTAATCGCAAGACCCCAACTCTACGTACAAATAGAACAATACTACTATCCACATTGGCTCCTTCGCCGAACAACCCCTTCCTAAAGTGCATAGCTCTTTAAAAAAAAGAAAATCATGCCCACACAGTTAAAACAGAGTCAGCACTCAAAAGAAACAGGATAGCAGGCCTATGGAAGTGGATATTAGCCTCCCTTAGTACTGGCAGTAAGGTTGATCGTCTAATACCACTTTAACCCGGGCAAAAGAGTAGTAGGTGGACCAAGTCCTCTTTTACACACTGGACACCCGACCGAATGGACACCCCACTGAATCCAGGGAACCACATCATTTAGCTGCATTTCCCCTAAGGAGAGAAGGCAATTAAACCTTGCACGTCTGATTAGCCAGCGATCTTTCCTGGTGGTGCCCCAAATTAGATGGGGCTGTATCGCGTTTGCCCGGCTAATCACCACACGCTCTCTATCTGAATTAGTCACGTGCTCCATAAAGGTTCTTTTCATTGCAAACACTTTCCACAAAATGCATTTGAAGCATCTCAACTGGATTTTGGTCAGAAGTGCATCTGGGGGGGACCCTTATATTGCCCTCAACCAGGGCTTTGTCAATATAATCGAGCCATGGGATTCTTCTCCAATTATCACTAGACATTAAAGACCTAATTATAAAGTGGCAAAGTGTTGCACTTCATTAGCCCATATTCTGACCCAGAAAATTATAGGGGCCAGCGCCCACTGGTCCTCCCAAAATTCCATACCTAATTCTCTATGGATAGAGATACAGGGAGAGGAATTCGGGAGCCCCATTAGCCTTGTAAAGAACAGGTTCTCCTTCACTTTTAACTCATTAGCTTTTTGAAAACCCCATAGTGGAGCACCATTCATAGTAACAGCCTTTCTTTGTGCCGAATAGATTTTAACCACAGCGTCTAATGGTTGGCCCTCACATCGAGACAGAAAACAGGATATTTCCCCTACTTGTTAGGTTAGTTTACCTGATTGTTTTTTTAAGTGCGCCTTCCCTGTGAGAGATTTAGAGAATCTGATCCCAAGGTAATCAAAGTCCTTCACCCTTGGGATAATTTCTCCATTACATAACATAGGCCACATTTTCGCTGACCGGTTTCTGCCTATACAAGCCATTACAGCCAATTTCTTGGTGTTGATCTTGAGCCCCAAGTTTCCCATGAAGGTCTCATACGCATTAATAAGAATCTGTAATGCTCTGGGGGTCCTGGCAAGCAACACAGTATCATCCGCATATGCTAGCACAGGAAAGGCCCTGCCGCCCAAAACCAAATCAGCCTTTGTTTCAATCAGATCCTTTAGGAGCCCGTTAATATACATGCAGAAACAGATCAAAGCCAAAACACACCCCTGAGGGACACCACAGCCAACCTTAAAACAACCTGTGCTGTGCCCCCCCCCCGGGCCACTGTGACCATAGGCCTCATTATCTGTATGTATTTCCACCAAAACCTTTAGGATATCCCCCGGGCAACCCATGAACCAGAGCACGGCCCATCATTTAGACCCATCTACTTTGTCAAAGGCCGGGCTGGGGTCCATGAACACATGGTACACCTCCTCACCCTTACAGAAAACTGAATTTGCCACCAGTAGGTACACATTGAGGCTCTGCTCCATAGTACCCACCCCAGGGTAAAAACCAAACTGTACATCGGACAGAACCGACTCCTCAGCGAGCCAAGCCTCTATTAACCTCAGCAAAACCCTCCCAAAGATCTTAAAAGATGTGTCCAGGAACGAAATCGGTCTATATGATATAAGGCTTGCTGAATCCCCTTCTTAAAAATAGGGAAAATAAATGGCCTTTTTCCATGAGGAAGGGTAACAGCCCGTCTCCATACAGGCATTAAACACTACAGTTAGTAGCAGGCCCACCGACCAAGGGGATCCTGAAATAAGTTCAAATGAATCACATCAGGACCAGGTGCACGATTACAGGCTTGCTGGCTAATTGCTCTGGACATATCCTCCAGCTTAAACTTCAGACGAGAGTGACTCTGGCCCGGTCTGTCCACTTGATTCCCTCCACTAAAGTTCCCGAAATGCTTCTGATCATTACGTTTGGAAGCGTCCAGAACTCCACCCCCCCCAGGCTTCTCCTTCAATCTCTAGTTTCCTTTTCTTAAACTCCCCCTGATATTTAGCTGTGGTGTGAGCAATCTCACTCCTACTGCAAACTGGAGCCTTGAGGGCCTTCAGCACCTTTACAATCCTCATCAAACCACCCTGTGATTGGGGCCTTCCCATTCCTTCTTACTGAGTGCTGTAAAACATTTGGAGAAACCTCCCTACAGTTCCACATATTTATCCACAATCCACCTAGGGATTGAGGTGCCATCCAGAATACTGAGAATTAGGGCTACATTCTCTGATATAGTGGATATATGCAAATTGTTTAAATAAAGGTAGCAGGCGCTCCTCTCCAGAAAGAACATGGCATGATAACCTGTTCTGAGATGAGAGTTTGCAGCACACGCTTTTTGCTCACTGTACCTTTCACAGATGGGAAATATCCATTTGCATATCAGTCTTTGTCCTGCCCACATGGACACTGATGAGGCCCAACAAGGCTGAAACACGTGTATAGGGTTGCTGTCGGTACTCTTGTTCAGAGAGGAATTGCTATAGCCTTTCGGTGCTGGACTGCCCATGTGGGCGGGACAAAGACTGATATGCAAATGGATATTTCCCATCTGTGAAAGGTACAGTGAGCACAAAGGCGTGTGCTGCAAACTCTCATCTCAGAACAGGTTATCATGCCATGTTCTTTCTGGAGAGGAGCGCCTGTTACCTTTTTTGATATATGCAAATTGGCTTCCCTGATCTTCTCCCATTTAATTCTTCTGGTACAGGGAGCCAACACCTTTACCGGGCACACTGAAATATCTTGTGGACCCCCAACAGCCCCTTCACTGTCAAATGGATAGGATGATGATGATCACTATTGACATCCGGCAGTACTTTAAAACCCACAGCCACATCCCAAAGGTCCAGTGAGATACAAAAATAATCGATTTGTCGACGAGCCTAGATGGTTATTAAAGGTCAGATGGCCTGGAATGTCTGGTGCTTAGCAGCCATTAACCGTGCAAACCCCCATTCTGTAAGCCATAAACTCATTTGAAGACCCTTAGCACAGCCACTGACATCCCTCATATGCGGCTGTGGAATTTGTAACATCTGGTCCTCTAATGGATCTAATAAATCTTTGGGCAAACCAACACCCATTTTGAGATTGAAATACCCTCCCCAAATATAGTGTTCGTTCCTATTCTTTCTGTTGGCCAAAAGATCATCAATATACACCTTCACCCTTGATAGCCTGTCAACCTCTGCTTTATGAGGGCTGTTATACAAATTTATAATTAAAAGCGGATCCCCCTTTACAGGGGAAATGCGGATCACCTGTAGATAGTCCATATTGGTTTCCAACACCCTGACACTGCAATCAAGAGTTATCTTAATTAGAATTGTCATACCCTCGTAGCATCTTCCTCTTGCATTTTTCTTTGCGGGGATCCCATATGATAGGAAACCATCCAACAGCGGGATCTCCAGTGTCCAGGTTTCCTGCAAGAGGATAACTTCATGGGCTTTTAGGAACTCAACAATGTCTGCTCTTTCAAACTTTCCCCTTGACCCGGCGATACTCCGAAAATACCATATTAGGGGCCCTGCCTCCCACACAGAGCTCTGTCCCCCGCTGCTCCTCCCTTTCCCTTGATCCTCTTGGTCAACCATTCGGGCTAGGACACCCGTGTGTCAATCCAAATCTTCGCAGGAGGTCAAAACCTCATACCGGTTGGCTATCTCTGGCCCACTAGTAGGTTCCTTTTCCCTCCTATGGCTCAACACAACCCAATTTGGTATTGTCCTCCAGCCTTCATCATTACTGCGGCCAAAAAGTGGATACCGGACCCTGCCCCCTAGCTTTGTTCTGCACTGCATCCCCACACCCCCCCCAAACACACACACACACATTTCCACACTGGCCCTTCCCCAGGACGACCTGATTCTCCACACCCAAATAAACGTAGTCCAGGGAAACCAGACTACTGTAGAGTCTGCTTCCATTAGGTTTGAGACCTGTAGAGAGATTGGAGCTGATCAGATAACTGACCACCATTGGCTCTGAGAATGACACGACCACACAGTCCCGTGCCAGATGTTTGGGCTTTTGGCCAATCCATCCTACCCTTCTTGCCATAAGAATGATGCCTGGGTCGACTTTTGGCCCTATGAGGTTAGAATTTATCCAGTGCGTTGCTTTATTCATTAGGGAAATGGTTGACTCAAAGCCGCCCTCCGTAAGCCCTGGAAAGCCTGTTATTACCCCTACAAAAGGGGCTGCTGCCGGAGGCAGATTCAGGGTGGTTTGATCCAGCACCCCTGCGCATAGTGTAGCCCCAGGAGCTCCCACCCCACACCTGGGGCTTAGCTCATTCCAAATCCCCCTCCGTGTGATGCTGTTTGCCAAAGCCCTTTTTGACTTGGGTGTGCTCTCCTTCGCACCAGCAGCACGCACTACCTGCCGGACCACTTCCCTGTCCTCCCTGTACTCACCATTGCTCACTATGGGTGCCTCCCTCTCCAAATCCCTCACACTAATGATGAGTCCAATGACCTTTGCAAAAGGTTACTTATGTTTCGGGGGGTCTCTACTTGACTTTACAGGTTTAGCACGTTTAGGTTTTTTAGCGCCAATCTCACCTTGTCCCCTGCTTTCCTTTTCCCCATAGTAAGGGATTATAGTGATGATGTGCAAAGTTGCAAAATGAGACAATGGAGAAAAAATAAAACAGGTTAAAACAGCAGCACACATTTGTTAGAAGAATAATAAAAGTCCTAAAGATCTTTAAAAAAAAATAGGAATCCTAAAAACACCTAGGATCTAAAATGTATAACCTACACATAAAACAAATGTTCATAGGGAAGGGTTAAAAAGATAAAATATTTGTAACCTGGAGATCCTATCTTTACAGCGCTGAGGGTAAAAAAACTGCTGACAGGTTCAAGAAGGGCCCTATCTGAAACTCGCCGAAAATATTTCCCAATGCGTCGGAGAGGAACACCTCTCAACCCCCATGGTACAGGTAACGATCTACACTGTTACTTTTAAATTCGAAACATTATCAGCGGGGAGAGGAACCCCTTGCAGCCCCCACAGAAAAAGACTGTAGCAAGTAGCAGCTGTCAATCTGCACTGTTTAAACGGTGTCTGGCGAAAATAATAAACTTTTTCAGCGGGGGAGAGGGAAGACCTTTGTTAGGGAGGATTCTCATTCAGTGGTTAATTTCCCTTACCTAGTGAGTCCCCCAGCAGCTTTGCTGGATTTCTGGAGTTATTGTTTCCACTTGGTAAGAGTGTGAGCTTTTCCCCCACTCTTACCCATGTTTTGCCATGTGTATTTCATCTGTTTTTGTGATTGTGGGCTCTGGAGTACACCACTTCAGTAGCCCTCTTCTTTTGTGTGTTACACAGCACCTTCAGTGCAGTGACACAGGGTTGTCTTTTAGACTCCCCACCAACTCCATTTCTGGGGCTGACTACTGTCCCTCAGAAAAGGGTAAAGTTGCCATTAACTTAACATAGTCATTTAACCACAGATCCAGTACCCCCATTTTACATGGAGTATTGGAAAGGGTTAATTCTTAGCCCTTTTTATCTGTACCTCCTAGAGCTTTGTTTTTCTCTTTTATCATTTAGACTTGGCTGGTGGCAGTGGTATCTACCCTAACTTTTCTACCGCGTTTATACTATATAAACGTGGTACTGTTTTTGGCTATTATATTAGCCTCGAACATAAACCCGCTTGACCAAATACTCTTTCTTTTGGCTCCGGTCAGGTTTATTCGCCATTTCTTTTTGTTAAAGTCCTTCTTGTGTTTTACTTTGCGCGGCTAACCAGGTTTGCCTTCTTTGTTCACTATCTTTTGGTGGGCTTCTGCCAAGAAGCCCTCCTCTAGGCGCCTGGGTGTCTAGGTGGGCTGAATGTAAGGAGGGGGGGTGTAGTCGCCCCCTGCACAGGGTATCCTAGGAAACCCAAGTCACACTTTGCCATGATTGGCTGAGGTGGTTGTCCGGGCTGGACAACCCCCCTGCTGCGTGATTGAGAGCCAGGCTGTGTGAATGGGGGATTTTTGCATAAAAGGCAGGACTCTTGGACTGGAAGTCAGAGTCGCCACTGGAACTACAAGGAACCGAAGAGAAGCAGAGAAGAAGACGGCTGCTGCAACTATCCCGTCCCTGTGAAGCCTTGCTGCAGTCCTGAGCTATCTACCCTTCGACGACCAGAGAAGATCCAGTCCAGAGTCTTCTTCCCTTGAGCTTGGTGGGGTCAACCAGCTCATCTCCCACAGCCAGAGGATCCTCTTCGTGGTTGAAATCGCTGCACACTGCTGTAGTGGTCCGGATAGCCATCTGATGAGCCTCTCCTGTTTTAAAGTAGCACACCTTTTATTCACCGTCGCTGCTACTGGCTTCATCCCTGCGTAGTGCAGACCCCGCCCGACGTCCTCCTTCTCGTGACCACAACCAAAGCACCAGGAACCGTGGGTCTGCAGGAAACTACCAGGAACAACTGCCGTGGCGCACCAGCTTCTTCCTTGAATAAGGTACTGTGTTCTGCTTCGAGGAGCTAGGGTGAATCCCTTTACTCCTCCTCCAAAGCTTGCCCTTGTCTTCCCTCCTTCTTATAACTTTTGCTTCCTCTGTTGACAATATCCAAGTACTCCTGGCAACGTTGATTCTCCAGCATGGGGGTCTGGCATGGATTCACATGCTCATGAATATTCCCCGTCGTCAGGCCGGGAATCCTCGATATAGAAAAAATCAGTATCAGTTTAGTTTCTGATCTGTATTTCTTAGTAGTAACCAATCACTGGTCTCTGGGTCATACTGTCCCCAGCTAAGCCCCGCCTCTGGCAGCCCTCCTCAGATTTTTACCGCACGTTCAAGTGTTGGGAGTACTCGTGCTGTAGCTCTCGAGCTTTTGCTGCGTTTTTGCGCTTTTTCAGGAGATTTTTCTAATTTTTCAGTTAAATAGAGCCTCAAGCTCCACCGTTTCTACATCCGATCAACGGGGATCCGTTTCAGAGTTTTCTACGCCCCTCAAGGGTGAAGATTTCGTCAAGTTACGCTTTTGGAGGATTCCAGAAGTTCCGAGGTCTACCCCGGACATGTCCCAGGAGAAAGGAAGCTCGACACCCGGGAAGCCAGCTTCAGAATGTTTTCAAGGAGGACGAGCATTCGTTATGCCTCTGTCTCCATGAGGAAAAGACACATACGGAGAAGGACTGTGCGTTTTGTGGGAACATGTCGGAGCGGACCATGAAGGATTGCCACCTCCGTCTCGCCAACTGGCTGGAAGGGAAGAGCCCGTCAGGCGAGAAGAAGAAAAAGAAGTCTGAGCGGTCTTCTAAGTCCTTTGAGGGTGCCCCGGCGACGGGGGCCCAACAAAAGGCCAAGCACCGCGAGTCCACGGGCACCGGGAACGCCGAACGGTCGGGCTCCTTGGCTGCCAGGCATCCTCCCCGGCGCCATCAACCACGAGCCAACGCTCTGGCTCGGGTAAGAGAAAGTCTGAGAACCCGGCGAAGCTTCTGGAGAGGCCCTGGTCGATCTCGAAGATTCCGGCATAGGGGGAGCGAGGCTCGGACCCTCCCCCCAAGGTGAAGGCCCCAGGCGTACAGAAGGTGACGATGGCCTTAATTCACCCTGCTAAGACCTCGATTGAGGATGTCACAGCGGCCCTGGCTCAGCCTGTGGAGGCTATGCCAGTGGAGGCGACCTCAGGACCCAGAGTCTCCCTGCCACCGCAGAGGGAGTCCTCTTTCAGGCCGATTGAGAAGACCCCCACGAAGTCCTCGTTGGAAAAGGTGGGGGAGGGGCAGGTGGCCATCGTGGATACGGACACGACCTCTGAAGAAGAGCTCATCAAAGTCGTGGAAGAGGCCCAGCCCATCGGGAGGGATCCCGACGAGGGCGACGACGAGAGCAACAGTGTCGCCGACGAGGTTCCTCAAGAGCCCTCGCGCCCATCGTTTCCGGCGCCGCAGGACACTTCGGCGGCCATTTTGTCAGCGATTCAGTCCTTATGCTCCGAGAGAAGGACAAGGTTGCCCCTCCCCCCGACGGAGGTACCTGAGCCAGACCCGATGGGGGAACCGGAGCCAGGACCTTTAGGAAAGTCTACCGCATAAGAGGAGGAGGACTCATCCTACGCCACCTCTCCCACCTCTGCTGCCTGCTCTGCCTTCCCCCTGGTCTACTACCCACGGGGATGATACAGGCACGGACACGGCTACGACAGGTACAGATGACGACGGAGGCGACGAGGGACGTGTCCCCGTCGCCCCCTGCCCGGGCGTCCCCGCCCGACGAGATTGGATCCTTTCATGCCATGATTTCCAGGGCATCCGAGCTCTTCCAGCTCTGCCCAGAAGAGAAGGAAGGGTTCCTTTACCAACGGCACAAGGCTAAAAGGAAGACGGTCCTCGCCGTACCACTTCTTGATGACATCTGGGATGATGGGCTCGCCCTCTGCAAGAACCATGCCACGGCGCCGGCAAAGAGGGACCGGTACGAGAAGAAGTACCGGGTCCCCGACGCTGCCCCCTTGTGCCTTCGAGCGCAACCTACCCCGGATTCGGTCATTTCGGCGGCGGCAAAGAAGAAATCTGGGGGGGGGGCATCGGCCTCGACATCAACTTCCCCGCCGGACGGCGAGGGCAGGAAGCTGGACACGATGGGACGGCGGGTCATCTCATCCGGAGCGACGACGATCAAGGCGGCCAACGCCCTGGCTATCGTAGCCCGCTACGACAGGGAGTTGTGGTTCAAAATCGCCCCGCTGTTGGACTTCCTTCCGGACGCCAAAAGGGCTGAGGCCCTTGAAATCCTACAGGAAGGTGAGATTGCTTCGGACCACGCCATCACGGTGGCAACGGACATCGCCGACACCGGTTTCCGTCAGTTGGGCAACGGCGTTTGCCTGAGACGACGAGGGTGGCTCAAGGCGACGGATTTCCGCCAGGACGTACAAACCAAGGTTTTGGACATGCCCTTCGACGGTAACAACCTGTTTGGGAAGGCGGTTGATGAGTCCCTTCAGGCCATCAAGACAGACACAGAGACTGCCCGGGCACTGGGAGTGCTCCAACAACGACGGCCGTCCTTTCGGAGCTCCGGAGGCAGACAAGGTGCCTCCAAGGGATCCGGCAGTGGCTCCTCCACATACCGCCAAGCGGCAGGATCTTCGTCCCAGGAAGCCTACAGGGGACGCGGCAAGTCAGGTGGTGCCCGTCGTCGACAGGGAGGTCAAGGCGGCCTCCAAACAAGATTGAACCGACCGTGGGTTCGGGCCCCCGCCGAAGCACCCCGGTGGGAGGCTGGCTGGCGAGGTTCGTCAGCGTGTGGGAGTCCATCTCCACCGACCATTGGGTGCTGGACGCCCTGGCCCAAGGGCACGCCCTAGAGTTTCAGAAGAAGTGCCCTCGCGTTGCACCCGTGGCCAGGAAGGAAAATCACGTCCCTCAACTACTGTTGGAAGTAAGGGCGATGCTCAAGAAGGGTGCCATCAAGCTCATCCCAAGGAGGCTTCGGGGCTCCGGAGTTTACTCAAGGTACTTCCTCGTAAAAAAGAAGACAGGAGGATGGCGCCCCGTCCTGGACCTGCGATGACTGAACAAGTACATCGAGGCACAGAAGTTCCGGATCGTCACCCTCCAGCACGTGCTGGGACAGTTGGAGGAGGGCGATTTCCTGTCGTCTTTGGACTTGGAGGTTGCGTACTTCCACATCCCCATTCTAAAAAGACACCGAAAATTCCTCAGGTTCGTGGTCCAAGGGCGGCACTACCAGTTCAAGGCCCTCCCGTTCGGATTGAAGTCGGCACCCAGGGTGTTCACCAAGTGCCTCGCACCGGTGGCTGCGCCTACAGGGGATCTACGTCTACCCCCACCTGGATGACTGGCTCATGACGGGCAAGGACAAGGGAGCTCGCCGTGGAGCACACTGCGAAGACCATTCAGCTGCTCACGGACCTGGGATTCTCCATCAACTTTCCAAAATCCCACCTGGTTCCGTCGCAAGTCGCCCTGTTTCTGGGAGCCAAGCTCGACACAGTGGCGCGGCTGGCCTTGCCGTTGTGGGAAAGAACCAGGACCATTCTGGGCAAGGTGCAGCGTCTGCTGGCCACGGACATGGCCAGGGTAAGATCTATCAAGTCCCTCCTCGGGATGATGTTCTCCTGCATTTATCTGGTGCACCTTTGCAGGCTTCGGATGCGCCCCTTACAAGAGTTCCTCGACGCCCGCTGGGTCCAGTCGAGGGGCAGCTTCGAGGACAGGATCCCTCTCAACGAGACATTCCGTCAGGCGATCCGATGGTGGGGTACCCGCTCTTATCTGTCGGCGGGCACGGACTTTCAGACCCCAGCTCACCAGGTGACGGTGACGACGGACGCCTCCCTGGAAGGTTGGGGAGCGCACTCCGGAGATCTTCATCTTGGAGCTCCGCTCAGTGTTCTGGGCCCTCAGGTCTTTTCTTCCGTCCCTCAAGGGCAAGGTGGTGAGGATCTTCACCGACAACACCACCACGATGTTCTACATCCGGAAGCAGGGCGGAACCAGATCCCCTGCCCTATCCAAGGAAGCCCAGGATCTGTGGCATTGGGCCGTCGCCCAAGGGATGTTTCTGGTGCCTCTTCATCTGGCAGGATAAAAAACACGATCACCGACTCACTCAGCAGAGAGCTGCGCTCGTGCCACGAGTGGGAACTACACCAGGATCAAGTGGATCGACTCTTCCGACGATGGGGCGAACCCCAAATCGATCTCTTTGCGATGGCGACGAATTCCAAGTGCCGGAGGTTCGCCAGCAGGTTCCCCCAGCCGAGGAGCATGGGCGATGCTTTCTCGTTCCCCTGGGACGGCCTATTTCTTTATGCGTTCCCTCTGCTGCCGTTGCTGCTCCGGGTCATCAACCAGCTCAAGATGTCCCGGTGCAGGATGATCCTCGTCGCACCGGCGTGGCCGAGACAGATCTGATTCCCGGACCTTCTGGACTTGTCAACGTCCACACCAGTCAAGCTGCCGACGGACGCAGATCTTCTCTCCAGAGAAGGAGGCGCCATTCTTCACCACAACCCGGAGTCGCTGAACTTGCAGGCCTGGCTCCTGCAGCACTAGAGTTTGGAGGGTACGACATCCCGGCCGACTGCAGAGAGGTTCTTGCAAAGGCCAGGGCGTCCTCAACTCTCAAGTGCTACGGACATAAATGGAAGAGGTTCTCTGCCTGGTGCCATGCACAGAAGATTAACCCTCTGCGGATTACGGCCCTTCAAGTATTGTCGTACCTACTGTCATTGGCCAAGGCTGGACTAGCTCACGCTTCCATCAAGATACATCTGAACGCCATCTCACGATACACCAGAACTACGGGACGGGCGACTTTGTGGTCTCATCGACTGGTGAAGTAATTTATTAAAGGATTGTTCCGATCATTCCCGCCGGTGAAGGCCCCTGCCCCAGCGTGGGAGCTCAACATGGTGCTGACCAGGCTCATGGGGCCCCCATTTGAGCCTATGCATTCAGCACCGTTGAAGTTTCTGTCGTGGAAGACAGCGTTTCTCGTGGCCATCACCTCCGCACGATGAGTGGGAGAGATCCAGGCCCTATCTTGAAAGCCGCCATACTTGACGTTTCACAACACGAGGGTGGTGCTGAGGACGCACCCCTCCTTCATGCCCAAGGTGCCGTCGGACTTCCACCTCAACGAACCCTTGGTGTTGCCAGTTTTCTTCCCGTCTCATTCGTCGCCGGCTGAAAAGACTCTGCACTCGCTGGACGTAGCTAGAGTGCTGAAGTTCTACGTGGACCGCACGAAGAGTTTTCGGAAGACAGCACAGCTGTTTGTGAACTTTGGGACTGTGAATCAAGGGAAGACTCTCTCGAAGACTTCCATTTCCAGATGGCTCTCCGGCTGCATCATGCACTGTCACCGGTTGGCAAACCGACCGCTGCCCGGCCGTCCGAGAGCCCATTCGACCAGAGCGATCGCTGCTACCACGGCGTTCCTGTCTGGTGTGTCCCTGGTGGACATCTGCAGGGCTGCGACGTGGAGGTCGACGCACACATTCACAAGATTCTACTGTGTCGATCGGGACTCCAGGGAGGAGTCCAGGGTCGGCCAAGCAGTGCTGCGCAACCTGTTCGCTTAAGGTGAGCCTGGTGAGGAGGCTTAATGTTGAGTTGTTGTATTGCTTAATGTTGAGCCTATTGCCACCTCCCGTGGTTGTGCATGTGTGAACTGCTATGTATTCTTTTATTCATGAGCATGTGAATCCATGCCAGACCCTTTGCTGGAGAAGGAACAAGTTACTTACCTGTAACTGTTGTTCTCCAGCATGGCTCTGGCATGGATTCACATGCGAACCCTCCCGCCTACCCCTCTGCGGCTCTTCACTTGGTCATACTGCCACTTTACGTTCTACCAAATCTGAGGATGGCTGCCAGAGGCGGGGCTTAGGGAGAGGGCAGTCATTGGCTGGGGGCAGTATGACCCAGAGACCAGTGATTGGTTACTACTAAGAAAGACAGATCAGAAACGAAACTGATACTGATTTTTTCTATACCGAGGATTCCCGGCCTGACGACGGGGAATATTCATGAGCATGTGAATCCATGCCAGACCCATGCTGGAGAACAACAGTTACAGGTTAGTAACTTGTTCCATCTTCAACTGTCTGACTGTGTGATCCTCGACAACAGGAACCTGGTTCCACTTGACACTGGCTCCGTCCTATTGACTCTTGTATTTTTGTCAACGAGTGTTCTCTGAGTCTGTCTGGCCTGACAAAAGTATTGCCTATAATTTCTGCCCCCAACTCTCTCTGGTTAACTCGGGTGCTAAGTGTGTTTTTGCCCAGGTAACAATTCTTGCCGCGGATAGGCATATCTTTAGTAAGACCGAACTGTCATTACTGTCAAAAAGTGATCGCATATGAAACAAAAGACGTTACCGGGAATACATAACACTGGTCCGTTAAAACATAGGGTACTTACCTTGCGTTATACAGTACAAAGTGAATTGGTTGTGTAGTGTATTTGAATTTGAATATGTGGTTTTGAATTTATAGAAGTATTGTGTTTTATAAAAAAATGGTTTAAAAAATAAATGTGCTTATATTTTTTACCTGAAACCTTGAGTCAATGTTTGCTTGAGTCACAGTAATTGTGGTCCATTTGTGTAATCTCTGCTACTGAGTGCTCATATATCTTGAGATAAGCCTGGCTGCTCCGCTACTGCTACCACTTTAACATAGTAGTACAGGCTTGTACCAAAGGTGAACTTGTATTACCACTTGTAATCTTAATTGTATGTAGTGGTCCCTAAGGGCACTGCACAGGATTCTGCCTAACAACCTTGCAGCCCCTGTCGGCTGCAGCAGATTCAAAAGTCAACTTATAGTCAGGAAAAAAGTTATACTTTAACAACAATTAATGACCAATGAATGTAGTATGTGGCAATAACAATAGTGAATGCAATACCCCTGGTAGGACAGTTTTAGTTTAAAGTCTCAAAGTCACCAGGTTTCGAGGGGATTGGGTCCTCCAACGTATTCCATATCTATGACAGTAATCACCACAGCTGTGCTGCTTCGGAAAATCTTTTGGCGTCTGCGTCCTGCGTCGATGATGTCGATATGCCGTCTTCGAGGACCTCCTCCGACGGCCGACGTTACCGGATGTTATAAGTACGACACACGACGCCTGTAGCCTCAGTTCCGTTTTTTCCCCGAACATGTTCGCTTCGGAGATCTCGCCGTGCCTCGACTCTTTGGAGTTTCTGTTCTTTCGGTTGTGAAGTTGTGAAGTTTATCAGGATGTCTTCCTCTTCTTCCGCCCCACGTCCAGGCTTCTAGAAGTGTGGGGACTGCGGGTCCAAGATGTCGGTGATGGACTCGCACGAGGCCTGCCTCTGGTGCCTCGGGGAGGCCCACGACACAGATGATTGTGTCGACTGCCAGTCGCTTACGTCCAAGGCGTTGCGGGAGCGTAAGAAGAAGCTGTTGGTCGGTAAGGTGTCCAAGCCCCGGAAGGCGAGGTCCACTGGGCTTTCGACGGACGATTCGAGGGGCGACTCTCTGCATCGTCGTCGTAAGTCTAGGGGGTCTCGGTCCCGAATTGGGGCCCGCCACTCCTCTGCCTCTTCGAGGCACTCACGGATGCGCAGTCATCGGTCGCCTTCCCCGTCCTCTTCCAAGGACTCCGCCCGTCGGTGGGTTGCTTATCCCACCAAGCATGCGACTCCGGAGGAATTGGCTTCCTTTGGTAAGAAAATGTTGGCGATTCTTGAATCGCAGGGCACCGGTCCGTTTGTGCCTCCGAGTGGGGTCGGCCATGACCGTACTAGAGACACCACTCGTACGCCTTCGGGCTCGGATGGTTGGCACGATTCGCTGTAAAGGTCCTGCTCGGACAAGGGGAATCGTTCTAGTCATGCCCGTTCCAGGTCCCGGTTCTCGACGCGCTTGAGACCGTGTGCACCTGTGAAGTCTTCGAAGAAGATGTCGACGCCTATGGCACCAAGGTCGTCGAGGGACTCTCTCGAGGCTTCGCCTCTGAGGAAGTCGTTGATGCCATCGGCGCCCAGGCTGTCGAAGGACACGCTCGGGTCTCCGCCCTCGAGGCCTGTGTCGAAGCCGTTGATGCTGTCGGTGCCGCGCTCGACGCCGATTCACTCGACGGCCTCGACGCCTTTTGAGGCTGTTTTGTAGGAGGTACCCTATGGCACGGTGGAAACCCCTAGAAAAGCTCTGGCCAAGGCAAAGAATGTCTTTGTCCCCTATTCTGTGCCCCCGTTCCACCATCTGGAATATATTTCTCAGGTGGATGAGGGTTCTGAAGATGGGTTGGTTCCTGTTTTCGGTGCCAGACGAGATTATCTCTGGTCATAGCCAGATTGAAGACCTACGTCAGTCACTGCACGACGCCAGTGGTCTGGACACCTCTCCGGAGGTGGAGTTCTGTAGGCCTGAGCCTGGCACCCATGCCGAGTCCTCGTGCCAGCGTCTGATGTTGAGGGTCACCGAGTACTTGGGGTGGTCTGCTCCGCCACGGGATTTTCTGCAGGATGACCTGACAGATATCCTCAACCAAGGTCACCAACTGACCAGGTGCTGCCATTCCATATGGCTCTGCAAAGAAGGGTGGCGGCGGCTTGGACTGCTCCGGAGAGTCTCCCGGCAGTGGGCAAGTCTTTGCCGAGAAAATACCGCCCAGCCAGTAGCGACCCCTGCTACTTGACCACGCACCCCACTTCGGAGAGTTTGGTGGTGCAGGCAGCTACGGCCCCAGCAAAGCAGGCGTCTTATCCTACCATCCCTCCTGATGGGGACGACAAGCGTTTTGATGGTTGGGCAAAGAAAGTGTTTTCTTCAGGGGGTATGGCTCTTCAGGCAGCCAACTCGTATGTACCTTGTCACGTTTCACGCACACTCTGTGGAACTGTGTTTCCTTAGCAGCTGAACATATTTCCGAAGGGGACGAACGGGATGGTTTTCTTGCTATGATACAGGATGGCAAGGATGCCATGTGTGAGGCCGTTCTGTCGGTTCTGGACATGGCAGATTGCGTCAGCCGGTCCATGGCGTCGAGCACCGTAATACGCAGGTTTGCGTGGTTGCGGAAGTCGGGGTCTGCTCCTGATGTGCAAGCCCGGCTCCTCAACATGCCCTTTGATGGTGTACATCTTCTTGGCAGCAAGGCTGACGAGAACCTTGAGAGGTTGCAGACCTCAAAAGCCGCAGCGAAGTCGTTGAGCGCTGCAGTTCGACAACCTCCGCCTTTTCATCCTAGGGGACAGCAATGGAGGGGAGGTTCCTTTCGTTATTACTCATCCTTTAGTAAAGCGAGAGGAGCTGCTAGTCAAAGGGGCCACCGTAGGAGTGCCAGAGGTGGAAAACAAGGTACTCGAGGTGCCATGGCCGCTCGGGCAGTTGCCTCTTTGCACTCAAGCAACGCTGCAGCTGCTTCAGCTCAGTCATGAGGCCATGTGCCATGGTTCGCTGGTTGGGGGAAGGCTGGCGCAGCATCTGGTAGAATGGCGTGCCATTACTTCAGAGGTGTGGGTTCTGGAGATCATAGCCCACGGTTACTGTCTTCCCTTTCGGCAGAGGCCTCAGGACAGTCCAGCAGGGAATCTCTCTTTGAAGAGTCCGGATCCACTCCTTGCGCAGGAAATTGAAGCCCTGCTGGAGAAAGGCGCCATAGAACTGGTGCCTGTAGCGGAGAGGAACAAGTGATGGTATTCCCCTTATTTTTTGATTTAGAAGAAAGACGGGGGATTGAGACCCATCATGGACCTGCGAGGTTTGAACAAACTCCTCAGGAAGGACAAGTTCAAGATGGTTACTCTTTCTCAAGTCCTCCAGGCCCTTCAACTTCAGGACTGGTTGGTGTCTCTTGACCCCCAGGACGCTTATTTTCATGTGCCGATCCATCCAAAGCACAAGAAGTACCTGAGGTTCGCGGTTGTCGACTCGCACTTTCAGTTTCGGGTCCTGCCGTTCGGATTGACCTCCGCCCCGAGGGTCTTCACCAAGCTCATGGTAGTGGTGGCAGCGCATCTCAGGAAAGGGGGGGATTCATGTCTACCCCTACCTGGACGATTGGTTGATCAGGGCCTGCTCTCCCGAGCCAGTCCTGGATCATCTGTCCGTCACCTGCCACTTCCTCCACAAGCTGGGCTTCTCCCTCAACTTAAAGAAGTCCCACTTGACGCAAACTCAGCGGCTCCAGTACATCGGAGCAGTGCTCGACACATACCCGGGAAAGCGTTTTCCTCCCCAGGTGAGGGCTCATCACATTCAGCAGATGGTGCACAAGTTTCAGCTTGCCCATAGTCTCCCAGCGTTCGAGTTCTTGAGGTTGCTCTGCCTCATGGCATTATGCATTCTTCTGGTCCCAGAGGCACGACTGCGGATGAGATATTTGCAGTGGGCACTCAAGATGCAGTGGACGTAATCCTCCGGCAGGTTGTCGGACCCTGTTCACGTGCCGTCCTCGGTCGCCCAGGACCTTCTGTGGTGGGCCGTCGAAGACAATCTGATGAAGGGGGCTCCATTTTGGCTACCCTGGCCGGAGGTGACGATCGTGACGGACGCATCCCTCACGGGATGGGGAGCTCATGCCAACGAGTTGACAGCGGTCGTTGGTCTCCCTCGGAGTCCAGACTCCATATCAATCTGTTGGAGCTGAGGGCCATCAGGCTAGACCTGAAGGCTTTTCTGCCGACTGTGCGAGGGAAGAATGTCCTGATCCTGACGGACAACACGGTGGCCATGCACTACCTCAACAAAAAGGTGGGGGCAGGGTCACTTCCTCTGTGCAGGGAGGTGATGCAGCTCTGGTTCTGGGCAATCCAGCAGGAAGTTTCGATCTTGGCAGTTCATCTGGCCGGAGACGAAAACGAGACGGCGGACGCTCTGAGCAGGCACAGCACGATCTCTCATGAGTGGGAGTTGGCTCAGGAGATTCTCCTGGAGATCTTCGCCCTTTCGGGGACCCCTCAAGTGGATCTCTTCGCCTCCAGTGTCAACCGGAAGTGCGAGAGGTTCTGCTCGCGGGAATTTCCTCCAATAGGAGCATAAGGAGACACGTTTGTGATGGAGTGGTCATTCCCACTGCTGTACATGTTTCCTCCAGTCCCTGTCATTCCGCAAATACTGCAGGTTCGGCTTCCGGATGATCCTTATTGCTCTGGCGTGGGCCCGGAGGACGTGGTACCCGGACCTTCTCGACTTGTCCATCTGCCCTCCACGTCGTCTTCCCTACCAAGACGATCTCCTCTCACGGGGGGGGGGGTCAGGTTCTCCATCCAGAGGTCAGATCCCTCAACCTTCCCGCTTTGTTTTTGAACGGTTGAGGTATAAGGATTGGGACCTCCCTGAAGACGTGATGGAGGTGTTGCTCTCGGCCAGACGGCCCGCAACAAAGTCCCTGTACCGTTGGCGTAAGTTCTGCGACTGGTGCAGGGTTAAGAATGTGGATCCTTTTGCATGTGACGTTCCCATGGTTCTGTCTTTTTTGCTTTCTTTGGCCTACAGGGGCTTGCAAGTGGGTACCGTTAAAGGTTACCTGGCGGCGCTGTCCATATTTAAGCGCTCGTCTGAAGAGTGTTCCTATTTTAAAATTCCTTTAATTTCTCAGTTTCTGAAAGGGATCACTAATGTGTTCCCTCTGTCACCTTTCCAGGTGCCGGGTTAGGGTTTGAACCTTGTTTTCAAGTTTCTGATGGGTGCTCCGTTTGAGCCTTTGCATTCATGCCCTTTGAGACTGTTAACTCTGAAAACGGTATTTTTAGTTGCGGTCACTTCGGCTCGCAGAGTGAGTGAGTTCTCCAGCATGGGGCCTGGCATGGATTCACATGCTCATGAATATTCCCCGTCGTCAGGCTGGGAATCCTCGGTAAAGAAAAAACCAGTATCAGTTTCGTTTCTGATCTGTCTTTCGTAGTAGTAACCAATCACTGGTCTCTGCGTCATACTGACCACAGCCAATGACTGCCCTCTACCTAAGCACCGCCTCTGGCAGCCATCTTCAGATTTTTACTGCACGTTCATGTGTTGGGATCCTCGTGCTATTGCTCTCGAGCGTTAGTGCTATTTTTCACGTTTTTTGCTCAAAACTTTGTTTTTTTCGGTCAAAAGAGCCTCAAGCTCCACCGACTCTCCATCCGATCAACGGGGACCCGTGTCGGATTCGTCTGCGCCCCTCAAGGGTGAAGATTTCGTCGAGCTACGTTTTGGAGGACTCCAGAAGCTTCTCAGGCCCGGACATGGCCCAGGAGAAGGGAAGCTCGACGCCCGGAAAGCTGTTCAGGGTCTGCCCTGGATGCCAGCTGCAGAACGTCTTTAAGGAGGACGAGCACTCCTTTTGTCTCTACTGCTTACATGAGGACAAGACGCACTTGGAGAAGGACTGTGCGTTTTGCAGCAATATGTCGGAGCGGACTGAAGGACCGCCACCAACGCCTCGCCAACTGGCTGGAAGGGAAGAGCCCGTCAGGCGAGAAGAAGAGGAAGAAATCCGAGCGGTCTTCTAAGACCTTTGAGGACGCCCCGGCGACGGGGGTCCAACACAAGGCCAAGCACCGCGAGTCCGCTGGCGCACCGGGAGCGTCGAACGGTCGGGCTCTACGGGCGCCAGGCAGGGCGCACCCTCCCCGGCACCTTCAGCCACGAGCCAACGCTCTGGGTCGGGTAAGAGGAAGGGCGAGCACCCGGCGAAGCTCCTGGAGAGGCCCCGGTCGAGCTCGAAGGCCCCATCGGAGGGGGAGCGAGGCAGTGTCCCCCCCCCCCTCAAGGATAAGGCGGTGAGCGCACCTAAGGTGGTGAAGGCATTAATCCATCCGGCCAAGCCCTCTATCGATACTGTCGCGGCGGCCCTGGCTCAGCCTGTGGAGGCTACACCAGTGGTGGCGACCTCGGGGCTCAGAGTCTCCCTGGCACCTCGGAGGGAGTCCTCTTTTGTGCCCATCGATAGGACCCCTGTGAAATCCCCGGCGGGGAAGAAAAAGGGGGGGGCAGGGCGTCGTCGTAGATTCGGCTTCAGAGGAAGAGCTGATCGAGGTCTTAAGCCACGGCCTTGGCATGGGAGAAGACCGGCCCGTCGGGATGGAGCCCGACGCAGGTGACGACGACCGCGTCGAGGGTGCCGACGGGGCCCCTGATCGCCCGTCGGATTCCCCTCTGCCAGCGCCGCAAGACAACTCGGCGGCCATTTTGTTGGCTATACAGTCCTTATGCTCAGAGATAAGGACGAGACTACCGTTGCCGACGGAGGAGCCTCTCCCGTCGGGGGATCCTGAACCGGGACCTTCGGGTGTTCCCCCTCCCAAGAAAAGGAGGATTCACCCTCCACCTCCTTTTCAGCCGTCGCGACCCGCCCAGCCCTCCTCCCCGTCCACCCGAGGGGATGATACGGGGACTGACACGGCAGCGACGGGTACGGACGACGAGGTATACGACGAGGATCTCCCGTCGTCACCTCCCACCAGGGCCTCTCCGCCCGACGAGATTGGATCGTTCCACTCCATGATCGCCAGGGCATCCGAGCTTTTCCAACTCTGCCCTGAGGAGAAGAAAAAGGAAGGATTCCTTTATCAACGGCGCAAGGCCAAGAGGAAGACGGTCCTCGCGGTGCCTCTACTGGACGACATTTGGGATGAGGGCCTCGCCCTCCTCAAGAACCCTTCCACGACGCCAGCTAGAAGAGACCGGTACGAAAAGAAGTACCGGGTCCCGGACGCGGCCCCCCTGTGCCTCCGGGCGCAGCCTACCCCGGACTCCGTCGTCTCCGCGGCGGCCAGGAAGAAAGCGGGGGGGGGGGTGCGGCCTCCACTTCGACTTCCCCACCGGACGGGGAGGGAAAGAAATTGGACGCTATGGGACGCAGGGTCATCTCGTCTGCAGCGACGACGATTAAAGCGGCCAACGCCTTGGCTATCGTGGCCCGCTACGACAGGGAGCTATGGTACAAACTGGCTCCCCTGCTGGACTTCCTACCGGACGACAAGAGGGCGGATGCCCTCGAGATCCTACAGGAAGGTGAGGTGGCGTCGGACCACGGCATCACTATTGCGACGGACATCGCCGACACTGGGTTTCGCCAGTTGGGCAACGGCGTGTGCCTTAGGCGGCGTGGATGGCTCAAGGCTACGGACTTCCGTCTAGACGTACAGACCAGAGTCCTGGACATGCCGTTCGATGGGAACAACCTGTTTGGGAAAACAGTGGACGATTCCCTTCAGGCCATTAAAGCGGACACTGAGACGGCCCGGGCCCTTGGTGTTCTACAGCAACGACGGACGCCCTTTCGGAGCAGCGGAGGCAAGGGCGCCTCCAAAGGTTCCGGCGGCGGTTTCTCTACCTACCGTCAAGCGGCCCGCTCGTCGTCTCAAGAGGCCTACAGAGGATGAGGCAAGTCTGGAGGACCCCGCCGTCGTCGCCAAGGAGGTCAAGGCGGCAAAGCCTCGTCGAAACAGGATTGAACCGGCCGTGGGGTCGGGCCCCCACCGAAGCACCCCGGTGGGAGGCCGGCTGGCGAGCTTCGTCAGCGTGTGGGAGTCCATCTCCACCGACCGTTGGGTGCTGGACGCCTTGGCCCGGGGCCACGCGCTCGAGTTTCAAAGAAGGTGCCCGCGCGTCCCCCCTGTGGCCAGGAGAGAGCTTCACGTCCCTCAGCTTCTCCTGGAGGTAAAGGCGTTGCTCAGGAAGGGCGCCATCGAACTCGTCCCAAAGAGGCTTCGGGGCTCCGGAGTTTACTCGAGATACTTCCTCGTGAAGAAGAAGACGGGAGGATGGCGCCCCATCCTAGACCTGCGACGTCTGAACAAGTTCATCAAGGCACAGAATTTCTGGATGGTCACCCTCCAGCACGTCCTGGGTCAGCTGGAGGAAGGAGACATCCTGTCGTCGTTGGATTTGGAGGATGCCTACTTCCATATTCCCATCCTAAAGGGGCACCGAAAATTCCTCAGGTTTGTGGTCCAAGGGCGTCACTACCAGTTCAAAGCCCTCCCCTTCGGACTACGGTCGGCACCCAGGGTATTCTTCAAGTGCCTTGCACCGGTGGCGGCGCAGCTGCGCCGCGAGGGGATCCACGTCTACCCCTACCTGGACGACTGGCTCATCCGAGCCAAGACGAGGGAGCTTGCCGTGGAGCACACGGCAAGGACCGTCCAACTTCTCACGGACCTGGGATTCTCCGTGAACTACGCCAAGTCCCACCTGGTACCCGCGCAAAACGCACTGTTGCTGGGAGCGAAGCTCGACACAGTGTCCCTTCTGGCCTCCCCGTCGGAGGAAAGGACCAGGTCCATCTTAGGCAAGGTACAGCGGATGTTGGCTTCCGACGCGGCCAAGGTGAGGTCCATCAAGTCCCTCCTCGGAATGATGTCTTCTTGCATCTACCTCATTCCCATGTGCAGGCTCCGGATGCGCCCGTTGCAGGAGTTCCTGGACGCGCGCTGGATCCAAACGACGGGCGGCTTCGAGGAGAGGATCACACTCGACGAGAGTTTCCGCCGAGCAGTCCGGTGGTGGGGCACCCGCGCGCATCTGACGGCGGGCATGGACTTCCAGACCCCAGACCACCAGGAGACAGCGACCACGGATGCCTCCCTGGAAGGGTGGGGAGCGCACACCGAGAATCTGCACGCGAGAGGCCTCTGGCTCCCGACGGAGAAGTCCCTCCATATCAACGTCCTGGAGCTCCGTGCAGTGTTCTGGGCCCTCAGGTCCTTCCTTCCGTCCCTCAAGGGCAAGGTGGTGAGGATCTTCACCGACAACACCACCACCATGTTTTACATCAGGAAACCGGGCGGAACCAGGTCCCCAGCACTGTCCAAGGAGGCGCAGGACCTGTGGCATTGGGCCGTCGCCCAAAGGATGTTTCTGGTGCCGTTTCATCTGGCAGGGATAAAAAAACACCATCGCCGACTCACTCAGCAGGGAGCTGCGCTCGTGCCACGAGTGGGAACTACGGCAGGATCTAGTGGATCGCCTCTTCCGACGGTGGGGCACACCACAGATCGAACTGTTCGCGACGGCGACGAACTCCAAGTGCCGGAGGTTCGCCAGCAGGTTTCCCCAGGCGAGGAGCATGGGCGATGCTTTCTCGTTCCCTTGGGAGGGCCTGTTCCTCTACGCGTTCCCTCCGTTGCCACTGCTAATCCGGCTCGTCAACCAGCTCAAGAGGTCACGGTGCAGGATGATCCTCGTCGCACCTGCGTGGCCGAGGCAGATATGGTTCCCGGACCTTCTGGACTTGTCAACATCCCCGCCAATCAAGCTGCCGGTGGACGCGGATCTACTCTCCAGGGAAGGAGGCGCCATCCTCCACCACGATCCGAAATCGCTGAACTTGCAGGCCTGGCTCCTGCAGCGCTAGAGTTTGGAGGATACGACATACCGGCCGACTGCAGAGAGGTTCTTGCAAAGGCCAGGGCGTCCTCGACTCTTAAATGCTACGGACACAAATGGAGGGGGTTCTCTGTCTGGTGCCACGCACAGAAGATTAACCCTCTACGGATTACGGCTCCCCAGGTACTGCCGTACCTGCTGACGCTGGCCAAGGCTGGACTGACGCACGCGTCCATCAAGATTCATCTTGCTGCGATCTCCCGATACACCAGAACCACGGGGCGGACGTCCTTGTGGTCTCATCGTCTGGTGAAAGAGTTTATGAAGGGACTGTTCAGATCGTTCCCACCGGTGAAGGCTCCGGCCCCGGTGTGGGAGCTCAACGTGGTGCTGACCAAGATCATGGGACCTCCGTTCGAGCCTCTGCACTCGGCCCCGTTGAAGTTTCTGTCGTGGAAAACAGCGTTTCTTGTGTCCATCACCTCCGCACGACGGGTGGGAGAGATCCAGGCCCTTTCCTGCAAGGCCCCGTACTTGACTTTTCACGACACGAGGGTAGTGCTCAGGACGCACCCCTCCTTCATGCCCAAGGTACCGTCGGACTTCCATCTCAACGAACCCTTGGTGTTGCCTGTGTTCTTCCCGTCGCCTTCGTCGCCGGCTGAGAGGACTTTGCACTCGCTGGATGTGGCTAGAGCGCTGAAGTTCTATGTGGACCGCACGAAGTGTTTTCGGAAGACGTCACAACTCTTTGTGAACTTTGGACCTGTCAATCAGGGGAAGGCTCTCTCGAAGGCTTCCATTTCCAGATGGCTCTCCGGCTGTATCATGTACTGTCATCGGTTGGCAAACCGACCGCTGCCTGGCCGTCCGAGAGCCCATTCCACCAGAGCGATCGCAGCTACCACGGCGTTCCTTTCTGGTGTGCCCCTGCTGGACATATGCAGGGCTGCTACGTGGAGGTCGACGCACACCTTCACGAGCTTCTACTGCGTCGATCGGGATTCCAGGGAGGAGTCCAGGGTCGGCCAAGCAGTGCTGCGCAACCTGTTCGCCTGAGGTGAGCCTGGTGAGGAGGTAAGATGCTTAATGTTGAGTTTGATGTAATGTTGAGCCTTTGCCACCTCCCGTGGTTGTGCATGTGTGTACTGCTAGGTATTCTTTATTCATGAGCATGTGAATCCATGCCAGACCCATGCTGGAGAACAACAGTTACAGGTAAGTAACTTGTTCCTTACAGGCACTTTCAGTTAAGCCACCCTTCACTGTGTTTCACAAGGACAGGGTTGTCCTTTGAGTTTGTCCTTCCTTTCTTCTGAAGGTGGTGTCGGAATTTCATTTAGGCTAGAAGGTTGTGGCGTTTTATCCTCCTCCACATCCTGTTAAGGAAGAGGAGAGGCTCCATAGGCTTGATCCTAGGAGAGTGTGAAGCTTTTATATTTCACGAATGTCCCGGGTCAGAGTGGACGATCAACTCTTCATTGGTTATGCTGGAAAGCGTTTGGGACAAGCTGTGACGAAACAGACTTTGTTTTGCTGGATTATTTTGGCTATCTCTGAGTGTTACAGCTTGGCGGGTAAGGACCCACCGGTCGGCTTTTGGGCCCATTCTACGAGGGGTATGGCTGCCTCCACTGCCCTACAGGGAGGTGTTCCTATTCGTAACATCTGTGATGCAGCCACCTGGGCTTCGGTACATACTTTTGTACGTCACTACTCCCTCGATTCCATCCGTGGGCAGGATCTGGCTTTTGGCAAGGCGGTCCTTTACTCCGCAATTTGAATGGGCATTCTAAATGTTTGTTTTCTACATTCTTTTCCCACCTCCTTGCATTGATACTGCTTTGGTAGTCTGTCATAGATGTGGAATACGTCGGAGGACCCAATCCCCTCGAAGAACAAGTTACTCTCTTAACTGGTCACATTCTTTCGATGGGATGGTCCGACGACGTATTCCATATCGCTCCCTCCCTGCCTTCCCCGCTACAGAATTTCTTATGCGATTGCAGTTTACGTTTCGCAAGGCTTTGTGTGTCAGACTGGCAGAAGACTGGTGCCACACGTTCTGGGAAAACACTACAACTGAGGCTACGGGCGTTGTGCGTCCTACTTATAACATCCACTGACGTCGGCCGTCGGAGGAGGTCCTCGAGGGAGGCGTATCGACGTCATCGACGCAGGACTCAGACGCTGAAGATTTTCTGAAGCAGCACAGCTGTGGTGATTACATGTCATAGATATGGAATACGTCATCGGACCATCCCATCGAAAGAACGTTACCAGGTAAGAGAGTAACTTGTTCTTTGACTGCGACTTTCTCCAGCATGGGGTCTGGCATGGATTCACATGTTCATGAATATTCCCTGTCATCAGGCTGGGATCCTTGGTAAAAGAAAAAATCAGTTTCATTTCTGAACTGTCTTTCTCCTAACAACCAATCACTGAGCTCTGGGTCATACTGCCCCCGGCAAATGACTGCCCTCTACCTAAGCCCCTCCTCTGGCAGCCATCTTCAGATTTTTACCACACGTTTAAGTGTTGGGAGCCCTCGTGAGTTTCTCTTCGGGTCCGGGGATTACCGAAAAATACTGCTATGTAAAATACTGCTATGTGCCCACCGTTAAAGGTTTTATATTTCTGGTTTGCGTTGTAGACAGAAACGTTGCCGGTGAGCTATCTCCTCAGCTCTACTTTTCAGTAGCTATTGGGACTGACATTGTAACTGTAGTAGCCTGCATTCATTATCCACTATTGCCACCTTGTGGCAGAACGTTGCATTGATGTGATTTTGGTCAATCACTCAAAACT
The DNA here is from genome assembly GCF_040938575.1 of Ambystoma mexicanum. NCBI lineage: Eukaryota > Metazoa > Chordata > Amphibia > Caudata > Ambystomatidae > Ambystoma > Ambystoma mexicanum. The sequence goes on from NC_090937.1 coordinate 156,567,712, forward strand.
GCTGTACTTTGAGGTGAATAGGAACAAAAAGACAAGAAATGCAGGTGCGTACTTTGGTTCAGAGGCAAAACGGACAATTATGGCAGAGAAGCAGCTGTGAGGACTAGATGGTTGGAGGCAGGACATCCCAATAAATGTAGGTGGTCCTACACAATTAAATGAAGCAAGACAATTGCCTGTCTTGAAGCCGAGCACATAAACGCAAATTATTTTCAGAGTGAAGATTGCAATTTTCAGAGTGAAGATTGCACTTTCAAAGTTTAACATTTGTAACGTTTCCCACAAGCTTCTTGGAAGAATCCCACTGTGTTGTTCACGTGCCAGTTCGTGCAATATAGCATATTATATTATATTACAGAGTCTGTATGTCACCAGATCACATAATCAGAAGAATGCATGGCAAAACGCAAAACTGGTGTTTAGGGGGACAATGTCTGCACATTACAAGTGGAAAGAAACGCTTGCACTAGTGCAAATTCTATGTAACACTGTCCATGATATTCACTATCCATTTGATGATGCTTTTATATATCATTAGATATAAAATGGAAAAATGGAAAATGAGCAAAATAAATTATTTTTCAGAATTAGTTTCTCCGTGATCGGGTGCAGGCTTTCAAGAGACTTATTAAAGTATGTAAGTACTTGCAAAGCAAATTACATAATCCTGTATGCTAAGACATACCTATACTACCATTGAAAGCAGAGTGAGGGGAAAGATGGGTGCCAGATTTCCAAATGCAGGCTACACAGAATCACTGGGCTGTGTATGCACCGTGCATTCTGGGGATCGTAGTTTTAGTTGGGGGAGTGGCACGCTGGGCCTTTGTTGGGGAAATGTAGGTTGGGGTGGCTTGGATGGCGATTTTGGGTTGGCAAAGGTTTGTACAACTTACTGGATTACCATGAAAGTGATTAGAACATCTTGCATTGAGAGATTACCGTACGTACATATGCGCGCAATTAAACAATAAAAGAACAATTATTTGTTTACACCGGAAAAAACGGGTATCCGCGATTTTTTGAAAGGGGCAAACGGGAAAACACTGATAAACCCAGTTTTATGAAATGTTTGGAAAACATTGGAGAAACACCCCTGGAAGTAAAAAGAAACCTCTAAAACAGGAAACCCTAATCATAATTCCGACTCACGGGGACCCGTTTTTCAGATTTTTCAACACCCCTAAAGGGCTGTTTCCATCGAGTGTTCTTCTTGGAGGCTTCCAGAAGATTCTTCAGTCCTACACCGCTTGGATCATGTCAGACGAAAAGGGCAACCCTTCCCTCTTCAAGCTGTGCTCCGACTGCAGTTTGCGGATGTATACATGGACGATGAGCATTCCCAGTGTCTGTATTGCCTGCACCCGACTCACAAGGAGGAAGATTGTGCTTTTTGCTGTGGTTTCTCGAAGCACATGTTGAGGGACCGACATCAGTGGTTGGAAGCGTGGCTGCAGGCCAAGGCCTCTGCACTGGGTAGCACCCAGGGGCATGCCTCACCCGGATCTGGGAAAGCTGAGCGGGCTTCTAAGTCCTTTGAGGGCACCCCACCTGTGGGGGCCCAACACAAGGCCAAGAACAGTGATTCCGCTTCTGTCAGGGTCGCCGCTACTGAGGGTCCCGCGATGGTCAGGGCGCGCCCATCATCTCAATCTACGTCGATCTCCAGTCAACGCTATGGTTCCTCATCCAAGAGAAAGTCGGATAACACGGGTAAGCTACGGGAGAACTTGGATAATGCCAGGCAGAAGAAGGCCAAGCAGAGTACGGTGTCCGGCGTACCCGAGGCAGAGAAGGCCAAAGGAGACAAAGGGTCTGTGAAGGAGAAGGCCAAACAGGACAAGACCTCTGATTCGGCCGTAAACGGCAAGGCCAAGCACGAAAATGGGCCTGGCCTCGCTGTGAAGAGCCAGGTGCACCAGGCAAAATCTTCATCCTCCCTCGAGGTGGTGGTGGCGTCAAAGGTGATCCTTCCTCCCAGGTGGGAGGCGTCAAACATGCCTGCTGATAAGACTCCAGAGAAGGGGATGCCGGACCTCAGCCCAAGACTGACCCCCCTGGACCCGACGAAGGGGGAGGGAAGTTGAAGGCCTGCAGGGAACGGACATTTCTGCGGCTGAAGATGAGGACAAGGTCATTTCTACCCATCCATACCGTCTAGAAGGGTGATGACAATGAGGGAGGCGCCGGGGACTCGACCCACGATGAGGGTGACGACGGGGCTACTGTTGATGGAGATGATGATGAGGGGCCCCAGGGTGACAGGGGCCCAGTCCCTTCCCCTGCACCCCAGAGGCCTCCTAGAGACTTTGCACTGGATGTCATCTCGGCCCTCAACTCGTTGGTGTCCGAGTTACAGAGGAGGATACCAGCTATCCCGCCATCTGCCCCTCCCGTGGCACCAGTGCCGGTTGCCCCGTTGACACAGGGGGAATGGCCAGCCAAGAAGAGGAGGAGACACCTGATGCCTCCATGCCCCCCTTCTCCACTGTCCCTCTGCCGCCAAGGGAGACGGTATCAGACATGGCGACGACAGGCACTAATGATGACGGCGGGATAGGGGACCTCCCATCACCTCCGCCCAGAGCCTCTCCTCCGGACGAGATAGGATTGTTCCACGCAATGATCTCCGAGCATCAGAGCCTTTCCAGCTCACGCCGGAGGAAAAGAAGGAAGGCTTCTTGAATCAGCGCCGGGAGGTGATGAGGAAGACCATCCTCTCGGTCCCTCTACTGTATGATGTTTGGGAAGGAGGACTGGCTCTGATGACGAACCCCTCTACAGCCCCAGCAAAGAGCGACTGGCTGGAGAAGAAGAACTGGGTGCTGGACTCTGCGCCCAAGTGCTTGCGGTCTTAACCATCGCCAGACTCGGTGGTCTCGGCGGCCTCCAGGAAGAAGACGTCAGGCTCGACGTCTTCTGCTTCATCCACCCCTCCGGACAGCGAGGGGAAGAAATAGGGCTCGATGGGTAGGAGGGTTATCTATTCTGCGGCAAGCATGGTCAAGGCTGCCAACGCTCTCGCAGCCAGATACGACCGGGAGCTGTGGTTTCAGCTAGCTCCGCTCCTGGACTTCCTCCCCAAAGATAAGCTGGTTGAGGCTTTGGATAACCTTCAAGAAGGCGAGGTGGCGTCGGATTATGCCATCACTGGTCCATGGACATTGCGGACGCGGGATTCCGCCAGATGGGAATCTGCCTTTGCAGTTGTTGCATGCTCAAGGCCACAAACTTTAGGCCGGAGGTCCAGACAAGGGTTTTGGACATGCCCTTTTGACAACCTGTTTGGAAAGGTTGTTGATGAATCCCTCCAGGCCATCAAGGCGGACATGGAGACAGCACGTGCCCTAGGCACGCTACGACGACGGCCGTCTTTTTCGTTACTCGGGAGGGAAGTCTAGCCGGGTTTCGGCAGGGGCTCCTCCTCTTAACACCTGGAAGCCAACAGGGGCCACTCCAAGGCATTTAGGGGCGTTCGCTGTCATCGTCTGGGCCCGCAGGGCGACCCGCCGACCTCCAAGCAAGATTGAACCGGCCAGGACGTCGGGCCCCACCCATGCACCCTTGTGGGAGGCCTGCTGGCGAACTTCGTCATTGTGTGTAAGACCATCTTCACCGACCGGTGGGTGCTGGATGGCCCGGCAGGAAAACCACGTTCCTCAGCTGCTGCTGGAGGTGCGGGCCATGTTAAACGGGCTATTTCAGCTTTTCAAATGTTCCTTCTTGAAGTGTCAGATTATGAAGCAATATTCTACAGAAGCTCTGGGTTTCCCTTTCCCAAGCTTCATTCACTGCAAAACAGAACAATGTTCCCACAGAAGCTCAGGGGTTCCCTTCCCCAAGCTTCAGGCACTGTAATACCAAACAATATTCTGAAAGGTGCTCAGGGGTTCCCAACTATTTTCAAGTTAATCAGTCACAGGGTTATCTTCTTAACCCTCTGTAGGCTTTCATTTTGCCAACGTTCACTTCTTGTCAATATTGCCCATTAAGCGTTTTGCTCACTTTTCATGTTGCTCACTTTTCAGTTAGCCCATTTTTCACTGGCTCCCCTTGGGATTCTTATTCACTGCTTTCATTATTTTTCTGTGTTCGGAGGCTTTTAAAAACGTGCTGTGTGCACGCGACCACTCTGCTACTCTGTATTAGTTCCTTTCACACGCGCGCTGGGTTTCTCTCAGACTTAGAAACTCACCACTAGCAGCGTTCTTCTTTCTCGCTTCCTTGCTGATGTCTGCCCCGCAGACACCCCTAGACTGTTGCTTCCAGTCAGGGGACGAGCATCTGTCAGTCACAGAAAATGGACTGCCTACTTCCATGTCACTGTTCTCCCTTGCTCTCCGGCTCCCTGGAGACAGGGCTCCCTCTCCATGTAAAGGCACTCTACTCCAGTGTGTCTTCCTCCAGCGTCTCGGCATCCCATTCTCTGCTGGTTTCTCTGAGGTTGTGCTGATCTTTCTGTTCCTTTCTCTTCAGGTCACTGTGCTGGGGGTTCCTACACCTGTCACCACAATATGGCCCACTTGCCTTGGGCCTCACAAGTCTCCTGTGATCTCTGCCATCAATCTGGCTCCGTCCCCAGTCCCAACACAGCGCTGCCACACTAAAAGGGATCCTCTGCTGGTCTCAGCCACGCAGCCTCCCTGTTCTCCAAACTGTTGACTGACTCTGTTGTGTGCTCCACCATTTATACACCTGTACCCTGTCAAGGTGTTGCAAGTGTAAGTCCTTGCCTTCTCTGCCTGACTTGCCTGACTCCAATTACACCAATTATTGGGACATGCCGGACCTGCAGCTTTGTAGTCTTCAGGACCCCTCTTCTTCGTCCAAGTACTAAAGTGTTTTTTTCTCTGTGTAATATGCATTATTCTAGGGGTTGTCTTCCTCTTCTCAGTACTTGGTCTAATTTCAAGAGGAAAGGTAGGATAGGGACAACAATATTTTATGAAAACTGAGGAAGGGTAAGGTAAGTCACAATTGGAAAAGGGTGGAATACCATGTCTCGCTCTTAGGGATCCTCTTCCCACTCCCCAACAACCCCCACTCAGGTGATACTCCCTCGCTTGTCCACCCCCAGGGTTGGGGTCCAAAAGCGATGGCCCTTCCCTGGCCACCTGAGCAAAGGATCCTAGGGGAGTAAATGTGAGGACGCCATCAGGTTTCTCAAACCACACGGGATTGCTGCAGTCTTTCTCTGCACCCTGGGGCTTCCCTGCTGCAGGGCTTTTTGCACGCTCTCTCCCTCTTCAGGGCTTCTCTGTTTTTTCAGCTTTTTCCCCTCTTCTAAGTTTTCCTCACTCTTTCTACCCACTCTGTCTCTTCTTAATGTCCTTCCACTTTAGGCTTTCCTCACTCTCCCACTCCCCCCTGCTCTGGAGCATCTCTCACTCTCTTCCCCCCCACTCTGGGGCTGTTTGTTCTTATCCCCTCTCCATGGCTTCTTTCAGTCTTTGGTCGTGCTGCCCACCTCCTGTTCCGTGGGAACCACTGCATACCTGTTTGTGCCAGTCGGTGCTCCTCAGGAGGCTGGTGTGCGTTTGCCGGTGCCCCTCTCTCCGCGGAGCTGTGCATCCAGGTCCCCTGCTGGAGTCTGTGTTCGCCACTGACTCATCTTCCTGTTCTGCATCTGGACCGATAGGCAGTTTCTTCATGGGCCCTTTCCTCTGCCCCAGTCCTCAGTGGTCTTACTGCTTTTGGGAGGCAGGCCGACTCCAGCCACTCTTTGGCAATTCCCCGCTCTTTGCTAGGTGCATACTGAGGTCTGGGATGGCTTTTCTGCCATTCGACTCCTCTTGCCGTCCACACACCCTAAGTGTACAGTGACGTCTTATCACAGTTCCACCTCATGATTTGTGGAACTATGATACTTGAATGAAAACAATTTCATGCGCTACACATGCTATGCCTTTACACTCATGTGAAGGCTGATATACCAGATTACCATGTTCCTAGTACCAGACATCAAGCCTTGAAAACGACTTTTTAGGTCAAAACACGTGTTTGCTGTTCAGAATTTGATAAAGGCTTTTCAGAAGTTGATTAAATACTTTTGGAAAATCAACACAACTGTATTTGTGACCACAGTATCTGTTTTATAACCCTTGCAGTGATATCTCCTTTTTGGCAGTGCGCGAGTTAACATACTTCCCACACAATCATTTTGAATATTAAGAGTACAGTTAAAATATCAAGAGCGGGCATTCGGCGATCTTAAGACCCTATGTCTGCATTAGCGATTCCCTCCCTTGCCACCTTCTGCTATGAGGGAGGATGCAAAAGTATTCCCTTTTAATCATCTTACAGAAAACTACAAAGGGACAAAATCATTAATCTGATTTACACACACACACACACACACGCACACACGCGCACACATTTTTCTGGCGATTTTTCTGCTGTTTCTCGCATGTTTCTTCACAGGTACAAAGAGGTGTGTTCTGAGCATACATTGAAAGAACTACAGTGTGGTGGTGTTTTTAATTTCTGGGCGTTATGGTGTGCCGATAGAATGGATCAAGGAATGTAAAGGACTGGAAGTAAAAGATTTCAGATGAGGGCAGTGAGACTGACGGATTGTGTAAGGCATGTCATAGTGTGAAGTGGGGAGTTATTGAATACAGAATTAGCAAGGTAGAGGAGAGGCAACCCATGGACAGATTTGAATACATGGTGATATTTGAAGAGGAACTGGTGTTGCATCGATGCCATCTCACATAAAGGTGGCGGGCAAAGGTTAATATTTTGAGATCAGAGGTGGGGAAAAGAGTAGAGTGTTGGGCCCACGAGAAGGCTAGAGTAGTAGTAGTCAGCTTAGGTCAAGAGTGAAAATTCATATTTCTTCTTCCTTCCTCTGTGTTCATGATTGCCGGGTCTCCAGCTCGACAAGGCAAGTCTTAAAGGATGCACTACGAGAACACTTCTCCACATTGATGCAGGGTCAGAAAACAGACCTTTTAAATGGGGGATTGGGACAGCTCTCAAGTTTGGGCAGGAGGCCTACCAGGGTGTTTGCCAGAGCCTATCCTGCCCCAGAGGTGGGGTGTGGAGTCCCAGTCTCTATGTTTCTATCTGTATGGGGGGTGTGATGATATACAGGATCTCGTCGCTTAACTCCATAGGGGAGCCCTTCCCTGTGAGGCGAGCCCGCTACATCACAATCCCTCTACGGTTGGCGGAATATGGGACCTGTGAGCAATCTGAGGGCGCCCTCACTTCTTGTCCAAAATACCCTTCCCAATGTGGCCAGGGAATGACCATCACTCTTGGATCCTGACCCCGGTGGTGGATATGTGAGGGAGGATCACCTGGGAAGAGGAGACTTGTGGAGTGGAGGTGAGGCCCCCTTGGGTGAGACACGGTATTCCCGATTTCCCTTTCATCAGGAATTCAATTTCCCCCAGGCTTTTATGGGATATTTCAAATCCCTTCCCTATTGTGTTAGAAAAACTTCTCCCAATGTACACCACTATGGTACTGAGACAAGGAAGAGACCACATAGGAACTTACATTCATCCTTTATTGATTCAGACATACACAAACACCACTCTGGTACTGGGACGAGGAAGAGGGATGCTGAGCACCAAGGCTGTTGTGAAATCAATGCAAATGGCCTGCACCTGAAGCCAACAAGGTGTTATAAAGGGCCCACTTAGGTGAGGCTAAGGGGATCGAGATTGCCTGGGAGAGCACATGTGGAAAGCTTGCAGACAGAGGAGCTGGAGGTAAAGGCAGGAAGACGCATGTCCAAAACGCCAAGGTGCTGCAGAGTCGTTTCAGTGGAAGCAGTGTGTGGCTTGCCTTGTTGGAAAGTCCCAGTGACCGGGTCAAGATGCGGACCTCCTGGAGTCACGAGGGCTCCCTCTCTGGTAGCCTGAGGTGTCGGAGACCCTGGAGGAGGGGCTAGCCGAGCTGGGAATAGCAGCAGCCATGAAGGACCGACCGAATCGGAGAAGGGCACACTGAGACAGCGTAATTGGTGAGTCAAGTGAGGCTGAATGATTTTGGGATGCTGTGTTATGAGCCGCATGGTGAAGGAAGGTCTGAGCACTCACAAGTGAGCAAGAGGCAATGGGATAAATGTAAAATACAGATGTTTAATGAATATGATATTGTGAACGGAGCGTAGTGAATACCGATCTGTATAGAAATTAAGAAGGCCACAGAAGGGCCTGAAAAGCAGCAAACTTTATATTGAATGAGAAGCATGCGAGCAAGGTACAAATTCCCAGTAGGAGAGTGAACTGGGAATTTGCAGTCATGTTGTTTTGAGATGAATGAACTGCAATTTCGAATACCGAACCAAAGGAAAGGAATAATGAGTAAATGCCATATGACTGGAAAACGGAGAAAAGCGTTCCCTGATACAAAGGAACTATGAATCATGGAAACTAAAGAAAGCAAGTATTGGTAAAGAATCTAAAGAACTATGAATTGTACAAGCTGAGAAAAAGCAAGCATTGGCAAGAGCCATAAAGAAAAGAGGAACTGTACAAAATTGAAAGCGAAAACTGGCAAGCTGTGAGACAGTTTTGATAATCCAACAAGTGAATGGTGGCAATACAAGTGTTGAAAAGGACTGCAAGAATATAAGTCCAATACCACTGTTGAGCTGAAGCAGTGGTGGTGCAACAGTGGAAAAATGCCAGTCAGGTGTGCTAGTTGTGTGATGTGTAATGGGAGGACTGCGTGGTCCGACAACTGCGCCTAGACCGAGAACCCCTGCTAAAGAGAAGAATGACTCATCTATAGGTTTATGGTTGAATATAAAGAGAAGCTGGTATATTGTGAACTGAACTTTATGAAATTGATGAAAGAGCCAAAAGCTTCAAAGCTGGGAAGAATCCCAAGTAATTCTGATGTTGTGAAAACAGTGAGAGACTTGAAAGCTTGGGGAAGGGAACCCCTTTTGTAATTGAAAGGAAACTATTTGGAATCCTCGGGAAGGGACCAAGAACTGTAAGAATTTCTGAACTTTTGTTTGAACACTTTTTCATTTGATGCTGAAATCCCTACACAGTTTGAGCAAGTAGATGTGAGGGCAAGTATAGGTTTTGGACACAGACAGACATTTACTTTGGACTTCCTGACACAGACTATCCTTAGTTTGTTAGGTAGGGAAATCGCACCTTAGCATATGGCAAGGTAGGTCTTATCCCTACCTCATTGTGATTTTAATCAAAATTTGTAACCCAAACTTTACTCTGTTGTCTGTCTACTTTCTGATGCCTTCACAGACCTCACAAGGAGAGACTCCCCTCATGGGGACAAGGACTCCCGTTCCATGATGGAACTCCCTAGCCCCTTACCTTTGAAACCATTCAATCCTCAAGGTCTTCCAAGAGTCAACTTGAGAAGTCTGTCTGTTTTTGTAGTACTCCCTCCATTCCTTATATAAGACATGACAATACCAACACAAGGAGGAACCACACAGAGTGATCATAAGTCATCTCTTTAAAGTACTGAGAAGAGAAAGAATGAAGGAGTGATGCAAACTATTCCTTTTCCAAGTCTAGACCATTCTAAGAAGATGCCCCCGCACCCAAGGAAGCATGAAGAATACCTCCTCGATACAGAAGGATGACTTTGGCACTCCACTGGGGAGGACCCAGCTACAGGACATAAACAGCAAGAAGGGACTTAATGAGAAGAGAATCTGGTGTGAAGCCTGTCAACCCCGGGAGATTCAACTGACCTATGCAGAAAGTGGAGAAAGGCCAACTGTGATGTACCTCGGGGAGGTGGACTGTGCGGTCCTTCAACTGAGTCCTCTCTAGTGTCCATCTGGGATGACCTAAAAAGAACAGCGGATGCAGAAGGTTTCACAGTACTCCTTCTCCTTGACTTCTCTGTCGCCTTCTATACCATCGACCATACCATTTTCCTAGACAGGCTACACTCTTTAGGAATCGTACACTGCCCTCACTTGGATCTCCTCTTTCATCTCTAATCCCTCACAAATCATGCTCCTCCACCCTTTCACCTCCACTTCACGACCAATACCAAAATGGGTCAAACAAGGAGCATACCTATCTCCCTTCCTCTTCAACTTCTATCTGAACCCACTCCCTGCACTCATCCGCTCCCACAATCTCACCTGCTTCAGCTCCGCGGACGGTACCCAGATCATCCTTAAAATCCCCAAATCACCTGCTCCAACCGTCGAGACCTGCCATCATGCCTCTCGGATATGATCTACTGGATGACAGCCAACCACCTCATTCTCAATCCTAGGAAAACGTAAATCCTAGTCTGCAGGAAAAACGGCGCTCCTTCCAGCAGCAGTAAACCCAATTGGTAGCAGTCTGCACCACCCAGATTTACCTGGTAGCTGTGGCTGAGCAGTCAGACTTCTTCTCTCAAGAAGAGTAGGGCAGTATACAGAGTATACACAATAGGGCCAAAACACAGTAGAGCAAACAAACACTGACCAGAGCTTTGTATAAAAAGTATATAGTTATTTATTTAAAACACTCTTTAGGTAATACACTAGCACTCTCAATGAAAAATAATCTAAAACACAGTCAGGTAAGTATATACGCCTCCCTTGATAACTATCAGACAAGTCAGGGTTAAAGCACAACTATTTGTTAAAACAGAAGTGGTTGCTTAACCTAGATGGCACTCCAATAGTTTAGGTTAAAAAGGGAGAGAAAAGGCAGAGCATAGAATAAAACAGTTCAGAGCAAGGGGAGAAAGGCAGGTTATACTGTAGAGCCAAAGTTCATAGGCCAGGCCCACTTTAAATGGAGCAAGCGAAATGTGCCCAGGATCACACGGTTTAAAGTGCACTGAAAGTTTTTGCAGAGTGTTCAAAAGAGGTTGGGCGATTCAAAAGATATAGTTAGAGGTCTGGAGCCAACCCAGTATAGAAGCCAAGGATTTAAGGGTCACCTTTAGCAATCTGTAGAAAGGGAGGCCAGGCAGGACACAGTACCTTAAAGAGAAAGGAAGCTCCAGCGGGGGCAGTTGTTCCTGGCAGTGGTTACAGTTCGTTGTTCCGACCAGGGGAGGAGAGGATCTCGTCGATGAGGAAACTTGGAGTCGTTGCACTGCACAGGGATGAAACCAGCCGCAGAGTTCCCGACTAAAAGGTGCGGTCCTTTTATTCTCGGTCAAAAGTGGTGAGCTTGGCTATCCGGCCGCCGGGTTGCTTGGCACAGGTGATTCGACCAAAGGCCGTCTTTGGAAGGCGAAAAGGGTGAACTGGTTGGTCCCATCAGCTCAGAGGAAGAAGACTCGTCCAGCAGAAGATCTTCTCTTGTGTTGGGGAAAGTGGTGAGGGAGCTGCAGCAGGGCTTCACCGGTGGTGTCATCTTTGCAGATGGCTCAGCTTTGTCCCTCTTCAGATTCTTAGGTCCTGTGGCAACTTCTGAAGTTCCAGTCCCAAAGGCCCTGCTTTTATGCGGAAAAAACCCCCATTCATCAGCCTAGCTGTCAATCACACATGCTAAGTGGTGAGCCGGGTGGCTCACCACCGGGCCAATCAGAGTAGAGTGCGACTTGGGTTGCTAAGGCAACGCAGTCCAGGGTGCCAATTCCCCCCTCCACCCTTCCTGTGGAACCCAGACAGAGTGGCAACACTTGGAGGGCTTCTGTGGAGAAGCCCGCCAAAATAGTGGAACAAAGGGCTCGACCTTGGTCAGAGTTACAGAGACAGACACAAACGCCATTTTAGAATCGAGTTCTGTCAAAAAGACCCAACCAGTGATTTAATATTAAATAAATAAACCAGCGGTATCTTTAACATTGCATCAAAAAGTGGTGCGTTTAAAATGAATGGGAAAATCCCATATACAATATTCCGGTGGAATATTTCGCGTGGTAACCACTGCCACCAGCCAGAAACTCGATGAGGGAGGACGGAACAGTGCCCCCTCGAAAACAGACCCAGGGGCAATCAAATTACCCCTTACCAGTACTTACACAATATGATGGTTTGTACTGTTTCTGTTCACAATTTTGGACTAATAAAGCCAATGGTGACTTCACATGCCCTGGGAGACAGTAGTCAGTCCCGGGGTGTGGAGTCTGTTTGGGGGTCACTGTGACACCCCTATGGTACTGCACTGAGGGTGCTGTGTACCGCACATACAGAAAAACAGGTGTTACCCTATGGAGTAAAAAGAAACCCCATAGGCACATAAGTCAAAGACATACCTCAAATCATGCCAAAGAGTGGGAGAAAAAGAGTCTCACTCTTAGCAGGAGAAAAAACAAACCCCAAAAATCCAGCAAAGCTGCTGGGGGACTCACTAGGTTTGGGAAATTAGCCTTATAAGAGAATTCTCCCTAACACTAGTCTGCAGGAAAAACGGCACTCCTTCCCCAACCTATTCCGTGGCCTCAATCCCTAGCCCCCTCACTCCCATTCCCCCTCCACCCCAGCAACCTCCACCTCACTGAAAACCATGGCATGCACACTGGACACAGATGTATACCTCTCCCAGCACATCAACTCTGTATCCAGAACCTGTTTCTTCCATCTACGCATTTTCCAGCGCATTTTCCCATACCTCACTTATCCTCACCTTTTCTCTGCCATCATCTCCTATCATCCACTCCTGCTTAGACTATGCAAACTCCATTTACCTAGGTGCACTAGCGTTTCAGCTAAGGAAACTGTATAATCTTCCACACACGGACTACGGTCACAAAGGGCGTTCCAACTACAAAGCGCATTGAGGCCATACAAATGGGGAAAGGGCACTAAATAAAACCGAAATTACCCAAAGAAGTATCGAGTGAAGAACACCTCAGGAGTAATCTCCCTCATTCGAGTAATTGCCCAAGGGATATCAAGAACAAATATCACCACATCCTCAGTGAAGTTGTGGAATCGACGGCCAGAGACATTACGTGAGTGCTCTCCCTTGAACAGAAGAAGCAATTTCAGATATATATATATATATATATATTTCTGATGTTTGTTAATCTGCTTAGAATCACATGCTGTGCATAGGTCCGACATCCAGTGGTCACTGCGGAGTATTGCATTTTGTTTTTCGTAGTCGAAAAAGGGACGTCGACAAGGCGTGTCTGAAACACTATCCCTATAGTGACGTGCGTTGTACCCACAATCCCTCACGCGTCGAGGTCCCTCAGATTGTTTTTTTCCGCCCAGCTACTGGTCGCCTTTACGCGGAGCTCCTCGAGAGACATTGCAGATTTCATCTCCTCGACCTTTGGTCGTTTTTCCATGTTTAATATAGAACATATCGATCCCTCCCTCGACGCTGTTGTGAAGCTGTCTCCGCCGAGCAAGATCTTCGACGGAGGGGACGAGCGGAGGAGATCCTTCGGCATTGCCGAACACGTGGCCTGGCCTCGCAGGCCATATACAGTAGGGAGAGTGGGGGTCGTGGGACATCTCTGGTTCTTTTCTGAGAATGCCTTTCCTTTTCCCCTTCCTTTCCCTTGGGGTGGTTATCGCGTTTTATTGCCTCGGCTATGGAGAGGACACCCTTTAGGTTTTGCCCGCGTTGCAAGGGCAAGTTTACTTGGAAGGACAAGCATTCACGGTGTAACCGCTGCTTGCCCCTCGATCACAAAGAGGAGGGTTGCACGGCTTGTCGGCTTCTTAAGCCAAAGACTCTAAAAGACCGTAGGGTCAAAAGGTGGGCGGCCTACGCTATGTCGAAGGCCGATGCTTCACCCACCGTTGCTACCACCGACAGTGACGAGGAACGTGATAACAGGACCTCCGCTACGGAAGTCGAAAACCCCCCTAAAGAGCGCTCACGCGCTTTGTCGTCTGTCCCCGGCCCCGACGGGCTTGGCTCACGCCCTGCTTATGGGGATGAACACCCCGGCGACATTGACGCACACAAGTCCACACATAAGCACACAACCCATGGCTCTTCTTCGTCGAAGGCGAAGAAAGCATCAGCGCCCAAGGAGACGCAGGTTCCACCGGCAGCCTCCTCGGACCGTTCGGGTTCGAAGCCCCTCTCACAACCGCAGCCGCGACCAGCGACTGGGCTTTCGGCAAATAAGGGCGCCGCCCCCAAATCATCGGCCGGCGCGCATCAGCAGAAAGCGCATGCCGCCCTAGAACGATCGACACCCGTAACGTCGAAACCACAGCCCTCCGCTGACAAACGAGTCGCTGAGAGCTTGGCGAGGATCGTGGTAGCCGACGCCCACAAGCGTACGCCGAAAGACACGTTGAGCGCTACGCAGAGGTCGAAAGACATGCCGAAAAAGCCTGAAGAAAGGCAGGGGCTACCCCCTTCAGTCGAGGGGACCCCTGACACACCTGAAGGCTTTTCGGAGGGCGACGGGACACTTTCCTCGACGTTGTGGGAGAGGTCGAGCCGTTTTCAGCTACAGGACACTATTTTTCCCCCGCTAGACCGCTCAGGGGTACCCCATGAAACCATGGAAAGGCTCCATCTCTGCATGGAAAGAATGGAGAGGTTTATGAATACCCAGAACCCTCCCACTCCCAAGAGAACAAGAGAAGGGCCTCAGGAGGACCCCAGGGCCAAAATTCCGAGACAAGACACAGCCTCAGACTTCCATAGTGTGTATGACCTCACTGGGGAGGAACATTACTTGGAGGAGGAGGATGATTTTATGTACGATGAAGAGGGACGGAACCAGGAGGAAGGTCTGGAAGACAGCCCAGACTTGGTGGGAGAAGGCTTCGGAGAAAATCCAGAAGAAGGACCTTCTCACCCCTGGCAATCCCCATCAGTATATTCCGACACTTATGTCCTGAACCTAAATCCACAGGACAATTCACCTGTTAGAAACACGTCTCCCATTGACGATCAGCCCACATTCAATGCCCTGTTGCGCAGAGCAGCAGCACATTTCGAACTGGACACTGGGGAGCTCTCTCCCGAATTAGACTTTGTGGAAAGAGTAATTAAGGAAAAACCCCCGGTCACTCAGACCATTTCCCTCCTCGCTTCGGTGAAGAGAAGAATCATCCCTGCGCTGTCCACACCCGCACTAATCAGAGGGGTTAATCCTAGAATTGAAAAACTTTTCACTCCTTCACCCTCAGACCCGCTGTACATCAGGGGACATTCCATTCCGGATTCCCTGGTAGTAACCAATACAAGAAAGAGGGCAGGGGTACCACTTTCCACCAGTGAGGCACCACCTGACAAGGAGGGCAAGAGGTTATATGCCCTTGCAAAAAGAGTTACATCCTCGGCTGCCTTTTCGGCAAGAATTGCGAACAACAATTCTTTGCTCGCTAGCTATGCGGACGCGCAGTGGGCCAAACTGCGCAAAGACGCCGAAGAAGCGCCGGAACCTCTACGTACACGCCTGCTAACAACTATTGGCGAAGGAACCCAGGTCAACCAGAGTATTGTAAAGAACTCTCTGGATGCTGCAGAAACAGCGGGACGTTCCCTGGTTCAGGGAATACTCCTAAAACGCCACGTATGGCTGCGCAACTCAGGGTTCAAACCGGAGACACAGGCGTCTTTAATAAATAAACCTGTTGAAGACTCAAACCTCTTCGGGAAAGCGGTGGATGAGGCTCTGGAGATGGCTAAAAAAGAGTTCGATACTATCAAAACTCTTGACCAAATCTCTAAGCCCTCTACCAGACGCGGCTATGGCAACAAACGCTTTTTTCGTGGCCAACGCCAACAACAAAACCAGCAGCAACAGTACCCTGCCACCAATTTCCAGACCAATAGTGGCCAGTACAGCCAAAGAGGCCAGCGCCGGGGCAAAGGAAGAGGTCGGGGGTCCACCCCCAGAGGCTCCCAAGCCCCCAACAACACCAAGTGACGCGAAGATTCGCGTCCCCTCCCATGCAACACCGGTCGGGGGCCGGATAACATCCTTTCTTCCAGCATGGGAGGGTATAACGTCAGACCGCTGGGTACTTTCCACCGTAGCCCACGGATACTGCATCAAATTCAACAGTTCCCCAACTTACAAACCCCCGAGGGGACGACGCATGACACCGGAACATCTTGCCATCCTTCTCCAAGAAGTACAACAACTGCTGGAAAAAGGAGCCATAGAGGTCGTGCCTCTATCTCAGGTAACGGAAGGTATTTATTCAGTGTACTTCCTTGTACCCAAAAAGAATCTAACCATGCGCCCTGTATTAGATCTGCGCCCAGCGAACAAGTTTATCAAACCCCAAAAGTTTTGTATGGTGACCTTACAGGAAGTGATCCCACTGCTATCACAGGGAGATTACATGACAACATTGGACATGAAAGATGCATACTTTCATATTTTAATGTTGCCAGCGCACAGAAAATACCTCAGGTTCTTGATAGAGGGCAAACACTACCAGTTCAAAGTGCTACCCTTCGGCATAGCATCAGCACCAAGGGTATTCACGAAGGTGCTGGCAGTGGCAGCGGCCCACCTGCGCAGGTTGCCCATCCCAGTTTACCCTTACCTCGACGACTGGCTCATAACAGGGGATTCTTACGAAACATGCTTTTCCAATACCCAAAAGACTGTAGACCTTTTGTTCCAGTTGGGCTTCTCCATCAACGAAAAGAAGTCCAGCCTAGACCCCAGCCAAATCAAACAATTCCTAGGGGCTCTAATTCAAACAAAGGACGGCCTCGTCTTCCCCTCCAAAGAGAGGGTCCAAAACATGCGGTTTCAGATCCCTCAATATGTGACCGGTCAAGAGGTGACGGTACGCAAAGCAATGCGCTTGCTAGGCATGATGGCGTCGTGCATTTATTTGGTACATCAGGCGCGCCTGCGCATGCGCCCAATGCAAGAGTGGCTCAACAGCCAGTGATGTCAGGGCAGCGGACTATGGGACGATCTAGTGGTGGTCTCGCAGGCCTTGGTTCTCTCGCTACGGTGGTGGACAAGGGAAAACCTGGGAAAAGGAAAACCCTTTGCCACACCCGCGGCGGAAGCCACTCTAACCACAGACGCATCCCTCACAGGGTGGGGGGCTCACCTATCCCATCAGACTGCTCACGGAGTGTGGACTCCGAACGTAGCATCCAAACACATCAATCTACTGGAGCTACTAGCGGTGTTCAAGGCGCTAAAAGCCTTCCAGGAACACCTACAAGGCAGGACAGTGATGGTCCTTACAGACAGCACCACAGCCATGTATTACATCAACAAGCAGGGGGGAACCCACTCTCCAGGACTGTCCAAACTGGCCCAAAATATATGGAAGTGGGCTCTCAAACAAGACATGTTCCTACTGTCACAGCATGTACTAGGGGAACTCAATCTGCTAGCAGACAAACTCAGCAGAGATTTCCCCCTGCCCGAAGAGTACGAATGGCGACTGCACAAAGACATCGTCTTCGATGTCTTCACACAATGGGGATTCCCAGAAATAGACCTGTTCGCAACCCTGGAGAACTCACAATGCCTAAGTTACGCCTCCAGGTACCCCCAGAACCAATCCAAGGGGAACGGTCTGTCGATACAATGGTCAGGGAAATTTGTTTACGCTTTTCCCCCCGACTCCCCTTCTCAACAAGGTGGTGCACAAGATGCACCAGGAACAAGTAACCATGATACTGGTGGCCCCAATGTGGGCCCGACAGCCATGGTTCGCTCACTTGATGGAGATGTCTCTATCCCCCCCAGTGAAACTCCCCTGCCCGTACAACATGCTGTCACAAGACAAGGGCAGGACCCTGCATCCATGCCCCCAGAACATGAACTTAGCAGCTTGGCTCCTGAGATCATAGAATTTGGACATCAACAGCTCCCGCAGAGATGCATGGACATCCTCAAAGAAGCCAGAAAACCTAACACTCGCCACTGCTATTCTAGCAAATGGAAGAGGTTTGTCATCTGGTGCAGGGGTAAGAGCATCAACCCGATTGACTGCTCTCCCACACATATTGTTCTATACCTGACCCACCTATTGGATTCAGGTCTAGTGTTCAATTCCATTAAAGTCCACCTAGCGGCACTTTCTGCATACACCACTTCACAACTCAAGGTGTCGTGGTGGAAGATCCCTGTTATAAAGGCCTTCATGAAGGGAGTAAAAAGAATACACCCCCCGATAGCTGACCCAGCTCCCGGATGGGACCTTAATGTGGTACTTGCCAGACTCATGGGCTCACCATTCGAACCCATGCACAAAGCATCTCTTAAACACCTCACTATTAAGACTGCTTTTTTAATAGCTATCACCTCCATCAGGAGAGTAAGTGAACTTCAGGCTCTTTCTGTTCTAGACCCCTTCGTTACAGTTCACAGAGATAAGGTGGTTCTACGCACTCACCCAAGGTTTGCTCCGAAATTTATCTCAAAATTCCACGTAAACCAGTCTATAGAACTACCAGCGTTCTTTCAAAATCCTTCCAACTGGGAGAAAGGACTCTGCACACACTAGATGTGCGCAGAGCGGTCATGTTCTACATGGAAAGAACCAGACCACTGAGGAAGACTAATCAGTTCTTCGTCTCGGTGGCAGCAGGAAGAGAAGGGGATGCAGTTTCAAAGTCCACTATTTCTAGATGGATTGTTCAATGCATCACTCTCTGCTATACTCTTGCTAAGAGAGAACTGCCGTTTAGGCCAAGAGCACATTCTACTCGAGGCACGGGGGCGTCCATAGCATTCATTGCAAATGTTCCCCTTGAGTCCA
This sequence comes from Ambystoma mexicanum, assembly GCF_040938575.1. Lineage (NCBI taxonomy): Eukaryota > Metazoa > Chordata > Amphibia > Caudata > Ambystomatidae > Ambystoma > Ambystoma mexicanum. The sequence continues at coordinate 156,586,283 of NC_090937.1, forward strand.
TCTGCAAAGCGGCTACCTGGAGTTCTGTGCACACCTTTACAAAACACTACTGTCTAGATGCACACTCTAGATCTGACTCCCAGGTGGGACAGGCAGTATTAAGACATCTTTTCTCTACTGTTCCTTCTCATAACCCACCGCAAACTCCGGGTACTGCTCGCTAGTCTATGCACAGCATGTGATTCTAAGCAGATTAACAAACATCAGAAGACAATGCATTACTTACCGTAAAAGCATTTCTGATGGTTGTATCTGCTTAGATTCACATGCGCCCACCCTTCCTCCCCGCTCGGATGGAAGGAACATAGACTTCCTTTTATATCTCTCTTTTCTGTACTCACTCACGTCTAGAAGGCTCCCTCAGGGCAGAAAAATACAAACAGAGGGACCTCGACACGTGAGGGATTGTGGGTACAACGCACGTCACTATAGGGATAGTGTTTCAGACACGCCTTGTCGACGTCCCTTTTTCGACTACGAAAAACAAAATGCAATACTCCGCAGTGACCACTGGATGTCGGACCTATGCACAGCATGTGAATCTAAGCAGATACAACCATCAGAAATGCTTTTACGGTAAGTAACGCATTGTCATATATATATATATATATATATATATATATATATATATATATATATATATTTCTGAGGCTTGTGGAATCTGCTTAGATTCACATGCTGTGCATAGGCCAACATCTAGTGGAAGCTGCGGGGTATTACAGTTTGTTTTTCGAAACTCGAAAATGCCAGTAATACTATCCCCAGTGTGACGTCCACTGTACCCATGATCCCTCACGCGTCTAGGACCCTCAGATTGCTTTTTCCGCCATACTGGTTGGTAGCATTCCGCGGAGTTCCCTGGCCTTAGCCATACTTTTGCTAAAATATTGTTATATTTCCCCATCCCAACGTCGAGTCACCGAACATCCACACTCGACGCCGGCCCGGAGAAAGAATCGACCGTCGTCGAGAGCTGTACGACGGATTTGGGCCTCTGAAGGCCTCTGGCCTAGGCCCGGGCCTTGGAAGGCCTCTGGCCTCGGCCCTGCAAGTAGGGAGAGTGGGGGGTGGACATACTCTACACTCTTTTGGTATATAGGTACATTCTTATATATTCCTACACTTATTAGCCCGATGCCACAAGGTGCGTATGGAGGGTACCTCTTTCCAATTTTGCCCCAAGTGCAACCGCAAGTACCCTTGGGTTGACAGACCCGCCACGTGCAATCTCTGCTGACCGCGGGACCGCCCTGTGGCTCACTGCAGAGCGTGTAGTAGGTTCAAACCGAAAACACTCAAGGACCGTTCGATCAAGCGTTGGGCCCACCACGCCAGGCGTCAAGAGGCCATGGCAGCAGAGGGCGCCTTCAGCGATGGCAGCGACGCCGTGCTTGCGGACGGCGAGGGCAACGTGGCGTCAATTGACAGCCAAGCGCAAGTCCCGGACCTCGTAAGGTCGTCCGGCAAGGCGGCTATGGGGAAGACCCCCGGCGACACAAGCGCTACCCACAGCACTTCCACAAAACACATGAAGTCCAACCGAGACTCGACGCGCGCGTCGAGTACTCGGAAAGAGGCACATATAGAACGGTCCAAATCGGTTTCCTCTGGGCGTTCTCGATCTAGATTGCCGCATGACTCCAGGCAACCATCCACTGTTGCCAAGAGTGCCTCGCTCCCCCAGGTGACGGAAGTTCGATCATCGGAAGACAAAGCCGACCTCTATCCCCAGACCGCAACTCCAGGAGTCGGCGTCAACAGGTCGCGCAGTGGCTGTTCCCGAATCCCAACCGCCACACTCGAGAGATGGGGACACTACCCCCGAACCTCGGCGCCAGGCGTTGAAAGGCTCCGTAGGGGGGGAAAAACAGGGTAAACACTCTTCCACCCACGGGGAAGGGGAAAAACAACAAAGGAAGCAGTCTCAGCCTCCTTCCACACCTCAAAAACATTCTACTCCATATACACAGTTGGACAAGTCTCGGTCTTCTGTTATCCCAAAGACCCCTGTGTTAGGCAGAAACCTGTGCAGTTCCCTTAGGGACCACTGCAAAAGATTTAAGACTACAGGTGTTTGGCAGTAAACCCACTTCGTAGCAGTCTGTACCACACAGATTCACTTGGTAGCTGTGGCTGAGGAGTCAGACTTCCCTCAAGAAGAGTTAGGCAGTATACAGAGCATACAAAATAGGTACAGAAATACAGTAGCACAAGTAAACACTGACCAGAGCTTAGGTGTAAAAGTATATAATTATTTATTTAACACACACTTATCTTACCAATTTAGTGCTAGTGTGTTTTATAAGTTCAAAACACAATCACTATTATCATATGTACATCCCTGATTACTTGTTGGACAAGTCTTAGTTAACACCACTTATTTCCAGACAGAGGTGAGCGCTTAACGTTCGATGGCACTCCAACAAGTTAAATAAAAAGGGAGGGGAAAGCAGAATTATGGAAGCATACACACTAAACCCTTTTTAAAGAACCACAGCAAGTTAGGAAGGCACAGTCTACTGGTGAGCAAGGAAGTTTAGGTGCCAGGCCCACTTTCAAGGGAGCCAGGCGGAAGAGGCCCAAGATCAGACAGTTACACAGTCTTCGAATTTTGTGTAGGTAGTTCGAAAAAGGTTTAGTTCAGTTCAGAAAAGTTAGCTAAGGTGTCCCAGGCTAACCCAGGTTCGAGAGACGAGGATTTAATACACCCCGTTCAATCGGTTGCAAGGGAAGCCAGGCGGAACACAGTGCCTTAAATGGAGAGGATCCTCCAGCGGGGGCAGTTGTTCCTGGCAGCGGGTGCAAGTCGCAGCGTCGTCCAGAGGAAGAGAAGATCTCGTCGTGGAGGAAAGATGAAGGTCGTTGCACTGCCAGGGAAGAAACCAGCCGCAGAGTTCTCCGGGACAAAGGTACTACCCTTTTGGTTCACGGTAGTGGTGAAAACGTGGTATCCCGGTTGCTGTGGTGCTTGGCACAGGCAAGGCGGCCACGAGATGCTCCATGAAGGCGAAAAGAAGGTAGACTGGTTATCCCCACCAGTCGAAGGAAGAAGACTCTCTGGGCTGGAGATCTCCTCTGTCGTTGGGAAAAGTGGTGAGCCGTTTCAGCAGGGCTCGACCGGTGGTGTTGTCGTTGCAGGCTGGCTCAGCTTCTCCCTCCTCGGATTCTTAGGTCCTGTGGTGACTTCTGAAGTTCCAGTCCCCAAAGCCCTGCTTTTATGCAGCTCTGTTACGCTCACCTGGTTCCCACAGGGGCGTCGATCGGACCCGGACAGCTGCGGTCTCCACCAACGTGATGCGTAATGCAGAGATGACAGTCTGGACTGGCCCGCCTAATCTTGTCTGCTGGATCCGTAAAGTATTCTCCTGCAAGTGGAGAAAGGGATTTAGCCACCCGTGGACTTTAGTGATGGCCCCCTCCCCAACTGTTCTCGTTCTCCCGCTGATCACCTCCGATATCCCTTTTAGTAACCTCACCTTATGTTTTTAAATGATGAGCTCTCCATGCTGCATGACATGTAAGGGCGCGTAGATACCAGTTACTTCACTGGTTTGAAGGTACTTGAGGAGTTCCGGAAGAATATTGGCTCCAATGTTTATAAAGTTCAAAGAGTTCAATATGTCCGATGTTCACTCTTGTTCCATTCCCTCGTTAGATTGCAGCTTGCTCAAAGAGAATATTGCCTGGAGGAAGCCAATGGAGTTCAGGTAAAAGTCTGTTGTCAAACACTACCGGTAAAAGTTGTTGTTTTCTCACCCTTTATAGGTGCGGCAAAAGAAGATGCAGCGAATTAAAGAGTAATGCCTCCGATGATAAATCAGGTAAGCCTATGGTGGCAAAAGAGATTGTCTTTGTCGGTTCTCACGGCTCACCTTGTGTTTTCTTTTGTTGTTCCTTCCAGGTGCTGGGTTTCAACGAATAAAATGATGGAGGCAGCGCCGAGTCAAAAGATGCTGTGGACTGGTGAGTATAATGCAGCGCTGCTGCTGGCGATGCGGCGCATGCTGGAATAATGTCCTTTCCAGGCTCAGAGATGTGCTTGGTCCGGAATCAGGTAAGGAATCAAATAAAGTTTGTGTTCTAACCTTGTCCTTTTCTTCCTCTTTATTCTAGGAGCTCCGGATTCGAGGCGGGCGTGGCAGAAGACTGGATGCTGGCTGCAGGCACGGTGAGCGTCACACTGCTGGATGCAGAATAACGCGAAGCATGTGCTGCTGTTCGGGCGTGGTTTAAATAGCCTCCAAAGTAGTTCCAGGTAAGAAGTTCCCTAGAGCCACGCCCGAGTAAAAAATAGTCCCTGTAACAAAATAGTCCCATCCAGGCCTCATGTAGGCTTGGGCTCTTTTGCAGCATGGTCTGCATCAGGTAAGTAAAGTCTATGAGTCTGGCGCCTATGGCGCCAGGACTGATTTCTATGATGAGCCTGGCGCCTAAGGCGCCAGGACTGAACCCAGACAGCCCCTAGCCGGGGCTGCTGAGGTTTAAATAAATGTCTGGATGCCTGCTCCCGGAGCTGATGGCCTTGGTCCTGATGCCCGGGCGTAGGCATCATGACAAGCACACCCCCATTCACTCAGCCTAGCTGTCAATCAAACATGTTAAGTGGTGAGCCAGTCGGCTCACCACTTGGGCCAATCACACAAGAGTGCGACTTGAGTTACCAAGGTAACTCAGTCCAGGGTGCCTAAACCCCCTGTGGTACCCAGGCAGAGTGGCACCACTTTTGGAGGCTTCTGTGGAGAAGCCTGCCAAAAAGTGGAACAAAGGGCTCGACTTGGGTTGGAGTCACAGAAGAGAACACAAACGCCATTTTAGAATCGAGTTCTGGCAAAAAATACCAACCGGCGAATTAATATTAAATAAATAAACCGGCGGTATGTTCGAGGCTATAAGAATTAAATAATTAAAGTTGGTAGCTTTGAACAATGGGAAAATCCCAAAGAGATATATTTGCGGTCGAATATAAAAAGTAAGTTCCTCAAAAACCTTGGCTTGGAAGGTTTGGTCTAACAAAGAAAGTAGTTGATACAATCAATACATTAAGTCCATGGAATCGCGTCTCACCAGGTCTGGGGTTTAGCCAAGTACAAGACCCCTTGCAAAATAGTGTAAGGTATAAGTAACCTGGAAAGAGACTGCGCCTAATTTTTGCAAATTTGTTTTATTTCTCAGAGGCCCCCTCGAGACTTGTAGCAACTTTGCGATTGTACGCGCTTATTCTGAACAGCAGGGATTTACCCTTTCGATATATGGAAGCTAATTTTTCACATTATGTGACAGGGGCATCTTACATGACTACAATCCCTGATTTGAAAAATGTCCCCAGAGGACCGAAACACGTATCATCAACTATAAGGGCAATTTTCTGAGAAATAAAACAAATTTGCAAAAATTAGGCGCAGTCTCTTTCCAGGTTACTTATACCTTAGAATATAAAAAGTAGTATCCACTGCCACCAGCCAAAACTCGATAAGGGGGGACGGAGACATGCCCCCTCGAAAAACAGACCCCGGTCCAATCGAATTGCCCCGACCAGTAGGTCCAGGATGTGATGGTTTGTACTGGTTTCTGTTCATAATTTGGGACTAGCAAAGCCAATGGTGACTTTACATGCCCTGGGAGACAGTAGTCAGTCCCAGGGTATGGAGTCTTTGTTGGGGGGTCGCTACGACACCCCTGGGTTACGGCACGGAGGGTGCTGTGTAACCCACATCAAAAAAAACACATGAGACCCTATGGAGTAAAAGACCCCATAGCCCATAAAACACATGGACAGTTAAAGGAACACCTGAAATCATGTCTAAGAGTGGGAGCAAAAGAATCTCACTCTTAGCAGGAGAGAAAAAAATAAACCCCAAAAAATCCAGCAAAGCTGCTGGGGGACTCATTATGTTTGTTTGAGAAATTAGCCTTACAGATAATTCTCCCTAACACCCTGTTCAAACCAGTAGATCTAGTCAAGATAAAACAGGGAAAGGCCTCCAAGAAAGAATCATTCCCAGTTCAAGAGAATGCTCTAGTGATGACATAGACAGTCATGTCAAGGATGTCATCATTGGCAGATTTCTACGCCAAAAACCCTGAACACTTTCTCTCTTTTACCCCCGACGGGTCAACACCCTCAGGCTCTAAGGATCCTATACCCCCAAGTAAGAAGTCCCGGGTTGAAGCTCCTACTTCAGACCCCTTCAGTATACAGCACTATTCTCAATATCAGGGAGATCCATCCTTTTGTGAGGATCCAGATTTGGGCATGTTGGAAGAACAAACGGACGGGCTACTATGGGGATGACGAGGACCAAGAGGAGGACGACGACGACCCAGAAACCTACAGGGTAGATTCCCCGGTAGATAAAGAACCCCCGGTTACCGACTCCCTGGTCGACAACCGGCCCCTCTTGAATGAAGTGCTGTCCAGAGCGGCAGAACACTTCCACATTGACACCCAGGGTGCTCAGGAAGAGAGGGACTTTGCTGAGGAGTTAGTGGGAGAAAGGAGACCTGTTGCCCAGGCCATCCCTATCCTTAACTCAATACAAAGGAGGATAGACCCTTCCCTTGTTAATCCCAATCTCACTAGGGCGGTAAACCCCAGAGTTGAGAAGCTTTTCAGGGCAACCCAAACAGACCCACTGTACATAAGAGGGCATCTGAAACCGGACTCCCTGGTAGTTACAAATACCCGTAAGAAGACGGAAACACCCTTGTTATCGTCGGAAGCTCCTCCCGACAAGGAGAGCAAGAAGATTTATGGCTTGGGCAGGAAAGTAGCCTCCACTTCCGCCTACCAGGCAAGGATTGCCAACTCCACCACCCTGCTGGCGAGTTACAACTGCCACCAGTGGGAAGAAGTTGCGGCACTCATAGATTCCACCCCAGAACCCTTAAAAAGCCAATTGGCACGAGTTTTGGTGGAAGGAAGAGCCGTATCCGGTTGCATATTAAAAGCAACCTCTGATGCCGCGGATAACGCCGGCAGATTGATAGCAGAAGGTACTGTTATCAAAAGGCATGCTTGGTTGTGACAGTCTGGGTCCAAAGCCGAAACCCAGGCATCATTGATAGATAAACCGGTGGAGCCGGATCTATTGTTTCGAAAGGCGGTCGAGGACGCGCTGAAAAATGCCAAGGACGAGTATGAGACACTCAAATCCCTAGGCCAACTAACCAATAAACCCCCAAACCAGAGAGGGAATGGCAATTTTCGTCACCCACGTGGACAAAATTCCCAGAGAGGGTCTAACTATTCCCAGGGGCAGGGTACACAATGGAACAACAGCCAGCAGTCTACCCAGGGTTATGGCAGGGGTAATGAGAGAGGACGTGGTAAAGGTAGAGGCAGCCCCAGGAGAGGCGGCGGCACGCCTCCACCAAAACAGTGACGCTCCGTTCAGGGTCCCTTCTCACGCATCCCCAGTAGGGGGACGCATTTCCAACTTCAGCCAAGCTTGGGAAGGGATCACATCAGACAGATGGGTGCTGTCCATAGTGTCCGCAGGATACTGCATAGAACTGTTAGTGTCCCCGAAACCACCGTCCATGACAAAAAATACATTCTTTGGACCACCAGAAGATCCTCCTCGAGGAGATTGTCAACCTTATAGCAAAGGACGCAATAGAACTTGTCCCGGGACACCAGGTAAACAAGGGTATTTATTCAACTTACTTCCTTGTGCCAAAAAAAGATTTGACAATGCGCCCAGTATTGGACTTACGGCCTGCGAACAAGTATGTCAAGCCCCAAAAATTTCGCATGACTACTCTCCAAGAGGTCATCCCCCTCCTAAAAAAAAAAAGGGGATTACATGGCAACATTTGAGATGAAAGATGCCTATTTTCATATTTCTATGTTCCCAGCGTACAGAAAGTACTTGCGCTTCAAGGTGGACAATCGGCACTACCAGTTCAAGGTACTGCCCTTTGGGATACTGGCGTTGGCGGCAGCACACCTACGCAGGGAGGCAGTCCTTGTATACCCTTACCTGGACAACTGGCTCATCACGGGGGAAACCCCAGTAATTTGCAGAACAAACATTCAAAGGACGATCGACCTCCTCTTCGAATTAGGGTTCTCAATAAATACAAGCAGATACAAGCATCAGAAATACGATTACGGTGAGTAATGTATCCCATATTTCTGAGGCTTGTGGAATCTGCTTAGATCACATGCTGTGCGTAGGCCGACATCTAGTGGATGCTGCAGAGTATTACAGTTGTTGTTTTCGAAACTCGATAAGGGACGTCTACAGGGCGTGCCAGTAATACTATCCTTAGTGTGATGTCCACTGTACCCATTATCCCTCACGCGCCGAGGTCCCTCAGATTGTTTTTTTTCCGCCATGTTAGACGTACACATAAAGCGGAGTTCCTTTCGGCGATAAGCTTTTTACTTTATATAATTAGCATAGTTTTTCTTTCTATCCTTTCATCGTCTGCCATAACACCACGCCTAGGAAAGAGAAAGAGAACTGCCCGTCGGAGACCATTGCGACAGACCATGCAGCCTTGGAAGGCCGCCCCGACCCTCGGCCCAGACAGTAGGGAGAGGGGGAGTCATTTTTAGGAGGCCATTTTAGAATGCATATTCTCCCCTTCCTACACATTGTTCGCCCAGCTGGCATTTCCATAAACCCATAATTATGGAACATACACCATTTAAATTTTCCCCTAAGTGTAATTGCAAATTCCCCTGGGTCGACAAACACTTAGTTTGCAATTTGTGTCTCCCGAGAGACCAAGTCGAAATGTCTTGTCGAGCGTGCAGGCTCTTCAAGCCTAAGACGTTGAAGGACCGTTCCACAAAACGTTGGGCCCACTACGTCAGGCAACTCGAGGCCATGGAAGTAGAGGGAGCCTTCAGCGATGGCAGCAACGCCGTACTTTCGGACAGCGGGGGCATTGGAGTAACTTCAGTTACTCAAGCGCAGGCCCAGACCCTGTAGGACAGGCCGGCGGCCATGTTGTGGGGACTATACCCGATGGCAGCAGCGCTACAAAAACGCACACCACCAAGCACATAAGCCCCAGCCGCCATTCGACAGATGAGTTGAATACTCAACAACGTTCGACACCCCGTGAACAGTCCACAGAGTCCTGGTCCTCTGCGCAATCTCGTTCAAGATCGCCACACAACAGTTTTCAGACTTCGAAAGACGGCAAGGGTGTCACACGGAAAACTCCTTCCGAAGGCTGTTCGTCCGCGGACGAAGCCTTGGCTCCCACACCCAAAGTTCAACGTTCACTGATAAGACGTCAGGCCTCAAAAGTCTGTTAAACACTCCTCTGGGCACCAGGGTGGGGGAAAAATACCATAAAAAATCCTCTTAAGACCCCTCACAGGGACAAAGTCCTACTAGGGACAGGTCATCTGTGATATGGAAGCATTGGCGGCCGCCCGGGATTCCGTGGGGAAGGAAGGAGTTACAGGACAGGCCAGCCAGGTGCAGATGCTAGCCTTTAGTAAAAAGGAAACCAGGATGAGGACTACATATCCCAAGATGCCCCACGGAATACAGCATCAGGGAGGGGGCACCCAGATGGGGAAAGAAGGGAAAACAGGGAGACGGAAAACCGTGTACCAGACCAGCACAGACAGAACCAAAGTCAAGGTTTAACACAGAGCGGGCGGAACAGGGAGTAGGAGGGGAATCATTGTCCAGTGTGAGAAAACCGTTGCTGGGATCACCAGGGGTTAATTACGGGGGAGGAGCGGAGCAACGGTTAAATGTAACACCGAAAGATTGAGAAGGGGTCTTATTTTTCAGGAGCAGGGCGTGGCGATGGGCGCAGCACCCGAATGGAGTGAGACCAGCGGAGAGTACCATTGGGCGTACTAGGAAGGAGCAGAAAAACCACAGAAAGACGCCCTACCTCGTCTGAGCCCCAAGGCAGCAGTTCAGTGGAGAAAAGCGGCGACTGGAGAGACAGCATTCAGGGCATGAAGAGTGACACCTGTTATTTTTCGTTTTGTTTCCACGCCCGGCAGTCAGGCTTGAAAGAGTGAAAGCATGCAGCCGCCGGGGTTTGTACTGGACTATTTTGAATATTTGCAAAAGCATACACGCTTGAGGTAATAATGTCCGTGCAAATAAAGGAACGGTGAGTTAAGTTCATTTGAGGGGAAAGGAACCCAGTCATCATCAGTTTGCATTAATGATAACGTGGCAAGTGTGAGTTGTGAAAATAAACAACTATTCAAGCCTTGTTTGTCTCCAGCTGACTACTTGTGGTGGCAGCGGTGGGATTTAAAGAGGCACGCCAACCCCAACAGAATGGAAGCTGCGTGCTGCAGCAGCTACTTCAAGTCCAAGGGCATCAAGCGCAAGCAGACCGACAGGCCCTACAACAGGCTCTACAAGTCCAGACAGCAGCTCAAGAACAGGGCAGAGAAGCACTGAGAATTCTGGGTGAATCAATGGCGGCACATCGGGCTCATCCGGCCATTCCACCTACCGTTCTTCAAAAATACCAGGCAGGGGGATGACCCCGGTTTTTTCTTTGTGAACTTTGAAAGAATAGCCAGAGCAGCACAATGGCCACAGGACAGATGGGCTTTCTTTTTGACGCCACTGCTTACTGGAGTAATGCAGGGCACCTATCAGGCTGCCAATCCCACAGGGGACACCCCATATGCAGAAATCAAGAAATCACTGTCGGAAAGACTGGGGATGGACAAGGAGTCCTATAGGCTCCAGTTTCGCGAAACTCGATTAAAACCTGGCGAGAGCCCCAGACAACTGTTCTACCGCGTACAAGATTTAGCGGAAAAATGGCTACAACCCAACACAGCCATGATTGGGCAGATTAAGGAAAAGGTAATGTTGGAGCAATTCATCGACGCCCTACCTGGTCCCATCCAAAGGTGGGTGCGGCAACATCACCAGCTTACTCTGTCTGAAGCCATAGATGTGGCAATCGCCTATCGAAAAGCCGGGACACCCCGCACCGTCACTGCCCTGCCAGCAAGGCCCCACAATGAAACTCCTATCATGCGCAGCAATTACCGACGAGCAACCCAGGAACCGCAGAACAGACAAGACCCTAGGCCCAATAACTGGACCAGCGTAATAAAGGGACAGGCACCCCAGTGCTTCGAATGTGGGGAATGGGGGCATATTGCACAATTCTGTGCCAGAAAACCCAAGTCAGAACCAATGGAAATTGGAACGTTACAAGCACAAGGATATCGGAAGAACCTGCCATATGTGATAGAGGTAACGGTGGATGGACATCCCCAAAAAGCCGTGATAGACAGCAGTAGCAGACAGACGGCCATAAAGCCGCATGTGAGTGAGCCAGCCCCAGGACAGGTGAGAACCATTGACATAAAATGTGTGCATGGGGATGTAAAAGGGTACCCTACGAAAGACATTGTGTTGGGGCTACAGAGGCACGAGATACCAGTTAAAGTAGCCATTATTGCTACCATACCAGCCCCAGTACTAATAGGGATAGATATTCCGGAGTTCGACACATGGTTAAAAGAAGCTCCATTTGCCAAAACAAAGATAGGAGTACCTGATAGAAGGGTGAAGATCTCAAAGAGCCAGAGAAGGTACATTGAAGAGAACAGGGGAAAAGGAATGGACATTGCCCTCATAGACTGGCGAGTGGGAGACCATCTTCCCTCATTGCGGACAGAAACCGGACTGGATGAAACCCTAAAAAGGGCCAGGGATCAAGCACAAGCAATGAGACAAACCCCAGTTACCACTCCATACTCCAAGGAAAATCAGGGGCTAATGTATAGGGTGACCAGAGGCTCGGATAACCAAGAGAGGGAGCAATTGCTGGTTCCCCAGTCATACCGGAAGACGCTGATTCATCTACCACATGATCATACAACAGGTGGCCACTTATCAAAAAACATGACGGTGAAAAGAGTGTTGCAGAATTTCTACTGGCCTGGAGTGTATGCGGAAATAGCCAGATATTGTCAGGAGTGCGCCATATGTCAAAAACGAGTCCTCTCACACCGGCACAAGCGTCTCTTCAACGAATGCCCCTGATTAGGGAACCCTTCCAGAGAATAGGAATGGACATTGTAGGACCGTTAGAGCCCACAAGTCGAGGGTTCTGGTTCCTCTTAGTAATTGTGGACTATGCCACTCTGTATCCCGAGCTTTCCCTTTAACAAGAATCTCAGCAAGACAGGTATGCAATGTGCTTATGCCGTTCTTTGCTCGAGTAGGAATTCCCATGGAGATAATGACAGACCAAGGGAGTAACTTCATGTCGGTGGTTATGAAGGTGGTGTGTAAAACCCTAGGAATTCACCACTTAAAAACCTCAGTGTACCATCCCCAAACGGATGGGTTGGTGGAAAGATACAATAAAACAATTAAATGGATAATGAGAACCATCCGCCCCACAGGATTGGGGTCGGATCGGGTTTTTCCCCTGGGTGTTGATGCTACTAAGGAATACCCCACAATCCTCAACGGGATACTCCCCTTTTGAATTGTTATTCGGAAGACAGCCCAAGTCCATACTTGGATTACTTAAAGACACCTGGGAACAAAAAGAGGAAACCTCACTCACCAACTATGTTAGTGACCTAAGGGAGCATCTAGGAAAACAGAGACTATGCTCAAGAAAACCTGGGAAGGGCACAAGAAAAACAAGAGAAGTATTATGATCAAGGGAGCCGTCCTCGATCATTTAAGATAGGGATAAGGTACTGGTGTTACTCCCTACCCACACAAACAAAATGTTGGCTCAATGGAAGGGGCCGTATCAGATAACCAAAACCCTGGGTCCGGTAAACTATGAGGTGGAACAACCCGATTGCAAAAATAGAAATCAGAATTATCACATCAATTTACTCAAGTTGTGGAAAGAAGGAACACTGGTCGTGTTATGTTCGGCACTTTCAGATATGTCAGTCTCGGAGCAAATGGTCCCTAATAGTCATAGTGGCCTTCAGGATGTGGAAGTGGGGGAACAGTTGAGTGAAACCCAAAATACCGAATTGTTTGATACCTTGAACAAGGTGGCCGAGACTTTTTCAGGAATACCAGGACGAACACATATGGCTACCCATTCAATACCCACTGAAGAAGGGAAATTTGTACGCCTCAAACCTTGCAGAATTCCAGAGTCAAAACGTGGGGAGATCGCCAAGGAAATAGACAACATGCTGGAATTGGGGACCATTGTGCCATTAAAAAGCGCATGGTGTTCGCCCGTGGTCCTAGTGCCCAAACCAGATGGTACCACCAGGCTCTGTATGAATTTTAGGCAGTTGAACGCCATATCCCGATATGAAGCATACCCAATGCCCAGAATTGATGAACTAATAGAAAAGCTGGGTTCAGCCTCCTTCTTGAGCACCTTGGATTTAACCAAATATTGGTAGATACCCCTCAAACCACCAGACCAAGAGAAAACCCCTTTTTTGACACCCCAAGGCTTGTTTCAGTTCAATGTCTTACCCTTTGGGTTACATGCTTCCCCGGCTACATTCCAAGCATTAATGGATAAAGTCCTGAGGCTGCACGAACAATATGCAGCGGCTTATTTAGACGACATAGTAATCTTCAACCATACGTGGAACGAACACCTTTCACTACTGATCCAAGTGATACAAGCGTTAAAAGAGACTAGTCTAAACATTAACCCCAAAAAAACGAAACTGGCGGCACACACCACCAAATACCTGGGGTATGCAGTGGGGGGGGTGATAACCCCACTGCTGGACAAGATTCAAGCCCTACAGAAGCTGCGGACTCCTGTAACTAGAAAAGAAATATAAACCTTCCTGGGGTTTGTGGGGTATTACTGGAGATTCTTGCCACACTTCTCTACCATAGCAGCACCCCTCACAGATGCGCTGAAGACAAACCGTCCCTTCATATCACAACGGAGGCAGTGCAAGCTTTTCAGAAATTGATCCAGATGATTTCAACTCAACCTGTTCTCCACTGTCCTGACTTATCTAAGGAATTCTATTTGCAGGCAGATGCCTCTAGATGTGGTCTAGGAGCGGTACTTTCACAGGGTACGGAGCAAAACCTTTGCCCAATAGCCTTCATTAGTAGGAAGTTACTTCCACATGAGATTCCGTACTCAACGCTAGAGAAGGAATGCCCAGCCATAAAGTGGGATGTGGAGTCTCTACGGTATTACCTACTGGGAAGGCGATTTGCCATTTTTACCGATCATGCCCCGCTGAAATGGTTGGCTACACAGAAAGACTCCAAAGATAGAGTCCTGAGATGGTTTTTGACGCTACAGCCTTACCAGTTTGTGACTGTTCATAAACCAGGAAAGTATCAGATGGTGGCTGATTACTTGTCACGAGCCGTGGACCTGCCCGAACGGCATGGGCCTTTGGGTGGAGTATGTGATATGGAAGCAGTGGCGGCCAGCCGGGATTCCGTGGGGAAGGAGGGAGTTACGGGACAGGCCAGCCAGGTGCAGATGCTAGCCTTTAGTAAAAAAGGAAACCAGGATGAGGACTAGATATCCCAAGATGCCCCACAAAATACAGCATCAGGGAGGGGGCACCCAGATGGGAAAAGAAAGGAAAACGGGGAGATGGAAAACCGTGTTTCCCTATGGTACCAGACCTGCTCAGACAGAACCAAAGTCAAGGTTTAACACAGAGCGGGCGGAACTGGGAGGAGGAGGGGAATCATTGTCCGGTGTGAGAAAACCGTTGCTGGGATCACCGGGGGTTAATTACGGGGGAGGAGCGGAGCAAGGGTTAAATTGCAACACCAAAAGATTCAGAAGGGGTCTTATTTTTCAGGGGCAGAGCGTGGCGGTGGGCGCAGCACCCGAATGGAGTGAGACCAGCGGAGAGTACCATTGGGCGTACTAGGAAGGAGCAGAAAAAACACAGAAAGACGCCCTACCTCTTCCGAGCCCCAAGGCAGCAGTTCAGTGGAGAAAAGCGGCGACTGGAGAGACAGCATTCAGGGCATGAAGAGTGACACCTGATATTTTTCATTTTCTTTCCACGGCCGGCAGTCAAGCTTGAAAGAGTGAAAGCCTGCAGCCGCCGGGGTTTGTACTGGACTATTTTGAATATTTGCAAAAGCATACACGCTTGAGGTAATAAAGTGCAAGCAAATCAAGGAACGGTGCGTTAAGTTCATTTTAGGGGACAGGAACTCCAAGTCATCATCAGTTTGCATTAATGATAACGTGGCAAGTGCGAGTTGTCAAAATAAACAACTGTTCAAACCTAGTTTGTCTCCAGCTGACTACTTAACATCATCACAAATGGAAATATTGTTAAAAACCCATAGAGAAACCGAAGGACTCTAGGCCAAAGGTTATACCTCCCACTAATGAAGTTATGGGTATTCCCACTCAACCCATTGTAATCCCAAATTCAAAGGAATGGTCTTCGCAAGATATCGATAGGGTTAATGCGAAGAATGACCTTAATAGCAAATTTCTTTGAAAAGAATCCAGATTACCTTCAAAGTTTACAATCCACTCCTACCACTTCAGCCCCTTCCGGCTATGAAGCCTTAGCCTCCCTACCCCCCTGCTAAGAGGTCTCGCTCTGATATCCCCATACAATGCAGAGTTATAGATCTGTATGACCCTGAGACAGATCCAGAAGAACAGGAAGATCTTTCATTTGTGGAAACATCTGACCCCCAAATTATTGGAGAGGATACAGATGAAATTTATTATGGGAATGATGAGGACCCACACACGGACCAGGAGGCGAACATGTACTCCTTAGATTCTCCTATTTATCAAGACCCTCCAGTGGTAGATTTCCCCGATCGACAATCAACCCCTCTCAATGAAGTCTTAGCCAAAGCGGCAAAAAGTTCCGTATTGACACACAGGAGGTACAAGAAGACAGAGACTTCGCTGAACAACTATTGGGGGACAAGAAAAGTAGGCCAGTTTATCCCACTGCTAAAATCAGTACAACTCAGAATTCAGCCTTCCTTGGAAGCACCCAATCTCACACGGGCCGTTCACTCGCGTGTGGAAAAACTGTTCAGGCCTGCACCTTCAGACCCCCTTATACATAAGAGGCCAATTAAAATCAGACTCATTGGTGGTGACCACCACAAGGAAAAGAGCTGGCACACCCCTTGCTTCCTCCGAGGCACCACCGGATAAGGCAAGCAAGAAGATATATGCAGTGGGTAGAAAGGTCGCCTCTTCAGCAGCCTACCAGACGAGAATAGCCAACAACACTACCCTTTTGGCAAGTTATAACTGCCATAAGTGGGAGGAGGTTTCTGCGCTACTTTCGTCCGCCCCGGAGCCACTTAAATCTCCATTAGCTCAAGTGGCTGCAGACGGAAGGGGCGTGTCTACTTGTCTCCTCAAGTCGAATTACGATGCAGCTGACAATGCCGGGAGGGTCTTTGCAGAGGGGACCATTATAAAAAGACATGTATGGCTTCGCCAGTCAGGCTTTAGGCCAGAAACTCAAGCCACTCTGATTAAAATGCCAGTGGAGCCTAATGTGCTCTTCGGCAAGGCCGTTGAAGATGCACTCAAGACAGCAAAGGATGAGTATGACACACTAAAATGTTTAGGTCAGCTCAGGTGATGGTAATTTTTGCCATTATCGGGGCCAAAATTCACAAAGAGGATCAGTCTACAGTCAAGGCCAAGGTTCCTATGGCAACAGTCAAGGAAAGCCTTCCAAGGCTATCCACGAGGACAGCGTAGAGGTTGTGGTAATCGGGGGCAGAGGCCCAGCTCGAGATGGCACCCCACCTCAGAGCAAGTGACATTCCGCTCCAGTTACCCTCCCATGCATCTCCAGTAGGACGCATTTCCAACTTCACCCACGCATGGGCGGGTATCACCTTGGACAGATGGGTGCTGTCCATGGTAGCAGGGGGCTACTGTATAGAATTACTCCAATGTCCTCGCAACCACTCCCCACGACAGAAGGTCCACCCGGAGGAACATCAGCGTATCCTTCTGGAAGAAATAACAGCGCTTCTATTAAAGGACGCCATAGAAGTGGTCCCAATCAACCAGGTAAACAGAGGTATTTATTCAACTCATTTTCTTGTGCCAAAAAAAGATCTAACAATGCACCCTGTATTAGATTTGCACCGTGCAAACAAGTATGTCAAGCCACAAAAGTTCTGCATGACTACACTACAAGAGGTAATCCCCCTACTAAAAAAAAGGGATTACATGGCAACAGTAGATATGAAAGATGCCTATTTTCATATTCCAATGTTCCCAGCGCACAGAAGATTCTTGCGTTTCAAGATGGCGAACAAGCACTACCAATTCAAGGTGCTGCCCTTGGGAATAGCCTCGGCTCCAAGGGTATTCACAAAGGTACTGGTGGTAGTGGCAGCACACCTGCGCACGGAAGCAATCCCAGCATACCCTTACCTGGACGACTGGCTCATAACAGAGGAATCACCTCGGATTTGCAGACAAAACATCCAAACAATCAACCTCCTCTTCCAATTGGGCTTCTCAATCAACGTGAAAAAATCAAGCCTAGTGCCAAGCACTTCCAAACAGTTCCTAGGAGCTATCCTAAACACAGAGGAAGGATTGGTCTTTCCCTCAGAGGAAAGAGGAAAAAATATGTTACTGCAAATACCACATTATCAGGCCGGCCGCCAGATAAGGGTGCGCAACGCAATGCGTTTAATTGGCATGATGGCATCTTGCATATACCTGGTTCCTCATGCGCGCCTGCGCATGCGTCCCATACAGGAGTGGTTGGCGAAACAATGGTCTCAGGCAAGTGGTCAGTGGTACGATCTAGTGGTCATTTCGCCAACACTGGTACAAAATCTTCGCTGGTGGAAGAGAGAAAACCTGACGAAGGGAAAACCCTTCTACGACCCACAGATACAAGCAGTGGTCACGATGGATGCCTCACTGCCAGGGTGGGGGGACTCACTACCTTCACCACACAGCCCAGGGTCTGTGGTCTCACACTGCAGCTCAGAACCACATCAATGTGCTGGAACTTCTGGCAGTATTGAAAGCCCTTCAGGCGTTCAAACCCCATTTAACAAACCTGTCGGTGCAGATCCTGACGGACAGCACCGCAGCAATGTTTTATGTTAACAAACGGGGGGTACACGCTCTACAAATCCATCCAGACTTGCACAGAAAATCTGGAAATGGGAACTCCGAAGGAAAATGTTCCTATAAACACAACATGTTCCAGGGGAACACAATGCTCTAGCAGACTCATTGAGCAGAGATCCCCTACCAGAGGAACACGAGTGGCGTCTACACGAAGAAGTCGTAGAACAACTCTTCTCTCAATGGGGTTTCCCAACTATAGACTTGTTCTCCACAAGCGAAAATCGTCAATGCCCAGACTTCGCTTCCAGGTTCCCCCCAGCCAGATTCCAAGGGGATTGTCCTATGGATGAACTGGTCAGGGAAGTTTGCTTATGCTTCCTCCCTCCCCCGACTCCTCTCATGAGGAAGGTTGTAAACAAGTTACACAAGGAACCGATGATGCTGATCCTTGTTGCTCCTATGTGGGCAAGACCACCGTGGTATCCACAGATGCGCAGACTGGCAATGTGCGACCAAACTCCTGTGCCAATACAACCTTCTCACCCAGCACGGAGGACTAACGGTGTACCCACAGCCACACTCAATGAATTTGGCAGCATGGCTCCTGAAGTCCTAGAGTTCGGACATCTCAATCTACCAGAGAGATGTATGGATATCTTGAAGGAATCAAGAAAACCGAACACTAGGCACTGTTACTATGATAAATGGAAACGATTCGTAATTTGGTGCCTGAATAAACAAATCAACCCCATTGATTGTACTCCATCTAACATTCTAACCTATATGCTCCACTTACTAGATGCAGGGTTAGTGTTTAACTCCCTAAAAGTCCACCTGGTGGCTTTGTCAACCTACACCACTTCCCATTACAAGGTCTCATGGTGGAAGGTACCAGTCATCAAAGCATTTATGCAAGGGGTAAAGAGACTCCACCCTCCAATCTCTAACCCACCGCTAGGTTTTGACCTTAATGTGGTACTCGCTAAACTCATGGGATCCCCTTTTTGAGCCTATGCACAAGTCTAGTCTCAAACACCTGACTTATAAAACTGCCTTCTTAGTAGCCATCACTTCCATAAGAAGGGTCAGTGAAATCCAAGCTCTGTCAGTGCAGGATTCTTTCTTTACTATACATAAGGACAAACTGGTTTTACGCACTCACCCTAGGTTCTCACCTAAATTAATCTCCAAATTCCATGTAAACCAGTCTATTGAGCTACCAGTTTTCTTCCAGGAACCCAAAAGCTCTGCTGAGGTGAACCTCCACACCCTAGATGTGAGGAGAGTGGTCCTCTACTACGTAGACAAAACCAGACCTCTAAGAAAGACAGATCAACTCTTTGTCTCCATAGCGCCAGGCAGAGAAGGAGACCGCATCTCTTAAAAATGCCATCTATAGGTGGATAGTCGGATGTATCCAACTGTGCTATTCCCTATTTAATAAAACACTGCCTTTTACGCCAAGGGTCCAACTCCTTCTGACTTACCACATGATGTTAACAATTGGTATTTGACGTTTGTAGTCAAGTACAAGGGACAGAGACTGGGGCCCTCCCAACTCCCACACCTACCGTATGAAATGCTTGCGTCTGTGTCTTTTTTCCTTTCTCTTCTTCGGCTGCAAAATCCAGAGGTCTTTGCGGCAGAGACGTGGACACACAATCCACCATTAAAAGAGCCAGCATTGCGCATCAAGGCAGTGTAGTGTTGCGTACTGCAAACCGCAAACGCAGAGTCTGCAACCAACGCAACTAAGAATTTTCAGATGGACTGTTACAGAACTCGGGCGGCCCATGTTCAAAGAGCATGTGCATGCAAACTTTGACTGATTGTGTGTTTCAGGGGCCACCATGGCAGACCTGCATTGAAGGGGTGAGAAGGGCTTCTGAGGCATTTGAAAGCCTCTCGCCTGTATGCCACGACCCAGGTAGGAGGGAGAACAGGATAGCGATTGCCCCACAGAAACGTGTGGGCTTCAGGTCAAATAGCAGTGGGGGAGGAGCAGTTTATAGGTGTACAAAGGAAACCAGGTAGTGTGGGTTGTTTGGTGAGGTCAAATAAGGAGGCAGATTGAGAGACCAAGAGACGGAAGGGCGGTGCAGCAGAGCGTGGCAGAGGATTGTAAAGAACCTGTGCAAGGTGAAGTATTTGTTGATGAGAGAATGACTGTGATCAAGGAAAAAGAATAGGGGTGTATGTGAGTGGGTGTACAATGTGAATGGGAGAGTGAAAGAAGGCTGACTCGGCACAGAAGCGGGGTGGAGTGAGAACAGGAGCGGGGTGGAGCGGAAACAGGAGTGGGGTGGGAAATGGGGTGGTGTGTGGAACAGAGTGCAGTGGGAGGTGGAGTGGAGCACAGTAGTTGTCTGTGATTGGACAACTACTGGCTGATTGAATGGGGCAGATCCTTACCATTGGTGGGCTTGGACTTTCTTTCAGCTCGAATCTTGTATACAAGGAGGACTTTTGCAGCTATTCTTAAGATCTATGTTGAAGCCAATAATCCCCCGAAGAAGAGCAGCCCACTGAAGATCAAAAGACTACTGAAGTGGCCCAGCATCCCCTCCTGTGTCCGGGCCATTGAAAAGCTGCTCCCCTGCTTGATCTCCGAAGACCCTGAGTGGTGCTTCAGCCCTTGGACTAGTGGCACCAATTAGTCTTGATGCCTTCCTGAGGATCCAGCCCCTTAGAGCCTTCAGAAGTGTCCTTAGACTGCCCGGTGGATTGACACGCTTTCTCGTGGGCTACTTCGCCAGAGCCATTGCCGTTCCTAGTTGAAGTCCAGAACTTTTGGTGGTCGCCAGCTTGTGTGCCATAAGTCACCTTTTCCCCGAATTCCAGCTTCCCACCTTCAAGGGAACCTGTCCTGTAGCAGCTGCTATAGCCAAGATTGGAAGAGGACACCTGTCGTCGCCTGCACATTGAGATTGTCACTGGAACTCTCATCACTCCATCCAGTGAAGTGTCCTAAGGGGGCCTGCATCATTGGATTCTGTATTTCTTCATTTCTCCACTGACAAGGGTTGCAACGTACATTTCCACTTAACCGAAAGAATCCTCAAACCCGCAACTCCTGGGCACCTCGCACTGAAACAAACTGGTGGAAGATCGAGCCCCAGCAACCTCCAGATGATTCACAAAGACAGTGTGCCTGACCTCCTCCCCCCCCCTCCCTGCCACCCGTCCCCTATAGGATGACATTGGGTACAAGTCCTGTTGTCTCCTCTCTCCTTTGGTCGTCAAACCTGGGTCGGTTTTTCCTGCCCCTGGGTTATCTGGTGGAGAGGAGAACACTAACCTGTTCTTTGGTAAATTGTTAAATAGCGGAGTAGGTGCTGAGTAGGTGCAGTCTACTCTGGAGCAGTCTGTTTGCAGTGTCTACTGTGGGTGGAGCAAAGCAGAGCAAATTCAACAGTCAAAAACTCCATTCTCCAGCAGAGCGGAGCAGAGTAGGTGCTGAGTAGGTGCAGTCCTGCAGTCTACTCTGGAGCAGTCTGTTTGCAGTGTCTACTGTGGGTGGAGCAAAGCAGAGCAAATTCAACAGTCAAAAACTCCATTCTCCAGCGGAGCGCAGCGGAGTAGGTGCTGAGTAGGTGCAGTCCTGCAGTCTACTCTGGAGCAGTCTGTTTGCAGTGTCTACTGTGGGTGGAGCAAAGCAGAGCAAATTCAACAGTCAAAAACTCCATTCTCCAGCGGAGCGCAGCGGAGTAGGTGCTGAGTAGGTGCAGTCCTGCAGGCAGGAAGGCATGAAGGGATGATCCCTATACCTTCTGTGTGTGAAGCTGAAGACGACATCAGGAGACTTCGCAGTTCTCGACTACGCCTAGGCTCGGACGTTGTGATTGCCAAGCCAGTCTCTGGCAAAAGAGGTGAGCGATCACAATTGCCTCATAAAACTGTGTGGGGATGTGAGGGTGGACGGGGAGGGAGAGCGGGACGCATGGCCTGAGGAGCCCGCTGTGCCGCGGGTGTGTGCGGCGCCATACGCGGGTGCCGGGAAGGCGTCCCTGTTAAAGGGAGAGCCTTGTCAGCGTCCCCCGACGTTGCAGCCGTGGCGCCGCGGGTGTTCACAGCCGCAGCGCCGCGTGTGCCCACGAGGACCGGGTTCACTGGGGCTGCGGCTGGGAGACCCGCGAGCACAACACACCTCGCCGGCCTCCGGCGGCGAGCGGCGGCGAGGCTCGGGAACTAGAGAGCCCGACTCGTGCCGACCGCTGGGCGTCGGAGGTGCGCCAGACAGCTGGGCAAGGACCCATAGGGGGCAGCCAACCAGAACCCCCTCCTTACCTCATGCAGGGCAGACCCAGAACGGCAGCATGGGGCCTCAAGCAGGACGGGCCTCCGGGAGACATGCCTCGAGAGAGACACAAGGGGGGGGGGGGCGGGGCCAATGGAGAGGGTGTAGCTGAAAGCAGGGAGGGGAAGCTAGCGCCAGGCAGCCAGAATAAGGGAGGAGGTGGGGAGGAGGCAGCACTATTCATAGAGGGTGGGTGCCTAGGGTCCCCACCAATCAGACAGGGGGGAGGGAAGTTGTCCCCGATTGGCCCTTTTTTCCTCCCAACCCCAGGTATAAAAGGGACTGGCCTAATGGCGTTTTTGTTGCTTTTTGCAGGGGGAAGGAGAGGAGAGTGAGAGCAACTGGTGGGCCTATCCGGGTCCGTAAGAGTAGGAGACACTCAAAGAGAAGAGGAACTCCTGGTGCCTTTTACTCACGGTGAAGTAACTGTGGGATCAACCTGGAGTCCAACTACCTTGGTTAAGACATTGGGTAATAAAGGTCTACAAAACTCCACTTCGCCTACTGTCCTGATTTCTACAAACTGTTATCACGCTACCTAATAAAAGCACGAACCATTCAAAACTAACATTGTCACCCATGCAAAGCGCGATACAGATAAATGTCCCAGTGCATCCCCCCCGCCCAATCAGCATAATTCTGCGCTGCCCTCCCCCAGCGTGGCTGGCGACCCAGAGCCCACCAGTCCGGGGGCTCTTAACTTGGCGACGGTTGTGGCGGTAACTGGGACTGGCGTATGGAGAGAAGAGGAGGGGCACGGAGTGGAGCCGTCAGCAGCGGAGGATGAGGGGGAGAGGGGGGGCTTCCCTCGCCTCGACTCCGCGAACCCAGGCAAATGCATCTCGGAAGCCGCCCGAGGTGCAGGGAAGGGATAGAATCACCATCAAGGAGTTTACGCCATTGAGGGCCGTGGAGGATAACGAGGGGGGGCTGCCCCCTAGAGCCTCGCCTCCAAACATAAACTGGGAAGAAGGAAAGGAGCTCTTCCCGAGGGGCCCTCCTACAAACCCAAAGCAAATCCAGGAGTTTGCAGGACAAACAGTCTTGATTGAAGCCATGATCCACCTTCCCCAGATACCCTGTGAGGTCAGGGCCGACCAGGTGAATCCGACGGAGAGCGAGCAGGAGCTAGGAGCCCCGGACTCCCTGGCGGTCGAAAGCAACAATGCCTAAAAAGAAAAAGGCAACAGGGTGACACAGTTAACAGGGGAAAACCTAGGAAAAGACCGAATAATAGGAACTCTTTGAGCAAAAACAAAGCTGCACCAAAAAGAAATTCAAAAGGAAAAGTATCAAATCGAGCGATATCCCGCGGGGGCCCCAAAACAACTGCTTGCTCAAAGAGCAAAATGGGGATCGAAATGAAAGAAATAATTTAAAAAACTATTTCCAACCTTCCCACAAAACACACAGGCCATTGATAGAGGAACTTTCAGATGCAGAAATCCTCCAGGCTGTTAAGGATTGTTGGCCTTTTTCGAAACATCGTAGAACAAATGAGCCAGAGCCTCAAACAAACTTTACTCCTCGGGGAGACTCCCCAGACATTACAAGAGGAGAAGAAAACATGGGACCCGAGGAATTAATGGAAAGGCCTTTGACATCAAGCAAGAAAGTGGGATCAAAGCTGAGCTCTGCTCCAACCAGTCAAATCGACGATGTAACACCGTCAAGGGGCGATGCGACAGCCCAAACAAAAGCAGGCCCACAGACAACAGAGGAAGATCTTACCACACTCGTAGCCCCTAAAGACTCATCCTCCATAGCGTCCCGCATGCGAAAACGCAGCTGCGAGGAAAACAGATCGACAGGAGCAACCATAGCACCCTTCCAAAGCCCAGGTCCTGAAAACTTGAATTCACCTCCAGTAAGTCAAAAAGATCCTGCGATCATGGCACAAAACGACAAGCCCTTTACTGAAGATCGAATTGGTGAGAAAGACATGAACACAGGAACAAACACAACACCTGTGAAAAAGTCAGTGACGAACAAGGGGACATCGACCGCAGTAAACCTAAAAGACCCTGCAAGCTTGGAGAACCTTCAACAAAGACCTCAAAAAAGTAGTAAAGAAAATGTAAACTTACCTTTTAATAGGTTCTTCAACCATAAATGAAAATGTACGACCACAGGATCCTCGAAGACATTCTTTTGGGGCAGAGGGGAGCCAGGGCATCTACCAACCGATGAGACAGCCCAGGATACAGGAACTCCAAGAGAAAACAAGAAGCAACGGCCAACAAAACCTGTCACCTCCAGACACACCAACGAAGAAAGGTGACATGCTTTCGATAATGTTAGCAATTACAATAGCTTTAAATCCTTTCTTAAAGCTATATGAAACAATCAGTGACAGTTTAAAAGACCACACTAACATTCAAACTACAATGAATAAAAAACTAACTTGCCTGGAGGCTCATATCCTGGCACAAGAGCAACTGGAGGCTGCGCTGCTCTCAGGTAGGCTAGTATCACGCTCCTCTGACAAATCCACACAAGGCGATTTGATACACCTGGAAACTAAAACATCTAGTAGCACTCAAACAGAAATAAAAATTGATCTGACTGAGGAGACCAACAACGTGTGGACAAAAAATTAAAGTATCTGGGGCCCGTGCAGTAGCAATATGAAGGAATGCATTACAGAAGAGTCGACAAACAACAACCTAAGTGCAATAAAGTCTAGAAAAGTAACATTGGGACAATGTGATCAAACTACCGGTGAGAAAACAACAAAAGCAACTACGAAAGATCGTACAAGTACGATCGTGCTGGCGGGCAATGAAACTCCATTGGCCCCAATGTTTAAAAAAGTGCTCATCACGAAGGCTACTAGATCCTCTACACCTACAGCTTGTACTTCCAACAAAGGTGATCCTAAACCGACCATGTATAAGAAGAAAGAAACTGAATCACAAAATGAAAGTCCCAAGGTCATTCTTAGACCTGCAGGCTCCCCAAGGTCGGTAGAAGATTTCCTGGCAGACAAGGAAATGATGAACTTAAGCCAACATATAATGGATGAAAATAGAGGGGAGGCTATTTCATCCTCCACACTTGCAACCTCCTTACAGAAAAAGGAGCCTGGAGAAAAAACTAAAGCTGACGGTTTCTTAACATTGGAAGATCGATGTAAGAAGACAGCTAAGAAGGATAGATGAACTCAAGGCACCTCAGATTACTGCAATCGCATGCAAGAGGCGAGACCACAAGAACCTATCCCGAGGAAAATCAGGAGGAAGCCCCTGGAATTTCATCAAAAGGAGAACCCTCAAGAACAAAAAAGGTCGAACAGAGCTTCGCCAAGTATTTATCACACGCATAAAGTAACAGGTGAAAACCGGAGACATGAGAAGAAAAGGGGAAATGGATCATCCTCTAAGAAAAAAGGAGAACCTCAACATAAAGGAGACTGACCCCGAGAAAGAGATGGGTGATCAAATTGGAACAGATCCCAGGGAACGAAGATGACGTGATTCTGAATAGAGGGTCAGTTCTAAGGCTCTTTGCCTTCATCCCGAAACTAAGATCTATTAAAACGGATGACCTATTGATTGTCGACCCCAGCAAGACACATCAAAAGGCCATATCTCACCTATACCTCTCTTCCAAAAGGGTGCGCGACCTGTTAAAAGAAGAGACCAAATCGCTGTTACGAATGGGCTATGACATTGCTGACTCGTCAAGGTCGATAGCCTTGATGCCAAAAATTAGGCGCGACGAGGAGCTTAAATCAAGAACAAGAAACTCCAAGTCAGTTCAGCGAGGGACTCGACATGGAAAAAGGTCACCCACCAAATCAGGAAACCAAGAGGAAGAGATCCCGGCCCAAAAAGACAGAAACGAAACAGTACTTCGTGGACCTATCCAGGATCGTCACTTTGTACAATTCTCAGAAGAAGATGACAAGAGCGTGGACAACAATAAAGATGAGACGCAAGAAAACAGAAGTGCCATAAGAGGGAGTGATAAAAGCAAAGTCATTCCGTTAACGAGAACCATAAAGAAAGTACCAGCCAAAGATAACAATGGACCTAATCTAGAGTCAAAATTGTCTCACAGCATTTGGTCCTGGCTACCTAGAGCCCTCCAAAGGGAATCTAAGAGATAGCAACCCAACGATCAAAATCTAAAGAGTGGCGTCAACGACAAAGAAACAACACATTTTCCGTATAGGCTCATGGAACACCAGAGGCCATACTCATTTGACAGCACAAGGACCTATAAAAATAGCAGACTACGACCTACTGTGCCTCCAAGAAACGTGGTTAACACAAGCGCCAACATTGGATGGCTACGAAATAGCGTTCTCTCCAGCAAAAAAAGGACCGAGGGGACGACCATCTTCGGGGCTACTGATAGCCTGCAGAGAGGGAAGTGGCTGCTCTTTGGAAAAAACCTTGATCAGTAACCCTTCTTTGCTATTGGTCAAGGCCATATGGCTAGAGGGTATCAAGAAAGGAGACAAAGGCAAGCCACCAGTAATTATAATTGCAAACACCTATTGGAACCCGGCGACCCTCACTGATTTAGAGTACCTGGAAATGCTGGAAAGTGCAATTGACGAAGCCATAGGTGTCTATTTGGCACCCTACCTTTTCATTTGTGGTGACCTCAACGCCACGTGCATACAAGATTCAAACAAGCTAGCACCCCACGATTCCATGAGCGCAACAGCTAAAAGAGGTTCGGCTTGGCTCAAATTGATGAAATCTAGAGAAATGCACAACATAGACAGTGTTTTCCCAGATCCCTCTCGCTTGCCAACCTGGAAAAGAGTCTACAAGGGCCACAATAGATTACATTTTTATATCCACAACCTTGCTATCAGTTGTGACGGCATTTGAAGTAATCGAAACAGCTGCAAGTGACCGCAACCTCCTCTGTGCAACGTGGCCCAGAAAAAGGACGGTAAAATCTACGGGGGAATTACCACTATGTATCAACAATCAACACACAAGACTGAAGCTATCAGCAGCAGTGATCCGTGACCTCGGGTCAAAGTATAACACCCAGTCAGAGCTTACCTCTGAAAAACAGATCGACTATTCTCCATTGCTATCCGTATACAGCCATAAAACTGGAAATAAGGACCCCAAAAGATCACATGTTCATAGGTATGACCTAAAAGTGGCGACTAAAAAGAGAGAAATGCAAAAATTGAAACGACAAGCCAGTAAACTAGGTACACAACTCGCAATCAAGGCAGCGAACGAAGGTCAACGAGAATATAAAACCTGGGTTCATAACCATCGTTTGGCCTTATACCAACAATACGCTGAGAACATCATAACTGCAATAACGGCTAACAACACCCGAGAGTTTTGGTCTCTCTTAAAAACGGCCTCTTCTCCATCCGAGCCAGCGTTTATCTCAAACATCGGAGAAGGGACATGGGTGAATTTCTTCCAAGCGCTTTTTGAGAAGACGCAAACACGGCCAAGTCCAGCTAAAGAGACCATTCCAACAGCGTGGAGACCTCTAAATGACAAAAAAGAAATAACAAGACAAATAATGAAATTGAAAAATTCTAGAGCTCCGGGCGTAACCAACATAGATCTAAAAGCCTTTCCAGCGGAGTGGGCAAGTCTCTTGAGTGATATTTTTAAGAGATATGCAACATTACATTCTATCCCACCCTCATGGAAATCCTCAATTGTGGTACCTGTCTACAAAAAAGGGAACAAAGCCGACCCGGCAAATTACAGGCCAATAGCCTTATTGGACTGTATTGGAAAAGTCTTTGGTTCCCTGCTCTTGGAGGAATTTAACTCATGGGCAAAATCAGCTCCGTGCAGCGATTATCTTCAAAGGGGCTTTAAAAAAAAAACCTGGGGACTTTGGGGACTTCGGCAAACATCTTGTTACTGAGCGCCCTAAAGAGCAAAGTCTTAGAAGGGGGCCCAAGGCTGTTTGTCATTTTCATTGATCTTACACAGGCTTTTGATCGTGTTGACCGAATTCTTCTGTGGAAAAAAACTGGAAGCCTGGGCATGTCCACAAGATATCCTGGACCCAATTAAAGCGCTATACACAGATACCACCATGAAAGTGAAGTTAACTCCACAAGGTCTCCTTTCTAAAGCTATTCCAACGGCCAGAGGAGTCAAGCAGGGGTGTCCCCTGGCGCCTGCGCTCTTCCTGGCCTTGGGTGATTTACAAGAAGTAAACTTGTCGACTCGATGCTTTCCGCCCAAACTAGGAAGCGCCCATATAAACAGACTGCTATACACTGATGATCTAATCCTAATGGATCACACTCCAATTGGATTGCAGCGGCAGTTGAACAGTCTGGAGGAATACATGAGGACAAACAATTTGGAGATAAACGAAAAAAAAAAAAATTCATGACTATCTCAATTAGCTCCAAAAAATCGGAAAAGATATCACTGCACCTGACGAAAGAACCAATTGAAAAGGTGCCGGAATTTAGATATCTGGGAGTGATCTTGGACAGCTCGAAAAAAGAAAATGCAATGCAGATGCACTTAAAACTGAAAGTAAAGAAACTGATTGGGCAAGGCAAAGCCATTAACAGGAAATGTGGCCGCTTTTCGTTACTGCCTGTGTTGGAATTCTACAAAAAAAAAGGTTGTTCCATCATTAACATATGGGGCAGATGCAATGCCAAATCTTCCAACTACATTTTGGCTGAAACTTGAAGCACAATTCTGGGGATCAATACTAGCCCTGCCGGATTCCACCTCTAAGGCAGTGATGAGACAGGAACTAAGTTTATTATCTCTGGAAGGCACAGTAAAAATCAATTCCTTGATGCTATTTCGCAAATGCAGAATGGCAGAAGATCAGTCAATTTATAATTTGTTACTAAGAGAATTTAAAAGTGGAACCAACAAAATGTTAAAGGTCTGGTGTACCCGGAATTGTGAATATCTAGCATCAGTGGAATGCGACGAAGAAACCCTGTTCGTAAATCCAACAAAAATACAAAAGAAATTGAAAGAAATGGACTGGATTAAAACTAAAGAAATGGCATCGCAAAACAAACTAATCCAGCACTTGCCACCAAATACAAGGAGGTTAAACGAAGTGCAGCCTTACATTAAGAAATTTCCATCAAAACCAGCGAGAGACCTGATTATGAGAGCGAGATTGAACCTCTTACAAACTAACAAAATCCTATTCATTAGAGGTTTATCATCGAAAAAAGAATGTCGCTTTTGTACTGATCAATCAGTAACGGAATCAATTCGTCATCTGATCCTTGAGTGTCCCAGTACCAGAGGTTTAAGATCATCATATCTTCCGGACATTCTAAGCGAGTTTGCTTTAAGCGACCAAGAAAATTGTTGGGCTAAGTTAATAGGGGGGACAGAACACAATGGCAACTGGCAATCTTTAACATCGTAAAATATGTAAACTTTGTACTACTGCCACAAAACCCCCCCTTGTCAGACACCTAGAAACTAAAAGAACTTCTTTTTTGCTTAAAGAACTCGTGAGAAAGAGAACCTGTTTCTCAACATGATCACTTTGTAAAAAATCTTAATGATTAAACACAAAAAAAAAAATAACTTTAAATACTAATCGCCAGAGCAAGCCCATTGCATGCTTTCTAAAGAGAACTCATACCAGTGAGAATTGTTTCCATTCATCTTATGGTTTGGACATCCCAAGTTTAGGATATTGCTCTTGTGATTGTTTCCCATGATTTTCTGCATCAAATTTACTTACCTGCATTGCTGGATTAAATTATCTGATGTCCTTTAAGTGAACCTAATGGTGATTGTATATATTTGTATTATAGAGTGTAGTGTGATAGTACTACCTGCTGGTTTCATTTTTCAGTGTGTTCTAAAGGCTTTAAACAAATAACTGAATTTGTAGAACTGTCTAAATTGAATTGTGTGCTATACTGGGTGGACTCATTGAGGCCCATGACTCCCATGCACACTCTCCGTAGACTAAGCCTTGACTACATCCACCTACATTTATTGTAATTGGTTATTTATATGCTAAATAGTGCTAATAGTGCTAAATAGCAAGAGGTTTCTAAGTGTGGAGCCAGGGATAGAACCTGTTGCTCTGTGTCGTCTTGCTTCCATAGTGAGCACGTTGACCCTGAGCTATCCTCCCGGTCCCTTTGGCTAACCCCTCAAAGCTCACTGTTCATCATAACTAGGGTGGCCTCCTAAAATCTGTCCACCAGGCTAGATTTGAGTAATCCATTTGAACAGTCTGAATTAGGGTTTTGACACCTTGGGATTAATTATTGTATCTGAATAGATCCCACCCATACCGTCTGACAATTTGCAGCGTAAGAGCCCCAGAGTTCTGTTGTTGCTCTTTAATGGGGTTTTGAGGGATACGCTGCTGCTAGTGTAACCAGCATCCATCCCATGCGTAGATAAGTACCTGGCACAAAATCATAGGGCTGGTCCCAGTGACCCCTTTTACCTTAATACTAAACCTTCACTGACGGGCCTAGTTATACAAGCTGCCTGTTCTGGTGCTAAACTACAACCTTTCTGACTTCTCACCTGCATAGGGAATTGTGTACCTTGACACAATGTGATTGTGTTTTTGCAATTGGCTGCCATGCGCTCATGCCTCCTGTACTCTTGCATGATACACTCAGGCTTTATAAGAGGCAGCTGACATCGCTTGCATACATCTTCCTTCGGAATGACAAGGATCTTTGAAAGTGGTCTAGGATGGCAAAGACACTGCTAGGACCATCTTAGAAGTGGGCCTGGACTCCACAGACTGTGTAGGTCATACTGTTGTCACTGGGACAGTGTTAACACACCATTCCTGGACCATTTTCACTCCAGACATTCAATTAAAACCTTTCGCCATGGTATTTTGTGGTTCTCACTTGCTTAGTGTTAAGGCTGACAAGAGCTTTGAAGTTTAAGGACTCTCGTCTGGTGGTAAAAATATTATGGCTTTCTGAAACCTTGTTTTTGTTCTTCTAATTCAGAGGACTGGGATTGGAGCATCAACGGCTGAGCCTGAAGCCTCAGTTCCTTCAGGCCTAGTGGCTCGAGAACTGCTTAGTTTTTTGCTTTGTGTCTGACGAGTCTCCTGTAGGTGGTAGGATTTTATTCTTCAAGAGGGCAAGGCAGGAAATAACTTCATACAGGTGGATCCTTCTAATCTTTTAACCCTACTTTGCTTATTCCTTTTCTGGAACTGTTTCTGTAACAAATCTCTCTCCTCTTTCTGATGGGGGTGTTGGAGCTATACTACCAGAGGAACAGAGGAAGTTAGGAAAGATGGTCATGTCGACACAGATCCTTCAAGCTTTGGAGCGACATGACTAGCTTGTTTCTATCGATTTGCAGGGTGCATGCTTTCCCATCCCTTTCCACGCCAAGCATTGGAAATACCTTTGTCTCCCATTTGGCCACACATCGGCCCTGAGAAAATTCCCCAAGATCATGGTGTTGATTATGTCTCCTCTATACCGGAGAAAAGTGCATGTCTTTCACTTTCCTCAACAACACGCTCTTGCAGGCCAGCTTGGAAGCAGAGGCCCTTCAAGGCTGAGCGATGGCATATTCCTTTCTTCACCAGTTGGGTTTCTACATGAACGTAAAGAATTCCTTTACAGCCCCCAATGAACGTTTACAGTTTATAGGTGCAGACTTGGATATGGAACAAGGCTTGGCTTTCCCTGCACTAGAAAGAGTAACAAGCTTACAGACCAAGGTAGCCTTTTTTGAGCCGAACTTGGAAGACTCCTGGTTGGTGTTTCCTTGAGTGTGCTAGGGCTCATGGCATGCTGCATCTCCAGGAAGCAATACTGCTGACAGGGTCGCTACAGGGGACCCAAAGAAGCCAACGGTCCCAGTTTAGAGGGAACATATTGGACATTATCCTGCCCCCCGCCCCTATACTGCCCCACCCCTCTCCGGTTTACAAGTACTTGCTTTAGTGGGAATCCATGACCAACCTTCTTCAGAGGGGCCCCATTCAAGCAGCCTTGGCAACTGTCAAACATTTTCACTGATGTGTCCCTGATGGGATGGGAAGCTTATATGCAGGTTCTTTCAGTGAGCATACTGTGGGAAAGCAGGACAAGTCATTCCACATCAACTTACTGGAACTCAGGGCAGTTCATATTGCATTGTGATTTTTCTCCCCATCCATCAGTGGTCCAACAAGTCAGGTCCTCAGTCGGCACCACCATCAACAGAATGGTCGGTGTGGGATTACTCAAAATGTGCATGGTGGATTTAGTGCTCAATTCAATTAAATCTTTATTTGTGTATTGTTTAAAATAGTGTGTTGGGGGCGGGGGGTATAACCGCCGTGCTCCATATGTGCAAGGGCCTGGGAATATTCCTTTTTGAAATTCGTTTTTTTATTAAGGACTATATAACAAGCACTAAAGGACAATACCAAAACATCATTTACTGCAATCCAAATGGAATGATACAGCATCCAAGCTACGAGAGAGGATTTCTCTTCAGGTGAGCAGTATAATACTGTCATATATAGCTAAGTCACCTTCAATCCAATGGGAAAGACTATTTTGCTACAGTTGCATTGAAAAAGAATCGGTGTTGAAACAAGTGTCGGCTGTAACCACAAGAAAAAAACATCTGAATTTGATGACTCTGTAGAACATAATAATTGGCTATCATTACTTGTTGGCAAAGTGCGAATCACCAGTATAATCAGTTACTGGTTTAAAATGAACCTTTGCAAACTTTCATTTAAATTGACTTTAAAAATGTTCCTTCAAATATAAAATTTAAATTCACCACATATAAAATGTTTCTTCAAGTATACAAATTAAATTCATCACATAAAATGTACATCTCAAGTAATTTAAAAGGAACAATACAAATATCAACCATACAAACCATTAAATTAATCTCGTAAATACAACAGTTTAAAAGACAAGCAGAAGGGGGAAAACGCATAAATAGCAGACACTACAGATCAGAAGCAACACAGATACAAACTTTTTAGATCTAATTATACAGCTTACAAACATTTTTTAGAAACTTTAAAGTAACCAATTTCAGAGAAACAGATTTCCCATTCAAAATGTTCAACCATAAATTGTCAGCCAGAACCCAGTCAAAACTAGGTAAAAATGTACCAAAGTAACAAATGCGATCTTCCAAAAGCGCAGGGCACAACGCAAGCAGATGGAACAAAGTCTCCTTTTCCTGAATATTTTTACAAAATCTGCAAAGGGCAGATTCTGGTAGACATCGACTTCCTAATACATATCTCATTTGTAAGGAGAACATTCAATCGGAGGCGCATAAAATCATTTCTAAAACTTCTCGCTGGAAGCTGCCTCAAATATAGTTCAGCAGTGTGTAAGGAACTCATGGTGGCAACATTAAAGAAAGACACAAGTGATCACAGTACAAGGGTGTTTATTAAACTGTAAATGCTGGGTGGAAAAACGCCTAACCTAAACTGAAATCTAAGATGGGAGCAAGCTTCGACCATCAAATAAAAAATAAGGCAGTCCTTTTGGTGTCTCGTCTAGCCTCTACCAAAAAAACCTGTTGCCAAATCCATACAACTAATTACAATAATACCTGGCACCGCTCGCCCACCGCATCGCTGCTCTCTGCTCCAATTTTCAGTGCTATACGGATAACACTCAGCTTGTTTTCAGGATCCCCTCTGCCACCTCTTCTCCCTCTCTCATCTCTTGACTGTCTGTCTGCAATCCACGAGTGGTGTGCCGCCAACAACCTCTCCCTTAATGCCATTAATACAGAGATCCTCCTCATCAGTACTCCTAAGATCCTCAGGGCCATCTTCGACTCCACGCTTTCCTTTTCTCCACACATATCCGACGTCTCTAAGAAGTCAAACCACCAACTGCGCCTCCTCAGAGGCATTCCTCCCTTCCTCTGCCTCCCCCAGAAGCTCACTGTCTCCAGAGCTCTGGTTCTCTCCAGGCTGGACTACTCCAACAGCCTTTCTAAATCTGCCTGCTACTACTCTCCGCCCTCTGCAACTCATTCAGAACAAGACTGCGAGAATTGTCCTTGGCCTCAGGCCCCGAGATCGTATCTCTCCAGCCCTGAAATCTCTTCATTGGCTCCCAGTGGCTGCAAGGATTAAGTTGAAGACCCTTTCCATTGTCCACAAGGCCTTCTGTGTCCGCAGTACCTTCAACCTATGGAAATACCTTCCTAATTGAGCTCTTCGCTCCTCCATCTCCAACTTCCTCAGGGTCAGTCGCTTCTCCAAGCAACGAGTTGGGGGTAGATCTCTTTCTTCGGTGGGGGCCTCCCTGCCTCTCTGAAACTTGAGGAGAACCATCTTTGGTTCTGGAAGCACCTCAAGACCTTCCTCTTTGCTTTTGCCTTCTCTCTTCCTCTCCCCTGCTGAACTGTTTTGGCACTGGGCACCTGGCTACCCTCTGATTTCGGGCCCAGATCCCTGCCCACCTAGCCGCATACCTGCACTGCCTCTTGGCAACCCTTGCACTTGGTCTGTATCTGCAACACTACAGTCCCCTTCCTGCACTTATTAGACACCGTTTGTCTGCACCTTATTATTGCACTGCCACCAGCTGGCTGCAATACCTGTTGTTTAGATCATGTGTTGAGCACGTTTCCACTC
Source organism: Ambystoma mexicanum (assembly GCF_040938575.1). NCBI lineage: Eukaryota > Metazoa > Chordata > Amphibia > Caudata > Ambystomatidae > Ambystoma > Ambystoma mexicanum. The sequence continues at coordinate 156,621,150 of NC_090937.1, forward strand.
TCCCCTGCCCCTTGCACTTTTCCCCCTTCCCGCTCCCCTGCACTTGCGCATTCTCAATGTCACTAGGCCTAGTAAGATCATTGTTTTGTCCTCCCTTCTACCGCTCCCTTGTCTCGCCGCACCCTGAAACACAGTGATATAAATAAAATACCATATCTTACAGAAAGAGTATGGGTTAGGGTTTTCAATAAGGAAAGAAGTGTTCACAAATAATAAGTCAGGATGTGACTGCCAGGCGTCTCCCTGCCCCACGTTTTCAGCACGGGACAAGGTGAGACTTTGGAGCACAACACACGCTCGAGCTTTCCCAGCACAAGCAAACAGTTCCACTCTCAGGTATTGGGGCATTCAGGGTTTATGTTTCTTTTCTACAACTAATGTCAGAATGGTGGTCCATGATGTACGACTCCCTTCCCCATGCTTTAAAGCATGTGAAAGGTGATACAGAATAGTATTTCCGTAAGTGCCGGGGGGGAAAATCCTTTAACCCTGGTCTTTCTTGATCATCTGGTCCTACGGGGACAATCCACTTCCCCTGGTCTTTCTCTCTGCAAGACTCAGATCTTCCTTTACTAAACCGCGTTGGGTGATGTCTTCTCACCCTTGGATCCCTCTTTTCTGGGCTTAGATCAACAAACAGTTCCTATCGCTATCAGGACCTTTGGTGGTTGACTTTCTTGCTTCCGAGGGCCTGATAGGTTCAAATATAACAAACAAGAAGTCTCTTTCGGATTACACTTGAGGCGATGATCCTTCACCCTGAGTCCCCCTTTTTCGGGCTCAGATCCCACTTGATTGTTAGCCTCCATCTGCCGGGTTCACTATGGCTTTCAACACAATCTTCTTCTTTAACACTCACAAATCTTAGTCTTTTTAAACAGTTTATTCTGTGGCCATCCCTCTGCCAGGTTCACGCTTGTCAACACAGTTAATTGGGACTTCAGACTTCGTCCCCCCTTCTTTCACAAATCTTCGAGTGACGGCTGTTCACCCCTTGCATCCCCCTCGTTCGGACCCCGACCCTTCTCGATTGTTGGCTTCCCTCCGCCAGGATCACTATTGCCAACTTTACAATGCAGGATTTGCTTCCCTTAGTTTTACAATCTGTCGGTCAGAGACTTTCAACTGTACAGAGGATTCTAAGAGCCCCCTGTATGACCACTTTGACCACCTGCTTGCCTTTCTCCCAAGGCCTTCTGGTTACTGTAGTGTATACCATCGGATAATCACCCTGAGTTTCCTAGTTGAGCACCCACGTGGTGCTGGACTCCTCTGTTGCTGGTTTTCCCCTTTTCGATCAACAGCTCTTTAAGCCTTTCACAGTTCAAATTAGACGTTTGCTACTTTTTTGTTCAACACAGTTCGGTTTCTTATCAACACTCCCCTGTAATTAACCTATTGTCTTTCCTTCTCTTTGGAGTCAAGGTTGGTACCACCAAGACAAGCGTCTCTTCACGGCTTGTTAATCAGCAGAGGAGGTTCTTGTGTACCATTGAAAGCTGCTGCAACACTCTGTCTATTGTTTGCGGTCTTATGTTTCCGCCTGCAGAGGTTTCACGGGCCTTGATTGGAAAGGGCAAGGCCGCTTCTCCCTCTTTCCCCCTCTCGGTATGTGCCGTCTGTCTCCTCCTCTTGAATTGCTGTGCTGAGTTAGCTCTTACATCATGCGGTTTGCCTTGCTCCTCCTGTGCTCTTGTGCTCCACCTTTTATCCCTGTGGGGAATGGACAGGGCCGTTGGGTGTGTCAGATTCTGGTCAATTGCCTGACTTTGCCTGAGCCATGGTTTGGGACATGTCAGGTAAACCATTTTTGCATTAGTCCATTGTCTCTCATGATGTAACCAAGTGTTGGTGTCACAAAGGGAGGGAGTTAGCATTTGGTAGGGTTTATGAAATAGACAGGGGGGATTGTGGGAACAGTAGTGTTTTGTTAATGCCTATTGAGATTTTGGAAATGAATAATCAGAGGGAAGTGCAGACGAAGGATTTGTGTGGATAACAGGGAAACAAGAATTCTAGTTGATTTACCAGAGGTGTAGGGGTGGTTGGATTTTATTAAGGGAGATTCTTTGGCAGGAAGGGAGGTAGATGTGGAATACCCAAAAAATGCCTCAGGGACTTCGTCCCTGGTAGAATACCGCATCTTACACGGGGCATTCCCCCAAGCACAATCCCGGACTCCCCTACCCAGGTGATCCTCCCTCACTGGTCCCCCCCCCAGGGTTGGGATCCAAGAGCGATGTCCCTTCCATGGCCACCTGAGTCAGCGATCCCCGAGAATAGCCTGGGAGACACTCCTCGGGTTTCTCACACAGTGCCAGCACATTTATGATGTAAGGTTAAATGAGCGTATAATGTAGACTTCAACAAAGTTTCCCTCGTAGCTATCCAGTCGTTAAGCTTTATCATTTTTTTTATTTTGTTTGGAAAAATGGTTTCTGAGATTAAATCCATATTGAGCAGCAAATGAGAACAATGTGCTACAAATAAACGTATAAAACTATTTTTCTGGCGGCCCTGTTTGCCAAATTCGGTGCATGTCTGTTTAGACAAGGTTGCTATTACGTGGTAATTGTGTCCACCATACTTTACTTTGCAGGGACTGTAAACCCAACTCATAGCGTATTGCTGAGATTGAAGTACTGTGAGGTAGATAATACAAGACCTTTTGCCACATCAGTGTTACATAATAATTCAACTCACTTAGTAGCCACCCAGGAAAGATTTCCAGACCATAGGAAAACTTCGGAATAACCTTTCCTAAGTAGAACTTAAAAAATGTCAGCATAGGAAATGTGCCATATTTTCTATCCACCTTACACACTTGGGCGGCTAACACAATTTCTTTTTGTTTTGAAAAGTTCCTTTTAAAAGGCTTTTGAGGGGTGAGAAGCCAGTGGGTAACCCGGATACAGCATACTGGATTGACTTATAAACCATAAGTGTATTTTTCTTTCTCCGTTTACAGAATTTTAAAATCTCAGTTTTCCAGGGATTCATCTTCAACCTATTTACAGTGATAAAATGAGTAAAAGCATCAATCTCTGTAAACCAATCGGAGTACAATCAAATAAAATAAAATCATCAGCATATTCTGTCCACGAAATTCAAAGCTCCCCAATTTGGGGGGGCAGGAGCGGGACAAAGGAGGCTTTAGATAAAAATTCGCCAATATCAACCACATACAGATTAAAAAGGCATGGGGCCAAAATACAGCCCTGTCTGAGCCCAGTGCTAGTTGGAATTAATTTGGACATAGCACCTCATTGTTTAAACACACTTGAACCGAGGTTCATTCATGTAGGTGGATAAAGATACTTGGCAAACCTCTTGGGAGGCCTAATTTATCTAGTTTGGCCCACAAAATGGCCCGATCCACAAGATCAAAGGCCTTGGATAGAACCATTGACGCTGCATATATTGGTAGAGAGTTTTCCTTCCAAGCCATACAGGACATTAAGAAGCCCCCACAATCAGTACCTATCCACCTCCTAAAACCAATTTGAAACATATGAAACACATTTTTTGTGGCACTCCAATCCCCCCCCTTTTCACCCTGATCAAGGATACAAAGATTTTGGAGTCTGCATCCAGAAGTGTAATAGGCTGATCATTTAGGGGCGACAATTTATACCCCTTTTTATAAATAGGGGTGACCTGTGCTATTTTCCATGAGGAGGGAGAGGACATGGTGGCAATAAGGTCCTTGAACAAGATATACAATATGCATACCCAGAGCCCGACATCCTTCTTAAATATTGTATTAGCTAGATGATTGGGTCCTCCCGCACGGGAGGGATTGGCCTTAATGATGAGTCTTTCAGTGTCCACTATGGTAAAATCCAACACCCTTCTGCCAAGTTATACCCCCCCTTACCAAAGAGCTTGGAAAAGTGGTTGGACAAAATTGTTTTAGGGATAGGCTTACTTTGTGCACCCATCTGACTCATCTCTAATCCATTAATTATAGACCAAAAGTTTCCGAAGTTAACCTTATTGAGGGCAACCAGCATTTCCTCTCCATCCCGCTTGGTAGAGCACATGTCAGAGCGATTTTAATCGTTTTTAAAATGTTGCTTTGCTGTTTTGATCCTAGCAACTATCTCAACCTTCTCTACAGAGGATTCTTTTAAGTGCTGAATGATCTGACGTGTAGGTGTTTTTAGGGTGCAGACTTCAGCGTCAAATTTGTGAGTGATGGCTCTTCGATGGATTCCTGGATTGCCTCTTATGCAAAGACTTAACTACAAGGCAAAGGTGTTGGTTAAAGGACTTAGTAGTGTATGTCAGTAACTTGGATTCATATGAAGAGTTCCCAAAATCTTGCACCATCAACATGCTGAATCGCTCAATATTACCCTCATGCCAATTTAATCTATTACCGTTGGTATGATTCGATAAACATCTTTTTTTGGCAATCAGTAATTGGTTTCATCCAATGCAAATATCGAGACTAAGATGCTGTGGTCGCTAGACTGATTGGGAACAATTTCACATTTTGTACATAGATCTAGAAGAACTCTAGTTACATCGACATAATCAATGGCAGATGATCAATTCCACCCATACCAAATATAGTTAGGCCTTACTTTACACTCCAATAATTCATTGATCATATTAAGTCCCCAGCCCTCCAGATGTCTTCGCCATTTCATTCCTAGAGTGATTTTCCTACGGGTTACACACCCCTTCTTTGCAAAGTGGTGGTCTAATTTCAATAACCGTGTGCCATCACAATTGGAGTTTTAGTCCCCATCCACAATAACCTGTCCCCGGATAGGAGACAAACCAGTCCTCAAATAGTGCATGAAGCTTCTCCATAGTCTGGGTTATTGCCAAACATGGGCTCCAATGGATGTTAACCAGCAATAGTTGTCTAAGGACTCCTTTGCCAACTTTATTAATAGCTACTGCTAGCACCCCTTAGCGTGTCTCAGTTGTTTGACAATACTGCACCCCATCCCATTTCTGATTGCAATTAACAATCTTCCTGCTGGTCGACCCCGCAAGCCTTGTGCAGCTGGTTCAGTGATGATCGTAAATATGGCAAAGACAGGGGGGTTTACTAGCTAAGTTTCTTGTAAAAAAAATAATGGCAACGGTTCGTTAAAAAAGAGCAGTGTGTGGCTTCTGTCTGAAGGGCAGACACACCTCTCACGTTCCAAGAGATACGAGAGAGGCAGGCCACATTGCTAAAGCTGTCCCTTTATATCTTTGAGTTCTAGGATGGCTTCTCTTAAGGTCAAGGCGAGCCATTGCCATACACCTTCCTCCACTCCAGAGACATTTTTTTCCTGAGGGTTCTATGACACCCACCCGCCCCACACACCCCAACCCCCGGTCCTCCGAGAAGCCCTATGGGTCTCACTTATTGGCCTACTTTGTTCGTGGGGTGAAATATCGCGTAACACAATTTATATAGGTTGGGGGCTTCATTTAGCAAAACCTCATATATCATACACGAGGGAATTACCAATCTAACTTGATCGTATCTAGTGGGATGCATGAAATCCACCAATTTAATGTCCTTAGTAGTAATTGAACTAAGGGCCGGGACCTCATTGAAGAGAGCCAGAATACACATTCTATTCAAAGAGCCTGGGCCGCCTCTATCGAACATGTAATCCAATAACAAACTCATCTCATTAGGTTGGGCGACATTTTTCAACTTTCGATCTGGAGCCCTATGGGAAGGTTCTGAGGGATTATTTGTCACTCGCATGGGGTTCGCTCGAAGTTGTTTTATTGAGGAGCTGAGCAGTTTCTCTAAATGCCCTCTGACCATTCAACCCATAGTTAACTTGTGATGTTTTGGGTGCAGGCCACAATTATTCGATAAGGCCAGCCCATTACCCCTCGCCAACTGGCTACTTTGAAGGGGCAATACTTCAGAGGACTCCCTACTACTCGATATAGACTTCCCACCTTGCATAGCAGACAAAAGCAGTCTTTATGCAATAAGTCTCCAATAATTTATCTGAGGGTTTGCTCGTTAGAGACTTGGTTCAAAACCTCCTGCGTATGTGGTGCATTAATCATATCCTGACAAGTTATGTGGGCCATCTCTCAAGTCTCAGTACAGGATCCCTGCCTACCCTCTCCCTGTCCTTAATGAGATTCCCACGATTACTCAGAAAACTCCCCACCCTGAATATCGAGATCTGTCTGACTTTCTTGGCCGAGTAGCTTCAGTTTGTCCTTCTACATAGGTCGGGGTTCAGGTGGGCGTTAAAATTGATAAAATGCAGGGGGTCCTTTCCAAGGACTTTTAGGGTTAACAAATTTACATTCCTTTGTTAACCTCTTGTGTTTCATTGCATCACACAGCCCAATTGTAGATGATTTGTAAACATCTCCTAGCTCATTCCCCCTTTCTCTTCTGTACCCACCGTAATGGCTAGAACATCATCCTCCAATAAGTCAGAGTTACTACCCATTGGGTCATCCAATGAAAGTTGTGCATTTTCCTGGAGTATTTATTCAGATTTGTATTTGTTTTTTTGCACACACATTTCTGCTTCTGGTGCTCTTGCTTTTTAGCCAATTCAACTGCTTGATCTACGGTGGCTGATTTAGTGCAAAAATTCAGAGAGGCCTCCAATTCAGCCATATCGTCCCCAATGGTGCCTGCCCTGGACCTTTCGGACAAAGACATACTTCACAATTCATTTGGGGCGCAACCATTCTGTCCCTCTGACCAGCTGTCCATAAAAATCTTTGCCAAAGAGGACAGTTCGGCATGATGTAATCTTTAGGTAGCCTGTTAGATCTTTCAGCTCACTACACATAGTTTCACACAGATTCTGAATAGCAAAAAAGATGGTCTTTGACTCTGATCAAGAAGAGGGCTTATGGCATGTTCATGTTCAGGGCCTCCAAATTTACATCAACTGGATCTGCATTTGTATTCCCAAGAGTTCCTTTTTGGATGGTTTGAGGGGGGTTATCTAAATCATTATTTACAGGTGGAAGGGGATCATTGCTTTTGATTGTTATAATTGAGTCAAAATGAGCTTGTATTTTCCCTCCTCTTTTCCCCTTTTCCTTATCCTTGCCCACCTTGGTGTCACTCACCTCATCAACAGGAGAAGGGGGTAGAGGCAAATCCGATGCCTGGCTCATACAATCCCTTCTGTGTGAAAAAATCAGCGGTCCCGCCATAAGCTCAGGTCTAAGCATCACCAGCTCATCCTTTTTCCTTATCACCAAATTTACTGCAATGTTAACCTCTCTCCTGTCTTAGGTAACGGATAATAAAATCTTACTAGCAGGAAAGACTTTGCAATAATAGTATCGTGAATCAATGCATAAACTGTGAAAAAGTCTAGTATTTCCAAGGTGCACTCTAGTTCGGTGGTCTAGCAATAACAACACTACTAAATGTTTCCCCTATGCAAAACCTCACACTAAGAATATAAAAACGAAATCTAAAAAAATATAAAAAGAAGGGTCCAGATTGAACTGCAGAGCTGCTGTGATCTATTGGGGCTACAAGATTAAAACAACAACCACTTTACATTAAGAGCCAAAAAAACGTGTTTGCAACGTAACCCCTACTCTCCAGGAGTACAAAATGTCTTGTCACGCCACTATGGAGGGTGCGGCATTCGCACGCCGCCTTAACAAAAGTCGCAGTCCGTGTCCCTAGGCAGAAGAGCAACAAGTCCAAGAGAGGGAGTACATGATGTCATCTAATCAATCGCAGAGTCTCTCCTCCAGATACAAAGTGACTCTTGACTTGTTGCGCCAGCAACACATAAAGAGAGGGACCAAATCGATTGAAACGGAGCTTGCGCAAGCAACCAATCCAGAGGCTGCACCTTCTTAGCAACGGCTGACGAAGCAATGAAGAAGAGCCAATAGAATGAATGAAGTTCGGAAAAGCAGCCAATCCAGTGACCCCACCCTTTAGAGAGGAGGAGAAAAAATAATCAAAGCTTAGGAGTAAAACAGAAAAAGGGATCGCAGTTCAAAGGACAAGAGACACCAATCACCACCCGCAGTTGTCGCGCCCCCACCACAATGGACAATAAGTCAAGAGTTTAGGTAAAGATGTTCTTCCCCACTGGCACTTTAGAAGTCCCAATCAAATTGTGCTGCAGGCAGACCTTCAAAGTACAAATCAGCCCCCATGCAATCACTTATTGTGGGAGCCGTCTTTGCTTAAGGACGAAATCCAAGAAGCCACCAAACAAGGTACCCCTGGAGCGCAATGCCAGGGAACACAGGAAAGACTCCTGCAACACTCTTGACGCTCTGCGTCAGGACTTGATGTTATAAGAGCGTGGCTCCTCTTCGCAGCAGTTAACGAAAACCGACTGGATACAAAGTTGCCAAAGGATACTGACAGCACAGGAAACACTCCTGCAACACTCTGGAATTAGTATACCTGTTCTGGGTGTTGGAGTAACCACGTCTCACCAGCAGTCTGAATGTACAAGTGGACACACTGAGTCATCTCTTGGGGGTGTCACATGAGTGGGTGCTGAAAGCTGAATGCAGAGATTGTGGGGGAGATCTACTGCATGTGGGGCTTCCCCACATCGACCTGTTCGCAACTAGCTCAAGCAGAAAGTGCAAGACCTACTGCTCCTGTGAGATTCTGAAAGGGAGCACTCTGTGCGATGTGTTGGACATACCTTGTGAGTTCAAACTGATGTATGTGTTCCCACTGAATCCTTTGACGCTGAGGAAGTTTATGCAGAGTGGACCAACCATAATCCTGAGCCTGCAGACTGGGCAAGGAGGGCTTGGTACCCAATAATGCTGGGCATGCAGCTGAGTTCTCATTGGAAGATCTGACCCAATCAGGGTGAATCACACCAGTGCCGGAGCTCAGAATCTTTGTTCCTGGTTATTGACAAGCTGAGGTACAAGGTTAGAATCTCTCCTAGGTTATTCTTGGTATCATGCTCCTTGCAAAGCACCCATCCACTAAGTCTTTTTATGTTTGTTGCTTGCACAAGTTTACGTCTTGATGCCTGAACACGAAGGTTGACTCGTTGCTGTGCTCCACAAATACAGTGTTGGAATTTTTACTATATCAGTCAAATAACACCTTAAGATTGCCAGTTGGAAGGGTTACCTTGAAGCTATAAGGAAGACATGGTATCGCCAGTAAGACAGACACATGCAACCACAGTTAAAGTGTTTTTATTGAACTTCAAAAAGTGTTTGAAATACGCCTATCTAATCCTAAATCTACAGATGGGAGCAAGCCACGACCATCAAATAAAACACATTCCTCGTAGTGTCTTGTCAAAATTAAGGGGCCTATGCTAATAAACCTATTGCAATCCTTACCTCTAAATACAAATAGTGTGATATGATGTGATAGTTTATTTATATCACGCCCATACACAAGCACAAGGATGCAGTTCAATCATTAGCATCAGGGCCTATTGTGCCGAGTCTCTCCGCCTTTTCAAATTCTCTTCTTTCAGAGGGCCTGATGTGACATACAAACAAGAAGTTCCTTTCCCCTTTCAGATTATCACAAGTGCTCAAGTTCTTAGGCGATTCGCTATACACCTCGGATTCCCCTCGGCCGGGCTCAGATCATTTCACCACCATGTTCACACATTTATGCAGGGTTTTCTTTCTCGTGTGACACACAGTTCACTCCGGATCCCCTTTAGTCGGGCTCATATTCCTTTTAACTTAAAGTTCATAATTTTACACAAACTTGCTTTCAGCTGCTCTCCCTCCGCCAGGCTTGGACCAACTTCTTATACGATTTCTCAAAGACTTTCAAATGTGCACAGCGTTTTGCTTGACCCATTGCAGGACCACTTCGATTTCACAATTTATCACTCATCACATTTGCCACCTTTCAACTGGATTCCCGACAGAAAACTTCGAATGAGCACCCATGTGGTGCCGGACCACTCTGTCAACAGTATTGTATCTTGGCTTCAAAGTTCAATCACTCATCCGCTGATTAATTGTATTCACGGCGCTCGCCACATATGTTTCATACACTGTTTTGATTATACAATGTTGCCGCTTGCAACCTTGGCTTCAACACAGACCGGTCTGGTATCAGTCTCCCTAACTCACTGGCTGTGCTGACTTCACTGCCAATACTTTGTTGTAGGAGCCAAGGACAGTACCGCAGTGGCAAACTAATCACCCTGCCTTGACTATGGATGCAGGAGAGCCCTGTGTACCTCCGACACCCAATGCAGCATTCTTCAGCCTCGCTTACGTTTCCTATTCTTGAAGGTTCCTGAAAGTAACAGTCTTTTGGTGAAAATGTCAAGGGCACTTGCCTCCTTGCAATCCTCTTGGGTTTTGCCGTCTTTTGCCTTGTATTAAACTGCCATCTTGGAACCGCTGCTTCCTCGTGTGGTTTGCCTTGCTCAGAGTGTGCTCTTGTGCTCTGCCTTTTATCCATGTGGGGAAGTGTGATGGCAGTCAGGTGTGTGTAATGGTCCGTGATTGCCTGACCCTGCCCGACCATTGTGTTGGTATGTATACAGCTCAGGTGTTAGTCCGTTTTCTCCCACAGTGAGCTGTCTGTGAGAAAGTGTTTGTGTTGGGAAAGGGGTGGGGGGTTCAGTTCCTAAGATAGGGTAAAGGTGTTTCACGGAGGGGGGGGATACTGCGTCTCACCAACCGGTGTCCCACCTCCACTCCCCGAGGATCCCTCCTCCACTGGTCCACCTCCACGAACTGGATCTAAAAGTGATGGCTGTGTCCTGTCCACCTGGATGACAGATCCCCGGGTATGAGCGGGTGAGACGCCTTCATGTTTCTCACAAAGCCCTATCTTTAAAAGGATGCCAGGACTGGGGTCCCTTTTTTGGTTCTTATGGCACTTCAGTTTATTTAGGGCATGTGATGAATCTAGCGATGTCCTCACTTCTTTCTCTAATGAAGCCTTGCCCTATGTGGCCAGGGTAGGGCAGACGCTACCTGATCCTGACTTTGGGGGTGGCTGTATGAGAATGGACTACGTATGGGGAGGTGCACCTCTGGGAGATGTCTGGGCATTGTTGGTGGAAACCACATACCTCCCTTCCCTTTCAGGGATGTTTCCTCTATTCCCCATGCTTTAATGGCATATTGTCACCCTCTTCCCCAACCCTTTGGTAGATCTACTTTGGTTACTCTCCAAACTCCCATTAGGGATAATATATTGACAACTGGGACGATGAAGAGGCAGGGAGCAGTGAGGATCAATCCCTGTGAAGTTGTGTCCACTTCCTCAAATCCATTCAGGAAATGGTCCCATAACCACTGACAGGAGAAAGAACAAGAGTAATGAAGATCCCTAGTACTGAGTGACCAACGCAGTGGTCTAGTTGCTGGAAAAGGTAGACCTAAGAGGCAACCGGTAAACCTGGGAAACACAAGTGGGTTACCGGCGAGCGTACGAATAACACAGAGTGAAAGAAACCGAAGCAAAGGGAAGCCAGAAAATACCGGCAAACCAAAAGAACACAAATGGGATACCGGATTGTTTAACTGAGTGTATCGCTTCATAGAAACGCAGCGAGAGACTACAAATAAAGTCACTAAAGAAGTGTGAGTATGTGTTGAACCAGTTATGAATGGGTTGTTAAACCCCTACCTTAAAGAAAAAGTGTTCTGTACAATAAAGGTCTGGCAGAAAAGTACACCAGGTGAACACAAATAATGATGCATATTGTAGTGTCTCAAGGAAGGATCATGCCCTTTAGTGTAAGAGCTATTGTGTGAACTGTTAATAGAAGGACCTCAAGGAAGGCCGGTATCAGGTAATAATATCGCCATATATATGGTCGCCGTAAATAATATCGCCGGGAAAATGTTGTGGCGATATTATTTGGGTGACCATATATATGGGGACAGGGGCAAAAAAAAAAAAAAAAAAGATTTTTTTTTAAAAAGAACAAAAAAAAGTTTGGGGGTTGCAGGGGTGTCCCCCGCATGTTCCATGTAATAATGTCGCCACAAAAAACAGCCATTTTTCAGCGATTTTTTTTTTTTTTTTTTTTTTTTTTTTTTTTTTTTTTTTTTTTTCATGGCAAGATTTTTGTGGCGACATTATTACATGGAACCGGAAGGCCATAACCTTGAGCTTGTGAACTGTTATAAAAGTGTACAAAGAAAAAGATCGTTCTTAGGAAGAAAGATACCCTTGGGATTTTGAAGTGACTACAATACTTGGGAATGGAGCGTTTTACCTGAAAGAAGTGAATACAACGAGGGGCGAGAATAATCCTCTGGAAAACATGATTATTCTTTTTGAACTTGTTTGCTTTGGTACAAGGAGTCTGGGGAAGGAAGCTATTCCCTGCAACAATTAACATTGTCCATTTGGAAACCTTTTTGTAAGATTCAAACTTTTTGTTGAACTTGATCATCTGAGCACTTAGAGAAATCAAGAGACAATATCCATTACACCCGGAGTTATTTTAAAATGTGAGGGCAAGAATTGGGTTACGGACACAGAACATACTTTTGTTTGGACAGCCTGACACAGGACAGACCCATTCCTTTTGGTAGAGAAATTCCTCCTAGATTAGGGATTGTGAGGCATTTTCCAACCCCCATTTGCTTTGATAAAGGTTTGTAGCCACAAACATGTCTCGTCTGTATCCCATCCGGTAGATATGAGGCAACTCTGAAAAGTAGAGTTGCAAATGTCAATTAAAGGGATGATCAGCAGAAGAGAGTTCAAGGACGTTTAAAATAAAGGAGAGGTTTTTTAGTGGTGAGAAAGTTGGGGATATGAGCAGTTGCTGTGGCGTGCATGCTGCCAAACCCTGAGTAAACAGTGTTACAGTGTCTTTGTAGCCTTCAGGTCATTGACAATTTATATCTGTATGTATTGTAATTTACTGTGGTCTTACAACACATGCTCTAGAAATCTAGAGTAGCATGTGAGTGGGCTGGTAGTTGGCAGAGTAATTGGGGTCAGCCTAGGCTTTTTTTTACAATGGGTAGGGTAGTAGCTGTTTTGTAGCAGGCATTGTAGATCCGAGAGGGATTGAATATAGGCAAAAGGTAGGAGGTTAGATGTAGTATGTTCTTGATTCGCTATGGAGTAAACTGGTAAGCAGGGTCAGTCGTGGGGAGTTGGCGGGCCAGAGATAGGTGCCAGCTCAATAGGGGTAGTGGAATACTTTTAGGTTTCTTTCTCTGACAATGGGTCACTTTCTTTTTTTGTTTTAATCCTATTTGGTTGTGCCTCTCCGCCTTTCTTAGTAATCAATTGTTGTATTTTATGGTTTTATTTTCCATTTGTTTTGCTTTTTTTCAACTTTTTCTTTGTTTTCTTGTTACATGATAGGTCGCTTCCTCTTACTCTGACTAGCCTGCTCTCTCTTCAGTCTTTGATAGTCTCCTATCAATGCCAGCTGGCAGGTTGTGTACTCCTGGCTGGTTTTCCTTGCCCACCCTACAGCTATGTGTGTATTACTTTTAATAGAGCACTGCAGAAATCAAACACATTTTTCTAAGCAATAGTGCAAATGCAGAGCTATAATTTAAAACATATTTGCGTTATTTTCAAATTGCTCAAATGTTCACAAAAGTGGTTTCTCACACTGTTAAATGTTCTTCTAGTATGCAAACATCCATCATTCATTAACTCCGGCAAGGCATGCTGAACTGAATTGCCTTCCAAAATCTGCTCTGTCAGTCACTAGATCTATGCACCCCTTCAGAAAATATAATGGGTTTGCAATTTTGTAATAGAAGCTGACTAATCTGCTCTGTAGGTCCGTTTTACATTTCATACATGGTTTAGACTGTGATTGTAAGAGATTTTATTTGTACATTATTCTAGGTGGAAGATGAAGATGATCTGGAATCTGGAGACCCAGGGGATGATGATGATGATGACGACGATGAGGATGAGAACGATGAGGACTATTTGGAGGATAAAGAGTAACTGCTTGGTCAAATGCTTCAATGGGAAAGATGAAACTTTTGTGGAACAGGGACTGCTTCATTGCTGATCAGGAAATGCAACAAGAGCCAGAGCTCATGTGGGACAATACTGATGTTTCTGAGCGGATGCCATATTTAGAGACTTTTATTAAAGGCAGACACGCAAATGTTGATTCTATTAAGTTTTACTTGACTAGAATTTGCTTCAGTCATTTGGAACATGCAGTCCAGGCATGAGCTGACAATGACACTACTGCCTCAGTACTGGTCGTTTACGGATGCTGTACACATTTTAATTCTGTTCCTTCCAGATATTCTTAATTTGTATTAAATACATGTGTACTTCTCATCTGTTCAATTGAATCCTTTTTTTGTGTTCAGTGTGGGCCTAAGGTTGATCCTGTTCTGACCAACTTGTCAGTTGGCTTTGTACTGTTCAGAACTGTTAGGGCGCTAATGGGGAATAGATAATAATATTGCATTCTTGCGTTCAATATGTTCGAATAAGTCTTGTGTGTATCAGAAATGCAAACCATTTAGAGTGCCTTGCTTGCAAAAGACTAATTCCCCAAAAGTCAACTATATGTACCTTCATAAAGAAACGCAAGGAAACTGCAACTCATGCTGTAATTGTGGCCATATCCCCTAGATCTAGAATCGGGTAGGGTTTCAGCAGCATTTTGTGATGTTTACTGAATATAAAACCCATCATCATTAACCCTAATCTTAGTTCAACGCTTACAGGTGTTTTCTCACTCGCCAACTGTGTTTGAAATAAAATCTAAACACCTTTTTGATTTATATAATTTATTGGATTTTGCTTTGAAATAGATGATTTTTAAAAACAGAAAAGAACAGCATCTATTTCCACTTTTAAAAATAAAATGAACACTGTTTTTATTTTCATTTGTTTGGGTATTTTTGTTTGTTTTTGTTTTTTGAACATTATTGTAACGTTCATCACAGGCCCTTGTTTGTACACATTTCGAATTCTTTTTGTTGTTTGCTGGTCTAGTGTTGAATGAAATTTCCACTTATGAAAATTGATGTTTACCCTGGTTGTTGTGTAGTAACCACATTGAAATGTTCACTGTCCCCAAGACTATTTGTTCTGTGCTTTTGGCAGCATTTGCTTTCAAAGTATTTTGCTTCGTAGACAAGTTTCCAATATATTTGCTTTTAGAACAAAACATAAACTATACAAGTTCTATATTGTACCCTGACCAATTCATTTGGAAGGATCGAGTGGAGCTCCTCACCATGAACATTAAAAAAACATGGTTGAATATCATTACTTACTCATACAACTGATATTCTTAAATATTACAATCGGTTTTAATAGCATGTGTATGTCATGGGGCGACCTTTGTCTGTTACCTTTGATCAATTTTCACTTCTCTCCCTGTTGAAATTAAAAACTAGTGCCGTTACTGTATGTAGGCTGGCTAAATGTTTGTTAGAGGAACCATTTTGCTAATTAACAAAAACCGAATTACCAAGTGCATCAAAAGTGCAGTAGGGGCAGGACTACTAGTGCTAATCAGTAGACCTATTAGCAGCTCCATTTAGCTCACTTGGTGTGTAAAAGCGCCCCAGGAGGGACACTTTATATTTAAATAAGTTAGATTAGTTGAAGTGACCTTGACCTTTAAATAGCTGTGCATGACACACAGTGCACAGAAAGTGCAGTTGGGGTCGTTTTCGCTGGTAAAGGTGGGGTGAATTTAGCATCCCCAACCACTGCCCGATGGCTCCAAAAGAGGACCATCTTCATTAACTCCACGACTGGGTAAGCATACTCAACTGCCTATTAGTGATTGATAAGTTATTTGAAATATTTTGGTTTTCTAAAATTTAGTTAATTTGGATGATTTCGGTGAATATGCAATTACTGTTTTAATGATCCAAGATCCAGCATTACATTTGTTTTGCGCTAGCGTCTCATTTGAACAGTCACAAACTTTTTCTTGGTCTGTAACGATTTTGTCATTAGTCTAAGTGATCAAAATAGCTTTGCCTAATTGTTTCTGTAAACATAACATTTTGGGGAGCGATTACTTTTTAAACTTTACCTCCTTTTAACTGTTTATTGTTTGAATTGAACGGGTGGGTCCCTAAGGTTACAAGTGCATGGGGGTGCCTCTGTACCCCATTTAAGTAGTTTTTGTGCAGCAGTATGGAGAGCACTGCAGTGAAACACTGATTCCCTTTTCATTTTTGTTTATGAATATGCACTTTTCAGTGCAACACTGAAAGGCTGCCATTATTATAATTGGTTATTTATAACACGCTTCATAACGAACAGGTTTCTAAGCACAGACACGGGATTCAAACCTGTGTTGCTCTGCATCATCTTGCTTGCAAGACAAGCGCCTTGCCACTACCTGTGCTACTGGTAGGAAATGGCCCTGCTTCTATGCAGGTTTCCCTGTATGAATGAACTGTCTGAAAATGACTTGAGTGTATGCAGACATCCTAAATACACATTCCAACCATAGTTATGTCACTGTTGCTAGTGAGCTGGCTGTCCAGGATTGAATAATCCCTCTGTGAAGAGTGCCGGTCCTGCCATTGGTGGGCTGCGGTCACTGCAACCCAAAATTCAGTCTATTAATGTGGTATCTTTAGCTGTTTAGTCAATTGACCACAGGAGCCAAGTATGTAAATAAGAGGCCACAGAAGAAAACCAGAGGACTGTTGCTGGACCCACCATTGACCAAGTCATCCTCTACAAAAGCGAAGCACTACTTTTTTATTAGTATGGGAGAGCTGGTGAAGGTCATTCTAGTCTTGTGGAGTGATGTATTTATTTCTTTTTTCCGCTTTTCTTGCACTTGGCCTCTTCTTTTTCTTCTTTCACTTGCAATTAGTGCTGGACAGGGAATTGATGGGCCCCTATATTTGTGTTTGCTTTTAGACATCTACCCTTAATCTCCTGATGAAGACGTTTAAAACCATCGTTTACATGTCGAAACCGGTCGAGAAAAACCTAGGATAAGGCAGCTTATGAAGAATGTTTGGCCTATCCTGACTGCTGACCACTGCTTTCAAAATCTACCATGGTCATGCATTAAGTGTTGTTGCTGCTGTCCACTTAAAAACCTGTTGTGGCCTTGCACTATGCGTTGTTTTGCACAAAAATTGATTGTATTGTTATGAAATTGTGGATGAATTGTTATATTTGCTATATGTTTTTACCTTGTATTTGTTGATGAGGTGTATGAGTTTTTGGATGGATGTGGTATGAATGCGGATACATGGTTGTATGATTTATTAGGATGATTTTAACTAAATTGTGATGTTTTTAAAATATTCCTGCTATATAAAATAAAAATTGCTACAGTGCAGATTAATTTGTGACTAAACTCACAAAGAAAAAATGTATTGGGTATAATAAAATCCTTAATACACCCTTTTTGAAAATTGCTTCCTCTGGATTTCCTTTCCGAGATGAATTATTACGGTAATCCCTAATCTAGAGTGTGGGGTCTCCTGAGCCTTTCAGTGACAGTAGAATATTGGATGACATAACGACGAACATTGCTGCACTAAATGCCAAAATGGAGCGTGAACGTGCCAGAGTGACAGAGGCAGAACATCGTATTAGCACAGCAGATGATGACATATCCTGCCTGAAAACACAGGTGGCCGCCATATCCAAGGAGCTGTCCCTAGCACTACAACAGTGAGACGAATTAGAATTGCGCTCGAGACGCAACATTTGCAGAATTGGTATGCCAGAGAGTTTTGGCACTGGACCTATGGAGGTAGCTGTTGAAGGTCTTCTCAAGCAGCTCCTGGACAACCCAACCTTCTCATCTGCATTTGTGGTGGGGGCAAGCTCACAGATTGCCAACGACGAAACCTAAACCCAGGGCCCCTCCGGTGCTGGTGATTGTGCACCTTTTGAACTATCAGGACTGTGATCTTATACTCCATAAAGCCAGGGAAAAGGGGACTCTCTGATACAAGGCTACAAATAAACACATCTATCCGGCCCTCTCTACAGCGGTCCAGATAGAGCGCAGGTCTTTCCTATGAGTGAAAAAGCTTCTATGTGACAAGGTAATCCAGGATGCTATGCTTTTTCCAGTACACCTCAGATTCCAACACGACAGGCAGTCACACTCCTTCACTATTTCGGTAGAGGCTTTGGCATACATTGAAGGGATCATTCCCCTTCCCTGCGGTGTTGCCTATGAGGCAGACAAGAACGCGACACATCCTTCAAATTCGTATGCTAGTTGCTAACTGTTAGTGAGGCTCGTGGCCTTGGAGAGGTCGCACAGCCCCCTGGTGTATCAAGATACTCGGTGCTTCGATGTGTGGCTATTCGGAAATTTTGCTTATGTGGCATGCAATGTGTATCTTAGATCATTTAGCCTCAATGGCAGGGGTGAGGGCTGGCAGTGATTTAAAGTAATGCCCTTTTTAATTCGATCGGGTAACCCCAAATAGAGAACGTGTGAAGACAATGCCTACTTATCCCGCATTGGATCTTTCATAGATTCACTAGTTTAAATATTGGCCGTTGTCAGACTAGGAATTCTCAGTAAATAAAATAATACAAAGTAATGTATTAAACCTTTCCCTTGGGAAAGAAAGCTACACCCCAGTAGGGTTTGTGTAGCCTTTCACGTGTGGAGTCCCTCCACCTCCTTTAATCCTTTTAGGGCCAAACCAATGAGATAGCAGGGCTTAGGCTCCACCCCAGTCAGCCATCTTCAGATTTGTCAGTGTGTCTTACAGTACAGGGGAATCCTCTCAGCTCTCTGAGCTTTTTCAAATTTTTCCTAGTTCACCTTTGCTTTTTTACAACCAATGTAAGCTTTTCAGCTTCCTTCTTACAAGGGCTTCTTAGCTTTACTTTCAGAAGCCTACATTTTGTTTCCCATACACCCAAAAACGTCATGTGTTGGGATCTCTCACTTCTCATGGTTGATCAAGGCCAAACTGTCAAGGAGAAGACTTCTCTCTTCAAGGACTGTTCTATGTGTGGCATGATGGTCATCTTTGTCAGAGATCCACACAAATAATGCATCTACTGTCTCTACCCTCATAACATCATGCAGTATTTGCCAGACGTTCACCAAGAAAACCCTGTAGAACAGGCACAGAAGACTACTTTTACACATGGAGAGCAGGCAAATATCTTCAGATGAGGAAGACTGCACCTGCAACCTCCTCCAAGCACACTGAGAAGCAAGCGCACAAAAGGAGAGCTTCAGTTGACAGAGCACACTCCCCACTAGTTAAGGACAAGCAGAGGATTGGAAAGTCCTCTAATCAACCTTCCAGAGCCCAGGGGGTTATGGTGATAGGAGATACACAAAAAGGTAAAGACTTATCTTTTACTTCTCACTCGGCGAAGCAGTCATCCACGGAGATACTGTCCACAACCTAGTTAACCTCACCATCTACTAGAACGGCACCATCGTCGACGGTTAAACCGCCGTCTACAGCGAAACCAGCTTCCTCGTCGACGAAGTCATCACTGTCATCGAAGGACTCATCGACAAAGCATTCGTCCACAAAGGAATCATCGAGCAGGCACTTGTCTTGGGTGTCTTAAAATGGGAGCAGCGGTACATTGTTCTTTTAATGTCTGGAAAGCCTCTTCTGCTTCCTTGGTCCAGGAGAATGTCTTGTGCTTTCGCAGTAACAAAGTTATTGGGTGGACTAGTTGTGAAAATCCTGCAACAAAGCGTCTGTACAAATTTGCAAATCCTAAAATACTTTGGACTCCTTTCACTGATGTAGGGGAAGGCCAATTTAAAACTTCGTCAACTTTTCGGTTATCCATTTGGATTCCCATAGGTGACAGGACAAATTCCAGAAACTTCACTGAGGTCGCATGAAAGGAGCATTTCTCTAGTTTGACAAAGTGCTTGTGTTATCGCAGTTTCTGGAGTACTGCTCGTACATGGGTTGTGTGTTCTTGGACCGAATTTGAATAAATGAGAATGTCATGAAGGCATACTACAGTGCAGACATCTAGCAATTCACATAAAACATAATTCATATAATTCTGGAAAGCTGCTGGGGCGTTGCATAAGCCAAAGGGCATGACTTGGTATTTGTACAATCCATATTTTGTGCGGAAAGCAGTCTTCCATTCATCTCCTTCTTTGATTGTCACTAAGTGGTAAGCTCCTCTAAGGTCTAGTTTAGTAAAAAGTTTGCCATCCTTAACTTGATCTATTAACACTGGAATGAGTGGAAGGGGATACCGGTTCTTGATCGCGATTTGGTTAAGGGCACGGTAGTGTATGCAAGTACGAAGGTCCCCTTCTATCTTGGGCACGGAAAACAGAGGAGACGCCATGGGGGACTTAGAGCGCCAAATAAAACCATTGGCAAGGTAACTAGCCAAATAGGTCTTCAAATGAATATTTTCTTGTTCAGTTAGGGCATAAATTCTGCTGAATGGGGTTTTTGAACCAGGGATCAAATCAATTTGACAATCATATGGCCGATGCAGTGGCAACACGTTAGCCTGTTCTCTTTCGAATACTTCTTGAAAATATTGATACTCCGGTGGAAGGGTTCCGATCAACCCTAAGGTGGGTTTTTCACTTGAGATCACTGGAACTTCTCTTTTAACGGTTCCGCCTTGAGAATAGCAGGAATACCTGCATTCCACAGTAAAAATGAAGGTTTTGCCACGCAAATCTATCTGTGGATTATGTTTCTCTAGCCATGGAATTCCTAAAATCACTTTAAACTGTGGAGCACTAATTGGGTTAGACGAGATCTTTTCCCGATGTCCCTCCTGGCAAAGTAATGTGCAAACTTCAGTAGACTTCGTCACTGGTCCGGATCTTAGGTGAGTATCATATACTTTGTTGACATTTTCTACCACAGCCTTTGGGTGCATAGCAATACCCATCTTGCCTGCTAGTTCGTAATCCATGTAGTTCCCAATCGTACCACTTTCCACATATGCTTACAGAGCATATATCTTGGAAGTTTGAAGGTCACTACTTAAGATGATTGGAACAATGAAATGAGAAATCTGAATTTCCTTCTTCTGGCTCGACAAGTCTGTGATGTTGGAAATGCACCGGAGGGACAGAGCCTTCGTATCATTGTCCTTTACTGCTTTTTATCGTGTGTTCTGTCGTGTTTTCCGTGCAGGAGTTCATGTGGGACTCCTGGCGGTGCAGCTCTCTTTTGGTTTGGTGTACAGACCCACGGGATACCCTTATGGCACCCATGGATGGGGGTACAACCCTGTGCCCCTAGTGTATGATTTTGGGCACCTGTGTGTGGCCCACAGAGCAGGGTACGGGCTGGTGGCAGCTCTGTGCTGAAATGACAGGTGCCCAGAGCATCCTCCATTTTGGGATGCCCAGGCCCTGTCATTGCAATCAGTAGATTCCTGATAGAAACAAGATGGCTCCCGTGGCCTCTTGCCTTCCATCGCCTGTTACCTTGATCTTCCAGAAGTCCCGGGAAGCTCTGACTCTGTCCCTTCCCCCTGACTGGTTGTTGGGTGGAAGTTCCATATATGGTAGTGTGGGGAAGTGCCGGCCAGACTGGCTGGAGCCTTCCCAACGACCGTTTGTTGTGGGTACACCTGTGGGTGGGACCTGGGAGAATGGAGTGTGTGACGAATATACAGTTCTTGTTGTGGATGTCTGGTATCTGGTGTTTGACACAATGACAGAGACAACCCTGCCCGAAACTGGTATGAATGCAGTGTGTAGTGTTGAATGGCGTGGTACTTGTCTGAATCCACATTCTGTGTTGAGTGTCTGGATGGAGAATAATGGGCCTGCATGCACTGTGCGCCTGACTGCTGAATGCCCTTCTGAGTGATTGGTTGCCTGAGTGTGACCCAGCAGAATGAATGGGAGATCAACAGTATATCTGGGGGCCTCTCACACCTAGAAATCGCTCAGAAGCTGAAGAGAAACTGGAGTTGAAACTGAAGCTTGACCTTGAAGCCCTTCTGGAAGAGAAGAATTGTTATTGCTCTACTTTGCCGATCTGAAAGCGGTTGTGTCTCCAAGAACTGATCCAAGGGAGAACTTGGTAAGGAGACCTCTCCCCAAGCTACGAGGGACCATCATGCACCAGCTAATCTTTGCCAAAGCTCCCTGGTAGACCTACGAAAGGCTGCCGACCGGAGACTGGGACTGCTGCAGAATCCCAAAGAGAAGCATCCGGACTGTTGTCCGTCGCCGACCAGAGCCACAGAGCTCTCGTTGCCTAAGAACATTTGATCCAAGGACGCTCTCGTCTGCCCTGTCGACCACTTTGTCCCGCCGGAGAAGAAAGTCGAGGCTGTCAACGCGCCGAGGAGCATCAACCGGTGGGTTTTCCCGCCACCTAAAGACCACAGAGACGCCGGACGACTCGACGCCCTAGCTGGGCCACAGTTCTTCAAAATCTTGTCGACGAGCACCGCTAGGAACAAAGCTGCCACTTCACCGCCGTAGTTCACCCTGTTCATCGCTGGACGTTCGACAACCCATGGCTCCTGCCTTAAAAAGAGTGCACTCAAGAAGAGCCATCAATTTCCTGACGAGGAACTCTACAACACCAGGTACTTTGGGGTTGCTGAACTATTGGAAAGACTCTTGTGAACAATATATGGACTGGGCTTGTGATGGATCTGTATTCTACAGGTTGCCCAGGTGGGGGGGGATATCCACTCAGAACTGTGTCTAGGTAACGGGGCCAGTATTCTGCCAATTGTTCTAACCAACTGCTTTCCTCTTATATCTATTGTTGGTTTCCTTCACAAACTTATTTGTGTGACATTTAACCGTACAGTTGATGCACTTTAAACAGATCGCATAGTGATTGTGGTACCACATAGAACTGTATAGATTTGCCATTATAGATAACCGAGTACAAAGTGAGTTATCATGATATTGTGCATAACCTTGAACATTAATTATATAAAGACTGTGTTCGAGGGGATTGGGTCCTCCGACGTATTCCATATCTATGACAAATAATGTCCACAGCTGTGCTGCTTCGGAAAATCTTTGGCGTCTGCGTCCTGCATCGATGCGCCGTCCCCGAGGACCTCCTCCGACGGCCGACGTCACCCGATGTGATAAGTAGGACGCACAACGCCCATAGCCTCAGTTCTGTTTTTTCCGCGAACGTGTTTGCTTTGTGAATCTCGGTACGCCTCGACTCTTTGGAGTTTGCTGTTTTCTTCTTGGTTCGTTGAACCTGTTAGGTTTTTTGTGAAGACCTGTTCGTGGCGATGTCTACTTCGTCTTCAAACCCGCGTCCGGGCATCAAGAAATGCGGGGACTGTGGGTCCAAGATGTCGGTCACGGACTCGCACGACGCCTGCCTCTGGTGCCTCGTGGAGTCCCACGTGGCGGACGACTGTGTCGACTGCCAGTCGCTCATGGCCAAGGCCTTGCAGGAACGCAAGAAGAAGCTGTCGGTAGGTCGGGTGTGTAAGCCCCGGAAGTCGAGGTCTGCGGGGCTTTCAACGGATGACTCGAGAGGCGACTCTCCACGTCATCGTCGGAAGTCCAGTGGGTCTCCTTCCAGGAGTCGGTCTCGCCACTCCTCCGCCTCTTCGAGGCATTCCCGGAAGCGCCGGCATCGGTCACCTTCCCCGTCCTCTTCTGAGGACTCCGGCCATCGGCGGGTCGCTTATCTCACCATGCAAGCACACCGGTGCAATGGGCTTCCTTCGGGAAGCAGATGCTAGCGATTCTTGAATCGCAGGGCACCCGTCCGTCCGCGCCTCTGAGTGGGGTTGGTCGGCACCGGTCGAGAGACACCGCTCGTACGCCTTCGGGCTCGGGTGGTCGGCATGGCTCGCGGGAGAGGTCCCCCTCGGACAAGGGTAGCCGTTCTCGCCATGCCCGTTCCAGGTCCCGGTCCTCGACGCGCTCGAGGCCGCGTGATCCTGTGCCGTTGTCGATGATTTCTCTCGAGGCTCCGCCTCCGAGGGGGTCGTCGACGCTGCCGGCACCTATGTCGTCGAGAGACACGCTCGGAGCTCCGGCTTCGAGGCCTGTGTCGACGGCGTCGATGCTGGCAGCGCTGCAGCTGACGCCGCCGATTTGCTCGACGCTGTTTCTGTCGACGCCGGCAGTGACTCGTTCGGCGCCCTCGACGCCTTTCGAGGCGGTGGTGTCGGAGGGGCCCCGTGGCAAGGGGGTTAGCCCCTTGAAAGGCTCTGGCTAAGGTCAGGCACAGCTTTGGTCCCCATATGTCTTCCTCTCACCGCCTGGAGTACATTTCAGAGGGTGATGAAGGCTCTGATGAAGGCTTGGTTCCGGTTCCGGTACCAGATGAGCTTATCTCGGGCCCTAGCCAGTTTGATGAACTGAGGCAGTCACTGCATGATGCCAGAGGACTGGACACCTCTTCGGAGGTGGAGTTTTGTAGCCCGGAGCCTGGCACTCATGCCGATTCTTCATATCTGTGCCTTATGTCTCGGGTCACCGATTACTTGGGTTGGTCGGCTCCCCCAGGGGAGTTCGTTCAGCATGATCTCACGGACATCCTTGATATTGGTCCCCCCACTGACCTGGTATTGCCGTTTCATATGGCTCTGCATAGAAGGCTGGCAGCGGCTTGGACTGCTCCGGAGAGTCTCCCGGCAGTGGGCAAGTCTTTGTCATGAAAATACCGTCCAGCCAGTAGCGACCCCTGCTACTTGTCCAGGTAACCCACTCCGGAGAGTTTGGTGGTGCAGGTGGCTACGGCCCCGGCAAAGCAGGCATCGTATCCTACCATCCCTCCGGATATGGACGACAAACGTTTTGACGGCTGGGCGAAGAAAGTGTTTTCTTCAGGGGGTATGGCGCTTCAGGCGGCCAACTCCATATGTGCCTTGTCTTGTTTCACACACACTCTGTGGAACTGTGTTGCATTAGCGGCCGAACATATTCCCGAAGGGGACAGTTTCCTTGCTATGGTTCAGGATGGCAAGGATGCCATGTGTGAGGCCGTTCAGTCGGGTTTGGACATGGCAGATTGTGTCAGCCTGTCCATGGCGGCGAGCACCGTAATACGCAGGTTTGCGTGGTTGCGGAAGTCTGGGTTCGCTCCTGATGTGTAGTCCCGGCTCCTCAACATGCCCTTTGACAGTGAACATCTTTTTGGCAGCAAGGCTGACGAGAGCCTTGAGAGGTTGCAGACCTCCAAAGCTGCAGCAAAGTCGTTGGGCGCTGCAATTCGACAACCTCCGCATTTTCGTCCTAGAGGACCGCAATGGAGGGGAGGTTCCTTTCGCTATTACTCGTCCTTCTGTAAAGCGAGAGGAGCTAGCAGTCAAAGAGGCCACTGTAAGAGTGCCAGAGGTGGAAACAAGGGTACTCGAGGTGCCAAGGCCGCTCGGGCAGTTGCCCCTTTGCCCTCAGGCAATGCCGCAGCCGCTACCACTCAGTCATGAGGCCAGGTCCCATGGTTCGCCGTTTGGGGGAAGGCTGGAGCAGCATCTTGTAGAGTGGCGAGCCATTACTTCAGATGTGTGGGTTCTGGAGATCATAACCCACAGCTACTGTCTTCCCTTTCGGCAGAGGCCTCACGACAATCCACCTGGGAACCTCTCTTTGAAGAGTTCGGATCCGCTCCTTGCGCAGGAAACTCAAGCCCTGCTGGAGAAAGGCGCCATATAACTGGTGCCTGTGGCGGAGAGGAACAAGGGATGGTATTCCCCTTATTTTTTGATTTCAAAGAAAGACGGGGGGATTGAGACCCATCATGGACTTGCGCGGTTTGAACAAACTCCTCAGAAAGGACAAGTTGAAGATGGTTACTCTCTCTCAAGTCCTCCAGGCCCTTCAACTTCAGGACTGGTTGGTGTCTCTCGACCTCAAGGACGGTTACTTCCATGTGCCGATCCATCCCTAGCACAAGAAATACCTGAGGTTCGCGGTTGGCGACTCGCACTTTAAGTTTCGGGTCCGCCGTTCGGATTGACCTCCGCCCAAGGGTTTTCACCAAGCTCATGGTGGTGGTGGCAGCACATCTCAGGAAAGGGGGGGATTCACGTCTACCCCTACCTGGACGATTGGTTGATCAGGGGGAGCTCTCCCGAGCAAGTCCTGGATCATCTGTCCGTCACCTGCCACTCCCTTCACAGGCTGGGCTTCTCCCTCAATTTAAAGAAGTCCCATTTGACACCAACGCAGCGGCTCCAGTACATCGGAGCAGTGCTCTGGGGCAGTTTTTTCCTCCCCAGTTGAGGGCTCTTCACATTCAGCAGATGGTGCACAAGTTTCAACTTGCCCAGAATCTCCCAGCGTCCGAGTTCTTGAAACTGCTCGGCCTCATGGCATCCTGCATTCTTCTGGTGCCAGAGGCTCGTCTGCGGATGAGATCTTTGCAGTGGGCACTCAAGCTACAGTGGTCTGTCCTCTGGCAGGCTGTCGGACCCTGTTCAGGTGCTGCCGTCGGTCGCCCAGGACCTTCTGTGGTGGGCCGTCGAAGGCAATCTGATGAAGGGGCCCCATTTTGGCTGCCCTGGCCGGAGGTGACGATCGTGACGGACGCATCCCTCACGGGATGGGGAGCTCATGCCAACGAGTTGACAGTCAGCGGTCGTTGGTTTCCGTCGGAGTCCAGACTCCATATCAATCTGTTGGAGCTGAGGGCCGTCTTGCTTGCCCTGAAAGCTTTTCTGCCGACTGTGCGAGGGAAGAGTGTCCTGATTCTAACGGACAACACGCTGGCCATGTACTACCTCAACAAAAAGTGGGGGCAGGGTCACTTCCTCTGTGCAGGGAGGCGATGCAGCTCGAGTTCTGGGCAATCCAGCAGGAAGTTTCGATCTCGGCCGTTCATCTGGCCGGAGACAACAACGAGACGGCGGACGCTCTGAGCAGGCAGAGCACGATCTCTCATGAGTGGGAGCTGGCTCAGGAGATTCTCCTGGAGATCATTGCCCTTTGGGGGACCCCTCAAGTGGATCTCTTTGCCTCCAGTGTCAACCGGAAGTGCGAAAGGTTCTGATCGCTGGAATTTCCTCCAAAAAGAGCCTTAGGAGATGCATTCGTGGTGGAGTGGTCATTCCCACTGCTGTACGCGTTTCCTCCAGTCCCCGTCATCCCGCAAGTACTGCAGAGGTTACGGAGGTTCGGTTCCCGGATGATCCTCATTGCTCCGGCATAGGCCCGAGGACGTGGTACCCGGACCTTCTCGACTTGTCCATCTGCCCTCCATGTCGTCTTCCCTACCGAGACGATCTGCTCTCACTGGAGGTGGATCAGGTTCTCCATCCAGAGGTCAGATTCCTCAACCTTCACGCTTGGCTTCTGAAAGGTTGAGGTATAAGGATTGGGACCTCCCTGAAGACGTGATGGAGGTGTTGCTCTCGGCCAGGCGGCCGGCAACAAAGTCTCTGTACCGTTGCCGTTGGAGAAAGTTCTGCGACTGGTGCAGAGTTAAGAATGTGGATCCATTGAATGTGACATTTCCATGGTTCTGTCTTTTTTGCTTTCCTTGGCCCACAGGGGCTTGCAAGTGGGGATCGTTAAAGGTTACCTGGTGGCGCTGTCCATATTTAAGCGCTCGTCTGAAGAATGTTCCTATTTTAAGATTCCTTTAATTTCTCAGTTTTTGAAAGGGCTGACTAATGTGTTCCCTCCGTCACCTTTTCCGGTGCCCGGTTGAGATTTGAACCTTGTTCTTAAGTTTCTTATGGGTGCTCCGTTTGAGCCTTTGCATTCTTGCCCTTTGAGACTGTTAACTCTGAAAACTGTGTTTTTGGTTGTGGTTACTTCCGCTCGCAGAGTGAGTGAATTACAGGCACTTTCAGTTAAGCCACCCTTCACTGTGTTTCATAAGGACAGGGTTGTCCTTAGAGTTTGTCCTTCTTTTCTTCCGAAGGTGGTTTCGGAATTTCATTTGAGCCAGAAGGTTGTTCTTCTGGCTTTCTATCCTCCTCCACATCCTGGTAAGGAAGAGGAGAGGCTCCATAGGCTTGATCCTAGGAGAGCGTTGAGCTTTTATATTTCGCTCATGTCCCGGGTCAGAGTGGACGATCAACTTTTCATTGGTTACGCTGGAAAGCGTTTGGGACAAGCTGTGATGAAACAGACTTTGTCTCGTTGGATTATTTTAGCTATCTCCGAGTGTTACCGCTTGGCGGGTAAGGACCCTCCGGCTGGCTTGCGGGCCCATTCTACCAGGGGAGTGGCTGCGTCTACTGCCCTGCATAGGGGTGTTCCTATTTGTCACATCTGTGATGCAGCCACCTGGGCTTCAGTACAATTTTTTTGTACGGCACTACTCCCTCGATTCCATCCGAGGGCAGGATCTGGCCTTTGGCAAGGCAGTCCTTTATTCCGCAATTTGATTGGGCATGCTAAATTTGTGTTCTAAATTCTTTTCCCACCTCCTTGCTTGGTACTGCTTTGGGAGTCTGTCATAGATATGGAATACGTCGGAGGACCCAATCCCCTCGAAGAACAAGTTACTTTAAGTTTACCTGGTAACGTTCTTTGGATGGGATGGTCCAACGACTTATTCCATATCGCTCCCTCCCTACCTTCCCCGCTGCAGAATTTCTTTTGCGATTGCAGCTTGCGTTCCGCAAGGCCTTGTGTGTCTGACTGGCAGAACATTTTTGGCACACGTTCTGGGGGAAAAAACTACAACTGAGGCTATGGGCGTCGTGCGTCCTACTCATCACATCGGGTGATGTCGGCCGTTGGAGGAGGTCCTTGGGGACTGCGCATCGTCATCGACGCATGACGCAGACGCCAAAGATTTTCTGAAGCAGCACAGCTGTGGACATTACCTGTCATAGATATGGAATACGTCGTCGGACCATCCCATCGAAAGAACATTACCAGGTAAGAAAGTAACTTGTTATTTTAACTAATACAGTGTGCGGACATTCCTTTGTGGGTGTTTGGGGACCACACTGTAGCTTGCATCCCCTCCTGAGAAGCTAGGCCCTGATTGCTCATCCATTGCTACCAACAATAGAGAATCTTGGCTGGGGTCCTCTGTGCCTCTCCTCTACCATATAGAGAGCAGGAGTACAGACCCCCCTCCAGTCTTTACAAAATCAACCTCTACACTTGTCTGGCGTTGGAGTTTTCCGGCTGTTCATTTTCTGTGCTTTTCCTGTCCACCTTGTCCACTGCTCCCACTGGTTTCCATGGTGGTTTCACTGGATAGTTTCGCAAATGATGACCCACTGAACCACAATAGAGACATAAGTTCTGCTGTCTTGTTTTGGCTCTTTCTTCCTTAGATATGGGACCCGAACACCTCCCAACTGCATTGGCTCAGGATGACTTTGTCATTGGATGAGTTCCGGAGTCTTTTGAACGAACATAAAATGATCTAGCCTCTGATCTGCCACGATCAGACCCCCGGTTCTGCAATCAGTGGTCCAGTTGTATTGTCAGGTCTATGAATTCAGCACAACCTGTAGGAGTATTTACTACTTGCGCTAAAATATCTTTGAGTTCTCCTCTTAATCCTCATTAAAAGAGTGGTTCTCTTCTCCTCAGGGCAATTGGTCTCTGCCACTAATCGATTAAAGGTGGCTATATAAGCCAACAATTCTTGGTTACCTTGGCGTAAAGAGAGCAGCTCATTATCTAATGCCTGTCCCTGGGCAGGATGAACAAAAAGTTTCTCTAACTCCTGCCGAAAAAAGCAGGAAACTTCCTCAGTAATGTATCATCTTGATTTACTAAGGGTATGGACGAGTCTGCAGGATGTCCACCCAGATATGACAACACAAATGCCACCTTGGCCTGATCTGAAGGAAAGACCCCAGGTCTACATAGAAAGTGTAAATTACATTGGTTCATAAAAACTGCAAAACGCCTTGGGTCCCCTGTAAATCTCTGAGGCTGCTAGTGGAATGTTTCTGGGTAGAACTACTTGTTGCGGTGGACTGGGAATGGAAATTTGACCCTTTGAAACCCCACTACCAAGTGGTGCTTGTCCTGCTTGGGACTGTAGCAATTGGTGACCCAATTCAGCAGTGCGCTCTCTATTAACCACCAACTCTCTCCTAAGAGAGTTGGTTTCAGACCTCGCTGCATGGACTTCTGCCCTTAACTGTCATGGATGGCACTCTGTTAAGAGTGGCACAGGACACCCAGGAAGGGTTTGGGTGGTTGTGCCGAAGTAAGGTGGACAGATAAGTACACACACAGCTGAAAGTATAGAGAACGAAGAGTAGGCAAGTGTAGCAAGGAAATAAGGTACAACAGAATGGATTCCCTCTTGGGGTGTATGCAGATATAGGAAAAGAGTATTCCACGGACCTTAGGAAAAACTCTAGCCTTCTGCACGGTTTGCTATAACAGAGGCCCACGCTGTTTGCTCATGGCTTGGAACAACAGCTATGGGTGTCTGTAACGCACGAACGAGATAAGGGAAGGGGCAGAGGTTGCCTGACGGAAACCAACAGACAAGCTCTGTACAAAGGGGTCTACAAACAGTACAAGAGAAGACACTAACAGACAAATCCAGGTAAAAGGAAGTCGATAAGCAAACTAGCAGAAGGAAATGAAGGGAAAGCAGTATAACAGGATTGGATAGGGATAAAGAACAGAGGGTTGAAAACAAGGAAGAAAGCAAGGGAGCAGCAGTCAGGAAACAGGGGGACTGCAATAACTGAAAGTAATAAATGCAGATAAACTGTTGTGGATTGCAGAGGACTGTAGGGTGCAAGGTAGAGAGCTCAGAGGAGCAGGACAGCAAGGAGCAAGTCCAAAGAAGCAGGGCTGTAAGGAAGGGAGCCCAAAGGAAAAGGGCTGTAGGCAGAGGCGTGTAGCAAGCTGCAAGACGGGTTCCAGAGGACAAGGGCTGTAAGCAGCGGAGAGATGCAGACTGCAAGGCAGGGAGCCCAAAAGGCTAGGGCTGTAGGCAGCAGGGTGTAGCAGGCTGCAAGGTAGGACGCCCAGAGGATTCGTGCTGTGAGACAGGGAGCCCAAAAGGCTTGGGCTGTAGGCAGCAGGGTGTAGCAGGCTGCAAGGCAGGACGCCCAGAGGAGCAGGGCTGAGGCAGGGAGCGCAAAAGGCTAGGGCTGTAGCAGGCTGCAAGAAAGGACGCCCAGAGGAGCAGGGCTGAGGCAGGGAGCCCAAAAGGTTAGGGCTGTAGGCAGCAGGGTGTAGCAGGCTGCAAGGCAGGACGCCCAGAGGAGCAGGGCTGAGACAGGGAGCCCAAAAGGCTAGGGCTGTAGGCAGAAGGGTGTAGCAGGCTGCAAGGCAGGATGCCCAGAGGAGCAGGGCGGATGGTAGAAGGCAGCAGAGCGTGATCGGCTGCAAGGCTGGAACCGGGAAGGGCCAGGGCAGAAGGTAGAAGACAGCAGAGCGTGATCGGCTGCAATGCAGAAAGCCCGGCAGGGCACTGGATCAAAAGCAGGTGTAAGCAGGAAACCGCATACATAAATATGTAGCTCGAAGCAAAAAGGTGCTGGAAGGACTCTTAATGCAAGAGACTGAGCCCCTGCACGCAGCAGCTTTTATACCGCCCTGCCCAGCACAGAGGCAGGCTAATTGGTCGCGCCTGGATCAGAACACCTGCATAAAATCTGCCTCCTCCCTCTCTGTTCCTGAGCTGGTGGAAGCAGAGCAGATCCCTAGGGCTTCTGGGGATTGCAGTTCCGATGATGACAAATAGGAATAGCCAGGAATAGATAGTTATAGCCAAGTGCATTGTGGTAAGTGTAGTTTGTTGGGAAAAATAGAAAAGCACCAAAGTCTCGCAAATGGTAAATAAGGTCCAAGAAGTGAATAGCGGTTGATCCAAGAGTTTTCTGTAGATAAATGAATAGCCATTAATCCATAATGATCGCCAATGTATGTGCCCATGGCGCAGGCATGACATTAACTCTCCCAAAAGCTGGAATAAATTTCAATTCCTATGTCCTCCATTGCGCTCAGGTCGATTATCTTAAGTTCTGGCTTTGCATTCTGTAACGCTTACCTGGACTCCTCGGATGCCTTCTCAGCCAGTGGATCTGTTACTTGTGCACTTTTAAGATTCCTTTTCTGTGTAACGACCATAATAACAATAGAACTACTATAATATCTATTTTTCTCAGAAATTACTGTATAGCAGTGTGCCTTTGGTAATCCCTCCCTTCTCACCTGTGTTTGTTTTGTGGAGCTCTCCATCCTGTATTCTACAGGGTTGCGTTGGAATGACAAACTTTGAACTTGGAAGGCTGCAGTTTTCAATGGACTCTTGTATCACTTTACTCAGTAATTTCCTCTTCCTCGGAGGAAAGCTCTGTCTCCTCTCCTTCCCCTTCCTCCTCACCTTGAATCTTTGATTTGGAATCCCTCTCCTCCTGAGGCATCTCTAACGTATTGAAGAAAGGTGGAGAGAATACAGATTCTTTTGGATCGAGGAAACATGAGCTCTTTGGTGGATTCAATGTCTGTCATATAATCGCTGCGTC
The DNA here is from genome assembly GCF_040938575.1 of Ambystoma mexicanum. NCBI lineage: Eukaryota > Metazoa > Chordata > Amphibia > Caudata > Ambystomatidae > Ambystoma > Ambystoma mexicanum. The sequence continues at coordinate 156,653,401 of NC_090937.1, forward strand.
TGGAAAGGGCGTCGGCCAAAAGATTCTGGGAGCCTGGTATGTAAGATATCAAATTCAAACTGTGCAAAAAAATGAGCCCACCTGGCCTGATGAGTGTTGTAACATTCAAACTGTCTCAGAACCTGAAGGTTCTTGTGATCCGTGTGAATGGTTAACGGATGAACACCCCCTTGAAGTAAATGGCGCCACTCTAGGCAGGCTAGCTTCATGGCCAAGAGTTCCCGCTCGATAACAGAATAATTCTTTTGGCTACTAGTGAGTGTCTTGGAAAAATAAGAAACAGGATGTTCTTTATCTCCACAGCATTGCAGTAAAACTGTTCCTACTGCTGCTGAGGAGGCGTCGGTCTCTAGGATGAACGGGTGGCTCTGATCTGGTTGACGAAGTTTGGGGGCTGAACAAAAGGACTGTTTCAGTCTACAAAAACTATCTTCAGCATCCTTGGACCATTTAAAGGGTAATGAAGAGAGGTGATGGGCAAAACCTGTTGGGAGAAGTTGGGGATGAATTTCCTATAGAAATTGGCCAATCCGAGAAACTTCTGGACCTCCTTGACAGTCTTGGGTGATGGCCATTCCAGGATGGAGGAAACCTTTTGAGGGTCCATGGATACGCCTACTTCTGACAGAATGAAACCCAAGTACGGGATAGAGGAAGTAGAGAACACACATTTGCTGAGATTCACAGAAAGATGGTTGGCATGCAATTTGCGGAACACCTCTCCGACATGTTCCTCATGTTCTTCGGGGTTTTGTGAGAACACCAAAATGTCATCCAAGTATAGGATTGTGGTTTGACAGAGAAGGTCAGAAAAAAGACGGTCCATGAATGTTTGAAAAATTGAGGGAGCATTAACTAACCCGAAAGGCATCACTTGATACTCGTATAGACCAAGGGGTGTGCGAAAAGCTGTCTTCCATTTGTCTCCTTTAGCTATCCTGAGTAAGTGATATGCGTTCCTTAAATCCAACTTGGTAAAGATTGTGGCTCCCTGAACGGCTTGGATGATATCTGAGATCAATGGCATAGGATAACAGTCTTTAATCGTGACTTTGTTCAGACCCCTGTAGTCTATGCAGGAACGTAGTTCTTGGGTTCCCCTCTTAGGAATGAAGAACAAGGACGCACCTGCTGGAGATTTAGATAGTTGAATGAGATGGTTGGCAAGATTCTTATCTAGGTCCTCCTTTAGGAATCTCTCTTCCTCTAAAGACAAAGGGTACATACGTCCAAAAGGGACTAATGCGTCAGGTATGAGTTCAATGCAGCAATCTTCGGCGCGGTGAGGAGGTAGTTCAAGCGGAATCCTTTCAGTGACTACTTCCGAGTAGTCCTTAAGATAAGTGGGCAAGCAGTGTATGGCACTATTCTCCGAACTACATACTGCCTTGATGATTTCAAAATTAGGCCCAGGAAGACAAGTCTCTTTGCAATACGGGGATTGAAAGCTTAGAAGGTTTTTTGCCCAGTTGATAGTTGGATTGTGTCTACGCAACCACCCAATGCCTAGAATTAAAGGAAAATGGGTGGCGCGGATGATGTCGAACACAATCTTCTCAGAATGTTGGTGGACTTTCATGATGAGTTCTTCCGTGGTATGAGTGATTAAGCCAGAACTGAGAGGTTCGCCATCAACTCCTTCAACCTTTTGATCTTCAGACTTGGCTACACGAGGTAGCCAAATCTTTTCAGCCCACTGCGTGTCCATGAAATTACCAGCGGCCCCGCAATCCAATAAAGCTTGGGTCTAGATGTCGGATTCATCAATTCTCAGAGAAACGTCGATAACCATGAGGCGGGAGTCTTCCGAAGTGAGTGAAGAAGTCACTGAAAGAGTGGCGTAAGGACTAGGATGCGCCCCTCGGAAGTTAGTCCTTACACTTACCGAGGGTGATCGTTTCCCGATTGTCTAGGGGGAACCTCAGGGCAGTCCCTGAGAAGATGCGTAGAGGCACCACAGTACATGCACAAGGAGCCATCTCTTCTTCTCTTCCTTTCTTCTGGTGTAAGAGGTGCCCAAATTGTGCCACTTTGCATGGGTTCCTCTCTTGCTTGTCGTTGAGTCGAGGAGGAGGTGGAAGAAGGTGCTTCAGGGAAAGACGGGATGTTTCTGTTCTTCCTTCTTTCAGAGCAACTTTCAGTCAGTCGAAAATCAATCCGTAGTACCGCAGTAAGTAGGTCTGCAAACGCTGGGGGCCGGGCAATGCAAGCAAGTTCATCCTTAAGTTCCTCCTTTAAGCCTCTGCGAAATATGGCGTATTGTGCCTGCTCTTGCCACCCTGCCTCAGATGCTACTTGCTTAAAGGACGTGATATAAGGCAACAGATCTGAGCTCCCTTGTTTGATGTCCAAGAGGTCTTCGGAGGCTATGTAAGTGGTCTCGGTTCTCAAAAAGGTTTGTTGTAGAAGTGTCTTGAAGGCATTGTAATCTTGGAGAACTGGATCACTTTGGTTGACTAACGGGGTGGCCCAGCTCAGGGCGTTTCCAGTCATGTGAGTTATCATGAACCCTACTTTAGTATGGTCGGAGGAAAATGTATGGGTTCGAAAAGCAAAATGAAGATTGCAGGCATCTAGGAATTCTTTCACCCTTTTGGGTGTTCCATCAGATTTTCCTGATACCAATGGGAGTGGAGGAAGATCATTAGAGGCTTGTTCCCTCTCAGTCATCTTCTGTTGTAATGTTGTATTGGCACTCTTAAGGTTTTAAACCTCGAGGTTCAAATTTTGGACAGCTGCTACCAGTTCCTGGAGCTGTTGTGGCGTGGCCATGATGGTCTGTGGGCGTTGCAAACTAAAACTTTGCTCAGTAATTGCCTCTTCCTTGGAGGAAAGCTCTGTCTCCTCTCCTTCCCCTTCCTCCTCACCTTGAATATTTGATTTCGAATCCCTCTTCTTCTTGTTTCTTAAAGATGGCTTCTCCTTTTTTTTTAGTAGATGGGGGACGGGCACGAAAGAACGCCACAGTGCCACTAACTAGTGGGCTGTGGACGGATCCCCGTCCACGTCAGCTCAGGGGAAAAAGCCTGAGGCATAAAAAAACCCTGTACCCGATCTGAAGTTGTTGTAGATAGTGCCACTGAGATGCCGTTGTCCGAGACTCCAAAACAAGAAAAGAAGGTTCGAGGGAGATAAGCCGGAAGTGGTCGGAACAGCGGTAGAAGGAGGGCAAATAGTGTTCACGGTAAGTTGAAGGGCGAGTTGAATGAAAGAGAAACAAATAGGATGGCAATGCGAAGCCGGAGAAGGCAGGAGTGAAGCAGAGGAGAGAAGTGCCAGTGAAGCGGCAAGGAGGGAGAGAAGGGGAGAAGCAAGAAGGGCAGTTTGTTTGTTTATTTATTTACAGAGCGCTCCATACCCAGGGGCATCAGGGCGCAAACAGAACGAATATGCGAGGCTTTCAATGTTACAGAGATATACAGTTGTGACAAGTAATAGATATATACAATAAAAAAAAAAACATTTTTTTTACAGACATGTAAAATATACAAAATCCTCAGCCATGAAAAATATCAATATCTATACAGCGGTGTAAAATATACATTTATGTACGGGGGTTGTTGGAATTCAAATGATGGATGAGGTTCCTTCTAAAGTGTAAATAGGGTTGATCTGCTCTCAAGTTATGTGGCAAGGAGTTCCAGAGTGTGGCAGCTTTCACCGAGAAGCTGTTACCTCCAATGGTGGAGAGTTTAAATCTAGGAATTATCAGACAGTTGGAGTTAATAGTTCTAGTTTGTCTAATGGATGGCTTTCTCTTTAATTTATCCATCAGGTAGCTGGGGGCAGCATTGTTGAGGGCTTTATGGGTTAGGGAGGCCATCTTCAATTTGATTTTGTTGTCAGTGGAGAGCCATTTATGTTGTAGTAGTGGAGATGTGCTCTTTTATTTATGCAGAGGGCAGCTCTCAGGGCATTATTTTGTAGGATTTGTAGCCTTTGGGTAATAGATTTGTTAGCACCACTATATAGGGCATTACAATAATCAAGTCTGGAGAGTATGAGGGCTCTCGCCAGGATCATGCAGCTATCATTGGATAGGAATGGACTGCCTGCTCTTATTAATTTACAGGTACACGCAGTGGTGGATGCTAGTGAATTGACCTGTTTAGTGAATGACATAGTGGCATCCAGGTAAAAGCCAAGAGTTTTTACCTCCCTTGATACTTTGATAATGTTACCGTCTATGTTGAACTCAGCGTATTCAAGGCCTAATTTGTTAATATTGGCGTGAGTGCCCAGGATGATGAGTTATGTCTTGTCATCATTCAGGCATAGGCCATGAGATGCCATCCATGCCTGAATGATGAGATGCACCCTATTCACCAACTCTCTGTCCTTACTGTGATCCCCTGAAAGTGGGAGGAGAATCTGAGTATCATCTGCATAGTTGGTGTAGGTGATACCCAGATGGTCCAGATCGTCGAACAGAGGTTTGGTGAAAATGTTGTATAAGGTGGGGGAAACGCAAGAGCCCTGGGGGACTCCACAGGTGATAGGAGAAGGGTCTGCTGCAGCTGAGGGGGAGAAGACTTTCATCGTTCTCTCGCTCAAGAAGGATTCAATCCATCTGATGGCTTCAGAGGAGAAATGAGCAGCTGAGTCCAGGTGTCTGCAGAGACCTTGTGATCGACAAGGTCAAATGCCGCAGAGAGGTCAAGTAAGAGGAGGAGTGCCGTCTTTCCCTTGTCCCTCAGATCATCTATTTGGGTTTTCAGGTCAATGAGGGCTGTTTCCGTGCCGTGTAATGGGCGAAAACCTGATTGTCTGGAGCCTAGTAGTTTGTGTAGTTCTAGGTATTTTTGGATCTGGACGTAGGCTACTTTGTCCAAGATTTTCAGTAGAAAGGGTACAGTGGTGATGGGGCGGTAATTGGTGGGGATAAGAGGATCAAGTGTCTGCTTCTTAAGGAGTGGGAGCACCCAGGATTGTTTTAAGTTGGAGGGGATGTTGCCTGAGGAAAAAGATGCATTTATGAGTTTGGAGATGAAGGGCGATAGGTCTCTGGCTGCATCCTTGATTATATGTGCAGGGCAGATGTCGCCTTTGCAGTTCGAGGCTTTAAGTGAGAGTATGATTTTCTCAACCTCCAGGGTGGTAGTTTTAGTAAAGGAGAATGAGTTGGTGTGTGTACTAGGTATAGCGTTGGGCTGAGGTGTAGGTGGGTTGGTAAGGTTTAAGGAGTCTTTTTTTGTTAAATTTTATTTTGTAGGGTATTTATTTTATTTGCTAGTGCCTGTTGGATGTCTGTGCACCAGGTCTGGTCCTTGGTGCAGGTGTCTGGTATGGCGATGGGTGACTCAAGTTCCTTCAATATGGAGAAGAGCTCCTTCATACTTGGAATTGGCAATGCGGTTGTTGTAAGAGTTCCGTTTTGCTAGACAGATTTCAGCTTTGTACTGACGTGAGATGGTGGTTAGAATGGCTTTCGTTTCGCTAGATGGGCTTAGTTTCCAGGCGGATTCACATTTTCTCTTCTTTAAGCGGAGGGCTTTGAGTTCGGGTGTGAACCATTTATTTAGATGGGTTTTGGGCTTGCTGGTACGAAGTTTAAGTGGGGCAATTTTGTCCATAGTATTTAACATGATTTTGTTGTATTCGTGAACTAATGTGTTAGGATCTAGATTGTCTGGCAATGCGTTAAGCGTTGGAAGGATGGCCGGGGTAATTTTTTCTACTGTTATGTTTTTCCTATTTTTTTTTAGGCAGGGTGGTGCCAGTGGCACAGTTATAATAGGTGCTCTAGAGGTCAGTAGATTAAATGAGACCAGGGAGTGGTCGGTCCAAGGTAGTGGAGTGATGGAAGAGATGACCGCTGAGCAGTTAACATCGGCGACCCAATCTAAGGTTCTTCCCTTCAGGTGGGTGGGCGAGTTGACTTTTTGTGAGAGTCCGAGTGATGAGATAGTGTTGGCTATGGTAGTTGCATGCGTGTCTGCAGGATCGTTAAGTCCTAGGTTGAAATCACCTAATAGCAGCAATTGTGAAGTAGTTTTGACATTGTTGGATAATAAGTTGTGCAGATCCTCCTCGAAGGACCCAAGCGGGGCCAGGTGGTCTGTAGACCAGGTGGATGGTGAGAGATTGGGTGTTGTTTATGGTGAGTTTGGCGGTGAGGGATTCACACGATTGCAGGGTTTGGGAAGGGGCTAACCTAAGAGCTAAGCTTTCTTCGGATATGATGGCGATACCACCGCCGCGGTTGCCCACCCAGTCCTGGATATGGTATAGCCATCTGGGATGGCCAGAATTAGTGACGGGCCTGCTGCATTGTGTAGCCATGTTTCAGTTAGAGCAATGAAGTCTAATTTGGCTTCAGTGATTAGGTCTGCAATATCAAGGGCATGTGCGACTAGTGATCTTGTGTTAAGGAGAGCTCCTTTGTAGGAATGTGCCTCTGTTTTTACTGTGATATTCGTATGAGAGATTGGTTTAGACTTAGTTCTGGGAATGGTAGGATTTTTGATGGCAGGAGGGACGGGTGGGTGGTTTAGGGCAATAGGTTCTCTAGTATAGTAGCCTTTGGTTACATGTTTGGAGTCAGAGAGGAGTCTTTGAGGCGGCTCATATAATTTAGTGAGTCTAGCACGAAGTTTGTTGTTTCTTTCAGTGGTGGGACAAGGCTGGGAGGCAAGGGTTGTAAGTCCTGACCTGCAGTAGTGCCTTAAGCAGGAAGGGCCAGAATGATAGCTGGCTATATTGGATTCATTAGGAGGAATAGTTACTATCACAAAGGGGGAGGCTCCTGAGTGGGTATTCTGACTGATAATATCAGGGGATGCGAGCATGGCCATCGCACAGAAGGTGAATAATACAGTTAGCATTTTAGGCGTGTCAAGTGGGGGGAGGATGACAGTCTATATGTCAAAATGCAGGTAGGTGGAATTCAGAGGCGCAGTGATGGGACAGATTCTAGTATTCAAGCGCAATATTATGGCAGTTCGAGCACAGGAGTAATACGGCAGTTCAAAGCACAATACCATGGCAATGGGTCAGTTCAAGGCGCAATATTATGGCAGTTCGGGGGCACTGGAATAATAAGGCAGTTCAAAGCACAATACTATGGCAATGGGTCAGTTCAAGGCGTAATAATATGGCCATTTGGAGCGCAATAGCATAGCGAATCGGGACACAATAATATTGCAATTTAATATGTGTAATGACGAATAGCTTATGGAACGTTGGGCATAGCGTTGGTGAGGTGAGATTTGTGCGAACGCGTACAGATCGGAGGTAGCTTAAAGAACGTAGTGGTACTTGAAAGCAGTGTGCGAGGCTCCCGGAGGAGATCATGCACGAGGCTGTTCATGTGGATACGTGCATTCATAGATGTAGGTTACAACTTAGATTTACTATTGTGAGTAGAACAGTTATATATATATCTCTGGGGTTAGTTACCTTTGAAAGGTCGGCAAAGTCTGGGGGTAGTCGGCCAGGGGTTGTGGCTAACGGCGTAGACGGCTTAGGACAGGCACAGGACAGGTGTAGTCCTTATAACGCTGTCCTTGGCACGCAGGATGGCTCTCGCCTCACGGTTTCTCATAGGCTGGTGAAATGGGTGCGGACAGCCAATCACACGGCTGGTTGTTCGTGATGAGTCTCAGGAGCTCGAGCCAGCTCACACTGAGATAGGGGCGGCCATCTTGGAGCGGTGGATGCCACGTGCACTGTAATGGTGCCGCAGCAAATAACAAAGGTGAATGGTACCGTCGAAGTAGCAGGCGGATTCAACGAAAAGCGGGCACCAGTATGTGCTATATGGGCACGATCCTCTGCTTTAGTGGGAGATGGCAGAAGGATAAATACAAAGCGAAGGTTAAGCCCTATGGCTTACCTACTTTGGCGTGAGCAAGCTTATAGCCTGCATCATGATGGCTCCGTCGGTGGGGCCAACACTGCTCCTGCAGTGATCAGGGAAATGCTCCTGGTCCTCTGGTGCTGGGATGATGAATGGGGCACAGGACAGGTGTAGTCCTTATAACGCTGTCCTTGGAACACAGGACGGCTCTCGCCTCACGGTTTCTCATTAGTAACAACCGCAAGAGAAAACACAGGGAGCGTCACCAACAAGAGAAAGTCTAACGTTGCAACGCGTCGAAAAGACGGAAGTACAAGGCTAAATACTTCGGGGGGGAGACGCGCTGCAACAACACGACCGTTAAGGCACGCAGAAGGAATAAACATGTCGGAACCACTAGCGGCGACCATTCTTCCATCGATCCCAGATACGCCACTTGCTCCGTGGCATGACATCTTGTCTATAATGTATTTGCTTTTCTAGATTTGTCTTCGGTAGGTATTTGGTGAAAATATGATAGTTTGTTAGATTCTGAATAGTCCCTACGTTGGAGAGATCTCTCTAATATTTTTCCCTTAATCTTGCAGGTTCTTGGATTTCGGAAAAGTTAGTGGCTGTGGATGACTGCGAAATTGCTCGGGATGAAGAAACGTTTAACAAACTTAAGTTCGTCTATGCGGAGTAATTGCAACCTTCAGGGAAGAGCGTGGTAAAAACTAAGCGGTGAAAGCTTGAAGAAACTTCAGCTATTAAAATCTTCGGATTAAAATCTGCACCAAGATTGTAACTTAGTTAAACTTCTTCTTTCTTATTTCTATTAAGTTGGTTCGTTAATGAAATACCTTTTTGTTTGCAGGTTTTCGGAAAGCTGAAGAAGAAATACCTTCGGAAGATGCAGAGTCTGCTGGGGAAACTTCTGAATGAAGGTACTGTGACCGTGAACAAAGACTACTGCGATGAAGATCCTGCGGCTGTGAGGAAACTTCTGACCGAAGATGCTGCGGCTACGAACAAAACAGCTGACTGAAGAAACGCTTCGGAACCGCTTCGGAAATACTTCGGTTCGGTAAGTCTTTTCAAATACTATGGAATTCTGATGCTTTTTTTGTGAAAACAAATGTCTTTGTTTGTTTCTTTTGAGCAGGTTCTGTGAGGAGAGACGCCGGTAGCGTTACCCGCTGTCAGCAGAGCAGACGCGAAGCAAGTGCTCCAGCAGAGGCGGGGCTTAAGTAGCTCCCTCTGCAATAGGTATAGAGTGTGCTGTAAGTTATCTATGGACCTAGCAGCGGCCATGTTTAGTGTATGAAAACCACTGTAAGCACTATGAGAGCCCATGGGTGCACATGCTAAGGATGGTACAAATGCCATTTGTGCCAGGCTTGTATCCGTTGTTGACCTGCTGACTGATATGATGTCCCTTGCTTCTCTTGTATGCCTGAATAGGAACTGTGCTCTTTTACTGGGATCATGACAGGGTGCTGCCCTTCGGATTAAAATCTGCACCAAGATTGTTCACGAAATGCCTAGCCCCAGTAGCCGCCCATCTCAGGTGCTCAAGAATCCAGGTCTTCCCTTACCTGGATGATTGGTTAGTGAAGGGAACCTCCTAAACACAGCATCCGCAGCAGTGGAAACAACATCACTTCTGCAGGACCTAGGGTTTTCAATCGATGAGGACAAGTCCTCGCCTCTACCTGCGCAAAGAGTGATTCTTCAAGGGGCAGACCTTGACACTCGAGTCCCCAGAGTACGCCCCTCTTCAGACATAGTGACAGCAATGCAAAATCTCATCACATGGTTTAGGGACAGGACAAACTCTGTCAGGCAATTCAAGTCATTTTTGGGCCTGATTGCATCCTGTATCTTCCTCATAGCAAACTGCAGGCTAAAGATGCGACCGCTTCAGGAGGAACTGGACAGCCAATGGGCTCAACACAACGTGTCATGGGAAGACATTGTTCATCTCACTCCAAGTTTTCACAGGGCACTCAGATGGTGGGCCTGCCGCCCCTGTCTTCTACAAGGTCTCCCTTTTCAATCCCCTCCTTCCACCCTGCTACTGAGGAAAGACCCATCACTCTCAGGGTGTGGAACTAATCTAGACAACTGCGAGGCCAGCAGTATATGGTCACCAACAGAATCTCATCTACACATAAATGTGCTTGAATTCAGGGCCATTTGTTGGGCTCTAAAGTCCTTGCTTCCAGTTTTGACAGGCCAGATGGTGACAGTGCAGATGTACAGCACCACGTTGATGCACTTCACAAACAGACAAGAGGGCAACAAGTCCAACATTCTCTTGCAGGAAGCACAGCAGCTCTGGAACTGGGCACTTTACCACAAAATTCACATGAGAGCCGAGCACCTTCCCGGCAAGGACAACATCTTAGCAGACAAGCTCGGCCAGCATTTCCTACAGTCACACGAGTGGGAGATCAACACGAAGATCTAGACAGAATATTCCACATTTGGGGGAAGCCCAGCATAGATCTGTTCGCAACCCATGAGAACACCAAATGCGGTCAGTTCGGTACCATGCATTCTCCATACCATAGAACGGAAAATTCCTTTACGGGTTTCCACCGACCCCCTTTATCTTGCGGGTACTGCGCAGAATGATTGAGCAGCCCTGCACTGTGATACTAATAGCGCCCATGTGGGCATGGCAGATCTGGTACCTGACGCTCCTTCAACTAGCGATCAATAATCCGGCCTATCTCCAACCCCTCTTGCACCTCTTATCTGAGCAGAAGGGGGAGCAACTTCACCACAACCCAGCCAGTCTATCCCTCAGGGATTGGCTGCTCAGCAGCAAAAGTTTCACAACCTCACGCTAGATCCCGAATGCTGGGATATAATATAGGCTGCAAGGGCTCCGTCTACTAGACTAATATATTCCAAAAAGTGGAAATGGTTCAGAACCTGGTGTCTACAGACTAACACAGATTCCCTTGTGGCATCTGCAGAGCAAATACTACCTTACCTCTTATACTTAGCTAAAGAGGGTCTAGCAATATCTTCCATTAAGGTCCATCTCTCGGCTGTGGCCGCTTACATAACCAAACTTCATCAGTGCTCCCTAGTGTCTCATCTAGCGGTTAAGACTTTTCTCAGAGGACCCGCATGCTCTTTTCCCAGACAAAGGAAAGTTGCTCCTCCATGGAGCCTTAACACAGTACTAGCCGCATTAATGAGAGCACCATATGAACCCATACAGAGGTGTGATTTAAAATTCCTATCGTGGAAGACAGCCTTTCTTGTCACCATTAGATCAGCAAGGCGCATCAGGGAGTTACAGGCTTAGTCTGCTGTACCCCCTTTCACAATTTTTCACAGAGGTAAGGTTGTTTTATTACCTCACTCTAAATGTATTCCTAAGATCATGTCTGAAGCCAGTCTGGCGGAAAGGATCATTCTACCTACATTCTTCGGCAGCCACAGTACCACTGACGAACGTACACTACATTCTCTGGATGTGGCAAGAACACTCAAGTTCTGCTTAGAACAGACCAAGGAATTCAGAACCTCAGAAAGACTATTCATCGCATTTGCAGGACGAACCAAGGGCAAATGCATATCCAGCCAGAGCCTAGCATGTTGGGTATCCAGCTGCATTGCGCACTAACATGAGCTCAGAAACAACCCATTGCCAGCCACATCCACAGCGCACTCAACCAGAGCGAAGGCGACTTCAACATCTTTTCAAACAGGCGTGCCCTTAAGGGACATCTGCAGGACAGCCACATGGAGCACTCTCCACACTTTTGCCCGGCACGCCTGCTTGGAAGAAGACAGCAAAAATGAACCTGCAGTGGGACAAGCAGTACTCCAGCATTTATTTGCTTAAGGTAGGAGCAGCCTCTTTTTCCTTTTGTTGGTTATTGATTGACTCTTCCCACCATCCCATAGCATGTGTTACTTGTAGCCTCATTTTGCATGCTATAGGTATTACATGATATATGTGTGTATGTATGTGTATGTGTATATATATATATATATATATATATACATACACACACGTTATGGTTACTAGTAAAACCGAAAAACCACAGAAATTCACCAGTTATGGTAAGCTAAGCAACCATAACTCGCACCACCACCGTGCACTGCTATGATTAACACCCAGGACATCAAAGATGACATCACAAATGTCATTGATGACATCACTGATGGCATCATATGTGCATTTAGTTTTCATGTAAAGCCTCCACAAGGGATTGTCATTATAATGTTGGCTGAAAACTATCAGAGGTCATTGGGAGAACTATCATGAGATGCATAGTTCATTAAGCAAATCATTGCTATAAACACCATTGCATTACTGAGTTCTTTCCAGTGCATGAACAAACTCATGTACAAACTTAGGCATTGTCTGCAGCATGCAACATAGAGGTGCAATATTCAAAATCTTGGATAGTAAAATGATGAATGCTTTTGTTTGAGTGTTGCATACTTTGAAACATAAGTACCCACCAATGCTGTACTACTACACACAAAACATAAAGAGAGCACAATGCATACAAATAAAAAAGCATATACAGGGAAAGTAAAGTAAGAAAAAATAACTGCAGTATTACCAGAATGTGTTCATAACCTAACTAACTTCATGCACAGAAAAGATTGCTGTGCTTCAGGGTTCCTTCTTCCCATATGTATCATATGATGTGACTGAACCCTAAGGAAAGTAGTGTAAGAACATATGAGAAGGGTAAGGTCTACAAATATAGTGCCTTTTACTTTTTTAATTCCTGACTGACAGTGAAGAAAGCCACCAGGCCTAGATATCTCAGTGAACAACAAAAAGAGGGACCCAGACATGTGATGTCATCAGAGATGTCATTAATGACATTTGTGATGTCATCTTTGATGTCCTGGGTGTTAGTCTTAGCAGTGCAAGGTGGTGGCGTGAGTTATTGTTGCTTAGCTTACCATAACGGGCGAATTTCTGGGGGTTTTCAGTTTTACTAGTAACCATAATATGAATAGGTTGTTATTAGTGCAAAGTAAGTATGAAGTGCCTTGTAAAAAGCTTTTGCAGTGAATTTTATAGGTTTTTAGTAGCATAACTTAACCATTAAGTCCCTTTTTAATAATGTTTTTTCACTGAATTTCATAGGTTTTTAGTAGCGCAACTTAACCATAACATCCCTTTAATTACATTTTTTTAAACTGAATTTCATAGGTTTCTACCGAGAAACCCTTACTTTTACTAATGTACCATACAACATTCTAAACCCCCTTGACTCCTATGATAGCCATAGTGTCCGTGGACTGTGCGATTGTCCGCGGACATTGGGTAACATCCATACTACCAAAATGCTCAGGGGATATCTCATATGTTAGTATACATCAAAGACACTGTACAGGTTAGATAAACAGCACGTAGCTAAAGTACAAAGAAATAAAATACTATAGTAATTGTGCACTTAACACACCAACAGTGCAATTCCGTAAGATATAAAACATTATGGAACATACCAAAAACAAAAATAACCTATGCCTCCTGCAGAATTACCTCCCAGCTCCTTCATATAAAAAGTGTGAACCAACTATCAACAGCGCACTTTCCAGACCTCTAACAGCACAACTGAACAACAAATTGGTAAGTGCACTACATGTATTCCTACAGCAGAGCACTTTTTTCACTATACTACCGTAAACAAAAAAGTTATCTTTTTTTTTTTTACATGGAAATATCTAACACCTTGGACTGGCTTGAAGAAAATCTTCCTCACGATAAAATGAATGAAGACAATGATACTATTGGTACAAAATGCATTTTTGAAATTAAGCAAATTGATACACATGTACTGCATATATCTGACACATTTTTCTTTAACAGTACATACAGAAAATAACATCAATACCAAAGAAACAGAGAATCATGTACAAGTAAAAGGACATATCAAACAACAAACCGACACAGTGCAAAATCATGTAGTGCAAATGTATCAATTATTAGATAATTTTCTTGATTTGAAACAATTCGTACAAAGATATATCATGGGAAATATTATGTACCACTGCCCCACCTGTACCTGTACCCCTTCTACTTGTCGTAGCCAACCATCCCCACAAATTCCCCATAACCAAAAACGTTATGATGAGACCTCAATCCGTTCCTCCCCTAACACCCAACCTCTAGGAACCCCCTATCACCCTATATATGTCTCCATTTGTGCTTTTCCCCTCTCTTTTATAATTTAAATATTAGTGTGTGAAAATAAAGTTATATGTATACTGTTTCTGTATGTGGCTGTGTTTTTTTTTTTTTTTCTCAAAGCCCATTTGAGAGTCCGGGAACAGTGCGACTGTCCAGGATGTCCGCAATTAATCAAAATAGGGGTGTCCTAGGGCACTAACCCTGTTCATACAGTCCGCAATCAAAATGGGGATGTCTGTAGGACACATAACCTGTCTGTAATTAACCAAAATGGGGGTGTCCTAAGGACACTATGCCTGTTCGTACTGTCTGCAAACAAAATGGGTGTGTCCATAGGACACATAACCTGTCTGTAATTAACCAAAATGGGGGTGTCCTAAGAACACTTTATCTGTCTGTAATCAAAATGGAGCTGTCCGTAGAACACCGAGCCTGTCCGCATGGCCGCAAAATTGTGACTCACTTTTAATTAGTTCGAGGACCCTTTCCCTGTCCGGCCGACAACCTGTGCGCATGCACATCACACCCGTGGGTTCCTAAGAACATATTGCGTGTCCATAACCATCTGCCACAAGTGTGTTGCACTTTTAATTAGTTCGGGGACGCAAACCCTGTCGGTAGAACACTTATACGCATGCGTACAACTGATCACATGCTCAATAGGTTGCCTACGGACACACCTCCCATTCGCGAACCTGTCCGCGACGTCATCATGTGACTGCACCCACACTCAGCGTAGGCTCTTGTCTGCAATCAGTGTCTGTGTCCCCGGACATCAAAAAGTGCTTTTTTTGAGCAATCAAAGGTGTTTTGCTACGAAACATCACCTCTACGCACATCCCAGACCATGCCCCTGGTGATGTGGATACTTTTTGAGCCTTTTTTGGTCAAAGTGAAGCGCTCTCCAGCACCCCTATAAAAGGCCACACCCTAGAACTGCTCCTCATTCTGTTTTCGGATACCAGAGAGAGCATTGCTCATAATTCCTGGTATCCTGAATTTGGTTTTGACCTGTGTCTGCTGTCCAACATTTGAAAAGCATTCTTCTACCAGCTTGTTCTACTGTGCTGTTGGGACTTTTGGAAAATTAACCCAGATGGCAACCATGGCTTCTGCAGCTGCCTTGGCTTCAGCACAACCCCCACCCCCTCCACCAACACCACCTTCCCAAAGGCCTGGAGAGGGGGGATGAAGCGGAAGATGAGGATGAGGTAGAGGAAATCCTTGCTTGGGCTGGCCATTGTGAGTCTTGGGTGTGGAGGCTATTTACCAACATTGGAGGGGTACCCAATGCACGTTGCAAACAAGGTGCACTGCACTGACTGCGAGATGGAGCTCAGTCGTGGAAAACCAGGTTTGTATACCTACGGGACCACCACCATGCGACGATACCTAAACTCGTTCCACAAGGCAGCTCTTCAGAGGGTTGTCCCCTACGATAGAACTAGTAGGTTGATTTCCTCTACAGCATCCTCTTCGTCCACTCCGGTCACCACAAGAGACACTCCTGTGGGGCAGCGAATCCCTGAACCAGCTTTGGAAGCCATACGTGATGCAGTAGTCCCTTACCTTTCAAGGGTCACTGTATTATGTATGTACTGCGACGTGGTACTCTGCAGGGGGGAGTAATTTCAAAATGCTTTCGAGGCTGCAGTCCGGGAGCATGAGAAAGACTGCCAACTACCTAAGTAAGGCCCACCCTACATATTCCTCTCTCCACCTGCCTTTTCTTATCCCCGTAGTTGGTGTCCCTTCCCGACCCTCCTTACCTTTGCTATCCTTGTGTGTTGTGTAAAAAAAACCAAAAGAAATGCAAAACCACAAAAACAAACAAATAAACGGTTCTTTTCAGAGCCACCTTTCACAGTTTAAAAATAGAAGTGCCAATGAAATGCTGCAGGGCGCTGTGCATTTTTAGAAGTCTGCAGACAGTCCGCAGACCTTTAAAACATTTTTGCCACAAGGGTAACAAAAACATTGCCCTGTTTTTCAAGAACAACGAGGTGGCTCTGAAAATAACCTTTTTGTGGTTTTTGGTATTGGAAATGTTGAATTGGTCAACTTTTACTGCAAAAATGGTTGCTATAGTTCCGCAAAGGCTGTAATGCATTTTGAATATTTTGCAGAAAAATCTGATTGCCAGCATCAGTCAGATGGACTCCATCTCTGCGAAAAAATGTTTGTGCTGCGAAACATAATATTTTCATTGTGGAAAGAGGACATGCCAACATCTCTCAAAAAAGCACAAACAACCTTGTTCGCATTGCATCTTGCTTTCTCCATTTGCAGACCAAACGAATAAGAGCAGAGTCACATTTCTCTCTGCGCAATACAATAAAAAATTACTTGAGAGTTTGGAAACATGTACATCACTTTCCCAAGTCCTTCTTTCATTGCAAACTCTGACGCGATTCCAGTAACCTGTCCTAAACTAGTCCCTCCACAATGAATAATAATAATGTCTAGATGACGATGTGTCACCAAAGTGGCACAAAGAGGGACCAAATCCAGCCACTTCATTCTGCGAACTCCATACCACTGCACAGCCACATGATGGAATCCAAGATCTGCAGCCACTCTATATTTCTGTGCATGCATCTCCAACCAATGTATCCACAAGTCTCCCAAAATCCAGACACTCTGCTTCTTAAAAGACATAGCCATAGTCCTAGGCATCTGCTCTCCTCTAAGGAAACAGATCTTCTGATACAATCTTTCCTTACAAACCACACCCAGTAAACCTTATTCACCAAGCCCCTAACATGCAGAGTCCCATTTCCATGCCTACCAACCACAAAATCCCCGGATGTAACATGTGCGTTCCGCAGACTACCGTAGTGTCCGCAGACATATCGTACAATTTGTGGGAATAGAGACACATATTTCAACCAGGGTAGGAGATTTAAATGTAAAGGTGGCTCTGAAAAGAGCCCTTTTTTTGTAAAGGTGCTTGTAAACAAACTTACTTTTTAATTTTTTTCATATTTTCCTCTTCTTCACATTCTCACAGACTTATAGGAACCTTTTCAAAGCATCCCTTTGATTGTACAACCAAATAGCATTTCCAATAGTGGATAGAGAAATGCCATCTGCATTGAAAAAGTTCAAATTCTGAAAATTGATTGATATTTTATTTCTATCGCGCTCATACACACGTGTTTAATGTTGTCATTGTCACTTGAGAACATTCCACAACTGCAAGAAAATGCAGACATTCCCCTGTTAACAACACAGCTTGCAACATTTTGCTGGGGACATAGTAAATTTGGATTGTTCCATAGTGCTCTAGGTGTTATATAAGAAAAAAACACCTTCACAGTAGGAAACCACATCAGTTGCTGCACCAACTGCTTCAAGTTTATAAGTAAACTTCCAGCACTAATATATCCCAAATGCTCTCCTGCACAGTGCAGTATCAAAACATCAGGACAACCAACAGTAGCCATATCTCTGCACAAATCAACAAAGCCTTCAAATGACGGCTTTGCACAAAGTTTCAAAAAGCCTGTACACCTGGAAAACCAAGCCCTCCAGAAATGCTTCTTCCCTCAGCATACCTCTGCAGATAATGAACAAAAATATCTCCCACTATCCACACAGTAATCCTCTGTCCCTCCAACATTAGCCATCGTCACTGCACAGCTAAAAAGGAATGAAAAAAACTATAACCCTCCCTTCTTATACAACACAGTGTTAAAATTCAATTGGCTAATTCTCAACTTTACTCCCATTTCCATGCAAAGCAGACTCGGAAGCGCCGGATGTGGCATGCCCTGTCAGTGAACTCCTGCCGTGTCCGCGGACATCATAACACAGACAGCCCTTCTTCCCTTTCCACTTCACTCTTTGATTGGCTACTGGTGAACAGTCAGACAACTATCCACCAGCCACATCCAAGACCTCTATTTCTAACTCTATCACCACAGTTCAGCAGATTAGATCTACTGTTGAACACTTTCACTGCAAGTCTTCTGTCACTGGAAAACACCTACAGCAAAAACTACTGTAATACTCTCCAAGATTTCTGCTTCCAGATTGATCTACATCTACATACATCAACACAAAATACAGATATGAACATTTACTGTATATTAGAATTGCAACTCTATTATAAATGCAAATAAAATACCTGCATTTACCTTGCAAAACCAACAAAAAAAACATACTGTATTTTCTCACATCCCATCATCAAATCTATCTGCTTTACTAGTTTGCATTTACCAAAATCACAAATTGTAATATGCAAACTATAATGTTCTTTCTATTTCTCATTTTCACAACCACTTACTCCTTCACACACGTTATCAAATTGCTACAATGGACATACAACTGGGAACCAGTTTGTATTTTACCAAAGCATTACAAGCAAACAGATCACATGCATTTCAACAGGGTGTCTGCTACTTACTTTCCATAATCTACTAAACAATCATACCATCATTTTCCCCATCTCCTACATCAACTTACATTTACCGACAATACTGTGCCCTTACAAAACTTTATTTTAATGCCCACTTCCATAATTATTTTAAACATCTTATTGCAATTTCATCAGCAATCTCTCTAATGTATTTGCAAATAGGAAAACGTATATTGGAATTATGTTTAAAGCAAATTGATGAGCCACACCCTAACTAAAATGCCCCCAATACACACAAAGTAAACTGCATATATATTAGCAAACCTTACCAAGTGCATCCTTTGCACAACTAACAAAATGCACCATTTTTGCATTCATCTATATAGAGAAAAATTCATCAATTTGTACAGACCGAAACATTCTCCTCAACAATCTATATATCTTTCTAAACCTTTTTTCTCACCCTCGTACAACTTCCACTAATCTATTTACACAGTAAATACTATAACACATCATTTCAATAGTGCACCAAATACAAAATAATTACAAATGCTCCACTAACTACCTTACAATGATACTAGAACTCCAAATTACCCTTTCATATATACACCTCCATCATTTATCACATACAGTACCTCAACTTGACAATCTTTCTGCAAATTTAACTCATCTATTTTTCAAAACAAATTACTTCACAATTAACACATATATGTACGAATTCCTTCTTTTGCAATTACAGTAAAGACCACACTCCTCAAGGCAGTGGTGTTTCAAGTGCAAAACATAACCCAGAAGTAACCTCCTTTTTACAGCCAACAAAGTAAGTACAATACTATTGTACTGTTCTGCCTATTACTAAGATACTGCACTGTTCTTTTATTGCAAACCATACAATTGTATGAACTCACGATTATTTCATGCAGTATTAATAATTGCATCTAAACAGGTGCACACTTTGTATTATCATATAAACACCAGCATAGTAACACACATATACGAGTACATCCTTCCCAATCTAAACAGGACATTGCACAAGCACACACCTCTACATGTATGCCTACTCTCATACTCAGACACTCAAACACAGTGCACAAATATACAATGCTCAACCTCCAAACCCACAGTTTTTTTTCTCCAACAGACACCAAAGAATGCCTACCAAAAAGCAACTCCGTAGAAAGCAACACAGAAATAGAGCAGATCAAACTAAAATTGTACAAAATAAGCATCCTCCTCTAGCAGAATCTAGCCAAAAAGTTCAAACAAAACAGCTATTTTGTTCTCTAAACCAAACTAAAACACCTTGCAGGAAAGAAACTGTGACTCCTCTTTCAAAATGAGAAGCTTTCAATAACCCCTAGTGCTAATACTGCACTTACCAATGTTAATATAGCCCCAAGAAAACATTCCAAAAAATACATTTTACAAAAACTTTCCACAACAGAGTCCTTAAACTTTTAAAAACAGGCAAAAAGCCACGCTCAACCCTTAAAACGTAACGCAAAAAAACGATTCTGGAAGCTCTCGTAGACAGTGCAATGGTGCTCAAAAGGAACATATTTTATATTAACTTTAAACAGAATGAAACCACTAACAAAATGAATTGGTCAACTACAACAACTACTTCAAAACAAACAAAATATCAGCAGAGATAACTTTGGAAACATCTGCACAGGTGAGTGGTGTCACACCACCAGCACCGACCCATATTTCAATGAAGAGGCATACAAACAAAAGCAAACAAACTAAATTGCCATACATAGCAGTGGTCGAGGGTACGAAAAAGTAGACAATATAATTATGGAAGAAGAAACACTTATTTCAACAATACCCCCAACAAACTTAGCATCAATTCTCCGAACCCATACGCCCTGTCTACAAATGGCTGTGCACATCAATGTGTAAAGTGCACAAACAAACTTTCAAATCTTTGCAACAGTTCTTCAATCGATATGTAAAAGACAAGGTAAAAATTAAAATACTGCAAAGTATGGATTTTTGTCCAGTGCGCAAATACACAGGACTACGAGGACATTCATCATCCTGCATTTCTGGATCTGCTTGCAAAAGCATCTTCCACCATATCAAACTGTTAGCAACACACCATTCTGGTGTAAGACATCTCATTCATAAACTGTACTTTGCAAAAAATCTTGCTTTGGCACTGCACCATGTCAATAACATTCTCCTACATGGTACAGCCAAACAACTCCTCAAACAAATAGAGAACATCAAAAACAAATATGTTGGAAATTAAGAGCTCCCTGAAAATCCAGTAACTTTAGAAAACAATACCAACATTCTTCCCAATGTCAACCTTCTATTACAGGCATACAAAAAAGAAATAAAGTTTAAGCGAACATCTGCTGAAGTAAGAAATAAAGTATGTGTATGTTGCTGCAGAACTTTTTATAGAAAAAGCTGCACATCTTTAGATATAATGCACAAAATAGAAGACAATGAGGAATCCCAATGGTTCCAATTAGCTCTCTATCTTATAGCAGAAAGCAAATATGAAATTACCAACCCCTCAATACTGTGCACATACTGCACAACAAAACTAGACTATAACGAAATGCCTTCACGAGCAATCAGTAATAACTTAGAAATATACCCACTGCCAAAACCACTCCAACAGCTTAACCTTTATGAGAGCATTATAATCCAAACAGTACACCCATTTCAAGCGATAATACGCCTTCAACCAAAAACAGCAAAATTGCCTCCCTCCGAAATACTAAAATGAATTCGAGGCAAAGTAGTCTATTTGCCATTAGATCTAAAAGAAAATTAGATACTCTAGGGGTACAGTGTTCAATAGATCAATCTTTGATTATCTTAGTGAATGGTGTACCTACAAAAGACAAAACAATTTGGCAACAACTAGTAGACTTAAAGTTAGAGAAGCCCTAAAATATCTTAAAGACAACAATGAATACTACAAAGAAATAAACGTTGAAGAAAACCTGAGGGAAACCACCCAAATAATTCAGGATTCCTCAGAAACTGGACAATTTCAACATTTAGATCACTCTGCAGCCTCCAATATTTTAGACCACTATACAATTCACCCATTACACTGCAAGGACAGCATAGACGATGCACTGGAAACATTCAAATGCGACAAGCTAAAGAATCTGGAAAAAAAGTGTAGAAGAACAAGCCTTTGCTCTTTTTCCTACTGGAAAAGGTTGAAAGTACGATGAAAGGTGCAGACAGATAAGTACATCAGAATACCGCTCCTTACGAATGTATTCTGAAGACCCCAGATTCAGACAAAATGTCGAATATATATTTCACCCCCTGTTTGAAAGTGAACTAGCAGCTCTATGTTACAGAGTTGCATAGACATAAAAAACAGTTGCCAATTTTCAAAACATTTCTGCTATGCAGCTACTTGATAAGGTGCAAGAGAAAGATTATGTTTTACAGTCCAGTATTACAAATCTCTTGGCAAACATGCGTGGAACAAAAGAGTACTGGTTCCTACGTCACGCAGATGTACGATGTATGCTTCGCAACCTTGACCCACCCACATGGTTTGTCACTTTACGTTGCGCAGAGTATGCATGGGTGTCATGATTCCTGCCCTTCATGTCCCCAGCCCTCCAAGATGTCAGGCTGGAGCCAGGCCACGATCACCTACATGGCCCTCAAGGGCCTCTCCATCCCTCCAAAGACCCACTTGGAGTCAGACTTGGCACTTGTGGCACCAGACTCACTCACTCCCATAGGATAACATTGGGGATTGGACTTGTAGTGCATTGATGGGGACAAGATGGATGCCCCCACATATTTTGGTTCCCAGAACTACATGTGCAGTCTAGTCTTTTGGGTGTGGTTCAGCCCAGAAACACCTGGGATACCCAGAGACTATTTAAGCCATGCGCATGCTGAGAAACATGCTTTGTGTTTTCCGCATCTGCAGCGTGACACTCGCCGTGTTCGGATCGGTCTCCAGTAGGCCTGCATCTTTCTTCTGTGCTCAGCTCCTGCAAGAACAAGAACACTGTTAGGAACATCCTTACCTTGCGGCGCTTCTGCCCATCATTCATCGCTCCTTCTGTTCTGCGGGCATCTTCGGCGGTGTCATTCCCATCCCGGCACACCGCTTCCTAAGGAAAAGGGAAAAGAACAGAAAAAAGGCATTAGTAAGCATTCAGCAAATCTTCGCCTATTTTTAAAGACTGTACGAGCTTCAAACGCTTACCTGAATCCCAGCCGCTCTGGGGGAACTCTGTTTCCGGAACTTCTTATCCATCTGCAAAAGGGAAAAGACCCTCCAGGTTAGTGTGGAAACATCTAGAGGCGCCGCATACCACACTTACTCACCGCATTTCTTCTTCATAACCGGCATCCACGCTGAAAACGTCGTGGCACCTAAAAGACACAGAAAAATAACTCAGTTCAATACAAATACGAAAGGGTTGCAACGCACATCGCGCTCTCACTCACCTTCAGCGCTACTCATCTCAGCAGCACACTGCCATCCCCGGACGCCAGCCATCATCTAAGGAAGGAAAGGACCGAAGTTAGAGAACTGTTTAAAAGACTCATTATACTTGCCTGTCGGACTCTTGCCAGTGAAGTAACTAGGCAACAACGAGCCCACATAAATCAATGCGCCCCTGCGCTGAAGGCAGGACGGAGAGCACACTTTCCAAGAAAACAAGGTGAGCTGTGGATCAAAGGGAAGGGTTGGACCCCGGGGAAGAAGGGGTTCAAGCACACAGAGACAATAGGGAGTTAAACTCTACCAATCCTGTGTTTCAGGCCCAGTCTCCAGTCGAGTAGACTCCAGGGAAGGGTTCGAGGTCGTAAGAGGTCAGAACAGGCTGAGTGACGTCCCTGTGGATACCAGGTGAGCGTTATAATGGGAAGACTTGCCCGAATTCCTACGCATAGCTAACAAAAACAAAGCAGGTATTGACATAAAAACACTAGGAGAACTCTGTTCTGTGGATCCAATTAAACGTATCAAGGTACTTCCATCATCACTTTATTGCCATGCGCCACTTCATTTGTAATAAAACAGTTCCTCCCCTCGGGGAAGTAGAACACTTCTTTTGGAGAAAAGAATATCAAGCCAGAGGAGCACCACACATCCACATGCTTTTGTGGATTAAAAGTGCGCCAAAATTTGGTCAAGACAGTGATGTCACTGTTTTGGACTTCATTCACAAATATGTCACATACAAAATCCCTTCAGAAACTTCACAGAGTGACCTACATGTCCAAATTTTGCACTTTCAAAGACACAAATGTGGCATATATTGTCGGCGCAAATATAAAAACAAAGGCAAATATTACACCAAATGCTGCTTTGGTTTCCCTAGACCAGTTTCAACAATAGGCTAAGTGGACAGCTCTGTGTCTTCAGTTAGATGCAATGTGAAAGGTAATTTAACTAAAGCATAGAAAACAGAGCTAAAAGACCTCTGGGATGACATCGCATCTGACGAAACACTGACACAAAATTTGTACATCTTCAGTATAAAAATGCTCTCCCATAGAGAATGTGGCTGCTACGAAGCAGCAGACCGTTTAACCGGCACCGCCTTGTATGGTAAATCTGAAAGCATAGTCTGGCTAAGCCTTGGTCCTGCTGCATCCAGAAAAAGAGTTCTTAAATCATACCAAGATATAGAAATAATAGCCAAAAACTATCCCAACAGCCAGGACATTCTGAAAAACAGCTTATTAGACGCATACTACCCAAACAGAAGTACTGCTTTGGAAACCATGTGCCTATACCAAATAGCCGAAAACTTCTCATACAAAAATATTAAACCACATGAGAAAAAAGGTAAATACATAGTGAAAGATTGTGAGGGCAGCCTAGTTAAACTTAACAAAATCAACCTCATTAATCATATGAAGCTATCTGTAAAAACTCCTCAGCATAAAGAATTATACTACATGTCCTTACTGCAACTTTTTAAACCATGGAGAAAGGAAGAATGTCTCCTATGAAGATGCTTTCAATGCAACTGAAAGCACCATAACCGACAAACTTTACAAAGTACAACAGCATGTTGGACAATGAACGCCAACAAGAGGAAGAATTTCAAGAACTAAATATAGACACACCTGAGAGCAGTCAACCTTCTCTAACAGAAAGCCAAGAACCTTTTGGACAACCACTTATAGCAAATAAAGCAGAATTAGCCATGACAGAAGTAGAAAACACCATGCATCAGTATGTCCAATCTGCAGAAGACTTTGCTCTAATGAAATCACAACAAAATAATGAGCAGCGTAGCATTTTCCTAGAAGTAAAAACAGAAATTGAACATTGTATACAGCACGAAAAGTAAAACGTGTACCCCTCAAGACAATAAACCTGTACTGCTCTATGTAAGTGGTCAAGCTGGTTCAGGTAAAACATTCTTAATAAAAATCATCAAAGTTCCTCCAACAATTAATAAACAACAAGCTTTCAGCTGTTGTCACTGCCCCCACAGGTTTAGCGGCCTACAACATAAGTGGTGTCACTTTACACCGATTACTACTTCTGCCAGTAGAGCACCAAAACAAATTAGGCTACTGCAAACTTTTAGGAGAAGCTGCTATGGAGCTACGCAGAGTTTTAAAACACATGAACATGCTTCTAATAGATGAGGTGAGCATGGTCTCCTACCTAATGATGGCTTTGATTCACCTCAAACTGCAAGAGTTCCTTAAAACAGACTACGAGCAACTCTTTGGTGGAAAACATGTTATTGTTTTTGGAGATCTTCAATTACCACCAGTAAAAGGAGAACCTATTTTTAAAACCTTAGGACACAAACTGCTGTAAAACTCTAGGCAGCATAGGAAATGTAAATCTCTGGCAACATTTCCCAAACAAAGAACTAACAGAAAACATGCGTCAGTCTACAAACCTCACCTATGCCAACATTTTGAAAAGTATTCGGATTGGTGTACTATCTAAGGAAGCACAATCTATCTTCTTATTTATTAGCATTTTTAAAGCATGCAGCTGCCCTAATGCATCATGGCACTGTTACAAAGATTCTTGCTGGTTACAGGTTATAAAGAATGCTTGCTGGTTACATGGCAATCGGAGGTTGCATTACATCTCAGAGGTTGCATAGGAAGGTGGATACAAAACAGTCATAGGTTACATTGCATCTTCGCGGTTTCATAGGATGCATTCAACTTAATTACCATATATGCTGTGTGGGGAAGTGGAAGAGCTAGTTGAACAGAGTGGTTTTGAGGGATTTGCGGAATGTGGTTAATGAGAGTTCAGCTCTGAGCGCGTTGGGTAAGGCATTCCCAAGTTTAGGTGCTATATGTGGAAAGGCAATGCCTCCGGCTTTTGCGCTTTTGACTGGTGGAACGCAGAGTTGGTTGGCGTGGTGACTTCTTTTTTGGCCGTGTCGAAGTGTCTCTTGATATGGTTTCTGTTAGTTAGGGTGGGGCGATGAGATTGATGCATTTGTGCGTTAATGTGTGGATCTTGAAGTGATCCTTTCCTTTACTGGGAGCCAGTGGGCGGCTCACCTGGCCTGGGAAATGTGGTCCCTTTTGGGGATGCAGAGGGCTGCGCAGAGCACGTTGTTTTGTACTGTTTGGAGCCTATTGAGGTTTTTAGTTGAGGTGCCTGCAAGGAGAGCATTACAGTAATCAAGTTTTGCTTCTTTTGTGGCGTGAGCGATAGAAAGGCGTTTCTGGGAGGTGAGGAAGGGTTTTATAGCATTTATCAGTTTGGTAGTGTGGGCAGAGGCAGAGGTAATGGCGCTAACCTGTCGTGACATTGAGAGGGTCGAGTCAATGTAGACTCCAAGGGTCTTCACTGAAGTGGAGACTGGTATGTTAGTGTTGTCGATGGTGAAGTGGTTATATTTTTGCTTGAGCTTGGGCAGTTTTTCCTTGGGACCTAAGGGGATGACCTCAGTTTTGTCTACATTTACGCAGAGACCATTGGCTGCCATCCAAGTTTGGATGGTAGTGTACATTTGAAGGAGTGCTGCTGCGTCTTGGTCGTATGAGCAAGTGAGAGGGAGAAGGACTTGGGTATCGTTGGCATAGTTTGTGTAGGCTATGCCGAGCGAATCCAGCATATCAAAAAGTGGCTTTGTAAATAAATTGTAGAGGGTAGGTGTGGTGCAGGATCTCTGTGGCACTCCACAGTGGATGGTGGTGGGAGCTGCATTGGCCTGGTCGGAGTAGACCTTCATGGCCCTTACCTCTAGGAAGGGGGTTATCCATGAAGTGGCTTTGTTTGAGAAGTGGGCTGCTTTGGAGAGATGAGCGGTCAGGATGTCGTGATCAACAAGATCAAACTTTGCAGAGAGATCTAGGAGTAGAGAAGGGCAGGTTTGCCCTTGTTCATTATTTTGGTGATTTGTTTTTTTAGGTCTAAGAGGGCGGTTTCTGTGCCGTGACCTTTGTGGAAGCCTGGTTGTCTCTTGCCTAGGATGGCATTAGATTCAAGGTAGTGTTGGATTTGGTTATGGGCAGCTTTGTCTAGAATTTTGAGGAGGAAGGGACGGTGGTGAAGGGTCAGTAGTTGTTTTGGGCACATGGGATCTAGGGAGGGTTTCTTTATCGGGGGACGGACCCAAGCTTCTTTTAAGCTTTGGGTGCTATTCCTGATGAGAATGAAGCATTGATGAATGCAGTGATAATAGGGGTCAGTGCTTCGGTGCACTCTTTAATGATTGCTGGTTGGCAGATGTCCCCTTTACATGTGGAGGGTTTGATGTGTTGGAGGAGATCTGCAACTCTGTCTCTGTGACGTCCCTGAAGGAGAAGATAGGGGTTTCAGGAAGAGGAGTAGGATGGATGGGCAGTGGCGTACTGTCCTGTTTGGGAAGTTCTCTGCGCTGTGATTGGATTTTTCTTGGAGGCGCTTTACTTTGTGTAATGAGGGCTGCCTGAATCCTGGAACAGCAAGCTTCGTCTTTATTGGTTTTGTCTGGGCTGTATGTGGGGAGGGGGAGGCGATGAGATCTTTGAAGATCGATAATATTTCCCTTGATTTGGAATTGGCTGTGGATATTCTGCAGTTGAATTATTCCGATTTAGCTGTGAATATTTTTTGTACATAGATGAGATGTCTTTGAATTCTGTTAGAGTGGATTGGTTAGGCGTGGATTGCCATTTGGCTAGGGCCAGGCGTTTGCTGGCACGTAGGGCTGATAGCTCATCCGTGAACCAGGAGTTGGTATGCATGGATCTTTCGCTTTTTTCCTCCAAAGGAGCCATCAACTCAACGGCTTGGGTGAGGGTTTGGGCATAGACTTTGGCAAGAGAAGTGGGGTTGTTTTCAAAGTGTGGTTTGAGTTGAGGGATGTGAGAAGGGGGAGAAGGTTGATCTTGGTTCGTTTTTTGGAAATTCTGACTTTAGCTGGCGGGGCATGAGAGAGTGCTTTGGTAGTAGGACTTGCAGGTATAGTGAGTTGGACACAATAGTGGTCTGTCCAGGGGTGGGCTGAGATATTGGTAATGGAGGAAGAGCAGTTGTGGTCTGCAATCTAGTCAATGGAGCGACCCCTAGGTCTGTCGGCGAACCCTAGGTCTGTGAGTTCTTAAGCAAATGATAAGGCTGCTTAGTCCTTTGGGTCATGCAAGTCTAGATTGAGGTCTGAGTAGGATGGTTTTAGTGGAGCTGTTTAGGTTGGTTCCTATGATTTGGAGGAGGTGCTTTTGGTAGTCTATGGTTGTATGTGATAAGGGTATTTATGGTGCAGTTGGGAGATACTTAGTTTGGCAATAAGGAGGTCAGCGTTGTTTTCCCAAAGTTGGTTGCAAAGTCTAATGGGAAGAGTTTCCTTGGAGATGAGCGCTATGCCTCCACCTTTTGGATGTCATGTGGTCCTGTCTCAGGATGGTATATCCTTGAGGGAGAAAAAGAGAGATGGCTGGGCCTGATGCTTCATGGAGCCAGGTTTCCGTGATAACCTGTAGGTCGAGGTCATGGGAGGTGATGAGGTCATTAATCTCAAGTGTGTGTGGAGGGAGAGAGCTAGCGTTGGCTTTTTGACGGTGGGCATTAGTGGTGGGGCAAGTGGGAGAGATATTGGTGAGCTTGTGTGGGGAAGTGAGTTTGGTGCTGGGTGAAGTGAGCATGGGCAGGGTTTGGGACGAGTGAGGCCGATGCAGGGGTTGGTGTGATTGTGTCTGCCGTATGTGTGAGAGCATGATGGGGGTGCAGGAGCTTAGTCTGTGGTTTCTGTAGTGTGTGATGAGGAATGCATGGGTGTACGTTCAGCTCAGAGCATGCTCTGAGTCTGAGAAGCCTGGAGTGTAGGAACAATTGATCATCTACTATTGCAGTGTGGTGGCTGTGACCGGTGGCATTCGTGGGTGTAGTAGTGGTGTGAGGCCTGGAAGGAAGTGGTGAGAAATGTCTGTGAGTGAGAGGCATGATGCTAGAGAGTCAGGGTACAGTGAGAAAGGGAGCTAAGGAAAAGGTGATGAGATTAACGGTGGTAGTGGATGGTGTGAGTTGACACGGGAGTGATGTCGCTAGTCTGTGGGTCTGTATGGGACACATTTGCGTGTGCATGAGGTATGTGGGGCAGTACAATGCAGGCTAAGAGTGGACACAACAATATAGGCAGCAAATACTTTTTGGATCACCAATGGGGCAGTACAATGCAGCCCAAGTATGCACAGAACAATATAGGCAGCAAATACTTTTTGGAGCAACAATGGGGCAGTGCAATGCAGGCTAAGTGTGCACGGATCAATATAGGCAGCAAAACCTTTTTTGGAGCAACAATGGGGCAACAATATAGGCAGCAAATACTTTTTGGAGCAACAATGGGGCAGTACAATGCAGGCTAACTGTGCACTGATCAAATTTTAGTACAAAAATGCTTTTTTATGGTACATGGCATGACAGACGGGCGTAGTACGAGGCGTGTGCTAACAGCAAGGGGTGGTACTACTGCCTTCAAGGCTGGTCGAGTAATGCAGCAGTGAGGATGCAGCAAGATGGCAATAAGAGCGCTGCTAGGTGCAATTCAAAGGAAACTGTTAGGGGAGCGGTCATGGTGCTCGCACGCAGTAGGTGGCAGGATAACATGTGCGGTTGGCAGAGTGTAATTAGGCATACATAGTCGGCGAAGAGTGTTTCTCGAGTTGTCCTAGTTGGCGACAGGAGTCGAGGTGTATGTATGCATGTGTGCGGTGTTTCTGTTGATGGATAAAGTTACTTTTGCCATGATTAGCTTATGCAGTATGTGTCAGGGAGGGTAGCTTATCCTGTTATCCTCTGTTGTAGTCGTGGTGGTAGATGGTGGCGTGACTGGCCCCTTGGATCCAGAAGGCCCACACAGGGCCACACAGGAGTTGGCCTTCTACAGCGGTCCTTAGTGTAGCGAGGGCCCAGCTTGCGCTATCCTATCTTGAATACTAGACGCATCCATGACCTATACGGCCATAACACATGTGCTACTGATGTCATGGAACAATTAGCACACAAAAATGTAAAAGGTATGTCCTTAATGCCAACTCTTGCAAGCTGTGCAAAATTCAATTAAACAATGCTGAAAAAAGAAATGCAACCACTGGTACAAATTAACTCCATCGACAAACTGGATGTTCACGGTATGACATTACCTATGTGTCAACAAGCCAGAGCACGACTAAATACCTTAGAAAACTCTATCCCTAACACAGCTTGTTTAGACAAAATATTAACACTGTGTTTAAATTGTAGAGTGATGCTGAAGCGTAACCTTGATGTGGAACAAGGTTTAGTTAATGGAGCACTGGGTACAGTTGTAGGCTTCCAAACATACACACGTGAAAACAGCATTCAGTTTGTCAATGTTCACTTTGACAAACTTTCAGAGGTTAAAAGAATAGGATGCTCAACAGCCAGATTCCTTCTTTTCAAAGACATGTATGTACGCAGAGAACAGTTTGCTCTGTCTCTAGCATATGCAGTCACCATTCATAAATCGCAAGGTCTAACTCTAGATCCAGCATTGATTGATATTTGCAGCACAGTTTTTAAAGAAGGTATGAGTTACATAGCACTATCACGCCTACATACACTCGAAGGACTATTTCTAGTCAACTTTGATGCAAGTAAAGTCAATGCTGACATTCCTTGTATCGTAGAGTACAATAGACTACGTGCACTCTACACAACGCATCTCAAAATGTACCCTGTTCCTCAAAAACACAAACCTTGTAATAGAAAACTCAAGCAATCAGAATTTACACAAGATCTCCCAATAGTACCACCAAAGAAACTGAAATTGGCTCATACTCTATCTACTAAAACCACCTCTGCAAAGAAATCTCATGGACTTCCAGCAAATGACTCAGACACAGAACTGCCTGGTCTATTCAAGTTTTCCAATACAACTGGTGTACATTCCTATGCAAATGTAGCAATCAATATTATGTTCCAATTGCTACCAATTCTTGAAAACATTTACTTAAATGGTGCAGACCAGTTGTGTTTGCAAATGTTAGTCCTTTACAGAAATGCAACAAACAATCCTAACAACACTTAGTATTTCTGGAAAAAGACAGGAATTATACTACTGTGCCGAAATGGTGAAATTCACAATAAACACCCAAAAGGATCCACAAGAATATCTAATGTACTTACTGCAAGTACTGGAAAACAAAAACGTACCTATAAATGAAATCTTCCAGATTTCATACAATTGTAAACATACATGCACTCTCTGCAACCATGTAGTGCAGTAACAAGACCCCAATGAGCGCTTTGTGTATGTATGTATCCATACCTAACTGTGATTCCATTTCAACACCTGGTACAAAATGCAAACCATGGCATGTTATGTACTACTTGCAATTCCGATAATCGTTCCACTTTACACATACAATCGCATAGCGAACAGAACCTTCTTGTCATGCTGCTGAAGCCCTTTCCACTCCCATATTGGGGGACACCAGAAATGATCGCCTAATATCACGCACCATCCACCGTGCCCAGAGCTGTTCACCTAACACCAACACTCTCAGTAAGTCAGCACCCAGGGCCAATACCAGCCCTAGAAAACCTAATTCCAACGACCCATGTAGCCCCACTAGAGTAGACAGTAGATACCCCTAGACAGAAACTTCCCACCAGTTTTCATGGTGCCCTCATCAATGTGCGGTCCCTAGTAGCTCACGCCATTGAAATACACAACCTCATCATTGATCTCAAACTAGACCTCTTGGTAGTCACCGAATCCTGGCTTCACCAAGCCTCTGGGCCCCTACTATCATTAGCTATACCCCCAGACTACACCATACTTAGAACAGATAGATCCCACTCACACGGCGGTGGTGTTGCCATTATAGCCAAGAACACCCTCCAATTCAGACACTGCCCCATTGAGAATATCACAGGCTATGAATTACTCCTAGCTAAATTTGCCCCAATGACAAAACGACTATTAACTATAGTAGCCTATAGAGCCCCGAACTCCAACAGTAATCCATAAGTTGATTTACCACTTTTTGTAGCCCCTATGATCAAACCTAAAACCAAATGTGTCCTCTTAGGAGACCTCAATTTAGGGTTCAAGAACATCTTAGATACTAAAGCAGATGCATTACAATGCTCACTAAAGGATATGAATTTCACGCAATTAGTGGAAGCCCCGACCCATGCTAAAGGCAGAACACTTGATTGGATCTTATCTCTCAACACGGTCATAACTATAGAGTCCATTACTCCTCTTGCTTGGACTGACCATCACAATATCAAATTCACAATCAATGTTGATGAACCACCCGCCCCCCTTATCACAACCACACATACCTACGAAACTAGGAACCCCCAGAAGGTCACCCCAGATAACCTCATGCCACTACTAAATAAAGCTTTTAACTCTACCTCAATCACCAGTGGCAACCCCTGTCTCTTAGGAATACATATCACAACTGCCTCCCCTCCACTGTCAATGCAGTAGCACCTCTAATGACCAAAACTAAAAGAACAGATAAACGCTCATGCTCCTGGTTTAATGATGATATAGTAATTCTCAGAAGAACCAAACACGCTCTAGAACACGCGCATAGAAAACACCCCACCACAGAATCTGGAACAACCTTCCAGTTGGCCAATACACTTATGAAAAAGCCATTATCACCCAAAAAGCTAATGCCTACAATACTCGTATTAGCAATGCTGCTTCGGACTCCAAAGAACTCTACTTAATAGAACTAGAAAATCCCACACCCATCACGAATCCTACTAACTCTAGTAAAGAATGATGTACCACCATTATCTCTCTCCTGCAAAACAAAATCGCCACCAAAAGACAACTATTAGCAGATAAACCATTACCCACTAACCATGACCTCACTTCCAAAGCTAACACCAAACCTACGTTCCACTTCTCACCGGTTTCTCAAGAGCTCGTGCTCAATACAATATTTAAACTCAAAGCATCCAATTGTAAAGGAGACTCAGTCCCAGCTCAAGTAGTCAAGTCTTGCGCCCTACCCCTTAAGCCCATTATAACTAACTTTGTTAATGCCTCTTTCAAAGCCAATTTGGTACTGCCCAGTATTAAAGAAGCCTGGGTCACACCATTACTAAAATAACACTCTTGATCCCACACTACCCACCAACTATCATCCAATAACAACAGCACCATTCCTACTTAAAATCATTGATAAAATAGCGTACAATCAAGTCCAAGCTCACCTTGAAGATAACCAGTTCCTTGGAACTAGACAATCCGGCTTTAGACCTAATCACAGCACAGAAACGGCCCTCCTGGATTTAAAAATCTAGATGGATACCATCAGAGACACAGGTAAACTATGCATTCTTCTCCTGGATCTGTCTGCCGCTTTCAATCTTGTGGACCACAACAAACTCTGTTCCACACTCGAAAAAGACTTTAACTTCTCCTCGGATGCCACCATGTGGATCAAATCCTTCCTGGCAGAACGTACATCTGGAGTGTCTATAGGGAAAGAATCAGCAGACCCCATTCCAGTCCTCATTGGAGTACCTAAAGGCTCACGCCTCTCCCCTACACTTTATAATGCATATACCAAGCTCCTCTTCGCAGCTCTATATGACATGGGTGTCATCTACACCAACTTTGCCAATGACACCCAGATCCTTATTCCACTCTCGGGGAACTACGCCCAAGACACACTAACTATTAACAATATCTATGCCATAATACAGAACTGGATGGCTCTAAATAGTCTGTGCCTGAACAATGAGAAGACAGAGATTTTCATTGTGGGATCACAATTCAAAATAGGTATGCTCCACTCAAACTACGCTGCCATCAACATCGATGGCACAATGATCCCTGTCTCAAAGCAAGTAAAAACCCTTGGAGTATACCTGGACGCCAACCTAACCATGACTAAACATATCAATACACTTTCCTCCTCATCGTCCTACACTGCCAAACTAATAGCCCTAAGCCGCTAATTCTTGACACCAACTAACTGCATCACATTGGCTAGAGCATTGATATTATCCAAACTGGACTACTGTAATGTATTACTACTCGGGACCACCGCTAGCAATCTCAACAAACTCCAACTAATCCAAAACAAGGCATTACGGGCCGCACTAGGAATGAAAAAATCTGACCATATTTCCAAAACCAGAAGAGATGCCCACTGGCTTCCCATCAAAGTCGGGATCCTTTTCAAAGCTCTATGCATCACTTACAAATGCCACCACAATAAAGCACCCATTTACTTGAACAAAGCCATCACCAAAAAATAAGCTACCGGGTCCCTAAGATCCAATAACCAACTCCTAGAATTTCCCTGCTTCAAGAACACCAGAGCGGGAGGGAGTAGCTTTCAATATCTAGCGCCCAAACATTGGAACACCATCCCGCTCAATATCAAAAAAGAGGAAACCCTATCTGGATTAAAAAAACTGTTAAAAACGTGGCTATTTAACCAATATTGATATAACAGATGCCATACTGTACATAACCTCCTTGCCTAAAATGTTGGCTTTTTTCTTATTGTAAATAACCAATGCCTTGTTGTAAAGTGTAACTATAAATGAAACTGTATTTGTTGATTTGCTTTAACAATCTGTACTGTAACCTCGCCGTGATACCTCGGGCACTGGGCGTGTAACAAATGTAATAAATAAAAATAGCCAATACGTATTAATAATGCTTTTACGTTACAATGTAGATGGTACCAAAAACAACTGCAAGCTTACTAGCTTCACACGTGGACAAGTATCACTTGGCAAGAAAACCTTCACAACAGTCGGCATAATCTACCACACAAGCACCACAACCAATGCAGGTCACTATACTGCATGCATTAAACTGAAATGTGGATGGTTTGAATGCAATGATATGTCCATTACTCTGAAACAAAGATTACCAGCAAATCTTGCAAATGCCTACTTAATATAATTGAAACCAAAAGGTACTCGCTAATCTACAAAAGAATAACTTACAAAAGTCCATTCTATGAGCAACTACAAACTGTCCTGAAACCAACCACAGATAGATTAACGCAACAGCTGTCAAACAATACCCAGTCAACATGTAAAATGGACAAATGAATGAACTACACCCATAATGCTACAAAAAAAGGAGTACACAGCACTAAAAAGTGTAAATGCACCATAAAAATGAACGTGCTTGAAAACATATGCTAGAAAACTGTAAACCGTTAGAATACGCCAACAGGTATGTAACTACAACCATAGTATTTCAATATTACTTCCAGCAATCAATCTGCCAAAAGAACTGCAACCATAGTACTTCAATGTTACTTCCAGCAATCAATCTACCAAAAAGCAACCATCAGCAACCACAGTGCTACAAACAAACCCTCAACAACTTCCAAACTATCAACAGTTAGAATACGCCAACTGGTATCTAACTACAACCATAGTAATAACAATTCCAAAATGAAAATAACCTCAACTATTGCTATAAATAGTGCTCATGTCACTAAACCAAACTAAGGAATTTAACAGAAATTTAACATAGTTTTTTTAAAAAAAATTAATCGTGCATGGATTCTTTTTCCCATCGACCCAATGATTATGCTAAAAAACACAGGAACTGAGCAGATTGCACAGTACACTTGTTTAAAGCATACTACTAGTTGAGTACTAACTATGAGGGTCAACAAACTATACAAAGGTCTACAAAATAATGCAATACAACCTTACAAACTACCTAACCTAACATGCTATATTTTCTTTTATCACAGACAATGAAAGTAAAATGTGTAAAACAATGAAAACAAACTGCAGAGACCCTCAACGAAACAAACAGTAAGTATACAATTAATGATGTCACACTTCTTTATAATTTCAAAATATGCTTTCTCGACATATAATTCTCCAATCCTTATACCAGCATGAAAATGTTGCCTACATGGCTGTGTTATGCTGCAGTGGTTGTGGTCAGGGCCTGGAGTCATGGGTGCATGTCCTCCGGCCATGCACCCAAGACTCCAGGCCCTGATCTCAACCACTGCAGCATAATACAGCCACACACACAAACATCTGCCCACTTACCACAACACAAACACATAAACCATATACTGCACTCTCATACCCTAATAAAGCCTGCTTACAATCACTAAAGGAACTGTTTGCCCAAGGGTCTGTCCGCGGACTACCGTCATGTCCGCGGACACAACAGTGCCGTCTCGACCTTAGAAAAATGCACCTTATGATCCACCTTTCACTCCCACCTTTCACTCCCCCACCCTTTCCAGCCCTCCTTCCCAAAACAAAATTACCCAAAACATGTTTTTAAGGCCCTTTCACTGCTGTGCTGTCCGCAGATATCCGTGGACACAAAATTGCAAGCGTTTCTCAAAATGACGCCCTTCACGCTGCCCTCCAGCCAATCAACGACTGCGTCGAGTGTCCGTGTACATGATGCCAAGCGCTGAACCAATCGGAGTCCTGTCTGTAGACCGAACAGGGAAATGTGTCTGCGGACCAGACACAGATGTCACACATTTTTTTGTACTTACTTTTTGGTCATTTTAAAAATAACTACTGGACGGATTTACACCAAATTTAAAAAAGCACACTTTTGGGATCAGACTGCCACTCCTGCCGCAAATTTGGTGAAAATCCGTCCAGCGGTTTGAGCTGTAGCCGTGAGCAAAGTTTTAATCCCATTATATCTATGGAAAGAAAATATATTTGGGACCCCCCCTACAACTTTGCCCCCCCCCCCCTTGATGAAACCTCACCAACCTTCGCAAATACATTCAGAGTGGGCCACATACTTTATCTGCAAGGTTTGGTGAGGATTTGTCCAGAGGGAGCTAAGTTATATGCCACACAAAAAGTGAACAACTTAACCATAACTGCACGGCCGCTGCGGCAGGCCGTGTAATATAAATATATATATATATATATATATATGATATTTCTGAGGCTTGTGGAATCTGCTTAGCTCACATGCTGTGCATAGGCTGACATCTAGCGGAAGCTGTGAGGTATTACAGTTTTCAAAATTCGAAAAGGGACGTCGACAGGGTGTGCCAATAATACTATCCCTAGTGTGACGTTCACTGTACCCAAGGTCCTTCACGCGTCAAGGTCCCTCAGATTGTTTTGACACAAAAAAGCGGAGTTCTCTTTCGACTAACTCCTTGATTATTATAATTACTGATAGTCTTTCTTCCTATCATTTATATTCGATCGCCGATTTTCGAGATTACTTTGCCAACAGTGAAGGAAGACAATCGTCAGAGAAGACTCTTTCGATTAATCCGTTCGGCCGGGAGGGCCGCACCAGGCTTCGGCCCACTCAGTAGGTAGAGAGGGAGGAGGACATTGAAAATGTATTTGCCCATTTTCCTTCATTACATTCGCTGAGCTGCCATTACATGTTATCATGGATAGAACCCCTTTTAAGTTCTGCCCAAGTTGCAAGAAAATATTCTCGTGGGTCGACAAACAACTGGTGTGCAACCTCTGCCTACCATAAGATCACGTTGAGAAGAACTGTCGAGCCTGCAGGCTCTTCAAACTGAAAACATAGAAGGACCGTAAGACAAAACACTGGGCCCACCACGCCATGCAGGCCGAGGCACCATGGACGTGGAGGGGACCTTCAGCAATGGCAGCGACGAAGGGCAGATGTTAGTTTCCCTGCGCAAGCCCCGTACCCCACCAGACAGGCCAGCAGCCCTGTTATGGGGATGACCCCCGGCGGCACTGGTGCGCTCACAACCCCTACTTCTAAACACATACCCAAGGGCTGAGACTCGACGCAGTCGTCGACTTAGGGCCACACGACGTCTAGGGAGAGGTCCGCAAGTTCACTGTCCTCTGGACACTCGAGGTCGTGATCGCCACATGACAGACTCCAACTGTCGAAAGATAGCACAGACGTCGTGAATAAATCCACACCCGAACGTCGCACATCGGCTGACGAGGCATGCGGCCACTCAATGGCCGAGGTTCGACGTTCTTTGTCGAAATCAGTTAAGGCCTCAGTACAGTCGGGACTAGCCCACTTAGTGAAAAAACATGTCCCGAAGTGGCTTATCAAGAGGAAGGAATCTAAGAAGCACTCTTCCAAGATGCCTCATAAAGATAGGTCACTTTGCACATCCAAGAATAGGGATTCCCAGCCTCAAAAGATTTCCCAGCCTCACAAGGATTCACTTCCTTCTCAAGATGATTCCTTATCAGGCCCTCAGACTTCCGTACTAGAGCCTATGCCCATTGCAAGCTCAGCCCAATGGACATGTGAAGACATAGATAGGGTCATTAGGAGGATGACCTTTATTGGGAATTTTTTTAGAAAAACCCAGAAGCTTTCCAAAGCATCCAAAACTCTCCTCCTACTACAGCTGCCTCTGGCTCTCAAGCCACTGTAAATGCCCCTACTACTCACCCCCCTTCTAAGAGGTCTCGTCCAGACACCCTGGATATTCCATCCCCGATTGACCCTCCCTACGTTGATCTCTATGACGCAGACTATGAGGATGATGCTGTAGATACTTATACAGCACAAGAGGGCACTGATGAAAACTATGGGGACGACGAAGAAGCAGATATGTACAATATAGCCTCTCCCGTCACCCAAGACCCCCCATGTGGCTGATTTGTCTATTGACAACCAGCCCCTTCTAAATTACATGCTCATTGAGGCGGCTCAGCACTTCCAGATCAAAACGCAAGAGACTCAACAGGACAACGATTTTGTTGAGGATATCCTGGGGGATAAAAAAGCTGTTACACAGTTTATTCCAATCCTGCAATCCGTCCAGAGAAGGATCCAGCCTTCTCTGGAGACACCAAACCAAACACGTGCGGTTACCCAACGCATTGAGAAACTCTTTCGCCCAGCGCCCCCGGACCTCCTCTATATCAATAGCCAGCTTAAACCAGACTCTCTGGTAGTGACAAGCACCAGAAACAGAGCTGCTACTCCATTAGCTTCCTCTGAGGCACCACCTGACAAAGAAAGCAAGCGTTTTTCTTTACCATGGGCAGGAAAGTAGCCTCTTCTGCTGCCTTTCAGGCTAGGATACCTAACAATACTACTCTCTTATCTAGCTACAATTGTCATAAGTGGGACGAGGTGTCCGCACTACTGTCATCAACCCTGAGCCCCTAAGAACACAGTTGGCCAAGGTAGCAGCAGAGGGCAGAGCAGTCTCTAGCTGCATCCTAAAAAATTATTTAGACGCCACTGATAATGCGGGAAGAATTATAGCGGAAGGCACTATTATTAAGCGCCATGCTTGGCTTCGCCAATCCGGATTCAAACCGGAGACTCCAGCAACACTGCTAAATATGCCAATCGAGCCCAACGTCCTCTTTGGAAAGGCAGTAGAGGACGCACTAAAGTCTGCGAAAGATGAGTACGATACTCTGAAGTCCTTGGGACAACTTACAGATAAACCCTCAGGGGTTCAGGGTATGGTCAAAGCCAAGGGGCATCCTGGGGTAATAATCAAAGCCAAGCCTCACAGGGTTACCAGAGGGGACAGCGCCGATATCGCGGCCGGGTGAGGTCCTCCACCTCTAGAGGTGGAGCAACACCTCCGAAATAGTGATTACCAGCTTCATGTGCCCTCCCATGTCTGTCCAGTAGGAGGGCGTATTTCAAACTTCACCCAAGCATGGGCAGGGATCACTTCAGACAAATGGGTTATATCCACAGTGGCGGGCGGGTACTGTGTGGAACTAATTCAGCTACCCCAGAACCATCCCCCATGCCAAAAGACAAATTCGGAGGAAGAACAACGCATCCTTCTTGAGGAAATAGCAACGCTGCTCCTAAAGGACGCCATAGAAGTCGTCCCGGCGAACCAGGTAAACAAGGGTATTTATTCAACCTACTTCCTTGTGCCAAAGAAAGATCTAACAATGCGCCCAGTATTGGACCTACGCCCTGCAAACAATTATGTCAAGCCATAAAAATTCTGCATGACTACGCTTCAAGAAGTAATCCCTCTGCTAAAGTGGGGAGACTGTATTGCAACTTTGGATATGAAAGATGCTTATTTTCATATTTCAATGTTCCCAGCGCACAGAAAATTCTTGCAATTCAAGATAGCAAACCAGCACTACCAATTCAAAGTGCTACCCTCCGGCTTAGTTTCTGCTCCAAGGGTATTTTCAAAGGTACTGGCGGTGGTGGCAGCGCACCTGAGCAGGGAGTCAATCCCAGTGTACCCATACCTGGACGACTGGCTGATTACAGGGGAAAACCCCCAAATTTGCAGGACAAACATTCAAAGAACGATGCATCTTCTTTCAATTGGGCTTCTCAATAAACGAGAAAAAATCAAGCCTAGTGTCAAGCACAACCAAACAGTTCCCAGGAGCTGTAATAGACACAAAGGAGGCTTTAGTCTTCCCCTCAGAGGAAAGAGTCCAAAATATGTTACTGCAAATATCACATTATCAGGCCGGTCACCAGATGAGCGTATGCAAAGCTATGCGATTGCTCGGCATGATGGCATCTTGCATTTACCTGGTTCGGCACGCACGCTTGCGCAAGCGGCCCTTGCAGGAGTGGTCGGCGAAACAGTGGTCTCATGCAAGCGGCCAGTGGGACGATCTAGTAGGCGGCGGGGTTGCAGTTATGTTCAAATCTGATTTTAAAGTCCTTTCTATTCCATTCGATCATGCTCTTAATATGGATGGAATCCTGGTTCGCATCCCTGTCTCAGCAACTAACACTCTATATGTGCTTCTGGTTTATCGCCCTCCGAGTTATTATCGTAAATTCTGTGATGAATTTCCTGGGCTTGTGGCTACACTATGACAAAAATATTCTAACCTGGTGATTGTTGGTGATTTTAATCTTCCCACCAACAAAGCCAATTGTTTAGCCAAACAATTTGTGGCCTCTGTCTGATTTGGACCTTTCCCAGTTGGTCAACTGGGTAATACCCTGGATCTTATATTTGCCCCGCCTTCAGTGCTGTCTATCTTTCCTGCATTTTCCATTATCTGGTCTGATCACAAGGTGATTCCCTTCTCCTTGAGGGCGACTGTTTTACTCCCTCCTCGCTCCCAGCATTTCATCCTTAAGTGTGTTTGGCACTCTGTTTCCCCACCTGATTTTACCTGTTCCTTAAGGAATGTAGTAGTGCCCCTTCTTGCACACTTAAGACTATTTCTCATTCATTTAATTCAGTGGCTGACTTTCTTGCTCCTAAGAAACGCTCCCCTCCGAAGAGTCGTCGCTCTGAGCCCTGGTTTACTGCTGAACTCTCAGACTGCATTGTAGGCAGACAGAAAGGAAATGGAGGTCTGCTTACTCCTCCTCTGACCGAGTTCTATACTGTCTTGCCACTTTAGAATATCATAAAGCCATCTAGGCTGCTAAGCAAACTCACTTTAGCACTCAAATTGAACAGGCCATTAACCAACCTAGAGCCTTAGTTGTGGCTGTCCAGTCGTTAACTGCCCAGGCTAAGCCCCACCCCGCCGTTCCGCCCTCTCAGGAAATGTGTGACTTTCTTCTTTTTTTGACGAGAAGATAGTTACCATCCGCAAAGCTATTGGCGTTTTCCGCTCTTCTGAGGTGCAGCATGAGCCTCTTCCTAGTCCACCCTACTCTGCTGACCCCATGCTCGGTGTTTGGTCCTCTTTCCCATTTTTCTCTGACCAGGGGGTCCTGGCAGCCTTCAATGGTTTAAAATCAGCCTCTCTGTGTCCCGAGCCCGCTCCCTTTTCTTAAGAACATCTCCGTTGGCATCGCCCGTTGCTCGCCAATGCTGTTAATCACTCCTTCTCTTCAGGGATCATTCCCGATAATCTCAAGCATGCTCTTGTTGTTCTTGCTGTTCTGTCCAATTTTCATCTGATTTCTCTGCTTACCTGTCTCATGAAATTGTTTGAGTCTCTGGTTGCCCCTCTTCTTAGTTCCTATCCGGAGTCCTCCAATTTCTTTTATCCATTTCAGTCAGGCTTTCGCCCCCTGGTCGGGGCACGGAATCTGTATTGGTTTCTGTTTTGGATTACCTGACTCGACTGATTGATCAGGGTGGTGTGGGGGCGCTGATTCTGCTCGATCTGTCAGCAGCGTTTCACACCATTGACCACCCTACCGTGATTGCCCGGCTTTCCTCAGCGGACTATCTGACCAAGTTCTTGGCCTATCTGGCCAAGTTCTTGATTGGTTCTCATCTTTTCTGGCGGTGCGCTCCCAATCTGTGTTTCTTTCTACTTTTTTCTCTCACTCGATCCCTCTTCTTTGTAGAGTTCCCTAGGGCTCCTCATTATCTCCTACATTATTCAATCTGTACAGTCAACCTCTTTTGGGCATAATGCACACCTTTGGCTTTCTGTGTTACTCCTATGCCGACAATACGCAAATTATCGTGTGGCTGGACGTAACTCAACCTGAGACTGCTGGTCAGCTGAGGAACTGTCTGAAAGCGGTTGGTGATTGGAAGGCCTTAAATTGGTTTAAATTGAACGGGGAGCAAACAGAGATGTTGGTGGGTGGCATTACATCGCCCTTGCTGTTCTGGACTCCTGAGTTCTAGTCTGTGAGCCTCTGCCTCTTTCCCTTCCCGGTTCCCTCAGTGAAGGACTTGGAGGTCAAAATATCGGCCTCTCTTTCTATGGCCGAGCAGGTCTCTTGCGTCTGTCAGAAGGCGCACTTTAAGCTATGGACCCTTCGGAAAGTACTTCCGTGTATCCCTGTGAAATTCCATTCTCTGGTTGTTTCTCCTCTAGTCATCAGTAATATTGATTACTGTAATGCCCTATATCTTGCTATTCCGCGGCATCTGCTCCAGCGTCTTCAGCTGCTGCAGAATATGGCAGTCCTCCATCTCGTGCTCACATGACTCTGTTCTTGCGCCAGCTCCATTGGCTCCCTGTTGAGCAGCGCATTGAATTCAAATCCCTTTGTCGGGTTCAGAGGGCTTTGCATAAAATTAGAGCCGAGTTCCTTCAAGCCAAGTTCTGCATTTAGATACCTTCCAGGCCTCTTCGTTCACACACCCTTGATGACTATTCAGCACCCTAGGGCTAGACTTGCGCGGGTGGGCGGTTGGGCTTTTTCGGTGGCGGCTGCTAAGGCTTGGAATCTTTTTCCCCTTCGTCTTTGTATTATCGAAGATCATCTCGGCTTCTGTCAGGCTTTGAAAACCTCTCTCTTTTAGCCCCTGTCCTCGGTAGCTTCAGCGCTGTGATGCCTCTGGGCATTCACTGCACTCTACAAGTGCTGATAAGATAAGATTTATGCATAAACAGCAGTGAGGTTGAAACCTTTTTGATGTAGACCAACATTTGGTGGGAGGGAATGTTGGGTCCTGAATACAAAGTGTTTGATGCGAGGTGAGCGCTGTGACACTCTGGGGTGAAGAGTGTGACTTTTAACACTTTTGGGGTCTCTCGCGGTGCTTGGCATGACACTCGGTTTTTCGGCTTGAGATTGTAAAAGAGCACGAAGATATAGTTTAACCACACCCTTCGTTGATGGATATAGTGGTGAGTCAGAGGTAGTTGATACCATGTTGAATTACTTTATCAATAGTTCTAGATTTGAAAGTACAGGTCAATATGTAGTTTACATGTTCTGTGCTTGATTTTTAGAGAGGGATACGACTGAAGGAACGCTAGATGTCTTTGAAGCAGACACATTGAGAGTGTCAACATAATCATGATGATATGACCATCCATCAATTTTGAAGGATTTACAGGTATGGTTTAACATGCAGGTGTGACATCGACACATTAATTGTGTAAAAAGAAATCATGATTTTGATGGTTCATAGTGGTGCTTATTTGTAATTGAGTGTGATTGGGTTTGTTTTAGAAAGAAGTTCCGGGTTGATGCGTTCCGGATTGAGATATTGTGATGTGCATGTGTCCTGAGAATTGTCTAAGAAAAACTCAAGAATTATACATCACAGCATTGGTTTTCCATTAGAAGTGTTACCAATTAATAAGAGATACTCATTTATTATCAACCCTGAAGAATGTCTAACATTTATTGTAGAAGACAGAAACATGTTGGGTTAAAAGAGGAATAAGATCTGATTTGTTGGAATCGAGACGCATAGCTTGTGTGCATT
Source organism: Ambystoma mexicanum (assembly GCF_040938575.1). Taxonomy (NCBI): domain Eukaryota; kingdom Metazoa; phylum Chordata; class Amphibia; order Caudata; family Ambystomatidae; genus Ambystoma; species Ambystoma mexicanum. Next base: position 156,697,201 of record NC_090937.1, read on the forward strand.
GTTGATCTTGAGTTTATTCTAGACAGTTGTATGTACCAGCAGTGGAAAGATCAATGTTTTAGATTGTAGCATCTCCTTTTTTTATATAGGTGTTTGGGTAGTTTGGACACTTCTAAAAATGTATAATTATACAGGTGAATGTGGAGAATTTGTTAGGAAATTGTGATATTCCTGTATGTAAATATTTTAGTATGGTAAACAATATTTTGTGTAGTATTATGTATAAGGTTTGAGTAACCACCATTGGATGACTATTGCCTTTTTGTTTAAAGTAGTGCCCTCCATGCAAAGTTGCCAATTTGGTTGTGGGAAATGTGGCCCTGATTGTGGGTGGGGGGTTTGGGTCAGGGGTTCAGAAAAGTTGTCTTGGCAGACTCGGGCAGCGAGTGTTGACTGCTGGAATCAAAGCTGCAAAGGGTTTGGGAATCATGCAGCAGGGGCTTGCTCATGCAATTTCATACAAGTGGGCGATGGTACCTAATTTGTTGAGCTGGAACGTTTGTGGGCTAGGCAATTAAACAAAGGCTAGAAAGGTCAATGCCGATGCTAATAGACAAAGAGCTAATGTACTCTTCCTGCAAGAGACACATTACGTGTCGGCAGCCAACAAGTCTATTTCCTTAATGCCACTTCCTTTTCATCCCAAAGTATGGGGGGGCCTGACTCTGATTCATAAATCTCTTAAATTTGTCCTTAAAGGCTCCCACATAGACTTAGAAGGTAGATACATGGTGGTACACTGTGTCTTGGAGGGAGTGGAATTGCTCCTATTTAAGACTTATGGGCTGAATGTTGATTCCCCTGAATTCTATGAGAAGATTTCAGCCATCAAAGTGGCCTATCCGGCGGTACCGATCATTTGGAGGGGGGGGAGGGGTGACAGGAACACTAACCTTGATCAAACGGCAGATCGCACTGGGACAGCCCCTAGACCCCTGTCCAAAGCCTCCCGTGTCCTACGGGACCAGCTTGAAGAGCTCAACCTCTGTGATATATGGATGGCACGGCACCCAAAAAGGCGGCAGTTCACATTTTATTCCACGGTGCACGACATGTCATCTCGAATAGATCTGTGGCTTATCTCACGCCAACTGCCGGCCGGGTAATCTTGGTGGACATCCTTGGGTGCACACTGTCAGACCACTCCCCCTTAACCATTCAGATAGATGTAGGTGGACGGCCTTCATCTCAAACACTGTGGAGGTTTAAGCCTGAAGCGCTACAGGATATGGTGTTCAAAACAGGTATTGAGGAAGATATACGCACTTACTTAACGCACAATACACCCCGAACCATCTATACAGCACGGTATGGCAGACTTTCAAGGCCTACATTATGGGGATGGGAATGTCAAAGGAATTTGGGGTTCTTTAAACCATTAGACGTGACATTGAGCGATGTGAGGTTAAGCTCAAGAAATTGGAAAATGCCTATGCAGCCATGCTTGAGCAGTTTCGCGCACATGCGCAGAGGTCAGGTCAAATAGTTTTGCACAGCCTGTGGCAGCTAGGAAATATGAGGGTCACTGTCCTGGAAGAACACTAGCCACACTGGTAATAGTGGAGAGGGGTCCAATGCAAAGAGACAGCCTTTTAGACGAGCACTGGGATAGCAAATACACTGATCACGAAATCCTGGGGGTGTTTCAGTGATTCTATGGGTCGCTATGTCGCCCAAACCCCCCTAAGGGGGCACAGCCCATTCACACTCTGCTGGAGGGTATCCCGCTATCTAGACTGTCAGCGGAATCTAGGGAGCAACTGATTATACCATTTACAGTGGAAGAAATTATGGGAGTAATTAAAGACCTCCCTAGAGGCAAGGCGCCGGGTCCTGATAGGTTGACGGTAGAGTTTTATATAGAGTACAGTGCGATGTTAGCCCCCCCCCATCTATTGCATGTATGGGAGGAGGTCAATTGCGAAGTTAGTCCTCCTTGAAACGCTCTGTGAAGCCATCATAATGGTATTGCTCCAGCCGGGTAAGCCAGCAAATAAGTGTGGATCATATAGACAGACCCCTGGCGTTAATGAATGTTGATATGAAAATATTTGCTAACATCTTAGCGACTTGACTGCTCCTCCTAATGCCCCACCTGGTCCATAATGATCAGGCGGGATTCATACACTGGCGCTCCACTGCATTAAACATCCGCCGATTATTTAACATAATGTATCGTCTCTTCCCCCAATGCCTTGGCTGTGGCAGTTGAGCTCCATACGCAAAAGACCTTCGGCATGGTGTCATAGGAATACCTGTTTGTGATATTGGACAAGTGTGGACTCCGAGTCAGTATGATTAGCTTCATTAAACTCTTATTGTCACGCCCAACGGCCAGAGTCTGGATCAATTCACACCTGTCGGAGCCCTTACTCTTGGAAAGAGGGACGCATCAAGGCTATCCCATGTCATCACTTCCATTTGCACTATCCATCAAGCCCATGGCAGACATGGTCATAGAGAGACCTAGAGGGAAGGGGATCTACCTAGCTGGGCCTCCAGAAATGATCTCCCTAAGAAATGATCTCCCTATACGCGGATGATGTGCTCCTTTACATTAGCACCCAAACATGAATCTTAACCTGTTGGTGTGGGATATTACAGAATTTGGCAAATGCTCAGGCTTCACCATCAACTACACTTAATCTGAGGTATTCCCACTACCGACATTTCAAATGAATCGCAGCCCTCCTCAATCTTGCCTGTCTGCCGTCCCGCACTGGATATGCAGCGGCGTTCCAGGTTGACCCCCATCCACAGTTCCATATTGCAGAGCATGAGATTATCACTGCTTATTCCATGCGCTGCCACCAAAATTACGCTATTTGCTTTGAAAGCATGCGTTTGTATTTCTTTGCCATGATGTTCGGAAGTTCTAAAATGGCAGACATATTTTCTATGACCAAGTAGCAGGCTGGCTACTTTCCTGCAACCATCTGCCCACTGATTGGTTGCCCGACGCCTCAACTGTACGCCAACCGAACCGGAGGCGGAAGCCGCAACTCCAAAGGGCCGCTTTCTAAGGGCCTGTCTGCATCTGTCCGCGTCGTTCCACCCAATATATAGTAAGTGTCGCTTTGCATATCTTCACCGAGGAACTATTGAACTGCCCATAGTAATCCTCAGTTTTACGAGTGATATGTCAGAGCACAGCATCATCATCCTGTGAACTTACTTGTAACCCCTCCAGCGACAGTTATCACGTTGTTAACATTTGAAAAGGGTCATGCTTCGCATCCCCACCACAAACTACCTTGATTATCACTAACTACCCATGCAACAGTTTGCGCTTTGCCCATACTAAGTTTTCCCTGATAGCCACAGACCATAGTATTATTTGCAAAGTGTACAACGGTATAACCTATGTCATGTTCAGCATTGTCTGTTTACGAATTGCATAACGAGCATGGTGCACCACCATTCAAGATGCCCTAGCCACCAAAATGCATCTCCTGCAAACTAAAATTACAACTAAAAGACAAATACTAGCCAATAAGTCCTCCAGTGACAACCACATATTGAATCCAAACGTGAACACCAGCCCCTTGTTCTTCTTCACCCCAGTCTCCCAAGAGCTAGTTCTAGACACTATTTCCAAACTCAAAGCCTCTAATTGTAAAGGAGATTGTCCCAGCTCAAATAGTCAAATCATGCACTCACAGACTCGCACCCATCATAACCAATTTTGTGAATGCTTCATTTAATGCCAATCTGGTCCCAGCCAGCATTAAAGAAGCCTGAGTTATTCCCCTACTAAAAAAACCTTTCTAGACCGACTGTACCTACCAACTACCGGCCAATAACGACAGTCCACTTTTTACTTAAAATCATCGACAAAATGGCTTACAATCAAGTCAAGCCCATTTGGAACACAATCAGCTCCTTGGTACTAGACAATCCGGCTTCAGGCCCAACCACAGCACGGAAACAGCCCTACTGGACCTCAAAATCCATTTGAGATTCAGGCAAACTCTGCATCCTCCTCCTGTTAGATCTGTCCGCAGCGTTCGACCTTGTGGACCACGACAAACTATGCTCCACTCTAGCTAAACCATGTGGATTAAATCCTTAGATGAGTGAACCTCTAGAGTCTCTATAGGCAAAGAAGCTGCAGACCGCATCCCAGTTCCCATTGGAGTACCCCAAGGTGTGTGCCTCACAGCCACCCTCTATAACGACTATACAAAGCTTCCCTTCTCAGCACTAGATGATATAGGTGTCATCTACACTAATTTTGCGGAGGACACCCAGATCCTCATCCCACTCTCAGGGAACTACACCCAAGATACACAGACAATCAATAAAATTGGAGACTATTTAGTGCCTTTGGATGGCACTAAATAGTCTCTGCCTCAAAGATGAGAAGACCGAGATTCTCATCGTGGGGTCCCGGTCTAAAATAGGTGCCCTCCACCCAGACTATGTCTCTGTTAACATTGACGGCACCATGATACCAGTCCTGAAGCAAGTAAAAACTTTAGGAGTGTACCTGGATGCAAACCTTTCAATGACCAAGCACATCAGTAGCCTCTCATCATCCACCGCATACACCGCTAAACTAATTATCTAAGCCGAGAATTCATGACCCCCACCAATTGTATTACACTGGCCAGAGAACTGATTCTATCAAGACTCGACTACTGCAATATCTTGCTACTAGGCACCTCCATCACTAATCTAAAAAAAATACAACTGATAGAAAATAAAGCCTTACGGGCTGCACTAGGAATTAGGAAATCAGACCGTATCTCTAAGATCAGAAGAGATCACCATTGGTTGCATGTCGCAGCTAGAGTCATCTTCAAAACCTTATGTATCACTTTCAAATGTCAACAGGAAAAAGCCCCTATCTACCTAAACAAGGCACTAGCCAAAAGTCACAAGAACCCTAAGATCCAATAACCTCATACTATTAGCCACACCGCGCTACAGGAACACCAGAGCAGGGGGCAGCAGCCTTCAATACCTAGCCCCCAAACATTGGAACTCCCTCCCACTCAGCATCAAAAAAGAGGGATCATTCTTGGGCTTCAAAAAACTGCTGAAAACCTGGTTATTTAACCAATACGAATAAAACTGCCTTTTTAGAAACTGTAAATATGCTGCATCCGCTATTGTTTTACTCATCTTAATGTAAATACATTGTATGATTGATTGTAACCCTCAATGTAATTACCACTGTCTAATATCTTAACAAGCGGTCTGTAACCTCGCCTTGATACCCAAGGGTATGGGCGTGTAACAAATGTAATAAATAAATAAAATAAATAAATAGGAGCAATAAGTATATGGGAATTGTGCTGTCCCGGGACAAAGATTCCCCCCTTTCCCATAATTACACTGCCCACTAAAAGTTTGCCAGACTGCATAGAGTTCTGGCACAGTTATTGAGGCATGCAGGAGCAGAGTGTAAAAAAATGGGTGGAATTAACTTTACCCTATAATAAAGGGGGGTTTGCTGCACCTCACTTTGAAATCTATTGGATTGCGGCACAAGCACAATCTGCATCCTACTTGTACCGTATCGATGGGGCTCTGCCTCATGCCCAGCTGGAAAGGCTGGCAGCAGACAAAACTTATACTAGAACAACTGTCCTTGATCCCGCGTACAAAGATGACTGCCCATATGACCCAATAAAGGCCACCCGATCCGCATGGCTGGCCATAGTATGCAAAACCGTGGAGGTGCACCCTTCTTATGAATGGCTACATCCGTGGCAGTTCCTGGGGCTAGACCCGACATGGGATAGTTCCCTCCGGACACATTGGGAGAAATTGGGACAACAGGTATTTCTTCCCTGGGGAGAGATTTCTCACGGTGCAGTCGTGGAAACAGGAGCTTGGGGGCTCGGTAACAGAAATTCTGCAGTTTTATAGGATGCGTGTAGCTGTGTCCAAACAATGGTGAGTGTTACCCAACAGAGCCCCTGGAAAACGAGATCCAGGTGTATATTTCCAACTCATACGGTTGACGCAGATTGACTGCCACATTGTACAAGATAATTATTGGTAAAACAGGGGCATCAGAGTCTCATGCCAGGCAGCAGCGGGCTAGTGAATTGGAAATTGACATTCCTGATGAACTGTGGAGTAGGATGTGTTCCCTTGCTAAGGCTATATTTTTTAACTCCAGATTTAAACTAATCCAGTACAAGATTTTGTGTAGATTGTATTACACCCCAAACAAACTCAAAGGCATGGTCCAGTAAAAAATGTTATTGTCCCTACGGGTCGGCCATGTTTTTTTAAGCCTAAGTGGCTCGATTTTAGAAAACTTTCCTATGGACCTTACCCGAGTTTTCGTCCATTAAACGCATGTGAAAACAGGCACCAGGGAGCCGCCATTTTGTGATAATCCTATCACTTGCCGCATCGCCCTGGCTGACCTGCTTCTGCGGCACTAAATCAATTCCCCCGCCCCTGAGCCTGTCATCAGCAGACTCGTACTGCTCATTTCTCAACGCCAAAGCACGTCTCGTGTCAACAATCGCTGCGCCTCAGCTAACGACGCGTCGCCATGGAAATGGCAGGACGCCTCTTTCCTCAATAAGTGTAAACAGACCGTTTCCCAACACACAGCAGCAGATTTTCGATTCCATTCCTCTCTCTGTGTTACTTTGAGTATTCTGTGACTCGTTTCTGTGCTCTGGTCAGCTACCTTTGCCGCTTGTAGCCCGTGTGAACACCTGTACCATCTCGGTAAATTATTTTACTTTGTTTACCACACAATGGCTACAATAATGCCCTACATGTACGAGCCGGAGTATACCGAGGAGGAACTACTGGAAAGGGAAGGACGCGAAAACGATGGGGATTCGGACGGCAGTTGGGAGGACGATTCAACAGATGAAGAGCCTCGGCCTAGTCGCATGGACGGCTTCTCCACCTGGTGCACATGCAATCGGTGCGAGCTAATGCCAACCGAGGACGAGAACTGCTGCTGCCGAGAAAACTCGGGATGCCTGGCCTACATTTCGGAAGGCAAGCCACGACCGCAATGCATCACCGAGCTGCCAGACTTCAGGGCAGCCTGCCTCACACGGGCCGTGTTGAAAATAATGATGGTGCTTATGCACGAACTTCGCGCAACTGTTCGTCCTCGTAATCCGAGTAACGAGTAAGTATACTCTGCTTGTCATGCCACTCCTATTTCATGTTCTTCTACTATATCCAAAATTATATATTCATATCATAGTAACGCATGAAAGTCGTTCAATAGTGTGCATTGTCTAGATAGCATTTGTCCGTGCAGAATGCCATTAGTTACAAGAATTGTCATTGACAACAAAAGTTCATTAATCTTATCTTGGTCATTTAAAAACAGTTTGTTTCATTCCTTTTCACAGGTGGTACAGGCTGGTGGCCTATCGTTCCTTTACATGGTGGCTCCACGGGAGGCTTGAACACCGCGTTCGAAGAGTGATACCCGCCTGTGTCTTTCGTGCCATAAGAGAAACGTTCCCGAGTGACAGCGGTCAGTACAGGGGATTTTCTCTCGCTGTGCTGCAACCTGACCTGTATAATCTGTAAAGTCTTGTATTTTTGTGTCATGAAAATAAGATACAAAATAAAACACCACATATATTTTAACAACGGTTATTTCGATTTTTTAAATGAATCAAGTGTGTCTCCATTCAAGGATGGACGTCAGACATCTGTGCTCCGAATTGGTGAAGGTCTGGTCGCTATCTATCTAAGCTAACATAACATATTCTCGATAATGCATGCACTAAATAACACTTGTTCAAAGTCTTTCAGTAGGTTATGTCTCTATAAAAGTCACACATATATCTATAATAACAATTACCATTGGATTATACAGGCCCTAGGTTAAGGGTCTTGACCACTAAAATACACCGGTTGAAGTGTGGGTCCGTGCTCACAAGAATCTCTGGTATGTGGCATTTGTTATTGATAAGCAACAATATACTATCAAAGGCAGTTCGAACCCGTGGATGAGCGCTGGCATGTGGGGCTGCCTGAGGTGCGAACGGCCAAGGTGCCAAACTACATGTACACTTCAAAAGGTATCCCACGCCAAGGGGCCATCGGTCACATGGCCTCCTCATACCCCGTGTCTCCAGCCAGGCCTCCCCTTGAAGCAGTCTGCCCCCCTTCAATCCACATAAGTGTGTCTCCATTCAGCAGTCTTCCTGTGCCTTATCTACACGCCCCAGGCCCCTCCATCCCACCCCCTCTATCAAAGGCGGTTCGCACCCGGGGATGAGCGCTGGCTTGGGGGGCTGTCACGGGCGCAAACAGCCAAGGTGCCAAACAGCATGTACACTTCAAAAGGTATCCCACGCCCAAGGTCCATCGGTCACATGGCCTCCTCAGACCCCGTATCTCCAGCCAGGCCTCCCCTTGAAGCAGGCCACCCCCCTAAGACCACGACATACATACTTCATTCATTCACAAACACACCCCTGTTTCTAATACTTTATAAACCACTTGATATGTCTCATGAGAACATCTTTGTGCTTTGCAAGTCAACTCCTGAACGTGCTACCTGGCAACCACTGAGATCTACGCTAATCTGCTCGTCGTCGTGCTATCCGTGAACGTCTGTGACCGCTTAGAGCAAACCCATCAGTGTGCTACCTGTGGCCACCCACCTATTCTCCTGCAACATACTGCTCTGCTTGCTGAATTCAACTGTTTGTTGGTCAAGGTAAGGCCATGTATCCTAGTCATATTTTGCAGATTTTTAAATTTCTATCTATTTGCGAGTAGAGTACACAATAGTGCTATGTTCATTGGTCTCATTGCTATTGACTTGAGTTTCCATTGCTATGCTATCAATAGATCTATTTATTTTCATCTTTGTCTATTGTCATCGAATTGCATCCTTCGGGGGTCCAGTCTATAATGTAAGCATGTTTCCTTCTCGTGCAAGACGGAACATCCAAGGGACGAGTCACATGTTCAGATTTCAGTCAGATCAATTATACATTTCTGCAACTTATGCAAATACTAAGCCGCACATAATGAACTGGTATAGTGCCTGCAACCAAAACTAACCTTGCATTGATAATTGTATGATGAATTTACTTTTGTATCAAATCTTTATTCATGAAGATTGTATAATAATGTCGATACTTACTTTTCAGATTTATCAACAATGCCTGCCTGTTCGATTAGCGTTTGCCCTTCGAAGACCCATGCGAAATCTGAAGGCACTACAATGCATGCATTCCCGAAAACTGTTGATCGAATAAGAGAATGGGTCAGACATTGCGGATATCCACTGGATGAGCTGGAAAGTAGAGTCCAACAAGTCTTACAGGACAAGAGGGGTGATCGATACCGCATCTGCAGCCGGCACTTTTCCTTGGACATGTACACCACATCTTGGGTAACAAAGAAGAATAAACGGCGAACGACACGGAAATTGCACGCAAACGCTATTCCCACTCTATTCTTCCACATTCCGCCACTGGTGAATCAAGTGTCCGGAATTAGCTTTAGGCCTTGCAGTAGTGTGTAGGTAGCCAAATGGATTAATTGATATTGTAGGTGTTCTATCCCTTGTAATAATTTTGATATTGATATTAGTGTATAGCTTTTTGAATAATGACATTTATCAATATATTCTTTTTCGATTTCATAACCCACAAACGAAATGTATATATTTGGGAACAGGGAACTGTGCTGTATTGAGCATTTTTCAAGTATTCTGTCACCTTACATGGCTATTTTTAAGATTGGCATTTCATTATCAATCATTGATTTACCTTTGCAACGTCTTGACTATCCCTTGAATCTGAAGCAAGAACATTCTACATCCTTGACGTGGTCGCAGTTATCAACCACTTCTAACGCGTATCAGGTAATCTTACTAGGCTAATCCGCTAAAGACTTTTTTTATGCATGTCAAGTAATAATTTTATTCTATCGTGTAATTATTTTACCGAATGTTTGGTTAGTGCTTTCCAATTGATATACACCTTAGTTATCGTCCACTGGTGTTTGTTTTCAGTTATAATTAGTGTTATCCATACTAATGCAAGAACTGTCTTTCAGGGAGATGTTGAAGCGTCCGCCACATCTACAACATTTCTAGATGTTCTTCACCAGCAGGAGGTATGGATACTGACAGCTCCATCGAGCGTCATCATCAGAGCTGGAATTCTTGTCGTTTGATTGTTCTACACAATGTTTCATTCGTGGTTAGCCGTTGATGTGTACCTGTGCTGTCGACCCCAGGTGTGTGTTATGTTTTCACTATTGTAATCCTCACTAATGCAAGTACTATGTTTCAGGCAGTTGATGGAGCGTCAACCCCTGCACTTGATGCAGAGCCTGACATTCAAGTAATTCCAGGGGAAATGGAAGCGGGACCATGCGTATACGAATCGGCGCAACAGCTTTCGGAAGTGCGCACTACATTTGCAACATCCATAGATATTCTTCAGCAGCACGAGGTATGGATACTGACAGCTCCATCATGCGTGATCATATAACGTGATTCCATTTGCTATACTTTCTTCCCTATTAACGCAAGTGCTGTGTTTCAGGGAGACGACGGAGCTTCCACTACGATCACAACATCCCATTTAGATGATGCAGATGTAAATAAATCGGCGAAATAACTCTATGAAATGTGATCATATTTAGATTTTCCTTGATTCTTTTAGACAATGCATCATTTGTGGTTATCTCTTTATATGTATCTTTGCGTTCGAACCCAAGTGTGTGTTATGTTTCCAATATTGAAAACCATACTAATGCAAGTACTGTGTTTCAGGGAGACGACGGAGCTTCCACTACAATCACAACATCCCATTTTGATGATGCAGATGTAAAGGAATCGGAGAAATAAGTCTATGAAATCTGCATATTTATATTTTTCTTGATTGTTTTAGACAATGCATCATTTGTGGTTATCTCTTTATATGTACCTGTGCCGTCGACCCCAAGTGTGTTTTATGTTTCCAATATTGAAAACCATACTAATGCAAGTACTGTGTTTCAGGGAGATGCTGATGCCTCCTCACCAATACAACCATTCATGGCAGTCCATGCAGAGCCAGAGGTATGGATACTCACAGTTCCATTGAAATAAATCATCACAGGTCGAATACTTGTCGTTTGATTGTTGCACACAATGTTTAAATCGTGTTTGGCTATTGAGATGTACCTGTGTGTTCGTCCTCACGTGTGTTTTATGCTAACAATATTTTGATACATAGTAATGAAAGTACTATGTTTCAGGGAGACGATGGAGCCTCATTCCGTGCTGTCTATGCGGATACAGAAAATATAGTCGTTGCAGCGCAAGAGGAAGGGAGGACATGCGGAAACAAATCGGAGCTACAGCGTGCAGATGTTGAAGATCGCGTCAAAAAAGTTGCAAAGAAAAAAAACCAAAAAATGGTTAGTTACAAACAGTTCATAACTTTAAAAAAATGTTTGTGCTGGGGACTATTTTATGTTTTTTTCCAGTAAATTGGACTACACTTTATCTTGTGTTTAAACTGAACATTCCTTTTTCCAATCTCTCCTCTTGTTACCCGTGGGTGTCAGAACTATACATACACAGACAGTGGAGAGATGTTGCTTGCCAGACCATGTACACTATGGAGGAACTATTAATTGAGGCGAGGCGTGTTCAGGCTCGAGATGCTCATGTCCAATGGCCAGAACATGAATTAACTGTGTTTGGAGAATACAGCAAAGTTGTATTGGACCATTGCTACAGTGCGACCGCACCACCACAAGAAGAGGATATTGAATGTATTGAAGATAGCTCTGAAGTAGTTGCAGATCAATTCACACAATCTACACCCGCCAAAAAATTGCCACCCAAAAACATGTCGACATTGTTGTGTTCTCCCATCAATGTTGAAGTAGCAGATGTCGTAATGACAGAGAATGAACCAGCAGCAGCATCCATAAACGCATCAGAACTTGATAGCAGCGATATTACTTTCCAATGTGTTGAAATCTCCGCAACGTCACAGGCCGAAACAACGCTGACGCAGGATGACAGTCTAATGAAAGAGAGCAAATACATTGTATTCAACAGTTGTTTGATGGAAATTATAAGTATGCTGAACTGTTAGAGGGAAAGTATGTGAAGCCATTGATTAATGTAACTCGTCAAATAAAAGGCAGTAACGTTAAAATAAAGGCCGCCTGTCGATTAAATCATAGGTTCTCATGGTCTGCACAAACGATGCTAGGGAAAATGCCAGCAGGCAATCTACTGTGTGCAGCCGCATCACTTTTTAGTGGCTCCAGTTTTAGAAAGTTAGAGGCTTTCTTTCAGTTTGTGGGACTCCATTTCATTTCTAAATCGCTGTACTACATATACCAACGTGATTATCTGTTTCCGGCCATTAGTGATGCTTGGAAAATTGAACAATTGTCTCTAGCAAGTACATTCGAAGGGAAACGTTTCAGGCTAGCCGGCGATGGACAGTGCGACAGCCCTGGATTTTCTGCCAATTACTGCACCTACCACTTTCAGGACATGGATAGTAAGTAAATTGTGAGTTCGTTGGTCGTGCAGGTATCACAATGTACATCCTCAGTGGCCATGGAGAAACTAGGATTTATAAAATCAGTGGAATATCTTCAATCAAGGGGAATGCACATCGACCTCATAGCCACGGACAGACATGTTTCAATTGCCAAGACAATGAGAGAGCAGTTCCTGCTTATTAATCATCAATTTGACGTATGGCATCTTGCTAAATCAATCAGTAAGAAAATCTCGGCTGCAGGAAAAAAAAAGGTTTTGAAAGTATTTTGCAGTGGTCCCAGTCTATCACCAACCATCTTTGGTGGAGCTCAAAAACTTGTGAAGGGTCAGTGGAAATACTACTTGAAAAATGGCGGTCACCGATGCACCACTGTACCAACGTTCACCGCTGGTCAGAAAACCTACATTTCCACCAATGTGAACATGACCCTTTGTCCCTAGAGGAGGCAAGGAAGGAGAAGTGGTTGATTCCATCTTCACCGACACACAAAGCCATTGAGAAGATTGTTTTCGACAAAACTCTATCAAGAGATTTGAGAGGACTGACAGAATTCTGTCACACAGGAGATTTGGAGGAGTTCCACAATATGTGCCTAAAGTACAGGCCAAAGCGCTTGCATTTTAGCTTTCGGGGCATGAAACATCGCACTCTACTAGCGGTCTTGGCCCATAACAGTAATGTTGGACGTGAACAATCTAGGACTTAGGGGTAAAGTAAGGATGCCTCGCTACACTAAGGTGTTTTCAAAACGAAGTAAGCAATGGGTGATCAATCCAGTCTATGATGAAATGCAGTACGACTTTGTGAAAGGCCTTATTGTTGCTGTGTTAGAGAAGCACAGATATGGAATTTTGGACGTTTCAGTGCAGTGATCCATTGCCACCGAACATTGCAACTGTACCATGTCCACCAGAAGCACAGCTGGTTGAAGTACAAATCCCGGTTTAAATAATTGCAATACCATTGTCTTTTTGTAAATAAATGTTATTGTACAGTGTACCTGTAACCCTAACCCCTACCTTCACCATCATGGGTGGCGAACAAGCTGGGTGTCATCTTTGAATTCTCTCTATTCACCTCATATATGTGTATGTATATATTTTTCTCATGTCTCATCTCATGTAAATGCTGTGCACTGTTGCGCACTGTTAACGGAGGGGAGGCTTGCGTATTGCAAATAATAAAACAAACAAACAATAAATCTCACTTTTAACTCAACTCCTGTGGTACTTTATACTTTCCCTGACCTTCCGCCAAAAATTAAATGTCTCCATAGTTATGATTCTTTGGGGCTTCAAAGCTCGCAGACAACGGGGAAAAAATTGGGGGCCTTAGAACACGCCAAGCGGGCCGTGGCATTTGGGAGAGAAGCCAGTTCGCATTTGCACATTTTGTCACACTACATAGAGGGATTCTAAACTTCAAGTTCTCACAGATGCCTTTACTACGGGATGTTGCAAATAAAGAATGCGAAGGACAGCGGCTTTGATTTTCAGCTTGCGCCCAGAAGAGGCCCACAAGTTGCACTGGAAGTATAAGGGTCTATTGTTTTTTGACCTTGAGACAGGGACCATGCCGAAAGAACTTCATTTGAAGGGGGTGCGCAATAACGTAAGAGACGATAAGGTAGAAAATTCAGAAACTAGACCGAGTTTCATTTTAGTTCAGTATACGAAAAATCGTTGTCAAGAGCACGGTCGGATTTACAGACTGCATTACGCAGAGACACAATGGAAATTTCAAATATAATGTGAGTAAATCTTTAGACGCTTTTATACCGGAATGAAGAATTAATGAATGGATGCATGAATAAATGAATGAATGAAGAGCTAGGAAAAGCAAGGAAAACGTGTTCGTAGTGGGCACATGGGCATGCAGGTCCACAGGTCTCACCGATCTCGGTCCTTGGCCCAGCCACTTTTCCCTGCACTGACTACCTGCACTACGGGACTGTCTCTCTATCCTTCAGCCCCTTCTCCCGGCATTTACCTTGGACTTGCCACCAGCTGGCCCTATTATTTATCTTCTATTCTACTAACCATGTACAGCACTTTTACCCCCCTCTCCCCTTCCCCTTGCGCGATCTGAAAGACACCTGGCCTAGTAGGATCGTTGTCTGTCTGCCCATGTCCCCCCCCCCTGCCTCGTCGCGCCTTGAAACACTTGTGTATAGGCTCGTTACAAATGCCATATCATATATCATATCATTCCACACGCATGTAGACTAACTGTCGTTTCTCATTGTGTGTTGGCCTCGATTTATTTTGTTACTTTTCGCATTGATTTAAGAGCCGAACATACTCCATTGAACAATCCTTGCAAGCAAATAGTTTCTGATCGGCCGTAATAAATATGATAATTTTTCTGTTTTCATAACAGGTATTTGATCCCATTCTGCTACTGTCATCGGTTTGAGACACCGGCAGACGGATTCTTCAATAGACACGTGCAGCTTCGTGTGAACAACTGGAGCACGTTAACCATATTATGGGACGATCGCCAAGGGCCCACATGCCCTTACGCTGTACTAGTGGCTAGAAGCAACATATCAACCTTTACGCTGGCCTAGTGCCCACTTGATGGAACAGCCTTGCGGTTCAACGTGCGACAAAAGTGCCTCTTTGAACGAAAACCAACACCCTGTGTATCATAAAGGAACAGCGCGTGACTCAATATAAACTTAGACGGATTTGCGGATACAGATAAAAGAAAATAAATGGCTTTCGGAGTTCATATGGCAATTGCTGAATATTCTCTAAACATTTATTGTCAAATAACTGTACTTTACCAAATGTACTGTGTTGCTGTTTGATTTTAAAGTACAGTTTCATATTCCGAATTGTGGCGCGCTGTGTTGTGAGATGGTCTGTGTTGGTTTCCGGGTTCTGTGTGGAGTCGCGTAGAAGACGACTGGGCGCGTTTGCCTACGCAGCACAGTAACGTCACGGAGAGAGGCGGGGAATTTGAATGTTTTGATAATGTCAGGCTCAGGGGCGGGGGAATTCATTTAGTGCCGCAGAAGCAGGTCAGCCAGGGCGATGCGGCAAGTGATAGGATTATCACAAAATGGCGGCTCCGTGGTGCCTGTTTTCGCGTGTGTTTAATGGACGAAAACTCGGGTAAGGTCCATAGGAAAGTTTTCTAAAATCAAGCCACTTAGGCTTAAAAAAAACATGGCCGACTCGTAGGGACAATAAATAATTTTACTGGACCATGCCTTTAAAAAATGTTATCCTGCCACAGAAGGAAGTTTGAAGTTGTCCCCGCTGCAAAAGGGAAGGTGCGGACCACCTGCATATGATACGGCGCTGTGACAGATTACGGGGTTTTGGAAACATGTATTGGACACCCTAACTGAAGAAGTGCCCCAAGCACTAGCATACTCCGCCATGGGCGCTCATTTTGGGATATGAAATGTGGTGGCAGAGCAGAGAATTGGATCTTTCCTGAACATGGGATGCCTAGTTGCCAAACGTTGTATATTGAGGAGATGGGAAATCAAGAGCGTGTCAATAGACAAGAGATTGGTTGTCTGATCTGACATGGGTAGTGAAACCTGAAGAACAGTTTATAAATACAATGCCTGTTACTTCCAAGCCCAAAAACATTTGGTGGGAATACCGGACATAGTTATCCCGATCACATGTATATTCGCCTAATGGTGGGGACATGCTCCTAGACCCAAGGGCTGGAGGGCAGGTTTCCACTCTGTTATTTCTTTAATGTGTGTGTGTGTGTGTAGATTAGCCCTGCATGGGCCTGATATTGGAAATATACTCCTTTGAGACGCAAAGTTGCTGATGGCTAAATGTTTGCATTTGTCAGCCAAGTATAAATAAAGTTTAAAAAATATATATTTTCTATGAAACTCGACTCACACTTCTAGCTCACCAATTGGACACAATTCATATCTAAAAGGGCATCATCATTTACCAAAACTGAAGAACTTGTTACTCTTTTCGCCTACATCAAAAAACTCTTTTGACAGCCATATATAATTCAGGCTGTTTCAGAACCTCTAAGGAACGTTATAGTGGCTAAGGAAGAGAAAGACAAGATACCCCATATGGCACGGGCTCTTTTCGCTCCCACCGTAAGTACTCCTAGTTCTCCACAGAGAGCCATTCTTCCAAACCCTTCTTTAGCATATTGTTTGTTAACGTGCTGTTTTAAAGCACAGAATTGAGTTGTGCGTTACTAAATGTGTGGTCACTCCGTACCCATTCTCTTCACATTGCCGACATCCTTATTACCCATTATTACCCATGATATCAATATATTTGATATTACCAAAACATGGCTGCAAGATCACTCTGGACCCGCCATTGATTTAGCTATCCACGACCGGTTCACTTTATTAGACGTAAATAGACTTGAGGCGGGGTTGCCATCGTTTACAAATCTAGTATTATCTGTGGGGTTGTTGCGTCACTCTGCGCTTACCTCTTAGTAATTAGTATCTGGGACTGTCGCTTAGAGTGGTGTCTTAAGTTATCCCCATACATTAATCCAAAAACATTATGAACTGTGTCACCTCTGTGTTTTGTGCCTGTCCCCCAGGTATCAATAATTAGGCTTGATTCCGATAATTGTACACACAAGATGGGATTTATTACTTATTCGAATGTCCCTATGTCGACGTGTTTCAGCTACATACGGTGCTCTTCAAGACAAGGCTATTGTGACATTAGTTACAGGTACACAGTGAAGATGAGTATTGCTAATTGTCATATCTATATCTTTTCAACCATCATTGTAAATATTACATAGTGGTGGGTTGCCATTTAAACATCATAGTTGGTTCCCAGTACATATATTGTGAAATAAACATCACATCATAATTCAACAGTAATTCATCCAAGCACATAGTGTGCCATAACAGATACATTTAAACCAAAACAGAAAAGATGGGTTGGCATCGGGAGGATCTGTAGGTATAGAGAGACAGAAGATGCACAACTTCCGTTTGTTTTTAAAAACACATTTAGCTTGGCTTTATTAGTGCTATATTGGATCCTTCATTTTTTTGTGTGAAACATATCACCACAACCAATGTCCTGCTTTCTATATCTAATTGGCCTATTACTCAAAATGGTGATAATTGGCTCCCTTTAGAAATTATGACTTGGTTATTATCACTCCATTTTTGGTATCTTCTTCATTGCTCAGGGCCAGTCTATTATTATCCCCCCACCTGAGTGCTGGTGAGTTTTAGATAGTCCTGCTTTAGGATTTATTTTACCCCATTTTCCCTATTAATTCAATTAAATTATCTATTCCCATTGTACTGCCAAATGTTTGCTCACCTTTTTATCAGCTTTGATTAGCTTCCAATTCTTATCCAGAATTCTTATATCTGGGATGACGATCCCCTTTAACCTGTAATTTCAAAAGCAGTGTTTTTTCTTTAGTATTTTTTACTTTTTTACCTTTTTTACCAGTAACATGTCATTTGTAATACTGTTATTTCCTCGTTTAACTATAATGGCTCCAATATTTATATAATGTTATGCCATTATCATCAGCCACCATCTGTTACCAATTAACTCTCATTCCCCCAGTTCAAAAAGCCCACCAAAGCCTACTGTCCCTCTCCCCCGGTTTATCAGCTCTATATATTTGGCTACCAGTAATTGGTTTGCTAGGTTAGTTTCCCATCATCTTTATATATTAAGGTACTTGCCCATTTATATTCCTAAATGAGCTGTCATTCCCTTACCTGAATATGCCCCCATGTTAGTGAAAGGGCACTTTCCACCAGCGTTCCGCGTGTTCCCCAAAGTGGGACGCCATTTTGGAACCAACTTTTATTTGTGTTTACAAAGTGACATCACGCACGCGTTTTGGCCATTTTGACATTATTGTCCTTCCCTTGTTAATGTAAATATTAACTCAATGACAGAAAAAACTAACTTCTAGCGATATATTATAAGCGGTTTTTATAAGTGTATTCCAATGTGTGTCATACACCCAAAATACTGCCCTTGGACATAAATTACATCCCTATTGGTTAGTCAGTTACATATTTCGGTGGCCATCCTTCCTTAGTTTTATTGAATATTGACAAACTCCTATTCTTGTCATAGCGCTCCCCCATTTATGTGTAGTTATTAATTATTGCAAACCTCCATTTTCCATTTTTTTTAACTTACTTTATTGAGCATTTTCATATTTAATTCACAACATTCTCATTTTCTTGTTTGTTTACCATATAGTCTTAGCAGTTATTCAATCCCTTTTGCATTTAAACATGAACAACCCCTTCCCTCCCCTGGCCCCTCCAAATGGGTCGAGACAAGATGCAGGTACAGTTCTTAGGTGAGGCTTCATGCATTTGCGTGGGGTTTAAGTCCCTGGCTTCATCACCGGTTATTTATAGTCGTCGAGAAAGGGTGCCACTCCATTTCCCTAATAGGGGAGATT
This sequence comes from Ambystoma mexicanum, assembly GCF_040938575.1. NCBI lineage: Eukaryota > Metazoa > Chordata > Amphibia > Caudata > Ambystomatidae > Ambystoma > Ambystoma mexicanum. Next base: position 156,716,112 of record NC_090937.1, read on the forward strand.
TTGTGGAGGGCTCACGTAATGTTCTCCATCTCGTAGAGTTCCCTAGCTTTTCAGGCCCAGGTTTCCTTTGATGGCAAGACTTATGCTTTCCAACTTATCATGATGCAGACCCTGCCCGCTAGCAGTAGGAAGTGTGGCATGAGGGGGATTTGTGTCCATCGGCCTTCAATCTCTTCCAGTCCAAATAACATCAGCATTTGGTCACATTCTTGGGTCACCCACGTCAACCTTTCTGATCCACCCCAAAACCTCTTTCCAAAATGTCTGAGTTTTCGGACAGGTCCACCACATGTACCAATAGTCTGCTTGGACACCACATTCCCTCCAGCATTGGGGGCTCATCTGCTTGAACAGTCTTCTGGGGGCGTATTGCCACCTGTGTAGCAGTTTTATTCTGTGTAACTTCTACTGCACTGAGATGGAGGTCTTGTGTGCCGATTTGCACATGTGTACCCATACGTGATCCGTCATCCGGTGGCCCAGGTCTGACTCCCATCTTCTTTTGAGAGCACCAATCCTAGATCCTTGTACAGCTATGAGGGATCTGTATAGTCGAGAGATAAGGCCCCAGCAACGTGAGATCCCTTTGCAGGTTTGTTTTCCATTATGGGGCTGTTGGGACTCCCTCAGCGGTAGGAATGGAAACACTCCTATGGGTTTGATTTGCAAACCCGGTTCCAGGTCTTGGATGGCTACACAGCCATCAGCTTTTATCATCTGACCCACCCTCTCCAGACCCGCTTCATACCACTTCTGGAAGCGCTGCAGGTCCTGGATTTCATTCCTAATGTCGGGGGCCCATATGTGGCTCATCGGAGACGGCCATGTCGTGAGGCCCTCATTTCTCCTTTACTCCACCGCAATTTTAGGAGGGATCCCAATGCAAAATGGCTGATTACTTTTGACGGGAATGCAAATTTAGGGGCCCGCAGCCATTCTCCCAACGTTACTGGCCACATTAGGTAGTTTTCGATTGCGACTCATTGTTTTTGTTTGTCTCCTCTCAAATGCAGGACCAGGGCCCGTAGTTGGGCAGCTCTGTATTATGTGTAGAAATCTGGTAGACCTGTTCTACCTTCTTATTTGGGTTGTATTAAGCTGGTGTGGGATATTCGTTGTTTTTTGCCCTGCCATAAGAATTTTAGGATTCTGGCTTTCAAATCTTGGAAGTGATTTTCTGGTATAGGAGCTTTGGGAGAGTTACCATTTTTTTTGGCACTGAGGCGGCCTAACCATGATCAGGTTAACTTGGCCCATCTGTTCATGTTCATTGTTAGTTCCGCCATAAGCAGTGGCAGGTTTGCCTCGTACAGTCCTTTCGTCCTTCTTGTAACGTTGATACCTAGGTATCTTAGTTTCTGCTGGGCTACTGGGATTCCAGATGTGTTTGGGATCTTTGCGCTTGGGGAGTCTGGCTCATTGTAAGGAAAGAGTGTGGACTTCTCCACGTTAACTTTGAGCCCGGCCCATTCGCCAAATTCTTGTATCATCCTAAGCACTTTTGATATTGAGGTCTGTGGGTCTGCCAGGTAGAGTAGCATGTCATCAGCAAACATGGCCAGTTTCTACTCCGTTTCTTCAACCTTGATCCCTTCTATTATGCTATCTTTTCTGATTGCATTCCCCAGTGGCTCTATGGAAAGGGAGTAGAGGAGTGGCGAGAGCGGGCAGCCCTGTCTGGTTCCCCTTGACATGTCAAATTCTTCCGAGAGTTTACTGTTCATCACTACCCTTCCCTTTGGGGCCTTGTATAGTGCCTGGATCCCCTTTATGAATCTCTCTTCAAAGCCCATGTTTCTTAGTATGGCCCATAGAAATCCCCATTCCACCAGATCAAACGCTTTCTTCGAGTACAAACTTAGAAGGGCCTGGTTTCCGTCCCGTCCCTCAGAGTGCTCCATGATATTGAGTGTCTTTCGCATAGCGTCAGCCCCTGCCTGCCTTTTAATAAAGCCCACCTGTACTGGGTGGATCAGACGAGGCATAATATCTTCCATGCGTGAGGCTAGGACCCTTGCATAGATTTTTGCATCCGTATTTAACTGTGATATCGGGCGGTAAAATTTGCAGCATGAGGGATCTTTTCCTGCTTTTGGGATTACCACTATGTGCGCTATTGTGATTGATGGTGGGGCTTGGCCTGATTCTTGTGTATGATTAAACAATTTGGCTAAGTGTGGGGTGAGAGTGTCTGCAAACTGCTTATAAACACCCATGGCATAACAATCCTCTCCTGGGGCGCCTTCCGGCGGGAGTCTCTTTATTGCTTCTGGGGATATGGGTGATTCGAGGAGGGACTGCTCTGACCTAGACAAAGGCGTGAGCCCCACCCTGCAAATGTAGTTTTCCATCTCTTTTTCCACCCTGCCATCCTCTGTGGTTTATTGGCCTTTATAATATGTAGCAAACTGGCTGGCTATGTTGTCTGGGGTTGTTGCCGACCCCCCTTCTTCCACTTCAATTTTCTCAACCCATCCCTCAGATATTTGAGCTTGTTGCCTGGTTGCGAGCATCTCATCTGCTGTGTCCCCCTTTTCGTAGAATTTCTGCTTTAGCAATTTCAATTTTCTCACTGTCGCCAATGCTTTAAATTCTTCCCTTTTTTGCTTAAGAGTTTCTAGGTGTTCCTTACGGTAGGACCCCTAGACATGCAAACGGTCCTCTAGTCGCGAGATATCCTTCCCTAGTTTCTCCATCTGTAGTCTGTTTCCTCTTCTGCCTTACCCCTTCCCTCATCAGGAGCCCCCTCCACACTGCTTTCCCCGCCTCCCATACAATTGTTATCTCTACCTCGCCGTTGTCATTAGTCTTAAAATGTTCCTCCAGTGAGGCCTTGAGCTCCCGAGCAAAAAGTTTCTCGCCACAGGAATTCATTACATCGCCATCTGAAGTCTTGATTGCCCAGCCCATCCATTTCTAGTGTTGCTATCACCATGTTGTGGTCCGACCAGCCGACTTGGCGGATTGTGCTATCCCTAATTCTGGGGCGGTACTCCCTATTAACTAGTATGTAGTCCATTCTAGTGAAGGTTTCATGGACACTGGACTGAAATGTGAACCCTTTTTTGTCTGGGTGCATTGTCCTCCATACATCCACCAGTCCCCCCTCTTTTAGATTGTTCAGGAACCTGCTACCCTATCCCTTTGGGTGATCCTTAGTGTTCGCCTTCGTCACTTGCCTGTCAATGTGTGGGTTAACCCAGGTATTCAAGTCCTCCCCCATCACTATGAGACCTCTACCCTTTCCCGTGATCGTGTCCAGGGCCTCTTCATTGAACGCCCCATGACTTTGGTTGGGTGTATATACCGCCGCGAATGTGATCAGGGTGCCTTCCCATTCTCCCTTCACTAGTAGAAGCCTACCTCCCATCAATTCTTGTAGTGAGGGGTTTGTTAGTTTGATTTGTTTATGTAGTATCAGGTCACTCCCCCTTTCTTATGGTCCATCGAGGCCCAGTATGTTTGCTCAACTCCCTTTCTCCTCAGTAGTTTCTCTTCCCCAGCTTTAAGCCTGGTCTCTTGGATGACAAGAAGGTCAAGAGCGGCCCTTTAGTATTTCCTCACTACCAGTGACCTTTTGGTGGTGGAGTTTAATCCCTTGATATTAAGGGTGCCCACTTTTAATATTATGCTCCCTGCCACTGTGCACCCGTATGCATTTGCTGAAGCTCTTTAACTCTTTTACCGTTTCTCTCATCTCCCTATCCCCACGCCCCCGTTTTAACTGTTAACATAACTGAACCAACAAATTGGACTGTGTTTGTTTTAATCAGCCTTGGTCCCACGGGTTGAGACTCCCTCCTAAAACTGAGGGCCACTAGGGTGCAAACTCTCCCCTCAGAGGGGGATCCTTTAAGTAATCCCTTGTCTGTCTTTGGTGTCTTGTGTGGTTTTGTTGCCCCCATTTCCTGCCTCCCTTTCCCCTATTCAGGGTGGCTTAGTGTGTGATTTGGGATGCAGTTTAAAGTATTTTCTTCCCACCTTGCTTCTCTGTCGGCTCTGGCGCGGCCCATCCATGTTCTGTGGTCTTGGCGGTTGGTTCCCTTTGGGCCCCAATGGAGCTCTGGCGTCAGTTGACTCAGACAGGTGATTCAGCACTTGCTTCGCTTCCTCTGGCGTGGTTACCCTGTAGTCTTCTCGTTTAGCTTCAAAAGTTATTGCAAAGGGGTAGCCCCATCGATATCTAATGCCCTGTTCCGTGACCCACGAGGTGAGTGCTCTGCAGCCCTCCTACACCCCAGTGTGAAGGCTGATAGGTCCTGGAATATCTTTATCTTTGTGCCATTGAACTCAATGTCCTTTGTTTTCTTTGCTTTGAGGAGGACTTCCGTTTTTTCTTTGTATCAGAGAAGTTTCACATTTATTGATCTGGTGCCTCCACCAAATGCTCTTCCTCTCCTATGGGCTTTCTCAATTTGCACCGGTTTGCCTCCCTCAGCCTCGAATAGTAGATTGATTATTTCTTGCACTTTTCTCTCAACTGGGCTGGTGTCTCCCCCTCACTTTCCTCCAGACCAATTATTATATCTCCTTTCTCTATTTTCCATGTCATCCATTTTGAGGGCGAGTTTTTCTTTTAATTCTATGTCTGTCATTCTTGCGTTTAATTTAATCTCCACTTTCCCTCTGATTTCCGAGTTGGAGGTTTGCATGTCTGATCGTAGGGCCCTAATCTCTGCCATGATTGCAGCAATATCCTCTTTCGTGAATGCGTTGCTCATTTTGGGAGCATCTTTGGAGGGGTCTCTGCTTTGTGGGTACCTTCCCTCCTGTTTTGCTGCAGTCTTTCCAGTTTATTCGGGTCGCGGGACCCTTATCTGTTTCTTTCCCCTTACGCTTTTCTTCTGGGGACGCCTGGAGGGGTTCATCCTGCCGTCTCTATTTCGCTTTCTAGCCTTATCCCTTGTCCGAGCTCAGATATGTTATTAGCGCTGGCCGTTGGTCTTTGGCTATTTATTGTGCACCCTTGTTTGGGGGATTTTATGCAGTGGACTTTGTCCCTAGTGTATCTGACTTGCGCTTGTGTGAGAGCGTGGCAGTGCCTGTCCTTTCATTTACTTTTCCCCCCTGGGGTCCTTTTGTGTTCCTTGCAGGTCTCTTAGGTCTCCTTTGCAGACCTTGCTATGATTGCCCCTCTGGGTGTTCTGTTCTTTCAGTCCCTCTATTTTCCTTTTTAACAAGTGAAGTTGATGATGGTGGTTGTGTGCAGCACGCAAAGTATGTAACTATTTTTCATCACTTTAATATTACCTATGCCGGCAGCTTTCTCTCTAATATGCCCTAATTCTCAGGGTTCATTCATTTCATTATGGACTAGCTAGGTTTCCATTGGGGATATGACCCTATACTGCCTATTTCAAATGAAGTGGCAGTTAACACTCAGACCATACTTGATCCAAGCTGTTAGCACACGCATAGCGTGTGACATCACATTGTAAACACAAATAAAAGTTGGTTCCAAAATGGCGCCGGCGTTGATTTGGGGACAAAAACACGCAGAATGCCAGTGGAACATTGCCGTTTACTAACATGGGGCATATAAAAGTAAGGGAATGCAAGCTCATTTAGGATTAATATAAATGGGCAAGTACCTTGTATATAAGAAATTAAGGGAAGCTAACCTAGCGACCCAATTACTGGTCGCCAAATATATAGAGCCAAAAAAGGGGAACAAAACAGAAGGCTTTAGTGGGTTAGTTGAACTGGGGGGGATGAGAGTAATGTTGTTCACAGATGGTCACAGATGGTAGCTGATGATAATGCTGTAACATTATATAGAAATTGGAGCCATCATAGTTAAAACAAGGAAATAACAGCATTACTGCTATTGAAATCATGGGGTAAGAGGGAACATCATCCCAGATATAGGAATTCTGGATAAGAATTGGAGCTCAGACACTTTGTTATAATTTTTGACACCACTCCCTTGCGCACTCTATTGTTTACCAATTGATTGACTAATTAATATATCCTCCCCTTATATGATTTTGTCTCCCTTTCTCTCTCTACGGAATACTGATTCTCTCATATCTCTTCCCCCTTTTCTGTACAACAATAACCATATCTTTACTGTTCTTGTTTTAAGCCTTGAAAAAGCCCAGTTAGTACTACTGTGTAATCGTTTTCATGAGCATGTGAATCCATGCAATGCCCCATGATGGAGAAGGAAGAAGTTACTTATCCGTAACTCTTGCTTCTCCTGCATGGGCCTTGCAGGGATTCACATGCAAACCCTTCGTCCTTCCCCTCTCTGGCTTGGTTCATACTGCCACTATTACGTGTGTGACCAAATCTAAAGATGGCCCCCAGGGCTGGAGCTTAGCAGGGCGAGTGTCATTGGCTAGGGCAGTATGACCCAAAGTGACACTGATGAGCTTTAGAGGAGGCAAGCAGTTTTTTTAGCTTAAAGTTAAACTGTTTAGACGCCAGGGAATATTCATGAGCATGTGAATCCTTGCGAGACCCATGCTGGACAACAAGAGTTACAGGTAAGTAACTTGTTCCTTCTCCCCAGACATGAGAAAAGGAGCACTCGGGAAGCTTAATTCAATTGATTGTGTTCTCCCACAGATTCCTCACCTTGATAGATACTCATCCTGCGTCAGCTGCTCAGAATCTTTTTTTGACAGGGGCTTAGTGCCGCTAGACATAGTCTTCTACAACTCCCTCGTATTTGGCTCTGCCAATCCTCGAACAGGCATGACATCAATAGCCATATTGAAGGAGTGCACTATGCCCCCTTACCTCAGTTTATTTTTTACATACCCTCAGCACTCTACTTGGAACATGCTTGTTTAGAATCGAATACAAATTCCTACTACACCAGAATGTCTGGGCCTAAACCGCCTGGTTTTAAACACTGCAAGGACTGCACCTCTAATATGTCCCTCACCGGCTTGCACACTATCTGTGTGTGTGTGTATGGTGTCTTGGTGTCAGACATGATACGGAGCAACGTGGTTCTTGCCAGGTGATGAAACCGAAGGCAGTGATGGAAAGATCAGCAAAACGGGCACTCTGTAGACCGCCAATGAAATTCCGGGCAAGGTCGCTCTCTAAATCCTCGGAGCACGATACCAAGGGCCCCATCTCCTGAGAAACATTGGGAAGGAAGACGCTACAAGATGTCCAAGAAGTGCTCATCGGACGACAAGGGTTAGTTGTTACTCAGTGAAGGGTGCATCTAGGCAGGAGTGAGAGGACTTAGAGACAAAAGATGAAGGTTTTATAGAAAGCCTCAGCTGGTAGTGCGCCGGCCTCGACACTGCAGGAGGATTCGGCTCCAATAGTGCCTGGTCCATTCTGCATGAAGGCAGCCAAAGGAGGTTGAACGTTCTCGAGCAAGACCCCGCAGAAGAAACCAATCCTGTGCAGATATCAGCATCCCCCTTAGGCCAAGAAGCTCCTTGACCAGCGGAAGCCCTGCAAGATCGAAATTTTCTACCGGATTCTAGATTGGTGTTCTTCGACTCGATGCCGTCTATTTTTGATGAGGCGGACAACCTAATACCTTTCAGGTTTGAACCAATGTGGGGGGCAGCCTTGGCTCTGTTGATAGATTTCATGGTGTACCATATTGTGTTACTGCAACTAGCGGAAGGCTTCCACGACACGTGGACTAAACACTTCCCCAGATGTTGAGTTAAGCAGTTGAACCCGTACGCGAATGCCGAATGCACACTACTGCAAATCGTTCGAAAAAAGCTAGTCGTAGCATTATGGCTGGTCGCTCTGATGAAGCCGGTGTTGCAGTACAACCTTACTGACATTACCGTCCGAGAACCGCAGACTGAATGGACTTTACCGTTGCCACCATAGTTGACCTGGACATGACCTGTGGCGCCGCCAGTGCATGATACTGGTGGTCGGCGCAGGGCTCACAAAAAACTATAAACCGGTAGGGAGTCAAAAAAAGTCAATGCTTGCGGAAGAACGTTTTTTCACCTAAAGGATCATAGCTCTTAAAGCCACCAATGCCTCTTGTACCTTTGTAAAACCTTTGCATGTCCTCTGGAGCACCATTTCGTAAGCATCGGATCACCTCCGAGGGAGAGGTCAGAAATGATTTCCTTGAGATAGTTGCTGATGGTAAGGAAATGGCCTGTCAAGCACTCAAAGCAGGGCTGGATGCTGCAGACTGTATGGGTTGTTTCATGGGCACATCGGCAGTTCTGAGCAGGTCAGCCTACCTGGGGCGGGATTGGGTTTTCCTCCAAACATCTAGTCAAAGTTGATAGACCTTGTGTTCAACAGAGAACATCTATTTGGGTCCAAAGCCAATGTGTCACTCGAGAAATTCAAGGACTCTTAAGCTTACAGCTGAATAGAAGGTTAGCTGTGCAGCAGCAGCCCCCACAGCAGAATGTTGCCTTTGGTTACAGAGGACAGGGCTACAGGGGGCACTCCACCTTTCCCAGAAAGGTGCTAGTGCCCCAGGCTAGTGTAGATTACCTTGGCCAGGGAGACGAGGGTTGAGACAGTCTACTACTACTACTACTACTACCACTACTACTACTACTACTACTACTGCTGGTGTGTTGACATCGACAGTGCCTCAGAAACCTCTTTGAGGTCCCCCCTCATTCTTCCCCTGGTTGGAGGGATTGTCTCTGGGTTCTTGGGAAAATGGGAGGAAATAACTTCTGACGCCTGGGTCCTTCAGTTGTTTAAGTGGGGCAAATGCGTACCCTGTGTGAATAAACCACCTGACAGACCTCCACCTCCCTCCCTAAAGCTAGAATGGGAGCTCCAGGAAGAGCTGTATGCCCTTCTTTTGAAGGGAGCAGTAGAGGAAGTGCCAACTGATTAAGTAGGCTCAGGTTGGTATTCCTGATACTTCCTGGTCCCCAATAAAGGGAGGAAGGACTAATTCAGAATGGTGACGTTGAGGAAAATTCTTCATGCTCTGCAATTCCAAGACTGGCTGGTGTCGTTGGACCTTCAGGATGCCTATTTTCATGTGCCTATCAACAGGAAGCACAGGTGGTTCCTAGGGTTCATCATCAGGGACGCACATTGCCAATTTAAGTTACTTCTTTTTGACTTGACCTCCGTCCCCAGGGTCTTTACCAAGCTGATGACAGTAGTAGCAGCCCACCTCAGGAGAGCTAGTGTCTTTGTGTTCCCATACTTGGAGGAGCACGATCGGAACACGTTTTGAGGCACCTAGAGGACACTTGTTTTCTGCTGCACGACTAGGGTTTCTCCCTGAACTTACATAAATCATAGACCTCACCAGCACAAAGGCTCCAGTTCATCAGACCAGTCTTGGATACCCAGGAAGGGAAGTCTTTTTCTCCTGAGCAGAGATTCACCAAAGTGGCAAAAATGGTCACTCTTCCAGAATTTCAGCAGTCTCCCGGCATCGGCTTTCCTGTGCCTTCAGGGTCTCATGGCATCCTGCATTTTCCTCGTGCCACAGGTGAGGCTCTGGATGAGATCCCTTCAGTGTCTTCTCAGGAGACAGTGGTCACAGTATTTTGGCAAGATATCGGATGCCCTCCATGTTTCGAGGTCTATGGTGAAAGACCTGACCTGGTGGAGCAACAGGACGAACATGCTGCCAGAAGAATTTTCTGGCACCATGGCCGAAGGAGCAGGTTGTCACAGACGCCTCGCTAAAGGGCTGGGGAGCACATTTATGCTCTCTCCAGATAAGTGACCATTGGTCTCAGGAGAAATAAAGATTGCCACATCAATCTGTTGGAGCTGCGAGCAGTCTGTCTAGCGCTGACTGCTTTTGCGCCTTCTCTGCAGGGGATACATGTCCTGGTGTTCAGGGACAATACAGTGACCATGCACTAATTCAAAAACAGGCAGGCATGAAATCACTGCCTCTGTGCAGAGAGGCCATGCAGTTATGGTTCTGGATTCTAGAGAACATCCCAGCCTCTGCAGCTCACCTGGAAAGGGTGGAGAATGGTCAACGAAATTCTGAGCAGTCAGAGTTCGGTCTCCCATGAGCGGCAACTATGCCCAGAGGTCATTGGAGATCTTCACCCGGTGGAACACCCCGACAATGGATCTGTTTGCGACGAAGGACAACCCAAAATGCAAGCAGTTCTGTGAAAGGGAATTACCCTGAGGGGTTTTTTGGGGGATGCGTTTCTGGTGGAGTGGGTCTTCGATCTCCATTGTGTTCCCACCGTTACCAGTCATCTCAGAAGTTTGTGGAGATTTAGGGCTCACCTGATCGCCCTGACTGGGCGAGGGCTGTGTGGTACCTGGATCTCCTGGAACTGGCCATATGCCCACCTCTCCGGTTTCCTCGGAGACTGGACCTCTTGTCACAGTTGGGAGGCAATGTGATTCACCCAGACCCTCCCATCCTCCATGCTTGACACTTGAGAGGCTGCGGTACGGAGATCAGGACCTCGAAGGGGAGGTGCTAGAGGTGTTGTTGGCTGCACGTAGACCGGCCACTAGGTCTCTGTCTGGGTGCAGATGGAGGAAGTTTGTGACTTGCATCCCATGTCGTGTCTCACCTTCTCGGTTATGGGAGTTTTTGTTGGCCTTATCCGAATCAGACCTACAAGTGGGCACGGTAAAGGGGTTTCTGGCGGCTCTTTCCTTGTTTTACAGAACATCAGAACAAGGTTCATTCCTTACCATTCCAGTGGTGGCCCAGTTCTTGAAGGGCCTACTTAATTCTCTCCCTCCTTTGCCTTTTGTGGTCCATGATAGGGTTTTGAACTTAGTTCTCACCTTCCTGATATTGGCTCAGTTAAGAGCCATTGCATTCAGCTCCCATCAGACTTGTTACATTGAAGACTGCTTTTTTGGTAGCAATCGCGTCTGCAAGAAGGCTCAGTCATTTGCAGTCGCTCTCTTGTAAAGCCCCTTCCTGATATTTTTTAAGGAGAATGTATCCCTGAAAGTGTGCCCTACGTTTTTACCAAAGGTGGTGTCAATTCCATCTGAGCCAGATATTTGATCTTCCAGCGTTTAACCCTCCACCCCATCCTTCTAAGTATGAGGAGAGACCCCACAGGTTGGATCCAAAGAGGGAACTGTTTTTTTACCTGGCTGCAACAGGCTCTTTCAAGCAGGATGACCAGTTATTCATTGCATTTTCACAATCCAGTTTGCGGCGAGCGGTCACCAAGCAAACTATCTCTCGTTCTATAGTGCTGTTTTTTTCTGAATATTTTCAGAACGCAGGTGAGGAGGTACTGGCAAGGCTTAGGAAGAACTCTACAGGAGGGGCCATGGCCACCTCGGCTCTCGAGAGCGGATTACCGCCTAGAGACATTTGTGTGTGGCAATGTGGTCCTCTTTGCTCACATTGCCAAGCATTACAGCTTAGATATTGCACTATGAGCCGATGCTCACTTTGTTAGGGTGGTGGTCCAGAGTTTCATGGTGTGACTTCCAACCCTCCTCCATCATGGACACTGCTTTAGGAGTCTATATATCTGAGTAATCTTTGGAAGAATGCAATCCATTGAAGGAGAAATTACTTACCATTAATGTTCTTTGTATGGATTGTTCTCCCACAGATTTATCACGCCCTTCCAGTCTATCCCACTTGGAAGTCCATGGTCTCAATTGCTATCTCCTGTTAAGCTTATATATGCCAATGACATGAGGAGAAGAGTGCTACGTTTGGACAGCAACGATTGTTTAACAGGCTGTCCAGTTTCTTCTGACTTGGTTTCGAAGTTTTAAAAAAAGAAAAAGGTGAGCAAGCCATCTAGGTGTTTAATATTGTTATTTGTTTTGATTGCCTTTCCCCATTACTGCTTGTTCCTTCTCACAAGTTGAGCCCGGTGGGGAAAAAGTCTGGATCAAAGGTAAGGGGGCATAGTGAATCCCTTTCATACGGCAATCAACGTCACATCCATTGTCAAGGAGTGGCCCAGCCGAATACGAGAGAGTCGTCGAAGACGATGTTGAGCTGCAACCAATAAGGGCCTGGTGAATAACGTGATGAATATACATTTTTACATTACATGCATATATGTGGGAAATCTTAAGGAAGTATACTCTGGTGTTAATGGATGGGAGTGGGGTGATCAGGGTGCTCCTTCCTTTGTTGATTTGAGCTTGAGTTTGGTCCTTAACATTTCCACTGATCAGCTGGCTTTAATGTCTGAGGGTAGCACATGGATAGGTTAAGGAAAGATGAAGATTGCAGAGTTCAGGAGGTAGAGATGCAGTCATCAAGATGCATGGGACTGGACCATGGATAGATTTGTAGCTAAAGAGTAGGAATTTAAAGAGATGGGATTTTTCATATGATATGATATGATATGGTAATTGTAACGCGCCTATACACAAGTGTTTCAAGGCGCGAGGAGGCGGGGGGGGGGGGAACAAGGGGAGACAGACAACGATCCTACTAGGCCAGGCGTCATTCAGATTGCGCATGTGCAAGGGTAGGGGGACTTGGAAAAGTGCAGGGGAAGGGGAGAGGGGAAGTGCAGTACATTGTTAGTATAATACAAGATAAATAAAAGGGCCAACTGGTGGCAAGTGCAAGGAAAGTGCGGTACATGGTTAATAGAATACGAGATAAATAGTAGGGCCACTGGTGGCAAGTGCAAGGTAAGTGCCGGGAGAAGGGGCTGTAGGATACAGAGACAGCCCTGTAATGCAGGTAGGCAGTGCAGGGAAGAGTGGCTGGGCCAGGACACGAGATCGGTGAGTGGCCGAGTTGCAGAATCAGTGCAGGTTCAGTGGTTTTAGCAGTGGAGAGAGGGAGAGAAAGCGGAGGCAAAGAGGAAGGTTTTGAGGTGCTTCCAGAACCGGAGATGGTTCTCCTCAAGTTTCAGGGAGGCAGGAAGGCTGTTCCAGAGGGAGGCCCCTGCTGCGGCGAGAGATCTACCCCCAGCTCGTTGCTTGGAGAAGCGGCTGACCCTGAGGTGGTTGGAGGTGGATGAGCGAAGGGCTCGAGAGGGAAGATATTTAGGAAGAGAGAGTTGCAGGTATTTTGGCCCGAGGCCCCAGAAGGCCTTGTGGACAATGCAGAGGGGTTTGAACTTAATCCTTGCAGCCACTGGGAGCCAGTGCAGTGATTTCAGTCCTGGAGAGATACGGTCCCTGGGCTTGAGTCCAAGGACAAGTCTCGCAGTCCTGTTCTGGATGAGTTGCAAAGGGCGGAGAGTAGAGGCAGGAACATTTAGATAGAGGCTGTTACAGTAGTCCAGCCTAGAGAGAACCAGAGGAGAGGAAAGGAAGGATACCTCTGAGGAGATGTAGCTGGTAGTGTGACTTCTTAGAGACGTCAGAGATGTGAGGAGAGAAGGAGAGTGTGGAGTCGAAGATGACCCCGAGGTTTTTTGCCGTGCAGGTAGGAGCAGGTAGAGGGCCAAGGGAGGCCAGCCAGAGAGCTGCAGGGAAGGAGGGAGTGGGTGTGCCGATAAGTAGAATCTCAGTCTTACTGGCATTAAGGCAGAGGTCGTTGGCGGCACACCATTCCTGGATAGCAGAAAGACAGTCAGAGATGAGGGAAGTGGAAGAGGAGGCCGAGGGTAGCCTGAAAATGAGCTGGGTATCATCTGCGTAGCACTGAAAGTTGGGACAGAGCATGGCGATGCGGTGAGCAAGAAGTGCCAGATACTGGTTGAACAACCAGGGGGAGAGGTTAGATCCCTGGGGGATACCACAGGTAGAGAAAAAGATGTCCGAGAGGAAGGAACCCAGTTGGACCTGGGAGGGTCGATTGGAGAGGAAGGAGGACAGCCACGCCAGAGCTTGACCAGTGATACCCAGGTTATCACGGAGACGGTTGAGCAGGATGGTGTGGTTAACAGTATCAAAGGCAAATGAGATGTCGAGCAAGATGAGAACACAAGGGGTGTTAGAGTCAAGGTTTGAGAGCAGGTCCTCACGGATGTTCAGGAGAGCAGTTTCCGTGCTTCTGGCCGCTCTGAAGCCAGACTGATGGTCATGAAGACTACCAACAGATTCAGCATGGAGATTAAGCTGGGAGATGGCCAGTTTCTCCAGGAGGTTGCCCAGGAAGGGAGTGATAGAGATTGGGCGATAGTTAGCTGGGCAGGAGGGGTCGGAGGAGGGTTTCTTAAGAAGGGGGTGCACAAGGGAGTGCTTGAGGGGGGATAGGAAGAATCCAGAGGCGAAGGAGTGATTGCACAAGTCAGCCAGGGCAGGCACCAGGGAGTCGATGTGGTCCTTGATAGTTTTGGAGGAACAGGGGTGGACCTGTTTTGACGAGACTTTCATAGATCGGACATGTCTCGAAACCTCGTCAGCAGAAAAAGGGGAAAGGCAGAGAAGGAGGGAAGAGGGGTGGCTTCAGAAAGGCCAGAGGGAGAGCAGGGAATATGGGAAGGGAGGTGATAGGAGGAGAGTGAGAACAGGATGTCTTGAGTTTTTGAAATGAAGTGAGAGTCCAGTGCCGTGCAGAGGAGTGCCATCCTGCGTGTTAACTGTGTGCAGAGGTATCTAGGTAGATTGTAGTGGGATCATGCAGTGAAATTTAGAAATGTGTTTATGGGAGAGGAGTGGATGGGAAGACCATGCAGAGGACTTGAACAGTAATCAAGTTTGGTAAGCACAAAGATGGAGACAAGAGTATTGGCAGGAGGGTGAGTGAGGTGGGTCAGAATATTCCTTATATTGAGAAGGTTAATCCTGGTAGCACTGGCACTTGCTGCAAATAATTATTTAAGTCTTGGGTCACTATCAAAGGAGACCCAAGGTTACACGCCTTTGGTAAACGAGTAAGGAGGGAAGGAGATGGAAGAGTATGTTTGAGCATTGGAGGCAGGGAAAAAGATGACTTCTGTCTTGGGGGAATTTAGCATCATGTAGCATAGCAACATCCATTGGTATTAGTGAAAGTCAACGGATGAGATGAGTTTGCCCATGGAGCAGGTGTTGTAGGTGGAGATGAGTGCCAAACACTGATCCCTGGTAGACTCCCACAGAAAGGTTCATTCCGGAGGAAGTGTTAGTTACTTGTGATGGAGGAAGAGTGGTCATTGAGATAAACCAGCCGATCAAGTACAGTGTCCTTGAAGCCATAGGAGGGTCACTCTAAAGGTTCCAAAGTGTCAAAGGATGCAAAGAGAGATCAGAGGATGGGTTGGAGGTGTGAGTTTGAGTAGTGGTTAGAAAGTTGGAGGTTTGGGCAAGTGCTGTTTCTGTTGAGTATTTGCTCAAGAAACCTAATTGGAGGGGCTCACAGAATGAGAGGTCCCAGAGGTAGTGGCCTATGTGGTTAAGACTACTCTCTAGGGTTTTGGCATTGTGGGGCAGGAGAGGAGTCTGTTGATAGAGGGATTGTTGGTGTTAGTGGGTGGCCTGATTATGCTTTCTAAAAAGGCATAGCTTGCTGTTTTTGCTTTGTGCTAAAAAGTCAAATCTTGTATTTTTTGCTTTGTTCTAAAAAGTCAAATCTTGCTGTTTTTAATTTGTGCTAAAAAGTCAAATCTTGCCGCCCATTGCGAAAATCTCTGTATTTTGCTTGTATACTGTTTCTTCTCTGTAAATTGCCAGCCCAGTGACCTCACCACTCTCTTTTGCCCCACACCTACCTGCCTTAGCCCCCCCAGTATCTCCATTCTCTCCTCGCTTCCATCCCAATAGCGCTTTCTGTTTCTCCTATCTTTCCAACTGCTTCTCCATTGACTATCCTTCCCTTCTCACTAAGTCTGGTAGGAAGAAGTTCAAAAAGGATATCTTGGCCTCTAACCCCGGTCTTCCTATCGCTGACACCTTCTCCAATGCTTCTGCCAGACAGACCCTCACCGACAACGTCTTTGTCGTTCCTTCGCCAGATCTATGGACTCCTCATATGGTCTCTGTGCTCTGCCCTATCTCCTCCTCTCCCATTCATGGTGGCACTTGCTGGGAAGTTCTCATGGCTTCCTTCGACTCCTCTAAAGTCATCATTAATGTCTACCTAAATGGCAATGTCATGGTCCAAGGCCCTCAGGCCAATCGCCTCCTCTTTGATAGGCTTCCCTCGCCTCATCTCTGGATTTTCCATAGGTATGCCTGGGATTCGTCTGCTTTTTTTGCCGGTCGCTTCTACTTGGACGCAATGACATTCCCCATAGAAGTGTTCTGCATGTGGAAATGATACTTACTCTATAGACTATCTTCAACCATTTACGAACTAGTAGGTGGTAAGTTATCACCCTCTTCTAGCTCTAACCTATGCAACTCGTCAGTAGAGGGAACGGGCAGCTTTTCTCCTTGCGATGAACAGCCAGCTACTCATGACTAATGGAAATATTTCCATAGGTAATTGATTTTACAATACAGAGATGCCATTATGTAGATCAATGAAGAGCACATATGATATTTAAATGTTTAAATGTGTTTTTTTTGTACAAGATGTTTGACTTATGTTCACTTATAAGGTTGTTGCATTTTTGGAAATTATAGATATGTGGTTTTACCAGATGGTATTGTGTTTCTCTTGAAATTACAAAACTTATTTAGACTATTGGGACTAATATGTACTTGCTTTAATATTATGTTTTCCAAATTTATTCATGAAAAATTATGCAAATTGCCCCTGAAGAAGTGAATTCTTTCACAAAACACGTTGGGCTTCTAATAAATCATTGGATTTGTACTAAAAATACCTAACTGTGTCAATGTGTATTGATATGTGTTACTAAGTAAATGACCTAATTTTTGCGTATGTTTATTCTAAACATAAGACTACTACTTAACAATTGATCAAATATAAAGAAAAATTAGGACTCCTCATAGAGCCACCCACAGAGTGTAGAGGACGGGAGTTCCCATATTTGGGAACTTGATCTATTGTGAACCTTCTTCATATTGCCACTCTCAACTCTTGCTCTGCTGTCAAACACTCCTCTGACATCTGCCACCCCCTTGAAGAACTAGACCTTGATGTCCTTGTTCTTACTGAGACATGGTTCACGGGCAGCTCTGTCACAAGCTTTGACACTCTCCTCCCTGATGGCTAGAAGATCCTCTCAGCACCCAGATCCTCCAAGTCCGGTGGGGGAGGAGGTAGGCCTGATCTTTCCTGAGTGGATTACTGCCTCTATCATTCCCACTCAGACCTACTCCTCTTTTGAATGCCTGGTCTGTAGGCTTTCTCTCTCGCCTACCCATTCTCTTACTGTGGTTACCATCTACCGGCCTCTTGGTCAAATCACCTCATTTCTCTCTGAGTGGACAGAACTCTCCTCCTCCTTCCTGGCCTCTACCACTCAACTCCTCCTCCTCTGTGACCTCAATATACATTTAGACTCTCCTTGTTCCTCCTCTGTACTCTTCCGTGACTTCTGCAACTCCCTCTCCCTGTCCATCCTCCCCTCTGGCCCGATTCACTCTGCAGGGCACGCACTCGATGTCTTGATCTCCTCTGACCTCTCCCTCTCCATCCCTCTGACCACTCCTCTCTCCTGGAGCGATCACTCCCTCCTCTCCTCTCATCTCTCCCTCTCTTCCCCCCCAAGCCAAGCCAACCCCAACACTGCCACCTACTTTCTCTGACATCCGGCCTTAAAGAATGTGTCAGTTGAGGCTTTTGCCGCCTCTTTATCTCCACCCCCCCTTCCACCTTTGGCTGTCTCACATCTGCTCTACTCTTCAATTTCTGATACGCTTGATGCTCTTGCCCCTGTCATGAGTGTCCGTTTGAAGTCCAAAGCCAAGTGCAATTCCTGGTATGACTCTGACCTAGCTACACTTAAACGTAAGTGTAGGGCAGCTGAGAGGAAATGGAGGACTTCCTGTTCATCCTCTGACAAACTGGCCTGTCGCCTGCTACAAAGGCAATACTGACTCTCTGTCCTCACCAAGAAGAGAGTCCACATTCAAGCTCGTGTCTCTGCGGCATCTAACAACTCGGCCGAACTCTTTAAAATCTGCAGGGAGCTGGCCAACCCTGCTGCAGTCTGTACCCCTCCTGTTGCCTCCCAGGCTCTTTGCAATGCCCTTGCCTCTCACTTCATTTAAAAAACCCAGGACATCCTGTCCACCCTCTCCACCCACAGCCCTCCTGTCCCCTCTCCATCTGTGCTTGCTGACCCTCCTTTAGCCACCCCCCGCCATACTTCTCATCCTTTCCTCTTTTCTCCCCTGACGAGGTCGCTAGACAAGTCCAATCTATGAAAGCCTCGTCAAAACAGGTTCATCCCTGTTCCTCTAAAACCATCAAGGACCACATTGACACCCTCGCTCCGGCCCTTGCTGATTTTTGCAACCAGGGATCCTTTGCCTCGGGATCTTTCCCCCTCCCCTCTGAAGCACTCCTTTGTGCATCCTCTTCTCAAGAAACCCATAGCTGATCCTTCTTGTCCAGCTAACTATTGCCCAATTTCCATTACTACCGTTCTGGGCAAACTCCTGGAAAAGTTGGCCATCTCTCATCTTAACCTTCATTCCAATTATGTTGGCAGTCTCCATGACCACCAGTCTGGCTTCAGAACTGGCAGAAGCATGGAAACTATTCTCCTGAACATATTTGAAGATCTGCTCTCCAACCTTGACTCTAACATTCCCTCTGTCCTCATCCTCCTCGATCCCTCTTCTGCCTTCGACATGGTCAACCATACCATCCTGCTCAACCGTCTCTGTGAAAACCTGGGTATCACTAATCAGGCTGTGGCCTGGCTGAACTCTTTCCTCTCAGATCGACCCTCCCAGGTCCAACTTGGGTCCTTCCTTTCATCTATCTTCCTCTCTACCTGTGGTGTTCCCCAGGGGTCTAACCTCTCGCCCTGGCTTTTCAACCAATACCTGGCCACTCTCGTTCACTGCATTGCCACTTTCTGCTCAAATTTCCAGTGCTACGCTGACGACACTCAACTCATTTTCAGACTGCCCTTTGCCACCTCCTCTCCCTCTCTCATCTCTGATTGCCTAACTGCCATTCAAGATTGGTGTGCCACCAATGATCTTTGTCTGAATGCCAGCAAGACGGAGATCCTCCTCATCGGCGCACCTTCACCATCCTTTGCCCTCACTGTCTGGCCAGCCTCCCTTGGCCCTCCTCCTACCCCCACCTGCGAGGCTAATAACCTCAGGGTCATCTTTGACTCCTCCCTTTCCTTCTCCGCCCACATCTCTGAGGTCTCTAAAGTAAAATTTCCGACTGCACCTCCTCAGAGGTACTCTGCCTTTCCTCTCCTTCCACCAGAAGCTCATGGTATCCCAAGCTCTGGTTCTCTCTAGCTTGGACTGTTGTAATAGCCTCTTTTTAAATCTACCTGCCTCTACTCTCCGCCCTCTACAACTAATCCAGAACAGGACTGCAAGACTTGTCCTTGGCCTCAAGCACTGGGATCGTATCTCTCCAGCTCTGAAATCTCTCCATTGGCTCCCAGTGGATGCAAGGATTAAATTCAAAACCCTCTGCATTGTCCACAAGGCTTTCTGGGGCTTGGGTCCAAAATACCCTCAACTATCCCTTCGCAAATACCTCCTCTCTCGAGCTCTTCGCTCCTCTTCCTCCAACTCCCTCAGGGTCGGTCATTTTTCAAAGAAACAAGCTGGGGGTAGATCTGTCTTCGGCTGGGGCCTCCCTCTGGAACAGCCTCCCTGCCACTCTAAAACTTGAGGAGAACCATCTCCGGTTCCGGAAGCACCTCAAGACCTTCCTCTTTTCTTCTGCCTTCACTTCCCCTATCCCCTGCTGATCTGTTCTCTCTTGGCACTGTGCACCTGGCCACCCTCTGTCCTCCGGGCCCAGGTACCTGCTCACCCTGCTATCCTCCCGCACTGCCTCCGGGCCACCCCTTGCACTGGGGTCTGTACCTGTACCCATACAGCTTCCCCCTTTTTTCTTCCTGCACTTATCAGACCTACCCTGTCTGCTGCCTTAAACCTAGCACTTGCAAATTGCTGGCTGCAGTAAAACTGTTTGTTGCCAGTATTTATTTATTGTTATGTATCTGTTTCTCCTCTGCTTCGCACTTTCCACTTCTCCCCCCTTCCATGCACTTTTCCCCTCCCCCTCTCCCATGCACTTGCGCGTTCTCAATGTCACTAGGCCTAGTAAGATCGCTGTTTTATTCTACACTGTTCCCCCCTTGCCTTGTCACGCTCTGAAACACTTGTGTACGAGTGCAATAGAAATAAAATATCAATATCAATGGAATGACTGGATATTTTGATGTAGGCAGGGAATATGGCTGTGAAGAGCTGGTGATTTGAAGAGGGCGGAGAGGTAAGGGGATTTGATGGCTTTGAGTGTTTTTATGTGGTGTGAAGGGGGTCTATGATAGCACAGGATGGATTTGCTTAGCAGGGTATGGGTAAGAGCTCAGCAGAGAGAGAGGGGGGGGTGAATGGAAATATGGGAAAATGGCGTGGGTGATGCAAGGTTTGGAGAAGGATGGAGGGGGGATAAGAGGGTGGACAAGGTGACTGGTATTTTAATGACTGGAGTGGTATCTGACATTTGTCAGCAGGGAGAGAGGAGAATATAAAGTGGTTATTTTAGGAGTGGATGCATAGCAAGGAGGTTCATAGAAAGATTGGTGAGGTTGAAGGGGAGAGGATGCAAGATCAGTAAAGCAAGAGGATTTGGTGGCGTCAAGAGAGGTTTTGAGGACAAGGATAGTTTTTGTAAGCAGTGAGGAGTGTACAGCACTGAGCGCACAAGTGAAGACACATGGTCATCTTCTGCTTTTAGATGGCTGAGGAGCTCCACGGTGGAGGGTAGGGTAAAAGACAGCAAAGAAACTAGTTGGATAGTGATGTTTACAGCAAACAAAACCCCGAACAGCAAAAACCCTTGTCAACAGGGATGGTGACCAAATCTGCACCAACAGTCCTGAACCCAACTATTCCCTCGCAATTATCAATTCACTCTCCCTCTCTGACCAACTCATCGCTCCAATTTACACTACTCCCACAATCTCCTCTGACATTTCAGCACCTACCCAACGACCCACACTAATTGAGCAACACCACCTCTATTTGCTAGCCCTATAAAACCCCATCCCAAGGACAGTGGCTTTGAAGTGTCCTTGCAGTACTGAACCCAACCTATTGCTCTCCCTTCTGGTTAAAATACACATTTATGACTCTAGTACTTCCAGCTTGCAAGTCTCAACACCATAGGATTGGTATCTGCCTCTCCTATTCCATAAACAACCCCCTACCTCTTTTCTTACAGGGCCATGCAAAGAAAAGCAGCTATAATGGTAGAACATGTTTGGGATTTGGTGGAGGGTGTGGGGTGAGTGGAGGGCAAACCAAGATGCTGAAGTGAATGAGTTATCAGAGGGACCAATAAAAAGGATGAGCTGAGGGTACAGAATAAAATGAGATCCTGGAATTCCAATGGGTGAGAGTCAGAAGGTTGCTTAGGTTGACCAAGACGTGGTGGAAACAAACCTCCCGTCGGCAGACCTACGTCGAGCATGCAGACATAATGAGACACTGAGCGTGACTCCTTGATGGAGCTGAGAAAGCAGAAACAGAGATTAGAGGAAGCAAATGCTGTCCTGACAGCAATCCTCAGGAATTCACCCAAGTCAAGTGAAGGTACCAGGGTGGATAAGGAGAGGTGGAGGCAACCCAGACTATATGCATTACAGGAAAAACCCTGAAATTTTCAATGTGGGTCATGGAGAAAGCACAAACCTATATGTTGTGACACACCAAGAAAGTTGCGAAGTATAAATGTTGATGAATATTGGAATCTATTACTAAGAGACTTTAAGAAACCCCCTGAATTAAGCACAAGTACCAATCCCAGAGAAAGTAAGGGGAAACCAAGGGAGAGGTCCCAGCAGTGGAGGTGCTAAACCTTTAACAAGGGTATACTGAACCCCAACCGTAACAGTCAAATGGAAAGAGTCTGAATGACTCAAATTAAAAGGAAGAAGTGTAAGAGATTGCATACAGAAAGACTGTCAGAAGGACATTGAGGATATGGATAGGTCTCACAAACTCTGGGATATCCGACCTATGAATATGTACCACGAGCCAAAAGCTCATGAAAGCGAATTTGTAAAGCTGGATAAATATTCGCTACTGAGGTGGTTGAATTTCCAGAAATGGTTGTGATTGGAAGAACCCCGAAATGAAGCCCAGGAAACCCAGCTAAAGGGAAGTTGCCAGTAGACCCACATTCCGGCTACGTTTAGTCATTTGTTCTAGTGGTAGGGTCGGGCAGAAGTAGACTTTGAACCGTGGACATTTTATTTGGACTTTTGATGACAGAGGATCACCCCTAGTTAGTTGGGTTAGGTAGGGATCATTCCCTTAGCCTTAGGGCGAGTTAAGTATTTTGTTATTATTTCAATGAAAATCCCAAGAAATGTCCAACATGTGCCCGACTCCTCCTTCTGGTATGCCACGATAGTCGGGAGCATGGGAGTTGCTGTTAAAGTAAGCGGGGGAGACATAGGGATAGATCATGAGGTTGGCATGGAGGTAATGTTGAGCCCTTCTGTTTGATCAATATAAAATGTAATGCAGCAAAGCCATTGGAGACCAACTTTTAAAAAAACCTTTCATTTTGTTTAAATCGTGGATTTAGCTCGAGAGCAGTGGAGCGCTGTACAGAGCGTGGGTTGCCGTCCTTTGGGCTGGTATCTTTTAACACTAGTGCGGTACTGTGAGGTCTGTGCGCTGGTATGTGCATCAATTGAAATTAGTCCTTGGTCAGGTGTTGCTGAAAAAGCCGTGTTTTGAGATATTTGCGAAATTGGACTGTTGCAGGGGCATTCCAAGCCGATCCTGGAACGAGTTTGAGATGGTAGACGCATAACAAGAGACGGATTGTCTTCTTTGCAGACGATTTGTGATCCAAGCCGGTTGGTCAATTTACTGTGTAAGGAGCGTGTGCCACCAAATATGTGGAGTTTAGCCACCAGGTACGCTGGTGTGCTACTCGTGACTGCTTTGTAGATGATACATACAGATGGTGAGAAACCTCATCAGTGCATTGAATGTGGGAAAGGGTTTGTTCAGCAGGGACAGCTTATTCTACACCAGAGAACACATACAGGTGAGACATCTCATGTGTGCACTGAATGTGGGAAAGGGTTTGCTCAGAAGGAACACCTTATTCACCACCATAGAATGCATACAGGTGAGATACCTCATTTGTGCACCGAATGTGGGAAAGGGTTTGCTCAGAAGGAACACCTTATTCACCACCATAGAATGCATACATGTTTGAAACCCCATGTGTGCAATGAATGTGGGAAAGGGTTTGCTAGGAAGGGAAATCTTGCTACCCACCAGAGAACACATACAGGTGAGAAACCTCATGTTTGCACTGAATGTGGGAAAGGGTTTACTGAGAAGGGAAAGCTTACTATCCACCAGAGAACACATACCGATGAGAAACCTCATGTGTGCACTGAAGGTGGAAACAGCTTCAGTGAGAGCAGTCACCTTGTTAAGCACCTGACAAAACATACACGTGAGGATCCATTTAGTATAGCGAATGTGGGAAATACTTCAGAATGCAGGATGTTCTTATCTGCCATGAGAGAGGACATGTAGATGGTGTAATCTCCTCTGCAATTGAAGCATGTTGATTCCACCTTATCCCTTACAAGACAAACTAATGCCCTGTCCTCCTCCTCCGCTTACACCTATTAGCTCATCACAGCTTGCCGACCATACCTGACCACCGCCAACTGGATTACTATTGCAAGGGCACTTGCTCTATACAAGCTTGATTATTGTAATGCACTCTATATAGATACATCACAACAAAACCTCAATATAATGCAGGATATGCAAAATAATGCCATCAGAGCAGCATTGCACTTCCCTAGGAATCAACATATTTTGGAAACTACACAGACCCTAAATTGGCTTAACATTAACGAAAGAATAGCCTACAAAACACTATCCCTCACACACAAGTGCCTATCAAACCAAGCCCCCCATCTACCTCTCCAATACTATCTCCCGCCATACCTCTGCACGGTTGTTAGGGAGAATTCTCATAAATGGCTGATTTCCCTTACCTGATCTTGGGCACTGGAGCCTCGCCTACTCCATGTCCTCATATTTTTCATGTGTGTTACACAGCACCTTCAGTGCAGTGACACAGGGTTGTCTTTGAGACTTCCCCCTGACTCCATTTTCTGGGGCTGACTACTGTCCCTCAGAAAAGGTAAAGATGCCATTAACTTTACTTTAGTCACTTTAAACCACAGACCCAGTACACCCCATCTTACATGGAGTATTGGAAAGGGTTAACTCTTACCCCATTTTGTCAGTGTCTCTTGGAGCATTGTGTCTCTCCCTTTACATTAAGACTCGTCTGGTGGCAGTGGTAACTACCCTAACTTTTCTACCACGATTATCTTTTAAACTTGGTATTGTTTTAGGCTATTATATTAGCCTCGAAATAAATCTGCTTGACCAAATACATTTTATTTTGGCTCTGGCTGGGTTTATTCACCATTTCTTTTTGTTAGTCTTTCTCGTGTTTTTCGCTGCGCGCCAAACCGGGGATGATTCCTTTGTTCGCCGTCTTTTCACGGGCTTCTGCACAGAAGCCCTCCTTAAAGCGCTTGAAAGTCTAGGAAGGCAGGATGTGAGGGAGGGATCGTCGGACCCCTGCCATGGGTTCCCTTGGTAACCCAAGTTGCACTCCTGTTTGATTCGCTGAGGGGACTGTCCTTGCCAAGGTAGCCACCCTGCTGTGTGATTGACAGCCAGGCTGTATGAATGGGGGGAAAACTGCATGAAAAGCAGGTCTCTAGGACTGGAAAGGCAGAGTCGCCACTGGAACGAAAGAACCTACGAGGAGCTGATGGAAGAGGACCCCTACAATGACTGAACCGCCTAGTGAAGCCCTGCTGCAGGTCCGAATCTTCAGCATCCGACGACAGAGAAGATCCTCCAGGAAACTTCTTCCCTTGAGCTGGTGGGACCAACCAGTTCTCCCAAACTACAAGCCAGGACCCCTCCTCTGGTCGAATTCGCTGTACAGAACTACAGTGGGCCGGATAGCCAGGAAGGTCGGACCCTGCTTGGGTTTTAAGGAGGGCACCTTTTATTGGTTGTTTTGCTCTGCTGCTGGCTTCTTCCCTGGGTGGCGCAGGACACTCTAGTCTTCCTACTTCGTGTCAGTCCGACAGTCGCTTCAGCAACCGTGAGCCTGCAGGAACCACCAGGAACATCCGCCTTGGCTACAGCTCCCTCTCCGTTTTAAGGTACTGTGCAAATCCGGTTGTTTGTTTCTTCAACCGCAGTGAAAGTGTTTGAAATCTTTCTCCAAACAGAAGGCTTGTCCTTCTCTTCTCTTTGAACTAACCTTTCTATCAACCAACCTCATCCGGAATCCGTGCCGCGAACTACCCTGAACTGTGTGATCTTGAGCAAAAGACTTTTGACCCATTGATTTTGGCCCTATGCCTTTTCTATCTGATGCTATCACTGTAGTTCCTCTTGTTCAATTGCCCTGAGCACTTACCTGTTGGTGTGACTTAATTTCTATTAACTTTGTCTTTCCCACCCTTTTAAATTGCTGGAGTGCCATTTTGCTCCCACTTCATTTTGTGAGCTTAACTTGTCTGGAATTTAAGGGAAGTGGTGTGATGTATTAAGAGTGATTTTTAAACTGCTTATAATAGTGTAATGTTATACAACTGAAGAGTGAAATAAATGTTTATTCTTTTACTTTAAAACCTTGAGTCAGTGTTTGCCTGAATCATAGTAATTTCTGTCCTTTGTGTAAATATTTGATACTGCTCACTTACTCTTGAGATAAGTCTGGCTGCTCCGCTACTGCTACCACTTTAACTGTGTAGTACAGGCTTGTACCAAAGGTGAAATTGTATTATCACTTGTAGTCTTAATTGTGTGTGGTGTTCCCAAAGGGTACTGCATATAATTCTGCCTAACAACGGCCCACCAGAACAGCCCAGACTCACTGTGTCAGCATATCTCACTTCAAACAACAACGAGCAGGCAGGGTCGGTTTCCCAGTCCTTAGAGAAAAACCTTCCTACCTCCTTTTCCGGAAAAAGGTCAAAACATGGCTAAATGAGCAAGACCTTATCTCGGCTGTATAATTATGCAATGCTCCTGTACATATGTATGTAATGTATTCCCCTTTAACTCAGCTTGTGTATTTAACTCTCCTGGTATTATACTGTACTCTGCTGTTTCTGTGTTTTTGCAATCTGTAAGCATAGCGCCCAGTTGCCTCCGGCTTGCTGCGCAGAATAAATAAACTAAACTAAACTTGGAGTGGAAGCCAATGTAGTTTGCATAGGATGGGGTAATTCGGATAATTTCCGTGCTGCCTTAAGATGTGCTGCAGCGTGGTGGACTGCTTTTCGGGAGCCAAGTGAGCTGCTGAGAGCCCTGTCAGGAGAGCATTTCCCCCAATCACGTGAGAGACCACAATGGCCTGCACTATGGTCTGTAAATCCTGCGGCGGGATGAAGGGTAGAGATTCTGAGACCGGCTATTTGGGTCTTCTTGGCTATGTGTTTTTGAATGGATTGTGTCCTTCCACGTATTCCTCATCTTATGATAATTATCTCTCCAGCTTCAGTTGCTTTGGATTTGTTTTTCGACAGAGGGTGCTGTGTACATTGTCGATTTAATGTCCCTCGAGGGCCTTCGTTCGACAGTCAATGTCATCATCTGTATAAGTAGCGCATACAGCGCCTGTTGGCTTCAGTTCTGTGTTTCCGAGCTAACGCTTCGGGAGAATTACGGTGCGCTTTAGTGAAATTGTGATTTTTGTTTAAAAAATGTCTTCTTCGTCGAAACCTTCGATGCCAAAGTCAGACATTATGAAGTGCGAAGACTGCGGGTCATTGATGTCGATCACCGACCCCCACTCCGTATATCTGTGGTGTTTGGGTTCCGGGCACCGTACCTCTAACTGTGGCTCCTGTCAGGTGAGAACCAAGAAGGCTCTCAGGGAGCATAAAGGTAAATTGGGGGGTTGTGGCTTGTGGGCCATGAGATGGGCAGCAGCACCCCAGAGCTCCCGAGTGATCCTGAATGCAGATAAGTGAAGCTGGTCTGATTTGGAAACGATATCTTAAGAAAAAGTAGCATACTGGTGTTGGAGGGTCCTGAGTACAGTTGAAGTGAATTTCGTTGAGAAGAGGAGCGGAGAACGGGCTTGGAAAGGTCTGAGAGAACCACTGAGCTGATGTGCAAAATGGCGGGCACAAAAAGCTAAGCCCGAAAGTGAAAAGACAATGACGCAGCGCTTGGAGGAGTGCCGGTGGGAACGAAGAGCTCAGGTGCAGAGAAGGGGAGTGGAGCACACAGAGTGGAGACCGGCCAGTGGCACTGAAGGCACTGGAGGCCCACCAGACTCCTTGTACCCATAAGAATTAGACTGCCATATGAAACAGCAGGTACGGAGGAGCAGAGCACCAGGGAACAGCAGGCAGGCAAGTGAGCCGTTGGAGGTGAGGTACCGAGGGAGCAGGTAGACCGGTAAAGGGCAGAGCGGAGATCGGAAGGGAGAGCAAAGGCCTGTGAAGGCTGAACAAGAACGCTCCCCCTCCCCTCTACCCCCTCCCGGAGACTCCAATATCGCGGAACCCTAAGCGGGTGGGCTGCAGCCTAAAACCTAACGGCAAACAGTGGGGTGCAGCGGCGACCCAGAATACGGCCCCCGAGTGAGGAAGAGGCCCTACCGACCAGCGCCTTGGGGAGGCAGCACTCCTGCTAATCCGGGACACGCTCAGTGAGAGCACGTCCACACGCCCCAAGCAAGGCGGAATCCACGACCGTAGAAGAAGCCCAGTGGAGGCACAAAAATTGCACCAGCAGCATGATACACAGCACCACATAATAGTTGCATGGTGGGACGGTAAGGGAAGCGGAGGCGCAACATCGAGCCCCAGCCCACAGCATGCCGCGCGAAGAGCTGGGCCGGGGCACCAAATGCTGGAGATCCGGCTGCGGCAGAGAAGACAGAACGCGTGTGTGGGGAGACCGTCCTCATGGAAGAAGCAGGCGCTCAGTTGGAAGGAAATGGACCCGACGGCAACTGCTGCGGTGCTACCGCAACCAAGCCACAACGTAGTGGTACAACAGGAACGAAGAAGCAGGGCCTGCAATCACTACTGGGTGGCCCTTGAGAAAAAGGGGGTCGGAACACACATCTAGGGGAACCCCGCCGCAAGAAACAGAATAATTGATCTGCCCGCACCAAAGGAAGAAGCACCCAGATAGCATTATACACTGCATGACTACGTGGGAGAGTACAGTCCATTAACTCATCCTACCAGCGCTGCAGACCGCACTGAGTAACCGGCTGAGGATTACTAAAGCAGCGGGAAATAGATGACCACGGCCTCTGTGACCCTACGACTTTAGCTCATTTAAACAGCAGGTACGGGCCGACACGGAGGTGGGGAGGGACATGAACCCACTACACCAGTGACACACCTGTGAAGTAGATCACGTCCAGACTACTGCTGGTGCAAAACACTGCACTAACTCCCAACGGCTGGGGGGGATCCCCTGACAGGGCTCACGACGCCCCAGATAGCGGAGCCGGCGGGAGCAGCAACACCTAATGGGTGACACTTGAAGTTAGGAAACGGGAACTACATAACATTCGGAACGCTACAACCATCACCGTTATCCACAACCTAAGCAGCTTGCTCATATCAGCATGAGGAAAAGCCCTGACTGAACTCAGGAATAGTATATTTTCAACATGGGAAGGCACAATCCACCGGCCCAGCGCATCAGCACTGTACATAAGTAACTGGTGAAGGACTATTAGAGAGTCTGGGAACAAACCTCCACAACTCTTGGGAGTTCACTGCATCTGCCC
The DNA here is from genome assembly GCF_040938575.1 of Ambystoma mexicanum. NCBI lineage: Eukaryota > Metazoa > Chordata > Amphibia > Caudata > Ambystomatidae > Ambystoma > Ambystoma mexicanum. Next base: position 156,744,814 of record NC_090937.1, read on the forward strand.
AACTAAAGGCGGAAGTGATCCAGCGCAGGAGGCACGGGGAGGAGAGCCCAACAACCCAGAGGTGCAACAGAGAAACGGACCACTCCTATATTTGTTTATTATTATTATAGATGAGAAACAGCATATGTTATACGGAAGCAACTGCCTGCAACGCCAAGGGAGAATGGTGAAGGGGCACAACTAAGATAGCAGTGGATATAAGTGCAGGAGAAGGATGCTGGAGAAACCGATACAAGGGCACAGGGGTTCACCAACAGAGGGCACCGGAGGCAGATGGCGCCTTGGCCGGCATAGAGCCATGCAGCAGCAAGTCACCTCTGAACAAAGTCAGCACGGAAATCCCAAAACAGAGCCACCCCTTCCGCCCCTCCACTGGACTGAAGGGGACTGAAACAGGTGAACTCCTTACGGGGAGACAATTGAGACAACAAAGAGCACATTGCACGCAAGCGATTTGGATATGCTAGAGAAGCAGATGGGAGGAAAGGGCAAGCAGACCAGTATGGAAACCTACACCCGGAAAAACAACACAAACCAGCCCACCCTATCAGACGCCAGCATGAGTATACCTGACGGCAGGCAATCAGGAGGGAGATAGGAGAATATTGCTGCATTGAACATGTCACTGGAGCATAAAATGGATGCCCCTATTATGGACGTGGGCCTCCTCAGTAGGACGTACAGGCCCTGCTGGATCGAGTGCGCACGGCGGAGCAGCAAGTGCAGAGCAGCACAGCGAATATCACAACTACCCAATACCAAATGTTGGATGCGCTGGATCGTATTAGCACCCTTGAACACAGGGTAGAAGATGCAGAAGGAAGGGCCTGGCAGAGCAACGTGCGCATTGTGGGACTGCCGGAGCGGGAGGAAGGCAGAGATCCCACAAACTATGTAGTGAGCCTGCTGCTTCAAGAGGTGGGTCCCGGGGTGTTATCCCAAGGCTTCATGGTAGAAAGAGCGCAGAGAGCCCTGATTAGAAAACCCCACCAAGGGCGCCCCCAAGGCCCATGATTGCTTAAATCATCAACTTTATAGCCCGGGAGAAGATATTGACATTCTCAAGAGAAGGTGGGCTGATCACGAGAAACGCTTCCAGAATAGCAATATACCCGGACTACACAGCAATGGTACAAAAGCAGAGGGTGCAATGTCGACCAACCAAAGAACGCCTAAGGTCCACTAATGTGAGATATATGCTACTGTACCCCGCCAAACTAAAGGTGCTACATAATGGCAGGTTGTATCTCTTCGAAACTATGGCAGAGGCCCACAAATGGATGGACCAGCAGGGAATTCCACAACTAAGAGCCAGAAATTAGCAGAACGACAGGAATTATCCTTAATGTGACATGGAGCGAGATAACAAAAATGGAACTGAATTGAATCCTTAAAACAAACAAAAGTAAACATTTTAAAAGATTTAAGAGGTAAAATGGGTCACTGAAGACAAGACATCGGCCAGCTGATATATATAAGCGGGAGCTAGAACATTCAGAGGGCTGCCCGCGGGACACCACGACCAGGAACCCCACCCAGTGAAATAACTTGCGATGCCAGTTTCCAGTCATGATGCTGCAACGAGCACACCCCCAGGATGGAGGGTGGTGCAAGGAAAGCGGCGGGGCCCGAGCAGGGGGAGGGTGGCTGAGCGTTTAACAGTTAGTTTGGATGGTGGTTTGTTGGTTGGAGGATGACACGAGAAGGGGAAGGCACATCACACATAAAGGACAACAAGAAAGGGCAAGCGGCGACATAGCCGAAGAACAACAGAAGGAGCATTGCCAAGGTACTATCACAATACAAGGGAACTATGCAAAACCCAAGCAAAACAATGACCACATGGATAGCAGTGGAAAGGAACGCTATAGCAGGAAATAGACCGCACAAAACAGTTAGAGAGCTGGAAGATGAACATGAGAAGGTGTGCAGGTTCATGGGAATGGTCAAGCCCCAACAAACACTAGGAATATGGGCCCGGAGGAAGTCACGATGGCAACCTGGAATGTCTGGGGAGTGTACACTTATGTCAAGAGACTGAGAGTATACGCCTGGCTAAACAGGTCAAAAGTGAAAATAACCATGCTACAGGAAACCCACCACACGGCAGAGAAACAGTCCAATATAGCTAAGAAATGGGGCGGACAAGTGTATAGCTCAACTTATTCCAACACGCCTGAGGGGAGGAGTTAAGGACCCAAGAAGGGATCAATAAAGTATTCTCGCAATTCTATGAGAGCTTATACTCCCAAAACCATGTGGCGGATGCCTCGGATATCGCCGATGCCCTGGCCGAAACAACTTCCCCAAACTAACTGGGGAGCAGGCACAGATGCTTGAGGCCCCCCTTACAGTAGGGGAATTGATAGCCGTAATAACTAGTCTCCCGACCCGGGGACTTGCCGGGACTGAGTCTTTTCCACAGAAAGAAATCCCTTGCCCTTTTGTCAGGAAAGTATTTCAAGTAAGCACAAGGGATGTTGCGTCCACGAAATTCTGAAGGTTAATCTGCTACTAGCTTGTAACCTCTCGCTTCCTCGAGGGTTTGAATCCAGTCCTGCTCCTGGGTTTTCCTCTTTACTCACTCAGGGGCAAACAATAGTTGCTCCAGGGAGCTACCAATTTCATCCAGAAAGGACAGAGTCGAAGTGGACCATCTCGCCAACGTCCGGTTTGAGCCAGATCGCATCTCTATATGGACCAGTTCCATAACCGCAGGCCGAGATGGCACGTGGCACTTTTTAAAAAGAGCCAGTCTATTCCAAATTACTGTGTTTTTCAGAGCGTTAAGGCCCAATTCTCTCCGAATTAAAACTATCGGCATGGAGAGAGGAAGATGTAAGACTTTTTCCAGAACCCCCCCTTCAAGACCCTTCCAAAGGGGGTCCGGGAGATTGAACAAAGCTTCCACGCCATATGTTAAAGCTGGTACCACATTAGCCTTATAGAACTTCAATACCGGGGCGAACGAAAAGCGCCCAAACTTCCTGTTTAGGGCCGATGCTTGACTGGAGAGTGCTTTCATCCTGGTTTGAAGATGAGCGGCCATTGGCACCTCTGTTGGAGAGTTGCTCAACCATACCCCTAGGTACTTGATGGACTGTACCTTGTCAATTTTTTCCCTTCGATGTACCATGAGTTACGGCTTAGACCCTTCGTGCGGTGACCAAATGACAAGATTTTAGTTTTCTACCTGTTGATCTCCAAATCATTGCTACAGATATAACGATGTAGAGTGTCAAGTTGTCTTTGGAGGCCAACAGGGGTTTGGTCGATCAGCGCGACTTCATCAGCGTTGAGTAGACGTGATAACTCAGTTCCAACAACCTTCCGGGGAAATGACCTTGTATCCACGAAGGCTTCAGGTAAGTCCTCCAAAAAGAAGTAAAAAGCGCCAGGGCCAAGGGGCAACCCTGTTTTACTCCTCTAAAAGTTCTTATTTCATTGGAGAGCAAACCGGCCTTATAGAGCCTCACTTGCAGCAATGTGTTGGAATGCAATGCCATAATGGGATGAAATATAGGCGTCTGGCAGTTCTTCAATAGCAATCTAGACCATAACTTGTGGCAGTTAATCTAGTCAAAGGCCTGCAACAGTATGGACCATGGCACTGCAAAGGGGGGAAAGCGAGAGCGGAAACCAGATACTTGCTTGGAACTCAGATACAGTAACTGTTTGAACACAGAGACGCGAAGAGTACAGATGAACTAAGTGGGTTTGAAAATGCTGTCAAGACCCTAGGAAAAAAGGAAGAACACCTACCCTAAGGGGATAAACCTTCAGGGGGCCTGAATCTGGTGTCGGATGACCAGAAAAGGAAAATTGTGCGGCAATGCAGAACCATCGGAGATCCGTCCAAGGAAGGCCACGTATGTGCGCCAAGACATTTGAGGGCGATGTGTGGAACCCCAACATGAAGTGCCAGACTGTGTGTGGTGTTATTTGTTGTTGGTTTTTATATGTTGAAAAAGAATAGAGTAGAAAAAAAAAGGTAAATTGGCAGTGGGGAGGTTGTCTTCGAAGTCACCTTCAAAGAGGTAAAAAAAAGACTGATGAGTCGAGGGATTCTTCCCGACACAAAAACTGAAAACGGTCTAGATCGAGAAGTCGATCGTGCCATTCTTAGTCTTCGAAAAAGGCCAAGAAGAGGCGTCATAAGTCACCTTCGACCTCCAGTGATTTCTCAACAAAGGTAATCAGGTGTCCTACGAAATCGGATTCCCCTGCTAAATGGGACGCATTTCATCGTGAAATGCTTTGAATCTTTGAGAATGCGGCTTCGACCCCATCAAAGGACAAGCAGAAAAGCCATGCCCCAGTCGATCCGCATAAGGACAACGAAGGGAAGTCGAAGACTAATTCTTCGAAACCGAGCTTGAAGCTGGTTTTGCATTGAGAAAGTTCTCGATCCGATGAGAAATCGTCAAGGGCTTCGAGGAGCCTGGATCCTAGCCCATCTAGGGTTCCGTCTAAGAAGCACAAGAAGTCGACAACTTTGATGCCATCGCCGACTCTGTCGGCATCAGAGCCGTTGACGCCGAAACTGAAGTCGACACAGACTAAAACGGCACCGATTTCGGAGCCATCGTCAACCACTACGATGAGATTGTCAAAGCCAGCAGTGGTACAGGAAAAGGTTTACACACCTTTACCTAAAAAGGACTATTTTAAGTCTGTGAGCCAAATATGAGGAGGGACCTCCTTCTGATGACATTACACCACCTTTTGGAATACAGTCTGGCACCCCTTATGTGACAGAGGAACTAATATCTGATGAGTCCAGGCTAAGAGATTTATACAATAACCTTCAGTCAGCCAGTGGATTGGATACCTCGCCAGAGTTAGTTTGGCAAATCAGACACAACTGAGCATACTGACGGTGTCCAGTCATTTGGTCGACTGAAAACTGGTCGAATGACATTTGGTCGACGCAATTTGGTCGAAAACCAAATGGTCGAATTTTTTATTTTATTTATATATTTATTTTTCGGGTTTTTGTTTTTTAAAAAAAGGGGTTTTTAGAGAAATAAAAGGGCTTGGGGGGGGGGGACCCCCCAAAAAAATTAAAAAAAGGGGTGAAAATAAAAAAAATAAAAAATTTGACCATTTGGTTTTCGACCAAATTGGTTCGACCATTTGTCTGGTCGACCAATTTTTTTCGACCAAATGTCTGGTAACCCATACTGACTCATATAGTAAACTTATGGGAAAGGTTATTGAATTTTTAGGATGGAGTAAGCCTACTGAAAGACCCAATTTTGCCCTTTCACATGGCATTACAGAAAAGGGTCTCCTCAAATTGGGAGGCGCCAGAAACTGCGGCTGCAGTAAATAAAAACTTTGCGAGGAAGTACAGGCCATCCAGCAGTGACCCGGTGTATCTCACTAAGGATCCCACACCAGAAAGTTTGGGGGTTCAGGCTGCTTCATAGATGTGTAGACCAAGCAGTCAGTTTACACATCCATCCATCCCTCCTGACAGCGATGATAAGAGAGCGGATGCCTGGGCGAGAAAAGTTTTTACTGCAGTAGTATGGCATTGAAGTCGACAAATGTGACTTGTACATTATCTAGATTTATGTTTACCATGTGGGACTGTGTTATGGTGGCTGACCACATCCCGGAAGGAGAGGAAAGAGACGGCTTCCTGTCAATCATCAAGGATGGTAAGGAGGCAATGGGTTAATGTCTCCATTCAGGTTTGGATACTGCAGACAGCATCAGCACATCCATGGCAGCTAGCACAGTGTTACGCAGATTTGCGTGGTTGCGCAAGTCTGGGTTTGTGCCAGATGTGCAAGCTAGACTACTCAACATGCCCTTTGACGGCTCAAGACTGTTTGGCAGCAAGGCGGATGAGATTTTGGAAAAGCTGCAGACCTCAAAGGCGGGGGTTCTAAGGCTCGCCACCACAGTGCGCTGCACATTTCCCAAACGCCGGCATCATCAAGTCGCTGGCAGCGCACATGAGGTTTAATATTCTCCACTTTTTTGTATTTCTTTTTTTACTGCTGGCAACTTGGAGCACTATTTGAACTGGGAACACACCCTATTGACCAATCACGCTGCACCTCACAGCGCCATCATTGGCAAGTATTTAAGCATTTCCAAAGGTAGATTAAAATACATGAGCTGTCGCTTCCAGTCATTATATATCAATCTTTGACTGCCAGTATATCCACTTAATTCTAGGCGGCAGGCCCCTTTGTATTCTTTGTTTGGGGATCTCTGGGGAATTCTTCAATGTTGGGGACCAACCTTCCAGAGTCCTGTGTTGACTTATGCCATTTGCTGGGCAGGATGGTTCTCTATAAAGGCAATGGGGAAACGGTAGGTCACTAACGCAGCTTCCCTCCCCATAGCTCTCCTTACTGTCCTTTTAGTTGCTGCATCTCCATTGTGTGCACTCTGTTCAGTCCTTTTCTCCATGTTTTTCTTAATTTTGGTTATCCTCGTCGCCAATTGTTGTAAAGCCTCTCTCTAGTCATAAGAGCCCAGCACTCATACACAGAACTGCTGTGGAGTCTTAGATTGATCCAGGTAAGGTTTTATTATACAATATGTAAAGTATGTAAATAATCCAGTTACTCTTGTAGTATTTACATTCACGTATGGACAGAACAGTAACAGGGATGGGTAATTAACATTACTAACAGAGGAGTAGACCCACCAGCCATTCTACAATACCCAGCTCAGGCCCCAACTAACACTCCTAGAACATTCACTCACAGATCCCCACAACATTCTACTGAGCTGCTCATTCATACATCAACATTCTGATAGCAAGCACTCAGGCCAGTGACAAGACAAGACTACAATATAACAATGTCACACAATTTGACCTATGATTCTAATAGCCCCATTCTGGCCTCACCAGATCTGGTTTCCAGACCTTCTGGAGTTAGTGGTTTCTGCCCTATTAGATCTTCCACTATCGAGAGATCTTTTGACTCAACAGAAGAATCCCACCTTCAATTGCTCAACTTGAAGGCTTGGTTCCTGAAAAGCTAGCTTTCTCCTACTTACATTTGTCAGAACAAAACATTGCCATTATGTCAGCCTCTAGAAAAGCTTCCACTATGATGCAATATTGTAGCAAATGGTAACGTTTCTGTCACTGGGCATTAGAACAAGACCTTATCCCTCTAGAGACCTCTATTTATGATGTCATGTCCATGATGTCTTATCTAGTTTCCATTGGTGTCAAAGTAGACACATGCAAACATTACTTATCAGCTATCGGCGCTTGCCTAAATAGAGAACACAAGTCTTTTTCTTTTTCCAACAAAGCCATTAAAAGGCACTTTGATGGCCTTTTACGCTTACATTCCCCTATTCGTGAACCTCCACCTCAGTGGGATCTCAACGTGGTCTTAGCAGCCCTAATGCAAAAACCATTTGAGCCTATGGCTTCATGCGAATTAGAATTCCTAACTTGGAAGTTGGCCTTCTTAGTAGCCATTACTTCGGCTAGAAGGATTGGTGAGCTCCAGGCACTCTTTAAAGGAACCATATATAGTGTTCTATAAGGACAAAGTTGTCCTTCGTATGGTCCCCACCTTTCTACCTAGTTTCTGATTTTCACTTAAACCTGGAAATATGTCTTCCCGTTTTTATTCCTAGATGGCACGCTTCTGCAGCCAAATAAAAATTACATAACCTTGATGTTGTAAGAACTTAAAAATTCTACAGTGAAAGGACCAAACCGTTTAGAAAAGCAGACCAGCTCTTCATTACTTACAGTGGTCCTTCTCCTGGCAATAATACAGCGAAAGCTTCAATTGCTAGATGGGTTGTCTCCTGTAGCTCCAAGGCTTACGACATGAAAGGGCTTGCAACTCTGCAGAGACTTCAGGCTCATTCTACTAGAGTCAATGCAGCATCTGTAGCCTTTACCAGGTATGTTCCCATTGTTAGACACCTGTAAAGCAGCTACCTGGGACCCCCGCTTGCCTTTTGCAAGCACTATGCTATGGACACATCTTTTAGAAATTATGAAATTCGGCCAAGAAGTTCTCTGCAACTTGTTTGCCTGAATCCTGTACATGCTGTGTCCTCCACCCTTGCTTATTCAAAGGCTTTTTAGTCTGGTCCCAACAATTTGGGAAGGAGGGAGAGCATGGATGACAGAGAAATTAAAAATGACCTTCATGGTGATTCAGGTTCTCTTAGTCCATGCTCTCCCTCCTTCGTGACATCCACCCAGGTATCTCTTACAGTAGGCATATACTTAAATTCTACTGCCATCGGCGGAACCATAGGAGCTGGGTGTGGAACGTTGGTGAAGTGAGGGTAGGGTGTGGGCCTGGCGCGCTGAGGTATGAACGCGTGACCTAGGCCCTTCCAAAAATCTTAGTGACAGCTGTCTTTTTCAGCCAGCTTTTCCAGCCCGCCTGTGGGTGCAGGCGTTCCCAACCAATTGTGAAGGAGGGAGAGCCTGGACTAAGATAACCTGAATCCCCATGAAGGTAATTTTTCATATTTTGGTCATCCTCCCCCTTTCTCTAATAATGGGAATTGGGAAAGTCTTGGTTTGTAATCATACCTGCATACACTCCTTGTCTTCCAGGCAGGGCTAATCTCGCCAGTTTGTCTGTCCTGGTAGTGCCCTTGATCTGCTTACATACGGCAGGGATATATCCGCTGTACTGCGCGATCATGCTTGTGGTCGCTCAGTATATGGTGTTGATTCTGGTGTTCTGTCTTTGGGGTCCTCTAAATCTTTTTAGCCCTTTTTCTACACTTGATTCTTTTGAAACTCTGCATGCGCTATCTCGTTTTCTTCCCTCTCTTCGTCTGACATTATGCCCCAACGTGTATGACTGTTATCATTTTCTGCATCATCAAGCTAGTCTACTTAAAGACAGCTTTCTGTGCTCGTCTGTTATGACGTCTTCTGACCTACCTCCTGTTTCCCTCGATAGAGATCCTTCTACGTTCTCTTGAGATTTATGCCCTTCTTTATCCCTAATTTGCCTATATAAATCCCCAATTTTTTTCCCTATGTCTTCTTCATCGCGCACATCAGCCTATGTTGGTATTCTTGGTATTCCTTGCAGCTCCTTGCAAGGCTGTTCTGACCTTCTCTCTTCCTCAAGTCGTTCTTGTCCTTTGATCGGCACTATGCTTCTTTGACATAGATACTCTAGTCATCTTTTAGTCCCCTATTTCTGTTCATTTCTTCGTCATCTTTTAGTCCCCTATTTCTGTTCATTTCTTCTTCCCTTCCCCTCATCTCCCTCAATTAATCTTCCTCTCCCCTTCTTTGCAACCTGCGTGCTTTCATTCTTTGTGCTTCTACCTCCTCTGTTCTAGCCTTTCCTTTTCCTTCTGTGCCTTGTACCTTCTCCATTCTTCTCTTAGCTTGCATTCTTTCTTTCTCTTATTTATATACTCTTATTCCTTTGCTTTCTTTTCCCATTCTTCTCTCTCTTCTCTTTCTCGAACCCCATTAATACCCTTATCCAACTTGAGTAATATTTGTGCTCCCATCCACTCATGCTAGTCTATTGTTATTCCCTTAGCTTGGTAATTTATTTCCTTCTGTTTCCCTGCTTGTTCCTCTATCTCCAGCTGTCTATCTTGTCTCTCCTCACGCTGTTTACTTCATTGTGTGCCGATATATATTTGAGTTCTCTGCGTTTGCTCTCTTCCACCTTTTCCTCACTGCTGTTATTGGGGGGGCCTCATATGTCAGATTAATGTACCCCGCCGCTGCTTTCAATTCCTTTAAGGGATAAAATCCCTTCTCCTCTGTGTCTACACTCTTGTTTTCACGAGGGGAAAGGGGAACCGAAGGCGTTTTATCCTCCCATTTATGCTGATTAAGCATCCACTCCTTCTGTGCTGATATATTTTCAATAGTTCTAAAATAGCCAATCTTTTCTGTAACTTCTTTCCCTTATATGTGGCATGCAATTAGGTCGTCATATGTCGCAGTACTGTTTTTGAGGCCATGGCATGAGTTTATTAGTCATGCCTCGGACCCATGCTGAATGGTATTTCCTTATTTTAGCTGTATATCTTGCTAATGTTCTGCATAAGTGTAGAAGAAGAGTGTCCCTCATGGTGACGCATCGATTTCAACTGTCTATACTTACCTGACCATTAATTCTTCTCTTTATTTGATCAAATATACCACACTGATCAATTTGAGCGGGCACCATCAATTGCCGCTTATTTATCCGAAAGTAAAAATATTTTATCCACTTTTAAAACACTATACAACAATGTTCTTTTTGTTCGCTCGTTTATACTTTCTATCAATTTTGAATTTTGTTTTATCATTGATATTTTAAGTCTCTTCTTTATTTGTTTCCTTTGATTTGTATCCTTCTTTTTTACGTCAATCTCTAGATAGTAAAACATTTGTGTTTTTTTAGATTTTTCAATCATTTTAGATCTATTAGTTTAAACACAATAAAAGCTATACACTGATATATTTAGAACCCCACACATGTGCACATCAATAAATATTCCCCTGTGTATGCTTTTCTTTACTATCTTTAGTAAATCCATCCAGTATTTTTTTTTAAAACAACCTAAAGGTAGGTCAAAAGAAATTAGTGATATCTGGGTTTGGTCCGCAGACTTCCTTCCCACTGAACCGCCTGGGCCTTTAAACCCACCAAGGCTCAAACTTTTCAATGTACTGGGGTGGCCCCAGCAGGTCAAGGTTGCATACTAAGTTCATCCTTCTAGCAAATAACAAAGCCTCATTATATGGACCTTTGACAACAGCTGTGCTCTTTCATGTAAGCCAGTGTTGTCTGTGAGATCACCCTGTCGTAACTCAGTTAAGGTGCCTCTACTCCTTAAAGATTCCCATAAGCTTTGAGGCAAGCGAGAGTGTTAGCGATGTGCTGACTTCTGCTCATCTGTGGCGCTTTTCTTAAGAAAGTGAGAACTTTGATTCAGCTTGCATATGCCAAAAGGGAAACACATCAGAAGCGAGAGATGAGAAAGCGAGCATTTCAACAAGCCAGGCGAAAGGCTTTCATTGCAAAGACATGCGCAGTACATCCTACAGCATCTGCTTCGCATAAGCAGGTTGCAGGGCCTAGTCACTATAATACTGCAGTGCCAGGCCTGGGGACTGCATACAATTTTCATTTCCCAATTTTCCTCATAAATAGTACATTTGTCCATAGATTCTTGGAGCTGTAGCTTATCAACCAAAGCCCTACTAGGCGGTATCCATAATTGATAAAGCCTAGGCGGTATCCATAATTGATAAAGCCTTCCTAAAATGAACTCCAATTACGCTCACAAAGCACCACAAAGGGAAATAATCAAAGGTTTGAATTATTTTAAGAAGTCAAATTAGTTGATTACATGCCTGGTTTTATCATGGGCCACGATCTCTTGGAAGAAGCACAATACCGATTTAAATCCCAGTCCAGCGCTTAGAGTAGCGACTGGTCTCTGGTATTAAGTGCCTTGTAAAATATTAATACATTTTTTCTTAGGCAAATTCAACCTTTAGCAACTGCTCTACTATTGTGGCAAAACTAGAAAAATTAGCTTTACCAATTGTATACAATTTACATTCTGCTGGTGAAATTGATCATTTTTCCCTTTGCGCAATTATTGATTTATTTTGCGGTTAGGCCTTTGGTGAATTTGCTGGAAAGAATCTCACTGATATTTTACTTTGTGGTTTTTTAAATCGGCAAAATATTTGAGAAGCTAGTAGTTTCTACTCTGTTTGCAGAAAAGAAATCCCACAAACAGAAATGTGTGTTGTAGCATATCCGGAAAATAAACACAAAGCCTTCACTTAGTTTGCAGAAACATTCTACAGCAAAGGTTTTTTGTCAGGATTTATTTTCAGCAAAATAAATGGAAAACTCAAATAGTTTGAACTATTTACTTGATCTTTCAACCCCATTTTCTGGAAGTAAAATAAATGCAGATGCATTTATGCCGTAGATATTTTCAAGAAAACAGCAACTATTAGTTGACTTTGTTTATAGCACGTTTGTAGGTTTAAAACAAATTCGAAACCTTTATTTGCAGCCTCTAGTTACTATATGCAAATGGGATGATTCCATTTTATTTTTGTCCACAATATAGCCAATTTTGTCACCAATTTCATAAAAGTGAAATCACCGAATGATATGCATCTGTTAGAATGATCCACAAATGGCCACATCTGAGCAATTACTGTTCCTCACATGGGAACTGCACGAAGATCCTTGGTTGTTAAAGCAATACTACCCTCAAAGGGGTGGCATTACCAGCCTGGTAATGGCCCTGGGCGTCATTTACAAGCCCAAACAAAGCAAGGGCTTTAACATAAGCCCTGGGGCATTACCACACCGGTAATGCCCCCCCCCTCCACCGAGGGTTCTATTGCTATTAGTACACCAGCACGTTGTACAGCAGGGAAAACGTTATGCAACTTAAGAAAAATAAAATGGCCACCATGGAATGGAGTGGGCATGAAAAAGATATTTAAAAAAAAAAGTAAATAATGAAAATGCCCGCCACAGAACGGAGCGAAAGGACTACACATAGTCCCTTCTCCCTTTCCATCATGGCCAGTCGGCGAAAGGGAAGGAACTTCGAGGGATGCGGCGTGCAGAATGCGAGCAGGTAAGTCTTTGTCTGGCTGGTAACGACCCGTTGAGGGGCAATCAGATCGATTGTTACAATCTGATTGTGCCTCGATGGGTAGCAATAGGTTAAAAGTAAAGATTAAAAGTAAAGATTTGTTATCCTCATTATTCCTTAACAAGATATCAGTGTCCTTGGAGATATGAAGACAAACTTTGTAGAAGATGAAGCAAATGTAAACAGCGTACAAAAAGAAAAGGATGATACTCATAAAGGTGATGCCATCCAATATGTTATTGATTTTTCTGTCTGGATTTTGTTCATTCGTTTTGTGAGTGTAATATAGTGTCAGTCAGTAAAAAAGTGATGTTTTGAGCAAGTGCTCCAATATCTCAATGGGCAAATGTCTTTCCTCTAAGGCATCCAGTACCTGCCTCATACCTTATCTTCAGCCACTCTCTGCCTCACTGCTGTCCCTTGAGATGAAGCTACAGCCAACATCAAATGTCTAATGCTTCCAAAGGGGACTAGTCACACTCCACCAGTTCCTCATTATTATCCTGTAGCTTTGTCCTTATCTCATCTACTGGTGGCAGAGCCATTCTGAATTCTTAGACCAGCACAAGAGGCTTGTGTTGTAATGTGCTTTTCCCCTCCTGTCTGTGCTTTGAGCATGTGTGCTGTGGAATGCTGGGACGTGGAATGCTGAGTGAGTGTTTCCCCTTGAGATTTCCATGAATGACAGTTGGAAGTGAGCTGCTTGGTAGTGAGTGTCCCGGTGGATGTCTGAGCCTCTTTATTCTAATGTAGTTTCCTTTTCACCTGTAACTTGATGACCTGTAACCTGAACCTGGAGTAAGGAAGTTACCTACCTTACCTTTGACTACAGTCTCATTTTTACAAGGGAAGTACCATTATAATATTGGCGACGAGCTACAAGAAACCTGTGGCTGTTCAAGGTGGACAGCAGAAGAGACCCGAGGCAAAGGAGATATCCACCGCCCCCACCCGCCCAAAAGAGAAGAGCCTGCAGTGAAGTGGCATGCTGGTCAAGGAAGGCCAACGAATGGCAGTCAAGCCTGGGAGTACCTTGTACATCTCAAGGGGCAGCAAAGAGCTAGTTGGGTCTGCAAGGGGAAGCCATGAGAGCCAGCTGTGGGGCAGCCAAGCCGGAGTGAAGACTGGCCTGCAGGTGGCCTGTCATCGCTTCGAGGGGCAGCAAAGCCAGTTGTCAAGTGCCAGTCTCCATTTCTGCAACGGGCAGCCAAGCTCCAAGTACTGGACCCAGTTGAACTTGACTGCACAAGCCATACAGCCCACAGGGAGAACAAGAAGGAAAACAGTGTCATACCTGTAATATTGATGAGCTGTGAGCTGGTGAGAGGAGTGCTCCATGTTGGATGACGTGACAGGCTGCTCCAGTGTTGGTGCGGGTCAGGGCGATGTGCTGAAGTGCCTTGAGCGTTGCAGCCTTGTAGAGCATAATTACAGCTTTGTTAGTTGTCCCGGGCTAGATCTGGCAGAATTTTGGAGCGGTGGGATAATGATGACATCTCCGAACGTCAGCCAACAATGTGTTCATAATCAACGGGTCGGTTCAGGACGGGTATGTGCCCACATTGCAACAATGTACCAGGGTCCTTTATCTTGTGTGGTTGGGAAGCCGAAAGTGCAATGAAGTTAGCTCAGCCCATGAGATGAGAAGGTGTGAAGGCTCCAAGTATTGTGCTGCACCATGGTATCAGAGCGGAGCGGAAGAGTGGTGTTTATGGATGCAGCAGGAGCTCTTTGCTGCGAGAGCTTGTAGACAAAGGAAACAATACAGACTTACTGTCTACCGGTTCCTATCATATATTGGGGGAACAATCAGTGCTGGTTGTCCCAGTGGCGTATTTAGGCTTTCTGTGGCCCTAGTCCCAAATACATGCATGTTCCCCACTCACTTTACTCCACCTGTGTCAAACTCTGCACCTTCACCAGATTCCGCACCTTCAACAAACTATGTCCGCGTTGTCCAAACTATGCCGCTTCACCCCACCCCCATTTTGGATCTATAACATTATATGGGTGTTTTTAAGGTTGCTTCCTCTCTACTAATTCAAGCCTGTCATTTTTTGTGTTTTGTTAATTGAAAGGATGTTTTCAGATCTCTGCTACCCAATATTTGGAGAAGGTAGTGTTTTCTACAGTTGAGTGTACTAGAGGTAATGGTTACAGCTAATTGTCTACTTTCAGTTAAGTTTGAAAACCATCTTTTAGAGGAAGTAATAAGAACATACGTTGTCTGCCAACTGGACACAAGGAGAGAAGGTTGGTAGGAGGTATTTTGGTTTCAATGCCAATATCTGGTTTCTCTTACAAATTGCCCACTGTCACTCTATCAGAAGCACCTAAACTGGTGTGTAATATGAATGCAACATAACTAAATTTCCACATCCGTCTTTTCAAATGGTAAAGTTTACATATGAAATATATGCAAGAGGTACAGGCACATCTTCTGCAAATGTTGAATAGAAAGAACTCAACCACCTTCTCATGATTACAGCTCTGGTGTTAGCAGGGTCAAAATGGAAATAAGGCAAGTTACCTGCTGCAGCCGATGTACCTCCAGTCCCTTGGGCTCGAACGCCATTAAAATATGGCAAAAAGACGAGTGAAATTTGTAAACTCTGCCTGTGCATAAACACCTCAGTAGAGTAAAGACAATTGGAGAAGGTTCTTGGAATCTTTGGCTGTGCATTCCCACGGTGGAGTAATGATTAAGGGCGACCCTGAACATTCATGTGTCGGAAGCAACAGCATTCCTCGTAGCTGCACAATGCAGGCACCTTTTATAACACATGAAGTTGTACATATGGTTTACCTCATTGATGTTTATGCAATTGTTCAAAATACCAAACAAAGACCCAACAATTGCACCTTTGTGGGTGTGGTTTAGGCTATGGGTCTCACCAGCTTACATTTAAAGTAATTTAAAATGTTTGTTAACTCCGTAGAGTTTGTTGGACTTACAATACATAGGAACATTTTGAGATGAGTGGGTATAGATATAGATGTCCTGCTGTAGTTTAAAGTGCTGTTTCACAGTAAAAGGCCTAGCTTGTATTTAAAATATAATTGATGTAAATATTACTTATCATCAGAGTTATGCATTGTGTGACATACTTTGCTGTTTGTTCTCTTGGTAGCACTGAGTGTGCAGTAGAATGACATCAAAGACACATGATAAACCCAGCAGGGGATACCATTTGCCTGCTTAGTACTGAGCAGCTTCTGTAAAGATGGCAAAGATATTTATGGGACACCTTTACAGCTGTGAAACCATGTTTAGCTTTGCCACACAGTTTGTGTTCTCACCCTTCTATGGCTTTGGGTATCATTTCACATGTTTCTTGATGCATTTGTACATTCAGATTTACTCTTCGCCATTTTAACTTCTCTATGATCTATTTCATGCATGCACCTTTTGGGTGGCCGAGACCTCTGGGGCCGTGTAGGGAAATTAGTGCTTTCTTTGATCCTCATGTTAGTGCCACCTGTGGGAACTCTGTGCTTGACTTAAGGATAGGCATGTGTTTAACCTTTATTTTTGTAAAGAGAAATCCCTCTTTTTGCAACGGTTTATAAAAGGCGTGTTGTGTATTTGAATATAAAAGTGATTGCTTAATAGTGTATGTGTGTATTGATCAGGAAGAACACCAATAAAACCAATGAGATTTTGGCTATTTTGCATATTAAAGAGGATTTTGGGAAGGTAAGAATTGCCAAAGGGCTTTATATCTGTCATATATGTCTGCGAGAGTTGTATGATTCAATCACTAAATACCTAAAGCACACTGGGTTTGGTACGCAATTCCCTTTAAAAAAATAAAATTAGAAAATGTAAACAAGTTACCCTTACAATAAAGCGTTAGCCAAACTTGTACATATGCTTGATATTTGCAATCAAATACTTTAGCTGTCAGAGTGGAATCACTGCTAACAGCTCAAAATCAGTCAGTGTTGTGGTTCAGCCAGGCTCGGAGAAACAAAATTGGCTTTATATTTAAAGAGTGACAACCAGTAAATTGAAAATAAACTGCAATAAATTCTGCTCCTCTAGCAATCTTCCCCCTAGGCCTGGGCAAAGTAGGCCTTGTTGTAAATATGTATATGGGTTGTCCCGTGTCCAAGCATGAAGTGACAAAGAAGTGTCCAACGGGATCCATGCCACCTGGGGCGTGTAGTGGAGTGTTTACTTTTTGGACATGTTTGTTGTTGGGCTGGCACCTGAGAACCTTTGGTGCCACTGTTGGGGTGTTTATTGCCAACAGAGATACCTTTATCTTGAGTATTCTGGGAATGCTATTTTAGTTGAGATTTTAGCAGTGATGTGAGGCCTGTATATGTATAAAACTGTTTAAGGATGAACAATGAGAAGTGGGAGTCAAAGAGCATATGACTTGTTGATTAGTGCATGATGTGGCCTCTGTTGTAGAAGCAAAGTTTTGCCTCTACAAGGAACAAACAGCATCTGCAGGCTTTAAGCTAGGCCATGGATTGTGATTTCTTCATTTGCTCTGTTCATGTTTTGCTTATTTACTGCATGCTGTATTGTTGGGGATGCGTGTTGTTTGTCTCGTGTTGTAACCTTTGCTTGTGGTGTAGCAAACCACTTGTTCGGTTTTGAGGCATCCAGTGAGTGTCTGTTGAAATGTAGTGCGAACTATATGTGTGCTAAGACCTAGCTACGTGCTGCCTCAGGGTGTTGGTCACCCAGCATGGTTGGGCAGATATGTGCCATTCATATTAGGGGAGTGTTGGACACTCATGTGGGAGGTAGGTGTTGAACACCTGTAGTGTGGTCGGGTGTTGGACTCCCAATTGATTGTGGTGTGTGTGACGTGATAAGGTTTGTCCAGTGGGGTATTTACCCTGGTCGTCTTGCTAGGTTTGGTGCCATTTGGCAGTCTGGCACTGGACATGCGTAAATTGTTTGTTGTTTGGGTGGCAGCTGTCAAACTGTGATTTGGCATTGGGCATTGCCTTGTGTGACACTGAGCGTGTGTTTGTGCGCTATCAAGTTGTGTTTGGTCAGGTAAAATGTTGTGGTTCGAGTGCTGTTGGTCACCAAATGGTTGTAGGGTGGTAGTTTAGTTGGCTGGTAGTGTTATGTTATTAGCACTTGTCAAGCGGTCGCCCGAAGGCATCATGGTGCTGGAGGAGAGAGATGAGGAAGAAAAGCCAGATGAAGGGATTTTACTGAAATAGAGAAGTTTCAGCAATTGCCTTAATGAGAGGTGGTTTGACGAACTCTTCAGGAACAGCTGAAGATTGTTCCAAAGCTGAGCGGAGGCGACTGAAAAAGCTCTGCCTCCGATGCGTGATTGGCGGAAAGTGGGAACAAGAAGTAACCCTGCTGTGGCTGATCGTAACTGCCTAACAGGAAAATAGCGAGTAAACTTGCTTTGAAGATATTTGTCTCCTTGATCATGCAGACCGCAATGTACTAAGCACAGGGACTTAAACGCAATGCACTGGGTGACTGACAGCCAATGTAAGAACCCCAACACCAGCGAAATGTGGGCCCCATATGGGGAGCCACTAGCCACCCTGGCAGCCATATTCTGTAGACGCTGAAGTCACTGAACTGAAGCTTGAGGCTGGGCCAAGTACAGTGAGTTGCAGTAATCTAAGCGGCTGAGTACCAGAGCGGCAACCACAGGGGGTGAAGGGAAATCAAAGGAAGTACCTTCTTAAGGAATTTTAGGTTGAAATGGCCAGCCTTACAGACTGCAGCCACTTGCGGCTCCATAGATAAAGAGGCGGAGACAATCACACCCAAATTCTTCACCCTAACTGATGGGACTGGGAGAGAACCGAGAGAAGAGGGCCAGAAAGAAGACACCCAAAATGACGGATCAGGGGGGGACCCACCTCCAGCACCTCAGTCTTGTCGCCATTCAGCTTCAGCCAATTGTGGTTCATCCATACCTCCACGGCAGTCAGGCACTGATGCACGCACGACACCTCAGCCTGATCATGATCCAACCGGTTCAGGATCTTGGTGTCGTCGGGGTAAGAATAGCACCTGATGCCGAAGGAGCGGAAGAGACACACAAGAGGCCAGATGTAGATATTGAAGAGAATGGGAGACCAGGCAGAGCCCTGCGGGATACCACAACAGAAATAAAAAAGACCAGAGAGAAACGGAGGGAGAGAGAGGGTCTGGATTCTGTCAGTCTGGAACAAAGAGACCCAGACAAGGACCTGATTTCTTGAAATCCCAGTTGAGCTAGCAGCATGGAGTGGTCACAGTGGTCAACAGTGTAAAAATCTGCCGAGAGATCTAATAAGTTCAAGGCACCTACCCCTCCTGCATCCAACAGCCTGGCCATGTCATCCTGAACTGAGACCAAGGCGCTCTCAGTACCCTGACCCGGTCTAAAGCCGGATTGAGATGGGTCAAAGAGGCCCGTAGATTCCATAAAGGAAGAAAGTAAAGGAGAAGCCAGTACTTCAAGAAGTTTCATTAGAAAAGGCAAAAGTGAGATAGAACGATAGAAGGTTGTAAAGGATCAAGCATGGGTTTCTTAAGAAGGGGAATCACAGTGGCCGATTTAAGCTCAGATGTCATAATGCCAGACTGGCAAGAGGCATTAACTGCCTGCGTTATCTCATGCAACAACTCAGAGGAGATTTCCTTCAATACCGCCAAGGGGATAACATCAGAGGGAGACCCTGATTTAATATGCTGGATAGCAGAAGATACGTCAGTCTCAGAGAAGAGAGGGAAAGAGGACCATCCATCAGAGACTGCTAAGCTCAAAGGAGCTGGAATTAACATAGTGGGGGGAGATGTAGTCATAGTCGACACAATATTGGCATGTATGGTTTCAACTTAAAATACAAAGAATTGCGCCAATGAATCGCAGAGATCCTGTGTAGAGCTGACCAACTGTGTCCGTCTGGCTGCAGAAGAAGGGGATCGAACCACAGAAAAGAGTCTTAGGTTGACAAAACGAGGCCTCAATCTTCCGGGAATAGGCGGCTTTCTTAGCTGACGTGATCGACAGCGAATAAACTGCAGCACAGGATTTGTATTGCTGCCCGAGCCTGGAATCATTTGCTCTCTGCCACTTGCGTGCCACCTGCCTCAGAGCGAGGCACATTTACCTAAGTTTCTCTGAAAACCAGGGTTCTGATGGCAGTCTCCGTGGCTGAATGAGCCGTGGGGGTGCCACTCTGTCTGCGGCATCAAGATGGGCTTAGGTAAGTCCGGGTAAGGTCGTTGATGAGGCCACACTACATTTACTTTTTTTTTTAAAACAACTATTTATACTTCGAGGACTGAACAAGATACATGCACATAACACCAGGCAAATTATTCCCTCCCTGATACATGTGCAATAGAACCGGCTTACTCCTTGACTTAAAGTCTGGTGCCCTCGAAGGTTTTAACATTTAACTATCAGAACTCCTCCTTGTCCTCCCTCCCGGATCCCCAGTCCAAAATTCCCGGCTTTGTGACTCTTCAGCTTTGTATCCATATGCTTACGATTTCTGAAGTCTCTTATCGTACCTGAACATTTTTGAGGATACGAGGTTTGTGAAAGTGGGCTTCTCTGTCTTCTACAAAGTCTTGGAAGGGTTCCCACACTGACAACATTTTTTGATATTTCCCAGCCTTTAAAGCGCTTCTCTTTTCCATAGCCATCAACCCCCAGACCTTAACCCACCACCAGGGCGCTGTTGGGCCATCTGCAGTCTTCCACCTCTGGGCGAGTGACATCCTAGCTGCTGACAATAAATGCGTAATTAGGGTGGCTCTATTCCCCGAGGCAGGATAGATACCCTCCGAGACTGCTCCCATTAAGATTATTTTGGCAAACATCTGCAATTCTGTTCCTGTTATCTCCTTTATATGACCCAATATTTCATTCCAGTATTCTACTGCTTTCGGGCATGTCCACCACATATGATAAAGATCCCCCCTCTCACCGCATTGTCTCCAGCAGTCCGGGGAGTATTTTGTGTTGATTTTGTGTAGACTGTTGGGGGCCATATACCGCCTAAAGTCTATCTTGTAGGCCGATTCTTTAATCGCCGTACATTTGGACAATTTGTGTGCTCTCAGCCAAATCCGGCTCCAATCTTCTTCCGCGAGTGCTTCTCCTATATCCTTCTCCCAGTTGTCCTGGTACAGGAATTTGTCTTCTGCTTGTGCATTGATAAAAAGTATGTATAGTCTGATTATCCCCTTCAAACTAGACCCATCTTGCATGGTTAGTTCTAGCCAGGTTGGGGGGGTCTGGATCTGGCCTTTTCACTAATGGGTGGGAGATCCAGTGCCTTACTTGCATGTACTTATATCTTTCTTTTTCTCTTAGTCCACATTTTTCCTTACATTCCGTGAAGGACAGGGGGACCCCCTCTTGATGCATGTCTTTTAGCGTTAGTGCATCTCCCCCGGTCCATCCCTCCCAGAATTTCTGCTGCAGGCCGGGAGTGAAGTCTGCGTTATGCGCCAATCTTGAGAACGGACCCAGTCCCCTGCATATATTTTTCATGCCCAGCGCTCTATCCCAGCTACGTAGTTCCACTCTGGTGACCTCCAATAGGTTACCCTGGGTCTCCCGAGCTCCTCTGGAGAGGTACTGCAGCGCCCCCAGCGGGATTACCGTGGCCGCTTGTTCCAACTTACACCACCCCTTCAGGGTGCCTTTTCCCCCCACCCCCATTTAAGCATTGGGGCTAATTGTGCCACCAGTACATATCTCCCGATATCCGGGACTCCCAATCCCCCCAGGAGAGGTGGACGTGTCAGGATCTGTTTTTGGATCCTGGGTCTCTTATTTTACCAAATAAAGGTGTTTATCGCTTTTTTGAATTGCGCTGGGTTGAATGTCCATTGGGATTGCTCCTGCCACACACAATAAGCCGCAAAGGAGGGTCATCTTCACTGCTCCGATTCTCGCAAACCATGATAATTCCTGGGCCTCCCACCTATGCAAATCCTCTTGTAATTGTTTCCAGAGGGGGTAATATTCTCACGGTACAGGCTCCCTGATCCCCTATCTCTCCTTTGTTATATTCAGTGCCTTAGACTTGGAGTAATTTATGGCAAACCCAGAAATATTTGCAGACTCCGGGAGTCTCCTGATTGCTCTGGTCATTGTGGTTGTGGTATCCCTCACAAAGAGCATGATATCATCTGCGTATAAAGCGATTTTATGCGTCATGTCCCCTCCTTCCACTCCTTTTATCCCCTGGTCCCTTCTAACCTATGCTGTGAAGGGTTCCATTGCCATTGGGATAATGAGAGCGGAGCGGGGGAATCCCTGTCGTGTGCCCCTCCTTATGTTAACCTGAACCGAGCTTTAGCCATTTACTATGAAGTTCGTGGAGGGAAGCTAAAAGTTTGCCAGCAACATCCTAACAAATATTGTCCCTCAGTCGAACCCCTCCAGGACTAGTTTTAGTTATTCCCACTCTAGGCTGTCGAAAACCCTTCTGGCGTCTAGCGCCGCTATTGAGGACCGTTGATTCGTTCTCTTCCCCATCTCAATGATGTCAATCGACCGCCTTATATTATCTTGTGTGTGCCTGCCTCTAATGAATCCCGCCTGGTCTTCGTGTATAATCTCGGGTAAAAACACCATCAGCCTATTGGCCAATACTTTAGCGTACAATTTTGCATTTGTGTTTAAAAGCGATATAGGGCGGTAGCTGGTGCCTTCAGTGGGATCTTTGTCTGGTTTTAACAGTAATATGGTTGTTGATTTTGCCATGTCAGCCGAAACCGCTCCTTTCTCTCTGATAGTATTGAAAAGGCACGTAAGGGGTGTTAACAGCTGTGTGCTGAACAGTTTATAGTAACCACTGCCTAGACCATCCGGGCCTGGTGTTTTGTTTGCCGGGAGAGCCCATATGTAACGCTCACCTGGTATCCATGGGGACGTCAC
The DNA here is from genome assembly GCF_040938575.1 of Ambystoma mexicanum. Classification (NCBI taxonomy): domain Eukaryota; kingdom Metazoa; phylum Chordata; class Amphibia; order Caudata; family Ambystomatidae; genus Ambystoma; species Ambystoma mexicanum. The sequence goes on from NC_090937.1 coordinate 156,767,316, forward strand.
TCAGCCTGTTCTGACCTCTTACGACCTCGAACCCTTCCCTGGAGGCTATTCGACTGGAGACTGGGCCTGAAACACAGGATTGGTAGAGTTTAACTCCCTATTGTCTCTGTGTGCTTGAACCCCCTTCTTCCCCGGGGTGCAACCCTTCCCTTTGATCCACAGCTCACCTTGTTTTCTTGGATAGTGTGCTCTCCGTCCTGCTTTCAGCGCAGGGGCGCGTTGATTGATGCAGACTTGTTGCTGCCTAGTTACTTCACTGGCAAGAGTCCGACAGGTAAGTATAATGAGTCTTTTGAACAGTTCTCTAACTTTGTTCCTTTCCTTCCTTAGATGATGGCCGGCGTCCGGGGATGGCGGCGTGCTGCTGAGATGAGTAGCGCTGAAGGTGTGTGAGAGCGCGATGCGCGATGCACCCCTTTTGTATTTGTATTGAACTGAGTTCTTTTTCTGTGTCTTTTAGGTGCCGCAACGTTTTCCGCGTGGATGGCGGTTATGAAGAACAAATGCGGTGAGTAAGCACGTTATGCGGCGCCTCTAGATGTTTCCACGCTAACCTGGAGTGTCTTTTCCCTCTTGCAGATGGATGAGAAGTTCCAGAGACAGAGTTCCCCCAGAGCGGCTGGGATTCAGGTAAGCGTTTGAAGCTCGAACAGTATTTAAAAATAAGCGACGATTTGCAGAATGCTTACTAATGCCTTTTTTCTGTTCTTTTCCCTTTTCTTTAGGAAGCAGCGTGGCCGAGATGGGAATTACACCGCTGAAGATGCTCGCAGAACAGAAGGAGCGATGAATGATGGGCAGAAGCGCTACAAGGTAAAGCTGTTCTTAACAGTGTTCTTGTTATTGCAGGAGCTGTGCGCAGAAGAAAGATGCAGGCCTACTGCAGACCGATCCGAACACGGTGAGTGTCACGCTGCAGGTGCAGAAAATGCAAAGCATGTTTCTCAGCCTGGGCGTGGCTTAAATAGTCTCTGGGTATCCCAGGTGTCTCTGGGCTGAACCACACCCAAAAGACTAGACTGCACATGCAGTTCTGGGAACCGAAATATGTGGGGGCATCCATCTTGTCCCCATCAATGCACTACATGTCCAATCCCCAATGTTATCCTAAGGGAGTGAGTGAGTCTGGTGCCACAAGCGCCAAGTCTGACTCCAAGTGGGTCTTTGGAGGGATGGAGAGGCCCTTCAGGGCCATGTAGGTGATTGTGGCCTGGCTCCAGCCTGACATCCTGGAGGGCTGGGCACATGAGTTGCAGGAATCATGACAGCACCCACCTTGAGAGGCCCCTCTCAAGGTGGCTCTTCTGTCTGGTCCTGGTTTGGTTGGATGGTTTTGATGAAATCGTCTAAGCAAGCGAGGTGCATGGATGTACTCACAAGGCTCCCATGTCCTCTCTTGTGGACAATACCCCTTCCAGTCTACTAAGTATAATTTGGATCTGACGTACTTTGAATCTAGGATGTCCTTGACTTTGAATTCTGGCTCCTTGGCAACTACTACTGGCTGCGGTGGCGTTGCTACCCGGGTCCCAGGTTGAACAGGTCTAAGGAGAGACACGTGGAACACAGGATGAACCTGCATGTTTGACGGCAAACCTAGTCTGACCGCCACCGGATTTATCACAGAGGTGACGGTGAATGGATTCGGGTATCTTGGACGGAAAGTTCGGGTTCCTTTAATGATATATGATATGATTGTTTATTTATATAGCGCCTATACATAATGTGTTTCAAAGCGCTTCAAGGCAAGGGAGGGAACTAGGGAAAATACAACCACATTCTTACAGGCCATGAACAGTAAGGATGTGAAATTAACTATCATACTCGGCCTGACGACATTTCAGATAGTGCAAGAGCTAAGAAATAGATAAGGAAGGGAGGGGGAGAATGGGAAGGAAATGGAAACAGACGGCGAATACTGTACTAGGCCTGATGACATTTCTGGTAGAGCCGGAGAAAAACAAAAGGTGAGGGAGAGGGGTGCAGACAGGGAGGGGAGAAACAAAAGAAGCGACTATCATACTAGGCCTGACGACATTTCAGATAGTGCTGGAGGGGTGGTGGGGAGGAAAAAAACAGTAATGGGAGGGTGGAGGAAACAGACGAGGTTGCTATTATATTAGGTCCAGGGACCATTCTGATAGAGTAAGTGCATAGAAGAAAGTAAGGGGAGGAGATAGGAAAAGGGAGAAGGGAAAGGAGGAGAGAAAAGAGAGTAAGCTGTCAAAAAGAGTGGAGAAGCAAGAGTGGAGAGCAAATACAATTGCAGAAGTCAGTAGTAACACATAATGTTGCAAGCCAGGATACAATATGAAGATGGGAACAGCATGATTCAGGGCCACCATGAGTACAAGATGCAAAGGAAGTCCAGCATGAGAGTTGAGAAAGGGTGGCGCACCGTGAATGACTGAAGTCCATAAATGTCAAATCCAGCATTGGCCACAAGACAGTGATGGTGAAGGAAGGCACCAGGGTGGTGGGGCTTGCTAAGTGGTGAATAAGAGCGGCAAGCAGGAAGGCACCAGTTGGGCGGGGCTTGCTAAGTGGTGAAAAAGAGCGGCAGGCAGGAAGGCACGAGGTGGGCGAGGCTTAGGCCAGGTGACCTAGATCCACTTGCACCTGCTCCACATCTGCAAAGGAAAAGAAGCTGGAGGGCTCCTTAAGTAGGGAAACAGAGCGTGGACACGTGTTTAGACGCCAGCCAGACTTTGCCTCCCACTTGGTAGTTGAGGGCTTTTGCTCGGTGTTGATCAGCAAACTTCTTTTGGCGATTCTTAGCTTGAAGTAGGTGTTCAGCTGCCCTTTTAAAGGTTTGAGAAATGGTCGTGTGCAAGGTTTTGACTGCTGGCATTTCCAGGGTTGTAGGAATGTCCAACTCAGAAGTACGTGGGTGCCTGCCATACATGGTATAAAAGGGTGTCTGTCCAGTGCTGGTGTCTAGGGAATTATTATAAGCATATTCAGCTATCCATAATAGGTCGAACCAGCTTCCTTTAGCTTGGTGGAACATGCAACGCAGATACTGCTCGAGCGTCTGATTTGTCCTCTCATTTTGACCATCCGTTTGGGGATGGTGACTGGTGGATAGCTGGATGTCGATCTGGGCCATAGAGCAGCATTTTCTCCAGAAGTTAGATACGAACTGAGTACCTTGGTCTGAGACCAAAACAGAAGGAAACCCATGGAACCGTACGATGCCTTCAAGAAATGCCTTTGCCAGAGTGGAAGCATTTGGGAGCCCCTTAAGAGGAATGAAATGTGCCATTTTTGAAAATAGGTCCACGACCACAAGAATAGTGTTAAACCCTTGACTGGGTGGTAAATCAGTAATAAAATCGAGGGACAACGTGTGCCAGGGTGCTGGAGGGATTTCCAATGGTTGTAATAGCCCAGCCGGTTTCTGCTTGGATGACTTGTTTTGAGCACACACTCCACAAGATGGGATGAATTGGATAATGTCTTTACGCCACGTGGGCCACCAATAATTTCGTTTTTACCTTGGCTAGGGTTTTAGCGATTCCGGGGTGGCCCTTCATCAAGGAATCATGATAACCGGACATGACTTGTTCTCGTAGTTCTTGGTTTGGTAAGAATAAACGATTCCTGAAGTAGGGCAACTGATCTTTAATCATGTAATGTTCGCCTTGCACACTGCATGCTTGTAATTGCTCCGGACTCATCAGGTTTTGGATTTCTTCATGTAATTCTTTCTGAGTTATGGTTGCTGTGATTCCTAGGAGCTTGTCACTCAGGATGATTGCTATTGGGCAGGGGTCTGATACCCTTGCTCTTCCACCCCATACAAGAAAGGGCATCGGCCGTCCCATTTTTCACCCCTGGACAAAATGTAATCACATAGTCATATTGAGCAAAAAAAAGAGCCCAAAGTAGTTGTCGTAAGGATTGGCCCTTGCTGTTTTTAGGTACTGGAGGTTCCGGTGGTCAGTTATTACAGTGATTGTGTGTCTGGCGCCCAAGAGGTAGTGCCGCCATGCCTTAAAGGCTGACTTAATGGCCAGGTGTTCTTTGTCTGTGATAGCGTAATTGAGTTCAGGGGGTGTGAATTTACGCAACCAGAAGGCAACAGGGTGTAACTGGCCCGTTTCAGGGTCCTTTTGTGAGAGGACGGCTCCCATAGCCATGCTTGAGTCGTCTGTTTCCACCAGGTATGGGAGATCAGGGTGAGGGTGGCGTAAGATTGGGGCAGATGTGAATCTTGCTTTGAGTTCCTGGAAAGCCGCCTTGGCTTCTGTTGTCTACTGGAACTTTTTGTTGCTTTTCCTTAGTAATAATGTGATGGGATGCACGATTTGCGAAAATCCTGGGATGAACCAGCGGTAGAAGTTTGCAAAACCGAGCATACTCTGAACCCCCTTGAATGAATTTGGGGATGGCCAGTTCAGGATAGCATCTACCTTGTGTACATACATTCGGATTCCATTCAGGCTAAGAATAAAGCCCAGGAATTCCCCCCTCGGAGACGTGGAATGAGCACTTTTCGAGATTGGCGTAGAGCTGGTGTTGACGGAGTTTCTCCAATACGGATCAGATGTGTTTAACGTGGTCCTGCTTTGATGCGGAATATACTAGGATTTCGTCGATGTACACTAGAGCACAGACCTCAATCAATTCCCATAGGACATCTTTCTTGAAGTATTGAAATGCAGCAGGCGTGTTGCAAAGGCCAAAGGGCATTACTTGATATTTGTACAAGCTGTATTTGGTACGAAAAGCAGTTTTCCATTCGTCCCCCTGTTTTACGTGACCAAGGTGATATGCCCCCCTCAGGTCTAGTTTTGTGTAGATTTGAGCATCTTTGACTTGATCAAGCAATTCAGGGATCCGTAGCAGGGGGTAGCATTTTTTTACGGTAATCTGGTTCAGTGCGCGATAGTCGATGCATGTTCTCAAGTCCCCCTCCTTTTTCGGTACGAAGAATAGAGGACTAGCTGCTGGAGACTTCGAGGGACGGATGAACCCGTTGGCCAGGTATTGGTCAAGATAGGCCTTCAGGTGCTGGTTTTCTGATTCTGTGAGTGCGTAAATTCGCCCACAAGGGATTTGTGTGCCGGGTATCAGGCCGATTTGGCAATCGTATGGTCTATGCGGTGGCAGGGTATTAGCCTGATCTTTCTGAAAGACATCTTTTACAGTCCTGGTATTCACTTGCTAGGGTGCCGATTGCCACAGTCGCAAGCGTGGAGGTTCTGGTGTCTATTGGTTGTTTCTCTTGGCGATAACATGTGTGGGCACAAGTCTCGGGAAAGGCCAATTCTTTTGCTCGCCAATCGATTCGAGGATTGTGAGCTACCAACCATGGCATTCCCAAAATCAACCATTACTGTGGTGCCTTAATGAGGTCGAAAACGATAGATTCTTGGTGTCCATCCTGGCACAGAAGGGTTAAAGCTGCAGTGCATTGGGATACTGGACCAGAAGCTATTTCTGTGCCGTCGACAGTGGTAACAGTGTCGGCGGTTGATTTAGGGTGCAACGGAAGCCCCATCTTAGCCGCAAGATCCTGGTCGATGTAATTCTCAATGGCTCCACTGTCTATGTACGCTCTTACTGCGTGCATTTGAGATGGTTGTTGGTGATTGTTCAAGACCACAGATAGTGCAAAATGGGAGGTTCTTAGTTCACTTTCTTCGCTCGACAAGTGGACCCCTACACTTGCCGGGCTGGGGAGCTACGGATTCCTTGATGGTATCTTCCTTGTCCGTGGCCCCTACCGTCCTCCTCGGTGGCTTCACAGGGCACTCTTTAAGGAAATGAGCTGACCTTCCACAGTACAGACATAACTGCTGCTGTCGCCTTTTATCCCTTTCTGCTTTAGTCAAGTGGGAACTGACCCCACCGATTTGCATTGGTTCTCCTGAACCTTCCGTTGTTCGGGCAGTATTGTCATTTGAACGCACATACATAGGGCAAGGGTCCGGTCTGGTTCGATCTGCTCTTAGGTCCTGCAACCTATGATCCAGTTCAACAACAAGGTCAATGAATTCTGAGCAGTCTTTCGGGGGGTTCACTACTTGTGCGAGAACATCCTTGAGCTCCCCCCGCAACCCCTGATGAAATAACGTGGTTCTCTTCTCCACAGGCCATTCTGCTTCAACTGAGTCTATTGAGCGTGGCTATGTATGTTAATAGGTCTTGATTCCCTTGCTCTAGGGACAGGAGTTTGTTGTCTAATGCCTGCCCACGAGTACGACGGGCGAACAACTTTTCCATCTCCTGCTGAAAGCCCCTGAAGTCATGCAGCAAAGGATCTTCTTGGGCCACAAACGGTACAGACCAGTCCGCGGCGCTACCACTCAGGTAGGATAGCACAAAAGCGACCCGTGATTGGTCATTCGGAAAGGCCCCTGGCCTACAAAGGAAGTGCAGGCGGCACTGGTTCATGAACGTTGCAAACCTCTTGGGATCCCCCGTAAATCGTTCGGGCGGGGCCAAGGGAACTGACCCAGAAAGGGTTATCTGAACGGGAATGGCTGATGGCGCTGGCATCGAGGGCACACTCCCCGGCAGTGGTGCATGCCTTGCTTGTGACTGGAGAAGTTGCCGGCTTAAATCATCAGTGCGTTCTTTGGCTACTATCAGCTCTCTCCTCAGGGTGTTGGTGTCCCGCCTGGCTGCATGTACTTCGAAACGTAGCTTTCCCAACATGTGGGCTAACTGGTCGGTTTCTGACGTTTCCATGACGCCCAGGTGGATTTTGATGTGAGGCTTTGCATTCTGTAACGCTCACCTGGTATCCACGTGGACGTCACTCAGCCTGTTCTGACCTCTTACGACCTCGAACCCTTCCCTGGAGGCTATTCGACTGGAGACTGCGCCTGAAACACAGGATTGGTAGAGTTTAACTCCCTAGTACCTCTGTGTGCTTGAACCCCCTTCTTCCCCGGGTTCCAACCCTTCCCTTTGATCCACAGCTCACCTTGTTTTCTTGGATAGTGTGCTCTCTGTCCTGCTTTCAGCGCAGGGGCGAGTTGATTGATGCAGGCTCATTGCTGCCTAGTTACTTCACTGCCAAGAGTCCAACAGGTAAGTATGAGTCTTTTGAACAGTTCTCTAACTTTGTTCCTTTCCTTCCTTAGCTGATGTTAGGCCACACAACAAGAGAAACTACAAACCTGAAGCTAGAAATACCCTTGGCCTCTATGTGAGCGGTATTATCATGTATTCCTATTTGCGTAGTGTCATTTGATAACACATTTAATGCATCACACCATTCGCCCAGTTGATGGCAGAGAGGATTCAAGGCATGAATTAGTCTTTTCTATTTTGTGTCACTAAGTGGTTTTAATGCATGATTTTTAACATGGCGCAATAGAACTTCCCAACTGTGTGTCGAACCAGAGAAATACAAATAAATACATTGTACCATGTGAAAGAAAGCAGTTGCCTAAAAGCAACACTTAGCTGCATCATCAACAACAACATTTAAACAATGCGCAGTGCAAGGAACAAACAAGGCATGCAAATGTACACCCAAACTGATTCATTGTACACCATTTTCTTTGTTTTTCATATTGCTTCCATTATCATAGCCTTGACCATGCAAGTTCTCCATGGGCAATGACATTTCTTGTAATTGGTCGAGGATCGTGTCTGTCATACAACCTCCAGTGGTCTCTTTTTTTTTTTAATTTAAATGTTTTCATTGGTTTGAAAGTAAAAAAAACAATCTGACAAAATAATACCTTTAACATTACATTGCATTTCATTTCTCCTAACACATTACTCTAAAAACAATAAACAATGAAAACCCTAGCCATCTGGATGGACAACAAAAGAAAGAAGGTCAAAAAGGGAAGGAGCACCCCCCAATTAAGGAGACAATAGGTAGTAGAGGTTCGCCACATGGGCATGGCTAAACTCAGAAGTACGGAGGATCTGTTTACTTTTTCCACTTAATTTTTAGCCCTGATCATTCACCTCTAATTCCCCCCCTTTCTGTCTCACGACCCAATACAGATTCCACCAACTTCATTACTGCTAGCACCAAAGACGTTTGTTCCTCCAATAGAACCCATTCCCACCACTCTTCAAGGCTCAAGGTTTCTCCAATGCCCCTATAACCACCCAGGAATTTACGCCTTGTTTGATTTAGCGACTCACAGGCCGTAACCAGATGAAATAGGGATTCTACCGAGTCTGGGTCTTTGCAAAAGCGGCATTGGGCATTTTCCACTCCCAGCATTTTACATGCCCATTGGACTTCCCTTGTTTCAAGAATATTTAGCCGGCATCTTAATAGAAGATCCCGATATATGGGGCAGGGAAACTTTTGCAAATATTTCAGGAGGCAATTCATACCTTTTTTCTGTGTATGGAGGCTGCCTGAGTGCATCTCGACTGCATTGGTCTACAGTATCCACCCAGTCCAAGTTTAGCAGCTTCTTTTTTACTTTACTTGGATTTTCAGCCAAATTCTTCATTACAATCCCCCTGAGCATCAGAATTCTCTCCACTTTCAGTCTCCATGCGACTAAGTGTCTATCCTGTCCCTCTTTGTTTCGGATCCAGCATGTTGAATGGTGCAGTAGATGTCTCCTAGACACATTTCCTATAAAGTGCTATGGTTTTCCATACCACCATGGATTCCACGGACTGCAGTTTCAATTGATGTCTAATCGCCCACACTGGTAGCGCATTTGGCAGTCTCAAGACCTTCCTCCAGAAGTATCCTTCTAACTTCTCCCATAGTTTCAACGACAGATGCAAAATTGCCTTAGATCCATATGTCAGGATTTGGGCTACCTTTGTTTATAAAAGGAGATGTTTGGAATCATTGAGAAGTGACCAAATCTTCTTTGGAGAGCCGTTCCCTGATTGGTTAGGGTGATTAGCCTTGAACGGCTATATATATGTTGATTTGCTTTGCATCGGCTCCTGCCAATCACCACACCCAAGTCGGTCATTGCTTCCTCTACTTCTAACAGAACAGCTCCAACTCTCCACGTGAACCTCACTTTTTTTTTTCTTACTGGTTACAATTTTGGACTTGACAACATTCATTTTCATGCCATTTTTCACTCAAGTATGTGTCAAATGACTCAATTCTCCTTTGCTGTCTGATAGGCGTCTGATCTAAGAAGACTAAATCGTCTGCAAAGAGGATCCATGGCACTTCTATCCAATTTATTTTCAGAGGAAAGGCTGCCTTCTCCGCTTATGAATCAGACAAGTCATCAATATAGAGGCAAAAAAGCAGGAGTGCAAGGGCACTCCCCTGCTTTACACCTCTATATGTAGGTATCTTTTGTATCAGGTGACGCTCCCCCGTCAGCCTACTTCTAACTGGGGTGTTTGTATAGAGCATTTTAATGGCCTCCCCCAAAACCCCTGGACATTGCCAAGCTCTTGGCTTCGCCCGTAGTCTCTCCCTGATTACTCCATCAAATGCCTATTCGAGGTCCATAAAAGCTAGTTAAAGACACGTACCTGCTTCCAGGGACCTCTCTTTGAGAATATTGATGATGAAAAGATTAAGAGTGGAGCCCACCCGTTTGACAAATCTGGTTTGTCTCGGGCCAGGATCCCACTTTTCTCCACCCAAGATTTCAAATCCCTCAATAGAACAGACACAGAGAGTTTTCCCATCTAGTCAAGGAGAGCAATAGGACAGTAATTTTTTAGGCTCTGCCCTGTCACCTTTTTTAAAAATTGGGACGATGTTAGCCTCTCTCTAGGAATGTGGAATTCCCTTATTTATCATGATCTGGTAAAACTAAATTACCAGAAATGTCCCCCACAGTTTCTTGTCTTTCTTCAGTTCTTGGTTTGACAAGCCATCTGGCCCAGCAGCTCGAGTTGTGCTTAGCATACCTATCATCATCTCTGCGTTGTGTTCATCAAAAGCAAAGTTCCATGATGCAAGTGGTGACCCTCCTAAACCGCACACACTCTCTCCAGATTTTGTAAATAGAGAAGTGTAGTGTGACACCCACGCCTTTTCAGATACCATAGTAAGGGAGTCAGCTTGGCAAAATGCATCCCCATTATTAACTCTGAGGTGTTTCTCGAGTTTTTCATACAAACTGCCCTGAGCATCCTCTCCGTATCATTCTGAGCTGTGATTAATTTCGTGCCTTTACACCAGTTACTATATTTCTGCCTTACTATTCGTATCCTTTCTTGTTTAAGGTTTTGGCCATCACTTTCGATGTTTCTGATATTCCTTCTCATCAGTCGTCTCTGCTCTACCAGATCTTGATCATATACATGTTTTGGCATCTCCTTTCCTTTTGTACTCCTGTTGCCTACCTGCCCAAAAAGCCTTCAAAATTCCCAGATAATCTTCTTCATTTGGGTTTTCGAGAGTTAGTGTCCTGATCGCTCAACAAACTTGATCACATCTCTTTGCTTTAGTCTTAATCTGTTTGTTCCCCATTTTAATTCAACTGCCCCCATTTGTTTATGGGGACGACCCCGTTCCCATCCCGAGATGGAGATTGCCAGTTGTCTCTTTTAGTGGCACCCATCCTAAGAAATGCTTTTTTATGCACACAGGTTTACAGTGACCAGAGTCTAAAATGAACATGGTGGTCACTGTTGGGTACCTTTTTCCACAGTCCAAATGGTATTGGACTTTACAGGACTTATCTCTTGGTTTTAGGGCCACAAACTACTAATATAGGTCTATACTACCCAAAGGTTGGTAGAGTGGCAGAGCCGCCAGGCTTATTTTAGGAGGAGGAATACGAGTTGGAAATCAATACAAAGAAATCAGTACATACATAGACCCAAGGAAACACACTCTTGCAGTTATATCAAAAAGTGTGATTTATTTTATATTTACACAAGGACGTTAGAAACTAAAGGAATATTGTATCAACTAGCAACATCAAAAGTACATTCAGACTTGTAAGGAAAAATAAAGTAGGTGAGTAAATTGTTATATACATGTCTTATCCACATGCAGCGATTTCAGTTGAGGTCAGTAAAAATATTATTTTAAATTAACTCTGTATTATTCAAGTTTAGGTAAGTTCAATAATGTAAAGAGCAACAATCACAGGTAAGCAATACTTGTAGCAACTCTTGTAAGGTTTATGCAGTCTGTTCCCTAACAAGAAAGGAGTTCTTCAGTTTAGATTATTGCAAAGGAAACAATCACTGCCCAAGACAAGAGGTTCAGAGGAGTTAGTCTTAGGAAACAAGCAATGCCCAAGTTAATAGGAATGCAACAGTTCTGATGCAAATCTTAGCACATGTAATTAACAAGTTAGTTGGTCTTTGTAAAAGATGAGGAGTTTAGGAGAAGCCTCCATGGAGGGTCACAGGCTGTTCGGCTTGGGCGACTGAAAATGGGTGAACACCCAAACAGTAGAAACAGTGCTCCAGAAGCAACGGAGTGACAAATGGCTTCAGGTAAGTTTTCCTTAAGCCCCAAAGTACTGTGAGAGTGAAGAAGCTGATGCAGCTGGCCGCCTTCTGGATGCACGGCTGCAAACCCGGTCTCCTATTCCTTGGTCGTGGTGACGAAAGGGGGAACCCTAGTTGGGTTCCTGCAGCATTAGTCAAGAGAGGGACTCGCCAGCAAAGAATTGTTGTTACTCCCACAACGGTTCATGGTTTTGGCACCTTTTTCTTAGCACCAATAGCTAACGATCACTTGTGGTTGAAATCCTCTGCTTTTCTTGGTCCTGCACTCTGTTGAGGGGACTCTGAGGAGAGGATTCACACTTTTGGAGGTCCACGCGGATGCCACCAAAGTTCCAGTGAGATTAGTCAACGGCAAGGCAATGCACTTCGATGGTGGTTGTGGTATCCTGGTTATTGGAATTCTGCTGTCCAGGAAAGTCGCAGGACGTCGGGGGATGGCTCAAATTGAAGAGTGTCTTGAGGCTTGTTATGCCCATCAGCACAGAGGAGGACGTCATCCTTGACAGAGCTTCCCTGTCAATTCAAAAACAGGGTCAGGACAGCAGCAGTACTTCAACTGTACTTCTGCGTTTGCTGGAGGTGCTGCAGGCATCTCTGGTCATTGTCTCCTTTGGAGCTTAAGTTCCAGTGGTTGACTTAGCCTTCTGTCCCATAAACCTCACCTTTTATTCAGTAACCCATTCATTGAGTCCTATGGACCTGTCAATCACCTGGGACAGCCAGCCACCCACTTCAAACTGGTTCCAGCCAGGCATACCCTGAGACAAAGGCCAGAGACATTTCAGGCTCCTCTCTCACTTCCTGCCTCAGACACACTGGACCCATGGCGGGCTTCACAGAGGAATCCCACCAAAGGCAAAACTCAAAAAGAAATGGTAGAAGAAGGGCCACCAAGGAACACACACATGAATAATGGTGATAAAAGATGACTGGGCCATTTTGGGAAAATGGTCACCCATGGGTGCTGTACAGCAGCTGTGGAAACAGCCGGCAAGTAACTATCACAACGGTAGAAGAGTATCCACTGCCACCAGCCATTTAGGTTTGTCTGTTACTGTAACTATAAAAGTTACAGGAGCAGTGGGAAAGGAGTTACATAAGGTGGTGTGTGCTTATTCCACAAAAAGAAAGATAAGTAAGATACAAGTATCCTACTATCCTTGAGAACAGTAGTTCTCATGGAAAAGTAATAAGAATTAAAAAGGGAAGCCCAAGGGACTCCCCAGCAACACTGCACATAGGGTGCTGTGTGCTATGTTAGGCAGAATCATATGCAGTACCCTTTGGGAACACCTCACACAATGAAGACAAGTGACAGTACAAATTCACCTTTGGTACAAGCCTGTACTACACAGTAAAGTGGTAGCGATGGCTGAGTAGCCAGACTTATCTCAAGAGTAAAGTCAGCAGTATCCAAAGTTACACAAAGGACAGCAATTGCTATGGTTCAAACAAACACTGACTCAAGGTTTCTTAGTAAAAGAATATACATTTATTTACACAACCATTTGTAAAACAGTTCACTAAGTAAAGCAGCAGAAAATCACAATCTTAATACACTACACACCACCCAATGAATTCTGGACAAGTTAAGCTCAAAATGAAGTGTGTGCAAAATGGCCCTCCAGCAATTTAAAAAGGGAAGGAAAGACAAGGTTATACAAAATCAAGCAGCACCAACTGCCATAGGTACCAGGCATGTTGTCGGGGAAAGCTGGGTGGAGGCCTGGCAGACCTGGCATAGGCACACAAAAATCACATAGCAGACACCTTCTTTTAATTCATTTCTGGTGTTTATGATAACTTCCTGGTTACCACTTCCTGTTGCCAAACAGGAAGTGCATTACCGTCCATGAGCTCTCTAGTGTTTGGGTGTGGCTGGCTATATAAGCCACACCCAAGATTTTTCCAGTTCTTCGTGTTGCTTACTGTGAGCTGCATCAGCAACACACTCGCCGAGCTCTGGATCAACCTGCTTTTGCTTACCTGCTCCGGATCAACCTGCTTCTGCTTACCTGCTCTGGATGAACCCCCGTATTTTCTCCATGCCACAGCTTTCTCTGCTCAAAAGGGGACGCCTACACCGGCACCTGTAAGCACAAAGAGAACTGCATTAGCGCGCACACTTCAATAACGCTGCACATACTCACTGAATCTTTCTGCTATGCTGGAATCCTCCAGGTCAGTCGTCCGAGCGCTCGAGGTCCTGCAAGAGAAAGCAAGGGGACTTTATTCACTGCACTCTCTCCAATAACACGGTGCATACTTACCCAAACCTCTGTGCATACGTACCAGATCACTGAGCCTCCAGTAGTGCTGACTCCAGACTCGAGGCGCTAGTACTCCATTAGCCACACCTGCAAGGGAAAGGAGAGACATTATCAGGTGTGCTTAAATCAATGACGCTGCGCATACCTACCAGCGGCTGACTTCTACATGCAGCGCTACTCACCCAAAATTACCTTTGCAAGTAAAGACAATACGGACAATTCTGGACACTCAACATCCTCCGCGTGGCGTTCACTTGTGGAAAGGACTTTCTAGCTAGTGACGAAACTGGCACATTGAACACTTTGCCTCGCTGTGAAGGCATATAACAGCGTGTGGCATCAGAACTCTGCCAACAGACATTGGCATCAACCCTACGAGCGAATAGCACCCCTGCGAATTCAGGATGGAGTGCACACCCTACTAAAAATAAAGGTAAGCCTTTAGGGGACATCACAACACACAGTAAAGAGAAGGGAAGGGCGCAGGGGAATCAGGTGAATTCTGGTCTGAGAGTACATCTTGTATTTGACAGGTCTCCCTCCGGGCGAACAGGGGAAGTGGGAACTCGGGGTCAAAGGAGGCTCATCCATCGCTCCTGCAGAGCACAGGTGAGTGTGACACCAACAAGTAAGTAGGCAGGGCAATCTAGAAAAGGCTTACTACAACTAGGATTCAAATTAATAGGCCTGTGCCAATGTTAATGATTCAGAGTCTTTGTAGAGGATCACACAGTTCAGAGTAGTTTGCGGTTAAGTCTTTGCCAAGAGTTCGAAATGAAGTTGGTCGTAAGAAAAGTTATTCAAAAGAGTAGAGAAGGACAAGCCCTCGGATTAGCGAAAGATTTCGCCGCGGTCGGACGGAACGAACGACCAGATTTTAACAGTACCTTTGTAGAAGAAGAATGCTGTAGCTGAGGCAGAAGTTCCTGGCAGATCCTGCAGGCTCACGGTTCCTGAAGCGACTGTTGGACTGACACGAAGGAGGAAGACTGGAGGGTCCTGCACTGCCCAGGGAAGACACCAGCAGCAGAGCAAAGTGACGAATAAAAGGTGTGCTCCTTAAAACCCAAACAGGGTCCGGTCCTCATGGCTATCCGGTTCACTGCAGCGATGCACAGCAAATTCGACCAGGGGAGGGAGGCCTTGCTTGGTGTTTGTCGAACTGGTTGGTCCCACCAGCTCAGTGGAAGATGATTCCTTGCAGATCTTCTCTGTCGTCGAAGTGTAGGAGATTCGGACCCGCAGCAGGGCTTCACTGGGAGGTTCAGTAGTTGCAGTAGTCTTTTCCTTCAGCTTCTCTTCGGTTCTCTCGATCCAGTGGCGACTCTGCCTTCCAGTCCCAGAGACCTGCTTTTTATTCAGTTTTCCCCCATTCACACAGCCTGGCTGTCACTCACAAAGCAGGGTGGCTGTCCTGGCCAGACAGTCACATAGCCAATCAGATCAGAGTGCGACTTGGGTCTCCAAGGAGACCCTGTGCAGGGGGCCTAAACCCCTCCCTCACATTCAACCCACCCAGACTCTCAGGCGCCTTAGGAGGGCTTCTGAGCAGAAGCCTGCCAAATGATGGCGAACAAAGGAACCAAACCTGCTTTGGTGCGCAGAGTAAAACACGAGAAAGACCTTTACAAAAAGAAATGGCGAATTAACCCAGCCGGAACCAAATAATATGATAACAAAGGGGTCCAGCGGATTAAAGTTCGAGGCTACTAACTTAGCCTAAAACAGTACCAATGCTATTTTCATAGTCTGCGGTAGGATAAAAATGGTAGATACCACTGCCACCAGCCAAATCTTAAAGAGAAGGGAACGAAATAATGTTCCATGAGAAACAGACAAAAAGGGATAACTATTAACCCTTTTCAGTACTCTATGGAAGATAGTTTGTACTATGTCTGTAAATTTAAAAAGACTAATAAAGTCAATGGCAGCTTTACATGTTCTGGGAGACAATAGTCAGTCCCAGAAAATGGAGTTTAAAGTGGGAAGTCTGAAAAAGACAACCCTTTGTCACTGCACTAAAGGTGCTGTGTGACACACTATAAAAAGATGATGCCTATGGAGTAGGTGAGGCTCCACAGTCTATGAACACAAGAATGTAAAACACACAGCAAAATACATGCAAGAGTGGGGAAGAAAGGCTCACACTCTTACCAGGTGAAAAAAATTAATCCTAGAAATCCAGCAAAGCTGCTGAAGGACTCAGTAGGTAACGGGAATTAGCCATTCTGGAGAATTCTCCCTAACATGCTGTAATAATCCAGATACCTGTAGAATACAGTAGCAGAAAAAAATAGGGTTCCCATCTTGGGGCAAAAGAATGAGTGACTGGTAAAAAATCCCACTTATAACATAACAGGTGTATTTGTACAGTGCACATTCACCCCCAAAGGGGCATCTTGGCGCTAATAACAGATGTTTGTTACCCAATTTAATGGTGCTCATTTTATCGACCTCAGAAGGATGAAGGGCTGGATGGACCCGCCAGTATTCGAACCTGTGACCATGAGGTTAAACACTGGTCCCTGTAGTGGATGCATTAGTCCACTGAGCCACAGACCTGGTTGACTCAGTGGACACTCAGGAGAGTGAAGCAAAAAATCCCAGAAGTCCAGCAAAAGTGCTGGGGGTCTCTCAGGTTGAGGGGAATTGGCACAAGAAATACAAATTCTGGCCAACAGCCACATAGCTAACGATCATTGCCATTTGTTTAACATGACTGGCATCTGGTGTGCAATCTAGAATTATTGAAAAGTACTTGGCAGCCCGAAAAGAGATTGCGATTTCCTCTTTAATGGATGTGCCTCAAAGCTTTGTTTAATTTTGTGTATGTATCCCAAAGTAGTGAATGTGTGTCTTTTGGTCTATTATTTTATGAAGATGTTCATCCTTGAGTGTGTCAAACAGATATAGATGATAAAGAAATTTCCATTACCAAATGTATGCAGTTTTTCATGCATTCCATGGAAGGCCAGATTTTGCACACCGAGAATTCTTATTAAAGCAATCATTTGTTCTAACATTTGCTGCCAATACTTCTCTCCTTGCTTAATTAGGTAGACATTTTATTTATCAATTGTTTTATCCTTTTTCATCTGCAGTGCCAGTTCTTTCCACTTTTGAATATTTTCCAAATGCTCCCTGCTTTTTTCATGCACTGCTAGAATTGCAGGCATATTTTTCCAGTCTGTTGAGCCTTCTCAGCAAGAGATGATGCACTGCTAAGCTTACTGCTAAACAGCTTACAAGAGAAGCAAAACACATTCCTTTGATGTGGAATACTCTACCCACTGACAGTGCATATCATCTCAGCCTCCTTTTGTAATGATTTGTAGAAAACATTCCTTTGTTGCTATCTTTAGGGAAAAGAAACTCCATAACTTGTTCTGTCCCATGTTCTACTAGGCGTGGAACATGATCACCACTTTTGAAAGGAAATTGTCCCTGGTAGTAGGATTACTATAACTCACTGTAATGCGCTGCATAGCAAGGTGCTCTTTACTTACCTGTGGAGGTTTCTGCCGCGCTTTGCTATAATCTTGGGTGCTGCAGGGCTCCCGCTGCGTTTTCTGCTCCTCTTTGGTGGGCCGTGACTTGGTTGGAGGCAGTCCCTGCTGGGATGGCATCCCTGGTGGCTCCCTTGGCATCTCAGTGATGCATCACGGTGGGCACAGCTCCCACACCGCAGACTTCCTGTACGTGCCCACGATCACGTGACACATCAGCAAGCCACTTGATGCGTGATGACATGCAATTGGATCCTCCACTTCTCTATTTAAACGTTGGAGAAATGTGACTTCTTGCTTCTCAACTGATCCTCAGTGTTTGGCTACTCCTGTTCAGCTGCTTGCTTCTTTGGAAATTGTCATGCTTCTGACTTCCTTTGTTTCCTGAATTCTGGAACTTATATTACCCCTTTTGGACTTGTTGTTTTAGACTCTCCTTTATGATGCTTTATGGATTTGACCCGTTGGCTTGGAACACAATTTCTTTCTATTTGCCATGATTCACACCAACTGAAAAAAAGATTCACCCAATAGATTACTCATGCTTCTATTAAATAAAAGTTAACAATACAGTGTTCTGGCCAGGTTTCAAAGAGAACATACACACATAGCGTTAAAAGGTTTTTGAGGGCACTGAACCTATGGGCAGGACCTACCTTTGGAGGGAAAGTACTCATATTTTATATAAATGGAGCTTTAAAAGACCATGGCTGTACCTGGAAAGGCAGCATGCAGCAGCCCAAATCGGAATTCTAGATGTCTTTAAAGCACAGTTCTAAAACATTTCCTTCCTCTTGCAAAGTATCTCATGAAAGCCAGTAGAGACTACAATACTGTAGTTCCCAGTAAGCCCATATAATACCAGTAAGCCCAACCAGACCGTAATACTTTACAGTGGCGGTCAGTAGTCTGGCAGCACAGTTTGTAAAAGGCATCTCCTATTCCCCTCATTGTCTTGTCTTAGACTTACCTACTTGTGCTGCAATGTTCAGATTTGTTGGGGGATATCCATGTCTCCTGGTGGGCTGATACCACAATCCAGCATAGGGGAATGAGAGTCGGTGGGCAGTGGGCTGCACTGACTCTCTTTGGGGCACCAATGTTCATCACCAAAATCACTGTCTTCTTTCCAGGCTGCAGTGAGGTATTTGGGACAACACAGCTTCTTTCCTGTGGACCTTCTCACTTGTGTTTGGTTTCTGCTGACTTTTACAGCTGCTTCTGCTGTGAACTCTCTGCTTCTGCAAGCACTTATAGGCCCCAAAGTAAATTTGCAAACACAAATTGACCTAGTAAAGTGCACAATGCTCCTCCACCTCTGCAGCCATATCTCTGTAGCCTTGTGGGCAGAAGTGCAAATCATGCCAACACAAATTTGACACCCACCTTCTCTGATGGCTATCATGAGTATAATACAGTTGGGTGCTTTCACCCCTAAGGTCAGCAGTATGTCTCTAGTCTGAAGTAGAAAGTACTGCACATATACAGAGATCGAACAAATGATTTGATTAGCAGAAGATAAATGCAGCTCCCACATATAGGGCATCACATAGTAAGCTGACACTATTTCTATTTTGGGGAATTTGTAACGTGCAACATTCGCCCAAGGTCATCTTGGTGCTAGGCAGCAGATGGTAAGCACTATCAACGCCCAGCCTTAAAACTGGTAGATTTTTAAGACCACCGGAATGACTGGGGATCCCTCATGGAACGAAGAACCAAAGGTCGTGAATTCCAAAGTTTAGCAGCAGTGATAGAAATCGGCCAGCCACCAACACGCATACATTTAGCATGCAGGACCACAACTAAACAAGCTTGTGCCGAATGCAACGCCGAGCCGGGATGTAAAGACGGAATTTCAACCGCACGTATTCAGCGCCTAAGCCAAATAAAGCATAATGCACCAAACAAAGGGACTTTGTGGCGGAGTACAGGGGTAGTGTGGGAATCAACAAGGAGCTGAAGTAGCCACTTGGGGTGCAGAGTTCTGTAGAACCTGAAACTGGTGTATGAGATAAGCCGGCTTCCCCAAAAAAACAGCATTACTGTAGTCCAATACAGATAAGACAAGATAGGCAACCACTGGAGCCCTAAACGAAGCAGATATAAAAGGAAGGACGTTAGGAAGAATTTTGAAGTGGTCTTTCAGACATATTGCATTTTTTTTTTTTAGTAAATGTTTTTAACACACATGGTGCTTTTACGTTCTATTCCAAACATCATTTCAATTAAACATTGCCTAAGCATATATACAAAACAACTCATCACAAAGCAAATTCTAATTCTTAGTATCAGTCGCTTTCATTACAGATCTCTTCAACGATTAAAATAAAATAAATCATCAGAAGGCACAAGTGTACAATATTATTATATTGTCTTGGAAACCAAAGAATAAAATAATAATTAAATACAACTTTATATCGCTGCCTGTAAGACACCCTCTTGTTGCTCAAAAATCCACATCAGGAATTTCACCGAGGCTAATATGAGGGAGAGTCGGGACGTAGTCAGGAGCCTGTGCCACAGGTCAACCCCTATAACCGCCGCCAGTGAGGTGACAAATGGTCCCAGAAATAGTATCCTTTTATCCGACACCAGTTGGCAGTCCATTACCAGGTGCTTCAGGGATTCTGTGTCTGTGCCGCATAATCTACAGAATCTCATCTCTGGCAGAATGCCCCACTTAGAGCCCATTACATCTAATGTGGGACGACAGTTAAGTCTGAACTTCAAGTACCATTCTCCAAATCTAGCTGAAGGAAATTTCCGGATATATAATCTCGGGTGTTTCATGGATAAGAACACTAAGTTTAACCAGGAAGGGATTCTTCCTGTTAGCCGTATAAGCATGCAGAAAGTAATCTATCCGGGGTTCCTCTGCCACCATCATCTTAAAATAAAGAGTAAGGGTGTGTTTCATCAGTTGGGCCTACCCCACCACCAGGTCCAGCTAGAGTCTGACCAGACTCACAGGGACTGCCCTTGGCAGACCCAAATCTCTTTTCAGTAACCTCCCTTCCATAATGTCAAATAACTTCCTATCCTTGTGCGTTATTGCACACCCGTACAGGACCACAGCAGATATCTTAGCACAGCAAAATTAAATGAATGGGAGAAGGGAGAATTGGCACAGGGGTGTTTTGACTCTCCTGGCCAGTGAATCTGAAGCCACCACCTTCCTTTCCATCCTGCTTTCTTCAACCCTCCTTTTCATTTTAAAGACCATGGGAAACCCCAGATATTGCAGACAATCGACTTCTGTGAGTGGGTAGCTATTTATTCTCCATGTATAGTTTATCTGTTTCCTTTTCTTAGTGCATGTCATAACCATAACCTTTCTGACATATAGCAATGGTCTGCTTTTCAGCCGAGAGAGTAGCAGATCTTTTTATTCCCAGATCCTTTACAACCGACACAGGAGTTGGAAAAGGGCCACGTCAAGGTTGCCAGAAAAGTGGAGTCCAGAGAGCTGCGGCAGAGGAGAGGGTCCACCACTAATCTATCGGCAACCTCTAGTGAATGAGGAGCTAGCACACGGTGTGCTGCAAATCTAATTTTCACATGGGTAGCAAACAAAAAATTGCTGGTCCATTTTATGACCCATTATGTTTAACATGTCTTCTAGATATGGCTTAAAGCTCTTTTATCAACCCCTCCACCCCCCAGAATTAACATCACATTGGTATAATTGAATGACACTAGGCGGCCTTGGGCTAAACAAGTAGCTTGTGGTATGATAGGATATGATATGGTATTTGTAACGCACCTATACACAAGTGTTTCAAGGCGTGACGTGGCGGGGGGGGGCAAAGGGAAGACAGACAACAATCCTCCTAGGCCTGGTGTCATTCAGATCGTGCAAGTGCATGAGTGTAGTATGAAGCTAGCTAGACTACAAGTAGGAGCTAAATACCTTCATGTAATATCTAATACTGACATGTATTGAGTATCCTGTTCAGCTGTCAGTGCCCCAGACATGAGGCCACCATGCTGTGCTTTGCAAGTGTCAATCTTAGCAGGGTTGGCCCTTTATCCTTCAGAGATTTACAAATAACACCAATTATTACAGCACTTAAAAGCACACCTTAAATTAGCATGGTCCTTTTCTTGGGGCATGATGACAAGCTGCAGGCCATCTATAAACATAGAAGGATGAAAGGTGTATGGGTACAACCAATTTAGAGTACGCTATGACCACTTGAATCTATGCAACGGTAAGCTGCGTCACCAGTACAACTGGGTCTGCCCATAAAGACCCCTAGCAATTGAATCAAAATGTAGGTCGGTACTGGCGAATCGCGCTATGCCTAATGCCTGATGCCCAAGTATTAGCTGAAGCGTTTCTCGGCCTAAGTCATCCTCAAGGCCTGTATCACAAATGCTAGATTTCTTAGTCTGGTATTTGGCGCGCTAGTTCCTCAGTTTGATTAATGAACCTATTCTGTTCGGATTCTTCATAATGTGGGATTCATTTCCAAATGTTGTCCTCTATCAATTGAATATTTACTTTGTACTTCTCCTTGCTGTATATATGCAGGCTACATTCCCGGGTGCTGCGCGCGTGTAGAAACACATGTCGGCTTATACTTGGAAATAAACCACTAACAGATGAAAACTTAATAATACTGAATTGTGATTGATAAAATCATTTTGTACAGCAAATATAATAGAGGCATAGTGCGACGCGCCATTACCGACCTACATTTTGATTCAATCTATAACATTATATGTGTGATCATACAGGAAATAGGAAAATCCACAGCAATCTAGGCTCATGACCCCATGTCGGCAGCTTTTGATAGGGTATGTCATCACAAGTTAGGGCTCTTCCCCAAAAACCAATGAGCTTACACTATTGGGTGGCTGGGTGGTATTGCCTATAGATGGCACCTATAGAGGTTAGCTGACTGGTCCTCACATGTCGGGTGGCTTTGCCTGAGCCTTCCCCAAAAACAATATATTACATTGTTGCAGAGTCACAGGATTACTATTGGATTTGTGTTCCCTGATTGGCTGGAGCGGGTCGCCACAGACCTAGGACTCAGCTCTGTTCTCAGTGCTCTGTGTACCTTCTCAAGGTGATGAGAAAGATTGTGTCCCTATTGTTGCTACTCATATAACCATTTTGCATTAGAGAGTGCCTACATGTTTGCGATGTTATAAACCAACACATGTATCCACGAAAGTACACCAAAAGTACGTTTGGCTTTTGAGGCTGCCGCTGAATATTTCGTTTGAACATTGAACTTTTCAACCTTTGCCTTGCTCGTGTGGCGCTCACAGCGGATCGGGTGCATAAGGAGGTGACTGTGTGCTTTGATATATGCCTTCATATATGCTTCCCTCCATGTTTACACAGAAGTGTAATACATTACAGTGTGTTCTTTGCTGATTCCCCAATACGAAGCGTTTGTTTACAATCCTTTTTTTGTTTTCATTTTCAAGGTGTGTTCTACATGGTGGACCGGCCCCCTTGTCCCATGATGCCTTTCTGATACCTTTAAATAACTCCCAGTCTAGTGCACTTGCGCAGCGCACCCGCGAAAGTACACCAAAATTACTGTTGGCTGTTCGCTGGTGAGGCTGGGTTGGCTGGGTTGATTTAATGGCATATTTGTGTGACACTTGGTAAATAACTTATACTTGTGTTGTTTATGCGTTACTCACTAGTACCTATGGTGGTTTAAGGGTGTCTGAACCCCTTGTTCTAGCTTGCTCCAGCCTACTAAATTTAAATATAATTTCCACCACATTGCTTTCTGAACGTTCTGTTGCCAGTTAGCGTAAATATTTAACAAGTGATTTTGAAAGGACATTTTTCCTTTCAACACATACAACTCTACACCCTAAAATCAAACATGCCTAATTCAATACCTCATTCAGGCACCCCACCTGGTACCTCTGCAAGTAAAATAAAGGGCAAATTACCAAGAGTTTCTTCCTCTACGTCAATAACTCTTACGCCTGGTGCTAAAAAATCGAGTTAAAACTCCAAAACCTTTAAACTCGAGTAAGGACATCAGGCACTTCTGTCCTCCATTGAAAGTATTGACGCGAGACCTTATTTCTACAGCTTCCCAAAATGATTGTCACCCTTTTTTAACTACGAATCAAGACCATTGTGAAGACTCTCCGAATTATGCAACTCAAGCTATTACTCCATCAGCTCTATTGTTGGTCTCGCCTCATACTATTTCAACAAATCAAGATGAATTAGTAAAATCAACAGCTATGACAACTCAAGGCCTCAGTACCATCACCCTACCGCTACCCAGTCCTTCTCAGAGGGCACTTATGGATCAGGAAGTGATACCAACTCATGAGGTGCTTCCACTCTCTGATGATACAATGCTACAAGCAACCAAGATCGCCGAAAAAGACAGGCCATCTAGACCACATCTAGATCAAATTGAGGAAATTTCTGATACTGAGGAAAATCAAGAAGTGTTCTAAGAAACCTCTTTACAAACAAGTACTCGAGAGACAAATTCTTCTGTCCATTCTGTATCACCGGACTACCGCAAACGATGTTCAATGGATTCAACTATCTCTAAAGCAGCTTCCTATATTTTACCCGCTCCTAGACATCATACCTCTTCTAGAGAGAAAGTGATCCCTTCTTCAAACTTGGGTCTCATTGAAATTACTCTGGTAGCGGTGAACGC
The DNA here is from genome assembly GCF_040938575.1 of Ambystoma mexicanum. Classification (NCBI taxonomy): domain Eukaryota; kingdom Metazoa; phylum Chordata; class Amphibia; order Caudata; family Ambystomatidae; genus Ambystoma; species Ambystoma mexicanum. Next base: position 156,791,148 of record NC_090937.1, read on the forward strand.
AACAATTCAAAGTTTGCTCAAACTCTTTGAGTCACCTGAACGAAAAATCAACACGCAATCTGAAAGGATTGATCAGATTGTGGCTTGGATGAAATCACATCCTCATCAAAAAGTGTTACCCCCATCTCAAGCGTTGGTGGAAAAAGAGACTATCAGGACGACTCCAATTCTTTCTACATCAACACTCCGCTCTGACAACATAACATCATCTTTACCGTTGTTCAAACACATCATCTGTCCAATTGAATCAGATACTCTCACAACCACTGAACACAATTCTTCGTGGATAAGTGTGGACAATAACCCGACAATTGAAAAGCGACCGCTAAATAAGGTTGTTCTTGATAAGCGCCTGCGCGCAAAAGGTAAAGCAAGACACCTCATGACGAAACCTTTCGTTTCGACTAATAAAACAGCGAAGGTTAACAATCCTACACATTGCCCTACTTACTTTGATTTAAATAAAACCACAAATTCCTCTGGTGAACAAATCAAAGTGGTTGATGATACAAACTAAAAATGTAGGATGTTTACCTATCAATCATTCTCCACTGAACCAACGTGTTATTGCTTTGGATGATGATGCTCATAACACCGCTCATCAAATGCCTCTACAAAGTCCCTGTGTGAAGTCTAAAAACGAAACTGTTTGTGTACCTCAAATGGGTGTTGTAGTACAAGCAACCAACCCAAAAGAACCCACTCAGAACGCTGTTATTAAAGCAGCAGTTGATGCATATCTCTCACAGCGGCGTGCTAGCAAAGCAAATGTAGTGGTTCCAAAAAATTCGTCTGAGTCCAAAACTCTGATTGAAATTATGCAGCCTCCTAAAACAAGCACAACCCAGCTAAAGCCGAATCAACACGAAAATGCAGAAAAATCATAGCAAGTCGCTTTTACAAACATCACACACGCAATTGTGAATGATGCACTAACTTTCAAGCATAACCACCATTGCAACAAACTTCTTCTGAAAAAACAAGCAAGCTCTCTTACACTCATTAGTTGGAATACGCAAGGTCACAGCCATTCGCAGTGGGAACAAAACAGCTTGCTCTTTGATGCCGACATAGTAATTTTACAAGAATCTTGGATGACCTCTCCTCCCCTATGGGACAACCACAATGTAGCCATTATTCCAGCAATTTCTGCTCAAAAGGGCCGTCCTATGGCAGGCCTGCTAGTAGCAGTTAAAACTAGCTCATCCATGGAATTAGTCCAATGGGCCAGTCCAAATAACTTCATGCAACTGGTTAAGGTTACATTTGATGGTTATGCCCTAGCCATAATTAATTTATATAGAAACCATGTTGATTGTTCTAGCTGGAGATCTCAATTTAGATTGTATCAAATCTCCTAATGGAAAGAAAATCCACGAAATAAACAAATGGAATAACTGCATGAATCATCTCGGCATGCAAATGACTAATGGCTCCTTGCCGGCGGATATTCCATCTCACTTCACATGGCAGAGAGGTTCCTCAACAAGCACAATAGATTATATCTATTTATCAAATGCGCTTTTCATGCAAGCGGCAATCTTAAAATAATAATGCAATCTGCAAGTGATCACCACATGCTAATGCTTACCTGGCCGAGATTGGGCCTTGAAAATCAACAAGAGCGTACTTGGATGTCCCAGGGCCTTAGTATAAATAACTCTAACACACGCTTTAAGTGGACCCCAAAGTCTTTAGTTGCATTTAATGCAATTTTGTGTGATGAACTAACTTCATGTCAAGCTCAATCCTATGTAAATACCTTGTAAATATTCAAAAATCCCCGTATTCCTACTAGGAATAAACACAACCATGCATTTAATCAAGCTATCCAACAAGCAAAAAAAGTGTTTCATAAGGAATTGCGAGCCACCAAAGGCTTACCCCTGCTCGAGCAGATCAAAGCTCGTAAGATCATCAAATCTCGCTTCAGAACTTGGGTCATATCGTACAAAGGATAATTGTTCCAACAGGATGGTGAAGCGTTTCTGACTACTACCTCAACTAAAAACTCTGCTGAAATTTGGAAATTATTCAATCTGAATGCAACCATTAACCAATTTGTTTCACAAGCCAGCGGAGTTTCGGAGATCGAATGGATTGCTCACTTTACAACTTTATATATGGATAAGTCTTTTGACTTTTTCCACCATGAAATAAAATCTAAATCCTCATGGAACTTGGAATACTCCGAAGTGATTATTGAAGAATTAATAGCAAAATCGTCTTCCTCAAGAGCAGCTGGACCAGATGGAATTAATAATCAAATGTTAAAACAACATCCAAAACACTGGGCTACCATCCTCAATAATATCTTCCACCGCATCATTCTTACAAAGAAAATTCCAGACTCATGGCGTACATCGATCATGGTACCAATCTTTAAAAAGGGTGATCGTGGAATTCCATCTAATTATCGACCAATAGCTCTCCTAGATTCCTCGGGCAAAATCTTCAACCACCTAGTACTAAGAGACTTTAACAACTGGTCACAATCATTTAACATTCGGGATCAAAACCAAACAGGGTTTGTCTCAGGACTTGGGACTTCAGTCAACCTAATGATAATCAGTGCTTTGAAAGAACAAGCAAAAAATACTAACACGTCTCTGTTCTTTGCGTTTATTGACTTAAACTCAGCATTCGGCTCTGTTTCAAGGGTGAAGCTGATTGAGTAACTGGTTAAAGCTCACTGTCCACAAGATCTGATTGACATTATTTATCTGTTGCACTCTTCAACTTCTATTCAGGTTCGTTTGACCCTCAGGGGCTTGCTGTCTGCCGTGATACGAACTGCAAGAGGGCTGAAGCAGGGCTGTATTTTGGCGTCAGCTCTATTCAATTTTTTTATTCATGACGCCAGAAACATCTTTAATCATATTGCGTCAGATTCACCTAAATTAAACACGATTCTAATACAGGCATTATGGTATGCCGATGATCTTGTTCTCATATTTAAAACTCACACAGGATTACAGAAACTATTATCTGTTATAATTATCTATTTTGATGAAACTGAATTATCAATGAATGTGAAAAAGTCACAAATTGTAGCGTATACTCCTAGATCAACACGCAAAAATCAATTTGTATCGAGAGTAAAAGACATCATCTTAGATATTCTGCTTTACTATAGATATCTGGGCCTACCATTCAAAGGTAACAATTCTGCATCAGTACATTCAAATTTGCTACAAGATAAGCTAACATGTGCTGTATCTCAAACAAAGATAATACTATACAAGTATGGCAACTTTACCATCAATCCTGTACTTGTATTTTGGCAACAGAAAGTCTCCCCTGTGTTGTTATACGGATTAGAATCAAGAACAATAATGTCCTCCAATTTCTTGAATAAATTGGAGGCTAGATTTTGGAGACAGATTCTCAAAGTACCACAATCTACCCCGGGGTCGGTTTGCGATATGAGCTAGGTCTGGTCTCTCTAAGTGCGAAATATCATCGGCAATTATGTGCCCTCTTGCGCAAATGTCTTGTCAATACCAATGAACAATCAATTCTTGCAGTTTTAGCATCTCATTTATTTACGTCAAACCATGTTTTCATCCAGAAATGGAATAGATATGTTTATCAAGTCCTAGTAATGGCAGACGTGGATTTGCAAACGCTTATATTTAATCCAATTAGAGCGAAAAAGAAAATCTTCCTCCAAGAATGGATTTTAACTCGCTCTTTATGCATGCAATATAAGCACTTTAAGTGCTATGCTGATAAGAGAATGGGAGGGGTAGAACCATATTTGATTAGAACACCTTCCCCACAAATTTGCATGGCCATGGTAAAAATGCATTTCAATCTTTGGCATACTAGAGATGCCTTAACTTAACGAAAACAAATCGATGGGTCAGCGAATTTTTGTAGATTTTGTAATGATTTGGCACAGAAAGAAACATTAGAACATCTAATTATAGAGTGTACACCGCTGATTCCTTTGAGAAATAAATTGTTTGTGAAACATATGTCCTCAGTTGCAAATGTTCAGCCTGAATTCAGATGGGCTTTTCTTCTCAATTCTACCAAGACAAGTCTAAACATAGCTTTGGCGAATTTTTTTACTACTTTGTTTCATGATAATGAAATTGGTTAATATGTAAAAGTTACGTTTTTATTAGACTTTGTCATTTATGCCTGTCTCTACACAATATTAAATTGTCACAAATTTAAGGCTATAAAAATATTTTAGCTGCAAAAATATTTTAGCTGTTTTCCCTTCTGTAACCTAGTATTAATGCTACCGATTGATGTCATGATAGGTTTACAATTGTTGAAAAAGGTATTTTTTCTTTTACATTTGTTATTTGTTAGTGTAATTACTATGATATATGTAAATGTCCTTTTATAAATTGAAAAAAGTAGATTAATTTCTGCTAAATTTCAATAAAAAAACATAATAAAAAAAAAACACATGTATCAGTTCTTGTCTGCTTCGCTGGGCCGGACCACGTGGGTGAAGACTGCAAAATTGAGATTTTCGGTCTGTAATTAGTGAAGATTTATTCTGTTATTTTGCAGGTGGCTTCTTGTCTCTGGGGCCAGGAATGTTCTGTTTATCCCTGACCTTAGCTGTGAGCACCAGCCCTGGACAGAGTCCTGTGGCTTCATGTAATTCTACTATAGTTATGCTATGATTTATAAATGTCTATATTGTATTATTTTCCTTGTGGGTTAGTGGTACTTGGTGCTTCAAGGTTCTTTATACGGAATTGTAGTTCCATATGGTTAGTTGCAATAAGCAGCTGCAAGCTTGCTCTGCATCTCTTGCTTTTCTTGAGTTTCTGCATTTGGCTAATGAGAGAAAATAAGAAAGGCTTTGGACGGTATGTATATGTATCTGTCCTCCATCTACAGAATTGTGAAAGCATGTTCTTCGTGTGTGTCTGTAACTTCTTGCAGGGATGTGAGTTTGCTTTGTGGGTAATTTTACTATGTCATGGTGTCTCTAATGACGTCAGCACAGCTGGATATTTATCATTAGTCAATCAGGTCCAGTGAGGCACCTGTATCCAGGAAGGCATCAACTGGATAAGGTTTGAATGGTTGTTTGAGAGAATATCTGTTTGCATATGCAGATGTCACTGACCCTCCTAGGGTCTGGCCAAACAGTGACTGGCATCTTGCATTTCTGGCTTCGGGCTGTCATGCTTATCGGGGTCACAAGCGTCATTCCAGGGACCCTCTCTTCAGTATCCCGTCTGGTCGACTTCACCAAATCTAGTCGCCATTGCTTTTGGTAGCCATATCTTTGTTATTCCTCCAAGGTGTCCATAGTAATTTGCATGGTCATCGAAACTCCATGTTATGTAACTGCAGTCTCCTTCTTGGTTGCACCTGTGCACCTTACCCATTTTCCCCAGTGCCTCTTGGTGTCCACGGGATCATTGAATGTTATTATCTTGCTTGGGAACAATGGGCGCTCCTTTATCTGTGTCCTTATTTTCTTTCCTTCTTCTATCTCATCTTCTTCACCATTTGTATTTATATCTACTATTACTTTAATTCCTATTGTTTTCTCTGTTGTTTTGCAGCATTGCGTGATGCAGAGCCTAATCACACATGGTGCTACTTGTACCAAAAGAAGTGCTCCTAGTAATACTTTTAGTCCATCTTCCTGTGGGATGTTTCAACCTACTAGTCCAGGCCCTGCAACATTACTGTGCATTGCTTGCAGCAGAAACATCAGAATGGCCGCCGGAAAGCATGCTGTTTGCTAAAAATCACCAGAAAGTGCGCAGTAAAAATCTGAAAAATAGGCCGCCATCCACTTTTGCCTATGTCAGTGGTAACACAGGAGCCCACTGCCAAAACCCATCATTTGGCTGCCCACAGAGCAAAATTATTGCAAAAGAAACAGAGCTGTTTTAAAAATCAGTTTTTCCCTGGCTGTCAAATTTTCAAAAATCATGGCTCTCAAACCACCCAAAAAGATCCAACCTCCTTGTTGGGTGGTGAACATCATTCTACTTCAAGATTCCACATAAATATAATGTCAGCAGGAGTATATGTTACCAGAACAAAGTCCACTTTTGAAGATGGTTGCTGTAAAGAAATCTGTCAAAAATTAGTGTAATACCGTTACTCGCCTGTCAGAAGCTGGCGATTGTAAAACCTGTCATGGTTAAAGTTGTACATTGAACTCAAACTATGCCAAAGAAAGACTTACTATCAGAAGCCTAAGAGGTGGATACAACTCAAAACTATATTTTAAAAAGGCTTGGAGTAAGAAATTGTTTGATGTATTTGTTAAAAATGTAATTTATGTTTTAGGACAAGACAATTTCAGAAATTGGCCCTCGTCACAAGGCTGGCACTCCGGTAAGAACGGCACTGGTAAGGCAATACCGGCATCCATTACCGGGCCGGTGTATCAGGACCCTAGATGCTGTTGCTACCGGCATCATCAAGGACCTGCTGTGGCCGTGCACCACCGTATCGGCATGCGCGCATATGGGGAGGCCTTAATTAACGGCATGCCGCAAAGAAGTGGATACCGCGAGTCGCACGTACAAGTACATACCGGCATTTAGATGCCGGTAAGAAGGGCCACCACGATGCCGGCAATACCGGCATCGCAGACCACCCGTAAACTGCAAACTGCTGTGTAACCAAGCAGAAATAGTGAAGTAAAGGCAAGCCCAATGCGCAGTTTCAAATTATATGTAAACACGTCCAATTTTTTAAACCAAGAACATCTGCTTTTATGCAAGATTTATTGGTCATAAACAGCCGACACGTGGTTCGACAATTCGATCGTTATCAAGGCTGTACGTTATCAAGGCTGTACATTTAGATATAGCAAATAACATAGTAATGCATCCAACATGAATGTATGTGCCATTAGTTCGAAAGGATTATACAGTCACATGTATGGCAACAGTTACATCATGTTATCAACGAAAAGAAAAACAAGAGAGAAATAATGAAAGAGAAACAATGGAGGACAATATCATACCAGAGTGCAGTGGTTGTTTGATGCAATCACGGTAACCGGTAGTTAATAGTCAAGGAAATAAAATATACAAATTAAGAGTTAATAAAGTTAACTTCATTAGTTGGCCAAAAGGCAACGCCAAAGCAATTCTACAAGTTGCATGATTATATATGTGGGATGATGACATCCCGTGAGTCCAATTGTGCAATGAGCAAATGCTCTTGGTAGTTTGTATGTGGGCAGGATGAATACCTAAAAAGAAAGGGGAGGACATGCAATATGGTGAGTTAAACTGTTAGGGTTAATCCTGCTTAAAGATATTGGATGAACAGTTATGGTTTAAAAGCTTACCAGCAACGGTAAATCATTGAAAGATGTAGTTGACAAAGTAGTCATCAGTGGTAAATCATTGTAAGTGTCTGTTGGTAAAGTAGTCTAGATACAAATGGAAAAGGAGGAAGCATAAGGCACTATTCCCATTCAATTTGGCGTTTTCATGAGTTAATAATATAGTGACACACTCTAGTCTAACAGTTACCTTAGTAGCTTAGATGCTATTGTGAATCAAGGGGTCCAATCCCCATTTCAGTGTAAGTGGGCACCCAGGTAATCAGGAGTATTGAGTATACGCATTCGGTAAAATATAGTCACCATCTTTTGTGATGTGTAATGTGAGTGACGTTAGTCGCGTAATTACAGACGAAAATGTAAACACTGAGCGGAGACTGCACAGAGAATATTGTTAGCCATCCTTTGAGTATGTTACTACATGTATTTGGTGTGTAACCAAGTGCCACAGGTGCACACAATCAGCACAGGTGGAGGCAATGGAGTCAGGGTCAGCTCAAAAGGAGCACACCCACACACCACACCCCCTTCCAAGCCAAAATGCTACCACTTGTACTTGCCATACTGGGCCTGGAGGACATGCCTGCACTGCTACTCCTTGAGCAGGCAGTACAACAGGGAACACAGAGGAGACGCAGGAGGAGAAGGAGGGTGAGACATGCCCAGCAAATCCCACCAGTGCAGGCAGTCGCTCCCCGCAGACAGCCAACAATCCCACGGATAAGGGCCAATCCATTTGACTTAACCCCAGCACAGATCCACACCCTGTACCGCCTAGACAGAGACACCATCACCAACATAGTGGAATTAATACAGGATGACTTGGTCAGCCTGATCAACATCCGCACAGCCATCCCCCCTTTGCTGAAGGTGGCATCTGTGCTCCACTTCCTGGCCACAGGCACTTACCAACACACAGTGGGCCAAATGCATGTCATGTCCCAATCATGCTTCTCTGTTGTGTTAAACCAAGTGCTGGATGCACTACTGAAGCACGCAAGTGCCCACATATCCTTACCAAGGACACCACAGGAGGCAAATGCCACCAAAATAGCATTCCATGCACTGGCAGGCATGCCCAATGTAATTGGTGCCCTCGACTGTACCCATGTAGAGTTGGTAGTCCTACATGCCGTGGAGGCGGTGTACCGCAATCGGAAGCTATACCATTCCATCAATGTGCAGGTGGTGTGTGATGCCAGCCAGATAATAACATATTGCTGTGCCAGATACCCAGGATCCACGCATGATGCCATGGGGCTGAGGAACTCCTCACTACCCGGTTACATAGGAGACGTTGTACGAAGTGGCTTGCTGTTGGGTGAGTCTGCCCTGGGGGCCATGGGGGCAGATGGATTGGGGGGGGGGTACAATGCCTATGCAAGGGCAATGCCCTCTGGGCCATGGGGGCAGATGGATTTGGGGGGAATGGAAGTTTCTTAAGTCATCCGCCGACACACAGCACTCACATTTGCATGCAAAATGCCCCTAGCCAAGACATACATTGGGTGGCATGGTGGTTTAAAAGCCTAGGACCCTAGGTTGTGTATGTCACACAAGGCTCCCTCTATGGATTGGCATGCACTGTACAGGGCTGACAGCCATGTGGATGCGGCTGCCAATGACGAGATTGTGCATATGAACTTGAATGATGTACAGGCTGAGCACACCTGCAACTGAGCCTCATCCTCACACATACCTCCTTCTGCTCCCATGTAGGAGATGCTGGATATCCTCTGAAGCCGTAGCTACTCACCCCTGTCAGGAACCCACAGAACAGGCACGAGGAGGACTTCAATCGTGCACGTACACGTGTGGTCATTGAGCAGACTTTTGGCCTTTTGAAGGCACAGTTTCGCTGCATCAGCAGGTCGGGAGGGGCACTCACATACGGCCTGAGAAGGTGGGCAAGATCATCGCGGCATGTGCAATGCTGCATAACATGTGCATCCGGCGGAACATAACCCTGCCACCTGACGTGGAGCTGCCACCACCTGGTGAAGTAGAAGGAGCGGAAGGAGTAGAAGTAGGACATAGGCCTGGACGCGAAACACGTGAGGGTCGCGCAGTGTGCCAAATGGTCATAGACCAATCATTCTGATGTACTTTGATGCAGAGGGTGCCATGTGTTGTGAACTGTGGGCACTGGGTGTGTGGGCACATGTGCACGAATCACCATGTAGCAATAAATTGACATACACAAAATCAGCAATGTCCACTCATGTGATGTTTGCTACACAACTGGTGTATTTGTGAGGAATTTAGTACAACATGATTCAACAATCCACTACACCCACCACCCCTCCACCTCCCCCACCCTACTCCCATGCCCCCAAACACCTCAGTACTACACACTATACCCACCACCACCCTCCACCCACCCCCCAAAACCCAAAGTCAACTATGGCACGACATGTGTCTCGATGTATACCCAAAGAGATTCTGCAGGGTGGCCCTGCTACTGTTGAGCCCCCTTCGGAGGTGGGGGTTGGATCTCTGAGCGGTGGGAACTCCGCAGGGACATGCGCACGGGGCTGGTCTGCCTCGAGCTCGCTGGCGTGGATGATGCGGATGACCCAGATGGTTGTGATCCCAGGGGCAGGGTTTGCCATTGGTCCATGCTGTCAGTAATCCTGGTGAGGATCTGACTCAAGGCATTGAAGCCATCACGCACTTGCTGTGCACTTGAGTTAATGGCCTGGATTACGGCCGCAGTGCTGTCCTGGATGATACGGCGTGTTGTCTCCCCTTCAGCAAGGTACTGCTGCACATAGCCTTGCATCACCTCCTGCCGGGCCTCCATCCTGGAGAGACGTCCCTCAAGGTCCCCTATGGCAGTGTGGATTGTGGTCGGTGGGTGATGTGGTGGCACAGCATGAATCATGGGGCTGTGCATGGCCGGAGACCACTCTCCATGGCTGCCCTGGTCGGATGAGTCCCGCCGAGGTGTGTCCTGTGGGGTGGCCTGTGGGCTTGGTGTGTGCACTACAGGTTCTGAGTGGACAAGTCTTGCACCGCCCTCATTGTTCGGCTCAGCTCCCTCATCAACACTATGATCTGCCGATGCAGCCATCTCCCCAATTGTGCTTGCAGCAGCAGACTGTGTGCCTTCCTCCATGCCTGCTGTGTCCTCAGCCAGTGTGGATGGTGTGACCAGGGGTGCAGGGGCAGGTGTTTGCTCGTCCTGTGTGGTTGTCTGTGTGGCTGTATTGGCACCGGTTGTTGACCCGCTTGGCCCATCCTTGGTCCACTTGAGGTTGATAGTCCTCTGCCATCAGCGTGCCTCCTAGGCCTTTTGGCTGCTGTTGTGCATTGTGCACTCCCATGTGCTTCATCACTGTCTGCATCCATACCTGTGGGGGACAAAGTGTGGCAAGGCATCAGTGATTGTGGCACTTGCATCATGCATTGGTCTTTGGGCATGTGGCGCCATCTGATCAGTTGCATTCCTGGCTTTGTAGGGGACTGTGTACATGCAATGTTGGAGGGTGCATTTTGAAAGCGTAGTCGCGTTCACATGTACACCATGTTGGCTGCTGTTGGGCCTTGATGTGTGTTGGGAGTGTCGTCCTGGGTGACACATGCCCGTAATATGTGTGTCGGGTGTGTATTCGTGTATGGGTGCAACATGCATTGGGATGGGATAGTGGTGGACCCGGCATGTGTATATGGATATGTTTAGGTGTGCATGATGGGCCATGTATCGGCTGGCGTTGCTGCCACATTTGGGGGACAATGATTTTGATAAGTTATCGTGTTTTTGTAGGGACACTCACCTTCATCTGCCGATGTTGGCACGCCAAACTCTCCTCCACCAACTCCTTCAATTGACTCCACGTCTATGACGGAGCTGCAGGTCTCCTCCCATCTGGCCAATTTCAGTGGTGAGTGTGGTCGTCCTCCTGTTGCCAGCCCCTTGCTCTGATAGGCCGACAATATGTGCCGCACTCTCAGCCTGAGGTCGTCCCACCGTTTTTTACAATTGCGCACTGTGTGTGCTGTCATGACCCACAGAACGCGCCCCTTCTGGACTTCTTGGTCCTTGTCACGGCGGGGCTTACATTCATTGTTTCTCCCAACATGGCCGTATCACGTGACATGCCTCGCACCAGCCTTCACGGTGCACGTAGTACGTTCCATAAATATGCCACGCCCCCGCGGGCCCACGCGTCTCAATGCTATTGCGAAGTAGCGACCAGACGTGTGCTCCGTAGCTCGCGATACTATTCCCTTGCTTCTTCCATTCTACCCAATTCTCGTCCTTCCCCTTCCTTTCTTGATTCCTGGACTCGTGTGCTAGTTGTACACCCTGTTATTTCCTGGATTCCTGGACCCCTGCTTCCCGGTACTTGAACGCATGCTGGAGTTGGAAGAGACTCGTGCAGCCTTATTCAAGACCCGAGCAGTACGCAAGAAGCAATCGATCAAGAAATTCAGCAAAGATCGAACTAAGGGGAGAAGGGGGAACTCTTTGACACGTGCGGTGGTGCCGACTGCACTTACTTTCTGGGCAACTTCTTCCCTGATGGCCGCCTTCTTTAGCTTGGCTGGACGCCTGAGGTCATTGCAGAACACCACTTTAGCATTTGACACTTGGGTGTCGGCTAACATGTTGACCTCATCATCCGTGAAACGCGGTTTGTGCAGGTGGGCCGTGCCTTTCCGGGTTGCCTTCGACATGTTGTCCGTGGTGGCCTAGAAGTTGTGGTGTAGAAGGTCCTGTAGGTGGAGGATGGCAATGGATTGTGTTTTTGAAGATGGCTGCCATGGCATTTCCCGTTCCGGCGTGATGACGCTACTTCACGGACCAGTATTAACGGACCTATTATTAGCACTATGTTCATAACGGTAGCGCTATTTAGGGGTTGCCGAGGCTGGAGGCGTTCTGTGCGTATTGGTCGATGCCGCTATCTGGGGGGTTGAGGGTCGTTAACGGCATGTCGGTACAGCCGTTACTGGCATGCAGGGGTGCGCATGCTCGCGCACTCTTGATCTCCCGCTATTTGCGGGTTGGTGCCAAGCCGGACATGTTATTACCGCCATGCCGGTATGGGCTGATTTTTAGCGCCAACCTTATGATGAGGCCCATTGTGTTTAAAAGTTAAAGTTTCCCACACTGAGCCTCAAAGACATTCCACACCCTTTTACCCAAAAAAGAAATATTCCCCCGGCTCTCTGCTAAGAAACTGGCAGGCTGGTGTGAAAGGAACTGGGAGGGGCACTCTGGCATGTTGCTCTGAGTGGAGACAATGGAGTCCTTGAGCTGAATGGAAATGCTAATTCGGGTGTGACTGACAATAACTGCTCTGACAGGAAGACACGCCATGTGACTCTCTGACTCAGCCAAGATCTTGGAGGCGGGCCAGACTGAAAATGTGGATTGAAACTGGAGTAAATATATGTTTAAGGAAAAGACTTATAACAAATTGTACGGAACTGACAAAAATATGGAAGTTAGAGATTATTAAAAGTAAAATGTGCTCACAGTTTAAAACTAATCTGGAATCTGTGCGACATTCAGAGACTAAACCCCGGAAATGTTCATATTCTAGCTCTAGTGATTATGATAGGAACATGAAAAATTACAGGAATATGCCCAGAGGGTATGTGCATGTACGGGTAAAAAATTGTACAGATCTGAAAATGTGTAACCGCCCAAAAGCGCGAAAACTGTCATTTGTGAACCAAAACTCGTAGGAACCTGAGACTTTGACAGAAACGTACCTTAGTCAATCTATCATGTAAATATGTATTATGAACAAGTTGTGCATATTGTAAATATGTTTTTTTATGAAAAATAAGATATACTGTACAGAGACAAAGGGGAGGTTTTCTCCCTAAGCCATAAACATGACACATGATGACACATGACACACTGTTCCTTCCTCAAATTAGGAGAGTGGAAATTCTCTGACCTATCAGATCCTTAAAGGGTTGGGCATAGACAATCAGCCTCCCCACCCACTTTGGAAAATGGATAAATAGGGACTGTTGGGGACCCACAGACACACTTTTCCCCCCATCAACTGATCCACTGGTGAAGCACTCTGCAGGAAGATCCAGACTCTAGAACCAGACTCTAGAACCCTGAAGCAGAGGCCTAATCCAGAAAGCTGAACCCTTTTCAGCAGGCCTTTAAAAATCTTGCAAACCTGATTAAGCCCTAACTTCCACGGGGCCTAACCTAACTGATCCAACAGCCTGGCTGAGCTTTCGCTGCTACTGGCCAAGAACCGTGCTAGAACCCAAGATCCAGATCAGTCCAGCAGAGCTGTAACCCAGAACGCGTCCGACCCAGTCCAAGAGGCCGCGCAGACCAGAGTGCCTTGCTGAGAGCAGAGTCCAGGTGCCCTGAAGCCTGTCCGGTGGCGAATGAAGTCCAAACCTTTGACCAGATCTTTGACGGGCCCATTCCATTCCAAAGCCATAGTTGTAAGTATTTAGTGTAGAACTGTCCATAACCAACCTCTTAGTGTTAAGTAACCCAATCCAAACATTCTAACCTATCCATAACTGCATTATTGAATCTCTTTTGTCTATCCTAAATTCTTCTCTCCTCCCCATAATCCTTGATAATTGTAGTGATAATCATCTTGGCGCTAATATATATTTTCTGGAGAAAGGCAATTGTCTTGTGCAGACAGAAACCATCCGGAGGCGCCTCTGGATAGGTGGCTGGGCTGTTGTGTAGTTTGCGGCTCCATAGACTCTTTAGTGTTAAGAAATCTTGTTTCAAATCTTCAACAGCGCATCTTTCATTTTGAAATCTTGACTTTTTGAGAAAAATCAACCTCTACTAAAACCTCTGTAATGTTTGAACCATACGTCCTTTTGAAGCTAACATCCTCAGCTTTCAAACGAACCCAAAACGACATCCCAATTCCTTATAGTATTTCCGTAATCGCGTTTCCCGCACGCGGAAAAGTTTCACTCCATGTTAAAAAAACAGCTATTTCTTGATTTCAACTTCTAAATTTCGTTTTCTATCTGCTAACCATTCAACAATCATTGCTAGTGTTGTCCTGAACCAATCCAAAGCCACTCTCACTAGTTCTGAATCCCATTTAGTGAATTAAAGTCATTTTTAGCATTTTTCCTATTCATTACAAAATCACCTTCAAAAGCATTTGACCGGTTTTAAAATGATTACTGTTCTCTCTAAGCTTGCCTGTGGGGAAACGGGATTGAAATTGCAATTGTTGATTGTTATTCATGATACCTGTGTGCACTCATTTCATATCTTCATATTGCATATTGGGGGGAGTAGTAACAGAGGGAAAGAGTGATCACATTGTCTTTGGTTAAATTCATATCAAGTTTTATTTCTGTGTTGCATTCTTTCATATCCCTGCATTCCTTGAACCCACACAAAGTATTCTCTGCTATATCATTCTTCCTATTCCTACTCCTAATTGATTAAAGAGATTGTTGATATTGTCATATTACCCATTGCCGATCATTGTTCATATTCATAAGTGTGGTATTCAGATATTATTCATATTCATAAAAGTATAATCTATATATTGTTCAATTCCTCAAATAAATCTTTTAATTTGCAAAACAAACATATTTCTTGGTTCAGTGAGACCAGGGGAATTCAAAGGGAGGGGCGTTATATAAGGGACATCATCCAGAATTAAAAGAACTTTTGACATAAAAATATATAAATAAGGGTTTCCATTGGCCATCCCATACTAGGCATTGACTTAGTTGGAGTGCTGGATTGAAATCACTTACATTCCATCCATGTTGGCATCCATGGAAATATCTACGACAGCCAGCTTTGATTTTTTTTTTCTGTTCCTTTTGCCTCCTCCATCTTGGCCTGCATTTTCGACAACCTGGTCACTGCTTCTGTTAGTGTGCCATTTACTTCATCGTTTGCAGGCACGAATGTACAGCAAGAAGACCGGAGCCTGGCCTAAACTCCTCCTTCCATTGCTGTGAGAAGGACTAGAACATATCTGTTCTGGAGGGCCATCAACCTTACTGCTCGGAGCTCTCCTTTTATCGCGCTGAAGCCATTTACAGTTGAGTTTATTTTCTGCATCAGCTCCCATCTCATAATCTGGAGCCATTTTGCATTTGTGTATGTCTGTACAGCTGGAACTACTGACGCGAAGAACATCTCTGTTCTACTGAACAATCGATGTTCAGGTGGTATGTCTTCCAGGGATGCTCTGATGCTGATGAGAAGTAGTTCTCTCTTTTCACTCTACTCACTTCTACTAACCTCTTCTTTCTTCTCGAATTGTCCTTCTTAGGGAAGTATTCTGTTTTTATGTCCTTTTGTGGTACTACTAGTGCTTGGGTATTGATGTGTACCAACAAACATAGTCCTCCACGGTTTGGGTGGCAGCTTCTCATACGCATTAGATCCGCATTGCCTAATAATGATCCATTAATACTGCCGCCCCAACCTTCATGCCTGGATGCTTTTCTGTGTACTTGCAGTCTGTTTTTTCCAACCTTTACTGCTCCATCATTCTGGAAACATAATGCTGCTTTCTTCAGTGGTATTATGGGCATTGGTCCAGCTCCATTGTCCACCCAGGTTTAGTAACTTTGCACTTGCATCACATTTTTTCAGGCATTTCTCATATTCTGCTTGTACTGTATTTACTGGAACCTACTACTCCCTCCTTCAGCTTTGTACACTTAGCCATACACAAGCATCTGTGGTCGTTCCGAACATCCTGGTTCTCCTATTTCCTTGGTTCCCTTCTTAGGACATGGCAATTCTTTGTGTTATTGTTTTTTGTCTCCTTTCTGAGTGCCGCCAGTTATTTATTGTATAGCATGGTCTTGTTTCCAATAATCGTCCATGTCAAGTGTTTTTATAAGGGAATGTTGCCTTGGACATCCATCGCAATGTTGCTATTCTGCCTCGGGTTGTAAGCATGGACAGGTATATAAGGCATTGCGCTCTTGCTGCTGCTATTTTAGGTGCTACAAACCCTCTGGAGGCACTCATGGCATCAGGGATTGGTGAGCAGACATGGCACTTCTCCCTTTAGTCATGTGCTTGTAACACGTGTTATTAGATACTCAAGCAATATCAGTGAGATAGAGAGCCAACCCTCCCATGTCTGCATCAGCACTGCATCTACCTGTCCTTACTGTGCTTACAGTGATTACCTTTCCACCTCACATGGTCGTTCCACCTGCAGAAGTTGGGGTTGTGTTAGCAGAGGTTACAGCAGTATTACTTGCAACATACAACACTCGCCGAAAGATGAGGGCACAAATACCAAATGAGAATAAGATACAGGACACACTAACCATAACGCCCCCATAACTCACAACTCTTTGAATTCCTGTGTAGTCTTGAAGATGTTTGTTGCCTGCCTGCAATGCATTAAAAAAGGTGTTATTGTATCAGTATTTTATTGATGAAAGCACTGCGAACTTGGTGCTGGGTAATTGCAAGAAGGAATAGTTGCTCCCAAACATTGTTTATTCTAGGATCACAAAGTACTGCAAGCATAGAAGGGTTTCCTATTTCTAGATGTGGGTATACTTGGGCCAGATAAGCTATAAAGACACGGAAAAACACATTAGGATGGCGCCTTCTTGTACTGTTGGATCTCCTAACAAATTGGCCTTGAAAGGGTTCGGGATGAGGATCAAGGGGGAAGCATGGGACAATGCAATAATAAGTCACACTTTCACCATGAAGGCTGTCAGTGTGCGGAAAGAAAATAATAAACAGTGTGCCCTCACTCTGGATTTGTCAGAAGCCCTTTCCCTATCACTCCTGCTCCGGAGCGAGTAACCATCGGTTGGGCTCTGTTGGGTTGTGATGCTTTGAGGCAATTGTTTTGTTGTTCTGCTTGTGGATCGCTGGCCCTTTCGTCATTGGTGCTAGGAGAGGCTGCCGCTTTGCAGGGCTTGAACCCACCTCCCCCTCCCTGGTACTTCCAAGTTTTCTCCCCTTCTAGTTTTACTGCTCGGTCTGGTACTTGTTCCACTGGATAAGGTCCTGTAAAACGAGGTTTGAACCACTGCCTGGTGAAATCCCTTAACACCTGATCCCCGGATACAGCTGTAGTTGCTTCAAAAGGTTGTTATTTGCTTCTGGGTCGTTGTTTTCTCCTCTTGCTTCAGGCCTCTCCAATTGTCCCTGCAGCTTGCGAGAAATAAAGAGGCATTCGCCATCAAGGAAGCAGTGTACTCGTACATTTCCTGACCCAATACATCAGATGTTTTTTCTACATCTTTTAAAGCCCTAATGGGAGGAGCCAGGTGATGTCTCATGTTCCGCCCTGTCACCACCTCACGTTGGGCTAAATGGTTGTTGCGCAATGCAAATAATGTTAATGGAAGATAGTGCAGCCCAAATTTATTCAGAGTCTTCTTAATTTTGGTGATGCCTTCTTTGAGCAGCCCGTTGAGGCACTCACACATCCTGTTTCCTTGCATGTTATAGGCACAAGATAATTTGTGTTGTATTTCCAGCAAGGTTGTGCTGTGGTGGAACATCTCATCGGGAAAGTGAGGACCATTATCAGATCGCAGGACCTCACACACGCCACATTGGGAAGATTTCTCAAACAAGGAATTTTACCGGTCTAAGGGGACAGGATGGGAACAAGGACCAGCTTCGATCCATCTGGAAAACGGGCACACAACCCCTATCATGTAGCGGTGGCCCTGCAAATTTGGAGCATGTCAACATAGTCGACGTGCATGTGCTGGAATTAACCCATTGGGCAAGGTATATTTCCTCTCACTACCCTTAGTGTATGACCTGCTATAAATTGTTTACAAACTAGACAATTAGGCATGAATTCTGCCACGTGTTCTGCAAATTTAGCACAGTACACATCTTCTCCAATATGAGCAGCAAGCACCTCCTTCCCTATATGGGTAGGATGGTGTAATTGTGTCAATGCAGTATGCAATAATGAGAATGGCATTGTCACTTTTCCTGTGTTATTTTGCCTCCATAAGGTGTCTGTCATAGACACTGTACATCCCCTCCTTATCCATAACTCCTTTTCTTCTATGGGTGCAGCACCCTGCAATTCCATAGTGTGTGTCACTGGCAATGTGTTATATCCTTCCTTTGGTATTATTGTTCGTGCATAATTGCACGCTGGGGACGAAGCATCCATCAAATAACATATCATCATCATTTCTAAAATGCCCCCAAAATAGGCAGCGCATTTTGCTTCCGTGTCCGATGTCTCATTTCCCCTAGAGATGGGGTCATCCCCCCCTCATGTGGGCTTGGCACTTTGCCACTGCCATGCACAGTGGGCACTGGAGTGCCTCTATCAGTCTGCCCAATAGTAATATATGCTGCACCGGTGACCCATCAGCATGTATGAAGCCCCTCCTCAGCCAACGTGACAGCCCAGAATACACTGTGGATGTCACATCGGCTGAATATGAATACACTGTTACTTCCTTGCCCTTGCTGTGCTCTAGTGCTAATAAATAATAAAGCTATTAATTCTGCTGCTTGTGCTGATAAATGTGATGGTAGATGTCCGCTTGTTACCGCCTCGCTTGCCCGGTCCTCTTTTAATCTCACTACTGCTGTCCCAGTATGTCTTTCCCCAGTCATTTGGTCAATCGTTGACAACCCATCAATATAAAGCACATCTCCCCCTCAAGAGCGCTCTGCTGTACCTTTGGGGGTGTTGCTGAATTGTTCTATGTTGGCTGTGCAGTCGTGCACATAGTCACCCTCCTTTATAGGTTTGGCGATGAAAGTCGCCGGGTTGACAAGTCAGCATCTCACTATGTTGAGAGCTCGGTTTGACAGTAACACCTCGTACCCTGAAGCTCTCTGTGTTGTCAATGTACTTTTGGGCCCTTCCAGTTTTGCGAAGAGAGCATGCTCAACATAAAGAGTGGTGCTGCATCCCATGGTACTACTCGCTGATTTGTCTACTGCAAATGTGGCAGCAGCCAATGCCTGTTCGCAGGAGTAGTGTCCTCTCATTACTGGGTCAAATTTCCCACTGTAATATGGTAGAAGTTTGTGCCCCATGCTTGTCTTCTGTGTCAGTACTACAGTCATAACCACTCCATTGGAGTGCGAGAATAAGAAGAATTCACCTTGATAGTCTGGGATCCCTAACACTGGAGCCGTGCATATTGCTTTTTTCAACTCATCAAATGCTGCAGTCATTTCTTTGGTCCATTGTAATGTACCCTCTCCTCTTTGTACTTCCTTCAATGTACTCAGTAAGGGCATAGTGTAAGTGCTGTAGTCCAATACCCATGCCCTTCAATAATTACATAGCCCTAGAAACTGCTGCATTTGTCTTATGGTTGTGGGCTTTGCTGTCTTGCGTATAGCCTCTGCTATTTTTTCACCTGTCTTGTGATATCAGTTGTCCAATGTACAATAACTCTTTCTGGCAATACTGTAGTTTAGCCTTGTCTACTTTGTACCCCTTTCTATTAGTATAGTCAACATGGGCACGGAGTCCGCTCTACACTGTGTCTCTGACTTTCTGCAAATCAATATTTCGACGTACTGTGTAACAATGCTCTCCAATTTTATATTTTCTAAGTCCATTTGAAGTACTCTATTGATATATTTTATTTGTATTGCGCTTGTACAAAAGTGTTTCAGAGCATAACTAGGCAAGGGAGTGGAACAGGGGAGAACACAAAACAACAGCGATCTTACTAGGCCCAGTGACATTGAGGACGCGCAAGTGCATGGGAAAGGGAAAAGGGAAAAAGTGCATGGAAGGGGGAGAGTGGAAAGTGCAGAGAAGATAAATAAATATAAATAGAAAATGAAGGCAATAAACAGTGGTAGTGCAGCCAGCAAGTGGTAAGTGCTGTGTTTATGGCAGCAGACTGGGCAAGTCTGATAAGTGCAGAAAAAGAAGAAACAGGGTGGCTGTATGGGTACAGATACAGTCCACAGTGCAAGGGGCGGACAGGAGGAAGAGCAGGAAGGCGGCAGGGTGAGCAGGTACCTGGGCCTAGGAGAAAGAGAGTGGCCAGGTGCATAGTGCCAAGAATGAGCCGGTCAGCAGGGGAGAGGGGGCGAGAAGGCAGAAGCAAAGAGGAAGGTCTTGAGGTGCTCCCGGAACCAGAGATGGTTCTCCTCAACTTTTGAATATGGAAGGTGATTCCCAGTACCCTTGAGGAAGTATTGTATGTTTCCACTTCTTATTTCTATATAGAAAAGTAGTTAAGTCTTGTGAATCTGGGTTTAGTGGTATAGAGAAGAAAGCATACTTCAAATCTATGACCATGAAGTAGGTAGCTTCTGTGGGAATGCTACACAAAATTGTTGTTGGATTCAGCACTAAAGGAAACTCTGCTTCAACAATGTGGTTCAGAGGATGCAAGACCTCTAATAAACGCCATTGCCTTTATGACAGGGGACACCGCCGTGTTGCACAGTCATTCGGATGCCTTGCTTCACTAGTGCTACATTTACCTCATAAATACCCTTGTCTGCCTCCCCAGACAAGGGATATTGCCTAGCTCATGGTATAATGGCTCCTGGGTTTAGTTTTATTTTCACTGCTCCTATCCCTTTCAGAAGCACCACATCATAGGGACATGTGGTCGATAAGATGCTGGGGACCTTTGCCAAGTTTCCGTCGAGAATTGTCGCCAGTGCTTTTAGCATCATCGCCATTCTCTGTGGTACCTCTGTAATGTATGTTCACCCAGTTTGTGATGCTAATGTCAAAAACTACTTTGTGATCTGATCTATTGTCTTTGAACAGTTCTTCATCTGTATTCAATCTGCACCCTTCTGCCACGGCGATCACTCATGGGCATGCTCTCCCTCTGTCATCTGTCCCATGTACTGCTATCCAGTCATCCCCCACTAATACTGCCTCTAATTCTAGTGGCACCATTGCCCCTTCCTTTTCGTCTAATGTTCATTCTGGCCTGAACATGTACTAATTTGGAAGGCGCCACATTTTTCCCTGAATCCCTGGGAGCTATGCAATTATTATTTCAGTCCCATATCAAAATAGTTCCTCATCTGCTGGCACCCCACTCTGTACCTTGTGTCCATAATAAGCTTGAATAATTTTCCTCACCCTTAGAATGTGTATCCCGGGTGTGGAACACACTATCCCTGTCAGCGAATGAGATGGTCATGTTAAGTTTGCTCATGATGTCTCTCCCCAGTATGTTTACCAGTGTCTGTTGGGAATACAGTAAGGGTACAGCTAGGTTGTGCTCTCCTATAGTAAGTGCAATATTGTCTGTAAATGGAACCAATTCAGTAGCCCCTGAGCGTTGATGGCATCAGCTGACATTCTATATTTCCCTTCCCAGATGCAAAATCTAGTCGCCCCTTTGTCTACAAGAAAGGAGAACATTTTAGCACCTTTGTCGCCCCTATGCATGGTTCCTCCACCGGGTTGTGTGTAATCGATAGGATGGAACACATCAGGTCTGTCTGTAGGCTGTCCTATTGAGGGTATAATGACAGTGTTTCCTGCAAATGGGTTGCCCTCCACTACAGTAACCCCCCCTAGTTTCCTAATGGGAGTTGTTGCCATGGAGTCTGTGGATGCTAGTTTCCCTTCATTTGGCTATGCCATGTGAGATGGCTGCATGTTATTCTGCTTCTGCGGTATCCGGAACATCTGTGAGTAATGCTGCACTGGCATCTGCAACTGTGGCATCTGTGTCATGGGCTTGTGTGTCTGCGGGTATGCGCTTGGTGCCTGTCCTTGTTGTGTCTTGTGTAAGGAACTCATGGTGGCAACAGTAAAGACAGACACAAATGATCACAGTTCAAGGGTGTTTATTAAACTGTATATGCAGGTTGGAAAAATGCCTAATCTAAACCAAAATCTAAGATAGGAGCAAGCACCGACCATCAAATAATAATAAGGCAGTCCTAGTAGCATCTTGTCAAATAAAAAGGCCTGCACTAAAAAAACTATTGCCAATCCTTACAACGAAATACAAAAAGAAAAGAGTATGGGATAGGATTCACAAGAAAGAAAGAAATGTTCACAAATGATAAGTCAGGATGTGGTAGCCTGGGGTCTCCCTTGCCGACGTTTTGAGCACAGGACTACAGCTTTCCCAGCACAAGACTACAGTTCCGCTCCCCGGTATCCGAACCTTGGGTGGTTAAGACTCTTTCCTACAATAAGTCTCTTGTCTCTGAGGACCTGATGTGTTCAAAATAACCAACAAAATGTTCCTTTTTGTATGTACGTTGGGTGATGACTGTTCACACCTGGATCCCGCTCTTCCGGGTTCAGATCCACAAAAGTTCCTAGCGATATCAGGGCCTTCGGTGGTTACATTTCTTGCTTCCGAGGGCCTGATATATTCAAAATAATAAATAAAAGTTCCTTTCTGATTGCACTAGGGTGATGGTTCTTCACCCCTGGGTCTCCCTCTTCAGGGCTCAGATCTCTCTTTGTCGGCATCCCTCCGTCGGGTTCACTATGGCTTGCATTCAAAAAGATAACATATGCTACATTCATTTATCTTTGAGTGATGGCTTTTCACCCCTGGATCCCCCTCTTCCGTGCTCAGACGCTTCTCGAATGTTTGCCTCCCTCTGTCGGGTTCACTACGGCTTTTTTTCTAAAACAATTTCACCTGTGGCATTTGCAAGTCTTGATGTCTTTTTAAACAGTTCACTGTGGCCATCCCTCTGTCGGGTTCACTCTTGTTAACAAACTGTTAATTTGGACTTCAGACTTTTCCCCTTTCCATCGGCATCCCTCCGTCGGGTTCACTCTTGCCAACTTTTACCAATCACACAGTTCTTTCTCTTCTCTCACTATGCAGGATTCATCTCCCTTAGCTTTTCTATTGCGGGCAGGTCAAAGACTTTCGACTGTACAGGGGTTTTGCTAGACCCCTGTATGACCACTTTTACCGTTTCCTTCAGGCTCTCCAAGGGCCTTCTGGTATAGGTAGTTTCAACAAATGTGGGATTAACCAGAGTCTCTCGAATGAGCGCCTGGTGCCGGACCCCTCTGCAGCTGGTTTTCTCTTGATGTTAACAGTTCTTTGAACTTTCCTTAATTTGCCATTTGCAACTTTCATTAAACACATTTCGGTTTCTTACTGGCTCTGCCCTCGACTCACCGGCTGTGATGAAGTGCTTGGCTTTTCTTGTCTCTGGAGTCAAGGCCGGTACCAAGGTAGCAAGCATCTCTCCCTGTTCTGATTATCAGTGTAGGCGTGCTCCGTTTACCGTTGACATCTGCTGCAACACACGCTGGCTATTGTTCACGGTCTTATGATTCCTTTCACAGAGGCTTTGCGGGTCTTGGTCGGAAAGGGCAAGGTTGCTTCTCTCCTCGTCACCCCTTCGGTTCTCGCTGCCTTTCTCCTCCTCTTGAACTGCCGTGCTTGGATAGCTGCCTCGTCGGGCAGTCTGCCTTGCTCGTAATGTGCTCTCGTGCTCCACCTTTTATCCCTGAGGGGAAAGGAAAGGTCCATCAGGTGTGTGTGGTTCTGCTCAATTGCCTGACTTTGCCTGACCCCTGTTTTGGGACATATCAGGTAAACGGCTCTGTTTTTAGTCTGTTGTTTTTCACGGTATGGGAAAGTGTTTGGGTTAGAAAAGGGGGGGGGGTTATAGTTACTAAGTATCCTACGGGGTAGGATGGGAAAGAGGTGTTAAATGGAACTATAACCCTCGTACTGGGGGGATTGATAAACTCAGATGGACAAGATTGGTAGGCTTTGTGAAACAAACAGGAATGACCGGGATTATTATTGTGAACTGAACAGGGGGGATTGTGAGAACGGTAGTGTTTTGTCAAAGTAGACTGGGTGCTCAGTGATGCATTATTAAAGGGACATGGAGAAGAATGATTGGGAGTATTGAGGTAGGAAACAGGAAAATAGGGATTCTGGGAGAGAGAGTTTCTGAATGAAGCAGGGTTTGGGATTCTAGGGGATTTTGTTATATACAGAGGAGTTGTTGGATTTGGGCAAGAGAGATTCAATGAGAGGAAGGGAGGCAGATGTGGTACAGCCTACAAAAGCTTCAGAGTCTCCGCCCTCCTCACCTTCTTCTCAGGTATAATACCGCGTCTCACCTGGGGAATTTCCCCAAGCACAACCCCGGGTTCCTGTACCGAGGTGGTCCTCCCTCACTCATCCAGCCCCACGGTTGGGATCTAAGAGCACCAGCCCTTCCCTGGCCACCTGAATAAGGGATTCTCGAGGTCTACTTGTGAGAATATACTCAGGTTTCTCACACTGGGCATAGAACTAATTCTGTTCCCTTGGATATGCTGGCTGGTATCGCGTTCCCCAATTCTGTGGCATCCCCCCTCTGCTTCAACATACCCTAGAGATATGTCCTATCTGTTGACACACCCAGCACTGGGGTGGTTCTCTTATTTGCCTCTGGTACCTTGCAGAAAACCCTTCTGGACATTTCTGCATAGGTTGCCCATACCTGCGATACCTTCCTGAAAATCCTCCTTGGCTTTGTTGCATTTGATGCCCATGCCCCCATCCCCTTGGTGGCCCCCATCTTCCTCAGAACTCATGCTGCCCGCCCAATGAACCCTCCTCGCATGGGCGGCGGTGCGTACTGTCTGTGGTGTGCTCTGTCCTCCCATGCTGGTTAATACTGCCCCTTCCATGGCGTATTTAGACAGTTTCTTCCGCACTAACGTCACCTCCTCCTGCTTTTTTCCCTCATCCTTTTTCCTCACGCTTTCCTGCATTAACCTGCAGTAATGTACCATTGTAAGTTGGATTTCTGACCACGGTTTTGCCTCCATCCCCACCACCTGCTCTGGTAACCCTTGGCATAATATATGATAGAATAATGCCACTGTTTTATCCCACCGTTCTCACGTTTCAAGGTGTCATAACTCTTGAATAACCTGAATATATCGCACTAATATCTGATGTGTTTGGGTACTGCGCCTGTAGAGCTTGCCATATGGCTGCTCAGCAGTTATCAAACGGTGAACCATCATGCGCCGTGTTCTGGGAGGTTACTCCTGGACATCAATTCATTTTCCATACATCGTCGGCAGCCTCTCTGAGGGTCACCACTAGTAAAACTTTTATGTCTCCCACTGCTAACTTCTGTCCTGCTGTCATCCTTTCCATTTCATACATCCATTTCCCTGCACCCGCGGTCAATGAAGGTAGCCTACACCTCAAATTTTCCTTGTTGATATGTTTCCATGGTATGCATTCAGGTCGCCCCCCTCCCTTTTCCAGTAAAGAGAACTGTCAGTCCAACCTCACTATCCAGTCTCTCAGTGTGTTTGGTGGTGGTGAATGCCCTTGCCACTTCTCCCATCCTTTGTGCTGGAAGTTCTCTAAGTCTCTGCGCATACGTGGTTATGTCATCTATGCTGCATCTATGTAGCCCTGGACCATCATGGTCTCTCGTCCTTCTTGCCCCA
Source organism: Ambystoma mexicanum (assembly GCF_040938575.1). Classification (NCBI taxonomy): domain Eukaryota; kingdom Metazoa; phylum Chordata; class Amphibia; order Caudata; family Ambystomatidae; genus Ambystoma; species Ambystoma mexicanum. The sequence goes on from NC_090937.1 coordinate 156,816,804, forward strand.
CGATCCCCCTGTATCTTTGTCTGCTCCCCATGTGGAGCTCTGATCAGTGCGTTTCACTGTCGATCGACGAACAGGTCACACTACTCCCTTGTCTTCACTCCCTACCAAGTCAGCTTATAACTTGGTGCCTCCCAAGTCACTGCAGATATCGTCATGGAAGCTCAGTCTCCTAAGTTCCTTTGCTCCCTGTGGTTCCCCTTCTAGGTCAATCTAGTTCTCGCAGTCCCCCCCCCTCATGGAGGAGCCAGGGTTGGGTGTGTTTGGCAGTGTAGCTGCCCTATCACTTTTTCTGTTGCGATCTCGCTCTGCTTGCTCGTTTCTTCCTTCATTAACAAAACGTGCTACTCCCACTCTCAGCCTTACGTCCCTCACTGCGCGCTCCTCCTCCTTCTTGCGTTTGTGCTTTCTTACAAGCCAGTCTATTTCCCACTTCCTCTTTTCCCTCTTTACCAAAACCTGCCTTTCCTTATCGTCTTCCTCCCTTTTCCTCTATATCTCCTAACTCTCTTTCGTCCTCATCTCTCGCGTCTCCAGCTCTCTTCTGCCTTTTGATTTTCTCTTCACACTCTCTCGCGTTCCTCCTTTTCCTCATTTTCTTGCCTCTCCACCTCTTCGATTATCTCTACCCATTCTCGTACTTGTTTCTCCAGCTGTCTTCCCTTCTAATGTCAGGAGTATTTGTCCTCCTACCCACTAGTTTGATACTATATTCTCCAGTCCCTCCTTTGTGCTTGTCTGTGTCTCACTGTGTACCCCTTTTCCATAACCTGCTGGTGTAACCCCTTTCTGCCCCTCCTCCTTGGTGTATGGTGGAGGTGTGAATGTTGGATTTGTGTACCCCTCCGCTGCTCTCAATTCTTGTATAGGGTATAGTCCCTGGGGTCCTGCTGCAGCCCCTTCGTTCCCCTGTTCAGGAGGAGGTGGGGAAACGGGGGCCGAGGTCTTTTCGGTCGAGGTCTCCTGTTGGCTCAGCATTCATTGATGCCTCGTCACATCCCCTCCGTCATCCTGAAACATTTTCCAGAGCTCAAATATCACCATACGATTGCTCAACCTTTCCCCTTATAAACCTCTTGTATGTGTGCGTAACGGTTGCTGCACATATTTGAAGAAGCTCCCGCCTTTTGGCCATGGCTTAGTCAATTTACCATCTGTGCTTTTCGGCAATTCTGCACTATATTTACAAATTGTGTCCTTATATCGTGAAAGGGCCTTACATTGGTGCTGTAGGGGTGTGTCCCACACACCTTTACCACAATACATTGCTTTTTGATACTTACTTGGTCTCATGTCAAGGTTTTCGACACTTCTGTTGTTATTCAGACATAAAAATACATTTTATCTTGTTTTTCTTCAACTTTGCAGATACCAGCTCTTTTCAAAATATCGCAAGCCTCGCTGGCTCCCAACCAACTTCTCACCCAGCTGCAACACAAGAAATTATGGTGGACACAATGTGGGCTTGTACAGCTGATGGTGTTGAGGTAAGAGTCTGTATTACCCAACACTGTCCGGCAAAAGATGCGTGTGTTTAACTTGCTGGTTTCTCTCTCCTTACAGGTACGGCGTAAGAAGTTGCGGTTTGTTACAGAATAATGCCTCCGGTTGTTAATCAGGTAAATCTATGGTGGAGAGGTTGTATTTGTTGGCTCTCTCGGCTCACCTTATGTTTCTTTTGTCCCCTAGATGGTGGATTTCGGCTGAGAAAATGATGGAGGCTGCGCCGGATCGAAAAATGCTGTGAGGACTGGTGAGTATGGCGCGGCGCTGCAGCTGGCCATGCGACGCGTGTAGAATAATGTCCTTTTCAAGTTTGAAGACGTGATGGATACGGAATTCAGGTAAAGATTGAAATAATATCTGTTTTCTAACCTTTCCTTCTTCTTTCTTCTATTGCTAGGAGCTCTGGATTCGAGACGGGCGTGGCTGAAGACTGGATGCTCACTGCAGGCACGGTGAGCGTTACGCTGCTGGATGCAGAATAACACGAAGCATGTGCTGCTGTTCGGGCGTGGTTTGAATAGCCTCCAAAGTAGTTCCAGGTAAGGAGTCACTAGAACCACACCCGAGTAAAAAATAGTACCTGTAGAAAAACAGTCCCATCCAGGCCTCACGTTGGCTTGGATTAATTTGCAGCATGATCTGCATGAGGTAAGTAAAGTCTATGAGCCTGGCGCCTATGGTGCCAGGACTGATTTCTATTATGAGCCTGGCGCCTAAGGCGGCAGGACTGAACCCAGACAGCCCCCAGCCGGGGCTGCTGGGGTTTTATTAAATACCTGGATGCATGCTCCCGGGGCTGATGGGCTTGATCCGGATGCCCGGGAGTAGGCATCATGACACAGGATGAGGTCACACCTCGGGGCCTTTCTTTAGAAGTGTTATAGCAGGGATCAATCAGTTATGCTGGTAAATGTGCTATTGGGGCACAACAAATATTTCATTTTCTTCTAAGTGTTGGCGTATGACAGATTTTGAACTGAGATTTCTGGTGGCCCGGGGTACACTGGGCATCTCTATTTTTTGGGTTGGTTAGTTCTTGATGTATTACAGGTGGGGTTTGCATGGGTTGGGGGTTGGGACAGATTGTGAACTGGGGGGCTCGGGTAAGGGAGAATCTCTCAGTGAGATCCAGCTTAAACAAGAGATGAAGGACAGGCTCCTTTTGGTTAAGGGCAGTCTGAGAGAGAGTTTGGTCACCTTTGTTACTCTTTACAACCCCCAATTGTGGGGAGCTGCCGTTTCTCAAGTCAGTGATAGTTGGTGGGGCAGTGGTCTGGGGGTGTTACATTGGTGTGTGGAGCCTTTCTTTTTTTAAAATAATGTTATTCATTTTATTCCAACAAAAATACAAACTTGCAGTGCATATAATAACATTTTAAATGTATATCGCTTCATCATCTCCACTGCTTCTCCCCCCCCTTTCGAGCCTACTCCCTTTCATGTTCTATTTTTGCGCCTTGTAATAGGGATTCTTCTTAGGGATTCTTCTTCCATGGTTTCCGTTGGGTCTCGCATTAGTCAAATAACTCTGCTATTAGTTGTTTCCAGGCTATCAGGGTCTCAGCCTCCTCCTCCCCCCCGACATTACTTGCATCTTGCCATACTGTAGTTTCTGCTTCAGCCCATTTCTGTAGATCTTTCCACCATACTTCTATTCGTGGTCTATGGCATGCCTTGCACCCCATAGAAATTCTCCTCTTTGCAAGTGCATGCGCTAGGTCCTTTAGTTTACTCACATGCTTGAGTTTACGTGGTCTCGAAACCCTCCTATCATACAAGCCCACATTGTGTCCACCATAATCTTGATTCCCTTTTCGGCTAGCCTGTGTGCCACTTCACCTCAAAATCGCTCAATGACTGGGCATGACCAGAACATATGCACCATTCCGGCATTTTCCTCATCACATTTGGGACATGCTTGTCATTCTGCGTTTTTGAATTTGGCTATTCTCTGGGGTGTCATATACGCCCTATGGGTTACCTATACTTGTATCTGTTGTAGTCTTGCATTCCTCCACACTTGTTTGTGGTACCCTTGGGCTCGTTCCCACATCCCATCACTCATTGGGGCTCCCACTTCCTCTTCCCATTCCCGTCTCAGTTGTGCCACTTCCTTTCCCACCTTGGACATCATCAGCTCATATATTCTAGATATCTCATGTCCCCCCTCTGCCATGTCATATATTGTATCTATGGTGGTGTCCGGTTCTTCTTCTAGTACTACTTCGGACCATGTCTCCTTGATTCTCTGCACCACCCTATGGTATGTGATATACTGGCCCGCGTGTAACCAGGTTTCCTCCTTCAACACTGCAAAGTCCTGTATATTCCCCTCCTGCCATATAGCACCCATTGTTGCTATCCCCACCGGTTCCCAGTCTTTCCTAATAATCATCCTTAGTTGCTGTTCTTTACCCGCCAGCGCCACTAGTGGTACCTGCGGGGAGCACGGGAATGGATTCTCCATCAACTGGCAGGCCCTGCGCCACATCTTCCACCCAAGTATCATCATCTTTTGAATTTGGCTATTCCCTGGGGTGTCATATACGCCCTATGGGTTCCGGCATTTTCCTCATCACATTTGGGACATGCTTGTCATTCTGCGTTTTTGAATTTGGCTATTCTCTGGGGTGTCATATACGCCCTATGGGTTACCTATACTTGTATCTGTTGTAGTCTTGCATTCCTCCACACTTGTTTGTGGTACCCTTGGGCTCGTTCCCACATCCCATCACTCATTGGGGCTCCCACTTCCTCTTCCCATTCCCGTCTCAGTTGTGCCACTTCCTTTCCCACCTTGGACATCATCAGCTCATATATTCTAGATATCTCATGTCCCCCCTCTGCCATGTCATATATTGTATCTATGGTGGTGTCCGGTTCTTCTTCTAGTACTACTTCGGACCATGTCTCCTTGATTCTCTGCACCACCCTATGGTATGTGATATACTGGCCCGCGTGTAACCAGGTTTCCTCCTTCAACACTGCAAAGTCCTGTATATTCCCCTCCTGCCATATAGCACCCATTGTTGCTATCCCCACCGGTTCCCAGTCTTTCCTAATAATCATCCTTAGTTGCTGTTCTTTACCCGCCAGCGCCACTAGTGGTACCTGCGGGGAGCACGGGAATGGATTCTCCATCAACTGGCAGGCCCTGCGCCACATCTTCCACCCAAGTATCATCATCTTTGGACGCCCTTCCATGTCTGGCTTAGGCAGCCACATCATTTCCTTTAGGAAGTATGGGGCACAGTCCTGTCGGAACAGCCTGGACTCTGAGGTTGACTCTTCAGAGAGCTATTTAGCTACATATTGCAGCTGGCTTGCTATGTAATAAATTACATATTTTGGCAGTTTTATACCCCCTTTCTCATGTGAGTTTTGTAGCTTCCAAAGGGCCACTCTATTCCTCGTCCCATGCCAAAGGATATCCCTGCACATGCCATGTATCCTAGCAAAGAACCGCCATGTTATCAGGTATGGGATGTTCCCAAAATAATGCAAGAGTCTTGGTAGGACCACCATTTTCAACATTGCCCCTTGCCCCATCATCGCCAAGGGCAGCCTCACCCAGAACTTCATGCTATTTTCAATTTTCTTGATTGCTTCCTTTGTATTATACTGGTGTTCCTCTTCCACCGTATGGTATATATCTATCCCAAGATATCGAAATGTGCTAACCTCCCATGGTATCTGTAGCACCGGTAGCTGTTCTAACGGGATCCCTTTGTACCTGCCCAGTGGAAATATACTGATTTATGGGGGTTCACGGCTATACCAGACAGCCTTGCATATTTCTCCATCACTTCCAGAATGTACTGGAGGCTTTCTTCCGGGTGCCGTAAATGCAATAACATGCCATCCGCATACAAAGAGATTAAATGCAGTTCCCCCTCCTACAGCTATGCCTATCGGGTCGTACTGTTGCCTCAGGTATATGGCCAGGGGTTCTAGGGCTAGAATATACAGCATAGGGGACCACGGGCATCCCTGCCTAGTGCCTCTACGAAGTTGCCACCTCTATGATATCACTGCTCCTGCTTTAACTCTGGCCAGCGGCGCGCTATATAACATTTTAGCCCACTATAGGTACCCGGGCCCTATCCCATAGCCAGCCAGGCCCGCCATCAGCCACGACCATTTGACTGAATGAAAGGCCTTTATTGCATCTAACGATACAATTGCCAGTTCACCTTCGTCCTCATTTGCCTGCTCAACGACTCGATGGAGTCGCCTAAGATGGCTGGATATGTTCCTGTTTGGGACATAGCCAGTCTGGTCGGGATGTATTAGTTTACCAATAACCCTCCTCATTCTGTTTGCCAAGACAGCTGTCAATATTTTACTGTCCTGATTTAGCATTGATAGGGGTCTGTATGAGCCGCAGTTGTGACCAGGCCTATTAGGTTTGGGTAGCAGTATAATTATCGCTTCTCTGAGGGACTCTGGCAGCCTTCCCACTCCTTATGCTTCATTCAGCATTTCTAAAAGCGAGGGAAGCACCTCATCCTTATATGTTTTATAAAATTTGCTTAGGAGTCCGAAAGTCCCACGAGTCTTGCTGCTGGGCAACTGCTTCACTATCTCTTCCAATACCTCTAAAGTAATCGGAGCGTCCAGGTCCTCTCGCTCTTCAGCACTGATCCGCGGCAGTCCTATGTCCTCCAGTGTTTCTACTATTTCTTTACAATCACTTTCCTCATCATCTCCATACAAGAGTCTGTAATACTCTGCACATTTCTGGTTAACTCCTTCTTGGGTGTCCACTATACTCCCATCCTCCCTCGTTATTGTTCTAATTGTGGGCCTGGGAGTCTCACTCTTGTGTAGCCATGCCAAGACCCACCCTGGTTTGTCCCCCCCCCCGCATGATGTCTCTCTCTATACTTTTTATAGTTAAGATTTCACAGTCTCTCCCAGTGCCCCGCACATTTCTGCCGCATTATCTTCCTTGGTATTACCTCCCCCACTTAAGGCTCTTTCTAGCTCCCTCTCCGTATCTTGCAGTTCAGCCAGGATCCCACTTTTTAGCCCCTTGTACTTCACTATAGCTACCCCCCTCATGACCACTTTAAAGACCTCCCAAAGCATGCCCGCTGTCTCTACACTGCCAGTATTGATCTCAAAGTAGTTTATTTCCTCCCTCATATCCTCCCTAAAAACGGTGTCTTTCAGCGCCTCTGCGCTGAGGCGCCATGTTGGAATCTTTGCTCTCAGGGGTTGATATTGCCACCCCAGGTTAGTGGCGAGTGGTCTGAGAGGATCCTCGCTTTATATTCCGTCTGCGTTATCTCAGTCATTAACTCCTGTGTAGCAAACATATAGTCCAACCTAGTATGTAGATTTCGTGGAGCTGAATAGTGTGAATATTGCCTCTCCCGGGGGGGGGGGTGACCTCCATTTATCCTTGAACCCGAAATCCTCCAGCAGTATCTGCAGTGCTCTAGCGGCTGGGGTAGGTCTATCCATTTTACCATCTGATCTATCTACCTTAGGGTTTAACACGCAATTAAAGTCTCCTCTCCAGATCACCGCCCCTCCCAGGCACGTACTGAGTTTGTTACATAAGGTTCTAAAATATGCCGCCGTGTTTTGGTTCGGGGCGTACATGTTTATGATGCTTATCTCCCTATTTTCCACCAGCCCTCTCATTATGATCATCCTCGCGTCTGCCTCAACTGTAGACTGTAACAGCTGAAATGGAACATGCTGTGCCACCCAGATGATCACCCCACTAGCATAGGCCGAATATGATGCACCCACTACAGTGCCCCTCCATTTCTTCTGGATCATCTCCATCTTATCCTGCGTAAGGTGAGTCTCCTGCAGCAGGGCTAAATCTATTTTCTGTCTGCGTAGATACAGCATGACCTTATTCCTCTTTAGATAGCTATTGAGCCCTCTGACGTTCCAAGTAATTATTTTAAGATCCCCCATGACGTGTTAGGGTCCCGCTCCTCCCACCACAAGTGCAGTCCATGACCAAATATATTTCCATTCTGTGTAGGCTTGTTTCCCAATTTAAACTTCCCCAAACTAAAAACACTTAAAATTTCCCAGCCTCCCTCCCTCCCACCTCCCTGCCCTGCCCCAACTCACTCCCCTCCGTTTCCTCCCACTCCAACACCCTTCCCAACTGTTGCCCAGCTCCATCCCTGGATCTCAGGTACCCCCGCATCTAGCTCTTTTCTGGCAATAGCCTGTACTCACGGCTCAGCAGGATGAAGTCGCCCTAATGGCGGTCCTACTACTCTAACTCCCGGGTGTAGGTTATCTCCATCTTGCCGCTCCTGTTTGCTTCAATTTAGACGCGCTTAGTGCTACCCAATTTACATTTGCATTTTATATTCTAGTCCAACAACTCTGAATGTCCCATGTTACAATTTTCGATGTTACCTGTCCTCGCCCCGCCCCTGTTATCTGTGCTACAGTCTTTTTTCGGGCCCCCCTCCATCCTTTTATCATGCTTGATGTGTTCCCATCACTTATTGTGTTCCTCACGATCTTGCTCCTCGTCTTGTTGCGGACAGCCCTGTATATCCAGCCATGCCGCCGCGTCCTCCGGGGTGTCAAAAAAATACGCCCTGCTTTTGTGCAGAACTTTGAGCTTTGCGGGATACAAAAGCATGTACTTGATTCCAGCTGTGCGCAGTCTCCTCTTGTTCGCCACATAGCTATAACGCTGTCTCTGCACCAACATGGTGTAATCTGGATATGCTGTGATGGTTGCAGATGCCCTTTTTATCGTTCCACTTTTGCGAAAGTACTCCAAGATCTTCTCTCTATCTTTATAGTTCAAGATCTTTGCTATTATTGCCAGAGGGGGGGCTCCAGGTCATGGTTTCCTCATCAGGCCCCTGTATGCCCGTTCAACTGCAAATCCTTGTGAAAGCTTGTTGGCACCTAAATCTTGCAGGATCATATTCTCCACGTAGTCCTTGGGGTCTTGGCCTTCCTCCCCCTGCGGCAGGCCGACCACACATATGTTGTTACGTCTCGCTCTCCCCTCAGCCTCCTACGCTCGGTTCTCCAGGTTGGCCACCTGTTGTTTCAGCATGTGGACTTCCAAGCATTGCTTGTGCTGTTTCTGTATTGGTTTTCACCGCACTCTCTAGGCCGCTTGTTCTTTCCGCCAGCGCTCTCACATCTTGTCGCAGCAGGTTGACCTCTAGTCCCGCCGCATCTATTTTGGTTTCCAGAGCAGTTCTTAGGTCTGCCATCGCTGTTCCTCATGAGGCTTTCAACTCTGTGATGGCTGTTAAGATCAGGTGATCCTCTTTTGTCGGGGATACTTCTGCAGGCGCGGCTGCCACACCCTGTGCCGGGGTGGTAGGGGTCTGTTGCGCCTTGGCAAAAATGTCCATAGTGGGCTGCTTGCTCTTGGTCTTGCCTCCTCTCACCGACATTGTGCAGCCCTGCCTATGTACCGGGGTCCAACTTTTCTGTAGCGTGCGAGTCCTGCTTCCCTGTTCGTCCTTCTGCGTGGTTGCAGCGTGCTGTGGCACTGCCTGGCCTACATATTTCTTGCGCTTTGTCCCGTTCCACTTTGTGGGGGCTACCTCTCTCGTTCTCGATGGTAGCCAGAGCCTTCTTACGATCGATTTCAGTCACGGGCCACTCTTGCGTGCCCCTATCATGCCGTGCATGCTGGTTGCTACTGTGCCAGCTCCCAGTCCCTGATGCTGCCCATCCGCCCTTGGTTGTGTCCAGCAATTCTTGTTCCAGTCCCTATGCCCCTCTTTTCGATGGTGTTCGTGGGCCCGCAGACTTCCGCTGCCGATTGGATCCTTCTGGAAGATTCCCGTTTTCCTGCACTCCCTTAGAAGTTGCGCACCTCACATTAGCCACTGGTATTGGGGCGTGCAGCGCAGCATTAATTGTCTCGCTATATAATTATCATGCACAGGCCAGCGTCCTCATGTGTGCGCCCTCTCATTCCGCAGACCCCGTCTCCTCTCGATGTGCTTCCCGGGGCCCTCCTACTATTCTGTTGCAGCTCACGCTTGTCTTGAGCAGTGTGTAAACTGTGCTGCGGTTCGCTCCTCCTTCAAAGCCCCCGCAGGTCCCCCGCGCTGGGTAGTCGAGCGAACCCCTCAGCTATTCACCCCGTTTGCATGGGCTGCTTGCGCCCTCTTCTTCCTTCGTTTCGCGGCTGGGCCGCTTTGATGCCAGGCGTGCAGCGTAACAATGCATCTCGCGGCTTCTATATTCCGCGTGCAGTTTTCACAGCTGCAGTTGCCGTCCGCTTCTTATTCCACACGCTGCACGCTCCCTGCCTGCCTTTTCCCGCTGTGGGTTTACTGGGTCTGCATCAGCTTCCTTTGTTCTAACACGCGGGCCATTTTGTATAGAGTGCCGCTCTGTGGCTAAAAACATTCAGTTGATCTTGCCAATCTTCCTGTAGCCATCAAGGACTCAGCTCTTCCTCGAACTTGCCCCATGCCTTTACATATCCAATAGTTTATTTCTGAGCACGATCATGCCTTTTTTAGCTTATTTTCACGCAGTATCATGTCGGATCGTCAGGAGCAGCTCGGAAGACACATCCTACTCCATGGCCCTCTAGCCACGCCCCTTGTGTGTGTGGAGACTTTAATTTGACTCAAGATCCGGCTCTGGATTGGAAGTCGGGGAGGAGAGGGATCGGGAAGGAGTGCAACAGGGAGAACATGGGTTTTGAGGACTATGGCTGGGTGGATGTCTCTCACTTGGTCCACGCTGTCCAGTTGGAAAAAGTGATCTTGTTAGACCATGAAAAGGTGCTTATGTCGCTTTTCCTGGGTGGGATTAGGAGGACCTGTTATCGCTGTTGTGAGGGATGCATGGTAGACAAGTGGACACTGACAGAAGAGCTGCACGTTTCAAAACCTTTATTGATGGTTTAAAATGGGTTGGAAAACTCCTATCTTGCCCTATAACTAAGATGGGAGTATTCTCGACCATCAAATAAAAAGAAAATACGGCCCATGTCAGTACTTAGTCAAAATAAAATGGCCTATAGTAATAAACCTAATGCCTGCCCTCTTTCTAATACAATACATTTGTAAAGGGAATGTGCAATGTAAAAAGGGAAAACAGTGTTCAAAAGAAATGTCAGTATGGCAGAGTAAACTCCCTTCTCGACGTTTTGTAGCACGGGGTAAGGTGGCACACTTGGACCTTGTGACACACTCTGGCTTTGGACACAAGGATGTTGTTTGTTTCGTGGACCAGGGCCCACTTGGCCTGCCACGAAATGTCATTTTTTACCGCTGGACATCTCGGCTTTCTCTCATTCCAGCTCAGGTCACGTTTTAGCTTGTAATACAGTTCAACAAAAGTTTCTTTCCTTCTGGTTACCACAATTCAGTACAGGTTTCCCTCTGTCAGGCTCAAACCTTGCAATCACAATTTATTGTGGTTCCCTTCCCCAAGCTTCAATCACAACTTTATAGGCGTCCCTCTGTCAGGCTCAATCCTCCTTTCACTTTCCGCTGTCGAAGACTTTCGAAACTGCAAGGCTTTTGCTGTTGGACCAGCACGACCACTTCGACCTTCTTTCCTCAAATGTCACTTTTTTTCTCCTGCACCAAGGCCTCTTGGTATATGTAGTTTTGAGCACAGTACTTATTTCAAAGTTCAAAGATATCGCTCACATCCAAGTTTCCCTCTGCCGGGATCAAATCTAACAACAGTTCAAATCTTGCATTTGTATTTGTATTTGTTTTATTTGTAACGCGCACCATCAGACCCGGTTCTTAGTTTCTTAGTTTGTTTCTTTCTATTGCCTCCACTTCTACAGCATCAGACATTTCACAGAGGCTTTTGATTGGGCAATCTTCTTTCGCCAGACCACTCTGTTACTTTGAATCTTTAATTTATAGTTCTTTGCAATGCTTTGCTTTCTCTCACGTCTTATCGGCACGTGTGCAACCTTCATTAACACACACAAGACTTTCACTGCTTTCATCAATTCACCGGCTGTGTTAATTAATTTTTGCCTTTCGCAGCTTTGATCCTGAAGTCGAAGCTGATGCCACAATTGTCGCTGCACCGCACCACTCTGCAGTTCACATGAGAGAGTGGCTGGTATACTTGAAACACAAAGAGGTCTGTCACTTCTCTCTGGCTGGGCTTCCTTGTACAAACTTCCAGGCCCTAAGAAGGTAACGATCTCTCTCTGGGGTGTCCAAGGTTTCGCCGTACCTCGGTTCCGTCCCTCGGCCTGTCGCTCTGCTCCGTCTGGTTTGCCGTAGCCCTGGAAGAAATGCTCCTTCTTGTGCATCACCTTCCTCTGAGTGTGTCTCATTGTTTCACCTTTTGACCATGTGGGGAAAGATAATAGGTACCAGGTGTGTGTAATTAAAATCAAGTGCCTGACAATATTAGTGGAACATGTCCAATGTATTGCATGGGCAGTACTCCTTTCAGCCTCAGACCTCCTCTTCCTCAGCTCAGTGTTTGTGTAGGAAAGGGGGTAATCTGGGAAGTTGCAATAACCTATAAAAAAGGATGGTACAGGGGTATTTGGAGAGGGGGGATACCATGTCTCACCATCAGACGTTCCTCCCCCACTGCCTGGGGACCCCTCACCCAGGTGATCCTCCCGCACTTGTCCATCCCCAGGGTCTGGATCCAAACGTGATGGCCATGCCCTGGCTGCCTGAGTAAGGGATCCCTGTGTTTTTTTTCACACTCGCAATGTAATGATTCCTTGTATGAAGATAAGGTGTTTAGGGACTTCATGAAGCATGAGATCGAGTTTTTCTTTTTGTATTGGATGATACAGGAATGTCCACCGGAGGCATGCATTGCAGGCTTCTAAGACCACCTTTAGAGGCGTCATTATTTTGGAAGGAGCTGGCAAGAAGCGGGAACAGGATTTACTGGAGTTTGGGCTTAAGAAGGAACTTGACAAGATCAGGGTGTTGCTGTCAGAGGTGGAAGGGTACACTAGCGAGATTCTCCTCACCATCAGGGAAATGAAACGGGAGTTGCACTCACTGATGCTGGGTCCAGTTCATTGGAGCATGGCAAATACTAAGCAGAGATATTATGAGAAGGGAGACTGTGGGTACCATGCTGGCCAATTGTCCTGACCGTGAGGAAGGAAAGATGGGTTGATCAAATTGTTGGTAAAGAATCTCAATTGACGAGGTCTTCGGAGGGTATCCTCCTTGCTTTGTGGATTTTTATGAAGTCCTTTATAGTCAAGGGGACCAAGCGCTTGAGGCCAAGATGGAGAGACACATGAATGATCTGCGGTTACCATCGCTAAATTTGACAGAGAGGCAGATCTTGGAGGCTATTTCGGGGGGGGGAACGTTAAGAAATGTATCTTACATGCAAAATCTGGGAAGCCTCCAGGTACGTATGGCTTTACATCTGCCTTTTATAAGCTGTATGTGGATTGTCTTGCCCCTCTTTTTATCAATATCAGTGGTGATGGGGATGTTTCCCCCCCTCTTTTCTTGAGCCCTAATTACAGTAATCCTGAAGGAGAGGAATGACGAGACCAAATGCTCAGCATATAGGCCCATCTCGCTGTTGAATATCGATGCAAATATTTTTAAGAGGGTCCTCGTGTCTACATTAGAGGCAGTACTCCCTAAATTGGTCCATCTGGATCAGGTGGACTTTATGTGCAACAGACAAGGCTTGGATAATCTGTGGAAAATTCTGGGCTTGATGGCATCGTGAAAGGTGGCTGTGGACGGAGCCCTGGTTCTCTCCCTGGATGCAGAGAAGGCTTTTGACCAGGTGGATTGGACTTTTCTAAGGGCAGTTGTGCGTAAGGCAGAGATGATTAGGAAGTGGGTAGATTGTTGGCAGCGTTGTACTCTGGACCTTCTTCTATGTTAGTGGTCAATGTAGAGGAAGCATCACTGTTTGCCCTACAAAGAGGCACCAGACACTGCTACTCGCGGTCACTGCTACTGTAGGCATTGGTTATGGGGCAATGGACAGCTAGTGACAGAGGGGACAGTTCCATTAGAGGGGTGGAGATTCAGGGCTGATCCTATAAACGGAGCCTCATTGCAGATGATGCATTATTGCATGTGACTAGGGAGCTCACTGACATCTCTTCTGTGGGGACTTGAGCTTTATGGTAGACTCCCAGGGATTAAAATACATTTGGAAAAGTGTATGGCATTCCGATTAAGGCCATTAGGTAGTGCTGATTTACATGACACGTGCAAGCTACCGTTTGTAATTAAGGAAGAAGGGTTCCGGTATCTGGGGGTGTATATCCCACAGAGGCTACATGATATATTTGAGACCAACTGTCTGCCCTTGTGGGACAAGGTTTGTGGTGACTTGGAGAGCTGGGGTAAAATGATGCTGTCATGGCTGGCTGGATTGAATTGCATTAAGATGATGTTACTACCAAAATTTTTATTTGTGTTTAAGATGCTCCCAACGGTGGTGCCCCCAGATTTCTTAACGCAGGTACAGTGGGCTCTCTTGCCGTTACTCTGGAAGTGAGTGAGGCTGAGGATTGCCTACGATACCCTCATATTGCCAAAGGAACTGGGAGGGGTTGGTTTCCCAGACCTGAGTAGGTTTTACAAGACAGCCCCATTACGCGTAGTGGTGGAGCCTCTCGACCCCTTGATGCCTAAACGATGGATGCACATTGAGAATGCGTTGAGCAAAGGCGAGTCTGCAGCGCTTGTAGTGAATTCCTGCTGTGTGCTGGTGCCGTGAATCCACACCCATTGGAAGCATTGGAGGGTCCTCCTCCAAGTATACTTACTCACCTGCACATCCGCAAAGCGGCCTCAAAGGCGAGACCAGTCTGCAGTCCACAGACTGTGGGAAGCGGTGGAGCATTTACTCGGCACTAGTGGTGAGCATCCACCTCCGTCTGAGTTATGTAATTATCATTGATTATTTATAAATATGGAGGAACACTCTGTATCTACATTTCGTTCATCTGCTGGCCAACTGTTTTTTTAATTAAGATCACTGTGAGGCGTGCAAATGTGAATACTCCACTGTAGAACATTTGAATATCCTCATACGATCTATCTATGATTTGCTCAGCGGACGAAGGCAGGAGAGGGCAAAATGTCTCCTTACTGGACTCCTCTGCTGCCATGAGCCTGGCCTTTGAAACTCCATTGCCAATATCTTCTATTGAAACGAGGGTGGACCTGTAGCGAGTAAACAGCTTCCCCCCCCCCCCCCGATTTCAAATCTGGTTGTTAATGAGACTGGGCAAAAGACTAAAAACCTGATATGAAAATCAATTGCCACCTATTTTACCACTATTCACGCGAAAACGGTGGAGGATTCGCAAGTAAGGACTACTTCGGGAATGAGGAGTGAACTACTTGCAGCAACGGATATTTCATTTTCCCTGCCGCCTTCAGTATCGGGCCATGACGTATTGGCGGTATCAGTTGTCAATTCCTCGATCACATCTTATCCTTCCACTCCTGCTCAACTCAATCCTTTGTCCTGATGATGAGACCAATTGAGTGTGGGAGCTCAACAAGAGCCTATACCGTGAGAATTGAATCCAGTGATCTCTGCTTTAAAAAAAAATGTTTTATTAGTGTTTTGGTTTAAACATCACTGTATAAACCTTTCACTATTGTACAGAAAGAATTACACAAGTCACAAATAAATTACAAGAAACCCATTCTCATACATATTTAAAAGTATTTGTTTCAACTTAAAATAAGTATCCCATGACAACATTACACGTCATTAATTAGAACCACTAATTCGTAGGTGTTTCTGTTAAGGAGTGACATTTCTGATCATCAGTGTCATTGTTCTCCTATTTTTTCGTTATCGGAGCGAGGAAGCCACACAGAGCCAAATTCAAACTCTGCCGTTGGCCACCCATCAGGCTAGACCATGTAAGTTCCTTGATGGTTTCCATCCCCATGTATCTTTTCCTTTCATGTTGCAGTGCCGGGCAATCTGCTACTAAATGCTTGAGGGTTTCTTTAGCAGCCATGTTTTTGCAAAATCTACAGGTCTGATTGCTAGTGCCCACACTTACTCGACCTTTCTAAAGTAGGGATTTGATTTAGGCTAAAACGTAGGTAAATTGTCCTTAGTTTAGGGCAAGGAAAGATATGAATGTACCTGGGTAGCTCCTCTCTTTTGGTGAGGAATTTGCTGTATTCAATGTACAAGCTGTATGTCCCCATCTGATCTGAGGAGGCCGCCCAATCCTGTTTGTATAGCTTGTTCTTTGCTGTGGGCAGACTATAAGAGAGCTCTTCTTTCGATGACCCTATCAACGAAAGTGTTTCATTCATTTGTTCCATTCATTTGTTCCTTGAAATTCGGAATGGTGACCCCCGATTCTCTAGTCTGATGCTCACCCCAGCTCTGATAGAGAGACATAGGAGGTGGATTTAATAATTGTGCGTACTCTGCCATTTTCCTCCACTTAGCTCTGGCACCCAGTGAGATTAACCCAAACTCTTGCCTTATCACTGAGTTTGGGATTGAGTTGGACAATCCCAGTGTTTTCTTCAGAAGTGTTCCCTGGATGGAGTTAAGAAAATCCCCCAGCTCAAAAAGGGAGAGGTCCAAGCCATAGGGTAGTGTAGCCCCCATACTGGAGAGATAGTATTGGAGCAGAGGCTTGAGCGAGAAGTGACATAATTGGGAATGAACCCTCTTCATTTTTGCTAGCAACGACGGACATTTCCCCCTAATCAAATGTTTATAACTATCCCAAGAATACATGTTAGTAACATGATAGCCCAGGTATCTGATGGATTCCACCCTTTCCACAGTGATGTCATTATGGGAGGGCAAAAGGGACTCTTGCCCCGGGCCCCCACCTTGGTGGGGGGACCCCACAAGGCTGCCTAGCTTAAATAAACCAGTTCTCATTGTTTACCAAACTTAAAGCACATGTGAGGATATTTTATGATGTTCTGCTGAGGCTGTAAACATTTTGACTGTCTGTTGTTGACAAGTACATTTTGCTTTGATCAATTCATCCTTTAATGATTTCTGTGTTCACTGCGTTATTCCTTGTTTGTGTGTTCACTACAACAGAACTCCCGTAGCATTCTCAGCTTTCTGGGGGATTATATTTATAATTTACAATAGCCAAAGTTGAAATGCATATTGATGTATTTCAGTGCTTTGATGGTTAAGAAGCTAGCTCAGTGTGTTAGGCACTCATTGCAGAGATATGTGTTCATATACAAGATGGCAATACGAAATGTATGCATGGTGGACTCAGCCTTTCTTATGTCTCAAGTAGATAAACCTGCATGTATATGTACTTGGTTTTGTAGCACAAAATGTGCTATTATCAGCAACCCATCTGCACCAGACAGTGGTTGCTATACAAACTAACATAGTTTCAGTATGGTGATGGTCTAGAAATTGGTTTGTTCACATCGGGACTTGCAAAACCTATCCAGTGACCTCCAATGATGAGCATAAAGTGATAGTGCGAGAGGTGATTAGGTATCCAAATACAGGACTGTGGGACCAAAGAGTGAATTCATGTATCTTGGCTTTGACAAAAGACAATACAGTGATCCTGGACAAATCACCTAATATCAGCGACATTACTGTGTTATCTTCTGTGGGAAGGTTTGACTTCTCACATGTTGGTGGAATTATTTAGCCCATTGCTGGATTGAGTCGAAGGGGTTCTGAACAGAAGACAGCGGATCAGATACCACAGGCCTACGGCAAACACACTGTAAGGTCTGCTCATTTGATTCAGAGGTTTTTGGGCACGTTTTATAAAAACAATTTTACATGCCTGTGTTGTGGGCGTATTTGAAGCTTTAAAATACAAAAGAGAAAGTCATATGAAAGCTTTTAAGATAACATTAGTTAGTATGCTGATACTTATATGCTTCCCTAAATGGTGGGGGCAATGAAGGTATAATCATTCCCATTTAGTATCATACGCTTCTATAACATTTTTTAAAAAACATTATCATGGTAGGTTATGTGATTTTTCTACTTTCCAAGTCAGTTCTATAAAATGGGATTATTTTAGTTCATGGTAAGTGCTAGAAAAGAAAGTGGTAAAGTAGAGAAATTGCTAAGCGAGCACACATCTCAGCTGCACATCTTTACCACTGTGTGATCCTGGGCATCTCATTTTATATTGTATTGCCTAACCTGTTCAAATTGCCAGTCCTTAAACCTTTCAAAATTGTCGCCCTTCAAAATGATTTCTTTCTATGGGTATGATTTTCAAAAAATCCCCCCTCATCGTTTCACTGGCTGTAGTGTTGCTTCCTCTATAATAATGGTTGGGAATTAATATAATTCACACCACAGTCACGTGTTTCTTTTCTCTCTAATGGCAACATTACATAAAAACCATGTGCCTCTTCGAATCTCAATCTGTCTGGGTACGGGCACCTTCCTAGTAGCTTAATATTAGTCCACTGTCTATGCGATGGTATGTGTAGCGTTCTCCTTGCTACCCATTGGTCTCCTGTATCCATGCTTGAGCACTATAGCATTCTGGGAGGCAGCTAATCTGAGTCGTCTGTCTGTTCTACATTATGTGCACCTTTTTCATACGATCTGTAGCCTGAATGTATACTATGGTCGGAATACCTTTGTCGTTGTAAATATTGATGAAAAGTGCCCTGTATCTAGGCTAGAACACAGTATCCTCATCTGCTAATGTTGGCTTCGAAATGCTTCTTGTTTATCATTTTGATTAAAGCAAGAGGGTAAGGGGTCTGCCAAGGAGTACCCCTGCCTATTTTGATTGCTGCAAGGCAACACATCAAGTCATGTTTTGTGATCCTGAAGAGGGGTGTGTGACCAGATATTCTGGATCACTTTATTTCTTTGTTCGGGGGAGCTAGTTCCAAAGCTGTCTGTGCCCTGGGCCCCCAAAGTGATTAAGATGGCCTTGTTTGAGAGGATTACCTCCAACACTCAACATCAGGATTTTTAGGACGTCTCTTGGTGGAAAAAATGACCTTCGACTTTTGGCCCTTAACTCCAAGGTTTTTCGGGATAGGGTCAATTTCCTCTGAAGCCCCAGCGGTGTCAAGTCAAAAAGGACAGTATCGGCTGCAAAAAGGGTGCAGTCCAGTGATACTGAACCCAGCTTGGCAGGATTAGTGGTGTCTCCCTACCAGACACATTTTAAATCAGCAAGCTAGAGGTTGAACAGTGTGGGGGCCACCACGCACCCCTGCCGCAAACCCACATGCGTAGCAATAGGGTCCGTCATGGCTCCCTTCAACTCAGTCTCATCCTAATAGTTGTGTCCGTACGCAGCAAAGACAGCACCTGCACCAATGTTAGTGGGAGGTTCATGGTCAAAAGTTTCTTCCAAAGCTCTGCTTACTGTATCAAAGGCAATTGGCATGTCTTTTGATGCCATATAGACAATCACTACCTTTTGTTTTATAACACTTGCTCAGAGAAGTGACATACCAAAGGCATTTAGAGAAGTTCCCATGCCAGTTCGAAACCCTATTTGATACTGTGAGTACTAACCTTTTGATGTTACAAGTCCCTTAAGCTCCCTTCGGAGGATGATTCCGAAAATCTTGCTGGAAGAGTCCAGCAAGGCTATCGGTCTAAAGTTTTTAGGTTCCCTCCAATCTCCTTGTTTGTAGATTGGGATGATTGTGGAATCTCGTCATGTTACAGGAACTGTCAGGGTTTGGCTAACATGATTGAAAAGGTCTCGCAAAGAGATAGGCCAGAGATCTGGATTAGATTTAATTAGTGCCAGTGGTATATTGTCTGGGCCTGGGGCCCTCAATGGTTTCGCCCTACCAATCGCCCATAAAATGCCGTCAATCTGCCACTGGAGAGCCCCATGAGTCAGCTCTGCAATTCTAAAATGGGGTTGGCTGTCCTCATCAGAGGGACTGGCATACCTGGTGGCAATATAACCTTCCCAAACCTGTGCAGTTATGTTGCACTCCAAACAGTTCTGTGCACCTTTGGTGACTCATCCATTGTTTTCCAGAAGTTTACTATATCCTTCTGGATAAGGGTCTTAACAATCGCATGGCTCAGTTCAAATAACTTTTCCCGGCCAATACATCGAAGAATACATTTGTAATGGCCCACTATTCTTCTCTTAGCCGCCATAAACGCGGGTCTGTCAACCGCTGTTTTTTGGGAGATTCTGATGGCATCGCTCTTTGCCTGTTTCGCCAGCTTTACCTTTAGGTCAAAGGGATGATTGAGATTTCTGCATTTCTTTTTCCCATATGGAGCTGAAAGTCCTGTAAACTCTGGCATTCCACTTCACCGTCCACCCTCCTCTTTCTGGTAAGATGAAGGCTGTTTCGTACTAGATGTAGTGAGTTGTGTGTGGGAGCGGTATGGCCAGGCTTATTGGAAAATTATCGCTCCCATGACAATCCCCCTTTTCTAACGGATCACACAAATAACCCAAGTCTTCTGACCTCCCCCTCTCCCCAGTCCACTTGTAGAAGTCCCTCAGCTCCTATCCCCCTGGTGAACAAACATTCACAGTATTGACCAATCCCCCCATGAAGTATGGTGTTACACAGGCAGCATTCACTTCCCCACCCACAACAACATATTCCTTGTCACCCCTCCCAGACCAGACCATAAACAAGAGGTCTAACTCCTGCTGTAGGTCTGCCATTTTGGTGTTTGAGTGGTTATAATAAAGGTTGACAATTAGCAGGTTAGCTTTTATATTGGGCAAATAAAGGTTAATAGCCATGAAATCCATAGAGTTCACCTTTAACTCGTAATGGGTGCAGTCCCAGTTTAAATCTACTGCGATTGCCAGACCACTTGAAGGTCTGCCTTGCAGTCCCCTGATGGCCGGTTTGTTATAGGTGTAGAACCCTTCCAGGTCAAAAGCAGTTGTCGCCATAGTCTCTTGTAACAGTAACACTCTTGCCCCCTTTAACTCTGGAGCAGCCAATACCTCAAGCTTATGATATCCACAAATGTTCCAAGATGTCAACATTAATACCCCTCCCTCAAGGGCTCAGCTGCTTTGCCTTCACTTTTTTGAAAATTTCGAGCGCAGACTCCAACCAAGCCCATTCTTCTAGATCCATCTTTTCCGCTGTTTCAAGTTTGTTTTTCGTTCTGTTTTCAGAGACCATTTGAGTCTGTGGAGAAGCAAGGAAAGCCTCGATTTTCTCTGATGTATTTAATTGGCCTAGTTGGTAGCCAATGGAGTTGAGGTTCTCCAGATTGTTCCAGACAAGCTGTGCAATAAGATTAGAGGCATACTAACAGACAGCTCTTTCTGCACCATTTTTGGGAAAGCCCACCCTCAGCATGTCCTCCGATCTCAGAGCCCTCAGTTGTGGAACTGCCTGAATGCTTTTATTATTGTTTGGCATCTGTTTATGTGAATAGGCCCGCATATTTGTGCGTTGATCTTCCAGCTCATTATTGTACCATGAAAAGAGTCTGTTTCAACTTTCTGTGGTTCAACATCCACCAACTGTTCAGCTAAACCCTGGATGGATTCCACCCCATGTGGCAAGGCTATAGTCGGGTGATCGGGAGGTCCACCCCATTTGGCAAGGCTATAGTAGGGTGATCGGGAGGAAGTGCCTTGTATTCTAACAGGACACTTATGTTAGGTGTTTCTTGAGGTAGAGCAGCCATGTCAGGGGTTTCAGGATTCTCCAAAAAGGCTGTTATTTTGGGTTGCTTTTGTTTTTTAGCTGCCCCCTTTTTACTGTCCGTGCCACTTGGTTTTTGTTTTGGAATAATGTCTAATGACTCGCCTGACAATGCATGGATAAACAGTCTAGAGTTGCTCCTCTTGTTTCCATTTGGAACTGGCATTTCTTTTGACTTTTCTTTTTGCTTTGTGGTTTTCCTTTCCTTTTTTGTCTGATTATCCAGCCCTCCCGGTCTGACTTTTCCTCTGAAGAGTCATCAATAACATGTGTTTCGGTCACAAGGCAAGAGTCCTCTGGGCACTTTTCCTGATCTCTAAGACATATTTCAACAAGTGGCAAAGGGCTATCTGGTGAGGCCAAAGGTGGCATTTGGGATTGTCAACCGTTTTCCTCAACTGACCTCCTCTCCGCCTGAGCCTCCTTTGGTTGTTGGTTCTCATTAGGGATTGATGTCAATTCCCTTCCTCCTTCTTTGTTGTAATTCAGTCCCTGTGGTGCCTTACAGAGGCATACATGTTCCTGGTTGTTTACAAGTAGTTTGTTGAGGCCCTGGTCCAAAGAATCTAGCTTTATGGCATTAGCTTAAACCAGCTCTTCCATGTTGTTGTAGAGCCTTAGTAATGATTCCAGCACCAGATGAAGTGCTGATATTGAAAGACCAAAGAAATATCGAGGCTTAGTACCACAAAATGAAATACGCCAATCACGGGCCGAAAGATACAAGTATCTTTATTTCTGTTGAGAATTCAAAGCAAAACAGATAGTTATCTGGTTCCCACCACCTCACAGTGTGAACCAGCAGACACAGTGAGGGGTGAGAGTGCTGGACATATCAATGTGAGCTGTTTTATACATTTTCCAATCATTGTCCAGCCCCTCTCCAAACTAATAATTGACATGCTATGGTTCGTGCCCAGTTCACATGACAAATATTACAATATTATTCAACGGATTTAACAAGTTTGCTTGTCCATGAAGATTCAATGGTAGTATTGGGTCTCCGGCTCATAATAAGCCTAGTTTCAAGAAAGAACACAATATATTACAACCAAAGCACACGGTTTGAGTTTGCTCTACATTGTTCGGTTGTTTATGTGAGGATGAGGCTTGTGAGTGCAGACAACACTTGGATTGCAGTTCATACGAGTCACAGGGTTTCTTTGCATAGAACAAACAGTCTGCTCTCGGTCAGCCTAAATGTTGACATAACTCAAAGGTTGTTCAGCTCGGCTGTAGTTGAAAACACAATCCACCATTTTAGGACACAAGCACGAGTTAAAATCAAAATGGCAAATAGTTCTTAAAATGGCAGCGAAGTCTGATCAGAAATCAGAGCATTTCAAATGCGGTTTTCTGTGCAACGTGAATGGGCTTAGGCCAATATTCATAACAAGGCAGTATTATACGAATATAGTTTAACAATATTGATGCAGGACCCAATGCTTCCGCTTGCGGCAAAGCGTTAGAATCTCTCAGTGTTAAATGTTTAGGGGTACAGTAGTCTGTGCTTTGCTGGTGCTTGTTGAAAGCTTGCAACATGATTTTAAAACCAATTGGGCTTTACTTGATCTCATATGGGCCAAACTTAACATCCCTTATTTGAACCCTCGAGGATCTTCACCCAGGGCGGGAGCCAATATAAATAAGCCCCTAAACGAAGACAATAGTAAGGTTATGAATGCGGTGAAAGGCGCCTTGAATAACGACCAGATTACAGCCCCAGGTGTGCCACTGAGTAAGAAAGAGGGGGATGTACTTAAAGTGGGAGACTACAATGGACCGGCAATTCTAGAAAATAAGCAGCAGACCTGTCCGCAAACGTGCTTGTTAAAAGCAAAGGGTAAGCCGTAAAAAGAAAACCAAACACATGAAGCAGCTGAAAACTTTGCATGCGAGTACAATGTCATTTTTTAAATCTTTGCCTTTTCGTGCTAAAGAACTGCAGAGTAAAAATATGATCTTGGCAAGTGGTCTGATTCAGGTGGATATTTTAGGAGGTACTGCCCATGGAAATCACAACGCTGATGATATAGTAGAGAGAAATGGGGCAACAGATCCTACATTCAAGCCAAGGTCAGACTAGAAAGAGTTGGCACCACAGATTCATTTTGGGACAAACAGACTCAATGTAATTTATTGGACTCTCTACTAGTGGGGAATCTGAGAAATAAAGAGGCTATAGTGGCTGTCATGCGGGAGCTGTAGGTGCTGCTTGGGGGGACAACTTGGTCTTTGTGAAAACTGTGCAGTTGAGTCTCCAGTTGAATACCTTCACTAATAGGGATGAAGGGCAGGTAGAAGTCATTATTGTTAAAAGGAGAATGTGTTTAATATCCACGATGATGCATCATTATCAAGGAATCCACAATTGGCCAGGAGTGGGTAATGCAATCTCCAGTCCTGGCCTGCGGTGAGCACACAGGCTCTTCCATGGCCTGGGGGCACCCAGGCCAACCCCAAAGACGGTGTCGGAGTTGCCCAGCAGGGACACCAGCAGCTCCGCTGCAGAGTTGCCCGTCAAGGACTCTGAGACTGTTGTATGCAGAGCTGTCCACCTCTGTGTGGAGGCCCTCTGCTTGCTACGCAACGCCAGCATTGTGCAGCAGTAATGACACACATGGCAGACAGGGCACCATTACAGCAACTGACGAGCCGGAACTGGCTCGTCCCTTTTATTATTTGACAGACACATGGTCACCAACATGTGACCCTAGCATGAGCCCTGGGAGATACCATGCTCCCAGGAGGGGTGACACACCACAATGAAGGAAGAGACCCGTTTGGTCCTCTGGACGAGCAGAATAGTCATGGTGTATCTTTCCTATTGAGGGGAGCCAGGGGTCCGGAACTATGGGCGAGTGAGACTAATGTTACTGGAGGGAATGCTCCTATGGTCAAAAGGCTGTTGGTGGCGCTTAACATATCACTCACTAGTGACAAAAGATAATAGATCCACAGTAATTAATAGAACTGGCATACTTTCCCTTTTGGGGGAAATGCCTTCACTAAGAGCCCTCTCCACAAAAGATCTGGAGCAAGTGGATTTTTTTCGAGCCTGCAAGAACCGATGTGGCTGTAGTGATTTGTGTCTCAAAAATTGTGTTTCACCTTATTTTGAAAGAGTTCCCCTTCTACCTCAATACAGGTATGATATTTCTCCTTTGTATCAAAGTATTGCATCTGGTGTTAGTTATGAGCCAGATACTAGTGGGGGTATAAGGAATAATGTGTTGAAGACGCTTCTGAGCAGAGATTCAACTGAGCACTTTAACATGTTATCTAGAGAATGGAAGGTAGACAGTTGAATGAGGCAGAGGACTGGTCTTGGGTAGCCTGCTCTCTTAATGGGCAGCGTTCTACCCCCTATCTTTACTGGTTAAACCACTTTGCGAACCCTATTGTGGAATAGTTGTGGGAATTCCCACCTTTTTACTAGCGATTAACTTGGTAGATTTTTGACAGACTACCTGATTGTTTTTATCTAGAAAACCTGGCTTACTGAGGCTTCAGTCTTTGATGGGTATGTTGCAGTATTTCAGAAAGCTGAGGAGCGCATTAGGGGGCGGACCTCTGGTGGTATTGTTACTCTGAATAATACCACTTTTGGAATTGATGTAGACCAACAAAATGGGGGGGAGGACATTTTAGCTGTTCAGGCTTACATTAGGTTGAATGGAGTAATAATGAAAATGTTTTTATTGAACATCTTCTGCAATTCGCTACTTTGTAGTCTTGAATACATTTTGAAATGGGTGACCGTACTTATTTCGGACTGGGTCTTGGAAAGAAAGGAATGTATAATTATTTTGGGTGGTGATCTAAATTCGAACTGTATGGCTCAAGCAAGTGCTTGTGAAAGTTTGAAGGGTAGGAATAAAATATTAAAAGTAAGCATGGAGCCAATTGGCAAAGATTTCTGGGTCTATATAGATTTAATGGAACCATCAGTGGGGATATACCTAGTGAGAACCCTCGTTGCTCGCCTCTGAGCCATTTTATTTTGGCGCTTTGAGATAAGGCAAGGATTTCCTCCTGCTCCAACCCCATTCTGTGGCATCTTGCCTGATTCTAGGCCTTTTCAAACAGCTTTGCGCTCCATGAGTGTTAGATTCCATTTCTCCCTCTGCATCCATTCCGCTTCCTGCTAGTGAGGCAGCTGTCTCCCCCAGACCTCCCACCTGCTGGGATTGGCTAGAGAGATCCATTTAGACCAACCACCCAGGGCAGCCCTCCTGCCTGGCAGCCCCATCGGCTAAGGACCCCAAGGCAAAGGAACGCTTCAGAAACAACATCAGACCGTGTTGGCTTGTGTTAGCCTGTGGCACCTGCAGCTGTTAGCCAGCAGAGACTGACAATGTAGGTGGAGTCTGGAAGGAGGACCAGCAATCACTCCTCCCACTGTCCAACCCGTCTAACTAGCCTATTATCAAATGTTGAGTCCTACTTTGTCTAGATAGATAGACTGCATCCATAACCATACCTCCTATCTAGGCAGACTGTTGCCTTCAGGCATATCTCGATTGTGTCAGATAGCATTTCACATGTAAATTGATTTTAAGAGCTAGATAGCAGCAGTTCACATTTAGCCTGGGTATGCCAGATAGCCTTGGTAGGCAGATTCACATGCAGTACTCTTTGGGAACACTACATGCAATTAAGACTACAAGTGCAAGTACAATGTCACCTTTGGTACAAGCCTGTACTACACAGTAAATGATAGCGATGGCTGATAAGCCAGACTTATCTCAAGAGTTGAGTGAGCAATAGAACAAGTTACACAAAGGACCAACAAATACAGTGGTTCAAACACACACGTACTCAAGGTTTCATGGTAAAAGAACATACATTTATTTACACAGTCAGTTTGAAAACATTACAGTAGCAAGAGCAGCTCAATATCATACACTAATAAACCACAAATACACAACAAATAGGTAACTGAATAAGTTCAGCTCCTCTGAAGTGGGAGCAAAATGACACTTCAGATACTTTGAAGAGGGGTAAAAAGACAAGGTTATAAGAATTAACAGAACAAATACTTGCATAGGCAGGGCAAAGGGTCTCAGTAAACTACAACCAGCAATTCAGTTCATAGGCCTGTGCCAAAGTCAATGGTTCAGAGTCTTTGTATAGGCTAGCACAGTTCTAGTAGTAAACGGTTAAGTCTTTGCCACGGTTTTTAGAAGAATTTGGCTAGGCGAAAAGTTTGACAAATGTTTAGGGAAGGACAAGCCTTCAAAGTCCGGAAAGTTTCACAAACTTTCTCCGTGGCCGAAAAGATTTCCAGACCGCGTATGCACAGTACCTTTAAAGTGAAGAAGAGCTGTAGCTGAAGCAGTTCTTCCTGGCAGTTTGAGCAGATCTCGCTGTTTTGAGCTTCAGTCGTGGGGAAAAGGAGGAGGACATCAGGAGGTTCCTGCACTGCCCAGGGATGAGGCCACAAGCTTGGCAAAATGTTGTTTTAAGGTGTGAGTGCCTTAAAGTCCACAAGCTGGTTTCCTTCTCTCTGGCTATCCGGTTTTCAACAGCACTCTGAAGAAAATTCGACCAAGATGGGGACGGTGTCCAGGTGGCTTGCGAGTTGGTTGTTCCCACCAAACTCAAGGGAAGAAGTTAACCTTGAAGGATTCTCTGTCGATGGAGTTTTAGGCAATTCGGACTTGCAGCAGGGCTTCACCGGTCGTCCAGGAGTTGTAGCAGTCGTCTTCCTTCAGCTCGTCTTTGGTTCTTTCGTTCCAGTGGTCGACTCTGCTTTCTAAGTCCCAGAGACCTGCTTTTAAATAGTTTTCCCCCATTCATTCCAGCCTGGCTGTCACACAGCAGGGTGGCTGTCCTTGCCGGACAGCCAGCCGGCCAATCACGCCAGAGTGCATTCAGGTCTACTAGGAGACTAAGCACAGGGAGTTTCGGCACCTCCCTCAAATCCTGTCCATCCCAGACACTCAGGCGCCAGAGGAGGGCTTCAGCACTGAAACCTGCCAAAGGCCAACGAACAAAGGGACCAAACCTGGTTTGGCACGCAGAGACAAACACAAGAAGGACCTTTCCTAAAAGAAATGGTGACAAAAGATGACCGGAGTCTGTTTTTACAGATAGGTCCTGGGCGCCATATTGAAAAACATGGCTGACCCGATTTTTAGCTTCCGTTGTTAGCAGACGGGAAAAATCATAGTAGTTTGACCTAAACCACTGCCAATAGCCATTTAAAGTAGGAAAGGGTAACATTTGACCAGAGTGCAACCCCTCCAGCACTCTATAGGAAGATAGTGTGTGCTGGGTCTGTAAATTTAAAGAGACTAGAAAAGTCAATTTCACTTTACATGCTCTGGGAGACGGTAGTCAGTCCCAGAGAAGGTATTTAAACCTTGGGATGTCTGAAAGACATCCCTGTGCCACTTCACTGAAGGTGCTGTGCGACACATAGAAAAAGATGCCGCCTCTGGAGTTATTTTAAAACTCCCTAACCAAAGAACACAAAAGTAAAACACACATCAAAATACATGGAAGAGCAGGAAAAAAAGGCTCACACTCTTCCCAGGCAAAAAATCAAATCCTAGAAATCCAGCAAAGTTGCAGCCGGTCTCAGTAGGTAAGGGGAATTAGCACATTTTGAGTATTCTCCCTAACAAGCCTGATTGTGCGAGATAGCAGCAGTTCACATTTAGCCCGATTGTGCCAGATAGCAGTAGTTCACATTTAGCCTGATGGTGCCAGACAGCCTTATTGTGCCAGATAGCAGCATGTTTCATTTAGCTGATTGTGCTAGAAAGCAGCATTTCACATTTAGCCTGATTGTGCCAGATAACCTGATTATGCCAGATAGCCGTTCGCATTTAGCCTGATTGTGCCAGATAGCAGCATTTCCCATTTAGCCTGAGTGTGCCACATAGCAGTAGTTCACATTTAGCCTGATGGTGCCAGATAGTCTGACTATGCCAGATAGCACTTCACATTTAGCCTTGTTGTGCCAGATAACCTGATTGTGCCAGATAGCCTGATTGTGCCTGATAGCAGCATTTCACATTTAGCCTGATTGTGCCAGATAGCAGTAGTCACAGTTATCCTGATTGTGCCAGATAGCAGTAGTTCACATTTAGCCTGATTGTGCCAGGTAGCCTGATTGTGCCAGATAGCAGCATTTCACATTTAGCCGATTATGCCAGATAGCAGTAGTTCACATTTAGCTCGATCATGACAGATAGCCTGATTGTGCCAGATAGCCTGATTGTGCCATATAGCAGCATTTCACATTTAGCCTCTTTGTGCTAGGTAGCCTGATTGTGCCAGATAGCAGTAGTTCACATTTAGCCTGATGGTGCCAGATAGCCTTATTGTGCCAGATAGCAGCATTTTTCATTTAGCCGAATGTGCCAGAAGCAGCATTTCACATTTAGCCTGATTGTGCCAGGTAACCTGATTGTGCCAGATAACCTGATTTTGCCAGATAGCTGTTCGCATTTAGCCTGATTGTGCCAGATAGCAGCATTTGACATTTAGCCCAAGTGTGCCAGTTAGCAGTAGTTCACATTTAGCTTTATTGTGCCAGATAGCCTGATTGTGCCAGAAAGCAGCATTTGACATTTACCCTGATTGTGCCAGATAGCAACATTTCACATTTAGCCGATTGTGCCAGAAAGCAGTAGTTCACATTTAGCCCGATCGTGGCAGATAGCCTGAATGTGCCAGATAGCCTGATTGTGCCACATGGCAGCATTTCAATTTAGCCTCATTGTGCTAGATAGCCTGATTGTGCTAGATAGCAGTAGTTCACATTTAGCCTGATAGTGCCAGATAGCCTTATTGTGCCAGATAGCAGCATTTCTCATTTAGCTGATTGTGCCAGAAAGCAGAATTTCACATTTAGCCTGATTATGCCAGGTAGCCTGATTGTGCCAGATAACCTGATTTTGCCAGATAGCTGTTCGCATTTAGCCTGATTGTGCCAGATAGCAGCATTTCAAATTTAGCCTGATTGAGCCAGATAGCAGTAGTCACATTTATCCCTCTTGTGCCAGATAGCAATAGTTTGCATTTAGCCTGATTGTGCCAGATAGCCTGATTGTTCCAGATAGCAGCATTTGACATTTACCCTGATTGTGCCAGATAGCAGCATTTCACATTTAGCCGATTGTGCCGGGTAGCAGTAGTTCACATTTAGCCTGATCGTGACAGATAGCCTGATTGTGCCAGATAGCCTGATTGTGCCATATAGCAGCATTTCACATTTAGCCTCATTGTGCTAGATAGCCCGATTGTGCCAGATAGCAACATTTCACATGTAGCCTTACTGTGCCAGATAGCCTGATTGTGCCCTATAGCCTGATTGTGCCAGATAGCAGTATTTCCCATTTAGCCTTACTGTACCAGATAAACTGAATGTGACAGATAGCCTGATTGTGCCAGATAGCAGCATTTCACATTTAGCCCGAGTGTGCAGATAGCAGTAGTTCACATTTAACCTGATTGTGCCAGATAACCTGATTGTGCCAGATAGCCTGATTGTGCTAGAAAGCAGCATTTCACATTTAGCCTGATTGTGCCAGATAACCTGATTATGCCAGATAGCCGTTCGCATTTAGCCTGATTGTGCCAGATAGCAGCATTTCCCATTTAGCCTGAGTGTGCCACATAGCAGTAGTTCACATTTAGCCTGATGGTGCCAGATAGTCTGACTATGCCAGATAGCACTTCACATTTAGCCTTGTTGTGCCAGATAACCTGATTGTGCCAGATAGCCTGATTGTGCCTGATAGCAGCATTTCACATTTAGCCTGATTGTGCCAGATAGAAGTAGTCACAGTTATCCTGATTGTGCCAGATAGCAGTAGTTCACATTTAGCCTGATTGTGCCAGGTAGCCTGATTGTGCCAGATAGCAGCATTTCACATTTAGCCGATTATGCCAGATAGCAGTAGTTCACATTTAGCTCGATCATGACAGATAGCCTGATTGTGCCAGATAGCCTGATTGTGCCATATAGCAGCATTTCACATTTAGCCTCTTTGTGCTAGGTAGCCTGATTGTGCCAGATAGCAGTAGTTCACATTTAGCCTGATGGTGCCAGATAGCCTTATTGTGCCAGATAGCAGCATTTTTCATTTAGCCGAATGTGCCAGAAGCAGCATTTCACATTTAGCCTGATTGTGCCAGGTAACCTGATTGTGCCAGATAACCTGATTTTGCCAGATAGCTGTTCGCATTTAGCCTGATTGTGCCAGATAGCAGCATTTGACATTTAGCCCAAGTGTGCCAGTTAGCAGTAGTTCACATTTAGCTTTATTGTGCCAGATAGCCTGATTGTGCCAGAAAGCAGCATTTGACATTTACCCTGATTGTGCCAGATAGCAACATTTCACATTTAGCCGATTGTGCCAGAAAGCAGTAGTTCACATTTAGCCCGATCGTGGCAGATAGCCTGAATGTGCCAGATAGCCTGATTGTGCCACATGGCAGCATTTCAAATTTAGCCTCATTGTGCTAGATAGCCTGATTGTGCTAGATAGCAGTAGTTCACATTTAGCCTGATAGTGCCAGATAGCCTTATTGTGCCAGATAGCAGCATTTCTCATTTAGCTGATTGTGCCAGAAAGCAGAATTTCACATTTAGCCTGATTATGCCAGGTAGCCTGATTGTGCCAGATAACCTGATTTTGCCAGATAGCTGTTCGCATTTAGCCTGATTGTGCCAGATAGCAGCATTTCAAATTTAGCCTGATTGAGCCAGATAGCAGTAGTCACATTTATCCCTCTTGTGCCAGATAGCAATAGTTTGCATTTAGCCTGATTGTGCCAGATAGCCTGATTGTTCCAGATAGCAGCATTTGACATTTACCCTGATTGTGCCAGATAGCAGCATTTCACATTTAGCCGATTGTGCCGGGTAGCAGTAGTTCACATTTAGCCTGATCGTGACAGATAGCCTGATTGTGCCAGATAGCCTGATTGTGCCATATAGCAGCATTTCACATTTAGCCTCATTGTGCTAGATAGCCCGATTGTGCCAGATAGCAACATTTCACATGTAGCCTTACTGTGCCAGATAGCCTGATTGTGCCCTATAGCCTGATTGTGCCAGATAGCAGTATTTCCCATTTAGCCTTACTGTACCAGATAAACTGAATGTGACAGATAGCCTGATTGTGCCAGATAGCAGCATTTCACATTTAGCCCGAGTGTGCAGATAGCAGTAGTTCACATTTAACCTGATTGTGCCAGATAACCTGATTGTGCCAGATAGCCTGATTGTGCCTGATAGCAGCATTTCACATTTAGCCTGATTGTGACAGATAGCCTGATTGTGCCAGATAGCAGCATTTCACATTTAGCCGATTGTGCAAGATAGCAGTAGTTCACATTTAGCCCGCTCGTGACAGATAGCCTGATTGTGCCAGATAGCCTGATTGTGCCATATAGCAGCATTTCACATTTAGCCTCATTGTGCTAGATAGTCTGACTATGCCAGATAGCATTTCAAATTTAGCCTTATTGTGCCAGATAACCTGATTGTGCCAGATAGCCTGATTGTGCCTGATAGCAGCATTTCACATTTAGCCTGATTGTGCCAGATAGCAGTAGTCACAGTTATCCTGATTGTGCCAGATAGCAGTAGTTCACATTTAGCCTGATTGTGCCAGGTAGCCTGATTGTGCCAGATAGCAGCATTTCACATTTAGCCGATTATGCCAGATAGCAGTAGTTCACATTTAGCTCGATCATGACAGATAGCCTGATTGTGCCAGATAGCCTGATTGTGCCATATAGCAGCATTTCCCATTTAGCCTCTTTGTGCTAGATAGCCTGATTGTGCCAGATAGCAGTAGTTCACATTTAGCCTGATGGTGCCAGATAGCCTTATTGTGCCAGATAGCAGCATTTCTCATTTAGCCGATTGTGCCAGAAGCAGCATTTCACATTTAGCCTGATTGTGCCAGGTAGCCTGATTGTGCCAGATAACCTGATTTTGCCAGATAGCTGTTCGCATTTAGCCTGATTGTGCCAGATAGCAGCATTTGACATTTAGCCCAAGTGTGCCAGTTAGCAGTAGTTCACATTTAGCTGTATTGTTCCAGATAGCCTGATTGTGCCAGATAGCAGCATTTGACATTTACCCTGATTGTGCCAGATAGCAACATTTCACATTTAGCCGATTGTGCCAGAAAGCAGTAGTTCACATTTAGCCCGATCGTGGCAGATAGCCTGAATGTGCCAGATAGCCTGATTGTGCCACATGGCAGCATTTCACATTTAGCCTCATTGTGCTAGATAGCCTGATTGTGCTAGATAGCAGTAGTTCACATTTAGCCTGATAGTGCCAGATAGCCTTATTGTGCCAGATAGCAGCATTTCTCATTTAGCTGATTG
Source organism: Ambystoma mexicanum (assembly GCF_040938575.1). NCBI lineage: Eukaryota > Metazoa > Chordata > Amphibia > Caudata > Ambystomatidae > Ambystoma > Ambystoma mexicanum. The sequence continues at coordinate 156,849,260 of NC_090937.1, forward strand.
TGCCAGAAAGCAGAATTTCACATTTAGCCTGATTATGCCAGGTAGCCTGATTGTGCCAGATAACCTGATTTTGCCAGATAGCTGTTCGCATTTAGCCTGATTGTGCCAGATAGCAGCATTTCAAATTTAGCCTGATTGTGCCAGATAGCAGTAGTCACATTTATCCCGATTGTGCCAGATAGCAGTAGTTTGCATTTAGCCTGATTGTGCCAGATAGCCTGATTGTGCCAGATAGCAACATTTCACATGTAGCCTTACTGTGCCATATAGCCTGATTGTGCCTGATAGCCTGATTGTGCCAGATAGCAGTATTTCCCATTTAGCCTTACTGTACCAGATAAACTGAATGTGACAGATAGCCTGATTGTGCCAGATAGCAGCATTTCACATTTAGCCAGAGTGTGCCAGATAGCAGTAGTTCACATTTATCCTGATTGTGCCAGATAACCTGATTGTGCCAGATAGCCTGATTGTGCCTGACAGCAGCATTTCACATTTAGCTCGAGTGTGCCAGATAGCAGTAGTTCTCATTTAACCTGATTGTGCAAGATAACCCGATTGTGCCAGATAGCCTGATTGTGCCTGATAGCAGCATTTCACATTTAGCCTGATTGTGCCAGATAGCCTGATTGTGCCAGATAGCAGCATTTCACATTTAGCCGATTGTGCAAGATAGCAGTAGTTCACGTTTAGCCTGATTGTGCCAGATAGCCTGATTGTGCCAGATAGCCTGATTGTGCCATATAGCAGCATTTCACATTTAGCCTCATTGTGCCAGATAGCAGCATTTCACATTTAGCCGATTGTGCCGGGTAGCAGTAGTTCACATTTAGCCTGATCGTGACAGATAGCCTGATTGTGCCAGATAGCCTGATTGTGCCATATAGCAGCATTTCACATTTAGCCTCATTGTGCTAGATAGCCCGATTGTGCCAGATAGCAACATTTCACATGTAGCCTTACTGTGCCAGATAGCCTGATTGTGCCCTATAGCCTGATTGTGCCAGATAGCAGTATTTCCCATTTAGCCTTACTGTACCAGATAAACTGAATGTGACAGATAGCCTGATTGTGCCAGATAGCAGCATTTCACATTTAGCCCGAGTGTGCAGATAGCAGTAGTTCACATTTAACCTGATTGTGCCAGATAACCTGATTGTGCCAGATAGCCTGATTGTGCCTGATAGCAGCATTTCACATTTAGCCTGATTGTGACAGATAGCCTGATTGTGCCAGATAGCAGCATTTCACATTTAGCCGATTGTGCAAGATAGCAGTAGTTCACATTTAGCCCGCTCGTGACAGATAGCCTGATTGTGCCAGATAGCCTGATTGTGCCATATAGCAGCATTTCACATTTAGCCTCATTGTGCTAGATAGTCTGACTATGCCAGATAGCATTTCAAATTTAGCCTTATTGTGCCAGATAACCTGATTGTGCCAGATAGCCTGATTGTGCCTGATAGCAGCATTTCACATTTAGCCTGATTGTGCCAGATAGCAGTAGTCACAGTTATCCTGATTGTGCCAGATAGCAGTAGTTCACATTTAGCCTGATTGTGCCAGGTAGCCTGATTGTGCCAGATAGCAGCATTTCACATTTAGCCGATTATGCCAGATAGCAGTAGTTCACATTTAGCTCGATCATGACAGATAGCCTGATTGTGCCAGATAGCCTGATTGTGCCATATAGCAGCATTTCCCATTTAGCCTCTTTGTGCTAGATAGCCTGATTGTGCCAGATAGCAGTAGTTCACATTTAGCCTGATGGTGCCAGATAGCCTTATTGTGCCAGATAGCAGCATTTCTCATTTAGCCGATTGTGCCAGAAGCAGCATTTCACATTTAGCCTGATTGTGCCAGGTAGCCTGATTGTGCCAGATAACCTGATTTTGCCAGATAGCTGTTCGCATTTAGCCTGATTGTGCCAGATAGCAGCATTTGACATTTAGCCCAAGTGTGCCAGTTAGCAGTAGTTCACATTTAGCTGTATTGTTCCAGATAGCCTGATTGTGCCAGATAGCAGCATTTGACATTTACCCTGATTGTGCCAGATAGCAACATTTCACATTTAGCCGATTGTGCCAGAAAGCAGTAGTTCACATTTAGCCCGATCGTGGCAGATAGCCTGAATGTGCCAGATAGCCTGATTGTGCCACATGGCAGCATTTCACATTTAGCCTCATTGTGCTAGATAGCCTGATTGTGCTAGATAGCAGTAGTTCACATTTAGCCTGATAGTGCCAGATAGCCTTATTGTGCCAGATAGCAGCATTTCTCATTTAGCTGATTGTGCCAGAAAGCAGAATTTCACATTTAGCCTGATTATGCCAGGTAGCCTGATTGTGCCAGATAACCTGATTTTGCCAGATAGCTGTTCGCATTTAGCCTGATTGTGCCAGATAGCAGCATTTCAAATTTAGCCTGATTGTGCCAGATAGCAGTAGTCACATTTATCCCGATTGTGCCAGATAGCAGTAGTTTGCATTTAGCCTGATTGTGCCAGATAGCCTGATTGTGCCAGATAGCAACATTTCACATGTAGCCTTACTGTGCCATATAGCCTGATTGTGCCTGATAGCCTGATTGTGCCAGATAGCAGTATTTCCCATTTAGCCTTACTGTACCAGATAAACTGAATGTGACAGATAGCCTGATTGTGCCAGATAGCAGCATTTCACATTTAGCCAGAGTGTGCCAGATAGCAGTAGTTCACATTTATCCTGATTGTGCCAGATAACCTGATTGTGCCAGATAGCCTGATTGTGCCTGACAGCAGCATTTCACATTTAGCTCGAGTGTGCCAGATAGCAGTAGTTCTCATTTAACCTGATTGTGCAAGATAACCCGATTGTGCCAGATAGCCTGATTGTGCCTGATAGCAGCATTTCACATTTAGCCTGATTGTGCCAGATAGCCTGATTGTGCCAGATAGCAGCATTTCACATTTAGCCGATTGTGCAAGATAGCAGTAGTTCACGTTTAGCCTGATTGTGCCAGATAGCCTGATTGTGCCAGATAGCCTGATTGTGCCATATAGCAGCATTTCACATTTAGCCTCATTGTGCTAGATAGTCTGACTATGCCAGATAGCATTTCACATTTAGCCTTATTGTGCCAGATAACCTGATTGTGCCAGATAGCCTGATTGTGCCTGATAGCAGCATTTCTCATTAAGCCTGATTGTGCCAGATAGCAGTAGTCACAGTTATCCTGATTGTGCCAGATAGCAGTAGTTCACATTTAGCCTGATTGTGCCAGGTAGCCTGATTGTGCCAGATAGCAGCATTTCACATTTAGCCGATTATGCCAGATAGCAGTAGTTCACATTTAGCTCGATCATGACAGATAGCCTGATTGTGCCAGATAGCCTGATTGTGCCATATAGCAGCATTTCACATTTAGCCTCTTTGTGCTAGGTAGCCTGATTGTGCCAGATAGCAGTAGTTCACATTTAGCCTGATGGTGCCAGATAGCCTTATTTTGCCAGATAGCAGCATTTCTCATTTAGCCGATTGTGCCAGAAGCAGCATTTCACATTTAGCCTGATTGTGCCAGGTAGCCTGATTGTGCCAGATAACCTGATTTTGCCAGATAGCTGTTCGCATTTAGCCTGATTGTGCCAGATAGCAGCATTTGACATTTAGCCCAAGTGTGCCAGTTAGCAGTAGTTCACATTTAGCTTTATTGTTCCAGATAGCCTTATTGTGCCAGATAGCAGCATTTCTCATTTAGCTGATTGTGCCAGAAAGCAGAATTTCACATTTAGCCTGATTATGCCAGGTAGCCTGATTGTGCCAGATAACCTGATTTTGCCAGATAGCTGTTCGCATTTAGCCTGATTGTGCCAGATAGCAGCATTTCAAATTTAGCCTGATTGAGCCAGATAGCAGTAGTCACATTTATCCCTCTTGTGCCAGATAGCAATAGTTTGCATTTAGCCTGATTGTGCCAGATAGCCTGATTGTTCCAGATAGCAGCATTTGACATTTACCCTGATTGTGCCAGATAGCAGCATTTCTCATTTAGCTGATTGTGCCAGAAAGCAGAATTTCACATTTAGCCTGATTATGCCAGGTAGCCTGATTGTGCCAGATAACCTGATTTTGCCAGATAGCTGTTCGCATTTAGCCTGATTGTGCCAGATAGCAGCATTTCAAATTTAGCCTGATTGTGCCAGATAGCAGTAGTCACATTTATCCCGATTGTGCCAGATAGCAGTAGTTTGCATTTAGCCTGATTGTGCCAGATAGCCTGATTGTTCCAGATAGCAGCATTTGACATTTACCCTGATTGTGCCAGATAGCCTGATTGTGCCAGATAGCAACATTTCACATGTAGCCTTACTGTGCCATATAGCCTGATTGTGCCTGATAGCCTGATTGTGCCAGATAGCAGTATTTCCCATTTAGCCTTACTGTACCAGATAAACTGAATGTGACAGATAGCCTGATTGTGCCAGATAGCAGCATTTCACATTTAGCCCGAGTGTGCCAGATAGCAGTAGTTCACATTTATCCTGATTGTGCCAGATAACCTGATTGTGCCAGATAGCCTGATTGTGCCTGACAGCAGCATTTCACATTTAGCTCGAGTGTGCCAGATAGCAGTAGTTCTCATTTAACCTGATTGTGCAAGATAACCCGATTGTGCCAGATAGCCTGATTGTGCCTGATAGCAGCATTTCACATTTAGCCTGATTGTGCCAGATAGCCTGATTGTGCCAGATAGCAGCATTTCACATTTAGCCGATTGTGCAAGATAGCAGTAGTTCACGTTTAGCCTGATTGTGCCAGATAGCCTGATTGTGCCAGATAGGCTGATTGTGCCATATAGCAGCATTTCACATTTAGCCTCCTTGTGCTAGATAGTCTGACTATGCCAGATAGCATTTCACATTTAGCCTTATTGTGCCAGATAACCTGATTGTGCCAGATAGCCTGATTGTGCCTGATAGCAGCATTTCTCATTAAGCCTGATTGTGCCAGATAGCAGTAGTCACAGTTATCCTGATTGTGCCAGATAGCAGTAGTTCACATTTAGCCTGATTGTGCCAGGTAGCCTGATTGTGCCAGATAGCAGCATTTCACATTTAGCCGATTATGCCAGATAGCAGTAGTTCACATTTAGCTCGATCATGACAGATAGCCTGATTGTGCCAGATAGCCTGATTGTGCCATATAGCAGCATTTCACATTTAGCCTCTTTGTGCTAGGTAGCCTGATTGTGCCAGATAGCAGTAGTTCACATTTAGCCTGATGGTGCCAGATAGCCTTATTTTGCCAGATAGCAGCATTTCTCATTTAGCCGATTGTGCCAGAAGCAGCATTTCACATTTAGCCTGATTGTGCCAGGTAGCCTGATTGTGCCAGATAACCTGATTTTGCCAGATAGCTGTTCGCATTTAGCCTGATTGTGCCAGATAGCAGCATTTGACATTTAGCCCAAGTGTGCCAGTTAGCAGTAGTTCACATTTAGCTTTATTGTTCCAGATAGCCTTATTGTGCCAGATAGCAGCATTTCTCATTTAGCTGATTGTGCCAGAAAGCAGAATTTCACATTTAGCCTGATTATGCCAGGTAGCCTGATTGTGCCAGATAACCTGATTTTGCCAGATAGCTGTTCGCATTTAGCCTGATTGTGCCAGATAGCAGCATTTCAAATTTAGCCTGATTGAGCCAGATAGCAGTAGTCACATTTATCCCTCTTGTGCCAGATAGCAATAGTTTGCATTTAGCCTGATTGTGCCAGATAGCCTGATTGTTCCAGATAGCAGCATTTGACATTTACCCTGATTGTGCCAGATAGCAGCATTTCTCATTTAGCTGATTGTGCCAGAAAGCAGAATTTCACATTTAGCCTGATTATGCCAGGTAGCCTGATTGTGCCAGATAACCTGATTTTGCCAGATAGCTGTTCGCATTTAGCCTGATTGTGCCAGATAGCAGCATTTCAAATTTAGCCTGATTGTGCCAGATAGCAGTAGTCACATTTATCCCGATTGTGCCAGATAGCAGTAGTTTGCATTTAGCCTGATTGTGCCAGATAGCCTGATTGTTCCAGATAGCAGCATTTGACATTTACCCTGATTGTGCCAGATAGCCTGATTGTGCCAGATAGCAACATTTCACATGTAGCCTTACTGTGCCATATAGCCTGATTGTGCCTGATAGCCTGATTGTGCCAGATAGCAGTATTTCCCATTTAGCCTTACTGTACCAGATAAACTGAATGTGACAGATAGCCTGATTGTGCCAGATAGCAGCATTTCACATTTAGCCCGAGTGTGCCAGATAGCAGTAGTTCACATTTATCCTGATTGTGCCAGATAACCTGATTGTGCCAGATAGCCTGATTGTGCCTGACAGCAGCATTTCACATTTAGCTCGAGTGTGCCAGATAGCAGTAGTTCTCATTTAACCTGATTGTGCAAGATAACCCGATTGTGCCAGATAGCCTGATTGTGCCTGATAGCAGCATTTCACATTTAGCCTGATTGTGCCAGATAGCCTGATTGTGCCAGATAGCAGCATTTCACATTTAGCCGATTGTGCAAGATAGCAGTAGTTCACGTTTAGCCTGATTGTGCCAGATAGCCTGATTGTGCCAGATAGGCTGATTGTGCCATATAGCAGCATTTCACATTTAGCCTCCTTGTGCTAGATAGTCTGACTATGCCAGATAGCATTTCACATTTAGCCTTATTGTGCCAGATAACCTGATTGTGCCAGATAGCCTGATTGTGCCTGATAGCAGCATTTCTCATTAAGCCTGATTGTGCCAGATAGCAGTAGTCACAGTTATCCTGATTGTGCCAGATAGCAGTAGTTCACATTTAGCCTGATTGTGCCAGGTAGCCTGATTGTGCCAGATAGCAGCATTTCACATTTAGCCGATTATGCCAGATAGCAGTAGTTCACATTTAGCTCGATCATGACAGATAGCCTGATTGTGCCAGATAGCCTGATTGTGCCATATAGCAGCATTTCACATTTAGCCTCTTTGTGCTAGGTAGCCTGATTGTGCCAGATAGCAGTAGTTCACATTTAGCCTGATGGTGCCAGATAGCCTTATTTTGCCAGATAGCAGCATTTCTCATTTAGCCGATTGTGCCAGAAGCAACATTTCACATGTAGCCTTACTGTGCCATATAGCCTGATTGTGCCTGATAGCCTGATTGTGCCAGATAGCAGTATTTCCCATTTAGCCTTACTGTACCAGATAAACTGAATGTGACAGATAGCCTGATTGTGCCAGATAGCAGCATTTCACATTTAGCCCGAGTGTGCCAGATAGCAGTAGTTCACATTTATCCTGATTGTGCCAGATAACCTGATTGTGCCAGATAGCCTGATTGTGCCTGACAGCAGCATTTCACATTTAGCTCGAGTGTGCCAGATAGCAGTAGTTCTCATTTAACCTGATTGTGCAAGATAACCCGATTGTGCCAGATAGCCTGATTGTGCCTGATAGCAGCATTTCACATTTAGCCTGATTGTGCCAGATAGCCTGATTGTGCCAGATAGCAGCATTTCACATTTAGCCGATTGTGCAAGATAGCAGTAGTTCACGTTTAGCCTGATTGTGCCAGATAGCCTGATTGTGCCAGATAGGCTGATTGTGCCATATAGCAGCATTTCACATTTAGCCTCCTTGTGCTAGATAGTCTGACTATGCCAGATAGCATTTCACATTTAGCCTTATTGTGCCAGATAACCTGATTGTGCCAGATAGCCTGATTGTGCCTGATAGCAGCATTTCTCATTAAGCCTGATTGTGCCAGATAGCAGTAGTCACAGTTATCCTGATTGTGCCAGATAGCAGTAGTTCACATTTAGCCTGATTGTGCCAGGTAGCCTGATTGTGCCAGATAACAGCATTTCACATTTAGCCGATTATGCCAGATAGCAGTAGTTCACATTTAGCTCGATCATGACAGATAGCCTGATTGTGCCAGATAGCCTGATTGTGCCATATAGCAGCATTTCACATTTAGCCTCTTTGTGCTAGGTAGCCTGATTGTGCCAGATAGCAGTAGTTCACATTTAGCCTGATGGTGCCAGATAGCCTTATTTTGCCAGATAGCAGCATTTCTCATTTAGCCGATTGTGCCAGAAGCAGCATTTCACATTTAGCCTGATTGTGCCAGGTAGCCTGATTGTGCCAGATAACCTGATTTTGCCAGATAGCTGTTCGCATTTAGCCTGATTGTGCCAGATAGCAGCATTTGACATTTAGCCCAAGTGTGCCAGTTAGCAGTAGTTCACATTTAGCTTTATTGTTCCAGATAGCCTTATTGTGCCAGATAGCAGCATTTCTCATTTAGCTGATTGTGCCAGAAAGCAGAATTTCACATTTAGCCTGATTATGCCAGGTAGCCTGATTGTGCCAGATAACCTGATTTTGCCAGATATCTGTTCGCATTTAGCCTGATTGTGCCAGATAGCAGCATTTCAAATTTAGCCTGATTGAGCCAGATAGCAGTAGTCACATTTATCCCTCTTGTGCCAGATAGCAATAGTTTGCATTTAGCCTGATTGTGCCAGATAGCCTGATTGTTCCAGATAGCAGCATTTGACATTTACCCTGATTGTGCCAGATAGCAGCATTTCACATTTAGCCGATTGTGCCGGGTAGCAGTAGTTCACATTTAGCCTGATCGTGACAGATAGCCTGATTGTGCCAGATAGCCTGATTGTGCCATATAGCAGCATTTCACATTTAGCCTCATTGTGCTAGATAGCCCGATTGTGCCAGATAGCAACATTTCACATGTAGCCTTACTGTGCCAGATAGCCTGATTGTGCCCTATAGCCTGATTGTGCCAGATAGCAGTATTTCCCATTTAGCCTTACTGTACCAGATAAACTGAATGTGACAGATAGCCTGATTGTGCCAGATAGCAGCATTTCACATTTAGCCCGAGTGTGCAGATAGCAGTAGTTCACATTTAACCTGATTGTGCCAGATAACCTGATTGTGCCAGATAGCCTGATTGTGCCTGATAGCAGCATTTCACATTTAGCCCGAGTGTGCCAGATAGCAGTAGTTCTCATTTAACCTGATTGTGCAAGATAACCCGATTGTGCCAGATAGCCTGATTGTGCCTGATAGCAGCATTTCACATTTAGCCTGATTGTGACAGATAGCCTGATTGTGCCAGATAGCAGCATTTCACATTTAGCCGATTGTGCAAGATAGCAGTAGTTCACATTTAGCCCGCTCGTGACAGATAGCCTGATTGTGCCAGATAGCCTGATTGTGCCATATAGCAGCATTTCACATTTAGCCTCATTGTGCTAGATAGTCTGACTATGCCAGATAGCATTTCAAATTTAGCCTTATTGTGCCAGATAACCTGATTGTGCCAGATAGCCTGATTGTGCCTGATAGCAGCATTTCACATTTAGCCTGATTGTGCCAGATAGCAGTAGTCACAGTTATCCTGATTGTGCCAGATAGCAGTAGTTCACATTTAGCCTGATTGTGCCAGGTAGCCTGATTGTGCCAGATAGCAGCATTTCACATTTAGCCGATTATGCCAGATAGCAGTAGTTCACATTTAGCTCGATCATGACAGATAGCCTGATTGTGCCAGATAGCCTGATTGTGCCATATAGCAGCATTTCCCATTTAGCCTCTTTGTGCTAGATAGCCTGATTGTGCCAGATAGCAGTAGTTCACATTTAGCCTGATGGTGCCAGATAGCCTTATTGTGCCAGATAGCAGCATTTCTCATTTAGCCGATTGTGCCAGAAGCAGCATTTCACATTTAGCCTGATTGTGCCAGGTAGCCTGATTGTGCCAGATAACCTGATTTTGCCAGATAGCTGTTCGCATTTAGCCTGATTGTGCCAGATAGCAGCATTTGACATTTAGCCCAAGTGTGCCAGTTAGCAGTAGTTCACATTTAGCTGTATTGTTCCAGATAGCCTGATTGTGCCAGATAGCAGCATTTGACATTTACCCTGATTGTGCCAGATAGCAACATTTCACATTTAGCCGATTGTGCCAGAAAGCAGTAGTTCACATTTAGCCCGATCGTGGCAGATAGCCTGAATGTGCCAGATAGCCTGATTGTGCCACATGGCAGCATTTCACATTTAGCCTCATTGTGCTAGATAGCCTGATTGTGCTAGATAGCAGTAGTTCACATTTAGCCTGATAGTGCCAGATAGCCTTATTGTGCCAGATAGCAGCATTTCTCATTTAGCTGATTGTGCCAGAAAGCAGAATTTCACATTTAGCCTGATTATGCCAGGTAGCCTGATTGTGCCAGATAACCTGATTTTGCCAGATAGCTGTTCGCATTTAGCCTGATTGTGCCAGATAGCAGCATTTCAAATTTAGCCTGATTGTGCCAGATAGCAGTAGTCACATTTATCCCGATTGTGCCAGATAGCAGTAGTTTGCATTTAGCCTGATTGTGCCAGATAGCCTGATTGTTCCAGATAGCAGCATTTGACATTTACCCTGATTGTGCCAGATAGCCTGATTGTGCCAGATAGCAACATTTCACATGTAGCCTTACTGTGCCATATAGCCTGATTGTGCCTGATAGCCTGATTGTGCCAGATAGCAGTATTTCCCATTTAGCCTTACTGTACCAGATAAACTGAATGTGACAGATAGCCTGATTGTGCCAGATAGCAGCATTTCACATTTAGCCCGAGTGTGCCAGATAGCAGTAGTTCACATTTATCCTGATTGTGCCAGATAACCTGATTGTGCCAGATAGCCTGATTGTGCCTGACAGCAGCATTTCACATTTAGCTCGAGTGTGCCAGATAGCAGTAGTTCTCATTTAACCTGATTGTGCAAGATAACCCGATTGTGCCAGATAGCCTGATTGTGCCTGATAGCAGCATTTCACATTTAGCCTGATTGTGCCAGATAGCCTGATTGTGCCAGATAGCAGCATTTCACATTTAGCCGATTGTGCAAGATAGCAGTAGTTCACGTTTAGCCTGATTGTGCCAGATAGCATGATTGTGCCAGATAGCCTGATTGTGCCATATAGCAGCATTTCACATTTAGCCTCATTGTGCTAGATAGTCTGACTATGCCAGATAGCATTTCACATTTAGCCTTATTGTGCCAGATAACCTGATTGTGCCAGATAGCCTGATTGTGCCTGATAGCAGCATTTCTCATTAAGCCTGATTGTGCCAGATAGCAGTTGTCACAGTTATCCTGATTGTGCCAGATAGCAGTAGTTCACATTTAGCCTGATTGTGCCAGGTAGCCTGATTGTGCCAGATAGCAGCATTTCACATTTAGCCGATTATGCCAGATAGCAGTAGTTCACATTTAGCTCGATCATGACAGATAGCCTGATTGTGCCAGATAGCCTGATTGTGCCATATAGCAGCATTTCACATTTAGCCTCTTTGTGCTAGGTAGCCTGATTGTGCCAGATAGCAGTAGTTCACATTTAGCCTGATGGTGCCAGATAGCCTTATTTTGCCAGATAGCAGCATTTCTCATTTAGCCGATTGTGCCAGAAGCAGCATTTCACATTTAGCCTGATTGTGCCAGGTAGCCTGATTGTGCCAGATAACCTGATTTTGCCAGATAGCTGTTCGCATTTAGCCTGATTGTGCCAGATAGCAGCATTTGCCATTTAGCCCAAGTGTGCCAGTTAGCAGTAGTTCACATTTAGCTTTATTGTTCCAGATAGCCTGATTGTGCCAGATAGCAGCATTTGACATTTACCCTGATTGTGCCAGATAGCAACATTTCACATTTAGCCGATTGTGTCAGAAAGCAGTAGTTCACATTTAGCCCGATCGTGACAGATAGCCTGATTGTGCCAGATAGCCTGATTGTGCCACATGGCAGTATTTCACATTTACCCTCATTGTGCTAGATAGCCTTATTGTGCTAGATAGCAGTAGTTCACATTTAGCCTGATGGTGCCAGATAACAGCATTTCTCATTTAGCTGATTGTGCCAGAAAGCAGAATTTCACATTTAACCTGATTGTGCCAGGTAGCCTGATTGTGCCAGATAACCTGATTTTGCCATATAGCTGTTCGCATTTAGCCTGATTGTGCCAGACAGCAGCATTTCAAATTTAGCCTGATTGTGCCAGATAGCAGTAGTCACATTTATCCCGATTGTGCCAGATAGCAGTAGTTTGCATTTAGCCTGATTGTGCCAGATAGCCTGATTGTTCCAGATATCAGCATTTGACATTTACCCTGATTGTGCCAGATAGCAGCATTTCACATTTAGCCGATTGTGCCGGGTAGCAGTAGTTCACATTTAGCCTGATCGTGACAGATAGCCTGATTGTGCCAGATAGCCTGATTGTGCCATATAGCAGCATTTCACATTTAGCCTCATTGTGCTAGATAGCCTGATTGTGCCAGATAGCAACATTTCACATGTAGCCTTACTGTGCCAGATAGCCTGATTGTGCCCTATAGCCTGATTGTGCCAGATAGCAGTATTTCCCATTTAGCCTTACTGTACCAGATAAACTGAATGTGACAGATAGCCTGATTGTGCCAGATAGCAGCATTTCACATTTAGCCCGAGTGTGCCAGATAGCAGTAGTTCACATTTAACCTGATTGTGCCATATAACCTGATTGTGCCAGATAGCCTGATTGTGCCTGATAGCAGCATTTCACATTTAGCCCGAGTGTGGCAGATAGCAGTAGTTCTCATTTAACCTGATTGTGCAAGATAAACCGATTGTGCCAGATAGCCTGATTATGCCTGATAGCAGCATTTCACATTTAGCCTGATTGTGCCAGATAGCCTGATTGTGCCAGATAGCAGCATTTCAGATTTAGCCAATTGTGCAAGATAGCAGTAGTTCACATTTAGCCCGATCGTGACAGATAGCCTGATTGTGCCAGATAGCCTGATTGTGCCATATAGCAGCATTTCACATTTAGCCTCATTGTGCTAGATAGTCTGATTGTGCCAGATAGCAGTAGTTCACATTTAGCCTGATGGTGCCAGATAGCCTTATTGTGCCAGATAGCAGCATTTCTCATTTAGCCGATTGTGCCAGAAGCAGCATTTCACATTTAGCCTGATTGTGCCAGGTAGCCTGATTGTGCCAGATAACCTGATTTTGCCAGATAGCTGTTCGCATTTAGCCTGATTGTGCCAGATAGCAGCATTTGACATTTAGCCCAAGTGTGCCAGTTAGCAGTAGTTCACATTTAGCTTTATTGTTCCAGATAGCCTGATTGTGCCAGATAGCAGCATTTGACATTTACCCTGATTGTGCCAGATAGCAACATTTCACATTTAGCCGATTGTGTCAGAAAGCAGTAGTCCACATTTAGCCCGATCGTGACAGATAGCCTGATTGTGTCAGATAGCCTGATTGTGCCACATGGCAGTATTTCACATTTACCCTCATTGTGCTAGATAGCCTGATTGTGCTAGATAGCAGTAGTTCACATTTAGCCTGATGGTGCCAGATAGCCTTATTGTGCCAGATAACAGCATTTCTCATTTAGCTGATTGTGCCAGAAAGCAGAATTTCACATTTAACCTGATTGTGCCAGGTAGCCTGATTGTGCCAGATAACCTGATTTTGCCAGATAGCTGTTCGCATTTAGCCTGATTGTGCCAGATAGCAGCATTTCAAATTTAGCCTGATTGTGCCAGATAGCAGTAGTCACATTTATCCCGATTGTGCCAGATAGCAGTAGTTTGCATTTAGCCTGACTGTGCCAGATAGCCTGATTGTTCCAGATATCAGCATTTGACATTTACCCTGATTGTGCCAGATAGCAGCATTTCACATTTAGCCGATTGTGCCGGGTAGCAGTAGTTCACATTTAGCCTGATCGTGACAGATAGCCTGATTGTGCCAGATAGCCTGATTGTGCCATATAGCAGCATTTCACATTTAGCCTCATTGTGCTAGATAGCCTGATTGTGCCAGATAGCAACATTTCACATGTAGCCTTACTGTGCCAGATAGCCTGATTGTGCCCTATAGCCTGATTGTGCCAGATAGCAGTATTTCCCATTTAGCCTTACTGTACCAGATAAACTGAATGTGACAGATAGCCTGATTGTGCCAGATAGCAGCATTTCACATTTAGCCCGAGTGTGCAGATAGCAGTAGTTCACATTTAACCTGATTGTGCCAGATAACCTGATTGTGCCAGATAGCCTGATTGTGCCTGATAGCAGCATTTCACATTTAGCCCGAGTGTGCCAGATAGCAGTAGTTCTCATTTAACCTGATTGTGCAAGATAACCCGATTGTGCCAGATAGCCTGATTGTGCCTGATAGCAGCATTTCACATTTAGCCTGATTGTGACAGATAGCCTGATTGTGCCAGATAGCAGCATTTCACATGTAGCCTTACTGTGCCAGATAGCCTGATTGTGCCCTATAGCCTGATTGTGCCAGATAGCAGCATTTCACATTTAGCCCGAGTGTGCCAGATAGCAGTAGTTCACATTTAACCTGATTGTGCCATATAACCTGATTGTGCCAGATAGCCTGATTGTGCCTGATAGCAGCATTTCACATTTAGCCCGAGTGTGCCAGATAGCAGTAGTTCTCATTTAACCTGATTGTGCAAGATAACCCGATTGTGCCAGATAGCCTGATTATGCCTGATAGCAGCATTTCACATTTAGCCTGATTGTGCCAGATAGCCTGATTGTGCCAGATAGCAGCATTTCAGATTTAGCCAATTGTGCAAGATAGCAGTAGTTCACATTTAGCCCGATCATGACAGATAGCCTGATTGTGCCAGATAGCCTGATTGTACCATATAGCAGCATTTCACATTTAGCCTCATTGTGCTAGATAGTCTGATTGTGCCAGATAGCAGCATTTCCCGTTTAGCCTTACTGTACCAGATAAACTGAATGTGACAGATAGCCTGATTGTGCCAGATAGCAGCATTTCACATTTAGCCCGAGTGTGCCAGATAGCAGTAGTTCACATTTAACCTGATTGTGCCAGATAACCTGATTGTGCCAGATAGCCTGATTGTGCCTGATAGCAGCATTTCACATTTAGCCCGAGTGTGCCAGATAGCAGTAGTTCTCATTTAACCTGATTGTGCAAGATAACCCGATTGTGCCAGATAGCCTGATTGTGCCTGATAGCAGCATTTCACATTTAGCCTGATTGTGCCGGATAGCCTGATTTTGCCAGATAGCAGCATTTCACATTTAGCCGATTGTGCAAGATAGCAGTAGTTCACATTTAGCCCGATCGTGACAGATAGCCTGATTGTGCCAGATAGCCTGATTGTGCCATATAGCAGCATTTCACATTTAGCCTCATTGTGCTAGATAGCCTGATTGTGCCAGATAACAGCATTTCACATGTAGCCTTACTGTGCCAGATAGCCTGATTGTGCCAGATAGCAGTATTTCCCATTTAGCCTTACTGTACCAGATAAACTGAATGTGACAGATAGCCTGATTGTGCCAGATAGCAGCATTTCACATTTAGCCCGAGTGTGCCAGATAGCAGTAGTTCACATTTAACCTGATTGTGCCATATAACCTGATTGTGCCAGATAGCCTGATTGTGCCTGATAGCAGCATTTCACATTTAGCCCGAGTGTGCCAGATAGCAGTAGTTCTCATTTAACCTGATTGTGCAAGATAACCTGATTGTGCCAGATAGCCTGATTATGCCTGATAGCAGCATTTCACATTTAGCCTGATTGTGCCAGATAGCCTGATTGTGCCAGATAGCAGCATTTCAGATTTAGCCAATTGTGCAAGATAGCAGTAGTTCGCATTTAGCCCGATCGTGACAGATAGCCTGATTGTGCCAGATAGCCTGATTGTGCCATATAGCAGCATTTCACATTTATCCTGATTGTGCCAGATAACCTGATTGTGCCAGATAGCCTGATTGTGCCTGACAGCAGCATTTCACATTTAGCCCGAGTGTGCCAGATAGCAGTAGTTCTCATTTAACCTGATTGTGCAAGATAACCCGATTGTGCCAGATAGCCTGATTGTGCCTGATAGCAGCATTTCACATTTAGCCTGATTGTGCCGGATAGCCTGATTGTGCCAGATAGCAGCATTTCACATTTAGCCGATTGTGCAAGATAGCAGTAGTTCACATTTAGCCCGATCGTGACAGATAGCCTGATTGTGCCAGATAGCCTGATTGTGCCATATAGCAGCATTTCACATTTAGCCTCATTGTGCTAGATAGCCTGATTCTGCCAGATAGCAGCATTTCACATGTAGCCTTACTGTGCCAGATAGCCTGATTGTGCCCTATAGCCTGATTGTGCCAGATAGCAGTATTTCCCATTTAGCCTTACTGTACCAGATAAACTGAATGTGACAGATAGCCTGATTGTGCCAGATAGCAGCATTTCACATTTAGCCCGAGTGTGCCAGATAGCAGTAGTTCACATTTAACCTGATTGTGCCATATAACCTGATTGTGCCAGATAGCCTGATTGTGCCTGATAGCAGCATTTCACATTTAGCCCGAGTGTGCCAGATAGCAGTAGTTCTCATTTAACCTGATTGTGCAAGATAACCTGATTGTGCCAGATAGCCTGATTATGCCTGATAGCAGCATTTCACATTTAGCCTGATTGTGCCAGATAGCCTGATTGTGCCAGATAGCAGCATTTCAGATTTAGCCAATTGTGCAAGATAGCAGTAGTTCACATTTAGCCCGATCGTGACAGATAGCCTGATTGTGCCAGATAGCCTGATTGTGCCATATAGCAGCATTTCACATTTAGCCTCATTGTGCTAGATAGTCTGATTGTGCCAGATAGCAGCATTTCCCGTTTAGCCTTACTGTACCAGATAAACTGAATGTGACAGATAGCCTGATTGTGCCAGATAGCAGCATTTCACATTTAGCCCGAGTGTGCCAGATAGCAGTAGTTCACATTTAACCTGATTGTGCCAGATAACCTGATTGTGCCAAATAGCCTGATTGTGCCTGATAGCAGCATTTCAGATTTAGCCCGAGTGTGCCAGATAGCAGTAGTTCTCATTTAACCTGATTGTGCAAGATAACCCGATTGTGCCAGATAGCCTGATTGTGCCTGATAGCAGCATTTCACATTTAGCCTGATTGTGCCGGATAGCCTGATTGTGCCAGATAGCAGCATTTCACATTTAGCCGATTGTGCAAGATAGCAGTAGTTCACATTTAGCCCGATCGTGACAGATAGCCTGATTGTGCCAGATAGCCTGATTGTGCCATATAGCAGCATTTCACATTTTGCCTCATTGTGCTAGATAGCCTGATTGTGCCAGATAGCAGCATTTCCCATTTAGCCTTACTGTACCAGATAAACTGAATGTGCCAGATAATCTGATTGTTCCAGATAGCTTGATGGTGCCAGATAGCATCATTTCACATTTAGCCTGATTGTGCCAGATAGCAGCATTTCACATTTAGCCTGATTGTACCAGATAGCACTAATGTACATTTAGCCTGATTGTGCCAGATAGCCTGATTGTGCCATATAGCAAAATTTCATATTTAGCCTGATTGTGCCAGATATCAGCATTTCACATTTAGCCTGATGTTGCCAGATATCAGCATTTCATATTAAGCCTTACCATGCCAGATCCCCTGATTGTGCCAGATAGCACGATTGTGCCAGATAGCAGCATTTCACATTTAGCCTGGTGGTCAGATAGCAGTAGTTGGCATTTAGTGATTGTGCCAGATAGCAGCATTTCACTTTTAACCTGATTGTGCCAGATAGCCTGATTGTACCAGATAGCAGCATTTCACATTTAACCTGACTGTGCCAGATAGCCTGATTGTGCTTGATAGCCTGATTGTGCCAGATGGAAGCATTTCATGTTTAGCCTGATTGTGCCAGATAGCCTGATTGTCCAAAATGATAGCATTTCACGTTTAGCCTGATTGTTCCAGATAGCCCGATTGTGACACATAGCAGCATTTCACATTTAGCCGTACTGTGCCAGCGAACCACATTTAGAAGTTAGCCTGAACTGTACCAGACAGCCTGACTGTGCCTGATAAACATAGTTCTACTATCTAGGAAACTCAAATCTTGGGTTGCTTCTATAACTACTGTGCCCTGAAATTTAGGCCTTATCCACGCTATTCAGGAAACACAATGTAAGTGTCCCTCAATAACTACTATTTCTAAAGCTTAGACAACCATTTAGAGAGATAACCAGAAACCCCAACAATAAGCCTTGAGTCCCATCAAGCCTAGGACTTCCCCCCACTGTATTCCATGCCTAGTAAACCCAGTGCTGAGGTAAGGACACGCTGGCTACTTCGACAGCCTGCCCACCCCTCCCCCACAACCACCCGACATCTCAAGCCAGAAGACCAGCAACCGCTAAGCCGTTACGCCTATAATCACAGACGCAAGGAAGCCAAGAACCATCACAATCCAATCATGAAGGCGTTGCATGTGGGCCACCACCCATACAACCTAAACGCAAACAAACCTATGAACCAACCATCTCCGAAGGACCACAACACCAACAACCCAAAAGCAAAGAAATATCTAAATCAACTTACCGTTAAGGAACACATCATGCCATGAAAATGAACAGGACAATGCAAAAGACAAACTGGAGAAGGAATACACCAAATGAAACCACACCACAGAATCGCAACCGGGGATCACACACCCACAAACACGGCCGAGAACAGAGCAAACGCCAGAAGAAGAGAAAAGTCTTTATATCTCACACCATTTCTCGTGACCAACCACCCACCAGAACAAGTCAATCCGACCAAAAACATGAGAAGGACCAGCAACATAACGGACCTGTGCAGAAAAAGAACAGAAACCCCCAGTAGAAATAAGAACCAAATTGACGCCCTCACTCCTTATATCACAAAAACACAAGGACACCTCCTTCTACTACAACAAAATATAGAAGAGGAACCTGAAGAAAACAAGAACCCAATACTTAACCTAGCAAATCTACTCAACACTGACACGGACGCGACTAAACCACTATCACACCCTGAAAGCAACATGGGAGCTAACCAAAGCAACAACCACAAGACAAAACTGATATTAAAAAACGAACTAATCCAGGCCAAAAAAAACATTGCATCATAATCAGCGCAAGATCAGTGTCAAAACATGCCACGGAGATATACGACCTACTGTGCGATGACAGTATCATCATCCTATTCATCACAGAAACATGGTTGGATGACAACTACAAAATCACACTCCACAGCTGCCTACCCAACAACTTCAAGTGCACACAGTTAAACAGAAAGGGAAAATAAAGGAGGAGGTCTTGCAATATTATTCAAGGAACACCTGAAAATAAAAACAGATGAACCACTAAACATCAAAAATTGTAAATCCATCGTCCTTCACTTGACAGTAAACCCAAAAACAAACATAGCATTGATACTGGTTTTCAGACCACCGACAAACAACGCAACTTTGTCGACAACTTCATACAAGCCATCACCAACAAAGCCATCCAGCATGAACATCTGATAATCTTCGGGGACTTAAACATCTGGTTTGAAGAAGAAAACATAAACTCACAAAAATCACTAATCGAGCAACTAAAAACCTTCAAACTTCGACAATTGGTCAAAGGAGCAACACACACAGCGCGACACACACTTGATGCAATCTTCACAAACAAATATCTTCTCACCACTGCACCACAAATGCAGAAACTCTGGAGTGACCACCTCATCATTCCATTTGTGATCATGCTACCAACTAAAGCAGACAAGCAGCCCAAAAATCTCCCAAACATCACAATTAATAGAGCAACTTGAATTAACAAAACAATCCACGATTATATTCGAGGAAGCTGACCTCGATGGAAAAATAGGCTACTTCATAAATGGATCGCTGAAACAACTGACATTCTCCCCTGAAAAGCCTTTCACCCCATCACGAAAGAGAGCAATGGCAAAATGGTTTACCTCAATGCTCAATACCATGAAAAGGAACAACAAGAATCTCGAACTAGAATGGAGGAAAGAATACGACCAAAAAAGAGCCTAATTGTTACGAACACTGAAGGTGTCTTTCGGAAATGGTTGTTGTGGCGCCGTTGGCAGCGTATCTCGGGAATTCAGATTCCCCTATCTAAGATGGCTGCTGTACCACAGGGTAACGGTGCAGTGGTTTTGAAGGCAGGAGATCACGCTCCTCCCATCCATGCCGAGAAAGTACTTCCGGACTTGGGTCCATTACGGCATCATGTTGATACTGTTTACAGAAGCCAGGCTTCGTGAGTATCACATCTAGAGACTTTGCAGACTTAGATTATCTTGGAACTCCTTATTTCATTTTTCCTCTTCTTTCTTCCCATCTGGCAGGAACTCCCTCATTTCCCCCGTGTTTAGCGGCCCGCCAACCCACGGATTAACAAGCCAAGAAACTACCCAGGATCTTCCTGACCGAAGTAGGCATACTTCCTCCACACTTCCATAGGCACTGGGAGCGGTTCTCCTCCAACCCGGGGTCAATAACATCGAACAACCAATAGCCTACTTATCTAAGACACTTTCTCAGGTGGAAATTAACTACACCGTGTTGGAAAAGGAACTGTTGGCCATAAAACGTGCCTTCGAAGAATGGCGACATCTTTTATTAGGAGCCCGATTCCCTATCGAGGTGAGAACAGACCACCACAACCTATGCATTTTGTAATATGCTCAAACATGTAACAGCCGCCAAGCTCGTTGGGCTCATTTATTTTCACCCTTCCGTATCACGTTTACGTTTATCCCTGGCAGAGCAAATTTAAAGGCAGATGCATTGTCTCGTAGGGATCCAGTGGAAGATACTCCATTCAGATCGGAACCTATGTTCCCCAAGACCTTGTGTGTGTCAGTGGTACGAGACTTCTTACAAAATATTGAAGTCACATCCAAGGAATGGGAATCCTCGCATCCAGAATTGATTGCAAGATACCATCTAACTCCCAGCCAAGGCCTTCTATTCAAGGACCAAAGAATCTTTATCCCCCACAAAGACTTACACCAATAGGTGTTGCGTCTTTGTCATGATTCTCGCTCGGCTGGACATCGAGGCTTCACAGGTCCCTTAGACCTCATTCAAAGACAATTTTGGTGTCCAACCATCAGATTAGATGTCCGGAACTATATAGCATCATGCCCTATCTGTCTCCAAACCAAGACCCCCAGGCATTCACCCTTAGGAGAACAAGTCATCACACAGATACCTACAAAACCGTGGCAAATCATTTCCACTGATTTTATAGTGGACCTTTGAAATCAGAAGGATGTAATACTATCATGGTAACAGTGGACTCCCTAACAAAGATGGCTCATTTCATTCCCCTGCCAGCAGTTCCATCAGCAGCAACAATGGCCCGGGTATTCTTGGACCGTATATTCTCACTTCATGGACTTACGGAAGTTATCATATCCGATCGAGGCCCAAAATACACCTCGAAATACTGGACACAGATGTGTCACAACCTAGGGATCTCCAGACCTTTAAGTTCTGGATACCATCCACAGACAAATGGGCAAACAGAACGACTCAATCAAACTTTGGAAGGCTATCTTAGATTTTACATTTCAGCTGCACAGGATAATTGGAAAGGACTCCTACCCCTAGCAGAATTCACATACAATAATGCCACACATTCAGCTACTCGTCTCAGCCCTTTTTTCTGTACGTATGGGTAACATCCTTCAGTATTCACACCGCTCAAATCCTACCCATCGTCCTTTCCGGACATCAACGGTATAGTAGATGCCATTCAAAAGGGTCAAAATGAAGCTAAAGAAGCCTTAATTGAGGCGCAACTCAAAAGCAAGAGACAAGTTGACAGACATCGAACCCCGGCCCCAACAATACAATTGGGAGACTGAGTGTGGCTATCAAACAAGTTTCTCCCAAGAAGATTAGTCACCTCCAAGCTGTCACCTAAATACTTTGGCCCTTTTCAGGTTCTAAATCGGAAGGGTCCGGCGGCTTTCCAACTGAAGCTTCCACACTCTTGGAAGCGCATACATCCCACATTCCATATTTCGCAATTAAAACCTGATATACGGAACGACTTTCATTTACACACTACCAGGAAACCTCTTATAGTCCTTACTGACACCGGCCCTGAATATGAAGTATCAGGGATCTGCGATTCTCGCTACAGAAGAGGGATTTTACAGTATTTACTGGATTGGAAGGGTTACTCGCCAGCAGAACAATCTTGTGCATTCATTTTATCACTTCCATCCGGGCAAACCTGGCTTTGTCTCCCATAAAAGGGGGCATACTGTTAGGAACACTCAAGGTGTCTTTCGGAAATGGTCATTGTGGCACTGTTGGTGGCGTATCTCGGGAATTCAGATTACCCTATCTAAGATGGCCGCTGTACTAGAGGGTGACGGTGCAGTGGTTTGAAGGCAGCAGATCACGCTCCTCCCATCCATGCCGAGAAAGTACTTCGGGTCTTGGATCCATTACGGCATTGCGTTGCTACTGTTTACAGAAGCCATGCTTCGTGAGTGTCGCATCTAGAGACTTCGCAGACTTAGATTATCTTGGAACTCCTTATTTCACTTTTCCTCTTCTTTCTTCCCATCTGTCAGGAACTCCCTTATTTCCCCTGTGTTTAGCGGCCCGCCAACCCATGGATTAACAAGCCAAGAAACTACCCGGGATCTTCCTGACCTAAGTAGGCATACTTCCTCCACACATCCATAGAGAACCGACTCGATATTCACAAACTTACCATTTCGTTTACTTTTGGCACAACACGTGCCTCGCGGTTACACAGACTACATCTCCCAACTGCCACCACAACCTATTTGCAGAATGTTTCCCCATGTGAATCATTCCAATCTCCAATCTTCATTCAGGATTTCGGTAGGGGAGGGACGGCAGGTTCCATTACATTTTACTTTCATTTCCTTTCCACCTCCTTAGCTGATTAATGCTTGTGTTTCCACACAGATTCTCTCCCCCATCCTCCAGCTGGGATTCAGTCTCCTTTCATCTCTATATCAACTAATTACAAGGGTAGGATATATATATCCATTTGATAACCTTACCTGTACCCCATTCTCTTCAGTATCAGGGTTAACTTGTCCCCTCTCGTTTTAGCCACTGCTGGAACCGGAAAGACGCTCTGAACTCGCAACGGAGTGGTGACTGCGACAATCTACTCCCTGAAGACACACACCAGCGGCAAGTTCCGTTACGTTCCACATCCAGCGATCTGCAAGGGTTTTCTTCCCCTTAAGGGTTTCCCTGGTGGTTTCACTCTGTGCTAACTTTACCAACACTGGGAAAGAACACCAGGTGAATCGCCCCTTTCCTCAGATTACCTTTTGAAGATCAGGTGGGAGATTTTGTATTCTTGCACTTGTGTTGGTTCCATGAGGGTGATTGCGTGTGCATCCCTTAGTTTTTGGAGCGCTTTAATAATAGATTAATAACACTAATTGCAACAACAAATCTGATCTTACAAAATGGATCTTGAAAAGGCCAATAAGAAACACTATGACAACAGAATCACTGAAGCCGCCAACACTCAAAAAGAACTGTTCAAAATCATAGACGAAATGAGGAACCCACCAGGATGCAACAACACCCGGATACCTTTACAGAAACTATGCAACGACCTAGCGGACCAGTTCAAAAATAAAATTAGTGACATCCATCAAATCATACAAAGCAGACCGGTCAAACTAAACACACAACCGACCCGCCAAACTAGGAACCACAGCATGAACTCCAAAGCTTCCTACAAATATCAGTAGAGACATTTGTCAAGCTGGTAATACATAGCAACAAAGCAGGCTCCCCCATTGACCCCTGTAACCATGACACATCCATCCTCACACAGGGCACACCACTGGAATACTACAGAAACCTTTTTGCCCTGTCACTCGAAACAGGGAAAGTACTGAAAGCATTCAAATTAACGCACATCAAACCACTCCTCAAGGACGAATATTCCTGTAGGTTTGCTGAGGTTAATAATCATCCTTCACTCCCAATAAAACATCCAGGTTGGAATGAATCATAATGGGGAGGTGTCAGGAAACATTCCAACATATACGGCAGTTAGACAGGGATGCATTCTTCCTTCCTGTCTTTTTAACTTGTATGTCTCTGATGTGGGAGTGTCACTAGCCAAATCGGCTTTTGCATCCCCCAAATTGAATAATCAGCGGCTGACGTTGCTCTCCTAATCGGATGACTTTGTGTTTAACTTGACACCTCTGGTGTTACAAAGACTAATTGACACTTTTGGCACCTATGCGCAAGACCATTGTTTATTAACACCAATAAAACTAAGGTGATCCAGTGTACTACAAAGAGAAAACTTTAAACTTTTGTATGGTGAAGTGGAGCTAAATAATTGAAGATAGGGAATCATTTGATTTACTTAGGCTTTCCAATTTTTAGCAGATCTAATACAGCTGACATTAGAGAGTATCTTTTCAATAAAACCTACGCACTGGCAAACAAAATTTGCAAGGTTGATGGAAAGTATGATACATTTTCCATTTTACCGGCCCTCAATTTCTAGGAAGACAAGATTGTGCCAAAACTAATTTATGGCATTGAGTTATATGATCCCTCAATTTTAAATCTCTTGCCAGTAACAGAGGCGCAAATCTGGAGAAGAGTGTTCATATGGCCAATATTGTTTCCTATAGCTGCTATTAGATTTGTATTGGGAATCCACTCTTTAAGAAGTAGGGGCATTTGGAATTTACAAAACCTACTGCGAAAAATCCTGAATGCAGCACGAGGTACTCTATGTATGGATCTAAATGAAATACTGAGCCGTGAGCTGAATGGTTGTGCTATGTGTGCTATGAAATCTTTTAGTAACCTTTGTAATGGTTTGTTACGAAAAATTGGGTACAGCCACGAATAGCTTCAGTTTATACCAGACATTACAAAAAAAGCATCTGATCTGAAAACGTGAGACTGGATTACAACTACTGAAAAAAAGCATAGCTACTCTTCCTTATTTCATCTTGTAGGATCTCACAAGAAAATGGGAGTCCTAGCTCCCTTTCGTTCTATCTATCCCAGTTCGTTGGCAAGGAGTAATTTTCTGAGATTCCGTTGGAATCAAACTCCAACTAAAGAAATCCTCCTTAGGTACAATAAAATAAGAATTGGTATGACGAATTGTAGATGCTACAGAGCTGAGAACAAGATAGAAACCATCAAACATTTGGTGCTTGAATGTCCTATACATCTATTCAGTCGATTAAAATACTTTAAACACTTTTTTTCGACTGTTCGGATCGGATTGAATTTGAATATCTGTGGGACAGATGCTTGGGAGGGATGGTAACCTCTGATATTGCTGAGGTAGGCTTTTTTTAGGTCAATTTATCTGAATTGGTTTGTGAATGATAATGGAACATTTCCCAGGTTAACTCATTTATTTTAACTGGTCTGTAATAATTGAAATGATTTTCTAAATGCAATTATTTGAAGTTTGTAGGTAATTAATTGTTGAATTGTTGTTTTTATATGAGATCGGATGAATTGTTTTTATATGAAATCATAAGAAAAAATATATTATGTCTTTCATTTTTTTAATATTGTAAACTGGATCTTTTCTATGTTTGTTATTAAAGGAGAGTTCCGGGACTTTTTTTTTATTGTCCCTACGGGTCGGCCATGTGTTTGTAAGCATAAATCGGTAGATCGTAGGAAACTTTCCTATGGACCTTACCCGACTTTTCGCCCATTATCGCACTCGAAATCAGCCTCCATTTTGTGATAATCCTATCATTCCGCCGCATCGACCTGGCTCACCTGCCTTTGCGGCACTAAATCAAATCCCCCGCCCCTGAGCCTGACATCAGCAGACGCGTACTGCCCATTTCAAGCACGTCTCGTGTCAACAATCGCTGCGCCTCAGCTATTGACGTGTTGCCATGGAAATGGCAGGACGCCTCTTTCCCCAATAAGTATAAACAGACCGTTTCACAACACACAGCAGCAGATTTTCGATTCCATTCCTCTCTCTGTGTTACTTTGAGTATTCTGTGACTCGTTTCAGTGCTCTGGTCAGCTACCTTCGCCGCTTGTAGCCCGTGTGAACACCTGTACCATCTCTGTAAATTATTTTACTATCTTTACCGCACAATGGCCACAATAATGCCGTATATGTACGAGCCCGAGTACACCGAGGAAGAACTACTGGAAAGTCAAGCACGCGAAAACGATGGGGATTCGGACGGCAGTTGGGAGGACCAGTCAACGGATGAAGAGCCTGGACCATGTCGCATGGACGGCGTCTCCACCTGGTGCACGTGCAATCGGTGCGAGCTAATGCCAACTGAGGAGGAGAACTGCTGCTGCCGTGAAAATTCCGGGTGCTTGGCCTACATTTCGGAAAGCGAGCAAAGTCTGCAGGAAGGCGAGCAAAGTCCGCAATGCATCACCGAGCTGCCAGAGTTCAGGGAAGCCTGCCTCTCACGGACCGTGTTGAGGATGATGATGGTGCTTATGCACGAACTTCGCGGCACTGTTCGTCCGCGTAATCCGAGTAACGAGTAAGTATACTCTGTTTGTGATGTCAGTGATGCCACCACTATTTCATGGTCGTCTCCCACATATAAAATTACATTTACATATCATTCGAACGCATGTAAATTTGTTCCATATAGTGCATTTTCTAGATATAATTTTTTTCTAAGAAAAATGACATGTGTTACCTGAATCGACATTGATAAGAAAGTTTGGTCAGTTTAATACAGTTTGCATCTTTTTTTTTCACAGGTGGTACAGGCTGGTGGCCTATCGTTGCTTCACTTGGTGGCTTCACGGGAGGCTCGGACACCGCGTTCGGAGAGTAATACCTGCCTGTGCGGTACTTGCCATTAGACAACATTTCCCCAGTGACAGTGGACAATACCGCGGATTTTCCCTCGATGTGCTGCAACCTCAACTTTACAATGTGTAATGTTTATTATTTATGTTTAATTAAAATCTAAAATAAAGCCCAACATATATTTTAACAATGGTTGTTTTGATTTTTTAAATGAATCTAGTGTATATTCTCCTGGGAGGGTGAGGTATTTATAAACTCACCCCCCTGCATTCCATGTAGTAGATCCTGCAGCCATCCTCTTACATTCAGTTAGATGGCCTCTCCTTGGTGAGGCCCTGCGGCAAACGGGTCTTGTCTGCACGACCACCGCCCCGATCCACCCCCCCGCCCTATCAAAGGCAGTTCGCACCGGGGTACTTGTGCTAGCAAGTGGAGCTGTCAGGGAGCGATAAAGGCCAAGAGGTGCCAAAGACCATGTACACTTCAAAGTGGTCTATAGAGCATGGGTTGTTGTTCCCATGTCTACCTCCAGACCCCGTGTCTCCTGCCAAGCATCCCCCCTCACGCTGGACGGCCCCCTGCAATCCACATAAGTGTGTCTCCATTCACGAGTCTTCCTGTGTCTTGTCTGCACGACCACCGCCCCGATCCACCCCCCCGCCCTATCAAAGGCAGTTCGCACCGGGGTACTTGTGCTGGCAAGTGGAGCTGTCAGGGAGCGATAAAGGCCAAGAGGTGCCAAAGACCATGTACACTTCAAAGTGGTCTATAGAGCATGGGTTGTTGTTCCCATGTCTACCTCCAGACCCCGTGTCTCCTGCCAAGCATCCCCCCTCACGCTGGACGGCCCCCTGCAATCCACATAAGTGTGTCTCCATTCACGAGTCTTCCTGTGTCTTGTCTGCACGACCACCGCCCCGATCCACCCCCCCGCCCTATCAAAGGCAGTTCGCACCGGGGTACTTGTGCTGGCAAGTGGAGCTGTCAGGGAGCGATAAAGGCCAAGAGGTGCCAAAGACCATGTACACTTCAAAGTGGTCTATAGAGCATGGGTTGTTGTTCCCATGTCTACCTCCAGACCCCGTGTCTCCTGCCAAGCATCCCCCCTCACGCTGGACGGCCCCCTGCAATCCACATAAGTGTGTCTCCATTCACGAGTCTTCCTGTGTCTTGTCTGCACGACCACCGCCCCGATCCACCCCCCCGCCCTATCAAAGGCAGTTCGCACCGGGGTACTTGTGCTGGCAAGTGGAGCTGTCAGGGAGCGATAAAGGCCAAGAGGTGCCAAAGACCATGTACACTTCAAAGTGGTCTATAGAGCATGGGTTGTTGTTCCCAGGTCTACCTCCAGACCCCGTGTCTCCTGCCAAGCATCCCCCCTCACGCTGGACGGCCCCCTGCAGACCGCATAATGCCACGACATATACACGTCATTCATTCACAAACACACCCCTGTTTCGAATTCTTTATAACCCACTTCATATTTCTAATGAGAACTTCTTTGCGCTTTGCTAGTCAACCCGTGAAGGTGCTGGTTATCTGCTCTTCGTCTCTGTGAACTTCCGTGACCACTTTGAGCAAACTCGTCAGTTTGCAACCTGTGAACTGCTCCCTGTTCTACGACAAGAAACTACTCTGATCCCTGCATCTAACTGTTTGTTCGTCAAGGTAAGTCCATGTACCATAATCATTTTGCGTCCAATTTTTTAATTTATATCTATTTGCTAGTAGTCATCAAATTGCATCCATGTTTTCTTTTCGTTCACGACAGTACATGCAAGGAACTAGTCACATGTTCTGAGTTTAGTCAAATTACTTTTTCTATTTTTTGAAAGTTATTGAAATACTTATCCGCATGTGAATAACATGTATAGTTCCAAGAACCAAAACGGACCTTGCATTGAACCTTTTATGTGTCATTTAATGTTTTAACACATTGGTATTCATAGAGAATTGTTGATCTTTACTTTTCAGAACTTTCCATAATGCCTGCCTGTTCCATTGGCGGTTGCCCTTCGAAGACCCATAACAAATCTGAAGGTACTATAATGCATGTTTTCCCTAAGACAATAGATCAGATAAGAGAATGGGTCCGATATTGCGGATATCCAGCCTCTGAGCTAGAAAGTAGAGTCCTAGAAGTCTTTGCGGACAAGAGGGGTGATCGATACCGCATCTGCAGCAGGCACTTTAGCCCAGACATGTACTCCACATCATTGCTAATAAGGACGAAAACACCGCGAGCGAGGCGAAAATTGCTCTCAACCGCTATTCCCACTCTATTCGTCCACATCCCTCCACTGGTGAGTCAAGTTTACGTATTTATCTCTCGGCCTTGCGGTAGTGTGTAGCATTAGCTAACAATAATTTCCCCATTTATGTACCCACTCAATATGAAGGCTGAAGATTCTCCATCCGTGTCGTTATTGCAGTCATCAGCCACTTCAAGCGCCTATCGGGTAATCTTACTTAGCTATTCTGACACTGACTTGTTTTAGGCATGTAAATCAATAGTTTTAATTGATCGTGTAATTATTTTACCTAATGGTACACCACAGTACTCGTCCTCTAGTCTTTGTTTTCAGTTATAATTATTGTTATCCAAAATAATGCAAGTACTGTCTTTCAGGGAGATGCTGAGGAGTCCAACGCATTGACGACAACCGTAGATGTCACTCAGATGCTCGAGGTACGTTTCAGGACAGTTCCATCGATGGAGATCATCAGATCTTGCATTCTTGTAGCGTGATTGTTACACACAATGTTTCTTTCGTTTTTAGCCATTGATATGTCCTTCTGTCGTCGCCCTCGTATGTGTCTTCTTTTTTCAATATTGTTTTCATTACTAATGAAAGTCCTATGTTTCAGGGAGTCGATGGAGCATTAGTCCAAGAAGAAGGGGGAGCGTGCAGTTACGGGTCGGCGCAACAGCTTGCAGAAGTGTGCACCGCAGTTACAGCGTCCCTTGATGTTCTTATGCATTTCGAGGTATGGATACTGACAGATCGATCAAGCGAGATCAAATGACGTGATTACATCCGCTATACTTCCTTCTTTATTAACGCAAGTACTATGTTTCAGGGAGCTGACGGAGCTTCTTCAACAAGAACATCACCCCTAGTAGTTGATGCAGATCTCTGGGTGGTGACACTTCCAACGATGGAGCAAATCGAATCATATTTAGATATCCATTATTTATTTTAGACAACTGATCAAAGATTGTGCAGGTCTATTTAGATGAGCTGTTGACGCCTGCACAAAGTTTATGTTCTTTTTAACAAAATAGAAAACCATACTAATGCAATTACTGTGTTTCAGGGAGTTGCTGAAGCGTCATCTTCAATAATATCATCAATGGAAGTCTATGCGGAGCCCGAGGTATGGATCTTGACAGTTCAATCTAACTAGATCAACAATGCGTGAACTATTGTCGTTTGAATGTTCTACACAATGCGTTCATTCGTGTTTTGCTATTGAGATGTACGTATGGGTATTGGTCCCCAAGTACATTTTGTGTTTTCAATATTATTATACATACTAATGAAAGTTCTATGTTTCAGCGAGTCGATGGAGCCTCAGTGAGTGATGGATGTGCTTATCATGAAAGTATAGTCGTTGCAGCGCGAGAGGAAGTGGAGACATGCACACACGAGTCGGAGCAACAGCGTCCAGATGTTGAAGTTCGAGGAAAGAAAGTTTCAAAGAAAAGAAAGCAAAAGAAGGTTAGTGTCCTGTTCACTATATTATGTTGTCTTTCACTGTCAATAGTTCAATACTGTAAGTTGTGTTTAAACTGAACATCCCTTTTCTAATCTGTCCTCTAGTTGCGAGTGGGTGTAAGAACTAGATCTACACAGACAGTGAAGCGAACGAGAGATGTTGCTTGTCAAACCTTTTGGCAGGGACTTGAGACTGGAGATGCATCGTGCCAATGGGAAGAATATGAAGTGATTGACAACGGAGCTATACCACCACCAGCCATTGATAGTGAATGTCCTCCTGGTAGTTTGGATGCAGTCGTAGATCAATTCACAGAATCCACACCCGCAAAAAATAAGAGCACGCGAAAGTTGAAGACATTGTTTTTTTCTCCCATCTCCGGACAAGGAACAGATGTTGCAATGGAAGAGAATGAAGTGGACGACAATGAAACACCATCAATATCACTCAGCATAGCGGAAGACGATATCAGAGATTGTACCTTTCATGCGAGTGACATGTCCTCAACGTTACAGGCCGAACCAGCTGGGATGCAGAGTGACAGTATAAGGAAAGAGGCCAAATTCATTGTATTCGATAGCTGTTTGATGGATATTATTATGATGATGAAATGTGGGCATTGGGTTGGTGGGGAAGTATGTGGGGAGCCATTGATTAATGTGACTCGTGCAATTCGAGGCACTAACCTTAAAATACATGCCACCTGTACACAATATCATCCGTTCGCATGGTCTGCACAACCCATGCTGGGGCAACTGCCAGCAGGCAATCTACTTTGTGCAGCGGCCGCACTTTTTAGTGGTTCAAGTTTTAAAAAGTTACAGTATTTCTTTCAGTTTGTGGGAATCCATTTCATTGCGAAAAGTCAGTTCTACAAATACCAAACCGATTATCTATTTCCAGCCATCAGCGAAGCTTGGAGAATGGAAAAAATGTCAATGGAAAGTACATTCGCGGGCAAACGCTTCAGGCTAGCCGGTGATGGACAATGCGACAGTCCAGGATTTTCAGCCAAGTACTGCACCTACCACTTTCAGGACATGGAAAGTAAGAAAATTGTGAGTTCGGTGGTCGTGCAGGTGTCACAAAGTACATCCTCAGTGGCCATGGAGAAAGTTGGCTTTGTAGCATCATTGCAAGAACTACAATCGCGGGGAATGGTGATCGACCTGATAGCCACGGACAGACACGTTTCAATTGCCAAGACAATGAGAGAAGAGTACAAAAATATAAATCACCAATTTGACGTATGGCATCTTGCAAAAACAATCAATAAAAAATTGTCGGCTGCAGGAAAAAAAAAAGATATGCAAGGTATTTCACAGTGGTCCAAGTCAATCAGCAACCATCTTTGGTGGAGCTCAAAAACATGTGAAGGGTCGTTGGAAATTCTACTGGAAAAATGGCGGTCAGTAATGTTGCACTGTAGCAACGTACATCGATGGTCGACAAATGAGCATTTCCACAAATGTGAACATGGCCATTTGTCCACAGAGGAGGCACGGAAGAAGAAGTGGTTGATTCCTTCATCACCCACTCACAAGGCCATTGAAAAGATTGTATTTGATAAAACTATAACAAGAGATTTGAGGGGACTCACGGAATTCTGCCACACAGGAGATTTGGAGGTGTTCCACAATATGTGCCTAAAGTACAGGCCCAAAAGATTGCATTTTGGCATGGAAGGCATGAAAAATCGGACTCTTCTAGCGGTCTTGGCACATAACCATAATGTTGGCCGTCAACAAAGTAGGACGACCGGAACTTTAGGGACGCTTCGCTACAATAAGGCCTTCACTAAAAGAAGTAAACAATGGGTGATCAAACCAGTGTTTGAGGATATGCAATATGAGTTTATTGAGAGACTTATCGTAGATGTCCTCGATAGGCACATACATGGAGTGGTGAACGAACCTATGCAGGGGACAACTGCATTGCCACCCAACATTGCCTCTGTTCCATGTCCACCTAAAGCAGAGCTCATTGAGAAATACACATCACGGTTTAAATGATTGTAATTCGATTGTCTGTTCTCTCGAGTCTCCTCATGTTGCAGGCCCATTGCAATTAAACCAAACAGTAATATAAATCATTTTTACAAAAATTATAGAATGTTTCCGTATTACAAACACATGGCCGACCCATAGGGACAATAAAAAAAAAGGCACGCAGACAAGATGCCCTTACACTAACTGGAGCTAACTAGAAATGTGTGCTCGCTCAAAGTGAAGGTCAGCTGCTTTGATGTTTTGCTCGGGTGGCGGAAAGGCCCACGACCCAATATAAGGTTCTATTGTGATTTGACCTTGACAGGCCGGGACCATCCTGAAAGACTAAGAAAAGATAATGAATAAAATTTCAGAAACGAAACGATGAGCCACGTTCATTAGAAGAAGTAACGTCGGCAAAGAAGGAGTGGTGTTTCGGGTCTGCCCTACACAGAGACACAATGGAAAATGCAAATATAATGTAAGTAACTTTTGATGAGTTTATACCGCAATTTCATTACTATACAGTGGCTTTAAAGACGGGTTCAGTTGTACTTGTTCGTTCTATGTGGCATAGTGTTTTCTACCGCGCACTATCTGGAGGAGAACCATCTTCTTTTACTGAAGCACCTCAAAACCTTCCTCTTTGCTTCTGCTTTCTCTCTCCCTCTCCCCTGCTACAACTGGTCCACTGTCTGCGACCTCGGTCCTGGGCCCTTCCACTCTCCACCTGCACTGCCTCCCTGTCAACCCCTGCACTGGGGGACTGTCTCAGTATCCTACAGCCCCCCCTTCCCAGCACTTGTTCTGCACTTACCTTGCACTTGCCACCAGCTGGCCCTATTTATTTATTATTTTATGCTACTTACCTTGTACTCCACTCCCCCCCCTCCATGCCTCGCCACGCCTTTAAACACTTGTGTACACCCAGTAGCGCTGTCCTCGCTATGAAATGAATAATTTTAATAAGGATCTGATGGTGAGACTAATTTCATTTTTTATGTTTTTAGGTACATCATTCACTACTGTCTGTGTCACGAGTACCAGACACCGGCGGACGGCTTCTACAGCCGCCAGTTGCTTCTCCGCGTGAACAACGTTACCACCCTGACCATTTTATGGGACGATCGCCAAGTACAAGTATGCCCTTACGCGGTACTAACGGTTAGATGCAACATACCTACCGTTGTGGTGGCCTAGTGCCTCGTTGTTGGAACAGCCATGCGATTATCAGTGCGACAGAAGAGCTTATTTTTATCGTAAACCAACACCCTGTGTACTGCACACGAACATCGCTTCCCTCAAGACGAACTAATTTGGATCGAGAGCAAAGAAAAATGCAAATCGCTGAATATTCTCTAAACATTTGATGTCCAATAAACGTACTTTGCCAAATGTACAATCTTGCCGTTTGCTTTTAAACCACGGTTTCACATTCCGAATTGTGGTGCTGTATTGTGAGATGCTCTAAGACCCTGTGTACAGCAAAGGACCATCGCGTTCCTCAATACGAACTTTTTGGAACATGAGCAAATAAAAATGCAAATCGCTTAATATTCTCTAAACATTTGATGTCCAATAAACGTACTTTGCCAAATGTACAATCTTGCCGTTTGCTTTTAAACCACGGTTTCACATTCCGAATTGTGGTGCTGTATTGTGAGATGCTCTAAGACCCTGTGTACAGCAAAGGACCATCGCGTTCCTCAATACGAACTTTTTGGAACATGAGCAAATAAAAATGCAAATCGCTGAATATTCTCTAAACATTTGATGTCAAATAAATGTACTTTACCACATTTACAATCTTGCGGTTTGATTTCAAAGTACAGTTTCATATTCCGAATTGTGGTGCGCTGTATTGTGAGCTGATCTGTGTTGATTTCCGGGGTCTGTGTGGAGTCGCGTAGAAGACGCCTGGGCGCGTTTGCCTACGCAGCTCAGTCACGTCACGGATAGAGGCGGGGAATATGAATGTTTTGATAAAGT
This sequence comes from Ambystoma mexicanum, assembly GCF_040938575.1. Taxonomy (NCBI): domain Eukaryota; kingdom Metazoa; phylum Chordata; class Amphibia; order Caudata; family Ambystomatidae; genus Ambystoma; species Ambystoma mexicanum. The sequence goes on from NC_090937.1 coordinate 156,883,722, forward strand.
CTGTTTCAGGGGCGGGGGATTTGATTTAGTGCCGCAAAGGCAGGTGAGCCAGGTCGATGCGGCGGAATGATAGGATTATCACAAAATGGAGGCTGATTTCGAGTGCGATAATGGGCGAAAAGTCGGGTAAGGTCCATAGGAAAGTTTCCTACGATCTACCGATTTATGCTTACAAACACATGGCCGACCCGTAGGGACAATAAAAAAAAAGTCCCGGAACTCTCCTTTAAAGGTTAATTTTATCAACCATACAACGATAAATACAAAATAAAAGAATTTGTTGATGGCACTGGTCTCACTAGGCAAATGGTTGTGGGCTCCCAGGCCGAAGATACCGGGACAAGTGGTACAACATCCAGTGTTGCCGATATTGTGGACGGTGTGTAAAGAAGGAAATAACATGAGATGCAATGGCTCAGGACGTGGCCTTCCCTGCTAATCTGCATCATGGCCCCCCAGTTAAGGGACATAATCGAGGAGCCTCTGGGTTTCCAGAATTGGTTTGAGGCATGACTGCATAAAGCGGGACAGATGTGGGAAAAAGGACAGGTCCTACCTTTAGAGAGACTGTAGCAGTGCCTTAATATTGGGAGCATTTCAGTGTTTCGCTATCTGCAGCTCAAATCTACGCTTAATGATCCAAAGTGGGGGGATAATCTCCAGGAGGGAATTTCCTCCTCTTTAAAGTATTCTGATCTGAAGGACAGGCTCTAGACGGTTGATAGCAAGCCTGTACAAGGAATTGCTCTTGGCGGAGCCACATGGTAATGTCAAGGCACAGACGAATTTTGAAGTGGTTCTTGATAGGGACCTACCGGACCTGCTTTGGTCCATTGTTTGTCGAAGGGCTTCCCTCGCTACTGTATCTTTCCAACATAGATGGTTGGCCATTGAGGGAGACCTAAATGTGGCCCTTGTTGCATCGGTCACACCCTCATCTCGACATCCCAGAAATGAGGTGTACATCGTACCTGGCCCCCTCCTCTCCATCATCGAAGTGTCACAGATGTGAGAAACATTATTCACTCAGACAGCCATTTAGATCCTATCCTGTTGACATCATTCAAGAGGTAGACCAGCAATCGATGGAACAAGTCGACTGACTGTAACCACGAAGAAAGCTGATGATGTCACGACTAACACCACAACTTGCATTAGACATGAAGCACACACTTGTTCCTGCACAAAATTAGGCAGACATGTAGGCAGCATTACTCTTAGACACAAAGAACATGTTTATGACTCACTCAGCTAGAGGACGTGCACACCTTCCCTATGCAGTAACTGCAAGTTGTACAAGAATACATATGAACTGCTTGCTGACGGTTAAACGCAATTAACATGAACGACCATGACAACGAAGATGTAAGTCACAGCCACATTGAAATGAATGGGGAGATGCTGGAAGGGATTGAGAACACACTGGGAGACCTGACATGCTGACTTTGCTGGGACGCGCAATCCAGGCTGTCAGTGCAGCTATTGTGCACAGCCTTGCCAAGGACACAGAGAGGGAAAGATTCAAGTTAACAGATGAGGTAGGACACCTGCGAGAGTAAAAGCAGGAAAATTAAGTTTGTGGTCCCTACACACATCACCTGAAACCTGGAAGACAGAGCCTATTCATTCGAGCTCGACGGAGATGATCGTACAACCGAGGGCAGGATGCTTCAAAACTAATACAAGGATGAAAGCTTAGTGTTCTGTCTCAAGGCCTAGAGGATCGGAGATGGTAACTTGTTAGGTACATGCAGCACCTCTGTGGCTGTTCCTACCACCTTGAATAGTTCTGGTACATCTCCAAAGCGCCATGGCTGAGAAGACCCTTGCTGACCAATCCCTATCCATCTTTCACGTTAGCTCACACTTTGTTGTGAAGCCCAATCACAGCGTGTTAACCTGATATATCTGTATTTGCAACATTTAGTAGGTAGTCACAGGAGGAGCCACCAGATATTGCCTAGCCAATAGAGATACTGACCCCCATTGTACTCTATATGTAGTTTACCTCACTAACCAATCCCGTGTTCCCTTAGGTTTTTGGCAGTCTAACTTGTATTTTTTGATGTCACAGGTCCTTAAAAGACTGTGACGAGCCGGGAAGCAACGAGAAAGTATTAGGGAATTGCTTATTATCCATTAACTTGATCCATGTATCGAAAGCTTTCAATTAATAGAGAATTTTGGCACATTGATGGACTCTTCCATTTTGGAGCAGGGGATTCCCTTGGCCCAGTTCCTCGTGCTTGTAATTAGGGAGCTTAACAAATCCCTTGCCTGATTTCAACTCATAGCAGAGGGTGGTCGCTAAGACCTCCAGCTCAATTGCAGTTTTTCTCAACGTGTGCCCCAGGGGATGCGTCGCAAACCGTGAAGACCAGGCCAATTTACCACGTGTGTAAACTGAGACAGTCGTCAGGAGCCCCCTTGGTGAAATTCCTGCCCACTCCCTGTGAGACGGCGAGCAGACCGGAAGGCAAAATGGCAGATTGTGGGAGTGACGGCATCCGAGGGCTTCAGAGGACCCACAGAGAGTGATTATAAGTCCACCAATCTGACAAATATTGGGGGAGGGGAAGATTGATGTGTTGTGCTTTGTTTTATGTTATTGCATTAGCTAGGTTATGGACGATGAGACAATTCCCTGTGGCTAGACGGTTAGCTTAGGTTACGGAAGGTGGTACCTCTCTCTATCTGATCCATCCCCACATACACCTCCTTCCGCACCTCCTTGAAAGCCCTTCTTCCTCATTCCCCCCCTTGACCTCCTACCTTCTCTCCTCCCCTTCTCCTCTGTCCCCATACATTGCCTTCCTCTCACATCCACTTGACCTAATATCACATAATTGAATCTTGTTCCCCTTCCCTTCACTACCCCCTCTCCATTCCTTCCCACCTTCCCCTCACCTCCAATATACAATGAAACTGTGCTACATATTGATTTGCTGGTTTGTCTCATGATTATTAACTTGCTTCTTCCATTTTTGTATTCTTCCATTATTGTATCTTGTTGTTATATTGTAAAGCGCTTTGGAGGGTGTCGGAAGCGGCCGTAACGTCCATGCGGCTTGACGCTCAGTCCAAACTTTCGGACCTAGGCCCCTTCCTCTAACTGCTTCATCGTGCTAATGTATGAGCGTTGCTGGATGCAGGCCCTCGGCTCCAGCAACGTCTGTGGCGCTTACGGTGCGCATGGCTCCCCATGGTCTGCGGATATACAGAGCTCAGAGTTTGGAGCCCCCGCGTCTAGGAGCTCCTAAACTACCTCAGGACCCTTTTTTTGGGTGCCACATATCGGAGAGGCACAAACACTGCAAGAGCGGTAAGAGCTGAGCTTTTTTCTCAGTCCACATAGGACGAGACTTTGAGGTCAGCCCACTCCGGCGAGTGGGATTGCCCATTTGCTTGCTTCCCGGCCTGTTTCTCTCTTCAGTGGTACTACTTACTTATCCAGCTGTAGCCTGCCCTGGCAGCTAGCCTTCCCTAGAGCAAGGTGCTGTCTGGACACTTAATCATTCTCACGTTGTGTCCAGCTATAGACATCACATGCTCTGTTTCTGGGGGGCGATACCATGGCCGCCAATAGAAAAGCAGGTGACTCTGGTTTGTGCCCAAAAGACACAGATTATAAATGTTATACCTCACAGTCTCGGGGTAAGCCCACTATGGGAGTGGTAGAAATGGGATTAGCTGGTCCAGCAGTTGGCCTAGCTACCCCCGCCCCTCTCCCTCTCCCATTAGAGATCAGGTTTCACAGGTTTTGTCTCTCAGCACCCATAGAAGACAAAGACTGCAGAGTGATCTGTCTATGGTTAAAGCTGAGGAGACTGCCTTTCGCTCTAAAAATCCAGCCCAAGAACCTTCACATCAAGAGCCTGATAAACTTTCAGTAATTCCTAACCGCACAGCTTCCATACTCTCGCAGTGTACCTTCACAGCTGATAGCAGCGACATCCATGATACCCCGCAGCATGACCTTACTCCCGTGGCCGTTTGCGCCCCAGAAGGATCCAAGAATCACCCAGGTGACAACACAGATCATCGTACTCTACTTAAAACTACCCCGCAAGAGGGAGTCCGATATACCCCTTCTCAAACAGAACCACCTGACCATGCTCACTGGCCTGATCCTATGGCCAGTATAGCTAAAGAACTACTTTTATGCTCAAGCCCTTTTGATTTGAATCTACTGGCAGATTCTCTTAAGAACTGGGCAGTGGACCTACTCTCATTAAGAGCGAACATTGACCCCCTTATAAATGAATCCTGCAATCATATCGATGTGATTCAGGTAGCCAGATCGAATCAGGCCGTTCAAACTAGCTCACATAAGGAGCAACTAAATCAGGCCACACAAACAAACTCCCGGAGTGGTGAAACCCCAAAGCCTACAAGGGCTATTATGACCATCTCTAAAAATACCCAAACCCCTAATGTGGATATTATTGTCCCGGTAATGGAATTATGTGCTTCCACTCCGGAACTGGCTCAGAAACTAGTCCAAGGAAAGATCAATTATCCTATATCGATGAGTATCATTCCTAAACCAGGATCCTCACTGAAAATGCACACACCAAAACGTCTGATGCCCAAAATTGAGGACAAGAGTACTCATGACTTTGTGTGGGACCAGAGAAACTTTGTCATCACAAACATTTCTAAGGTCAATGGTAAAGAATCCAAAGAAGCCTTGCGGTTCAAGGTCCTAGCCTGGCTTAGACAAAGAACTGGGCCTGGGGTGGTCAGATTTTTGGACCTGAAGATTATCCGCAGGATTGACCTCAAAGACTGGTGTACGCTACCTAATAATGACTGTGTCCCAGTGGGATGCGGCACTAGCACATTACCTGGATTTCTAAGAAAATGTCGATACATGCCCAGAGGGTCTTCTAGTTGTAATTTAATTCTCTGAGGTTTCTAAGTTATGTATAAATTACTGTTATGTCTTTTATATTTTGGCTTAAGCATAGCTTACTCTTCAATTTATTGTTTCATCCTTGCACTTGTATTTTTTGTTTTGTGTCAAGTACTATCTGTTTTTTTATAATTGTTCTGTGAGCGTCCCTAAGCCTTCGGGTACCGTGGCACGATTTACAAATGATTAAACATAAACATAAACACTTAATTTACAAAAATGATAAAAAATAGAAAAAACAATTTTGGATTTATCCTATGCTATTTACAGTGTAGAAGAAGGAACACATGCCCCTTGAGTGGGCACTTTTAAGAGATGGATTCCCCTGTGATTTGAGGAAAAGAGCAGGAAGGCTGTATTTGTGGTGTTTGTTATTGTAGGGTTTCAGTGTGTTGCAGGGTTTAAGAGTGCACTCAGATATCTAACTACTTACAATGTTTTACATGCGCAGTGGTTGGTGACATCCCGTAAGGGTTAATATGATGCAGTGCATTGACGCGAAGGTGACGACTGCAGTTGGACACAGAGGTGTCGGTAAAAGAAAAACGGAGGATGTGTTTCGGAGCAGAACGAGATGGAGGTGAAGTCTGTTCGAAAACAAGAAGATTTTTGTACCATTTTAGGGTTGGGCTCAAGGAGCACTTGGAGAGTTGTGGTTTGGCTTTTGAGGGCAGAGAATAGAGTGTGGATGGTGCATGGTAGCACGCCTTTGCTGGTGTTCGTGAGCCATAGGGGCTGGTGGAATACATTGGGAGTTGCTCATTACGAGCATGCCGGTCTGGTAACAACGGTGCCGGTAAGCCTACCGGCACCATTGTTACTGGACCAGCACACGCTGAGTTCTGTGAGTGGCTGCCGTTCCGCCCGCCAGGTCTGCCCTGATGGGCAGAACCGCAGTCGCTCGCAGACTTTCACAGAGGCACTGACACCGTTATTTACAGTGCCGGTGCATCAGTGTTCCCCATTCCCATTGAGTCCTATTGGACTCAATGGGAATGGGGAATACCATTTTTCCGGCGCCTGACTTCCCAGACCGGCGGGGTTGGAATCCCCCGCTGTTACCGGCAAGCCAGGAGCCAGAAAATGTCACAAGTCGGGCTGCAGCCTGCCGGTTTTACCGGCACGGCTACCGCCAAACTTATATTGAGGCTACCTGACTTCAGGTCAAGTAAGTTTCGGCAGTCAGAAAGTGATGTGCCCCTATGGGGGATACACCCCTTAAGCACATGTGCAAGTCCTTCCGCTGTATCGGGACTAAATATGCAAGTATAGGGTGGAATGGACAATCGATACAGATGGCAAAATGCTGAAGCCATGGCCGCGGGAAGGCATTTTTTCCAAATCTGTGCTGCAGCACATGACCACATATTTACATGCTGGATATGAGGGGAAAACAGCAATATTGGAGTTATGGAAGATGTTTGAGGACAAGGAAGAGGATCCACCCAAGAGAGAGTGGATGCTCAACCAGCATGATGCAGGGGGCGAAGCACCCACGGCTCCTGCTCCTCAAACAGCTGACCCACCAACAGGAGGCCATTGATTTTTCCCCTTGAAGGAGTTAAAAGCAGCGGCAGCGTACACTAAACCCGTTAATGCACCACCTGCGTATAGTAGCAAAGATGCACTTAGTGGCGCTAAGCTGGTAAATTAGAAAACAGGGACTATGTTTGATGAATGCAAGTAGTGCAGCGGCTTGCAATAGAAGTTGAGTGGTGGCGACAACGTGGCTCAGGGACGCATAGGGGACAATGAGATGACAGTTCCGCTGAATGAGTTGGTGGGAGTACAGCTACTGCTCAAAATGGACGGAAGGAGTGTAGCCGAGCCTAGAAATATTGAGGAGGAAGCTAAGAAACAAAAGGAGATGGAGGAAGAGCACAGAGAATGGGCAGAGGTAATGGAGGAAGTGAAGAGAAGAGGAAGAGAGGAAGGAACAGGAACTTTTGAGAAAGGAGGCAGAGAAACTATAAGAGATGGAGAGAGAGGAAAGGGAAAGAAGAAGACAGAAAGAAATAGCGAAGGCGATGAGAAAGGCTGAGATAGAAAAGGTGAGGCAGTTGCATTTGAAGAGAGAGGAGAAAAAAATGGAGATTGAAAGACTTGCTCAGAAACGTTGATGTATGGAGGAAGAAGAGAGGGACAAGATACCAGAGTGAGAGGGAGAGAGAAGTAGAGAGAGACGCCTCAAGGAGGTAGAAGGCATAATGACAGAACACAAACTTTTAGATAACAAGGAACTGGGAATACGGAGAATAGAGATACTGTATAGAAGTAAGAGGGATAGCGCTCTGCCCCTAAGGCAAGCATGAGTGTGGAGGGGTATCCATTGAGGTTGGGAGAGTGTCTTACTGGACCGAGCGATGGGGAGATGACAGGGGAAATGCATGTTGAGGAGGCTTAATTTTGAAGATGAAGGGAGTGAAGGCAGTGATGACATCTTGGGGACAATGGGGTTAGATGAGGACCTAGGGGAGAATGATGATGACTAAGGCAGGAGGCCATCCGGCCCTGAAGGGAAATAAACCCAGAACCAGAGACATTGTGGGATGGAGAGGAGGATACCTAGGGAGAAAGCTACCGAGAGATGCATTGAGCGTTCCCAAGACAGATTGCATAGCGCAGACGAACTTACTCCATACGCGTGGAGGTTGAGAGCATTACGGGACAAAAGAAAACCAGCATGACGAGAGCATTTACGACTACGAAAGATGTTGCAAAATATGAGAGGTGAGGGACTGACTGAGTTTCCACTGCTAGAAAAGGGTGGTGGGCCACCACAGTATTAATACACCATGGGAATAGATGGACAAAGATAATTTGAGGTGTAAGTTGCCATTGTTGACTGCAGTAAAGGAAGAAATGGATTTATGAACTAGAAAAACTGACAGCATGGATGACACTGACAATGTTTGGAAATGGGCGGGGTATCCTGGAGTGACATCGCAGAACACAGTGCCCAGCGGGTGCCTTTCAATAAATGCAGAGCAGCCGTATGGCAGGCTCTGAGGGTACAGTAACCAGACACATCTGACCTAAGTGCAATATATTCAGGAGATACAGGAATGTTGGCGTCTTGAGACACGGGAGCTGTGGGATAAAACAGTAGGTTTATTGTACCACATACTAAGCCTGGGGCTACTAGAGCAGGTACAGAAGCAATTAAAGAAATTAGTGGGAATGGAGGCAAAGCCATGGTTATAAATTCAGTTGACTATAGTGCATTATTGTTGGCTAATACAGGAAAATGCGAGAAAGAAACACAAGGAAAGAAAATGAGAATCAGCGAAGTTGGTTCAGCAAAAACTATTAAAGTAAACAATGGAAGGGGCCATGTTGATGAGCGGAGAGGGAGTGCTTATCCAGGATGCACAGAACCGGCAGCAGATGGCAGGGGGACATTATGCAAGAAGAAGAGATGCTAACTATTGGCCAAGGGGAAGAGGAGGGATGTCCAGATGGAAGAGGAGCTGGGTACCCAGTGAAGCAAGGTGGAGATGGGTTTAACGGGGGGACAGCCTAGACCGTGGGAGGTCAAACAGAATGCTGGACATGCAGAAAGATAGGCCACATATCGCTAGTGTGTAGGAGCAGAGGTGGAATGAAGCAGAATGGGGGGGTGACATAACAACTGACATACCATGCCGAGCAGCCTGACTATTATGCCCAAGATGCCACGCAGATGCAGACACATGCGCTGCAAATGGTGGGTGCCAGCACAACATACATCAGTACAGCCACAACATGACGTATACATCGCAGACAGGGTACACACACCCACCAGAAAGAGCACAGCAAGCACCAGCACAGCAGAATGCTGTAGCCATGAGACACAAAGACACCACAATGCAGACTCCCGTACAGAGACTTGGGGGACTGACTGTAGTAGGAGGGAACCCTTTCACTGGGACAGGGATGACTGTATCTCCACAATAGGACAGCCCACAGACTTGATGTGTTCAATCCTATCTGTTATACCCGACCCGAATAAAGAACCATGTGTAGGGGTATCAGAGGTGACAAAACTTTCCCTTTTCTTGTAGATACGCAGGCGACCAGATCCTGTATTAGGGAGGAGAGATACCCTATGTCAAGGCTTCTCTGTGGCTACGGATTTGGTTCCTTTTACCAACAAATTGTCAATTTCTATAGGGGAGCATGACCTTACCATGCCATTGTTATATTCCCGACAGACACCAGTTATAATGGGAAGCGACATGATGAGCAAGCTTAATATGACCATTTTGTTCACTGAGCAAGTGATAGTGTGTTGGTTGTATACTAATTGACCTTTTCACAATTGACCTTGGGAGAATTGACCTTGGGAGAATGTACCTAATTTAGAAGGCCAATTAGGACATATATGCAGGGGGAAACCCCCTGCGGCCACCCCACCCAATCCAAAACCCCCTGCAACCTCCCACCCAATCCCCTTATATTATTTATAATCCAAATCAACCCAATACATATATAAAATAACTAAAATAATATAAAGGTCAATTGTGCAGAAGGTCAATTAGGACCACTTTAATTAGGTCAATTGTGCAAAAGGTCAATTGTAAAAGGTCAATTTGGGTAATACCAGTGTGTTCCACCCCAGGAATCCACTACATGAATGTGTAAGAATGTATTCATGCATTTTGCAGTCAGACCGTACAGAGGGGGCTGCCCCTAGATCTCGAATTATTCCAGTATGGGTGGGATTGTTATTAACTAGACTCCCAGGGAAACAGGGCAAACTGCTTCGCTTGCCCAGGAAGTTTTTGTTTAGACCTGAGATTCCCCTAGACGGGGAAGTAGGACAGGTGTTCCCTCTGTAATTGGAGACCGTTATAGTGAGAGACGATAGAATAGCACTACATGGGACTGATGACACAGGACGAGCATGGAGAGCAGTAATCGCGTTAGCAGACGGGCATGGGCTGACTGACTTGACAGATGAAAGAATTGTTTCAAGGCAACTATTCAGACCTTGAGACAGTGTTATTTATGAGCATTACTTATTGGGTGACAATTCATTACAGGGAAGTCACACAGAGAATGGCCCTAATGAAAAAGGTACCAGCACAGGTACCAAGCACATTATGGACCAACAGCCTGTAAGACATTGGCCTATTGAAAGGGGTGGGAGCTATCAATATTACGCTCTAGCCAGGGTCAATTTTACCAAGGGAGAAACAATATCCTTTATCTAGGGAAGCAGACAAAGGCATTTTTGAGGCAATTTGTGCACTAGTACAGCAAGGTATTTTGGTGCTATCAGAATCACAGTGTAACACAGCTGTGTACCCGGTGAAGAAGGTGACGGGGGATTGTGGCATTTTATTCAGGACTTGTGCCCTCTGAACAATATTGTTGAAGCAAAGTTTCCTTTAGTTCCCAATCCAGCAACAATACTGGGCAGTATTCCAAGCTACTCGTTTCACTGTGATAGATTATCCCCCTTCATGAAGAGTCACAGGATCTGACAATTTCTAGATAGAAATAAAAAGTTGAAACATACAAGACTTCTCCAAGGGTACTGCGAGTCTCCTTCTATATTCAATAAGCAGAAGTGCTATATAATAACACCTCATTATCATTTGTCCTTGGTTGTCTGCTTGCATTCACAGTCATTTGTTCATATGGGACTATACACACTGATATTAACGATACAAATGGAGATCCATTCTTCTATGAAATGTATATCACATTACAGTGATATCGCATATTTTTCTTAGTCTACTTAGGAACAATGCTATGTGATGCCACTTCCTGTTTGTCAAGAGGTGAAAGGTTGTGTTTGATCAACTTCATGTGATGTCACTTCTGGGTGAGGTCAAATGACATCACTTCCTGTGATGTCATCAGATGTCCAGGGTCATGTGATGTCACTTCTGCAACCCCTGGCATTTTTGTGAAATGACGTTTCTGAGCCCACACAAGTAGGGAGGATGCGATTTCTCACAGGAATAAAGCTGCTGATGAACAAACAAACTGAGCAGCATATTTCACAGAAATAAACGCGTTTGACACCCCACCAAATAAACGCATACGCGTGCTTAGCGTGCTATTGCGAGAGGGATATATGTAATTGCCCATTACCAAAATAGATTTCCAGATACGAGCACAATCAGAGGAGAAAGAGTGTGTATAAATAGGTGTTTGATATCTCCCACAGATGCACTGTGGCGACAGGAAAGCACCGGAAAGCCAGTTATCCCCTTTGCATTGTTGCATATTGCGCTTATGCAGTTGCATTACTCGGGACACCTGGGCGAGCGGGAGCCCCTCTCCTCAATCAGCGTCCTCGGAGGCCCTACCTCGAGCGAAAGGCGGCGAAACAACGGTGCTGCTTACACAGATCGGGAGACACATTACGCGACCCCCGTCGTGCTGAGTCGGAGGAGGAGCAGGAGAGACGCCCGGAGCTGGAGAACGGAACGCGGACTGCGGCGTCCGTGGAGGCCTGCCGTGCAGGGAGGTGAGTCCCGGGCTTGTGCGGACCCCGGGGAGGCCAAGCTGCAGCCCCCGCCTCCCCCACCCCAGTGAGGCCACATATTACCCCTTGATTGCCACGGGCCGGAAGAGGCTCGCAACACCTGCGGCACAGCTTCTCCTCGCTGCAACTGGGAGGCTGGACGCACGCAAACGAAGATCGGACCCCACAGGCACAATCTGAGGCGACGCATGAACCCATAAGTGGAACTGAACCACGGCACAACGCAAACAAGAACTTGCTACTGGTGCTGACTCAGGGATTGCGACCAACTGGCCATAGAGGAGCCTAAGGCTCATAAAGTATCCTGCCTAACACTGGACCTAAAGGCAGAGATGCCCCCGTCTAAAGCAAAGGCAAAACTATCCATGAAAATGGACCCCTGCACGATGGTCAGGCCCAATCAGCCGTTACAGCAGGACCCAGACCCCAATGCAGCGCCGCCACAGCCGGAGGCAGAACCCAAGGACACACTGGTCGTTCAAGCTATTGCAGCACTGCGCACCTCTATCGAAACAAAAATAGGGGAAATGAGGGCGGATATGCAACTCATGCGACAAGATGCCCGCAACCTAACGGAGAGAGTAAACACGAATGAAGCTACCCTGCGAGATAACGTCGCTAACACCTCAGACCTGAAAGCAAAGATAACGGAATTGGAACTGAAAGTAGCGAGGCTGGAGGCGAGATCTGAGGATGCGGAGGGCCGCGCACGGCGCAATAATGTTAGGATCCTGGGGGTCCCGGAGGACATGGAAGGCTCGGACCCTACGGACTTTGTAGAGACATTGCTCCTACAAGAAATCGGGGCGGGGAAACTTTCCCAGGGGTTCTCAGTGGAGCGTGCCCACAGATCTCTCCAAAAGCGCCCCCCCCGGGGTCGCACCCGCACGCGATAATAGCAAAAATCCTCAACTTCCGCGACAGGGAAACAATACTGCGCCACTCCAGAGAAGGCGAAGCGATTAGAAGACAGGACTCCAGAATAGTCATATACCCTGATTACACCCCTACGGTACAGCGAGCCAGAAATTCCTTTATACCAGTGAAAGCCAGGCTATGAACGCTTAATATAAAATACGTGTTGCTCTACCCATCTCGCCTTAAAGTCTTATATAAAGGGAAGGCAATCTTCTTAGAGACCCCAGAGGCGGCAACCATGTGGATGGAGCACAACAATTTGGCCGAGAATGGAGAGGATCCTCAGGAAAACAGATAGGAGCGAAATGAACAACAAAATGAACACCCATGAAAGGTCCCACACTGGAGATGAGACACTTAACCGGATACTGCAAGGGACCGCACTGAGAATATAGCTACGTCGGGCAGGACCACGAAGAACCACGAGCAAATACAACGCTGACACGCCCCCTCACGGAAAGTGCAGGTCAAATGCCTACACACCACCCGCGCCGAAAGGCCTGGAGAGGCCCAGAAGGCTCGGGAGCCCCTGAGCGCTGCAAGTTAGAAGCAACTGCTGGGGGCAGTTTGCAGTTAAACGTTTTTGGTTATTCATCCGTTCAGATGAAAGTTACAACAGTTGGTAAGTCTCCAGAATGTATCAACTTGAATGAGGGGGAGAGGGCTGAAGGGGGTGACACTCTGAGGGTAACCTCCCCACAAGACATCGTGATCAGCAACCTCCAACCTAAAGTAAAATGGCGGGGAATGTGAAAATAATGACATGGAACGTGAGGGGTCTTGGTACTTACCTCCGAAGGAACAGAATTAAGTCATATTTACAGAGGAAAAAGGTTGGGATAGCGCTCTTGCAAGAGACGCACTGCACAACGACATCTATGTACAAACTTCATGAGTACTGGGGGGGACAGGGATTTGGTACTGCTTACTCGAAATATGCTAGAGGGGTATACACATGGATCCACCCCCAGCTCCCCTTTCCACTATCCAAATTTATTACCGATCCTGAGGGCAGGTATGTGATTGTATGGGGACACATCGAACAACAAGAGTTATGCATAGTGAACACTTACCTACCTAACAACAGCATCCCGGCCTACCTGGCTTCGATGTACGACATAACCACTCTACATAGAGACAGCCTTTTTATTTGGGGTGGTGATTTCAATTGTGTGCGGGATCCCACGCTAGATAGGTCGCTACCACCGCCTACCACCACTATGGCTGCCTCGACAGCACTAAACATGCTGATAGACAGACTAGAATTGGCTGATATATGGAGAGAACTCCACCCCCACACACGAAATTACTCCTACTTCTCATCCCCACATGGCCTCCACACGAGGCTAGACTACATTTTTATCGGCAGGGAACACCTATCCCAGATGGAAGGAGCAGAATACTTAGGAAGGACGATCTCGGACCACTCCCCCCTAATGGTAAATTGGAATTGTGCCGGCCCCAGGCCCCCCATCCCTATGTGGCGCATGCCAATAACAGCCCTGAAGGACCAAGCATTCAGAGATGAACTGCAGGATACGATAGACGACTACATAGAACTAAATAAGGGAAGTGTAGACTATGTAAGCACGACATGGGAGGCCCAAAGGTGGTGACCAGGGGAGAGATACTGGCGAAAGCAGATGGCATCAGAAGATCGCTACGCGAAGAATTAGAGCTGGGCGAGGCAGAGATTCAGAAGCTTAGTACGGACCCCATAGACCCACAACAGCACGAAGGCAGACTTCGTACACTCCGCGAGGAATGCTCGAATGCTTGGAGCAGGCTCGCTAAATTCAACTTTGCCACCAGAATGAACAGGATGCACACAGAAGCAGATAGACCTAGTAGGCTCCAGGAAGGAACATCCCAGACACACCATTACCCTGATCCAAGACGAACAGGGCAATACACACCAGACCCTACAGGGAATAAATGACACCTTTAAGAATTATTACGAACACCTATACTCTCACGAAATAAAAATATCTGGGGACCACATAGCTGATACCTTGGATGAGATAGGGCTGCCTAGGCTCTCCCCAGCACAGGCCGAAGAACTAGAGGCAGATATTACAACAGAAGACATTGCCGAAGCGATCAAGGCACAAGCTACGGCTAAGGCTCCAGGGAGCGATGGGTTGCCCTCGGAATTCTACAAAACTTATAGCTCCTCTCTGATACCACTCTTACATGAGGTCTTCCAGGAAATATACGAGCGAGGTATCTTACCTGACAGCATGAGGGAAACCCTAGTGATCCCAGTTCTTAAGCCAAACAAGCCGTCGGAGCACTGCGATTCATATCGCCCGCTAGCTATGCTGAACCACGATGTTAAACTGTTAAACACAATCCTAGCTCAGAGACTGTCCAGACAGATAGGGGATATCGTACACTCAGATCAGTGTGGGTTTGTTCCAGGCCGAAACACAACCATGAACTTACGCAGACTTCAACACGTTATTGCACAAACAGATGCGAGCACTGAATCCTACGCCCTGCTATCGCTAGACGCCATCAAGGCGTTCGATTCCATATACTGGGAGTGGTTATTAGCAGTTCTGAAGGAATTCGGGTTCGGCCCACGTTTTATCAGGTGGATCCGAATACTCTACACCGAACCAAGAGCACGGGTAAAAACTGGGAGACATGTGTCAGAAGTTTGGGAGATATGCAGAGGTACCCGTCAAGGCTGCCCGCTATCCCCCATGCTTTGCATACTGGGATTAGAACCCATAGCTATCTATTTTCGGAAACATTTTTTCGATGCCGGAATAAGGCTAGGGGCGATAGATCACATAATCTCACTGTACGCGGACGATGTGCTTTTGTATGTCAGGGACCCCCATCTCAATGTCCCAACCATGCTGGACGTCCTTGATAATTTTTCCAAAGTCTTAGGCATACAATTCAACAAGGCAAAATCCTGCCTATTCCCACTAGCTGGCCTTAGGGACAGATGCTCGGAGGAGCTTCCAACACTAGGGATACAGTGGCAGACCACCAAGTTCCGCTACTTGGGTATCCAGATCATGCACACTCCCCAACTGATACACGAACATAACACTAATGCAGCAATACCTGCGCTGCGCAGATCAATGTCCTTCTGGGCAAAGCTCCCACTGTCGGCAATGGGGAGAATTTCGGTAACCAAAATTATATTCCTCCCTAGGCTCTTGTATAGGTTCCAAAATGTGCAGTATGACATCAAGAACTCGTTTTTCCGCCTATTAGGGTCAATAACAGGAGATTTTATCTGGGGGCGGGGCAGGCACAGAATAGCACACTCCACACTAGTCTAAAAACACACTCAATGCGGAATCCAACTCCTGCACTTCGAAAAATATTACTTAGCAGCCCAACTCAGTTTTGTGTCCAAATGGCTAGCTGACGAGATCACATCCGAGACTCCCCTGCTACAGTCCCTGATTTCTCCACTGCAACTTAAAGAACTCATTTGGGTGCCACAACACCTGCTGAGTGACACACCCTTTATAGCCACTCTGGGGAAACAAATTTGGCAAAGAACGAAATCACTAAGAAATCTAACACACCTGTACTCCCCAGAAATACCACTGATTTGGTACCTGTGTAGGTCGGACTCGGACTTGTTGCATCTCAGGACCTGGGATAAGAAGGGGGTTTACATGTGGGGAGATCTATATGAAGAAGGCTCCTTTAAAGATTTCAACACACTACAGAACGTAGATGGGATACCCACTAGTCAATACTTGTGGTACCGAAAGATACGCGAAATAGCAACACACAAATGGGACACCTGGCCAGAAGAACCTGAATCTGATCCTCTCACAACTTTATTATATAACCTAGACGAGGGGCAGAAACCGGTCTCCCAAATATAGAGCCACCTCAACGATAACCCCAACCCAAAGGGAGAGACCCTGAAAAGCAAATGGGAAACGGACATTGGCCGAGAACTCTCGGAGGCAGAATGGTCCAGGGCGCTAATATTCCCTAAGACTGTGTCGAGAAACCACAGATTCCGCTTTATACAACTAAACATCCTGCATCGGACATATCTCACCCCACACAGATTGGCGACATTCAACAGAAATGCAAGCTCCGACTGTCCATGGTGCAGGGCGGACGGGGCTGACCTCATACATATGTTCTGGGAGTGCAACACAGTACAATCCCTGTGGGCAAAAGTCAAGCTGACACTTGAGAAAGCAGGAACCTCCAAATACAGATGGACTCCTGAAGAATGCATCCTAGGAACGTACCCTAGACCGGCCAAACTTAAGCATCTGGTGAAACTAATGGACCTATCGTGCCTTCTGGTCAAAAGATATATTGCCATGTCCTGGAGAAAGCCAGCAGGGCCCAGATATGGCGCCTGGCACAGCGAACTTATTAGATGGATTGATGCAGAAACTAAGGCTTGGGAAGATAGCGTTGCCAGATCTACCGATGAGTCCAGCTCCACCCTAGAAGCATGGAGAGAGATAGTTAGAACTATAACATACCCCTCAGACGATAAACCCCCATGAACAAACACTAACTAGACCATGCTGAACTGCAAAACTTAGAAACTCACGAGGGAGGCCCCCAAACACCTATGGAAACTGCTGCATTCAAGAACCCCCCCCCTCTATAACACCCCCTACAGAAGCCTTTGTAACTGTACGATGAAGACTGGATACGGAGACAGTTTATGTTAATGTTATCAGTTTACTGTTTATTGTTTGGAACGTTCTCTCATTCTATATCTCTTGCTTCCTCTCGCTCCCCCTCTCCCCCCTCTTTCTTTCTCCTCCTACCCTGCCTTCCTCCCCTTTCGCTCTTCCCCCTTCTTCACACCCCCCCCCCCACCTCTGATCACTATGATATTACTCCAAAGAGTTTGCATTATTTGGCACGATCGACCTGCCATGTGCCACTGTTTTTATGATAAATGCCAATAAACAAACTTGAAAATAAATGCAGTTGCATTACTCGACCCACCTTAGCAAAGATGTTCTTGCAGCACATATAGGGGAAGACTGGTTCTGTCCCAACTTGGCAGAATATTTTGGTGCCTTTAAGCACAACTGTATTGTCTGCCCCAAGTTCAATGCGGGTCACACGTTGTGCGAGGAGCAAAACCATGCCGAAATGAGCCCTTTCAATATCTACACACAGATTACATGGATAAGATTAAAAAAATGTAATGGCTACAGGTACATGCTCGGAGTAGAGTGCCCATTTTCTCGCTGGATCGAAGCTGGTCCATGTTCACACCCGATACCTTCAGTGCAGCGAAATTCCTTGTCAGAGAGGTGTTCCCACGGTGGGGTGTGTGCAAGGTCCTGCGATAAGATAATGGACCTTACTTCGTAAATGAAGTATTTGAGCATATCGCAGACCTGCTGGGGATTAAGCATACATTTCCCTTTGCTTATAACCTGCAAGCGAATGGGATTTGTGCACACCTCAATGGCCTGCTCAAAGCGAAAATAGCCAAGATAAAAATGATACTGAAAAGGGGATGGCTTCATTGCCTGCCATTAGCACTATTCACAGTGCACAATCAACCTGCATCTGATCACCATTTAGACCCTCATGAGGAGGCGACAGGACGACACATGCGCCTACCGCTTGCTACTCCCACTAGAGCGCTGACAGACGCCAAAATGTGCCATTGTTCTTGGTGATGAAATGCATGAATATATCGCTTCGATGATGGCTAGTGCCTCTTTTATTTCTCAACAGCTGAAGTCCTCCCAAAATTGAGCCTGGCGCCTATGGCGCCAGGACTGATGTCCAACATGAGCCTGGCGCCAAAGGCACCAGGACTGAGTCCAAAGAGCCCCTATAAGGGGCCGCTGGGCTTTTACCCGAGGGCATGATGCCTGCTTCCGGGGGTGCTGGGCCTGGCCTGGTGCTCCGGGGGTAGGCATCATGACAAAGGGGTTGAATGCCATAAAGGAAGAATTGAGAGCTGTCAGACTAATGACCCTGCAGATATGTTTTGGATCGCCTCACAGCTATGGAAGGAGGCATGTGCACAAAGATCGGCCCATCTTGCTGCATATACTAGCCTCCACGATGGAGAGAATGGAACCCTCACAGAACCTATCATGCAGTTATCAGATTTATATGCCAAGATGGAAGAAATAATGAGAACAGCAGGGGAAGATGAAGATTGTCTGATGTAAATCTTTTCCTGGGTACCGTCATGGATGGCCAATAGGCTGAAAGTACTGGTACCTGCTGTAGTGCTAGTACTACTGGCCTTCTGTGTCATCAGAGTAGCAATAACCCAGTGCAAGAAGACTATAAAGAAGACAATAGGGATGAAAATATTACTGGACGTAGACACAGAGGCAGACAGAGAGACACAAACTTTGGAAGTACTACAATCTCATATGAAGCAATGTCCTCTGTTCCTTCAAGGCTCAAGATTCACACATCCCCCAGATCCACATAACTAAGCGGACCGTTGAGTATGGTGCAAACCTGATGGAAAATGCTGCTGTATGACCTGGGGTTTAGATGAACAAGTGAAGTATGAAGGTCACCTGGGAGGAGTGGCGAAAGTATGGATTCCAAAACCATGCCTAAGCAGGGAAAACATCCAAGGAAGTGTGGCGATTGCTCTCCCAGAAGGGGGGGGGTTGAAGAGGGAAACCTAAACGTTGCCCTCGCTGCACTGGTCCCGCCCTCATCTCGACATCACAGAAATGAGAGGTGTACATCGTTCCTGGACCCCTCCTCCCCATCATCCATGTATCACAGATGTGAGAAACGTTATACACTCAAACAGCCAGTTAGATCCTATCCTGATGATGCAGTTAAAGAGCTACACCTGCAATGGATGCAGCAAGTCGACTGACTCTAACCACAAAGAACGAGGGTGACATCACAGCTAACACCATGACGTAGATGCGTTGGACGTAAAGCACTCACACATTCCTGCACAAAGGTGCACAGACACTTAGGCCGCATTACTCTTAGACACGAAGAACATGCTTATGACTCACTTAGCTAGCGGACTGACATACCTCTGCTATGCAGAAACCGCAAGTTGCACAAGAATACATATGAACTGCTTGCTGATGCTTAAACACAATTAACATGAACGGCCATGAAAACAAGGATGGAAGCCACAGCCACATTGAAATGAATGGGAAGACACTGGAAGGCATCGAGAACACAGGTAGACCTGACATGCTGACTTTGCTGAGACATGCAGACCAGGCTGTCAGTGCAGCTATTGTGCACAGCCTTGCAAAGGACATCAAGAGATGGAAAGTTTCAAGTTAACAGAAGAGATAGGACGCCTGCAGGAGTAAAAGTCAGAAAATTATGTTTGTGGTCCTTACACATGTGGCCTAAAACCTGCAAGACAGAGCCTATTTATTTGAGACCATCATTCCCATACAACCGAGAGCAGGATGACAAAGTAATACAATGTTGAAAACTTAGTGTTCTGTCTCAAGGATCGGAGATGGTAACTTGTTAGCCCACCTGAAGCTGTTCCCACCACCTTGAATAGTTGCTCATGGGTTGGTACTCCTCCAACGCGCCAGGGCTGAGAAGTCCCTTGCTAACCAATCCCTGTTCACCTTCCACACTAGCTCACACTTGACTGCAAAGCCCAATCACAGCACGTTAACCGGACATAACTGTAATTGTAACATTTAGTAGGTGGTTACAGAAGGAGCCACCAGATATTGCCTAGCCAATTGGGATACTAACTCCCTACGTACTCTTTATGTAGTTTACCTCACTAACCAATCCTGTGTTCCCTTGGGTTTTTGGCAGTGTAACCTTTATTTTGTGATGTCACAGGCCCTTAAAAGACTGTGACAAGCCTGGGAGCGACGAGAAAGTATTGGAAATTTGATCCATTAACTTGATCCATGTAACGAAAACTTTGAATAAATAGAGAATTGAATTTTGTCACATTGATGGACTCTTTTGTTTTCTGATTGGGGGATTTCCTCAGCCCAGTTCCTCTTGCTTATAATTGGGGAGATTTACAAATCCCTTGCCTGATTTCAGTTGCTTCACAGGTGGCATAACCCCCTGGCCAAGTTGGCTCAATTGTACTTTGGGATTACCGCTTGTTGTTGGAAATGTGGTTCCTCTAAGGCAGACTATTGACATATGTGGACTATTGACATTCAGTGGTACTGGCAGGATGTATTGTCCTGGATAGGGGAGCTTGATAGGGTTGTCAGAGGCCACTCCCCATTTTTGGGAGTTGAGGATGTGAGCGGGGAGATTCAGAGGCTTACCAACATGTCTTGTACTCTGTTGGTGGCAGCCAGAGCCTGCGTGGCACAGCCGTGGAAAAGGTCGACAGTACCAACCAAGCAAGAGTGGCTCATGAAAGTTAGGGATGTATACTCCATGGAATACTTGTCCCAATTGCTTGATGAGTCTACAGAAAATATAGAGGTGAGGTGGATCCCTTTTTTTGACAAATATAGTAAATAGATTGACTTTTTGTGAATGTCGTTTGGTGGTTGAGGATTTTTCACTTGTGTTGTCTTTAATGTCCAGAGAGAGTGAGAGTGAGAGGGAGGGTTAAGGAAGGAAGATGGGGATATATTGAATGTTGGTTATGACAATGGTTTATTTGCCTTGAAGGTTTGGTTTGTATACTCTGTGTGATGAATCTTAAGGTATCGTCACTGCTTTAGATGGGGAAGCCCCTTCCCATGAGGCCAGGGTGGTGAGGTCACTACTCAATAGTCCCCCTGAGGCTGGTACTTAGCAGGTGGATCTCATGGGGAGGGAGGACCCCATTCAGAGTAGTGATCATCTCGGGAAAACACAGTACCCCTTTGACCCTCCCACCTTATTTCAGAAACCCTCCAATTCCACACTACCTGAAGCTCCCATGTATATTAGCAGTATATCCCAAGTAAGAATTACTGGGACGAGGAAGAGGCCAGGAATAATGAAGATCACTGACCAGAACGAACGTACACACTCTAGTCTTTGGAATTATCCTATCAGTCAGCAGTCAATCAAAAGCAGCAAGGGAAGAGAATGACAGTGTTTTTGGCTTAGCATGGGCCGATAGCTTGGCCATGTATGTGCAGACCAGCAGATCAGACCGTGTCCAGAGGAGAGGCACACTCACGGAAGGCCCTCAAAGCAGAAGGCAGACCATAGTAGAGGAAATATACCAGCCAGTGACTGAGGCCACTGGAATGCAGAGAAGACACCATGAAAAGCAGAGGACAAGTGCGAAAGACCAGGGAAGGCCCCAATGAGCCAGAGAAGCCGCTAAAGCTCCTGGGAGACCTGCAAACAAGAAGAGGTTGTCAGCCAAAAACCTGCCGGCACTAGGGTGGCTAATCCCATGGTTGGGGAAACACAGAGGGTGCATGAGGTCCGAAGTACGGCAAACTTTACTTTGGACATTCTGACACAGACAGTTTCATTAGCTAGTTTTATTGAGGCAAGGAAACCCCTGTTAGAGGTAGGGTTAGTTAGGATTTCTTCCAACCCTCCCCCGGTTTTGTTTTTTATAACAGTCTTTGCCAATTAACTTTTAGCTCTTTTGTCTGAGTCTTACTCATACACCCTCACAACTCACATTCCTGTAAATGAAAATTGTAATAAACTTGAATTTTGAAAAATAACGTAGTCATTTACAAATAGAAGTACGTAAATGTGTACTTCAATTTTTCACACCGTCACACTTGATATAATAAGCTCTACTTTACCCCCCTGTTACCACTTCTTCCTGCTCTACCTAGATTTACTTCCATTGGAAAAAGAGGAATAATAAAGGAGACCTTCATCTACATCATCATACGATACCCCACTGGTGACATATAAAATCACATACAGTCATCAATCATCATATCACATGCTCTTATTTACATACAGCACTTTACAAACATATACAAACATCAATACAATTACGCACTGTGGAGATACAGCAGCTATATGCACATATGTTGACATAAGGAACAAATTCTCTGTCTCCTTTCTCTCTCTCTCACCCTTTCACCATTGCAAGTAAAATGCTTTGAATTGCTTTCTGATGTATGCAAGAAAGTGAGGTGTGATTTGCTGGCTGAATCCCTGACTAGAGTTGGAAATTAAGTGGCTTTATGAGATATGGCAAAGTTCATATATTTTTCTTTCTCATATATATTAACATAACAAACTTGGGTGGGAGAGATAGGCAAGGGACTAGAGGGTGCCCCACAGCTCTGCTGTAATACAGATATGCTGAACAATGAAGTATTGACTTGCCCGGCAGCTAGCAATGAACACATGTGCATTTAGAAGTCCTTCATTATGGTAAGGGGCCCACCAAGAGGGGAAAAGCTCAAATACATTAGAGCTAGGCAGCAACAATTAGAGGAAGGGAAGGAAATGCAGTAATTAAACCTGCATTGTAGAGCATACGTAAGATACGTGATATCTGATGTGTACTGTGCAGGGCAGCCCTCCTGGACTTATAGCCAGTCAGATAGCACAGCGAGTAGAACACTTGCTTTAACATCCGTGCAGAGCCTGCTGTCGCAGGTTTGAATACAGGCAGGGCCAAACTCAGCATTTCATCCTTCTGAGGTCTATAAATGAGCACCACACACCGTCGATAATAATAAGCAGCGCTCAGATGCACGAGGGTTTGTAGCACTATATAAATGCAAATTATTATTATTGTTATGGCTACCTTACACAGGCACTATAGTCCTTATCCACAACCAACAGATTGAGTGGGAAGATTAAGTTGGGAGATGGCCAGCTTTTCTAAGAGTTTGCCCAGGAAAAGACTGATGGAGATTGGGCGCTAGTTAGCCAGGCAGATGGGGTCGGCCGAGGGTTTCTTGAGAAGAGGCTGTACAAGAGCATGCTTCAGGGGGAAGGGAAAGATCCAGTGGTGAAGGAGTGACTGCAGAAGTTGGCCAAGGCTGTTCGAGGGTGTCAACATGGTCCTTGATGGTTTTGGAAGAACAGGGAAGAACCTGTTTTGACGAGACTTTCATGGATCGGATTTGTCTCGAAACCTTGTCAGGGGTGAACAGAATTAAGGCAGAGAAGGGGGAGGAGAGGTGGCCACAGGGGAGCGGACGTAGAGGAGAGAGCATAGAGAGGAGGAGATGAAGAGAGGGTGGACAGGATGTCCTGGGTTTTAGAGTGTCATGATTCATGCCTCTCATGTCCCCAGCCCTCCAAGATGTCAGGCTGGAGCCAGGCCACGATCACCTACATGGCCCTCAAGGGCCTCTCCATCCCTCCAAAGACCCACTTGCAGTCGACTTGGCGCTTGTGGCACCAGACTCACTCACTCCCAAAGGATAACATTGGGGATTGGACTTGTAGTGCATTGATGGTGATGGATGCCCCCACATATTTCAGTTCCCAGAACTGCATGTGCGGTCTAGTCTTTTGGGTGTGGTTCAGACCAGAGACACCTGGGATACCCAGAGACTATTTAAGCCACACCCAGGCTGAGAAACATGCTTTGCGTTTTCTGCACCTGCAGCGTGACACTTACTGTGTTCTGATCGGTCTCCAGTAGGCCTGCATCATTCTTCTCCGCTCAGCTCCTGCAAGAACAAGAACACCGCTAGGAACAGCCTCACCTTGCGACGCTTCTGCCCATCATTCATCGCTCCTTCTGTTCTGCGGGCATCTTCGGCGGTGTCATTTCCATCCCGGCAAGCCGCTTCCTAAGGAAAAGTGAAAAGAACAGAAAAAAGGCATTAGTAAGCATTCTGCAAATCTTTGCTTATTTTTAAATACTGTACGAGGTTCAAAAGCTTACCTGAATCCCAGCCGCTCTGGGGGAACTCTGTCTCCGGAACTTCTGATCCATCTGCAAGAGGGAAAAGACACTCCGGGTTAGCGTGGAAACATCGAGAGGCACCGCATACCGCGCTTACCCACCGCATTTTTTCTTCATAACTAGCATCCACGCTGAAAACATCGCGGCACCTAAAAGACACAGAAAAAGAACTCAGTTCAATGCAAATACGAAAGGGGTGCATCGCGCATCGCGCTCTCACTCACTTTATGCGCTACTCATCTCAGCAGCACGCCGCCATCCCCGGACACCGGCCATCATCTAAGGAAGGAAAGGAACGAAGTTAGAGAACTGTTCAAAAGACTCATTATACTTAGCTGTCGGACTCTTGCCAGTGAAGTAACTAGGCAGCAACGAGCCCGCATCAGTCAACGCGCCCCTACGCTGAAAGCAGGATTGAGAGCACACTATCCAAGAAAACAAGGTGATCTGTGGATCAAAGGGAAGGGTTGGACCCAGGGAAGAAGGGGTTCAAGCACACAGAGACAATAGGGAGTTAAACTCTACCAATCCTGTGTTTCAGGCCCAGTCTCCAGTCGAATAGCCTCCAGGGAAGGGTTTGAGGTCGTAAGAGGTCAGAACAGGCTGAGTGACGTCACCATGGATACCAGGTGTACATTACATAGAGATGAAATGAGATGCCATGGCCATGCAGAGGTCCTGGGAGTGGACAGGAGAGGTAGAAACTGCAAGAGGGTTGGCCAGCAGAGTTGATTGATGCCGCGGAGACGCAGGCTTGGATGTGAGCTCTCTTCTTAGTGCGAACAGAGAGCTGGTATTGCCTTTTGAGCAGGCAACAGGCCAGTTTGTCAGAGGATGCAGAAGATGCCAGCCATTTCCTCTCAGCCACCCTACACTTGCGTTTAAGGGTGACAAGGTCAGAGTCGTACCAGGAATTGCACTTGGCTTTGGGCTTCAAGCAGATCCTCATGCCAGGGGCAAGTACATCGAGAGTATCAGAGATAGAAGAGTGGAGCATGGAAAGGGCTGTGTCAGGATGTGAGTCAGCCAGAAGTGGAGAAGGGGGAGAGAAAGTGGTGACGAAAGCCTCAACTGACATACGCTTCATGGTTTGGATGATGGAGAAGGTGGGTGGCAGTGTGTGGGTTGGCTAGGCCTGAGGCCAGGAGACAGAGAAAGCCTGAAAACAAGACATTCAAAAGAGGAGTAGGCCTGCATAGGAATGCTTCGGGGCAGAAGTCCACTCTGGGAAGATCAAGGCTACACCCCCACCGGAACGGTTGGATCTGGGGGCAGAGAGGATCATGTAGCATCAGGGAGGAGAGTGTTGAAGCTTGTGACAGAGCTGGCCATGAACCATGTCTTGGTGTGACCAAAGACATCAAGGTTGAGTTCTTCCAGGAGAGGGCAGATGTCAGAGGGGTGTTTGACAGCTGAGCGAGAGTTGAGAGTGGCTATATGGAGAAGGTTGCCACCCTTGAGAAATGTACGGGCAGGGGTACAAATCAGAGGTACTCCCTGCGGAGGTATAGAAGGAGCCCGAGGGAGGGCAGAAGAGGAAGGAGGATAGGGCAAGGTAGCCAAGGAGGAGGATGAGGGCACCAGAGAGAAGGCAGAGGGGGGGAGGCAAGTAAGCCAAAGAAGGGAGACTTCCTATGTGTCAACAAGCAACAACACGACTAAATAGCTTAGAAAAATGTATCTGAAACACAACTGGATTGGAGAACATTTTGACTTTGTGTCTAAAGTGCACAGTAATTCTAAAATGTAACCTTGATGTAGAACAAGGTTTAGTGAATGAAGCAATTGGTACAGTTGTTGGCTTCCAAACATATCCACATGACAACCACTTTCAGTTTGACAACATCTACTTTGGCCGAACAATAGCATGTTTCCTTCTTTTCAAAGACATGTACGTACGCAGAGAACAATTTTCTCTATCTTTTGCATATTCTGTCATTATTCACAAATCACAAGGTCTAACCCTAGATCAAGCATTGATTGACATTGGCAGCACAGTCTTTAAAGAAGGTATGAGTTACAAAGCACGTTCACGTCTGCGTACACTCAGTGGGCTATTCCTAGTTAACTTTGATGCAAACAAAGTCAACGCTGACATTCCTTACATCCTGGAATATAACAGGCTAAGTGCACTATACACTCCATATCTAGATGTGTACCTTGTGCTTCCAAAAAGGAAACCTTAAAAAGGGAAATAATACAAGACGAATCTATAACAGATCTCCCAACAATACCACTAAAGAAACAACAACTGAATCATGAAAGCATGGTATCAACAGTAACACAAACACAAGTGACCACAGTTCAAGGGTTTTTTATTGAACTTTTGCAGGGGTGTGACAAGCACTTATCTAAACCTAAATCTAAAGATGAGAACAAGCTACAACCATCAAATAATAATAATGCAGTCCTAGTGGAGTCACATCAAAATAAAAGGCCCTATTCTAAAAAACCTATTGCCAATCCATATCACTAAATACAAATAGTGTGGGATGAAGTTCATGGAAAAGAAAGAAGTGTTCACAAAATGATGTCAGGATAATTGGGACGTTGGCCTCCCTTCCCCATGTTTTCAGCACGGGCTAAGGTGCTTCACTCAAGAAAAATGCATACTCTGGCTTCTGCAGTGTGAGGATACAGTTCAATCTTTACTGTTCAGGACCTTTCTGGGTCTAAGCCTCTTTACTACTTGTAAGTCTCTAGACTCAAAAAGGCCTGCTGTGCAAAAACAATACATAAACATTATTTTACTTTCAAATGTATTCAAAGTTGGGTGTTCACCCTGGATCCCCCTCAGCTGGGCTCAGATCCTTTTCCTCATAAATTCCAAGTAGGATCCCCCTCTTCCGGTCTCAGATCCCTTTTAAACCAATGTTCAGAGAATTTTTTCTCAGTTGACTCAGATCCCTTTTAAACCAAAGTTCAGAGAATTGTTTCTTGGGTGACTCACGGTTCACCACGGATCCCCCCTTTGCCAGGCTCATATCCCTTTCTTTCGGTCAATTAGTCTCTCTCAGCCGGGCTCGGACCAATTGTGATTTACCTTAAACTATCGAAGACTTTCGAATTTGAACAGGGTTCAGCTTGACCCGTTGCATGACCACTTCAATTTCGTTATTCCTTTTTCTCTCACTCCGCATCAGTTGGATACCTGACAGAGACTTTGGAAGGAGCGCCCAAGTGGCGCTGAATCACTCTGTGTATGGTATCTTTTGTTGGCCTTCCAAAGTTCAAAATGTAAAGTTCAAATACTGCTTTGGTTCCAATTATATTTGCTTCACTCTTTGCAAATGCCTCACACACTGTTCTCTTTTTACAATGTTGCCGCTTGCAACCTTGGTTCAAAACACAAGCTGGTTTGATAGTCTCTCCGGCTCACCGGCTTTGCTGTCTTTTCTGATGCCACTTAGTTGTAGCAGCCAAAGAAAGTACCAGAGTGGCAATCGCTCCTCCCCATCTTGGTTATCGACGCCGGAGAGCCTGGGTACCTCCAACACACTGAGCAGGTTTGATCAGCCTGAGTTCCTGGTCTTCGGTTTTTTACTTTCCAAGGCTCATGAAAATACCAGGCTTTAGAGGTCACGGGTACTTCCCTCCTTGCGACTCTCTCTGGTCTTGCCGCCTTTCTCCTTGTATTAAACTGCCATCTTGGAACTGCTGTTTCCATGTGAGGTTTGTCTCACTCAGAGTGTGTTTTCATGCTCCGCCTTTTATCCATGTGGGAAAGCATGATGGAAGTCAGGTGTGTGCAATTATCTGTAATTGCCTGACCTTGCCTGTCAATGGTGTTGGGACATGTCAGTTATACAGCTCTGGTGTTGGTCCGTTGTTCCTCAGGGTGAACTGTCAGTGAGAAAGTGTTTGTGTCGGAAAAGGGGGTGGAGGGTGTATTCCTAAGTATCCTACCTAGTATGATGGGGAAAAGGTGTTATTGGGAAGGGGACATCGCTCTCCGGTGTCCCACTTCCACCCCCCCGAGGACCCGTCATCCAGGTGATCCTCCCACACTGGTCCACCCCCAGTAACTGGATCCCAAAGTGATAGTTGTGTCCGGCCACCTGGATGACAGATCCCTAGTCATCACTAGTGGGTGAGACACCTTCAGGTTTCTCACAATCCATACTAAATTCTGAATCCATTGCATTTCACCAACTTCTGCAGAATGCAAATCACTGCATATTATGCAATTTTTGCAATTCAGACAATCGTTCCACCATACAAATAAACACATATATAGGGCCTCATTACGACCCAGGCGGTAGTGGGTTAACGGTGCCGGAAGAGCTGCCGGCGCTGTTAACCCCCTACCGCCTCATCACGAGGTCTGCTCACGGGACCCGCCAAAGATGCCTGGTTAAACCAGGCATCCTTACTGGGTCCCGCGAGCAGACTAGGATGCTAACAACAGGCCTGCCATTAACGGGACCGCTGTTAGCATCCTCCCCATTCCCATTGAGGCCTATGGGGGCTCAAATGGGAATGGGGATGTACCGGGTCCGGGTTCCTTGAATGGGGAAATAACGGGCCCTCCAAGGTCGGAATGGCCTGGTATTTCCCCATTCAAGGAACCCGGACCCGGTACCTGGCTAAAAGTGGCATGGCTACCTCCATACTCGGAATGAGGCCCATAGCCAATATGTTATACTACTGCTTCTAAGGTACAATGCAGATGGTACCAAAAATAACTATAAACTTATAGGCTTCCCACACGGCCAAGTATCTCTTGGAAACAAAACCTTCACAGCATTAGGTATAATATACTACACTGGTGCCACAACCACTTCAGGACCCTATACTGCACATGTCAAAAAAAGAAGTGGTTGGTTTCAATGTAACAACACCTCTTCTGTTATTCCAAGCATAGGTTACCAGCAAATCTAACAAATGCCTACTTAATATTCCTTCAACCCAGATTTTGTCACTAAACTACACCACAATTAACAGTATACAACAACAGATATCTAACTACAATCAGAATACTACAACAGTACTTTTAAAAGTCAATATAGTTAGAATACGACAACAGGTATCTAACTACTTAAAAAATACCATCTATTGTAAAATACTTCAAATTGTTATCACAATTCTTATTATCTTCTAAACTCTAATGTAGTTAGAATACGCCAACAGGTATCTAATTATTTTAAGCATTCCCCTAATCACAACATACTTCAAACAAACATACTCTGACAATTACACTCACATAATTGTAATCAGGTTTTTTAATCCAATATGGATTTTTTTTCCCCCCAATGATCCTTTAATGTCAATACAACAGCAGTGTGTCATACACTAATGTTTTACCAAACATAGTACTTAGAATGTACTGATTATGAGAGTCTAGAAAAGTAAATGTATATGTAAAAGTGAATACAATTAAAGCTTTCAAACTATCCTGCTTAACAATTATACTGTTTTTTATCCACAGAACATGAACCAGAAATTCCACCTTCAGAACTCTATGAAACTAAGTAACCATACCAGGTATAATCAAATACATATTCTATAAGCACTGTCCTTAATTGGACTACAATCATAAATACCATATACAGTTCAATTATATAATTCCACCATATTGCAAACACTTTATACTCCCACTAAATTGCCTATAATTACTATACACATATCACTACTGTAGTAGTTGTGGCCAGTGGCCAGATGTGGCCATTCCCCAAGAATCTGTCCATAATTAACCATATAACAAGTATGTACAATACACTTTCAAATAACTCACCCATAGCCCCCAGCCATCCAAATGATGTCCGCACACACGAAAATTGACCGCAGACTCTGCAGCATCTGCCGACCCTTTTTTCCATCTATAGAAGCAGCTCATAACATTTTTATTCCACTCACCTACCCAAACCCTCTTTCACCCACCAGATAAATCAGAATATGTTTCCCAAGCAGTCTGCTCATACCACATATCTGCTGTAACTAACTCATGGTGGCAACAGTAAAGACAGGCACAAGTGATCACAGTTCAATGGTGTTTATTAAACTGAATATCCAGATTGGAAAAACGCATAATCTAAATCTAAGATGGGCTTTGACCAACAAATGAAAAATAAGGCAGTTCTTGTGGCATCTTTCCAAATCAAAAGGGCCTATTCTAAAAAAAAGATTGCCAAACCTCACAACTAAATACAAAAAGAGTGTGGGATAGGATTCATAAGAAAGAAAGAAGTGTTCTCAAATAATATGTCAGGATGCAATAGCTGGGGTCTCCCTTCCCCACATTTTGAGCATGGGACAAGGTGGAACCTCGGAGCACAGCACACTCTCGAGCTTTCTCAGCATGAGACTACAGTTCATTCTTAGCTATCAGGAGCCTCGATGGTCAAGTGTCTTTTCTCTCAACAAATATTAGAATAGCCGTTCATGGTGTGCGGCTCCCTTCCCCACGCTTCAAAGCATGTGAAAGGTGATAAGGAATAGTATTTCCACAAGTGCCGGGGGGGAGCAATTCTCTTACCCCTGATCTTTCTTGTTCTTCTGGTCTACTGAGTGCCAAGGGAGACAATCCACTTCCCCAGGTCTTTCTCTCTATAAGACTCAGAGACGACAATTCAGCTTGCACATATCAGGACCTTTCGCTGGTTAAGTCACTTCTCTAGAGAAAAGTCTCTTGCCTCCCAGGGCCTGATGCCTTAACAAAATATAAACAAAAAGTTCCTTCTGTTCCGATTATACTTGTGTGATGTTTCTTCACCCCTGTGGCGCCCTCTGCCGGACTCGGACCCCTCTCGATGATCAGCCTCCTTCAGGTTCACTCTGGCTTTTCACAAAAAAAGTTCACCTGTTGACTTTCACAAGTCTTATTGTCTTTTTACACAACACTCAATGGATACTCATCAGTCTGGTTCACTCTTATCCTTCTAACATTCTTTAGCGTATCATGCTTCACCCTTTCTGGTCGGCATCACTCCGTCGGGTTCACTCTTACCAACTACACAAAGTTCTTTCAACTTTTCACCTTAGCAGGATTCGCTCCCTTTTGCTTTTCAATGATTTGTTGGTCAAAGACTTTCAACCTTATAAAGGATTTTGCTGGACCCCTATATGACCACTTTTGACCTTCTGTTTTCAGCTCTCCTAATGCCTTCTGTTATCGGGAGTTTCAACAAACACACGATTAGCCGGAGTGTCTCTGAGTGAGCACCCACGTGGTACTAGACCCCTCTTCAGCTGGTTTTCCCTATATATTAACAGTTCTTTGAACCTCCCTTAAATTGCTACTTTGCAGCTTTCGTTCAACACAGTTCAGTTTCTTATGAACTCTCCCCTCGACTCACTGGCTGTGATGAACCGCTTGGCCTTTCTAGTGTCTGGGTTGGCATCTGCTGCAGCACACTCAGGCTATTGTTTGCGGTCTTATGTTTCCTTCTGCGGATGCTTTGTGGGTCTGGGTCAGAAAAGGCAAGGTTGCTTCTCTGTTTGTTGCCCCTCCGGTACTCGCTGCCTTTCTCCTCCTCTTGAACTTCCATGCTTGTATAGCTCTCTTGTTGTGTGGTCTGCGTTGCTCTCCGTGTGTTTTGGTGCTCCACATTTTATCCCTGTGGTGAAAGGAAAGGGCTGTCAGGTGGTGTGATTCTGGTCAATTGCCTGACCCTTGTTTTGGGACATGTTAGGTAAACGGCTCGGGTGTTAGTCCGTTGTCTTTTGTGGTGTGTGAAAGGGTACATGTTGAAAAAGGTTTGGCAGTATTTCTGAACATCTTACATGGTAGGATGGGGAATAGGTGTTGGATGGAATTATAACCCTCATACTGGGAGGGTTGGTAAACTTAAAAGGATGAGTTTGGTAGGGTTTGTGAAATACACAGGACTGATCGGGCTTATTGTCATGAAAGGAACAGAGGGAATTGTGGGAACAGTAGTGTTTGTGTTTTGTGAAAGTAGAGTGGGTGTCCGGGAAAGAATAATCATAGGGACGTGGAGAAGAATGGTTGGGATATTCGGGTAGGGATAAGGAAAACAGGGATTCTGGAAGAGATGGTTTCTGAATGCAACAGGGTTTGAGATCCTAAGAGATTTGTTATAGATGGATGGGGCGTTGGATTTGGGCAACAAAGATTCCATGAGAAGAAGGGAGGGTGATGTGGTACAGCCTACAGAAGCCTCAGGGACTCCTTCCTCCTCACCTTCTTCCCCGGTATAATACTACGTCTCACCTGGGGCATTTTCCTGAGCTCAACCCTGGGCTCCCCTACCCAGGTGATCCTCCCTCACTTGTCTGCCCCCAAGGATGGGATCTGAGAGTGCCGGCCTTTCCCTAACCACTGGAATAAGGGGTTCTCGAGGTCTACTTGGGAGAATACCCTCATGGTTCTCACACTGCTGACTGCTACAACACCTGCACGCCCTTTTTACACCTACAAAAATAGCCCCATATCATCTTGTTTTTACTCCCCCACAGTCCCCAGTCTCTTTTTCCACCACCAAATAACTCAAAATTTGTTTTCCACATTTTTCCCCAAAGCAATGTCCGAGGTCAGTCACGACTGTCCACAGATGCAACATGGCAGGCGTTTCGGAAAATATGCCGCACCTCACACTTTTCACCGTCCAATCAGCGGCCGTGTCCAATGTCCGTGGACATCACGCCACCCTCTGGACCAATCGAAGGCCCGTCCACTGAGCGAACATGCAAGTGAGTCTGCGGACCAAACCCAGTAATCACGAATTTAATTTTATCTACTTTTTGACCACTTTAAAAAGAACTACTGGATGGATTTGCACCAATTTTACAAAAGCATGCTTTCGGGACCAAGCCACTGCTCCTGCCCCAAATCTAGTGAAAAACCATCCAGCAGTTTGGGTTGTAGGCGTGTGCACATTTTATTTTCCATTGTGTTTATGGGAAAACCACAATGTTGACACCCCTCTATAACTTTGCCCCTCTCTCACCGATCTTCGCAGAATCAATCTGACGGGGCCATGTACTTTGTTTCCAAGGTTTCCCAAGGATTCGTTCAAGGGGGGCAAAGTTATAAGCCCCCCAAAAAAATGCTTTTCCTATGGATTGATCAACTGAACTATAACTACAGGGATGCTACAGCAGGCAGTGTAATATATATATATATATAATATAGGCTGGCGACCGCCGCCCTATAGTTAAGGTGAGTCGGATTCCAACACAAACACCTCAAAATTCAATTGTTAACTTTTGATTCGACTAAGAGATTTGACAAAAATTTAGGAAGTGATTAAGGACTTGCGCCCACCCCAGACTACAAAGTTTCGTAAAGATTTGTTAAAAAATAAAAGTTATTAAGACAAAAAAATGTTTTTCCCAAAAGTGTGTCCTACTTCCCATTCATTTTCCCATAGACAAACAAGGCACAGTTTTGTCAAAAAGCACAGCCCAAACCGGTGGACGGATTTGGACCAGGTCCGAAACAACTTGGGCACTAAGCATTGACTCGTAATCCATGCATAGTTATTTAAATATTTGATAGAGAAGGGGGTGCCCCTTCTCAAAAATAGATAGCTAGATCTCAGGGATTTACCCAATACAGGGTGTTTTTAGAACTGAAACAGCTGCCATCTTGTTTATCTCTCGATGTAAAAGATTACCGCAGCTTCGCCGAGGATATGGGAAAATGAAATGCAGGAAAAAAGCAGTTTGCAGGTAAAAACATGCAAATGCCATCCGGCTAGAGATGGGGGTGGGAGGGTGGCTAGAGGGCACCAAGTGAAATTTGGGAGTTGGAGGGGTTCTAGGGACTGAGTTTGCAACACAAAGCTTTCTGTAGCCTCGGCTATAGCCCTGAATAGCTGGCTATAGCCCTGAATAGCTGACATTGCAAAGCAAACTCCAGGTTGCCCACCCATGCAGTAACCAGGACAGACCCTGCTTAGCTTCAAAGTGAGGAAGGGGCCAGGCTCCTCAAGCCATGTTGCCAGATATAGCCAAAGTTACAAGACCACTTAGAGAAATGGGCTGGCCCTTTCTTTGCTTTGAAGCTAAGCAAGGTCGGTCCCGCTTTGAAGCTAAGTAAGGTCAGTCCCGGTTACTGCATGGATGGACAACTGAATGGGCATCCAAATTATTATTTTTTAAAACCGTGCTACTGTCAGTCCTTGAACATTTTGCACTCAGAGACCATTTTTTGCCTTTTGCTGAATTGCATTCTGGTGTTTGTAGTCTCCTAGTCCATGATTAAAAAAATATATTATTACACAGCAACAGTGCATTTCCCATCCCTGTAGTAACTGGGACGAACCCTGCTTAGCTTCAAAGCGACGAACCCTGCTTAGCTTCAAAGCGAGGAAGGGGTCTGCCCCCTAAGACCACGTTGCTTAATAAATGAGCCCACCTTAAAAGAACACTAAGAGAAACATGGCCTAAGGGTGCTGGATCTTTCCTTGCTTTGCAAGTAAGTAGGGTCGGTCCCAGTTACTGCATGGATTGGAGACAGTCCACAGTCCCAAATGCTGTGTGCTTTCTTAGTTTTAAATATCTCATAACACACAGCCTCCGCATATTTTATTTTAAAACTGTGCTACTGTCAGTCCTTGAAAGCTTTGCACTGACAGACAATTCTTTTTCTTTTGCTGAATTGCATTCTGGTAACTGCAGTCTCACAGTCAAGATGGGGGGAATAATGCCACAATTGTACACTTTTTGCCTAACATAGTTCTATATGGAGTTATATATTTGAGTGACATTATGGTATATGTACTTTTTAAGTTAGCTTTATAAAGCAGAGTTTTGTTGAAAGCCAGACATGGTGATGAGGAGGGTTCCCCTCCACATCCCCATGTCTGTCTTCCAACAATGATGACAGGGCAAGTAACTCATGAGCATTTTCCCACAATGTGGCAAGAGTGCTTATGATCCTGGACACTGGTGCAGTTATTTTCCCCTGATTGTGGCTGCTTTTCAGGGCACCAGTAAAGGAAACATGTGGGTGGACAGCGCAACTTTTTTTTCAGAGGGTGGACGCAACCCCTTGTTTTATTTTGAGGTTGGCAGTATTTTACTCAGGTGGTCAAGTTCCCAGTGCAGACTCTTACCCACAAGACCACAAGCACTTGTTTCGTATTGGGATTTTGTATTCCATGGACTATATCGCTACAGATTGCTGGGTTTAAAAGGTGAGCACCTTTTATACTTTGCTAGCATATTTATTGGAAGATTTCCTCTCAGGCTATTTTTCTGATTTTGATGACTGTTTTTAAAAATCCAATACTCTTTTGTCTTGCACACTTTCTTCTCGGGAGAAGGACAATTGAACTACATTTGTATATTTCACTTTAAAATATATGGTCACTTACTGTGCGTATATTCATGGGTGCCAGCTTTTGATTTTCACAATGGGGGCAAAAGTACCTAGGCATATTTTTTTTTTTTGCAGCTGATTAATTTGTTACCCTTTTCTGTGCTGCTTAAATGTGGTTAGTTGGGGTCGTGCGATGTATCACAGCAGTCACCAAGAGAGCAACCATAAAACAAGGGGCTTCTAGCATGTTGCTTAACAAAAGTGTGTGATCCTCTGCAAATAATTTAATTTCACTGCGCATTGCCTAATAACATACATAACAATATCACTCTCAAAATAGGACACAATCAGTTTGTGATTCATGAATGTCTTTGAGCCATGGGTTGCAAGTTTTTTAAAATATAGAGTGACCGCGCCAAAGGCTGTGCCGACTGACCATGGCCGAAGACCTTGCTAGTGGTCTGGAAGCGTTCTTAAAATCTATGTAATAACAAAACCCTTGAAATTCAAGGAAAATAATATAGTTGCAGGGACGTTAAGGTAAGCACTACAGTGTAACAAAACCTTTGAAATTCAAGGAAAAAACTTTAGGTGCAAGGACGTTAATATGAGAACTTAACGCAACAAAACCCCTGAAATTCAGTTAAAGCCACCTTAACTTCACGCCCCCTGTTACCCAGCCTATCACCACAATGATGACATCACAGATCACATCACTAATTACATGTTGTATGACAACACTGATGACATTACAAATCACATCACTGATGACATCACTAATTACATTGTATATAACTGATTACATTAATAATGGAATTAGACATAACATACTTTATAAGTTATCTTATGAAAACTTTGATTACCCTTATAACAATTTAGGCCGTGGACTTGGCCATGACAAAGTCTGGGGTCACTGGCCAGCACCAAAGGCCATAGCTAGTGGTTTGTTAGTGTTCAAAAATCCAACGTGCATGGTTAAAAGCCATGCCTAGTAACCAATCACTGTTTTAAAATATACAGTGGGCAACGTTGAAAGCTGTAGTCAGTGGCCATGGCTAAAGGCCATAGCTAGTGCCCATTAATATGTTAGAATATACAGTGTCCACAGCCAAAGGCCGCAGAAGACCATGGCTAGTGGCTGGTTAGTGTATATAATATACAGTGGGCACGTCTGAAGGCCATTATTTATTGCATGTTATTATTTTAAAATATACAGTGAACATGGCCAAAAGATGTACAAACTTCTCAGGGTCCATTTATATGTTAGAATATGTGGTGGGCACAGCCAAAGATAGTGGCCACTGCCCAGTACTGTACTAAAGGCCATGGCTAGTGCCTTATCAATGTATATAATATACAGTGGACACTGTTGAAAGCTGTATCCACTGGTAAAGGCCAATATCTATGATTGGTAGCCTGTTAGTGTTTTAAAATATTCAATGCACATGGGTGAAGGTTGTGCCCACTGTCCATAACAGAAGGCCATGACTAGTACTGATTCATGTGTTAAAATATATTTGGCCATGCACACTGACCATCGCTGAAGGCTATGCTTAATGCCAGTTACTGCTGTAATGTAGTTAGTGATATCATACGTGATGTGATCTGTGATGTCATCATTGTGGTCAGAGGCTGTGCAACAGGGAGCCGAAGTTAAGGTGACTTTGGTTGAATTGTAGGGGTTTTGTTGCGTTATGTTCTCACCTTAACGTCCCTGCAACTAAAGTTTTAATCCTTGAATTTCAAAGGTTTCGTTATGATGTATTGTTCACCTTAATGTCCCTGCAACTTAACATTTTCCCTTGAATTGGACGGCCTGTGGTAGCGGGCGTGTAGTTATGGTTAAGTTGCTCAAACCATAGGAAGAGCACTTTTGGGTGGCTTAAAACTCTCCCCGCCCCCCCCGGACGAATCCTCACGAAACTTTCCAAAAAGAGTATATGGCCCTGTCAGATTGATTGTGAAGTGTGGTGAGGTTCCGTCCAGGAGGGCAAAGTTATAGGGGGGTCCCAAAATGTGTGGTGTTTCCCATAGATAAAATGGAAAAAAATCTTTGCTCATGCCTTCAGCCCAAACCGCTGGATGGATTTTCACCAATAAATTGCGCCAGGAGGGGCGGCTTGGTCTTGAAAGCATGCTTTTGTAAATTTGGATTTGGTGTAAATCCGTCCAGTAGTTTTTTTTGTTAAACAGCCAAAAAGTAGGTAAAAAAATGTGACATCTGGGTTCCGTCCACAGACTCACTTCCTTGTTCTGTCCACGGACGGGCCTCTGATTGGTCCAGAGGATGCGTGATGGCCGCGAACAACAAATGCGCCTACTGATTAGTTAATAAAAAACTTGAGGTGCATCAAAAACTTTTGAAACAGTCACCATGCAGGATCCGCGGCCAGCAATTACATTGCAGTAAAGCATATTCAAAAAAACACAACATTGCGCTTGTCAGACTAATGAGCAAGGGAGGTGAGGGGTGATGAGGATGGGATGGGATATGGACACCCATACTTATTTTTGAATTATAAGGTTGGTGAAAAGCATTTTTTGGATGGCTTATAACTATGGCGCCACTCAATAAAACTGCATGGAATTGTGTGGTATCATGTTGGACCTAACCCTGAATATTTCTGCAACATTTGGTGCTGTTTCGCTTAGAGGGAGCAAAATTAGAGGGGGGTCTTAAAACATTTGAAAGGCTTACAATAAATTTATTTCCGGTTGACAAATCTGCACAAAGGTTTGCAAAACGATTTTAGACCTAGGTTTGAATGGTTGTGCAAAGTTTGGTGGGATTTTATCAAGAGAGGGCAAAATTAGAGGGGGGGTCTCATTATATTTAGATGGCATATAACTTTGTTGCCATTTGACGTATGTGCACACAAGATTTCAGAAAGATTATAGACCCACCCTTGAATGTTTGTGCAAAGGTTGAATCAATTTTGTCAAGTGGGGGATAAGTTATATTATTATTTTATGTATGCACATTTTGACACTTTTCAAAAAATAAAACATGGATGGATTTGCAACTAAGTCATGCAAGGAGCATTGGCACAGTCCTGAAGGTATGGTTTTGCAAATGTGTGTTTGATTATTTGAAAAGTGTAATAGTGTAGGTCCAAAAAATAGTGATATACCTTTGGTGACTGAGGTATAGCCTGTGGCCTTGGGCAGTGGCCAGATTGTTCGAGTCAGACATGGCCACGGTAGTGGCCATTTAGTTATGGTTAAGTTGCTCTTTCCATAGGAAGAGCACTTTTTGGGCAGCTTATAACTTCGCTCCCCCTGGACGAATCCTCATCAAAGTTTGTATATGGCCCACTCTGAATTTTTTTGCAAAGTTTGGTGAGGATTCGTCCGGGGGGGGCAAAGTTATAGGGCGGGTCCCAAAACTTTTTTTTTTCCCATAGACTGAATGGGGAAAAAACTTTGCTTGTGCCTACAGCCCAAACCGCTGGATGGATTTTCACCAAATTTAGACCAGGAGTAGCAGTTTGGTCCCGAAAGCGTGCTTTCACACATTTGGTGAAAATCCGTTCAGTAGTTTTTTTTTAAATGACCAAAAAGTGGGTCATAAAAAATTAGTGATATCTGTGTTCGGTCCGCGGACAGTGTCCTGATTGGCCAATCGGCTTGCGTGATGTCTGCGGACATGCAACGTGTTCTCTGATTGGACGGCGTGGAGTGTGAAGCGCGTCAGATTTTCGGTAGCGCCCGCCATCTTGGATTCGCGGACGTCCGCAGGCAGCGCAGTGAAACTTGGTTTAAAATGTCTATTTAGTAGAGTGTGTTGGTGTGTAAGAGTGTTTGGGGAGGTTGGGAGAGTTTGAGATAGGTTAAATGTTGTGTTTTTTTATGTGGTGGATGCTCTTGTTGTGTTCGATTTGTCTGCGGACAACACGGCTGTTCTGAAATGTTCTAAATAAACTAAATGGGGGGGTGTTCTGAGGATGCAATATGTGTCCGTTTTGTTCGCAAGCAAGCTGAAACTGTTCTAAGAACACTCGCGGTGTCCTGAAATGTTCGTAAATAAACAAAATGGGGGTGTCCTGAGGACGGTGTCCGTATTGTTCTCTGGTAAGTTGAATGTGTTCTGAGAACACTTGTGGTGTCCTGAAATGTTTGTAAAAACACAAAATGGGGTGTTCCGAGGACGCTGTCCGTATTGTTCGTTGTGAAGTTTAAAGTGTTCTAAGAACACTCGCGGTGTCCTGAAATGTTCATAGGGGGTGTCCTGAAGACGCTATCCGTATTGTTCTCTGGTAAGTTGAATGTGTTCTAAGAACACTCGTGGTGTCCTGAAATGTTCGTAAATAAACAAAATGGAGGTGTCCTGAGGACGCTGTCCGTATTGTTCGTTGGGAAGTTGAATGTGCTCTAAGAACACTCGCAGTGTCCTGAAATGTTCGCAAATAAACCAAATAGGGGTGTCCTGAGGACGCTGTCCGTATTGTTCGATGGGAAGTTGAATGTGTTCTAAGAACACTCGTGGTGTCCTGAAATGTTTGTAAATAAACAAAATGGAGCTGTCCTGACGACGCTGTCCGTATTGTCCGTTGGGAAGTTGAATGTGTTCTAAGAACACTCGCGGTGTCCTGAAATGTTCTTAGGGCGTGTCCTGAAGATGCTGTCCGTATTGTTCGCTGGCAAGTTGAATGTGTTCTAAGAACACTCGCGGTGTCCTGAAATGTTCGCAAATAAAAAAATGGGGGTGTTCTGAGGACACTGTCCGTATTGTTCTCTTGCAAGTTGAATATGTTCTAAGAACACTTGTGGTGTCCTGAAATGTTCGTAAATAAACAAAATGGGAGTGTCCTGAAGACGTTGTCTGTATTGTTCGATGGCAAGTTGAATGTGTTCTAAGAACACTCGCAGTGTCCTGAAATGTTCGCAAATAAACAAAATGGGGGTGTCCTGAGGACGCTGTCCGTATTGGTCTATGGCAATTTGAATGTGTTCTAAGAACACTCGTGGTGTCCTGAAATGTTTGTAAATAAACCAAATGGGGGTGTCCTGAGGTTGCTGTCTGTATTGTTCGATGGCAAGTTGAAGGTGTTCTAAGAACACTCGTGGTGTCCTGAAATGTTCGTAGGTGGTGTCCTGAAGACACTGTCCGTATTGTTCGATGGCAAGTTGAATGTGTTCTAAGAACACTTGCGGTGTCCTGAAATGTTCGCAAATAAACAAAATGGGGGTGTCCTGAGGACGCTGTCCGTATTGGTCTGTGGCAATTTGAATGTGTTCTAAGAACATTCGTGGTGTCCTGAAATGTTCGTAGGGGGTGTCCTGAAGACGCTGTCCGTATTGTTCGCTGGCAAGTTGAATGTGTTCCAAGAACACTTGCGGTGTCCTGAAATGTTCGTAGGGGGTGTCCTGAAGATGCTGTCCGTATTATTCGGGGGTGTCCTGAGGACGCTGTCCATATTGTTCGTTGTCAAGTTGAAAGTGTTCTAAGAACCCTTGTGGTGTCCTGAAATGTTCGTAGGGGGTGTCCTAAAGACGCTGTACGTATTGTTGTCTGGCAAGTTGAATGTGTTCTTAGAACACTCGTGGTTTCCTGAAATGTTCGTAAATAAACAAAATGGAGGTGTCCTGAGGACGTTGTCCGTATTGTTCGATGGGAAGTTGAATGTGTTCTAAGAACGCTCGTGGTGTTCTGAAATGTTCATAAATAAACAAAATGGGGGTGTCCTGAGGACGCTGTCCGTATTGTTCTCTGGCAAATTGAATATGTTCTTAGAACACTTGTGGTTTCCTGAAATGTTCGTAAATAAACAAAATGGGGGTGTCCTGAGGACGCTGTCCGTATTGTTCGATGGGAAGTTGAATGTGTTCTAAGAACGCTTGTGGTGTTCTGAAATGTTCATAAATAAATAAAATGGGGGTGTCCTGAGGACGCTCTCCGTTTTGTTCTCTGGCAAGTTGAATATGTTCTAAGAACACTTGTGGTGTCCTGAAATGTTCGTAGGGGGTGTCCTGAAGACGCTGTCCGTATTGTTCGCTGGCAAGTTGAATGTGTTCTAAGAACACTTGCGGTGTCCTGAAATGTTCGTAGGGGGTGTCCTGAAGATGCTGTCTGTATTATTCGGGGGTGTCCTGAGGACGCTGTCCATATTGTTCGTTGTCAAGTTGAAAGTGTTCTAAGAACCCTTGTGGTGTCCTGAAATGTTCGTAGGGGGTGTCCTGAAGACGCTGTACGTATTGTTGTCTGGCAAGTTGAATGTGTTCTTAGAACACTCGTGGTTTCCTGAAATGTTCGTAAATAAACAAAATGGAGGTGTCCTGAGGACGTTGTCCGTATTGTTCGATGGGAAGTTGAATGTGTTCTAAGAACGCTCGTGGTGTTCTGAAATGTTCATAAATAAACAAAATGGGGGTGTCCTGAGGACGCTGTCCGTATTGTTCTCTGGCAAATTGAATGTGTTCTTAGAACACTTGTGGTTTCCTGAAATGTTCGTAAATAAACAAAATGGGGGTGTCCTGAGGACACTGTCCGTATTGTTCGATGGGAAGTTGAATGTGTTCTAAGAACGCTTGTGGTGTTCTGAAATGTTCATAAATAAACAATATGGGGGTGTCCTGAGGACGCTCTCCGTTTTGTTCTCTGGCAAGTTGAATGTGTTCTAAGAACACTTGTGGTGTCCTGAAATGTTTGTAGATAAACAAAATGGGGTGTCCTGAGGATGCTCTTCGTATTGTTCGATGGCAAGTTGAATGTGTTCTAAGAACACTCGCGGTGTCCTGAAATGTTCTCAAATAAACAAAATGGGAGTGTCCTGAGGACGCTGTCCGTATTGTTTGTTGTCAAGTTGAAAGTGTTCTAAGAACCCTTGCGGTGTCCTGAAATGTTTGT
Organism: Ambystoma mexicanum; assembly: GCF_040938575.1. NCBI lineage: Eukaryota > Metazoa > Chordata > Amphibia > Caudata > Ambystomatidae > Ambystoma > Ambystoma mexicanum. Next base: position 156,925,877 of record NC_090937.1, read on the forward strand.
AGGGGGTGTCCTGAAGACGCTGTCCGTATTGTTCGCTGGCAAGTTGAATGTGTTCTAAGAAAACTCACGGTGTCCTGAAATGTTCGCAAATAAGAAAATGGGGGTGTTCTGAGGACGCTGTCCGTATTGTTCTCTTGCAATATGAGTGTGTTCTAAGAACACTCGCGGTGTCCAGAAATGTTCGCAAATAAACAAAATGGGTGTGTTCTGAGGACGCTGTCCGTATTGTTCGTTGTCAAGTTGAAAGTGTTCTAAGAACTGTTGCGGTGCCCTGAAATGTTCGTAGGGGGTGTCCTGAAGACGCTGCCCGTATTATTCGCTGGCAAGTTGAATGTGTTCTAAGAACACTCGCGGTGTCCTGAAATGTTCGCAAATAAAAAATGGGGGTGTTCTGAGGACGCTGTCCGTATTGTTCGCTGGCAAGTTGAAAGTGTTCTAAGAACCCTCATAATGTCCGCGGACATTAAAAGTTTCCGTACGCCATAGTTGAAATGTTTTACTGCATGGGTGTGATATGCTCTGGTGGTTGTGGCCAGGGTATATAGTCTTGCGTGCATGGCCATTTGGCCATGCACGCAAGACTCTATGCCCTGGCCACAACCACCACAGCATATCACACCCATAGTGGCTTATAAATTTGAGTCAAAAACAAATTTATAAGGAACAAAGTTATAAGCCACTATGGGTGTGATATGCTGCGATGGTTGTACTTATTATAATATACTTACTGTTTGGTTTAGTAACTGGAGTACATGTATTTCTTTTTCATTTCTGTGATAAAAGAAAATAGCATGTTAGTATTAGTATTTTGTAATGACTTATTATATTGTATAATTAACAATTATTTTTTTTGGACCCTCATATTTAGTAGATTACAAACCAGAGTACTGTGAAATTTGCTCAGTTTCTGTTTTTGTTGCTAAAATCATTGGGTCTGTGGGAGAAAAACAAATCCATGTTGGATTAAAAAAAACAAACCCTTTTCTGTTATGCTACAGTTTATTTGTTTGTTTGTTTTCAGTGTTCACTTGTTGTTTCTGGCTAATGCATTATACATTGGCTTGTTGCGGTTTTTTGGAGCAGTATCATATTATTTGTTTGTTTGGATATTGTAAAATTTTGGAGCAGTTAGATACCAGTAGGCATATTCTAACTGTCTATTTTTTTTATATATTTTAGTGGTATTGATTTATCTGTTTGGATATTGTTAAATTTTGGGACAGTTAGATACCAATTGGAGTATTCTAACTGTCTATTTTTTGCTCTAATTTAGTGGTATTCATTTATCTGATTAGTTGTTGTAGAATCTTTGGGCAGTTAGCTTTGGAATATTCTAACAGTTTATATTTTTTTACTATAAGTTTACTTAAGGTTTAAGTACAGTTTAGTTATCAAATTTTGGTTTTAAGAACATTAAATAAGTGTTTATAAGATTTGCTTGTAATCTCTACTTTAGAGTAATGGTACTATCATTACATTCAAACCATCCACATTTCTTTTTTATATATGCAGTGTAGTGCCCTGAATTGGTTGTGGCTCCTGCATGGTAGATTATACCTATTGTTGTGAAGGTTTTCTTACCAAGTGATATTTGACCATGTGTGAATCCAGTCATCTTGCAGTTGTTTTTGGTACCATCTGCATTGTAACGTAGAAGCATTAGTATTACGTATTTACTATGTGTTTGTATTACTAACGTGGAGCGATTATCCGAATTGAAGGTAGTACATAATCTACCATGGTTTGCATTTTGTACAAGTTGCTGAAATGGAATGGATTCACAATTAGGTATTGATATATATATGAAGCATTCATTGGGGATTTCTTCTTGTGTCACATTGTTGCAGAGAGTGCATGTAAGTTTCCACATGTATGAAATCTGAAAGATTTCATTTATAGGTATGTTTTTATTTTCCAGTACTTGTAGTAAGTACATTAGAAATTCTTGTGGATCTTCCTGTGAGTTTATAGTGAATTTAACCATTCCAGCACAGTAGTCCAATTGTTGTCTTATTCCATAAACACTATACGGGTTATCAGGATTATTTGTTGCATTTCTGTGAAGTACTAACATTTGCAAACACAATTGGTCAGTACTGTGTAAGTAAATGTTGTCAACAATTGGTGGCAATTGAAATAGGATATTCATTGCTACATTTGCATAGCAACTTACTCCAACTATATTTGAGAGTTTAAATGGACCAGGTAGTTCTGTATCTGATTGATTTTTTTTTAGTTTGTCTGCCTTCTTTGATGAAGTACCTGGTTTACTTTCCCTAATGGGTTCTTTTATGTTTGTGGTAGTTGATGAAGTTTTAGTTTCTTTTACTCTCTTTGGAGGATTTGCAGTGACATCCTGTTGCATTTCTGTTTGATTTTGTTTTCTTTTACAACGTTTTACACTTTGTGGTACAGAATATGTGTTTAGATGGGGGGTGTATAGTGAGCGAAGTCTATTGTATTCTAAAATGCAAGGAATATCAACGTTTACTTTACTTGCATCAAAGTTGATTAGAAATGGACCGTCAAGTGTACGTAAGCGTGATAGTGCTACGTAGCTCATGCCTTCTTTAAAGACTGTGTTACCAATGTCTATCATTGCTTTGTCTAGGGTAAGACCTTGTGATTTATGAATGGTGACTGCGTATGCAAGAGTTAGAGAAAATTGCTCTCTGCGTACATACATGTCTTTGAAGAGAAGAAATCGAGCTGTTGAGCGTCCTATCCTTTTAACTTCTGAAAGTTTGTCAAAGAGAATATTGACAAACTGAATTTTGTTGTCACATGGGTATGTTTGAAAGCCAAAAACTGTACCAGTGCTCCATTAACTAGTCCTTGGTCCACGTCAAGGTTACGTTTAAGCATTACTCTGCAATTTAAGGATAATTTTAATATCTTTTCCAAGCCTGCTGTGTTTGAGATTGATTTTTCTAAACTATTTAGTCTTGGTGTGGCTTGGTCACACATGGGTAGTGTCATACCATGTACATCTAGTTTGTCTGAGGCACTAATTTCCATTATTGGTTGCATTTCTTTACTTAACATTATTTCATTGAATTTGAAACAGCTTGCAAGAGTTGGCATTAAGGCCATACAATTGACATTTTTGTGGGCTAATTGTTCCATAACATCTGTAGCACATGCATTATCACCATAAAGTGCATGAATGTGCCGGGTTTTCAAAATTGCTTCTGCTTCTTTAGAGAGTATACCAACTCTGATACTTTTTAAGATGTTGGCATAAGTGAGATCTGCAGATTGCCGCAGGTTTTCTGTTAATTCTCTGTATTGGAAATGTTGCCAAAGGTTGACATTTCCAATGCTGCCAACAATTTTATGCCAGAGTTTGTGTCCTAATGTTTTAAAAATAGGCTCACCTTTTACTGGTGTCAATTGAAGAAGATCTCCGAAAACAATAATGTGTTTTCCTGCAAAGAGCTCTTCATAGTTTGTTTTGAGTACTTCTTGTAATCTGAGGTGAATCAAAGCCAACATTAGGTTGGACACCATGCTCACTTCCTCTATTAGAAGCATTTTAATTTGTTTCAATACTCTGCATAGTTCCATTGCAGCTTCTGTAGAAAGTTTGTAATAGTCTAATTTGTTTTGGTGTTCTACTGGCAGGAGTAGTAATCGGTATAAAGTGACACCACCTATGTTGTAGGCAGCTAAACCTGTGGGGGCAGTGGCAACAGCTGACAGTTTGTTTTTTGCCAATTGTTGAATGAACTTACTGATGATTTTGATTAGAAATGTTTTGCCAGAACCAGCTTCACCACTGATGTACAATAGTATAGGTTTGTAATTTTGGCAGGTGCATTCTTTGTTTTCATGTTGTACACCATGTGCAATTTCTTTTGTTACTTCTTGAAAAATGCTACGTTGGTCATTATTTAGTTTTGATTGTAGTATAGTTAAGTCTTCTTTATCTTCATACTGACACATGGGCCCCGATTCATGGATTTTTTGCGCCAAAAAAAACGGATCTGTGCGCCATTCTGCCCGCAAATCCCCATTTGTTAAAAAGGGATTTGCGGGCAGAATGGCGCACAAATCCTGTTTTTTCCGGCGCAAATAATCCATGAATCAGGGCCATGGTGTTTTCTACTTCTATCATAGCTAATTCTGCCTCATTTGTTATTAGTGGCTCTCCCAGTGGTTCTTGGCTTCCTGTTACAGAAGGTTGACTACTGTCAGGAGTGTCCTTATCTAGTTGGGCCTGAAGTTCTTCTTCGTGTTGCTGTTCATTGTGCAACATTGTTTTGTACTGTGTAAAGTTTACATCAGTTATAGTGCTTTCATTTGCTCTGAAAGCGTCTTCATATGAGTCATAGTTATCTAGTATTTCTTCTTCTTTTCTCCATGGTTTAAAGAGTTGTAGCAGGGACATGTAATATACTTCTTTATGTTGAGGAGTCTTTAATGACAATTTGATATGATTAATAAAATGTGGTTTGGTGAGTTTTACTAAGATGCCTTCACAGTTTGTCACTTTGTATTTACAGTTTTTTTCATCAGGTTTTATATTATTTTTGTATGTGTAGTTTTGGGCTATGTGGTATAGACACATGATTTCCAAAGTGGTATTTCTGTTTGGGTAGTATGTGTCCAATAAATTGTTTTTTAAAATGCCTTGGCTGTTGGGATCCTGTTTGGCTATTGTTTCTATATCTTCGTATTATTTTAGAACTCTTTTTCTAGATTTAGCTGGACCAAGACTTAGCCATACTATATTTTCAGATTTACCATACAATGCAGTACCAGTTAAACAAGTTAAACGATTAGCTGCTTCATAGAATCCACATTCTCTATGGGAGATCATTTTTATGCCCAAGCTGTATAATTTCTGAGACACTGTTTTATCTGATGACAGGTCATTCCAGAGGCCTTGCAGCTCTGTCTTTTCTGCTTTGGTTAAGTATGCTGTGACATATTGAGCAGATGCAGTAGAATTGTCTGCAATGTACTGCACATCTATGTTTGCATTCCATAAGTGGGCAATGATTGCATTGTAAGCATTGATATATTTTTCTTCTTCTTTTCTTTTTATGTAATATGTATTTTTAGGTGACTTACCTTTAACACTATGTCTAACTGAAGACATGAGGTTGTTCACTTGACCTGTATTTGTAACTGGTCTAGGGAAACCAAATCGGCATTTGGTGTAGTATTTCCCTTTGTTTCTGTATTTGCGACGACAATATTTGCCACATATGTGTCTTTGAAATTGTAAAATTTGTGCATGAAGATCACTATTTGTGCCTTCTGATGGAATTTCACAAGTGACATATTTTTCAATAAACTGTAAAACAGTGGCATCACTGTCTTGACCAAATTTAGGAGCATCTTTAATCCATAAAAGCATGTGGATATGTGGTGCGCCTCTGGCTTGGTATTCTTTTCTACAAAAGAAGTGTTGCACTTCTCCAAGGGGAGGAACAGTTTTATTACAAATAAAATGTAGCATAGCAATGAAGCGATGGTGAAAATATCTTGAAACATTAACAGGATCCAGAGAACAAAGTTCTCCAGGTGTAAGTATATCTATGTTTGTTTTGTTTTTGTTTGATATGTGTAGTAAATCTTCCGATGCATATTCTGCACAACTTAATGTAACAAACCAAGTGGGTGGGCCAAGGTTTCTGATCATACAACGTACATCTCCATGATGTTGAAACCAGTACTCTTTAGTGCCATGCATATTTGCTAACAGATTTGTAATATTTGATTGTAAAACCTCATCTTTTTGTTGAACTTTTTGTAATAATTGTGTAGCTGTTATATTTTGAAAGTACGATCCTGATTTTAATATGTGTGCAACTCCGTAACATAAAGTTGCTAGTTCACTTTCAAAGAGTAGGTGGAATATGTATTCCACATTTTGTCTAAATCTGGGATCTTCAGAATACATCCGTAATGAGCGGTATTCTGATGCTGATATTTGAATAGGTCTATCATCGTACCTTCCTCCTTTGCCAGTAGGAAAGAGTAGAGGAAAAGCATGTGCTTCTATACTTTTTTCCCATATGCTGATTGGTGATCCTTTTGTTTGACGCATTTGTACGTTTCCAGTGCATCTTCTATGGTGTCATTAGAGTGCAATGGATGAATTGTATAATGGTCTAACGTATTTGATATTGTAGCAGGATCTAGGAGCTCAAATTGACCAGATTCTTGTGTCTCTTGAATTATTTCAGTTGTATCCTTCAAGTTTGCTTCAATATTAATTTCTTTGTAATATTCATTATTCTCTTTAAGATATTGTAAGGCTTCTCTAACTTTATGTATATCTACCAGCTGTTGCCAAAGTTTTTTGTCTTTTGTAGGTACTCCATTTACTAAGATAATTAAAGATTGCTGCATTGGACATTGCACTCTTAGAGTGTGCACATTTTCTTTTAGATCTAATGGTAAATACACTACGTTTCCACAAATACCTTTCACCAATTCAGAGGGAGGTAATTTTGAAGTTTTTGGTTGAAGGTGCATTATTGCTTGAAATGGGTGCACTGTTTGAATTATGATGCTCTCATATAAATGAAGTTGTTGAAGGGGTTTTGGTAGTGGATGTCATGATGCCTACCCCCGGAGCACCAGGCCAGGCCCAGCACCCCCGGAAGCAGGCATCATGCCCTCGGGTAAAAACCCAGCGGCCCCTTATAGGGGCTCTTTGGACTCAGTCCTGGCGCCATAGGCGCCAGGCTCATAAAGGGAGGTGTTTTGTGCACTTACCTGATGCAGACCATGCTGCACGCTTCAGGCCTCCCTGAGACCTGAAAGGGACTATTTTTTCATAGGGACTATTTTTTCACTCGGGCGTGGCCAGGGAAGGATACATACCTAGTTGGGGAAGGATACATACCTGGGACTTCTTTGGAGGCTATTTAAGCCACGCCCAGACAGCAGCTCATGCTTCGCGTTGTTCTGCTTCCTGCAGCTTAACGCTCACCGTGTCTGCTCCTGCTCCTGGACTCCAGCCACGCCCGCCTCGAACCTGGAAGACCTGCAAGGAAGGAAGAGAAGAGAAAGGTGAAAACCAGGGACTATTTCAAACTTCTTACCTGCATCCGGAATCTTCTCGCCAGCATCCCTGAAGAAAGACTTCCATTTAAAAGCATCGCGTTGCTCGCTGCAGCGCCACGCTTCACTCACCTGTCCTCGAGACATCTCCCGGCTCCATCGCGGCTGTCAGCATCGGACGCCACATTTCTGCACCTAGGGGAGAGAGGAAGAAACAAAGGGTGAGCAGAAGGAACACAGAAAGAAAGCCTGATTAACAGCCATAATACTTACCGGCTTTTCTTCCACATTTCGGGTCGGCGCCGCCCGTTGGTAGGTACCGTACCCCGGCCCCTATGGGGAAAGGACAAGAGACATTTCTGGGGAATGATAAGGACATTTAGAGGGATCGCCCTCATCACTACTCACCTCGGCAGTTTAACCCCTCGACGCATCGCCTTCATTCTGCACCTGAAATAAAGGACAGATCACAGGTTAGAAAGACAACATAAAGGGGACCTCACTTGAACTTTGAACTTTCATACTTACGGCGCATCGCTCAGGAAAGTCAAGTGGATTTTGCCAGCGCCATTCTGAAAACCAGTGAAGTAACTGGACGAACGCGCGCCCCTGCACCAGAAGCAGGATGGAGAGTTCATCCTTCCAAACCATAAGGTGAGCTTAAACCGGGGTTTGGAGGAAGTTAGAGAGGAACGAAGGGGGAAAGGGGGGAGCTAGCACACTATTCTGCAGACTGTTAATCCCCTTTCTCATCTGCAGAAGGATATTCCTACGGGCCAGGCAAGCACAATTTGGAGGTCCTGTCCAATCGGTGTTCCGGGTCCTGCGCATCACGCTAGAAGAGGCCACAGCAATCCAGACTAGACCAGCGCCCCCGTGGGAACCAGGTGAGCGTTACAGAACGCGAAGCCTTCCTACAAATTCCCACCCAGGCACTATGGAAACTTACGAAACTGACCAGTTGGCCCAATTACTGGGGGAATTACGGGCCGAAGTACACGCCGCTCGTCAAGAGACTAGTGCCCTCAGGAGGGAAGTGATTGTAATAAAGGATAGAGCTGATGACCTGGCTAGACAGCTTTTGCAAGGTCAAGCTGGACAAACTCCTTTACCCGGTTCCGGGGGGAACCCCGCTCCTGTGGTTTCCAGTAACCCGGTGCAGATTAATCTACCTGGAAACATGCCGCTCGCCCCACCTGAACGCTTTACTGGGGACCCCAAACGATTCGCCGTATTCATGAATCAGTGTCGTTTGCACTTCCTATGCAGACCGGGGCCTTCCCTAATGATCAGACCAAGGTAGCCTTTGTGTTGTCATATCTCAGCGGCTGTGCTGTCGATTGGTCAGTCCCACTGGTAACTCAAGATGACCCGATTCTTCGTGATTTTCAAGAATTTCAAACAAGCATGGAAAGGTTATTTGCTCGACACTCCCAGGGACAGGCTCTGGATGACGAACTTCTATCTCTGCGACAGGGCAATCAAGACCTTCTATCCTACATTGCAACCTTCAATAGACTAATTGTGGAAACTGGTTGGCCAGAGGATAAAAGAATCACGTTATTCTATCGAGGTCTATGCGGAGAACTTAAAGATGTCCTGGCACAAGTTGTAAATCCGCCCCAAGAATGCACTGAATATATAGACTTAGTGGTCCAATTGGATCACAGGCTGCAAAACAGAAAAGCAGATCGGTCCAAGTTTGAAACCCGGGTGTTGGCCAAGACCCACGCTAACCCCAAGGGGGCTGATGGCTCGGAGCCTATGCAAATCGCAGGGGTTAAAGGACCCCTAACTCAAAAAGAACGGGAAAGAAGACGACAGATGCAATTATGCCTTTATTGTGGGTCCTCTGGACACTTTCTACGAGATTGCCCGGTTAAGCCGCCCAAGAAGGTGGTAGGAGCCGCTGATAAAATCCATGGAAACTCTGTATCGGGAAACGACCACGCCCGGCAAGCGTAGGGGTCCGCTTGCCAAGCTTGAAAACTAACTCTCAGACCTCGCATTTCATTGTGCCAATGGTCCTCGTAGATCCGGAACAGCCTAAACGGTTGCATGCTATAAAGGCATACAACGATAGCGGGGCTATAGGAAACTATGTGTATCGAGAATTGGTCTCTAGGATAAACCTCCCTCTGCGTCCTAAAACCAACAAAGATGTCATCACCACAGTAGATGGAACCGAAATTGCCTCTGGACCGGTAACACATTCCACAGCTGAGGTGACACTTGTAGGTCCGGATGGCCATCGGGAGGCAGTTGTGTTTGATGTAATCAAGGCTCCACAGTTTCAGCTTATTCTCGGAATCCCTTGGTTAGAGACACATAATCCTCGAATTGATTGGCGAGCGAAGAGAATAACCTTCCCGGATTGTGCACAAACCTGCTTCCCAGAAAATCCAAAGATTAATCTAGCATCAGTAACCTCTGTCCCCGTGCAACTACCTCCAGAGTACCAAGACTTTCAGGACGTCTTCCAAAAGGAACAGGCCAACACGTTACCTCCCCACAGATCGTACGATTGCCAAATCGATCTGGTGCCCGGTGCACAACCCCCTTGTAGCAGGATTTACGCCCTTACTGAACCAGAGAATCTGCATTTGAGACAATATTTAGATCAATACCTCACCAATGGTTTCATTCGCCCGTCAAAGTCCCCGGCATCCTCAGCTTGTTCTTCGTGCCTAAAAAAGAAGGCGACCTTAGAACTTGTATCGATTACCGTGCATTGAACAAGATAACTGTTAAAAATCGTTACCCTCTGCCTCTGATCCCTGAACTCCTTGACCAGGTGAAGGACGCTTGGTATACACCGAGTTAGATCTCCGGGGGGCTTATCATCTGGTACGAGTAAAAGAAGGCGACGAATGGAAAACGGCCTCCCGTACAAAATATGGACTATTCGAATACCAGGTGATGCCTTTCGGGTTGTGCAACGCGCCTGCAGCCTTCCAATTCTTCATGAACGATGTCCTTCGGGAACTCATCGATGTCTGTGTTGTCGTGTATATCGATGACATTCTTGTGTACTCCTCTTCGGAATCTGATCACAGAAAGCATGTCAGGGCCGTCCTAGAGAAACTGCGCCAGCACAAACTGTTTGCCAAGCTGGAAAAATGTGTTTTCCATACCACCGAGGTTGAGTTTCTCGGATTCATCCTGACACCTAAAGGGGTCCGAATGGATTCACGGAAAGTGGATGCCATCCTCAAATGGCCATCACCTAGTTCGGTGAAAGGTGTCCAACGCATGCTTGGTTTTGCCAACTTTTATCGCAGGTTTATCCCGGAGTTTTCACGTGTGGTGCAACCCATCACTGCACTCTTGCGAAAAAATAAACGTTTTGAATGGACCGAGGAAGCCGAACAGACCTTTCAGGAGTTGAAAGCTAAGTTCACGTGCGCACCTATTTTGAAGCACCCGCGTCCCGATCTCCCATATATAGTCAAAACCGACGCGTCCGTCTTAGCCATGGGAGCTGTCCTGTCTCAGAGAGACCCTGAAACCAACCAACTGTACCCCGTAGCATTTTGGTCCAGAAAGTTCTCGCCACCGGAGATAAATTATGCGATCACCGATAAGGAACTATTAGCCATTAAGTCCGCCTTTAAGGCTTGGCAGCATGATCTCCTCGGCGCCCGGCATACCATCACCGTGATCACTGATCACCGAAATTTACAATATTTAAAAACTGCCAAGGCTCAATCGTCTCGACAGCTCCGATGGGCTTTGTTCTTTGCTGAGTTCGATTTTGTAATCACCTACCGCCCCGGCTATAAGAATGGTAAGGCGGACGCTCTATCCCGAATTGGAATGGAAGAAATAGACACAAACTCAGAACCTGTGCCGATAATTCCCGAACAAAGAATTTTGGGGATAACCACTTTTACAAACCCTTGAAGACATTCAAGCACGAGTGAAACAATTCCTGGACTCTTCAGCCTTGCAGGATTGGATCAAAAGGGGGGTCTAACTTTTCAGTCAAGGATGGCTTACCTTACTTCCAAGGACGCTTATTTTTGCCAGAAAAGGAATTGCAAGAACTGGTTATTTCCCGTCATCATGATACCCTGATGGAAGGACATCCTGGCATTGCCAAAACAGAGGAAAAGGTTAAACGACAATTCTGGTGGCCTTCCTGGCGAAAGGATATTAAATCTTTTGTGATGTCCTGTGGAGTTTGTGCCCAAAACAAAGGTCAAAAGACAAGACCCGCCGGTCTTCTTCAACCCTTAGACATTCCACCAGCACCTTGGCACACCCTGTCACTAGATTTTATCACGGACCTGCCCTCTTGTAATGGTTACAATACTATTCTGGTCGTGGTGGATTTATTTTCCAAAATGCCCCACTTTATTCCGTTGAAAGGATTACCTTCAGCCTTTGTTCTTGCCAAGGAATTCCTCGAAAATATCATCCGTTTGCATGGATTCCCGTCCATACTAGTCTCCGATCGGGGAAGCCAGTTTATTTCTCATTTTTGGAAAAAGTGTTGTCAACTGGCACAAATCGACGTAAGACTCTCGACCAGTCACCACCCACAGACCGATGGTCAGACGGAGAGAACGAACCAGACCCTTGAACAATATCTACGATGTATGTTGCACCAATCGGAGGGTAATTGGAAGGACATTTTATGGGTGGCTGAATATGCATACAATAACTCGATACACTCTGGAACTGGTCAGAGCCCCTTTTATACCCATATGGACATCACCCTCGTACTTCAGACTTGGACTCACCTCTGAGCCGTGAAATGCCCGCAGTGGACCATTTGCATTCTACGATTACTCAAGCCTTCAAGGATGCAACTGCACATTTGTAACATGCGAAAGGGAAATACAAAAAGAATGCGGATCTGCATCGAAAAGAGGCGCCTCCATACCAAATAGGGGATCAAGTATGGTTGGCTACCAAACACCTATCACTCAAGGGGCCTCGAACTTTTAATCCAAGGTATTTAGGCCCTTACTCGATCAAAGCTATAATCAACACAGTGGCAGTCAAGCTCGATCTGCCAGCTAACATGCGGATTCACCCCGTTTTCCATGTGTCACTTTTGAAACCAGTGCACCCAGGAACCAGATTAACAAAGCCACCAGAACCGATTCAGATAGATGGGGAGCCTGAATTCGAGGTGAAGAGCATTTTGGATTCTAAGATCTCAAAATCAAAACCTTTCTATCTAATTGATTGGAAAGGGTACGGGCCTCAGGAAAGGTCTTGGAATTTCCCAAACAAACCGAAACCCCCAGAAGGAACGACCTTGGGAGGGGCCTTGGGGGGGGGTGCTGTCATGATGCCTACCCCCGGAGCACCAGGCCAGGCCCAGCACCCCCGGAAGAAGGCATCATGCCCTCGGGTAAAAGGTGAGCAGAAGGAACACAGAAGGAAAGCCTGATTAACAGCCATAATACTTACCGGCTTTTCTTCCACATTTCGGGTTGGCGCCGCCCGTTGGTAGGTACCGTACCCCAGCCCCTATGGGGAAAGGACAAGAGACATTTCTGGGGAATGATAAGGACATTTAGAGGGATCGCCCTCATCACTACTCACCTCGGCAGTTTAACCCCTTGACGCATCGCCTTCATTCTGCACCTGAAATAAAGGACAGATCACAGGTTAGAAAGACAACATAAAGGGGACCTCACTTTGAACTTTCATACTTACGGCACATCGCTCAGGAAAGTCAAGTGGATTTTGCCAGCGCCATTCTGAAAACCAGTGAAGTAACTGGACGAACGCGCGCCCCTGCACCAGAAGCAGGATGGAGAGTTCATCCTTCCAAACCATAAGGTGAGCTTAAACCGGGTTTGGAGGAAGTCAGAGAGGAACGAAGGGGGAAAGAGGGGAGCTAGCACACTATTCTGCAGACTGTTAATCCCCTTTCTCATCTGCAGAAGGATATTCCTACGGGCCAGGCAAGCACGATTTGGAGGTCCTGTCCAATCGGTGTTCCGGGTCCTGCGCATCACGCTAGAAGAGGCCACAGCAATCCAGACTAGACCAGCGCCCCCGTGGGAACCAGGTGAGCGTTACAGTGGATATAATTCCAAATTATTTGTGATAGCACGTGAAGTAGTTTGGTTGTTGTCAAGTTTTGTAGTGCAATAACTGCAAAGTATTAAGGGGTCAGTTATTTCGCATTTGTTTTCTGCTATAAGGTAGCGAGCTAATTCAAACCATTTATAATCTTCATTGTCTTCTATTTTGTATTATAGGTCTACAGTTTTTGTGTTACTTTTATAAAAAGTTCTGCGGCAACATACACACACATGGTTTGGTACTTCAGCTGATGAACTTTTAAATGTTAGTATTTCTTTTTTGTATTTGTGTAGTAAAAGGTTGCCATGTGTAGAATTGTTACTAATTTGGTTTACAACTATTTCATTCTGTAAGTGGCTCTCACTTCCAAAATATTTTTTCTGGATATAGTCGATTTCTTCAAGTAGGTCTTTTGCTGTACCATGTAGAAGAATGTTATTTAAATTGCCTAGTGCTAAAGCAGGACTTTTAGCATAGTAAAGTTTGTAAACTAGATTTCATACAGTTGAATGATGTGTTGATATCCTTTTGATATCATGGAAGGTGGTTTTGCAAGTAGGTCCTGTAATGCAGGCAAATGAATGTCCTTGTAGTCCTGTGTACTTGCGTACTGGACAGGTATCCATATTTTGTAGTAGTTTAATTTTGATTTTGTCTTTGCTTTTCACATATTGATTGAGGAATTGGTGTAAAGACTTGAACATTTTATGGGAATGTTACACATTGGCGTGCATGGCCATTTGTACTCTAGACGTTCTGATTCAGTTGAATGGAGGGGTAATTCTAAGTTTTCAGGGCATATTTTTGTAAGGAGTACTTCTTGTTCCATTCTGGTATTATTAAATTTTTCATAACCTCGACCACTGCTAGGTATGGCAATTGTATGTGTTTGCTTTTGTTTGTAGGCTTCTTCATTAAAGTATGGTTCTGTGCTTGTAGTGTGACTCCATTCACTTCCGCAGATACTTAAGAAGTTCTTTCTGTTGACATTTCGTTTATTGAGATGTCTTTTTTGTAATTTAGTTATTACTTTTGTTAGTGGTTTCATTTTGTTTAACACTAAAATAAATAACTTTCTTTTGAGAAGAATTGCACTGTCTATCAACGCTTCTAAGATTAATTTCCTATGATAGGTTTTAAGGGTTGAACCTGGTTTCTCTCCTGTTTTTATAAGATTTTGAAGGACTTTGTGACGGAACATTTTGGCTAAAATACTTTTCTTGGTATGCTTACTTTGCACTATATCAAGATTTATAGAAGCAGTTTTATCTGTAGTGATAGCTGATTTTCTGTTTATTGTTTTCTGGTTTGTTTTACATTTTGATAGAGGAGGCAAAGTTTTTGTACTTGAAACTTCTTTTGTTTCACTAAATGACTGCAGTAGCTGTTTTGTTTCAACTTTTTTTTACAAATTCTGCTAGAGATGGATGCTTATGTTGGACACTTTTATTTTCATTTGCTCTACTTCTGCGTTGCTTTCTACGGACTTGATTTTTGGTAGGCATTCTTTAGGGTCTGTTGAAAAAAATAATTAAGGTATGGGTTGGGGTGTTCTGCAATGTATGTGTGCTGTGTGCATGAGTGTTTGAGTAAGATGATAAAGATGTATGTAATGGTGTGTGATTGTGCATTGGGCAACTACAACTAGTAGGGATGGGTATTCTTGAATTAATGTGTTACTAAACTTCGATTCAGATTACAGAAAAAAAGTAAGCTAGTGATGTGGAGAAGTAGAAATAGTAAATCTAATGCTATACAATTAAAACAGTTGTTTGTTCTATAACGTTACAATGCTAGTGGTGAGTTGGGTGATTTGTGTGTCGAAAAATAGGAATTAGTGGGCCATTCTGGCTGTAAATCGCTGTTTAAGAAATGGGGATTTTTTAACAGAATGGTGCAGAATCTCTATTTTTAGGCACAGAAATAGCATGAATTAATCTTACAGTTTGTTTGAGTAATAATAGAAATATTATGGTGGTATTCAACTTACTTTTTTTCTAAAATGAGCAGGTTACTTCTTAGTTCTTTGTACTTCAAAATTGGCTGCTTCTTTTCAGGAGAATGGTCTCCACTGCAATTGTAAAAGAAATATATTAGTAATTCTGCTTGTATATACCACTGTTTTTAATTTAGACATTGATTTTTTTAATTGACATCCTCAGCGCCTTCCTCAAAACCATTAAAACTATCTTATTCACATAAGATACGTCGCACCAGTTGAATACAAATTATATGTTGTTAATGAATAAACTGTATTGCAATGACTAACTGTAGCAAACAAAATATCTTTAGTATGCCTTGTGGAGTTCATAATGTACCACTGAATACCACTATTCCTGTAACTAAGCTTTTGCAAGTAATAGTGCCTCAATGTCATTGGCTGCTTGTCCTATATAACTGTAAGTAATTAAATAAATAAATAAAACAATAAAAAAAGGTTTATGTAATTGTACAAGTATTGTTGTTTGAGATTTGAACTTAGAGTGTGCATGCAATTTTGTTTGACTATATGTAGTCTATATATTTTATTTCAAAAATGCTAGTTCAACATGATTTGAGTGTGTGTGTATAAAGAAATGAAATAGTATAAAGGTTTGTAAGTGACAGTTGATTTTAGGAGATTGAAAAAAGACAGTAGATTCCTTTTACAGATTATACAAGCTAAAAGTCAGTTAATCTGTTTATATGAAAGTAGAAAATGTGTTCATGTACTTTACAGAAAATATGCATACCTGTATTTTGTGTTCATGCATATGGATATGCATGGAGCTGCAAGTAGAATTCTTGGAGACTTGTTCAGTATTTCTTGTAGAAGGTGCTTTCCAATGAAATGACACTTGTTCTCAAGAGAGATTCACAGTACATTTGCAGTGCTGATCTATGATGATGCAGTTAGATGTAGAGGTCTAGGATGTGATTGGAGGATGGTCATGCGACTTCTTAGCTACATCCAATGATGGAATGGCACAGAGGGTGAAGTGGAAATAGTAGAAGGGCTGTCCATGTTACGATATGTCCGCGGACATGGCGGTAGTTCACGGACATCAGGTGTTACATCCGGGGATTTTTGGGTTGGGAAGCCATGCAAATGAGAATGAACATAGAAAGGGATTGGTCAGGAAACTTTAGTGAGTGTGTTGTGCCAGGAGAGAGTTTCTCAGATACTCTTTTTGCTGAGAGAAGAACAGATAGCTATGGCTGTGTGTTTCAGAAAACAGATTGTTTGGATTTTGGGAGACTTGTGGATACATTGGTTGAAGGTGCATGCAGAAAGCTGTGGAGTAGCATTCCCATATGTGGAAGTACACTGGCATGGAGTACGTGGAATGAAGTGGTTGGACTTGTTACCTCTCTGTGCTACTTTGGAGACAGAGCAACATCCAGATATAATTATAATTCATTTTGGAGGGGACAGTTTAGGACATGTGTCTGGAATTTCTTTGCAATTTGCAATGAAAGAAGGACTTGGGAAGGTCATGAACATGTTTCCAAATTCTCAAGTAATTTTTTCACGGATTGCGCAGAGACAAATGTGGTTTTGTTCTTCTTCATTTGGTCCACAAATGGAGAAAGCAAGGCGCAATGTCAATAAGGCTGGTTGTGCCTTTCTAAGAGATTTTGGCACGTCCTCTTTTCACAATGAAAATATGTTTCGTAGTACATACATTTGTCGCAGAGATGTAGTACATCTAACTTATGCTGGCAATCAGATTTTTCTAAGAAACATACAAAATGCATTGCAACCTTTTTTTTAGAATTACAGCATCCATTTTGAAGTAGGTGTTGAGTATTTTTAATTTTTCAAACACAAACACCACCCAAAGGCTCTTTTCAGAGCTACGTCTTCCTCCCAGAGAAAATTGCAATGGTTATGATAGGGCAGCACCCCAAAATTTTAGATGTCCGCGGACTGTCCGCGAACTTCTAAAAAATACAAAGGGTCTTGATTTTTGTTGTTTTATATTTTTTTTGTTTTTTTATACACGACACTTTAGGAGAGGAGGGGAAAGGAGGGTAAAAGGGGAGGACACCAACCACAGGGATAAGAAAGGGCGAGCTGAGAGAGGAAGATGTAGAGTGGGTTTTATTTGGGTAGTGAGCAGATCTTCTCGTGCTCTGAGACGATAGTCTCAAAAGCACTTTGAAGTCGCTCCCCCCTGCAGAGTACTGCGTCGCAGTACATACACACAACTGTGACCCTCGAAAGGTAAGGGTCATCAGCATTGTGTATGGCCTGTGAGGCAGCTTGAGGAAGACGCTGTCCCACAGGAGTGTTCCTTGTGGTGACAGGATCAGAAATGGAGGATGAAGTAGAGGAAATCAACCTGCTATGCTCCTCACAAGGTACAATCTTGCGAACGGCCCCAGTGTGGAATGACTTGAGGTGTCGCTTCATGGTGGTGGTCCCAAAGCTATACGAACCATGCCTCCCGCGACTGAGTACCATTTTGCACTCATTGCAGGTGACTCGGTTCGCACGGGCCTTAGGACCATTCCCATGAATGGTAAATAACCGCCACACCCAAGACTCACGCCGAGTGCGGGTAATGGGGATTTCCACTACCTCATTCTCATCATACTCTTCTTCCTCCTCTGCATCCTCGCTCCTGTTACCCTCTTCAGGCCCTTGGGGAGGTGGTGCTGGTGGAGGGGGTGGGGTGGTGCTGAAGCAGGTGCAGCACCAGGTGGCAGTAGTGCAGCCATGGATGCCATCTTGATGAAGATATCAATCTGCAAGTGGCAGGAAAAATTGATGTGCTTCGAAGAATAGCCAGAAACACAATGAGAATAAGCTCTAGGGCGTGGTCTTTTATAGGGTTGCTAGTACGCGGTTCGCGGACATGCGCGCTGTCCGCAGACAGATCAAACACAAAAAAAGGTTAAAAAAGTTTCAAAAAGTATGTAGAAAATCATGATTAGTATGTGGAACTTGTGCTATGGTGAGTTTTTATTGAAAAATATTGTGGATTACTTGAAAATGTACTTTTAAATTGTTCGGGGACACGGACAGTGTCCGCATTCAGAACACGCGATCAGCGTGGGCATGGTCACATGATCGCTTCGCGAACATGTCCGAGAAGGAAGCGGCTGTCCGCAGGACACCAAATGCACGGACATTGGTTTGCGCATGCGCGTTGATGTTCTACGGACACTGTTCAGGTCCTGAAGTAATTAAAAGTGCGTCACACGTCAAACGAACAGTTACGGACAGGCGTTTGTTCTTAGAACAGTTTCAACTTGCTTGCGAACAATGCGGACAGACATAGCGTCCTCAGGACACCTCCATTTTCATTTATTTTAGGAACATTTCAGGACACCGTGTGTGTTCTTAGAACAGTTTCAACTTGCTAGCGAACACTATGGACAGGTATAGTGTTCTTTAGGACACCTCCATTTTCGTTTGTTTACGAACATTTCAGGACACCGCGTGTGTTCTTAGAAAAGTTTCAACTTGCTAGCGAACAGTACGGACAGGTATAGTGTTCTTCAGGACACCTCCATTTTCGTTTTTTTACGAACATTTCAGAACACCCGCGCTGTCCACAGACACCTAAATTATTGTTTTTTTTTAACTGAAATTAATTACAACACAATATAACAATTTTACTTTATTTAACATATATTAACAATTTATGACAGAGAAGGTGAGGCAGAAACGGAAACAAAAACAGGAGAATTAGGGGTTTCAACAGGATTTGTATCAGGTGAAGAAGTGATAGAAGTCTCATCAAAACGTTTTGGGTCATGGAGAGGGTTTGGGGATAATTGACTGGGATATGGTGAGGGGGACAAGTACATGTGGGACAATGGTATGAGGTTTTTGGTTTAAAATGATCTTCAACAAAAGTTTTCAAATTATTAAAATTGGTCAACAATAAATCCATTTTTTCTTTTATGCTGTCAAGTGTCTTATCCATAACAGCTTCTTCAGATGTATTTTCTATTTTGGTATGCTCTGTACAAAAAAATATATATATGTTAAATGTTGATAAAATAATAATAATTAAATGGTTTATATTGTAAAGTATCTACCATTAGTTTCACTATCTTCTGACATTTCCTCATGTCGGAAATGCTCTTCTAGCCATTCCAGAGTACTAGACATTTCTGTGAGGAAAAAAAAGATAATATCATTATTTTTTTATTTAATAAAGACAATGTATAAAAATATGAGTAAAATGCAGTACACTTACTATTTCAGGTAAGGTATGTTCTGAGTACTCTGTAGGTGTGCTCTTGCTCTTAGTTGTGAAGTGTCTGTGAGGTAATTATGTTGGAAGCCTATTTATCTTCTTTTGGTATATTCCATTTTAGAACATATTGTATTTAAATGAATGGTTAGTGTGTTACATATATGGGTTACACTTTTTATGTATAACTACATACAATGTGTATGTGTGCTGGTTTGTGAATTTGTAAAATGTTCATATGTTATGATATAACAATCAAACATACCACCCCAGAGTTTTTAGGTAGTGGTACTGTTGTCCGAACGTGTCCGCGGACATTAAAAGGGTTCGCGGACATCAAACTCAGTAGAGAAGGTTCAATATGTTCAATTTTACATGTAGATAAAATCAGAATTATTATTATTAAGTTGTGCTACTAAAAACCTATGAAATTCAGTGAAAAAACTTTGTTAAAGGGACGTTATGGTTAAGTTGGGCTACTAAAAACCTATGAAATTCAGTGAAAGAACTTTGTTAAAGGGACGTTATGGTTAAGTTGCGCTACTAAAAACCTATGAAATTCAGTGAAAAAAACTTTGTTAAAGGGAAGTTATGGTTATAAGTAAAACCGAAAAACCCCTGAATGTCGCCAGTTATGGTAAGCTAAGCAACCATAACTCGCGCCACCACCGTGCACTGTTAAGTCTAAAACCCACGACATCAAAGATGACATCACAAATGTTATTGATGACATCACTGATGACATCACATGTGTATTTACTTTTCAGAAATGTGGGTACAAGGGATTCTTATTATAATGTTGTGAAAAAACTGTCAAGGATCATTGGAATAAATGTCATGAGCTAATTAGTGCATTAAGCAATGCATTGATATAAATAGCATTCTAATATGAAGTTCTATCCAGTATACTAATCTACTTGTGCAGAAACATAGGCATTGTGTGCAGCATATATGATGAAGGTACAATATTCCTAATGTTGATATGTTGAATAATGAAATGATAACTGTTTTCTTATTAGAGTTTTGCGTACTGTGAAATATGTAATAAGTAGCTAATAAAACCCACGTATTACATAATTGCATTATTACAAACAAAACACAAAGAGACAAGAACACATACAGATATGGGTATATACAGGGATTGTGAAGTAAGCAAAAAAGCAGAAGTAGTAGCAGAAATAATTCATAACCTAACTGATTATCTTTATGCAAATAAATGATTGCTCTGTTTGAAAGCTGCTATTTACCCTATGTATATGTATCACATGATGTGACTGACCCTAAGGAAAGTAATGTGAGTACAATGTATACAAATATGAGCATATACAGGGAAAGTACAGTAATAAAAAACAACAGGAGACACACGGGGCATGAGCTGGCAGTTACATGGCCCACTGAATTGCATGGCCACAGTAGTGGCCATGTAGTTATGGTTTAGTTGCTGTTTCCAGAGGAAGAGCACTTTTTGGGCGGCTTATAACTTCGCTCCCCCTGGATGAATCCTCACCAAACTTTGCAAAAAAAGTATATGGCCCACTCTGAATTTTTTGCAAAGTTTGGTGAGGTTTGGTCCAGGGGGGGAAAAGTTATAGGGGGGGGGCCCAAAACTTATTTTTTTCCCATAGACATAATGTGAAAAAACTTTGCTCACGCCTACAGCCCAAACCGCTGGACGGATTTACACCACATTTGCGGCGGGAGCGGCCGCTTGGTCCCGAAAGTGTGCTTTTTTTTATTTGGTGTAAATCCGTCCAGTAGTTTTATAAAAAATGACAAAAAATGGAAGTGCAAAAAATTAGTGATATCTGTGTCCGCTTTGCGGACACACTTCCCTGTTCGCTCCGCGGACAGGACAGGGATTGGGCAAGCGCTTGCATGATGTCCGCGGACATCTGACGTGCGCTCTGATTGGCTGCCGTGAAGCGTGCAGTGCGTCTATTGTGAGAGACTACCACCATCTTTGTTCATCGGTTCATGGAGCGTTTCACAGTAAGCTCTGTGTGTTCCTCCCGTTCCCCCAACACCCCGCTCATGCTCCGTGTCTCTCTCCCATTCCCCCCACCCCCACTCATGGCCCGTGTCTCTCTCCCGTTCCCCCCCACCCCGCGCTCATGCCCCGTGTCTCCAGTTCCCCCCACTCCCCGTTCATGTCTCCTGTCTCCCTCCCGTTCCTCCCCACTCATGCCCCGTGTCTCCCCTGTTCCCCCCACCCCCTGCTCATGGCCCGTGCCTCTCTCCCGTTCCCCCCACCCCCGCTCATGGCACGTGTCTCCCCTGTTCCCCCCCATTCCCTGCGCATGCCTCGTGTCTCCCTCCCATTCCCCCCACCCCCCGCTCATGCCCCATGTCTCCCTCGTGTTTCCCCCACCCCCTGCTCATGCCCCATGTCTCCCTCGTGTTTCCCCCACCCCCTGCTCATGCCCCGTGCCACCCCTGTCCCCCCCCACTCCCGCTCATGCCCCGTGTCTCCCTCCCGTTCCCCCCACCCCCCTCATGCCCCGTGTTTCCTCTGTTCCCCCACCCCCCGCTCATGCCCCATGTCTCCCCTGTTCCACCCTACCCCCCGCTCATGCCCCGTGTCTCCCTCGTTTTGCCCCCCACCCCCCGCTCATGCCCGTGTCTCCCTCGTGTTCTCCTCACCCCCGCTCATGCCCCATGTCTCCCTTGTGTTCCCCCCACCCCCGCTCAAGCCCCGTGTCTCCCTCCTGTACCCCCCACCCCCTGCTCATGCCCCGTGTCTCCCTCCTGTACCCCCCACCCCCCGCTCATGCCCGTGTCTCCCTAGTGTTCCTCCCACCCCCCGCTCATGCCCGTGTCTCCCTAGTGTTCCTCCCACCCCCCGCTCATACCCCATGTGTCTCCCTCCTGTACCCCCCTCCCCCCGCTCATGCCCCGTGTCTCCCTCCTGTACCCCCACCCCCGCTCATGCCCGTGTCTCCCTAGTGTTCCTCCCACCCCCGCTCATACCCCATGTGTCTCCTGTTGCCCCCACCGCTTGCTCATGCCCCGTGTCTCCCTCGTGTTCTCCCCACCCCCTGCTCATGCCCCGTGTGTCTCCTGTTGCCCCCCACCCCCGCTCATGCCCCGTGTGTCTCCTGTTGCCCCCCACCCCCCTCTCCTGTGTGTCTCCTGTTGCCCCCCACCCCCCCCGCTCATGCCCCGTGTTTCCCTTGTGTTACCCCCACACCCTCCACTCATGCCCCGTGTGTCTCCTGTTGCCCTCCACCCCCGCTCATGCCCCATGTCTCCCTCATGTTCCCCCCACCCCCTGCACATGCCCCATGTTTCCCTTGTGTTACCCCCACCTGTTCCCCCCCACTCCCCGCTCATGCCCCGTGTCTCCCTCCCGTTCCCCCCACCCTCCCTCATGCCCCGTGTTTCCTCTGTTCCCCCCATCCCCCGCTCATGCCCCGTGTCTCCCTCATGTTACCCCTCCACCCCCCGCTCATGCCCCTTGTCTCCATCGTGTCCCCCCCGCTCATGTCCCGTGTCTCCCTCCTGTACCCCCCCACCCCCGCTCATACCCGTGTCTCCCTCCTGTAGCCCCCACCCCCGCTCATGCCGTGTGTCTCCCTCGTGTTCCCTCCACCCCCCTGCTCATGCCCCGTGTGTCTTCTGTTGCCCCCCACACCCTGCTCATGCCCCGTGTCTCCCTCCTGTACCCCCCACCCCCCACTCATGCCCCGTGTCTCCCTCCTGTACCCCCCACGCACCTCCCTCATGCCCTGTGTCTCCCTCGTGTTCCCCCCACCCCCCAGCTCATGCCCCGTGTCTTCTATTGCCCCCCACCCCCCGCTCATGCCCCATGTGTCTCCTGTTGCCCCCCACCCCGTGCTCATGCCCCATGTGTCTCCTGTTGCCCCCACCCTCCGCTCATGCCCTGTGTTTCCCTCGTGTTACCCCCCACCCCCCACTCATGCCCCGTGTCTCCTGTTGCCCCCACCCCCGCTCATGCCCCGTGTCTCCCTCGTGTTCCCCCCACCCCCTGCTCATACCCCATGTGTCTCCTGTTGCCCCCCACCGCTTGCTCATGCCCCGTGTCTCCCTTGTGTTCCCCCCCACCCCCCGCTCATGCCCCGTGTGTCTTCTGTTGCCCCCCACCCCCGCTCATGCCCCGCGTGTCTCCTGTTGCCTCCCACTCCCCGCTCATGCCCCGTGTCTTCCTCGTGTATCCCCCACCCCCCGCTCATGCCCCGTGTCTCCCTCGTGTTTCCCCCCACCCCCGCTCATGCCCCGTGTTTCCCTTGTGTTACCCCCCAACCCCCCGCTCATGCCCCATGTCTCCCTCCTGTTCCCGCCAACCCCCACTCATGCCCCGTGTCTCTCTCTCTTGTTCCCCCACCCCCTGCTCATGCCCCGTGTCTCCCTCCTGTACCCCCCACTCCCTGCTCATGCCCCGTGTCTCCCTCCTGTACCCCCACCCCCTGCTCATGCCCAGTATCTGCCCTGTTCCCCCCACCCCCCGCTCATGCCCTGTGTTTCCCTCGTGTTACCCCCCACCCCCGCTCATGCCCCGTGTCTCCCTCCTGTTCCCCCCACCCTCCGCTCATGCCCCATGTCTCTTTCTTGTTCCCCCCACCCCCGCTCATGGCCCATGTCTCCCTCGTGTTCCCCCCACCCCCCGCTCATGCGCTGTGTCTCCCCTGTCCCCCACCACCCCCCGCTCATGCCCTGTGTCTCCCTCCTGTACCCCCACCCCTGCTCATGCCCTGTGTCTCCCCTGTTCCCTCCCACCACCCGCTCATGCCCCGTGTATCCCTCCTTTCCCCCATCCCCTGCTCATGCTCCGTGTCTCCCCTGTTCCCCCACCCCATGCTCATGCCCCGTGTGTGCCCTGTTCCCCCCACCCCCGCTCAGGCCCGTGTGTGCCCTGTGTCCTCCCACCCCCTGCTCATGCCCCGTGTGTGCCCTGTCCCCCCCACCCCCCGCTCATGCCCCGTGTCTCCCTCCCGTTCCCCCCACCCATGCCCTGTGTGTGCCCTGTACTCCCCCACCCCCGCTCATGCCCACGTGTCTCCTCTGTTCCCCCCAACCCCCGCTCATGCCCCGTGTCTCCCTCCTTTTCCCCTCCAACCCCCGCTCATGCCCCGTGTCTCCCGTTCCACCCCACCCCCTGCTCATGCCCACGTGTCCCCCTCCTTTTCCCCCACATCCGCCGCTCATGCCCACGTGTGTTCCCTGTTCCCCCACCCCCCGCTCATGCCCACGTGTGTCCCCTGTTCCCCCCACCCCCGCTCATGCCCATGTGTCTCTCCTTTTCCCCTCCACCCTGCCGCTCATGGCCCTGTGTCTCCCTCCTGTTCCCCCACCCCCTGCTCATGCCCTGTGTCTCCCTCCTTTTCCCCCCACCCCCTGCGCATGTCCCGTGTGTGCTCTGTTCCCTCCCACTCCCCACTCATGTCCACGTGTCTCCCCTATTCCCCCCACCCCCGCTCATGCCCCGTGTTTCCCTCCTTTTCCTTCCACCCCCCGCTCATGCCCATGTGTCTCCCCTGTAACCCGCACCCCCCGCTCATGCCCACATGTCGCCCCTGTTACCCCCCACCCCCTGCTCATGTCCTGTGTCTCCCTCCTGTCCCCCACCCCCGCTCATGCCCCCTGTCTCCCTCCTGTACCCCCCACCCCCGCTCAGCCCCGTGTCTCCCCTGTTCCCCCCACCCCCTGCTCATTCCCCGTGTCTCTCCTGTTCCCCCCACCCCCCGCTCATGCCCCGTGTCTCCCCTGTTCCCCCACACCCCCGCTCATGCCCTGTGTCCCCTGTTCTCCCCACTCCCCGCTCATGCGCACGTGTCTCCCCTGTTCTCCCCCACCCCCCCGCTCATGCCCACGTGTTTCCCCTGTCCCCCCAACCCCCACTCATGCCCCGTATCTCCCTACTGTTCCTCCCCACCCCCCGCTCATGGGCCGTGTCTCCCCTGTTCCTCCCCACCCCCCACTCATGCCCATGTGTCTCCCCTGTTCCCCCCTCACCCCCCCGCTCATGCCCCATGTCTCCCTACTGTTCACCCCACCCCCCGCTCATGGCCCCTGTCTCTCTCTTGTTCTCCCCACCCCCTGCACATGCCACGTGTCTCCCTCCTTCCCCCCCACCCCCCGCTCATGCCCCTTGTCTCCCCTGTTCCCCCCACCCCCTGCTCATGCCCCATGTCTCCCTAATGTTCCCCCCACTCCCCGCTCATGCCCCGTGTCTCCCCCGCTGATGCCCTGTTGTGTTCTCTTTATACACCCCGCCTTCTCTTTCCATGGTGGCCATCTTGGTAAAAGATTTTCCTTCCTACACAGCGTCCCGCTTTGGGAAGAAAAATCTTTTTTTTACCACCCGGGGTTCCCACTTTGAGGACCTAGGATGCTAGTGGTCTTCATCTATTGAAAAGGATGTGATGGTGACGTTGCACTAATAAAAACCTATGAAATTCAGTAAAAAAAAATGTGTTACAGGGACGTTATGGTTAAGTTGCACTAATAAAAACCTATGAAATTCAATGAAAAAACTTTGTTAAAGGGACGTTATGGTTAAGTTGCGCTACTAAAAACCTATGAAATTCAGTGAAAAAACTTTGTTAAAGGGACGTTATGGTTGCAAGTAAAACCGAAAAACCCTTGAAATTCGCCAGTTATGGTAAGCAAAGCAACCATAACTCACGCCACCACTGTGCACTGCTAAGACTAACACCCACGACATCAAAGATGACATCACAAATGTCATTGATGACATCACTGATGACATCATGTCTGGCTCACTCTTTTTTCTTTTGCTGACATATCTAGGCCACATGGTTTTCTTCAGTAACAGTCAGAAACTAAACATTTTATTTTATTTGTAGACGTATCCTTCAAGTAGGTTCTTACATTAATTCCCTTTGAGTCCAGTCACATCATATGAAACATATACATAGGGGAAGACACAAGCTTGAAAGACAGCAATCCTTTTTTTGCATAAAGATAATCAATAGACTTATCAGCACTTTCTGATAGTTCTGCTGTTTTTTTATGCCTGTACTTTCCCTGAATATGGTCATATTTGTATACACTGTACTCACACTACTTTCCTTAGGGTCCAATCACATCAAGTGATACATATACATAGGGTAAATAGCAGCTTTAAAACATAGCAATCATTTATTTGCATGAAAATAATCAGTTAGGTTATGAATTGTTTCTGCTACTAGTTGTGCTTTTTTGCTAACTTCACTTTCCCTGTATATACCCACATTGGTATGTGCTCTTGTCTCTTTGTGTTTTGTCTATAGTAATGCAATTATGTAATACATGGGTTTTATTAGCTACTTATTACATATTTCACAGTACACAAAAATCTATTAAGAAAACAACTATCATTTCATTATTCAACATATTAACATTACCAATATTATACCTTCATCTTGTACGCTGCACACAATGCTATGTTTCTGCATGAGTAGCTTAGTATACTAAAAAGAACCCCATAATAGAATGCTATTTATATCAATGCATCGTTCAGTGCACTAATTAGGATATAATATTTATTGCAATGATCCTTGACACTTTTTTCGCAACATTATAGTAAGAATCCCTTGCACACATATTTAATGAAAAGTACATACAGGTGATGTCATCAGTGATGTCATCAATGACATTTGTGATGTCATCTTTGATGTCGTAGGTGTTAGGCTTAGCAGTGCACGGTGGTGGCTTGAGTTATGGTTGCTTAGCTTACCATAACTGGCGAATTTCAAGGGTTTTTCGCTTTTACTTGAAACCATAACGTCCCTTTAACAAAGTTTTTTCACTGAATTTCATAGGTTTTTAATAGCGCGACTTAACCATAACGTCCCTTTTATCAAAGTTTTTTCACTGAATATATATATATATATATATGCAAAAACTGCTCCAATTGATATGCTGATTAGGTGCTGGTTCATATGTTTCTATATATTGCTGAACCATGTGGCATTCAGTGCTGAAGTTTAAAAGTAAAAGCGGGAGGCCTCTTGTGTCACGTCAAAAAAGTGAACACATTCTAAAGTGAAAAATGCAAATTTCATTACATTTTTCTTTGCCAATTGAAATAAAGTGCATAGGACAAATAAGCAATTGGCTTTAATAAGCCTCATGAGCAGACTTTCCTGTAACAATACAACAAAGCATACCAGGTGCGCTCATTTTCGACCTACGAATCTGTGTGAAAACATGTCTTGTTCAATTGTCAGCTTTTACACATGCACAAGCATAGCTTTGTTTGGTGTTGTGGGCATGTGGCTAAGTGCGTGCCTTAAAGCGTTGTGATATGGATTCGAACCCTGGCCACAACAGCATTGGGCGGGAGCGGTTGGGAGCAGTGCTTCACTGCTTTTATTAAGTTTTACTGTTCATATACTTTTATTTTTAAAAAGAAACTGTTCCGGAATGGTTTCCTTTTCAAATAAAAGTGTAGGAAGCAGGTGAAACTGAACATTCCCTTCAGCAGCAGGTGCATTTGTTTCGGGGGTTTGTATTGTGCTTGGGAGGGGAATGACGATGGGGTTTGTGAGGAGTGGGGCAGGCCACCCAGGAACATAGTTCTGCTACTTCTTTTCATACACTTCGATCACTGCACAACAGCTTTCAGTCCAAGCAAATTCAGGACATTTTTATATCTTTTTTTTATTTTATTTTTTATTTGTAATTAATCCAATCGGATTTTTTTACAAAAGAAATGGCTGCGAGTCAAACAGTAGAAGTAAAACTAACCTCAGATTCTGAAATTAATTAAATTAGTTCCCTGATGTTGAATTGAGGGGAGAGGACAGGAAGACACAAACAGACCTGCAGGTAAAGGTATCGAGGGCTATCGCTGAGACCTGTCACCTCCTGGGACCACAAATGATGGCACTGGTAGTGTGCAGCCAGCACAAGCCTTTGCGAGTTGCCTAAGGAGCACTCTGCGCAGTTGCTGATTGACGAACAGCAGTGTCCTCGCCTGCGTGCCTCTGACTTGCCACCGCAAGGCCGGCTCTCACTCTCCTGAGAGCTACAATTATTGATTTATTAGTGTTCCCCTCCCCCAGGGCCCATGTGTTACTTTAGTCACCCCGTGATGCCTGCTTGGCCAATTCTATGTCAAGACGGAAGCGATCATTATGCTTCATCTTCAATGTATTCCTGTCTCCAGGTGTTTCAACAATAAACACATTTTGTATATTCCCATATGGGAAAAACATCATTTTTTTCTTTTTTTTGTTACTTTTTCAAACAAAAAACGACATTTCCCTTTTTGCCCCAGGCCAACTGTAGTCCCAATGTCCTGGCCACATGACCTTAGTCCTTCCACTTCCTGTTCTCTCCCTCTTCTTTCTTGCTCTCCATGCAGATAAGTGGCATTTATTTTAGCTGCGTTCAGTGTGTATATGTCTGAAAGAATACTGTGTGAGAAGCGTGCGCTTTGAGCAGGGATTAGCTGCGCCAAGTCGAACTACCATGATTAAGAGCGTGCAATGTATTTCGTTTAGTGAAAATGATAAATTAGGCAGTGCAGAGACAGCGGCCCCGTGCCGCATTCACGGCATACTTGGGCTCTCTGCCATCGCAGACATGGAGTAAGCAGCCCCCTCCCTCGGGGAGGAGGAGGAATGGATCTCGGGCGGCCAGTGCGCTCTTCCAGAGCTGCCCCCACCTTCGGGGGAGGCAGAGCCAGGCTCACGTGAGCCAACTGACGTGCTATAGCAGGGCAAGACAGAGCGGAAACGCTCATTGGTGAGGGAAAGGCTCCCACCCTTTGGAAAGGAGGGGCCTTCTCTCAAAGTCTAACGGATCGAAGCTGTCTGAGCCACGATAAGTGTACACGCTTCGTTCTGGAGCATAAAAAAGACACATTCAAGTTGAATTACACCCACAGAGCGGTATAAAACACCGGAGCTCTCCATTCTGACAACAGGAGAACTATAACGCTTGCCTCCCACAGCCATAAATCAGCTGGGCAGCCGGGAGGATGACATTATTGTCCAGAAGCTTGCTCTGCGGGCCAGAAGTTGCAGCCTCAGTCAAAGAATACAGTGAGCTAGTGGACGTGTCACTACACCTGAGCAGGTATCTAAGGCACATCCCATCACAGAAAGAATGATAGTGTTTGAAAGGAGTGTGGAGGAGCAGGAAGCAGCCTATTCTTAGGATATAGCCTATAGCTTCAAGGAAGTGCTGGAGGACTCACTGATAGAGGCACTGGCTCAAGGGGTGAGACCCCTACAAGAAAGACTGGAGTCTATTGAGACCTATCTGAGCCAGAAAGGGACAACCACCTTACCCAAAGCAAGCATGTCCACAAGGGTCATGCCAGAGGACCCACAGGGGTGTAAGAGAAAAAACTCTTCTGACCCCCTCCCCCCGCGTCATCCAGACTGGGCAGAACTAAAGGCCACTGAGTCTACTGATGCATTTATAAGACTGTGAGAAGCATTCATGCATAAAACGGAAGTGCCGAGCTGCACGACCCTCTACCCAGGGGAAGAAAATAGTGGCAATGATGCCCAAGACTCCGAAGAGGAGCCCACAGAAACCCCGCCATCATCTCAAGACAAGGACAATAAAGGGGAGGATGAGGAGGTATAGCCCCCACCTAAGAAAAAGTTGAGGAAACTCAACAACACAGAGGACGAAGAGGGAATCTCGGATATGTTCGAAACAGAGGACATCCGAAACCCCATGTCCTCGGAGTGGTTGCTATCACCAAGGGTTACAAAATACATGACCCACAGATTAACCAAAGCCCTGGAAAAAGAAGCAAGGCAACGAATGCAGGCAGAATGCCCTAAACCAGAACTACCAGGGATGGTGGCAGAAGCACCGGAGCTCGAGCCAAAGATGCTCGCCTTCGTGTTGAAGACTTCCAGAGATCCCAGAAAAGAGATAGACAGAGCCTGGAGAAGTTGCCAGGAAAAAGGAAGTCGATCTAGCGGGACCACTCGCAAAGATCATGAATTTAGCGGAACGAGCAAGAGATACAGGGGAAGAATTGGACCCAGAGGCCCTCACTAACTGGGCCCAAAGAGCAGTATGCCTCCTGGGCAATGCTAACTGCGCCATTTCATCAGAGCGCAGAAGAGGACTACTCCTTAAAATAGATTCCAAGTTAGATGATCTATCATCCTACGAAGCAGGCGAAGTGGTCCAAGGACTGCTGTTTGGAGAAACCTTCGGGAAGGAAATGGGGAGGTTCGTAGGAACCTATACTTCCTTGGAGAAGGCGCAGGCTTCAATAAAGAAAATATTTTACGGAAGGGTTTTCGCTGGGACGGGTCGGTATCGAGGCCGAGCGACCGGTCGCTACCAAGCCACGAGAAGGCCTCAGAACAACAGGGCCCACTATTGGGAAAACAGGCAGCAGGGCGCCTTTTTTCCCTCAAGAGGACGCTTCCTGAGAAGAAGGCGAGGCAGAGGACAAGGAAGAGGAAAGAACTTCCCCTCAGGTGAGACAGATAAAATATCCGCCAGTGGGGGGGAGGGGAGGAAAGCAGACTGACTGGCGCGTGTTTTCCAGCGACGCCTGGGTAATGCAGACAGTAAGAGAGCTGCAGTCAGAATTTACACAGATACCCACTCAATCCCAACCCCCCCGTCCCTTATACTCCTCGCAAGTAAAGAAGGAGACATTACATGCAGAGCTGTGAAGTCTGGTGAGCAAAAGAGCGATACAGCCTTGCATTACAACCCCGAAATGTATAAGCAATATGTTCCTGGTACACAGGAAGGACAAAATAAGGCCCGTAATAAATTTGAGAGAAATGAACAGTTGGGTGGTGTACCACCATTTCAAGATGGAGGGAATCCATTAGCTCAGAGATACCCTCAGACAGGGTGATTGGCTCACGAGAGTAGATTTGAAGGATGCCAAGAGTAGATTTGAAGGATGCAAATTTGCGACAATGTTGTTTGGGCTAGCCTCAGAACCATGGGATTTCATGTAACTCATGAGGCCGATAGCCCCAGCAATCAGAGAGAAAGGGATAAGAATGATTATTTATCTAGACAACATTCTTCTGATAGCAAGCAGCAAAGAAACACTCCAGTACCAGATAAACTGGGCGACAAACTTCCTGAGATAGCTAGGGTTCCTAGTGAACCGGGAGAAATCAGAAGTGATACCAGCGAGGAGGACAGAATTCCTAGGGTTCGTCAAAGACACCAGGACGGCTACACTAGAATTACCAGCCAGGAATAAGGGATATGAAGAGAGAAATAAGGAATTGCCTCAGAAAAACCGTAATCTCCCTGCGGACAATAGAGAGATTAGTGGGTCTACTAGATGCATTGATCCAGGCAATATTCCCAGGACCACTACATTATCGAGCCCTGCAACGGTTGAAAACACTTACAGCAAGGCTTGCGATACCATCAGCTAGTACCTCTAGATGTAGAGTCGAAGAGGGAACTGGAATGGTGGTTACAGAATATGGACGCTTGGAATGGGAAAGCCATATTCTGTGATCGGCCTGATATGGTGATAGAATCAGACGCCAGCAGAGCAGGCTGGGGAGCACGCAACAGAGAACTAGAAACAGGGGGCGAGTGGTGTATGGAAGAACTCAAACTGCACATCAACTATATAGAACTATTAGCTGGGTTGTTTGTGATCAAAGCATTTACGAAAGACAGAGTGAATTCATGTATCCTGCTGAAAATGGACAACATATCAGCAGTCAGATACATCAATCATTTAGGAGGGACGAAGGCCAAGTTATTAGCGGAACTAACCATGGAATTATGGCACTTCTGCCTAGAGTCAGGGACCTCAGTAGTAGCGGAATATCTCCAGGGTTCGCTCAATGTGGTAGCGGACTGTAACTCCAGATACCTAGCAGACTCCAGCAACTGGATGCTAGACAAAGACATCTTTCGGCAGATAGAAGTGATCTGGGGGCCAGCACATTCAGATATGTTTGCGTCCAGACTGAATGCGCAAAAGAGCAGATACTTGAGCTGGAGACTGGATCCGATGGTGGCAGGCGTAGATGCATTTCCCCAAGATTGGAGAGGAGAGACACACTTCGCCTTCCTGCCATTTGTTATGATGAACAGAGTGCTAACGAAAGTTTGCAGAGAGAGAGCGACAATGATAGTGGTGGCCCTGATCTGGACATCACAAGTATGGTTCCCAACATTGATGTAACTAGTGAACGATTACCCGAGAATACTACCACCAGGAGACAGTCTTCTCATGGAACCAGTTGGCTCATATCATCCTCTGACAGTGAGAGGGAATCTCCCGCTGATGGCGTGCATGATAGCAGGAGATGCTGGAATCTCCCAGGGATTTTGGCGCAGGCTGCTAGCCTCGTCGCGGAGTCGTGGGTACCATCGACTAGAAGGAGCTACAACACAGCTTGGAATAGATTGTCACGGTGGTGCAAAAGGAGAAGTCTTCATCCTGTTTCAGCTCCTTTAGTAGAGATATTAAACTTCTTAGCGGAAGTACTTCATGACAGGAAGGCGTATATAACTATTTGAGTATACAGATCCGCAATATCAGCAGGCCACACACCCATAGAAGGATTGCCCATAGGGGAGAACATGGCAGTAATTTGACTACTTAAAGGAATAAGGTTTAGGAAGCCACCACAGCCAAAGTATGACACATTATGGAATGTCTCAGTAGTCCTGAACTATTAGCCAGCTGGCCAGGGAACAGATACCTTTCATTGAAGCAACTGTCAGGGAAACTGGCGATGCTGTTGTGCCTAGTGTCATGTAGCAGAGTAGCAGATGTCGGAGCCCTAGACGTAAATAGGAAAGTGTACGGACCAGAAGGAGTAACCTTCACTCTAGCCAGAAGAAAAAAAGACAGATTCTGTGACAATAGTCTACCCCTACCTGCAGAAATACCTTAACTGGTGCGCAGCAGCCTGCATAAAAGAATATGAGCATAGGACTGCAGAAATGAGGACGATGGGGACGACACAATTGCTTATAGCGCGTAGAAAACCTCACAAGGCAGTAGCGACAGCCACCATAGCAAGATGGGTGAGGGAAGTGATGCAGTTAACAGGAATAAATATGGCTAAGTTTGGAGCGCATTCTGTTAGGGGTGGGATGGCTTCAAAAACGCTAGCACAGGGCTCGATGTTGCAAGATATCCTACGTACGGCCGACTGGGCCAGTGATGATACGTTTAGAACATTCTATTTTAAGCCTGTACATTGAGTGGCAGAGACAGTGATGACAAGTTTTGAACAAGCATAATGCTCGCCTCTGTCTTGACATAGAATGAAGATCACCCCTGCTAATAGCGCAGGGAGTCTTGATACTATTAAAGACAAGGTAGCGAGCATTGCTTTCCCGCCCTAGATGCACGGGAGAGTTAATGTTGATATATAACAATGTACTTATGATACATATCTCCCAGAATATGGTGTGTATCCTCCTCCCTAATATGCTCTGTTGTATCTTTCATTAGGAGATCACCAGAAGAACAGTTGAGCCAGGTTATTGAGAAAGAGAAGATGTTTGAGAGAAAGACTGCCAGTTCTAGTGCGGAGGAATTGCAGAACAGGACAGTGGAGAGAACAGAAACCATGTTTGGACTAGTTCAGAGTTCAGTTCAAGTTGGACTACAGTTAAGAGCAGTCGGGAAGAGGGAGAGAACAGGAAGAGGAAGGACTAAGGTCACGTGGTTACATTGGGACTACAGTTGGCCTGGGACAAAAAGGGAAGTGTAGTTTTTTTGGTTGAAAAAGTAAAAAAAAAATGTTTTTCCCATATGGGAAGTTACAAAATGTGTTAATTGTTGAAACTGCTGGAGAAAGGAATAAATTGAAGATGAAGCATAATGCTCGCCTGCTTGTCTTTAATAGAATAAAGACTCCCTGCGCTATTAGCAGGGGTAATCTTAATTAAATTTTGTAAAGGTTCCCCGTGCTCGGCTTGTTGCACATAAATAAAGTGACCCAGCCAGAGACCATTGGTATTATTAAAGAAAAAGTAAACTGTAGCTTAATAAGACGATGAGCTAGAGTAATAGTAAAATCTTGCAATTGCTGTGCAGACGCCCCCCCCAGGCCATACGCATCACTGCAGCAGACTCAACACATTAGTGGGAGAGAAATACATGATTTGCTGGATGTGAAAGGCATATGTAAAAGGTCCCTATTGCTGCCCTAAGATTGTCGCGCTAGGGAGATTCCTAACCCTGCCTAGTGCCTGCACCGGCCCTGAAAATCTATCCTTGGTTTGTCCCACCTTCAATATTTTGCTCAGGATCCTCTCAGGCAAGTACCTGACTGTTGGGGGCCTCTCAATGACCCTGCTAGCGATTCCTGTGAGCCCCCAAACCCCACAGACTCAGCCAGAGACGTCCGCTGTGTTCGGGCTCCCCGGGCGCACTAACGCAGCCAGGAACGCCCCCTTGATTTATAGTGAACGCGGCGGAGTGCAATGTCACTCCGCTGCGTGCCCTTCCCTCAAAGGGGCAGCACCACAGTCCTCCTTTTTCATGAGGACAACAAATGTACATCAACAACTTAAAAAACAAAACAACACATCAAACACTATAACGAGAAACAGGTCATCCCGCGGTACCCTTTTAATCACAGCCGCCCTTATGACTACAGCGACCCACGGGTTGTTCAGGATACATGTCCTACCACGTAGTCGGTGAGGCAAGCAGGTTTCCCTCGCCCTGTCCTCAGGGGGTACATCCTGCTCACCTCCGGCACGGGAGATCCGGCAGCATGCATTCCCTTGGCGGGAGACGATGGGCAGGGTCCAGCACCTCCACCCTCGATGGATACCTCCATACTGTCCTGCTCCTGGAGTGTGCCAGTCCTTGTGTCACCCAGTCTCTTGAAGAAACTCGCGTTCCTGGTGACTGACGACTTGCCATCGGAGGCTGTCACCATTGATCCTTTTACGGCTACAACGTCCAGTGGCTCTGGTTCATAAGGGAGGGACAGCTTCCCGTGGGGTTCCTATTTGTGATCAGCACCTCATCCCCAGGTGCCAGGTGTTGGTGGTAGAGTCCTCGCCTTGCATTTTCTTGTTCGGTCCTCAGCCGGCGATCACGCTCCACCTGCTGGTCATTGATGATCCCCGGTTCTTTCTACACAACCTCGGGCAACAGTCTGCGAGGGCACTGCTTGATCAGGGCTTCTGCCGGTGCCACCCCCGTCGATGTATGGGGAGTGGACTGGTAGACCCTCAGAAATTGGTACATCGCCCTTCTCAGGCACCTGCCTTGGCCTTGCGATATACGGAATGTCTTGTTCAAAGTCTGCATGAACTTTTCCGCCTCCCTGTTAGCTCTTGGCCAGAGCCAAGTTCTGCGAACCGCTCACCCTGGAATGGAGCCCCATTGTTGGAGCACAGGGTATGGGGAAGACCATGGGAGGCAAAGACTTTCTCTAGGGCCACCACCACGTGCTCAAAAGCCAGAGAGTCAACAAATCCGACCTCCGGTTATCTGGAGTACTCGTCCACCACCACCAGGAAGTGTGTGCCTTGCGTAGTGGATCCAAAATCGGCGTGTACCACCTCCCACGGACATGTCCCTCTGGGCATTGTCTCGATGGCAGGCTCTCGTTGCACGGGGGCGCCACTTCGCACCAGACGCACGCAGCCACATATTCATCCACCTGCCGTTCGAGTTCAGGGAGCCACACTTTGAGGCGTATCCAGGCCTTTGTCTTCGCTGCCCCTTGGTGTCCTTGATGGGCAAGACTTATTACGTCTTGGATCTTGGCTTGGCGAACGACGAATCGGTCGCCCCTGAGCAGGAGGCCTGTGGCAGAAAATAACAGTTCTTCCCCCACATTACTGTTCTAGCAACCCTTTTGCTTCTTGGGTGCGACCAGCCAGAGATTAAAGCACTGTCTTCCATGACCCCTGTTGCATAGCGGTCTTCAGGATGTGAAAACACTCATCCTGGGCAGCTGCCGCCTCGAGATCCTCCAGCAGCATGGCATTCGGTGTGGCTGCTTCCATCACTATATGCACGTGGTCATCCGCTTCCCCCGCACATTAGTCCGGTGCATCCTCGCTGACACTCCCCGGATGGCGGGATAAGTAGTCCACTGCATTGTTGGAGCCGGGTCTATACACCAGCGAGACCCCGTACTCGAGGAGCGCTAACATCCATTGTTCGATTCTCGCCGGTGGTTTTGACGATGACCCCCACCAGAATGGGAAGCAAGGGTTTGTGGTCAGTCACAACAGTCACAGGCCGGCCTAGGACATACAGCCTGAAATGCCTGCATACCCATAGGATGGCAAGGGCCTCCCACTCAATCTGGGAGTAGCGCTGTTCAGTGTCAGACAGCGCCTTGCTTGCATATGCCATGGGGCGGATGTTGTCATCAGGGTCAATCTGCGTCAGCACTGCCCCCAGGCCAAATGGGCTGGCATCCACAATTATCTCTGACCGGAGTGCTGGGTCGAAAAATGCCATTGTGTCTTCGGCCGTGAGGGCGCCTTTAATGTCCTCAAATGCCGCCTGTTCGAGAGGGCCCCACTGCCATACTGTATCTTTCTTGGTAAGGGCCCTCAAGGGCTCCGACCTGGACACTAAATTCTTGATGAATCGTCTGCAGTATGTCACCATCCCAAGAAAACTCCTCACCTCGGGCACATTCTCCGGTGGTCAGGCCTCTTTAACGTCCTTTATCTTCCTGGGGTCTGGTGACACACCACCCTCCTTAAACATTAATCCAAACAATTCAATGGTTGGCTATAAAAACTCGAATTTTTCCCGGTGGAGGGTAAGGCCCAGTGACTGCAGCCGCTCAAAAGTCCTAGCCAGCTTGCGCAAGTGGTCTACCTCATTTTTTGCAAATACCAGGATAGCGTCGCTGATAAACACCCCACCCAAGTCAGCCAGGGCACCTCTGATGATATTTTGAAATACCTCGGCTGCCGACGACACTCCAAAACTGAGTCTCTTATACCTATATAGGACTCTTTGGGTGGTAAAAGTCATTATGTATATAGACTCTGGATGCAGGACGACTTGATGGTATCCGGCCCTGAGGTCGAGCTTCAAAAAGAAGCGAGCCCCTTGCAGCTCCGCAATAATGTCATCAATGGTCGGTGTGAGGTGTCGCTCCCTCCGTATGGCTTTGTTGGGGAGCCTCATATCGACACAAATCCTTACTGAGTTGGGTTGTTTTGGTTTCCTTGCCACCCCTATAGGGGACACCCACGGTGTGGGACCCTCCACCTGTTCAATGATGTCCAAGTTCAGTAAATTGTCTAGCTCCTTGTCCACTAGTTCTCTCAAGTGGAAGGGCACTCTACGGTGTTTCAAGGCGATGGGCTGCACAGACTCATCTATGTGTAGCCTCACCAGATCCCCAGCCATCTGTCCGATCCCTTGGAACAGTGCAGAGTATTTGTCTAGCAGGTCGTGAATGTCTTCCATGTATATAGAGTAAGTGAAACTCACGATGCCCAGGGCCTCTGCAGCGGCGCAGCTCAGCAGCGTGTTAGTGCTTACCGGCCTCACGTAGAACCTTGCAGTGATCTTTGATCCTGTGTGCTCCACTTTGGCCACAAACGCTCTATCTAGGGGAATTGGCTCGGACCCTCCGAACGTAAAGATGCGATCCCTGGGGGTGACCAGCTTTGGTGGGGCGTCCATCACATCATAGTGTCCTCGGGCCATCACATTAACAGATGCACCCTGTCCACCAGCACCGGGACTGGGACCTGTTCACCATGACAATGCATTGTGGTTGCCGTCTGCTCTTCGATTTGAGGGCCTCCACACTCGATACAAAGAAGATGTTCTCCTAGTCTTCTTCCTCTTCCTCGCCCGCCTGGGCACCTTCTTCTCCTTGGTCTACTTGGCCCACATTCGGTGGGCGAGATTGACGCAGGAAACCAGACTTTACCGGGCCTCTGGGCACCATTGTTGGGAGAGATGCTTTGAACACCCTTGCATAGTGGTCAGCAAGGCCGCACCGCCCACAGTTCTTGCCTACCGCTGGACACTCGGCAGGGTGGGGCAGGTCGTATCCACACTTGTGGCATGCATCGCCAGCTCGTCCGACCCTGCCGCAGAAGTTGCTGCAGGGCCTCCTGGCACCTCTGCTGCCACGCCCCACCGCACATACCTCCTCTGTTTTTACTGGGCGAGTTCCTGCTTCCATCCTGGATACACATGCCTCCGAGACTTCATGGCAGTGCCCCAGGACCAGGATGCGAGCAAGGGTAGTCCCTGGTTCCCTCAGTACTTGTCATAACTTCCCTGACGAACAAGCCTGGATGAGGAGGGTCCTGATAATGTCATCCGGGTCACCCCATGCACATGCCAAGGACAGGCATTTGAGACGACCATAAAAAGTGTCCAGAGTCTCATCTTCCTTCTGGCGAGCCGACAGCATTACAAACCTCTCATAGTCTGCGTTGGTTAATGGGATGAAATGGTTGCAGAGAGCTGTCTTGGCTGCATCATACGAGGCATCAATAGTCTGGAGTGATTCAAATATTTCCTGCACCGCAGGCCCTGCAGCATACAGTAGTGTCGCCAGCTTCCCGCCACCATTTCTCTCCATGGTGGCCCTGAAGTACATGTCCAGGCGGTCAACCCACCGTTTCCATCTGGGTCCCAGACTCGAAGGCGGGCCTGAGACATCAAACTCCGGGATTGGCTGGAGCACCGCAAGGGCCCGCATTTGTGCCTTGGCTTGAGGCACCGATTGCACAGCTGGTTGTGCCCCAGGTAGAGGCAGACCTTGAGGTTGCTTTTGATCCACAGGTGGCCCACCCTCTTGATCAGCAGGTGCACTCATGGGTTAAAGCGCAGAGGCAACCCCACACTGGGGCAGGGGCCGCAACTTACCCAGCCAGCACAGGCCTCGGAGGTCGTGGAGTACACCAGTCCGGCCACACACACACGCCACATGTCCAGACCTGATGATGATGATGATCTGGAGCAGGCCCTGCAGGCCCCAAAGTCCACCAGTCCAGAGTTCAGGCTTGGATTCAGCAGCTGGTCATGATGATGATGATGAAGATAAAAATCCTCCAGCTGCAGAGCTGTGTGGATGATGCACAGTCCTGCAAGTGTCCCAAAATTGGAGCCAGGGAGGTCCAGGGATCGGGCAGGCCTCAGCAGTCTTTCCCCAGCACCTCGCCTTCACTCGGTGTAATTCACCCAAAAATAAAAAAAAAATCCAAATTTGGGCATGTCTAGGCAGATATAGCTGCCCGCTATCATTGTGTCCAAAAACAATGCCCGGATTTCAATCACAGGCCCTACCAGAGCGCTGTGAACATCCACTGCGTAACAGTGAAAATGTCCGCCTGCTGCGTGGTAATCACCCGGCCCGTGGCATGGAACGAATGAGCCTCCTCATCTGCTCCACGTAGAAAAATTATTTAGTATTCACCGCCGGCCCCGGGCAACATCCCGGACTCGCCGCCACTGTTGGGGGTCTCTCAATGACCCTGCTAGCGATTCCCGTGAGCCGCCAACCCCCACTGCTCAGCCGGAGATGTCTGCTGTGTTCGGGCTCCCTGGTCGCACTAACGTTGCTGGGAACGCCCCCTTTATTTATAGTGCATGCGGCTGAGTGCACCGTCACTCCGCCGTGTGCCCTTCCCTCAAAGGGGCAGCACCACACTGACAACTTAATTTGATTTAAAAAAAATAAAAGCCTGACTCCTCTTGTCTGTGTTCACTCAGCACACTCGTGACAGCCACCCGCTAGGGATTATGGGAAACCAAACTCCAAAAGCGATCTAGAAGGCTACGGATATTTGATTTGGTCAAACGCTCCATGGATTAAGGCCTGGGCGTCGCCTCTCATGTCAGATGAAGATGCGTCGCTCTCCTCAAGTGTTTTGTGGGTACTCCGTGGCTACTTTTCACCTCTTTTCTGTTGGGGATGTGTAAGATTGTTGGTTTTACTTTGAGTGAGCTGTTATGTTCAGGATTTTTATTCAGGATTTGTGCACTAATATTTCTATGATTCGGTTCATGAATGTTGTGCACAGTGCAGTTTTCTTTCGGTTTACTTTGGCTGTTGCTAATGCTGCTGGTTTTGAATTTGTTCGTGTTCTACCTAGTTTGTATAGGTGCAGAGGAGCCGCGTGTCAAGCGTGACACCTTGAGCCAATCTGATTTCGCTAGTTTCCGTTTTAATTCGTAATAAAAGCAATTTAGTCCAGGTTGTGAAATGCCAGGGCTGCATAAGGTCTCGCATATGACATAGTGAATACGCCACATTGCGCATGCGCGGCACATAACGAGGCTCGTGCATGCGCGTGTTTAATAAAGACGGTCCCGGCCGGCAGTTGCAGCCAGGATCTGAGCAGGCAACACGCGTCCCGTGTGTGTTCTTGTGCTACGCATGCCTGCACACATGTGAATGCCGGCGAGGGCCCCGGAGGTCCCCCGCCCATACAACACTGGCGATGAGGAGCGGCGGATCGGAGGCACGAGTCATTGCTCCGATCGTGTCGGGGAGAGTGTCTCTTCTCCGTGCTGTCACGGACCTAGGCACATGGCCGGCGGCCATCTTGATTACAATGCGGATCGCAGTGGTTGCGGCCCAGGAGGGTGCTTGTGCACCGGCTGCGATCCTTTGCTGTAAAGTACAATTTTTGGGACATTCCATGGCCCTCTCAGTCTGAGGGGCCGTGGATTAAAAAAAAAAAAACAGGAAGTCAGTGGAGACGGTTGGAGCCTTCACCATCCATTGCTGCGGGACCATTTTGTACATCATCTGGTGCTGGGGAACCTGTGCACCCATCCTGAGGCTGGATTGCCTGTGCTAGCATCCAGGGGTTACCTGGCAGTGAGTACCTCATCCTATTGCCATCCTGGGTGAGGAGGGAGAAGAAGAGGGAGACCCTGCGCCTGTACCACGCAGAATTCACAGCACCCTTGCGCCTGTGCCTGAATTTGATACCACTGGCCCACCATCCAAGCTGGGGCGAAGTGGCTTCTATGGGTTAAGAAGTTGGAAATTTTTTTCAGGGCATCAGGGGAGACGGATGATGATGCGAAAGTTGCCACCATGGTGTACTCAACGGGCACAAAGGTCCACAGGATTTATGACTCTCTAAATCTTCAGGTGGTTATGTACGATGCAGTAAAACAGGCCCTCCACAACCATTTTCTCCCCATGGCGAATGTCGATTTCGACAGATTTGTTATGTGTGCGGAAAGGCAGCAAGGGGAGGAGTCACTGGACCAGTTCTGTGCACGGCTGAGGCACCTCGCAAGTACCTGCAGGTGGGCGAATGAGGAGGAGAAGGTGCAGAACCAGCTGCTTCAAGGGTGTAGCTCAGGGAAGCTGAGAAGGCAGGTGCTAAGGGAGCCGGGCCTGACGCTGCAACAGATCCTCAACACAGGGAGAGCATATGAACTGGCGGAGTCCAGAGGGGTGAAAATGGATGCTGCTATGCACCCTGGGAAGGGCGAAGACGCGTTTGCAATCGGACGCTCTGCCCCAGGGAGGGCGCGATGGACACCTAGGAGGGTGGATAGTCCCTCTGCGGCTGGTACTCCACAGTCATGTCCTTATTGTGGGTATGGCCTGCCACATGTGAGGGAATGCCCGGTGAAGACAAGGGTCTGTGGTCGGTGTAGCACGCCAGGACACTATGCAAGGGAGTTCAGGGCCTCCACCCCAGTGACAGCGTCGAGGGGGCCAGCGAGAATAGGCAGGGATAATGCCCAGAGAGTGAGGGGCGTGTCGTCGGTTGAGCAAAGCATGCAGGATCTGGACATAGCTGAGGAGGAAGAGGAGGAGGAGGAGATCTTCTTCATTTCTCGCATTGCTACCTGACCCAGAGGGAACAGGCAACCGACGTGCACAGTGAACATTGGTGAGGTGCCCACTCCCGTTCTGATAGACACTGGCGCGTCAGTCTGCATGTTAGTGGCAGAACACTGAGGCTCTCCCAGGCCCTCCCAAGCTGACAGAGTCAAAGGCCTGGATATATCTTTTTGGGGGAGACACTTTGCTACCGATTCAAGGAGTGTTTGTGGTGCCGGTGTCACATGGGCCGAACAATATCAAGGTGAGGTTCTTTGTGACGAGCGTGA
Source organism: Ambystoma mexicanum (assembly GCF_040938575.1). Lineage (NCBI taxonomy): Eukaryota > Metazoa > Chordata > Amphibia > Caudata > Ambystomatidae > Ambystoma > Ambystoma mexicanum. The sequence goes on from NC_090937.1 coordinate 156,968,132, forward strand.
GCCCGCACTCCCTCCTGTGCTGCTTCCGAAGCCCTTGGCATTGTACATTTTACGCTGGCCGTATCCCATACGGATATTGACCGCCTCCTGCAGCGTTTTGAAAGCATTTTTCAGGGGGTCGGAAAACCAAAGGGTTATCCCATCAGGCTTCACATTGATGGTTCCGTGAGTCCGACAGCCCTCAAACACCATAGAATACCCTTCCACCTAAGGGCACAGGTGGAGAAGGAACTTCAGTCGCTCTTTGACTTGGACATTATTGAGAGGGTTGAGGGCCCCACCCTGTGGGTCTCCCCCAATTGTCGTTGCCCCAAAGCCCAAACAGCCAGGAGTCGTCCGCATCTGCGTGGACATGAGGTTGCCTAACATTGCCATCAAAAGGGAGCGTCACCTCACGCCCACGCTGGATGACATCGTCGGCAAGCTGCAGGACGCGAAAGTCTTCTCCAAGCTGGACCTGAGGTCTGGCTACCATCAACTGGAACTTCACCCGGAGTCGAGATATATCACCATCTTCATGACTCACGAGGGGCTGAACCAGTTTAAGAGGCTCAGCTTCGGTGTCTCGTCAGCGGTGGAAGTTTTCCAGAACGCCATCCGGGGGGCCCTGGCGGGACTGAAAGGGGTGATCAATATGTCAGATGACATTCTGGTGTTCGCACAGTCGGAGGCGGAACACCTGAAGCGGGCACTGGAAAGACTCAAAAGCCTGGAGCTGAACCTGCACCGGAAAAAAATGTGAGTTTCTGAAGGACCGAATAGAATTTTTCAAGTTTGTGTTTCATGCAGGAGGCATCTCGCCTGATCTGGAGAAAGTAAGGGACAATCATGAGGCAGCCCCGCCAGAGTCACCAGCTGAGAGCTTCCTCGGCATGGTCAACTATTGTGAATGATTCATTTGCAACCTGGCGTTGCTGTCGGAACCATTGCGGGCGCTGACAAATAATGACGCAGCATGGGCCTGGACTGCGAAGGAACAGAGGACGTTCGCTGAGATCAAGAACGCCTTGTCGGGTCAGGAGACCATGGCGTATTTCAACAGGGAATCGGAAATAGTGGTGGACGCCAGCCCAGTGGACTTGGGAGCAGTGCTCATGCAGGCAGATCCGCAGGGGACCATGCGTTCCATCGCCTATGCCAGTAAGGCGCTGACGGAGACAGAAAAGCGGTATTCGCAAATTGAGCGCGAGGCCCTGGCCATCCTATGGGGCTGCAAGCACTTCCGTATCTACATCCTGGGGAAGCCTCTGGTTGTGATAACTGACCACAAGCCACTGATTCCGATCATGGCCGGTGCCTCGTCCAAGCCCCACCGCACATCGAGAGATGGATGCTGTCACTCATGGAGTATGGGGTCAAGTTACAGTATCGCCCGGAAACTCACAATCCAGCGGACTATCTGTCCCATCACCCGGGGGCAGGGCGCCCTTCAGACTCTGCCGAGATGGTAGACTGCGTGGAAATGGTGCAGCACGTGGTGGAGCAGCCTTGCTGGTGGCCCTGGCATGGCAGGAGATTGCGGAGGCGTCGAATGTGGATGAGGTGTTCCTGGTCATCAAGGAAGCCATGGACAGTGGGGAGTGGCGTGAAGTGCTCACGAACATTGCCAGAAGGGAGAGTGGGGCACAAAAGTGTCAGTAGCAGATGACGGCCTTCTGCTGAGGGGGTGCAAAATCGTAATCCCGCGAGCATTGGTGGGGAAAGTGCTGCAGCTTGCAGATAAAGGTCACCGGGGCACAGCGAAAATGAAGGCACGCCTAAGGTTGAAGGTGTGGTTCCTGGACCTGGAGAGCAGGGTGGACGAATTTGTGCATGCATGCATACCGTGCTAGGCGGATAGTCCAGTGGAAACAGGGCCTCCCATCCAGGCAATGGAAAGAAGTGAACAACCTTGGGGGACAGTGAATGCCGACTTCGGGTCCATGGGCAGAGGAATGTACTTTCTTGCAGTTGTTGACCAGTGGTCGCGTTATCCCGAGGTGGAGCTGGTGGAATTCACGGCCAGCGATCATACCATTCTGGCCCTGGAGAAGATGTTCGCCACCCACGGGTTTCCCATCAAGATTTGCTCTGACAACGGCTCGCCATTCCAGGGGCAGCAATTCTCCCAGTACTGTGAGGAGAGGGGGGATCAAGCACCGGAAGGTCACCCCACTCTGGCCCAGGGCAAATGGGGCGGTGGAGCGTTTTATGTGGACACTCAATAAAGTCTTCCGAATCTCGATGAATGGAGGAGAGGAACTCCGCCGAAACCTCTTTGAATGTCTGCGTGAGGACCGCACAACCCCGCATCAGTCCACTGGGGTTGCACCAGCCGAGGCCCTATTCAAGCGGTCTCCCAGAGGACTGCTGCCCGAAGTGGAAGGACGCAGTCCTGGAGTTATTGACAACAACCGAGTATGCGTGGAGAGGGCTGTCCAAAACAAGCGGGAGAGCGCCCGACGGAACTTGCCGGAGAAGTCGATTGCAGTAGGGGACACTGTGTTGGTCCGGAATCGCAGGCCAGAGGGGAAACTGTCTCTCCCACATGAAGCCCAGCCACTGGGCGTGACCCATGTCAAGGGGTCCATGATCACTGCGGCCATTGCCAGGGGCACCATCACGTGGAATGTGTTATACTTCAAGCGGATTTAGGCGGCGCCTCCTCCAGTGATGCCCGAGGTGCCTGAACCCAGGGCAGGGTCACCAGCAAGGGATGATGGACCGCCAGAAGCTCCAGGGACACCAGAGGCACTTCGAGAGGAGTCCAGAAGGTACCCGAGCAGGGTGGGCCGGAAGCCACCGCAGAGGTTCCAGGACTTTATCATGGACCCTGCCTATTACAGGTTGAGAACTGTTTGTGAACTTCTAAGTTGTTATTGTTGTATGCTAATGTTATAGTTGTTTCTTGTTTGGGGAAAAAGGAGGTATGTTGCGTAGTGAATATGCCATATTGCGCATGCGCGGCCCATAACGAGGCTCGCGCATGCGTGTGTTTAATAAAGACGGTCCCGGCCAGCAGTTGCAGCCGGGACCTGAGCAGGCAACACGCGTCCCGTGTGCGTTCTTGTGGTACGCATGCCTGCGCACGTGTGAATGTCGGCGAGGGCCCCGGAGGTCCCCCCGCCCATACAACACATAGGCCCACTTTGCAGCAATGCAAATGAGGACTCTCATTATTATGTTATTATAACTCCTGCCCCTGGCTTCATCCATTTGCTGGCCTCTTGGAGCTGTAGGTCTTGTGAGAGGTTGGGGTGCTTTGGGAGATGGCGGCGAGAGAACACGATTGCTGTTGCTAAAGCCTAGGTGCGAAGTAAATTAAAGAACCCGTGCTCTGCAGCTGGGCATTTATGTATTGACAAATGTCGTGCTGTGTGTGTTTTAGTAACAAACTCAAACCTAACAGTATTCGAAAGGCACAAAAACAAGAAAAAACAGAAACTGCAGTATGTTTCTCCATCCACAAAGAGAAGCCATCTTTTCAAAACTTAGCTTTCACACAATAAAAGTGGTACAATCAAGCTGTTCTGTGTAAGAATGCAATCTTGCAAACGCCGCCCTCTCCCCCCAAATCGCAATTGAGTGCAAGGCAAATACATGTCACTAGCCAAAATGCTATGCAATCTTGCTCCAGGTAGGACAATAAAACTAACTTCTGCATCCCTCAATGCCGGTCATGTCAGAGCTCGGGTAGGGGACCTCTGTGCTGCAAGAGCAAGGGGTCGCAACATGAAAGAGCAAAGAGAACGGCGACCCCTGTCACATCTCCGATACACATATGTGCAGAATAGATACTCTTGAATTAGCTTTTTCAAATGCAAATGTAAGTGTCACACACACGCATATAGTCGTGAGATTAAAGTAGACAGACTTTGTAAATGAATCCGACTTTATTAAAGCATGGCAGGGTACTGGTAGATGTTCATGATATTATTTGCACATTTTCTTTCGGTGGAATTCAAATGTCAGGAATGAAATATCCTTCTGAACAGTCTGCTGTAAATCATAATCTGCAGAGAAAGAAACGGAGAGCTATCTTTCTGGGTACTCGGGAGATTGAGTACATAATAAAAAAATAAATCTGCGAGGCTATCTGAAATAATTGTACTTCCATTTGTACCTTTGTGGGGCTGGAGTGGGGGGGGGGGGGACTTTACAACTGTTCCAGTATAATACCATCTAAAATAAATGCTCTGTCATTTCGGGGTATTTTGCCCTACAGCCCCTGCTTAACATCCAATGTTTTCAGAAATGTGTCGAATGGTGATTTGATCGGCCATCTTGCTGTAGTGGCATTGCTATGTTGGAGAACACAATTACGGCGCATTAAAGAAAGCCACCCTAACTGTGAACCCTAAAAGATCTGAGTGAACCCATCTCCAAACATCACTGCTAATTTTGGGGTTAAACATCTCCTCGCAGCTCTTTGGTGGTACTGGTGGTTGGATTGGTGCTAGGTAAGGTGGTCGCGGCATGAGCAGATGCCGGCGTGGTTGGAGCTCTCGTGGTCACTGGTGTAGTTTGTGCTGAAATGGACACATCCGTGTTTCTCCAAGGGATCATAGGTAGGTAGGGCATTGTTGGGACAAATATAGGAACTCTGACCACCGTTGGTGTAGCAATTGCAGGGACGGACAGCAAGGCAGGGCCTCCAAAGATGGTCGCTGGGTTGGGAACACTTGGGAACCCAACGATGTTCGGTGAGTTCAAAGCGAGTATTCCAGGCATGTTGTTGTTGTTGGGTATCACTGGATTCAGATTTTCTCTGTGTACAGACTGTTGGGAAAAAATCGGAAAATATTAGCTCAGAAAAGGTATTTTGTGCACCATTATTTAAACAGTACAGGACCAACCATCATTATTAGTCAGTTTGGCTAGTAAAATATACAAAATATTTACAAAACATCAAACATGTGTTAATTGTTGTTGTGTACGTCTTGCGTCCCGCTACGCGGTGACTCAAGGCGTCTAATAAAGCCCCGCCCCCGAGGAAGGGAGGCAGTTCCGGGGCAGAGACCAAGCGAAGCGCATCTGTGTTTCCTTTCGCTCCTGTTTGGAGCTTAGTCACTGATGCCTACGCCCACGGCCTCGCTCGCCCTGTCCCAGGCCGCCTCAGCGCTGGGACAGGATTCTACACTGGCGACGAGGACGCGAGAACCACAGCACACGCACAGGGCGCCATCACGGCAAGACGCACAATTTTTGGAAACCCGGTGGGGGGGGGCAAACAAACCCCCACCCACCTCAAAAAAAAAAGAATTTTATTTTTCTTTTCTACATTCTCTCATCCCTCAACCACAAGTGGGATTCGAGAGAGGAAAAGTGCACTGTCCAACACGTGGCCAAAAGGACCATCAGGTAATCCCCTGACAGAGGGGGATCATAGACACGCTGCACAACGCTGGGAAGGCCATAACAAGCAATACAACTGCAACTGGGCTCAACAACCCTGCACCTCGACACCTGACAGGTGTGGCACATCCACGCACGCCCCACAAGGGAACGCACACGCAAGGGAGAACGCAGACCTTGGCAGAAGCCCACCCAGGTGAGCCTGAAGACCCTGTTAGCGGCAAAAGTGAGGCCCAGTCATGGCCACTGGCACATCCACCCCCAGGCCCGGCACGCCATCTAGACTCGCCACAAACATGTTGGTGTCCACACCGCAAGCCCGCCCACAAGGTGGCTTGTTGACTTTGATACATCCTTTTGACCCTTACACGGATCCGTCGTCGGTTGGCCCCAGATGGCAACTATGGATCCAAAAGTTTGAAATGCTGATGGAATGCAAGGACATAACTACGGCCAGAAAAATGAGATCACATCTGCTGTTGAATGTGGGGGATGAGGTGCTGCGTATTTTCAATTTGTTAACCATTGATGATGGCCAGGACATTTACCAGCAAGCAAAAGATGCCCTAACAGCCCATTTTCTCCCACAACTTAACCCTGACTATGAGACATTTATATGCTGCACTACCATTCATGCGGAAGAGGAGACCTTAGATGCCTACCACACCCGGCTCAGAAAACTGGCAATATCCTGCGAATTCACTAACACAGAGAAAGAGATCCGGAGACAGCTCATCAATGGCATCCAATCGGAAAAAGTTGCCAAACGTCACCATCAAGCAGGAGCGCCACATCACTCCAACACTAGACGAAATTGTGGCTGACCTCACGGGGTCCACGATATTTTCAAAAGTAGACCTGAAAGCTGGCTATCATCAACTGAAGTTACACAGGGACTCCCGATACATCACCACCTTCTCTACACACATCGGTCTACGAAGGTACAAGCGTTTAAGCTTTGAAATCTCCTCAGCTGCTGAGGTGTTTCAACAGACAATACAAGAAGTCATTCGAGGCATACCAGGCGTCCTAAATGTCAGCAATGATATCCTGATACATGCAAACAGGGAGGAACACATGAAAAGACTCCATATGCTCCTTAACAGGCTAGAATGGGCAGGATTAACCATTCACAAAGAAAAATGTGAATTCCTGAAAACCGAGATATCTTTTTTTGGCTACACTTTCAGCAGCACAGGTATCTCACCGGACCCCCAAATTGTTGCTGATATCCAGGCCGCCAGTCCTCCCACCACGCCAACCGAAGTGCACAGTTTCTTGAGGATGGCCACATACTGTGGGAGATTCATCCCAAATCTGGCGACACTGTCGGAACCCCTTCGGGAGCTTACAAAGTCCAGCACAAAGTGGGAATGGGGAAAGGTGTGCCAGGAAGCTTTTGAAAGCATAAAAGCGTCGCTATCAGCAGACACCACGATGGCGTACTATGACACCATGCTCCCAATGGAACTATACGTGTATACTAGCCCCGTGGGCCTATGGGCAATCCTCAAGCAGGTCACTAAAGCGGGTGAGCAGAGGCCCATCGCATATGCCTCCAGGGCACTCACGCAAACAGAGCAACAGTATTTCACATTGAGAAGGAGGCGATAGCCGTACTATGGGGATGTTGCCATTACCATCTCTACCTGTATGGCAGAAAATTCACAACGTATACGGATCATAAACCATTGCTGCCAATATTCATCGGTACATCCGCCCACCCACCAGCGAGGATTGCCAAGTGGTTATTACACCTCCAACAATACAATTTCAAACTGGCATACCAACTGGGAAGTGGGAACCCGGCAGATTTTCTGTCAAGGCACCCCCGAGAGGCCACGCCACAGGAAATTCAGGTCGCTGAGGAGACAGAGGAGCAAATCTGCTAGGTAGTATGGACCGTGAGACCCAGGGCCATCAGTTTGGAAGACATTGTGGAAGAAACGCACAAAGGCTCTTGTTGCAAACTGATCAAGGACACTATTATATCAGGGGAATGGAGGTCATTCATGAGGAACACCCAAAACAGGACAGCAGAGCCAAAGGACTTCCTCACAGGGATGTTCGCCATACGGCAAGACCTCTCCATCACGGAGCAGGGGCTCCTCCTCAGAGGGAATCGAATCATCATCCCACCAAGCCTCCAAGACCGGATAGTAGCACTAGCACATGAGGGCCACCAAGGAATGGTGCGGACCAAAGCTCGAATCAGGCATCGAGTGTGGTTCCCGCAGATTGATGACAAAGTTGAAAGACTGATCAACACCTGCCTACCATGCCAAACAACTGAGCCCCACCAGACCCCGAACCGATCCAATCGGCCGCACATGGACTTGGAAGATGGGAAGCAATAAGCATAGACTTTTGCACACTACAAGAAGGCCTATACCTCCTAGTGGCCATAGATGACCACTCGCGCTACCCAGAGGTAGAGATTGTGAACTCCACGGCGGCAGAGGTAGTCATTCCCGCGATTGAAAAGATGTTTGCGACACATGGACTGCCCACAAGAATCAAGAGCGACAATGGTCCACCCTTCCAAGGGGAGGAGTTCAAGCAATACCTGAAAGAACTAAACATACGCTACCACCACATCATGCCGAGGTGGCCCCAGGCTAGTGGGGACGTGGAACGGTTCATGAGGACACTCAATAAGGTCCTACGGCTATCAAGGGCAAATGCCAGTCCGTGGCAAGTCGATCTCTATCGGTTTCTGCGGAACTACAGAGTCACCCCTCACAGCACGACTGGCGTCCCGCTGGCAGACCTGATGTTTGGCACTGTCATCAAATCATCCATACCACACCACCCCAGTAAAAGCCCTGACAGGATGGACCAGGAGCGAACTGAAGAGAAAAAAACTGGAGCCAACGTACAAATGAGTGCCAAGAGACGGGCGAAAAAATCCGACCACCGTGTGGGTGACCAGGTGGTCATGCTACGAAATCCGTCGAGATCCAAGCTAGACTGTCGATATGAAGCAGTCCCATGGACCGTCAGCAAGCGACAAGGTACCATGATAGTGCAAAGAGGACACCGACAAGTGACGCGTAATGCGTCGTGGTTCAAGGGAGTGCCCAAGAACTTGTGGACCGATGGGGACTGTCCTCAAGAAGAAGAAGACGACCGCCCGCCGAATGATGTCGAATCCGAGCATGGCAGAATTGAAGCCGATGACCGAACCCTTGAGCTGTGGAGTGAACCAGAAATGGGTGATCCGGACACTGAAGGTGAGACACCCAATGAGACAATGGGACCCAGGTCCAGGGGTGGGGGAGCCAGCCCGGCTCAAAGACTATGTGTGGCAGATAGTCCCACAATGACTCTAAAGAAATAAGGGACACCATGTTGGGTAGTTTAAGTATTGCATTTGAATGTCATATGTTCTGTTTTGGTTTTAAAGTTATGATGAAGAAGGAATGTTGTGTCCGCCTTGCGTCCCGCTACACAGTGACGCAAGGCGTCTAATAAAAGCCCCACGCCCGAGGAAGGGAGGCAGTTCCGGTGCAGTGACCAAGCGAAGCGCGTCTCTGTTTCCTTTCGCTCCTGTTTGGAGCTTTGTCACTGAGGCCTATGCCCACGGCCTCGCTCGCCCTGTCCTAGGCTGCCGCAGCGCTGGGACAGGATTCTACAATTGTCAGTTGGAGACTTTTTTTCATGCTTGCTTCTAAGATTTTCAGTATCTTTTTAGGAAGCAGGGCGGCCTCATTATAAATTTGGTGGTTTCTCAGCAGTAAATCTGTCGCAATACCGCCAAACTGTATTACCATTACCGCCACTTGGTCTGGCGTTATTACTGCCAGATTAGAAGTTGCGGTAGATGTTGTTAGGCCCCATTAATTGCCATCCATAGGACTCCATGGGGGATTCTGGTGGTATTACCGTCGGCAGTAATTTGGCCGAATTAGCCAATTTTGGGCGGTGAGGTGGCTGAAATGCCTCCAGCTTCTGGCTGGAGGTTTTTCCTCCACCTTACCCTCAAACTGGTTAGGCGGTGCGGTAATGCAGCGCTAAACGGTATTACCGCTGCATTTTAACACACCGCCCAATTTATAATGAGGCCCAGTGTGCTTTGCCTCCGTATGCTTGAGCCCCAGAATCGTGTGAATCTAATATTGTCATTGTAGCACCAATGCATGAGCAGAGGGTGTTCATATCAGAAACAGGTATGCACTCGCTGAAGCATTGGCTCGACCAGTGAACTGGAAAGCCCCAAAGAGGAGTTCTGCCCTTCCACAGGCATCTGAAAACTTGCCCACAACTGGCCTGGTGGGCAGACGTTCTTCCCTTACCCCCCCGAAGCTGATCCTTTAGGTTTACACTGGTTAATGTATCTGACCTTAGTCCAAATACAAAACAAGATATAAAGGCCCTGATTCGGAACGCAGCTCGTTGGTTAACAAATAATTGAACATTTTTACCAGTTTTCCTACCTGATGTTTTAATGGCGAGACAGGCACGCTGGATGGGACAACTCAAAAAAGAATCTGGGGGTTATGTTGTAGTACAGTCCTGCTCGCCAATAACCGTAAAACACATCAAGTATGTTATTTGAAATATTGGGCGCAGTGCCAGCAATGAAAATTCAAATCTGACCCATAGGTACATTCTACCTCACAGTTGTCAGCAAAAGTAAATATGCTGGTGGTGAATTAGATTGTGAAACAAACAATCACGGCGATAGAGCACAATAAAATATATTAAGTAAATTAATATAGATCATTTCAGAAAAAGTTCCAAAAAGGTATCAGTGAGTATTAATGAGTCTACTAACCACAACCCATAACTAAGTAGAAAAATATCTTCGTGTAAGCAATACCACACAAAGCAAATGAAAAAACCCAGTAAAGATTCACATTGTAGGTTGGTTCACAATGAATTGATCTTATTAGGCCCGGTGACATTGAGAGCGCGCAAGTGCATGGAGAAGGGAAAAGGGGGAAAGTGCACGGGGCGGGGGGAGAATTGGAGAGTGCGGAACAGAGCAGAGAACAGAATAACTAATAATAAGTAAAATAAATAAATAAAGGCGATAAACAGTGGTAATGCAGCCGGCAAATGGCAAAGTGCCGGCTTAGTTAGATAGGGTGTATCTGATAAGTGCAGAAAAGGAGTGGGTGGGGTACTGTATGGGTACAGATAGAGGCCCCAGTGCAAGGGGTGGCCCAGAGGCAGTGCAGGAGGGGGGCAGGGTGAAGCAGGTAACTGGGCCCGAAGGACAGAGGATGGCCAGGTGCACAGTGCCGGGAGAGAAAGCAGATCAGCAGGGGATAACGGGGGAAAAGGCAGAAGCAAAGAGGAAGGTCTTGAGGTGCTTCCGGAACTGTAGATGGTTCTCCTCAAGTTTCATGGTGGCAAGGTAGAATGTTCCAAAGGGAGGCCCCAGCCGAAGACAGAGATCTTTGAAAAATGACCCACTCTGAGGGAGTTAGAAGTAGAGGAGCAAAGGGCTAGAGAGGGGAGGTATTTACGGAGGGATAGATGAAGGTATTTTGGACCCAGGCCCCAGAAAGCCTTGTGGACAATGCAGAGGGTTTTAAATGTAATCCTTGCATCCACTGGGAGCCAATGAAGGGATTTCAGAGCTGGAGAGATATGATCCCAGGGCATGAGGCCAAGGACATGTCTCCCAGTTCTGTTTTGGATTAGTTGTAGAGGGCAGACAGTGGAGGCAGGTAGATTTAGAAAGAGGCTGCTACAGTAGTCCAACCTAGAGAGCTTGGGAGACAGTGAGCTTCTGAGGGAAGGAAAGGAAAGGCAGAGTGCCTCGAAGGAGGTGCCGTGCGAAGTTTGACTTTTTAGAGACGTCAGAGATGTTTGCAGAGAAGGAAAGTGTGGAGTCAAAGATGACCACAAGGCTCTTAGCCTCACAGGTAGGGGTAGGAGGAGGGCCAAGGGAGCCGGCCAAAGAGTGAGTGGAAAGTAGTGGAAAGGAAGGTGAAGGCGTACCAATGAGGAGGATCTCAGTCTTGTTGGCATTCAAACAAAGATCATAGGTGGCATACCAATTTTGAATGCTGATTAGGCAATCATATATGAGGGAAGGAGAGGAGGTGGTTGAAGGAAGCCTGAAAATGAGTTGGTGTAATCACTATAGCACTGGAAATTTGAGCAGAAAAAGGAAATGCAATAGGTGAGAGTTGCCAGGCATTGGTTGAAAAGCCAGGGTGAGAGGTTAGACCCCTGGGGAACACTACAGATAGAGAGGGAGATAGAAGATAGGAAGCACCCAAGATGTACCTGGGAGGGTCGAACAGAGAGGAAGGAGGTCAGCCAGGCCAGAGCCTGATCGGCGATACCCAGGTTGTCACAGAGACGATTGAGCAGGGTGGTATGGTTGACCGTGTCGAAAGCTGAGGAGAAATTGAGTAGGATGAGGACAGCGGGAGTGTTAGAGTCAAGGTTGGAGAGAAGGTCTTCACAGATGTTCAGGAGAGCATCCGTATAACATATAAAAGAGTTTTATAACACAGTTAAAGTAAAACATTAAGTCTAATGGAGACAACAATTCCAAGAAAACAACTTTGAAAATAATACATTCAAATGAAGAGGTTTCATCAATTTTCCTCAAAATGTCACCAGTGGGGAAATGTAGGTATTTCAAATAGACTACAATATCTTTGAATATTTCGGTAGGCAATCTGGACCATCATGTGGAAACATTAATGATAGTTGTCACGTAGTTGATTTGAGATATTCTTTGAGCTCAATGCATTTTGGGATTTTCTCTTCTTCAGGAGTGAGTTATTAGGGTTCCCTTCAATAATTCTGTAAGATCACTGGTTCAAGGTGTGGGAAACCTGTGGGTGTCATATCTATTCCCCTTGGGTCCCCTTCTCAGGTGGCCAGGGAAGGGTATTGCTATAGGTTTCCGACCCTGGGGGTGGAGAATCGAGGGAGGATCACCTGGATAGAGGATCCTTGGTGAGTGGAAATGAGATGTCCTTAGGTGAGACACAGTATTTCCCCTTCCCATTTCATAATGAACCCTTAGTCCCAGAAGCCTTTGTGGGATATTGTTACCCCCTTTCCTTTGGTCAGAGTAGCAGCAGGAAGAATGATAAACATAGAAGACTCTGAAGGAAAGTGAGGAAGAGTAAGGGACACACATGCAAGACATGGTATCCCGCTTTCCCTAACCTTTCCCCGACCTTTATGAGTAATTGTTAGTCAGCTCCTCTTATTTCCCCTCGTGTGACACTTGACAGTACTGCGACGAGGAAGAGGCAGCATTGAGCAGCGTACAATATGCCATTTTACCATTCTGCTACTGAGACGAAGAAGATGCCTGCTACTGTTGTGAAGGTCAGGCATGTCCCCTTAATCATGGTCAGGCACTCCAAACTGGGACAGCACACTTGCAACCTGTTAGAGGGTTGCAGGTGAATAAAACGTGGAGGAGAAAGCAACATAGAGAGCAGCAGCTGGGAGGCTGGTGCAATCAGCAGGGAACCTATATGAGGAGAGGCAAGCAGCTGGGGAAGATTGCTACGGGTCCGGTCTGTCAAGCACAGCACGCTGAGAAGCTATGGACTGCAGAGAGAGGTGGTCTATGGAAGTGTGGTGGAGGAGCTGGGCTCCTTGGAGCGGACTGAACGTTGAGAAGGGAGTCGTGTGGAGAGGCTGTTCATTTCTCTTTTGTTTGAGGTACTCGTTTCCCTGTTTTAAGAGGTCAACACAGGAGTTTCTGAGGGGCAGAGGTTGGTCCCCTGACATCAAAAGCAGAAGGCCATGTGATCCGAAAGCTGTCAAAGCAACCAGTGAGTTTCTAACAACTGAGAAACCCGGCGCGCGAACATTTCTATTATTGTGGAATACTTTGTTTCGGAATGGACATGTGTCTCACGAGAGCACGTTTTTGAATCATTGTCGATTGTTGAACTACCTGGAATACTTTGTATCAGAGTGATCACATGTTTAAGGAAACACATTTTCGAAAGTCTCCAAGTGCTCGGCATTTAATTTAAAGCAAACCAACCGAATATTAAACAGCAGTTTGAATTGAAAGCGAGTCATGAGCAAAACCCATGTCTATAGAATACCGAACTGAATAAAAACTTTACAAATAAACAGAACTATTAAATATTGAACTCACAAGTGAACATAACTTTAAAATCAAGTAAAACCACTCTATGTGGAATTCTAAAGTGAATGGAACTTTAAGGAATATGATAAAACAAAGGTATATTGAAGCTTGATTTCAATGTAACTTTACAATTGAACCAAAGAGAGGGATATAGAATATAAAATTGTGTGAAAGCTACAAACCGCTGAAATATACATTGAAATCAAAATTAATTGAAATCCTGAAGTTAAATCCAATACAGTCAAGATACCCACATGAAAACAAATTATGAAGTTTCATGCGCCCCTTTTTTGTCAGACATTGGGACTGATGGAAACTTGGCCGCCATAGATAGTCCCACTATGGGAACGTCTTTTTGGGCTGCGGTCTAGTCTTTTTCAATATGGCTGCCCCCAGCATATCAGTGTTCAGTTGCTGCCGGGTCCCCACGTTGCAACTGGATTTTTCGCTATCCTGTTGTTGTTGTGCTCCTGGTCATTTCCCTTGGCTCTACTGAGCCCCTCCTTTTCTGTACTGGGCATCCTTCGCCCCTGTTTTCTTTCTTTCTCCTTTACGGTCGCCGGGATTCGCTCAGTGCGTTCTCTCGTGTTCTCTCGTGTTCTCTCGTGTTCTCTCGTGTTCTCTCGTGCTCTCTCGTGCTCTCTCTCTCTCTCTCTCTCTCTCTCTCTCTCTCTCTCTCTCTCTCTCTCTCTCAGGTTTGCTGTGGCTTCCTCGGCTATCCTCCCTTGTCTGGCCTCTTCCTTCCACAGCGTTTCATCGCGTCCCCCTCTGGTGTCACCAAGTTTGCTCCTAGGCTCTCTCCTTCAGTCCTTTGCCCTCTTGGTACACCGGCACTTACCTGTTTGCTGGAACTTCGTGTTTACTCACCGATCTTCAGAGACTTCTGGATTTCCTCTCTTTGGCAAGACATCCTGTTTATTTTTGCCTACTTGGCTTTTTCCCCGTTGGCTATCACGGTTCTGGGGTCACTGGTTTCCGGGAATTTCCATAACCATTGTGGCGTCGTTCCGTGGTAGACCATATCTTCTGAAAAAGAAATCCTCCATTAAAGAAAGAAGGAAGACAGTTTGCAACGCCCAATACATACAGAAATGGCTACCCCGAACAAGTCCAGCAATTGGTTAACGCAGTACAATCTCTTAATTTGGAGGTTTGCAATCTAAACCAAGAAGTACAGAATCTCACAGTGGAGAACAATGTACTCCGTCAATTGGTGGCCAACCAGAAAACACGTTCAGATCTCCCTCCAATGCCTCTGTCAGTTGGTACATTTGACGGCACACCAAAGTTACTTAAAGAATTAATTGAAGCTTGCAATGTGTATTTTGCTTTCCGGCCCACTGCATACTCCTCAGGTTTGAGCAAGGTAGGCTTTGCGGTTTCCAATATGACCGGAAACGCATTGGCGTGGGCCAACCCTTTAGTCACTGCAAAAGATCCGGTTTTACAAGACTGGGAAGCCTTCCTTGCTGAACTAAGACAGACCTTTGAAAGGCCGGAAATTACATTCATGGCTTGCGAAGAACTGCTGGAGGTACACCAACGTCAGAAGGACCTTTTGTCTTACATCACAAAGTTTAAGCGACTAGCCACTGAATCTACCTGGTCGGAGCAAGCACAATTCACTGTTTTTCGTCGAGGTCTCAGGGAGGAACTTAAAGATGAATTGGCCAGAGTTCCTCGTCCCGCCTCTTTCTCTGAGTTATTGTCAGTCGTCCTACATATTGAACACCGGATCAATGAATGTAGACAAGAGAAGAGAGGAAAAGGAAAAATTGGTTTTCCTGCCCCCTCACTGCCTCCCTCACCTTTGTCAACAACCCTGAACAAGGAAGAACCAATGAAAATTGGATCCATGAGGTCTCCCCTCACTCCGGAAGAACGGAAGAGACGCAGAGAGTCGGGTCTCTGCGTGTATTGTGGATCTTCTTCACATCTGCTTCGGAACTGTCCAGAAGTTCCTCCAATGCTGTTGGGAAATGGATCGCCTCGAACCGAGGAGGGACCCTGGTTCGAGGAGTTACTGAAAGTCCCTATGTATCGCTGTCTATCGCACCTTCTACGCAGTCAGAAGACACCCACTTGATGGTGGTTACCCTACACTTGTCCTGGAGAGACCAATCAGTGGAGACTTTAGCCTTAATCGATTGCGGAGCTGCTGGCAACTTCATGGACACCTTGTGGGCTGAGAAGATGGGTATCCGTCGAGTTCAGAACCAGGAAAACCTGAAGGTGGAGGGAGTCGACGGAACTCCTCTTTGTTCAGGTCCTATTACCCATTCCACGGAGCAGATCAAACTTACCATCCAACAGCACAAGGAGGACATATCGTTCAAAATGATCAGAGCAGCTCATTTTCACATCATTCTGGGTATAGCCTGGCTCTGCCAACACAACCCTACCGTAGACTGGTCTAAGAATACCCTCAGTTTCCTCTCATCTTATTGTCAACACTTCTACTTACAGTCTTCGGGCTATCAGCCGGCAATCTTACAGGCTGTAGAAGCACAACCACGGACTATCCATTTGATTCCTCCTCAATTTCAGATCTACCATCAGGTCTTCATCGAGAAGGCAGAACATGATCTTCCCCTGCACCGCCCTGAGGAATGTGCTATAGATTTAGTACCAGACGCCTTGGTCCCCTTCGGCCGAATGTTCTCCCTATCTGTAAGAGAGAAGGTGGTACTCCAAGGATACTTGGACGCCAACTTAAAGAACGGTCTTATCCAACCCTCGAAATCTCCAGCGGGTGCTCCTCTGTTTTTCATCGCCAAGAGAGACTCCACAGAACTTCGACCCTGCATCGACTACCGAGGGCTTAACAAGGTTACCATTCGGGATAGATACCCGATGCCACTGATTTCTGACATTCCTGAAGCAGCGAGAGGTGCTACGGTTATTTCTAAGTTAGACTTAAGAAATGCTTATCATCTCCTGCGCATCAGGGCGGGAGATGAATGGAAAACGGCTTACAGAACACCCTACGGTCTGTAGGAGTATAAAGTAATGCCCTTTGGTCTGGTGAGTGCCCCAGCAATATTCCAACGATTTATGGACCTCACTTTTTTGGATTTTTTGTTCTGTTCTGTGATCATTTACCTAGATGACATCCTGGTATTTTCTAAGACCCCCCAAGAACACTCCACTCATCTCCATGAAGTTTTTCATCGTCTGCAAGCGAACCATCTTCTAGTGAAACCCAGTAAATGCAAATTTCTGGTCTCGTCAATTCAGTATCTAGGGTTCATACTCTCCCAAGAGGAAATAAAAATGGACACTAAGAAGGTCTCTGCCATTTTGGAATGGCCATCCCCGAAAATTATAAAGGAAGTACAGAGATTCCTAGGTTTCACTAACTTCTACCGGAAATTCATTCAAAAGTTTTCTGCTACCATAGCTCCCATTACCTCTCTTCTAAAGAAAGAAAACCAACCCTTTGTTTGGTCTCCTGCAGCAGAGACAGCATTCCTTTCCCTGAAACAAAGATTCAGCTATGCTCCCATTCTGATCCAGCCCAACCAAGCTAAAAGATTTATTGTGGAAGCTGACGCCTTTGCCAATGCAGTGGGGGCCGTTCTCTTGCAAGAAGAGGAAAGAGTGGAACATCCCATTGCATACCTCTCGAAGACACTCACGATCAGCCAAAGGAACTATTCCGTTATTGAGCGAGAACTGTTGGCCATCAAGTTGGCCTGTGAGGAGTGGAGACATCTTTTACAAGGAGGAGGCAATCCCTTTCTCATTCGAACGGATCACAAGAATCTCAGAACCTTGCAGAATATGGAATGTGTCAACTCTCTTCAGGCTAGGTGGGCACATTTCTTTGTCCAGTACGACTTCGAGATCACTTATGTACCAGGCAGCCAGAACGTGATCGCAGATGCACTCTCTCGTCGGTATGTTGCAGAAGATCCTTGTCAGTGCCTTAAGGAGAGACTATTTCCTAACAGAGTGTTCATTGCCTCCGCCTTGTCCTTTCTCTCTCAAGTCCTGTCAGCCACTGCACGAGTACCGTTTCTGGCTTCTCCTTCACCCCGTATCCCAGAGTAAACATGAGAAAAGGCTTGTGCTTTATGGACAAGAAATTGTTTGTGCCTCAGTCCAACCTACAGCAGAAGGTTATATCTTGGTGTCACCATCACCCCACTGCAGGACATCGGGGTAGGAAGAACACTGAAGATCTAGTTCGAAGATCATTCTTTTGGCATGGAATGTCCTCAGACATTAAGAAGTATGTCCAAGCGTGCGCTCAATGTTCTCGAAGTAAAAATTGTTTTAAAAAACTAATTGGATTACTGGAACAGATTCCCTTGCCCAAAACCCTGTGGGAAAAAATGTCCGCTGACTTCATCGTGGATCTTCCAGTTTCTCGAGGCCATACGTGTATCATGGTCACTACAGATTCACTTACGAAGTTGGCTCATTTTTCCCCCTTCCCGGGTTTGCCTTCTGCTTCTAAGATGGCAGAGGTGTTTGTGCGGGACATATTTCGCTTGCACGATTACCCACTAAAATGATTTCTGACCGGGGTAGTCAATTTACCTCAAAATTTTTGACTGCTCTTTGTCAGAAACTGGGTATAGAATGAGCGTTGTCCTCTAAGCTCCATCCACAAATGAACGGGCAAACAGAAAGATTGAACGGGACGTTGGAGCAATACCTTCGATGTTACACCAATCACACACAAGACAACTAGTATGATCTGTTGCCCACCGCAGAATTTGCTTATAAAAACTATACCCATTCTGCCACAGGACTCAGCCCTTTTTTCAGTACATTTGGTAAACATCCAAGGGGTATTTTACCGGTTTCGGCCTCCCCCTCAGTATGTCCCACAACTGATGACCGATTGCAGCAGATTATGGAGGCACACAGAACTGCCAAGGCAGCCCTGGTCCAAGTTTGCGACCGATACAAGCGCCTGGCGGATCAGAAACGTGCTAATGCACCCAACATTGAGACGGGCTCACGGGTATGGCTGTCCACCAGATATCCGCCCAGGTGGATCCACCCGTCTAAGTTGTCACACACGTTTGTGGGACCCTATACAGTGATTTCACAAATAAATCCTGTTGCCTTTCGACTTCGGCTGCCAAACTGCATGAAGAGGATCCACCCTGTGTTCCACGCATCCCAGTTACGTCCGGCCTTACCCGACATTCCTACTGCACCTCTGGGTCGCTTGGCAGAGGAGCAGGGGCCTGAAGAAGAAGAATATGAGGTGGCCGATATCAAGGATTTCCGTTATCACCGCGGACGTTTGGAATTTTTGCTCTCCTGGAAGGGCTACCCATCATCAGAAGACTCATGGGAGCCCAGTTCCAATGTTCATGCCCCCTGTCTGGTGAGGAAGTTCTATCGGGCTCACCCTGGTAAACCGGGTTTCTCCCGCTCTGGAGGGGGGCATACTGTCATGCGCCCCTTTTTTGTCAGACATTGGGACCGATGGAAACTTGGCCGCCATAGATAGTCCCACTAAGTTTTGAACGTCTTTTTGGGCTGCGGTCTAGTCTTTTTCAATATGGCTGCCCCCGGCATATCAGCATTCAGTTGCTGCCGGCTCCCCGCGTTGCAACTGGATTTTTCGCTATCCTGCTGTTGTTGCGCTCCTGGTCATTTCCCTTGGCTCTGCTGAGCCCCTCCTTTTCTGTACTCGGCATCCTTCACCCCCCATTTTCTTACCTTCTCTTTCTCCTTTCTCCTGTACGGGTTTCCGGGCTTCGCTCGGTGCTTTCCCTCAGCCTCGCTCTCTCTCTCTTCGCTTCGCTCCCTCCCAGGTTTGCTGTGGCTTCCTCGGCTCTCCTCCCTTGTCTGGCCACTTCCTTCCACGGCGCTTTCATCACGAACCCCTCTGGTGTCAACGAGTTTGCTCTTAGGCTCTCTCCTTCAGTCCATTGCCCTCTTGTTACACCAGCACTTACCTGTTTGCTGGAACTTCGTGTTTACTCACCGATCTTCAGAGACTTCTGGATTTCCTCTCTTCGGCAAGACGTCCTGTTTTTTATTTTGCCTACTTAGCTTTTTTCCCATTGGCTATCAAGGTTCCGGGGCCACTGGTTTCCGGAAATCTCCATAACCATTGTGGCGTTGTTCCGTGGTAGACTGTATCTTCTGAAAAATAAATCCTCCATTAAAGAAAGAAGGAAGAAGCTTCCCAAGGATATTTCCTCAGGTGGGAAGGAGGGGGAGGAGACAGAAGTGGGAAGTGAATGGGACATTACAGATACATCTGAAATCTTTGACATAAATAGAGGGTTCAAGTGTGGCAAAGAATCCTAAGAAGACAAGGATATTTTTGTGATGATTAAACTAAGTCATGGCGAAGGGAACCCTGAGACTTGCGATATTTATTGACTTGAGGACAGAGTCTCAAGGTTCCTTTGTATTGGAACTGTGTTACTTGGAACTTAGGGAAGGGAACCATGAGTATTGGTTAAACGTGTATCACCTTGAACCTAAGAAAGGTAATTTTGAGACTTTTGTTAGAACTGTTTTATACTTGGGGAAGGGAGCTGAAAGGAAGCTGCGAGATGGAAGAAGCTGAGAACTTTGTTGAACACTGTTTCTTTTGGTTTTTGACATCCCTACACATTGTATAGATTGGTTGTGAGGGCAAGTATAGGTTTTGGACACAGACAGATATTTAAGTTGAACTCTTTGACTCAGACTTTTCTTAGTTTAATTTAGGTAGGGAAATCCCACCTTAGCATAGGGCAACTTGCGGCTTTTTCTATCCTGCCATTTAAGTTAAATAAAGTGTTTTATTTTTTAACTTTGAATCTGTTGTCTGTGTCTTCCTTCATGCTGCCTTCACCAAGCATAAATTAAAAGCGTTAGCTCTGATGAAATCCATTAGATGTATTCAAAGTCAATATTGATCAGTGGGCTTCAACTCTCACAAGAATGTTGAATATTATTTGCGTCACAGTACAAATAGCTTGAAGTTGGCAGAAGGCATTCATTATTCTACTCTTAAAAAGGGTGATTGTTCTGATCCAAAGTCCATGCGCCGAATATCACTCTTAGATTTGACCAAAAAAATATGACTGGTTTTTACCAGGTTAATAAAGTGGGTGGAATAGTATTCTGGTCAAGTCACAGAGGGGTTTAGAGCAGGTATTGGTACAAAAGAGCAGGCTCTTAATCATTATTTCCTCGTAGCCAAATAACCTGTTTTTATTTCTCTGTCGTTCTGGCTCTCCCTCCTTTCCAACTGGTTGGGAATGCCTGCATCCAGAGGCGGTCCGGAAAAGCTGGCTGAAAACGATAGCTGTCACTTTAAGAGTTTTAGAAGGGGAAGGACCTCTGTCATGCGTGCATCCCTCCACGCACTAGCCCAACACCTTACCTTCACGTCACCAACGGTCCACACCCAGTTCCTGTTTTTCCGCCTTCTGGGCGAGTCGGAATTGTTTGCTGCGCTGCATCTCCCTTTTGTGGGTGTTTCGTTGGCTGTCCATCCCTTTTTTTCTAGTGATTGGTTCTTTATTTTATTTATTCTCTTTGCTGTGCCTCCCACTGCATATGCCGTATGCACAGGCTTCAAGCAGTGCATCGATTGCCGGAAGCATTTCTCAGCGGCCGATCCCCACCATGTTTGCGTCCGCTGTCTGGGTATACATCACCCTGTGAGTACCTGCACATTTTGCTGTGGAATTTACCCAAGGTCTCTTCAGACTCACCTTCTCTCCATGTCTGAGCTGGGACCGGTACCGAAGGCGACCAAGGACTTTGTTCGGAAAAGGAGGGAGGCCGATATCGGTAAGAGGGGGACTATATCTTGGGAGGTACTAGTTTCGGCACCAGCTCTTGGTACCCAAGGGAAGACTGTGTCCTCAGTTTTTTGCTGTTCCACCAGAACAATTGTTCAGCACTCCTGTGAGAGCTCAGACTCCTCACATTTTGCCTCAATTTTCTCCACAGTATGAGGACAATTTGGGCCAACCTGCACTGGGGCCATCACAATCTGCATCCCAACTGGTTCTAAGCAACATTCAGGAGCCTAGACCGATAGTGTTGAACATTTTCTATCTTAGCCAACGATTGATAGGGTTGATTCTTCTACTTCTCCTATCACATTGGAGGAACCATTACCTAGCCCTTCCCAAATGGCAAACAACATGACTAATACTGTGCTGGAAACCATGCTTTCTGAGCCCTTCCTCAAAGTCGTGGATCAACGCATCAAGGACAAAATGTCACCCGTACTACCACAGGGATTGTTTTCAGTTGACCCTACTCCCGACCCTTTACTGGTACCAGTGAGCAATGTGGACCCTGCTCCTCCACCCAAAAAACAGAAAATTCCATTGGACACTGACTCAGATTCAGAGGAGGACACCACTCATTCACCCTCTAAGGTCTTCCTTGACATTGTCACTAAAGCCATGCAGGCTCTTGAAATCCTCCCAAAGAATAAGCCTGAAACGGCTGGTGTTTTTGGGAAACTGCCATCACAGCAGTCTGAGGTTCCTCTGCCCATGCAATTGTCCATCATGGAGCAACAAGCTCTAGCTCAATGGGGAAAACCTAATTCTGATCCCCACATCTCCAAGGCCCTAGATAATATACACAAAGTGCCCAAGGACGAACCCTTCATTCTCATGGGAAATCTTCCAGCTCAATCAACAGTAGTCTCTGTTGCCCTGGGCACAAAGGCTAAAGGCCCTTTACCTTCTCCAGCTTCAGTGCTGGACAACAATGCAAAAGCACGGGAGACCCAAGGTAAGAAGTCTTACACCACCTCTACCTTACAACTTAGGCAGATTAACACTGCTATAGTTCTGACAGGATTTAATATCCGTAACTGGGAACATCTAGAGCGCTTCACTGACATGCTACCTCAGGAAGCCACAGACAAGTTCTCTTTCTGGATCTCTGAAGGCAGACAAGCTGGTATGCAAAAACTTCAAGTCGTTAAAGATCTAACTGACACAACTGCTAGTGCAGTTACTAGTGCAGGCTGCATGCGGATACACGCATATCTGTCTGCCTCTTCCCTTCACTAGGATATCCAGGAGAAGGTGCTGGACCGTCCATTCGATGGCAAAACATTGTTTGACCCATCTACAGATGAGGTCCTACCGAAATGTAAGGCCAGTGTCACATCAGCTAAAAGTCTCAGCTCCATCTCGCTGAAACAAATATACCACCAAAACCTCAAGGCATTTAAACCACATACCCAAGGCAGCAGTGGTCCCTCCACTTCTGCTAAATTGTACTACTGTTCCAAAAAGAGAAGGTATAGACCCAATAATAAAACCCACCCACGCCACGCTACTCTCCTATACCTCTGATTCTGTTCAGGAGCAGAATAAGTCTATTTGACTTTCCCCCGGGCATGTTCATACCTTCCACTCCAACCATCATCCAGGAGCATATATCCCCAGTAGCAGGAAGGCTTTCCCACTTCCTCCCTTTTTGGAAAACCGTTACTCAAGAGAAGTGGTTTCTAAATATTATTCAAAATGGGTACCACCTTCCTCTCCTCCAAAGCTCCAAAAATCATCCCCAGAGCTTTATGTAGAGATTAAAAAACTCCTTCTTCTAGGAGCAATAGGATTGGTTCCCCAAGAGGAAATAGGTTAGGGATATTACTCACATTACTTCCTGATCAAAAAGAAATTTGGCAGGATCTGTCCAATTCTGGACCTTTCAGACCTCAACCAATTTCTGTCTTTGGATACTTTCCATATGATAACCATCTCTCTGATTCTGGGTTCCCTACATCCAAACGAGTGGATGGTATCGGTAGACCTACAGGATGTGTATTTTCACATCCCCATCTACAAGCTCCACCGTCAGTTTCTGAGATTTGCAATAGGAAAATCTCATTACCAGTTCACATGTCTACCCTTTGGCTAAATTCTGCCCAGAGGGTTTTCACAAAGGCTCTGGGGTCAGTGGCAGCCTTCCTTCGGTTGCAGACAGTCCATCTATATCCCTAACTAGACGACTGGCTTCTCAAAGCCCAGTCTCCGGAAGTATTTCAGAAGTTGCAAATTACTTGCCATACTCTGTTCAACCCGGGGTTCTCCATAAATGTGACAAAATCCCAACTCAGTCCCTCGCAAAGGATCCAATTCTTAGGAGCATTTATCGACACTTCTCTGCACAAAGTCTTTCCACCTTTGTAAAGAGTGGAAGCCATTCAACAAACCATAATTCGGTTCTCCACTCACCAGTCACTAACAAGTTGGTGGTTTCAAAGGCTCTTGGGCCTCATGGCCTCTTGCATAAACTTAGTTCCCTTTGCAAGGCTCCATATGAGAACGACCAAGTGGCATCTTGCTCTCAACTGGAATTGGCTCTCGGATCCCCAGGAAACAAAGATCCAAATTCCAGGCCAAGTCCAAGACTCTCTGCGCTGGTGGAACTCCCGAGAGAACCTGCTAACAGGATCTCCCTTTCAACCTCCCCGTCACCAAATAGTCATAACAACAGACTCTTCAGAGTATGCTTAGGGAGCCCATTGTGAATGCTTAACAGCTCACTGGATTTTGTCCTCTCAGTAAAGGAAGGACCACATAAATGTACTGGAACTAAGAGCTATATGTTTCACTCCAAAATTTTTTCTTCCCTAACTTCAAGGAAAGGTGGTGAAAATTCAAACGGACAATACCACTGCAATGTTTTATATCAAAAAGCAGGGGGACTCGCTCCCACCCCCTGTGTCTCCTAGCAGAAGAAATTTGGTATTGGGACATTCAAAATCACATTTTCTTGTTAGCGTCCATCTCAAGGGCAAGAAGAACATTCTGGTGGAGAAACTAAGCCGCTTACAGTCCGCTCTGCACGAATGGGAGCTGAAACCATCAGTAGCACACATGATATTTCAGAAGTGGGGCCATCTATCAGTAGACTTCTTTGCCAATCAGCACAACACAATTTGTCTGCAATTTGCGTCCAGGCAAGGTCAGGGTCCTCAGTCCCTGGGAGATGCTCTACATCTGGATTAGTCCAATCTAGCACTATATGCCTTCCTACCTCTTCCATTGATTCACAAACATTTGCTAAAATTTTAATGTCACACAACCAGACAGTGATTCTAATAGCCCCGTTCTGGCCTCGCCAGATTTGGTTTCCAGATCTTCTGGAGTTTGCGGGTTATCCCCCCATTAGATATTTATCTTTTGAGAGATCTTTTGACTCAACTTAAGGGGCAGGTTCTTCACCCCTTGCCACAATTGCTCAACTTGAAGGCTTGGTTCCTGAAAAGCTAGCCATCTCCCACTTGCATTTGTCAGAACAAAACATTGCTTTCATGTCGGCCTCCAGGAAATTTTCCACTAAGAAACAATATCATAACAAGTGGTTACGTTTCTGTCACTAGACCTTAGAACAAAACCATATCCCTCTAAAGGCATCCATTGAAAATGTCATGTCCTTCATGTCTTATCTTGTTTCCACCGGTGTCAAGGTAGACACTTGCAAACATTACTTATCAGCTATTGGTGCTTACCTGAATAGAGAACACAAGTCTTTTTCTCTTCCCAACAAGGCCACTTAAAGGCACTTCCAGGGCCTTTTACATTTACATCCCCCTATTTGTGAACCTCCACCTCAGTGGGATCTCAATGTGGTTTTAGCAGCCCTAATGCAAAAACCCTTCGAGCCTTTGGCTTCATGCGATTTAGAATTCCTAACTTGGAAATCAGCCTTCTTAGTGGCGATTACTTCAGCTAGAAGAATTGGGAACCTCCAAGCTCTTTCTTCTAAGGAACCATATATTGTGTTCCATAAAGACAAAGTTGTCTTGCATACGGTTCCCTCCTTTCTGCCTAAGGTGGTTTCCGATTTTCAGTTAAACCAGGTAATATGTCTTCCCGTTTTTTTTCCTAGACCGTATGCATCTGCGGCAGAACAGAAATTGCATAATCTTAATGTAGTAAGAACTTTAAAATTCTACCTTGAAAGGACCAAACTGTTTAGAAAAGATCAGCTCTTTGTTACCAACAGTGGCACTTCTACAGGAAATAAAGCACCAAAGGCTTCTATTGCCGGATGGGTTGTCTCCTATATCTCCAAGGCTTACGACTTGAAAGGGCTTGCGACTACGCACAAACTTCGGGCTCATTCTACTAGAGCCAAGGCAGCATCTGTAGCTTTTACCAGACACGTTCCCATTGTATACATCTGTAAAGCAGCTACGTGGGCTACCCCGCTAGCCTTTTGCAAGCACTATGCTATGGACACATCGTCCAGTAATGAAGCAAAATTCAGCAAAGAGGTTCTCCGCAGCTTGATTGCCTGAATCCTCCACATGCTGTATCTTCCACCCTTGCTTATTCAAAGGCTTTTTAGTCTGGTCCCAAACAGTTGGGAAGGAAGGAGAGCTTGGAGGACAGAGACATGAAAAATTACCTTCATGGTGATTCAGGTTCTCTTAGTCCAGGCTCTCCCTCCTTCATAACACCCACCCAGCC
Organism: Ambystoma mexicanum; assembly: GCF_040938575.1. NCBI lineage: Eukaryota > Metazoa > Chordata > Amphibia > Caudata > Ambystomatidae > Ambystoma > Ambystoma mexicanum. The sequence goes on from NC_090937.1 coordinate 156,993,983, forward strand.
TTCCCCTGCAGTATGCATGTACTTAAATTCTACTGCTCCGGCTGAACCACAGGAACTGGATGTGGACCGTTGGTGACATGAGGGTAATGTGTGGGCCCGGTGCGCGGAGGGACGCATGCGTGATGTAAGTTTCCCCTTCTAAAGCTTGTAAATGGACAGCTATCTTTTTCAGCCAGCTTTTCCGACCCGCCTGCGGATGCAGGCGTTCCCAACCAGTTTTGAAGGAGGGAGAGCCTTGACTATGAGAACCTCAATCACCATGAAGCAAATTTTTCATATAAATCACATGTGCATTTTGCATTTATGAACCTCTGTTTGGCCTTCGGCCTGGTGAATAAGTCAATGCTATGGCAGGCCTTACAGCTGCTGCAATTAGCCCTTCATCCTTCTACTATAGTCAAATAACTTCATCACAATACTGGGGCATCAGAGTATTATGGATTGTGAGGTGAATGCATTGATTTCTTTTAGGTTATAGTTAGGTTTCACCAGAGATGTGCTCTTACGTCCTTTTATCTATTCACCAACTGTTACCCGTTCGAGGAATAATGGATGCTACACCGATCAAATCCCTCTAACAGCTGTCGGGGATCTCCTGCATCTTCATCCTCTTGTCTGCTCTCCCCTACATCTTCTTCAGTCCTTCTTACTAAGCATTTGAAGCACAAAGCATTATTTCTCGTTATCTCTTGACACTCATTCTGTGCCATCACTATTATTCCCTTGGCCTCTACTACACGCAATTGTGTCACTGTATACTTTAAGCCTGTCTTCTTCTGTATCCATTGTCTCATGAACACTTCCTCTCCTATGCTAAATTCCTTTGGTTTGTCTCCCATTCTCCAGTCCGTCCATTCCTTCGTTTGTTCTTTAACTTGGGCATCCTTTTGCCGAACTGCATTATCCATAGCCCCTCTCTCTGCCATCATTTTGATAACCGTGTCCCTTTCTGATAGGCCACCATGAACTCAGCTGCTGTTTTCCCAGTTGCTTCATGCGGTGTGTTTCTGTAGTGCCTTAGGATCTCACACAGGGCCTACTGAGTGAACAACCCTTCGATGAGTGCTCTTTGCACTGTCCTATTGATCAGTGACATCAATCTCTCAGCCATTCCATTGGCTTGCGGCCAGAGAGGTGTGGCCTTCCAAACTCGTTCTCACTGAACAGGGGATTGTTATCCATGTTTACCGTGTGCAGGATGCCCCATTCACTAAACCCCTCATCAATGAGTCTATCAGATCTCAGCGCCCAGATGCCTCAGAATTCGGTGTGCTTTACAAATGTCAAAGTAAATAAATAAATAAAATTAATTATACCTGCTATGTGAGTGAAACTGTCGGGTACATCTTCTTCACCACAGGGAATCTTTAGAACTCATCAATCATCACTAATAGATATTCACCTGTCTCCATAGGCACAAAAAACTCCATAGCAATCCTATGTCAAGGCTTCTCAGGTATCGCAGTTTCTTGCATGGGTATGGGACGATCCAACATGGACATACATTGGTATAGCTGACAGTGTTGTATCATCTCCTCAACCAATGCATCCATGAATGGGAACCGGACATACTGTCAAAGCTGTTTTTTTGTATTCTCCACACATCTATGCCCCTTATGAGCTGTGCGCACTATTCACCTTTATAAAGATAGCAGAACGATCATGCAGCATCCCCTTAATAGCATCCGTTGGTCTGGCACTGCTGGCTTCATGTGGATTTTGGCTAGTCATTCTATTTCTGTTCTGTTCGCTCTGAGATGGTGCTTGAAGTGTCTCTGATAGTCTTTCCATTTGTTATTGTTGGTTAGTTCTACAGCCCTGTCAATCGACGGGTCTTCTCCCGATGCCTGTGTGAACACATCCAACGTGAGCATAGGTGGGAGGGCGTTCGCTGAGACGTAATGGATGTATTTTGCATCCCCTTCTCTCTGTCCCTGCAAATTATGTCCCGGATGGTGTGATATGCAATCAGCCAGGTTCTGATCTCCCCCAGGGCAGTGCACAATCTCACAATTGTATTCCTGCAGATGGATGCCACGCCTTTAATGCACAGTGGCATTTTTGTTCGTGGATTCCCAAACAGCGACAGTAACGCCTGATGGTCCGTTACTAAGCAGCCTCTTGTTAATGATGAAATGGTGGAAATGTTCACATGCCCACACAGCTGCAAAGCTCTCCTTCTCTGCTTGAGAGTAGTCCCCTTCAATGGGCGACAACCCTCTGCTGGCATAGGCCACTATGTGTCTTGGCATGGGGTCTGCAGTGCTCCTTTGAACCAGGATAGCTCCTAGACCCACTGTGCTGACAGCTATGATGATTTAGGTGTGCCACGATGGGTAATGAATAGTCTAGCTGTTTGGCGGTGGCTAAGGCACACTTTATGCAGTCAAACTCCTTTTGGCACTCCCCTGATCACTGAAAGGCCACGTCCTTCTTAAGCAGCCACCACAACGGCTCCATAGTCATTGCATAGTTAAGTAGATATCTGGCAAATATCCTTCCATGCCAAGGAATTATCTCACTTCCGATACTTGGGTGGGTGCCCACAGTTCATTGAAGCTGCAGACTTTCTCAGGATCAAGTCTCATATCGTTATCCGAAAAGATATGTACAAAAAAAGGTTGTGTTTGTTGATGTCACATTTGTCCAAATTTAAAGTCAGTCCTGCCTCCTGAAGTGCCTTGAAGACAGCCCTCAATGCCTGGTCCTGTTCTTCCTGGGATATGTCATTGCTATAGTTGAACGCCGATTTGATCATGTGGAGCACCTGCCTCATGGACTCTCCGAATATTTTGTCCGCTTAGGAAATCCCAAAGTTGAGACACTTGTATTGGAACTGGCTGCCATGAGTGGAGAATGTCGTAATGATTCTCTATGTGGGTGTAGCGTAGCTGATGATAACCCTGGTTTAGAGTTTGGAGAACCTTGTGGCCCTGTTCAGTTGGACAATCATGCCTTCTATATTTGGTCCTGGGTGCCTCTCCTGTTGGATTGCAGTGTTGGCAACTCACATGTCAATGCATAGGCAAATACGCCTACCCTCCTTGGGTACCACCACCAGGGGCGATATCCAGGGTGTAGGACTCTGAGCCCTCTCAATGATGTTATTTCCCAGAAACTTGACAAGCTCTTGTGACAACGGTTGTTGGAGTTAGAACCCTACACTCCTAGGGTGTTGTGGGACTCTGCGCACATATTCATCTATGTGTAGTTTCATAAAAGTCCCCTCCACCTTCACTAGTCCACGAAAAAGGTCCAGAATGTTCTCACAGATTGTTTCCTTCGAAATGTGAGTGATTGCAATCTTGCATATTGCATGAGCCTTTTCTGATGTCCTTGCGATTCATTGTACCATGTCAGAACCCTGATAGTGGACGTCTGAGCCCCAGTTCTTTTGCTGTCCTCTAGCTGAGTAAGCATCATCCTCTTGTGGGGATCCTCAACACATGGATAGAATGGGTGGTCAATCGCCCCTTGTGTACTAACGTGCATTGAAATTGGCTTATGGATGGCAGCAGTGCACTGGCTGCCCACTGGAATATTCTTTATTCTTGCTGTGGACCTGGACAATATGCTTGTGTATGCTGTCTGGAGAATCTCCTGTTCTCCCAATATGTCAACTGTGGCTCCCGTGTTGGAGAGAAAACATTTGCTGATGCCACCCATGTCAAGTGCGACTCTCAGAGCTTCTTCTGCTTCCAGATCTTCATGCATCAAGTTGACATGACCTACATATAGTCTGGGTATGAGACGTGTAGCCCATCATATTGGTCAGTGTATCCAAGGTATGGGACAACCGGTCTGTCATACACTTAGTTCGGGACCTCTTCCATAGCCATTAAAAATCTGCGCCGGTCTTGCGATGGGGGCTGAGAATCCCTCCATTTGGTGTTTTGCTCTGTCTTGATTGGGGTTCTCCACATGGCCGTGGAGCGGTGCTTTCATGATAGGGAATAGCCTGCCTTCCTTGCAGACAGCCTGGAACTGACCTTCTCTCCCACAGTTGGTACACTGTTGTTACACTGCGGTTTAATCGCCGGGCAGGCCCCCATGTGCCGGAATGAGAACCCACATCTGGAACACATACTTGACGATCTGGAGGGCTGCTGATTGAATGGCAGGTTGATCATTCTCTGTGGTGTTGGAGGTACCATTGAAGGCTTGTCTTCTGGATGACTGGATTGCTGCTACTGTGTCTTCCTTCTCCATCTTCTTCTTCAGAGACTCCATGGAGGCAACTTGCACATTTACCCTTTCATACACTCTTGCTAGCTCGATAATGTTGTTTAGGGGCAGGGGCCTCTTTAGTAGTTATTTTCAGAATGTAGATGAGGTGCATCCCTCTATTATTCTGAGGCATATGGCTTCTTCATATGAGAAATTAGCATATTGGCAGGTGACCTTTTTCTGTCAGTCTTGTGACGCACTTGTCGATCGTTTCATGTGGCTGTTCGATGCATTGATTGAATATGTATCTCTCTAAGGGCGTCCTCTCTTCTCCTCTCGTTTTTATTATCACATTGACCTCCTTACCCGCTAGATTTGTAAACATGTCAGCAACAGCGGGGGCCTTGCCACCAACCCGGATAAAATCATTGAACTCTTCTAGCCACTCAACCCATTGCGTCTGTTTATCACGCTGTGGCTGTAACTGGAAAGGTTGGGGCTATCTGAGCAACGCAGCCCTGGCGCCCACAGTCGTAGGAGCCTTAGGCCCTCCGTCAATATCGTCCATCATGATGCCCTCTGTAGGATGGCATCAGGAGGGCACAACAAAAAGGATAAGATGTTATTAGTAGTATGGATGGCCCGATTGACAAGGAAAGCTAGACACAGTGGCAGGATATGCTAGGAAGGATGTGGTGGCAGTACTTGCCAGGATCGGACAACCACATTTGGGATGCGCTGACCGATTGCTCTGGCCTGGGTTGGCCTGGCCTTGGAGATGTGCATAGGCAGGGGACTATGGTGTCCGGAGTATAGATTGCCAGGAGTTGCTCTCTGTGTTAGCAGTATGTAGTACTGGCAGGAGTTTCCCTCTGGATTATCAACAGCACGTAGTATATAGTATTGGCTGGATTTTCCTTCTGAATTAGCAGCAGCACGTGGTAGCAGAAACATGGTGGTAGGCATTGCCAGGAGGAATATATTCATTGACCCAGGACTGAGGTGTGGTGCAGGCAGGGATTGGCTGGCCCAGGAGAATGATCAGTAGGAGTAGCATAGCTTCTTTACCATTTATTTTGTCACTTTTTTATTTTGGACGGCATGCTCGTAGGCCGATCCCTCCACTGCGCATGCCCAAGGTCCTATAAAGGCGGCCATGTGGCACACTCACACTCCATTGTATAGCACTGGGTGCTCTGATGAACCGCTAAGCGATTGCAGACGCTCTCTGCTGCAGGTCCAACAAGCCCTATATCGTGTTGGACACGGCATGGGTGCACTCCTGCTGTGTCTATGATGCTTTTGGATCTCCTGGGATGCAGGTCTCCAGCAAGTCAGCCATAGCGCGGACCAGCATGGCTCTTATTGTAGTAGCACGGTGCGGGTTGCAGTAGCACGTCACCAGTTGTTATCCTTATGAGGAAAAACTGACACCACACCGGTAAGGATTGGAGTAATCACATATACCTTTATTCACCACCTCCTTCCTCCTCCACTCCTTAACTAACTCCTCCTCTTCCCCCATTCCATGTGATCCTCACAAGGGACACTGGTTACGTCCTAAAAGTTTAAGTGTACCACCTACAACAACAACCCTCTTGATGCAGAGTTAAGATCCATTGCAGTACATTTTGAATCGCTCATTAGAAAGTCAATGCCCATATAAAGAATTGCAAATGATGCATTAATTATTGCATAAACACCCAGAACTCTTCAGGCATTAATTACCAAGTTTGCGGATTTGATGACATAGAGAGACATAGTAGTTAACTCGACTAAATGTATGGTATTGGTGATAGGATCCAACATTACACTCTTACTGTTATATGTTATGCTATGTTAAAGGATATTTGTACCCAAAGTGGTCCGCTGGTGCTCTGGTGGATCTGAAAAGGAAAGCGGGGGTCGGGTGAGTTAGTGGGACCGAGCGGGAAAAGTTCAAGAGAGCAGTGATGTGCTGTTGGCAGCTTCAGTCCAGTTAACACCGTTTGCTGAGCTTGGGTGTGGTTTTCGGTTGGTAGCCATTGTGTTCTGTTGTGCAAGGCTATGTGTGATTTGTTTTGTTGTTGTGGTGTAGTGAAGTATGTGCGGTTTTCTGCGCTTTAGAGGCGTGGTTGTGTTTGGTAGGGGTTGAAAGGTGTATGGAGAAGGGTGACATTTTTAGCGGGATTGTTAGTGGCATTGCTATCTAGATGTGATGCATGCTCATTTCCAAATTCTTTCTTTGTGGGGCGTGAATATCTCCACAATCCTGTCTAGTTTTGATGCAAGCTAATATTCACAATCCTGTTTAGATGTGATGCAAGCTAGCATTCACACTTCTATCTAAAATGGTATTGGCTAATATTCACAATCCTGTCTAAATGTGATGCAAGCTAATATTCACAATCCTGTCTAGATGTGATGCAAGCTAATATTCACAATCGTGTCTAGATGTGACGCAAGCTAATTTTCACAGTCCTGTCTAGATATGATGCAAGCTAATCTTTACAATTCTATCTAAATGTGGCACTGGAAAATATTCACTATCCTGTCTAGATGTGATGCATGCCAATATTCACAATCCTGTCTAGATATGATGCAAACTAATATTCACAATCCTGTCTAAATGTGGCACTAATATTCACAATCCTGTCTTGATGTGATGCAAACTAATATTCACAATCCTCTCTAGATGTGACGCAAGCTAATATTCACTATCCTGCCTAGATGTGACGCAAGCTAGCATTCACAATCCTGTCTAGATGTGATGCAAGCTAATATTCACAATTATTTATGTTGAATAGATTAAAACTTTGAGTGTCAAACTGTTATTTAGGAGTTGCAGTATCAGAAGGGGGACACACATATTATTAAGCAATATCATGTAATGGTGAATCATGTGGTGCGATTTCTAGCATGAATATCTTTATGGGCCATCAATCAGTTTGTGTAGTGCCGTTCATTCACGAAATCAAACCAAAAGCAATTGCACTGAATGGGGAGAAAAATTGGCGATGTGCCTTCTTGAGACATATTCTGGGACTTCCTGCTTCTGCCCCTATTTTCTCCAAACATAATGAAATAAATAAGCTTTATATTATGGATGAGTTACAGCTAAGGCCAAATTTATATGTGACTTTGAGATTGATATAACCCTAATGCTTCACTGACTAAACAAATTCTGAGCTACTTTTAAGAGGCCATCCAATTAACATTTCATTGGTTAACTACATTTAGAAGACGTTATGGTTAATACATTGTCTAATGTATTTTTATCTATTTTGATTCTATAGCCAGGAAGGATTCAAACACAGCTGGATGAGTGAGAAAAAGGTGGACTTCTCTGAGGGTTGATTGAGATCTGACACAAAAAGTGATAGAGCTCGCTTTATCACATATCTCTGAAAGGTATCTCATTTGGATACCTCAGAAAGGGGACACGTCTTTAATGATATGCTCTAGATTTAATTTGCTCCCGATTGGTCATACATTGGCTTATTGGAATAGTAATTGAGATGTAATATGTTTATGGGCTTTCTGCACAGCCACTTAAGAAATAGTATTACATTTTATGCTATTTGTCCCAAATACAAAGTGATTAGGAATACAATTCTAGCAACCATTTTAAAATCTAGAGGGTACAGGGAATGTAGGCCAATGCTATTTAATTTGAAGTTAGACACTGATATGATTGTGTCTTGGGCATTACACAATTATTTAAATGTTGCTTTAAGAATCCAGAAATGTGGTTCTTCAGTTCTTACAGCATAGGAGTCACGAATTCATGTTTAACTATGAATTGTTGACTAAATTGTTTGCAATCTTGGTATTTAGTTTATGCTTGATTGTGGTTTTCTTTATATATTAGTTTTTATAGCATATCCGGGAATAAATGTTAATTAATGACTTGGTTTATTTAAAAATTCCTTATATGGCTAAAGCTGTTCACATGCATGCTTTAGTAATTGATTCTTCCTTTGTGCCTTTGCAAATTCTGATGGTATCCAAGCAATGTTCATGGGGTGGGTAAGTTGTCATGTTGTTGGTTTTTCCCAGTGATTCTTGACTTTGTGAATCCAAATCCTTGTTACTCTGGCGGCATCTCTTCTATGGCAGGTGTTAAAGCTCATTAGAGCTGAGATCAGACACCAGAAATGTTTTTAAGGGTTTCTATGAAACTTTTTTCTACAAACGTATCATGGTGATGGTGAAACCATTGTTGGGATGGGCTTACAGAGTCCCAGCCAGGCAAAAAGGTTCAGGCTGAGAAAAACCTATTAGCACGTACCACAGTGTAAGCAGGTTGAGGTTTGTGCAGCAGATGGCGCATTTATCACTTGTGGTTAGTTTTGACACATAATAGACACCCCAATATAGCAATACATTTGGAGCAACAAATATATTAACATTGCCGTTGCAGAGGTTATGGATAGGGGACTGTTATAGACCCTGCATTTAGAAGTGGTACACAAAGTTATGTTCTTTAGTGAAGTGCGACGAGACAGCTGAAGTAGGTGGAAGATTGAGTCAGAAAGGTATTGTGGTAAGAGCGAGGTCAGCGTGTGAACATGGCAGGATTGGATCCATATTGGATTTTAAGGCCTAGTTCTGTTACGCTCACCTGGTATCCACAGGGACGCCACCAAGCTGGGTTACTCGCTGGTATGCTTCTCAGCTTTGTCCTGATGTGGTCTGCGGGGAAGGGTCTGCCTGAAATACAGGAGGACTGTGTTCAAGACTGACTGACTGGGGTAAGTATCCCCCCTCCACCCCCGTATACTTTCAGTCCCTTTGGCGCCCTCTCCTCACCTTGTGGTAGAATTAGGCGTGCTCTCCGTCCTGCCTTTTTTGCAGGGGCGTGTTGTCTTTCGTGGGCGAGTGCGGTCCAGTTACTTCACTGACGCCGGCCCGTTTGATATTGTTCAGGTAGGTCTTATTGCTGTTCTTTAGTTTTCTTGCTATCCTGCATGCCTTTCTTTGTTTAAAATGTCTCTTTTTTCTCCCTTAGGTATGCAGAGTTATTAAGAGCACTATGATGCGGTAAGTAAGCGCCATGCGCAGCGCTGCTAAGTCTTGCCTTTTCTAACCTGTGCTTTTTTTCCTTGTAGGTCACGGTGTTCTTCAGCGCGAGTGGAATGTCCGGAGTGGTGCCAGCCGAGAGGCGACCAGCCAGGTAAGCCTTTTGAGCAGTTCGTAATTTGTAAATGTCTCTACAGCTTTCTTTAATGTTGCCTCTATCTTCCTCTTTCAGGTCGTTCTGTCCGGGAAGCGTGCAGATTCGAGGAAGCTGTTCTCAGTAGCTGCAAGTGTTTAAAAATGAAGAATGCAGGTAAGAAGCTGCTGCTAATGATGTTCCTTTTGTCTCCTTGCAGGTTCTGCTTCTCCGAGGTTCGAGGGAATAGCTGGACACGGTGAGGCTCTAGAGGTCTGAGTCCTGACTCCACCTGGCCAATGGGTTTGCCAGAGGGGGTTTTGGGCGAGGGTCGTGACAAGTACACAATGTACAGAATGAAGGCCCTGATGTTGCGCTGCAGCTCTGTTTAGCTTACTTCCAAGATAAATCCTTTTCCCATCCCCCAAGAGAGAAGACGAGGTCAGATGCACCTGCAGTGCACAAATAAAAGCTAATTGTATCCAGACGCAGAGCTTGAACGCGGTGGGAATGGACTGTTGGCTGTGGGAAGGGCAGGTAGGGATGCACCCTTTAAAGGACACATTCATGAGAATAGGGCACAAGGTTTTGTGATGCCAACAGACCAGTCGAAGATTTAGGGCACTACTGCCCTCAACCGAGGAGCGGTCACCCCATTTGAACCACAAGTAGACGCATAACCAAAGCAATTAAATCCCTGAAATTCAGACTCGGGAGCGGTGCCCTGATCACATTGTTACTGGGCACCTGGGTCTTGAATGAGACAAGGGGGGAGCCATGCCTGCAACCTTCTGTGATTTGGGGTAGGAGGAGCAGAAGTGATACCAGTACCTTTAGTACCAGGTCGGTGGTGGAGCTTGTGTGCGCCACCGGGTCTGGTATAATGTGAAGGCCCATTGTCTTATCAAAAAGGAGCTGGCCTTGCCAGGTTTATTTTGAACCTGTCTGGGTCGGAAGGGTGCACAACATGTGACGGTCAGGACTCATTACGGACATGTGACTCGTTACGAGTTTCCGTTCCCGATACAACAGTACTGGTAAGGTTACCTGTACCGTTGTATCTGGACCAGCAAAATACGAGTTGTGCTCGCGGGTGCCTTTCATTCCACCAGGTCTGACCTGGCGGAATGAAAGGCACCTGCGAGCACAGCATCCCTGTAGCACAGGCACCATTATGGATAGTGCCGGTGCTACAGGCATCCCCATTCCGGCACCCGCGAAAGGGCAATTACCGGGTCTGGCGGGGCTGGAATACCCTGATAATTACCCATTCGCGGGTGCCAGACTTTCTTGCAAGTTTGGAGGTAGCCTTGACGGTTTTACTAACTTTGTAATGAGGCCCATAGTGCGGTCCAGGGACTAAAGGGGGAATTAGCATATTCTGTAGGTGGTAGCCACTGAGGGTGGTGGGATGACATTGTAACCTATGTATGCTAATATGTGGTTTTCTGCTATATAACCTGTAACTTCTTGTGACGTGATGAGCTCTGTTGCACTTTGGTTCTATGGGATTCAGACCTTTTTGCATGTAATAAATCTTGTTTTCCTTTGCAAAGCAGTGCAGTGGTTCTTTGGCCTCTTGGATTATTTTAATCGTGTTGGTTTTGAGTCAAATGTTTCTTTACAAAATTGGTGACCTTGATGTAATCCAAGACTCTCTGTGAGGTCGGGGGTGTCCCAGGCACACATCCTGGTTGGCAGGGCCCCTCTGCAGTGACTAGTTCCCTGTGAATGACTTGAAGAGGTTCGCAGGTGCTGTGTTGCCAGAAGGCTTGCCTGCTCCTTGGGTGCTGCAACCAATTGTACAGGCAAATTGATGGAGACCCTTCATCAGAGGCACGAGGGAGAGTGCATAGATGTAAGTGCACCTTTGTGGGACAAAAAAATGAGAGGAGAGTTTGTGTGGAGTCAGTTGATTGTGGGTGTGCGGATTGTAAAAGACCACGTTGCAATAAATACTGTTTTTTAAAACACATATATATATCCATCCAAAACCAACAAACAGTGCAGAAGCATGTCACAAATGCACTCCTCCACCTCTTAATCAATGACATGAGTTACTGTATCCATAAAATTGGCACACAATTCTTTATTAGCGGATCCCTAAAAAGGAAAACACATGAAGCAGAAAATGTTGCATTTCGCAACTACCACATTGCTTGTTCACATACAATAAAAACAAGGTTAATTACAGTCTATGTACACATATATGACAGAGCCTGCGGTAGCAGCCCTGTAGTCATGGTTAAGTTGCTCAACCCATATAACTTCGGCTCAACCAGAACAAATCCTCACAAAACTGTATATGGCCCAGTCAGATTGCATTCTGCAAAGTTTGGTGAGGTTTCATTAAGGGGGAAGGGGGCAAAGTTATAGGGGGTCCCAAAATGTGTGGTTTTTCACATAGACCCAATGGAAAAAAAATGTGCTCACGCCTACAGCCCAAACCGCTGGATCACCAAATTTGCAAAGGGAGGAGCGGCTTGGTCCTGAAGGCATGCTTTTGAAAAATCTGGTGTAATTCCATCCAGTATTTATTTTTAAACACCCAAAAAGTAGGTCCCAAAAATTTAGTGATATCTAGGTTCGGTCCATGGACTCACTTCCCTGTTTGTTTTGACATCAGACTCGCTCGCTGTTTGGATGGTGAAAAGCATGAGGTGCGTAATATTTTTGAGAAACGCCCGTCATGTTGGATTCATGGACAGCCACCGGTGTCTGCGGAATCACGGTGGAAACATATTAGAAAACACGACATTGCACTCGTCAAACTAATAAAACAATCTCTGGGGAGGTGAGGGGTAATGAGGATGGGATGGGATATTGCTAAAAAAGTTTTTAAAAAGGTGTTTTTCTTCTCTGATTTTCAGGAACAGTCTGGGGCAGTCCTGTGGTGTTCACAGACATGTGAGATGTTCGGGGGCATCTATGCTTATTTTTGCATTACAGGGTTGGTGAAAATCAGTTTTTTGATGGCTTATAACTTTGGCACTACTCAATGAAACTGCATGAAATTTTGCAATTTAATTCTAGACCTGACCAAAGTGTAGTGCTGTTTTGTCAAGAGGGAACAAAAATAGAGGGGGTTCCAAAATATTGTAAAGGCTTATAAACGTGGTGCCATTTGACGAATCAGCACAAAAGTTTGTAAAATGATTTTAAATCTAGATATGGATGTTTTTTCAAATTGTGGTCGGATTTTGGCAAGAGGGGCCAAAATTAGAGGGGATCGCAACATTTTTGGATGGCTTATAACTTTGTTGCCATTTGACAAATGTGGACAAAAGGTTTCAGAAAGATTATAGACCCAACCTTGAATGTTTGTGCAAAGTCTGAATGGATGTTGTCAAGTAGGGGCTAATATTGTATGTACGTTTTGACACTTTTGAAAGAATAAAACATGGGCGGATTTGCAGCAAACACATGTAAGGAACACTGGCAAGGACCACAAAGCATGGTTTTGCAAATGTGTCTGTGTTTTATTTTTTAAAAAGTGTCATAATGACAATAAATAGTGATATAATTCTCAGAGAATACATGAGACAATGCTATAATTAAATCCTTTAAATCTTCTTGTAGATTAGATAGCTCTTGGGGAATTAATTCAAAGTTATCTATTACTTTTGGTACCAAAGAGGATAGTATCGTCGATTTGGCGGCTAAAGGATTTCCTTCAACTCTTTCAAGAGATTCATATGGTATAGATGGGTTTTTTGTTTCCTGTCAGGTTGGGCTACCTAATAAGTACAGTTTCCTGTTTGTTCCAATATTTCATATGGTCCGTGCCACTTAGAGACAACTTTGTTTTCCGCAGTAGGCAAAAGGACCAATATTTTTGTCCTACGGAAAACAATCTCAGATTTACCTTTTTGCCATAAGTGGACTTCTGTTGTGCTTGGGCTTTTTCCATAGGAGTATAAACTAGATTTCAAAAAAGTTTCACATGCTCTTGCAATCTGGTAGCAGTGACACGTTCAGGTTTCTCACAACTCCATGGGGATGTTTGTTGGATATACCACCGGCAGAATTACCACACTGTAAATCTGCTGATTTTTGGTGGTAAAGTGGAGGATTTACCTTCAGCAACAAGCTCACAGTATGCTCTTTGATATCTCATGCAACGGGTACATCCAGACTGTTATACCTCAGGAAATGCTGCCTCTTGTAGTACTAGTACTAGTAGTAGTAGTAGTAGTCATTTATATAGCACCTTTTGCCATTAATATGGTCTCAATGCACCTGTGGTGGGAACACCCTCGGGGACTGCAGTCCAGAGTACGGGAACATTTGTAAAAAAGGCTTAGAGTGCCTGTGTGCATTAGCCCAGAATAAGGAAGTAGGTGGGCTGGCAACAGGGCTCCAGTAAGCAACCCAACAGATCAGGAATGCAGACGGGTGCTGAGGGAAGTCAGGAGAGTGCGCGAGTGCAAGTGACTCTTTGTGTCACGCTGGACCAAATTTTTGTCATAGGTCGTCCCTGTATTCTGATGGCAGAGGTGTTGAGGCTTAATCTGGTTTAAGGAAGTGAAAGCGCTATGTGGGCAGCTAGACCTAATTTGTTGTAAGCCGTCACTGCATTCTGATGCGTGCGTGTAGGTAGCCATTCCTGCGGCAGATGTCCACCGAAGTAGTGCGTTTATACTTACCTTAAATCTCAGATGAAGCTTTGTTATCGATGCTGCTGTTTGCTCAGGTTGTCGTTTGTTTAGTACACCTAGCCCAATGTTTAGTGCAATTGGCCCTGTGTAGAGTACAAAGTCTTTTCCAAAGACACACCGTCCAAGCAGTCATAATGGACAGAGATGATGAAGAGTTTGCCAAGAAGAAAGAACAAGCCTGTTGTAAAATAAGACCATTCCTGAAATGGAAGGTGCGTTGTTTTCCAATTATATATGGGTGGCAGGAGTAGTGAGCTGTGCAGTGAGGGCTTACTAGGTTTCTCGGAAGATGTAGTGGCACGCTGTTAGGCAGAGTTATATGCAGTACCCTTTGGGAACACCACACACAATTAAGACAACAAGTGACAGTACAAATTCACCTTTGGTACAAGCCTGTACTACACAGTTAAAGTGGTAGCGATGGCTGAGCAGCCAGACTTAAAAGTAAGTGAGCAGTATCAAATAGTTACACAAAGGACAGCAATTACTATGATTCAAACAAACACTGATTCAAGGTTTTCAAGTAAAAGAATATACATTTATTTACTCTTCAATTATATAACATTTCACTATCATAAAGCAGTTTAGAAATCACACCTGTAATACACCACACCACTCCCAATAAGTTCCAGACAATATAAGATCACAAAATGAAGTGGGAGCAAAATGGCACTCCAGCAATTTAAAAGAGAGGGAAAGACAAAGTTAACAGAAATTGAACCCCACCAACAGGTAAGTACTCGGGGAAATTGAGCAAGAGGAACTACAGTGATAGAATCAGGTAAAAAAGGCTTAGGGCCAAAGTGACTAGGTCAAACGTCTTTTGCTCAAGATCACACAGTTCAGGGTAGTTCGCGGTAGAGTTCGTGGCACGAGTTCCAGACAGAGTTGGTCAGCAGAAAAGTCAGTTCAAAGAGAAGAGAAGGATAAGCCCTCGGATTGGAGAAAGATTTAACACACTTTCCCCGCGGCTGAACAAAACGAACAACCGGGTTTGCACAGTACCTTAAAACAGAGAGGGAGCTGTAGCTGAGGCGGACATTCCTGGTAGTTCCTGCAGGCTCACGGTTCCTGAAGCGACTGTCGGACTGGAACAAAGTCGGAAGACTGGAGGGTCCTGCACAACCCAGGGAAGAAACCAGCAGCAGAGCAAAGCAACGAATAAAAGATGCGCTCCTTATAACCCAAGCAGGGTCCGACCTTCCTGGCTATCCGGCCCACTGTAGCTCTGTACAGCGAATTCGACCAGATGAGGGGTCCTGGCTTGAAGTTTGGGTGAACTGGTTGGTCCCACCAGCTCAAGGGAAGAAGATTCCTGGAGGATCCTCTCTTGTTGTTGGACTCTGAAGATTCAGACATTCTTTTGTTCCAGTGGTGACTCTGCCTTTCCAGTCCCAGAGACTGCTTTTTATGCAGTTTCCCTCCATTCACACAGCCTGGTTGTCAATCACACAGCAGGGTGGCTGTCCTGGCAAGGACAGTCACCCAGCCAATAAAACAGGAATGTGACTTGGGTTACCAGGGTAACCCATGGCAGGGGTCTTAAGACCCCTCCCTCACATCCTGTCTACCCAGATTTTCAGACGCCTTAAGGAGGGGTGCAGAAGCCTGCGAAAAGACGGCGAACAAAGGGACCAAACCTGGTTTGGTGCGCAGAGTAAAACACGAGAAAGACTTACAAAAAGAAATGGTGAATAAACCCAGCCGGAGCTGAAATAAAATATATTTGGTCAGGCGGGTTTATGTTCGAGGATAATAAAATAGCCTAAAATAATACCATGGTTATTTAAGATAACCGTGGTATGAAAAATAGGGTAGTTACCACTGCCACCAGCCAAGTCTTGATGAAAAGGGAGCGAAACAGTGCTCCAAGAGAAACAGACAAAAATTGATAAGAATTAACCCTATCCAATACTCCATGTAAAATGGGGTGTAATGGGTCTGTGGTTTAAAGAGACTACATAAATTTAATGGCAACTTCACATGTTTCTGGGAGACAGTAGTCAGTCCCAGAAAAATGGAGTCAGTGAAAGACAACCCTGTGTCACTGCACAGAAGGTGCTGTGTAACACACACACAAATGATGCCCATGGAGTAGGTGAGGCTCCGTAGCCCAAGATTACACACATGATAAAAACACATACAGCAAAACACATGTAAGAGTGGGAAAAAGGCTCACACTCTTACCAGGTGAAAAAAAGAAACCCTAGAAATCCAGCAAAGCTGCTGAGGGACTCAATAGTTAAGGGAAATTAGCCATTTTGGAGAATTCTCCCTAATACACGCGTCAATCAGAACTGCAGCAGGATAAGAGGAAATATGTGCCAAAGTTGGATTGCCTTAAGTGAGAATCCAGCAAAAGTGCAGATACCAGTGGATTAGTCCTTTTGCCTATGATAAAATGTCACTATACCTTAGGAATTAACAGTCATGGCGCCTGGAAACTTGTGTATAGGCGCCATACAAATTTCCCATAAATAATAAAAAATAAACCCGCTTTATCCCCGATCTGACCGAAGGCACAGCAGCGTTAATGGATCTGTATTGGGTGTGTGGACAACACGCGTACCAACACCTATTGCCATCATGGAGGGGCATCTGTTCACTGACCACCTTGCATTCAGCGGTTCTGGTAGTTCCTGACACCCATCTGACAGTTATAAACATGCCATCCGAGAAACAACTAAGCCTCCATCCAACATGCATGCCCGTTGCTCACCAAAGTTTTGTTGACAGAAAAGATCCAATTACCTGTAGCAAGGCTCATTTGATAAATTGAAGGCGATCCCAGACCAGTTTCGGTTCTTCACCAGGACGAAAACCTTCTTTGCCTCCCTACTTGTGCCAGGTATCGAGACTGCAGCAAATGCAAAGTGGCTGCAGATAACCAGGTAGAAGATGCTTCAATTAGCCAACCAGACAGAGCAGGGTCCCAATTCCACGAAGACTGAATTATGGGCAATATGCCCCATGAGCCTCCAGAACAGATACGTTCTGGATTTACTCACCGCTCTGGAGGAGGCAGTGTGCAAGAATATTGACTTGTCTTGTTACACGTACATCTCTCCAAATGACACAGGCAACGGGTTCTTGACCCTTGTGATAAGGGCCCTGCACAGCTTGAGGAGTGCCATGGACAAAGAAGCAGGAGTAAATGCTGATTACTGGTTCAATTTGATGTTCTTGTGGGCCCTGTTGTGTTTGGAAGTTGCTGTAAAATTACTGATCCCTATCGTGGTTTTTCTGCTTGCGATTTTCTACTTGTGCCTGATGATTCTGTACGAGGACCCTGCTGAAGACTGTGACTAGGATGGTGCCAATAACAACGGGTAGAGCTCCTTCTCTTACAAAACACGTGTATACCCGGACTCGGATGGTGCTGTAAAATCACAAATGAATAGAGTAGATTTGCGTTAAGCAGTGAGCTTCTTACAATGGTGTGAGTTTGAGTGACTATCTGACCAGGTTGTGGGGGGAGTAAATGGAAGAGTCATCTGGGCAATACATGAGCGGACATACACAGACTAAAGACAACCAACATTAGCCATTTTTAAGTGCAGGTAGGCAGTACGGCCAGCTGTGTTTGGGGTGTGACCATGATGGATGAAATGCTAGAGTGGAGGAAGAAGAAGTGAGGGTCAGAGGCAGGGTCGAGGCAAGGGAAAATGGTAGCTAGAAGGCAGCTGAGAGGTGGTTAAGGGGGTAATTTGGAAGAAAGGAGGTAGGCTTTTAGTTTGGTTTTGCACAAATTGGTATGGACTGTTTCTCAGACGTACGGGCGGGAGAATTCCATGGAAGTGGAGCAAAAAGAGAGAAATGAAGGAAGCGAGAGGAAGCACAGGAATGGTGAGGTGCCACAAGGGTAGCCAGGGAAGCAGAGCAGGGAATACGGGAAGGCTTGTGTAGTTGGATAGATGAGACTAGATAAAGTGGTGTCTATCCGTGGATACATTTGTAAACCAGGAGCAGAAATTTTAATTAGGCCCTGTTTTGCATTGTCAGTCATCCTGCCTGGTGACAGTAGGTGTGAAGTGAGGGAGTTCAAATAGAGTCCTGGTAGTAAAGTTAATGATCTTGTTGATGGTGAAAGCATAGTTGGGGAGACCAAAGAGAATACTGGCGCAGTAGTCCAGTTTACAGAATACAACAGTGATTAAAAGATGCTTCGAAGTGTTGAAAGGAAGGAGGTGTCTGATTTTCCTAATATTTAGGAGATTGATGCGAGCAATAAACTTAGATACGAACCACACTTAAACCAGGTTTCACCCTTCCAAGAAAGTATGCAACCATGCATCTGAGAACCATGACACCATTTAATTAAATGTCTATATTCAATTTTATACTTGATTAATTAAATCTGTAATATATATTTGATTTTGACTTTTTGTTTATTAATCTATCCTTTGAGGTTATTTTGTGTTGATATATATAAACAAAAAATGTAGACAAATATACTAAAGGTAAAAAGAGAAATGAAGTGCATTAGTGCGTCACTCAGAAGTACAATTTCTTGAATCTGATTATCTTCTGTTTCATAGCACATAAACTTTCTGTGCAACATTCCCTACTACAGAAGTAAAAATGCATATATATCCGGTGACAGGATAGTCTGGTAACTTTATTCGGTTTTGCAGAACTCCTGATTATAACCACAGGGATAATCGGAACTAAGTTGGAATGAGAAAATGTGTGTTTTTTATTTTATCCAATTCCCCTCTGCCTCTCTGAGTGCAACTGGCAATTTTGGCAATTGAATACAGGAGGCCCAGTGAGGGTCTGTTGAGTAGCTCCTGTGAGTAATAAAGAACCTGAAAGGAATCAAGGCAAGAATTGATGTATGTTATTATGGATTTATAGAATCTGGCCTGGTGGCCAGATTTTAGGAGGCAAACCTAGCTATGGTGAACAGGGAGCTCTGAGTTTAGCCAAAACCCAATCAAGGTAGCAATGGAGAACAGTCCAGCTTTAGTCTCAGGAGTGTGTGAGTGTGGTCATGCACCCGCAATGATTCCACACAGGACAGCACCCAATCATTCCGCTTAGGCAGTTAGTATTGCAAATAGTTATTTATTTAGGCCTTTAGAACACACTGAAAAGTAAAATGAGCAGGCAGTATTATCACACAACACTCTGATACAAATATATACAATACCAATTATGTTCACTTAATATACATCCCCAAATTACTTAACCAAGTAATGCGGGTAAATAATGTAGATGCAGTAAAATGATGAACCAATCACAAGTACAATGTCCCTTTCTTTAGAAGTCCAGCCCTAACATGTGTTGGACTTAGGGCCGAACGGTCACAGGTTTCAATACAGGGTTCTCAGAGGTACGAGTTCTCTTAAAAAGGATGCAAAGGGCTTGTGGCGTTGATTAGTTTCAAACTAATTAAACGTTCATCAACTATTTACTACAATGCTGGTAAACTCTCTCTTCCAGACCCCAGGCTAACCCAGGAAGTTGACCCAGGTTGGATGACCAAAGGTAAGTAAGAGGGAGGTAGGAGACAAGGGGATTTGGTCCCAATATTATCCTATCGAGGACAGAGGAGTGACAGGCACAGTTATGCTTACTTACCCCACTGCCTGTGATTTTCCCACGGGTCACGATGGGTCAACTGTGGGGGTCAGTGTGAGTGCTGTCTCCCATTCTTTGCTCTAGTTAGAGGTGTCCAGGTGTTTCAGGGTCGAGGGTTATTCCAGTGGGCTGCAACTGCAATATTCTATTCCTGTCAGTGAAGACATGCAGATTCTAAAAATGCAGGCCTCTTCAGGACACTTCACAGGATGGAGGAAGGAGAGTTCCAGTGATGATCACCGTTTGCAGGTGACAAACTGTGTCCTTCCAGTCGTGGTCATAGAAGGCACTCCAGGGCAGGTAGAAGATAGGAAACTGAAATTTGGGGAGAAGGCGACATGAGGCACAAGGTGGCGATCAGTAAAGTTGTGGGGTTGAACACAGAACAGCAATGGTTCTGGCAAGGTAGCCCACAAGAGCGGTTGGCAGTCCCCTGGGCAGTCCAGGGACACTTCAGAAGTCTCTGAAGGGCTGGATTCTTAATGGCGGTGTGACTAGTTGGTCCTACTAGTCCAAGGGCTGAAGCAGCACTGTGAATCTTTGGAGATCAGGCAGAGGAGCAAGGCTTTGCTGGCCGGACACAGGAAGAGATGCTAGGCCACTTCAGGAGTTATCTTCAGGTCATCAACTGCTTGCTCTTCGAAGGAGTCTTGCCTCCAATGTAGATCTGAAGAATAGCTGCAGAAGTCCTCCTCTTATCCAAAATCTGAGCTGAAAGCAAGTCCAAGCCCACCCATGTTACCATTCATACAGCCAGTAGTTGTCCAATCAGGAATAACTACGGGTTTCACATCCACCACAGTAGCAGCCTTGTAGCACCAGTGATGTGGACTGGGACTAGACAGTCCCAGCCCCCTTACTGGGTCACACACAAAGGATCACTAGCCTGCAAATGCAGCTGCTTTCCCGGGCAACTGCATGACCAATATAAGGAATTTCATGACCTGAGAATGCAGGAAGAAGGCCAAACTACAATATGGGCAAAGAACAAGTGGAAATCCTACAGCACAGCCTTTATAGATCACTAGCCACGTTTAGTAGCCATGCGCAGTAAACGTGAATGTGCACAACAAAAATTATGCCGAAAGGTATCCAGTCTTTTCATCGCAAAATGTTTAATCGAAATAAAATCCAACGAAAATTATCCATTGAAATGCATTTCCATCGAAATGCATATTCATTGAATGAATTTCGTTGGATGGGTTGAGGAAAGGGTTAATTTTTAATTTTTGAAAATGGGGTTAGGGGTGGGAATGTGGGGAGGATCCATGAGGGTTAGAAATATAGATTTCAGCACTTGGACAGCTCCCTGTAACGTTATGTTTCATCAAATTTCCATGCAAAAAAAATGGAAAGTGTTTATATAACGAAACCATATTCAATGAAAGGGCATCGATGCATAAGCACTTTGCACTTTATGTATGGGAATTCGATGAAACATTTTTCGGTGGTTGAAATTCGATGGTACATACCTTCGATTGTAAATATTCCGATGGAAAGACCATTAAGCATGCAAAAAGAGTACAAATGTAACTTCTCCCACGCCACGAGATTATGTTCAGACACATAGAAGAGTAACCAAAAATCCCATGTGTTGAAGGCGAGGTTGATACAAAAGTATCCCCATTGCACTGCACTGTAACGTTCTATGTGCAATGTAAAAATACAATAATTGAAAAGGGAAACAAAGTTTCCCCATACTTATAGTTTGAACGACTGATCAGTTTCTCCATAACAAATGAACAAAAGGGAAGTGAAGCTGGAGGCTTGACTTCCCTTCAAAAGGTCAGGACAGGATCATAAACAGAGCAAAAAGACTGGGGTTCTGTAGAAAGCTACGGAGGGAAAGTTGCAAAAAGAAAATCTTACCCAACAGTGTGTAAAGGGGCCAATCTTAACCTTTTACCTGTTGGAGAGGAAACTCTGGAACCAATCCTGGGAAGAAACTTGGACTCCTATTAAGGATGTAAATTGAGATAAGAGAGTGTGATGGTCCATTGTATCAAAGGCAGCTCATAAATCTAACATCACCAAGCGGGGCCGATGGCCCTGCTCCGAGTAATAGAGAAGATCATCCCATGCTACTGTAAGGTTTCACTACATCCAAGTTTCACTATTGTGAGATTTACACCTTTCTGAGTTCCGCTGCTCTTGAATTGTTTCGATCTTGAGTCCTGGTGTTGTGGGGTCTCACAACCTTTGGATTTTGCTACTGCTGCATTTTCCCACATTTGAATTTTGCTACTGTGAGTTTTCACCCCATTTGAATCTTACTCCTGTGGCGTTTCAGCACATTTACATGTGCTACTGTGAGGCTTCATTACATGTGAATTCTATCACTGTGAGTTTTTGCCGCATCTGAATTTTGCAACTGAAGTTTCTCCACGTTTTAATTTTGCTACTGTGAGATGTTCACCATTTTGAGTACCTCGGTTTTGAATCTGGTCTACTCTGAATCCTGCCACTGTGTGGTGTCACCACATCTGCTTTTGAATTTTGCTGCACTAGAATTGCAACGAGTTGTTTTTGAATTTAGCCACACTAGAACTGTACTGATTTAGTTAACACTATTTTTTAATTTAGCCACACTAGAATTGTAACCAGCTGCTTGTGAATTTAGCCATTCTAAAACTACTGATTTGGCGTCCACTGCTTTGAATTTAACTACACTAGAACTGTACCCTGCTGCTTTTTAATTTATCCACACCAAAGTTGTACTGATTTTGTCAATGCCGCTTTGAGTTTGGCCACACTAGAACTGTATTGATTTGGCATCCGCTCCTTTTGAACTTAGCCACACTAGAATTGTAAGTTGGTTACCAGCGCTTTGAATTTAGCAACATTGGAATGGTACATATTTAGTTAACACTGCTTTTGAATCTTGTCACACTATAATTTGTACCAAACTGACATGGGTAGTATAGCTCAGTGGCAACGCGCTAGTCTTGGAAGCAAGATGACACAGAGCAGCACAGGTTTGAATCCCGGGTCTGCGCTTAGAAACCTTGGTATTAAGCACGTTATAAAAAACAATTACAATTATATAATTATAATTTGGTTTCTTGCTGCTTTGAATTTAGCCACATTAAAATTGCACGGAGTTAATTCTGCTTTTGAATTTACCCACACTAGAACCATACTGATTTGGGATCCACTCCTTTTGCATTTAACCACACTCAAATTGTACTGTTTTATATGTTTAGATTTAGTTTAGACACAGCACTCTGTAAACTATACACCAGGACCAAAGCAAGCACAGGACAATAATGAATGAAGAACCAACAATAAAACTACTCAACAACCAGAGATCACATGAAACTAACTAACCACCCCCTTTCTCTTCTCCACACACTCACATCTCTCACGTACTTCACACACCTAGAGGGCTAGTGAAATAACCTACCAAAAAAACTCACAAACCACACACCCCTCTCTAATCATACTACAAACTCAATACCTGCAAAAAACCCAGACACTGGATGCCAGCCTTACGGACACCACAATCCCAGGGCACATAAAGCACACCAAGAACGCTCACATGCACAGACACCAGTTCTTCCGGGTTTCTGCACACATCAGCAGATGAGCACACATTCTATCCTATCTTCCACCCTCACTAACCATCCCTACCCAGTTTTCTCACAGAGCTACATGAGTGCCTGCAGACCATGGAAATGGCAGCGGTGCACAGTATAAATCAACATAACAATGAAGTACACAAAGACCTTGCTTTTGAGTTTGAAACATTTTGTTAGAGAAAATACAAAGAAGCCAACTTAAAGGAAAAACCTGATATTCTTAAACCAAATGGTCAGGATGCTTGTTATCCTTGGATTAATCGGGCCTCCAACCCTGGGAGATCTCAACAATCTCAACAATGTCATACCCCACGCATTCCGGTCTTCCGGAATATCCTGTCCAGTGCTTACATTTTTAAAAGGATTGTCGTCACCCTTTGGAAGTTCTGTGGGCATTGTGGGCTTTAGGGTTTCTTGAACCGTTCTTCTAATGATTGCTTAGTGGTGGGCTTTCTGGGGTCCTGTCCCACAAGACTCACTCTGGCGCATAGTCTTGACATTAGATGTGTCGAAAGTAGTAGCCGGCAGGTAGAGTGTCAAGTCTGTAATCAGGATCACGTTCTTTGGCAGTCCAGTAAGTACTGCACTCTCTGCTTCGCATTGTTCAGGTTCCATGCAGGACTTAGAGATTCTGGTACACTTTGTGGCCCCCCTGGTCACAGGTAACTAGCACCAGGCACAGTGGGTTTAACCTGCTTGGTGAATACTATGGCGACCAAACTATGACCTGCCAGCTTCCCGTGCCCACCATCACCATACTGGCTGGCCATCGAGGTTGATGGAAATGAAGTAGGTGAGCTCTAGCTGTCTTTGGGTGAGAATTTCCACCTCTCCATCAGCTTTCAGGGTCTAGTATTCTAATTCCAATCATCAGGTGTCGTCTGCTTTTTCCATAAATGCTTGGATGCAATATTGTGTGTCTCCTGCTGGCATGGCTTGATATACATGAGCCAAATGTTCAAGTTGACCACATGGGGGCCCGAATAGTGTGGTTTTCTGGCTTTGGTGGAGCTGGCCTCAGGACATCACAACCACTTTTGTTTTTCAGCTTCTCCAACAAATCCTGGAGAGGCATCTCTTGAGATCCGCCTTAACCAGGGCCACTCCTGTTCTCTCCTTGCCTCATCGATCTTATCATAACCTTCCGGCCCACTCTCATTCCTGCCTACCACCTATTCCTGCCATGGGCTTTCCTTTATCATCTGCCTATGTCACTATGTCACTGTTCTCACCCTTTTGCTCACTGCTGCCTTTGCCACCTATTGTTCCCACCGGCTCCCCTTTTGTAGCACCTTGACATACTGAAGTTACCCCATCCTTCTTCACTTCTGAGGCCACCATCGCCCCTGGACAGCCTTCACAGCCTTCACCCCCTGATCTTCTTCCTGATATTCTTCTCTTGGCATTATCAACATGAGGCTACCACCTCCTCCTCCTCCTCCTGATATTATTTCCTCTGTACGACCTTCGCCACTTGATATTAAAGCTTGTGTATCACTTATTTGCACCACTTTACATTACTTTTGCCACCATGTGTTACCACTGATAACCACCATTTCCCTTTGGTGTTGCAGCTTCCTCCTGCATTCTTGGTCTCACCACCACCTCCTTCAATTTTCTAGCGTTCATTTCACTCTCCTGCTCTACACTGCGTCACCTCTCCAAGTCCTCTGTCTCTCCAGCTTCTACTTCAAGCGCGGTTCTCTGGAGCTCACTTGTGATGAAACCCATGCTCGGAGAACCCCGAACTTGACATATTGTATCGGGCACAGGACTCAGGAGCTCCTGCAGTGTCCTCTGCGGTTCTGCA
This sequence comes from Ambystoma mexicanum, assembly GCF_040938575.1. Classification (NCBI taxonomy): domain Eukaryota; kingdom Metazoa; phylum Chordata; class Amphibia; order Caudata; family Ambystomatidae; genus Ambystoma; species Ambystoma mexicanum. The sequence continues at coordinate 157,018,913 of NC_090937.1, forward strand.
ATGACATTTTCTCACACCCCATGTTGTAGTGTAATATTTTTAGAACACATTCTGCTAGCGTTGGGTGAATGAAATTGACTCACATTGAAGGTATTTGTTTCTCATTGCTGCGTCTTTGGGTCTGCCTATAGAGGACTTCAGGTTCTCTGTTTGGAGGAGGGTCATGCCCTGGGTTGAGATAGTGTGCCCTGAGAAGAGTCAAGGCTAACATGACTCTCCTGGCCTATTGGAGTGTGGGGGAATGGTGAAGGCTACTCCAGCTTTCCCGCAAAACGCTAGTGGATTGGCCCCTGCCTTGTCTCGGGCATCAAGTAAGGGTGACCGGGGGATCTTTCCGATACCCAAACTCCACTGGCTTGGGGTGGCACTAAGCCACTTGCATTCACTCCTTTACGGTCCCAAGAGCTAAGAAGGGGATTTCATCAAAGCACTCAAACCTTTGAAAGAATTAGAAGGAATTTGCAGGTTAATACTGTGTATGCTTGGCTGAAAATGGTGCAGCCTTCGGAGTCCGGTAAACCTGCACTGCACAGATCCAGCATTAGTTACTGCCAGAATGCTGGAACTATACCTCATCATTTTCTCGAAATATCTGCATATTCAACACCTTTCGTCTCTTACTTATCTACAAGTATTACTTGTGTTGGGAACCTTTCACCCTGTTGTGGTTATTTTCCAATCTGACAAAGATTGAGAACAACTGCTTTTGTCACATCTGGCATTTGAAGTGCATTCAATCATAGAAAAGGTTGATTTAATTGTTGCCTACTGTTCTATACAGGCCGACAAGCTTGGTCAAGAAAGATGATACATTTCATATACAGTTCTTTAAGACAGCAACACAAAATAGGGTCACTTGCGTGTCAACTCAGTCGCTCCAAAAAATCTCACGTGTATCAGACATGGCAAAGCAGTGTCATGTGTTTGATGACAGGTCCCTGTCAGTATGATACCCGCCAATGAATGGCCTTACAGCGGATCTCGTTTCCGGACCTCCCTTTCGGGGGAACATCTCTGTGATCATCTTCCAGGAGTCCCATGCCAGTGCTAGACTCCACCTGAGGCCAGCACCAATTAAGAGTTTATTTTCATCAGCATACGGATGGATGGTGAAGGCGCCCGGAAGAGGTGTGTACATAGGGACCAGATTCATGTCGAGGGAGGCCATTACAAGAGTACCTGTTCATGTAGGGAAAATAGTGGCAGGAGAAATAACAAGGGAACTGGACTGGGTGGGCTTACTACCTTAGTGTGTCGCTGAAACTGATTTTAGAGTTGTTCTAATGCTGTCAGAGTCGTGCATGGATTATGATTAGCCTGTCGTCGAGATGGCAGTAGCAATGGAGGTGATGTTTGGAATCAAAGCTGTTTCAGTGACCCGGATGGTCAGTGTTACGGAGCGTAGTATTGTTTTTATGCATGCACGAGCCACATTCCAGCTTGCGCATGCGGGTTGAAATAAAAAAGGACCGGAAGACAGCATTCACTTCCGGGACCCCAAACAGAGCAGACGTGTCCATGTCTTATTCCACCAGGTGCCTGTGCGATGTGAGGGGCGGCCTGGGGCAATCACAGAACGCTAACCTTGGTGATGAGGAAAGTGCAGCGTGAATGTTTGCGAAATCCTCATGGGGTTCATCAACGTCGGATGAGGCGTTCCAACACGCTCCACAGCACTGAATCCCAAGCGGCAAGTTGGCCGCCATCTTGGCACGTCATACACGATGGTTGCGGCCCGAAAGAGTGCTTGTGTGCCATTCGTGCATCACAAATAAACAATTTTTGGAACTTTCACGGCTATCGGACACTCGATGGCCGTGTTTCATGGATTTTTAGGAGGTTTGGAGACCTCAGCATACATAATCCCTACAACTAGGAAGACACAGGCTGCATGTACTACTCCTGCCAAGGAGAGGTACCCCATGTGACAGTAGTGTGAAGCTGTGCATCCAGTTGATCTGGAGACAAGGATTTGTGCCACGGAAAAGAGGTTGCAGAGGTCATTACACTTCACTCCTGCAACTGGAAGACAACAGCATCAAAAAGAAAAAATAGCCAATCCTGCCGGTGGGAAGAACGCCAACAGAAGGGGCTAGTCAAGCTGGCAAGCTGAAGTACCAAGGGAGTGGGAAGTCAACATCTCAAGGAGGGGACAGACTTGCGGCCTCATACACTAAAGTGGGTTGCTCATGCGGTCTGCCAGCATGGGAGAACAGGATGGTGCTGCCGTCGCTCCAGCACAAGTGCCAACTAGGATTACATATGCACCGATATACGATTAAATGTGTCAGGTACACGCTATAAATGTTCAAAAATCAAAGAATCTATCAAATCACGCCAAAAACAAGGTACTTTGGCGCCCATGCCAGAGTTTAACATTTCGGGGCCCCCTTCTAAACTTGGACCAAAATGGTTGTTATGGGTAAAGAAGCTTGAAATGTTCATTAGAGCCACCGGTGAGACAGAGGATGATGCAAAAGTGGCAAAGTGCTGTATTGAGCAGGGACGGAGGTGCACAGGATATTTGACTCATTGAACTGGACCAGTTCTGTGGAAGGTTGATACATTTGGCCAGCACATGCAGGTGGGAGAATGAGGAAGGCATGGTGCGGAACCAACTTATTCATGGGTGCAGCTCGGGAAAGCTGAGAAGACAGATCCTCCGTGAGCCTGGCCTAACGCTAGCACAGATTATGGACACTGGACGTGCGTACCAGCTGGCGGAGAGCAGGGGTGCTCGAATGAACGCAGCTGTCCGCCCGGGAAAGTGTGAAGAAACTTTCGCTATTGGCCGATCAACTCCTACGAAGACACGATGGGGCAAGAAAAGGCCCGATGGCCCTCCAAACTCCAATAGCCCGCAATCATGCCAATACTGTGCATATGATCTACCTCATGTGGGCGAGTGCCCGGCACAAAGACAAGAGTATGTGGCAGGTGCAGCACACCCGGACATTACATAAGGTGTGCAGGGCTGCAACTCCGGTGGCCAGGTCCAGGGGACAAGCGAGAATTGGCAGTTGTAACCCCAGAAAATGAAAGAATGTGGCAGCGATTGAACATGGAATACAGGAGCTGGACATAGCGGAGGAAGAAGAGGATGAGGAGGAAGTGTTTTCATCTCCACCATTGCGCAAAGAAAAGGAGGCAACCTACCTCCATGGTCAACATAGGAGACACCCCAACGCCTGTGTTGATTGACACAGGTGCATCAGTCTGTGTCCTGGTGGCAGAACATTATGAGGTCCTAACAGGCCCACCGGTGCTCAAGGTTTCCAAAGCTAGGATCTACACCTTTGGTGGAGACACGCCATTGCTCATACAAGGAGTCTTTGTTGCGCCCGTCACACACGGACAAAACACGATAAAGGCCAGATTCTTAGACACAGATGTGAGCCCTCATTCTTTACTGAGCTGTGCGGCCTCAGAGGCGCTAGACATTGTCCATTTACCATGTCGGTGTACCAAACAGATGATGATTGCCTCCTGGAACGATATGCTGACATCTTCCATGGAGGGGGTAAGCTAAAGGGTGATCTGATCAGACTCCACATCGACCAGTCGGCGAGGCCGACGGCACTGAAGAACAGGAGAATAGCATTTCACCTGAGGGTGCAGATCAAGAAATAACTGCAGTCATTGATCGATATGGACATCATCGAAAGGGTAGAAGGCCCCACCCCGTGGGTGTCCCCGATTGTGGTGGCATCAAAACCTAAACAGCCCGGAGCCATCTGCGTTTGTGTCAACGTGCGTCTGCCCAATGCGGCCATCAAAAGAGAAAGGCACCTCATGCCGATATTGGATTACATCATAGGTGAGCTACAAGGGGCTAAGGTGTTCTCCAAGTTGGACCTCCGGTCTGGGTATCATCAGTTGGAGCTACACCCAGAGTCCCGCTACATTACGACTTTCACCACCCACGAAGGATTATACCAGTTCAAAAGGTTAAGCTTTGGTGTATCGTCAGCAGCAGAAGTTTTCCAAAATGTCATTCGTGGTGCCCTGGCCGGACTGAAAGGGGCCATCAACCTGAGCGATGAAATCCTGGTTTTTGCCTCCTCAGAAGCTGATCATATGAAAAGACTTGATAGGACACTGGACAGAATCAAAAGCCTAGGTCTCACGCTGCACAAAGGTAAGTGTGAGCTTTTCAAAGACCGCATTGAATTCTTTGGTTTCATCTTCCACGCAGGGGGCATATCCCCGGACCCGGAAAAAGTGTGCGACATACAAGAAGCAGCAGCCCCAGAGACACCTTCCGAAGTCAGAAGCTTCTTAGGTATGGTGAATTACTGCGGCCGATTCATTTGAGTCTTGGCGTCTCTGTCCGAGCCATTGAGGGCACTTACCAAGAACGATGTGGCGTGGGCATGGACCTCTAGAGAACAGAAAGCATTTACAGACATCAAGAAGCTGCTAACGGGCTGGGAAGCAATGGTGTACTCTAATCCGGAGAGGGAGATCGAGATTGTGGTGGACGCTAGTCCGGTAGGGCTGGGCGCAGTTCTTCTACAAGCAGATGCCCAAGGACAAATGTGCCCAATCGCATATGCCAGTAAGGCTCTCTCAGATCCTTAAAGGAGGTATTCACAGATTGAAAGTGAGGCACTGGCGATATTCTGGGGGTGTAAACACTTCAGACTATACATCTTGGGAAAACCGGTGGTGGTTATCACAGACCACAAACCACTAATACCCATCATGGTAGGCGGATCCTCAAAACCACCCCCGCGAATTGAACGGTGGATGTTGTCCCTAATTGAGTACGGGGTAAACCTGCAATACCGGCCTGGTACCAACAACCCTGCGGATTACTTGTCTCGTCACACCCGGGGCTGGCCACGCGTAAGAAAACGTAGAGGTGGCTGATTGCATAGAAATGGATCGCAGTGTCGTGGAAGCCGCCATGCCCGTGGCATTGTCACTTCAAGAGATAGTAGCAGCCTCGGATAGTGATGAAGTATTTCAGATCATTCGATCAGCCATGGACAGTGGGGAATGGAAGGACGTGTTAGCTAACAACACCAGACGAGAGGCGGGGGCACAACAAGACTTGCAGGCGATGTGGAAAGCCCGTAATGAACTCTCTATGTCTGAGGATGGGCTAATATTGAGAGGATGACAAATTGTCATTCCCCGTTCCCTGGTAGCAAAGGTGTTGGAACTAGCCCACAAAGGGCATCAAGGTACGGCGAAAACTAAAGCATGCCTGAGAGCCAAGGTTTGGTTTACTGACCCAGAGAAGCGTGTGGACGAATTTGTGCGCGTATGCATTCCATGCCAAGCGGCCAGCCCAGTCGAGAGGGGACCCACAATACGTTCCATTGGAAAGAAGCAAACAGCCATGGGGAACCATACACTCGAACGTTGGGTCCACCGGAAGGAGGATGTACTTTCTAGCAGTGGTGGATCAGTGGTCCAGATACCCAGAGATCGAGTTAGTGGAGTCGACGGCGTGCAACCATACTATATTGGCACTGGAAAACATTTTCGCCACACACGGATTCCCATACGAACTCTGCTCAGATAATGGCCCACCGTTCTAGGGGCAACTGTTTGCCAAATACTTAGAGAACAGAGGCATCAAACATTGAAGAGAGACATGGCTTTGGCCAAGAGCAAATGGTGAAGCAGAAAGGTTAATGCAGACATTGAACAAGATCTTCTGCATTTCACTAAATTGGGAAGTGGAATTGCGCCAGAACTTATTTGAGTTCCTGAGAGAGTATAGGGCGACCCAACACCAGTCCATGGGGGTAGTGCCAACGGAGGCATTGTTTAAACGCTGCCCTAGAGGGCTGATATCCGAGGTGGAAGGAAGAGAACCTGGGGTGATCGACAATGAGCGCAACCGGCAGGAGCGGCAGTCCAAGAATGAGAAAGAAAGCGGTCAGAGAAATCTACAAGATAAGGACATCACCGTAGGGGACACTGTGCTCATAAGGAACAGACACCCAGAGGGGAAGATGTCCCTCACGTACAAACCTCAACCCCTGGGGGTGACACATGTGAAAGGACCCATGGTAACTGCAGCCAACGGGCCCGGAATGTGTCTTACTTCAAAAAGATCAAAGTCAACCCACCGAGAGGAACTCAAGAGATGCCTGAGCCTGAATACCCAGATACCACTACGCCAACGGAGGTACCAGATGGGGGTGGTGGCCCTACATCAAGGGAAGTGCCACTGCCATCCCAGGTTGACAGCCGGAGATACTCGAGCCGAGAAGCGCTGCGGCTTCCAGCTCGATTCCATGACTATATCATGGACCCCGAGGCCTAGGCCATCTGGGGTGGTAGCATGAGTTAACTCATGTTGAGTTGTTGCACTGTTAATGTTTTTGTTGTCTCTTTTGTTTAAAGAAAAGGAGGGATGTTACGGAGCATAGTATTGTTTGTATGCATGCGGAAGCCTCGTTCCGGCTCGCGCATGCGGGTTGAAATAAATAAGGACTGGAAGACGGCATTCACCGCTGGGACCCCAAACAGAGCAGGCGTGTCCGTGTCTTATTCCACCAGGTGCGTGTGCGATGTGAGGGGCGGCCTGGGGAAATCACAGAACACTAACAGTTAGGAAATTCAAACTGGTAAGAATTCATATGCTTTCCGATGAAGGACTTTCCTACAAAGAAATGTATTTGTTTAAACCGCATCCTCTCAATTTCAAAACGCAGGGAAGAGAACAAGTGGGCAAACGTAAAAACAAAATGTTTTGCTGCTCGTTTTCATAAGTACAGATTCTTAGTGGGAAGGAAGGGAAGCTGCACTCTATGGTCAAGATTGACCTTTCTGTGGCTGCACTCTAAGGAGTCGGAATGTGATGCAAGCACATTGCGTCAGTGTTGGGCGACAGTGCTTTTCAACTGGGCCAGGAAGTGCACGTGTGTGCAAATGCACCACTGAATCTGCTTGCAAAAACGGTGTTTAGTGGATCATTTTCTACCACACCCCAAGCAAAAGTCAGCTTGGTAGTTCAGCCGATTTAGTAGAACAGTGTTGTATCCGTTACACCCATCCATGCAATCCAGGAGGGAGCTTTTATTTCTGAACCACAATCCTGCCATCCATGTAACATGGAGTCTCCATCTTAATTCACTTACCAGCAATTGAATCAAGCACAGAATCTTCCTGTAGCCACTGCTGCCGCCTTCGCCACTTTCACTGGAGGAAACTGGAGCTCTGCTCTGTGGAACAAGTAATGCAACATCTAAGTTTCTGATGACATGCTTTGGTGCCAAGAAAAGGTACATGTAAACGTACACATTTTTATAAAGTACTTAATAGTGAGCAGGTCCCTGTTTCTAAGCCCAATGTGTGCAGACCATGGGAATTCAAGCAATGGGGATTTAGTGATTTAAAGGATAGTTCCGGGACTTTTTTTTTATTGTCCCTACGGGTCGGCCATGTGTTTGTAAGCATAAATCGGTAGATCGTAGGAAACTTTCCTATGGACCTTACCCGACTTTTCGCCCATTATCGCACTCGAAATCAGCCTCCATTTTGTGATAATCCTATCATTCCGCCGCATCGACCTGGCTCACCTGCCTTTGCGGCACTAAATCAAATCCCCCGCCCCTGAAACAGACTTTATCAAAACATTCATATTCCCCGCCTCTATCCGTGACGTGACTGAGCTGCGTAGGCAAACGCGCCCAGGCGTCTTCTACGCGACTCCACACAGACCCCGGAAATCAACACAGATCAGCTCACAATACAGCGCACCACAATTCGGAATATGAAACTGTACTTTGAAATCAAACCGCAAGATTGTAAATGTGGTAAAGTACATTTATTTGACATCAAATGTTTAGAGAATATTCAGCGATTTGCATTTTTATTTGCTCATGTTCCAAAAAGTTCGTATTGAGGAACGCGATGGTCCTTTGCTGTACACAGGGTCTTAGAGCATCTCACAATACAGCACCACAATTCGGAATGTGAAACCGTGGTTTAAAAGCAAACGGCAAGATTGTACATTTGGCAAAGTACGTTTATTGGACATCAAATGTTTAGAGAATATTCAGCGATTTGCATTTTTATTTGCTCATGTTCCAAAAAGTTCGTATTGAGGAACGCGATGGTCCTTTGCTGTACACAGGGTCTTAGAGCATCTCACAATACAGCACCACAATTCGGAATGTGAAACCGTGGTTTAAAAGCAAACGGCAAGATTGTACATTTGGCAAAGTACGTTTATTGGACATCAAATGTTTAGAGAATATTCAGCGATTTGCATTTTTATTTGCTCTCGATCCAAATTAGTTCGTCTTGAGGGAAGCGATGTTCGTGTGCAGTACACAGGGTGTTGGTTTACGATAAAAATAAGCTCTTCTGTCGCACTGATAATCGCATGGCTGTTCCAACAACGAGGCACTAGGCCACCACAACGGTAGGTATGTTGCATCTAACCGTTAGTACCGCGTAAGGGCATACTTGTACTTGGCGATCGTCCCATAAAATGGTCAGGGTGGTAACGTTGTTCACGCGGAGAAGCAACTGGCGGCTGTAGAAGCCGTCCGCCGGTGTCTGGTACTCGTGACACAGACAGTGGTGAATGATGTACCTAAAAACATAAAAAATGAAATTAGTCTCACCATCAGATCCTTATTAAAATTATTCATTTCATAGCGAGGACAGCGCTACTGGGTGTACACAAGTGTTTAAAGGCGTGGCGAGGCATGGAGGGGGGGGGAGTGGAGTACAAGGTAAGTAGCATAAAATAATAAATAAATAGGGCCAGCTGGTGGCAAGTGCAAGGTAAGTGCAGAACAAGTGCTGGGAAGGGGGGGCTGTAGGATACTGAGACAGTCCCCCAGTGCAGGGGTTGACAGGGAGGCAGTGCAGGTGGAGAGTGGAAGGGCCCAGGACCGAGGTCGCAGACAGTGGACCAGTTGTAGCAGGGGAGAGGGAGAGAGAAAGCAGAAGCAAAGAGGAAGGTTTTGAGGTGCTTCAGTAAAAGCAGATGTTTCTCCTCCAGATAGAGCGCGGTAGAAAACACTATGCCACATAGAACGAACAAGTACAACTGAACCCGTCTTTAAAGCCACTGTATAGTAATGAAATTGCGGTATAAACTCATCAAAAGTTACTTACATTATATTTGCATTTTCCATTTTGTCTCTGTGTAGGGCAGACCCGAAACACCACTCCTTCTTTGCCGACGTTACTTCTTCTAATGAACGTGGCTCATCGTTTCGTTTCTGAAATTTTAATCATTATCTTTTCTTAGTCTTTCAGGATGGTCCCGGCCTGTCAAGGTCAAATCACAATAGAGCCTTATATTGGGTCGTGGGCCGTTCCGCCACCCGAGCAAAACATCAAAGCAGCTGACCTTCACTTTGAGCGAGCACACATTTCTAGTTAGCTCCAGTTAGTGTAAGGGCATCTTGTCTGCGTGCCTTTTTTTTTATTGTCCCTATGGGTCGGCCATGTGTTTGTAATACGGAAACATTCTATAATTTTTGTAAAAATGATTTATATTACTGTTTGGTTTAATTGCAATGGGCCTGCAACATGAGGAGACTCGAGAGAAGAGAGAACAGACAATCGAATTACAATCATTTAAACCGTGATGTGTATTTCTCAATGAGCTCTGCTTTAGGTGGACATGGAACAGAGGCAATGTTGGGTGGCAATGCAGTTGTCCCCTGCATAGGTTCGTTCACCACTCCATGTATGTGCCTATCGAGGACATCTACGATAAGTCTCTCAATAAACTCATATTGCATATCCTCAAACACTGGTTTGATCACCCATTGTTTACTTCTTTTAGTGAAGGCCTTATTGTAGCGAAGCGTCCCTAAAGTTCCGGTCGTCCTACTTTGTTGACGGCCAACATTATGGTTATGTGCCAAGACCGCTAGAAGAGTCCGATTTATCATGCCTTCCATGCCAAAATGCAATCTTTTGGGCCTGTACTTGAGGCACATATTGTGGAACACCTCCAAATCTCCTGTGTGGCAGAATTCCGTGAGTCCACTCAAAGCTTTTGTTATAGTTTTATCAAATACAATCTTTTCAATGGCCTTGTGAGTGGGTGATGAAGGAATCAACCACTTCTTCTTCCGTGCCTCCTCTGTGGACAAATGGCCATGTTCACATTTGTGGAAATGCTCATTTGTCGACCATCGATGTACGTTGCTGCAGTGCAACATTACTGACCGCCATTTTTCCAGTAGAATTTCCAACGACCCTTCACATGTTTTTGAGCTCCACCAAAGATGGTTGCTGATTGACTTGGACCACTGTGAAATGCCTTGCATATCTTTTTTTTTTCCTGCAGCCGACAATTTTTTATTGATTGATTTTGCAAGATGCCAAACGTCAAATTGGTGATTTATATTTTTGTACTGTTCTCTCATTGTCTTGGCAATTGAAACGTGTCTGTCCGTGGCTATCAGGTCGATCACCATTCCCCGCGATTGTAGTTCTTGCAATGATGCTACAAAGCCAACTTTCTCCATGCCCACTGAGGATGTACTTTGTGACACCTGCACGACCAACGAACTCACAATTTTCTTACTTTCCATGTCCTGAAAGTGGTAAGTGCAGTACTTGGCTGAAAATCCTGGACTGTCGCATTGTCCATCACCGGCTAGCCTGAAGCGTTTGCCCGCGAATGTACTTTCCATTGACATTTTTTCCATTCTCCAAGCTTCGCTGATGGCTGGAAATAGATAATCGGTTTGGTATTTGTAGAACTGACTTTTCGCAATGAAATGGATTCCCACAAACTGAAAGAAATACTGTAACTTTTTAAAACTTGAACCACTAAAAAGTGCGGCCGCTGCACAAAGTAGATTGCCTGCTGGCAGTTGCCCCAGCATGGGTTGTGCAGACCAAGCGAACGGATGATATTGTGTACAGGTGGCATGTATTTTAAGGTTAGTGCCTCGAATTGCACGAGTCACATTAATCAATGGCTCCCCACATACTTCCCCACCAACCCAATGCCCACATTTCATCATCATAATAATATCCATCAAACAGCTATCGAATACAATGAATTTGGCCTCTTTCCTTATACTGTCACTCTGCATCCCAGCTGGTTCGGCCTGTAACGTTGAGGACATGTCACTCGCATGAAAGGTACAATCTCTGATATCGTCTTCCGCTATGCTGAGTGATATTGATGGTGTTTCATTGTCGTCCACTTCATTCTCTTCCATTGCAACATCTGTTCCTTGTCCGGAGATGGGAGAAAAAAACAATGTCTTCAACTTTCGCGCGCTCTTATTTTTTGCGGGTGTGGATTCTGTGAATTGATCTACGACTGCATCCAAACTACCAGGAGGACATTCACTATCAATGGCTGGTGGTGGTATAGCTCCGTTGTCAATCACTTCATATTCTTCCCATTGGCACGATGCATCTCCAGTCTCAAGTCCCTGCCAAAAGGTTTGACAAGCAACATCTCTCGTTCGCTTCACTGTCTGTGTAGATCTAGTTCTTACACCCACTCGCAACTAGAGGACAGATTAGAAAAGGGATGTTCAGTTTAAACACAACTTACAGTATTGAACTATTGACAGTGAAAGACAACATAATATAGTGAACAGGACACTAACCTTCTTTTGCTTTCTTTTCTTTGAAACTTTCTTTCCTCGAACTTCAACATCTGGACGCTGTTGCTCCGACTCGTGTGTGCATGTCTCCACTTCCTCTCGCGCTGCAACGACTATACTTTCATGATAAGCACATCCATCACTCACTGAGGCTCCATCGACTCGCTGAAACATAGAACTTTCATTAGTATGTATAATAATATTGAAAACACAAAATGTACTTGGGGACCAATACCCATACGTACATCTCAATAGCAAAACACGAATGAACGCATTGTGTAGAACATTCAAACGACAATAGTTCACGCATTGTTGATCTAGTTAGATTGAACTGTCAAGATCCATACCTCGGGCTCCGCATAGACTTCCATTGATGATATTATTGAAGATGAGGCTTCAGCAACTCCCTGAAACACAGTAATTGCATTAGTATGGTTTTGTATTTTGTTTAAAAGAACATAAACTTTCTGCAGGCGTCAACGGCTCATCTAAATAGACCTGCACAAATGATCAGTTGTCTAAAATAAATAATGGATATCTAAATATGATTCGATTTGCTCCATCGTTGGAAGTGTCACCACCCAGAGATCTGCATCAACTACTAGGGGTGATGTTCTTGTTGAAGAAGCTCCGTCAGCTCCCTGAAACATAGTACTTGCGTTAATAAAGAAGGAAGTATAGCGGATGTAATCACGTCATTTGATCTCGCATGATTGATCTGTCAGTATCCATACCTCGAAATGCATAAGAACATCAAGGGACGCTGTAACTGCGGTGCACACTTCTGCAAGCTGTTGCGCCGACCCGTAACTGCATGCTCCCCCTTCCTCTTGGACTAATGCTCCATCGACTCCCTGAAACATAGGACTTTCATTAGTAATGAACACAATATTGAAAAAAGAAGACACATAGGAGGGCGACGACAGAAGGACATACCAATGGCTAAAAACGAAAGAAACATTGTGTGTAACAATCACGCTACAAGAATGCAAGATCTGATGATCTCCATCGATGGAACTGTCCGGAAACGTACCTCGAGCATCTGAGTGACATCTACGGTTGTCGTCAATGCGTTGGACTCCTCAGCATCTCCCTGAAAGACAGTACTTGCATTATTTTGGATAACAATAATTATAACTGAAAACAAAGACTAGAGGACGAGTACTGTGGTGTACCATTAGGTAAAATAATTACACGATCAATTAAAACTATTGATTTACATGCCTAAAACAAGTCAGTGTCAGAATAGCTAAGTAAGATTACCCGATAGGCGCTTGAAGTGGCTGATGACTGCAATAACGACACGGATGGAGAATCTTCAGCCTTCATATTGAGTGGATACATAAATGGGGAAATTATTGTTAGCTAATGCTACACACTACCGCAATGCCGAGAGATAAATACGTAAACTTGACTCACCAGTGGAGGGATGTGGACGAATAGAGTGGGAATAGCGGTTGAGAGCAATTTTCGCCTCGCTCGCGGTGTTTTCGTCCTTATTAGCAATGATGTGGAGTACATGTCTGGGCTAAAGTGCCTGCTGCAGATGCGGTATCGATCACCCCTCTTGTCCGCAAAGACTTCTAGGACTCTACTTTCTATCTCAGAGGCTGGATATCCGCAATATCGGACCCATTCTCTTATCTGATCTATTGTCTTAGGGAAAACATGCATTATAGTACCTTCAGATTTGTTATGGGTCTTTGAAGGGCAACCGCCAATGGAACAGGCAGGCATTATGGAAAGTTCTGAAAAGTAAAGATCAACAATTCTCTATGAATACCAATGTGTTAAAACATTAAATGACACATAAAAGGTTCAATGCAAGGTCCGTTTTGGTTCTTGGAACTATACACGTTATTCACATGCGGATAAGTATTTCAATAACTTTCAAAAAATAGAAAAAGTAATTTGACTAAACTCAGAACATGTGACTAGTTCCTTGCATGTACTGTCGTGAACGAAAAGAAAACATGGATGCAATTTGATGACTACTAGCAAATAGATATAAATCAAAAAATAGGACGCAAAATGATTATGGTACATGGACTTACCTTGACGAACAAACAGTTAGATGCAGGGATCAGAGTAGTTTCTTGTCGTAGAACAGGGAGCAGTTCACAGGTTGCAAACTGACGAGTTTGCTCAAAGTGGTCACGGAAGTTCACAGAGACGAAGAGCAGATAACCAGCACCTTCACGGGTTGACTAGCAAAGCGCAAAGAAGTTCTCATTAGAAATATGAAGTGGGTTATAAAGAATTCGAAACAGGGGTGTGTTTGTGAATGAATGACGTGTATATGTCGTGGCATTATGCGGTCTGCAGGGGGCCGTCCAGCGTGAGGGGGGATGCTTGGCAGGAGACACGGGGTCTGTAGGTAGACATGGGAACAACAACCCATGCTCTATAGACCACTTTGAAGTGTACATGGTCTTTGGCACCTCTTGGCCTTTATCGCTCCCTGACAGCTCCACTTGCCAGCACAAGTACCCCGGTGCGAACTGCCTTTGATAGGGCGGCGGGGGGTGGATCGGGGCGGTGGTCGTGCAGACAAGTCACAGGAAGACTCGTGAATGGAGACACACTTATGTGGATTGCAGGGGGGCGTCCAGCGTGAGGGGGGATGCTTGGCAGGAGACACGGGGTCTGTAGGTAGACATGGGAACAACAACCCATGCTCTATAGACCACTTTGAAGTGTACATGGTCTTTGGCACCTCTTGGCCTTTATCGCTCCCTGACAGCTCCACTTGCCAGCACAAGTACCCCGGTGCGAACTGCCTTTGATAGGGCGGCGGGGGGTGGATCGGGGCGGTGGTCGTGCAGACAAGTCACAGGAAGACTCGTGAATGGAGACACACTTATGTGGATTGCAGGGGGGCGTCCAGCGTGAGGGGGGATGCTTGGCAGGAGACACGGGGTCTGTAGGTAGACATGGGAACAACAACCCATGCTCTATAGACCACTTTGAAGTGTACATGGTCTTTGGCACCTCTTGGCCTTTATCGCTCCCTGACAGCTCCACTTGCCAGCACAAGTACCCCGGTGCGAACTGCCTTTGATAGGGCGGGGGGGTGGATTGGGGCGGTGGTCGTGCAGACAAGACCCGTTTGCCGCAGGGCCTCACCAAGGAGAGGCCATCTAACTGAATGTAAGAGGATGGCTGCAGGATCTACTACATGGAAGGCAGGGGGGTGAGTTTATAAATACCTCACCCTCCCAGTAGAATATATGGCGGTCATCTCTGTACCCGGTGCCCAAAAAGAGGATTTATTATGATCAACCATATTTATTATTTACCTATAACCATGTTTTGTATCAATAAAATCCAACAGCTTTTTATTGCCAACGCTTGATGCCAACCCACAAAATAATATATGTATGACTGCTGCATATATGGGTTCAACGGTTATGTGGATTGAAGGTGTGCGGCCAGCGTGAGGGAGGATGCTGGCCGGAGACATGTGGTGTGACAAGACAAGGCACTGGAAGGCTATTCAACGGAGACACACTAGATTCATTTAAAAAATCAAAACAACCATTGTTAAAATATATGTTGGGCTTTATTTTAGATTTTAATTAAACATAAATAATAAACATTACACATTGTAAAGTTGAGGTTGCAGCACATCGAGGGAAAATCCGCGGTATTGTCCACTGTCACTGGGGAAATGTTGTCTAATGGCAAGTACCGCACAGGCAGGTATTACTCTCCGAACGCGGTGTCCGAGCCTCCCGTGAAGCCACCAAGTGAAGCAACGATAGGCCACCAGCCTGTACCACCTGTGAAAAAAAAAGATGCAAACTGTATTAAACTGACCAAACTTTCTTATCAATGTCGATTCAGGTAACACATGTCATTTTCTTAGAAAAAAACTATATCTAGAAAATGCACTATATGGAACAAATTTAAATGCGTTCGAATGATATGTAAATGTAATTTTATATGTGGGAGACGACCATGAAATAGTGGTGGCATTACTGACATCACAAACAGAGTATACTTACTCGTTACTCGGATTACGCGGACGAACAGTGCCGCGAAGTTCGTGCATAAGCACCATCATCATCCTCAACACGGTCCGTGAGAGGCAGGCTTCCCTGAACTCTGGCAGCTCGGTGATGCATTGCGGACTTTGCTCGCCTTCCTGCAGACTTTGCTCGCTTTCCGAAATGTAGGCCAAGCACCCGGAATTTTCACGGCAGCAGCAGTTCTCCTCCTCAGTTGGCATTAGCTCGCACCGATTGCACGTGCACCAGGTGGAGACGCCGTCCATGCGACATGGTCCAGGCTCTTCATCCGTTGACTGGTCCTCCCAACTGCCGTCCGAATCCCCATCGTTTTCGCGTGCTTGCCTTTCCAGTAGTTCCTCCTCGGTGTACTCGGGCTCGTACATATACGGCATTATTGTGGCCATTGTGCGGTAAAGATAGTAAAATAATTTACAGAGATGGTACAGGTGTTCACACGGGCTACAAGCGGCGAAGGTAGCTGACCAGAGCACTGAAACGAGTCACAGAATACTCAAAGTAACACAGAGAGAGGAATGGAATCGAAAATCTGCTGCTGTATGTTGTGAAACGGTCTGTTTATACTTATTGGGGAAAGAGGCGTCCTGCCATTTCCATGGCAACACGTCAATAGCTGAGGCGCAGCGATTGTTGACACGAGACGTGCTTGAAATGGGCAGTACGCGTCTGCTGATGTCAGGCTCAGGGGCGGGGGATTTGATTTAGTGCCGCAAAGGCAGGTGAGCCAGGTCGATGCGGCGGAATGATAGGATTATCACAAAATGGAGGCTGATTTCGAGTGCGATAATGGGCGAAAAGTCGGGTAAGGTCCATAGGAAAGTTTCCTACGATCTACCGATTTATGCTTACAAACACATGGCCGACCCGTAGGGACAATAAAAAAAAAGTCCCGGAACTATCCTTTAAGTAGGAGGACAAAATCTAGTTAAGCATTGAAACCTCACTAAGAATGGAATTCTCCTAGTTCCATATCGTATCCAGTGATATGGTCGACACGAAAAATCCTGTGGCAAAAAAGGTTTTAATTTCCTTTGCACTTTTCACTCATATATATTTATTGTATGGGGGTGTGGGGGGCCACCCCATCATATAAAGTTGGCATTTTTCTTTTTTTTTTTAAAGGTCTTTTTTGCTGCAGGATTTTTCACAGCAACCATATCATATAGAACCTTTCATAGCTGGTCATTTGGCATCCAGGCCATAGCTCTGTCTATTCAGACACTGGCCCACATTATGAGTTTGAGGTTAGTTTGTCAGTAATTGTTGTTACCGTCGCATGGTCCTGGCGATTTACTGCAGGATTCCAAGCAGTGGTAGATGGTGTAAGTCCTCACTTTATGTACTACATTGGGGATTGCAGCAGAATTACTAATAGCAGTAATTCTGCTGATTTTACAGATTTTTGGCTGGTAAGGTGGAGGATTTACAGTAAATCCTCCACTTCTTTGCCAAACTTGGGGATTAGCAGAGTGGTAAAAGTGGTGGTAATTCTGTAACCACCACACTTTTTGCCACTCCGCCAAACTCGGAATGAGGCTCATTGTGCAGACACATTTGAAATCCAGTTAATCTTTCTACAGACCATTTCTTTCCAGAAATCAAGCTATATCGTATAAGAAGTCCGAGACCTGGGCTGGCCGCCACCTTTTGGAAAATCCTAAGACTTATCACTATCCTCTCATTTAACAAGGAATTCTGACCATGTTCTGAAGAGGAATAAAAGGAACATTCATTGCAGTTAATACATGGTTGGACATACATAGATGAAGGACAATCAATATTAGAAATGTTTAAGTGCAGGTAGGCGATAAGGTCAGCTGTGTTAGGGATTTGATCATGATGGATAAAGAGCTACAGTGGAGGCAGCAGTAAGGACAGAGGCAGGTAAGAGATGAGGAAACAATGTTAGCTTGAAGGCAGATGAGAGACATAGGTTAAGAGGGTTACTTGGAGGAAAGGAGGTAGGATTTCAATTTGGTGTTGAACAAAATGTGTGTGGACTGTTTCTCGGATGTCCAGGGAAAGAGATTTACATGCAAGCAGAGCAAGAAGAGAAAGAACGGAAGCACAGTGAAGGTGAGGAGCCACAAGGGCTGTTGAGAAAGCAGAGCAGAGATTACGAGAAGGGCTTGTAGAGTTGGATAGAGGTGGATAGATGCAGTAGCACCTTACCATGTGTAGATTTGTGAACTAGGAGAAGACATTTTATTTTGGCCCTGTTTTGCATTGGCAGCTATCCAGCCTTGTGATGGTACACGGACGTAGGTGTAAAGTGAGAATTAGGTTGCTGTGTTTAACAGAGACAATTAAGTTGGAGAGATTCATGAGAGCAGTTTCTGTGGAGTGATAGGAGCAGAAACTGCTTGTAGGGGGTCTCAAAGGTTGTGAATGTCTACAAAATGTGTAAGATGGTTAAACACAACCATTTCAAGCACTTAAGATTAATGTGGAAGGATAGAGACAGGGTGAAAGTTAGCCAGTAGGTTCAGGTCAGCCCCTTGCTTTTTAATTAGAGGGGTTACTGTAGCCATATTGGAATTAGAGGGAAGGCAAGCAAAGTCAAAGGACAGGTTGAAGAGTTCAGCAAGGTGAAAGGCCACTAAAGGGGCAGTAGGCTTGACTAGCTGAGCAGCAAGAGGATCTGTGGGGACACACAAGAGGTTAGCCTTCACCAGTAGAGATAGGACTTCTCCAGTATTAGTGTGACTAGAGTGAGAGATAGAGGCAAAGTGAGATGGTAGTGTAGGTGGAGTGTAGAATGTAGGAGGAGGGAGTCTTTAATTTTGGAAATGTTTGCAGCAAAGCATTCGGCTAGGTTATTAGCTGAGAGAGTGGAGTTGATAGTCAAAGGTTTAGGAGGAGCGAGGAGTGAGGTTAGGGTGCCCTGTAGCCGCCGAGGATGGTTGGAGTGAGAGGCAAAGAGGGTGAGGTAGAATTCCCTTTTTGCTCTGTCAAGAGAGGACCTGAGACAGATCCGGCCATAGAGGCAGAGTTGCAGGTCGTCATGCAAGTGTGTACGCCTCCATTGGCGCAGCAGCCGACCAATGTCTCTGCAGAGAGAGTACATGATCAGGGTGACCTATGGTTGAGGATGCTGAGACTCAGGAGTGAAAGTTAGCAGGGGAAAGTGAGAGGAGAAGGAGTCAAATATTGGGGATTGGAAGCTGGAGAAGCAGTGTTGGTGGAAGAGGCATCAGGTGTGCAGGAGTAGAGTCAGAACTGTAGGTCAGAGTGAAAGGGAAGAATGGCAGAAGGTTTACATAGCCTTTTATAAAGATGTGAGACAAGTGGTGATGGTGAGGAGAGATGAGAGGATGTAAAGGAGCTGTTGTGGAAACAATGAAGTGATCAGATAAGGATGATGTGACAGTAGTATTAGTGGCTGAGGGAGAGGTGGGGATGAATAAGAGCACAAAAGAATTAGCCCCTTGTGGGTTGGTAGGTTATGGGTAGAGTGGAGAATATGGACATTAAGAAAAGACTGTAGTTCAGATTTCTGAGAAGTGGTTGGAGAGGGAAGGTTAAAGTCACTGAAGAGAATGAGAATATATTTAGTGGAAAGAGAATCAAATAGTTGCCCAAGTTCATCAAAGAATGGTCCAGAGGGACGAGGAAGGCGATAGATGGAGAGGATGTGAACCGAGTGAGGCAGTGTAATAGATATGGTGAATTCAAAAGAGGTAGGAGAGGGTGTGACATTGCAGATTTGTGAGGCATTGAGGAGATAGGAGAGAATGTGGCATTCGAGATTTGTGAGGCGTTGAGGCAGGAAGAAAGTAGGTGTCCGACACCTTGACCTCTCCAAGTCAGATGAGAAGAGGGAATGAAGGATAGTTTGGAGTACTGTAGGGCCGCCAGGGTGGCAGTGCCAGATGGACAAATCCAGATTTCAGTGATAGCAAGGAGCTCAATAGGAGCAGAGCTGGCGCGAAAGTAGTTAGTGATAAAGGACGTTTTGTTGCTTACAACTGAGCATTGCAGAGTGCAATGTTCAGTGAATGAGGTAAAGAAGAGTAGAAAAGTTGAGTCTTAGAGGAAGAAGGGCAAGGGGAATAGGTGTTAGGGAAAGTATGGTTTGCTCGTCGGCTTTGTTTGTTTGAAGTAGGTGCAAGAGATGGAATAATGGGAGTTTTGAGACATGAGTTTTATGATGGGGATAGGAAAGGAAGAAGTTGTAGCATGATTGCAGAAGGCGTAGTGAAAGGGGCGTAAAAGGGGCAGCAGGAGCAGCAGTAGCCAATGCATTATACGTGCATAATGCAGTGTGGAGAGACAGCACAGCAACTAGCAAAAGCAAAGGCTCATATGCGAAGAGGCCAGGAGGCTGATCAATGGCTGGTCTTCCACCTTTATTGTTTCATCATTAACTGGTACGCCCTTAGGAAGTTTCCAAGGGGCATCCCAAATAATAAATCACCCCAGACTGTTTGCTCATTTCCAGCCTCTTTGTCTATTGCCTGATGCACTGAGGCAGGTGTTCATTTTGCTATCAATTTTGAAAACAAAACAGACCATGCCCACCTGTTATTTTTCCAAGATTCTTTTCAAAACATTCCTGTACTCTGGATTTCATCCGCTGAATGTTGGTATTGGACCACGTGATTCTGGTTTTACTGTTGTTCACCCTCAGAGCACTTGTCGTCTGAATTTTCTTGAAATGTTCCCCCCCCCCACATTAATAGTGAAAGTGAGTGAAAGACACTTGTGGTCACTAGCCTTAGTATCAACAAAGTAAACATCCACCAAATTAAAAAAAACAGATACTTACACAAAAGTATAGTCCATGTTACAGGGAATAGAACACATTTCCATGGCCTAGAACCCGGTAAATCCCCACAAGACCCTGGATATGTAACAAATCTTCCCGGAATCACCCACTTCTAGTAGTGTTTTGATGAAATAATCTAGTTGGCAGCATGTTTGATGAGGAGGAGGTTTCACGCATGGAAAGTTTACTTATGACATCAGGGCACCTAGCATTTAAGCCACTGAAAAGTGGGACTTCAAATGAAGCGCCTTGCTATGCTTATTCCAGTTTTCTAAAGTACTACCCCCAGCAGCACAAACATTCTGGCTTCTCTCTATATCAGGAGGACTATAGACATTCAATAATAGGTCAACTCTGTTATGCTAAGATAAAGTCATAGCCAGGATGTCCCTTAACTCTCAGCAGAAGCTAAACTGACAACCTTACCGATAAGGAATTGTTTAACTTGTTTAACACCACATCAACTCACACAATGGACGTCCCATAGGACCGTTAGTAGATGCCTTTAAATAACATGCATAATCCTCAGTGCTAGCCACCATTGTCAACGGAGCTTCTTTTAAACAAAAAATATAATGATTTATTAACCGACCTAGTAAACAACAGGACAGTTGTCAGATGGGGGTTGGGGGAGAAGTAACAAACCAATTTCAGGTGGCCAGAGGGGTTCGGCAGGGATGCATTCTGGCACCCATCTTTTTCTGCCTATACATAAACTCAATAATTGTGTGACTCCAGGAGGAAAATGCAAATCCCCGAGGATGGAGAGCAACCATATCTCGGCTCTCTTTTTGGCAGATGACGCCATCCTCCTGTCCACTTTCCCAATGGGCCTGCAGTGTGCTTTGAGCATGTTTGAAAGCGAATGTGCCAAACTGGGATTAGAAATGTATGCCTCAAAAACTAAGGCTATGGCTTTCTTAGTAAAAACTGCAAGGTCAAAGCCTTAAAGTTACGGGCAAATGGCAGTAGCTTAGAGCAGGTGGATTTGTACGATTACTTGGGATCCGATTCGCAAAGGGAGGACGGTGGGAGAACCAGGTGATCAGGACCAACACTGTGATAGAAAAAGCCAGTGGGGTGGTTAAGGCTTATTGTGCAAGACCTGACAAGGGGCCGTTGGGTCCGGCTTTGGGCCTTTACCAGGTGCAAGCCAAGACAATGGCTATTGACGAGGCAGAGGTCTGGGACTATGTGGACACATCAGCCATGAGAACAACAGAAAATACATTCCTGGAAGCTGTCCTGTTGCTCCCCTAAAGCACCCCAACTAGCTCCTCTCGCATGGAGTGTAACCTCCCACCAATTGATGAGGAACTAGCAATTAGACCAGTTTTTTATTGGGTCAGATTTGCGGTAGCTGGGAACCAGAGGAATACCGCCAAATCTTGGAATATGTGCTATCTCTGAGGGGTTGGCAGAAGATTCCCTGACTGGTGCACGTCAAAAATTTGCTTGCCCAGCTGGGTCTCTCTGTCTATTGGCAAAACTGACGTCAGATGGAGCACAAAGCCAAAAACAGAGTGAAAGATGCATCCAGTAGATTTAAGGAGATAAGAGCTAGGACCCTCGCACTTGCTGTTGCCATGGGCCCAGCGTATCTTGCCATAAAAGTGTCTCAGGGGTTTGAAAATTACCTCAGCATCCTCAAACCAGCATTTGCCCAGGTGTTGTATATGAGGCTACACCTAAAACACCATAAAACGACCTGGCCTAGATATTTCAGTGAACAAAAACAAGTGGGCCAGATATGTGATGTCATCAATGACATTTGTGATGTCATTTTTGATGTCCTCTGTGTTAGTCTTAGCAGTGAATCGTGGTGGCGCGAGTTATGGTTGCATAGCCTACCATAAAAGGTGAATTTCTGAGGTTTTTCTGTTTTACTTGTAATCAGAACATACCATTAACATTTCTTCTTTGAATTTCATGGGTTTTTATTAGTGCAACTTAACTAAGAGGTCCGCTTGTCGAGCGAAAAGAAGTACTCCCAGACCTCGCACCTAGTTTTGCCCATGATCCTCATAAACCACCAACAGCCGTCTCGAATGCATGCAGACCGAGCATATATCGATAGCGGAGCCATTGGAAATTATATGGATCAAGAATTGCCAACAAGGATGAATCTTCCTCTTTGCGAAAAGGCAACAACAGACTTAGGGCCTCATTTTACAGTAGGCGGTAAAGCATGGCGCTATTAGCGCCATGGTTCATGCCGGTAATTTACCGGTACCACCTTGGAGGAAAGGGGAATTACTGCCCTATTCCAAGGTTGGGAAGGCGGTAATTCCTCCTTCTTCCATTGCCCTTCCCCATTCCCATTTTTGCCCCATAGGGCATAATGGGAATGGGGAAGGCAGTAATTACGGTACCGCAAATTGTGGTACCGTAATTAGCACCCCGGTCCCTTTGCGGGTTCGTTTAATGTACCAACCCGCAAAGGGACCTCGTAGTAAGGCGGTAAGGGTTTACCGGTACCGGTAAACCCTTACCACCTACCATGTAATGAGGCCCTTAGTCACCACTGTCGACGGAACTGAAATCGCTTCAGGTCCGGTAACGCACTCTACGACAGAGATGACATTTTTGTGCCAAGACGGACATCGGGAAGCCATCGTGTTTGATATAATCAAGGCTCCACAATTTCAAATAATTTTGGGAATGCCATGGCTAGAATCACACAATCTTTGCATCGACTGGTGTGCTAAGAGGCTGATCTTCTCAGTCGAATGTGCTCAAACTTGTTATCAAACTAAACAACCTTTGGTCACGGGAGCGACAACGATCATGAGTCTAACTAACCCACTATCTCCGGTACATCAAGATTATCAGGATGTTTTCCAGAAGGATCAAGCCAACACGCTCCACCCCCATAGATCTTACGACTGCCAGATCGACCTTATACCAGGCACACAGATTCCATGTGGTCGAATCTATGCACTCACAGAACCTGAGAACCTGCATTTAAAAAAGTATCTAGACCAGTACCTGGCTAACGGTTTCATTCTACTGTCCAAGTCCCCAGCGGCCTCACCCTTATTCTTCGTGCCTAAGAAGGAAGGAGACCTTAGGACTTGCTTTGATTACTGCGCATTGAACCAAGTCACTGTAAAAAACCGTTACCCCTTGCCTCTGATTCCTGAACTGTTGGACCAAGTTAAAGATGCCTGGATTTACACCAAGTTAGACCTCCGCGGAGCATACCACCTGGTACGGATTAAGAAAGGGGACGAATGGAAGACTGCCTTCCGCACCAAATACGGGCTATTTGAATACCAAGTGATGCCTTTTGGCCTTTGTAACACCCCAGCGGCGTTCCAGTATTTCATGAACAACGTCTTGCGAGAGTTGATTGATGTGTGTTTCGTTGACGACATTCTGGTATACTCCCGTTCTGAACAAGAACATGTGAAACATGTCCGTGCAGTTATGGACAAACTTCGACAACACAGATTAATTGCAAAGCTGGAAAAATGCTTCTTCCATGTTACGCAGGTCTAGTTCCTTGGATTTGTCCTAACTCCTCATGGTGTACGCATGGATTCGCGAAAGGTTGATGACATTCTCAACTGGCCTTCCCCAACCTCAATTAAAGGAGTTCAGAGTATGCTCGGATTTGCAAACTTCTATCGTCATTTCATTCCAGGCTTTTCGCAACTAGTGCATCCTATCACCTCTCTGCTGCGCAAGAACAAGCGTTTTCAATGGTCTGAAGAGGCTGAGAAAGCCTTCCAGGAGTTAAAACAAAAATTCATATCAGCCCCAATCCTGAAACACCCTCGTCCAGATCTACCGTACGTGGTGGAGACAGATGCTTCCAGCTTGGCAAAGGGAGTGGTCCTCTCGCAAAGAGATCCCGAAACTGGTCAACTTCACCCGGTGGCCTTTTGGTCACGGAAATTTACGGCTCCCGAACTGAACTATGATATTACGGACAAGGAACTGTTGGCCATCAAGGCGGCCTTCAAAGCTTGGCGGCATTATCTCTTAGGAGCATGGCACACAATCACGGTAATCACTGATCACCATAATCTACAGTACCTGAAAGTGGCGAAGGCTCAATCATCTCGCCAACTCCAATGGGCATTATTGTTTGCTGAATTTGACTTTGTAATTACTTACCGACCTGGTTGTCAAAATGGCAAGGCGGATGCACTGTCCCGTATAGGGGTAGCTGAGGAATTCACCTACCCCGACCCAGTGCCCATCATCCCCGGTGAAAAGATCCTAGGAATTACAATGTCTCTAACGTTAGATGACAACCAGGAAGAAATTACACATCTCATTGATTCCAACACCCTAAAGGATTGGCCAACCAGAAGTGCTCATCACTCAGTCTCAAACCAATTACCATATTTTCGAGGACGTCTCTACCTGCCCCCCAGCAAGGAACTTCAGGAAAAGGTCATCTCAAATTACCATGAATCGTTCGTAGAAGGTCATCCTGGAATCGCTAAAACTGAAGACAAGATCAAGCGGCATTTTTGGTGTCCAACATGGCGTAAAGACATCAAGCAATTTGTATTATCCTGTGGAGTTTGCGCTCAAAACAAGGCCCAAAAAACTAAATCACTAGGCCTGCTACAGCCATTAGATATTCCATCTACACCTTGGCATTGCTTATCTCTTGATTTTATAACAGACCTTCCTCCTTTTAACGGATTCAACACAATTTTAGTGGTGGTGGATTTGTTCTCTAAAATGGCCCATTTCATCCCACTAAAAGGTTTGCCCCCAGCTTCAATCCTGGCTAGAGAATTTCTAGAACAGATAGTCAGAATACACAAATTTCCTTCCATCCTGATCTCAGACCGTGGCAGCCAGTTTATCTCATGTTTCTGGAAAAAATGTTGCGCGTTAGCTCAAATCGACGTAAGACTTTCCACCAGTCACCATCCCCAAACTGATGGTCAGACTGAGAGTACCAACCAGACCTTGGAGCAATATCTCAGGTGTATGTTACATCAAACGGAAAGCAGCTGGAAGGATGTTTTATGGATCACTGAGTATGCCTATAACAACTCCCTACACTCCAGCAGTGGTCAGAGCCCTTTCTATACAATATACGGGTTACACACACGAACCTCCAATCTTGACCCGCCTCAACTTCTGGAAATGCCAGCTGTGAGAAGCTTGCACCCTACCATCACTCAAGCCTTCAAACAAGCGACGGACCATCTAAAACAAGCTAAGGAAAGATACAAGAAATCGGCGGACGTGCATAGAAGGGAAGCTCTAAGATACCAAGTTGGGATGAAGTCTGGTTGGCGTCAAAACACATACCAGTGAAAGGAACCTGTACCTTCAACCCCAGATATTTAGGCCCATACACCATTAAGGCCATTATCAATCCGGTAGCTGTAAAATTGGACTTGCCTCCACACATGAAGATTCATCCAGTGTTTCATGTCTCACTTTTGAAACCAGTGCAACCTGGGACATGAGTTTTGAAACCACCGAAACCGATCATAGTCAACGGGGAACCTGAATTCGAGGTTAATGAAATCCTGGACTCAAAAATCACCAAATCAAAACTATTTTACTTAATCGACTGGAAAGGATACGGACCACATGAAAGATCTTGGGAACCTAGCGAACACGTGCATGCTCCACGGTTGCTCAAAAAGTTCCACCGGAATCACCCGAACAAACCAGGACCAATGGGTGAACCCGCCATTAGGGAGGTCTTGGGGGGGAGTGCTGTCATGGTGCATGCTCCCAAACCCCTGAAATTGGTGAGCCCATCCCGGACATTGGCACCCTTAAGGGCTCACCAAGCCCCAAAGGTGTACCCTAGAATCTCCTGGACTCAGTCCTGGCACCGTTGGCGCCAGGCTCATGGCATGTGTTGAACTTCATGGGACTATATTCTCAGCTTGCTGATGCTGAGCCTTTCTGTACAGGGTGTGGCTGTGGGACTACTTTACCTGAAGTGGCAGGGTACGGCCAAGGGACTACTTGCCTGGAACTACTTGAAAGGCTATGTAAACTGCACCCTGCAAACAGAACACGCTTCACGTTATTCTGCACTCCTGCAGCGTAACGCTCACCGTGTCTGCTCAGCTCTTTAACTTCTTCAGCCACGCCCGTCCAGAGTTTTCAATCCATCAGCACCTGTAAAGGGAAAAGAGGAGAACAGGAGTTATTAAAGCAACAAAGGCCTTACCTGCAGTCTAACATTCCAGCCACGCCTTGAGCTTATTCCCGGACCGCCGCATCTGCAGAGAAGAAGGTACCCGCATGGGCATCTTACACTCACCCGGGGGTCGGCATCCTCCAGGAACTTCATTGAGCGGTTCTTCCATCATCTTCCTGGAATCACGCCGCACCTGCAGAATAGAAAAGACACAGCAGGTTAGTCACGCACAAAAAAGAAAGCTATTCAAACATTCAGCGCGCCTCGCATAGCGCTATACTCGCTTGCAAGAAACCTGCTCAATATCGTAAGGAGAGTCATTCCTTCATCCAAAAACCGCTCGACACCGCGCCTGAAAGAAAAGGACAAACACTAGTTAAAACTTGGGTGACAAAGACTTCAAGCATCTATTCCAAGCAGCCATTGGTATAGATACTCAATCCTTCATCTGAAAACCGCTCGACACCACGCCTGAAAGAAAAGGAAAACACTAGTTAAAACTTGGGTGACAAAGACTTCAAGCATCTATTTCCAAGCAGCCATTGGTATAAGGTTTTACCTGCTTACTCCGGTTCCTCCAAAATCAGCAACCCCCATAGGATCAGTGAAGTAACTTGATCTTAGGAAAGAATGTGCATACCGCACCCCTGCTAGAGATTGCAGGACGGAGAGCCCACCTCTTAAAAACCCAACATGAGCCAGTGGAAGAGAAAGGAATCAGAAGGTGGTGAAGCCAATCCGGCTCCATTCAGTTGGCAAATATCTTGTTTCGACATTCCAGGCAAATGCCTCCTGAGGTGAGAATGAAGGGAAGACGCAGGCTAGCTCCATCATTCAAGCAGCGCAACGCCAGTGCAGACATCATCCTTCGGCCACGAACTACGCCCCCGTGGAGACCAGGTGAGCGTGACAGTGCCACCACACCAAATCCAACTACTGCAATTCTCTCAGAAAGATTGTTCCTTTCTTAGCAAGTAGCAGGCTGTCTTCCTCCACATCATCTTCCTCAACCAATACTGTAACCACATAGCCTACTTCTGTGGGACACAAAATACCACCAGCTACCTTGCAAGCAATAAAAGAGGCTGTTGATCCATATCTTTGGAAGACAACAGTCCTTTGTATGTACTGCAACACAACACACTTCAGGGGGAAGCTATTTCAAAGTGCGTTTGAAGCTGTAATCAAGGAGCATGAGAAACACTGCCCACTACTTTAGAAGTAACACATGCGCAACATCTCTTGTTCACCTACCCCTCCATATTAGTGGTTGGTGCCTCTTCCCTCATTTCACTCCCCACCTTACTTTCTGACCTCTCCTGCACATTTTCTTTTTTTATTTTTTTAAAAGGTTACTTTAGGAACCACCTTTCACAGTTAAAATATAGAACTAAAAGAAATAATCTTATAGACTCCTTTACTTTACATTTCTCAATAAAGTAGATATTCTCAATAAGATTCTCCAACATTTCCATTAGCATTTTGGGTTGTGCTAATGGAAATAATGTGGCGTTCATCCCCCATTCCAGAGGCTGGAATGGGGGATAATGGCCTATCAGCCCAAGTGAAGTGAGGGGGCATAATGAGGGCTCTGGGTAGTTATCCCCGTTCCACCCCCTGCAATGGGGGATGAAGGCCATTAGCGGTTACGCAGGGTGCTAAAAAAAAAACTTTCCTTCCTACAGCGGGACCAGTAGTTCACGACTGAGTACAAAGTAGCTGCTGAAATGGAATGGATTCACAATTTGGTACGGATACATACACAAATCATTCATTAGGGATGTGCTCTTGTAAAACCTGGTTGCAAAGAGTGAATGTAGGTTTCCATGTGTATGAAATCTGGAAGATTTCATTTATAGGGATGTTTTTGGTTTCTAGTACTTGTAGTAAGTACATTAGGAATTCTTGTGGATCTTCCTGTGTTTTAAGGTGAATTTTACCATTCCTGCAGAGTAGTCTAATTATTGCCTTACACCTGAGACACTGTAAGTGTTGTCAGGATTATTTATGGCACTTCTATGAATGAGGAGCATATGCAAATACAAATGGTCAGAGCCATTTAAGTAAATGTTGTGGACAAATGGTGGCAATTGGAAGAGAAGGAAGATTGATTGCTACATTTGCATAGCAAGTTACTTCATTTGTGTTTCTGAATTTAAATGGACCAGAAAGTTCTGCTTTTGTATCTTTTGTTGGGCCTGTGGTTGTTTTTTGAGAAGAGACATTTTTCTCTTTCTTTTCTGATAGATATACAGTTGTTTTTGAACTAGAGAGTTTTGTGGTTGAAATATTTGATAGATTAGCAGTTTTTTTCCTGCGGTATTGCCGAGTGATCTTGTACAGGTTCTATTTGCATTACTTTTCTTTTTAAAGATTTTCTTTTTTCAGGTACAGGGTACATAGCTAGGTGAGGTATACAGTATGCATAGCCTGTTGTGTTCTAGGATGCAAGGAATGTCAGCCCTGACATTGTTTGCATTAAAGTTAACTAGGAATAGAACATTGAGTGTACGGAGATGTGAAAGTGCTACATAACTCAAACCTTCTTTGAAGACTGTGCAGCCAATGTCAATTAATGTGTTAGACCTTGCGATTTGTGAACAGTGACTGCATATGCAAGGGATAAAGAGTATTATTCTCTGGGTACGTACATGTCTTTGAAAAGACAGAAACTTGCTATTGTGCAGCCTATTTCCTTAACTTCTGCAAGTTTGTCAAAGTAGATGTTGACAAACTGAATGCTGTTTTCATGTGGATATGTTTAGTAGCCAACAAATGTACCAATTGCTCCATTGACTAAACATTGTTCTACGTCAAGGTTATGTTTTAGGATTACTGTGCTGTTTAGACACAGGACCTCATTACACGTTGTGCGGTAAAAATCGCAAATTACTGGCATGGCGCTATTAACGTGTCCGCCCTCGCAAGAGGGCGCTAATAGCGTACCATTACGAGTACGCGGACACGAGCATAGCGCCATGCCGGTAATGACCCCACCGCCATGGCACTAAAGTCCCCAAAAAGTCCCTTACCGGCTTCCACGAAAGTGCAGATAGCACCTCTGCCCTCACGCTACATGCAAACAGCGGTCACCGCTATTAGCGGTGACCGTTAAATAGCGGAACCGGAAATAGCGTCATCGCACAGGAACGGAAAAGAGCACGGCGGCCATCTTTAAAAACACAATCCATTGCCATCCTCTGCCCTTGGACCTGTTCTGAGTAGTGTGCAATAGGAAATCCACAGGGACACCCTCGACATGCCTAAGGCTGTAAAAAAAACTACCGACCGGCAGAGGAAGGAAATATTCACCACAGAGGAGCTAATGATGCTAACCCAAACCCTTGCTGCCAATGCTGCAGTGGTCTTTGCCAGCGACATGCGTTGGGAGACACTAATCAGAAAGAAGGCAATCTGGGCTGATGTTGCCTCGAAAGTCAGTGCTGTGGGCACCACCACCCGCAATGTGCGTGAGTGCAGAAAGCGGTGGGATGATCTCCACCTACGTGTTAGAAGTATCCTATCAGCAAACCACAACATTGCCACATCAGGTGGATCTGATTCCCCTATTAAATTGAAGGAATGGGAAGAGACCTGTGCCAACCTCATTGGAGTGGAATCCATAGAGGGAGTCGAGACGATGGAGCATGGCGTGGCAACCACTTCAGGTGAGTGAGTGTACACATGAAAGTATGCAATGTGAATCTACTGGTCCACCCATATGTGAGGCCAGAATCACCTCATGAATGGCCAAACATCCACAGATGCATCCAACCCTGGCTATGTCAGTGTCAAATTCCAAACACTTACACATGCACATATCACCAGAGACAAGTGCCACACACAACCATGCATGGATGAGCCACTGAACTGACAAATCACCTGCATCCATAACAATGAAGGCAAAATGCTCACAACTGCATTATTGATGTATACTGCATTAAGTACATATAACCGTAACCAATGCCATCCCCCTTTTTGTCCCTGACAGGCTCACATAGAGACAGTGAGGATGCTGGCACTGCATCTCAGGCACCCCCTGTGAGTAAGAAATCAAGGGCACAGGACACAGAGACACCGCCACAACATCAGGGGGCAAAGGTAGAAGGGTCCACATGCAGAGTGGCAAACATCGGTGGAGCGCCACTGCCAAGACGCAAGTGTCCAGACCACCAACAACTGCCCCACCTCCGGAGGTGAACCCACCACCACCAATCCCAGCCACGGAGGGCCCACCCTCAGCTGCAGCTAGTTCCGCAGGAGAGACGGCAGCCACTGCACCACTCTCTGATGTGGAGGATACAACTGCTTTCCACATGGAGATGCACACCCCAACCCCCCCTGGACACCTGAGGCATCACCACAGCAGACACCTGGGTCTAGTGTCACTGGCGAGGACAACGTGGGAGGTTTTAGTAGCCCTCCGGTGGCTTCACCTGTTGACCTGGTTGCATCCGAGGGCACAGCAGCCACACTACCAGAACGCAACACTGCCCTCGACCTGGCCAGCATCAGCCAGCGGCAACAGGAAATAACTGTGCTGGTTGGGCAGCATGTGGAGGAGGCTGCCCGTCTCAGGGCTGAGATTGCAGAGACAGCAAGGCACTCCAGGGAGGGGATGGAGGGCTGTACAGACAGGCTGTGTGGGGAGATTGTCCGATTTAGGGAGGTCCTCACACGGATAGCGGACGCAATGGACCGCCAGTTCCCACCACCACCACCTAGACAATCAGCCACTTCCTCATCCGCCAGTTCGAGGCAGACAAGCCCCCTCTGCTGCTCCTCACGCACCACCAGGTGCACGTCTAGGCAGCCTCCCAATGCTGATGGTGGCAATGGTGAATAGGGAGTGCATGGTCAGGCTTCCGCGTGTATGGCTGGATGAAAACATTGTAGCAGACACATGAGGAACTGTTGTGGGGGCTGGGGGGAAAGGGTGTTTTTGGACTGTTGTGGGGGTGGGGTAAGGGTGTTTTTGGACCGTTGTGGGGGGTGGGGGAAGGATGTTTTTGGACTGTTGTGGGGGTGGGGGAAGGGTGTTTTTGGACTGTTGTGGGGGTGGGGGAAGGGTGTTTTTGGACTGTTGTGGGGGGTGGGGGGGAAGGGTGTTTTGGACTGTTGTGGGGGGTGGGGGGAAGGGTGTTTTGGACTGTTGTGGGGGGGAAGGGTGTTTTTGGACTGTTGTGGGGGGTGGGGTGAAGGGTGTTTTTGGACTGTTGTGGGGGGTGGGGGGAAGGGTGGTAGGATGTTTGGGGACATGCACTTTTACAACTTTACATTGATCAAAACACTGGTGCTTGATCCATACACAGGCTTGGACTTCTTCATTGTGTATGTGTGTTTTATTGGCGACAGGGTCCATTGTGCGCTTCCAAACAGACACCAGTGCATAACTGCCCATATCCATTCCCACAAAAAGAAAAAATGTAACTCAGAATATTTGGTTGATCAGATGCTGTCTCACAGCACGTCCCTCCTGGCCATCTCATCTTGCATGACCTGCATCCCCGTCAACTCCATCCTCATCACCATCATCATCCTCATCAGGTGCTTCTATTTCTACGTCCGGGGGCAGTGGCACATTCCGTCTGATACACATATTGTGCAGCATGATACATGCCATGGTGATCTTGGCCACCTTCTCATGGCCATACTAGAGAGCGCCACCAGACCTGCCAATGCACCTAAACCGTGTCTTCAAATGGCCAAAAGTCTGCTCGATCACAACGCGGGTACGGGTATGTGCACGATTGTAGTCCTCTTCGTGCCTGTTCTGTGGGTTCTGTACAGGGGTAAGCAGCCACCTCTTCAGGGGATAGCCAGCATCACCTGTATTGGGGGACGAATGGGGTCTGGTAACTGTTCACCTCAAGAGCGGCCTGTTCATATCACACAAATTGACTTTGCATTGTGATTGAAGTCCACAATTAACAGCATGCATGCAGAAGATCTGTGTGACTGCAATGTGCAAAGTTGAGTTCGAACCTGCATGTGACCATGCCCCATTAATGCCTCCAAAAGTAATGGACATGTCCTGGGTGAGGCCAGGTTTTACGTGTCCCTGGGCCCAGGCAGAATTGGTACCACACTGCTAGTGTACTGCCATTCAAACATTTATGTTGCCATGCTGAGAGGCATCACTTCAGTGGTGCTATAGGTGCGTGGTACAATGCTATGGGTAGGGTTGATCCCTTTGCATGCATTCAGGTGCACATTGCATTATTGTGGTTGTGCAGCGCTGAATATGTATGACTATCTTGACGGCATGTAGGAGATTGGTGTATCTTGTGGTGTTGAATGTTGTGCAATGTGGGTGGATGTTTAATGTTTCTAGACCTAGATTGTTCTCTATGTTGTGTAACTTATACTTGCATGTCGGTTCATCTCAGGTAGATTGCGGCCTTCCCAGATGGACATTGGCGTCCATCTGTACGTGCATTTGTCCTACGGACGACAAGCTACACCCAGTTCGAACATGTATCTCCCCCCCCCAATAACACCCCGTTGGAGTATGCATCTCTCCCCCCCAATCACACCCAGTTGGAGTATGTATTTCCCCCCCAATCACACCCAGAAGGAGTATGTATCTCTCCCCCCCAATCACACCCAGTTGGAGTATGTATCTCCCCCCCCATTCACACTGCCATGTGCTTGCCCTGCTACTCACCAAGTAGCCACGAACGTTGTCCGGCTTGTCGCTCCATGTAGCGAGGATGGTTGAGTTCCGCAGGACCATGGAATCATGGGTTGATCCGGGGAAACGGGCACAACAATGTGTGATTACCTTGTTGGCGTCACATACCATTTGGACATTGATGGAGTGGAATTGCTTCCTGTTTCGGTAGACAACTTCATTGTGATGTGGGACCACCAATTCCACATGGGTACAGTCGATGGCCCCAATGCAACTTGGGATGCCTGCCAGTGCATAGGAGCCAACTTTGGTGTTTGCAATCTCCTGGGCAGTCTGTGGCATGAATATGTGTTCAGGTGCATGCCTCAGGACGGCATTGAGTACCTGATTCAGAGTGCGTCAGAATACTGGTTGTGAGATGCCATGCATGTGCCCCACTGTATGCTGGTAGGTGCATGTGGCCAGGAAGTGGAGCACGGTCACCACCTTTAGTAGAGGGGGGATGGCAGTTCTGATGTCTATGAGGCTCACGATGTCATCATGTATCATGTCCACGATGCTGGTGATAGTATCCCGGTCTAGACGGTGTAGGGTGTGCATCTGCTCAGGGGTCAGGTTAAATGGACTGGCTCTGATCCTGGGGATTGGTGGCTGCGTCTGTGGTATGACTAGGTGCTGTGGTGGTGCTTGCTGTGCCTGTCTTGCCCTCCTCCTCCTCCTCCTGCGTCTCCTCTGTGCTGCCTGTTGTTGTTGCTGCTTCACTGCAATCATGTCCTCCAGCCCATGTAATGCTGCTAGTATTGGGACCATCTTGGTGTGGGAAGGGGTGTGGGAAAGGGTGTGTTGTGCTCCTTTTGTGCTGCCAAAGTCTCCATTGCCTCCACCTGTGCTGATTGTGTCCACCTGTGGCAGGTGGGAACACTGCTCCGTTCTCTTAACGGGTGGTTTGCAATGGCGGTATCAGTGCCATGACGGTAAGGGATTAGGGGGGCTTTACCATGCCGCTATTGGCATGTCCGCTCGCCTTGTGATGGTGTACTATTAGCGGCATGGCGTTATTTACGGGATGGAGGGTCGCGCACACGCAGACTGCCCGCTATTAGTGGCACCGTACTTAGCGGTGCCGCTAATAGCGGTGAGCCGGGTCGTAATTCGCATGGGGATTTAACATTACCGGTATTGCATTACCGGTAACGTTAAATCCCTACCGCCTACCGTGTAATGAGGCCCACAGAGTTAACATGTTTTCTAATCCAGCTGTGCTGGAGATACATTTTTCTAAGCTATTTAGTCATGCTGTTGCTTGTTGACACATTGGGAGTGTCATGCCCTGCACTTCAAGTTTTCTGTGGAGCTGATATGCTCTATCGGTTGCATTTCTTTTTTCAACATTGTATTGTTGAATTGATTACAGCTTGCAAGGGTTGGCATTAAGGACATTAATTTTTATATTTTGTTGAGTTAATTGTTCCATGACACTAGGGCCAGATGTGTTTTGCCCAAATACTTCATGGATTACTCTATTTTTTAAGATGGATTTTGCATCTTTAGTAAGCAGACCAGTTCTAATGCTTTTTAAAATGTTAGCATAGGTGAGATCTGCAGACTGACGCATGTTTTGAGTTAGTTTTCTGTAGCAAAAATGTTGCCAGAGATTTACATTTCCAATGGTGCCTAGTGTGTTGAGGCATTGATTATTTCCTAAGGTTTTCAAAATAGGTTCACCTTCTACTGCTGTTAACTATAAGAGGTCTCTGAAAACAATGACGTGTTCTCCTCCAAACAGTTCTTAGGAGTTAATTAATTTTAATTCCCCCACCATACGGCTTGAATTTACCAAATGTCTGTGGACATTCGCACTGTTCGTGGACTTTGCAGGCTGAAGTCCAGTGATTTTTTTATCCGTTCTATTTTTTAACTGTGAAAGGTGGCTCATAAAGGAACCATTTCTTTGTATTTTTGTGGCTTTTTTGCTTTTTATGCAGAGGCAATGTAAGGGGGGAGCGGATGGAAGGGAAGGAAGGTGCATTAATCACAGAGATGGAGGGGCAGGTGGACAGGGGAAGATGTTGGGCAGGCCTTAGATTTAAGGTAGGTTACAGTGTTTCTCGTGCTCCTTGACCATGGCCTCGAAAGCACTTCAAAATTGTACCCCCTGCAGATCGGTGTGTCACAGTAAAAACAGAGTACTGTGACCCTTGAAAGATAAGGGTCAAGAGCCTCCTGTATAGCCTATGAGGTGCCCGATGGGATCCTCTGCCCCAGAGGAGTAGCCTGTGTAGTTGCAGGAGCAGTTGAGGAAGATGGGGTAGAGCTTGTTAACCTGTAGGAACAGCCTATCTCAGAGAACTCCAGTGGTTGGATCGGGTGTGGTGCCACATGGAGGTGGTCCCGTAGGAGTACAGGCCAGGTTTTCTGTGACTGATTACAATGCAGCACTCAGTGCATCTGACCTTGTCTGCCCTAGCCTTTAGTACACCCCCAACGGTGGTGAAAAACTGCCACACCCATGATATACGCTGGGTGCTGGGGCCTGGGACTACACTATCCCCAACTTTTTTTCCCTTGATACTCCCCTGCTAGAGCCCTTGGCTCCTCTAACTCCAATTCTCTGCTAGTCAAGTACTTTTTGAAACAGAGAGTGGGAGGAATGTCTCTCTCTCTTCAGCCGGTGCCTCTCTTTGGAACAGCCTTCCTGCTCCTCTTATACTTGAGCTGGACTTCCATACGTTCTGAAAACTTCTAAAACCTGTGCTTTTTTCTTCCTGTTTTACTTAATCCCTTCCCTGGTAACCCACTGAGACTCATGGCCTTGTCCCTCATGAACCTCACAGATTCCAGGCCCCATATCTAGTTCACACCAGTACGCCCCCTCATCCCCCTTAGCACTGCCCTTGTGGGTCTACTGCCTGGCAATTGTGTACCCCACCCTTGGGAGTCTTCTGCCGCAGCAGTTAGCCTGTAGCCTCCCACCTTGGCATCTCTTGGCACTTTCCTTCTGGGCTCTTATTAGC
Source organism: Ambystoma mexicanum (assembly GCF_040938575.1). NCBI lineage: Eukaryota > Metazoa > Chordata > Amphibia > Caudata > Ambystomatidae > Ambystoma > Ambystoma mexicanum. The sequence goes on from NC_090937.1 coordinate 157,055,060, forward strand.
ACTTGGCAATCCCTACTCCCTTTTCCATTCATGCACTTCTCTTGCTGCACAATGCATATGTGCATTTATAGCAGTGTGTACAATTTTTTGGGATAAGCAAGGGAAATGCAGATGCAAAAGATTTCTAGAACATTGTTAAGTGGCAGTTGGTGTGTGGAAGTCTGATATGTTGATAAGGTTATATTCAGAGTTTTTGGAAGTGATTGGTGGAGAGATGTGTGACTTTTTTAAAGCGGGCAATGACGGAGTATTAAAAACATAACAGTAAAAAGGGTAGAAGGGTTGTCCTGTGCTATGGTGGGCATGTGTAATCTGGATTTTCTAATGATGCATGACCTCAGAAGGGGACTGTGGAGAACACACATGGTCATGAAGGTCCATGGATAATGGTCCTAATTGTATGCTAGAGAAAAGTATTTGTGACAGAAACCAGTTTCTGTGCTTTTTTCTTTTTCTCTAGTATACAATTGTCCATTATTTCGATTAGCATAGTACAAAATGCTAACTGAAATGTTGGAGCATCTTATTGAGTCTATTGACTTTACTGAAAAATGTAAAGTAGATGGAGTCTATATTTTTTTTAATGTGAAAGGTGGTTCCTAAAGGAACCTTTTTTGTTTGTGTTTTTTGATTTTGTATTTTATTTTGCTGGAAAGGCCATGAAGTAAGGTGGGGGAGGGAAATGAGGGAAGGGGCACCAATCGCAGATATGGAGGGGCAGGTGGACCGGGGAAGACGTTGGGTGTGTGTTAAATTTAGGTAGGGGCAGTGTTTTTCATGCTCCTTGATCATAGCCTCCAAAGAACTTCAAAACTGAGACGTGTGTTTGCAGTATATACAAAGTCCTGATGTCTTGGAAAGAGATGGATCAATATCCTCTTTTAAGGCTTGCAAGGTAACTGGTGGGATTGTCTACCCTACAGTAGTAGTGTACGGGAGGCATGGTATCACAAATATGACATTGACACAAGAGATACAATTACAAAACCATTGTTCTTAAATTCAAGGGTTTGGAAAAACTCCTGCTTTGCATTATAGCTGGAATGGGAGTAGTCTCTACCATAAAATAATAAAAGAAACAGTCCTAGTCAGTCTCTGTCAAATCAAAGAGGGCCTATACTAACAAAACCTAATGCATAGCCTATCGCTTATACAGAACGTGTGCGTAGGGGAATATGTATGCAAAGGAAAATCAGTGTCATAACATAAAGAATCAATGTGGCTGAGCCAGCTCTCCTTCCCACATTGGACAGCACGGAGTAAGGCGGTCCCCGTAAACAGGATGACACACTCTAAGCTCAGGTTCTCAAAACAAAGGCAGTTCAAAAGGTGGATCGAGACCCGTTTGGCCTTGCACGTTAAAGTCACTTATTCCAGCTTTCAAAACTTCTCTCACAATTCAACAAAAGTTCATGCAGGTCTCTCTCGATTGGGCTCAGACCTTACAAAGCAAAAAGCTCATGTACGTCTCCCTCGATCGAGCTCAGACCTTTCAATTTCAGCATTTGCAGGGGTCCCTTCCCCAAGCTTAATGCACATTCCCCTAATGTATCACTTTTTCGACTTTTGCTATTTCAGCTCAGACTTGTGTGTTATTTGCCCCAGTGTCTCTTGGTCTGGGTAGTTCACTGTCACAAGCACAAAAGTTCAACATTCACCTTTTCACTTCCCCTTTTCTCAGGGTTAATCTTGATCATCCCCGGCTAGAGGATGTCTGGGTTCAGTCCTGGCGCCTTAGGCGCCAGGCTCATCATAGAAATTAGTCCTTGCGCCATAGGCGCCAGGCTCATAGACTTTACTTAACTGATGCAGACCATGCTGCAAAAGAGTCCAAGCCTATATGAGGCCTGGAATGGACTATTTTGTTACAGGGACTATTTTTTACTCAGTCGTGGCTCTAGGGAACTTCTTACCTGGAACTACTTTGGAGGCTATTTAAACCACACCCGAACAGCAGCACATGCTTCGCGTTATTCTGCATCCAGCAGCGTGACGCTCACTGTGCCTGCAGCCAGCATCCAGTCTTCTGCCACGCCCGCGTGCCTGTAGCCAGCATCCAGTCTTCTGCCACGCCCGCCTCGGATCTGGAGCTCCTAGAATAAAGAAGAAGAAAAGGACAAGGTTAGAAAATGAACTTATTTCAAATTCCTCACCTAATTCCAGAACCATTTCATCTCCGGACCTGGAAAGTACATCAGTCCTGCACGCGTCGCTTCGCCAGCTCCAGCACGGCGCCATGCTCACCAGTTCTCACAGCATCTTTTGATCTGGTTCTGTCTCCATAATTTCTTCGCCGTAATCCGGCACCTAGGGGACACAAGAAAAAACAAGTTGAGCCAAGGGAATCAACAAATACAACCTCTTACCACCATAGACTTACCACCGGCGGTATTATTCCATAACTCTCCACATGTTCATATGCCGCATCTGTAAAGAGGGAGAAAAACAACACGTTAACGCATGCAATAGTTACCGGACAGCGTTGGATAACACAGACTCTTACCTGAACGCCAGCAGCAGCTACGAGACCTTCTTCTCACAAACTCTGTTGTAACTTAAGGAAGGAAGGGGACACGAGTGAACATCGGGCACATTGAACTCTTTGAACTTGATACTTACCAATCCCGCCAGGGACTTCAGAGTCAATACTTACCGGAAGTCTCCCAACACCGTCAAACCAGTGAAGTAACTGGTATCTACGCTCCCCTGCAAGACACGCAGGATGGAGAGCTCATCTTTTACGAACATAAGGTGAGGTTTCTAAGGGGATATCGGAGGTGATTAGTGGGGGAGAGCGAGAACAGTTGGGAGGCCATCACTAAAACCCACAGGTGGTTAATCCCTGTCTCCACTTGCAGGAAAATACTTCTTCGGGTCCACCAGACAAGAGTAGGCGGGCCAGTCCAGACAGTCATCTCTGCACTACGCATCACGTTGAAGGAGAATGCAGCTGTCCGGGTCCGATCGACACCCCTGTGGGGTCCAGGTGGGCGTAACAGAACGCGAAGCCTCTCTACAAATACCCACCCGGGTGTTATGGAAACCTTGGAAACCGACCAACTGGCCCAATTATTGGGGGAATTTAGGGCAGAACCTTGCCGGCAGTACATGCCGCTCGCCAAGAGACTAATGCCCTCAGGAGAGAACTGATTGTCTCAAAGGAGCGCACGGATGATCTGGCTAGGCAACTACTGAAAAACCAAGCTGGGCAAACGTCCCTACCTGGATATGGGGGAAACCCAATCCCCGTTTCATCAAGCAATCCAGTGCAAGCGGTTTTACCAGGAAATATTCCATTAGCTCCACCCGAACGCTTTGCTGGGGACCCCAAAAGGTTCGCCGTGTTTATGACCCAATGCCGCTTGCACTTTTTATGCAGACCGGGAGCATTTCCAAATGACCAAGCCAAAGTAGCCTTTGTATTGTCATATCTTAGTGGCAGCGCAGCGGATTGGTCCATTCCATTAGTCAACCAGGATGATCCTCTTCTTCGGGATTTTCAGGGTTTTCAAAAGGAGCATGGAAAAACTATTCGCCAGACACTCACAGGGTCAAGCTCTGGACAACGAACTTTTATCCTTACGACAAGGTAACCAGGATCTGCTAACCTATATTGCAACCTTCAATAGGTTGGTGGTGGAAACCGGGTGGTCGGAGGAAAAACGAATTACATTGTTTCATCGTGGACTTCGGGGAGAACTCAAAGATGTCTTGGCTCAAGTTGTGAACCCACCTCAGGATTGCACAGAATTTATAGACTTAGTGGTCCAGCTAGACCACTGACTTCAGAACCGAAAGACTGATCGAGCTAAGTTCGAGAACCGGGTATTGGTTAAACCCAATGTTGCCCCCAAAGGAACAGATGCATCTGAACCTATGCAGTTCGGGTGGGCTAAAGGACCCTTAACTCAAAAGGAAAGAGAAAGAAGACGACAGATGCAGTTGTGTCTGTACTGTGGAACCTCAGGACATTTTCTACGGGATTGCCCTACAAAACCACCCAAGAAGGTGGTAGGAGTTGCTGATAAAAGCCACATAGAGGCTGATTCGGGAAACGACCACGCCCGACAAGCGTAGCGGTCCGCTTGCCAAGCTTAAAGAAGGACACTCAGACCTTGCATCTGATCATCCCAATGGTCCTACTTGATCCCAGGCAGCCATCACGTATGCATGCAGTAAGTGCATACATAGATAGCGGGGCCGTAGGAAACTATATGGACCACGAATTGGTGTCAAGGATGAATCTACCTCTTTGCAAAAAGACCACTTCGGATGTCATCACCACAGTTGATGGAACTGAGATTGCCTCGGGGCCTGTAACTCATTCCACTACAGAGATGACACTGTTGAGTCAAGATGGGCATCGAGAGACTATTGTGTTTGATCTAATCAAAGCCCCACAGTTCCAGATAATACTGGGGATGCCATGCTTGGAAACACATAATCCTTGTATAGATTGGCGAGAGAAGAGAATACCTTCCCAGATTGTGCACACACCTGTTACCCGGAGAAAACTTTGAACAAAGGCCTGGCTACAGTCGTTAACCCAATCGTGCAGTTACCTCAGGAATACCAAGAATTTCAGGATGTTTTTCAAAAACAACAGGCCAATACATTACCTCCTCACAGATCATACGATTGTCAAATCGACCTCCTACCTGCTGCACAACACCCATGCAGTAGAATCTACGCCCTCACGGAACCTGAAAATCGTCACCTACGGCAATACTTGGACCAATACCTTGCTAATGGCTGTATTCGTCCTTCCAAGTCTCCTGCATCCTCAGCTTTATTCTTCGTGCCAAAAAAGGAAGGTGACCTTAGAACGTGCATAGATTACCGTGCATTAAATCAGATTACGGTAAAAAACCGATACCCATTGCCTCTGATCCCCGAATTACTAGACCAAGTAAAGGATGCTTGTATCTACACTAAGTTAGATCTCCGAGGGGCATATCATCTGCTACGTGTCAAGAAAGGCAACAAATGGAAGACTGCCTTTCGCACCAAGTACGTATTATTCGAATATCAGGTGATGCCCTTAGGGTTGTGCAATGCACCAGCAGCCTTCCAGTATTTTATGAATGATGTCCTTCGTGAACTCATTGACGTCTGTGTCGTCGTATACATAGATGATATTCTAGTGTACTCCTCCTCAGAACCAGACCATGTTAAACACGTGCGTGCACAAGTTATATGCAAAATTGGAAAAATTTGTTTTTCATGCTACAGAAGTTGAATTTCTTGGATTTACCCTGAATCCAAAAGGAGTCCGAATGGACTCTCGAAAGGTGGACGCAATTCTCAAGTGGCCATCACCCAGTTCAGTCAAAGGGGTACAAAGCATGCTCGGATTTGCTAATTTCTACCGCAGATTCATTCCAGACTTCTCCCATGTTGTACACCCCATCACAGCACTTTTGCGAAAAAACAAACGCTTCTTGTGGATCGAAGAGGCTGAACAGGCCTTCCAAGAGCTGAAAGCGAAATTCACATCAGCACCTGTCTTAAAGCATCCACGCCCTGAGCTTCCATACATAGTAGAAACTGATGCATCCAGTTTAGCCATGGGAGCTGTCCTCTCCCAGAAGGATCCTGAAACCGGTCAAGTTCACCCAGTAGCGTTTTGGTCCAGAAAGTTCTCAGCACCTGAGTTAAACTATGCGGTTACCGATAAAGAGCTATTAGCCATCAAATCCACCTTTAAGGCTCGGCGGCACTATCTTCTTGGTGCCAGGCATACTATTACCGTAATCATCGATCACCGGAACCTGCAGTATTTAAAAACAGCCAAAGCCCTATCATCGCAACAACTTCGATGGGCATTGTTCTTTGCCGAATTCGATTTCGTGATCACTTATCGACCACGCTGCAAAAATGGCAAAGCAGATGCCTTATCCCGAATAGGGATGGGAGAAGCATATGCAAACCCGGAACCGGTGCCAATAATTCCAGAGCAAGGAATTCTTGGCATAACTACTCTACAGACACTAGAAGATATTCATTCAAAAATCCAACAACTGTTCGATCCAGCAACTCTGCAGGACTGGGTAAAGAAAGGCCCGGACTACTCAGTCGTCAATGACCTACCTTACTATCAAGGACGACTATTTCTACCACACAAGGAAATACAAGAACTAGTCATCTCCAATTACCATGACACCCTGATGGAAGGGCACCCAGGTATCGCAAAAACTGAAGCGAAAATTAAGAGACAGTTCTGGTGGCCCACTTGGCGAAAAGATGTAAAGTCATTTGTGATGTCTTGTGGCATTTGCGCCCAAAACAAAAGCCAGAAGAGAAAACCTGCTGGCCTTTTACAACCTTTGGATATTCCACCTACACCATGGCACACCTTGTCTTTAGGCTTTATTACATATCTACCTCCATGTAATGGATTGAACACCATCCTAGTTATTGTGGATCTTTTTTCCAAGATGGCCCACTTTACTCCTTTAAAGGGGTTACCTTCTGCTTCGATTCTAGCCAAGGAGTTCCTCGAAAACATTGTTCGATTACACAGATTCCCATCCGTATTGGTTTCTGACCGAGGTAGTCAATTTATCTCGCATTTTTGGAAGAAATGTTGTCAACTGGCACAAATCGACGTGAGGCTATCAACAAGTCACCATCCCCAGACCGATGGTCAGACGGAAAGGACCAACCAGACCCTTGAACAGTACTTACGCTGCATGCTACACCAGACCGAAAGCAATTGGAAAGATATTTTATGGATTTCCGAGTACGCATACAATAACTCTGTACATTTAGGAACCGGACAAAGCCCTTTTTATACCATATATGGACATTACCCTCGAACCTCAGAACTTGATTCGCCTCAGCACTTAGAAATGCCTGCAGTTAGTCATTTGCACTCTACTATTACACAAGCCTTTAAGGAAGCCACAGAACATTTGAAACAAGCAAAAGAGAATACAAGAAAAATGCTGATCAACATAGAAGTGAAACTCCACAATACCAGTTTGGGGATCAAGTTTGGCTGGCTACAAAACATATACCTCTGAAGGGAACTCGGACGTTTAATCCTAGATATTTGGGACCTTACATCATTAAGGCCATTATCAACCCGGTGGCCGGCAAATTGGAATTACCCTCTAATATGCAAATTCATCCTGTCTTTCATGTTTCACTTCTAAAACCTTTTCAACCAGCGGCAAGATTAACCAAACCACCTGACCCCACCTTGATAGATGGAGAACCTGAATTCGAAGTAAAAAATATCCTGGACTCCAAGATGATTAAATCAAAACTTTTTTATTTGATCGATTGGAAGGGCTACGGACCACAAGAAATATCATGGGAGCCTAGCGACCAGGTTCATGCACCTTGGTTGGTGAAAAGATTCCATCGGAACTTCCCCGACAAACCGGAGCCAGGGGGAAGAACAACTTTAGGAAGGGGCCTTGGGGGGGGGGGTGAGTGCTGTCATGATGCCTACCCCCGGGCATCAGGACCAAGGCCCTCAGCTCCGGGAGCAGGCATCCAGACATTTGTTTAAACCTCAGCAGCCCCGGCTAGGGGCTGTCTGGGTTCAGTCCTGGCGCCTTGGGCGCCAGGCTCATCATAGAAATCAGTCCTGGCACCATAGGCGCCAGGCTCATAGACTTTACTTACCTGATGCAGACCATGCTGCAAAAGAGTCCAAGCCTACATGAGGCCTGGATGGGACTATTTTGTTACAGGGACTATTTTTTACTCTGGCGTGGCTCTAGGGAACTTCTTACCTGGAACTACTTTGGAGGCTATTTAAACCACACCCGAACAGCAGCGTTATTCTGCATCCAGCAGCGTGACGCTCACCGTGCCTGCAGCCAGCATCCAGTCTTTTGCCACGCCCGCGTGCCTGCAGCCAGCATCCAGTCTTCTGCCAAGCCCGCCTCGAATCTGGAACTCCTAGAATAAAGAAGAAGAAAAGGACAAGGTTAGAAAACAAACTTATTTCAAATTCCTCACCTAATTCTGGAACCATTTCATCTCCGGACCTGGAAAGTACATCAGTCCTGCACGTGTCGCTTCGCCAGCTCCAGCACGGCACCATACTCACCAGTTCTCACAGCATCTTTCGATGTGGCACTGTCTCCATCATTTCTTTGCCGTAATCCGGCACCTAGCGGACACAAGAAAAAACAAGGTGAGCCAAGGGAATCAACAAATACAACCTCTTACCACCATAGACTTACCACCGGCGATATTATTCCATAACTCTTCACATTTTCATATGCCGCATCTGTAAAGAGGGAGAATAACAACACGTTAACGCATGCAATAGTTACCGGACAGCGTTGGGTAACACAGACTCTTACCTGAACACCAGCCGCAGCTACGAGACCTTCTTCTCACGAACTCAGTTGCAACTTAAGGAAGGAAGAGGACAAGAGTGAACATCGGGCACATTGAACTCTTTGAACTTGATACTTACCAATCCGCCAGGGACTTCAGAGTCAATACTTACCGGAACTCTCCCAACGCCTTCAAACCAGTGAAGTAACTGGTATCTACGCGCCCCTGCAAGACACGCAGGATGGAGAGCTCATCTTTTACAAACATAAGGTGAGGTTACTAAGGGGATATTGGAGGTGATTAGTGGGGGAGAGCGAGAACAGTTGGGAGGCCATCACTAAAACCCACAGGTGGTTAATCCCTGTTTCCACTTGCAGGAAAATACTTCTTCAGGTCCAGCAGACAAGACTAGGCGGGCCAGTCCAGACAGTCATGTCTGCACTACGCATCACGTTGAAGGAGACCGCATCTGTCCTGGTCCGATCGACACCCGTGTGGGGTCCAGGTGAGCGTAACACTTTGCCACTTTATAACAAAACCTTTCGCTGAGGCTTTCGAGGGGGCTACTTCCTTTCACCAGATCACTCCGCTACTCTGTATCACTGGCTTCACAGTTATCGATAAAAAGTTGCCCACAGGTCTGCCTTCCTTTGCATCTCATCCACACGCATGCATCCTTCAATTGTGAGATATGCTTTTGCACTTTCAATCTTTCCTTAACACACACTGGCCATTCATGTTGCCCGCCAGCTCACCGGCTGTGTGCATGCCTTTCTTGTATTTTCTGTTTTAATTCATGAGTCAAGGTTAATACCACAGGCTTGGCCTCGCCTACCCAACTCAGTCGTTCACCCGGGAGCATTGCTGTCGCCCTCGAAACACAATGCAGTCTTCTTGTCTGAGATTTGGCCTTCTCTGCGTATATTTCACAGCTCTTTGGAGACAACGACCTCCTGCAGGGATCTCATGGGTTTTCCTACCCTTTGCTCTCGTCCCTCTGTCGGTTGTTCTGCTAGAGTAGGTTCACTTTTGCCTCGGAAGTTCTGCTCCTTCTCGTGTTCCATCTTGCCTAGAGTGTGTCTCTATGTTCCGCCTTTTTTCCATGTGGGGAGAGCTAATGGATATCAGATTGATTAAATTAAAGTCAAGTGCCTGACTTTGCCTGACCCAATTAGCGGATGTCCAATGACATGTGTAAGGGGTAGTCTCTTTACTCTGTCGCCCTCTTCCTCGGCCCATGTTTGTGTAGAAAAGGGTGGGAGTTGGAACATTGGAGGATCCTATAAAATAGGATGAGTCAGAGGTATTAGAAAAGGGGGAATGCTCCGTCTCACCATTGGTTGTCTCACCCACACTCCTCGAAGATCCCTCACCCAGGTGATCCACCTGCACTGGTCCACCCCCAGGGGCTGGATCCAAAGGTGATGGCCATCCCCTGGCCACCTGAGAGAGAGATCCTCGGGACTAGTAGGTGAGACACCCTTTTATTTCTCACAGTAGCCTGTGTGGTGGCAGTATTGGCTGAGGAAGATGAGGTAGAGGAAGACAGCCTACTACTTCCTGAGAAAGGAGCAACCTTTCTCAGAGCATCCCGGTGGTTCGATTTGGACCACAGATGATGCAGAGGTGTTCTTTGTTGATGGGTTAGAGACTACTGTCCAGGAGACTGGTCAACGACATATTGGGGCAGCAGTGGTCCGATTGGTTGATGGAGAGTATGAGGTTTTTATCCAATGAAGATTACCTGTGCATTATTCTGCCCAGGCAGCAGAAGTGATTGCTCTTATTGAGGTGCTAACGGCAGCACAGGGATGTCGAGTGCCGATTTACTTGGGACTCGGCTTCTGTTACAACTGTGCATTCGGGATTGTAGAGGTAGAAGAGAAGAGGGGTTCGAAGAGCAGATGGGTCTCCAGTACAGTATGCAGCCCTCTTAGATAGACTGATTCATGCTCTCTCACCACCAACACTTGTTGCAATTGTCAAGTGTGCTGCCCATACTAATGACCAGGACCTTGTTTCACTCGGTAACGAAGCAGCAGACAGAGCATCAAAATTAGCAGCCTATTTACTAGTTCCATATATTACTGAGTACCCATCACTTGCCAGCATGCAGTTGCAAATGCAGGTTCTGTAAACTGCATTACCCATTACTGAAGTTATAGATTTACAGGGTCAAGCACTGCAGAGTGAGAAGTTGTTGGACAGAGGAGGGATTTTGCATATTCTCTCACAGACCTAGTTTGGAGGCAGGTCAGCACAAGTAGTGATGCCACAAGAAATGGTCCTGGTCGCATTTGACCAACTGTACTACCCCTCGCATGTGTCTAAGCAGCATATTGCTGCTGATATACAGGAGGATTCGTATGTGTTGAATATACAAGAGTTATTGAATGTGTTCACATCAAATTGTACCGTTTGTCAGACATTTAACACTGGGCACACATTAAGGACCCTGCGGGGAACATTGCCCCGTCCAAGCGGACCATTTCAAGAACTCCATATTGATTTTGTAGATATGGGAGAACGGTGCAGCCCCTTTGGCGATCTCATAGTACTAGTGTACCCCTTCACCCGTTGGATTGAGGCTGGTCCATGTCCCATCCTGATCCCAAATCGGCAGCTATATTTTTAGTAAGAGAAGTGTTTCCCCGATGGGTAGTGTGCGAGTATCTTAAGAGTGATAACGGCACCAACTTCTTTAATGAGCTGTTTAAAGAGATTGCAGCTCGTCTAGAGATTGAATACAAGATGTGCACGATTTACCACCCTCAAGCCAACGGCTTTGTTGAGAGAATTAATGACCTCTTGAAGGCTAAGCTATCTAAACTTTGCGTTACTCTCAAAAAGAATTGGGTCCATTGCTTGCCACGGGCCCTCTTCAGTTTGAGGACGCAGCCCTGTAAGGACCATCACCTCTCCTCTCACGAGATGGGGAGGCGTATGCACATGCCGCTATCATCTGTGTGGAGTCTTTCTGATACTCACAAGGCTGCGTCAATACCAAGAGATGAGTTTAAGTTCTATTTGACCGAATTAACAAAGGCGATAAAATGCATTTCTCAACAGAAAGTGCCACGATGAGCAGACGAAGAGACTAGCACTGCACCAGATTCTGCAAGCTCTGCACCTCTCCAATTAGATACAGGGGACACTGTTTATATCTGTAACTTTGTCCATAGGTGGAGTGAGCCACGCTATAACGGACCTTACACAGTAGTGCATGCCACTCCATTTGCGATCAAAGTGAAGGAACTGCAATATTGGGTGCACCTCTCTGATGTCAGGAGGGTGCCCCATGCATCACCTCCTTCAATAAATATATTGTCTGAATGTTTCTTGTAAATTACTATAGTGAAAAAAGACTTGTGGTGTTCAGACTTTATTTATTGTTTTCATTGCAAAAAATGACTTTGCCAATTGATATTAAACGGTTTACCCTTTCTATGCACAGTACGCTCAATTTGTTCTATAAGTATCACTGCACTAGGTTTATTTTTTATCTTTGCTGTGGGTTTCTTTTCGGTATATTTGTGTATTTGTCTAGTGGGTTTATATGGTTAGGAGATATAAAGAGGGGGTGTAGTGTAGAGGGCTGTGTAAATAGGGAATTTTCTGTTTCTACAACAACTACTGATGATTTTATGGTGAATGCCAAGAGAATACATATACAGGACACAGTATCATGGCAATGGCAGTTACGTGTAAACTTGTTTTTGACACAATGGGCCTCATGACAAGTTTGCTGGTCCGGAAATAAGGGTGCCTATCGGACTCTATGGGAATTGGGATTTACAGATTTACCGGCGCCTGACTTCCCGGCCACTGGACGCGTAATGAGCCGGTGGCACTGGGAAGTCAGGTGCCGGTAAACCTTTAGGGGTTTGGTAGCAACCCGCCGGTAGCATCGGCAGAGTTACCGCAGGGCCCACAATGATGCACAATTTCTGATGTTCACCATCCAGAATTTAGTTATCTGTGGTCCAATCACATGCACTCAGTGGGGAAACAGAGGTAGAATGGGAGATATTACCACATGCATCGGGGGTGCCCAAGATGTTAGTAGCTCAGGAAATGCCATCCTTTGAAGCCCAGTGTTTGGTTCATCTGGCTCTGTTTCGGGTGTGAAGTTTGTTCCAAGGGCACAAGGTACAAACTGTATAAATGGACAAGGGTGAAGAAAAATGTGTCAAAGAAGATAATGGTGCTCAATGTAAACCACGACCCCTGCTGAAACTGGAGAGAGTATTGTTCATGTCAAACAAATGGGAAAAGGTGGTGGTGAGCTGCAGGGCAGGGGGGTTGGCAAGGTTTGGAGAAGAAGTGATATTGAACATCAATAAGAACTGCTTTACAATATGGGTCACATATGTATCGAAACTTACAATGACTGAGACACAAGAAGTTCCAGTAAAGGTTCAAGCTGCTGAAGAATATGAGCTTTGCTTTCAGGGCATGGGACAGTTCCCGTTGGAAATAACATCACATGCAATAAAACACTATTCATTTCAGATCTTGCTAGAGGAACATCCGCCCTCATGGATATCTACTGGGCATGCAGTCAGCAAACATACCTGCATCTTCCAACATTCTGGTGAGGCACCTGTGCGATGGCAACATTTCACTCAGCTATTCTCGTGGTTCCTGAAGTTGATCTAACAATTGCACCTAAGCATGTCAGACAGTAACAGAATCAAATTACGACCCAACCTCCTTGGGCGAAAAGAAAGAAGCGATCACCGGAGATACGAAAGAAGAGATCAAACTATTTGTCTAAAGATTTGTCCACGTTGCTCAAAGCCATCCCAGACAAATACTGCCTGTATACCAAGACAGAGGTGTTCTTCGCCTCCCTTCTGATGCCAGGGGTTCAGACCACAGCAAATGCCAATGGCTTACAGATTGTGAGGTGGGAGATGATCCAGGTGGTAAATTATACAGAACAAGGCCTGAAGGCTATCAAGAGTGAGTTTCGGGATATCCAGTTGATGACCCTCCAAAACCGTTGTTCTGGACCTTCTGATGAAGATGGAAGGGAGTGTGTACAAAAAGATAAGACTGTCATGTTGCACGTACATCCCCCAAAAAATGCAGAAAACGGATCCCTGTCACACATTATAGGATTCTTACACAAGTTGAAGACAGACATGGAAAGTGAAACAGGCATGCAGGCCTAATGTGTGGTTTGACACAATGTTCTTGTGGGGACCTACGTGGCTCAGAGCAGTAGTGAAGATATTGGTCCCCATCATGGTGCTTCTGCTGGTGATGTTCTGCACGTGCCAAATGATACTGTGATGCTGTGCAAAAACAATCCTAAACAGTGCAATGATGATGGTCACAATCGGGCAGGAATGGCTCTCTCTGGTACAAAGGATGGGCAGGTTCAGACGGAGGACTCAAGTAAGCCATGTATTGTCAGAATTGAAAGGCCCATAGATCCCCCAGGCACACTGAACTCACCCCCACCAGACCAAGAAAACTATACGGAACACTGGGTTGACTTAGCAGGGGATGGAGATTGTATTGACCTTACATGTACCTCACACTCAAATAGTTTGATCTCTTCTTTCGTATCTTCAGTGATCGCGTCTTTCTTTTCGCCCACGGAGGTTGGGTCATAATTTGATTCTGTTACTGTCTGACATGCTTAGGTGCAATTGTTAGATGAACTTCGGGAACCACGAGAATAGGTGAGTGAAATGTTGCCATCGCACAGGTGCCCCAGAAAACTATACAGAACACTGGGTTGACTTAGCAGGGGATGGAGATTGTATTGACCTTACATGTACCTCGGAGAGGTACGGCGGGGATGGAGAAAGTTGGGTCACGTGTGCAGGGTGTGCGATCCCAAGGAAGAAGTGGATAGGAGGGGTGAGAAGGTGGGATTAGTTAATGGAGGATTAACTAAAGGGGGAATGTTGGGAAGCACGTTCAGCTTCTAGCCCCCCCAAACAATTTAGGTTGCAAAAAATATACTAATACACAGGAAACAAACATGAGCGGGTACAGGGGATGGGGGAGTCCTGTGGGCAAAGGTGAATAATGTGGGTGCACTGACTAGAAATTCAGGTAGGCCGAAGGTAAATTTAATGAAACGTCATAATACGGTAGTTAAATATATAGTGTGCGTATAACACAGATGGTGCAAGTCCCCACCCTGTGATGAGAAATACTGAAGTGCCACCATATTCGAAGTTACACCTGGGCCTTATGAAGGACAAACCCATGGGAGTCATGGGAGAGATCTTGGCCTCCCAAAATGCAGTCCGATATTTAGGACACCAGCACCTCGTAGGATAATGGCCATCCCATTTGAACTACCAGATGTCTGTGAGCAAACCACCTAAATCCTTCACAATTTAGATTGATTAGTGGGACCTGCAGGAGAACCAGGCCTATCCCCCTTCCCCCAGGAAGAGTAGCTGATAAGAGGGGGAACAGAGGACATCTGGGCCCATGATTTGTACCAGGGAGAACAAAGGGTGATGCCAATGTATACAAGATTGCGACGGGGAGGCATGGTGTGTCCAGGATGAGAAAAGAGTTGATTTATTCACAAGGACCAGACTGACCTCAAAGTTATCCACTGAGCTCATATCGATGGCCAGGTGCACATCATGTGATTAGGCCTCAGGGCAGGACAGTGATTTCAGTAACCTTACCAATCACCTAACAGCAAGCCAAGGTGAAGAGGTCGAAACCCATGAGTGAAGAAGTTGGAGACGAAGAGGATGTGGCCAATGAACTGGGGGTTCATATGTAATCAGTAGTATGTATGTAGGTGGTAGCCAATGAGGGTGGGTGATGAGCACTGTATATCGTGTGCTTCACAGATGACGATTTTCACAGTTATAATGTGCTGTTTTCTTTGAAGAAGAGAGAGAGCTCTGCCACAGAGGACTTATAATACCCTGTCACCATTTCCTTTTTGTATACAAATAAAGATCTTGTTCTTCTCACAAAAGGGTGCACCAATCCTTTTTCCTTAGAGAATTGCTATTTATCTGTCTGGTTTTTTGAGGTTTACACTACAATCGAGGCAGGCTTAGCCCCAACCGCCTGGTGAGAGGCTCTAATTGTATCCATATTCAAGAAGAGGCAGAAAGACCTACTAGAAAACTACCGCCCCATCTCTCTGTAGATGGGGCAGGGAAATTGTTTGCAAATACTATTGTAGGTCACCTCTAAGAGTGGGCAGACTCAACTGGAGTCATACATTCTCTCCAGGCGAGCTTCCAACAGGGAATGGTCTCCTTGGAGCAGTGTTTGAGACGTGACCTGCTTGTCAAAAAATACACGTACCTGAATAACAACATGCTGTATGCTGTATTTGCTGATTTGAAAACAGGATTTGATGCTGTACCACACAATATATTATGGGAAGTGTTGCCTGGCTATAATATTCCTGCAGGCCTATTGTCAATAATTCGACTATTATACTCCAAGAATAGTGCCTCTGTATGATGGGGGATGAGCAGAGATAATACTGAGAACTTTGAGGTCCAGCGTGGGGTCAGGCAGGGTTGTGTACTTGGCCCACTCCTCTTCTGTATCTATATCACCAGCTCAATAGAGGTGTTGTGGGCAAGTGGCATGGATTCAACCAGGATTGGCAACCTCAGATTTCCAGCTCACTTTTTTGCGGATTCAGCAGTGTTGCTGTCAACGTCCCTGATGGGTATAAGCCACACCACGTCAGTATTCGTGAAGAAATGTGATGACGTCTACCTGGAAATCAATTGAAGCAAAACCAAAACCCTAGTTTTCAGACAGAGAACACCTAGCCAAGGGAAGGCACATATAGAGATAGACAGGGTCATGCTCGAACAGGTCACTACCTATAACTATCTGGGCTTTGCTGAGAAGGGCTCATGGTGTGACCAAGTTTCCAAAGCCACCACAACATTGATCAAATATTGTGGTGGCATTAGGAAATTCTATTAATTGCATGGAAAGGGCGCACCCCTGTCTTCGAATTATATGGATTCAAGTATATAAACGCAGCAGTGCATGGTGCAGAGAGATGGGGTACTGCAAGGACAACAGACCTGGGAGTAGCAGAAAATAGATTCATAAAATCAATTATGATGCAATCGAATAGTGCTCAGAATGCCAAACTGCATTTAGAATGTGATGTGTGCCCTATTGAGCTGGCAAACCTCTGCAACTTTGGGTTCGTATCTGGACAGTTCCCGGGTTACATATGTTCAAAGAACTGATGATTACATTTTTATTACTGGAAGATAGCCGCTCAACCCCGTGGCTCAAGCACATCAAATACTGGTGCAGAACTTTGGGTCTTTACCAGTACCTGGATCAGCCCTCAAGCATGATTCCTGCCAGCAAGGAGGTGGTTAAAATGGCCTGCAGAACAAACCACAGAATAGCTGTGGTGTTAGCTTGCACAAAGCTCTCCTGTGGTCAGCAGTATCTGCAGGTCAAGCAGGCCTTTGCTTTTGAATGTTACTTAGATATCATCACACCCAGTCTGGCCAGCTTGTTATTATATGATTTGAGAGTAGGGACCCTGTGAGTTGCCCACTTTATGAGACATTTAGATTGTTTGGCCTGTGGGGCCCCAAATGGGACTGTGGGCCTCATTATGAGGATGGCGGTAACCAGTCAGTGTCACTGGCGGGTTTGCTGCCAACCCGGTAACACCAAATCCGGCACCTGACTTCCCACTTCCCAGTGCCAGTGCCGTTGCCAAAACAAATGATGCTGTGGAGGTATATCTCCAGAATAGCTGCATACCTAGTGTCACTGTTATATTAATGTGTCAAGACAAAATGCAGAGCGACAATGAAAAACTACCTGTACAAATATACTTGGACCCAAGGAAAGATTGGCAGACTGCCATAGATGAGCACACATTACGTTTCTATTTAAAAGAGAAAACATGCAAACAGAATATTGCTCCTAAAACAGATTCAGAAAAACACATTACCACTCTGGCAGAAATACACATGGAAGATGAGCAACCATGGGTTCATGTTGGTATAAATGATTATCTTAAAACAATAAAAGCCACTTTAGCACTTGAACATGAAAGGAGTTTCATTAATGAGAAATTGTTGCAAAAAATTATGGAGAGGGAAGAAATCCCGAAATTTAGGATTAAAAACCAATATGTTTCTGGGTTGGACAGTCCAGACTTTGAAAACCGAATTGCAGGCAGATGCATGCTTAAAATTAGCATTGGGCAGAAAGCAATTTACCATAATGTATGGATAGTGAGTGGACCACAAAATGAATTTTGCATGGGCAATGACATCATGCACAGAATGTGTATGGTGTTAGATTTCCTTAATCAAAAAATATGGTCACGCCTAGGTGGTCCGGCACCTGAATTTGAAGACAAAAGAAGGGCTTATCATTGTGCACAACTGGTTCCTTATGCAGTCGAATTACAAATGAGGAAAAATACTATTATTCCTGCATTTACAAAACAGTTTGCAATAACACTGAAATGCAAAAATGGACAGCAGATGAAAGGCTCTGATGCATTTGTATGCCTGAATGAATCCATAAAACAGCAAGGCCTGGATTATGAATACATTCCATTGGTAGACATTGGTGAGGGATCTGTAAAAATCATGGTAAATAATAAAGGTTGTCAGGATATTCATTTAGAGGAAAACTCCCCATTAGGAATGGCCATACAAAAGTCACATTATACGGCAGATTTAAATAACATGGTGATTGGGAATATTCCTGAAAAATATGTAGATGCCAAGGGCGAGTTGCCAGAACACCTGGACTCTCAGCCCAAAGGAATATTTAAAATTCATTCTGTGTATCCTTATGGTTCAAATGAGACAGTGTGCTGCCATCAAGAGGATTGCATAATATTTAATTTAAATGAAAATGAAACAGGAAATCAGCCCATTGAAGTGGAAGCTGATATGCCAAAATATTTAAAAGTGGCAGCTCTACAAAAAGACACAGCCACACAGTTAGAGGAAAGCGCTGAGATTCCTTTACCAGAAGAGTTTCCAGAATTTTCCAGAATGGTACAAGAGCAGATCTCCTTAGCGGATGCATGTGACAGCGATAAGGATAGGGACGACCTGAGGAAAATATTTATGGAGTTTAAGGATGTATTTGCAAAAGATGCTTATGATTGTGGTTTAACTGATTTACATGTGGCCACACTACCAGAAGGTTGTAGCAGAAATCCAGTGTTTGTACGCCAGTATAGACTACCGCTGGCATGTTTAGAATCATTGGCAGAGATTATAAAAAATTTGGAATCACGGGGAATAATCAGGCCCATTCATAGCACATTCAATACGCCTATTTTAGGTGTGTTAAAGCCAAATGGTCAATGGCGGCTATGTGCAGACTTGAGAGAGTTAAATAAAAGAGTACCAATATCTAGATGGCCACTGCCATTCATTGATCAGGGCCTAGCTCAGGTACATGGTTCAAATGTATTTACCACATTAGATCTCACCTCTGGATATTGGTGCGTGCCATTGGCAGAGGAGATACAACACTTATTTTCATTTACATTTGACAGGACTCAATATGCCTGGCGTAGAGCTCCATTCGGGTACATCAATAGTGGGAGTGAATTTGGCATATTTTTGAGAAAGGCCATGCCGGATGCAGCGGAAAGAGGAACAATAGTTTATGTGGATGATGTCCTGATAAAAAATGAAAGCCTGAAAAGCCATTTTGATGAAATAAGACATGTACTTGGCCAATTGCAGAAAGCAGGCGCCAAAGTATCTTTGCAAAAAGCACAATGGTGCAAGAAAAAAGTGAACTTTCTAGGGCATGAAGTGACTGAACATGGGCTAAATCCACAAAGGAAGAAAATAGAGGCCATACAAAGATTAAAAGATCCTAAAAATGTGAAAGGAGTAAAAGGTTTATTAGGGATGACAGGCTATAACAGAAAGTTCATTGAAAATTATGCAGAAATCACTCAGCCATTGACTAAACTGCTTAAACTGAATACTCCCTGGAAATGGGAAAGAGGGCAGTCTGATGCAGTGGCTAAATTAAAGGAATGTCTTGTAAAGGCACCATGTTTAGCATACCCCATAAAGGACAGGGATTTCTTTATAGAAATAGGTTTTTCTGAACATTGTATGTCAGCAGTGTTATCACAAAAACACGATTTGAATCACAAAACCATTGCATATGCAAGTAAGGCATTTTCCCAAGTTGAAATGAAATTTAATGAATGTGAAAAGGCCCTATTAACCACTGTGTGGGCGCTACAACATTTCCGCCCCATTGTTCAGGGAGAAAAGGTGATTATTGAAACAAATCATCAACCTTTGCAATTTTTAGAGAGTAAAAGAATTAGATCAGGCAATCTAGCACAATCCAGAATCACTTCATGGACGCTGGCATTACAAGGTTTTCCCGTAGAAGTGAGATATGGACAAAATAAAAAGAGCCCAATTACTCAAGGGTTAGCTGACTTACATGACTGTGCAGCTGAACAAATACCAAATGAAATGGAAGTGGAAACTAGTTTACAGGAATTTGAACAATCACCACACAAAGCTTTTGATGAAAAAACATGCAAGGATTTGCCAACTGTATATGTGGATGGTTGTGCTTTTCACATTGAAAATGACAGTAATAAACAATTAGTGGCAGGAATAGGAAATGTCTGGTTGAAATGTGAAGGCATTCCCAGTATAGGGATGAGGATTGGAGATAAGAGCAGTCAGGTGGCGGAATTGGCAGCCATTTATAAAGCAATTGCTACTGCAGTTGATAAAAAGTTCAGTGAAATTGTCCTGGTGACTGATTCTGACTATGCATGGAATAGCTTTGTGGAGTATTTGCCTGGTTGGAAAGCAAGAGGCATGGTTACATACAACAAAAAGCCACTTAAACATGGAAAAATGATACAAGCCATAGACAAATTGGTGTCAGAAAATAATTTAACAATATACTGGAGAAAAATTTGTGGGCATTTAAAAACACCAGGAGAGGATAAGGAGGGAAATGATAAGGCAGACCACCTGGCTAAGATTGGGGCTGTGATGGGAGAATTGCTACATATTGATTATTTAATGGGTGAAATACAAATTGATGCAGTGACACGTTCTAAAGCACCAAAGGAGGTAGATCAACCGGTGGTGCAGTGGAGTCATGACACGCCAGACCAAGATTTGATTGAGGCACAAAAGAATGATCAAATTTTGGGAATCTATTATAATCATTTGATAGATCCTGAACAAAATCCTTTAACAGAAAATGATTGTATGGGAAAAGAAGAGTTGAGGGTGTTATTAAAGAACAAAACACGAATCAGATTACAGGATGGACTCATGATTAGAGAGTCCATAACAGGACAAATACAGTGGGTAGTACCCCTTTCATTCAGAGGACTAATGCTACACCATGCACATGATGCCATAACTGCAGGCCATAGAGGTTCACAAAAAACATTAGAAATACTAAAAGATTATGCTTACTGGCCTCATATGTCCCAAGATGTGGAATTATATACTAGAGGATGTCTAGTATGCGCCCAATTTAAACCTGCTTCACCAATGCATAGAGCACCATTGATGAAAAGAGGCCTAACTCTCCCATGGTCAGATTTGCAAATAGACTATGTAGGTCCTTTAAAAAGGACGAGCAGGGGACACCGTTATATTTTGAGTGTGGTATGTTTGATGTCGAAGTGGATTGAGTGCATTCCTGCACCAGATTGTAGTGCGCAAACAGCAGCCACATTGCTGGTGAACCATGTGTTCTCAAGGTTTGGGTTGCCACAAAGAATTGAGTCAGACAGAGGAAGTCATTTCACAAGTACTCTAATGAGTAAGGTATGGCAAATACTAGGTGTGAAAAGGAAACTACATATCGCATATCGGGCGGCGTCTTCAGGTACAGTTGAAAGAAGCAATAGGTCTGTTGTGGATATTTTAAAGAAATTTGTGGCAGAAGCAGGTTCCAGCTGGGATTTACGTTTACCATTGGTTTTGATGGCAATCAGGTCGACTCCTGCCAAAGCAACAGGTGTTAGCCCCCATGAGGTCTTAACAGGTAGGAAAATGGTGTTACCACAACACCTACTATACAGAACACATGAGCAAACCCTTGTGAGTGCATCCACAGTTCATGAATATATTGATGAACTGAGGAGGCATCTGCAACATGCATTTGCTTTTGTGCAGAGAAATCTGGAAAGAGCTGCTGACAGTGCAAAATCATATTATGATATTTTGAATTCAGAAGCACAGGTTGTCATTGAACCTGGACCAGCATCTGGTATCACGGTGGAAGAGGCACCAGGATTCATCATGAGTGATAGAAGGATGATTTTCCAAAATATATACATACCGTTAAATCCTGAGATTTTGATTGAAAAACACTTGAACAATACCGGAATTAAGATTGAACAGACTAAAGAGTGGCTGGAAATAAGAAAAGAGGACGCTAAGCAGTCAATAAGAGATATATTAATGCAATTGGAAAAAACATTTGTGAATTCAGCAGACATTAAGAAGAAGAGAGGAAAGAGAGGTGCGGTGATGCTCGCGATATCAATGGTAATGTCTATAATTGGAGCAATAATAGGTACCACAATATCAACAGCCAATTCTATTTCGGTAGGAACACTGAGTACTAAAGCACAACAACTGAGTATTGACCTAGAAATAATACAAAAAACATTAGATGGAATTAGAGGGGGACTGGATGAACAAGTGAGATTCATAAATGAAACTGCAATCATTCTAAATGAACAAGCGGATGTAATGCAACGGGCGACTAAAATAATACTTAAGCATGACAGAACTTTAAATGAAATATTGAACATAATGAGTCCTGTTGATAGACTATTAACGAATTATATGAGAGAAGTTCAAACTGCAGTTTCACAACTGATTCAAGGACATATTCCCTTGTATTTTGTTTCGCAGGATATCATTCATCAAATGATAGAAAGATTGACCAGGAGGGAAATTGACATAATACAGGTAAAAATTGCATTCGAAATGGGGAATGCAATGCCGTTATATGTGGACTTGGAAAGACTAGAGATCGGATTTTTGCTATGCATCCCATATGTAGCCCCTGAACTTATTTATCAAACGAAGTGGGTACACAACGTGGGATTTTGGCAAGAGGACACATTCATTAAGATTAAGACTCCAGAAGTGGTGGCATTTCAGTCATGGGAACCTGAAGTTTATTTAATACCAAACCTGGAAACATGTGTAACATTTAAAGAACAAAATTATATGTGTCCAGGTAAACCGTTTGTTCCTGATGCCACAGATGCTATTTGTGGTTTGAAATCTGACCCAAGTATATCAGAGGGATGTGAAGTGATTATTAGTAATATGGGGAGTGAAGAAATGGCACAGGCTAAGATGGTCAGAGGTAAATGGTTGGTCAGCACCTGTTTAAAGAACATGACGGTAGTACATTTAAACCATGGAACATACGTGGTTAAACAGGTAAAATATAATGTTTTTTATTTACAGGTTCCAAAGGATGTAATTGTGTCAATTGGGGGATTAACATTGTTTCATGTAACAAATGATGTTTGGGAAAGCCAAGTGGAAAATACCAATTTTTTTCAAAGGGATACTTTTCCAATAGATCCAGATGTGGAATATTTATTGAATCACAAAGAAAGACATGTTATAAAAATGAGTTTGAGAAAAAACAATATTACAATTAGTAATCTGAGCATAATAGAAGTGGAAAGATTTAATTGGGGAACCTGGGGGGAACGCTCAATAGTGGGTTTGGCTATCCTGGTGCTAATCATGGGTGGATGGTTGATTGTGCTATCAGTAAAAATGAAAATGTTACTGATTTTACTAGCTACGTCGGGAAGAGAAAGATATCCCAATACACATGCATTTTAAAAGAAAAAGAAAGAACAAGTTGTTTTAGGAATTGGCTTGGATCGTGGCCAGATTCTAAAAACAAAAGGAGGGTATATGTAAGGATATTTGGCGTGTTACAGCACAGAGTACAGCACTACTACACATGTAGCAATTTTTTTTTTGCAGCACCACCACAAGGGTGCGGTGCATTGCTATATGTGTTACCAGATTAACAAGGAAAGACAGGCCATTCAGTCAAAAACGATTTTAACATATAAGATGCAAATCTATTTTTACAGTTAAAAGTACACGTGCACATTCAAAAATGCACACTATTTTTCACCTGAAATGCCTATGGTGCGAGAGACACATTTGAAAATAATAACTAACCTTACTGACAACTAACATGACTAATGAAACATAATCCACTAATAAAAATGTGTCTCCACTGCAGAATTAGGCCTATTCTGAAAGTGAACTTTTAAACGCACATCCATTTTTTTTTCTGTTCTCTCTGCTGCCCTGTCCACATAACTACAGGAAGCAAATGGGCTCGAAAGAACAGGAAATCAGTTGGTTACAAAGTATTACTTAAAAATGAGCCATTGTGTAGAGAAGGAGGAGATGGCGTGATTAATTCTGATTGGAGCAGCGTCATAGCAAGTATCATGCTAGAGGGAGTGATCAGGCTTTTGCTGGGGGGTTTTTGAGAAAGGAGAAAGGCAGTCGAGATTGGGGAGAGCTGAAAGAAGGACCTTTCCACTGGCTGAGGCATTCCTATCTGCAAAAGCTGAGAATTCCAGGCAATGACCCCGGTTTGAGAAGGCAAGCGTTCCTTTTTACTGGAGTTAATCTTCAAGGGAGCCACATTCAGAAAGAGAACAGCCAAAGAGAACAACTAAAAAGATAAGGTAATTACAGAAATGTGGGAGCTGAGTGTGTACGATAATATGCAGTCAGTGTAGGATTCCTGTGCATGCCTTAATCAAATGCTAATGTTGCAATTTGAGTTCTGTTCTCCGCCACTCTCTTTGCAGTGTGTCATAGACAATGCTTTTACTGTACCATTTTATTTATTTCTGTAAAGAATGAGATTGTGTTTAATTGCAACTTTTATAATACAGAAAAATATTTGAAAACAGACGGGTGGTGTATTTACTATTTACCATTACAATGCTGATGATGTGGGGAGATTTTAAACAGTGCAATGGTCATTTTAAGACAGATGTGTGCATGTCAGATTCAGTATGAACAGTTGTGAGTGACTGTAGCATAGCTCGTTGGAGGTACATGAGCCAACGGGAAGAGAGACTCTCTGAACATAGCTCCCTGCCGTATATAAGGTAGTGGAAATTACCACAAGATTACCATATATAGCTCTCTGTCGTAAATAAGTCAGTGAGATCGCCCATGGTGGCACACTAACACTGAAAAATGTGGTATTCCTAAAATGTAGGTCTGAGGTCTCTCTAGTGATTACACGAAAAATCTAAGCAAATATAAGGGATTCTGGACATTGGGGCCACAAATAAAACAAGGGAATTATGCTCACCAAAATACCACCAACCGCGCCTACCACCCACGCATACCAAATATGCATGCCTGGGTGCTGAAATAATGCATGTTCACTGTATTATTGTTGTACATGGCCCAATCTGAATACAAGGAGTGATTGTTGCTAAGTTATATTTCGGCGGTAAGAAAATACCATCAGGCCCCAAATCTCCACAAAATACCCTACAATACACACTGAAATTTGCAATTGGTGAATATATTGTTTGCAATGATAAGTTGGCACTCTTTCAAGGCATCAGTTAGAGGCACATTCACATCACTAAAGCCACAGGACAAAAAAAAGTGTCAGGGAAATAATCAACACTCTAGAAAATGAGATAAAAAGATTGGAGAGATGCCATATTTGTTCACCAGACAACAAATATCTAAACTTATTTAATAAACCAAAATGTGAACCAGAGAAAGAGCTAATAACCAGGTTGTGCTTAACAAGAACTTTACCAAGTTACTAGTAAACGAGGAAACATTCTTGAGAAATATTCAATAGGCAACAAAGAACACAATGTAATTGCCAGGATAACAAAACAAAAAAACAATGCGTCAGTTCAATGCTGTCGCTCCCAAACTGCCCTCCTGTTTGCCGGTAATTCCACACATATGCCTACTACCCCAATAATACATTCTGCATGTGTGACCGGGGAGGAGAGTGGGGATCTGGAGGATCCCTGTCATACCACTCTCATAGATTCCATCACCAACCCTACACAACTTTCTGGACCCCGCCTTCTGATGGCTCACAAGTGACTTCCCCACAGCAGCCATGTTTCCATTCCTAATTCACACAAAAACCTCCAGCAGTGATTTGCACATTTAACACACTTCAGATCTTCTGTCAAGAGATCCTATGTTCCAATTTAAACACATACAAAACGTGCTTTTGAAACAAAAGCTTGAAACTGGGTTCTGGTTAACGGCATTGGTGTCCATTCGTAAAAACATCAGTGTTTATTTTTGACACCACCACACTTGTCCAATAGCTGCAGTCTCTAAAAAGGATGTCATGGATTCAAAGGTCTAAGTATTTGATGCCCTGTTTACCTTGCAAATAGGCTATATTGCTACCCCCGACCAGCAATTCGGTCCATTGAGAGTGAAATGATTTGGGGAGATAATTCTCAGTCAAAAGGCGAAACCCTGGTCCCCTTTATCTTGAGAATGTTTTAAGGAAGTTATGACTTCTGCAATTGTATTCACTCTCCCCTCTTGCTTCTCCACTCTTTTTGACTGCTTACTCTGTTCTCTCCTCCCCTTACTTTCTTCAATGCACTTACTCTATCAGAATTGTCTCTGGATCTAGTATGATAGCAACTTTGTCTGTCATCTCCCTCTGCCCCATAATTGTTTTTTTTTCCTCTGCCCCTCCACCTCCTCCAGCACTATCTGAAATGTCATCAGGCCTAGTACGATAGTTGCTTGTTTTGTTCCTCCTCTCCCTTTCTGAACCCCTCTCACTCACCTTTTGTTTTCTCCGGCTCTACCAGAAATGTCGTCAAGCCTAGTATGGTAGTCGCCTGTCCGTTTCCATTTCCTTCCCACTCTCCCCCTCCCTTCCTTATCTGTTTTAGCTCTTGCACTATCTGAAATGTCGTCAGGCCGAGTATGATAATTAATTTCACATCCTTACTGTTCATGGCCTGTATGAATGTAATTGTATTGTCCCTTGTTCCCTCCCTTGCCTTGAAGCGCTTTGAAACACATTGTGTATAGGCGCTATATAAATAAACGATCATATATCATATATGTAACTGTCTAAAGACTCGCTTCTTAATCAGGGCATGTGGTACTGAGCCCACTTAAGTATTTTCATGTATTCCCTCTATTCATTAATGCCCTCTGACATTTTTCTGCAAGCTACACTCATTTGAACGGCAGAATGGACTTTACTTGCTGGGAAGGAACAATGGAAGATGTTATGACACAATTTTGTGTCAAACAGTCCTAATGTCTCCTGACACCAGCCACCATATTCCTTCTGTGATCCAGGGCGCGCCATGAGGCGCACTTCTGAAACTGATGATCAAATGGCCATCAGATTCTTACCAATATCTTCTCTGACATTCCTGACGATGGCATTGCTGCTAGTCTGCTGAGCTGCAAAAGCTGCAGTAAATCAGGTAATAGATTGATTCTGGTCCCGGATATGAATTTATTCAAACTTGAAATGTGAACATTGACATATTTAGCATTTAATGAACACACATGAAGTTAAATAATTGGAGGAAAGAAATACTTACACACAGCTGATGTGACGGGATCACCTAAGGAATGGAGAAAAACACATTTAAAAGCCAAAAAGGCGAAAAAAGCAAACATTTAATAAACAAAGTCGAGATTTCAATTTCATCAACTAAGACTTACCGCATGTTCCCTGGCCTAGACAATATATGCATCATTTTAATTTTCCATTACTAAACCCGTAGGACCTCGCACGTGTTCATGTGACTATGGGCCTGATTCATGGAATGTTTTCCTATGGGAATACGCCATTATAAAACACTTCCATGAATCAGGCCCCATGTGTTTATTGTTTTTCCTCAAGAATCTCTTATCACAAAATGCGTTTCAGTAGATGGTTGATCACTCCTCCAGCTCGAGCATGAAAATCTTGACCATATTGAGCCTTTCAAAGATTCTGATACAATGCACACAATCTAGAACTCCAGTTAGGTATTTCAACGTCACTGAACTGAACTATTTCCAAATATTCCTCCACTGCGCCACTGATTTACAGCCACTGCACCACCGCAGGGCACGCTGATCAGGTAGAATGCACAGTGCATGGGCAGTACATACCAAGAACATGAATCAACATTCTAAAAAATAATCCCATTGTGAAGAAAGCTGTATAGAATAAAAGAGCAGTTGGAACATTCGCAAAAATATAATTAAGCTTTGTAGACCCTGTCCGAGGGCGTAACAGCAGTTATGGGTGCTGAAGACTGAGTTAAGGGCCCAAAAGCAGTGACAGCATTCAACAAGGTGTATAGGCACATAACGCCTTGTATAGAAACCTTGAGGGTGTGATCATATACCTGTGTTGCACCTAAAAATAAAATATACACAGGTATTAATCCCACAGCCAAATCCTTCTAAATGCAGGTGGTATTAGGACATAAATCTGCCTGGGTGGAGGCAGAGAATTGGATGCGGGTAACCTCTGCGGTGCCAGTAGTCCCTTGGAATGTAGTGTTCTGAACGATCTGAAGACTAGAAGAAGAGTTCTATGAGCTATACTATGGCATTCATGCCCGCTTCGCTCGGGCCTACCTCGGGCTGTGTGCCGTTACCAGCCATGTGCACATTCCTGAGAAGGCATGAAAGCCCTTTGCACCCCAGGGTTCATCTGGGGTGCGAATGGCTTTCATTATTTTTCCTCTGGAGTTTTACGCTGCTTGTGCAGCTGATTTCCTGAGGAAAAAAGAAAAAAAATGAATAAAAAGATGGCCACCGCCATATGGAAAAGGAACCTTTTCCATATCCATGGCAGTGGTTGGGAGCAGCGCTGGGACCAGAGCACAGAGCTCCGTTCCCGCAAGTAAGTGGGGATGGAGGGAGAGGATGGAAAAGGGGATTGCGGGATTTTGGGGGAGGGTGGTGTGGGAAGCAACACAGTGGGGCTCCCTGTTTCCTCCCCACATTCACAAAAAAACAAAAAAAATGGCGCCACCTGGGGAAGGGTCTTGGGTGGTTTGGACAGCGGGTGGAGAATGTGTTTCTTGACCACTGTTCCAGCCACCTGATTGGTTGAGCGCCCTTACCCGGGTGCTAATGGTTCTTACAGCAGGCAGATTGTCTGATGAGAACTCTCATTGAATATTCCAAGGGTTATATTTAAACAATAAGTGCTTGCTCCCCATACTGTACTGGATGATAAAGCCCCAAGGCCCGAATTAATTGGCCTGACTGTACCAAGGGCCTTTAGCAAGGATCCCGAGAGATTACCCCCTGGTACAGCCCTGGGGCTGTTATTAACACCCTGGATTGCAAACCCAGGGTGCGAATAGCAAGGCATTTGTTTGAAACAGCGGGTCGCAGGACTCGTTTTTTCAGACAAATACTCACTTAGCATGACCGCATGGAAATGGAAGCGTGCCTCCGAGTGAGGCCCCTCTTTCATTTCCATGGTGGCCCGGGAGGGCATAAGAGGAGTGGCACGCTGGTGTCGCAACACCAAACGTAAGTGCGAGCCGGGGAGGGAAGGAAGATGAAAGGCGCAAGCAGTCGTGAGCTTACTCAGAACATGGGTTCATATGAGATTCAGTCCATGGTTTTGAGCAACCTGATTGACTGCCGGACCCGCCCAGGGTGCTAATTGCATGTATTTATGACCATAGACAATAATAGCCTTCTAGAACACATTGTTGTGTTGTGAGCCAATAATTCATCATTTTATGAACTAATGTCACCTACACACCACACATTTACACTGTTCCTTCCCCATATCTGTGATTGTTTTTACATAGTGTGGGACTAGCATAGTATTGGCAGAACTGCAGACCTTGGCTAGTGAAAGCCAGCAGTGTGGATTGCACACCCTTAGTCTAGCTAAAGAGCCAGAGCAATGTACGTTAATGGTGTCGGTGACCTTGTAGTATTCTTAGGTTGAAAAAAATACATGACTAAAGGTTCTTGCTGAAACAAAACAATCTTGTATTCAATATGTTGACCACTATACTGCGGCCAATGCCAAAAAGCTACAAAGCCTATGCATTTCGGACCAGTGGTCCAATGCCAAAAAGCTACAAAGCCTATGCATTTCGGAACAGTGGTCCATCGTCGGGGCATATAGCTCTGCATGTCATTAAGACGGCCATCAGGAACCCAGACAATCGGTGGAGCAAGGGCAAACACATGCCAATAACATAAAAATGCATCATTACAGAACCGTGTGGAAACATTGCAAAATGCATTCAGTGCTTACATCCCACCACAGCAATTACATATTCGATGGTTAAAAAGAGACAAAATGTCACGAAAATGTCAGTGAACACCTAGTTCAATAAGACAATGGCCCTCATTAGGACCCTGGCGGATTTTTTCCGCCATCGGCGGACTTTTCCGCCATGGCGTAAAGTCCGTTTACGCCATGGCGGATGGCGGATTTACCGCCCCATTCCGAGGTTGGCGGGGCGGTAAGTCCCCATTGACCCATTTACCCTTCCCCATTCCCATTTCGGCCCCATAGGGCTCAATGGGAGTGGGGAAGGCGTTAATTACGCCACCGTACATTACGGTGGCGTAATTAACACCAAGGTCCCATAGCGCCATGGATTTCTCCGCCCGCAAAAAGCGGGCGTAGAAGTGACCATGGCGCTTTGGGAACTCGTAGTTGGCGGTAAGGGGTCGGCGCAGCTAACGCTGGCGTAGACCCCTTACCGCCAGGGTCCTAATGAGGCCCAATATCATTTAGTAATCGGCATCAATAAATGTAAGCAATGAAAACAATGCAAAAGGGAAGGAAAAGAGGAGAGAGAACAAATAAACAGACTGGAATTAGGAAATTAATCGTACCATGTAGGTCCTGTAACTGACTGGAAATGAAGTGCACCACAATTGTAGCTAATGTTACTCAATAACACATATGTTGTAAAATTCCATCTACCTGGCACAATGCGCATGGTGGTCAGGGGGGCTCTACGTGACACAATCATCAGCTGCCCATCTGGCTGTGCACCCCTGGTGTGTGCTTGCAAATTACAGCAAAAAAGGAAATCAAAGTGCGTGTCGCGACCAACTGCTTCTACTGTTGAAAGTAAGGTAACAAAATACCACAAAGTTATCACTATAGTGCATCCCGCATTCAAAACTAATGACCCATTTTGGGTCCGACAAAGCCTTACCTGTGAAAGCAGTGGAGGAGTGTTCAGAAGAGTCGCCTAGAAAGAAGTGCCTCGCATGTAACCTGCTTTAAGTCTAATGTGTGCCTCATCACGTGATTAAGAGGATGACTACTCAGTAGTGGCTGTGAGGCCCCCTAGTTGGTGCTCTCAGCAGTTCCTCTCCTATGTGCGCATGTAACCATGACGATGACTCAGTAGAAGCTGCGAGGCCCCCAAAGTGGTGTCCTTAGCAGCGCCTGTCCTGAGTACGAAAAACAATCTGCATGGCAAATGCAATGTACATGCGGATAGTGTGGATACTGCAATGGTAGAATTGAGGGCTGAAGTGAATAGTCAGAATGCCAGTGCAAATTACTTGTAGGATTAGTTCAAAGATAGGACTAATCGACTACTAAGGTATCTGAACGAGTCAAAAGGTGCCTTATCTTAGAGTTAGCTAGGTATGTTTGTGCCTCATATGCAGACTCAAGGGCGGCTATAAAGTGCAAGGGTGGCTAGCCTAACTTGCAGAGGGTAGAGTTACTGGTGGTATGTAGTAAAATGATGAAGTACCAAGATCGTGTAGACTTAAGAGTGCAGTTTTTGAAGGTGATGTCTAGTTGGCACAAGGTCCATTAACCACCGGGTGGTAAGGGGGTGGAGTGTCAACTTAAACAGATTCTGTGTGCCAGGAGCAGAGCAATAACTCCCCAACATATGCGCCATACTTTTGTGTGAGGAAAGAGACAATCAGCACATGTCTCACTGAATAAACGAAGCACATTACAGAAAACAGTGTAGGTAAAATTCTTTATTCAAACACCCAGATGCTAAGGACTCACGCCTGTTCACCCAGAACGCTTCTCCCTGCACTCTTTTCTTGGCAATGTCTCCTCGATATCCTTAGGTGCTCATCACTTTTTAGCACCTGGAATCTCATTTTCTTATGATATGCCCTTTTTCATTGAAATGTCGAGCTACGGATGAGTTTGCGTTCTTGGTGCATGTGTTTGACTTGTGCTTGTTCCATCTGATTCGTGCTCGTCCTTTGGTTTCGCCAACGTAGTAGCTTCCACGGGGACACTTAATGCAGTATATAACATTCTCGGAAGCGCAACTGCCAATATGTCTGAGTTTAATACGTTTGCCTGTGCGTAGGTGACAAACTTCAGGGCCTTTTGTGATGTTATTGCAATTCCCACAATTAAGACTAGGGTAGGTGCCCTGCCTTCCTGTGCTGGTAGCTTGGGATTTGGGTTCCCTGATGCTCACTAGCATGCCTGATAAGTTCTCCCTTCTCTGAGAACAGGTGCTCAGTTCTCTCATCACTTAACAGGACGTTCAAGTGTCTGTTTATAATTGGTTTCACTTTGTTGCTCTGTAGCGAAAATTTCGAGACAAAGACCAACGAGGGAGCGGTCCTCTTAGGTCTCCCTTAGCATTGTATTGACATATTTAGCTGTTCTTGCAGAGTGAATACTTTCAGTGAAGTCTTTCCCACATCTGTGTAGAATAGACATTGCTAGGATCTGCAATAAAATGGTTTGGTTACAAAAAGCCTCTCCGATACTGCTTTCATTTTTTTGTCCGTGAGGGGTACCAGGAAAGCAACGTAAATATGTGCTTTTAGTGAAACCCCTCTTCATTTGTTCCTTTCCTTTTACTTTTATCTCTTCACTTGCCTCCCCCTGCTGCTGTTATTTTCCCCCTACTGTGGTGCTCTGAAATTATTTTGTAGGCAGGTAATGTGATACAACTCAAAATAAATACGTGGCTAAGCGCTACGCTAATACCACTCTTTTAGACCTTTCATTACTAGTAGGATTTTTATGCTACCCCATGTAAAAATAATATCCCTCTAGAAACCCACATTCTTTAAGCCCCTGACCCATTATCTACAGTAAATTCAGAAGGGTGGTCAAGATATTACTTCATCAGAACATCAGAAGATCTCTCGTGTAAGCCCTAAAAATTCTTAATTTGAGTCCCACAGAGTCTCTCTAGTGAGACTTTAGGAGCATCAGTGCTATCGGTATGCAGTCAAAGATTTGTCAGCACAAAATTAGAATGCATGTTGCGAGACTAATAAAAGTTGACAGGTACAT
Organism: Ambystoma mexicanum; assembly: GCF_040938575.1. Classification (NCBI taxonomy): domain Eukaryota; kingdom Metazoa; phylum Chordata; class Amphibia; order Caudata; family Ambystomatidae; genus Ambystoma; species Ambystoma mexicanum. Next base: position 157,087,682 of record NC_090937.1, read on the forward strand.
CATGCGTTGAATCCCAAAATATATCAGGGCTAAAATGTGACATTTGCACTATTAAATATTAAGAATAGTTTTATGGTTAGGGTATCCGTATCAGAGAGCGATAAATACATGGGTTAGGTTCAATCTAGTGAATATATATAATTATATATGCTATCACATGTCATGATCCTGTCGTGGGCCTGGCGGAGAATGGGGATCCCCCAGCCTCTGAACCCCCTCATGTGCCATGCATTTGGATACTCTCTCCTGGACTATGCCCTCATTACAAAAAGCAATTTGGTTACTGCTACTTTTCCCGCACCGCCAAACTACAGGTTTGCTGGTGGGGGTTAACTGATTTATCTCACATAAGAGCTGGAGGTAAATCAGGCCCCCACTTGCAAAAAACAGCCGTTAGGCCTCCTAGGAATGGGGAATTACTGACTCTGCCGGCACCTGTTATATCCCGGAAATTCCAGGATATCAGGCACTGGTAATGGTAGGTTGTTTGCTGGTAATCCCGGCGGCATACCAGCAAACATATAATGAGGGTGTATGACTTAAAATACCTGCCAGCACGTTTTCTGGCCAGTAGTCTCACTTTTGCCTTTCAGAACTCCAACTCCCACAAGGCACCTGGGAGAAACTGCAAGTACGGGAACCCGAGCCATGAGAGCAGAATCAAGCATAAACAAATAAATAAATAAACGAATAAAGGCAAAGCCAGGGAATGGACTGAGAATCTCCATGCTAAACAAAAATGAGACACCCAGCACTGATCTGGCATTGCCACACAGACGCCAGTCCACCGGGCTACCAGCGGAAAGCAAACTGGGAGTACGGAGAGACCACTGGGAGACAGGAGAGACACAGAAACCCTACCCAAATCGAAATGGCAACAACATTCAACAACATCTGAGGAAAACCACAGGGAGAAAGTGCAGTCTGTGCCCTTGGATGCTATCAGACCAGAGACTGTTTCCGCTCATGGGGAACAGAGAAGCACCAATTGGTGCAGAGAGTCAGTTTAATGCTGCAGCCAATGGAAGGGGGAGTGGGAGAGAGAATAAGCACAACCCGGGTATAAAAGGAGACAGGAGAGGCAGAGTGTTGGTTGTTCAGGTGAGGTCAGAGGAGAGAAGGTCAGAGGCAGGCCAAGAGATCGGGTGGAGGAAGGACGGTTCAGAGGAGTGTGTAGGCGGGTTACTCAGGAAATGTGCCAGGTGAGGGATTTGTGAGAGCGAGTGGTATCAGTTGTGTGTGTATACTGTAAAAAAGGGGCGGGGGGGCTTAGTAGAAGGTAAGTGAGAAAGAAAGCTACAAATAGCTTGGGAAACAGGAGTAGGGGAGTGACAGCAATAGAGTGAGCGGGGGCGGGTGTTGGGGAGAACTGGGGCATGATGGAAATAGTGAGAGTGAGTTTATTGGGAGAGTGAGCAGGGCACTATATTCCTGGAAGTGTGAGAAGTGCACCATATTTTGTGAAGGGGTAAGTATGGGGCATCGAGAGAGGCGAGAAAAGTAGTGCAGAGAGGGGAGAGTGGTGGTAGTGTGGCGAGGGAAGAGTAGTAGTAGGGCAGAGAGGAGAGAGTAGTACTGGTGCAGTGAGAGTAGTACTAGAGGGTGAGTAGTAGTAGTGGTGTGGAGAGTGCAAAGTAGTGGTGGTTAAGAGTGTCGGGTGGTGGAAAGCAGTAGAGAGCGACAGAGAGGAACATCGGAGGGATAGAAAAAGAGGTGTTGGGGAGTGTGAGGCGAGACGGTGGGTGGAATTGAAGGGAGGACAGTAGGGGAACATAAAGGAGTGCGATAGACAAAGCGGGAAGAACATCATGGCATGGAAGGAATACAGAGTGGGGCCTGACGATCTGTAATGCCCAGCCCTATATCCCTTCAGAACAAACTACTGGATAGTGTAGGGCCAGTCTAGAAAGTTCCCGAAGGAGCTTAGACAGACGAGGCAATATGCCTTTAGGTGAACATGTTAATCTATTTAGTGTTTATCATACTGAGGGAGTAACTGACAATCTAATTGTGGGTTCCGACGGAGGAATCGTGCTGCGACAGGGATCCGTGAATCAGTTTGGTGTGACAGAAATCAGTGCCATTTTGCTTGTCACATGGTGTGCGGGCTTGGAGTGCTCCCATTGCTCTCTTAAATATGATAAATCAATTCAATGCCTCAACACAAGCGCCAGTTCAAAATATTTTATTAATGAATTTTGTCCGTTGGCGACACCTGTTTGGGCCCTTGGCCTTCTTCAAAACCAGACAGTTACTCCAATTAATGAGCAAAGCTGGGTATCTTGGAGTTTGCAAAATGTAATCCTGTGCAGTATTTAGTAACTGGGCAAAATCCCTGTACTGACAATAAACAGAGTTAGGTTCTACCCAACTTTGCTCATTAATTCAATGAGAACCTCCCAAGGCTGTGTTGTTGTTCGTGTTGCACCGTCCTATTCCCATCTTTGGGTGTACCTTTACACACCATCTGTACTTGTTTCTGCCCCTCGGGGGATCTGTCTTCTGACCTCATGCCTCGCTGTACCTCCTCCCTCTTATCCTGTTGGTTTTCTTCTGAACTCCAAGCTTCCCACACCTTCTACTGCTGACATTCACCTTCCTGGTTTCAATCCCTCTTCCCTCCCCTTCCTTTCCTGAAGTTCCCCTTCGAACATCCAATCTTCTTGCTCTGTTCCAATCAGCAGCAATCTCTCACTGTCTTCTTCCTCTCTGCTACACTTCTGTCTGATCTCACCTTTGAACCCCCCCCTCTTCAATCTCCAAGTGTCCCCAAGCTCTACTCTCTAGCTCCTTCTCCAATGACTTACACTGTTATACTGAGCTGCCTGGCTTACCTAGGGTTCTGGGTAAGGGTCTGCACCTGTTTCCACCTGGGTTGGGATGAGCCTTGTTGATTAACGGGACCCGGTCCTATAGGGTGGAAATGGGCTCGGCTCAATTTTAGGGCCTGCCGCCATTTTAAATTTCATTTTCCCCTCCGTGACTCTCTCTGATGCAGCCTGCAGTGAGCTGAAGTTGCCCGTTTCCCCAGAGTGAACACTGGAAGGAAAGAAATACTTTAGTAAGCCTAAATAATTCTCTTTCGCTTTGAACAGCATCGCTGAGTGAGGACATTGAAACATGGTATATGTGTTGTATAAATCCTTCTGTGGGGAACAATACTTTAATAACTTTGTTTTCTGTGTCTTTTTTCTTCCGAGGAACCGTTGATCCAAAACATTTTGTTTGTGGAGCTCTTGTGTTCAGTGCATGTGCTGCTATTAATAGGAAAAGGTTTTTCTTTCAACTGCATTCAACTTATAAATGTGTCAAATCCCTTGCTACCTTTGCTGAGTGTCTGAAAATGAATTTCCTTTAAAGGAACTGTATCTTTTTTTGTGTTTTTTTTTGGTCTTGCTATTGATTGCATTGGCTCTCCTCAGCGCTCTCTAGTAAAACTAGGGTAAATGATGGGTGGGGTCACTGTGTTTGCATCCTGCCTTCGAGCGGGGGTTCAGTGAGGGTGGTGTCGAAATCTACCATATACCTCCTCCTGGCCCAGTATTCTATAGCTTGTGGCAGTACATAGCCCATTCAACCACTCTACTAAAAGTCTCCAGAGTTAGGCAGGGAACGTTGTCACCGTTTCCTATGGCATTTCAACAGACCTAATTACATGGCTGCAATTTTCCCCTTGATGGCTGGAAAATGAAAGTTAAAATTCCAAAAGCAAAGTAACAACTATTGATTCTCATCAAATGCAAAATTAGAAATGCACTCCAGAGTTAATGTGTTTGAGCCAACGACCACGTGTGCGTGCATAAATACACCTGCTTTTGTTTCTAGTCACTAAGCAGATTAAGACACATCTTTCAAACAAGCATACCACTTGTTTTTTAAACATAGAGGTTGCCATTTTTCTGTAAAGCCCCAACATGATAAAAAGTTTAACCTCTACATTTTAAAAGAAAGACCTACTAATTCTGCCCATGCATACAATTACACATTTGTCTTTGAAGTGAACTACCAGTCAGCCAGTATTTGGGTGAAACTGTACCATACAATCGAATTCCATTTAAACCAACCAAATAACAAATATTCAATAATACATTGGATAATAAATAGTAAAACATTCAATCCATATATGCAATCAATCACTCTGATACATATTAATACAAACCATCCCATATTACAACAGGCGTTATCCTCTTGTTAAAAAGAAAAATATATGTTCCAGACTAAAATGACTTATAGATAACCCTTTCTTTATGATATTTAAAAATGATAATTCTGCTCAGTTTGTTTTCTCATTCGACGAACAACCTTTACAATTTGAGAAATCCCCCACAATGCAGACTCTGGCCCTCATTATGAGGTTGTCAGTAGGCCGCGAGTAGTACCAGCGGCCTACTGGTAACCTCGGCTTACCGTTTCCACCATCCTATACCCCGATAATACCAGGATATTACGGGCGGCGGTGGAACGTTGAAGCACCGGCACCGTTAGAATTGGTGCATGTGCTTATGTGATTTATCTGCTGGTAGGGGCCTGAACTCAGAGTCAGCCGGTCTTGAAAAGGTGCCGGTAACATTGTTATTGGCAACTTATGTCCAGACCAGCTCACTTATAATGAGGGCCTCTAATTCTGTTTGTAAGCAGAAAGCTAGTGCCTGACCTACTGTTCTACTATTATTTATCCCAGAACAGGGAAAAGAAATGTTCTTCTCAAGGACGCCTAAGAAGGGCAGACAAATAAGACAAGTTCTAACAAATGGTTACACACAGTTTTCATTTATCTGTATACTCCGGCTTCCATTTACATACAAAAGTGCCGATTGGTGGTATTCCTAGGCGCAGCTTTAAATAGAGTAAGTCACTGGCTTCACTATCCTCGATCAACTATAGTTACTGCTCTTGCCCTATGTGGTTCTTCCTTTCTAGATAACTACGTATCATGCTCCCAACAGAAACTAGAGAAAGATTAAAGAAATAGAACAACTCTGTGTATGCCTTCTTAATTGTATTGTATTGTATTTTATTGTATTGTATTCGTCATTTATATAGTGCCCTTTCCCCATTTGTCTTGCCCCAATGCCCTTTGTGGTTGGAGCGCCCTTGGTGACCAGAGTCCTTGTGCAGGAGGTTCTAAGAGTTTTAATTAAATGATGCGTGTGCATGTTCTTGCCGGGGTAGGTCTTTGGTGGGCTGGCTAGGCTCCATTAAGTATCCCAGAGTTCAGGCTAGGTTTAGGATTGAATTTTAGTGCCGAAGATTCGATATGTGCCCCGCTAGGCTGAATTTGTTTTCAGTGGTTGTCTCTGTATACTAATGCTGAGGTGTTGAGGTACATCAGGAGTTTCAGTGTGGACGGCTATGTGTGCTGCTAGGCCGAAATAGCATAGCCATAGCTGCATGGTAGGTGGCAGTGCCTGTGGCCTATGTCCACAGACGTGGTGTAAGGTATACCATAGGCTTGGGCCGGGGAGTTGAATTCAAAAACTATTCTATGCAGTTCCTTGCACAGGTTAGGAGAGTTTCAAATTCTGTTCCCAAAGAATGCTTTTTTGGTTTTACTGATTTCCAGTCTGTATGCTCAGGTTAGTCTTGCTAGGGTGGTTTTGTTCTGGGCCAAAGGGATGGTTCTCCAGGTCCATTTCAGACAGTGCTTGAGGGTGTTTAGTGATTTGAGGTTGGGGTGTACCACCTGGGTGTGGTCCTGACCTCTGAGAGGTCAGTTTTGTTGGGGTGAGGGGTGTAAGGGTGTTTGAGAGCCAGAGGTGGAATGGTTAATCTAGATGGGGTCTGACATTTCTGTGTATCTTGAGCACATTCCCAGAGATAATCAAGGCCTAGCTAGTTCCATAGCTAGATGACAAATATATATTCAAACCATGTAAATTTGGTGGAGTCCTTTTAAGCAAGCACATCTCTACAGGCATCCTGATGTGGGGCTAGGCAGTCTCTGGTCCATAGCTTGTGCCAGAATAACATGGGTCTAAGTTGTGCTTCATCGACAATGCTGTGTACCACGAGTTCTAGATATAAGTGGAGTTTTAGTGTGCTTGTAGGTAAATTCAATAGGGTTTGAAGCAGCTTGTGTTCTCTCATTTCTTAACAGTTGCAGATTGCCATAATCCCAAATTGCTGCACTGTATAAGGCTGCTGTTTGGGCCTTGGCTCTATAGACCTCAAGGTCCTGGACGATAACTTTCCCACCATAGCTCAACCATTAGTGGAAAGAGACAATTCACTTTTCACAATTTATTTGTGCCATCTCCCGTTTTTTCCTGTATGGACACCTAGATAATCATAATGATCAACTCTTTCTAACACATAATCTTTCAGCTATAAGTTTATACTTTGATTTGCTTTATTAACCAAATAAAATACTTATTTTAGTAGTGTTGATCTTCATTCCTATCTCAGTTGAAAATAGTCAGGGCTTTCTGCAATTCTTTTGGTGTTTTGCTGATTAGTATTGAATCATCAGCAAAGACCAAGATACCTATACCAATACTATTTAGGATCGTAGATAGCGTAGTCATGCATAAACAGAACAATAACAGGTATTTGATTCATCCCTGTATGAAGCCTATATTAACAGGAAATCTGTTGGTACATTTAGCTCATGTTCTATATCTAACATGCACATAAGGAAGGAAGGATAGCTCAGGGATAACAACTTTGTCTTGGAAGAAAGACAATGCAGCGCAACACAGGTTTGAATCCCGAGATTAGAAACTACTTGTTGGTATTAATCGCGTCATAAAAGCACAATTATAATTATAATTGTCCAGGTATAAGTTAGCTATAGCTCTGACCAAGTTAACCGCGACATCTAGAGAAACCATCTCCTCCCACAGCTTCTTCCTAGGGACTGCATCAAATGTACATGAAACACTACAAAAATCAGGTATAATTGATACTGGTGCAGTCTTCCAAATTTAAGGCAAAACACCTGATCTATTGCTTTCTTGAACTAATGCCCAGTCTAAATCTGGCTTGGCATTTTGAGAGACCCAATTTTCTAGTCGCTGATGCAAAATGGTTCCATATTTCTTGGGGCAAGCATCTGTTAGGCAGATTGGCCTATAGTTGGAAGTATTATTCAGATTCCTCTTTTTAAAGCTAGAGATAATTTCAGCACCTTTCCATGAAAACGGAATCCGGTCCTTATTTGTAATGCCATTGTATAGCTTATGTAAAAACTGGACCTAAAATGTTGGTTCACTTTGGAAATGTTCTACTGGTAGCCTCTCTAAGCCAAGGGTTTGTCCTTGTTTTGCACAAAGTCATTTGCGCGTCACATAGGAGGGAATATATTTGAAGAGTACTCATTAGCTTCTTCCATTAGAATATCATCTTCCAGGAAGGGCTTATTGTGCAACACTGAAAAATGGGATCTCCACATTTCCTGTGTTATATGTGAATCTAAAATTGTTGGACCTTGAACTGACCCATTGGAAATTATACTCCAAAAAGTGCAAACACCTATGTTATCACAGGTACTTTTTAGTCTCTCCCTTCTGTTAATCATTTGCTACTTTCTATCTTTTTAGAGATTAATAGCTCGTGGGCATTCCTACATTCTCTAACTTTGTTAGAATTTCTTCTGGACTCTGCCTTCAAGGCTGAAATTAACCTGGGTTTACATAATCTAAACTCCTGGTCATACTAGCTGTCTACACACACATTTCCACTCCTTATGGAGCAACATTTTACTGTAAAAAAAAAAAAAAAGGTTGCAAAATCTTAACAAATCCAGACTATATCTTAAGAAATATCATTTATAATATAAAGATATTGTTCTCATACAGGTGGAATTGCCCTTTTTATCAATACTTTATTGGTAGAGATTACACTTGCCGACTTAACCTTTCTCCTGGATGCAGTTGGTAAGACATTACTGGTGGACCACATTGTATTCGAGGAATTGTCCTTGTTCATCATTAAGGAAAGATGAACTGAGTCATGGCTTTCCAGTCTTGTCTCAACCTGGACATTTCTAAACAGAAACCAGCTCTCAACATTTACCTATATATAATCAAAACTGGATTCATATTTTGAGGTTCTGGAAGTGATTTTTCCTGGCATAGCCCCTAAGAATCGACCATTAGGTACTCTGTAACCTTCAATATGTATGCGCTGGATCAAGTTATCAATATATTTGGTACAGGGTGATGTTGGTTTGCATGGTACTTCGGACACATTCCAAGCTTCATTAATTTCTCCTTATAAACATGTGTAATGCTTCACAAACTTGAGTTGACAATATTAGTCGTTTACTATAATTATATGTGCTTTCTTAGAAATCATATCATTGTTCATATCCTCTAGAGAGTTCAATTGCCATCTCATTTGGTCTCAAATAAATGTTAATAATGTAAATCACATTAGTACCCGGCGACGGCTCAATCACTATGAAACAAGCATTCTGATTGGCCTTCGCCCAGGCACTTCCCGGTGGGAATCCGTCGGCCGGGATTCCACGCCATTGGTCCCGGCGGGGGGGTGTGGCAGCCCCTCAGCCAATTAGAAGGCTCGGAGTGGGGCAATCCCCACTCCGAGCCTGCACACGGCTGAGAAGCTGCTTTCGCCCACCGCCGGGGACTCAGGTATGTGTTTTCTTTTTTTTTTTCCTTTCGTCCCACCTCCCCGCCCTCCCCACCCCACCCCACTTACCTTCGGCCTCCTTCGTCCACGGCAGGCGGCGTGGCAGCTTCCAGCCGTGTAGAGGATGGGGGCTGGAGGCTGCTTTCGTCCCCCACCGGGGATTCAGTTACATCTTTTCTTTTCTTTCTCCCCCCTCTCCCTCTCTACCGCCCTCCCAACCCCACTTACCTTCTTCTCTGTCGTCTTTCGGGAGCAAACGCTCTGGGAACAGTTCTGTTCCCAGTGCGTCCGCTCCCAATGGCTGCCGTGGAAAGGGAAAACGGACTGCGTTTTCCCTTTCCCGGCAGTCATTTTTTTTTTTATTTCCCGAAATGCCACAGCATTTATGGACAAAAAAAAATGCTTTTAGTACCCGGGCACTCGGGCCTATAACTATGGGACCCGGGGCATTACCTGACTCGGTAATGCCCCCGCCGCTCGGGGCATATTGCTTGATTATTATAATACAAAGCCCATTTTAACAGTTGCAAATTGGCTCAACCGTGCCATTAATCGAAAACCTACCTTTGGTTTCATTCCCCTTCTCGGCTGACACACAGAAATTCATATACCCCTGTTTAAGAATATTTGTTATTGACCAGGTTTCTTGCAGACTAGTGAGATTAAAATTGTCAATAAACTTCTGCCTATCAAGATCTTCAATTTTAGTAGCTAACCCTGAATATTCCAAGATTAAAAAAAACTGAGCCCCAGTATCTTCAAGATGGAGGTCTTTGTTTCTGTCTTAGTTCTATTTGAGTTGCAAAAACGGGAATGGTCCAACAACATCTGCATGAGGGATTGGTGCATGTTCATTTTCCAGATTTCGATTGATTTCTTGGATGCGGCAGCTGGAGATCTCTCTGAGACAGGTGAAGACATGGTGTCCGCTGTGTAATAGAGCTTTGTGAGGTAAGGGATCTGCAATCTAATCCTATTTAACACATGGCAACAAACAAAATGCCGCCATAACAAGCTCTACTGAATCCATCATAGAAACATATAAGATAGTAGCGCAGGGTGACGCGATGGCCATTGAGTCATGTTAAGGGAAAGTTGTCAGTGTTAGCCCCACTCAGTGCACCAATGTTATAGCAACTATGCTTTGGGCTAGGTGTTGGGTATGCATAATGGATTTCATGTTAACTCAGTAAACGGAATGTGTGTGGTGTGAGAACATAAAAAGCAATATGCACAATAGAGAGTTTGTGTTAAAGATGGCCACAATGGCAATGGAAGCAATCCTCTTTCTGTTTCCATTTAGCAGGTAAAGGAGTAGCGAGGTCCCCCTACTTATTTCAAAAACAGACGTCCGACATAGAGGAGCAGGTGTGCAGTATGCAAATTACAGAGCGAGGCAGAGATCTGAGAGAGGAACAAGGAGAAAAATAGCATCCCCCACTAAGTGAGGTTGGGTCGCAGGGGAGCAAGAGGTGTCCTGCATGACTAGGGGATTGAAGGAGCAGGCAGAAACACACGCAATGCAGATGATGGCAGCAAGGATGTCTGCATAGTCCGTGGTAATCCAACCAATACCTGCAATTACTGTACCCATTTTCAGATACTGATTTACTGACAAGCATCCGATGTTCCACTCCAGGTGCAAAATTAATTTCAAGATACTGACATTCCTTAATGTAGAAGCCTTGTCTTCCAAGCATCTTCTGCACCCTAACTCAAGAGAATATGTTTTGAAAATAAACACGTTCCCCATAACATTGACATTCTGCAGCCCTGCCCCAATGTGTTCTACATTAGAAGACACTTTGAGTACAATACAGGCATGAACAATAACACTCTTTAACGGAAGTGATGCAAACCTTACCACACGCCTCTCAAGTGGCTTTGTAAAACTTCATAGAGGAAGGTACACCAAGGTTGCACATGTGCTATATGTAGGGTGCTTTCTATGGTGGGCTCTGCGGTCTAAGTAGCAGTACATCTGTCATGTTTCCCTGAAAAGCTTTTTTTGACAAATCTAAAAAAAATGTAATTTTGCAGTATGCTTATTAACTTTATTACTCTATTTTCAACATTAAAATGTGTATTACAAAATATAATATATTCTGAGAAAAGAGAGAACCATTTCAATTAAAAATACTGAAAACATTTCAAAATGTAGCTTACAAATGGTTACTTGAGGCCTTTGGTCCACAGAAATAAATACTATTCACATGACCTGGGTCCTGAAACACAGTAGGAATAAGGAATGGGTGTCCACAGAAAATAAATACTATTCACATGACCTGGGTCATGAAACACAGTAGGAATAAGGAATGGGTGTCCACAGAAATAAATACTAGACCTGGGTCCTGGAACACAGTAGGAATAAGGAATGGGTGTCCACAGAAAATACATGCTATTCACATGACCTGGGTCCTGAAACACAGTAGGAAAAAGGAATGGGTGTCCACAGAAAATACATACTATTCACATGACCTGGGTCCTGAAACACAGTAGGAATAAGGAATGGGTGTCCACAGAAATAAATACTATTCACATGACCTGGGTCATGAAACACAGTAGGAATAAGGAATGGGTGTCCACAGAAAATAAATACTATTCACATGACCTGGGTCATGAAACACAGTAGGAATAAGGAATGGGTGTCCACAGAAAATAAATACTATTCACATGACCTGGGTCATGAAACACCGTAGGAATAAGGAATGGGTGTCCACAGAAATAAATACTATTCACATGACCTGGGTCCTGAAACACAGTAGGAATAAGGAATGGGTGTCCACAGAAATAAATACTATTCACATGACCTGGGTCATGAAACACAGTAGGAATAAGGAATGGGTGTCCACAGAAATAAATACTATTCACATGACCTGGGTCATGAAACACAGTAGGAATAAGGAATGGGTGTCCACAGAAATAAATACTATTCACATGACCTGGGTCATGAAACACAGTAGGAATAAGGAATGGGTGTCCACAGAAATAAATACTAGACCTGGGTCCTGAAACACAGTAGGAATAAGGAATGGGTGTCCACAGAAAATACATACTATTCTACAGAAGCTGAGTAGGTTCAATCTGTGGGCGACACAGAAGCGTATGGGTTTTACAACATATACGTTTATTAACTACTGTTACGGGAGTGGACCAACAAAAAAAAAGCTGAACTCAACAGAGGCAGTGTATTCACCTATGTGTATAAATAAGAAAAGTCTGTGAAATCAATCAAGTATATAGGTCCATAATCCTCGAGCCAGAGATCCCTTCCGGGGATATCCTTCTTTTTCAATGACTCACAGTCAGAGTTCTGGCACTTTGTCATGAACCCTTGTTTGGGGGGTTCAGCTCCTATGCTTCTCATTCTGCACTCTCGGAAACCCCTTTGACTGGGTCTCAGGCCCCATTTGAGCTGGCACATTAGGTTTGGTTGGCGGCAGAAGCTAGGGCTAGGTAGGGCCGGTATCAGTTATTAATATCGCCACATATATGGTCGCCGTAAAAAATATCGCTGGGAAAATGTTGTGGCGATATTATTTGGGTGACCATATATATGGCGACAGGGGCAAAAAATAAAAAAACAAAAATTTTAAAAACATTTTTTAAAAAAAAGACAATTTTTCGGCGATATTTTTGCATGACGATATTTTTGTGACAACATTATTACATGGAACGGTAGGGCCAAGCTGAGTCCCAGAGCTGCCACAAGATGGCTGACAACTTGTGGTTGACTACAGGCTCAGTCTTGTTACATTATTTTCCTCCCTGCCTAAGGCACTTAGCTCTGTCAACACCCCATGTTCGTGCGCTTCCTCTGAGAGTTAAAACAGCCTAATACCTATTGGGACCTCTCCTGCCCTTATCATCTCCACAATCCTGTGCGCATCCATCTGTAATTCATTGGCATTTCTCCACATGCTCCTGCCATCCCCCAATTCCCTCCTGTCGGGATTGCAGAGTGCAACCTTCTTCTCAATAACTCCTTCAGCTTACTTTTTGCTGTTTCTTCTTTTCCCTTTTTTCTTGCTGCATCCTTTCTGTCCAGCCCCCTCTTCAGGAGTGAATTCCTCCTCCCTTCTGGTGTCTCTTCCAACTATCCTCCTTTGTGCACCTTGGTTCCTTCTTCAAGATGTTTCTCCTCCTCAGGACTCTTCAACTCACTCACCTGATGTTATCTTCAACCGCCTTTATATTTCCACCTCCTTCCTCTCTTACTTTAATTTTCTCTACAACATATTACTCTGTGTGATGCTCCCCCCTTTGCTTTACTCTCCTACCCCTTACACTCCACCAGTCCGCAGCTCTCCCTTCTCTAGCTTTCTACATCCTCCTCCAGTTCTTCTTCCTCCTGCTTTGGAGGAGGAGCAGGCACATTTTGGGAGTGTGTTGGCAGCCAAACACCCACAATGCTGTCTGAAACCTGGAAATGTATGAAGGGGACCAGCCCAGCAACATGGAACCGCCCCTGCTTAACATTATTTAGTTGGACATTTTTATTAGATGTGCCAGTTATTCGCATATTTCAGAATGACGGTGGTCCCTGCCACTCCGCCCCACTTGTCAGCAACATGGTACAAGCCTTTATGTAGGCCAGATGCCATTTTGGAATGCCACTTCTTGAATGGAGCTGCGGCCGTGGAGCTCCACTCTTCATGGTTCCAGCTGGTTTTGTACGCCAATGTACGCAGTTCAGAAAACGGAAGCTTTATTAATCTGGAATCGTTCTGATGTTCTATTTTACAGTGGGATTCCGTTTTTCTGCAGCCAGGAACATATTTCATTGGGATGAAGTGATTTTAACAAATTAAATTACAGAGAATGCTGTTATATGAAGAAATATCGATGTATTTGTTTAAAATGTATATGGGGTAGGGTAAGATGTTACAACAGACGTGGAGGGAGTTGGGGTGGGTTTAAAAGCATAGGGAAACGGGGAATTCGGGGGGAACCCCCCAAAATAAAAAAAATAAAAGATTCTATATTTTTCGTTATAACATTTTTGTTATTAGAGCATTCTCTGTAATTTAATTCGTTTAAATCACATGGAACCAGCAGACGACATGTGACCATTCCTGCAGTTATGACTGTATCTCCAGGACTCTCCTTGGGAGGTTAGGGGCCTGCTAATTCTGAATGGGGTAATTTCTGGGTGTTATTGCCCAAAAGGAGTGTTGATGTTCCGAATGTTTATTCATGCAGAATCTCCCTGAATGGCACATGGGTTCAGTGTAATGAGGCCCTATAAAACGACTGGGGCATGGTGGGTAGGCCAGGGGATCCTCCCTGCACCATCCTATGCCCAGCATTGCATAACAGCCTGCAGCACCCAACCCCAGTGACACCCCACGCTTTACTCTAAGAGTCAGGCTGGAGATTTGGTTCCGTATCCTCCCTTCTTCTAAGCTCCCCCCAGTTTACCCAATGGTTCACCCCTCAGAAAGTCCACATTGAGCTGCAAGTGCTCTTCTTGGAGCATTACCATGAATTGGTAGTGTTGGAAGTCCATTAACTATTGTAGTACTAGAGGTGTCCTTTATTCTGGCAAGCCAGGAAATGGGTGCATGTCAGTGATTCGGGTGAATTTGCACCCCATAAGATAATATTTCAATATCTCTGTCGCACACGTTATTGCCAGGCACTCTAGTTCAAGAAGAGTGTACTTCCTCTCCCTGGCTTACATAAATAATGGGCTACTTACATCATTTTATTCTTTCTCAGGCCTAGTCATGTTAGTTCAGGTTATGTTGTTGTACTAAGACACTTCAAGCAGATCTGTGAGAGGTCTGGCTACAGTCAAGAAGTGCGGGATGAACCGTCAGTAATATACTAGGCCTGTGAAAACTGAGTACTCTTTTTTTGTAGGTGGTGGAACTTTCTGAATTGCATTTACATTGTCTTTCCGTGCTTGCACTGTGTCTTTGCCCACCTTGAACCCCAAGCACTAGGAAAACTAGATGACATTTGTTGGGATTGGCTTGCATTCATGTTATCCGTAGACTATGGGTCATTCAGTAGAAATGATGCATGTGTTATGACCAGGTTTTACAGTATATAATGATTCCCCTAGATGTGCCCACGTGTATTCCTGGTGAGGCTTCAGGATGTGATCCGTCATATGTTGCAACGTGGCTGGGGCTCACCGTAAAATGGAACAGTCCTTCAGGAGTTTAAAATGTGGTTTTCTCAAGATCTTCTGGAGCCAGTACCATTTGGACAGATCAAGTTTGGAGATATAGGCATGTGCGTAGCAGGTCCCATCCTCTTGATTACCTTGTTAATGCATGGCATAAGATATGGATCAAATCCTGAGATTTCATTGACTTGTAAAAAACAAATCCAGAACCTCTACGATCATGTTTAGCTACTAGGACTATCAGAAAAGACCGGTGACTCCATGGTGGTTTCAAGGACACTGAGCTCAAGCATGATTTCATCCTCTGTTTGGACTGCCAGGCATCTGGCTGCATGTAATCGGTAGCGCCAGATCAGTACAGATTTAACAGGTAGTGTCTCAGTCGGTGGACAAAGCCACTGATCTTCCCCGTTTATCCACTAACACATCTTTAAAATGGGTCAGATGGTCTTGCAAGGCATTCACTTGGTTACTTTTCATGTTCTACGGCATCATCTTCCTTAGGTTGGTGGTTGAAATTGATTCCCTTTAAACTTCTGTTGAGATCTGCAGGATACTTCTAAGTCTTGATCCATTTAAGATGATAGTGATGGGCAGTCTTTTGGAAGCCGTCCTGCTGAACATGCTAGTTCAGGGCAATCAAATCCTCCATGACTCCACAGAGTCCATACAACCCTATTAGGTGATTACTCTCAGATGTGGATGTGGGAATGGGCACCAGCACTAGATCTCCCAGGTAGAACATATTTAAGTGGGCCTGATGAATGTTCAGCCACTTCTGCTTGTCTTAGCTTTCCTGCAGGTTTTGTTGTATTGGATGTCTCACCGTGCTGACTTCTTGTCTGGTGGTCTGCACACATTGGTCAGCGTTTTGCTGGGCCTCTTCTTGGCTCACCCATTCCTCTGTCATGGCAATCCAGGGTTCCCATCCATAAACAGCTGACATGGGAAGAACCCAGCGAAGGCTTGTGGAGTCTTCATCACAGCAAAAAGGCCCTAAGGATGGAGATCATCCCAGTTCTTGGCATCACCATCAGCTAACTGCGATAGGCGATGTTAGGCAGGAAGCCTACTTTTTACTACATGTGGTAGTCCCTTGTACCTTTTTGACTTGGGTTTCTCCTACCCATGCTCAATCTCAAGCCTGACTGAGAGTGTGCCTGTATGTTTTTGTGCTCCTTTTTTTGTTTTTTTTTTGTTTATTGGTTAAAAATGTATCAACCTTTAACAATAAAAATACTAGATGCAAATACAATGTAATAGTAAACATAAAAAAATATGACATCATTAGATAAATATCATCAATGAGCCATCAATTGGTAAAATTAGAAAAAGGAAAAATAAAATAAAAAAAAGAATGGAAAAACCCAGAATCATCATATCGTTCATACATATTACTCACAACAGACCCCTGCTAATTGACCTGCTCAGTGAATTTAATTCCGGGTAATATTCGAGGTTTAGAGATTTGAGAAAATATTAAACGGCTATAACAGTTGAGGTAATACATCCAGAAAGACATTCTGTTCAGACTTGATCTCTCAGCCCTCCTCCATAGCTAGTCAAAACTTTACCAAATGGTTCCATCTCATTCCCTGTTATTGCTACACAGTCTATCAAAAAATGCCTAAGGGTTTGTTTCTCCCGCCCATGCCCCATTGCAAAAGCAACAGTGCAACTGGTCAGCTTGCGTGCAACCGTATCTGATCAATATTTGCTTGGTTGGGCACATATTTCAGAGAAAACACAAGAATAGTGACCTTGTTGCTTTAGAACGATAAATTGCCAAGGTGGACGCTAAGATGCCTTGTTTTTTATGGTCACTCATAAGATGTTGTAAAGATGGATAATCATGCAGTTTCTCAATTGTGGTTGCCCAATCACCACAAAAGAGCACCATCTTTACTCTACATGGCTTTGCTTTAAGGTCCTCAGTTGTGTAACTAATCTTAGACAACAAGAGCTCGCAATAAAGATCATGATGGCATTTAAATCTTCAAACAGGGAATTAGGTTCCATGCAAAGGATTGTTCGCATCAACGCCAATATTTTCCACTGTGCGTGGGTTTGCAGGGATATCATGCCCAATTCATAGCAAATTAAGTATGTGGGGACTGAAGTGGGAACATGTAATGTATTGCGCCAATCCTGGGCTTCTAGAAGGGGTAATACTTTCAATAACTGAAGAGGGTATATGTCCAGCCTGTACAAGATCTTTGGAATCATTTTTCCTTCATAACATTTTACAGCTGCTTTGAGTGAAAATGTCCCATAGTGAGCGTCCATCCTCTTCAGTTGATTTGCCAAGGGCCATAATCACTCCTTCAGCCAGGCCTTCAACCTAGACAACAGGGATTTCGCCAAGATGTAAACGCCCAGGTATAGCAAAGAGTCCACCCTTGTAACATGTTCTGATCCGATATGCCAATGGAAAGACCTTTTTGCACGACCCCTTGCATATTGCAGAATGCAGGTCTTTTTTGCAATAATCAATAAGGAGTGATTACTCATGTATACTGCAAAGGTATCTAGCAGCCTCTGGAGACCTATTGGAGTACAGTCAAAAATGACAAAATCATCTGCATAGGACATCCATACAGGCCTTGTATTGTGTATCACTGGTGTAATAAATGTCTTTGGTGCCAGATATTCCCCAATATCAGATAGATAGGTGCACCATCTAGACAAACCTGAATTTCCAAGGCCTGTGTGTTATTGTGCTCTGTCTTAAGAGTCCTCATGACTTGGAAGGCAGGGATACCGTAAAGGTGCCCCTTAGCCTTCCAGAGAGATTACCCTCTCTCTGTTAGGCATGCATCTAGACTTGTGATGGCTTTTTGTATCTGTGTAAAATTGTTTCATAAGGTGTCCTCTTTTTTTACCTGGCTGGGTCCTTTTTGAACCCCTCCTCCATTCATCAAAATGGCGGTTGTAGTTATTTGCCTTGAAGAACGCTTGTCTATTCCTTGTCACACTTTTTGTTTGTGCGAAGGGTAGCCATCTTTTGCCACTGAGTGTATGTGTCCCAGGACTGGGTGCTGTAGTCAGTTACAAAACCAGTTGTGATATGCATATGCAAATGCCTGTCTGGGAAAGTGTGGCTTCATTCATTTTTGCGAGAGACCTTTCTAGAATGCCTGGGTATTTTTGAAGGGATGTTCTGACACTGACTGACCACCCATCGGTTGGAATTATGCTTGATGTGTAATGGGTGGCATATTCACTCACTGGTTGCCTGGGGGGACAAAAGCAGACCCCTTGCCCACTCACCTTGTCCACAGCCTAATCTCCGAATCTGCAATCTGAAAGGCCTGATGCTCAAGGATGTTCTGAAGCCCTGCACCAGCACCCTTTGACGCCCCAAATAATCCAACGGCAAAGCTCTCTCTCTCCAAAGAAAACCAGAAGGAGCTCACAGAGGCACTCCTTCCCCTTATCTGGTGGGGCCAACTGGATCACAGCTCCTGCTTGAAATCCTTGTAGTCCTGAATCTCTTGACAGTGCCTGCATCACCAGACACAGAACTATGTACCACATCACTGCCAGGACCGTGAAGAGCCCCGGGGCTGAACTGACTAGAACATCGGTTCTGCGTTGTTTGATGGCCTAAGTGTTGATAGTCTCCTTTTTGGTTTACCTTAATTCAACCCATTTTACTTTTGTTATGGGGTGTTACCTCCATTCCTCTACTCTAGAAACTGCTCCTTAGGTGCAGTTTTGCACTGGAGTAATTCTCATCTGCAAAAGGCTGCCCCTATTCAAAATACTAGTCTCTCTTGGTGTCTCACAGCTTGTCTCCCTGAGCAAATGCATTTACTGTTATTTCCATTTTATCTTTCTGAAAGGACTTTCTATTGACTCTGTCCCCATTTTGGTATCTAATGAAATGTGTGTACCAAGTGTTCCTGTGTACCACCCAAATTCACCTCCTTTGAATTAGTCTGAGGCTGCTCTGCCACGAGTATCATTTGGAGAGCCTGGTGAACCTGAAGTAATCACTAAAAGTACATGAGCCAGTGAGTGTGTTATATGTGGGGAAGGGGGTGTAGTGAATAGAATTATAATGGCATGTGTGGATTGTGGAGCCTTGGAGATGTTGGTGGTGCTCAGAGTGTCAACTGGTCAGGAGCTCGACTTCCTGTGGATGCTGGGTATACCTGGGGCTGCTATATTGATGAATGCATTCTAATAAACCATTGTAGATACAAGTGGCTGTGTATCTCACCTCATTTGAAAGATATACCTAAGGACCCTGCCCACAGGGCCTTAAGGAAAATCTCCCGACAGGAGGTTCTACAAAGCCTGATTAAATCTCTCAACTATGCCAACCAGTTGGGGCCTATACATGGAGTTTCAGATGGTGTTGGCACATAGCAAACCTTTTAGCTCAGTCATTAATCTAGACATTAATGTGGATCCCTGATCTGTAATGATCTCCTGGGGAAACTCCATCTGGGAAAAATAAGGAACTAAGTGCCTACGAATTTATTGAGTGGTGTTGTCACAAAGAGGAAATGCTTCAGGGAAAGGGTGGCAAAGTCCATGATTATTATGATTAAAATATTGTTTGCTTTAAACAGTGTCATGAAGATATTGGGATCATATTACCAGACATGTATATAGAATTTCTAACGCTGGGTCTTTATTCAGAGTTCATAACAGTTTGGGATGGGGAAACGTGAAAAGAGATAGGTGTTTCCCTTTTTGCACCCCTTTGCCATGTATGGTGGTTACTAAACACATTTTCTAACTTTGCACAAAGGTCTCTGGTCAGGATGCATGTTAAAAGCCACTAGAAGGAGTGTCACTGTAAATAGCGACGCCACGGATGCACGAGCCTAACCAGGCCAGTGGAATAATCAGAGGGGTTGAAATATGAATTGCTTTAGCCTTGAAAAGGACCTTTGAGGTCGAAACACGTATTGGCTGACATTTTAACACTACATGCCTTCACTACACTAATAACACCACATTGGGTTTTGAAAAAATATTGTTGTAGATATCCATCTTTTTAAATTAATAGCACAAGGTATCCGGGACCAAACTGCTCTGGTTACTAAACACTGTTGCCAACTTTACAAATAGGTCTCTGGTCAGGATGCATGTTAAAAGCCTTTCCCAAGATTCTCTTTCAGGTTATGTTGTAGTCCTAGGCTTCCCTTTCTGGATAATTTGTATTTCCATGTCAACATTTTATAGGTTTTGCCAGGACCAGTTGGACTAGGGGAGATAATTTTAAAAGTCATTTAAAAGTCATTTTAAAGTTGCTTTGAGATTCATTGGTGCTATCCTTATTTGACTCGAATTGCAACCAAAGCATATAGCAAACTTAGCATATAGTAAATTGCATGTAACTTCCTTGTGTGCTTTGCTTACATAGTGTGAGAAAGTGTATTTTACTTAATGCGCAGTTTCACTGCAATTTCGATTACTTTCCTACTCGTGCTGTCTGGGCAGTGAAACTACACTTCCCAGCAGCCTTGTAGTTTGTGACTGCTTCATTAGCTCAAACCCGGCGCGAATGTGCCGGCGCGAATCGGGGCAAGCCGGTCTGTGCCGGTCCGTGGCCGGACGTGTTGGCGTTGGCAGAGTCAGGTTTGGCCTCCCTTCATTTTCTGTCCGATAGAATTTCCCTCTGGCTTTTAGAGCACTTTGGAGTTTCGTGTTTATGTAAGGTCAGACTACGCAATGGCAGCATTAAAAGTAGCAAGCGAAGTTGGGCTTCATGAATGCAATAGAGCAACAAGTAAGGAGGTGGGGGGTATTACTGACACTGATTTACCACGGGAGTGTGTGGAGAAGTTTGCTGAACTCAAGATTGGTTTACTTAACACAGGCTCCTTACCTAAACATGCCTCTAATATTAAAGAGATGATTATCTCCAATAATTTCGACATTTTCTGTATAACCGAAACCTGGCTTAAGGACCCAGTGGGGCCTACTTGCGAACAGGCTTTCCCTAACGACTACACTATTTATTTTGAAAACAGAGTGCCGGGTAGAGGAGGTGGGGTGGCAATTATTGCCCAAAACAGTCTCAAACTTTTCAAAGTGACATTAGGACTCAGTGGGTGCAAAACATTGCATCTTAAACTAGTGTTTTCACCCAACAACTGCTTAAACCTAATAGCAATCTACAGACCACCTGCGTTGGTTTCAGAGTTCTCGTCGGAACTCTGCTCTTACTTAAACACCCTGAGTACTGCTAATGCATCCACAGTTGTTATGGGCGACGTGAATTTTTGGCGAGGCAATAAGAAGGATAAGGGTGCCATTGCCTTGGAAAAAGCTCTGAATAACTTGGATTTTACCATTCTTAACAAGGAACCTACTACTCCGCAGGGCAACCAGTTAAACTGGTTGTGTGGTCACAACATATCATTACTAGACTGCAGAACATCCCCTTGCATTTGGAGTGATCACCACATGATATCAGCTAACTTAAAACTACCACACTATATATATACACCAAACCCCCACATCAAAGTAGCCAAGAGAGATTTTAAAAATTTGAATGTGCTACTCCTTAAAGCCTGCACGGATAAAATAGCGGGTTCTTTTCAGGATCAGGATTCCTGCACTATCCTCCTGGATAAATATAATAAGCATCTCACTGATTTAGTGGAGGCAGAAGCTCCACTTACCTCGAAATTAATTAGGAAAAATAACAACAGCCAAAAATGGTTTACTCCAGAGCTTCATTCTTTGAAGAGGGAAAAACAGACCTTAGAAAGGAAATGGATTTCAGACAAAGCCGCGTAGAGCAAAATTATCTGGAAAAAAAAGGACAAGGAATATAGAGATAAGATTAAATCAGCAAAGGCCGACTTTTTCAATTGTGAAATTGAGCTTGCAGAAAACAAGACAAGCAAGCTTTTTGATATTCTGAAGAATATTGAAAAGCCTGACTCTCTCACCCCTCCATTTACGCCATCTGAGGAGGATTGTAATATGGTTTTAAATGCCTTCCAAGCAAAAACAGAAAAAGCAAGACAGAACATTATCAAAGCTAGATCCTCTGCTAATCTAGACTCCTGCCCTTTAGTAACAGATGGTTCTGCTAGAGAGCAGTCTTTTAAATGTAGCTCCATCTCAGAGTCAGAGATGTTAGAGGTACTGAATAACATGAAGCCAACCACTTGTGCAGAAAATATCCTGCCTCCAAACATCATTCTACAACATAAAGACATCTTCGCTCCTATTCTACAGAGAATAGTGAACTCATCTTTTCAAGAGGGCATAGTGCCTAAAGATCTTAAGAAAGTTACTATTACCCCTCTAGTTAAAAAAGCAGGTCTGGATCCCAAAGACCCTGGGAATCTCCGTCCAATAACTAATTCAAACTTTGTTCTTAAGTTATTGGACAAGATAGCTACACAACAACTGCAGCAGTTTGTTGAGAATGAGGAGATCCTGCATCAACAACAATCTGGATTTAGAGCATCCCATAGTACGGAAACTGCCATGCTGGACCTGCAGAACCAGATGCTCAGCTTAATGGATAAAAGCAAGTTGGGAGTACTTATGCTCTTGGATCTAAGTGCCGCATTCGATCTGGTGGATCATCGCCTTCTTATAAAGGCGCTTAGAGAGAATGTGGGTTGCTCGGGAGGAGCCATTGATTGGCTCTTGTCTTTCCTCTCGGATCGCCAAGCAAGAGTACATTGGGGCAGTAGTTTTTCCGATCCGTATGACATCTTATTCGGAGTCCCACAAGGGGCCAGTCTGTCCCCCATGTTGTTTAACATATACATGCGCACATTGTGCAGTCTACTGGTGAATGCGGGGGTGTCGTTTACTAATTACGAAGACGACACCCAACTCATTCTGGAACTGGGTGGCAGCCACTATGATTCAGACAGTGAAATAATAGCCAGGCTTTATAAGATAATTGACGATTGGATGCAGACAAACTGGATGTGTCTGAACGACTCTAAAACCGAGCTGATGCTGTTTGGATCAACTCAGCTAGCGAACTTGGGGGCTGAGTATAAATCGTTTAAAATCAAGAATGCCACTATCCAGGTGGTCCAGAAAGTGAAGACCCTGGGAATAATGGTCAACTCACAGGTGGATTCTCATGCCCAGACTAGCTACCTACAAAAAAATATGGCATATTACTTAAGGCTCATTAAAGCCATTAGGCCGTTTCTTAATGAGGGTAATATGGCCACCGTAGCCAGGGCCATTATACTATCAAGGCTTGACTATGGCAATGCCCTGTTATTAGGGGCCTCCTCTAAGGATGTTTCTAGTTGTCAGGTGCTTCAGAACAACGCGGTTAGGCTGGTAAAAAATCTGAAGAAAAGAGATCATGTTACTGCAGAGAGAATAGCCTTGCATTGGCTCAGAGTGGAGGAGCGTATTAAATTCAAAGCTCTCTGCCTGGTGCATAAATGCCTGTACGGCTCTGCTCCTGAGTATCTGAAAAAGGGCTTAGTGCTTCATACCCCCAGTAGGAATCTTCGTTCAAAGGGTAAATGTCTGTTGATCGTCCCCAAGTTTAAATTGAAATCTGGGCTGGGCAGTTCCTTTTTGGTGCAGGCCCCCAGCTTGTGGAACAGTGTTCCAGAAACACTCAGAACCGTTACCAACCTTACTGTTTTTAGGAAAGGGTTGAAGACTCATCTTTTCAGATGATGAACTGGGATACGGGGGATTATGACCACCTGATGGCTTAGCGCAGACGTTCCTATTGTATTGTTTTGTTTTTCGTTGTTTGCCTAAGCGCCCTGATGCCCACGGGCTATCGGCGCTATACAAAAAATACATACATACATACATACCTTCGGGGTCGAGAATCGCCCATGATGCAAGGCAAGATTACAAATCAGTTTGTTCCCATTTACCACAAGATGAGTTTAGTTCAAAATAGACTCTTTATGGGTCTCTCCCTGGTGGCTCTCACAGTCTATAGCACAGAGATGCTCCAATGACTGAGGTCCTGATGGATGCGTGGCATTTCCCTGTAGGCCACAGGATGGGGAGCATTGCCCAGGTATCTCAGGAACTCATGCTGCAGTTTGAGGCTTTTCTTCAGCAGGTTCCACAGTGTCTCTAAAGGTGAGATGGGTCAGGAGGGCTTCCAAGTGCTGAGTTGGGTCCCTGTCTCAGAGTCCTGAACATAAAGTCACTCAAGCCTGCCCTACTTCCCTCCTCTCTGAGTTGGCACTCTCTCATGCCTAGGGGGCCTTCCGCTGGCACCCTCTGCTGGCCCTCTAACTGGCTGTTGCCTAACCTTGTTGATGCTCTGCTACATGCTTGTTGATTCACACATTTGTCACCGAAAACAAATGGACTTGTATTGTCATGCTCTCTGACTGTCACTCTCCCTGTGTCTCCATGGGATTTCGCACTGATCTCCCCTCTCACTTTCTGCTGCTTTTCCTCTACTCCAACTACCACTGCTTCCTCCTTCAAACCTCTTTGCCTTCTCTCCTCTCATGGATGGTTTATCTCTTTCACTCTACTTTTCCAGTTCTTCACCTCCTCCAAAGTCTCCTTTTTCCCCCACTACGCATTATAGTCACCTCCTTCAACCTATCCTGCTTTCTTCTCCTACTCCTGGATGTTGGCCTACTCTAATCTTTCTCGCTTTCAACCCTCCTCCTGTGGGATGTTTACCTACTTCTGCACCATCCTCTCCTTTAGCATCTTTATGTCCACCTGCACCTTCAGCTCCTTCTGCACCTCAACCTCCTTCTACACCTCCTCTTCCTCCTACACCTCATCTTCTTCCTGCACCTTCAATGCTTCTGTACCTCCACATCCTTCTGCACCTTTAACTCCTTTGGCACCTCCGCATCACTGCTTGCTGCCTGGGCTTTTAGAGGGGTGTTTCCTTCTGCTTAGGCTGGGTTATTCCTATGAGTTGAACCTGTGTATGAGAACAAGTGAGCGTTTGGGATTGGTTAAGCATAAGGATTTGAGGCAATCAGACTTGTCTCTGATTCCTGAGCATTTTAAAGGCCTGTCTGCCATCTTGGATCCTCACTTGTTAGCATTTTCAGAGGAACAAGTATGGCAAATCTTCTGTGTTTTGCCGGCGGGTTGCTGTAGAGGTGTTGTCTTGCTGGGCACTAAGATCAGTAATCTCCGCCTTCCCATTATCAGTATGAACCTAGAAGGGCCACATAGATAAAGACTGCAGCTTTCAATCCTACATCTTGGCTCAGATTCCATATCCTCCCTTGGCCGGAGGATAGCTCAGGGGCAATGCATTTGTCTTGGAAGTAAGACAACGCATAGCAATGCAGGTTCGAATCCTGGTCTCAAGCTTAGAAGATGGTCTCTGGTATTAAGCGTGTTGTAAAAGAACAATTATAATTAAAAATGGGCAGAAGTGGTAGTGGATTTATTCTGGCAGCCCTTTGTCTCAGGCCCACATTGCTCCAGGGGATCCTGTGAATCCTCCCTATTCAGTCTGTCGATCCCAATTTATGTAAAGCATGGTTAGGCCTTCCTCTCGAGGCGCCCTTACGCACACACCCACCGCAAGGGCAAGGCAGGGGATTCCTCACATACTTCCCCTTCTACTTCAAATCCCACTTCATAGAGCTTTGGGATGCTCTTTGCTAGCAATTCTTCTTCTGGGGTCAATCAACTATCTTGGCCTCGAATGCTCCTTCAAATGGTTTGATGGCCCGGGCAGAGAACGTTTCAAACCATCTAAGTCAACACGCCACTCTCAGCCCGCTTTAGCTGTCAAATCATTGTCCTGGTATTAGTTTGATAGGGTTCCCTCCATGTATATAGCTGTTAGGCAGAATTCCGTGCAGTGCCCTTAGGGACCACTACACACAATTAAGACTACAGGTGGCAATAGAAGTTTTACCTTTGGTACAAGCCTTCACTACTAGGTTATAGTGGTAGCAGTAGCAGAGCAGCCAGGCTTATCTCAAGAGCATATGAGCAGTAGCAGAGATGACAGATTACACAAAGGGACCACAATTACTGTGACTCAAGCAAACACTGACTCAAGGTTTCAGGTAAAAAATATAAGTACATTTATTTTTAAACCATTTGTTATTAACACAACACTTCTATGAATTCAAAAACCACACGCAAAATATACTACAACTAACCAATTCACTTTGCACAGTATTATTCGAGGTAAGTACCCTGTGTTTGAATGGATCGGTGTTACGAAACAGGACACGTTACCGTGAATACAATTGCGATCACTTTTGACAGTTCGGTCTACTAGATAAACGCGTATCTGCGGTAAGAAATGCTACCGGGGTAAAAACATACTTAGTACCCGAGATACCCAGAGAGAGTTGGGGGCAAAAATCACAGGCAATATGTTGGTTAGACAGACAGAATCTCAGAACACATATAGACAGGAATTCAAGAGTCAAAGGCCGGAGCCAAAGTCAAGTGACACCGGGTGCCTGTTGTCGAGGATCACACAGTCGGGCAGTTCGAGATTCAACGTTGCCAAGAGTACTTTGATATTGTCAATGTTCGGAAGCAAAAGTTATGAGAAGGAGGGAAAAGTAAGGACGAGCCTTCAAGTAGAGAAATAGAGATTTCACCCAAAATCCCTCAAACAGGACACAGTACCTTTCTCAAAGAACAAAGCTCGTGCCACGGCAGTTGTTCCTGTTAGTTTCCCGCAGACCCACGCTTTCCTGCAGCTTCAGCATGAAGAAGGACAATGCGGGGTCCGCACCACACAGGGATGAGGCCGGCAGCAGCGACAATGAATAAAATGTGCGCTCCTTAAAAACAGGAGAGGGTCTTCAGGTGGCTATCTGGACCACTACAGCAGTGTGCAGCGATTTCGACCACGAACGGCGACCTCTGACTGAAGAAGATGAGCTGGTTATCCCCAACAAGCTCAAGGGAAGAAGACTCTGGACTGGATCTCCTCTTAGTCGTTGAAGGGTAGATAGCTCAGGACTGCAGCAGGGCTTCACCGGTACAGGGTAGTTGCAGCAGTCGACCTCTCCTCCACTTCTCGTCGGTTCCTTGTAGTTCCAGTGGCGACTCTCTGACTTCCAGCCCAAGAGACCTGCCTTTTATGCGAACAACCCCCATTCACACAGCCTGGCTGTCAATCACGCAGCAGGGGGGTTGTCCTGCCCGGACAACGACCCTGGCCAATCATGACCAAGTGCGACTTGGGTTTCCTAGGATACCCTGTGCAGGGGGTGACTACACCCCTGCCTCACATTCAGCCCACCTAGACACCCAGGCGCCTTGAGGAGGGCTTCTAGGTAGAAGCCCGCCAAAAGACAGTGAACAAAGAAGGCGAATCTAGTTTGCCGCGCAAAGTAAAACACAAGAAGGAGTTTAACAAAAAGAAATGGTGAATAAACCGCACCGGAGCCAAACGAAAAAGGATTTGGTCAAGCGGGTTTAAGTTTGAGGCTAACACAATAGCCTACAATATTACCACGGTTATATAAGATAACCGCGGTAGAAATTTTGGGTAGATACCACTGCCACCAGCAATGTCTAAATGTTAAAAGAGCGAAACAATGCTCTAGGAGTTACAGATAAAAAGAGTTAAAAGTTAACCCTTCCAGTACTCCATGTAAGATGGGGTGTACTGGATCTGTGGTTACATTTGACTAAGTAAAGTTAATGGGAACTTTACCCTTTTCTGGGGGACAGTAGTCACCTCAGAAATGGAGTCGGTGGGAAGTCTGAATGACAACCCTGTGCCACTGCACAGAAGGTGCTGTGCGACACACACAAAGAAGGGGGCTACTGAAGTGGTGTACCCCAGAGCCCAGAAACACAAAAACAGGTAAAGCACATAGCAAAATACAGGTAAGAGTGGTAAAAAGCTCACACTCTTACCAAGTGGAAAAGAAACAACTCCAGAGATCCAGCAAAGCTGCTGAGGGACTCACTAGGTAAGGGAAATTAGCCATGAAATGAGAATTCTCCCTAACAATAGCCGAGGTGTCTTCATGCTGTGACTATTAAACTAGGTTCCCAGCAGCACAGGTTCAGGTAGCCCTTGCATTACAATCATCTCAGTGTGTTGGGCTTCTGAATGATTCTTAAAAAGGTAGCTGGGCCTTGTTTTTGTTTGAAAACCACCTAATCACGAGTTGGGGTTGCATGGGATATCATAATGGGTACATAGAAAGTACTGCATGGGGCAAATATGGATTTTTGCACTCTCAACTCATAACTCGGTACTATTTTAAAAATAAGAGGTACTTAAAATACCACATGTTTATACCGTTACTATCATCCTCCTAACTATATCGTGGTTATTCATTGAAACATGGGAGGTAATTCATGTAATCAAGTGCAGAAGTGGCGCACGCGGCTGGCGCACAGAGTGCGCATGCGGCAGATTGTGCCAGCCGCCAGTGCCAAAACCCATTTTGACGCACAGCGTATTCATGGATTTTTACATCCTTAACCGGCCGCGGCGCAGAGTGGCGCAGTGACCCTCAGCAGCGCCAGTTACGCCCCCAACCCCGCCCCATGCGCCCAAAACATTGCACAAATCCCCTACATGACGCAAACCAGTATACAGCCCCCAACCACGAAAACGCGCTAAAAACGCCACACAGACCTCACGCACCCGTGAAATTGCGTGTAAAACTCACCGCGCCCCCCTCGGAATACGCGTACCCTGCTCGAGCCAGCAAAATCGCATGTAAAACTCCCTGCGCACCCCTCGGAATACGTGTACCCTGCTCGAGCCAGCAAAATCGCATGTAAAACTCCCCGCGCACCCCTCCGAATATGCGTACCCCGCTCGCGCCAGCCAAATCGTGTGTAAAACTCCCCGCGCACCCCTCCGAATACACGTACCCCGCTCGAGCCAGCAAAATCGCATGTAAAACTCCCCGCTCACCCCTCCGAATATGCGTACCCCGCTCGCGCCAGCCAAATCGTGTGTAAAACTCCCCGCGCACCCCTCCGAATACACGTACCCCGCTCGCGAAATTGCATGTAAAACTCCCTGCGCACCCCTCGGAACACATGTACCCCGCTCACGCCAGTGAAATCACGTGTAAAACTCCCTGTGCACCCCTTGGAATATGCATACCATGCTCGTGGCAACGAAATCGCGTGTAAAACTCCCTGCGCACCCCTCGGAATGTGTGTACCCTGCTTGCGTCAGGTAAAATGTGTGGAAAAAGTCCCCCCTGTGGTGTGGGCTGCCTGTGGGGCATGGGGAGGGTGGATGGGCTGCCTGCGGGTCATGGACTGGGGTGATGGGATGTCTGCGGACATGGACTGGGGTGATGGTCTGCCTGCGGGGCATGCCCAGGGGTGATGGGCTGCCAGCGGGGCATGGACTGGGGTGATGGGCTGCCTGCGGTGCATGCCCAGGGGTGATGGGCTGCCTGCGGGGCACGGACTGGGGTGATGGGCTGCCTGCAGGGCATGGTCTGGGGTGATGGGCTGTCTCCTCGTTATGGTCTGGGGTCATGGGCTGCTTCCGGGTCGGCATGGTCTGGGGAGATGGGCTGCCCGCGGTTCACGGTCATGGTGTATGGGCTACCTGCGGGGCATGGGGAGGGTGGATGGGCTGCCTGCGGGTCATGGTCATGGTGGATGGGCTGCCTGCGAGGCATGGGGAGGGTTGATGGGCTGCCTGCATGTATTCCGGGGGTGCGCGTGGACGTTTACACGCGATTAACCTGGCGCGAGCGGGGTACACCTATTCCGGGGGTCCGCGTGGAGTTTCACACGCGATAGGGCTGGCGTGAGCGGGGTACGTGTATTCCGGGGGTGCACGTGGAGTTTCATAAGCGATAGGCCTGGCACGAGCAAGGTACGTGTATTCCGGGGGTTCGCGTGGAGTTTTACATGCGATAGGCCTGGCGTGAGCGGGGTCCATGTATTCGAGGTGCGCGTGGAGTTTCACACGCGATAGGCCTTGCGTGAGCGGGGTACGCATATTCCGGGGGTGCATGTGGAGTTTCACATGCGATAGGCCTGGCGTGAGTGGGGTACGTGTATTCTGGGGTGCGTGTGAAGTTTCACACGCGATAGGCCTGGCGCGAGCAGGGTACGTGTATTCTGGGGGTGCACAGGGACTTTTACATGCGATTTGGCAGTGTGGGCCCTCCCGGGTGTGCCCCCTTTCCCCATGCCCTTCAGGCAGCCAACACCACAGGGGACCACCCCACACCCCTGGGCATGCCCCGCAGGCAGCCCATCACCCGAGACCATGCCCCACAGGCATGCCATGACCCCAGTCCATGTCCCCGCAGGAAGCCCATCCACCCTCCCCATGCCCCTCAGGCAGCCTATCACCCCTGGGCATGCCCCACAGGCAGCCCATGGCCCCAGTGCATGCCCCACAGGCAGCCCATGACCCCAGTCCATGCCCCACAGGCAGGCCACATGGCACCATGCACTTGGGAGCCCTGACACATGCCCCCCACCCCACCACCAGTGACGGACACCTGCCAGCAGGCCCCGACTCATGTCCCCCACCTCACTCCCAGTGACGGGCACCTGCCAGCAGGCCCCGACTCATGTCCCCCACCCCACCCAACACGTTATCACAATCCAGACCCATGGCCCTTATGGCCACCCAAATCCCACCCCACGCCACCCCAGTCCATACACCCAACCAAGCATTCCATCCACTCCACATTGAAATCCCCATGTCATGATAGATCCCAAATAACCAGTATGCCCATGAATACGTGTCCGTCAGACCCACACAATGGCGACACATGAATGAGAAAACCCACATTGTAACATGCACGAAACCAATGAGAGAAGACCACACAAATGAAGTAAAAAATAAAAATGTATCATATACAAAACAAAATGAATGAAACGAAATCACACAAGAAAATAAATAATAAATTAAAGTCTGGATGTCTGAAATAAAGGAGAAAAAAATGAATGCTGAAATCAATAAAAATCAAAAGTAAAATGGCTCCAAAGCGTCCGTCCATAAAACAAAATCCAAAGTTCAAAGTTCAAAAAAATAATAAAACCAATCCTCCATGGTAAAAAAATAAATAAAGTTAAATCTGGTCCATAATTATATACAATTTAAAAATCAAGGGTCCATGAGCCCAACAATCCAAAGGAAACCTAATAAATAACTATTTGCAAAAAGGCGGGGAATAGTCCATGTGCCCCAAAGGAAAAAAAAAAGAAAGGAAACCTACACCTACATAACTATTTACAAAGGTGGCGGGCTAGCCCGACGGCTCACTCATTGATGTCCCGGGCCAGGGCATCATCGAACTCCACTTCAACGTCCTGGAGGCGGGTCTGTTCCCTGGCCTTGAGGTCTCGCAGGGATGCCGCCATGGCCTCCTCCAACTCCCTGCGAGTTGCCTCGAGGCACTCAGCCCACCTCAACGCCCGGCGCATGGTGTTCTCTGCCCTGACCATATTGAGCCGTGCCTCCTCCGCCCGCCGCTGCTCCGCATCTATCTGCTGGCCCAACCGCTGCCACACGGAAGACTCTCCCCATCCTGGGTCCTTCTGGCCTCCGGCCGATGCCTGCCCCTGTGATGTTGATGGCCCTGAGCCATGATTGCTCCCACTCTGAGCCTGCTGCTGCTGTGCACGTGCCCTGCCTGTTGATGCCTGCATGTCGTCCTCTTGCTTGGGTCCAGTTGGTGGGGTGGCCACCCCTGCTGGACCTCTGACTCCCGACTGTGGCAGGGATGTGTCCTCCACCAGCCTGGCCGCTGACTCAGGGGCAGCTCCACAGGGGGCCCAGGTGATACTTGGGTGGCACAGAGGATGACTGGCGCATAGGGGGTTCAGTTGAGGAGGGGGTCGCAAGACGATTCAGCACACGGAGGAACCCAGCGCTGGTGACCTGTCCTAGTAGGGTGACGCGGTCAATGAGGTATTCAAAATGACATACATTGTCCTCACGAGAACCTTGCACCTCATCCCGAATACCACGTTGGCGCAATACCATCCCAGCTAGGACAGGCTCAACACGGTCACAGATTGCAACGTCCGCAGGGAGAGGAAGGCCAGTTGTTGTTTGCGCATCGCCTCCCTGAAAACGGGTCTGGACAAAGGCATCCCTGCTGGTGCGGAATGCTGCAGTCACTGGATCGGGGACAGCATTACAAACAGGCACCTCCGCAGCGGCCTGTGCTGCCTCCTGTCCCTGCCCCTGGACTGCACCACTAGCACCAGTGAAATCCCCCCCCTCCAGGCCCCGTGCGAATGGCCTTGCACGGCCTCCTCCTCAACCGAACCCC
This sequence comes from Ambystoma mexicanum, assembly GCF_040938575.1. NCBI lineage: Eukaryota > Metazoa > Chordata > Amphibia > Caudata > Ambystomatidae > Ambystoma > Ambystoma mexicanum. The sequence continues at coordinate 157,119,587 of NC_090937.1, forward strand.
CCACCAACCTCAGCTGCCGCTACTGCTGCCAAGGAGTCCACCTCCAACCTCCACCTCTTGGACCTTCCCTTGGCAGCTGCAGCCATGGATACGGCACCAGACTCCTCACTCCTGGAAGAGATGACTATGTGGGAGGAGAGCTGGGCATTGTGTCTCCGGCTGGCGGTGGGATCCCTGCAGCTGTGCTCCACAGCACCGTTTCCGCCCTCTTCATCAGTCGACGCTGCAGACAGGGAGAGACAGAACACAGGCATCAGGGCACTGTACAATGGTCGGATACACACATGACAGTTGCACATGAGTGGCTGTGTCAAACTTCACAGATGGCATCACACTCCCTCACACTCATACCATTTGAGCCCACACACACATGCACAAATTGACAGGAATCGTGCAGCAGGCAGAAGCATCCATCCACACACACCAGCATGAACATCCGAAGGCTGGCATGACGTCACAAGCAACATGGGGATTGCCCAACACGTGCATACAGTTTGCCTTCTCTGGCATGCTGTGTCCCTGAGGCGCATGATCACTCACCATTTGGGGATCGTGTACATGCGTCAATAGGTTATTTATGTTGTTTGTCCTTTTTATATGATGCTCAAGGTGTATCCCCAACACAATGGCTGCTCACTGTGCTGTGTGCTGAGCAGTGTGTTGCAGGAGACACACAGGACATGTGTTAGGGATTTGCAGATTTGGCTTGGCCAATGTGCATGACAACAGGCATTCTGTCTTTTGTTGATGGTACCGCTGGTGGCATGCATTTGTGTATGACTTTGTATGTGTGGTAGGTTGTTGGTCAGTCATTTCATCTGAATCCATGTCAGGTATGATTGTCTCAGGCCTCTTTCGATTTATCACATATCACTTTGTATCTAATTGGTCATGTGTTGGGCTTTGGTTTAATCTTTTGCTGTTGCATGCCTTGTCATGGTGTGGCTGACAAGGGGATGTGGGTTGGGAGGGTTTGGGTGACATACCACTGATTGTCATGGCCTGTTTTGCAGGGGGGTGGTGTGCTATTCACCTTGCATGTGTTCCTTTTGGTCACACAGGATTGGTTATGTTTAAGTAGCTAGGGATGCACACAATGTAGCACGTCCGTGGCAACATTCTCAGGATGGTAAGGTTGTGACAGTTGACTGTCTCTTTGTCATCATCGATTGTCACCTGGGATGTGTCAGGCCTGTGTGCACTCAGCAGGGGTGGGAGTTTAGGTGAAAAATGTGGCCACAAGCTGAGTCCGGGCTGCCTCGCCACGTGCCCTTTCCCCTCCCATGGACAGCGCCTGTGCCTGTGGTTGGGGATGTGGGAGCACCATCATGTCCACTGGTACGCCCTGCCGTGATGCAACATTGTGCAGGACACATGCTGCCACAATGATCCTGCACACTACTGGGGGTGCATATAGTAGCTGCCCGCCAGAGCGGTCAAGGGAGCGGAAGCGTGACTTGAGCACTCCGAATGTGCGCTCCACTATGCCCCTGGTTGCAATATGGGCAGCGTTATATCTTACCTGGGGTGGTGTGGTGGGGTTCCGTATTGGCGTCATCATGTGGTTGCTCAGAGAGTAGGCACTGTCCCCTGGGGAGGTGAGGATGGTTGTCATTAGTTGGGTTTGTGTATTTGTCTGTGTGTGACATGCATGCATGTGCACAGACATTTGTACTCACCAATGAGCCATGTGTCGCCATGCTTCCCAGCTTCCAGGTCCCGGCTCAGGGTGGACATTCTGTATATGAAACTGTCATGGGTAGACCCAGGATAGTTTGCAAAGACAGAGGTGATGATTTCATGGGCATCACATCCAACCTGTATGTTGATGGAATGCCAGTGCTTGCGTTTTCGATAGATGTGCTCAGTGGCCCTAGGTGGAGGTAGGGCCACATGGGTGCAATCTATGGCACCGAGCACTTTGGGGAAATGTGCCACCCTGTAAAAGTCCTGGACCACGGCCTGCCTTTTTGCGGGTGTTCTGGGCATGTATATGTGCCTGTGGACTGAGGGGCGCACAGTCATGATTGCCAACACCTGGTGTAGGCAGCATGACTGCGTGGCCTGTGAGACGCCCCCAACTATGGCAGTTGTCCACTGAAATGACCCAGTGGCCAAAAAATGCAGGACATTGAGCACCTTTTCCAAGGGGCTCAGTGCTTGGGAGCACAAGGTGGGTGATGTGAGGTCATCCTCCCACTCAGTGACCAGGTCTAGGATGATACGAGGTGGAAACCTATACCACACTCTGATGGGTAAGCCTCAGATCCACACTCAAAGGGATGCACGAGTCGCCCACAATGATGAACAGTAAATCTTTAAGGTTTCATTATTTTTATTCAGATCACAGACTATTGAATCGTTGAATACAGAGGGTTTTCGACCCCACAATGGTGTTAGGCACCATATGGTAATTTTTGTGCATTTTAGATATGCGCAACACTATAAATTTGCTAGTTCATTTGTACATCCATTAAGTAACATTAATCTAACGAAGATGCCATGTTGTTGTTTTCCCCTCATAAACTTAACCTTCTGTCTATTGGGAATTACCTTCATTGGGTATGTACATTTTAATTTACCTATCATACATTGATTGATGATCTTCAAAAATGGCAGACTGTGATATTTGACATACATGGATTGATGTAATGTCTGTATTTTCTTTCTTTCTGAAACCACATTTGATTTATGATTTCCCTTACATGGGACGTGTGTATCCTTTGTTGTAACCCTTTTGATTTGTTTATTTATTATGATATCTGATTTTGACTGATAAACAATTAGTTGAATATAAAAGTGTTGTTAACAGTAACGCTCACCTGGCTCCCACGGAGGCGCTGGTCTGGTCTGGGTTGCTGTGGCCTCTTCATGTGTGATGTGCAGAATTCGGACCACCGATTGAACAGGACCCCCAGATCTTGCTTGTCGGGCCCGTAGGAATATCCTTCTGCAGATGAGAAAGGGGATTAACTGTCTGCTGATTAGTGTGCTTGCTCCCTCCTTCCCCCCTTCGTTCTTCTCCGATTCCTCCAAAACCCCCGGTTTAAGCTCACCTTATGGTTTGGAAGGATGAACTCTCCATCCTGCTTCTGGTGCAGGGGCGCCCGTACGTCCAGTTACTTCACTGGTTTTCAGAATGGCGCTGGCACATCCACTTTACTTTTCTGAGCGATATGCCGTAAGTATGAAGATGCAAAAGTCCAAGTGTGAGCCTCCTTTTATGTTGTCTTTTCTGTCCTTTATTTCAGGTGCAGAACAAAGGCGATGCGTTGAGGGGTTAAATTGCCGGTGATAAAGTCAGGTGAGTTAGTGATGAGGGCGACCCCTCTAAATGTCTTTATAATTCCCCAGTAATGTCTTTTGTCCTTTCCCCATAGGGGCCAGGGTGCGGTACCTGCCAAAGATGCGGCGCCGACCCGAGATGTGGAATGGTTCACCAAGAAAAGCTGGTAAGTAATATGGCTGAAAATTCGGCTTTCCTCTTGTGTTGCCTTGCTCACCTTTTGTCTCTTCTTCTCTCCCCTAGGTGCAGAGATGTGGCGACCGGTGCCGAGAGCCGCGATGGAGCCGGGCGGCGTCTCGGGAACAGGTGAGTGAAGCGCGGCGCTACAGCGAGCAACGCAGTGCTTTTAAATGGAAGTCTTCCTTCAGGAATGCTGGCGTGAAGATTCCGAATGCAGGTAAGAAGGTTGAATAAGTTCTTGATTTTCACCTTTCTCTTCTCTTATTCCCTTAAAGGTGTTCCAGGTTCGAGGTGGGCGTGGCTGGAGTCCAGGTGCAGGAGCTGACACGGTGAGCGTTCAGCTGCTGGGATGCAGAACAACGCGAAGCACGTGTGGCTGTCCAGGCGTGGCTTAAATAGCTTTGGAAGAAGCTCCAGGTGAGTATTCTTCCACAGCCCCACCCCAGTAACAAAATAGTTCCTTCAGAAAAATAGTCCCTCCTAAGCCTCATTTGGCTTGGTTCTTCATGCAGCATGGTCTGCATCAGGTGAGTGTGCAGAATGGTCTGCTTCAGGTAAGTGCACCAAACACTTCCCCTTATGAGCCTGGCGCCTATGGCGCCAGGACTGATGTCCAACATGAGCCTGGCGCCAACGGCGCCAGGACAGGGTCCAAAGAGCCCCTATAAAGGGCCGCTGGGCTTTTACCCGGGGGCGTGATGCCTGCTCCCGGGGGTGCTGGGCCTGGCCTGTGCTCCGGGGGTAGGCATCAAGACAACGCCCTGAAGAAGGTCGCTCCGAAATGCATTGGCATTAAAACAACCATACAAATATTGACCAAATCAGCTTCCTGTTTGATGAATACCTAACAGTTTCTGAAACTAACGACTCAAGAACTTATTTTGAGACTAGGTCTGAGAGCTTTTTCTAATTCTCCTTTGGATATCAACCCTTAGGTGTAAATGAACGCACAGTTGGATGAGAATCTCCGTAAAGCTTTGTATCAATAGTATATCTAACCAAATGAATAAGCTCCACAAGAGCTCACGTCTAGAGCGCCAGACTTAGCTGGATGAGCTCATCCAACTTCTTGTGTATGGTGTATTGACTTGGGGACCAGGTGTCACAGGACCCCTCAATAGTCCGGCAGCTCCACTAAATGAAAGTATCAAACTAATAAACCGAATTAGAGAATTCCTTCTCTCAGGTGGTGCCCGCCTTTTTTCTTTGCCTTCTTTCGAAAGTATTGTTCTCCGACACCACTTAGGCGAAGGCACACCTTTATTAATGTTAGAAAAGGATATTAAACTCAACTATTAAGAACTGCACGCAATAAGATGTCATATGAAGATATAGAATCACTCACCACGAAGAGAGCAGAGACGCTAGGTTTCTCTACAGAGGAAGCAAATAAGATTTTGGAACTGATTGGTGAAAATGTATTTAATAAGAACACTACCACAGATCTAGATCCTACCAAAAGGATTAAACAATTGGAATATCTGATACGAAAGTAAATTAACAGAAAGCTACACGCAGTCACCTTAGGTAGATATTATAAGAATCAACGAATACCGAGAGGATTACGGATACAACTCCGACCAACACTATGTAAAGAGAATAAAGAGTTTGTCAAGAAATGGGAGGCAATCCTAAATAGATGCTCGCTGGATTTAATTTTATTAACTATTCAAGAACTTACTGTAAATCTTCATACCATCAGTGTAGAGATCAAGGTGATTGAGAAAGAACTTTCCAGCTCATGCAAATTGAAGAAAGAAGAAATAGAAGAAATACTGGTAGACATAAATTTGAAATTGACGAAGTATAGAACTGAGCTTGAAAACAAAAAAAATCAGAAAATTCAAACGGGACACTTATGACTATGTGAATGACGAAGTGTATTCCTGGATGGATAAATATGCTCCAACAGGAAGAAGACCAAGGCAGAAAAATTCAAACACTCCAACTAGCTTGGATTCAGAGACAAGTGAGACTCGGTCGACAGAAGGGAATCCACCAACAACAAATACAGAACCATCAGAAACAAGACCAGGGCCATCAGCCAGCAGTCTTTTTAGGAAGAGGAAAAGAACCCGCAGGGGTAAGAGAAAGAGGACGAGGAGGACCACAGACATGCCTACAGCAGAACAGAACTTAGTGATCAACCTATCGTCCAGAGTTCTTAGTACAACAGAAACAGAGACACTTCAGAAAGGATTGAGTTTTGTCCCCACGTTTGATACCTCATTGTTTGAAACCAGAGTGGAACTTTATAAGCTTATTAGGAAAATGAAATTGAAAGTATTCTTCAATGAAACAGAAATACCACAAACCACACAAGAATCCCCTTACAAAGAATTTAAACCAAAAAGCAAGTTTATACCAAAAATTAATATACCAGCAGTGGAAGTTTTTGAAAAACAAGTCCTGAGGGAACTGAAGATGATCAATTTCAAGAGCACAAATCACAAGAATTTGAAACCTCACAAGTTCAAATTATTGAAAGATCTTTACAGCGATGCTTCCATAACAATCAGACCTGCAGACAAAGGTGGAGCCTTGGTGATAATAGACACTGAAGATTATGACAAAGAATGTATGCGACAACTTGCAGACACTGTTACATACAAACAATTGGACAGTTATCCAACAATTAGAATCAAGCAAAGTCTAGAGACTCTACTAGATGAAGCCGAGGAGAACGCATGGATAAATCACCATACATACGAGTTTTTGATGAATAGGAATCCACGCATTCCAAATTTATATATGTTGCCAAAGATACACAAAGATCTCACTAACCCTCCTGGAAGACCAATAGTAGCCGGAGTGAACAGTGTATTACAACAACTTGGAAGGTACATCGACTATTTCCTACAACACCTTATCCAGAAAACTACCATGTATATCAAAGATACTACGCATTTTCTGCAACTGTTGGCTACAGTACCACATTCACCGTCACAGATTTTATTTACTGTTGACGTGAAGAACCTATACATGTCCATTCCACATGACACGGGAATCAAGGCTATCGAATGGTTACTCCTGAACACAGGCGACATAGAAGCAAATAAGGAATTTATCATTATCTTATTATGCTTCATTTCCACAAACTCTTACTTTAAATACAGGAATCAGTTTTACATGCAGATAACAGGAACGGCGATGGGAGCCACGATGGCCCCCCATATGCCAATACGTTCATGCATAAATTTGAGTCCAATCACATATTGAGTCATCCAAGATGGAAACCACAATTGGCCATCTGGGTCCGATTTATAGATGATATATTTGGCATTTGGACAGGCACAGAAACAGACCTGATGGAATTTTTTACATACCTGAACACAATCAACGAAAAAAATCCAGTTTACTCATGAACATTCCAGGAACAACATCCATTTTCTTGATGTGCATGTACAATCTATGGAACATGAATACAAGACCAATATATACACAAAAACAACGGATCGTAATAATTTATTACACAGACTAAGTTTTCATGAACCAAGTTTAATCAAAAACTTGCCCTACAGTCAGATGCTTAGAGTAAAACGCATTATCAGTGATCCAAGGGATTATGATAAAGAACTTCATGAAATGGGTGAGAAGTTTTTGAAACGAGGGTACAGACAAGAAGAAATAGTAGAAGCGAAACACAAGGTGAACCAAAAGACCAGAAACGAACTACTAACAGCCACAAGAAAAGTGAAAACAGAACCCCCATTGGTATTCGTCACCAGATTTTCAACACAAAGTACTCGTATTAAATCAATCATAAAAAAGCACTGGCAAGTGTTATCTTGTGACCAGAAAACAGAGACACTCTTCAAAGAACTACCAACATTTGCCTATCAACGTAGCAGAAACTTTCGAGACAGCCTAGTGCAAACGAGACAACGTAAGAAACAACCAGACACCAAACGCATTGGAACCTTCCCTTGTCTGCACTGCGGCAACTGCAGTTATGTGTTGAAAGGATCGACCATTAATCACCCTCATACCGGGAAGAAAATCATGCTGAAATCATTTGCTACTTGTGATTCAATAAATATCATTTACGGCATCAAATGTCCCTGTGGACAATTTTATGTGGACCAATCCCAAAGAAAAGCAAAGCTTTGCTGGAACGAGCATCGCTCGTGCATACGGAACAAGAACTTAAATTCAGCTGTCGCAAGACATTGGATTAAAGAGAGACATAATTTGACTCAGATTCGATTTATGGTGTTGGAAGTAGTTCAAAGTAATGATCCTCATGAGAACATACGGACCAAACTCGACAGAAGGGAATGTTATTGGATTGAGAACTTGGGGTGTTTAACCCCACGAGGAATGAATGAAGAGATCAACTAGGCGTGCTTTTTATAAGCATGCTCGTGATCGTAAGGTTTGGAGGTTAACACCAACATGGGCATATTGTCCGAGGATTGGCTTTAATTAAAATAATGAAATAAGCAAAGTATTGATACAATGAAAGAGATATTTGTCACTACAAAGGACTTACAAAAAAGATTATCGCTGTATATGTAAAATGCATTGATTACTCACTTTGATTGTTTGTTACTTTCAATGTATGGATATTATGATGAGGTTAATATTCAGTGTGTTAAAAGTACTATGAACGTGAATTTAGTTATGTCAATACGTGTTACAACGGGGACACGGGACGCGAGGCGTTGCTACGCGGGCCACGAGCCTAGCATTAGCACACGCAGATCTGGGTTGCCATAGGAATATGTGCGCTAACCGGATCACTACTTCCATATAGGTCATACATTTTGAATCAATGTGCAATGTTTTCTCTAAACAAGAATAGATTAGCGATCGAGAATAGCAGAGTAAGAACCAAACAAACTTCACTGAATCCGGCACCGCGTTCATCCTGTCTCCCGTTTCCATGGGGATGCGGGACGCAAGGCGTCGCTACGCAGGTCTCCCGCCACATGATAGCGCACGCACAACGGGGTTGCCATAGGAACTGGTATACAAATATTTCCTTTCGCGGCACAGGCTTGCTGAAACTTTCCCCACGCTGCTTAACGTTAGCAGAGTAGATACGGCCACAGAGTGAGAAGACACAGAAGAGCACACTCTGACGGGTAAGCCTCAGATCCACACTCAAAGGAATAGAAAGGTATGCACGAGTTGCCCACAATGATGAACAGTAAATCATTAAGGTTTCATTATTTTTATTCAGATCACAGACGATTGAATCGTTGAATACAGAGGGTTTTCGACCCCACAATGGTGTTAGGCACCATAGGACATTACGAAGGTAATTTTAGTGCATTTTAGATAGGCGCAACACTATAAATTCGCTAGTTCATTTGTACAACCATTAAGTAACATTAATCTAACGAAGATGCCATGTTGTTGTTTTCCCCTCATAACCTTAACCTTCTGTCTATGGGAATTACCTTCATTGGGTATGTACATTTTAATTTACCTATCATATATTGATTGATGATCTTCAAAAATGTCGGACTGTGATATTTGACATACATGGATTGATGTAATGTCTGTATTTTCTTTCTTTCTGAAACCACATTTGATTTATGATTTCCCTTACATGGGACGAATGTATCCTTTGTTGTAACCCTTTTGATTTGTTTATTTATTATGATATCTGATTTTGACTGATAAACAATTAGTTGAATATAAAAGTGTTGTTAACGCCCTGAAGAAGGAGATTCGCTCCGAAATGCATTGCCATTAAAACAACCATACAAATATTGAACAAATCAGCTTCCTGTTTGATGAATACCTAGCAGTTTCCGAATCTAACGACTCAAGAACTATTTTTGAGACTAGGTCTGAGAGTTTTTTCTAATTCTACTTTGGATATCAACCCTTAGGTGTAAATGAACGCACAGTTGGATGAGAATCTTCGTAAAGCTTTGTATCAATAGTATATCTAACCAAATGAATAAGCTCCACAAGAGCTCACGTCGAGAGCGCCAGACTTAGCTGGATGAGCTCATCCAACTTCTTGTGTATGGAAACCTATACCTGCCATAGACCTGGTCATCAGGCATCCCAAAAAGGCTGGTCCTGGGCAAAGAAATGCGTGGCCTGGCTATTCTCCTCCTCCTGCGGTGTCCCACGATCAGTGCTGCGAGAAATGGGACATTCATCGTAGTTGTCTATACGTGTTTGTTGTTTGCGCACACTTTTATACTGCACGGGGACGCTTCCCCCTGACTTCGCGTGGCGGATGTGTTTACGCCTGTGCGTGTCTTTTGGTGTGCGCGTGTTTCCCGTATTCGATTCCATGAATACGTGTTGTTGGCGTGCGTGTGAGCGTTCCGTCTATTTCCCAGCAATACTTCCCCAGTTATGCCTTCATTTTCACGCGTTGTTCCCCATTCCGCGTGTTCCGCCCCCTTTTTGGTGTGTGCGCTACACATTGTGCGCTTTCGCTCTGCGTGTCGCGCACAGCGTTCAGGATGTTGAAGTGACGTGTGCGCCCATGTACGCCACCCACGGATTTGGCTCACATCCCGGGGATAACATGCGCAGGGCCTTCCATGAATCACTGCGTGCGCGTGCTTTTTCACCCTTGCGCCACACATTTCGGCTCACATTTGTTCCATGAATCGGCCCCACAATGTTTAGGGTGACAGCTGCCCGTAAGGTTATGTGCTTGCCATGAATAATATGTCAATGAAATGGAGAAAAACTATCAGACCATGAAAACACAATTCATGCTCAAAATTTAAAGGAATAGATCCCTTGCGTGAACTGGGTCCAACGCACCAGCACACCTTAACAATCAAAACATATTGGTGTGGTGTAGTTAAAAGATTTCAAATGCAAACTTGGGTTAGCGAATGGCTCTGTGCTCAAGCACTGCTTTGCAGTGAAGGTTTGACTCTAATACACAATCACTAAATGATAAGGAGTGGGAGGAGTTTTCTAATGAAATTATTTGATGTGTTTTTGATACTGGTCAGCGTTTTTTAACATCAACGTTCCTGGCCTGAATGTCTCTTAGATCAACATAATGCGGAGAATGCTTCAACCTGTTCCCTTGCAGCCTATGCCTTTTCTGGCTGCCTTTCCTTTACTTGGATACATTTGGAGGGGTTCTTCTTACGGCTTTTTAGCCTGAGGGACTTTAACACACTCAATAGCCTGAAGGACTCTGACCCCTAGTAGCCTGAGAGGGATCCAGTCTGAGACCTTCCTAATCTGATTGTTTTAGAATATTGATCCTTCCTAGTCTGAAGGGCACTGTCTCTGGGAACACAGTCCTCTCATGGACCTCTCTAGTCGGAGAGTTGCCAACTATGAAACTGTCTTTGTCCAATTGGTCTTTGCACTGATAGCCTACTAGTTTAATGGGCCTTTGCACTCTCCTAATCTGAAAGGGTTTGACACCCTTCTAATATGAGAGGCTTTGACTCTGATGTCATTGTAATCTCAGGGATGCTGACAGTCTCCTATACAGTGACCTGCCCGTTTTAGGGCACGGACACCTTCCCAGTTTGAGGAACGTAGTCTCTGGACCTTATAGTTCTGCGTGCTCTAACTCAGTGACAGCGTGAGGAGCTTTGGCACGGACACCTCCAACACTGAGGGGCTCTGTATTGAACACCTCTCTGGCTGAGTGGTGTTGAATCTGAGACCTTGGTAGTCTGAGTGGATGTGACTCTTGAACCCTCGTATTCTGAGGGTTTTGGGCTTGTAGCTCAACTAGTCTAACAACCTCTGCCTGAGACCTTTCTAGAGTAAGTGAATCTGACACCCTCCAAGCCTGAGACACTCAGGCTTAGAGACTCAAACGCAGAGTTCCGCTTTGTCTGAAGTGTTCCGACACTGAGACACTCTAATATCTGAGGGGAATGAGTCACAACACCTCAGATGTGATGTGTGCCAGACGCCCCTTTAGGCTACTGAGCTTTATCACAAGGGTTCTCCTAGTCCAATACAGTGTGACTCTGAGACCATCCTAACCTGAGTAGAACTTGCATTGATACCTACCATCCCAAGAAATGCATACTATAAAAGGCTTCTATTCTGAAAATGACTACAGGACTCATTATGAGTTTGGAGGCATGGTACATTTGTGGTGGTAATTTTGTTACCATCGCCTTTTTTTCAGGAACAGAATTACTCCCAGTTTTACAACACCACTGAATGTGTGTCTGGTGGTAACTTCTCCCCTTTAATACTAATCGTTGGAGGAATTGCCATGGACAGAAATAGTGCCCATCATCCATAGAGCCCTACAGTCTCCATGAAAGGGGACTAACACTGCCACACCGCCATGCTGTAATCTGGCAGTAGTTCCAACAGACCAATGGCGGTATCAGCAATCAACTTTGGTGGTAATCCGACAGAATTGTACACAGGCTCTTAATGAGGCAATGTGCCACTGATCCTCCTTGACTTCGGATGACAAGTTTATGTTTAAATGACGATGGAGCCCATGTTGCTCCGGGAGTAAAATAAATGAAAGGTGTAAAAGCCTTCTGCAAGCCTTTTACATCTTTCATTCACGTCACACCCTCTTTTCATTAATTTGCATGGTGAATAGGAGGGGTGGATCGTAAGTTACGATTCAGTCTCCCCCTTCCTATCCGCCATACAAATACACCAGCAATGGATTTTCCTTCTGTGCCAAATACTGTGGATTGCTAGGGAGTCCGTCTGCTTTTTGCACCAACAAAAAGCTGGCGGACTCCAGAGGGATCTATTGTAAACACTGCTTTCCATGCATACATGGCAGGCGGTGGTAACTCAATTTGCACAGCAGAGTGCAAAAAACGTGGAGTACAAGGGGGTCCGTGGACTTTTAACACTCCTCTTTTGCATTGCGCTGTGCAAATGAGAAAATTACACGGCGGGGACCTGACTGCGCTTTGCAAACGTAACAAGCCCCAACACGTAATTAAGAGGAGACTCGAAAATGTGCTGCAGCAACTTTAGTTTGTGAAATGATGCGGAGAGTGTGTGTTTCATTCTAAACCTTGCGAGTGCCCCATCACCCTGCAACGGTAATCCTCGATTTTTTAAGTAAAAGGGTGAGTGGTAATTCAGGCTTCCAAAGCTGGTAAACTGGGCATTTCTGGCATTTCTGGATAGCAAAAACTCTACCGGGGTCATTTTTGAATGGGTTGGAGCATACAAGTTTATACAGTTTATATAGCGCTTTAATTCAAAGAGCTTTACAATATAACAACAAGATACAATAATGGAAGAAGCAAGTTAACAGTCATGAGACAAACCAGCGAATCAATATGTAGAACAGTTTCCTTGGATATTGGAGGTGAGGGAAAGGAGAAAAGGAAGAGAGAGGGGGTAGTGAAGGGAAGGGGAACAAGATTCAATTATGTGATATTAGGTCAAGTGGATGTGAGAGGAGGGCAGGGGAGAAGGGGGGAGAGAAGGTAGGAGGTCAAGGGAGGGAATGAAGAAGAAGGGCTTTCAAGGAGGTGCGGAAGGAGGTGTATGTGGGGATGGAGCGGATAGAGAGAGGTAAGGAGATCCACTGTAGGGTGGGGGGGCAAGAGCTGAAAGGAACAGAAGCGAGAATCGGCACAAAGAGACGGGGGTACAGTGAGTAAAAAGAGGTCAGCAGAGCTGAGAGAACGAGAGGGAGTGTAGAAATAGAGGAAAGCGGAGAATGTGTTTACGCTTCTGTTTTATGCTCCAACTCATTGTCCTGAAGACACAAGCATTGCTTTACTCATCCTTGATGCGCGCGTAATGCATTTTACTCCTGCATCAGCGTTCATGCAGACGTAAAATTAATGGATTTCAATGGAATACGCCTCACATTAGCATCTGCTAATGAGCAGGAGGTTTCCTCGGAATGCATTGTATAGCCTATTTGTAGGCCGTGCTTTATATCTCCCAAAGCGAAGCGTACAACTCAAGTGTAAACGTGATCACGCCTGGTTTTACTCTTTAGTTTGATCTCTGCTTTCAGAATGACTTAAATTGAATGCAGGCAACCCAAGAGCACACAGGTGTCCCTCTGCATGCAGTTGCCGTCTGCTCTAAGATAACCACGTTTGAGTGCCGCAGGCAGGAACAATGCTGTGTGTGGAAGACAGGATTGAAAACATGGCGACGTATTCTTAGGATTTACCATCCAGCCTTAACAAATGAGACTCTTGTTGCCAAGTTACCTTTCCCGGTGTATTCCACATCGTGCTATGCCAAGAAGCTGGGATACTCAGGGAAACCTCTGGAATTGGGTTAAGAGAAGAACTGTGGGGGAAAGACCCAGTTGCTCTTGGAAACAATCGACCAAAATGATTGGTGGCTAAGGGTAGAGGATAAAAAAAGGAAGAGTCCTCAAACTCAGAATTCGGGACATATTAAGCAAAGTCAAATGGAAATGAGGAAAGATAAAGTTAGGACCAGTCATATCATCGGGGCGGGGGATCGGGGGTGGAGTGGGTTGAATGCCCGGTATCAAGTCAAGAGGCAAAGTATAATGACCCCATTCAAGCCGAATTAGCAAATCCACAGCTAATATTTTAGATCACCTCAAAAATAGCCATGTGCGACATCAGTGACATCATTACGGTAGCAGGCGTTCCTGCATGGGCAGAGCCAAGGCAAGCAGTGAACTCTTCACTGGGCAGAGTTCAAATGGCGGAGCCACTACCCCAACATGGCATCCATAAGTAGAGCTGGCTTTGGCAGGTCCAAAAGATACTGGTGTTTGTGGGAAAGGGGACCTGCTTTCATGACCCTTCCTACCATCTGTTCATCATCCTGCCATTGCAGCAATGTGGCGGCAACGTTGGAGAGTATAAGGCTGTGAGATCACGACAACAAGGGAGTGTTTGCAAAGGGAAAATTAGCCAATGCTTCGCCTCAAGCGCATCCCAAACCCAACCCATAGGAACGACTGGCGCTGTTCAGAGGAAACCGATTACCCCTATGGATAATAAGGGTCAGGGGTACAGAAGATCATCTGTAATTGGGTTATGGGAATGGCAGGGAATCTGCTGCAATTACTCTGGTGTGTCCTCACAGTCAATTTTAGCAGAAGGTGGCCTCTGCCTAGCATTGGACATGAACATTGTGTTAGAGATGCAATGTGGAGGCAGCAGGCGTAGTTAAAGAACCTTGTGAGCTGCCTGCAGAAGGCTTGGGCATGCAGAGTTCCCTGCAGTTAGAACAGGGTCTGCCTGGAAATCTTTGATGGAAATAATAGGCATTGCGAGGTGTTCTTTGACATTGTGGGTGCTGAAGTTGTTTTAGGACTTGTTATGTGCAATGTGGGTGTACAAGCTATGTGAAATATTTTAAGATACTTTTGATAAGGGTTCATGTTTTCATTATACTGAATGTTTGTTATATGAGTGTTATTTGAGAGTAGGATTTAAGAATGTGCTAATGTGAATAACCATATTAAATAAGAATACTTAGATTATCTTTGAATTACTTTTTTGCTTCTTAGCAATTTTAGTCTCTGAAAATCTTTACTCAATTGTTCTAGCCACCATACTATTTTTATAATACTTATATTTATTCTTAAGCACTTACCTGCACTGTAGATATATGTTGATGCTTGACTTTATAAAGAAAAAGTGTATATTTTGCAGGGAATATGCTGTCTAAACCTTCCTTTTTGGGCTGCTTATGTGGTACCAAATGTACCTTCGTACCACATCTATCCACTCCAAAGAGTGGGACCAGACTGCGGAGTCACACTACCAATGTGTGAATGAGAACTAACCTGGTGCGAGGGAACGCTGCACACGCACCACAGGTGGCCTTCACAGCCCTAACCGTCGGACGTGTAGAACCATCTCCTAACAGATTTCAATGCAGAAAATAGTCACCTTTATTGCCTATAATACTACCAACAAATCAGATACATCAGTACATGCGGAATACAAAACATTACGAGCAGATGTCATGCTATGTTATTGTGCATTTGTATAGTGCCTTATGTACCATTGGTATTTTCGCAAAGCGCTGTGGGTTGAACGCCCTTGGGACCGTAGTATAGGTCAGTGGAGAGAGTAGGGTATATTTATTTATTTTGAATTTATTAGTCACCTATACAGTAAGTCAATTCTGTTTCAAAGCTACCACAGGGCTACAGGGAGCGAAAATGGGATTGAAAAACAATGAATACAGTGGAAGATAAAGACAAACCTACTATACCGTGTGAGCATTCAGAATGTGCAAGTGCAGCGAGAAGAGGGGAAGTGGGGGCTAGGGGTAAGTGCTGGAATGTCCCTACTCGTGGGTGAGCAGCAGATGAAGTGCATAGTATGTTAAGTGCTTTGCGATTTGGAGCATTGGGCAGAATGTGCAAGCCTACAGGATTGAGGCCAGTGGGTGCTGAGAGGTAGGCAGAGGCTGGGGTGATTGGGTATTGGAGGCCAGGGCCCAGAGGGATAGATAAGGGACCTGGCCACCAATCACAGACTGTGAGATTAGCAGAGGAGGGATGAAGGGAAGGAGGAGGTGAAGAGGAAAGTCTTGCAGAGCTTCCAGAATTTGAGGGAGTCCTGCTCAAGACTAAGAGGAAGGGGGAGTCAGCTGAAAAAAGTGATTGTCCTCCAGTCCTCGGTTTAGCAAAACACTTTACACACAGAGAGTTGGTGGGGATGGCTAACAGCAAGGTCCTGACAGCTGGGCTAGGGAAAGTGAGATGGGTTGACCGATGCAGGTATGGTGAGGCATGACAAGTCGAGGGTGAAGGCTGGTCTCTGCTCCAAAGTTTTGTGTGCACGAGTTGTATGAGAGAGGGTAGGGGGGTCTGAAGGGAAAGTGGAGTAATTAATAGTTCTGGAAATAGCATGGCCGCGCGAGTTGAAGGGGGGTGGTCTGGTGTTTGAGGTTGAGCGGGGGCAGTGGTGGGTCGGTGTCATGGGTATCAGGCAGGTAGTTGGGGCAAGCTGGGTGGAGGCTTGGCAGGCCTGGCATAGGCACACAAACAACCCATAACAAATCCCTCCTTTCATTCCTTCCTAGTGTCTGTAGTAACTTCTGGATTACCACTCCCTGTTGCCAAACAGGAAGTGCATGATAACTCATGAGCTCTCTAGTGTTTGGGTGTGGCTGGCTATATAAGCCACACCCAAGATTCTTCCAGTGCTTCCTGTTGCTTACTGTAAGCTGTATCAGCAACACACTTGCCGTGCTCTGGATCAGCCAGCATCTGATTACCTGCTCCGGATCATCCTGCTTCTGCTTACCTGCTCCGGATCATCCTGTTTCTGCTTACCTGCTCCGGATCATCCTGCTTCTGCTTACCTGCTCAGGATCATCCTGTTTCTGCTTACCCGCTCCGGATCATTCCGCTTCAGCTTACCTGGTTCTTACTGCACGCCGCAGCTATCTCCAGTCAAGAGGGGACTTCTACACCGGCACCTGTGAAAACAAAGAAGAACAGCGTTAACACGCGCACATCAGTAACGCTGCACATACTTAGCAAATCTTCCCGCAACGCTGGAATCCAGGTTAGTTGTACGAGCGCACAAACCCCTGTAAAAGAAAGAAGAGACATTATTCATTGCGCTCGCTCCAATAATGTGGACACTTATTTAACTGTGCTCTCTCTCTCTACCCGGTGCATACTTACCAAAAGCCTCCATGCAAACTTACCTAACCACCAAGTCTCCAGTAGCGCTGAACCCGGACTTGAGGTGCTAATATCACATAATTTCTCCTGCAACATTCTCCGTGCAATGTTCACTTGTGGGAAGGACTTTCTAGCCAGTGAAGAAACTGGTGCCTTGAACTCTCGGCCTCGCTGTGAAGGCATAAAACAGCATTTGGCATCTGAACTCAGCCTACAGACATTGGCACCAAGCACATGATTGAATCGCGCCCCTGCGAATGCAGGATGGAGTGCACACCCTATTAAAGATCAAGGTATTCCTCCGGGTGAAACCAAAAAGTGTCTAAACTTAAAGACACCCCCGTTCCCTGCACACCTTACATGCTGAAATAAATCAGTCGGTTTTCAAAACATTTACACTTTTATATACAGAAATGTCAAGTTAGAACGTAAATAACAACATATATTCACTTGAATCAAGAAAAACAGATATCATATGGCTTCACATATGGCCAGCATGGAAAACAAATCAAAACAGACAGTAATGTACTCCCAACTTTGAAATACAGCTTCAAGCTCTACGCGTTTCGGGGAATAATCCCTTCTTCAGGAGCAGAAGATCTGCAATTACAGATATATATAGAATTAGCACTCATAACATCGCTCACTCAAGATTTCAACTGCCTAAACAGATTCTGCTGAAGCTATGCATTAAATGTCATGTCTACACACAAATCCAAAGAAGTTATACATGATCATGTAAAGTGGTATTATAATCACAGAAATGAAACTTGTGTGACTCCAAAGGAAAACCTCAAAGTGAATTATACCCAAGTAATAAAACATTTTTATGTACCTTATAAAGAAAGCATCGCCAAAAAATATTAAGTGTGCGTCCGTGCACAACGTGCAGAGACCAGGATCCCTGCGGAAACTCCTACAGTCGTCTTCAAAACAGTGCGGTTAAAGAACCCTAAAATGCCAAGACATATAAATACCAAAACACCAAATGAACAAACTAAACTAAAAAAAAACCTAAAGACTGAATTGAAACCATAATAAAGTGCATCTAAATCAAACCAACGGCCCCTCCGTGCAAAACAAAAATCACCAAAATCAAAATACACCTATTGCCACCACCTCTATTGAAACCTCCAAATTAAAATCACCCCATCTTAAGGAAAACCAAGCCTGTGAATCTAACCAAACCTCCACAGTGATATATTTACCTATGGCATATTCCTGCCAACCTATCACAGTGTATTAATTTCAGATGATTGCAGGGCGTGGAAAATACCGCATCAAACGTGAAGCATCCCGCCTTTTGTAGAATCGTACTGTGAAACTAATAAAATTGAACACTTAATATCCCTTTAAACACAATACATCTCTCACATAAAAGAAACGCCCAAAGGACCAAACCTTACCTTATGAGACTCCCCGTTCCACATTGAAGTAGACCGGCTCTCCTCGCATTCACCCGCACCGCTTCCAAACTGCGTATGCAGTTTTTAACGTTATTTATGCTGGTTCCGGGTGGCCACATGACAAAGTCACATGACCCTCGGATAATCAGCAATACTATCGAGTGATGCCGACTCCGTATGCTTCTAAATGCACGCAGGAAAAGAAAACCTGCCCGCAAAAAGAAGCTCAAGTTTTCTACTGCATGTAATCGGAAAATAAAGATCACTTTAAGAATAAACACTAAAAGCAAATGAAAAAATAAAGACTGCATGTTACCTCGCCCTACATGCACGCACATTTAAATAAAACAATGGAATGAAAAAACCTAACAAAAAATTAACAACAATGTGCCAATAACAATTGAAATGATAACCGCTCACCTAAATAGTGCCAAAACACAAAAAAAAGGGGAGGGGGAAAAAAAGGAGAAGAACAAGTTTCCAATGAGGAACCAACATAGAAGAAAGACTCTAAACTAATACATTAACAAAATACTACTGAACTACTAATCATAAATAAACTACCTAGAGAAAAACGCAATGCAAAACAAAATTAATAATGACTAAAATCAACCAATATATACCCAACCAGGGAAATTAAAACCTAGGAGCTGAACACCTACAAACTCGTGCTGATCTTGAACTAACCAACCACCAACTCATAGATTCACCTCGAAGGAATCACCCAGTATACAACTCTGGGAGCAAACAAACCACTACATGAAACCTAGACCTCATCTATTTATGCATATTTAGAGACATGAACCTTTTTCCTTTTACAACCATACCAATTATCCTAAATTAAACAATTCAAGGAGAACTCCTCATTGAGACCTCTTGGAGATACAGTATCCAAGAGGTCAATCCAAAACATCTCTCTCTGAGACAACATTCTCGTGAAGTCACCTCCTCTAGGGGGTTTCTTCACCACCTCCAAAACATTAAACCTTAATTGCGCAATAGTGTGTCTGAACAAATTAAAATGTCTAGCTACTGAAGATTTTACATTATTACATCTGATATGGGATTTATGCTCAGTCAATCTTTCACAAGCCGATCTGGCTGTCTGTCCAATATACATCAACCAACACGGGCACTGAATGCTGTATATCACCCCTATGGATCTGCATGTGGCAAAATCTCGAAGCTTCATTTTCTCACCCGTATGTGGGTGAAGAATATATTCTCCTTTAGCCACATTATTGCAGTGATTGCATGTCAAACAAGGGAATTGTGGGATGTATTTACCCATGCATCCGAGCCCTACCTCAAAACTGTGCAGTACTGACATGAAAACATCATGATGGCCAGAGCTTCCCAGAAAATGCACAGGGAAATGCAGGAAGAATAGGCTGCCACCCATTTTTGCCGATGTTATGGGCACAGAAGGACACTGCCTAAAACCACCATTGGACTACCCGCACAGTAGTCTGAAACCATTGGGAATGGCAATGCTGATTGCCAAATGCAACTAGAATTGTGGGGAATTCATTCTTAAATCCCAAAAATGGGTGCAGTACCAGTACTCACCACTATCCAAAAGCCGGCAATTTAAAACAACACCAGATTTTACTTTTTTGTAGAAAACTGAATAAATGAACCCAAAACATGCCAAAGAACGACTTACTGAGAGGTGGATACAATGTAAAGTGATATTCTGAAGTGACTTGAAGGTTTATAACAAGACTGGCTGAGCTGTGGATTGCAGCAGTTTAAGTTGCACTGGATTTAAAGACACTAAAATCGAAAATGTTTAGATGAAATGAGTGACCTATGTTTGGTGTCACATGCCTTTGTAACTGTTGAAATGCCATAGTTTTGCACTTAGAATCAGCATTCTAGCTGCATATGTAAAAATGTTTAGTTTTATTTGAATGCAGGAACTGGGGAACAAAAAGTGACATTTTATCTGAAACTGGCTTAAAGAGATTCCAATTCTGCCTGGCAACTACCCCCATCAGGAGTGAAACTTGAGTCACAGCTGTGTTCCCAGGCCTAGCTGCCCTTTTGCTGCTCACACTAAGGATATGCCATCTATCTGATAATTGAATTACCTGTGCTCTGCAGGAGAGTGAACAATGCAACTCCCTTCACCCAGGCAGAGGGTTTATTGAGAGGATCATAAATGGCTTCCTCTTGAACAATGAGCCTCTCCTGACTCAGGCAAAGGTTTTATTACAGCAGTCGTAAAATGTAGCTTCCTCTTGGCAGAAGCTGGGAGGAGCACTGCCTGTGAGAGCAAGCTGGCTTGGCAGAACTGGATAAACCAGTATTTCTACCTTGTGCTGGGAGGAAACCACACCCCTTTGGAGCCAGAACATAACTTTAAAAAGATGGATCATTCATAGAACGGACATGTGAAAATTTTATAAATGACACCATAACTCTTGTGATTTTTCTGCCCACAGTTTAAGAGGTTTTTAGAACCGGTGGTATGTTCAGGGGGGGTGTCAGCGGAAAAGTGGATATTACTCTAAATGTATGCATGTTAAAAGTCTGAAACTTCATCAGTTAATGTCCATACTCCCTGCGCACATGTATGTAAAGTTGGGTCAATGTCAGAAATTGAAAAATCAGTTAAAAAGTCAATTATGTGCCATTTCTGAATGCAAGCTCTTAGAAACAGCAGATTTGGACAGAGACATGGCTAAATTCAGCCACACCATGTATATGTAATTTCAAGCAACTGTGTAACTGTGAAATATGTCTTTTATTATCAAATATAGAATGTGTGCAATCTGACAGAGCAGTGTCCTATCTGCAAGCCATAAAATGACATCCCTCTGACTCACAGTTCATTCCCCAATCAAATGATAAATGGAAGTTTGACCAATTAGAAGCTGAGAGAGAGGTAGGGTCAGTGATGCTAGAACACACCCACATTCTAAACACATAAAAGCAGACAGACAGGACAGATAGGGACCTTCAATTCCATCTGCATCGGGACGCTCTGCCGGAAAAATCCATACTTACCTCCATCAACCTCCAGAAAGCCAAACTAGAGACTTCAATCTATCCAGAACTAAGAGATCAGACCAGAGAGAAAGCAGTGCTGTACCCAGAGAGACCCAGACCAGCAGAGAGAGCTGACCCAGATCACTGTGAAGTGCAGAGGCCAGACCAGACCAGACCAGAGTCCAGTTTAAAACCCTGACCAGATCCATGGCGAGGCCCATTTCACTCAAGAATATAGTGTGAGTACCTAGAAAACTGTGCAGAACCAATCTCCTAGTTAAAATAATATAATTCAATCCTATTTTAATCTAAGTAGAACTGTCTCCTAACTGTCACCTGTCATTTGCAAAGCTGTCACTTGTCATTTCCTAGTTGCAAGCTGCACGTGTCTTTTTGAACTTTAAAATTTCAAATCTGAAAAACGACCTTTATTTAATCGCTCATATCTCCGCAACCGTTTGTGCTAGAGACTTGCAGTAACTTTCATTTGGAAGATGAGATCCTAGGCTTTCCTAGGACCCCAAAACGATAGAGATAGTCCTTGTGGTTCCTCTGTAATAGCGCTCGGCGCATCCGCGAAATTTGCCGCGATTTACAAATTTCTTCATGTTTAAAAACTGCTGCTGCTTGCCTTCCATTTGCCAGAAATTCGTTTAACCTGCTAATCATTCCTGAATCATTGCAAGAGTGAGCCTGAGCTAATATTAACTAGATATCACTCACCCTGAACCTCTGAAAGGGAATTAAAGGCATTTTTAGCATATTTTTTAATTCATTGCCAGCACATATCAAAGCAATTTGGGCCTGTGTTTTCAAACTTCTGTAGTCTAAGCTTGCTGGGGTGAACTGATTTACATTGATTGCATTTCTGAGAACTGTGTGTTTTCCTTCCATTTCCTTGCCTTGCATCAAGGGGGGGAGGGGATTGCCAGAGAAAAGTGATTACATTGTTTGGTTGAAATCATATTGAGTATTTTCTGTACTGCATTCATTGAATATTGCATCCACCTGAGCTTACATAAAGCATCCTCTACCACATTATACTTTTGTTCCTATTTACCAGTGTGCTACCTTATCCATTTCATGTCAACTTATTAGTGATTATAAGAAGTGTGCTAGTGCCAGATTCTCCGTTGTTGATCTTTATCATATCAGATTAAGTGTGCTATTCAATTATTAATTTATTATAAAGTGTGATATATATATATTTTAAATTATCAAATAAACCTTTTAAACTTGCAAAACAGAACTACTTCTTGGCTCAGTGGGGTCAGGGGGATTCCAAGAGAGGGGTGTTATATAGGGGTAGTCATCCAGAACGCATGAACTGGACATAAAGATATATCAATAAGGGTTTCCATTCAGTATCCCAGACTAGGCGTTGACTTAGCTGTAGTGTTGAATTGAATCCCCTTACAAACTGGGGGCTCGTCCGGGATCGTTTGGGTTAGAATACCACTTGTGCAGCTTAATACAGTGTGCCAACTGACGGGATACATACATCCGGTCGGATCACCACGCTGCATTACGCTGTGAAGCATTCCTCAAAAGGGACACTCCAAGAAAAGTTCTGTTCTGCAAAAATAAAATACTAACTTCCGTAAGTCAGGACAGAGACCAATCTCTAGAATGACGACCTTAGTAGACATGAAAATAGCCAGAGAGCACCTCTTGCATAAGCTATTTGTGAGAGGTGAATGGACTGAACAGGGCCAGGATGCCTGGTTGCAGGCCATCACGCGACAGGTCACTGAAACAGGGTCAGACTGATGGAGAGACCAGGGTCCATTACATGTGGCCCTGAGTGAACTATATATGGCTCCTAAGGCCAAAGATGAACACGACAAGATTGTTAGGATAGCGGCATACCTGTACCTATATATGGGAGACATGCAGGATAGATGTGCTGAAAGCCAAAATCTGGCAAATAGGCAACAGATGGCGTTAGAGAAGGTCCAATCTGACCTGGTCTCTTCTGAGCAGAGGCTGCAGAGGAGCCAGGAGTCAGAAGATGATAGTAGGCAGCACATCATTAAAATAAAGAAGGATATGGATGTGCTGCAACAGGAAAAGGTAGAACAGGATACCAGATTTCTGGCCTTGCAGAAGGAATACCAAGAAGGTTTGGACTCCCTACTGCAAAACCAGAAAAAGCTGGAGCAACAACTGGACTTCAACATGGTATGTGCTGAGCAGGTAGTCACCCTGCAAGGCCACCTAGATAGAGTGAAGGCAGAGAGCAACAAACTAATTCTGAAAGACCTGGATACCCAGGCAGAGTTTGATCAGGAGCGCCAGAATGCTGGTGCCTTCCAAAGGCAAAGGGACGACCTGGCGGCACAGATGCAGGCTCTTAGTCAGGAAAGGGATACCTTAGGCCAGGAAGTCTGCCATTTAAAAAGAAAAATGGAAGAAAATCACCTGGCCCACCAGGGACTGGGTGACCTCCAAAAAGAACACCAGAACTTGCTAGAGCACACCAGGAGGGTGGAGGATGCTCTAGCAAGAAAGGAGCAGGCCAATAGGGACACAGCTCAGGAGGTAACCCTCCTGCAGCAAAGACTGGCCCAGTTCTCCAGGACCAACCAGGAAGTACAGAGGGAAAATGAGGCTCTCTGCCAGCACAATGAGATGCTCCAGCAACAGGTAGCGATGCAGGAGAACCTGATAGAGTCGAGTAAGGCCTTAACAGAGGAACTGAAAGCACAAATGCAGGCTCTTGCATTGCAACAGGGAGCAGGGGCGGATAGAGATGAGGTCCGCTGGGAAAGAGAGACTCCTGACCATAACCGCAGGAGCCCTAACACCAGGGGCCTTCATCTTCCCCAGTCCCTGGACTCTACCACCCCCATGTCCCCTGGCGCACATGAGCACAGGGCTGCAGGGATGGCAGATTACTATCCAGCTAAGAGTATGGGGCTCATAGGCCAGTACCACTCAGGAATGGAGGGGTGGGCATCCGGGTATGGGCACCCAAGTACAGTACAGTTCAATGGGGAACCCCAGGAGAGTAGGCCCATTAAGGGCATCCTGAAAACCTCTGCCCAGTTAGGTCAATGGAGGGGGTACCCATCAAATCCTGGCAGCAAGGAGGAATCTGAAGACTCCTCTGAACTGCGCAGGACACAGGAGACCAGGTCCCCACATTCTGCCAGCCATTCCCAGGCTCGCAGAATCCGGGAAAACCTGGAAGATCAGACGGGAACCTCTGGGAGCAGTGCCTCTGAGTCCGAGGATGAATGGACAAGGGTTACCCGAACCAAAAAGGCCAATAAGGCAAAAAGGGCCTTGCTTAAGGACCCCTTAAAGCAGATTAAGGCGATCAGGAGCGTCATCACGCCTTACCATAAGAACGCTAAGTATTCTGTTTGGGAGCACTTAGAGTTGTTTGAACAAATGATGGAGGCTTTCCATTTGAAGGACAGCCAAAGCTGTATTCAATATGCAAAGTGGACATTCTCCCCTGAATACTCCAGTTTCTTTGCGGGGTTGGAGGACCAAAATCATTTAAGATGGTCCACCTATAAGGCGGCCATCTTGAAACATTTTTCTGTTCACAGAAATCCTCAAGAGGCTCGCAAGGCAGCCTACAATTTACAATGTGGGGAGGATCAGGCCCCACAAGAATTTGTGCAGGAGTTAAAGCGTGCTTTTGCACAGACCACAAGAAGGGTGCGCACGGATAGCAGGGAATTTATTAATACGTTTTTCCATGCCTTGCCCAAATATATCATGACCCAGCTCGTGAGGGATTTTCACGAGAAAAGATCTTTAGACTGGGTCATTGAACAGGCTACCCGGATCTATGAGGTGCAGAAACCGGTAGATAGCAAAAGTAATGCCCAGAAAAACCCCAAAGCCAACAGCACCCCTGCTGCTGCCAAGGTGGCAGAGGTAAAGGTCACCCCCGTTTTGGATTTGGAGATGGGGGGGCCTAAAAACCTACCTGCACCTAATAATGCTAGGCCCAGAAGGTCCTCGGGTCAGTCACAGACAGGGAGCCAAGGAGGCAGCCCCACAAATGGGGTCCCTCGCTCTCCTGATTATGTAAGTCCCCGTTACAAGGGAAATCGACCCATCCTGGGTTATGTGTGGACTCCTCCAGCCCAAGGGGGGGGATCCAGCCAAGCACCTAACCCAGGGAACTTCCCTCCAAACTTCCCACAGGAGGGCAGAAATTTACCAAACCCTGGGCAGAACTTTTTCCCCAGATATCCACCCGACTTTCAGCCCCAAAACCATCCATCCTTCTTTCCCCAATTCCCTGAGCCCAGACCACTGAATCCGGGAGAGGGGAGGCCAAGGGTGGAGGGGTACCCAAATCTTCCCAACCAGGGGTACTACCAGAGGAGGGACAGCTACCCTTCCCGGGATCAGCCCAGGGGAGAAAACAGGGCCCCGTATCAGCCTGAGCGGGTTTCCCAGTTAGAGCGCCAGGTTCAAAACATGGCGCGGGATATGGGTCATATACTGAGGGCGCAGCAGAACCCTCAGATCAGCATGCCGGCACAGAACGCACCCAACTCTGGACCTGGTGCTCCAGAACAATGACGGGGGCAGCACCCCGATAACTCACCGGTTCCCAGGGAGGAGGCACAAGGGGAAGGGGGGTGTAAAGCCTTGGAGGAAGCCTCCTTCCTCACTTGTAAACAGCCCCTGGAAACCCAGGAACCGGAAACAAAATCTCTTGCCCCTGAAAGTCTGCCTCCTAAGGAGCAGAGGGGGGGTAGGAGAAACCAAAGACCCAAACAGACTCAGTTTGAGGAGGAGGTACAGATCTTCCAATTTGAGGGAGAGGGATCCTCAGAGGATCCTGAGAAAAGGATCTTCTCCTTCAGAGAGGGGGGAAC
Organism: Ambystoma mexicanum; assembly: GCF_040938575.1. Classification (NCBI taxonomy): domain Eukaryota; kingdom Metazoa; phylum Chordata; class Amphibia; order Caudata; family Ambystomatidae; genus Ambystoma; species Ambystoma mexicanum. The sequence continues at coordinate 157,145,852 of NC_090937.1, forward strand.
TCTTCCCAAAGAAAAATGGGTCCCTAGGAATGCAAATCCAGACTGGGGAGATGTGGAGACTGAGCTACCGCCGCCCACCATCTCATCCCAGAACCAACAGCAAGAAAATCCCCTGGTTCAAACCCATCCTGGTGACTGCCTCCAAAAAGGGGGGGGCGGCCCAGAACCAGAGCCAGGGGAACCCACAATGGCTCTGATCTCCAGTTGCCAACTTTTTCTTTCAGATTCCCAAGGCTCTCCACAGAATTCTGCCCAAAATTCTTCTCTCGCGATGTCCAAAACCAGAAAATTAGCCCACCAGTTGTCCAAAAATGTACATTATCTGTGCCCCCTTGAGGAGAAGGAGGGAAGATATTATGCCCCGGTACAAGTACAGGGGCAGGGTACAATCTCGGCACTGGTGGACACTGGATCTCAAGCTACCCTTCTGTCCAGAAGGGCCTTTGACGAACTGAATACAGGAAGGGGAGAGAATTACCAAATTCCTCTCACCTCTCTTCCTGGACAACTACAGAACTTTGACGGGAAGGAAATTCCCGTCGAGGGGACGGCAGACTTGGACATTAAAATTGGGCGACACAAGTTGAAACACCCGGTCATAGTTGTGACCCCAGAGGGCACCCCTTGTTTACTAGGGAATGACCTCCTGAGAAGGTTGTCACCCCTAATAGATTGCGTAAACAAGGTCCTCTGGACCCAGACTAGCCGACCAATAAAATTAAAACAGAGTGTCAACCATGTTAGTTTAAACGGCACATGCCACATGGTTGAACAAAAATCTGACCAAGTAGAATTTCACTTCCAGAACAACCAGATTCCAGACGTGACAGTAATAGCAGTAGGACAACAGACTAGTGATGGGGGGTCCTCTCTATTTCTGAAAATCAACCTTCCTTCCAGTTTAAGGTGGTATTCCACGCTGGAAGGAAACACTCTGAAATTCTATACCAATCCACAATCTGAAACTCCCACTCCTATAGTCCAGAAAGATGTGAAATCAGCTCAGAGCCTGGCTGATATTCAGCAAATTGGAGAGCAGTTGTTCATCCCAGTTCAGTTAAATGATGGGAAGGACTCTGTTCTCGCTCGAGTGTGTGTGAACAACGGTAAGAGCTTCATCAGCGAAGCCATGTTTCGCCAACTCCCAAAAGATCCAGCCATTCCCACCTTCAAACTGATAGACAAATGGGAAATGGACCTGGAAGCACCTAATTCCAAACATCTCCTGCCAAGCAGGTGTATGCTCAAAATCTCCATTGGCAACAAGAGCATAGTCCACAATTGTTGGGTCGTGCGAGACGTCCCTGCCGCCTTTTACTTAGGCAGTGACATTCTCAATCGCTTTGCCATTAGTTTGGACCTAATAAACTTCAAAGCTTGGTCCCGATTAGCGGATAATCCCATGGGCTTTGATGATCCAGAAAAAGCATTTAGGTCAGCTCAATTGCTACCTTATGCAGTTGAAATTCAGGTTAAAGAGGAAGTCACCATCCCAGAAAGGACCCGACAATTCTCCCTGGAAGTGAAAGTTAAAAGGGGACAAGAGTTGAAAAACCCTGATGCTTACATACATCTAAATGCTTCTCTCCAACAGCAAGGGTTGGGGGTAAACCCAACACCATTAGTCAACATAGAACATGACACTATTCCAATAGAGGTGGATAACAGCGACTTAAAGAGTATTACTCTAGCCACAGGCACCATTATTGGAATGGCGGTTGATGACCGACATTTTTCCATCGACTTAGTAAATGAACTGTTAGGACCAATCCCCAAGGACTGCTTTGACAGTGACAGTGATGACAATACAACACCAGACAGGATCTTTACCCGGCATGGGGGGAACTTCCTGGTGTACACTTCTTGCCCCTATGGTAAGGAAGATGTGACTTGTGACTTCAGGAGGGATGAGGTGATTTTCCAGGTCCATGAGGGCTGCCTTTCCCACCTGAAGCCTCCGGTCCAAATCAGCACTCTGACCAGGGACTTCTCCACCCAGCTGGAGGAGGCCGCGGAGATAGCCAAACCAGAAGTCTTTCCAGGCTTCAGGCAGATGGTGGAAGAGAGAGTCAACCTAGCTGATGCCTGTGTGACTCTGGAACAAAAGCAAAAGTTGAAACAAGTTTTCTTGGATTTCCAAGATCTCTTTGCGGTAGACTCATATGACTGTGGTCGCACTGACATCCACACAACAACAATCCCCACGGACCCTGGCATGACTCCTGTGTTTGTGAAGCAATATCGCTTGCCTCTCGCATCAATGGAGTCCCTTACTGAAATAATTAAGAACCTTGAGTCCCGGGGAATAATCCGTCCAGTCCACAGCACCTTCAACAATCCGGTGCTGGGAATATTGAAGCCAAACGGCCAGTGGAGACTCTGCGCCGACCTCAGGGAGCTCAACAAACGGGTCCATACTTCCCGATGGCCTCTGCCCTACATTGACCAAGGGCTGGCCCAGATCCAGGGGTCACAGGTATTCACTGCAATAGACCTGACCAATGGGTACTGGACCGTGCCTGTCAGTAGGGAGGACCAATACAAACTGGCTTTTACCTTTGGGGGCCAGCAATACACATGGACCCGGACTCCCTTCGGATACCTCAACTCCGGCAATGAATTCAACATTTCTCTACACAAGGCCATGCCTGACTTGGGTGCAAGGGGTAACCTGGCTTATGTAGATGATGTCCTCATCAAAAGTTCATCTGTGGAGGAACACATAGCGGAGATCCGTTATGTTCTGACACAGTTGAGGGCCGCCAGAGCAAAACTTTCCTTTCAGAAAGCACAGTGGTGTAGAACCCGTGTTAATTTCTTGGGGCATGAGATTACTCCTCAGGGTCTCTGTCCCCAGGAAAAGAAAGTGGAAGCACTTCAGAAACTGAAAGACCCCACAACTCTGCGGGAACTAAGGAGCCTCCTTGGACTGACTAATTACAGTAGAAAGTTCATTGCGGGCTACGCAGAGATCACCAGACCCCTGATTCATCTCCTGAAGGGGGGGTCAAGTGGGAATGGGGTCCAGAACAAGCCGAGGCGGTAAAACAACTCAAAAGAAGCCTCTCACAAGCGCCTTGCCTAGCTTACCCTGTCAGAAACAAGGAGTTCTTCCTGGAGACGGGGTTCTCTGATACGTGCTTGACGGCAGTATTATACCAAAAGCATGACAAGGTCAATAAAGTAATCTCCTATGCGAGCAAAACTTTATCCTCTGTGGAGGAAAAATTCAACGATTGTGAGAAGGCACTCCTGGCAACGGTGTGGGCATTGAAGAATTACCGCCCGTTTATCCAGGGGGAACACATCATAGTGGAGACTCCACACCAGCCTCTGCAATATCTCCAAAGTGACAGAATCCGGGCCGGAAATGTGAGTAATTCCCGAATTACTTCCTGGATTCTGTCAATGCAAGGCTTTCCTGTGGAGGTCAGATATGGCCAAAACAAGAAGAGTCCCCTCGCGCAAGGTCTGGCTGACTTGCATGATTGTGCCAGAGAAAACTGTCTCGAGGACGAAAGTCTGAAAATCAAGGACAACATGGAGGCATACCTTAATTCCCCACACAAAGTCTTTGAAGAAGACAAGTGTGAGGGAATGCCCACTGTGTATGTGGATGGATGCTCTTACCATGTTGACAACAACGGGGAGAAAGAACTGGTGGCCGGCGTAGGGAATGCATGGGTGAATGAGTCCCCAGAACCCTCCGCTGGATACAAAATTGGTCCCCGAAGTAGTCAGGTGGCAGAATTGATGGCTGTGCATCAGGCCATCCTCACTGCTGTCCAGCATCAACTCCACGAACTGGTCATAATCACAGATTCGGATTATGTACGGAACGGGTTCGTGGAGCACCTGGTTAATTGGAAAACCAGAGGCATGTTATGTGCTAACAACAAACCCTTGAAACATGGGAAGTTGATCCAAAACATTGATGATCTGGTCACCTCGAATGAGATGACCATCTACTGGAAAAAGATCAAGGGTCATTCCAAAGTAGAGGGACCAGACAAAACTGGAAATGACTTAGCTGATCAGCTGGCCAAAACCGGGGCCATCCAAGGGGATCTAATTGAGATTGAGTCCCTGTTGGGGGAAATCCAGGTCACTGCTATCACTAGGTCCCAGACAAATGCTCACAACGACCTTTCAATTGCACAATGGAGTAAGGAGACCCCTGATGCTGATTTGATTACCGCTCAGAAGGGGGATCCAATTATTGGTAAATTTTACCAGCACCTTGAGGACCCTGAGAACTTTGCCCCTGACGGATACCGATTACATTGGTAAAGAGGACCTAAGAGTGTTGATGAAATGTCCAAAAATGTTCCGAATCCAAGACGGTTTGCTGAGAAGGAAATCCAAAGCTGGCCACGATCAGTGGGTGGTTCCTACCTCATTCCGAAGCCTGATGTTAAGTCACGCCCATGATGCGGCCACTGCCGGTCACAGGGGGTTTCACACAACATTGGAAATCTTAAGAGAGGTTGCATACTGGCCACACATGGGGCAGGACCTCGACCAATACTTGAAGGGGTGTCTTGTGTGTGCACAATTTCAGCCATCATCCCTCACGCACCGGGCACCTTTACAAAAGAGGGGAATGACACTCCCATGGTCAGATTTACAAATTGACTTTGTAGGCCCTGTGATTCGCTCGGCTAGGGGGAATAAGTACATGTTGACTGTGACATGCTTGTTTACCAAGTGGGTGGAATGTCTCCCAGCCCCAAATTGCAAGGCAGAAACTGCAGCTGCCTTGATGATTAACCACATCTTTTCCCGTTTTGGTCTACCTCAAAGGATTGAGTCAGACAGAGGTAGCCACTTCACCAGTGAAGTAATGACAAAGATGTGGGAGATACTGGGGGTCAAGAGAAAGCTACACATTGCTTACAGGCCAGCTTCTTCTGGGGCAGTAGAGAGATATAACCGAACAATTGTGAGCATATTAAAGAAGTTTGTGGCAGATTCTGGGCCAAGTTGGGATATCCGATTACCTCTGGTCCTAATGGCCATCAGATCTACCCCTTCATCTGCAACCAAAATGTCAACATTTGAGTTGATGACTGGGCGCAAGATGGTGCTTCCTCAGCATTTGCTCTACAGGACCCAAGAGCAGACACTGATAAATGCCTCCACTACTCATGAGTATGTGGAGAATTTAAGGAAACACCTCCAACATGCTTTTGCTTATGCTCAGCGGAATCTAGAAAGATCGGCTGATAGCATGAAGACCCATTATGACCTGAAAACTTCCAGGAAGGAATATCAGGTGGGAGACCGGGTCTATCTATACAACTTCCAAAGGAACCAGGCCAAGCAGCGCAAATTTTTGCCTACATGGAAGGGACCCTTTGAGATCGTCGATAAGATCTCCCCTGTGGCCTACAAGATCCGCATCCCCAAAGGCGGTTCGGCAGAGGGGGAAGACAAGTGGGTCCACATAAACCAGTTGAAATGTTGCCATCCCAGGCACACTCTGCAACAACTGGAGGAATCCTCTGGAATCCTAGCGGGTATTATATCAGACTAATTCAGTTCCAATCATAAAACATACCACATCTAGTCTCTAACATACTGTGATTTGTATGAAACTGTCTCTTAGTCATACTGTTTTTTTTCAAAATAAGAATGTAATGTTTCGTGATGATGAAATGCATATGCTGCCCCACTATCTCAACGGTGGTGGAAAAACGTCTATGAATAGGTATTGCCGCTCTTCCTTTGTCGTCCTAGGAGAAAGAAAACCTTGACACGGGCCAAGGAGGACGATCCGGAGACCGGGAGCTGAGACGCAACGGGCTCGGGGTACCGCCCAATATTCCCATCAGGACCGGCGAGGAGAACCGATCGATCCGACCGGATGGAGGAAAAGATGCTGAACTGTGCCATCTATTGGAAGAAGATGAGGAAACATCCCAGATCTTGCGAGTCCCATCAGTGAAACCGAATGGCCATCGCAAGAGGGGGGCTTGTGGGATGTATTTACCCATGCATCTGAGCCCTACCTCAAAACTGTGCAGTACTGACATGAAAACATCATGATGGCCAGAGCTTCCCAGAAAATGCACAGGGAAATGCAGGAAGAATAGGCTGCCACCCATTTTTGCCGATGTTATGGGCACAGAAGGACACTGCCTAAAACCACCATTGGACTACCCGCACAGTAGTCTGAAACCATTGGGAATGGCAATGCTGATTGCCAAATGCAACTAGAATTGTGGGGAATTCATTCTTAAATCCCAAAAATGGGTGCAGTACCAGTACTCACCACTATCCAAAAGCCGGCAATTTAAAACAACACCAGATTTTACTTTTTTGTAGAAAACTGAATAAATGAACCCAAAACATGCCAAAGAACGACTTACTGAGAGGTGGATACAATGTAAAGTGATATTCTGAAGTGACTTGAAGGTTTATAACAAGACTGGCTGAGCTGTGGATTGCAGCAGTTTAAGTTGCACTGGATTTAAAGACACTAAAATCGAAAATGTTTAGATGAAATGAGTGACCTATGTTTGGTGTCACATGCCTTTGTAACTGTTGAAATGCCATAGTTTTGCACTTAGAATCAGCATTCTAGCTGCATATGTAAAAATGTTTAGTTTTATTTGAATGCAGGAACTGGGGAACAAAAAGTGACATTTTATCTGAAACTGGCTTAAAGAGATTCCAATTCTGCCTGGCAACTACCCCCATCAGGAGTGAAACTTGAGTCACAGCTGTGTTCCCAGGCCTAGCTGCCCTTTTGCTGCTCACACTAAGGATATGCCATCTATTGATAATTGAATTACCTGTGCTCTGCAGGAGAGTGAACAATGCAACTCCCTTCACCCAGGCAGAGGGTTTATTGAGAGGATCATAAATGGCTTCCTCTTGAACAATGAGCCTCTCCTGACTCAGGCAAAGGTTTTATTACAGCAGTCGTAAAATGTAGCTTCCTCTTGGCAGAAGCTGGGAGGAGCACTGCCTGTGAGAGCAAGCTGGCTTGGCAGAACTGGATAAACCAGTATTTCTACCTTGTGCTGGGAGGAAACCACACCCCTTTGGAGCCAGAACATAACTTTAAAAAGATGGATCATTCATAGAGCGGACATGTGAAAATTTTATAAATGACACCATAACTCTTGTGATTTTTCTGCCCACAGTTTAAGAGGTTTTTAGAACCGGTGGTATGTTCAGGGGGGTGTCAGCGGAAAAGTGGATATTACTCTAAATGTATGCATGTTAAAAGTCTGAAACTTCATCAGTTAATGTCCATACTCCCTGCGCACATGTATGTAAAGTTGGGTCAATGTCAGAAATTGAAAAATCAGTTAAAAAGTCAATTATGTGCCATTTCTGAATGCAAGCTCTTAGAAACAGCAGATTTGGACAGAGACATGGCTAAATTCAGCCACACCATGTATATGTAATTTCAAGCAACTGTGTAACTGTGAAATATGTCTTTTATTATCAAATATAGAATGTGTGCAATCTGACAGAGGAGTGTCCTATCTGCAAGCCATAAAATGACATCCCTCTGACTCACAGTTCATTCCCCAATCAAATGATGAATGGAGGTTTGACCAATTAGAAGCTGAGAGAGAGGTAGGGTCAGTGATGCTAGAACACACCCACATTCTAAACACATAAAAGCAGACAGACAGGACAGATAGGGACCTTCAATTCCATCTGCAGCGGGACGCTCTGCCGGAAAAATCCATACTTACCTCCATCAACCTCCAGAAAGCCAAACTAGAGACTTCAATCTATCCAGAACTAAGAGACCAGACCAGAGAGAAAGCAGTGCTGTACCCAGAGAGACCCAGACCAGCAGAGAGAGCTGACCCAGATCACTGTGAAGTGCAGAGGCCAGACCAGACCAGAGTCCAGTTTAAAACCCTGACCAGATCCATGGCGAGGCCCATTTCACTCAAGAATATAGTGTGAGTACCTAGAAAACTGTGCAGAACCAATCTCCTAGTTAAAATAATATAATTCAATCCTATTTTAATTTAAGTAGAACTGTCTCCTAACTGTCACCTGTCATTTGCAAAGCTGTCACTTGTCATTTCCTAGTTGCAAGCTGCACGTCTTTTTGAACTTTAAAATTTCAAATCTGAAAAACGACCTTTATTTAATCGCTCATATCTCCGCAACCGTTTGTGCTAGAGACTTGCAGTAACTTTCATTTGGAAGATGAGATCCTAGGCTTTCCTAGGACCCCAAAACGATAGAGATAGTCCTTGTGGTTCCTCTGTAATAGCGCTCGGCGCATCCGCGAATTTTGCCGCGATTTACAAATTTCTTCATGTTTAAAAACTGCTGCTGCTTGCCTTCCATTTGCCAGAAATTCGTTTAACCTGCTAATCATTCCTGAATCATTGCAAGAGTGAGCCTGAGCTAATATTAACTAGATATCACTCACCCTGAACCTCTGAAAGGGAATTAAAAGCATTTTTAGCATATTTTTTAATTCATTGCCAGCACATATCAAAGCAATTTGGGCCTGTGTTTTCAAACTTCTGTAGTCTAAGCTTGCTGGGGTGAACTGATTTACATTGATTGCATTTCTGAGAACTGTGTGTTTTCCTTCCATTTCCTTGCCTTGCATCAAGGGGGGGAGGGGATTGCCAGAGAAAAGTGATTACATTGTTTGGTTGAAATCATATTGAGTATTTTCTGTACTGCATTCATTGAATATTGCATCCACCTGAGCTTACATAAAGCATCCTCTACCACATTATACTTTTGTTCCTATTTACCAGTGTGCTACCTTATCCATTTCATGTCAACTCATTAGTGATTATAAGAAGTGTGCTAGTGCCAGATTCTCCGTTGTTGATCTTTATCATATCAGATTAAGTGTGCTATTCAATTATTAATTTATTATAAAGTGTGATATATATATATTTTAAATGATCAAATAAACCTTTTAAACTTGCAAAACAGAACTACTTCTTGGCTCAGTGGGGTCAGGGGGGATTCCAAGAGAGGGGTGTTATATAGGGGTAGTCATCCAGAACGCATGAACTGGACATAAAGATATATCAATAAGGGTTTCCATTCAGTATCCCAGACTAGGCGTTGACTTAGCTGTAGTGTTGAATTGAATCCCCTTACAGAATGTACCCTTTTTTTTTGTAGCCAATGTCATTTGAGTTTCCTTCGGACCTCTTTCCGCTCTCACAACTCTATCCCTAATATTTCTGCTTCTTCTATAGACCATCGTTGGAGGGCTTGGGAACAGTTCCAGAAGTAAAGGATCGTGATGGAGAATCGACCAATGTTTGTGTATAATTCTTTTGACATGCCAACTTTGTCTGGAAAATGTAGAGATGTGCAATATTGCAGCTGGCTCCTTCTTGGCCTTAGGGGTGAGCAATTGCTCCCTTGTAATCGGGAGCGCCCTGTTCTGGGCATCATTCAAAAGTTGTGCTGGATACCCTCTTGCTGAGAATTTTTGTGAAAGTGTCTCACATTCAGTTTTAAACTCAACAAGCTTTTGATAATGATTGGATCTCCATTAAAACCAGGTCCTTCCTTCTTAAAAAACATCCGATTATTCCAGTACTGTATGGACTTCCTAAGATTCATAAAAACACATCATATTGTCCATTGAGACCTATTGTTGCAGGTACGGACAGTATTCTAGATCCTTTGTCTAAATATGTCGATAAGATTTTACAACCTTTAGTCAAGTTGATACCGACTTATTTAAGAGACACAACTGATTTTTCTATTGAATGTTAATGAAATCGTTTGTTTATCTTCAGAATGTATTCTGTTCTCAATGGATGTGTTTAGCATGTACACCTCGATTCCACATCAGGAAGGAAGTGAGGCGGTAGAGTGGCTACTATTACAGTCTGTGAATGTAGAATGTGATCCACAGTTGGTCGTTGAACTCATCACGATCATTTTGAACAATAGTTACTTTAGGTACCAAGATTCTTTCTTTGCACAAGTTTCTGGAACATCCATGGGGTCAGCGATGGCCCCAGCGTATGCCAATTTTTATATGTACTGGTTTGAAAAGCAGTTTGTTCTAGATAAAGTTGAATGGTCCAGCAGAATTATTGTTTGGAAACGGTACATCGATGACATTTTCGGTGTGTGGTGTGGCTCCAAAGAGGAACTCTAAGAGTTTTTGATTATTTAAACAATGTACATTGACGTATCAAATTCACTTTGGAAATTGGTGATCCCAAATTACACTTTTTGGATGTTCAGTTGGAAATTGTTAATAATCAGGTCAAAACATCACTTTTTCACAAACCGACAGATGTTAATAACTTATTACACTTTGCGAGTTTCCATCCGAAACCAATGATGGCTAGTCTTCCATGCAGTCAGATTTTACGTATTAAGAGAATCATTACTGATACAGATGAGTTTAAAACTGAATGTGAGACACTTTCACAACAATTCTCAGCAAGAGGGTATCCAGCACAACTTTTGAATGATGCCCAGAACAGGGCGCTCCCGATTACAAGGGAGCAATTGCTCACCCCTAAGGCCAAGAAGGAGGCAGATGCAATATTGCACATCTCTACATTTTCCAGACAAAGTTGGCATGTCAAAAGAATTATAAACAAACATTGGTCGATTCTCCATCACGATCCTTTACTTCTGGAACTGTTCCCAAGCACTCCAATGATGGTCTATAGAAGAGGCGGAAATATTAGGGATAGAGATGTGAGAGCGGAAAGAGGTCCGAAGGAAACTCAAATGACATTGGCTACCAATAAAAAGGGTACATTCCCTAGTTCCACATGCAGTCACTGCAATAATGTGGCTAAAGGAGAATATATTCTTCACCCACAAATGGGTAAGACAATGAAGCTTCGAGATTTTGCCACATGCAGATCTATAGGGGTGATATACAGCATTAAGTGCCCGTGTGGGTTTATGTATATTGGACAGACAGCCAGATTGGCTCGTGAAAGATTGACTGAGCATAAATCCCATATCAGATGTAATAAAGTAAAATCTTCAGTAGCTAGACATTTTAATTTGTTCAGACACACTATTGCGCAATTAAGGTTTAACGTTTTGGAGGTGGTGAAGAAACCCCCTAGAGGAGGTGACTTCACGAGAATGTTGTCTCAGAGAGAGATGTTTTGGATTGACCTCTTGGATACTGTATCTCCAAGAGGTCTCAATGAGGAGTTCTCCTTGAATTGTTTTATTTAGGAGAATTGGTATGGTTGGAAAAGGAAAAAGGTTCATGTCTCTAAATATGCATAAATAGATGAGGTCTAGGTCTCATGTAGTGGTTTGTTTGCTCCCAGAGTTGTATACTGGGTGATTCATTCAAGGTGAATGTATGACTCTGTGGTTTGTTCGTTCAAGATCAGCACCAGTTTGTAGGTGTTCAGCTCCTAGGTTTTAATTTCCCTGGTTGGGTATATATTGGTTGATTTTAGTCATTATGAATTTTGTTTTGTATTGCGTTTTTCCCTAGGTATTTTATTTACGATTAGTAGTTGAGTAGTATTTTGTTAATGTATTAGTTAATTTAAAAAAAAAATGTGAGTCTTTCTTCTATGTTGGTTCCTCATTGGAAACTTGTTCTTCTCTTTTTTTTCCCCCTGCCCTTTTTTTTGTGTTTCGGCACTATTTAGGTGAGCGGTTATCATTTCGATTGTTATTGGCACTTTGTTGTTAATTTTTTTGTTAGGTTTTTTCATTCCATTGTTTTATTTAAATGTGCGTGCATGTAGGGCTAGGTAACATGCAGTCTTTATTTTTTCATTTGCTTTTGGTGTTTATTCTTAAAGTGATCTTTATTTTCCGATTAAATGCAGTAGAAGACTTGAGTTTCTTTTTTGCGGGCAGGTTTTCTTTTCCTGCGCGCATTTAGAAGCATACGGAGTCGGCATCACTCGATAGTATTGCTGATTATCCGAGGGTCATGTGACTTTGTTATGTGACCACCCGGAACCAGCATAAATAACGTTAAAAATTGCATACGCGGTTTGGAAGCGGTGCGGGTGAATGCGAGGAGAGCCGGTCTACTTTAATGTGGAACGGGGAGTCTCCTAAGGTAAGGTTTGGTCCTTTGGCCGTTTTTTTATGTGAGAGGTGTATTGTGTTTAAAGGCATATTTAGTGTTCAATTTTATTAGTTTTACAATCTGATTCTACAAAAGGCAGGATGCCTCACGTTTGATGCGGTATTTTCCACGCCCTGCAATCATCTGAAGTTAATACACTGTGATAGGTTGGCAGGAATATGCCATATGTAAATATATCACTGTGGAGGTTTGGTTAGATTCACAGGCTTGGTTTTCCTTAAGGTGGGGTGATTTTAATTTAGAGGTTTCAATTGAGCTGGTGGCAATAGGTATATTTTGATTTTGGTGATTTTTGTTTTGCACGGAGGGGCCGTTGGTTTGATTTAGGTGCACTTGATTATGGTTTCAATTCAGTCTTTAGGTTTTTTTTTAGTTCAGTTTGTTCATTTGGTGTTTATATGTTTTGACATTTTAGGGTTCTTTAACTGGACTGTTTTGAAGACGACTGTAGGAGTTTCCGCAGGGATCCTGGTCTCTGTGCACACTATGCACAGACGCACACTTAACATTTTTTGGCGATACTTTCTTTATAAGGTACATAAAAATGTTTTATTACTTAGGTATAATTCACTTTGAGGTTTTCCTTTGGAGTCACACAAGTTTCATTTCTGTGATTATACTACCACTTTACATGATCATGTGTAACTTCTTTGGATTTGTGTGTAGACATGACATTTAATGCATAGCTTCAGTAGAATCTGTTTAGGCAGTTGAAATCTTGAGTGAGCGATTTTATGAGTGCTAATTCTATATATATCTATATTTGCAGATCTTCTGCTCCTGAAGAAGGGGTTATTCCCCGAAACGCGTAGAGCTTGAAGCTGTATCGCAAAGTTGGGAGTACATTACTTTGTCTGTTTTGATATGTTTTCCATGCTGGGCATATGTGAAGCCATATGATATCTGTTTTTCTTGATTCAAGTGAATATATGTTATTTACGTTCTAACTTGACATTTCTGTATATAAAAGTAAATGTTTTGAAAACTGACTGATTTATTGCAGCATCTAAGGTGTGCAAGGGACGGGAGTGTCTTTAAGTTTAGACACTTTTTGGTTTTATGTTTAAAACAGGCTTCAGTGTCAGGGCGTGTATTCCTCCCCAGCACCCACAACTGTTTAAAATTATTTTCCAAAAGTTTGTATCTATTTTCTGTGAAATAGGTGTGCTCCGATTGACATAACTTTTTGCATTCCTCCGGGTGAAACAGGGGAAGTGATGACTCGGGTCAAGGGAGGCTCATCCATTGCTCCTGCAGAGACACAGGTAAGTGTGACAGTCGGAAGGGGCATGTGTGTGAGGGGGTGTGTGGGTTTAGCAGGTGATGAGGACATTGGGCCAGATGGGGTAGAGGTGGTGGTGGTGGGAGTGGGCTGTGGTTGTCAAGGTAATGCTGGGTTTTATTGGGAGAGTGGGTGGGATGGGTCAGAGGTGGAAGGGAGGGATGGTATGTGTACAAGGGGTGGGACAGAGTTATTGCTGCGAAGAAGAGCTCCCCACATATGTGTGTCTGATATGGTATGATATGCGGGTTCCTTGGGGCTCTGGCTAAGGCAGAGTGGGATGTGGGAGAGGGAAGTAATCAGAAAGGCGGCACAGCTGTTGCCATAGTGGCGGGGAGGTTGTGTTGTTTGGAGTGTCAGAGAGTTCTTCTGGCTTGAGAATTGGACGCTGGGTGGTGTGTAGAAGTGGGAGGTGTGGGTCATTCTTGCGGGTTGTCCAGAGGGAGCGAATGGGCATGAGGAGAAGTTGTGCGGAGGTGTATGGGTGACGGTACGGGAGGGGTGATTCTTGGTGCGCCAGAAAGCTCCTCTGGTCAGAGTTGGAGTGGGTGTGGTGAGAGGATGAGGGGTGAGTGGGTCAGAGTGTAAGGTTCGAGTGCAGCAGTTGGAGATAAAGAGGTTTGGCGTGCAAGGAGGGTTCATGACTGAAGGTGCAGTGTGAAGGAGGTAGGCTGGATGGGGTGCTTTTCTGCTGTTCCTTTTGTTTGTGGGATGGGATGCGTGTGGCGAGTGGCTGTATGCAGGAGCGATGCTCTGGGTGAGTGCAGTGCAGATGGATTAGAGTCATGAGAGCGGAGCAGTGGTTTCGGTTGCCGCAGTGTCCCTGTCAGTTTGGAATGGTCAGTCATGGTCGTGTAAGGGAACACTGCAGTAAGTGAGAAATATTAAGGTCTGAATCAACAGCAGCAGGTAGAGTGCGATTAGGTCTGGGGTACCTGGGCCGAGATATACGCCCAAGTCTAAGACACTGCAGTCATTGAAGAAAGATATGGGATACCGGACTAGTTGGTGAAGCAGCAAAACATGATATCACAGCAGCCGGCAGTCTGCATCTAGATGTAAGACACCTGTATAGTGGGAAAAGTGCCTACATTGGTGACAGCAGCAGCAGAGAGACGTAGCTAGATGTGAGATGTCTAAATAGTGGGAGAAAATGCCTAAACTTCAGACAGTGGCAGATGGTTAGATGTGAGATACCTTAAGAGTAGGAGGATACACCAAAATCCCAGACAGCACCAACTAACTGGCAGCTAGATGTGAGATACCTCAATACCGAGAGAAATCACCAAAATCTGAAGCAGCCGCAGAAAGCAAACAGTCAAATGTGAGACACTGCAAGCAGCTAGTTGTGTGACACCTGAATACCTGGAGAAAACGCCCAAAATTGAGACAATGGCAGCTGGCGGCAACCTTCTAGACCTGAGATACCTTAATATTTGGAGGAAACACCTATTTTAGAGGCAACAGCAGCAGAATATGGGCTGCTATATGTGAGATATCGATACAGTGAGAGAAACACCCACATTTTCGACAACGGCAGCAGGTACTAAATGGCTGGATGTGACATACCTTAATATTGGGAGGAAACACCTAAATGTTAGACAACAGCAACAAGTTGCAGGTAACTAGATTTGGGACACCTGGAGAGTGGGAGAAAGCGCCTAAAATGGCGGCACAGCAGTAAACGCAGTAACACCTTGTTTCGGGAAACCTGGATAGTTTGCGAACGTGACTAAAATAGGGGCACCAGAGTAGACAGTAGACAATTGACCTACACGCAGGGCTATATGCTTCAGACTAGAAGCTAATAGATCATGGAAAATATGCAAATATTAGAAAATGTATCGGTCAAAAGGGAATCATCCACCAAAAAAACCCACCACATATGAGGAGTTGTTGCTCACTTACCATATTTCCATATTGGGATCTATATCCGTATACAGGAGTTGATGTCGCTCCCTGTGTGTGGAATGGAAAAACATCAGCTTTAGCAATGATCCGAGTAGTTATCTTAACCAAACAACGCTGCTTTCCATCCACCGTGCCTCTGGGAAGAATCTGTACATGCTACCTGCCGTACACAACATCTATTACTCTAAATCAAGATCATGAGCAATGCATACCTACTTTAAAAACATATCTTAGTTGTTTGTTCTTTAAGTGGGCCATACATACAAAATTGGAGACTGTGCTCACTTACTTATGTCTTCTTGTTATTCTCCAGGAAGGAAACATTACCAAAGTTTAGAATGGTAAGTAATCAACACTTGTAGGCCATTGTTTTTCACTTCCACGCAAGAAACCTTTAATTTTCAAGGCCAGAAAATGCCTTATTTATTTATTTAACATTTATATAGCGCAGAAACCACTGACCCGAAGGCTTAAGGGCCCTGACAAACAGATGGGAGATGTGATTAAGCAGAATAGAAGGGTGAGAACAAGAAACAAGTAAACCAGAGGTAGATTATTTAAACCAATGTGTCTTCAGACCTTTTCTAAATACACGAATAGAGTTTTCTGATCTCAATTTCAAGGGCAAATTGTTCCGGGCCACAAGAGCTGCAGAGAAAAAGGCATCAGCCTTGGTTTGCGATAGTTTACATACCGGAAGCATAAGATGATATTGGTTGTTGGATATGAGATTATGTTTGCTCACTTTGGGTCGTTGTTCCTCACTGAGATAACTCGGCCTGAATGTTTCAAGCAGTTAAAAGAGATAGATAAGAGCCGAAAGAGGATACGTTCCCTAATAGGGAGCCAGTGAAGTTCCCTTCTCGCCTCGGAAATATGATCGGACCTTTTCTTGTCCATGACCACCCTAACAGCATTATTCTGCACAACCTGCAGTCTGTTAAACTCACCATTAGAAAGACCAGTTAACAGGCTGCTACAGTAATGAAGCCTGGAGATAATCAATGCCCTGGCAAGGGTTTCCCTACTAGTATGGGAAAGAAATGGTCGAGCATGTGAGAGCAATTTGATATAGTAGGAGGATGAAGCCACCAGACTACCAACCTGAGCTTTCATATTGAGATTACAGTCAAGATAAATGCCCAGAGTCTTGACTTTTTTCTTGACCACTATAACACATTCATCAATAACCAATTTGGAATATTGATCTTCAAGCTTACGGATCTTGGGGGCGGTACCCACAAGCATAAGCTCTGTCTTGCTTGTGTTAAGGGCTAGGCCTTTGGAGCACATCCAACTTTGAATAAGCAGATAAATTCTGTTGATGTTGAGTTCGTCATCGGAGAAGACACCAGAGATGGGTATTATACACTGAGTATCATCGGCGTAATTGGTAAACTCAATGTTGTTAATGTCCAAGAAATCAAGAAACGGAACCCTAAAAAGATTATAGAAAATCAGAGAGAGACAGGCTCCCTGAGGAACCCCTTGCGTCAGCTCCTTGATATTGGCATCAGCTAGGTTGCTGCTCACTCTCCAGTAGCGATTTTTCAAGAATGAGGTAACCCAATCCACTGCCGCCGACGAAAAACCTGCCACCTCCCTCAACCTGGAGACCAGTAACGTATGGTCTACCAGGTCGAAGGCGGCGGATAGGTCCAACAACATCAGCATGCTGGGGTCGCCTTGATCCATGTGTCTAAGAAGCCTTGATTTTAAATCCAACAAAGCAGACTCTGTGCCATGTTTTTCCCGAAAGCCAGACTGTCTCTTATTCAGGATGTTACCATTTCTTAAGTGAGCCAATAGTTGGATATAGGCCACTTTATCGAGAATCTTAAGAAGAAATGGGAAGTTAGAGATAGGGCGATAGTTAAGTGGGTCATCGGGCGAGAGATCAGGTTTTTTTAATAAGGGGGTCACCCAAGAGTGCTTAATGCATGTGGGAACCTCACAGTCCCTGAAAGATGTATTGACAAATTTACAAAGTATGGGTATAAGTGAGGTGGCACACGCTTTAATAGCTAGGGAAGGACAGAGCTCTCCCTTACAATTGGAAGGTTTGAGGTTTTGCACAATAGTTGTTAGTTCTTCTTCTTGTGTCCAAGAAGTGATTTGGCCCCTTGCAGGAGGCATTCCAAACTGTGTCTCACGGATTCTGTTACCTTACAGGATCGAACTCTTAAGACCCTGCATGGGGTAGTGTCCTCTTATATTTTCCTTGTTTTTTGGGGACATGTCCTTATCAGAAATGGACAGAGAATAACTTGATATCCTGGGCTGATGTGTGCCGGCACAAATGATACCTACTCCTGTGACCAAGCATCCATGTAGACTAGGTATGAGAAGAACAAAAGAGAAAATATGCCCTTTCCTTTGTGCTGGCATTGATATGTGTTACTTAAGCAACAAGCCCAGAGCTGGGGGAGCATTATCACTTCAGGTAATACCCCCCAACAAGAGGCTCATTGCTATTACTACCCAGGCCCGTTGGTCCGGGCCACTAATAGAATTTGTGAAACACCATCATCGTGTCACAACTAAAAAGAAGAAAGATTAAAGAAAACAAGATGGCAGCCTTTCGCAGAGCTACAGGGACGCACGGAGTGACCGGGTTGCACAAGATAAGTGTGGGAGTTAGGAGGGGGGAAACTATGCGAAAAAGGGGGCTGGCAGGGAGTGGGTGGTGGGATGGGGACCCACGGCAGAGGGGAGTACTCACCTGAGCTCTCGGCGGGGTGAAGATGGTGTCCTCCGGCTCGGAGGAAGATCAGTTGGGGGGGGGGGGTTTACCATGTGGCTGGGTTGCATAAACCAGACCCCTGCTGGGTACTAATAAAGTATACAATTTAAAATACAAATAAGAAAATGAAAAGTAGACAATGGGGGTCATTACATCTCTGTCACTCCAGAAAAAATGTGCTGGTATTTCCGTATACCGTAATACCGGCAATCCCCTCCATGGAGTGCTATAGGACTCCATGGAATGGGGAAATAGGGCCCTTCCTACCACCTGTAAGATCCTGGTAATTCTGGAATATCAGGCAGCGTGAACAGTAATAAAGTTTGGTGGCATCCCGCCGGATTTACAGACGGTATACTACCAAATTCTTAATGAGGGCTAATGTCAGTTTCCTTCAAAACATTCAGTTTATAGGAATTGCCAATTGCTTACTTGCTATTAAAGAATGCACTGCTAATTCAAAAGTATGTATTGTGCTTTATATTATCAGGACCTTTGCTTCCTGACCCTATAGCCATACGCCTTTAAAGTGGAACACTCGGGTGCTAATTTTTGGATCCACGTAAAGGGAATAAGCAGCGTAAAAGGCTTTTATGCTGCTGATTCCAGTCACGGCTAATTTTCTTTCATTTGTATGGCGGAAAGGAGTGGGGAACGCAGCTTGCATTTCTGCCACCTCCCTTCCTCTCCACTATACAAATGCTCCAGCATTTGCGCCGGCATGCATTTTCATGCTGGCCCAAATGCTGGGGATTCATTTTGGGTCAGCCTGCTTTATGCACCATCAAAAAGCAGGCAGACTCCATAGGGATTCATTGTAAATGCTGCCTGCCATGAATGCATGGCAGGCAGAATTTACTTAAATTGCATGGAAGAGTGAAGAAATGCAGAGCAAATGGCGGTGTAAAGGGGAGCTCTTTACGTTACACTGCTGACGTAAGCGCTCGCCGCCTCCAAATTACGAGCTCATTTAAAATAAACTCCTGAGAAGGGAAATTGGAGTCTAATGTGGTTACTTGAGTTGACCCCAAATCGCACATGGTGAGAAAACTAGGTGGACTGTGAGGAAAGGGGTAGGTATGTGACAACATCACAATAGGGGACAGTTTAGGAGGCCCCACAGTGTAAATGTAAGGTGTAAAACCAAGGTTTATACCTTGCTTTTCCACTCTGGGGTATTTTGCTTCTTTTTGAAGGTGGACTGGGGGCATGGAGCAAACTAATCATGCCCGCCTCCACTTCTCGTTCCGCCTCCAAATACTACAGGGTTTTACAAATGCATGAGATATCCATGCAGGAGGAAACACAATAGTTTCCCATGGAATCGTCTGTTTTTTGCACCTGCTAAAAACAGGCATATTCCACAGGATTATAGTGTAAATGCTGTTGGGCATGCATGAATGTCAAGCAGCCTTTACACTTCATTGAAAAATGGAATGCAAAGGCAAGGCAATAAGGCATTTGTGCTTGTTTGTACACTTTACAGTTGCACTTCATTTGGAAATGCAGCATATAGGTGCTAACAGTGGGGCTCGCCATTATGCAATTTGCACTTTTTGTAAAAAGAGCCCTTTTGAGTGAGTCACCGGCAAGGGGGGAAACTGAGGATCCGGGATGCGCACAAGGTTAGTGATGCCCTGGCTGTAAATGATGACAATTAGGGTTACAATTCAGGAGGACAGAAATTGTCTCTTGGCCATATCTGGTTGCTTCCTAAGGTCTGTCTGTCTGTCTATCTATCTGAAACTTATATAGCAGGAAGAAGATTAGAAGATTCACAGCAGGTTGGAGACTCCACTCGCGAGATTTGGAGATAAGAAAAATACAAAGGGCTGGTGGGAAAAGCAGAGGGAAGGAGCAAATCTATGAAAGAGGTGGGGGTAGCAGACAGGGTTCAAGAAAGGGGCGGTTCGCCGGTATAGATATGCGGTGCTATACTAGTGCGCAGATCAATATTTAAGTTAACATACATCTGCACAAAGCTTGACAAGTTGCGTTTGTGCCTGTCCTAGGTCTCCTCCTAAATCAACCATCTCCTCTCCAGGATGGCCCGTCTACCAAGGTCCACCAGCTATGATCCCACCACTGGTCTGACCCTTTGCTTCCATACCTTTAGTATCGCTATTTTAGCAGTTTGAGTTACATTTTGACATATTTAGGATGTACTTAGATGCATATAGTAGGGAATTGATTTTTTTGTTATGCACTCGGGATATGAAAAACTTACACAAATATTTAAAAAAGAAATGAATGTTATAAATAGATCTTAGTTATAGCAAAAGGGCTAAAAGTGTGCAAACAGGTTTCACAAGACGTGGCAATAATGGAAGGTTGAAGGTAATCTATGGGCTATGTTAAAAAAGAATATCACCTTGTAATAGGTCTCACCAGTCCTACTTTACCCAAGCAACTGGTCGACACTTACAAGCACAAACAAGATTTAAAAAATAGCCCCTTTCTTGCTGTTATCTGTTGTTCGACCTTGTTTAGTATGACATTTATACCATGTCAGGGAGAAAAAATTCAAATGTTTTAAAAATCCTTTAAGAATGGTTTTGCCTTCACTCAAAAAATGTTTTCATTGCACATATCCCGTCTAATGGCACACTTCCCACAAATATAAATATATTTTAATTTTCTTTCACACTTGCACGTAAAACTTCTCTGCATATCTTAAGTGTGTAATGTGAGAAACGTGAAGGTATTCTCACTCCTAGACCCCTTGTATTCTCTCCGCAGGTGGCCAGGGAAAGGCTATCCCTATTGGATCCCGACCTTGGGGGCAGAGAAGCGAGGGAGGATTGCATGGGTGGAGGGTCCTTGGGAACTGGAAGTGGGGTGCCCTTGGGTGAGACATGATATCCCCCTTTTCCTAGTGACAACCAACCCAACCCTTCCTCCGCCTTTATGGGCTATTGTAAGCCAGCTCGCCTAATTTCTCCACAGTTGACACTTGACAGTACTGGGACGAAGAAGAGTCAACTAAGAGCAATGAAGACCATGCTCTTTTACCACTCTAGTACTGGGACGAGGAAGATGCCTGCTAAGAGTAGTGAAGGTCACGCATGTCCCTTTAATTGTGTGTCAAGGGGCTGCAGGTGTATAAATGGAGCTCAACCCAGTGGCAGAGGGGAACAATAGGAGAAGGAGCAGGAGGCCAGGCAGAGGACCGTACAGACTGGTGTGGGAGTGGGGACACCCTGGAGCAGAATAGGAAAGGTGAAGGGAGCCATGCTGGAAGGCTGCCCTGTTCCTTTCTATTCAACGTGCTTGTTCCCCTGTGGTGGAGGACCACATCTGGAGTGTCTGAGGGGCAGGAACTGGAGCCACTGGCGTAACAGGGGCCCCCGCAGCCCCCGCGGTGCGGGGGGGCCCGCGGTGTGGGGGGCCCCACCAGCACATGGCTGGGAGGGGGCCCCAGTAAAAAAAAAAAAAATTCTAAAAAAAAAAGTTTCTTTTGAAATTCACTCTGCATTCATAAAGAACATTTCTGTAACAGAAATAATTTCTTTATGAAGGCAGAGTGACTACAAAAAGAAACTTTCTTTTTGAAGTCTGAGGGCCCCCGTAACCCATGACATGGAAGACCCTAGGCTGGAGGCCTCCATGTCATGGGGTGGGGAACCCTATGCCTTCAAAAAGAAATTGTTTGTTTTTGAAGCCACTCAGCCATCATAAAGAAATTATTTTGATTATGGTTCGGTCCTTAACTGAAATAATTTCTTAATGAAGTTATAGTGACTTAAAAAAGAAACAATGGGGCTCATTCTGACCATGCCGGTCCGGAAACAACGGTGCTGGTAAGCTTACAGGCACTGTTGTTTCCGGACCCTGCCAGGCACAGCAGCCACGGTAGGCAGACCTGTCACGGAAGCACCGGCACCGTTAACAATGGTGCAGGTGCTTCTGTGCCCTTATTCCCGTGGAGTCTGGGGTTTAACGAAATTACCGGCACCTGATTTCCCAGCCGCCGGACTTGAAATAGCACGGTGGCACCGGGAAGTCAGGCCATAGTAATTTTTTATGGGTCTGGCAGCAACCCGCCGGTAGCACCGGCACGGTTACCGCTGGAACCGTAATGACCCCCAATTTCTTTTTTAAGTAATAGGGCCCCCCCTCAACTCCATGAGGTGTGCGTGTATGAGTCTATGGTGAAAGGGTGCACACTCAAATGTATGGGTGGCTGTGGGGGTGTGTCTGCATGGTGAAAGGGTGCACACATAAATGTATAGGTGGCTACCTGTGTGAGTGTATGGTGAAAGGGTGCACACATAAATGTGTGGATAACTGGGTGTGTATAAGGTGAATGGTGTGTGTGCTTGTGTACAGGGGCACAAGAAAACCTTCATTTCGGGGGGGCTAACCCTTCAAATGTTGGGAGAGGCGCTAACTTCACATGCGGTGGGGAGGGGGAAACTTATTTGTGTGGGCGCATCCAAATTATTTACGCATTTTAATGAGACTATTCTAGTGCAGATTCAATGTTACAAGCAGTTAACTCTCTCCTATAAGTCTCCTGTTCCCTTTCTACCCTTCCAATCACTGCCCTGGCATGCAAGTACTAAACCCACATCACGATTTCAATCGCCTAAACAATGTGGAATTTGAATGCAGGTACTAACAGTGAAATGCTTTACGTTGGTAATTGCTGGGTTCTTGTTAACAGCAAAAACCAGGTGCCGTTTAAAATCTGTGTCCTGTTCGGTCTGGCAACTGCTCTAAAGGTTAGCCAAGTTGAGTCAATATAGCCCAAAATGTCAGGGGGGTAGTGCTGAAGCCCAGTCAACTCAATGGTGTTGCGCTACTACTTGTGTTTAATGCCTTGCTTACTCCTAGCCCTATTCTTCCTCGTCCCAGTACTTATATACGAGGCAGTACGTGTGTTTGAGGCACTCTGCCTCATACAAAAGTACTGGGAAGAGGTAGAGGTACATGGAGGTAATGCCTGATTTAGCTACCTGTAATCTTCATCACTCCTAGTCCCACTGTTCCTCATCCCAGTACTTACCTATGATGCAAGGAGCCTCATACGAAATCTCTGGGACAAGGAAGAGGGACGCAGAGGTAATTCTGGGCCAAGGAGCTGATTGTGGAGGTTGGGGTGGTGGGTGGGAGGGAGAGTGAATGTGTGGGTGGGCAGGATTGTGTGATAAATCATAATGGTTGTCCATGTCCAGGCTAAGCAGGCATGATATGTGGTATTAGTGGCTAGAGAGGCATTTTGATTTAGCCAGTCTAGTCATTCCTCAGTTTGGTATGACTTTCTTTTAACTGGACATTTCTGATAAAGTAGTCCTGCTAACTTTAATTACCTGGCTAGATTGGCATTTGGGTGCTGCCAGTCTAGCCATTTCTTACTGCGGCATTGTATATTTTTCTGGGCATCTGTGATAAAATGATATGATGTGATTCAAGTCATTTATAAATGCGCCTGTACACAAGTGTACACAATGGAGGGATGATAGAGGGAGGACAAGACAAACGATCTCACTAGGCCTTGTGTCATTGTGAGAACGAGAAGTGCAAGGGAAAAGGGAGCAGGGAAGTGCAAGTGAGAGGGGAGGGGAAAACAGGGCAGCAATGCTCTCAGTAAGTGCAGCCAGGGCAGAGCAGCTATTGGTTGTGCAAGGAGAACAATGGACTGCAGGGTTACAGTTACAGCCCCATGCATGGTAGGCCCGGAGGCAGTGCAAGGGTGACCAATCAAGAAAGAGCCTGGACTCAGAGAGACTCTGAGGGTAGCCAAGCAGCCAGTCAGTACAGCAGACAGGTAGGTCAGGTAGGTCAGCAGGGGGGGAGAGAGAGCGAAAGCAGCAGAGAAGAGGAAAGCTTTTAGCTGCTTCCGAAACTTCAGGTTGTCCGCCTCAAGTTTGAGAGGGGCAGGGAGGCCATTCCAGTTGGAGGCACTAGCAGAGGAGAGAGGTCTACCCCCACTCTCTGCCTGGAGAAATGTCTAAGCCTTAGAGAGTTGGAGGTAGCTGAGTGAAGGGTTAGAGAAAGAAGGTATTTTGGAAGAGAGCATTGGATTTAGTGTTGGCACTGGCCCCAGAAAGCCTTGTGGGCAATGCAAAGGTTCTTGAACTTGATCCTTGCAGCCAGTGGAGAGATTTCAGGGCTGGAGAAATACAATCCCAGGGCTTGAGGCCAAGGCTAAGTCTTGCAGTCCTGTTCTGGATTATTTGCAGATGACGGAGACTAGAGGAAGACAGATTGAGAAAGTGGCTGTTGCAGTAGTCCAGCTTAACGACAGTGAGCTTCTGGTGGAGAGTGAGAAAGGGAAGAGTCCCTTTGAGGAGGAGCAGCTGGTAGTGGGACTTCTTGGTGATGTCCGAGATGTTAGGAGAGAAAGAGAGTGTGGCGTTGAAGATGACACCAAGGTTTTCTGCCTCACAGGAAGGCAAAGGAAGAGGGCCCAAGGTGGTCTGCTATAGTGAGAGAGGAAACACAGTGGCAAGGGTCCCAATGAGAAGGATCTCTGTCTTACTGGCATTAAGGCAGAGATTGTTGGAGGCGCACCAATCCTGAATCGTGGATAGACAGTCAGGCATGAGCAAGAGAGGAGAGGAGGATGAGGGGAGCCTGAAGGAAAGCTGAGTCCTCCGCAAAACACTGAAAGTTAGAGGATAAGGTAGAGATCAGGGAGGCCAAAGTGGCCAAGTAGAGGTTGAAAAACCAGCGTGAGAGGATAGAGCCCTGGGGAATGCCACAGGTAGAGAGAGGTGGCGGAGAGAATGGGACCACGATTGACCTGGGAGCGGAGTGGCGGTCCAAGTGGAAGTAGGTCAGTCACTCTAGGGTCTGATCTGTGATGCCCAGGTTCTCACAGAGTCGATTGATCAGGATGGCGATGTTGACCCTGTCGAAAGCAGAGGAAAGATGAAGGATGAGAATAGAAGGAATGCTGGAATCAAGGTTAGAGAGCAGCACAGGTGTTAAGGAGAGCAGTTTCCATGCCTCTGGCAGCTCTGAAGCCAGACTGATGGTCATGAAGACAACCAACAGATTCAGTGTGGAGAGTAAGCTGGGAGATGGCAAGCTTTTCGAAGAGTTTGCTCAGGAAAGGTGGAGATTGAGCGATAGTTTTCCAGCAGGTAGGATCAGCAGACTGCTTCTTGAGGAGTGGGTGCACAAGGGAGTGCTCAAAGGGAGAGGTGAACATTGCGAAAGAGTGATTACAGAAATCGGCCAAGGCTGGAGCGAGGGGGTCAATATGGGCTTTGATGGTTCTGGAGGAGCAGCGGAGCACCTGTTTGGACGACACTTTCATAGATCGGACTTGTCTAGAAACCTCGTCAGGTGTTGTCAGAGAGAAAGAGGAAAAAGGAGGAGGAGAGAAGAGATGGCCAAAATGGGCCGAGAGAGGAAGAGGACATAGAGGACAGGATGTCCTGAGATTTAGCAGAGAAATGAGAGGCCAGAGCTGTACAGAGGGCATGGGAGGGAACAGAAGAGGTATAGACCACAACAGGATTGACCAGTTCCTTGCAGATTTTAAAGAGTTTGGCCGTGTTGTTCGAGGCCATGGAGACACATGCTTTATTGTGTGCTCTCTTCTTGATGAGTGTTATTGGTTTGACTGGCATTTTGCTGAAAACAGTACAGGTATGTCTAAATGTAGCCTGGCATTCTGTACTATAATGTTATTACGTGTTTACACTGGTCTACATTGTGCAGCCAGTTGGAAGCATTAATGTTCCTGTGCACTGTTGGTGACTTGCATGTATTGGATTGTGTTACCCTACAAAACAATTGCAAACACTCTGGCTTTATAGCCAATTTATCTCAGAAAGTGTGCTGTACATTGCATTAAAACACATATTTATATCTTTTTCCTAGTGCAGTGTGCGGCATACCCCTTCAGCAGCACGTTCATGCGTATTGTGCAAGCGTGACAGTCTAGGCCGGCCCAGAGTGTGGCGCAACCCGTGATTTGTTGCCGAGTTGGGGGGCCCCCTCAGCATGGCTCGCAGGGGGGCCCCCACATTTTGTGTTACGCCACTGACTGGAGCCCCGACACGAAAGGAAGAAGGCTGTGTGATCCGCACTGCAGTTCAAACATTCAAAGTGGTTGGTGAGTTTCTGGTGCTTGAGAAACCTGGTGCCCATGTGTGAACTTGAGCCTTTCCTGAAATACTTTGTATCGGAGTACTAGAGTGTGGCAAAGAACACATTTTCAAAAGTCACCAAACTATGCAATTAAAGTGAAATGAACGGTTATATTTGTCAACTATTAAGAAAAAGGGAATATCTTGCATTGGACCGGTCGCATGTGGCAAGGAACATGTTTTCTAAACTCTCTGAAACTATTTAATAAAGTGAAACAAAGAGTTATATTTGTCATCTATTAAACAAAAGGGAATATTTAGAGAAAAAGAACCATAAACTAGAGGTCTAACTATTGAATACCGAATTGAACTACAACTTTGCTGCTAAATAGAATCAAACCATCGTACATTGAAGTGCTAAAATGAATATAATTCTTAATTAACCACAGTATGCTGGTATAAAATATGACTTGCAAATAACAATAACAGGCAAACAAAGAATACTCAAGCCTGATTTACAGTGATATTTCCAACATGTGTGAAAGTTAAAAAAAATATTGGAACTGTATTTTTTAACCATGACTTTGACAACAACATTAACTAAACTGTGGAAGACAATGATATGTTGTGTTTCTTTTTGAACTGTGACACTTGGAACTTGGGGAAGAGAATCCTGAGTCCTGACTAGAAGCATTTTTCTTCAAGGTTATTTTGAACTGTGCAACTTGGAACTTGGGAAAGGGAACTCCGAGTTTTAAAAAGGGGAAGGAGACCCCGGAGATCTGAAAAGACTATTGCATCCTATATTCAAGAAAGGGAATTCTGAGGCTTTGTCTGTGTGGAGCTATTTTATACTTGGGGAAGGGAGCTGAAAGGATGCTACGTGCTGGAAAAAGCTCAGAACTTTATGTTGAACAATGTTTTTCTTAGTTGCTTATGTCCTTAAAATTTCCGTAGATTAGTTGTGAGGGCAAGCATAGGTTGTGCCCTTTTTTCGTGATGCCTTCACAGAACACCACAGCATTTGAATTTTTGTGAACACATACCCTTTAGTGGGCATGTAATTATTTACCCTACACACACTATCTTAACACACACTTATTCCCAGACAGGCCCTTGGAAACACCCACTTTTGCTAATCCACTGTGACTTTAATCATTAATAAACTTAATCATGAGTACATTACTACTACTTTTACCTTGAATATGTCAGAGTAACACCTCCGAAAACCTGCCTATGAGGCCCAGGATAGGTGAAGGGTGTGTGTGAGTCTTTGCAGATGGAGAATGTGTGAGTTTAGAGGCTGCTAGAGAAAGGACAAGCACGAGGAAGGGAGGTTGTGGGGTTGACAGGAGGAGCAGAGGAGTTGACTGTAGGAAGAGCAGAAGTAGTGGCAAAGAGAGTGAGAGATAAAGAGGAGGTTGTAGAGAGAGGGGTTCCATGTGTTAATATACCCGCAAAAATATCGCCATACAAAAATATTGCCATTTTTTTTCGGCAATATTAAGCCATGGAACCTGTGGGGGACACCCCCTTAACCCCCAGAATTTTGTTTAATGGAGCGGGGGACAACCACGCAACCCATTAACCCCATAAATTATCCCCACTAATAATATGCCTATGACCTTACCCCACGACCATATATATGTTGATATTATTGGTGGGGATAATATTACCAGATACCGAGAGGGCTTGGAGAAGTGATGATGAACAGAGGAGCCGTGGAGGAGGTGGTGAAGAGAGGAGCAGACAAGGAGGAGGTGAAGAGAGGAGCAGAGGAGGACCTAGTGAAGAGAGGGGCACCGAGCAGGTGCCGAAGGGAGGAGCTGAGGGGGAGGTGATGAAGAGAGGAGCTGAGGACGAGGTGATGAAGAGAGGGGCAGAAGAGGAGGTACTGAAGAGAGGAGCAGGGGAGAAGGATGTGAAGGGAGGAGCAGAGGAGGACATGGTGAAGAGAGGAGCCGGGGAGGAGGTGGTAACGTGATGGGTAAAAAGAAAGGGGAGGTGCTGTCAACCACAGAGGAGGTGGTGAAAGAAGAATTTGGTGAGGAGGATACACCTGAGAAAGACCCAAGGAGAAGAGAAGATCATGGAAAAGGACACACATGTGCCACACCTACATGATGTGAGTGAGGAGGGAGGATGCCCAAACATGTGGCGGCAACAAGGAGCACAACTGGGAATTTTAAGAAGACTTAGAGGAAAGGCCATTAGGTTCAGGCCAATGTCATGACCATAAGGAGACATTGGGCCTCATTACGGGTCGGGCGGTCCGGAATTAACAGTGGTGGTAAACCCGCCGCCACTCTTAATTCCGGACCGCCCGATCCCAACCCCTGCAGGCGGAAGGTGATCTTTCCGCCAGGTCTGACCTGGCGGGTTGAACACCTCCCACCTGCAGGCGGACGTGGAAAAACCGGCACCATCACAAGATGGTACCAGTGTTTCCACTTCTCCATTCTCATGGAATCCTATGAGACTCAATGTGAATGGGGATTTACACCATTCCGCCTCCGTGACTCCCGGGACACTGGGGCTGTAATGGCCTGGTAATTCCGGGAGTCACAGAGGCGAAATGGTAATACGAGTCCGGCGGTAACCAGGTGGTTTTACCGCCACAGTTACCGCCAGACTCGTAATGAGGCCCATAAAGATTGGGCTGCCGGCCGCTACAATCAAAACCCATAGGCTAGGATCTAGAGGATGGTCATGGACCCAGCAAACAGCCTCAAGTGCCTCACTCCACTGCTGAAAACAAAAGGCTGACATCTTCTGACAAGTATGGAACCAATGTAGGGATACTAAGTTCTTCATGGATTTCTTGCACTACTGAATACTCAGTCATAATCTGCAAACAGCAAGAATAGAAGCCTTAAACAGGACACTGCAACCCTGAAGCTAACTGATGATCTTTGAGACAGATAACTGTCTGCTCTCCCAAGAGAACAGAAAAAGACCCAGAAAGACTATTGAAAGACATTGCCTCATTATGACCCTGGCGGAATGGGTTCAACGGCGCCGGTAATGGTGCCGGTGCCGTTAAACCCATTCCGCCCTATTACGAGGTTCCTGTGCGGGACCCGCTCTGGATGGCTCGTCAGAGCAGACGTCCTTTGCGGGTCCCGCGAGGGGACTAGGGAGCTAACAACGGGCACATTATTAACGGGCCCGTTGTTTGCTCCCTCCCCATTCCCATTGAGCCCTATGGGGGCTCGAATGGGAATGGGGATGGGTATTTTGAATGAGGAATTACCGGGTCCTCCAAGGTTGGAATGGCCCGTTAATTCCTCATTCAAGGAACCCGGACCCGAGTTTGGAGGCAGGGCAGGGCTGCCTCCAAACTCGTAATGAAGCCTTTATTTGGCCGGATAAACCCATAGACTTGAAGACTTTCTCATCCTGGGAACTATTGAAGAACAATTGTTTTTACCTTCTCAGTAACCCGTCTAAGACGAGAAGGCAACTCAGTTACTGGACGTGTGGGGAGATGGAGAGATACTATACACAGGTCTAGACATCCTGCTTTAGTTTAGTTATACTTAGTTATCTTATCCTTCACTGACCTGTAAAAACCCTTCTTTGAGAAACCCAGAAATAAACATTATTAAACTTTAAGTTGGTCTGGTCGTATTGTCCCACCAATGCAAGCTGACATTTGGTGTCAGAAGTGGGAAAAGAAGACCAAGATAGGGCGTCATCCACCACTGAATGAGACTAAAGTGGCATCAGGGAAATCATGCAGTCACCATAAGCTTAGGGTAAACAAAGGGGCGTTTAGTGTGTCCCATTCTACAATCAGAGCTACTAGCCTTCTCTGTATGTTCAGTGTAACAACCCCTATCCTAACCCAACCTTGCAGAGTCACCACAGACAATGAAGAATTGTCGACAGCTGGCTTTAGTGAGGTCTCCTAAGAATCACCTTAGGATCACATGCGACAACCTAATTGTTGCTTATTTTGGACTTCCAGAAAAGGTAAATCCATAGCTGAATGTCACACAATGCTGAGTATATAACCTTCTCCAGAGATATAAGTCCCATCTTTATGAAAAACTGCAAGCCATCTTTTTCAGTCCTGTCTATTCACATTCACAGGCCTGAGATGGGTTGGGGAGCACAGGAGTCTTGGCCCAGTCAACCCAGCACTTCCCTGCCATAGCAATGTTACATGGAGAAAGAACACAGTGTTTCAGACATAGCAGAGGAGTCAGTAGAGTTCTACATGATGGATCAAGAAATGTCCATCCTAAATGCTGATGCAATTGCATAGGCTGCAAAACAACCAACCCTTCAAAATATCCAAGAGAATGTGGTGATGGGGCTGGCAACAGCAACTGGCCGTACTACGGCAATCAATTCAGCTGTGCTGCATTGCTTTTTCACCTGTTTCGCTAACGCAGAAATTCACCTCTGAGTAAGATCCTGAGCTGTTATTCAGAATTTGGGAGCAAATAGAAGAAGTGGCAAAGTGGGATAGTACAAGTTGGCCCTAATATGTGCAGACTTCACCACTCTACCGCTGAAAACCAAACTCTGACATCTTCTCTTGCAAGATGTTTGGAGCCATGCAGTGCTACTGAGTAAGGTTCTTGTGGATTTCTTAAGTTTGAGAGGAATAAAGCCAGAGTCTGTGAATCCTGAGGACAGTAGCCTTATCCAGAACCTTATAAACCTGAGGATATTTGCTATGCGGTCTGGCAAACAGTCTACTATCCAAGAGACTACAAGTGTCCCCATTGAGAGACCTGCAGAGGCTTCTTAAAGACATTTCTTTTATGTGGCCAGAGAAATCCAGAGACTTGAACTATCTGTTATTTTGACAACTGCTTTAGAACAATTGTTTTGGAATACTCTGGAATCCCTCTAAAATAGGAATAAGACCGATCAACTGGAGGAGGCTTGTGTGAGGAGGAGGTAAAATACTAGCTCCACATAGAAGATTGTTTGCTCTAGTGTAATTTTCCTTAGAAATCTTATCCTTCCTTTTCCCGTCACAACCCTCTTTTGACAAACTCTGAAAAAAACGTTATACTTAAACTTCAAGTTGGTCTGGTCTTTTTGCACCACACATTCATTCTGACAGTTTGCACCCAAGGCCAGCACACAGCAACTTGCACTCCTACTGAATGTGGTGGGTGATTGTATTTTCTATTGCTGTATGCTGGTTCCCACAAACCATAGATTTCCAGCTTCATAGGCCTCTGCACTCAGAGGCCCAGCGGCTGAATGCCTTCTTTGTTTGAATCATTGTCTCATGTCCTTTAACTCATGGGGATATGCAGTAGTGGTCCCATGGGCATGTGACTCCAGAGACTGACACCAGCCTTCCTGAAGTCTTTTGCTAGACCATGAATAGTCAGTTCTCTTTCCATGGCATAGACATGTTCTACAAGAAAGATAATGAAGTCTTGTTTCATCAGCTCTCAGTGGGTGCAACCATCTGTTCTTGCTTAAATGCAGAGCCGTGGGCCAAATTGGAGGCGAGGAGCTGTCCAGGGTCAATCTTGGAGCCAATGAAAGCATTGCATAAAGCTACTTCACTGAGAGTCCGCCTGAACAAATCAGGTCTCCTATCTGACACAATACCTACAGCCAGGGGAGTCAAGCAGGGCTGCCCGATGGCTCCGGCAGTGTTTAATTTCTTTGTTGCTGATATAAAGGATTCGGATCCCAACACCAGAATTTTTCCACCGAAGTTGGGGGGAGCCCCCCTACCTAGTTTGTTATATGCGGACGACATAGTCTTGGTAGACCAAATGCTGGTGGGGTTCCAATGGCAACTTAACAGTTTGCAGTCCTGCATTGACTCAAACGGTTTGGAGGTAAATAAGTCGAAGACCAAGATTGTGACGTTCGGGAACAGTAACAAAGACAAGAACGCCTACTCCTGGACGCTTGACGACCAACTCATCGAGCAGGTGACCTCGTTCAAATATTTGTGGGTCTTGCTCAGTGATACAGTTTCTGAGGTGTCAATGGTTACCCGTTTAAGAGCAACAACCTCGGCCTTGTCCAGTCAAGCCCATGCCATAAATCAAAAGTATGGGCGTTTCTCCATCTTGCCAGTCCTGAATTTCTATAGATGAAAAGTCGTGCCAATGATAACCTATGGGCTGATGCAATGGCGAACATTCCTGAAACAATCTGTCCCCAGTTGGAGGGCCATTTTTGGAAGAAAGTTCTGGGCCTTCCCAAATCCACAATTCAGATCATACAGCGGGAGTTGGGCCTTTCCTCTCTGAAATCAGTAGTTGTGTGGAAAAGTTCAAGTTTTTTCAGGAAACATTTCGCGGCTGCACAACCGCAAATCCTGGAGATGCTATGTAGGTACCTACGAAATTCCATGCTGCTAAAGTGGAGACGAAACAATGTGCTCTTCACTGGAGGAGGTTGGAGGCTCACTTAAGGTCCTATTAGACAAACCAATGTGGGTCAAGAAGAAGTTGAGGGAGCTTGATTGGACTGATACTTTGGAGTATGTGAGCAGTTCTCAATCAGACTGGACACTGTCTGTGCTTATCTGAATCAATTTCCAGACAAAAACTTCAGAGACCAATTCCTGTGGATCCACCTGAACCTACCACCTACAAATGAAATTAGAGCCATTCACGGGCTTTCAGAAAGTGCTAATTGTCGATTTTGTAGGTTGCCTCTGTGGTGAAATCATTAAAGCACTGGGTCATCAGCTGCCTGGCACTCACAGAGAGACGCGCTGATCACTTTAGTCACCTTTTCTCTGACTTTCAAAAGCAGGAGATGGAAGAATGCTGATCATTGCTGATCGCAGGGAACAGGACAAGTTAAGTGATCGCCATGGTCAAATTCTTTGAACCATTGTTAGCTGCATAATGTTCACGAGAAAGTTCTCCTTTTTTGATTGTTCCGTCTGGGGGAGCAAAACTCTCACTTCATTGGCTTTCATTTTTAAATTGAATTTTACTTTGGAAGTAAGTTTGTAAGATGTGATTTTCATGTAAGATGTGATTCATTTGCTAAAAAATGGTTTCAATTATATGAAAATAAAAACAAACAGCACTTCCTGTTCATTGGACTGGGTTTCCACATGGAATTGGGGTTGCCCACATTTTACTGGCTTGAGCTTGAACATCTTTTTTGATATAATGGGGACCTTGATTTTCTCCTAACCCTCTCTGCACCAGGGGAAGCCTGTTGAGGGATTGAAAACCTGAGTGGCACGTAGGGTCCTACTCATCTTACCTCTTGGTGAGTTAACCTCTCTTATACTTCCCTTGTCTTCTAGAAAAAGTGGCCCTTGGGTGAGCAACTTTTAGCTCTATCCCAGTCTCTAACCTAATTCTTGTGGGGTGCTTTTAGCCAGAGGCTAGTGATGGGCCAGGGAGTCTTAGGGGGATCCTCTTGTAGAGGAGCAGACGTTTACATCACTGATAGACTCTGCTCCCTCACCTGCGTCATACTGGACGAATCACTGGAAGACACTTTGCATGACACCAGGTCATTCCAATACTGCATCAGGTGTATGAGAGACGTTATGTACTCAGACAACCATATCGAATGAACCTTCGTACTGAGGTGGTAGCAGGAGATTTGCAGGCACCACTGAATATGGAGGCGTTGTAATTTGACAGGTGGAAAGTGATGTCATAAGGAGAAGATACAATGACTCACTGAAACAATATAAGAATACTTGAGAATGAAGATGTAACTGAAGAAACAAGAGTAAACATATGTACAAGTAAGAAGAAGCCATATATATATATATATATATATATATATATATATATATATATATATAAAGAAGACAAGCTTTCTCCCTGGCTCTTTAACAACTATCTTGCACACCTAATTTCCACCTACTCCCGTACTTCCAGTGTTGTGCATATGACACACAACTTCAAACCTCCGTCTGACCCTCTCATTACCTCCTCCATCATTCCTGACTGCCTATCGGCCATCCAGTCCTGGTG
The DNA here is from genome assembly GCF_040938575.1 of Ambystoma mexicanum. Classification (NCBI taxonomy): domain Eukaryota; kingdom Metazoa; phylum Chordata; class Amphibia; order Caudata; family Ambystomatidae; genus Ambystoma; species Ambystoma mexicanum. Next base: position 157,179,843 of record NC_090937.1, read on the forward strand.
TGCCTGCAATGATCTCTGCCTCCATGCCAGCAAGACTGAGAACCTTCCCATTGGGACTTCTGCTCCCTCTTTATTCCCCTCACTCTGGCCACCCTCTATGGGTTCTCCTCCTTCTCCTTCATCTGAAGCCAAAAGCCTTGGAGTCATCTTAGACTCCTCCCTTTCCTTCCTCCCTCATATCCAGGACCTTGCAAAGAAGGCCTACTTTCAACTCCACCTCCTCAAAGGAATCCTTCCTTTCCTCACTTTTCCCCAGAAGCTCAATGTCTCTAGAGCTCTGGGGTTCTCTAGGCTTGACTACTACAACAGTCTCTTCCTTAATATACCCTCTTCCTCTCTACGTCCCCTCCAGCTAATCCAGAATGGGACTGCAAGACTTATCATTGGCCTCAAGCCCAGGGACCACATATCTCCAGCCCTAAACACTCTCCACTGGCTCCCTTTGGCTGCAAGGATCAAATTCAAATCCCTCTCCATCATCCATAAGCCTGTCTGGGGCCAGGGACCAGGCTATCTACAACAGGCTCTCACTAAATACTACACTCTCTCCAGATTCTTACGTTCCTCTGGTACCAAATCTCTGTGTGTCAAGCGATTTGCTAAACAGCAAGCTAGTGGATGATCTCTTTCCTCGGCTGGCTCCCTCCTATGGAACAGCCTCCCCCTTCCACATCGTCTTGAGCCAGATCTCCTCCAAATTACAGAAGCTCCTCAAGACTTTCCTTTTCATCACCTCCTTTCTCCCCCTCCTTTGCTAAACCCCATAGACACTGAGATTGGTGACCAGGGCTTTTATGTGTCCACCTGGGTCCCGGCCTCTCACCCCCAATTGCCTTCAGCCTCTGCCCACTACCAGCACTTGCCTTGGGTGCCCACTGGCCTGAACATATTTATAGGCAGGTGACCACTCTCACCAAGTGATCTCTGCTGGTCACTTAACAGTTTGCAACGTACTCCCTAGCACCTCCCCCCCTTGTTACTCCTAACACTTACCCCCTCCCCTCTCTCATCCCTTGCTCTCTGCACTTGCATGCTCTGAATGCTCACAAGGCCTAGTAGGACTGCCTCTCTCATTGTTATATTTGCCTTTCATTCCAATGTTCCCTCCCTGTTGCCCTGTGGGTACTTTGAAACACAATTTACTTGATGTATAAGCGCCTTACAAATGCACAATAAATAAATAAAGAGAAGTAACAAAACGAGTAGTGAATGTATACATGCAGAAATGCATCTTAGATTAGCCATATAGAAGCTTGCGGCAGTAGAAAACATAACATGGATGAAGTGGCCATGTTGGAAAGATGGATGCTGGCTCTCAACGATAGTAAGTGAAGAGCTTGAAGGAGAGAGACCAGAGCTGCAGAAGCTGACAAAGGCTGGAAATACAAATCAATGCACAAACAAAGAATAGGTGCTGGCCAGAGATCAAGGATGCCACTTCAACTAATAATTGCAAGGCACAAAGGAAGTCAAGAAGATAAGCTTTTGTAAGACATATTTCTCTTAGATTAAGCTAAGAAGGAAACATCTACAAGTGCCAAGTATTGGACAATCAACGATACAGAAAGCTTATGTGAGGTAGAGCAACAAAGTCTCCAGAGGCCAAGAGGAGTAATGACACCCAGCCTAATTGAAATAAGTAGCACTAAATAAAAGGTTGAAATGAACAAAATCGTGTTCTCCTTATACGTGATTCAGAACTGAAAAACAAGGCCTACTCATTAAGCTTCAGATGAAGATAATGGTGTACATACGCTCCCCTGAAAGTCCCAGACCAAGAACAGTCCTCTAGGTCAACTACAAAGAAGAAGCCCTGGCTGAATGCTTGACTGATGAGAGATGGTGGACTAATTGGGCAAGTGGGTAGTAGTCTGACATTGTTCTCTGCACCTGAGTTTCAATTTGCTTACGTGGTGCTAGTGAGCTGAGTGTCCAAGGTTGGTAGAGGATGCCAACCTATCATGAGGGCCTACGCAACAATGACCATGCAATGTTGCATGAGCCAATCCGCTGCTTTTATACTGTTATAATCTGTATAATACATAGTAAGAGGCAGGTTCAGGGCTTGCTTACCAGAGGAAGAGCAGCCAACAAAATGATTAACACTTGTAGGGCCTCATTACGAGGTTGGCGGTAACCCACCGGTGCCAACCGTGGGTTGCTACGGACCCCGAAACACCGTTTCCGGCACTTAACTTCCTGTTGCCACTGGAACATTAGAAGTGCTGGCGGCGCGTGAAGTCAGGCGTTGCTTTTGGTAAATCCCCATTCCCGACACCCATAGGGAACGGGGACTCGGAAGCACCAGCACCATTGCTAATGGTGGCAGTGCTTCTGTGACAACTCTGCCTGCAGGGGTCGTTGCGCCCGTCAGGGTCAGACCTACTGGGTGCAATGGCTGCGGCAGGCAGACTTGTAGTGTGACAGCCCGGAAATAAGGGTGTCGGTAAGCTTACCGGCACCCTTGTTGCTGGACCGCCAAACTTGTAACGTGCCCCATACACTCTATAAGTAGATATGTTCCACTAACCATTCCCTGAACAGATAGGTTTTATTATTTGCAACGTAGAATGACGTCATAGCTGACACACTGAGGTATAAAGCCTTTTTTAACCAAATTATCATTGTGTGTGTGTGGAATGCATTTCGTTGTTCGCCTGATTGCCCTACTTTGTTTATTTACTTGTATTTATTTATTGTTCGCGTGTTAGGCTCTTATACAGCAAGTACATTCAGTTTCAAAGTGCCCAGAGGGCAACAGGGAGGGAACATTGGAATGAAACACTTTCAAATACACAAAAATATTAAATACAGTGGCGGGGAAAAAAGGACAAACCTACTATGCCTTGTAAGTATTTAGAACATGCAAGTCCAGCAAGGAAGAGGGCAGTGGGGATAGGTGCTGGTGTGTCCGTGTTTGTGGGTGAGCCACAGGTGAAGTGCAAGGTATGGTAAATTCTACACGGCCTGGAGCCACGTTGGGTGCAAGTGCGAGCCTCCAGGGCGGAGGGTGTGCCGGGGCAAGTGCTGAAGGTACAACTGGAAAAGTATGTGGATGCACTCCTAAAATTTAAATGATAGGTAGGGATTACACTAAATATATTTAAGGATTTTAGGGTGGGGGGAAGAAAAAGTAGATCTGGCACAGGTATACTACCACAAATATGTAAAGAAAAAAAGAGCATCCAAAACTGTGGAACCCTCCCGTCCCCTGCACATTGTTACTAGTCCGTTATCAAAAAACGGTTCAACAATCATTTGTACACAGATGTTATAATTCAATGAACCTATTATCTATATAGAATGTTCCAAAAGCTGTTTTGATAGAAAAGCAGTCATTTATTTCAACAATATTCTATTTGACGTTAGTTTCTTATATGCAGAAAGCAAGCATAAAGGAGCAATGGTTTTTGTAGATAAATCAACAATTAAGATGGCTGACGCGTTTTGGGATTATTCCCATCCCGAAACGCGTCAGCCATCTTACATAAGTGCTGAAGGTAGACAGAAGCTGGTGCGATTAGGTGTGGGAGGTCAAGGAATCCGAGGATACATAAGGGCACAGGTCACCAATCACAGCAACTGTGAGATTAGCAGAGTAGAGAAGAAGGGAAGGGGGAGGTAAAGAGGAAAGCCTTGAGGAGTTTCTGGAATTTAAGAAAGTCCTGCTCAAGACACAGAGGGAGGGGGAGGCTGTTCCATATGAGGGTGCCAGCTCAGGAAAGTGATCGACCACCACCCCCTATTTAGCGAAACGCTTTACACACACAAAGTTGGTGCCAGAGGAACATAGATCTCTAGAGGGAGAGTATTTAGTAACAGAGAGTTGAAGATAGTGTGGTCCCCGCCCCCAGACAGCCATGTGGATGATGCAGAACGATTAAAATGTAATGCGTGCAGCAACTGAGAGCTTGTGAAGACTTTTTAGGGCAAGAAAGATGTGGTCCCTGGGCTTAAGGCCAAGGATAAGTCTTGCTGACCTATTCTGGGTTAGCTGGAGGGGTTGCAGAATGAAAGAAGGTAGATTCAGGAAGAGGCTATTGCAGTAGTCAAGCCTAGAATCATAATAGTCTGATAATAAACTGATTAAAGTAGTACTTTGCCATATTCTTTGAGTCTGTCTGGTCATTTGGGTCCAAGACTGTTTATTATGGTAAATGCAAATAGATACGCCCAAAATGTGCTACTAGACACTTTGTGTCTAACAATGGGGTCCTATATGTTGCAGCAGATGGTGGCACCCAGCCCCCAGTCTTACCAAAGTCCCTTCATACAGCCTAAGACATGGGACCTTGTCATAGTGAATAGAAAGGAGCCCCCAAACTCCCTCCCTTATAACTAAAGTGGAAGAAATAAATGCTAGAAGCTGCATTCAATAAAATTAGAATATTAACATCTAGCAAAATTGATCCAGTAAATGAACATGTCCAGACATTAGACAGAAATGCAGTACATTTGAAAGAGGGGACTTTAACTAACAAATCTATCCCCACAGTTGTTAAAAATGAGTTGCATCGTGGAAGATCTTACAGCAGAGAGCTGCACGGGTGCATATGAATGAATAATCTCTAACATCTATAACATAATGAATCTGTCTCATTAGTTAATTATTTAATAATCATTAGGAAAAAAGAAAAAAAGTAAATAGTACTAAAACATAAAATTACCAAGCCATTCTCTCACTAACCTATCCACACAACCTAAAAGCAGACACATACCCATGCACCCGTCCATCAACACAATCAAGCAGCCAAGAATCAAACTTACCCATCCATCCACCATGTGCACAAACACGCACACACACACGCATCAATCCCCCACTAACACATCCATACAAAGTGGACACACTCACTCTTTCACACATCCACCAACCCATTCACACATACACTCACACCCCAGCCCAGCCATCTCAGAACAGATTACAGATTGTGTCACTGTACTTTAACAGTAGCTGGCTCTCTGCTGCCTCATACTGTCATGCCATCATCTTTCTCCCGGCTTCCAATGCCATCCTTACCCTTACCTCGCCTAATTCCTTCCACCCGAACTTCTTGCCTCCTCACCTAAAACTTGCAATCTTGAGGTCATCTTTGATAGCATCCTACGACTGCAACAATTCATCACTACCATTGCCTCTGCTGCTCGTATTAACCTCCTCAGCATTTGGAAAGTTTTTCCTTTTCTTACTAGCCACTCTACAAATACTCTAATCTCCACTCTTGTGCATGCTACTGCACAAGCCTACTCATTGGCCTTCCTCTCTACTCCTTCCTCCCTCTAGACAAAGTCCTCAGCTTTGCTACCCCCGCTCTCTACAACCTACCCAGATCCTTCCCTACTTCTACCTATGTACCACACACTGGTTGGCTCTCCTTGCATAGCTGTCCTCTTCTCAAGTTCCTTCTCTTAGTTTAAAAAAGATATCAATGATCTTGTTCCTTAGTACCTGTCTGATTGTATCTCAGTTAACTCACCATATTGTTCCCTCTGACCCCCCTCTGCACTGAACCTCGCCATCACATACCCCCGCTGTGTCTCCTCTGGCTTCTGATCTTTTTCCCTTTTCACCCCACTCCACTGGAACCCGCAATCCATAACAATCAAATCCTGCCCAGCTGTGGAGCTCTTTAAACCGCTTGCACTAACCAGCCTACCGATACTCTCGGCATCTAGGTACTCAGTTTAGGCTCCCGCTCCTTCCTCAGACACACACCACACCTTGCTGCTCACCCATCAGCGCCGCTAGAACTCCCTCCCACCTTTTCTCTTAGTATCCTCGCTACCAAATGCACACCCACCACCTCCACCCTATTTCTCAGACTCCACATTTCAAATGTGCCCTTCTGAATGTTCGCTCCCTTCCTGCGCACGCCGTAGAAATAAATGATTTCATATTCAGCCATGACCTCGACTTATTGGCCATCACTGAAACATGGACACATGAAGCATCCGGCCTCGCCGTTGCCCTAGCACTCCCACCAGGCTATAGCATCCTCAGACAAGATAGACCATCCTGCATAGGAGGCGGAGTAGCCATTGTCACCAAGGAAGCCCTATCCCTCAGGCTGAACAGTCACCTATGGGAAGGGAATTCAGACATCTTGTCTGCCAAACTCTCATTGTCCCCCAATAGCACCATCATCATTCACATCCTATATCGCCCCGCGGGCCTCCCATCAGATTTTCAGGGACACCTCATTCACCTAGTCAGCAACAACATCAAAAACTCCACTAAAACTCTTCTACTTGGAGATCTAAATCTGGGGCTCAATGACCCGAAAGACAAAACAGCCGCTACTCTTGCCAAAGACCTTAAGGATTTAGGATTCATTCAAAAAGTCACGAGCCCTACCCATTCCAAAGGCTGCACCCTCGACTGGGTTGCAGACCACAACTGCCTCACTACCATCACCTCTAAAACCGCATATCCTTGGACTGACCACAGATGCATCCAATTCACAATAACTATATCCCCAACCGCTAAAACCCTCACCCATGCCCCCCCCAGCACAAGTGAGAAGTTCCAAAAAACTCATTCCGGATAACCTCTGCCCAGTCCTGAATGTCCCAGAACTAGCGCCCCCCCTTTGTCCAATGACCCAACACACTGGCAAACATATATAAGGACACCCTCACTAAAGCTATCAACTCCATAGCACCACTGGAATGCAAAAAAGAAAAAAAGTCACTACATTCCAGCCCCTGGTTCACTGAAGAACTGCAGGCCCTACGCTCTAACAAACGGAAGGCCCTCAACAACTGGCAGGCCAACCCTTGCGACTCTACCAAGAATTGCTTTAACCTGATCACCCGCCAATACAAAGACGCCATCACTGAAGTCAAATCTAACTCCTTCAACGTCCGCATCACTAATGCGAACTCCCAATCAAAGGAAATCTTTGCCATCTTTAACAAACTCATCCCTCCTCCCACTAGCCCAGACGAGATCATCAAAGATGAGGCCTGGTGTGCTAGCATACAATCTGCCATGCTAAACAAAATTGATCTCCTTCAAAAGAAAATTCTGGATCACTATCAAGCCTTGCCTCACAAACATATGCCCTCTCAAACAGCTCCCATTCTAACTAACGCTGTCAACCCCCTTTTCTCCTTCAGGGACGTCACTGAACCAGAAGTCATCAACCTCCTCAAACACCTTAAGCCATCCATGTGCAAAGGGGACATTTGTCCGCTTAAGTTAATCAAGGACTGTGCCGACTCCCTCACCCCACTGCTGACAGCCTTCATTAAGGCCCCTTTCAGAACAGGCATCATCCCTGCTAGTCTCAAAGAAGCTTGGGTATGCCCCCTTCTGAAAAAACCCACATTAGACCCTGCACAGCCCAATAACTACCGCCCCATCACCACTGTGCCATTCCCCCTCAAATTCCTGGATAAAGCTACCCACTGACAAATCCAACACTTCATTGAGACCAACACCATTCTTGGGAAAAGATAATCTGGCTTCCGCAAAGGGCACCGTACCGAAACAGCCCTGGTTGACCTAAACAACCAAATCACACAAATCATGGATAAAGGCAAGCCAGCTCTCCTGTTCTCTTAGACCTCTCAGCTGCCTTTGATCTTGTAGATCACAAGACACTAACCTCATACCTCAGCCACTCAGCCAACGTCTCCAAAGAAGCTGCCTCCTGGATCACTTATTTCCTGGAAGGCAGGGCAATGAAGTTATTCTCCAGCACAGTTAGTGCAGACCCCACCACCATCCACTGTGGAGTCCCTCAGGGCTCCTGCATAGCACCCACACTGTACAATTTGTTCACGAAGCCCCTCTTCGACAAACTCAACGCACTCGGCATAGCGTATACCAACTACGCTGATGACACCCAAGTACTCCTACCACTCTCCGGCTCCTATAATCAAGACGCTGAAGCACTTCATCTAATCTATACCATGATCCAAGCGTGGATGGTGGCCAACGCCCTTTGCCTCAATTGGAACAAGACCGAAATCAGTATTCTCTGTAAAAAAAGCCACGCTAGCCAAACTCGACAACCTCTATTCCAACTTCTCCATTGACAACACCATCATCCCCATCTCTTCCTCAGTGAAGACCCTCTGGGTGTACTTAGATTCTACCTTATCCTTGACAAGGCAGGTTAGCACCATTGCCTCGGCCCACACCACTAAGCTGATCAACACAATTAATCCTTATCTATCCAAGCCTAACTGTCTATCAATAGCTCTATTGGTGCTAAATTAGACTGCTGCCTTATGAGCAGCATTAAGTATTCCCAAAAGGGACCAAATCTCTCACGCCAGTCAGGCAGCACACTGGCTCCCTGTTAGAGAATGCATTACATTCAAAATCCTTACCCTCACGCAGAAATGCCTCACCCTCACAGCACGATCATACCAATCAAAGACCATAGTTAAATCCACATCGACGCGCCCCACGACAAACTGCTACTCCAACTGACTGTACACCCCCCCCCCCATGTCAACAGGTCCAAAGCAGGCGGGATTGGCTTCCCTTACATAGCCGCCATGCTCTGGAATTCGCTCCCCACAGCTCTCAGAGCACAGAACTCCCTCCCTGCCTTCTGAAAAAAACTAAAATCTTCTCTCTTTAACTAATCTTTGAATGAGCTGACTCCTGCAACTAAGAACCATTCTGTAACAAGCGCCACGATGTCGCCGGGCTGCTGTGTGCTCTACAAATGCAAATAAATAAACTTTACTAACTTGCTTGAGAGGTTGCCCCTCCTACACTCTGCCCCATGCCCCCTACTTGACCCCAACACTGCCTCCAGAGTCGCTTAATGGTGTACATTTTTATATTTAAATAGCACTCCCCTTAAATTTGAAGCACTTGCCCCCTTAGGTAATGTTACCTAATCAAGTCACCTGTTTTCCTATATATATATATATATATATATATATATATATATATATATATATATATATATATATATATTGTTCTGTTTTTTTATGTTGTCCCTGGTATATGTCCCACTTTTTTTACACTCTCATAAACTGCTATGTTACAGGCACTCTTTGTGGGAATGCCTCCGCCATCTGTTAATGTGTTATTGTTAGTCATTTCTGATCAAAATTAACAACCCTGATCTCCAAACAAACGCAAATAAAAAATGGAAATTATGATGGTGAGATACATTATCCCTGTGATCTGTGAAAAGTACTTACTGTGTGCAGGAGAACTAAGCCCAAAATGAAGATGAGCTCACTCTTGACCATGGTTTGCAGGGGCCCTGCGAATAGAAAGCAATTTATTACAAGGCTGCAGTTTCATATGAGGTACTAGAATATGGCTGTATTTTCCACTGTACAGAGAGTACTTGTCACTGGCATTTGTATAATGGCCGGCACACAGCATATCCCCTTGCAGAGATACAATAACCTACATGTTGGTGAGCTGCCTCCCACACATGTATTCAATGTCCCCCATTTCCGAAATGCCTAAAAGCAAACCAACTGTAACTATCCACTCCCTCCATAGTGTGACACTGACCACCAACCAGACTGCTGGTGCGCAAGGTTTTATCCAAACCCAATAGGTTGCATTATCTACTCTCCTTCTGAATAAGCAGTCACTGCCATTCCCAAAGTGATGCCAGGGACATAATGTTGTACCTTGCTGTGTTTAAGCTAATTTACTATTGTACATTACGTCCTGTTACTGCTTCGCCTTGCCCTGCCCCTTGCCCCTTTGGTTAGAGATCACACTGCTCTTAATACCCTCCACCACAACATTTGGGTACAACACAAAGAGACATTTGAAAGCAAAAAAAAAAAAAAACATTGTTTCTATGGGTGGAGCCGGAGGGTATTTTGCACTGTATCATAGGTGGTAGATCGCATCAGCTACCAGAGCCATTGGCTCATATTTCAAATGTATTAATAGACAGAATTCAATAATGTTGTAAAATCATATGTGCTTGTTGCATCGGTTGTACACAATGGGGCTCATTACTAGTCAGATTACTGCCAGCACCAGGCTATTCCAAGTCCGCCGGCCGGGAAGTCAGGCGACAGTAATTTCGTTAATCCCCATTCCCATAGGACTCTATGTTAATGGGGACACGGAAGCATCGGCACTGTTTTTAACAGTGCCGGTGCTTCCGTAACAGCTTTCCCTGCCATGACTGCTGTGCCCGGTATTGTCAGACCTGTAGGGCACAGTGGCTCCGGCAGGCAACCCAGTAGTTTGCCTGTCCGGAAACAAGGACCGGCAAACTTGTAATGAAGCCCAATATCTTTTTACACCATAACCAAAATATAGGCCAGCATGTCAGAAGCAATTAGACTTTGCGTGTGTCTCATTATTATCAAATTGAGTGGCCCTGTCTGACGCTATGCACTGTGGAAGGAAACAGGGATGCGATGGCACCAAGTGTGCGCTGATGCACTCTTTGTAACTCTGCTTATTTCTGCTTGTATGCACTTTATAACTTAAGTATCGGTAATGAAGATCAAACACTCAACTCTAGGGGGCAGCCTTGCATGCTGGTTAAAATATGTCGATTGTTGTGATCTTTTATGACCTCAAATGTCCTACAAAGAGCCAACAATTTAAACAAAATATAATAATATGAACAGCTGGAAAAATATAACTTTGCATCTAAGCCAAGCAGCAATGATAGGGACCATGAAGACAAAAGGAGCACCAATGGGAGCTAGGTTTGATACCTCTCCCCTTGTATTAAGAGTTAATAAAAGGCTGAAAAGTGAATAAAGTTACTAAAGGCACCACCCTTCTGGTGTAAGGGAGGAGGGGAATGTGCTAAAGACAGAAATACAAGCAATAGATTTGCAGAGTTACTGTACATGGACCAGTAGAAAGGACTCGCCCAATACACAATTAATTAACATGATTAATAATAGGTGGAGAGGCAGAGTTGAACGTGAAGGAAAAGAGCATTGGTCATCTGTGCGGGCTGCACTTTCAGATGAAACATTTGAACAGTGAAGGGACAACATTGCTTTAGTTTGCAAGTTCCTCTACTAGTGTTGTGGAGAAATACCCGGTTTAAGACAAACCGTTAAATGCCATCACCAGAAGTGCCAAAAACTGGCACATCATATGATTGCACCTTTACTGCAATAACGGTATTTACTGGGTGCAGTAACAGTAAGGCACCCCACCTGGAAAACAACAGATGCAAAGTTGCGTATCTGGTAACAGCAATACTGGAAACAGAAATTCTGAATTTCCAGAAAAGAATATGTATTTGTGCAGGCATTACAGGAAGGCAATCCACTGTGAATTTGAACCCCTGTATGCTATCTGGACAAAATGAGTGATACACCAGATTTTGGAGACCATGCAGTATAGAGCAGGATCTCATGGGACCTGCGGATGAGGTAGCCAAGAAGGCACGAAGCCCTGTGGGCCACCTGATGGCAAAAAATAGCCCTTGCCAAACGTGATGCAAGTACAGTACATGTGTGTGGCAAGCTCCAGCCCGTGTCTTCACATACCCATGCAGCCAAGGATGTCAAGAAGAGGTGGGATGTCCTTAAGTGGAGGGTCTGCACCATTATCTCAGACAACCGGCAAGAGTGCCTAGCAACTGGGCTAGGGAGGGGACCATGTCAAACCCATATCTGCAACCCTTTAAGGCAAAGGTAAACACTGTGGTGGACATCTGTGGCATCGCTGGATCCGGTGATGCAGAGGTCGCGGTGGCCGCACATGTAGCAGATGATGAGTGCCCAATATATGTTCTCTGAATATTGTATAGAAAGTGCATGGAAGTAAAACCCACTGCAGGTCTGTGTGTCGCACAATCCACTGATAAGGGAGGAGGGAATGTGTCCAACCATACACAGCACACCATCCCACACAAGTCCCCAGATCTTTGCTATTCTACATGATATTGCTTTACAATGTCAGCCACTGCATCATACCTACTGGTGGCATATGAGAACCAAACAATGCCAGAAAGCCTACCCCTCCTTTAGGTGCCACATATGCAAGAGACACTCTCACATGTAGACCAACTGTATAGACGTGCCCGTACAGCAGATCTGCAGGCTAGGAGAGCTAAGCATCTATAAATCACTGGAGCCCTCATCAGCAGAGTAGCTGGCCACATGTTTGTCATGTGTTTCCACAATGGACGCCTGCAGTGACGAAGCAGTCCTGTAAGCCATGCAAACATTTGCTCCTGCCCTCACCACCACCACCACCACACCAACAGCAAAAACAGGGAGTAAGTTAACCCAGATGTCAGCAGCCACACCTGCCACAGAAACCACACCAGCAAAGGGCAAGACACTAGTCAAACCACCACAGCACTCCATCCGAGCAGCCGGCCCAAAGTGAACCATCGGTTCCACCCACACAAACTGGAAAGCCACATCTCTTAGAAGCACCCAAAAGGCCTCTTTCGACACATGTGACTGTACAGGTTGCCGCAGATAACTGAGATGATGACCATGGCGACATTGGGATGTGATCACCTGATCCACATATGCCTGCCAATATTGGAAAACAACTGGCTCCTGCAATCTTGTCTGCACCTGCTCCATCTGCAACCCACGTGCCAGCTGCAAAGACTGAAACCACTGGCTCACAAGAAGTCATTGAAGGAAAACATCAGCCAGTCATCCAACAACTCCAAGAGATGGAGAGCAGACTACAGTGGCTTGTACCTTTTACCGCAGTTTTTCCCACAAATGCCTCAAACATTCTAGGTTTTACCAGTCGTTCTGAAGGGCCACTCAGGAACCGTTCTAACAAGTGTCCATTAATTGAGCCTAGCCAACACCTTTGAAATGTAATGGGACGAAAGAGTGCATTGTACACCAGAATCCACCCAAGAACATGGCTAAAAGACCATAGATTTTTGAGGGAGGATGCAATTTGACACGGCCTTCAGATCCCAATCATTCCTCATATCTTTCCAACCTCCCCTTTTCAAGTGCTTTGTCAGGCAGATGACAGGACTGAGAATGCTACCTTGAGGAGGTAGGATAGAACACAGAAAAGGTTTAAAGAGCTCAGAATGCCTGCCTTACATCCCACGGGTTAGACATGCAAGCATTGACAGCAGAGCTGCCACTCACATTACAGAGATCCTACAGGGCCAGACCTCAGACCTATCTCTCACATAACACCGCTCACAGGCTCAGGCTTCAGACAGCAGAGATATATTTATGAATGAAATGCCATGAAATGTATAGATATGGAGCATGGAATGACTCCAAGGGAAGTCAAGAAATTGCCACCACTGCAGCAAGAGAGAGCAGAGTTCCTTCAACTCCTTGGCATCAGCAGAGAGTCACATTAGTCACCATTATTAGCTTGTCTTGCGATAATAAGATAATGCACTTATTTTACCCATAAGAAATTGCATTGTTTTCAAAATAATTAAAAAAACAAGCCATCATTTAGCAAACAAATACATTTGGTCCAAAAGCATAGCATTACTATAATCTGTCAACATATCAGCATTTAACTTTTTGTAAAGTGTTTTTTTCTCCCCAAACACAATTGTGTAATTTTTTTCAATGACACTAATTCTAACCATAAACGTCACATTGCCATGTTTTGTTAGGTAGCCTGATTTACTACACTCCCATGTGGACAGGTAATGCTTGGAATCCCCCTTACTGAGCCATGTGCCCAGGTGCCACAATCATATGCTAGCAATAGACTCTTCTGTAGTATCGTGTAATGTAAAGAAATCCTACAAAGCGCCTCTCTGTCATGTATGTTGGCCTTGCTGTGCCTGGCTCTGTAAACGGGAGGGGGTGCTAGTGGGATAGCAGAAGAAGTAGATGTGAAACCTGTGATGCTCTGACTGGAGTGGCGTTCTGCATCTATAGGTTTGACAGAGACATTTGGGAGCATTTTATTTTTTCGAAGGGATATGCCCATGATCTGATAGGCTACAGCGCTTTGTGTCTGGTGAGCCGTTCCTGGGCCACAGAGAAGAACGCACTCAGAGCCCGATTAGAGTTGATGTGCTAAAGGCTAGGAATGTGGCAATTGCCTGTGGGAGATTTGTGTGTGTAACGCAAGGTGGTTAGTGATTTTAGAGCGGAGTAGGTTAGTCAGGGGTGAAGAGAAGAGTGTCGTCCCGGTACTCCTACCTCTGCCATCCTGCAGACAGGGCCACTTTCAGATTGTCACTTTGACGCTGTCAATCTTGCTTGCTCTCTGTCCGTCTGTATCTTTATCTATCAAGTGGATAGATACAATGGTCCTCATGTTATGTTATGTTAATATGCTTTTATACTGTGCCAAATGACCACTGTAGCATTTTCAGAGTGCCTATGCGTGTCCACGGATTAGTGTAATGTGACGCACCAGGGGAAGCCCTACCTAGTAAAACCTGTAACCGCTAGGTTTTTCAATTCTCGTTTTTGCATTATGTCTCAAAAATGATGAATATTGCACAGATAGGGCATTTTTGCATGATATATATATGTAGTTTTTATATAGCACTAAAAGCCCTGCAGGCATCTGAGAGCTGAGAAAACAGTTGATATTATTATGCCACAGCGTGGTACTCAATTTATCGACCTCGGAAAGATGAAAGGTCGAGTTGGCCCTGCCAGGATTCAAACCTGTATCAGCAGGCTGCCCGCAGATGTCAAAACCGGGCGCTCAGCTCGTTGTGCTATCTGAGAGGACAGCGCATGACAGCGCAAACAGAGACAGACCCTGCCGTGCAATATCTGCTTTAGGGAAAATGACCCGAGGGCGTTTATAGCACCCCAGCATGCTTTCTTGGCTTGTCTGTGATTAGCCTCTAAAGTACATATATTTATATGTATATGTATGACTATACAGGGAAGAGTGATGCTCTTATGATTGCAAAAGAATGTATGGCAGATAAGATATCAGATTGGAGGGGAAGCAGTTAGCTTCTTACATTGGGGTGAGTTTGAGTGACATTCTGACCAGGTCCTGGTGGGGAGTAAATAGAACAACCACTGGAGACAATACGGGTGGACTTACATAGATTAATGACAATCCATATTTGACATGTTTAATAGGAGGTAGAGAAAGTGATGGTATGGGGCAGGTTTGAGGTGAGGGGAAAATGTTAGCTCAAAGGCAGCTGAGGGATAGGTTAAGAGGACAACTCTGAGACGCGGAGGTAAGCTTTCAATTTCGCTTTGAACAATTTGGTGTGGACTGTTTCTTGGATGTAAGGGGAAGAGAATTCCATGCAAAGGGCGCAAGAAGAGAAAGTGAGGGGAAGCACAGGGAGTGCGAAGTGCCACAAGGGTAGTTTAGGAGGCAACAAAGTGGTGATTAGGAGGAAGCTTGTAGAGTTGGAAAGAGGGGGATAGATACATCAGTGCCTTACTGTGAATAAATTTATGAACCAGGAGAAGAAATTTAAATTTGGCCTTGTGCATTGGCAGACATCTACCCTGGTGACGATAAGAGGAAGAAGGTGCCAGGTGAGGGAGTTCAAAGAGAGTCTGGTTAGCGAAGTTAATGCTCTTGTCGAGAAGACAGACAGCATAGTTGGGGAGAACAAAGAGGATGGTGGCACAGTCCAGTTTAGAGATGACAAGAGTGGTTAAGAGATCCTTGGTGGTGTTGAAAGAAAGGAGGAACCTGATTTTCCTAATATTTAGGAGGTAGAAGCAAGCCGATGTTGCAGTTTTGGAGATGAAAGTTAAGAAGTTGTGAGAAGATTCAAAGATGACACTGAGAATTCTAGCTAAAGAGTAGGGGAGTGTGTCAGGTGGGACCTGTATAGGCAGGGGACGAGAAGAGACCGAGTATTTGGCTGGACAGGGGACCACTTTTGTTTTGGAAATGTTTGACATCAGCGAGTGTGAAGCCAGTTGATATTTGATGGCACAGAGACAGTTGGACATTTGATAGAGAGATCAGAGGAGAGTTTAGGAAAAGAGAAGATTTGATTGTTGTCCACATAGAGTTGGTACAAGAACCCAAAGGAGGAGATTAGTGCCCGAAGAGCAGAGGTATAGAGTGGAAAGAGGAGGGGACCCAATACAGAGCCTTGTGGAACACCAACAGTTAGAGGAGTGAGTTTTGAGGTGTTGTTCCAGGAGAAAGAGAATTGGCGAGGTGCTATATAGGATTCAATCCAGGCAAGGGAACAATTGCCTATGCCATGAACATAGTGAGTATTAAGAAGATCAGATTTATCAACACTGTCAAACGGCGTGGATATACCAAGGAGAATTAGGCAAAAGGACAGGTTGAAATGCTTTGCTGAGTTGATGAAGTTAGAGAGATTCATAAGAGTAGTTTCCGTGGAGTGATAGGATCGGAAACCCGCTTGTAGGGGATCTCAAGGGTTGTGATTGTCTAAGAGATTGGTAAAATACAACCATTTCCAGCACTTTATAGTAGTGCAGAAGGAGAGAAAAAGGGCAAAAGTATGCCGGCAGGTTCATGTCAGCCCCTTGTTTTGTTTAGAAGATGGATGGCAGGGGCTGTTTTGAAAATAGAGGGAAAGCATGCAGAGTCCAAGGACAGGTTTAAGGGTTCAATGAGGCGAGGGGCCACTAATGCAGTAATATTTTTGACTAGCTGAGGAGCAAGAGGATCAGATGGGGAACACGAGGGGTTAGCCTTCATCGGTGGAAATAACACTTCTTCAGTATTAGCGTAAATAATGTAGGAGATGGAGGATGATGGTTAATGTAGGCAGAATGTAGAATGTATGAGGAGGGAGTGTGAAGAAGGCCAAGAGAGAGGCTTTAGTTTTGGACATGTTTGCAGCGTAGTATTCAGCTAGGTCGTTAGGTGTGAGAGTGGAGTTGATAGCCATAGGTTTGGGAGGTGTGAGGAGGGAGTTTAGAGAACTCTGTAGCCAGCAACTACTATAGTGTAAGTATACATTCTGGGTTTCCGGTTACACTGATAAGACAGAACAAACACCACCAAAATGAATTGTTACTGTTTCAGTGTTAATTGAAAAGCACATATATGTTTAACTGCTGCTTTAAGAACCCAGCTCAAGGACCTAGTAGAGCAGTGGGACATGCAAATACTTTGTAACATATAAACGTTTTTTGGGAGCGATGCAAAGATAATGGGCAGCTATATGGTAACTAAAACACTTCCACTGAGAAAACAATGAACTGATGTGAAAGAGACCATAGCCTCTGAAATGAACAATGTACCAGGACGCAAAATGAAATAAGATACAAAATGATACTAGGTTTGAAGAATATCCCCTGAGACATCTATTTCCACATAGGAAGTGGTGTTGGGTGAAAAAAGTGGGCAGTACTCTTTCAGAATTACAAGATGTAGCATCCGTCAGAACCTACTTACTCAGCAGTTATATTAAGATTATTATTGAACCAGAATGGGAACATCATGCATGGGCCAGACACTAGATGTAGATCACGAGAAATCTGTGGAGTTATGCAGAGACTATGGGTGCTTCTTAGTCCGAACGAGCGAACTCAGCCTGTAATAATCTGAAGTTGATCAAATGAGTACCATTGAGGTGGGTAAAGTAAGAAGAGTTTGGTAATAGTAACAATTGTTATTTAAAGTGCATTTGAATCTCTGTGCAGCCCGACAAGTTTCTTTATCTTGGTTGGACAGCATTGGAATTTCTGTGGTTCTTATGGCAGTTATATTCCCTCTCCTAATCATCTCAACCCCATGCCTTCCATTTTTTCTGTTCCATGGATCCTTTCTCAGTCTGTAGCAGGCTCCGCTAGAGGAATTCTGCTGGGTGGGAAGGTGGGTGGTTTAGGAAGGGAACTGGGGAAGAGTTGAGAGGGGGAGTCAGTTTCAATCAAAGATGATACCTTTTGCTCCAGCAAAGGGCAACCAGGTAATTCAACATTTATTTCAAGACTCAGCCTTTCTTTTAAAAAAAGTGGATTTCTTGGAATCCTAGTGTTAGTTCACTTTAGTTGAACCATACGGGTAGCTCCTCTTCTTTTGCAAACTCTGGGAACACGTTGGTGTCTGCATTTTGTATCCAGAAAAGCAGATGAACACTAAAAATCACAGATTGTTAATTTTGTTGAAAACACTGTAAAAGCATCACCCGAAATCACAAGACATAAATACAAACAACGAATCTCTTCACATGGTCTCTCCTCCTCAACATCTAGGCCATCATGTCGCCCCCCACACCACCTCACTCTCTAGATGCTGTCCTCTGCGCCCCTCTGTATCCTACCCCTGCTGTATATCTGTACTGTTGTGTACCTCTGTAAAGTGCTCCGTTGCTTCTCGGAGCTAGGTCCACCCTCAATAATAATATAATAATAATAATAATAATTATAATAATAATCCCTCTAGCCATGGGTCTTATTCCTAGATTCTGGAAGCGTAGGCCCAGCAAGAACCAGTGAGACCCCCTTGTCCTAAACTATACTCAGAACAATTAACAACAGGAATTTCTCCCTCCTTTGTCAGGGTCTTTCACATAATTAAGTTAAACCTACCAGCCAAGGGTCGCCCTCCTGGACTCTACAGGCTCTGGTCTTCTCTCCTTTTACAGGTGGACTGCCTGGAACACATGCTGGAGCACACTACAGAGTCTGGCAATGCATCTCCTCCCTGGGTATCTCTGGTTACCACGAGGATCAGGGCTATTCCGCCCAGCATGGTTTAAATCAGGTCTTTTCCTCTGAAAGTTACTGTTGCCTTTTCCACATTCTTGACAATAGCCCCGCTATGCTCTTAGCAGTGACCCTCAAGGACTGGGCTGCACTACCCAGCAGTCTTGTTCCTTCTCAACTTCTCTTCACCTGCACAGTCTTTACTCCCACACTTACCTGTCTGCCTCTTTTTATGCTGGCTTAGACCTCTTAAGTGCCTCATGATAGCCTCTGATTTGTTCGGTTTGTCTCTCATTAGCCCCAGGTCACCCTATTGTCTAGAGTCTCTAGTTTCCATCTCCTCCTCATGCATTTCCTTATCTGCCTCTTTCGATCACCGCTGTCAATCGGGATGTTGGATTTATGTTCATGTGGTCCATGCCAGTGTGAGCCTGTTGAATATTTAACAAGCCCCAACAATCTGTCTGGCCTCAAATATGAGCTCTCAGTCCACCAGAGGCTAGCAAAGCTAAGTATGACTGACTGTTCTGATGCGAAGCCAAGGCTCTTTCGGGATAAAAGCATCTATCGTGGGCAGGGAACTGCAGCTTTTGGCTCTCTAGTTCTTTTGGACTACAACTCCCATTAGCTCTTGTCAGCATAATCAATGTTGAGGGATTGTGGGAGTCTGAGTCCAAAACCTCTAGAGGGTCACATGTTGCAGATCCTTGGTCAAAGGCAGCGGTATTCAAACATTTTGTTTCTCAGCCCCCCGACATGCCGCTTGCTTACAAATATTGTTGCTGAGCCCCTTCTTGAGTAAGAATATTGTTGATGACCCCCCCCCCCACATCGGCTTACATTTTGTATTACAAGCAGCCACCATATTCCGTTTTGAATCCATCTTCCATCCTCCCCTGGACATCTTTTGCCCTTCCCTACGGGGCCATGTTTGAAGTCAACTGGTCTAAGGACAGGTGGCATGTTGGGTAAGTGGTGTTAGTCAGGGCCTGATTCTGATATTAATGCAGTCTTTTATATGTTTTAATTTCTTTGCGGGTTAATAGACTGACGAGTGAAAACCGGGAAGTAATAGAACACAATTTATGCATGACAGGAAATGCCTCACTTGAGTAATTCCACTGTAGCAAGATCTCGGACGATAGAAGTAAAATTTGAAAGGCTGCTCCTATAGCGTTATATTGAGAGACCACTCTTACCCTGGGGAGTCCCCCTCCCCAATCTAAGAGTCCTACAACACTTTGCTTGAGTTTTTTAGCGTTGGCCCCATTGAAGACTTATATAAAGCTACATAAATCTCCCCCGCTCTGCCCACAGTGAGTCAAGAGCCAGGCCGCTTTCCAGAAAGAATATGGGCCTCATTACGAGTTTGGAGGCAGCCATGCCGTTAATAAGGGCATGGCTGCCTCCAAACTCGGGTCCGGGTCCGGGTCCGTGGTCCCTGAATGGGGAAATACTGGGCCATTACAAACTTGGAGGGCCCGGTATTTCCCCATTAGGGAACACGGACCATCCCCATTCCCATTTGAGCCCCCATAGGGCTCAATGGGAATGGGGAGCATGCTAACGGGCCCATTAATGACGGGCCCGTTCTTAGCATGCTGGTCCCCTCGCGGGACCCAAAAAGGACGTCTGGTCTGACCAGACGTCCTGAGCGGGTCCCGCGAGGGGACCTCGTAATAGGCGGTACAGGGTTAACAGTGCCGGCACCTTTACCGCCTCACTTGTAATGAGGCAGTATATATTTATATCAATTATAAACTCAATGAATAATACATTTGTTTAATTATACACACCACCTTCTTTGTGGCAGAAAACACAGATTCAATTACAAAACACCCTTTTCTGCAGGATGTTATTTTTAAACACACTTTTTGTGCATTTACTTTTGTCTCACAAACATGGAACACAGGCTAAATATACTGGTTTAAAGCTATTTTCCCATGAACCCAGATGAATGCTGAATTTCAATAATAATAATATGGCACAATACTAGAAAATCATCTTCAACGTTCTATCTGAGAGTTTAAGTGTCAAAACATAGGCACAATTTTCATTTTATGAAACTAGTTCACCTTCAAGGCTTGATATATGATGTTCCCTGCACACTCAAAATGCTAGCAGTAGAAATTACAGATTTGTAAAAATGCCTGTGGCAAATATTACTTCACCAAAAATATTATTAGAAATAAACATAGGTTGGATTTTAAAACGAGACATACATCAAACGTTCAGTGTTGGATACACTAGGTCTCGCTTTTGCAAAACACTTCTCGCCCAAGCCCCAGAAAGCCTAGCATCAGGGACATGCAACACCCTTCTGTTCAAAGGGCCGGTCTAGGGAGTGGGAACAGTTCAGGAATTTCGTTTTACGGACCCTCCCTCACTTAAAGGCCAATGTTGGGGAAGTTGGACAGTTGTGAATTTTCGTTTGTGGGGCCAAGGGCACCCCCTTGTTAAATACAATGTTGAAAGAGTGGTGACAATAGGGAATTTCATTTTATGATATATACACCTTTTATTTGAAAGCAAGGGTTTGGGACGAGTATCTTTTGGGTTGAAGGGCAAGGTTTGGGGATGGTGACAATTATCAATTTCGTTTTGGTGGCAAGTATATCTTTGGTTTAAAACAGGTGTTGGTAAGGGGTATCAGTTGGGCATTTCGTTTTAGAAAAGGACACCGCTTTTCCTAAGGGAAGCCAATGGTGACCAGGAAAATCAAGCCACCCCAATAATTTGAACCGCATAATTTCAAGCCTATGCAGAAAGGATGAGCATAATCATCCATAACATTTAAGGGTTTAAATGACTATCTTGTTTATTCTTGCTTGGAGACAGGGTGAAAGTTTTGAATTCTTCCAAGCTCCCCCCTGTGTCAATCTATTTGGGAGTTAATTAAATGAATATACAGTCAAATATGCTACGGGTCTACACAATTTTCCCCCCACCCACTAATGGAAGGGAACCCACTAATGAAAGGAAATGGTTAATTAAATAGATCCCCATGCTGACATTTTGTTGGACAATCTACTTACTTTTGGAAATCTCTGAACTTGGTACTCATGGAGACTGAGCAGGCCTTCGCTCTTAGGGAAAAACAGGATTCTGACTAGTACTTCTGTCATTAGAATTCCACTGCAATTCTCCCTCTTTGGCTCCTGTGAAGAATCACAGCCTCTGTTTTCTAGTCTCCTCAGCGGGGGAAATCTCAAGCCCTCTTCCACTATTTCCACCCAGATTACATTTCTGCAGATCTCCTTTGCTGATTTTTGGCAGCTGTCCCCTCTGGTAGTTTTTAGCAGCTCTCCCCTTTTCCATAGTGCAAGACCTTTTTACTCTGTAAGTCCCTGCCATGGAAAGTGAACAATAGGCGGTGCTAACTTATGATCTCGCAACCAGGATTGGACATTTACATTTCTCTCCACCCCACAAGTCCAGCCTTTCTCTAAGAATTGGTTTAGGAGTCTAGAACATAAATATTGCAACTCCTCTCCTCAGGACGACTCAGTGAAACTTTCTTTCGTTTTGGCATCTTATTACTACAAAAGTATCATAATTATGATTATGCAATTTAATTTCCAAATAACTAATTTAATACGTCAGCCACTCATCACCTTTCAGATTAAGAATATTTTTGGGGCAGCTAGAATCTCATTTTCAATAATCACACAAATCCGAAAAATCGCAGGTGGGTGATATTTATATTACAATAACCAGCTTGTCAGTAGCTGTCAAATGACACATAATGAACTCTTTGCGTCCTTCGGTTTGAGAATTATGGAGGCAAATGACATGTCCAATATAAATCTACAAGCACTTCATTAATATATATGAACTTTAGTTTAATTTCTCCAAAAACAGTCCGGCTCAGACCTGCTGGTTTCTATTTCCTAGAAGCCACATAATGCAGACCAGGCTCAGCTCTCCAAGTCTGATATTTACATAGTATGCCATTAAATCCTTTAGGCGCTGTCTGGCCAGGTGTAATAGTCCCTTTATTGCTGTTGTAAATAAATGGTATGCATGAGCCTCAAAGGGATCCACTTTCCAGATAAGGGGGCTAACAGGCCTGTAGTGTGGGAAGTCATTTGCAGATTCTGTCCAGAGACCCCCTAATTGTCCTGGGCTGAAATGAAACTTACATGTTGCATCTTCAAATATCAGCCTTTATTCTTTGGAATATTGTGTATTTTACTTATCGCTCACTTTGCTTTTACATCAGTGGATTTCTTATTTCTTTGCACACATCATTGTTTTTTAAATATTACAGCTGAAATTACAGGGCTGTTTATTTTAGTCATTCACAAACGTATCTTTCTTTATATTCTGAAAACTGGGCCTTATTCTAGGGATTGTAGCATAGTTTTGTATATCGCAACCTAGGCCCACTTTGTGATCTGAGTTGTCATAGTGCACCGCCTTTTGATGGGTGGCAGTTTCACAAAAGAAATGCTGCTTTTGTCTCTCTATCAACATTTTAATGTGACTTTCCAATCTGCACTCTGATTATACTTTTCATACTTTTCAGCATACTCTTGGGCTTCATCTGCAGAAAGACACATATGTTTCTTAATACACTTTTCCTTGTGTCATTTTCAGCAAGACCCCTCTGTTCTGATACACCATTCATTGTGTTATTTCAGCAAGGCACATCCTTCCATTCACCAGGTCCTTTTTCTGTCTTAAGGTTTTAGGCCTGTCATATGTTTGCTGTGCCTTGTCATAGGAAGCAATGTATCTTGCAGCAGAGGCCTAACTTGGCCTTTCAGTTCATGTCATTCTGGCAGTCATTTAACACCACACTGCTTATGTTTCATGGCTCAAGTTTGCTAGAAGGGGTCAATATTTGTGTTAGCTTGGAGGAATCACAAGTTGGGCTAGTAGTACTTTTAATGGAACATTTGCAAATGTCATTTTTATTTCAGTATTCTAGGGTATGAAATCATAACGGGAAGGCAAACTGAATTTGTGTTTCCTTGAAATTTAGAACAGTAGATAATCATCAGTGAAGCAAAAACACTTTTTGAAAACTTGAGGCCAGTTGTTTAGTGCATGCAAACTTGACAATTAATGTGCTGGGTTTGGTGGCTTTGTCCTCATCCCTCTCTCCACCTCTTGGTTGGATTTGCCTGTCCGGTGGAGACCTATTATAAAACAGAATTGTCTGTGCAAATCACACTTACAGTGAATGTAAGCTTTCTTTCATGTTTCACCTTCCACCCCTCCTATGTTTTGCACTCCCCCAATGTCGCACATTGTTGCAATTGAGGGTATGTTTTTCTGTGCAATTAATTCATGCACTGATCATAGTTCTGCAATCCCTCCCACTAATTGCTATTACCCTTGTATCCTCTCTTCCTTGTCCCAGTCCATACATTTGAAGCAGTCTGCCTTTCCCCCATTCTCCAAAAGAATTCCATCCAAACAATAAATTATTCATAGGACACCCATCCCAGGGTATAAGAGGGTTGGACCTAACCACAAACCTCTGTTTTGCTTTCTGTCATTCCAGAAGGTTCTCCTGTGGGAAGCCTGCTGGACTTGTCTTTTGACTGTTCTTAAATTACATCTCCTGCGACTCCTACTGTGGTTGGGTGCAGTTGAGTAGATAGCATGGACCCCTAGTGAGTATTTCGGATCCCTAAACCTAGAGCAAGGCCAAAGTCAGTGGCTGCATGGGGTTGTTTCCAGAAAACGTCCAGAGGCTTGCATTTGGGCATGATGCACTTCCGGGATAACATGCAGGCCCCCACCTCTCTCTGTCTCCACTCCCTTCTTGCCTAGGACAAGGGAGGGGCTCTGTGTCCAGTATCAGGGTAAGATGTGATCCATACCTGGTCCCACACTCCATGTATGACTTCATGTCTGCTCAGACCAGGTGGTGGAGAGAAGAATGGCTGCATCCCCAAAATTGGTTGAGTTGCAAACTAGACCCCTACTACCTTAGGGATTACTTCAACCATACCTAAAAGGTGAAGATATAGGGAATTTTTTCTTGAATTTCAAATGCCTAGCTGAACAACTAGGATGGGAAGAGAACCGTAAAGGTGCTATTTGGCTTCTCTCTTGAACAGTGAACTACAAACTGCCTTTCAACTACTTAATCTTGCCTAGGGAGCCACCTGTGTAGCCCTCAAAGAAGGATTGTTGAAGGGAGTGGGGCATACTTGCAAATTTTCTCGGCAGAAATTGAGGGCCATTACATTAAACCTGAGAGAACACCACCTAGAAATGGGTGAATGTGTCAAAAACTCGGTAGCCCTTTGGCTCAATAACAAATCCCTAGAAGAGTTAATATAGATGATCACTCTAGAACAGTACACCAATTCCTTGCCTCCTTTTTTGCAAATAGCAGTCTTACAGTTTGACCTATCCTAGCCATGGCCATTTAAACTGCACAAAACCATTCAGATGCAGATAAAAGGTTCTACTTTGCACATCGAGGGGAGGAATTGAAAGATTACAAACCTATCCACCGACTTCAACCTCAGGGAGTAGACAAACAAGGAGGGTCATATAGAATCAAGGATAGGATGCCAAAAGTAATCAAGAGATCTCACCCTAAAACCAAAGATGAAAGCAGAAGGGAGGAAAGTAAAAAAGCAGACCACCCCGTCTTATCCGTTTTTCCTGTAGAGAAACAGAGCATTTAGCTAGACACTGCCCAAAGAATTTAAGGGACAAACCTATGCATATAGGCTATTTAAAGGGGGAAGAGTGGGAAGAACCCAAAAAGGATTTAGAGACCTTTAGCATATGTGTATGTCGGTCTTCTTCTGACTTCACATATGAAAAGGTTTGGGTGAATGGGAAGCAAGTAAAGGCATTAATTGACTCGGATAGCAAACAAACCGCTATACTAGCTGACTTGGTCACAACAGAAGACCTAAAGAATGCCGCTCTAGTTAAGGTTACCTGTGTATTGGGACAATGAAGTATACCCCAAAATACCCATACACATTAAAATCCCGGGGTGAGTCCTGTTAAATATCTTCAGCCATCATTCCGGGACTTCCCGAAGAAGTTATTCTGCTACGGGATTTCCCTACCTTTTCTACCCTCTTGCAGTAAAGCCCAACTCCCTTTGGAGAATTGTTACCCCAGAATTGCTGGCAGTCAGCCTACTACTCTCAAAATTCTCCAATATGGGACTGGCAAAAATCAGAACCCCACGAAACCCCTTCAGGATATGAAGAACTTATGAAATCCAGATTAACCCTTAGGGACCAGTTCATAGGTTACTTTAGAGAGAACAATAATGCCACTCCACCTCTGCCTACAGCAGCAAAACAAAATCAATGGAATATGCAAAAGTTCCTGGACATATCTCAACCCTGTTCTCTTCCAGGTCTTAACAACGAAGAACCTGGACAAAAAACAGGCATATCCACCTCGCATAGGGAAAGGGTATGTGAGAATCCTGAAGGTCACCCGCTAGTCCCCGTGGATCTGTCATCTAGGTGGCCAGGACACAGCCATCACTTTTGGATCCAGTTCCTGGGGTGGACCAGTGCGGGAGGATCACCTGGATGAGGGGTCCTCTGGGAGTGGAAGAGTGACACCGAAGGTTGAGACGACAAGGTATCCCCTTCCTAATATCACCTTTTCCGCATCCTACCGAGTAGGATACCTAGGAACTCAACCCCTTCTTTCCCGACATGAACACTTTTTCAGGGACAGTCCAACATGAAAGAAAATGGACTAAAACCCGGGCCATATACCTGATATGTCACAACACAAGGGTCAGGCATAGTCAGGCAATTACTGATAATTACACACACCTGACTTCCATCACACTTCCCCACACGGATTAAAGGTGGAGCACGGAATCACACTCTGAGCAAGGCAAAACCCCTGAGGAAGCAGCAGTTCTGAGATGGCAGTTCAATACGAGGAGAAAGATGACGAGATCAGAAAGGGTTGCAGGAGGGAATTGCCTTTCGCCTTTCACCAACATGTACCAGTCCCTGCCCAGCAGCCCAGGTGGGCATCAGCCCTGCCCCATCAGACCCAAGACAGATATAAAACGTTAACAGCCACAAGTGGAGGCTAACCCTGCCTCTACAGGTTCCTGGCAGACATCACTCTCTCAATCCTCAGACCCCAGGCAGGCATCACGTCATCTCCAGCCTTCACTGGTAGGCCTCAACCCATTCAAAGGCAGGGAAAAGCCCTCTGCAGCCACACCCTCCCTCACTCACACACCACATCAGCCTTCTAGGCAGAGATCACTGAACCCCATCCTTTCAACCAGACATCTCTACTACCCCATATGGCGAGAGTAATTACACCCATCCCCAGGGCTCCTCCTCATTCGCAGCAAAGCAGACATCGCCCCATATCAAGCATCCCAAGATGGCTTCATTTGGCAATGACAGTCAATTCCATAAACAGGCACCAGACGTTTGCTGCCAATGCACAGCCGGGGAATGCTCTAGCCGATGCCTTGTGGCCTCACTGAACACCCGAGGCATAGGCTTGGACAGCCAACCCTAAAGTCCCTCTACTTTTCCCCTCGACCACAGAGAGATCTTCATCGCCTCTTGCCTGATGGATCAAACGATGTCGCACACCCTCCATACAGCCAAAGAGCTTTACTGGGGAACACCTCTGGCAAAATAAGTGTTTGACTAAACCTTAAATGCTTGGACTACACCAGCAGCAGAGCAAGGGCTAGGCTCAACCCTTTGGTGCCACATTGCCTTCCCTTCACCGGCACACAGCTTTGGCTGAGCAAATGCTGGCTGCTCCCCTGCCATGGACAGAAATACTCACTCATCACTTGCATTTTACCTCTATCTGACCTCGATGGAATGGGTTGCGTTCCAATCCCACCAGGCCCTGCCTCTGGCAGAGATCAGGGGCCCCTGAGCCAAGTTAGGACTTACCACGTTCATTCTTTACTGAACCCCATCAACGCAATCCAAAAGACAAACATGGCAGCCATTTTCTAGCCAGACTACTCTCTTCCACGGACTCCTGCACAGGACAGAGCAGAAACTAAAGGAGAACCTAAATATATCCCAAACTTGAGATTGTTTTAGGGCACCTTGTGTGTGATGAGTTTAGGGATGTGGTGCATAGGCGTGTCCAAGGTGTGGCCTGCGGTGGCACGTGCTAACCCTGGAATCTGATTTTCCACCTCAGGCGCCACCCCATTATCCTAAACTAGTGCAAGTGTGTGCGCGGGCGCGCAGTTCGTACTCCATGCTTCCCCTGCCTAAGTCAGTGCCCCACTTGGGCCACCCCAGTCAAAAGAGTCTGGACACGCCACTCGAGTGGATTGGGGCTCGACCTATCAGTGAAGGACTTCCTGTATCGCCTTGAGTACCCTATAGCCACTCTCCTCCTTTGCTGCATTAAGGCCAAAAATACATCTGATTTGCTGCCCCGCCTGCTGCTTTTAATTTATTGAAACGCCTGCTTTATCTTTTTGTTGGTGCCTGTCTGGACCCTCAAATCCACCAGCAGAGGGAAGAATACCGGTGCTCGGCAGCAATACTTTGGAGACCACAATGCAAGGAAACACACTGAAAAGCAGGAGTGTGATGAGAGAATGACGCTCACAGTGAAGCGAGCAGTGGGAGAGGGGAGAGAAATGTTTATGCAGTCAGAGTCGGCCAACAGTTTAGACTGTGATATTCGAAAATGAATGCCCAAGTAGCGCCCTCTGCCCCATGGCACCGCCACTTTGTGCCCCTCTGCACTCTTTCCCACTTCCTCAAATCATCACACCACGGGCAAATGAGGATAACATTAAAAGCGAAAAGGAGAGGGAGTTCGTCCCACGGGCCAGCAAAACGTGCATGTAAATCATGTAGGTTTCTAGAGATCTTTGTGCAACCTCTCTCTCTCTCTCTCTCTCTCGCTCGCTCGCTCTCTCCCTCCCTCCGCTTTTATCTCACCTGGCTCCCCTCCCCCTGTTCTAGCCCTTCCCCATTCTGAATCTCTGGCTACCTACTGATGCCTCTTCTTTCGCTCCCTCATCCAGTCTCTCTTTTCTCTCCCTCTCCCTCTCCCCTTCTTTCTCTTCCCTCTAATCTCTTCCTATTCTGTGCTCTGCCTTTCAGACTCCCTTGCTCTGCTCTCTCTCTTCTGATCTATCCTTGGCTTCTCTCCGGCTCCTGTTTCTTCTCCTTCTGTCTCTACTCTGTGATTTCCATTCTCCTTCATTCCTCCCACCCACCCACGTTAGATCTGTTGCCCTCCTGCCTTCCACAAACAGGGAGCGGTGAGAGGGGTGAGAAAAAGAGGCACGTGGAGATGAGAGGGAAAAGCAAATAACTTAAACAAAAAGGAATACAAGTAAGACAGATAAAAGGAAACAAACCATCGAAGAGGCGAAAGATAAAGAAAGAGAGGGGGAAATGAAAGGAGAAAGAAATAAAGCAGGTAAGGAAGAGTTAAACAATGCTGAAAGAAAAAGAGAACAAAGAAAGACAGAGTTAATGAAAAAATAAAAATATAAAATGTGAACAAAAAATAGAGCAAATTATAAGCTATAAAAACGGAAAGCAAAGTGAATAAGAGGAAACATGACAGGAGTAAGTGGAAGGAAGAAATGGAAATTGCTGAAAGAGTTTGAGATACTCGACAGACACAAGATGTACACTTTGTCAGAATATGAGCCTCCAACACATGTATTCCTCAACACCCCCGCCCCAGCCCTGAACGGCCTAAAGGCAAACTAATAGACATATGCACTCTGTGCGCCTTTTGGCGCTAGACGTAAACTGCACAGCCATTACACACGGTTTTGACCATACTCAACACGTCGCATGGTCCACTGTCTTGCAAAGAAGGCCCACACTGCCATACCCAAGATGGCGTAGTAGGCCAGGCGATGTGCTGCGCTTTAAGCGTACACTCACTTATATGTGTTTCATGAGCATGGTAGTGTAGAGGGTTCAAGATTCTCGAAACAGAACAATCTTGGGAGCAAGCACCAAATTGATTAGTTGGGGAACTGACAATCGACTTTGGTCCATGATTCAATTACTCTATACTTACACATGGGTTATAAGACGGTTGGGTAATGTAAGTCATTATTCAAGCCTTGTCAACTCAGACAAATGAGTTAGGCAGGTTACATTTCATCACCCCTGCTGTTTAATTTATATACAGCTGACAGACCATTGGTTTTGGGCTCAGTGGCTTCGGACCCCCTAAATTAGGAGGAGTGCCCATTTATCCGCTTACCTTCACTAATGATACTGCTACTTTAAAACAAGTCATGGGTGGTCTCCAGTGCGCTCTTTATGCAAAAACTACAGTCAGGCAAAAACAAGCATATCATTAAATACAAGAAAAATCTAGGCCCTTTGTGTGCAAGACTGAGGGGAAATCCTTGAGAAAATGATGAAGTAGACTTGGCTGGGGGTGGTCTTTGACCATCACTTGAACTGGCCCCACCACATGGACACATTATCAACTAAAGCACTAGCTACTACAAAAGCACTCTTGAAATGGAAGCTACAATAGGCTGGTCTTCTGGGTGAGACGTTTCTTCAGGCATGTGTGGGCAGGCGGATGCTGCTGTTCCCATATGAAGCCAGTGCCAGAGGTTGGCTTGGCTTTAGGGGTGGATGCCTTCACGAGGCCAGACTATTGAGGCTTCTGTGGAGTATCAAGCAATCAATCCCAAACCAATTCATTCAACCGGAGCGAGATATGACAGGGCTTCAGTGCCACATTTTATATTCTGTCTTCTGCATTGAAGAGAGTGGAGGCTCTGAAAGGCTGGAAGCCTATGGCACCTCCTCAGAAGGGATCTGGCGCTGTATTATTACGTTTGAAGTTTTTTGTGGTAGGTCTAATAAACTAGTTCTCCGCCTGCCTTTTAAAACTCAAAAACATAGTTTCCCTGAAAAAAAGACTTACAGATCAGCTAAGCCCAGGGATCTCGAGGGTTGAACTCCTTCACTTACGTTCTGTGCAGACTTAGGCACCATTTGATTGAATTGGAGGTATTTAGACACCCAGATAGGTCCCCAAAGGCAAAAGCCACAATAAGAAGAAAGTACCTCATGTTCATTTTCAATTGACTTCCATTGCAGGACTTGGAGGGTTGTTGTGTCACAGAGCTTATTAAGGAGATAGGCCCTCATTATGAGTTGGGCGGTAATCCTGGGGGTAAATCAGCTGGAATACTGCCCAAATGATTTACCGTTACCGCCACTTGGTCAGGCGGAATTACCAGAAAGTGGCGGTGGTGGTGTAAATCCTCATTTTTATGATTCCATAGGACTCTGTGTGGCTTTTTGACAGAATTACCACAAGCGGTAATTCCGCCGATTCTGTCGATTTTTGGACAGACAGTGGGAGAATTTACCTCCAGCATGATGCTAGAGGTGAATCCTCCACTCCCAGGCCCTAGTCGTACGTGAAAACATTCTGTTACTGCCAATTTTTCCGTGCTCTGCCATACTCGTAATAAGGACCATAATCGTCCATTCTTGCTCGGTAGAGGTGAATCTTTGTAGCACATTTCTGGATATGCCTTTCTTTAGCTTGGGCTTCAAATATTGGCAAAGGCAACCTTTTCAGGCAAAGTATTGCTATGCAGATGGGCTTTTGGGATTGGTGTAAGGGTTAAATATAGTTTTTTTTTCGGTTGCCTTCCTTTATGCATTCATCAGGCGTGTGCCAAATCCTTACAAGGCAGTGAGGGGCCCACCCCAACTAGAAGAATTCTTCTGTCGTACAACTCAAGCGCTACCTAGAAGAAAGTGCCCCATCTATGAGGCAACTCCCAGTCTCATCTGTGCTGTTTTCTCCTGTGTTTATTCACTACATTGGGATGGCTTTCACTCTCACATCATGAAAATGCGTTGGGAAATGCTCTTGTGTTGGTGACATTCTTCTTTTGGATTTTTTCATATGTTACCCTACAACACAGATTGAAAATTGTCCTGCCTTTACCCATTAATACTGCTGTATAATGCACCATTTTAATAATTATTAAAATAAACAAAGAAATCTGTGGGAGACTATCCCACCATTCGGAAACTCCAAAATGTTTGCCAAATATTTAAGCATCTCCAATTAAAACATTCCCCTGCCATCACTGCCTTTCTCCAGTAGTACCCAAAGCCCCAAAAGACCCTGAGAATAGCCCCAGTCCAGCCATATAAAAAACAACAAAACAACTTAATAATGGACTGAAAAAATGAGAAGGGTAGAGAAATAGGAGAGAGATGGCGGAGCAAAATAAGGAACATGGAGGAAAGACTATCAGGGAGACAGAATTTGTGGAAGAAACAGGACGGGATGGAGATGAGAGAATGTGAGTTGGCGGTGACAGGGAAATTGGGAGGAGTTAAGAATAAAGTTAGAAACGGTGCAGGTGAGATGGGAGAGGGTAGGACGAAGATGAGTGCGAAATTGTAAGGTGGAGGTTAGTTGGAAGCTGGGCGATATGCTAAGAGCTGAAGATGTGTGGGAAGCTGGTAGATATGGAGATAGTAGGAGGGGAGTTGGGCTGGTCCAGGATAGAGGTAAATGTAGGAGGAGGCCCCCGTTTGAGCTAGAGGTGAGATGCAGACCGGGGGAGCCACAGGTAGGTGACTGCATGGACAGAGATTAGGATGAAGGGGGAACTGGAAGCGACAGGAAGAAGAAAGGGGTAGAGGCAAAGGGATGACTGTGAGAACTAGAGGTAGTGGGGGTATGAGTATGTCTTACAAGCAAATGACCCTCACGCCTCTCACTGCCCAAAAGACAGGTACCAGCTCTGCCCCAAAAACATTTGTGATTTAAGCAAGTCTACATGGTGGGCTGAGAAACCAGGAATGGAAAATCTGGGAGTAAGAGAGCAGGACATAATGCAGGGAAAGCAGGAGGGGGAGTGAAGAGAGAATGGAGGCACACAAATGGCAGTCAGGGCTAACCCTAGTGAGGGGTCAAGTAATGCATTTTGGTCACATAGAATGCAATGTGGTGGTGGAGTGGCCCTGATCTTTCTGGATTGGGTCCCCTCTTCTGTCATTCCTATGCCGACGTACTCCTGCTTTGAATGTCTAGCCTGCAGGTACACAATCTCTCCCGGCCTCTCTCTGAATATGGCCACCATCTACAGGCCACCTAGCCAGTTCACCCCCTTCCTCTCCGAATGGGCTGAGCTCTCTTCCTCCCTCCTTGCCTCGACCTCTCAACTTCTCCTTCTTGGGGAGACCACAGCATCCACCTGGATGCTTCTAATCCATCCTCTGGGCTTTTACGCAACCTATGCGACTCTCTCCCTTTCCATTCTACCCTCTTGACAAAAACACTCTGCGGGACATACCTTTGATGTTCTCATCTCCTGAGACATTCCCCTCTCTAACCCTCTCACCACTCTTCTCTCATGAACTGACCACTTTCTGCTCTCCTCTCACCCTGAAACTTCTTGTCCCTCAGGAAAAGCCTACCCCAGCTCTGCATCCTTCCTTCTTGGTGATTCGCCCCATGAAGCGAGTTTCAGTGCATGCCTTTGCCTCTACTTTCTCTGCTCCTCCTACGCTTGTGGCTGACTCCCACTCTGACACAGCCCTCTGTTACCTGCATCTTTCTATTTCCAACATTCTGGACACCCTTGCCCCTGTCATGAGAATCTGTCTGAAGCCTACATCCAAGTGCAACTCTTGGTACGACTCACCACCCTGAAACGCAAGTGCAGGGTGGCTGAGAGTAATGGAGGACTTTGGGGGCATCCTCTGACAAACTGGCCTGCTGCCTGTTCAAAAGACAATACAGACTCTGTGTCCACTCCAAGAAGAGGGTCCATATCCAAGACCGCATTTCTGCGGCCTCTAAAACACAGCCACACTCTTTAAAATCTACAAGGAGCTGGCCAAACCTATTGCAGCCTACACCTTTCCTGTTCTCTTCCAGGCCTTCTGTATGGCTCTGGCCTCTCATTTCACCACTAAAACTCAGGACATCCTGTCCTCGCTTTCCTCCTCTTCTCCCTCTACCTCTCTCAGGCCCCCTTGCCTGCCTCTCTCTTTCTCCTCTTCCTTTCTCCTCCTTTGCTCTGCCAACACCTGACGATGTCTCTCGGCAAGTCTGAGTCGTCCAAACAGGTGCTCCCCTGCTCCTCCAGAACCATCAAGGACCACATTTCCACCCTCGCTCCAGCGTTGGCTGATTTCTGCAATCACTCTTTTGTAACTGGATCTTTCCTTCCCTCCTCAAGCACTCCCCTGTGCGCCCCCTCCTAAAAAAAGCCTTCTGCCTATCCCACATGACCAGCAAACTATCGCCTGATTTCTATCACTCCTTTCCTGTGCAAACTCCTGTAAAATCTGCCCACCTCCCAGCTCACCCTCCACACTGAATCTGCCGGTTGCCTCCATGACCATCATTCTGGCTTTGGAGCAGCCGAAGGCACGGAAACTGCTCTCCTGTACACCCGTGAAGATCTGCTCGCTAACCTTTACTCCAGCTCTCCCTCTGTCCTCATCCTCCTTGACCTTTCCTCTGATTTGGACACAGTCAATTACGCCATCCTGATCTACAGACTCTGTGTGGACATGGGCATCACAGATCAGGCCCTGGCGTGGCTGACCTGTTCCTCCTGGACTGTCCCTCCCAGGTCCAACTTAGGTATTTACTCTCCACCACCTCTCTCTTCTTATGTGGTGTCCCCGAGGGCTCTATCCTCTCACCCTGGCTCTTCAATGTCTATCTGGTCCCTTTGGCCCACCTGATCTCCACCTTCTCTTCTAACTTTCAGGGTTATGCGTATGACCCTCAGCTCTCTTTCAGGCTTCCCTCAGCCTCCTTTCCTCCCTCGCTCATTCCTGACTGTCTATCTGTGATTCCATATTTTGGTGACTCCAACGATCTTTGCCTTAATGCCAGTAAGATGGAGATCCTTCTCATTGGGACTCCTGCTCCTGCTTTCCCTCTCTCACTCTGGCTGCCCTCTTCGGGCTTTCTACCCTCGCCTTTCTGTGAGGCAAAAAACCTTGGTGTCTTCTTCGACTCCATCCTCTCCTTCTCTCTTCACATCACAAACCTTGTCAAAAAGGCCCACTTCCAGTTGTATCTCCTCAGAGGTATTCTACCTTTCCTCACTTTCCCCCAGAAACTCACTGTCTAGAGAGCCCTGGATCCCTCCATGCTGGACTGCTGCCACAGCCTCTTTCTCAATCTGCCTACCTCTCCTCTTTGCTCCCTGCAACTAATACAGAACAGAACTACAAGACTTAACTTTGGCCTCAAGCCCAGGGACTGTAACTGTCCAGCCCTAAAATCTCTCCACTCACTCCCGGTGGCTGCAAGGATCAAGTTCACGACCCTCTGCATTGTTCACAAGTCTTTCTGGGGCTGGTGCCCGCACTACATCAAGTCTCTCTTTCGAAATACCTTCCTTCGAGATCCCTTCGCACAGCTACCTCCAACTCTCTGAGGTTCAGATACTTCTCCAGACGGAGAGTATTTATTTATTTATTTGTATTTTTAAAGCACTCACACAGCACACGGGCATCGAGGCGCTGTTGCAGGATTATTTATTTTTGTCGCGCAATTGCTTTTTTTTGTCTTAGTTGCGTATTTATAACGCGCTTATATACCCAGAGGTTTCTAAGAGTGGTGGGTAGATCTCTCTCCACTGCAGGTGCCTCGCTCTGGAACAGCCTCCCTGACTCTCTCAGACTTGAGCTGGACCACCTGAAGTTCCGGAAGCAGCTCAAGACCCTCCTTTTCTCCCCTGCCTTCTCTCTCTCGCTCCCTTGCTAACTTATCTGTCTGCTTCCCCGACTGGTTGTTTGGTTCCCTCAGAGTCTCACTGGGTACCCTTCTCCTCCGCAGCCGGTCTTCCTTGCACTGCCTCCTGGCCTACCGCACACTTAGGGGTTGTAACTGTAACCCCTACATCCCCCTGCCTCCTGCATTTACCTAGAGCAGCGCTGCACTGGCTGCTATTTTCAGAGCCATGCTACTGTGATCGCACTTTCCCGTTTCCCCTCCCTTACACTTCCCCCTCTCCTTCCCCTTGCACTTCTATTGTCTCACTTGCATGATCCGAATGACACAAGGCCTAGTGGGATTGTTTGTCTTGTCCTCCCTATGTCTTCTCTCCCTTGTCTTGTGGTGCCTAGAAACACTTGTGTACAGGCATGTTATAAATGCCATATCATATCATATCATGAATAGAAGGGGGACTTGTGAAGGTGAACATATCATGTTACGCTCCCCACAGTGCTTTAAGTGGGACAAGGGTTTGGGGGGGCTAACAAGGGGGAGTGGCCTAAGTGTAGGGAGGGAGTGTGAGAGGGGGCATAGTGGGAGCCATCCAGGAGGGGCAGGACGCACCCACTCCTTGTGTTTCTTATTCACCAGCTCTGAATCCTGCAGGTGGGTGTCTGGGGTCTCGGAGCTGGTGAATAAGAAACAAAGGGAGACTTTGCACAAAAAGAATTGATAGCAGTGCACCCCTTCTCCTTTTGTATCTTTGTGAGAGGCAAACCCCTCAGACGGCCCTTTAACTCAACGTAGCTGTGTGCCTGCAATGTTGGAGCCTTGTTGTTTCTTCTAATTAGAAGCAATCAGAAGCTCTGACTCCTCAGGTAG
Organism: Ambystoma mexicanum; assembly: GCF_040938575.1. NCBI lineage: Eukaryota > Metazoa > Chordata > Amphibia > Caudata > Ambystomatidae > Ambystoma > Ambystoma mexicanum. The sequence continues at coordinate 157,215,915 of NC_090937.1, forward strand.
TCCTTTAACTATAAGGCTCTGCGGCTCTGTCGAGTTAAAGGGCTGTCTGGTGCCTCTAAGGCTAGCCGGGTGGCCCCAGCAGAGCTCTGGGTCTGGATCACTTTTGAAGAGTGCTAGGTCTACGACTCAGCTAGCCCCTACCCACTTAATGCCCTGGGTTCCTCTTTACTGTCCCCTCTCTCTTTAGGGTAATATGAAGAATTATCTAGGCACAGGGGTATTTCAGGGACGCAGAAATGAATGAGCAAAGAGAAGCAGACACGGACATGCAACAACGGGTAGTGCAATCGCAACGTTGATTAAAGCCAGTTGACGTCTTGCAACCTAAGGCATTTTACACAGTGCTAGCGTCTTCATTACTCCACATATATATATATATATATATATATATATATATATGGGTGGCATATTCATTAGCGTTGGTGCAATTAATCACATGAAACTTGAGGTCAGGATTAGAAAACGTATCCCCTTTGAAGAGGGAAAACAGTATTCATGTTGTTCCTTAATAGCCTGTTTAGCAAATATATTCCCTTCGTCGTTCCTTTGCGGCATCTTTGCTTTTCACTGTGGGACTTCTTTGCATGGCATAATGACACGATGGTGTTACACAAGGTAACCCTCTCGATTCCTCCTGCACTAGGATTTCTCCCTTTAAAAGCCCTGTTGAACTTTGGCAACAAAATTGGCTACAAAAAAACCGATGCATTACCTCAAACAATATGAAATGCTACAATAAAAAAGTAAGAAAAAAAAAGAACGAAACAAAAAAACCTTTTTGGACGTTGAAGGATTTGTTTAAATGTTCAAGCCTCTGATTTACTGCTTTCTGCTACGCACAAATAGTCGTTTTATACTCTTACATTGTCAGACCTCGTTACTGGTAAATAACAAAAGTTGAACAACGGATGCAAGGGGTCAGTTTTAGCATTTTAGCAAATCAAACGCTCTTTTCACTTATTTTTCGGTGGAGGCTGTAACCACGATAGCCAAGCCCCCGAACCTGACACATTAACTGTCTGCGTTATAGGTGACACCTGAAAGCACATTCTTTACCTATAGTTTACGTCATGAAACTAACTGACACGTCATGCACTTGCAAACGAAAAAACGCCCTGTCCTCTTTTGCCTCCACCCCCCCTCCCCCTAAATAAATGAACATTCGCACAGCACCTTATCTTCAACCATCCAGTCAGAAAGGTCAGTGCGACGACGGGGTTTTCATTTTGCAAACATTAAGCGAAGCATTGGGTAGACTCCACAGGCCACAGACTGTACCACTCGCCTTCTGGGGACCTCTGTGTCGGCTGTGCTGCAGATAAGAAAGAATGCCCCTTTTCGCAGACGAGAACGGTGGCTCGCGGCTACGTCTGAAATACTACCCATGATATTAAAAAGGAAATTACTCACCTTCTTGCTAACGCAGCCGGTCAACCGTGACATCAACCGCCGTCGGTAATTACACAGCACGGTCTTCAAAAGGGAACAGACGGCGCATTCCTGAGGCGCAAGGTCAGAGCAAATCGTGACTTTTGTTAATGGTAGTCCAGGTAAGCGCAGAAAGGAAATTAATGCGGGTGATGCTTAGAGTATGACTGGTGTACGTCTGCCGTCCCACCACGCCGCCCTTCCGGGCGGGGCGTGCTCGCAATCAGTTAAACTGTTACCTGAGAAGGTATCATTATTTTCCTCTGCCCCTGCGTGCCTACTCTGTGCGCGCTTCAAGTCACACTCACATCGCGAGGAACCGAACGGTCCGAGACCCAGGACTGCCTTTTGGAATCAAGACTGACTTCCAGGGAGCCGGTACTTTGTGAAAAGCGTTTTTGCTGTGTAAAACGTGACTGCTAATTACTGTGCCATCTGAAAACAGTTCAAGGGATCCTTATAAGAATACGTTGGATGCATGCCACACGTATCCCCAAAACCACATGTAGATTTCCAAACTATTAAATATACTTCCACATGTAGCAGTGTTTAAGAGCAGGCCGGTGCATACCTTGTCCTTCCTGCTCCAAATGCATTGCACCCGTTCACGTGTTTGGCCAGGCCACACATACCATTTGATAGACATCCACGTACCTCATGCTTTTAATTATCTTGTTTTAACACAATAAAATTAACACTCTTTCACGTAACATCTCTCACACTCAAGAACCGGGAAGGCTCAGGCTGCAAGCGCAGCAGGATTGGATTGTTGAGATTCGAATGGGCACGCATTTTCATCGGTATACTGTGTAAGTTATACTGCAAGACACCGGATGGCGTTCGGGGAGCGGAAAAATTACATTTACTTCAAAAATCAATTTAATCTATTCGACATGAAAGGTATGGAGTTTATGGAGGTAAAACATGGGGTTTGATCTTTAGAGTGTGTAACGGTGCCCATCGTTAATTACTCTCTAAGACAGAATTCCTGCTATAGTTGCAGTTTCAAACACTGCTAGTTCATTCATCGTACAGCAGTCATTTTCTTCATACTCTAAATGAGTTTAGCAACCCTAGAATCTTGAAACAGGCGAGATTGCTATTGCTGCGTTCCTTTGCTGCTAGTACAGCATTACAGGGAAACTACAAGTCCCAGAAGCACACAGCGACTATTTAGCGAAACGTCAGGCGCTTCAGCAGCCAAGCCAGTCTTGCACCTATCCTCTCCGTCCGTAGGCCAGGAACCCCGGTCTTTCTGAACTCTGGATACTTCACCCTCACGGAGCACCCTAGGTTGAGACGTAACAAATGGGGTTAAAGCACCTTAGTCCCGGAAACGAACTGGCTTGTTTAGAAATGGCAGGTCAGGTAGCTCACAAGGCCATGGACAGAGAACACTCTAAAGCAATTGTGCTATACATTACAAGTTTTGGCAATCGGGCAGATCAAGCTAATATATGTAAATGTCAGACGACCTCAAACAAGGCGAAGGTAGGAAAACATACCAATTTAACCAAAATAGACCTTGAAGGCAAGGCAAGACAAATTAAAGTCTGCCTGCTAAACACGCAATCTCTCAACAAGCATGCACAGGACGTGCATGACTTAATAACAGGTGAAGCCATTGACATAGCCTGTATCACATAGACATGGTTGCACGATCCAGTAGGGCCAACATGCGCCATTGCTGTTCCAGAAGGATATGTGATACACCTCAAAGATAGGGAGACTGGCATGTGGGGGAGGGTGGGTGCCATAATTATCAGAGATTCGATTCAAATGTTTCCAGCATCCACTACAAGTGATGGCTGTGAAATACTTCATCTCAAATATACCCCAACAGATAACCATTGTTTGCACATCATTCTGTTATGTAGACCACCATCCCTGTCATCTGAGTTGAACGAAGATCTAACTCAGCAACTAAATTCCCTGAAAGTCTTAATAATGCAATCCTGGTTGTGGGAGATTTCAATAGATGGTACATAAAACCCATGAATAAAGATGCCATCCACCTAGAGAAAACGCTGAATCACATTGACTTCAGAGTTAAAAATACAGACCCTACCATGGAAAATGGCAACCAACTTGATTGGGTAATCACCAACAAGCTAGAGACAAGTGACTTCCAAACCAAACTTTGTATTTGGTCAGACCATTCCATCGTCCTCTCCTCATTGACACTATACACACCTACAGGCAACAACAGAGAGAATGTACTGATTAAAATAAAAAATCGTCACTTCAAAAACATCGAGCCAGCCCATTTGGAACAATGTATACTCAATACATTAAAATATTCGAGTGATGAGGATTCATGCAATAAACTGATTGCAAACTATCTACATCATGCTAAACTAATGGTGGATCAAATAGCCCCTCTAAAAACAAAGTCAGTTAGACCAAACAGCAATCACCCGAAATTGTTTCATAACATTTTAACTGCCCTAAAAAAAGAAAAAAGGAGAAGGGAGGACAGATGAAAAAAAAATCCCTCCCAAGAAAACAAGGATAGCTGGAAAGAAAGTGAGAAAACATATAAACAAAGCATTTGCGATACCAAAAGAAATGTCTATAACAATCAAACATCTACTAATGAAATGCCAAAAAACAAGTCACCTCTGTGTCGCTTTCCTATTGCCCCTCCTTGGAGATGCTACAATCAGGAAAGAGGAAACTTAGTGGTGTCGCTTGATGGCAGGGGAGAAAACCAGATGCACCATAGCAACTGTTCAAATTCTAGAAGCAGCAATGAAAATGATAACCGCTCTACCACCGCTCGATCTCAGGCCACTACCATAAAGTAGGCAACACTACCACAGTTCTGTTCTTATCTCTACCTACCATCTTCTACGCTAGTCAGCAACAACGAACCTTGTAAAAATCTTATTAGATTACACACAAGAATAAAAAATAAAAAATAAATAAGTAAAGCCGGTAACTCTACGAGCAAACTGTTCGAGATATTAAAATCAATAGAAAACCCAAAGCCTTAGCACCACCTTTTTTGCCATCTAAAGGGGACTGTGATAATGTGCAATCAGCATTTACTGCCAAAGCCAATTTTTAGGGCAATTCAAGGGTCGGCAAAGCCACACCTGGGGTCCGCGGACCTCCGGTTCACGGAAGGCCCTAACTCCTTCCCTTGTTCCAAACAAGTCGAGGTCCGCACAAGCAGCAAATGTTTCTGCAGTTTATTGGCATAAACACAGGGATCATCTACATAGAGTACTCCAGGCTAAATCACACATAGGGCCTCATCACGAGATGGGCGGTAACGCCGAGGCTATTAGCGCCGGCGCTAATAGCCCTACCGCCAAACCCCCCGGCACTATTAGCGCCGGATCACGGTTTGGCGGAAGGGTTACTGCCCATTCCCCATTGGGCCCATTTGTGCATTCCTCATCCCCCATTGGGCCCAATGGGGAAAATTCGTGCTATTACCGCCGGCGGATTTCCCGCCGGCGGTAATCGCACCGACAATCGGCACTTTTGCCGTGGATTTCCCCCCAGCTCAAAGCTGGGGGGAATCCACCAAAGCCATGATCTGGCAGACCCTTAAATGTGGCGGTAATAGTGCTACCGCTGCATTTAAGGGTTAATGCCAGACTCGTGATGAGGCCCATAGTCTGCCTCGCAGGCCAGTTTTATAGACAAGTGATGTTGCTATCTGCATTACTCAGCAAGTTCCGTCCCCAAACCTAACACTACACAGGATTGGCTCCCTGAGTGATAGGTCCTGTATGGGGACATATAGTGGGCAGTATTAGTGGAGGCCGCTGGGTCAGGTGGTGTGCCTGGATCATCCCAAAAAATGGTCACTCTGAAAGTGTTACAGAGGAAACCACAGTGATTAGCTGGTGATTCCTGCCACCTTCCCCTAGCCACCAGTGTTCTGATTGGTAAGGCCGCAGGCCCCCTAGTCTGGGACAAACTTTGTTCCCAACCCGCAAGACACCTGGTCATGGATAATGTGTCTCAGCAATGTGTGACTATGTGACAGCGAGTGATGATTGTGTGTGTGTGTATACTAGTGCCATGAGAGCGTTACAGTCCCAGCATATTATGTTGCTGATATGTTGCAATTTGTTGCAAGCGCGGTGTTAGTCATGGGCTGCCGTGCTTTCCCAGCCTCTAAGTCTTGGCATCACATTAGCTTAGACTGACTCACGTGTGAGGCCACCGTGTATGAGGCTGAAGTACTTCAAGTTGTTTTGTATTTTGCACAGACTAGTCTTCAATGCGGCCTGTGTCATCTTGGCTCGGTGTGTGTGGAATGTCATTTAGCAACATCGTGGACTTGGCTGCCGTTGCTTCTGCCATGGATATTCTGCTTGCACAGCATCTTACTGCTTGAGATTTCTGTGAGACGCTCCTGCGTGGCTGGATTTTCCTAAGGCCTGCTCTGTTTCTGGATGTGTATGCTGTATAATGTCCATAGGTTAAGATGAGTCAAAGTCGGTCAGGTCCCTTGAGTGCTCCTGTCCTTCCATAGGGTTAATAGCAAGTAGCATCTGCAAGCATGTACACAATCTCTCCTGGCATCTTGTGTTTCTGCAGTGCTGTAGCGGCCTACGTGGCAAAATAATAAACGTGCAGACAGTATGTATATGTGACAGTCCTCTATCTCATAGAACTGTACGCATGTATTCTTCGTGTAGGTTGGTGTGTGAATGTCCCGAATGTGCAGAGTGCACGTGTGCTTCCTGTCTGATGTAGCTATGTCGTCATGACGTCTCTAACGACTTGCAGCATGGCTTTTGGTGTTGCTAGTTGATTCTGTCCATGTAGTCGTCTCCAGCTCGGTCGTGCCTCTCCTCGCTCACTTTGGGTAGAGTTCTTACCACGGCAGAGCTGTATGGTCGGCTGGCCAGGTGTCTTTCGTGCTGCGTGCTGATGGTGGTAGCAGTGGGCATCGGTGCAAACTCATATGGTCGGTGGTCTTTTTGTCATGGATACTTCTTCAGGTTGGGGGGTCCATCGGGAGGGAACGTATTTTCGGATTTTCCCTCTTCACAATAAAGCCAGGATCCAGATAAAGGAGGCTCAAAAACATCCATCAGAACAAATACATCACTCATTAGAAGCTCCGGTCACATGTCAACAAGAGCCTTTCAAATGTAAAAATGTCACCACAGAAGAAATATTGAGTACTTTAAATGTATTGAGACCTACTACCTGTGCTGAAAATGTCATCCCTCCAAAAATCATCCTGGAAAACGTGAAAATCTTTGCTCCTTTCCTATCCAAGATGGTAAATGCATCCTTTCGTGGCGGTTATGTTCCAGAGAGTATTAAACGGTTACATGATACCATTAGCATCATGGACCGGGCACTGGACTGGCTGATTTGTTTTCCTTTCTAACTGCCCTTACCACCTGCAATTGGGCTGTTTGTACTCCAACACCAAACGGTGTACCTGCAGAGTACCCCAGGGTTTTATACTATGATTGTGGCTGTTCATATCTATTTAGTACTTCTGGCTCACCCAATTTCTCACTGCCAACACATAGGGCCTCATTACGACCCAGGCGGTAAGTTACCGCCTGGGTCGTACCTTTACCACCATGGCGTAAACTACGTTTACGCCATGTTGGTTGGCGGACTTACCGCCCCATTCCGAGGTTGGCGGGGCGGTAAGTCCCCAATCCCCATTTACCCTTCCCCATTCCCATTTTTGCCCCATAGGGCATAATGGGAGTGGGGAAGGCGTTAATTACGCCACCGTAAATTACGGTGGCGTAATTAACATCAAGGTCCCTTAGCGCCATGGATTTTAACACCTGCTAAAAGCAGGTGTTAAAACCTCCATGGCGCTAAGGGACCTCGGAATCAGGCGGTAAGGGTCGGCGCTGTTTACGCCGCCGTAATCCCCTTACCGCCTGAGTCGTAATGAGGCCCATAGTATATTAATATGTGTATGGTAATTATAGGTACTGTAGGGGAAGTATACAGTATTTGTAATATGGTGGAATTATATAATTAAAGTGTATATGGCATTTTTTAGTATTATTAATTACTTTATTTCGACCAAAATAGATCATAAAAGTCCCACACCATAAAACATAAAAATTACAATAAAAAGGTCATGAATGATAAAATGAGAATAAAAACACCTAAAACAGAGAAAGTGTAAAATGACTGCTTAGACACTCAGTGCTAATAAATCTGTCACTGCAGCAATTACCTGCTTACATCTCTACATCTATGCCTGCACCACAAAATTCCCCATACAGTCCAGCATTACTTCACAATCTCCTGCCAAACAAAAACACAGCATCAGTTTGACCTTATTAACCTTAAATTGCTTAAAAGGTGGTATCAGGTATTTACCCCTGGCATAAAGGTACACCTGGCGGAACAGGACAAAACGCACTGTGCTTTGCACTTTATTCGAACAGGCAGCCAAATAGCTTGAATTCCATTTGTTCTTTAAGCTGGCTAAAGGTAAAATTCCGACACATAGCTTCATATAAAGAGTTAGTTTGACCTGCCTACCATCTAAGTAGCGGTCAAATTCAGATGCTGTTTTCCTGGATAGACGAAAAACTAAGCTAGCTGAACATACAAGTTTGGCTTCAGATTCTCTCGTCCATCTATACTTGTAGGCCTTCTTGAGTAGTGGTTTAAAATGTCCTGGAATTAATTCAGGCTGTAACCAGTAACCCCCCAGTCCTATGGTGGTCAGTTCACTTCTTATGGCCTTGAACCATGGCAGTCTTCAGCCACCCGCATGGGTCAGCACATCCCAAACAGCTATTCTATAATGACCCAGTTTACCTTTGGTCCACAATCTAGCCCAAAGGAACACTGGCCTCATCTGTTATATGAAGCCAATGCTCTGCAGGTCCAAGTCCCACAATACCGGGACATTGGGCATATTGATTGACAACCCCAGGACAGATTTAAGAAATGTATGCTCCACAACCTGGAGCATACCTGGATTGCTAATACCCCAGAGTTCAGCCCCGTAAAGCGCGGCCTGCCCTGCCTGACTCTTATAAATCTGAAGAGAAACACTAACTTGCCCCTCCCCATGGGCCTGAATAAATCTAGATACAGTCGCACAGCTCCTGGACAATTTAAACACAGCCCACCTCACCTGGTTGCTAGGCGCACAGTTGGCCATTAGCTGAACACCCAGACAATCATAGCTCACAACCTGTTTGATAGAGGCACCTCTCAATACAATAATGAGCCGAGGGGATTTCTTGGTCCGTGATTTACTAAACACCATTAACTGTGTTTTCAGCTAATTAATTGTTAGACCATTAGCCTCGTAGAAGCCCTCAGATATCACCAGCTGCCTCCGTAAACACTTTGGAGTCAATGAAAGAAACACTGCATCATCAGCAATTAATAGAATAGGGATTCTCTCAAATAACAGTGAGGTGGCATCTGTCTGCACAGCCACCAACAAATTGATGACCCTATTAATAAAGGGACAAAACAGAGTCAGGGCAAGGGCTCAGCCCTGACTTCAATGTTGACCCTTGGCCATCTGCAGAATACCTAATAAAGACCCCATTGTTGTTATACAGCAACTGAATTGCTCTCACAATGCCCACGGGCAAGCCCAAGTTAATTAACCCCACCAGCAGGCCCACTCTGGGTACGGTATCAAACACATTCTTTAAATCAATGAAGACCCCGTAAATATTTATAGATTTTAATACTACATATCAGGGAGGATCAGTGAGAGCCTCAAAACTTGGTCGATGGTGTTGACCTCATGCTGAAAGCCTCCTGTAGATGGTGCACCACCCCCACCTCCAAGCTCCATTCCTCCAGGCGACCCAGCACCGCCTTAGCAAATACCTTTCCCCCCGCATCGAGAAGAGAGATGGGCCGATAACTGGCCGGGCAGCTCCTATCACCCTTCTTGTAGATGGGGACAAGGATGGATTGAGTCCACAAATAAGGGACTTTATTTGCCACAGCAGGGCATTAAAAAGCTTGTACAGATAAGGGAGCAAAATAATGATCTCCTGCTTTTACCAGTCTATGGGAACCATATCTGGGCCCGACGCTTTTCTCAGCTTCTGCAACAATAGGGCCATCTTGATGTTGTGCATGGTGAAAACAGGGTGAGCAGAATCCTCCACCCCAAACCTTTTGGAGATGACACCAGATCCTGCACAGGACAGCACACTATCATCCCTGTAAAGATTTTCAAAATGCGCATTGAATTTGATAAAACTCTCATAATGGACCTAATTAATAAACTTAGTACAACAAGAGCAGCTGGTCCTGATGGAATGACTAATAACATTCTGAAGCATAATCCATCGCTCTGGGCGGACTTTTGCTTCCTGCTCTTTAACCAAATACCATAGTGTAAAAAGGTCCATGACTCCTGGAAATCTGCCTTGATCAATCCGGTATACAAAAAGGGCAATCGAGAGGACCCAAAAATGTATTGACCAATCGCCCTCCTGGACACCTTGGGTAAGATCTTTGCCTCTATTTTACTATGACATCTACTTAAGTGGGCTAGAGATGCTGGATGCCTCCACCCGAGGTAGAATGCCTTTGTTAAGGGTGTAGGGACCAGTCTCAATCTTTTTCTGCTGCATACCCTTAAGACTATAACTCTGGTGGCTAAATCAAAGCTATATGTAGCATTTATAGATCTTGAACAAGCTTTTGATAGCGTTAGTAGAGAAAGACTCTGGGAAAAACTACTATCTTGGGGTTGCCCGAATGATCTGGTTGAGGCGATCATGGCTCTATATTCTAAGACGAGTGTGCAGGTTAGACTATCTACCCAGGGACATCTCTCACAAAAAATCTTTACATTTAGAGGTTTGAAGCAGGGTTGTTGCCTGGCCCCGGTACTATTTAATCTTTATCTGTCCGATATTAAGGAGGGACAGGAAGCAGTCAAGGCATTTCCTCCTAGAATTAAGAAACAAATTGTCCCCTAGATCTTCTATGCAGATGACATTGTGATCTTAAACCAGACGCAGTTTGGGCTCCAGCAAAGGCTTGATGAGCTTGTAAAATATTTTGAACTGAATGGTCTTAAGATAAATGTTAAAAAAAACCAAAATAATGATAATTGAACCTCGATGAGAGAAAAATGCCAGAGATTGTAATGGTTTGTGGGCAATGATTCCTTGGAAAATGTAGATTCACTATCCTATTTGGGCGTCTCTGTTTATCAGAATGCTAGTGATTAACAATGGTTGGAGAACATCAGATTGAAATGCAAAAGGCTCACGACCCAGCAGGATTTCCTTCATAAAAGATATGGGAAATTCTCCCTTGTCCCTGTATTTACCTTTTTAAGCATAAAGTGGTGCCAATTTTGAACTATGGTGATGGGATTAGGTGGTGCTGGCCGTTGCGTTTTTGGGAGAGTATGGAAGGTTACTTCTGGAAATGGGAGTTGCGACTCCTACGCTCTCTCCCGAACGCGATTATTAGATTTGAGTTGGGCCTTCAATCGATGTGCTCAGTGATCAAATGGCAGTCTCTGGCTCTTTAGGGCAAATGTATCGATGTAGACACCCGTACACCCTTTGATATACTTAAATGTGATCCTGCTAAAGAGATGGGGGTTGTTTAAACTCTTGGAAAATGATTTGTGTTGCTTGGTTGGAGTATCTGGATCTTTGGGAGGACACCCTTTTGAGAAACCTGGTGAAAGTGAAGAGGCAAATCCTACTTAAGACTGGATTGAGACGCTTGCCCAGAGAGCTAAAAGTAAGCTAGCATTAAATCTGGGGCTGGAGGGTCGAGGGGTGAATCGATTACCGATGTACTTCACTAAATTCCCCTGTCAATGGTATCAAAACCCCTTTTTAAGATTAAGGCTGCACATCCTTCTGACAAGTAAAGTTTTAGGGCATAGAAAGATGCTGGTTGGCTTGAATTCTGACTGCAGATTGTGTAGTCGGAAGACTATGGTTGAGTCTCTCAAACAGCTAATAACAGATTGTATTGACCTAAATGAGTTGAGATCTAAGAATATGCATGACCTTGTAAAATGCTATGGAATGATCTCGGCTAAGGATTGGTGGCTGATGTTTTTGATGGGGGACAATAAAACATTGATTATACAAGGAACTAAATTTATAGAAGAGGTGCTGGACCTTAAAGCAACGTTATGAGACGACCTCTTGGAAAACCTTAGAGAGCGTTGGCTTTGAAATGTCTGACTGGATTGCACTGTTTTCTGTATTAATTTGATAGGAAAACATGTAAATGATTGTCTTTTATCTTGTGATGTTTGTTTATTTTTTTTATTTTTTTAATTGGATGTTTGAAAGGGTTGAAATAAACCAAACATTAATAAATATTTTAAACAATGGGTAACCCACGCCACCTCCGGGATCCTGTCTTAGATCGAATTGTGCTCCCTGCCCTTCCAAGTGCCACTGTAGCACCAAATACCTCTAGTCCCCTGCCTTAGAGACCCAGAGAATGTTACCTCAGAGTTTGCCAGAATATTCCGCCTTTTTCTTCTGAGCAGCTTACAATATTTCGACTCTGGCATCAGCCAGGCTCCCGGTACCCAACTCCCTGGCACCCATGGCATGTTCAATCAACACCTTGTTAGCCGCTCGATAACCATCATCGTACCATGGTATGTCACCAGGCGTCTGCAGTACCGGGTTTCACGAATAAGCCCGCTGCCACCTTATGGTCGGGACTTGCTCAAGCTGTTCCCCAGGGAACACACAATCCTTTCATGTACTTGTAGCAGATTATCAACATTCGACGCCTCAATATGGCAAAAGGATTTGAGTAGGGGCAGAATAGTTGCATACATACCTGGTACTGTAGTCCCCAGGTCCAATGCATGCCACTTAATGGCATGCCTTACTGTACCCCTTGACATGGTTCAAATCATTTTATACCTAGAGACCTCCCCCTTTAAGCCAAAGAAGGACCCTGCAACCAAAGCTATAATTGGGTGTTGAACACTTTCCGGCCTCTTCAGCACCCTAAAGTCCTGTAAGTGTCCCCACACGTCTACATTCTGGTGTCCGCAGACATCATTTCAATGGCAGGTGGTTCAGGGTGAGTTTTGTTATGTGATGGTGTATTGTACATTCTTGTTATATGGTTTAGTTCTATTGTGGTGGTTGTCACCAGTGGCCAGATCCTTGAGGGCATGACCATTGGCCATGCCCTCAAAAATCGGGCCACTGGCAACACATAGAATATATGTGTACAGTAATTATAGGTAATGTAGGGGAGTATACAGTCAATATTGGTGTCCGCGGACATTGTACGTACTTGTTATATGGTTTAATTCTATTGTGGTGGTTGTGGCCAATGGCCAGATTCTGGGGGGTATGGCCATAGGCCATGCCCCCAAAAACCGGACCACTGGCAACACATAGAATAGTAATATGTGTACAGTAATTATAGGTAATGTAGTGGGAGTATACCGTATTTGTACTATGGTGGAATGATACAATTAAAGTATATATGGTATTTATGATTGTAGTACAATTGAGGATAGTGCTCCTTGATGTCTCCTCCGCCTTTCATACAGTGAACCATTGTATCCTCATGAAACGGTTATATGATACCTTTAGCATCATGGACCAGGCACTGGACTGGCTGATTTGTTTTCCTCCCTAACAGCCCTTCCCAGTTGCAACTGTTTGTACTGCACCACCTCACCGTGCACCTGCCGAGTACCCCAGGCTTTTATGCTTTAACTGTGGCTCTTCCATATCCATTTCGTCCCTCTGGCTCACCTGATGTCTTTCTTTTTTTCTCATTTCCAATGTTATGTTAATAAAACACAGCTTTCCTTAAACTTCCCTGAGCTAATTTGTTATCCTAGTTTTTTTTATCCGTGACTGTTTGATTGCTTCATCATCATCCAGGCATTGTCTGCGACTAAGAATCTCTGGGCCACATTACGACCCAGGCGTTAAGGGGTTAACGCCACCGTAAAAGGTGTCAGCGCCGTTAAACCCTTAACGCCTGATTACGAGGTCCCTTTGCGGGTTGCACTTTAACGCCTGCTTTTAGCAGGCATTAAAAAACCAACCCGCAAAGGGACCTAGGAGCTAATTACGGCACCGTAATTTACGGTGCCGTAATTAGCACCTTCCCCATTCGCATTGAGCCCTATGCGGCAAAAATGGGAATGGGGAAGGGCCATGGTGGCATGGGGAATTACTGCCCCACCAACCTCGGAATGGGGTGGTAATTCCCCATTCCGCCATGGCGGACACCGGCATGGACCATGGTGCTACTCCGCCTGGGTCGTAATGAGGCCCTCTGTCTCAATGCCAGTAAGATGGATATCTTTCTTCTTGTGATACCTGTGCCCTGTTTTTCTACTATCCTCTGGCCGCTGTCTTTGGGCCCTCTACTTTCACCATCCCGTGTGGCCAAAAACCTTGGGGTCATCTATAAGTCCTTTCTCTACTTTACTATTTAAATTTTGGAGCTTGTAAAAAAAGCCCATGCTTTCAGCTTGCCCTCCTTACTGGCATTGTACCATTCCTTACCTTACCGCAGAAGCTGAACATATGTAGAGCCCTGGCCCTGTGTAGGCTGGACTACTGCAACTGCCTCTCCCTTAACCTCCCCCTTTGTTGTCCATGCCCCCTTCGCTAATCTAGAATAGGGCTGCAAGACATAACCTTGGCCTAAATCCCAAGGATTGTATCGTTCAGCCCTGCAATGTCTACATTGGCTCCTGCTAATTGCAACGACTACAATATGTCCAACTTTGTTTCTCTAAATACTGCCCTGCTAGAGCCCTCCACTGATGTAACTCCCATACTGTGATTGTTGAACGATTTCTGAAACAAAAAGAGTGGGAGGCATCTCTGTGTCTTCGGCTGGTGCCTTTCTTTTGAAGACTTTTCCTGCTCCTCTAATACGTGAGCTGGACTTCTCTAAGTTCTGCAAACATATGAAAACTCTGCTTTTGTGTTCCTGTTTTACTTAATCCCTTACCTGCTAACTCATACCACTGCCACTGAGACTGGTGGCCTGGTCCCTCATAAACCTTACAGGTACCAGGCCCTATATCTAGTTCACACCAGTAGACCCCCCTCTTCAGCATTGCCCTTGTGGGTATACCACCCGTCAGCTGTTTACCATGCCCTTGGGACTTCTCTGCCACAGCAGGTAGCTAGTAGCCACTCACCTTGACAGCCCTTGGCACTTTACTTCTGGGTTTATATGAGCATCTGGCAATTCTTACTTCTCTTTCCATTCATGCACTTCTTTTACTGTGAAATGCATATGCAAAATATTTGTAGAACATTTTTAAGAGGCAGTTGTGTGCAAGTTTAATATGTTGATAGGGTTATATGCAGAGTTTTTTTTTTACTTATTGGTGGATATATGTGCGACTGTTTCAAAGCTGGCAATGAGGGAGTGCTACAAACATAACAGTAAAAAGGGTAGAAGGGCTGTTTTGTGCGGTGGTGTGCACGTGTAATCCAGGTTTTTTAATAATGCAGTATGCCCCCTTCCCCTCTTCAGCACTGCCCTTGTGGGTCTACCACCTGGCAGCTGTGTACCATGCCCTTTGGACTCCTCTGCCCCAGCAGGTAGCTAGTAGCCTCCCGCCTTGCCATACTTTGGAACTTTACTATGAGCACTTGGCAATCCCTACTCTTCTTTCCATTCATGCACTTCTTTTTACTGCACAATGCATATGTGCATTTATAGCAGCAGTGTGTACAATTTATTTGGATAAGCAAGGGAAATGCATATGCAAAATGTATGTAGAAAATGTTTAAGTGGCAGTTGTGTGCAAGTTTAATATGTTGATAGGGTTATATGTAGAGATTCTTTAACTTATTGGTGGATATATGTGTGACTGTTTCAAAGCTTGCAATGAGGGAGTGCTACAAGCATATCAGTAAAAAGTGTAGAAGGGCTGTTTTGTGCGATGGTGTGCACGTGCAATCTGGTTTTTTTAAGAGAGGGGACCGCAGAGACCACAGATAGTCATAAAAGGCGATAGATTATGGTCTTTATTGTATGCTAGAGAAAAGTATTTGGGACAGAAAATTGTTTCTGTGTTTTTTTTCTTTTTCTCTAGTATACAATTGCCCATTATTTCCATTAGCATAGTATACAATGCTAATGGGAATGTTGGAGAATCTTATTGAGTCTAACTACTTTACTGAAAAATGTAAAGCAGATGGAGTCTATAAGCTTATTTTTTTACTTCTATTTTTAAACTGTGAAAGATGGCTCCTAAAGGAACTTTTTTGTGTTTTTTGATTTTCTTTTTCTTTTTATTTGCGGGAGAGGTTAGGAAGTAAGGTGGGGGAGGGAAATAAGGGAAAGGACACCAACCACAGATATAGAGGGGCAGGTGGAAGATGTTGGCTGTGCGTTCGTTTTAAGGTCTTGGAAGGATAGCTCAGCGGCAATGTGCTTGTTTTGTAAAGCTAGACAACACAGAGCAAAACACAGGTTCGATACCCAGGTCCGCGCTTAGAAACCTCTGGCTATTAAGCACATTATAAATAATTTATCATATCATATTAAAGTAGGGGGCAGTGTTTCTAATGCTGCTTGATTGAAGCCTCGAAAGCACTTTGAAACTGCTCCCCACTGCAGAGTGGGGTGTTGCAGTATATACACAGTACTGTTGTCTTGGAAAGATATGGATCAACAGCTTCTTTTATGGCTTGCAAGGTAGCTGGTGGGATTTTCTGTTCCACAAGAGTAGCCTGTGTGGTGGTAGTATTGGTTGAGGAAGTTGAGGTAGAGAAAGACAGAGTACTACTTCCTGAGAAAGGAACAGCCTTTCTGAGAGCATTCAGGTGGTTGGATTTAATGCGGCGGTGCATGGAGGTTGTCCCGAAGGAGTACTTCCCAGGCTGTCCGCGACTGAGTACACCGTTGCACTCAATGCATTTCACCTTGGTAGCCTTACCCTTTGGTACACCCCCAATGGTGGTAAAGAACTGACACACCCATGATTCTGTCTGGGTGCTTAGAGGTACCCATTTCCTCTACTTTATCTTCCTGGTCCTCTTGATTGTTTTCTGCATGATTGCACTTCTTCCGTTATGCAAGACATCCAGCTGGTGGTGGTGGCTCCTCGGGAGAAGGGATGGCAATGGCTGATGTCATTTTTGAAGATAAATAGCAGTTCTGCTAATATTCTTCCAAGCATGTGCTCTGTCCAAGATTGTAAATGGATAATGAGTACAAATAGGTCCATGAGCTGTGCAAGGGTACATTTTCAGCTTGAAACTTACTTCGCAGATAAGCTAAAAATGCCATTTCGAACTGTTCGTGAAGTACAGACCCGTTTGCGAAGTGCAAAGCCATTCACGAACACATGATCATACCGCGCACAAGCGTGTGGTCACGTGACACTATCTGGAAAGTCCGAAATGACGTCAGACCTTCACGAATGTCGGCGAACACAAAAACAGTGGAAAAGGTTGCAAAAAGTTTGTATAAGTGTTAAAAATGTTGGTAGGAGGTGGGGAATGGCACAGTTTTAAGGTCAAACTTTCTACATCGGCCGGAAATGCTGCTATTTTGGGGTTAAATATATTGGGAAGTTGTAGTAAATTAGGGTGCATTGGTAAAAGCCCATGAAATGTTGTGAAAAATCTTTGTTAAAGGGAGGTTATGGTTAAGTTGCACTAATAAAAACCGATAAAATTAAATGAAAGAAATGTGTTAAAGGGACATTATGGTTAAGTTGCGCTAACAAAAACGTATGAAATTCAGTGAAAAAACATTGTTAAAGGGGCGTTATGTTTACAAGTAAAACCGAAAACCGCCAAAAATTCACCAGTTATGGTAAGCTAAGCAGCCATTACTCGCACCACCACCGTGCACTACTAAGACTACCACCCATTACATCAAAGATTACATCACAAATGTCATTGATAACATCTCTGATGACATCGCATATCTGGGCCACTTGTTTTTGTTCACTGACATATGTAAGACAGGTGGTTTTGTTCACTGACAGTCAAAATCTGAAAATTGGTGCTATATATATCTATACGTTAACCTTCCAGTATGTTCTTGAAGTACTTTTCTTTACAGTTTGGTCTCAGCTCATGGTGGATATATATGGGGCAATAGGTAAGCCTCAAACACACAATTCATTTGCATACATGATGAGGAACTTTAATGTTATTGACATTTTCTGGTGATGTTTCTTTCTTCCATACTTTAGTTTCTCTGTATGTGCCTCTAATTTGTATGCATTGTGGGTCTTCATATGTATTGTTTGTACTAACACAGGTATGTGGTAATTCTTCAATTATTAGGTATTTATTCCATGTTTAATATTACTCAAAACTCTGGTAAGGGAGCATTTATTATATTACTAGCCAAAATTACAAGATAGAACATGTTTCACTTCTATGATGCATGCTGCAGCCATTGCTTACATGTATGTATGATTAGGTTCCTGTATTAACAACAACAACACTCCAATCTAATATTTTGTTTAGATGAGTACATTCTTTAATACATTAAGTTTTTAATGATAGGTCTTCTGATCACTCCTGACATCATGTTAGCAACATTGTAAACACAACCTCTTGTAAGAACTTTTCATCAAAATTAATTTCATATGTGATGTCATCACTGATGTCATCAATGTCATTTGTGATGTCATCTTTGATGTCCTGGGTGTTAGTCTGCGGAGTGCACTGTGGTGGCGTAAGTTATGGTTGCTTAGCTTACTATAACTAGCACATTTCTGGGGGATTTCGGCTTTACTTGTAACCATAACGTCCCTTTAACAACGTTTTTTCATTGAATTTCATCGGTTTTTATTAGTGCAACTTAAACCTGACGCCCCTTTAACAAAGTTTTGGCACTGAGTATAAATAATAGAAATATCTGAGAATCAAACTACAGGCTCATTTATAATGAGTGGCTCTGCACTAAGCAGAGATGCCATTAGCGTGATGGTTACCCAGAACCATTTTTCTTTGGCATATACTCACCATTTTGCCATCTTATGCTACTTACAGCCTCAAATGCCCTAGTACTGCCATCCACCAGGAGTGCATTTTGGCTCGGGAGGATAGTTCGGGGGCAACATGCTCACCGTGGAAGCTTGCCTGTAACCCTTCGAACCGCGTACATCGCTATATGTCTGACCTCTCTAACCAAGTAACTTATGTACCAGGTTCGCTTGTAACCGCACGAACCTCGTACACCGTTATGTATCTCTCCTCTGCAGCTAAGTAACATATATACTTCCTTGCAACAGCACTGCGATGTCTACGGGCTGCTTTGTGCGCTATGCAAATGTAAAAAATTAAAATAAACACGTTACATGTACGGTATAGTCACCAAATGTACTCCACAGACTCACCTCTCCAGCTGTTGCTAACAAATGCCCAGTGCCGCCTCAAATGCCCCAACTAGGGTAGTTAATACAACATGAGGATGGTACAGGTCACCATCTTTTAATTTACAGCCTCACATCTCCAGTTGCTTGCATCATTTGCCAAACCCAAACAAATTAAAAGCCAATAATGCCATCTAACACCAATTACCGCCTCATTTTATGCATAGTATAGGAACACTATGCAATGTGCTGCCCAACATCTCCACTTGCTGCCTTCATATAGGGATTGTAATGCACCCTCCTTTTCACTCCCTCTCCTGCTTCCTTCCCTGAGCCCGTTCATCACTGCTGGCTTTCCTTTGCAAGCCACTCATGATCGTTGTAACTTTAGCTTGAACAACTTCAAAACAACAGCCTATCCACAGTCAACTAGAGCATGTGCAACAATGCACCAATGCAAAGCCCATTCAAACGAGCTGCCATGTTTGCATACTGTGGACCTGACGGGCAAAGGCTCTCACTGGACAAACAACGAGATGCCGGAGAGCATCTCTGATTTACCTAATTCACAAAGCCCAAAACTGGAGCAAACCTGGAGATGCCTGGAGCATTTTTGAGATTCCTATGTGCAAATGTGGTTCTCAAATGGTTTCCCCAGGCATCTCCAGATTTGCTCCAATTGTAGCTTGTTTGAATCGGGTAAAAGGTGCAAATTAGGGAAACTCGCAGGCGTCACCTGGCTTGTTCCAGTGCGTGCAAGCCTTTGTGAATTAGGCTCTGAGCGCACAAGGAATACATGAGTACACAAACACAAACGCAAAATACAGGGTTTCATTGAAAATGACAGGCTAGCTGTTCTTAATTTATTTTCCTATTTACACGTTATCCACACTATAAACATCACACCTCGAAAAACATGAAAGAGCTTTAAATAAAACATAGAAAAATAATTTTCCATTAAAAATGTCATTGGGAAAGAAGCAACTGTGCTGTGCAATAATATATAACACGTAAATCAATTGTTACAGGTATACTCATGTGCAGGACTGATTTCGGGGAATTTCTGAACATTGATTGATAAAAAGGCTGACAATCTGAGGCCGCCTTCCATGAAGGTCTGAGCTTTCTGGCCATATAGGTTTACTCCTTAGCTTGGAGTAGGCCTTCTGTGTAAGGAGAGACCGTTCCCAGAAGCCCTTACATCAACTGGGGCACAATAAAGATGATGCAGTAATGCGGCAGCATGGTCCAACCTTCTTGCCCTACACACGTTTTTAGTGCCAGAGTCCAGAAGTGTCTGGAGCCATGCGATGACGGATCATGGCAGGTCTAAGATAACATAATTCACATGGACAATGTGCACAAGAGCAAGCCATGCACCCTCCGAATAAAGTCCATAGAAAGCCTGAAAAAAGCCCCTCAGAATCTCAGTCTGGTAGCCCTGGACAGTCCTTCAGAAAAGACACTGATTGCATCCCTATCCCCAGAATCTTTTTTATTTTCCTCATGGGGCAGAATCAAGTACAGGGATGTGGGTGCAGCACCGATTTCTGGGCCTGTTTCCACTCAGTGCAGAAATCTGAATGGATCTTCAAGATGCATACAAGCGGGGGTTTATAGTGATTGCATCGAATGCCAAAGCATTGAATGCCTTAGCATCTAAAAAAAAGAAACTAAATAAACCATTGAATGCATTTTTTTCATTTCATTTTTATTGGGGCCCCCATAAGCCCTGTTTTTTACCCCTTAAAATCCATTATACTTAAAATAAAACCTTTACCTTTGAAACTAATGCATTCAATGATTTTTTTTAATGCATTTTTTTCGATGCTTTTTGCATTCAATGCTTTGTATTCAATGCAATAACTGGATACCACAAGCTGGCACAGCAGGGATCAGTATGGTGTCCACCATGAAAAAACATGGCATTCATCATGGCAATTGTTTCTGACAGACTCCCCCTGCTGTTTAGAAGGTGGTGACACATCCAGTCCAACCGAATAACACCACTCCACAGAGCTCAGAAAACCGATCCCGCAGAAAGCCATGATGTGATATGATATATATGTTCACAAGTGTTTCAAGGCACAACAAGACAAGGGAGGGAGGACAGAGGGAGGACAAGACAAACAATCTTACAAAGCCTTGTGTCGTTCATATTGTGCAAGTGCGACAATACAAAGTGTAGGCGGAAGGGAGAGGGGGAAGTGCCAGGGAGAGGGAGGAGGAAGTGCAATCAGGGCAGCACTGTTCTGGATAAGTGCAGCCAGGGTAGCACGGCCTGGGGTAAGTGTACGGAGGAAGGGGACTGTTACAGTTACAGTCCCTAAGTGAACTGTAGGCCCGGTGGCAGTGCAGGGGAAACTGATCATGGAGGAGCCTGTTACCCAGTGAGACTCTGAGGGTAGCAGGGGAGGGAGAGAGAGAGAAAACAGGAGAAAAGGTAAGTCTTGAGCTGTTTCCGAAACTTTGGGTGGTCAGGCTGAAGTTTGAGAGGGGCATGGAGGCCATTGCAGAGGGAGGCACCTGCAGTGAAGAGAGATCTACCTCTAACTCTCTGCCAATGCGGATTCCCTGACTGGAACAGGGACACCTGTGGTCCTGTTTTTTCACTGGGGTTCATGCTCCATGCAAGGAATCCATTCCAGAATGGGGCAGATGGAGGAAAACCTACGGCAAGGCTTTTCGGCATGGAAACTGGTGCAGACATGAACTTGACAACAGTCACAAATGATTTGCTAAAGATAGCTCAAAGTCAAGCATGAAGACTTGGGACTTGACTTTAGGGTTCAACTTGGACTTCATTCCAGGATGATTCTTACTGACAGGACTGAATGTAGGTTTTCCTGATCTCTGTCTTACATTATAGAACGTTATTTAAAATGGATTTAGCTCCAGAAATCCAACCGTTATCCAGGTATCAATACCTGACAAGCAGACTACCAATTACTAAGTAAACTTTGAATTCATGTGTTTGTTTTCCGTACAGATATTAAATAGATTGAGAAATGATATCAAACCATGAGGTACCCTGTAGTGGGACGGGGCTGGGTGAAATCTAGTTGGTGATAGAAGACCTAGCTGAGGGAGGACTTGGGGAAATGAGCTGGCCTACCCTAGGTTTACGCCATACAGGTCCATCTAAGATCATCGAACCGGCAAGAGCTTTCCATGCTCAGAGATGTGACAGGCCGTTGAGAACCCGAAGAGCACAACCTATACACTTACTGGTCTGTCTAGAAGACTCAAGAGGTCCAGTGTAACTTGCAACACTAGATTGTGTTGCGCCATTGCCGATCCCTGACTGATACTGTCGAATAGGAGGACATTCCAGGAGGCGACTGTAGTGATATGCCTCTCACTTCTCAAACCATTCCCTTTACCAAGGCTGGATGGGAGATTCGTTGAAGGTAATTGAAGTCTATCTGTGGCTTTTTCAACAGTCTAACTCTACAATAAGCTTGAAAGATGTCCTGCATCTATGAACCGTTAGTAACAGGCAGCCATTGTGTCCCCGATAATTCAAAGCGCCCCTTGACGATAGTTAATGGACAATGATTTGAATATTTATGCTAGCTTTAAATAGTTGATTTGATCAGTCATTAGTCTTACAATATTTGACAGAAAATCATACAGGACAATCTTGGGAACGCTGCAGAATATTTTTGTTACATTGAATTTTGAAAGTTGTGTGCAATCGCTTGAGTGGGCGTCTTGAGCCACGTTCTCACCAGATTCTGAAGAGATTTTTTCGTACATGACAACAACCTAGAAAAGGTTCCTTCGTGCATCTCCACGATTGGCCATTGTTGTAATCTCTGTGGTCGTTGTCGTTCCAGTAGAGCTGGCTGTTGAGGTTGTGCTTGCTGTTGATGTGGAACCTGCTGTTGACGTTGTGCTTGCTGTTGATGTG
This sequence comes from Ambystoma mexicanum, assembly GCF_040938575.1. Classification (NCBI taxonomy): domain Eukaryota; kingdom Metazoa; phylum Chordata; class Amphibia; order Caudata; family Ambystomatidae; genus Ambystoma; species Ambystoma mexicanum. The sequence goes on from NC_090937.1 coordinate 157,238,537, forward strand.
GAACCTGCTGTTGACGTTGTGCTTGCTGTTGATGTGGAACCTGCTGTTGACGTTGTGCTTGCTGTTGATGTGGAACCTGCTGTTGACGTTGTGCTTTCTGTGGGTGGTGTGCTGGCCGTTGTGCTTGCGTTTGAAATTGTACTTGGCACTGTGGACTTGCTTGTAGTTGAGGTAGTTGTGGATGTTGATGTTGTGCTTGGGGTGGATGGCGTAGTTGTTGTTGGGGGAGTAGTTCTTGTAGTTGTCCTGGATGTTGTGGTTGTTAGTTCAGTTGTGGTTGTCATCACTGTTGGTGGTGGTGCTCTCTGTGTAGTTGTTAGAGCAGGTTGCACGGGTCGCTTAATCTGTTGAATAATAAACAAACATAGCAAAGAGTTATACGTTTCTCCTTAAACATGGGATATGTTTTAATATCTCATCCAGTATATTATGACTATACCATATTTGAACCTCATTTATTTCTATAATCAGGGTTGGCGGCTAAAAACAATGGAAGCAACAAATAATGTATTGTGTCAAACATTTAAGGGTCACACATTGTGCAGGGCAACATCAGCAAAGTACTTTGTAAGAACTTTGGGTGAGGCAGGCATTGTATGGACCTCTTGGAGGTTTTGACTGGGAAGAACGCCAGGGATCCACTCGAATAGGAGTGGAGTATAAAAAGGAAAGCACCCTTTCTGTTTCGTGTTAGGGTTCTGGTGGGCAGATTCGTAATGCGGATACCATTGCCTGGTCTCCCCTAAAATGTGAGCTCTCAATCAAAAAGCAAGGCATCACGGGAGCAATACACTTTTAGGTAAGGTGACACAAATTCTATCAGGAATTACACGAGACCTTTAAAGAGCTCCAAGGATGTGACAGGCAAGTGACAAACGTTTTCGTTTTGCAACTAGAAAAATTATGGTAGAATGAGAGTCAAGAAATATATCTGCAAATGCTGAAGCAAACATCCCATCTATCGCGTATGGCGAGCAACGTAGTGAGTCTACAAGGGCATGTGGAGCAGGGCATGGAGGAAGACCAAGAAAGAGCAAGAGCTCTTGACAAAGGAGGATAGTCAGTGTTTTAAGATTAGGGTAAAGGTGAAGTGCTAAACATGAGTGACCGGAAAACCTAGGGAATGGATAATAACACCACCATATGAACCCAGAAGATCTGAGGGCGTGAATCAGGAAACAGAACCTGACGGCAGCCAATATTAGTTGAGTTATGACATTTTATTTTTAGAAATGAATAACTTTTATGCCCTATGACATTTAACATGGGGGTAGTTCTGCTCTCAATATAGTAATACACCTGCTATCTGCTATTAAAATGAAAGACAATTGCCATTGAAACCTTACTGTGTAATCCACAGGCTGATACATGATGTGTGATTTGGTTTATGCATTTGGAGGCACAGTGTTTCAAAGAGAACCATAACACCGTCTCTGCATTCTGCAATCTTAATGGACTTTAGAGGCATTCACTGGGACACTGCGGATAGACAAAGGCAGTTCTAGAGTAGACCCGAGATGGAAGTAGGGGAGTGAAGGGTGAGGCGGGGGGTAACTGGAATTTGCAGACCAATTGGCCAGCCCTTCCCAGGCAATGAAGACATCACTCCATGTCTTGGGATAGTTTGAGACCAGCAGATCACACGATTCCGCACAGAAGAACGTTTATCAAAGATGTGTGAGAACTTTTATTCAACTCTTTGAACCGCTGGTTCGATCAGGTGAGAATTCTTCAGCGTGCCCGTGCAGATGTCACCAAAGCCTTTGACCATATTCCATAATAAAGACTAATAAATCCCAGAGGTGTATCTAAGGGGGGATGGGGAAAACTAGATCTTGGGCAGGTGAAATAGCAGGGAGCCCTGATATTAGAAAATCCCTAAGGTTAGATGGAGGTCAGCATCAAAGAGCTGCAAGCGGCACCCCGACGAGAACGGTTGCATCCAGTGTCCTGGCACCCCGACGAGAACGGTTACATCCAGTGTCCTTATAAGGGATGTTGCGGAGATGGTCCTGCTGTAGGAGCACAGATGCAAGTTGTATGGCTAAATGATGTGGCACTCTCAGTGTTCTACTTAAAGAAGCTATGAGTCCCTGAGTGCATTTAGCAAAGTATTGCTTATGTTACAAGTGGAGATTCTACTGCATACAAAGAGGGTACAATACAATGTTTTCTAACCTATTTTGCCTATTTCTTTTTTTTAATACTCATGATCGGGTTACATTAAAAAAACATTATGCACTAATATTAGACTTTGCCTTTAGAGAGGAAAGGATTACACATTGCTTGTGGCCTCTCAGCCCTGGTGCCACACTCCCGGTTAGGAATCCTACATGCGATAAAACAGATAGGACAGCAGTGTACGGGTTCTTCTCACATATACACACGGTACAGAGCATCGGAAAAGTACAAAACATGGCCTGCTAAAGGGCAAATCTCTGGTGCTTGATAATAAACAGACGTGTGAAGCCAGCCCTTCCTGATCTAGCGAGGTCCCAGAATTCCCTGTTTCTGATTAATGGCCCTGAGAGGTCTCACATGAGTGGGGTGGGATGGGGTTGCCACGCTTCACTGAATATCCTTTTTTCTGTGGTTCTCCTTCCATGTGGATTGGACCTTTTTCTTACACTTACTTTAACATAAAGAGTTGTGTTGCTTCCTTGAGTGGAACCGATTTCTTTCCTTGAAAAAGTGTGATACAATTTCGGTTTTTAGGCCACTGAGCCACCGTCATTGTGGGATATTTGCCTTTCCCTAAATTGGGATAAGTGTAGTTGTGCCAGGTGAAAAGGACCTCACAGACAGCTTGCAAGGACATTGTCACCTTGTTATAACCTCACGAGATGATAACCAAGTGCGTCGAGGACGAGAGCAGCTGTTGTAGGGGTCTGCCTGCTCTCCCTCCTGTTTCTAGGCGCCATCGAAGAAAAGGAGCGGAGAGGGCCTGTGTACAGGGGCACATTGAGGCAGAAGAGCGAATGCAACATGGGCTTATCGTAACACGTTCCATCTACCAAATAGGATTGAAATTGGCCTCTTGTCGAGAGTGGGGGATTTTGAGGTGGTGGAGCTTGCTGTGAGCCAACGAGGAAATGGCTGAGGGCCTGTGGCGTGCCTTCACTGCTGAGGCTGCTAACTGATGAAGGAATAGTATATCTTCTGTGATTGAAGGAGTCAGCAGGAATCATAGTGGCCCCAGGGGGAGGTATCATTTGTGACCCCCGATGTTGTGGGTACCGGACATCCCAGATGTTGCTGTTCATAGCTGATGCCAAGAAGGAAACTTGGTGTTGATTGCTCTGCAGTGCAAGGGGCATGATTGGAGCTGGCAGCTCTAGTCAATGTTGTTAGACTGCAAGGAAGTGATGCTTGGAAGCAGGAGAATACTCTGTTGGGGCCATGTGAAAACAATGATCCCACTGGAGGAGACTTGGCTGATGGTAGGGCCTGCCACAGACATGGGTACAGATAGGAGAGGCAGTATGGCTGGGATTGACAGAGGGCCTTCTGGAGGCTACAAAGCCAGAATTAATCAAAACAGACAAAGCCATAAAACAGATAAATAGTGATATTGGTACAAGTCTCACTGAGTACTGCTCACGTTGCCTCCATACCACCAGCATGAACCTCTGGAGGCTTGTGAACATGTGCCTACTTTTCAGCAGAGGACGATAGAAGAAAGCCAGTGAGGATTTCAGAGAAAGGCCAGAATTTCATAAAGATGTTCTAATGCCTCTTAGGAATGCGCAGAGATGACATTTAGACAAACATCTTTTCAGGCCCAGACATCGAAGCAAAGATGGGGATGTGGAAGCAGGCACACCAGAGCGGAAATCGGATTATTGGAGAGTGTCAAGATGGGAGAGGCTTCTCCTGAAGCCCATGACTGCGCTCCATTAGAAAGTAGAGGAGTTGGAGGTCAATGCATCCATCTTGGGGAACGGTCCTGGGGAAACTTGCTGAAAGGGTGTCAATGACAAAGAAGCCTAAAAAAGAAGGGCTGATTGCTAGAGTTGTGGGATTCCTGCTCCTGTACAAAGCCTTTGTAAATCCACCTATTGATTCCAATGTTACGCCGAGCAAAACACTCGGGACGCAGCCCTTCAGACAGAGCTTCTGGAAAATAGACTCCAAACTCGAGATCCTGGGTTCCCTCCACGAGCGGGCAAACAAAATCGCAGAGGGTTTCAGGAAGAGATTTTTTTAATAAAGGTTCCTTCAGAGGTAATTCATTGTCCGTCGATGATAAGAAGGTATTAAACTACCGGCAAATAAATATGGAAGATATGGTGAGCCAAGGACATATTGCGGTTCTGGTTTTTGACAATATGAAATCTAGTTACACGAGATTTTCCATGAAAAGCGTCAGAGTTTGCTGTTTTTAGATTTTAGCTGAGATTTTCAGGATAAAAGTTTGAAAGTTAGAAACAAGATATTGATGAAGGGATTATTGCCATGGTCTCTAACACAACATAATGCAATGCAACAGACATGAGAAGAGCTATTCTGTTACAGCCATGGGGCATCACAACCCTTCCCAGAGGTCCAGGAGCAAGGGTTAAGTTGAAGGTCTGTTTTGGTTGCATTTCTCGGCGCAATGGTTGTTACTGATGCCAAAGGATGTTTGGCCATTCAGGAGATATTGCACAGATACACTCCAGCCCGACCCCTGAGATCCTCAAACGCAGCTTTTATGCATATACCCAAATAAAGGAAGGAGCGGCTGGGCGGTTGAGATTTCTTGGTGACGAGCGAAGCTTTGGAACGGAGGATTTTCAATGTTTTAAACAAAGCCTCAAAACGTTTCTTTTCCGGTAAAGCGAGATTCTCCTTTTTATGGTGCCCTCGCCTTTTCTTTTCTTTTAGTTTTTCTTCGGTGTCGTCTGCTTTTAAGTGCCATGATGCCCTCGATGTAAGTGCACTATATAAGTAGTTGATTGATTGACTGATTGCTAATTTAATCCTTCTATTTGGTTGGAATCCAAGTTAACACGCCCAAGGATAATGGGACTGACAGTACATTCCAGTAAACTTGGAATTTGAGGTTTTTAAGATGTCACACCTCGGGTTTCCCCTTTCCTCCTATCTGCACCTCTATCCTGCTGAGTGGGGAGTGCACAGTTTAATAAGGTAGTATCACTCTAGGTTATTTGAGAGTCCATTGTTCTGGAAAGCACTGACCTTATGGGATTCAGCTCATTTTTGAGGGCTTTATTTTCCATGGGAATGGAAAGTGGTTGTGGAGTCATTGTTTTGGGGACGTCTACGTAAGTTGTGATACTAGTCTAGCAGGGAAAACCATCATACACAAATTCTGAGTTTGAAAATGGTTGTTTTACTGATTTTGTTTATTTGTGGCTAAATGATTTCCAAAATGCAGTATTTTGTATCAGGATTCAAACAGTAGTTAAATATGATATTGCTACAGTACTCTTATCACAATAATAATAACTTGTTTTTTTATATTGCACTTGCAGGCACATGTTTATGATGTCTTGTTGTGTTGCACTAAGTAACAACTATTGCTATCAAACATGATCTTGGATACATTAATTCTTCATTGAGTGCTGCTGAGGTTACAGCAATGGGCGCATACTTCTGACCCCTAATGCTGCTCATGTGTACATGCCTGTTTCTTGCAGATGCCTGGTGTGGCCGTTGTGGCATGAAAGCACCACAGATCAGAAGTGGGCTATTTTAGCAAAAAACAAGGATTGCTTTCCACGACAGTCAGGTAATAAAAAACCCTTTACAAAATACACCAAGGGTAATTCAAGAAAGGTTGAGAAAAATATTTCCACAGGGCTTACTTTGGGATTGCTAATACAATATGGCCCTTATCAACCACAGTTGGGTAGTGTGAGAAGGACCAATGCATAGGATGAGGAAACACAATAGTGATGGTAACAAGAAGACAAAATAAAACCTTGCAGGAATGGTCTATGGATTGTTCTGGTAAATAAATTCATGAATACAAGCATTATCTGCCCATTCAGCAAAGTGTGGGCGTGCAGGTGTCACCAATGTCTGCAAATATGTTTTCCTGTAATCTTTGGGGTGCAACTGAGTGTTATTTTCAATGCCTCCCCCACACAGAGTTAGAACAACAGAAATAATGGTCATAGGTGGCAATCCTAATTTGTTTCTTCAATTTAAGAAAAATCTCTTGCACTTACACATGGACGTTTTCGATGACGATGACTGGTACTGTCGATCTGAAAAATAGAAGTGGACCGAAGTTACACAATAGCAAAGTTATGAATATTAGTGTTGTCTACTGACATCATGGCTATAACTCTGTCTCCTTAAAGATTGTCCTGATTTACATGGCAGTGCCAAACCATATAATCCTCCTCACTGTCTTTACCTGCTTGCTAACATCTCATCTCTGCCTCTTCTCTCTAGCTCAGTCCCGTTGCTTAAACCGTGCACCTCATTTCTCTTAAAAATTGGCTACTGTTGAGTTCTTATTAGACATAGAAAAAGGCCATAATCAATGTTAATTGTCTTCATCAAGCACTCTTAAATCCCAGTACGGATTGTATTTTGTCATTCATATTTTATTGGTCACAGTAATCATACATTATTGTACATTACTTTTAGAACAATACATGCCTCTGTAACCTTTTACCAAACCCCCGGAAACCGTGAATGACATCACTAAATTCTGCCAAACTACAAATGAAATTCCAAGGCGTTCTTACAACAAAAGATATAAGCATAACCACCTTCTCACAAAATTATACATTTATAACAACATGAAGGCCCTCAATTTCTGGGGTTTGGCATGTATCCCTGGAAAATCATGCATTTGAACAAACTGCATAAACGGATTCCAAGTCTCAAAATACTGTGGCACCTCACTCCTCAGGAGAGCCCCAATTTTACTCACTGCAGCCTCAAAGCTAAAACTCGCCCACCACTCTCGAACACCCCGCGTATAATTGGATTTGCAATTCCGAAGTATAATGACCCAGGCACCCACCAGTAAGTGGGTAATCAATTTAGAAGTTTTTCTTAGGCAATTTATATAGACCCTCCGCATCCCCGTTACCCAGTAAAATTACCAGCAGATCCAGCGGAAGGTCAACCCCAGAGATAGACTTTATGAGAGCAAGAATTTCATTCCAATAGGGCTTAATGAGAACGCATAAAAAAGGTTGGAGAACCTTCACATTTGCGCTAGGTAAATATTGATGATAGTATCTTCTTTCTATAAATAAGTCAGAAACTGAGTTTTGTTACCAGTATAACAAGTGTTTTAATTTGTGTAGCCGGCACATGTTTTGACCCTCAGGGGTCATTTTCAAGGCGGTTTAAGTTGCTTGGATAGTGCGAATCCTAGGTTCAGTTCGGGGGAGAGGCCCCATGTGCTGGTTGAGTGGATAATACACAGAAAAAGACAATTGGAGGCCTGTAGAGCTCTAGTCGGAGATTCCTGGTGGCTGACAGGGAGATTATTTTAAGAGAAGCCATACAACCAAACTTTCTCCCTCTTAACACCTCCATCTGAAATACCCTCCCCCTGCTGCCTACCACTTGTGTGAAACCCTGCTCCAAATCATAAAAATCCTCTGACCCCTGGGGCCCTGAACGGCCAGTCCTACTACCCAACTCATTGAACCTCCATTCAAACTCCAAGGCCCTTGCTTGTTCAACGGGATAAGATATCGAATCCTGCCCTGCAATTAAACCACAAACCCTCACTTGCAACCAAACATGCCTTGGAATAGTACAAGATAACAAAAAGACCCTGTTATGGGGAAACATCAGGTGTACCACCTAATTTGGGGTGCACGCTCCCAATGCAACTGCACACTCAGTTATGCATCGCTAAATATAACATTGCAACATATTCGAGTCTATGCCAGCAACAGCCCATCTCGATGCCCTAGCTGATGCCCCCCACTCAAACCCCAGGACTCCAGACATCCAACCCCAAACCCCTCTTCCCCCTCAATTTGCCACCAGTGAGTCCAAGCTCCTTTGTCTTCTATCTCTTCACACCTCTGGCAGTCTCTGCACCTCGATTTCCGAGATCCAGTGCGATTCCAGTCTGACTGTGAAGCAGAGGAGTCCCCTGTGTCTGCCCCCCTGATCTCTGCTTCCGGAATCTTTAGCACTTCCACTGTCACCTGGAGAGAAGTAAACTGATGCTGAACCCCTTCATGTGTGAAGATGATCCAAAAGGGATAGCCCCATCTTTACAGAATCACCTTATTGTGCAGCCTCTGAGTGAGGGGCTTCATTTGCTGACGCTTCTGGATTATGGGATGTAACCAAGCAGTTTGGGCTGGACTACCCCTTTGGGAGTGGGACCAAGCCTGATTTGCATATGGTCTTTCCCCTTTTGCAATGGCTTGGCAGGCAAAGAACGGTGGTCTGGAAAGTTGCCCAGAGCAATGCCAGAGGTGAAGATTTATTCTAAACTTTCCAGCCATCACCTTTTTGTTTTGCTTCTGGATTACGCCTGGAGCCAACTTTTGAAAAAGGGTGATGTGCTTCCCCTGTGTTTGCATCTTCTGGAAAAAATGTACTCTGGTAAGGACATCCAGAACCAAATTCTTACGTTGTTGAAAGTTCAAAAAAGCACTATGTATGGCATCCAGGGTAGATCTATCCCAGAGATTTCGCCCAGAAGTTCCATAACCAAGCCCTGAACATAGGCCTCCAAGTCTCGATTAGCTATTTCTCTAGGAATTCCCTGGATCCTAATATGTTCCTCCTGCGTGATCTGTTCTCACTATCTTTCAACTTTTCCTCCAAAAATCTATGATGCAGCTCCAGGCCCTGAATCCTATGTTCAAGTCTGCAGTGATTATTCTCCTCCTCACAGTAGGCATTCTCCAGATCTCCCAAGCATTGTTCCACATTCTGCATGTTCTGTACAAACTCACGAAAATAACCCTCCAGCTCCTGTAACGTTGCCGCTATATACTTTTGAATGGTCTGCAGCAACCGGGCAAAATTGCCATTGAGAGTCTTCCTCCATTGTCGACTGTACTGGGCCTGAAGCACCTGCTGGGGTAGTTTTAGCAGATTGTAGCAGGTATTTTATAGAAGAGAAAGATTTCTCCTTTGCTTTCTCCAGCTTCATCCTGAAGAACTTTAAACCTGGGCCACCCCAGAGAACTGCTGGCAATAGCACACAGGTACTACCAGCATCCGCCTTGTGACAAGGGGCATCATATGGCTTCCTCCAGTTTATGCTTGCCATTCATACTGGGTCTCCTTCAGAAATTGTACACAAAAGGGTGTGATGATCCGAGAAGCCTCCCACTCGAAGATCTAGCCTCCGGGTCAGGCCTGCCACTGAGTCTTTGTCCGCTCCAACAATCCAGCTGTATCTTCAGTGACCCCCCACCTCAATCCAGCCCCCGAACGTCGCTCCGTGCTAGCCATTCCAACCACCGCTCGGGGTTCAATGGACTTCTGCTGGGGGGGTAGGTGGGAAAGAGCGACAGTGAGCTCTCAGGGGCTACAGATCCCCCCCTCGCAAGACAGCCACTGGCGTTCACTCTTTGTTGGTCATTCACCGTGGATTGTATCCACAGCCTCCCACTGTCTGCCATCTTGGAGGCTCGTCATCTTGCCGACTGCCCCAAGGTCGCTGACGCAGCTCTGCGTGTCCTTGCCAGTTCTGCTTCAGCCAAATGTTCCTTGTTGAGCATCAGGCCATCCCACTGCAGATACCTCCGTTTACAAACATTAAAAATGGCTCCTCATGTTGCAAAGATCCTAAATTTGGTTCAGTGCTGGGGAGCTCAGGAGAATCACATCTCTATTGGGTTTACACCATGCCACCCCCTGCCCCCAATACAAATGTGACCTCTATTTGTCTTCCGTCTATCCTGCCATGTGATTTTAATGTGTCTGGCCACTGGATGGCTGATACCAGGATTAGGTCATCCATTGCGATGGTGCAAAAATGCATTGAACAAATATGATTTCTTGCATTAAGGCAATTGTTGCTGTAGTGCTCATTGCATCTGCACCAGTGCAACATTTCTGTAATACAGGCACTGGTTTCAGGTAATAAATGTCCACACCTCTGCAATTGAATGATAAAGACACACGCACATTTGCCATTGCACTCACAACACCTGATTAACAAACTTTTTTGAGAATGTCTAGTTAAATACTACCCCGAAGAAGGCACTATTGCCCTCCATCTATAAATCTCTATTCTTGAAGCCCACATCCTGGCCAGTAACTCCAACCATACCCATACCTCCATCTCTTCCTTTCTCCACCCTAACCTTGGTTGGGCCTTAGGCATAAAACCAAGACCAGTCTCCTCGCAGTTTGGGGCAACCTACTGCAATTGTTTTATGAGCAACACGCATTGATGAGGGACATTTTTGGTCCGCTGTATTTCTTGGATACTTTCTACAACTGGAGAAGTTATAAGCTCGAAGGAGCGTGGATCTCCCCTGTGTGGAAAGGTTTTGCAGGGCTTAATACTGGACGTTAGCCTCCCACTAACTTTGACAGACATGGGGACATGGACATCACGTGATGTACCCAGGTTCACTCAGTTTGGCCAATTGGAAGAACTCGGCTATCCAAGTGACCCAAAACAAAATTAAGGGGCTCTTACTAAACGTGGTGAGGGGACCTTGACATTCCCGTTATCCAGAGTCATGTGTTGGGGCAACGTAGGGTCTCCTGAATGGTGGGGCACCCAGCTGTGCTTCAGGGGTGGAAGTGGCATCCGTTTGGCCCTCTGCAGGTCTCCCAGGTCCACAATACTCCTCCGCTAGTGACTCATCCATATCTCTTTCAGCCCACTGCAATGCCAGGGCTTGAAATGCACTCATCAGGCACAGGTTCCCACAAATCTATCCTACATGTGAGACAGCTGCAGGGTATCTGCAAGTCACCCACAACGGCGACCACTGTCGCGTCATTCTCAACCACAACAACGCGCAGGATGAAATGTTGCTGAATTTTCCTTAGCGTGGGTCTCTTTACAGAGCACACTCCATTGCTACTTAATGGTGGATATTGTCATGCATATTTTCAGAATAATTACCAGTGTGCAATGCAGGGCAGCCAAAAGGAGAGCCAGGGCACACGAGAGTTTCATCTTCATAAAATGGGATACCTGTAAAGTAAAAAAACACATTTTAGACGCACGTTTGAACGTTTGCACAAGACTAAAATAATCTATTATTGTCTTAGAAGAGCACAAGCGTACATTAGTAATTACTGGTCTCAGACCGTGAAGCAATCCTCTTTAACTACAGTAATTACACACATCGCTGTGTAGGCTTTTCGGAGAATCTTAACCTCATAAATGCCACCTCCGCCGCCCTGGAGAGGCAGGAAGTCACATTCCATGAAGACCTCCCCCACCCCCTCCTTGCATCATCTGTACCACTACTCAAGGGTCTGTCATTACTGGGAGGAGAATACCCATTGTCCCCAGTACAACTCTGTGCTTTATCTCACTGCCTCTAAGTACAATATGTAGTGTCCTAACATAGCCAATGGAGGGTCCATTGGCCCTTAATGACGTAATGCAATTACTTGTGATATATACACCAATATTGAATTGTCCGAGGAGAGCTTTAGCCGTGAAGCTGCTAGTAATGGCAATTACAGTAAGCATGTGTCTGAGGAAGGGGGCATTTTGCAGTCAAGTCAATGGCATCAGCAAACAAGATCAAGAAATAAGTACTACAACATTTCAAACGGCACCATTGAACCTTGAGACCTTAAATAAGAAAACTGTTCTCTCTCTTGGTTACACCAGTTCCCAGCATTTACCTGCTTCACAGAAAGGTCCTTTACCGTTGCAGGATCTGACTGCACTGCCCAGGGCTCTTCCAGAATACCGCACAGATCTGTGTGAGAAGTTGGGGAAAGAGCTTGAGGGAAAGAACCGCTTTTTGACAACCCTGCCTCTGACACCGTCTGCGTCAGCCGTGATACCGGGACTTAAGTCTTGGACGGAAACAGGTCCGAGCGATGCCGGCTGGAATCAAGTTTGGATTAAGACTGGTTCACCCCTGATTACTGAAACGTGCAGGTAAGCAAGGACAGCCAGCTTTCTTAAACGTGAATCACCTGAGCACGACCGTTGGGGATTTGAGGCAAATGACACATCCGCAGCACAGTGGAAATTAGAGAGTTGCCAATACAAGAACTCAAAGTAGCAGCAACCGTTGAGGAGTTCCAGCCCCCAGCATAGAAGAAAGTTTTGGAAATTCAAATATCTACATAGGCTCCATTGCGACTACAATTAGCATCATTGGTTGCTACTAGTCTAGATCACAATGCAAGTAATTGCTTAAAGCGTGGACCTAGCTCAACAGCAGAATAGCACTGAATAGGGTATGGGTATCCAGCATATGACTGGCATATTTTAACAGTAGCGCAGTACTCTGAGTTGTGGTTTGTGTGTTAGTATGTGTGTCCATGAAGATTAGTGCTTGGTCAGGTATTGTTGAAAAAGCCACGGTTTGAGAGCTTTGCAGAATTGGTGAATTGTGGGGCATTCCGAGGCAATACCGGGGTCAATTTCCATAGGCAAGAGGTGTAACAAGAGAAGGATTGTTGTAGGGTCTTCTCTTTTCAGACGAGTTATGGTTTAAGCCAGTTGAACGATTTGCTACGCGTGGAGTGTGTGCCGCATATTCGCCTATTGGAAGAATTCTGTCTATTTCTTATTGGCTGGCCAGATTAATCCAACAAAAATAACAATAAAAATATATCTTTTATGGAACAATAAGTAATCACAAAAAAAAATCCTTTCTTCGCAGGAATCCGATTATCACAATAATGCCCGGATATCTCCTTCTAAAATTATTTTTACACAATTGCAGTATCCATTGCTTTCGTAGAACTCTGGGAACTTACTCTGTGTAGTTTTGCAAATGTTGGCTGTTGCTCAGGGCCATTTTTGCAAGCATCATGTTCATTAGGGTAATGATTCTCGCTGTAAATAAATGACCATATCTCAATACTTGCACGTACCCACTAACATCTTCTATTGTTTTGTCAATAAAATAGAATTTATTTTGTTATGTCTATCCTGTTATTTTTGAGAATGTGCATATTTTGAAATACTTGCATCACGGAAAAATCAGTCAATAGAACAAGAAGTACCTACCAATCTTGAAAAGAGGATCCCGGAATGGAAGCAGGGGTCGAGAATTGGCTACAAACAAAAGACTATAGAAATAAACCAACCATAGAAAACCGTAACTGAAGAAATAAAAAAGTAACAGACTTCCAAAAAATCAATATCATGAAACAGATGTTCTGGGAAGCCTCTGCCAAGGAATTCAAAAACATAATTGGCAACAAGAATCCCAGAAAAACAGTGGCTGCCACAAAGCTTCCTCAATGTAAAACAGATGGAGAATCAAGTGGAAGGAAACAAGCTGTTGCCACCATCACCATGGTGCCTGTTGATGCTTCTGAGATGGTAGAGTCATTTTGCCAGAGATATGGCTCTAGTTTTTTGAGTACTGCGTTTTTACCCTAGTTGTAGATGTCAACAGAGAAGTGGTGGTGCATGTGTGTGACCCCACTGCCTAAAAAGTCTGTCGCGATCAACAACATGCCAGCAACTGTCAGCCTATCGCCAACCTTCTCATAACTGGGAAGCAATTGTACAGGATCCGTGCATATACAATCAATCAACAATGTTAATTAAACAAAGCCCTATGTGGGTATGTGGCAAAACTGAAACAACACTCTTTGACATCAGGGAGGATCTTCTAAACACATTTGACGCAGGCAGAGGAGTAGCATTTATTCTACTTAACCCTACAGCAGACTGACACACGGTCAACCACATCAACCGGGTAACCACAAACAAGGACATCGCTAACGTACAAATGATGTCTTTCTTCCTTTCTGAAAGAACACAACAACTCCAGTCCATATTCAATGCATACATGTGCCCAGTGGCTGATATAATTATTGGCCATGGCCTGAAATGTTAGATGTAGGTCTAAGCAACGCTGACCTGATTTACAGTCACAAAAACCGCTCGTCGTTGCTCACACCTAGTCCTCTATGCAAAATGCCTGACGTACATCCAAGCATGTATGTACACGAGAGGGAGGATCTCTCTGAAGGAGGTCCTTTTCACCAACAGATCACTTCTATCTGGATCACCACCTTTTGTCAAGAATGGACACCTGCACCGTGACATACTGTTTGATTCTGCACTCTTACCTATGCCCAGAGAAAGCTAAGAATTAGTGCAGCGGGATCACTTGAGGAACATCTTACTATCCATAACTAACTATTTATTTATTTGAATTTTTATAATGCGCCACTCATCCATAGGTCTCAGGGCGCAATCCTATGAAACAGGCCCAGAAAGAGCCCTAAGCTTACACCAACATGGCTATTTTAAAACAGCATGTACCTAGTCCTGCCAAAAATGGCAAACAAAAATGTTCACGTTGACCAAAATATGGCAACCAAACATTTCATTGGATTTAAGAACTCTGACAAAAATGCGGGTCACGAGACCTTACATTGGCTGTCTGTAGAGCTGTAGATACCCTTTAATGACTCTGCATAGCACGCAACCATTACTGGTCAGCTAGACCCAACCATATCCGCAACCTGTTCTCACACTACACACTTGGTTCCTCGACGCCTCACAAGACATCATCTGAAAAATCTAAATATACACAGCCAGGGAAGACCTCTATTTTTCCCTCACCCCTAAACTACGAATAGAAAGGGACACCCTGACATTCCATATAAAGCTCTTTCAACTTTGTTTGTGACAGTCCATGTGACTAGATCCTCCCTGGCGCATCAGCCAGTATGTGAATCACTGCATGTTTAACAATAGAAAACGTAACCCTTTCCATTTCAGAACTGTACATTTGCGCCCATGTAAACCACTGTAGCCATAACAGAGCCATTAATCTAGCAGTTCAGCAGACAGTTTGCTAAACCCCGGAGCTGCTTTTTGGCAGCTGGTAATGCCCTATGCCAATCACCAAATAGGAGTGACTACAGTGAATAATGTTTGTGTTATATGACATATGTACTTTGTACGCAGAACTCTCTTTGTTTCTATTTTCCATCTATCGTTCAGTAAATTAAGAGTGTCTAGACTTATATGCAGGCATTAAGTCCCCTGTTTGTCTTCCATTTCCTATGCTAAGGACAACTCTATTGAGACAAGGTCTACATTTATTGAGGGTGAAGTGTTATAGATCATTAGTACCCGGCGCGTGCTGTACACCGGGAATACTACATGTGGATTGGCTCTTTTTCGAGCCATACCACAGGGTATTCCCGTGTATGTTAGTGCGTCCCATGCGTGCCGGGGTACTCTGTTCCCGGCGAGGGGTGTGGCAGCTCCTTAGCCAATGGGGAGGCTCGAAACAGGGCAATCCCCACTCCGAGCCTCCCCATGGCTGGAGGCTGCCTTTGTCCCCTGCTGGGGACTCAGATAAGTTTTTTTTCCTCCACCCCCCCCCCCGCAAAATATCCTCTCAGCGCCCTCCTAACCCCACCTACCTTCTTTTTTCTTCTTTTCTTGGGAGCAAACGTGCTGGAAACACTCCTGTTCCCAGCGCGTCCGTCCCCGATGGCCACCATGGAAAGGGAAAATGGACTACGTTTTCCCTTTCCCGGCGACCATATTTTTTCACTTTTTTTTTCTCGCTTTCGAGAGTTTCGAAACAGAAAAAAATGCCATTAGTACCCCGGTCTAACGGCCCGGGGTACTAATGGCTATAAGACCCTCGGCGGCAGGCCAACGGCCCGGGGTACTAATGGCTATAAAACCCTCGGCGGCAGGCCAATACCGCCCACAGTAATGCCCCCGGGGCTTCGTTAAGGCCCTAGCTACGCTCAGGCCTGTAACTACGGCCCCGGGGGCATACCTGGGGCGGCATTGGCCCGCCGCCTCGGGTCTTATTGCCACAATAGTCCTCAAATGAGAGATAGAGCCACTAGTTCGTGTAAGGCATTGATATAGCTTTATATATTGAGGGAGCGATATTGACCCCCTCCCAAGGTCTATTAGGCTTTTAGCACATAGTGCCAGCGGTAATAAAGGTTTTGGAGTTGCCATGGTGAAGTGAAACATGTTAGTTTAATAATGAGTAAAGTACATAAAGCTTGATTTTAACTTAAATGTGGTTTCAGTTTGTAATATTTAAATAACTAGGTTATTTTTTATAAGTTGAGCATTTTAATTGTAAACTTGGGCAAATTGGGACAGTTTTAGCATGAGCTTGCTTTAGGAGTAATGCTAAAGTTAACTGTTTTTCTTTCCGATATTGAAAGCCTTGTTCCATGTTGTAGCTTTCACATTGCTGGGTTCAGTGCTCAAGTCGACGGAGTCCACCCATTTTATTTCAGAGGGTGTAACAGTCCCCCAGCTAAAATGAGAAACCTTGAATGACCTCTTTGAATTATGAATAAAGGCTGACCTCGGGGATCAGCTGGACACTTCACCATTGCACTACATAACATGATGAAAAATAAAAAACAACTAAAGGTGAAATGTCGCATTTGTATTGGTTCTCAGAGTTTAAAACATGCACACCTTTTAAAGTTTTCAAAAACACTATTAGAGAAAAATATCCTCTCTTGGTTTTGTGTTTGGGTTGATTTTATAAAAGGCAAATGCCATTCAAACCTGTACAATTTGGGTGGTTATGCAAAGCCAATTTGATGAAATGTGCATATTTCACCTTGATATGCTAATTTCTGGCGACATTGCATCTCATTGCGTTTGTTGATGAGTCCCCCCACTTTAATTTTTAGGACTTGACCCCTGGCTGGGTTAAATTAGGTTGGAGTGTCTGGTTGAAAGGAGTCCTTTGGGGAATTGCTTTGCTGTTTCTTGAATAAAGAGAAATTGTCTCTTCTGTTTCCCTTTCTGCTTCGGAAGTCAGAATGCCTGGAATGCAGTCAATATCAGTAGTTATTAATTCCGAACATTCTTATTGGCTGAGAGGGGGTCAATAATGACTTCCATGTGCTAATACAGTTTGCTAATTTCTGTAAATGTTATACTCTGAGCATTCGCATTCGCTAATGCACTGAATGCTGCTTTCAGGAGGAGCAATGGGCAGCGTGGGAGCAGGGATTTATTTTGCCTCAGCTGCATGCTTTACTTTGAAGACTAACCCGCACCCACACTTTCAAAAACCCAGCACTGCTGGCAGCCACATCTGACACTGTTCAAACTACCTAACACTGACTGTGCAGGGCGGGGAAGCCGATTTTGTTAACAACTGTACTTAGAAGATGTTTCTTCATTAAACAACTCAATTAAAGCTGTACAACACACAAAGATAGAAAACATGTATACACTATCAATAAAAATGGATTAGAACATCTGTGCATATCTACTTACCTTGAGCAGGCTGGACGAAGTGTGTTGTCAGTTGGACCGTTCTTTTGTGTACTCTGTACTCCTACTGGAATATGTTGCCTGGCCGGCGTTCTGATATTTATACCGTGCAGTAAAACTCCATTGCAACAGGGGCATATTTTTTCACTGACTGAGACGTAGGTGAGAGGCCACATCCTGGAAACCGGCTTTTGTTATGGTTTAAAGGTTTCTACCCTCAACTCCCACTCATGATCCACTGCATGGTTTTATGCAACATGACTCATTCTTCCCGACCACTGCTCAGTTTCGTTCATATTACACATATGCAAATAACACTAATAGAGATGATTTCGCTAACAGTGCCATATCATCCAATGCACCCTCAGATGAACACAGTAGGGGGTAATTTCCAGACCCCCAGTGTGAGAAACCTGAGGGTTTTCTCCCAGTAAGACATTGAGAATCCCTTATTCAGGTGACCAGGACACAGCCACCGCTGTTGGATCCAGTTCCTGGGGGTGGACCAGTGCGGCAGGATCACCTGGGTAGGAGAACACAGGGTTATGCTCAGGGGAATATATTCCAGGTGAGACACGGTACCATCACGGGGAGGATGGTGAGATGAACGAAGTCCCTGAAGCTTTTATAAACTATTTCCGCTCATCATCTCTTCAACTGAATCTCCCTTACCCAAAGGTAAAACCAACAACTCACTCATATCTGATAAATACCCTACGAGCACGAACCCCATGAGAATCAAAAACTGCCTCTCTCAGAATCCTTGCTTTCCTGTTCCCGATCCAAATACTCCCAGTCATTCTTCTTCCCGTCCCTTTGACTGCTATCTTTCGCACTCCCAACCTGCTAACATAGAATACTACAATTCCCACAATCCCCTATGTTCTGTTCTCCATCCCGACCATTCTCATCCATTTCACAAACGTTCCCTATCCCGTCCTGTAGGATACTCTGACATTCCAATCCCCCTTTTCCGACACAAACACCTTTACACACCCAAGACAACAAATCACTTTTGTGAACTGTGATCAAAACCAGACTAATGCTAAACCCGTTTACCTGACATGTCTCAACCCAAGGGTTCGGCAAAGTCAGGCAATTAACCTGAATCACACACACCTGATGGCCCTTCCTTTTCCCCACAGGGATAAAAGGTGGAGCAAGAGATCACAGTACAAGCACGGCAGACAGCACAAGACGGCTAGTCAGGCCCGGCAGTTCAAGAGAAGGACATGGGCAGCAGGAATCGAGAGGGTGGCGAGGAGAGCATTTACCTTGCCCTTTTCGTCCTAGAACTGTGGAACCTTTGTGGAAGAGAGCGTAAGACCGCAAACAATTGGACCAGTGTCTTGCAGCAGATGCCAACGGTACACGGGGCAAGCTTACGGTGAGAAGCAGGAGTGAGCAAAGCTCTCGTGCCCATGGTGCCGGCCTTAAGTCCAGAGAAGCCAAAAGCCAAGTGGTTCTTCGCAGCCAGTGAGCCGAGGGGAGAACCGATAAGAACCGGGCCGTGTTGAGAGTGAGAATGGCAAAGTGGCAAGTTTTTGAACCAAATTTGATGAACTATAAAAGAAGTGTTAAGGGGAAACCAGCTACAAAGGGAAACCGTCACCACGTGGGTGCGTGACTCAAGAGACTCTTGTCAATTCCCATCCAAATGAAACTACAATTATCAGAAGGCCATAGGAGGGCCAGCGAAATAGGTCAAAGTGGTCATACAGAGAGTCGAGCAAAATCCCTGTACAATTGTACGACTTTGATCTACAAGCAGTGTGAAAGAAAGGGAGGTGAATCCCACAAACATTGAACTGTGTAAATAGGGGTCAGCGTCCAGAAGAGGGGTACCCAGGATTGAGCCACTATCACCCTGATTGAAAGCCACAGTAAACCCGGTGATGGGAGGTTAAGAATCAAGAGGGGCCGGAGCCTGGCAGAGGGAGATCCAAGGGTGAAAAATTGTCACCCCAAGATTGAGAAAAGGGAAAGTAAAAGTTAAGAGATGGCAAGAGTTTTGTTTTTATTATTTGAGCACATCAGGCCTTCGATGGCAAGAGACTTTCAAAGGAAACAAAAGTTGCCCATCAACGGTCCTGAGAACTGCCATTGGAACACTTGACTCGTGCTAAAGAAGCCAGAGCCTGTACTGTGCTCCAAGCTCCCATTTTACCCCATACTCAAAACATTGTGAAGGGAGACCTAGGCCACCGCATCCTGACATATTATTTAAGAACACTTCTTTCTTTTCTTGAGAACTATCCCACACCCCTTTTTTTGTTAGCTGTAAGGTTTGGAAATAGGTTTCTTAGTAT
The DNA here is from genome assembly GCF_040938575.1 of Ambystoma mexicanum. Lineage (NCBI taxonomy): Eukaryota > Metazoa > Chordata > Amphibia > Caudata > Ambystomatidae > Ambystoma > Ambystoma mexicanum. Next base: position 157,258,199 of record NC_090937.1, read on the forward strand.
AGACCCTTTTTATTTTGACACAACGCCACTTGCACTCCCTTATTTTTCATTTGATGGTTGACGCTTGCTCCCATCTTAGTTTTAGGTTTCGATTAGGTGTTTTTCCAACCTGCACAACAGCATTCATTGTTCAATAAACACGCTTGAACTGTGATCACTTGCGGCTGTCTTACTTGTTGCCACCATGAGTTCCTCACACCACCGATCTGTTTAAAATGGAGTTAATAGTGGTACCACCACTTTTACTGATCTGGGGACTTTGTAGCATTTGTCAGGTGGAGTTTGGATGCGAGGGACTCTTTACATGTCGGATCCCTTTTCCGCGCCATGACAAATCACACGATTGACCACAAGGATGTGATTTTCATGCTGCTGGTAAACAAAATTTACCACATGATAAAATCAGGGAGATTCCATAGGAGTCCACGGTAGATGCCTCCCGCAATCGTTAATTGTGGGAGCCATTTACACTTTCCCAAACACATAGTGGAAAAGTGAAAGGTAAAGGCTATTTCGCCTGTTTGCTACTCCTGACTTTTCAGCGAAGATGTGGAAAGTGTACACATTGCATAGATGGGACCTTTTTGTACAAGGTCCCATCTGCACAGTCTTTCACTTTTCCATCATATAGTGGCAAGGTAAAGAGCAAAAGAGTAAAACACAGGCTTTACACATTACTTTTCCACTACGTTTGTTGAAAAGTGTAAATGCCTTCAGCAATTAAAGATTGCAGGAGTCATTTACAATGGATTCCATTGGAATCTGCCTGCTTGTCCTAGGTTGTAAGTTCCATAGCAATCCATTTCATTAGCAAAACAAAAGAGCTGATGGCTGTAAGGTTTAGAATTAATGATAACCTCTGGCTTTTCTCTGGGCAGCTCCCCAGCCCATCGTTCTTCAACCTGCCAAGCCATTTCAGAAAGGGGAAAGACCATATGCAAACCAGGCTTGGTCCCATCCCGAAAGTGGTAATACAGTCCAAACTGCCTGATTAAATCCTGTCCAAGGGAGCACTGAACACCTGGATTTTTCAAACCCCCTTCCCTGTGGGCATAATTGGCCACATGCACTTTACCTACCTCTTCTTGCCCCATGCATCTACCGATTAACTGCTCCTCCAAATGCCCCTGTTAGGGAGAATTCTCTGTTTAGGCTGAATTTCCTAACCTAGTGAGTCCCCCAGCAGCTTTGCTGGATTTCTGGAGTTTGTTTTTTTCCATCCTGCCAAGAGTGAGACTCTTTTCCTCCCACTCTTGGACATGAATGTGTGTAATTCCTTTGAATGTCAATGTGTTCTATGGGCTATGGGGTCTTTTACTCCATAGGGTCTCATATGTTTTTCTATGTGTGTTACACCGCACCCTACCTGCCGTAACACTGGGGCGTCCTAGCGGACCTCCACCATAGACTCCATACCCGGGGACTGACTACTGTCTCCCCGGGCATGTAAAGTCACCATTGGCTTTACGAGACCTAAATTTAATAACAGAACTAGTACCAACCATCGTATTGTGGAACTAATTAATGGGATTGATCGAAAGGGTCCACTAACAGGTCTGAAAACACTGGAAGGATGATCGGTGTTGCCACTGTCATCTGAAGAGGCAGAGGAAACCATAGTTGGCCCTTTCAGAATGCAGTGACCAAAACCAATGATGTGCCTTACAACTGAGCCTGAAGGAAGGTCTGAGTAATCATGGAGAAGTGGGAGAAAGCAAATGTCTCCCTTGGGCCCACCACAGAAAGAAAGCGTCACCCTTTCCAATGGATACGTATGCCATCTGAAGCATTCCGGCAGTTCGGTGTTCAGTTGGGAAGAAACATGTCAGGCCCCAACGGACCCCAGAGATCCTAGAGCCTGCGCAAAACCTGGAAATCTCCAGTCTCCAGTCGCACGTGTCCAACAACTGGCAAGAGCACTAGCGTCTGTACCTTGATGTGGTACCTAAGGCGAAAATCCCAAAATGAGAGGGTCAGGTCTGACAAAGCCTGGGCATGGGCATCGCCTATCGTGTTCAGATAACAAACTGCAGCTCCATTGTCCATCAGTAGTCCTAATACACAATGGGAAAATCTGTACGCAAAGTACCTTACCACAAAAGAACCTGCAAGCATCTTTAAACAATTGATTTGCCATATTGATTCCTGCAGTGACCACAGCCCTCCAGTCGAGGTCTGATCACAACTGGTGCTCCAACCTCTTTGGCTTTTGCCTGGTTCTAATTGCAGAATGGGGGAAGAAGTGAGTATAGCCCTGCCTTTCTATTAGTCTAGGCGACTTGCTCATCAGAGCAATTCTTCTCTTCCTTCTACGGAAAGAGGGACCAAACTTGAATAACTTAGTCCTCTCTGAAGAACCTGCATTTTTAGGCTCTGAAAGGCTCTGAAATACAACAGAGCTGAAAATACTGCTTGAATCAAAGAAGAGAGAAGGCCAATATTATGGTCCAACCACATGACTGATACCACTGTAACCCCTAAAGCCCTCCTTGTGATAAACAATCTCCTGGTGGCTGAAAGGCTGAGGGGCGAGGTCCAGGAATCTATGAGCGAGCCCAAAAATTGCAACCTCTGAATCGGAAACAGATCTGAATTTTGGAAATTTATGACGAACTCCAAGAACTGGAGTAACTGTACTGGCACATCTGCCTGGTAATTGGATACATCTCTGACTAGCTCATAATCAAGAAATTGTCTAAAAAGATCATAAGTCAGATTCCCCTGGCTAGAGGACATTCTGACAATGGCCTGAGAAGGTAGGACTGAAAACTGATAACACTGGTCCTCCCATAAAACCTGAAGGAATTATCTGTAGTGACGATAGATGGGGACTGTAAGATAAGCAACTTTGAGATCTAAACATACAAATTAGTCGAAGGACATCTTTTAAGATGGCAATCGTTTCCATCTTGAAATGGCAATACACCACAAACTGATTCATCTCCGATGAGTATTTGACTGGTCTGAGCCCTTTGGCCTTCTTTTATACTGGGAATGTGTTGCTGAGAACACCAATGGGATGCACCTGTGCCCTTTTTAGAAAGTTTTTTGTAAGTAAGTCCTGAGTCTCCCTGGGAAACAAAGCACTTTCCTTTTGGGGGAAAAGGCAGCTCTGCTGGGTAGATGATGAGGAGGAGCCGTGAACTCCAGCTTGAACAGCGGTATGTCTTGAGAAACAAGAAGCCAATTTTCAGTACATATTTGTAAACCTCCCCTAACCGGAACCCTGAAGTCTGAAGTGCTTGCCTTGGGAAAAAGCAGCACTCCCACAACCTCCTCTGGAACCCCAGGGTCTTCCTCTGCCTTGGGCTGTCTGGGGGAAGAACGTTTATCTGCCTCTGTCTGATGGCTTGGACCTCCGGCTGCTAGGGCGAAAGCAGGACCTATGCTAAGTTAAGCTTGGCTGACCAAACGACCCCTCATATGGCCGTCTCGGGGAGAGAGCCGAGGTGAGAAAATCTTTTTTGGGGAAGATTGGGCTTTTTCCAATGAGGTGAACGTATTTATGAATTTAACCAATTAATTTGCAAGGTCATGCAAAAGTAATGGACCACATTCCTCTGTTCCTCTAGCATCTGCTAAACCCCCCCAACTTGTGGCTCATTTTGAAAAGAATGCTCTTTTGTCTCTCCTGAAAGATGGAGGCATTGTGTCAGGATCCTACCATTCTGACACCCAGCACTTTTACATGCGCGCCTTCGGAGACTCTGTTTATGGCATAATTGCACAGTTAAAACCTACAAACTGCCTCTGCATTCATTTACTTGTTGAACTGCAGCAGTTTTGGACCAATCTAATTTCATGTTCCATTCCGAGTTTTAGGTTAAAACAGCATTCTGGTACATGTATGCTCTCCAAGAGGCAGAGGGCTGAAGGAGGCATACTGAGTACATTTGTTTGCAGCAAGCTGCTGAGAGATGGAGAGGCCCTGATTGCATTCACCTGTTCCAAGCCACTGCAGGCTAGGCTAGGGCGCTGAGAGCTAAAGAGACTTTAATTACAATCCACTGCTGCAGGTTACAGAGGCAGTGGCTGGGCTTAATTGAACACAGCTGCCTGAGACTGCAATCAGCTCCACCCTGTTACAGCCAGCTCCTGCTCCTGCAGTTCCTGTGAATCCCTGTCTCAACTCGGATCAGCTTGGTATGTACCCTATTTCTGTTATATGCTAGCATTGCCTCGGGAATCTACCCTAAGCTCCATTGCATACTGTGTCATATAGCTTTTGCCCTGTGCTCCACGACCAGACTTCTGACACATTGGCAGCCCAGGAAACAGATGGCTATTTTCACCCAGCTGCTAATCTCCTCAGAGTCTGATGACATCGCAGACACTTTGGCTTCCTCTGCCATGTGCAGGAGCACGAATTGCAGGCCTGAGATATACAGGAGTGTGTTCTGGGAACTACCAAGGCCTGACCACACTTTTAGAAACTCCCCTGCCATATCTGGAGAAGCAGGTTGGGATGTTAAGGTCAACTAAAGGGGTGGAAGCTGCACCTAAGGAGAAAAAGAGCCTACAGCATTCTGCCCACATCTTTCTCCTAGTTGCCGGCTCCATTTTGCACCTTAAAAAAGTCCTTGCATGATCCCCATGTATCTTCCCTTGGACTCATCCCTGGGAGTTTGGGTTGGAGAGCAAATCAGGACAAAAAATGGGATTACCTATTTAATCTTGCAACCTCGAGGGGGCCTCCCCCGACTCCAAAATATCTGCGTCAATACCAGTGGGACATTTTCCCTCTACCATGTCCACTAGTAAAATAGGGTAGGGTCTAAGCCAGGATCCCTTGGTGACAGGAATAAAGGCATTCTGGCTCCCTTTGCTTGATTCCGCTTCTCCTCCAGGAAAGAGGGTCTATTCAGCACTTTTAGCAGCTCCACAATGGATGGACCCAGCCCTGTCTTATCACTGGAGTCCTCAGGTTGAAGTAAATCACAGCATGAGGTCTCCTGCTCATGGTGTTTCCTCTTCATCAGGTCTTTACCTTCCTTCACCCCACATCACACTCCCCATCCCCCAAGGCCTGACTAGTGTAACTGACTAAGAATCTAGAGTGGTCATTGTGGTTGTTAAAGACTTTTATTAATGTGAGAAAACGAAAAGAAAACCCCATCTCACCCTAACTCCAGGAGGGGTTTCCCTGGCTCAACAAAAATACTAATGTCTCTGTCAGGATGTCAAAAGTAAAAGTTTATAGTCCTATGTCAGAATCCTAGCTCTGTCCCTCATGCTCTATGCTAAACTAAACCAAAGGGTATCTTCCTGGACCAGAGGAATGGTTCCTCCCTCTGGACAAAAGGAAGTTCTGGGTTTGAAAGTTCTCAAAGTTCAGTTTCACCTTGTGGGGGAAATGTCTCTCTTCCCTGGTCCATATATACGAGGCCTAGACCCCAGTTGGCAGACCTGGTTCACCTATTGCCCAGGTACTGCGATGAGGAAGAGTGGTTTGGTTACTCCTCCAATCTGCTGTGGGTCCCAGACCCTGGTTGGCAGACCTGGTTTGCTTTGCTACCAGGTGTTGCGATGAAGAAGAGTGGTTTGTATACTGCTCCAAACTGTGGTGGGTCACTGGCCCTGGTTGGCAGACATGGTTACCTTCTCTACAAGGTACTGCAATGAGGAAGAGTGGTTTGGATGCTCCTTCAAACAGTAGTGGGTCCCCGACCCTGGTTGGCAGACCTAGTTCCCTTCTTGACCAGGTACTGTGATGGAAAATAGTGGTTTGGATGCTCCTCCAAACTGTGGTGGGTCCCTGACCCTGGTTGGCAGACCTGGTTCCCTTTTCTACCAGGTACTACGGTGAAGAAGAGTGAGTTGGAAGCTCCTTCAAACTGTAGTGGGTCCATGACCCTGGTTGGCAGACCTGGTTCCCTTCTTGATCAGGTACTGTGATGGAAAATAGTGGTTTGGATGCTCCTCCTAACTATGGTGGGTCCCTGACCCTGGTTGGCAGACCTGGTTCCCTTTTCTACCAGGTAGTACGATGAAGAAGAGTGGGTTGGAAGCTCCTCTAAACTGTGGTGGGTCCCTGACCCTGGTTGGAAGACCTGGTTCCCTTCTTTACCAAGTACTGCAACGAGGAAGAGTGGTTTGGTTACTCCTCCAAACTGTGGTGGGTCCCTGACCCTGGTTGGCAGACCTGGTTCCCTTCTCTATCGGGCAATGCAACAAAGAAAAGGGATTTGGACACTCCTCCTTTTCGATGGGGGTCCCAGACCCTGGTGGAAAGACCTGGATCACTCACCCGCCAGGTACTGTGGCCAAGCAGTTACTCTCAAAGTTTTCTTCGCAGTCTCTTCTGATATTTGACAGCCTTGAGTTGCCCACTCTACAGGTACTGTCACAGAGAAGATGAGGTATCCTCGTTATGTGATGTGCCCTTCTCCTGTAATGGTCCCAGACCCTATTCTCCTTGTTACAGTCTCTTGATAATACATCTCTTACTATCCCATAGGGGTTATTCTCTCTGCCCCACTTTCCATGCACTGTTGCCTTTAGGGTTCCTTGCACCATCTGGGGACCCTCAATAAGCTAAGCCACCTAAATACCCTTAGGAACTTTGCTGCTTCTCTCCGGTCGATCACAGTCCTCCCTGTGTCTCTCTTTGGCTTGCCTGTGCTCTGGAGCTCTCTCTAGCATGCTGCAGCAGCTCTGACGCTTCTGGCCTTCTTCAGCATGTCTTCCCCAGCCAAACTGCGTGGTCCTGCATGTGCAACACTGTCAGTGCTCTTTCCAGCCAGCTTCTCAGTTCTCAGTCTCTTGGCGTGTCCCCTGGACACTGTGCTTGTGGCTTTCCAGTGTTCCGGTCTCCTCCCGCTGTTTTCCTACGTTAAGCGTCTGCCACGCTCTTGGTTCCTCAAGGGAGGATCTGCCTCCCTGGTGAGTCCGTTGTCAGCTTTTATGTTGGTATTCAGTAAGGTCTGTAGTTGGAGACTAGACCGTTCATGCAAGTTCATCTGATTGACCCCTGCAGACCCACGCCTCCACCTCGTCACAGTTTCTCGGCCTGGATCTTTATGATAGCTAATCCTATTCTTCCTTGTTCCAGTACTCTTGGGGTGCTTTGGTGTTCTGCAATCATACATATCCTTATCAAGCGGTGGTGACAGAGGTAAGGAGGTAGAAGTTGAGTGATGTGAGTATGTGTATTGTGACAAGGGGTTGTGTGGAGGGGCGGTATGACGCGTTTTCCGTGGCTGTCATCCCTTGTCCTCAGAGGGGGAGTCTCTCCCCATGAGATCTTCCAGTTTAGTACCACCCCGAGGGGGACTCCTGGGTACGGGTCTCATTGCCCCGGTGGGAAGGGAGGAAGCTTGCCCTTCATGAATAGTGACGATGACATGGGATTCGTCACACTAGCCTGAGAAGGGATAGGTAACTTTTGGAGACCAAGGCCGTGGTGAGGGAAGCCTGTAGGCTATGGGAAAGAGAAGATATTTTCTTGTTAATGGCTTTGTCTACAGCTTGAGATAATGAACAATGAACACGTGACACAGGCTATTCCGAGGCTCCTCTTCCCCTTCTTCCTCAGAAACGAGGCCGTCCATAAGGTCCTCTTCCTCTTGGGATATAATTGCCAACTGAAAGGGACCTGCAGTACCCAAACAAAAAAAGATGCTTTGCTGCTTAGCAAAAAACCTCTCTTACCAGGGAAAACACAGAATCTATTCTTAACTGTGAGCCAAGCCAGTGATGCAAAGACATCCTTTCCTTTAAAACACAGACGTTCCACACCAGAGTGCTGCATTGCACCAGGCTTCAGAGGCCCAGTGCAGGGAATCAGCATTCCCAACACTCAGATGAGGGAGCACACCGGCTCGAGCATGCACCCAAGAGTTGCACAGTGTTCCCCAGTGCTGCAGGAGTAGCTCCAGTCGATGTGGCATGCTCTCAATGTGGAGAAAAGTGCTGCCTGGTGAAAGGCAGACAGCGTGCACCGGAGCGGTCATGCTCCACCCCCACACCTACAAATGAGCGTAAAATAGCCATACCCTAAATCCGGAGTCCAACATTAACTCCCAGAACAAATGCTCACCTTGCCATGAGCATCGCAGCAACCCCAAGAGTAAGTAAATGTATCTTCTGGTCATATCGTCATTGAACAGTAGGAAAACAGGAAGGACTTTGGGCGGGGGATGGCGGGGAAGGTAGGAGTTTTTAAAGAAGGTTATATTGGCTGATTTGTCCAGATCCGAGATTACAGTTGGAATGCTGAGAATTTCAGTTTTGTGAACAAAATTCTTACTGCTATGGACAAACAAATAAAGTGAAGGGCATATTAGGAAGGCTCTTGGTCATGCCTTAAAATGTTCACTAATTTGAGCTGTTGTGCATTTTTTAAATCAGAAAGGGTACCCTTGTGCAATAACAATATGTACTTCATACCCGGACCATAATGTTGACTGAGCTATTGAATGGCACATGTGATTAAAAACAGGCAGAGACACACTATCTCCCTCTGATTTTACCATCCGTGCCAGTTTGGATTGGGTTTCCTAGATGGAGGGGGGCATGCTCCTAGTGATTTCAAGTGCCATGCAGGAAAATTGGCAACCATCTCTGCCCATTTCTATTTTGATGCAGATGGAGAGGCTTGACTCCATGAGGATTTGCTCTTGCTTTATACACTTGTAAAAAGGGAGGTGACATTCATTGTATTGCCGGCCAAATACACAAGTGCAGGGGGATGACATTACTGCTAATTTCTAGAGCGGGGTCGGGGGGGGGTTGGAGGGGAGGCATGGGAACCGGGGAAGCATTAATACCAGCCCAGCCAGGAAATTACCCAAATCTGCTAGATTATACTGCAGTCCACTCCAGTGGGTTTAAAGGCTCACTAAAAAATGAGCTGGTCAGTGCGCTGGGTGCAGAAGGGTTCATTATCATGGATGGACAAGGTGTGGGAGCCCCTCTACCGAGAACAAACCCGGCCAAATAACCTGTTCTCTGGGTAGGTTCCACTCCGGAGGGTCTACAAGCATGTTTTAGCTCGCTGTACCTTTCACAGCGGTGAAATATCTATTTGCATGTCAGTCTGGTCCCACCCACTTGGACAGTCCAGCACCAAAATGTTAGGCAATTCTCCTCTGAGCAGGAGTACCAACAGTAACCTCAGAATAGTGTATCGGCCTAGCCAGCCTCATCAGTGAGGTGAAGCTGTGCCTCTTTAAGCACAATGAGCAATGGGTCCACTTCTGGATTACCCAGGGTAATTTAGGGTGATCCCCCAAGTCCTTAAACATATATGCACAAGGTCTGGGAGTCCGTCTACCAAGAATGAACACAGCCAAAGAATCTGTTCTCTGGGTAGGTTCCCACTCAGGAGGGTCTACAACTACGTTTTAGTTCACTGTACCGTTCACAGAGGAGAACTATTAATTTGCACATCAGTCTGGTCCCACTCACATTGGCAGTCCAGCACCAAAATGCTAGGCAATTATCCTCTGACTGTACCATTCTGTGAACCTGTCAGACCCTGTATGACTGGAACAGCTCCATTCAGTATGATCTGCAGCATGGTTAGATTTTCTTGACTGACTCCCTGCAGCAGGCTACATCCAGTCAGGTTTTGAGCCAAAAATTGCTTGAGCAATTACTGCAGAACTATGCTTGGATACAAAAGGACAAATCTGCCCAAACAGTCCAAGGTAATATGAACAACTAAAGACAATGCTGCTGACATAAGGCTTCAGAGTCAAATGCTCATCTAGGTAAACCCCCAGAGTTTTAACTTTATCCGATAGTTTTTTTAAGCAGGAAGAAGTCCCCATTAGGAGAAGCTCTGTCTTCGTGTCATTCAACACCAGAGAACTATGCACCATCCAGTTTTGGATGATTGTATATGTTTAGTTGATCAAAGATACATCTGTAGCATAATCACCTGAGATGGGAAGAACAACTTGCGTGCTGTCAGCATAGTTGGTGTACATAATTAAGTTTGGTAAAAAGATGATATGAAGTGGGTGAGGGTCAGGAGCCCTGTGGAACCCTGCACTTTATTTCCACCGGGTTAGCCATGCCGTCATTGCTGAAAACCATAGCTAACCGACCAGACAAAAAAGAACGAGTCCGGGCTGCCACCGCAGGAGAGAAGTTGGCACCTTTCTGGAGCCTCTCAATCAACAAATCATGATCCACCAGATCAAAAGCAGCAGAGAGGTCCAGAAGGAATAGAAGAGCAACTCTGCATTCATCCATGATACTAAGTAAACTAGATTTCAGGTCTGACAACGCGGTTTCAGTTCCAGTGAAGTTACAGTAAAGCTTGGCAGTCATTGCAGCAGGAGTTGGCTGTGCTTTGCAGAGTTTGTCAATATTCCCTGGGATATCCGTGCTCGTTTACCTGTCCTGTACTGGGAGCTTTTTTCTCAGCTGCTGAGCGCATAAGCGCACGCGTCCCAGCAAAGTTCCAGTAAAGTTTGGCAGTCATTGCAGTCCATGCAAGACGTGGTAAGACCTTAAATCTCGGTGATTGACATCTGGTGAGTGGGAGATTGGCCCTACCTATCGCTGTTTTGTCTGTTACCACTGAGACATAAATATCTAAAATGAAAGCAAGCAAAAGTCTAAAGGGGGGCGTGTATGCTCTGCGAAGTAATCAGACTTTGCCTAAAGCTGCTCCAAGCACCTACAGTGTGGAAGAAGCCACAGACTGTGTAACTACAGCACCATCAATACAAAGTAACACCGTAAAGTGCGTCCTCCCCGAAGGTGAATTAAAGGGGAAAAACACTGCTTTTTTGGGCCCTAACGGTAAAAACAACATTGATGTGATGTTGAGAGGTCCCATGGCAGAAGGGAGCAATGCATCTGACGTGGAAACTACTATGATTGATAACAACTCCTTGTTGAAATTGGCATGGGTGGTCTGCCTGAAACAATAGCTATCAACAGTGACACCGTAGGAGCTGTGGCTGTCTCGCAGGTCGATATGCCTGGCTCTGGGTTGGTCTGGCAGACCTCGAGGCAGATCTCATTTAATGAGGAGAACGAAATGTATGAGGAAGCTGCTATTCCAGTTAATATAACAGATTATCTGCATCTCTGAGAATGTTGTTTGTGGAAGGCAGTGAAGCAAACAATGAAATATCAGTCATAGAAAGTTCTAGGATTTGATCACCTTCTCTTGCTACACTGTAATTTGCAGTTAAAATTTTGTTGAGACTTTGTGGGAAAATGCATGCTAATGTCTGTGCTCAGGGCCAAGTCCTTGCCCAAGTGTGGGAATCAAGAGCTAAGCCAGACATAATTGGCAAACAGCGCTGTAATATAAATGATAATTATGCTGCATACAGTGGAAATATTCAAAACGATCAGAATACAGAGGCAACCAAGGAAAATGTTATTATCATTTTTTTAAACGAAGAAGCGAGGTATAAAGAAGCAGGCATAGATACCATTACGGAACAAAACAATGCAGGATGGTACATATCACGTAGAGAGAGAAGGAAACTACGTAAGACTAATATGGAGAAAGCTAAACATGGTATTAAAAAAACAACTACAGTAGTTGTCTCCGGCATGTCCCCCGCAGACGATTGTGCCAACAAAGATGTTGAATAAACTACAATTGTGGGACCAACTCGAAAGGCATGTAGGAAAGCTAAATGAAGAACAATGTCTAAATAGCAAAGAAGGAACTTAGACAAGCTGGTTGGTTGGTTGCAATCTACCCGTACAACCAATTTTGATGACAAGACGAGTTCTATAGATGGTTCAGCATTATCTCTAATGGAAACTGCTGATAATGTAGATGTCACACCCATACAATTGGAAGTGGAAAGTGGCATAGCACAGAAGTTAGATGAGGAAAGTGTGCTTGCGAAAAGAAGGCAAAGCAGAAAGTCTGATATGACCCAAGACTATTCGAGATAAGCAGTATTTTCGATGAAGAGAGAGACTATTGGATAAATCGTGCACATTTGTTGAAATTGTTGGTTTTCCATCCCTTCCTTGCGTGTATTAACTACTGGCGATTTTGAGTATCTGGAGATGATTGAGACTGATAAAAGCCCAGCATCTAAAGTACAATGCTAAACAAGTGATACTGTTACCTTATAATGGCACATGTTGCTAACTTTCAAAGTATGACTAATGACATAACAGCAGTAAAGTTGCCAATAATTACCAAGGAAAAGGATAATTACCCTCATTACAACTCAGGCGTTAAGGGTTAACGCCACCGTTAACCCTTAACGCCTGATTCCCACCTTAACGCCTGCTTTTTGCAGGCGTTAAGTTCCATGGTGCTAAGGCACCTTGGTGCTAATTACGGCACCGTAATTTACGGTGCCGTAATTAGCGCCTTCCCCACTCCCATTATCATCTATGGGGCAAAAATGGGAATGGGGAAGGGAAAATGGGAAATGGGGATTTACCGCCCCACTCACCTTGTAATGGGGCGGTAAATCCGCCATCCACCATGGTGTAAACGTAGTTTACACCATGGTGGTAAAGTTCGTGCACTTAGCACCTCAGTTGTAATGAGGGCCAATAACTTGCCAATTAGTAAAGTACCTACACTCTCTACTTCTAAAAAGTCGGGGAGCAGACCTCCCGCATGTGATAATCTTGGGGATGTGAACAAATGAGTCTGGTTTGATGGCATTATCCCACCAAACCCAGGACCTAGGCCTTGATGTAGTAAAATAATAACATGGAATACTAGGGGGCACGGTCATTTTTGTATCAAGAAGAGTTCAGTTAACATATTGACGGATGACGATGCATTCTTGATATAGGAGAGTTGGCTGTTGGAGCAATTTTTTATGGATGGTATACCATATTTAGCAACCTTGAAGAACATGGCGATAGGGGTCGCCCATTTGGTGGGATACTGATTGGGGTGAACCAAAGCCTGCAAGCCAGCATGTGTTTTAACCTACAAATAACAAAAATGTGATGGCCGTGTTGGTGACACTCCTAAAGAAAACTACAATGCATTCAAAACGCGGCAGCCAGACTACTTCTGAAACTACCCCGAAGAGAAAACACTACATTGGCTAACAATAAAACAACTCATAAAATTCAAAACAATGTGCATTATGCACAGAGCAGTACACAACAAAGGCGCTGAGTTCTAAGAGAAAAACTGCGCCTACATCAACCATCAAGATCACTCAGATCAAGCATGGACATCCGCCTGGAACCGAAGCCCTGAAAACCTGGAACGACATTCCAAAGTACATACGTAACACAAGAAACCACCTATTATTCAGGAAATTACTCAAAACCTGGCTCTTCACGTCATAACTACAAAGACCAGCCACAGGGGCACACACACAACTAAAACATCAATGAACGTAGAGCGACCCCGATACACACCGATCAATCAATGGGGAAAAGCCAATGGTAAATATCCCACAACATACTAAACGACCAAACGGGAGACAGCCGCAATACGGCACTAGGACGAATCATCTACAGAACCATGACCTTAACTATTACCATCCCCAACAGCCCTAAGGACAAAATATAGAGAGGGAAAGGAAGCACTGCACCACAAGCCCCAACCCACTGGGTGAGAAACAGAATGTCTCATCACTACACACTGTCCACCAATACACAGCAGTAAGCACAATGCCCCACCACACAAAAACTACAACTAAACAATAGCCCCAAGGATGTTCACCCCACGGAAACCAAAGAACCAGTCAGGACAGAAGGAAACAAACGACTGAATACACAGGCTCACCAAGACGGATCCACTAGGACACCAGATCAACACGACTCCGACCCTGAACCACTGAAAGCCTCAACCGACCAGGGTCACACTAGATAACCTGAGAATAGATATTACCTATCCAGTCCCACACCTGAAGATTAGGTTCAGACGCACCTACCAATCCAAACAATACTCAATATGATACAGCTGGATCAGCGCAGCCCCACCAAAGCGAGTCGGCCCACGAAGAACCAGCAACAACCCAAAGGTATACAACTCTAAAGGAACCATAAGCACCTGAATCAGGATATAGACCCCACTAACCCAACCCTCAATCTTCTGCATACTTAAACGCACACAAAGCCACACAACCATCTCTCTCCCAGCCATCCGCACGCACTTTACCACACCGCATTAACAACACATAAACTTCACCCACAACACTCAAGGCCTCTCCTGATCCGATACTAGCACCAAAGCCCAGCACTCAGTGTATACCGAGCTGAAGCTGCCAACAGCACACCACTTCTCCCACTCTTCTTCTCCCCGCCTCCCGACTAACCCTACCCGTCCTTCCTGTTTACAGATCCGCCAGAGCGCCTGGGGACCAATTCCGTTGGTGACGGTGCGCTATACAAGTACCTTTAAAATAACATAACATATGCAACAAAGTGTAAAAGTTTGTTAATAGTAAGCATCTACGATCCTCCAGGATGGGCCCACACTGAACATATACAAGAGTCTAAAATGTTAGATTGGTCTGAGGGGGGTAATGATGAATCAATAATACTTGGAGGAGATTTTAATGCTCGATGTAGAAATAAATTGATTATTAAAAAAACTATCTATATAAAGTCTATCGGTATTTTTCGGCGAGAGCCAGAACAATGCACAAGGTCATCGATTGGCTGACTTTTGGCAGGATTGTGATTTGTTTATGCTTATTGGGAGAATTGAAGGTGACCATCTGGGGAAATACACATGGCAGCACGGTTGGGAAGGCAATGCTGGACTATATATTTGTGGGTCAAGGGTTAATAAAAACTGTAAGAGAAATAAAAGTTGGTAATACTATATATAGTGATCACTAACCCATTGAGTTAACTTTAGAAATGGATGCTATTATAGATAAATAATGTCACATTGGTGAAGTGGAATTAAATGAGGGCAGAATCGTATATATTGGTAAAAAAACAACATCCAGGCAATGAGACTTTGCGTGGCACATTTTCAGAATGGAGAAAGGGCGAGAGTATGTGTCACGATGGCTGAGGAGATGGTGTGTTGGATTAAAGAAGTTACATCTGTAGTAGCAGTAGGAGGTGGGGTATCCTGTGTTAGGGAAGGTAAAAACCATTCAAATCATTACGATGTACAGACAAGATATGCCAAAAGACATTTAAGAAGGCAGATGTGTTTAGTTAGAAGATCCAATTTAGGGATTGTGGAAATAGGTATAGTGTAGGAGGTTGAAAATTAGGCACCAAAATTGGATTAAGCAAAGGAGGAAATCATTATTAGTTACACAATGGCAGACCATGGTTGAAAAATGGAGTAGTGGTAACATGACGAGGATGTGGTCGACAGTGAGACAGTATAAAAATAGTCAACAAGAGGTACGGATTAATCCTATACGTGACGAGGGCTGGTGTAAGTTCATAGCACCTCCCGAACAACAGTATCACAGGGGGAAATCCACACAATAGAAGTGTTCATATAGGAACGGAGATACATCGTAATTTGATATTGGCAACGATAAACAAACTCAAAAAATCAAATCCCCCGACACTAATGGCCTGTCAAGTATAGTTTTGGTGAGTGATAGTGAAATTTGGGCAGATGTATTAACGCTCTTGCTTGAAAAGGTATGTAAGGAGGTCCTCATCCCGTCCACATGGAAAGAAGCCATTTTAGTACCAATATATAAAAATAATTCTAGATTGGACCCTAAAAACTGCAGGGTTCCTTCCTTGTTATATTTCACAAGAAAGTTATTTGCTGCTATGATATTATAGGAACTCAGTAATTGGGTGGAGAAAACAAATCTTAAGACCATCCAGACAGGCTTCCGTAAAGGAGGCTCCACCTCCCACAACCTATTAGTATTAAATCTATTTCCCATGGCTGTTAAAGAATAAGCAAAAAACCCTCTAATCGTGGCCTATATTTATTTCCAAGTTGCCGGTAAACAGGACCATCTTGTGGCAGAAAATGTTGAAGTGGGGTATGTGAGGGGTCAGTAATGTTAGGCGGACAACTGCTTAGGTCTTTCTCAGCAAATAAATCCATGCTAAACATACTTTATCAGGGAGTTCCCTACCTAGTCTAAGAGCTAAGGTGGTCACTCCTAACATAAACAAAACTGACCCTCACACTAAACAACAAAACATTCAAAGTGAATCATAAACAACATAAATGAGTGAATAACAAACAACGAGTAATTTGGATGGCCTTCACCTGTCCTGGGTAAATTCTTTCCCCAGGATTCTTCAAAGTCAATTTCCCAAAATGTTCAAAAATAAAAATTAAAGTCTTGAAACAGTTCTTCTACGTCCAAATGAAACAAAAGTTCACAAAACAAAATTCCACTGGTAACAGTTCTTCAGCTTTCAGTTTCAGTTGAAAAGATCCCTTTCCTATTCCAGTCAAAAAAATAGCCCCAATGGTAGTCCTGGATGTCTTCCTTCCAGGATTGTTTGTCACAGTTCAAAGACTAGCTTAGCAACTTCTCCTTGTACAATTCTACAATTGTCCATAACCTCTGCAGTACATTTGGTATAATTGTCAGGATGCTTCTTCTTGGGTTGTTGCTTTCCTCTTGACAACCACCCTTCTACCACTGCTACCATGGATACAGGCTCCTTAGTTCCACAGTATGCCACTCCTTCAACCAACTTCAGTGTGACATCCACTGACAGTATTATACACAACCACAGTTCTGGTATTTCTGCTTCAACTTTATAGGTTAGAATGGTTAGACATTCTAAAGACAAGACACTTAGACTTCTACAGGTAGGTGAATCACTGTTCTTTCTTATGCTCCAAGAAAAGAGCAGTGTCTTTGCCTCTGTTGTCTGCCTTACTGCCACTAGGATAACCGCCTCTGCTTCCAGACTGACTTTCTCTCAACTTCAAAAGTATCAGCATTGTAGGTTATCTGCTCAATCTTCTTACAAGCAACTAGCCCACCTTGCCCAGCTTTGTTCACACCTTCTTGGTTCTAGTAGCTACCTTACAGCTGCTTTGCCACATTTCCAACTTCAGATAACAAGGCCACACTTGTATCTGAGGACACTGGACCTTTTAACAACTTTGACAGGTGGATTGATTTAAACAATCAATTCTTCACTCTAGAAAGAGTTAGCCCCTTAGCTTGTGTAATGCTGGTTCTTCTTATTAATATAACAACTTCTCTGTTTAAGGAATAATTGTTCTCAGTGTAACAAGGTTCAGTCTTCAAAGGAAAAACAGTTTTAGTCATACGCGACCACTCTTTAAGGTAGATCTTCAGCCTTAAATTATCAGTAAGGATTTGTATTCCCACATATTACCAAAGAGATACTTTCTACTCCGATCGGGAATCAAAATGAGTCACACGCAACCACCCTTTGATGCTGTAAGATCTTGTCACCAGTGTGAAAGTCTGCTTCAGAGTTTTCATAGTACTTCAGAAATCGTTTCCCATTTTATTGGAGACTCTGGCAACATTTAAAAGTTCAACAATGGGAAATGTATTGCTTTTCTTCACACGTGAGCACTGTAACTTGTACTAGAAGTGCGCAAGATACATTTCCATTGTAAAGAATAGCTTTCACTTTGACAGTTTATACTTGCATCTACTTTAATGTGGGCCACTTTAGTGCTGGTAACAGTTACCGGCAAGGGTTTATGAGTGAAACTGAACGCCAAGATTCACTGACCGCCACCAGGAACACTGTGTTTGCGGTCTGCTTTAACTTCCTGACTTCTTCCTCTTCTACTATGGCTTTAGGCACACTTGGAACCCACACCCCTATGAAGCACTGGTGTCCCCGGTCGTGCCACGCCAATTGGGAGTCTCCTTCACTCCTCAGGGCCTCAGGCTTCAGCACAGCCACTTGGCACACCTGGGAAGACCTTCACTTTCTCTGTGCAGCCATGGCAAGGCAGGCTTTGTGAACACATGACCCTCTCAGAACTTGCAGGTGATATCTGCTCTCTCCATGTCCCGGCGTCCCTTAAGTGGTCACACTTCCTCATGAACTGCCAGCCTTGTGCTCTTCTCCTTCTATTACTATTGCCAGCCTTCCAGCTCCTGCTCCAGCTCCTTCCTTTTTCCCTCTCCTGGTACATTCTTTTATGCCTCTTAGGTGGAGCAATTGATTTCAGGTGCAAACCATTATTGTTAATTTCCGGACCCTGGCAAAGGCTGTTAGTCCTAATTGCCTGTCTTCCGCTTCTACATGCCTCTTCAGCCCCTTTCTTCATCTCAGTCCCTACGGGATTCTGGGACATGTAGTTCAGTTTTGCAAAGATAGGGTTTTCCACATCTGGTACATTTTTAAGGGTAGATTGTATTACATTACTATTTTTAAAAGAGGGATTGTAGGTTTCAATCTTATTAGAGGAAGGTGGTGTAGAGAAGGCAGTACTTTTGCTATTCCTTGTAACGTACCCTTGGTATTGAGTAAGACACTTGTTTTTAGGAATCAAAAGAATTCTCTTTTTTTAATATAATAGGTTTCAATGTTACAACCTTAGGTTTTACCACCTTAGTATTAACAGAAGGTTGAGAGATATTAAAATGACAGTAAGCCATAACCTCTTCTGGCACAGTGGTAAGAATATCCCCTTCCAAGGAAAAATACAGTGTTTCATACCACAGAATCTCCTCACTAGACTGTGCCCTGTCTCTACCCAGGTAATCCTCACGCAGTACATCATGCCCAGGTTTGGGACAAGGAAGCGTCTGCCCTCCCAGGTATCTGCAGGATTCATGACAGGTGTTGCTCCTGTATTGCTGAATCTGGTGGTTCAGCTGCACGATGGTATTAGCGTGCAGGTTCACTTAAGTAGCAGGGGGCATTCATGCGCAGTATACCTACAGACAATTGATTAAAGCTAGGGTGTGTGCTTGCCCCACTGCAATTTAATATATATCTAGCGGATTTACCAGAAAGGCTGAATATGGTAAACAACTACCCTCCCAAAATAGGTGATTGCTGCCTGGTGTGGCTGTTTTATGCCGACAATATAGTTGTGGTATATCATACACTATCTGGTACACAAAGATCTATTCACATGCTATGTGAGTATGCTAAAGAAAATACACTTAGTGTAAAATGTTGGTAAATCCAATTTCATGTACTTGGGACAAAAGAAACTGAGGACGCGTAGGATTAATACCTTGGTTGGCATCCTTTAACTAATGGAATCCTATTGTTATTGAGTCTAACTATCGCAGCGAACAGGGGAATGGAAGATGTCATTGCACACAAGAAGAAGGAGGCAGTTACACTTGCTTGTTTTCTTAGCACATTGACACATTCTACTGCTAGATTTAGTATGAAAGGTCTAACACTTATGTGCAAGCAGATATTCTGGCCAGCAGTGGCATATGGGTTAGAAACAATCGGGGCTGATATCAAGAAATCG
The DNA here is from genome assembly GCF_040938575.1 of Ambystoma mexicanum. Lineage (NCBI taxonomy): Eukaryota > Metazoa > Chordata > Amphibia > Caudata > Ambystomatidae > Ambystoma > Ambystoma mexicanum. The sequence continues at coordinate 157,277,499 of NC_090937.1, forward strand.
ATTTTGGCTTACTGTATTGGAGGGAAGTATGTGGAAACGGACATTTGGGCTGGCCATGTGTGTTCCTGCCATAAGTTTAGAAGTAGGCCTGGCCTCCTTGATAGGGCAGGTCAGATATGAGGGCCATATTGTATATTAAAGCTAAGAAATCCCCAACTAGCATATTACTTGATGTTCTAGGTAGAGCAATGAAATCCAAACCTCTGAAAGCGCTTAAAGTTGAGAACGAAAAGAAATTCCAGGAGGTCAGGTAGCTTTCTGATTGGTCAGAAGATGAGGCAATATTACAATGTATATTTAAAAAAAATGTTGCACGATTGGAACTCAAATTACGAACATCTGCGGAAATTGAAGCAATATCAATCCTTTCTGAATTTAAGCCACTGATGTTTGGAAATGCAGGAACTACTTGATCTTGTTCGGTGCACCAGAAACTAGACACTAGGCGCTATTAGCACCATGGCTGCCTCCAAATCCTTACCGACTCCGCCCTGGTGAATGGAGCTATTACCGCCCCATTCCAAGGTTGGCGGGGGCGGTAATTCCCCATTCACCAGGGCCCTTCCCCATTCCCATTTGAGCCCTGATAGGGCTCAATGGGAATGGGGAAGGCGCTATTAACGGTACCGCAAATTGCGGTACCGTTATTAGCACCAAAGTACCTTTGCGGGTCCCATCCTTAATGCCTGGTAAAACCAGGCGTTAAGGGAGGACCCGCAAAGGGAACTCGTAATAGGGCGGTAAGGGATTACCGGTACTGGTGCCCTTACTGGTACCGGTAATCCCTTACCGCCGGGTCGTAATGAGGCCCTTTGTGTTGTTATTTCGTTTGGGTAGACTCCCAACATTGGCTGTAAAAGGCTCAGAGCTAAAGGTCTGGGAGGCTGGTCGCACATGTACATGCTGTGGTCTAATAAGTCCGCTGGAGACAAATCATCAAATATCAACCTCCTGTGTGAAACTTAAAGATGTGTACTTGCAATTTTTACCAAGATGTGTACATGATATTGATGCTATAAAGTCCAACGAGTTTTGGAACTATTGTTTGTACACAAAGAGTCTGAATATTTAGATAGCCTTGTATAGAGTGTGGAAAAGGGTTGAATCTTTTTGAAAAGAGATGGCATAAGGAATAATTTATGAATTTGCTGTTAATATTAAAAGAACTGGGGCATTGAGGTGTAACTTTCATGCAGGCCAACAAATGTATTCGAGAATAGTATGTGAGATTTTGATGAAATACATGTTATTGGCATATTTAGAAATAGAATGTATTGCTAGAATGTATTGATGTGATAACAGTGCTCCAGATAAGATTTTGAAGTAGGAGTATTGTACTCCCTATTTTTTTAAATTTGGGAGTAAAATGATTTTTTAGCGTGTATAAATGGAAGTCCAATTCATAATGGGAGTATTTGAGTAATGTTTTAACTGAAAAACAGAAATGTTTTTGAAAGAATTCCTTTGCACCTAGTTATTCATACACGAGACATGTTTACTTCATCGAATTAGGCAGAAATAATAGTTTCTTTCTTTGGTACTATGTCCAGGACTGGTCCAAATATATCCATGGAGCCATGTGGGTGAAAGCAGGTGCACAAGGTCCTATGTGTCTGTCTCCTATTTCTTTTTTGTAGGGATTATTTTTACTCCCTGTTTTTATTTTTCAGGAGTGTTTGCCTATTTTTAGGGAGTCAAAGTGGCTGATACACCTCTTATCTGTAGTGATGGTTGTGATAATATTGAATTGTATTTATATGGTGTTTATTGTTTTGATGTGAAAAGTTCAAAATGAACTGATACGCAAAAATAAAAAAATAGAAAAATAAATAAAAAGGGTTTCAGTGCTATGTGCATATCTGAGGTCGGATTGCATTGTACTCAACAGGCCATATTTCTCAAGATCATTCTGAATCTGTAAATAGGCTACTCTATCCAAGATCTTAAGCAGGAATGGTACATTTGTACTAGGCCTGTTGTTCATGGGTACTGGCAAAGCATCATGAAGCATGACACAGACAACAGACTTAAAATTCAAACAAAAGATATTTAGTAACTTAAATGTCAGCATGGTTGAAGGCCTAACTTGCCCTATCCTAAGGTGGAATTTCCCTACCTGAACGAAAGTCTGAGTCAAAGAATTCAACTTAAAAGTCTGTCCGTATCCAAAACCTATCCTTGCCCTCACAAATATAATTAACCAATGTGTAGGGATGTCACAGTGATAGGAAATAGTGTTCAACTTAAAGTTCTGAGCTTCTTCCAGCTCATAGCTTACTTTGAGCTCCCATTCCCCAAGTACAAGAAAGTTCCATGAAAAAGTCTTAAAGTTTACCTTCTCCCAGTTCAAGTTTCAAGTAAGACAATTCAAAAGCAAAAGGGGTCTTGAGACTCTGCCCTTAAGAGAACAAAGGTGGTTCTTGCAAATCTCAGAGTTTCCTTCCCCAAGACTTCAATTCTGCACCCTATACTTGTTATAGTCTTTCCAAAGGAAAACATCTTAACGTAACACCAAGTCAACCTGACCTCCTTTTCTGGCCCACTTTGCCAGCTCGGATGCAGTGGTTTCCTTATGCTGTGGTTCAGAGTACTGATGGTTTACCATGCAGGGCTCTCTGGTCTACGCGCAGTTGTTAGAGCACACAGTCCACCCATTACAGGTCACACAACCAGGGGCCCAGGACTCCTTGGAACACACACACAGGTTTAGTTGGCACTGGCTCCTGTGCACCAAGTCACCTTCACTTGGCTCCTTTTGTTGGCCTCTTGGCTTTGGGGCGATTCTTGCACTTGCTTGGCTTCTCCACGTGGCCCTGCTACCATGTGTTCCCCCCCCCACCTCCTGCAAAGCTGTGGCCTTGCTCCCTTTGTTGGCCTCTTGGCTTTGGGGATAATTAGACACTTTCTTTGCTTCTCCTTATTAGCCTTGTGGCCCTGCCACTGTGTGTTCCTCACCCCCTTGCCAAGCTGTGGCTTTGTCACACTGCATTCACTCGCAAAAGGTTCACTTTTATTGTACACCTTTTTAAAGTTCTATCCAGTTCATGATTTAATGTGCACCGTATTTCAATATTTAAGTGTTCCTTTTGGTTGGTAATCAATGAGCCTTTAGTTGTTCAAAGTAAAGTTTTTCTTTAGCTCGGAATTCAATGAGCATTTAATTGTTCAAAGTAACATTTCTCGTTAGCTCGGTATTCAAAAACCACATTGTTGTTTCTATACTGTAGACCGGAGTTCATTTGTGGTCTTGTTGGAGCGCCCCGGAACGTATCTGTCCTCCGAACACTCCCCGGCCTTCTGTACATTACCGGCATGAGCCCGGCTTGCCGGGCATGTGCTTTTCTGCTCACGCCGGCAGCTCCAGTGCCTCGGTCGGCATACAGGCAGCGTCCTCTCTGCTTGGGCTTCAAAGCAGCTCCGGCTGCACTCTCAGGGGTCTGGAAGTTCCCAGACTCAGTGAAGTCACACAGCCCACTTGCTTCGGGTCTCCCAAGTGTTTTGGGTGTCTTGCCGGTGACCTGGCTTGTGATGCTCCGGTTCCACCATGGCTGTCTCTTCACACATTGTTCCCTGCCTCGCTCTCCTTCTCCCTTCCTCTGGCTGCTTGATTTCCATTTATATACCTGCAGCCCCTTGACAGGCTGCAGGTGTGGCTGAGTCACTAGTCCTGCCTGACCACAATCAGAGGGACATGCCTGACACTCACAACTCTTAGTAGGCATCCTCCTCGTCCTAGTACCAAAGTGGTGAAAAGAGGTCATCTTCACTGTTCTTGATGGTCTGTTCTTTGTCCCAGTGCTGTCAAGTGTTATATGCGGAAGATTGAGGGGAGGGATAGGTTGGTTGTAATTAGGAAAAGGGGGGTACTATGTCTCGCCCAAGGGCAACCCACTCCCATGCTCAAGGACCCGCCACCCAGGTGATCCTCCCTCGTTTCTCTGCCCCCAGGGTTAGGATTCAAAAGCGATGGCCTTTCCCTGGCCACTTGCATAGAGGATCCAAGGCAAGTGGAATGCCCTCAGGCTTCTCTGAGTACTGATGGGCAAGAGATGGCTTCTGCAGCAAGGGTGTTATCCAAGCCTCTGTAATCGAGCACAGAACATTCTGAACTGGGGCACAATCTTTAATAGTTACCGCTAGACACCAATCGGCTTTACATGCAGTAGGTTTAAGGGCTGCTAACATATCAGCCACTTCCTCCTCAGTCACTGACGAGAAAGTAAGAAATTCACTATGAATATTGCAAGATGAAGGGATAGCTGGGGACATAACAGAACAGACTTTAACTTGAGAACTTTGCCCATAAGGGCATCTTGGATGCTATTACATCAGTCAGAATCCTTTTGTATTAATACCGCTGGCTTAATATCTGGGTTCTCAAGCTGTCTCAGATTCTTAAATAATTCAGCTGAATCATTATGAGCTTTCTGAATCCTAGACTCAAGGGAGTTCTTTTTTGCTACAATAATAGCAGCTTATATACTTTGGCCAAAGACAGATAGGACTCCTTATTGCTTGCAGTAGTTGATCTTTGCCAGAGCCGATGGGCTTTCCTGCTCGCTTTCTTAAGAGTGTTAAGATGTTTGGTAAACCACTGGTTCTTTGATGCAGGGATGGTAACCATGCGGGACCTTTCAGGTGCAAGAGTGTTCACTGCAGACTGAGGTAAGAAATTATGGTGATCAGCAAGCTGCGGAGGTGTGGACAACGTAGCTAACTCATGAGATGGGATAGAAATAAGTGGCATAATAGTGCTTTTAATAAGGTTGCGAAAATTACACATGGTAACACATTTTATGACCGGTGAAAATCTGGTCTTAGTATTCTTCACAAATAATGAAAAAGAAACAGAATAATGATCAGGGCAGGGCATAATAATTGGTTTGAAAAATGGGAGCAGTATGTGTTCCTATCCATTTCGATGTATTAACCCCATTATGAGTAGAGCCATGGGGAACAAACCTAAACCCACAAGTGTAAAGAGATTGGACCAATGCTGTGGCAGATGTATCAGATGGATCGCCAAGCCAGTAATCAAAGTCACCAGTCAATAAGGCACTGGAAGTGGGTTTCCATAATGTAAGGAAAGTTGTCGTAATCTGTGACTCAAAGGACGGCATCATGTTGGACGATATAATATTAGAAGATTATAGGTGGTACAGGGATCAGGTGACATTTTTAGGTGCAGTAATTCACACTCATCTGGGCTTTCTATTGCAGTCTCATGGATGTTTAAAGATACTACAAATATAGCTGCTACCCACCTTCCTCCCCACTCAGGCCTAGCTTCCATAATAATCTGATAGACTGGTGGAGTTGCTAAAGCTAAACATGGGCCTGCAGCAGCATGCAATCCGGTCACTAACATATCAACCAAATCTGCCGAACATTGTTGTTACATAATTTATTTGAGAAACAGGGACAGATGACAGGTGTCCGTAATAGCATCAAAATCCATAACGGTAGTCGTAGTAGCTGGACGACTCCCAGCTTCTGGTGCTCCAGCAGTCAAAGCTGTACTCAACTAGTTTATCTGAGTAGAAAATAGCATGCTAGTATCCATCATGGTATTCCGTATGTAGCCAGCAGTTTATCTGAGTGGTGTACTAGTGTCCATCACGACATCCACAACAGTATCTGGGGAAGTCAGACAGTTCCCAGCATCAGCCATTAAGGTGGGCTTAAATACTCTACTGCTCCCAAAGACACTTGGAATGTTGTGCTCTGGCCAGTACCATTAGTGCAGATGTTAAGAATCAGGCCAAATTAGCAAATCAAGCTATTAACGTGAATTTCAGGCATTGATAATAGCTCTAGCCCAGAGGAATTGAGGCTAGAAAATGTATCTCTAGTGACAGAGTCGGGCATGCATTAAGATATATTGCAACAATTTGCTCCCGTTTAAGTTTCTAGTTTCTAGTATGAATTTACTGCAGCAAAATTGAGGTCCAAACCCATGATAAAGAAGCAAATACACGAATGCAAAATGCATATGGTCAAATGGCTAAGTGACTAGCCTCTGTGACTGGCGTTTCATTGGGTCTCGTGGTTACAGGGCTCAGTTTGCTTCCTGATCTAAGGTGGACAGACTTTCTGCTTGGTTTACCTGTGGCATACGTGTTTGACTGATCAGGGCCCAGGTGTTAGGTGGACTTTGAGTGGTGGAGACAGAAGGCACCACTTTTATTTATTTGAGTAATATAAGAGGCTACATAGAGGCAATCTCTTTCTAGTTAAAGGATGGTGCAGATGTTTGTACAGTGCAAGGCAGTTTCCATGCACAGAACCCTGAGGGTCTCTAGAGGAAGCTTTTGTTAGACACCAAAAGCTAAGATTAGGGTCTATTGTGGACCTGATGTGCGGGAAGATTCCTTACTAGAATCCCCATCAAGTATCCTGAAGACAGATCTACAGATCAGCTATGGCAGACCTTCAGACTGCAATATCTACATCATGCCAAGAAGAGTGATCTAGGTACAAGGAGAGCAATTGGCTCAAGCTCAACCAAGGTTTTAATGTTTCCCACAGGTGTGTTTGATCCTTTAATTTCACAGCTTAAAACAGTTGAGAACACCAATTATGCTGATTAAAGTCTTGCGAAATGTTGTAAAGTCCCTGTTTGAAACATACTTTAAAACCAATTGCCAAAGGCCCTTTTCTATTGTCACCGGCCCAAAGTGATGACTTGTGTTATTTATATTTATGACTCAACAGGAAAAGGTGTCCGGGTTATTTCTAAAGATGTCTGATAAATGCACGGCTTCTGCTTCAAATACATATGTTCCTACAAAGCAAGATTTGAACACTACATTCTCTACACCACGGACAACTAAAAGGAAATTGATCTAGCTACAACTTCTATTTTAATTGATCATTATTTAACTGGCCTGTACTTCAAATACATGTCATCCCTTTTCAGGTATATAGTAATGTATGATTTAAAACAACTTTTTATCATATTCAGTGAGTTTATTGTTAGTGTGTTCTGAAAAGAGTGACAGTGAGTTTGAAGTTAGACCCTAGTACTTTCATCACAGATCTAGCCACACTTTACAAGTTCTTGAGAGGCAGACTACACAGACGCGGGTTGAATTCTATTGTCCACGCTACACAGCTTGCTAAGCAAATGATTATTGACAGACTTTTAAACAAATGGCTACTAACCAAATAAAACCCTTCAACATCTGGAAAAGACATCCAAAAAACCTGAAAGGCCACTAAATACTTTCAGGTCTTTTCTCTCTTCCTGCGGCCCTCCTCTGGACGCCTCAAATCGAACAATCAAACCAACCGATGTAGTCTCAAGTTCAGAGACAGCAAAACTCAGTATAATGCTCCCTGAACCTTCTGCCCAATGGTGTAAGCAGCAACTGAGTGACGACAAACGTATCATAAGGGAACTAGAAATAAAGAAGAGGAGACGCCATACGTCTGAATCCGATGAACATTTAAAAAACAAATAAAAGCGCATTGATTTCTCATTCTCAATTTGAATTAAAAACACTTTATTAGCCAGTTACGCTCTAGTACCAATCTTCCAAGAGCTCAATGGCATTCCATTAAAAACTGTCTGTAACGAGCACAATTACAACTATCACCACAATCTGAAGAAAGTGTGAATAACATCATCTCATTCCTCCCCAACAGAAGTGACGGAAAACACACTGGGGGCCATTTTGTTAGGCCCCTAAGGCATAAAAGCAAGGCATAAAGCTGTTTTCTGCCTCACTATTAAGCTCCAGCTAATAATCATGAAATGTGAATGACCACATTCGCTTTAGGCCATGAAAACAATGCGCAAACACACAGCGATTAAACTGCCTTGTGTTTACACCATGTTTTACGCCTCACAGATACACCCATAATGGAATGGACCCTTTACGAACCCAACTTTACTCCTGCAAATTAAATTTAAAGGAGTTAAGTGGCCATCAAAACAGGTGGCCTGAATCGAATAAACAAGCCCCCCCTACAACTGCCACATGGCACACAGTTGATAAGACTCAAATGAAAGTGATGGGAGCAGCAAAGGAAAAGTAAGAAAAAATATTTCCCCACAAAATGGATAGAGCACAACCTTTCGCTGTGCATCTAAGCATGCTTCACAGACTGCTGGCACAAGCGCAAATTGGACGCCAGCCACAACAGAAGCCATCCAAGCAACCTGTGCCCAAGCTTCCCTTCAGGCAGCTCATCAGGCTGCACCCAGCACCCCGCCACCCTATCAGGTGGTTACCACCCTGCATCTCAGCCTCCCTCAAGCCCCTCCCAGGAGCACTACGTCAGGAGCCGAAGTAGGAGAAGCTGAAGGCCCTAGACACCAAGGGTGTACAGGTCCAGGATGTCACACCATGACCTGACAGATCAGCAAGTCCTCACCACCTACTGTCTGGACATGCCCACCTTCTTGGCAGAAAATGAGCACCATATTCACCATTACAGGCAACCTGCAATGTTTATTCCTGAATCCCGCCTCCCTGAAGCTCCTAACAGTGCACCATTTCTGTGCCTCTGGCACATTCAAGCACACTGTTACCCATGTGCATTTCTTTACCCAGCCATGCTTCTTCCACATCCTATCACAAGTTCTGGATGCCATGATGAGACACCTGCACCACCACATATCCTTTCTCACTGACCCAGTTGCCCATAACCACAAAAAGGCTGTGTTCTATGATTTCACAGGATTCCCCAATGTTGTAGGGGCATTTGGCTGCACACATGTGGCCTTTTTGCCACTTAGCAAGCATTCAGGTCTTCAGAAGCAAACGTATGCAACAGTCCATCAACCTGCAGATGGTCTGTGACGCTGACCTGCTATTTACACATGTGTGTGCCAGATTTCCAGGATCCATCCATGACTCCATGATCCTGGCTGCGGGGAAACTTGCTATGCAACATGGAGGTATTACAGAAACACTAGGCATGGCTGTTGGGCAAGTGCATCAACACCCCCTGCACTCATTGAATTCCATTAATCACACCTCTTCTTTATGGCTGACCCAACACCAGCCCACCATGCACACAGGACACAAATTTCCCTGTTTGAGTCATAGGAGGCCATGTGGATTAGAGAAATGTACTGATGTACACTTTGGACAGTTATTTAATAAACCAGAAGGAGGGGAAAGAATTGGTGTAGACGCCTCTGATTGGGATATAACTTTTGAAAAAGAGGAGCTGGTTGAGCTGATTGGAAAGGCCAGTACTTCTCAGGCCCTGGGCCGGTTGGATTTACAAATGCTATGCTTAAAACAGCCCCTGAAGATTGGGCTGATTTTGCAATGGCGCTATTTACAGAGGTGGTAAACATCAATACATTCCCCCCTTCTTGGAAAAAGGCAGTATTGATGCCTATTTTTAAGAAGGGAAACAGACTCGAGGCAACAATCTATCGGCCAATCGCCCTGTTGGATGTGCTGGGAAAACGCTTTGCGACTGTATTATTACGAAGAGTACAGGCCTGGGCAATAAAATCAGGATGCATAGACAAAAAACAGGCAGGATTCACCAAAGGTGTAGGTTGCGCTCTGAATTTATTCTTGACTAACTCATGAAAAGCAAAGGCGCTGGGGAGGGGAAGACATTCTACCTTACATTCATTGATCTAGAGCAGGCCTTTGATGGAGTAAATCGGGAATTACTATGGAGCAAGTTAACAACATGGGGGTGCCCAAAGAGCTATGGAAACATTATACGCGAATACATCAATCCAGGTGAGACTAAGCCAGTCTTGGGCCATGATGGTACAACAAGAGGCCTAAAACAGGGATGCCGACTTGCACCGGCACTATTTAGTTTATTTGTCGCTGATTTGAAAGAGACAATGAAAGAATCTAGCACTTTTTCGCCAAGAATAGCAGGATTACCTCTGGGATGTCTGTTATACGTAGATGATTTTGTTCTCATTGATCAGACCCAAATCGGACTGCAGCGGAAATTAGTAATGCTGAAAGAGTATATAGATCGAAACAGCCTGAAAAGACGGAGATCTTAGTCTTTATGGAAATTACCATTGAGATGGACACTGGGATAAGCTATTATCCGTCATTCAGAGTCATTAAAGTACTTGGGGAATGGCCATGAACGACTGTGGAAATGACAGTATGAGAATCAGGGAGCTTAAAACTAAGACAAAAAGCCTAGCAGCCCGAGGTAGAAAGATACACACTAAATCTGTAAGATTCTCCTTGGTTCCATTAACACCTTTTTATAAGCAAAAAGCAGCCCCAATAATTTATTATGGAGCAGAGGCATTGCTGGGAGTACCCTGGGAGATGTGTGACTCAGTGGAGGGAATCTTCTGGCGCAGAGTGTTAAGATTCCAGTCATTAGGTATGAGCTAGAGCTGGTGTCACTGTATGTGAGAGGGGTATGGTTAACATTATCACTTTTCAGGAAAATAATATCTGAAGATAGTAAAATTAAATCTGAAATCTTGAAGGGAGATAGAGGAATGGATGGAACATTAAGAATGTGGTGTAAAACATGTGAGAATATCTTTAACAAATTGGGAGTGAACAATTGAAAGCTACCCTAGAATCTGTAAAAACAGTATTATGGGCAGATGATTGTAGAGAAACTTGGGAGAAAAAGAATAAGTATATTTTGTTTACACATTTAAGGAAGGATCTTAAACATTTAAACAGGTTGCCAAAATACATGGAAAGGTTTCCGAGCAGATATCACCTAGATCAGTTCATTCCCTTTCACATGAATTTATTTCCCACCAAGGAAATATTGAGATATAGGAATGCGGGAAGCTATGACAATGGGTGTAAAGAAAAAAATCAGGTTGAAACACTTAGTCATGGGTTGTCTAGGAATCAAAGGAATGGAGAAATACATGTTCTGGGGAACTCAGATGAGAATACCCATTCATTGAGGAAGAAAAATGGTGGGAATTATTATTGGGAATTATTATGTGGGGGTGAACATTTTAGGATGACGTTTGCCTTATTAGTACCTGGCGAAAGTCAAGCAGAATGTAAAACAAATTCTGATTGGCTCTCGCCGGGTCGTTACCCAGCTGGGAATCCCTCGGTTAGGATTCCATGGCCATTGTTCCCGGCGGGGGCGTGGCAGCCCCTCAGCCAATGAGAAGGCTAGAAGCAGGGCTATCCCCGCTCCGAGCCTCCACAAGGCTGAGAAGCTGCCTTCGTCCCCCGTCGGGGACTCGGGTATGATTTTCATTTTTTGTATTCCCTTTCCTCCCACCTCCCCGCCCTCCCAACCCCACTTAAATTCTGCCTGCTTTGTTACCAGCGGGGGACGATGGCAGCCTGCAGCTGTGTCGAGGCTCGATGCAGGGCCATCGCCGCTCCGAGCCTCCACACTGCTGGAGGCTGCCATGGTCCCCCGCCGGGGACTCACGTACATTTTTTTTTCCGTTTTTTTTTCACCGCCCTGCAAGTTACACAACTCTTCCATTGTCCCAAAGCATAGACAAGAGGACATTTCTGTAGCTGCTCCATTAGCTGGTGCTAGATAAGGGGCTGTGGCTAAAGCAGAAGCATGGGATCAAATACAATTTGAAGCACCTGCGATAATCCAAACAAAAAGCGAAAATTCATTATGTATACTAGAAAAATTGGGAAAATGCCAATTTCCTCATATAGAGTCTCGCGAATACAAGATGGTAGGTTTGTTTTGTGAAATGCCTTAAAGGGGAAGTTTGGGTTACCTGTGTGGGCTTTTCGCAAAGACGCTTTAGCTCCTTCTAGAACTTCTTCTGGCCAGTATGTTAACATATGATATATTTTATTTATATCACGCCTATACACAATTGTTTTAAGGCGCGATGGGCAAGGGAGAGGAACAAGGGGAACAAGACAACGATCTTACTATGTCCAGTGACATTGAGAACGCGCAAGTGCAGGGGAGAGGGAAGGGGAGACTTGCCAGGGTAAGGGGAGGTGGAGCAAGTGCAGAACATAGGATCAAACACTGAGAAACAGGAAGTGCGGCCAGCCGGTGGCAGTGCAGGGTAAGTGCAGAAAAACAAGTGATGGATAAGTGCAAGTGGGGGTGGGGGGGTTGTAGGGTTGTATATATGATTTTGACACAATGGGCCTAATTAACAAAAGCATTTTACAATAGCAATTCCCATTAAAAAGCGCTCTGTAAATCAGGCCCAACATTTCTCTGTTATGAAAGGAATAACAAGCACTGGGGAAATCATTGCTTCAACTATGTAACTTACTATATAGTATTGTCATACAAAAATACATCGTAAAACATATGTGACTTACCCCAATGAAGTTCCCTTTTAAACAGGCAAATATCAATTTGTGACATAAGCTTGTTTACTGACTAGCAATGTCAATTAGACGATTTTGCCAGGTTCCCTGCCTTTGTCTGATGTAAACCATGTTTTCTGGTGCTATTGGAAAAAAAAGTCCTCTAATTTTGATAGAAGGGACACATGAAATAAGGTTTCGCCTCCAAATGAATCAAGCATTGGCAATACCAACAATATGTGCTTTGGTGTAGTCATGGGAAAGGTACTTGTCAGGCACTGCCATAGTGGTATTAACTGGCCATTGATGGTAGCAGGTGCGAAATGTTGCAAGTATATGGGCATCCAACGTGCAGTGCCTGGCAAATGTCTAATACGTATACAGAAGCCAAAACGGTTGGCTTTGTCAATGCTTGCTTTTAACCGAAGTTCAGTAAAAGACACAAATAGTGCTTATAAATAGAGTGGATGAAGGCAGACCTGGTTAATGCATTGTTATTGCAACAGTAGCATGTTTACAAATCCAACTGAGTAATGAACTCTCAGAAAACAGCTTTGAAAAAACACTGGCAGGCACTTTGGGTACACAGTTTGATGGTAAGGCTTGCCTAAAGTGAGATCAAAGAGTTCCCATGAGGAGGAGTAGTTTTGGGCAGGAAGGGGCAGGAACTGGGTGGGAATGACCAAAAGGCATAGGGAATAGCATGGCCATAGACAGTCAATGGGTAGGCACATCACAAACAATGTCTACAAGCTGTGTGTCCCTCCTCATATCCCTATCTGCCCTCTAATGCAATAGTTTTGGCTTATAGATGGCACAAGTGTCACCTAATAGCCTATACTAAAAAGGCATGCATGCTGATCCTTGGGTGAGCAAAGCAACCTCCCTACAGTGCACATCCATTTGATGGGAGACAGTGTAAACTCTGAAACTCACGGTGTACCCATAGACAGAGAATATGAAGAATAAATTGTCCTATTACCAACTGTCCGAAAGTGTCAAATAAGTAAGACAAAAAAAATAGGTTGACAGCTTTTCAACATCATTATTCAGGATCACTGTGCCAGAATTTCCATTTTGGTTTTTGCAGTGGTGTGACACAAAATTTGGGTCAGCCCCCTGTGGACCATGTTGAGGGCCTATCCCCCACCCCAAGCTCCTTACCAAAGCACATGGCACGGCACACACTGGCCGGCCCGGACCACCACGTGTGCGCAATATCCATGATGATTATGCTGCTGCAGGGGCATGTCCTTCTCCAGGTGAAAGAAGTAAATATGTTTTTTAATCAAAGCTTAAATGTTTTACCCAGTTTAGAAAGAAAGGGCCGTGCCTGGTTCCCAGATATACCAGACACCAGTGGTGGCTGGTGAGTTGTTTTATTGGAGGGTGTAAATATTTGCCACAAGTATGCACAATTGCGACCGAGCATAACGAGGGAGCCTGAACTAGCAAACATGGGTTTGGAAGGATTCTTCCCCCTCCACTGAGAAAATGTTTTGAATAATGGGTTTGAATGGTGCATTGTACAGCACATTTTCTGTGGAAAAATTGGGTAAAAGGTAAGACAGTTTGCAATCGGTTTTGATGGCTTTAGGGTAACTTCTCACACACACACATACACACACACACTTGTGTCCCCCCACCGTTCCCTCCCACTGGTCACTCATCCATACATCTCTCACATTCACTCACATGCATTCACCATGCAGACATGCACACATCCACCCAGAACATTCTCACACACAATCATATTCATACTCATTTAACCAGCAGTCACTCATCCATATACAGTCTCTCACATACACTCACACTATACACTTACACTGACTCTCACACTTACACTGGGCCCCACCCACCCAGAAGACTCTCACACTATACACTTACACTGGGCCCCACCCACCCAGAACATTCACATTCACACACACAGACACACACACGCACACACGCACACACGCACGCACGCACACACACACACAAAACACACACACACACCCTCACATTCCTACTCACTCACCCACCATTAACTCACCCATAAACCTCCCACGTCCCCTCACACTGCATTTTCCGCACAGGAACACACCCACCCAGAACATTCAACCACACACTATCACATTCCTACTTATTCACCAACCACTCACTGACCCATACTCTTTCTCTAACGTCCTTGTGCACTGCATTCTCACCACATGCATGTACCCATCCCGAAAATTCAAACACACTATTACATTCATACTCATTCACCCACCAGTCACTCACTCATACAACTTCTCTCACATCCACCCACACTGCATTCTCCACACAGGCACATACCCACCCAGAAAATTCCAATACACAATATCACATTCATACACATTCACCCACCATTCACTCACCCATAAACCTTCTCTTACATCCACTCTCACTGCATTCTCTACACAGGCAGGTACCCACCCACCCAATAAATTCAAACACACACTGTTAGATCCATAATCATTAACCTACTAGTCACTCCCTCATACACATTTTCTCGCATCCACTCACATTGCATCCTCCACACAGGCACACAACCACCCACTCACCCAGAACATTCAAACACCCACTAGCACATTCATACTCATTCACCTACTAGTAACTCACCCACAAACCTTCTCTCACATCCACTCACACTCATTCTCCCCACAGGCTCACACCCACCCAGAACATTCAAACACACACTAACACATTCATAATCACTCACATACTAGTCACTCACCCATACACCCCCACTTACACTGCATTCTCCACACAGGCACACACCCACCCAGAACATTCAAATACACACTATCACATTCCTAATCATTCAAACATCAGTCACACTGACTCATACACCTTCTCTCACATCCACTCACAGTGCATTGTCCACACATGTATCCACAAACCCAACCAACACATTAAAACACATACTATCACATTCATACTCATGCACCTACCAGTCACTCACCAATAAATCTTGTCTGACATCAACTCACACTACATTCTCCACACAGGCAATGAATATTCAAACACACCCTATCACATTACTACTCATTCAACCACCAGTCGCACTCACTCATACACCTTCTCTCGCATTCACACACACTGCATTCTCCACAGAGGCACACACCCACCCACCCAGAACATTCAAACACCCACTATCACATTCATACTCAATTCACATACTAGTCATTCATCCATGAATCTTCTCTCACGTCCACTCACACTGCATCCTCCACACAGGCTCACACAGAACATTCAAAACATCCATGATCACATTCATACTCATTGACCTACTAGTCACGTAACCATAAACCTTCTCTTGCGTCCCCTCACACTGTATTCTCCACAAAGGCACCCACCCACACACCCAGAACATTCAAACACACACTATCACATTCCTACATATTTACCGATCAGTCACGCTCACTCATACACTTTCTCTCATGTCCACTCACACTGCATCCTCTACACAGGCACACACCCACCTGCCTACCCAGAACATTTAAATACACACTATCAGATTCCGAATCGTTCACGCATGAGTCACACTCACTAATACACCTTTTCTCGCGTCCACTCAAACTGCATCCTCCACCCAGGCACACACAGACCCACTCAGAACATTCAAACACACACCTCTACAGATCCCCAATTCCGCAGAACATGAATGCAGAGGCCCGCCTGGCCTTATCAATGCTAACCAGCACCTTAGCCAAGCACAATACCTCATGTAAGATACTCCACCGTCTTGACAAAGACCAATGGTCGAAACATGTGTTGGCTTTTCTAAACATCAATGGCAATATCGTTGCTCATCAACACAAGCAACCGTGTGCCTAATAACACCTGTACCACGCGCACATGACTGACTCAGGACTCATCTTTCTAAGTACCCTGAAGGAATTATCATAAATTAGTGATCAACACAGGGTTCCAGCACCCTGCTCTTCTTCTAAACCCATGGGACTTTGGGAGCATTGTCCTGCAGGAACCCTGGAATAGCTGTAGGTGCATGCAAACCTCTTCCTAGATAGCACAGGGATCCATCTTTTTCCCAAAGATTCCTCCCTCTACAACTTCTCTTACATCCACACTCAATGCATTCTCCACACAGGCACACACCCACCCGCCCAGAACATTCAAACACACACTATAACATTTCTTCACATTCACCTACAACTCACCGACCCATAGCACATACATACATCTGACACACACTTCTCCCATGCAAAATACACATCACATAAAAAAGTTACTGTTTTTTCAGCGTTGGGTCGTCACTCCAAGCCACCCTCGGCTCCTCTGTGTTGCTCACAAACAGGAACCAGGAACCTGGGAGTGCTTCCTGGTTCCTGTATATGAGCGGCGAGGAAGCCGGAGGGGAAGGCGTTGGAGCTGAACGTGGCATGTGACACGTGACACATATCACAGCCAGCTCCGATCCCTACCGAGTGCATCCGTCTCGTGCTATGAGCAGGGACTGCGAGGGCCCTTGCTACGCCAGTGGCCTTTCACCATAATTGTGGTCCTAACATGCTGTTGGTTGAACGCCTCCAGAGGGACCAGAGTCCACATTTGGGAGAATTGGGAGGTGCTATTATGTGTTAATGCATTTTAGCAATTAACGTTATTTGAGGGTGGTCAAGACCCTGCTAGTCACCCATGTCTGAATGGTGAATGGATGGGCGCTGCAAAGGTAAACTATAAACTAGACAGGGGTAGATTGTGTTTGAAGAGATAGTGTATTATGTGGGAAGCTACAGTTTGAATTGTTCGAATTGCTAAAGGTAGCTTCATTTTTATGGCAGAAGTGTTGTGCAAAAGTGTCTGTGTTGTATGTGAGTGCAGGGTGTGTGGAATGAGCCTGTGCCTTCTGCTAAGTTACAAAGGTGCTGTGTGCGAGGTGAGAAAATGGGTTAGCTGTACAAACAATAATGTTTACATCCTGGGCTCCATCTACATGTAATGAACAGTGCTATGTATCACAGACGAAATAAGTGCTAAATTAATACATAATTTTCACCCTCTGAGAGGATCTTAGAGTAAAAAAATGCCATTCCTTGTTCCTTCTAGTGCGAACAAGACCACCCTTTCATGTTTTTTCACGGCGGCATGGCCCACCCTCGTGTTCTTTAGAGTAACATGCAGTGCCTACTATGAAAGAGACTTCCGATGTGCCCGAATGTCCTCCTTCTGCAAGATCCAAGTGTTTCCCAGGGCGCAATTTCGAGTGCGATGCATTGTCCACCCTCTAAGACAATATGAGTGCAATACCCGGTCCACTGTCAGGATTCTAATCATGTGCCAGCTCCTGGAATACCTTCTTGAGTCCTCTGTATGGAGTTGGCAGCGCCCAAAGCGGGGATTTAAGGTGGCAGAGCACTGAACAAGAAGAATAGATGAGGCAGGTAGCTGAGAGTGGGACTGGTGGGAGGGAGTTTGTGGGGAGAGGGCAGATTGAAGGAAGAAGCTAGTGTGTGAGTGGGGGGTCGGGCATGGAAAAGGTGTGGGGGAATCGGGATCAGGATATGGGAGGGAACAGCCAGGTTTTGAGTGGAAGGGAGATCCAGAAGGTGGGTGCAAGGGTGGAGAAATTGAAACCTCCTAGTCCAGAGAACTTAAAGTGGGGACTGCCAGGAGGTGTGCAGAGCCTGATCTGAGCATTTGGGTTGGGCGGTAGCATGTGAGCTTGTTTTGGAGAAATATAGGGCCTTTCTTGTGGATAGCATGGTGGGTAGTGCACATGGCTTTGAAAGAGGCACTACATCTGATGGGCAGCCAGTGTAGAATCCTGAGTGCGGGGGAGACTTGTTCTCTGGGGGAGAGTGTGAAGAGGAACCTTGCTGAAGTTATGGATCCGTTGGGGCTTTCTGAGTTGATGTACAGGCACACCTAGGTAGAGCGAGTTAGAGTAGTCTAGGCATGAGAGTATGATGGCCATGATTGCGGATACTATCTGGGTGTAGGAGAGATATGGAAAAATCTGCTTAAGGGTGCAGAGGTGGAAGGTGGATGATCTGGAGACTGCATTGTTGTGACGCGAGAGGGTCAGGCCCAAGCTGAAAGTGCATCGTAGGTTTTGGACTGCGGGGGAAGCAGTGGGTACTGGTCTAAATGAAGGCGGCTATGGGATAGGTTGGGGAAGGAGAGATGTTTTGCCGCAGAATAAGATTCCAGATTTTCTGGGGTTGAGGAGCAGGTGGTTGTTCGCCATCCAGAGGTCAATCCCGAGAGGCAAGATGCCAGGTTGGGGTGGGGTGAGAAGGGGGAATTCGGTATCTTGAAGATGATCTGAGTGTCATCCGCATAGTTGTAACAGGTGAGATTGTCAGATCATATGGGTAGGGGTGAAAGGTAGATGTTGGAGAGGGGAGAGGGAGGCTCCAGAGGGACCCCATGGGGGATTGGGCAGGAGCAGAGGAGAAAGGATGAATAAAGACCATTTGGGAGCAGTCAGAGAGGAAAGAGGAGATCCATCTGAGGGCAGAGTCCCTGATGACTAGGTCAAAGAGTGTTTGTGAGGATGAAGTGGTTGATTATGTCGAAAGCTGCTGAGAGGTTGAGGATGATGAGTGCGGCTAGCCCTCAGAGGCTGCTGGTGTTTTCAGGTCATCTCAGATAGAGACAAGGGAGGATTCAGTTCCATGGTGCGGTCTGAAAACAGACTGGGCAGGGCCAAGAAGGCAGTGGGATTCGGCGAAGAGACTGAACTGAGAATATGCTGTGCGATCTAGTAGTTTGGCAATGAAGTGATTTTTAGAGATGGGGTGGTAATTGGAGGGTAGGAGGGGGTCAAGGGAGGGCTTTTTTAGAAGCGACCTGGCGTAAGAGGTTTAGTAAGCTGTAGGGAATATACCAGCTGTTAGTGAATAGTTGATTATAGATCTGGTGAGGGTGCTTGCACAAGTTCAGAGGATGTTTTGAGGAGGAACAGGGGAAAGGGTCTCCCGGGGACCCTTAAGGGTGGCTATTGGAGAGCAGCCTTGAGAATTCTGGAAGGGAGATTGCAGAGGAGGAACTGAAGAGGGTGCATGTCGGGGCAGAGGAGGAGGGGGGCGGTCGATGATGGGGCAGAAGAGGGTGAAAGTTTAGTATGGATGGTGAAGTTCCTTTCAATGGCTATGTTGAAGTAATGGTCAGAGAGGGCTTCACACAGTGCTTGGGAAACAGGGGATGGAGAGGAAGAGCAGAAAGAGGGTCTTGAACTCAGTGATGAACTTGTGAAGTTCATTGCCTAGGTTGTTTGCATTGGCAATTCGGGAGATGTAGAAGGTGTGTTTGGCTCTCCTAATTTCAAATATGTAGGCTCTTGTGTGTCTAGCAAGTGTGGCTTATATTGGGCAGAAGTGCTGGTCTGCCAATGATGTTCCAGGCGATGGTTGAGGTTTTTGAGGGATTTGAGGCAAGAGCTGAACCACCTAGGCAAAGGACCTGGGCGGTTGGGTGGTGGTTTTGTGGGGGTTAAGGGAGATAGAGCATCAGAGAGCCATTTGTCGAAATGGCTGTGGAGGGCGTTCCTCCTCGGAGGGGCTGATTGGGAAGGGAGGAGAATCGATTCGGACAGATGGTTACTTTGTTCCATAGTGGGATCCTCGGTGAGCTGGCAGGGGGGGACTCAGGGAGTGGGTGTGGGGCTGATAAGAAGATAGCAGAGTGATCAGTCCAGATGAGGGGGCAGGTGAGAGGGGATGAGATCAGGGTTGACGAGCTGAACACTAGATCTAAGGTATGACTTGCAATGTGCCTGGGCCCTGATATGAGTTGGGTCATATTGAGGGCTTCCAAGTTGTCAAGGAGATGGCGAGTCATGGGTCTGGAGGGGGTTTCAAACCAGATGTTTAGACCACCAAAAACGGTAAGCGTGAGATAAGAGATCAAGATGGGTGTTACCGAGTCTCATAGAGTCTGAGAAGGTTCTGTTACAGTCCGGAGGTCTGTAAAGGAGGAGGAAAACTGAGGGAGAAGGTGGGAGATGGTTGCAATTTGACAAGCAGGGATTCGCCGTCATCACTGCAGGGTTGTTTTTCAACGTGTAAGGTTGTTTCTCCTTGTCTCGGGAGGATAGCTCTGGGGCAGCGTGCTCGCCTTGGAAGCAAGACGACGCAGAGCAATCCATCCAGGTTCGATCCTCAGATCTGTGCTTACACACCTCCTAGGTATTAAACGTGTTATAAATAACCAATTACAATTACAAATTACAGTGAGGTGAGGTTTGTGGAGAATGGCTATTCCACCTGCTCTACTGGCTGTGTTGTGGGTGATCCGGGAGTAGCCTGGAGGGACGGCCTCGTGTGTAGAAGGGAGGAAGTTGTCAGAGAACCATGTTTCAGTGATAAAAAAGGTATCTGGGATCTCATCTGCTGACTAATCTGGCTTTGATGAGGATGCAAGAGAGGGGTTGTGGGGTGCAATCTCCTGAGGATGGGGAGGACTTATGGAGGAAGATGCTGTGGGTAGGGGGGGAGTGGAGTTACAAAGGGAGAGGAAGAGAGGATGGATACGGTTGAGCATGAGGAGGGAGGGGGTCGGATTGTAGAAAAGTGGTGAGAAATGGGGTTACAGGAGCAGAAGGGGGAGTGGAGGGGCAGGTGGCGGCTGCAAGAAGGAGGTCTTCTATGCCTGAGCCGAGGTGAAGGTGTCAAATGTGTATGAGTGAGGGTGGGGAGGACTGTAGGGTCTGGTGTTTTGACCAAGGATGAGTAGGCTGCTCTTAAGGAAGTGAAAGTTGAGTGCCTGGAAGGACAGGCTTGGGCTGGGAGAGGGGTTGTGGAGGGTGTGGGTTGGGGGGCGATGGGAGATGGTGAGGGACTTTTGGTTACTTGTTTGTGTGTCTAAAGACAAGCTATTGGCAGCAATTATATTTTTGCCATTTTTGCATTACTTATAGTGTGCAAATTTGTGTTTACCACATATGGCTACTAAATGCAGCTAGTTCCCTATAATGGTCATACTACAGGATTTTAGTCTTTTGTTTGGCCAGATTGCTGTTTGGCCTTCTTCCTGCTTTGCTAGGCCAAGAAATCGCACATAAGGTCATGCACTTGCCTGGGAAAGTTGCAGCCTTCGTGGGCTGGTGAGGTCTTTGTGTGTGGCTCAGAAAGGGGGTGGGACGGTCTGGTCCCATTCCACATTCCTGGAACTAGAGAGTGTAGGTGTGGGCAATGAGTGAAACCAATAATTGTCCCTGAGTGGACAACTACTGGCTGTTTGAATGGTGTAGATCCTTACCATTAGTGGGCTTGGACTTGCTTTCAGGCTGGATTTTGGATAAGAAGGGGATTCCTGCAGCCATTTCTTCAGATCAACATTGGAGCCAAGAATCCTTCGTAGAAGTGCAACAGACTGAATAGCTGAAGAAGACTCCTGAACCGACCCAGCATCCCTTCCTGCATCTGGCCTGGTGAAGCATGTTGGACTACCTGATCTGTGAAGGCCCTGAGCAGTGCTTCCAACCCTGGACTGGTGTGAAGAACCAGTCTCAACATGTTTGAGCATCCAGCTGTCCTCTGCCTTCGGAAGTGTCCCTGGACCACCCATGGACTGTCCAGCACTCCAGTTGGATCCCTCACTAGAACAGTTGCCGTTCTGCATCAGGATCTTTGGTGGTTGCCAGCGTCTGCTGTTAGCCACCTTCCTGCCATATTTCAGCCTCCCAACCTCAAGGGATCCTGTCCTGGAAGGAATTCTACAACCGGGACTTGAAGGACCCCTGCCATCGTCTGTGTGGTGGCTGTCACTGGAACTCGCCTTCTACCTTCCTGCAAAGTGTCCTGAAGAGGGATGCATCGCAGCATTCTGCATTTCTCCATCACCAAGGGTTGCACTATGCTTCTGGACCCCTGACTGCAAGAATCCTTGCACCCACAGCTCCTGGGCACCTCGCACCGGAACCAACTGTGGGAAATCCAACCTCCAGCAACCCCAAGTCGACCCATCCAGTCATCTAGTTAAATCGGAGTCATGGGGGCAAGTAAACACAAAACAGCATTTGCCTCCCCCTGTCCTTCATAGAATAACATTGAGAACAAGTCTCTTTGTATCCTTCCATCCCACTGCTTTTTGTTCGAACCAGAGTAGTGAAATCTGAAAGATAAAAACACATATTACTTATCCAGTAACTTTGTTGCCTCTTGTTTTGAGCAATCACCAATACAAGTAATTTACCTGCTACTGATATATTCTGGAGCAGAAGCATTGTGACATTTGGGCACAAGGCCCCACTCTTCTTAGGGATGGGACTGCTGAAGCTAGGGAATATCACTTGTGACTTGGTTCCATCTTACTGCCTCACTTTACTTACCTCTTTTGTTGATTTAAATCATTGATTGCATTTTAAGAACTTGGGTGGACTGCACATGATGAACATTACATACCTGTTGCATTCCGAAGGTTGATCTGTGTTCTGCTTAGTGTGTCTGTTAGGCAGTTGTGTTCCCCTGAACAATGTTGATATGAGGAAAATTCCTTTGGCGGCACCATTTTTAGGTTTTCTGAACTAGTCTGGACATATTTAGAGAGTGTGTCTTGCCCCGTTGGTTGATGTAAAACATGGTGGTTTTGCTGTCTGGTATAATTGGTACACTTTCCCTGTTTCCACCTACAGGGTGGTATATATAATACAAAATACCATTAACCACCATTTCCTTTAAATTACATTATGTGACAAACCTCGGCTAACGACAATGGAGAGTTACTTGCTAAATACTGAAAATCATGAATGTTTTCAGGTTATAGGAAGCTCTTTCAGGAATGCTGAATAAACAGTACATGTATAGTAACTTTTCAGTCACTATAGTGGCATGGTAGTTTAGTTTAGTTTATTATTTGATAATGCGCTCCAAACCCAGGGCTACCCGGGCGCAGCAGTTACAAGAATACTTAAGCTTAGTTACATACAATAATGTTAATGTTAATGTTAAAGGACATTTGTACCGCGCACTATCACCACCATAGTGGTCCCTTGGCGCTCTGGCAGCTCTGAAAAGGGAGAGGGGGGGTTGAGTTAGTGGGAGGAAGCAGGGAAAATGCAAGAGAGCAGTGATGTGCTGTTGGCGGCCTCAGCCCGGTGGGTCCGTTGGCTGGGCCTGGGGTGTTTGCGGCTGGTAGTCGTCGTGTGCTGTTGTGCAGGGCTATGTGTGTTTTGTTTTGTTGTTGCAATGCAGTGAAGTTTGTGCGGTTTGTTGTGCTGTAGGTTTTGGTTGTGTTTGGTTTTGAGTTTGAGAGGTGTATGCAGAAAGGGAAGTTGTTAGTAGGGTTGGTTAGTTTGCATCTCTATCCTGAATAGAAGCGCTCGGCTTGCGTAGTCTCCCCTGTTGCGGCTCTGTCCTGATCTGAGTCTGACTGGTCTACAGGTTCCTTACTCCTCTGGCCCCCACCTCTAACATGCTCTCTCGTGGCTCCCCTTATCCTCCATTTAGACTTTAGTGGCCAGTGCATCTGCTAATGACAACCTCTCAGGTAGTGTGGGGATTGTCAATGTCTCTATAATTCCACCCCAACGTGGTACTTGGCGGTAATTAAATAACGGTGCGGGCGAAGGAGTTGGTGGGATTGTCTGGGTCAGTTGACTCAATCTCCGTGTGTGCTGCCTGCGTTCCTGTCTATCTGATGTCACCCGTCCAGCTGCCGTGGGCTTTACTCTCCCCGGTCAGGGATGTCTGTGTCTTTTCGATTTAGTTATCCTTTTTTACCAGTTACGTTTTTCAGGTTTAGTCTGTGGTGTTGTAGAGCCAGGTTTTTTTGTGATTTCCTGAATTTTAGGTGATTTTCAGTGTTTCTTATTTCCTTTGGGATGTTGTTCCAGGTTTTTGCGGCTAAGTGGTAGAAGGAGGTGCCTCCAAGTTTTTTCTTGAGGTATGGTTTGAGTTCTAGGCGGATTTCGTTGCTCGATCGGAGGGTTCTCGTTGGTTTGTAGACTGTTATTTTCTTTTGTAGGAATTCTGCTCCTTGTCCACTGATTGCCCTGTGCGTTATGCACATTGTTTTGAAGGTGATGCAATGTTTAACTGGGAGCTGGGGTTTTTAGGGCTGGAGGGATGCAATCTCTTCTGGATAGTTTGAGGAGTAGTCTTGCTGCTGCATTTTGGAGCCGTTGCATTTTCTTCAGGAGGTATTCAGGTATTCCGAGGTAGAGGCTGTTTGCATAGTCCATTTTAGACATGATTAGGGCGACGATGGTGAGTGTTTTGTGCGCAAAGGAGAGGAAAGGTAGAATTCTTCTTGCCGTCCGGAGGAGGAAAAAGCATTTCTTCACTGTTGCATAAAGAAGATACAGGAAAGGTGTTCTTAACAATTTAACAAGCAGGTATATGGGTATAGGAGGAGGGGTGTTCCTCTACAATGAGGAAGTCAGATCAGGGATCAGGAGTGACATAACAGTTATTCGCAGTGGTTGGTCAGTGGTGAATCCAGGCCGAGAGAATTAGTTGGTTAGTTGTCGTTAGACCAGAGCCACGTGGCGTCTAAAACTCGGTTATGGTAGGTTGGCTCTCAATGCAGGGGGGAGGGCGTTCCATGCACAGGCAGCTTTCACAGGGAAGCTGGCTCCGCCTTTTTTCTTTAGTTTGAATTTGGGAATTTCAAGTAGGAGGTGGTTAGATGCTCTAGTGTGTTATGTGAAGGATTTTCTATTTAGTCTAGCCGAAATGTAAGGAGGAACAGTGTTGTTCAGTCCTTTATGGGTGAGGGATAATGTTTTTAGGAGGACTCTGTCGCTAATTTTTAACCAGTGATGATCTTTCCTAGTGTTGGAGATGTGTGCTCTACGGGGTATGTCCAGAGCTGCTCTAAGGGCATTATTTTGTAGTGTTTGCATTTTGTTTATAAAAGGGCATTACAGTAGTCTAATTTAGAGATTACTAGGGCGTTAGCTAACGTAATGCAGTTGGTTTTGGAGAGGTAAGGTCTGTAAGCCCTGATTAATTTGCAAGTGTCGGCCGTAGAGGATGCAAGGGCGTTAGTTTGTTTTTTGAGCGATAGTGTGGTATCCAGGTAGAAACCTAAAGTTTTTACCTCAGTTGCCACTTTGATTATGTTGCCATCAATATTAAAGGCACAGTAGTTGGGGCTAAGTTTTTTAAGGTTGGAGTCGGAACCCAGGATCAGTATCTCTGTTTTGTCGTCATTCAGGCAGAGGCCGTGGGGCGCCATCCATGCCTGAATGAGGAGATGCATTTTATTTACTAGAGGTGTATCTTTGACAAAGTTGCCAGAAATGGTATGAGGATCTGTGTATCGTCCGCATAATTGGTGTATGTTATCCCCAGTCTGTCAAGTTTGTCGAAGAGTGCCTTAGTGAAGATATTGTACATTGTGGGGGAGACATATGAACCTTGTGGTACACCACAGGTGATATGTATTGGGTCCGCGGAAACTGAAGGGGAGAACACTCTCATCGTCTGGTTGGCCAGGAAGGATTCTACCCAATCTATCGCTTCACTTGAGAAGTAGGCGGCAGACGCTAGGTGGTTGCATAATACTGCATGGTCCACCAAGTGAAAGGCCGGCGATAAGTCAAGGAGGAGGAGCATAGCTGTTTTACCTTTATCCTTCAACTCGTCGATTTGAGTCTTAAGGTCAATTAGGGCCGTTTCAGTGCCGTGTAGTGGTCTGAAACCAGATTGGCGCGATCCCAGTGATTGGTTCGTCACTAGATAGTTTTGTATCTGGAGGTAAGCTACTCTGTCGATAATTTTAAGGAGAAATGGTACTGTGGTGATGGGCCTATAGTTAGTGGGGATGGCTGGGTCAAGGGTCTGTTTTTTAAGGAGGGGCAATACCCAAGATTCTTTGAGGTTGGTGGGTACAGTGCTAGTTCTAAAGGATGCGTTAATTAACTTAGCTATGAATGGTGCTAGGTCTCTAGCTGCGTCCTTGATGATTGTGCAGGGCAGCTGTCGCCTTGACAATTAGAAGGTTTCAGGGAGGATATCACTTTTTCAGTTTCCACTATGGATATGTTGGTGAATCTGAATGGTTCACAATTGAATTGGGTGGCTGTACTAGGTGTATCAGGCAGTTGGGTGTTCTGAGTTGCAGTGGCGCTCAGTGAAGCTTTTTTCTTTGCGATTTTAGATTGAAGAGTTGTAAATTTGTTGGCTAGGGCATTTTGAATACTCGTGCACCATTGTTTGTCCTTAGGAACATTGTCAATGGGAGCGATCGGACTTTCCATTTCCCGAAGGATGGAGAAGAGTTCTTTCGAGTTGGAATTCGCTTTGCTGATTCTTTCGTTGAATGTGTCTTTTTTAGTTTGGATTATTTCCTTCTTATAGTGTTTGGCAAGGTTGTCGAGTAGTGTTTTATTCTCAATTGACGGTGTGTGCCTCCAAATAGCTTGTAGTTTGCGTTTTTGGGTTTGTAGTTCTTTGAGATGGGGGGTGAACCATGAGTTAAGGTGGGCTTTTCGTTTACTTTTGCGTTCTTTGATAGGGGCGATGGCATCCAAAGCTTTGGACATAGTATTGTCAAATGTCTCAACTAGCGTATTGGGGTTGGTGTTGGTGTAGTGAGCGATCACATTCACACACGTGAACCTTGATCCCCAGCTATTTGCCTTACCTGTCAAATATAACTCCCTCTAGCGATTTAAATGGGCCGGTCATACCCGGCCTTCAGTACTTGACAATCTGAGTGACTGAACTTCTCAAAGCCAAAAAGACAGTACCACTTCTGAACTAAATGGCGAGATGAAAGTGAAAGCATTTCATTTAACGGCATCACAATAAAGTACTAAGTTCATGCATACGTTGCTGTTATAAATTGCATTCTCCCTCCTCCTCTCTCCCACACCCGCAGTGTCCATAATGGCTCCTTCAAGGTCAACCCTGCAGAACAAAAGGAGAGACAGACATGCAGTTCCAGAGCTGCCAGCATCGTAGGTGTGGAGCTCCATTTTGCTAATTGGGCTCTACCTGTTACCAATGGGGTCCATTGAGAGTTTTCATATGGAGCACCGATTGATTTGGAAAGCCTGAGCAATTACATTTTTTGAACATGTTCTTTGTTGTTAGGAGTCATTTTCTAATATGTAAATGTTTATGTAATTGGAACTTTGTGTGAGGAATTCAACCATCCGCATGGTGGGTGTGCGCTCGCCTGGGCTTTTTTGAAATTTTAAATGAAATTGAATGATGGTAGATCAACTTTTGGAAAATGGGTGGGGCTAATTCACACACATTTTCCTATGCTCACTGCAGAACATATACATAGACCCGTGTACTCTGGGTGGACACAGCCTACAGGCGCTGTTACCCCTGTGTCATATTTAGTTGGAATATAACAGCCAAGAGTACATGAATGCATCTCAGAAGGGGAAGGGAAAAACCTTCCTCCTGCCATGGTCAGCCTAATTATCTAATAATGGCTCCATGGACCCGCCCTGCCCTTTGTAAGCTGCTGGTGGCAGCTTTGCATACTAATCAAAGTTAATTCTAACAGGCCCATCGGGGGCCTGGTCGTAGGACTAACAATGGACAGGAAAACCTGAACAACCTTTGATCTGCACAGTGTTAACCCGAAGCCAGCTCCTGCATCTCAGTATCAATGGCAGTGACCTGTCATGTCTGGGGCTATGTATTTACAGTAGTCATCCCCACAGGGGGGCCC
The DNA here is from genome assembly GCF_040938575.1 of Ambystoma mexicanum. Lineage (NCBI taxonomy): Eukaryota > Metazoa > Chordata > Amphibia > Caudata > Ambystomatidae > Ambystoma > Ambystoma mexicanum. The sequence continues at coordinate 157,305,341 of NC_090937.1, forward strand.
CATTCAAAAGGTACAAGTATGTGGTTTGGTGGCGACCAAAAGTCTGCTCCGTCCACAACTTCGAGGGAAACTTGCCGGTTTAATCAGTACCCGCAGAGAGCTCAATTAACCAGAGAGACCCTTTGATCCACAACAGACAGGAAGATGGGTAGGACTTAGTATTACATGTTTTCACCCCTTTACCATTTGTGTTGCAAATCACTCTTGTTATGACCTCAGTCAGACGGGAGATGTTGGTGGGGACCCAGGATTCGTTCATTAAGGTAGGCTTATCCTACACCAATCACTGGGTCCCATTTGGCTTCAAAAGAGGGTTGAGCCCCTCTTTTGGCAGATCATCTGAGGACTTTGCAAGGAGTAGCAAGTAGAAGACCCTCCAGCAGCTCCAGAACCGGTACCCAGCCAGCACACAGTATGCCCTGCCAGACTCTGCAGCAAGCTTCCTAGGTGGGAAGTGCCAGAGAGTCTCTGAACCAAACCCAGGACAAGGTCAGTGCCTGCAACACCCTCCTCAGATTTGCGCCGTCCGCCTTAAAGGACGACACAAGGCCAGTGGCGAAGCTAGGAGGAGTGCATCAACAAGCATGAACCAGCATCCGCCTTAAAGACATTTTCGTGCCAGTTGAGCCCCTCGAGCTGCAACCGCTGACTGATGCCACGCCGCAGTCGCTAACACCACCTGAGACGCCTCGACCAGTGCTTCAGACCCGTCAAACAGCACTGAGACAACGATTCCTAACCCTGATCCACCGTGTAGGCCAGCCTGCAGCCGTCCGTCCAGCCTCACTCTCCGAACTGCCTGCTAATTGATACCGGCCGCTATCTCCCATCTTGAACTGTGTCGCAGGAGCTGCAAAGTGCTCTGAAACCGATTTGACCCTGTCGAGCACGAAGAACACAAGTACAAGGAACATTGTGGTTCTGTCCCCCTAGTCCTTCCCTGAAGGCACCTAGTGATATTTTACGACCCATTGCTCCCTTCGTGCTGAAACCAAGTATCCTTGAACTATTGCGATTAATTACTTTACTGACTACCCACCTGTCAGTATACAGACGACATCCCCTTTCCTTCTTGAAACTGTCTGTACTCTGCATTCCTTAACAGGGTGTGTTGTATTTTGTAGTGTGTTAGAACTGTCTGTTGAATAAAAATAAAGTAGACATTTTTATACATCCTTGACTAGATGGTCCCTTTTATAATCGGGTAATAACTGTATTTTAGGTGTGTTGCAACTAACCAACAATCCACTACCTTGCAGAGATCAGTCTGCTGTTCCGTCCACGTTACCAAAATTGGACAAGGAGGTTTATAATTTGCTTGCGTTTCCAATCTGTTCAGATCCCTTCTGGTGTACTACAGGTGTGGGGCTGATTGATGATTTAGAAACCAATATGTTTAGAAACCAATATTCAACCCTGGACCACTGGTGCCCCAGAAGTTGACTCGTCGCACTGGGATAAAGGTTTCGGATGGAAAACCCACACACATCAGCAGTTTCCTACCAAATTCCATACAAATAATTACACAATGAAATCGAACGCTAATAAAACTCCCCTTTTTCAGCTCGGTTTACTTCAATAAAGTCTGCTAGCTCGACGTGCAAAAAAGAAAGTCTTGCTTTATATGGCTATTCAAATGTTCTTAACACAATGCATAACAACAAATTGGAAGTTTGTGTAAAAGAATCCCAAATTCAATGCTTAACCGAAGTGTGTGATCCATGGGAAATAGTTTGATTTCACTGTGCATTCAATGCTTGCACAAATTGGGAGTTCTCAAAGCCTGCCATCTTTTGTACATCACAATACTGGTGTAAATACATGCAAAATCGATCTGTTATTCATAAGCATCTTTCAGAGGCTGACAGAATCAAATTTAAAGTTAATGGGCCTCATTAGGACTCTGGCGCTAAACCATGGTGCTATTAGCACCATGGTCCATGCCGGAGTCTGCCATGGCGGAATGGGGAATTACCACCCCATTCCGAGGTTGGTGGGGCGGTAATTCCCCATGCTGCCATGGCCCTTCCCCATTTTTGCCCCATAGGGCTCAATGAGAATGGGGAAGGCGCTAATTACGGAACCACCTTTGGTTGGTTTGTGCTCCCTCGCTATGCTCGCACGCTCTGGCATTTTTGTGGGAAATGATAACACCCATTCAATTAAAAAAATACCCAATCGCCAGTGGTTGAGTGGCTAGTGGGTGAATGAGTATGAATGTGTGTGTGCAAGGCTGGGGCCCAGGCAAGCGGCATTGGAGAATGGATGTTTTCTTACATGTTTTACTGGTGTTTCTGGGCAAAGTCAACTTGATGATTGTTATCAAATGGAGGAAGGCTTGGGGTGGTGGTTTATAGCACAATGGGGAGGCAGACTGGACATTCTATTTCTTTGGCATGTCATTTTTAACTCGCATAAGGGGCAAGGCCAAAATGATGTGTGTTCTTATCCAAGGAAGGCCTGAGCACATATGCAGTAAGCAAGTAAATGTTTTCTTACTGTGGCATAGCATGTTTTTCTGGTGTTAAAGGCAAAGTCAACATGATGAGATGAGTGTTCTTAGATGTTGGATGGCGGTATAAGTGCAGCTAGACAAGGACATTGTTTCTTACTGTGGCATTGCATGTTTTACTGGTATTGAGGGTAAAGTAAATAAGAGTATTCTTACATGGTGGTACAGGGGTTGGGCAAGCATTTGTGCAGCAGCAATAACAGAAACCTCTGGGTATTAAGCACGTTATAAATGACCTATCATGTCATGTCAACATGTTTTCTTCTTCAAACCATTCCTTTTAGGACACTGTTTGAATGGTAACTGAGGGTGAGTTTTTTGACAAAGTGTGATTCAAATTGTGTATTTGAAATAATATTTATTCAGCAACACTGATCAAAACTACAAGCCTTAGAGTGAATTAACTCATTAAACAGGCTCAAATTGGCAAAAAGATTGCCCACTTAGACCAAAAAACTGGCCCACACCAGCATTTTGTGTTATCCGGTTCGGCCATGGGCCTTTTGCCCTATAGGCCAGTCCGAGCCTGGATAATGGCACAGCATGAACAGGCATTCTTATGGTATCATCACTGTGCATAATATCATTGGCCACGCAGATAGTTGACTGGTCCATTTGGGTGTCAGGACCCAGGGGCCATGTGCAGTCCCCTAGTTTCTATGCTAGGTGAAAGGTTTCAGTGTTGATTAAAACGCATACTTGTGAGGTAGTCCTGGCCCAGCCTGGAGTGATGCACTGCCCGTGCTTTGTTTCAGGGCTTAGGGCGACGAGGGCCTCATCATGGCTCACAGAGGGGCCCCCACATTTTGTGTTATGCCACTGTGAAAGGCGCTATACAAATTTGTATTTGTATTTGTTTATTTATAACGCGCAGACCATCAGGCCCGGGGGCATCAGGGCGCAATTTGTACAGGGTTGCAAGAAAAGAACATACAGGGAGATAAATTACAATAAAAGTATACCAATACAGCATAATAACAATCTTAATAATTACAAATATTACAGATGGTACAGTATCCCTAGGCTCCGCAGAGGAAGTATCCCTGAGGTAGTTGGGAAGGTAGCAGACCGGAAATCGTGCAGGGGAACAGGCGGGTTGGGTAAGTAGGACCGATGTCTAACACAACTATTGCTGGTCAAAGAGCCAAGATTTGGTTTTATTCTTGAAGGTGTTGAAGGAGTCTTCAGCTCTGATGGTAGCGGGGAGGGTGTTCCAAAGTTTGGAGGCTAGGACAGGGAAGCGCTAGTGCCTCCCGCTTTTTGGAGCTTAAACCTAGGGATAGTAAGGCAGTGGGCCTCATTCCGAGTACGGCGCTTACCAATGGCGCTATTAACGCCTTGGTTGACGCCGTACCCGGACCGGCAGCGCCTTGGTGGATGGCGGAATTACCGCCCCATTCCAAGGTTGGCGGGGCGGTAATTCCCCATTCACCAAGGCTCTTCCCCATTCCCAAATGAGCCCCCATAGGGCTCAATGGGAATGGGGAAGATGCAAATAACGGTGACCGTTCATTACGGTCACCGTTATTGGCTTGGAGGCCCCTTTGCGCCCTCGACTTTAACACCTGCTCAAAGCAGGCGTTAAGGGCGAGGGCGCAAAGGGAACCTCGGAGTATGGCGGTAAGGGATTACCGCCACCGGTCTCGTTACCGGTGGCCGCTATCCCTTACCGCCATACTCGGAATGAGGCCCAGTGAGCCTGAGCAATTCTTAGTGGTCGGGCAGTGGAGTGGCGCGAAAGCCGACTGCAGAGATAGATCGGAGCCTTGTTGGCTATGCATTTGTGCGTGAGGGCAAGCGTTTTTAGGGAAATTCTCTGCTTCACGGGTAACCACTTAAGGCTAGTTCTGGCTTCTGAGATGTGGTGGTTACGAGGGATGTTCAGAACCGCTCGAATTGCATTGTTCTGGGTGGTTTGGAGTTTGGACAGGTTTTCTTGGCTGGTGCCTAAATATAGAGCACTGCAGTAATCTATTTTTGCCATGATAAGTGTTCTCGCTAGTGTGACGCTATTGTGGGTGGTGAGGAATGGTCTGCAAGCTGAAATGAGTTTGCACGTGTAGGCGGAGGTGGACCTGACTGCATTAGTTTGTCTTGAAAAGGATAAGGTGGAATCCAGGTAAAAGCCTAGTGTTTTAGTGTCTTCCGAGACTTGTATGGAGTTGCCGTCTATGATGAATGACTGATAGGATGGCTCAAGTTTGCTCAGGCGTTGTGATGTACCCAGGATAAGTAGCTCCGTCTTATCGTCGTTCAGACATAGCTGGTGCTGGGCCATCCAGGCTTGGATGACCAAGTAGACGTCATTGAGGGCCTTGGTGTCAGCAAGATAATCACCCGAGATGGGAATGAGTATCTGGGTGTCGTCCGCATAGTTGGTGTAGGAGACACCCAGATAATCAAGCACATCAAAGAGTGGTTTCGTAAAGATATTGTAAAGAGTAGGTGACACGCAAGAGCCCTGAGGAACACCGCAATGAATAGGGGAGGGAACTGCGGCAGCGGAGGGTGCAAAGACCCTCATAGATCTGTTGCTCAGGAAGGATTTGATCCAGGCCGCTGCGGAGGGAGAGAAGTTGGCAGCAGAGTGGAGGTGCCTGCAAAGGATCTGGTGGTTAACCAAATCAAATGCGGCGGAAAGGTCGAGGAGTAATAGCATTGCTAATTTGCCCTTGTCCTTCAGGACTTCGATCTGGGTTTTTAGGTCTAATAGAGCCGTTTCGGTCCCATGTCTGGGCCGAAATCCGGATTGTCGTAGACCTAACAGATTGTTTGATTCAAGGTAGATTTGGATCTGCAGGTAAGCTGCACGGTCCAGTATCTTCAGCAGAAATGGTACTGTAGTAATAGGTCGGAAGTTCGTAGGTATGCTTGGGTCAAGGGAAGGTTTTTTTAGTAGCGGGATCACCCAGGCGTCTTTAAGGTTGTCCGGGACAATACCTGTTTCAAAGGATGAGTTAATGAAGGCTGTAATGAATGGGGCAAGGTCATGGGCGGAGTCCTTAATGATGGGAGCTGGGCACGGGTCACCTTGGCAGTTGGATGGTTTCATCCTGAGGATGATGTTTTCTACTTCGATGACAGTGAGAGGTGCAAAGGTGAAGGGTTTGATGTTGGCAGAGTTGGAGAGGGTGGGCCTAGTAGGGGAGAATGAGCGATTGTCACGCCTCAGGCAGTCCTGCTTATCTTTTATTTTAGATTGGAGCATAGAGATTTTGTTTAGGAGGGCTGTTTGAATGTTGGCACACCATTTGCTGTCTTTCGTGCAAGTGTCTGGTGGGGAGAGTGGGGTTTCGAGCTCTTTTAGGACTCTAAAGAGTTCCTTGGAATTAGAGTTGGCTTGTATGATACGATTATTAAGCGATTCTTTTTTAGCAATGATGATGGCGTCTTTATAAGTGAGGGAGGCGAGGAGGAAGCCGTCTTTCTGCTCATCAGATGGATGGCTTTTCCACCGGTTTTCCGCGCAGCGTTTGGCTTTGCGGAGGATTCTTAGCTGTGGAGTGAACCATGAGTTGAGATGTGCTCGTGGTTTAGCCTTTCTAGGTTTAATTGGTGCTATGGTGTCAATAGCCGTGAGCATCGTTTGGTTGTAGATGTCTGCTAGGGAGGTGGGATCAGAGCAGGCGTTGGTCGCCGCATTAAGAGAGGGGAGTAACAGTGGGAGGAGTTGTTCTCTTGTTATATTTTTTTTATTGCGGGTGGGGAGGGCTGGGGCTATGGGTGTAGGGGCTCGCGGGGTAGCTTCAATGTTAAATGTTATGATGTGATGGTCAGACCATAAGCATGGGGAGTTATTGAGGACCTGGATGTTGCAGTTGGAACCGGCTAACCAATCGATGGTCCTGCCTTTGATATGGGTCGGTTCTTGTATGTACAAGGTGAGGACAAGGTCAGTAAGAGCATACTCCAGATCAGTTGCTACAGGATCCTTAGGGTCGCCGCGACCAAGATTGAGGTCACCTAAGATTATTGTTTCGGAGTTGTTTTTTGTATTGTCAAGAAGAAGAGTGGAAATTTCACTGACAAAGGTGGGTGCCGGCCCTGGGGGCCTGTAGATAAGGTGAAGGGTGGCCGTTTGGTTAGGTGTTAGTAGTAATTTGATTGTCAGCAGTTCAGCTGATTCGAGTTTGGAGTCGGATACCACTCTTAGGTCAAGGGAGTTTTTGTGGATGAATGCCACGCCGCCACCTCTAGTATGGGCAGAGGAGCGGTCACAGCGTGTGATGCCATAGTCAGGCGGTAAGGCCAAGGATAGAGAAGGGCCAGAGGCTGCATGTAGCCAGGTTTCGGATATGGCAATGAAGTCAAGGTCGGCAGTAGTGATAAGGTCGGCTATGTCAAGAGCGTGTGCTGAGAGGGATCTAGCATTGATGAGGGCACCCTTGAACACAGGCAATTTAATCCCTGTGGTCTTAGTTTTGCAAGTGGCGGTGGGCGAAGGCGGGCTGGGTGGTGTGTGTGTGGCTTGCTTAGTGGTGTTGGTGCGTGAAGGACGAATGCGGAATCTGGTGCCTAGTCTCTTGTTCCTGAGAGTGAGGGGGCAAGGTTGGTTAGGGGTTGGTTTTGTGGCAAAGTGTTTGAGCCAGAGAGCTGGGTCATTAAGGTATTGGTTAATCTGGTTGCAGGGGTGGTGAGCGTCAACGGTAGTTGCTGAGGGACTCGTTGAGGGTGTCAAAGTCATGGTGGGTGACGCTGGGTCACGTAGGTAAGGGCAGGCCAGGTTATTAACCTCAAAGGTAGGAGTGGTTGACTTGGGTGGTTGAGTGAATAGGGCATCCATCCTCGCCGAGGGTAGAGGGCAGGAGCCCCCCCTCCCATCCCTGAAGCTGCTCCACGCACATGGAGTGCATTGCAGAACCATCGCCGGCACCATAGAAGGGCCTGCCTGACCCTGTCCTCAAAGGTGCCTGACTCCCGCATGCCGGGCGCCGCGCGGCACGAAAGCGAGGCTGATCCTCGCTTGAAGCAGTGTAAAACTGCATTCATCCGCCGGTAGGCGGAACCGCCGGTGGCCAGCACGCAGGCCACACAAAGGCCTGTTCCTGCGCCTGTTACGCGCATGGGAGCGTGGCGTGGCCACCCCCCCTGCTCAATTTAAACTTCCCCGACCGCCTTCCGCAAAGTCCGAGGCAAGCTATTGGAACCAAGTATCCAAATATCTCCATACATACAAGGAGTACCTACTGTAAGTACTTTGCCCCTGTCCTTGTTCCTATTACCGACATTGCAATGATACGACTCCCCCTCAGTCGGCTTTACCTGTACTCCATTTACTACGTGGACCGTCATTTCAAGGAGTATAATCACGCATGCCAGTACCGGGGACACTACTGTAGGCATGTACTTTGAGCCACTATTATTTGAATGTGTTTCAGGCCACCCTCGAAACTCTCGAACCTTAGAATATCATAAGTATTTTGTGCCTTATGCTCACTAGTAGACCCCCTTATAACTGTATTGTGCCTCATGGTCGCTTACAGACCATTTCAATTGTGTTGCCTTAAGGTCGCTTACAGACCATTTCAATTGTGCTGTGCCTTATGGTCGCTTACAGACCATTTCAATTGTGTTGTGCCTTAAGGTCGCTTACAGACCATTTCAATTGTGTTGTGCCTTAAGGTCGCTTACAGACCATTTCAATTGTGTTGTGCCTTAAGGTCGCTTACAGACCATTTCAATTGTGGTGTGCCTTAAGGTCGCTTACAGACCATTTCAATTATGGTGTGCCTTAAGGTCACTTACAGACCATTTCAATTGTGGTGTGCCTTAAGGTCGCTTACAGACCATTTCAATTGTGTTGTGCCTTAAGGTCGCTTACAGACCATCTTAATTGTAATGTACCCTATGGTAGCCCACTGACCACTTCAACGGTGTTGAGCCTTAAGGGCGCTTCAAATTGTATTGTGCCGTACCTGACTTGGGTCACGTCTAATCTAGGTTTACCACTGCCCTGGGTGACATCCTGCGATTACGCTAATCTAGGGCTGCCCTGACCTTTGCATTCCAGCCATTGGGTTATCCCTATCTAGGTGCCCAGGCTTCCAGCCATACCATAGCAACCTCACCCCCTTCCATTATCTCACCAGTCCCACTCAAGGAGACCCTATCTTGTCCCTGTCAACAAGCTCATAGGGAACCTATTCTGGCAGCCAGCACCACCATCATGCACATCAGCATGCGCCTTCTATTGCACCACCTCCTAACCACACAAATGACAAAATAAATCAATGAATGAATGAATGAATGTGAAAACCTTGGGACTAGCCTTACAGTTTTATTGTCAGGATTCTCCTGCCTGGTCGAGGTCACCACAGTTCCCTGCTTGCAGGACGGCAGTGGCAGTCTCTGTGGACACTGCAATATCTCTACAGTATCTCTTTTCCCCATGTTAACACAGCACCATCTCCACTATGCTCCCTGGCCGCTCCATTGGCCGCATCAGACCTTCTCCAAAATGGCCGCCTTGAACTCCACTTCACATATCGTTACGGCGAATCCGACAACATAAGAAGGGTTACTGGCAAAAGATTGGTGTCTTGCAAACATCTGCAGACATCTATTTCCAAGTTAAGAACTTCTTGTGTATTAGGTATTTAGTGTTTAGTTTATTTCTGTTGGACTCCCATTTACAGAGAAATGCCTTAGGGCTTTTTTAGTTGGAATGGCTGAGTAGAGTAACTAAGGACTTCCAGTAAAGTTTCCACGATTCTGCTTTCCCATTCCCAGGTAAACCGCATTCATAAAGAGGGAAGGGAGACTTGCCTATATTCTGTACCCTTCAAACGTATTGTATTTTGTTGTTTCTTCCAGTCATTACTATCACATCTCATCCTCAGAATACCACGTCTGTTGTTCCCGCACTTTCTACTTCATAGGAGAGCACAGAACATCACATCTCCTGTCCTAAAGCCCCCCACACTTGTCGATGAAGGCAAACTCGAAGCTCTGTTACTATATCAGAGTGCTCTGTTTGCTTTCCTCTCCGAGAGGTATTCACTGCATGGTTCCTGAGAGTCCAGGTTAGTGATCTTGGTTTACAATCTGGCAGATTGCAAGACCACAGTACTCTCCCAGACCATAGATACTATGATTAAGGGATTGACGGTGCCTTGCATAAACTACAGGCCGAGGTCACCACCTCTTGACAAGAGAATGCCGTCCTATACCAAGCAGTAACGGTCTTGCAAGGAAAGGTAGAAGGTATGACCGATAAAACACTTGTAGTCATCACCCACTGGAGATCAGTTACAGGAAGCGGTCATTCTGGCAGTCGGGGTACAGTGGGGGACAACTGCTCTGCACTGACTCCAGCTACACTACAACCGCCAGGGTTGAGCCCAAACATCCCCTCTCCTCCGATGCCCATGAAATACGGTGGAGAACCTAGGGAATTCAAAACTTCTTGACCCAATGCATATACATTTATTGAATCGCCCCCCACTGTACAATTCTAGTCAAGCTAACGTCTCCTTTATTCTGCTAAACTGAGAGATACATGAATTAGCCTGGGTAACACCCCTAATAGGTAACAATGACCCCTTGTTACAGAATTACAGGAAGCATTTCGATCCATGTTTGATCGTCATTATGCTACCCAGTCGATCAGAAATGAATTGATAGACCTACGGCAAGGCAATAAGGACTTGTTAACGTATATAACCTAATCCAAAATCTCACAGGGCAAATCACGTGGCCTGACAAAGTCCAACTAACATTGTTCGATAAAGGGTTGAGAGAAGATATCAATGATACTCTCAGCCAGATCGTTCACCCCACTACGGAACCCAAGAAGTACATCATGCTGGTAGTACAATTAGATCAGCAATGGGGAGAGAGGAAGGGTGAGAGAAGGTCTACAGAGTGGAAACGCAGCCCCTTCCGGGCTGACACACCTCCACCTCCATTGGAAAGCGAACCCATGCAACTGGGTAGTACTCAAGGGCCTGTACCCCCTGCCGAATGGGAACGAATAAGGAAAAGAAATCTTTGTTATTATTGCAGGGATCCCGGACAATCAGTATGGAAATGCCCCAATAGACCTACCGGAGGTGCAGGAAATAAAAGGACTTGACTATCCAAAGGGAGCAGATGATGAGTCTAAGGCAGTTTTTTGCCCTTTAAATCGAATGACTCCTCCATTACACAGCATTTCATCATCAAAATCCTGCTTAAAGACCCCACACATATATGGGGGAGTATCTGGCTATGATAGACAGCAGAGACACGGGCAACTTCATTAACCTTAGATTTGCCGCATCACAGAATATTCCATTAATCAAAAAAACACATGGTGAACCAATTATCTCTGTTGATGGATCAACGTTAACCTCCAGCCTATTACTCACCCAAACCACCCCCTTGCATATGATGTGCTCTAAAAGACATAAAGAAATTCTGTCTTTTGACGCTATTTCAGTTCCCAACTTTCAGATCATCTTGGGTATTCCATGGCTTGTATTCCACAAACCCATCATCGATTCGAGGCAAAGAGTACTATCGTGTTCGGGTGTATTTGTATTTATTTTAAATGTATATAGCACCTTAATCCAAAGTGCTGTACATAGAAACAAACCGTTACAATAATATGATGTTTTAGCAAAATCAGTCAGTTACATCAACCATGCTGGAGTAGATGCGACTTGAGCGATTTACCAAACACAGAATAGACAGAGATACATTGTAAAGAAAGAGGAAGAGGATTCCAGTACAAAGGGGCAAGAAGAGACAATGTGCGAAAATGGTGACGATGCACATGGAGGATGAGGAACTACAAGGAGGAATTGAGAACTAGAAAGGAGAGAACGAGAGAGAGTATAGAACGAAACCAGAGACAAGAGATAGTCAGGAGCAAGACCATGTAGAGATTTGAAAACAAGACACAAAGGGCCTCATTACACGGACGGCGGTGGACCAAGGTGCTGTTAGCACCTTGGTCCATGCCGGTAAAATACCGGCACCGCCTTGGAGGAAAGGGGAATTACCGCCCTATTCCAAGGTTGGTGGTGCAGTAATTCCCCCTTCCCCCATTGCCCTTCCCCATTCCCATTTTTGCCCCATAGGGCATAATGGGAATGGGGAAGGTGCTAATTACGGCACCGCAAATTGCGGTACCGTAATTAGCTCCGTGGTCCCTTTGCGAGTTGGTTTTGAACGCCTGCAAAAAGCAGGCGTTAAAGTCTCCAACCCGCAAATGGACCTCGTGGTAACGCGGTAAGGGTTAACAGTCACCAGTACCATTAACGGTGACCGTTAACCCTTACCGCCGTCCGTGTAATGAGGCCCAAAATGTTTTATTTGAGTTCAGCTTGAAAAGAAAGCCAGCCAAGAATGAAAAGATAAGAAGAAATGGAATCACGTGGGGCCAAACAAAAAAGTACACAAAGGCATTAAAAACAGATTTCAGGGGAGCAAGTCATGTTAGTGGGACACCGAAGAGTGCAGTAGAACAGTAAACAAGGTGTGAGAAAATTAAGGAACAAATCAGTATCTTAGCAGCATCAAAAGTCAGGAGGGAACAGACTTCTCTAATGTTATATAAGTGAAAACGACAGGCATGCGAAGATATAGAAATGTCATGTTTAAAAGATAAAGCAGTGTCAAAGTAAAGTCCCAGATTATGAGCAGTAGATGAAATAGGAAGCTGAGAGGGAGGGAGGAGATTAAAAGGAGGAGGTAGAGGAGAATCAAATACATTAGAAGGGAAGAAAAGAACTTCAGTTTTGTTAGTGTTAAGTATAAGATAATGAGAAGACATCCAGGATTTAATAGCAAGCAGACAAGAAGACAGTTGAGTGTGTATATCTGATGAAAAGGAAGAAAATGATAGAAGAAGCTGAGTGTCATCAGCATAGAGATGATGTGATAGACCAATGGAAGAAATTACTTCAGGCAGTGGTGAAGTATTGCGAGAAAAAAGGAAAGGACCAAGAACAGATCCTTGAGGAACACCGTGAGCTAGAGAAAAAGAGTGAGAGGTTGACTCCCAGCCCAGGAAACTCAAAAAGTCCTTTGGTACAAATACGACCTAAACCAAGAAAGAACAGAACCAGAAAAAACAAAGGATGAGAGAGAAGCTAGTAGAAGTGAGTGATCAACCAAGTCGATGGCAGTGGATAGGTCTAATAAAAGAAGAAAGGAGGAGTGCTTAGAGTAAAGTTCTGTAAGTAAAGAATTCAGAACTGAGAGAAGAGCCGTTTCAGTAGAATGCATGGGATGGAATCCTGACTGAAACCCAAGCAGAAAAGAGGTATTGGACACAAAAGTAGAAACTTGAGAGTAGACAAGGTGTTCTAGAAGTTTAGAAAAATAAGGTGAGAGAAATTGGACAAACGTTAGATGAAAGAGAGGGATAAGCAAAAGGCTTTTTTAGAATAAGAATAACTGAAGCATGTTTAAAGGATGGTAGAAAAGTAGAGGTCAGGAGACAAGTGCTGAAAAAGGACGTGAGGTAAGAAAGGAGGGAGGGATACATTTCTGGAATAAGAACAGAAGGAATAGGATTAGTGGGGGCAGCAGTTGGGTGAGCCTGAGTCAGAAAAGGAGATATCTCCTCATTAGTAATAGGAGAAAAACAAATAATAGAGGCAGTAGGAAATGGAGTGGGAGGAAGATGTACTGTTTGAGTAGAAGAAGAAGAAGAATCGATGGTGAAGCAAAGAGAAGCCACCTTTGAAGAGAAAAATAAAGTCAGTTCAGAAGCTGACGGAGTAGAATTGACTGAATACTCTAGAATAGGGGGAGAATGGAGACGAGAAAATGTTTCGAAGAGGTGCCTGGGATGTGATGATTGTGCGTGAAGAAGGTCAGAAAAATAGGAACATCTAGCAAAAAGAAGACAATCATCGTAAAAGGCATGATATGATGAATATGAGTTATAATCACCCACAGACTTAGATTTAAGCCAGCGTCTCTCAAGACGACGGAGAACACAACACATGGACTGAAGGTGAGTGGAAAGCCAGTGCTGTGAAGGTTTTCAAGATGGGTAGAAAACAGAGGAAGGATAGAGACTATCAAGAGATCAAGAAATTGAAGAAAAGAGAGCAGCATCTGTCTTGTCAGTGCACAAGGCTGCAAATGTAGAATGAGAATGTAGGGCAGAGATACATGATGAAATAAAAAGTGGGGTGTTGAAACTTCACAGATCACGCCGACGAAATGGAAGAGGGGAGCGGCAAGAAATAAGTGAGACTGGAGGTGTGGGGGAAAAATTGAAACAGAAAGAAAGTGATGATCAGAAAGATAAACAGGGAGAGATGAGACCGAGGAGGTGGACAAAGGGGTGGAAGTAAAAATAAGATCAAGACAAGAACCAGAGATGTGTGAAGAAGGTGTAGAAAGCACAGAAAGAAAGTAAGAATCAAGAAAAGCAAGACATGGAAGAGGAGTGTGAACAGAAGAAAGATGAAGAATACAATTCTCTCAGAGTATAAGAGGAGTAGTAGACTTAAGAGTAGTGGAAAGAAGATTGTCAATGTGTACACAGAATGAACAAAGGGCCCCGGGAGGGCGGGGGGATATATGAGTAGGAACGAAATAGAGTAAAGCTTAGAAAAAGTTTTGAAAGAAAATTTGAAAGAAGAAAAACTGGGAAAGGGAGAAGAAGAAGGAACAGTTGTGGAACATGAACGATCTAAGATGCCAATGCCTCCACCACGAGCAGCGGAGTGCGGGGTATGACAAAAGGAAGTCTGAGAAGTAGTCAAAGATGCAGGAATATTAATATTATATGAAGGTATCCAAGTTTCAGTAATACAGAGAAAGTGCAAATGCAGTCTTATAAATAGGTCAAGTACTGAGGAAGACTTGTTGCAAAGAGGTCTTGTATTCCATAAACCCAGGTCAACATGATCGGTGTTAACAATGCAAGGAGGGTAGGTAAGATTTTAGTAGTTCCAAGAGGCAGTAAATCATGAGACATCCGAGCAAACTGTTGGTGGCATTAAGTTTATTGACATAATTGGCTGAAAATTATCGCCATAAAACGGAGACGACTATGAGAACCAGATGTACAGGCTGTGCTGGCGATGGAAGAACAGGCCAGGCTGCCATGAGCCGCCATGGGAGACCTAATATGTAGGTAGGTAGTAGGGCTAGGAAACCTGCTCTACGGTGCTCCCATCCATGGACAGCCGCAGACAGCAGGCAGGCTTTGCCTGACTTCGCCTGGGCTTTGACCAGGCAGGATGTGATGTAGGAATATCCAGTATGTCTGGGCCGCTGGATTGGGCTGGGTGGGGAGGTGGGCTACTTATGTCATGCTGCCATGGAAACCAGAGGTCCGCTGACAGCACCAGAAGGAGCGAGCAAGAAATGAAGGCCGTACAGCAGTACGGGAGAGTAACAGTCAGTATGCAGCTCTCAGAATCAGTTCACATGCTGCCTCACAAGCGATGTGGTCAACAGTTATTCTCTCACTGCAGACAGCAGGCAAACTTTAATGCAATCGCTGCCCTTTAAGTTGTCAACAACCAATTCAGGATTCGTTAATACCTCCTTCTGCAGCTAGCACAAAAATTCCAGGTCTTCTATCAGAATATCAAGACTTCTAAGACATTTTTCATTCCTATCAAAGCCAATAGCCTACCACCACATCGACCCTGTGATTGTCAGATCAAACTCCATCCAGGAGTGGCTATTCCTTAAGGAAGAACTTATGCTCTAACTGAAAAAGAAAACCCGGTTCTTAAAAATTACATAGAGGACAACCTAAAAAAAGGATTCACTTGTAACTCCACCTCCCCTGCATGGACATCAATTTTTTTATACCAAAGAAGGATAAACCAGAATTATGACTGTGTGTGGACACTGCCAACTAAACTATGTCACTATTAAGAATAGATACCCCCTGCCGTTAATCCAAGTCTTGATTGATCAAGCATGCTGCAGCAAAATAGATTTAAAACTAGACCTCAGAGCTGCATACAATCTAGTTCGAATCGCCAAGGGGGAAGAATGAAAAACAGCCTTTCACACTAAGTTTGGTCATTACCAATACCAGATTATGCCGTTTTGGCTTTGTAATGCATCAGCAACATTCCACTTCTTTTGAAATTATATCTTCCGGGGCGTCTTGGACATTTTTGTGGTCATCTATTTTGGAAACATCCTAGTTTTTTCCCCGTCATTGGTGGAACATATAAGACATTTAAGAATCATTCTCAATATATTAAGGAAGAACCGTTGTGTGCAAAGGCGTCTAAGTGTTTGTTCTATCAAGAACGTGTGGCTTATCTGGGGTACGTCTTGTCCCCCAATCAAGTAGAGATGGATCCATGGAAAAATTGCCCTTTGCTAGATTGGCCGGTTCCCACTACCACAAAAGAACTTCAAAGATTCCTAGGGTTCGCCAATTTTATAAAGTAGGTTCATTCCTACCTATTTCCAAATTCTGCTCCCATTTAAACACTTCTAAGGAAAGAAAAGAAGTTCCACTGGGATGATCTCACTCAAGGCGCATTTGATAGGTTAAAGATAGCATTCACCACAGCACCAGTGCTATGGTTACCGTATCCCTCAAAACCATACATAGGTGAGGCAGATGTATTCGATCATGCCTTAGGGCTGTGTTGTCTCAGAAAGACACGCTATCTGAACAGAACCATCCGACTGCTTATCATTCAAGAAAACTCAACACTGCCGAATTGAACTACAGCATATTCGATAAGGAATTACTGGCCATCAAAAAAGCCTTTATTACAAGGAGGCATTATCTCAAAGGTGTCAATCATCCAGTACTGTTGACATCGGATCATAAAAACCTGGAGTTCCTCAAAACAGCCAGAGCCATTAACCAGGATGCAGAATTGGTGGATCCACTTTTTCTTTTGTTTCAATTTTCAAGTCACTTTCAAACCTGGTATCTTAAACACAAAGACAGATGCTCTCTCTCTCATAAAATTCCCAAAGCACAGAACAGATCCAAGGTATACCTTTTGTTACTCCCAAACAGGTTCTGGCCCTCCACGTCATGGACTTGTCTGTATTTGAAAATGCATTGTGGAATAGCTACACCGATCAACAGAAAAGGACGTTTCTACAAGGAAATCCACAGCACCTTGAACATCATGGATTGTTGTTCAGCGATAAGAAACTATGGTTACCAACCATACCTGCCCAAACCTTGCTATTACTATGGTGTTGTGGCGTTTGGGGAGCCGGACACTCTGAGACAAAAAAGACCATGGAAAAAGTCAAAATGTATGGTTGGTGGAAGGGATGGTAGGCTGATGTTTCTGATTTCATCCGGGGTTGCAGTGTTTGTGCCAGATTCAAGGTACCTCGCCGTAAGACTAGGGCCTCATCACGAGTTGGGTGGTAATGCCAGCGCTATTAGCGCCGGCGCTAATAGCCCTACTGCGAACCCCCCGGCGCTAATAGCACCGGATCACAGGTTTGGCGGAACGGCTATTGCCCATTCCTCATTGAGCCCATTCGGGAATTCCCCATTCCCCATTGGGTTCAATGGGGAAATTTCGCGCTCATACCACCGGCGGATTTCCCGCCGGTGGTAAGAGCGCAAACTTTCGGCGGATTTCCCCTCAGCTCAGAGCTGGGGAGAAATCCGCCAAGGCCATGATGTGGCAAACTTTTAAATGTGGCAGTAATAGCGCTACCGCCACATTTAAGGGTTACCGCCATACTAGTGATGAGGCCCAATGTGTCTTCTCCAGCCTATGCCTATAGCTTCTGGACCATAGCATATGTACTCGATGGATTTCATCACCGATCTACTTCCCATCCAGTAAAATTACTTCCATCTTTACAGAAGTAGATTGTTTCACTAACGCTAAAATGGCTCATTTCATTGCACTTCCCAGGGTTCCTTCTGCTTCTGTCTAGCCCAATTGTTTATGACTCATGTGTTCAATCTCCATGGATTCCCAGAGTTCATCATCACTGATCAGGGTACACAGTTCATATCACACTTCTGGAGAGAGCTCAGCAAACTGCTAGGAATCCAACTACGATATTCATCTGCTTACCACCCTCAAAGCGATGGTCAAATGGAAAGAGCAAATCCGGTCAACGGACAGTATCTCTGTTGTTATGCCACAGATCAAAGCACAAATTGGGTTGCTTTATTGCCCTTAGCAGAATTCTTGTATAATGACTCCCATCATGCTTCTGTTCTGGACACTCCTTTCCATTCATCTTATGGGTTTTATCCGGTGTCCCTTCCAGTCACCACCCTTACAGACTCCCCCATCCCAGCAGCAGCTGAGAGACTGAAATGGTTACAGCATGGGTTTAAAAGAAACCATGGTACACCTTTGTCATGCACAGGAGGTAACAAAGAGGCATGTGGATTCCAAAAGATGTGCTGCTCCTCCCTACAGGGAAGATGACCTAGTCTGGTTGTCCACCAAACATATTCAGATACCCTCCTGTGGGAACAAATGGAAACCCAAATACATAGGTCCTTTTCCTATCAAACAGATCATCAACCCTGCTGCAATGGAACTAACACTCACGACTCACTATCGGGTTCATCCTATTTTTCATGTCAAAGCCCATGACCATCTCCTAGAAATATGGCACCCGTCAACTACTCTGTCCCCCCTGCAGTTGGGCCTCAAGAGAATTATGAAGTCTGGATGATCCTGGATTCTTGACGTCAGGGTAGATCGGTTCAGTATCTGATTGACTGGGTAGGTTATGGTTCTGAAGACCACACTTGGTTGTCTTTTAGGGATGTGTTTGATCTTGTTTTACTTGCGAGGTTCCACTACAAACACCCAGATAAGCCTGGGGGTAGGAATCCCAGTCCTCTGTTGGGTGGGAGAGGTGTTAGAAGGAGGCATGTTGTCAGGATTCTCCTGCCTGGAAGTGGTCACAACACTTCCCTGCTTCCAGGACAACTGTGGCAGCCTGTGTGGACACAGCGATCTCTCGATGTTATCTCTTTTCCACATGTTCCGATGGCTGCTATGTGGCAACAACACAGCACAATCTCAATTATGCTCCCTACCCACACCAAGATGCCTCTCCATTGGCTGCATCGGACCTTCTCCAAAATGGCCACCTTGAACTCAGCTTTGCGTAGCGTTACAGCAAACCCGACAACAGAAGAAGGGTTACTGGCAACAGCGTGGCGTCTTGCAAACATCCATTTCCAGGACCCAGAAACTTGTGGAACATCATCTACAGACATCTATTTACAGGTTAAGGTCTTCATGTGTATTAGTTATTTAGTAGGTATAATTTCTTTTGGGGCTACCCTTTACAGTAAATTGCCTTCGGCTTTTTTAGTTGGAATGGCTGAGTTACTAAACACTTCCAGTAAAGTTTCCACAATTCTGCTTTCCCATTCGCAGGTAAACCACAATCATATAGAGGGAAAGGAGACTTGCCTATAATCTGTACCCTTCAACCTCATTGTATTTTGTTGTCTCTTCCAGTCCTTACCCTCACATCCCAGCCTCAGAATACCATGTCTGTTGTTCCCACGCTTTTTACTTCTTAGGAGAGGACAGAATATCCCCTCCCCTGTCCTAAAGCCCCCACACTTGGGGAGGAAGGGGAACTCAAAGCTATGTTACTATATCAGAGGGTTACATGTCTTTATACCGACACATATATCAAGTATTTTATAACGAAAACCTGTATACTGAAATGCATCTTTTTGGGGGGTTCCCCCCAAAACCCATGTTTACTGCCCTTAAAACCCCACCCCAAAAATTTCTCCCAAAAATGTAACCCTTTACCCCACCCAAAAATACATTCGGTATACAGGTTTTTGTTATAAAGTACTCAATATATGTGCGCTTCAATATAACATTTTTTATATAAACACTGCATACCTATCAGACTGTTCCATTCGCTTTCCTCTCTGAGAAGTACTCACTGCATGGTTCCTGAGAGCCCAGGTTAGTGATCCTGGTTTACAATCTGCCATTCGTACTTCAAAGTGCACCTATCCCTGCATCTGTGAAATGAAAATTCACTGAGCAAATAATTCAAAACGTTGGGATCAGAATAAAAGTCATGAGACATCCAGCATCGTTGAGCTGTACACTGACGCCATTTCCTTTTTAGTTTGGGCTATTAGGTGGTGCTGAAAGTGCTACTTTTAAGCTAAAACTATTGTCATTAAAATAAGAGCTTTAACATAAGTGTTTCAAATATGGGCTTTGAATGAGGGTCTGTAATCCTTTTCCAATGGAGATCACATTTGAGGAGGGATACACAGTTGAATACCCTCCCATTTTTTGCCCCTAGCCATGCTAATACCTATGGCTAATTCAACCCATTCTTGCCCATCTTGGACCTCTTTGATCTCTTTGGGCTCTCTAATGAAGCTCCCTGGAAACAAGCCGAAACCAGCGGCCATCTTTGAATAGGAAAGATACCATGCATCGTCCAAATAAGATGATACATTGAATCATGTGAGTATAATCTTTTTTTAAATAGCTAAAGTAATTTACAATGCTTTCGACAGCAGTCATTATTTCTGTCCTTTCTGCCTATGGCTAATCCCACCCATTCCAGCCCATCTCTGAATTCTTGGAGCTCTTTAAGCTTTTCTTTGGAGGCAGCCATCTTGGATGACTGTCTCTAGGGAAGCTCTCTGGAAACAAGCCCAAACTAGCGGCCATCGTTGAATAGGAAAGTCACCATGCATCTTCCAAATAAAATGATATATTGAATCATGGGTCTATAATCTTTTTTTTAAATAGCTAAAGTAATTTACAATACTTTCGACAGCAGTAATTATTTCTGTCCTTTCTGCATTTAATTACCTTGTTTTATTTTAATATATCAAGGACTGTTGCTCGTCCTTTATCAATTAGTTTTAATTTGTATCAATTTGTATCAATGTCTTAAAACACAAAAGCGAGCAAAATACTGCGAACACACAGAGGACAATGCTAACACGAGCAATGTCCTCTTTGTGTTCATGGGATTTCACTTGCACTTCGGATATCTAGCTCCCCGCTGCCGGCAATGTGGTTCACGGATTTTGAGCACTGTCCTCTTTGTGTTTGCAGCATTTTGTTCACAAATCAAATTGTAAACTGAAATGCCAAATATATAAATACTTATGTGAACCAAAAATAGTATGACAGTAACTTTGTTTTCCCTATTTGGCCCGAAGAATACAAGTATGTGAATGCAAAATGATGTCACCCTAAAAATGTTCAATGCTTTATGCAGCTTTTCAGTCAAGCCATAAAGACACACGAAAACAAACCTGTATGGCAATGCTATCTGTTAGTAAACATTATGGGCCTGATTTGAGAAAACAAATCAATGGGAAAATCAATGTCAATGCTTACAGAATAAATTAACTGCTTGTCGAAATGCCTTCTTACCACTTGGAAACTGTCATTTAAACATTCCACCTGCTTGAGAAATGGTAAGCAAGCATTTATGTTGGTTTAGGGCAATTTTGACCTTGATTGGTGGCTCCCCTTTGCTCAGAAAGTGAGTCTCCTGGCTGGGGTGGCTTTTCACCTGTTCTGAAGTGCAAAGACCACATAACAGAGATGTAAGATGTGGCTGGTGAGTATTACAGGTAGGGCAGGGCTGCCCTAGGGACATGTTTGCAAGTTACGCTTGAATTTGTGTATCATTGATTAGCCACCTCCTTGATTGAAACATAACAGAGCTTTAAATGTTCATCTTCCCTTCCCCACCCGGTGAGCAAGATGTGTTTCCACCAAATGACTCTGAGAACGCTAGGAAGTCATGAGGTTGAAGTCTTGTTGTGTCTTCACCTGAAGACACAGGAGACTTGAACTCTCCTCCAATACCCTCCACGGGATAGTACAACAGAATGCCAGTAAGTGTGCAGGCTCAGCTCACTTTAAGTATTTCTGGGTCAACCAAAGGTGGTTACTTGGCCATTCTATGATTAAGCTAGGTTTTACGCCAGTTATCTGCACTAACAAACTGCGGTGAGACCTGGGTGTCTCTCAATGCGCCCCCCCCAATCTTATTGGCTTGCTTGTGCAGCAATGGTCTCTGGTGTAGCGCTTTCCTGGAAGGGACACTCTTAAAGCAGGCACTACATGCATCTTCTTCTCTCCTTGGCAGGAGAACACTCAGGAGCTCACGGTTGCTTGTTTCCAGTCAGCAGGCATCGCTGGCTAATCTGGGGGCTTTCCAGCCTTTTAGGCTCATGTCCAACCCACTTAACAGCAGGACAGGAATGCTGCACGGTCTCTCTGCACCTTCGCTGCTCCACTCCCAGGCTGCATCCCGATAAGTGGACATACATAGATTAAGGACAACCAACATTGGACATTTTGTAAGTGCAGGTAGGCAGTACAGCCAACGGGGCTTAGGATGTGACCATGATGGGTGAAGGGATAGAGTGGAGGCAGAGGAAGTGAGTGACAGAGGCAGGTTAGCGGCGAGGGAAAAATGTTAGCTTTGATAGCTATGATAGATGGCTGGGATGAGTGAATGCTTCTGACTGACTACTGTAAGGAACTCATGGTGGCAACAGTAAAGACAGACACAAGTGATGATAGTTCAAGGGTGTTAATTCAAACTGTAAATGCAGGGTGGAGAAACACCTAACCTAAAACAAATCTAAGATGGGAGCAAGCGTCGACCATCAAATGAAAATAAGGCAGCCTTGTGGTGTTGGAGTGTCAAAATAAAAGGGCCTATACTAAAAAAAAACAATTGCAATTCCTTACAACTAATTACAGAAAGAGTGTGCGATAGGGTTTTCAATAAAGAAAGAAGTGTTCACAAATAATAAGTCAGGATGTGATTTCCAGTGGTCTCCTTTCCCCATGTTTTTAGCACGGGACAAGGTGGGACTTTGGAGCACAGCACACACTCGAGCCAACTCAGCACCAGGCAACAGTTCTGTACCAGCTATCGGGTTGTTCACGGTTAAGCCTCCTTTCAATAAAAGTCTCTTGCTATCGAGGTCCTGATGCATTCAATAAACAAACACAAAGTTCTGTTCCACATATACTTTGGGTGACAGCTTCACTCCTGAGTCCCCCTCTTCCGGGCACAGACCCTTCACCAGTAGTATTCCACAAAACAAGCAAACAGTTCCTTTTTTCTCAATGAACTTTGGGTGATGAGTTTCCACCGCTGGATCTCCCTCGGCCAGGCTTGGACCCAACTGACAAGGGGGACAATCCACTTTCCCTGGTCTTGCATTCACAAATCTTAATGTCTTTTTAAACAGTTGTTCGGGCTTTGCTCCTGGTTGCCGGCTTCCCTCTGCCGGGTTCACTCTTGCTAACTTTTCCAAACAGTTCACTGTGCACACCCCTTGGTCTAGTTCACTCCGCTCAACACACTATTCTGGTTGTCAGCTTCCCTTTGCTGGGTTCACTCTCACCAACCTTTACCAACAGTTCACTACAGGACTTTATACATCGCCCCTTTTTCTTTGCATCCCTCCGCTGGGTTCACTCTTGCCAACTTTACGAAAAACACAGTTCATTATGGTTTCACCATGCAGGATTCATTATTCTTCTTCACAACCATCTGTCGGTCAAAGACTTTCGACAGTACAGAGGATTTTACAAGACCCCTGTATGACCACTTTGACCTCGACTTTCTCCTCGACTCACTGGCTGTGATGAACCGCGTGGCTTTATTCTCCTCCGAGTCGAGGTTGGTACCACGGACACCAGCGTCTCTCCCCGGCTTGGTTATCAGTGGAAGAGGGTCTTGTGTACCATTGATATCTGCTGCAACACACGCTGGCCTTTGTCCGCGGTCTTATGTTTCCATCTGCGAAGGTTTCGCGGGCCTTCATAGGAAAGGCTAAGGTCACTTCTCTCCTCTCGGTATTCGCCGTCTTTCTCCTGCTCTTGAACTGCCATGCTGAGTTATCTCTCACGTTGTGTGCTCTGCCTTGCTCGTCCTGTGCTCTCGTGCTCCACCTTTTATCCCTGTAGGGAAGAGAAAGGGCCATCAGGTGTGTGTAATTCTAGTTAATTTCCTGACTTTGCCTGACCCTTGTACTGGGACATGTCAGGTAAACAGCTCTGGTGTTAGTACGTTGTCTTCCGTGTTATACAAAAGTGTTTGTGTCGGAAAAGGGCGGGGGGGGGGTGTTTTGGAATATCCTACATGGTAGGATGGGAAAATGTGTTGAAAGAAGGGTATACCACATCTCACCCACTGATGTCCCACTCCCCAACGACCCCCCATCCAGGTGATCCTCCCTCACTGGTCAAACCCCAGGAACTGGAACCAACAGCAATGGCCGTGTCCTGGCTGCCTGGATGACAGATCCCCTGGGACTAGCCAGGGATACACTGTCAGGCTTCTCACACTACTATTTTCTTTCTTTTTAGTAGCAGAGAGCTGAAACCTATGTTTTTCTTGCAGTCGCAGCGTCACACGCTCTTTTGGTTGCTAGCTTATGTTGCAGAGCCCAGAACTGATTACTTCAAGTTGCAGGTGCTTCCGTTTTGGTGCATTTTGTTGCATCTCTTAGGATTGTGTGATTAGCATATGTTGGAGATGACACAAAGCTTGTAGGTGTTTGGTTATGTGCCTACCCATTGATTGATTATGTGTATAAATTATTAGTCATTTCGCAGGCACTGCTTTTAGATAGCCACAAAAGCCCAAACTGTTGGCATTGCCAATGCTTGTTCTGAAAGGCAGACACAGAACCATAAATATGTTCTAAACTGCGCAGTTGCACATTAGCAAGTAGCTCCTCACTGTTCACCTGCTGGCATCTGAGAATTGGCCCTGCTTCTGCTGCGACCTCTTCTATTTTTCATAAAAGCCTCAGTGGGCAATGGGTTCATTCAGTGTGGAAATAGTGAAGTGACAAATTCCCAAATAAGGAAATCAAAAAGACGAAAAATATTAACACCAACAATGAGGAGAAATAGAAAGCAACACAATTGCAAAATCGATCAAAAAATCATACTCCCTAAAAAATAGCAACAGCAAATGCAGTAGGCCTGGCTTTGACAAAGAGTTTGTCTGTGAGCGAGGGAGAGAGCAGGGTTAGGGTACAGAATTGGGAGGAGACCTGGGGAATGGAGAAACAATGGACAGGGGCATTAGGTACACTGTCAGCAATAGAACGAGCACTGGGAGAGGCCACAATTTCGACAGAGGGTGGGGAGAATCAGAAGAGGCATTGAGAGACCACTGGGGCAGAAGGAGCTCTGGAAAGGGCAGGAATAACAGTGGCGGTGCTGTGCAAAGTTTGGATAGAGATCTGCAATGAAGATGCACAAGAGGTGAAGGAATATTGGGAGACTAACAGCAGTGCAGGAGTGACAGGGCAATGAACACTGGGGTGCTGGTTCTGTTGACACACTGAATCGTTATTTAATGTAAGGGATAGTACTTATTAAGTGCCCCATCACCTCCAAAGCACCGAGGGAATGGAGAAATGGGCAGTGGCGCCACGAAAATATTTCCATAGGGGTGGCCCACTGGAAATCTTGGGGTAGCACACCAAAACAAACACATAGAGGCAGGCAGGCTGGTGGTGGGCCAGCGTTTTTATAAGGGTGACCATTGCCCTTCTTGGCCACTCATTGTTGGAGATGAGATGAGTACAAACATTGGTGCATGTTTTGGGCTGGCCAAGGGTGTCAGGAGCACCTGGAGTCAAGCATGATGAGGAGGCATGAGAGAGGAAGGAGAACAGATGGTTCGGGCCCACTGGGACATTAACTAAACAATTAACTGTGGGTCAAAAATAACACTCAATTTCCCAAACCCTGAATGCGCCCAAAGCAACGCGGGAGGGTTGGCATTGGGAACAGTGGTCCGAAGGGGGGTACCCAGGGAAGGTGTACCTGCTGAGAGAAGACAACACACCGGGGAGGATGGAGCACTAGGGTGGTATAGAGCATGTGGGATGGCACTGGGGAGAGCAAATTGAAAAACATGGGTGAAGGTGCGGGGCGGGTCACTTACCTGACCAAGTTCTGTCTTTCTTTATGTGAGGGACAGCAGGTGTTACTCTGGGAGTTGTTATGTTATAAACATGCTTACCATTTTTTATTGGCTGGCAGTTCCATGGCGTCCCTTGTGGAACATGAAAAATATACTTAGCTACAAATTACACAAATAACTCACAAGGAATGTCTCCTCCCTAACACCTGGGTCCATACAACATCCACCCCCCACTATACATGAGATGAGACTGGGTGATCTGATCCTACTGTTTACACCCCTGGTTACCTGTAGACCCCATTGCTGACTAATGCCCTCTCTCCCCTGTTAGATCCCCACTCCGTTGTTTCTCTGCTCTCTAACCTTATTTTTTTTATTTATTGTACATTTTTAAGGTGCTTATACAACAAGTAAATTGTGTTTCGAAGTGCCCACAGGGCAACAGGGAGGGAACATGGGAATGAAAACAACATAACAATGAAAGCTAGGGGCGGACCTACTAGGCCTTCTGAGAATTCAGAACATGTATGTGTGGGGGGACAGAGGGATGAGGGAGTGGGGGATAAGTCCTAGGTGTATCAATTGGGAAGTGCTAGGGAGTGAGCAGATGTAAATGCATAGGTGGAGTGGTCAGCTGCCTATACATTAGTAAGTGCATGTCTGTGGTGACACAGGCCAGTGAGTGCCAGGCAAAGTGCTGGGGGGGCAGGGGCTGTAGGCAATTGGTGTGGGAGGCCAGGCACCAATCTCAGCAAAAGTGGGATTTAACAGAGGAGGGGGTGAAGGGAAGTAGGAAGTGAAAAGTTTTGAGAAGCTTCCGGAATTTGAGGCAATCCGGCTCAAGAAGAAGAGGAACAAGAAGGCTGTTCTGTAGGACGGAGCCTGCTGAGGAAAGAGACCAGCCACCAGCTTGCTGTTTAGCTAAGTGCTTAACACACAGAGGGTTGGTGCCGGAGGAACGTAAAGATGTGGATGGAGAGTATTTAGTGAGAGCTAGTTGTAGATAGCTTGGTCCCCAGCCTCAGACAGCCTTGTGGATGATGCAGAGGGAATTGAATTTGATCCCTTACAGCAACCGGGAGCCAGTGGAGAGTTTTTAGGGCTGGAGAGATGCGGTCCCTGGGCTTGAGGCCAAGGATACGTCTTGCAGCCCTATTCTGGATTAGATGGATAGGTCATAGAGAAGAAGAGGGCAGATTAAGGAAAAGACTATTGCAGTAGTCTAGCCTAGAGAGAACCAGAGCTATAGAGACATTGAGCTTCTGGTGGAAAGTGAGGAAAGGAGGGACACCGCAAGTGGAGATAGAAGTGGGGGCGTAGAAAGAGCCCAGAATAACCTGGGACCGAAGGTCACTAAGGAAGGAAGTCAGCCAGTCCAGTGTCTGCTCTGAAATACCTAGGGTATTGTGGAGCCGTTTTAAGAGGATGGAGTGGCTGACCATATAAAATGCAGAGGAGCGATCAAGTAGAATGAGAACATCTGGAAGGTTGGTATCAAGAGATGTAAGCAGTTCCTCACAGGTTTTCAGAAGAGCAGTTTCCGTGCCTCTGGATGCTCGGAATCCAGATTGATGGTCATAGAGGAATCCAAAACGTTTGGTGTGCTGGGTCAGTTGGGGGAAGACCAGCTTCTCCAAGAGTTTCCCAAGGAAGGGGGTGATAGATATGGGGCAGTAGTTGGCTGGACAAGACGGGTCTGCAGAAGGCTTTTTCAGGAGGGGGGGCACAAAGGATTGCTTGAGGGAGGAGGGAAAAGATCCAGTAGTAAATGAGTGGTTGCAGAAATCGAGTGCAGGTGCAAGGGAACCAATGTTGTCCTTAATTGTTCTGGAGGAGCAGAGGGTGAACCATTTTGGAAGAGACCTGCATGGAGTGGACAACTATGGTGACCCCATCAGGTGTGGTAGGAGGGAAGGAAGAGAGAATGACAGAGGGAGGATGGAAGGCAATAGGAGTCAAGGAGGTGGGGGAGAGGGATGCATGGGTGTTCAGGATGTCCTGAGTTTTTTCAGTGAAGTGTGTGGCCAGGGTGTTGCAAAGGACCTGGGGGAGAAGGGGTGAGGACGAGACTCCGAGGGGTTGGCGATAGGCCAGTTTGTCAGAGGGTGAGCTTTAGGTCTGCCACTTCCATTCCACAGCTCTGCACTTGCGTTTCAGGGGTGCAAGTTCTGAGTTATACCAGGTTTTACTCTTTGAGGCATGTTTCAGGCGGATCCTCATAACTGGCGCAAGAATGGCAAGAGTATCAGTAATGGCAAGATGGAGGTTACTGAGTGCAGAGTCAGATGTAGAGTCTGGAGTGGGTAGAGAGGGGCGGACGAAGGTAGATGCAAAGGCAGCCATGGACATTGGTTTCAGCGGACAGATGTTCGTGAGAATGGTCTGACCAGGAGAGTGGGGTGATCAGCAGGGAGGAGAGTGAGAGATCAGTGTGGATGAAGGCATCATGAGTGTGGCCTGCTGAGTGGGTAGGATCAGAAGGGAGAATGGAGAGGAGAGTGAGGTGCACAGGTCATGGAAGAGAGTGGATGCTGTAACGGAGTCAAGGTGGATGTTAAAATCACCCAGGAGAAGGAGTTTAGTGCTGGTTGTGAGGCGAGTGGAGGAGAAATCAGCCCATTGAGAGAGGTACAGGGTGGTAGAGCCAGGTGGCCTGTAGATGGTAGCAATGGTCAGAGAGGAGGTGGGTGAGATGACCAACTTGCAAACCAGGCTCTCGAAGGAAGAGTAGGACTGGGTGGGTATGAGGGAAGAAGGGACCCACTCAGGGAAGATAAGAGCAACCACACTGCCTGCCCGGTTAGGGTGCAGCTTGGAGATGATCTTGTAGCCATCAGAGAGAAAGGAGTCAAAAGCAGTGACTGAGCTGGCCTTAAACCACATCTCGGTAAGATCAAGGATATCAAGGTCAATGTCTTCAAGAAGGAGGCAGATGTCGGCAGCGTGTTTGATGGCAGAACGAACACTATGCGTGGCTAGATGCAAGAGATCTCCACTTTGCAGGTTTTCCAAGGAGGGGTACAGGGGCGTGGTACACCAGTCCGAGGGGGGGCCGAGAGAGTGGAAGAAGGAGTAGCAGGAGTAGGGAGGAAGTTAATGAGGGGTGGCAGATGCTGGTCAAAGAGGAGGAGGTTGGGTTGAGGACCCTGTCCCAAGATAGTGCAAGTGTGTAGACGTTAATGATACACCTGGATGATGAAAGGCCTGCCAAGTGGACTTCCCATTTGGTGCCACCATTAATGGGTGAGGATGTAATAGGAGAGAGAGTAGAGATGAGATGAGGAGTCCATAAATCTGGAGCAGGGACAGAGAAGAGGATATCAGTGAAGATCTGTCTGGAAGTTGCGCTGACATAGGTGTTTGCGATAATTAGCTCAGGGTTAGTGGTCCGCATATCTTTTTTATGATTTTTTCTTCCAGACTTTGTGAGAGAGGGAGGATGGGTGATAGTATAGCAGTTAGAAAAAAGGGGAGAGATGTTGAGTGCCATGGTAGTGAAGGAAAGGAGGAAGATAGAGGAGAGCACAACTCACAAGGTGGCCTAGTAGCAGACGGAAGCAAAAAATAGATGCACCGAACACACGAAGAAAGAGGAGATGCTGCACAGCACAGTACGAGCACAGCTCACAAGGTTGCCTGGTAGCAGACGGAAGCAAGAAACAGATGCACTGAACACAAAATTACCGGCACAGATGTAAGGGCACCTAAATTTAAATGTGATGCAATGTCCTGTGAAAACACAAAACTGGAATTGCCAGTACATAAGGGAAACTATTTAAGACAAAGTACTGTGAACACACAAAAACGGAATTGCCAGCATAGATGTATAGGCACCTAAAACCGAATTTGATACAAGCGCTCTGTTGCTTCCAGAAGCGAGGTCTCTGCTCAATAAATACCCTAATAATAGAACAATAATAACATCAATACTAATAATAATAATAATAATAATACTGTCCCATAGGTGTCCTACACCTGACATAAAATAACCCCTGCTGTGCCCCTCAACCTAGGCTGTTTGACTGGTAACGAGAGTTGGCTTGGGGAAGGACCGGGTTAGAGACATGGGAGGAGGAGTCATTATCCAGATAAGAGGGGTGGGACTTGTAGACTTGGAGCATGGGGGGAAGTGGTGCTAGCATCAGGGGTGCAACAAAACCTACATTCTGGGGGGGGCTAACTGGTGATGGGAGGGGCCACTTCAGAAACTTGGGTGGGGCAAACTTGGAGCCTCTGCCTCCTCTGTTCTACACAAAGGCTTGTCTGACGTGGGGCCCAAGTATCAAATGGTAGCGCCTCAGCCTCACACATTAGTGCACACACACTGGCACATTCACATACTCATTTAAACATCCCCTTCACCATACCCTCGCTCATTTACATGCTAACCCAGCCCCCATACATCATCCACTCATTCGCACATACTTATTCACACATACCCAGTCGCAGATACATTACCTACACACTCTTTGCACAAATGCATAATCAGCTAACATGCAATACCCTCTAAAATTGCTAATTTCAGAAAAGGCATATCGGCCCCTTCCCCTCAGATGTGAAAGAACACATGATGTAATTATATGTTTGCTCGCATCCGTTGGGAGGGGGGGGTGATGTGTGCATTTGATTTTTGTTAGGCAGAGAGTTCAGGGAATCCTTTCTTGAAAGCAGCCGCCTTAAGGTTTTGCTGCGTTTGTGCAAATACATTTTCTGCAAGAACACAGTAACACTTTAAAGCCGCCGGTTTCAGGAAAGGCTTCTTCCCCTCTTTGACTAACAAAAAGCTATGTGCGGTAGCTCCGCCCCTCGGATCACATTTCAGGGAGGGAGCTAAAATCCGATTAGCTCAATGGCGTTGCGCGCCTGTCTCTCATGCACGGGGAAGGGCTTGCAGACATGAGCCAGGCAGGGGTTGTATCCCGGAACTTGAAATACAGCATAAGATGCATGGGGCTTAAAATTAGAGGTGGAATGTTAAAGGCCCACAAATAAATTAATTGACGAAGGATGAGGTGACAAGGTGGGGAACAGAAACAGAAACTGGCCCCAGAGAAAGGAAGGAAGGGGGGTGGAGGCATGGTACAAATGGCCAATCATAAGCAAAGTCTGCATTACTGAGTAGCTCATGACACAAAAGTCCCTCTAAGATTGGCATGCAATAGGTCTCTAGGAGAGCTAGAGCACAGTTTGACACGTCCCAGTCAGGTCAGGGAAGTTGTCATGGACCATAATGGGTTTACAGGCAGTCACGGGCCTCTTCTTTTGGCTGCTGCATTGCACCCTGGCATGCAGGTGATGTTGCACGGCATTCCAGCTGGGAGTGTTTGGGGGCCAACAAAGGCCACTAACACATTTGGGGCTGGCCCATTGTTACACTTCAGGCTTCCCCGCGGGCCTCCTTGCAGAATACGACTTCTTTGCAGGCTCCTCTATGGTCCAGGTACAAGCTACCATGGCGTCTGTACAAACGTCGACGCACTCCGGGTCACCTGACACGTCTTGTACGTGGAAGACGTACAGCAAGCCACGCCCCTCTTACGACTATAAAACCACCATCTTCCAAGGGGCTCGTTGCTGCTAATTAGCGTTACCAGCTACATGCGGTTTCGTACGTTTCCTCTTCGTGTCTCCCTACACGATTCGTCATCTGAACTCCTGGTTTTGACCTTTGCCTGACTTTTGGATTGCCTCATCTCCTCCTTTGTTCCTGTCGTGCTCGTCTGGTTCTTGGACTCGGAACGCTACTGGATCCGGCTCTCTTCTGTGTCTTGCGGTTCTTATTCCTGGTTGCCGCTCTGCACATCAAATTGCTATCAACTATCCGGATTATCTCAACGGCTACTCAACTATACTCGTGTACTCAGGTACATACTTTATTGACAATCCTCATCTTTGCTATTTGTTACCTCCACGACTAGTTTGGATATTTGTCTTCTGTTGGATTCTGGGACATTGAGTGACTTTCCTGTGAGATTGCTCTTACAGGCATATAAACGCTTTCCTGCACTGCACCAACCCGGCACTAGTGCGTCCCTCGTGCCGTTCGGGGTTACTTCCCTATACTAACTTCCCTTTTTGTTATTTTCTTCTGTCGTTGTCTTCAGAATCCTGGACTCTTCTTCCTCTATTTATCTTTACTCAGGTCAGTTGTTATCAATTCTATAGCTATAGTTGGAACCGATACTGATTTAGTTCATTTCCACTCATTTGTGTTATTCTTTATAGATCATCCCGAGGAGACTCCACTTCAATATCTATCTAGGTAGTTGCCCAATTATTTCAACTGTTCTAATCATTTGCATAATCTCAACACTGTCTAATATCTTTGTATTCCTTTGCAGCATTGGTATTGGCGATGTGTGTTCTCCCCGCTCTTTTATTCAATTGACACCTCTGTCTGTCCCAGCTGAAACAGCAGAGAGGTATATTGTGGAAAAGAGCCCCTCTTTGAGGAAGCCTGAGTCTTGTACTCAGGGGAGCTGGGATGGAAGGCTGAATTTTGAATCTTATACCACCAACATCTCCAAGGTCATTTCTTCTGCATCTTCGGCCTATTTCGGAGTGGTGAGTAACACCCATATCCTTGCATAGTATCGTGCTTGGCACACCAGTCGTTTATTCAGCCTCACATTTTGTTCTTATCTGCGTGCAATGACAGAAGTAAAATATTGTATAGTATTGCAGTTATCCTTTATATAGCGCCTGTTCCCATTATTAAAGTCTTAATGCGCTCGTGGTGGGGACGCCCTCAGGGACCGAAATCGAGAGTGTTGGAGATCATGGAGTAGGATTAGAATGCGTGTGTGCATTTGGGCATGATAAGGCTTAGCAGGGCAACCCATGTGGCAAGACATGTGGATGGGTGCTGAGAGGGGTCAGGAGATGGCGTGAGTGCTAGAGACTCACTTTGTGTCCAGCTTGCCCAAAATTGTCAATGGTCTTCGCTGCATTGTGATTTCAGAGGTGTAGAGGCATTATGAGCTAGGTGGAAAATCTGAGGTTAATCCTCCTAAAAATAGCCCGGAGGAATTACCATGACCGCTGCTTGGTCAGGTGGAATTTCCACCTGATTACAAGTGGTGGTGTAATTCCCCATTTATTTTGGGTCCATTGGACCTAATGGGGCTTTTTTTTGCAGAATTACGGGCATCGATTTACTGCAGCAGTAATTCCGCCAATTTTGCAGATTTTTCAGTGTTGAGTGGGAAGATTTACCTCCAGGGTTTTGCTGGAGGTAAATCCTCTATTCAAAACACAAACATATAATTTGTAGTAGTTGTAAAATTGGCTGTAACTCAGTACTGCCAATTTGACCACTTACCGCCTAACTCGTAATGAAGTTCATAGTCTGGTGCGAGTAGGCAGGACAATTATGTGAGCAGCGAGACCAAATTTGTCGTAGTCATTGCTGTATTCTGCTGTGTGTGGGTAGCCATGCATGTGGCCAGTGTCCAGCGGAGTGGTGCCTTATACGTACCTAAAGGAACGGATGGAGATTTGTTGAATGCACACCCGATCAGGAAGGGTCATACTCTGTCGATTCTTGCGATTGCAACAAAAAGGTTAGCAACATGCTATCCTTCTCATAAGCCACTAGTAGACCGCAGGTTATACTTTCAAGCTCTTCCAGGAGGAGAGCATGATGAATCCTCCCAGATAGTGTGCATGCACTAAACCTTCACAGTTGTTACCTTTAACATAAGAGGCCAGCTCTATGGTTCATCCAGGCACAATACCCGTTAACCCTTCATGTCCTTCCAACGCAATGCAGGGCAAGTTCCCCATTGCGTTTTGGAGCAATACACGAGAAACACCCACCTGTCCTTCTGGCACGAGACATGGCCATGGCACACAATTCCTCCCTTGGACAATGCCCGTCAGACATCATAAACTCTCAGAGTGCGGTGGTGCTGTCATTCTATCTAAACTTTTTTTTTTTAATGTTTGGTTTGATTTTTCAAACTTTACATTCAAGTCTATGCCGATTTATTCTTTAAAAGAATAATTTCGTTTCTTCTGAAGATTAGGACTATCTAAACAACTTTGACTGTGATTTGCCTGTTTTCCCCGTACATGACACGGGCAGTGACTAAACAATCCTGTGACATTTCATGGTGTGAAAATGAGAAGATGGCCTGAGCACAGCTAGTGGTGCTTGAGAGAGCCAAGGTCATGATTGGTGTTTGATAGTGTTTGAGATCTGGGCAGCTGCGATAACGGCTGGCGGCGCCAGGTGCTGTGAGTTAGGGTCTGTCGCAATAACGGCCGGCGCCACTTGGTGGACATGACTACTCCTTCTAACATGCGTTGGCACTATATTCTTGAACTCAGTATAAAAGTGGCATCTTTTGGGGAAACCATTGCTTCCCATTTGATGATGTCTCCCACGGTTCTAATATTCTGCTTGCCCTCTGAACTTCTTGCTGGCTGCTGTTTGGATCTCCTCTTTCTCATCCTGCAGAACTCATTGCTTGGATACTCATCCTGCCCATTTAATGCCTCTGTGTAGGCCGGTTTTGGGACAGGTACGTCTGTGTTATTGTGCTGGCTCTTTTTTGACCTGGTATCTCTGTGCCTATTAACTGGTGGGCATTCGGACTGGCACACTGCCTCTACTTCCACGTGGGTTCTGCAGATCCTGTTTTCCAACCCTATGTAGAGAACCCTAACCATTGGCATGTATTAGCCCTCCCTTTCCAGGCTGTGAGATCACTGCGATTTTCCAAAATAGCACTTCCGGGTATAACACTTTATTTTGCTTCATGTTACACTGTATCAGTATAGCGGAAAGTTACTGAATATTGTTTCAATACAATGTAACCCTATAGGGGCGGAGATCTCGAGTATCCGAAGAAGTGTGGCTTCTATGACACTCTAGTCAGTTCCCTATGGACATAGATACATACCCCTATAATTCCTTTGTATGAGGCCTGATGACCCAGACAGATGCAGTAACAAACCTTGACAAAGCCAACGGTTTTGGGCGTTTGTAAAGACATGGGATAAACCTTTGTTAGGCACTGCCATGGGCGTAGTACATAGCCATGCGATGGCAACTGCCGAACAATGGTGCAAGTACCTGGGCATATTTGGAGGCCTATATATTAGCTATACGCAAGCCAAAATGGTTTGTTTGCCAAATCGTGTTTTTAACAGGACTTCTGTTCATGGAACAAATGCAAGGACACACATATTGATTAGAAATCAAGTGGCTGAAGGCATACTTGGTAAGACCTTTTTATTTCACCAGTGGCCTCAATTAAGTTATGAAGACGGCTTTGAAGTGACATTATTAGACCATGTATGTATATAAAGGTTGACGTTAATGCTTGAAAGAGCTAACTCAAAGATATCGTGTGTGTTTTGATCCAGAGGTGCAGGTAGTGCTTGGAAATGACCAGAGAGATTACCTTGGCCTGTCAATAAATGGTTAAATAATCAAACAATACCCATAAACATTCTATTCCTCCTCACATCCCACCTCACTCCTATCTATTCTCCATCACAATAAATTTGGTTTATAGGTAGCACAAAAGTCCGTGCGGTTTGCTGGGTGAGAAGACGGTTGTGTGGATTTTTGTGTGAGTTTAGGGATGCAGAGATTTGAGCATTGGGTTATTCAATCCTGTCTGGATGTGGCAAGGGCTAGTATTCACAGTTCTCTCAAGATATGGCACTGGTTAACATTCACAGTCCTGTCTAGAAGTGGTGCAAGCAAACGTTTACATTCCTGTCTGGCAAACTTTAGTTTGCCCTTTTCCTTCTTTTTTTTTGTAACTCAGCTGTCATCGTTACATTTAGTGTAAACTGCCGATGCCTTAGCTTACTGTGGTAACAACAGCCGCATCCTGCTGTCTTAAATGTTAGTCACTGAACTCGAGCACAATGGTGGCAAATATCCCTGCGGCTCGTTGCAGCGCCATGACCACATGGGGATCATGTTTAAAGCTCAAGAGTTTAGAATGGAGTTCTCCACAAAGGGCCCAGTTTGGCTCCAAGATTATATCTGTATATAGTGTCAAAAGCCACGCTGGGATCAATGATAAGCCAGTAATCTAAGGTCAATGTGAATAGTCATGCAGAGGGTGCTCGCCCCTGCCCTAACCCGGAAGTAAGATGCATATATATTATTTCATCCTTGAAGGGATTAAGGTAGAGCAGGCATATCCTCGTAGGTAGGGTGACCAGATTTAAAAAGTAAAAACCGGGATAGGGCAACTAACATAAACGTAGGACTAACTCTTGAAAGTGGCTGTCAGGGGACTAAGTTCATTATAGGATGGAGGAGAAGGAGGTTGAAGTGTTGCTGGTGGAATACACATACCATTAATTCATCACACACTACCACTATCTTAATTCGTAAAACAAAGCATTTTTTTCTGTGTGAGAGCGTGCATTCCTGCCTGCCAGCGATGAAGACCTACTACCAGAAACTGGCCCACTGCATTTTCCAGTGGAAACATAATCTTGAGAAAGGGTGCCAGAGCACCCAATCCCAAGACAGTCCTGGGAAGTCTGGTCACGCTACCCATAGGGAAACGGAACACACAGAAACACAACATCGAGCAGAGTAATATCAGAGAAGGGAGGCACATATATAAGAGTGGCATGGATGGAAGGATAAAGGGAGGATTGGGAAAGAGGGTGGAGGGCAAGGCAGGGCAGAAAGAGTTCATGTTTCAGGCAGTAGAGCTAGGATTATTTAAGTAATTCAATCATGTCTTTTATGTCTGGTGATCATTTGTGTCTTGGGTACTTGCGAGGGACATTTGTACAAAGCGCTTTGTTTTATCAGCTGAATCTGCCATCTCACCAAGCACATCTTCGTACTATTCTGGCTCCAAATAATCTCCAATGGACGCCAGACACAGCTGCCAAAGCGCCCTTTATCATTGCACCACTAACTAGCTCATCCCTTGCCATTCAAAAGGGGTGGAAGCTCCCGGAGCTGAACGTGCTGGCTGTAGGGCGAGGGTGTGATACAAGCACACTTGCTGCCTGTGGGTCGAGAGTGAGATACAGGCACACTTGCTGCCTGTAGGGCGAGAGTGTGATACAAGCACACTTGCTGCCTGTGGGGCGAGAGTGAGATACAGGCACACTTGCTGCCTGTGGGGCGAGAGTGTGATACAGGCACACTTGCTGCCTGTGGGGCGAGAGTGTGATACAGGCACACTTGCTGCCTGTGGGGCGAGAGTGAGATACAGGCACACTTGCTGCCTGTGGGGCGAGAGTGAGAAGTGAGATACAGGCACACTTGCTGCCTGTAGGGCGTGTGGGGCGAGAGTGAGATACAGGCACACTTGCTGCCTGTGGGGGAGAGTGAGATACAGGCACACGTGCTGCCTGTGGGGCGAGAGTGAGATACAGGCACACTTGCTGCCTGTGGGGCGAGAGTGTGATACAGGCACACTTGCTGCCTGTGGGGCGAGAGTGTGATACAGGCACACTTGCAAGCTTGCAGGTCTTCAGCCGTGCTCGTTTTCTGCAAAGGCGGTGCACGATGGGCTGAATGCCTACCTGGTGCCCGCACTCATAATAGATTGGTAACCAGGGTTTGAGCTTGCTGTGTACCCCATCAACTGGCCCGTGCCCCATTAACTGGCTGATCCCTAAATCAACTGTGTCCTAGCTATTGGTCCGCTTCACCACTGTAATTTTGAATACGCCCATGAAACAGTACTTTCTAAAACTGTGTTATTTATTATTTGTTTATTGTTTTTAGTTAGGCCCTGCTTGTATTTGTTCATTTTGTATTAATTTTATGTATCCCCTATTTTTACAGTCCATTTTGTTATGAGAGTGTTATTTCTTGTTTTTTTATCGATTTTCACAGATCCATTTCTGTTTTTGATAGAGGACTACATGTTACACAATGCATTGGGGTGTATTGCTATGTACGTAACACACAACATATGCATTCTAAGCCTACTTGCTCCACTTCTCGATGACACCACCTTTCCCCAGTTGTCTTCATTTTGCTCCCCTCCCCACCTGTTTGCATCTGACAGAGTGCAGAGTAGACGGACACGTCAATTCCCTCCTTTGCAAGACACAAAGGGCCCCATCTTGGAATTTTTTGCACGGTCTAAAGTGGCTTTGCACTGCCAACAACGATTCACAGAGTGGTGCAAAGTGTATTGTTGCAGTGTAAAGTAACTTTTCACTGCAAAAGTACTCTTTGCACCGTGAATTGGGCCCATTTAGCGCGGTGCAAAGAGTACTTTTGCAGTGCAAAGTAACTTTGCACTGCAAAAATACACTTTGCACCGTTCTGTGAACCAGGGTGTTTGTTCACTTTGCACCACGCTAGAAATTCCATGTTTCAGGCCCAAAGAGACCAAAAGACAGACTCCCTACACCATCAGACAGGCACCCCAAGCCTGTATTACAAAACAACACACACTGGCCCATCATTAATCGCATGGTGCCTTGCCAGCAGCAGATAGATTTGCTAACTGTTTTTCGAAAGGGATTGGCCCAACCAATGGGTTTCAATGTGGCTAAACCAACCCACAATTCCATTAAAGACATTTCAATAAAGAGAATATGCTGAGAGTTTCACATTATTAGTATTATTAGTAATGTATTTATTGAGCCTGGACCTGGCTTCGACAAGCAACGGAGCGCTTTACGGAGGTATACAACAATACAGATGCATAACGGTGTGTTTTTCAGAGGTATGCAACAGTACACATGCAGAGGTAGCCATGGCAGACCACAGACCACGAGAATCAATCACATTTTAACATACTAAGCAGGTTGTTAGGAAAGAAATTCAAAAGGCATCCCAAAAATGTTTGTGGATCGGCCCTCGTGTTTCACTTTTTATTGGTCTCATTTCCATTTTGTAAAAAAAAAAAAAAAAGCATTTCTTGTCAAGGAATCCAGAACCCTATTTGATCCCTGGACAGACTAGCCAACCTGGGCAACAGGATCATGGAAGGACCTCCTCCAACTCATAAGTCCGGGGACTTAACAGCACTACATATTTAAATGTGTGGATGAGTAAACAACACTGATACAATACAAAACAAAAGACCAATTCAAAAAGGCATTGAAGGAGATAGTATGTCAACACAGCTCTCAGAGTTTCTCGCCATTCGGAAGTCTGCGTTTTAACCATTTCACGACCAACGCCTTACACATGAAGCTGGTGGAAGCCTAGATGAGCGTTCACAGCCCCTCACATGTCATTAGGCACTGGGGTCACCTACAACCTTGTGCACGGGCACTGGGGTGTCCATGGAACGCTGCACAGTGGAGAGGCGCAGTTACTTTCCCTCTAGGCCAATCAATGATGGAAAAAAGAAATACATCAACTAAAGTACACTCCCCAAGACAGTGGTTGTTGTATCGGTCCGAAGTGTGCATTGTGTGTTGAGCAATATTTTAAACGTCAATGACAAGCACTAAAAGACAGCTTTTAGTGGTGAGTGGCCTGAATCGTGTAGGCCGATGAGCGGGGGCGTTACCACTGTGGTGCAGAGGTTATTGGGTGCCAAAGGCTTAATTGAAACCATACTTGTTGAGATTTGCTGTTGATATTGTCATTAAAGGAGTTTGGAATAAATATGGACCCCTTACTTTTTTTTATAGTGTGAACGGGGCACCTAGTGATTTCATCGCTGAAAAAAACATCCAGGGGCACTGGACATTTTTTTAAACCCCACCATCCAACACTTTCCCCAAATATTCTAGGACTGGAGTTTGTTTATATATTTGCACTAGTCCTAAAATATGTCGGCAAGGGTCTTTAGTGGGTTAAAAAACATATCGAGAACCCCTCAATGTTTTCTCCCAGCGATTGAATCACATGTAACCTGTGAATGAGGGTTGTGGGGGAGAAGGCCTCCAGAGCCATGTTCTTGAGCTGGATTTGGATCTTGGTCTGGGAGTAGTCCCCATTGAGTCGGATGAACTCATTTAAGTAGATGTACATTTTAGATAGACATCAGCTATCCAGAGCTGAAATATGTACCCCGGGCTGCAACTGCGTCAGATATACCTGGCATATATCTGCCCACTGGATTGATGACTCGTACTGGAATAGAACGGAGCACCATGAATTGCCGCTCACTAGCTCATTCCTGCTGTATGAACCCCATACATACATGCATGCACACATGAAGAGTAATCCATGGGTACGGAGGGAAAACACATACGGCCACAAAACGGAACTTGGACCTTAGTAGAGCAGGCGGTGAGGAGCAGAGCTGGAGTGGGCAGTACAGGCAAGCACACGAATGACGAGGCGGCGAAAGGAGTAAGGGAGAAACAGAGTAAGTGCCCAATAGACAAGCCACCATTGAATACATGATAGTTTGTGTGCTTCGTGAGCGTAGGGTCGGACTGAGGCATAGAATTGAGTCTGGCACCTTTGAATAAGTGGCCGACAGTTGCAAATGGCAATTCATTCCTTTTGTGACAGACTTTTTGCATGGTACCCAAGGGAGAGGTTTTTGATGAAATGTGATGCAAATTTTGCATTTTAAAGAATATTTATTCAGTAACACTGGCCAAAAGTATTAGCCGCTTGGTGAAGTGACTTATCAAACTGGCCCACATTGGGCCTAAAAGTGGCCCACTTTGACCAACAAAAAACGGGCCCACACTAGCATTTTGCGCTTTTGGTTCGGGCACTGCCCTATTACCCTACCGGCCAGTCTGAGTCTTTGTGAGCGTAACCTGCCTAGAGTCTGTGCTGTGGGGAGATCAGAACCAGAGCGCATTAATTTGCTCTTACTGACCAACCCAGCAGCTTCATAGGAAAGTGTTCTCTGTAAAAGTGGTGGTATATAATACTTTATGAACTCAATTAAGTGGCATATTTCGAGTGGAATAACAGGGAACCTCTGCAAAGCTTTAAAAACATTCAAGACAGAGAGAATAGAGGACAAGAGAAATGTTCCATTTGCAAGCAAGGAAAGGCAGGAGGAGGGATACAGAAATATCCTCAAGGGGGGCAACTGGACTGTACACCAGACTCAGTGGTTAGAAAATAAGCACTGGTAACAGAGGAATACAGAAGGTTCAACACATAAGAGTGCATGCTGACCAAATAGCACAGAGGAAAGCTCAGACATTCGGTTTAGAGCTCCCTGTGGACCTGTAGCTGGAAGCTGATCAGCCAGGATGATAGGAAAAGGTACTAAAACAAAAGTGCAGCAATATACGGTATCCTGGAGTCAGGCAGGTCACGTGTCACAACAAGCTTGGTGCTGTTAAAAGACTGAGATTACTAGAATCATAAGTGGCACAAACTGGACATGCAAGGAAACAGGGAAAACAGCCACACACAAGAGCCCGCAACAACCCTCTACAGGGGAGCTGTACACCAACAGGAACAGGCAAAAACAAACAGGGACGCTGTCTGGGAGGCTGAGTTCAGAGCGGCAGAGGTTCATCAAGGAAGGGTGTTGAGAGGCCACTGGCTTGCAGTCTCACACGGTTTAGCTAGGCAGTGACAATGACGTGCAAATGGGAATTGGGAGGCAGATGTGCAGGTCATTAGGACTCCTCCTCCAATGGTGGCTCTTCGCTCCTCCACCTCCAACTCTACCAGGGTCAGTCGCTTCTCCAAGCAACGAGTTGGTGGTAGATCTCTTTCTTCGGCTGGGGTCTCCCTCTGGCACAGCCTCCCTGCCTCTCTGAAACTTGAGGAGAAACATCTCTGGTTCAGGAAGCACCTCAAGACCTTCCTCTTTGCTTCTGCTTTCTCTATCCCTCTCCCCTGTTGATTTCCTGTCTGATACTGCACTGGTCACCTGGCTATCCTCTGATTTCGGGCCCAGGTCACTGCCCACCCAGTTGCACACCCGGACTGCCTCCCGCAACGCTTGCATTTGGGTCTGTATCTGTAACCCTACAGTCCCCCTACCTGCACTTTGGACACCAACTGTCTGCACTTACCCTTCCACCTGCCACCTACTGGTCAGACTTCTTGTTATTGTTTTGATTCAATGTACAGCACTGTCCCTCCCTTTTACCCTGGCACTTTTCCCCTCTCCCTCCCCTGCATGATCTCAATGTCATTTGGCCTAGTAAAATCGTTGTCTCTGTCCTTTCTCTGTTCCCTCTTGCTTGCCTCGTCGCGCCTTGAAACGCTTGTGTATAGGCGCGCTACTAATGCCATATCATATCATATCCTATCTTCCTGGGTGCAATCTATGCATGGTCCGAGGAAGTAAAAGGCTACACAATGCATTGGGAACTTTGTGTGCAATTGTGTATCATTGCTGAATCGATAAAACAAGATATTTTGACTTCCATGTAAAGATTGAAGATAGTGAGATAGTTCTCAAGTGCTTTGTACAGCTGGCGTTGAAAGCCTATAGTTCCTTGAAAGGCTGCACTCACAACATCTCACCTTCTCAGTTACAAATCTAAATAGATGCCTTAATGTGGAGATCCAGTGGACCGCCTCACCACGGTCCTGTCGCTCTGTTGCTTCTCTCACTCACAATAAGCCTGTTTGGCCTCCTTCAACCATGCATTAAACATCCTCTCCTGGTGTTCCAATAAGAGGGATTGGTGAAAAAAGAGATGCTGATCTCAAGGGTGACCAGCAGCATTGTATAGCAAGATGGCATAGCCACTGCCAATGTCTTTTGTGCTTGGGTCACAAATGGTTTCGTGTTGATTTCATTTGACTCTTAGATTAATTCAAGTGGAAATTTGTAAGTGTGTGCTACACTTCTTGAACCTTTCTAAGTTTAATACTTACCTGTTTATTATTTGACTACTTAACTGCTAAAGAAAATATGTAAGTGCCTCTAATCGATCTGGTTTCCCATTATTCTGTAACGTGTAACCTTTTCACTGAGGAGGATTCTAGGTCCGATTGGGAGCAGCGAGAGGCAGTTGGGAATTTAGTTATTTGTGAAAATCGAGATAGGATGGTTGAAGACATGTATCAGTGTTTATTTCTACATGTTTTTATATACATGGTATACCGTATCCGGATCCCTAATTCCTGAGGGTAGTTCGAGTGATAACGGGGTCCAATGAAGAGCCAGAGGCACGACGCCAAGGCTCAAGGAAGGAGCAGCAAGAGTAAAATATGAAAAAGTAGATTTGATGGTATTGAGGTAGTCGCAGGCATTTTGATCTACTCTGTGAATGATATTCAGCAGCTGAAACTCTGGTTTGCCAACCAAACCTAGATAGTAACTGAATTCCTCGAACCGAACATGGCCAAAACTGGATGTACCCTCATAGGAAACCCCCCCAAGCACGCCCAATGGAATTGAAACTTGATGGCTTCTCACCACATCTCATCACTTTTTAAAAGTCTTTAAACTCATCATTGACCGTGATCTGCCCTTCACGAGCCACATCACCCAGGGGAAAACAGACATCATGGTTCCAGGTCCCACTCTGCCACAAGATGAAGTCCTTCCACACAGCCTTCCAGTCCTGCATCACCGTAGATGCAATGGTTGCCATACTTCATAGCGGTTGTACTGTAGTTTGCGTGGTCGACACAGATTTTAAGAGAGCTATTTAGACGATGGTTTATAAAGTGCAAAAACAGCCCTTGGGCATTGTGCACTGTTACAGAAGCCTTACTTAGTTACATAAGTGCTTAACAGAACATACATGGTGGATATGAAGAATCAGGTAAGAAAATCACATTACAAAGCCGTGCCTCATGTTACGGGGGGGGGGGCTTGAGCAATTAATGATGCCAAATTTGGCAGGGACATCATATTATGAAGCCACACCTCATGTTACGGGGGGCTTGAGCAATTAATGAAGCTACATCAGGTAGGGACATCATATTATGAAGCCGCACATCATGTTACGGGGGCTTGAGCAATTATTGAAGGCAAATCAGGTAGGAAACATCACATTACATAGCCGCGCCTCATGTTACAGGGGTCTTAAGCAATTAATGAAGGTGAACCAGATAGGAAACATCACATTACGAACGAAGCCGCGCCTCAAGTTGAAGGGGGCTTGAGCAGGGATGAGATATCAAGATGGGTAAGTACATTACAATGCGGTGCCACATAATGTGATATCAGGGGCTACTCATTTAATAGATCATGTAGAGGAAGTACTAATAGGAGGTGGAGGCAGGCGACAGGCCTCCACACTAGGAATCCCGAGAACCATATACCACTGCATGTTCAGACTCATAATAGACATAAAGAAAAGTAACCACTTCACCTTGGCCCTCCAGGAAGTAAACTGACTTTCTATTCATTCCCCCATCATTTTCAACACAGTCTATGGGCCTCATTACACGGACGGCGGTAAGGGTTTACCGGTACCGGTAAGGGCACCGCTACCGGTAAACCCTTACCGCCTTACTACGAGGTCCCTTTGCGGGTTGGTACTTTAACACCTGCTATTTAGCAGGCGTTAAAAACCAATCCGCAAAGGGACCAAGGTGCTAATTACGGTACCGCAATTTGCGGCACCGTAATTAGCGCCTTCCCCATTCCCATAGAGCCCTATAGGGCAAAAATGGGAATGGGGAAGGGCAATGGGGGAAGGGGGAATTACCGCCCCGCCAACCTTGGAATAGGGTGGTAATTCCCCTTTCCTCCAAGGCGGTGCCGGTATTTTACCGGCATGGACCAAGGCGCTAATAGCACCTTGGTCCTCCGCCTACCGTGTAATGAGGCCCTATATCTTATACAGGCAAGTGAAAACTAACGGCCCACCCTACCCGGCCTAAGAAACTCAAGATCCCAGGAGCCCAAAGATTCATCAGAAGTCAATGCATCTCCAGTTTGCAGGCCAAGAACTGTCAAATTGCACACACAAAATCAGGCCTGTTCCTGTTAAGCACATAGACTTGGGAACACCTCACCAACTCACACTCTATGGCACATTTCGTCCTACGATCGACAAAGGAACTAAAGAGAGCCTTTTATTTAAAGAGCACCTAGCTTATTGCTGTTGACCAGGCCCAGCTGAAGATTTGCGAGGGCCCATTTCAACATGATGGTTGTGTGCCCTCCTTGCTTAGAGCGGTAAACAGTGGGAGGCACCCGTGGGGCACATACATTATAATGGAGACAACAAAATACAGCTGGGGGTTAATAGCGGCTGATTATCATGAGATGGGCAGCCAGCTGGGAGCTGAAACACTAAATGCACATTGAAACGCATAACATCCTGTTTTGTTAGCAAGTGGCTGATGTGGAGGAACCGGATGTTAAAAGGCGAAAATGTGATAACACTTCTGTATACCCTGAGGGAAGAGACGACCGTAAGGGCTCGAGTATTCTGGCCTTTTCAAGTGGGGATGATAACCCCTCCCAGTAAAAGGTGGCAGCTAGGAGGAACCC
The DNA here is from genome assembly GCF_040938575.1 of Ambystoma mexicanum. NCBI lineage: Eukaryota > Metazoa > Chordata > Amphibia > Caudata > Ambystomatidae > Ambystoma > Ambystoma mexicanum. The sequence continues at coordinate 157,350,017 of NC_090937.1, forward strand.
AAGCCTTTCCCCTTTCCCGTGTACCAGTCGGTCTGTTTTAGGAGCATTCCTTTGTCTCACACCATGCCTCCAAACAACAATGCTCGCCAGAGCTCTTTTGTTTCTTTTAGAACCGCCAGCCAAAAGGATTGGGAGAATGAGAAAGATCGCCAGCGTCTCACGCTATCTGCCAAGAGCTGATAAAGACCTGCCCCATCCACCAGAAAGACCATCCAACAAACAACGCGACCGGCACAGAGACTTCGCCGGCAGACGCTCCCAGGCGAGAGAGAAATACGAGTCAACCGCTGCATTCGTTTGCTGAAGACCAAGACTGTGCTCTGCTCCTTAGCAGTGGACAACCACGAAAGGCAGCAGGTAGCCCAATGGACTACTGTGAAGTAAACAAAAAGACACAAGCCCCATATGGGTATGGACCTTAGGGGGGACAAGGTGATCTACCTCCCCACACAAACTGGAATTTCGGACTTACATAGCCGCAATGGATGTTCCGGAGCAGCCCTGTGTGGGTAAATGGGCCAGGCTTATCCCATTCATTATGGCTTTCTCACCTTGTGACACCTCCTGGGTGGGGAAAGAGCAACAGTATTGGACTGGGCAAATTTCCAAATGGCAGGAGAAGGGGGATATGATATGATATGATATGGTATTTGTAACGCGCCTATACACGAGTGTTTCAAGAAAGGGGACAGGAAACAGGAAGTTGTGGGTTGTTTCGGTGTGGCCAGAGGAAAAGACAGAGGACCAAGAGACCAGCAGGAGGAAGGAAGAAGGTGCAGAGTGTGTAGGCTGTTATATTGTAAACTGAAGTATTGGTTTAATGAGTGCAACGATACATAGAAGAGTAGTTATTGTAAGTAGTGCCTGCGAAGTGAATGGCAGACCGTGGTAGGAGGATGTATGAGTAGTTGGTGGGAGGAGAGTAGTAGTGGCAGGAGGAGAGTAGTAGGAATATGAATAGGAGGCGAGTAGTTCTTAGAGGAGGAGAGTAGTACTGGTGGGTGGAGAAGAGTAGTAGTTGGAGGAGGAGGGGAGTAGTAGTGAGAGGAAGACCATGGAGGAAAGTAGTAGCATAGGGGAGGGGTAGTGGAATAGGCTCGGAGGAGACGTAACATCAAAGGAGGAGTGCAAGATTGAAGAAGTAGAGTGGGAGAGGAGGGTGTGAATGTGCAAGAGTGGCCTGGGTCAACCCAGAGTAGGTGCCAGGCACTATCCCCATCTGGTTAGAGCACTATGCCCTGTATAGGAGACGGACAGCTAGGAGGCCCCTGAGGGAGAGCCAGTGTTTAGGGAGTCACTCATAGCATAAGGCAGTACTTAGAGAGTAGGGGGGTCAACATTCAGTTTCCATGAACCTGGGTTATAGCTGCCAGGGTTAGGGGCACAGGTTGTAACAAGATGCGAGAAAGAAGGACACCTCTAGACCCCACACAAACAAATACAAACCTTTGAACTGTCTCTAAGACTCAGTCATTTCTGTTCCATCTGTGACAGCAAACTGAGTACACTTGTATTTTTTAAAATGTGCTCACTCTGTATATTAAATAATTTTTTTGTCACATTCACTACAGCTTTCTCAAAAATATAAATACTGTCTTGGTAGGAAGTGTATATGCGTCTATGCTTTTATGTGTGAGGATATGTGTGTTTATTTATGTACGATTCAGATTAGATGAAATCACATTGTGTGACCCTCTGACAGTAATGGGGGTGGCTGTAGGGACTGGGGAAACTCACCCTCAAAGTGAGCATCCAGAGGACACAAGGAAACTACATAGAGCAAATAGTGACACCTGGAAAGGGGAGAGGAGAACAAGGAACTAATGAATCATGGACATGGATTCAGTACGGCAAGAGGAGTGACGCATTAGGAATTAAATTGAATAAGCATAATAATCTGCTACACCATAACAAGATGCTGGGAACTGACACAGACTGCCTTGGTGGTAGAGCAAGGAAGGAAGAATAGCTGGAAAGAAATGCTTGGGGAATAGCCTTGAGGGAAAGATCACAGAGTGTGCTGATGACTTCATCTCGGCCACTGGCAGAGACCAAACCATGCGAGGGAAAAAAGACTGAGAGCTTGTTTAAGGCTCAGGTGCATGGTGGAGAAGAAACACTGAAAGATAGAGAAAAGGGCCTCCTTGATCACATTCTATGCAACCGAGTACACAGCAGTCCAACACAATCCACACTTGGGCGTGGATAATTGCTAGGCTGAGGTGTTGTTTGGATTTTGGGAGCAGTGTCAGCTTGATGTCTGAAAAGGCAACCTCTCCTGTATCATTCGGTCGATGTGCAATTGAGGCCTACAGTACGCGCTAACTATAGGTTCCCACTGTGCCATTTCTGCATGCCTCGTGCTGATCAGATGCATGTTTTGATGGTAAAGTTTAGCTCAGTGTTATGTTGAAGCTAGGTCACTGTGGGGGGTGCTTCTGCATTGTCATTAAGGAGATTAGAGTCTTGGACAAGGGCACACTTATAGCAGGGCAAGGGTGTAGGCGCCTGTCTCTTATTAGTGCACGCCGGTGTGCTTCGCCTTTCATTGTTCAGGACTTGGGCGCTCACTGTACCTTGATGAGGTGCTTTTTTCAGTCTGATAAGAGTTGCTCCCTCTCAGTTGCTAGCTACCCTGCATTCCAGTTGGAATCATCCGTAGAGAAACATTTGCAGTCTCAGAGCCGTCACTTCATCCAAATGTGTGTATATTCCAGATAATGGTGGGTGAAGCGGCGGCCATTACAAGCTCGGAAGCCTGAATTAATAGCCTGGCAAAGGGAGGGCCGTTATGGAGAGCTCATGCCACCTACCGGCTGACATTAGTCCCCCGGAGGTTGCAAAGGCCTTCAGCACCTGCAGAATGCTGAGGGCGGAAATGGAGGCGATGGCATCGTGTAGAGTTGTGGAACTCATTGCCAGCAGAGAAATTGAGTAAATGTTGTTGCATCGTGCATTGGCATTGAGGAAATGGTGTTTTGGACCTTGCAGCCACTGTAGTGTAATTGTTGACAGGTGTGGAGGGCGAAGATGAGTGGGCCCACAGCAAAATGCGAAAGGTTGGTGGCTGCCTAGAGATCAGGCGGCAAGATGGCACGGTGAGACAGGGTGCACGTCCGCCACTGACATGTGCGTACATGCGGAGTTCTGTGGGCGGGAAGAGGCACAGCATACGAAAAAAGTAAGCCTCAAAGCTTCCACCAGGAAGCTGGCCAGCTGAGCTTCTTTATAGATTTAGTCAGCGAGCCTTCTCCACCACTGCCTTATGCCCTGGTTCTAGTCTCCAATACTCTATCTTTCTCTGAAGGGATAGCTCAGGGGCAACATGTTTGTCTTGGAACAAGACAATGAAGAGCAACACAAGTTCAAATCCCAGTCCCGTGGGGGTCCTTTCCTCCAATATTCTTTTTTGATCTCTTCCTTCCACCTCTCAAGGATGCCTGTCCTTATGCTCACACCTCGATGCATTCTCAATCACACATAACTTAGGGTGTACCTGCTCATTATTTCCCTCTGAATACCTTCTCCAATCTGCCTCCTTTTCTCATTTGGTGTCACCAAAATGTACATCCTGAATTTGGTTTTCCAATTCTCTGGGTACACTTCTATCTCATGTACCCTCTTTTCTCCTTTCAGCCACCTCACTCCTTCTGAATTCCTTTCTACCACTTCAACCTTACTCTCCACCTCACTCTTCCGGATCCTCCTCTTCACCTCCTCCTCCTTGCTCTCTAACTCACTCCTTCCAGAATGCCTCTTTGGGACCTTTTTCGTGTTCTCCAGCTTTTGCTTCTCCACCCTCGCCCCAATCATCTCTCTTCAGCCTTCTTCCTCCTGCTGAACCTCTGTCTCCTCTTCTACCCACTCCAACTTGCTCAACATCTCCTGCTGCATCTCAAATGACCCCACTATTCTCACACAGACTGGGGCTTATGCAGCAGGCTGACCATGCACCAGGGGGGCTCCTGCTCCAAACCGGTCTCTGCTACAGTCATCATTGAGCCCTAAATCAGATTGAGAAGTATTTGTTAGATGGTTTTCTCCTACTCACCCTGCCCCACCTCCTGGTACACGGAGACACAGTCAGAGCCTTGATCCACGAGGCTGCCATCTTGGGACACCACTATATGCATGCCAAAAGCAGGGTTGTCACTGTGGACCTCCACAGTTTGTGTTCCTGTATTGGCATTGTGTAATTGCAACTGTAACTTGGTCAAATACGTTTGTCTATGTGCGCTGTTGTCTGCACACTTGGTATGGTATGCCCATGGGGAACATGATCCTTGGCAAACATTGTGTTTCCTGGGCCTCATCTCCTCCACTATCCTGTCTCCCCGCTTTCCTCCTTTAGTTTCTTTTTCAGCCTCTTCACTCCTGCTGATGTTCCCTTTTGCCACTTTCTTCTTACTCTCCACATCGCTCCTCCTGAACTTCAAGGAGGAAGGGATCCAGGTGTTCGCCACCCCACTCATTCCGGTGTTCCTCTTGATCACCTCTGCTTGCTCTCCACCTCCCTCCTCTCCTCCATCCTCTTGATCACCTCTCACCAGTTTCCTGCCTCCTGCTCCACCTCTGTTTCTTTTCTTTAATTAAAACAATTTGTATTGAATGCTTAATAGGGATACAGGCCCATGTGTATATTTTGACAACGTCCACCTATTCCCACCGATACAAACATATGATTATAATCAATCAGGCCACCATCATAAAAAAGAATACAGACTGAGAGTTTGTTGACTGAACTACAGGGGTCTCACAGAAGAATGTCTTCGAACACTAAATTGGTGATATCAACGGGACGCCTTGAGTAGTTTTTACCTGCATCTTATAAAAGGAAGGAAGCATGAGGAAATTGTACATTAATTAGGGGTTTATCATAAGGGACATGACAACGTATGACGGGGGAGAGCAGGGCAGGGAAGGTGGCGCAAAAGATGGGGACGGCCAGAAAATTCACACATACAAATCATTATATGGGTCCCATATTTCATCCTACGCCTCAAGTACGTCTGTTTCTATGTGAGAGATGTTCTCCATGGAAGTCCGCATGGACAGTCCAGTCAACGAGTTCTTTTGGAGAATGTCACTATCCTGAAAATCTTTTTTTTTAACATTATCATTGCTCAGTATGTCCATAGCCTGCCGCTGCAAGGAAGATTGAAATCACACAGGAGAACCCTAGCAGCAACAATTTTGGCTCCTCAGGAATTGCGTAGCCCATAACCAAGCCAATACGGTCAAGAACATCTCTCCAGAAATCGACCACATGCTCACACTCCCAGAACATACAAACATAGGAGCCAACACACTTCCTGAATGCCCAGCAAGCATCAGAGGAACTCAGTTTACATAATTCCATTCTCACCGTCGGGTGAAGAGAGCTCTGAGCTATATCATCTCGGCACATCACCTAATTTTGCATGCAGTGCCCTGAACAGTGTATCAAAAACTTCAGTGATTTCTTTGAATCTTGCCATTGCAGTCCTTCAGCTCGTATTTAAAGTTCATAAAGTCAAAGGATGGTAAGGAACCATCCACCCACATGGCACCGATTTTTTTGCGTATCTGGTGCTACCCAGAAGTGACAACTAAACTTGTTATTTCATGAATTTAAAGTGGGATTACCACACAGTGATTTCCCACCATGAAGTTTCTAACTCTCACCCATATCTGCTGTTGATTTCATCCGTAGATAAAAATACATGTAGTTTAATTGGCATGACCAAGCTGCCTTCTATGGGGATTCCACCCTTGATCCCCATCTCTGAGTTCAGCAAGCTAGCCGCTGAGCTATCTCATGGAAAAGGCCCTGTGGTAGCACCACACTGTGGTCATTCAAAGAGTGCTTAATCAATATTTATTTGGAGAACCTGCATTAGTATTCCGCCCATGGTTTTTCCATCTCACAAAATCCTCTTAAGTACTGCCGCTATTGACCCATACTTTTTTTGGGATAACGGAAATAGAACTATTTTATAAACATACATCACACTTACTCCATCGTGCACAGTCCAGTGAGCATTTTTCCATAACTGAGACTATGGGGCTCATTATGAGTTGGATGTTAATACAGTGGTAATTCCGCCTCTGCAGGATTACCGTTACCGCTGTGGTGTCTGACGAAATTCTCCCCGCGGCTAATTCCACCAGATGTTGACAGCAATTCCGCAGGGGCTAATTCCGTGAAACATGCAAAACCTGCCGGTGACTAGCGGGGTTGCTGTCTACAGATGCAGCTACAGCAAGTCCATCTATCGATCCTGAGCTTTTTTACTACAGCCAGGTCCAATGCTAAATCCATGTATTCCGACATGTTTCTAGTTTTGGAAGTCAGGATTTCGTGTAGAATGGGAACAATATCCACCCTCACATTAGTGAACTCAGGGGAATCCAGTAACTATGTGGAGTTTACTCTTGTGACCACAACATCCATTCCAATGCTTGAGAAAAGTACAACCACCGTTGAAGTAATGGACGTAACCCCTAGCCTCGGGAACAATAAAGCAGCATACTGGGCCACTTCACCTACAGGTAAACGGTCAACATAAAGTTGCTGTGTTAGACATAACAGAAATCCCATCTTGTCCTATTGTCCTGGGGTTACCGTGGTTACTGCACCACAACCCATGCATCGATTGGGAAACACAAACTTTGATCTTTGGATTCAACCTCTGCACACATATTGGTACAGAGGGGGCCAGAGGCTCCAGCCATTGCATATGCTCCATCCACAATATACCTGATGAGGTAATCTCACAACCAGAAGACATTCCATTACCCCTGCATTGACCATACAATGGAGAGATATTGTTTTTTTCTCCATATCTGGATACCAAATAGCTGAATTTAGTCCCTGACCCCCAAAAAGAGGGAGTGCAGAAATACATAAAGGAGAGCTTGGATAAGGGGTGCATTGTGCCATTAAAGTCACCTGTCACCGGCAGGGGTTCCTGTGAGGAATTTGACAATGCGCATGGGGAGAGTGTGCTCGCCTGGGCTTTTATGATTATTTGATAAATGAAAATGAATGATAGGAGATCAACCTCTGATAAATGTGTGAGGCCATTCCGGACACATTTTATGTGCTTCCCTCATGAAACGCATAGTCACATGTACTCGGGGAAGACACAGCCCACAGGCGCCATCTTCCCCTGTCACATTCAGCTAGAATGCTAGAATGTGACAGCCACGGGTCATCTCAATCAAAGCATCTCAATCAAAGCATCTCAAGAAGGGGGAAGGCACAACTTTCTCCTGCCATGGGCAGGCTAATTAAAATATCAAAGGCTCCATGGATCTGCTTTCCTATTGTTAGTCGGCTGGTGGCAGTGCATACTAACGAGAGATAATTGAGGCAAGCCTGAAGGGGCTTGGTTGCCGAGCAAGACAACAGGAAAGCGGGGCTAACAACCCTTTGATATGAAATGTGTCAGCTTGTAGCTAATTCCTACCTCTCTGTATGAAAGCAGTGAATCGCCTGTCTGGGTCCAGCAGTTACTGCAGCTGTCCCTGCAGAGCAGACCCCTTTCAGAGGGATGAAGAATGTGATTTAGGTGAGACAGGAAGTCTGCTCCCATCACAAACTTCAAGGGAGGACTGCGCTTTAATCAAGAGTCACAGAGGGCTCAGTTAGCCAGAGAGACACTTTGATCTACAACAGACAGAGAGATGGGTGGGATTTAGGTATATGTTGTCACCCTTATCTGTCCTGTTGCAGGGCACTCTGGTCCTGAGCTCATGCATAACAAAAGGCTGTTGGTGGGGACCCAGGATAGGTTAATTAAGGTGGGCATAGCCTGCACCAATTTCTGGGGCCAATTTGGCTTTAAGAGAGGGCTGAACCCCTCACTTGTCAGATCATCCGACGACTTCCAAAGGAGTAAGAAGGACACATTTGAACCTGGGCTGAAGGTACCGTCTACCTTACATCTTCCGCCAGTGAAGGAAGGCCAGGAGTTCCAAGAAGGAAGCAAGATCCCTCCCCTAAACATCTCCCAGGGAACATAGGGAGATACCGGACTCAAAGGACCCATTCAGCAGCTTCAGAACCGTTACAAAGCCAGCACACAGCATGCCCTGCTAGGTTCTGCCAGCAAGCTTCCTAGGTGGGAAGTGCCAGAGAGTATTTGAACTAAGGACAAGGCTGTTGCCTGCAAACACTCTCCTAAGCTCTGGGCTGTCCACCTTGAAAGGATGACATGAGCCCTGCAAAGAAGCTAGGAGGAGTGCCACACAAGCATCAACCAGTGTCCATCTTTTAAGGACATTTTCGAGACAGTCCAGTCCTCGAACCGCATCCAGCTGCCCCTCTGACTGTAGTCACGCTGCAGTCACCAGAGCCATCCGAGACGCCTTGACCAGCCTTCCAGACCTGCCAACCAGCACAGAGACACAGATTCTTGGCCCTGAGCTGCCGCACCGCCCAGGCTGCAGCTGCCAGTCCAGCCTTGCTTGCCGAACTGCCTGCTGCCTGACACCCACAGCTGTCATCCGCACTAACTCTGTCTCAAGGGCTTTGAAGCTCCCTGGAACCGACTCAAGGCTGTCGAGCACCAAGAATTTCTTCAGTACCAGGTACATTGTGGTTCTGCCCTCATGGTCCTTCTCCAAAGGCCCCTAGAGACAGTTACAACCCTTTGCCCACTTAGTGCTGGAACCGAATATCCTTGAACAGTAAGACTGATTACTTTACCAGCTATCCTCTTGTCAATATCCAGAGTGCATCTCTTTCCTTCATGAAACTGTCTGTCCTCTGTCTTCCTTTACAGGGTGGGTTGTTTTTTGTAGTGGGCTAGAACTGCCTACTGTAACAATAATAAAGTAGATATTTTTATACAACCTTGACTGGACAGTCCCTTTTATCATTGGGTAATAATTGTATTTTCGCTGTGTTGCAACTAACCAACGATCCACGACCTTGCGGAGATGAGCCTGCTGTTCCGTCCATGTTACTCAAATTGGACAAAGTGGTCTTATAATTCACTTGGATTTCAATCTGTTCGGATCCCTTCTGGTGTACTAGAGGTGTGGGGTTGATTGATGGTTTACAAACTGATATTAATCCCTGGACCACTGATGTCCCGGAAGTTGATTTGTCACAGTCCCGTTGTTTTTTTGTGGTAAAAAAGGAAGGCTCACACCAACCTTGCATCAACTATTTTGACCTTAATGAGATTACACTCAGAGACTGGAACCCCTTACTGTTGATTCTTTAAATCCTAGAATCCCCATGCTCTGCTTCGATATTTACTAAGTTTCACCGTAGAGGGGCCTATCAGCTTATCCACCTTAAAGCGGGCAACAAATGAAAGACAGCATTTAAGATACTTTTGGGGCACTTCAAATATTGGGTGATGGCATTTAGCCTCTTCAATGCCCCTGCTGTCTCTAAGTGTTTTATGAATCACATACATTCTGACCTGATCGGCCTGTTGTTGTGGGTTTGTTTTAATGAGTTTCTGGTGTTTTCATCCAGCGCTATGTAACCACATCTTCAACACGTGAAGCAAGTGTTAACATGGCTAGCATCGTACAATCTATGCAACAAGTCCAAAACATTTATTATTCATCAGGAGTGAATTGAGTTCCTGGGCTACACGAAACGCGGTACAGGAATACAGTATTCCCCCAAAATACTGTAAAGAAAGCTGAATGCGCAATTACTGCGCATTCGACTTGTGAAAATAAATAATGCCCATCTCTCTTACCCATTTATGAGGGTCCTAAGCTTACGAAATCCTTATCTTGTTTCAATACACCTTAGTCTCGGTGAACTCTTGAGCAGTCCTGAGCAAATGCTCCCCTAATCTAACCCGTAGATGCCTTTGGGCCCTAGTTTGCGCTTAATTAAATTTCAATAATAATAATAATCTAATAATCAAAACATTCTAAGGATGGCCCAACAAAATGTCCAATATGTAATTTCCAGAAGTCCATCCCTGCAATCTAACAGATTTCAAACAGTTTCTAATGAAAGGCTATCAGAGCTTGTACTCAGTCTGACCTCAAACTTCTCTGTTCCCAGCCACTCCTTAGACTCTTTCTTGCGCTCTTACTATGTCTTGGGTGTGTGGACTTTGTCTTCTTGCTTGGAGGTGGTTACTTTGCCTCCAAGATTATACTATCATTTTTCTCTGCGCATCTATGATTAAGTTTCAGTGTTTTTTTCTCTCGTCCTGCAAGGTCACCATTCGGACCGTGGCTCGGCTTCATCCATCGCATTAGAGTTTGGGAGGTCTTATGTTCAACCTCTGTGTGTGCTTTACTTGAATACTCCTTCTGGTGCCTCATTATAAGTTTGCTGGTCCAGAAACAACGGTACCAGTACGCTTGCCGGTACCATTGTTTCTGGACCGGCAAACTACGAGTTCTGCGAGCGGGTGCCTTCCAGCCCGACAGGTCTGACCTTGCGGGCGGACCGGCACCCGCTAGCAGAACTCGATGGATGCGCCGGCACTATTCATGAAGTAATATTTTCAGGCGCCCTGAAATAGGCAATTACTGGGTCCACGGGGGCTGCAAAGCCCCAGTAATTACCCATTTCTGGGAACCAGAAAATTCATGACTCCGGCGGCAGCCGTGCTGGTATTTACCGGCACGGCTAACGCCAGGGTCATAATGACCCCCTATGTGTTATGTCTTGCCTGGACCTGATCTGCCTGCTGCATATTTTCTGCTCAGAGTATTTCTCAGACCGACAATATTATTTGGGTTTCCTGCCACAGGCCAGCATCTGTCTCTGGGGCGCAGGTGGAGGGCATGGCTTCTTGACCTCCAGTCCTTCTAGGTGAAGCTTTTGATTTTGTCTCCAGCTTCCGGCTTCCTGCAAGACCCCACACAAAGAACTCTCTCATTTTGGCAAGTCACAACTTTTTCAAGCTACTGCTTGGCTTAGACCAGCCGTTCGACTTGCTTAACTTTCTACTTCTACCTCATCCTTTATCAAGGGATTTTGGATATCCAGTTTAATATCCTTCCAGATTCCTCCTTCCATGGTCTTCCTTGCTATCCAGGAAAATTGACTCAGAGGATGTGTCAACTATGAAGTTCTCCCTCAACTGCACTTTCCTCCCACTCTTTATAGTCCAGGGAGAGGTGCTATCCCTCCCCTTCTTAAGTCTTAGGTGATTTCCTAGCCAGCGTGTCACCCTGGGCCCAGATTGGACAAGTACAGGACTTGTTTGATTGGATGCAGTGTGGCATAGTAATGATTTAAGGACAGGCGAAAAGAGTTACTCCTTCTATGGTTTGTGTGTGTACATAGACCGCAGATCTTCTGATTCTGCCTTCTTGCCAATGGCTTCTGCTCACCGGGACAGGGAAACGTTGGGTGTCACCACTTCACTCGCCTCCTCGCTCTGCAGATCTTCGGGGCTAATAGGCAAATGTTTTGCTGAGTCCAGAGATCTGTGGTCTGTTGATTGCATCTGGTAAGTCTTTCTCCTGTTGTCTGTGTCTGTGGTATAAAGCATAGTTGCTACCCTCTTCCTGTGAGAGCCTTGAGCTTGGCCTTAGAGCTGCATCTTGGATAATTCCCCACGTCCAGAACTCAGACTCGGGCGGGGAAACTTAAGATTTCATCATCAAGTGGCAATGCACTCTGGGACCCGTAGTTTGTCCTTCTCAGTTCACCCACCACTAGTGAGTGTTTGAGAGGCATAGAGAGTCAGTGGGATCCCAATGCAGCCATCCTCACAGAGGAACATTGGGTAGCAGGTGTTCCAGCCCATCCCTAGTGGCCCACTACCCCCAAAGGTAATTATGGGGAATGGTGAGAAATAACCACACTCCCCCTCCCTTTCTCTGTGGCTCTACCTATCAGGGTCAATTGGAGATTGACTTATAAAAGTTCTTTTAAAGTTGGACATTTTCAAAAGAGGTGGACTACATAGGCAAATTATCAAAGCCCTTTTGATCATTTAAATCCCATCTAAAAATACTTGATTTATCTTTTTTCAGTTTCTCTGTTAGGGTGTTAGCTTTATTAGAAGGGAACAAAACAGTGATAGTAGCCGATCAGTCCGCAAAAGACCTTCAAATCTCTCTTTATACGAGTCACAGATGGGATCTTCTATGCCTCATTCTACTTTTCCGGCGGATGTATTAGGCCAACCCTACCAGGAATGCCAAGTATTTGAACGTGCTTCAGGCCAGTTATATTTTGCTGGTTTGGCTGTTGAACCGACATCTCATAGGGGAATAGTGAGCTTGTAGAAATGGAATAGACGTTCTGGCCATCTCTTTCTTTAAATAATGGTGTTGTCCAAATAAGCCCCAGAAAAGGGCTGTGAGGGTTCAAAGATGAAATCCATGAGCCATTGAAAAGTGATTGGTGTCCTGTGCAGCATAAAGGGTTGGACAACACTTGTATAACCCATTTGTGCTCATGAAGGCAGTCTTCTTGCGATCCGCAGGAGCTATGGGGCCTTGTCAGTACCCCTTGTTGATGTGCACGATACATAGATACTTGCCACTCCCTTATCATTCCACTAACTCATCGATAGCATGAGGATGTGTAAAATGCCAACATTTCATTTATCCTCCTGAAGTCAATGCACAACCTCATGTCTCATCTGGTTTCTTCACGAGAATCACCGGGAAGGCTTAGTGACTGGTTGAGGTGTCAGTTACCTGTAAATCAAGCATTTTCTTAATGTATTTCATATGATCTTGCATCAAGCCTCAGGCACCCATAGGGTCTTTATCATACAATTTGTCCGGTGGGGTATGCATATGATTAAAATGCCCTTTACTCACCCTGGACTCTCTGAGAATACATTGGGAATTGTTCTGGAAGATCTTGTAGATCTTGATTCTCCAGGGGAGGTGGGATGGTTCTGGAATATTAGGATCTCTGCACTCCTTAAGGAGGTTGACATGGTAGACCTGCTCATTAAGCCTCCAGTTGCAGTGCTGTAATAGGAGGCCCAAAATCCCAGCCCTGTGCAAACAGGTAGGCCGGGAAATACAGGGCCCAAAAAATGGAAGTCAGAGTAAGCGACAAAGGCCTATTTTTATTGAACACTTAAAAAAACAGGGGAAGCAGTTAAGCATACAAGTCTCAAAGCTCTCTACCTTCTTAATATAAAACAATGGTTTAAAAGGCAAAAATATGTCACCTCCAACATCACAATGTTATCTGTGTTAGTAAAACCTACTGGGAGATGGAATTGGGTTAGTTATATCATATAAGTATAGAATGTGTTGGAGGGGGTCGACATTCTAATTGGTCTTACTCTATCTGATGCTTCTGCTCGGGACCACCCATAAAATTGATAAGGGTGAGTAGGTGTAATTTCTATACTACTTGATTGGCTAATGCAACTTTGTTAAAAAACAACATGTTTTGAGCGCAATGATTGGTTGGCCTTGGCTTCACCAACCTTGATTCTCTGGCAGATCATCAGCACATGAGCAATATTTTATGGCAGGGGGAGGACATCCAGGTACCGCTTTTCACAATTATAACCCACCATCTCCGATTTCCTAGGCCATGAGTCAGGGCTTTTATCTTTGAACTGGGTCCTATACTGTAGTTTTTATTCCAAGAATTTGGAGGTAGTAAAGGTCTTGGTTTCTTTGTGTCTGGTGCTAATGAATAGACAGTGTTCTTGAATTATGGGTCAGTGTGAGCAAACCGTGGTTGGAATTACTTCAACCTGCATTATGAATATTTTAGTTAATATTCATGCAGGTATGATTTTCTCTACAACTGCGGTCACTCTTGAGCTTACTTCTCAGGGTGCCATCCGACTTCTGACTATCCTGCACCTGGCTCATGATAGTCGATTGTGCTTGTTCAGACTTTAATTAATTTGGGAGTATACCCCTTGCGTCCTCGGAATCCTTACCTGATACCTTCTCTGCAATGTTCAGACCCTCCCTAATTTCTCAGTGACCTAGGCGCGCCATGCAGCTACTATCCAATTTGCACATTTATGTGCTCTTTTAGCTAATTCAGATGGTTTGTCTTTCCTGCAGCTTCGATGCTCCTTCAAACTCTCCCATTCATTTGAGCATGGCAGCGCCGCCCATTTTATCCAAAATGTCTGCTTTTCACTGTTGCCATTTTATATTAAGCAAATATTGCATGTGTTTTTATACGTAGTGCATTAAAGTGGATATATTCAAGTACATGTTTTCTAGTGTTTATTGGGTGCAATGTACATTCCTCACGTATAAATGCAGAATTATCTATTTTTTGTATAACTTTGTGATGAATGCATATCTACTTCGTGCCTCGTGCGTTTATATGTGCCAGAAGAGAAATTACATCACTTGTTTTCATCATTCTTCAGTTACAGCATGTTTACGTATGCCAGTTCTTGTAGACTTATCTCTTCTTTGATCGTTCTGGGGTAAGGCTGATAGGGTTGTCTCAGTGACTAACACTGGTCATGTCTGCAGTATGGTGATGGAGGGGGGGACAGTTGTCAGTACTACTATGCTTCTATCACTATGGAGGTGGGGAGCGGCAGGGAGGCCCGATGCCATGGATGGCGTGTTTATCTGTCTCTTGAAATTCCCCGCTCTGGTCGGGTCCCCGACCACTTATTTCAGAGGACATTCTCCTCGATATGGTATCTTGAGTGTCCATATCTTCCTCACCCCCCTCAGGTCACCCAAATGCTTTATTTGTTCATCTACGCTCCAGGTAATATAGCAACACTCCCCATCAAGTTTGCAGAATACCCACCATCCTGCGTAATTGCAGGGGTCTCAGGGATAACAGAATTTTGATCCTGGAGGGACGATAGGTCTTTGCTTTAAGTCCACATGGTAGATCTTCGGTTTGCGTGCATTTCGCATTGTCAGATCCATGGTTATCACTATCTTCATCCCTATCGCCTTCTTAGCCATCTTCTTGCATTGATTTATGGCTATTCTCAAAGTGCAGAATCCCAGTAGCACCAATAGTAGTATAGCTATCAGTACCTTTATTGCAATGGCCAGTCAGGAGGGAATCCAGGAGAACGAGAAGGTCAACCAGTCATCATTCCCTATCTCTTCTACCTCTTCTTCCACCTTTTGAAGTGTGTAAGGAGGGTTATGGCCTCTGTGAGTGTCCTGTTCTCCTCCTCTTGAGCAGGTAAATAGGTGAAACAAGATGTGCACATTTTCTGCACATACGCCACTGTGATTAGGTTGAGGATATACCTGTTCTGAAGAGTCATGAGCCTTATTGCTCTCAACCCCTCTTTTATGGTGTTAAAGCCCTTTAACATTGAGTTGATTGTTTGCATTAGATCCAATCAGATTACATGTAACCACTTAGCATTTGCGTTTGTCTGCATTACGGGGAAGACAGAGGCAAAGAACATTCTGTCCTCCTGAATAACTGATGCTCCTTCGGTTTCTCATCGAGTACTGCTTTCATGTTGGTGGAGACATAATTACTCCCACTCCTTCCTCGTGTGAGGCTCGTCGATCTCTTCTTCCTCTGGTGTGCATTCATTTTAGGGAACTCTGTGGTGTGTATATCGCTCTCTGGCACTACCAGAGCAGGTACATTTAGGAGTACCATGGAGCACAATCCTCCCCAATTTGGGAATAGTTTTATGTAGATGTTGGCTCTACAGGCCCAATAGTGGTCCATTAATAATGAGGTTCCTACCTTCATTCCTAGATCATCAAAAATGTGCCTACACCCCTTGTTTCTTCCAACGTTTATCGTGCCATTATTTTGGGAGCACAAAGTGGCATTTCTTAAGGGCAATATTGACGTGGGTGCCCCCTCATCATCGAAGCATGTGAGTAACCTTGTAATGTTGGGCCAATAGTCACACCTTATCTGCATGTACCCCAACCTCTATCCATTGTTCCAATAATGGCCATGCTTTGCATAATACTAGTCCGTTGATCCACCCTTCAGGTGTTAGCACTGTTCCTTTTATTTGTAATTGCCCCACTCCCAACATTTAGGTATTTCTTTCCCATTTCTATCATTGCATTGCAACATTTACTTTTTTTTTTTAATCTAACTCCTGCTGCGGGTGCTTCAGGTTGTTCATACTTTATTGCCTGGTTCATTGTCTCCTTTTTATCATGGACCTAATCCATTGCACATAATTCTCTTCTCGTTGCGACTTTGGGACTGATGGGTCAGGCAATGTGCTTTTCCCTCAGGCACTTCCGTGGCTATAAAGACCTTGGAGGCGCCCATGCACAGGGAATGAGAGAAGACACGTAGTAGCTCTCATCAGATGCCCCTCTCCCTAACTGGGTCATATGCTAATACCACATATTATCATTATTATTATTATTATTATTATTTATATGGATACATTCCACCAAATACGCATTTATATCCTGGACATTTTTGACAATATCTTGTTTTTATCTTTTAATTTGTTCGAAGGCAGCATAAAGGCTGTTTCTTTGTTTGACATAGGTATAGGCGTCATGTTAGTATGCATTTGCTTGAGTACATTATGTAGAATCACTTCTCCAATTGCCAGGAAAATAAAGAGGTAGAGACAGCAGAATGTAAAAAAGAGGCAGCTACAATCATCACTACTAAAACGTCTGTCTGTTGCAAGGGGGTACGGTCACTAGGCGGTCTACATGCCAAAGGCCTATACTTGAACGGAATAATAAGATTCATTTTCTTCACTTTTTACTCCATACTTTCACGCTGATCCTCATCCATCAGTGGATACCTTGCAGAAAATTGCATGATAATTGTTAAAAGGATGTGTTCAAAAACAAACCTAGACTGAGGATCTAGTAATAGCGAAGTAAGAGGCACTTTACTCATCTTGAATACCTTATAGCTACCAATGATAAAAGCCAGAATCATATACAGTAATATTCTTGGGGGTAACAACGAATAGCAGGGTCTGATACTGGGTTCGATTTTTCTGGTTCCTTCAAAGTGCAGATAGCTTTTTATCGTGCAAGGGAAAATGTTGTTCTGGGGGAAAAGTTTGTTTCAGCTAGTTTGATTGTCTCTATGGAAAGTAATATTATTTTTTGTTCACTTTTTTAAAAAAAAACTTTATTTTTGATATTTACAAAAAACAAATTGTAACATTACAAACATGGAAGTAACTTGTGCTTCTTTTCCCGCCTTCCCCTCCCTCGCCTTCCACTTCCCTCTGGATTACACCCGAGCCTGAGTCAGTAGTAGTCCGTGGCTGATTGCGACATTCGTGTTGGGACATGTGTCTGTGGGGTTCTGCTGGGTTTCTGGGGTTGTGCCTCGGGAGGAGTCCCTGTCTTTGGTGGACAACAAGTAAGTGATATATGGGCCCCATATGTCGGGTGGTCGAGCGTGTAGGGGTAATAGTTTGATGAAGTTTGTTGCCGTGTCTTGGCAGTACGAAATGTCTTTCAGCCACTGCTGTGTGGTCGGTGTAGGTCCCTTTCCCCACGTCATTGCAATTCTTTTACGTGCCAGCAGTAGCAGCAGTCCTCCTAGTTTGCGTGTTGTGGGGGGGGGGGGGTGTGTGTGGTAAATCCCAATAGGGTGATCTTGGGGTCGGGTTCAATGGGCGTGTCTGCTATTGCGGCTGTCTTTTCCAATATCGCTCCCCAGAAATGCTGTACTGCTGGGCAGGCCCATGCGAGGTGGAGGAAGTCTGCCAATGGTGCTCCGCAGTGGCCACATTGTGGGGGGGTCGCGGGGTGGTACTGGTGGATTCTAGCGGGGGTGTGGTATGCCTGGTGGATGTATTTTAGGTGGATTCGTTTATATCTTGTGTTTAGTGATACCTTCTGGGTTTGTGCTATGTTATAATCCCAATCTTCATCTGGAATTGAGGTCTGGAGGGGTCTTTCCCATCTCACTTTTGATGTTGCCGGGTGTGGGGCTGTGTCTGTTAGTAGGGATTTGTATAGCATCGAGACCAGCTTACCCTCCCCTTGTGATTGGATGACCCGTGGAATAGTTACCACGTCGTGGGTTGTTGCGGAAACCTGGGTAGTATGGTTTGTAGGGTGCCTCTGAGGCGGAAGTAGATAAATGTATCTAGGGCGGTGGAGGCTCCGCACGTTTTGGCTTGTTGGGGGTGAGGAGGTGCCCTTCGATGAAGAGGTTGCCTATAGTTTTACATTTTAGCTTGTCAACCCAATTCAGGTAGACTTTTTCTGCGGTCAGCGGGACTCCGGGAATGAATTTTACCAGTAGAAGGGGGGAGAACCTGGTCTGAATCTTACATTTCAGCGCTATTTTTTTTCCATATTGCTATGGTGGAGAGAACCGGGTTTAGGGTTTGATGCAGGATATTTGTCAGGCCTAAAATGGCTGCTCTGAGCAGATTAGGAGATGCCAAGGCTCGCTCTAGTTGAACATGGGGACAGATGAATTGTGTGGTGTACCAATGCCCAGGAATTGGGCTTGAGCTGCCCAGTAATTGCGCTCTACGTCGGGGAGTGCCATGCTGCCTTTTTTTACTGGCTGGATTAGTGATGTGTAGGCTATTCTGGCTGGTTTGCCCGCCCAGAGAAGTTCCAGGATTATGCTCCTGAGATGTTGTAGCTGTTTTTGGGGTACTAGTAGCGGGAGATTTACGAATAGGTAGAGAAGTTTGGGGAGTATCACCATTTTTACCAATGACACTCGGCCCCATAGGGTAAGCGGTAGTGATTTCCATCTGTCTACTTTTTCCTGCAGTGATTGGATTACTTTACCGTAGTTGTCTTGGAACAATGTCTGGTGGTCTCTGGCTAATTGAATGCCTAGGTAGCGCACGTTTGTGTGTTCCCATTTAAAGCCATAATCGTCTTGGAATTCATGGGTCTCTGGGATGAGTGGGAATATCACTGACTTACTGTGGTTTATCTTTAAGCCTGAGAAGTTGCCGAATTTTATTATATCACGCATTACTGGATTTAAGTTTGTTGTCGGTTCGCGAATGTAAAGGGCGATATCATCTGTGTATAGGGAGATTATTAATTTATGGGCACCGAAGGACAGGCCTCTTTGTATATGTCTAGCCTGAAGATCTGAGGCGAGGGGCTCCATCACCAATGCAAATAGCAGGGCGGAGAGTGGACACCCATGTCTTGTTTCTCTCTGGAGATTGATTGCCGAATATCTGGTTTTTCCTAGGATTATGTGGGAGCGGGGTTGGTTAAACAATAGGGCTGTTAGTTGGAGGAATCTCTTGCCGAGGACCGTTCTCTGAAGGATTTCAAAGAGGAATGGCCATTCAATGGAGTCAAACGCCTTTTCGGCATCCAAGAGAACCACCACCGCTTGCTGCGAGGGGCCAAATGCCTCCATGTCCCCGAACATGCGTCTTATGCCGAACGTGGTATTGCGGCCTGGCACAAATCCTGCTTGGTCCGCTAGTACCAACGCGGGCATCAGGGGGATGAGCCTGGATGCTAGGATCTTGGCTAATATTTTGTTATCTAAGTTGATCAGTGATATTGGTCTGTATGAGCCGCATTCTTCTGGGGGTTTATTGGCTTTGTGTAGTAGTATCATGTTTGCCTCTCGGAGGGTCGGGGGCAGTGTTCCGGATTCGAGTGCCTCCTCACAGACCTGTTGTAGCAATGGTTATGAGAATGGGTGCGTACGCTTTGTAGAACTCGCCTATCAGCCCGTCGGGGCCTGGGGCCTTGGTGCCTGGTAGGTCTTTAATGGCTCAGAGGATTTCCTCTCTTGTGATTAGTGCGTTTAAGGGTTCCCTTAGCATGGTGTCTACCCAGTATAATTCTATATCTGCTAAATAGCGGGACAGGTCTTCCTGGGTGGCATTGAAGTTGGTTCCGTATAGGTTCTGGTAGAAGATGCGGAAAGTTTCTGCTATGTCTTTATCGGTGTGCACTAGGGTGCCCTGCAGGTTTCGGATCTGTTCGATCTGTGTGGGCTTACGGTCCGCTGCTATCAGCCTCGAGAGGAGGGCACCTGGTTTCTGTCCCTCTCCGTATTGGCGGACGCGGTGGCCGTGCGATAGGAATTTCAGTTCTCTGTCTGCAGCTGCTCTGAACTTGTCAAGTTCCGTCTTCAGTGACGCCAGTACCTGTGGTTCCGGCGACGTTGTATGTAATTGTTCGAGCTCTTTGAGGTGAATCTCGCTTTGTGACAGTTCTCGTCTAATGAACTTCAAGATGCCTTGTTCTTTCGTTAGACATATCCCCCTAATGTAGCATTTCAGGGATTCCCACAGGGTCCCGGCAGATGCCACTGAGCCCTGGTTGATTTCAAGGAATGTTATGATTTCTGTGCGGAGTTCGTCTGCAAAAACCTGATCCTGTAGTGACCCGGGCTTAAACCTCCAGTGTCTCCTCCAATCTGACGGGTCTGGTGGGGTATATTCGACTGTAACCGCCAAGTGGTCGGACATGGATCTGGGTAGTATTTGACTATTTGTCCATTGAGCCTGGCTGTGTGTGGACACAAGGGTGTAATCCAGGCAGGAGCTAGTTTGGTGCACCTAGGAGTGAAATGAGTAGTCTCGGGATTCGCCATGTTGGCGTCTCCAGATGTCAACGAGGTCATACGCTTTACAGATTTCAAGAACTTGGCGAGCAGCTTTGGAGGTGGTTGAAGAAGTCGGGTGTGATCTGTCCTTTTGAGGGTCGAGAGTGGTGTTCATGTCGCCTGCCCATATGATTGTTGCCGATCTTGTTTCTCCTAGGTGTGTCATAACCCAATCAAAGGTATTATATCCGTCCGTATTCGGTCCGTAGGAGTTTATAATGATACATTCTGTGTTTTCCATGGTACCATGTACTAGAGGTGTCCTCCCCTCATCATCGCTTTTGATTGGAAGCAGTTTGAACTTCAGAGTTCTGTTTATTAGGATTGCCACTCCCCTGGCGTATATGGAATATGACGGAAAGTGCCTGTGGCAGCCCCAATCTCGGGCCCATCGATTCTCTGTTCCGGGAAGGAGATGAGTTTCCTGAACCAGGGCGATGTCCACTTTATTGCCCCCTCTAATGTTCCACGTGGCCAGCTTGAATGTTGTGGATAGTTGAATTTTGGGTCTGTTTTTGGCCGAGCTGTCGAGTGATCAGGTCTTGTGGTGTCCCATTTATGCTGTTTCTGGGTTCTCGCTGTTTTAGCTGAGTATCGGCTTTGGTGCTTCCTTTGGGTGTTTCCAGGTGGTGGCAGGGGGGGGAGGGTGCGGGCCTCTGGCAAGCACGCTTCCCTAACATTAAACAGTTTCCCTTCCAATCGTGGGCAACCCCCAACTCACCCATCAGCTTTCACCTCCCAGAATTCCCCAACATAATTTAGCTGCGCTTGGGGCGCTAGGGAACTTCCAAGGTCCAGCGCACCTTAGACTCTAGTGTGGGTTTCAGAATCTGGGGTATCAATTTGAGCGGCGCGGACCAGCCTGTTGATGTGCCTAGCTGGGCCTCATGGCGGGTCTCCGTTTGCTCGATCTCTCCTTTGTGGTCGTGGATTGTCAATGTTTTGTCTGAACCCACCTTATCGAGAAACAGATTTGCCTCCTCTGGAGTGTTGAAAAATTGTGACTTGCCGTCGTGTTGAATTCGTAGTTTGGCTGGATAGAGCATGGAATACATCAGTTTGTTGTCTTGCAGCCGGCGCTTCACTCCAGTGAATGTTCTGCGCAGCGCCTGGATTGAGGGGGAGAAGTCGGGAAAGAATTGGATGTTGTCCCCGTCGTACTGCAGGTTTCCTTTTTCCCTTGCAAGGCGGAGGATTGTATCCCGGTCTTTGAAATTGAGCAGTTTCGCTATTATTGGGCGAGGAGCTACTCCTGGAATGGGTTGGTTGGTTGGTACCCTGTGGGCCCGCTCCACTACGAAAAGGTTGGACAGTGCGGGGCCTCCAAATAGCTCCTTGCAGAGGTTCTCAACAAAGTCTTCCATTTTCTTCGTGTTTTGCTGCTCTCTTACCCCAAGTATTCTGATGTTGTTCCGGCGTGATCGCCCTTCGAGGTCCTCGTTTTTGGCCCTGACAGCTTTCTTTTGTATTTCCAATGTTCTCACCCTGGTAGACATGGAAAACACGTTATCCTCTAGGTCGGAAATTCGTTGTTCGGCAGTGTCTAGCCTGTCCCCATGTTTGTCCAAACGGTGTTGTAGCTGGTCGACTTTGGTGGACAGGGAGTCTAGCTTGCTGTCTATGTTGCCAATCCCTGCTTTTAATTCGAGAAGGATTTCTTTAATGTCTGTGTTGTGAGCGGGTTCTTCATCTCGGGGCATGGCCTCTTCAGGGTTCTCTTGCCTCTCGTTTGCTTTTGGGGTTCTTACTATGGCTCCCGCTTCAAATGTTAGCATCCGCTGCGACTTGTCTGATTTCCCTATCGTGATGGTTTTGTTGTGCTTGGATTGAGTTTGTTGAGGTAATCACAGGTGTCCTCACTTTTCTCGCTGCTCTCCTAAGGAGAGCAGCGAAAAAAGTTTTTAGTGGTCCTCGTGGCCCGCCGCTGCTGTGAGGGGATTCTCGCAGGGGCCGTCTCGATTGGAAGTGTCTCCGACAAACCTTAGGTTTTGGTCAGCACACCTTAGTTGCCCTGCCCTTATTAGGGATAATGGGAGCGGTGGGGGAGTCTCCTCCTGTACTATGCTCCTTCTGGAACTGTCTGAGGGGAGTGTTGGGGGGGTGGTGGCCCCTGATGGCCAGCTCCAGCTTTGTTTTGTGCTCTGGGCTTTGCCAAGGACACCAGGGCTTCCTGTCCCTTGTGTTGCTGGGAGTGTGGAGGGGGGGTCCGCCTGGGATGCTGGATGTCGCCGCTTCCTGTTGGTATCCCTGTGCGGCGAGGCGGCAGCTTCCAGATCGCTGGGCGATCGCCAGGGTGGTCCCACAGCCTGGTTGCCCCAGGGCCTGTTGTGCGTGATATGGCGCCCGTGTGGGCTAGACTTCTGGCTGACCCGAGTAATGGCAGTGTTCTGGGTGGCCACTGGGGACTCTCTGGGGGGAGGGGGGAGCTTGCATGCCGTCAGACTCACCGCTTCCTTTTGGGTGGTTCTTCACTCACTTTGGGAGACCCACAGGGCACAGCCGGAGCGGGGTTCCCTCTGCCCATGCTTCCTACCCGCCCAGCCACCCGGGCCCCAAAAGCCCCACACGTCCCACCCAGGGACGACCACCTCACCTCTGGGTGCTGGATGGCTCCCGGAACCGCTGGACTCAAGGGGGTCGGGCCGTCTCCCCGATGCCTCGGTGCCCGTTGTCGGCGCTGCTGCCGACGGCTGAGTCTCTGCTGGTATGGCCGGCGATACTGGTCTCCCCCACGGGTCGCTGTGCGGGCCGGAGACCGCCGGATTTGCTCCTCGGGCACGGACCCCTCAGGTCGCTGCACTGTTGTTCTGGGCTCCTGCTACTGGCCCCGAGGGGGCTGCGGGTGTTGTGGCCGCCCTCCTGCGAATCGCCACCCAGGCTGCGTCTAGCGTTGCTTTTTGCGCCCGCGGCGCTGCGTTTGGATGCTGCCATGGGCCACAGCTGGTCAGGGCCTTCCCTCTTTCCGTCCTGGCACCGGGCAGGCAGCTACCTGTGGTCTCTCATCTTCGGGGGGGTGGCGGCTGGTGCGTCTTTTGTTGGGATGGCTTTCCCACCACTGGGGGGGGTTGGATGGCCCGCGGATCCATGATTTTTGCCTGATTTATAGGTGCGCTGACGGAGCTCACACCAGAGCGGCCATCTTAGTCGCGTTCTAGCGCCCTCTCTAGGAACATTATTTTTATTGCCCTTTCCCTAGAAGTTGTCTGCTTCTGGTTACTGATCTCATCTGGATCCTTGTCACTTCTTCTTCTGTCTCGGCATCTGGGGTTGGCGGCAGGTGGGTCTCTCCTTTGCAGTGTTGAACATCTCTGAGATGAAGCCAGTCACCTGCTCCACCACAAATGGGCCCTCAAACCTTGGTTTGTGCCAGTGTCTGGTCATGTTTTTTTATACATATATAAGACCCCCAACATATAAGGCGGGGGGTTGGAGTAAGATTTGTGGGTTGTACTGTTGGTTGTCTTCATCATTCTTCTTCGATGCCCCCTACTATGTGCAAATCTGTTGGGAAATAAAGCAAATACTCATCATAACAGCCAAATATTCATGGATTTTATTTCCAAGAAGAACAGCGGTATACGGGCATCTGATTGTGATCTAGTGGGAGGAGTAAGAGGTATGTGCATCCGGTGTCAGCTGTTGGTCGGACCCGGGCTGATTTTGTAGTGCGAATAAGGCTAAGGGTAAACACCGCAACCAACCTTTGTTGAGGGTAATTTTTATTTTTGCTATCCTGTCTTTGAGAAGGCCATTGAGCCTTTCACAAACCCTATTTGCCTGAGGGTCATAAGCAGAAGAGAATTTGTGCTTAAGACACAGAACGATTGTGATGTGCTCAAACAATTCATTCACAACGTGCGGTCCGTTATCAGACTGAAGACGTCGCACACACCCCATCTCTGGAAAACCTCTCTTACGAGAAATTTGGCAGCACTCGTGGCATCAGGGTGTGTGCATGGACCAGCCTTGATCCATCGAGAGAAAGGGCGCATGACTACCAACATGTATTTGTAGCCGTTGCAATTTTGAAACATATCCACATAATCGATATGCAAATGCTATAAAGGACCAGTAGAATGGGGTATTGTTTCTCTCACTACTCGCAGCGTATACCCTACAGTACAATTCTGACACACTGCGAAATGTACTATAAACACGGCAACGTGCTCAGCAAGGTTAGGTGAAAACCAATCCTCAGAAATCAAAGCTGCAATATTTTCTCATGTTGTATGTGCAGGGTAGTGGAGCTGCTCTAAAGCTATCTTTAGTAAACTGAGGGGCAGGACCGGTTTTCTGGTGCTGTCTTGCCGCCAGATTGCATTAATAGGGGATAAAAAGCACCCCCTCCTTTTCCACAGTTCCTGCTCTTCTTGTGGTGCACGTCCATGAAGTTCAATTATTTGGGTTATGGGTATAGAATTAAACCCTTCTTTCTTTACCATGATACGCACAATTGTGTGTTTATTAAGTGGTGTGTCAAATTCAGATACATCGGGGAAATATGCAGTCTTTTTGGCTTCTGTGTCAGCGGCCTAGTTGCTGCAGGAAATCAGGTCTTCACCCTATGTGTGGGAGGCACACTTCACCACTGCAGTGGACAGTGGGAGTTGTAGTGCAGCTATGAGCCTGTCCGATAATGGTGCATGCTGCATGGTGTGCCACCTGCATAGAGGAAACCGCACCTTTTCCAAAGTGAAAGTCCCGCATGTACTGTTGTTGTCACATAGGCAGAGTCTGAGTACACTGTAATCTCTTCATCCTCATGCATCTCAAGGGCTACAATAAGCGCTACTAGCTCGGTGCTTGCGATCGCCGCCACCTCAAATTTATCACTCCATTTTCGTTTTACCACTGCGGTCCCAGTGTGTCTTTTTCCTGAATCCTTGTCAATAGTCGATGAACCGTCAAAATGTTTCCCCCCCTCTGAGGGCTTTTTCCCTAAAATGGGGTATGTCGTCATAATGTTTAGTGTATTTTGTACAGTCATGCACATTTTCTCCTTCCTCTATGGGCTCTGCTATGGACATTGCTGGATTCACTCCCTTGCATCTCACTATCTTGACTGCTGGGTTCGAGCTAATCACTTCATACCCACATACTCTGCGTAGTCAATGTACTTTTGGGTTTCTGAAGAATGGCAAACAGGGCATGCTCCACATACAATGTTATTTCAAAGCCCATTGTGATGGTGTCTGCCTTCTCAATAGAAAAATCTGACAAAGCCAATGATTGTTCACAGGGGTAATGGACTCTCATCACTGCATCTAGGATCCACTGTAATAGGCTAATGGTTTGTGTCCCATGGAAGTTTTCTGCATGAGTACTGCCACCATTATCACTCCATTTGAGTATGAAAATAAAAAGAATTCTGCACTGGTGTCGGGGTGCCTTGGATATTAATTTCTTTAATTCATTGAATACCTCTATCATTTCACCTGTCCAAATGACACCGCTGTCACCTTTCTGAGCTTCTTTAAGTCGCTTCAAAGGGGCCTGGCATAAGTGCTGTAGTCAAAGACCCATGCTCTACAATAATGACAAAGACCTAGAAATTGCAGCATCTCTCTTACTGTCCTGGCTGAGGCGTTTTCATGTTTGCTTCCGTTCTTGCAGGGGTCACCTTCCTGCTGTCTTGAGATATCAACTTTCCAATGTACAATACTTCATCCTGACAATACTGTAGCTTCTCCTTGTCTACCCATTGTCTGCCAGCATTGTCATCAGCTGTACTGAGTCTTTTCTGCACTGCTCCTCTGTGGCACTGCACACCAAAATATCATTCATGTACTGGATGACTATGCTGTCAAGATGTACATTTTCTAAATCCATCTGGAGTAGCCTGGTAAAGACGGATGGGTACTCGCAGTACCCCTGTGGTAAATGAATACTTGGTATTTCTATATGTAAATGTAGTCAGGTCTTGTGATTCTTCTTGAAGGGGGATACAAAAGAATGCGTTCTTCAAGTCTATGCCAGTAGAACATTTGGCTTTGGCTGGAACATTGCACAATGTTGTGGCTGGATTTGGGACCAATGGAAATTCTACTTCAACAATATTGTTTAGGTGGTATAGATATTGAATAAATCTTCACGACCCCCCCGTCGATTTTGTCATGGGTACACTGCTGTGTTACATGGGGATTCAGAAGGAACCAGTATTTTTTTGCTGTAAGAGAGCTGAGATTGTCTCTTAAATGTCCTCATCTGCTTCCTTTTACATGGGATATTGTCTTACTCTTGATAAAGTTGCTCCTGCCTTTAACTTAATTTTGTCTGCACCTACTCCCTTAAGGAGGCCAAAGTCATAGGGACTGCTGGCCCACAATATCTCTGGCACCTGTGCCAAATTTTCCTTGAAAAATAATCGCGTCTGTTTTATCATCGCCATCCTCTGTGGTACTTCTCTGTTCTCAATATTCATCCAATATGTGAGATTTATGAAGAATACTAGTTCATCATCTGAATTTTCATTTTTAAATAATTCCTTGTTTGTCAAATCAGTCCATCGGTGTCCTTCATCCAAAGCTATTACTGCTCGCCACACCTTTCCTTTGTCATCAGTCCCTTGGATAACCACATGTTCTTCCCTTACTATGATTGCTTCTAGCTCCAATGGAAATACATGTCCATTTTCCTCATATAACCTTAATATTGTGCCTCTTTTCCCAGGAAGCCATGCTAACAGGAGATTCACTCCATATTAAAATACCTCGAAATCCACAGGCACACCCCTCTGTGCTTTCTACCCTGCAAAAGCCAATACAAACGTGCATGCATTCACATAATGAATCCCAGGAGTTGAACACACTATAACCTGATCGGTAAATGAGATTGTCATGTGGAGTTTGCTCGTCATGACCCTTCCCAAGATGCTAACTGGTGTTTGGCATGAATATAGTAGTGGCATGGACAAATCATGTTGCCCTACAGTAATGGTTAAGTCGTCAGAAAATGGAACCAAATGTGTGGCCCCAGAAAATCCTTGTGAATTAATGGCAGTGCCTAACATTGAGAGCTTCCCCTCCCTGACTCATGACCAGGTCACCCCAGTGTCTACAAGGATGGACAATGTCTTGTCACATATAATTACTCTGATCTGTGGTTCCTCTTGCCGGTCAGATGTAACAGATAGGATTGAACACATCAAGTCAGTCTGGGCTGTCCTATTGTGGATATAGGTTCATTCCTGTTCCAGTGAAAGGGTTTCCCCCCCACTGCTATCACACTCATTAGCCTTGGTGTGGATGCTTGTGTTCCTGTATTCCGGTTCCTGGTTGTCATAGTATTCTGTTGCAGTGGTGCTAGTGTTTGGATCAGCGCCTGCTGTGTCTGTGGCTGTTGTGCCTGTTGTATTTGCGGAACAGGTATCTGATATTGTGTGTGGTGTTGGACATAATATCCTGGTAGCTCCATACTATAAGGTGGAGGATATGCTGTCCCCCCCTTGGACTATGCCAATGTTGTTGCATCTCTCCCCCAACCCTACACACTTGTGCTATGTGTCCTGGGTTTCCACATGTCGAGCACTGTGGTGATGGTCCCATAAGCAGCGACTGTCCCCCATTAAATCATCATCCTACTTGTGGAACCTGAGGCCGGCCCTCTCTTCCTCATAGGGGGAACCCTCTTCCTTACGGCCAATAATTGTACTCTCCTGTTCCTGCACCATTCCCTGCAGACATTGGCTGTCCCCGCTGGGCTTCTCGTGTAACCACTCCTCCTCTGCTTGTCAACATTGCTCCTTCCATTGAAAATGTTTACAATTTTTTCTGTACTAATTTCACTTGTTCTATCTTTCTTTCACTGAGTTTCTTTCTGTTCTTCTCCTGTAATAATTGACTTTGATGAACTATCGTCAATTGGATTTAAGGCCATGGTTTTGATTCAAACCCTATTCGTTTTTTCAATTATCTCTGCACCGGTTTGGGTAGCCCCTAACATAATTTGTGATAAAAAATGTACACTTTTTTGTCTCAAGTTTCCATCGTCTCAAGACCCCATACATTGTGAATCTCTTGAATGTACACAACGGGGTCTTCGTCTTCACACATTTTACGTGTCATGATCGCGATCATGTCTGATGTATGGATACTGTATTCGGAGTGCCTGCCATACATCGGTATTGCAGTTATTTAATGATACTCCATCATGGGCTGTATTTTGTGCAATCATTCCAGTATACCACACCCTTTTCCTTATGTCATCCTTTCTCTCACCTATGGTGGCGGCAAACAAGCTCTTTATGTCACCAATTGCTTGCGTCATTCTTGTCGTCAGTTTTTCTAGCTCATAAATCCACTTTCCTGCTCTGGAAGTCAATGTTGGTAGCTTGTACCTCAAATTGTCCTTATCCAATTGTGGCCATGGAATATATTGCGGTCACCCTCCCCCTTTTTCTAACAATAGAAATTGTGTTGCTCCTAAATTGTACCCAGGACTAGTTGCAGCTTTTGTTGTCGTGAAGGCTCCTGTCATGCTTACTTTCCTTTGTCCTGGTAACGTTCTCAGCCTGGTGCTATATGGGTTATCTCTTCTATATTCTGTGTGTGTTCCTTTGAGCGCTTGGGGGCTGGTACATGCTCAGGTCTTTCCTCTTCTAATTCTTCCATATCAGACCACTGACCCTGCCTATCTGGGTTCATGCTTATGGGGGGGCCTTGTGCAATCCCCTCCCCTCCTCTCCCCTCCTCACTGCCATAGCTTTCCTCGTCTGAACACATGGTTCTGCAATTGCCATCACTCCCTTCATCCTCCCTGTCTTCAAAGTCTAACCTCTTCGGGGGCTGGGGGTTTACCACATATATTCCCCTTAATGATATCTCCAATAGACTCAGTTCTCTTTGTGGTGATCTCACTACGCTCTGTGTTATCCTTTTGGTAGCACCGCTATCTCTCCTGCTCCTGCATAAATTACTGATCATCCTTTGTATTGCTGCCTGCTCATTTTCATCTGGAAGAGTATTATTTTTCATACTTTCCTCCATTTCCTTAAAGTGTCTCTCTAAACTCTCTTCTCTCACTCCTGTTCTTTGTTTCTTTTTTTCTTCGGCGTTCGTGTTCCACCAGTTATTTTAACTTCCCTTCACTGTCTCTTTCTACTCTGCTGTCTGTCTTTCTCTTTCCTCCACTATTTCCCTCATTAATTTCTCCTCAGCTTCCCTTTACCTCTCTATTTCTTCCTTTTTTCTCTCACCTTTCCCCTTTCTTCCTTCTCTTTCTCCTGCTCTCTTTCGTTCAGGTCCTTTCTCATCTGTCCCTGTCATCTTTGCTCCTTTTCTTTGTTTGCTTAATTCTTTCTCTCCCTCTCTTTGACTTCCTTATGTTACCCGATTCTCTTTCTTCTTCTAACTTCCTCATTTGTCCCACTCCTGCTTCCTCTTTTTCCTGTCTTTTTAGATTTCCCCTCTCTGTCTTTTGGCTTGTCCATATTCTTTCCATCCAACTTAGGAGGTACTTGTCCTCCCACCCACTCATTTGATGTGGTCGCTGTCCCTTCATTGCCATTTGGTTTACCTTTCTGTCTTTGCATTCCCTCATCAAGGTCTGTCAATCTTGCATTTAATGCGAGGCACTCCCTATATTCTTAATGAATGGAACCTGGTTTTTGTTGGTTTAACTTAGCTCTATTTAGAGCGTCCTCATTACTCATCTTGGGAGGAACCTGAGGGCATACTCACATCTACTTCCCTTGTATCCTCGTTTCAGGTGGGCAGGGAAAGTCCATCGCTCTTGGATCCTGACTAAACGGTGGAGATGCGGGGGAGGATCACCTGGGTGGAGGGCCCTTGGGAAGTGGGGAGAGGATGCCTTTGGGTGAGAAATGGTGTCCCACTTTCCCCTGTAAGACTAAACCCTACCATCCCCCTAACTTCATAGGTAATTGCCAGTCATTTCCTCTACTCCCACTCTGTCACACCACTCTAGTACTGGGACGAGGAAGAAGTGAATAGGAGTTATACACACTAACATTCATTTTCACCACTCTGGTACTGAGACGAAGAAGATACTTGAAGACTATTGCAAGGGTCAGGCATGTCCAGAGAATAGATGTACTTGTGGTCAGGCAATTGAAATCAAGGACTTGCACCCTGCAACCTGTTAACAGGTCAGAGGTGCATAAAAGATGGAGCTGCCAGCAAGCGGGGAGACCCAGCAGGAGACAATCTGACAGGAGGAAAACTGGCCTGGGAGAGATCAACAGGAGAGGAACCGGCAGGAGAGAAACCAAATCCTTCCCAGGAGTGAGCTGCCGGGGAAGGTCCTGCCTGGAGGACAGGAGGCTGGCTACGGCAAAGGGTAGACCGTGATGCCAGGGCCCGAGCAGGCCTTGAGAGGTTTGAAACCACTGGAGTCTCCTTTGCCTTGTGCCCACAGCTGGAGCTGTGGGGGACAGAAGACTTCCAGGTATTGCAGGCCACCGGTAGCGTCCGTGAGTGAAGAGCGGAGCTACCAGCAAAACACAGCGAGGTTCGAAGAAGGCAAACAATGCTTGCGGGCTCCCAAAAAGTGTCTGCGGAGCCAAAGGATGCCGTAAAAAAGAAGAGAGAGGACACCCGGAGGAGCTGCCATTACCAGTGAATGAAATAGAGGGTACACTCATACCAGGGTGCTTCTGGGGCTAAAGCTAGGCATATGGTTATGCCGAATGAACTGAAATGTACAGCAATTAATGTTGAACCCAAAGTGAGGGTTTTTGGATATCGAGCAAGCTGCGAATTACATTGAATGAACTTGAAAGTGAAGCAAGTATTATTGAATACCGAATTAAAGGAAAGATCTGAGAACCCTACAAGTGAAGTAAAAACAAGCGGGAAACATACATAATGAACATTTATGAAGTAAACGTTTTTGAACCATGTGAAAAAGCAAGTGATGATTACTTAAAGGCAAATGATGAATCTTAGTTAATAAAGTTAAAGGCAAGTGATCAGCACTTATGAGTACTGTGAAAGCAAGGTGGTGGAAGAGAGTAAGCACCACTGAATGAGTTGTGTGGAAGAACACATTGTGGCAAAGCCGAGAGACTGCCAAGGAGAACCAAAAGTGGATGTAAACCAACACAAAGGTGCAGTGAGAGAGAAACCTGTTTTAGAAAGAAAACCTAAAGAATACTGAAAGCAAAACAGAGCGTCAAGTTTTATCAGTTGCGTAACGTGTAATGGGTGGACCTTGTGGTCTGACAACTGCGCCTAGACCGAGGATACCCTGCTTGGGCCCGATTCATGGAATGGGGCGCAGAAATGGCGAAAGGTCTGCACGGCCAGAAGGACCCTGCACGTGCCGTGTTGCAGCAAAAATATTGCGTGCCACGCATATTCATGGATTTTAAGACGTATTAGTAGCCATTGTGCAAGTAACAACAAACTACGCAAGGAATGCCTACAACAGCAAAAATCTCGCAAAAGAACTAACATGGCGCAAGCCTCCGTGCCACCCGTGGCCCAGCATACAGTACCCTTGTGAGAAGGCATGCCTCACCTCACAAGCCCAGGCTGCACCCCAGCAAAATTGTGCGTCTCATCTCGCAAGCCCAGGCTGCACCCGAGCAAAATCACGCGTCTCACCTGGGGGTGGAATGCAGCCTGGCCCCTGTGTGGCATCACCTGTCCCCACCGCTGCTGAGGAGTCCACTCCCAACTTCACCTTCTTGGACCTACCCCCAGCAGCCATGCCTGATGTCACCAGTGCTGCCTTAGCCACATCGCTCCCCGAAGATGAGCTGTCATGGGGCATGGCTGGGCCCTGCACCTCAGCCTGGTGTAGGCATCCCTGCTGCCATGCTCCGCAGCACTGGCTCTGCCCTCTTCATCAGATGCAGCTGTGGAAAAGGAGACACAGAAAAGAAACACCAGTGTACTGCACCAAATCGTGCGTGGCAACAGCAACATTCACATGAACATGACTAGTCAAGGGAACAACCATCAACCTCCACACCCACACACATGGACATGCAATCTACATCAATGCGAACACCTGTCTGGCCATCGCTCCACACATTCACATCAGGCTACTTGCCACTGTCACAGCCAATCAATTGCATATGCTATACACACATGCACATGCAAACATGCCACAGCAACAAGCACATACACATGTCATGCAAACACATCAACTGAGAGGCCCCAAGCAGTGTGATGACCAATCACATCAGAGTCCTGTCAACTGTAATGCCTCTATTTGACTAAGCCAGACATCCCAATGCACGTATTGCATCCAGGCGTGAGTGATGCCCAGTCACACATTCCCATCTTTGGCACATGCACATGAACATCATGCATGCACATGAAGCGGGCAATACTAACTCAACTGTCACACTTGTCACCCTGGCACGTCTCCGAGACAAGTAACATTGCATGTGCAAGGTCTGAAAGGTAGCACTACAACACACAATGCAAGTGAAGCACATTCAAAATACATATCGGTCTGAATGCACACATGGAGAGCAATGTCTGGGGCATGCACACAGACATCCGTCTCATAAGCATACTTGCTGCAAGCCTAAGGGGGTCACTGCCAACATGCTGCTCCATGCACATAGCATATGCACTGTATAGCATTGCGCCACATGGCTACTCACCAGTTGACTCCAGACACACAAGTAACTTGCAGTCCTGGGTGTGCAGCACTGGGTAGAACTTCTCCAGGACCCACGTGTTGTTAGCCAAAATCCAGCACCTGTGCACCTTGCTGTGGCTCCTGGATTTCAGGTCCTCCTAGCGCTTGTGGACGGTCTTGAAGGTGCAGGATGCCACCCCCTCCGCATTGATGGCATCCGTTATCCTGTCCTAGATATGGCCCTAGATATGCTGACGTCCTTCCTTGCTGCGTTTGGATCACAGGGTTGAAGAGGGCATCGTGAGTGAGCAAGGTGGTCCTAGAGCTGGGCTGTAGAGTGGTGGTGGTGGTGGAATGGCACAGTGGGAGTCAGATGAAGCAGCTGAGGTGGTCACAGGGCCAAGGACAGGAGCATAGGCAATGGCTGGACAGCAGACACTCCAAATGCAGTGTAGGGGGGCAGCAGGCACACACACTGGACAGGCAGCAGCAGATGGCTAAGTAGGAGGCAGAACAGGGCGGTAGGAGGCAGCTAAAAAGGCACAGAGGCAGGAGTGCGGGACTTGCATGCATATCTATAATGGCAGCCGGAAACAGAGTGATGGTATTTTGCGCGTAAAAAGTTAGCGTGGACATGTGAAATCCGAGCAAAGGACCTCAGCGCGTAACTTACGTGACACGCTCCGCGCAGGTGTTGAGCCTGCCATAATCGGGGATACATTAGTATGTGTAGAAGCAACTATGAACATGCATGTGAAGGCAGGAGATGTACAAGTGCAGTACTGCATATTTTGGGCTTCCACGCAATCCTTTCACTTTAGGGACCGTACAAACCTCTTATTTTGGTGGGGGAATTGCCTCTGCGCATATGCCCATCTACTTTTGATTTTTGCGAGGCTAACGGTGAGTTGCATACGCATTCTTCCAACTTTGGGTGCCCCTGTGTATCGCACACCTCTATTCTTACCTTTCGGGTAGCTTTCTGGGGTTTGCAAATGCATTTTTTGTTTTGCTGGGTGCCACTGCGTATCGCGTACCACATTTATCTTTTTCTGGGAGCTATTCTGGTCTCGCGTACGGATACATTTTTTTTGGGGTGCCTGTGCTTTACGCCTTCTGTAGTTTTGAGCCTTGCTGGTCCACAGAACTACGTCTTCCATCATGTGGACTACCCCATCACTCTAATTGCCCAGGACAATTGTTTGGTGTACCTTCCACTTTTCCCTTACACCTGGAACATGAGTGGAAAGGCCCCAAGAGGGAAAGGGGGCAGACATGGCCGGGGTCAGGGATGTCCTGCTGAAGCACCTGTCCCAGCACAAGGGGTTCAGGGACATCCTGCGGCAGCAGCTGTCCCAGTCCCAAGGGTCTAGGGATGTGCAGCAGAAGCAGCCACCCTAGCTCAAAAGGGTAAGGATGTGCAACAGAAGCATCTGTCCCAATCCAAAAGGGTAAGGATATGCAGCAGAAGCAGCTGTCGCAGCCCAAAAGGGTAAGGGACATGCAGCAAAAGCAGCTGCCCCAGCCCAAAAGGGTAAGGGACGTGCAGGAGAAGCAGCTGTGCCAGCCCAGAAGGGTAAGAGATGTCCAGCAGAAGCAGCTGTCCCAGCCCAAAAGGGTAAGGGACGTGCACGGGAAGCAGCTGCCCCCCCAGGGGCTAATGCAACGCCCCAGGCAACTAGTGGTCCAACATCTGGACCTCAGAGTGGTCCCAGCCACACAGGGGCAACACCAACACATCCTGGCAAGAAGGCAAAGCCTGCACAGCCGGAACAGGCTCAACCCCATGGCACGCTGAGGATGAGGAACTTCCATGATGAAGAACTCCAGATCCTCATGGACTATTTAACCATGCACAACCGTGACATGTGCCAGAAACCGGGGAGCACACATACACCTGCTCATCGTATGGTGCATTAGCAGCATGTCACGGATAAGATCAACGTCTTAGGGTTTGAGAAGCGCACTACTGCAAGGTAGTGAAGCGCTGGAATGTCCTCACCCCTCGCAGCAAGTCCAAGCTGAGTGCCAACCTAGCCTCTGCTCTGGCAACTGGAGGGGGGTCACCAGAGGAGGAGGAGCTGACCGAGCATGAAGAGGTTATGAGCCAATTCATTCTACTGGAACAGGTAAAAGGCATGGAAGGCCTGGAAACTTATGAGGACACGTCCGGTGAGTGATCAAGATTGTGCATCCTGAGTACATATAGTGAAGCATCACCAAGGTGTATGATTGTGGTGCACATCTGGCTTCATTTGAATGACTGCCCCGGTTGAACAATGTTGTGGTGGACTGATTCCTGTCCAGTGTACACAAGAGTGGATACAACCCATGTGTTGTACAGTTGAACATGGCCATGTGACAGTACTCATCCCTCTCTAGCATACCCCCCAACATCTGCAACATGATACCAAAACGTGCCCTCTTGTCAGCTGCATCTGTGATGTCAGTGACTGCTCTGCTAGACATGTGCTTGTGTCCGAAATACGAGTTACACTGTATAGATTCTCTTTTCACACATGTACGTAGTGAATTGGTTTCTTCCAGCTCTTTAAGAGCTAGCAAAACCCTGGAGATGGATGGGCATGCAGATTTTATTCATACATCAATAAACGAAACGAGTTTGGCAAAAGGGGAGTCTGTTTTATTAACAAGTATGTAAAACATGGAGCACAACGAACATCCGCAGTCGTTCGATCCTCTTACTCAATGCATCTTAGTAAAAACTGAGGTTATATTGCATAAAATCATCATCGTTGACTTGGGTCACTACCTATGTGGCAAACTACAAAAACCTATTGGAGGGAGTGATTGGTTCTACAGGAATGTCTATGCATAAGTTCCATATCAGTATAGAACTATGAAGGAAAGTGATAGGGTGCTTAACATCAGGTGGGGCAACTAAGCCCTCCCTAAACATGGCCACTATGAACGTCACTAAATACACAACGTTCCATTGGCTACACAAACTATAGGACCCTTCATTACATGGTACTCTACAATTGGTTGGCTTCTGCCCTCCATCAGTACTTTTGAACATCCAGGTGCTAGTGGGCCCATCTAGAAACCAGCTTCCCACCAATCATTATATCAATCCATCATCACCTGAACAGTCCAGTGCCAATTAGTGCTTTGAAGTTTGGCCTTGGGTTTGTACTTTGCTCTGAGAATTTTAAGGAGTGTAGGCACAGCCAGCCTTCGTGCGTAGGTGTGACCACCTTGATCGTCCAATTTCTTCCTTCCACGTGACTGGACACCATGAAATCGAGCTTTTTGTGTATTTAATATTCTTTTTTAATAGTCCTCTGACATATTTTGTTTTGCTCAAGCTTCCTGAGCCCCTTGTTCCTTCACACAATTTGTATCCAATGTTAGCCAAGTCCTGTTTGATAAGACGTTTGGCTTCCTGGCTCATCCTATCTCCATCTGCTGAGATTCATTTGTGCAATTAAAACTTGCTTTTAACTGTAACAGACTGAAGTGTGGCCTTCTTATTTATGTTCAGCACTGCATTATAACATACACTGGAAACATCCATCTTTTATGTGTCCATATGTATCTATAGAGGTATATATATATATATTGGCGCTTGCCGCGGTCTATCTATTATAAGCTTAGAGCTAGCTTCACAATCACTTTGCTGCTTGCGTTACAATTGCATCTATGCACGTGTAAAATGATTTGATATCTGCATCTGTTTCTGCGGCATAAGCTTTTTCACCCTGAGCCCACAATGTCACTTATCCTTGTTGCTTTCTTGATGCCTTATAGAATATTTGCATTGTCTGATCTCTGTATCTCTTCTGTGTGTGTCATCTCTTTCCGCGTGACGTCACCATTCATTCTTACCTTTTAACTGCTCTGCTTCTTCAGGAATCTCATTCAGATGGCCATCATTTTGTCTTGCGTGCGGGTATGCTTTTCTCAATGGCTACCTTGCCTCTCAGATATTCTTAGGTTTTGGTGATCTTATGGGTACTTCACAGAGTCCACGCTCTGCTCTTTGCTGATTCAATTGTTCTGCATACATCACATACTTTGGTTCCCATTCTATAGGTAATATGGCTGGGGTAGTTCGAGGGCGAGTACTTGGCTTCTCCTCTACAGTAGGTTCTTCCATGCTACATGGAACATCCAAGATGACAAGCAACATGCCTTACGGTGTGCCCTGAGTGAGTGTGCATATGTCTAGACTGTGCACATCCCCGCTGCCCCAATGGCAATGACTCCTGAGGCAAATCATTGTGAGGCCTGATCCCTGTTACCCTCCCACACTCAGCACATACTGCATGGGTCCATGCCCCTCTGCCCCATGTGGGTCAAAGTACCTTGTCCTGACTAAACTCCATTGACTTACTCTCTATTTCATAGACCATGGCTAGGTGGTACTCTCACAGCCATACATCAACTGGGACTGTTTCCTTTTTCACACACTTACGGCATGTTCCCATTGTGTACAGTCCCTGTACCAGGTCAATACTGGTGTTGCATGTGATGGATGCAGAGTTGAGGAAGAGGAGGAAGAAGAGGCTGTGGCCCTTCAGACCACCAGTGGAGGACGTGACGTGGCAGGCCGTGAGAATCCACTGGTGCATCAGACCATCCTGAGCCATGCTGCAGACAATTCTGACTCTTTGGACTCCAGTAGCTCTGATGCTGAACCCGGTGTGCAGTCCTCAATGCTGGAAGAGATGAGCGCACCAATGGGTGGAGCATTTGGGGCCCAAGAGTCTGCAGGCGGTCAGGGGCCTTCACAAAGCCTGTCAGTGGTGTCACACCCGTCTGTAGTGGTTATAGCTGCAAGGCCACACTCCCATGTACTGGTTTATGGTCCTGGAGCAGATGACCAAGGGAGGGTTGCAGTCCTGCAGTCATATGCAGTGGCATCACAGCAAAGGCCATGCCTCCTTGGATCAGGCAGGCGTGGGCCCCGCACATGTGGCGGACGTATAACGGCTGTGCAGACAGTGTGGGAGCAGTAGATGTTGCATTCCGCACACCGACAGGGTGCTGCCTCTGAGAGTTTGGCTGAGGGCATGGATTGGGTGGCCAGTTCCATGAACCCCCCAGCAACACAGGTGGAGCAACAGCTGCAGGTAATGCAGTCCACATTCCGCTCCCACAGGCTGCAAATGGAGGCCAACATCAGGGGTCGACAGGCATATCTGCGGTGTCTGCAGGCATCCCTGCTTGCAGAGGGTCGGGCACACAGGGAAGCCCTGAGGCAAAAGTTGTTCTTCCACGGAGCTGCAATTGGTGTGGAAGAGGCAGCCACCAGAAGATTGTTCTGCCAGGAGATGCTATTATTGAGGCAAACTATCACAGAGGAACTTCGTGCAATCTGTGCAGTTGTGCATAGTGAACTCCAAGCCCTCAGTCTGCCGGTGCATTCATCAGTGTCACGTATGGCCGCTACCACAGACCAGTCCGGGGCACTGCATGGTCAGCCTCCAGCACCACTTCCACCTTCTGATTCAATGTAGGATGGTGGTGCCAGCAGAGACATGCCTCCTGGTCCACCGTAGCCGTGCGGTCCATGAGCCCATGGAGTGGCATTTTCTTTTT
Organism: Ambystoma mexicanum; assembly: GCF_040938575.1. Classification (NCBI taxonomy): domain Eukaryota; kingdom Metazoa; phylum Chordata; class Amphibia; order Caudata; family Ambystomatidae; genus Ambystoma; species Ambystoma mexicanum. Next base: position 157,388,568 of record NC_090937.1, read on the forward strand.
TTAATGCCCACCCGATGTGGCAGTTGACATGCACCGTGCCTCTGCTCACTCCTGGGTGCACCCCTTCCCCTGGCCCATGACGGAAATTTTGGATTTTTTAGAAATGTTTTGATACTTTAGTTGACCCCAGGCCCGGATGTTGGCATTCTATTTTTGAGTTGCCCTTTCAAGGTTTAATTTTTATTATTTTTATTATTTTTTCCTTGACTTGTGCTGTTATCCTCTCAAGGACATGACATTTGCAGTGGCGGACATGCAGGCATGCATAGTGAGGTCAACTTGCATGTTTGCATGGTGGTGCACAGGATGGGATGTGCAGGTAACTATGGGTTCTTAGTTTCCTCGCATATATGTGCTGTGTGAACGGTACTTCACTATGTCTGTTGTAATGTCTTTTCCCATGTTTCAGTAATCAGTGATCTGACAGTGAATGCTGTCCCAGGGGAGACACTCTGTACCCTTTGACGTCCATGCTCCCCATGCCCTCCACCAGGCACTGTCCCTCCTGTCCCTATTTTGGAGTCACAGTTCCGGATGGAAGTGATGCGGGATTCACACTATGCCGGCGCAGTCAACGGGTAAGCATGAACACTGTCTTGCATGTTGAGTATGCGTCATTGGTCACAATGTTTGCTGCATGTGTAACTTAACTTATTTGTGCTTTGCATGCTACCATGCAGGGATGCTTATTTAAGGGATACTCATGTCACTGTGTTACCTTCATCTATGGCAGCACCTACTGTGGTGTAGTGCATGTCATTGGCCACCTCCAGTCCAGGCAGTTTGCTCCTTGATGTGGCTTTTACTTGCCCCTTGCCTCTCTCTGTCACTCTCTCTCACTCTCTCTGTTGTGGTATGCTGCACTCATGGGCAGAGCACAATCTATGTCCTGTCACCCTCTTGCACCCTGTGGCGCTTCTACAGTGGGTGCTCTCAGCATATTTTTTGGATCAATTCATGTGTTGTCATGGACATGCATGTCCTTTCTGTTGTTACTACGCATGCCATTGCATTTAATGGATGCGTCTCCCAATGGGGTGCATCGTATGCAAGGCATGTGGGTAGCCTGTGCAGGTAAGTGAAGGGCATATGCAGGCACTTAGGTGGTGTTTGGCTGGGAGTCTTGCACAGTGTGTGAACACTTGGGATTGACTTGTCTTGTGGGACAGCAGTAATTCTTCTTGTGTGCATGTTTCACAGGGTGTGTTTCTGGTGATAAGACTGGGCATGGTGTTGTTTGTATGGATTGGTGGGGCAACTGGTTTCATATTCAACATTGTGGGAGTTCAAACTGTGTGGGCCTTTCTTGGGTGTTTGGTAGCAGGTTGCAGGGCCAGCTGTTTGAGGCATGTGACAGGTGTTGATGGTTGTGCTTGTGTGTGTCTCATTGCACTTTGACCATGTGTACTGAGTGACACTTCACATCCCGACCCCACAATGCTTGTAGGGTTATGGTTCAATGGCAAATTTGGCCACTCTTGCTTAGGCTTCCCCAATTATGGTGTGCAGCACCAGTTACAAGCCCCAACCATGTGATCATTGTTGCACATTTTTGGGATGCTATGTTGTGTACCAGAACATTACATTTAGTGGTGTTGGTGTTTTCACATGCATGTCCCATGCATGCTGCACCATGGTGTTTGCAGCTTCAAGTTGACTGCAGCTGGGCACATGGTGCTGCAGCATTAAATTGAATGCAGTATTTGACCAATTGTATGCTGTCACAATGAAGTCTGCATTGACCATGCACTTTTTGTTTGCATCCTACATTTAACATGCATTTATTCTTGCTTGCAGTATCACATTACTTTGTGTTGTATACTTATGTCTTCCATGGCAGTTGCCTCGGTGGCCAGCCTTCCAGTCTGCCATCGTCCTCTGTGAATTGATGCGTCAAGCATGATCCTGCCTGGAGTGCAAGAAGTGAGTATTTGTGTACTTGCATTCTTGCGCTTTGCATCACGACTGAACTCCACAAAATCTGCAGGGAACTTGCTAACCCATCTGCAGTATCTTCTGCCCCTACTCCTTCACAGTCACTTTGTAATGCACTCCCGTCTCACTTCTTTTCCAAAACCCTGGACATACTGAACATCCTTGTCACACACTCTTTCAACATAATCTTCCCTCTTTGCCCCCTCTACCACTCTACCACTCACGCTGCTCCTTCCTCCTTCTCCTCCTTCGTGCCCATCTCCTCTGAAGAAGTCACCAGAGTTGTCAATTCCATGAAGGTCTCTTACAAACAGGATGTCCCATGCTCCTCCAGAACCATCAAGGGCAACATCTCCTCTCTTATCCCTGCTCTTGCTGATCTCTGCAACCACTCCTTTGCTACTGGTTCTTTCCCATCCTCCCTCAAGCACTCCCTTGTGCGCCCCATCATTACTATACCATCTTCAGACCTTTACTGCCCAGCCAGCTACCGCCCCATTTCCACCACCCCCTTCCTGGGAAAAATGCTCGAGAGGTTGGCCCTCCCAGAACGCAACGGCCATACTGAACTTTTTGATGGTCTACATGACCAACAGTGTAGATTCCAAGCTTTCAAAGCCATGCAAACTGCTCTCCTGAACACCCATGAGGAACTGCTTGCATCCCTCAATTCCAAATCCCCTGCTGTCCTCATACCCTTTGATCTCTCTTCTGAATTTGACACAGTGAACCATTGCATCCTCATGAAACGGTTCGAAGATAGCCTTGGTATCTTAGAGCGGGCACTGGACTGGCTTAGCTGATTCCTAACCCACCATTCCTCCAAAAACATTCTGGGCCTTTTCTCCTCCCCTTCTTCCTCCTCCAACTGTGGCGTCCACCAGGGCTCAATTATTTCACCCTGCCCCTTTAACATATACATTTCCCTGATGGACGAGTCATTGTCTACTTCTCCCCCAACTTTCAGTGCAACGCTGACGACACACAACTCTTCTTCAAACTTCGTACTGACGCACTTGCACCTGCATCCGTGACTTCCTCTCCACCATTCATGCCTGGTGCACTGCTAAAGATCTCTGCTGCTATGCCTGCAAAACAGAGAGTCTCCCTTTTGGATCCCCTGCACCTTACTTCTTCCCTTCACTCTGGCCTTCGTCCATGGGCTCCTCCTCTGCCCCCTCCTCTGAAGCCAGGAATGTTGGAGTCATCTTCGACTCCTCCCTTTACTTCATCCCTCATATTCAGTACATTGGGTTGCTACCGTACCGCCATCCTAGGAGTTCTGCTCGCAGGTGCTCTTGCAGCCACCAGGTCTGACCTGGTAGCCGTACCGGCACCCGCAAGCAGAACATGATGGTAGCATTGGTACCGTTATTAACGGTATCGGTACTACCACCTTCCCCATTCCCATTCAGCCCTATGGGGCCGAATGGGGATGGGGAGTCCCTTATTACAGCACCCGCAAATGGGCAATTACCGGGTCTGCCAAACTCGGCATGACCCGGTAAATGGCCATTTGCGGGTGCCGGAAAAAAATGGATACCGGTGGCAGCCATGCCTGTACTACGGCTACCGCCAGCCTCGTAATGAGGCCCATTGTCAAGAAGTCCCGCTTTCAGCTCTTCGTTCTCAAAGTAACTGTACCCTTCCAGACCTTCTCCCAGAGACTCAATGTTACCCGTGCTCTGGTTCTCTCCAGGCTAGACTACTGCAACAGCCTCCACGTTAATCTTCATTCATCCACGCTGCGACCCCTCCATCTTACCCAGAATAAGACAGCAAGACTTATTTTGGCGTCAGGCCAAGGGATCGCATCTCTCCTGCCATACAAAGCCTTCACTGGCTCCCGGTCTCAGGACAAATTACATTCAAGTCCCTCTGTATCATCCACAAGGCTATCTGGGGCTGGGGAACACTATATCTTCAACGCTTCCTGACCAAATACTCCCCTTCTAGACTCCTGTGTTCCTCTGGCACCAACTCCCGGCATGTGATGCAGATTGCTAGACAGAAAGTTGGTGGTCGATCAGTTTCCTCGGCGGGCTGCCTTCTGTGTAATAGCCTCCCTCTCCCTCTGCGTTTTGAGAAGGACCTCCTTAAGTTCCCAAAAAGCTGCAAGACCTTTCTCTTTGCCTCTTCCTTCTCCTCCTCTCTTCCCTGCTAATCATACAGTAGTGTGACGGATGTGCAGGGCCCTTATGTTTCCTCGGGACACTGACCCCCACATCTCTCATCCAAGCCACTGTCTATATACTGCATTTGCTCAGGCTCAGCCTTACCATGGAAGGTTTCACTTACGTTTTTCTCTTCTTTTCTTAGCACTTCAACCCGAGCACTTCTCCATGAGCACCTCAGCACCTTTTTTCCCTTACCCTCCTCCCCTCTACACTTGCACATTCTGAACACTCATACGGCATAGCAAGTTTGTCTCCCCTCCCATTTATTCTCATGATTTGTTTGTGCTATAAATTCAGTTTTGTATCTCTGTTGTAATTCAAAGTCCACCTTCCCCTGTCCCCACCCTGCTGCCCCGTGGAACAGTTTTGCTAATGGTATAAGCGCCTAGCAAGTGACCAATCAATAAATGAATAAATAAATATGCTCCCATGACTGTGTTCAGTGCACTGTCCCAATACTACGCAGGTGATGGCATGCCTTGTCATGTCATTTGTAGTCTTCCAGGGGTGTAACTGCTTTTTTGTGGGCTCAATTATGTGCATATGTGATGTCTTCTCATTTTCATGCAGCATATTGACTGATGCGTGCGTTGTGTATGTGGCATCGTTTTGTGAATGGGGATATGTGACATGCACATTTGCTGCATGTTATTGAGGGGGACAGGCAGTGTGGGGGATGTTGTTGTATGTCAGTGTGTGTGTTTTGTTTGTTTGATTTGCATGCAGTGTGCAGCTGTTGCTGCATGTGTGCTGCTACACGTTGATGGTTGTCTGTGAGTTGTTGTTTGCATGTGTTGTATGTCACCTAGGGGTGCCCGTGGGTCTAGAATTTTTGGGTGCATGGCTGTGTTAGCTGCACACTGTTTCATTTTGGTAATTGTCTGCAGATCAAGGAATGATGGCTATTTCATGGGATAAAATCTGACTGTCGACTGCATGCCAAGGGGACAGGTGAGATATGCAGTTATCTTTATTTTTATGGAATGGCTACTTTAGTTGCTACGTGTCTGAATGTGGTAATTCTGGTGGGTCACACTCTTTGTCACAATTGTCTATTACGTCTTGTTAATATCTTTTTTTGGGGTTGGGGTTTATTGTGGTCATGTTGCCATGTACAGTAACATGTGGGTCCATACTGCACTGCTTTTCTAAGCCCACAATAGGGCCATGTTTGTGTGCATCATGCACATTCTTGGACATGTGTGCAGCTATATGCAATTGGGATTGTTGTATTTTGTGTACATGTAAACTGTTGAGGCCATGTATGGCTTGCATTTCAGACATGATGTTTCAGGATTTATTGCTGCTTACACATTTCACAGGAATGTTAGTTAGATCTGCCAGAGCGCAAGGGGACAACTACGGTGGGGATAGTGCTCGGTATAAATATCCTTTAACTGTACTTATGGGATGGTTTTGGTGCCAATGAGGTGATTTAATTAAATGATTGGCATGGCGGTAGTGGTGTCCTCCCTCTTCTATGTGTTTCTTTTGTAAACACAAAATGAAATGTCTTTTAGTTCTAAGGGATGCACACAAATCTGCACTTCCAAGGGCACTTTCTCAGCGTGGTTTTGTGGGCACAGTGGATTGGCCCATTGTCATCATTGAATGGCACCTTGGATTTTGCGAGATTGTGTGCACTCCACAGGGGAGAGATTTTAGGTGAAATAAGATTGCACAAGCTTGGTATGTGCAGTCTCTCCACGTGCCCTTTGCCCAGCCATACGCAAGCGGTGTGCCTATGGGTGTGGATGGGGTGCCACCACCATGTCCACCGGGACGCCACGCTCTGTTGCAACATTGTGCAGGACACATGAACCACAATGATCCTGCAGACTACTGCTGGTGCATATAGCAACACACCACCAGAGTGGCGCACGGCATACGTCGGCTCGCAGTGACGTGGTGGACCAGTGCGGTTTCCTTGCAAATCCTGGGTAAGACCGGCACATTGTGTTCCATGAATCGACGAACGAGAACTTGTGTGCTATATCACGCTCAAGTATTATTTTTTTCAGCACAGATTATTCCATGAATCGGGCCCAAAGAATCTACACTTGTGAGTAGGATTGCTGAAGTGAATGAAAAAGAGAGCAATCTGTATGAACTATTGTAGAGCCTGAAGGATTGTAAAGTTCATCAGGAACTGGTTCTGAAAATTAAGAGACTTGAACTGATTGTTAGTTTACAAGCTGGAAGAGCTGACATCTTTCAGAAGGGAAATCCGAGACTTTTGGAACTGTGTTGTCTTCTTGGGGAAGGGAACCCCGAGACCCCTTTGGAACTGTTTTGAACTCTGGGAAAGTGAGCTGGAAAGTAAGCCAAGAGCTGGAAGAAGCTCAGAACTTTATTTGGAACACTATTTCTTTTGTTACTGACATCCTTAAACATTGTTTAGCTTTAGTTGTGAGGGCATGTGCAGGTTTTGGACACAGACATACTTTAAGTTGAACTTACTGACTCAGACTATCCTTGGGGCCTAATTCACAGAACCGTTTTATAATGGCAAAACCCCATTGGAAAACACTCTGTGAATTAAGCTCTTGACTTCTTTAGGCAGGGAAATCCAACCTTAGCATAGGGCAAGTTACGCCTTACACCATCTTGACATTTAAGTAAATAAACATATTTTATTTAAAACCTTGAATCTGTTGTCTGTGTCTTGCTTCATGATGCCTTCACAGTTTGCAGTATGTTGGTGCAGGGGAGGCAGTTGTCAGGACTGCTACGCTTCTATCACTTCGGTGGTATGGAGGCAGGCGAGAGGCCAAGGCCATGGATGATGCGTTTATCTGTCTCTCGACAGAGCTCTCTAATTTAGGTCATGGATTGCCTCTATGATGGTACACAGCCATGCTATTTGGCTAGAATTTTATTATACAATGTGGATTTTATCCCCTCCTTTAGAGTCCTTTCATTACATATGGCCTGTTTTTTTTGTCCTTGCGCCTGGTGCAAATGGGTGGAAACAAAGTCCATATTTAAGGTCATACGAGAATCATCAATAAATCCAATAATCAACCCAAACAGAAAAGGTAGAGTCAGGGTTATTTCCATAGGGCTGCGCACAAATGGACAAGGAAACTGTCAGAGAATGCTCGGCCTGAAAATCGGGACCCGAGACATAAACATCATGGTTTTGTATAGGGGTTTGCACAATGGGGTTTATACAGAGAGTCAGTACCATTCATTTGGTTGGTTACATTAACAATGAGTTCCCTGACAGAGAATCCTGTGATCTTGAGGGCTTAACACAATTTCTGCCTGCAGCAGATCTTTCTATCACACATAACCGGGCCCGATCTGGCGACTAGCACCCATTTGATCCTCGTTCCTGTCATCAGGCAAGAAGAACTAACCTTCAATTGTGGTATCTTTCCTGTCAATGGTCGGGCCAGCACCCTGGCAGAGACCAACGTCATAGCTTCACAGCCGTATGGACATCTTAATTTGTTCCAGTTGATTATAATATTTTACAACTTCCACATTATCACCCCAGCAATGCCTGCAGTGCTGCTCTTCCTGTGGCTCTTATACTTCCAGGGGCCTTTGAGAAATGTAAAATATGATGCCTTCCGCTGGTGAATTGGAAAGGTTCCCCCTTGCTCTTCCTGCCTCTCTCAGCTCCCTTTTAGCATGTCTGAAACTTCTCAGGGCTCTTGGCTGTTGACTAGAGCAAATGGGGATACCGGTGAAACTCTGTGGAGTTTCCATATGGCGAAAAGGGCCCAGGGCACCAGACAACTCTAGCTCTTCCAAGAGGATTTAGTTTGTGAAAACAACCCTAAAGAAAAATGGCAGCAGGTGTTTACAAATTAGTTGCAAGGTGTTGACGAGCAATCTGATCGCTTAGGGGTACATATATGGGCTGCCTACTGTGGAAGGTTCAGGGTGCCCAACAATACTGTTTGCAATGCACAAAAATGACACATCTATGATGGGAGGAGGTTGTAACAGGGCCTTAGCTGCCAGATGGTGGGACGATTTCTGGCACATTTTACATCTCTCAATATTTCTTTAATATGGTACTAGATCCGGGTCCCAATAGAATGGGTACAGGCTGATCCTTAGTTTTGGCATACTTTGAGGTTGGAATGGGTGGTTTCAATCAGCTATTTCTGGGATAGAATAGGCACCAGGAATTGGTAACATTCTTTGAAGTCTCTACTGGGGTAAGGTTATACCTGGCACAGTAAATCCTATTTCTCAATAAAGTAGGGTCTCCAGGGGTCTTTCCTTGCTGACTCAGAGATCATTTTATTGTAGGTGTCCCTAGTATTAGGATTATTGGGCTGAGCACGTGCAAACCAGGGTGTACCACTTGCAAACATTCTGCACATTTTCCTGGGTCTCCGGTGCACCTTCTCCACCCAAGCCACTCATATTGTCTCACTGCAACTGCTGCCCTTGCTCTGAAACTTTCCACAGTAAAATGGCTTTAATATTTAGATAGGGACAGCCTCATGTCCTCTGGGCTACTCGGTCTCTCTTTATGTAGTATCCTGGGCAGCAAGTAAGACACGCAGCAAGCAAGATAAACGCTGGACCCAGGATTATACGAAAGGAAAGTCTTTATTCTGTTAGAGGTCACAGGGTCAGTGTGTTAGGCAGGCGAGTAAGGTATAGACATCCACCAGGTAAGAACTCCCATCCGGTCTCCCTCCTAACCATCACTCCTGCAATCTAGAGAGCATTACATTCCATCTCCTATCAGCATTCCACTAGTGCATACTAACCCATGCACCCAAGTAACACAGGTGCACAAGATACCACACATTCTTCTTTTGGAACCACTGCAGATCCTGTGCAGGTGGTGCCAGCCTCAACGCTGGACCATACTTGGGCAAACCCCACTTCTATCCCGCCATCCTGCTGACAACGTTTGGAGCCTTGCGCCCTGCAACACTGTCACCGAGCATTGACCTGACTAGCTGCCTTAGAAACTGCTGCAACCCGCTGCCTATACATGTATCCCACTGATGACCTGGTTTGTTCTAGGGCGCTCCCATTGATGCCTTGCCTCTTGCTCATACTTGCTTGACTCCTACTTCAGACTGCTGACTGTGTGCCATGCGAACAGACTGCTCACTGCCTTCAGTCGTCCTGCCTTTTCCCCCTCCCCCTTCGAGGTTCTTCCTCAACAGCCTTCTTCACCATCACCAGCCTCGTCTTTCTGGGATTCAACCCTTCTGGGAACCCAATGAGAACATGTAAAGTGGCCTACTACTACTGATTACATAGTTATATCTTCTTTTCACCCCTCCTGTGTGGTTTGGTATCTGCTTTAACATTGTTTACAGTCGTGTTCCAACCCTACAGATCTGCTAGATCTATAGTGTTTGCTGATTACTCACTAGACTTTTTCTGCGATGTTCTCCTAGCTGCTCATGCAGCTCCGCAGTGACTCGATGGCTTCCCTTTTTGTTCCGCAATGAGGAGTGCTGCTTCAGCGAGCGTTCTGATCTCCAAGAGCTCCAGTGCGTCTCCTCTCATCTCCACGACCCTCTTGGCTTGTACATGCCTTCAATTCCTCCGTTACGGTGGTCTTCTCCTTGTTCACCAGTCCTGGTCTGGGAGTTAACATCCTCTCTTGCGGGGGGCGAATGCTGTGGCGCGCAACATGGAGTAGGAGCTCTCCTCGTCACTCTGCCCTGAAACCATGTTCAGGGGTGGTGAAACTGCAGTTCAAGAAGGCTCTCTGGGCTTTTAAAAAATGATCCACGGCTGCCGGAAGTGGCACGGCAGGAGCAACTGCAGTTTGGGGATGCTCCTGGGCTGCGAGTGAGTGAACATTCCCAGTTTGATGTTGGCATGGAAGGGCAGCGAAAAAAAACCAAAGATGGCGTCCACCTACTAAAAGCACTGCAGTAGAGGAGGGGCAGCGAGGAAAGGCCCAGTCCGTGATACACGGCGATTGAGCACGGAGAAGCCAAAAGTGTCCGAACACCTCACAAGTCAGGAGAGTGAGAGGCAGCGGCAGCACTGACAGAGCTTTACCCCTGCGTTGCACCGATCGTGGCAAGGCGGGACAGTGAGGAACGGCTTCCTGCCCTGAATAAACAGCCTTCAACAGCCTGAGGTAGGGGCACGGTGGGTAGGGAAAGAAGCACCCATGCTGGGGACAGAGAGATCTGCATCGCCTGTTGGATCGGGGGATGCACATGCCAGCATCATCCCCTCCACGGAGGTAGATGTCTGGGTCTTCACAGCCCAGCGAGTGAGCCTAAGCGGGTGAGGGCGGGAGCATCACTCACCCTGTTGGGAGTCTCCCCCGACCAACCCCTCGGGTAGGCTGTGGGCACCCACAATAGTGGGAAGCAACAAAGGAAAGTAGTGCAGATTGTGGCAGCTCGGGTACATAAAAGGACTTTGTGCCGCTATCGAAACTTTGGGCAGAAATATCAGGGATCTTCAGCCTTGCAACGACAGCAAAACCTCTGTCCTAACACTCTGAGCAAGGTCCAATACTTTAAGCAGAAGGAGACGATAATGAGGGAAACCCGGCAGCCGGCAGAGTTTGCATCTTGGGGCTCTAGTATTAACACTTTCTAGTTAAATGCTACAAAATGCTTCCCATCACTGTAGATCGGCAGAAACAGAAGATCTGCTCTCGATGAGGCTTAATTTTTAAGTTGTCGATTGACTATCAAGGCCACCTTGTCACCAATCCGTCAGGGAGGAAGGATTCAATCTACTCCTTATTCCTGATTTACCAGATTTCACCCATCCCTCCTCGCAGGATAGTGCTTCTTCTGTGTCTACCTGGAACTGCATACAGCAAGGCATAGATAAATGTAGAGCCATGCTATGCCTTTGGGCTGCCAACGTATCGGAGGATGATTTGTCCATGGGAAATGAGTCGTGGCTCGCTGGGTCCATCTTAGTCAGATGTTTAATGAGAATGACTGCGGACGCGGGATGTATTCCCGCTATAAAATGTGAACTCAACAACATTGCTTCTTTTTTATTCCATTGATGTTTTGTTGCCATTTTTTCCCCTGTTCCTCTGATTTTTTCCCCTTGATTCCTTTTTGCTCTGCCGGGGAGTCCCCCTGGATATAATTGCGTGAAGAGAAGAACAAAATATTCTGCATTTTTGCATTTGCTATTTTTTCTCAGTAATCACACATATGCCATGGTACTATTTGTAATCATTGCATCCACATCCAATTTAAAATCACACATGTGTCAGATCATATGAGCCCAGCTCAACTGGGGAAGTTGATGTGTATTTCGGATCAGACAGGTTGTGCCTGTCAAATGACAGTCCAGGAACCTGAATGGCTATGCCTCCTCTTTGATCTCTTTGTGAGGGCAGGTAACACCCTCCGCCAGCAACAGCCTTGCAGCGTGCAGCAGCCCTGCGCCCAGGCATCAAAGGAGTGCACCCATTCAAAGAGAGTAGCCTCACACAAGGATGCTGCATATCTATGACCTTTGATTCTATTGTGAAGGGAAGGGGGCAAGGTAAGGTAGCCAGACGGAAATCTGTACAAGTTTTGGAAACTTCTCCCATCTTGTTTCTTTCTGCCTCTCTTTCTCTTTCCTGTTCCCTCCACTTCATGTAGCACACGTCACTTTGGGGGTTATGTCAGAAGGGCAAGTTCTGCTCATTTCAAGAGCAGGGATTGGACCACTATAGCAGGCTAGCTTTAGTCCAATCTCCCGTGAGCTTTTACCTTTAGAAAAGGGTTTCACTCATATACTGCGAGTGCAAAAATACAGAATGCGAATATACTTGCGTTTTTATTATTTAAAAATCGGTGTAGTTATATGTAGGGGGTGAGTAAGGGTAATCAAATATGTAAGGAGAGTATGGGGTGGCTGTGAGAGGTCTAAACCCCCTTTTAACTGCACCAATCAGAAAAAAAAATTCAGTATTTTGGCAGTCAGTATTTCTAAGTCGTCGTGATCACATAGATCCTTCTCACACCAATTCTCTGAATTTTCCTTTGGACTCCAATCCTGAAAGAAGATTTTACTGAATCATGCTGGAAGAGCAGAACTTTCCATACTTGTGTATAGGCGCGTTACAAATACCATATCATATCATATCATATCATATCAGGTCCTCCCGTTTTGAGGTGAAGGCAGGTGATCCAAGGCAGAGGCCAGCTTCATCCCTTAACTATCCCCAGGGACTACTGGGGGTCAAGCTGCTGCTGACAAAAAAGACCTGGCTCTCTGCCAGCCACAGCGATACCCAGAATTTCACATTGTTGAAGGACCCCTGCAGTTGAATGCCAGCCTCTGCTGTGTTTGGGAGCCCAAGAACAAGGATCCATCATGTTCCTAAGTCTATGGACTAGGACTCACAGCAACCTGAGAAGTGAACTGCTGCTGAAGCAAGACCTGCTTCTCTGCTAGCCACAGCAGTACCCAGGATCTCATCGCATTCAAGGACCCCTGCAGTTGTGTGCCAGCCTCCTCTGGGAGCACAAGATAATTATTGAGCCCCTGGCTTGGGACTCACCGCACTATGAGAGCCAAGGCAACCGGGATCCTAATGTTTTTCATTATTGTACTGCTTGGACCCATGTTTCCAGAACTGCTCGACATATTTGAACCTCCAGGACCCTGTGTTGGTGCCTTTTTCACTCTCCTGATCCTATCTTCGCACAAGCACCAACAAGTCTGATTTGGCGCTGCTGCAGCACCAAGAACTGCAAAAAGTACATATTGACGGCTAACTGTCTCTGTCCATCTTTGCACCATAGAGAATGGATAGGTCATTGTAATCCCTTTTTGCCAGCTCAAGAAATATCCTTTTGAACATTGTGGTCTTTTAACTGCCCTTTCTCCCCTGTCCCATTATCCATTGTGCTGCATCTTTTCTATCTTTGCATATTCTGTATTGGCATTCTTTCTACAGAGGAGGGGTTTACAGTGTTTTCTAATTAGTTATTATTGTACATGGCCTGTTTTATTAACGTATCTGAAAAGTTTATTTTGTAAACTATAACATTTTAATAAAAAAAATAAAAAAAGTATATATTTTGTACAGAACCTTGATTGGCCATTCCTTTATTTTGGACCGTTAGATCCTTCAATGATCTCGACTTCATAGCTATTACAGAGACCTGGCTCCACCCAGCGTCTGGCCCCTCTCTATCACTTGCTATACCCAATGACTATACCATCTACCGTGCAGACAGACAAACAGCTAAAGGTGGAGGAGTAGCCATTATTGCAAAAAGCTCCATCAACATAAGACACATACAAAACCAATCACTGCCATCAGCGGAACTACTCACCCTCAAACTACACACAACGCACACAAGCACTATTACCATCCACCTCATTTACAGACCGCCAGCCCTATACTATCCTTTAATGACGACATAGCCCTTTTACTCTCTAACAATATCAAACCTAACTCTCGACTACTCATCCTAGGAGACTTTAATCTAGGTCTCAATGATGAGAAAGATGACAAAGCTCACACTGTCGCCAACACAATTTCAGAATTAGGACTCACCCACCATATCACACAACCCACACACAACAAAGGTCCCATCCTTGACTGGATAGCTGACCTCAACTGCAACACTACCATCCTTTCCAACACTCCATGCGCCTGGACTGATCACCACCTTATTACCTTCACCATCAACAAAGGCACTCAAACACCAGGGCCTTCCTCCAATGCCCCACCCACACTCACAAGAAACAACAAAAATATCACTCTAGAGAAACTCCTCCCGTTACTCCAACCCATCATCGACTTCTCACCCACCATGACCAACCCTACTGAACTAGTAGAGTTATACAACACAACTATCCTTAAGGCCATAAACACCATAGCACCACTCAAGCTTCGGAAAGCCAAACCACGAGCACACCTCAATTCTTGGTTCACCCCCAAACTAAAAACACTCCGCAAATCCAAAAGACAAGCTGAATTAGCTTGGAAACAGTCACCATCCACTATTAATAAGACATCTTACGCACTGGCATCGAACATCTATAAATCAGCCATCATCCAGTCTAAAAAAAACATGTACAATGAAAGAATCAGCAACGCCAAATCTAATACCAAAGAGCTCTTCAATATCCTGAGAGAACTCGAATCACCCTCCCCCACTCCAGACACCTGTAACAAAGACATCCACTGGTGCACGAGCATCCAGGAAGCACTCCTAGGCAAAATTGCCACACTACAAGCCAAAATCCTGACAAAGAAAGAAAGCCTCACCCTCACTGATAACATCACCCCCTCTACACACACCCACACCACCCCCCAAAATGATGACAATAACCTCTTTGAGTTTTCCACCATAACCATCAAAGAGGTTGAAGAAATAATCTACTCTCTTAAACCGTCCAAATGCCAAGGCGATACCTGCCCAGCCCCAGTCATTAAAGATGCAGCCAAACAACTTGCTCCCTTCATCACTTCCCTCATCAACTCATCTTTCACCTCCAACATAGTGCCCAACAACCTCAAGGACTCCTGGGTTCTTCCCTTACTTAAGAAGCCCACCCTTGACCCTAATGTCCCCACCAACTACAGACCCATTACGACCGTACCCTTCCTACTAAAAATCCTCGACAGAGCTGCCTATCTTCAGATACAGAACCACCTTGAGAAAAATAACTTACTAGGACTCAGACAATCAGGATTCCGCCCCAAACACGGCACTGAGACCGCCCTGATTGACCGTAAGATACAGATGGACAACATTAAAGACAATGGTAAACTAGCCATCCTTCTCCTTCTTGACTTATCGGCCGCCTTCGACCTGGTCAACCACGACATCCTCTGCAAACATCTATCCTCAGCAGCCAAATTTTCAGATAACGCCAACGCATGGATCCATTCCTTCCTTAGCAACAGATCCATGAGAGTCTACGTACCCACAGCCTCTGCCACCCCAGCCCCAGTCACTTGCGGTGTCCCCCAGGGCTCCTGCGTCTCCCCCACTCTATATAATGTGTTCACGAAACCCCTCTTTGACATATTGGACCGCCTGGGTGTCACCTACACCAACTACGCAGATGACACCCAAATACTGATCCCTTTAACAGGCGACTACTCCACCGACCTCACTGCTCTCAACAACATTTATTCCATTATCCAAGAATGGATGGCCAAGCATGGCCTATGCCTCAATGACGACAAGACCGAACTTCTTCTCCTAGGTTCCCAACCCAGACTTAATAAACTCGACAAACTCTATCAAGCATTCACTATAGACGGCAATAACATCATCGTCTCTAACAGCGTCAAAACCCTAGGAATCTACCTCGACTCCTCCCTCACACTGACAAGACAGATCAATTCCATCTCATCAGCCACTGCTTACACCTGTAAACTCATCAATGCCAGCAGACCTTACCTCTCACCATCCAACTGCATCACCTTAGCCAGAGCGCTAGTCCTTTCCAAAGTTGACTACTGCAATGCGTTATACTTGGGAACCAGTCAGAAAAACATCAACAAACTACAAGTCATACAAAACAACGCCTTGCGAGCAGCCCTGAACATACCCAAACACGAACACATTTCGGACGCCAGACGCACCTGCCATTGGCTATCCATACCACAAAGAATTGAATATAAAGCCATCTCACTCACACACAAATGCCTAGCTAACCAAGCACCCAGATACCTATCCGACAATCTCAATCACCACACCCCAGCGCGCCCTACCAGATCAGCTCAAACACATTGCTTAAATATCCCAAGATTTAAGCTCCAAAAAGCAGGGGGCTCCAGCTTCCCCGTGCTTGCCTCCAAACTTTGGAATTCACTTCCTCTCGAGCTGAGATCAGAACCTTCCTTTCACAGATTTAGACACAACACCAAAACTTGGCTTCTATCCAAAGAAACGTAAACTGCCTAGCCCTACCTTACTAGCATGCACCAAGACTGTAAATTTGTAAATATGTAATCGGTTTGTACATTTCTGTTGTATTATTCTGTTGTATTCATCGCAAGCGCCTGGATGCCCTAGGGCCAGGCGGCGCTATACAAATAATAAACTAAACTAAACTAAACTAGACTTTGCTGTTTGGGTCGCTACTGAATCACATTTGCACCCTTCCTGAGAGTATAGCCTTCCCTGGGCCCACATTACCCAAAAGCCATACGAGGAATATTTCTTAACTGTGCCTATGATTGTGTTGGCTCTTGGTTTGTAGCATTGTGAAGGCTGGGTAGTTGCTTTAGCCTCCGCGCATCCTTGTACTTATGCAGCGCAAAGGTCACTTCCTCACATCCTCGTGTACGTGGATAACAACTTCCCAAATGTAATGGTGGGACCACGGTGCTGACGTGAAATCACTGAAATGTAAGGGTGAACCAGAGGCTCTCATGTTTTTGGAGCAACCAGGGAATTTGTGCCAGCCAATCAGCTTGATTTTCACTGCAAATGCAACGCATCCGATCAGCGGGAACTAAAACCAACCTTGAACCTTTTGCCTCCAATGCGTCACATACATTAAACTTTATCAAGAGATATTGCCTCACAATCTGGACACTAAGGTACACCATAATATATGCAGGCCTGGTTTTATGATCCATTCTATAGGAAATGAAGGGACCACTATGGCTCCTAGTTGATAGTTGGATTAGGGTTTGTCCATAGCTGAAATATGAGATTTCCAATTCCAACCATGTGTTGAACCTACTAGTCTGCATTGTACTTGCTCTATTCACATCACCTGCTATACTTAGTGTATAAGGTCAGGATTTTACCAAAGGTACCCATTTTGTGGCAGCGATCTATGCCAAAGAAGTCTTGTAAGAAGCTTACCATGATTGTTTCATTCTGCAGCACTTATAGTTTTTCATAACACATCACCACTCTCTGTTCAAACTCTGATTCTATCCCTTTGAATTCAAATTCATTCAAATTCCAAATACAAGTATTCCACTGGTAGATTTTGGGGCATTCTGAGCAGTTTACGTAATATTTTAGCTTCAGATCTACGCAACTCAGAGAGATAATTATGTCCCCAAACGTCAATACCGTTATACAGAATTGGGGAGATTTTATCCAATGAACAAACTAATGGTGTTTACAGCTTTCACACATGTTTCCTTTGTTTCCAACCAGTTTTTTCGCCGATTGAGATTGTCATCCACATATACCCCAAGATATTTGTAGTCTTTTACGCATTCAAATTGAGTTACCCCAAGTGTCCAACACCTCTTAGTCTGCACCTTTTGCTTCCCAGTGAATACCATTATTTTACTCATAGCAATATTCACTGTCAGACCGTTCTTATTGGCATACATGCCAAGAGCATCTATCAAACCTTACAGACCCCTTGGCGTGCGATCCAACAACAACAGGTCATCAGCGTATGCCAGCCAGCTTATTTTTCCAGATCCAACCTTTACAGGACAGGTACGCAAGTTTTCAAAGGCGCCATTCAAGTCTGCTAAATACAGATTAAATAGCGTTGCAGCAACAATGCATCCTTGCTTCATCCCAAGTGTGGTTGGCATTATTACCGATAACTTTCCCCTGCCAGCCAAACGTACCCGCTCCGAGGTTTCGTTATGAAGCAACATCAGCATTTCTAGGCGAACCAACAGTATATTCCATCCCATCATCTTCTCCCATAGCTTTGCTCGAATAACAGAGTCAAAAGCGGCAGAGAAATCTGTATAGGCGCAATACACCCTTGACTCTCTTGTTTTCCACGCATATTCAACTGCTGATACTAAGATCAGCAAGTTATGTACTGTGCTGGATTTGGCTCTAAATCCCATCTGATTAGGGGCTAATATATTATTTGCAAAAATCCAGGTATTTAATTTAGCCAGCAACACTCTGCCGAAGACTTTTGCAGGAATATCGAGCATGGCCAACATTCGATAGTTAGCCGGCTCATTCCAGACATCTTTTTTGAACATTGGTAGAATATGACTCATGTTCCAAGTTTCTGGTATTATACCACTACTTCCAATTTTCACAAATAAGTTGTGCAATGTATGTGCCCACAAATAGGGGGATTTTTTTTTTAGCAAGTTATTGCACATGGCATGGGGGCCTGCCGCCTGTGAGTTATTAAGACTCTCAATAATAGTTATGATATCCAATATACTTGCCTTGCTTTCCCAACCAATTGAGGGAAAGCTCACTTTACCAACTCCTTGAACAGTGGCACTTAGTGTTAATTTGATATGTGATACCCACGCTGTCTCTGATACACAGTTAATTGGCAAATCTCTATTTTTTGCGCCCTTCATCACACTCCATATTGCAGTATTGTTAACAACTATTTCTCTGAAGGCTGAATAGGTTCCAACAAAGAAAACCTTTTCACAAGCCCACATTTTTGGCTTTGTCAGTTCTACAGAATAGTGTACACTAGTCAATGCACGCTATTTTGTCATGTAAAGCACAGTACGAGTAAATGATTGGTAAGGATCACACTCTTTAGGTAAGTGGTGAAGCCAGGATTCGCTCCATGCCAGCAGTGTTTATGTTTGGCTTCTCAGGGCCAAATAAAACATTTGCTTTATAGAAATGATTTTTTAAAACTATACATATCACATAATAAACCAACCTGACAAAGTATATAATGTAACAGAAACATGTTGATCAAAAGCGGTATAATTGTATTTTTATTTTCCCTATTCATTCATTGAAGGAAAAAGGATCTATGCATGGAGACCTAGTAAATTGAGGGAATGGAACTGGAGCTGGTAGGCATGTTTCCTTGGTTATCTTGGAGCAAGACAGCCAATGACCTACAATAATGATGCTCCTTTTCTAAGGTGCCATGGTACCTAGATTTATATTCTGTTTTCAGTTTCCTGGGAGGGAGCAACGTGCCATCAAGGGGTGGGTGGGCAGCCTGATGGTGTGGGGTGCCATCCATGTGTCTCCATGCAGCTCAATTGCTGCCAAACGGGAGATCAATTCCCTGCGCCAGCCACCAGAATAGGAAAGCCTCTTCGTATGGAGAGCTTACTTCTGTGCTTCCAGTCTGCGGCGGCTTCCTCACTCTACTATGGTACCATGGGTGTTGCATATACAAACTATGCAGACGACACTCAAGTACTTTTACCCCTACCTGGACTCTATCACCAAGACGCCACGGCCGTTCACAACATCTATGACACTATCCAAGCTTGGATGGCAATCAACGGCCTCTGTCTTAATGGGGAGAAGACTGAAATTCTCATCCTGGGCCAGACAAACTGATTATCGAAACTAAGCCCCCAATACAACAACTTCAACATAGACAACTCAACCATCTCTGTATCATCCTCTGTCAAGACTCTAGGTGTTCACATTGATGCAAATCTATTGATGAACAAACAAGTCAGCGCCATAGCCTCTGCATCAGCGTTCAGCACCAAACTCATCAATGCCATTAAACCCTACTTATCCACCCCCAATCGCTTGGCCATAGCTAGAGCAACTATAGGAGCCAAACTCGATTATTGCAACGCCCTTCTAGCTGGCACCTCCGCCAAAAACATTCACAGACTACAAACCACACAAAACAATGCCCTCAGAGCCGCCATGAGCATCCCTAGAAGAGACCATACATCCCACGCCAGACGTGAAGCATGGTGGCTCCATGTCAAAGACCTTATTACTCTGAAAGTCCTCACCATCACTCACAGGTGCATCAACAAAACCGCTCCAGCATACCTATCTGAAGCAATATCAAGGACCACATCCACTCACCCCACCAGAGCTCAGTACACCAACCAGCTACACATACCACGCATAAAGAGAGCCACAGCGGGAGGTCTAGGCTTCTCCTATATTGCACCGAAACCCTGGAACTCACTCCCTGCCACCCTTAGAGCTGAAACTTCCATCTCTGTCTTCCGCAACAACCTCAAAGCCACTCACCTCAACTAGCAAGTGGAGGACTGCCTCCTCCACTTCTGCCATGTATATTGTAATATAACACAAATGTAATATAACTATATTGTAACCTGTATATATACTGCTAATGACTATGTAACTATATTGCAACCTCTATATATATATATATATATTGCTAATGACCATGTTACTAAGTAACTAAGTTTTGTACTGTAACAAGTGCCACGATGTCCGCGGGCTGTTGTGCGCTATATAAATACAAATAAAACAAACGAAAGAAACAAAAGCATGCTCATCCTCACTTTTGAAAGGGCTCTCATTCCTTGTTTCTGGCATTCATTTGAGCCCCTCTTATTCCCAAAACCAAGGAACCGTGAAGTCCATTACAATACCCATGTGCTTGAAAATGCAGATTGCCACCACTTAGTCGCCAAAATTCTTCGTTTTTATTATGAAAAGGTTAGTCTCGGGAATGAAAAACTCAAAAAGAGGGCATTTCCATCAGCCTTTTGAAAGTCCACTAAAAGGAGCAACGCAGGCAGACCACTGCACACTCTTTTTCTAAAATAATATGCAGAATCGGAGCTCTTGGGTCCTGTACTATCAGTCCTATTTTTGTTACTGCATGCCATTTTGCATTCCTGTTTATAGTTTTCAACATTATGAAGTCCAGAAGGCAATATGATGCAAGTCTGACAGCCGTGGCTAGTTGACTATTGCACAAGACAACCACAGAGGTCTTCTAGTCATTTTATCACAATGACATGCATCTTGCTATGAAGGACCTCAATAAAATGTGCAATTCCGTAAAAATGATGAGCATGTTGTTTTCATGTCATACATGATATACTGGTATGTATCGGGAGGTTTAAAAAAGGTTTATTTTGTACAGGTGTTTACTTTGGAGAAGGGGAGGAATGTGGCCTTTCGTAGGCTGACAGGTCTCTCCCAGTCAGCCATGACTTGACACAGAAATGGGCTAGTCGCACGCACTATTTCACATTTGTTTGGAACGCAGCTGCAAAATAAATACATGCCAAATGGGCTAGTTAAAGGAAATAGGGAGGCTGGGTGGCTGTGCAAATGACCTGCAGCCTGTTTTAGCCCTGCTGCGACAGCTGCATCACAGCCATTGATCAGCGCCTCCTCAGCATGAACCAAAAAAAAACAACCCTTATTGAAGACTGAGGCATTACCCCATGATTTACACCTTCAAAAAGCACCTTTTTCCTGGGTTACAGGGACCACTCTTCAAATAATTCAGAATGGCCTCATGGGCTTCAAGGTTGGTTGCACCGTGGGGCTCGAGTACCACGGGCCCGTTTAATCTGGCGTCTATGATAGGGCATATTCATGCCTCTCCCTTCACCAGCCCCCAAGCAGAATCCTAGAGCCGGACCTGATTGGAACACATCCTGATGGGCAGGGACGTCATTTCACCAAAATGCCAGGTGTAGAGTGACATCACACGACCCTTGACCACTGATGACATCACAGGAAATGATGCCATTTGACCCCACCCGAAGTGATATCACGGGAAGCAATGGAACACAACCTTTCACCCCTTGACAAAACAGGAAGTGGCATCACATAGAATTGTTCCTAGGTACACTAGGTACAATGTGATATACATTTCATACAAGAATGGATCACCATATTTATCGTTAAGATCAGTGTGTCTAGGCACATATTACCAAATTACTGCGAATACAAGCAGATGTCCATGGCCAAATGATAATGATGTGTTATTATATAGTACTTACACTTAACCGCTTTATATTGAAAACATATACATACAATATCACCCAACCTGTGCTGGTACTCATTTATCGAACTCAGAAGGATGGACACATTATTTGGTATGCCTATTCTTTCTTAATTCGGGTCACTGCTGAAAGTGTTAGGGCCTCATTACACGGATGGCGGTAAGGATTTACCGGTACCGGTAAAATACCGGTACCGGTAAATCCTTACCGCCTTACTACGAGGTCCCTTTGCGGGTTGGGGGATTTAACGCCTGCTTTTTGCAGGCGTTAAAATCCAACCCGCTAAGGACCTCGGAGCTAATTACGGCACCGCAAAATTGCATTGCCGTAATTAGCGCCTTCCCCATTCCCATAGAGCCCTATGTGGCAGAAATGGGAATGGGAATGGGGAAGGGCAATGGTGGAAGGGGGATTTACCGCCCCTCCAGCCTTGGAATGGGGCGGTAAATCCCCTTTCCGCCAAGGCGGTGCCGGTATTTTACCGGCATGAGCCATGGCGCTAATAGCGCCATGGCTCACCGCCTACCGGGTAATGAGGCCCTTAGACTTGTGGAACCCCAGTTCTTTTTTTTTTTTCTTTTTGTTAAGCGGTTTGAACAAGAAAGCCAGCCACTCCAGCAGCAAAGAGCCACATGGCTCTGGTCACAGCCCAGGAGCTTGCATTAAAAAAAAATATATGTATATTTTTTTTTGGGGTAGCAAGGGAGATCACAGGGGTAGCAAGGGAGAGCTCAGGGGCCGCAGTTGCTGGTGACCCCTAAATGACGTTCCTGCCACTGACCTTCATCATTGTTCATTATCATGTCCTTTATCAGTTTCTAATCACACTATCAATGTACTGTAGGGTTCTGCAGGCAGCTCTGCCAATAGTAACCCTCAGTTGCACTTGACTTTGAAAACCGGATTATTTTTTGCACTCTCTGCGACTTTGTGGAAAGAGAAGGAGTAAAGCATTGAAACACGTCTTCTCTCTACTTCCAGAAAGTTCTCCAAATAGATGGGTGCACTCAACCATACGCTGACCTTTGTTTTCCCGGTCCTCTTCACCCTTTTTCCTATCTCTTAGCTTACTTCATCCCTGTTTTCCTGAGCCTCTTTTTTTCAAAAAATCCAAGGAGTAAGGAGGGCTTACATGGCAAAACCCTATAAACCCACAAACAGTAAGAGCACATACAGGTAAACCCTCTACTTTGAACTGTGCGTCACAGTTGGACTTGGTGTAAAAGCCTGTGATCACTGATGGAAGGAATTGAAAGGTGAGGCATCGAGTGCAGGGTTGAGTGGCAGGAGAAATGCTATGTGGGAGGTGCCTGGGATGGTGGAACGTGCTAGCAGATAATGGCACACTACCCCTCAGTGGCTCTGACTCATCTGTAAAGGACACTGCGTGATTATAGCCTTAGGGCTGTGCTTAAGGACTGAAGCCTCCAATCGTACAGAGAAAGACATCATCTGTTCCTTTTGTTGATCATCTTAAGCACAGAAAAGGCCGGGTGATTTGGTGGGACCAGAGCAGACCTGAAGGCCTACAGGACGGTGCGCCTCATAGACAAGGAACGACCATCAGTAGGTCTGTCACCAAGTATGTAATCGAGGACTTTTCATAGAGGGTCATGTAAGGTTGGTGTGCTCTGCCAGCGAGGCAGAATCTATTGCCATCTAAGAAAGAGAACAGCAATAAAAATATACCAAGGGGCTGTAAATATAGAACGTCTGTGTCTTACCGCCTGCCGCAAGGAGCCTCCTGTGTGCCAATTCATTATGACTCAACCACTTCGAGCAGAATGAAAGAGAGGCAACTTCTCCTGGCAATCTGCCGGCCAGGAGGTGACCATGCCCGCCATTGGTGACCATGCGGTGAAGGAGAATGGAAAGGCAGTGCCCTCCTGCGTTACTGATATGATCGTCACAGACTGCATAGGGCTATCTTCCTAACCAATTCAAAAGCTATTACATCACATGAAACTAATGATAATTGTAATGTCACTTTTATATATAGCGCTTCACGCACGATCCCTTAGGCTTCTAAGTGCTGTGTGTGATATAGTCATACTTATTATGCACAAATGCCTGTAAAACAAACTTGCTTTATATTAAAACTATGTTTATTACTCATGTATATATTAAAACATATAAGATCAGGTAGGATGCCAACTGTTATAATCACACAATCATACCAACTGTAACAAATCAACATGTTATTAGGCTGTTGAAACAACAGATATATACATATTATGTATGTTGCCATGGTCCTGCATGCTTTGTTTATCCTGTTGCCATTCTGATGGTCTCATGCAAAATCAACTTGTTATGGAGTTTCCAGGGTAACCTAGAATTCACTAAGATTCCAATGAGATTTGTGTATATATATATATATATATATATGTGTGTATATATATATATATATATATATATATATATAGCTGTGTATCTGTGCATATGAGACATTCATCTGGGACAGGAGGGCCTTCATATTTGCTGAATAATGGAACTTAATATACCTGCCACCTCACTGCAGTCAGTTTCACTTCACTGTAATAATAGGGGTCAATACCCAATTTACTAGGTCTCAATATGTCAGCCTCGAAGGGATGAAGGGTTGCGTCATTGATGTCAGGGTTCAAGCCAGTGTCCTCCTGGTTGACCAGGGATAGCGCTTAAGCCTGATCCAATTAGGCATGTTGTTTGCCCAGATTATTGCTGAGAGTGATGGGTTTGTGGGCAGGCTGCCAGTCTTTTATGATGTGCCACCTTCTCACTTTTCCCAAATCTTCTAGTCGTTTCAATTTCAGATTTCCCATCTGCCAATTCTCTGCATTTCCCGATGATCATGCCTCCTCCTGATGTGGCCATTAATGCACTTTGCTAACATATATGGTTCTAAGCTGAATATGAGCGACGATAGGCATTCTAGATAAACGTTTATGAACTTAAACAGCATACAGCTCATACAGAAAACCCAATTGCCTCTAGGGCCTGTGATGCCCCTGTTACTCGGGTACGCCTGAGTAGAGGGCTGCTCTACTGATACAAAGGACGCTGACCTAGGTATGTTTGTCCACATCACTTTATTTTCAGAACTGAACTCTGACTCCTCCCTAACCCTGCATCACTTCCCCTGAATCCCAATTAAACACGGCCCGCCCACATAACGATGCCGGCAGCCAACAACATTACATCACCCCTTTTTAACAATCAAGTTCAAACAAAATTACCCCATCTCCTCAATCGGTCTTCAGGGTTTTATGCAGGCCCTTACTGGGTGTCCTTCACACCTCTGCTCCTGGACCTCTCAACCACTGTTCTGTCCGCCTTTCTCCCACTCTTCAGCCAATGCTTTGCCATCTCCCAGATAAGAGTCATCAGAGTCTTGTCCACTCTGGTCGGCTCTGGGGGAGGCCCATGGTTGCTCTTTACCTCTTCACGTTATTGTCTTACTGGATCCACTCACCGCTGTGACCATTGTTCCTTTTTGTCTGTCACTATCAGGAGTTGAGCTGCAATTTCAGGGTGTTCTTTGCTGTGCCGGGGTTGTTGCACTACTACCTGATCGCCCACTTGTATTCGGGGACACCTGAGTACAGGGCCGCTCTACAGATACAGAGGACATACCATTCACAGTGCCTGTGAGGGGTTCAAGGGATGTTCAGCCAGCTCACAGTGAGTCATTGACCCGCATCTACCGCCAGCATTTGATCTACAAGACGCCAGATACAAAGGACGCAGACCCAGGTACATCTGTGCACATCACTTTATTTTCCAAACTGAACCCCGCCTCCTCCCTAACCCCGTGTCTCTTCCCCTGAATCCCAACTCAACATAGTCCGGCCCACATAATGATGCGGGCAGCCAACAGGCCCTACATTTCCAAAAAGAGGAGCAGAGAGAAAT
Source organism: Ambystoma mexicanum (assembly GCF_040938575.1). NCBI lineage: Eukaryota > Metazoa > Chordata > Amphibia > Caudata > Ambystomatidae > Ambystoma > Ambystoma mexicanum. The sequence goes on from NC_090937.1 coordinate 157,414,143, forward strand.
CTTGCGGGCTGGAAAATACACTAAGGGTCTGCACAAAGGGAGAAAACGGAAGATCCGAGTGGAAGATGGACACCTGATCGAACATGTAAAGAAAATGAACTTGGCAAGTAAGTTAGCTGAATGAGGGTGGGGGGTTCAACAGGCACGTTTCCATGAAAGTTAGAATGCGACTATGTTTTAAGCAAGGGTTTTGATCAGCTTTCTCCCTTAGTTAATGGTATCAATTGGTTACAATAAACCAAGGATGAGTTTAATAACTTTACCGTGGTGATGCTGATATTACACTTTAAATGTTTAAATCAGTTGACTCAATAACTAGGTCTTATACATTTCATTTGATTCAGTTCCACTCATTCAATCAATTGAACAGAGCCAACATGTGGTTCACGCTGTTCGCTCTCACCGATCATCAGTGTTCCATAGGACAGAAAAAAAAGCTGGGGTTGTTATGGTTCACAATTTTAGGACACTATGAAGTGTCCAATTTGAATCTAACACAAATGAATGGTTTGAATTTACAAGTACATAAGTTCATATAACTAATTATTACCACAATATGAAAAGACACTACATTAATGTACAAATATATTACCAGAACTCGGATGGGCATAAATCAGGGAAGACTAGGCAAAAGGTCAAATAAAATTGCCTTCCTAATTATTGCATGGTAAATAATTACAAGATTGTGTGTTCGGTGTGGTCATCGGTTTTGTGATCCACTTGCAGGGCAGGATCTGAGAAAAACAAAAAATACTGAAAATCTACGACGACAAGATCTTCTATCATAATGACTTTGCCAGTGTTAGAAAGAAGAATTTGGACAATCTTACTATAAAATGAGGTCAACATTGCCCTGCTGCGTAGTGCTGCCAACAACACCATGCCGATTCTCAGTAGGGTGCAACAGTTTCATGGCAGCTCTGAATTTTGTAAGAGGATGGGAGTATCTCAGGTGGTCCTATTGTAGTGTGTTCCACAATAAAGATCATGTGACCAATACGTTCGGATCTCCCGTGACTTTGTAGATTAGGAGAAAGAAGACGTTGATATCGGATCGCGAGGGGAGTCGAGCAACAGCAGATTATTTTACTTTGAAGTTATTTCAGGGAGGTGCCAGAGGCATGATTCCTGTAGTGAACTGGAAGCGTATTTCCTTATGCCAAACATACTGTAGGTTGCACTGAAGCATTTTTGAATTTTTGAAAGTGCCGTGATTTGATAATTGTAGAGGCCAGTGTCCGAATGAGAGTTGGTTATGCACCATCAGCAATGGGTAGTTTGCTGGAATGATTCAATGAGCATCCTGTTTGGGATTTTAAATTAGCAAAAAGAACTATTGAAAACCGATATGGTTCAATCACCAAGGTTCATGCATGATCGTTGATGAAACAATGTTAAGGTTTATACTGGAAATCATTCTACAAAGAAAATATATCCTCAACAAAAGGCGCAACAGATCTCGGAACTACATTGTTGTATGTATGGCGGGGTCAAACCCGCTGGTGATTGTACAGCCGTGCACACCTTAAGTAACCATTTGGACTGTAATGTCTGCAACCTTCTTCTTGACTCATGTACGTTGCACTAGCCCAAAACAACCCCTCACACGTGACATCATAGAAACAGGACACTACATCTCCCCTTACATAAATCATTACGTCAGAATATTTAATTTCTTCAATCCAACATGCTGGTTTACGGATTACTCTTTTCGACAAAGAGCAACACCAATGTCTCCACCACTGCAACTGTCATCGGTGTCTACGTACGCATCCATATAATCAGAGCAGCTTTTTGATGAGCTTATTATGTAAGCTGGCTCTTCATGAGCAGGTGTACCTTCAGCAAGTTTCTTGAAAAACGATGAGTTTCTAGTGATGGAACGACCAGGACCTTCAGCCGACACCATAGATCCTCGAAGTGCTGTCATCGTCAGTGAACTGGGCTGAAATACAGGGATATCTTTCGGTTCTTGAAGTTGACGTACTAACACAGAGTCACCTACATGTATGTTATTCTTTGGCTCTTCTCCTCTCGTCTGCATACCTCTTAATTTTCCTTTTACTTGCGCCATCTATCATTCTGGCTTTCCGAGTCAAGTCTGGACAACTCCCTAAATTCGGCACCTGTGGCAGCCATGTTCTCACTACTCTGCCAAACATGCCAAACATTAGTTTACATGGACACACTCCTGTGGAACTATGCAATGTGTTTCTTTTATCTCATAGCAATTTGTAAATGGCTTGCCTGAACGATCCTTAAGTGATGGTGCATATCTGAAGGGTGACCATGAACTGTTCTACGGAGTCATTTGCCTGAGGCCATGAAGGGGTGATTCTCTGATGTTCAACCCCAAGTATTCTGCAAATATGGCAAATTCTTGTCCACTGAAATGTGGGCCATTGTCTGACCTTACCATTGAGGGGATGCCGTAATCGGCAGCATTTTGTCGAGAGCTGGAATAGCAGTAGAGGAGATTAGGTGTACCTCTGGAAAACAAAACATCTCGTCCATTACCACTGAGGCATATTTACCATTTGTTAGTGGTCCAGACATGTCTGTGGCCACTTCATCCCACAGTTTTAGGGGCATTGGTGTCATTTGTAGGGGGTCTGGGAAAATGCAAGAAGCCACGACTCGCAGATGACACATGTTACAAGTGTCTTTTGTATTTTGTCGTCCATCTTTGGAAACCGCACCTTTGTTCTGAGCTGTCGCTTAGTGGAAACAATCTCTCTGTTGTAGGGGCACAGGAATGATGATTCTGTTTTCTTTGAGCAGTAACCCTTTCAGAGAGACTGACAGAACACCCTTTAATAGACAACGGCCCTCATTAGGACTCTGGCGTTAAGGGGTTAATGGTGCCGTAAAAGGTGTCCGCGCCGTTAAACCCTTAACGCCTTACTACGAGGTCCCTTTGAGGGACCCGACCTTAACGGCTGGTCTAGATGAAAGTAGGGGCCCGCAAAGGGACTCTCGAGGTAAGTACTGTACCGCAATTTGCGGTACCGTACTTACCGCCTTCCCCATTCCCATTATGCCCTTTCGGTCAAAAATGGGAATGGGGAAGGGCCATGGTGGCATGGGGAATTACCGCCCCGCCAACCTTGGAATGGGGTGGTAATTCCCCATTCCGCCATGGCGGACTACGGCATCGACCATAGTGCTAATAGCACCATGGTTTTCCGCCGGAGTCCTAATGTGGGCAAACATGTCTTAAGTAGTTTCTGTTCACTTTCTGAAAATGTTTCATCACTTCTGTGCGATTCACACCCCTTCCCTGATGTCACTTGTCCTTGACTTGTGTTAAAACCCTGTCCTGAAGTAGGGCTTTGATGATCTCTGGAAGGGTCACTGATCTTGGGAGTGCATTGTCTACAAGGCAGTTGATGTATTGATCCGCCTTGAAAGAATGAGCTTTTTCCTTCGCAGGTAGGGGATATCTGAACTGGAAATCCACCGGGCTGTTGTCTTTCACTGGCCCATGGATAATGCCAAAACAATATTCTTAAAACCTAAGCCACCAGTGTGCGATCCGCTGAGGCATTTTGGCATTGGGCTTGCCATATATTGTTGTGAGCGCCTGATGGTCTCTAACAATAGTGAATTTTCTTGCATATAGGAACAGATGATAGTGTTCCCATGCCCAGACCACTGCTAAACTCTCCTTCTCAGGCTGTGAATATGCACATTCAGTGGGTGATAGACTTCGACTGGCATGTGCAACAATGCGTCTGGACGAGCTGGCTTGATTTGAGCTGGTATTGCCCCCAAACCTACTGGACTTGCATCCATGGTCAGTTCTGTTTGCAGATCGGGGTCATAGTAGGCCATGCAGGAGGCTGAAGAGATGCGTTATTTGATATCCTGGAATGCTTCCTCACATTCCGATGACCATGTCAATTTTTGTCCTTTGCCAGTGAGAAGCGGCTAACTGAAACAAAATCCTGTATGTATCTTGTGCAGTAACTGGCCATACCCAGAAATGATCACACTGCTGACGTTGATGTGGGAGTTGGTGTGGCAATTAAGGCTTGCACCTTGGACAGATCAGGCTGTAGACCCTTGCTTGAGAATATATTTCCAAAAAATTTCAGTGTCGATTTGCTAAATTCACACTTGGCTGCATTGAGTGTTAAGTGAGCATTCTCCAGTGCCATACAGACTCATCGCAGAGGGTCGGCATGTGACTCCTGTGTGGCTCCAAAGATTAAAATGTCATTACTGTATTTGAGACACTGGGGAATGTATTTGATGATTTGCTGGATTTAGTTCTGAAAGATTTCGGCTGCTGAGGAAACCTCAAAGCTGAATCTCTTGGATCTAAATAACCCTAAATGTGTTGTGAAGGTGGTGATATAACAAGTTTCAGGGTGAATTTCTAGTTGGTGATATCCTTTGTTTAGATCCAATTTTGAGAACACCTTCGATCAATGGAGTAGATGCATCATATCCATCATTCTTGGAGACAGATGCCGTTCTCTCTCGATAACCAGGTTGGGAGCTCACATGTCCACACAGATTCAAATTTTTCCTCCATTTCCATTTTCTTTTTTGGGTACAGGAACAATTGGAGAGAGCCATGTAGTGGGTCTTGTAGCATGTTCAATGATATCCTGGTTCAACAGTGTTTGTATTTCATCCGCTACTTGTTTATGAATTTTCAGAGGAATTCCCTGATAAAGGGGTTGATGTGCAACTTTATTTGTTTCTCTTTTAGTTTTCCAAGTCCAATGAATAACGAGGGGAACATCTTGACTGTCATGTCTTTGGGCTCTGTAGTGTATGCTGACATGTTTTGGTACAGTATGTGCACCAACCCCATTTGCATGACTGATTTGAAGCTGAGGCTGCTCCCACCTGGCACTTTACCTTTCACAACGTATATGGTCAGCTTTGCAGATTTATCTTTATATGTGCAGGTTGTTCCAAACATCCCTTTGCATGTAACCGGTGTGGTCGATCCATACGGATTATGTCGATATCGGAAGATTGAAGTTTTGCAGTGTTTTTGAGACCTTGATATGTTTCTTCACTTATCACCTTAACCGTGGCACCTGTATCAAACAGGGATACTCGTGCACTTCCATTAATTTGAAACAATAACATTGGACTATATTCTACTGCTGTCTTATTTCCTATGGTGTGAACATATCCTCTCTTGTGGTCACCACTCGAGTATGAGTCTGAGTTGTCTTGATGTTTAATTGAGGCTTATTTTTTGTCATGTCGACTTTCTTCTTGGTTCTTCCGGGGTGGATGCCCTCTTATATTCACTTCTCCTTTCTGTATATCTCTTGGTCCTGTGCAGAGACTCCTGGCATCTGTCTGGGGAGCCCATCCGCCTGGACGTGGGAGACTGCCATTTCATCCAACGAGGGCTATCTGAACCATTTCCAGAGCTTCTGCGTTCTGCAGATCGTTGTATGTATTTAATGTTCCTGCACAGAGACTGAAAATGATTTGCTCCTCTGCAGGATCACATGAGTGATGGATCACCGGGCATGGGCCAACATGCAGAAAATTGTAACCACACTGATAGCATTTACTTTGCTCCTTGTTAGCTGATTTGTCTGATGCTTGGACCTGACGGATGAGCGCTGCGGCTGCTGTTTGTGATATCTTTATGTTGCCCAGTGACTCTGCCTGAATGGAGATTGTCATGTCAGCCCTTGCAAGCATTAGGATTTCTTCTAGAGACTTTTTTTTTTTAGTAATTTATGTTGGAACTCTTCAGACTCAAAGGGCCTCCTTACGACCTCGGCGGCAGCCATGCCGCTATTGGCGGCATGGCTGCCGCCGAAATCGTGACCAGGTCTGGGTAGCCTGAATGGAGATTTACCGGGCCATTCCGAGTTTGGAGGGCCCGGTAATTCCTCCCTCCAGGAACCCGGGCCCGGACCTTCCCCATTCCCATTTCAGCCCCCATAGGGGGCTGGTTTTAGCAGGCGTCCTTACCGGATCCCGCGAGGCGTCCTTACCGGGTCCCGCGAGGGGACCTCGTAATGTGGCAGAACAGGTTTAATGGGTCCGACTCCTTTTGCAGAGCCCGTTAACCCGTTCCACCAGGGTCGTAATGAGGCCCATAGTCTGCAATCACCTGTGGCTACAGAGCTTCATACATCGATTAATTGTCAAAGTCACAGCATTTGACCCTCTTTTCGTAGACTCATCACAAATGTGTCCAAAGTCTCACCTTTCTCTTGAGTGGTTGTGTGAAATATACGTCTCTCATAATCAACATTCCTATGTGGAGCAAAATAAGTGTTTAATGAGTCAATAATCCCTGCAAATGTGTCCGTGGTATTCTCCAGCATCTCAAATACAATGCCTCAGACTGTCGGTCCTAGAGAAAGCATGACTATTCCTGTTGAGCTTATGGCCCTTGGAACATGCATTTGTTAATGGATGGGATTACACCAGAATAATTCTGAGTCCAAATAACCGGACAAACACAAGAAGATTGCAAGTTACTGTTTTATTATCAATTATCTAAAACAGAGAGGTTACAACAAACATCAACGGACCTATTCTTAGTCTCTCAATGATTTCCACAAAAAATACACTTCATATACTTCATTATGCATCAGAGTGACGTCATACTACGTGGCAATAGTGAAAAACCTATCAAGGATCGGGATTGGTTAAGGCAAACTTCTAGATATACAATAATATAGGAGCTAGGATTGTTTTTGTCTGTCCATTATCAGGTCAACAACTTATGCTCACCTCTTCAAACATATAATTTAACAAAAAATAGTTACACCGTGTTTCATTGGTCTTCTAAGCTACAAGGTCCTCCGTTATACTGACTAATACAATTGGTTGGCACGCTTGTGACATGACTGGAACATTCGGTTCATTTAGCAGCACACAGCCAATACCCAGGTGCAGGGAGATGGGACAGAAAGCTACCTCACCACCCAATTAGCCCAACATCCCTCATCACCCATGCCTTCTGCCATGAAATTCTCTTTGTACTTGGTCTCGCAGAGTGCAATGCACAATACAGGATATGCAACTCCTACTTTCTGTTGAAAAGCCGAGGACAAATCCCCAAGTACAGAAATATCCTGATTCGAGCTATCAAGCAAAAATAATGAGAATGCAATTCCACCCATGGCCTACAAGAGCACTCCTCGCCCTCAGAAACAAGGAAAATTATACCAATGCTAAATGTAGATTTTGTGAAGCGGAATGCCATACAGAAACATTTGAGCATCTATTGGTACAGTGTAAGAGCTTGGTTGAATTACGGAGAGTACATTATTATAAATTCTTTAAGGATTTTCGAAACATATTGCAAACTCTTGAGTGGAATATGATAATTAATGCTGATCATGTATCCATGAATATAGCCACGCTAAGGATTTTAGAAAAGATGAATTTATAATGAGAATGCAAATTCACGTTTTAAACAGTGAGAAAATCAATTTGAAGCCTATTCATCTATAATCATTTTATTATGAATGATTTTAAAATTTCACAAATAGAGCTCATTAAGCTAGAATATGATGTATAGCTGAATAAGAACAACAAATGTATTACAATGCGCTAATTGAGAAAGGTTTTAATTTAAAACCTGTTGGGTGTCCTGACCCACGTTTGAGCTATCATGCTGCAACATTTGGTGCTGTGGGCTTAGAAAATCCAAGATGGCCAAAAAGCCCACAAGTGCGCCAGAATCCAGGAGAACCACGCAGTTGTGCGCACACCAAAATGGTTACCTAACTTGCCACCCACCAGTGTAAAGAAAGATCTTTGTTAACAAAATCCACTGTTACTGATGTCAAAAAGTTGCTGAAATCGTGGCTCACCGGACCACTTTAAAGATTCAACCCTTTTGTGGGGTTCCACATAACCATTTTACTGTAAGGAGCCCCATCAAAACAATGTTAAGCAAGGATTTACTACCATGTAAGAACCATTCCTGTTTGGAATGCATTAATCCAAGAAAAATCCCAAAAATGGTTGCATTACCAGTACTCGCCACTATCAGAAAGCCGGCGTTTTAAAACCACCAGACTTTTTGTGTAAAACTGAATAAATGAACCCAAAGCAGGCCAAAGAAAGACTTACTGAGAGGTGGATACAATGTAAAGTTATATTCTGAAGTGACTTGAATGTTCATAACAAGACTGGCTGAGCTCTGCAGGTCTGCAGCAGCCTAACTGAAACTGGATTTAAAAATACCAAAAATCGAAAATGTTTAAATTAACTGAGTGACCTACTTTTGAGTGGCACATAGTTTGTCACTGTTGAAATGTCATAGTTTTGAACTTAGAATCAGCATTCTAGCTGCATATGTAAAAAATTGTCTTGACTTAAACTGGGGAACAAAAAGTGACATTTTATCTGAAACCTGGCTTAATGAAACTGAATTCTGCCCACCAGCTACCCCCGACAGGAGTTGAGACTTGCACAACAGCTGTGTTCCCAGGCCTAGCTGCCTTTTGCTGTTTCCACCAAAAGGGAGATGACACTTCTCTGATTGAATTACCTGGGCTCTGCAGGAAATTGAACAAAGCCCTGTCCTGACTCAGGCAAATGCTTTATTGGGGGGTGTCGTAAAAATGGCTTCCTCTGAACAATGCAACCCCCTTCACCCAGGCAGATGGTTTATTGCAGGGGTCATAAAAATGGCTTCCTCTTGGCAGAAACTGGGAGGGGGAGAAACTGGAGACAGAGGCTGAGCTTGAAGAAAGTGGAAAGACTGGTTTCTGTACCATGTGACCTGAAAAGACACACCCCTGTAGCCAGAATATGGTTTTAGAAAAAGATGAATAACTCATAGTACGGACTTGTCATAATTATTTAAATGATACCATAATTCTTGTGATTTTTCTGCCCACATTTTAAGAGGTTTTTAGAACCGGTGGCATGATCTGGGGGCAAATTAGCAGTTAAGAGGGTATTACTTAAAATGTATGCATGTTAAAAATCTGACACTTCATCAATTAATGCCTGCATGCCTTGCACACATTTGGGTAAATTTGAGTAAGAATACGATATTGGTAACCCGACCAAAAGCGCAAAAAGTTGCCATTTCTCAATGCAAGCTCTCAGGAAGAGCAGATTTGGACAGGGCATACCTCCTGTGATATGTGATGGGTGCATGTAATTTTAAACAAATGTGTACCTGTGCAAATATGTCTTTTGGGTCAAAATATAGATTGTGGGCAAACTGACCAGGGGAGGATCCTCTGACCCATAAAACCTACAGCATCACTCTGACTCACAGTTCCTTCCCAAATCATGGGAGAGGGAAGAATTGGGCCAATGGGCAGTTGAGAGAGGGGCTGGCTAGTGATGCTGCACACACACCCACTTTCAAAACACATAAAAGCAGACAGTCAGGACAGATAGGGAGATTCAATTCCATTTGCTGCAACGTGCTCTGCCGGACCACACAACATCCAGAAGATACCAGATTCAACACTTAGACTTTAAAACTCCAAAGAACTTGATTCAGAACTCAAAGCAAGGGACTAAACCCACAAACTGAGAACTCTTCTCAGTGGGCCTCAGCATCCAGGAGCCGTGCAGATCAGCGCTGGGTCCAGAGAAAGCTGTGCAGAAAGATCCAGAAGCAGTGCTGTACCCAGAGAAAGCAGAGCAGTATCCAGAACCAGAGGCAGAGCAGAGCTGACCCAGACCGCTGTTCGCAGAACCAGAGAGCTGACCCAGACGCTGTGCGCAGAGACCGTCCGTGGCGAGTGAAGAAAACCTGACCAGATCCGTGGCGAGGCCCATTCTATTTCTAAATATATTGTGAGTACCTAGCAGAACTGTGCAGAACCAATCTCTTAGTTAAAATAATATAATTCAATCTATTTTAATCTAACCAGAACTGTCTCCTAACTGTCGCCTGTCATTTGCAAAGCTGTCACCTGTCATTTCTAGTTGCTAGCTGTAACTTGTCACTTTGAACTTTTAAAATTTCAAATCTGAAAAACAACCTTTACCATATCGCTCATATCTCCGTGACCGTTTGTCTTAGAGACTTGCAGTAACTTTCCTCTGAAAGCTGAGAATCTTGGCTTTTCAACGAACCTAGAACGCATTCCTATTCCCTATAGTTTTGCCGCAATCGCAAAAAATGCACTCGCGAATTTGCCGCGATTTGCAAATTTCTCCACGTGTGAAAACAGCAGCTTCCTTGCTTTCCTTGCTAAAAATTTGTTTGCCTCTTAAGAACCATCCCTGAATCATTGCTAGAGTGAGCCTGGACTAATCTTAACTAGATACCACTCACCCTGAACCTCTAGAGGGAATTAAAAGCATTTTAGCATATTTTTCACTTCATTGCCAGAACATATAAAAGCATTTTAGCATATTTTTCACTTCATTGCCAGCACATATAAAAGCATTTTGGGCCTGTGTTCTTAAACTTCTGTAGTCTAAGCTTGCTGGGGTGAACTGAATTACATTTGATTGCATTTCTGAGAACTGTGTGCTTTCCTACCATTTCCTTGCATTGCATAAAGGGGGGCGTGGATTGCCAGAGAAAATTGATTACATTGTTTTGTTGAAATCATATTGAGTATTTCTGTACTGCAATTTCATTCCACCTTGCATCCATTTGAAACCATAAAAGTATTGTTGCTATCTTATCCATCCTATAACCACTCATCATTGATTATACAGAAGTGTGCTAGTGCCGGACTATCCATTATTGATTACTGCTCAGATTAAGTGTGATATCCAAGTATTAATTTATCATAAAGTGTGATATATATATATATATATATTGTTTAAATTCTCCAATAAACCTTTTAGACTTGCAAAACAGAACTACTTCTTGGCTCAGTGGGGTCAGGGGGATTCCAAGAGAGGGGTGTTATATAGGGGTAGTCATCCAGAACGCATGAACTGGACATAAAGCTATATCAATAAGGGTTTCCATTCAGTATCCCAGACTAGGCATTGACTTAGCTGTAGTGTTGAATTGAATATCTCTTACAAATTGGGGGCTCGTAGCCGGGGATTCCGGATTAGATCTATCACTTGTGCAGATTAATACAATGTGCCAGCTGACCAGATACACATATCCGGTCGGATCACCACGCTGTGTTACGCTGTAAAGCACTCCTCAAAGGAACCCTCTAAGGAAAAGGTCTGTTTTGCAAAAATAAAATACAAACTTCTGTAAGTCAGGAAGGAACTCAAATTCCAGAATGATGACCTTGGTAGATATGAAAATAGCCAGAGAGCACTTCTTACATAAGCTATTTGTGAGAGGTGAGTGGACTCATCAGGACCAGACGGTCTGGTTGCAAGCAATCGCACCCCAGGTCACTGAAACAGGGTTAGATATATGGGGAGATCAGGGTCCCCTACATGTGGCCCTGAGTGAACTATATTTGGCCCCGAAGGCCAAGGATGAGCACCACAAGATTGCCAAGGTAGCGGCATATTTATATTTACATATGGGAGCCATGCAGGACAAATGTGCTGAAGGCCAAGATATGGCGAGTAGGCAACTGCTGGCATTACAGAAGGCCCAATCTGATCTGGACTCTTCTGAGCAGAGGCTGCTCAGGAGCCAGGAGTCAGAAAATGACAGCAGACGGTACATCACTAAAATAAAGGAGGATATGGATGTGCTGCAACAGGAAAAGGCGGACCAGGATACCAGATTTCTGGCCTTGCAGAAGGAGTACCAAGAAGGTTTGGACTCCCTACTGCAGAGCCAGAAAAAGCTGGAGCAACAGTTAGACTTCAATAGGGCATGTGCTGAGCAGGTAGTCACCCTGCAAAGCCACCTAGATAGGGAGAAGGCAGAGAGCAATAAACTGATTTTGAAAGACCTGGATACCCAGGCAGAGTTTGACCAGGAGCGCCAGAAAACTGGTGCCTTCCAAAGGCAAAGGGACGACCTGGCGGCACAGATGCAGGCTCTTAGTCAGGAAAGGGATACCTTAGGCCAGGAAGTCTGCCACTTAAAAAGGAAAATGGAAGAAAATCACCTGGCCCTCCAGGGACTGGGTGACCTCCAAAAAGAACACCAGAACTTGTTAGAGCACACCAGGAAGGTGGAGGATGCTCTGGCAAGAAAGGAGCAGGCCAATAGGGACACAGCTCAGGAGGTAACCCTCCTGCAGCAAAAACTGGCCCAGTGCTCCAGGACCAATCAGGAGGCACAGAGAGAGAATGAGGCTCTCTGCCAGCACAATGATGGACTCCAACAACAGGTAGCGATGCAGGAGAGACTGATAGAGTCTAGTAAGGCCTTAACTGAGGAACTGAAGGCGCAGGCTCTTGCATTGCAACAAGGAGCAGGGGCGGATAGAGATGAGGTTCGCTGGGAAAGAGAAACTCCTGAGCATAACCCCAGGAGCCCTAGTACCAGAGGCCTTTATCTCTCTCAGTCCCTGGACTCTGCCACCCCCATGTCCCCTGGCGCACATGAGCACAGGGATGGCAGATTACTATCCAGCCAGAAGCATGGGGCTCATAGGCCAGTACCACCCAGGAATGGAGGGGCGGGCATCCGGGTATGGGCACCCAAGCACAGTGCAATTTAATGGGGAACCCCAGGAGAGTAGGCCCATTAAGGGCATCCTGAAAACCTCTGCCCAGTTAGGTCTGTGGGGGGGGTACCCATCAAATCCTGGCATCAAGGAGGGATCTGAAGACTCCTCTGAGCGGTACAGGAGACCAGGTCCCCACATTCTGCCAGCCATTCCCAGGCTCGCAGAATCCGGGAAAACCTGGAAGAACAGATGGGAACCTCTGGGAGCAGTGCCTCTGAGTCAGAAGATGAATGGACCAGGGTTACCCGGACCAAAAGGGCCAATAAGACAAAAAGGGCCTTGCTTAAGGACCCCTTAAAGCAGATTAAGGCAATCAGGAGCGTCATCACGCCTTATCATAAGAACGCCAAGTATTCTGTTTGGGAGCACTTAGAGTTGTTTGAGCAAATGATGGAGACTTTCCATTTGAAGGACAGCCAAAGCTGTATTCAATATGTAAAGTGGACCTTCTCCCCGGAATACTCCAGTTTCTTTGCGGGGCTGGAGGACCAAAATCATTTAAGATGGTCCACCTATAAGGCGGCCATCTTGAAACATTTTTCTACTCATAGAAATCCTCAAGAGGCTCGCAAGGCAGCCTACAATTTACAATGTGGGGAGGATCAGGCCCCACAAGAATTTGTGCAGGAGTTAAAGCGTGCTTTTGCACAGACCACAAGAAGGGTGCGCACGGATAGCAGAGAATTTATTAATACGTTTTTCCATGCCTTGCCCAAATACATAATGACCCAGCTCGTGAGGGATTTTCACGAGAAAAGATCTTTAGACTGGGTCATTGAACAGGCGACCCGGATCTATGAGGTGCAGAAGCCAATAGAAAATAAAAATAATGTGCCCAAAAACCCCAAAGCCAACAACACCCCTGCTGCTGCCAAGGTGGCAGAGGTAAAGGTCACCCCCGTTTTAGATTTGGAGATGGGGGGCCTAAAAACCTACCTGCACCTAATAATGCTAGGCCCAGAAGGCCCTCGGGCCAGTCACAGACAGGGAGCCAGGGAGGCAGCCCCACAAATGGGGTCCCTCGCTCTCCTGATTATGTAAGCCCCCGTTACAAGGGAAAGAGACCCATCCTGGGTTATGTGTGGACTCCTCCAGCCCAAGGGGGGGGATCCAGCCAAGCACCTAACCCAGAGAACCTCCCTCCCAACTTCTCACAGGAGGGCAGAAACTCACCAAACCCTGGCCAGAACTTCTTCCCCAGGTATCCACCCAACTTCCAGCCCCAAAATCCTCCACCCTTCTTTCCCCAATTCCCTGAGCCCAGACAACCGAATCCGGGAGAGGGGAGGCCAAGGGTGGAGGGGTATGCAAATCTTCCCAACCAGGGGTACTACCAAAGAAGGGATAGCTACCCTTCCCGGGATCAGCCCAGGGGAGAAAACAGGGCCCCGTATCAGCTTGAGCGGGTTTCCCAGTTAGAGCGCCAGGTTCAAAACATGGCGCGGGATCTGGGTCACATACTGAGGGCTCAGCAGAACCCTCAGATCGGCATGCCAGCGCAGAACGCACCCAACTCTGGACCTGGTGCTCCAGAACAATGACGGGGGCAGCACCCCGATAACACACTGGTTCCCAGGGAGGAGGCACAAGGGGAAGGGGGGTGTAAAGCCTTGGAAGAAGCTTCCTTCCCAACTTGTAAACAGCCCCTGGAAAACCAGGAACCGGAAACAAAATCTCCTGCCCCTGAAAGCCTGCCTCCCAAGGAGCAGAGGGGGGGGTAGGAGAAACAAAAGACCCAAACAGGCTCAGTTTGAGGAGGAGGTACAGATCTTCCAATTTGAGGGAGAGGGATCCTCAGAGGATCCTGGGAAAAGGATCTTCTCCTTCAGAGAGGGGGGAACTCCTCCCAAAGAAAAATGGGTCCCTAGGGATGCAAATCCAGACTGGGGAGATGTGGAGACTGAGCTACCGCCGCCCACCATCTCATCCCAGAACCAACAGCAAGAAAATCCCCTGGTTCAAACCCATCCTGGTGACTGCCTCCAAAAAGGGCGGGGCGGCCCAGAACCGGAACCAGGGGAACCCACAATGGCTCTGATTTCCAGTTGCCAACTTTTTCTTTCAGATTCCCAAGACTCTCCACAGAATTCTGCCCAAATCTCTTCTCTAGCGATGTCCAAAACCAGAAAGTTAGCCCACCAGTTGTCCAAAAATGTGCATTATCTGTGCCCCCTTGAGGAGAAGGAGGGAAGATACTATGCCCCGGTACAAGTACAGGGGCAGGGTACAATTTTGGCACTGGTGGACACTGGATCTCAAGCTACCCTTCTGTCCAGAAGGGCCTTTGACGAGCTGAATGCAGGAAGGGGAGAGAATTACCAAATTCCTCTCACCTCACTTCCTGGACAACTCCAGAACTTTGACGGGAAGGAAATTCCCGTCGAGGGGACGGCAGATTTGGACATTAAAATTGGGCGACACAAGTTGAAACACCCAGTCATAGTTGTGACTCCAGAGGGCACCCCTTGTTTACTAGGGAATGACCTCCTGAGGAGGTTGTCACCCTTAATAGATTGCGTAAACAAGGTCCTCTGGACCCAGACTAGCCGACCAATAAAATTAAAACAGAGTGTCAACCATGTTAGTTTAAACGGCACCTGCCACATGGTTGAACAAAAATCTGACCAAGTAGAATTTCACTTCCAGAACAACCAAATTCCAGACGTGACAGTAATAGCAGTAGGACAACAGACTGGTGATGGGGGGTCCTCTCTATTTCTGAAAATCAACCTTCCTTCCAGTTTAAGGTGGTATTCCACACTGGAAGGAAACACCCTGAAATTCTTTACTAATCCACAATCAGAAACTCCCACTCCTATAGTCCAGAAAGATGTGAAATCAGCTCAGAGCCTGGCTGAGATTCAGCAAATTGGAGAGCAGTTGTTCATCCCTATTCAGTTAAATGATGGGAAGGACTCGGTTCTCGCTCGAGTGTGCGTGAACAATGGTAAGAGCTTCATCAGCGAAGCCATGTTTCGCCAACTCCCAAAAGATCCAGCCATTCCCACCTTCAAACTGATAGACAAATGGGAAATGGACCTGGAAGCACCTAATTCCAAACATCTCCTGCCAAGCAGGTGTATGCTCAAAATCTCCATTGGCAACAAGAGCATAGTCCACAATTGTTGGGTCGTGCGAGACGTCCCTGCCGCCTTTTACTTAGGCAGTGACATTCTCAATCGCTTTGTCATTAGTTTGGACCTAATAAACTTCAAAGCTTGGTCCCGATTAGCGGATAATCCCATGGGCTTTGATGATCCAGAAAAAGCATTTAGGTCAGCTCAATTGCTACCTTATGCAGTTGAAATTCAGATCAAAGAGGAAGTCACTATCCCAGAAAGGACCCGACAATTCTCCCTGGAAGTGAAAGCTAAAAGAGGACAACATTTGAAAAACCCTGATGCTTACATACATCTAAACGCTTCTCTCCAACAGCAAGGGTTGGGGGTAAACCCAACTCCATTAGTCAACATAGAACATGACACCATTCTAATAGAGGTGGATAACAGCGACTTAAAGAGTATTACTCTAGCCGCAGACACCATTATTGGAATGGCGGTTGATGACCGACATTTTTCCATCGATTTAGGTAATGAACTGTTAGGGCCAATCCCCAAGGACTGCTTTGACAGTGACAGTGATGACAATACAACACCAGACAGGATATTTACCCGGCATGGGGGGAACTTCCTGGTGTACACTTCCTGTCCCTATGGTAAGGAAGATGTGACTTGTGACTTCAGGAGGGATGAGGTGATTTTCCAGGTCCATGAGGGCTGCCTTTCCCACCTGAAGCCTCCGGTCCAAATCAGCACTCTGACCAGGGACTTCTCCACCCAGCTGGAGGAGGCTGCGGAGATAGCCAAACCAGAAGTCTTTCCAGGCTTCAGGCAGATGGTGGCAGAGAGAGTCAACCTAGCTGATGCCTGCGTGACTCTGGAACAAAAGCAAAAGTTGAAACAAGTTTTCTTGGATTTCCAAGATCTCTTTGCGGTAGACTCATATGACTGCGGTCGCACTGACATCCACACAACAACAATCCCCACGGACCCTGGCATGACTCCTGTGTTTGTGAAGCAATATCGCTTGCCTCTCGCATCAATGGAGTCCCTTACTGAAATAATTAAGAACCTTGAGTCCCGGGGAATAATCCGTCCAGTCCACAGCACCTTCAATAATCCGGTGCTGGGAATATTGAAGCCAAACGGCCAGTGGAGACTCTGCGCTGACCTTAGGGAGCTCAACAAATGGGTCCATACTTCCCGATGGCCTCTGCCCTACATTGACCAAGGGCTGGCCCAGATCCAGGGGTCACAGGTATTCACGGCAATAGACCTGACAAATGGATACTGGACCGTGCCTGTCAGTAGGGAGGACCAATACAAGCTGGCTTTTACCTTTGGGGGCCAGCAGTATACATGGACCCGGACTCCCTTCGGATACCTTAACTCCGGTAATGAGTTCAATATTTTCCTACATAAGGCCAAGCCCGACCTGGGTGCGAGGGGTAACCTGGCTTATGTAGATGATGTCCTCATCAAAAGTTCATCTGTGGAGGAACACATAGCGGAGATCCGTTATGTTCTGACACAGTTGAGGGCCGCCGGAGCAAAACTTTCCTTTCAAAAAGCACAGTGGTGCAGAAACCGTGTTAATTTCTTGGGGCATGAGATTACTCCTCAGGGTCTCTGTCCCCAGGAAAAGAAAGTGGAAGCACTTCAGAGACTGAAAGACCCCACAACTCTGCGGGAACTAAGGAGCCTCCTTGGACTGACTAATTACAGCAGAAAGTTCATTGAGGGCTACGCAGAGATCACCAGACCCCTGATTCATCTCCTGAAGGGGGGGTCAAGTGGGAATGGGGTCCAGAACAAGCCGAGGCAGTAAAACAACTCAAAAGAAGCCTCTCAAAAGTGCCTTGCCTAGCTTACCCTGTCAGAAACAAGGAGTTCTTCCTGGAGACGGGGTTCTCTAATACGTGCTTGACGGCAGTATTATACCAAAAGCATGACAAGGTCAATAAAGTAATCTCCGATGCGAGCAAAACTTTATCCTCTGTGGAGGAAAAATTCAACGATTGTGAGAAGGCACTCCTGGCAACGGTGTGGGCATTGAAGAATTACCGCCCGTTTATCCAGGGGGAACACATCATAGTGGAGACTCCACACCAGCCTCTGCAATATCTCCAAAGTGATAGAATCCGGGCCGGAAATGTGAGTAATTCCCGAATTACTTCCTGGATTCTGTCAATGCAAGGCTTTCCTGTGGAGTTCAGATATGGCCAAAACAAGAAGAGTCCCCTCGCGCAAGGTCTGGCTGACTTGCATGATTGTGCCAGAGAAAACTGTCTCGAGGACGAAAGTCTAAAAATAAAGGACAACATGGAGGCATACCTTAATTCCCCCCACAAAGTCTTTGAAGAGGACAAGTGTGAGGGAATGCCCACTGTCTATGTGGATGGATGCTCTTACCATGTTGACAACAACGGGGAGAAAGAACTGGTGGCCGGCGTAGGGAATGCATGGGTGAAGGAGTTTCCAGAACCCTCCGCTGGATACAAAATTGGTCCCCAAAGTAGTCAGGTGGCAGAATTGATGGCTGTGCATCAGGCCATCCTCACTGCTGTCCAGCATCAACTCCACGAACTGGTCATAATCACAGATTCGGATTATGTACGGAACGGGTTCGTGGAGCACCTGGTTAATTGGAAAGCCAGAGGCATGTTATGTGCTAACAACAAACCCTTGAAACATGGGAAGTTGATCCAAAACATTGATGATCTGGTCACCTCGAATGAGATGACCATCTATTGGAAAATGATCAAGGGTCATTCCAAAGTAGAGGGACCAGACAAAACTGGAAATGACTTAGCTGATCAGCTGGCCAAAACCGGGGCCATCCAAGGGGATCTAATTGAGATTGAGTCCCTGTTGGGGGAAATC
Organism: Ambystoma mexicanum; assembly: GCF_040938575.1. Taxonomy (NCBI): domain Eukaryota; kingdom Metazoa; phylum Chordata; class Amphibia; order Caudata; family Ambystomatidae; genus Ambystoma; species Ambystoma mexicanum. The sequence goes on from NC_090937.1 coordinate 157,432,621, forward strand.
CAGGTCACTGCTATCACTAGGTCCCAGACAAATGCTCACAGTGATCTTTCAATTGCACAATGGAGTAAGGAGACCCCTGATGCTGATTTGATTACCGCTCAGAAGGGGGATCCAATTATTGGGAAGTTTTACCAACACATTGAGGACCCTGAGAACTTTCCCCTGACGGATACCGATTATATTGGGAAAGAGGACCTAAGAGTGTTGATGAAATGTCCAAAAATGTTCCGGATCCAAGACGGTTTGCTGGTAAGGAAATCCAAAGCTGGCCACGATCAGTGGGTGGTTCCTACCTCATTCCGAAGTCTGATGTTAAGTCACGCCCATGATGCGCCCACCGCCGGTCATAGGGGGTTTCACACAACATTGGAAATCTTAAGAGAGGTTGCATACTGGCCACACATGGGGCAGGACCTCGACCAATACTTGAAGGGGTGTCTTGTGTGTGCACAATTTCAGCCATCATCCCTCACGCACCGTGCGCCTCTCCAAAAGAGGGGGATGACACTGCCATGGTCAGATTTACAAATCGACTTTGTAGGCCCCGTGATTCGCTCGACTAGAGGAAACAAGTACATGTTGACCGTTACATGCTTGTTTACCAAGTGGGTGGAATGTCTCCCAGCCCCAAATTGCAAGGCAGAAACTGCAGCTGCCCTGATGATTAACCACATCTTTTCCCGTTTCGGGCTACCTCAAAGGATTGAGTCAGACAGGGGTAGCCACTTCACCAGTGAAGTAATGACAAAGATGTGGGAGATACTGGGGGTCAAAAGGAAGTTGCATATTGCTTACCGGCCAGCTTCTTCTGGGGCAGTAGAGAGATTTAACCGAACCATTGTGAGCATATTAAAGAAGTTTGTGGCAGATTCTGGGCCAAGTTGGGATATCCGATTACCTCTGGTCCTAATGGCCATCAGATCTACCCCTTCATCTGCAGCCAAAATGTCACCATTTGAGTTGATGACTGGGCGCAAGATGGTGCTTCCTCAGCATTTGCTCTACAGGACCCAAGAGCAGACACTGATAAATGCCTCCACAACTCATGAGTATGTGGAGAATTTAAGGAAACACCTTCAACATGCTTTTGCTTATGCTCAGCGGAATCTAGAAAGATCAGCTGATAGCATGAAGACCCACTATGACCTGAAGACTTCCAGGAAGGAATATCAGGTGGGGGACCGGGTCTATCTATACAATTTCCAAAGGAACCAGGCCAAACAGCGAAAATTTTTGCCTACATGGAAGGGACCCTTTGAGATTATAGACAAAATCTCCCCTGTGGCCTACAAGATCCGCATCCCCAAAGGCGGTTTGGCAGAGGGGGAAGACAAGTGGGTCCACATAAACCAGTTGAAGTGTTGCCATCCCAGGCACACTCTGCAACAACTGGAGGAATCCTCTGGAATCCTAGAGGGTACTGTCTCAGATTAATTCAGTTCTAACTTAAAATATCCTACATATCGCCTATCAAATTCTGAGTTTCTCTATGTGGGTGTTTTCGTTTTTGAATGCAAAAAGAAATGTGCATGTCCATATGTTTTGACTATAAATTGATATGCCCCCCCACTATATCAATGGTGGGGGAAAAATGTTTATGAATAGGTATTGCCGCTCTTCCTTTGTCGTCCTAGGAGAAAGAAAACCTCGAGACTGGCCAGGGAGGACGATCTGGAGACCGGGAGCAGAGATGTAAGGGGCCCCGGGTACCGCCCAATATTCCCATCAGGACCGGCGCGGAGAACCGATCGATCAGTACCGGATGGAGGAAAAGATGCTGAACTGTGCCACTTGCAGAATTGGAAGAAGATTATGCGGAAAGACCAGTGCGTGGGTCAAAACCCTTGTGCACCCGACTCCCCATCGACTCAAATTCAAAGGGCAGTCACGTGGGGGGATCTGTTGGGTGTCCTGACCCACGTTTGAGCTATCATGCTGCAACATTTGGTGCTGTGGGCTTAGAAAATACAAGATGGCCAAAAAGCCCACAAGTGCGCCAGAATCCAGGAGAACCACGCAGTTGTGCGCACACCAAAATGGTTACCTAACTTGCCACCCACCAGTGTAAAGAAAGATCTTTGTTAACAAAATCCACTGTTACTGATGTCAAAAAGTTGCTGAAATCGTGGCTCACCGGACCACTTTAAAGATTCAACCCTTTTGTGGGGTTCCACATAACCATTTTACTGTAAGGAGCCCCATCAAAACAATGTTAAGCAAGGATTTACTACCATGTAAGAACCATTCCTGTTTGGAATGCATTAATCCAAGAAAAATCCCAAAAATGGTTGCATTACCAGTACTCACCACTATCAGAAAGCCGGCGTTTTAAAACCACCAGACTTTTTGTGTAAAACTGAATAAATGAACCCAAAGCAGGCAAAAGAAAGACTTACTGAGAGGTGGATACAATGTAAAGTTATATTCTGAAGTGACTTGAATGTTCATAACAAGACTGGCTGAGCTCTGCAGGTCTGCAGCAGCCTAACTGAAACTGGATTTAAAACTACCAAAAATCGAAAATGTTTAAATTAACTGAGTGACCTACTTTTGAGTGGCACATAGTTTGTCACTGTTAAAATGTCATAGTTTTGAACTTAGAATCAGCATTCTAGCTGCATATGTAAAAAATTGTCTTGACTTAAACTGGGGAACAAAAAGTGACATTTTATCTGAAACCTGGCTTAATGAAACTGAATTCTGCCCACCAGCTACCCCCGACAGGAGTTGAGACTTGCACAACAGCTGTGTTCCCAGGCCTAGCTGCATTTTGCTGTTTCCACCAAAAGGGAGATGACACTTCTCTGATTGAATTACCCGGGCTCTGCAGGAAATTTAACAAAGCCCTGTCCTGACTCAGGCAAATGTTTTATTGGGGGGTGTCGTAAAAATGGCTTCCTCTGAACAATGCAACCCCCTTCACCCAGGCAGATGGTTTATTGCAGGGGTCATAAAAATGGCTTCCTCTTGGCAGAAACTGGGAGGGGGAGAAACTGGAGACAGAGGCTGAGCTTGAAGAAAGTGGAAAGACTGGTTTCTGTACCATGTGACCTGAAAAGACACACCCCTGTAGCCAGAATATGGTTTTAGAAAAAGATGAATAACTCATAGTACGGACTTGCCATAATTATTTAAATGATACCATAATTCTTGTGATTTTTCTGCCCACATTTTAAGAGGTTTTTAGAACCGGTGGCATGATCTGGGGGAAAACTAGCAGTTAAGAGGGTATTACTTAAAATGTATGCATGTTAAAAATCTGACACTTCATCAATTAATGCCTGCATGCCTTGCACACATTTGGGTAAATTTGAGTAAGAATACGATATTGGTAACCCGACCAAAAGCGCAAAAAGTTGCCATTTCTCAATGCAAGCTCTCAGGAAGAGCAGATTTGGACAGGGCATACCTCCTGTGATATGTGATGGGTGCATGTAATTTTAAACAAATGTGTACCTGTGCAAATATGTTTTTTGGGTCAAAATATAGATTGTGGGCAAACTGACCAGGGGAGGATCCTCTGACCCATAAAACCTACAGCATCACTCTGACTCACAGTTCCTTCCCCAATCATGGGAGAGGGGAGAATTGGGCCAATGGGCAGTTGAGAGAGGGGCTGGCTAGTGATGCTGCACACACACCCATTTTCAAAACACATAAAAGCAGACAGTCAGGACAGATAGGGAGATTCAATTCCATTTGCTGCAACGCGCTCTGCCGGACCACACAACATCCAGAAGATACCAGATTCAACACTTAGACTTTAAAACTCCAAAGAACTTGATTCAGAACCAAAGCAAGGGCCTAAACCCACAAACTGAGAACTCTTCTCAGTGGGCCTCAGCATCCAGGAGCCGTGCAGATCAGCGCTGGGTCCAGAGAAAGCTGTGCAGAAAGATCCAGAAGCAGTGCTGTACCCAGAGAAAGCAGAGCAGTATCCAGAACCAGAGGCAGAGCAGAGCTGACCCAGACCGCTGTTCGCAGAACCAGAGAGCTGACCCAGACGCTGTGCGCAGAGACCGTCCGTGGCGAGTGAAGAAAACCTGACCAGATCCGTGGCGAGGCCCATTCTATTTCTAAATATATTGTGAGTACCTAGCAGAACTGTGCAGAACCAATCTCTTAGTTAAAATAATATAATTCAATCTATTTTAATCTAACCAGAACTGTCTCCTAACTGTCGCCTGTCATTTGCAAAGCTGTCACCTGTCATTTCTAGTTGCTAGCTGTAACTTGTCACTTTGAACTTTTAAAATTTCAAATCTGAAAAACGACCTTTACCATATCGCTCATATCTCCGTGACCGTTTGTCTTAGAGACTTGCAGTAACTTTCCTCTGAAAGCTGGGAATCTTGGCTTTTTAACGAACCTAGAACCGCATTCATATTCCCTATACTTTTGCCGCAATCGCAAAAAACGCACTCGCGAATTTGCCGCGATTTGCAAATTTCTCCACGTGTGAAAACAGCAGCTTCCTTGCTTTCCTTGCTAAAAATTCGTTTGCCTCTTAAGAACCATCCCTGAATCATTGCTAGAGTGAGCCTGGACTAATCTTAACTAGATACCACTCACCCTGGACCTCTAGCGGGAATTAAAAGCATTTTTGCATATTTTTCACTTCATTGCCAGCACATATAAAAGCATTTTAGCATATTTTTCACTTCATTGCCAGCACATATAAAAGCATTTTGGGCCTGTGTTCCAAACTTCTGTAGTCTAAGCTTGCTGGGGTGAACTGAATTACATTTGATTGCATTTCTGAGAACTGTGTGCTTTCCTTCCATTTCCTTGCATTGCATAAAGGGGGGAGTGGATTGCCAGAGAAAAGTGATTACATTGTTTTGTTGAAATCATATTGAGTATTTCTGTATTGTAATTTCATTCCACCTTGCATCCATTTGAAACCATAAAAGTATTGTTGCTATCTTATCCATCCTATAACCACTCATCATTGATTATAAAGAAGTGTGCTAGTGCCGGACTATCCATTATTGATTACTGCTCAGATTAAGTGTGATATCCAAGTATTAATTTATCATAAAGTGTGATATATGTATATATATATATATATTGTTTAAATTCTCCAATAAACCTTTTAGACTTGCAAAACAGAACTACTTCTTGGCTCAGTGGGGTCAGGGGGATTCCAAGAGAGGGGTGTTATATAGGGGTAGTCATCCAGAACGCATGAACTGGACATAAAGATATATCAATAAGGGTTTCCATTCAGTATCCCAGACTAGGCATTGACTTAGCTGTAGTGTTGAATTGAATATCTCTTACAAACCAAAACAATATTAATTATAAAAAAACAATTGCTATTGCTGAGGCAAAACATGAATTATAGTGGAAAGGTGTCGGAATGGTAAAGAAAGTGCATAATGTGTCTTAAATCGATTGTTTTATGTTGTAATATAGCGTTACATTTTGCCCGACGACGTGGAGGGCTATGCCAGGAATAACAGATGTGTCTCCCTTACTTGCTAACAGTGTTTTTTGTAAAAAACTGAGTTACTAGTCAACAATGCCAACAGTGTCACTGCAAGTTATTTAGGTGTATTATGATGGTTGCACGAAGTACTGTTACAGGTAATTGTCAAGCAGCTCATTAAATAGCCTGTGCAGATGGTGGACCAATGACTGGCTATTTCATACATTAGAAAGAACTTGCATTGTGCATTTTGGGCTTTGCTCATACATTGTAAAACATGTTCTTTGCGCAATTCATCTCTTGACATAGCAGATTTAGGAGCTCTGGGGCCCACATCTCCGGTGGCCTTGTAAGACTCTCTGCACGGTTCTATGTTCATTCATCGACCTGCTTCTTTTCAATGGGTTTTTTGGCAAAATGTTTCTTTTACAAAAGAAAACCCTCGAAAAAATGTTTATTATTTTTGGGGGGTTCGCCCCTTCTCCCCTCAATAATCTAACACTATTCCCAACACTCACCACTCCTAATATACCTTTTCCGGCAGCCCATTATTTTTCTGAGACAAAACAAAACTGCAAAAAACCCATCGAAAAAATGCATGTCGATGAATGAACGTCGTACCCTCTGAACTGAGGTAGCCCCCTCCCGTCCCCCAGATCTTATTTGCAGCAATGTTGCTGTTAAATGCCTTTTCTTGGACAAATTAAATATTTTCATATATTGATCCTGGATCTGTGTCTTCGTATGTGAATGTTATTTGGTGTCCTGGTCACAACTTCACATCAGTACATGTCTTAGAAACGAGGACCTTCTTTGAACTATAAAGAACAATAGTTTCCCTTGAATGGTAATTTTTTAGATAACTCGAGGGCTGCTCTTATGTAAATATACTTGAAGGTTTTCAGTTCAGTTGCTGTTCCTGGGCATTAAATAATGTGTGTTTATAACATTGAATCACATATAGGACTGTTTACGTAGATATTGATGGAGATTTCAAAAGCACCCAATATTTGAACAATAAAGTATGAAAGCCTTGCGAATGGCCAATGGAGTTTCTGCTTCCAGAGATTGATTGGCGGTTTTGGATGACATCATTTATGTGCTCCCATTTTGAGGGATGCGTTGAATATGAACGCCTTTCGCAAGGAACACAGACAGCCATCTTTGTTTTGCGTTGCTACAAGTGATAGGGCCAAACAGGTCTGTGACTGGTTGGTACACTATTAATGGTACAGCCTATTAAGCTGTGCAATCAGAAGTGTTGCTTTAGTGAGTGTGGGAGCAGCATAAGCAAGTGATATGAATGCTTTGTGAGAAGGCAGATACAAGGTCTTACGATGTGACCCGCAGGAGCAGCCAGGCTTTGCGATCAGGAAATAGAGGGATGAATATGTGACTAGATAGATCCTGCAGTCAGTGGAGGCTGGCGACTTTGAAAGGTGGTGGGGCGTACATTTTGCTGGGCGAATTTGCAAGCGAGCGAGCGCAGCGAACAAGCCTGACCCACATCAAGGGTGGTGCGGGGGGATTTCCCCCCGCAAGCTTTTTGCAAAAATGGCTTTCAAAATGTGTAATTTACTGTCCAAACCCACACACACATGACCTACAAAGCATTAGGTTTGAGGTACTAATGATGGTAGATTATTTTTACGTATGCACGTTTGATGTCTATTTTACAGCAACTGGTATTGAGAATAGGTGGTACTATGTTGTATGCATAAAGCAATTAATGATATAGATATCCAGTAATGCTGGAAACATATCAGTTTCTCATGCTGTTACTCCATTCACATGCGTTAATCCTCTTACTGCAGATTGGGCTTTAGTTCCCCCTGCCCCTGAAATTTTGTGGAACAGGAGGCAGTTTTTTCTCACAACCGTCATTACGGCCCTGATTCATGGAATTATTTGCGTGTAAAATGGGGATTTGCGTACCATGCATGCAAATCCGGTATCCGGTCATTGCATCGAATCCAAAGCATTGACAGACCATACCATTGAAAAATATGCAATCGGAAAACAAAAACATTGAATGCAATTTTTTAACTGGTAAAGGGTTTAGTTTAGTAAAAATGTGTTTTCATGTTTTAAAAAAGGGGGGTTAGGAGGGCAACCCCCATTTAAAAAAAAAGCATTCAATGTTTTTTTTTTAGATGCTTTTTTGTCAATGGTATGGTTGTTGATGATTTGGCTGTCGATGGAATCACTAGGAACCCGCAAATCCCCTTTTTACACGCAAATCGCAAATCCCAATTTTACACGCAAATAATTCCATGAATCAGGGCCTAAGTGTCTGGTTTCAGATGTGAAGGAGCGAGTTAACTGCTTGTAATATTGAAGCTGCACCAGAATAGTCTCATTGGTTTAGATACACCCACACAAGTAAGTTTGGCCTTCAAACTAAGCAATAATATTAGGGACTCACAAAAGTGAGTCCTTAATATTATTGCTTAGTTACTGTGCAGTCGAGCAGATGGTGATCTGTAAATTTCGCACACACTGAAAACTAACAAGCAAACCTCTTCTATCCGAACCCTTAACAATTTATGTGGCACTCTAAAGCGAAAACAAGTTTGCAAATATAAATAAAGGAAAGTGCTTTACATATGCAATACCCACGCAGATAAATCAGATCCATGTGATCGTTAGCTTACTGGAGGATGGAAATAATGCAATGTGTGTTTGTCTGCTAAATAACAAAAGACACAATGCAATTGGGGCGTTCTTAGGCTTCGAGAAAACTGCCCGGTACATCTGGACACCAAGCAATGCTCTGTGAGGTCAATAAGTAAATGTTTGGGTCAAGCATTCGCACGTGCCATGCGAAGCCTAAGATGGCGGCTGCCAAAGGCAAAGAGGAGAGCTAACTGGTGAGAAGCCTTCATTTCATCACATCTCACTAGCCAGGGTTTTCTGGTTTTCTTTATGGAGGTTATATTGGGTATTTGGCTGAGCTCTGGCAGTGAACACCTAAGGTGGGGACTGGACGGAAGCCGAGTTCCATCTGGCTTGTCATGCTTATAAAGTACTGTTTCGTGGGGGTGAGGGAACACTCCCTTTAAAGGCACATGAACACTTCTCAAAGAGACAGGAGACAAGACTGCAGGCTGTATCTCAGACATGTCATTGTCATAGGCTTGCATTCTCCCATTATTTTAAAATATCATTAACATCAAACACGTCCCGGTTTTTATGACTGTAAATCTTCAGAGGAAGACACCCTCACTGTTTCCAACACTACATTTGACTTAAGAATAACAGTTATAAGATTTTATTTCATTTTTTTTTAACAATAAACATATTTAAGAAAGATATTGTACATTGTCGAATACCTTCTGTTTTCTAAGGCACTTTTTTATTTTATTTAAATGTTGTATTGGTTTGAAACAAACTTTAACATTATAACATCATCTTACAAGGGAAACCATAAAACAGAGTTAAAAAGAAAAAGAAAGTATATACATACACAGTCACATATATATTATTTCATTCAATTCCTTCTTCATTGTTAGCACTCTATCACTGAATTTCAGTACTGCAATTATTAAACCTGTCTTTTCCCCCTTTATCACCCAATTCCACCACTCTTTTGGACTCAACGTACTTTCACCCATCGCATATTCTGCCAAATAGAATTGTCTCGTTTCTTTCAACGAGTCACAAACTGTTACCCAGTGACTTAGCATCTCTATCACATCGTTCTTCTTACAGAAACTACATGCATCATCTTGAATGCTTGGCATCTTCCGTGCCCACAAAACTTCACCCGTTGGCAGGCAATTGAGTCTACATCTAAGCAGCATATCACGATAGTACCGTGACAGGGATTTCTGCAAGTAGCTTGGGAGGGTGTTCATGACCTTCCTTTCTAATGATCTTGGACAACTCAATTTCACTCGGTCACAATTTTCCAATGTATTAACCCAGTTTCTATCTTGCAACTTTTGATTTACTTTGCTCGCACTTGCTTCTAGCGCTTCCGGACTGGTATCATTAGTTGCAGGATTTTTTCAATCTTTGCATTCCACGGATTCAGATATTTATCAGATATGTTTTTTGTTGAATTAAGGATTGAGAAGGGGATAATATCTTTTTCATACCTGCACTTCCTATAAAAAGCCACTGATTTCCATTGAACTAAAGATTCCAGTGATTGTAGCTTAGTTCTTGTCTGATGACACATACTGATACTGCATTTGGAAGTCGCAGTAATGCGGCACTTCATTTGTTGTCAATTCTGCTGCCCTCCCTCTGAGCCCCAGAGTTAATTTCTGCACCCAACAGCCCTGCCCTCCCGGGCAGGGGGCCTCGACAAAAATGGAGGGGTCACTGCCATTGCTGTGAAAGCAGACAGATGGAGGTGTGATATGCTAATTGCACTCCCACAATATCCCTTTGGATTGAAATGTTGACGAATATTGGAGACATGTTTTCAATGAAATCGCATTTTCCAAAGGGCCACCTTTTTCCCCAACCGATATAAATACAAGCGAAACATGTAATAATAAATAAAAAAGACAAATCTATCCTGCGATGCCTACTTCTCCAATAATGCTATAGCTTGGATTAAATCATTCCTATCCAACAGAACAATGAGAGTCTTCTATTCGCCGTCAGCTGCTAGCTCAATGCCTGTGACCTGTGGTGTGCCACAATGCTCATGCGTTTCCCCCACTATGTACAATGCATTCACAAAACCTCTCTTCGATAAACTGGACTATTTGGGTGTTACATATACAAACTATGCGGATGATACCTAAATACTTATCCCAATCACAGGAGACTACATCACTGACTTGAATGCCTTGAATGTAATCTACCACACAATCCAATCATGGATGGCCCCGAATGAGTTATATCTTAATGACGATAAAACCGAGATTCTCATCCTGAGCAGCCAAGCTAAACTCAAAAATATCTCACCATTGTACCAATCCTTTAACATAGATGGAAACATCATCTCTACTGCCAAATAAGTTAAGACATTAGGAGTCTATCTCAATTCTTCACTTACACTCACAAAGCAAGTCAATGCTATCACATCAGCATCTGCATACACAGACAAACTTATCACGGCCTGCAGACTGTATTTTACAGTAGATAATCACATCACCCTGGCAAGAGCACTCATCCTTTCCAGGATCGACTAGTGCAACGCTATCTTTGTAGGATCCTCTTTGAAAAAACATCCAGAAACTTCAAATAGTGCAGAACAATGCCATAAGAGCAGCACAAAATATCCCTAAATCAGAACATATATCCTCCATCAGAAGAACTATCCATTGGCTCCCAGTGAAGGAACGCATCAAATTTATAATACTCACGCTGACTCACAAATGCCTTTCGAACACTGCGCCACGTTATCTTTCCAGCATGACATCTAGAAACTAATCCTCCAGACCTACTTGCTCTGCCTACCTCAGGCAATTAACCGTGCCCAGATATAAAAGACACAGAGCAGGTGGCTCAAGCTTCCCTGTGATGACCGCTAATTACTGGAATGCCCTCCCACTGGAGATAAAATTGGACCCTGCCTTACTCTTCTGCAAAAAACTAAAAACCTGGCTCTTTACTCAGGATACCAAGTTACTCTCTCCCTCCTGCAAACAATCGGGCATGACCCGCACCTCACCATCTTGTAAGTAACTGACATGACATACACCACCTGCAATCCACTTTAAGACCTGTAACCATACTCTTAAGGTGTTGCAAAGCCTACCTTGTAACCATACACTTAGTATGCTTCACCTGGACTTGCATTACCTGTAACCTCGATCTCTAATCTGTCTTCATCGCGTAACCTATTCTTTTAAACAAGCAGAATTTGTAACCATGATCATAAGATTGATGCGCCCAGCTGCCTGAGGGTTGCTGTGTTATTCTGTAACCATATACTTAAGGATGCCTCACATATGATCTACATCACCTGTAACCATATTCTTAAATTTGTCATAACTGCAACCAATCTCGTAAGCCTGTTGAACCTGTAACCATATTCTTAAGATTGATGCACCCAGTTGCCCGAGGGTTAGGTGCGCCTTACAAACGTATAAGTAAGTAAATAAATAAATAAATAAATTAAATAAATATCTGCTGGCTCTGTGTGTTCGTCAGCATTGCTTTCCAAAAATGTTTAACACCACCACACAATGCAATGGTTATTCACACAGGTTGAAGAAACTGACCAAGTGGTTAAGCCTCAGTGTTTGTAAACATCATGGGTCCACCTAGCTGCTACCCCGGGCCCTGGATACTGCTGATGACTCGGTGAGAGGCTTGCATGATCAGATTCCACCCTGGCCCTATGTTATCTAAATTGCTAGTTTGAGGACAGCATGTTAACCGAACATAAAGGCAAGTATTGGCGATGGGCATATTGTAACAAATACCTTGCACCGCGTTCAGGGTTTTCATTTCAGCCCACATGACAGGAAGTTGTGCACCTCGGAACTTTACAGTGCTACCATTAGTACTGAAATAATCCCTGAATAGTCCATAAAACAGCCCGTCATGCGTGATGCACAGCCGATGCACAGCGGACAGGGGTGTTGCAAGGTCGGAAAAAGATCTGGGGCTATGCTAATGTCGGGACTCGGGGCTAGCTAGCCTTTTAGCTGTAGTCCCTGAGCTTCTATCCAGGGCTGTGTCCAAAAGACCCAGGGCTATAGCCCCCTCAGGCCCCCTCTAGGAATGACGAGTGCAGCATTCTCTGCGCCCCACATAGGCATCTGTGACTGGCTCAAGGTGGTCCCCAGCCTCAAACGAATCATGCACTCAGCTGCATGTGTGTGCTAGTGCAGAGGAAGAAGCCTGCTCCGCTTTACACGTGACTTGCAGAGCTTGCTGTTCAAGGGTAAATTGCTATGCATGCTGGCCCATGTTACCAAAACTTTTCACCCGAGTATTGGTGTATTGCATGTGATTGTACAGGAGCAAACAAGCATTGAATTTAAAAACATTTGCTTTTTGCACATCATAGTGCATGATTGTTATGATCACCTACTTGAGAGATATTCTTTTGAATGTGCACTCTGGCTAACGGGAAGCACCTGTAGAAGTACTCAACCTCACCTCGCCGTGCCTGTTGTTGGAAGTTTCATCAAAAGTAGAACAGGTTTTAAATGCATTGGCCAGTGTACAGTAGTTGGGCTTTCATGATCCAAAGTTTTTAAATTATCGTTCAAAGCTCAGATGAAGAAAGAAAGTGCTCGAACAAGCGCCTGTAATCGTTTCAATTCCTTCCGGACGTCAGCAATACCGCTCAGTCCCCACCGTGACGAAGGTGTCCACTGCCAGAGCTCAGCCAAATGCCCCGTGCTGACACTTTAATGTCTGCATTTGTAAAGAAAAATAAAAAAGGCATTTTGACCAACTGTGTACTACTGGGCCTGGCAAGGTCTCGAGGCAGTGTGCGCATTGTTGTTGCGTTGCATCGGGGTAACGAGCCAGGCCTTTTTGGGGACGCAATGATATGAAGAGCCCATAGAATGGTATATCTGTTTATCATAAACAGATGTAACATGCAGAAAGCCATGGTTAATATTAAAGCAAGGACCATTTGATGATGTTTCATGGTTTTGTTAAATACAGATTACCGTTCCACTATCCATTTTTTTCTTTTAAATGAAAAAGTTTAGGCAAGCGCAGTCGCTAGGACCACTGTGAGTGGGAAAGAGCTGCTTCGCCCCTCTACTTCTCCCTCCAACCGTGGCCATATGTTGTCACAGGGGGGAGACGGAGAGCGTCGAACATAGGTCCTGGAGTCTGGCCTGCCCTGTGGAATGGAGGCCGTACTGCAGCTGGACTACTGGCCCATAGTTCAGCCAGGACTGGGCACACTTCTCTTCTTTTCTCATACTTATTTACCGTTCGGAGTTGGCAAGGCTGCTCACGTGGCTCGGCTTAATGTTCGATGTGCGACTAACCACACCCTGGTTCTTCACTGCAGTGAACTGACCAATAACTGAACTAAGTGAGAAATGGCACTGCGCGTGTGCACCCATCATCCCACCCACACTCATCATCAAAGAGTTTCATTAGCTGGCAAACAGCCAATGAACATTCGTAAAACGATGTTGCTATGCTGTTACTGAGTGTATGCAGAGGATTAGATCCATACTACTGACACACTGTGCTGTTTGCGCATAGAATCATACTGGCGGGACCACTGATCTATCGCCCTGCCAGACTCCTAAATTATCTGCTAGACAGTGGATTAAGTAAAGTGCGTGGAGCTCCGAGCTCCATCCACGCAGTATACACGAAAACTGTGTAAAATGGGACACGCCCCTATTTTTACACATTTGCCGCCAGGCCCGCTGCTCGTAACAAAACAAATGCAGATTCAGAAGTGAACACTGTTAAAACTCTGCACAGTCCGGGGGTGGGGGCGGCGCCCCCCTCCCCCTTAGTAAGCGGCCTCCACTAAGTATGGTGTCAGATGTTCATGAAATAGCAACAATTCCACAGTCAAGAGCAATCTGAGAATTGCAGAATAAGCATTACCTAATGAAACACCTCTACTGTACCACCGAATGAGTCGTGATCGTTTTTCGGATGAGGGGATGCCCTGCACTGCAATGAATTCAAGCTGTTTCAGTACACCTTGTACCCTATCTCTGAGTCTGAAGTGCTTTTCCTCTGCAACGTTAGCTGTAAAACAGTGGAGAAATGACTCCAAAAGTTATCAGGATTATGATGACTAGTAAAAAGCCATCATACGGTCCTAACCTGCAACACACACCCCCACAGCAGCCTCTGAGTTTCAGTGCTTAATTTGTGGGGGGGTTTGCCAGGGCAGGTCCCTGGCACTTATTTTTGAGCCCCAGCACTTATTGTCTCAGACTCACTTTAATTATGAAGTAATGATACCAAAGCATCCATCTTCCCCAATGAGCAGGTGCGAGCTATCTTGTAACCACAAATGTGTCGACAGTGTGAGGAGCAGCTTTGGGTGGTGGCAGCAGTGGTGGGGAACTGCCCACCCACAGTGTCACAGGAGTCACGGGTGGACTGGGAACCAAACGAGTCACTGGAAATAATGTTTAAAGTGGCCCCATATTACACATTCGGCCTCATTACAACCCTGGCGTTGGACCATGGTGCTTTTAGCACCATGGTCCAACCCGGATTCAGCCATGGTGGATGGCGGATTTACCGCCCCATTCCAAGGTTGGCGGGGCGGTAAATCCCCATTCACCATGGCCCCTTCCCCATTTTTGGCCCATAGGGCTCAATGGGAATGGGGAAGGCGCTAATTCCGGCACCGTAAATTACGGTGCTGTAATTAGCACCAAGGTCCCTTAGCGGGTTGGATTTTAACGCCTGCAAAAAGCAGGCGTTAAAGTGTGAATCGGGCGTTAAGGGTTTAACGGCGCCGCAGCCTTTTACGGCGCCGTTAACCCCTTAACGCCAGGGTTGTAATGAGGCCCATTTTCAGCAATCTCAAACCTTTTCCTCCTCTATAGGCCAGTCCACACCTGCCAGGAGTGCTAGAAAATATTTAGGCCCTGACACGTATTTATTTTTTCAAATTAAACACTGTTAAGCCTCCAAGCATTCTTGTACAATCCTGTCGACCCAAACACATTTGGGCACATCATTATCACACACAGGAGACGGTAAGTAGCTATTGTCCATGAAATATTGCTGATTGACTCAATTAACATAATAACTGTCCTGTGCACAGGTCTGACTTCATTTACCATAAACCTGTTGGGTATTTGGCACAGTTAACTGGTGCAGGCGTTGTGTAGTGAATAGGTGTTTTATCCAATAGGCTTTAGCCTGCACGCCAAGTGGCATTGTGACTCCACATGCTGCAATCATGCACGAAAGGTGTAAAGGCTAACAGAGGTAAACCTTGCCTTGCATCCACAAATACCCCAATCTGCAAAATGTGCACCATTTACTCCCTTCACAGAGTATTCCATAGTTAGATTGGTTCCATGTCAGTTCAACGTGGGATGTTTTTTCTCTGATTTTTTTACCACTGATTTTTTACTGAATTTTTATTTTTCTGTAAAAAATCGGTGATAAACCTGTGAAAAAACATCCCACGATGAAAGGACGTCGTACCGTTAGATTATCATGTATTAAGCATCCATTTCTGTGTCTGTGCTCAGCACTGGACTGCATCTAGTCCAAAATTCAGCAAATCAGCAAAAAAACATGACATTTCTATCTACCAAATATCATAATATTTACAATACGCGTTTCTTTAAACATTTTATCCCAACCTTATCTTTTCTTGAATGTTTTACATTCTGTTTTGACATTTTTCTCATAATTTTACCATAAGCGGTTAGTTGTTTCCAGTCTCAGCAAACTTAATACACATTTCAGAATTGAGGCCTAAAACTCTCATACAACTAAGCTAGCAAATTGAGCACCTGCTGCATTTTACACTACATGAGCCAGAAAGACCTAATGCAACTGCATACAGTAATTACAGATATATTTTGTATAATGCCTAGCTTCAAACAAAACTAACTTCAATACATTATTTGCACAACGCATATATGTTTCAGGAACTGTGTTTTATTATGTGAAATGTTCTTGCTTGCAGACCCAAGTTATGGCTGCTTTTGGGTTGTTGTACTGTCAGAGTCCCTCGCGGTGTTCTGTTTTTCCTTTGTTGTGGTTCTGGTTGGCCTTCCTGCTGAAAAGATACCCACTCTTGCCTTTTCTGTGGGCATTTCCGGATATCCAGAAGCCTGTTCCTGTTTCTTGCCAGCAGCTTGATTGCTTCTGTCATTGACTGGCATTTGGCGTAACCGGTTTTTGAAGCATGGCACCTTTCGAAAACCCTGTTTGGGAACTTGTTTCTTGTCAGTATCGAATTCATTTTGTGTTCCAGTGTCATGCCTAACATGAGTAAGACCAACGCAGGGCTTTCTCGAAATAGATTCTGCCACCTTGATCCTCCTGGCAAACTGGTTTCCCTCAAGCCCTTGGGCCGCAAAATTGGTCACATTAGTGACTGCATTGTGTTGTTGAAAAGTCAGACCTTTGGGTTTACCAGCAATGTTTTCAGTCTGTGGGGGATTTCTGCCCCCTCGTAGGGAATGGTTTTGGCAGCAATGCCCCCCTCTGACTTCTTTTAACTCTCCAATGCTAAAAGGCAAAACAATTTCATTTAAGCTAGTTATGTTCCCTTCAATTATGGTAGAGTCGTTTCCTTTACCAGTCCGGCTTCCACCTGGATCTTCAACATGTCTGACATGCTTTGAATGGCTGTTCTCATGATATGCGACATACCCACGATTGTCCCATGCAGGAAAGTCCATATACAGGGAGTCATCTTTTCTTGCTAAAGCTTGTTCTCTAGTGACTGGAGAGCTGGATTTGCAGCATGATTGATGGGGTGAAGTAGTGTCACTCACCCGTCTGTAGTTGGCTGGGTTGCCTGCTGGAAATGACACTGTTGTATCATGATATCCTTGTTCCAGTGAACCAAGCCCAGTCACCTGCGATCCTCCGTACCCCCACAACGTTGCTTTGTGATGTGATGGGGCTCTCTGTAGGTCGGCTGGATAGCCACCAGAATATGGCGAGCGTTCCATTTGACCGCTTATGTATGGATCTAAGTTACTACCCCAGAAACGTCTTTCTACGTGAGGTGGGGTTTCCCTGTGGTGCGGGAAAGTATTTCCTGGATCCCAGGAATTTCCTGTAGGATACAGCAAGGATTCTCTCTGACTAGTTGGAGAATTAGAATGATACCGAGTGTTTTCGTAATTCCTTGGAGGATCGCCACCATACACAGCCAAGTTGTTCGTGGGCTCCCAGGGATTGGCGGCTTCATATGGATTAGTTGGCTGATAGTTAGTGTTCCTTGAGGCGTCGCTTGAGGGATATGGTAAGCTTCCCTTATTCAATGAGTGGTTCTGATCCATGACTGGTGATCGATTCCCGTTATTCCATTGCATAAGCGCATCATATGGAGAATGCTCTCCTTCATTATATAACCTGTCTGAGTGATAATAGACATCCCCTGGCTGCTCTGATGGGCTGTATGGGTGGTATACTGGATTGACTTCTTTGTATATGGGGAATCTTGAATTCTCGTCAATATATCTGCCAAACTTTGCATTTTCCATTCTGTATGGGGGATAGATTTGATGTTCTCCTGTGTATGCAGGATAATTTGATAGCTCTTCTCTGTATATGGGAGATTTTGGGCTTTGTTCGGCATTTGAGGGATAGTTGGAATATTCTTCTTGATGTAGGTTGTAGTCTGGATTTTCTTCTTTATAAAGGGGATAGATTGGATGGGCATCTTTAATTAGTTGGTAGTTTGTATTTTCTCTGTTGTATGCAGGGTAATTTGTTCTTTTATCGTGCTTGGGCTTGCTCATTTCAAAAGCGTTGAAGTTCCTTCCCTGGGCCCGTGATGGATCTCTAGCATAAATCATGTTATCTGTATGATCAAACGGATTATGTTCAGAATGCCAATTTCCTTGCCTGTGTACTGAGGGGTGATTCATGGTGTCCTGCTGGCTTCCTGCCGGGCTGACATCAATGCCAGTGTGGTCCCACATGGTACTCTCCGGGCGAGGTGCCCATCCTCGGACATCATAATGATTATTGTCCATGTAGAGCCCTCTCTCCTGCTCAGTAACATGATTGCTTGGTGACAATGGCGATGTGTTATAATGCCCAGACGGCCCTGGTTCGAAGACTCTGACACTGTCATCACTCTTCCTGTTATCATTTCCAGCCAGCGGCACATGCTCTCCTTCAGCTGGGGTATCCTGTTCTTGATTTGGTGAATGCTCTCGTTGGTTAGAGGATCCTTTACCTGCTGAAGGTGACTGCACGCCGTTATGCCTGTTCGAATCCGTGGGATTGTGTGTGTTTGCATTATCATCGGTGGACTGTTTTTCCTGATTTGTTGAATCTTTTCTTTGGTTAAAAACTAATCCTTTGGGAAATTGTTGGCTCGCTGGTTGTGAGTCTGCAGGTTGACTCTTAGCCGTGTCACCTCTTTGATAAGGAGCATTTTCATTCCCCCGATTGGAGTGGGAACTTGGAGCCATTTTGTCGTTGTGTGGGATTGTAATCCTGTAGCCAGCCAAGTTATTTCTTTGAATTGGCACATTTCTTGTCTGACTCATTAGAATATTGCTGGGCATCTCTGCCTTTCCATGTTGTCCAGAGGGGCTTTTGCCTGTATAATGGAGCACATGATCATTTTCAAGAAACTGCTTGAATCTGGGATCTGGTAGTCCTGTGTGGCCCGAGTATGGGTTTGGGTTCTGCTGTAAATTTGCTCTCTGACCGGCAGGATATATTGTGCCACCCTTAGCAGCAAACACATTGCTTTTGGGGCCCCCTTGAGGAGGCTGTACTTTAAATAAAGGAGGGATTTCTCTAGGTCCTGTTGGCCCTCCTTCTTTTGACATTTGCCTTCTTTGAACAAAAGGAAGACTGGGTTCGTGATTCGCAGGGAAGTATCTGTGGTTTGATTGGTAAAGTTCATGATGAGGCTTTCCACGGTTCTGTTCTGATATGTTAACACTGAGGACAGTTGTCGGAGAGATGACACTCTGCCCGGCTGGAGGGGCCTCAGGCTGCAATGGATTTGTTTGGCTTGTGCCGCTGGTGGCGTTGGCTTCTTGCTCTCCGCCAGGACCTGGTAGTTCCCCGGCTGTTGAGTTTGTGTTTGCTGTCGTGGTGTTGGCGGCAGGTTCTGGTTTTGGGCTGTCAACCTCGGAATTAGCAGTCTCTTCTGGCTCAAGCTCTTCAGAAAAATATGGAGGCCTTCCACCAAAGCCGTAATAGCCAAAGTATGGCGACTGAAACTAGATTGAGAAGAGAAGAAAAAAGCAGTGGCCATATTTAGTATTTAATAGCAAATGCGCAACATTAACTTGTTTAAAACATTAATCTTTTACATTATTCTATTATTTTGAATGTCTTTTACTTGATGTACAGCGTCCATTTTCAATCCTCGCCCTGTTAAGCCTATCGTGTAGGCAACGATTTCAAGTAACTACTGTAAAATCACAACCCGTGTGATATTAAAGGAACCTTGCACGTGTGCAAGTGCAAATGTGCATGTTACAAGCACTAGGACAAAAATTGCACGAATGCAAACATTCTTTTAACGACTTTTTGCACCTGGACAATGTTTTCCCCGATGCTAATACAGATTAGTATTAGCAGTTGGGCGTAATTTGCACCAGTGCAAACATTCAATGACAGCGTATTGTTTCTGGACTAGTGCATCTTTGTCCCTGTGCTTATATTCTGCAAGCTTGCACTAGTGCAACATTTTTGTAATATGGCCCATGATGCGGGTCGGATATTTGATAATGTGTAGTTCTGCTCTTTAAGACAAATATGTATTCAAAGACCGTGATGTGAGCTTGTCCCGTTTTACAAGATCTAAAACCATTAGTAAGGGGAGTCAGAGGAAAAATTAACAATTGTATCAGGTCTCATTTCAGAACAGTAGCATAAGAAAGCATTGATGTTGATTGTTCTAGTTACCCGGTTGAAGGTATGAATGGCAAGCTGTAGACCAGTGGTCTGCAAACTTTGGCTCGCAAGATGTTTTGGACCATAGCTCTCATCATCCCTCGCCAGCACAGTCAATGGTGAACGATCATGGGAGTTGGAGTCCAACACCTCTTGAGAGTCGCAGGTTGCAGGCCCATCAGCCCTGGACAGTTGCTGTGGTTAATGGTGGGATGGTAGCCAGTTTCCCTGAGAACCACCAATCGAGGAGCAGGAAATGCAGGGCTGCCATGTGCTAGGTGAGTCCATCTCTTTTGACATCGGGAGAATAGAACCTGAGTGATTTTCTCAGTAAAAACAACTGTGCCTCTAAAGTATATGGTAGAGAAAAAGTTGGAAAGATTGAATACAAGGAAAAAGAGAGTTGAAGTTGTGTAAACTACAGCTGAAGTTATTTCTAGAAAGCCACTTTGTCGAAGCAAGCATAAGAAATTAGAAACTGTGAAACATCTACTCCTACTTTGTCCCACCCTAAAAGACGAGCAAACTAAACAATTGGGTCATTTGCTGTCTGAGTATATGGGGGTGGACTCAGAATATTGGTGGACAATCTGATGAATGGAAGAAGGTGCAGACATGTAATTGCAGTGGTTAAATTTCTAACTAAACTGTTTCCAAGATAACTTTAAGAGCCTATGAATTTATGTGGAACAGAACTGGACATAGTCTATCCTCTCCCTTTTTTTTTAAAAACCCTTCTTCATATCCTTTTTTGCAAAAAAATTCTAATCAATCAAATGCATATATAAAAAAAATGTCGAGCCATATAATGTGTGCCCGACCATTCACTAGCATCAATGGCATAATGCCATGCCATGTTACAGTATGCCATGTCAACCTTGTTTGTACACCACATTCAACCAATACATCTTCAGAGCACATATCTGGGTCAATGTGTTGCTCTAAAAAGAACCACAGGGATGATGGCTAGGTGAGCATTTCTTTTTATTAGGAACATAATCGATAAACCAAACTGTCTCGCAGAAAAAAGGGCAAACCTTCATTGACAAAATAGATGTTAAATAACAACTATGTAAACAAAAGAATCAAGTAAACTCTTTAAGGAAAATAAGTAATAATTCAACAAAAGACAGAAGGGTGACCAGGAGGAGAGGTTTGATTGCACAGCTACAAAAAACACAGCTACAAAGAGTGTGAAAGGAAAAACAGGGTGGAGGGCAAGGTTAGTTGGAATAGCAAACATTAGCGTAGTGGTGATTTTCCTTCCAGGAAAGGACACATTAAACAATAATAAAACAAAACCACCGTTTTCAGCAGAATTCGAACTTCGCTTTCGTTGCACAATTTCTGGAGAAAAAAAACAAATGGCCTCCTATGGAATCTCAATGACAATTTTCATCAGAAATATTATAGCCACTATTTTTCATTAGGATGGGATTTCATCTTCTAAAATATGCAGGAAACGCAAAACAGAAACCACTAACAACTTGCATTT
This sequence comes from Ambystoma mexicanum, assembly GCF_040938575.1. NCBI lineage: Eukaryota > Metazoa > Chordata > Amphibia > Caudata > Ambystomatidae > Ambystoma > Ambystoma mexicanum. The sequence continues at coordinate 157,454,031 of NC_090937.1, forward strand.
TTAAGGGCCTTTATGTTTGATTTGTGGAACATTTTATTATATGTATTTATCAAAAAAGGGGTCTGTAAGAAAGTATAATTTAGAAGTAGAATAAATCAACATTGTGTTTTAGGTTATTTTCCTGAAGCATCATATTTCACTGAATTGTGCGAGAGAGTCTGCCTTCAGCTGATGGAAGCCCCCAGGGTTGGAAGGAAAGGGATGAAGCCCCACACCAGAACTTTCCAGAATTCAGCACATTTCCCATCTTATTCATTGCATAGGTATGCTCCTCAGTAAAGGGAAAAATCCCTTGCCAAAAAAACACTTGGCTTCGTGGGTACAGAGGCATGTTCTATGGTGCCAGCTTCACACCAATGGCAAACAGACCCTGGTCAATATTTAAGAGCACCCTAAGAATAATGCTGTGGTCACTAATTGCATTGGGGGAGCGTTGGATGCAGGGCAGCTGGCTGTGATTAGATGGATGTCCTGCTTTTTGGCTATTCTGGCCTTTATTCGTTCAGTGGCCTGGAACATTTTGTTGCCGATGTGGTGGCCATGGTGGAGTATGCTAGGAATCTGGAAGTCGTCTTTAAAAACTAATTCTCCTTTGAACCTCAAGTCTGCCCTATTATGAAGACTGCACATTTTATTCTCAGTAATGTTGTCTCGGTGATCGAACCTCTGCTCCAGATAAGAGTTTGGGCATCGATTATCTGCTCCAAATAAGAGCTTGGGCATAGATCCTCTGCTCCAGATAAGAGCTTGGGCATAGATCCTCTGCTCCAGATAAGAGCTTGGGCATCAATCCTCTACTTCAGATAAGAGCTTGGGCATCAATCCCCTGCTTCAGATAAGAGTGTGGACATTTGTCTTCTACTCCAGATAGGAGCTTGGGCATCTCTCGTCTGCTCTGGATAAGAGCTTTGGCATTGATCCTCTGCTCCAGATAAGAGTTTGGACACTGATCCTCTACTGCAGATAAGAACTTGGGCATCGATCATCTGCTCCAGATAAGAGCTTAAACATTGATCCTTTACTCCAGATAAAAGCTTGGGCATCCTTCTTCTGGTCTGGATAAGAGCTTCGGCATCAATCCTCTGCTCCGGATAAGAGCTTTGGCATTGATCCTCTGCTCTAGATAAGAGCTTGGGCATCGATCCTCTGCTCTGGATAAGAGCTTGGGCATCAATCCCCTGCTTTAGATAAGAGCGTGGACATTGATCCTCTACTCCAGATAAGAGCTTGGGCATCTCTCCTCTGCTCCAGATAAGAGTTTGGGGATCGATCCTCTGCTCCAGATAAGAGCTTGGGCTTCGATCCTCTGCTCTGGATAAAAGCTTCAGTATCGATCCTCTGCTCCAGATAAGAGCTTAGGCATTGATCCTCTACTCCAGATAAGAGTTTGCGCATTGATCCTCTACTCCAGATAAGAGCTTGGGCATAGATGCTCTGCTCCAGATAAGAGCTTGGGCATCAATACTCTGCTCCAGATAAGAGCTTGGACATCGATCTTCTACTCCAGATAAGAGCTTGGGAATCGATCCTCTGCTCCAGATAAGAGCTTGGGCATCGATCCTCTGCTCCAGATAAGAGCTTGGGCATTGCTGGTTCAAGTCACAACTCTATCAAGAGTCTGTATGTCTCACGTATGTGTGCATCAATGGAGGCGGAGCAAATCAGGAAGCTCCCTTGCAAGCACATTTTGTCCCATTACACCATTCTGAACATGCCTAAATGGGCTGCAGTGGAAGACAAACGCAGATGTGTGCTCACGGCCATATGGGAATGACCATGTCGTCTGCATCGTGTTATTGGTCAATCCTGATTGGGCAGTATTTTTGATTGCACAACTTCCGCTCTAGCAATGATGCCAAACTCAAATGGGGTCTTTTTGGTTTGACCCACTTGCACAGAGAGGATCCCTTAACTAACCCATAAGTGGTCCCCTCTGTGCAATTTCGGTTGGCTGTGTGTGCAGGATGTACACAACCAATGGAAAGCCTTACGGTCCAAGGTTTTTCCATGCATGTTTGCATCCATACATGCATGCCACCTCTCATGCTCCTATATGGCGGGTGACATTTACATGGATTCACATAAAAATCTGCCAGCTTTTGTAGATGCACAAAACATGCAGATTCCATTTGAAAGATGCTGTTGGAGTTGTGGCTAGGAGAAGATTGGGGGCGTGGAATCCGTAATTTTAGTCTGTGCCTTTGCTCCATTTCTCAAATAAACATAAGTTACACTCAGTGCAAAAAACATGCTTAAAACGTTTATTCTTCTTTTTACACACCTTATATATACACTCTGTACCCATGATAATGACCCCAAAGAGTGGCGGGTGGAAAAACCTTACAGTAAGGAGAGCTCAGGTATGAAATTGCTGCCCTATGAAATTGTAGACAATCCTTCTATCCCAAATGTTATGACGATGGTGAAAGTTTACTATAATTCTAAACTTTTGTAAAGAGTAAAGGATACCTCCATTTGAGTTGTGGATTCTCTGTATGGCAGGTTTGTATTATTTCTTTTGATTCGTTTGTATTTTGGCAGTTTATTTTGTGCATTTTTACCTTCCCGACCCTTGAATTGGATCATTATCTGTTTTTGTTTTCACTTTAACTATATATATATTTACTACTACTTCACCAGATGAACCTTTCCAATCGGCATGGGTTGTGTAGATTTTTCGATGAGAGTTGGGGCAAAGATACGTGGCGCGAGGGCGCCGGCTATGGTCTTTCCTTGCCAGTCATTATCTGAAACTGTGTATTTGCCTCTGTTGAGGAAGGTACCAATTCTGTTGACATGTATTTTCAGCAAAGTGGTCTTGAGGTATTCATTAATTTACTGTGCATTCGTAACACACTCTTGTAGAAGGGTCTGTTCTCTGCAAAATATCTTTTTATTTCAATACTATGAATGTATTTCTACTTCATATTTGCTCTTTGCTGTAGATAAATCCCATCCTCCTTTCTATCTCATTTCAAATCAGTCTCTCAACAGAGTGCAATGTGCGCTATGTCACTCAAGAATGTAAATATGTCAATATGTACATTGCTTAAACAAAGCATGTTGATCCTATATATGTCTGTCTCTATGGTAATGTCACTGGTCTATTCCACCATCGCTAGGCTTATCAACAATCCCCTAACCGCCACATATTTCAGAAGTGTCTGTCTGTGCCCTCTGATCCTTATCCTGTGTGAGTTATTTCTGTTTGAAAGGACATTCTCAATGTCTGCATGAATAGATATACATAGGACAAGTTCTGCACACAGGGAATGAATAGCGGCAACAGCATCACAGCTGCAGACTGTGACAAGGAATTGAGAAATTAATTCGGGAGCATGAGAAATTAATTGAAGACGGTCAATGCTGTGGGTGGGATTAAGCCTCTATTCTTTCGGCATTAAGCATTGCTGTCCCGGGAGGATAGCTCAGAGGCAACATGCTCGCCTTGGAAGCAAAACGACAAAAAGCAACACAGGTTCGATCCCGAGGTCCGCGCTTAGAAACCTCTGGGTATTAAGTGTGTTATAAATAACCTATCATATCATATCATAAGCAATTAATACAAGGCATTTGTATCCTGGGCCAATCATACTTGTTTGTCCTTCTTTGTCACACGTTCTCCCAATTAGGGTAGCAATACCGGCGATCTGGTGTTGTCCAGTCCGTCATTTCATCTCAGGGCTTTCTTTCCTGACTCACAGTTCTCTCTTCCTCAGTCAGAGCTCTTTGATCTCAAGTTCTCCGGGGGGCACTCCGTGGTCTTGACACTTGTTAGGAGGTTCTGCAATGAACCGTCAATACTCTGAAAAGTACAGTGCGCTAAAATGTGGCTGTAAACCCTCTTGACTTGGACCCATCAGAGGGGACAGGTTATTTCGATGTGTTTGTTCTCAGTAGAGGGCAAAGCTTTAATGCTGGGTGATCTCTCTGTGCTTTTGGGATTGCTTCCCGAAACACTGTCCCAAACATGATTGGGTGGTGTTGGATAGTAGCTCCCATCACTGCAGAATGGCTTCCTATAGTGTTTCATGACAATGAGACCCCAAAGGCGTGATGTGAGGAACATGCAACTTCATCCTCTGTCTTAGGGCTGGCAGTTTTGTAGCCAATCGTGTTGCTCCCTTTGAGAATACACCCCTTGCTTCACCTTCTAAGCGTCTGGATTCATCGTCTCTTCAGTTGATGTGTTGTGAAAGTTTATTTACACATCAACCCCCGATATGCACCATCAGCCAGCTTTGCTCTGGATGACCCTCTTTTTGGTATGTTTTATTTTTGTCAGAAAGCATTGTGTAGACCCTCAGCTTTCAGTATATTTGCCTTTCCTCTCTTCTACCTCTTCTGCATTCATCTTGTTCTAACAGTTTTATTGCAGCATCTGGTTAATGGTTATGTCGTTTGCATTCTTTTGGCTGCGTTTTGTTTATGCAGTTTGGCTTCCTGCTGGCCTTGTTCCTATTCAAACAGTTTTTTCTCCATGTACCGCACAGTGTGGGGGTCTATTTTTCTTGAGGCCTCTGGGGTCATCCTGCTTTTTTTCTCTATGACATGTGGGCCTTCCTCCTGTCGTCTGTCACATAAGTGGCTGGAAACAAAAGTGCTTCTTTCACAGTAAAAGGTAGAGACATTGTATCAATAGTTGATTGCAGCAAAACAAAAGAGGTGATGGTTGGAAGGTTTGACATTAATCTTAAGTTCTGGCATTGCTATGGGCAACCCTCCAGACCATCGTTCTTCGCCTGCTAAGCCATTACAGAAGAGCAAAGACCATATGCAAATCGGGCCTGGCCTCACCACAAAAGGGTCAGTCCAGCCCAAACTGCTTGGTCACATCTCTTCTGCACGAGACCACAAGCATCCCCAAACATGTTTCGGCTTCGTTGGGCCTCATCAGTCAGAAGAAGCTTGGGTATCTAGGCCCAGCAGGCACGGGAGCTATGCCTGTAATGGCTTGGCAGGTGAAGAACAATGGTCTGGAGGGTTTCCCAGAGCAATGCCAGAAGTTAAGAGGAATTTTAAACCTTCCAGCCATAACCTCTTTTGTTTTGCTTAATCTCCCTGAGTGCGACGGGTATGATCAGAAGAGGGTCTCGTGCCTGCTGGGCCTAGAGAGGCAGACAGAGTGGGGGACACTGGCGGGTAGTGTAAGCCACCTGGTCCATGAAGCGAAGCCTTCTGTTTTCAGGATGAAACACAAACAAAAGCCTTTTGAACAAATAAATAGGACTATCTCATAATTAAGTACAGAGGCTACGGTATATTTTTCTGACAATTATTACAAGTTGATTACTGAACTACACTGAGTGCGTAGCCACTAAGGAGTGAGAATATCTCCTAGTTGTAAGTTAAAGAGATATTTAACATCCTGACTCGGAAGGATAGCTCATTGGCATGGCACTCGGAAACAGGACGGCGTGGAGTAACACAGGTTCGATCCCCGAGTCCGCGCTTAGAAATCACTGGGAATTAAGTGCGTTAGAAATAACCAATTATAAAGTAGGGGATTCAGATATTTTTATGGCATTTCTTTTGGTATAACTGATCTGGAAACCTAACATCTTGTAAGCATTTTCATATTCCTCCATAAGCTTTGACAGTGATCATGAGTATTGTTTCCCACATGCATAAAATGTCATCTGTAAATAATACAAGTTGTCTTTTCATAACCTGTTTTTTCCAACTATTAATAGCGAATGTTTCAAATTATAGGGCCAATCACAGACACCCTTATTGTGTGTCCCTGGAAAGCATCAGCGAGGGGGAAGTGTCTGGTTCATTTGTTTCTTTGTTGCTTGTGGGGTGCATTTAAAGGCCCAAAACAGAAATCCCTTTCATCTGAACAGCAGCATTTAAACACTGCAACCAAAACCGGCCTGGCTTTTGCTTTTATTTTCACATGAGTGGCAAGAATTTCAACACTGCATCAAAAACGGCCTGGCTTTTGCTTTTATTTCACATGAGTGGCAATAATTTAAACACTGCAACAAAAACGGCTTGCCTTTTATTTTTTTGTTCATGTAAAATTATAGAACCATGGGCAAAGGGGCCTACCTTTCATTTACATTGGACCAGCAGCAAGTTAATTTACCCAAGAAGGAGGAATCAAAGAATCCTGTGACATGGAAAACAGGATTTTTAAACATTGAAAACAAAAAAGGCATGCACAGGTGTTTGCAAATAAAAACGGCTTTAAAAAACCACAATGGAAAAAGATATCACTGCTCACAGGAAAATGTCAGTAAAGCAAAACCTGATGTGGGGGAAGGGTGACCAAAGCCAATGTACAGCATGTTCACCCACAAAACTCCTGTAAACATGTGAAGAGATACTTCAGGAAAAACCTGTTCTGGCCGAGTTCTAAACTTTGCAATGAAATGTCCCACTTCGGGCTGGATGTTACACCTCCCATATAATGATGCCCTGCAATAAAATCTGCTGCTGCAGATGTTGAAAGCCCACTGTTTCCCAGATTGGCTGGCACTGAAGGCAGTTAAAGCAAGAGACTTCAAGGAAAAATGATCCCTAACTGAAGTATGACAAAAGGGTGTGAACCCTTGTTTCAACCCCTTTGGAAGAGCCCACACCACTTCAAAGAGCACAGGGCGACAGATGGCTGTGGGGGATGATGCGGCCTCCCATTTGATGAACAGAAACACTCCAAGACGGTTTTCATTTTAGACATTTCCCCAGCCATTAGACTGAGGATTGATTTCATTGTTATGCCATTGTTTGTGTACTTTCAGGTGGTTTTGGTGATATAAATTGTATTTACCTTGGACTCTGGGAACTATAATGGCCAATCAGGTGAGGTTTCTGGCTGATCTGGACATGTGACAAATGTAAAAGTGGGTGAAAAATGGAAAATGAAATTGGGAATATGGTTGATGACTTACATATTCATAACTGTTGTACATTTTATGAAAATGAAAAAATGTGACACATGGCCATACTACATCGTATGGATTTGGCAGTTGGCTTATCTAATTCCCCATGATCAGTTTAAACAGAACATATGTTTTATATGGCAGTGAAAAGTACAATTATGAAGTTATGATACATAACTAGTTTTCGCCAAAAAAGTTGAAATGAGAACAAAGGATGGTAATAAAGGAGAAAAGACAGATGGTACTCCAAAATCCTTAAACCAATCCTGACTGGGGGCGCAGAGAAAGAGAGAAACTGTCCAATCCTGCCGGCAGGGATTATTGAAGGGTAATTCCCCTTGATTGTAAAATTAGTGATGTCATTTCAGCTATATAAGGTGGACTGTACTAGGACAGGGACACACAACAACCGCGGAAGACAGAAAAAGGAGGACGGAGAGAAGGCTGCTGAACCTTACCATCTTTGGGAGTGCAGGGACCAGACCCCTGCCTTTTCTTTCCAGAGTGTCCTGAGATGCTGCGGCCTTTCCTGAACCTTAAACAAAGGCTTGCTATGTAAGTAGCAGTAACTCTAGCCCTAAATTGCATAAGCCCTTCCATTTTTGCAGCAGTGAATCCAATATTCCCCATTGAAAACCCCAAATTGTCAGTGTAGGTCACCCATCTCCCCATAAAATAATCTCTCTTTTGCCTGTGTATTTTAGCATATTTCCTTTGAAAAAACCCTCAGTTGACTGTGTAACTCCTTAGCATTTTTATAAGTAAATCAGTTAATTCCCCCATTGAATTTCACGGATCGGGATTGTTGAAATTTGAAACCAACCATCTTTGTCTAGTGTTTTTTTTTAATTGTTATAGTCATTAAAGTGTTGCATCCAAGAGAATTAATCCCCTTGTCCACTGAACCCCGAATTTGTCCCTGTGTCTAAATTATGCCTTGCTAAGCGAATTTTCATTCGACAATGTCATTCCTATTTGCATCTGTCCTATTAAACCCAAACCGTTGTTCCCATTGTGAGTAATCTCTTTGCCCAAAGCCTACCTGTTAGCTGTCCCTGTCATGTTCACTAAACACTGAGGTTGTGCCTTTCTCATTATTGAAAGCATATATGTAATTTCCAGCCCCAGTAAAATTAAGGTGATTTCCATTTTCGTTTTTCTAAGATTGTCTTTACATCCTTTAAAAAGCGTTTTTACCTAGAGTACTACCCTTCCTCTATCATATTCTGAGCGTGGATTTCAAATTGCATTTCCTTAATTTTTTATTGCTCAGAGCTTGCTTGTCACTTCAAAGCCCCAGCAAATTTTGTGTGATTTCCATTTTTGTTTTTCTAAACATTTCTTTTAACCTTTGAAAACTCGTTTTTCCTAGTTTATATCTCTTCCTCTACTGTACCCTGTTCACAGCTTTTGAATTGCATTCTCTTTATTTTTTGATTTTCTTTCTCATGTGCTGCGTATGTTCAAATCGAATTTCCTAAGTGGGCTACCTAGTCTGTTTTGAAGACTGATTTGTCTCTAGTGTAAGTAGCCCGAAGTACCCTTGTGTGCTGTCCCATAGCAGTCATATTGAATCATTGAAAACCAATGTTTCCATTGTTGCAAAGGGGAGTGCTTAACTGTTGGTGCTATCACTTTGTGGTCAATTGTTCCTTTTAGGTTCTGCCATTAAAAAAAACGGAATTAACTGTAATAGTATATCTTAACCTGATAGTTTTGTAGAGATTATTGCATTTTGTTTTGCCACAACATTGATGGCTGTGAAATTGTTTGATTTTCCTTTTTCATTTAATATTAAATTCATAAATATCTTATTGATACACACCGGCCTGTTTCCTAGTCCACTGTGACACAAGGTGTTTGTGGCGGTTGGGTGCGAGACGGGTTGGAGGCCTGCTCAAAAAGAATCCGTAGTATATTAAAAATAAAAAGCGTTTTTGTGTGTGCCACATCCATTGTAGGGGAAGGAGTTCCCTAGCTTGCGTGTGCCGTGTAATAAACCATGACATGCTAGGGGATGAAAGTTGCCTTGCATAACGTTTGATCAGTTTGTTTCTAGACCCATATGATGAAGGATCATTGACAAGGTGTTCACATGTCAAATGGAGAATGGTCTTCTCAAGGGAAAGTGGGTAAACTGGGACTTAATAGGAGTTGCTTCGATGATGGCATTGCCAATTTTCCTAATGCTGTCATATGCCTGTCTGATTTTTTTGAGCTATACATGGGCTGAATTAATGGGGCTACAGTGCTGAAAGACCACAGAATGTATTCAAAGTTGCTGTAGTATATTGTAAAACCTCTGTCCAATTACGGGCTATCCCTGGTGGTAGCCACACACATGTATTTCTGGACCCCAAAGGTAGCCATCATAACTTTGCCATCAGAAGGTCTAAGCAAGTGTTGAAGCCTGAGCAATCCTTCCTCACAGTATCTTTGGAAATGCATCTTATGTGGTAAATCACCAAAGCGATCAATCAGGCCCTCCATATTTATGGAGACATTCAGGTGAGGAATGGTCTGGCCTGTTCCCAATCTGGCTGGTCCGAGTCCCAGTCATTGTGATGCATCTATTCAAACATTATGGTGGCCATCCAGTCAATGGCAGTTGCCACACTAAACTCCCCTGGTTCCTTCCTGGAAAAAATCTCAGGTTGTGAATTCCTTCTGGGAATTCCAATCACACTGTCCAGAACTAGTCTTGGCTCACTATGCTGTCTGCAAATTGCTGACCGATGAGCCATGGTAATGTATGTCCTCAATAATATCCCACACAAGCTCGATGGGGATAACTTCTGATTGCCGAACATTGCTGTGGATTTTAGGAAGGGGTGAGACCTGTAAGCGCTACCATAGATTGGTGTCATGCTCACTGAAATAGATCAAAAGGCTTCCACAAATCACAGGGCTCCTCAAAGTAGGGCGAGCAAGAATACTCACACAAGGAGCATAGGGGTATATGGTGTCATCCCTTTCCTAGAGAGTATAAGTCCCTCACAGGGGCACATCCAGATTTGAAACCTTTGAGGTCCAATCTCTAGTACCAAAGCTTCACACAGGCATTTTGGAAGCCAGCATGGAAAATCTAAAATAATACAAGGAATTTGCTACAGTGTAACAGTTCAGGAATTTGAAACATTAATTTCTCAAATTCGAGTTTCATTTTCGATCCAGCAAAAAATACATACAAGATATCACAACTGGGACATGTTGCATGCATAATAAATGCAGGAACCGCTTTAGATGCAACAGGAAAGATATTCCAAATGATAGGGAACGATGGCCAATATTTAAGAATTGATGTTGGCATAGGGGTATCAGGTAATATTATCCTCATAAATAATGTCGCCATACATATAGTCGTCGGGAAACTGCATAGGCAACATTATTTATGGGGATAATTTATGGGCTAAATGGGAGCAGTGGTGTCCCCAGCAGGTTCCATGGGGTAATGATACTGCAAAAAAATTGCTATATTCTTGTATGGCGACATTTTTGCTGGGTTATTATCACATGGAGCTGGCATAGGTCAAAGGTGGCCCCTACGTTGAACACAAAGAAAATAAGTCGATGTCTATCAGCAAAGAGAACTCATAATACCCAAGGACTGTACAGGGCAACAGTGATTAAAGAGGGTTGTAGGTCAAAGGATCGACAGTGAAAGGGTCGACAGGTCAAAGGATCGAATTATAATTTTTTTTTTCACTTTTTTTTTTGGGGGATGGGCCCAAACCCTTTTTTTTGCCAAAAAACTCTTCTTTTTCCCTAAACGAAAACCTAAAAAAATATATATAATTAAAAAAAATATGTGATTCTTTGATCTGTCGGCCCTTGGGTGTCGATCCTTTGACCTGTCGACCCTTTGGATTCGATCCTTTGACTAGACACCATTAAAGAGTAATGTACAGAGTTTTAGGGTTTGGACAAAGTGTTGTTTCGTAATTTCACAATCATTTGCTCAGAGGAGATCCTTGAATTGGAGGGTGTCAGATATAGGAATCAACCCTAGCGCTGCGGTGGAAAGAGTCTGTTTAGGGTGCATCAAGCATGAACGTTATTTGAGGGTCGTCAAGCGTACCAACTGCTGTCCCCTGGCACCAACTCTGCTCATTTTAGCACTGCATCTCTACAGAGTGGGCCAGGGATCACAGAGGCAATGACAGCAGATTCTGGTGGGAGCTCTGCTTCCTTTTGGATGTTTCCATCCCATCTCTCTTCCACATTGGGCTGGGAGATGAACAAGGCGACATGGTGATGGTTGGCATTGCAGGGGCAGTAAAGGCTGTGCTTGATTTATCATGGAAGGAACTGTGGATGTGAGGCTGCACAGTGCATATAGTGACTATATCAGAGGCATCACTAGAGGGGGGCTCAGGGGGCTATAGCCCCAGGTCTTTTGGACATAGCCCTGGATAGAAGCTCAGGGGCTAAAACCAAAATGGTGGCTAACCCGGGTCCCGACAGCCCCGACATTAGCATAGCTCCAGATCTTTTACAAGCCTAGCAACATCCCTGGACTATGCCATGCACACGAAGGAGCTCATTTTGTTCCAGAATGTAATTGGATGACAGGGAGCCGTCACGTTAACGCTTTACTGTAGGCGGCTCCCCCGTGCCAATTGTTCTTCATTTACACTGTGGGGTGCAAATGTACATGGCAAATGATGGCATGCAAGCGTGCACGCTGCCTTTTGCCCTTCACATTTGCACTCTGCAGATCAAAGTGAGTACATGCGGCCTGGCATACTCGCATACCGGAAGCATTTACTTTTCATTGTGAGTGTTGCGTGCACCATGCACGCATGGCAAGCAGTGCTCACAATTACTGGGAGGGTTACATTTCAATTGTGAACACTGATTGCCATGTGTGCATGATAAGCAGGAGGGTTTATTTGTAGTTGCACACTCTTCCTGCCATGATTGGTTTAAATGTGTGAGCCCCAATTCCTCGTGAATTAATACAATTGAGGTACTTTTTGGAAGGGAGAGGAGTTTTTTGAGAAACCCATTTTCAGTGGTGCACAGGTTTTTACAATTAGTACAACCCCAAACTTCTGTAGCATAGAGAGCTGCTAGTCTTGCTTGCATTTGGTATGCTATTAATCCTGGGTTTAGGACTTAATTTCCCCTCTTGTTAGTGTATCCAGCTATTGTCTCTGAATTTCCTGATAGAGAGATGCCCGCTTTTCCCGTTGGCTGTCCCAACTGCCTGTACTTGAGAACCTTGACCTAAGTAGTCAACTGTAAAAAATGTGTTTGACTTCCAAGGAATCAATTATGATGTTAAGCATGATGTTATAAAAAATTCCACTGATTTCGTTTTGCCTGTGTTATTTCAAGGACTCTTGTTGCAGAATTCCTTACAAAGCTGGGTTTGTGCCCTGAGGCCCGATGGTGTAAGTGATGGCAGCACGGCATCATCTGCGAAGAGCAGCCCTCGACATTTCTCACCTGATATAAACGAATTTTCTTTTCTTTATTTGAGTGCATGTAGTTGAAACAACTTTTTGCACCATCTTTCAAAGTATACATTAAAAAAAAACAAGTTAAAATCCATTCAAATCCATAGTTAATTCCTAAAAATGGTTAATACAACTATTGGTACAGAACAAAACCTTACCAAAATACATTAAAATCCATACACTTGACTTCAGAGAATTTTATTTTGTTTTTTTTGTGTTGAGTTGAACATGCACAATTCATCAACTCTGGTAAAAACTATAAACATTTCATCATCTCAGGTAAAGCAATTGAAATTTTGTATAGACTCAGACAACCCAAAAAGAGTCAAACACCCTTAGCTTCCAACATAGTGTTGGCCCTGCGCCAAACATGTTGAGCAGCAGACACCACCAGATACGACTCGGCAGCAAAGATCATACTCCACAATTGGGCACTCTCGTACATCCCGAACTCAGCATAAGCCTTATCGTAACATTCCCTCAAGATAAAACAAGATGTCAATATATGTCTTGCGGTTTCAAACTGTTGGCCACATGGCTGGCAAAGGCGTTCCTCAAATGGGAGTCCCTGTCAGGCACCCCTGACAGCATACAGCGGCAAAATATCCAAACGCAAGTACAAAGCAAAGTGAATCAATACAGAGAATCGCCACTGAATGAGGTACTGCCTCGGACCGTGGGAGAATCCCCCTTGATGACTGTATTGCACGTATTTACGCCTTCCCTCCAGGGAGGCCAGCAACAGAACCCTGTCATAATTACAGCTCCCAGCATCAAGTTCATAAACAACTGTGATTGAGTGACTCTGGCCTCCACCACAAACATCTGGACCGGGGACCAATACCATTGCAAGGAGTTTTTTGACCTATCAAAATGACTTTTTGCTGCCCCCCTGCCACACAGCGCCGGGGCAAAAAATGCTGCTGGTGATACAGTCTTGTCCTGCCCTCCTGGTAGTGTCCTAGATGGGTCCCTTGGGTTACCTTTCGATAGAACTATCCATACCATGGAGAGGTAATAAGGCAAGTGTGATGTTCTGAAGGGAAATCATGTGATCCCGGAGGACTAGAAGCCTATGAAAATCCCTGCATTAGTGCAACCAATGCAGAACTTTAAAATAAATATAGACCTGTGTTGAGATTGTGTTGCATGCACATGCTTGAATTCCCAATGATATTCATGCATGCACCATTTTTGACCTCATGCAGCCTGTTTTATTGCATTTTGGAAGCCATCAAATATAACTAATTTGTATATTTCAGTCATCGATTGCTCAATATACCCACAAGCATGAATAAGTGACTGTGGCAGCTCTCCATCAGCGCTGCAGGTGCCAACCTGTGAAACACCCTTACTGCTAACTGCTCACAATCAGCAAGAAAAAAGAAAAAACTGCAAACTTACCTCGTCAAGCAAGTATACCTACCTCAATGAATCTCCTTGAAGACTTCTTTCACTCACCGGTGCATGACCTATTGCAACACTCTGCTTTTGTGGCTAACTCTTACACCTCGGAGTCTATGCTGTCCTGCCCCTTTCCTGGCTATTGTTCCTCTTCTGAATGCTCTTACTCCTTCCAGCACATGATTATTCTTGCTCCTTGTTTTCACTTTCCTTGATTTTGTCTCTTGCCTTTAAGCTCTTACACTGATCTGAGTGTACCAAGACCTGTTGATGATCTTTTTGTTTGTGTCTTCTCCCATCCCTCTTTTTGGAGGCCTTCAAAGTGATTTTGTATTGCAGTCTGGCACTATATATATTAACAATAAATACATGTATAAATAAACCAAAAGAGAATTCTGACAATGATTGAAAATGAAAATCTGTGAATGATTCCTCTATCAAGGGCACTCTGGTGATAGACTTGGGCCAACTTTGGGAATAACCAACACCATGGGAGAATTATTAAAAATTAATAAGTTAAACACTATAATTAATTACAGATATGTTGCAACAAAATGCACTTTCTTCTGCCAAACATGTTTCCATCCACTCTATACAGTATCTCTGAGTGATGAAATGGACCACCGCATTCAGCAGCTGAGAGAAGCCAGTACGCGTGCACCCTTTTTAAGAAGCGCCAAAGGTATCTATAGTGAAATAGATCTATGGAGGCAGAAATAGCTGTGAGTGCACTGAAAAAGCACTTCTTGAGAGACTTGCTGAAAAGTGGACTCTAAACAAAAAAGATTTGACTGGGAATCTCCTGCAATTTTAGTGCGCAATTCGGCTGTGCGCCTTGGGTATCCCCCCCTGATTTTGTCTAAAAAATATTGTCGACACTTACTTCTTCTACATTAACTTGATCACATATGTACTTCTTCATACGTTTACTTCATGCATGTACTTTGTCTGCATCTTCACATTGTCAAGGTGGCAATGGATATTTTAAGATTAGCTGTAAGGTTGGGGTCAAGGAGGAGTTAGAGGGACGAATGTGGGTTAGAAACGAAGGAGGGTAGAGGGGTCTCCCCCTGCACTGGCGGAATGCATGCTAGAAGAAGAGAAAGACAGAAGAAGTATAGGTACAAAGGGGTACATGTGAGAAAGGGAATGTATAGCAAAGTGAATGCTGAAGAGGTAAAGCCATACATCCATGTCCTGGACCACCTTATCAGATAGACTATCTAGAGAAGGTTCGTGGTCCCAAGAATGCTCCAATGAGAAAAAAGAGCCTACTGTTGGAAACTGGGAAGAGAGAACCAAGTACTTGCCCCCACTGGGACAGCCCCAAAACACGAGTCTGTTGTATTCCTCTTGGAGGGAGAGGAGGTATTTTCTAAAATAAGACATACCAAGAAATAGATCTTGGCCATCATTTTAAGAAAAATTAAGGGAACAATATTGCCTGTTTCTGGGAGAAGTCCACCTCAAATAAATAAGAACTGTGATGAGGACATTGGATGAGGGGGCAAAGGATTGTTTCAAAGTCCTTAGTATACCATAAACTGTGCTAAATATAGCTCTGCATTGAAGATGAACGGCTACATTTAGGAAATGTATGAATGCTTTAAAGACCTAAGAGCTCACACTTGCCCACCTCCTCTTGTGTGACATTTTTCTACTGGTTTCAAAGATAGAGAATGAACTGTTCGCATTTGCAGTGGAGAGTCACAGCACCCAGGATGGTTACAAGTGCTAAGGAGGAATTTCATGTTTCATGTAAATCCTCCAAAATGCTTAATGAAGATATATTTGAACATTGATTGCAATGCTTTCATCATCATCTGCCAAATACAAATGGTGTCCAGTCAAATAGTCGAAAATAAAGGATCGAATGACCATTTGATCGACAGTTAAATGGTCGAAAAAAAGGTTGATTTTTTAAATGTATTTATTTATATATATTTTTTTGTTTGGGTTCCTAGAAAAATGTTTTAAATAAAGAAAACAGGGGGTTGGCGGGGGAACCCCCCATTAAAAAAATCGACAATTTTTTTCGATCATTTTAGTGTCGATCAAAAGGCATTCAATCCTTTTGTTTTCGACCATATGACCTACAACCATACAAATATGTAAGTTGCTGTTGCTTGGATTTATTTATGAATTATATACACCATGTCAGACGTGCCTTACTGGCGTCATCGGCTATCAATTTCTATTTCAAGCAATAAAGTGTTAAACTTATAAGATAATAATTCAGATTGTAAGGGTGTTGGGTTTAGGTCAGCTGGAAAACCTGACGAATACTCTCCCCACTGGTGACTGGCCAGGACAATAATGCAATGCAAAGGCCTTTGCATCACTCACCACACCTTTCCGGGCAGGGCAGCTGAATTAATTAAAAGCAAAATCACACTCACCCACCCAACGAGACCACTGAGATCCAGCAGCGACCTACTCCTAACAATTTCACACTACCATCACCAAGTGACACTAAGGCTACACTTTCACAAACACAGAACTCACTCCCAAAGGGAATTCGGGAACTTAAGGACCACGCCTCTTTCAAAAAATCACTGATTAACAAGCTATAGGAACCCAGGTACACTAATACATTCTCTTCCCAGTTACCATAGAGAATTCAATACACCTTAGAACATGAGCATTCCTGCACCAAAATATTGTGCCACCCAGCATGCACTGGGCAATATTTTGCCCCTCTCTGCTGTTTGCTCCTCGGTTGCCTCCTCTGATGTTTTCGTGATTGATGCCCTCTCCTTAAATATGCCATTATCCTCATTAAATGTCTTCTCCTGTTACTTCACCCTGTGATCTGATACTCAATGCACAATGCAAAACGTTGCTCCCCATTAAGGTCTGGCCTTTCCGATCACTGCCAATCATGTACTGTTCCTGAATAACATAGTGCTCCATGATTGCCATTTGTATTGCCCTGTCCAAAATTAACATTTGCTACACTGAATGCATGCTGTGACACTGTGTGGTATTTAAACTGCCCCCTACTCGCCTTTTTGCAGTCTCCCACCATACCTGACATCACATCTCCACACATCACTTAACAATCTGTACAAAACACAATGGCTAGTACCACCACAAAGCACAGACTCGACATTCAAGAACTGTTTCAGGCCAATACACAAACCCACGCTTGAAGCTAAGACACTATCCTACAGGCCTCCCTGTATAATCACAAAGCCCAAACATACCCTAATAGTTATTGAACAAATAGAGACAGATGTGTACCTGCATCAAGCTACATCCAGACTACATCCAATCTCACCAGGCACCAACAACACCTGCAACCTTACCCGCATGTGGTGCACATCTGCTTATGATCTACACTCATCAGCACTGTTCCTTCTGCTCCTGTTAGCCATATGCCACACGTTCTCTTTCAGGGTCCAAGGCTCTAAGAGACCATTGCAATGGTGGTAATTGCACTGTGAACACCCTATGGTGTACCAACAGAGCCACCAAGATTGTGGTTGTCTACAGAAGCATCCAGAGGGAAGTGAAAATATAAACAAACACAAGAAGAAACAAGGCTGCATGAGGAAGAAACTCTCCATGTTCATAATGGCTTATTTCCATTGTTTTGAGATGTTTGTTTTTCTTTTCATCGAAGAGTCTCTGGGACCACATCATCTGACATTATACTGCTGGTTATTGCTGTACTTTCATCTCTTGCCAACAAATGCCCACAAAGAGAATCAGAAAAATTAGACTAGAAAGGAGAGATTCGCATTGCGTGCACCATATTAATGTTTAAACAATATGTGCAGGCCTGTGAGGCATCATAGGCCAGTGGTGCCTGAAGGCAAGTGCCGGGGGAGGGCGATTGGATAGAAGGGCAGGATCCAGCAGTGCTCATAAGGACCCAGGCTACCAATCACAGTGATTGCGGGGTTTAGCATGGGAGGGAGAGAGGGAAGGAGGAGGAGGAAAGGACATTCTTGAGGTGCTTGCAGAATTTGAGGAGATCTGGCTCAAGACTGAGAGAAAGAGGGAGGCTGTTCCATAGGAGGGAGCCAGCTGATGAAAGAGAATGGCCACCCACTCTCTGCTTAGAGAAGTGCTTGACAAGCAGAGAGTTGGAGCCGAAGGATCGGAGGAATATAGAAGGAGAGTATTTGGTGAGAGCAAATTGCAAATAGTGTGGTCCTCGGACCCATACAGCTTGATGAATGATGCAGAGGGATTTAAATTTGATCCTTGCAGCAACCGTTGAGAGATTTTAAGGCTGGAGAGATACGGTCCGTAGGCTTGAGACCAAGGATAAGTCTTGCAGCCCTATTCTGGAATAGCTGGAGGGGGCGGAGAGAAGAGGAGGGTAGATTAAGGAAGAGGCTGTTACAATAGTCCAGCCTGCAGAGTACCAGAGCTCTGGAGATATTAAGTTTCTGGAGATAATATGGGTGTTATACCTTGGTGTCAGCCGAGGGATACTCCAATCTAGAGTATGATCCCCCAACAACTACTCCAGTAGCTGCGGATGGACGAAGGCAAGAACCAACGCCTTCAGAGAGGGGCTATGAAAGATTGAGAATGGGTGGGGTAGAAGAGAAATTATGCCTTTGTCAGTCCGGTTAGCAGAGAGGTTACGACTAGAAGAAAAGGAGAGGGTTATGCCCCAAAGAGGCAGACTTCTGGATAAGTCAGTTTGTAGAGAATGGTGAGGGGATATGGCGCCGCCCAAAAGTTAGTTGAAAGAATAAGAGCAGAAGATGAAAGAAGGTCTGCGTTTTCGATTGGTAGGATCGATGGAAGAGGACTGAACGGTCCTTCGGCAGCCAGAATAGAAGATAGGTTGAGAAGGGAACTTGAAAAACAGAGGCAAAGAGATTTTGTTGAACAGAGTCACAAAGAGAAGAGGAGGTATTGGGACTACAACAGCAAGGCAGGGAAGAAGGGAATAGACATGAAGAATAGATTGGATTGGAGAAATGGATGTACGGACAAGCTCTTTTAAGACTTGATAAATCCTACACCAAAGATGTTCATGTAGACCTCGATGAGAATAGTGCTGCTTTGGTCTAGGATTTTAACAAGAAGTAAGAGATATGGATGCAACAATAGAGGAGAAAGATGAGGATTGGGAAGATGTGACTGGATACTGAGCTCAGAGCACAGCAGCCCCGGCATTCCCAGTTGAAGTGGTCACAGAATCCACACCATGGGGACTTAGGACACGCTGTGGTCACTGCATGGCGGTTGTATGTAAAAGTGGAAGAACGGAAAAAATAAGAGCAAATCGATTTCCATTGCTTCAGAAAGGACAAGGAAAAGCTTATTATGTCCTCTGGTCACACATGGACCAGAATAATTTCATGAAGGTACTGCCCTCGCTCACTGCAGCAACATGGAAGTGGATTTATGCTTTAGAAAAACATACTGCTGGGGTCATGTTAGCTATTGGGGACATGATAAGTTTATTTATAGCCTTAACTGGGGAACAATCAGAAGATCTGGTGAGGAAAGCAGGGTACCCAAAAGTTAAGCTAGAATCAAATCAATATGATGGATCACCCTTTACTAATTGTAGGGTGGATGTCTGTAAGGCACTACGGGTTATATGCCCCGATAAAATGGAAATTAATTCAATTTTAGCCAAAACAATGAAATTGGAAGATGATCCTACTATACATATTCAGACAATTCAGGAAATGTGGAGAGCAGAAACAGGAGAAGCATTGATAAGAACATAGTGATTTTTTATCATATTTTGCAAAAGGAGTTTCCTAAAGAGGTTCAGCATGATTTGGACAAGGTTGTAGGGATAGAGGCCAAGGGGTGGCCAAAGATGCAAGCGCATATTATTCATTTTTGTAAAAGAAGATTGGAAAAGAAAGGAGAATGCTGAACAGGCACACAAAGCAGAAGCTAAACTTGTCCAGAAGAAATTAGCTCAAATTAATCTAGAAGGAGCAGTGATTACCAGCGCTATGGAGGAACAGCAGGGGCGACCACAACAACTGGGACAGTTTTAATCAGGATGGACAGATGGGTATGCTCCTGATTTAAGGCAGATTGTAGGATTCATGAGGGGAGGAGAAGCATTCCCGAGAGGAGGTGGTTCATTTGGCAGGTTTGGTGGGATGAGCCCTTGGTTGATTGGGCCGATGGGTGGTCAGTATGGAGGTTTGTATGGAGTGCTATGCTGGTCCTGCAGGAAAATGGACCTTGTGTTGAGAGATTGTCAGAGTAGACCTCAGTATTTTTTTGATTCATGTGCTAATCCAGGGCGACTTGCCGGTAGGTTTCCATACAGTCCCTCACAACAGATGCTGCCCCCAACCCTGCCATATTCCCCAGGTTTTGTGCAACCAATGCAGGTTCGGGTTGATCAGAACCCGGTGACTGAAGTTGCACAAAACTATATACCTCAGTCGGTCATGCCAGCATAGGCATCAGTGCACACATGGGATAAGAATCATTTACCTCAAAGAACAATGGTGCATTACTCTGGAGGAAGTGATTTTGGAATGCATGCTGATTTTGGAATGCATGCTAGAAGAAGTGATTTTGGAGGGACTCCTTTCTCGCTTCTGGGTGCCAATGTGTATCCAGATTAGGAAAGCCCACAGAAATCTCTTGCATGTCCAGTTCAGTCTGTTACTGCTGATCTAGAAGAGGAACCCTAGGTAATCTTGTATCAAGGAAGGTGAGTTTCTCTTGTCAGGTAAAATGATGGCCACGCAGGGATTTTCTGGGGCAGTCCTATCAGTTCCATACATGGTCAAGTTGAGTAATCAAAATATATTGCCTCCCTTGTTACACCAGTTAATCTTTTTGGTAGAGACATTCTCAGCAAACTAAATATGTCCATTGCATTTAAAGAGAAAGTTATTGTATGCTCAACTCCGGGCTTGTACACAGTAAGAACAACAGTGCTACTGCATGCACGTTACAGTGATAGCACGATAAGGGGGGTGACTGTGCATGCGTCTTTGTTCTTTTATGGAGTGATGGTTGTGCTAGGATGGGTCCGTGGGATTCGAGACAGGGACTGGCAAATACCACTTGAATTTTTGTTTTGTCCTGAAAATTCACAAGAGATAACACCATGTATTATTGTTACTGCTTGGAAATAGGGCTGCCAACAAGGCAGCCAAAGAGGCAGTGCATTTACATGTTTCAGATTCCCAGAACAAAGAAGTGGTGTCCCAGCAGGTATAGTTAGCAGTACCGTATACGGCAGTCCCTTTCTTTCAAATTGTTGAGTGGCAAATGAAAGCTTTGAAGGAGGAGAACAATTCTGGGTTAAGAGGGGATGCGCTCTCTCGCCCAGGGATTTGTTGTGGAGACAGGAGCTCATGGGGAAGGTACTGATACTCGTAGCGTTACTTCTTGTGGCTCCAGAGCAACTACATTACCTGGCGCACACTGCTCAATGACAAATAGCGGCAGAGCTCCACGAAAGTTGGTTGAAACCAAACATACAAGAGCCGATAAGTACATTTGTAAGGAATTGCATTGTGTGTAGAGAGTACAATCCTGGAAACATGATAGAAGCGATGAGAGGAATCATACCCCGACCTTCAGGACCTTTCCAGAAATTGCATATCAATTTTGTTGACATGATTCAGAGGTGCAGTAATGTTCAATATCTTATTGTCATTGTTTGTCTATTTTCCCAATGGCTTGAGGCTGGCACCTGTGTACACCCTGATGCCAAGTCAGCAGTCATGTTTTTGGTGAGGGAGTTATTTCCAAGATGGGGAATATGTGAGGTTTGTAAGTCCAACAATGGAACAAATTTCTTTAACGCACTGTCTGCAGAAATTACTTCAATTTTGGGCATCAAGCACAGGTTATGCTCAGTGTATCACCCTCAGTCTAACAGGATAGTGGAAAGGTTAAATGGTTTATTAAAGATAAAGATTTCTAAATTATGCAGTGAACTTGTAAAAATTGTTTGTATTGCCTACCAGTGGCATTGTTCCATCTGAGGAATCAGCCGGGACAGGATAAATGCCTTTCCCCACATGAGATAATCACAGGGTGTAGGATGAATACACCACATACCCCTGTATGTATTGCAGCAGATGCCCAAATGTCCATAAATCTGCAGATATTTTGGGAGATGTGTTTAGGGAGTACCTTAGGGCCTTAACCAAATCTTTCAGAATTATATCTTTATAGATTGAATGTGTTCATCGACGGTCAACTGCAACAAAAGACAGCACCAATGGATCTGAAGAGTTGAAGCATCAGTCATTGCTCCCCGGGAATAACATCTTCATTCAGACTTGTGTACGATGGTGAAGTGAGAGGAGATTTCACAGCCCCTACAAGGTGATTTTCACCACTCTGACTGAGTCTAAAGTGGAGGGAAATTGAGGTTTGCTCCACATAAGTAACATGAGGCGAGACACCAGAATTCCTCCATCGACACAGGAGAAGGAGACAAATTTAAGTTAAGATGGCCTAAAAAATTCCTTTTACTAGAGTTGGATGAAAATGAGTATATTTCCTCATAATTGTTAAGAGAAATACCGAGTGGAAAATGAATACTACAGTGTTTTGTTTTGTAGGTTTTCTTTTTTCTTTAGTTTCTTGTTATAACAGATCAGGAAGCACAACTGTAAATATTTGTGAGTTGTCTAGAGGTATAAACATGAATGAAGTATTGCTACAGTTGCCAAGAGACCTAGAAATAGAATATGTGAAAAAGTATGATGAACCAAATGTTGATAAAATGTGAATATTTGGTATGGGCACATGGAGGAGGTGGGAAAAGAGAAATGTGCAGCATCTTGTTATATCTGCTCACTCATACCCCATGCTTCTGGCATGCCTGGGTTATTTCTTCCAGATTAAAGAGAATCTAGAGTTGCACTGTGTTTGGTGAACCTAGCCCTATGTCGGATGGGAGGGCAGTTTCAAGGGAAGTCTGTAACAGTTTCAGTATTTTCTGTCGATGAAGATGAATGTATAAGAAAAGATGTTCAGGTGCAGGAAAATAATGTACGTTGCACCAGAACGGTACAACTGAATTAGGAGGCTCTATTGTCATAGATACCTGATGGAACCAAGGGGTGAAGAGTTGTAGAGCTGGTGGAATGAGGGGCTATACTGATGGAATGGTCGCACAAATGAATGAAGATTGTGGAAATATCTGAAACCATCATATTGCAATATCTGAAATGGCTCAAGGGGGGTCATTACGACCCAGGCGGTAAGTACGCCAACTTTACCACCATGGTGTAAACTACGTTTACACCATGGTGGATGGCGGATTTACCGCCCCATTCCAAGGTGAGTGGGGTGGTAAATCCCCATTTCCCATTTTACCCTTCCCCATTCCCATTTTTGCCCCATAGGGCATAATGGGACTGGGGAAGGCGCTAATTACGCCACCGTAAATTACGGTGGCGTAATTAGCACCAAGGCGGTTTAGCGCCATGGATTTTAACGGCTGCTAAAAGCAGCCGTTAAAATCGGAATCAGGCGTTAAGGGTTAACGACGGCGTTAACCCTTAATGCCTGAGTTGTAATGAGGCCCAAGGAGCCAGAGAAATCTGTTAAGAATAAGCTACTTCCAAAGAGGAACCTCTGCATTGTTGTACACAGCTTGGACTTGTGGAGCAAATTCCTATCAGCAATTGCCTCCAGCCTGGTGGGGTGTGTGCAGTTTGACTACACTGCATGTGCCCATCTTTGTGGTTCTGGAAAAACACTTGACTTTGGAACCATGGTATCAAAAACCGTATCTGTGACTACCTTGCCCCCTGTGCCCCTTGCATTGTTTAAGTTTCCGGATGAGAACAGTTCATCAAATGTTTCTGAGACTATGAAGATGGAACTTCCTAGAAGGGTCAAACACTCAAATTATGTTTTAGCAGCATCTACAGAAGCACTTAACAAAATGCGTACTTTGAGGATTATGACATTGCAGAATCGCTATGTCCTTGACCTCTACACTCCTATGGAGGGGAAGGTTTGCAGCAAAATTGGTAGATCATATAGCATACGATGGTGAGAGTGAGACACTTGCACAGACTATTACTGCATTGCACAAACTGAAAAAGGCCATGGAAGTGAGGCTGGCGTTAAATCTGATTTGTGGATTGACTTTTGGTTCTCATGTATTCCGTCATGGATGAGCCTTGCAAGGAAGATCCTGATGCCAATCATTGTTTTCATACTGTGCATTATTTGTCTTTGTCTTTATTTTAGACACTGTCCTTTAACAGGCCACAAACTGCTCATATAATGTCTGCTAATCTGTCCAAAGCTATGGCCACTGCCATTCCATACAATGTGGGTACTCAAACTACAGATTTGGGTACAGCAAATTAATTAGATAACGAATTAACTAAAGGGGGGAATGTTGGGGTAGATGTTTTCTTTTCCCAATAGAAAGGAGAGTTTCACATTGAATACACCATATTAATGTTATGCTGGGACAAGAATGGATGCAATATTGTTGCAACATTGCAGTTTTGCATGTATCTAGAATAGTTTATTGAGGTTTGTTAAAGATTACTTTTAGTGTTACTTTGTGTCTAGTATGACACATTTAGATTTGCATGCAGCAACATAATATTGGAGTACATTGTACAATTTAGTGCAATAAAAGCGCAGATATTCATACAAAGTTGGAAAAGGCTCTTGAATTGGAAATCCATTATGAGGGGATGCAGTAGCTTTGACAATATGTACATAAATATAAAGTGCACATGGGAAGCACATGGAGAGGCTGGATGCCACAGATATGGGCTGTTTAGGCTCAGGCCTGGGTTTGTGAAATATATTTCTAGCTTGTTCGGAAAACTGGCAGGCTGAAGGGGGAAGGTATCGATTGGCAGCAACAACATGGGAGCAGCTATTTGGAGCTAAAATAGAAGGAAGAGTGATGGGTCCAGGGTTTGAGCTTGTAAATTGTTGTTCGAGTAGCCAAAGAAGCATATGCCAGCTAACATGGTCAAAATGGGGTTAATGGCTAAAACTGTAGAAGGGTGACTGGAAGCGAATATGACTGCAGGGCTATGAAGGGTCAAATAGATTAGCAAGAAAAAGAGTGTAGTAGGACCACAGGCCAGATGGATTGAAATGGTGGTTGCATAATGAAAGGGCACGATAGGACGGCTAGAATAAATATCCAGGGTGTCAGAGTGTTTGGAAAAATGAAGAGTTAGTGCCTGATCAAGGAAGCCTTTTGTTAGCTCTCTATGGTCTCATAAAGTGAAGTGCCCATACATAAAACATGCATCTCAGATTTAGCATTGCAGGTCTGTGACCAAGTGGATTCAGTACTAAAACTGTATTGTATGCCCATGTTAGGGTTGTGTGTCCTGCAGAGCGGAACCCAAGAAGAGGGTCAAGCTTGTATTTGCAATGTCACAAAATTGTATGTTTAAGGGGATGGTGCCACATTGAAGGCCGCTGAATGAGATTGTGGGGACTAGATTTCATTGTATAGAGCTTAACCATTTGTATTTTGGATGCTGACTTTGTAAGGGAACATTAGGAAAATGTGGGAGTGTATTAACTTTTCTGGAAATGTATATATACTGTGGGCCCGATTCTCATCTTGGCGCAGTGAGCGTGCTAAATAGCATGACTCACTGCGCCATTTCTTGACGCCCAGGCACCACTGCTATTCCCATGTGGTCCTGGGCGTCTTCGCAAAGCAAGACAGTGCTTTCGCCTTAATCCGCCTGTTTCTGATGGAAACATGTGGATTGCAGAATCTTGGCAGCATTTTTGTTAAATAACGAGGGAATCGTTATTTAACGAAAATGCTGCCGTGAACAAAGTTCCTATACACCAAAGTGTGCAGCTTCAACATTGCAGGATGTTGAAGCTGCTTACTGTGTTGTATAGGAAAGTGTTAATATACACCAGTGTGGTGTATATGAACACTTTCATTTAAAGCGAGCAGCTTCAACGTTGCATCCTGCAACATTGAAGCTGCTCGCTTTGGTGTAAATGAAAGTGTTCATATACACTTGTGTGGTGTATATGAACACTTTCATTTAAAGCGAGTAGCTTCAACGTTGCAGGATGCAACATTGAAGCTGCTCCCTTTGGTGTAAATGAAAGTGTTCATATACTCCCGTGTGTTGTATATGAACACTTTCATGTACACCAAAGCAAGCAACTTCAACGTTGAAGCTGCTTGCTTTGGTGTACATGAAAGTGTCCATATACAACACGGGTGTATGGACACTTCCATTTACACCAAACAAGGCTTCTTGTGGCACTCCTCCAGTTTAACGGCACCAAAAGGGTACCGTAAATGTGCGCTAGTTTAGCGCACATATTAAACTGGAGGAGTGCAACAAGAATAGGCTTCCAAAAAGCCACTTTACGAATGTGGCGGTTGCTAGGTTGGTTTCCAACCCATCCTAGCAACCGCCACATGTATTCCGAAAGTGGCGCATTCCTTCCGACTTCGGAAGAATGCGCCACCTTCAGAATAGGTCTTAAGTACTGAAAATGTCGTTAAGCCTTTTAAAGTCCTTTTCGGTACTTAGCACCTACATGAGAATTGTGCCCTGTATCTGTTGTGTGGTTCGGGGAGACGCAGGTTAGTTCAATCTCCAAGGAGTTGTCTAGCCTCTCTCCAGCGGCCATTGTGAATTAAAGTTACTTTAATGACAACGTAAATTCACTTCTTGAGTTGTGGGCTATTTTAGAGTGCAGAGCTCCAAGGTCAGCCCTGACATTTGTAACTCATTTGTTCCTTAATCTGGACTGAGATGCCCAATACTAAAACATGAGTTCCTCTGCCACCCTGCAGAAGATAATACACCTAATTCAAAGATGGTGTAAATGAAACCCTGTGTGCCAGATGGCATACATTGAACCATTGGCAGGCAATTTTGCACGGATGCCAGTAATTCTAGCACCAACATTTTCACTCACTTGTGCAAAATGGGCTTTTTTTGCAGTGACCAAGGATTGTAATGTTTTTGCATCAGTGGGTGCAAACGGTGCCTTGTTTCCCGCTGCCTTTGCCATTTTGACCATCCCTGGTGCAAACATTTCTGTACAATGCAAAACTGCTCCGTATCACTACTGTTGATGTCATCCAACCCTGCATGCTCCCATCTGCTGGAGCTCCTCCCATGCAAGGACTATGGTCAGATATCTCCCAGCCTATCAAAGCCGGGTGAAATTATACCATGCTAGACTACTGCAATAAAACATGCCAACTGCATCTTGCTGTACCTGGCCATCATTTGTTTATTTGGACATGATTTCAGCCTTCACCAACAACCAGTAACGTACTTTTCAATCTGACACTTCGGCAAGAGCTCCACCAACTAGATGAATAAATGCTTGAACAAGTAACATTGGAAATATTTACCCCTCCTTCTTCATTGCTGCCAGGTGGCCTTCCAAAGGCATGTGTCATATGCTGAAAAATAAAACACGTACATTGAATGCTGGGTGCTTTCTATCAATATCATGCAATGCAGTCGGCACAAATACAAAAGCATCCAGGTAGGTTCTCAAACACACTCCCCAAGGCAGGATACACTGTGAATCAAAATCACAGATTTTCTGCTGAAAATAATGGTTGCCCCTGTTTAAAAGAGCTAATGTGGCATTTTAAAAATAAAATATAATGTTGGTGTTTCATTCCAAAGGTATGTTTAACAGAAAATATCATATATGCAAAAAACTATTTCCAAACACAAAGCATAATGGCTTACAGATTACTACATTAGGGGCATCATTTCTTTAGAGTCACAGAAGGGCCCAACTACACATGCACTTCCATTCAGTTGGATCCAGTGGTGGAAATGGGAAAAAATTGGTGGGGAATCCCACAAGGGCGGCGGTGGGGGCGGAGTTTGAGTGGGGCCCGAGGAGGCAGGGTTTAGGGGGGCGTAGCTGGCAGTTGATCTCCTATCGAAGCAAATATCCAAAATAATAGTTTAAACGGCACTATTTCTTTCTTGCTGCTTCTTTTTCCAAACTATATATCAATTCCACTTTAAACAACTTCCATGGCACTGGTGATGAGTTACTTCACTAGGCGGATAATAGTATTGACCAGTGTTGGTGAGTAAATATTCTCTAAAATGCACAATTTTCATCCCATTTTATTTTTTAAAAAAACTTCCCCTTGGGTACTATTTAAACAGGGTGATTTCTGTTCAACAAAAGCAACGTTTTCTTTTACTTGAACCACACCCGGCACAGCTCCTGCAGCTCCCCTCTGAAAGCAATTGGGTGGCTGCATCTTGTGGGATAGTTTCAATGTTAATAGGCATATTTATTTATTCATGCAATGTTTGTCAGATACCTATATATTTATTTATGCAATGTTTGTCGGATATAGATATCCAACCAACATTGCATAAATAAATAAATAATCAGGGTCCATGTATCCGACAAACTCGCATAAATAAATAAATAAACCGGGTCGTGGCTGAGAACTGTAACTTCCCCTGGTGATCCCTTGCAAGGGGTCACCAGAGGAAGTTACAGTTTGCTTTTCCTGCAGCTATGACCTGTATCAAAGTCCTGCTGTGTACACATAGGGGGGCGGAGCCGGCAGAGTGCTCATGGTGGCAATGAGCTGCTCTGCCCCCCAACTCCGTGTCGTTGCGGGGGCTTTCTTTTTTTTTTTCAAATACATTTTTTTTTCAAAATAATTTGGGTTTTGCAGTGGCTGATTCTGGCCGGATCCTGAGATCCGGCTACACATCTGGTGCCGGATCTCAGAACCGGCGAGAGCCAGCCGAACGACCAGCACTGCTTGGGTCCCCACCTTGCACATTTCATACATTTTCAGCACGTTAATGTTTTGTTGTCAGCGCATGGATGAGGAGTCCTGCGCGGATCCCACCAACGCTCTTGTATATTATTTAGCGACAGAGCCGCCTGCCTCACCTTCTTTTCTACCTGCGTTTGAGGCCCTGCATGATTGGGGACACCCTGAGAATTCTGCACTCTTGTGAGGATATCCATCCGCTCCGCCTTCTTGCACCAACTGGTGATACCGTGCTAGTTAGCAGGTAGGTAGGACACAACAACGAACACTGTAATGGTTCACTTCATAATGCAAAGCAGTGTGAATGCCATCTGTGAATTACGCTTGTGGTGGGTATTTACAATGCACTACTATGGAATTCAGCTGTTTTTACCAGGTGCTAAAACAGGTAGATTCCCTAGGCATCCATCAGTTGCCATGCTGATGAAATCATGCTGGCATAGAACCAACCGTTTTTGTAGGCAGGGTGGGACTGCATGGCGGAAACAGTCATACCGTTTCCTGCCCACTCTCTGCTTGCAGAAATGAATGCAGAGGAAAGTAATGCGAAGCACCCCAACAGGCATTAGGATTGTCTCATTTTCAAGGCACAGTTCTCCATGCAAATGAGGACATTTTCCTAGAATGCACCCCTACATAAAATCGCTGCTAAGCAAACTTTATAAGTGCATGTGTATTAACAATATGCTCTGCATGAATTTGCAAAAAACACTCCCAAACCTCCCACATGCAAACTCCCTACCCACTCACCACACAAACTAACAAGCAATGCACATTCGAACAGATACAGGACTGATTATAATGGGAACGTAGAGGTACACACATTCAATCCAAATTAGCTACATCACTAATAAGAACTAAGTCCATCACACTACAAATGACACCTTAACGCACATTACACCACTTCGTCACAACGCTCTCTTTGAATTATATATAATAAAAGTGAGTATTGAGAAGTAGTGGTGCGGTGTGAGTAAAGTTTAATTTTAACAGAGATGGGCTGTGTATAAATTACTGAAAGGAGCTTCATGCAAGCCCTGGGTCTATCCCAATCCTGATTAAGGACTGGGGACTAAGGGTTTCAATCTCTCTTAATGTGCAAAACAATTGCTGTGTATTCAGAGGGCTTGCAGACCTGGCCTGCTGGCCACTATTAGCCCATGGGCTGGTAAAGGGCACCTGTGGGCCAGCTGTGGATATGGAGATAAGCGGAGGTGACTATTTTGACGGGCTAGTAATAGCCTCTAGATCCAGCATTCCTTCTGAAGGTGTCCACAACATGCCCAAAGGTCATAGACAGTTGCCACTCGGGTAGATGACTGGGTCTTTAGGGGGGTCGTGGTAGCCCACGGAACTCACGTGACCACTAGGAGAGCCCTGGCCACTGATAATAACCATGAGTTATGGCCAGTGGTCACTTCTAGGGGCCACTTCGGTGTTCCTTGGCCAGCGGACACTTTGAGTGGCTCGGGAGTGCCAGAAGCTATGGTGAGTGGCCATTTCAGGTGGCTTTTTGGTCTCCTGGGCATAGCTGAAGATGGTGGCCAGAGCGTAAACATGACTGAAAACCATTCCCCTGGCAAGGTAACTGCTGGGCATGGAAAAAACATGAAAGCTAAAATTGAAAAGTAAATATTACAAAATTATAATCTTTAAGTACAAAAAAACAATTAAAAACACTGTAACATTAACATTCTTTTTATTGAAATATGTAAAAACCCATTAAGCAGCTTTGGCTTGACTGTTGTGGCAGCATCTTTCCTTGTATATGACCTCATGTTCTCCAAAGAAACTGAGATGCTGCGTACAGGAGAGTCTTGTCACCCGTAGGATGTACAGTGACATATGCTTGCCTAAATGAACTCACCACTCTCTGCCACAGGGAAGGTTTCGGTCACAGAGGCCTACACTTTATAAATATAGGGAAGAATAAAAAATGAGGGCCCGAGTTTCTGAAGCTAGGATGTCACAAGTATGGTGGAAGGAACCCGGCAAACCGGAGGACTGCCCCGACTGGGCCACAACTGCCTTCAGCTGCAAGTCTAAGGCGGAGGCATAAAGTACTCAACCTGACTGGGGTGTCTTTCTCCAGCTATCGTTCATGCAGAGCATTCAATAACGTGTTTGCCTGTTGATGCAAAGCACCCAGAGTTGTGGCTCTTATTGCCCCTAATCAGAGGACACTTCTAAATTCTCATAAAGGTCCAAAGCTCTCACCTGTTTCTCAAAACAGACTAACTAATGTGACATTATTCACTATGAATGTACGCTTGATATTCTGTCTCGTAGGGCTTACCACCATAATCTTTGACTTACCCACATCAGTTCTGAGCTTTTTGGAAGTACAATAACTTGTGAAAGCATGAAGTAGCCTGTGCGTGGAGGGATTCTCTCTGGTCACAACGTGAACATGGATCAAGGGAAAGGTCAATTACAAGCACTTTCTCAACTTCTCTATATTTGGGATTTTCTCACAGGGGATAATTAAACTCAACTCTGGTTGTCATGAGCATGGAAATACAGATACACCTTCCTCAGGATGCTGCTTCTTTAATGGTTACTCAATTTTCCCAATGTTAGGTTTAGGATGGAGTAATGCATATTTGTCTGTGGCTAAGTGTTACCAAAGAGGTATTCCAAAAAGAGTTCTCTGGTTCTTTATCAACATCGTCTCTGGCATGCTCCTTATGAACTGGTAGGTCTGACCGGATGTCTGGAATATGTGTGATGATTGATTGACAACACACTTAAAAACTCAACGCAAAATGCCTTTCAAAGATCTCCAAGTACATTTTCAGGACCGATCTCACCCATCACTATCAGTCCCTTGCAAGGTGTCTCTCCTCAGAGGCTCGCATTCTTGTTTAGGTCTATAGGTGGCTTGAGGGTGGTGGGGAAATCTCCTCCAGTAGTCCCTGGTGAAGAAGACAGCAGACATCTGGGTCTCTGGAGACTGGTGGATCTGAGTAGGGCGTTTGCAGCATTCCATCGTCTTGCCCAAGTAATTTACAGTCGTAGATGCTCCAGTGGCCATCTTTCCAGATCCTTGTCACCTCCTCATCTCTGGGTCCTGGCTCTTGGGCCCACAGGCAAATATCACTTTCCTCACTGATCACTTAACAAATGTTTGTAGCAAGGGAAATCTCTCCTGCCCTCTGCTTTCCAATCCTGTGCTCCACCTGCACCTCTTCAGCAATCAGCCATATGCTCTTTCCCCCACCCTGTGACTTAGGGTTCGCCTCTTTGACTCTCTCGCATTTAGTTGACTAACACATGTCAAAACCACTATAAAGTATAAGCCTATATGATCGAGGCTTTATCTGCAGATAGTTAAGGAAAATAAGACTTAGGCCCGCATTATGAGTGAGCCGGTCTGGAAAAAAAGTGCCGGTAACAATGATTACTGGCACCTTTTCCGGACCGGGTCACTCTGAATCTGCCGGTAGGGGCTGTAGTACTTACTATTTTATTAAAACAAACCCCTAAAGGCAGAAAAATCACTGAAGCGCCGGCACCGTTGGCAAAGTCCTATGGGACTCCATGGGAATAGGAATTTACCATACTTCTGCCGCCCGTAAATCCCAGTATTACCGGTATATTGGGTGGCGGAAACGGTAAGTGGAGGTTGCCAGTAGGCCGACGGTGCTACCGGCGCCCTACTGGCAACCTTGTAATGAGGGCCATAGTAATGAACAGTGATTTGCTCATATCACTTAATGTATGAAGTGTGGAAGGTGGGGATTTGAGCCCGGTATTCCTAGTTACACAGTTCCCAATCCAGAAAGTAGGGGAGACTTCATCTTCTCCTATACTATCTCCAGTAGTAGAAACATAAAAATGCTTTCTGAAAAGTTGTTATTCAAGAACTAACCTAGTATACTGTTCAATAAATCTGGTTTTAAAAGCACCACTGTATATGCAAGGGGGACGCCAATTAATCATCCTGATCCTGAGGCAAATATATGTGAGAAACAGAGTAAGATTATAATTATAATGAACATGTACTACAATTATAAGCGTAGTCTGTACAATTGTGTGTACTTTCAAAGCACCATGTCACATGATAAAGAAATCTGAAAAATATAAGAGAAGTAATAATTGAACCATGTCCATAAAGCAAGTATGTGTCACTTAGTCAGAAAAAAGAAAGGGGTTCAAGCCAGTCCCACAATCGGATGCAGTGGCATGCAGGCCAGACATCGATCTCAGCAACAGTCAACCTGCTGGCCTACTGTTCAAGATGTGCACCTCCATCATCCTCCAGTGTCCTTCCCCTATACCACGTTCTCGATGCCCACTTATTTTTTACAATGAACTTTCAGAGCTCCATTCCCCTTTTGCTCCATCCTTTAACTATTAACTGAATCCCCTCCCCTTACCTTTCACATACTTCCTTCCCTTGCCCATATTGCTCAGTCACCAATTCCTTGCGGCTCACATCCTGTAATTGCCCATCACACCATGCACATTCCTTGCCCCTGACAACCTTGTGGTGCCCTTGCTTGCAGCTAGACAGTAGATCACCTTGATGTTATCACTCAGCATCTGCCAGACGTGACAAGAAGCCATGGTTCGGGTCTTGCCAGTAATTTTGGCTATGGGGTCTGCAACTGGACAACACAGAGTGAAAGACGGTGAGGGGACGTGGCTTTATTTGTGCTCTCAAGTTGCACTTTCTTGTAAAGTCAGCTGCATCTTTCAACTCATCTTTCAACTCATGGAAGCAGAGAGAACTGCAAGGGGAATACGCTTAGGACCTGGTGATGGAGAGTGAGCCAGAGAACCTATCATATTTGTGTGTAGTGCGTGTGTTGCAGTTTCTGTGACGGGTAATGTGTTTAAGTGTATTTGTTGCAGTGTAAAGTATAGGTGGAATGGTGGATCTATGTTTGTTGGTCACATAAGAGAAGAATGTTCTCGACAAGACACTAGAAAAGGATCACAGACTTAGGGGGGGTCAGTCTCGGGAGGATAGCTCTGAGGCAACGTGCTCGACTTGGAAGCAAGACGACACGGAGCACCACAGGTTCAATCCCCGGGTCCGCGCTTAGAAACCTCTGGGTATTAAGCGTGTTATAAATAGCCTATCATATCATATTATATCATTCAGAGCTGAGTGGTAACAGTAAACTGGTGAGTATTTGACAAATATTGCCAATTTTACCCTCCACCCTATTAAGGGTTTGATGAAATACCGTTCGTGCTTTGACATTGGAATACCGATGGCAGACGTTTTGAAGAAAATCCAACTATTTTTTACCTCAACCTTGAAGGTAAAGACAAAAAATCCAAACTCGTCCCACAGTTTTTAAATTGTTCTTTTCACTGTACACAAAGGCAGCAGGCGTACTTCCCTGCAATAGAATGAAACATGTTTTTACAAAGGGCCATGTTGAAGGGGTGGGGACTTCTGATTGCCCCCTGTCACCACTTTACCCATATAATGCATAAAAGGGACCGAATTGAACCTTTTTTGCATCAAGAAACTAAACAGTAGTGATATGAGCCACTGCTGTACATAATCCGTTTCTCCCACATTGATGCTGAAAATGGCTGAAAAAAATGTTACAAAAACCTTTTTACTTTACCGCCATCGGAGGTGATATTTCGGAAATAGCACTGAAGGTATGCCAGAAATACCATCTCTGATGTTGGTAAACTTTGAGTAGGGCGAATTTTCAGAAATACCACCGGCGGAGCCGGTAACTTTCTTCGGCGGCATTAAAAAATCTACCAAACTCTAAATGACCCCTTTAGTTTGTAGTCTTCTAAGAATTAATACCTGAACATTACATCTTTCTATGTGTGTTTTTCATCTGTGTCCAAAAGTAACACAAACAGTCCGAAACAGCCATTTCTATAACCACTATGTAAGTAACATCCATGGGTGCTATTAAATCATTTTTGTATGAACACACTGGTGATCAAGACATTCATTAGAACATAGTAGAAGTATTTTGTACAGAGGCAAACCTAAGACAAACTGTAATAAGAATGGATCCTTCTTAATTCCTTAGCAATTAGGAGCCGTGATAAGATGCTGTGGATTGTAACACACCAGTGCTGTATTGGGAGCCGTGGTGCCAACAGTACTATCCAGGATCACATAATGTGTTATTTAAATGCATACATTGGCACTGGGTGGTATTAACATACCCTGCAGTCTAAACTCCTCTTCCTCTCACTGTGGAGGCCCATGTATGTGGGCCACCCAGGCACATCTACAATAGTGCTGACATCAAGACGGATGCCTCGCCCCATTTACACAGAATCTGAGCAGACTTTGCAGCAGGACAGATTCTGGAGGATTTTGTCCTTTTCAATTATTGTTTTTAAATTTTGGAGCTCTGGCTCATCAGCCTAGCCATCCTGGTGGGAAATTGCCCCATTGGCCCCTTTGCCACTCCGCCCCTGAGTGCAGTGCTCTAAGACTCCTGTTGAGTCTATGTAATAATCTAGCCATTGTGTTTTGGATCCTTTGTAGCTCTAGTTTGAGGTAGTCGGCAAAAGAAGATGTACACGCTACAATGCTGCCTTTTGCCCTCTGGGTTTGCACTCCGCCGGGCAAATGATGAAAATGTGGTTGCATGGATCCGCTTACATGGAAGTGTACACGTAACGGGTCCCAGCGGCCGAATAACACAGAGCTTGAAAATGATCTCCTACATGCTTGCCCGCTCTGTGCAGGGAAGCCAACGCCCCTCCACCTGCATCAGGTGTTCAGGCATGGATAGATATGCATTCAGCTTGCTTCTTTACACAAGGAAAACCAGGCGGTGGTCTTTGGAGTCAATGCAATGATGGCCACCATGTTCGTACAAAGTCGCTACCATTAGTGGCTTCTCCTGTGTGCGCATGCTCGCCCGGCGGTGCTTCAAGGGCATTTTTCATCTGGCAGGCTAATAGCACGTAAATCCTGGACCTACTCAGATGTCTTTGCCATTTTGCATACAGAAGTAGTCCGGGGTCACTGGCTCGCTGTGGCCTACAGAAGAAAAATGTCCATTCACAAAAAATCTTGTATTACACTTTGAGTTTGCAATGTTTCTAACACCATTTAGCATTGCACAGAAGCCGCTGAGCTAGACTGTCTCTAGTGCCTTTTGACAGATGCAGCAGTGTATGTGGAACATGACATGGCACAGCAGGGCATTGATTATATAGTTACGTTAAAATCATGAAGAGGAAGATTCTTACACTGTGATATGGGTTGAATGGAAATCCTCCTGGAAGGTGCATCTGCATTTAGACAAAAAGTACAAAGTAGTTAATGTAACCTTACAAACAACTCTCATACCATTACATTCCCCAGGTGCTAACATTGAATGGATGTGACTTTATTTTACCAACCAACCTGCTTATAACGCCAGTTCTACAATACAAGAGGGCCTTATTTCATAAATACTGCTGCAGTAAACTACTGCTTTGCCGAGCTTACCGCTCTGCCGGCACAATACAGCTGGCGGCATTGAATTTACAGGCGTGTACCATCAGTATGACATTAGCACTGGGGTAAAAACCGTTGGAGCTAAATAATGCTGGTGGTACGAATGAAAAGGAGAGAAAATACTGCCAAGAAGCTGCTACACAAATATGGCTGGGGGGAAATACCACAAGGGGTAATAACCACCAGCAGGAAAAATACAACCACTCATAAATGTAGCCCCCAATGCACAAACTACTCCTCCGTCATCACATGTGTGTAGAGTTCAGACAAGACACAGTAATCAAATGGCACTAGGTAATTCTGAATGCTACATTTTTAAGATCAGCTGGTCTTATTTTTAAGCTAGTCTTACTTTGGGCGGTAAATACACGTGTTTCGGTCTGGTTGGACCTCATCAGTAGGGTGGATCTGTGCCTCTATAAGAATAGTGAGCAAGGGGTCCACGTCTGGATTCCCCTAGTAACTTAGGGTGAGACCCAAAGTTACTTAAATATGCAAATTAACAAGGGGGGTCCTGGGAGTCCCTCTGCCAGACATTAGTCCAAGAGACTGGACCCCTTGCTCACTATTCTTAGAGAGGCACAGCTCCGCCCTACTGATGAGGTCCAACCAGACCGAAACACGTGTCTGGGGATGCTGTTGGTACTCTTGTTCAGAGGAGAATTGCCTAGCATTTCGGTGCTGGACTGCCCCAGGGCAGGACAAAGACTGATATGTTTGGGATATTTCTTCTCTGTGAAAGATAGTGAGTTAAAGACTCTGGGTAAGTCTCTCATAACCAGGACTAATGTCTGGCAGAGGGACTCCCAGGACCCCCCCTTGTTAATTTGCATGTTTCCCAAACACCATCATTATTATGGTGGGTTTAGCAAATGCTGGGATACAACCTTAGCTTTAATGGCAGAGTAAAATAGGCCATTTTAAGCTAACAAGTCACACATGTCACAGTGCCACAAAACAAACTGTCTAAAGAAGTTGATCTCCTGATTCAAAGTCACAGAGCAAGGCACTGTGGATATGCAAATGATCTAAATGTGCACATTTTGCTAGATGTGAGATAATGTTGTCAATGATGTGTATACCTTGGGTTTTGATGGCAACACAGACCAATGGTTGGAGTACCTGGACATTTCATAGCAAAGCAAGCAAATGTTACCTATGCTTTTAATGGTAATGCCTTATATATGATATGACAGCTGTCACTGGCATATGATGTGCGTACCAGGATACATATTGCTAAAAGTTGACAAATAATGATACTCTGAAAATGCGAACCTGGGCATTTGATAGCAGTGACTATTAAATACCTATACAACACTTAAGAAATTATGCCGCCCAAGGCAGTGTCATTTTACCCCTTAAGATATGGTTCACTGGCCAAAATTGCTCCGCTGGTGTCCCTCTGTTGATGACGTCTCGGCAGCTGCTTGTGATTGCCATATTATACCAAGGGCCTTCTAAACTGCAGCCCAAACTATTGGCTTCGTCAACCCTTGTTAACTCACGAGAGGTGGCTTGATTTTCCAAACTGCAAAGTGTCATTTTCTTTTCCAAAGCTCCAGTCGTAAAACGTGTATTTAGACTGAGTTAATTTTGTTGCTACCCTCCATGGAGACAGTAAATGGTGACTGTTTGCGGTGTTCTTTGCTAAGACGCTGTCAACACCTTGAATGCAACAGTGCTGACTCTCTTATTGTCCATAATAAAGTATGGAAGTCTCCATCAGACAATGCATGCCAAATTATCATAAAACAATTGGTCAAATTCTTTTATACGTCATAAACTCAAAAATCCCAAAATAAATCGGGATGATATAAAAGTGGGAATGTTCTCCACCTGGACCTGTGGGCACTTTACCTTAGGGTTTCCCTGGAGGGCATGTGATCCCATTGATTTTTATCTTGTGTATAGCATTACTTGTGCTTTTCACAACAGTTCACATGAGAAGCGTAATAATGTTTATTCCGGAGATTAAAGTCACGTTTATGCTACGGTTGCTGCTAGTGCTGCATGCGGCCCTCTGAGGCCTCCAGCCATGAAGACTTTGGCTCCCCTTTTACTTTTAGTTTGAAAAGTTTTACTATGCAATAACTATGACGTCACGCTGAAATGCATATTTTTGATACACCTGGAAGACAGGATTATCTGTTACGTTGCTTTATAGTTTCGATCAGCAAGTAGATATAGTGGGACGAGTTCACAGAGCGTTTTTCAATTGATGCATCCCATTGAAAAATGCTTCGTGTGATGAGGCCAAGGGTGCATTCTCGGCAAACCTTCAGCCGCTCACAGCAGGCCTCATTCCGAGTTGGCTGGTACACAGTAAAAGTGCTGGTATTAACGTATACCAGCACTTTAATCGGACCGGGCAACCACACCTTTGCTGGTAGAGGTTAAGGATTTACCTCCAGCTGGAGGTAAATTTGACCGCTATCAGCAAAAAACTGCCTTTATTATCCACGGCCAGTAATTGTGACAAAATCCCCCCATGATGGGATGGGGATAAACTGCCCCTACCGGCACTTGTAATTTGCTGGTTATTCCGGCAGACCAAGTGCCGGTGACAGCAATTCCGTTTGCCGGTCTTCAGACGGATTTACTGCCGGAATACCGGCAAACTTGGAATGAGGCCCAGTGTCCGTAGTGCCCGTTCTTTTCTGTGGCAATTGTAACCATTTGTATCGACTTGTCGTTTTACAATGGGCAGAAGCTTGCAGTCTGCACAGGCATCTGTAAATAATGATGGACACTTCCAGAGGGGGGCAGGAAGATAGAACATCAAACAGGGGAACGCCAGCGACATGTGGGGCCTCGAATATTGGCAGGTGCCTAGCTCCACTGTCGGATAATCAGCCCCGGTTGTTACTGCCTAGAAATCGACAAAAACCTATTTGCTTTTTCTTTTTTGGACCATTTTTCCTGGGACCACTGTACTTTTCTTGGACCATTTGTTAAATGCTTTTTGTTTCCCTCTTTCTCATACGTTTTGCTTATCGTTATGTTGTTTTTCGCTTTGTTTGGATGTTAAATATTAGAGTCAGTAGTTAGTTGCGTGCTTTTTAAATGCAAAAAATGAATTTGAGAATGGTAATTTTAGTAAAATTGTCATGAAGCAAATAACAGGTTTCCCTTTCCTCATTTGCATAAACGTGTATCCCCACATGGCCCGTGAATATATACATTGAATTGTAGTAAGTGTGTGCGAACAATGGAGAAAACAAATATGTGGTGTCTTGGCATCTCACCACCACCCTCGGGTGTGACTGCTTTCTCCTTCCTACCAGCCCAAAAGGAACGCAAACTACCTGCTTCTGAAGAGATGAATACTGCTCTGCAGGAGTGCAGGGATAAGTAGTGAACAAGACTCCTAATTAGTCCTACATTGCCACAAAAAAGGCAGCAATCCCAATCATACAATTGGAAGCAGCACAGCCAGATTGGTATAACTCCCCTGCCTCTTAGGGTAGCACAGGCTGAAGGCAGAATGTACGCTTCAGGAGGGGTGTGAGCTAGTGCAGAAGCAGACCAAACAAAATAAAGCAATGTCCTACCAAGGTGCTATAAAAATAACTACTTTCATTCAAATGAAAATGCAAACAAACCAAAAACACAATAACCCATCCCTGTAAAGGAAAACACAGAGAATGCAGACTTTGTAATAAAGGGGACAGGGCCCGATTATGACGTGCATCCAAAAATAGGGAAGTGTTTATCTATGAAGGATGAACACTGTCCTTAAAAGCACCATATTCTGATAAAGCCACGACTTTTATATGTGCCTGATTTTCTGCTTGACAACAGCCTTAGCAACCATGAGAAATGCAGGGCAGGCACTGCAAGAAGATTCGCCTTTCAAAAGCACTGCTTTAACACGTCAAAAGAAGGAATTAAAATATGACACCTTTGAGGTGCCGTTAAAGTCTACTGCACACTTTTTCTTCCGTTATAAAAATAGCATTTCTTACACTGCAGCACCACTTTAATAGTTTAATGAAAGCTTAAGCAAACTTTCTTAAATTAGAAAAGTGTCAGGGCCTCATTACACGGACGGCGGTAACCATGGCGCTATTAGCGCTATTAGCGCCATGGTTGCCGCCGGTATTTTATCGAGTCCGCCATGGTGAATGGCGGAATTACTGCCCTATTCCAAGGTGTGTGGGGGCGGTAATTCCCCATTCATCATGGCACTTCCCCATTCCCATTTCTGCCCCCATAGGGCTCAATGGGAATGGGGAAGGTGGTAATTACGGTACTGCAAATTGCGGTACCGTAATTACCTCCTAGGTCCCTTTGCGGGTCCCATCCTATACGGCTGGTAAAACCAGTCATTAAGGTAGGGTCCCACAAAGGGACCTCGTAGTAAGGCGGTAAGGGTTTACCGGTACTGGTACCCTTACCGGTACCGGTAAACCCTTACTGCCGTCCGTGTAATGAAGCCCTCAGTCTTTTAGGGAATGCTCGCAGTGCTATTGCTACACATGTTTCTAGCAATAGGATAGATTTAATCAGCTTTAGCTGCTGGAAATAATTACAGCTACCCTCCAATACTTCCAACCACCTTAGAATGGTGGTGCTGGAAACTGGAGGGGAGAACATTCGCTTTGTTCACTACTTTAAACACCAGCTCAGAATCGGGCCCATAATGTTCAAGGGACTAAAAAACAAACCTATTTGTTTTGCAGTACATAATGAAGTTTGCGTTACTTCTTGCCAATCGACACCCACTTCAAGGAAGCTGTACTTTAGCATTGATTTTTTTTAGGTGCGATTGTGATGTTAGACGAGCAGAATGAGCATGCACTTGCGGTTGTGGCAGGTGCTGTGGTCACTGGGACCGTTGCCAAGCCGTAAATTGGGGACCTCAGCTGGTAAACAAAAGTGGTTGATTCAAATCCATCTCGCCACTTAGTTTCCAATAGAATCTGGTGCAGTGTAGAAAAGTGTGTGCAATGTAGAAAAGTGTTGTTCCTTGCAGGAGAGGCAGGAAACGGAAATATTCCTTCACAGTGACGTAACGTGCAAAAGTGTCTGTATCAATTATAACTCTCGGCTTCCAATGGAAGACATAGATAACATATGTATAAATACAAGAAAATGTAGCAGGCGCCCCACTCTAGAAAGAACACGGTATGATATCCACAGAACAAGTTATCATGCAATGTTCTTTCTAGAGAGGGGCGCCTGCTACCCTTTTTCGTATTTTTGTAAGGAACTTGGGGCTGGTCACCCTAAGTTATCTGCGGGAACCCAGACGTGAACCCCTTGCTCACTGTGCTCAGAGAGGCACAGCTCCACTTCACTGCTGAGGCCCAACAAGGCTGAAACACCTGTATGGGGTTGCTGTTGGTACTCTTGTTCAAAGGATGTTTGCCTGGCATTTCGGTGCTGGACTGCCCTTGTGCGTGGGACAAAGACTGATATGTAAATGGATATTCCTCCTTAGTGAAAAGTACAGTGAACTAAAAGCATTGGCTGCGGACTCTCAAAGTGGGAAAAAACCACAGAACAGGTTATCATGCCATGTTCTTTCCAGAGAGGGGCGCCTGCTGCCCTTTTTTGTATAACATATGTATAACCCTTGGGAAAAGCCTGTCTGACGTAAAAGCAGTAAAGGGATCAGGTTATTCATAATGACTTTACCCTGTGTAACATGCTCAGCAAAAGAACAATGCATTATGCTGCTTTGCTAGAGTTAAAAGTATCAGTGGAACATTTAAATGAATCCAATAGGGTTACTGACCTGTGGGAAGAGCCAAGGTATTTGGTATGGATTTAGTGCATTTCCAAATGGAGGGAAAATCTGAAAAAGAAATGAAGAGCAGTGTTATAAAAGCCCCCCAGTCAAAGTTAATACAAGAAAGATTAAACATTGGTGCTCTTATGTCAATCATTCTTAAAAGGTAGCGGAGGCGATTGAGACCAATTGATAGCCACGAGTAATGCTGCGAGGACAAATCGAAACCAATTGGAAATGCTTACAGTAATTCTCAAACATCAATCATATTCTGGAAAATATTTACAAATAATTGTTTAAGCACTGTTAGGCAGAGTTGCAGGCAGTACCCTCTGGGACCAACACACACAATTAGGACTACAGGTGTAAGCAAGACCAACCTTTGGTATAAGTGTGTACCACACAGTTTGTTGGTAGTGAGCTGAGGAGCCAGGCTTATCTTAAGAATGAATGTGAGCAGTACAAGTAGTTACACAAAGGACTTTCAGTCACAGTGATTCAAGTAGACACTTATACTCAAGGTTTCTTGGTAAAGCACTTATTAATTTATTTACACAATCATTTATAAAACATTTCACTAGAAGAAGACAACTTAATATTATAGAGCAATACACTTCAATACCAGCTCTAAGTTTTTGAGACAGTTTGAGCTCCCTTGAAAAAGGAGCCACATGGCAGTTCAGTTACTTAGCAGTGAGCAAAAAGGACAAAAGTAAGTACAATATATACTTTCTAGGCAGTGCAAACAGTTTCAGTTCACCAGAATAGTTCAATTCAAGTCAATAGGCCAGGCCAAAGTCAATGGGCTAGTGTTCTGGATTGGAAAGAGCAGTTCTGGTATCAAACGGTAAAGTCTTTGCAAAAGTTCTCAGAAGTAGTTTAGGTGAAAAAGAATCATTTGTGGGGTCAAGCTGATTAGGCCTTCAAGTTGGGAAAGTTTCAGAAACTTTCTCCGCGAGAGTGGCGTTCTCTCAATCGGGTTGGCACTGTACCTTTTTGTGAAGAAAACAAATGTTGCTGAAGCCTAACTGTCACTCACCCAGCAGAGTGGCTGTCAGCAAGCCAATCACACCAAAGTGCATTTGGGTCTCCAAGGAGATTAAGAAGAGGGAGTTTCGGGCACCTCCCTCACTTCCTGCCCACCCCAGACACACAGATGCCAGGGGCGGACTTCAGACCTGAAGCCCGCCAAAGGCACACAAACATAGGGACAAAACCTGGCTTGGCAAACACTAGAAGGACCTTTCCAAAAAGAAATGGTGAAAAAAGAAGACCAGGACCCCTTTAAACAAAGGGGTTTAAGACGCCATCTTGAAAAACATGGCTCCCATGATTTTTAGCTACCGGTGTTCGCGGTCAGGAAAAATCATGGTAGTTCGTTTGTAAACCACTGCCACCAGCCTTTTCAATAGGAAATGGTAGCATTTGACGGCTACATGAGTGTTTAGACACAGGGGATACTGTGTAACCCCTCCAGCACATTGTAAGATGGTGTGTGCTGGGTCTATGAATTTGGAAAAGACTAGTAAAGTCAATTTCACTTTACATTCTCTGGGAAACAATAGTTTATCCCAGAGAAGGTGTTTAAACCTTTAGGAAGTCTAAAAGACATCCCTGTGTCACTGCACTGAGGGTGCTGCGTAACAAACATGAAAAGATGATGCCTATGGAGTTATCTAAGACTCCATAATCAGAGAACACAAATGTAAAACATACATCAAAACACATGAAAGAGTTGGGAAAAAAGGCTCACACTCTTTCCAGGTAAAAAGATCAAGTCCTCAAAATCCAGCATGTATTCAGCAAGTTGCTGAGGGTCTCTAAGGTGAAGGGAATTAGCAAATTTCTGAAAATTCTCCATAACAAGCTCCAACACAGAGGATAAAACTGAAACCACTG
Organism: Ambystoma mexicanum; assembly: GCF_040938575.1. Classification (NCBI taxonomy): domain Eukaryota; kingdom Metazoa; phylum Chordata; class Amphibia; order Caudata; family Ambystomatidae; genus Ambystoma; species Ambystoma mexicanum. The sequence continues at coordinate 157,497,598 of NC_090937.1, forward strand.
GTTTGCTGGTGGTCCACTGCTCACAAGCATGGTGGACTTGTGGTGTCCTGGTTGGTTGTCGCCGAGGGTCTCTAAGGTGAAGGGAATTGGCAAATTTCTGAAAATTCTCCATAACAAGCTCCAACACAGAGGATAAAACTGAAACCACTGGTTTGCTGGTGGTCCACTGCTCACAAGCATGGTGGACTTGTGGTGTCCTGGTTGGTTGTCGCCGAGGGTCTCTAAGGTGAAGGGAATTGGCAAATTTCTGAAAATTCTCCATATCAAGCTCCAACACAGAGGATAAAACTACTAAGATTGTCACCCTGTCATGGTGGTACAATCTCTGACTGCTCGGGCCTGACAGAGCCTGCAGCACTGGAAGGGATTGAGGAAAGCCAATGCTGTGGAGGTTCGTGGATACACCTCCACATTCATCAGCTATAAGCCACCACCTTGTTAAATGAGCGCATGAATGAGATAATCCAGCCTCGACAACAAGGTGCAAGTTGCGTGTATTCTGAAAACAGACTTAATTATCTTAAAGGTCACTTTGTAAAGCCAAAATAACACTCTACATTGTGCTCAGAACTCGGATGCCTTCCTGAAGTTCCCGAAGTTTCTTTTAATCATGAAGATATTATCTGACTAGGGTAAAGCTTTTGGTCCAGCCAGTCCTTCTTCTAAACCGCTGCGTTTCTGTGAAAAGGATATGCATTTGCTCCTTAATCAAAGTAAAAGGCTGACTTTTTTCTGACTTTTGCAAAAGTCAAAGCTACAGTTTCTATTGTTGGGGGATGGTGTCAGAAAATATTTCTAAAAGCTTGCAAATGGTCCACCGGTTACACCTCTTCATCTGGAGTATGGATGCTTACGGATTGAGTATGTCACTAAATCCATACCCATTCTATCATGGTTTCCCCTTTGGTCAACACCAGAACGTATATCTTACAGTAAAGCAGTGCTGGATGCTTTGCCAAATGGCTGGAGCCTTGTTCGGTCAACGGGATATGCAAGTTTGTTCACCCTTGAATAGAAGTGTTGTAAGCGATATTCAATCAACACTACAGCTAAGTCAATGCCCAGTCTGGGATGCTGAGGAAAACCCCTATTGATGTATTTTTATATCCAGTTCATTACTCTGGATGACAACCCTTGTATAACACCCCCCTCTTAGAATCCCCCTGACCCCACTGAGCCAAGAAGAAGGTTTGTTTTGCAAATTAAAAGGTTTATTTGAAAATTTAAACAATATATATATATATATATCACACTTCTATAAATAAATTGATAATGGATATTACACTTGTGGATATGAGCAGTAATCAGCAAGAGGTAACTTATGAATAGGAACAGAAGAATAAGGTGGGAAAGAATGCTTTACATGGTTCAAGGAAACGCAAGGTGGAATAAAATGCAGTACAGAAATAACTTGTTATGATTTTAGCAAAAGGTAATATGATCACTTTTTCTTTTGACAATTCACTCCCCCCTATGCAATACAAGAAATGGAAGGAGAGCACACAGTCTTCAAGAATCCCAACAAATCACACTTTATAATGCAATACACAGTTCCAGTTCCCCCAGCAAGCTTAGAGAAAACAGGTATGAGTTTTAAACACAGGCGAATTACTTTAATGTGGTTTGCAAGGAAGTGAAAAGGTGCTAAATTGCTTTTAATTCCCTCTAGATGTTCAGGGTAGGTGATGGCTACTTTATATTAGTTCAGGCTCACTTTAACAATACTCTATGAAGGATTAGCAGATTGCAAACGAATTTTAGCAAAGAGAAGCAAAAATCTGCTGATTTCTACAGATGAAGAAATCGGGCCAAATCGCAAATCGCGGTAAATTCCGCGAGTGCGTGTCTCGCGATTACGGAAAAAGTATAGTCGGTTCTAGGTTCGTTGGAAAGCCTAGATTCTAAGCTTTCAGATGAAAGTTAAATCTCATTCCTAGCACAAACGGTTCCGGAGATACGGATGATTTAATAAAGGTAGATTTTCAGATTTAAAGTAAAACTCAAAATGACAGGTGACAGCTTGCAGCTGCAGAATTGACAGGTGACAGTTGTGCAGCTTTAAAAATGACAGATGACACGATTTCTAGGAGGCTGTTCTAATTAGGTTAAAATAGCTTGAATTAGATTATTTTAACTAAGAGATTGGGTTCTGCACAGTTCTGGCGGTACTCACAATATATTTTGGGCAGGAATGGGCCTCGCCACGGATCTGGTCAGGTTTTGGACTGGACTGGACTCCGGTTCTGGTCTCGGCACTTCAGAGCGATCTGGGTCAGCTCTCTGATTACAGCAGCCTGTGGTTCTCTGGATCTCTGGTCTGCTTCCGGTCCGGATCAAGTGGATTCTGGATGTAACACTGCTTTCTGGGTACTGGCAAAAGTTCTTGGCACAGAATTCAGACAGCTCGCCCGGCTGTGGAATAGTTTGCAGATGATTTTAAGGATGCTGAGGCCTGCTGAGAAGAGTTCTCAGTTTGTGGGTTTAGGCCCTTGCTTTAAGTTCTGAAGTAAATTTCTGGTCTCTGAAGATTGATGGATGTGAAGTCTGGAGTCTCCCGGCAGAGCGTCCCGCAGAAAATGGAATTGAATGTCTCTACCTGTCCCAGCAGTCTCTTTTTATGTGTTTTAAAAGTGGGTGGAGAGGCTAGCATCCCTAAGCCTGCCCCTCTCTTGATTTGATAGGTCAATAGATTCTTTGGTCCCTAATTTGGGAAGGGATAGTGTGTCAGAGTGATGTCATTTTTATGACCTGCAGAAATGACACTCCCCTGGTCAATGTGCACACAAATCTATTCCTGATCCAAATACATATTTCCCAGGTACACAGTTGTTTGACATCACATACACACATCATATATTACTAAAGATAGTCCCTGTCCCGACTCTGGCGTTTCTAGGAGCTTGCATTCAAAAATGGCAACTTATTTTTGATTTTAATGGGTTGTGCCATATGGGATTTTCATCAAAAATTATACAAAGGTACATTTCCCTTCCACATATATCCCAGTAACTTTCCATGTCTCTAGCTTAAACACATTGTCTACAATAATCATAATTAGCGGGGTTTTGCCCCAGAACATGGTACAAATTGGAGTTTGGACTCAAATCGTGAGGGCATTTTTCAAACTAAGACTCTCAAAGTTGTACATTCCTGTCATTCGGTTACAATACATTATTACTGTTTCTATAAAATATAAATTTGTTGCAAATCAACTCCCCAAGTATTTGGGTCCGCCTCCAGAAGTCTGGGTGGGTCAGTGATCACATGTCTCTCCTTGCTGGCAGAGGGCAGTTGACAGGAAACACTCAAAATTAACATACCCCATTCAACAGAAAGAGCCTTTTGTGTGGGCTTCAGCAGGCTGCCTGGAAGTCTCTCCTCAATCAATCAACAGGGTCATGTGATATCCTGCCTCCTGGGGTGGGAATCTCTGAGGTGTTAAGGTTTCCCGGCCTCTTGGTCTCTGGGAACAGCAGGTGGCTAGATTTTCAATTAACCAAAAAGCTTTGAAGTCCCTGCCCCTCTTGCAACTCCTAAATACAGTTTCCCTGTCAGAGTTTAGACCGCTAGCGCCACCTTGGGGAATTTGTCGGTACTGCATCCATTTTTGAGTTGTCTTGAATTACTGCATTTCAATAGAGTGGTCTTTTGCTTGATAGTATAGGACCCTTGCTTAACATTGTTTTGATGGCATCCTTACAGTAGAGTGGTGATGTGGAACCCCCCACAAGAAGGTTGTATATTTGGAGTGGTCTCGTGCCAACTGCGCAGTTCTCCTATTCTGGCGTGAATGTGGGCGGCGATAGCTCATCCCCACATCCACCCAGTCTATTGATTTAGTTTGTTCTGGGATAGAATAATGGGCGGCGACAGCTCATCCCCACATCTACCCAGTCTATTGATTCAACATGGGTCAAAACCCTTGACAAATCCCCCTGCCCGACTGCGCTTTGATTCAAGTCGAGGGGAAGTCGGGTGCAAAGGAGGTTTTGAGCCCTTGCACTGGTATGTCCGCATTATCTTCTTCCAATTCTGTAGATGGCACAGTTCAGCATCTTTTTCTCCCCCCAGTTGGATCGATCGGTTCTCCTCGCCGGTCCTGATGGGAATATTGGGCGGTACCCCGGGCCCCTCGGGTCTCTGCTCCCGGTCCCCGGATCGTCCTCCTTGGCCAGTCTCCAGGTTTTCTTTCCCCTAGGACGACAAAGGAAAGCGGCAATACCTATTCGTAGACATTTCTTCCCCACCATTGATATAGTGGGGTGGTATATACATTTTATAGTCAAAACATTTGCGTTCTTATTTTAACAAAAAACAAGATACAATTATAAGACATTTTTTTTTTCAAATCATAATATTTTAGGGACTATATGTGGGATATTTTAGGGTTGGAATTGAATTACTCTGGAGCGGTCCCCTCTGGTATTGCAGAGGACTCCTCCAGTTGTTGCAGAGTGTGCCTGGGATGGCAACACTTTAGCTGATTTATATGGACCCACTTATCTTCCCCCTCTGCCAAACTGCCTTTGGGGATGCAGATCTTATAGGCAACAGGGCAGATCTTGTCTATAATTTCAAACGGTCCCTTCCATGTAGGCAAGAATTTTCGCTGTTTGGCCTGGATCCTTTGGAAATTGTATAGATAGACCCGATCACCCACCTTATATTCCTTTCGGGTAGTTTTTAAATCATAGTGGGTCTTCATGCTCTCGGCTGATCTTTCTAGATTCCGCTGAGCATAGGCAAAAGCATGCTGAAGGTGTTTCCTTAAATTCTCCACATACTCATGAGTTGTGGAGGCATTTATCAACGTTTGCTCTTGGGTTCTGTTGAGCAAATGATGGGGAAGCACCATCTTGCGTCCAGTCATCAACTCAAATGGTGACATTTTGGTTGCAGATGAAGGGGTAGATCTGATGGCCATTAGGACCAGAGGTAATCGGATATCCCAACTTGGCCCAGAATCTGCCACAAACTTTTTTAAGATGCTCACAATGGTTCGGTTATATCTCTCTACTGCTCCAGAAGAAGCTGGCGTGTAAGCAATGTGTAGCTTCCTTTTAACCCCCAGTATCTCCCACATCTTTGTCATTACTTCACTGATGAAGTGGCTACCTCTGTCTGACTCAATCCTTTGAGGTAGACCAAAACGGGAAAAGATGTGGTTAATCATCAGGGCAGCTGCTGTTTCTGCCTTGCAGTTTGGGGCTGGGAGACATTCCACCCACTTGGTAAACAAGCATGTAACGGTCAACTTGTACTTGTTTCCTCTAGGCGAGCGAATTACAGGGCCTACAAAGTCGATTTGCAAATCCGACCATGGCAGTGTCATCCCCCTCTTTTGGAGAGGCGCACAGTGCGTGAGGGATGATGGCTGAAATTGTGCACACACAAGACACCCCTTCATGTATTGGTCGAGGTCCTGCCCCATGTGTGGCCAGTATGCAACCTCTCTTAAGATTTCCAGTGTTGTGTGAAATCCCCTATGACCGGCGGTGGCCGCATCATGGGCGTGACTTAACATCAGGCTTTGGAATGAGGTAGGAACCACCCACTGATCGTGGCCAGCTTTGGATTTCCTTACCAGCAAACCGTCTTGGATTTGGAACATTTTTGGACATTTCATCAACACTCTTAGGTCCTCTTTCCCAATGTAATCGGTATCCGTCAGGGGAAAGTTCTCAGGGTCCTCTAGGTGTTGGTAAAACTTACCAATAATTGGATCCCCCTTCTGAGCTGTAATTAAATCAGCATCAGGGGTCTCCTTACTCCATTGGGCAGTTGAAAGATCATTGTGAGCATTTGTCTGGGACCTAGTGATAGCAGTGACCTGGATTTCCCCCAATAGGGACTCTATTTCGATTAGATCCCCTTGGATGGCCCCGGTTTTGGCCAGCTGATCAGCTAAGTCATTTCCAGTTTTGTCTGGTCCCTCTACTTTGGAATGACCCTTGATCTTCTTCCAGTAGATGGTCATCCCATTCGAGGTGACCAGATCATCAATGTTTAGGATTAACTTCCCATGTTTCAGGGGTTTGTTATTAGCACATAACATGCCTCTGGTTTCCAATTAACCAGGTGTTCCACGAACCCGTTCCGTACATAATCCAAATCAGTGATTATGACCAGTTCGTGGAGTTGATGTTGGACAGCAGTGAGGATGGCCTGATGCACAGCCATCAACTCTGCCACCTGACTACTTCGGGGACCAATTTTGTATCCAGCAGAGGGTTCTGGAAACTCCTTCACCCAGGCATTCCCTACGCCGGCCACCAGTTCTTTCTCCCCGTTGTTGTCAACATGGTACGAGCATCCATCCACATAGACAGTGGGCATTCCCTCCCACTTGTCTTCTTCAAAGACTTTGTGTGGGGAATTAAGGCATGCCTCCATGTTGTCCTTGATTTTTAGACTTTCGTCCTCGAGACAGTTTTCTCTGGCACAATCATGCAAGTCAGCCAGACCTTGCGCGAGGGGACTCTTCTTGTTTTGGCCATATCTGACCTCCACAGGAAAGCCTTGCATTGACAGAATCCAGGAAGTAATTTGGGAATTACATTTCCGGCCCGGATTCTGTCACTTTGCAGATATTGCAGAGGCTGGTGTGGAGTCTCCACTATGATGTGCTCCCCCTGGATAAACGGGCGGTAATTCTTCAATGCCCACACCGTTGCCAGGAGTGCCTTCTCACAATCGTTGAATTTTTCGTCCACAGAGGATAAAGTTTTGCTCGCATAGGAGATTACTTTATTGACCTTGTCATGCTTTTGGTATAATACTGCCATCAAGCACGTATTAGAGAACCCTGTCTCCAGGAAGAACTCCTTGTTTCTGACAGGGTAAGCTAGGCAAGGCGCTTGTGAGAGGCTTCTTTTGAGTTGTCTTACTGCCTCGGATTGTTCTGGACCCCATTCCCACTCGACCCCCCTCTTCAGGAGATGAATCAGGGGTCTGGTGATCTCTGCGTAGCCCTCAATGAACTTTCTGCTGTAATTAGTCAGTCCAAGGAGGCTCCTTAGTTCCCGCAGAGCAGTGGGGTCTTTCAGTTTCTGAAGTGCTTCCACTTTCTTTTCCTGGGGACAGAGACCCTGAGGAGTAATCTCATGCCCCAAGAAATTAACACGGGTTCTACACCACTGTGCTTTCTGAAAGGAAAGTTTTGCTCTGGCGGCCCTCAACTGCGTCAGAACATAACGGATCTCCGCTATGTGTTGCTCCACAGATGAACTTTTGATGAGTACATCATCTACATAAGCCAGGTTACCCCTCGCACCCAGGTCGGGCATGGCCTTATGTAAGAAAATGTTGAATTCATTGCCGTAGTTGAGGTATCCGAAGGGAGTCCGGGTCCAGGTGTACTGCTGGCCCCCAAAGGTAAAAGCCAGTTTGTATTGGTCCTCCCTACTGACAGGCACGGTCCAGTACCCATTGGTCAGGTCTATTGCAGTGAATACCTGTGACCCCTGGATCTGGGCCAGCCCTTGATCAATGTAGGGCAGAGGCCATCAGGAAGTATGGACCCGTTTGTTGAGCTCCCTAAGGTCGGCGCAGAGTCTCCACTGGCCGTTTGGCTTCAATATTCCCAGCACCGGATTATTGAAGGTGCTGTGTACTGGACGGATTATTCCCCGGGACTCAAGGTTCTTAATTATTTCAGTAAGGGACTCCATGGATGCGAGAGGCAAACGATATTGCTTCACAAACACTGGAGTCATTCCAAGGTCTGTGGGAATTGTTGTGGTGTGGATGTCGGTGCGACCACAGTCATATGAGTCTACCGCAAAGAGATCTTGGAAATCCAAGAAAACTTGTTTCAACTTTTGCTTCTGTTCCAGAGTCACACAGGCATCAGCTAGGTTGACTCTCTCTTCCACCATCAGCCTGAAGCCTGGAAAGACTTCTGGTTTTGCTATCTCAGCGGCCTCCTCCAGCTGGGTGGAGAAGTCCCTGGTCAGAGTGCTGATTTGGACTGGAGGCTTCAGGTGGGAAAGGCAGCCCTCATGGACCTGGAAAATCACCTCATCCCTCCCGAAGTCACAAGTCACATCTTCCTTACGATAAGGGCAAGAAGTGTGCACCAGGAAGTTACCCCCGTGCCGGGTGAAAATCCTGTCTGGTGTTTTGTTGTCTTCACTGTCACTGTCAAAACAGTCCTTGGGGATCGGTCCTAACAGTTAATTTCCTAAATCAATGGAGAAATGTCGGTCATCAACCGCCATTCCAATAATGGTGCCTGCGGCTAGAGTAATATTCTTTAAGTCGCTGTTACCCACCTCTATTGGAATGGTGTCATGTTCTATGTTGACTAATGGTGTTGGATTTACCCCCAACCCTTGCTGTTGGAGAGAAGCATTTAGATGAATATAATCATCAGGGTTTTTCAATTTTTGTCCTCTTTTAACTTTCACTTCCAGGGAGAATTGTCGGGTCCTTTCCGGGATGGTGACTTCCTCTTTGATCTGAATTTCAACTGCATAAGGTAGCAATTGAGCTGACCTAAATGCTTTTTCTGGATCATCAAAGCCCATGGGATTATCCGCTAATCGGGACCAAGCTTTGAAGTTTATTAGGTCCAAACTAATGGCAAAGCGATTGAGAATGTCACTGCCTAAGTAAAAGGCGGCAGTGACGTCTCGCACGACCCAACAATTATGGACTATGCTCTTGTTGCCAATGGAGATTTTGAGCATACACCTGCTTGGCAGGAGATGTTTGGAATTAGGTGCTTCCAGGTCCATTTCCCATTTGTCTATCAGTTTGAATGTGGGAATGGCTGGATCTTTTGGGAGTTGGCTGAACATGGCTTCGCTGATGAAGCTCTTACCGTTGTTCACACACACTCGAGCGAGAACAGAGTCCTTCCCATCATTTAACTGAACAGGGATGAACAACTGCTCTCCAATTTGATGAATATCAGCCAGGCTCTGAGCTGATTTCACATCTTTCTGGACTATAGGAGTGGGAGTGTCTGATTGTGGATTGGTAAAGAATTTCTGAGTGTTTCCTTCCAGTGTGGAATACCACCTTAAACTGGAAGGAAGGTTGATTTTCAGAAATAGAGAGGACCCCCCATCACCAGTCTGTTGTCCTACTGCTATTACTGTCACGTCTTGAATTTGGTTGTTCTGGAAGTGAAATTCTACTTGGTCCGATTTTTGTTCAACCATGTGGCAGGTGCCGTTTAAACGAACATGGTTGACACTCTGTTTTAATTTTATTGGTTGGCTAGTCTGGGTCCAGAGGACCTCGTTTACGCAATCTATTAGGAGTGACAACCTTCTCAGGAGGTCATTCCCTAGTAAACAAGGGGTGCCCTCTGGAGTCACTACTATGACCGGGTGTTTCACCTTGTGTCGCCCAATTTTGATGTCCAAATCTGCAGTCCCTTCGACATGAATGTCCTTCCCGTCAAAGTTCTGCAGTTGTCCAGGAAGAGAGGTGAGAGGAATACGGTAATTCTCCCCCCTTCCTGCATTTAGTTCATCAAAGGCCCTTTTGGACAGAAGGGTAGCTTGGGATCCAGTGTCCACCAGTGCCGAAATTGTACCCTGCCCCTGTACTTGTACCGGGGCATAATATCTTCCCTCCTTCTCCTCAAGGGGGCACAGATAATGCACATTTTTGGACAACTGGTGGGCTAACTTTCTGGTTTTGGACATTGCTAGCGAAGAGATTTGGGCAGAATTCTGTGGAGAGCCTGGGGAATCTGAAAGAAAAAGTTGGCAACTGGAAATGGTTTCGGGTTCTGGGCCGCCCCCCCCTTTTTGGAGGCAGTCATCAGGATGGGTTTGACCCATGGGATTTTGGTATTGTCGGTTCTCGGATGAGATGATGGGCGGCGGTAGCTCAGTCTCCACATCTCCCCAGTCTGAATTGGCATCCTTGGGGACCCATTTTTCCTTGGGAGGAGTTCCCCCATCTCTGAAGGAGAAGATCCTTTTCCCAGGATCTACTGAGTATCCCTCTCCCTCAAATTGGAAGACCTGTACCTCCTTCACAAAGTGGGTCTGTTTGGGTCCTTTGTTTCTCCTACCCCCCTTCTGCTCCTTGGGAGGCAGGCTTTCAGGGGCAGGAGATTTTGTTTCCAGTTCCTGGTTTTCCAGGGGCTGTTTACAAGTTGGGAAGGAAGCTTTCTCCAAGGCTTTACACCCCCTTCCCCTTGTGCCTCCTCCCTGGGAACCGGTGGGTTATCGGGGTGCTGCCCCCGTCATTGTTCTGGAGCACCAGGTCCAGAGTTTGGGGCATTCTGCGGTGGCATGCTCATCTGAGGGTTCTGTTGAGCCCTCAGTATGTGACCCAGATCCCGTGCCATATTTTGGACCTGGCGCTCAAGTTGTGAAACCCGGTCAGGCTGATACTGGGCTCTATTTTCTCCCCTGGGCTGATCCCAGGAAGGGAAGCTATCCCTTCTCTGGTAATACCCATGATTGGGAAGATTTGGGTATCCCTCCACCCTTGGCCTCCCCTCTCCCGGATTAGGTTGTCTGTGCTCAGGGAATTGGGGAAAGAAGAATGGATGGTTCTGGGGTTGGAAATTGGGTGGATACCTGGGAAAAAAGTTCTGCCCAGGATTTGGTGAATTTCTGCCCTCCTGGGGGAAGTTAGGAGGGAAGTTCCCCGGGTTAGGCGCTTGGCTGGATCCCCCCCCTTGGGCTGGAGGAGTCCACACATAACCCAGGATGGGTCGGTTTCCCTTGTAGCAGGGACTTACATAGTCAGGGGAGCGGGGGTCCCCATTTGTGGGACTACCTCCTCGACTCCCTGTCTGTGACTGGCCCGAGGGCCTTCTGGGCTGTGAATTATTTGGTGCAGGCAGGTTTTTAGGCCCCCCCCATCTCCAAATCTAAAACGGGGGCAACCTTTACCTCTGCCACCTTGGCAGCAGCAGGGGTGCTGTTGGTTTTGGGGTTTTTCGGCGCATTATTTTTATTTTCGATGAGCTTCTGCACCTCATAGATCCGGGTAGCCTGTTCAATGACCCAGTCTAAAGATCTTTTCTCATGAAAATCTCTCACTAGCTGGGTCATTATGTATTTCTCTGTATTTCTAAATTCTCTGCTATCCGTGCACACCCTTCTGGTGGCCTGCGCAAAAGCACGCTTTAATTCTTGCACAAACTCTTGTGGGGCAGAGGTTTTCAGGATGCCCTTAGTGGGCCTACTCTCCTGGGGTTCACCACTAAATTGCACTGTGCTTGGGTGCCCATACCCGGATGCCCGCTCATCCATTCCTGGGAGGTACTGGCCTATGAGCCCCATATTTCTAGCTGGATAGTAATCTGCCATCCCCGTGGCCCTGGGCTCATGTGCGCGAGGGGACATGGGGTAGCAGAGTCCAGGGACTGGGAGAGATAAAGGCCTCTGGTACTAGGGCTCCTGAGGTTATGCTCAGGAGTTTCTCTTTCCCAGCGAACCTCATCTCTATCCGCCCCTGCTTCCTGTTGCAATGCAAGAGCCTGCGCTTTCAGTTCCTCAGTTCAAGGCCTTACTAGACTCTATCAGTCTCTCCTGCATGGCTACCTGTTGCTGGAGCCTATCATTGTGCTGACAGAGAGCCTCATTTTCTCTCTGTGCCTCCTGATTGGTCCTGGAGTACTGGGCCAGTCTATGCTGCAGGAGGGTTACCTCCTCAGTCTCATCCCTACTGGCCTGCTCCTTTGTTGCCACAGCCTCCTCCACCCTCCACCCTCCTGGTGTGATCTAGCAAGCCCTGATGCTCTTTTTGGAGGTCACCCAGCCCCTGGAGGGCCAAGTGATTTTCTTCAATTTTTCTTTTTAAATGGCAGACTTCCTGGCCTAAGGTATCCCTTTCCTGACCAAGAGCCTGCATTTGTGACGCCAGGTCGTCCCTCTGCCTTTGAAAGGCACCAGCTTTCTGGCGTTCTTCATCAAACTCTGCCTGGGTATCCAGGTCTTTCAAAATCAATTTATTGCTTTCCTCTTTCTCTCTGTCTAGTTGGATTTGCAGGGTGGCTACCTGCTCTGTGCATGTCCTGTTGAAATTGATCTGTTGCTCCAGCTTTTTCTGGCTCTGCAGTAAGGAGTCCAAACTGTCTTGGTGCTCCTTCTGCAAAGCCAGAATTCTGGTATCCTGGTCTGTCTTTTCCTGTTGCAATATATCCATGTCCTCTTTTATTTTAAGGATATACTGCCTACTATCATTTTCTGACTCCTGGCTCCTCTGCAGCCTCTGCTCAGAAGAGACCAGGTCAGATTGGGCCTTTTCTAACGCCATCTGTTGCCTATTTGCCAGATCTTGGCCTTCAGCACATTTGTCCTGCATGGCTCCCATATATAGATACAAATATGCCGTTATCCTGGCAATCTTATTGTGTTCATCTTTGGCCTTAGAAGCCATATATAATTCACTCAGGGCCACATGTAATGGACCCTGATCTCTCCATATATCTGCCCTGTTTCAGTGACCTGCTGCGCGATTGCCTGCAACCAGACCGTTTGGTCCTGATGAGTCCACTCACCTCTCACAAATAGCTTATGTAAGAAGTGCTCTCTGGCTATTTTCATATCTACCAAGGTCGTCATTCTGGAATTTGAGTTCCTTCCTGATTTACAGAAGTTTGTATTTTATTTTGCAAAACAGACCATTTCCTTAGAGCGTTCCTTTGAGGGGTGCTTTCACAGTGTAAAACAGTGTGGTGATCTAACCGGATATGTGTATCTGGTCAGTTGGCACACTGTATTAATCTGCACAAGTGGTAAATCTAACCCAGAATATCCCGGCTCCGAGCCCCCACTTTTGTAAGCGATATTCAATCAACACTACAGCTAAGTCAATGCCTAGTCTGGGATGCTGAGGAAAACCCTTATTGATGTATTTTTATATCCAGTTCAGTACTCTGCATGACAACCCTTGTATAACACCCCCCTCTTAGAATCCCCCTGACCCCACTGAGCCAAGAAGTAGGTTTGTTTTGCAAATTAAAAGGTTTATTTGAAAATTTAAACAATATATATATATATATATATATATATATCACACTTCTATAAATAAATTGATAATGGATATTACACTTGTGGATATGAGCAGTAATCAGCAAGAGGTAACTTATGAATAGGAACAGAAGAATAAGGTGGGAAAGAATGCTTTATATGGTTCAAGGAAACGCAAGGTGGAATAAAATGCAGTACAGAAATAACTTGTTATGATTTTAGCAAAAGGTAATATGATCACTTTTTCTTTTGACAATTCACTCCACCCTATGCAATACAAGAAATGGAAGGAGAGCACACAGTCTTCAAGAATCCCAACAAATCACACTTTATAATGCAATACACAGTTCCAGTTCCCCCAGCAAGCTTAGAGAAAACAGGTATGAGTTTTAAACACAGGCAAATTACTTTAATGTGGTTTGCAAGGAAGTAAAACGGTGCTAAAATTGCTTTTAACTCCCTCTAGATGTTCAGGGTAGGTGATGGCTACTTTATATTAGTTCAGGCTCACTTTAACAATACTCTATGACGGATTAGCAGATTGCAAACGAATTTTAGCAAAGAGAAGCAAAAAGCTGCTGATTTCTACAGATGAAGAAATCGGGCCAAATCGCAAATCGCAGTAAATTTCGCGAGTGCGTGTCTCGCGATTACGGGAAAAGTATAGGGAGTAGGAAAGCTTAGTAGATTCTAAGCTTTCAGATGAAAGTTAAATCTCGTTCCTAGCACAAACGGTTCCAGAGATACGGATGATTTAATAAAGGTAGATTTTCGGATTTAAAGTAAAACTCAAAATGACAGGTGACAGCTTGCAGCTGCAGAATTGACAGGTGACAGTTGTGCAGCTTTAAAAATGACAGATGACACGATTTCTAGGAGGCTGTTCTAATTAGGTTAAAATAGCTTGAATTAGATTATTTTAACTAAGAATTTGGGTTCTGCACAGTTCTGGCGGTACTCACAATATATTTTTCGCAGGAATGGGCCTCGCCACGGATCTGGTCAGGTTTTGGACTGGACTGGACTCCGGTTCTGGTCTCGGCACTTCACAGCGATCTGGGTCAGCTCTCTGGATACAGCGGCCTGTGGTTCTCTGGATCTCTGGTCTGCTTCCAGTCCGGATCAAGTGGATTCTGGATGTAACACTGCTTTCTGGGTACTGGCAAAAGTTCTTGGCACAGAATTCAGACAGCTCGCCCGGCTGTGGAATAGTTTGCAGATGATTTTAAGGATGCTGAGGCCTGCTGAGAAGAGTTCTCAGTTTGTGGGTTTAGGCCCTTGCTTTAAGTTCTGAAGTAAATTTCTGGTCTCTGAAGATTGATGGATGTGAAGTCTGGAGTCTCCCGGCAGAGCGTCCCGCAGAAAATGGAATTGAATGTCTCTACCTGTCCAAGCAGTCTCTTTTTATGTGTTTTAAAAGTGGGTGGAGAGGCTAGCATCCCTAAGCCTGCCCCTCTCTTGATTTGATAGGTCAATAGATTATTTGGTCCCTGATTTGGGAAGGGATAGTGTGTCAGAGTGATGTCATTTTTATGACCTGCAGAAATGACACTCCCCTGGTCAATGTGCACACAAATCTATTCCTGATCCAAATACATATTTCCCAGGTACACAGTTGTTTGACATCACATACACACATCATATATTACTAAAGATAGTCCCTGTCCCGACTCTGGCGTTTCTAGGAGCTTGCATTCAAAAATGGCAACTTATTTTCGATTTTTGTGGGTTGTGCCATATGAGATTTTCATCAAAAATTATACAAAGGTACATTTCCCTTCCACATATATCCCAGTAACTTTCCATGTCTCTAGCTTAAACACATTGTCTACAATAATCATAATTATCCGGGTTTGCCCCAGAACATGGTACAAATTGGAGTTTGGACTCAAATCGTGAGGGCATTTTTCAAACTAAGACTCTCAAAGTTGTACATTCCTGTCATTTGGTTACAATAAATTATCACTGTTTCTATAAAATATATATTTGTTGCAATTCAACTCCCCAAGTGTTTGGGTCCGCCTCCAGAAGTCTGGGTGGGTCAGTGATCACATGTCTCTCCTTGCTGGCAGAGGGCTGTTGACAGTAAACACTCAAAATTAACATACCCCATTCAACAGAAAGAGCCTTTTGTGTGGGCTCCAGCAGGCTGCCTGGAAGTCTCTCCTCAATCAACAGGGTCATGTGATATCCTGCCTCCTGGGGTGGGAATCTCTGAGGTGTTAAGGTTTCCCAGCCTCTTGGCCTCTGGGAACAGCAGGTGGCTAGATTTTCAATTAACCAACAAGCTTTGAAGTCCCTGCCCCTCTTGCAACTCCTAAATACAGTTTCCCTGTCAGAGTTTAGACCGCTAGCGCCACCTTGGGGAATTTGTCGGTACTGCATCCATTTTTGAGTTGTCTTGAATTACTGCATTTCAATAGAGTGGTCTTTTGCTTGATAGTATAGGACCCTTGCTTAACATTGTTTTGATGGCATCCTTACAGTAGAGTGGTGATGTGGAACCCCCCACAAGAAGGTTGTATCTTTGGAGTGGTCTCGTGCCAACTGCGCAGTTCTCCTATTCTGGCGTGAATGTGGGCGGCGATAGCTCATCCCCACATCCACCCAGTCTGTTGATTTAGTTTGTTCTGGGATAGAATAATGGGCGGCGACAGCTCATCCCCACATCTACCCAGTCTATTGATTCAACATCGGTCAAAACCCTTGACAGTGTCTGGTGTTGTCATTGGGAAAACAGGGTGGTCACAAGGTGTGGTGAGACCCATGGGCAAAACATGTGGTGAGGCCCCCTCACAATTGTTTGCACTGGACCAGCGGCGGGATCGCTGCAAACACAAGACGTGAGAAATCTCCCCTTGAGTTTTTGTGGAGGAAACCAAATATGGTTTATTACTACAATTGCAACTCAACTACAGCAACGTCCGACTTCCCTACTGAAGAAAGGGTATGTCAGACTAACTTTTATATCATATGCATATATATATATATATATAGGATGGCATGATGGCGTGTTGTGCGTGAATGGGATAACCCAGAAGTAATTTGCCGTTTTTGCTTCCAGATGGTTAAAGAACACTATTGGGCTGGCCTATAGAGGATATGCTTCTAAAGGCTTGTGCCAGCCCTTTGCTTGGTCGTTATATTTTATCTAAACAGGTATTTCATATGGAAGCTTATTTAGACCGAATATAACCGTTTTATGAAAAGACACGAAATTCCGTTTGGGGATATTGCCACTTACCAGCTTCACCAAAAACTGGAGCCATCGGGGTAGTAGCGAATGCGCACTGTGTTGTATTGATCCAGAGGATGGCATTTCTTATACTCTGGCACCCTGCTCTTGCACAGCACAGAACACACTGGTTAATTCTCTTATTTAGGAACCCTAGTCTTACATTAACTCTGTGTCAATTCATCTGGGTATACACGTTTTAAGACCTCCTGTGGTGTTCACGTTCGCTTCATATCTCCCTGCGGCCTGGAGTATTAGGCTCAGGTTTACTAAGCTTTCCTTGATTCTTGTTTAGACAATTGCTGGCTATTTGGAGCATCGTTTGTACTATTGCATCTTTGCGCTATCCAACTCATCGCACTCTATGTACTATTCTCTACCAGCACGAGGATTATAGATTCTTTTGACTGTTTACACTCTTTCTGATGCTAATTTTATTATTGCTTTGTTTCACTGAGGTGGTAATTTATTCAGATAACATTGTGTATTTGAATTTTTTTTTAATAATAGAAATGTATAATATGATGAATGTATTTATTTAATTATTATATCATTGTTCACTTGCTGTTTGCTTTGTTTTGCTTGAAACAATATCTGAATACAGCTAATAATAATAATAAAATTATACCTGGTATTCAGTCCAAGGCCTACTTTTAAAGGACGAGGGCCAAAAATGCAGTTGCAGCATTCACATCCCACCCCCCAGGCCCCTTACCCCGTATTCCATATATAGGACGATATACATTACCACCAAGATACCCCAGTGGGATACACGTATCAAGCTATAAAAAAGCAAACACTTTCATGTTGTGTAGGGGGAGAAAAGGCAGGGGTTTGGTGCCACTAGAGGCAGTGTTAGAGAGCGTGCACAGGGATCCACCCTGCAGAAACCCACCCAAAGAATGGGAACACTGCCGTCGGCTTTAAAATGTTGTAAGTATTGAAAGAAATGTCTTTTGACATACATCTGTGTGAGCCAGTGGTCGGAGTGTATGAAAAGAAGTAGTGGAACTATGTTCCGTACTCGCCTGTCCCCGCTACTCACAAACCCTATCGCCAAGCCGCACAATGCAAAACCCTAAACACATGCGGCTGCTGATTTATTTTTATTTATTTATTTGTATATTTGTATAGCGCACCAAACCCATAGCATCAGAGCGCTGTTCAGGCATTCATAGGTTACAGTAGGAGCAGAACATTGCAAGGTCAAGTACAAAATACACAGTTACAGAATGATACATTAGTATTGCCTGGCTATATTCTCTAAAGGAGTGTGTTGATAGTTGTCTAGTGAGAAGAGCCAGGTTTTTTTGGAAGGACCTGTAGGAGGCATCAGCTCTAAGATGGGCAGGAAGGGCATTCCAGTGTTTAGATGTCACTAGAGGAAAGCTGCATCCTCCAGATTTTTGTAGTTTGAATTTGGGTGTAAGTAACTTGTTGGATAGGGAGGTCCTGGTTGGTCTATTCACTTGGGTTTTCTTGAATTTCTTGGTGAGGTATTTGGGGGCAGGATTGGCTAAGCATTTATGTGTGATGGTGAGGCTTTTGAAGTTGATTCTCTCGCGGATAAGGAGTCAGTGGGCATTCCTTCTGGCGTCGGAGATGTGGTCTTTTTTCTGGATATTCAGTGCTGCACTAAGAGTATTATTTTGGATAACTTGGAGATTTTATAAGTTACTGGAGGAGGTTCCTCCAAAGAGGGCTTTGCAATAGTCAAGTCTTGATAGGATGAGGGCTCTGGCTAGGGTAAAACAGCTATTGGTGGAGAAGAAACGTCTGCTCGCATTATTTGTGTGGTGTAGGCTGAGGAGGAGGCAATTGCTTTGTACTTTTTGGTTAGAGTAAGAGTGGCATCAAGATAAACTCCCAAGGTTTTTACTGTTTTGGAGATTGGGATGGAGTTTCCGTCTATCACGAAGGAGACATAAGATTTGTCAAGTTTGTTTAGCCGGTTGTGGGAGCCAATGAGCAGGAGCTCTGTTTTATCGTAATTAAGGCATAGCAAGTGTGTGGCCATCCAAGCCTGCATGCTTAGGTAAACAGCGTTCAAGGCACTAGAATCGGTATCATAGTTGCAAGTGATGAGGATGAGGATTTGGGTATCGTCTGCATAGTTTGTGTAGAAGATATCCAAGCAGTCAAGTCAGTCGAAAAGAGGCTTAGTGAACATATTGTAAAGCGTAGGAGAGATGCAGGAACCTTGGGGGACACCTTTGGTGAATGGACCAGGGTCTGCTGATGGTGAGAAGACGCTCATGGTTATGTTGCATAGAAATGATTCGATGCAGGTAATCGCATCAGGTGAGAAGTGATCAGCTGATGCCAAGTGATGGCACAGTGTTTTATGGTCCACCAGATCGAAGGCGGCAGAGAGGTCAAGAAGGAGGAGAACGGCAAGTTTCCCGTTGTGAATGCAGTCGTCCATTTGTATCCTTAAATCAAGGAGGGCTGATTCCGTTCTGTGGCTTGGACGGAAGCCAGATTAGCACAGGCTAAGAAAGTTGTTGGTTTCTAAGTGTTTTTGGATTTGGACGTATGCTACTCTATCTAGAATTTTCAAGATAAAGCGGACAGTTGTGATAGGTCGATAGTTTTTTGGGATGCTAAGGTCCAAGGTCGTTTTTTTTAGAAGGGTGCAGGACCCAGGCCTCTTTGAGGTTAGTGTGGACTGTGTTGGTTAGGAAAGCAGAGTTAACAATGGCCGTGATAAACAGGGCTAACTCGGTGACGTAGTCTTTGATGACTGAAGCTGGACAAATGTCCCCTTGGCAAATAGTTGGTTTTAGGCAGCTAATGATTTTCATTACTTCCAGAACAGGGACCTGGGTAAAGTCAAATAGTTGGATAGTGCTGTTTAGAAGCATTTTTGTGGGGGACTAGTGGCAGGTCTGATTGAATAAATTTGTCTTTTCTAGTTTGGATTTTGATTTGGGGTGACGCTAATGTGAGGGACCGTTCAGTGCAGTGCACTGAAAGTGCAAGTGTCAACATCTTCCTACATTTTTATTTTAAAATGTTAAAATGAAAGTAGAGGAATGGTAAAACTTAATTCAAGTAGAGGAGCGCTGCTCCCAACCGCTCCCGCCCACTTCGACAACTGGTGTGAGCAAAATTATGATTACTATGCAAACTAATCTATTGTTATATGTAAAATGGTTCCACTTTTTTCAAAATGATTCTAGATCAGCAATTATCAGGCCCAAATGCAAGAGAGGGAAGGGATGGAGGCTCAGTGCTAATAGGCAAGAATCCCCTACCACCTTGGTAAGGGATGATTCATCCATGAGTCCTCCTCCTCATTCAGTGAGACCCGGAGGCCTTTCTTTCTAAAAGCAGTAGCACTTCAACTCACTGGTGGCTGGGGCTCGCAGCAATGATCTTTTGCGAAATGCGGGATTCTTTACCAGTTTCCTGGAACCATACATATTCATAGCTCTTTCGCCCTAACACCAACATTCTGCGTTTCTATGAAGGTTTGGCACATTTCTTTTTTGCCAAATGGCAACTTTGCCGATTTGTTTTTCACTTAATTTGCAGATTTTCTTACCACAAATAGCAGGAGGATCCCTGCACCCCTACTTACACCCCCCATTATATAACTTACCCCAATTTACCATATATCTGTTTGTGGTGAAACAAATGGCCCAAGAATGCGGAAAAACCGAATTCATCAAAGTTGCCATTTGGCAAAAGTGAGCTAGACCTTTTCTGCTGGTACATGAGCTAAATCCATCAATTAGATGGCGGGATGTACAGATTGAGCATTATTGTGCTGTCTCGCCTCTGCAAAGATTGAGGTGATATGACCCAAGGTGGCGGGCTGACCCTGTCGGTAACGGCCCTCCGTCCAAGTTAAGGGACTGAGCAAAGATTATCATTTTTTTAATTTCTACATTGCTTTTAGCACCTGCGTATTACTTGAGGATGCTAAAGGCGGTATAGGAGAGGAGAGGGGAGCGAAGGAGGCACAGTGCGAGAGTCACGCAGCAGTGGGGGTGCTTGGAACGCGGGCTTATATCAGAGAGAATAGCTCACATTCCGAGCTCCCTGATTGGTTAGTGCCAATGTTTGTTATAGTACATGGAGTTTCCTGAAGTCTTAGAAACAGGCACCAATTCTGCACATTCATTGCTGTACATATCTTCTAGCTAATGTGAACACAAATGGTGTTCTCTTCGAATCCCATCTTCTCTCCGTATATGGGATCATGCTAATAATTCCTGTAAGGGCTTCAAGCGTAGGGCACCCTGCATTGTCTCCAGTGTCAGAATGACGGGGCCATTTTGGCCAGAAAGCTTCATCATCAGGTTCCTGGGACCAGTTCATCTGCATCCTGTACCAAGGGCCAGCAGTTATGTAGGAGCGGAATCTCCTTGAATACCTAGCCCCTGAAATTTTTTACATGAGGAGATGACAGCAACCCGGTTTGTTGGTAGAATATGTGTGCATTTTGTTGGCACCCAACAACCAGTAGCATGGAGTGTTGTGCACGCACTGAAGAGAAGTGTGTTCTAGCTGTCATTTGAGTGGAGGCAGTGGCGGTTCAGACTTTGAAGTCATGGGCAGTTAAAAACAGCTCTATGATTGCGATGTATCCTTTCAAGAGGGATATGAGGCAGCCATCTTGTCGAGTTATCTTGCAGGAGAACTACTTGGAAAATCTCTAGTTGTGAAATGCATCTTCCAACTTGTGAATGCTTTGAGTAGCTCATGAGGTAAATGGATCCAGGACTTTAAGGCACACTTATATATGTATTATGAGTGTTTTACCACTGGCAATAAAGGCTATTTTTGATAGTGGAAATATGTTCCCGCAATGTGCACTTCTCTTTGCCACATATTTAGTCTCGGAAGCTTTGGCTTGTTGGATTTTTTCTTCATTTCAGCTTTGATATTTTTGTAACCCTGTTGTCTTCCCCAGTGAACAGTGATGTAAAGTCACTTCCGCTATCTGATGTCATTTCCTTCTGTTTCCTAATGTTGAATGGATATTACACAGGACAAATATATAACTGCGCAGTAGAGTGGAGGACTGAAAAGGGATGTTGCCGTGTTGATGTGGTGAGGATCAGCTTGGGGTCCTAGGTATGCCTTCAAGCTTGCTTATTTGTTCCTCTCTTAACTCCAGTTTTAGTTTACGGATAGAAAGAGGAGAACCCCCACCTGATAAATAATCACCATCCAACTAACAAGCACCACCTGCCACTCAAAAAGCACTCACTCAGGCCACTCTCTCAGCAATCAGTTCTACATCCTTCAGCTATACTATGTGTTCTCAACATTACTCCATTCACAGGACACTACAGAGGTCTATGCAGGAGACCAGACAGTATTCATGAAGGAGTGGATATTTCATATTTTTGAAAACATTCTTTCAGTTTGCAGTCCACACTGGTAATAATGGAAAGAAACGACACTGCACTAAACTCGTGAAAGGTAGCGGCATGTGGGTGATCCTGTACTGTATTTGTCATTGAAAGTCGAGATATATCGGTTGATACACAATGCACCATTTGGCCCAATTGAAGACTTACTGTCCCAGGGAGTGAACTTTGGGTGATTTTACTTTCTTTAAATGCCAATAGGCTTGAAGTAAAACCAAAAGGCACCTTGTCATTCTCTCCACAGTGTGGTGCTAGACGGAAACCGTGAGGCACATGTGCAAGGATTTGGCCAAACTGAGCGCATGATGACAAATGAGGATGGGTTGACGCTCATCTATGCTTCTACAGGCTTCTTTTGTACAGCACTGGAAGTGAAGGGATTAGGACACTGCCCTCAGGGTGGGCAGAAGTCAAGAGAGTTTGATTCAAACAGAACCACCTCCAATGCCTTTTGGAATTGGCTTTGAGTTTTTATTATACTGGCCCTCATTACGACCCTGGCGTTGGACTATGGTGCTAATAGCACCATGGTCCATGCCGGTAACTTACCGACTCCGCCATGGCGGAATGGGAAATTACCGCCCCATTCCGAGGTTGGTGGGGCAGTAATTCCCCATGCCGCCATGGCCCTTCCCCATTCCCATTTTTGCCCCATAGGGCTCAATGGGAATGGGGAAGGCGCTAAGTACGGTGCCGCAAATTGCGGCACCGTACTTAGCACCAAGGTCCCTTTGCGGGTTGGTTTTTAACGCCTGCAAAAAGCAGGCGTTAAAATCTCCAACCCGCAAAGCGACCTCGTAATCAGGCGTTAAGGGGTTAACGGCGCTGCCACCTTTTACGGCGCCATTAACCCCTTAACGCCAGGGTTGTAATGAGGGCCATTGTGTTGCTTTTGTTTGACTGAAACATAAACATACAAATATGGACTCAGAGCTTGTGTGATTGCAGCAGGAATGTGCCTTATGGCTCGGTGGATATGCCAAATCCATTTTAAGGGCCTCATCATGAGTTTGGCGGTAAACCTTCTTTAAGGGTCCACCAGATCATGGCCTTGGCTGATTTCCCCCCAGCTCTGAGCTGGGGGGAAATCTGCTGAAAATGTGCCGATTTCCGGCGCTATTACCGCCGGCGGGAAATCCACCAGCAGTAATAGCGCGAAAATTCCCCATTGGGCCCAATGGGGAATGAGGAATTTCTGAATGGGCCCAATGGGGAATGGGAACCAACCCCTCCCCCAAACCCGTGATCCCGTGCTATTAGCGCCGGGGGGTTTGAGGTAGCGCTAATAGCCCCAGCGCTAATAGCACCGGCCCTACTGCCAAACTCGTGATGAGGCCCAAAGTAGTTCTGCCAAGGATCAAACTGCACAAGTTCTGAACCCCTTCAGATCTAATGATGTGTTTTAATTCCCTTCTGCACAAACAGTTGCACTTTTTAATTACAGGAGAATTAAAATTACCAAGCTGTTTTATGTATATATCTTAATGTTTTCAGGCCCCATGTTATGCTTATCACAATCACCAGCCTCAACATGTGCAATGAGCTTGCCCAGGTCGTCCAGGTCACAGCGGTCTTTGTGACGCTCACCTCACTTTCTCAGTCCAATTGCCCTCTTGGCTCAGTACAGTATTTACTGTAATTCCTACTAGAGCTGGGGCAATCCCAGGAGCACCAACAGTTTACAGTAGCTGTTGTGTGAATTGTAGGTTGGGTTGCTGTGAGGTCGCAGCAATTCCCTCACAACTTGTTTAATGCATTGCGATGTGATTGATTGACTTGGTGTACCAAGGCTCAGTTTGTGGGAAGACCTCTACATAATCTCCTTATTGAAATCTCTTTAATTGCATTTTGGGTTGGGTTTAGGTGAATTCAAACCCAAGTGCTGCGCCACTCCCTCTCCACAAATTGTTCTCCAGTCTCTCTGCCCATCCACTGGCAGATGCATTGCCATGCAAAAAGGGTCAGCATGTGTGCTGTTTCGTAATACAGACTTGGGGCACCCGGCTGATGGTGTAGAGAGTTTTGTGTTAGACTCCTAAAGGTCTGACCTGTTGTCTCTGTGCGTCTACCAAACGACTGAATCTGCAGCTTTTGGGTGGGCCATTTCTGTCTACCAATATGCAAGCAGCATTTCTGAGCCCCAGATAACTGTAGCTGCAGTAATGACTGTGTATGCATTGCAGCCATAGCAGTTTATTAGTTTATCAGAATACATATCCATTGCATCGGCCACCTCCCACACCCAGCTTGGTAACTTCATCCATGGTATGTATGTATGTATTTTGGTTTTGTATATCGCCAGTAGCCCGTGGGCATAACGGTGCTTTGAGACAAAAACACACAATGAAACACAACACAAACGCAGCCTAGCCTATCCCATGTGTAAGATGCGCCCTTAGCATCCTTACACTCTGTAAGAGAGGAAGTCCGAGAATTCCTACTGGAAGATAAGTGTCTTAAGACGTTTCCTAAAAGCCAAGTGATTTTCCTCCATTCTCAAGGTCTCAGGAAGTCTGTTCCACATTTGAGGAGCCAGAACCACGAAGGCTCTGCCCAGCCCTGATTTTCGTCTGTGTTTGGGAATGACCAGCAGTCCTGTACCCATTGATCTCAGACTTCTTTGTGGCGCGTATGGAACTATAAGTTCTTTAGATAACCTGGGGCCTTACCGTATATGCACTTATGAACGAGCGTAAGAGATTTAAAGCTTATCCTCTCGTCCATTTTTAGCCAATGCAGTGACCTTCTCTGGTCTGTAACATGGTCCCTTCTTTTCTAATTTTTGATCAGTCTGACCGCGTCATTCTGAATCACTTGGCATCTCGCCAGATCTTTCGCGGTAGTACCAATCATCAGAGCATTCCCGTAGTCCAGCCTGGACAGAATGATGGCTCTGGGTATGGTGGCCAGGTTTGTTTCATTCAGGAATGGTTTAACTGCTCTTATTAACTTGAGGTAGTAGGCTGTGTTTTTTAAGAGGTAATTGGTCTGTGCTTCGAATTAACCTCTGCATTGACCATCATTCCCAAAGTTTTGACATGTGCCGAAACTTTTATAATGGCGTCCTTTATCTTAAAAAACTTATATTCGCCTCCTAGATTGTATAGCTGGCGATTTGAGCCGAAAGTCATCAATTCAGTTTTTGCGTTATTCAGGCACATCCAATTGGATTGCATCCATTCATCAATCATGCCATATATTTTCCCTATTGATGCACTATCTTCCTCATGGTTTCCACTCAACTCAACAATGAGCTGTGTGTCGTCTGCGTAGTTTGTAAAAAACACCCCGGCCTTGACCAGGATGCTACACAGAGCCTGCATGTATATATTGAAGAGCATGGGGGACAAGCTTGCCCCCTGTGGAACCCCGAAGAGTATGGGGCAGGAGTCTGAGAACGTATTACCCCAGTGACTCTGTGCCTGGCGGTCTGAGAGAAAAGAAATCAGCCACCTTATTGCTTCTTCTGAGCAACCAACGTTTTCTTTAAGGGCTTTGATGAGAAGCTGGTGATCCACTAGGTCAAAAGCTGCGCTCAAGTCGAGCAGCATTAGCATCCCTATTTTGTTGCCGTCGACCAGACCCAGCATGTGGTTTTGGAGATCTAACATCGCCGTTTCGGTGCTGTGTGATGCTCTGAAACCCGATTGCTGTTGGTGAAGAGCATTTTGTTCTTCCACATACAATTGCAGTTGTTGTGTGGCTAATTTATCTAGAACTTTGAGTACAAAGTTTGAGTTGGTTATAGGGCAAAGATTGGCCGGATCTTTAGGGTCTAAGCCCGCCTTCTTTATTAATGGGGTGATGGTGACCTTTTTTAAGTCCTTCGGAACAACGCCTTCACTGAAAGAGGCATTAACCAGTTCTAGTAGGATTGGGGCAAAGAGTTCTTTGTGTTGCAGGATAATACTAGAGGGCAGAATATTTTCTGTGCACGGAGTGGGGTTCATTTGAGAGAGAGCTTCTAGCAATTTGCCTCAGACACATTTCTCAAAAGTGAAGAGAGCCCCACTCGGCCTAGAGATGTCCTCCATTGGCGTAGTTGACCGCGGTGCCGCTTCTCTGGCTTTCATTATGTTGCACCTAGCTTTGTCAATTTTGGCTGCAAAAGCCTTTAGTACCAGGTTACAGTCCTCCTCAGTAGGTTGAAAAGGCAGTGTGAGTTTTTCTGATTTTTCAATATTCTTCAGGATGTTAAAAAGTTTGTTTGTTTTGTTAGCGGCTTTTTCAATTTCTTCATTGAAGAAATTTTTTTTGGCCATCCTTATCCTATCTCTATATATTTTATCCTTTTGTTTCCAGTTGTTTTTGTTTTCCTCACTTTTTTCCCCTTGCCACTTCCTTTCCAGGGTCCTTTTCTCTCTTTTCAGAGTAGCCAACTCAGCCGAGAACCATTTTTGGTTGTTATTATTTTTCCTCACAAGCCGAGTCTTCAGCGGAGCCTCGCGCTCTACCATATCTGCAATACACGTAGTGTATTTTTCTAGGAGTGTAGTGCAGTTATCTTGTTCCTGAAAGGATAGCCTGATTTTCTCAAGGCATACCTGAATTTGTTCTTTACCCAAATTCTTAAAGTTCCTGCTGCTCAGTTGAACATGAGGATTCTGTTGTGGAGCTTGCGTGTGAAGTGTCACTGTTGATGACACCAAATGGTGGTCGCTCCAGACACATGGCGTGGTTTTACAATCCGTGGTCTGGGTATTAAAAGCACACAGCCAATCCAGCTGGTTCCCCTGTTGGGTGGTCGCCTCGTCATTGATGACTAGGAAATCAAGATTGTTGAGGTTTTTTTCTAGGGTGATGGCACCCTTATCATTTTTATTGCCCCGCCAGAAGTTGAAATCACCGACTACCATGGTCGATGCATTCTTTGTTCTCAGGGTGGCTAGCTGAGAGCATAGTTCACTCCCAAA
The DNA here is from genome assembly GCF_040938575.1 of Ambystoma mexicanum. Taxonomy (NCBI): domain Eukaryota; kingdom Metazoa; phylum Chordata; class Amphibia; order Caudata; family Ambystomatidae; genus Ambystoma; species Ambystoma mexicanum. Next base: position 157,524,080 of record NC_090937.1, read on the forward strand.
GTCCGAGACCAAAGCCGGTGGTCTGTAGACTACCACGAGGTTGAAACAATAATTATAGGCAAATATTAGTTTCAGGTGAATGGATTCGCACCCACTACAACCGAAGTTGGCTTTGAAAAATGTTAAATTGTCTTTGGCAATTATTGCAACCCCACCGCCCCGTCCTTCCTGTCTGTTTTCATTATAAATTATGTATCCATCAGGGATTGCCTGCTCACAGGTAGGCCCAATAGGGTCTTTCATCCAGGTTTCAGTGATGCATAGAATATCGAAGTCATTGTCCGTAATCAGGTCTCTAGTATTAGATGCATGTTTGGTCATGGATCGGGAGTTCAGGAGTCGCACTTTTAGGCTAATACCTTTGTCCTGAGGGCTACCTTGCCAACTTATATTTATCTGGCTTGTTAGTGGGTGCGCCGGGTCTATTGGGCCCTCCATACCTTGTATCCCTAAAATAGTGCTAGTAAATGCAACTAAATTGGAGGTTGTTGGCCTCATACCTGTTGTCTCGAGATGCTCCTGACAGAAGGGTGGCCGAGCAGAGCACCCCGGAGCAAACCGGAGATAACCGGCCCCTACGCGCCGGCGCTTACGCGCCTGCCGTGATATTTAATAGTTGCTAGGACTACAAAAATGCTAGGAAATGTAGTCCTTCCACACCCGGTCTCCACAGTGACAAAAAACAGCTGTCAAGCGGGTCGAGCGTGTGCATACAGCACGAAAGAGGAAGCAAACTTTAAAATTTCGAAATTTCGCCTAAGCTACAGGCAAAATCACGAAAATTAAGCCCTTAACTAACAATTTTCTTAAAATTGAAAACAGAAGATTTTCAAAGCTGACTGAACTGACAAGTCACTGAAATAACCTAAACAGCAACCTAAGTTGTTTAAAAGCAAAATAAAATACAATTTCAATTACAACACAGAGCTAAAATACAAAACTTTAACAACAAGGACACTTGGTGTCATGCCCTCCCCAGCACTTCCGCAATCCCACATGATGTAAGAGTTTGTTGCACTGCATTATGGTGCAGTATATTTAACAACACTAATGTGGGGGTTCCAACTTGTTCTGCAGATACCATATGAGTTACCAATCTGCTTATGTTGCAGAATTACAAGGCCTGCTGATCACATACCAAACCCTCCTACTTGTCCATCCACCAATGGGAGGTGAGTTAGTCCTGTTACCTTTAAAGGTGCAAGTTCGAATGGGCCCTAAGGTAGAACTCATTCTACTAATAGCGCCGGATCAAGGGTTGGGCGATAATGGGTATTCCCCATTCCTCAGTGGGTTCACTGGACCCAATGGGGCATCGCTAATTGCTTCTGAAAATGGGGATTAAGTTGGCGCATTTACTCTGATCTTAGAGCTGGGGGTAAATGCTTCCAGACTTTTGATTGGGCGAACCCTTAAATGCGATGTTAATGGCGTTACTGCCACATTTAAGTGCTACCGCCCAACTCATGATGAGGCCCAATGTCTCTCTCTCTCTCTCTCTCTCTCTCTCTCTCTCTCTCTCTCTCTCTCTCTCAAACACACACACACACACACACACATGCATGCACACACACACACATCTTTGTCTTTGAAAGGAGGACTCTGTGTCTGCACACGCTTCTACTAATGTCAATCGTTTGTGTTTAGCAAAAGCTCCAAAGGTTGTACACAGATGCCTGCAGTACGTGCTTTAACTCACTTAGTTGTTTTTCCAAAGAGGAGGAAGGAAGGTTATATTGATGTGTCATATAATCAGATCATCCTTCTGACATGCTGAAGATATCTTTTTTCAACCCATACTGTAGTTTACTGAATTGAATATGGGAATGGAGGTCACCAGACTTGACATTTTGAAGTTGATGAAATGAATACAACTGAGTCCTTCATGCCTGTATATTATACTGTAGGTGTTATTATTATGCTGTATAATAGGCATAACCTTTTTCATTTCACGTAGAAGGCTGATTAGAGATGTCGTTCAAAACACACCACAGTCCTCAGGTCTCATGTTCAAACCCTATTTAATGATGTCATTTGACGTAACCATTTTATATCTCCCGACAGGCCTACATCCAATGCACCTTATTGCCATGCACCCTTAGAAATGAAGAGTTTTTTAATGTGTTTTATAATTGAGGATATTGATTCATACTGCTACTACAAACAAATATGTACAGTTAATGGAGGCATGCGTGCTGCAATGAGTGCACAATCACCTGGGGGTAGTACTGCTGTGGGGAGTGATTGTGGTGTACATGGGAGAGTGGTGTGTTGTCTCGAGATGGGTGTGGGAGACAGGAGATGAAGCAGGGGAGTGAGGGCATAAATGCTGCTAGTGGATTTTGGCAGAACATCTCAAATAAAGTGTTGATCTTGTCCTCTATGCGCTGGGAGTGATCCCCCATGAAGCATGCATGCACAACATTTAGTATGGTGGTTCTCAGAATAAAGGGACAGGATGCCTTGTTAGTTGTTAGATCTCAATGTGTCCCTCGTTGCACCGTTCCCATCCTCATCTCAGCATCTAAGAAATGAAAGGTGTATATTGTTCCTGGCCCATACCTGCCCATCATCGATGTACAGCAAATGTGAGAAACGTTATTCACTCAGACAGTCATTTAGACCCTATCCTGATGACGTGGTCGAAGAGATACATTTGCAATCGATGGAGCAAGTAGGCTGACTGTAACCATGCAAAAAGCTGATGATATAACAATCACAACTGGGACCATGACCTAGATGCGTTAGGCATGAAGCACATATGCATTCCTGTATGAAGCTACGCAGGCACTTAGGCCACACTGCTCTTAGACACGAAGAACATGCTTATGACCCACTTATGCCTTCTGGTATGTTGGACACACCTTTGCTATGCAGTAACCGCAGGTTGTACAAGAATACATATGAACTGCTTGCTGACGCTAAAATGCAACTAACATGAATAGCCATGTGAATAAAGATGGAAGCCACAGCCGCATTGAAATGAATGGAAGACACTGAAGGGCTCGAGAATACAGAGAGAGGCCTGACATGCTGATTTTGCTGATATGTACAGACCAGGCTGTCAGTGCAGCTATTGTGCACAGCCTTGCCAAGAACACTGAGGTAGAGAAAGTTTAAAATTAACAGAAGAGTTAGGACACTTGCTTGTGCATAGCCTGAAAATCCTCATAATTCATGCAGGAAAATGTGCGGTCCCTACACACGTGACTTGAACCTGGAAGTCAAAGCCTATTCATTTCAGCCAGTCGTACACCGCCATTCCCATCCAACTGAAGGCAAGATGATACAAAAGTAATACCAGGTTGAAAGCTTAATGTTCTGTCTCAAGGCCTAGAGTATAAGAGATGGTAACTTGTTGGGTACAAGCAGAACATTCGTGGCTGTTCCCACTACCTTGAACAGTTGCTCATGGGCTGGTAACTTTCCAAGGTGCGAAGGCTGAAACGACCCTTGCTGACCAACCCCTACCCACCTTTTGTGCTAGCTCACACTTTGTTGCAAGGCCCAATGATAGCAGGCCAACCTGACATACCTGGAGTTGTAACACTTTAGAAGGTGGTCACAGGAGGAGCCACCAGATACAGCCTAGCCAAAGAGGTTACTAACCCCATATGCATCTTATGTGTTGTCTACCTCACTAACCAATAACATGTTACCTTTAGTTTTTGCTATGTATCATTTATTTTGTGATGACACAATGCCTTAATAGATCATGACAACCCTGAGAATGACGAGAAAGTATTGGAGAATGATGTGTGGTCAATAACTTGATCTCTGCATCAAAAGCTTTCAATAAAAGCATTGGAGAATTATGCGTTGTCAATAACTTGATCTCTGCATCAAAAGCTTTCAATAAACAGTAAGATTTGTCACATTTTTGGACTCTTCCATTTTTGAGTGTGGGGGATTTCTCCAGGCCCAATTCCTCTTGCTTGTAATAGGGGATATTAACAATCCTTCGCTTGACTTCAGGTGATAGCAGAGGACGGTCGCTAAGACCCCCGGTGGGAATACCATTTTTACTCGCCACGTGCCCGAAGGGATGCATCACGACCTGCGAGGACCGGACTACTGAACACGTGTGGAAACTGAGACTGTCATCAGTTGCTCCCTTGGAGAAATTCCTGCCCGCTCCACGTCGGATGTCGAGCAGACCAGAGGAAAGAGTGGCAGATTGTGGGAGTCACGTGGGGCGTTAGCGGATCCACAGAGTGTGAACATGAATCCAACAATTTGACAAATATTCGGAGGTTGTTGTTTTGTGGTTTGTTTTAATGTTATTTGTGAAAGATTCCCTATTTCCGAGTGGCAGTTAGCTTACGGATGGCAAGATGACTCCCTGTGGCTAGGCGACTATCTTAGGTTGCTGAAGGTAGTACCTTATTGATGTTACATAAAAAATAAAAAATAAAAAAAAACAGATTAAACGTTATCCTATGATATTTTTGGTGTAGAAGAAGGATCACGCCCCTGAGGGGACACTTTTAAGAGATGGATTCCACTGTGAATGGAAAAAGCAAGAAGACGGACGTATTTGTGGAGTTTTTGTATTGTGGTGTTTTTGTGTATTATGGGGTTTAAGAGTGCGCTCAGATATTTGAATATCTAAATTGTTTTACATGCTCAGTGGTTGGTGATGTCACGTAAGGGTTGTTAATAGGATATAGTGCATTGAGACAAAGGTGACGGCCCACAGTGGGCACAGTGTTGTTGCTGAAGCAAAATGGAAAAGGCGTTGTTATGTAGCAGAACAAACTAGTGGTGAAGCTTTTTACAAAACAAGAAGGTTGTCGTACCATTTGGGTGAGGCTCGGAGAGCAACTGGAGAGTTGTGGCTTGGCCATTGAAGGTGGAGACTAAAGTGTGGGTAGTGTGTGGAAAACACACTTGCTGTTGGTGAGCTGCAGAGGATAGTGAAACAAACTGGAGGCTGTGTTTTGGAGAAGTTGACGAATTGTTGACAATAATTGCCAGTCAGAGAGTGACATGCCACCATGGGGTACACATCCCTTAAGCACTTGTACAAGTCCCTTCCACGGTATCAGGACAAAATATGCAAGTATAGCGCCAAATGATCTCACCATATAGAGGGAAAAATGGTGACTCCATGGCCACGGGAAGGTAGTCTTTCAAAATCTGTGCTGCAACACCTGACCACTTATTTACATGCTGCATGTAAGAGAAAGAAATTAAGTAGCAGATTAGCAATATTGGAGTTATGGAAGATGTTTGAGGACAAAGAAGTGGACCCACCCAAGAGAAAATGGATGGTTAGCCAGCATGATGTTGGGGACGGAGCGCCCACATCTCCTCCTCCTCCTCCTTAAACGGATGACCTGCCGACAGGAAGCCTGGGACTTTACCCCTTGAAGGAGTTAAAAGCAGCAGCAGGGTGCACTAATCCTGTTTATGCACCTCGTGCGTATTGCAGCAAAGACACACTTAGTGGCGCTAAGCTGGCAAATAAGAAAACATGGGTTATGATTGATGAACGCAAAGAGCACAGCGACCTGAAAGTAAAGTTGACTAGGGGCAACAAAGTGACTCAGTGATGCAAAGGGGACAACGAGATGACAGTCCTGTTGAATTAGTGGGTGGGAGGACAGATATTGCTTAAATTAGATGGAAGGAGTGTAATGGAGCCCAGAGACACTGTGGAGGAAGCTAAGAAATAAAGGGAAAAGGAGAAAGCGGAAGAGGGCAGATAATGGAGAAAGTAAAGAGAAGAGAAGAAGAAACAGGAACAGTTGAGAAAGGAGGCAGAGAAAGTAGAAGAGAAGGAGAGCGAGGAACGGAAAAAGAGGAGGAGACAGAAAGAAATATAGGAGACGATGAAAAAGACTGGGGAAGAAAAGGAGATGCAGTTGCAATTGAAGAGAGAGAAAAAGAAAATAGAGATCAAGAGACTTGCTAAAGAATGTCAATGGAGAAAGGAAGACGAGAGAGACAAAAGACAGGAGCGAGAGAGAGAGAAGTAGGGAGAGACATCTCAAGGAGGTAGAAGACATAATGACGGGGTCCAAACTTTTAGCTGACGAAAAGGAAGCAGCAATATGAAGAAGGATCAGGATACTGTATAGGAGAAGTGCGTATTGCACTTCTGCCCCTGAGGAAAGTAGGAGTGTAGCATGGTCTCCACTGAGTGGGGGAGTGACTCACTGGGCAGAGCAGTGGGTAGACGACAGAGGAAAAGCAGTTCAAAGGAGGCTTCACTTTGAGGGCGAAGGTGGTGAAGACCGTGATGACAGTTTGGGGACAATGGAGTCAGATGATGAAGTAGGGGAGAGCAATGACGACAAAGGGAGGCATCCATTTTGCCCCTCCCAGGGAGTAAGCCTGAGCGGGAGACACTGTGGGACGAAGAGGAGGATACAGAAAGGGAAAAATGCGGACCACAGCAACGCCTTGAGCGCTCCAAAGGCAGATCACATAGCGCAGACAAAGTTACTCCATATGCACAGAGGTTAATAGCCTTACGAGGACAGAGAAGAACTAGCATGACTAGAGCCTTTACCATTATGAAAGACATAGGGAAATATGACAGAGGTGTGGGGCTGATGCAGTCTCCACTGCTAGAAAAGGGTGGTGGACGACCACAATATATACTGTGGCAATAGATGGACAAAGATAATTTGAGGTGTAAGTTACCATTGTTGACCTCCGGAGCGGGGAAATAGATTTATGAACTAGAGAGACTCTGACAGCAGGGATGACACTGGCAGTGGATGCCATGAAGAGCTTACTCTCTGATATTCTTGGGGAGGTAGCTGACAATGTTCGGAAACAGGCAGGATATCCTGGAGTGAAAGCACAGAACACAGCGCATGATGGGGTGCCATTCAAAAACTGCAGAGCAGCCGTAGGGCAAGCTCTGATGGTACAGTACCCAGACACATATGACAAAAGCACAATTAAGGCATGCAAAATGCGTGAGGATGAAGACCCACTTCACTATATACAGGTGAAACAAGAGCATTGGCTTCTCGAGACGTGTGACCCATGGGATAAAACTGTGGGTTTATTTGACCACATACTAAACCAGGGGTTACCAGAGCAGGAACAGAGGCAATTGAAAAAATGTGGTGGGGATGGAGGGGAAGCCATGGTCAGAAATTCATTTGACTATAGTACATTATTGTCGGCTAATGCAGAACGCGAGAAAGAAACGTGAGAAAAGAGAACGCGAAGAAGCTAAGTTGGTTCAGAAAAAATGGACTAAATATACAATGAAAGGGTTGATGTTGATGAGCAGAGAGGGAGTGGTCTCCCAGAACACGCAGAATCATCAGAAAAATCGCAGGGGGGTGTTTTGAAGGAAGGGGGGATACTAACTATTGGCTGTGGGGAAGAGATGGTGTACCCGTGGGCAGAGGAGCAGGGTACCCAGCGCAGCAAGGTGGAGTTGGGTTTACCGGGGGACATCCAAGACCTATGGGAGGTCCAACACAGTGCTGGACATGTGGAAAGATAGGCCACATATCCCGAGTGTGCACAAGCAGAAGGTGAATGCAACAGAATGGGGGGGTGAGATACCCGCCAACATACAGTGCAAAGCAAACGGACTGTTATGCCCAAGATCCCATGCAGACGCAGACATATGCACTGCAAATAGCACCAGTGCAACATGCACCAGCCCAGTGGCAACAGCCCATGATGTATACATCGCAGGAACAGCTGTACACACAGCCGCCACAGCAGCATTGGAAGCACTGGCGCAGCAGAACGCTGTATCCACGGGTCATACAGATGCCACAATGCAGACTCCCATACAGAGACTATGGGGAGTGACCGTAGTGGGAGATAATCCTTTCACTGGGACAGGGATGACTATATACCCACAATAGGAAAGCCGACCCAAAAAGGAACCCAGTGTAGGGGTAACCATAGGTGACAAGACTTTCTCCTTTCTTGCAGATACAGGGTTGACCAGATCCTGTATTAGGGAGGGGAGATACCCTATGTCAGGCATTGCCATGAATGCTCAAGGTTTCCCTGGGGCCACTGATTTGGTTCCTTTCACTGACAAACTGCCCATTTCCATAGGTGAGCATGACTTTACTATGCCACTATTATTTTGCTGACAGACACCAGTTAACATATTGAAAGGGACATGATGAGCAAACTCAACATGACCATCCCATTCACTGAGCAAGGGATAGTGTGCTCTAACCCAGGAATTCACTACATGAATTCACAAGAGTTTATTCATGCAGACTGTACAGAGGGGGTACCCCTGGATCCCAAGGTATTTCACTATGGGGTGGGAGTGCTGTTAGCATGGCTTCCAGCGATACAGGGCAAGCTGCCTTGCTTACCCAACAAAATCTTGGTTAGACCACAGATTCCCTTAGACAAGGAAGAAGGACATGAGTTTCCACTAGAGTTGGAGACAGTTATAGTAATAGACGAAAGAATAGGCCCTAATGAAAAAGGCACAAGACATTTCTTGAGGAAGACCTAGTACAGGTACTAAGCACATTATGGACCAAGAACATTATGATGTTGGCCTATCAAAAGGGGTCAGAGTTGTTAGAATTAAGCTCAAGCTAGGGGTGATCTTACCAAGGCCAAAGCAATACCCTTTATCTAGGGAAGCAGACAAAGGTATTTTGAGACAATTTCCACACTAGTGCAGAAGGGAATTGTGGTGCCATCAGAATCTCAATGTAACACAGCTGTGTACCCAGTGAAGAAGGCAACAGGGTGATCGTGTTATTTTTTCAGTATTTGCACCCTTTGTACAATATTGTTGAAGCAGATTTTCCTTTAGTTCCCAATCCAGCAGCAACACTGTGTAGTATTCCACCGGAAGCCACTCATTTTATGCTGATAGTCTTTAAGAACGCTTTCTTCTTTATCCCGCTTCATGAACAATCACAGGAACTGATGTCATTTCTATATAGAAATAAAAAGTGGAAACTTCCTCAGGGGTACTGTGAATCCCCTTACATATTCAATAGGGTCCTCCAAATGGACCTGAGGTAATGTACATTTGGACAGCACAGTCATTCAGTACGCAGACAGCATTTTGATATGTAACAGGTCAGAAGAGTAGTGGCAAAATGACTCAGTACAGTTGTTGACAGTCTTTGCAGAAAAGGGTTACAAGTTTGACAAGACAAAACTACAGTACTGCCAGAGGGAGGTTTTATATATCAGACAGCTAATATCGCAGGAAGGCAAGAAGGTGACTCCCGAAAGAGCAGAGGCGATTTTTAGAATGACGCCACCAAAGAATGTGAGGGAAATGCAGCAATTCTTAGGTCTCTGCATTTATTGCAGTGCCTGGGTGTGCGACTACAGTGCATGCACTAGACCTCTTTTAAACAGCGTCAAGGAGGCCCCGAGGGGGGATGGCAAACTAACATGGACAGCAGAGATGACAGAAGCATTCAAGGAACTAAAAGGGGCAATATGCATAGCCCAAGTGTTGGGGATTCCTGACTACTGTGCAGAATTGCATTTGTTTTCACACACCAATGGAGTAGTGATGACGGCAGTGCTCACACAGAAAACTACCCTAGGGCACAAACTGATAGCTTAATACAGTGGGCATTTAGATCCAGTGATGAGAGGTCATTATCTTTGCTAACAAGGATTTGCTGCTGCGGAAATTGCAGTAGAGAAATCAACAAGTGCCCGATGGGATGTAGCACAACTTCGTAAGTGGAGCATGCCCTTTTTGACATTCTTGAAAAGCCTAAGAGCACATTGACCACACAGAGAGAATCTGCATATGAGGTGATTATCTTGAATCTGGCAATAAAGGTAGTGAGATATAGAATTGTAAACCCAGCAACATTCATAGCAGAACCAGTTGAAGGTGACTATGTACACAACTGTACCACATACACAGAATATTATGACATCCCTAGAGCAAGGGAGAATGCCCTCGGAGGAGGAGAGGTACTCTCTTATTGAGGGGTCCTCAACTATTGGCCAAACAACAGGAGAAAGACATACTGCAGTTGTAAATCTAAAACATAATGGGAGATTTAAAGTAGTGGGGAGCGCAAGATTACCCTTGCCTTTTTTAGCACAAACAGAAGAATTGGTCGCACTCATAATAGCAGTGTATTGTGACTCTGCCTACGTGACGTCAACAGTACATGCAGGACTGTCACATTGGAAAAGGAGGGGCTTTGGATGTGATGACGGTACACCAGTGCAGCACGGCCCCCTTTTGGGCAGGCTCATAGATGGGCTGCAGTTCCCATCATCCATCATGGTGGTGAAATTCCAAGCACACACGAGGGGGGAGGACATGGTTTCCCTCAACAACGAAGCTGCAGATGCAGAAGCAAATTGAGCAGCATATTTCACAGAGATAAATGAGTTTGACACTCCACCTAATAAACCCATGCAAATGCTCAGCATTATGTTACAATAAGGATATGGTTCATTGCCCATTACCCAAATAATAGAATTCCAGGGACGAGCACCAGCAGAGGAGAAAGAGTTGTGGATAAAGAGAGGGTGTTTGATATCTCCCACAGAAGCAATGTGGCAACAGGCGAGCACTGAAAAGATAGTTATTCCCTTTGCATTATTGCAGATTGTGCTCACCCAGCTGCACTATCCGTCCCACCTTAGGAAAGATGTTCTTGCAGGACATATAGCTGAAGATTGGTTCTATCCCAATTTAGCTGAATATATTGTCATCTTTATTCACTGCGGTTCAAATGTTATGCATACCGTGAGGTGCAATACCTCACCCTAAAGAGCCTTTCCAACACCTCCACACATAGATCACATGGATATGATCCAAAATTGTAAAGGGCTACAGGTATATGCTTGTAGTCCTATTCCCATTTTCTCACACCCCTGTGCCTTCAGTGCAGTGAAATTCCTCATCAGAGAGGTGTTCTCACGGTGGTGGGTGTGCGAGGTCCTACGATCAGACACCGGACCTCACTTCGTAATTGAAGTATTTGAGCAAATCACAACCCTCCTGGAGATTAAGCACAAGTTTTCCTGTGCTTATCACCCACAAGCGAATGAAATTTGTGAATGTCTCAATGGCCTGCTCTAAGTAAAAATTGCTCAAATAAAAATAACACTGAAAAATTGGTGATTCCATTGCCTGCCCTTAGCATTATTCACATTACACAATCAGCCTGCATCTTGCCACCATATAACTCCACATGAGTTGGTGACAGGATGACGCATGCGCCTCCCACCTGCTCCTCCCACTAGAGTGCTAAATGATTCCCATAATGTTGCGACTGTTTTTGGTAATGAAATGCATGAATTAATATCTGGCTTCAATGAAGGCTAGTGCTTCTTTTATCGCTCAACAGCTGAAGACGACGCGGGGGGTCGAAGGATGATGAAGATAACACACAAGTAGAACAATCTGAAATGCTCACCACTTTATCCCGGGGACCAAGTCCTTTTGAAAGAAAATGTACTCAGAGCTTGGCACAAGCCACATTTTGAGGGTCCCTTTGAGGGTCCGTTCACCATAGAGCAAGCAACAGACAAGGCTTGTAAATTAATAAGGAAAAAGGCATGGAATTATTGGAGTGACGTCAAGCCATGCCGAGGTGAGAACCCCATTTGCCCAACATGTAGATGATACACAAGAAGAAGAAGAAGAAGAAGAAGAAGAAGAAGAAGAAGAAGAAGAAGAAGAAGAGGAAGAAGAAGAAGAAGAGGAACAGTGACAGATTCAAACACATTCCAGGACCAAAGTTAGACTTGAACCTACAGAATGCTAGTTTAGGCACAGTGTCTTTTCTTACACTAGGTAATCCCTGCACGTCCGTGAACTGAATTTCAACAAGTAATTCTACACTTGCACTATTAAAGAAAAGCACCCTATGAGCTCAAAAGCAACACAGAGCAGATGTTTGTTTATGCCTTCCTTGTTTACATTGCACACAGTTATCCAAAAAGTAATGTGCCTATTATTGCTTTCTTAAAAAACATAAGGTTCTGTACATCTTTGAAATACTTTTTAATTGTAGCATTATCACAGTACTATCATAGAAGAGCCGGACTGTCTTAACAATGATGATATCAAAGGTTATGAGTTTTGGTAAATGTTTGTGCTGAGTTCATAGACAATGTCAAGAGCGTACCTGTATGCAAACTATGGATACAGCAGCAAGAGTTATTGTGCTGACATGTTTTGCATTCTGCTGTCTCTACCTCTTTGCCCTCCTTGCCCTACCAAGAGAAGCATTGTATTACACACATTTTGAAGAGTTTGCGAACACCACCCCTATTGCCATTGTTACAAAAGTTATTCCTGAGCTAATTACCAGTGCTGCCCATGGAGTATAAAGACTTAAGAGACGCGCAAACACTGACTATGAGCATGTAAATGCATACTTAGCCGATTCGGACCACGTCACCAATAATATGTGGTACCCCCACATGCAAAAGGTGGGGAGATAAACCACAAAGGAGAGCTGCTATGTGTGCTCTCTAATCCCCCATGCCATGGTTGCCTCCAGAACATTTATGGTAAAAGAAATTCCAGCAGCCAGAGCACAATGCCTTGTGCACTTAGTGCTCTGCACCACAAGGGGGCATTTTCAAGGAAGATGGACCACGCTGCGATTGATGTCACAAAAGACATACCCATATGAAAATAGCTACATCAAGACTCAAGCAATGATGGATGATTACTGGAGCTCAGACAAAATGATACAGTATATACTGGATGACCCAAACAAAGGGGAAGCCAGAGTATTAACCCAAATGGAATTTCAATGCCTGAAAACAGGGGAAAAGGAGACAGGAGGACTGCCAGGTTGCTGGGAGAGACCTAAACCACTGGTGTATGAACATGTGTTCACAGGAGAAGGATGGATGGAGGGGATGATGGGGTGCAAAGCATAGGCACTCCTGACAGTTCCAGTAGTAGTGGTACAGAAGGAAAATTATGACTGACTCAAAGAATGGGCGGTGAGCACCACACTACATGGGTTGAGAATGAAGCAGGCCCTTTGTCAATTATTCCAATTGAGAATGCTTCCCTGTGTTTCCAGAACAATGGTCCATTGAAGGTTGGGGCAGAAGAAAGGATGTAAACCAACATCGAAGAAACTGGGTATGAAAGTCAGTACCGAAGTAATAATGGACCACTACTGGGCCTGTGGCTCCAAAGCTTACATGCAACTACCACCACACCGGGGAGGGATATGCTCGTTAGTACAGCTAAATACACCAGCTGTAGTAGTGCCTCAGAAATACATGCACATGGATGGGTTCCCCAAAATGGATAGACACCAAAGAAAAAGAAGATATTTGGGGCTAACAAGAGTGAAAAGAGGAAACTATGTCTCATCCAAAATGGAAGAAGCTCTTGATTCAATTCCACCAAAACATAGGCTGTTCAGCAGAATGTAAATGTTTTTCCCTTCAGTTGTTCTAGGGGTCCAGGCTTACACAAACACAACATGGCTCCAAATTACACAATGGGAACTGTTGCAGATGATCAATTTGCTGGTTAAGGGGTTCAACGCAATCAAAGAAGAATTGAAAGCTGTCAGACTCATGACCCTCCAGAATAGATCTGTTTTGTATTTCCTCACAGCCATGGGAGGCGGCGTGTGCACACAGATCAGCCCATCTTGCTGCACATGCGTGCCCTCCCACAATGGAGAAAATGGAGCCCTCACTGATGCAATCATACAATTATCAGACCTACATGTCAAGATGGAAGACATAACAAGCCTGGCAGGGGAAGATGAAGGTTGGCTGGCATATACCGTTTCCTGGATACCATCATGGATGGCCAATGAACTGAAGGTACTGGTAGCTGCCTTAGTGATAGTACTACTGGCATTCTGTGTCATCATAGTAGCAATAACCCAGTGCAATAAGACTACAAAGAAGACCATAGGGATGACAAAATTACTGGATGTAGAGACAAAGGCAAATATTACTGGATGTAGAGACACAGACTTTTGAAGAACTACAGTCTCGCTTGAAGCAATGTCTCCTTTTCACTCCAGGTACAAAGTTCTCATATATGCCAGATCCACATAACTACATTGGACATTGGTGTGAGGAATTCAACCATCCGCACAGTGGGTGTGCGCTCACCTGGACTTTTTTGAAATTTTATATGAAATTGAATGATGGTAGATCAATTCTGGAAAATGTGTGGGGCTAATCCGTACACAGTTTCCTATGCTCACTACACGACATACACATAAACCTTTGTACTCCGGGTGGACACAGCCTACAGGTGCAGTCCTCCCTGTCATATTTAGTTGGGATCTGACATGTGGTGTACATGATGCATATCAGAAGGGGCAGGGCCAAAAGCGTCCTCCTGCAATGGCCAGCCTAATTGACTAACAAAGGCTCAATTGATCCGCCCTGTCTGTTTGTTTATCCTCTTCAGATGGTGGCAGCAATTAACATAACTAACATACAAATAGAGTATACTTCAAACAGGCCCACCTGGGGTCTGGCTGCAGGACTAACAAAGGAGACAGGATACCCCAACAACCTTTGATATACACTGTGTCAACCTGAAGCCAGCTCCCACCTCTCAGTATCAAGAGCAGTGCCTTGTCATGTCTGGGACTTTGTGTTTACAGTAGGCAACACCTGCAGGTGGACCCCATTCATAAGGTACGAGAATGTGGTTTCCAGGGGCAGAAAGTCTGTTCTCGCCACAGCTTCAAGGGAGACCTGCAACTTTAATCAGGAAGCACAGAGAACTTGATTATCCAGAGAGACACTTAGATCCACAACAGACAGGAAGATGGCCAGGTCTTAGTATTACATGTTTTTACCCCGTCACTGTTTCTGTTGCAAAGCACTCTGGTTATGACCTCATGCATACAGGAGATTGTTGGTGGGGACCCAGGATTGGTTCATTAAGGTAGGCTTAGCCTACACCAATCACTGTGGCCCATGTGGCTTTAAAAGAGGGCTGAACCCCTCTTTTGGGATGATCATCTGAAGGTACAGTCTCCCTTATATCTTCTGCCAGTGAAGGAAGGCCAGGACCTCCAAGAGGGAAGAAAGATCCCTCCCCTAAACATCTCAGAGGGAACAGAGGGAGATACTGAATCCAGAAGGCGCTCCAGCAGCTCCAGAACCAGTACCCAGCCAGCACACAGCATGCCTTGCTAGGCTCTGCAAGCAAGATTCCTAGGTGGGAAGTGCCAGAGTCTCTGAACCAAACCAAGGACAAGGCTGTTGGCTGCAACATTCTCCTCAGCTTTGGGCCATCCGCCTAAAAGGACGAGACGAGCCCAATGAAGACGTTATAAAGAGTACCAGCATTCACCTTAAAGCACATTTTTGAACCAGTCGAGACCCTCGAGCTGCAACCAACTGCACCGCTGAGTGTTATCACGCTGCAGTAGCTAACGTCATCCGAGACGCCTATACCAGTGCTTCAGACCCACCAACTAGCACTGAGACAACGATTCTTGACCCTGATCCGCCTTGTAGGCCAGCCTGCAGCCATCCGTCGAACCTCGTTCGCCAACTGCCTGTCGCTTGATACCCGCAGCTGGTTCCCATCTTGAACTCTGTCACAGGAGCTGCAAAGCACCCTGAAACAGACTTGACCCTGCCGAGCACCAAGAACATCTACAAGCACAAGGTACATTGGCCCTCATTACGACCCTGGCGGAAATCGAAAAACGATGGCGGAAATGTAATACCGCCATCGAATACTGCTCGGTGCGATTATGACCCGTCACCGTAAAGTACGATGCCATTAGCGACACCGTAGTGAACGCCAACGCTAACTGCGCCAAGTACGCGCACGCGCGCCATGCAAAACCGTAATTACCACCATGGCGCAACGGTACGCGAATTCTGACCCTAGCGGACATTTACTTAATGCCATCAAGCATGGCGGAAAGTACCATTCCGCCATGGTGAGAATTACGGCATCGTGAACCAACCGTAAATGGCCCTACTGAGTGCCTGTACACCACTCCCTGGCCACATTGCACAACTCCTCGTAGGTGCAATGAAGTTACACAATGCAACCAGTGAAATGTACAAGTCACCCATGCATGCCAACGAACAAATGAATGTAGGGGCTCCAAGTGCCTTGTGAGTGGCCATCCATATTTGGCATGTCACCATTGCCGTACTGATGCAGCACAGGCATGTGAAGGTCCAAGTACAGCAATATGAACTGAAATATGAGACAAAACAACAACAGGCCCCCATCGCTTGACACCAGTGTAAGGCAACATTCAAAGCAGTATCCTGAGGGAGACTGCACCAGCCCTGTACTCCTGCCAGTAAACAAACCAACCATCAGCATAAGCATGTACCACACAAGTTGGCAGAGTGACTGAGCAGCCAGGCTCATCTCAAGAGGGGCCAATGGGAGCTGCAGGGCACAGATGGCACGAATACAGAAGCAATTCCAATGGACATGACCTCAGTCTCCCTCCAAGAAACGCACGCAAACACAGGCACCTGTGACCAGCCATTTACTGATAATCACATCATTCCACCAATCCACCTGGCTGACCGGCATCTGTTACACAAAAGCTAATCCCCCGCCCCTGAGCATGACATCATTAAAACAGTCATAATGGCAGCCCCTATCCCTGACCTTACTGGGCTTCGTAGGCAAACGCGGCCAGTACAGTACCACGCAACTATACTCAGAAGCCGGAACCCAATGCAGATCTTCTCACAATACATCGCTCCACAAATAGGAATATGCCACATTACTTGCAAAGAATAACGCTACACGGTTAATATCAGAATCAAAATTTAATGCACATCAAATTCACCAAGGCCATACAGCTATTAGATCATAAACTCCAAAATATTTTTCATTACTGTGGGCTGCATCCGCAATAAATGACCAGCTTCTTCTTGTGTGACGCCCTGTTCCTTCATGGTACACAGGGGCTACATTCACGTTCAATAAGGCAACATGGAAGCGCCTAGAACCGCAGGGCCGTCCCATTAGGTAGGCACTAGTCCAGCTGAAAGGTTGATATGTTGCTCCTAGCCACTAGTACTGCGTAAGGGCATGTGGCCCATTGGCGATCGTCCCATAAGATCGTAATGGTGCTCCGCTGATTAACTCGAAGCAGCAGGTGTCGGGAGTAAAAGCCATCTGCAGGAGTGGCATACAGATGGCAGCGGCAAAAGGGGAGGAGATACCTGTCACCCAAATTAAATGAAAAAGAATAGTATGGGCATCAGAACTTAATTTGTATTACTCACTTCAATGATCACACTAAATCTACAGCCATATGCATGCTAGCCCACTCAAAAGGATTATTTCCACCCAAAAATCACTTGCGAATCATAACTATATAAATCGAGGTGAAAACACTATTACAAACAAGTGTTTGTGTGCATGCGTCTGTTAAAACAGAATCCATTAGATGGGAATAGTAACGTGCATAGACAAAAGTGTTTGAAGGCGCGTCGAGACAGGGAGGGTTCAACAAGGGCAGATAGACGATGGTCCCACTATGGCAGCTCTGCATCACATAGCGCAGGGGAAGGGGATAGATTCCAAAAAGCCATGTACATGGCAAACTCTCAATTAAATCATCTGTCCATGCATCCATACATCATTCCCTCATCCCGGTATAAAAACGCCTGATTATTTACTCACATAACATTTGAAATTTCCATTGAGTCTGTGCGTAATGCAGTCTGCAAAATCCACTGTGCTCCAGCCCGGAATTCTAGTGTTGTGAAGTAACATGTATTTGGGAACGTCCTGCCTTATCGTCCACTACGCTATTGCGCATCCCATACTATTCATATCAATCATTGCATTCTCGCCATGGCCCCTGTCCCAAGGACATCAAACAATAGAACGTTATATTTGCAGTCAGACCTGTGGGCGTCCCCTCGCCGCTAGCTGAAAACCGAAAGCGCTGTCCTTCGAATTCCTCATTTGCAACATCACGTCGAAAAGGCATCTGTGACCGCTTGAAATCACAAATTCATCCATGTAGTGCGGCAGTGTGTGAAAATGGCAACTGGCTTCACTCACAAATGGGACGCCCCGCCCGTCGGTGAACCTCGGTACAGTGCTGCATGAGGGTCCACCGTTAATCGAGTACTACATTCCACTGACCCTTCACAAGTTTGTTCGCGACTGCAAAGATAGTATATGAAACAATGGGACCATAGCAGAATGAACATATAAACCAATATTTCACTGCCATCGGGATTAAATACATGATTGTAATAGCAAGATGCCATGCGTCAAATTGCAGCGTTGTGTGCGGGACGTGCTCGCCCAAAGGGGATTGCAGCTGGCACAGGTGGAATGAATCACCACAGGTGGAGGCTATACAGCCTGAAAACACATAAATTGCACACCCAACCCCCTCCCACAACCACACCCACTCCAAAATGCTACCGGCAGGACTAGCGATGTTGGCTCTGGTGGACCTGATAGCACTGCAAGTACTCCAACTTCAAGAAGAAGACGAACACCAACTACTACAACAACCGGCCGCACAGAGGAGACGCAGGAGGAGGAGGAGGGCAAGGCAGGGCCAGCAAGGCCCACCAGCACAGCCACTACCACCACGCAGGCAGCCCGCAATCCCACGCCTCCGAGCTCATCCGTTCTGCCTCACTGCTGAGCAGATCCACACCCTCTACCGTTTGGACCGGGACACCATAACCGCCATTGTGGACATGACACACGCTGACCTTGTCAGCATGATAGATAGCCCAACCGCCATCCCACCCCTACTGAAGGTGGTGTCTGTACTCCACTTCCTGGCCACAGGCACCTACCAGCACACAGTCGGACAGTTGCATGGCATTTCACAGCCACTGTTGTCACGGACACTATTGCAAGTGCTCGATGCCCTCCTGAAGCACGCAGACGACTACATCTCTTTACCACGCTCGGAGCAGGAGATTACAAACACAAAAGTGGGATTCCATGCACTTGCCGGCATACCGGGTTGCATTGGTGCCATCGACTGCACCCATGTGGAATTGGTTGTCCCACATGCCATGGAGGTCCAGTACCGCAACCGGAAACAATATCATTCTCTTAATGTACAAATGGTGTGTGACTCCAACAGGATCTTTACACATTGTTGTGCCCGATTTCCTGGATCAACCCATGATTCTATGGTCTTGAGGAACTCTACAATACCACGCTACATGGAGCGACACGCAGGGAACAGATCCTGGCTACTCGGTGAGTCTCATTTCATGCATGATAATGTGGGGTATGTGATGCGGCATGAC
Organism: Ambystoma mexicanum; assembly: GCF_040938575.1. Lineage (NCBI taxonomy): Eukaryota > Metazoa > Chordata > Amphibia > Caudata > Ambystomatidae > Ambystoma > Ambystoma mexicanum. The sequence goes on from NC_090937.1 coordinate 157,543,274, forward strand.
CTGGCAGGAAGGGGGGGGATGCGTACGTAGCAATGTCATTCCACAAACATCCTTTATTGTCCACATACAGGTGATGCCGGGTATCCACTGAAGAGATGGCTCCTTACACCACTCCGGAACCCACAGAACCAGCCTGAGGAGGACTACAACCATGCCCACTCACGTACCCGTGTAGTCATAGAACAGGCATTCGGCCTACTGAAGGCTCGTTTCCGCTGCCTCAGCAGGTCTGGCGGGGCACTCCTGTACCGCCATGAGAAGGTTGCAAAGATGGTCATGGCACATGGCATGTATCATGCTACACAACATGTGCGTACGTAGAAATGTGCCCATGCCCCCTGACGCAGAACTGCAAGCACCTGAAGATGGTCATGATGAGGGTGGGGATGTGGCAGCACCTCAAGGAGTCCGCGAGGCACAGGAGGCCCGTGAAATTCGTCAGAATATCATAGATTCATGCTTCTAGCACTCACGCCTGGTGGCTGATACATGGACACGGGACTTGTGGCACTGTGTGTGTCTGGAACATGCACAATGTGGACTGTACGCCTATAAAGGCCTCGTACACAAAGATCAATGTCCACACATCTCATTGGATGATTATGAAATGTTTATAGCATATGTGAAATTATATTACACACCCCATCGACCCGCCACCCAAGAAAGCCCAACACCCCCCCTCCACCCTCCTACCTCCCCCCCGAACACCAGTGTCCAAAGATGCTCATTGTCAGTGGGCAGATGCTATTGCAAGCCCCCTCTCCGGCTATCAGGGGCACCCCTGCCTGTGGAGCGCAGGTTCCTCCCAGATCTACATTGGGGGCTGCCCTGGACGGAACTTGCAACGGATGATGTCTCTGCCTGCTCACGTCCATGCATGTCCCTAAGGGTTTGTGAGAGCTCAGTGAGCACACGGCGCACAGCGGCAAGTTCACCACATACGTCTTTGGACGTCGCATGCAGTTCCCCCCTCAGGCTCTCGGTGCTTCTCTCCATTTGTACCCTTAGTGTCTCTGTACTTCTCTCCATTTGTGCCCTAAGTGTCTCAGTAGATGTTTCTATGGCTGCCTTAGAACCCCCACATTCATCAGCATGCTCCTTGAGGAGCGTGGCCAGTTGCTGCTGTTGCACGATCACCTGGTCGAGGGACTGTTGCCTCTGCTGGGCCATGCCCATTTGCGGTGGTGTCACAGAGGGGCTGATCACCTCATGTTGCCTTGCCACAGGGCTTGTGGGGGATGGCCAGTCGTCGTCTTGTGGGTGCCCCTGCATGGTATCCTCATGGTGTACGGGATGAAACAAACAGGGGGATTGAGACAGGTCATGGATGGGTCCTACATCGACAGCACCGTTGTCTGTGTCGGAGCATGCTGGCATTAATGCAGTGTCACCTATGGTGCTGCTGCCACCAGAAGCAGTGCCTTCTGTGGCATCCATTGGGGGGACCTGTGGTGCTGCTGTTGTGGGCATGCTGGCTGCTGGGGTGCCTGTTGAAGTCCCCTCCTGTGTGCTGCCACTTGATTTGTGCTGCTGCCGTGTCTTGATCCGTGCAGCTGAGGTGGAGGGTCTTTGGCCGTTGGTCTTGGCCGTCTTTGCAGGTGTGCTGGTAGGGGTGTCCTGAAGCTCGTCGTTTGAATCGGACCCTGTGGTGGAGTAAAGGAGGGCGAGCGTTATTTATGGGTCTGTGGAAATTGGAATGGCAATGTATCACATGCATTGGGGTGGTACCTGAGGGTGATTTGGGTCAGGGCCTTGGAGGTGGTTTCATTTTTGTGTGGATTGAGGATGCAGTTGTTTTGCAGCCTGCAGTTAGGGTGTGCATGCTGCACGTGTAGAGGGTGTTTTTAGGATTTTTAATTATTTATGTATTTAATGTGACTTTTAAAGTGCGCTATCAGGCCAATGTATGTGGACGTTCTCCTGGACATGTGTTTCTGTTGCACTATGTGGACACATGGTACTTCACATGATTGGACATTGTGGATTTAGCATTGTTTTATTTGGCCCACCTACCTGATTCTTCGGATGTCTGCACTCCTTTCTCCATCCCTCCGACTCCCTCTATACTCTCCATTCCAATGGTGGAGGCACAGATTTCTTCCCAGGGGGTCAACTTGATGGGTGATTCCGATCCTCCCCCGGTAGCTGTGGCAATGTTACGGTTGGCTGATAGTATGCTCCGTACGCGTATCCGCAAGTCGTCCCATCGCTTTCTGCATTGCTGTGGTTTGCGGGGTGCGGTCCCCACCGCACTTACCCGCTGTGCCACCAGGGCCCATATGGCCTTCTTGTTCGCAAGTGCCGTCCTGGTCATTTGCGTCGAGAAGACGACGGCAGCATTCTCCTGGAGGGTCTCTGTGAGCACGGTGAGTTCCTCATGGGAGAAGTGGACCTGCCGCTTGCGGTCGCACGCTTTTTTAGCAACTTTTCCCATTTTGATTGTTTTAACTAGGGTGGCTAACGGGTTGGGATGGGTCTCAGGGTCGGATTTTTCATGGTTGTGTTGGAATTCTGATTTTATAGGTGTACGGCGTGCTGTTTCCCGTTCCGGCCCCATGTTTTTACTTCCGTTTCCGTATATTTACGGTCACCGTATTCTGCGATTACCGCTCATTACGGTGACCGCTATGATGGGTGGCGGAATTGCACCTAGGGCGCCGTACGACGGCGGTGAGGGGCGTTTTGGGGACATTTCCGCCATCGCGGACTTTGCACTTCCGCCATGGCGTAATGCTCGTGCCCGATGGGTCAGAATTAGCCGCACTTTACTCCATCGTGCAATGGCGGAAACGCTATTTACGCTATGGCGGTCAGGTCAGTTACTTTCCGCCAGGGTCGTAATGAGGGCCATTGTGTTTCTGTCTCCCTGGTCCTTCTGCAAAGGCCCCTAGTGATATTTTATAACACATTTTTCCCTTTGTGTTGAAACCAAGTATCCTTGAACTATTGCGATTAATGACTTTACCAACTCCCCTCCTGTCAGTATCCAGAGTGCATCCCTTTTCCTTCTGTCTGTCCTCTGCATTCCTTTACAGGGTGGGTTATATTTTGTAGTGTGCTAGAACTGTGTGTTGGATAATCGTAAAGTAGATATTTTCATACAACCTTGACTGGACAGTCCCTTTATCATTGGGTAATAATTGTATTTTCGCTGTGTTGCAACTAACCAACGATCCACGACCTTGAGGAGATAGGCCTGCCATTTCGTCCACGTTAGCAAAATTGAACAAGGCGGTTTATAATTTGCTTGTGTTTCCAATCTGTTTGGATCTCTTCTGATGTACTAGAGGCGTGGGACTGATTGATGATTTGGAAACCGATATTCATCGCTGGACCACTGGTGCCATGGAAGTTAATTTGTCACAGTTGGGTATGGTGCACACCCAATGGAGACTGCTGCTATATGACCTGGGGTTTCGAGTGGTGAAAGTATGGATTCTGAAACAGTACATAAACAGGGATAACCTCGAACGAAGTGTGGTCAATTGCTCAACCAGAAGGTGATTGAAGAGGGAGACCTAAATGAGGCCCTCACTGCACCAGTCCTGTCCTGATCTCGACGTCAAAGAAAGGAAAGGTGTACATCATTCCTGGCTCCTACATCCCCATCAACGATGTACCACAGATGTGAGAAACATTATTCACTCAGGCAGTCATTTAGACCATATCCTTATGACCTTGTCGAAGAGATACTTTTGCAATTGATGTATTTCAGCAAGTAGACCGACTGTAACCACTCAGGAAGCTGATCACGTCACAACTAAGACCATGATATAAATGCATTAGACATGAAGCATATACGCATTCCTGCATGAAGTTACACAGACACTTAGGCCACACTGCTTTTAGTCGTGAAGAGCATGCTTATGACCCACTTAGGTAGAGGATGGACCCACCTTTGCTATGCAGTAACTGCAAGTTGCACAAGAATACATACGAACTGCTTGCTGGCTCTAAAATGCAACTAACATTAACAGCAATATAAATAAAGATGGAAGCCACAGCCGAATTGAATGAATGGAAGACACTGATGGGCTTGAGAATACAGAGAGAGGGCTGGCATGCTGATTTCGCTGAGACACACAGACCAGGCTGTCAGTGCAGCTATTGTGCATAGCCTTACCAAGGAAACAGAGGGAGGGAAAGTTTTGAATTAAGAGAAGAGATAGGACACGTGCATGTGCATAGCCGAAAGTCTTCCTAAATGCAAGCAAGAAAATTAAGGTTGTGGTCACTACACACGTGACTTGAACCTGGAAGACAAAGACTATTCATACGAGCTAGACAGAGACCATTGTTCCCATCCAACTGAAATCAAGATGATACAAAAGTAATGCCAGGTTGAAAGCTTAATGTTCTGTCTCAAGGCCTAGAGAATCGGAGATGGCCACTTGTTGGATACAAGCAGTACCTCTGTGGCTCTTCCCACCACCTTGAATATTTGCTTATGGGCTGGTAACTTTCCAAGGCGTCAATGCTGAGAAGACCCTTGCTGACCAATCCCTACCCACCTTCTATGCTAGTTCACACTTTGTTGCAAGGCCCAATGATAGCAGGCCAACCTGACATACCTGTAGTTGTAATATTTTAGGAGGTGGTCTCAGGAGAAGCCACCAGATACAGCCTAGCCAATAAGGTTACTAACCCCATGTGCATTCTATTTGTAGTCTACCTCACTAACCAATCGCATGTTATCTTAGATTTTTGCAATGTATCATTTATTTTGTGATGTCACAATGCCTTAAAAGATCATGACAAGTCTGAGAATGACGAGAAAGTATTGGAGAATGATGCGTTGTCCATAACTTGATCCCTTTATCGAAAGCTTTCAATAAACAGTAAGAGTTCTCACATTTTTTGACTCTTCCGTTTTTGAATGTGGGGGTGTTCCCCTGATCCAGTTCCTCTTGCTTGTAATTGGGGATATTAACAATCCTCTGCTTCACTTCACATCCATGATACTGTAAAAACAATGTCATATATTTGAATAATATTTACGCAATATCAGCAGGGCAATGCCTGAAAATCTCACAATGAGCCTGTCGACCTGCGCGTCCTCCAGCGTAATGGCATGCAATGGGTAGTAAAGTAAGCACACAGTAGTTCTCCTCTAGCTTGGAACTATGGGGCAGATGAGGGAACATGCTAACATGCAGATAAATAATGTCTAGGAATATAAGGACGAATGGGTGTTACTGAAGTGCTGATAAATAATAGGTTTACTCTTCTGTTGTTGATGCTGTCGATTCGATGTGATTTGGTCGAATTCATTTAATCGAATTCGATGTCATCAAATTGTTTTTTTTTAGTAGATTTTGCCTCAAATATATGCAGGGGGAGAACTCCTGCAGCCCCCCCTGCACCCTCCCCCACAGTATTTATGACCCTAAACCTACCCCCCACATATATTTGTAGTCAAATTCAGTGAAAGAAATTCAAGAAATTCTCCCGCGCAGTGATCTACCCATCCCATGCTGGATATTGTGAGACTGGCAATTATTGGTGTGGAGGGCACAGGTCAGGTCCGGTGGGCAGGGGCCAATAAGAGGAGGGAGAAATGGGATGGTTGCTAAAGAAGAAGTGGGGGTGGCAGTTCTGAGGGAGCTGACCGTTCCATTTATAGGTTCAGGCATGCGCGTCATGGAATGCCAAGTTCATAGTCATGAGCTCTTCAAGCCGTGGATGTTCCTGGATAATATAGCGTTAGACCTTCATTGCCACATGCTCATTTTGCACCACCCGCCTTATAAGGTGCAATGTGTTCCTTAAGAGGAATACATTCCTTCAGGGGCCAGAGTAAATGGTCCCAATGCAAGAGCACAGGGTAAGTAGGTATCTGTGCAGGAACCAGCTTTTTTTTAGTGGTCTCACGAAGGTCCAACATATCATCAGCACAATTCAACCTTTGAACCTTCACCCCGTCCCTGAGATGAGGTTCTGACCCCTGCTTCTTTCACCCACTCAATCGTGACGTTCAATGACACTAGCTCATACATGATGATGTTCAACATGAACAGAGATATTGGTCCAATGAAATGAACATACAGAATGATAATGCCTTGGTCTTTCAAAAATGTGAAGAATAGAACAGCAGAGTATCAAACCCTTCCAATGTCTATAGGCAATGATACTACACCTGTAGTGGAATGGGATGTGTCTGCGAAAGGAGGAACACAACAGACAGGACTGTTGCTGAGAATAATATCAACCCCTTCGGATTGCCTTCTGAGGTCTATTCCATTTCATAGCAGGTTTCAGATGTCTGAACATTGGGTTACCTGTGAAGGTGAAGGCAAGCTTTTTTGCATGACGTGGTCTGCTACTTCCCATAGATTACATTGCTCTCCATACAGAGATTGGTGCCGTCGCATAGGTTCTTTTCTAATACTGTGTTCAGAAATGAACCTGCAGCAAAGGAGCACTTGCCAATCTCTCCCTTGGTTTTAAGTGATGCACAGGACATTGGCACATCAGTAGAGGTCCTAGCATTCAAATCCCTCCCAGTTTGAAGTGCCGCCTTGTTAAGGCAGGCATTCAGATGAGGGCAACTTCATCTGAAAAGCTCCCTTGAAGAAGCTGTTGCAAGCTGTTGCGGTGTGTGGGTAGGGCAGATCATTGAGAAGTGAAGATTGTTTCTTTCTTCTGAAATGCCTCTGTGAGCTACGGTCAGGATGAGTGTGTTGCATGTAGTAACACCAATATACCCATGCATTCTGGGACATGCCGTCCTCTAAAAGAGAAATGCAGCTGTGTGTTTGTAGCTCATAAATAAAACAAATATTAAACAGACTAACAGAAATGCATAGTCTAAGGATCCCAGGGGATTAATAAAAAACAATACATATTTAACAAGTAACAATAAATCCAGCACACATTCCCCAGCACTTCTTTCTGAAGCATTCTGACTGAGTATATAAAACAATGCAATAAGAAGCAGTGTATAAGCCGAAACAATGAATAACTAATCAACAGCTTGTGTGTGAAATGCACTGTTTGCCCAATCCGTTGAAAATAACACTGGCAGTTAAATGAAACCCGGGACCTAGTACCATTTGGGGTCTCCTAGCTGATGATACGTTCACCAGCTTGATGAGGTGTGCATCAGATTTGAAACATGGTCCCCAATGTTTCATGGATACATCAGGTAGGCACTCAAATCATCCATAATCACTGTTACATGGAAAGACGGCCCCGGAACATCTATGTGCTAGAAAGGATTAGTCATGTCTGTTTGTCAGAACCAGTGCAAGGAGGTGCAGGTGCTGTGACTCCCACTGCATTACAAGGAGCGACCTAATGGTGAAATGATAAACAACATCTTGGAAAACTCTGTCCCGTGTATGTCAGAGAATTGGATCCAAAATAGTGCCAAAATGGAGACATGGCCAATTTGGCCAATAAAAGAGACTGATATGCACAAAAGTTGCTCCAAAATAAAGAATTTGATTCAGCCCTAAAGTTAAAAATAGTTCTAGGTGTTCAATTTCACTCTGGTAAAGAAAGGTTGCTGTGGTGCTTCAATAGGCAACATTGTTTATGTTAGTGTTAAAGGGTACCTGTACCGTGCACTATCACCACCGGTCATCATCGCGGCAGCTGCTTAACAGGTGCATCAGAATTGTATGTTAACTTTTTAAAATTATAATGGATCTGGCTTAGAATGCATCCTAAAGTCAATAGCCATAATTACTAGTCAGTATGCTTACATGCTCATTTCTTAAAAGGTTTCTTCGCCACTACACCCAGTTAGTTGGTGCAAGTGAAATAGCTCATGCATTATGAGCTTCTGATCTCTGGAGCTATGTTACCCAAACCCACTACAAACCCCTTTCCTGAAGAAAAACAGTGAACAGGTGGCATAAACCAAAGTTTCTCCTTAATGAAAATTAACAATGACCTATTCTTGTGTATCTCTGTCTATTCCAGGGACAAAACACAAACTGCATAATCACGAGTTTGGCGGTAACCATTAAATGCGGCGGTAACGCTATTACCGACCCATTTAATGTCTGCCAAATCACGGGTTTGGTAGGATTTACACCCAGCTCCATTGTTTCTCTAGTAGCTGGTGACGTGATTTCTATTCTCTCGCTTCTCTGTATCACTGCTTGTTCTCCTCCTCCTCATGGTGGTTGCAACTGGTCCTCCTGAACTAAATCCTGCTGAACATGTCTGATGCCATTTCTTCACAGGTCCCCCTCCCGACACTTGGTTTGATTCTGGTTACCCCACTGGTGCCTCCTGGACACCAGTTTCAATTCAGGTTTCTTGACTGGATTTTCCTGCACCTTAGATTCAGTTCTGGTTTCTCCTCCTGTACTTCCTGGACCTTTGGTGCAGTTAGGATTTTTCAAACAGTCCCTTCTGGACCTTACGTTCAGTTATTGGGCCTCATTCCGACAAAAAAAAGCAGGCGTTAAGTACCAACCCGCAAAGGGAACTCGGAATAGGGCGGTAAGGGTTTAACGGCACCGGTCTCGTTACCGGTGACCGTTAACCCTTACCGCCCTATTCGGAATGACCCCCATTGTGTCTCAAAGGGTCCCTCCTGGAACTTATTAGCTCTGGTTTCTCAGGTGGTGCCTCCAGTACCTTGGGTTTAGTCCTTCTCTCTGCCACCTTGGGTCGCTGGTTAAAGGGCTACAAGTCGGTGAGCCTTTAAGCTCCCTGAGAGCTTGGTAGCATATTCCTGAATATCCTGGTCAGTTTGTCTCTTCTGGGATTATTGCACTGCTACAGCCTTGTACCAGACTGCTCTCCTTCTACTGTTGGCTTTCTCCAGTATCTCCCCTTATAACAAGGGAGCAGGAGAAGACATGTTGTATCTTCAGAATCCTCTCTCCTATTATGTTTTGCCAGTCACTTTTATCCTCCTTCAGTGGTTCGGGTCTCAGCCTCTACTTCCCATTGGTTGCCTCTCACAGCTGTGTGAATCCTTGCTCCAGACTGGGTATTGCATAAACCTTTCTTAATTATACCCATTACGACACTTGTTCTCTTCATTAGATTGGTTATTTATGTGATGGTCCTGATTAATCTCATGGTGAGGGTTAAAAGGGCATGTGACTGTGGCACCATCTTGAAAATCCTTTTTTTATACTGCACAGTGCTGTGTACCTCAGCCTCTCGGCCAGTGTTCTGTTGTTGGCATTGTACCAGCCGGACCGTCTACGGACCAAGTGTGGCAAGTGTTCTAGTCTAGTAGTTACGCTAGTCTCTGTGTTGGGAAACCTTTCAATGCTGTTTGGTGAAACTAGTGTAGATTGCGTTTACCTGAGCACTCTTCTGTGGCTTGCTTTTGCCTAGGAACCTCGGCTGTCTCGGCTACCGAAGCATTTCTCCTGCAGGCTTTAAAAACTGAAAACAGAGTGAAGCGTACGTGGACCGTCAGCGGACCAAATGCAGGCAAGTGTTCTAGCAGTTACGTAGTTGGTTGGTTTGGTAGGTGACCCGCTGAGCTAGAGCACACTGCTAGCCTGGGGAAACCAAACACATTAAGGGCCTGATGAGTTGCTCTGAACTCTGACTTTCACCCTCTGTAGACGGGTGGCGGACCTGCAACTTTCTACCAGAATTTTATGTATGACTTGCGGAGTCGGAGGATGAATTGGAATGAACTTTTGGAAATAGCCCATGTTCTTCCCCTCCATGACTCTTTAGCGCTTGTCTCCTGCGCCCAGGTCCCCTCAATTGGCTCCATTGATGAAGGCATCGCTGCGCTTAAAATTCTGGAAAAAATCTCTTCCCTTTTCTCATCCGCCAAAAAGCCCTCTGGTCCCCTCACTGTGTGTTCAACCTCAAGTAACATGCCATTGAGTGTCGTTACCAATCAGCTACCGATCAGCTTCCCCGATCGGCCCATAAATAAGGAAGATCGCGCGACACACAGATCTGCGGTTGGGAGTGACTCACATTTGCCATTACTCCTTGGATTATTGCGAAAGTTCTTATTCTGACTCTCGTAGCCCTTCTCCTAAACTGGGCTCCACCTCGCTACTACATCAGTCGCAAATTGTGGATACCAATCATTCTGCTATACTGGGATTAAATGTAGTAATTACTTGAATAATGTCCCTTTATGAAAACATAAAGGATGAAGTAAAAATCTGCTTGGTTCGCCTTGAAGGAATAAAAAGAAAGCTCAACAATTTAGAGAAGTCGGGAGACATTAGATTGATCTTTACAATTCAAGGCGTAGAAACAGCGAGGAGGAGGCTGTCAGTGTTAGACACACCACCTAATGAGGGCTGGGTGAACACCCTATGCCATTGATTCAGGCTAAAGAACCATTTTTCAATATTCTGCGAACTCTGGGTGAACCTTCAGAGAACGCAATAATTGACATTTGTCCCACCTCCACAGCATCTCAAACTTTGTCGAATGCCATACATTAACTGAATAATAACGTGAGCGATCCTAGAATCTCTGATTCCACAACTGTGGCTGCAATGGTAATGGCTGCAGATATGGAAGAGATTATAGTTCCTCCATTTGGAGTGGAAAATATCAATACCAATAAGGGGGGGGGGGTGAAGCAGCAGATGAAGAATACTAATAACCTAAAGGCCCCAAAGAATAAAAAATAATCTGGGAAATTCCTTAGAAATTTAAACTCTGTTTCCATTTTTGATCGGGGGAAACATTTTAAGGAAAGCAGTACATCACAGAAGGAGCTGATTATTGTGGACTCTGGATCACAAACAGGCGAGAAGGTGGAGTACATTTCCACCCTGGATGACACATCTGCCCCTGTAAGCATCAGTGAATGTTGAGGTTCTGTGTAATAACAAGCCTAGGAGAGTATCCTACATTTCAGATACTTGATCTGGTGGTAGTGACTGGCCATGGTTGGCCAGTGCCCTGAATTCGTCATTCAGAACCTTTGACCCGTACTCAGGTAAACTCTAGCCAGGTGCAGCATCCTAAGGTCAGGTCTTGGAATAGAAGAGGACACAAGGAATTGTTAACTAACCTAAAATTGGCGGGGGACTTAACAGGTTTTGACATATTGATGTTGCAAGAGACTTGTCTAGTATACTCTCCTGCTTTAAATGGTTTTAAGATCGACCATCAGAAGGCAAAAAACAACAACAGGGGTAGGCCCAATGGAGGGCTTTTGACAGCAGTTAAGTCTGGAACACACTTAAAATGGTGTGACAGCTTGGAAATACCGACAGGGGCATTGGCCTCTACACTTGTGCTGCAAATCGATTCCCATGTTTTCCCATTGCAGATTGTTAACATATACTGACATGAGGGGTGGGACCTCGTAAAAGGTTTCTAGAGACACCCTGTGAGTACATAGTTAACTGGAAAGAAAGCTCAAACATAGGTAGGATCCTGACAGCAGGAGATTTTAATTTTTCTTGTCCCGCCGCAGAGGACCTGGATAACGAGCTCCGTATCTCGGTTGTCTCTTGTGCATCTTCTATTAAGGTTAGAAATGGGGAACAGTATGTTGCTTCCCTTGGCTCACATGGCTTGCGTAGAGTCAATGGTAATTTTAAGGGGGATGAAAATATGTGTTCCACTTAGACAACAGGTGATTCAGAAGCAGATTTGTATTATATGTATGTTGATGCAATGTTATACTCCTGTTGTCAGAGCTTTAAGGTTGGAGCAGCACAGCCTAGGGATCATAGGATCCTGGCAGCATAATTTGATACAGTTTTTGTTGAGGCCCTTCCGGATGGCACAGCACATTTGGTAAGTAATCCGGGAGGCAATAGGATTAAGTGGAACTCTCAAAACCTGAGGAAACTGAATGACGAGCTCATAGAAATTCTTGAGTACGCTAGGTGAAAAGACACTTTTTTGGTTGAATAATTTCATCCATTCCTGGGTAGAACTATTGATATACTTTGCCACTGCACGGGGAGACTGTTGGGGTGCAAAAATCAAAAAAAAGTTGCATACTCATTCATTTGACATAAAAATTAAGGGAAGAAAGTGTTTGCTTAAAATGCAAATCAAAACAATCAAGAAGGAACTCCACGGACGGTGGAATTTGAAATCTGTAAGACAAAGCAGTCCTATAAGAACTGGATTAAAAACCATGGGGCCTTGGGAGGGAGAATTGATGTTGGACACCTTAGTCTCTAAGGACTCTGGGAGTTTCTGGTCTTTTATAAACTCATTGGGTAATTGTGAAGTCTTTTCACAACTTAATCCCATTTCGGAAAAATGAAGGGGTGGAGAATTTTCTCTCGATCTATGCTGGAATGAAGGAGGACAGCATAGTTTTTTTTTTTTTTTTTAATAGATTTTTATTGATTTTTCAACTCAAACAACAATGCAAACCAAACAGCAGTGCAATGAACAATATTCCAATAAACATTTAACCATTAGTGCGCACTACTCCCCTGATCCCTCCCCCCGCGAGCCATTTTCCATGTCTTGTTCCGCTTCTGTTGCACATGAGCGAGCATCGTCATCATCTGGATCTCCCAAAACCCCTGTCCCGAATATGCGGGATATCAATGTCTTCCATGCCATCAAAGAGCCCAATTCCTCCTCCCAGGACATACAACTCGCCTCCTGCCACACCGCTGTCTCAGCCTCCGCCAATTTCTGTAGGTCATTCCACCACACCTCAACCCGTGGCTTGCTACATTTTTTCCAGCCCATGGCTATTCGTCGTTTGGCCAGCACATACGCTAAGTCTTTCAGTTTGCTTACATGTTTCTGCTGCCGAGGTCTGGGAAACCCACCCAGAAGGCATGCCCAGGCGGTGTCTATGGCAAGCGTGACCCCTCTCTCTCTCAGCTTGCGCGCCACCTCCCTCCAGAACCCCTCCATCACTGGGCACGCCCAAAACATATGCGTCATGTCCGCATTTTCTTCGTCGCATTTGGGGCACGCCTGTCTGCCTGCATTCCGAAATTTGGATATCCTCAGAGGGGTCATGTACGCTCTGTGCGTGACGTACAGTTGTATTTGCTGCAGTCTGGCATTTCGAGACACTTTCCTGTGGTACCCCAAGGCCCGTTCCCACGTCCCATCTCCCATTTCAATCCCCACCTCGCTCTCCCATTCCAATCGTAGGCTTGTCAGTTCCTTCCCAACTTTCGACATCACCATCTCATACAGCCTAGAAATTTCATGTCCCCCTTCCGTTGTATCGTATATCCCTGCCATCGTAACCTCCGAATCATCTGCCATGGTATTCTCAGGCCACAGTTCCCGAATTTTCTTCCCCAATCTGTGGTATGTAACATATTGGCCTTCGTGCAATCCAGTCTCCTCGCTAAGTTCTACAAACCCCTTAATGGCACCCTCCTGCCACACATCGCCCAATGTCACCAACCCCACCGATTCCCAGTAGGTCCTAATAATACCCCTCAGCTGTCCATCCACCCCCGCCAGGGCAACCAGTGGAATTTGCGGAGAACACGGAAGTGGGTCACCCATCATTGTACATGCCCGTCTCCACACCTTCCACCCCAGCTTCACCATCGCCGGGTACCTTCTCGTGACAGCCTCGGGCAACCAAATGACCTCCTTTAGGAATAATGGGGCACAATCTTGCCCGAATAGTCTGAGTTCTGGGGTCTCTTCATCGGACAGCCATTTAGACACAAACTGTAGTTGGCTCGCTATGTAATACGCCTCAAAGTTTGGGAGTTTGACTCCCCCCTTTTCATGAAAGTTCTGTAACTTCCAGAGCGCTACTCTGTTACGAGTACCATGCCACAGAAACTCTCTGCAAACCCCATTTATTTTAGTGAAAAAGCCCTTAGGGATCATGTATGGGATGTTGCTAAAGTAATGTAGCAGCCTAGGCAGAACTACCATCTTAATCATCGCCCCACGCCCCATCATCGCTAGGGGCAACTTCTGCCAAAAGCTCATACATGCGCGTATCTTCTCAACAGCCATCTCCGTGTTGCGCTTGTGTTCTTCCTCCACCGTGTGGTAGATATCTATTCCCAGGTAACGGAATGTATTGACTGACCAGGGCACCTGGAGCACCGGCAGCCGCTCCGTGGGAACACCCCTATAGCAGCCCAACGGGAAAATGTACGATTTCTGGGGGTTGACCGCTATGCCCGACAACCTCGCATATCTCCCCATCACGTCCAGGATACATTGTAAATTCTCCTCCGGATGACTCAAGTACAATAACAAGTCATCCGCATACAGGGATATCAGATGGTTTTCTCCCCCCACCTCAATGCCCACGATATCATACTGCTGCCGCAGGTACAGTGCCAAAGGCTCCAGGGCCAAGATATACAACATCGGGGACCAAGGACACCCCTGTCTAGTGCCTCTACTAAGCTGCCATCTCTCGGATATAATCATGCCCGTCCGAACTCTAGCCAGCGGAGCGCTGTACAGCAGCTCCGCCCATCTAATATATCCTGGTCCCAGTCCGTATTCTCTCAAGGCCGCCAGCAGCCACTTCCAATTAACCGAGTCGAAGGCTTTAACAGCGTCCAACGACACTATCGCCATTTCCCCATCACTGTTAGATCCCATTTCAATCACCCGGTGGAGTCGTCTATGGTTTTGGGCAATGTTCCTCCCCGGGACATATCCCGTTTGGTCCGGGTGTACCAGTTTGCCTATCACCCTCCGCAGTCTGTTGGCCAGGACAGCCGTTAGTATTTTGCTGTCCTGATTCAGCATAGATATTGGTCTGTATGACCCACAACTATGCCCGGGTTTATTAGGCTTAGGGAGCGGTATAATAATCGCTTCCCTGAGCGATTCCGGCAGCCTCCCCTTCTCGAACGCCTCGTTAAGCATATCAAGCATCGGGGGGAGTACTTCCGCTCCAAAAGTTTTATAAAATTCACTGGGCAGGCCGTCCGTTCCTGGGGTCTTGCTAGTGGGTAGCTGCCGGACGACCGCCTCCAACTCCCCTAGTGTTATTGGGGCATCTAGTTCCTCTCTCTCCTCCGTGCTTATCCTGGGCAGCCCGATATCTTGCAGGGTCTCCAACATTTCCTCCCGGTCGCCGCCGCCCGGATCCCCATACAATGCTTTATAGTAATTTACGAATTCCTCATTGACACCCTCCTGGGTATCTATCTGCTCCCCATCTTCTCTAATTATTGTCCTAATCGGGGGACTTGGGGTTTCTCTTTTATATAACCATGCCAAAAGACGACCCGTTTTATCTCCTCCCGCATGTTGCCTCTCAGTATACTTTTTGTAATTTAGATTACAGAGCCTCCCCCAATGTTCTGTACACTGCTGCTGCAGTTTAAGCACCAGCTCGTTATCTATATGCTCGCTCTTCAGCGCCTTTTCCAGCTCTCTCTCCGCCTTCTGTAAATCGACCAGGGCCCCGTTCTGCAAACCTTTCGATTTAGCAATCGCCACCCCTCGTACCACAACCTTAAAGGCCTCCCACAGAGTTCCCGCCGAGTCAACGCTGCCAGTGTTGGTATCGAAATAGCTAACTATTTCCTCCCGCATGTCTTCCCTAAAAGCCTGGTCTTTAAGCGCCTCTGCGCGCAGGCGCCACGTCGGGATCCGCGCTCTGGGGCGGCCATATTGCCATCCCACCACCATAGGCGAGTGGTCCGAGAGGACCCTCGCTTTATATTCCGCACTAGACACATCCACCAAGACGTCCGACGTGGCAAAAATATAGTCTAGCCTAGTGTGCAACCGCTGCGGGGCCGAGTAATGCGAGTACTGTCTCTCATTGGGGTGCTTGGTCCTCCACACGTCATTGAGCTCAAAGTCCCGCAGCAGCGTCCGCAGCGCCCGGGCTGCCGGGGCGGGCCTAATCACCTTATCGTCGGATCTGTCCATCCCCGGGTTCAACACACAGTTAAAATCCCCTCCCCAGAACACCGCACTCCCCACACACCAGCTCAAGTTGGTACTCATGGTCCGGAAGTACTCTGCCGTGCCCTGGTTCGGGGCATACGTGTTCACTACACACATCTCTCTGTTCTCGACTACCCCTCTCACCATAGCCAGACGCCCATCAGTATCCACAAGTTCCTGCTGCAGTTGAAACGGGACATGCGGCGCCACCCAGATCAGCACGCCTCTAGCATAAGCTGAGTACGCGGATCCTACCACCGTTCCACCCCACTTTTTCTTCACCAGCTCTAGTTTGTCTCGGGTCAAATGCGTCTCTTGCAGTAATGCGACGTCTATCTTTTGTCGCCTCAAGTACAACATAACTTTGTTCCGTTTAAGATAGCTATTGAGGCCCCTGACGTTCCATGTCAACAATTTTAGCTCCCCCATGATGTACTGATATCTTGCACTCTCCCCCCCGACCATCCCCGCTCGTTCATGCTATCCAGAAGTCTCATCCAAAATCTTCCCTCAGGGCTCGCGATCCCATTCAAACCTCCCAACACTATGTACACCCCAACTACCCCCACACCCCCCATTCCCCCTGCCCGTCCCCTCCCCCCCAACTCCCTCCCCAACTGTTGCCCAGCTCCTTCCCGGGAACTCAGGCCCCCCCACATCTAGTTCCGGCTGTTACACACAGAGCCCAGTAGGGTAAAGTCGCCCTAGCGGCCACTTAACTAAGAAATACTAAACGGGGGTGAATGGACCAGCCCCGAAAGGCTCCCATGTATGACAACAATTACAGTGCAAACAGTGCATTTAACATCCAGTTCCAAGCCCGGCCTCCCCAGGCCACAGCAATAACTATAGTCAAATCCCATAGTCTCCGGCAACCCCCTCTCTCGTCGTAGAGCACTTATCTCTCATTGCCACCTTCATCCGCCTGGACCTCCGACTCCTGGGGGCTGCCCTGCATGTCCAGCCAACCCATGGCTTCCTCCGGTGACTCAAAAAACAGGGATCTATTATTGTGGATCACCTTTAATTTGGCCGGGTAGAGGAGCATATATTTCTTCCCTGCCTCTCTCAGTCTTCTCTTGACCGCCCCGAAGTTCATCCGACTCCTCTGCACCATCATGGTGTAGTCTGGGTAGGCCGTTATAGTGGCCTCCCCCCTTTTGATGGTTCCTCCTTTACGAAAATGCTCTAAAATCCTTTCCCGGTCACGGTAGTTCAGGATTTTGGCTATCATTGGCCTGGGCGGACCGCCCGGTGGAGGCCTCCTAGCCAATGCTCTATGTGCTCGCTCCACCGCAAAACCCTGCGACAGCGCACCCCCGGTGATCTCTTGGAGCAACATATTTTCAATGAAGTCCGTGGGGTTATGACCCTCCAATCCTTCCGGGATGCCCACAACACGGATATTGTTCCTTCGGGCGCGCCCCTCCGCTTCTTCGGCCCTGTTCTCCAAGTTGCGTACTTTCTGTTCCAAAATATGCAGGTCGGCCTTGTGTGAGGCACAATCTGCCGTGTTGGCGCTGCCCTCCTTTTCCAGGCTCTCTGTGCGCTCCGATAGGGCCTTCACATCCTGTCGAAGCAGGTTCACCTCCTCCCGAACTTCTCCGACTTTGAGGTCGAGCGCTGTTTTCAGGTCCGCCACCACCATTTCAAGCTTGGCCTCCCAAGCGCTTTTCAAGTCCGCTTTCAGTTCAGCGAGAGCAGCTAGCACGTCCTGATTTGGGCTAGCCGCGGCCATGGGTGGCTTCTCCTTGGTCCGAACACTCTCTGGGCCCGTCGGTGTCTTGGTAAACTCGTCCAATGTGGGCTGCTTTACTCTCTGTCTGACGGCCTTATTCGCCATTCCACAGCCACTGTATGCCGTGGGCCCGTACACGCGACCCCGTCGTAGGATCAGCCACTATCCGAGTGTCCCCCAAAGGTCAGGGCCAAAGCACGTGGTCCGTTACACCGGTCAGCTCAGGCGGGTCCTAGTGCCGACCGCCGACCGTCGCCGACCGTTTCCCAGGCCCACGTTGGGTCATCGGTGCCCACAGAGACGCGCCGACGCTCTCCCAAAGGCTTATCTTTATCTCCACGGCCTGCACCGCCCACGTCGCCGCCGATCACCGCGAGGGTGTACCTTTCAACGCGTTTGTGTCCCCTCCATTGTCCGGTGTGGCCGCCATTTTCTCTCCGTCCGGTCCGCGACTCCAGGAACTTTGATGGTATTTATCTACCGTTGCCGGGCTTGTGGAGGTTTCAGCTCTTCAATAGTTGTGCAGCTCACATTCATGGACGGGTACTCTCGTTTCTGGCCTGCGGGAGTTAGTGCCAATGCACTATTGCACAGGATGAATGTAGGATCTCCGGGAGCTCTCCCAAGAGCACGTCCTCTCACATGGCTTCCAAGCCACGCCCCCAGGAGGACAGCATAGTTAATTTCGAACCTGAAGTGGGCTTGATGGATTCTAAGTACTGGTTTTGTACAATTGAATGAGATGATGGTTTGGTCAGTATTAAAAAAGCAAGCCGCTGTAGAGCTGGGGGACCAAATAGATTAACCAATCAAGTATGAAAATCTGATTCAGAAAGCTGGGCCTCAATTGTGTGCCACCTATTCAATGATGGGGCTCTACCCGTTATCCTGGGAGACTTCTTTTGTGGTGTCTATCGATAAGCGCGGTCCGAGAGCAGACCCTTAACATTATCGCCCCATCATGGTGATGGACACGGATAGTAACATCTTTGTGTCCACCATCCTGCCACACCTAACAGACTGGGCAAAGAGAGTGGGAAGAAAGTGGGATAGTTTCATAATGGCTTTTCTAATGAACAGGGTACCTCGTTTAATGGTCTTCTGGTCAGAAGTCTTCAGGACTTAACCTGGACGGGCACAAACGATTCTATCTATGTGGCCTCGATAGATCTTACAGCAGCATTTGATACGGTTAGCCGTCATAGATTGGGGTCTAAACTCAGCTCATGGGGCCTCTCCACCTCCTTTTAGACATACTGGTGGGCTACATAATAACTCGAAGATTCAAGTCTGACTAAATATGGAGAGGGGCTTTTCTAGGAAGATTACAACTACATTGGGTTTGAGATAGGGGTGCATATTAGCCCCCTGTCTCTTGAACATGTATTTTATCGATGCAGGTGAGGTTTTGTCACCACCTAAACTGGCAAATAAACATGCCTATGCCGATAACTTCATCCTCTTTAATTGTACTCCCATTGAGACTAATCGCCTCTTTTTCAGCGTATGCTTAAGAGAATGCCCTTAGTATTAATTTACGAAAACAAAGATACTTAGATTCACAAAGTCCAGCAGACAGATGCAATTTGCTTGGTTCTTGAATATTTTCAGACTGGAGATCTGCTGAAAAATGATATATCTGGGTTTTTTAATCTTGGACAAGCCAAATAAAGCCTATGTTAAAGAGCATTGATAAGATTCTAAGAGGGCAAATTGGTGCTTAAGCTGTTATATGGACTGTTGGCCTTGCACATTAGGGTGTGTAGTAACGTGGGAAGTGATGATATGGAGGAAGGTTTTGTGCCTACCTAATTGTATTCCTATATCCCTAAATAGGTACGAATCGGGTTTGAAGTCACTAAAGGTTTGTATGGAATGGCGAATGCTTGCACGCTATTGCAGTATACTTGAACCCCCGAAAGGTTCTCTGTACAAGGACTGTAATAGGTTTTGACAGGTAAGAGTGTTCACTGTGTAAACATCTTGGTGGCATCCTAAAAAAAAGGTGTTAGCAAATTGCGATTGACAGAGGTAAATTTACTGGCTCATCCGTCCAATGTTAAACAAATATTAAACAATGATTGTATGAGTAGGACTGGATAGAGACCTTAGAAACCATGCATGGCTATTCCTTGCTTGAACACTTACATAATGAGCATAAGCTATTGGGAATTGTGGCAGCCTTTATCCAAGTGTTTACGCAAGGAATGACTAAATGCGATTTAGATTCAATATAGATCCTACTAGACAGATTCAGGCACGTAGAGGTCTTAATTTAAGGGAAGATGTTTATTTCAGATATTGCAGCAACAGAAATTAAATGGAAACTTTGCAGCATATATATTTATCTTGCAAAGCGTTAATACTCCCTCAATAACTTTATTTTGAGAAACTTGTTCTTAGGCTTGATTTAAACCGATACCAAGAATGCTTGGTCCAGATTACAGGGTGGCTCGGTGGTGGTAGCGGTCATGGGCTTCTTGAATTATATAAAACAGGGAATCAAAATTGATGAAATCTAAATATGGATTGCTTAGTTTTAAAGGTTACTTTTTATGACTGGATGAGCTATGTGGATAAATGTAGCTCTTTTAGAAATATTAGTTAATAATAGTGATGAACTTAGAATTTTGGGAAAGTGAAACTTTAGGCCGAATCCTAAAATAAGAAGGTTATTTATAATTCTTCCAATTTTTTTATCATGTTTAGTTTTTTTCTTGGGTTTTTTAATTGCATGTTTTCTTTTTTAATTTGTCTTTCTTGTCCCGCGTATATGGCAAAAGGATGAAATGTAATTTAACCAAATGCTAAATAAAAAAGTAAAACATTGCGCCGGGTGTTGCAACGCATGTTGTCCACAAGACTCCTGCCTCTGGGTATCTTCCAGGTAATGGTTCTTTGTAGTTTCTTTGAACACTGCAAATGTCATCAGTTCACAAATCAGGTGATCCTCTAAAGAATTGTATTGTCTGCTTAACTCCTGTGATGTGGGTTCCCCCTGCACAGGCTCATGGGTCCTGTACATCCGAAAAAGCCATCTTTCTCGAAGGGACTTCTGGAGAGTGAACAAAGCGTCTCAGGGTTAGAAGTGAGCCCAAACATATCCACCCTTGGGAAGGCACATCGGGTACTGGCTGGACCATCCCTGTCCCTAGTTGCCTGTATTCCCAGATCGCAAAATGAGAGCTCACCACAGACGACAGTCACAAACCTTGGAATCTTGAATTTCAGAGACCTGAAACTCGAACCATTAAAGCCATCATAAGAAGCAACTACTTTCAAATATGAATGATCACTGATCTGAACACCCCACACAGAACCATGGTGGTGATACCACTAGTGCTCTCAAGATTAGACAACTTCAACACCATCTACCTGGGGCTACTGGATTACCTCCTGAATAGCCTCCAATAGCACAAAAGTTGTCAGTTAGACTTCTGAGACTTAAAACACACAAAGAAATAAATCTAGACCTGCAAACACTACATTGGATCCCAATAAAATGGAGGACACACACACATGCTTTGCCAGGCCACTGCACCTCTTATGACAGATACTCCACTACAATGAAATTCCTCCACCACAAACTATTGAGAATGCTTTTAGCAAGCCACAAGACTAGGAACAATGCTGGGATTAATTGCTACAGAGGGTATTCCTTTGCATTTCTTTCCAATAAACTGAGAAATTTGATGTCCATATGTCTTCCCAAAGAGAAAAAAACACCTGTCCCTGAAACCATGGCTCTCTGACACCATCACAAAAGCCTACACTTGTGGTAGCATCAATCAGATGGAACCTCTTCTGGGGGAAATTACATGAACATGCCAAGAATCGACAGACAACTCCAAAGGCAAGTACTATGGGAGTGCGGACTCAATTGGGTTGGTCTCCTGTGACCTTCATGGAGAATTGGATTGACATTCTTGGGAACATGGAGTTGACTTACACACAATTTGCCATAAAGACATACAGGAGATCAGACGCATTTGGTTTGTTCTTCCCTCGCCCTTTAAATTAAATTGGAATGGCAATAATCCTTCTTAAATCATTCCCCTATCGACTCACATCTTAATTTTTCACCACCTTACAGTACTCACAATATCAATTTTTTGTACATGGTAGCAACTGCCTACAAACATCCTTCACAAACTGAGTAGCATCACCTATCACTTCTCTCATCCTATCAGACCCTCATGTGAGCTCTGACCAAATCCTCATAGCGTGACCTCCAACTGATCGATGTTGGGCTCCCCCTTCTGAATGAAGCATGTTCCTAAGAATCTCTCGACCACTACCCACTGAGAAGCAGACTGGCATTCAGTACCGTGATGCATGGTCGCGGGCCTGGTTTGCCGAATTCTGGCTTTCCCTGGCCTTGCTTTCCTGCTCTAACCATGCATCATGCCTGCTTCTTTGTGGGCCCCTCAGTACTGGGAAGACATGTGGTCCACTATGTCGGACTTCTGTAAATTTGGTGGACATCCCCAGAGTCCCTGGTCCACCATGGCTCCCGCTTTAAGTGTGCAGGACTCCCCTGCAACCACTGGTCCACTGTGCCTCTGCCAACCCTTTATGCCAGACACTCCCCCCTCAACCCGTGCCCCATACCACTAATGTAATTAATCCCCACCCTGTCAAAACCTGCACCTGCCTTCTCCTTACATGCACTCGGCTGCTGCACCTACCTCCTGCAGTGGCCAGCATGTATGCATGCTTACCACATGCACTAAAAGAGAGAGGTCACTACTCAGCAGTGGTGGCCTGTCGGGGAACAGGCTTCAATAAAGCCAGACTGTTTCAAACACTCATGTTATGATATGATATGGCATTTATAACGTGCCTGCACACAAGTGTTTGTAAACGCGACAAGACAAGGAGGGGGAAACAGAGGGAGGACAAAACAACGATCTTACTAGGCATTGTGTCATTCAGACCGCCCAAGTGCAGGGAAATGGAAGGGGAGAAGTACCAAGTTGGGAGGGGGGAACAATTTCAGGTAGTCAGAAAGGGCAGCCAGCGGGTGGCTCATGAGTGCAAAGAGAAGGGATTGTAGGGTTACAGATATAGACCACAAGTGCTGGGGGAGCCAAGAGGCAGTGCGAGGTGCAACTGGACATGCAGGGACCTGGGCCCAAGTTCAGAGGGTGGCCAGGTGTCCAGTGCATGGAGCAGATGGGTCATCAGCAGGGGAGAGGAAGGGAGAAAGCGGAAGCAAAGAGGAAGATCTTGAGTTGCTTCCGGAACCGGAGATGGTTCTGCTCAAGTTTGTGAGAGGCAGGGAGGCTGTTCCAGAGGGAGGCCCCAGCCGAAGATAGATATCTGCCCCCAACTCTCATGACTCCCTCTCTAGCCCCTTAACATGCCCACTCCCTCTTGCCTTGAAGAGCACGTGCAGTAGGAATACCAACGTGGGAGACATGCGCTATACAACACCACTTTATTTTATATTAGAAACATGTAAAACATCATCCTCCTGATGAATTTTGTAAATATTGTTTAATTTAATTAATTTTATTTTACATTATTTATTTTTTGGGGGATTTAGTTCATAAAAACTTTTCACAAATACATTATAAAACAAACACATTCACCAATAAGGTATACAAAAATTGCATGACACACATAATCATAATGATAATTGAAATAAGTATACGTTCCACAGGTCTAATCTTCTCATACGTAGTATTCCATATCACATTTTCTAAAAATAAGTTCACAGCCCTCAAAGTTATATTACACGTTGCTTCTAGTGAGACCTTAATGCGCTGCCATAATTTGGAGAGGGCATATTTCGTTCTATAATTTAATTGAGAATAATAACATTTAAACAGCATCAATCTGGCTTGGCCGTGGGAAAGCGATGGCATTAAAATAGATGCTTCCATGTGGGGATACATCAGGCACATTTAATTCAATAGCAGAGTAGTACAATCTTCTGAAGTAAAGTTAACTTCACTACCTCACCTGCAATGTACCCATATTTTACAATTGACAAACATGTACATATCAATGCCTGCGATATTTTGAGAACCTTCCTGGTCTAAACACCACACGTTATTTCTTCTTTGCAACATGTTACACTTTGGTTTGAGCGGCTCCGGTGTTGGATGCAATGGCAAGTTAATGTTTGAAGAATTGTACTGCTCTTATTGATTAATGACCGCCTCTTTTCTCCTGAGTACATGAACAGCCACCTGTGTAGCAGAAAAGGACACTGCATTTCCCCATACAACATATATAAGACACATGAAACCGCTTTATTACTGAACCCTAGACTTACCTGAGACTGCATTATGTCTGTAGGTAGTTGGCCAGGCTGCGGCTGCTTCCCCGGCATATTAGCGGGAGGCTGCCTTGCCATGTGCTGCACTGGTTTGGTTGGCTGCTGCTGTGCATTTAAAAGTGGTGAGCCTGGCTGTGGAGCGGTTGGTGTTTGCCCGGGTTTCTGCTGCATGTGTGGCGGCCATAGTTGTGCTTGCTGCTGGGGCCATGTTGGTTGCTGTTGCTGCTGGAACAGCTGCAAATACAGCGGGCTATATCCGTACATGGCACCCATCTGTGGATTCTGGGGTAGAAAATAGGTTGTTCAGTAAAACAATGAAAGAAAAGATATATGATTGAAAAGATTTACCCTAACGCCACCCTCTGCCTCTCTTTCTGCCTCTCTTCCGTTAACTCCACATTTTACTTTCTCTTCCTATTTCTATGCTATCAGAACTTTACCACCTGTTTCCCCATTCCTTGTAACCTCGCCTTTCTGACTGTCCTTACGCTATTTATCCTTGGTTGTCCTCCCCAGCCCCTCCATCTCAATCACTCTACCAATTAAATGTGTCTCTTCCCTGCTTGTAGTATTTCCCTGCTTCTCACTTCTCTCTGCCTCCCTTTCGCCCACTTTTCACACTTTGACATGCACACTCAGGTCTGCCACTCAGCAACACTTCGCTTTCTTTTCCGTCCAGCAAGGCTCTTGGGGCGAGAGCGCCATTTTGGAGCAGGCAGGCAGACTGTGAGACATGACCCCCGGCCAAATGTGTGAACTAAGACACCACTTGCAGCTGAAGTTGACTATAAAAGTGTGGCTCTTTGTTCAAAACACCATATAGTTGCTACAGCAGTTTTCACAGGTGCAGTGCATAGAGGCCACAACATAACATTTCTGCCCTCCATTTCACATTCACCCGTCACCTTCTGCTCGAATCTTTGATCTCTTACTCACTCAAGCCTCTTCCAACCATTTAATCTTTTTTAAGAACCAGCCTTTCAACACCTGCTATGCCACTAAAGTGCTTTTTCAAACTCTTATATTTAATGCCTTTCCTAAAGGCTCCTCTTCTTTTAACAGACTCTCTCCCCCTGCCACTCTAGTCTTGTTGCTGTTATACGGCTTCATCTTTCAGTTTCCCGATGCGTCGTATATCACCTCGGCGGCTACTACTTTGTTTCGGAGGCTTGCTAGCAATTCTCGTTTCTAATTCTGACTCCTACATGTGTGTTCAAATCTACTTGTGCTCTCTTGATCTCCCCTACCGTTATGTCCTATTTCTCTCTTTAGTTTGTTTCAAATTGCTAACAACCCAAAGATGGATTTGCCTCACATGGACCAACTAAAACGATATAAGTAGCAAGGGGCACTCACGTTCTGAAAGGCCTACCTGCAATGTTAAATGTGTATTGCAGTCAAAGAGATTTTCCAGGCCAGGATCACATCTTTAACAGAACACCCCAAAATAAGAACTTCATTTGGTCAAATATTTCAATGGAAACTATTTGATGGATCAGGAATGGGAAGGAGACCTGGGGTGCTCTGCTAATTTGAGTGCATGAAAGGGTGGTTGAAAGGATTCATTCAATCTTAAGTGAAGTTCTGTTTTCACCCCCTAAAGCTGCTGGCAACGGTGGAAGATCTTTTTTTTAATGACTGATATGGGGCTTGCTGGCCCCCCTCTGTTTAGGTCTCTTAAGGCCTATGCAAAGAGTTGCCAACAGTAGCACCAGCCCTGGGGAGTCTGGATACAGGGCCCAAGGGTTTGCAGAAACTGGAGATTTGCTATTGCCTACTGTGTTTGGAAAATGCATTTGTTGGGTTTATGGTCTTTCCATCGAATATTTTGCATCGAGGGACACTTCCATCGAATTTTTAGCATCGAAAAAATGTGCATCAAATGCATTTCCCCCCCCCCCCTTGTTTTTTACCCTTTAAGACCCACCACAACAAAAATTAACCCCTTAGCCCCCAAAAACATGCATTCAATGCACATTTTTTCGATGCAAATCCCTCGATGCAAACGCATTCGATGGAAAGGTATTCGATGCAAAGTCCAAATACCCATTTTTTGCTTTCTATGTGATTTTATGGTACCTTGAATCCCGAAATAGATCTATCTATGATGATGATGAGGATGCTATTGCTTACCTCTTCACTTTTACTGGAATATCCAGCTCTTCTTGGCAGGCGCATCTTTAAGAGAGAAAGTAGCCAATTTTTATTGCTCATTTTCACAGTGAGTGCTAAACGTTAGGTGGCGTTACGCAGTGCGGCACTTACCGGCACCACTAGAGACACACCACCAAGGAGACAGAACAACAGGATGAGTTGCTTCATGTTCGACATCAAGAGGATCTGGAAAAACAAAACATTCACAGAGCCTCTCAAGAAATGTGTGATTGCAGTAGGCAATGATTATTGCTGCTGATCTGTTAAACAAATACACAAGCTGAAAGTCCTGTGCCTGGGGCCCCTCATATTAACTCATTCATGATCATTTCCCTAATGCGCTAATTATACATTTTTTGGACTTTCCTTTCTTCTGTTAACAACATCTATCTTGATCACGCCTTCCAACAATGGCCGGATGTTTTCACCCCCTTTATCACCCCCCTCAGTCTCCATGCTTTTTTCCCCTCATGTAGTTTCACTGTCTATTTTGAGATCCTTCATCTATCTTCCAAGTGTTCTCTATTTCCCTTTTTTTTACCTCTTTCTATTTCCTGGCAGATATAAAGCCTCTCCTTGAAGGAAAGTAAGAACGGGGCGGACTGCAGGTTGGAGTTAAACTGTGATGAAGTTGCCAGTGACTTTAAATGTACTAAAAACAAAGAAGACACCGAGCAATCTCTGTGGCACATTTGGTTAGTGCCTATGGTCCAGGCCCACCTAGGGATTGCAGCGATTGGCCCACCTAGGGATGGCAGCGATTGGCCCACCTAGGGATTGCAGCGATTGGCTTAAACTGACCTTATAACATTTATTTTGTGTCTATCAATTAACGTATTATGCAAAATGTGCTGTTTAACTCAAAGCATTTTCGAATTTAAAAGAAACCTCTTGGTACAGGAGGACAGTCCCGGCAAACCTAGACGTCTGGTCACCCGTCCGTGCACTCTGACTAAAACAGCAGCTGAGGCAAGCAATTCTCCCGCAGTGCAGTCCTGAAGTATGGGTCTTTCAGAGAGAGTTAGGAATGCAGGCCCAGAGGCAGATTGTTTCTCAATTGAGGGCTGCCTCTTTGGAGTACATCGCAATTCAATTGCAGGCATCAGAATCGATTGGACAGCTTCAGGTTGAGGGAGTACATCGCAATTCAATTGCAGGCATCAGAATCGATTGGACAGCTTCAGGTTGAGGGATGAGATATTAGTTTGCTAAAATATTTATTTTGTAGCTCTGTCCAAGCGACCATTCAGGGTGATGGGAGGTTCGGGTAATGTGAATCTCAGGGTTTAGGCAGGCGAGGCTGGGAGAAGGGGACAGCTGGGAGAAGGGGACGACTGGGAGAAGGGGACAGTTGACCGTCGTAGTATTATTCATAGCAAAGTTGAGTCATACTCAGGGGGGCTTTAGGTACATTGACACAACCATACATTATACCTGACTTAAGTGGAGAGGTGAGGAGAATGCATTTACCATGTTTCCCAGTAGAACAGAGGTCACCAATTCCAGACCTGCTTCTCATACATGAATTGGATCTGAGAGCCCCATGGGCACGCGGAGAGGAGCACGCGCATCAGCGCAGCAGAGTTCTTTCCTGCAACACATGAATCAATTCACATTCTCAATCACATGAAGGTTGGAAAAACATCAAAGCAGAAAATAAAACATTTCACAAATTAGAGAGGTGTGTACTATTATCTAGCATGCTTGCAACATGTTGGAAAAGGCAGCTCACATTGAATCCGCCAAAACAACTGATACGTATTTCATTGTTTTCTAGATTGAGTACCTCAAAGCCGTAAAACATGAATATTGTTCCCTTCTGATGTGCCTTGGGTTGGGATTTTCACCTTGTCAGTTTTGCAAACACTCCTGTGCACAGAATTGCATATGTTTAAATTTCTGCTAAAAATGTCATGCATTTATAACACATGAACATTATTTCTGGGCTTGCCCATTTGTGAGCGTTAATCGGAATTTGGCAGATTTATGTGTTTTTAAATTGGCGATGGCAGGGAAGTGGCGCGAAATACTTCACTGAAAGAAGGATTTTGTGCTGCCTCAAAGTAACAATTTGGAGCACCCTTCCTTGCTGCATTGTGAGCCCGCCTGGTGAACCTTGAGGCACTCAGCATTGTGGCGCCTTCGGAAGCGACCCAGTATCTCCTTGCTCTGGAGCGGCCCTGGGAATCCCACAGCAAACTGTGGTTATAAAATGGCCTCTGGCAATCATATTTTAATACAGGAACTAATATGAAATAGGTGATACCCACACATTTAATAGCATTTAGAATGTCCTCAACTGCCTCACTTTCAATTCCCGAATTTGATTGGAACTATGTACAACTTCACAAAAATTTCAGAGATCAGCACAGGAATTTAAGATAGGAGGGAGATGGCATGTGAGGAGGGAATGTACAGATGTTGTTTGGCTGTCAGGCCATCCTCTTCAATCCCACAGACACACTGGAGCAGTTGCGCTTTCCCTCCTCATCCCGACCCTCCACCCGCAAGCCATACCCAGTACTTACTCTTGTCCCTGGTATCTATGAACTATAGATCCCAACAGCTGATCAGAAAGCATTCTGGAGGTGCAGCTGAATGATATTAGGGATATGAATGAGACTAAAGTGTGACCCCACGGGGCCAATTGTGACCAGTCTCCTCCTGTAGCTCCTTGTGATTCCCCTGCATGCCAAACTGCAGGCAGACTCCCATTCACTAAATATCCATATTCTATTGCCAAGCTATTTACATCATTTGATTAGGTTGGATTTGTTTGGGCCTTTTTCTCCAGCAGCAACTGCGATTGTTTGTTCCATCACAAAAAATCTCTTGGTCCACCCTGGCCATAGAGAAGAGTGAAGCGGTAGACTACTGCCTGTAAAGATATATTTAAAAAAGTGTATGTGCACATGCTTTGAATTTGTGTGTGTGTGTGTGTGTGTGTGTGAAAGTGTTTGAATGAGTGTGAGAGAGTGAATCGGTATGGGTGTATGCATGTGTGTGCTTGTGTGTCTTAGTGTAGTGGGAGACATCTGCGCGGTGAGCACTGGTTGCCCCTTGTGCCTGCTCTGAAGACAGTACTGGCAGTGACTATAACAGTCCCTATATTATTTGGTTTCTTCTTCGTATACTGCCCTGCTTGAAAGTTCTCCAGGCTTCCATATCTTTTGGCCATACCGCTGTATGCCACCTATTTTCATTTGCTCCTTTTACCATTGGCAACAACTGAACATTGCATTTGGCACTTCCAGTCTTGCATATCAAGCAAGCAGCACCAGGGAGAGAATCCCATGAAAAAACATTGAAAGTTGTAATCAAAAGCCCATCCACCAAGTCACTGTATCTGAACTGCATAGCAAATATCACTGAGAATGAAACTTATTCCTGACTCACAATTATTTAATTTTTAATTTTTTTATTTAGTGTTACAGTTCATTAAGAACACCTCACTGTATATAAAACAGTAATGCTTCTTAAAAACATCTTTGCAGAAAGATACAACACATCTTCTTTGTACTCCCCTCCCCCCACCTCTCGCCCCTTCAATCCATCTACCACTCGGCTATCCGCTCCCTCTGCCTTCTCTCACCTCACAACTCTATCTCCTCTTCCCTTGACTCACTAGGATGGCTCCCTTTTCACTCCCAACTTAAATTTAACTTCCTCTGTCTAGTCTTCAAAGCCCTCTATTGTCTTACCCCTCCCTATCTATCCTCCCTCCTCACTTTCTATACCCCTCCTCGTTCTCTCCGTTCTTCAGATCTCTTCCTTCTTTCTCCTCCCCCTCCACCCTGTGCCCCTTCCCACTTCCGCTCCTTCCAACTTCTTGCTCCTTTCCATTGGAACCGCCTTCCCCTCCCAATCCGCTCTACTACCACCTACTCCTCATTTCGCACCTCTCTAAAACCCCACCTCTTCCATTCACCCCCTAGCTTCTTTCCGCTTCCTCCTTTTCCATTTAATCTTCCTTCTCCTTCACCTTCTAACCCTCCTCTCTCACTTCAGTCCCCCTCCATATGCACTTAACCTCACCAATAATGTAAATTGTTCTCTGTACTGTTTTCTGGTTTGATTCAATGTTATGTATTGCTTGTTGTAATTGCTTGTTCCTCATGTAAAGTGCTTTGGCTTAAAGCGCTATATAAATCTAAATAAATACAAATACAAATATAAATAAAACCACATTTCCCCTTTCTTTAACATTTCATTCATTCAGACAATTATCTTCAATTTAATCCTATTGATCTAAACATTCATTAAAATCTTACACTTCATATAATTCATAAAGTGCACTAAAACACACACATTAAAACAACCGCAAATTTACATTCCATTTCCAATTTTGAGGCCTTTTACCATCGGCGCAGCAGGGAAATAGATCTGTTAGAAAGAACAATGCAGCAAATCTTCAATTCTTCCACCTTTGAGTAAAGATAAGTTGCCAAACAAAACTCGCATCCAGAAGATTAAAATCCTTAAACAAATAGGCAAAGTACAGTTCACACTGAGATACTAATAGTGATCACTCCAACATCAGGCAGAAACAAGGTTTCAACTAAAACCTCTGTCTGCAAAATCTACACAGTCTTACCCCACCATTTGCTCCAAGCATGTCATGTGTTTGGAAAAAGATTCAGGCACAAGCGTAGACATTGTCTGCGCCAAAAGGCATTTGGAAACCTCAGTAAGTAATGGGGTAGGACACCATATGATCTCATTTCCAGAATAGGCCTGAGAACAAATGAGAACTCTGCACTGCTACGATCGTAGAGATCCAATCCCCATCCCATAACTTAGGTTTTATCTTCAGTGGAGAGGTAGGTAGTGAGTCTCTGGTCACGTGGTTATTGCTCATATACAATAAACAGTGGTTGTACCATCTATTTAGTGGCTCATGGCATTTATTTTGTATCACATGCTTAAGCATCCATCAAATCGAGCCCACTTCTGCATTTACGATTTTTTAAAGTTCTTCCCAGTTACTATTGTCTCAAGGGAGAGCAACCCAAACTCATATCTCAAGGCCGAGGCTGTAACGCCCTGTGGTAACTTTTAAAATCTTCCTCCAGGAAAGCCCTTCTAACTTGAACCACTGGCCTGTCAACCCAAACAGTAGAGTTTCTGACCCATAGGTCCACTTTCTTACAATGAAAAACCCTGACTGGGACGAAAGAACAGTACCCATGTTTCTTATGAACATATGCTGCCTGGGCCACCAATACCTGCATCCTCTGCTTCTTGTGCCCAAACAATTCCACCATTTTTATTTTCTTGAAAAGGTAAAAACCTAGGTAAATAAAACTGTCTACATGTACCAATATGTTATTACTCAAAACCCATCTAAACGACCGACTCAAAAACTTCTTCGGACGACCGTCGACTCCGCAACTCTGAGCACCGTAATTGCCGAACCGGCCACAGAACGGCTATCCAGCCTCCTGGCACCCATACATGGGTAGGACCAGCCCACCGTACTTTGAAGCTCACCAAATAACTCAATTGGCCTTGAAAAAGACTAAGGTTGAAACGCGCGTCGGCTGTGTAATGTATCAACATGTTAAAACTGGCACCTCTACGTCTAATAATGTATTTCATTAGTGCTGATTAACTAAGGAAATAAAAAAACCTCTTGTTTGACACAAATAAACCTGACTCATCCATTACCTGATTAAGCTGCCTAACTGCCAACACCGGACTATCCAATCCCACCAGCGCCTACAGGTCCATAGTTTGTCAAACCCCACTAATTGTCTTCACAATCAGGAACCCCGGAGTTGGTCCCTTGACAAACCAGGACTCAGGCTGCAGGTTTGACACAGTAAACAAACGAACAAGAAGTGCGCAGGAGTGAGGGAGTTCCGCCTTTCAAAAACTCCACCCATGCTCAAACTCAAAAACGTCTTATTCGGACCAAATGTCAATATTTTGTTTTTTTGCTGCGTTTATCTGCAAGTGGTTATATCTGGTGTATTTTTCTAAAACCGTCAATTGGAGTTGTAGCCCCAACAGCGTAAAATCCATCAGTGATAGAAAAGGAATGAGGGAGGGGTACAACTCGTGTTATGTGATGATTTACTTGGGTTCTTATAATGACCCTGATTCCGATAAGAGTCCCTATATATAGACAATTAATGTAGGTAAAACTTCTGGTGCAATGGGGTATGGACTCTAGGCCACCAGACACCATCACACCACCATCCAAACAAAACAAAGCACATTGTTTCCAACAGGATACCCAATTTGCACTCCTAACGGACCTAAGTCCTGTGATGAATTTTTGTGATGTAAAACACGTCTACACCATGGATTCAGTGTGTTAAATACATAATAATACATTACATAATGTATAATGTAATAAAAATCACTAGTCACCCGTCAAGTGGGGTATACCAACTAGTGTCATATCATCAGTGTAAAGCAGGTAGTTGACCTGTTTGTTATCGACCTTAGGGGGAAAGCAGCGTGAAGAAACAAAGGCCTCTCCTATGTCAGAAATGAAAAGCTTAAAAGGCAAGTTTGTCAATTTGCACCTTTGTTTTAACCCCTTCCAGTTTTTACTGGTGCGGATTGCCGCCCATTCTTATCCAATCTTACACATAGAGATGTACTTGAACGCAGACCTATAAGACTCTCTATCAAGGGTGAAGGGCAACCCCAACCCCGGGGTCAATTTGGCTTATCATTTGTTTCTCAGTACACTGTCAAAGGCCATAGACAGGTCAACAAAGGCGACGTATAAAGGTTTTGATCTAATCCAGGACTCTTTTCTAAGGAGTCCGAAAATGAATCCATTAACCTCACTTCTGATGTCCCTACAAAAGCCGGTTCGGTACTCATCTAGCCTCTTACTCATCCTAGCCCAACTTAGCGCCGGCGTTAATAGCCCTACCACCAAACCCCCCAGCGCTAATAGCGCCGGATCACGGGTTTGGCGGAACGGGTATTGCCCATTCCCCCTTGAGCCCATTCAGGAATTCCCCATTGGGCTCAAGGGGGAAATTTCGCGCTCTTACCGCCAGCGGATTTCCCGCCAGCGGTAAGAGCACGAAATTTTGGCGGATTTCCCCCCAGCTAAAAGCTGGGGGGAAATCAGCTGAAGCCGTGATTTGGCGGACCCTTAAATGCGGCGGTAATAGCGCTACTGCCGCATTTAAGGGTTGACACCAAACTTGTGATGAGGCCCGGTATGTCCAACAATGATATAGGTCTGTAGTTGCTCGAAAACGTACACAGCCTTTTCTTATACATTGGGACTACTATTGAAGATAACCATGAGGCCGGAAATTCTCTCCATTCAATAACCTCACTGATGCCATCCAGGACCTGAGCCCAGGCCTAAGGTTGATCCTTCACTACCAACATAGCCAGGCCGTCAGGCTCGAGGGCCCTGGAGGTCTTACAATTCCTAATTAAGTACAGCAAGTCCTCCTCATCTCATGTTAATTGCCAATCTACATCTTCACTACAGTCCCAAACAGAGGTTTCCAAATGCTCTGTTGTATACATTAATTTAAAATGAGCCAACCAACATTCCTCTGCAATTGGATTTGTCTGGAAGTTAGTTTGTACATTTTCGTTAGACTTAATGGTGTTTCAAATGTCCTTTGTATTTTTCAAGATCAATATAAATAGTTTCTACATCAGCTAAAATAAATAAGTGCTTGTAATTAGATAACCATTTTCTATTCAGGTTCTTAGGCTTTCGTTTTTGTAGCTGGTCCTCTGGGTCTAACTTTTTAATGGTCTCATGCAACTCTCTCTTCTTTTGTACAATCACCCGACCGTAAGAGTGTCTGTGCATGTCCCTTGATCTATTAGCCCTTGGCATTTTTCCAGAAATTTCGTCTAATACTAACTTGTAAGGACTGTTGCGTACTTTTTCGCAAATTACAGAAACAGGATAATAAAAATACAGTATCGTATTAAACAGCCTAACATTTCTCGCATTCCACGATATCCTG
Source organism: Ambystoma mexicanum (assembly GCF_040938575.1). Classification (NCBI taxonomy): domain Eukaryota; kingdom Metazoa; phylum Chordata; class Amphibia; order Caudata; family Ambystomatidae; genus Ambystoma; species Ambystoma mexicanum. The sequence goes on from NC_090937.1 coordinate 157,577,202, forward strand.
TTTGCTCCGGAATTTACGTCCAGTGAAAAGCAGTACCTGTCTGGAATTAAATGTCATTGTTTTCAAGGACAATGACACCCTTAGTGGGAAGCGATCACTTACATCAGTTTCCGCTATTACAATTTTTTGAACCTCCTGGGGCAATCTCTCAGAAACAAATCAGTAGTCCAAGTGTTCTTTTGCCCCCCCCCCTTTAACCATGTGTATAAAATGCACTCATCCCCCTTCGTGTTTCCACAGACAAGCCCCATGCCCTCATAAGAGCCATTCAAGCTAACCCACATTTGTGCGAGCTCTTCCCTAAAGTTCAGTTTTTCTTTTCTTTCAATCATTCAATGTATGTACAATTTAAATCACTGCACACTATGATTGAAGAACAAGTACGCTGAGCATACCAGCTAAACAAAATGTCCTCAACTGAGTCTAAGAAATCCTCTTGAGTAATATTCTGGAGGTTCCACTACAAATTTAACAACAGGGACTTTTCTCTATTCAGGAACAATTTCTAATCCCAATATAACTTTATCACCTGTACAAAAGGGTTAGGTTGAACAAACACACTTGCCTTGCTCGATATGGCATTTCATATCCTATCTATAATCCCATTGTCCCCCATCTCCCTTGCAGGCTAGCACAAAAAACATGCTAAACCCATCCGCCGTTGGAGCAGACCTAAGCCATGTTTCTTGTAGACAAAATAAGTCCACACTCAGCAGGTGCACACTTCCCTTTTTAAATAAATGGGTAAAACCCCTGAAGTTCCATGACATTAGATGGACTTCCCTGTAACTAACTGACCCCATCTCAACACTTTCCTTAGTAGGCAGATCTTGAATTTAAAAAAGTCACTTGCCAGTTCCAATTTTTCTCATCCCCCAAGATTCTGTTACCTGCGGCAATCCCTGTTATTTCTCTTCTCCAGTTGTCGCTGCGGAAGCACCCAGTCTGAAAGATGGGACCTGCATCACCAGCCTCTTGTTGGGGGGGCTGCAGGTGGAAGTACGGGAGCAGGCCCATAACTATGATATGACATGATATGATAAGTCATTTATAACGCGCCGCCTGTACACAGGTGTTTCTAGGCGCGACAAGACAAGGTGGGGGGGGCACAGATGGAGGACAAAACAACAATCTAATTGGGCCTTGTGTCATTCAGATCACGCAAGTGCGGGGATGAGGGAGTCAGAGAAGTCCTTGTGTTGACGGGGGAAGGAGAAGTGCAGGTAACTCAATAAGTGCTGCTGGAGGGTGGCTCATTAGTGCAGAGACACAAGGGACTGTAGGGTTGCATATGCAGACCCTTAAGTATTGGGGGAGCCGGGAGGCAGTGCGAGGACAACTGGACATGCAGGAGCGAGGGCCTGAGTTTCAGTGGGTGGCCAGGTGACCAATGTGTGCAGAGCAGTCAGGGACATCAGCAAGTGAGAGGAAGAGAGAAAGTGGAAGCAAAAAGGAAGGTCTTGAGTTGCTTCCAGATCCGGAGGTGGTTCTGCTCAAGTTTGGGTGAGGCAGGGAAGCTGTTCTAGAGGGCCGACCCAGCCGAGGAAAGATATCTACCCCCTACTCTCTGCTTGGAGAAGCGTCTGACCCTCAGAGAGTTGGAGGTGGATGAGCAGAGGGCTTGAGAAGGAAGATTTTAGGAAGAGAAAGTTGGAAGTAGTGTGGTCCCAGACCCCAGAAAGCCTCGTGGACGATGCAGAGCGTCTTGAACTTGATCCATGCAGCGAAAGAGAGCGAGTGGAGTGATTTGAGAGCTGAAGAGATACGATCCCTGGGCTTGAGGCCAAGGACAAGTTTTGCAGTCCTGTTCTGGATAAGTTGTAAAGGTCGAAGAGTAGAGACAGGCAGATTTAGAATGAGGCTGTTGCGGTAGTCCAGCCTAGAGAGAACAAGGGCTCTGGAGACAGTGAGTTTCTGGGTAAAAGTGAGAAAAGGCAGAATACCTATGAGGAGGTGAAGCTGATAGTGTGACTTCTTAGAGATGTCAGAGATGTGAGGAGAGAAGGAGAGGGTGGAGTCGAAGATGACACCAAGTATCAAAGCCTCACAGGAAGGAGCAGGAAGAGGCCCCAGGGTGGACAGCCAGAGAGAGAGAGAAAAGGAGGGAGCAGGTGTCCCAATGAGGAGGATCTCAGGAGACACTCAGAACACTTTGACCCAAAATTATAAAGCTCAAAACCCCAAGTCCTAATGAAATCAACCACAGCCAGGTTATACACCATACTTGATCTAAAATGTATGATTACTTTGTCTAGATTGTTATCGTGTCAGAATTCTATGCATTCTATACAAGCAGTAACCATACCCTCCATTCCCTTTACAACCTGTTCCCCTCTAGCACCCACAACCTGGGATTGGATGCCCCCATACCTCCTCTTATCGCTTCACCGTCAACCTCCCCCTGCTTCCTCCACCTGACCCCTGTTCATGACCAATTCATGTAGGGAGGTATCCCCTAACACCTCTACCTCCTCAACAATGGGTCTAATGCCTTGCTTCTGAGACACCAACCTGTCAGGATTTAATGTATTGCCATCCCCTGTCATCCCCCTCTTCTCTTCAAAACTTGACCTTCTGAGCCGGCGGGGTGATAGGTTACGTAAAACTTTTCTTGAACCGTTTGAAGCATTTTTCTTGCACCCTTTTTGTTCTTTGATTTTGTTATATCAGTTTACCTTCAATAGACCACCCATCTTTCCTGCTGTATTCTGCTGAAGATATCAAGTCTGCTATTTGACTAGTATGCCCTACTCCATCTCCTGGTTGGCATACCTCCACCTCCATTCTTATCTCCCTATTACTCTGTTGGAGGTTTTCATTGAGGAAGTCTTCCGCAACCGGAATGATACTTGGCAATGGGGGAGAATGAGGTGGTAAATCACCATCAGATCTAACCTCCCCAGACCTCCGTTCCCCACCCTCATCACTTTCAAAAGTTAAGAGAGCCATGACCTCAACGTTCTTGGGTCTATTTACAAATTCAACTTCCAATTCATCATCCCTTATCCTGCAATGTACTCCCAAACGTAACTTATAATTTTGTCCTAGGATGAAGCCTTTGTTGAGATTTATTTTTGACTCTATAGCTATAAGGATATATAGGCTCTCTGTCCTATCCAAAAAGAGAGTCTACATCCAAGCACGTGTCTCAGCGCCCTCCAACATCACGGCACAACTTAAAATCTGCAAGGAGCTGGCCAATCCTTTCATAGTCTCCACCTCTTCTGTTCCCTCCCAGGCCCTTTGTATGGCACTGGCTTCTCACTTCACCACTAAAACTCAGGAAATCCTGTCCTCTCTCTCCTCTTTTTCTATCTCTCGTGGCCCCCTATGGCCGCCATTCCCTCGCCTCCTATTTTATCCTCTTTCTCACTGACTACAGCTGATGATGTTTCTAGACAAGGCCGATCTATGAAAATGTCATCATAACAGGTGCTCCCCTGCTCCTCCAGAACCATCAAGGACCACATTGATACCCTTGCTCCAGCCTTGGCCGATGTCTGCAATCCCTCTTTTGCCACTGGAACATTCCCCTCTCTCCTCAAGCCCTCCCTTGTGCAACCCCTCCTTAAAAAGCCTTCTGCCAATCCTACTTGTCTGGCAAACATTCACCCGATTTCTATCACTCCTTTCTGGGCAAACTCCTGGAAAAGCTGGCAATTCCCCAGTTTACACTCCACACTGAATCTGTTGGTTGTCTCAATGATCATCAGTCTGGCTTCAGAGCAGCCAGAGGCATGGAAATTGCTCTCCTGAACACCTGTGAAGATCTGCTCACTAATCTTGATTCACACCTTCCTTCTGTCCTTATCCTTCTTGACCTTCCTCTGCTTTTGACATGGTCAATCACACCATCCTGACCAATTGACTCTGTGAGAACCTGGGCATCATGGATCACACCCTGGAGTAGTTGACATCATTCCTCCTGGACAGACCCTCCCAGGTCCAACTTGGGTCCTTTCTCTCCACCACCTCTCTCTCCTCATGTGGTGTTCCCCCGGGGCTCTAACCCCACACCCTGACTCTTCAATGTCTACTTGGCCCCTTTGGCCCACCTTCTCTTCTAACTTTCAGTGTTATGCAGATGACACTCAGCTCTCTTTCAGGCTCCCCTCAGCCTCCTCTCCTCTCTCCCTCATTCCTGACTATTTATCTGAAATTCAGGATTGGTGCTTCTTCAACAATCTCTGCCTTATTGCCAGTAAGACTGATTCCTTCCCATTGGGACCCCTGTCCCTGCTTTTCCTCTTTCACTCTGGCCACACTCCTTAGGCCCTCTTCCTTTGTCTACCTGTTAAGCAAAACACCTTGGTGTCACCTTCAACTCCACTCTCTCCTTCTCTCCTCACTTCACGGACCTTGCCAAGAAGGCCCACTACCATTTGCACCTCCTCAGAGGCATTCTTCCTTTTCTCACTTTCCCCCAGAAGCTCATTGTGTCCAGAGCCTTGGTTCTCTCTAGGCTGGACTACTGCAACAGCCTCTTTCTCAATCTGACTTCCTCTGCTCTTTGCCCTCTGCAACTAATCCAGAACAGGACTGAGATGCTTGTCATTGGCCTCAAGCCCACAGACCGTAACTATCCTGCCCTGAACTCCCTTCTCTGGCTCCCAGTGGCTGCACAGATCAAGTTCAAGACACTCTGGATCATCCACAAGGCTTTATGGGGCCAGGGCCTGCACTACATCCAACTCTCTCTTCTAAAACACCTTCCCTCTCGAGCACTTTGCTCAGCCACCTCCAACTCACTGAGGGTCAGACGCTTCTCCAGGCAGAGAGTGGGTGGTAGATCTCTCTCGTCTGCAGGTGCCTCCCTCTCGAATGGCCTCCCTGTCCCTCTCAAACTTGATCCGGACCACCGGAAGTTCCGTAAGCAGCTCAAGACCTTCCTTTTTGCCTCTGCTTTCTCTCTCTCTCTCCCCTGCTGACCTTCCTGTCCGCTGCACTGACTGGTTGCCTGGGTACCCCCTGAGGCTCACTGAGTACCAGCGTCCTCCATGACCAGTCCCCCCTGCAGTGCCTCTGGCCTCGTCACGCACTTAGGGGCTGTAACTGTGACCCAACATTCCCCTCCCTCCTTGCACTTACCCTGAGCTGCGCTTCCCTGGCTGCTCGTCCTTAGAGCAATGCTCCCTGATCACATTTACCCCTTCTCCCTCCCCCTGTACTTTGCATTGTTTGCACTTGCACGATCTGAATGACACAAGGCCTAGTAAGATTGTTTGTTTTGTCCTCCCTCTGGCGCCCCCCCCCACTTGTCTTGTCACGCCTAGAAACACGTGTGTCCAGGCGTGTTATAAATGGCATATCATATCATAACATACCATGGGTTCCCCCCTTGATTCTTTAGAACATTAACTACGTCATCTTGTGCTTTTGAGAGAGTAGCCATAGTGATCTCCAATGATTTGAATATATTGCACATGTTCAACAATAGACACTAAAATCCCTATATGTCACAACCCACCCTCTCATTGGAAAATGCACACAAACTGTCAGTGGGCCTCATTACGACCCTGGCGGAAATCGAAAAACGATGGCGGAAATGCAATACCGCCATCGAATAGCGCTCGGTGCGATTATGACCCGTCACCGCAAAGTACGATGCCATTAGCGACACCGTAGTGAACGCCAACGCTAACTGCACCAAGTACGCGCGCGCGCGCCATGCCAAACCGTAATTACCACCATGGCGCAACAGTACGCGAATTCTGACCCTAGCGGACATGCACCTAACGCCATCAAGCACGGCGGAAAGTACCATTCCGCCATGGTGAGAAGTACGGCATCGCGAACCAACCGTAAACGGCCCCACTGAGTGCCTGTACACCACTCCCTGGCCACATTGCACAACTCCCCGTAGGTGCAATGAAGTCACACAATGCAACCAGTGAAATGTACTAGTCATCCATGCCTGCCAACGAACAAATGAATCTCAAGAGGGGCCAATGGGAGCTGCAGGGCACAGATGGCACGAATACAGAAGCCATCCCAATGGACATGACCTCAGTCTCCCACCAAGAAACGCACGCAAACACAGGCACCTGTGACCAGCAATATTCCGAAAATCACATCATTCCACCAATCCACCTGGCTGACCGGCATCTGTTACACAAAAGCTAATCCCCCGCCCCTGAGCATGACATCATTAAAACAGTCATATTGGCAGCCCTCATCCCTGACCTCACTGGGCTTCGTAGGCAAACGCGCCCAGCACAGTACCACGCAACTATACTCCGAAGCTGGAACCCAATGCAGATCTCCTCACAATACATCGCTCCCCAAATAGGAATATGCCACATCACTTGCAAAGAAGAATGCTACACGGTCCATATCAGAATAGAAATTTAATGCACAACAAATTCACCAAGCCCATACAGCCATTAGGCCATGAACTCCAAAACACATTTCACCATTGTGGCTGTATCCGCAATAAATGACCAGCTACTTCTTGTGTGACGCCCTGTTCCTTCATGGTACACAGGGGCTACATTCTCGTACGAAAAGGCAACATGGAAGCGCCTAGAACCGCAGGGCCGTCCCAATAGGGAGGCACTAGTCCAGCTGAAAGGCCGAAATGTTGCTCCTAGCCACTAGTACTGCGTAAGGGCATGTGGCCCATTGGCGATCGTCCCATAAGATCGTAATGCTGCTCCACTGATTAACACGAAGCAGCAGGTGTCGGGAGTAAAATCCATCTGCAGGAGTGGCATACAGATGGCAGTGGCAAAAGGGGAGGAGATACCTGTCAACCAAATGAAATGAAAAAGAATAGTATGGCCACCAGAACTACATTTGAATTACTCACTTCAATGATCACACCAAATCCACAGCCATATGCATGCTAGCCCACTCCAAAGGATCATCACCACCCAAAAACCACTTGCGAATCATAACTATCTATATCGAGGTGAAAACACCATCACAAACGAGTGTACCTGTGCATGCGTCTGTTTAAACAGAATCCATCAGATGGGATTGGTAACGTGCATAGACACAAGTGTCTGAAGGCGCGTCGAGACAGGGAGGGCTCAACAAGGCCAGATAGACGATGGTCCCACTATGGCAGCCCTGCATCACATAGCGCAGGGGAGGCGGACAGATTCCAAGAAGCCCTGTACATGGCAAACTCTGTATCAATTCATCTGTCCATGCATCCATTCATCATTCCCTCATCCCGTAATGAAAACGCCTGTTTCCATACTCACATAACATGTGAAATTTCCATTGATTCTGTGCGTTATGCAGCCTGCAAAATCCACTGTGGCCCAGCCCGTAATTCCAGTGTTGTGAAGTAACATGGATTTGGGAACGTCCGGCCTCATCGTCCACTTCGCCATTGCGCATCCCAAACTATTCATATCAATCATTGCATCCTCGCCATGGCCCCTGTCCCAAGGACATTGAACAATAGAACGTTATATTTGCAGTCAGACCTGTGGGCATCTCCTCGCCGCTAGCTGAAAACCGAAAGCGCCGCCCTTCGAATTCCTCATTTGCAACATCACGTCGAAAAGGCATCTGTGGCCGCTTGAAATCACAAATTAATCCATCTAGTGCGGCTGTGTGTGAAAATGGCAACTGCCTTCACTCACAAATGGGACGCCCCGCCCGTCGTTGAACCTCGGTACAGTGATGCATGAGGGTCCACCGTTATTCGAGTACTACGTTCCACTGACCCTTCACAAGTCTGTTCGCGACTGCAAAGATAGTATGTGAAACAATGGGACCATAGCCGAATGAACATATCAACCAATGTTACACTGCCATCGGGTACAAATACATGATTGTAATAGCAAGATGCCATTCGTCGAATTGCAGCGTTGTGTGCGGGACGTGCTCGCCCAAAGGGGAGAGCAGCTTGCACAGGTGGAATGAATCACCACAGGTGGAGGCCATACAGCCTGAAAACACATAAATTGCACACCCAGTCTCCTCCCACAACCACTCCGAAATGCTACCGGCAGGACTAGCTATGTTGGCCCTGGGGGACCTGATAGCACTGCAAGTACTCCAACTTCAAGAAGAAGACGAACACCAACTACAACCGGCCGCACAGAGGAGACGCAGGAGGAGGAGGAGGACAAGGCAGGGCCAGCAAGGGCCGCCAGCACAGCCACTACCACCACGCAGGCAGCCCGCAATCCCACGCCTCCGAGCACATCCGTTCAACCTCACTGATGAGCAGATCCACACCCTCTACCGTTTGGACCGGGACACCATAACCGCCATTGTGGACATGACACAGGCTGACCTTGTCAGCATGATAGATAGCCCAACCGCCATCCCACCCCTACTGAAGGTGGTGTCTGTACTCCACTTCCTGGCCACAGGCACCTACCAGCACACAGTCGGACAGTTGCATGGCATTTCACAGCCACTGTTCTCACGGACACTATTGCAAGTGCTCGATGCCCTCCTGCAGCACGCAGACGACTACATCTCTCTACCACGCTCGGAGCAGGAAATTACCAACACAGAAGTGGGATTCCATGCACTTGCCGGCATACCGGGTTGCATTGGTGCCATCGACTGCACCCATGTGGAATTGGTCATCCCACATGCCATGGAGGCCCAGTACCGCAACCGGAAACAATTTCATTCTCTGAATGTACAAATGGTGTGTGACTCCAACAGGATCATTACACATTGTTGTGCCCGATTCCCTGGATCAACCCATGATTCTATGATCTTGAGGAACTCTACAATACCACGCTACATGGAGCGACACGCAGGGAACAGATCCTGGCTACTCGGTGAGTCTCATTTCATGCATGATGATGTGGGGTATGTGATGCGGCAATGACCTGGCAGGAAGGGGGGGGGTGCGTACGTAGCAATGGCATTCCACATAATTCGTTTATCGTCCACATACAGGTGATGCCGGATATCCACTGAAGAGATGGCTCCTCACACCAGTCCGGAACCCACGGGACCAGCATGAGGAGGACTACAACCATGCCCACTCACGTACCCGTGTAGTCATAGAACAGGCATTCGGCCTACTGAAGACTCGTTTCCGGTGCCTCAGCAGGTCTGGCGGGGCACTCCTGTACCGCCATGTGAAGGTTGCGAAGATGGTGATGGCATGTGTCATGCTACACAACATGTGCGTACGTAGAAATGTGCCCATGCCCCCTGACGCAGAACTGCAAGCACCTGAAGATGGTCATGATGAGGGTGGGGATGTGGCAGCACCTCAAGGAGTCTGCGAGGCACAGGAGGGCCGTGACATTCGTCAGCATCTCATAGATGCATGCTTCTAGCACTCACGCCTGGTGGCTGATACATGGACACGGGACTCGTGGCACTGTGTGTGTCTGGTACATGCACAATATGGACTGTACGCCTATAATGGCCTCGTACACAAAGATCAATGTCTACACATCTCATTGGTTGATCGTGCATTGTTTATGGCATATGTGATATCATGTTAAACACCCTATCGACCCGCCACCCAAGTGAGCCCAACACCCCCCCTCCACCCTCCTACCTCCCCCCCGAACACCAGTGTCCAGAGATGCTCATTGTCAGTGGGCAGTCGCTATTGCAAGCCCCCTCTGCGGGTATCAGGGGCACCCCTGCCTGTGGAGCGCAGGTTCCTCCCAGATCTACGTTGGGGGCTGCCCTGGACGGAACTTGCAACGGATGATGTCTCTGCCTGCTCACGTCCATGCATGTCCCTAAGGGTTTGTGAGAGCTCAGTGAGCACACGGCGCACTGCGGCAAGTTCGGCACATATGTCTTTGGACGTCGCATGCAGTTCCCCCCTCAGGCTCTCGGTGCTTCTCTCCATTTGGACTCTCAGGCTCTCGGTGCTACTCTCCATTTGGACTCTCAGGCACTCGGTGCTACTCTCCATTTGTGCCCTTAGTGTCTCTGTACTTCTCTCCATTTCTGCCCTAAGTGTCTCAGTTGATGTTTCTATGTCTGCCTTAGTGCCCCCACATTCATCGGCATGGTCCTTGAGGAGCGTGGCCAGTTGCTGCTGTTGCACGATTAACTGGTCGAGGGACTGTTGCCTCTGCTGGGCCATGGCCATTTGCGGTGGTGTCACAGAGTGGCTGTTCGCCTCATGTTGCCCTGCCACAGGGCTTGTGGGGGATGGCCAGTCGTCGTCTTGTGCGTGCCCCTGCGTGGTATCCTCATGGTGTACGGGATGGAACAGACAGGGGGATTGGGACAGGTCATGGATGGATCTGACTTTGACATCCCTGTTTTCTGTGTCGGAGCATGCTGCCATTAATGCAGTGTCACCTATGGTGCTGCTGCCACCAGAAGCAGTGCCTACTGTGGCATCCATTGGGGGGACCTGTGGTGGTGGTGGTGTGGGCATGCTGGCTGCTGGGGTGCCTGTTGGAGTTCCCTCCTCTGTGCTGCCACTTGATTTGTGCTGCTGCCGTGTCTTGATGCGTGCAGCTGAGGTGAAGGATCTTTGGCCGTTGGTCTTGGCCCTCTTTGCAGGTGTGCTGGTAGGGGTGTCCTGGAGCTCGTCGTTTGGATCGGACCCTGTGGTGGAGTAAAGGAGGGCGAGCGTTATTAATGGGTCTGTGGGAATTGGAATGGCAATGTATCACATGCATCGGGGTGGTACCTGAGGGTGATTTGGGTCGGGGCCTTGGAGGTGGTTTCATTTGTGTGTGGAGTGAGGGTGCAGTTGTTTGGCAGCCTGCAGTTAGGGTGTGCCTGCTGCACATGTAGAGGGTGTTTTAGGATTTTTAATTATTTATGTATTTGATGTGAGTTTTGAAGTGTGCTATCAGGCCTATGTATGTGGACGTTCTCCTGGACATGTGTTACTGTTGCACTATGTGGGCACGTGGTACTTCACATGATTGGACATTGTGGTTTTGGCATTGTTTTATTTGGGCCACCTACCTGATTCTTCGGATGTCTGCACTCCTTTCTCCATCCCTCCGACTCCCTCTATGCTCTCCATTCCTATGGTGGAGGCACAGATTTCTTCCCAGGGGGTCAACTTGATGGGTGATTCCGATCCTCCCCCGGTGGCTGTGGCAATGTTGCGGTTGGCAGAAAGTATGCTACGGACGCGTATCCGCAGGTCGTCCCATCGCTTTCTGCATTGCTGTGGGTTGCGGGGTGCGGTCCCCACCGCACTTACCCGCTGTGCCACCAGGGCCCATATGGCCTTCTTGTTCGCAAGTGCCGTCCTGGTCATTTGCGTGGAGAAGACGGCGGCTGCATTCTCCTGGAGGGTCTCTGTGAGTACGGTGAGTTCCTCACGGGAGAAGTGGACCTGCCGCTTGCGGTCGCACGCTTTCTTCGCTACTTTTCCCATTTTTCTTGGTTTCACTAGGGTGGATGACGGGTTGGGATGTGTCTCAGGGTAGTATTTTTAATGGTTGTGTGGATTTAGTGGTTTTATAGGTGTACGGCGTGATGTTTCCCGTTCCGGGACCATGCTTTTACTTCCGTTTCTGTATATTTACGGTCACCGTACTTTCCGGTTGGCGCTCACTGCGGTGTCCGCTAAGATGGGTGGCGGTATTGCACCTGGGGCGCCGTACGGCGGCGGTGTGGGCCGTTTTGGGGTCATTTCCGCCATCGCGGACTTTGCACTTCCGCCATGGCGTGGTGCTCGTGCCCGATGGGTCGGAATGAGCCGCACTTTGCTCCATCGTGCAATGGCGGAAACGCTATTTACGCTGTGGCGGTCCGGTCAGTCACTTTCCGCCAGGGTCGTAATGAGGGCCAGTGTCAGTTGCTACATCACAAACAAAAACCCTGTCCCTTGCCAGTTCACCATTGTCTCTTCTTCAGAAATTCGTTTTTGGCCCTCATCAATACAGGGTGTGGCATGCCATATCCTGTTCCCCCAGTCACCATTAACCACAGGGGTCAATATAGGGGTCACAAGAAGTGGCATGTTGGAGAAAACAAATTTCCTCTGGGTCTGACTCGTTTCTGGGAAGAGAGGGAAGCAGACAATTTTCACCAATAGAGAGTTTGTGCTGGGATGTAGCATTGATCTGGGTTCTAATTTCATGTGCCCCACCAGACAGGGGCAACACTCCATTTCATTCCTGGGTGATCAAGCCACCCAGCCCTAAAACCGCTTCATCTTGCTGTTGCCCTCCAGATGGCGTGATGTCAGACTTGCTATTTAAATTAGGTGTAGTAGGTGGCTCTTCCCATGCCAACAGTTTCATGTCTATAATTTCCTTTTGGAGGTCTTTACAGGCAGAAAGTAGGCAGAAAGTAGAACATGAAAAGAATCGTTCAAGTTGATAGTATCTTTGTGTAATTCACGTGTCTCAGGGTAACTGGCACCCCCTCCCACAACAATTTTAGCAACCTTTTGGGGGCTACCCTGGTGCTGCTGCGAACACCCTGATTCATCACCCGAGTAGGCCGGTGATAGTTTTGGTTACATTAATCAGTTTTCTTTCACCAAGACAGGCATCCATGTCTGTAAACCTTTTGGTACCCCTCCCAGGAAACCCTTGCAATTGACTTGATGCTTACACATATTAGCAAGAAAGGTCGCTTTTGCGGTTTGTAACAACATAGGTTTATTATATGAGGAGTGAATTTGGGCCTGAGTAATCACAGGGATTTTAACCAAGCAGCCTTACTAGTGGAAACATTATTGATCTCACAGGAGATGTTATTAACAGTAGCAAATAACTGCCAAAGAGTCTGTTGACTGCATTTGACTCGTACTTGTTTCGGGAATTGCCCCATTGCCCGTAATCTCTGCACACACTGAAAGTCTACCGGCACCAGAGACTTTCATATCAGTCATCACCCTGCGCTGGAGCACTGCGGCCATAGCTACTCACTAGCTACAACAACCGCTGAGAACCTTAGGAGAGATGAAAGAAGAGAAGCTCTCACGTCCAACTCATCAACTTGGTCGGGGGTGCTTTGCAAACATCAGATAAGTGCACCGAATACCGCCAACTCACAAACCTTTACGGCATGAGGAGTAGCATAGACTTCCTCAAAGGGGCTGTTATATCGATGCTCGTTCCACCGGTTCGCCAAAGACACGGTCACCAGGGAAAAGTTGAGAATCAGATCCTTGGTGGCGCAGTCTTTTGAGAGATACATTTTATGGCTTGTGTTAGGGTACACAAGTAGCTTTGAAATTTGTCCCCTAAAATAGACGCAGCACTGTGAGCATCAGATGCTCTCCTGATTGGAGATAGGGCGTGTGCAAATGCTGCCCCGTTACCACCTTGCGGGTTTATAAGTGCTGATCCTTACAGGATTGCGTGCCCATGCTAAACAGAGCAAGGGGCAAGCAGTGCACCCAGTTTTTCTTCAACATGGTGCAAAGTTTGGATAGTTTGCTTTTTAGAAGACCATTTATCCTCTCCACAACCCCGTTGGCCTGGACAAATCCATTTGCCTGGGTTGGTAAATTGTACACATTCGAAGCTTGATACCCAATAATGCTGTGATCTCTTTGAAGAGCTCATTGAAAAAATGTGTGCTGTTAGGATCGAGGAAAGATCACTCAGACCAAAAAGGTGGCTGTACATTTTGCATCAGGGTGTGCAGAAGGAGCAGCCTCCACCCACTGTGAGAAAAGACACACAACTACTATTAGGAAACGAGACCCATTACACCTTTTGCCCATATCCTTGTAATCCGGATTACCAGTAGAATGGGCCAGTAGGGCGGGGCAGTGTACCTCAGATTGTCCACAGGGTGAGACCAGTGCTGTAAGTCTGACAAGTAGTACAGTTGATAACTATTTTAATTACTGTCTCCTGCAGTTTCTGTGGAATTGATAAAATGAGATGCCTGGATTGTTATCATTAGAAGAATCATAAGACTCATTGTAGAGAACCATTACCCATTATTAGGCTCACTGTTCGAGAATCATTAGAATCACCATTACCCAATCAGTACTCTTTGCTATGGAATCATTCCATTATTGCTATCCATTATTGTATTCTGGTCAGTTCTGATAGGTACATTGCTGAAGTAGACACTATCCACATTATTAGACTGCTACCTTTGTATGCATTTGCAATTTGCTTATAGATTGACATGTTATGCATTTTCTGAGAGAAATAGGCCCTGTTATATGAAGGGTATACGCGCATTTCGCGGACCTATTTTTGGTCGTGGTACATTTCATCGCCGGATTTTACATCGCCAGAAACACTGTTTTTTTATTTTTTTATTTTGGGGGGTGTTTTGTTGGGGTTGGGGTATTATTATAATAGTAAGGGGTGGGTCCCAGGGGGGGGGGGGACCCTCCCAGAATAAAAAAAAAAACAAAAACAGGGTTTCTGGCGATGTAAAATCCGGTGATGAAAAGTACCACGACCAAAAATAGGTCGGCGAAATCAAGTAGAATTATATGAAGTGTTTGTTCAGTTATGTTATGACAGAAAGATTTGCTTTTAGAATGATATCTTTGCATACAGTGCTTGCCATTAGGAGAGAAACATGCTAGACACTTTGCCATTTGCAATAGAATGACACTTGCACTGTCGTATGTAGTGCTTTAGAGACACATTATATTTGACATATAGAGAATGATTTGTTATGCATCTATGTTTGCAATGTAGCGCTTAGGCTGAGAGAGAAACGTGTTGTTTGCACTAGGAGAGCAGAACAAAGTAGGCCTGGAAATGACACACACAGGCATATTTGAAATGAGATGAAGAGACATTTAATATGATGATGCATGTATGCTTTGTAGTTATATATTTAGAGATGTTTGACACACATGTATGTACGTTGGGTGTGCACTTAGAATGAGTTTGCATTATGTTAGCGCTTGCATTGCGAGAAGAAAGTGTAAACGCTAGGAAGCATTTAACACAAGGCCTATGAGACAGAAGTGTTTTGCACTGGGCTCAGCGTGAAGATGTTATGAATTAACAGTGTACCAGGAATTTGTAAACATTTGCTTGGCAGACAGATAACATGAACCCTTGTCCAAGAAGGGAGCCTAATCAGCTTGAGCTCTGAGCCGCGGAGACAACACAAGGGTTGGGACCATGAAGGGAGCGACATGGAGAAATGAGAGAGGTGCTTTTCACAGAAGGAGTTGCTTTGAAAACAGGGACTAAGAGAGCATTTTGTAATGCAGACAGAGCCAACAGTGGAAGCGAACAGTGAAATAGGGAATTAGATGGTGGTTCGCACCAGACACAGAAAGGCCAAGGCAGAGAGATGCGATGTTCAATGTCACTTTGACAGACTTTAACACAGCACACACACGAGGCAGTACATGCAAGCAGACTGGCAGGCATTGTTAATGCTGACACAAAGGGAATAGACATTCTTAGTACAGAATGTATGTAACCATAGAGATGTGTGCGTCATTTGAAGAGTATAACCATAAGGGAAGAGGGGACTGTCTATGAGAGTTGCGGCTAGTTCGAGGGAGTTGCTGTGAGGGAGTTGCCCCAAGTCCTTGCTGGTTGCTGAGAGTCTGATGGAGGATGCAGCTGGAAACTGATGGAGTTCATTCGAGCTAGCTGCAGGTGGAGTTTGGATGGAGAATGCAATCCTGAGAATGAGAGAGAGCAGAATCCGATGGCTTTGAGAGAGAGCTTGGTCGAACTTGGCAGAAGCAGTCGTGTGACCAGATCTTGAGGGACCTGCCACTGCTGACTGACTGATTGAAGAGAGTAGCGGGAAGAGGCTGGCTTGACAATTACAGAGCTGGAGAGGAGAGAGAAGCAAATGGGAAGTATGGTTCATTGTTAGACAAACTGATTGATTACATTTTGAAGGGGTAACTTCAAAATGTTGGAGGGTTGGAGAGGACATGACATCTGAAGGGGAGGTGCCCGTGCCAAATGAGTGGGGACAGAATGGTGTGCCATGGAGATTGGGGGGGGGGTGCATCCCTGTTCCCCCCCCTACCAGAATTATGCCCATGATTAGAATGTGACACCATCTAGTTGTTGGTCAGACACTCACACAAACAGTTTTGAGTTTGGGAAAGGGGAGATCAGACAGGGATTGTCTTAAAGAGAGTGATTGTGAAGCATGGTGTGGATTGGTGTGGATTGAAGAGATGTTTGATTCTGTATGAAGGAGAGGCTTGTTGGATGTTTGACGCTTGCACAATAGGCTTGTATTTTAGACTGCATTAGAAACACATGCATTAGGAACCTGAAAGGCTTATAGATATGGCATGGTAGATTTGCACCAGAAGTATAAAAAGGTGCAAATTCGATCTTGGTGTAACGCTCACCTGATTCCCGCAGAGGCGCCGGTCTTGACTGGGTGAATGCCGTATCTTCAAAGGTGATGTGTAACACACGGTTGGCTCTTTGGGCTGGACCTCTGTGCACTGTATGTCTGACTCGAAGAGTAAGATGTCTGCAGATAGAAAATATGGGATTAATGAACTGGGGTTATTGGGTGCCTCTCTCCTCTTCCCTTTCTCTTCTCCTGTAGAATCCCAAAGGTTAACGCCCTCACCTTAGGTAAGTGAACGCTGAGCTCTCCATCTGCCTCGGGGCAGGGTGCCGTAACCAGTTTCTTCACTGGATAAGGGAGCAGGCCTCTTGACCTCAGAGGACTGCTGTCCGTCGTTAACTGCACGAACGGTAAGTTCTGGGCACTTCAAATGTCTTAAAAGTCTTTTGTAATGATATCTCTTGTTTTGCAGGGTTCCGGCGATGGCGGATGGCGGGCTGATGAGAGTTGAGGATCGAACCCGCATGAAGAATAGAAGCGCCTGGAAGCACGTAAGTAAGCGCTTGTAGCCTGCTTCACGATGCGCACTAACTGTCCCTTTTATCTTGCAGGTACAAGTTCTGAGCTTTAGAGAAGCTGAAGGGTGCTGGAATACCCACTGGATTCGGCGTGGGAAGGAGTAATGGCACGTGAGTAATAAAGTTGCCCAATGTCTTTAAACGCACCTTCTTTTGTCTTTCAGATGCGGGATGCAGCGCCGAAGACCTCCGGAGCGTGCGAAGAGCTGGTAAGCTTTTGTCTTTCAGATGCCGGAATGCAGTGCGAAGACCTCCGGAGCATGCGAAGAGTAGGTAAGCCTTTGTCTTTCAGATGCTGGAATGCAGCGCGAGGCGTTGGTGACAGCCGATGGACCAGGTAAGAGATGCGCTGCCACTGAAGACCGTAGTGCTAACCTGTTCTTTCTTTGTCTTTACAGGTGCTGCTGAAGACTGGATTCCAGGATGGTAAGCCTTTGTTCCCTTAGGCCCAGGATCAGAAGCTGGAGACACGATGAGCGTTCTGCTGCAGAGAATGCAGAATAACGCAAAGTAAGATTCATCCATCGGGTGTGGTTTAAATAGCCTCCTGTAGTGCTTAGGTGTCTCCTTCCACAGCCACGCCTAGGTAAGAAAAGAGTTCCTGCTTTCCAGAAGAGTTCCAGTGTTCTGAACCTAGGGAGTGGCTCCTGCCCCACCCAACAGGAAAAGTAGTCCCAAACAGAAGAGGATCAGGGGTTCAACTGGCAGGTAAGTAAGCAGCATGGTCTGCTGCAGGTAAATCCACCCAAGCATTATGAGCCCGGCGCTTCCAGCGCTGGGACTGGACATCTTTATGAGCCTGGTGCCACTGGCGCCAGGACAGGGTCCAAAAGGTCCCAATTGGGACTGGCTGGCACTCGGAACCGGGGTTATGGGTCTGCTTCCAAGGGAGTCGGGCAAGTCCTGATCTTTTGGAAGCAGAGATCATGACACTTGGCTAGAGTTTTAGCATTGTCTGAATTATGCTTTGGTGTGCCCAAATAAATGTATTCCATTGTTATAAATGAATCGATTCATGTGTTGTTCTTTGTGTCTTGTTATTTGTGTCTACAGTAGTGAGATAGGAGTATGTTGGTATTGTGTCGGTATTATTTGTTCTGTACAACATGGGTATGTTCCTAGAAGTAATCTAAGAGTAACACAGTGCACAAGGGGCCTGAGACATGGAGGTTGGGGGGGGGGGGTATGGGCGCCACATACACCTCCCCTAGGGGATTGTCAGAGATTGTCTGAGACCAAAGAAAGCTTGCCCCGGGGGGGGGCGAGACAATGATAGGGCTTTATTTTGCAGACTAACAAATGGAGGGGACACCCGGATCTTCACTAAATGCGGACTGATTAAGATGGGTTGCAGCTGGCTTGTTGATCCACTTATCGGGTTTTGCGGCAGTGGAAGTTTGAACATCATGTGCAACTGTGTTTTTTTTTTTTTGTTTTTTCTGTTAGTTCTTCGTGGGAATAGATTTTTTTTGTTTAATTTTTTGTCTGTCTTGGGGAAGTTAGAGCATGCTGTCCACAATTTCATTCATCGTAGGAAGAGGAACATAATTGTCTGAGTGTCCTTTGAATTGCCGGAATTGGTTGACATTAGTTGACATTTGGTTGACATTGACCGAGAGCAGTATTTCATGACTGGCAATGTTTTATGAATAAATGTACATTGATTCACCGAGCGAGAGAAACCGTTTTTTTTCTTGAAGATGCTTGTGGTACGCTATTTGGAAATCCGCAGAGACTGACACTTTTTGGTGAGATCTGAACTAGGTTTTGGTTTCCAGTTGGTTGAAAATTTGTGGCACATTTTTTGGCAAGGTTGCCATAGACGAGATCCATTAGTTTTAGGAGAAAGTCTTGGAACTTGTTTTTTTTAACCCACTGAGGTGTCGTGGGATTGGTTGAAGAGAAATCCCGAGGGTGAAGATTTTTGAAACTGCAGTATGAGCACATTTCTTAGTGACCTGAAGGCAATGAGAAATCGGCTTAGAAGTATGCTTGAGGCCTGGGGAGAAATATCACCGGCACCAACCATATGAGCAGTAACTGGGAAAATGTCCCAGCAGCAGCAGCTGCAGAAATATGTCGTACCCGTTGAAAAATGTATTGAAATGGGCAGGAACAGAGTTCCTATATTCATATTGTTCATGGGGAGAAAGAGTTACCTCAGAATAATGCATAAGAGAATTGCCTATGACATTGTTGGCAGTAGCAGTGTTTTTGGCCTACGTTTTCGAGTGAAAAGAAAATATTGTCTAATGACATAAATATTTTGATAGCATTTTAGGGAGAACGTTGATAAAGAAAATCGTTTTGAAACTGGGTGTTTTTAGATTTTGGATTGTTTGATTTTTGGAGTTTTGTATGAGTGCATGGGAAAGGATGTTTGTTGACATTAGAGATTGCGCGGAACTGGTCGACTGTTTATTTGAAGCAGGAAGCAGTGCATTGCAGGAATGCTTGTTTGAATGTGAATCGCATTGTATATGAGAGAGTCTGTTTGAATGAAACATATTTGTTTTTATTTTTCAGCATGGAATTATTCAACGTTGTGAATACTTAATAATGAAAAATAGGGGCGAGTGTGGCTAGAATAAATGTTAGGCCTATATGGCTATTGAGCTTTGACATGGAAGTGACACAGATGGAAATGCAGGATGTGGAATGTAATTGAATGAGAAATGTAGTGTGACAGTTTTGAATGTGTAGCATTTTTGAATGTGTATTGTTGAATGTGTATTATTTTTTTTGAAGCATATTTGTTTTGTTTTAAGAAGTAAATAGATGGCATTGCAGGAGGCAGGCATAGTTAGATAGATGCATTGACACATTGATAGAACTAACTGCAGACACAGAGGGAGCTAGCATTGATGTCTTTTGAGAGACATGGAAAGAACTAGATGTGCACTACAACTCACAATGAGAAATGCTGTTTTAGTATTTGGCTTTGAAAACACCTGAAACTGATTTAGACTGATGCTTGCACTTTTGTTTCCTTGCATGAAATCTGGAGACACCTTGACCAGACCAAGATCGCACAGACCGAGATCGCATTGACAGACCAGATGGCATCGCCGCATGAATTGACCAGAGCAGCATGACGCCTGAAACCGGCATGACCAGAGCAGATTGACCCATGATGGCTGACACCTTGTGACTTTGAATGGCTGTTTTGCAACAGCACCAAGAATAGAGAAAGAGACTGGCTTTTGTCACCTTGTAATGGGACTTTGCATCATGGCTGTTTGTTTGCAGCAATGATGAGACATTGGACGCTTTGCAGCAGCACTTTTGGGGAATGCCGACCAACCGACTTGAGGCCTTAGGGTGTGGCCTTGTCCAATGGCTGTCCTCTGAGAATGAACCCAGAAAATCTGCTTGCTGCCCAGACTAAACAGACTTTGTGGCATGACACCTATTGCCATGGAGAGTGAAGATCGTGACCGACTGTGCAGAGAGAAGATACTTTGCAGCATCCTGTACCAAGTGAGAGATTGTTCAGCAGCAGCAGCAGAGAAGGGAAGAAATTTGAATTGCTTTGTGAGCAGCTTTTGTGATATGCAGCGAGAAGAGAATCCATTTGAATGCCTTACCTTTTGCACCAGACAAGTTTGTGCCTGAGGAGAAAGAGAAAAATGAAGGCATGAGCTGGAATACTGGCAACAGCATGACCTGGTGAGGAAGAAGAGAATTTTAAGCTGGAGTTTGGGCCTACGGAGAAGGGCCAATGTGCATGAAATTGCAATGTGCATGGATTGCACTGGAGTTTGGGAAAAGGGAGCGCATGCATCAATTTGCATCAATTGAAAGTTCTGACACACGATTTTCCCGGTGCTACCTTTGAAAAGTGAATGGGCATGTGTGATCACCCCATGGGGATGAGTGGGGCTCACATGGTACCGACACTTGATTTGATGCTTGCTCCTGTCTTTTTGGAGCTCTGTGCACAATCTCATTTAGCTTGCTGCCATTTATCAAGCAGGCCAGCCTGAATTGGCTTGTACACATTTCTGCTATCTGAACATTGATGGGCTTGAACACTTTGCTGCTTCACGTTTGTTGACGTGTGTTGCTGTGGAGAACTTTGCAACCTGAACTTTGCTACCTGAACTTTTGCTGAACACACTGATATGCTATTCTCTTAGTGAACACATTATCCGATTTGTAAACACTTGCTTTGTTGACACTGCATCTTTGTTGACATTCCTTGGCTGAACCTTTTGCATTAGAACTAGATTTGTGCTGACCTGGAAACTGTGTGCATATGTGAGGACACACATACCTCATGAGTGACCTGGAAATACCTTGGACTAAAATTGGCCTATATGACCAATACTTTGTATGTATACACTGATATGTATGCATTGATCAATGGAATGTTTGGCCTGTTTGGCTACTGACATCAGTACTGACCTTAGATACCTGTGAAAGAGATTGTCATATTTTGGGCTTGACACATTGAGATGGAAACACCTGTATCCGCAGCACTTATGCATTGATTCTATGCATTGCATTTTCATTTTGAAATTTCTGCTTGTAGAGATACTTTCACACCTTTGGCCTGTAGACACTTTTGACTTGACTTCTGGCTTGACCTTTGGCTATGCTATTCTGAACTCTGACACATTTGCAGTTTTGTATTTGAATATTTTAGCTTGCCACTGATAGAGTAAAATGCTTGCATTTTGGAAAAAGGTTTTTTTCTGCATCATGAATGATATATGCTTTTTTTTTTTCTACAACTTCACTTGGTATTAGCATACCACTATGCTATGTTATGTATGACATATGTTATGTTATGATTATCTAACGATAAAAGGGGAGAATTGTGGAGTTGATAAAATGAGATGCCTGGATTGTTATCATTAGAAGAATCATAAGACTCATTGTAGAGAACCATTACCCATTATTAGACTCACTGTTAGCGGATCATTAGAATCACCATTACCCAATCAGTACTCTTTGCTATCGAATCATTCCATTATTGCTATCCTTTATTGTATTCTGTTTAGTTCTGATAGGTACATTGCGGAAGTAGACACTATCCACATTATTAGACTGCCACCTTTGTATGCATTTGCAATTTGCTTATAGATTGACATGTTATGCATTGTCTGAGAGAAATAGGCCCTGTTATATGAAGGGTTTGTTTAGTTATGTTATGACAGAAAGATTTGCTTTTAGAATTATATGTTTGCATATAGTGCTTGCCATTAGGAGAGAAACATGCTAGACACTTTGCATTTGCAAAAGCATAACACTTGCACTGTCGTATGTAGTGCTTTAGAGACACATTATATTTGACATACAGAGAATGATTTGCTATGCATCTATGTTTGCAATGTAGCGCTTAGTCTGAGAGAGAAACGTATTGTTTGCACTAGGAGAGCAGAACAAAGTAGGCCTGGAAATGACACACACAGGCATATTTGAAATTACATGATGAGCCATTTAGTATGATGATGTATGCTTTGTAGTTATATATTTAGAGATATGTTTGACACACATGTATGTATGTTGGGTGTGCACTTAGAATGAGTTTGCATTATGTTAGCGTTTCCATTGCGAGAAGAAAGTGTAAACGCTACGAAGCATTTAACATGATGCCTATGAGACAGTAGTGTTTTGCACTGGGCTCAGCGCAAAGATGTTATGAATTAACAGTGTACCAGGAATTTGTAAACATTTGCTTGGCAGACAGATAACATGAACCCTTGTCCAAGAAGGGAGCCTAATCAGCTTGAGCTCTGAGCCGCGGAGACAACACGAGGGTTGGGGCCATGAAGGGAGCGACATGGAGAGATGAGCGAGGTGCTTTTCACACAAGGAGTTGCTTTGAAAACGGGGACTAAGAGAGCATTTCGTAATGCAGACGGAGCCAACAGTGGAAGCAAACAGTGAAATAGGGAATTAGATGGTGTTTCGCACCAGACACAGAAGGCCAAGGCAGAGAGATATGATCTTCAATGTCACTTTGACACACTTTGACACAGCACACGCACGAGACAGTACACACAAGCAGACTTGCAGGAATTGTTAATGCTGACACGAAGGGAATAGACATTCTTAGTACAGAATGTATGTAACCATAGAGATGTGTCCGTCATTTGAAGAGTATAACCATACGGGAAGAGGGGACTGTCTATGAGAGTTGTGGCTAGTTCGAGGGAGTTGCTGTGAGGGAGTTGCCCCAAGTCCTTGCTGGTTGCTGAGAGTCTGATGGAGGATGCAGCTAGAAACTAATGGAGTTCATTCGAGCTAGCTGCTGATGGAGTTTGGATGGAGAATGCAATCCTGAGAATGAGAGAGAGCAGAATCCGATGGCTTTGAGAGAGAGCTTGGCAGAACTTGGCAAAGCAGTCGTGTGACCAGATCTTAAGGGGCCTGCCACTGCTTACTGACTGATTGAAGAGAGTAGCGGGCAGAGGCTGGCTTAACAAATACAGAGCTGGAGAGGAGAGAGAAGCAAATGGGAAGTATGGTTCATTGTTAGACAAACTGATTGATTACATTTTGATGGGGTAACTTTGCTGATGGGTTGGAGAGGACATGACATCTGAAGGGGAGGTGCCCGTGCCAAATTAGTGGGGACATGGAGATGCCATGGGGATTTTGGGGGATGTGCATCCCTGTTCCCCCCCAGAATTATGCCCATGATTAGAATGTGACACCATCTAGTCGTTGGTCAGACACTCACACAAACAGTTTTGAGTTTGGGAAAGGGGAGATCAGACAGGGATTGTCTTAAAGAGAGTGATTGTGAAGCATGGTGTGGATTGGTGTGGATTGAAGAGAGGTTTGATTCTGTATGAAGGAGAGGATTGTTGGATGTTTGACGCTTGCACAATAGGCTTTTATTTTAGACTGCATTAGAAACACATGCATTAGGAACCTGAAAGGCTTATAGATAGTGCATGGTAGATTTGCACCAGAAATATAAAAAGGTGCAAATTCGTTCTTGGCTAGAGTTTTAACATTGCCTGAATTATGCTTTGGTGTGCCCAAATAAATGTATTCCATTGTTATAAATGAATCGATTCATGTGTTGTTCTTTGTGTCTTGTTATTTGTGCCTACAGTAGTAAGATAGGAGAATGTTGGTATTGTGTCAGTATTATTTGTTCTGTACAACTGTCACAATATGATGAAGTTCCTTCCCCCTGAGACTCCTCACCTGGGTCTTCAGTGGGGTTCGGTGGCCTCGGTCTCCTTCTTCTTTCCGTCTGGGGACTCTCTCTTTCGTCACTTGACTTGATAGTCCTTCTTCCCTTCTTGCGTTCGAAGAGATAGGGACGTTCTCCCCCCGAGGCCACCTTGCCCGCCTATGGATCTGGCAGTCAGGTGAACCCAGGGGAGTCCGTTCCTCAAACAGGGAAAAAGCCTGATGGCAGAAAAAACCCTGTGTGTTAGTCGATGGGATTGGTCGATCCGATGGGAAGACTGGAGAGGCTGGTGTAGTCCTGTATCAGGTGAAACAGCAAGTTAAACGAAGGCCTGATCTTCCTGGATAAGGGTTCGCTCCAAGCGATGCTCTGTGAGAGAATGGGGTTCGGCAGCTCGCTGGAAGCAAGGAACTATTCCAAACCGGAGGCAAATGGAAAAGGATACCGGAGGCTAAGGAGGTAAGGATAGCCACCATAGGAATCTGGAGAAAAAAAGAAGAGATGAAGATAACAAGCAGGTGAGAGTACCCGAGAAATCCAGGGAGAAAGAGAGCGAGAGAAAGAGAGAGCGAGAAAGAGAGAGAGAGAGAGAGAGAGAGCGAGAGAGAGAGAGAGAGAGAGAGAGCGAGAGAGAGAGCGAGCGAGCGAGAGAGAGAGATAGCGAGAGAGAATAGAAGGTGGGTGAAACACAGAAAAGAATGTGACTGGCCCGAGAAACACAGCGGATGGTAAACAGAGCCCACTAGACCCCGAGGTAGAAATAAAGGGAACAGAAATCAGAAGGCGCACTCGAAAAGTGAGCCTAAGTCGGGAAAACAAACAGCCGCGGAAAGGCCGACCGAAGGTAAGAGAAACTCGTGAAAGAGGCTGGACAGGAGAAAAAGGGGTCTGAACGAGAGGGGATAACCAGGGAAGGCACAGGCAAAATTCAAGGGAAAAACTCGTAAGTGAGGCACTGCAGCAAAGCGAAAGTCAATAGACCGACGAATGCGAGTTGCAACGCGAGTTGCAGGGGGCGTGGTCTCCTCTTATACCTGCCGGTCCAAGACGACTAGAGCGTCAAACGGACCGGTAGAGAGGCTCAATATCGCCTCCATCTTGCCCAGAGTTTCCACGGCCGCGGTGTGACAGTATGCCCTCTCTTCATCGACTCTCCCCCGGGTTTTCCCGGATGTAGGCGATGGAACTGTCTTAGAAGTCGTGGGGCGTGGATATGACATCTGGGCTCCCAAGACCGTTCTGCTACAGAATATCCCTTCCACTGGACCAGATATTGTATAGTTCCATGCTTGTAACTTGAATCAACCAGCCTCTCCACTTCATATTCTTCCGGTTCGGGATCTTGGTGTATAGAGGAGGGTATACGATGGCCCATGGGATCTGGATGATAAGCCTTCAGGAGGGAGGTATGAAAAACAGGGTGTATCCTTTTCAGACTGGAAGGCAGACGTAATCGAAAGGCCACTGGGTTTACTTGAGATAAAATGGGAAATGGGCCTATAAAGCGGGCTGAGAATTTACCAGGATGAACCCAACGTGGGAGATATTTGGTTGACAACCAGACCTTAGTCCCCACTTCCCATTTGGGGTTAGGAGATCTCTTTTTATCAGCATACTTCTTGTATCGAATCCTACTTGCCTCCAGCTTCTGAGCAGCTTCCTTCTGGATGGATCGAAGATCAAACAGGCGCTGGTCTACCGAAGGGACTGAAGTTGGAGGAACCCCAAAGAGAGGTATATGCCTTGGATGATAACCGTAGGTGAAGTAGAAGGGGCTGAAGCCAGTTGCCGAATGTTTGGTGTTGTTGTAAGTAAATTCTGCTAAAGTTAGAAAGGACTTCCACTTATCTTGTTCCTGATGACAAAAGCAACAGAGATATTGTTCAAGAGTGGAATTTAGGCGTTCTGTTTGTCCGTTGCTTTGGGGATGATAACCAGAGGATAATGCTCTCTTTATACCCAAAGCACTACATAAGGCTGACCAGAATCGGGATGTAAATTGGGACCCCCTATCGGAAACTATGGTCCGAGGTAGACCATGCAATCTTACTATATCTCTCAGGAATACTTCGGCGGTTTCGGATGCAGAAGGCAAGCCAGGCAAGGGAGAGAAGTGAGCCATCTTGCTCAATGTATCCACCATAACCATGATTGCTGTGGATCCCATAGAGAGAGGGAGATCCACGATGAAATCAGTGGAAATGTGTTCCCAAGGTTGTGATGGTAGAGGTTCTTGTTGGAGCAAACCCATGGGCCGATGAGTAATGGGTTTATTAGCCGCACATACCGGACAAGCCATCACATATGTTCTGACGTCCTGGTCCATAGTCAGCCACCAGAAATATCTGGATATCAGATGTAGTGTTGCCCCATGGCCCTTATGTCCTGCCGAAGGAAGGTCATGGCACCAGAATAAGGCTTGCGTCTGGAGTTTTTCCGATGGTAAGTACAGTGATCCTCGATGAAAGTATAGCTTCCCTCTTCTTTCCATGAGGGTCATATGGTCGGGAGAGACTTCAGAGAGACTGGTCGAGCGCTCTACTTCTTGTATGAAGGAGTTGACCATTCCTAGGATTCTCTTACCAGAGAGCATCTCACCCAGGCCCTGATCTTCTTTGGGCTCCAGACTGCGGGACAGAGCGTCCGCTAGGGCATTCTCCTTTCCTGGAAGGTAGGTTATCTCAAAGTCGAACTGGGAAAAAAAATACGCCCATCGGGCGTGACGAGAATTGCGGCATTCCATCTGTTGCAAAACCTTAAGATTCCGGTGGTCAGTGCGAACCAGAAATGGATGGGCAGCCCCCTGAAGTAAATGCCTCCATTCAATGCATGCCTGACGAATCGCCAGTAATTCTCGTTCCAACACAGAGTAGTTCCTCTCACTAGGTGTAAGAGTTCTGGAATAATATGCTACCGGATGTTCTGCTCCGTCTTTGCCTGATTGTAGGAGAGCAGCTCCAATGGCACCTCCGGAAGCATCCGTCTCCACCACAAAAGGAAGAGACTGATTAGGTTGCACTAGGATCGGAGCGGTGGTGAATGTCCTCTTAAGTAATAGAAAGGCCTGATCCGCCTCCTTATCCCATTCGAACTTCTGGCCTTTCTTAAGCAAACGGGTGATTGGTAGAACAATATCCGAGAAGCTAGGAAAAAATCTTCTGTAAAAGTTAGATAGTCCCAGAAATCTCTGTATATCCTTGGGATTCCTTGGAGTGGGCTATTGAAGAACTGCCTTAACCTTCTCCGAATCCATCTGTATCCCCTCTTTTGAAAGAATGAACCCTAAATAAGATACTAAGGAGGCTTCAAAAACACATTTCTCGGGTTTAACCAGTAGTTGATGTTCTCTCAACCTTTGAAGAACTTGCGTGACGTGCCTTCGATGTTCAGAGAGGGAGGAAGAGAAGATCAAAATATCGTCTAAATAGACCACCACCGAGATATATAGCATATCTGAGAAGATCTTATCTACAAAACGTTGGAACACGGCAGGAGCATTCACTAGTCCGAAGGGCATCACCCTATACTCAAAGTGTCCCAAGGGAGTTCTAAAAGCCTTTTTCCACTCATCTCCCTCCCTTATTCTCAACAAATGATAGGCTCCTCGAAGGTCTAGCTTTGTAAAGATTGAGTCTCCTTCCACTGCTTCAAGTACCTCCTTTATGAGGGGCATAGGGTACCTGTCCCTGATAGTCAGGCTGTTCAGCCCACGGTAGTCTATACACGGTCTTAATTCCGTAGTACCCTTCTTAGGAATGAAGAACATTGAGGCCCCTGCCGGAGAATGGGATTCTTGTATTAAACCGTTTTGCAGATTGGCATCCAAATACTCCTTCAATGCTCTTCTTTCCGGTAGTGACATAGGGTACATACGACCAAAAGGAACAGATGCCTCAGGCTTTAGATCGATACCGCAGTCCTCGGCTCGATGTGGGGGTAGAGTACGAGGTAGTCTGTCTTCGAAGATTTCAGCATACTCCTGATAACGCGGTGGAATCGTTTGGACCACTGTCGTGAAAGTCGAGAGTGCTATCCCCTTCCTCATCAAAGGAGTGGGTTGTGATAGACATTCCTTCGAGCAGTACTGTGACAAAAAACAGACGGTATTCGCAGACCAATCAATCCTGGGATTATGTTTACCTAGCCAGGGTATGCCCAGGATGATTGGGAAATGAGCTGCTCTTATAACATTAAAGACGATCTGTTCTTGGTGCTGAGACAAGGACATGTTAGCCGGAACTGTCTCCTTAATGATGGGACCGGAGGAAAGGGGAGCTCCATCTACCCCTTCTACAGGCAAAGGGCAGGCCTTCCGACGCAGGGGTATGCCTTGTTCTTGAGCCCACTGGATATCAATAAAGTTCCCGGCCGCACCACAATCCAGCATGGCTAAGACTTCTACAGATGGAGAGGAATCGAAGGTAAGGCGCACAGAAAACACCATAAGGCTGTTATTATCCGCAGAAGGATCCTGGTGGGTGGAATTGCAGGGATTCTTCGATTCTGCCCGGTTCCTTTCCCTGCTCAGGACCGGGGAGGCGCGTTTCCCGGGCGTCTCGGGGGTACCTCTGGACAATTCCGGAGCAAATGTTTCGGAGATCCGCAGTACATGCAAAGACCCAGGTCTCTGCGTCTCTTGCGTTCCTCGGGGGTCAAAGGGCCTCGGGTTGTCCCTATCTGCATAGGCTCTTCCTGTTGGGGTCGGTTAGAAGAACTGGCAGTGGGAATCCCTCCTGAGGGATGTGGTCTGAATCTCCTTCTTTCTAACCTCCGTTCCTGCAGTCTGTACTCTAATTGCAGGGATAACGTAACCAATTCTTGAAAGGAGGTAGGACGCGCCATCCTGGCTAGCTCATCCTTGAGCTCATCATGTAAGCCTCGACGAAAAAGGGTCTGCTGGGCCGAATCTGGCCATCCTGAGTCTGTGGCCAATTTGGTAAAAGTAGAGGCATAAGTCTGTACATCTTGATTGCCTTGACGGAGATCTAGAAGGGCTTCATAGGAAGAATACTGGACCTCTGGTCTCTCGAATCTGGAACGCAGCAGTTGAGTGAACTGAGAGTAATCCGATATGGCAGGATCTGCGAGAGCTATCAGTGGGGTTGCCCAAGCCAATGCGTTGCCAGCAAGGTTGGAAACAAGAAACCCTACCTTGGCTCTATCCAGTTCATATGCCCTTGGTCGAAATGTGAAATAAATCATACAAGCGTTCAGGAATTCCTTTAGGAGTTTTGGATTGCCATCATACTTCCCAAAAGAAAAAGTCAGGGGAGGTAGATCGCCTCGGGTTTCTTCTCGTGCCGCTACTTGTTGGCGTAGGTTAGCGTTCTCGGTTCGGAGATTCTGAACCTCGGCTTGAAGGCCCTGAATAGCAGTCACCATCTCCTGGTATTGTTCCAAGGAGGCCATGCCGGTTGTGGGGCGTTGCAATCTGTCACAATATGATGAAGTTCCTTCCCCCTGAGACTCCTCACCTGGGTCTTCCTTGGGGTTCGGTGGCCTCGGTCTCCTTCTTCTTTCCGTCTGGGGACTCTCTCTTTCGTCACTTGACTTGATAGTCCTTCTTCCCTTCTTGCGTTCGAAGAGATAGGGACGTTCTCCCCCCGAGGCCACCTTGCCCGCCTATGGATCTGGCAGTCAGGTGAACCCAGGGGAGTCCGTTCCCCAAACAGGGAAAAAGCCTGATGGCAGAAAAAACCCTGTGTGTTAGTCGATGGGATTGGTCGATCCGATGGGAAGACTGGAGAGGTTGGTGTAGTCCCGTATCAGGTGAAACAGCAAGTTAAACGAAGGCCTGATCTTCCTGGATAAGGGTTCGCTCCAAGCGATGCTCTGTGAGAGAATGGGGTTCGGCAGCTCGCTGGAAGCAAGGAACTATTCCAAACCGGAGGCAAATGGAAAAGGATACCGGAGGCTAAAGAGGTAAGGATAGCCACCATAGGAATCTGGAGAAAACAAGAAGAGATGAAGATAACAAGCAGGTGAGAGTACCCGAGAAATCCAGGGAGAAAGAGAGCGAGAGAAAGAGAGAGCGAGAAAGAGAGAGAGAGAGAGAGAGAGCGAGAGAGAGAGAGAGAGAGAGAGAGCGAGAGAGAGAGCGAGCGAGAGAGAGAGATAGCGAGAGAGAATAGAAGGTGGGTGAAACACAGAAAAGAATGTGACTGGCCCGAGAAACACAGCGGATGGTAAACAGAGCCCACTAGACCCCGAGGTAGAAATAAAGGGAACAGAAATCAGAAGGCGCACTCGAAAAGTGAGCCTAAGTCGGGAAAACAAACAGCCGCGGAAAGGCCGACCGAAGGTAAGAGAAACTCGTGAAAGAGGCTGGACAGGAGAAAAAGGGGTCTGAACGAGAGGGGATAACCAGGGAAGGCACAGGCAAAATTCAAGGGAAAAACTCGTAAGTGAGGCACTGCAGCAAAGCGAAAGTCAATAGACCGACGAATGCGAGTTGCAACGCGAGTTGCAGGGGGCGTGGTCTCCTCTTATACCTGCCGGTCCAAGACGACTAGAGCGTCAAACGGACCGGTAGAGAGGCTCAATATCGCCTCCATCTTGCCCAGAGTTTCCACGGCCGCGGTGTGACAGCAACATGGGTATGTTCCTAGAAGTAATCTAGGAGTAACACAGTGCACAAGGGGCCTGATACATGGAGGTTGGGGGGGGGTATAGGCGCCACATACACCTCCCCTACGGGATTGCCAGAGATTGTCTGAGACCCGAGCATGCTTGCCCACGGCGGGGCAAGACGATGATTGGGCTTTATTTTGCAGACTAACATATCTGCAGCAATATGCTGTTTTGACACATGGGATGAATGATGCAGTAGCAGAAATGTGTGTGGCATTACAGCTATGCCCGATGTATCTTGTCACCATGATAAATCTGTAGGGGATTGTTTACATCCCCTCTTCACCCACAGATCCTTCTCTTCCTGTGGGGCCCATCCCTTCAACTCAACCAGCTGTGCAATCAGTAAGGAATTGTATGAGTCTGGCAGCTGTTTTCTGCTCTGCTAAAGTGCTGGTTACTCAGAAACACCTGACACCAGTAAATACGCAGCTTGCTTGGCTGCTGCGTCTGGGGCAGCATTACTGAGTGAGACCTCATCTGTGTCATTACCATGGGTGGTGCAGTTCACCACTGCCATGAAGGATGGTTGAGACAGTGCATCAATCAATTTATCCAACAGTGCTGCATGCTATAACAGGAACTCGACACACCTCCTAAACCCCCTGACTTCAAAGGTGCAAGTCCTAAGTGCACCGTGGTGGTGATGTAAGCTGAATGAGAATAGGTGATGACACTGCACCCTTGAGATGCTAGAAGCACCTCAATAAGCACTATAAGTTCTGCAGCCTGGGCCAAATAGTGCAGGGGTAGTCTTTTCTGTACCAATACCTCATAGATCCCATCAACAAGGTGGACCACTGCCACTCCAGTATGCCTCAAACCTGTTCCCTGATCGATAGTTGTGCACCTGTCAATGAAAAGCCCCCCCTTCGAGTGGGCTGTCCCTCACTTTTAGGATGTCGTCCACCTCTCCCTCAAATGTCACAAAGACATGCATCACAAGGTCTTCCTCTGTGCACGATTCTGTCAAAAACGTGGCAAGATTAATAGCTTTGCACCTCAATATATGAATGTTCGGGCTGGATAGAATAATCTCATACTCGAATGTCCGCTGTTTAGTCAGAGTTGATTTGGAGTGTTCCAAGATGGCAAACACTACATGCTCCAAGTACAGTGTTACAAAACACCCCATGACAATTGTGCAACATTTCTCAATCACAAACGCAGCTGCCGCAAGTGCCTGCTCACATGGTAACAGGCCCTGCATCACATAATCTAGCACTCTGCTGTAATAGGCCAATGGCTTGTGGCCTATCATGCTTTTTTTGCGTAAGCACCACAGTCATCAGCTAGTCATTGGAATGGGAGGGTGATAGAGTCCTCCCAGGGCTGCTGCTCACAGTCACTACACACCAACACATCATCAACATACTGAATGATGGTACTGGACACTTGAATGTTCCCTAAATCAGCATGAAATATCCTGTTGAAGATGCTGGGGGACTCACAGTACCCCCGAGGCAATCTTGTGTGCTTGAAATGAAATGCATGTGTAAATGCCATGAGGTACTGCAAATCGGGGTGCAGGAGTATGGAGAAGAAGGTGTTCTTGAGGTCCACCACAGTGAAGTGGGTCACTCCTTGGGGATTCTACACAGTATTGTTGCAGATTTCAGAACTACAGAAAATTCTGTCTGGACAATGTCATTCAGACAGCAGAGGTCATGTATCATCCTCCAACTCGCCCTTTTGGCTTTTTTTTATCAGATAGATCACTGTATTGCATAGGGAGGTGGGGGGCACTATTATTCCTTAATGCAGGAGTGCCGCAATGTTGTCCCTTATGCCCTCATCCGCCTCTTTAGACAGTGGATACTGTTTGGCTCTGGGCAACACTGTGCCTGGTTTGAGTGTAATCCAAACTGGGGCCATCGTTGCATTGGTTGTCTATAGCCTTTCTGGGACCTGTTCTAAATCTGTTTCAGTGATGGGGGCAGGTCAACAAGGGCCATCAAGGAGCATCACACTTTGCGATATTGCACCATAATGTCACAGTGGATACATATTGCCAACACAATTTCTCCATCATCAACCCGATCCTCAAACCATTCTGCATCTGTCACTTCTTTGAGGGGCACCATCGGGTCAACACACAATACAGTACACCACTCGCATTCATCAGAGTCCGTACCCACCACAACAAACCTTTCAGCTGACACAACCAGGCCTTGTAAATCTAGGGAAAGTATCGCTCCTGCCACAAGCTCTGGGGTCACCATGAGTTGGAAGATAAAGTCTGATGGTACCCACTCAACATGCCTTACCAACTCCTGAGATGAGCACATATGGCACTGGTGTACTCTTTCACATCGAGGCACTGATGCCAGCACCACCGACATCAGCAACTAGTGGATTAAAACCCACTGATAAGATGGCCGCTGCTTTTTCTAACTTGGCTGCCTTTCCGGAATACCGTGAGGAACGACCACAAGCAGCCTTCTGATAGGCCAACGGCCGCACAAAATTGGGAGGCCGGGCCCGGATGTAAGACCTCTGTATCTCCCTGTCTGCACCGGGAATACTGCAGATGCTGTGATGACCACACTCACCACAATATTGCTACCTCCAGCCACTGACAAGCTTGCATGGCCTGGGATCGATCCCTTAACTTATCCTTCAGGCCATCAAAGTAAGTTAAGCAGCAGCTTATCTACTGCGCACGACCACACTCAGATGGTACCCTCTGCCGAAGCACCAGCCCATGATCTCTCTTGGTCTGTCCAAGACCCAATTAAATGGCGTGCTTCCCATGGCCCCTTGCCACAACACACCAGTTTCCTGCCTCTTCTTCAACTACCCGCTCCACAACTTGGTCCTTGTGCGCACGCCCCCCTGGTCCCAACCCTTCGGACAAACCGAGCCAGCATCCTCTCACAAGCCCTCGCTAGGTCCCAACACCATAGCAACACCACTTGTGCCATTGCCCCCACCCTCATGGAAATCGTTCAGCGACCACTGTTCTTCAACCACTATGGAACCCAACACGCCACCCAGACGAACTGCAGCCTCTGTGCTCTCCCCCAGATGACTCAGATCTCTGGAAAGACCTCAAACACATGACCTTAGCCTCATTAATGGCCTACAAGGCCCATTCCGCTTACTCCGCCTCTTGTAACATTATGCCAACTAATGATGTGATGTAGTCTTCCACTGCTTGTATCCCCACATCCACAGTTACCATCCATGAACCTAATGTATTTTCTGATCCAGATACCAGTAATGCTACCTGCTCTGCACCCATGCCTGTTGCCATTGTTCTGCACATCCCTAATGGTCACAACACCAGCCCCACTGCCCCATGTACAACACAAATGTTGACCTCATGTTTAATGTTAATGCTGACCTTTTGTACAATGCTAATGTTGACCTCAGGTGCAGTGCTAATGTTGACCTTATGCATATTGCTATTGCTATTCATGCTGCTACCCACTCTGCCCCTACGCCTGATGATAATGCTCAGTATATCCGGTTGCTCGCAACACCCACAGTGCAAGTTCCATTGCCTGGGCCCTTTGCTCACCCTCCCACCATCAAGATCACCCCCTTCCAATTTGCACACCAACCCTACATGCAATCATGCACCCATCTCAACCCATAGCCCTCTGTTGTATGAAAACTGGCCACTCCCAGCCCTCCACAACATCACAGCCTGCTGGCTGTGCCAATGCCCCCTGCACCTCACCCCTGGCTGCCCGCCCTGATCAGGATTGCCTCTGCTACTCAATACCGAAGCCAAGAAAACACCCACAAATGTTACGATTCACCTACCTCAACCACCCTCATAGATCTCACAGATTACACACCCTTGCAAGCAGGATCACAGACCCTCTCCACCCAGCCACCCAGGGCACATCCCATAGCACTGACCAAGCCCCCCAAAACTAGCCCCCACAAATCTATATCTCATTGACACCACCCCAACACTTTGCCTACCATCCGCCTCTGGTCAGCCTCAACTTTGCACCCCACAGAAGCGCATATGGTTATCTGCCTGGGCTTAGCACACTCTGCTCCAGACTGCAGGGCCCCACCACCTGCATGAGAACAAACACCACCAACCTGAGGACCATATAGCACAACCCCGCACACCCACACCTCATAACACAGCTAACACGACACCCGATCTTACGCACTTACCATCTCTGCCCCCTTCCAAACCCACCTCTGGCATTCCTACCTCCCCCCTCACCTTCCTAATTACACCTACACTCCTTCCATGCATACTTGTTAATGCACGTTCCATCTGTGCCCACACCCCTGACATCCACAACCTCATACTAGCCAACAACCTTGACATGCTGGCCATAACAGAGACCTGGCTACATGAGGCAGCGGGACCTCTCCTATCAATTGTTCTACCCCCCCAGCTACTCCATCCGATGAGCGGACTGACAAGGCAGCCAAGGAGGAGCTGTAGCCATCATCTCCAAATCTACCCTCCCCATCAGAGCATCCCCCCTCCAGACACTCCCGGGATATGAACGCCTACTGGCCAAGATCGAATCCTCCCCCCAAACCATCAGCAACATCCTTCTACTCTACCGCCAACCCACCCATATTGGGACACCTGATGCCGCCATCTCTTTTCTCATCACCCCCTCCTTATGCGGAAAACCAAAGTCATACTCCTAGGAGATTTCAACCTAGACTTCAGAGACCCCGATGACCAGATGGCCACTGCGCTCACTACAGCACTCGAAGAGATGAACTTCTCCTAAATGTTCCTCAAGGATCCTTGACTGGAAACTCTCGAACAACACATCCCTCCAAGTCACCTCCCTCGACCCACTACCCTGGATAGATCACTCACTAATCTGGTTAACATTAGCCACCACCTCCAATACCACACAAAGAACAGGGGACCGCCCCCTATCACTGCTAGACACACCCATATACTCACTGTTGAGCAACTATCCCCTACTATACTGGCCTTCCTCGAGACAGGGCCAGACAGCACCAACCCGAAGACATTTTCTA
The DNA here is from genome assembly GCF_040938575.1 of Ambystoma mexicanum. Lineage (NCBI taxonomy): Eukaryota > Metazoa > Chordata > Amphibia > Caudata > Ambystomatidae > Ambystoma > Ambystoma mexicanum. The sequence continues at coordinate 157,612,686 of NC_090937.1, forward strand.
GGCACACAATTCCGCGCTACTCGATGCACTAGACAAACATGCCCCCCTAAAAACCTCTTCCTGCAAAAACTGAAATCTCCAGAATTGGTACACAGATGAATTAGTCACCCTCGGCAAATAAAAATGCACCCTTGAGCATATTTTGAGAAAAAAATCCACCCTCTTTAAGAAGGAAGCCTTCCTTCGTTCAGTGAGTACTTACAAAACAGCCATCTTTACCACCAAAGGCAATATCTACAATGTTAAAATCACTGAAGCAAGCTCCAACACCAGAGAGCTCTTCAATATTCTTAAAGAGCTTGAAACCCCGGCTCCGCCTACCAATAGCTTCCCCAAAAACAAAGCATTGTGCTCACTCATCCAGTCAGCCCATAACTTCAGGGACAAAACCATATGCAAAATGACACCCCCACTGTTCTGCACGCCCCCTTGGAAACCACCTTTCCTACCACCCCCACCTCACCACTGTTTCAATTCATTGCTATCTCTCCAGCAGAGGACCTCACCACCATCCAACACCTGAAAGCCTCTAACTGCTCTGGGGACATATGCCAGGCCCACTTTGTTAAAATGTGTGCTGAACGTCTAGCGCCCACAATTGCCAACTTGATTAACGCCTCTTTCAAATCTAACTCAATTCCCAGCTCCATCAAAGAAGCCTGGGTCACGCCACTCCTTAAGAAACCCTCCCTCGACCCCACCCTTCTCACAAATTACGACCCTATCACGAGGGTACCCTACCTCCTAAAAACTGTGGACTGCACTACCAACTCCCAACTCCAAATCCATCTCGAAACCCATAATCTACTGGGCACCCACGAATCAGGCTTCAGACCTAGACATAGCACAGAATCCGCCCTCCTCGACCTAAAAAATCCAGGTCGACCACCTCAGGGACAACTGGAAGCTTGCCATCCTCCTTCGACTAGATTTCTCAGCAGCAGTTGATCTCATGGACCACTCAATTCTGTGCCACCACCTCACTGCCACCTTCAACCTCTCCCCCAAAGCAGACAATTGGATCAAGTCCTTCCTCTCTGGATGATCCTTCACGGTCTTTGTGGACTCAGAAGCAGCTGACCCCATCCTGCCCCTTATGGTGTCGCTCAAGGATCGTGCCTCTACCCCACGCTGTACAATATGTATACCAAACACCTGGACAGCCTCTACATCCCTTTTACCAATTTTGCTGATGACACACAGGTCCTTCTCAAAATCACTGGTAACTATGAACTACTCTACCAACATCAACCACATTTACAGCATCATCCAGGAATGGATGGCTACCCACCATCTCTGCCTGAATGATGACAAGACAGAGCTCCTTATTGTGGGCTCTCCACATCACCTCAAACACCTCAACCCTGCTTTGACTTACTTCTGTATCAATGGGAACATCATCCCAGTATCCTCCCACGTCAAAACACTGGGAGTCTACCTCAACGCTGAGCTAAACATGCAGAAACATGTTAAAGCAATCGCCTCATCAGCCGCCTACTCCACTAAACTCATTAACCTCTCTAAAAAAATCCTCACCACCAGTAACTACTTCACCCTAGCTAGGGCCATCATTGGCAGCAAATTGAATTATTGTAACACAATTCTAGCAGGAACATCATAAAAAAACATAAATAAACTCCACTTGATACAAAATAATGCACTCAGAGCAGTCTAGGGCCTGAAACGATCCAACCACATTTTGCAAATCAGACATGAGGTGTACTGGCTCCCCATCAAAGCATGCATCGAGTTCAAACTCCTCACGATTACCCACTACTACTTGCACAACACCGTCCCCCCTACCTAACCATTGCATCACAAAAAAACATGCCACTCGCATTCTAGGCTCCTCTTCCTCATCCACCATCATCACCCCCAGATTCATTAGAAAGAGAGCTGGGGGCTCCAGCTTCACCATCATCACCCCCACCCTGTGGAATGCCCTACCTCAGTGTATCTAAGAAGAACCTTCCTACCCACTCTTTCAAAAGAAAGTAAAAACGACCTTGTTTAACAAATACTTGTAACTGCATATGCTGGAATGTCACATGTATCCTATTGCAATATCTATCTACCTGTACTGTATCATTATCCTAGCGCTATGATACCTCCAGGTCTGGGCGCTACATACAAATACAATAAATAAAATAAATCTAGGGCACTGCATCCAGCAATACAATTATCCTGTACACAAACATGTCTGGGTCCATGGGGATGCTGTGAAACACTACCTCACCTGCTCTGGCCTGTATGATGACCATTGCCCTGATAGCCCACATGTCTGGGGTGGCACATACCACCCCACGGTCCCTAAAGGAGATGGTCATGTTCAGTTTGCTCAACAAATCCCATCCCAACAAATTTATCGGCGAGGCCTTTGAATACGGTAAAGGTTGACGCACCACATTTCCTCCTATTTTGATAGCTACCTCTTCCATGTAGGGAACCGTTGTGACAGCCCCAGAAAATCATTGCGTGTCTAGAGTTTCACCTGATAGTTGGAAATTTCCCTCACTGATGCATGATTTAGTGGCACCTGTGTTGACCTTAAAGTTGAATTGCTTATTACCTATCTCAGTGCCCACCAAGGGTTCCTCGGGTAGGTAGTCATTGACAGGACTGGGCAGGCAAGAGCTTTCTGTGGGCTGTCCTAATCAGGGTATTTATTGGTACCTGGGAACATCAAGGGGTTTCTTCCCATGACGCTGACCCCTCAGTAAGGTGCTACCATTCAATTCGACAACACATTGATGTGGACACTTGGCCTCCGTACAAGGTGTTCTGCTGGGCCGCTTGCAGTTCTGCATTAGGCAGAGCTTGGGCCTGCATGTGTGGAGGGCTTGGTGACAACTGGCTGTAGGCCTGGTGTACTTAATAAGGTATGGAGATGAACCTATGTGGCTGTGGTAGTACAGGGGCAGGTTTGTAGTGTGGGTTATACCCAGTTCCCTGCCTGCTTCTAAACTCCCTTGCAAAATGCCCACACTTCCCACAGCTCCAGCAATGAGACAGTCCCACACCACCTCTCGGTCCCATTCCACCAAACCTCCCCTCTCCAGCCCCCTCTCCTCCCTTTGAATCGTCCTCTTCCATGCTGGTGACCTCCTCTGTGCCATTCAGAATACTGAGGTGGGTGTCTGACGCCCAGACCTGGACTCAGTAAGTGGGATACTGGGAGTTTTCCCAGTAGGCCACGCCTCTCTGACACATGATGGGCCTCTTTTTTTGGGGTAGGCAGGATACATAAATGAATGCAGCCTTAGACTGATAATGACTCTCTCTCTCTCTGAGAGTCATGGTCCTTGTAACCTACAGGGGGCAGACAGACTGAGGCAGTTCAGGTTAAGTGTACATGTCAGTCTGATTTAGTCTTGCAAAAAAATGCATTTGGACTGGTGTGCATGAGGGGGACAACCATGGTGTGCTTTGTTTGACCTGGCTTTGTGCTTGCGCATTGAAGTTATTGGCACCACATGTGCCCTGATGTGCTGTCCTTCCAAATGCTTAGGCACGGGCCGTGAGCAAGGATCCTCGTCTTGGACTACAACGCAATGACGAGCTTCATGCAAGAAGGCCTCTGCATTGCCCTGGCCCTGCCGCCCGCTGCTGCTTTTCACCTAGCTGAGCCCTGCTGCTGCCACTGCCACTGTGCCATTTTAGAAATGCATCATTCCCAGGCTCTGGGCCATGACGCCGTCGACCTGCTCCTGCTGGCTGGCGTGCTCTGGTCAGTAAACACCTAAAAAGAGGTGCGTGACAGGGATAACAGTGCGACCCTGGCATGAGTCACGAATCAATAATAACAAAAAATCCCTCATTTTAGTCAGAAAATGCTTAGACTAGCGTCCAGGCCCAGACCAGCAATGCAGATGTACGCCTTTTTCTTGCCACACACTCCCCTCTGACAATTCGGAATCACGAAAGGCCCTGCTAAAACATTCTGAACTGGGCACAAAGCAAATTTCATTGTGTCTGGTTAATGCCTCAATACTGGGAGTACGGTCCGGTCATTCGATCCATGGCATACATATCAGGCGGCCTTGTCTTTGCAACGGTGAGACCGAGTTCTGAAAACAGACACTTAGCAATGACCACAGTCCAAAGTCTCGTTAAGCAGAATAGCCCATAGCCTTTTTGCAGCTGGAATTTCATTCAATCCAGAGCGTCTAGAAGCAACACCAACAGGTGACGTGCGCTTTCCAAATAGTATACAACACATCATTTAGAATAGAAATATGTTGGCCAATAACTGCCCTTCAGCAATAGAGCAATAAAATATCTGCCCAGTATTGAAATAACTGCATGAAAATTACTGCCCACAGCAGTACTAGCACTCATAGAATGGGTTGGTGTCCAACAACTGCCCATCGTCACAAGCACACATTTCCCCAATAGCTTCAGGCTGCAGCCAGTGCAGTGCACAATGGGTGTGGACTGAAGCCCGAGCCAAGCCAGGTCCGGAAAAATAAACGGAGACAGAAATTCAAATGTATTTTGAAAAAGAGAGGGACAATAAGACCTGGGGTTCAGGCGGAGTACAGGGAGAGATTCTGGACGAGGGTAAGTTAACAGAGAGGCACAGAGGGAACGTGTAGAGCTGTCACTCACGGCTGAACTAAATCATGAAGTCAGAAAGAGTAAGAGGGACAGAGAGAGAGAGATATGTGAGAGTGAAGAGCTAGATTGAACAAAGGGCGAGGAGTTTAAGAGAAGGTGAGAGGTGTGTGAAGTGAGCTTGAAAAATGGGGTGTAAGAGGATTCAATTCAACACTACAGCTAAGTTAATGCCTAGTCTGGGATACTGAATGGAAACCCTTATTGATATATCTTTATGTCCAGTTCATGAGTTCTGGATGACTACCCCTATATAACACCCCTCTCTTAGAATCCCCCTGACCCCACTGGGCCAAGAAGTAGTTCTGTTTTGCAAGTTTAAAAGGTTTATTTGAGAAATAAGACAAAATATAGATACCACGCTTTTATAATAAATTAATAATCGATATCGCCCTTATAAATATAATGTTAATCAACAATGGGTAATCTGACACTAGCACACTTCTTTATAATCAATGAGGAATTAGTATAGGATGGATCAAGTAGCAAAAATACTTTTATGATTTCAAGGGAAAAGTAATGAGGAATAAAAGGCAGTACAGAAATACTTGAAAGAGGAGCACACAGTTCTCAGGAATGCAATCAAATACAATACGAAATTCAGTTCCCCCCCAGCAAGCTTAAAGAAAACCGGTATGAGTTTTAAAACACAGGCCCAAGTGCTTTGAATGTGGTGGCAATGAAGTGAGAAATATGCTGAAATGCTTTTAATTCCCTTTAGGAGGTTCAGGGTGAGTGAGAGATACTTGGGATGAGTTCAGGCTCACTTTAGCAATGATTCAGAGATGGTGATTAAGAGGCAAACGAATTTTTAGCAAGGAAAGAAATGACTGCTGATGGTTACACGTGGCTGGATTTTTAACCAAATCGCAAATCGTGGTAAAATTCGCGAGTGCGTGAATCGTGATTGCGGAAAAAGTATAAGGAGTTCCAGAGATATGAACGATTTTGTAAAGGTCGTTTTTCGGATTTAAAGTAAACTCAAAATGACAATTGCAGCTGCAGAATTGACAAATGACAGTGGTGCAGCTTTACAAATGACAGGTCACAATTAGGAGGCAGTTCTACTTAGGTTAAATAGATTGAATTATATTACTTTAAACTAAGAGATTGGGTTTGCCCCGTCCTAGCTGTACTCACAATATATTTGGAAGGACTGGGTCTCGTCACGGATCTGATCAATCAGGCTAGCGGCACTTCACAGCGATCTGGTCTCTGGGTCTGCGGTTCTGCACGGTCTGGTCGGGTCTGGCACTGGTCTGGTCTGTCCGGATACAGCGGTCTCTGCACGGCTCCTGGATCTCTGCACTGGTCCTGACAAAAGTTCTTGACAAGGGATTCAAGCAGCTCGCCCGGCTGTGAGTAGCTTGCAATGATTTGAGGCCTGCTGCAGAGAACTCAGCTTGTGGTTTTAGGCCTCTGATTTAGGTTCTAAAGTATAAGTTCTAGGCTCTGGAGTATGTAGCTGGAGTCAGTCTGGAACTGGTATCTTCTGGATGTTGTGTGGTCCGGCAAAATGCTCCGCAGCAACTGGATTTGAATGTCCCTACCTGTCCCAGCAGTCTCTTTTTATGTGTTTTGAAAATGGGTGTGTGCCTGGGCCTAGCTAAGCCTGTCCCTCTCTACTTGTCATTGGCCCAATTCTCCCCTCTCCCATGATTGGGGGAAGGAAATGTGAGTCAGAGTGATGCTGTAGGTTTTATGGGTCAGAGGATCCTCCCCTGGTCAGTTTGCCCACAAATCTATATTTGATTCAAATACATCCTTCCCAGATATACAATTTGTTGAAATTACATGTGCACATTATATATTCCTTATGGTCCATGCTTGTCCGCCTCTAATCTTCCTGGGGGCTCGCATTCAAAAATGACAACATTTTGCGCTTTTTAACTGGTTTTGCAATATCGGACATTTACCCAAATTTACACACATGTGCGCAAGGAGTATGGACATTAATTGATGAAGTGTCAGATTTTTAACATGCAGACATTTGGAGTGAGACCCTATTTTCCGCTAGCAACCCCCCAGAATACACCACAGGGTCCTAACGCATCTCAAAATGTTCACAGAAAAATCACAAAAATAATGATATTACTTATATAATTCTGACAAGTCCGCACTTTGAGTTATCTATCTTTTTAAAATTATGCCCTGGTCAAAAAGAGGTGTGGCTTCCCACATCACAGGGTGGAGAAACCAGTCTATCCACTTTCTTTTAGCTCAGCCTGTCCTCAGAGGGGGCGGCCCCTCCCCGTTTCTGCCAAGAGGAAGCCACTTTTACGACGCCCCTAATATAACATTTGCCTGAGTCCAGGACAGGCCTTTGTTCAACTCCCTGTAGCTGCTCCACCCCTAATCTAATCAGAGAGGTGACAACTCCTTTTGGCAAGGGGAAGAGTGGCTGAGCAGGTTTTAACCCCTGTGGGGGTAGATGTCAGGCAGAATTGGAATCTCTTTAAGCCAGTTTTTAGCTACATGTCATTTTTTTGTTCCCAGTTTAAATCACTTACGATTTTTACATACACATTAAATAATTACTTCCTTCAAGTCATTTCAGAATATAGTTTTACATTGTATCCACCTCTTAGCAAGTCTTTCCTTGGTCTGGTTTTGTTCAGTTTTGCACAAAAGTCTGGTGGTTTTAAAACGCCTGCTTTCTGATAGTGGTGAGTACTGGTAATGCAACCATTTTTGGGATTTAAGAAAATGAATTCCCCACAGTTCTGGGTTGCTTTTGGCAATCAGCATTGCCATTCCCAATGGTTTCAGGCTACTGTGTGGGTAGCCTAATGGTGGTTTTAGGCAGTGCCCTCCTGTGCTCACAACATAGGCAAAAATGGGTGGCAGCCTATTCTTCATGCATTTCACTGTGCATTTTCTGGGAAGTTCTGGCCATCATGATGTTTTCCATGCCAGTACTGCACAGTTTTCCTATTCTGGCGCACATGTGGGCTTTTTGGCCATCTTGGATTTTCTAAGCCCACAGCACCAAATGTTGCAGCATGATAGCTCAAACGTGGGTCAGGACACCCAACAGGGGTAAGGTGGGCGAAGAGACGAGAGACACACACAGCAACTTGCGGAGCTAAAGTCAGAAAGAAAGAGTGAGAGGGACTGAGATAGATAAGTGATGAGAGTGCAGATTGCTCAGAGATTATCCTTAAGACAAAGGTGTGAGAGAAGGGAGCGGCCGAAGATAGAACAGACACACAGCAAAGAGTGAATGCCGGAAATGAAGAGTGAGTGGGACTGTCTGTGAGAGAAATGCATGTGAGAGCGCGAAGTATACAGAAAGGAGCATCATATAAAGGTGAGGTCGGGCAAGTGTAGCAACATGAGCCTGACTGAAAGAGAGCGGGGACTGGGCGATGAATGTATAAATATTAGTATAATCAATGAGTGAATGAAGGTGTAGATGTCTTGATTCCATGCACTGAAAATTACCTTTGTCTTCCAGCTATGCATTTCAGTTCCTAATAGTATGTGGCCATTTTGCTTTTGCCAATTATTATACTATATTGTAATACGCGAATCTGTAAGCAAATGTATTCTATAAAATAATGCAGTGTTTAATTCACGATTATGCATTACTCCATTGCACAGCTCAGTTTTCACACATAAACAAAAGACACGCTCATTGAAACCGTTACCATGGAGGGGAGGCACACAAGTAAACGGTATTGCAAAACCATGTCATAGCCGTCCTAGATTGCATTTACAAATCCTCTTTATTAAGGTGCAATGGGCCAATGAAAGACGCACTCTGCTTATTGGTACAACTCTGTGTTTGGTGCAGATGACATTGGAAATTGTAGTTGTTTTGTGCTAGAACAGTGAATGAAATTAGGGCAAGTCTCTATTTAAATATAAACAGTTTGATAGCATAGACCTGAAAAAAATATTTTTATACTATTTGTGAACTACGAAGATAATGTATTTGTTCGGCAAAATCACTAACCAGTTTCATGCCCCCATCCATAGCACATCCCCATCGGTCATGTGTGGTTATTTACAGAGTTTCTTGGCCAATCTCCTCTGCCTATTTAAATCAATCCAAATGGAAAAAGTGCTATTTGTCTTCAGGCAGTTTGAGTTTGAATTTCGCTTCTATGTTGGTAGTTTCTTGGTGTGCATTTGTTACAGCTTAATGTGAAATGTGTGAAGCTGTTTATTATCTGAGAACCGAGAATCTAACAATAGTGTGTGGGCTTGACCTTTATTGTGTTTTAAAAACATTGGTCACAATAAGGTAGGGAAAATAATACACCACATTGGACCTCATTACGAGGTTGGAGGTAGCCAGGCTGTTTTTACCGGCATGGCTACCCACAAATTCGGGTCCGGCTACGGGTCCTGAAAAAGGGGAATTACCGGGCCATTCCGACCTCGGCCGGCTCGGTAATTCCCCTTGCACGGAACCCAGAGCCGGTGCGTCCCCATTCCCATTTCAGCCCCCACAGGGCTCAATGGGAATGGGGAGGATGGTAGCAGCGGTACTGTTCTTAATGGTACAGTTGCTACCATCCAGTTCTGTTTGCGGGTGCCGCTCTGCACACCTGGTCTAACCAGGCGTGCAGAGCGGCACCATTGAGCAAAACTCGTAATGTGGCGGTATTGTAACAACGGCGCCGGTAGCACTTCCGGCACCGTTGTTGGTTTACCGCCTGTTAGGAAAGATTCTCTTCACTGCACCTTTCTTTCCATCTTTATGGAACCCCCAAACTTTTCGCTTTTGTTTTTAAATCTGACCTGTACTTTTTGCAGTGCAGTGAAGCCTTAAGCTTCACTGTATTGGCCTTTGCTCACATGTTATGGGGAAATTTCCTTAAGGCTATCAATACTGGGAAACAGTGTTTCCCTTAGTCTTGTGGCTATGTTGCTATTTGTGGTTACTTTTGTATCACTTGTGCCTACTATTTATCATTGCACACAGCAGCTTACACTGCAGTGCAATGGGGTTCATTTTTCTTTTGTCCTAGACTAACACTCAAATGATTTTTTGGTTACTCTAGAGGTGCTTAAAAGATGGGCTGGTGGCAGCAGTGACTTTTCCCCACTTTTTGGGGAATTTCGTTTTAGCTTAACCGCATTTACCACGTTTGGCTACTTACTGTGGCTACTGGTCAAACATGGCCATACCATGAGGTTTTTCATCCATTCTTTTTGCATCTTGTTGTTTAGCCTTCTTCCCGGCCTCAGATGCCAGAAAGATCCTTATAAGGACTTCCAGTGCACGGGAAAGCAGCAGCTTTTGGTGGGCTACTGGAGGGCTTTGTGTTTTTGCAGGCAGGATGTGGGCTGGATCAGTCTGACCCCAATACATATCCTGCTTTCTGTGTGTCTGAGTGGTATGCATGATTATTCCCACCAGTGGTCCTGAATGGACCACTGTGGGGTGTGTGTGTGAGCTAGTTCTGCCATTGGCTAGTGGGAATTTTGACTCCTACCTGGCTTTTAGGATAAGAAGAAGGCCCCTGCATGCATTTCTCAGAGATCCTGGAAGAACTTGAAGGAACCAAGAATCCGTCCAGCTGAGAAGACCCGCAAACAAACCTGTAACCTGTGTGAAGGAGGCCTGGCAACCAACTTCTGCTGCAGTCCTGGTGGAGCCCTGTCTGTCTTGTGATCTCCAGTAGGCCTGCAAAGGTGCTATGACCGCAGGAGTGGAGGGATCATCCATTCCCGAAGCCTACTCGGTGCCCAGCACAAAAACCACCTTCGGAAGTGCCTGGGAATCGTCCTGTGGCTGACCAGCTTTGTTCTTGGGCTACTGCCTGAAACTTGGCACACTCTCAGCTGCCACTGCAACAACACCCTCTGTGAAATTTCAGCATCCTAGCACCAAGGGGACCTGAGGAAGACCAGAAAGTCCGACCGCGGTTACTGAGTCCTGCTGAATCGCTGTGCGTGGCATGCACGGTCCGGAACCTGCCTTTCTGACCCGCCTTCAGTCCCAAGAAGGGTGCGGCATCATTTGTTTCTGCATTTCTTCATCAAGAGTCCTTGCACCAGCAAAAGATCCTAACCGGAGAATCACCCGAACCTGCAACCCATGAAAAATCGAGGACCACGGAATTTGGCAGCAAAAGCAAGCCAGGACACACTTCCTTTGTTCTGGAAAGTCTTTGGAAGATTTGGAGTGGAGGGGGTAAGTTACTGAGCTTTTAACATACCCCTACACTCCCATTATAAGTCAATGGACTTAAAATATCCTTTATCCTAAACCTATTGGCTTTACCAGTACTTGCCTTGGCAAGACTTCTGACTGTTGGGGGTAATTTTGGACACTTGTCTATATTGAACCCTGGCTCTAAGAATCCATCACTGGACCCCAGATGCCCTACCTACATTTTCTCCTGCCTCCTGAGTTCTGTGTCTTTGTATCTTGAACAATAGGGCACAAGGCCCCAGGCAACTTAGGGTTGGACAATATTAGTTAGGGACCATCTTTGTGGACCTTTTAGTGTGTGATACTCACCTATTCATTCCCTTGCAGGAGTATTTTGATTTGTAGCATGCACTTGAACCTGTGACTGTATATATGTATTTTAGTTTGATGGTATTGGTTGATACGTCTACCTGCGTGTAGTCATTTTTCTTATAGTGTGTTTGGCCACAATTAAATAACTATTTTTATACATCCTGTCTAAGTGTAGTTTGTGACTCCCATTGTGTGACCTCATTGTGGACCCTTTACACTCTCACCCCTATGAAGAACGTAGCCTAGACCGCCTGTCACTGCTACCTTAAACTGGTTTGGCTACAGCTTCCCAGAGTTGTCCCTGTCACAATATAGGTTGGCCTTCTATACATCTGTCCACCAGGCCAGAGTATAGGAAATCAATCTTAACACCGCCACAATCGTAATGAGGCCCATTATGTTGATTTATTGAGTACTGCCAGTGTACAGCAGTGTCTGATAATGCTGCTGGTTAAACTAAACATTTTTGGGTACTGTAAAATATCTGCGTATGATGTGTTCTGCACGCTCCGAGAAGTGGCTCGAAAGTGGCTGTTCGGCTGGAATCTACGCTCTACTGATCTTGTGTTGAAGAGGACTTTTCTTAGTACGTCTTCATCTCCATTCAAGCACTCAAGAATTATATAATAGACTGATTTGGACATTCTAATATATGTATATAAGTCCACATTGAACTATAGTCCTTATATCCTTATTTATCTCATTTTTTAGGTAGCAAGCGACGCCCCTTTCCCTACGTGTCATTAAAAGTAGCCAGCTGCGTGCTCCTGCACGCACGCTCCGAGAAGTGGCTCGGAAGTGGCTGTTCGCCTGTTCGCTGCTCGCAGCGGAGCAAGCGTGCAAGCCGGCAGCTGTTATTAAGCCATCGCCTCATGTTGCTCTTTGCAACGTGTTGTCGTGTAGAAGGCACGGCAACGAGGCACAATCTCCCATTTCATGAAATCCTACTAAGTAAGTCGCATGTAAACATTTTAAGATTCACTGTGTTGAATTGATTGTTATTATCAAATTGTTTATGCAGTTGCTAAGTTTAGTTTAAAAAAAAAAAAATATTGGTTTTATCTTAGTGCCGGGGTGAATTAAATTTGTGCAACAAGCCCGTAGTGGGCTGAATCTGTGTTGTGTCCAATTGAAAACTGGACACCTGAAATAAGGTATTAATGTGATTAGCTATTGGTATACTTTTTCACTTTCACCACTAGTCGAGTAGCTGCTCGATGAGAAATAGTAGCTCAATAAGATGATTATTCATTGAAGAACCATGCTGATGCAATAAACACTGTTTCTGACACTATTACTCTTTGCCATTTTTGTTGCGGGATAATTATTTCCCAAATGATTCTTAAACGATGCGAGTCTAAATAATTCCACAAGGAGGGAAGTCATGGATGATTATGAAAAAGAAATAGCCATGCACAAAGCCTTGAGAAATAGACGTATTTGCATTCCTAAAATAATTTCTAGATCTAAGAAAGTAGCAATTCAAGGGAATGCGATCACTGAATATTTTAGCAAGATGCCAACTGTGATTCGAACAAACTCTGCTGTTAATGGTGAAATTTTAACCAATGCATCAGAAGATTTGGTCTCGGAGCTGGCAAGCGAGTTGGGTTGTGTGAGTACCAAACTACTCTGCGATGTGTTATGTGGTAATCCAAAACAAAAAATAAGTGAAAGTGAGGGTGAGAACACTATCATGACTAAAAATGCTGTTCATATTTCAACGGCTAACAAACCTGACCCTAAGGCTGCAGTATTTGTCCCTAATGCAGACTATAATATAACAGCAGTATGCACTGAGCAAAGAGTAGAACAGAACGGATATGTAAATCCAAAGGGCCGTACCGAAGTTATGATACATAAGGAGTCCAGTAGTAAGGTAAAAGGTGTCATCGATTTGTCCGATTCCACATTGGAGGAGTTGGATATCGAGTATATGGCTAATGATCCCTCAGTAACGGTATCCACTCCAACGCAATTTTATAAGATGGAATCCACTGATTGTGAGGTACCGATTGGTACTAATTCTGGGCAAAAGATCCCTCATTTGATGAATTACAATCCAATAATTCCACCAATATTTAGCTTCAAGTCCAAGGTTTGGCCTGAAAAGAAGGACTCTATGGCTCATACCTCTAATGCCAAAATAGATCAAGGTGAAGCTATATGTGCGAAAGATGTGGACATTAGTATGAACTCTGACGAGATGTTCAATGCACTAGAAAACCTGTTGTCCATGTTGCTTGCAAAAGGCAATCAATTGGAGACCAAGATTGATGTTCAATCATTATTGAATCATATGAATATGCGGGAGAGTCGGTGTGATGTGTGTGAAAGAAAGAAAGGTTTGGAATGAGCAAATGAAATGGATGGAACCCTTGCAAAAGGAAGGGTTCAGGAAGTGTGAATAATGATAGAAGTGTAAGATTGGAAAAAAAGAGAGTCCAATGCGTACACCATGCGTTCATGTACAAAAACAGATCTGTGAAGAAGAAAAGAAAAGCACCCATGGTGCTCTTAGTGTAAATAACACACTGGGGCAAGGAGATAAGAATACCCCAAGTAGCGAATTAAAACAAGCTAACATTGCCGTTGAAATAATACATGTTGATAAAGTAGAGGAAACATCAACCCCCACAATTTAAACTATTAATGTGAAGAAGTTAGCCATTGATGTGGGTACTCCACTAATCATCAGTGGTCCAGTAGAGAAGGTGCAAACGACACTATCGAAGGCATGGGTGACAAAAAATCCTAATGCAGAGAACACAAATAGTAGTGCTCAAGGGAAAATATATCACAATAAGATGGCGGCAATGCAAATCACTCAAGTGCATCAGGAAAAGCCACCATTTCCTCTAAATCGATCGGCTGTATTGTGTATTTTTTAATCCATTGTGCCATTGAGGGTACTCACATCAAATTATATAAGGTTGGTTGATCAGTTAGAAGTAACGAACCAATACATCACTAATGTGTGCTTTGAAGCCGAGGCAACTCCGAATTATACCATGGGATTTGACACAGACCTATTGCGCCTGGGATATGTTGTCCAAAGCGTAGAGATACCGGTTGTTAAACAACAGTATGAGATATCAGGACAGGGGCAGACTATCACTATGTAAACAATGCAAGGTGGCGGCATCTCGGTTCCAAATAAACCTACTCATAATAATACTCTCAGTAAGCGGGGTCGGGGGTCTCCATCTACTCAACATAACCTTGTGGAACAAGGCATTGAAAAGGGTTTACTCCTTCAAGCCCCTATGAATGTGAAGGGTGACCCAAAAAACATCCCTGAAGGCTACTGGCAATGGTTGCCACTGACATTTAAGCAACACTTTGCGGATACACAACAATGACCAAAACCATTGGCTTTGTTATACTCCTGGAATACTAGAGGGCATTTACATCTGTTTGAAGAAGAAGGCCAGATCGCAAATTTGGCATTATTTAATGTGGTGGAACTTTAAGAAAGATGGGGCCTCATTACACGGTAGGAGGTAACCATGCCGCCATTAGCTGCATGGCTACTCCCTTACCGCATACCGGGTCTGGGTAGGCGGTATGGGGATTTACCGGGTCATTCTGACCTGGCAGGACACGGTAAGTCCCCATTCCAAATACCATTCCCCATTCCTATTTGAGCCCCCATAGGGCTCAATGGGAATGGGGAAGGAGCAAATAACGGTCGCGCAATTTGCGGTACCGTTATTAGCTGTGAAGTCCCTCAGCGGGCCATGGTTAACATCTGAGGTGCAGTTGGACGATAGAAGCACTGCTCATCAAGTTGCTACAAAAGATCCTCTTGGAAGACTGAAAGGAGGACTTTTAGTATCTGTCCAAATCCCCTGGAAGATAGAGAAGTTATCTCTGTCAATGCAGTATGTGTTGGCTACTAAATTATCTTGGTCTAAAGTAACAATCATAGTAATTCATGTTTATGATCCCCCCAAATATGGTAATGACAAAAGAAATATGTCAACAGTGGACATTGTGCTAAAGTTGTATAATCACTGCTATCCCATATGGTTAATGGGTGACCTTAATGTAAAAATTGGTGATCTTGGCACAAATGAAGAGTGCCCGGGGAGAATGTATAGATCTGAATCAAATTGTCTGTCCTATAATAAACAAGGGATCAAATGGCATAAGATAGTACATGCACACAAACTCGTGAAACTAAATGGCCTAACACCAAATGATGCTGAAATGGCCTTCACTAGCATAGAGGGCAGGGCTGCTGCGACCCTTGACTATATTTTCTCAAACAATATGGGCATCCAATATGTGAGGGACATGGGTATTGTAGAGCGGGAGGAGAGTGATCACCTGTCACTATGTCTCCTCTTTGACATGCCATATGGAATGAAAGAGGGAACCGACCATGATGCAAACTGATTGGTCTACATAATTGAGGGACATAATCATATATTATGGTACCATCGAAATATAGACAAGGCTACCCAGGTAGTTACGTCCTTATTGTCTGAGTTTATATGGGAAGAAGAGTCGGGAAAGAATAGCAATATATTCATGATATCCAAATTCTCAGAATTAATGAACAATATCCAAAAATTTGTTCCAGAAAGGAGAACCTATAAAACAGTAGGGGAAAGATTGAACATAGTCCTACCTGTAAGAGTTGGTAATGATAAAATGATCAATGAAGTGAAAAAGAATCTCCGCACTATGATAAAGAGTGTGTTGAGACAAAAGGATACCATATTATCTGAATATGAAGTAGCATGCCAAATTAAAAATCTGGAGAGGAACTATAAACAATGGCTAAAATCACACAAAACAGATTGTGAGATCAAACAATGGCAGAAAATAGCAAGGGTAGCACTATCGAATAATAACCAGCGACTATGGCAACTTCTTAGAAAAAATAAAAAATGTGATTTGACTGTCAATTGTATTACTGAAGAAATGTGGGGAAAATACATAAATGAACTCTGGGAAGAGTAGAATTGCCTGCGAATGCACTTCCGGTCCCAAAAGTAACCTGGGATTGTATGACCTCCGAATTGGACATAAGTGTGATAATTGAAAATTTTAAGAATTCACGAGCAGCAGGCCCTGACGGGATATGTAACCTGGTCATTAAAAAACAACCTGAACTATGGGGGGCTGATCTACTCCTACTATTTAAACAAATAGGTAAATTTGGATTGATTCCCCCCTCATGGAAATCTAGTCACATTCTAACAGTACATAAGAAAGGGGTGTGGGATAAACCAGCAAACTTTTGATTATTAGCGATGCTAGATATCCCATCAAAGATCTTCACTAGGGTACTACTACATGAATTAAATGCATGGATTGCGGAGAAAAAAATCTTACCTATCAATCAAATAGGCTTCAGGGACAAATCGATGGCCCCACACATAATTTGTTGATGTTAACAACAGCAGTGGAACACACATGGGCAAAACGGAATTTAGATGTGTATTGCACCTAAATCGATTTTCCAGCTGCCTTTGATACGGTGCAACGCAATAGATTATGGCAGAAATTAAACTCATGGGATATTCCACAGCGTTTATTGCGAATGCTTATGTTGCTATATACAGACACAACAGTAAGAATATCATTGAATGCAGCGGGAAGACTCTCTGATTTTATGGCAACCAGTTGTGGGGTAAAGCAAGGGTGTATGATCGCCGCCATTCTATTCAATCTATATCTCGCAGATATGAAGGCAGCTTTCAATATACCCGAAGCTAAACCCGTGAAAATGAATAATGTCTTAATTGGATGGCTTGCATACGGCGATGACCTGTTAATGTTAGATTATACTCCAGTGGGTCTGCAGCGCATGTTAAATTCATTAGCTGTATATTGTGGGGATATGGTTTGACAATTAACATCGAAAAAAGTAAAATAATGGTCTTCTCCAATAAATATCGACCAAGGAGATATTCATGGAATCTGGCGCTTAAAAAGTTTTAAAAAGATTGAACAAGTCACCACATATAAGTATCTCGGTATAATAATCGATGAGAAGCTTAATTGGGAGCAACAATGTTTAGCCTTTAAAACGTGGTGTCTTGTCTCGGCAAACACACTGATTATCTTTATTGGAAGAAACAATGGTCACTCAGTGTCTGCAGTAATTACTATCTATATGGCAAAAATAAAAGAAATGTTGCTGTATGCTGTGGAAATATGGGGACATAAATTTGAAAAACGCCTTGTGATGTTTGAAGCTAAAATATTGAGGAACCTATTAAGATTGCCTCAGTGTGTCAGTGTGGAATACTTGTACTTGGAGTTCAATATAATAGGGATTTGGTACGCTTACACGAGTCAATGTGTAATGTCCTACGAAAAGGTGTGCAAATTGCAAATTGATACGATAATAGTACCCTATGTTAAAGCATTCTTGAGTCTTGAGGGAAATGCAATTATAAGAACAATGGGCATATTGCAAAGAACACGTAGAAAATGGAGGTTGGGTAGCGAACCAGCAAGTACAACAATACGATTGAAAATGTGGCTAAAAAAGAAAATGTATGTTCATTGCTATTAGCAATCTATGGTAAACTTGGCATCGCTAGCACATAGCGGAGTATATTGTGAAGAGAGATTGTCTAGAACTATACCCCCGATGTATATAAAGGCTTATCCAAGCATAAGAACGTTTCACACTTAACTACTACTTAAATTTAATGTGTCTGAGGCGCTAGAGACAAAAGGCGACAGACTGAGACTCGCTCAAGAACATAGGAAATGTCGTCTATGTGGTAACAATTGATTGAGTCCTTACATCATTTGATTATGAAATGTGAAAGCTTAATGACCTTGAGAACTAAGTATTTTAAATCTTACGATAACACTATTGACATGAATGCAAACATGGAGTTGTGGATAAACTTTATGAGAGGAAATTATAATAATTTAATATACTTCTTGGTACTATTTTATATAAAGATTGTGGAAATGTTTAGATGTATTGAATAATGTATTTTAGCCTTTGATATGAATTTTAATATTGGGTGTAGATGAATTGTATATATGTTATGTTGTATTTATTTGTGTTATACAAAGCCAAATTGGCAAGATGTATATCTAATAAACTTAAACCTAAACTTAATGTAGTACAGTTAAGCATACTTTGTTCATTTTTGGCACTTCTACGTTTTGCATACCATTATTTAACTGATATGATCTGTGCTATTAATGCGATAGCAACAAATAGCTTGGACTGGGCTGTTTGCTTACCTATTTGTATTCTTGTTAGCACCAATTTCCCATATTAAAAAAAATGTTTGTGCTGTGTCCAAAATGTCCCAACGCTTAGGCGCGTGCCCCCCTCACTCACTCTCTAACCAGAGACTTTTTGATCTGCTCCCCTGTTTCCTCTCCTGATTGCTTGTAAATCCGATCCTTGCTGTCAAATTGCCCACCCTACCCCTCCCCTTTGTCAGCTCACCACAGAATTGTATCTGAGCTTCCCTCACTGTTTCCTCCCCCCGTTGACTTGTAGGCGTTCCATTCCTCCCCAAAGCTCAATAAATGAAGATTGCCGATGCACACAGGGAGTAAACATAAGGTAGAAGGGACAAACGAGAAAAGGATAGGGGAACGGGCAAGAAAGAAAAGGGAATTAGGAGGAAGAGAAAAACAAAGACAGACACACAAAATGGAAGGGACCGTGAAGGAGAACTGATTGTGAGAAGTAGGGAACAAACTAAGAAGGGAGAAGAAGCGAGAGAGAGGGAATACATGACATTCAAGTACAAGATATAGTTGGGGGAGAAGCTAAAGATGCAGTGACATGGACTAGAGCCAGGGACAAGTTAAGAAGTGAGGGAGAGACCAAGAATGACCAACTAAGACAACAGAAAAGGAGTGAGGGAGAGAGTCACAAGGCAAGGGGGCAAGGGTTAGGGAACATTAAGAGAAAAGGGTTCAAGAACAAGGTCAGACAGTGACCAGAGAAATTATAGATCATGCCAGATGCTTTGTCATTCTGGCTCTCTGGCTGTTTGTGTGGGTACGATGTTCATTCATCCCCCGTTTCTTTTTTGCAGCACTTTTTTTTTGGTTGATTTTTTGGGCAAAAAATGTTCAGCAAAAAGTGTCGCGAAAAAAAAGTGGTCGAAGAATGAACATAGAACCGTTTCTGTGGCATGATCCATCATTAAGCAGTGGTATGTAGCCAGATGCAGCTAGGCAGTCGAGCATGGCTCTTTGGTGCAATGGGAGGTCCACTTTCTAATAGCCCTTCTTCATGCTCCAGGAATGATAGACCATTGTGCTATTTCCTCACTGAAGCAAGCCGTTTAGTAAAACCCTGGAAAGCACGAAGCACTCCATTGTTAAGTGCCGCCTCTGACACTTTCTATCCATGGTAGGGAAGACCCTCACGCCAAGGTGCATTTAGTGCCCTCAGATCCTGCTTCAATTTTGTGAAAAAGGGGAACTGTACATTCATCGTATTTATGCACTCGTCGTTGCTAGTGAACCATAGCTGTGGATACCATATATCCACTGATGGCAGGCATAAAGAGGGTAGCCCTTTACACACCTACATTATTATCTTCTATTATATGAAGCCAGGCAAAAAAAAGATCTGAATCCTGAAACACGTTTGGTTTATTGGGCCTTTGTGTATGCTAAACAGTTGAAGTCTTTATGCCTACCTGCTGTGGTTAGAGGAGAAATGGCAACCATATTTGCTCTGTGCTGACTAGTGTTTATTGTATACACATATTGGAGAGTACACATAGTGCTGGCTTAATCAAAACTCATTAAATTTACTCCTAGTGCACATGTTGGGGATAGTGTTGTCTTCAATGAGACCAATTCAGTGCACTCAGATTTTATGTGCAGTTTAGGATGGGCTCTGTTGTCTCTACATTGAGACGTATTAGCTGTACTTGAAGTGTGTACTTGGGGCTTGTGCACAGTGCTACCTGGCTTCGTTGACCCCTATTCATTCTATTGACAGTGTACACACAGTACGTGTTGGACAGAGGTCTGGCTCATTATGACCCAGACCCAATTCAATATAGTTACAGTGCACATTTAGTAGGTATTGGACATGCTGCTGAATCATTTGAAGCCCATGTGTAATTCGAGACATGTCTGTTCACAAAGTGTACACTACATATGTTTGGGGGTGGGCACCATGCTGGCTTGAGACCTGTGTGCACTCTGAATATTCATGCATTAGAAGTTGGCAATCCCTGTTTTCGCTGATATATACTTAGCCTGTGCTTCATTCAATATACCAAGGCTTATTATGTTGTATTTGTTAGATGTATTATGATAACAATGCACAACGTGCCGCTGCCATTTGCACAGTACTCGGAAATGGGTAGAGAGTAGACTACATTTTTACCCATAGTCTTCCAAGCACAAGGTAAGCGCTTAACCTACAAACTATCCACCCGTACTCTGTACTGGCACCAGCACTGTACAGTATATTATGAGCATCTGGTCAAAGCTTCCTTGTTTCCTCTTGGGATTCGCAAACCTGCAATGACAGCACACATGTCCTGTAGTTCACCATCTAGAAGTTCTATTTATATGTCCTTCTCTTTTTAACATGCTAAAAAGGGCACGGCTTTGGCAAGAGGACAGGCACATGCTGCGACATAGGTGGTAAAACACGCAGGTATGCAGTTATCTTCCTCTTTGTATCTACACTTATAACTTATTAATGTGCTTAAGAATGGCTACACAGCAACTTATCACTTTTAAAAGTTCACTTCCATAAATCAGAGGTACCTCTTCGTGCGGTGTGTTGCTGGATGATGTCTGAAAGTGAAAACTCCAACTCCCACTCATAAAAATGAGGTCAAGCGATGACGCTAGCAGGCGGGTCCGCCCTTTGAACTTGTTGAAGGGCACTTGGTCTAGCTTGATTTAGAGGTCTAACTGTACACACTTACATTGATATTCTTCTCTGCAGCATTAACCACAGTTCTAAAATAGAAACAAACAATGGACTCCGGAAGAGAGGAGGGTTAGAGAGCAGGAGGTCTTAGGAGATTAGAACATCCACAGTGGGGGGCATGGTTTGGTGCGTGGTGAATGGCCGCCTGACTTTGCCGTTCTGCTCCGGTGGTGTTTAAGCATTTATTTTATCCCTTCTTACCATATGTCTGGCTTTCCTAATGAGCCGTCTGCCCTCCGCTGGAAGCTCTGTTGCTCAGGAGACAAGCTCATGGAGATTTGAGGTGAAGACATTTCCTCAAAGAGAACGTCCCGAGCCGGGCCTACGAACTGCGTCATCTCGCTGAAATACAGCTGGCATCTCCAGTCAGCTGAGCGGACTCAGCGACGTTGGTAACCCACTATTACAACGGTAATACTTTTATCTAATGACACTGGTATACGATGTAAACAAACGCTATTACACCTGGATTTTCAACGATTTCAAGGGGTTTTGAACACTTGTTATAACTGTTTTTCCAAAATTTTCATCTGGTGAAAAGTTTATTAATGTACTGGCAAATATAATTGATTAACTGAGGAAGGGGGAAAGAAAAAGAAAGGGAAGAGGAAATCAAGAAAAGAGAGAGGCAGAGGAGGAGAGAGAAGAGGAGGAGTGGGCAAAAAGAAGGTGGAGTAGTGAAGAAGAAAGGAGAAAAAAAAGAAGGTGGAAGAGGAGAGGAAGATAAAGAAAGGGAAAAAACAAATAAGGAAAATACAGCTGCACATTGCTTAATTATACTATGGCTTCAAAAAAAGGACAAGTAAAAGAAACTCCCTTCTCCTCTCCCACTACCTTAAAAAGCCAAAAAAGTGAATCCCCCCTCCTAAAGAGGATGCGACTGACCGTGTTATGCAAACTATCCAATTAGAAATAAGGGCTCTCATGGAAGACACCAATGCCAAACTACAGCAATTTTATAACAAGTGGACCATCTTTGAAGACCGAATGAATGAGGTGGAGAGGCGTATTGGAAATGAAGAAGATATTTCTAGTAAAGTTACCAACTTGGAAATTCCGGTTGCCTCTCTACAACAGCAGGTTGAAAATTTGGAAAACAGAAATAGAAGGAATAACCTTCGTATTAATGGCCTTCCGGAAGGAATTGAAAAAGATAATCCAGCCGCCTTCTTGTATGAATTTATACCTGGTATCCTCAACCTACCAATATTGGTACATCTTAATATACACAGGGCGCATCAAATTGGTCCCATCAGATCATCTCAAAATTCCATGGATCCACCTAGGAACCTCAAACTGGTTCTCCTAGATTTCACCCACGTTACCCTCATTATGGAAAAGTTAAAACAGATTAAACAAATAACCTGCGAGGGAAAGAGAATATTCATCACTCAAGATGTTTCAAAAACTACAGCGGCCAGAAGGAAGGAACTACTGACCTTTAGACCAGCTCTTAGGCAGTTGAACACCAGATATGGCATTATTCATCCTGCCATCTTAAAAGGTACCCTAAATGGGCAAACTGCAACATTTCAAAACTTAGCAAATTTGAAACAGTATATTTAATCCCATTAAAGGAATGCTATCAAACCCTATCACTTAAACGATAATTGGTATCTTATCCTAGCTTTTTGTCACTTTTTCTCCACCGGAGCAGGGTTTGAGTGAGCCTGCGCTATTTTCATCCTCAGCTCTACCCCCATTATATTATTTTTGCAACATGGACTGGTATGGCTGTTTTCTGTTTGCCACCTTTTTTCTTACAACTCAGAAATATTTTTTACTCTCACCAAGTTCCATGTTCTTACTGTTTGTCATTCCCCTTACCTTCTGTATTTTCCCTTTTGTGTCCTTATCTATGATGCTGGTTACACTGGTATACTCCCTGCCAATACGCTCTATTGTCTTATCTAACTCGTATCACAATTAGGATAATATGGGTCCATTTCTTTTTGCTTGTGTTTCATAATTTATAACTTCCTTTTCTATACTAATGCACTTAATATAGTTTCTTGGAATATTAAAGGACTACACAATCCAATCAAAAGACAAGAAGTATTATCCCACCTCAATAGACTGAAACCCTCAATTGCCTGTATTCAAGAATCACATCTTTCCATTGAGGAAGCAATACAACTAAGAAGACATTGTGTTGGTCAGGTTTTCTCCAGTGCTGAAAATGGTAATCAAATGGAGTTATTACTCTTATTAATAAAGCTCTCAAGTGTAAAGTACTATCCAGTGAATCTGATCAACAGGGAAGATGGTTTCTGCCCAGATTGTTAATTGACTCTAAAGAATACTCAATGCTAAATATTTATGGCCTGACATCCCCAGATCTTAATTTCTGGCGACAACTCAGAAATCGTATGCTTCAAGGTAAGCCCCAGAATTTGATTGTTTGTGGCGACTGTAATCAAATTATAGATCCTTTTCTAGATAGAAAGAAATCTGTACGATATACCAATGCCACCTTTCACAAACAATTCATAAATTAGCTCTTAGTGACACCTGGCGCCTAACTCATCCTACTGATTCTGATTTAACCTTTTATTCTATACCTCACAGTTCCTTCTCACGACTTGATTATATCTTTATTCCTAATTCCGTGGTTAATCTTTTTTATCAAGGCACAAATAGAATCTATCACTATTTCTGATCATGCCCCAGTTTATATTCAACTCGCATCCCCTATTAATGCTAAACTTTCAAATAGATGGCTAGCTTGCTGAATGATACTTCCTTCACACCTTTTATAACCTTGCAACATAATAACTACTTTGCCGAAAATAAAAATCAAGATACATCTACTACGAATAATTGTGATTGCTGCAAAGCTGTTCTCAGAGGTCATATAATATGATGTGTTGCTAATAAGAGGAAAAAACCCAAACAGGAATCAGAACCCATTCTTAAACAGTAGAAACCCTTGTAAATTCAGTTTGCTAGTACTGAGTCCTCCTCTATTCTTAAAGATATCTTTAAATTAAGATTTCAATATAATGAAATTGTTACGCAATACTCTTGTTCACACGTGCTTAAATATAAGGCAAAAATCTATCAATTCTTCAATAAGCCAACAGATCACTAGCATCTTATCTTAAATTAAAAAAAGAAAGATCTAGGATTGTTGTCCTTAAAGATCATCTAGGAAATAGAATATTTTCAGACAAAGATGTCATTCAAATTTTCTCAAAATTCTACTCTGAACTGTATACCTCTTAATCCCTTCCTAATAATGCTTTTGCTGATACATTTTTAAAGAATGTACCTAGAAATTCTTATCCCTTGAATCACTTAATTCTCCAATTACACCTTCCGAAATTCTTCTAGCTATTAAAGATCTTAAAAAAGGTAAATCCCCTGGTCCAGATGGCTTCCCCACTGATGTATTTGCCCATTTCTCCAATTTACTAGTCCCCAAACTTAGCAAACTATATTCTCATTTCATATCAGAAGCAGAAGCACACATTTCATTTCTCGAGGCTATACTTATTGTTTTCCCCAAGCCCAATGAAGACTCCCTCAAAATTATCATCCCATTTCCCTTGTTAACACGGATTGTAAAATGTATGCAAAGAACCTGGCCAATAGACTCCTCTCTTTCTAACCTACTTAAACAAGATCAAACTGGATATGTCAAGGGTAGAGTATCCTCCTCCAATATTAGACTCTTTCTAAACATCATAGACCTAATACATAACTCTAAAGACCTCATGCTGTGGTACCTCTTGATGCGGAAAAAGCTTTCGATAGAGTGGAATGGGATTTTTTATTTCAAACTCTTAAATGGCATGGTTTTGGTCCCCCTTTTCTATCTATGATTAATGTTATTTACTCTGCGCCAAAGAGTGCTATTTTTGTAAATGGACAGTTATCTCCCATCTTCCCCCTATCAAGAGGAACACGTCAAGGCTGCCCCCTTTCTCCAATCCTTTTCATTCTAGCACTCAAACCCTTTTTTCAAAACCATTAGACAAAATGAAAATATTTTAGGAATTCAATATAAACACCTACACATCAAAACTGTGGCCTATGCAGATGATGTTCTTCTCCTTCTAATAAATCCAGAACAAAGTGCACAGCATCTGCTTGATGTTGTATCAAAATTCTCCGAAGCATCTGGTTATAACCTTAACGTAGATAAGTTAGAAATTCTTCCCCTGAAAATATATTGTGAACCACATCATACTCTTTCCCGAGGAATGAACTGGTGTCCCAAAGGTTTCAAATATCTTGGGGTTCATATTTCTGCCTCTATTAGCAACATTTGCAAACAGAATTCAGAAATTATACTGACCAGAATCAAGGAACTAGTTACCTCATGGTCACCGGTTTTTCTCTCCTGGTGGTGCCGTCTAGAATCTATTAAGATGATGATTTCCCCTGTCATATATCTTCTATATATGCTTCCTATTTCCCTACCCCTTTCCTTCTTCAAATCCATTGATTCCTGCTTGATTAGATTCCTATGGTGTAAGAAAAAAACATAAAATCTCGTTAAGTAAATTAAAAAAGTCCTGTTTTTTAGGTGGTGTTAGCTTCCCTGATTTAAAAAAATATCACATGGCTTTTGATATTAAACAAGCACAGTTATTGTTGACCCAGGAATAATTGTTGTATATGCCTAATTGGGTATGTCTGGAGAGAGCCATGGCTTCCCCAATTGCAGATGTTTACCTTATTAAAGGTAAGAATACATTTACTAAATACTCTTGTATTTGCCAATCTATACTTTATCTCAAATTGTATATTTTCCTATCCCTAACTAAATTGTCCTCAGTTACCTCTCCCTTCATCTGGTTTAATCCTCTAATTAAAATCAAAGGTAAACTTATTTTTTGGAAGTCATGGCTCTCTAGAGGCATTACATTCATAATCAGTTCTTTTTGCAGAATATTCCTATCGCCTTTAATGATTTCGCTAATAAACATCATATGCCTGCTTCTTTCCTAAATCAATATTTGGATATTACTGCTGCTTTTCCCAAAAATTATGAATTATTAATAAAGAACTCCAATATTCCTGAGGCCCAAAGATTATTATACATGATGAACTCTAATATTACAGCCTCTGCCTATTACAAGATACTGATGTCAACATCACCTTCTTCAATGGTGGACCGTCTTCATAGTGACTGGAGGAATGATTGCACGATACCAGATCCTCAGTTACGATGGCCTCCACAATGGAAGTGTATTTCTAAGATTACTGCTTCAGCCAGTTTAATCCAAACCCTTTTCTTCTCTCATCATAGGGCCTTCATTACCCCTGTTTCTCTCTTCAAATATGGACTAATACCTAATGACAGTTGCTAGAGTTGTCTACATATACAAGGTTCCTCTAAGCATATGTTTGTAGAATGACATTAAGTCAGGCCGTTTTGGGACTAGGTATGGCATACTATCAAATCTATTTTTAAATTTCATCAAGACCTTTGCTTTCATTTTCTTGTTTTTGGAAGTTTCCTTTTACAAGCTACTCCAACTAACAAACATGCTAACTATCTCTTTGACTTAAGTTTAATGGTTGCAATCCAAACTATTACTGTCAATTGGAAAAACTTAAATCACATTCATTACAATTATTGGTGGAACAATATATGTAATATTCACAGACTAGAAAATTGCATTGCATCCTCTCCTGATCTACTCCGTAAACATCAACTGAAATGGCAACCCTTTCCTAGCCTCTTGTCCAATACAGATTCTGATAAATACCAAATAGCATTATTTACTATGACTACCATGTACCACTTCATACCCTTCCCTCCTCCCCCTTGCGGGTGTTATGTCCCGCTTTGTCTGGTCCGTTTTTCGTTTGTTGGTCATCCTATTGTCACCCACCCCACATATTTAGAACATTTTTAAAATGATTACATCCAGTTTTTTATACATACCTGGCCTCAATTACTGCCAAATGTATGCCAAGTGTATGTTTGCTATTTGCATTATTATACCTCGTTCATGCATTTGTCATAATGTTCATATATTCTTAATGATTACCAATTGCCATGTATGTCTATTCTCTACAATAAAAATTTCTAAGCAAAAAAATAAATTAAACAAAACAAACAAATAAAATAGAAACAATGCATATCATGTGCTGGACATAATGCCAGGTTACTGGCTCAGATCAGCTATTGTGAACGAGCTTGAGCATTGTTTTCACTGAAACTGGACAACCTTTGACTTCAGTGAAAAGGTGAAAGCCATGTAATCTGCAGAATGTGTAGTAATAAAGACACATACACATTACAGATTATCTTTTTAGCATAGTAATACAAGGCTGCCCATAGGTACTCTTTTCCCAGGAGTCAAGAGGATGACTGTCTCAGTGGACATGTGCAGCTTCAAACATGCAACAAAGATGTGCAGCTGGCAGTCAATCCACTCAGGTCTGCTATGTTTTATGTTGATATTTACTTTCTTTGTTGGCACAACGCACAGCCAGAAAGTATATATCAGAGACATATTTTGTTTGCAAACAATTATGTCACCCTGCACCTGGGAGGATTGCTTAGTGAGTCTTTCTCTTGCCTCAAATATGGGGCCAACCTGCAGTCCTCAGGTTTAAAACCCAGCAGGTGCTAGTTAGTCCTTCATCCTACTCCAGACAGAGAAATTGAGTACCATTAAATTGGTTGGTAAAAACGGCAACTATTATTGCCAGAATTTTTTCACCATTCTGACAGCAGTCAACATTAGACAGAGGCAGCGATTACACAAAAGTATGTGATACTGGCCAAATCATTAATCTAATCGTGACTTTCCTTATCTGCTAAAAAGATTCCATTTGCAATGTGTGTACCCTATTACAAAATGCTTTACTCATGTCATGGTTTACTAGTTTACATTGTTGTTGCTCAATATATAATAATAATAGTGGGTGACCAGTCATACCTTGTACATTATAAAGTTATTTGTCTGTTGGCTTACTCATGGCAATTTCATATAATGTCACATTCCTTAATGGAATTTCAAATTCAACTGAGAGGGCCCAATGACTTTTTTCTGCTCGAGGGCCTCAGGTACATTAGTGTGACATTTTTAGAAAGTGCTTCTTGCATTTGTTGATTTTGGAACTACTACTAAATGTGTCTACCTACAGTCCCTACAGTCCAGTCCCAGCACTTGACACCGATGTCTGCACTTACCCTTGCATTTGTAACCAGCTGGCCACGCCTTTTACTTATTGTTTTTATTTATTCTATTTATTTTTACGGTCGATCCCATTTAGTGCACTGCCCCCTGTCCCCTCTGCACTTTTACCCTTACCCCTTCTCCTGCACTAGCACAATCTCAATGTGCACCTGGCCTAGTAAGATCATTGTCTGTCTTCCCTCTGTTCCCCCTTCCTTGCCTTGTCGCGCCTTGAAACACTTGTCTATAGGCGCTTTATAAATGCCATATCATATCATATCATACCTTGCATGTGTGTCTGCCGTGTCAGGATTTGAACATGTCTCTTTGGTTCTCTCAGTTTCACAAATTACATTACACTCTTCTTCCATATCACTCGTGGGAAATGTAGCTGTCAGACCTGATAGCCCATGATGGGGTTTTCCTGCAGAGCATATTTGCCAAGTACCTTTACCTGCAATGCAGTAGTTTCTTATAACTAGTGCACAGAACAGTGCTGGAGCCAGATTGTTAGACCATGTCAGCAAAACACCATCATGCGTTTGCACATGGCATCAGTGAAGTTTACAAGCATGATCTGACTAGCATAGCAACTGCAAATGCCTACCTGTATTGTTTCCCTTCAGCAGTCTGCCTTTTGCCACATGTACGCCACCTTTTGCCCCGCATGTTTGCACTCCGGTGTGCCAATGACCAAAATCTGACAGCTGGGAGTCATCTACGTGTACAAGCAAAGGCTCCCTGTGGCCAAATGCCACGCTAGAGCGCAATGAGCTCCTATATGTTTAAAACCTGTGTTTTAAATACACTCATTTTGACTCTTTGTATACAACATTTCCTCATGAGAAACACCCAAACACCTCTTAGAAGAGTTGGAGTCACTCGCTGTGCTTGCTCCTTTGGAGAAATATGGGGACACTTTGAAAACATTTTCCAGGGCCACATTTGGTTCCCAGGCCAGCCCTGCGGACGCCCACTGCCTCTGTCACCCACCAGGCCGAAACGCTGATATCCTTGCATCCGAGTGAGATTCAGCCTGCTATGCTGAGTTTGTCTCAGTGTGCCCCATCACCACCCCTCCACTGCTATTTTAGCTAACTTCTTCTGCACCACTTTCGCTTCCTCTGCCTGCAACCTTTGAGCTGTTTCCTTTTCTCGTTCTTTATTCCGTTTATAATGGTGTATTGCTATAGTCTGAATCTCGGCACACCCCTTGCCTCTATTCCCACTATCTTGTCAAGCACTTTCTGAACTTCCTTGGGCAATCCCCTCTTTATAACAAAATAGAAAAGAGGAACTGATCGCTCCCACTGATCACCCACACTTCCCCAGGCTGGTCCCCCAAATTGCAACAAGCAAACTCTTCATGTCTCCCACCACCAAAGGTATTCCTGCTGTCTGCTTTTCAAATGCATAAATCCACTTCCCAGCCCACTGCACATAATGCACCATTCCAGGTCCCTTATGCAATAACGGCAGTTATCTGCTCACTCCCCACCTCATTTTCCGTCCACCACTTCCTTTTCCCAGCCACGGCTACCCACCCAAATCTACTCCTCAATTGCTCCACTCTTGGTGGTATTTTCAGAGCCCCTCGTGCCTCACTTTTCTCATCCTCAATCTCTTACACACTGGCCCATTCTCCTACTTGCACCTCTTGATGTGTAGCCCTGTCGGAACTCACCATCCCATAACCTGTGCTCTCCATGCCCAATCACAACTACTGTGCTTCTCAACACGCACATCCTTAATAGCAGTGCTATCCAGTCTAAATGTCTCCAGCCCCCACTCATCCACCCGACACCATGGTTTCCTCTCCCCTTCATTAATTACCCTCGGACAAGCCTTCTCCGCTTGTGCTGCTTCTAATGCCTCCTCTAACTCCTTTTGTGATTTATTCTCCCGTGGCATAGTGCTGTTGGTGTTCGTCGACATGGGGTTGGGGCTGTGGTAGGCGGGGGCACATATGTTGGGTTGGTGTATCCTGTGGCTGGGCGGGCGGTAAGTGGATAAAGCCCCTCTCTAGCCTGCAGGCTGTAGCGCTTCCTCTGGTACTGTTCTGTTTACTATATTTGAGGTGGCACTGTCTTCGCACCGGGGCATACACCCAGTGGTGTCGTCTATATCCTCTACCATTTTCCACAAGTCTAAAATCTCTTTTCGGTTCTGCAGTTGTTTACCTTCATACAGTTAGGAACATGCTCATGTGCTCTAATATATCTCTGTTATTAGTACCCTGCTCTATCCAGGGGTGGGGCATTGCCCCTTGGGTCTCTACCATCCACTGCTTATGGTACTTCTCTGTCTTATCCTTGTGCAATGGCAACGCACTCTACATGTACTCCAGCGGCGTGATCACCCCCATATTGACAATTGTATATTCAAAAGAAACTTCTAGTTATTCATCATACACAATGTTAATATAAACGTCACCACCTCCCAGTCGGCCCCTGTCCACTCCCCCCCTCCGCACCCACTTCCACACATCTCACACCTCACACTGACACTATTTCCAGTGGCCCTCCCTCGGCCTCCACCAAATTTCACAATAATAGTTTGATACACTAAAATAATAAATTGAAATAATAGGCCAAAACAACAACCACTACTCTGCCTCTTTGCCCCGCCTGGAATGTACTGTAAATTTCACAAAAATAGTTTGATACGCTAAAATAATAAATTGAAATAATAGGCCAAAACAACAACCACTACTCTGCCTCTTTGCCCCACCTGGAATGTACTGGGCACAGGAATCCAAGCTCTCTAATTATACAGAGCTCCTACTTGTATATCCCCTTATCACAATACACAATTGTGCCATCTTCTCCCCTTACTTGGAAAGGATCCCACACTCCTGTTTTCCTCCTCATGATTTCCTTAATAATACTACTAATAAAAATAAATACAAAAATTTGCCACATGGCCATTCACACTCTCCCCCACACACACACTGCATCTCCCCTCTCACTCTTGCCCCGTCATTGTCGCTTGCAAGAGGTGTACTTACATCAGCATGTTCTCTGGAGCTTCTCCATCATGGCGCCACAATAACAACCTGCACCCTCCTAGGGGCCGCGCCCCTCTCCGAAGAGCAGACAGGATTTATGTTAAAACAGCTACTGTACACCACTGCGGGTTGCATTCTTGGGACTGGTTATTGTAGGTGGGCATGGCCCCCGAGAGATGTGGCCTGGAAGCCCTCCATCTTTGTGGGGGTTGATGGTATCATGTCAGGGTCACCAAAAATGTAGAGGAACCCCTCAACGCTCAAACCAGATAAAATGCAACCCACTAGGGAAAAAGTCCCAGCACACCTGTTGCAAGGAGAACAATGCTTTATTTCCACAAAAATAGGATGGCACCAGCAAAGCACTCTGCTGTCATGGAACGGTCTGTCGAGATCAGCAGGAGCAACACTTTATGAAGACATAAGTCATCAGCTGGTTGCTCTATATCACCAGTGTATGGCACATTAGCAGCCATTTTCAAGGGGCATGCCTGACAATTTTATTCAAATTTCTGGCAAAATAGTCAGTATCTAGACCTTTAATTGCAATCCATGCCAAAGGTGTGAGTAGAGTACATGAACAAGTGATCATTATAATTTCTCTTTTATAACGGGCTTAATACTAGAGATTGGTTTCTAAGCATGGGATTGGGATTAGAATTTGTATTGTTCTGCATTGTCTTGCTTCCAAGACAAACACGTTGCCCCTGAGCTATCTCCCCGTCACCAATTCCAGTGCCAATTCCTAGCCATGGGGTGAGTACCTGGGCCTTTGATGTCAATCTCTTGTGATGATATGAGCACCAGAGCATTCGATGACCATATATATTAATGTTGTCAGTACCTGCCCATGTTATAGAAATTCATGCCAATGGTGTAAGTACCTGGGCATGTCGTGGCAGCACCCAGCCATGTTGTGTACATCGAGACATTTGATGACAATCCCTAAAAATGAGGCAAGTACTTGGGCACATGATGCCAATAACTGCCAAAAGCTCTGAGTATACGGGGCATATGATGGTAATGCCTTATAAATTCCTATACAGTGCCTATACACAAGCCACACATATTGGGCTTGCTAATGTTTGTTTGAATTATTTCTGCATTGCCAATCCATACCCAGTTTACATTACTGTGAACTGTGCATGTTTTTCATGGCCTAGTAGCGGTGCTGTTAGTTCATGTTATTATCGGTAAGATGCGTAGCAGGAACTATCAATGCAAATCCAACACACACAAGAGTTGCTTCTTGTTATTTGCAACTGACCAGACAAAAACAACTTGGTAGGCTTCATGATACCTTTAAGACAGTGCAGGCTAAATTACAAAATGAAAGCATATTCCAAGAATGTATCGATAATTTGAGAAAAATACCAGTTCTTATCGGAAGATACTATCAACATTGGCCACATCCATACTGTAGAGGACTCCTTTCCCGAGAGGTTTCCTATAGGACTATTAGCAATCTTTGAACATTGTGTCTCTGCCAGTCCACTTCACAGGGTTTGTCCTTGTCATAACTTTAAAATGGAGATGATTGCCTTTTATGAAATGTTGTCAGTAAATGTGAGCTTCTTAATACTATAGCAAATTCAGAAGCTGCCTTTCCAGGTTGTTCAAGAATCTCCCGTGAGTATGGATCAAGATGTCATACAACTAGAATGTCAGATGGGAATGCATTGCAAAGGGAGGTCCACGTGACACCTGATAGCAACAGCAGAGCTCGAGCTGTACATGATTTCACTCAGAACCACAAGTCGAAATGAACCCTGCTGATAGGAAGCCAGGGTGAAACTTATGAAAAGTGATCCATGGGTTCCCATGAAGCTCAAAATAAGATTTGGGTAGGCTTGCGGGTTCCCGCAGATTTTCCTTCTAGTCTCAATCCACCCAAATCTCGTTTAAGAGTTAGAAATCTTGAGGGAAGCTCGGGGGAAGTTCGACCATGTTCGTGATGATTGTTGGGGGAAATAAATCATACACAAAATAGCTCCAAAGGTTGCACGAGGGAGGGAAATGTTGCGGGAACTTGTGCATCTGTAAATGTTATCCAAATGGGACGGCACACTAACAGTGAAATACCCAGGCAGGTTAATGCACTTACTGCAGAGATCTGTGTGAAACATGCAGGTTCCAGGTTTGAGT
This sequence comes from Ambystoma mexicanum, assembly GCF_040938575.1. Lineage (NCBI taxonomy): Eukaryota > Metazoa > Chordata > Amphibia > Caudata > Ambystomatidae > Ambystoma > Ambystoma mexicanum. Next base: position 157,645,985 of record NC_090937.1, read on the forward strand.
CAGCTTTTCTTCATTTTGAGGTTGATACGTTGAGTATTATTGAGGATTATAATATTACAATTTAAGGAATTCAGACACATAACTCTGAAAATCCCATATTGTTGGGTAAGGGTCAGCCATGCATTGGAGGTCCAAGTAGATACTTCCTGCCAAGTCTGCTTTCATATGGACCACAGCAGTTATTTTATAATAGGGAGAGAACAGGGCTGCACATCAATAACTTTGGCAAGGCCAACAATGCTGTGGAAGAGTCAGTCACATGACAAGCATTCATTATGCAGACTTTATCCCATATGATGCTGCTTAAATGAATATCATTGAATCGTATAGTATTACAATGTAATGAATTCTGTGCCTGGGGAAAACACAGAACATATCTCTAGAGTAAGGGGCAGATTTTCAATACTTGTTTTGGCGCACGTGATGTGATGCGCTAACGCATCTCGTGATTTGCACCAAAAGAGGGCTGGCCTACTCACAAAGGGCATTTGAATGTGTGTATCAGAGATGTGCACGTTAAGATGCCATGTTCACCCCCTTTCTGATTTACCCAAAAAAAGCGGCATTTCTGCACATTTGAATGTGCGGGATCAGATTAAAAAGCACAGAAAACAAACACATTCCCTGTGCCTATTTGGAACAGGTGCAGGGGATGCATAATGCATGAGAGGGTCCCTTCTGACCCTATGATGCGTTTACTGAAAATGCCACAACAGCTGTGTGAACTGATGCTGCCCCCCTTGCATTAGTCAGCCTTGAACAGGGATAGAAATGCTTTTTTTCTTTTTAACACAGTTGACAGTGACATGCCCTATCAATATTTTTTTTTAAGACTAATTGTCTGTTGACAAGAAAGGGTTTGGTTTCTATTTTAAAGAAACAGCCAGGTTTGGACACTTTGGATCCGGGTAGGAACGGTCCTGATATTTTCTGTTAGGTTTGTAATGTGTTTGATGTGTACAGGTGCTGGCAGGAAAGCGCCTGACCTTTTCAACCCTCACTTTACAACAACAATTTATCTGCATGAAATTGTCATGAGCTTCACCCAAATCTGTCACCTGAATCTCTCAAAAAAGTCAACCAAACCTGAATCATCTGAATACAATGACATGTCAGGTGGTTCGGGGTTTGGCCAAATGTATTCACCCATACTTAGCTGGCAGGTGCCTTTCTACAATGTTACATTCTGTATGGCCCTATCAGCTTCTCTTTTCCACTTTCTGCACTAGTCCAATAGGCTAGTAGTATAGGCGGTGGAAATGGAGTGAGGTGTGCATGAGGGATATATACACAGCTAGGGTCACCTAGGGTTCCATCACCCGGCCCCCCATATTGCCACCCCGTTCCCTCTTCTTACCACTGGAGACATGGAAGAAAACACCAAAGGTTTTCTAGGTAAGCCCTAGACAAAAGGTTTACCAGAGTTTATCCAAAGCCAGAAAATGTAAGGGATGGAGTTTGAGAGGAAGATTTGCGACACCTATTGGGACAAATGCTTTGAACCCCAAGTCCAGGGCTGCCTGTCAATGCATTAGCCCATTCCCCTTCATCCGGAATGAGCTGGCAGAACCTTCTCAACCTCAGGAATATGGCGGAAATATGCAAGAACCCCGGATAAACTATGCCAATGACTGCGATCTAAAAAACAAAAATTAAAGCCCATCCCCATGGTCTAAAAAGTCACTTGAAAGCAGTGGTCTGCTACATGCAGCACTCCAGATGTTTTGGACTGTAGTTGCCATAATGCCAAACCACTGACTGGACTGTTGAGAGCACATGGGACTTGTAGTCCAGTACATCTGATAATCTAAAGGTTGCAGACCTCCACCGTCCCTAGGGCATTGATTGAAAGTCGTTGTTTGGTTGGGCTTGATAGACCCACTTTCTTATTCACACACGGGAAGAGAATACAGTACATTTCTTTCAGTGACGATCACAAAGTGGTAGGAGGTTAATCCCATAATATCGTCTTAGTGCGCTGCTTAATATTTACCTTCTTGTGAGCGGGAGTCCTCTCCTATTTGACAGGTTTGCAGTATTATTAATTTCTAAACACATACATACTTGTATGCCGAGCAACTGTGCATCTACTGGAGAACTGAACTGATTCTCAACGCATTTAAAATGCATAAATACCAAAAATGGAAAATTGCTTAGTTTCCAAAAAATGGCCCTCTCCTGGAATCAAATGTCCACCCGATGGGTTAGTTACTAAAGTTAGCCTTTGACAAAGTCCTGACCAATGAAGCGTTGATTTTCCTCAAAACCCCCAGAAATTGTGCAACGTTTCATCATTAAAAGAAATGACATAACGGATGTTTTTGTAGAGCACATGTTCATTCCCAGAGGAGCATCTTGTCAGATAACATGTTTATTGTTACCCAACTTAACAGTACTGATTTTGCCAACTTTAGTCGAGGGGTGCCACCAGGATTCAAACCTGTGAACATAATATCAAACACAGGCCACTCTAGGGGATGCATTAGTCCACTGAGCACAGACCAGCTACCTAAAGCTCACAGATTGCAGATCGCACCCTGGTTGGTGGCCCAGCCATGCATCTCAATAACTTCTGAGTTCATGGTATGGGTTTCTTTGCGTATTACATATTCTCTGGTCTCCCGTGGGTCCTTCTTGAGTAAAGGCAACACTTCTTTACTTTCGGTGATGCATAAAGCGCCTATATAATGACATCACATTGACATCACATTTCCATATATTGTTTTATGCTGTATTTCTGCAGCTTTAAGTGGCGGAATAATTGTGTTATTATCATCCAACTGAACGGTTTCTCGATTCTTTTTTGGAGGAGGAATGAAGGAAGGGCTGTGCCGGCCTTGCTGGGATTCACATTCGTGATATGATATGATATTGCGCTTATAAGGCGCCTATACACAAGTGTTTCAAAGCAGGATAGACATTTGCTCGCACAGATATCGAAGGCGAGCACCTAAGTCGCTTGGGTACGCTACCAACTAATGCTTATTGAAAAGAGGCTCCCGGAGATAAGAGATAAACTCCCCTTTAGCGAGATTGAGAAAATGAGCACAAGGACACCCTGATTGGCACAACATTTCACAAGAGTGTAGGTGAAAAGATACAACCAGTTGAACCCTAGGCGTACAAGTGATCCGGGCAGAGGTGGAGAAGGGAGATGCAGGGATTTGAAGGGATTATTCAGAAAACTGGGCCCTGGACGAAAAAGGCAACCTGCATGAAAAGAGGCATGCAATGCCTAATGCACAGCAGGACAATACAATCGCTAATAGCCAGATTGCACAATAGTGAATTGAGCAAAGAGAACATCATAGCCATGGAAAGTCAAATCTTCCTTACTCTCAATATTCCTTAGAAAAACTCTAAAGGCCCAAAATAAATCCACTCTTGTCATTTGGAGGGAGCACCAGCTGGAAGAATTAATGGACGATTACCTTAGGTCTCACACAGCTTTCGGGGCACATCGCCTCTGATGGGGTACAGCAGCTGCATGAAGTGCACCAATTTGTTATCTGCAGCCCTCATTTAAATGCTTGCCCAAATAAGCAGGACCAATCATCGTTCTCAAAACTGGTTCTGGCCCCGTTCTTGTGGAGCACATGCAGGCCTTCAGGTGTGTCATTAGCTCGGTTTTCCACTGCCGGTCTCTCATTATGCCTAATAACACCGTGGGCAAATGAGCTCAGCGCGTGGATACGCTGAGGATGCGTCGCCTGTGAAATGTGTTTGTAGGACAGCGCCTCGGACTGTGATCTTCATGCCAGCGGGTGAGTCCATGCAATCTGCCGGCGAAGAACCGTCCATACAGCACGCCGCTCGGGAGACAGCCGGCTAAACGAAATGGTGTCAATGTGGGCTTGTAAATGAAACCGCTTCAGTCCTGCTGATCATCCGGGTTCTAGGTAAAAATACCGAAGCCGCCCACAACGCGGCCTTGGAAACCGAAGCTGACAACTTTGCACTTTCGAAAATGTCGAATGCATTCATTTGACAAATGTTCCCTGTTTGCCATGTACTGGAAGCGGGGGGACACCCTCGCAACCCCAACTACCATGCCATCCTGATAACTTCCTCATGTGCGAAGGCCTTTGTCTATATTCAGCTCTGCAAAGGATTACCTAATGCTTCCCACGACATATGCGCCAGTGCTATTGCGTCCCTATAGCACATGCCATTATAGGCGTCAAGCTGGGTTACTGTAATTCTTTATTTTTAGGTACCAACCAAGCTATTATTTATAGCTGATTTATAATGCAGCAGCCAGAACCCCCAAACAAGAAAACGTATCTCCCATCCTTAGAAGACTACCATGACACCCTGAAAAGGTGCTTATACATTTTAAGGCACTGACAACACATATATGGACATAAAGCCATATATGGGTTGGCTCCCTCACACCTGAAATAGTATTGCCATTGCCATTTGCCCAATAGTCCTCTCATGACCTCTCAACGTAAGACCATTAGGATGCTTCATTTTAAACGTTCTAGTTTTAGTGGCAGCTCCTTCACCATACAGGCAGCTAGAGTTTAAATTAGTCCATCCCTCTTTCCTCTCCTTGAATGTGTGCTTACAGACCCATGTGACATTATTTATTTATTTTATTTCATATTTATTTATTTGTTATTTATATATCACCTTACGCCTAGGCGCTGCACAAAACTAATTTACAATACAATTGAAAGGAAAAGAATAATACAACAGAAAATAACTTACAGTGAGACTAAACTAGAGTTAATACTGAAGTAAGAACGTTTTCAGAGCAGCACGGAAGGTTGAATAGGAGTGGATAGACCGCAGAGAGAGAGGGAGAGCATTCCAGTAGAGACGAGCCAACAAAGAAAACGAACAGAAGCGAGAGGAAGCACATGGTGAGTGAGGCACAATGAAAAGTAAGTGGGTTTGAGAGCAAAGAGTATGAGAAGGAACATAAAAGGAAATTTGAGAAGTAAGATAAGTGGGAGCAAGTCCATTGAGGGATTTGATAACTACACAGATACATTTGAATTTAAGTTGAGAGTGCAAGGGTAGTCATCAAAGAGAGGCCAGAGAGGCAGAAATGGATTCACAGATAGATAAGGAGGATAGAAGATGAATAGAGGAATTAAAAACAGATTTAAGAGGAGCTAGACGAGAGACAGGGAGACCAAAGAGGAGTACAGAACAGTAGAATAGTTGAGAGAAGATTAAAAAAGATATTAGAAGCTTAGTGGCAGTGAAAGTTAGAAGAGACCTAGCTTTCTAAATGTTGAAAAGATGGAAATGGCAGGAACTGGATGTAAACGAAATGTGATGAGAAAAAGAAAGATTAGTGTCAAGATGGAGGTCAAGATTGCGGGCAGTAAGAGAAAAAGGCAGATGGGAAGGGGGAAATAGGACAAAGGGAGGAGAAACAGCCAGAGGCATAGTATTTGCAGAAAAAAGAGAACTTCAGTCTTAGAAGGATTGGTGACAACTAAGCAGTCCGACGTCCAGGTTTTGATGGCAGCGAGACAGGTAGAGAGATTAATGTGTATAATAGATATAAAAGAAGAAAAAGATAGAAATAGATGGATTTATCTTCAGCATACAAATGATGAGACGACACAAAAGAAGAGATAATATTAGCCAAAGGAGAGGTATAAAGAGAAAAGAGAAATAGGCCAAGAACAGACCCTTGTGGGACACAGTGTGAAAGAGGAAGGGGATCGGAGCAAACACTGGCCCAAGATACTAAGTAAATATTAAGAAGGCTGGTAATATAAGAATTGAGAGAGGGATAGATTTTAGAAATAAGCGTAGGAGGAACAGGATCTTTCAGAGAAGCAGTACGATGAGACCGGGAGATAAATAAAGAGGTATCAGAATTAGAGATTTGTGAAAAAGAAGAAAGAACCACAGTAGAAAGAGAAATTCAAGCAGGGCGGGAAGAAAGGGGAGGAATAAAATAAATAGCAGAACAAATAGAATCCACTTTAGAAGTGAAGAAATTAGCAAAGTCAGATGCAGTGTGTGTGGAGAGAGGGGAATAATCAGAGAGAGGGGGAGTCAGTAGGCGATAAAGGGATTGGAGAAGACGACTGGGTGAGATGATTGTGAGTGTGAGGAATCAGAGTAACAACGACATTTAGAAGAAAGAAGTGTATCATCATAGAGAGTATGATACGAAGAGAAGGACACACCACCGTGCATAGATTGAGATCTATGCAGCGACGCTCCAAGCGACAGAGGGCCCTTCGCATAGAGCGAAGATAAGGAGTATGCCAAGGCTTGGAAGGTTTGCCAGAAAGAATACATTTAGAGAGAAGATATAGAGTATCAAGGGAGGTAGATAGGGAAGTGGAGAAAGCTGAACCAGCATCATCCATTGGCACATTATGAAGAAACAAGAAACCTGAAAATAAAAATAGAAAGAGGAATCAAGTTCAATAGTCCTCCTCTGGATTCTTTTTTTTTTTTTAAACTTTATTTTTGCTTTTTAGTAAACATGTGTACCAACAAGCCAAAACAGTGGGCTACTAACATGCTGCGAATTGCCCCCCTTCATGCCCGCCCTCCGACCCTCTGACAGTCCCATCACGCAACAGGCAGTTAACGCATTTACATTTACACAGGAGAAGTCTGTGGTGGCTGATCAGTAGTCTCGGTTGGTGCTGCGCTAGAGAGGAGGTGCGAGATGTACGGGCCCCATATATCTGGGGGTCTTGCGTGGTGGGGAAGTGTCTTTATGAATTCTGCTTCCGTTTCTTGGCAGTATGTGATGTCCCTCTTCCAGTTCGCAAGAGTGGGGGGTGTGCCTCGTCCCCACGCCATGGCTACTCTTCTATGTACCAAAACCAATAACATCCTTGCCAGTTTCCTGACGTGTGAGGACAGGGGTCTCGTTAGGCTGAGGAGCGCCACCAGTGGTGAGTGTCCCACTCTCTCGACGATTATTGCGTCAGTTTCGTCGAGCACATCTGGCCAGAATTTAGAGACTGGCGGGCAACCCCACGCTAGGTGCAGGAAGTCAGCATCCGGGGACCCGCAACGGTCGCAAGATGCATTGGACCCAGGGTGGTGTCTGTTTCTCTTTTTAGGGGTATAATAGGTTTGATGCAGATAGTTAAAGTGGATTTGTTTGAAGCGGGAATTGAGTGCCACTTTTTGAGTCTGTTGTAAGATATAGCTCCAGTCTTCATCAAGAATGGGGGTTTGAAGCGTGGTTTCCCATCTTGTATTTGTTTTGGGGTTCGAGGGAAGAGTGTCCGTGAGCAGGGTTTTGTAGATGGATGAGACTAGTTTGCCCTCCCCTTGTGCCTGAATGGTCCCATTCAGTAGTTGCCAGGTGGTAGGTTGTTTTGGGAATGTTGGGATGAGGGCCTGCAAGGTGTACCGCACTCTGGAGTATAAAAAGATGTTGGGGTGTTATGAAGGTGTCTTGTATGAAGAAGTCGCCAAATGTTTTTATTTTGCACTTGTCCGCCCAGATCAGATACACTTTCTCGCCGGTGAGAGGGATCACGGGAATGAATTTCGTGGGTAGAAGAGGAGAGTATCTAAGCTGAATCTTGTACTTTTGGGCCATTTTCCGCCATATTGCGAAAGTGGATTGCACTATGTTCAGCGTAGTGTGTGGCACAGCTTGATTGCTGATAATCATGGCCCTTAGCAAGTTGGGTGAGGTTAGTGCACGTTCGACCTGTACATGCGGTTTTACGAATTGGGGTTCGGACCAATGACTGAGAAACTGAGCTTGTGCCGCCCAGTAGTACCGTTCTAGATCGGGTAGAGCTAGGCCACCCTTATTGACAGGAAGCATGAGGGATGAGTAAGCCACCCTTGCAGGTTTGCCCGACCATATGAGGTCCAGAACTAGGCTTCTCAGATTACCCAGGAAGCACCGGGACAGCAGGATGGGAATGTTGGCGAAAAGGTACAGGAGTTTGGGTAAGATTACCATTTTTACCAATGAGGCTCTCCCCAGAGGCTGAGCGGTAGCAATTTCCACCTGTTTACCTTGTCTCTTAGTAATTTCAGTGTGCATTCGTGGTTGTCTTTGAATATATCTTGGTGGTTTCGGGACACTCTAATTCCTAGATATCGGACGTGGGCCGTCTCCCACTGGAAGTTAAAATCGTCTTGGACTATTTTGGTTTTTGTGTTTAAGGGAAAGACGATTGATTTCGATTGGTTAATTCTCAAGCCAGATACGAACCCAAATTTAATTATTTCTCGCATGATCGGGTTAAGGTTTTCGCTGGGGTTTTGCATGAACAGGACTATGTCGTCGGCATAGAGTGATATTATTAGCCGGTGAGGTCCTATTTTAAGACCTCTCTGGATATGACGTTCTCTTAGGCCCGCTGCTAAGGGCTCCATCACAAGGGCGAATATCATGGCGGATAGTGGGTATCCCTGCCTAGTGCCACGCTGGAGGTTGATATGTGCCGAGCGAGTCGGCCCGAGCGTGATTGCTGAAAGGGGCTGGTTATAGAGGAGTGAGACCAGCTTGATAAACTGTTTCCCAAGTCCGAGCTGCTGTAGCACGGCAAGCATAAAGGGCCACTCAACAGAGTCGAATGCCTTTTAGGCATCCAGCAGCACCGCCACTGCATGCTGATCGGGGTCAAGTGCTGCCAGAACCCCAAACATTCTGCGTATCCCAAATGTGGTGTTTCGGCCAGGCACGAATCCCGCTTGGTCGGCGAGTACCAGTGCAGGCATTAATGGGAGAAGCCTATTAGCGAGGATCTTGGCCAGGATTTTGTTGTCCAGATTAATTAATGATATGGGGCGATAGGACTTTCAATCTTCGGGAGGCTTGTCTTTTTGTGTAGTAATATTACGTTAGCTTCTCTTAGTGTCCGTGGGAGAATGCCAGATTCGATCGCTTCTTCAAAGACATTTAGCAGGAGAGGGGCAATGAGAGGGGCGAAGTGTTTATAAAACTCACCAGTTAGCCCGTCTGGCCCCGGGGCTTTGGAAGGCGGTAGACTTTTGATGGCTTCTTGGATCTCTTCCAGCGTTTTGGGCGCATTCAGTGGCTCACGGAGTTCCCCCTCCACCCAGTAAAGTTCTGTGTCGTTGAGGTAGTTCCGGATCGCATCAGAATCTGCTGGGCCCCCGACGCTGTATAGGTCTTGGAAGAAAGCCCTGAATACCTCGACTATGTCTTCTTCTTTGTGCAGCATATTTCCCTCCGGTGTCCGGATGCTGTTCACACTTGTCGGCCTCCTGTCTGCCGCTATAAGGCGAGCAAGAAGGGCTCCAGGCTTCTGGTCTTTGCCGTATTGTCTAATTCTGTGATTGCGCCCCAGAAATTTAATCTCCTGTTCAGCCAGTTTTCGAAAGTTCAGAAGTTCTTCTTTCAACCTCGCCTGGATTTGGTCTGAATTGTGTGCGGCTTGCTGCTTTTCCAATTCCTTCAGGTGCGTTTCGCAGGTCTCTAGTTCGCGTCTGATAAGTTTCAGGATTCTGTTTTCCTTGGCTAGACAGATGCCTCTTACGTAGCATTTGAAAGATTCCCATAGCACTCCGGCAGAGTTGACGGTGCCTTGGTTAATGTCAAGAAAGGTGTTGATTTCCTCACTTAGCTCGGTGGCGAATGTCGGATCAGCGAGAGATCTGGGTTTGAAGCGCCATTGTGGAGGTTGTGGCCTGGTGGTCGGCAGGTGGCATTCGAGTGTTACCGTGGCGTGGTCTGAGAAGGTTTTGAGGAGTATTTGACATGCGCCCCATTGCCAGTTGCTGTGAGCGGAGACTAGCAGATAGTCAATGCGAGTGTTCGTATTATGAACACTTGAGTGGTATGTGTAGTCTCTGGCTTCCCAATTCTGTGTCCTCCAAATGTCTGATAGGTCAAACACTTTGCAGATCTCCTGCACTTGTAGGCTGGCTTTGGACGGGTGTGCTGTTGTTAACTTTGATTTATCTTTTTGTGGGTTGAGATGAGTATTCAGGTCGCCTCCCCAGATTATGGTAGCGTTTCGCCCTTGCGAGAGGCGGGATAGCACCCAGTCAAAGTTGTTTGCGTTGTCTGTGTTGGGGGCGTAGGAGTTGACGAACACCACCTCCTCTCCCTCCACTATTCCCCGAACCAAAAGAGCCCTTCCCTCATTATCTATTTCTGTTTGGATCAGGAGAAACCCCAGTGAAGAGTGAAGAAGAATAGCGACTCCTCTAGCATAGGATGAATATGAAGAGAAGTAGCGATGGCAACCCCAGCCGCAGGCCCACAGGTGCTCATTTTGTGGCAAAAGGTGGGTTTCCTGAATCATTGCTACCTCGACCTTGTGGCGTCTAAGTAATTGCAGGATCTTGCGTGTCTTAGCCGGGATGTTGCCCCCTCTAATGTTCCAGGTAGCTACTTTGAATGTACCAGTGATGATTTATATGACACCGGATTGCAGCAGATCGGAGTCGGAGTCCGGACACATGGGACGGCTGGATTGCATGGGAACAGCGTCAGGCGGGAGGGCTCGAGAGGGGCGGCGGCGGGGCTCTGGGTGAGGCCCGCGGTTAGGCGGTGGCGCATTGTGCGCGTTTCGAACGACAACAACAATAAAACAAATTTCCTTACACGGACAACCCCCAACTCATCCGTTTGGAACCCCCCCCCCAACTGGAACATAATGCGTGCTGTGCACGGGGCGCCAGTGGCCTTCCTAGGCTTAGTCCCCCACCTTCCGTTTGCGAAGATTGTCCTGATGGCTTGATTCCTGCTTGCTTTGGGTCAGTGGCGCAGGTGTTTGTCACGGCGGGATTCTCTCTGCTCTTTCTCTCTTTGAGGCTCCGGGCATTTGGTTTGCAGATTTACATCCCCGCCGGTCGAGGTATAGTGTGGCTTCTTCTGGGGATTTGAAGAAGTGGGTATTTCCCTCCAGTTGAATGCGAAGCCTCGCCGGGAAGAGCATCGAGTACGTAATCTGGTTGGCGCGTAGTCTGTGTTTCACCTGGGTGAACAATCTCCTTTGGGCTTGGACAGATGGCAAAAAGTCCGGGTAAAACTGGATGTCATCTGCGTCGAAGTGTAGTTTGCCCGTTTCCCTTGCCATTCTGAGGATGGAGTCCCTGTCCTTTTAGCTTAGAAGCTTGGCAATGATCGGGCGGGCAGGGGCTCCCGGCGCCGGTCTTGTTGCAGGGATTCTGTGAGCTCTTTCCACTACGAAAATTTGCGATAGGACTGTGGGACCAAAAAGCTCTGTGCATAATTTTTCGATGTGTTCTTCCATTCTGACTGGTAGTTGTCTTTCTCTGATTCCGACTATCCTGATGTTATTTCGTCTGGAGCGGCCTTCCAAGTCCTCGTTTTTGGTGAGTACAGTGTTCATTTGCCCCTCAAGTGTGGAGACCCGGGAAGTGAGTGCTGATGTGCCGTTGTCCAGATATGACACTCTCTGTTCGACGGAGTCGAGCCTGTCGCTGTGTTTGTCGAGCCGGTGTTGTAACAGGTCCACCTTGGACGAGAGAGAGTCTATCTTGCTGTCCATGCCGCCTATCCCAGCTTTTAATTCCATCAGGAGTTCCCTAATGTCCGTTTGTTGCTGCAATTCTGCCTCCGACTGGTTGTTCGGGGATTCTGGGCGGTGTTCCGGCCTGGGGTGTTTTAGGCGCTGGGCCTGCATCAAAATTGAGTCGTTTCTGGGACTTGTCCGGCTTCCCCATCTTGAACTTGGCTACGGTGGCGGAGCGTCTGGTTTTGCGGTGTAGCCAAGGCACGGGCGAGGCGATCAGATTTGGCCGCTTGATGCCGTGCGAGGGGCCGAGACCCAGACGCGCGGGGAGACGCTATGGGTCAAAATGGCAGGGATGCCGCAGAGCGATCCTGGTTTGTTGGCGAAACGTAGACTCGCTATCTCGCCTGTTTTATGTGCTTCTGTGGGTCTCCGCGCGCCTCCCGCTCCCCTGCTGCAGGTGTCTCGCTACGCCACCGTCCCAGTGCTGGCTGTGGGCACCCCGACTTCGAGCGATTCCCCCGTGCCGCTTTCCGCTGGAGGTGGCCGCGGCAGGTCCTGCGGGTGGCTCTTGTCCGTCTACGAAGGATTTTGGGCAGGCGGGTCGGGTCTCCTAGACCCCACGCAGGTCGTGGCTGTGCAGGCCGCACTACGCAGCGAGTTTCTCACAGAAGGCGAGTCCGATTCACTCCGAATTTTTGACAGGGATGAGATGCCGTGCTAGGATATATTATTCTTGCAGATTTAGTGGTCTCGCCACAGGATTGCCGCGATTAATCAGGATTCATGCGGGAGGCAGCCGGGAGCTCACAGGGGAGAGGCCATCTTGGTCGGCCCTCTAGCGCCCTCTCCTCCTCTGGATTCTTATGATTCTGTGAACATGCCTCTAAATCTTTGGCTTTTAGCACTGCATAAAGTGCTCTTGATGGGCTTTAACAATAATGGACCTAGCCCCACGAATACCTTTCTTCCATATGTACTTCATAACATATTTACTGGCCTCACAGAGGGCTTCCCTTCTTCTTTCTCATATTGCTTACCCACTTGAGAATTTCATATATGCTCACCCCCACCTTAGTCTGTATTTTCTAATGACAATAACTTAATGTTGCTCACCTCCATTCGAGGGGAAGTGACACATCTGATACTTAAAGAGCAATTGTTTTTACTTTAGCATATGCCTGCTGCTACTGTGCTGCATAACCCCTTCCATCTATCACACCTTGCCACTAGGGCCAGTGCTTTATGAAGGGGAAAATGGGGCAATGTGGCCATGCCTTCATTTCTTTAGGGTCCCAGGTGTGTTCAGCACATTCACCACACTTCTAAACTTCACTTTAGTTCTGTGTGAAAGATGGCAAAGGTAATTTAGCCATAAAAATCATCTAGTGTGAACCTTCAGGTTCATATAAGGATACAGAACTTTGAGTTGCATTTTCCTTCCTGGTGAGCACCCATGCAATTCAATTTTGCCTGATCCTAACATGGCCTTGTCAGGTAAAACCTGATTTGAGGAATGCTCAACCAACCCGCCCCTAACAAAAACAAACCAACAACACACCGATTATTCTATTCCCTTTGTAGTTCTGATGTCCTTTGGGTCCCCAAAGAGAGCCTATTTCCCAGCTCTGACTACATGCATTTATTTTTAGATTTGGATAAGGCATATAAATCTGCACATACCTTGCTGGTATATTATTTTTATGCTTTTTTTTAGCTCGGAGAGCGAGAGAAGGTAATTTGCCAGTATGGGATCTACAGGCAACCAGGGGAGGAAACAGGGGGGAGCAGATCCCCCAGTCTCAGGTTAGGTGGAGAACGACGGAGGTGTTCACCCAGGTGTTTAGGAGGAGAGCACGTTGTAAGGGGTTGATATGTTCTGCATTTTGTGAGAAAATGTGTTCTCAAACACTGAAAGCAATCACTAATTTACTTTTGCATTCATGGGCCGCATTATCTCCCCCTTGGGGCAGGCAGTGTTGCATTAGGTTGTCCGGTTTAGTTTTGCAGGTGAGGGAGGGCTGCTATCAGCTAGGGCTGTGAAATAGTTATTGTGTTTTTCTTTGAGCGCGCCTTCAGAGAAGATCATTGCTCCTCACAAAAATCAGTGGAGCCTAAGGCCCACCAGAAGAACCCAAACTATTAACTGCATGGTCTGATGTTTACTTATGCAGCCTTCCTCAATGTTATTATTCTGGTGAATCTGCTCTAAACCAGCAATTGTTTCATTGTCTTTCTTTATTGTCTAATTCACTTCTCCATGGTTTATTTTATTTCAATTTGATTTATTGGTCATTTGTATAGCGCCTATGCACAGAAAAAAGTGTTTCAAAGCGCTTCAAGGCAGGGGAGGGAACAAGGGGTAGATGCAATAAAACATTCTTAATGGACCTTGAGTCATTCGAAATGGGCATGTGCTATACGCGTTAAAATGGCACAACCCAGAACAACAGGGGACTGCTTTACAAAAACATAGAGCAAAACTAACATATTCGGCCTGACAGCATTTCAGAGAGTGCAAGAGCTGTGACATAGACGAAGGAGAGGAGGGGAGGAGGGAACATTGCGGGTAGAGACCGACAAGATGACGAGATAGAGAAGTTCAGGCAGGGAAGCGTCAAGGGATGCAAGATGTAAAAAGCACCTAATTTCGAAATTGCCAAAAAGCACTAGAGAGCTGCACAATATGGAGGATGCACAGATGCTAGACACACCTACATTAGAAATTGCCAAAAAGCACTAGAAAGCAGCACAATACGGAGGATGCATAGTCGGTAGGCATACCTGATTTCGAAATTGCCAGAAAGTGCACAAATGCAGAAGAGAATGGGGGGCATAGTGAGGCAGCAGAGAAAAGCAGAAATGGTCTCAGGATAGCTAGATCAACATTTTTGAGTAGGCATCAGGAAGTCCAAAACACAACTCACAGGTACTCTAGAGTGAGAGGACAAAGCTCCCGATGAGGCACACGTTTGTGGAGTAGCTGGCAGCATGCTGGGTGACTGTTCCAAGGAAGGTAGGGAAAGAGATGGGCAGTGTGAGATATTGTTGGGAGGAGATGGAAAACCCTCTGAGCACGCCCAAGGCCCTGACAGGCTGAGACAGGGGCTTTAGTTCAGGGACTTCGGTTAATGGGCCGCTACCCGCCTGTCAGCTTGCTAATTTCCCAGATATTCGGGAAGTGGGCCAATCATCACAGTCCCAATGCGAGTAAGCACAAGGTTGTCCGGTGCCTGGAGAACAAAGGTGCCGGTGGCCATGATTGAATGGAGGAGGCCGACCGGCAGATATCCCCAGGGCCCACAAGGCAGCGTTTAGGCCATTGATGCAGGATGGATGCATGCAGCCACTGACTCAAATAACATCATGCATGAGCCAAAGTGTAATAGGCTCCAAAGTCGCAACGCTCACCATGTGGGAACAGAGGTGCTCAGAATTTCCAAGTGAAGCCCCACTGGGGTTACCTTGATGTTAGGGGATGATCTGCATGGTCGAGTCATCTAGTGGGTGTAGGAGGAGAGGAGAGCCAGAAACGCGTTAATTCCCCTATTAAACACCTTTTAACACTAGCCTGCCAATGGTTGTTGTAGTGTCCTCTCCTCTAGTCATATGAGGAGTCCTCATGTGAAAAAATGTGTTCTCTCACAACGTGTTATATATTTTTGTGAATTCATGGGTAAATTCATGCAACAACAAAAAAAAGACCAAAACATTTAAGATGTTTGCCACTCACTGTCGCAGAGCCCTGTCTAGGACTCATTGGTGTGTAACTTGCTCCTATTATGCACCCACTTTCCCCTCTTTTCCAGTCTTTGCATACATCGATACACCAGAAAAGGATTGTCTGAAAACTCTTGAACAAAATCGCATCCCCTAATAAAAACTCTATCTCTTTTTTATTTTTTTATTGTGTTATTGGCTTTAAAAGTGAGCCGTTTCCCCAAACTGAGATTTGGGGGTAGATCCTTATCCACTGCAGGTGCCTCCCTGCGGAACAGCCTCGCTGCCTCTCTCCATCTTGAGCCGGACCTCCTTAAATTCCGGGAACTCCTCAAGACCTACCTTTTCTCTTCCGCTTTCTCTCTCACTCTCCCCAGCCAACCTCCTTTCTCTTCGCTTTATTCTCTCCTTCCTTCCTTCTCTTCCACAACCTGCAGAGCTAGCTGACTGGTTGCCTGGTGCACCTCCAGAGCCCCACAGGTCCCAGGCTCCCACGCCAAGTCCTGCACTTGCCTCAGTGCCTCTGCATTCTGCTTGGCACTACTGCATTTTGTTCCATGGGAGGGGCAACCACTCTGCACTTAACCCATGCCCCTGCTGGACTGGGTGCAGTTGTCCCCTTTCCCCTCCCTCACACTTCCTGTTCTGTGCACTTGCACGACCTTGACCTTGAATGTTCTAGGCCTTGCAAGTATGTCTGTCCGGTCCTCCCTCTATCTCTTCCCCCCTGGCTTGGGCGTGCATGAAACTCTCATGCATAGGCACATTGGATGACCAACTACCAAGCAGTCTGCAATGTCGCCAGGCCAGTACTGTAGTATATTGATCTGTATGCTCCTCCTCTGACCCCGCTTTTTCTCCTTTTTGTCAAGCACTTACTAGTAGATATGCCTCTGGCCTAGTATATGCTAGCTGTTGTTGTTAGATCATTCGGAATCTTCAAGGCCTAAGAATGACAACTGTATTCTGTTGTTCCCTTCCCGCCTTCATGCACTTCGAAGCACTTCACTTATGGCTAAGCGCTTTACAAATCAAAAATTACAATTGCCTCTTTGGTGGGCTCCGCTTTTTTCTTTTCATGCAGGTTCCATAAGCCTAACATGTTTTGCCTACTATTCAGTTTGTTACCTTTGTATGTCGCCAGTAAATATGCGAACATATTTTCTATTGTATTGCTATCAAACGTTTCCTCTCCTGGTCATTCTCAGAAACAATGCCCTGCTGTGCCCCCTACCCATTGGTAGTGATATTTAACTATTTTATCTCGATATTGGGGGTAATTTAGCGAAAAGATGCTCCAGGGCTTTGCATTTTCATAAACCCAATAGATTCAGTTGTTCCCCTTTTTGTCAACTCCAACTTACTCATGACAATTGGAAGTGGCTCCCTCCTGCCCTTGTGCAATTTAGCTTCCCTCCCAATTTACCAAAAATACCAATCACAATTGCTTCACTTGTACAAGTCTCCAAAATTGTTAACAAAAATAAAATTTACACAACAACCATATATACCCATTGAACACCTCACTCCCTAAAACACATACACACACACACACACTATCCTTCCCACTTACCCCAAACCCACTCCATCTCTCCTCACACCCACACCTTCAACCCAACCTCAAACACACACAAAGAAAACTCTCTGGCCCTCTCCACAGGCCCACACAATTATTTTTACAAACTCAGCTACCTTATTATACAACTACCTGGCCCATCCTCAGCTACAATCACTAAGCACTTCTATTTACAGCAACAATCTCATGCCAGCCTTTCCACCTCGACCAACACAATATACCACAATAGCTCCTCATCAATTATCAGCACTTATCCTCAATAATCTCTTACCTCGATAATAAAAAGAAATATGATGCAACTATACAATCACCTACACTGCGCACCACTCCATTTAATGGAAGTCTGCCACTGTCTATTATAGATGTGCCAGCCACGCACCTTCTCCCTACTGGAGGGGTGGAACTAATATCTATGACTACTACGGCCAATCATTCTCCCCATTTTAGGATGCGTCCGATACACCAAAAAAAACTCTGTTGCGTGCTCGCATGCACAGCGCTGCATGTTCATGCAAGGGTACACTCACCTGCTCTGGAGATCCTCAAGTCTTCCTGATGCTGAGTATTTCCCCACAGCCTGCACCTCTCTTTTAGCATCGGAGGCACTCGGCACCAGGCAGACCTTTTGCAAAGTCAGGATTTTCTTGTGAGAGCACTTTGAACTGGTCTCAGCCCACCTGCCCTGCGCCCCCAGGAGTGCAGGAAGAATACCCTCAGCTCGCTGAGGGAACTGAGGATCTCGCTGGAGCCCCCACAATGTACCAGGGGTCCTCCATCAAAAGTAATCCCAAAAATGAAAAGTAATAAAAAAAATGGCACATACACCATGCAAGAAGTAACACAGATTTCCTAAAGAGCTGGGATACACGGCTCAGACAGCCCTGTGGAACTGAACTGAATTAAATGAGCTCTCAACGCCACCCACTGTGGCTATAATTTGCATACACAAATTTACCATACAACATTTAAATTACATTTTGGGGGAGGTCAACAGAAGCTGATTGGTGAAATTACATCAGACCCCTATAGTGTGCTTTAGCTTAATTGACCCTTATTGGATTAAAAATGTCTTGGGAACAAAATCACACCAACACCCCTTGGGACATCACAAACCTTCCCACACAGCCCCACAATTACAGCATTGTGCTGATCAGTCAAAACCATCTAATTATCATTGGATGCCACTGTCTATTATACAAATGAATAATCTGCTGCATACTGATTGGACATGGCATTTTACAATGGCACGGGAAAGACCATCTCACTGAATCTGACAAATAACGTACCTCAATTGTATCAGTGAGGACACTTTACAATGTTGCACCCTTGGAACACTGAAACATCTCTCCACTGTCGCGTGCCCCTCAACCTCTACACCATCGCTCTAGTCCCCCCGCTCCCTTCTCACGCCTCTCTAACAGGCGTGCTTCAAAAAACCTTACCCAACACCATGAATATATTTTAATTAACGGTATTTAATTATTTGTCCATGTCAATTCTATTTGGACATCCATGTGCCTTGCTCTGCAGCTGCGAAAGTATGTCATAAAGAGACTCCGATGGGACTGCGTTCTCCTGGGAAACTTCACTCTTGCAACATTACTGTGCACCGTTTCTGCTTAGTCTCTGAAAATAAATCTTGCTGTCAGAAAAGCCTGCAGCCCTTTATAATGAGCTGTCCAGAAAAAAATCTTTCCTAACGTTGGCATACGAAAGACGGCCTCTCTACTGTTCGCATATTGCTCAAAAGCCCACTACCAAAAGGCCACCTAAGACACTCCACACCCCCACCCTATATCCACGCTGCCCCACCAACGCCATTACAAAGCACGTTACACACACTCCCTTTCTTCCCCTGTGTGGCCTCCTTCCCTGCACCAGCTCTTTTGTCTTAATACACTATATCTATGCTATCTGCACCATGCGTAATGACGTCACCCACCAGATAAGTGTTACATCACCACATTAGCTACGTAACTGGTACGTGTGCCCTCGCTCCCCTTGGCAGGGCTGGATCTGGACACTTATAACACTGCAAATACATCTCCTATGTAATAGGGTAAGGAATAAATGGCACACTAGTTGCTGACTGCTTTGCCTAAATTCAAAGACCATTTTTGGAACATCAAAACGGACATAGATGTTTTTATTTAACACATACGTCTGTGCTAATGATGTAAGCATGCAACTTTTTAGAGCACACACACTGGGCTTGGTGCTCATTTCATTTGTCAAAATGCTCATCCTAACTGTAAAATATGGGTCATAAATATATATTTGGATAGGTTTCTATTTTGGGTGTCAGGCTTGTGCGGAGCAGAAAATAATTTCTTGTTTTGCTTGCTGCTTTCATTGCACATGGAGACAATGGGTCTGATTTACAAAGTGTTTTTCTATGGGATTTTCCCATTGAAAAACACTTTTGTAAATCAGACCCGATGTTTCAAATGTTGACTAGTGGGGGACAGCGAGTTGAATGTTGTGTTAGGGCCCTCTCCGCTGCAAAAGATGAGGGCCACCCCCCACCATGCCAGTTTTGAGGGCATCTGCATTCCTGGATGAACCAAGGTTTACGGTATTTGTTAAGGAATTTGAAGCTGAATGTGGCACCTCTGTATTGTATTGCAGATGCATCATTTGCAGATGACTTTTACCATCTTCAAAGACTATCGTGGGACATTTACCCAGCACCCACATATTTTGCTTTTTTAACCCTATTTTGCCTCACCAGACAATCCTAGCATGCATACATTATCTGCCAGGATTCTACAATGCTCAGTGTAAAATGCATCCCTTTAATTACATGAGGCCAGTCATCCAGTTATGAATTTGATGAAAGAAAAATGACTTCCTAATTTAGAATTTGAGATTAAAATGCTTTTTAGGTAATTGAATTGTAATTCTTATTCACTAGTGTTGTATTTTGAGGCAAGGAAAAACATGTTTTAATTTGAAAAACCACCCTTTTTTGTAAACCAAGCATTTTATTTAGCAAGCAATTCTCATAGAGCAAAATAATCATATTGTATGCAGGCCAAGTCATCGGATTGAGCATATCAATAAATACATTGTGCATGCTTCGAGAGGCAAAGTGGTATACGTATCATTCAATCACAGCACGGGGTCAGTATGATGATTATCAATATTAGTCTAACTATATCATTAATGATAGACAGGACTAAGGAAGGTATTGCCACCCAGCTCCCTCGTGTCGGTTTCAACTCGGATTCTTTGGACGGGGAGGGGGATCTTTGGAGGGGAACCCTGGATTCACAGCAACTCAAAGTGCGCCCTGAGTCTTGGCTTGTGAGTATGATTGGGGTACGCTTGCATGTAGTCAATAAAGCAGAGCCAGCAGTTAACGTGTTTAGAGTATCAATTCAGGGTCAGTGGCGGGATTTTTTGGCTGCCAGTATGTCTCAAACCTTGGTCAACCAAATCTGTAAGAGTGGGTTTTCCAACCCCTTCCAGTTCCTCGCAATTGTAATCCTTGCTGCAACCAACAGGTGTGTAAAAAGTGTTGCTTGGTGACCCGTCCCCGGGTATGACCCCTTGCAGGTATCACCTGCGAATCCATAGGCAGGTGCGCTCCCAGTGAGGCCTTAATGTGTGACAGAACCTCCATCCAGAATACAGCAGATTTGGGGAGGTCCACCACATGTGGAGCAATGTGCCAGCAGTTGCACATCCTCTCAAGCAGATCGGGGAGTAAGCAGGCTTGATTTTATGTAGTTTGCTTGGGAGTAAGTACCACCTGTAGCATAACTCCTACATGCATTCCTTGTTGGCAGTGCATCTAGAGTATTTGGGGATACAGGACCCTATAAACCTGCATGGTTCATTCTCTAGGAGGGTACCCAGGCCTTATTCCCATCTGGACATGTATGGTACTTCTCCACATGATTAGAGTGTTCTAGTAGCTTGTATACAGTGAAGATCTTAGATTTACTTTGTACAGCCTGGAAAGTGAGGTCAAGAGCATTTAAGGGTCTACTACCCCCACTCTGTCTTCTTTAATTTGAATATAGCCATCTCAGAAAAGCTGCTGTAGGGCCCCTCTGCCTCACAATTTGTGAATCTTTATTTTATCATGTCAGACTGGAACTCTGGATTGTTTATGACCGGTGATAGGCAACCAATGCCCAGCAGAGTTCCCCAACGTTTGGTCACCTTGCTCCAGTAGTGTACGGTTTTACAGGTAGTATGCAATAAATAAATATGGTCTATTCCTGAGTGTCTTAGAGCTGACGAACAGGAGGCGTGGGAGAGGCAGTGGGGAGGATGCCTGTTCTATCTTGCTCCACTTGGTGAGAGGCCCTGATGAACCCCAAGTATATACAGGGGCAAATTTGCGCTGCTAGAATGTATCTGAATATCTAGGGGACCCCCATGCCCCTCATCTTTACAATGCACATTAGGACTTTCTTCGATATTCTCCCCCTCACAAATAAACAAAATATGTTATGTTATTTTGTAATCTCTGGAGAGTGGAATCTCAAACCCTTACTGAAAGAGACATGCAGAGGCAGAGAAGTATAGGAACTATATTCATCTTCAACTGGGTGATCATAACGATCCATGAGATCTCGAGTGACCCCCATCTTGTCATAACCAGATAAGCGATGGGTGGAAGGGTTTGAATCAATCTGAACCACTGGCACTGCTCTTGGCAACCTTCCACACCCCTGTTTTATAGCTCATCTGCGCAACTACAAAAGGAGTCGAGCCATATGCAAATCAGTCAGATACTGCCACCATCTTGTCATGTCATCTTCCACTTGGCTAACCAATGGATTAAAATTAAGTCAATAGAGATTCTCCAGTTTAGCCGGGATCATGACACCAAAATGATCCATCGGGTCTTCTTTCCAACTAATTAGGGTTTTTGCGTGTAGCTGTTGGACATTATCTGACGATAAGGATACATAAAGCCCTTTGGATTTTGCATAATTTCTGGTAAACCCTTAGGATAATTTATTTTCTGGAGTTCTTCAAGTAGTGCCCTAAGTGAGAGGGGTGTGTCGACCAAAGTGAGGAGACGATCATCTGCCTACAGTGATACCTTATATTTCATGCCTGAGTAATCCCTCTTATTTGGTAATTTGCCTAATTCTGTCCGCTAGAGGCTCAATAGGGCAAATATCAAGGGAGACGGGACAACCCTACCTGGTACTTGTGGTTACTGATATGGCAGGGGTATATCTGCCACTGATCTTGATCTTAGTGCTCAGTGAGCGATAGTTTGTGAGGATAAAGTTCATGAATGTGGGCCCAAAACTGAGATATTCTAGGAGTAGTTCAATGTATCATCAATTGATTTTATCGAACACCTTGAGGGACTCCAGAGATAATATTCCTAGCCCACAATATTATCTGATATCTGATATTATTTTGTGCAGATCTGCTAATGAGAAAACCGGTCTGATCAGTGTCAATTAGCGGGAGCAACACCCTGGAAAGTTGGTTGGCTAAGACCTTGGAATAGATTTTTGCCTTGGTATTCATAACGGAGTAGGGCCTATAAAATCTGCAGTTGGAGGGATCTTTACCTGGCTTCAGGTTCAGCGTGGTCACAGACTCACTCACAGAGGGAGTCACCAAGACAGTGGTAACACATGGGATAAAGAACCTAGTTAAGTGAGGGGAGATTTGGGCTTGGTATGTTTTTTAAAATAGTGTGGTAAAACTTCCTGTGCCTGGCCTAATGGCAACTTGAAATTCGACAGTTTATTGGGTGTGTCCAACTCGGCTCTAATCAATTTCAATACCTCTGGAATACCCAAAACCTTGATACAATCCCTTTGCACAACCGGATCCAGGCTCTCGTTCACCTTAATGGAGGAGTAGTTTTTATGGATCCGTTTGATTTTCCCATTGTCATCATATGCCGCCTCAGCTGCATCATCTATAAGCATTGGGATATTATTTTGGGTCTTAATCTTTGTTAACTTTTACACTATGATCTGATTGGCCTTGTTTCCCTTGGCGTAATACAACTATTTTGTTTTTAGGATTTCCTGGAGGTCCTCCCTGCCACCTGTGCCAAGAGGTTGGTGTTGGCCACATTCAGGGCATGCCATACTTTCTGGGACCCAAGCTCTCTAAATTCTCATTCTTTGGTCGCAACCTCCTTTTCTAAGCCCTCTTCTAGCTGGGTGCAGAATGTCATCTGGGCTGCTGTTCTACTTATGAGTTCCCCCAGCACCACCGCCATCCTGGCATCCCAAAAGTCGACAGGGATCGTTCTCCATGGAGGTTTTTTCTGAAAATAATTAGTGATGTTCACCAATGTGCTGTTGCACCACTAGATCTGATAGTACTGGGTTGTATAGTCTCCATGTGGATACATGCAGCCCAGTTGTGCGTGATACTCCCAAGGTCATTATGACTGGGGCTTGATCGGAGAGTATTTTGGCACATCTGATATCTTTGGGAATACATGCTATCGGGGGGCCTGAGTTCCACGGGAGTCAATCCTCGAGTGTCCCTGGTGTACATATGAGTATTGGGTAAACCCTTAGCCTCCACGTTCAAAAATCGCCAAGTGTCTTCATTAACAGAGTGGGAGGCAGCTCTGTAGAGGTCTTCCTTGATGCGTATAAAAAGTCCATGATTCAGTGTATCTTATATGGGTTAGAGACCCTTCTCAGGAAGCACTTTAACTGGCTAAGCATCACTGAAGGCACAGTCCCAGTTGAGGCCCTTCAACTGGAGTTGGGGCTGCCTTCTTTATTGGCCATGTGTAAGATGGCATGCTGTAAACTCCTGGCAATAATACTCTGGGTGGGTGCAATACAAGTCTCCTTATTAACGCTGATTGCTGAATGCCCTCATTGCAAAACTCGTAATTTGGCGCACCTGGGTTTGGTTAATACAGTTTAATCACACTTGGCTGCTGTTGGTCTACAACTTAGTACTATGACGGATGCTGGCTATTTTCTTCTTAAATTTAAAGCAAGGATTTTGTTGTATGCAGCCACGTAGCTATTTAGTGAAGATGTCCAGTGCATCTTTGAGGCGGTTTATCCTATACTTGTGCATGAACCTGTTGCCAGTCTATGAGTATACTGGGGAATTGGCCAAAAACCCCTGCAAACAAAGATTGTGTTGTTTCTGTGTGGGGCCTGTTGAGTATGCTAGGCATATGCTAATTGATTGTCCTTGTTATAATGAATTTCATCTGAAAGGATATGGAAACATCTGATCTACGCTTGAGGGCATTTGCACTGATCAAATCTGGGCCACTATTTTCTCCACGAGTCAGTGGTCATCACGGCAGTGGCCCTACACGGTTGGGCGCGGATCCTTCCAAAATCTTGCATGTATGCATATACTCTTATTCTATGTATTTTATGATTTTATGATTTTATGATTTTATGATTTGAATATGCATACATTTTGTATAGTTCAAAAGGCTAGATATGTTAGCCATATCCAAATAAAAGAAGAAACAAATAAATAAAAACACCCATAGGTCCCTCAACAGCCCTATGTATGCTAATGTATTTTTAAAATCAGTATTCATTCTTGGCAAAGTTTTGTCGAACTCTGTGTTGGGAACAAGTTTAAATCCTCCCTCAATAATTAAGTGCTAATGCATGAACATAGGTAGGTGTTGTAGGATTGAGGACAGGTTATGATCTTGCTTTTCATTAGGTACATAAAGTGAAACCAAAGTTAGCTTGTGCCCAAGTAGTTTCCCCTTGATACAAATATATCTCCCCCAATGGTCGCACCATATTTTAGTTTAGTAAAGGGAACTCTCTTTGCTATTAGGATTGCAATTCCCTTCCTCCTCTTTTCCCTTGCATAAGAGAAGTATTGAAGGGGGAAACACTTGCTCTTAAGACTGTGTTCATCTTCAAGGAGAAAGTGGGATTCCTTCAGAAAAACTAGGGAGGCGCCAAGATAATGGAGGTGTAGTTGGGCCCCCTACCTCTTCAAAGGTGAGTTCAGGCCTTCAGGGCATTGCAAGTGATTACTTGGAATGAGTCAAAAACAGGACCATGAAGTGCTGTCCTTTCAATACTGAGTTGAATCTTTGGCCTGAGTAATGCTAACTGCAAAACATGTCCAGTCCCGAGGACATCCCGGCCCATCTGACCCTGAGACTTGGCCTTTTTTACCCCAAACAACCACTATAACCCCTTTCCTCTCCCCAAATAACAACAATGATAATCTAACATATTGCATTAACCTAGCCCCAAGTTGATCAGTGAGACATATCCTCCCCTGCGGGGACCCCAAGCAAACCAAAATGTGAACAGGCCCTTGAGATCCTTCTCAAGTCAGGGCAATTTATGATTTTTTCTTCGTGCCCGGACCTCTGGGCCTCTGAGATTTCCCAGCCCTCCACCAGGAGTTTCCCATCAAAGAGTGACCATATCCTGCCTCACTGGCTGCAGTGGACGATGCAGCTGCTGGTAGGTCGGCGATAGTAAGTGTTCTCCTTCCATTAACAATTTTATTACTCACCTAGCCATTGCACTTGCTTGTTGTCCTCACCTCACTGTGTCACAGTTGTGGTAAACCAGGATTTTCTCCCCCCGCAGGACTCTCTAACTTAGGTGGCCCCACCGCTGTGTACCTAATTCGCATACCGTTGTTTGTTCTGAAAATGTGGTAAACCAGGGTTTTCTCCCCCCGCAGGACTCTCTAATTTAGGTGGCCCCACCACTGTGTACCTAATTCGCATACCGTTGTTTGTTCTGAAAATGTGGTAAACCAGGGTTTTTTCTCCCCTCGCAGGACTCTCTAACTTAGGTGGCCCCACCACTGTTGTTTGTTCTGAAATGTGGTAACTTGTGCTTGCCGCTCTCTTCCTGTCTGCGTGCTCTCGCATCGTCTGTCCTCCCCCCACACCCGCTCCTACTCCATGGTGCTCTCTATCTCTCCTATCTTCTCTAACTGCTTCTCTATTGACTATCCTGCTCTCCTCACTAAATCTGGTAGGAAAAAGTTTAAAAAGGACATCCTGGTCTCCAACCCAGGCCTCCCTATTGCTGACACCTATACTAGTGCCTGCTCTAAGGAAACTCTCACTGACATCCTCTTTTTCGTGCCTTCGCCTGACCTATGGACCCTTCATATGGTCTCCGTGCTCTCTCCTTTTTCCTCTTCTCCCATTAATGGTGGCACCCGTTGGGATGTCCTCTTGGCCTCCTTCCACTCCTCTAAGGCCATCATTAATGTCTACGCTAATGGGACCGTCTTGGTCCAAGGCCCCCAGGCCAACCTTCACCTCTTTGATAGACGCTTCCCACGCCTCATCAACTTCCTTTCCTCTCCTGCTGTCCCCCCTCCTCTGTCCTCGTCTACCTTGCCTCTACCCTCCCTCCCTGCTCCCTCTCATGCTCCTTCTACACCTCCGCAGGGCGTACCTCTGATCTGTACCCCTCCCCGGAAGGCCTTCAAGGTTGGCAACCGCCTCCACATTGCCACTCTTAACTCTCGCTCTGCCATCAAGCATTCCTCTGATATTTGTCGCCTTCTTGAGGAACGGGACCTTGACGTCGTCGGTCTCACTGAGACATGGTTCACAGCCAGCTCTGTCACTAGCTTTGACACACTCCTACCTGATGGTTACATGATCCTCTCCGTTCCCAGGCCTAACCGTGCTAGGGGGGGTGTTGCCCTTATCTTCCCTGAGTGGATTCCTGCCACTGTCATTCCTACGCAGACCTACTCCTCTTTTGAATGTCTTGTCTGCCGACTCTCTCTCTCTCCCAGCCATTCCCTTATGGTGGCTACCATCTATCGGCCACCTGGTCAAATTTCCCCCTTCCTCTCTGAGTGGGCTGACCTCTCCTCCTCACTCCTGTCTGCTACCACTCAACTCCTCTTTCTTGGTGACTTCAACATCCACCTGGATGCCTCCTGTCCCCCCACTGGACTCTTTCGTGACATCTGCGACTCTCTCTCACTCTCTATTCTCCCGTCTGGGCCTACTCATTCTGCAGGGCACACTCTTGATGCTCTGATCTCTTCTGCCCTTCCCCTCTCCGTCCCTCTCTCCATTCCTCTCTCCTGGAGTGATCACTTTCTCCTATCCTCCCACCTCACCCTCCCTACCCCTCAGGCAAAGCCACCCTCATCATCGCCACCCACCTTCTCGGCCATCCGACCCATGAAGCGCGTGTCAGTTGAGGCTTTCGCTGCCACCTTCTCGCCCCCCCTCTGCCCCTTCGGCTGACTCCCACCCTGACACAGCCCTCTCCATGCTCCACTCTGCTATATCTGATACCCTTGATATCCTTGCCCCTGTCATGAGAATCCGCCTGAAGCCCAAAGCCAAATGTAACTCCTGGTATGACTCGGATCTCGTCACCCTTAAACGCAAGTGCAGGGTGGCAGAGAGGAAATGGCGTGCTTCGTGTTCATCCTCTGACAAACTGGCCTGCCGCCTGCTCCAAAGGCAATACCGTCTCTCCGTTCTCATCAAGAAGAGAGCCCTTATCCAAGCCCGCATCTCTGCCGCATCTAACAACTCGGCTGAACTCTTTAAAATCTGCAAGGAGCTTGCCAACCCTGCTGCAGTCTCTACCTCTCCTGTCCCCTCCCAGGCCCTCTGCACGGCACTGGCCTCTCACTTCATCTCTAAAACTCAGGACATCCTGTCCTCACTCTCCTCCTATCACCTCCCCCCCTCTCTTCCCTGTTCTTCCTCTGGCCCTTCTGCAGCAACCCCTCCTCCCTCCTTCTCTGCCTTTCCCCTTTTTTCTGCTGATGAGGTCTCCAGACAAGTCCGATCTATGAAAGTCTCGTCTAAACAGGTTCACCCCTGTTCCTCCAAAACTATCAAGGACCACATCGACTCCCTGGCTCCCGCCCTAGCTGACTTTTGCAACCACTCCTTCGCCTCTGGAGTCTTCCCATCCCCCCTCAAGCACTCCTTTGTGCACCCTCTTCTTAAGAAACCCTCTTCCGACCCCTCCTGCCCGGCTAACTATCGCCCAATCTCCATCACTCCCTTCCTGGGCAAGCTCCTGGAGAAACTGGCCATCTCCCAGCTTAACCTCCATGCTGAATCTATTGGTAGCCTTCATGACCATCAGTCTGGCTTCAGAGCTGCCAGAAGCACGGAAACTGCTCTCCTGAACATCCGTGAAGACTTACTCTCCAACCTTGATTCTAACACTCCTTGTGTTCTCATTTTGCTCGATCTCTCTTCTGCCTTTGATACTGTCAACCATGCCATCCTGCTCAACCGTCTCCGTGATAACCTGGGTATCACTGGTCAGGCTCTGGCGTGGCTGACTTCTTTCCTTTCCAATCGACCCTCCCAGGTCCAACTTGGGTCCTTCCTCTCTGACGTCTTCTTCTCCACCTGTGGTGTTCCCCAGGGATCTAATCTCTCTCCCTGGCTTTTCAACCAGTACCTGTCACTCCTTGCTCACTGCATCGCCGCCCTCTGCCCCAACTTTCAGTGCTATGCGGACGATACCCAGCTCATTTTCAGGCTACCCTCGGCCTCCTCCTCTCCTTCCCTCATCTCTGACTGTCTGTCTGCTATCCAGGTATGGTGTGCCACCAATGACCTCTGCCTTAATGCCAGTAAGACTGAGATTCTACTCATTGGCACACCCACTCCCTCCTTCCCTGCAGCTCTCTGGCCGGCCTCTCTTGGCCCTCTTCCTGCTCCTACCTGCAAGGCTAAAAACCTCGGGGTCATCTTCGACTCTACACTCTCCTTCTCTCCTCACATATCTGATCTCTCTAAGAAGTCACACTACCAGCTGCACCTCCTCAGAGGTATTCTTCCCTTCCTCTCCTTCCCCCAGAAGCTCACTGTCTCCCGAGCCCTGGTTCTCTCGAAGCTGGACTACTGTAACAGCCTCAATCTTAATCTGCCTGCCTCCACTCTCCGCCCTCTGCAACTCATCCAGAACAGAACTGCGAGACTTGTCCTTGGCCTCAAGCCCAGGGACCGTATCTCTCCAGGACTGAAATCTCTACACGGCTCCCAGTGGCTGCGAGGATTAAGTTCAAAACCCTCTGCATTATCCACAAGGCCTTCTGGGGCCTGGGGCCAAAATACCTTCAACTCTCTCTCCCTAAATATCTTCCTTCCCGAGCCCTTCGCTCATCCGTCTCCAACTCCCTCAGGGTCAGCCGCTTCTCAAAGCAACGAGCTGGGGGTAGATCTCTCTCCGCGGCAGGGGCCTCCCTCTGGAACAGCCTTCCTGCCTCCCTGAAACTTGAGGAGAACCATTTCCGGTTCCGGAAGCACCTCAAAACCTTCCTCTTTGCCTCTGCCTTCTCTGTCCCTCTCCCCTGCTAAATTCTACACTGAAATTGCACTGAATCTGCAACTAGGCCACTCTCAGCGACCTCGGTCTTGGGCCCAGCCACTCTCCACTTGCACTGCCTCCCTGGCATCGCATCCCCTGCACTGCGGGACTGTCTCTGTATCCCTACAGCCCCCCCTTCCCAGCACTTGCCTGCACCTACCTTGCACTTGCCACCAGCTGGCCCTATTTATTTATTTATTTTTATTCTACTTACTTGTACTGCACTTCCCCCTCCCCTTCCCCTTGCACTTTTTCCCTTCCCCTACCCCTGCACTTGCGCGGTCTGAATGATACCTGGCCTAGTAGGATCGTTGTCTGTCTTCCCCTTGTTTCCCCCCGCGCCTCGTCACGCCTTGAAACACTTGTGTATAGGCGTGTTACAAATGCCTTATCATATCATATCATACCTTTGGCCCTTGTAGATGAATCTTAGGGCGGCGGGGTATGCCCATCTTTAAGGGATATATTTGGCTCAAAGCCATTCTTTCACAGGCTTGAGTGCATTGGGTCGAAATCTGATCAGACCGCCCTTTCACATGACTAAATATATTGGAAGTATCCTAAATAAAGTGGTTATCTCTGGGAGTGTCATCATCCCCAGGGACCAGATGAGATTGTGTGTCCAATGAAAAATGGATAAGTCAGATAACACTGTGTAGAAAAATGGAGCCTCTTTATACGTCCAAACACAAAGGAAGTGGTTAACGCTGAGAGTCCTTTTAAGTCTCCAGACCGGAGAGGTGCTGAAGTGGGATGATACCTTGGAGATAATCGATGGAACTTCTGAAAAGGCCTTGTTGAAAGGAAACCTGATGCAAGATTTGCCACAATAGGACCTGATTCCCTGAGAAGGATGACAGCCGTGAGGCATACCTGACTGTGTGATGCTGCCCGAAACTGTGCGATGCATACCGGTTCTGTGCCTTAAAGACAAATCCAGTAGTGTGTATAAACCCCCCTGAAAGCAATTGTGAATCCTTTACCAGCTAAGCCACTGAATGGGGTGAGCTGTATGGATAGTCATTGGGAATAGAACACCATAGCATTTTGCACAAAAAATCTACATTTTCTTTGTTTTGTTATTGTGGTCTGGTTTAATTGAACCTTTTACAACAATAATAATAAAATACTAAAATTTCCCGGCAACACATTCCTTTAGTTTCGCCATTAAATTTCAGAGCCTTGCAATAAGGACACACTTCGGTCATGGTGCCGCTGAGAACATGCCAGCTCAAACTATAATCATCAGCTGGGTTGTACCGGAATGCAAGGAGATTGTAATCGCGTGACTGCTGAGCACGGAGTCGTGTTTGACGCTGATCTGCTGTTTCTCGTTGACGTCTTTCAGCCACTATCAGCCTGTCGCGTTCATTCTGTTGCGAATGAAGCAGATCTGAAGCTGCTTTTACGTCCAACAGATGGCGCTGTTTTTCAGTAAAATATTTAGTATAGCGTGTGTTGCTTTTACGTCCAACAGATGGCACTGTTTTTCAGAAAAAGCATGTTTTTACCTGTCACATGTGTGACATCTATGTATAGTAGGTATGTAAAAATACGCGCCTATTTGAATGCAACGTTGTGCCAAAATTTCAAAATAATATAAAGAACTTTCAGAGATTTATGATTTTGAACAAAGAAACATTTACATTTTTATTTATATAGATTATAAAAATCGAGTAATCACATATTTCATCACCAGTTTAATTCTATACAAAGAATACAATATTGTAATATTTAAATAACAATAGTCATTATTACATTTAATTATCAAGCATCTAAAAACATCATAGTATTACTCACTCTAAGATCTTAACAATGAATTGTCATTAATCAACTATAACATGTTTTAAAGTTTCAATATGGGATGGTGCTTTACAAAAGTGACATATTCTAAGATTTCTTGCAAGTCTGCCACGAGCACCCACAACCTCACACAATGGATATAAATTAAGGCGGAAATCTAAAAATTGTGCCCTCATCCTTGCATTTGTGAATTTTCTATGGTTAGCGGGAATGACATCAAGCGCATTGACATCCATGGCAACATGATGAAATAATGTATCTTTCCTAGATTGATAAATAGTGTTAATCCAGTCTTCCTGCCATAGTTTCTTTTTAGTCCCTATTGGGTGCTCCATCAAATTTTCATTTGTAACTCTGAGGTTCTCCAAGTAATGTATGCATCACTCAGACCACAGTTTCATAGTTATGTCGCTGTTCTGCTTCAGTTCCTCGTTAATCAATTCAAACAAGGAACCCGTTTTGGCTACTAAACATTTTCTATAAAGGGACATCATTTTCCACATCACCATAGCTGTTAGAGATTGGAGGCATAGCTCATAGCGTATAGTTATAGACCAAGTATAGACTTGGTCCTAAATACCTTCAACTCTCTCTTCCCAAATATCTTCCTTCCCGAGCCCTTCGCTCATCCGCCTCCAACTCCCTCAGGGTCAGTCGCTTCTCGAAGCAACGAGCTGGGGGTAGATCTCTCTCCGCGGCAGGGGCCTCCCTCTGGAACAGCCTTCCTGCCTCCCTGAAACTTGAGGAGAACCATCTCCGGTTCCGGAAGCACCTCAAAACCTTCCTCTTTGCCTCTGCTTTCTCTCTCCCTCTCCCCTGCTGAACAGCTAATATTCTTCACTGAAACTGCACTGATTTCTGCAACTGGACCACTCTTAAAGGCCTCGGTCCTGGGCCCAGCCACTCTCCACTTGCACTGATGCCCTTGAACCCCTCTGCACTGCGGGACTGTCTCTGTATCCCTACAGCCCCCCCCCTTTTCCAGCACTTGTCCTGCACTTACCTTGCACTTGCCACCAGCTGGCCCTATCTATTTATTACTTTACGCCACTTACCTTGTACTGCACTTCCCCCCCTCCCCTTCCCCTTGCACTTTTCCCCCTCCCCCACCCCTGCACTTGCGCGATCTGAATGACACCTGGCCTAGTAGGATCGTTGTCTGTCTCCCCTTGTTTCCTCCCCTCCCTGCCTCATCGCGCCTTGAAACACCTGTGTATAGGCGCGTTACAAATGCCATATCATATCATATCATAGTTGCAACTGGTACACACTGAGGTAGGAAAAGCACCCTGCTCCAGAATACCCCTTGCAACTGTTTCCAGGGATATCAGAATAACAAAGTAGGGATTCCGCTCCATATGTTAAAATAGGAACCACTTTACTCTTATAAAATGTAAAACGTGGTAGTCCCAAAACCCCTCCATGTTTCCTATTTATGCATTTTACCTGGGCACCTAAAAACACAACCGTTTGTTTTAAAATCAATAGTACCTTCAGACTACTAAATGCTTGCACCAGTGTAAAACTGAGGGAGGTACACTTCTGGATCACTTCTAATATACCTGTATTTAAATACCTTTTAAATGTACCTCTCACTTCTTAAATGGATGCTCCCATCACCATGATTTTAGATGTATCTGTATTACATCAGTAAGTCATTAGAATTTGCATCTATTTGTAGTTCCATCAGCTGCCTCTGCAACGAGACTTCCAGCTGATCTAACAGGCCCAGATCATCTGCGCAGAGAAGTCTCATAAAGGGAACCATCGCAAGTGGAGGATGGACTTTGTTTGCTGACATTGTATTATTTGTGTGCTTTAAAAAAAAAAGGACTGAATTGATGCTATAGTAAAAGCATATTTTAGGAAGGTGTTCGTACATTTTATATAGCTAGCAGGTTTCTTTTCTACTCCGACCCTTTATTTGGGATTAGGCCATTGGGGTTAAATGTTGACGTTTTTCTACCTCTTTTATTCATTCCCGCGTAACCACCCCATGTGATTAAGTGCACTTATAATGTGCCTTAGGGAGTGGAAGGGGAGAGGACGCGCACAGCGGGTGCGCCTGCAGTGTGCCAAAGGCGCGCTAAAGACAAGACTGTCTGTACCCCTGCGGGCCCCGTCTGGGCTGCAGGCTTGTCCCCCTGTTGCAGTGAACTAGGGTCTGTTGTCTAATGCACAAGGGACTCTGTAGTTTGGCTCCTGCATCTACTTGCTGGCCTAATAACTGGAGCTGTGTTAAGGAACCTATCTTGTCTGAACCACGAGCTGACTGCTGTGCATTGTATGGACTCTTGCATAATGCCCGCTAGCTGTCCTGGCATAAGCAAGATGTATGCCATCTGCTTGAGTCGCACTCCCCGGACATTTTGTGTGTCAATGAAGAATGGCTGTCGGATGTGTCAGCACCTGATATATACCATGCTCTCTCGGACTCCTATTCCATTCTACACGTTGACCGCAATGCAAACCACCCTGCTGGTGGCGTGGCATTTATTTTTAAACAGAAATGTATATGCTTCATTGTGGATGCTCCGTGTGTGATAACAATGGAATATATGCTGGTAAGTTTGTCTTTCTCCACTATGATTTATTTTTATTTCCTCATTGTTTATCGTGCCCATTTTATGATTCCGTTTTTTCTGTTGATTTTTCCAATTTTGTTTCAGTCTTACGACTGAAATATTCCAATCTGGTTCTTTTGGGAGACTTGTACCTCTGGCCAGATGATTCCATGGACACCTGTGCTGGTACTTTCCTGGATTTTCTGTCTGATATGCAACTTTCTCAGCTGGTGGCAGGCTCTACTCATCTTCATGGTCATACCTTAGATTTGATTTCTGCGGATCCTGATAGGGTCACTACCCACTCTACTTATCCGGTTGTGTGGTCAGATCATCACATCATTCCCTTTACTTTGCTTATTCCTTGTCTGTGTCCTATTCTGAGACCTGTGTGTTCTTCTTCCCGATCGTGGCATAAGGTGGATCAAGCTACCTTGGCTGCCCATGTTATTAGTCACCATGAAGTTGGTATTGTAACGATGGACACTGATCCTGCATCTGCATGCATTCTGCCTTTAATCTAGCAGCTGATGAGTTAGCTAGCTCCAGTGACACAGCACAAGAAACCACAGAGGGTGTCCGCCCCATGGTATACCGAGCACTTACGCTCCCTTAGGCTTCTGTATAGACGTGCCGAGTGCAAGTGGGGCTCAGCATACCTGACTACTGACAGGGAGGTTTTGCGATTCCAGCAGCTTGCTTATCCCCAGGCCATTAGGGAAGCTAAGGTGGTTTGTTTTGCTCAACGTATCAGCGCTGCTCAAAGCCAACCCAAAGAACTGTTTTCCGTCATTCAGGAGCTATCTCAGCCTGCTCGTGCTCTCATTAAAGTGTCTGGCTCTCAGGTACTTTGGAACTCGCTTGCTGCTTCTTTTTTAACGCAGAAGATTGTTAATATCTATCCTGACATATCGGAGTCTACAGTGGTCCCTGAAGCTCATGTTTTATCTCTCATGCCCCACCTATTGCAGTCTGGGAATGTGTTCCTCACATTTTCTATGGTGGCGGAGGGTCACGTTTTTCAGATTGTTCATAACCTTAGATCTGCTTCTCCTCTTGACCCTTTTCCTATCCGGGTGCTGAAACCTATGGGTCTTGCATTGCACCTCTTCTTAGTATAGTGGTTAATCATTCTCTACAGAATGCCCTTATCGCAGCATTTCTTAAACGTGCTATTGTTTCCCCTTTGCTACAAAAGTCCAACCTAGACCCAATGATGTTCGCAAATTTTCATCCAATCTCCCTCTTACATTTTTTATGAAGATTTTGGAAGCCATTGTGACGTTCCAGTTGAGGGACTTTCTCGAGTCCAATTGTATTCTGGATCCATTTCAATCAAGCTTTTGTCCGTTAATGGGCATAGAATCAGCCTTGGTCTCTTTTATTGGTGACCTCACTCTTACATTAGATGGTAGGTCTCCTTATTTTGCTATACCTCTCTGCTGTGTTTGACCCAATTGACCACACCATTTTGTGTCAACGCATGGAAGAGGTTTGAATCAGAATGACTGTTCTTGGCTGGTTCCATTCCTTTCTGTCAGATCGTATACATTCTCTTTATCTACCCCATTCTCATTGGCCCCTTATGCTCTTTCCTGTGGGGGTTCCACAGGCATCACTTATCTCGACTTTGTTTTTAACATTTACATGCTGCCTTTGGATAAATTAATCCATGCACATGCTTGTCGTTTCTAATGTTATGCTGATGATATGCAACTTGTTTTGCAGATTGATCATGATCAGGAGCTCGTGGTTGTTCGTTTTAGCAATTTATTGGCTGATATTGGAGCCTGGAGGCAAACAATCTGGCTCAAGCTTAATGCTGAAAAAACAGAAGTTATGGTTCAGGGTGCTTATTCTCTTTATTGCTCCCCTTGGTCTGCATACATCTGGCCCGCGACTCTAGGCAGACACGGCTATTCTTAAGCTATGTGTATACTGAGAATCTAGCGCCACGTGAGAAACAGGTACTTAACATGGGATATATTGAATACAGTGATTCCGATCCGTTGCCAAGAAGAACTGGATATATAGTGGGGCGACACACATTGAACAAGGAGTTACTGAAGTTGATCTTCAGCTATTGGAGAGCTATTGAGTAACGAAGACTCGAATTGCTGGAGTCAACGGCTAATTTGTGGTGTTGTAACACCGGCGCTACTGATACCAAATTTAAGAGGAACCTTGTGGGATTCCACAGGTGTGACCTTGGATTGCATGGTGGAAATCTTGAAATTGAACTATTCCCCTGAAGAAAGTTCATGCATCTGTGCAATTAAGAACTGAAACATGTCGGGTTTTTTGTGTACCTGAGTCATTGTACTCAGTGTTTTGGAAAATTGTTAAATCCATTTATTGTCTGTTTTTTGTATTGCTTTTTATCTTTGAATGTGGGTATATGTTTGTATAGGTTGTGATTCGTATTGTTTTTTATACCATGCTGTGTGAGGTTGGGTTGCACTCATACCAAACACTTTTATGAGTGTTTTACGATTGTGAATTAACGATTAAAACTAAAAAACTTTTTATAACGGAAACAACACGTGCCGGGTCTATTTTTTCAGGACTTAAGGTACCAGTTTTTGTGGGGTATACACCAACACATGTGCAAAAAGATCAGAAAAATGTTATTTGGTGTAATGATCTCCTTGACATATTAACAGATTTGGGGCATCCCCTGACCGTGTGAGAACATTTGAAAAGGGGCTTGTTGTGTCTTATATAAAGTGGGGCCGCGACTCTAGGCTCCATTCCAGCTCCATTGAAGATTGTAAAAAGTCAGTACA
This sequence comes from Ambystoma mexicanum, assembly GCF_040938575.1. Classification (NCBI taxonomy): domain Eukaryota; kingdom Metazoa; phylum Chordata; class Amphibia; order Caudata; family Ambystomatidae; genus Ambystoma; species Ambystoma mexicanum. Next base: position 157,682,135 of record NC_090937.1, read on the forward strand.
TTAAAATTACCTCCTCTCTTTTTGTTGAGCCTCAGGTTCACACCAGATGCAGTGCTACTCAAAGGAGTATTCCGCCTTTCATCCCGGCTCATTTACAGGGGATTGTTGTTTCCACCTCAGTGATGGAGATTTTGGAATATTGTAATGTCACATTGTTGGCACAACCAAGGGCCCTTATTCAACACCTGTAGGAGGTACAGAACTTCGCAGCCTGGCTGGCCATGGGGCTCTCTAAATTTTCTCGGACCTCTGCGGTGCTTAGGAAACTCCATTGGCTTCCTATTGAGGGCCCTATAAAGTTTAAAGTTTTCTGCATGGTCAATCAGGCCTTTCACAGTGGTGGAACTTTTTTTCTCTGTCAGAAAATCAAGAGATACATTCTGTCTCGGAGTCTACGCTCTGCCAACCTTCATTTGCGGCTGGTTTCCTGTTAATGTAAATCCACGGTTGGTGGCAGAGCTTTTTCAGCTGCAGCCCCTTCTTTGTGAAACTTTCTGCCCCTTGCAACTCAGGATATTTCGGAAAATCTTCCCTTTTGAAAAGCACTGAAGACTTTTCTTTTTGATTATTGATCTTGTGTTGGTTTTTGTCTTGGTTTTCTTTCTCTCTGGGGTGCCCATCTTTCCTTTTTGGAAGGTCAAACCCAGCACCAGGATACCTTTGGGTTTTTAACTGGGTTTACAAGTTTCACTAACATTAACATTAACAAGGATCTAGCCTGTGTCCAATATCGGAAATAAATAAGCTAAAAAGTGTCAGAGCTAAAATACATCCGTGTTTCAATACTCGTTCTATTAAAATGTCCCTCAACAGTCTCCCATCACTACTTAATCTGATCCAAATAACTTGGGCACCCCCATTTTAATAACTTAACCCATAACAAAGATCTGTTCACACAATCAAAAGAAAGGACAAAATCTATAAAAGCCAAATACAAAATAGCTCCCTTGGATAATACTTCAGCCTTAAAATTATTTATTAAAAAGCAATTGAGAGAAGTGCCTATTCCATTCACACACCCAGTCTTAAAAATATCAACTCTCCTACTTTTGCCAGCCCATTGACAGAATTGATCACAAACTAGAGAAGCAAAAATCTTACTTGGTGCATCCAGAAGTGCTAGTGGATGATAGTTTCTTGGGTTAAGAGGATCTACCTTTGTGTATATAGGGATTATGATAGAATTTGTCCAAGTCAAGGGGAGCCGTTTATCACTTATAACCTGAACACATATAACATACAATAATTTGGCCCAAAAACAGGCAGAGTCATTCAACGTATCATTTGACAGACAGCTAGACCCGCGACACTATACTTCCTACTTCCACATGATAGAGCTCCTTAATATCATAGGGCAAGGACCAAGAGGCAGCTGCTTGGTAATTCAAATTATAATCTGTAACATTTTCCTTATAGTATATCCGATTAAAATGCCTAACCAAGATGTCTTCCTCAACTGGATTAATCTGGGCTGATAGTTTGGAGTCAAACATACTATTACATTTTCCTCAAATCCCCAGAGTTATTTTAATTCAAAAAAGCTAACATAATGTCAGCCTCTTGTTGGTAAATATTACTTTTATAACCTCTAAGCCAGTTCCTATATTTTTGTTTATATTTCCTGGCTTCTAAATATTTTGAATGAAAAGAGATTTGGCCCAGAGATCTGATATTTGCACGTAAAAGTATTTTCTGGATCTGAAGCTCTCTATCTATCAAAACAGAAGAAAAATGGTCACAAGAAAGACAGCCTAAAAGACCATCATTCCATCGAAACCGATCCACCATTTCAATGCAATCTATTACATCCATTATTTCCTCAACGTTGGTAACACAGTTGTACTATGAATGTAGCATGGGAAACATATACCAGTATAACTGCAGTATTGCATGATTGCTAGCCTCTGAAAATACAACCTGAAGTTTGGAACCTTTTTGAAAAAATATCCTCTGTAGTATAAATGTAATCCATCAAAGCTGTATGTGTGGCTGTTTCCATGTAGGACGGGCGGGAATATCACCCTCGATATTACTGTTCTTGCTAGTTATTCATTAGTGCTACCGATGCCTTACCACATGGTACAGGGGATACATTATTCAGAGGAATAGAAGCCCTATCTTCCAAAGCTCTAAATCAATCTGCATTAGGATTGCCACATATCTGGAAACTGGTAGATTTACAGGCTGGTAACCATTCATCCAACTCCTCAATATCATCCAATAATTCTCTCTGGTTGATGCCCACTGGATTCCAGTGCACATTCATCAGCTATACATGGGCCTAATTAGAGTATAGTGATTTTTCCCACAATAATTCAATGGCCTGAGTGAAAGGATTAGGGGAAGTCTAATAATTCCAAATGTATTTTGAATTCCTATCTTGAATCCCGCTGAGGGATTCCATTGCATGCCCTTAAGAGCTGGATTAAAAAAATGGAATAACCATCAAGCAGGGGAGGATTGACAAGTCAGATCTCTTGGAGAAGGGAGGTGTCATGCATACAAACGGCAAATGTACCCTCCTGGAACAGATGCACGAACCCATGAGTGTTCCAGGAGGAAATCCTCAGTCGACCCCATCACAATCCGCCTTCAGCTAATTTCACTCTATGACCCATGTGCCGGCCACACAAAAACATTAATAGTCCCCACTCTCTACCCAAGTATTAAGGTTACTCAGACATTCCGTTGATTGTAAAAAACGTTGGGGTCCTGATGGACAACAATCTTACTCTAGAGCCACAAGTAAACGCTCTACTCAAGAAATGCTTCTTTCTCTTGCGGGCAGTAATAAGGATCCTACCGTTCCTGTCATTCACCAACAAAACAATCACCATCATCGCTCTCATCATGTCCAGAGTAGATTACGCCAATAGCCTATACTTGGGTATGCCCTTACGACTTCTAAAAAAACTATGCATACAGAAAAACGCGGCAGCCAGATTGCTTCTCAAACTACCCGGAAGAGAACACATCCCACCTGCACTAAAAACACTACATTGGCTACCAATAAAACAACAAATGAAATTCAAAACAATGTGCATTGCGCACATAGCAATACACAAACAAGTTGTTGAGTTGTAAGAGGTTTTGTCTCTGGGACTATTACCTAACTTGGTGGTATTTTGGTATTGTGGTATTTTGGCAGTAAATTGGAATTACCTCATTTTGGTGGTAATTTAGTGGTGAGCGTACCTTTTATAACATTGACCTGTGATAAGACAAACCCTCCACATTTATAATTATGATACACTTCCGGCTGACTGCAAACATCCACCCAGTCTTAGCACATTGGTAGGGAACCCAGTAAGATCATAAATAATGTCAATTATCGCATATAGATTGTGCCAAATGCTTATCTACACCAGAGGCCTATGTCCTTGGAGGGCACTGTCCCCCATCAGCATGCATGGTGGGGCCCATTCATACAACACACCCGCTTTCTAGCTTGTATATATATTTTACCTTTCTCTGATTTTACCTCCAGCTGGAGTTTTTACCACTGTGGTGTAGACACGAGAGCACCTCCAAGTTACTTTCCCCCACTGATATAGTGACCATCAGACGTACAAAATGAAAAAGAAAACATTAAACACCAACATTGCTTCTGCTATGGCAGTTATTATTTTTTGAAGGCAGCAAAATAAAACAAGAAACAAAACATTACATTTCATGATAACACAGTTATAATCTCTTACCAACAGGCTGGCACAACTGCGATTCTCTGAGAAACAAAATACAAATGCATTGCAAGAAATTTTTCTTTTCTTTTAGTTAGTTCCTGTGTGCGAAACAACCCACAATCACCTATTTAATAATAATGCCCTAATCTTGTCTAAACAGTCACGGAGAAAATTGGCAGTCATGCACGGTTTCCTTAATTCCACAAATACCTACATAAGGACTTGTAGTAGCTGTAATTCATCATTGCGACCCCTCCTTGCTCCTGCCTGCCCTGAAGCCTTTCCCAGCCACACAATCTCTGGCACTTCCGAGATGGCCTTGAGCTTCCAGGCAGATAGGACTTCAGCCCCTCTGCAGCCGGCAGGAGCACATCCAGCACCCAGCAGTGGTGCAGGATAGAACAACAAAAAGACCAGCCTTTTGGTTCAACTCCCTATTTAATCACTCTCCCTGTCAATCAAGAGTAGCACTGACTCCCCTTGATGTATCTGACACCTCCTAGACTTCTTACTCTACTGACCAATCACTTCACAAGGGCCTTCATGTATCTACTTATTTCCTGTGCGACCAAAAGAAGCTTCAGAATTTGTACAAAAGACAGTTTATTCATTCGTGTTTTTTTATGCATCTCCTTCCATGAAGTGAAAGAGAGAGCAAAATCACAGGATTTCCATCTGTGTTTATTGAAATTGCATTATAATGTTAATCAGTAGAGCTACCTAATTATTGGGTATTATTAATAGCGAAGTTAATCAGTTAGTATGGGTTATTTTCAATGCAATTTACACAGATGGGAATTCTCATAATTTGTATGTGTATAATGCACATTGAACCCACTGTCTTTTTTGCAAACACTACCTTGCCATTGCAGGCCTAGCTAACTGTTAAAATGACTCCATGTGGCATTTCACCGGCTTCATATAATTTCCCATCACTTTTCTGCATTCAGACAAATTCCATTAAAATGCTGACCTGTGTCCCTAATCTGTTGCTCCCATTTGCACCCACTGGCTTTTTTAAATTACTCTTATCTGCACACATTTTTTTAGCTGTTTTCATTAGGGCTGTACCGAATAGCATATTTGTATTCAGCCGAATACTGAATAGTTTGTCAATTATTCGGCCGAAGCCGAATATGAAGCCGAATAGTTGCTTTATTTAATAAATCAGGTTCCAAACTTCAAAAACACCCTTATTAAAAAAACAAATAAAGCACCATTTTAGATGCATTCTATACTTTTATTTTTCTTCATTGTAATTAATGTAGCATCTTTATTTAAAGTATAAAAGCCAGAAATAAAGCAGATTTAACCAAAATGAAAGGACCAAATATACAGAAGATTGTTGCATATTCAGTGCCAGTGAAAGTTCGAGGCTTGACAAATGCAAAAGGGCTGCCTTTGTGAATCAGATGCATTGCATTCTCTATCCAGTTGCAAAGTCGATGCAGTCATGTTTCGAAACTTCTTTGCAGCTCACATATAAAACTATGAAATGGTTCATGTCGGCTCGCGCAGGACACAAGTCAAGAGGAAATCTGAAATGTGTGAACTCCATCTCACAACTATTGATTCCACCAAAACAAATGCTGCTCACTTTTCACTTATCCTAGCCACTCTTTCTCGCCAATACACAAACATATGCAAATTATAATTCCTAATAAAATATCAGATAATGTTAAACTCAGGACTCAAGTCCTTAAAATAAGAAAAGGGGGACTATGGGGTATGCAATGGGAAGTGACATGACAGGAACTGAAAGTATCTATGCACATTTCTTTCAGTATGTTTTTTCCAACTGAAAAAAGTGCATATTGCATATGAACATTAGCCAAAAGAAAAGATGTTCCTGTATTGTTGTAGGCTAAGCATAAAAGATGAGCACCTTTTTGTCTCAGAGTCTGTAACAAAACATGCTTTAAAGAGCAGATTACAATAAGAGATATTTTTCAGCTGTGTGGTAGCAATTTGTTTGGTCTAAGTCTATTCAATTTTGCAAACTGAAGTCTATATTTGCCTTTCTGATTTCATGTTGCATTGTATTCAAATAATAATGTCAAAGTATTCGGCAAGAGCCGAATAGCAAGAAACTATTCGGCCGGAGCAGAATAGCTTTTTTTCAGCCGGAATTCGGCCGAATACTTACTCGAAGCCGAAGTTCGGTACACCCCTAGTTTTCATTGAAAACACTGTCATCTGCATTTGCATGAATCAACACATTGAAAACACTGTCATCTGCATTTGCATGAATCAATGCCATATATCCCTACAGTTCCTGAGAGACAAATTGCACCTACATCAACCAACAAGAACGTTCAGATCAAGCAACGACATCTGCCTGGAACCAAAACCCTACAATAAAAGAAAACTCGGAGGATCTGCTTTCTCTCACCAGGTGCCGAAAACATGGAACGCCCTACCAAAGACATAAACGCAACACAAGAAATCACCTACTATTCAGGAAACTGCTCAAATCCCGGCACTTCACTTCGTAACTATAAGACCACCTACAGTGAAAAAAACACACACAACTAAACCAATGATGAATAAAGACACAGATCCCGATTCCAACCAAGCAATCAGCTCAAAATAGAATCTAAGGAAGGCACGCCATGACATACCGAATGACCAACTGAGACATAGCGATGATAGGAGGACACTAAAGACTGAATACACAGGCAGACCAAGACAGAAGTACTAGGAGGATTCATCAACAGCACCCTGGCCCTGAACCACACCCAAGGCCCAACAGACCCATGTCACAATAGATAGCAAGGGAATAGGGAGGACCCAGCCCCCAGCTCCTACAACAGAGGGAGAGAAATAGACATACCCAATCACAGTATACAAAGTTCATTAGGACACAGCTGGGAGCGTGCCACACCATCACACACAACAGTCAGACAGCCAATAAAGGAAATCAGCAATAACCCCACCCTTAGGAATACAATTTAAATGGAACAAGATGTACCAGAACCAAGATACAGACCCCACTAACCCAACTTTCAAATCTCTGCATACTAAACCCATGCAAAAATTCACACAACCATCTCTCGCCCAGCAAACCGCATGCACTTTACCACACTGCATCAACAACAAACAAACAACACATAAACAGCACCAACAGCACACAAGGTCTCATCTGGTCCGATACTCATACCAAACCTCAGCGCACGGTGCATACCAAACTGAAGTCGCCAACAGCACACCACTTCTCTCACTCTCCTACTCCCCCTCCACCCGACTAACCCTACCCACCCTCCTTCTTGTTTACAGATCTGCCAGAGCACCTGGGGACCAATTCCGTTGGTGACGGTGCACTATATAAATACCTTTAACACTAACATACCTTCCTACTACAGGACTATCATACGGCACAAGTAACTGACAATCGAGGAAAATTGAAATTCTCCTTCAAATTAGCAGCCTTTGTTACCATAACAGGGGACCACTCTCGATCATCCTGAAAAGGTTTAGGGGCCGATTCATGGAACAAACGTGCGCCGAAAATCTTCGTGCAAGCAGGCGCAAGCAGGCCAAGCGGAAAAAAACAGGCGCACGCGCACGCGTGCGATTCATGGAAGTCCCTGCGCATGTCCACCTCGGGATGTGCACCAAACCCGTGCATGGCGCACAAGTCACTGCAACATCCCGAAAGGCGTGCGCGACGCGCACAGTGAAAGCGCACAACCTCGGCGCATACACCAGAAAGTGGGCGGGACACGGGGCATAACGCGCGGAATGGGTAACAACGCGCGAAAATAAGGGCGTAACTGGGGATGTACTGCAGTGAAACAGACGGAACGCCCACACGCACTCGAACCACACGTATTCATGGAATCGAATAGGGCAAAGCCACGCACAGCCAAAGACACGCACAAGCTGAAACACGTCCGCCACACGAAGGCAGGCGGTAGAGTCCCAGCGCATCACAAAAGTGGCAACATACAGCAATTGGGCCTGTGCGAGCGGGGTACGTGTATTTCGGGGGCGCGCGGGAAGTTACACACGCGATTGAGCGGGGTACGTGTATTTCGGGGGCACGCGGGAAGTTACACACGTGATTGAGCGGGGTACGTGTATTTCGGGGGCGCGCGGGAAGTTACACACGCGATTGAGCGGGGTACGTGTATTTCGGGGGGGCGCGGGAAGTCACACACGCGATTGAGCGGGGTACGTGTATTTCGGGGGTGCGCGGGAAGTCACACACGCGATTGAGCAGGGTACGTGTATTTCAGGGGCGCGTGGGAAGTTACACACGCGATTGAGCATGGTACGTGTATTTCGGGGGCGCGCGGGAAGTTACACACGCGATTGAGCGGGGTACGTGTATTTCGGGGGCGCGCGGGAAGTTACACACGCGATTGAGCAGGGTACGTGTATTTCGGGGGCGCGCGGGAAGTCACACACGCGATTGAGCGGGGTACGTGTATTACAGGGGTGCGCAGGAAGTCACACACGTGATTGAGCGGGGTACGTGTATTTCGGGGGCGCGCGGGAAGTTACACACGCGATTGTGCGGGGTACGTGTATTTCGGGGGTGCGCGGGAAGTTACACACGCGATTGAGCGGGGTACGTGTATTCCAGTGGTGCGCGGGAAGTTCCACACGCAATCTCATCAGGGTACGTGTATTACAGGGGTGCGCCGGGAGCAGCACACGTGAATTGCACGTGTGGGTCCTCCCAGGTGTTCCCTCTACACCCTCCACGGCCCCTGCAGGTGGCTCACACCACAGGGGCCTACCCAGCACATGTCCTGCAGGCACCCCATCCACCATGGCCATGCCCACCAGCAAACCCACATGTCAACTTGCACTACTGCCCACAAACGCATGTCCCCCTGCACCCCCAGCACCAGGTGCACCCACCACCAGGCCCCCACCCATGTCCAACTCATGTTCCCCACCACCCCCACCCCCCAGCAGTGCAGGGGCACCCACCACCAGGCCCCCACCCATGTCTCCCAGCACCCCCACCCCCCAGCCACCAGGGGCAGCCTCCACCAGGCCGCCACCCATGTCTCCCACCACCCCCACCCCCCAGCAGTGCAGGGGCAGCCTCCACCAGGCCCCCACCCATGTCTCCCAGCACCCCCACCCCCCAGCCACCAGGGGCAGGCTCCACCAGGCCCCCACCCATGTCTCCCACCACCCCCACCACCCAGCAGTGCAGGGGCAGCCTCCACCAGGCCCCCACCCATATCTCCCACCACCCCCACCCCCCAGCACTGTGGGGCACCTGCCAGCAGGCCCCCACCCATGTCCAACTCATGTTCCCCACCACCCCCACCCCCCAGCACTGTGGGGCACCTGCCAGCAGGCCCCCACCCATGTCCAAGTCATGTTCCCCACCACCCCACCCCCCAGCACTGTGGGGCACCTGCCAGCAGGCCCCACCCATGTCTCCCACCACCCCCAGCCACCAAGGGCAGCCTCCACCAGGCCCCCCCCATGTCTCCCACCACCCCCACCCCCCACTCCCCAGGGGCAGCCTCCACCAGGCCCCCACCCATGTCAAACACCCCCCCACCCCCCAGCAGTGCAGGGGCAGCCTCCACCAGGCCCCCACCCATGTCTCCCAGCACCCCCACCACCCAGCCACCAGGGGCAGCCTCCACCAGGCCCCCACCCATGTCTCCCACCACCCCCACCCCCCAGCAGTGCAGGGGCAGCCTCCACCAGGCCCCCACCCATGTCTCCCACCACCCCCACCCCCCAGCAGTGCAGGGGCAGCCTCCACCAGGCCCCCACCCATGTCTCCCACCACCCCCACCCCCCAGCATTGTGGGGCACCTGCCAGCAGGCCCCCACCCATGTCCAACTCATGTTCCCCAAAACCCCCACCCCGCAGCACTGTGGGGCACCTGCCAGCAGGCCCCCACCCATGTCCAACTCATGTTCCCCACCACCCCCACCCCCCAGCAGTGCAGGGGCACCCACCACCAGGCCCCCACCCATGTCTCCCAGCACCGCCACCCCCCCAGTCACCAGGGGCAGCCTCCACCAGGCCCCCACCCATGTCTCCCACCATCCCCACTCCCCAGCAGTGCAGGGGCAGCCTCCATCAGGCCCCCACCCATGTCGAACCACCACCCCCACCCCCCACCACTGTGGGGCACCTGCCAGCAGGCCTCCACCCATGTCCAACTCATGTTCCCCACCACTCCCACCCCCAGCACTGTGGGGCACCTGCCAGCAGGCCCCCACCCATGTCCAACTCATGTTCCCCACCACCCCCACCCCTCAGCACTGTGGGGCACCTGCCAGCAGCCCCCCACCCATGTCTCCCACCAGCCCCACCCCCCAGCACTGTGGGGCACCTGCCAGCAGGCCCCCACCCATGTCCAACTCATGTTCCCCACCAACCCCACCCCCCAGCACTGTGGGGCACCTGCCAGCAGGCCCCACCCATGTCTCCCACCACCCCCAACCCCCAGCCACCAGGGGCAGCCTCCACCAGGCCCCCACCCATGTCTCCCACCACCCCCACCCCCCAGCAGTGCAGGGGCAGCCTCCACCAGGCCCCCACCCATGTCTCCCAGCACCCCCACCTCCCAGCCACCAGGGGCAGCCTCCACCAGGCCCCCACCCATGTCTCCCACCACCCCCACCCCCCAGCAGTGCAGGGGCAGCCTCCACCAGGCCCCTACCCATGTCTCCCACCACCCCCACCCCCCAGCACTGCAGGGGCAGCCTCCACCAGGCCCCCACCCATGTCTCCCACCAAACCCACCCCCCAGCACTGTGGGGCACCTGCCAGCAGGCCCCCACCCATGTCCAACTCATGTTCCCCACCACCCCCACCCCCCAGCACTGTGGGGCACCTGCCAGCAGGCCCCCACCCATGTCCAACTCATGTTCCCCACCACCCCCACCCCCAGCACCGTGGGGCACCTGCCAGCAGGCCCCCACCCATGTCTCCCACCACCCCCACCCCCCAGCACTGTGGGGCACCTGCCAGCAGGCCCCCACCCATGTCCAACTCATGTTCCCCACCACCCCCACCCCCCAGCACTGTGGGGCACCTGCCAGCAGGCCCACACCCATGTGCAACTCATGTTCCCCAGCCAACATGTCATCACAATCTAGATCCCTGGTCCCTATGGTCAGCCTCCAAATGCAAAACACCCACCCGAGTATTGCATCCACCAACTCATAATTTGCAATTACATCACAGAACACCAATTGCAAGTTCCGAAACAAACACATTTCCCTCACATACTCCCAATGGGTGTCAGTGAATCTCAAAACACATATCATGAAATGCATGAAACCAATGAGATACCACACATTGAAGTTCACCAAAAAAAATATGTACTAAAGGAAACATAAATAGAATAAAAAATGAAGAAACAGAAACGTGAATGTACAAAAATGAAAAGAAGCATGTCTGTTAAAAAAAGCAAAACCAAAAATAAAATTCCAAAGTAATGTTGTCCAAAGTCAATGTCCACAAAACAAAATCCAATGGGAAATAAAAAAGAAAGCCATTGCTCCATGGTTAAAAAGTGAAAAAAAAATACAATCCAACTGTGAACTATGTACATGGGAACAAGCCAGGGTTCATTATCCCAACAAAATAAAGGAAACCTATCTAACTACACTAACTAATAAAATAAACTATATACAAAAATGTGGCCAATGTCCGAAAGGTTCAAACAAAATAAAAACAAAAATGAAACCTAACACTACCTACATAACTATGTACAAGGGCAGCGGGCTAGTTTCACGGCTCACTTGTGGATGTCCCGGGCCAGGGCATCATCGAACTCCTCCTCAGGGTCCGCAGGGCCGTCGATGTCTCCACCTCCAAACCCCTGCGGATTGCCTCGAGGCAATCGGCCCGCCTCAGGGCCCTCTGCATGGAGTTCTCCACCCTGACCATTGTGAGCCGTGCCTCTTCCGCCCGCTGCCGCTCCGCATCTATGGCGTGGCCCAACCGCTGCCACGCGGAAGACACTCTCTGTCCTGGGTCCTCCTGCCCTCCGGCCGATGCCTGCCCCTCCAATGTTGAAGGCCCCGAGCCTTCATGGCTCCCACCACGTTGCTGCTGCTGCTGTGCCTCTGCCCGTGCACTGCCTCCTGCTGCCTGCACATCCTCCGCCGGCTGGGGTGCAGTCGTAGATGTGGCCACCCCTGCTGGACGTCCGACTCCCGACTGTGGCAGGGATGCCTCCTCCACCAGCCTGGCCGCACCGTCAGAGGCAGCTCCACAGGGCTCCCAGGTGACTGATGGGTGGGAAGATGGCACAGAGGACGACTGGCGCGTAGGGGGTCCAGTTGAGGAGGGGGCCGGAGCAAGCCCCATCAGACGGAGGAATCCGGCCTGGGTGACCTGTCCCAGGAGGCTGACGTGGTCAACGAGCTATTCGAGATGACGTGCAGTCTCTTCATGAAAAGACTGCAGGTCACCTCGCATGGCCCGTTGACGCAACGCCACACCAGCCAGGACAGGCTCAACCCGAACCTGGATAGCCAAGTCCGCAGGCAGAGGAAGGCCAGTTGACGTGAGCTCATCCCCTGCCTGAAAACGGGTCTGGACATAGGCATCCCTGCTGGTGCAAGATGATGCAGGGACAGGATCAGGGACAGGATTGCACACAGGCACCTCCGCGGCGGCCTGTGCTGCCTCCTGTCCCTGGTCCTACACTGCACCACTAGCACCAGTGGGATCCCCACCTCCAGACCCCGTCTCTGGTGCTTGCACGGCCTCCTCCTCCACCAAACCCCCCACCAACCTGGATGACTCCGTGCCATCTTCCCCTGTTGGGCCCTGTGTGGTCCCAGCTGCCCCTTCTGCTGCTGAGGAGTCCAACTACAACCTCCGCCTCTTGGACCTCAACCCCGGCAGCTGCGGCCTGGGACGCGGCACCGGACTCCTCACTCCCCGACGAGATGACAACATGGGAGGGGAGCCGGGCCTTGCATCTCTGGCTGGCGGTGGGATCCCCGCCGCTGTGCTCCACAGCACCTTCTCCCCCCTCTTCATCAGTTGACGCTGTAGACAGGGAGAAACAAAACACAGGCATCAGGGCACTGTACAATGGACACATACACACATGACAGTTGTACATGAGTGGCATTGGCAAACCTCAGACATGTCATCACAATCCCCAACACACATGTCATTACAACTCGCACACATGAGCCATACCACAGCCATATCGCAACTGCCACCACCATCCATACACATACAACAGCATGAGCAGCCAAAGGTGAGCCAGACATCACATGCAACACAGGAAGTGCACCACACATGTACACACACCACCACACTTGCATGCATGTGTACACCTCTGCCAAGTGTCGCAGTGTTCAGACGGGCATCCATGTCACATCTGCCAATCAGGCTTCCACATACCGCTGTCACATGCATCCATGTTGCATCACTGTTGCACTCTTGTCAAATACACACACATGCACATGTACACAGTGCTGATACATGCAGCCAAAAACAACATACATGCGTGACATCACGGACATGTCTACTTACATACACATTCATCCAAACATGTGTGCCCACACAACTGCATTTGGCATGCAGGCCTACACACACAAGCACCATCCATGTCTCACACATTACAGCCCTCGCATGTGTCAGCCCCACGGCCCTGTACACCCCCACCCATACTTGACCCCATACAAACAGATGTGCAACCTGCACACTACTGAATAATCACCACATGCACTGCTCACAATCAGGATGCATGTACACTCACTGCTCGACTCCAGACGGGTCTGCTTCTCAAGGACCTGGACGTGGAGCGCTGGGGATATGCGTTCCAGGACCCTCATCTGTTCTTCCGACAAGTGGCCCCGGCGCCCCTTGGCATCCGCTGCCTTCAAGAGGCGCCGGGCCTTGTTCAGGGTCCTGGACCTGAAGTCCTCCCAGCGCTTCTTGACATGTTGTAAGTCGCGGACTGCCACCCCCTCCGCGTTGATGGCAGTCACGATGTCAGTCCAGATCCGAGTCCGTCCTTCCTTGTCGGCGCGGGAACTTCCGAAGAGGGCATCATACTGCCCCAGGACTTGCTCCACCAGGACACCAACTTCGGTGGCACTGAAGCTGGTGCCCCTCTGCCTCTCTGGCCGGGGGTTGTCAGTGGTGCCAGATGTTGCAGTGCCCGACATGACAACCCCAGGCAGGAGTGGGTGGGCAACTGGGTCCTGGGGCTGGGCTGTGGAGCGATGGAATCCCAGTCGGGAGTCTTCGGTTCCGGCAGGGGTGGTCACAGCAACAGCACCCCTGGCTGATGTGCAGGCAGCAAATGGCAGGGCACGTGGGCAGCAGGCAGTCAGGCAGCAGCAGATGGCAGGTGGGAGCGTGCTCGGGGCTCTGGGGGGGAGTAGTCCAGCTTCTGGGCAGGAGCGTGGTCTTCCGTGTGCTTACGTGTGGCCAGCTTGATACGGAGTGATTTGGCACGTGAAAAATCTGCACGTCAGCGTGTAATTCGAGGAAAGGCCCTTAGCGCGTAAGCGCGTCTGCACGCATACGCATTTTCATTGGACAGACGGCCCCTCAAGCGCAAGCGCCCCTGTGACGTGACGCGTACAGACGTGCATGGGCATTTCAGCGCGCGTGAAAAACTGCACGTCCGCGTGTAATACGAGGAAAGGGCCCATGCGCGTAAGCGCGCGTGGAAAACTGCACGTCCGCGTGTAATACGAGGAAAGGCCCTTAGCGCGTATGCACGGCAGCACGCATATGCGATTTCATTGGACCAAAGGCCCTTAGCGCGTGAGCGCGTCTGTGACGTGACGCGCGCAGGTGTTTTCCTCATTGCACGTGATGACAGAACACACGTGGATTTCCACCAATCGCGTGTGAAAGTTCCCGGCACCCCGGAACACACGTACCCAGGCTAATCGCGTGTGGAACTTCCCGCGCACCCGAAACACACGTTCCCAGGCCAGTTGCGTGTACGCTCACTCCCCTCCGATCACACGGACCGTATCCGAATACGGGAAACCCGCGCACGGCAAAAGACGTGCACAGGTGTCAACGCATCCGCCCACACGAAGGCAGGTGGAGCCGTCCCCGCGCACAGCATAAAAGTGCGCGCAAACAACAAACACGTATATACAGCTACGATGAATGCCCCATTTGTCACTGCACTGATCGTGGGACACCGCAGGAGGAGAATAGCCAGGGCACGCATTTTCGCACCACGGACAAGCCTTTTTGCGATGCCTGACGACCATGTCTATGGCAGGTATAGGTTTCCACCCCATATCATCCTAGACCTGGTCAGGGAGTGGGAAGATGACCTCACATCCCCCACCCTTTGCTCCCAAGCATTGAGCCCCTTGGAGAAGCTGCTCAATGTCCTGCATTTTTTGGCCACTGGGTCATTTCAGCGGACCACTGCCATAGTGGGGGGGGTCTCACAAGCCACGTAGTCACGCTGCCTACACCAGGTACTGGCAATCATGACAGCGCGCCCCTCAGTCCGCAGGCACATATACATGCCCAGAGCACCCGCAGAAAGGCAGGCCGTTGTCCTGGATTTTTTCAGGGTGGCACACTTCCCCAAAGTGCTTGGTGCCATAGATTGCACCCATGTGGCCCTACGTCCACCTAGGGCCATTGAGCACATCTACCGAAACCGCAAGCACTGGCATTCCATCAATGTACAGGTGGTATGTGATGCAAAGGGAATCATCACCTCTGTCTATGCAAACTACCCTGGCTCCACCCATGACAGTTTCATATACAGAATGTCCGCCCTGAGCCGGGCCCTGGAAGCTGAGCAGCATGGCGACACATGGCTCCTAGGTCAGTACAAATGCCCTTGCACATGCATGCAAGTCACACACAGACACATATCCAAACCCTAATAATCTCAACTATTATCACCTCCCCAGGGGACAGTGCCTACCCTCTGAGCAACCACATGATGACGCCAATCCGGAACCCCACCACACCACCCCAGGTAAGATACAACGCCGCCCATATTGCAACCAGGGGCATAGTGGAGCGCACATTCGGAGTGCTCAAGTCACGTTTACGCTCCCTTGACCGCTCTGGTGGGCAACTACTCTATGCACCACCAGTAGTGTGCAGGATCATTGTGGCTGCATGTGTCCTGCACAATGTTGCAACACGGCAGGGCGTCCCGGTGGACATGGTGGTGCCCCCACATCCCCAACCACAGGCACAGGCGCTGCCCATGGGAGGGGACAGGGCACGTGGCGAGGAAGCCCGGACCCAGCTTGTGGCCACATTTTTCACCTAAACTCCCACCCCTGCGGAGTGCACACAGGCTTGGCACATACCAGGTGACAATCGATGATGACAAAGAGACAGTCAACTGTCAGAACCCTACCACCCTGAAATAGTTGCCATGGAAGTGCCACATCGTCTGCATCCCTAGCTACTTAAACACAAGCTATCCTGTGTGACCAAAAGGCACAACATATGACATATGACATGATATGGGCCATACACAAGTATTCCAAGGCGCAATGAGGCAGGGAGGGGGGAACAAGGGAACACAGAGAACGGTACTACTAGGCCAGGTGTCATTGAGATCGTGCAAGTGCAGGGGTAGGGGGAATGGGAAAAGTGCAAGGGGAAGGGTGGGGGGGAGTCCAGTACAGGGGAAGTAGCCCAAAAAAATAATACATAGGTCGCCTGGTGGCAACTACAAAGGTAAGTGCAGACAAGTGCTGGGAAGGGAGGGCTGTAGGGATAGAGAGACAGTACTGCAGTGCAAGGGTTGCCAGGGAGGCAGTGCAAGTGGAGAGTGGCTGGGCCAGGGACCGAGGTCGGTGAGAGTGGCCCAGTTGCAGTTCCTGTGCAGTTCCAGTGGAGAATTCTGCAAGGGAGAGGCAGACAGTAAGCAGAAGCAAAGAGGAAGGTCTTGAGGTGCTTCCAGAACTGGAGATGGTTCCCCTCAAGTTCGAGTCAGGCCGGAAGTCTGTTCCAGGGGGAGGGCCCTGCTGTGGAGAGAAATCTACCCCCAGCTAGTTGCTCTGAGAAGCGGATGACCCGGACATGCAAGGTGTGCATCACACACCTGCAAAACAGGCCATGGCCATCACTGTCATGCCACTCAAACCCTCCCAAACATCAACATGACATGGCAAGCAATACCCATACACCAATTCAGTAACGATAAGGTACACATTGCCATGTCCTAAATGTACAGTGGCATCGGACACTGCTGCCTAACCCGGAATCAGATGAAATGACAGACCAGCAAAATCTCCCACCCAAAATAAGTCATTTCCAAATGCATTACAACAGTCATAGACGTAACATCACAATGAATGCCTGTCTACATGCACATTATGCATTGCAAAATCAACACTGCAGCTCATGTGTGCAGTGTCCTACTCCTGCATCACACTGCTCAGCGCACAGCACAGTGAACAGCCATTGTGTGTGATGCACACCCTGAGCATCACATCTAAGTGACAGACCACGTCAAACATCAAATTAGGCATGTACTGGATCCATGATCGGTCACAGAACATGTGCTGCCGGGACACAGTGGGCACCAGAAGGCAAACAGTGTACACGTGGATATGCAAGGGTGGGAGTACATGTAGTGCATCAGAGTGCAAGTGTGTGGTTCTGCAAGGACATGCACTCCACATATGCATGTGCACTCAAGTGACCATCAGTGTTCCCTACACATCACATGTGAACATCCACCATGTGTACACCCCAGCATGTCAAACAACAACTATCCCCTCGCACCTGAAAGGAAAACACAACACATGAACAGGCATTGATCAGCAGAACACAACATGTACATAGGATACCACCATTACTATGTCAGAGTTCCCATCACACTGCAGGGCAAGGCAACTATCAACAACAACCCCCCCCTCCCTCACAAATGACCATGACCCACTGAACAACTGCACCTGGGTCATGGAGCCTCCAAACCGCAATTCCACCTGGCCACAGGATCACCTTTACGCTTCGTCACCATCTCCCACCTTGTGTGTAAAAAGATGCCTGAACCCTCAGAATCCACACTCATTTCCAAAATCACAAAATCCAAGGCATAAAAATGAACCCGAACACCCTCCAGTAGATGACTTGACGTAGCAGTACCTCACAAAGGCCAAGTACTACCACAATGATGCAACAACCAAGGTAGCACAGCAAAACAATGTCACGACAGGATGTGAGACATGTGTGGTACATGACATAGGATGATGGACCATGAATGGATGTGTACTGTCACAGGTCCCCTGTACAGGCGCGGGAGTGTCACGAAACAACCACCCCCACCATGTCCCGGGTGCCTGCAAGGTCAAACTCACACAGGCCCCTGAGACCCTGGTGGGGAATGAGGTTCAGGGATATGCAGTCGGGACAGGTGTTCACACACTGGATGACTGGAATGAGTGGCAGGAGAGGGGAGGAGGAATGACACATGAAACTAGGGAATGCACGAAAATGTACAACCTGCATGAACACATACACAATCCAAACAAACTTGGACATCATTGTCATGGCCTTCTGTAGTCCAGGCTCAGGAGTGGTACGAACCAACCACCCCCTTTAGGGTTTTGGCGCCTGCAAGTTCGGGGCTTACAAAGGCATCCGCAACCCCAGTGGGGAAAGAGGGTCAGGGAACGTTGCTTGGATAGGCACGGGAAGCAGGAACACCGGGTAGAGGGTACAGGTTTCAAAATTGCATAGGATCACGGGTGATTAGGGAGAAAAAAACATACCAAATTGAACCACACATACATCTATGCATCAGTACACTCCCCAGCAAGCCTATGCAGAGCAGTTCGGAAGAAAAACAACAAGACACTTAGCTCTGGTTTTGAGTGCTGGCCTCCTGCCAGCGCACTCTCAGGTCCGGTAACAGGAGCACTGCAATGCTGCAAAGAGAGGCACAGTCAACAACCTGTACGTGCCAATTACACAAAAACACAACACCAAACATGCCCCATAGCAACAAACTACTCTACAAACAGACAATCTGTGGTTGATGCTTCGTACCCATATATAACATCACCCCTGTGACGGGTCATACAGAGTCAATGCAGTAAGGCAGCCGCTGGTGGGTGCGTGGCAAATGGAACACCAATGTGTCACAATTCACACAACATGCAATGTTCCCTGGGTAAGCAGACAGACCCATATAGCAAGCCATGACTACAGAGCAAGTTGCGTACCACCATGACCGAAACAAAGTTGGCAGTGCATTTATCATGAAGTACGTGGAAAAGACATGCACTGCACCCGAGTATGTCCCTTGCTGTATGTCCCTGTGAGCTGCCCCTTTCCATGTCTCGGAAGGCTACATGGTTGATACAAGTGCCTCAATGGACCTTGGTGTACCGGAGGGTATGTGCCACTGCCCCTGCATGTGTCCCAGACAACCCTACTATCAACAGCCATCAGTCCACAAACACATCTGAGCTGCATTGTGTGCTTCAACACCAATATTCGTCTAATCTCACCCTCAGTGCTGTGACTAAGCCTGCATGTG
Organism: Ambystoma mexicanum; assembly: GCF_040938575.1. Lineage (NCBI taxonomy): Eukaryota > Metazoa > Chordata > Amphibia > Caudata > Ambystomatidae > Ambystoma > Ambystoma mexicanum. Next base: position 157,701,282 of record NC_090937.1, read on the forward strand.
CAACTCGCCTGGTGCAAGCTTTGCTGTGTCATGGCCCCCCTGTGATGCTCACCTTGCCTGGAGTTCCTTGGAACATGTCAGCAGTTCTAGGATGTGGGTCTGCAATCACTGTGCCTCTGCTTGTGCACACATGTGCATGTGGGCACCAACAAACAGGTCCAGAATTCTGTGATCCAATGGGCCATGTCTGCTGGCAAAGGTGCTCTGGAGGCTCATCCCCCTGCAGAAAGGGCATGAAACACATGATTAATGCTTCAAAGTCATCTGTGTGTGTCTCATCAGGCATCTCATTACTTGACCATGTCAGAGAGTCATATCACAAATCACACCATCAGTCCGTCTTTCACCTCCAAAGTGTGGAACACTATCTACAGCATGAATTGCAACAAGCACATGTACAGGAAAGATATGAAACATACTACACAATGCATAGCAAGCAATGTCCACATTAATCATGACACACCCCATCTAGCAAAAGCTGAACAGTGGACAATGACACCTAAATCATCCCCACTAGGGGTGTCAACACAAGTCACACAGCACCAGACATGCCACAGATATGACAGTCCAAAGCCCTTGTGTAAAATGCTGTAACACCAAACCATCCTTGCGAGCCCATGGATAAGGGAGACAGGAGTGGCATATGTGAGTCAAGGACCCCAAGCAGCAAACACATACACAAGATAACCATGAAGGGCCCAGCTGGAACAGACAGTGGATGCCTTCAAAAGCCACAAAGCACTGCACCGTCACATGAAAGCACAATAGACTAGCAATTTTAAACTAACTCAACTATTAACTAATTACACTAACTATGGAAAACCTACCTTACCTATTTAAACTAACTATCAAACACAAACTTAACTAACTAAACTAAAAGAAAAATCAAAAATGGCCACATACGACCCGGGGGGGAGGGGAGGCACCCAGGAGGGGGGAGGTACAGGGTGCTGCTCAACATCCACATGCGATGATGCTGAGCCAAAAAAAAATCCTCCATGGGCTCAACGCCTGCACAGCACGACCTATGTGGGAGATAGATGGTCGTCCGAGTCTGGCTCATCCTGGAAAGGAGGACATGGCACAGTAGCCTGGCCACGCCTAGCCGCAGCTTGCCTCTCGTCGGCAGCAAGTCTGCCGGACGGGTGAGCCTGGTTCTGTGTGGCGATGTGACGTAGGTCTGCATGCAGAACCTCACGTGATACACGTGCTTCTTCTTGCAAGGTAGCACGTGTAACACAGAGTTCCTCCTGCAAGGCCTGGCTGGACAACCGCTGCACCTCCCGGCAAGCCTGTAGCTCAGCCGAGATGGTACGCTCAAGTTGTGCAAACCTCTCCTCTGCCTGCTGCCTCTGGGACATCATAAGGACGCCCAGAGTGGATCTGAGGGAAGCATACTCCTCCCTCAGGGCATCCATGTGCGCCTCTGCGTGAGCAGCAATTGCTTGACACAGAGACGACATTTCAGCCTGGCGTGCCCTGTCTGAGGCCGCCATGCCCAGCCTGAGCGAGCGGGCCGTGGACCGTGCCACCTGCTGCTGGAGAAGCACTTGCCTAGCAGTGGGGAGCACAGATCGGGCCACACGCTCCATGGTCTCAGCGATGTTCTCCATTGCTGCCCCCTGCCGTTCTGAATTGGCAGTCATGTCTTGCTCCCACTCAGTATACAGCGGTTGCGCGCAGTGACCGCGTTGCCGGGCTTGACCCCTGCGGGACCCAAGGACCGGGGGTCCTCGCTGTGTTGGCACCGCCTGCGGCTGCACGACTACATGCCCCCATCGACGTGATGTCCGAGGCACATCAGTGACTGGTGTGGAGGGTGACCCTGCATCCCGATCCACCACGGGCGGAGGAACCAAGACTGTCTGATCCCTCAGTGCAGGTGTCGCAGACAGAGGAGTGTCCACACCAGAATCACTCACCCCTGACACATGGACTTGATGCTCATCCAACTCAACATGGACGTCAGAGTCGTCATCAAGGCTGGATTCATAGGAAGCCAGAGACAAGATGGACTGCAGCACTTGGGGGTTTTCGTGGCCTACCACCCCACGACCCCCACTAGTGCCGGGTTGATGTGGTGTTACCAACCCTGTGTCTGGCATGACAACACCATCCTCCGCCTCCATTGCGTCATCACCTGAAAAATAGAGAGAAAAAGGTAAATACACATGTCAGAAGCACACGACACACACACACACCGACAGCAAAGGCATCCGGCAGACATGTGACACACAACATATGACCTGGCATGCATGCTGGGTCTACTTTGAATAGCTTCTGTGATCAGACCTGTTGAAAGGTGGCAGTTTCCATGGAAGTGGGTCTATGCAGTGCGGAAAATGTGTACGCCACTCACTACCTACATGTACAAGCACTACATGGTGTGTGCCAGGAAATGTGAAGGCAGTGCAATGTCAAATTCAGACATCACATGCATTGTGCATTCAATGTGTACCATGTCTACAAGGCAAGCACCCCTCCACCCCAGTACCAAAGCAGGGATGCCTAGCATGGTATCAAAAGGCTGACCATACACCTGTGTATTGACAGGCAGTGTTGACTGGCATCAACAGCTTAATGTGATTCAACTTACAACACTGCAAATGATGCTGAGACAGTGGGCAGTACACATGATGGAAACTCCGGAGGCCGCCCACGTGTGAAGAAGACACAACAAGAGTTGGACAGAGTCATTGGCCATTGAACAGGCTGAGGCCTGTGAGCCACACAGATTGTCAGAGCCTAAACATGTGTGCAACACAGGACTGAGCCACAGTTGACATGGGAAGGCTGATGAGATGGCAGGCAATGTATGTAACCAAGGACTTATATTAGAGTGATCATCCAGTCAAGGACACATAGGGGCATGCGTGCAATGCACATGGAGCATGAATGGGCACTCATGTCCCTGAGGGACATCTGACCCATGCACATTACAAGTGAGATACCCTGCATCGAGTACTAAGGCTGTACCACACGGCATATGTCTGGCAGATTCTACGCTGGAAGTTAGCATCTACACAGGACACATGAACAAGAAAGTACACATTGGCAAGATTGAAGCAGACCAGTGCAAAGGTGGAACTGGGGTGCAGAGTGGCGGAGGAGGGCAAGGGAGCATGCTTACATGGAGTCCTGCATGCAGGCAGAGGAGACATGCATGACGGTAGCATTGCATTACTTACACATCAGAACCATGTACAAGTCACATGTAGCAGCAATCATGCACAACACATCCCACAAGTGAAACACACACGTCCTCAACAACACGCATCAACACTCACTGGACAGGGCATCAAAGTCCAGCATCTCTCCCACTCCTTCGACCAATTCAGGTGGTATGAACTCCGCAACGAGAGCCTCATGTGGAGTGAGTTCTTCCTCCTCTGGTGCAGGCCCACCGCCAGTCACCAGAGTCAAGTTGTAATTTGAGGCATGCTTGGCCTTAGTGCTGTGCTTGATGTCATTCCAACGCTTTTTGCACTCCTGAGCCGTGCGCACCTCATGGACGAATGAACTGACATGTTCCGCAACATGCTTCCAGTGGGTGTCACGTTGGGCAGCCGTAGTCTGACTATTGGCACCCACTAGCATGTCACGGCTGTGGCCCCGCACGTAGTCCACGAGGAAGTCCAGTTCCTGCTTACAGAAAGGCTTTTTCCTCGACGTGCAGGAGGTTGTGGCTGTGTGTGGGGTCCCAGCCTGTGCTGCAGGTGCAACCTTCCTCCTCTTGGAGTGTGGCGCAGACCCTGGCTGGCTAATGACGCCCTGACCAGTATGGCCAGTGGGTTCGGTGGATTGAGCCAAGGGAGTGGCAGGTGGAGGGATGACCAAAGGCCTGACTTGTGTCAGTGGCAGCTGGGTGCCCACTAATGGACCCTGCGCAGCAACATCAGCTGTGGCAGGGTCATTGACCGCAACGTTCCTGGTTGGCAGACTCACAACCGGGGTGCTGTTGGGTGCATCTGCCCCTGCACTTGCCAACAGCCGGCTGTTCGGGGCAGCAGATGACATGACTGCCCCAGGGACACGTGTCTTGGTCTGAGCAGCCCAGCCTGCCCCTATGGTTTCCCCCCTGGCCTGTTGGAGATCTACCAATGGCTCTTCAAGTGCCAACGCAGCTTGCGCTGGCAGACCCTGAGCCTGGGTGGCCGTGTCCACAGCTGCACCTGCAGATACCACTACCCTTGGGCCCGTGGCAGTCGATGGAACGAACTGCCGGGTCATATGGGTGCCAGTGCCAGATGCAGGAGCTGCATCCCCCGGAACCACAGGGGGTGGTGGCATGGCTGCACCGACACATGGCACAACATTGTGCTCAAGTGGCGCACACCTGCCTCTTCCCCCTCTGTGGCTGCCCTGGACACCCTGGAGTCCCCCTACTCCCTCGTCACCACGGCCACGTCCCCGACCACGCCCACCACGAGGAGTACACCCAGCTGAGGCGTCCCTCACCTTTGGTGGCCTCCCAACCATGGCACAGATGTAGTAGTGCTGGCACAGATGGAGTGGTGCCAATGGGAGGTGTACACCACAATTGACCTGGGCAATTGGGGTGAAGGGGGTGGGAAGCAAGATGTTAACAGCCCCCCTGCACCTGCAAGGCTGTATGTGACCCCGGTGATGTGGTGACGGGTCACGCAACGCTCAGGCACCCTAAAACTGCAGTAAAACCGTGCACGCAACCCTGCAGCCTACGTGCGTGGATTCAACCTCCCGCAGTACGCGGTGGCACCCAGTAACATGAATAACGCGTACGCGTGGGACACGCAGGCTACTATGACATCGAAAATGGGTGCGATACACAGGGGCACCCGCAGTGGGAAAAAGAGTGTATGCGACTCACCGTCTGACTAGCGCGATGCAGAAAAACACGCGTAGCCAATACCCCCGCCAAAAGAAGAGATACGTCCTTGATAGCTGTGAAGTTGTGATGGCGTGCGAAACAACAGGAAGCAGCAACACACGTCAGTCTCCACGAAAGGCATGTACAGCGAACTGCTGGGCCCGCTCACCTTTAACCCGTGCTGAGGGAAACGCATGCGCGCGTCACGTCACTTACGCGCATGGGCCCTTTCCTCGTATTACATGCGGATGTGCAGTTTTTCACGCACGCTTACGCGCATGGGCCCTTTCCTCGTATTACACGCGGACGTGCAGTTTCCACGTGCGCTTACGCGCATGGGCCCTTTCCTCGTATTACACGCAGACGTGCAGTTTTTCACGCGCGATGAAATGCCCATGCACGTCTGTACGCGTCACGTCACAGGGGCGCTTCCGCTTGAGGGGTCTTCTGTCCAATGAAAATGCGTTTGCGTGCAGACGCGCTTACGCGCTAAGGGCCTTTCCTCGAATTACACGCTGACGTGCAGATTTTTCACATGGCAAATCACTCCGTATCAAGCTGGCCACGCGTAAGCACACGGAAGACCACGCTCCTGCCCAGAAGGCCGAACTACTGCCCCCCAGAGCCCTGAGCACGCTCCCACCTGCCATCTGCTGCTGCCTGACTGCCTGCTGCCCACGTGCCCTGCCATTTGCTGCCTGCACATCAGCCAGGGGTGCTGTTGCTGTGACCAACCCTGCTGGAACCGAAGACTCCCGACTGGGATTCCATCGCTCCACAGCCCAGCCCCAGGACCCAGTTGCCCACCCACTCCTGCCTCTGGGGTTGTCATGTCGGGGCAAACACCATCTGGGACCACTGACAACCCCCGGCCAGAGAGGCAGAGGGGCACCAGCTTCAGTGCCACCGAAGTTGGTGTCCTGGTGGAGCAAGTCCTGGGGCAGTATGATGCCCTCTTCGGAAGTTCCTGCGCCAACAAGGAAGGACGGACTCGGATCTGGACTGACATCATGACTGCCATCAACGCGGGGGGGGGTGGCAGTCCGCGACTTCCAACATGTCAAGAAGCGCTGGGAGGACTTCAGGTCCAGGACCCTGAACAAGGCCCGGTGCCTCTTGAAGGCAGCGGATGCCAAGGGGCGCCGGGGCCACTTGTCGGAAGAACAGATGAGGGTCCTGGAACGCATATCCCCAGCGCTCCACGTCCAGGTCCTTGAGAAGCAGACCCGTCTGGAGTCGAGCGGTGAGTGTACATGCATCCTGATTGTGAGCAGTGCGTGTGGTGATTATTCAGTAGTGTGCAGGTTGCACATCTGTTTGTATGGTGTTGAGTATGGGTGGGGGTGTACAGGGCCGTGGGGCTGACACATGCGAGGGCTGTAATGTGTGAGGCATGGATGGTGCTTGTGTGTGTAGGCTTGCATGCCAAATGCAGTTGTGTGGGCACACATGTTTGGATGAATGTGTATGTAAGTAGACATGTCCGTGATGTCACGCATGTATGTTGTTTTTGGCTGCATGTATCAGCACTGTGTACATGTGCATGTGTGTGTATTTGACAAGGGTGCAACAGTGATGCAACATGGATGCATGTGACAGCGGTATGTGGAAGCCTGATTGGCAGATGTGACATGGATGCCCGTCTGAACACTGCGACACTTGGCAGAGGTGTACACATGCATGCAAGTGTGGTGGTGTGTGTACATGTGTGGTGCACTTCCTGTGTTGCATGTGATGTCTGGCTCACCTTTGGCTGCTCATGCTGTTGTATGTGTATGGATGGAGGTGGCATTTGCGATATGGCTGTGGTATGGCTCATGTGTGCGAGTTGTAATGACATGTGTGTTGGGGATTGTGATGACATGTCTGAGGTTTGCCAATGCCACTCATCTACAACTGTCATGTGTGTATGTGTCCATTGTACAGTGCCCTGATGCCTGTGCTTTGTTTCTCCTTGTCTGCAGCGTCAACTGATGAAGAGGGCGGAGAAGGTGCTGTGGAGCACAGCGGCGGGGATCCCACCGCCAGCCGGAGACGCAAGGCCCGGCTCCCCTCCCATGTTGTCATCTCGTTGGGAGTGAGGAGTCCGGTGCCGCGTCCCAGGCCGCAGCTGCCGGGGGGAGGTCCAAGAGGCGGAGGTTGGAGTTGGACTCCTCGGCAGCAGAAGGGGCAGCTGGGACCCCACTGGGCCCAACAGGGGAAGGTGCACGGAGTCATCCAGGTTGGTGGGGGGTTTGGTGGAGGAGGAGGCCGTGCAAGCACCAGAGACGGGGTCTGGAGGTGGGGATCCCACTGGTGCTAGTGGTGCAGTGCAGGACCAGGGACAGGAAGCAGCACATGCCGCCGCGGAGGTGCCTGTGTGCAATCCTGTCCCTGATCCTGTCCCTGCATCATCTTGCACCAGCAGGGATGCCTACGTCCAGACCCGTTTTCAGGCAGGGGATGAGCTCATGTCAACTGGCCTTCCTCTGCCTGCGGACGTGGCTATCCAGGTCCGGGTTGAGCCTGTCCTGGCTGGTGTGGCGTTGCGTCAACGGGCCATGCGAAGTGACCTGCAGTCTTTTCATGAAGAGACTGCAAGTCATCTCGAATGGCTCGTTGACCACGTCAGCCTGCTGGGACAGATCACCCAGGCCGGATTCCTCCGTCTGATGGGGCTTGCTCCGACCCCCTCCTCAACTGGACCCCCTACGGGCCAGTCGTCCTCTGTGCCATCTTCCCACCCATCAGTCACCTGGGTGCCCTGTGGAGCTGCCTCTGATGGTGCGGCCAGGCTGGTGGATGAGGCATCCCTGCCACAGTCAGAAGTCGGAGGTCCAGCAGGGGTAGCCACATCAACGACTGCACCCCCGCCGGCGGAGGATGTGCAGGCAGCAGGAGGCAGTGCACAGGCAGAGGCACAGCAGCAGCAGCAACGTGGTGGGAGCCATGAAGGCTCGGGGCCTTCAACATCGGAGGGGCAGGCATCGGCCGGAGGGCAGGAGGACCCAGGACAGAGAGTGTCTTCCGTGTGGCAGCGGTTGGGCCACGCCATAGATGCGGAGCGGCAGCGAGCGGAAGAGGCATGGCTCACAATGGTCAGGGCAGAGAACTCCATGCGGAGGGCCCTGAGGCGGGCCGAGTGCCTCGAGGCAATCCGCAGGGGTTTGGAGGTGGAGACGTCGACGGCCCTGTGGACCCTCGGGGCCATGGAGGAGGACCGCCTCCGGGACATTGAGGAGGAGTTCGATGATGCCCTGGCCCGGGACATCCACAAGTGAGCCGTGAAACTAGCCCGCTGCCCTTGTACATAGTTATGTAGGTAGTGTTAGGTTTCATTTTTGTTTTTATTTTATTTGGACCTTTCGGACATTGGCCACATTTTTGTATATAGTTTATTTTATTAGTTAGTGTAGTTAGATAGGTTTCCTTTATTTTGTTGGGATAATGGACCCTGGCTTGTTCCCATGTACATAGTTCACAGTTGGATTGTATTTTTTTTTCACTTTTTAACCATGGAGCAATGGCTTTCTTTTTTTATTTCCCATTGGATTTTGTTTTGTGGACATTGACTTTGGACAACATTACTTTGGAATTTTATTTTTGGTTTTGCTTTTTTTAACGGACATGCTTCTTTTCATTTTTGTACATTCACGTTTCTGTTTCTTCATTTTTTATTCTATTTATGTTTCCTTTAATACATATTTTTTTTGGTGAACTTCAATGAGTGGTATCTCATTGGTTTCATGCATTTCATGATATGTGTTTTGAGATTCACTGACACCCATTGGGTGTATGTGAGGGAAATGTGTTTGTTTCGGAACTTGCAATTGGTGTTCTGTGATGTAATTGCAAATTATGAGTGGGTGGATGCAATACTCGGGTGGGTATTGCATTTGGAGGCTGACCATAGGGACCAGGGATCTAGATTGTGATGACATGTTGGCTGGGGAACATGAGTTGGACATGGGTGGGGGCCTGCTGGCAGGTGCCCCACAGTGCTGGGGGGTGGGGGTGCTGGGAGACATGGGTGGGGGCCTGGTGGAGGCTGCCCCTGGTGGCTGGGGGGTGGGGGTGCTGGGAGACATGGGTGGGGGCCTGGTGGTGGATGCCCCTGCACTGCTGGGGGGTGGGGGTGGTGGGAGACATGGGTGGGGGCCTGGTGGAGGCTGCCCCTGGTGAATGGGGGTGGGGGGTGGGGGTGGTGGGAGACATGGGTGGGGGCCTGGTGGAGGCTGCCCCTGGTGACTGGGGGGGTGAGGGTGGTGGGAGACATGGGTGGGGGCCTGGTAGAGGCTGCCCCTGCACTGCTGGGGGTTGGGGGTGCTGGGAGACATGGGTGGGGGCCTGGTGGAGGCTGCCCCTGGTGGCTGGGGGGTGGGGGTGCTGGGAGACATGGGTCGGGGCCTGGTGGTGGCTGCCCCTGCACTGCTGGGGGGTGGGGGTGGTGGGGAACATGCATTGGACATGGGTGGGGGCCTGCTGGCAGGTGCCCCACAGTGCTGGGGGGTGGGGGTGGTGGGGAACATGTGTTGGACATGGGTGGGGGCCTGCTGATGGTGCCCCACGGTGCTGGGGGGTGGGGGTGGTGGGGAACATGAGTTAGACATGGGTGGGGGCCTGCTGGCAGGTGCCCCACAGTGCTGAGGGGTGGGGGTGCTGGGAGACATGGGTGGGGGCCTGGTGGAGGCTGCCCCTGGTGGCTGGGGGGTGGGGGTGCTGGGAGACATGGGTGGGGGCCTGGTGGTGGGTGCCCCTGCACTGCTGGGGGGTGGGGGTGGTGGGAGACATGGGTGGGGGCCTGGTGGAGGCTGTCCCTGGTGACTGGGGGGGTGGGGGTGGTGGGAGACATGGGTGGGGGCCTTTTGGAGGCTGCCCCTGGTGGCTGGGGGGTGGGGGTGGTGTGAGACATGGGTGGGGGCCTGGTGGAGGCTGCCCCTGCACTGCTGGGGGGTGGGGGTGGTGGGGAACATGCGTTGGACATGGGTGGGGCCTGCTGGCAGGTGCCCCACAGTGCTGGGGGGTGGGGGTGCTGGGAGACATGGGTGGGGGCCTGGTGGTGGATGCCCCTGCACTGCTGGGGGGTGGGGGTGGTGGGAGACATGGGTGGGGGCCTGGTGGAGGCTGCCCCTGGTGACTGGGGGGGTGGGGGTGGTGGGAGACATGGGTGGGGGCCTGGTGGAGGCTGCCCCTGGTGACTGGGGGGGTGGGGGTGGTGGGAGACATGGGTGGAGGCCTGGTGGAGGCTGCCCCTGGTGACTGGGGGGGTGGGGGTGCTGGGAGACATGGGTGGGGGCCTGGTGGAGGCTGCCCCTGGTGGCTGGGGGGTGGGGGTGCTGGGAGACATTGGTGGGGGCCTGGTGGTGGCTGCCCCTGCACTGCTGGGGGCTGGGGGTGGTGGGGAACATGCGTTGGACATGGGTGGAGGCCTGCTGGCAGGTGCCCCACAGTGCTGGGGGGTGGGGGTGGTGGGGAACATGAGTTAGACATGGGTGGGGGCCTGCTGGCAGGTGCCCCACAGTGCTGGGGGGTGGGGGTGGTGGGGAACATGAGTTGGACATGGGTGGGGCCTGCAGGCAGGTGCCCCACGGTGCTGGGGGTGGGGGTGGTGGGGAACATGAGTTGGACATGGGTGGGGGCCTGCTGGCAGGTGCCCCACAGTGCTGGGGGGTGGGGGTGCTGGGAGACATGGGTGGGGGCCTGGTGGAGGCTGCCCCTGGTGGCTGGGGGGTGGGGGTGCTGGGAGACATGGGTGGGGGCCTGGTGGTGGGTGCCGCTGCACTGCTGGGGGGTCGGGGTGGTGGGAGACATGGGTGTGGGCCTGGTGGAGGCTGCCCCTGGTGACTGGGGGGGTGGGGGTGGTGGGAGACATGGGTGGGGGCCTGGTGGAGACTGCCCCTGGTGGCTGGGGGGTGGGGGTGGTGTGAGACATGGGTGGGGGCCTGGTGGAGGCTGCCCCTGCACTGCTGGGGGGTGGTGGGGAACATGCGTTGGACATGGGTGGGGCCTGCTGGCAGGTGCCCCACAGTGCTGGGGGGTGGGGGTGCTGGGAGACATGGGTGGGGGCCTGGTGGTGGGTGCCCCTGCACTGCTGGGGGGTGGGGGTGGTGGGAGACATGGGTGGGAGCCTGGTGGAGGCTGCCCCTGGTGACTGGGGGGGTGGGGGTGGTGGGAGACATGGGTGGGGCCCTGGTGGAGGCTGCCCCTGGTGACTGGGGGGGTGGGGGTGGTGGGAGACATGTGTGGGGGCCTGGTGGAGGCTGCCCCTGGTGGCTGGGGGGTGGGGGTGCTGGGAGACATGGGTGGGGGCCTGGTGGTGGCTGCCCCTGCACTGCTGGGGGGTGGGGGTGGTGGGGAACATGCGTTGGACATGGGTGGGGCCTGCTGGCAGGTGCCCCACAGTGCTGGGGGGTGGGGGTGGTGGGGAACATGAGTTGGACATGGGTGGGGGACTGCTGGCAGGTGCCCCACAGTGCTGGGGCGTGCGGGTGGTGGGAGACATGGGTGGGGGCCTGGTGGAGGCTGCCCCTGCACTGCTGGGGGGTGGGGGTGGTTGGAGACACTGCTGGCAGGTGCCCCACAGTGCTGGGGGGTGGGGGTGGTGGGAGACATGGGTGGGGGCCTGGTGGAGGCTGCCCCTGGTGACTGGGGGGGTGGGGGTGGTGGGAGACATGGGTGGGGGCCTGGTGGAGGCTGCCCCTGGTGACTGGGGGGGGTGGGGGTGGTGGGAGACATGGGTGGAGGCCTGGTGGAGGCTGCCCCTGGTGACTGGGGGGGTGGGGGTGCTGGGAGACATGGGTGGGGGCCTGGTGGAGGCTGCCCCTGGTGGCTGGGGGGTGGGGGTGCTGGGAGACATGGGTGGGGGCCTGGTGGTGGCTGCCCCTGCACTGCTGGGGGCTGGGGGTGGTGGGGAACATGCGTTGGACATGGGTGGGGGCCTGCTGGCAGGTGCCCCACAGTGCTGGGGGGGGGGGTGGTGGGGAACATGAGTTAGACATGGGTGGGGGCCTGCTGGCAGGTGCCCCACAGTGCTGGGGGGTGGGGGTGGTGGGGAACATGAGTTGGACATGGGTGGGGCCTGCTGGCAGGTGCCCCACGGTGCTGGGGGGTGGGGGTGGTGGGGAACATGAGTTGGACATGGGTGGGGGCCTGCTGGCAGGTGCCCCACAGTGCTGGGGGGTGTGGGTGCTGGGAGACATGGGTGGGGGCCTTGTGGAGGCTGCCCCTGGTGGCTGGGGAGTGGGGGTGCTGGGAGACATGGGTGGGGGCCTGGTGGTGGGTGCCGCTGCACTGCTGGGGGGTCGGGGTGGTGGGAGACATGGGTGTGGGCCTGGTGGAGGCTGCCCCTGGTGACTGGGGGGGTGGGGGTGGTGGGAGACATGGGTGGGGGCCTGGTGGAGGCTGCCCCTGGTGGCTGGGGGGTGGGGGTGGTGTGAGACATGGGTGGGGGCCTGGTGGAGGCTGCCCCTGCACTGCTGGGGGGTGGTGTGGAACATGCGTTGGACATGGGTGGGGCCTGCTGGCAGGTGCTCCACAGTGCTGGGGGGTGGGGGTGCTGGGAGACATGGGTGGGGGCCTGGTGGTGGGTGCCCCTGCACTGCTGGGGGGTGGGGGTGGTGGGAGACATGGGTGGGAGCCTGGTGGAGGCTGCCCCTGGTGACTGGGGGGGTGGGGGTGGTGGGAGACATGGGTGGGGGCCTGGTGGAGGCTGCCCCTGGTGACTGGGGGGGTGGGGGTGGTGGGAGACATGTGTGGGGGCCTGGTGGAGGCTGCCCCTGGTGGCTGGGGGGTGGGGGTGCTGGGAGACATGGGTGGGGGCCTGGTGGTGGCTGCCCCTGCAATGCTGGGGGGTGGGGGTGGTGGGGAACATGCGTTGGACATGGGTGGGGCCTGCTGGCAGGTGCCCCACAGTGCTGGGGGGTGCGGGTGGTGGGAGACATGGGTGGGGGCCTGGTGGAGGCTGCCCCTGCACTGCTGGGGGGTGGGGGTGGTTGGAGACATGGGTGGGGCCTGCTGGCAGGTGCCCCACAGTGCTGGGGGATGGGGGTGGTGGGGAACATGAGTTGGACATGGGTGGGGGCCTGCTGGCAGGTGCCCCACAGTGCTGGGGGGTGGGGGTGTTGGGGAACATGAGTTGGACATGGGTGGGGGCCTGCTATCAGGTGCCCTACAGTGCTGGGGGGTGGGGGTGGTGGGAGACATGGGTGGGGGCCTGCTGGCAGGTGCCCCACAGTGCTGGGGGGTGGGGGTGGTGGGGAACATGAGTTGGACATGGGTGGGGGCCTGCTGGCAGGTGCCCCACAGTGCTGGGGGGTGGGGGTGGTGGCGAACATGAGTTGGACATGGGTGGGGGCCTGCTGGCAGGTGCCCCACAGTGCTGGGGGGTGGGGGTGGTGGGAGACATGGGTGGGGGCCTGGTGGTGGGTGCCCCTGGTGGCTGGGGGTGGGGGTGGTGGGAGACATGGGTGGGGGCCTGGTGGTGGGTGCCCCTGCACTGCTGGGGGGTGGGGGTGCCGGGAGACATGGGTGGGGCCTGGTGGAGGGTGCCCCTGGTGACTGGGGGTGCAGGGGGACATGCGTTGGTGGGCAGTAGTGCAAGTTGACATGTGGGTTGGCTGGGGGTCATGGCCATGGTGGATGGTGTGCCTGCAGGACATGTGCAGGGTAGGCCCCTGTGGTGTGAGCCACCTGCAGGGGCCGTGGAGGGTGTAGAGGGAACACCTGGGAGGACCCACACGTGCAATTCACGTGTGGTGCTCCCCGCGCACCCCTGTAATACACGTACCCTGATGGAATCGCGTGTGGAACTTCCTGCGCACCCCTGGAATACACGTACCCTGCTGAAATCGCGTGTGGCACTTCCCGCGCACCCCTGAGATACGCATACCCCCAATCGCGTGTGGATATTCCCGCGCACCCCTGAAATACACGTACCCTGCTGAAATCGCATGTGGCACTTCCTGCACACCCCTGAGATACACGTACCCTGCTCGCACGGGCCCAATTGCGTGTGGAAATTCCCGCGCACCTCTGAGATACGCGTACCCTGCGGAAATCGCGTGTGGCACTTCCCGCGCACCCCTGAGATACGCATACCCCCAATCGCGTGTGGATATTCCCGCGCACCCCTGAAATACACGTACCCTGCTGAAATCGCATGTGGCACTTCCTGCACACCCCTGAGATACGCGTACCCCCAATCTCGTGTGGAACTTCCCGCGCACCCCTGAAATACACGTACCCTGCTGAAATTGCATGTGGCACTTCCTGCGCACCCCTGAGATACGCGTACCCTGCTCGCACGGGCCCAATCTCGTGTGGAAATTCCCGCGCACCCCTGAGATACGCGTACCCTACGGAAATCGCATGTGGAACTTCCCGTGCATCCCTGAAATACGCGTACCCTGCTTGCACGGGGCCAATCGCGTGAGGTGCTTCCCGCGCACCCCAGTGATACACGTAGCCCGCTTGCCGTGCTGGTACAGGGTTAGCGCAGCCCTTTGCGCTGGATTGGGTATATTGATGGCTTTTCCCTGCACAAGAGGCGTTCTTGGGGCGTAACTGGCGCTGCTGCAGGGTCGCTGCGCCACTGTGCGCCACGGCTGGTTTTGGTGGCTGGAATCCATGAATACGCTGTGCGCGGAAATGGATTTTAGCGCACGCGCCTGGCGCAGGGATTCGCACGCGCACACTGTGCGCCAGCCGCATGCGCCACTTGTGCGCTGAATTCTATGAATTGCCCCCTTAGTCTCTTCTAAGTCATAACCCAAAGGCTTCAACCTATCAGCCTCCTCCAAAGGTAACTGGCCCACCAAGCTAGACCTCATATGTAAAAACACACAATCTAGGTAGTGATTAACAAACTCTACCAATTTGATATCTCCAGTTGCAAGGTCACTAACCCTGGGATAGACTTAAAAAGAGTCACCACATTCCATCCATTAAAAATCATAGGTTCCCTAGAACAGGTCACTTTTCTATTATAAACATTTAGAATGTAACAACCTATGCCACAAATGAGAAGAATCTAATGACTTTACCTGAGAATGTCTTACTGACATATTCTTAAGTGTTAATAAACACCTTTGTTCTAAGCCCATAACAGGGCCATTCACTGTGCCACCATATTGCTTGCCAACGTTTTACACATGCAAAAGGTTCAGCAGATGTCACCAAAGGTGCCAATGTTGAACAGTCTGGCATAGGCAACAATTGATAGACCTCTGATTCCTTAAATTATCATAAACTGGCAGATGAGCATCAATGGAGTATGAGGAAATATTCATCAACAGATACCCCACCTTCTCCATAACCTCATCAGTCTTTTATAGCCTCTCTGTTGAAATTGCTTAAGGTGCAGCTCCACTTCCTGGCGGTGTAATTTTAATGGAGCTGGTATCGATTTTAACTTCAGAATTCCAGGTTTAGGCAATTGATTGTTGCTGGGCAACTTGTTTGCTCTAGGAAATTTACTCGAGCCAAAATTATAAGAACCACCAATACATTTCATGTTCTTACTTTATCGATTTAATAAGACCGTTCTTACCCCCTTGATTTTTCTAATGACCCTGATAAAAAATAGAGTAATTAAAATCATCCTTGGGGGTATTTGGCCCTTCAATAGTTGTTTATTCTTGATTTATTTACCGATGCTCCAGCAATATACAATCCGCCCCAGCATCCAAATCAATTGGTGTTTCAGCCTCGACCTCAATTACATCAAGAGGCATACAAGGTACAACTTCAGGGATAGCATTACATCTGGGGGAACACAAATTGACTTGTGCCGGTTGTGATCAAGCAAGCAATTTTTCAGAAGCAAAGAGAAAGCCTTCAATAAAAGATACCTTCGAGTTTAAAGTATTTAATAAAGGTTTTTGATCAAGAAGGTTCGAATTAACACTCTCATCATAAAGTTGAACTAATGAATGGAGTCCAAAGCTTAAGGCAGAAATTGTTGTAGCTCCCAGAGGGGGCGTGATGTAGGCGCCACCATAGGAGGAGGTGATTAGGTAGATGGTGTGGATGAAATTGATAAAGAGATGTCATTAGCCATATAATCAGTTAGTAATACAGGTGAATTAGCTGAATTTCCCAGGGAGCTTTCAAGAGAATGCTGTGCTGTTACTGGAGAATTGAGACCCAGCCCTTATGTGCAGTCTCAGAATCCATTTTAGTGCCAATGGGGCCGTTAGTAGAAATATAAGCTGTTCTCTTGTCACAAGAGGTAGAGGGCAGAGACAATAGCATATCAAAAGTTTTAGGGGGACACCTGCAGCAGAATCATACAGGTCCCCATCCTCCACAGCAGTAATTACGGCAGGGACAGTTCTTCCAAACCCAACCTCTGTGGCAGCACTTAAGTCAGCCATGACAAGTTCTTCATACAGGGGGACACCCATCCCTGTGCTCCCCCACAGGTCACTCATAGATTTAATGTGCAAAGTGTATTTAGAAGACATGAGTAATCAATAAAGGGAAACTCATCCTTGGACTTAACACCGTTGCCTTCCTTACGCGTAATCTCCCTGGATCCTGAGTGATCTGAGTGAGCCACAGTATGTTATGCAAATATAAATGCCTAACAGCTGCAGCACCGCAGACTGCTGACTGCAGTGCACTTAACAGTACTTCGCATGCACATTTCTCTATTACAGTAGCCAAAGCAATGCAGCAAGTGATTTCAAATAGAATGCTATAGCATTTCCTGTGTGAAATGTACAGTGTTTTCTAACAGTAGTTAAGTAAACCAAAGCCCTCTGTTTTCTAAGGTGTTTTGTAAGACTGGAACTGTGAACGTATGTACAACATTTCACACACTACAGGGTTTTATTAAACGTTTGACCTTTGGAAGCCTTAGTTAGATAAAAAGAGAAATTCTGAGTACAGCCGCAACGTACTAGTCAGATGAGAGGGGGTTTAGTTTTTCCATTTCTGTGGAAATCCTTTACCAGCTAAGCCACTGAATGGGGTGAGCTACAAGTGGAGTCATTGGGAATAGAACACCATAGCATTTTCAGAAAAATGTACATTGCTCCATGACAGTACCCAAAGAAATACAGGAAGTGATTTCAAATAGAATGCTGTAGCATTTCCCCTGTGAAATGTACAGTGGTTTCTAACAGTAGTCAAGTAAATCAAAGGGCTGTATTTTCTCAGGTGTTTCTGAAGACTGAGACTGTGAACTGATTTACAACATTTCACACAATACACAGTATTTTTAAGTGTTTGACCTGATAAAGCCATAGTTAGATACAAAGAGAAATTCTGAGTACAGTCACACCATTCTAGTTAGTTGACAGGGAGCTTCGTTTTCAATTTCCGAGAAAAACCAATTAAAAGCACCACTGAAATATTTCTGATAATATTACCCTGAAAATAATGTACCATGTATTAAGTGCATTGTAAAGGCCAAGCAGCATGGGGGGTTATTTTCTATCTCTTCATAGACTTGTATTTTCATGTTTGTCTGATTTTTAATGGAACCAATATTTTGTGTTCTCAAAAATGAAAACACAGTTGTCAAGAACACGTGCCAAGGAGAAGGTGTCCATGAACGATTCCTGTCTGCTCGCCTAATGGGTCACCCCAGGTCAAAAGACCTGGAGTCACCCGCCCAGAGAGCAAAGAAGCAAAAAGGACACCCGCAGGATCTATTGGGAACAAACAAAAACAGATTCAGAACAGTAACCTACCACCCCTTAGTTCCCACCCTCACCCTCCAATGAATATGAGTACCTGGAAGGATTAAGGAAAACAGGATATGAAGAAGTGGAAGTAACTGTCCAGGAAATGGAAGAAAGGGAAGACTAATCCAACGGCACGAGGACAAAAAAGAATGACATGCAGAGGGCTGCCGAACGGAATGAGGGCAGAAACTGAGGTATTAAACAGACAGGGCAATATCCAGCAAAGTCTAGAAAAAGTTTTCAGAGGAAAGGTCCCAGAGTCCAAAGTCCCACAACGGACTAGTTTACGAAGCAGGGAAAGGAAAATAGAACAACCCAAAAGAAAAAGTTTCAGCAATTCAAAAAGACAGGTAGGGATTTGGTGCACAGAAAAACAGACAAGAAGGTTTTAAGCAAGGCAGTCCAAAAGAAAACAAGGTTCAATACTCGGAAAGACAGTAGAAAGACCTGCGATACCAGAGAAGGATGGTACACTTACTGGGAGGACCAATGGTCAAAAAGGATCTAGGAAAAGGCATGTGAAACAGGAAATGAGACATGCTCTCCAAGAGCACTCACCTAGAGTTTGTTGAGTGCCACATTCTCCTCGATGGCTCCAGAAAAGCACTCAGCGTGTGTTAACCCTGCCTTCTCAGTGGATGCTGCCCTCCAAACTCCAATACGGGTTGCGACAAGGTGTTGCAGCACTGCGTGTGTGCGCCTGGTTTGATGAATCCTGTTGAGCCATCACTGAACCCCAGCCTAAAATCTCCTTCCATGTGGCCAGGGGAAGGCAACCACTACCTGATCCTGACCTTGCAGGTGGCACATTTTCTTGTGAGGATGAAAGTGTTGTGATTCCCAAATATCTAATGGCATGCTGTCACTACACAAGTCCCTCCCATGAGAAAATCCAAGAACATTCTATGAAAAGTCATCCAGGCGGAGCAAGGTGTGTACCCTGGGAGTTCATGAATCAAATGTGGCAGCCTCTAATTATCATGATTCTGTCTTAGGCAGTAGTCCTAAACCCAATTTTAAATCCCAAACCATTTATATGACATCTCCTAACTCTGATCGTTCTTAGTTCACAAAGCAATCAGAACTAAATGAATGTAAAAGTACCAAAACCACTATGTACTTCAGGATCCATAATGCTTATGGTACTGAGACGAGGAAGAGGGACCAAGAGTCAGTAAAGATCAGAGGAGCTAATGAAAAGAATGTGCAGTCTAGTTGTTAGCAAGCTAGAAACCTTTAAATGTAGGAATGAACTACAGCTGGGAGAAGGAGCAGCAGAGGTAAAAGCAGTTAGGAGAGAGGTCAATGAATTTGGGAAAGTCACCAACGACCAAAAAGTGGTTGCCGCAGACGCAATAGGAGGAATGCCAACACTGCTTTGCAGAGTACACGCAGCAGGATGCAGAGTTGTGGATGGCAGTGGGAAGAGAAGCCGAGGCGTGTGGCAGATGTGCTTCCGACCAGACGTGAGCTGCTCACGTGTGTGGGAGGATGCAGAGACCCATCAGTGACTGTGGGGCTCCAGAAAAGAGCTGTGCAGACAATTTAAGCTACTCAGGAGCTGTCAACGGTATCGTCAGACTGTAGAAGGTCCACTGCAACTGTCAGGAGTAACACAGAGACACTGAAGGAGACCGGTGAGAGGTAAAAATGGGTGCAATTCTCCTTTTAGGACATATCAACTTGGTGAAACATGTAACACACATTGCCAACAGTTAAGAGACTATGACAAGGAGATAATAGGGCAACTTGGGCACAATTCTCCTTTCTTGAGATGCCAGTTTGGGGAAACCTGTAAGCCACCTTTACCAAGAACCAAGAGACTATAAAGACAAGCAGCCATTGTTCAACTCTCCTCGCATGGGATTCTGTTATGGACAACCCGGGAACAAATATTGCCACTATCAGAAAAGACCAATTGTAGTTGTATGAGTTTTTCTTCCTGGCAGGTGAGTAAGCCAGGAAAGGGATCAGTTGCAGTTAGTCTTGGCAGGTGAGTATATTAGGAAAGAAACAGCGGTTTTGTAGAAATGGGATTGCAGCAAAAAAGTGTTGTGGAAAGAAACTGTCAACTTTATCATCCTGTCAAACTGTTGTATAACAAAAGACATTTGCGGTTTCTGTCTTGACCAAGTTATTCCATTGGTAGAATATTGTGGTAACTTTATATCTACTTTACATCCTGCGATGAAAACTTTGTGGAGGAAACAGTTTCTTTGATTTTGAACACGTGTTTTGTGAAAGAGACATTGCTTTGCCAAGCGAAAGGACGTGTTGGATGAAAAAGACATTTTGTGTTGAACTGAATAGAACTTTGTTGAATCAGAATCTTTGCAAAGGATTTCGGAATTGATCCAGGGGGAGTGAACCAAACCCTGGTAACAAGGAGCACTTTGGGGGAATTATAAGTTTGAACTTTTGCGTACTGTTTTGTATAACTGAAATCAGGTATGTTTCCCTTGTACCCTTTGGTTTTATGTATTAATGTGAGGGTCAGATACATTTGGGCACAAGAACATCTTTCTTTAGTTTTAGTTTGCTAGGTAGGAACATTCTCATTAGGTTAGGAATAGCAGTGAGGGAACATGGGATAGCATTGCAATTCAATACAAAAAATACAGAGGGGCAAGGGACGGCCAAACCTACAATGCCTTGTGAGTATTCAGACTGTGCGAGTGCATGAAGGAAGAGAGCAGTGGGGTAGATGCTGTGGTGTCCGTGCTCGAGAGTGAGCCGCAGATGAAGTGCAAAGTATGGTAAGTGCTATGCGGCCAAGAGACGTGTTGGGCGGAAAGTGCAAATCTCCAGTCCGAGGGGTGTGCTGAGGCAAGTTCTGAAGGAAAACAGATGCTGGGCAGATTGGGTGTGAATGGTCAGAGGCGAAGACGATGCATAAGGGTGAAGACACCAATTACTCTAACTGTGGCATTGGCAGAGGAAGGAAGAAGGGAAGGAGGAGGAAAAGAGGAGAATCTTGAGGTGTTTTTGGAACTCCAGAAGGTCCTGCTCAATGCGCAGCAGGAGGCTCTTCCAGAGGAGGGATCCAACTGAGGAAAGCGAGTGGCCTCCTGCTCTCTGTTTAGCAAAATGCTTTTCACAAAGAGAGTTGGTACCAGAGGAGCAAAGAGGTCTAGAAGGAGATTATTTCGTAGAAGAGAGCCGCAGATAGAGTGGTCCACGACCCCAGACAGCCTTGTGGATGATGCAGAGGGTTTTGAATTTGATCCATGCTGGAGCCAGTGGAGGCTTTTTAGGGCAGGAGGGATGGATGCTGTTCCTGGGCTTAAGGCTAAGGATAAGTCTTGCTGCTCTATTCTGGATTAGCTGAAGGGGTTGCAAAGTGGAAGAAGGTGCTTTGAGGAGGAGGCTATTGCAATAGTGAAGCCTAGAGAGAACCGTGGCTTGGGAAACATTGAGCTTCTGGGGGAAAAAGAGAAATGGGAGAATTCCTTTAAGAAGGAAGAGTTGAAAGTGGGACATCTTGGCAATGTCCTGTATGTGATGGAGGAAGGATAAAGAGGAGTCAAAGAAGACGCCAAGGTTTCTGGCTTCAGAAGAAGGAGCAGGGGGAGAGCCCAAGGTGGGAGTTGAGAGAAGGGAAGAAGGAGGGAGCAGGTGTCCCAATCGGAAGGATCTCCATTTTGCTGGCATTGAGGCAGAGATCATTGGAAGAGCACCAGGCCTGGATGGCAGACAGGCAGTCAGGGATGAAAGAAGGAACGAGTGTGTCAGCAGGAAGTTTGGAAAAGAGTTGAGTGCCATCTGCATAACACCGGAAGTTGGGGTGAAGGAGGAGATGACGCATACCAGCTGTGCAAGTTAGATTTTAAATAGCCTGGGGGGACACCACAGGTGGAGAAAAATGTAGGAGAGGAGAAGGTGCCCAGGATGACATGGGAAGATCAGTCATTTTGGAAAGAAGTCAGCAATTCCAGTGCCCGTTCCACGATACCCAGAGTATCGTGGAGCCTTTGTATGAGGATGAAATGGTTAACATTGTCAAAGGCAGAAGAAAGATCAAGTAGAATGAGGACAGCTGGGGAGTTGGAGTCCATAGATGCAAACGGTTCTTCAGGGGTGTTCAGAAGAACAGTTTCCATGCCTCTGGATACTCGGAATCCAAATTGATGATCATGGAGACCACTGAAAAGTTCAGCGTGTGAGTTGAGTTGGGGCAAGACCAACTTCAGTCATCTCACCCCCTTTTTTAATTTCAATAACATGGCAAACATTGAGAAAACTACAACTTTGTGTCCATCTCTCAGTTCTGACCCCTCACGCTGGGAAGTGTAGTCTTGTTTCCCAGGTGCAACGGAAGGCCCCAATGACCATAAGGCCACCACCTGGTCCGAGAGACTCGGCAGATCGGCACCATGACAACAGTACCCTAAACCCAAACCTAAAGATTCCTATTGTAAACTACAGTTTGCATTTGATATACATGCTTACACTAGAAACCAATAGCTTCAATCCTGTGAATGAGAATGTTTAATTGAATTTGATGCTGTAGAATATGATGTAGATTTTACTATGATGCCAGTACTTGACGGCGTAAGAGAAGCTCCAGCTAAATGTTAATTTGAAATGATTCTCGGATGCAAACAATTATCACTAATTCTGGAGGAAAAAATGTTTTAAATTGCTAATTGTTAATGATAGTTATTTTGAAGACTTGCACGCTGGAAAGTGGTCATAACTGGAATATTGCTTCTACATTTTGTCTAGAATAAGCTACATAGATTTCACTGTACCAATGGATGTTTGTGTGCATTGGCGAGTAGCGAGAAACACTAGGCAGGTTATTTTTTTATTTTGTGGACAAGTTGCCTGTAACCTTATAATATTGTGGGTGACTGTTCAGTTTACAGTTCTGTATTTCTTCATAAAATGTTTTAAAGTTCTATTACATTTTTGTAAATTATTGTGTTATACTTTATTTAATTTAAATAGAGTAATGTTTGGTGTAATTGTGATTTGATTTTATGTTGTTGTGTAATATCTATATTATTAACATTTGTGAAACGTGAATTTAATGTTTGTGATGGCCTACACAGTGCCTCTTACTGCCATCCCTTAAATCCAATGTTAAGAAGAAACTTTGAAAAAGAGTCAAATTAAATAAAACAAATTAAAAAAATTAAATTTCCAATTAGATTTGTAGGTTTTTGAAAATTGCAATGAAAGGTCCTCCAAGTTATAATATGAATACTTTTATGTATTTCATTTTTTCTGCGAACATTATGAAAATCTCCAGAAAATGAGGAAGTATCAAAAGTAGACTTAGATGTTATTAATATTAAAATAATATATATTTTGAACTTTTATTGTGTTTCATAATTGTTCTATTGGATGAATTAAGATTTTGTAAATGTATGCAACACATCTAATCACGTATTTGTTATGTTTATGAGGTAATATTCTTACTTTTTGTATATTGTACACATTTTAATGGTAATAATATAATGTTACATTGTTGTAGTAGCTTAAGAATGTGTTTTATATGGTGCACTTTTTTAATGTACACATTTCAAATACTGCTTGTTTTTAATTATTTTAATTAGTACCAACTTTGCTTATGACTGTATGATTTATTAAGTAAGAACAATATCTTTTCATGATACTATTTATTATAGACATTGTGATATTGGTGATTTTAATTTTTTGTAATTGGTAAAAACTATTTTCAGTGATAGTATGTTTTGTACAGCATAAAGCAAACGTTTAAATTATGCTATGTGTTGTATGCATTTTTAATATTAACATCTTTTTTTAGAAAATGGTTGAAGTGCATTATGTTTGTATTGTGTAAGTAATGCTTAAAGTCATATATACACTATGTATGCAATTTTAAATATATAAATGATAATCATGTTACTTATGTATTATAAGTAATTATAATAAAAAGGTACATATGTTGAATTTACAGTTTTCAAATATATGATTTTGTTTGGGATAATTTATATTTAGGAAATGCAAGTCTGTACAAAACATACTTGAGTGTATTTTATACTTTATTGATGTATTCTTCCCTCTGGCCTGACTCACTCTGCAGGGCACACCCTGGATGTTCTGATCTCCTCCCCCTTCATTAACGCTCTCACCACTCCTCTCGCTTAGAGTGATCACTTACTTCTTTCTTCTCACCTCTCTCTCTCTTCACTGCAGGTCAAGCCAACTCCAGCACTGCCACATACCTTCTCCGTCATCTGGCCCATGATGCATGTGTCAGTTGAGGTTTTCGCTGCTACTTTCACTCCTCCTCCTGCACTTTTGGGTGACTCACACCCTGACACAGCCCTCTCTAACCTTCATCTCTCTACCTCTAACACTCTGGATGTCTTTGCCCCTGTCATGAGGATCCGATTGAAGCCCAAATGCAACTTTTGGTATGATTCCAAACTCACCGTAATTAAATGCAAGTGTAGGGCGGCAGAGAGGAGTTGGAGGGCATTGTCCACACCCTCTGACAAATTGATCTGCAGACAGCTCCAAAGGCAGTACAGACTCTCTGTACTCTCTAAGAGGAGAGCCTACATGCAAGCCCACATCTCTGCAGCATCTAACAACTCGGCTGACCTTTTCAAAATCTGCAAGGAGCTGGCCAATCCTGGTGCAGTCTCTACCGCTCCTGCTCCTTCCCAGGCCCTCTCCAGGGCCTTGGGCTCTCATTTCACTACTAAAACTTAGGACATCCTGTCCACCCTGACTTCCTCTACCTCCTCTTCCTCCTCCTCTACCACTCCTGGCCGTCTGAGGCCATCTCGCCTCCTTCTTTCTCCTCCTTTCCCCTATTCACCACTGATGATGTTTCTAGACAAGTCCGATCTCTGAAAGTGTCATCAAAGCAGGTTCTTCCCTGCTCATACAGAACCATCAAGGACCACATCGACACCCTTTCTCCAGCCGATTTCTGCAATCACTCATTTGCCACTGGCACTTTCCCCTCCCCCTCAAACACTCTCTTGTGCACCCCCTTCTAAAGAAGCCCTCGGCCGATCCTTCCTCTCCGGCTTGCTATTGCCCGATCTCCAGCACTCTTGACCTGGACAAACTCTTGGAAAAACTGCCCATCTCCCAGCTTAATTTACATACTGAATCTGTTGGTTGCCAACATGACCACCAGTCTGGCTTCAGAGCTGCCAGAGCACAGAAACTGCTCTCTTGTACACCTGTGAAGACTTGCTCCACAATCTTGACTCTAATCTCCCTTCTGCCCTCATTTTCCTCGATCTATCCTCTGCTTTTGACACAGTCAACCATGCCATCCTGCTAAATCGCCTCCGTGACAACATTGGTGTTACTGATCAGGCCCTGGCCTGGTTGACCTCCTTTCTCACTGACCGACCCTCTCAGGTCTAACTGGGGAATTTCCTCTCTTCTATCTCTTTCTCTACTTGTGCTGTTCCGCAGGGGTCCAACCTCCCTCCGTGGCTCTTCAACCACTACCTGACACCTCTTCGCTACTTTCTGCTCCATTTTCAATGTTATGCGGATGGCACTCAGCTCTCTTTCAGGCTTCCCTCAGCCACCTCTGATTCTTCTCTCATACCACACAGACTGGCCGCATTTAAGGAATGGTGTGCTGCCAGTGATCTTTGCCTTAATTCCAGTAAAACTAAGCTCCTCTGCATTGGGACACCTGCTCCCTCCTATCCTTTATCTCTCTGGCCACCCACTCTGGGCCCTGTTCCTGCACTTTCTGCGAGCCTAAGAACCTTGCTGTCATGTTGGACTCCACCCTCTCCTTCTCTCCTCACATCTCTGACGTCTCTAAGAAGTCAAACTATCAGCTGAACCTCCTCAGAGGTAATCTTCCTTTTCTCACTTTCCACTTGAAGCTCTTCAGAGCTCTGGTCCGCTCTAGGCTAAATCTTCCTGCCTCTACTCTTCGACCATTACAACTTATCCAGAACAGGACTGCAAGACAGGTCCTTGCCCTGAAGCCCAGGTATCGCATCTCTCCATTATATTATATTATTCATAAGGCGCAACCAAAGCGGCCTGTGGGCATAAGGGCGCCGACAAAGAAATGGAAGCAAAAAACAGGAGAGAGAGGATACATTCTAGACGTTATCTGAAAAGCTGTTTCAAGCGAAACTCTCAGTATTTGCAACATTTTTGTATTATTGGAGCGGAGAGACCGAACTTCAGGTTTAGTTTTGAGTCTGCAAGCTATGTTTGCAGGGTAAAGCCCGGCCATCGATTAGTATGTAATGGTGAGTAGCCTAAACTCAATCCAAGAGGCAATAGGACGCCAGTGTAAACTTCTACGCACCTCAGATTCATGTGCAAGGTTCTGCATACCCATAATAGCTCTGATAGTACTATTCTGTACTACTTGCAGTTTACAAAGTTCTCTTTTTCCCACAGCCACCAAAAGGGAGCTACAGTGATCAACTTTTGATGAAATAATGGCTCGAGCTATTGTTTCACAGCCCTTTTGGGAGAGAAAGGGTTGAATTTGTGAGAGCAGACGTATTTAATAGGCTGAAGCCGACACCAGACTATCCACCTGAGCTGTCATGGTGAGTTAACTGCACTGCAATTGTTTTTCCCGTGCACCCATGCACTTTCTCCAAATATGCCTGCGGTCACCATGCAAATCCACACACTTACTTGGTGGTGCACACTCTTACACCACTAATATCATGGTTTAACTTATGACATGCCACATATGTCTCCCAAGATCCGGGTTCGTTTAGTAAATACTTTGATACTTACACACTTTGGCCGTCACACCCGCTACGCCACCGACATGGCCAATACAACACAAACACAACCACTGACACCCCCAAATGAAAAACACTCCCACCGCCACACCCACTGAGTCGCCCACAATGCAACGGGCTCATCCGCAGGAACACCCATACCACATGGTCAGGAAATGAAGAATGAAGCAGAAAACTCACTTACTCATGTACATTACATGCAGGACATCCAGACTCATACATTATGAAACAGAATGGCGGAACACACGCCAGATGCCACATGTATACCAAGACCACTCCGACTATGTCAACATAGCCAACACAATGCAAGATAGACACATCACCCACAGGACAAACAAATCACAATGCAATACATACACATCTAACACATACCAAGACACAAACATACCAAATGCACACAGCAACCTGAGATTCCATTTGACATCATCAATACCTGGCGGCTCCCCAATCAGCAAACAAGATGCACACTAGGAGAAAGATGCATCCCTTGTCACATGAAAGTCACAAAACCTGCACACACACCCAATCAATGCAGTACACCTGGAACACACCTAAAAACTTAATGATGCACATATCCCAATCAGAGTCGGACACCTCCACCAACACCATACACAATCAATAAATACCATCAGTCCCATGGCCCTGATCCCTGCATAGGTGTCAGGACTCAGGGCTGGCAAAGACGAGGAGTGTTTAGATATGCCTCTTAAGCTGGGAAGGTCTAGAAACTACAATTCCCAGCATTCTCTGGGTCTGCGTGTAGTTCAACACATGCGCGCTTGGCCAGCTGTCTGGGATTAAGGACAGCATATTAACTGGTAACGGCAGCGGGCAGGTGTGGCTTATTTTGATTCAACGTGGAGGCAGGCAGGCCGTGTGCGGAGAGGAGCGATGGAGAGCAGGACTGCATGAACTACAGATGGCCGCATTTTGGAAGGAGCAGGAGAGTGCAGATAAGGATCACGGCTTTACGGTCATTGCCTGGGAAGTCCCGTGCGGCTCCCCAGACCAAAGATAAGTATGGGGAAATGCACAGTGATTGCTTATATTGTTGGGAGTGATTTACAGCGGGTCACATTTCTTCTGGGAAGTCCCGAGGGGCTCCCAGACATAAGATAAGTAGCGGCGAACGTTTTTGGAATGTTGTGCTGAGAAAACACAGTGTATGCGCTCATGTACTGCTGCGTTCGGAAATCCAGGGTGTTCACTCATTTAGGGTTGTGCTGGGCAAACCTAGTGTGTATCAAGCAATAGTGAATCTGCATCTTTAATGGGTGTCTATGAGTAATGAACTATTTACTGACAAAAGACTCAATATGATACATGGACATTATGTTTACCAAGTTCACCAAATCTTCACTGGTGCAGTAAACTAGTGTAGGAGGGAAATCATTTATGTTATATATTGCTTTGCTGCCCGAAGGGTCATGTGTCTTGTCTGTCATGATGGGAAGTTTTCCTAATGTTTGTTTTCATCATGTTGCTTGCTTTTGTGTTTTCTTGTGAACCAACAGGGTTTAGTACATGTATTAAGGTGTACTAGGTAGGAAGTCAGGTTATATACGTGGACAGTGCTACATGCTGGACAGAGTAGGGTTCTTTCCTGGTGTTTCCCCTGTCCCATCCAAAGTATGAGTTCCAAACCCTTTTTCCGGTGTTCCTAAATTCCCTATCCTATTCACAACCTCTCCCTAACCCCTCTTCCCCCCATTGGCTGCCACATGCCGACCTGTTTTATATATCAGGCGTCTGTGCCAACCACGGTGGGAGGGTCGAGTTCATTCGACTTCCGTGGTTCGGGGGAGAGTGTCAATCTCTCTTCCTTTCCTTTAAAGTTTGATTGTGACATAATAAGCCACCCCCAGATTGGTATACTCACAACCACCCGAGCCAAATGGACACGACACCTCCACCTTTAGCCGACGTGCTAAAGGCACTACAAGATATCCAAATGGAATTGGCGCATGCTGGGCAGGAAGCTACCACTTTGAAAGCACAAGTACAAGGATTGGTGGCCCAAGGTACCCCTTTAGAGGGCCCTAGTACAGCCAATACTGGGAGCGTTTCCACTAGTAGAAATCCCACTGTCATTGTGCAACCTCCTAGCAACGTACCCCTGGCAGCACCAGACCGTTTTTCAGGGGTTCCTAGAAAATATATGACCTTTCTTACCCAATGTAGACTTCATTTTTTGTGCAAGCCTGCGGCATTCGAAACTATCCAAGCCAGAACTGCCTTTGTAATATCATATTTAACAGGCGATGCCGCAACATGGGCGATGCCTCTGGTACAGAAAGATGATCCTTTGTTATATAATTGGGATAATTTCTTATCAGAGTTTGGCAGACTGTTTGATAGACGGGAAGTCTCACTGGCACAAGACAAAGAGTTGTTAGGTTTAAGACAGGGGTCACGAGATCTGGTAACATATGTGACACAGTTTAATAGACTAGTGATTGAAACAGAATGGCCAGTGGCTAAACAGACCGTATTATTTTATCAAGGTTTACGGGAAGAACTAATAGATGCACTTGCGCAGGTAGAACCGCAACCAAGCACTTGTACGGCCATGATAGATCTGGCCCTTAGGCTGGATCACTGGATGAATGAGAGAAAAGGAGATAAAAAGAAACCAGAAACTGTCCCATTTGTGAGATTAGATAGGATTAAGGGAGGAAGGAGTAGTGAGGTAGAACCAATGCGGATTGGTAGTGTGAGAGGAGCATTATCAGAGGCAGAAAAAGAACAGAGGAAGCTTAACAAATTGTGTTTGGACTGTGGACAGGCAGGCCATTTTATACACACTTGTCCTAATACTCCACAGAGGATTATTGGAGGCGAACGGAGCAAAAAAGAGGCGGGAAAAGAAGTGGGCCGACCTTAGGGGGAACTCAGGTGACAGGCCCGAAGGAATTAAAGTTCCCTAAATTGGTGGCAAATACAGTTGGGAGTAAGACATCTCATTTGTATATATTAGTGACGTTATGTTGGGCAATATCCAAACAGACAGTACTGGCTATGATAGACTCAGGGGACACAGGTAATTTTGTGGACATTACATTGGCCAAACAATTGGGCCTTCCTTTACAAGACAAACAAAGAGTGGAAGGGGTGCAGTCGGTGGATGGGTCTCCTTTAGTGTCAGGGCCTATAAGACAACAAACACAAAAGTTGCGGATGACATTTACATCAGGTCACAATGAAGACATTATTTTTGATTTGATCGCCGCACCACAGTTTGGTTTGATTTTGGGAATGCTTTGCTTAGTGCAACACAATCCAAGGATTGATTGGGAAAAACGGACAGTAGAGTTTGATGAACAGAGGTGTAAAGAACACATGTTACCAGAAGTGGGACCCACGCCCTGGTTAGTTAAACAGGAAAACAGAGAGCAATTGGTGGGATCCGTGGAAGCAGAACTTCCCCTGCAATACGAGAGTTCACCAAGGTATTTGACAAAAGAGGGGCAGAACAATTACCTCCCCATCGACCTTATGATTGTGTCATTGAATTGGAGGAGGGGGCGAAGCTACCCTGCAGTAGAATCTATGCCCTTACAGAGACAGAAAATAAACACTTAAGAGAGTATTTGGATGACATGTTAGAGAAGGGGTTTATTAGACATTCCACGTCCCCGGTCTCTTCTCCTTTGTTTTTTGTTCCAAAAAAAGAGGGGACATTACGCACTTGTATTGACTATCGCGCATTGAACAAGGTAACCATTAAGAATAGGTTTCCATTGCCTCTAATTTCAGTGTTACTGGATCAGGTGCGGGCGGCAAAAATGTACACTAAATTGGATTTAAGAGGAGCATACCGCTTGATAAGAGTAAAAGAGGGGGATGAGTGGAAAACGGCATTTCGGACAAAATTTGGATTATTCGAATACTTGGTTATGCCATTTGGATTATGCAATGCTCCTGCGGCATTTCAATTCTTTATGCAAAAAGTGTTGAGGGACTTTATTGATGTATTTGTTATAGTGTACATTGATGATATTGTGATTTATTCAGTGTCAGGGGAACAGCATGTTCAACATGTGAGGGCAGTGCTTTAGAGGCTGCAGGAGTATCAGCTTTGTGTAAAACTGGAGAAATGTGCTTTTCACACTAGGCAAGGGGAATTTCTGGGGTTCATACTAACTCCAGAGGGTGTAATGATGGATGCCAAGAAGGTACAGGCTGTGACAGATTGGCCATCACCACAATGCATCAAGGACATCCAATCATTTTTAGGATTTGCAAATTTCTATCAGCATTTTATTAGTAATTTCTCAGCACTAGTAACGCCGATTACTCGACTTCTCAAGAAAGCAACACCATTCATTTGGGGTCCTGAAGCAGAAAGGGCTTTTCAGGAATTAAAGATCGCTTTTACTACTGCACCTGTGTTTAAACACCCAGACTCAAATGAAGCTTTTCAAGTGGTAAACGTAATGTCCATGTATCATATTGAGTCTTTTGTTTATTCCTCATGCAATTTTCACATTGTAATAAATATTTGCCCACATCCTGCCTCATAATAGGCCACCAAAAGTATTTTTCCAACATGGTTTGCATTTTCCTTTGACCAGCGTGTCCCGCTAATGGAGAATTATGGCACCAATATAGGGCTTTTCCATGTATTTCCTTCGTAGGTAAAAACAATCAATCTTGATGGTACGGCAACCCCTGCCTCACCTTCCTTGCCGGATGACTGGCCTGCCACTTATGGATTTGCCAGGGGGGGAAGAGCCTTCTTGACTTCATCAATTACATTTTTTGTAATAGCTCCAATGACTTTTTCTGGAGGAATAATTGCTCTTACTGCACTCACCACACTCTCCAAATTTTGCTGCCTAGACAATGCGTCTGCCTTGCCATTATTCTTTCCTGGTCTGAATGTTACCACAACATTGAATTCATTAAAGTATTGAGACCAGTGTAATTGCCTGGGACTAAGTTTATGAGCAGTCTTAAAGTATTGCAAGTTCTTGGGATCCGTTACCACCACCACCTGATGCTTAGCCCCCAATAGGTAATGCCTCCATTCTAAAAAGGCTGATCGGATAGCCAGCAATTCCTTGTCCGTGATAGAATAATTCTGTTCACACCCTGATAGTTTTCTAGAATAGAAGGCCACTGGGTGCCATACCCCCTCCTTATCCTTCTGTGACAAAATCACCCCTATCGACAGATTATTAGCATCTGTGGCAGCCAATGGGGGGAAGAGTGGTTAGGGAGAGGTTGTGGATAGGATGGGGAATTTAGGAACACCGGAAAAAGGGTAAGGAACTCCTACTTTGGATGGGACAGGGGAAACACCAGGAAAGAACCCTACTCTGTCCAGCATGTAACACTGTCCACGTATATAACCTGACTTCCTACCTAGTACTCCTTAATACATGTACTAACCCCTGTTGGTTCACAAGAAAACACATAAGCAAGCAACATGATGAAAACAAACATTAGGAAAACTTCCCAGCATGATAGACAAGACACATGACCCTTTCGGGCAGCAAAGCAACATATAACATAAATGATTTCCCTCCTACACTAGTTTACTGCACCAGTGAAGATTTGGTGAACTTGGTAAACGTAATGTCCATGTATCATATTGAGTCTTTTGTCAGTAAATAGTTCATTACTCATAGACATCCATTAAAGATGCAGATTCACTATTGCTTGATACACACTGGGTTTGCCCAGCACAACCGTAAATGAGTGAACACCCTGGATTTCCCAACGCAGCAGTACATGAGCGCATACACTGTGTTTTCTCAGCACAACATTCCAAAAACGTTTGCCGCTACTTATCTTATGTCTGGGAGCCCCTCGGGACTTCCGAGATGAAAAGTGACCCGCTGTAAATCACTCCCAACAATGTTAGCAATCACTGTGCATTTCCCCGTACTTATCTTTGGTCTGGGGAGCCCCACGGGACTTCCCAGACAATGACCGTAAAGCTGTGATCCTTATCTGCACTCTCCTGCTCCTTCCGAAATGCGGCCGTCTGTAGTTCATGCAGTCCTGCTCTCCAGCGCTCCTCTCCGCGCGCGGCCTTCCTGCCTCCACGCTGAATCAGAATAAGCCACACCTGCACACTGCCGTTATCAGTTAATATGCTGTCCTTAATCCCAGACAGCTGGCCAAGCGCGCGCATGTTGAACTACACACAGCCCCAGAGAATGCTGGGAATTGTAGTTTCTAGACCTTCCCAGCTTAAGAGGCATATCTAAACACTCCTCGTCTTTGCCAGCCCTGAGTCCTGACATTACCTCCCCTTCCAGGGCTCCTCCCAGGACCTAGTTTACCCAGATGTCGTACATGAAATTGTTTAACCAACCTGGGAGCATGGACATCTCGTGCTGGTTCCCAAGAACAATCCTCAGGCCCATAACCTTCCCATTGCACCAAATACCATAATTGTTGAGATCTTCTTCTGGAATCCACAATGCGCTTTACTTCATATTCCGTTTGTCCTTCTCTCACTATGTGTAACGCTCACCTGATTCTCGCAGAGGCGCCGGTCTTGACTGGGCGACTACCGTATCTTCAAAGGTGATGTGTAGCACCCGGTTGGCTCTTTGGGCTGGACCTCTGTGCACTGTATGCCTGACGTGTAGAGTAAGATGTCTGCAGATAGAAAATATGGGGTTAATGAACTGGGGTTATTGGGGTGTCCCTATCTCTTTCCTCTTCTCCTCTCCTGTAGACCCCCAAAGGTTAACGCTCTCACCTTAGGTAAGTGAATGCCGAGCTCTCCATCTGCCTCGGGGCAGGGTGCTGTAACCAGTTTCTTCACTGGATAGGTAGCGCAGGCCTCTTGACTTCAGAGGACTGCTGTCCGTCGTTTACTGCACGAACGGTAAGTTTCGAGTCATTCAAATGTCTTTAAAGTCTTTAGTAATGATGTCTCTTGTTTTGCAGGGTTCCGGCGATGGCGGATGACGGGCTGAAGTGAGTTGAAGATGGAGCCTGTGTGATGAATAGAAGCGCCTGGAAGCACGTAAGTAAGCGCTTGTTGCCTGCTTCACTATGCGCTCTAACTGTCTTTTTATTTTGCAGGTACGAGTTCGGAGCGGCTCCAGGGTGCTGGAATACCCACTGGATTAGATGTGGAAAGGAGTAATGGCACGTGAGTATTAAAGTTCCCCAATGTCTTTAAACGCACCTTGTTTTGTCTTTCAGATGCGGGATGCAGCGCCGAAGGCCTCCGGAGCGTGCAAAGAGTTGGTAAACTTTTGTCTTTCAGATGCCGGAATGCTAACCTGTTCTTTCTTGTCTTTATAGGTGTTGCTGAAGACTGGATTCAGGATGGTAAGCCTTTGCCTTTCAGATGCCGGAATGCTAACCTGTTCTTTCTTGTCTTTATAGGTGTTGCTGAAGACTGGATTCAGGATGGTAAGCCTTTTTCCTTAGGCCCAGGACCGGATGCAGAAGACACGATGAGCGTTCTGCTGCAGAGGTTGCAGAATAACGCAAAGCAAGATTCATCCACCGGGTGTGGTTTAAATAGCCTCCTGTAGTGCTTAGGTGTCTCCTTCCAAAGCCACGCCTAAGTAAGAAAAGAGTTCCTGGTAAGAAAAGAGTTCCTGCCTTCCAGAAGAGTTCCAGTGTTCTGAATCTAGGGAGTGGCTCCAGCCCCACCCAACAGGAAAAGTAGTTCCAAACAGAAGAGGATCAGAGGCTCAACTGGCAGGCAAGTAAGCAGCATGGTCTGCTGAAGGTAAGTCCACCCAAGCATTATGAGCCCGGCGCTTCCAGCGCTGGGACTGGGCATATTTATGAGCCTGGTGCCACTGGCGCCAGGACTGGGTCCAAAAGGTCCCAATTGGGACTGGTTGGCACTCGGAACCTGGGTTATGGATCTGCTTCCAAGGGAGTTGGGAAAACCCTGACCTTTTGGAAGCAGAGATCATGACAGTACCCCCCCTCAAGGCCCCTCCCAAACCGGGCTTCTCCGGGGGTTTTGGCTTGTCAGGAAATGTTCGGTGAAATCTTTTGATTAGGCGAGGAGCGTGGACATATTCAGCAGGTTCCCAGGATCTCTCTTGGGGGCCGTAGCCTTTCCAGTCAATTAGGTAGAATAGTTTAGATTTGGAGATCTTGGAGTCCAGAATGCTTTTGACTTCAAACTCGAGTTGTCCATCCACTAGGATAGGTTTTGGAGATTTGGTTAGTCGGGTTTGAGGTTGCACGGGTTTTAATAGAGAGACGTGGAAGACCGGATGTATCTTCATGTGCGGGGGCAAGTCCAACTTGACCGCTACTGGGTTTACTATGGTAGTGATGGAATAGGGACCAAGGTATCTTGGGTTGAATGTGCGTGGCCCTTTTAGAGATAGATATTTGGTGGATAACCAGACTTGATCCCCTACTTGATAGTGAGGGGCTTCCTTCCGATGTTGATCTGCTCCTTTCTTGTATTGTTCTTTAGCCCTTTGAAGGTGAGAAACAGCTTCCTTAAAGGCTTGGGTGATTGTAGAATGCAGGTAGTCTACTGCTGGTGTTTCAAGATCTTGGAGGGGATCCAACTCCGAGGTTCGAGGGTGACTGCCGTACAAAAAAAAAAACTCGGGTTTTCCCAGTTCCCGAATGGACAGAGTTATTGTAGGCATACTCGGCTATCCAAAGGATATCTTTCCAAGTTTTTTCAGTTTGTTGCAGCATGCAGCGTAAATACTGTTCCAGAGTTTGATTGGTCCTCTCGATTTGTCCGTCGGTCTGAGGGTGGTGACTGGTCGATAGTCTCACATCAATTTGAGCCGACCGACAGCAACTTCGCCAAAAATGAGAAATAAATTGACTACCTCGATCCGAAATTAGAACCGAAGGAAAACCGTGCAGTCGGACGATGTTTTCGAGAAATTCTCGGGCCAGAGTTGCTGCTGTTGGCAAGCCTTTGAGCGGAATGAAATGCGCCATCTTGGAGAATAAGTCCACGATTACTAGAATCGTATTGTATCCGGAGCATGGAGGTAGATCGGTGATGAAGTCCATAGAAAGCGTATGCCAAGGGCGAGGTGGGATGTCAATAGGGCGTAAGAGGCCTGCTGGTCTTTCCTTTTGACTCTTGTTTTGGGCGCATACTCCACAGGACATTATAAAGTCTCTGATATCTTTTTTCCAAGACGGCCACCAGAAGTAGCGCTTGATCTTTTCTGAGGTCTTGGCTATACCGGGATGACCTTCCATTAAAGAGTCGTGATAACAAGAGATTACTTTTTTCTGTAAATCTGTGCTGGGTAGGTATAATCGTTCTTGGAAATACAATAAGTTGTCCTTTACTGCAAAGTCCTTTCCCTGCAGATGCCAATTCTGTATGTCTGCTGGAGTTACAAGTTGCCTGGCTTTATCCTTAACTTCCTCTA
The DNA here is from genome assembly GCF_040938575.1 of Ambystoma mexicanum. Lineage (NCBI taxonomy): Eukaryota > Metazoa > Chordata > Amphibia > Caudata > Ambystomatidae > Ambystoma > Ambystoma mexicanum. The sequence goes on from NC_090937.1 coordinate 157,736,881, forward strand.
TGGATTCTGTGGCGATTACACCCAGAATTCTTTGTTCGGGAATGATTGGTACAGGTTTAGGGTTGACCAAGTGTTCTTCCACTCCCATCCGAGAAAGGGCATCGGCTTTACCGTTCTTTGTACCAGGTCGATAGGTAATTATGAAGTCAAACTCGGCAAAGAATAATGCCCAACGGAGTTGTCTAGAGGATTGGGCTTTTGCGGTCTTCAACTATTGCGGGTTTCGGTGATCCGTAATCACAGTAACGGTGTGTCGGGCCCCCAGCAGATAATGCCGCCAAGCCTTAAAGGCAGACTTGATAGCCAGAAGTTCCTTGTCAGTAATCGTGTAATTGATTTCAGGAGGCGAGAATTTGCGGGACCAAAATGCCACGGGATGCAACTGATTGATAAATACTGCAAACCTCTTTGGGTCACCAGAAAATCGTTCGGGCGGAGCCAGAGGTACATTCCCAGGTAGGTTGATCTGCACTGGATTCATAGAGGATGTTGAAGGAAGATTTGCCCCTGATGCGGGTAACAGGGTCTGTCCGGCTTGTGACTGTAGCACTTGTCTAGCAAGATTGTATGTTCTCTCCTTGGAAATAATTAGTTCCCTTCTTAGAGCATTCGTTTCCTGACGAGCTGCATGCACTTCTGCCCTTAGTTCCCCAAGTAACCAGGCTAGGGGGTCAGTATCCAAGGTTTCCATAGCGCCTGGGCGAGAGTTTTGCGGTAGGCTTTGCGTTCTGTAACGCTCACCTGATTCTCGCAGAGGCGCCGGTCTTGACTGGGCGACTACCGTATCTTCAAAGGTGATGTGTAGCACCCGGTTGGCTCTTTGGGCTGGACCTCTGTGCACTGTATGCCTGACGTGTAGAGTAAGATGTCTGCAGATAGAAAATATGGGGTTAATGAACTGGGGTTATTGGGGTGTCCCTATCTCTTTCCTCTTCTCCTCTCATGTAGACCCCCAAAGGTTAACGCTCTCACCTTAGGTAAGTGAATGCCGAGCTCTCCATCTGCCTCGGGGCAGGGTGCTGTAACCAGTTTCTTCACTGGATAGGTAGCGCAGGCCTCTTGACTTCAGAGGACTGCTGTCCGTCGTTTACTGCACGAACGGTAAGTTTCGAGTCATTCAAATGTCTTTAAAGTCTTTAGTAATGATGTCTCTTGTTTTGCAGGGTTCCGGCGATGGCGGATGACGGGCTGAAGTGAGTTGAAGATGGAGCCTGTGTGATGAATAGAAGCGCCTGGAAGCACGTAAGTAAGCGCTTGTTGCCTGCTTCACTATGCGCTCTAACTGTCTTTTTATTTTGCAGGTACGAGTTCGGAGCGGCTGCAGGGTGCTGGAATACCCACTGGATTAGATGTGGAAAGGAGTAATGGCACGTGAGTATTAAAGTTCCCCAATGTCTTTAAACGCACCTTGTTTTGTCTTTCAGATGCGGGATGCAGCGCCGAAGGCCTCCGGAGCGTGCAAAGAGTTGGTAAACTTTTGTCTTTCAGATGCCGGAATGCTAACCTGTTCTTTCTTGTCTTTATAGGTGTTGCTGAAGACTGGATTCAGGATGGTAAGCCTTTGCCTTTCAGATGCCGGAATGCTAACCTGTTCTTTCTTGTCTTTATAGGTGTTGCTGAAGACTGGATTCAGGATGGTAAGCCTTTTTCCTTAGGCCCAGGACCGGATGCAGAAGACACGATGAGCGTTCTGCTGCAGAGGTTGCAGAATAACGCAAAGCAAGATTCATCCACCGGGTGTGGTTTAAATAGCCTCCTGTAGTGCTTAGGTGTCTCCTTCCAAAGCCACGCCTAAGTAAGAAAAGAGTTCCTGGTAAGAAAAGAGTTCCTGCCTTCCAGAAGAGTTCCAGTGTTCTGAATCTAGGGAGTGGCTCCAGCCCCACCCAACAGGAAAAGTAGTTCCAAACAGAAGAGGATCAGAGGCTCAACTGGCAGGCAAGTAAGCAGCATGGTCTGCTGAAGGTAAGTCCACCCAAGCATTATGAGCCCGGCGCTTCCAGCGCTGGGACTGGGCATATTTATGAGCCTGGTGCCACTGGCGCCAGGACTGGGTCCAAAAGGTCCCAATTGGGACTGGTTGGCACTCGGAACCTGGGTTATGGATCTGCTTCCAAGGGAGTTGGGAAAACCCTGACCTTTTGGAAGCAGAGATCATGACACTATGGCTGGAGGTTTTTTTGTCGTCGTTCCAGGAGCTGCAGGTTTAAGCAAAGACACATGGAACACCGGGTGTATAGGTAGAGTCTTTGGCAAACGCAATTTCATAGCTGTAGATGACACACATGTAACGATTTCATAAGGTCCAATAATTCTAGGCATACATTTACGAGATCCTACTATAGATAGATTCTTGGTTGATAACCAAACTCTGTCTCCTGCCTTATAGCGAGGACTCTCCTGTCTGTGTTTGTCAGTGTGTCTTTTATAGGTTTCCTTAGCCTGTTCCAAATGCATGCGCGCTTTCTGTATGATCTTAAGAAGCAACTGTTTACATCCTTGTAAAACTGGTATATTCTCTACTTCAGGTAAATGTTCTGGTATCATGTTTTGCTCATGTCCAAATAAACATTCATTGGGGGACATACCCAAGGAAGTGTGCAGCGTGTTGTTATAAGTAAACTCTGCCAACCATAATGCAGACTCTCGGCCATCCCCTAAATAGGCCCAGAAGTATTGTTCGAGTGTTTGATTTACTCGTTCTGTCTGCCCATCGGTTTGAGGATGGTAACTGGTAGATAAGGCACAGTTGATTCCCAACATGCGACAGAAAGCTCGCCAAAACTTTGATGTAAACTGTGGACCTCTGTCCGAGACAAAACTCTTGGGCAACCCATGTAATCTAACGACATGTTGAAGGAACAACTCCGCTAACTTGCCTGCTCCAGGTATTCCTTCACAAGGAATGAAATGAGCTTGCTTGGACAGAAAATCCACCACAACCCAAATGGTGTCAAACTGCTTATCAGGTGGAAGGTCTGTAATAAAATCCATTGATATGTGTGTCCATACTTTCTCAGGTGTGGGTAATGGTTGTAATAACCCTCTCTTTTTTACGTGATCTGCTTTATTCCTCATGCAATTTTCACATTGTAATAAATATTTGCCCACATCCTGCCTCATAATAGGCCCCCGAAAGTATTTTTCCAACATGGTTTGCATTTTCCTTTGACCAGCGTGTCCCGATAATGGAGAATTATGGCACCAATATAGGGCTTTTCCATGTATTTCCTTAGTAGGTAAAAACAATCGATCTTGATGGTACGGCAACCCCTGCCTCACCTTCCTTGCCGGATGACTGGCCTGCCACTTATGGATTTGCCGGGATGGGAAGAGCCTTCTTGACTTCATCAATTACATTTTTTGTAATAGCTCCAATGACTTTTTCTGGAGGAATAATTGCTCTTACTTCACTCACCACACTCTCCAAATTTTGCTGCCTAAATATACGTATATAACAGACTTCCTACCTAGTACTCCTTAATAAGTGTACTAACCCTTGTTGGTTCACAAGAAAACACATAAGCAAGCAACATGATGAAAACAAACATTAGGAAAACTTCCCATCATGATAGACAAGACACATGACCCTTCGGGCAGCAAAGCAACATATAACATAAATGATTTCCCTCCTACACTAGTTTACTGCACCAGTGAAGATTTGGTGAACTTGGTAAACGGAATGTCCATGTATCATATTATCACACGTGGCGACCTGTTTTATATCTCAGGCATCTGTGCCAACCACGGTGGGAGGGTCGAGTTCATTCGGCTTCCGTGGTTCGGGGGAGAGTGTCAATCTCTCTTCCTTTCCTTCAAAGTGTGATTGTGACAATAGGTCATGATGTCCAGCAAGATGAATGCTGCAAAGGAGTTCCGACGCAAGATGAACTTCACCAAAGGTGAGGTGGACCTGATGGTAAAGTCCATGTACAGCCAGCTGACCTGTAGCTCGGGATGCCTGGACATCGCACCACACAAAGCCAGCAACACTCATACTGGCTCAGGTCACACAGATGAAGTCAGCGCCATGGGCATCGAGCAACGCACATGGCAGGAAATAAAAGAGAAGTGGTTGGATGAGAAGCGCAGGATCAAACTGAGGTACACTCAGTTCAATGTGGCCCAAGCTCTCGGAGGAGAACTACCATGCCCTGAGTTGCGACTGATGCTGTGGGAAGAGAAGACCCTGAGCCTGGTCCCAGATGAGGTGTAGACTGGCCTACAAGGCACAGTGACAGGCACAGACTACCATGGTGAGCACATCACCTTTGTACACCCACCCACATTTGTGTCTCAGACACCCACGCAGCACTTTCACAATCAATACATCTTCCACAAAGGTAACACAACATGTGCACACACAGTTCATGATCCATATTCATTGATGGTCCACCACATTGGCCGACTGCACAGCGGTCATGCCATAGTGTACACACTTCATACGGTCCTGGAGGCACTTGTCCACAGAACACACACATTTACAAGCCACTCGGTAGACACCACCACCACTGACACATGCATCCCAGACCCCAGAGGAAACACACACACCTCAGTGACATTGAAACCTCACCTACAAACAAAGTGAGCATTCCAAAACACCATATATACCACTTGTGCACTGCCAACAGACAACATATTCCACAACACCCCTGCATGAGCACCAACACAACCAACAACAGTTGCACGTCAAGGCACATGGACACAGGGGACACAACTGCCACATGCAATGCAACATCACCTGCAGAAGTAGCCATGCAAATATTCATCGGGCTGCCCCATACCGACCCACACAAACACCTGACCCATTGTCACCTTGTGCAGACATGAACCACTCATCGCCAATAGCAACAGGAATATGTCTACGTGGGTCAACGGTGCAATGGGAAGATGCGTGAGGGCCACATGCATGACAATATACAGCAACATGTGGCCACAGTAATGTCATTCATGTGCACAAATCTTTTCTATGCCAGGGACTGACATGTCTCCTTTCTTTTAACTTCGCATCCGTGACAATTTAGGAAGGGGCCCCTGCAGAACAATCTGACAGCAGTGAGGAGGGAGAGCAAGACCTGACTGTCTGGAGTGAACCCACTGAGGAGACCCAGGAGGAAGAGGACTTGGGGGACCACATCTACCTCACACAGGAGGAGTGCCATGCAGAATCGCAAGTAGCAGACATGTGCATGGGTCTCTGAATCTCTCTGCCTGCAGTGGAGGCAACACCAGAGGTGCTGGCAGAGGAGACCCAAGATGGTGGATAGTGCCATGCAGGCCACTGGCACCTCACCTCATCTGCCACAACTTGCACACAGGCCAACCGCTCGCCAGAGAGGCACTAAGCCTAGAGGCAGCCAGGCCATTTGGCTCTCCAGCATCACAGGCTGAGCCACAGGGCAAAAGGTAACATGGAAGGCCCAAGAAGCAACCCCTGTCTCCCACCTTGAATTCACCTCATTCCTCCGATCCGTACACCCCCTTCCCGCACCCTGCCACACATGCCATCAAATCCTGAAACCCCCCCCTGGAGCACAGCACCATCACATACACCCCTGCACATCCCCTACTGCCCCTTGTACAGCACCACATACTTGCACCTTATAAATGTATGCAGAGCACTGTGAGGAACTCATGGTGACAACAAGTAAGACAGACAAAAGTGATCACAGTTCAAGGCTCTTTATTGGACAAGGAATTATGTATGTGGGTTGGAAAAATGCCTATTCTAAACCTAAATCTGGGATTGGAGCAAGCGTCAACCATCAAATGAAAAATAAGGCAGTCCTTTTGGCGTTTTATCAAATAAAAGGGCCTATACTAAAAAACCTGTTGCCAAACCTTGCCACTAATACAAAAAAACGGTGTGAGATAGTTCTCAAGAAAAGAAGGAAGTGTTCTCAAATAATATGTCAGGATGTGGTAGACTGGGTCTCCCTTACCCACATTTTGTGCACAGGGTAAAATGGGAGGTTGGAGCACAGTATGGTCTCAGGCTTCTCCAGCATGCAACAGCAGATCTAATGGCAGCTCTCAGGACACCCTCTCAAGCTTTCAGCTATCAGGGTCGTCAATGGCCAAGTCTTGTTCCATTTGAAAGTCTCTTGCCTTCTGGGACCTGACGTGTTCAAATAACAAAACAAAAGTTCTTTTAACAAATGAAAGTTAGTTTTCCATCTTCGCTGGATGATGGGTTCACCCCTGGGTCCCCCTCTTCTGGGCACTGACCTTTCTCAATTGTTTACCGCAGTTTCACATAGGGTGAAGGCTTCAGGCCTGGGTCCCCCTCTTCTGGGCGCTGACCCTTCTCGATTAGTTACCACAGTTTCACATAGGGTGATGGCTTTGCCCCTGGGCGCTGACCCTTCTTACATGTATTATTCCACAATATATATGACAGTTCTTTTTTAATGAACTTTCACCCCTGGGTCTCCTTCAGTCGGGTTCGAACCCCTCTTGACTGCCAATATTTGGGTCGGGACGTCACCCCTGGATCTCCCTCGGTCGGGCTTGGATCCCTCCTTACGGCCAATATTTGGGTGACTGCTTAGCGGTACCGTTATTTGCCCTGAAGTCCCTTAGCGGGTCCCTTCCTTAACGTGTGGTCTGGCCACAAGTTAAGGACGGGACCCACCGTGGGACCTCGTAGTATGGGGCTAAGGGATTACCGGCACCGGTGCCCTTACCGGTGCCGGTAATCCCTTAGCGCCATCCGTGTAATGAGGCCCATGGACTCCTTATGTATGGATGAAAGTTGTTACTGTGTAAGTGGACACTTGGGTTGAGACACATTGTGAACACGTTGCCACATCCATGCAGTGCATTGCACATATGACCTCACTACAAACATCCACCTGCACAAAGGCAATGGGCCATCTACCACTCAGATGTTCCAGCAATTGGCATGCGTTCATTGATGAGATGCACACATCAATTCAGTATCATTGAATGCTGAGCAAAATTGCAATCCAATCCCCATGTGTTTTAACATTAGTATACCGTGCACCCACATACACACACATAGACTGTACAACCTCAATGTCACACCCAGGAGTGTCCGACCAACGTCCCTGTTCACCTCAAACGGCATTTCCACTTGAAAGTCAGCACATCATACAGTTGACAGTCACATTTCACATGTGCCACACACACCGGTTACAGAACCATGATGTGGGGGCAGACATGGAGATGCAGCTCATGCCATATATAATATGCACACAACCAACACATATAAAGGCGAAGTCACGCAGACATATTTCGCATCTAGAAATACTTGTGTACAGGTGGGTTATAAATGACTATCATATTATATCATATCATGCCTACAAAGATAGCGCTACAAGGTGCGCAGACCGGACACACAGACATTCAGCTGTCCAGGCCTCAGCAAACACCCCAACACCTGCTGGCACTCAATGGAAATGTCATTATTCCGAACATACATCAGCCTATCTGTGTCATATATATATCATGCACATGGTATTTGCAGTCAAAGCCAACACACTCTGCCACTTCTAACAGTCAGCCCTGTGGATGTATGTGATGCCAATCATGGCAGGTATACACACCAGTGGACCATGTCTGATGCATGACACTCGTCAGGGACAGGTGGCACTTGTAGTCCCCACTCGTAGGCACCCATTGCACATGCCGATACATGCGAGGTACAGCGTATTACACAGGTGCTCCTGTATGTACACCACATCACATCCTTGGCTGACAGGGTCAAGCTGTCCACAGCGCACAGCTTGCCAAGTAAATGGTACCGCCTGTCTGTTCAATGTGTGCAACATCAACCGCTGCCTCCTATTAGAGGCAGGACATACAGCTGGGACACAGACATGCCAACGCGTGCCCTTGTGCATCTGCCTGTGTATGTGTGTCTATGCCACTGTCTTTGCCTGGGAGAGTCAAGGCTCCCTGCATCCACCATTCCCGCTACAAATCTGTAAGCCACGAAAGCACCCAGCCAGATGTGGATTGACCCAAAACACATTGCGTAACCTTCTGCTTAGCCTGGTCCCATGGCAGCACAAAGTGTGCCTAGCAACTTTAGGCCTCCCTCATCACATAAAGGACGCCTGTGCCAGTACACGTTGTTGACAGATGACATGGGAGGGAGCAGGAAACACCATGAAGACAGCGATGCCACATACGCACATGAGGTCTGTGCAGGAGGGTCATGATGAGCAGGGGTAGGCAGGCAACCGCTGAGGACGCTGGCGCCTCAACCACCACAGTTGTCCAAGAGTAGGGTGCACCATGGGCTAGCAGAATGCTACCAGGACCAACGATGTATCCCGCAGACCACACAGTCCCCACTACCCATGTCGTGGACATTGCAGTCAGTCCAACACATGACCTCTCTGGAGTCCGGATGAGGAGCAGGGGAGGATGGGGACCTCCACCCACATGGGACTTGTGGAGAATCCCAGTAGGTTGGGAGCCCCTCCCTCACCTCCTGCCATGACTGCTCCCACCATGCAGCCAGCACCTCCTGCCCTGACCCCAGCAACACTGCAAGATCACTGGTCACCTTCCGGGGATGATGACTCCTCTCTATCTCCAGGGATGCGAAACCCCAACTTTACCCAGCAGAAGGTGAAATTCCTGGGAGTAGAGATGCTCAGCAAGTATGTGCACCGTACTGTCCGCAGCTCGCTGCACAACGATATAGCAGCACAGGCCAAGTCCTAGGCCAAGATAGCAAAGAGGTGAAGAAGCACTGGGACGACCTCAGGCAGGTCACTAGCATCAAGCACTGAAGCAGCTGGAGGTGAGCTCATGCTGCGTGATCACACCATCCCCTGGAACTTCGAGTCCTATGCCAGATTTGCCCTGGGGACTACCAGAGGTTCTCGTGCATCTACAGGCCCCGTAGTTGTTCTCTGCCTTATGTGTCACTACGGCCTGTCGATAATGATCATGACATGCCTATCATTCCCGGGTGTGTGTGCCACATGCATGTTCTCACAAAACCCAACACAAGATAGTGTTGTCTCGTAATCCCCATGTGCCAATGTGTCTCATGTCTGTTGCCCATGTAGACGTCCTGTGTGCACCACATGTGTGTGCTGTATGCTCCTTGGTGCATTCATTGCCTCATGTGGACCTTTCACTATTGAAGCCTCCATTGCCAGTGACCCCATGTCTCAGGGTGGTGCCTGTGTATCAGAGCTACGACCCACCCACAGGACACACACAAATAGGAGGATGACAGAGGTGGAGATGTTAGAGGTGGAGACCCAAGTGTGGAATGAAAAGGCACAGTAGCAGTAGCAGTCATGGTATGTAGAGCCATTTAGTCCCATAGGGCCTATGGTAGTTCCATTTGATGCGGCCCGTGTGCCACCTCCTGCTCCACCTGTTTCCCCACCCCTCATCCTTGTGTCCCCCACCCATCTCTCTGAGGCCAGCTTCCCATTCTGGACTGTCTTACACCTTTGATCTCCTGAGAGACCTGCCTCCCTTTCGGAGAATGGGCCAGCAGGTGTGCGTAGGGAGTGTACCACTCCTGTCGCCCTGCATGGGGCATGTCTCTGTACTGCGACACCTGTAGGTGTGGACACAGTCTCCGTCCCAGTGGCCGCTGCCACTTCACCTTCAGGGGACCAACTGCATGTCACCATGGCTCAGGTCCCCATGACTGGAGGTACCAGTGCCGACTTCTACCCACACTTGCTGGAGGTCCTGCATGAGGTGGCAAGGAAGGTGAGGGAATCAGGGGGAGAGACAGTTGCAGGAACAGAGGGCTTTGAGAGAAGAGGTTGCAGGGCTGAGGGCTGAGGCCGAATTCCAGGCAGACAGAGGGGAATTGAGGACAAACAAGGATGCTGTCTGTGTCATCCAACAACATCTATCGTTGACACAGACAGCTCCTTCGTCTCATAGGTGTCCTGCACTCTCAGCCAATACGACTCCTCCTAGGCCCAGGGATAGCCAGCGCGGACACGCAGCAGGCCCTTCCTTCTTATTTCCCTCCATCTCACCAAGCCAGTGGCCCCTGCATGGTGACGTGAAGGAAGATGAGGTGTAGGTGGTAGTCGTGGGGGACAGCGATTTAGAGGGGTCAGATGGAGACCTGTGATTTAATTTGTTTTTTCACTCTCCCTGCACAGTGTGTTTTGTATATTGATTATTTTTCTTCATGTTTCTGTTGCCCACTTGTACCACTGACTCCCTCTCTGGGCTATACCTTCACTCTGTGTGTTTCATTTACCTGCTCTCAGCCTTACATACATTTATTCCCTGGCGATGTTCGTGTGCACCCTTTTCCCCATTGATTTCCACACCGTGATTTATTTTTTAATATTATTCTTTCGTGTGCCATCCATGACTCCTGTACATTTTGTCATTTGTGTGTTTTTGTGGCCATGTCGGCTGTGGAGGATGGAAGGATGTGGTGCATGGCCCTGCACATGGTTAAGGCAGGTGTGTTATGTGGAATGGTAGTGTCTGTGTGATGGTGTCATAATGCACATGTGACTCCCCAGGTATGTCAGGTGAGTAGTCCTGCAACTAAGGCAGTTTTCCACTCCATTGAGCATATGAATGACAGGTCATGCAGCTGCTGGAAGTGGAATTTGCAGCCATGGAGGTGGTCTGCCCATGAATGGGTGTATACATCGGGTCAACATCATCTTGCACCAAATCCATGCATGGGTGAATCAGCAGCAATGGCAGGTTTCCACATGGCTGGGTCATGTTGCATGGTATTATAAATACAGTGGATGAGGGTTGTGTGGGCATGAAGTTGTTAGGCGCTATGCATTCCTGTGCATATCTGCCATGGGCTGCCTACATCCCGGGGGAACACATTGACTTTGGACTTGCCTGCTATGTCGATAAGGTGAATGAGGCCTTGTTCAAGGCAGCCTTGTCGGTTGAAAGGCTCTTCTGCAACTGTGAAGGACACACAGTTTATTGCAACCTACCTCAACTGATTAGTGTAGTGGGAGTCGTACATACAATGGCTGATTATAATTTGTGTGAAGGGTCATAAGTGCTTCTATGGATGACTATGGGCACCCTGTTCTGTCCTTCTAGTATTTTGCACAGAGAGGTTCTGAAAGGGGTATTCATTGGACACCAGGCTTTTCCGCTCCAGGATACATTCAGAGTACAGGTGGGTACATTGCGAATGTGCGAGAACCTGTGTGCCCCACGATTACCAACTGTGTGCATTGTGAGACCTTGCATGAACATATGCCTGTATGTGTTGTAGGGCCATTGTCGAACCCATTCATAGGGCAGGGATTTCATCACAAGTCTATCATTCGGGACCTCTACATCTGATGTAAGAACACTTCTTTACTGGCATGGCTCCATGCATGTGCCTTGCTGCAAGCTGTGGGAAGGTTTGGGATCTCATATACTATTTTGGCTTCTGACTGTGCCTTCCCTCTCCTTGTCCCTAGATACATTGTTGCTGTCTGTCGCTGTTGCAGTATATTTGTCCCAAATAATGGATTTTTCAGAGAAATGACTGCCATTCATCTGCCGTTTTACGGCTCAGTGCTGATTATTCACATTGACATGTATGGGCTGATTTGCCTGCATGCTATTCGATTCATGGTAATGACACACTCATGCTATCTCTGTAATTAGATCTGTGTGATTTGCAATACATTGTACAGTCGCCCTATGTGTCATGAACATGTCTGCATGTCATATACTGTTGCTGTTGCTCATGCTGGGGCTCTTGTGCAAACGTGGCTATTTGCTGCTTCTCTCACATGCATGCTGAGTGGCTATGCAGGTGTGGTGGGTGCAAGCAGGTTTGTGGGGAGATGTGCCATTCCATGGGATTCATGCAGGGGTCCTGTTGCAATCTACTATTTAATTTGTTGTGGTGCTTTGAGCCAGGTCTTCTGGGGTGATGTCACACTTGTGCTATATTTTGCAATATTGGTCATGGCCTGTCACGTTGGGTGGAGGGATGTTGGAGGCTCACAAATAGGGAGGGGTGTTGCCCACAGTGGGTGCTGTACATCCTTATGTGGAACTTTGTGGTGCGTCAACGTGGTTCCAAGTAGTGCCCTCACCCCCTGATCTCTCATACCAGGCGGTGCAGGTTTGCAGTGTCTATCAGCATTTGCAATTCACTATCAGCCCTTGCTATCAGTGTCTTCAATATCAGCGATGTGATGTCATCATGAGTTGTGTGTTCACTGTGGTTACATACATTGATACTTACTGATGTTCAGCTTATTGTGGCCTCCAGTAACAGGGCTGTATGTTATCATTGCATCCCCTGGCTGTTGCTTTTAGAATCCACACTTGGATCACCTGTGTCCCCCCACCGCCACAGCTTTGTTAATGTTGTGTCTGCCTTCTGACTTTGTTTTTGGTATGACCAGTGCACCTTGTTGGATGCTTGTTGTCACTTCACCAGTCCGTCATGGGGGCATCCCAAGTTCCAGTCAAACAGTGTTCCAGCTATGTATTTTTCAATTTTGGATGGTGAGATGTTAGCTTTGCTCACTCCATGGGTGCACTTTGAGACTCATGCTCAAATTAAATGCGATGTCCTTGCCGCTCCGTACTTATGTAGTGTGCACTAATAGTTATACATGCGTTCATGCAATGTCATTGTGGGTGAAGTTCTGGGTGTGCGTAATAACACCACCTCCATGCAGTATGGTAATGTGTTTTCCCGATGTGTGCTGTATGATGTGTCCCGGTGTACCTCTGCCTCTTCTGTGCAAGTGCCTTGTGAGCAAGTATTGTGTAGTGCTTTCTTTCCATTACCTGCTTCTGGACAACGGGTGGGTGGCCGATGTTCCACCGGGGGATGGCGTGTTCTCCGCTTTATGCCCGGGATGACGAGTCAGGCAATGTGCTTCTGTTGGTTATCCAGTTTGACGTATGTTTTACAGTGTTGGGAGTGTTTGGACTCTCTAGGACTGTACTCTAGTTGTGTCACAATGTGCCATGCACATTTTATCATTGTTGTGGTTGCGGCATGCAGACGATTGGTCATGTGTGTGATGTCATGTATGCTGCTTCTGTGATGCTTTGAGTGTACGTGTGGACACTGATACTCGATCTGGTGTGCTGAGGAGTACATGGTGGAATGAGTGCTGCTGTGTTCAATGGAGATGCTGTTGATCCACGCTTACTCCATGAAGTTCCCTTATGTGATTTTGGGGATGTGCAGTACTGGCATGGTGGAATGGTTGTATGTATGTGTCCATTGCTTTTTTGTGCAATGCGGGGCTGTGAGTGGAGGCATGCATATTTGCTATGTGCTGCCATGGCCAGGTATGTTTCCATCGGTGTTTCAGGCACGTGAGTGTGAGCAGGCCGTCCCTGGAACTTGCCATCCATTCATCATGGACACCTTCTTGTGTGCGATCACTGTTCCTTTTTGGCAGAATCCATGCTTATGTGAAGAAGCTGTTGACCAGCCGCTCCCTCACTCATGCTGCTGTTGCACTGGGTTCCCCCCGGGTGGTTGGCTGGTACAGGGCTTTGGGCTGAGGTCATGTATTAGGTCTGCATGCACACTTTTGCGCTCTGCAACGTTATACAGGATGCAACAGAGACACCACAAATGAACACGCATGTATGATGTCACACACAATGTGTGGCCTGTGAGTGATCTAGGCATCTGAATAATGACTTCAAGAGGCCTGAAGTGCTGACTGATGACTCTGCTTGCCTTGTGTGCCGTATTGTACCTTTCCTGTTGCATAATAGCGGTTTCCTATGGTAGGGGTGCAATGAATAACTAGCATCACCTGCTTGAGAAAGGACATGAATGGTGTCAGTGTACTTTAGGTGTCCCTTCATGTGTAGTGTTGGATGCATGCTAGTTGACTTTGCGGGGTGCCAGTGATGGTGTGCATGTGTTGCGATGGTCATGTGCCTGTGGCCCTGCATGTGGATGCGTGTGTGTAGTGGAAGGTGGTGGGAGTTGTAGTATTTACTTGTCAGCCACATGTCCCCATAGTGTCTGGCATCCAACTTTGGACACAAGCTGGAGACCTGGAATATGTGGCTGTTGTGGATGGAGCCAGGGAAATGGCATACATATCCAGCATCGCAGATCAGTTGAGCATTGATCGAGTAGCAGTGTTGCCAGTTCTGGTACATTTACAGTCGGCCACTCAATGGGACCAATGACCCGGGAGAATCGGTGCATTACGTGGAATCTGCAAGGCATCTGTCTTTGTTCCTCCTGGGTCAAGGGCATGTGGAAATGGAGTCGACTGCATGGTATGATGCATGACATGACCTGGTGCTAGGTGCATGGCCTGGGAGATGCCTGCAGTGATGCCACTGGTCCTCTGGAAAGAGCTAGTGGTGAAGAAATGAAGGGTGGCCAGGAGCTTCACATGTGTCACAATGGCATGGGAACGCACAGTGGTGTGGTGCAAATCACCCTCCCACTCATGCAACATGTCCATGATGGCATGTGGAGGGAAGCAATATCTTCTGTACACCTCGGTGTCAGCCAAGCCGAAGAGGGTGCGCCTGGTGTGCACTGGTCGAAGTGGACGGGAGCAGGTGTGTTTGTTTGGGGGTTTGGATTGCGTGTGGGAGGGGGCATGCAAGGAAGGAACATAGTTCCACTACTTCTTTTTGTACACTTCGACCACTGCTGGTGCGGAAGAAACACTCCCTCCATCTGCTCCTTCTCGGCTGGGGTGCGGCAGTGGCTGCAGCATTGTGCCATTACTGCACGTAGAACGCTATTGCCAGAACACTGGGGCTACAATGGAAAACTAGATTGGGAATTAAAGTGTGTCACACGGAACAACAAGGGTTAGGGGGTGCCTGGGAGAGGGCTAGGGAGGGAAACATGAGTTTAAGGACGTGGGGGAGCATGCCAGTAGGAGATGGGCACCTGGAGAGTGACTGGGAGGGCATGGAAAACATTTTATTGAGATTTCTACCAATAACCACAGATATTGGACACCTATAGATAACCACAGCTACCTGTAGTGCATTAATATGATGACCAGGGTTATGGGGACATATTTTTTTTTAAAAGAGCATACAGAAAAAACTATTTGGACAGCTACAATGAAGGTGGAAGTGGAAAGTGGCCAAATGCCTTGGCTAGTGGCCTGGTAGTGTTGTAAAATATACTGTGGGAATGGCTAAAGGCTGTTCTCACTGTACAGGGCCAAAGGCGCTGGCTAGTGGACACAAAAGAGCGGGACAACTTGTGTAGTGGCCATGACTAGTGCCCCGGTAGTGTATTAAATTATAGACTGGGCACTGCCGAAGGCCCTGGATAGTGGGTTTGGTAGTGTTGTAAAGTAATCAAACGAGAGCGGGAACTTGTGCACTGGCCATAGCCGAAGGCCAGGCTAGTGGCCCGGTAGTGTTTTAAAATTGTGGCTACCTAATGGGTGTCAAAGATACATATTGAGGGAAAATATACAGTGGACAAAGCCGAAGATGATCATCACTTCCCACGCTGGATCTACAATGGCCGTGGCCATTGTATATTTTAATATACTAGGTTTCTTTCAAATCTACTTGTCATGACCTTCGGCCATGGCCCATGGTTCACATGTTGTACCAATGGGTTTCTTTGGGGCCCACTGACCAGGGCCACTGGCACAAAGATCTATTTCCACTTGCCTAGAAGATCTCATCACAACAGATATCCCCCTTTTATTTTTTCCCTCAGTTTCCATTCCCTGATAATCCCCCAATAATTATCATGAGCCAATTACTGTGATAATGCTCGAAAATGTAAAACTCCTCACAGGGGTTGCCAGTGATAGGGTCGAAAACAAAAGGATCAAATGCCTTTTGATCGACAGTCAAAGGATCGAAAAAAAGGGTCGAATTTTATTTAATTTTTTTTTAATTTTTTTTATGGGGGGGGTTACCCCTATAACCCCCTGTTTTCTTTATTAAATACATTTTTTTACCAACCCAAACTAAAAAATATATATAAATAAATAAATAAAAAAATTCTACCCTTTTTTTTTCGATCCTTTTGCATTCGAGCAAAAGGTCATTCGAACCTTTTTTTCGATCGTTTGACTGGACACCCCTCACAGGCACTCCCCATGTGTCTCCTTCCTTTTCCCTAGGTTCCCCCACTCACCTCAGTTGATTTTTACAATAGCAATCCCCTCTCATTAATTCCTTTCTCTCTTTGCTTTGTGTGATGCGTTTTCATTCCAGAGCACGTATTGCGTTATTTTTGTGGTAATTTCACGAGATTTCCCCGGTATTCCTGTGATAATGCAAAAATGTCTGAAAGTTAAACTAGCTTCCCAGACCACCCCCAACTCCCCAACTTCGCATGATTTCATCTTCTCTCTCGCAACATCTAGCCGGATGCGATTTCAAACTTTTTCTACCTCCATATAGCTTTTTTGCACTTTTCGTTTTCACATTCCCCGATATTACTGTGGTAATCGCTTGCATCAAGCAAAAAACAAAATGGCAGATTTCATCTATGAAAAGCCTCTCAGCTGCAAAGTACAAAGGGAGATAGAGCTATAATTTTGCAAGGGGTCCTCCCATTCCCTGTCAAATATTTTAAAAATGACTGCACAAAATAACGCCAAATCTGTCCCAGAAATTAAGTCAATGCTTCCTTCATGCCCAAGTTGTTCCTTATTAAGCCTGATTTCCTCTAGCGTTTTTTCCAGTTCGGCCTGATAAAATTTGTATTTTTTCGATGTAGGGAACATTAATGGGAGTAGGCAGAAAACAGATTATTTTTCTTTCTTAATTACTTTTTCAATTTTTCACTAATCTTTCCCATAATTTCCAGTTTTGGTGGGGTGGGGTCATGACAAACATTGGGCCTCATTACACGGTAGGCAGTAGGGATTTAACTTTACCGGTAATGGAATACCGGTAATGTTAAATCCCCATGCCAATTACGACCCGGATCACCGCTATTAGCGGCACCGCTAAGTACGGTGCCACTAATAGCGGCCAGTCCGCATGCGCGCGACCCTCCATCCCGTAAATAACGCTATGCCGTTAATAGCACACCATCACAAGCCAAGCGGACATGCCAATAGCGGCATGGTAAAGCCCCCAAAACCCCTTACCGCCATGGCGCTAATACCGGCATCGCGAACCACCCGTTAAGAGAATTGAGCAGTGTTCGCACCTGCCACAGGTGGACACAATCAGCACAGGTGGAGGCAATGGAGACTGTCGCAGCACACCACAGCCCTTCCCACACCAAGATGGTCCCAATACTAGCAGCATTACATGGGCTGGAGGACATGATTGCAGTGCAGCAGCAACAACAACAGGCAGCACAGAGGAGACGCAGGAGGAGGAGGAGGGCAAGACAGGCCCAGCAAGCACCAGCACGACACCTAGTCATACCACAGAGGCAGCCACCAATCCCCAGGATCAGAGTCAGTCCATTTAACCTAACCCCAGAGCAGATACACACCCTATACCGTCTGGACCGGGATACCATCACCAGCATCGTGGACATGATAAATGATGACATTGTGAGCTTCATAGACATCAGAACTGCCATCCCCCTCTACTGAATGTGGTGACCGTGCTCCACTTCCTGGCCACAGGCACCTACCAGCATACAGTGGGGCACATGCAAGGCATCTCACAACCAGTATTCTCACGCACGCTGAACCAGGTACTCAATGCCCTCCTGAGGCATGCACCTGAACACATATTCATGCCACGGACTTCCCAGGAGATTGCAAACACCAAAGTTGGCTTCTATTCACTGGTAGGCATCCCAAGTTGCATTGGGGCCATCGACTGTACCCATGTGGAATTGGTGGTCCCACATCACAATGAAGTAGTTTACCGGAACAGGAAGCAATTCCACTCCATCAATGTCCAAATGGTACGTGACGCCAACAAGATAATCACACATTGTTGTGCCCGTTTCCCCGGATCAACCCATGATTCCATGGTCCTGCGGAACTCAACCATCCCACGCTACATGGAGTGACAAGCCGGACAACGTTCGTGGCTACTTGGTGAGTAGCAGGGCAAGCACATGGCAGTGTGATTGGGGGGGGAGAGATACATACTCCAACTGGGTGTGATGGGGGGGGGAGATACATACTCCAACTGGGTTTGATTGGGGGCGGAGAGATACATACTCAAACTGGGTGTGATTGAGGGGGGAGATACATACTCCAACTGGGTGTGATTGGGGGGGGGGGAGAGATACATACTCAAAATGGGTGTAGCTTGTCATCTGTAGGACAAATGCACATACAGATGTACGCCAATGTCCTTCTGGGAAGGCCGCAACGTACTTGAGATGAACCGACATGCAAGTATAAACTACACAACATAGAGAACAATCCAGGTCTAGAAACATTAAACATCCATCCACATCCACATTGCACAACATTCAACACCACAAAATACACAAATCTCCTACATGCCGTCAAGATAGTCATACAGAATTAGCGCAGCACAACCACAATAATGCAATGTGCCCTTGAATGCATGCAAAGGGATCACCCCTAGCCATAGCATTGAACCACGCACCCATAGCACCACTGAAGTGATGCCTCTCAGCATGGCAACATCAATGTTGGAATGGCAGTACACTAGCAGTGTGGTACCAATTCTGCCTGGGCCCAGGGACATCTAAGACCTGGCCTCACCCAGGACATGACAATTACTGTTTGTGGCATGTTTACTTGCAGGGTCGAGCTCACCTTTGCACATTGCAGTCACACAGATTGTCTGCATGCATGCTGTTAATTGTGGACTTCAATCACAATGCAAAGTCAATTTGTGTGATATGAACAGGCTGCTCTTGAGGTGAACAGTAACAGGACCCCATTCGTCCCCCCATACAGGTGATGCCGGCTATCCCCTGAAGAGGTGGCTGCTTACCCCTGTACGGAACCCACAAAACAGGCACGAAGAGGACTACAATCGTGCACATACCCGTACCCGCGTCATGATCGAGCAGACTTTTGGCCTTTTGAAGACACGGTTTAGGTGCATTAGAAGGTCTGGTGGCGCTCTCTTGTATGGCCATGGGAAGGTGGCCAAGATCACCATGGCATGTGTCATGCTGCACAATATGTGTATCAGAAGGAATGTGCCACTGCCCCCTGAAGTTGAAAGAGAAGCACCTGATGAGGATGATGATGGTGATGAGGACGGAGATGACGGCGATGCAGGTCATGCAAGAGGGGATGGCCAGGAGAGACGTACTGTGAGACAGCATCTGATCAACCAAATATTCTGAGTAACATGGTTTCTTTCTGTAGGATGGATATGGGTAGTAATGCACTGGTGTCTGTTTTGAAGCGCACAATGGACCCTGTTGTCAATAAAGTACACATACACAATGAAGAAGTCCAAGCCTGTGTATTGATCAAACACCAGTGTATTAAGGAATGTAAAGATGTATAAGTGCATGTCCCAAAACATCCCACCACCCTTCGCCCCTCCCCCCACAACAGTCCAAAAACACCCTTCCCCCCTACCCCCACAACAGTCCCAAAACACCCTTCTCCCCTCCCCCACAACAGTCCCAATACACCCTTCCCCCCTTCCCCCACAATAGTCCCAAAACACCCTTCCCCCGTCCACCCACAACAGTCCCAAAACACCCTTCCCCCACTCCCCCCACAACAGTCCCTTATGTGTCTGGCACAATGTTGTTGTCCAGCTATACACATGGAAGCTTGACCCTGCAGTCCCTATTCGCCATTGCCACCACTAGCATTAGGAGGCTGGCTAGACGTACGCCTGGTGGTGCGTGTGGAGCGGCGGAGGGGGCTTGTCTGCCTCGAACTGGCGGATGAGGATGTGGCTGTCTGTCCTGGTGGTGGTGCTGGGAACTGGCGGTCCACTGCGTCCGCTATCCACGTGAGGACCTCGCCGGGTTGGACAATCTCCCCACAGAGCCTGTTGGTACAGGCCTCCATCGCCTCCCTGGAGTGCCTGGCTGTCTCTGTAATGTCCCCCCTGAGACAGGCGGCCTCATCCACATGCTTCCCAACCAGCACAGATATGTCCTCTTGGTGCTGCCTGATGCTGGCCAGGTCAAGGACACTGTTGCGTTCTGGTGGTGTGGCTGCTGCGCCTTCCGATGCAACCAGGACAACTGGTGAAGCCACCGGTGGGCTGCTGAACCCTCCCATGTTGTCCTTGCCAGGGACACTGGACCCAGGTGTCTGCTGTGGTGTTGCCTCAGGGGTTCCAGGGGGGGTTGGGGTGTGCATTTCCATGTGGAAATCTGTCGGATCCTCCACATCTGAGAGTAGCGCTGTGGCTGCCACCTCTCCTGTGGAACTTGTTGCTGCTGAGGGTGGGACCTCCGTGGCTGGGATCTGTGGTTGGGGGTTCACTTCAGGAGGTGGGGCAGTTGTTGCTGGTGTGGACAGTTGCATCTTGGCAGTGGCGCTCCACCGATGTTTGCCACACTGCATGGGGACTCTTCTCTCTTTGTCCCTTGATGTCGTGGGGGTGTCCTCTGTGTCCTCTGGCCTTGATTTTTTACTAGCAGGGAGTGCCTGAATTGCAGTGTCAGGATCTTCACTGTCTGTATGTGAGCCTGTCGGGGACAAAGAGGCGGATGGCATTGGTTATGGTTCTATGTACTTAATGCAGTATACGTCAATCATGCAGTTGTGGGCATTTGGACTTCATTGGTAGGGATGCAGGTGATGTGTCTGTTGAGTGGCTCATCCATGCATGGTTGTGTGTGGCACTTGTCTCTGGTGATGTGTGCATGTGTGTGTGTTTGCGTTTGACACTGACATGGCCAGGGTTGTATGCATGTGTGGATGTTTGGGCATCCATGAGGTGATTCTGGGCTCACATTTGGGGGGACCTGAACATTCACAGTGCATACTTTCATGTGTACACTCACCTCCATCTGAAGTGGTTGCCACACCATGCTCCATTGTCCCGACTCCCACTATTGATTCTACTCCAATCAGGTTGGCGCAGGTTTCTTCCCACTCCTTTAATTTTATCGGCGAATCAGATCCACCTGCTGTGGCTATGTTGTGGTTCGCAGACAGGATGCTTCTGACTGGGAGGCAGAGATCATGCCACCGCTTTCTGCACTCACGGACATTGCGGGTAATGGTGGTGCACACTGCACTCACTTTCAAGGCAACCTCTGCCCAGATTGCCTTCTTGCGGATAAGGGTCTCCCGACGCATGTCACTCGCAAATACCATGTCGGCATTAGCAGCAAGGGTCTGTGTGAGCATTATTAGCTCCTCCGTGGTGAACTTCTCCTTGCGCTGGCGGTCAGTGTTTTTTTTTAACAGCCTTAGGCATGGCGAGGGTGTCCTTGTGGCTTTCCAATAGCAAACTACTCAAAACAGGTCCAGGGGGCAGAGGATGAAAATGGATTGTGTTTTTAAAGATGGTCGCCGTGCTCCTTCCCGTTCCTGTGCGATGACGCTATTTCCGGTTCCGCTTTTTAATGGTGACCGCTAATTGCGGTGACCGCTGTTTGCATGTTGCGGGAGGTCGGAAGTGCTATCTGCACTTTCATCGGTGCCAGTAAGGGTCTTTTTGGGGTCTTTAGCGGCATGGCGGTAGGGTCATTACCGGCATGGCGCTATGCTCGTGTCCGCGTACTCGTAATAGTATGCTATTAGCGGCCTCTTGCAAGGGTGGACACGTTAATAGCACCATGCCGGTAATTTGCGATTTTTACCGCACAACGTGTAATGAGGCCCACTGTGTTTGGAAAATGTCAGCCAAATCCATCATGCAAGTCAAAAGTTATCAGCATGGCTAATGCTAGACACCTTCACTATAGTGCGGCGACAGCCACACTATAATATATATAACAGAGGCCATTTACTAGTTGCACATCCCAGTGTTTATTCTTACTTCTGATAGCTTTTTATGTACATTTCCACGATCCCATTGAGTATCAAAGACTCCTTTTGTGGTGTCATTTTCTGTGATGCCACTGCATGTGCAAATTATTGGGAATCTCAAATCCTTTGCTACCCAGGGCCCTTTATATCCTATGGCCGGCCCTGATGACACAGAACTGTGTTCCTTGAAAACGCCAAAAGGACTGTCTTCACAGGAGACAAAAATAAACAAGATGACCAAAGGATCTGCCAGCGACTAGTAAGCCTATGAAGCCCTTGCGACCCTCCAATGAAGATCCACCATTTTATTATGGTGGGACCAGCAGGAAGAGACTGAAAAAAGGCAAAGACACAGTGCCCATAGTGGGGGCTGTAGTACTATCCATGGAGCTGTATTACTATCTATTCTGCTCCAATTCAATTACTATGATCTCAGGAGATGAAGTGGGAGACAGTCAGGTGCCAGAAGAGACTGCCAAAGTGAGCAAGAGACAAGACTGCTAAGTATTTAAAGAGGCAATGTGGAAAGAGATGTTATGAGTGAAGTCCCACAGAGGTTCTGTTCCACGAGGTCCCATCTGAGTAGAGGTCCGTATAGGTGCAAGCACACACGCTCATGGGTCTTGATGGTGTGATGTCAACACCCACAGAATGAGAGCCTTGCCTTAGGCTCAAGTATGAGATTGGAGCAAGCATGCATATCACAGAGACCTTTGTCCCAGTGTCTCTTTGTCTCGGGAGGATAGCTGAGCAGCAACGTGCTCACCTTGGAAGCGAAACGACATGGCACCACCCAGGTTCGATCCCTGGGTCCGCGCTTAGAAACCTCTGGGTATTAAGCGCGTTATAAATAACCTATCATATCATATCCTCAACACGCTCCACTTCCTATTCAACATACAAGTGTACAGTCCTCCCTACTATTTCCCATTGTAATCTTAGTGCCGTGGTGTTCTAAAGCTCCCAAAACATTGACCCCCTCCCTTCATACCTATACAGCATCATTACAAAAACGTTGCACTCATACAATTGTATTTTTGCATTGTGTATATACAATAGGGCAGATGCTTCCCTGGTGCAAATTGCATATTCTTTAATTGCATTTTTGCACCAGGGTAATTGCTTTCCCTATGGCTAATACGGTGTCCTAATAGCACAATGC
Source organism: Ambystoma mexicanum (assembly GCF_040938575.1). Taxonomy (NCBI): domain Eukaryota; kingdom Metazoa; phylum Chordata; class Amphibia; order Caudata; family Ambystomatidae; genus Ambystoma; species Ambystoma mexicanum. The sequence goes on from NC_090937.1 coordinate 157,759,834, forward strand.
AAAATGATACCCTGGTGCAAAATTGCCTCAACATATATATTGTTTTGCACTCGGCATGTGTGCCCTAATGATAATACCATGCAAATGTGCTCTTGCATTGGTGCAACGTTTCTGCTTTGATGCCCCCCTTTTCATTCGCAACAATGAAAGTGGGAACCTTTTGGCTTCATAAGTATCTTCGTCGAGACGGGACTAAAAGAACTACTCCAGCCCGCACAAATGTAGCCCTGAAAATTGATGGGTAAAACACAATCCGAACTCCTTGTCTGCAGCCCTGTTTCTGCACAAGAAAGCCAGGGCGTTGCAATCAGAACCCTTTGATGTTCCGAGTCTCAGCAAGTGAAAGAGGTGCACCGCCTGCCATGTTTACTGCATGTTACTGATGCAGAATTGCCATGACTGTTCTAGCCCCTGTCATCAATACTTTCCCCTGAATTACAGTAGCACTCCCCTGCGCCTAGAAATGGAGAAACCATAATGCCGGTTGTTTTCTTCATAACGAAGATCGCTACGGATTTAATTATTCGTTTAAAGTTGCTGTAGTCAGCCATGGGCTGAACAGCTTCAAAAACGAAAAAGGAAAACACGGACAACGTCAGCAACATCAGAAATAGTCTCGAGCAAGATTTATAATTAAGATCCACGCATATTTGATTTTTAAGTGTCTGGGTTTTCTGCTTAGCTTCGGTTTTAATCAGTGGGTCTCATTATGAGTGTGGCGTCCTTCAACAAGGGTGCCGATAAGACCGCCACACTCCGAGCCTGCCTGCCTGAGCCGCTACGCCGATAAGTCTGACCCTGCCGGGCCCAGCAGCCCCAGTAGGCAGACTCATCACAGAAGCACCTGTAGGGTTACAGCCGGACTCGTAATGAGGTCAGTGACCTTATTTGAGGAAAGCACACCCTTTTCCTCTTGAGAGGGACCACAGCTCTTGTGCTGTGGTGGCCCAGCTTATTTTCCATATTGTGGGATTAGCTCCGTAGATGGTATGATAGGGGAACTTTTTAAGGGTTAACACATCTTTTTTTGGAACATGATTGCCTGTGATTTTAACTTAGGCAGCAGTAAACCACATATGAAAAATAACTTTTCATGTAGGAGCCCCCTATGGCTATGAACATTGCTAAAAAGCCCATACATAAGTGCGAATCTTGCCATTCAATAATTCAGCTACGGTTTTGGTTGCCTTGTAAATGGTTGACTGGTTTAATTTTGCATGGTTAAGTGATCAGGAATCCAATTATTCACACATTTGTAGAAGAAAAGCTTTGGCACGATAATAAGATCCGAAAAGTGCCAGATCTGTACCCAGAAACAGCTATATCCTACCATACCTTTTTCAGGATTTTTAAATGTTCTGCTCTTATTTTGATTGAGACCTGCCAGGAAAAGCGCTTACAAGGTATAAGGGAAGGAACATTGAGGAGTTTGGATAATGTGGAGTTGGGGTCCAAAGGCTGCGAGGAATAGGAAGGGGTTTTCAGAGACTGTCTGAACTTCGCAAGGTCTCCTTGCATGCAGAGGTGTATTAGAAGGGAGTTCCAGAGTGAGGAAACTCTGGAACGTTGACTAATTGGTTTTATCTGAATGTACAAGAAACAAGCCGCTCGTTGAAGGCTGATGCTAGGCTTTTGACTGGCTGGTAATGAGACGTATGTCTATTTGCTAGTACTGTCGAGGTGCTGTCTACCTGTCATGTGCATCTAGGGATATGCCTTTTCCAAAGTCCTTGCATGTGATAATTGTGGGTACCTATCAAGTGTGGTCCAATCTGTGAGGGTGAGAACATGCAAAGAAGGAATGTTTTGGGAGGGGAAACCGTTCTCCGTGATGTAAGAGCTCCCGTGGTGAGATAGGAAGGTCATGTAAGGGGTCTTTCTAGATATAAACGAGCAAAGAACTTTTGAAAACAAAGAGCCCTGTATGAGGGGGAAAGTACATCTACCAAACCCCTCTCTATGCTGCCAGCGGGTTTACAGGGGTGCAGTGGGGAGGGCGAGCACATTTCCCACAGTGCATGGGATAGAGGAGATTCTGAAGTGCCTACTGCGCCCTAGTGCTAATGAGGCAGCCTACGGCGGTGCCAGAGCAAGCTTTATGTACTAGGCATTGCATCCGAGTGTTGATATATTTCACTGACAGACAATGGTTCAGTTGCTTAAGGTCATAAAAGATGTGGATGGGTGTTGGATTTTCTATTGGTGATACAGGGCCTCATTACGACTTTGGAGGTAGCCATGGTGCTATTAGTACCATGGCTGCCTCCAAAATCGTGTCCGGGTTCCATGAATGGGGAAATATTGGGCCTCTCTGACATCGGAGGGCCCGGTATTTCCTCCTTCAGGGAACCCGGACCCTGTCCTTCCCCATTCCCATTCGAGCCCCGATAGGGCTCAATGGGAATGGGGAGGGAGCTAACAATGGGCCCGTTAATAACAGGCCCGTTGTTCGCTCCCTGCTCCCCTCGCGGGACCCGGTATGGACGTCTGGAAAAACCAGACGTCCAGAGCAGATCCCGCGAGGGGACCTCGTAATAATGCAGAGTGGGTTTAATGGTGCCGGCACCATTACCGGCGCCGTTAAACCCAATCCGCACTACTCGTAATGAGGCCCACAGTGTTTTACCTAGACCGACCACATCAAAGCTAGTATAGAAGTCACGTTGTCAATGTAAATGGAAACCAATACTATTTCCCTAAAGCAAACTGATGCCAAAAAACTGCAAACTGTGCTGTTCCTTTAAGTGTGAGGCAGATGACTCAGTGGAGGGAGAATTAAAGACCCATGGAGACTGCTTCAAGTTTAAGTAAGGAAGAGACCAGAAAAGTGCATCATTTTAGTTATGATTTCCGTCTCTTAATTGTTACCATGTCAAGGGTACTTTTGCGGGATGCCTTCACATCTGAGAGATAGCACTCAATATAATGGGCCTTTGAGGGTATTCGACCCAAACACTGGGTTGTTACCCATGTGAAAGAAAACAGCAGATACAGAAGGAATCAATTTAAAACAGAGATACATTTCTAAAAGTGCAAAGCGGGCCTAAACTGTCAAAAATGTAATCCTGTTAAACGGAGAACACAGACTACAGAACACATGCTACAGAATTTTTTAAATGATGACATTCCAGTGGTAGGATGTTGTTAAGTGTTCTGAATGGCACACTCGTGTTTTTTCTATTGTACATCAAATGACTGAAAGCAATCATCATTCATTCAGAGTCTTTTAATGTAATGCTTTATTTCTCCAACAACCGTCACATTATTTGACAGAACTTATAATAAAATAGTGGACTTTACTAATATCACATGATATGATAGTCTATTTATATAGCGCCTATACACAATGTGTTTCAAAGTGCTTCAAGGCAAGGGAGGGAACAAGGGAAAATAAAATGACATTGTTACAGGCCATGAACAGTAAGGTTGTGAAATTAACTGTCATACTAGGCCTGACAACATTTCAGATAGTGCAAGAGCTAAGACATAGATAAGGAAGGGAGGGGGAGAGTCGGAAGGAAACGGAAACAGACAGGCGACTAACGTACTAGGCCTGACGACATTTCTGGTAGAGCCGGAGAAAAACAAAAGGTGAGGGAGAGGGGTGCAGAAAGGGAGGGGAGGAATAAAAGAAGCGACTATCGTACTAGACCTGACGACATTTCGGATAGTGCTGGTGGGGCGGGGGAGGAAAAAAACAAGTAAGGGGAGGGGGAGGAGACAGACAAGGTTGCTATCATACTAGGGCCATGGACTATTCTGATAGAGTAAGTGCATAGAATAAGTAAGCGGAGGAGGGGAGGCGATTGGAAAAGGGAGAAAGGGAGCGGAGGAAAGAACAGAGAGTAAGCGGTCAAAATGAGAGGAGAAGCAAGAGGGGAGAGCAAATACAATTGCAGAAGGCAGTAGTAATACATAATGTTTCAAGCCAAGATACAAGATAAAGGTGGGAACAGCATAATTCAGGGCCACCATGAGTACAAGATGCAAAGGAAGTCCAGCATGAGAGTTGAGAAAGGGTGATGCACCATGAATCAATGAAGTCCATAAAATCAAATCCAGCATTGGCCCTAAGACTGTGATGGTGAAACCAGAATGCATTAGGACAGACTACAGCAGAAGTAGGCTTGAGTGGGGGAGGGGCAAGAGGGGGAGCAGGGTAGAAGAATCAAACAAGGGGGGGGGACACAAGGGTACATCACAGGCGGACCAGAGGGGGTGGGGATGGTCTGTGGGGACAGAGGGAGTAAACACAAGTTTGTGCATGCTTACCTGCTGTCTGAGCAGGGGGTCGGCACTGGGTCCTCCTGGTCCGAACAGGTCCAAACAGGAATTGACCTTTTCTTCGTTAGCCCTTCGCTTTGGACATCCAGGTGAGAAATGCCCTTGATCTAAGAGTTAAGAGCAGGAAGGAAGAGGCAGGGCTAAGGAGGTGGGTGGTGCTTAAGCCAGGTGCCCTAGATCCACTTGCACTACTCCCCATCTGCAAAGGAAAAGAGGCTGGAGGGCTCCTTAAGTAGGGAAAACGAGCGGCAACCAGGAAGGCACCAGGTGGGTGGAGCTGGCTAAGTGGGAAAAAAGAGCAGCAACCTGGAAGGCACCAAGAGGGCTTGGCTTTTGCCAGGTGATCTAGATCCACTTGCACCTGCTCGCCATCTGCAAAGGAAAAGAGGCTGGAGGGCTCCTTAAATAGGGAAAAGAGCGGCAATCAGGAAGGCATGAGGTGGGCAGGACATAGAGTTTAAAATGTAGAAAAGCAGTAATTCTGTTGTGGGGGTTTAAATAACATTTGTGTTGGATTCAGCCTGATATTGTGCTGACTTCAAATTGACCTGGATTTCAATTTGGAGCCAGCCAGCCCTCCCATCTTTGGGTGCCTTCCAGGTGAGAAAGTTAGAAAAATAATCTGTGGGCTTCACAAAAGATTAAGCTCTAGAGTGTACAGATGGTCACATTTAAAAGCCAATTTCAAACAATTCAACATGTACGTTGCTCTAATGCAGTGAGAACAAACGGAACTGTAGTCCTATTTTGAATCAGTTACTCCGAGACCTTATTAGATAGTTTTGTTTGCTTAAGTCATGTGCAGAGCCAGAGGACCTTGGCCCACATTTCAAATGCAGGGCATGATTCAAATATTACCTTTTGCAAAGAGAAGATAATTATGCACATCATTCTGTAGCCATATGACTTAGAGCAAAACCAAAAAAGACCGTGATGTGAGGCTAAGGGTCTCCTCTCCTCTTTGTTTGGCACTGTCTACAATTTGTAATAATTATTAAACTGATAACAATTCATAACTTTATGAAGCAACATGCTAAATGGTTATCTTACATATCAAAACATGTGTAAGCACAGATTCCAATAACCTTGGTTTCATTGAGTTCACATGTTACTATCCTCTATCATATTAGAAAAAACCCTTTTGCATCTCAAGTATTTAGGAGTAGGTTTGGACCCCAACCATTTTCTGATTACAAGTATAGCAATTATATTCATCTAAGGAAGATTGGGGGTGTGCATTCAGCAGGAATATCTATGAGATAGGCCAATGGAAGAACTTAGCCAATCACATAGTGTGACATAATTGTGCACTGCACTGCATAGAATACAGTTGAGCCCCATGATCAAATCAGTCCAATTGTATACATAGCTCTTCCACCTTTTACTTCCCATGCCTTCATGAATATTGTATCTATCCCTCAGCCACATCCCAACTATCTATCCAACGTTGCTCCTCCCTACCAAAATTGAATGTTCTTTCATACTCCTCCTTTTTGATGCCATGAACTAGGACAGAAGTAGGCACTATACAAATGCAAGATAACGTAACATAACATGACACTGTGGCAGACTGACAAGTCTGAGCAACATGGAGCAAATTATATTCTTCATACCCTTAAGCACTCTACCTAGAAACAAAAATCTACATAGAGTTTTGGTAACAAAAGAATCTGTTTGTTAACCATGAGCTTACTGAATAATCCCCCCAAATTAATCAAAGCTAGTTTGCTTGCTTTTAGGGAGTTGTTGCCAAATTGGCAAATTCAGATTTCTGTCATGCAACTCCTGTCATATGCGATTGGGGGGCCCTAGGGATGTAAACAAAGGGCTTTGGCGCCTGTTTTTTTTTACTGGAAGGGCTACAACATGCTCAGGCACACCATGACGCTGAAGCAGACTCTCAAGCTCGAGTAATGCAGAGCCAATGACATGCTTTGTCTTCTTGAGCACTTTGCACACAAGCACAAGCCTAGTATTTGGTCAAGTAAAATAAATAAGTACAATTAGTTGTTTTAAAGGATGAGCCATCACTCTCCCCCCCAAAAGGACCAAACTGTTCCTTCCTCTGGCCTGCAAAGACAACACATTTAAATTATTGCAAGAATGGTACCTCTCAATGAAAAGAAACAGCACTTTACTGCAGGGCAGATGAAGGAAGGGCATGAGGGATGGAGACCATTGCCTTTGAAGACCCAGGGCCATGGCCTACACAAGAGAAGCCATTTACATCTTCAAATGAGTTAACACCAAGAGCAGCAGAAGACTTCAAAACCAGAAATGGTGAGTCTGGAGCAGAGAGTGTGTGTGTGTTTCTGTGTGTGTCTGCGTGATACTGTATGTGTTTGTGTGTGTGACACACTATTTTATGGTGGTGTTTCTGCTATATATGGTATGCCTAACAATGGCATGTGTTGCTATATGCCTGCACTAAGCTACATTATCTTTGCCATGCCAGATTTTGCAGTGCTACACTGTATGTTATGCTATGCCATGTCATGTTTTAAGCTGTAGAAATATGTTATATAATGTCTTGTTCTGCTGGGATCAATGTGTTCTTTTCCCAGAGCAAAATGCATGTTAACTAGAATGCATCTCCATGTACTCATTCATTCCTTCAGGAGAGGTCACATTATTTTATGTTGAGGTTTCATTATAATGTTTTGCATTAAATATCTAATTTTGAAGTGCCTTTGGAGCTTCCATTAGACAGCAGGTAGAAACCCTCTAATCACACACAAGAAAAATCAGAAGGGTAGATGAGGAAATCTAATATGTTAACTAGACCATACACCCTCTATTATCAGCACATAGTATCAGCAGCCCAGGCTGAGAAGGCTAGTCAAAGGCAGAATTATGTAAATGAACTCCCATAAGTGCCCAGCGTCAGCCTAAGAGGATTCCGGCCTCCCACATCAGTATAACCATTACCTTAAATTCTCTAGCAGGACTCTGAACACGCAGGGAAGGCTGCACTGGGGCTTCTCCTCACAAGGAAGCCATGGCTGGAATCCAACCCTCTGTTACATGAGCCCCTATTTCCTTCCAGCTTTTCCATCTATAGAACCTGGCCGTGCGTGGCTGTCTGTGGCTCAGAGGAGTGAATCGAGGGCTATGCATGCTGTGTTTCTCGGACATGGTTTCTGCAGGCCTTTTCTCACCATGACACTGTGGAAGTCTCAGAAGTTTGACTACAGCTAACCATAGACAAGTTTGGTGTTCTTAATAACTTTGCGCACAAGTCTAGGGTTTTGGTAACATGACATAAATGATCAAACCAATACATGTGAGGTTTGTTTGGTTTGCTTTCAGGGAGCTGTTGCAAAATGGGCTAATTCAGATTTCTGTCATACACCCCTTGCCAAATGGTGTTGGGGTCCCTAGCGGAGTAAGTGGAAGGCAGTTGCTGCCTTTGTTTTTGTTGGGCATGGATTCACATGAACCAGCTCATTATGCAGTCAGTACATTCCAGACATTTCCCCTGGCACAACAAACACTTCTTCTCCAGCTCTCTCTCCTTTCACAGCTGAGCACCATAGAATACAGATTTGTCCCGCGATAAATTCGGGCCAATTGTACACATAGTTCTTCTACATTTTCCATCTCATGCATTCAGCACCTTATCTACCCCTCACCCTCATCCCAACAATCTACACATCTTTGCTCCTCCTTAACACTACTGAATGCTCTATCATACTCCTCCTTTGCCTTTCTGACAGGGAAAAGTGCTTTGATGCCGTGAACTATATCAGTTGGCGATATACAAAAGCAAGATAACATAACATAAGTGTGGGAATTTTGGATACCTTAAAAATAGTGGGAGACCAGAGGAGAGTATGACAATTGGAAGTGCTGCAGTAAAGAACACCACTCATTCTTTTAGAGTGGATTGAAGAAGGAGACCAACTTTAAAGCTGCAGAAGGGAAGCCTCCTGTTCCAGGGATGATTCCAGTCCACAAGGGAACCTGCGAAAGTGCGCCTGATGATGACTGAGACTCTCCTGGAAAAACATGAGTGTTTGATCCTGGCTTCATACCTCTAAAGTCTAATCAAAAGTGTGTCTGAGATGTCCCTCAAAGGAATGATACATGCTCTCTTTAAGTATTTTCTTGCGATGTCCCAGAAAGCAGGTGTATTTTATATTTGCATTTTATTTATATTTATAGAGCGCTTTACACCACAGAATTAAAAACACTACAAATCATATGTAAATGATAACATTGTTGAATTTAGGAGAAAGAAGATAGCCCTTGAGATGGGAACGGAACCGAGAATAGTAAGAAAGAGAGCAACGAGAAAGAGGACATGTATTCCAATGCCTAGGTGGAAGCAATGAAAAGTATCGAAAGCAAGAGCGAACACACAGTGGGCGAGGAACAGAGAGACGAAAAAGGGATTCAGCGGAGCACGCAGGAGTGTAAAAAGATATGAGCATGAGAAAGATGGTGGCAGATTATGGAGAGATTTAAGAACAAGACTAGAAAAAAAATGGAGGCTGTGATATGGTGATTAAAATCAGAAAACGCAAGGTAAAATATCGAAACTGGCTCAAATCATTTAAATTAATAAGAGATCAAGAATGAGCAGAACTTATGTTGAAGTTGATCGTACAACATAAAGTAAAAGAATTTGGTCAATCCTGAATACAGGATCACTATGCCAAGAGGCAAGACTAGCGAATGGTATTTCTGCATCTGCCTGGGAAGAGCACTTCAATCTAGTCTTTAACGGTAAACTGGGAAAAATAGAGAAAGTAAATGTGGTCTGTCCAGAACCTTGGGATGTGGTTGAATCAAAAGATACAATTTTGACATTGATACAAAAATTAAAAAACGTACGCGCGGCAGGCCCTGATGGCTTGTCAAACGTGATGTTGAAAGAAAAAAAGGAACTTTGGGCTGATTTCATTGAGAATCTTTTCCAACTGATATCGACATCAAAAAACATTCCAGCATCGTGGACAACATCTGTTATTGTGCCTATTTTTAAGAAGGGTAATAGGGACGATCCGAACAACTATCGCCCTATTGCCCTTCAGGACACTATAGGAAAAATATTTGCAACATGTCTGCAACAAAAGTTAACGTCTTGGGCACATGCATCTGGGCGAATGGATTGTAGACAAACAGGTTTACCAAAGATACAGGAACTGAGGTGAACTTGTTGATACTAAGCTTATTAAAGCTTGACGCATTGAAAAATAACAAGAACTTGTTTATAGCTTTTATAGACATGCGTCAAGCTTTTGACACTATAAACCGTGATACATTATGGATGAAACTACAATCATGGTCTTGCCCGCCAGCCTTGCTTCAACCATTGATTGCGTTACATAATGATACCACTACAAGAGTTTGTTTGGATGCTTCAGGAAATCTGACAAATGAAATAAAACCCTCTAAGGGTGTTTAAACTATTCACTTCAGATATTTCAGGCAATCTGGAAAATACTCATCGATTTTCACCCAAAGTGAATGGTCAAGAGATCAGCTGGGCATATTACGCAGATGATATTGTGTTGTTTGACCTGACCCAAATTGGTCTGCAACGACTCTTGAACAATTTAGTTGCATACTTTCAAGAAAATGAGCTTGCAATTAATACGAAGAAATCTAAAATCATGGCAATAACATCAGGAGCAAAAAAGAAAGTCAACCAGTTTAAGTGGTCTGTAGCAGGCGAGACAATTGAGACAGTATCAACAATCCGATATTTAGGCGTGCAAATAAACGGCTCGATCTGTGAATCAGTATGGGTAGCAGAATTGAAACATTGCATGTCCATATTGACAATACAAGCCCAAATGCTGCATTTTGAATATGGCAAATTTACCCTCCAACCACTACGGACCTTCTATGTACAAAAAGTAATTCCCATAATAACGTATGGGGCGGAAGCTGGCTGGAACATTGACCATCGAATTTGGGCCACCTTGGAAGGCAAATTTTGGAAGAAAATATTGCGACTTCCAAGCAGTACCCCGATTGTTGCAATAAGATCTGAACTGGGCCTAGAACCATTACATGGAACAATTCAATGGAAATCAATTGCAGCTCTACGAAAGATGCAGCTATCAAAAATTGCTCCAGCGTACAAAATATTTGAATCAACGACTAAAAATCCACATGGAGGAATTCTCTTGTCTTGGGCAAATAAAATCAGGAATATCTTGAAAATAGCTGACATCTCATGGCAAATGGTAATAACAATGCCACAACTCGCAAAGAAAAAGTTAAGGAAATGGAACTGGATTTTAAACGAAGAACAGCGTTTGTCAATGTCCTCATCCCTGAACTTGGGTATGTCTTGTAATTGCCTAGACAAAGTTCCAAGATCTCTATCAAGATTTCCTTCCAGATGGCATCGGAACAAGTTTCTGAGGCTTCATTTGAATGTATATAAAACCAAAGAAGTTTTGTGGAGAAGAAAAGATCCGAAGATCGTTGACAATCTATGTAGATTCTGTACAATGGAAATAGAATCATTAAAACATCTAATCATGGAATGTCCCACAATAACCACTCAACGAATTTGCTTTTTGGGCAGATTTGTATCACCTAACATTAATATGGATGAGCGGTGGTGGAGGGTGCTGACTGGAAACAATGTGATGTTAACTTGAGCAGTAATAGATTTTTTGGAAAAACTGCTGGAGTAGGGAGATGCCCCTTAACATCTTGAAGCATACGGGTTACAGTATTGGTTGAACCCATATGTATGTGTGTATGTGTGGACCTATGTATGCCTTAATCATCTAATGAAGTGTATTGTGATGTGATTGTTCGTGTTTTGTAATTAAAGTTTGTAAAAAACTAATTGTTACAATAAAAAAAAATAAAAAAAATTATGTCGAGATTTAAGAACAAGACATAGAAAATTAAAGAGCAATCAAGAGAGAAAAGGAAGTCAATGAAAAGATGCTAAATCTGGAGAAATGGAGTGGTGAGAAGATAGGGGGAAAGGGAGATGTAGACAGAGCGGAGGGGAGTAAAATGAGTAGCAGGGAGATCAAAGAGAAAACTAGAGCAATAGAATATGCGAGAGACAATGAGCAAAGAGACAAATATCTTAGCAGCATGGAATGAAAGAAAAGGCCTTGCTTTCTGAATATTAAACAGGGGGAAGCAACAGGAAAGGGAAAGGACAGAGGTATGAAAAGAGAAGGTGAGGGAGGAAATAATAAGAACACCAATGTTATGAGCAGACATCGAAATAGGAAAAAAGGCAATGAAATAGAGGAAGGGGAAGAGGAGGGGGGATAGTAATAGTAGGAAAGAAACCTCAGTCTTGGAGTGATTGCAGTTGAGAAAATGATCAGACATCCACGAATTGAATGACTAGAAGACAAGAGGCGAGAGCACCGTGGATAGATGGGGTAAAAGAAGAAAAGGATAGGAAAAGCTGTGAGTCATTAGCGTAGAAGTGATGAGACAGACCAAAGAAAGTGATGATAGAGGCCAGGAGAATCGCATAAATAAAGAAGAGACGCGGACCCCGAATATAGCCCTGCAGTACACCATGTTGAAGAGGCAATGTAGACAAAGTGTGACCAGCCCATACTGTGGCAATAAGAACTGAGGCGACGGGCCAATACCCCCCCGGTTAATGCCCCCAGAACCCCTAGTTACAGGCCTGAGTGTACACATCGGGACAGACAGATCCACTCACTCTCCTGACTGCTGCCGAAGCGCCCTACTGCTGAAATCTACATCTTCCTTGTTCCAGACTCCAGAACCATTCTCAGCTAGGCCTCAAATTCTAGAACAGAACCCCAAAAGCCTAGGGGAAGATTCATAATACAGCCGGGCGTGCTGTTAATGCTTGCCTGCTGAATTGAAATATCCTCAGAACCAAGAAGGGCAGATTCCGTCCAGTCCTGTACCGTGCTGTGACCAGAGCGCCTTGCTAACCCTGTCCAGTCAGATGTGCCCAGATGTCAGTGCCTGAAGAATCCTGATGGTCCAGAATCCTGACGGTCCAGGATCCTGATGGTCCAAAATATTAAATACATTTTGTTTTGTGAGTATTAACAGGAAGCTAGAAACTGTTGATTCCCGTGCATTATCTTGTCCCCTCCTGACCTCTGAACTATCCTTACTTCCATAATCAGTAACATTGTCTAAATCTGTAGTGAAATCTTATTCTGTGTATCGGTAAAAGCATCCTTTCCTAGTCATTTTGTCAAATTAGATCTATTAATTTCATTCGAGTGACCAGCCTCGCACTCCAAGGTGGACAGCGAGGAACCAGGACTGAGTCGCAAATCACTCCTGACTCTTACGTTGTGCCGTCCTGGTGGCTTTGCTTGGATGCTCTAGTCCGTAGTCAATATTTTTCTGATTTTAAAACTGAAGCCTCTTTCCAACCACTATAACTCCCACAGTTTTTGTGATAGAAACAAAATTTAAACTTCTACTTGTACCTAACATCCATAGCTATCTATAAAACTGCATTTCAACACAGTGTGGTTCTACCGTTATCGTGAATATTGCGCACAGAAATGTTTGCCACGATTTTAAAATCCAGAGACATTTTCCACGTGTAAAATAGATTGAAACTGCTTCCGACTTGGATTTTAAGATTGCAAATGTTTTCTGCTGACTAAATCATTGCTTATGCTTGTGTGCAACTGTTCAAAGCGGCTCCCATAGGAATTTATAACAATTTAAGAATGTTTCCACACATTTAGAGTTCTTGATCAGCCACTAAAAGTCATCCTGACAGTTGAAAACACCACTTCGTTTTTCTCTTTCTGTATAAGGGGGTAAGGAGGAAGTGAGACACTATGATGTGTACTATTTCTGAATACCTGCTATCTCCTCACATTTATTTAAATTTGCCTATTGGTGGGTTGAGGAGTGTTGCAGGGGGAATTTCTAACCATTGTGCTATCTGATCTGAAACCAACAAAAAAGTATTATTTTCTGTGCTGCATTTGTTTTGCTTTTTACTTAGTCCTAGTGTATTAAAGATATCATTCAGTGTTCTGTCACCCCATTGGTGATTGTTGTATCTATTAAAATATATATTGTGATTTTGATCTTAAATAAGTAAATACATAATACCTTTTACAAACCAGCCTGATTTCTGGTCCAGTGTGACCCGGGTTATTTTTAAAGTAAGGGGTGTGATACGAGTGGTAAATCTTTCAAATAATTGAATCCATATATCAAATAAGTTTTTCCATTGCGCTGTACACTAGGCCGAGAGCAGAGTGTATCACCTGATTGAAATCCTTAACAGCGCTGGGAAAACAAGTGTTCCCAGCGCGTTCGCTTCAGAGAAAAAGAAAAAAAGAAGTTAAGTGGGGTTGGGAGGGAAGGGAGGGGATACTTTGCAGGGGACGGTGGTGGAGGGAAAAAAAACTTACCTGAGTCCCCGGCGGGGGACGAAAGTAGCCTCCAGTCTTGGGGAGGCTCGGAGCCGGGATTGCCCCATTTCGAGCCTCCTCATTGGCAAGGGGCTATCACGCCCCCCGCCGGGAACAAAGGCAAGCACGCTCGTACGTCCACGGGAATACCGGGTGGTATGGCTCGGAAAAGAGCCAATCCACGTGTAGTATTTCCCATGGACAGTGCGTGCCGGGTACTAATAGAGAGTAAGCATGGTTAGAAAGATAGGAACGAAACCAGTGAAGAGCAGTACCTTTGAAACCTAAAGAAGAGAGAGAGGACAGCAAAAGAGAGTGGTTAACAATATCGAAGGATGCAGGTAACTCTAGGAGAACTGGAAAGGGAGACTGTTTGGCTTTCAACCTCTGTGCTGGTTGTGTTTGGCTGTTAAAGGCAAGGACCAGGGCTGATCCACAATAGAAGAGAGCAGGAACGCTTGTGCTGTAGTCACTAAGAGCATTTATTTTGTGTTTCTTTTGACATTTCATTCCTTGTTACCATTGTATTCTGCTGGTTTTGTTATTAATGCCTTTGTAATATCCTCTGCTATTGTTTCTTTTATGAAGTCCTATTCCCTATCTTTCAGCCTTCTAACCAAATAGAAAAAAAGAAGAATTAACCCCTTTGTGAAACTCTCTGTGGTTGTTTTTTTTCTTCAAAAAAAAGAAAAAACGAAGAAAAATTAAACCGTTCGTGAAATCCATTTCCCCTTTTACCCTAAAGATAGAAATCGAGAACCTTCTATAAAACCGCTTGTAAAACCCCTGTGAAAATCTTTTCCTTATTATCCCTGACAACTGTTAAATGGAAAAAAAAATTAACAAGCATATTTCTTAGGGAGCATATTATATTAAAGGAATGGTTTGGTCAAAATGTGTTATTGTCCCTACGGGTCGGCCATGTGTTTTTAAGCCTAAGTCGCACGATTTTAGAAAAATGTCCTATGGACCTTACCTGAGTTTTCGTCCATTAAACACACGCGAAAACAGGCACCAGGGCGCTGCTATTTTGTGATAATCTTATCACTTGCCGCATCGCCCTGGCTGACCTGCTTTTGCGGCACTAAATCATATCTCCCGCCCCTGAGCCTGACATTATCAAAACATTCATATTCCCCGCCTCTCTCTGTGACGTGACTGTGCTGTGTAGGCAAACGCGCCCAGTCGTCTTCACACAGAACCCGAAAACCAACACAGATCAACTCACAAAACAGCGCGCCACAATATGAAACTGTACTTTAAAATCAAACAGCAACACGGTATATTTGGTAAAGTACATTTATTTGACATTAAATGTTTATAGAATATTCAGCAATTGGCATATTAAATCGGAATGTGATTGCTTTTCTTTTCTCTCTATCCGCAAATGCTGTTCCGTTTTATCGTGAGTCACGTGCTGTTCCTTTATGGTACACAGGGTGTAGGTTTTCGTTAAAAGAAGCACTTTGGTCGCACAGTGAACTGCAAGGCTGTGAAAGGGGCCCCTAGGGGAGCCTGACGTCTATGGAAATGAGGCGAGTCACCACACACGATAGATACGCCAGACATGAGGTTGTATTCCCAAAGCTAGGGTTTATTGCAAAGAAAAAGTCTCAGTTGGCCAACTCGGAATCACGCCCCGCGACGTGTATCTCTAGACCTCGAGGGACGCAAGAGAGTGAATTACGTACATCAGTTACATATACACAAAATGCATATCAAACAATCAGCTATGACATGTTTAACACCCCCCCTTTATTGGGTTTCTTTGAATTTGAACTTGGTGTGATGATGGACATCTCCGACCACTATGACACCTTCAAACATCTATTCTAGTAACAATTTGCAATTTGTGAGTGCGAAGGCATCTTTCAGTTGTTGAATAGAACACAGCGCTTCTGTTCTTGGAAGCGAGCTACATACGGGGGGGAAGAGTTGCATTCCGGACCTTGCTATCTATCAGGTGCTATTCGCGTCCTGGGAGCCGACACGCTCTAGCGGGCTCAGCAAAGGGGGGCCGTTAGAAAAGCATAATTCAAGCCTTTAGCGGTATTATTCTAACATATTCTACCATATAACGAGACTGGCTGGAAGCTGTGAAATGATTAAATGCCCTGCAGCTCTGCTTCAAGGCTACATTCGGGAGGGAGCCGCGCATTCTTCTTGGCGCTGCCTGTGTTTGTGTTTCAGTGAACTCTTGTTATCCTCATGGCCCAGCGGCCTTGTCCTTTTCACATACAGACAACAGTGTTTCACAGTCGAGCAGTGTAAGCGGAAAATATACTGCGAAGCAATAGGAACAGAAAGCAATGAGCAATGGTTAGAAAACAAAATGGCGATTCTTGTTACATCAAAATGGCCGTTCACTGGCAAACTCCAAACCCTATATTTTGTCATATCGTGCATGAGACGGTTGGCCCACGGCCACCAAAAAGAGTTTGCGGTCTCAAAGTAGAGATATCCGTATTTCTAGACTGACAAACCCTCCTTTGGCCATATGCCAAACGTCTCATCTATTTATTGAAACCTCCTCCAGTGATGATGAATCTGAAGTACTTATGTCTGAGTCTTGGATGCTATCGTGGACATCATTGTCTTCATCAATATCTATTGCCATCAAGTCTTTTACTGCTCTCATCTCATTTGGGTCTGGGTCAGTTCGATCATGAGGTTGTTTTTTCTTTGTTATCATATGCATTCATCCTTCCGTACATCCCACAGTTACCTCAGCGCAAACTATGGGTAAACAATGTATACAACAACAGCACGTTAGGAATATTCCAAACACCACTACTAATATTGAGATCAACTTCCATCCCCAAGAGCATAGTATTCCCCAAAACCAAGATTCTATTCCCCAGCTCCCTTCTCCAGTAGGGAGTTCAGAGCTTAGGACATGCATTTTCTTTATTGCTTCAAAGATCGTGGGGGAATAGTCATCGACATAAACGCAACATGCTGATCCCACTATTTTGCAAATTCAACCACGATCAGATCACATCGAGAGCCATTCTATTTTGCAGCGTCATTAACCTGATTCCTCTTTCTTCCAACGTCATGTTAAATAATATATCTGTTGTTGTGTTTATTGTATTCTTTAGGATTCTGGACAGTTGCCTTATATTATAGGAGTTCACTATCTGCCCTAAGAATGGAATGAATGATTTTGCTACATTAGTTGCTAATAAAACACCTTGATCAGTCCTTTTGACTCTAGGTCTGGATAATCTAGCCATGGTTGCTGTTTCTAAGAGGAATACTCCTGGGAACAGTAGCCCTAGGTAACATATACCTCCCCAGTTTCTGGGCAACAAAGGGTATGCTTTCTCTCCACATATAAAATAAACTGGATCACCTACACATATTGGTTCTATTTCCCATTTTAATACCACTGTATTCATACAACCAGCATATGTTCCGACTGAAAAAGAGCCTTTCTTTTTTAGACAAAAAGGGACAGTTCTTGGGCTATAATTCACCGTGTAAAATGGGGGAATTGCATCTGTGTCCCCTTCTGTTCTTACACGAAACGTCATTACAGATGTTTTTTCTGGTGGGGACAATCTATCTCGTCTATTTTGTCGTGTTATCTTTCATGAACTTTTCCTCGTGGGCTCTGGGGCTATTACTTGTGCTTTATGGAAAATGGAACAACCCACAGGCTTCATTATTATCTCCTCAAACTCATTCATGTTGGTTCTGTCTAATTGACCCGTATTATTCTCATTCCATTTCCCATAGAACATTGCACCTAAAGATGCACTACATGCAGAACTTAATGGTAATGGCTGCACATACCACCCTATTCCTGTCCCAGCATGCTGTGGTAAATAGGCACATTCCCAGCAATTTGTTTTCTTCAGGATTGCATGTGTCATGTTCATGATCAACAATAAAGTGTTATTTCCAAAACCTTCCCTGTGTTTTTCTTCCATTGAGGGTAGGGTATAAGTGATCACCTGAACTGGGCTTTCAGTAGTGGATATATTAATTATTGGTAAAAACATTTCTAATGGGTGTATTGTTTCTACCCACCATAATATTAGGGCTGTCGATATTGGTGCTACCACGCTCATAAAGCACATTATTATCGTTAGTACCAGCATACAATTTGTTTTACCATGCGTTTTTCTTAAGCTTATAGTCTTTATAATTGACTCATTCTCAGCGGTGGTGGTGCAGGAGGAGGCTGGAACCGGTCCCGGCATGTTTCTTGTCGTCCTTCTTCTTTCTTACCACAGTTCATTGTGGATATCTCTCTTCGTCGCGCTTGCTCTGATGTTAATAAGTTCAATGGAATTGTCACAGTTCAGTTCTGCCTGTCCTTTTTAGCCTGGATTTGATTATTCATTTTTAGGCAAGATCACTTGTCCTTTCTTATACTGCTCAGAGGACCTTTGATCAGTTATCTTATCGCCTTAGTATCATGTGCGCCCAGCTTGTCCGCTCTGGTTCCGGACACATGTACTTTTTATGATCGCACCGAGGAGCCACGAGTCTTGAATTGTCCGACTTGCACAATTCTCACGCTTCTCTCCTCTACACCTCTGGTTCCTTCTCCGTCCATGAGCTGAACCAGAGGTTGACATAAACAACAAAAAGAACTGTGGATCACTTTGTCTTCCGAGGCCGCAGGTTGTATCGCCTTGCTCCTGGTATCGTATGATCCGTGAACAGTGCCGGTGCACTTCCAGATTCAGGCTCGAAGTCAGCCTGTGGCACTACTGCAGGTGCTGGTGTGCGCCGCGCCAATGATGCAGATCAATTTTTTGGTGTGCTGGCAAGTGCTGGTGGGCGCCAAAGGGGTACACAATTTGGTTTTGCTGGTATTTGAAAGGCAGATTTCGCATCGGTCAGCAGTGATGTCGATTCTGCTGGGCAATGTTGGGGCACTCTTTGCCCTTCCCCCTCTTTGGCAATCGTCTCAGGCTTTGTTTCGAGTTTCACATCTCGTTTTGGCAGATTAGGTGGCTGCTTACTGGCAACAGTTTCTTTCGTTTCTGGGACCGCTGTCTCTTTCCGGTCATCAGTGTCAGGCAAGTCTTTCAGTGCAGTTAGAATCTTCTTGGCATGGGTGGCATGGATCCACGACTTCCTTCCATCCACCCATATTGCCGTCTGCGTTGTCAAAAGTACTTGATGGGGCCTGCGCCACCTGGGTGCTAATGATGACTTTCTTTCAAAGTTCTTTAGCAGCACCCAGTCTCCTGGCTCCAGCGCATGCCCCGGACCGGTGTATCTCACTGGTAATGCCTCCTGCACCTGCTGATGAATCAAATGCAATTTCTGCATTAAAAGGCCACAATAAGTACTAAGCACAGGATGTTCTATCTCACTTAGTCGCTTTGGCTGAGGTGCTCACCGAACATTTGCCGGCCTCCCCATTACGATCTCGTACGGGGAGAGCCCAGTCTTAGCCTGTACAGACGTACGCATGCATAATAGTGCTATTGGTAATGCATCCAACCAACTCAACTTGCTTCCCGCACAAATCTTGCTAATCTTTGATTTAAGAATCCCGTTGTGCCTCTCCACAAGACCGGCAGAACTCGGATGCCTTGAACTATGGAATCTCTTATCAATCTGGAGACCAGCACATATCTGTAATACCACTGCACCCACAAAATGTGGTCCATTATCAGACCATAGGACTCGGGGCAAGCCAAATATGGAAAAGTACTCCTTCAACATTACTTTTGCCGTGCTCATTGCTGTGCAGTCCTTCAAAGGATATGCCTCCACCCACTTACTGAATGCACAGATCACCACCAAGAAGTATTTTAAGTTTTGACACCTCTCCATCTCTATGAAATCAAAATGAATTACCTCAAATGGCATGGAGGGCGGGCCAAAACTGCCTGTTGGAGTCACTGTTCCCTTCCCTACATTGTGTTGCAAACACGTGATACAGTTCTGCACCAACGTCTCTGCATTCTTTTTTATGTTTACATTCTGCCAAACTGTAGAAAGGTGCTGTATTATGTTCTTTGCACAGTTGTGCGTAGGGCTGTGGGCCATTGTGACCATTGCAGTCACGTACGAATTTGGCAACATCCAGTTTCTACTTCCCTTGTCCACCCAACAACCCTCCAGGTCCAACTCAGCAGATCGCTCTGCCCACCCCTGTATTTCATCGGCCATAGCCTCGGCCTGCATTTATTTGACAGTGGCAACTCCATCTTCTATCATACAGGGTACTTCCTCTGTCTGAACCGTCATCATTTTGGTATTCAAATCGGTGGCAGTTTGTTTCTCAATTCTGCCTGCAAACGCGTTTCCCTCTCCTACTTTACATGTTACTTTATTATGTGCCTCGCATTTCATTATTGCTAGGCGCTTTGGGAACGTGAGTGCAGACAGCAATCGTACAATCAAAGGGCCATGTTGAATTCTGGCGCCATGTGATGTCAGAAACCCTCTCTCAGCCCAGAGTCGACCAAAATTATGAACCACTCCAAAAGCATACTGACTATCAGTATATATAATCACATTCACATTTTCAGAAATCTCACAGGCTCTGGTCAATGCTATTATTTCCGCTGCTTGTGCTGAATTATAGGGAATTCTTTTACTTTCTACAATACTCTCTAGGGTATTGATAGCGTATGCAGCAGTTGTCGTGCCATCTGGTAATTTAAAACATGAGCCATCACAAAATAACTCTCCATCTGGCTCTTTCTGTGGGATATCACTTAAATCAACTCTTCCCTTGGTTTCTTCCTCCGTGACCATTAAGCAATTGCGGGGGGGTGATTCATTGTTCCCAATTTCTTTTATGGTTGGTGGCATTAATTCTGCAGGATTGAAAGCGCTACACCTCATAATTTGGATATGGGGCACGAACAAGATAATCTCATATCTTGTCAATCTAGCAGAGGTGAGGTTTTGCGTCTGTGTCCTATTTAATAGAACGTCTATGGCATGTGCCACCATCAAAATTAAAGTGTGCCCCAATACCATCCTTTCCGTTTGTTTCACTGACGCAGCAGCCGCCGCGACAGATCGCAAACATTGTGGTAGTGCGCGCTACAGGGTCCAGCGCAGAAGAAAAATAGCCACATGGCCTATTTCTTCCACCTTGTTCCTGTGTCAAAACCGCCAATGCACATCCTTCACTTTCACACACAAATAGTCTAAAAATGTTCTCATAGTTCGGCGTACCCAAAACTGGAGCCGAGCATAATGCAGTTTTCAATCCATCAAATGCTTTCTGACATTCCTCATCCCACTGCAAAGGCATAACTGCATCCTTTCTAGTTAAATTCACTAATGGTTTCACAATTAACGCAAAATTACCAATCCATTGTCGGCAATATGAAGCCATGCCTATTATGGCTCTGACTCCTTTTTGTGTCTTTGGAATAGGCCTACAAGAAATACTTTCTATGCGTTCTGTCGTTAGTCTTCTCCCTCCTTTCGTAAGTAGGTAGCCCAAATAGGCCACCTCCTTTCGATTATACTGAAATTTCTTCAAACTAGCTTTATGGCCATGTGCCGCTAGGTGTGACAGTAGTAATACAGTGCTTTCTTTACAAATGTCCTCTGTGTCTGCAGCTAGCAATAGATCGTCTATGTATTGCAAAAGTACACAACCCACGGGTAATTCCAGCATGTCTAGCTGCTCTTTTAATGCTCTACTGTAAATACTTGGACTTTCCGCGTAACCTTGCGGAATCCGCATAAATGTGAATGATCGTCCTCCTAATGTGAACGCGAACAAATATCTGCTGTCCTTGTCCACTGGAATACTGAAGAATGCGTTTTTCAAAACTACTACACTAAAATATTCTGCTGAAACAGGTATCGTTGTCAATATTGTAGTGACTTCTGCCACTAGAGGAAATTGTGGATCTACTACCTTATTCAATGCGCGTAGATCAATTATGAAACGGTATGGTACCTCATTACCTCCTTTTTTATAAACCGGAAGAATCGGGCTGTTGCATGTACTGCCTGTAATTTCCTCGATTACCCCTAATTTCACCAAATATGTAACAATACTCTTCAATCCTATCTCACCTTCAACCGAAATTTTGTATTGGGGTATTCGCGGTAGGGTAACACCTTCTTTCAAAATAATCTTTACTGGCTCTATCTTTAAACATCCTACATCATTGTCATGCATTGCCCATATACAGGTTGGTACTTTACTTAGTTCCCCTGGTAACGCTTCGGACATGAATTCTGAAACAGGGGCATTGTGTGGCCATATCGTTAGAAACACTCCGTCTGCCGTGCAATGTATAACAGAACCTAGTTTTTTCAACAAGTTTAATCCCAACAAATTCTCCCCACAATTTTCTGTTAAAAGGAAAGGACAAAGTTCAGTAAATGGTCCTATGGTAACTGGGACTGGGTTGGACACTGGGTTTATGAATGGTGTACCAGCGAACCCTACGGAAATATTCTTTTGCCCTGACAGTGGTATATCCGGAACCAAGTGATGGTCTATTGAACACTTCTGTGCTCCTGTATCTACAAGAAAGCGGTGCTCCTCATTCCCGACTCTCATTTCTATGTAGGGTCCTCTCTGATTCACGGGAATAGACACTGGTTCCGGCCCCTGTCCTGGGCTGTCCTATTGGGGAAATAACACATCATCCGATGTGTAATCATTACTATTACTGTAATACGTGTTTGGCTGTGTATTGAAAACATTTCCACTCTTCCCTCTATTTCCCCCACTCTGATTTCCATATTGTTGATTTTGCTGTCCCTGACTCTGGTTTGGGGCATTTTGGTTTTGGCCTTGGTTTTGATTAGCTCTGTTATTGTGATGCTGCTGCATACTATTCCTATTTGGTCCATTCGCTCCTGGGTGTCCTCTATGCTGTCTCCTCTGACCAGACCCATTTTTATTCTGTAGATGCGGACATTGCGCTCGCCAATGTCCTTCCGCTTTACAATATGCACACTGATTCGGTCCCACTGTTCCCCCATGCATATTTGAACTACTCCTTCCTTGTGCGTTCCCTCGCCCTATATTATGTCCTGTTACTTACTGCAAAAGTACCTGTGTTCTTATTAGACATTCTTTCAAATCTGCCCCCACCTGTTTTAGCAACAATAATTCGCTCACCATCTCCTTCTGCCCTGGCGATGGTAATTGCTGCCGTTTATTATGCGACCCCTTTTCCCCATTCCCAGGTCTCCCGATATCCCTACTCCTGTATGCAGGTGTAGTAAACACTTTGACAGGTGCAGTAAACGTTTCGACATAATCATTATCTAATTCATGTCTAAGCTCAAAAAGTCTATACACATGTTCTCTCACTTCTTCATCCCTCTCCCTACACCGTGCTAATGCATTCAAATCTAACAAACGCTGCAGTGGTAATTTCCAAATGAGCTGTTTCCATTTCTCCACCAAATATTCTATATATACATCTCTGCCTGTTGCTGCAATCCCACCTTCTTTTCTTTGCTGATTGCGCTGCGGGTTACCCTTGTGCACCCCGTTGGTCAGTCCTGCCTCTTGCCCCCGTGGTTTCAACTTCAACCCCGGGAGGAACAGATGGTACCGAGTCTGTGCCTGAGGGGGGAGGTGCGGATGGGACAATGGGAGCAGGGAGTGTCTGTTGTTGGCCTGATTGGCTAATAGGAAGTGTTACATGCGCGGTCTGTGGCTGCGGGAGGGCTCTGCTTTTAAATCGGAGCATTGCTTCCTTTCTCCAGTCTTTAATTGTCTCAAATGCTGCAGGACGCACTTTCTTTCTTATCAATACCCTTTCCAGGTTGTCTATCCTCGCTATCTCAAAACTACCATTAATCGGCCACTGATGGTCTTGCTGCTTTCTGGTTTGCCTATGCCAAGTCTCACAGAATATTATCCCACCCACTCAATAATTCATATACATCTCATACGCCGGCGTTCCCCCAGGTGGTACAATTTGGCCATCTTCCAAAGATTGTCTAGCACAGCGGAAAAACCCTGCTAATGTGGACATTACCCCAGGCATGTTTCAACCTTCCGCCTGGTTAATCAACCTTACCAAGGGCGTTTGATTTTGCAAAGTCAACTCTCAACCAATATCAGGATACTTTGAATCAGGGAATGACTCACCTGATAAATCAAGTCGTCTGTATACTGACGCACCAAAGGACGTCATGTCTGCGTTTCTTGGCTTCCACCTCATTTCGGGACCCTCGCCTCCTTGTTCTCTAGCCAGTCACGTCGATCAGGGATCAGATGTGTGCAGATTTGCAAAGGAGTCTCTCATCACTTTTACAGGGCGCCCCGAACACCTCTTGATCCCGGCTCGATCGTCCCGTCCTCGCCATTCTCTGCCTTACTCAATTACAACGTTATGCGATGGAACAAGTGGGGGAGGGTCCCTATTTGGGCGCCATCATGAAAGGGGCCCCTAGGGGACCCTGACGTCTATGGAAACAAGGCGAGTCACCACACATGATAGATATGCCAGACACGAGGTTGTATTCCCAAAGCTAGGGTTTATTGCAAAGAAAAAGTCTCAGTTGGCCAACTCGGTCTCACGCCCCGCGACATGTATCTCTAGACCTCGAGGGACGTAAGAGAGTGAATTACGTACATCAGTTACATATATACAAAATGCATATCAAACAATCAGCTATGACATGTTTAACACCCCCCCTTTATTGGGTTTCTTTGAACTTGGTGTGATGATGGACATCTCCGACCACTATGACACCTTCAAACATCAATTCTAGTAACAATTTGCAATTTGTGAGTGCGAAGGCATCTTTCAGTTGTTAAATAGAACACAACGCTTCTGTTCTTGGAAGCGAGCTACATACGGGGGGGAAGAGTTGCATTCCGGACCTTGCTATCTATCAGGTGCTATTCGCGTCCTGGGAGCCGACACGCTCTAGCGGGCTCAGCAAAGGGGTGCCGTAAGAAAAGCATAATTCAAGACTTTAGCGGTATTATTCTAACATATTCTACCATATAACGAGACTGGCTGGCAGATGTGAAATGATTGAATGGCCTGCAGCTCTGCTTCAAGGCTACATTTGTGAGGGAGCCGGGCATTCTTCCTGGCGCTGCCTACGTTTGTGTTTCAGCAAACTCTTGTTATCCTCATGGCCCAGCGGCCTTGTCCTTTTCACATACAGACAACAATGTTTCACAGTCGAGCAGTGTAAGCGGAAAATATACAGCGAAGCAATAGGAACAGAAAGCAATGAGCAATGGTTAGAAAACAAAATGGCGATTCTTGTTACATCAAAATGGCCGTTCACTGGCAAACTCGAAAACCTATATTTTGTCATATCGTGCATGAGACGGTTGGCCTACGGCCACCAAAATGCATTTGCGGTCTCAAAGTAGAGGTATCCGTATTTCTAGACTGACAGCTGTTTCATCAACTAGGCACTAGGCCAGCGTAAAGGTTGATATGTTGCCTCTAGCCGCTAGTACTCCGTAAGGGCATATGGGCCCTTGGCGATCGTCCCATAAGATCGTCAAAGTGGTGCAGTTGTTTACGAGAAGCTGCAGCTGGCGGTTGAAAAAACCATCTGCCGGGGTCTGAAACTGGTGGCAGTAGCAGTAGGGTAGGATATACCTGTTTTGAAAACATAAAAATTATAAATAGTCTCGCCAGCCGATCTTTATTACTATTATTAATTTTATTTATTACGGCCGATCAGAAACTATTTGCTTGCAAGGATAGTGCAATGGAGAATGTTAGGCTCTAAAATCAATGCGAAAACTAACGAAATACATCGAGGTTAACACACAATGAGAAACAACTGTTTGTCTTCATGTGTGTGGAATGTGGACCTGCATGCCCATGTGCCCGGTACAAAGACGATCCCACACACATTTTACTTGCTCTTCATTAATTCATTCATCCATTCATTAATTCTTCATTCCGGTATAATAGAGTCTAAAGAGTTACTTACATTATATTTGCAATTTCCATTGTGTCTCTGTGTAATGCAGTCCGTAAATCCCACTGTGCTCGTGACAATGATTTTACGTATACTGAACTAACATGAAACTTGTTCTAGCTTTCAAATTTTCTGCCTTATCGTCTCTTACGTTATTGCACCCCTCCTTCAAATTAAGTCCTTTCGGCATGGTCCCTGTCTCTCAAGGTCAAAAAACAATAGAACCTTATACTGCCAGTGCGAGTTGTGGGCCTCTTCAGGCCGCGAGCTGAAAATCAAAGCCGCTGACCTTCACTCGAAATGAGCATACATTCTTACCTTGCAACATCCCGTAGTAAAGCCATCTGTGAGAACTTGAATTTTCGAATCCATCTATGTACTGGGCCTCAATGTGCAAATGCGAACTGGCTTCTCTCCCATCTGCAATGGCTCGCTTGACACATTCTAAGGCCCCCAATTTTGTCCTCGCTGTCCGCGAGCTTTGCAGACCTAGAGAACCATAACTATGGGGATATTGACTTTTTGGGGGAAGGTCAGGGAAAGTATAAAGTACCCGAGGAGTTGAGTTGAAAGTGAGATTTATTTTTTGTTTTGCTTGATATTTGCAATATCAAGCCTCCCCTCGGTTAACAGTGTGCAGCATTTACATGAGATTGCGAAACTTAGTTACATCAACAAAAATATATACATACACATATTGACAAGGTCAGCGATATGAGGTGAATAGGGAGAGAAGTCAAAGATGACACCCAGGTTGTTCGCCACCCAGGATGGTGAAGGTAGGGGTTAGAGTTTGCATACTTTGTATGTACAGTGTACAATAACATTTTTTTACAAAAAGACAATCATATTATAATGATTTAAACCGGGATTTCACTTCTGAACGAGTTCTTCTTTGGGTGGACATGGCACAGTGGCAATGTTTGGTGGCAATGCATCGGTGCTCTGCACAGAAACGCTCAAAATTCCATATCTGTGCTTCTCGAGTACAGCAACAATAAGGCCTTTAACAAAGTCGAACTCCATTTCCTCATAGATTGGTTTGATCACCCATTGCTTACTTCTTTTTGCAAAGGCTGTAAAGTAGCGAAGCAGCCCTACATTACCTGTAGTTCTAGATTGTTCACGGCACACATTCTCGTTATGGGCCAAGACCGCAAGTAGAGTCCTATGTTTCATGCCCTGCATGCTGAAATGCAAGCGCTTTGGCCTGTACTTTAGGCACATATTGTGGAACACTTCCAAACCTCCTGTGTGACAGAATTCTGTCAGCCTCCTCAAATCTCTTGATAGAGTTTTATCGAAAACAATCTTCTCAATGGCTTTGTGTATGAGTGAAGATGGAACCAACCACTTCTTCTTCCGTGCCTCCTCTGGGGACAAAGGGCCATGTTCACATTGGTGGAAATGTAGGTTTTTTGTCCAGCGGTGAACGTTGGTACAGTGGTGATCAGTGACCGACATTTTTCAAGTAGGATTTCCACTGACCCTTCACAAGTTTTGGATCTCTGCCAAAGATGGTTGCTGATAGACTGGGACCACTGTGAAATACTTTCCAAACCTTTTTTTTTCCCTGCAGCCGAGATTTTCTTATTGATTGATTTAGCAAGATGCCATACATCAAATTGATATTTAATATGTGGGAACTGCTCTCTTTTGACAATTGAAAAGTGTCTGTCCGTGGCTATGAGGTCGATGTGAATTTCCCTCGATTGTAGATATTCCACTGATTTTATAAATCCTAGTTTCTCCATGGCCAATGAGGATTTACATTGGGACACCTGCACGACCACCGAACTCACAATTTTCTTACTATCCTTGTCCTGAAAGTGGTAGGTGCAGTACTTGACAGAATATCCAGGGCTGTCGCACTGTCCATCGCCGACTAGCCTGAATTGTTTGCCTTCGAATGTACTTGCTAGAGACAATTGTTCAATTTTCCAAGCATCACTAATGGCCGGAAATAGATAATCATGTTGGAATTTGTAGTACTGCGTTTTAGAAATGAAATGGAGTCCCACAAACTGAAAGAAAGACTCTAACTTTTATTAAATTGGAGCCACTAAAAAGTGATGCAGCTGCACACAGTAGATTGACTGCTGGCAGTTTCCCCAGCATCGGTTGTGCAGACCATGAGAACGTATGATTAAATCTACAAGAGGCATGTATTGTGACGTTACTGCCTTGTTTTTGACGAGTCACATGAATCAATGGCTTCCCACATACTTTCCCTCTGACGGAATGCCCACATTTCAGCATACTTATAATATCCATCAAACAACTGTCGAATACTATGTATTTGCCCTCTTTCATTAGACTGTCATCCGGCATCACACTTGTTTCGGACTGCATCGTTGCGGACATATCAGCAGAAATGAAATAAATATCGCTGATATCAGGTTCTGATGCGTCGGTGAATGCTGCTGCTGGTTCATTCTATGTCATTTCAATATCTGTTACTTCAACATTGATGGGAGAGTACAACAATGTTGACAGCTTTTTTGGTGGAAATTGTTTGGCAGGTGTAGATTGTGTGAATTGATCTGCGACTACTTCAGAGATATCTTCAATACATTCAGTATCATCTTCTTGTGGTGTTGCAGTCGCACTGTAGCAATGGTCCTTTACAACTTTACTCGATTCTCCGGACACATTCATTTCATGTTCTGGCCATTGGACATGAGCATCTCTAGTCTCAACACACGGCGTCTGAATTAATAGTTCCTCCATAGTGTAAATGGTCTGACAAGCAACATCTCTCATTCGCTTCACTGTCTGTGTATGTATAGTTCATACACCCACGGGTAACTAGAGGACAGATTGGAAAAGGGATGTTCAGTTTAAACACAAGATAAAGTATAGTACAATTGAACTGTTTGTAACTAACCTTATTTTTGTTTCTTTTCTTTGCAACTTTTTTGACTCGACCTTCAACATCTGCACGCTGTAGCTCCGATTTGTTTCTGCATCTCTTCCCTTCCTGTTGCGCTGCAACGACTATATTTTCTGTATCCGCATAGACAGCACGGAATGAGGCTCCATCGAATCCCTGAAACACAGAACTTTCATTACTATGTATCACAATATAGTTAGCATACAACACACGTGAGGACGAACACACAGATACATCTCAATAGCTGAACATGATTTAAACATTGTGTAGAACAATCAAACGACAAGTATTCGAGCTCTGATGACCTAGTTCGATGGAACTGTCATTATCCATACCTCTGGCTCTGCGTGGACTGCCATGAATGATTGTATTGCATCAGCAACTCCTTGAAACACAGTACTTGTGTTAGTATGGTTTTCAATATTGTAAACATACACACACTTGGGGTCGACGGCACAGGTACATATAAAGAGATAACCACAAATGATGCTTTGTCTAAAAGAATCAAGGAATATTTAAATATGATCAGATTTAATCGACTTATTTCTCTGATTTCTTTACATCTGCATCATCTAAATGGGATGTTGTGATTGTAGTGGAAGCTCCATCGTCTCCCTGAAACACAGCACTTGCGTTAATAGGGAAGAAAGTATAGCAAATGGAATCACGTTATATGATAACGCTCGATGGAGCTGTCAGTATCCATACCTTGTGCTGCTGAAGAATATCTAGGGATGTTGTAAATGTAGTGCGCACTTCCGAAAGCTGTTGCGCCGATTTGTATTTGCATGGTCCCGCTTCCACTTCCCCTGGAATTACTTGAATGTCAGGCTCTGCATCAAGTGCGGGGGTTGACGCTTCAACAACTGCCTGAAACATAGTATTTGCATTAGTAAGGAGTACAATATTGAAAACATAACACACTCTCGGGGTCGACCGCACAGGTACATATCAATGGCTAACCACGAATGAAGCATGGTGTAGAACAAACGACAAGTGTTCCAGTCCTGATGATCACGGTCGATGGAGCTGTCAGTATCCATACCTCGTGCTGCTGAAGAACATCTAGGGCAGTTGTCAATGTGGTGGATGCTTCAGCATCTCCCTGAAAGACAGTACTTGCATTAGTATGGATAACACTAATTATAACTGAAAACAAACACCGTGGGACGACAACTAAGGTGTATATCAATTGGAAAGCACTAACCAAACAATTGGTAAAATAATCACACGATACATAAAAACTATTACTTGACATGCATAAAACAAGTCTGTAGCGGAATAGCCAAGTAAGATTACTTGATACGCGCTAGAAGTGGTTGATAACTGCGAGCACGTCACAGAAGTAGAATGTTCTTGCTTCAGATTCAAGGGATAGTCAAGCAGTTGTAAAGGTAAATTATTGTTTGATAATGAAATGCCAATATTTAAAATTGCCATGTAAGGAGACAGAATACTCGAGTAATGCTATTGAAAATGCGCAATATAGCACAGTTTTCTGTGCCCATACATAGATTTTGTTTGTGGGTTACGAAATCTAAAAATAATATATTGATAAATGTCATTATTCAAAAAGCTATACACTCATATCAATGTCAAAAGTATTACAAATTGGAAACAACACCTAAAATATCAATTAATCCATTCGGCTACCTACACACTACCGCAAGGCCTAAAGCTAAAACCGGACACTTGACTCACCAGTGGCGCAATGTGGACGAATAGAGTGGGAATAGCGTTTGGGAGCAATTTTCGTGTCGTTCGCCGTTTATTCTTCTTGTTACCCAAGATGTGGCGTACATATTCGAGGAAAATTGCTGTCTGCAGATGCGGTATCGATCACGCCTCTTGTCCTGTAAGACTTCTTGGACTCTACTTTCTAGCTCATCCAGTGGATATCCGCAATATCTGACCCATTCTCTTATTCGATCAACAGTTTTCGGAATACATGCATTGTAGTGCCTTCAGATTTAGCATGGGACTTCGAAGGGCAACCGCTAATCGAACAGGCAGGCATTGTTGAAAATTCTGAAAAGTAAATATCGACATTATTAAACAATCTTGATGAATAAAAATTTGATACAAAAGTAAATGAACCATACAATGTTCAATGCAAAGTTTGTTTTACTCGCCGGAACTATACCAGTTCATCATGTGCGGCTTAGTGTTTGCATAAGTTGCAGAAATTTGTAAATGATGTGACTAAACTCTGAACATGTGACTCGTACCTTGGATGTTCTGTCTTGCACGAGAAGGAAACATGCTTACATTATAGACTGAACCCCCGAAGGATGCAATTCGATGACAATTGACACAGATGAAAATAAATAGATCTATCAATAGCATAACAATTGAAACTCAAGTCAATAGCAATGAGCCAAATGAACATAGCACTATTGGGTACTCTAATCGCAAATAGATAGAAATTAAAAAATGACCGAAATATGACTAGGATACATGGCCTTACCTTGACCAACAAATAGTTGGATTCAGCAGGCCGAGCAGTATGTTGCAGGAGAATAGGTAGATGGCCACAGATAGAACACTAACGAGTTTGCTCGAAGCGGTCACAGATGGCACGACGACAAGCAGATTAGCATAGATCTCAGTGCTTCTCAGGTAGAACGTTCAGGAGTTGACTTGCAAAGCACAAAGATGTTCTCATGAGACATATCAAGTGGTTTATAAAGTATTAGAAACAGGGGTCTGTTTGTGAATGAATGACGTGTATATGTCGTGGTATTATGTGGTTTGCAGGGGGGCGGCCTGCCTCAGGCTTTGTCTGTCTGGAGACACAGGTTCTTTGGTGTTTGGCACCTTGGCCGTTATCGCCCCTGACAGCAAACCATGGCAGCGCTCATCCAGGGGTGCGAAATGCCTTTGATAGTGGGGGGTGGATGGATGGGCCGGTGGGCGTGCAGACAAGGCACAGGAAGACTGCTGAATGGAGACACACTTATGTGGATTGCAGGGGGGCGGCCTGCCTCAGGGGAGGCCTGCCTGGAGACACGGGGTCTGAGGAGGCCATGTGAGCGATTGCCCCTCGGCGTGGGATACCTTTTGAAGTGTACATGGTGTTTGGCACCTTGGCCGTTATCGCTCCTGACAGCACACCATGGCAGCGCTTATCCACGGGTGCGAAAGGCCTTTCATGGGGGTGGGATGGGCCGGTGGGCGTGCAGGCAAGTGTGTGGGAGCGAGGGGCCATCAGGCCCCTCTCATCCTTTACTTCTCAGTAGAAACTCGGACCAAGTGCCTCCAGTAGTGGGTTCGCCCCTTGCCCTTATGTGATGTTAACTTTGGTTGACATTCGCGTAGATGGGACCACTGAGCAGGACACGGGGCATCCATTTTTGTACCCCCTTTAAACTCCATCTTGGTGACCAGGCCTCACTGCGACAGTACATCGCGCAGAGCACATGGCCCCCACCCTCGTTCCCACTCTGACTGGAAAACTCTGGAGGTATTTACAACAGCTAATAAATGTAACACATCACTCTTCCTCTGAGATCACTTTCCTGCATGTGAACCAGCCTGAACTAAGCACATAGCTCGTTCATCTCCATAAACGTGTCCTTGCCCACGCACCCTCGCCAGTGGAAACTTATTGCCATTCTGACCCCTGTGTCCCTGCAAGGTATTCTCTTCATGTGCCAGACCACTGACCACGCCATGATGCCCACCTAGCAGATCCCCAACTAACATTAGACCCCGACCACAGTATATCGTTGCCTATCAATAACAAATGACACATACCGGAGATTCTTGTGAGCACAGACCCACACTTCAACTAGTGTATTATAGTGGCCAAGACCCTTAACCTAAGGCCTGTATAATCCATTGTTAATTGATAGTATAGATATATGTGTGACTTTTATAGAGACATAACCTACTGAAAGACTTTGAACAAGTGTTGTTTAGTGCATGCATTATTGAGAATATATTATGTTAGCTTAGATACTGACCACCCCGCTTCACAGCGACCTGACCTTCACCCATTGGGAGCACAGATGTCTGACGTCCATCCTTGAATGGAGACACACTTCATTCATTTAAAAAATCAAAACAACCGTTGTTGAAATATATGTGGTGTTTTATTTTGTATCTTATTTTGATGGCACAAAAATACAAGACTTTACACATTGTACAGGGCAGGTTGCAGCACAGCGAGGGAAAATACCCTGTACTGACCGCTGTCACTCGGGAAAGTTTCTCTTAATGCACGAACAGCACAGGCGGGTATTACTCTTCAAACACGGTGTCCAAGCCTCCCGTGAAGCCACCATGTAAAGGAACGATAGGCCACCAGCCGGTACCACCTGTGAAAAAGAATGATACAAACTGTTTTTAAATGAACAAGATTAGTTTATTAAACGTTTGTTGTCAATGACAATTCTTGTAACTAATGGCATCTGCTTGGACAAATGCTATCTAGAGACTGCACACTATTGAACGACTTTCATGCGTTAACATGATATGCATATGTAATTTTGGATATAGTAGAAGACAATGAAATTGGAGTGGTATCACAAGCAGAGTATACTTACTCGTTACTCGGATTACGAGGACGAACAGTTGCGCGAAGTTAGTGCATAAGCACCATCATTATCCTCAACACGGACCGTGTGAGGCAGGCTGCCCTGAAGTCTGGCAGCTCGGTGATGCATTGCGGGCGTGGCTCGACTTCCGAAATGTAGGCCACGCATCCCGAGTTTTCACAGCAGCAGCAGTTCTCGTCCTCGGTTGGCATTAGCTCGCACCAATTGCATGTGCACCAGGTGGAAACACCGTCCATGCGACTAGGTCCAGTGTCTTCATCCGTTGATTCGTCCTGCCAACTGCCGTCCGAAGCCCCATCGTTTTCGCATGTTTCCCTTTCCAGTAGTTCCTCCTCGGTATACTCGGGCTCGTACATGTAGGGCATTATTGTAGCCATTGTGTGGTAAACAAACAAAAATAATTTATAGCGGTGGTACTGGTATCTGTTCACACGGGCTACAAGCAACAAAGGTAGCTGACCAGAGCACAGAAACAAGTCACAGAATACTCAAAGTAACACAGAGAGAGGAATGGAATCGAAAATCTGCTGTTGTGTGTTGTGAAACGGTCTATTTATACTTATTGAGTAAATGGGGCTTCCTGCCCTTTCCATGGTGGCCCGTCATTAGCTGAAGCGCAGCGATTGTTGACACGAGACGTGCTTTGGCATTGTGAAATGGGAGGTACGCGTCTGCTGATGACAGGCTCAGGGGCGGGGGATATGATTTAGTGTCGCAAAAGCAGGTCAGCCAGGGCGATGGGGCAAGTGATAGGATTATCACAAAATGGCAGCGCCCTGGTGCCTGTTTCCCCGTGCGTTTAATGGATGAAAACTCGCGTAAGGTCCATAGGAAATGTTTCTAAAATCGTGCGACTTAGGCTTAAAAACACATGGCTGACCCGTAGGGACAATAATACATTTTGACCGAACCATTCCTTTAATTTGAGGAGTGGGTGGTGGATGGTGTGGTACATGTGGCCATAGATGCACAGCCTGTTGAGATTTGGACTGACACCATGTTCAGGGAATTATAGGTGGATCCCTTGGAGGATTTTAAAGGTGGAGCGCTGCTTAATGAAGCACAGGAAAGCTAGAGGTGCATCTGGAAATGGTGCAGTCACAGAACAATATCATTCAATAAGTGTTGTGGGGAGAGATGCTGAGAGCGTCTTCATATGTGGGACAAGAAAAGAAGGAGTTAGCTGGGCAAGACAATGAGGCAGCGATGGAGTGTCAGCAGGAGGAGAAAACGTGGACGCAGAGATGGAGGGGCAGCAAGCGGGGGAACATGAAGAAGTGAGTGTTGTCCAGGGTGTAGAGGAACAGGTGGATGTAGATTTGGTGCACGCGGCAAGACATGAGTAGGTGTATCAGGAGGAGAGAGATATAGGGCATGGAAGGAACAGGAGGTGGTTATGAGAGGCAGCATCTGGGAAGGAGGAGAAGAGGGTGTATTGTTATGCTCACCTTGTCGCCACTGGGACGTCGGGCATTGCTGGGAGGACAGCTGTCTGGACTACTGGGCTCGATAACTCGGGAGATATAGTCTGCTCGGGGTCTGCTACTAGGATGGAAAGCGAGGTCAGCTGTGGGCTACTGGTACATGTGTCTGCCCACACCTCCCTCCCTGGTTGCTCTTCCCCTTCCCTGGGTATTGAATTCTCCCCTTGAATACTCCTCCCATGATACTTGTGGTTGGTGGGCTATCCGTCCTGCTATTCGTTGCAGGGGCGCTGTTGCAGGGAACAGGCTATGATGGACCTAGTTACATCACTGGTCCGCTTGCCCAGTCCGGCTGTGGCTAAAACTAGTCTGCCCTGATTAGCCAAGGTAAGCCTTTCCTTGTCTCCTACTTGTTATCTGTCTTTCTTGACTTCTTTTGTTGTTTTGTTCTGTCTTCTTTCTTGCCGTCTTGCTTACTCCCTTCTAAGGTGTTTTAGCGTTGCCCTTGCTGTTAGCATTAGCTTTTACGTGCTGTTCTTTCTCTCATGTTTTTTTTCCCTCCTCAGCAGGTGCCAAGATGAAGTTGGTGTCCGCGGGACAAAATGCTCAGACGTACTCCGCTTTGGATGAGCTTGCAAAGAGATGGAGCGTTGCGCACAATAACCCGGTAAGTGTGGCTGCGCAGGGTTTAAGTTACACAGTGCGCGTGAGTCTTTTGTTTTCCCAATCTGACCTGTTGTCTTTCTTGATCTTTCCTCCATGTGCCGAGTAGCTGTGGTTCTGAGGATCGATGATTAGGCCGCTGCTGGAGTTCTATGACGGCGTCCAGAAACATTTAAGTGTTGTTCGAATCGTGTTTGTTTTGCCATCTTCCTTGCAGATGAAGCTGGATGTCGCCGGAGCCAAGGCGGGTCCCGAAGTTGCGGAAAAAAGAGAGCTGGTCGCGGTGAGCATCACGCTGCTTGGTAGCACGAGGCAGTTACAGGGCATGAGTAGGGTGCAGATATGGGTACAACGCTAGGGTCATTAGGAGGAGGAGTGACACCCAGAGCAAAGGAGGAAGGAAAGAAAGAGACTCACTGAGCTGTCCTGTGGAGAGAACAAGGTGGACCAGACAATGGAACAAATGAAAGAGTTCTACCCCAACACTTTGTGCAACAGCCCCCATCTGGGTGTGGCAGAGCTTCACCATGCTAGGGGTGAAGGCAGAGGCAGAGGACTGTATAGATTTGTTCAAACTTGACAATAGGAAAATGTGGCCAAGCAAGAAGAATAAGAATTATCCATTGAACATGCATGAAATTCATGACACATTAAAGTGAGGTAGAAAGTGATGTTGTATATCCATCTGCCATCCACTGCCCTCACCACCACCGTACCCTCCTCCAGCGGTGTGAAGAAAGCATCTGATAGTAGTTACCCACTATGTTAAAGAGCACAGCCGCATGATAAATAGACCCAAACACAGTCAGAGACCACTGCTGTGGATGCCAGGCCTGTGTTGGGTTGGTTGGCTCCTGTATGTTGGCTGTGTCTACATACAGGATCAGACTGAGTGATAAAGTGATCATCTGCCTTGCAATAAGGCACACATTGCCCAGGAGGCTCACCTGCATTCCCATTGACACAACAACCCCCCCTTAAATTGAGCAAGGGAGGAAAGACTGGCAGCTGCTCTATATTGTAATTGGCAGGAAGCAGCAGTCATATAGCGGAAAATTCTTGAAATATTCCATATTTTTACATGGACTAGCCCCCATCTTGTGTCTGCTTCTATCTCTCCCCACTCTCCTCCTCACCTTCTGTGATCTAGCACCCTCCTCAATATCTGTGTCACCTGTGCATTTACTTGCTCCTGCTTCTCCTCTTTCTTTGCTCCCACCCTGCATCCTGACATCAAAAACTCTACCAAAATATTTGCACACTTTTTCCCTCCTTTGGTCCCATGCTGCTTCATATATGCTGGCACCACCCTGTAAATATACTTTCTTATTCCCCTGCTTTCATTTCTATGTCCTCAGTTCTATCCTTCAACTACCACATCAAAGAGAGTCTGAGAAAAATGTGATGTCTGTGTCTTCCTTGTGTAATAGGGAAATCCTCAACATTTTTCATGTTGCCACTGCATGTTGCAGGTTGCTTGCAGGGAGAACCCGCAAACATTGTCACGTGGGAAAACGCTCCGATAGCTTGAGAACTTGAAAATTTAAAACTTCTCATGTTGGCAGGTCTCCGGTAGCAGGAAGTACCTGAAAAATGTTCATGTTGGTAGCTCTCAGACAGAGAAAAACATTTGAAAAAAATCATATTGGAGGCTCTGGGGTTGCAGGGAGAACTCAAAAAGTCTCATGTTACCGGTTCCTGGCCCTGTTGAAAGCTAACTCTACCCTCCTAGAAAGCAGGACCTTTGCACAGAACACTAGTACTGGCATCTCATCAATGTAAGACTGTCACATCTCATCCACTAACAGTTAGACAATAGTGCTGACCATTTCACACCCAAAGCACTCTGAAATTACTCTGCTCACTTCTTCATGGTTTTCCTGAAGCGGACACACATCTTCATCAACGGAACTGGTGTCTTGACTATGACAAGGTGTCTCATCATAGTTTTCCTCAATTTAGTGCTAGTTCATTTTAAAGAATGTCAATTGTTCAACAGGAGGAACTAAAAGCTTACTCTGTGGTCAGATGCAACATCCCAAGGAGCACTAATGGTTTACTCAAACTGTACATGGCTGGGCAGTTTCCATAGTCACAGGTTCTGTTGGCCAGACAAACCACTTACTGAGACAACGCTGTAGTGGATCATCATCCCTACGCATGTGAGGTGCGTAAAGTGTGAATGCATCCACCACGTGAGCTGCTGAAGATTCTCTGCATCTTCTTGTAGACTCATCCACATAGAGGATCCCCAGTTGTGTAAAGAGAGCAGCCAACAAGACCTCCATCTTCACCATATCACTATCATCAAGTTTCACAGACGAAATCAGGCGAGGATGTGTCAACATGGGAAAGGACATGAGCAATGTACTTTATGATGGAGACCATGTTCTTGACATCTCTGGTCGTGGGTTGAGCATAGAGGTTCTTGCATTTACTTCCATACTCTATCCTTTATGTAGTTTTATTTCAATCATTGCATCTTGTGATCCCACCAATAT
The DNA here is from genome assembly GCF_040938575.1 of Ambystoma mexicanum. Classification (NCBI taxonomy): domain Eukaryota; kingdom Metazoa; phylum Chordata; class Amphibia; order Caudata; family Ambystomatidae; genus Ambystoma; species Ambystoma mexicanum. The sequence continues at coordinate 157,797,397 of NC_090937.1, forward strand.
TAAACACTTTGCACCATATATTAAAACATGATATCATCGTAGTTTATAAATTAAAGGGGATCAGGAAAAGGTAAATGCCTCTTTGCTTCTTTGCCAAGCTTGCCCTTCCCATCTTTGTAGCCCACCCAGGCGTGAACAACCACCCTATGCCTACCACCTTCTCTAAGTGCACTGTACTCCTGTCCACCATAATTTCTTCTTTCCCTTGATTTGACCACCTCTCCATCTTACTGCCTCTCCTGGGGCATTTATCTCAGTACATAATCCTGCCATGCTTACATAGGACCTTGTCACCATTGGCTTCACCAATTATACTGATGGCTATATCTTTATCCAAATTAGTTTTCCATCACCCTGCTCAGGAGGTCTTGCCCCCCCTACACAATTAAATCTTCTTAATTGTTGCTGGCACCTCAACTTCTATCTCTTACCCTACTTTAACCTCCCAGACCTTGGATCCAGTCTTACTTCACCCTTTGTCATCCCTGCACTGATATTCTGTTAATCTCTTCTTGATTAATACTTGAACACAAAGCAGTAGAGCAAGAGAACGAGATGCAAGCCTGCAGAGTAACGCAGAGGAGGGAATTAAGCAGAGCCGGAGACAGCACCATGCATATGGCGTGGTGAGCAGAGAAGCAAGAAAGCCAGCAGTACGCTGCTGATTATAAAAAGGATAGGAGCTGGAGAAGCTCTGGTCCGCTGAACCAAAAAGAGATGCGACCACATAAAATGTGGCTGACTGACACCTACGTGAACTGACGTTGAAGTCCTGTTGAGTCTCATCAGGAAGAACGGACGAAAGCGAACCGAGACACCAGATAACACAAGAAGGGGTGAGAAATCATATAGCCCAAAATGGGGCGAGAGACAAGATTCCCTTAGAATTGGTGAGAGAACAAGTAACCTAAGAAGGGGTGAGGGACCTGATAGCCCAAGATGAGGCGAGAAGCCAGATACACCAGGAAGGAGTGATAGATCCAATAGCCCGAGAAGAGGTGTGAAATCTGATAGCCCAAGGTAGAGCAAGGAACAAGATACTCCAAGACAGGGTAAGTCACAAGACATGCCAAGTCAGGATGAAATTCAAGATAGCCCAAGGTGGGGTGAGAGATAGGAGATTGCAAGGTGGACTGAGAGACAAGAGATCACAAGACAGGGTGTGAGAAACCTAGCCTCAATGTGGCGTGCGCGAAGCATAACCCTGAAGCAAGGTTTGATCAACAATCCTCCCAGGTGGCTATTTCAGAACTAAGTAATCATAAACCGACCAGAAGGGACAGAGACTGTTATCCAAGGAGGAGAGGAAGGATAAAAAGACATTGGGCAAACCTGAACTTGGCAACCCTGAACTTGGAACCACATCACTTGGCAAGTGGTCTTGGGGAAATCAGACAGACGTTTGTGTGGAGGTCAGAAGCCAGCCTGCACTTCTTACATTCAGTAGAACACCCTGACCAGACCAAGCTTGGTTGAGTTGATGTTCATTGTTTTTGTTAATGGTAGCGATAGGATTTAGCGTAGATTAAGCATTTGGAGGTGGGGACTGTTTTCTTTTGATGTGACATCCTGACGGGCACCCTTCATTATGTTCTCTACAGAGTAGGGAAGAAAACATCCTTAGAGATAGGGACAGAAAAGGTTTTATTTTCTTTCTTGAATATAAACTTGGTGAAACATGACCTGTCCACCTCCAAAACCTTATTTCCCAAAGGAAGCAACACAGAAAACCGCAAAAGCTGCCCAAAACAACAAACGGCATGAAATCACTTTTATTTAAAACATTGAGGTAAGATTTTAGTACCTCTTCCATTTTTTATTTATTTATTTTGAAGTGCATATTTTGTTTGCATTAAAGTTTAATAAAATATATTATGCAAAATGGATCATTATTAAAAAATAAATGCATACTTAATAATGAAACATTATGTGCACAATGTAAGATACTTATTAAATTATCAATGCATACTTAATTATTAGTACATTATACACAAAATGTCATGACATTATAACAAATAATTTTGCTTACATTAAAACCATATATCTTTAAAAAGATCATCGCCATTTAACTTAACTTAGTACTATCATCACAATTGACTTTTACAAGTTTCTTTGTTAATTCCAAGCTCTCTTCATTGCGAACAAATCACCTAAATATTTTACATCACACATCTTTCAAGCTTGGGCCTTCAATGTACAAGCATTTTAAAGTCTGTACTGCATGCATTGGACCCGCCGCACAAATGCCAACAATTGAGACTTCTTACCATGTGCTTGCACACTCCCAAAACCTCAAAGGTCACTGATTGGTTCAGCCTGAACTTAATCAGAGTTCTGCAGCTGTTTTATCTGTAAAGAATTGTATGTAAGGTTGAATATATAAGCATGTTGGATAGTATTTTCTGTTTGCTTCATTATTTTGCCAATCCCACAGTTGAGCTTTCTTCGTAATCAATTTTTGCCGGGATGTTAGGACATCTATAAAGTCCAAAATAAATTCAATTTCTTTAAAAAAACTTTTCCACAGAATCTCTGCACAAGTTCAGCTAGAAATTGACACCAAGGAGAAGCCCCCTTTTCAGGGTGTTGGGGAGCATATTTGCTTCTGATAGTATAAGTCTCAGGTAAAAAGAGCCCTTGCTAACTTTTCCTTCGGTGGATAATGATGTCATAACCAAACTCACATCTAATGAAACATTGCGGTAGCTTTGGATAATACCAAACAATTTTTCCAAAGTCACTCCTCCGGCCTGTCTAGCCAAGGACTATTATCAATTATTGCCTCTATGCCATATAATATCACTGGATACAATGTTTTGTTTGCAAAATATTATGCAGGTATGATAGAGAAGTCGCTAAATCACCTGTGAGGGGTATTTAATCTGGGGGCTAATATGTGCCAATTTTGTAATTTACCTTCCAGTAACTTTCTATCTGTGTACCTGTTGTGCATTATCACACATAGATATTTATATTTTGTTGCTATTTTGAGAATTATTGATTGGCAGTTCTATGTATAATTTCATCTCGAGAGCTTATTTCCAAAACTCATGATTTAGCTTTTTTGAAAACATAACGTCAAAATGATATTTAATGGACAAATTACCCAAGGCAGTTAGTGCTAGTATTAATCCCTTTTCAGTATGGTCAAGAATGATGATATCATCCACGTAGCACATTGTAGGCATAAGTAGTGTACGAATTTCAGCAGTGCAATAATTTCTGCGACACCACAGACTCCTATGGGAGGTTGTGTGCGTCACTACATAAATTATGCTAATGTTGTAGCACGTGTTAGGTGTGTGTGACTTTAAAATGGTGTGAGACACTTAGGGTGAACTAAATAAGGGGTGATTTGGGATTTAGCTTACCACAGTGTAGTGTTGGGTGCTAACAAAAAACATGTTTAAACACTAACTCTACTAATGACTAATCTCAACAAGACTAATACTAGTAACTAGCCGTTCCCAGCGTAACATACACTGATCTAGCAGATCTTAAAGGTCAATATCGGTCGATAATTTATAGGGTCATGTCAGTCCCCCTTGTTAAATATCTCAATTACCACTGATCCCTTCCAGGAAGGGGGTGTAGGACCCTGTGACTTGTTAATGGTCATTGAAAAGGCTAAATGTATAGGTAACTGTCTTCTTCTGAATTTGAAAACATATTTGTTTCAGATGCAATGAGAGGTATGCACAGGGCACTAGCATACTTGATTGAAAAACATTTGACCTTTTCAATTTGACTGAATTTTCAGGATCGTTTTTTCGGTCAAATTAAAGGGGTAAGTAGGGCACTCGCTTTGACATCTGTGCAGAGCCTGCTGACGCAGGTTCGAATCCCGGCTGGGCCAAACTCAGCATTTCATCCTTCCGAGGTCGATAAATGAGCACCCCACACTGTGGGTAATAATAAGCATTGCTCAGATACCTGATGGTTCGTAGTGCTATATAAATGCTAAATTAAATTATTATTATTATTATTATTATTATTATTATTATTATTATTATTATTATTATTAGTAAGGCAATAGGTTAGGGTGGGGGAAGTGGATGCAGGTGTGGGGGGTCTCCCTCTGCATTTTCGACCCAAAAAACAACCCAGAAAATTAGGTCAAATTGCAATAGGTCAAATATTTTTTCGATCAAGTAGACCTAAACCATGCACGGTATACGTACAGTATCTAAGTTCCATCGATTATGGTATTAGCATGCTTGATGGATAAAAAAATGGCCCATTTAATTTTGGCAGAATTTTATTTGATCACATTTTAGGGGAATTTTGGTCAGATTTAATTAAATATATTTATATGGGGTGGGGTAAGAGAATAGGTTAGCATGGGGGAAGGAAGGGAGGCGGTGCGTGGGGAGTCTCACCCCGCATTTTCAAGCAGAAAAAGAACCCAAAATAATTAGGTCAAATTGGAAAAGGTCACACACGTTCGACCAAGTAAACCTAACCCATTGATTGCTCAGGCCTCTATGATGTGTCTTTGTAGACGCGTAACTGTCAACCTTGTTCCGTTGCAGAGTCCCTGTGATGGCATAGGATTGTGTAGTAGCATAATTACAGCACCTACTTTCAGTTTTAGCTTGCAAGGAGGCATTCATCCTACCTTTCGCTCTTTAGAGACTGCAACCTCGAGCCGGTAAGTAACTGTTCATTGACACTGGAACTGCCTTGCCCTGTGTGAAAAGAAGTGGGGGTGGAAAGAAGTAACTTGAAATTAAGACACATCATAGAGGCCCTTGTAATCAGTGGAACTTAGATACTGTTCCTATACGATGCATATCTCTCATTCCATCTTATACAAATATGCCTCTCAAATTCAAACAGTTACCTATAGGTTTAGCCTTTTCAATGACCACTAATTAACCATAGGGATCTATGCCCTCTTCCTGGAAGTGATCAGTCATAATTCCAATATTTAAGAAGGGGGACAGACCTGACCCTATGAATTATCGACCGATATTCACCTTTAAGATTTGCTAGAACAGCGTATGTTACACCTGGAAGGGCTAGTAGACCTCTATTTCACAAAAGCATCCTTGGTTTATCAGTGGTTATCCTGGCCAATCCACACGCATTGTGATGGTTGCGGTAATGGTGGAGGCACAGGTGGAAGGCTTGGTGTCGTAAGAGGCTATGAAACCACTACTTATATATATATGTTTCTTAATTTTTTTTGGCTGAAACATTTACAACCTTTACAATTAGAATAAAAAGCATAGCGGAGTCTGGCAGAGTGCTGCTCTGCTGGTAACTCTACTGTGTTTACACTGCTGGGAGTGTTTACCTACAAGAACTGCTTCCCCCTGTGGGCGCAGAGTCTGGCCGAGTCTGAGGAGTCCGAGGAAGTCCGTGGAGTCCTGGACTGGTGCGCTCTCCTCCTCAGACCTGCCCCTTCCGGACCCCCACGCTTGTGCCCCCTCGCCTCCCCTGTGCACTTTCTATTTTCTGCTGCTCCTGGCCCGTTCCTCCGCCTTGACTGCTCTTTGTGTGGATTCTGCTGAGCCATGCGCGATACTACGAAATCTGTGTCGTTTTCAAAAACGCGTGCTCAACGGAAGCTGGAAGCTGCATCATCCGGGTCACAGTAAATACATCCAGAGCGAGCCTCACCACTGCCTGTGTGTCCACCATTGCATCCGCCCCAAGTAAGTGACAGTACTGCGTGTACGTTGTACAGATGTGACAATGTTCCTATGAGTGCAGCGAAAGTTAAAAACAACATGCGAGAAGTGCTCTGCGCTGATATTTATGACACTACAAACGAGGCGCACTCCCATGAGACGGATGAAAGCTCCTGCAAGAATGTGTGTGTGGCCCCCCACCAGGAATTGTAACTGATGATTCAGCGAGACGCCCCACGTCTATAGTGCTCTCCACCCGAGATGTTGTTCCCTTGCGCGAGTTGGTGTGGCGTTCGCTTAACGAACATATCCACACAATACCTAACAGTGACGACTTGAGTGTGTCACCCGACCTCGTGGACGGGGTGGAGGAAAGAGGTGACACGCACATGCCGAGTTATCCAAAAGTGTGTCTGAATGGGATCAGTTGTATGAATATGGGGTCTCCCCATACTCGCTTTTTCAGTACCCTTGAAAACCTACCTCCCTCTCCATTGCCTAGCCCGGAATGCGTCCTCGTTACTGAGGATATGGACAACATGTTTTGCCCCTCTTATGACTACATGGAAGCAAGGAGAACTGCAACTTTTAGCTCCATACAAATCCAACCTCTCCCAAACATACCCGACCTTATTGAACCACATTATCACAAAAACAGAAGAAACTCACTGGACGTTGTCAATAAAGTTTTGCTTGATCTCACTCGGCTAAACAAAGAAATAACTCACACAAGCACAACCAAAGCAGTGGCTGCTGTGCTGGAGTCTTTTTATTGAGTCCCCTGTTGCCATAAACCTCTCAGTTCAAAAGTTACAACAAATTAAAGTCGCTGATGCAATGAATCGCCCCAAACGTAGGAGAGTTGATTCGAGCATTTCCCCTAATATCAGATGCTCACAGAAAAAGAAAATTAAAATGGCGAATACACCGCCAAAAATTCAGTCAAACCCTGCAAGTGAGGAAACGCAGCGAGGCAGAAATGTGACTGCAGCCTCCTCATCGGATTTATCCTCCTCTGATTCTTCCCTAATGGAACAACCGTTTCCAAAAATTAGATGGCCGACATACCATCAGAGGCGCTGTACTCTATATGAGGCTTTGAATGATGATGCAGTGAGAAATGCTCAACACATGAAAGAGTTGCAAGCAACGATAATGTCTTCTATGGCGATATCTATGGCGCCATTTATTAAAATGTACGAATATCTAAACGAGAATATTAAAGACCTCTCAACTTTGGTCTCTTCCACGAACATTAAACTCTTGACTATTGAAAATGAACACAGCGCCCACAAGGAGGAACTTCATGGGATGCACAAGAAGACTGATTGGGCCTTGGATATATTGGCTGAGTACACCAAGAATGCCAATTTAGACAAAAAACTGTTGGAGGTAGTAAAAGAAGCACTGAACCTCTTCCAAGAAAAAAAAGAGGGGAGCCTCTCAGGTGTGAAACTCAGCTGTGTAAGATGTCAATCTCCTTTACTTACTGACCAAGCTAACTCTGTCAATAGAACCATGTCGTCTGCCACAACTGACATAGATCTGGAGAAGCCAGGGATGGCCAATGTGAAAGATGTGTCTAACAGAGATTCTGTTAGGCCAGAATCCTCATCTGTGGATGAGGAAATCTCTATCCCAAGTAGGTTATTGCCAGTCACGTCAAAACGGTCTGCAGACGCTACTGTGACGGCAGGTGTGGAGAAAGAACTGAGAGCTCCTACGTCAGCAAAAGCTAATATTCTACACCTTGAAGATAACTTGCCACCCTCTGAGTTCACTGCAATCCTAAAAGAGAGCCAAGCAGCAGGTAACTTGGCCTTAAAAGATCCTCAATTGGCGTCAACTTCTAACATAAGTCTAAACCCACAGACAGTGAATACATCTAATTCACCCCTAAAGATTGACGCCCACGATAACTCTCCAGTATTGTTTGACATATTTAAAAAGCCAGCGAACACCCAAGGTCCTCATCCAACACAGTCTGAACTGCGGGGTGTAAGTCTGAAAAAATCTAAAAACCAACCTCTAAAGAGAATGAGACGAGGAAATGACTCCCGAAAATGTTTACGTAACATTAAAACAGTCAATGTGACGCTAAATAAAACCATTGTGAATGACAAAAGATGCGAAACAAAAGTGACCTCGAAAGATGTAAAATCTGTGGCTGATGAAGCAACGGTTGTCATCACGTGCATCAGCGATGTCTCTGCGGACCTGATGAATATGTAACATATGAGGAGGACGACAACATAGAACCAAGGGAGTCTGATGTACTGCTGCAGGTAGTTTGTAATGACATACATGATACATCGAGTCGAGTGGACTCAGGCGAGGATAAAGGTTTACCGTCCCAAAAAAAACCGCGCCAGCCCCCCTCAATTGTCACAACCACTGCCCACAATACAAGATGAAAAAAGCGTGCCATTGGCACCCGTCACGATCCACAAGGCTGTTTTGAGAGAGAGAAAAGCTTTGCTTCCTCCAAACAAAGTGCCAAGATTCTGCCAAGTGATTCAACAATCCTCTATATTGCAAGATGAATGCTTTCAACCAACCCCAACCTTTATGACACTAGACGAAAAACAAACAAAGGGCTGCCATGTCCCATTTAATAGGTGAGCACACACGTGCAAAAGACGAACAATCCAGAGCATCCATTTATAAAATGTCACAATTGACTGTTCGTTCGTTATGTAATGCCCAAAATGACACACCAATTAAACATAAATCTGTCTCAAAATCGGCCGAAATTACACGTGTCACCTTAAATAACAAAGTAAATGTGCCTGTAAATAGGAGAATTTACCCTCAAACATCGAATGGCAAAAAGGTTAATCCTTCCACACAAAAAATACAAGCTTTCCATCAATTGCTACTGGAACGTATTGAGTCTTCGGATGTTTTAATTTTAAATCGTCACAACGTTTTGTGGTTATGTCATCTTGTTCCTACCCTCAGAGCCATTGATTCTGAGGACTTGAAACTGGTAGAATTCTTCAATGAAAGTAAAAATGATGCTGTGATACTGCATTTACAATCCAAACTCATTGTGGACACACTGCTTGAAGCTGGTCCGGTGCTGATGTCATTGGGGTTTGATATCTCTAAAGTGGCTGACTGTTCTTCGTCTAGACCCTTAGAAATTGACACAATTAGTGTGGCAGACTGTGGAGCCAAATGGTTGAAAACTTCTGCGACAAAAGACTCAGTCGTGGCTCTGACCTCAACGGCCTTATTGAGCCCAAATTCTATAAACTCTGAACCATCGGCGAATCTATAGATGGATGAATTTATAAGGATAACAATTCAAGGGGTAGAAAGAGCAACCACAGATTCAGACGAAGCCGAGCTAGTCGCCAACTTGGTAAACAAGGCAAACGATTGGTCCTGGCTTGCAGGGACCCTAACCATGAAACAGGTCAAGTAATGCCAGGCCCAAGAGGGCCCCCGAGGTTGCACCATGGGATCCTGTAATACAAGGGGCTTCATGCACCTATTTTAGACCGCTTTGGCAGAAGACCTCGACTTACTTTGCTTACAGTAAACCTGGTTAACTGAAACTCTGATTATAGAAGCATTTGAAATAGCGACAAACCCAGCCATAAAGCAAGCTAAGGGAAGACCGATGGCCGGCCTCCTGCTGGCGGCTAAGAAAGCCTCTGGCTTCAGGATCGAGAGACCCATGAACATATCTCCATTTATTCAAGTGTCCGTGGTTAGTTCATCTCAAACAGAAAAGTCTCAAGCACCCTGGATATATATCTTCAATTTATATTGGAATCACTCAGCAACTGGAGGGGTGGCCTTTATTGACCAAGTTTCTGCTGTGATTGATAATTTAATTGAAAAAGAAAATCCTACCGCCCTAATTATATGCAGTGATTTGAACATCGACTGCATTACACACAAAGATCGATCTAGTGGCAAAATGAAAAATAATAGCCAACAAGTGCAGACAATAAATCAATGGTGCTTAGAAATGGACCTGCGTGGGTTAATGATGCTAAACGGTCATACAGCCGGTGACCTCCCAGCTCAACCCACTTGGAGAAGACTTGACCAAAGCTCTATCCTGGACTATGTATTTGTGTCAGAAAATATTCACACAAGGACTACTTGCCTCAAAGTCACTAAAATGACTCACAGCGACCACGACATGGTGAAGTTAAAATTCAACTACTATACCCGAAGGGAACAAGCGTCTTGGCCACATGCGGTGAGAACTGGAGCTTGTAGGATTCGTTTACACCTACAAGACGATGACGTAACCCATATTACATCAGAATTCCAGTCGAAATTGTGGTCTTTGGAATATCAACATCTGTTGACACAATTTGAGGAACACAAACACATTCTAAGGCATGTTGAATTTTCCCCCGAAACACAAATTTGACCTGGCAATACTGCAACGGAAAAGAACACTGCGGCTTGATCTAAGAAAATTACAAGGAACGCTCAATGTCAATACCCGTGAATGTAAAAGATCAATTAGACAAACATATAAGAACTGGCTCAAGTCGCACAAGGCTATCATGCTACAAAACAACTCTGAACTGATGTTGTCGAAAATGACAAACAAAAACTCTGCTGACTTTTGGAGGCTGATAAATAACAACTTAGGCCCTCAACATGCCTTACAGTCAAATTTGGTTTTGGTTTCGGAAGCAGAGTGTGCGTTGTTTTACACCAACCTCTTTTGCAAAGACGAAGTAACTGAGGCATGGAAAGCTCCACCCTTGACCCACTGGGATCTAGTGTTCAAAAGAGAGGACATCCTTCAAGTAATTAAAAATGCGAATGCCTCCAGAGCTCCTGGACCAGACGGTCTAACGAACTATACCATCAAGCGTTACCCGGACCGATGGGCTGATGTCTGTGTTACTCTGTTTGACAGAATAATCAAGTGCCGTGCCACCCCAAAATCGTGGAAGAGCACTGTGATTGTACCTATCTTCAAAAAAGGAGACAGAAGGAATCCAAAAGATTACAGACCAATAGCATTTTTTGACTTGCTGGGGAAAATCTATGCTACCCTCCTCCAACAGAAACTTTCAAAATGGTCCACGGAAACAAACCATGTAGACCCAAGACAAGTGGGGTTTGTAAAGAGGGTTGGGTGTGGAGTGAACCTGTTACTTCTGAACCTGTTGAAGATGGAAGCGCACAGATCTAACACCAAGGTCTATTTAGCTCTAATAGACCTCTCATATGCCTTTGATAGCATAAACAGAGAGCTGATGTGGAAAAAACTGAATGCGTGGAACTGTCCCCCTAGTCTGTTGACTGCCATTCGATAGTTACATTCTAATACTACCATCAAGATCAGACTTGACTCGAAAGGCACGCTATCTGCACAAATCAATACATAAAAAGGTGTCAAACAAGTCTGTCCCTTGGCAGCGATATTTTTCAACTTGTTTATATCAGACATCAATGAAGTTTTCAATGGGGCAACCACTTTTCCACCTAGAATTCACGGTACTCATATTGACTATCTTGTCTATGTGCATGACCTTATTCTAATAGACTTAACACCTATAGGTCTCGAGCGGAATCTCACGATTCTTGAAACTTCCATAACATCTAATGGGCTCAACATAAACAAACAAAAATGTGAAATCCTAATCTTTGAAAAACAGACAGGAAATAGTGCAAATAGAAAACATTTTAATTGGTATCTCGCCAAAGACCCAGTTAAGATTGTAAAAAACACCACTTATCTAGGTATGAAGATTAGTCCGAGCAGGAACAACGCCCCATGGGTTGAGGTGACCAAGAGCAAATGTCGCCAATTGGCATGCCAAGCTACACTGATCAATAAAAGATACAGGAAATTCTCATTAAAGCCAACCATCACTTTTTTCCAACAAAAAGTTATCTCGGCTCTCATTTATGGTGGTGAAAATGCCTTTGGTTGTCCAGATTATCCGTGGAACTCTCTCGAAAATATATTTTGGACAAGAGTGTTGCACCTGCCCAAGGGAACTTCAACGGTCTGCATACGATTTCAATTGGGATACATCTCAATACAAGCCAGAGTATCTTGGAATTTGCTGAGCCTGTTTAGAAAAACGATGCTAAAGGTTCCAGTGCCTCAAATCCAAATATTACATAAACCGGACACGGAAAAAGCAGACACGATTCTTTCTAAATGGAATGTACTTTGTCTCGAAGTCTTGGGACAATATGACATCACTCTACAAACTTTGATTGAAAATCTAGAGTTAGCCAAGAAGAAACTGTGGAGAGCAGACTGGATTAATACTTGCGATCTAAGGTCGAAATCGAAATTGATGAATGAGGCCCCTGTGGAAGCAAGAGTTTATGGCCAGCATCAAACCTACTTAACTTGCTTTCCTGATCAACACACAAGAGCTCTATACATGCACTTTAGGCTCAATGCAATGGCAACCAAGGAACACTTAAGTACCTGGTCCCAATTCGCCGATTTGAACCTAACATGATGTTTCTGTGGAGCAAATAAAGAGACTGATAAATCTGACGATGTTTTGCCCCGTGCTCCTTCAGCATAGAAAAACTATTTTGGTGGTGTTCCTTCGAGTCCTAAAAGAACGTTTAGATGTTGAGAAAGTAATCTAGAGACCAGTTTAAGAGTGAGACTCTAACCCTTGCTCCGCAAGAAAATAACACTGCTCCAATTATCTGTAAGATGAAGACTAGACGTTGAGAATATGCTGAATGGGAATTATACCGATTGGGAAAATAGTTTTCTCTTGTGCTTATTCTTGATCTGTTTTTAAAATTTTGAATAAACCAATAAAAATGTATTTTAAAAAAAAAGCATAGAAGAAAGGCGCATTAAAAATAAAAACACATTTTTACCAAACACAGCACTATAGACCGAACATTTAAAAAAACACGAAGGGGAATTTAGAAAAGCATTTAGAAAGCATAAAAAGGCACCATTGGGAACTGGCCACCAGGGGGCGCACAGATGAGCTTACTCACCGTGTGAGCTCCGTACACCATGGCCCCAGAAGCGACTTGAGCCCCCGCTTGGGCCCCCCGCCACCGCTGGAGAAAACTAGCAAAATTGCATCGTGAATGTGCCCCCCCACCCAAGAGATTGAAAGTCTGATAAAAATCACTTTAGAGTTGAGGTGAAACACGACGTTCTAAGCTGCCCCCCTGCGCCGACTACAGGAGCTTTACGGTGAAAGCAGAAGTGCGGCGAACCCTGCAGGCGCGAGGGTAGCCATCGCACAGATAGACATTGCCATTGGGAACGAGGACCCCGAAAACCGCTGAGGGAGCGCACTGGGCAGGTCAGTTGCTCCGCTGAGTGCGCTGAGACTGGCCCACACCACAAGTGCCCCCACTGATCAGAAAGGAAGCGGAGGCGAGCACGGCCGTGCTGCGACGGCCTGTGTTGCACCGGGGAGGAGCTGCTTGACTCCACAAACTAACAGACCTTGCAGGGGCCCCTCCTCGCCCTCTGTGTCACCTGTGGAACCGAAAAAAGAGAAAAATAAAATGAAAAATGAGCAGAAGACCCTGAGTTGACTCATAGAGCGGACTATGAGTGAGTCCTGAATCAGGTGTGTCGCAAGTCCTCCGCACTGTCCGCAACGTTACAGAATACCAGTGAAGACTGGCCGGCACATTCATGTGACACACACGTGCAGAGCCCATAAAAACAACCACAAGCTCGGCTCCACACGGACAACCCCACGCACACAACTTGCTCCCACCATCTGAACGCAAAGTTGATGAGATCCACATGAATGAGAGAGGAGAAGCCAATACTTTTAAGTTCTGGGAGCAATGTCCATGGAGGCAATGAGCTTGAAGCCCGCCTATGATTGCCCCACTGAAAAAAACCTGTGAGGAACGCAAACCTATAGTCTTTCACTGCACAGCGCCCGTGGTGGTCTCGTGAACCCCCCACCCTCGGCGAGGACATAGAACACTGCAGTTGACAATGCAAAGAGAACCAACATACTCCCCCACAAAGTATGCAAGGAGTTAAACCGCGATCCTGGTAACGGAGGAGGACTGGGAGGCAAGGAGAGAGGCCCCAGCAGTGAGGGGCGGTATGTGGCATCTGTGAGCGAGTGAAACTGCAGGGCAATCCTGGAATCATCCCAAGGCCATCTGTGCTGATTACTGATGAGGCCAACCACTGGCAAGCGGTAGCTAAAACCCTAAAAGTGACTGTCTTCTGGCTGGGGCTCATCCAACACGTGCAGATGATGCCTGGTCCCAGCCATCCATGTAAAGGCAGCCCACATCCCTTGAGTCCGTAGTAGGGGAGTGGGTGCACAAGGGTGAACCTTCCCCTCCTCCCAACACGCAAGTGAACCTGGCGAGATCACTCCGGATACTGCTGGAGCTCCCAGCGTGCCCCCGCGGGCCCTCGGCCTCCGGCACTGGACCCTGAAGACTGACACAAGAGCTCTACTAACGGCATATAGCCGGAGGATAACGTACCCACTAGCTCTGCACTGTAGCGAATACCACTATACTCCCAGACAACACTGGATTACAATAACAATCTCTCTCTTACTCCGGGGTCTATGGAATGCTGAAGGACACGAGGCACTATGAAGGAGGCAAAACTATAACAATATTAGAGACCTTGATTAAAGACGAAGTAAACAAGAGTCATGGTGAAGAGCTGCGGTGCCCTAAGCAAGCTCGGGGAGATCCCCCACCATAAGCCATACTACTTTGAGGTTGTGCCCCATAGGAACACCCAAGGCCTCATCATGGCCACACTCGCCGTCCATATATGAACAAAGCGAGCACACCTCTCCTAAGAAGGGTTGGGCCCCGAAAATGGTGTGTGTGCCCTCCTTCGCATGAGAAACTGTAGTAAGGCTCATCTACTTCCTCCCAGCCACAGGGTAAACTATTGAATGAGGGGGCCTTAGAACCACTCAGATTTATATGGACATTAAATTGAAACAAGCCAAGTACGCCTACTCCCCACCCTCTCCCGCTGCAGAATGCACAGGTACATTGACCATGGAGGCCTCCGGGACAAAAGAAGCAGCTCCTGAGCGAAATAAAGAACATGGGAGACAACATAGGTGGGAAATAGATAAGCTAACACAGCGAATGGATAAGATTGAAGAGAGACTTGAAGGTGTGGAAAACAATCAAGCCTCCATAAATACCCTCGAAACCCAGATGAACAGTCGAATAAGGGAGATAGAGCAAAGAGAGGAGGAATTCCGACTTAAAATGGACGATTTGGAAAATCGAGAGAGGAGAAATAACCTGTGCTTTTTTGGCATCCCAAACAGAAGGAGACCTCAAGAAAATGATCCATGATATTATCAAAATACTGTTAGCAGACAAGGAGACCGATGAGCCCATAACAGAGCGGATACACAGAGCCGGTGGTCCAACAGGTGGTCTGAGATCCGTCCTTGCCCTGTTCCACAGATACCAAGATAAAGATAGGATTCTCGAGAAGGCCAAGACTGGAGGTTCAATCACCCTTGCAGGAGCACAGATTACTATCTTCCAGGACGTCTCATCACTGACCTTGGCCCTAAGGCGAATGTGTGGCCCCCTCATGAAATGGCTCAAGGAACAAGGAACCCGATACAGGTGGGGTTACTCCTTCTGCCACTCTTTTGAACATGGAGGCAAGAAAATACAATTGAGATCGGAAAGGGAGATCTGCGACTGTACCTCCGAACTTTTGGGAATGAGTGCAGAAGGTGGAGACCAGGAGGAAGCAGGACAGAGTGGAAGACAGTGGGAACCCCAAGGACCACGAAGGAAAAGGGTTAAGGGATCGAGGAAATACAGGAGAGGCAACGTCAGACCTGAAGGAGATAAGTGAATGCAGCAGTCGTTTGCATATCTGACGCCGAGATACGATGACGGACGGTTCGAAAGGCCCTCTGTGATCCGAGCCACGGGGGGTTCGGTTACAGAGAGAACAACAACAAGCTGGGGTATCATACGAGATCTTGAATATCCTTCTAAAGAGTTTATATTTTGTTCGGGGCGAGGGAGGGGAATGGAAAGGGGGCTCAAATGTTATTGAGAATGTTTTTTGTGGAGGGACCGTGAGGTAACGGTTTCCACTGGTGGTCCGATGCCGGATCAACGTTTCCAACTGATCTCGATCGGATGCCACCTACCAGGAATGGGGGATGCAGAGGGGAGGGAGGGGGAGGCGGGGTGGGGGTGAAGGGGTGCGGTTTGGGAACTGAATCCTCACTGAGACTTTAAAGGGTGCACACACACTTGATCGATACCTCACTATGTTGTCTTTCATTGCTAAAGGATCCTCGAAAATGTATGATGACAAATGGTGGTTGATACAGGCCTACGGATAATAGATCTCCTTAGGGTGGGAACATTAAAAGTCAAGGGTGTCAATTCTCCAACAAAAAGATCTTTGGTATATCGGGAATTCCGCAGGGGAAAACTAGACATACTCTTCCTACAGGAAACAAAATATGCTAGGGGGAGGAACGGAATCTCCTGGTGGTGCGAACAGGGTCGGAATTTTGGGGTTCTGGGCCTCTGAGAAAGGGGGAGACTGGGGATACTCATCAGGAAGGGACTAGGCTTCACAAGCTCCAAGACATTGGCGGATGTAGAAGGGCGTGCTTTACTTGTGGCAAGCACTATAGGAAAAGTTAACAGTACACTTGCAACCATATATGCCCCCAGCACGGGACAATCTACATTCCTAGCCAAGACAGTCCCCAAAATCATGCTAGAAGCCACCAGCCACGTCCTCCTTGTGGGTGATTTCAATTTATGGGCGGGCCCTAACTTGGACAGGAAAGTGGGTAAAACTGACACGAGGGACCCTATGGAAGGAGGCCGCAGTGAGGTTGCAAATATGTTTAATACATATGGCTTAAGAGATAAATTGCGGCAACTCCACCCAGAAGAACAGGGATATACTTTCTACTCCACCCCCCATAATACCTTTACCTGGATTGATTATAAATATTTAACAGAGAAAATGTATAATGCTACTATAAGATCGGACATTGTTGCGATCACTTGGTGTGACCACGATATGGTCACAGCTGACATTGACTGGGACACCTTACCTAGGAAAGGGGGCCGATGGCAGTGTAATGAGACACTCTGGAAAGACTCAGTTTTCAAAACGGAGATGGAAACTGAGAGTACTGAATATATCAAGACCAACAACACCAGGAAGGTTTCAAAACTAACAGTGTGGGAAGCGGGGAAGGCGACCTGGCAGGGAGTCCTGATCAAAGAGGGAGCGAGTAAGAAAAGGGAAAGAAACTTGATTGAAAACAAACTCAGAAATTAGATTTGTCACCTAGATGAGGAGGCGAGGAAAGACGAAACTGGGAAAGCGGATAATATCTTGGAAGCGAAAAGGAAGAGGGAAGAACCCCACCTTCTTGAACATGGACTGATAGTCTGTAAATTGCAGCTCTTGAGACAAAGGTTCTGTGAGAAAGGGGACAAGGCGGACGCCTTGCTGGCAGCCAGGTTACATGCCCAACGAATAGAGCAGAAGGACCTGGAAATAGAAAACCAGGAAACCTCTCAAACCACAACCAATGCAGACATTCCTGAGGCCTTCGCCACATTTTATGAGGCCCTATATAGATCAGAGGCCCAACGAGGGGAATTAGATACTGATGAATACTTGTCCTCGGTAAATATTCGGCAGATATCATATAATGAAAACCGTGCATTAGAGGGTCCGATAATGGAAGAAAAGGTCAAGAATGCAGTTAAGAGATTGTCATTAGGCAAATCCCCCGGGGAAGACGGCTATACTGCCGGATTCTATAAATCCTTCCTCTCCTCCCTCCTCCCTCTCATGGTAGAAGTCTTAAATGAGATCCTAGACACTGGGAAAGCCCCAGACTCTTTTGTCCGAGCCCTCGTCTCGTTGATCCCCAAAGAAGGCCAGAATCCTAAGCAATGCAGCTCATATCGCCCCATATCCTTGCTAAATGTCGATGCAAAAATATATACTAGAATCCGTGCAGCCCGACTGGATACATATATGCCATGTCTAATACACGCGGACCAGGTCGGTTTTATACTGGGTAGACAAAGAGCTGACACCATGAGGAAGACCCTACACTTAATGCATCTCGAGCCATGAGAAATGACCCAGCTCTTCTGTCGGTCGATGCTGAAAAGGCTTCCGACAGGGTTGAATGGAGCTTTCTGAGGGCAGTCTTCCGCAAAGTGGGAATAGGTCCGAAATTCAGGGGAGGGATTCAGGCAGTATACACATCACTCAAAGCTTCTGTCTTCGTCAACTGGGAATACTCCCGCTGGTTCGAACTAAGTAGAGGAATGCGACAGGGATGCCCTCTCTCTGCAATACTCTTTGCGCTCTCTTTGGAATGCCTAGCCCAGAAACTGAGAGATGATCCTCAGGTTGAATGACTCAGACTAAGAACTACAGAATATAAAGTAGCCTTACATGCAGATCACCTACTTTTGGATATCTCGAACCCCACATCCTCCATCCCTAGAGCAATTCAACTAATTAAGGAATATGGTGGCCTCTCAGGTTTCAAAATTAATGAGGGCAAATCAATCCTATTCCCTCTACATGAGACCACACAATCAGACGCGGACAGACTCTCTCTATTCGGTCTTATCCTGGAAAATGTAAAATTCCAATATTTAGGTATACAGGTCACGAGGGACATTACCAAACTCTATGAAGCCAATTTCCCTCCCCTCCTCCTAAAGTTCCATGCAGATCTTGCCAAATGGAAGGAACTTACAATATCATGGTTTGGTAGACTTAATGCGATCAAAATGGTATGTCTCCCCCATTTTCTTTACTCCTTCCAGATGCTCCGATTACAAATACCAAAGCTCTTTTTTGATGAGGTCAAAAGGGCAATTGTGAAGTTCCTTTGGGAGGGAAAAAGAGCGAGAGTAGCCTATGATACCTTGGCATTGCCTAAAGATAGGGGAGGGATGCGACTTCCGGACCTGAAGAAATATTATGAGCTGCCCAGCTATGAATTCTGATTCCCCACCTGCAAAATCGTAAAGAACCTCAATGGGTCGCGATGGACAATCACTATCTGTCCCCAGCAACGATCTCTGAGTGGCTATGGGTCCCGAGAAATAAACTATTACGGAGATTAAGAGATCACCCGATACTGGGCCCATTTGGGAAATATGGAGGGAGAGAAGGGATATGTAGAAAATTACTTCATGGCCGTCCCCCCATAGTTATCTATGGGCCCCTGGCATCATGGAAAATATTCCCAACTTAGATAGATTCTAACCATAGTTTGAAGCAGGTCTGGAGAGGGTGGGTCAGCTCTGGAAGAATCGGTCCTTCGTTACAATTTGGGAACTGGGTAAGAACCTCGGGCTGAGCCCTCTCCTTGTTTTTCACTACCTGCAGATTAAGGGAGTTCTGACAAGGGTAGAATGGAAAGATAAAGTAGGTAGAGAACTCACCCCCTTTGAGAAGCTCTTGAACTCCAGAACAGAAATGAAAGATCTAATATCCGCCAGGTGCAGAGAATTGATCGAAGCAGGGAAGGGCTCCACATTGCCCCTGAAGGATGGATGGGAGAAGGATCTTGGTGAAGAAATTGATCTGACCATGTGGGGGAAGGATGTGCAGGGCTGCACCTCAGGTCATATCTGGCCAATACAAATTTCATGCGATCAAATTGCTACACAGGTGGCAATATGACCCCCTTAGGCTCTCCAGAATGTTTCAGTCACTAAGCCCACTCTGTTGCCGTAATTGTGGTGGAATAGCTGACTATTGGCACATGTGGTGGGACTGCCCAAGAATCAAGGTCTACTGGAATGAAGTCTTGGGGTGGATCAAAGACCTTGACGGAGTCCCGAGGTCTGTAGATCCCTTTTTGATGCTCTTTGGATTTGGGCAATGTGAAGACGAAAGAAAGGAAATCAAGGGCCTGGCAGCCCAACTCCTATTAGAAGCCTGTGCTACTCTATTCATTAAATGGAAGTCCGAACACACACCAAGCAAGGGTGAATGGATAAATGTAGCATCGAATATATGTGTCATGGAGAAAATTACCTCAACTCTGCATGCTAAATCTGCCCAATGTGACATAATTTGGGGAGACTTTGTAAGTATATGCCAGAAACTAACCAGTAAAGCATGGAGTGAAACTGAAAGGTTGTACCCTTCCCCCTGAGGAGAACATTCTGATTCACCCTATTAGAAAAGACATTCATCATGGCCCAGAGGATCTCACATCCAGTCAACCTATGTTATTGTGATTATCATATAGACTATACTGTGCACCAAATGAGTCTCTACTTTTTTTTTATCTTTGGATATATATGGCAATAAATCAATGACGAAAACATTTTCCGGGGAGGGTGGGCGTGGGAGGGTGAACATTTATTTTGAATAATGAGTACGTCTTTATATTTGGGGGGCAAGAATGTTTCACTTGTACGTGACCCTTTATATTTGTTTTTGAACACTGTACTGTAATGCCTTTTTCCATGACTTTGAAAATCGTAATAAATAAAATTTTTTTAAAAAAGGCACCATCAATTATTAAAAAGTAATTATAGGATTAATGCGCAAGGGAACTCTCCCTTTGAAATAGTCTAAACACATAAAAACTATCTACTCTTAATAAACTACGACAGATGTTGTTGCCATAATTGTTATAAACATTAAAAAGTCTATCACAGCTATATTTAGTGATATAAAATGACCATTAAAAATGTTGACCCATAATTCATCTGGTGTTAATATTTTAAAATCACCAAAGAATAAAAAAGAAATGCTTTCTCTCCTTCTGAAGTTTTGGTCAATTTACTAAAATGTGTTTTCAGGATGCCACTTCCTTCACATTCTGACAAAATCTACAGGCCTTCAGAACCATCAACCAATCCTCCCTTCGACCAATCACTTCTTTAGTTGACCACAAGTTAAATCTTAACCTTAGATGATTATTACAGAACTTCTGGTCAGGAAATTTTGCAGATACTTCGGAATTTGGTGAAGAGGTTTAATAAGAAAAGCACCCTCCTTAAAAAGGTTAAATCTATAACACTCGTCCCAGGTTTTAGCCCAGTCATAGTACCACAATTATTTTTTAGCTCGATCAGGGTTCAACAAAAGAGTTTCTTCACTAATACCTGCTTCCACCATTAATGTCAGGCAATATTCCAACCAGGGCCTCAATGATTCATCATGTGGCTGATGAAATAGGCAAGCAATTAAATGCAGCATATTAGAGTTTGTTTGTTTACCCAGGAGACATTCTCTATATAGAGCTAGGGTGCACCAGGCTATTATAATTATCAGTGACAGTAGCCCCAGCTCAAAACAAATGATCTGTATAGGCAAACTTTGAGGGAGGGCAAGGACTCTCTTCCAACAAACCCCCTCCAGTAGATCCCAACTGGGCCTACTCTCACTTAGTTTGGATTCAGAACCATATGTTACACAAGGAACAACAGTTTTTCTGTAAAACGTTATAATAGGGATGCATGAAAATGTACCACACTTCTTATGGATCATTAACCCTTGAGCGGCCATGAGTTCAAGTGACTTTTTATAAATTGCCCAGTTAAACGGCTGGTTTTTGTGCTTCCTTTTCTTCAACTTGATCAGGATGTTAGTTTTTTCTACATTGACTGTTAGGGAATTATCCCTAGTATATTGCTCTAATGCATCTAGCTGCCTCTGCAATCCAATTGGCGTTTTGTCAAATAGCACTAGGTAATCGGCATATAGCAGCCATGAGATCGGTACCATTCCTAATCTTGGAGGGAAATAATTGACTTTGATTAGGTAAGGGCCCAGATCTTTAATAAAAAATTAAACAGTATTGGAGCCAAAATTCACCCTTGCTTAAGGCCATGAAATGTTGAAATCGGCTCCATCAGCAGGCCTTCTTGATTCAAATTAATTAGTATTCTGGTATCTGTGTAAAGCTGCACAATGGGATTAAAGATCTTATTTGGACAACCCACCATGCGCAGCTTTTTCCACAATATTTCCCTTGGGACTGAGTTAAAGGCCTGCCTAAAGTCAACAAACACAAGATAATAGATTCACGGCCGTTCCCAGGCCAGCTACAAAGCCTGATTGTCTAATATCGTCAAGCTCATGTTTTTTTTTTATCCAACATAAGAGCTCTTTCAATAATAAACGAGCGAAAAGTTTACCTGGTGCATCCAGGAGGGCTATCGGATGATAGTTTTGGGGATTTTCTCTGTCCCCCTTTTTGAAAATTGGCACAATTAGCGATTGCTTCCAAGAGATAGGGATCTTCCCGAATCTGCTATTTGCTGACAAATCACATATAGAATATAAGCCCATTGAGCAGCGTAAGCCTTCAGCATTAGATTTGTGAGCCCATCAGGGCCCGGGGCTCTCAAAGAGCTCCATTTTTTATTTCTTCCTGGTTAAACGTCAAACAAGATTGCTCAGTCCTGTCCAGGTGGTTTTCTCTTTCCTGTTTTACCCCTACTGCCACAATCATATCAGCAAAGAAGTCCCTCCAGATCTCCTCCTGGATTGGGTTGATCATTGCGGGAAAGCTCTGGTCATTGGACCCTATTTTCAAAAGAGCCCATATCTGGGTACTTGATTTAGAGGATAGAGCTTGAAGCATACTCTCCCCGTCCTTCTGCTTCATAATACTCCTATGGCTGCTAATCCAGTTCTTATATTCCAATTTTATTTTTTTAAGTATGATACCTTTATCTGTGAGGGTTCCTTTGATTATTTGCCTTGTTTGTTTATTTGCTTTTTATATTGCAATTTCTTTTCTTGTGCATCTCGATCCTAGCTATGTTCAAACAGAAAATGCGGCCGCTGATTGCTACTTACTTTTTCCACAAATAAGTTAATCACCGAGATGTACACCAAACCATCATTTTGGTGGTTATCTTATAGACACTTTGCAAATTGTAAAACTTAAGCTGGGTCAATTTCAATCTATTTCTACCTTCCGTAATTTTCAATCTGTTAGGGTAGTAATTTTGATCAGAAACCTCATAAGACATTATTCTCCATCTGAACGTAAGGAGTTCATGGTCACTATTCTTAGTTTGGATAATCCGAAAATCCACTATTTCATTAAATGTTGGTTTTGAGATTATCCCTACTTGATTCACGTTTTGCCATGTTAGCTGAGGTGGCATGTCCCCTTTAAATGCCCCATTAAGCATTATAAAATTACGCTCTTTCATTAAATGTAACCAGTGCTGCGCTCTCCCTGTCAGAGTCAATTTTTTTATATTAAGCCATCTGATGTTAAGGGTCACCCGCTATGAGAACAGCGCTAACCTGGTCATCAGCCATAATCATTTCTAGAAGATTTTCTACTGCAGCAATGAAATTATCATCAGAAATGGAAATTGATTCCAATATAAATTCATAATAGCAAGGTCCCTTTTTGGGGTTTTATTGGTTCTTTTCAAACAGAGGCTAGTCAATTGGATACATGGATTTGGTTCTAACGTGGAACCCAAGGTAAGTTTACATGCCATCAAAAGCCCTACTGATGGTCTGCCTTTAGGGCCCTTGACTGCTCGGTTAAGGGCTATTACATAACCATCCCAAATTGTTTGGGGGAGAAGCCAAACTTCTTGCAGGAGTATGATGTTAAAAGATAGTAATAACATTTTTTTTGCTCTTTAAGTGTTTACAATCTCTGGTATTCCATGACGCTATTTGCACTACCTTTTCTATACCTAAGGTTAAATGCTAATTACCCTTGTTAATTCTCCCACTCCTCTAATTGTTTACAGTTCTGGCAACCCTAATCTATTCCTCTCCTACTTCACAGTTCAAAAGACCTTGGCTCACCTTGGAGAGTGGTTGAAAAATTGTGGGGATTTTCGATGGCTCTCTAGGGCCTTTCCCTACCTTACCTCGCTATTCTTACTTTGACTTGGCTGTGGAGTATTGACTTTCAGTTTAAAGCCCACTCTTTGAATTGCTCTTTTGTATTCATATTGATACCTTTACTAGATTGGAGGGTATCATAAGATTTACTTTATCGAATCTATGGGTATCCATATATTCAACTCTTTCAATATCCCTTGATTCAATGAACTTCAGTTCGGGGATGCTCCTCATCAATGACAAGAGCAGGGTTCTATTTGGGTAATGGTCATGTCTATGTTTATTCCTCGTGTAGAGGCAACTATCTTGCTTTTTATACTCAGCCTCTACCTCCTGTCCTCTCTTAATAGGCCACTGCTTCTATGAAGTCCTCCACTGGCTATCTGAGCTATCTCGGAACCTCACCTCTCTGTGACCTGCAGAATCACTTTTTCCCCTGCCCTTCTCCCAGAATCTAGCATCCGCCGAATTGTCTCTTCTACTGTATTCAGCCCTTACAGCATGCCCCTCCTCTATGTTATTCATTAAGGTATATTGTCGTCTTTTTTCTAGTGCAGTGAATTCCCCTGAGACATCACTGATGTCCATATAATCAGTTTCCTTTGTAATCACTGAATTGCATTCCTTATCCCCCACGTTAGAGTACTTAGAGAGTGAGTGGGCCTGGGGAAGGCCAGGGGACAGGAGGGCAGTGACAGACTAGGTAGACAGATCCATCAAGTCAATTTCAACTAGTGGGTTTTCTTCTACTCTATGCTGATCTGTATCTTGTTCAGATGTTATTTTAAAGTTGCCTCCCTAGATTTTTTCTGTTTCTTACCTTTTGCAGGTTCCCCCTTTCATTATTCAGGATTTGGCTAAGGGACTCTGATCCCGCGGCGGAGTGGTAAGAGTATCTATGAATTTCTTCACCCCTTGGATGGTTGACTTTTGGAGGGCTGGATGTTGTATTTTTTATTTTTTCCTATTGAGTCGTTGCCTTGATTCTTTTTTAGTGCCTTTTTGTATTTTAAATACCTCTAAAACGGGTTCCATCTCAGCTACATTTATTTCTACCACCCTGCACATGCATCTGTTGGGACCCATCTTGATCTGTTTCTTGCAGATCAGGATCACTCATCTGTTTTTGCTTACTGCAGTTTGAATTTTGGGTAGGATTCTGGTCCTCTATCTCCAGGATAACAAATGGCTCCTTTTGGGATATATTATCCCCAGATCTTTCCAAATGTAACACGGTACCTGGGTTTATTGGCACAATCTCGCTCACATACCACCCCACGTGCCCCCCTCTTCTAGTCTACCACCTTCTACATCAATATTTTCATTAAGCCTGTTTGTTTATCTGATTCCCTTCCCAATGACTCAAACAATTTAGTTAACGTTGTTATGCCATTATTAATGGCTGAAAGGGTTATTTCCAACAGGTGGTTAACTGTTGGATTGAGCCTAAATGATCACCTCTGTGTTAGCTTGGCAAAGGAAACCGAAGTTGCTGAAGAGTTTAAAGAGGAATATGCCAATTCTGCGTACAGGATAGGGGAGCCTGATAGATTAAGAGGGGAGATCTGACAGTTCTCTCACCTCTGGGTATCCTGGAGCAGGATCCGCAATCCCTCTAAATGAGCATTTCGCAATATTGTGGTAGCCCTCAGGTTTTTAGTAGGGGTAAGTGATGGCATAGGATCGGTAGATGGCTTAGGGACTAACAGTACTTGGGAGTATAGAAGTGGTTTCCTTGCTGATTCTGCCAGATGAACCTGCGCTTCAATCCTTAGGGAAGTTTGCCCATCCTGATTATGCAGGATTTCCACCTCACTTTCTCTAAGGCCAGACCTCTGATCAGACATTATTATTTGTTTAAATTAGCAGGGAGAGGCGCATTGTCAAATTGTTCAATTTGTTTCACATTCTCCACCGTAGCGGAATCCGGAATGTCATCCAAGTTTATTAGCCAAGATTCCTTCCTTGTGCCAAAAACTTTAGGCGAGATGGATATACTAGTCATGTCTAACCTGAGTGGATCATGCGAGATCAAAGGCAGTGGGCGGTGGAGGTGGGGTTAAACCGTTTCACTTGGGGCTTTTATTTGAGTAGCTAGCTCACTTTTTGTCCATGTCCTTTTGCCAGCACCTGTGTATATCTTCGTAAAGGGACTTGGCTTAAGCTCCTTTTCACCCTCTAAGCAGCAGTGGCGTCGCCAGGAATTAAATTTAGGAGGGGTATAGAGGGGGCCAAAGACAAAAGTAGGGGGAAAACAGACAAAAGTAGGGGGAGAACATGGTCACTGCTCGTTTTAGGTAGGGGGGGCACAGGGTTTCACAGGGGGGGCGCTGGCAATGCCACTGCTAAGCGGGGACCATCTCTGTTTTTTTCCTTGTCTTTCTAAGGCTTTCCCGGATACTTTCTCCCCCGTCCTCACCTTAGTTTCCCCTGGCATATCCGTTTTCAGTGTGTAGAGATACATGCAATCGGGAGAACCGAGATTAACGGAGGAGTGGATCTCACCCCCACTCCCACTGGGTTCTGCCTCAGGCAACTACGAGAAAATCGTTTTTGGCAAAAAGGTAGAAGCACACAGCAAAACAGTAAAACACACAGCCAAGGTAATAAATGGAGTTCACTTCATCACCCCGCCAAACAGCAAACAGTACTCAACGTGTACCACTCGATGCGCGCGCTTTAAGGAGTTCTGGTGTGAGTAGCCGGGGTTACCATTCAGATCTGCTGCTAACAGTCAGAAATAGGATCCACAGAAGTTCGAAAGCTCCGTTATGAACACCATTATGGATATCAGCTGTAAAGTAGATGTTTAGGGAAAAATAATGTCAATAGTTGTTCTGGAGACCAGGCTTGTGAGCAAGAGTATGTATATGGTGAAGTACCTTCTCAGCAAGCAGCGGTCACTCCTAGCAAACAGCACTCAACGTGCACTCCTCGATGCGTTACTTTAAAAAAAAAAAAAAATGGTTTATTGGTTTAATAACATGAGATAGACAAAGAGTAAAGAAAAACATCATTGGCGATCGGTCAAGCATATCAAGAAAACAACCCAAAACCCCACCCCACCGTCTTCCCCCTCCCCCCCAAGACCACGGTTAGTTCACTGTTCCTCTCTAGTCTGTGCCCGTATCCAGGCAACTCTCTCCACTCCGCTCCGCATCATCCGCCTCAGGGTGGAGCAAGGGCACCGTCAGGACCACCCAACTGTGTAGTTCCTCGCTGGAATCCAGTCTTTGCACATGGATAGCCGTTTCCCATGCTGCGGTTTCAGCTATGATCCACTTTGTGAGGTCTCCCCACCATAGGGGCATGTGTGGACCTCTGGGGCTTTTCCACCCCATGGCAATAAGTCTTTTGGCTGTAATGTATATAAGGTCAGTGAGCTTGGATAGGGGTTTGTTCTTCCTGTTTCACCTATATCTGCCAAGGATGCTGGCCGTAGGCTCATCCACCTCAACTACGATGTATGCGCCAGCCACTCTGTCCTTCACTTGTGACCAGAACTCCCTGATTACTGGGCATCCCAGAACATGTGAGTCATTCCCGCTCTGGGTTCACTGCATTTGGGGCGTGATTGGGTTCCAGCACCTGTGAATCTTGATATGGCTTCAGGTGTGAGGTACGCTCTATTGGTGATGTACAGTTGAATAAGCTGCAAGCGGGCGTTCCTGGAAACCTTCTTATGGTAGTGGGTTATATCACCCCAATCTTTGTCTTCGAAAACAAGGCCCAGTTCAGTTTCCCACTTACTCCTGCATTTGAGGTCTCCCCTGGTCGTACCCCACAACAGGGCTTCGTAGATTCATGAGGTTTCATGGCCCCCCTCAGCGGAGTTCAGTATCATTTCGATACATTCATTCTCCTCAGTCAGGTCAGCAGCGACCGGCCATCTCCTGCACAAGGCCTGTACAACCACCCTTGGCGAGGTAAGGGCAGTGTCTCGTAGGACCCTCCCCAGTCCACAGTATGTCTCTGACTTGATGCGTTACTTATGTTTAATCCACTACTTATGTTTAATCCACACCTGGTCGTGGCAGCTGCATGAACTGACTAGGCGAACTAGCCATTTGACTCTTAGTCACCCCTCACCTCTCGCTCATCCACATTCATCCGGTTGAAGAGTGGACCAAGCTATGTACTCTGCTACTAAAATAAGTTTGTATTTTTTGTAAAATACATTATACCAAAGGGCACACAGAGGTGCACTTTGCCATTTGGACAACAGAGGGCAGCCTAACACTGATGTATTGCATCAGCTGAGTACAGAAACATACCTAAGTGTTTTATATATATATATATATATATATATATATATATATATATATATATATATATATATATATATATATATATATATATATATATATATATATATATATATAGAAGATTATTAGTATTTAGACTGGGGTTGCTTAGGCCATAGTCCACACACTGCAGGCTGTGAATACACGATGCATTCACACTGCAATGTTGGCTTGGAAAATAAATGCAAAAATATAAGGTTAAACTGCAGTGTGCTTTAGGTGCTTGGAGTTCAGAGCACAATGAGACAGCAGAATGTATTCTTGTAAAGACAGCTTCTTTGTTTGAACAGGAAAAAACACAGAGAATGCCAGGATGCTATGTAGCACATTCATCCTGGTTGGAGAAAAAGTGCTGAATAAGGGTCTTTGAGGAAGGAGAATCAAAATAACTGGAATGTTACTGGGTGTGGGCTAAAGATTGGAGGCATGTGTCTAGAAACATTATTCATTACATCATAATGTATGCAGGAATGATGGAAAAAGCAGGAAACACTCTGTATAAAGATATAGGCAAG
This sequence comes from Ambystoma mexicanum, assembly GCF_040938575.1. Classification (NCBI taxonomy): domain Eukaryota; kingdom Metazoa; phylum Chordata; class Amphibia; order Caudata; family Ambystomatidae; genus Ambystoma; species Ambystoma mexicanum. The sequence continues at coordinate 157,825,682 of NC_090937.1, forward strand.
TGGGAGGTGATGAAAAAAACATATAAGTCGGAGAAGGAGGATTATTTGGGGATGGGCCACGAGAGAACTAAGGGTGAGCAGAAGGGAAGATAAAATAAAACGAAAAGAGAAGAGAGCCGATCGAGTTCTGCTCATAGCTTAGCTTAGCGGGGCAGTGCAGGAAGGAGGGAGATGGGGAGATCCTCGCTTAGCTCTGGCATGCATCTGACAGTGGGTGTCAAGAACCGAGGCTTCCTCCCCCAACTCCTCACCTGATTCTTCTGGGAAGGATTCTTTAGGGTTGGCCTCTGGCTTCATCTGATCCCTTCTCCTTGAGGGAGTTTTGTGCTTTGGAGTTTGGACCTTCTTATCGTGTAGGTAGCGTCTGGCCCCTCCAGAGGCCACCTTGGCAGAGATGTAACCCTGACCTCGGGGATCCCCAGAGGGCCAGTCCTAATTTCCAGGGAAAAAGCATGAATGCAGAAAAAACCCTGTTCCCGAATGGGCTCAGATGGGGGACCGTCGGTTCCTCTCAATCGACAATGAAGGCGTTGTTTGCTCCACAACAAAAAGGAATGCTGGTAGAATAGATAGAAGGTGGGTGAGGCGCGCACTCCCGGTCCTGGTCAATTGAACCTGTTGACAAGTAGCTGGGTCAAATCCCAAAAGGGACAAATATTCACAGGGTTAGATCCCTTCTGCTGCAAATCAGGTACTCAGTAATAACAGGGTTAGATCCCTTGCTGCAAATCAGGTACTCAGTAATAACAAGGTTAAATCCCTCAGCTGCAGTTCTGTGGTCTGTAGTTGTTCTCCTCCTAGCGCTTTCTTATCTCAAATAATCATCAGGGAGGCTATTGAGCAGGTGTGTCTAATTAGACTCAAAGGATTCTGGTAGCTGTAGTGAAAACGTTTTTTTCTGTTCAGGTGACCAGCAACCGACACCCCTCCAAAGCACAAGTCCTTCCCAAATTTGGGGGAGGGGAGAGAACCATCTTTATGATTCTCCAAAGTGGGGCACAGTCACCCCGTGGCGCTGCCTCTGGAGCCCGGGACTCCCATAGCATTCAGTACAAGAAAGAAGGTGGGTGAGGCGCGCACTCCCGGTCCTGGTCAATTGAACCTGTTGCAAAAAATATAATAAGTAGCTGGGTCAAATCCCAAAAGGGACAAATATTCACAGGGTTAGATCCCTTCTGCTGCAAATCAGGTACTCAGTATTAACAGGGTTAGATCCCTTGCTGCAAATCAGGTACTCAGTAATAACAGGGTTAGATCCCTCAGCTGCAGTTCTGTGGTCTGTAGTTGTTCTCCTCCTAGCGCTTTCTTATCTCAAATAATCATCAGGGAGGCTGTTGAGCAGGTGTGTCTAATTAGACTCAAAGGATTCTGGTAGCTGTAGTGAAAACGTTTTTTTCTGTTCAGGTGACCAGCAACCGACACCCCTCCAAAGCACAAGTCCTTCCCAAATTTGGGGGAGGGGAGAGAACCATCTTTATGATTCTCCAAAGTGGGGCACAGTCACCCCGTGGCGCTGCCTCTGGAGCCCGGGACTCCCATAGCATTCAGTACAAGAAAGAAGGTGGGTGAGGCGCGCACTCCCGGTCCTGGTCAATTGAACCTGTTGCAAAAAATATAATAAGTAGCTGGGTCAAATCCCAAAAGGGACAAATATTCACAGGGTTAGATCCCTTCTGCTGCAAATCAGGTACTCAGTAATAACAGGGTTAGATCCCTTGCTGCAAATCAGGTACTCAGTAATAACAAGGTTAAATCCCTCAGCTGCAGTTCTGTGGTCTGTAGTTGTTCTCCTCCTAGCGCTTTCTTATCTCAAATAATCATCAGGGAGGCTGTTGAGCAGGTGTGTCTAATTAGACTCAAAGGATTCTGGTAGCTGTAGTGAAAACGTTTTTTTCTGTTCAGGTGACCAGCAACCGACACCCCTCCAAAGCACAAGTCCTTCCCAAATTTGGGGGAGGGGAGAGAACCATCTTTATGATTCTCCAAAGTGGGGCACAGTCACTCCGTGGCGCTGCCTCTGGAGCCCGGGACTCCCATAGCATTCAGTACAAGAAAGAAGGTGGGTAAGGCGCGCACTCCCGGTCCTGGTCAATTGAACCTGTTGCAAAAAATATAATAAGTAGCTGGGTCAAATCCCAAAAGGGACAAATATTCACAGGGTTAGATCCCTTCTGCTGCAAATCAGGTACTCAGTAATAACAGGGTTAGATCCCTTGCTGCAAATCAGGTACTCAGTAATAACAAGGTTAAATCCCTCAGCTGCAGTTGTGTGGTCTGTAGTTGTTCTCCTCCTTCTTTTTTGTACTGAATGATATGGGCGGCCCCGGGCTCCAGAGGCAGCGCCACGGGGTGACTGTGCCCCACTTTGGAGAATCATAAAGATGGTTCTCTCCCCTCCCCCAAATTTGGGTAGGACTTGTGCTTTGGAGGGGTGTCGGTTGCTGGTCACCTGAAAAGAAAAAAACGTTTTCACTACAGCTACCAGAATCCTTTGAGTCTAATTAGACACACCTGCTCAACAGCCTCCCTGATGATTATTTGAGATAAGAAAGCGCTAGGAGGAGAACAACTACAGACCACAGAAATGCAGCCGAGGGATCTAACCCTGTTATTACTGAGTACCTGATTTGCAGCAAGGGATCTAACCCTGTTATTACTAAGTACCTGAATTGCAGCAGAAGGGATCTAACCCTGTGAATTTTTGTCCATTTTGGGATTTGACACAGCTACTTATTTTTTACAACAGGTTCAATTGACCAGGACCGGGAGTGCGCGCCTCACCAACCTTCTTTTTTGTACTGAATGATATGGGAGTCCCGGGCTCCAGAGGCAGCGCCACGGGGTGACTGTGCCCCACTTTGGAGAATCATAAAGATGGTTCTCTCCCCTCCCCCAAATTTGGGTAGGACTTGTGCTTTGGAGGGGTGTCGGTTGCTGGTCACCTGAAAAGAAAAAAACGTTTTCACTACAGCTACCACAATCCTTTGAGTCTAATTAGACACACCTGCTCAACAGCCTCCCTGATGATTATTTGAGATAAGAAAGCGCTAGGAGGAGAACAACTACAGACCACAGAAATGCAGCCGAGGGATCTAACCCTGTTATTACTGAGTACCTGATTTGCAGCAAGGGATCTAACCCTGTTATTACTAAGTACCTGAATTGCAGCAGAAGGGATCTAACCCTGTGAATTTTTGTCCATTTTGGGATTTGACCCAGCTACTTATTTTTTACAACAGGTTCAATTGACCAGGACCGGGAGTGCGCGCCTCACCCACCTTCTTTTTTGTACTGGTAGAATAGATGTCTGATTCCACAATTGTCCAGACTGTAGGGAGTATAAATGGAAGAGAACACCAGAAGTTCTCCAAATAGAATGCTGAGATGAGTAAAGGATTATAAGGAGAAAAGGCAACACCACGTGATAAGTGACAGAAGATGGAAATAAATGGGATTAGGACGAAAAGAATATCCTGAGCAGTTTGTGAAAGGCGGACTGAAAGGAAATAGAAAAGTATACGGATATAGTCCAATAGTGCAAGAGAAAAAGGTTCCCAGGGTGTAGTCAGAGCAACAGGGACCCAACAAGTGAAAGGCAAAGGCAGCGCCGGTGGAAGTATGGAAAACCCGGCGCCTACAGTTCAAAATGAAATATTAAAGGAAAGGCAGAGTAGCGAATGGAACGGGAGCTAAGAATGACAAACTAAGGGCAAAGGCACAGAACCAGGCGGCGCCGAGGCACCGTGAGTAGAAGGGAAAAGAAGATAAGGCGGAGAGCAAAACGGAACAAACAGACAAAAGAGGCACGGGCAGGAAGGAGGAGGGAGACTAAGGTAGGATTCAAGGTGCTCAGTAAGTTCACTGTAGGCACGGAAGGATCCACAGAAGAAACTCCACCACACGAACCGAGCGTTGACTAACAGATACAATGCATCGGCTTGTGGGAGGAGCCAGCCTCTTAAAGTACGGCGGCCATCTTGGGTGAGGACTGGAGCGCGCGCTGATCATAGCCTCCAGCGCTTCCACAATCTCCAGTTCCTGACAGTATACCCCTTCTTTCTCGGGGCACCCCCAGGTTTGCCCGGATGAAGTCGATAGAACTTCTGCACCAGACGTGGGGCATGTATATGTCTCACAGGTTTCCATGTCTTCTCTTCTACTGGATAGTTTTTCCAATGAACCAAGTAGTATAACCGCCCTTTGCGGTAATGGGAATCCACCAAATGAAACACTTCATATTCTTTGGGTGTCGGGGTCACTCGGGCACGTGAGCGGTTCACAGGTCTCTTGAAGGGATCCTCCTTATATTCTTTGAGAAGGGATACGTGAAAGACCGGATGCACCTTCCTAAAATAGTCTGGTACCTGGAGCTTATATGCAACCGGATTGATTTGTTGCAAAATGGAAAAAGATCCAAGAAAATGAGAGGAGAACTTCCCCCTATGAACCCATCTAGGTCGAAACCTGGTGGATAACCAGAGCAATTGTCCGACCTTCCAGCTGGGATGGGCGCGACGACTCTTGTCAGCCCACCTCTTCTGCGCTAGTTGACTCGCTTGGTGTGCTTCCTTAGCGAGCTTGTGCACCTTCTGTAGGTCTTGTAGAATCAAATCTAGAGCCGGGATCTTGGTAGAAGGAGGACTGAGCCAGGGTAGGTGTTGAGGATGGTATCCTTACCTACAATAGAAAGGGCTCATCTGGATCGAGGTATGAAGGGAATTGTTGTAAGCGAATTCCGCTTGTGGGAGGAAGCGATACCACTCTTCCTGTTGTGGACTGCAAAAACACCTAAGATATTGTTCTAAGTTGGCATTAGGTCTTTCCGTTTGGCCGTTGCTCTGTGGATGATATCCTGAGGAAAGAGCCTGTGAATCCCGAGAGATTGGCAAAGGGAGGACCAAAACTTCGAGATGAATTGGGGTCCCCTGTCAGAAACAATGGCCTTAGGTAAACCATGAAGACGAACAATGTCCTGGAGAAAAGTTGCGGCCATCTCAGAGGCTGAAGGGATTTGCTTGAAGGCAGAGAAATGCGCTAGCTTGCTAAAGGAGTCGATGGTCACCATGATTGTGGTCATACCATATGACGGAGGGAGATCCACGATAAAATCTGTGGATATATGTTCCCAAGGGCGGTCTGATAGGGAGTGTTGTTGCAACAACCCCAGCGGCCTTCCTGTTCGGTTCTTGTTGGAAGCGCATACCGAACAAGCAGACACATACTGGTCTACATCTCTTCTTAAGGTAGGCCACCAGAATCCTCTCTGGATAAGATCAAAGGTCTTCCTAATACCGGAATGTCCAGATAGGGGGGTGTCATGACACCAAGAAAGTATCAGCCTTTGCAACTCCTTAGTAGGAATGTAGAGAGCTCCTTCATGATAGAACAATCCATCCTTATCCTGGTTAACAGATAACGGAAGTTCGGAACACTTCTGATACTGTGGGATTAGGTCTTGAAGGAACGAAACAGTAGAAGCTAGGACTGTGAGACACGGAAAAACCAGTTTGTGTTCCTTATAGGAACTAGATGACTCTCCTAGGCTTCTGGACAAGGCGTCTGCCTTCCTGTTTTCTGTGCCAGGTATGTAAGTAATCATAAAGTCGTATTGTAAGAAAAAATACACCCATCTGGCGTGTCTGGCGTTAGAACATTCCAACTGTTGCAAAACCCGAAGGTTACGGTGGTCTGTTCTAATGGTGAATTGATGTGTGGCTCCCTGTAGGAGATGTCTCCATTCTTGGCCAACAGCTCCTTTTCGATTACAGAGTAGTTGCACTCACTACTAGTCAGTGTCTTGGAGTAGTAAGCAACCGGATGTTCATAGCCGTCTTCAGTCCTTTGGATTAAGACTGCCCCTACAGCCCCTGCAGAAGCATCCGTTTCCAGAATGAAAGGCTTGGCCTGATCTGGTTGGACCAGGATGGGTGCTGTAGAAAAACTTTCCTTTAGGAAACTGAAAGCTTTTTGGGGTTCATCTCCGAATATGAACCTCACGCCCTTCTTCAATAAGGAGGTCAGAGGGAGTACCTTCTTGGAGAAGTTGGGAATAAACCTCCTGTAAAAGTTAGCCAATCCTAGAAAACCTTGCAGTTCCTTGACATTGGTAGGTTCCTTCCAATCCCTAATGGCCTTTACTTTATTAGCATCCATCTCAATACCATCCTTGGACAGTTTGAAACCAAAGTAGGACACAGTTGTGGATTCAAATGAACACTTCTCTGGCTTTACCAGTAAATGATGGGACTGCAGACGCTGTAGAACTAGTCTGACCAATGATCGGTGCTCAGATAAAGACTTGGAAAAGATTAGGATGTCGTCCAGGTACACTACTACCGACAAAAACAACATGTCAGCGAATACCTTGTCCATGTACCTCTGGAAGATGGCTGGTGCGTTTACGAGACCGAAGGGCATCACACAGTATTCAAAGAGTCCGAAGGGGGTGGGGAACGGCATCTTCCACTCATCACCTTGCCTGATTCTCAAGAGGTGATAGGCACCTCTTAGGTCAAGCTTAGTAAAGTACACCGCCCCCTGTACTGCCTCCAAGATATCCCGGATAAGGGGCATGGGATATCTATCCCGGATGGTAATCTTGTTTAGACCCCTGTAGTCGATATAAGGGCGAAGCTCTGTTGAGTCCTTCTTTGGAATGAAGAATAAGGAAGCCCCACAGGCGGACTTGGACTCTTGGATTAAGCCGTTCTGTAAATTAGCATCGAGGTACTCTCTTAAAGCCTTCCTCTCTGGTAGCCACAAGGGGTACATTCTTCCAAAGGGTACTACCGCCTCCGGGATTAAGTCAATACAGCAATCCTCAGGTCTATGGGGCGGTAGTTGTCTGGGAATGGTGTCCATAAACACCTCTGAGAAGTCTTGATAATGTACGGGAACTGAGGCCACAGTGACAGGTTCCTGAACCCCACGCCGGCTGTGTTCTAGGGTGCTAGGAGCCGCAGACAGGTTCATACAGTGGGACTCACAGAAGGTCGAATTGAAAGAGACCCTGTTGGCAGTCCAATCGATGAGAGGGTTGTGTCTCCTTAACCAAGGAATCCCTATAACCAACGGAAAATGAGCAGCCCGGATCTGGTTAAACACCAAAAACTCTTCATGTTGGCCTAGCCTCATCCTTAATAGAATGGTCTCCAGCGTTATGGGTCCGGACGACAGGGGCCTACCATCAACCCCTTCTACTGGAATCGGGGAGTCCTTGGGTATAGTGGAGATTAGTTGCTCTGTCGCCCACTTAGAGTCAATGAAATTTCCAGCAGCTCTGCAATCTAGCATGGCGAACACCTCTGTGGGGGAATCCTCGGTCAACCACAGGTTGACCCGAAACACCATTAGGCTATTATCTTCCGGGGTGCTCACTGCTCTTGTGTAGTAGCAAGGGTGCTTGTTACTTCCCCCAAAACCTCCCTTGCTACGGATCGGGGGTGGAAGTTTCCCTGTCGTCGAGGTGGGACTTCAGGACAGTCTCTCAATAAATGCTTCGAAGAGCCGCAGTACATACATAATCCTGCCTCGCTCCTTCTTCTTTCTTCTTGCGTCAAGGGACCGCGAGCCGCCCCAATCTGCATAGGTTCATCTGTACCAGGGTTAGCTCGAGGTGGAGGAGCAGGGGATGGTTGACTGGACTGTTGCGGGAAGCCTCTGGTTCTTCTTCTTTCGGATCTTCTTTCTTGGAGACGGAACTCGATCTGAAGTGATAAAGTCATCAATTCCTGAAAGGACGCCGGACGAGCCACTCTTGTTAGCTCGTCCTTGATTTCTTCACGAAAACCCCGTCTGTAGATTGTTTGCTGAGCGGAATCAGGCCAATCTGCCTTGGCTGCCAGCCTCTGGAAACGGGAGAGATAGGTCTGTATGTCCGTGTTTCCCTGTTGGACATCAAGTATTGCTTCCAGAGAAGAATAGAATACTTCTGGTCTATCAAATCTTTCACCAAAAACTTCTGTAAAACGATCATAGTCGCTCAAAACGGGATCGTCTCTGGTAACCAAGGGTGTGGCCCAGGCGAGGGCATTTCCGATCAGATTGGCTATGATGAACCCCACCTTAGATCTGGCAGTCTCATAGGCGTGAGGTCGGAAGGCGAAATACACCCTGCAGGCATCCAGAAATTCCTTCAGACCTCCCGGGTGACCATCATATTTGCCAAAGGAAAGGGGCATAGTAGGCAGGTCTCCACGATCATCCCGATGTAACATAACCTGCTGTCGGAGGGCTACGTTCTCTGTCCGTAAAGCCTGCACCTCCAAAGTAAGGTTCTGTTAAGCAGCTACCAACTCCTGATACTGCTCTAGTGAGGCCATGATGGTTATTGGGCGTTGTATGCTGTCAAGAACTGAGGCTTCCTCCCCCAACTCCTCACCTGATTCTTCTGGGAAGGATTCTTTAGGGCTGGCCTCTGGCTTCTTCTGATCCCTTCTCCTTGAGGGAGTTTTGTCCTTTGGAGTTCGGACCTTCTTATCATGTAGGTAGGGTCTGGCCCCTCCGGAGGCCACCTTGGCAGAGATGTAACCCTGACCTTGGGGATCCCCAGAGGGCCAGTCCTAATTTCCAGGGAAAAAGCACAAATGCAGAAAAAACCCTGTTCCCGAATGGGCTCAGATGGGGGACCGTCGGTTCCTCTCAATCGACAATGAAGGCGTTGTTTGCTCCACAACAAAAAGGAATGCTGGTAGAATAGATGTCTGATTCCACAATTGTCCAGGCTGTAGGGAGTATAAATGGAAGAGAACACCAGAAGTTTTCCAAATAGAATGCTGAGATGAGTAAAGGATTATAAGGAGAAAAGGCAACACCACGTGATAAGTGACAGAAGATGGAAATAAATGGGATTAGGACGAAAAGAATATCCTGAGCAGGTTGTGAAAGGCAGTCTGAAAGGAAATAGAAAAGTATACGGATATAGTCCAATAATGCAAGAGAAAAAGGTTCCCAGGGTGTAGTCAGAGCAACAGGGAACCAACAAGTGAAAGGCAAAGGCTGCGCCGGTGAAAGTATGGAATACCGGCGCCTACAGTTCAAAATGAAATATTAAAGGAAAGGCAGAGTAGCGAATGGAACGGGAGCTAAGAAAGACAAACTAAGGGCAAAGGCACAGAACCAGGCGGCGCCGAGACACCCTGAGTAGAAGGGAAAAGAAGATAAGGCGGAGAGCAAAACGGAACAAACAGACAAAAGAGGCACGGGCAGGACGGAGGAGGGAGAATAAGGTAGGATTCAAGGTGGTCAGTAAGTTCACTGTAGGCACGGAAGGATCCACAGAAGAAACTCCACCACACGAACCGAGCGTTGACTAACAGATACAACGCATCGGCTTGTGGGAGGAGCCAGCCTCTTAAAGGTATGGCGGCCATCTTGGGTGAGGACTGGAGCCCGCGCTGATCATAGCCTCCAGCGCTGCCACAATCTCCAGTTCCTGACAGTGGGAGAGAGACTGCCTGCTTCATAGAAGACATCTCTCATGCAGATTGAATCCCCATCTCACAGGTCTCTTGGTGAGTATGAGTTTAAAACAAGAAGAATGAATGAAGCAATTCATTTGGATAACGACTGGCCTGTATTGAGAAGTGCCAAATCAGGATAAAACAAATACAAGGGGGGAACACATATGCTCTTATTTACTAAAGAGCAACAGTGTTCTTCTGTGTGAAAAGATCGAATCTGCAGGAGCGCTAAGGGCTGTCAGCTTACTTTCAAGGTTACAGAAAAACTAAATACATGTCTTCTGCCAAGTGCTGGTATATAAATAGCCTCGCTATTAGAAAAGAGAAATCTCTGTTGTGGTTGGGGGCATACAAAGGGAATTAAAGAATGTTTGCATCACTGAACTGTATGTGAAGGTTTTTCCAACTTTATCATCAGTCCAATAAAAGTGTACTGGAGGAAGGGTAAATGGTAAATGAGGCAGCACTGACCTGAAAATGATATGTAGAGTGCTTTTTTGTAAAATGTGAAATTGTCTGGTGTTTTCTTTCTCTAAGAATAAGATACTAGAGGGCAGGGGGTCTGAGATTGTGTTGCCTTCCAAACAATATTGATCTTTCCCAAGGCAAAGTGTTCTGTGTGTTTTTATGATTCATGTAAATGTCTTATTGTGTGCTGGAGTTTTCAAGTGAGCATATAAGGGTACATGTTTATGAAAGCCTGTGTGCTAATCTATTTAGTGATTTGTTTATTTGGTGATCATAATTACTAATGTGGAAAATAGTGTGCGTGGCACTATACCAAGGGCCTGATTCATGGAATGGTTGCACCATGCAATGTGACTTTTCACTGGTGCAAAGTGACTTTGCACGGCAAAAAAACAGTTAGCACTACTCCATGAATCAGGGTGGAGCCGTGCAAAGCATATGTGTGCAGTGCAAAGTCACTTTGCACGGAAAACAACACTTTGAACTGATCCATGAATCAGGGTGGAGCAGTGCAAAGTGTATTTTTGCAGTGCAAAGTGACTTTGCATGGCAAAAACGCACTATGCACTGTATCATGGATCACAGTGTTTGTTGCCAGTGCAAACTCACTTTGCACCAGTGAAAGGTCACTTTGCACCATGCAAAAAATGTCATGCTTCAGGCTCCAGGCCTGGCATCTCCCTAGCCAAGCATTCCATATAAAAGGGTATGAGAGTGAGCTAATTTCCCATGTTTTAGCAAATGAAAATATAGGGGTATAAATATATTTCCTTACAACATCCAGGCTATGTGTTTCGTTCCTATCTTGGGGACGTCAACCTCAACTCTACTAAGCAGCTCTGGAAATCTGAAAAGTAAAAGTTAAATAAAAAGAGATGCAAACATGCATCCTTGCTTCAGCCCCCTTTGTGTGTTTAATTTTCTTGTATAGTGGCCTTTGTGATCCAGACTAATCTGTACTTGCATGTTAGTGTGTAGTTGTATTAATCATCTAATCCATTGAGTGTCAACCACCTTAATATCTAGATTTTGCCAGAGATAATCTCTGCAGACATAGTTGAATGCCGTTGAGTAATCAATATATTCCGCAAAGAGCAGTGGGTTATTGGGCATTTGGGAAGTTTTACATAGGAAATTCATTGTTAAAATATTATGCACCATGGACCACCCTCTTCTAAAGCCTGTTTGTAAGCAAGAGAATACATTCTCCTTATCTGCCCACCTCTCCAACATTCCGAGCAGGAAAGATGCAAATAACTTTCTAATTATATTTAGGAGGGTAATACGGCAATAAGAACTAGGCTCTTTCCTTGTTCCTGTTTTATAAAATGGTTTAGTACCCGGTGGGGGACTTGAAACAGGGGAATTACCACATGGTAATCACGCCGCTCTGATTCTACTCAGGGCTGGAGGCCGCCATCTTCCCCACTGGGAACAAGGCAAGTGGCCGCCATGGATAGGGTGAACAGACTTTGATTCGCCTTCCTTCCAGGCAATTTATTTTTCTTTTTTCAGAATCGGAACACCTGAGCGTTTTGGAAATGAAAAAAAAAAGGTTTTCAGTACCCCGGTTTTACGGGCCGGGGTACTAATAGCAATAAGACCTCGAAGGGGGGGCATTATAGCTTCAGGTAATGCCCAGGGGCCTCCGTTAAGGCCATCGCTTTGCTCAGGCCTGTAACTATGGGCCTCGGGGCATTACCTGAAGTGATAAAACAACGGTTTTAGGAACTTGGCCCTCCTAGCAGTGTTGATTTGAATAAGGTATTGGGTCCCGGTGCCCTTGACCTTTTCATCTTCCCCAAACACATTTTCGATTTAGTTTTTGCTGTGATGTGGATTTCATCCAGATTTCTACATGTTCGCTTTTCCTTCTTTTTTAACTCAGTCACGTGGACCAAATTCTTTCACCATGAAATCTCTCCAGCTCTTCTCCCCATTGGACATGGTTTGAATCTTCATTGTATCCTCTTTGTCTTTTTGGAAGCACTTTGAACATCCTGTATTTTGTCAGCAGATTCATACCTATTCCGGCGAACAAACAAGTGAACCTATTCTTCTCATTAATTCATTTTTATATAGTGACAATATATTCGTACAGGGCCTCAGGCACTAATGATAAACAGCCAGCGTACTGGTAGACAACCTTTCTTGAACATGGATTAAGTGCAGTTGATGGCTATGATATCCTGTGATGTATAACTCAATCATTACTTGTTCATTATCTTGATCACTTAATTTAAATGCTATAATTCTTTTCAGTGTCCACGTGGATTAAAAACAACCCTAACAATATAGGATTCTAACACAATAGACGCCTAACTCTTACATTAGGCCCACTTTATATGGTAGAAAATGCATCAGAGCGGTGGATTTTGTTAATGCAGAACCCTCTAAGGGAACATATTGAAAATGTGTTTTAAGAAGCTAGGCCATCTCTTGAATACACATTAGGATTATGATAATGAACCTAAAACCAACATAACCGTTTGATCAATGATACACAATAACACTTGCTGGTGTGCTTGACTTCCATTTCTAAAAAGTTAGGCTAGTCCCCTAAAGAGTTACTTGCATTTATTAATATTAGTTATATACTTAAATGGGATGACAGAGTTTCCCTTCTAAATAGTTAGGCTATATCACTAATGTGTTACTTGCATGTATTAACACATGCTTAATACTTACATGTGCATTGAATGTAGGCCATTATATGTTTTCATGGTAAAAGAAATACATGATGTTGCTTCTCATTTTGTTATGTTTTGTTTGTATGTAACAAATATTTGTAACTTTTGTTAGTGTGAACTTTTATTGCCTTGATAACACGCTTACACTGGCCAAGAGTTGTCAAAAAAAGAGTTTTGAATGAGAAATATGTTTAATCCGTTTTATTGCTCATGGTGTTCTTCATTATCAGAAATACATAGATTTCACCAAAGTTATTGTTTACACATTTCTTCATTAAACATACTACTGTTCCTAACGGTTGTTTTCTCCCCTTTTTACATCCATATTTATTTCAAACATGATAGTTTTTTCTAGTGATGAATACTTCTCTTTGACTTATATCTTTCGAATACTTGGATTTAGCACAGACACAAGAGTTCTAAACTTTAACTCTTGTTTGCTCAATTTGACACATGGCATAGTGTCATTCTAGAGAAATAGTCTAACTGCAGAACTCCATCTTTAAAGAGGCTAGCACAGGGGACTAGTTAACACAAACCCATATCTATCTTCTCTGCCAGTGCGCAGCCCACACAAATGAAACACATATTGCCTTCATTTGCAATGTTCCTACTAGTGTTCATTGGATCCACAATGCATCTCTACATCCATTCAAAGACAACACGGGATGACAGACAAAATACCTAGATCATATACTTTGGCTCCTCCATTCCCTTACAACTCCCTTTGGCTTGGCCTTTCTCTTTTGTAGTACCACCTGCTCTGACACACACTACTAAAAACCTGGGAGTCATCATTGACAACATTTTAATCATCTCTTCTCGAGTCCAGGACATCCCCAGGAGATCACACCTCACGCTCTATGTGCTTGTTCTGTCTTTCCTGAACCTCTCACTTACAACACAAGTGACAAGAGCCATGGTGATAACAAGACCTGACTACTGCAATAATCTTCTCTTGGGACTACCTCAATGCTTGCCAAATCAGCTGATAGCCATCCAGAATAAGGCAGCCCGGTTAACTCTACATCTAAAATGCCATGAACACATTACTCCTGCCTTGACCTCCCTCTGCTGGCTGTATGTTACTGCCCACACAACATTTAAAGTACTGTGCAAGAGATGATGTTTTACCAGGTATCCAGTGTTCTCGGCAATGAGTATCAGTGTCGGATCCCTCAATGAGAAGCAGCATAGGGCGTACCCTAGACTTCACTCTTATTTTTCTTTGGATCAGGTTACACAGGCTCTAAAGATGGCAAACACTCACCATAATCTTATAAAAATTAACGCATGTGGCCAGTTCCTTATCTCACTGTCATACTCACAATCCAATCTGAGCTCCCTAACCCCTTTGCACGCCCGACTATTCTCTCCCATATTTAACAGCACCACATGCTCCCCTCCTCTCACACTCCCACCCTTACTTACCTATGTCACCCGAGTGCCATTGCATCCAGCCCTTGCACCGAATCTTTAGCACCACCCTTCCTCTGGCGACTCTGCACCTTTTCCACAATATGGCTCCAGTGCAACAATCCCACAGAGGGGCGATGAGCTGGGCTGCTAGCACTTAATCTGACCACCCTTCTTCACACTTTTCAATGGTCTGATATAACTGCACTTACATCTTTACTGAGCTACAAGCACTTATCCTCCCCCGGCTCTTGTGCATTTATTTATATGAATTCATTCACAGTGTGTAAAAGATCCTAAATCTTTACCCTTTTCCCTTTCCTGGGTTGCACTCTGAAGCAGCTGTGCTCATAGCTGGCTCTTGATCACTCACAAATAAATATAGTTGTATGTCCTTATCTTTGAGCATTATATGTCCACCGTTACAAATTCATCCCAAAGAAGAAAGCTAGTACCTCTACACACAGATCCATCTGAAAATAAATGTCTACTTATTTAAGAACCATAGTGCATGGCCCAACTATAAATACATTCCAAACGTGACTTACCCTAGGAAATTAGGATGTATCAACTTAATCTTGGCTACCAACAGCATCTGTGACCAGAGCAGAATTGTACAGCAAATGTTTTTTAACATACAAGTTAGAAATGAAGAGGGGAATAGAATGATTTCCCCGCTTCATAACATGCAGAGAGAATTCAATGCATTCTGAAAATAGAGCAGTACTGCTTCCCCCAAAATTGGAACTCGTCTGCCATTTAGTAGGCCCACGAACAATGACCATAGGGATCAGCATCTGAAATACCAACTGGATGTGGCAGACTTCGCAAAACACATTCTGTGCAAGCCACAGTCCATGGCAAATCCCATTGCCCAAACTCATAACAAACAAATCCTAAAGCATTCATGGCCTGTGCAGCAATTCAATTGGTTGGACGAACATGTCAACTCACCCACCAGAGAGTCAGTTCACTCACCAACCAATCCCCTAATTTGTCACACTTTCATGCCTTTCCAAGGCGTAGGAGGTGGGCTAAGCAGTTTGCATCTCTGATTTGCTTTCTTCCTTCGTAATTGGAAGACCAACCGGTTTTACACTTGCATGGCATCTAGGCTTAAATAGCAGGTGGATTCCAAAGGAATCAATTTTAAAGCACTGCCCGCAAAGTGGGATTTGCATGCAGCGTTTTATTTCTTACAAAGCGAAGATTAACAGTGAGGAGTAAATGCAAATTCACCTTCATTGTCTCTTCACAATTACATTCATGTTTGTGAGTGTTGAAAATTGCATGAACAGGACCAACCAGCACATAACTGCAAGTATTGGTGGTCCCCTGCGTGCAATTTGCATTGTATTGAAAATGACCTCATTCCGTTTAATATTGGTGGGATCAACCTTTATTGTTTGATGTATTAAGCATGCACGGTGCTTGATCTCACTGTCCCTGTGGGATTGGGCAACATTTCTGGGACCCTCCTTTTTAAAGTTTTGGCAATAATCAGTGATGGTGTTACATGGTTCACTTAACCGGTTTGATACGTGTGGAGGAGAATTCAAATGGGTGGAAAGTGCGTTTTTCAAGCTGTCCTGTGACAACCTGTCATAATGTCATACCTGAAATTGGCTCTGCACATTTCTTTCACTGGAGATCAAGCTTAAGTGGGAGTTGATCGTCTTGGAAAGGGCAAGCGTTTCTATTACGAGCTGGTGATTGGTGATGAAAAATACAATAAATTGACGATCATGAGCAAAACAGGAAACATGCATCACCTTTAAAACTTGTAGTGCAGCAAGGATCTTATACCCAGTGTCAACAGCAACAAAACTCAGCTAAAGGTGTGTCTTAACTGTTATGCCATCACAGCCCTCACCTTCTCCCAGATCCCAGATGTTAACTTCCCTGCTGTAGCTGGTGTAAAAGCCCACTAGTAATGCAATGTAATGTAAATTGGCATTTGTGTAGCACCTATTGCCATTCGTAAGACCTCAAAGCGATGTAGGTCAATGCCCCTGGAGGACCGAGGTATGAGAGAATAGTCCGGGAAATTCTGAATGCGTGTGTGCATTTAGCCAGTATGAAGGTAGTTAGGGATGAGTAAGTCCCTGCTACTGACCCAAGTGGAACTGGCTTGTGGGCAGTTGCTGTGAAGGCTGTCGGGGGACTATGCAAGTCAAGAGACTGATTATGTGTCCAGCTAGACCAAATCTTTATTGCTGCATTCTAGTGGCAGAGGTGATGTGAGATATGCCATCGAGTAGTGGGTGATTGTAAAGGTTTGCGGGTGGTTGGCCTTGACTTGGAAGGGATACGGCTATCTTCCATCGAGATGGAGTGCAGCATGTAACTAAGAGCCATGGCTGATTACTTGTTTCGTTGATGAATTGCTCTGCGCTTTCTTGGAGTATCCTCACTTGACTCATCAAGCCCTCCGCCTACCTGTAGAGCCAGCAGTAAGACTGTGACATGTTCCCTCGTCCATTGGCATGCTTAGGTGTTCCAGACATGTTGCCACTCCTACTTTGTAGGCTACAACTTTATTTTTGTCTTGTCAAAAACAGATGGCCCACAGAGCTATAGTCACTTAATAGAAACTGGACCCGATTCCAAGGTTTGTTCTTCTCAAGCAATAAGTATGTTGGCGCCACACGAAGCAGAAGACCCCATTCATTTACAGCCACTGACTGTAATCTCATCCAAATAATTTAAAGATTTTTTCTTCAAAATAGACAAGTGTGTCTTGTCACAAAAAGATGGAACACTCAATTTCAGTTACTGTATATAACCTTCTGCTTGTCTCCAAACAATTCTGGGTTAATTGCCCGAGTATTCTGATAAGAAATGTCCCAATAATGTATTTAATGCAAGATGGTCTCTGTGCTAGTAGCTAATAGATGATGGCATATGTATTGCATGCTTCTTTGCAATCATGAACATACTTTACTCCTGCATCCAAAGAATTTTAAGACTTTTTTTTCACAAACAACAAACACTATATGGTACCCAGTCATGTTACCAAAAATAAAACAGAGTGGTAAGTTTCACCAGAGACCATAATACCGAAAAACACACACAATATAAAATAACTATATATAGGATAGTGGGGTAAGGGGATAAAATGGGTCGGGATGGGGTTGCGGTGGCGTTGTAAGGATCCAAAAATGGTGGCTTGGGTGGCTTGGGGGAACCCCCCCCCAAATAAATAAAAAGAAAGACATTTGGTATTTTGGTTGTGATGAAATGTACCACTCTGATTTTTCTGTCTGTAAAATCACATATAACCCACTTTATTTTGTTGCAGAAAAGATGGACTGCTCCACCACAGCTGCTGTGTATAATGTCTTCCTGCTTACAAAGAATTCTAAACCTTTCTTTATACAAGCAACGGGTATTTTGTCTTGTCAAAAAAAAGATGGTCCACTGATTTTCAATTTGTTTGTGGACGGTAAATCCCACGCTTGGATTATTAAATTAGATGTAAATCATAAAATCATTAAAGTAGAATTGTCCCAAACATTCACAGTAAAGTGTCCCTATTAACCCGTACCACTGTAATTAACAAAGAATCAGGGCTTTTCACTTTTTCTTTAACACAGTAGTGATGCCCTTTTGGAATAATTAAATCATTGACTCCTATAAAAGAATATAAGCGTGCACATTATTTTCTTAAAATATAACCCATTTTGCTTGGTTATGGTAATCGTTGGGTTCCATTATAATGTCTCTTCATATTCTTTTCTTGAAATATAATCTGTCTTGCCGAAATATGGTAATTTTTGAATTTCACTATAACGTTTCTCGATTATGTAAACAATAGGGAAAGATAAGGAAGTATCTGAAAATATTTCTTCAATTAATGACAGGATTAGTAATTAAGTTCCATAGAGATGTTTTGGAAAAGGTAATATATAGCATACAGATTTGTATGGGAATAAAAGTTTGAATGAATTGGCACGGCATTTATTTCCATTATATATGTTTTCTTTTGACTGATTTACAGCCCGTGAATAAGATCTCTGATTTACAGCCCGTGAATAAGATCTCCCCTCGCCTTTAAAGAAAGCTAAGACACCATATTGGAAGCAACACGTTTTTGGATTTGTCTCAAAAAAGATTGGCCCACTCATTTAAGAACAACAAAATGGAGTTGCTCTAGTGTACTTGAACACTTTTTCAACAGACCATAAAATGGACACTATACACTTTGGGGATTATATTTAGGAGTGTTCATTTATTAACTCAATCCTTACTTATGTGCAGATAATTTTTGCACATTAAAGTGAAAATTACACATTTTCTATACATTTATAAATCACAAAAATTGTAGATTTAATTTTTGTAAAAAACAATGAAACAAAACCTCAGCATTGGTCATTCTGTAAACATACAACCAGTCATCTTATTGTGAAGGCATGTCAGATCACGCTGTTGTGTTTACATTGGTTAAACAGGTGGTTTTATAATGTGCCAAAAATGTCCCCTAGGTCAGTGCCCTAACATGAAAATATTCCTGCAGAAAATACAATGAAAACCCACTAAAAACACTTTCTGCTCACATAAAACTGCCCCTGTGTACAATGAGCAAGAGCAAGCTTCAATTGCATAGAATTGCGTGGAATTGTTTTCTTGTTAAAGCACACCCTTCTTTCTTTCTGATAATATCAGTACCCATGCCTGCTAATTCTCAGTGGAGATCAGTATCTGTTGAAATGTAGGTGTCACATGTCCTTACCCCACTTCTTTTTCACAGGGCAAATATATACAATATTTTTCCATTTCTGCAATGACAGCACAAAAATCTAGGGCAGAAATGGTACTTCAACTGGATGAATATCTCTGTGGTCAAACATAGAGACCCCACCCATCTCCACAGCCCAGCCATTCGCTTTCATTGCTCCATCTGATCTGTTATTTAGTCCCCACATTCCATCCTGTTACCAGACTCATTCTTTCATCAATTTTCTCTCATTTCTTTCTTTTATTTCTCTCATGCTGTTGTACAATCCTTCTCCACCTATTATATTCTAGCATTATCCACCTTATCATTCCTTCTATCGTTACACTGAAAGGGCACCTTCCCACTGCATTCATTTCCACTGCTCAATGTTCACCCCTTTTCTCCTCGCAGTCTTAGGTGACTCTGCCCATTTTAACATGTAGCCAAGCACATTTTCTCTATGAAGTGTAGCTGGCTGCGTTTTTGCAGAAAATGCCTTTCCACATTCTGCTCTCTCTCTCCCACCCTATTGTATCCTAAGCTCTTAATGCTCACACAAGCAACCGGAGCCAGAGGCCTATGCTCTTATCTGATCGCCACGCCACCCCCACACTCACGGCTGGAGACCTCTGCACCATTCCACGTGCAGTTTAGGTTTTGCGCTTCCATGTCACTGCAGCATAACACTGAGGTAAAACATCTTCTGCTCACTCCCCTCCATACTCTTCCTGTTTCTTTTCAATGGCTATATGCAGAGTGTGAACATTTGCAAATGGCTGGACTGTGGTCATGGGTAGAGCCTCTATGTTGGCCCACAGAGCTCTTCATCCGGAAGAAGTAACAATTCTGCCCTAGATTTATATATGTATGTATGAGTCTGCCTTTGCATAACTTTTTTTATTCTGTGAAAGGGAGACTGTGAGTGGCAATGTGTGAATAGATGACAAAATAAGACCAGTCTGTCCGGCGACAGCTCATCTGTGAAATTGGTTTCTTACAGCTCTCTTTTTACCTAATAACACCAAACTACTAAAATCTCACAGTGGAGCTATATCCCATGGATTTTGCATATTGCTGGGACAGTGAGAGGGTCCGTGGCAACACTGCTTTGCTTTAACTCTGACATTCCATCTAAGGACCATTGACCAATCTTGTAGAGCAAGCCTACCCCTACCCCAGCATCGGCTATCTTTATGAACTCAAAACAGCAGCTACCACCCCAGCCACCTCCCTAGACCAGGCCGTTTTCCTTTTGTTTATATTAATTGCAATATTGAATCTGTTATTTTGCCCTCACATGTCATCCTTTCGCCAGACTCATTCTTTTACAGGCTACACCTATTCTATTTTTACAATATCCACCTTATAATTCTTCTGTGCTTTAGGTGACTCTCCCCATTTTAACACGTGGCCTAGCTTTTTATCTGTCCCTTTCCCCATGAGGTGGAACTTGCTGCATGTTTGATGAAACCATCCTTCCCCATTCTGCTGTCTCTCCCACCATGTTTTATGATGGCTGCATTCCTGAACTATTAATGTGCACACCAGCAACAGGGAGTCAGAGGCCTATGTTCTTATCTAATCGCCCCCCACCCCCACTCTCATGGCAGGAGACATTTGTACCATTGCACATGCCATTTTAATGTTGCCCTTTCTTTTCACTGCAGCATAACCTACCAACTGCAGTTCCTCAGAGGTATTCTTCCTTTGCTCTCCTTCCCCCAGAAGCTCACTGTGTCTAGAGCTCTGGTTCTCCTAAGCTGGACTACTGCAACAGCCTCTTTCTTAATCTGCCTGCTACTACTCTCCGCCCTCTGCAACTCATCCAGAACAGGACTGCAAGACTTTTCCTTGGCCGCAAGCCTAGGGATCTTATCTTCCCACTCTGCAATCTCTTAATTGGCTCCCAGTGACTACAAGGGTTAAGTTCAAGACCCTCTCCAATGTCCACAAGGCCTTCTGGGGCATGGGTCCGAAATACCTTCAACTCTCACTTCGAAAATACCTTCCTCTTTGAGCTCTTCGCTCCTCCACCTCCAACTTCCTCAGGGTCAGTCGCTTCTCCAAGCAACCAGTTGGAGTAGATCTCTTTCTTTGGCGGGGGCCTCCCTCTGGAACAGCCTCCCTGCTGCTCTGAAACTTGAGGAGAACCATCTTTGGTTCCTGAAGCACCGCAAGACCTTCCTCTTTGCTTCTGCCTTCTCTCTTCCTCTCCCCTGCTGATCTCTGTCTGTCTGTTTCAGCACTGGGCACCTGGCTACCCTCTGATTTCGGGCCCAGATCCCTGCCCACCCAGCCGCATACCCGCACTGCCTCCTGGCAACCCTTGCACTTGGGTCTGTATCTGCAACCCTACAGTCCCCTTCCTGCATTTATTAAACACCCGCTCTCTGTGCCTTATCTTTGCACTTGCCACCTGATGGCCACACTACTGTTGTTGTTTTTGATCACATGTTCAGCACTTCCTACTCCTCACCTGCCCCTTGCACTTTCCCCATTCCCTCTGCTCTGCACTTGCACATTCTCAATGTCACTGGGTCTATAGAATCATTGTTTTTGTCCTGCCTTGTACCCCTCCCTTCCCTAGTTGCACCCTGGGTATGGGTGCGACATAAATAAAATATCCTTGACGACAATGTGGCTTTGTAGTCCGTTGCTCTGCAGGGCAACACCTTCCAATCCCTTGGATTAATGAAACAGAAAAATATCGAGTGGGAATTTCGGTTGATTTGTTGGTCATTAAAGATGTGAACCGGGATGTCGCGGGTCACTGTAACTGGACGGCAAAGAAAGCCTAACCGTCCCTGAAACAGTATTCAAGAGAAAGAAGTACAGGACTCGGCGCCACTGTTGTGCCTGTAGTAATAACGGGGTATTATCCCCAGTCACAATCTCTGTTCCTCCGTTCGATAATCACACGCGTCGGCAAGCAATTACTACAGGCACAACAGTGCTAATAATTGGCTACTTTCGATTTTGGCCCGGATTTGAAAAAGGCTCAGAGGAGCCGAAACATGTTATCACACAAGGGCTCCATTCTTCATGTATAACTGTGCTTTAAGAACAAATACACATTTATCTTGATGGCGCCGAGTCCTGTACTTCTTTCTCTTAAATAAAATATCCTATCATATCACGTAAGGCATTTTCTGCTCACTCCTCTCCATAATCTCCCTGTTTCTTTTCAATGGATACATGCATGCATGAACATTTGCAAATGGCTGGACTGAGGAGATGGCCAGAGCCTCTACGTTGGCCCATAGAGAACCTCATCCCAACGAAGTACCAATTCTGCCCTAGATATTTGTATGTATGTATGAGTTTGGCATTGCACAACTGTTTTTATTCTGTAATTGACAATAAATGTTTCAAATGATCTACTTAAACGTTTCTACTAGGTAGCCACAAAGTTGCCTCAGATGAACCCTTGCACTGCAGAGATGCAAGGCATGTTTTTTTGACTTGGGGTTTGGACATCAGGTTTCAAAAGTGAATGGGTCCTGCGGTCAATGAAACACGACAGGGTGCATAATAAAAAATGCACTCATGTATGTTGAGCGCAAGCTGCTTCATGGGGCTTGCTGACTACAAGCCTCCACTCAAGTGTACAAGTGTACACAGTGTACAATTTATTAAAAGACCCAACAAGTATTTAAAGCCAGTTCCAGCTGGAACTCGCCCCATCCAATGTGATAATTGGCTGGCGAGCTGGATACACCGTAGACACTGAATGATGTGCTCTCAAACCTCCAGGCGGCTTCATGCATGGCCTCAATGAAAGATAACACTCAATAACCCCTGGTCTTTTTTCTGAAGCCATGTTTCAAGATTGAAGTGAGTCTCTCAGAACTAGGCAGAATGAGACAAGTTTCAGGTGCACATAAATGAACTGATGCAGCGGCAGGAAATTAAACTGCACGAAGAACAGAGTCAGAAGATTGGCGACAACCGATGTGCTCAATACACCGCTACCAGAGAGGTGAAGCACATTGTCTTCCTCATCATCCGGGACTGCATTGCTCAGACCACCTATACGGCCTGGCCCATCTTCTGAGAACATTACTGATAGTGATAGGCTGGAAACCGAGAGTCTGTGGGATGCATTCATCACTCGATTGGGTATACTCATAGTGGATGGGTCTGAAATAACACCAAGAGGGGATGTCCTGAAGCTCTGAAGGTGGTGGGTGCTCACCTTCTTGACACATCTCACCTGAGGAGGGATGATGATCCCTTACAGTATTGGACGCATAAGCCATGCCAGTGGCCAGCACCACTTGTGAGAGTTGCCAAAGCATCCCACGGCTTCTCCCTGCCCCACTGCCCAGTCTGAGCACATCTGTAGAGCCGCATTTGCTATTGCACCTGACCACTGGAGAAGCCTGGAAGTGCCTCCCGTTGATTGATTAACTTTCATTAAAGTGAACCCGTCTTATCACATGATGCCCGTCCACCTCCTGAGGAAGTTCTGTTAGCACCTAAGGAACAATAAATGTTTGGCATATTATTGTCCTTTGCTCAGACGGAATTCATGACAATATGTAACTGCAACATTGTATAATAATGAGTTTAACTCTCCTGTATCTTTCACCGTGATACCCTAGGGTCTGGGCGAGTAACAAATGTAATAAATAAATAAATGAATAAATAAATAAATAAATATGAAATCTGCACTAGGTGTCTCACATGACCCTTTGGCGTAGTAACAAAGAAGTGGGTCTTTTGATTACTCTGCTGAAGCATTCATATTTTTGGGAGCTGGACCTGTATTGGTAGTGGCAGCTGGCACTGCTATTTGCTTAAAAAAGACAACACTTTCGATCAATGTAATTGCACATGCTCATTTGTTCATCATTTTGGATATGAATGGCTTTCTTAAAATGTTTTACATTTTGCAATGAAAGTGGTTGGATCATTTGAATGTGGTACATCATTAATCAATGTGTGCATTGATTAGGGTGGTCTCGGTGATGTGATAGCTAGTTTACAGGACAGGATGAAAACTGTATCAGGGTGATTTGCATGTGGTAGTCTGTTATAATGATTTTCCGGGTTGTGCTCTCTTCACAAGCGTGGAATTCTCCTGAGAATTTTACGCTCGTGCGGGGGTCTTTGGCGGTTGGGAAGGGGAAAGGAGACGTGGTGAGAGCGGCTAGGACACGGCTGTTCAGGTTGAAGATATTAAAGCTGTTTTCTACTTACCTGGCTCCTGCTCGTCATTACACTGGCGACGAGCTTCAACCTGATACCCACGCGCCTGACTAAGCCGTGTGTCCTGTTGTCGTGTTGTCGTGGAGGCTCTCCTTCAGCCCAGCAGCCTAGTCACTCTCCTCAGCTGACGGTCGTCTGTGCCTATACTGGTGCCTTCCGTGCCGCACTCCCGGACGTGGTCGAGCGCGGCTCATTCCTGACACCGCTATTGTTGCTGTTGCCGCGCTTCCGAGCTGGATTCAGCGTGGCGTTGATAGCCTCCAGCTTTCCCCGCAGGTGAGGCCGCGCACGCTCGGGTGGGGATCTAACCCGGGTGGGTTCCCCTCCTCGCCGTTTCTCCTGGCAGTTTGCCAGCGTGACTGTGCCGCGTCAGGGATTTTACTATCCCACCTCCTGGAGGAGGAGAAAACGGCCTCCACGGCTGTAAGGGGGCGGATTTGACCGGAAAGGGGCGGATTGACTGCAAAGGGGCGGATTTGTCTTCTCTCCACCTATTGACTGCAAAGGGGCGGATTTGTCTTGTCTCCATCCACAGTTAACCCCTAAGGTCCCAGGAGTGTCTACAGGCCCATCTGAACTAACTCTCCACGCGATTTGTCTTGTCTCCATCCACAGTTAACCCCTAAGGTCCCAGGAGTGTCTACAGGCCCATCTGAACTAACTCTCCACGCTCCATCAGCAGAAGAGTTTTGTTTTCTTCCTCTTACTACTTTTGCTGAAATTGCCATTAACCCAGTTCAAGTGTCCTTGGGCCGCATCTGTACTGCTGAGTTTCTACTAGTTCCTCGTTGCAAGTTTGTCTTCTACAGCATTGTTCAGTCATGCAGCATAGCAATGCACGTCCTCCCCCCGCCTTTTTACCTAACCCGGGTGAGCCTCCCATTGCATGGGAGCTTTGGGTGGACAGTTTCAAAGTGTACCTGAGAGCCTCAGGGGGTTCCAGGTTGTCAGACGACGATAAGGAGGCGGCCCTACTTAACTGTCTCGGCACGGAGGGCCTAAGGATCTTCAGACATCTTCCAGGAAATAACGTGTTGGCGTTGTCCACTGGCGATGGCGAAGGGGAGGGGGCCAGGTGGTGGTGTTGGCTTATGAAACTGCTCTCAAGAAGTTGGAGGCCCGTTTCGGCAAGAGAGCCAACATAGTGTTGGAGAGGTATCACTTTTTCTCGAGAGCGCAAGGTCCTGGTGAAAGTATTGACTCCTACGTGACGGCCTTGCATACCCTTATTTCGACCTGCAAGTTCACGGGTCTTATAGAGGAGTACATTCGCGACCAGATCATGATGCGGACAAGCGATTCCAAGGTGAGGGAGAGGTTATGGACGGAAAAGGACCCTCCGTTGGATAAAGTGATTGAGATAGCCCGCGCCCTGGAGGAGTCCAGGAAGAGCGTCAAGGAGATGACTGAAAAAGTGGATGTGGTACACATGGTTCAGCCACGCAAGGCAGAGGATAATCGTGCCAGGGACAAGGACCAAAGAGGAACGTTTAGCGCCAGAGAACTTTGCAAGAAGTGTGGCTGGCGAGGACATGTTGCAGGATCCAAGGAGTGTCCTGCTTCTGCGGTTGTGCGCAGGAAGTGCAAGGGGAGAGGGCATTACGCCCGCATGTGCAGGGGTGGTCCGCAGAGGGAGAGTGTGCGCCTGGTGGACCCCGACGGGGCCGATGAGGATGTAACTGTTGTTGGGTACGTCAGCCCTTCGCAGGTCCCGGGTGTGCGCGCCAAGGAGGGGGCGCTATTGAGTGTGGGACCCACCAAGAAGAGCGCGTGGGCTACCCTTAGTGTGAATGGGGTTCCCCTTAGTGTATTAGTTGACACTGGCTCTCCTTATACCATGGTCTCTCCCGAGTTGTACAAGGCTAAGTTTCAGAAAAAGGTGTCCGACTTGATTCCACCTGACATTAAACCTTGTGCTTATGGGCGTGTCCCCATTAAAGTGTTTGGTTATGACTGGGTTGACATAGAGTTCCACAGGCGGAGGACTAGAGGCAAACTTTATGTGGCTCACAAGGGGGATCCTGTTATTGGTTGGGATGAACAGGCAGCTCTTGATTTCGAGGTTCGCCCGGGTAAGGCGGTCCCAGTTTTGTGTGTGAGCAAGGAAAGTGGGGATGAGTGGAAGGATGCTAGTCCATTGACAGCTGATGTTCTCCAGGCCAAATTTCCCTCGGTGTTCTCCTCTACCTTGGGCAAGTTGCGTGGTTTCTCCCACAAAATAGTTTTGAAGAGGGGTGCTATCCCTGTGGTGCATAAGGTCAGACGGGTGCCCATTGTCGCACAGGAGCCACTCAAGGCAGAACTGGACAAACTCTTGGAGGCTGGTGTGATTGAAGAGGTGGAATCCTCAGAGTGGCTGGCTCCTATTGTATTGGCGCGCAAATCTGATGGAGGCATGAGGATGTGTGTCGATCTCAGGGATTTGAATTGCAGTATCTGGATCGACAGACATCCCTTGCCTAACATCAACGAAATGCTCTCTCTGGGGGCGGAGCGTCTCATTTTTCCACCCTTGATCTATCCTCTGCCTACCACCAGGTGGACCTTCATGTCGAATCGCGCCCCCTCACCTCATTCATCACCCCGTTTGGGGCCTTTCGTTTCCGGCGAATGCCTTTTGGTTTAGCCTCTGCTGTTTTCCAGCGAGTGATGCAGAAGTTGTTCTCCGGTGTGGGAGGCGTAGAGTATTTTCAGGACGATATTTTGGTGTGGGGCAGGTCGCGCAGGGAGCATGATGAGAGGCTTTTGCAAGTTCTTGGCATATTGGAGAAGAGTGGTTTGACAGTCAAAATGAGTAAATGTAAGGTTGGAGTGGAGAGCGTCACTTATCTAGGACACACCTTAGATGCTAAGGGGATACATCCCAAGGCTGATTTGGTGAAGGTGTTGTGTGAGGTGTCACCACC
Organism: Ambystoma mexicanum; assembly: GCF_040938575.1. Classification (NCBI taxonomy): domain Eukaryota; kingdom Metazoa; phylum Chordata; class Amphibia; order Caudata; family Ambystomatidae; genus Ambystoma; species Ambystoma mexicanum. Next base: position 157,852,551 of record NC_090937.1, read on the forward strand.
CGCCAGCAAGGACCAGCTGAGATCATTCTTAGGGTTGGCCGAATATTACAGCAGGTTCATTCCCACGTACTCTGACAAGACTATTGCCATGAGAGCGTTACTCAAAAAGGGTGTTCGTTTTGACTGGTCTGAGTTGTGCCAGCGCGAGTTTGAACATTTGAAGGCTCTAGTCGATCAAGCTCCTTCTTTGGTTTCCTTTTGTCCCTCTAGGAGGACGGTATTGACCGTAGATGCGAGTGAATATGGTGTGGGTGCTGTACTTGAGCAGTGGTTTGAGGGGGCTTTTCGCCCTGTTGCCTTTGCTTCCAGGGTACTCAGTGAGACAGAGCGCAGATACGCCGTGATAGAGAGGGAGGCCCTGGCTGCTGTCTGGGCATCGAAGCACTTTAGGACGTTTTTGTGGGGTGTGGAATACACTTTGCGCACCGATCACAAACCGTTAGTGCACGTTTTAACAACAAAAGGATTGGCCCAAGCATCTTCAAGGGTGATGCGTTGGATGGCTGACATGGGGGAGTACAATTTCAAGGTCGAGTATGTGCCTGGTGAGAAAAATGCAGTGGCGGACTGTCTCTCTCGTTTCCCACGCCAAGATTCGTATGTTGGGGATCCGGTCCAGAATGTAGCAGGGGATGAGTGCACTTTGGTGGCCAAAGTGTTTCCTGCAATCAGTGAGCAGGAGTGGGATATTGAGTGTGGTCGGGATCCCGTTTTGAACAGTATTAAGTCAGCTCTCGCGACTGGTGCAGGCAAGGAAGATTTGAGTAAGTCATTTGGTCAAGTGTGGTCAGAGTTGTCGGAAGGTCCCTGGGGCATCGCTAGAGGCTCTAGGTTAGTTCCGCCAGAGTCTCTAAAGGGTAGGCTTGTGGAGTTAGCGCATGAGGGTCACATCGGAAGATCTATGACGAAAAGGAGGCTCCGAGAGGGGTATTGGTGGCCCAAGATGGATGAGGAAGTTGAAAGGGTTGTTAAGGACTGCGGAGCCTGTTCCGTCAGTGATAAAAGTAAGACAACCCTAGCGCAGCCAATCCACCCCGTGGAGGTGCCCCAAGATGTGTGGGCCAAGGTAGCGGTGGATATCATGGGGCCCATAGACGCCTTGGGAGGTGGGTTGAGATTTTTTGTGGTATTAGTTGACTACACCTCCAGGTGGGTGGAGGCCACGGCTTTATCTTCCGCAACTACGGAAAAGGTAATTGAGTTTTTGGCATCAGTGTTTGACAGGGAGGGCGTACCTGCAGGAGTTGTCACCGACAATGGTCCTCAGTTTGTATCAAGTGCCATGCAAGAATTTTTCTCTAAGTTAGGGATTCATCACCACAAAGTGGCTTTGTACAATCCAGAGGCCAATGGGTTAGTGGAGCGCATGAATAGGTTTGTGAAAGGAGCGGTTCAGTTGGCGATCGCTAATGGGTTGCTGTGGTGCAGCGTGGTGTCCGAAGCACTCAAGGCATATAGGCTTACCCCTTCGTTCCTTACGGGTTTGTCTCCGTTTGAGCTAATGAGGGGAAGGAAGCCTGGGTCCAAACTGAGAGTCGCTGCCTTGGGTGGTGGTGTTCAAAGTCGGGTGAACATGCAAGAAGTTCTCGATAGAGTTCGCGCCAAGCAGGATGCGTTTTGGCAAAGTCAACTTAAAAGGAGGAGGCACTTGCGTGTGAAAGTGGGTGACCATGTAGTCGTGAAGAATCCCAGGTTTGTGGCCAAGGGTTTGAGCAAGTTCATGCGGCCATGTGTGGTGACCAAAGTTGGTCGTGGCTATGTAAAGTTACAGGACAGTACCAGATGGAGTTTGAGACGTGTGGTTCCTGTGGAAAATCCTGGTGGCATCTGGCGGGAAGAAGATACCCCCTACGCGGGGGGGCAGGATAGGAGTTTTGATGGGAATTGGACAGCTGCTCCTTGTGTGGAATCGTGTGGTTCCACGAATGACAGTAGTGGTGATGGTACGGTTGCAGGTGGCGAGGGAACGGTTAGGTCTGGTGATGATGCGAATGATGGTAGTACGTCCATTCCGGGGTCCACGGGGGCCAATAGTAAGGTGGTAGTGCCAGCACCGATGGGTGCAGGTGTGCGTGAGAGTATGAGGGTTTCTTCCCCGGAATGTGAGGGTGTTGCGCCTCTGGGTGGGGAAGTTGATGAAGTTTTCCAAAGTAGTTCGCAGGATTCTGTGCTGTTTCCAAGGGAAGTGGGGCCTACTGAGCATAATTCTTCTGGGGAGACTAGCAATGACACAAGTATCTGCCCAAGGAGAGTGAAGAAAGTGCCAGCTATGTATAAGGACTTTATCCAAGAGTTTGCCGATGATTGAGGATTTTATTTATGTCTTCCTTTAGGCCGATCTTCTTCTCATTCCTGCTAAGCAATGTCCTTCTTTGTGTTCCCTTTGTTTTTTTTCTTCCAGTTCCTTCACGGGGTGTTTGAGGCATGTTCGCGCTCATCTCCTGTGTGTGTGTGTGTGTGTGTGTGTGTGTGTGTGTGTGTGTATGACGGGGGAGAAGTGTTATAATGGTTTTCCGGGTTGTGCTCTCTTCACGAGCGTGGAATTCTCCTGAGAATTCTACGCTCGTGCGGGGGTCGTTGGCGGTTGGGAAGGGGAAAGGAGACGTGGTGAGAGCGGCTAGGACACGGCTGTTCAGGTTGAAGATATTAAAGCTGTTTTCTACTTACCTGGCTCCTGCTCGTCATTACATAGTCTGTATTTATCCCGGTGTCATTGCGTCATCAATCTATCCATTGTTTAGGTAAGATTCTGGATTGCCTTCTGTGTTGTATATGAATCATCATACGGGCCATGTGGAGATATCCCCGTGTGTAGGCTATGGACGGGAGATGATGCCCGGCGAGATCGCAATAGGGCTCCAAGTGTTGAGTGTTCAGGCTGTGTGCTTCCACTCCAGTGTTACCCCTGGTAATATTTGGTTACCCCTTCTGTAATGAACTTCTAAAGGTGGTAGCAGTACTGTGGCGGCCATGCACAACTTCCCACGTCTTTCTGTCAATGGGCGAATGTACAGATGTCTGAAGACTTTCAACTTACATTGTGGACATAAATATGTATACACTCATCCTGTGATCTGACAGATATGATTCAAATGCCGTGTAATGATTAAAACGATCTTTAAATAGGCACATCATTGCTAATAGTGTGCATCTATGGTACTCGTCAGATTGGCATTCTCATTGCAAATCACTGGCCAGGTGACACAAAGATAAGCACGTTCATTGCAAAAATGGGTCTGTTTAATTTTCTTCATTTAGCCTTAAGAGGAGACCCGGAGGCCTTGTCAACTCGCCAGTAAATGATTCTTTGGCGCCCAGTGGAGTTTACACATCTGTTTTTATAGACAAACACTAATTGTATCATGGTTGGCGAATGTGGTACAAGCAACCTCACATATTGGGTAGATCTCTGTCCACGGCTGGGGCCTCCCTTCAGAAAGGCCTCCCTGCCTCTCTCAAACTTAAGCAGGACCACCTAAGGTTCCAGAAGCAACTCAAGACCTTTTCGATTCCGCTTTCTCTCTCCCTCTGCATTGCTGATTCCCTGTCTGCTGTGCATACTGGTTACCTGGCCACCCACTGAAGTTACGTGACCAGACTCATGCACAACCAGTTGCCCTTGCACTGCCTCCGGGCCTCCCTACCACTTAGGGACTTTATCTGCGTCCCTACAGTCCCCTGGCTCTCTGCACTTTGAGCCACCTCCCTGGCAGCACGTATGTGTTCCTTTGCACTCCAGCACTTTATGTGTTTAAGCAGAGAATGTTGAGTAGTAGAAAAATATGTGGTTAACTTTATGATTTGAAATGAAAAAATTGAAAAAAGTTTGACAGAGAGGATTCTGATAGAACAAGATGAGAAGTAAGCACAGGGGAAACACGGAAAGCAAAGAGAGAGAAAATGTGATGGATAGTCTGAGATGTGGAGAAGAAGAACAAAGCAGTAGCTAGAAGTGTAGGTGGTCAGGGAAAGAGAAGGAGAATCAGCCAAATGTATAGATGTTGTCATGAGGCAGAGGAATATTAAGAACAGTCTTTGGGTGGTGGGAAGTCAATTAAATTGGTGAACACGTTAAGAGAGAGAGGAATCTGTGAGTTTGAAAATGAAGCGAGCAATAGAGTTCTGTAGGATTACTAGCAGAGAAGGAGAGCAACCCGGAATTACGGTACCCTAGTCAAGACAGGAAATATTCAGGATATAAGAGAGGAAGAGAGGTTTTGGTGATTCAAGTGATGAATTTGATAGAGGTTTAGTAGATGGAATCTGGAAAGAAGGGGCATCTGGGTTGATAAGACAAGTGAGTGGCGAGGCAGGCATGATCCCAACAGAGGATGAAATGAATAGCAAAGGTAGGAAAGGAAACGAAGAAGACCAAAGAAAGAGCACACACAGCAGAACTACGGTACAGAATCTCGGTCTTGGAAGGATTTATGGGAGGCAAAGAAGAATGCAGCCAAGACTGAATAACAAATAGAATCACAAGTATGCGAGAAAGCAAGAAGCCTGAAAAATAAGGGCAAGGGACGAAGAACTGAACATCAACCGTGAAAAGGTGGAATTGATGGTTGAAAGAAAAACTAAGGGCACACATTGATCATGCAAAAAGGGAGATTGGTGTAGAAACAGACGAACAACCATATTGGAACAGCCAGAGTATGACGTGTAGCTTACTTAGCAACGAAAGAACAGATGCAGTGATTTCAAGAGAAGAAATAATGTCGAGGAAGAGAGAGTGATCCGCCATGGAATAATCAGGAAGGAAGAGAATAACATCCATGTCAATGTGATGCACGAGGGCAGCGGCTATGAAAGTGGCAGAGAGCAGGCCTCGTAGAGTATGCCAGATGAATGCCAGATGGGGGCGAAAAAAGCGAGAAAGAGTGTCCTAGGAATAGGAAAGACATTAGAACCAAGATGGGGGTCCTGATTAGCAGTCAGTGGGGTTTAAAGAAAGATTTTTCCGGAGCAGTAAGAAGATGGACAAGCATTGGAGAAAAGAGAAGGGTTGAAGACAGTCAATATTAAAAGAAGAAATGTTTGAAAAACTGGCACAGTCCAGAGAGGGAAGAAAATAATTGAAATTGGATGCAATCGAATGAGTGTGAAACTGACTCACAAACTGGAGGGGACTTTAGAAAAGCAGGCAAAGGGCAAGGGAGGAGTTAGAGCAAGACAGAGGTGCAGTAAAGCAGTCAGGCAGGCATATGCCCAGTGATGAGGGGTGGTTTCATAAAACAAACAGAAGACAACCACGGGGAGAGAACGAATGTGGGGGAGGCAGGAGAGAACACGATTGATAGAGAAACCTTGATGACGTTTGGAGGAGAAAAAATGAAACGAGAGAAGAAAAATGGACTTTATTCAAATGGAGGGAGCAAATAGACATATCTGAGTTTGAAAAGAAGAAATGTCCAAAGAAATGTATGATTTGGGTTCATGGAACTATAACCCATCTGTGGTCCTTGCCTATATTTTTTAGTATTTGTTGTAAGTTTGTTTCTTTGATTACTTCCAAGTTCTCGACAGGATTAAAGATACAGTATTTGGGACACGATGCGTCACATGTTTTGTTTTTTCTTCCTACCTTTGCAGAGGCCACAGCTGTAACTAGATTCAGTTGGAAAAAAAGATGAAATAAGAGCAGATCTTTCCCATTTCAATTTCATACGGAATGTCACATAAAGACTGTGCGAGTAATGCTTCTTTGCAACTCCACACTATTGAATCTCCATAACCCGTGGACAGCCCAGCCCAAAACAGACCCTGTAAACATCAAGTGTGCTAATGCTTCCTTTTTCTAGTCTTGTCTGCTGGCTTCATTATCTCTGTTTTTGAAAGTACAGTTTGATTATTTAAATGCAATGTTGGCTCGTGGTCCGGCTGATTCGCAGGCCTCTAACTGGGCGTGCGCATGTCAAGATATCGTGGCTTAGTTCTGGAGGCACTCCATTTCCGCCCTGTTGCAAATGCAGGAAGGAAGCTAGAGGATGGGTAGTGGAAAGGAAAATAGAAACAAGCATTGGCAATACCACCAGTGTTGGCTTTCCTGTAGGCATGGGAAATGCATTTGCGAGGCACGGCCGTAGTGGGACCAACTGGCCATTAATGGTAGCAGCTGCAAAATGGTGCGAGTACCTGGCTATATAACTGCAGTGCATGGAAAATGCCTAATACTTATACACAAGCCAAATCTGTCGCCTTTGCCAATGCTTGTTTTTAAAGAACTTCAATGAAGGACACATATAGTGCTTATAACATCGAGTGGCTGAAGGCAGACCTGGTTAAAACATTTTTACTACACCAGTAGCATGTTTAAAGCTCCAATTAAGTCACAACCTCTCGGAAGACTGCTTTGAAAAATCCTGGCATGCACTTGAAGCTCAAAGTTTGATGGTAAGGCTTGAAGAGGTTAGCTCAAATAGATCACTGGCACTTCAGTCCTTGTTAATAAAAATCTTTGGCAAAGCCAATTATTTTGGCTCCAGTATAGGCATTAGATAGGCATTTGCCAGGCACTGTCATAGTATACTGAGGTGTTATCAACATTTGCCAGTTCTTGCCATCTTATGGCCAGATATCACCATTATGGCAATGCATGGAAAATGCCTTTCCCATGCCTTCATAAAAGCACAAACTGCTGGTCCCATTCACTAGTCAGGGTTATTGTGGACACTTGAATAAGGGCTATCATCCACACTTGCTTTGCACTTTCCTTGAAAAGATAGCAATGTTGGCTTTCACCAATCTGCTAGCGCATGACGTGTACATGTCATACACAATATTAAGCAAATGGAACGCTCACAGTAAATCACAAAATAAACTCTCATAAACCAAGATCGTATTTAGTAAGAACGTATTTTAATGTTTGCTGGGCGATGAGCAGCATCGTGTACAAAGGTAAACGAATAAGCGTACGTCTGCGCTCTCCATAAACTTTTTCTGAAGCCCATACATGCATTTTGTTTTCAAAAATATTGTAAATGTTCCATAAATAATATTTATTACATAACAGCAGCACACATGTGGCATTCACTAAGTCAACAGCAAATGAAATTAAGCAACTAATAAAAGACAATTTACACGTTCTGCATTTGCCTCTCACTGTACAAACAATAACAATCTGATATGCAAAAAATAATGCATGAAAAAGAAATTCAGAACTTGCGCCGGGCAATCTGACCAGTATTGCATGCAACAATGCATCTCCTGCATCATTGCTTGCAATTAAAAGCATTAAGGCACAATGTGCATATTAATGAGCATAGCTAGCCGTTATGGCAAGGGCAGGTGCTACAGTATCTCTCATGGCTCCTGAAAATACCATTTGTTTTCTGGCGGCTGGCCCTTTTCCCCCTCTGAGGTAGTACTTTGAGTGGCGCTTGTTTCCGTAGCAACCACAGCGCTAGGCGGCAATTCCTTTTGGACACCAATAGGGGCTGTGTCATAAGTTCCAAGGGGCACAGCGTTGTCAGAAACTGCCTGAGTGGAAGGTGAGGCCAGACTTGGCGTGACTCCTGCTGGCAACTTGCTCTGCCCTGCCGGATCCGGTCCCGGGTTTGGAATGTTATTGTTCGGGCGTGGAAGAATATTTCCTTGGCCGGTCGGGGTTCCTTCGGGAATTATGGCAGTGTTTCCAGGAAGTGGGGGTACGGCCACAGGTGTGCCAACCCCATCAGCAGGGGGGTTAGCTCCGGGAACAGCCGAGTTTCCATTCTGCACTACTACCACCCCTGCGTGCCCCGTTGGTGCGCCTCCTGCGGCCACAGCATCATCTTCAGCAGTAAGGTCTCCTTGAAAGGCAGAATTCTGCCCCATTCCACCTCCACCATGGTTAGAGCCCATGCCAACAAAACCTGGATAGAGGGCACCAAAGGCATGTGTGCCACTTCCCGGGCCTCCCTGAAACACACAGTATGTGTACAAGTTATGAGACACATTCACAATACATTTACAGTGATCACAAATTCATACACCAAATCTAAAATAACATAATAGATATTCTCCAGTTAATTAAATAGGCAAAGGGTAAGGGTGTACCGAAGAGCACATTTAGTATTCGGCCGAGTACCAAGTAGTGTGCAAATATCTTGGACGAATATGAAAGAGAATATTTGTTTTGTTTGTTTTCAATACGTGATCGCATGTTTCATTTATTTCTGTTTAATTTACATATGTTGAATGTACATGAAATAGAAAATAACAGATTAACAAAAAACTAGGGACCATACGTACGCAAGGATGTTGCATTTACAAAGGCATTGCTACTCAAAGTGGCAGTCTTCACAAATACATAATTAAGTTGCAATTACCCAATAGTTTCTGCAATTGGCAATTGCCACTGTGAATGACACACAGTGCAATCTCTCGTGGGTTGCAAAGTAGTTTACATGGAAAGTGAATTTCAAACATTCCTTCCAGCCCACACAGAAATGCATAAAACTGTTCTATTCGCTCTTGCAGGGAACACAGTGAATTATCTATCAGTTGAGTGGACTCCAATGCCCTCCTATTCTTCCCATATGCTAAACATAGGAGAGACAGATGGGCTTAGAGCAGAGGTGATCACACCTACGAAATTCTAACATGTGACTGAATCTGCCCAAACCCTTTAAGCTCCAAGAACATACTTGCCCATTGAGCAGTCCCTCATTTGCACCAAATCTCTGTCCACAGCTACTTACCATACCTCCATCCAACCACACTAGAGGATGAACGGCTGCATGGCGTTTTCTATCTGTTTCACTCTTCAACCCAGCAGCCCACAACGCCAGCAGATACAATGCTCTCTATCACTCTCTGTCCTCTCACAAATGCTTCCTGTTGGGACAGACTGGACAATAATGTTATTTGAGAGATTTCCTGATAAGCAAATTCTCCCAAGAGACACGTATGGGTTGGGACATGTGGGTCTCATCTTGCACTGCCTGACATGTAACTGACTCGCCCTATCGTTTATTGACATCGAAGAGGCAGCCAGCCTGCTGGCAAGCCTTTGATTTCCAAACAATCTCCCTTTGGACCAATTTCACCAACAGACCACAGCTCCTTGACTATGTCCCACACAGAGTCCGTACATCTCTTTCTCTCTATATGCCATCTGGTAGACTGGACCAAAGGGGTTCTGGAGAGATTTTCCAACATGAAGCTCGTCAGAGGCTTCTTGGGGGAGGAAGGGCATGCCACTCTGTCTGTCTCGGGAGGATAGCTCAGGGATAACGTGCTCCCCTTGGAAGCAAGACAACACAGAGCAACACAGGTTCGATCCCCGGGTCCGCGCTCAGAAACCTCTGGGTATTAAGCGTGTTATAAATAACTTATCATATCATATCAGACATACAACTGACTCACCCAGTCCTACTGGTCTCCTCCACCTGTTATGAATTCAAGTTTCTTCATGGGGCATGCATAGGGCATTTCCCACAAAAACAAACCATACTCACCTCTCACTCATTCTCTCCTGTCCAGTACACAAACATATGCACCTTAGTCTTATGTTTAATCAGAATGTGTCAGGGAATGTTTAATGTTTAATTATATTCTCTTGCACAATCTGCTTTCCATATTTGTCTAAGTTGCACTAAAATGAGAAGACAAAGGTATCTGACTGGAGCCAAATAGCGGACATTATTCTGCTAAAGCCGAACAGCTATTTTTCAGCCGGGATTCGGCTGAATACTAACTCAAAGCTGAAGTATAGTACACTTCAGTCAAACGTTCCACACAGAAACATAACTGAGGCAATGCCAACCCAATAATAGAGGTATACATGTATAATTAGACAGTGTTCTTAAGTACATGAGGTGTTGGATGGTAATCAGTGAGTTATCCTGTTTCAGGGGTCTGCAAACCTTGGCTCTAGAGATGTGTTGTCTACTACTCCCATGTGCCCTAGCCACCATCGTCAATGGGGAGGGAATCATAGGATTTGCAGTCCAAAACATATGTAGAGCATCATGTTGCATAACCTGGTTCTAGTTCAAGGCTCCTATAGTATTAATTACTGTGAACTATGATGCTCAGAAATTACTTTAAATTTAGTTTAGTTTTTAATTATATTTTATTGAGGGTGTTATATTGCAATTTGATTTGATTTATTTGTGCTTATATAGCACTTTACGCCAAAGCGCTTAACAATGACAATAGGCAAAAGTCTGGCAACGGTACAAATCATGGGAAAAGAAATGGTATTTTTTAGGTAGAAGAATGAAAGTGGGATTTCAATTGAGAACGAAATATGGAAAATGAATAAAGAGAACAAATTGATAGAGGGAGACAGTTCCAGAGTTTAAGGGCTAATAAGGAAAGGGAGCGAAAGCATGATTGGGCACATGGAGGGCAAGAAACAGAAATAAGATAAAGAAATTGGGAATGGAGAGGGCATGCTGGTTGGTACCAGGAAACGAGTTTGGAAAGATATGGAGGTATCATGACATAGAGGTACTTAAAGACAATAGAAGGAACATGGTATTGGATGGGATATTCAAAGGATAACCAGTGAAGGGAATTAAGAGCATCAAAAATACAGCTACGGTTATTTTCGGAGCATTTGAGATGTACAGATGAGTGGTAAATACACCAAAATGGGTCGAGAGAAGAGGCGAGGAGACCAAGAAACAGGGAAGAACTATAATCGAGACGAGCCAGGATAATAATAGAAAATAGGAGTTTAGTTGACCTAATAGTTAGGAAGGGGCGTGCTTTACGTATATTAAAAAGATGCAAGCGGTATGCCCATGCAATCGCAAGACGGTGAGAGGAGAAAGACAAGGTGGAGTCGAAAGTGATGCCTAAAGTTTGCTGAGACGGAGGGAAGAGAATGAAGGGGGGAATGGGAGGAGGAAGAGGGGAAGATTAGAATTTCCTTCTTGGATGAATTAAGATGTAGAAAATGGGGGGACATCCAAAACTGAATAGGGGAACGACAAGCAGGGAGTTTTGTATGCAGAGACATTGCAAAAGAAGAAAAGGAGAAGAAAATGTGGTTTTCGTCTACATATTAGTGATAGGAGAAATTATAAGAAGAACTAATAACCGAGAGAGAAATGGTGTTAAGAGAGAAGAGTAATAGGCTGAGGTTATTGGTACTATATAACCATATTAACATTAACATAGTACCATGTACATTCATTTTAGATGCCAAATTGTACTAAAGGTTGCGTTGTATAGTATCGGAGCAAGCCAGTAAGAGGTAAATGTGGTCCAATACCACCAGTGTCTATGTGGATGGTAACCTAATCTACACGAATACAAGATGACATATATCATTTCTATACAATGTTTAAACAAATCTCCTACGTGAGATCTGGAAAAGAAACTGAATGTAGTTCATTATCTAAAATATCCCTTTTACCAATGATAAGGACACATATAATGTGCATACTATGACCTGTCCTCTGGTGACAAAAGTGCTTTGACATGGGGCAGTAGTTAAATACTATCCACACCTGCATGGATTGGAAACAAGCCATGTGCAGTGGAAACAGAGTGCATCCAGCTGTATACGTGCAAGACTCTATGCACCATTGTGCAGTACTGTAATTTGCCAATGCACTGTATGGAAAGACAATATATCACGTTTGGGCACGCATATGTTTGTCCTCAATGTGGGTTTGCAGAAACGAACAAGCCCAAGTGGCAGCTGCGATTTACTGATCTGGGGAATACAGGCCTTATCCGCGTGGAGCTAGCAATAAGGGAAGAACGGAACCTTAATTAGCAGCCAGGTGGTGCTTCTCCGCCATGTTTTTGGACATACATATCAGCCATAGGAGCTTTAAGGTTTTTTAACTTGCCTTCCCTTACATTCCTGCTATGCTGCTTGCACACGATGTTACCCCATAGCCTCATCTTCTTTAAAAGAAATGGAAAGGGGCCGCTTTCATTTGGGCTCCCTTTTCATTTCCTGTGGCAGCCATCTTGTGCATGTTTATTTTTCATTTTGGAAGTAGGCGCTTGCATGTGTGAATGCCTTTTTCTAATCCAAACAAAATGGGCGTACACCAAGGTGCTCATCGTCATAACACCCTCGTCTATAAAATGTACCATCTGTTAATGGTCCCACAGCTCTCGTTAAAGGCGCCTGCTTCACTCAGATCTGATAACTCGGTCTGACGCCCATCTGGCAGACAGTAGAGGCTAAAGCCATGGGTGTTATTTTTGAATTTCTTTTTAAGGATAACAGCACTACAAAATGAGTGACCATATATTACTTAGCTCTCTTTTCAAAAGTTGTGCAAAAGAAAACATAACTTGAGAAACCTAAATATAATGGCTAAAAGTCACAGGGCCCGATTCATGGAACTGTGGAAAGTGTATTTTTGCAGTGCAAAGTCCGTGCAAAGTCATGCTGTACTGCAAAAATGACTATGCACTTACTTTGCACTGCAAAAATACACTTTGCACAATTCCATGAATCAGAGTTTGTGTTGGCAGTGCAAAGTCACTTTTCAGCAGGGCAAAGTAACTTTGAACTGTGCAAATAATTCCATGAATTGGGCCCACAATTTGTATGACTGCCCAGCGAACTTGCAAATCGTAGGAGTTATCACTTTGCATTACTCATTTATATATGTGGCGTGTGTAGAAACTCTCCAGAAGGATCCCTTTACAGCACTCCAAGAGGATAACATATACACACAGACAATGTGTTTCTCTCCTCTGCTTGATAAAGCTGGGTAGAGTAGAGAAAATAAAGGCAAATGCCTTTTTTTCATAATTCCCATTCCAGTAAGATTCTGTGCTCCCCCACACACCACCAACCCCCGCCCGAAAACATAATTTGTGACAAACATGGTCTCAGAAAGGGTTTCCCTGATGGCCTCGCCCTGTAATGGGACACCATCACCCCATCAGAGACTGCGTAGTAATCAGGATTCCATTGCCCGCAGAATTATCCTGACTGTCCATATGCAGGGTGGCCAATTGCGTGTGTTCATGCCCGTGGTGAATAAGCTGGCAGACAGCCATTGGCAGACAGCATGAACTGGGGAATCTGCAGATGGGGGAAATAAAGCAGCACGCCCTTTTCTGCTTTTTTTTTGGCACATCCACTCTCGGGTGAATCAAGTTGTAAATTAGATTTAAGATCTGTTAGATCCCAGATGTGAGACAGAATTTTTCCAATAGGTGGGCACCATTGCCTGATAAATATCAGAAACAAAATCATAATATGGAACTTTTTGTCTTCATGGTTGTACAATTGTCCCCCTCTCTACATGGATAGGACCCTTTCAAGGAGGGGGGCAGGACCCTATAGGCTATGTGCGGGAGTTGAATGCACCCCTTGTGCCCGACTCCTCATACATAAAGCTGTGTATGTAGATTGCTGCCTCTTTCCCTGTCTGGTTCCCAGTAGATAGCAACCTTCAGAGAAGAACTGGGACTACAAGTTACACAATGCACCTGGGCCCGATGGACAAGATCCAGCCTGGAACAGGAGGAATGGCTTGGTTACCCAAATGGAAATGTGAAAGACGTCTCCATTCATTAGCCGAATGAGAGACCAAAAACCCACTACAGACTGCCCAAGCAGGCTACAGGGGAGCACGGGAACACCAGTGGCAGGGTTCGAACCAGCAGATCGCAACACATCATTAGAGGACACCAGATCGGCCACATGGCTGAGTGGAAGAAAATGGAGTCTGGAAAGGTGAATGGCTAAGGCCCATGTGAAGACTTACTGGGGACATTCAAGTCCACAAATTGATGAGATGGGCGGGATTGGGATTAGTTTAGCTAGAGATTGGCCTAGGGAAACAGCTATCTCAGTTAGCAAATGCAAGTGGAGAGAACCACCTAGGCAGGAAGGGGAGGGCTATGTAAAGCCAGCAGAGTCTGTCGGTAGCAAGAGATGTTTGTATGTGGTCGGAGGACAAGGAGATCAGAGAGGAGTGTGCATCAGTTGGAGGATTTGGAGGACACTCTTTACATGGTTGGAGAGAGTAAAGGTAAAGTGTTGGGATTGAGAAGGTGTTATCAATTGTATGCTTGGAATGGGTGAGAGCATGATTGAAGCTAACTTTGGAGGTAAAGCAGGGGGGGAGTTTGGAGTAGGAGTGAAAAGAGAGAAAAAGACAGAGAGAGAGAGAGAGAGAGAGAGAGAGATTGAGATTCCGGGGGAAGTGAGACACAGGAGGGTGGAGGAGAGTAGAGGCAGTGGTAATGTGGGGGAGGGGTGAGATCATGAAGGAAGCAGATAAGATCAAGAGAGCGTGGGATAGCAGAGATATGAAGAATATAGAGGGAGACAATCAGCAGAGTTTGGAAAGAGACAAGCAAGGGTGAAGAAAGGTGTGAGAGGTGATCTTTCAGACGAAGGACAACAGGGCATTCAGACACAATCGCTGGGTCCCCAAGCAAGTTCCTGAGGAGGTTAGACAGATAGGGTATTGGCCTTTTCGACCTCTCTTTAATAGAGCTAGCTAAAACAGCAGGGGGTCACCTGGCTACAGGGAGAATCAGCACCACCAGACCTGTCTGAGTAGGGAGAATGGGCTAGGGTTCAAGGATGAGGGAAAGGATACAGGTACACACCGCTATAACTGGGACCCCCAACTGGCTGGGTTTCTACTTATTTTTATAATGAAAGTGGAAAACATTTTCCTTTCATCAAATGACTTCTTGACAGTCGTGCCACACTAACTGCCAATATTTTCCTCCTATCCTCTCTTCCCACCGGTCACAGGTACATTGCAAACCTAGTGCTGAGTGTGCTGTACAAAGGTGGGTGCAGTGCTTAATTTGCAAAAAAATAAGTGCCAGGGTCCAAGTATTTTCTAGCACTCCTGTGACACTGCAGGTGGGCAGTTCCCCACCATTGCTGCCACCACCCATAGCGGCTCCGAACACTGTTGAGATATTTGGGGTTACACTACAGCTCACACCTGCTCATTGTGGTTGATGGATGCACTGACTATCACCACGTCATAATCAAAGTGAGTCTGAGACAATAAGTGCCCGGACTCAAAAATAAGTGCCAGGGCTGTGCCTTGGCAAACACCCCCACAAATTAAGCACTGAGAAGGACGGAGATCTTGGGGAGGGGAAGTGAAGGAATTATTAAACATTGCGTAAAGAGCTTGGAAGGGAAGGAAGGTGGTTGGAACACACATGGGAAAGCATTGTGGTTGCAGTCTTGGGTAGGCCAATTAATAGGAAACAGCTTGGAGGCTGTTTGGGAAACATTGTGAAGGTTCTCCTTGAATAGGTGTTCCCTGGTTCAATTCTGAAGAGTTTTGTAGTACCATGGTTTTTCATCGGTTTCAGGACTGAAGCTTTGCTGCCTACCTGCATTTCTTCAGAGCTTACAATGCCAAGTCTTGCAGGTGACCCCTTTGTGGAAAAAAAGAAGCATATTCATAATGTTAGACACAAATCCTTAGCCGATGATGTTATATCCTTTGCATTGCGAAGCCTATGGTACGTTTGCATATCCGATAAAGAGAACACTTACTGCCGGGCCCGTTCCATATTGCATGTAATAAACTCCAGGGTATGCCTGTGTGCAAAAGAAAAACATAAGCACATGAATATGGATTTCAAACATACTGTAATTAAAGCCATTAAAAGATAGTGCTAATATAGACCTACATGCTGCACTGGTCCTTGGTGCAGGGGTGGATGAACTGGGCTCATGGGGCCTTGGTGAAAATGTGGCTGAATATGCTGGACCGGCCCTTGGTGAAGGTGTGGATACACAGGCTGCGTTGGACCTTGGTTTGGATGCACTGCCCCTTGATGAAGATGTGGATGTACCAGCTGCACATGTCCTTGCTCGAGGTGTGGATACACTGGTTGCATTGGTCCTTGAGGAAGCTGGGGCTGCATCGGCTGCATTGCGGCTTGGTGGAGCTGGGGATGGAATGGTCCTGGGTGGAGCTGGGGTTGGAATGCTCCTGCGTGGAGCTGGGGTTGGAATGGTTGTGATGGTCCTGGTTGAGGTTGTGGTGGCACTGGTTGCATTGATTCATACTGCAGCCATTTTTGTATTAAAGGGAATAGCTTTCAAAAAGAAACACCTTGTTAAAATTGCTAAATATTTTGTTATTTTACCTACTATTTTATTTAAGGCACAGAACATCAAATGGTATATACAGAGGAGATGATTAAAACATGATTATACAGTAAGTATCGGCCTAGAGGTATTGTGTGGCACTACCTAATGATACGACCTGACAATAAGATGGTAACAGCTAGAAAATTGAAGTATGTGTGAATTTGATAGCAGTGTCTGGCAAATGTCTATCAAATAACTATCCACACGCCAAAACTGTTAGCTTTGCTAATGCTTGTTTTTTACAGAACTTCAGTGCAAGGAACTCATAGGAAGACACACATGCTGGTTATACATTAAATGGATGACGGTCCTCTTGGACACTTGGCTACTTTTCTGGACCAAGTTGTGCAACTTTAATAATGTATTGTACATGCACAATGCTGCTGGTTGTGTTGACCAATATTACTAGTGCATTGTGCTTTTTTCTTAAAGTTGGTTTTCCACAAATGTCCTCAAATACCTCCCCAGGTCATACTCACATTTTTGTGAAAAGTCACAAACTGTGATTTGTGAATCTCTGCACTTTTCTTGTTGCCCCAATCAATCTTCAGGTTTGGTCTATGTGCTGGGATCTACGCCGGCTATCTTCTCAGTCCATTCTTAAGCATTCTTAAGCATTCTTCAGGCCCTGCTGACAACCAATGAGGAGGGAGCTGATCTATCCGCTCTGATGGATCTTCTTGAAAAAGAACTCATGTTTGCCCGTGACATCCCATGTGATGTCCTGCATGCCTTTGCCTTGGAGGAGGTGTCAGTGGTGGCCAGCAGGAGACAGCTGGCTAAGGGGTTGGAAGAGAGAGGCTTCTGAAACAGAGGTCTTGCTCTATTTTCCCTTCCTTGGACAGAAGCTGTTTGGTCAGAGAATGGTGGAACTTGTCAAACAGGATAGAGAGAACTGTGGCCTTGCTCTCCCCATTAAGCCGAAGCCCTTTCTGTCTCGAAGGTCTTACAGATACAAGCCCTCTTGCCCTGAGTATGTGGCCCAACGAGAGGGTTTCAGGGGTAGAGGGGCCACCTCAGCTACCAAACCTTGACAGTCCCTCACTATCACCCTGGCCACGCCGTCAACATGACTATCCAAAGATTCTTCATGCCTGCCTCCAGTGCAATATTCCTGTAGGAGGACCTCTGCCTTATTTTTCTTAAGTCTAGGAGCAGACAGTTTCATATACCAGGGTGTGCACAGAGGTCCATGAAGGACTGTCCATAGACTCAACATCCTGTCCCCACAGATTCTGCGATCAGGTTCACTGCTTGCCCCAGAGACCCTTAAAGGGGAGGTGCACGAATTCAATATTTCAGCTCGGCTGACAAAAAGGCCATCTGCGTGAACTAGACCTGGAGGATGCCTACCTATATATCCCCATCTGGAGGGCACATCGGCAGTTCCTGAGTTTTGCCACTACAGAGGGGCACTTTCAGTTTCGCATGCTCCCCTTTGGATTAACTTCAGCTCCGATGGCATCTATCAAGATACTTGCTCCCCTGGTGGGGATCCTTCATGTCCAGGGGACTCGATTCAGTCCATACCTTGATGATTGGTTAATCCAGACTCCTTCTAGGGAGAAGGCCTTGCAAAGCACAACTATTGTTTGCCATACCCAAGTCAGGTTTGATTGAAAATTGAACTTGGACAAGAAACACCTAAGCCCTTGCTCTCACCTGGAGTTTACGGGGCCATATTTCAACACTCTCCAGGGCAGTATGTCCCTTCCACTAAATAGAGCAGTCAAGCTTTAGGCTTGATTGAGATGCCTTCTTGGCAGGTCATCAACTCCAGGCCGGAGTTGGCTCCAGAGTAATGGGGATATAGCAGCCACGATCTTTGTTGTCCCCTGTGCAAGGGTTCACCTCCAACCATTGCTAGCCCACATCTTGAGGTCATGTGATCCAGCCTCTTGGGATTATTGCTGATGAATTCCCCTGAAAGGATCCATCAGCGAGGATCTCCAGTGGTGGCTGTCCCTCCCCAACTTGATGAGTGGCCTTTCTTTGCTAAAGCCCTCAACTTAGATTCTGATGACAGATGCCAGTGTGATAGGATGGGGGTAATGCTGAATGGGGCTTCAAACCAGGGATGCAGAAGCCAGAGCTTCCTCCAACTGGAGAGACCTAACTGTGGTACAAACAGCCTTACTACAGTTCCATCATCCGATGAAGGCACATGCAGTGCTCATCAGGATGGACAATATGGTAACCAAGTGGTACCTCACCCGCCAAGGTGGCAGCAGGTGTGCCTCACTTGCCCTCCTTGCATCCAGGTTCATGTTTTGGGCAGAGATACATCTCCTTTAGGGGAATCTTCCTATATCCCAGGGTGGAAAATTCAGAGCAGTTGCCTTGAGAAGAATCGTCCTGCCTCCGGGGGATATTACCCAGACTCAACATGCATTTCAATTGTTGTTTAGAAGGTTTGGGATCCCAGTAATAAACCTCTTTGCTTCCTGCCTCTCTCCCCTCCTTCCCACTTATGGTTCCTGGGAGAGGGATCCTCAGGTTTGGGGTCAAGATGCTCTGTCCACTCAGTGGTCCCCAGGGCTCCTCTATGCTTTCCCTCCCATTTCCCTACTCTCCAGGTTCCTTCCTAGGATAAGGAGGGAGGGGACATATGGCATCCCGGTAGCCCAAGCCTCGCACAGGAGAAGGTGGTTTCTGCTGATCCAGGAAATGGCATCGGAGGTGCTCTGGTCATTTCCCCCATATCTTTTTCCTCTGAGAGCTTCTCTTCCTCCTCAGTTTTCCCTGATGTCCCTCCATCTAATGGTGAGGTGTTTGAACTAGAAGGGCTCCTTCGTAAGGGTGTGTCACATGCTATAGTGGTTGACATTTAGGGCTGTTCTAGGTCCTCCACCCTGAGGGCTTACAACAAGCAATGGAGTCCTTTTCGGCTTCATGCTTACCCTAGGGGTTACTTCCTACGTTTTGTCTGACCCTGCAGATTTTAGAATTCCTGAAAGAAGTCTTCAATCTGGGTTTGGCTGTTTCCTCTCTTAGAGCCCAGTTGGTGGCTAATAGAACTTTCTGGAAACCATGAGGTAGCAATAGAGAGGCTGAGTGTTTTGTTGCCTGTCTCTTGAAGAATCTCTCCCGGGCAAGGCCTACTATTAGATCTCCCTGCCCGACCTGGGGCCCCCCCCTAGTCCTTTCCCACCTGGCCTTGCATCCCTTTGAACCTTTGGGGTCAGTAGAGCTGAAGGTCTTAACCTTTAAAATGTTTTTGTGTTGGCCATTTCCTCTGCTAGATGCTGGTGGGAGTTGAGGGCCTTACTGTGTGTGGCTCACTCTCCATGTTTCCTTCCTGAGGGTATGGGCCCAGCACCTGAGTTCTGTCCTAAAGGGATCTCCTCCATACACCTCAGTGAATATCTTGTCTTTCCTTCTTTTCATCAAGAGGGTCCCCTAAAAGAAAACATGACCCTCGGCCTCCTGCATATACGTCGGCTTGTCTGGACTTACTTGGAAAGGACAGCTGCCTCCCTGACATGTGACTCTCTACTGGTGACTTTTAGGCCAGGCCACGCATGTCATAAAGCCTCTGTGGCCACTAAGAGCCACTAGGTCAAACAAACCATTTTGTTGTCGTAAGAGCTGGCTGGGACTTTCTCACCTGAGGACATTCTCAGTAGGTCCGCCTGAGGTGTGGCAAATTCTTGTGTGGCCTTCAAGGACATTGTCAATGATGACATTTGTCGAGCAGACACTTGAGCTGCTCCTTCACGTTTGTGTGGCTTTACCAATTGGCGTTCCCTGCAGTGGGCTCTGTCTTTGGATCTACGATGTTGAATGTGCACCATTTTTGGTAAATAGTGTGTCTTTGAAAAAATTCACTGGTGTGCAATATCCCTCCTAGGGTATCTCGTTTGCATTGTTCAATCAGGCGTTGCTCGCTATGTCCTCAAAGTTTATGGACTGTGATGAGGAAGAGAAGCGAGGGGGAATGACCTACCAAATTACTTTATGGTAATCTTCATTTACCACGAGTGCTATTCTTACCCGTCCTACTCTGGCTTCCCTACCCACCCTCCCCTCTAGTGGTGGCCCTGGTCAAGGACTTGTTTAAGACACCAGGACACTATGAGGAAGGCAGTTCCTTTGATTCGGTCTGGATGCAGGGGGGAGGAGCAGTGCTCCAATTGGATAAGGTGAGCACTTGGACTCCATTTAATTGACAGGCTAGACCTGTTTGAGAGGTGGGAACACCTCAAAGGTTATGGATTGGGATAAGGAAGAGGAGGACTCGGGTAATGAAGATCACCTGTAAGTAATTCAACCATTTGCCATCACTTTTGCATGTGTTAAAAATGTGCCACTAACGGAAAAGTGTTGGGAAATGTACCGGAGTCCAATGCGCCGAGGAAGTACCCTCCCCTAGAGCAGAGGCATGATTGTCCCGGCTGCACAGAGTTTGGGTTGGTTTCATCTATTCTCTCGTGTATTTGCATTTAATAGCGTACCTTTCTAGGTCCAGTATGTCAGTATCTGAATGTATCAGTGATTGGTGTGTGGTCTACAGGCTTAGCCGCAGGGTGGCAGCCCAACTGGCCTTGCACCTGACAGAGGGTCTTCAAAGGAATCAGATACATACGTGTCCTACATAACTGCCCTGCCCTAGTAGGCCAAACAGTGCGACCTGCAGTGGATTTGGCACAAACTAAAAACAATTCACGCAGTTTTTCTACCAAGATGCTTACATTAGCTCTTTATCAATGTAAAATTCAAGTTCATCTTTCGTATCTGCGCAAAATAAATCTCTTAGTTGCACATAGCTCTATTATTTGTAAACGGCTGAACCCGTCTGCTATTTGGAGACAATCAGAGAATCTCAATATATTTTAATATGGCGATATAAGGCTTCTCCGTCATTATGGAATACAATTAGTTTTAAATCTCTGAAGTGAACACAGCAACTGTGAGGCCATTTTATTTTGCCCCTCCTTTTGTCTTTTAGTGATATTAACAACGGGTGAATGGACTCACTAGACATACAGATCTAGAATACATTAATTAGATTTGTTGTAATTGGCTCTACTTCGTAAATGACAATATAATAATGTAGTTTTTTATATAGTGCTTCATACAAGATTTCTAACAGTTCTAAGCACTGTAATAGCAGATTGTATTCTACCTCAAATTAATATTAATCGTTTTATTAACCTGTGAATGATGAAGGGATGAGCGGACCCTGCTTGTTTTCAAATTGTGACTGCAGGCTAAACACCAGTCAAGGAGAGGGGAGCGGGCCTGACTCGCTTGACTCTCTTGCTGCTCTTGTCCCTAAGAGCTGGTCTGATCCAGGTTGTAGGTTACAACGTGGCAACGAGTTCTCAATTGACTTTGAGACATTCCCTGTTTTAGATGGTATAGTTTCATGAATTATCCCTTGTATAATGGGGAGGATTTCAGATTACAGCTCTTCATATTACAGGAAGAAGTTTAGTGGCTTGTGAATGGTTGCGATATGGGGTATTTATTATAAGCCACCTCCCTTTTGGCAAAAACAATCAATATCTTTATAATCGATTTGATTGTTTTTCTTTTTCAATCCAGTTGGAGCATATTGCATTAATCGTGTCTTGCCACAACTAGTACCCCAGTAATTATGCCAGGATATTCCTCTGCTGAACCTTTTGATTGATTGATTGATTGATTGATTATTTACTTTGTGCTTATACACAAGTGTTCCAAAGCGCAACCATGCATGGAAGGGGAAGACATAGGGAAGACAAAACAAACAATCTTAATAGGCATGGTACATTCAGATTATGCAGGTGAAGAGAACAGGAAGTGTGTGGGGGGGGTGGGGGCAATAGGGACCAAGTGTGCCCAGTCCCGTCAGAACATGGGTTAAAGTGCAGAGAGATACCACTCTTATGGCTCGTAACCGAAGTGCAGTAGTGCTGCGGCAAGTGCAAGGCCCGGGGGCAAGCGCAGGAGACTAGAGAGGAAAGCTTGGGACCTGTGAGGCTCTGAATGAACACCAGGCAGCCAGTCAGCGAAACTGAGCAGAAGTAGAGGAGAGAGAGCGGGAGAGCAGAAAGAGGTGGTTAGCAGGGGAGAGGGAGGGAGAAGGAGGAGGTGAAGAGGAAAGTCTTGAGGAGTTTCCGGAACTTAAGGAGATCCGGCTCAAGATGGAGAGAGGCAGGGAGGCTGTTCCAGAGGGAGGCACCTGCAGTGGATAAATATCTCCCCCCAAGTCTCTGCTTGGAGAAGCAGCTCAACCGCCGAGAGTTAGAGGAAGACAAGCGAAGGGCTCAGGAAGGCTAGTATTTAGGAAGAGAGTGTTGCAGATGGAATGGGCCCAGGCCCCAGAAAGCCTTGTGGACAATGCAAAGGGTCTTGAACTCAATCATTGCATCCATGGGGAGCCAATGAAG
The DNA here is from genome assembly GCF_040938575.1 of Ambystoma mexicanum. Classification (NCBI taxonomy): domain Eukaryota; kingdom Metazoa; phylum Chordata; class Amphibia; order Caudata; family Ambystomatidae; genus Ambystoma; species Ambystoma mexicanum. The sequence goes on from NC_090937.1 coordinate 157,874,979, forward strand.
GGATTTCATCACCGGAGAGATGTGGCTCCTGGGCTGGAGGCCATGGATTAGTCTTGCAGTTCTTTTCTGGATGAGTTGAAGAGGACAGAGGGTAGAAGAGGGTAGGTTGAGGTTGCAGTAGCCCAGCCTAGAGAGGACCAGGGCTCTGGAGACGGCGAGTCTCTGTGGGAAGGTGTGTTAAGGTAGAATACCTCTGAGAAGGTGCAGTTGGTAGTGGGACTTTTTGAGATGTCCATGATGTGCGAGGCGAGAAGGAGAGAGTGGAGACGAAGATGACCCCAGGAATTGTTGGCTCATTGGTAGATGGAGGCGCAGGGCCAAGGGAGGCCGGCCAGAGAGAAAGAGGGATAGCGGGAGCAGAGGTCCCAGTGAGGACAATCTCTGTCTTACTGGCATTGAGGCAGAGGTCGTTTGCAGCACACCACGACTGAATTGTGGACAGACATTCAGGAATAAGTGAGGAAGAGGAAGAGGCCGAGGGTAGCCTGAAGGAGAGCTGCGTGTCATCCGCGTAACACTGAAAGTTGGAGGTGGAAATCATATGGGCCAGGGGGGCCATGTAGCCATTGAAAAACCAGGGGGATAGGTTAGATCCCTGGGGGGATACCGCATGTAGAGAGAGTGAAAGGGGAGAGGAAGGATGCCAATTGTACTTGGCATGGGCGGTCGGAGAGAAAGGAAGTTAGCCACACCAGAGCCTGATCAGTGATGTCCAGGGTATCCCGGAGATGTGTGATCAGGATGTTGTGTTTCACTGTATCAAAGGCAGAGGAGAGGTCGAGCAGAATGAGGACAGGTGGAGAGTCAAGATTTGAGAGCAGATCTTCACAGGTGTTCACAAGAGCAGTTTCCGTGCCTCTGGATGCTCTAAAGCCAGACTAGTGGTCATGGAAGCAATCAACAGATTCAGTGTAGAGGGTAAGCTGAGAAATAGCCAACTTCTCCAGGAGTTTGCCCAGGAAAGCAGTGATAGAGATTGGGCAATAGTTTGCTGGAATCAAAGGGTCAGCAGAAGGATTTTTTAGGAGAGGGTGCACAAGGGAGTGCTTAAGAGCAGTGGGGAAAACTCCAGTGGTGAAGGAGAGGTTGCAGAGGTCAGCCAAGGCTGGGGCAAGAGAGTCCTTGATAGTTTTGTAGGGACGGGCGTCCACCTGTTTGGAGGAGGCTTTCATAGACTAGACTTGTCTAGTGACCTCCTCAGGTGTGACAGGGGAGAGAGAAGAGAGAAGAAGGGGAGGGGTGGGGGTGGCCAAGGCTGGTACAAGAGATGTAGGTGCATGAGGTGGTGAGGAAGAGATAGAGGATAGGATATCCTGTATTTTTGAGGCGAAGTGTGTAGCCAACGCAGAGCAAAGGACCTGGGTGGGTGCAATGGTGGAGGAGGCTACGGTAGGGTTGGCTAGTTCCTTGCAGACTTTGAAAAGTTTGACTGTGTTATTGCATGCCGCAGAGATGCTGGCTTGAATAAATACTCTTTTCTTGGAGCAGATGCAGAGACCATACTTTCTTTGAAGGAGGCCGCCGGCCAGTTTGTCAGAGGGTGCACCTGAGAAATCCCATTTCCGTTTGGCTGCCCTGCACTTGCGTTTAAGGGCAGCCAGTTGGAGTCGTACCAAGAGTTGAACTTTTTTGGTAGGCTTCAGTCGTACCCGCATGACAGGGGCAAGAATATCAAGAGTGTTGGGAACGGAGAGGTTAAAGTTAGAGAGGGCTGTGATACAGTGTTAGTGGGTGGCAGGTTCACCAAAGAGGAGGAGGCTGACGAGGTTGTCAATGTGGGGGTGGCGGCAAGGAGGCCATGGTGAGGGCAGAAGGATGGTTAGGAGGCAGCAAGGGAGCCAAGGTGGGCACAGCTTGCCGGTGAGCCAGGTATGATGCCGAAGGAGCTGATGCAGAAGGAGAAGCGGGGATGATAAGGCGGGGAGTAGCCTATCAAAGAGTAGAAGGTTGGCTTGAGGACACTGTACCATGATGGTACCATTGCGGTAGACATTGATGATGGCTCTGGAGGTGGGGAAGAGGGCAAGAAGGACCTCCCAGCGGGTGCCACCATTGATGGGTGAGGAAGAGAAAGGAGAGAGAAGAGCGATCATATGGAGAGTCCATAGGTCGGGTGACGGAACAACAAAGAGGTTGTTGTGAGAGTCTCTCTGGCAAAGGCAGTGACATAGGTGTCTGCAATTGGAAGATCTGAGTTAGAGCACAGCATGTCCTTCTTGAGTTTATTCCTGCCGGTCTTATTAAAAGGTGAAGGATTGGAGATAGAGAAGCAGTTTGAGAAGATAGGAGATACAGAGAGTGCCATAGCAAACTGCAGAGAGTGAGGTACACTTAAGCCGGCTGAGGCCACAGAAGTGCTGGGAGAACAGTAGGTAGGGGGGAGACAAGGCACAAGACTGGGCGAAAAACACTGGGAGCTGGAGGGAGGTAATATACACAAAGAACAGTGAACACGCAGAGGAAAGTGGATAGCGGGTGTAGGGCTGAAGGGAATAACAGCACATAGAGACAATGGGAACTGAGGGGGTTGGGGAGTAGGTAATAAACTAGAGCAGAGGGCTGAAGGGGGTAACCAATCACCGTAATCCAAACAATGAACAATGTGAACACAATGGGAGATGACGAGGGTGAGGGAACAGATAGCAGACTGGACAGAGTGCAGAGGGGGTGGACTTGACAACACATTCTCATGAAAATCAGGATGTGCATACAGCTAAAAACGAATTTCAAACGGCAGCAAGACAATCAGGATGTGCACACAGCTAAAAAAATGATTGTTTTAAATGTATTTTTTAGGCCAGCAGGTATATAAGCAGATTGTACAGGTGTGTAGCAGTGGAGGTAAACGTCCAGGAAGACGTGGGTGTTATGGTTTGGTGTTTTTGAAACAAAAGAGAGAAGAAAAGTGTCTTCTGAAGGTAGTTAATAGAGATTGTCAGGAGAGGCTGGGGGTCCAGAGGATGATGCAGTGGAGTGTGAGGAAGGATCTGGTGCAAGCCTGAGGTGAGATTCAGTGCTGTTAGGTTGTCAGACACAGTGACCCAGACCAGATAGAATTGATGGAATGCAGTGCTGCCTGGAAGAATACCCAGTGGTTATGGCTGATTCCAAGATGTGGACCATCACTTTTTGTTCATTGCATTACCAGACACATACCACTGTGTTGTTCTATACTTTGAGTGGGATAGTCCATGCGTTTTAAGTGGTTTCTTGAGATATATCAAAGTATTTACAAAACTTTTTTCTGGCTGTGTGGAATGTACCGTTTGCCTGAGATTCAACATCTCTGAACTACTCTGCAGGATATATATATCGGCCAATGTTAATTGCGTTAGCGCCACCGGATGATCAAGGGTTGGGCGATAGCGGGAAATCCCCATTCTCCATTGGGTCCATTGGACCCCATGGGGCATTTTTGGCCCAATTACTGTGCGCTAATACCGCCAGCGGTAATCGTGCTGAATATGGGGCGCTAAATGGAATTTTCAGCTCCAGCAAAAAGCTGGAGGTAACACAGCCCATTTAGCACCCAACTCGTGATCAGGTCAGCCCTTAAATGTGGCAGTATTAGCATTGCCACTACATTTGAGGGCTACCACCCAACTCGTGATCAGGACCATGGTCCATCCTTGGTAAGCTTCTTAGGTCTTCTAAAATACTCTGTGACAATATTCCACAATTCTGCAATCCCCACTCCACTACAGCACTTCTCTTCTCTTCTCTTCTCTTCTCTTCTCTTCTCTTCTCTTCTCTTCTCTTCTCTTCTCTTCTCTTCTCTTCTCTTCTCTCCTCTCCTCTCCTCTCCTCTCCTCTTCCCTTCTCTTCATGCTTCTCCTTATACTGCTGGCCTCAAATGTCTCTCAAGCGCAAGAGATTGCAAGCTGTGGCTTTCCAGATGTTTTGGACTACATCTCCCATGATCCCTCATCATGGGCTATGCTGGCTAATGCTGATTGGAGTTTCAGTCCAGAACATCTGTAGCGCCAAAGACCTATTCTCTAGCGCCTCTTGTTTGCCGTTCTGTTGTGTATGTTCTCACAAATCAATGAGTGGTGTTTTTTCCTTCAATTTGAACAGCTGCCCTTTGAATTTTGGAATACAATTGGTTTCAAATCCTTGAACTGAACACTGCAAGTGTGAGGCAATTATTTTTGTGTGTGTTTGTGCATCCTTTGTCAGGGCTGTCAAGTTTCCCAATTCTGCACATGCAAAAGCAATCCAGTCCTATTTTTTTTAATTCTGTGATTGGTATTTGTAGCTTTCCCATTTTAAATTTAGGACTACAAATACTAGAATGTCAAGGAAAAATTACACTGGATGAATTTCTCATGCGCTTAGTTGGGAAACTTGAGATTCCTGCCTTTTTAATGCTATTATTGTTGATTGGAGTCACTATACATATGCATGTAGATCAAATTAAATATATTGCAACAGGTTATACTTCTTAAATATTGTAAATAGAGTGAATACAGTTTGAGGACGATATACTTACTGACTGTCCATTTTGACCCATGTAGTCCCATATAGGCAGCTGTAATACATAATAACAATGTTCATTATATTTAGTGCATGCCTGCCCTATGTGATCTGAAAGCAACACGTTTACAAAAATACATATGAAAGATTAGAAATATATGGATAAAGGAGGCATTTAAGTATGTGTTCTTCTTGCAGCATGCATGTTTCTGAGGTAGTTTCGCACAACTGTAGTGGCAGGTCTGGGGTGACTGTCATATCTTATCGCAGAGGATAAACATATAGGGCCTCATTACACGGACGGCGGTAAGGGTTAACGGTCACCGTTAATGGCAACGGTGACCGTTAACCCTTACCGCCGTACTACGAGGTCCCTTTGCGGGTTGGAGGAATTAACGCCTGCTTCTTGCAGGCGTTAAGTACCAACCCGCTAAGGGACCTCGGAGCTAATTACGGCACCGCAAAATTGCGGTGCCGTAATTAGCGCCTTCCCCATTCCCATAGAGCCCTATGGGGCAGAAATGGGAATGGGGAAGGGCAATGGCGGAAGGGGGATTTACCGCCCCTCCAACCTTGGAATGGGGCGGTAAATCCCCTTTCCGCCAAGGCGGTGCCGGTAATTTACCGGCATGGTCCAGGGTGCTAATAGCACCCTGGATTACCGCCTTCCGTGTAATGAGGCCCATAGTCACTTAGATATGATATGTCATTTATAACGCGGCTGTATACAAGTGTTTCTAGGTGCAACAAGACAAGGAAGGAAGGACAGAAGGAGGACAAAACAACCATCTTACTAGACCTTGTGTTATTCAGATCGCACAAGTGTGGGGGGGGGAGAAGTGACAGGGGCTAGGGGAGAGTGCAAGTAACTAGTAAGTGCAGCCGGGAAGTGGCTCATAAATGCAGAGTATCAGGGGACTGCAGGGCTGCAGATACAGTCCCTTAAGTGGTTGGGAGGCGTGGAGGCAGTGCAAGGGCAACCGTTTGTGCAAGAGCCTTGTCCCGTAAGTTCAGTGGGTGGCCAGGTAACCAGTATGCGCAGCAGACAGGGACATCAGCAAGGGAGAGGGAGAGAGAAAGCAGAAGCAAAAAGGAAGGTCTTGAGTTGCTTGCGGAATCTTAGGTGGTCCTGCTCAAGTTTGAGAGAGGCACTGAGGCTGTTCCCGAAGGAGGCCCCAGCCGAGGACAAAGACCTACCCCCCACTCTCTGCCTGCAGAAGCGTCTGACCATCAGAGAGTTGGAGGTCGATGAGCAGAGGGCTTGAAAAGGAAGATGGTTAGTAACAGAAAGATGGATGTGGTGTGTGGTCCCCGGCCCCAGAAAGCCTTGCAGACTATGCAGAGGGTCTTGAAGATGATCCAAACGCAACAGGGAGCCAGTGGAGAGGTTTTAGGGCTGGAGAGATAAAGCATGTGAGTATCACACGGACCCATCCATTCTGCACATGTCCTTGTCTGCTATTAACAGATGACCCCTATTTGGTCTCTAGCTTCACTTCAGATGATGTGAATTTAAGAAAATGGTATATAGCATCAGAGATGCAGCTTTTCTAAAGCTTTGGAGCCAGGTGGAGGTCAATTCTCCCCAACGCACTGAATTCCATGTCACGCGAAACTGTGGAAGAATCCATTTAAATCGTTGGGGCAGAATTAGGGTACAATTGTGCACCCAGGAAGGAAATTAGTACATGTGCAAATACTGATTGCGCTCGCACAATTAAGTTAGCCGTAGGGCATATGCATTAGCACGGTTTATGCATTGGTACAACTGCAACAAAGTGCAAATTGTTTTTGGACATATAAAATTGTACCGTAATCCCACACTGAGAGCCATCATGTACCGCAGGGATCTATACTGGCTGCACAGGGACCAATGTATTTTATAGTTAACTCTGGTCATCGTACAGTGAATAAGCTTTGTTCTTCGTGGAGTGGAGTTATTTAAGGCTACAATTGGGCAAAGATTCGGCTTACCGACCCAACAGACAGTAAAATACAGTCCAGTTTTCAGTATAACAAAAACAATACACAGATGGCCGCCAATTGAAATTCATTTTATGTATATTATTTCCATCACTGTAGCCTTATAGACCAAGGGATGGGTAATTATTGTGTGATAATGACCCACCACCAAGTTATGCCCTGTGGTGAAACCGAGCGCCATATATTGGAGAAGAGTCATTATCCAAAGAAATAGTGACCCCTCCCGAGGTCTATAAAGCTATTAGGACATTGTGGTGGCAGCAATGCATGTTTTGAAGTTTTGATGCTGAAGTAAAATGCTGCATTAATAAGGATTAAAGCAAAGAGATAAACTGAGCTAGCAAATTAAATGTGGTTTTATTCTGTAGAATTTAAATAGCAAGGCTGTCTTCATAACAGGAGCATTTATTTGGTGTGGTACAAGTAAATATTTACGGCCACACCACACTGAATGTGTCCGATCTCATCTGATCTAGGAAGCTAAGCAGTGTTGGGCCTAGTTAGTACCTGGATGGGAGACTGCCTGGGAATACCAGGTGCTGTAGGCTAAATAAAAAAATATATACTTTCTCTATAAGGAAGTGAACACACTCTCCCATCGTTTTGCTTTGTCTGTAGCAAACACAATCTACTGTTGAACAAGGAAGTATAGTGTTGAAAGGGATATTGTGTGGAGATTGTATTCCTGTTTCTCTGCTTTCGAAGACAGAATATTCAGAATGCAGTCAACACCAGTAGAAATTGATTGCATTCCAAACATTCTGATTGACTTTGAGAAGGTAAATCATGATCTTCATGTGCTAATAATAATCCATGACCATTTTGACACATTTCTTGAAGAAATCGACCGTGCAGTGCTCATTATTCTACAGTCACACATTTACTGCAGCAACAAAAGCCTTCTGTGCCTACCTGCTGGGGAATTTGTCCTTCCGGTGGTGCCACCTGCTGCTGGACCAATGCCTGATCTCCCTGGCGCAATGTTGGCCGAGTCTCCTGATCTGGATGCTGCTGGCCGGGCTGCAGGGGCTCCTGGCCGACAGGTATGACAGCCGGGGGTTGATGAGAAAGACTTGGTGCTTGCAGTCCTGGCTGTGGAGGCTGGAGCGGGATTTGCTGTGCAGGTAGTGGTGGTGGATGAACTGGCAGAGCATATTCATACTGAGGAGAAGACAGACAGCATAACATGAAGGCAAACAATGGCAAATTGCCCACAAGTATGAACAAGTGAGATGTACTGAAGAAAACTAATGAAGGATTCCTTTTTATCCCCTTAACAAAGAATGCCTAAATGTCAATAGACCTTTGAACAGAAGATACTCCATTAAAAGTGACAGTGGTGGTTATGGCTATAAAACTCAAGCTCTTGATCTGGAAATATTTAAGCAATCCAGTCGAGGCACCTTACCAATTTATGCAAGATGAATGTGTTTATGCCGGGGTGGAGGGAATTTGAACAGTACATTGGAGTTATTAATCTGAACTCATTCCTTTATAGACCACTACAGATGATAAAAGTACTGCATCATGGGAGAACGAGGATAAAGTCACTGAAACAAACGTGAATATAAAGTGTGTTGTGGATGCTTTGGACTGCGATGGACTGATCATGGTCACAGTACTTTGAAGCATGCGTGTTTAGGCCATTCACAGGCTTTATAGTGCCATTTCTAGTCAGGCCGCAGAATCTCTTCCTGTCACTACTTTTAAGCTGGCACTATGTGCACAAGTATGTGACAATCACATTAAATAATTATTAAAGCAATTCAATGAAGGGATTGCGATGAGAAGTTGCACTAGAACATGCAAATACAGGAAGTAAAGTACCCAGAGAAGCATTAGACTATTCCCTCCCTTGAGGTATCAGCACATGAGCGTACTTGTTCTGCATTCGTGGCACAAAAACAAGATGCAAAATCAGATTTGGGGTTACAGATAAAAGAGGCTATTGCTGGAGCTAGGGGATCAGCCTATAAGTCCATTTCAGAGTGTATACAGTAAATGTATGCTGAAAACAAAGAAAGGGGGAAACAGAGAACACAAACTGTAATTTGTGAGAATACACAAAGACCCTCTGGTAAGCATTAATACAGTCTCCAATGATACGTTAAGAAAATATCTGAAATATCTACACAAGAAGTTGACAAAGACTGCACATATCACCCCGCTGTTGAGCAGTCAATATAGTAACGCCGCCTTAACTTTTAATGTGTTTAGAGATGACATCACTATTATGAAACATTGACAATAGCTTATTTATTTAAATATGCGTATAGCCATATCTGGCTTTATATATTACAAGCATATACATCATATAAGGCTACATATATCGATCACTAAAAACAATTCAAAAATCTCACTTAAATGACAAAAATACCAATAGACACATTTTTTAAATGGTTAAAATTAGCTCATAAAAATTCATCATATGGAAGATAAGATTAATATCATTACCTTCTAACAAACACTGGCTGATGAACGAAGGGTGAACACACACCTATGGGGGTTACACCTTGGTAATTGTGTACACGTTACTGTAAATGAATTCTGACAACAATGTATCAGGACAATTGTGAGTACTGCAGTCAGAATTTTAATAAAACTGCAGTTTTTCGTGTTTGTAGATACACTAAACTGGGAGTTACAGAAGATACAACAGTATTTACACATTTTAAAGGTATAGTAACCGGTTGGAAGGATCCTTCCTTCAACCCGAGCCCCTCCTTGTAAGCATTGGAAAGACGTTACAAATATTTGAAATTTGTCACTTACCAACCTGTTACTACACCTGTAAAATGTGTAAATACTGTTGTAACTTGTGTAACTCCCAGTTTAGTGTATCTACAAACACGTAAACTGCAGTTTTATTAAAATTCTAACTGCAGTACTCACAATTGTCCTGATACATTGTTGTCAGAATTCATTTACAGTAACGTGTACACACTTACCAAGGTGTAACCCCCATAGGTGTGTGTTCACCCTTCGTTCATCAGCCAGGAATCCCATGACCTTGCTAATTTTTGCTCTTTAATACGTGACTACCCACCTGGGTAGAGCAAGGCATCAACCAGGTGCCCTTTTTGACAAACACTTCTAACAAACACTGCCATGTCATTTCAATATCTTCTAAAGAGCTAGAGTTGTTATTTTATTTCAAGTACAGATGTCGCAATTTATTAAGGCTTTCACAATAGCACATACGATGTTTAACCATTTCAATGTTCACAGTCCAACATAGTCTACATAATCTTTCATTTCTTGCAATACCAGGTTTAGCACCTACAATTTCCATCATATCACATTTATTGAATTTGAAAAGCAAATAGGACTTGAGGATATTAGGATGGGGGAATGCAAATTGCTATTTTGTTTTTTTGGTATCTAATGTCCAACATTCTAAATATTGTCCGGTATTTGCTTTGGTGGCTAAATGAATCATTTCTCTCTACATAGAGATAGCTTATTGCAAATGGAGGACTCTGCTACCACTGATGCCAAGGCACAAGGATCTCAGAAGGGTTGAATAAGGATAACAAAAAGGAAAATAAACAAAATAAGCAAAATCAAAGTTCCCAACATCTAGCCACGCCCCTCCTCATCAATACAGTGTAACCTTTCATTTTAATTAGCACACTGTTCACCTCAGCTGTTGGATTATGAGTCAGTGAACATGGCAGGGTTAGATGAACAGAGCTGAATGCTATACCAACTAAACTTATGTCAAGATACAAATCGGGATATGTTCCCTAGGAAAACCAATGATAAAGACTCTGTACTCAGCAGGGCTGGGAACAGAATACACATGGACTTGATGGGATACAATAACAGGACTCTTAACCATATAATTAGTAGTAAGAGGAGGCATAGAGGTTTGATGTAGAATTAATTATCTGAATGATAAAGATTTTCATAGTATAGCACTCACTTGGTTATAGACAATGGGCTTCATTATGACCCTGCCGGTCCAGAAACAAGGGTGCCGGTAAGCATTTAGAATTTGTTTTCGGCAAGGGTCTATCTGGATATGGGCTAATATGGCCCGGGACGATAACTCAGTGGCAGCGTTTGTCTTGGAAGCAAGACATTGCATAAGTATACAGGTTCAAATCCCGGTCCACTGTTTAGAGAGTGTCTCCAGTATTAAGTGCTTTATAAAAGATTAATTAATTATGAACACTTGACGGAGTTCACCATCTTTAAAGGGAAGTTCTTACGTTTTTGGTCTTTTTGAACCACATATCCATGGTTGTAGGATAGAAGGGTAGATCATTTGAGATCCCCGTGCATGGACGTGAGACCATGAGCCTGGAAGGCCACAAAATGATCTCCTGATGTTTTTCCCAATGAATCACAAATGTGATTTTTTGAGCCTGAAACTTATTTCTTGGTTGGGGAGATGAGCTCTGAAACAGAACAGGCTTCTCTGTTTTGACAGGAAGGAAGCATATTCAGGAACAAGCACATTTGAAGAGGGATCATGAATTTCTGGGGATAATGAGTGAGCTTCTTAGATGTCCAGGCTTTCCCGGTGGGAGGCGGGTCACCAGAGGCATGCACGCCTTCTGCAGGTACTGCAGGATTGAAAAGGGCAAAGGGGGAGAAGGGGAATGGGCATGGGACCTCATATCTATGTTTCCACTTCCCTTACTGACCACATCCCTGGTAACCCAACTACTAATACTCCTACCCTGACCGGCCATAATCATGTTGCTGCTCTAAGGTAAATAACCCGGTTCATGTAATTTCATCATTTTAACGTTCACATTCCATTGAATGTGCACATGTTTTTTTTTTTTTTTTTGGGGGGTTCCCCCCAATCACCCTCCCACGCTTTTTTTTTGCTATTGCCCACCCATCCAAACCCTTATCTGCCCTTTCCCACACCCCCTAAAAAATTTGATGAGCACATTCAATGGTATGTGCACGTTAAAAAGCCTGGGGATGAACAGGCAGGCGATGAAAGGACGTTGTACCAAATAACCCTGACCTTCAGTTTTTTCTCAAGGGATGAGGTGGAGGACTCCGGTTTAAGCTCTGCCTGGTGCCTGTCGATTGACCATAAGCACACTCTCTACCTCCTCCTGTGTGCGGCTGAGAACAATTCAACAAAAGCAGATAGGTTAGAATAAGCCACTGGACAAGAGTTTTTTTTATTTTTGCTGCTGCCTCTGCTAAGGATTTGGTATGATGCCAAACATACATGTAGTGGCATAGTGATGAAATCACTACATGTAATCATTTGTTTTGGAAAAATAGGTCTAAGCTTGTGTCTCGGACACATGTCTGGTGACAGCAGATGACTTTATGAAGGAAAGTATCAGGTTAAAGACTACAATTATAAATAAGGTGGTCTCTGGTATTTAAAGGAGAAGTACGGCCAAGCCATAAGACTTTCGAATTTCAATATCTGCCAGAAACGGTTTAGTTTTATGCATTTCTGAGCTGTATGAATTTAAAAATCAAAAACCTTGACATTTCCGTCATCCATATCACGCCTACAAGCCTGCAGCACTTGGCCTGCGAGGGTGCAAAATTACGACCACGCTGTGTACTCTCCTTTGCCAAAAGAATGAAAATAAAAACAAAAAAAAGGAACTGACTGATGGGGAGTGCATTATATAATTTCTCTCTAAGTGTTGTTTGTTTGGAGTGCTTCTTTAAAGAGGAAACAGCATCACACACCAGCGTGCCCTGTGCCATTCAGGAGATCCCCATTCATTCCTTAGTTCCTTTGGATTTTGTCCTGGATTAACAACAGGAAATCAGAACCACAAGCCCCCGCAAAAAACAAGATGTAAGGAGCATGCAATTCTAAGCCATGCTGGGTCATTCTCATTGGTCAGCAGGAGATAGGACAATGTGGCGGTCTTTTCGAAAATAATAAAAAAATGTACAAGATAGTGCATTACAGGAAGGAGGAATTTAAAGCAAAGCAGACTGAAAAACACCTGAAATGGTACAATGCTTAATTATAACTGCAATTATTTATAAATATACGGATCATAATTTTCTGTGGTAGGAATAGAGAAAGGGTAACAGCACATCACACACATAGAAAGAGGACCACCCTTATACACACGAGGAAAACCCATCACACACAAAGGCTCCATTAAAAAATGTGCAAGAAGTGGAGAGTCATTTGACTGGAGTAACATTTCCTCATTTTCCAGAGGCAGGCAAGTCTTCCCACAAAAGAGATTAGGGTATAGCAAGCAGGCAGATACTCTAGTTGAGGGGATTCCATATTATAGTGTCTCACGCACCAAGTATCTCCAAACTCACCCACACTAAAATGTGATTGGCCATTGACAGTATGCTTATGGCCAATCACATGGAAGTGGCTAAAGTGGCTCGGCTGCCTCTGAATTCCCCAGTTTTTGCATCCTCCCCAGAGACCCAGAGAAGAGCCCCTAACTCATGGGACTCATGGAAATTCCCAGACACAAACGCGGATGTAACTAATACCAGGACATTCCTTTTATTTCCTTTGATTTTGGTGGCGTTTTACTGACCTGCTGGGTTTCATGCTCGTGTGGTCTCAGCGGCATCCAGGGGAAAGCAGCAGGCGGGCCACGCATCCACCAGGAGGGAAACCGGTCCCCAAACCCATACTGTTTGAATGTAAAAAAGAGGTAGATCGAGAGATCAGGTAAGCTGCTCCTTTATCCACTGGCGTGTGCAATTATGTGTCATACACTATTTACAATTGTATAAAAATGTGAGTTATCCACTAATAAACTGCCTTGTGTGTTATAGCCTGTACTGTATTTCCAATGTATGAATATCTGCTAGCACTGATTCTTAGACTGTGTGCTACATTTTCAAGAAATAGCTTTTTCATTTATATGTGTAAACATTGCAACAGGACACATACAAGTTTACTAACAATCAAAAGGTGCTTGACTCATCTTTCTAACATGTCAAAAACAGTACTAGTTGATTTTTATATATCAATAATAGTCCATATTGCACACAGTTGTGATGGCACACAACTCAGAATGTATTATTACACATTAACACCCCCTATCTGGGGGTATTTTTGAAAATTACCGTTCTGGACTCTGGTTTTACTCTTTGCTATGTACATAGATTATATTCTGAGAACTAACACATTCTACCGCTGGATGCACTGTGAACTATATTTGTATATGTTGAAAATGTTAATAGAGATCGTATATATTTAATTTTATTTTATTCTCCCTTTTTAGTATTTTGTATATATTTTTATTTTACCCATTTTTGATCACTGGTTTACATATTAATGTGGAGATTATTGATCTCCACTTTTGTAATTTTTAGTTTTCGGCGTAATAACTCCTTCATTTTTTCTTACAATCATCTCCCGTCTGGTGGAGAAGCGAATCAATTGTTAAATATATGAATGACCCCTTTTAGTTTTTACCGCCTGAGTATTGTTCAATAGTTTGCTCCTTTAACATGGAGGACGTCTTTTCATTAAAATCTGGGGTAGTTTCATTGACCGCCTTACATCATGACGTTGTCACTTCTCTTCTGCCATACGTGAATCACGCTACTTAAAAGGTGCCAATTTTGCATATAACCGCACAGATTTTTGGTGTCTATTCAGGACTGGCGGAGCCTCGTCTTACCTAGCCTTTTCAGTTTAGTTTTAAGGTTCCATGTATTACAGTATTTTCTGTATATATGCTTCTCTATACCATATTTCGGAGATTATCTCCTTAAGTAAGTATTTTATGATGTTATTTTATTTTTTCATGATTATCTGAAACCATTGCCTATGTGTTGCATCTACCAAACAGGTTTCGTACAAGCTGTTTTAACTTAATTTTTAACTTAATTTTTAATATAAGCTGTGGATCACACCATCCACTCAACTTTCTCCTGTTTAGGAAGTATGTCAATATTTTAACTTTTTGTTCTTCTAACCCACACTTCCTCCTTTGTGAATGATTTCTCTAGGGGGTTTTATGATTGTTTTTTCTAGGGTCATTTACCTGGGGTCCTACACCTATTTTCTTATTGGTATTTAGATCAGGTAAATCTTATTACAATTTCACTTATTTTTGTACTAACAAATTCTACCAATTCATTAAATACCATTTCACTATTTTTGCTGTTTAACAGATGCTTGAACGTATTGCTCCCGAAGAAGGGATCCTTCCCGAAATGTGTCAAGCTCATTTTTGTTTATTATCTTATGGTTTGCTTGATCATTACTGATGAAAAGGATCTACAACTTCTTTTCTTTTCATAAACACTGTTGGAAAGTCATTCCATCTTTTTCAACTAAGTGTTTGACATATTGACTGATTGTTTCAGTATAGTGGTGTGCAGGGGACGGGAGCAACCCGCACTTCAGAATTCCTTTTTGTTGTTTTAAATTTTCTACCTCTGTGCAAAGGTTGTTAATACCCCAGCACCTAGAATCTTCTAAATACCTTTGTTTACATTTATCGAGTTGACAGTTACTCTAAGGTGTGCACTGGTGTGCACTGGAGGCCTGTTTGTTCTTGTTTATTATATTTCAAATCCCGTCATTGGAGTCTTAGCCTCTGGCGAAGTCAATGCTTTGGAATTTGTAGACCAGCAGTAAGTTGATCTACACATGATGCCCACTTTAGGGTATTCTCAAGGACCAAGATGGAAGCAAATCCCCTGCAGACCCATCAATGTGATGATATGCATTTATGGATATCTTCCGTGCCAGGATAGGATGGGGTGGCTGGCTCTGTAGAGCAGCAGCACACTGACATTGCTGCTTTAGCACTGTGTGCTAGTGCACAGCAGAATATGTGGCCACCGGGGTGAAATGTGCAAAATGCGCAGTCAGCCTACAACTACAACTAATTCATAATGCAATGTGCACCTTTTATTCAAAGTGAACCAATGGGCCTGATTTACACAATCATTTTACAATGGCGCAATCCCATTGAACAACTGCTTCTAAAGCAGGCCCAATACGTCTCACTGTGTTTTTCTCCTAATAGTTATTTAGCCAGTGAGATATCTAGATGGGCTAAGTGATTACTGTTGCAATCTGAGAGCAACTTGCAGGGGCGAGGGTTGCATCCTGGCAGCTTCCCACATAAGTAATCTTTCCCAGGTCACTGAAATGATGGTATTGATTTTGGATTTTATGGTATTGACCTGTAAAACTTGTACTACATTATATTTTAAGGTTTCTGGATGCCGATTGGATTCGTCAGGCAATGTTATACTGTGGATCTTGCCAAAGGCTGACTAGTGGCGTGGCACGACTGCAGGTGGTATTCTGCACTTGATGGCATGCGCTGTATGTTTGTGGAAGATGGTTACCTGTGGCCTCATGTTGACTCCATTTGGGGTTCCATATCTTCTCATGCTCTGAAAAACAAACCAGGGGTACAACGTAAACAGTAGACGATACACCAGCCTAAATTGTTCTGTTATGTCATTGGGTTTTATACCATGATCAGTTGCCATTTGCAGGGTCTTGGTGCAGTAATATCTGCAAAAAAAGGGGGCTGGACTTGGGTGGTTAGGGCAGAGGGAGCAATGTAAGATGACTTTGCTGTTGTGTCGCTCAGGTATGTTTTTAAGTGATGTGTGTGGCGGGCACCTGACCTACTGTGTCTGCCATAGATGGAGTATGGATGGCCAGGGGCTGGGTTATACAAGCTGGCAGGAAAGATGGAGGCACTGAGGGTCTTAGCGTGTATTGTGGTAGATGTGTTCTCCCTAAAAATAGACAAATACTCCCAAAAAATAAGAATAGGGAGTAAGAATACTCCCAACAAAAATGAGATACAGACACATCAGTGCATGTCCCCTTGCTTCTATCCACGCAACTCCATGGATATGTTTGGACCAGTAGTAAACGAAGTGCCGAAGGAAGAAGCTCTATTATTATTACTGCCTGATGGGAAGAGGTAAAAATTTACCTTTTAATGTGCACAAATAACTTGGTGCAAAGAAATACTTATTACAAAACATTTCTAAATATTTGTGCTAGCTTATTAAAAATACTCCCACTGGGAGTGGGACTTACTTTTTTACTCTCCAGAAAAATCATTTTACTCCAAACTTGAAAAAATATGGAGTAAAATACTCCCACTTCAAAATCTTATCTGCAGCACTGAGTGTAAGTATATGGTTGAAAGCGGGAATTTGAGTGGGTTAGTGACCTGCCACTCAAGTGTGATTTGGCTGCCATCTTGTTCGCTTCTCTGGCATGCCAGATATAACATGTCATTTAAATCTGGTTGATTTAGCCTCCATCCCTACGAATTGTTGACCTTAGCAGGGTCGTTGTGCCACCATCTGTTCCTAGGCTGACCTTTCTAAGAGAGCTTTTTTAATATGGCTACTGAAACTGCCCCATGAGCTGGGTTATGCCGACTGCTGGTACTTGCCTAAGCATAAGGATGATTTAGGCAGACTGCCACTCCTGCTTTACATGGCAGCCATTTTGTGATTCTTTCTTCCCTGTCTAATTCTTTGGGAACAGTTTGTCCTTGGATTACAAAGCAGTCCAACCCCTTCTGTCTAGAAGTCCTTTGTGTCTGTTTTAATTTCCCATCTAGCATTTGCGAAAAAGGGCCTCAGATCCCATTGAAAGTCACCGCCTTTGCTCTGTGTGTTGCTTGTAATACGGCTCCTTGAACCTCTTCCAGTGACATAGATATGCTGGTTGGTTACTACCAAGTCTCCAAGGCGCACAATTCAACAACCATGGGATACCTGATAAATTGCTTCCCAGTGCAGATTTTGGGACTTTGGGACTGCATTTACACAATCTTTTCAGAACTCTTTCTAGAATTCACCAAAATTAGCACATGCCAGGAATTAAGGGACTGCCGGCCTGCATTGCCGGCCAGAGTTTTGCATGCTTTTTTACGACTTTACCCTTATGTTTGCCAATGTTTCAGGACTTGCTTTTTAACAGACTTGGTGTATATTTCAGCTAATATGGGAGAATAAACCAATCACTGTATCCATATAATTCTCTAATGATCAATATCTTGCAAGCTAGTTAACACTTTGCCTTTGTACTGCCTCTTTTCTCATGTTTAATAAGTGCGAAATGCAAACAGTTAAATGTCTTTCATTAGAGGATTCACAGAGCGAATCGGAACAAAAAAGCCTATTTTCCCTCAATACCCCCACCCCCACCTTCCAACCATCGAATGCATTAATACCCCCAGTAAGTCCAGGAAACCCTTCTCACTCCAATTCATATCTGCGAGTTGCTGCGCACTGAGGCCCCCAAGTATACGTGTGGGTTGACATGAAGCACTGTGTGTTCTGCAATCTATTCCGGATTTTGAGTTCAACATAAAATGTGAATTCAGTTGATGAGTTTCCTCAAACCTCAAAAGGAATACCCTCTGTGCCTGTCATCACCGGCTCAATTTGAAGGCATATTGGAACTATTGTTTCCTCAGAGAATTTATGACAACTGGTGCACTGGGTACTACATCTGCATGGCAGCAAGCCTGACCCTCCCAGCCTGCTCCCTGGCAAAGGATCTATATATATATATCTTTGTGATGTTCACAATTCTTTGCATTTTGACTCAGATGGAGTTATTGATTCCTCAGGCATTTTGCTTGAGAGTGGGTCTGACAGATATCATTAGAATTACATAGATAGGGCATGATTCACACAGTGTTTCCCAGTGGGATTGTGCCATTACAAAATGCTTCTGTGAATCAGGCCCATAGTCTTTTCTTTGGGGCCAAACCATTTTGATTGTTTGAACCTCCCCAACAGGAACCAGTGACAGTGCAGCTTTTTCCACTGCACACAATCCAGCTACCTTTTGTTCAATTAATCTTAAATTGCTTTGCTGGGCTATCCTTTATGATTCCATTTAATATTCAGCTATTTCATAATATTGCTCAACCAACTAAATGTACTCACACTTAGGATCATTTACCCACGGAATCTCCACTCCCCGCACTTTATTTTGTATATTTTGTCTATCTGTCTCCTTCGTCTCGGGAGGATAGCTCAGGGGCAACGTGCTCGCCTTGGAAGCAAGACGAGACGGAACAACACAGGTTTGATCCCCAGGTCCGAGCTTAGAAGGCCTCTGGTTAGGAAAAGGACATTGTGACATCACCCACATTAAACAAATTGTTAATGATGATAGGTTATTTATAACGCACCCAGAGGTTTCTAAGCGCGGACCCGGGAACAAAATCTGTGTGCTCCGCCTCGTCTTGCTTTCAAGGCGAGAACGTTGCGGCTGAGCTATCCTCCCTCAATCGAGGTACTATTGCCCATGCTGGTCTGAGAGTTCTCTGTGCGGAGTGCCTGACTCAAAAACCAATAAGTCACAGGTTTGAGTCCTGGCAGGGACAGTGTATTGCCAAACCATCCTTCTGAGGACGATCAATTGATAAAACATAGAGTTGGTTAATAACAAAACGTACAGTGTCATCACATTACGTTTTGGGGTCGGCTTCACCAAGAAGTCCATGAGCGTATGTTGTGCTAGCCGCAAACGTGAGTATGGACCATAGAAACAGTAGGAGTCCGTTGCTGGAACATACACACATGCACCTGCTATTGACCACACATGTGCATGGAGAGTGCATGCTTAAGCGTGAAGGCCCTATATAGTCTGGTGCCGCCTTGCTAATTATTCTAAAATGCACACTAACTTTCCGGAAGAATAGTGAAATATCATTCCCTCTCTTTACCCTGACCCTATTGCCGTGCGCCTGGAGACAATTCAGTTAGTGGAGGGCTAAGGAGCGTTTAAGCCAATACGGAGCAAAAGATTGTCCAAACGCCTGAAAGAAACATGGATGCAAATGCCGGAGAGCAGGGTTTGATGAGATCAAGGTTCAAGATTTGAAAATGCCTAAAAATCAGCATTTTGATTTTCTGTGATGTGGCACCAATACACACATTGGTTTGTCGCTATTTCACTAATTGGTGATGGAAACCGGCAGCCTCCACCACAATACAAACCATATGGACATGATTTTAGCCAGGGTGGCATCTCCTAATGCGGGACCGCTTCATTCAAGCCTACGCTTTTAATCACAACTTTGATAAGACCTACCTCAAAACTCATGCTGGCCATTCCATGCATCCCGCCTTGTTGAGGGTATATCTGCAAAAGAGAAAGGATGTGTTAGATTTTGTCATGATCTAGCAGAGGCAAGCCAGTCTACAGTTAACAAACATGAGATGAAAGAAGTACATCCCAAGTGCTGGCATTGCCAAGCTCTTTTCCTGCTCATTCCCCTGTGAAGCAGTCTGTGGCTTATTCCAAGAGTGGTGCATCCATTGGTCTTGCCTTGGGGAAAGCGCATGCATCTGCAGCCGTTCAGTCAAGATATTGGGGGGTCTGTACGAACACTCTTGTCTGCTCTCTCCTGTTGTACACTCTGCATTTAGCTCTTATATTTGATTGGTTTTTAAACTCAGTTGCATAGAAAAAAAACTGTTTATAAATGTGGTACACGTTACTGTGAACAGTAGTATTGCTCTCGAACCCACAAATTCTTGTGTCGGACATGTCGCTAGTGGACAGTTGACCCCCAACTCCTCTCTCTTCCTTCTTCTCGTTTCCTTCCTGGGGGTCCTGTCTATTCTTCGAACTTGACCCCTGCCATCTTATCTTGCTCTTTTCTAGCGATGCAAAGGGAAGGGTGGGCCTGGTATTTGAAACATCGACTGCCATAATGATATACGGCCCCTTGTTGCAGCTGCATTTAAAACTAGCTTTTGTTCAAATGTGTTAAACTTCAATATCCTTTTCGACTGGTGATCTATTTGTAAAAATCGATGAAGATTTTTTTTGTTTTTATATGAATCAAATATGTTCTTTCAAAGACTTCTGTGAGTACAGTTGTCTTTTTTCCACCCTCACTCTGCAAAATGCCTATCTAACGTGTTAATATGCGAAACATTACTGTACAGATGGAATGAGCTCACTGAAAGTCTAGAAAGCTAAGCTTTTCATTCTCAAGAATCTCGACCATCAAAGGGCTCCAGAAATAACAGGGTTGCTGTGGATCTACAGCTGTAAAGCCATTGCAAGAGAAGGAAACAAGATGGTAGCCAAATCACACCTGGGTGGAAGGTCACTAATTCACTCAACTTGAAAGGAATTACATATGTTTTTGACTTTGTGAAATGGAAATTCGCAATCACAAAGCCAGCATAGCAACTGTGCGCTGTACTGGCTTTGCAAATGCAAATCAATGTGATGAATCGAGCCCCGTGTGGGCACCATGATCATGTCAGATATAAAGAATGAACTGCAAGTAAGTGGCAGAGTGCACTTAACATTGAATGTAGTCCCTCTAAATGGTAAATGAAAGTCAATTACAATAAGCAACAACCCCAAGGGTAAGCAGGGATGTTTACTTACCGGTAGAGCCAAGCTTGTGCCCAGGAGGCACCACATCGCTACCAGGAGCCCCATGTTGCATGGGTATATCTGCAACACAAGCAGAACAGCGAGTATCAGAATCTCTGTGCATAGTCACTCATAAGGTAAGCCTGGCATCAATGCAGAGTTTCATGAACATTATAGATGTACCGTCTTTGGTACATTTTATCATTTGGTTTTAGAGCTGTCTCCACATTCTTCTCGACATGTTACTTTCTTAACAATTAAGTCAATATCTGTGCAGCAAAGAATGCTATCGTTCCCAAGTAGAATGTAGTTGTCTATTTTTTGTTACATTACTATTATTTCCAAACTCGTGTGCCAGCCTTCCAACCGGCAAAATCAATATGATTAGACTTCAGACACTCTATAAAAAGGTAAAACATAAACAGATGTACGAATGTCTCTCTCACTGATGCAGTTTTTATCTCTTTTTACTCACCCTTGCTTTGCACTTTTTTATTTTTGCCACCCACTCTCATTTGAATGGCTTCTGAAACCTTGCTCGTTTCCCCACCTCCTTGTCCTTCTTGCTTCCATTTCTGTCCCCCTGTCACCACTTTGGATCGCCAAGGTCATTTCCTAACACGTCATTTTGGCTATGTTTACATGCTTTTAAAAATGTTTTTTTATTTATTTGCATGATATAGTTGATAGGCAACTTTTCACACATACCACTACAAAAGACAAAGACATAAATACTTCTGTACAAAACAATTGATAAAACATGAGAAATAAATCTAATAGCAGCTATTACCAATGATGTTTACATCCCAGCTAAAATCCTCAACCAAATAATTTCTGTAGATAAAAGAGCAACGCCGTAAACAAAATGTACAAAATAAAACTTCTACTTTTTGTCCCATGACCAGAGTTTCTGTAAAGAATCCTTACTCTTTGAAAAGAAGGTGTTGCAAGACCTAGCGACATTGGAAGAAGAACATTCGAAAGTTTGGTATATCTTAGAGAAAACAGATCTCACATGTGTCCAGAAATTAGGGTAGAATAAGAATATAGTGCTCAGAAGTGCTGATGAAGGTGCGGTGATTGCTATCTTAAACACCAACGATTACATACAAGAGTGCAAGAGACTCCTAAGCGACGTAGGAAGCTATAATACACTAGACGGAGAACCCATAGAGGAACTCTCCATCCTAATTACAGAAAAGCTATGGACGCTTGTGAAGAGGGATGGATATGACGACACTAATGTGATTCTGCTATACAAACCAAACAATATACATGAGGTATTCAAAAGAAGAGAAAGAAATGGTGCACTTTTACTCTTTGCAGTTTCACATTGAGCTTTTTGCTGCATTATAAATCCTGTACCTTGCATGTTACCAGCAACTTATTCACATGTTATACTGGCAACATAAGAATGGCTATATGTGTGTGCCACATTATTGCTGGCAACAAAATGCCATCACATTTATTGAAGCGCTATATACTCTAAAGCGCTATAAATATTATAAAGCGCTATATATATTACTACAATACCCACATTTTATACATTGGTTAAAATTAAAAAACAATTGATCAGTCCACTGGGACCTCCTGTAGTGACTGGTATTTCCCGGTTTTGGAACCAGTCACCAAATATGTGATCATTTTTTTAACCTGTTAAAAATGGAGCCCTATATCAAAGACTCTACAGCTGTCATTAATAAACTAGAGAATCTCTCATTTGATACAGCTGAATACATGCTTATCTGTTTAGATATTGAGGGGCTCCACACGCGTATTCTACAGATAGCCAAACTAGAAAGGGTTGAAGAGCGCCTGAAAAAAAAATGAGGATTTGCCAGCCCCTAATTCCTTTTTAATGTGGTGTATTTCAGTATCTCTCACCGAGAATTATTTCCAGTTTAACAGCCCATGTTTTCAACAGATAGAGGACACAGCGACGGGGTCAGTGATGGCCCCCAGCCTAGCTAACCTATATGTTGAGGGGTTAATATTATTGGCAAAGTCGCATGCTCTCTGCCCAAATTGCCATAAGAATATATTCCTTATCATTTTTAGAATGACAACTCTTCAAATATATGTGGTTTTGCAGTTCCAGTGGCTTAAATACCATTGGGTGTCGCATGCCAACCCATGTTTCACCCTCTGCGGGCCTTTTTAACGCTCATATTAATGATGGTTAATCTCTATGATAGTCCTGTGTAAGGGTAATTCTGTTGCAGTTTAGTTGTGTACTGGTTTTCCACCGGCGTCTGTCTTGTCATTAATACATTTTGATGCGATATATGGTCTGGAACCCGTGGTAAGGCTTATCTCCATGGAGCCATGGAAATCACCGGGAACAGTGCGAGCAACAGGCTCCATGTACACAAGCCTTATCATGGGTTCCAGACCATATATTTAATCGAAATGAATTAATAACAATACAGACACAGCTGGAAAACGATTTGACAACTAATCTGCTTTGGAACTATGGGAAGCAACCTTGAAGTTGACACACAAACATACCTAGAGGTTAGTTAGTACCATGGACATCTCACAGCTGAAACAATGTGCACCACGTAGTCAATCCCGGTTGCTGCAAACTTTAATAGAGATCACTGTCACCAAAATGAATTTTTGTTTCTCTACCAAGCCATTGAAACACTCATCCAATCGTGCCAATTTGGCAAAAATCCCAAAGGGTCCATACTACAATTTGTCCTTAGCACCAAATGTCTAGGTCTTTTCATCAGCAGACAACCTATCACATTTCAAAGGAGGACTAAATTACTTGGCTTTAGCTCAAACTCCGCCACAGAATATATCCTGTTCTTCTATCCCATGACTTCATGACCAGCATCCAAGCATTAGCACTGTCCCATGTGGCTAGAAGCAACATGCTCCCCTCAAGTGTCACCACATCACCCCTCCAGCCACGCAAGGGACTGGAATACACGGCTGACACAGACTAATCACTGGCCTCAACCAGTTGAACTACATTTCTCTAATTCTTTGACTCGGTGCTGATCATGTATTATATCCATGGCTATATCAGCACACAGGTTGCCTTACTGAGCTGAACAGCTACCCATTTTCCGGGGGACAGCACGATTCCAGGAGCCACACAATGTTAGGCCAGAAATGCTAGAGCAGTAAACAGACTTCTGAACATCCGCACCGCACCAACACTATTATTTCTTCTGGAAAAACAAAGTCAAGGCCTTGTTGTTCAGGGAGTTACTCGCTGAGTGCCAGGGCCCTTAACGTGCCATTCTCTGCCATGGCGCCCAGGTATCCTGGGAGACTGCCACGATGCGTTGATGCTCTTCTAAACCTTGTGTTTCCATACGCACAGTGCTGTGCCGCTTCCTAGATAGGTTTGCACTATATTAATGCCATACATAGATACTTACATACATGTGCATAATAGCTTAGGAAAAGAGAATTGTCTGGTACACAGATATACCAAGAATGTACCAAGCACTCATATTTTCTGCATAGAAACATAAAACTTCTTTGCAGTTTTATTTTTAAATTAGCATTCACTGCTAACATGGTTCACCTTTCCTTTTATTAAAGTTGGGATTGCCATTTTTACCCAAAGACAGCCCCAAGTAGCCATAGCAGCAGTAGCTTTGGAAGTGGGCAGAGCCCATGATGGCTGCTAGGGAATCAGGACGAACTTACTGGCCCTTAGCATGTAAGGGGGTATTCCCCTTCGTCTGATCTTCCTCCTCAAGGCAGCGGCTGTGCTTTCCCAGCTTGGCATTCCCCTCACGCCTGCCCTGGCTTGCTTTTCGCCTCTTCTGGTGCAATGTCTTTCTCTCGCTCCGCTTTTCCCTCTCACCCCAGCACCAGAAACACAAACATTCTTCTGACAAAATCCACATGTTCTCAGCCAAACGACATATTGTAAAAATCGATTGCTATTTCCTTGTCGAGCACATGTTTTCATGGGAGCCCGATTTGGGCACAACTTCTAGACACTGTGGTAAATGTGCTCAGACGCCAGGCTCTACCTGCACTGCCTTTGAATTGCGCAATCAGTTAAAGGGGCGGGGCTACTGTGTGAGCAGAATGATTGCATTCCATGCATGAATCGGGGTTTCCTTTGCATTGAGATCTGCACCGGATTAAGATCACACCTTTTGCAGTGTTCCAGTTGGAACTCATGCAATGTTCTAAAAACATGCACCCACCTTTTAGAAAAGATATTTTTGTTCTGCTCAGCTTCAAATAGTATCAGGCCTTCCAGATGACTCTACCACCCTGATTCACTGAGCGGTGCAAAGTGTATTATTGCAGTGCAAGGCCACTTTGCACTTTTGCAAAGCCACTTTGCTCCTCAACAATACACTTTGCACCACTCTGTGAATCAGGCTGTTTGTTGGCAGTGCAAAGCCACTTTGCACCGCGCTAAAAGTTCCATGAATTAGGCCCTGAATGTTTTGAACAATGTCAATTTCCAAAAGGGTATCCTGATCATTTTGCGCAATTTGCAATGCACTGTCCTGTCCTGCAGATTTCTGGGGTTCATATGAATTGGTGCACGTCTGCCCCTTCCCCTCCGACCCTCCTGCCAGCACTGCGACCCCGGACTCAGCACTTCATGATGCACACCTCATACACACCGTGCTTTGTTTTGTGTTAAGCCTTGGAAGGAAAGCTTCAAACTCATAAACAAAACCTCCAACCATCAAATCCTCTCGTTTAAGATGGATGGTGTTTGAAGCCATTGAGTGGAAACAGGTTGAAAATTGTTGATCCTTCAAATGCCTTAGTCTCAAGTTTCAACATGTCATGTGTGAGTAGCGCATCTTGGTCTGGATTTATACTTTGCATTCTGAGAATTGTAGTCATTCTGCTCCCATTTTAAAATGAGGACTACGCGTCCCACAATGCTAAGCGAAAAGGCCTGGAGCATCTGTTTAAAACGATCCGGGGCTATGCTAATATCGCGACTTTCGGGCTAGCTAGCCTTTTGGTTTTAGCCCGTGAGCTTCTATCTGGGGCTACAACCAAAAGACTTGGGGGCTATAGCTTCTCCAGTTCCCCCCTAGCGACGCCTCTGGGTGGGAATACAGTCTCTGAATTCCAAATTTGAAAACAACCCTCTAAAGTGCAAATATAGCAAGATCAGAGAGAGCCATGAAATAATATGTATATTGTGAGGTCATCCATTTTAAACTACAAGTGACAAAAGAGGTCTTAGCACACGAGGGAGTATGGAGAAATTGGACTTTGGAGGTCAAGTACGGTGCAAAGCAAAGCGCGACGCCTCTCCCTTAACTAGGCATGGTAAATAAACAACGCATGTCAACAGCTTCTTATAAGGTTGATCACGACGACATCAGCAGAAGGCTATAATGGTGTCAAAAAACAGAAAAGCACAATTCAAGATACTGACAGATTGTCTTCATAAAGATTCACGTTATTCTCCAGGCCCTGGCAAGTTCTCTACACACAAAATAACACGGTTGAACCATTAACACAAAATAAAAGTAGCACATGTTTTCCATCTCAGGAGTGTCACTCGCTAATGCAAAAAGCGCATGCCTTAGCTGTCAGTACAGGGCCCCCATCCCCCTTCCTGGCAATTCGCACATCGCTCGCCGATTTGCGTTTTTAGCAAACCCACACTCGTGAAGTCCAGATACAGTGAAACTACCTTTTATGGCCCCCTCTTCCTGCGTAGTCTGGTAGCCCGGTTCAGACGACGACCAGAAAAGCCAGCTTTGGTTCTTCTCTCTGCTAACTTTTCTGCTCGAAGTAGGTTTTAAACCCTTTCTGAAGTGCTGATCAGCCAATCGTCGTTAAGTGGGAACCTGCACGCGCGCCTAATTAGCTCAGAGGTTTCTTTTGCGGCACGGGACGCAGTGCGTGCAGACGCATTCCCGGTAATTGCACATGCCAACCTGTGTTTAGAGGGTTCCATTTTACACCATCTATACTTGTTGCGTTAAAAACACGCAGTGTATAGACACGGGCTCTCAGACAACCACGTCAATGGCTTGGCTTTAAACCTGGTCTTAGGCCTGCAGAGAGTAGGGTATGTTCACAGTCGCTGGGTGTGGGGAGGGAAGGCATTTCAGGTTGCCAAGGGAGAGAGCTTACCACCTAAGAAGATACCCATTCTCATGATTAGACAAAATGGACGGCTGTCAGAGAAGTGTGAAGGCGCAAACTGTGCAAGAGGCAGAGAATCATGTTTTGTCAGCACGCTTGTGACCAGTGCAAAATATTCAGATATTAGCTGTCCACCAAGGAATTTCTCTTGCTTCATGCAAGGAGCCAATTTGCAGCCATGAGCTGCATTTTGATTGACCAGTTCAGGGTAAGAATCAACCAATCGTTAAAGTGCCTAAGCCAGCTGGTGTGGGAGCTCAGTGATGCCTGCCAGAAGACCCCAGACCCGATCTCCGTGCTGTAGGGAAGCAGCTTGGCTCTACAGGAGGGGTGCACAACTGATTTTGACAGAGGGCCGAAAGTACCTTACATGAGGGCTATAGTGGGCCGAAAAGTAAATGTGGGCGGGGCAGTAGGCGGGGCGTTGCAGGAGGCTTTTTCATCCACCAATTTGTATTAAATACATGGAAAAAGAATATGTTTTTGAGGGGTAACAATTTTTATTTGCATTTCAAACTTACATTTTGTACTACACATTTTCCATTGTTATAATTTATTTCTATTTAGTTATTGTATATTGTCTGTTTAATTAAATTATATATATTTTATTGACCCTAGATTGGACATTCCGTTATTTTGGACTGCTACAGTTTGCTGTTTGGGTTGGCCAAGAGGAGTATGGCCTTCGTTGAGTCAGGTTTCCTCAAAAAGCAAAGGATGTACATTTCCTAACTGTGCCTGTTTTAGCTTTATTATTGGGTTCACTCTTGGAGTGCAACACTATGCCCCATGGCTCCCACCCCCAACCAAACACTATGCCCCATGGCCCCCTCACCCCCAACCAAACACTATGCCCCAAGGCTCCCTCAACCCACAAACACTATGCCCCATGTCCCTCACCCCCAACCAAACACTATGCCCCATGGCCCCCACCCCTCAACCAAACACTATGCCCCATGTCCCTCACCCCCAACCAAACACTATGCCCCATGTCCCTCACCCCCAACCAAACACTATGCCCCATGGCCCCCTCACCCCCAACCAAACACTATGCCCCATGGCTCCCACCCCCAACCAAACACTATGCCCCATGTCCCTCACCTCCATCCAAACACTATGACCCATGGCCCCCACCCCTCAACCAAACACTATGCCCCATATCCCTCACCCCCAACCTAACACTACGCCCCATGCCCCCCTCACCCCTAACCAAACACTATGCCCCATGGCTCTCACCCCCAACCAAACACTATGCCCCATGTCCCTCACCCCCAACCAAACACTATGACCCATGGCCCCCACCCCTCAACCAAACACTATGCCCCAGGGCTCCCTCACCCCCACCCAAACACTATGCCCCATGGCCCCCTCACCCCAACCAAACACTATGCCCCAGGGTCCCCTCACCCCCAACCAAACACTATGCCCCATGGCCCTCTCACCCCCGAAACCCCCACCTCCCAACTCAGCACACACACTCTCAAGCATGCATCCATACAGACTCGAAACCCCCACCCCCCAACTCAGCACACTCTTAAACATGCACCTATACAGACCCAAACCCCCCACCCCCCAACTCAGCACACACATTCAAACATGCACCCATACATACACAAACCACCCAACTCAGCACACAAACTCTCAAGCAAGCACCCATACAAACCTGAACCCCCCCAACTCAGCACACACACTCTCAAGCATGCACCCATACAGAACCGAACCCCCCACCCCCCAACTCAGCACACACACTCTCAAGCATGCACCCATACAGACCTGAAAGCCCCACACCCCAACTCAGCACACACACTCTCAAGCAAGCACCCATACAAACCTGAACCCCCCAACCCCCAACTCAGCACACACACTCTCAAGCATGCACCCATACAGACCCAAACCCCCCACCCCCCAAATCAGCATACAAACTAGCAAGCATGCACACATACAGACCCTGCATCTCAACATACACTGCACTTACACTCCAAAACAAACATTCATGCACATCCGACACCCCCACCCCCCATCTCAACATACACAACACAAACATTAAAAAACAAACATTCATGCACATACAACACTCCCCCACCCCCATCTCAACATACACAACACAAACATTCAAAAACAAATATTCATAACATTCATGCACATCCGACACCCCCCACCCCGCATCTCAACATACACAACACATTCAAAAACAAACATTCATGCACATCCGACACCCCCCCACCTCCCCATCGCAACATACACAACACAAACATTCAAAAACAAACATTCATGCACATCCGACACCCCCCCACCCCTGCATCTCAACATGCACAACACAAACATTCAAAAACAAACATTCATGCACATCCGACAAACCCCCACCCCCCATCTCAACATACACAACACAAACATTCATGCACATCCGACACCCCCCCACCCCTCCATCTCAACATACACAACACAAACATACAGCAGAACAGACCCGACACACAAACACAAACAAACAGACCACTTACCGGACGTGCTGGAAGGCAGGCTAGCTGGAACGCTGGCAAGGTAAGTGGAGAGGTACTACAGGTGGCATGGCATGCAAGGCTGAAATGCCTTCCGGCATCAAGCCTTATTGGCCATGCCAGCCGTAGTGCTGGCCCTCCATTGGTGCAGCACACACACACTACGTGGCTTGTAGGAGCGACGTGGAGCGTTTGTGCTGAGCCAATGACGGCCAGTGTTTTGTCCGGCCCGGAAGACAACAAAGACTTTCCTAATGGAGGGCGGCCGATGCTGCTTGCGGGCCGCCCTCCATTAGAAATGTCTTTGTGCCTCGCGGGCCAGACAAAACAGCATGGCGGGCCGCAACTGGCCCGCGGGCCGTATGTTGTGCACCCATGCTCTACAGGAAACCGTCATGGGTGCTTCTGTGAAAGTGTGTATGTATTTTTTTGTATGTAAAGGTGAGAAATGGAGTGCATGATTGTGTGTGATATGCCTCAAGGCGTGTGTATATCTCTCAGTGTATAGGTATGTGTGTGTAGTTGCACGGTATATGCACGTTTGTGAGTGGGTGCCTATCTACCTAGCGTAACCTGGTACGGTTAATGGCCCCTTTCTCACAGCACATCGGGCAGTCCCTGAGACTAATGAGATTATCGTGTGATTTGCAAATCTGTCCATGTAAAAATTATTACTGCGTAATGGTGAACATTGCACACGCTTGGGGTTACTGAGTGGAACTACAAATCTTAGTAAGTACTGTGGATTGTGGATGGGTGGACATGACCTGAACAGGCAGAGTGGAATACTGAGGCATGACCGAGTGCGTCATGAGGATTACTGAGTAATGGGACACATTTGAATGTGGACTAAGGAAAATATTGAATTTGCACACTGGGACATGTACTGAACACAACTGCAATTCTGCAAACCTAGGCATATGCAAATCCGTTATCAATGAGGCAGAACATTCAGGAGTGTGGAATTCCATGCACTAAAGCAGGGGTCTGGAACGTGCGACTCTACAGATGTTTTGGACTAAGACTTCCATGATCTCTCACCATTCACTGGGCTGTCTGGAGCTGATGGGAGTTTATTTATTTTTACATATAGGGAAGAGCAATGCTCTTTTGATCACAAAAGAATGTATGATAGATGAGATATCAGATTTGACAGGAACTAGTGAGATTCTTATAATGGGGTGAGTCTGGGTGACAGTTGTACAGGGGAACAAAACAAGGATGGACTTACATAGATTAAGGACAAACAACATTAGACATGTTTAAGTGCAGCTAGCCGGCACGGCCAACTGTGCTAGGGATGTGACCATGATGGATGAAGTGCTAGAGTGGAGGCAAAGAGAGTGAGGGGCTGAGGCAGGTTAGAGGCGAGGGAACAATGTTAGCTTGACAGCATTGAGATGTAGGTTAAGAGGGTAACTTGGAGGCGAGGAGGTAGGCTTTCAGTCTGGTTTTGAATAAATCGATGCCGACTGTTTCTCGGATGTCCGGGGGAAAATAATTCCATGCAAGTGGAGCAGGAAGGGTGAAGGAGCAGAAGGGAGGAGGATAGATCTTTTGGGGAAGAAGGATAGCTCATGGGCAACGCAAGTGTCTTAAAAGCAAGACCAATGCTGTACAACAGAGGTTCAAATCCAGATCCCATGCTTAGAAACCACTTGTTGGTTTTAAGCGAGTTATAAACAAATAATTATTATTATTAAAAAAGAGGAAGCACAGAAGCAAGAGGATGGAAAGAAACAGATTGATCCTTTTCACAAAAATATCAATTTATTTTCATACAGAACACATATTTAGTAGTACTAAACCAACACAGGAATTAAAAACCAAATTTTACAAATATCCATAATAACTCATACTCCATTCAATCTACTCCATCAGACATACTCATTCATGCATATAGCTATCAACTTCTCCATTGTACTTTTTATATATTGGCCTTGTAACATACACAACTTTCTAACAATTATTCAAAGATTTCCCTACACCCCATGTGTATACTGGTGTGTCTGTCTATGCTGCAACAGGTGTTGTCAAATGTTTAGCTCTATTCTTCTACTATGGACACCAAGGAAATGAAGGGGAATATTTTCAACCATAGTGTCCGTAGTAGAAGAATAGAGCTCTGCCAAGAAGTGATCTGGTTGCATGAGAATTGAGGATTTTTCCATAGTCTTGTACGTCCTCCGATAATCCTCTGGAGATGATGTTTCCAAATCTATATATATAGATTTGGGGCACAACAGTTCATCCACTTCTGTCATGAAGAAGGTTGGAGAAAATTGAGGGCCATAGTTTGACGGCCCGTTGATTCTGACTGAACCATGTGTGGACAACATTTGACAACATCTGTTGCCGAATAGACCGACACACCAGCATACACATAGGGGTGTTCGAAAATCTTTCAATAACTGTAAGAAGGTCATGTATGTTACAAGGCCAATATATAAAAAGTACAGTGTAGAAGTACGATATATGTATGTATGAATGAGTATGTATGATGGAGTGGATTGAATGGAGTATGAGTAACTATGGATATTTATACAATTTGGTTTTTAAAGCCTATGTTGTTTTCGTACCACTAAATATTTGTTATGTATGAAAATACATTGACATTTTGGTGAAAAGGATCAAACTGTTTGTTTCCATCCTCTTGCTCCTGGTCAATTTTTTTGTATATATCAATTACTTACCTGTAGGACCGAGAGCATACCAGGTAACCTTTATTTTGTGGTTCAAAAGAGTAAAGTAACTTTAACTATGGTGGTCTCCTAAATTTCGCTGTGGAGATCACTAGAATGTTTTATATAGCAAAACTAACAATCATCCATAAAATCACAAAAGTACCTGCCTATATGAAAATCACTGTCATCAGTCCATATAAACATTCATTCTAATAGTCTACACATACATATATTGTATTCTAAACTATGCTAGACACTTTAAAATGTGTATACTACTTTTGCTTCAATCTAAATACCCTTATTTGCCATGATAACATTCCAGCATGATGCAAGTGTGTTTAAAACATTACATTTTCTACAGTATCAAGGCAAGTATGGTATCCGAGAAAGTTACTTGAACAATTAACAATCAACATTTAGTGTACATTTACAATAATCTCGACTCCCCAACGCAGGTGTGAGGCAGTGAATATATAGCATATGGGCAAGTAATTTAAATGTAGACAATGGCCAGCATGCATTTGTCTCTTGCAGGTTTGAATTCAAAGTAATGCTCCCAGGGATCTGTTTATTCTGTTCTGAATATATTTATGTGCAGTCTTCTCAGAATATGTATTTAACTTTCTATGAACATGGATATGCAACTTTTACTAAACATGGGTGTGTTATTTGAAGTCTATCTGTGTGTGACTATGAAGACAGCTAGGTATGCAGCTTAAATTTCACTTATGCGTGTGCACTTTAAAAAAATCTATTTGCATGTTTGACTTCCAATCTATGTATACCTGAACAGCTAATGTCCCTGTGTGTAGTTTTCAGCCTGTGTGTGTTTTTAAGGGTGGAGTGTAGGAATAAGTAGTGTGAATTTCAACCATTTAAGAATTTTAGCAGAACTTCTGCTCCTGTAGAGGGTGTTTGCCTGTGTTCAAATGATGACGGTGTTGCAGTCGGTGTGTGTGGTTTAGCATTGATGTGAGACACTGATGAGAATCATACAAACCAAAGAAAGGAGTGAGCAAAGCATAGCATAGCATACCATGACAGTGTAGTGTGGTGCAGGGACTAACAATTAATTGTATAAAACTACCTAACATACTACTGCACTAATATTAACAAAACTAATGTAAGAGAATATTAGTAATTATAATGTGTTTGCCTAGATCATAACCCAGCTGTTGGACTAGGGAAATAAACGCAAATTAAAAGCTTTTTGCTGTTTGCAGAGCGTGAGATTTAGAGCAAGGAGGCAGAATAAATGTGAAGGCAAGAACAGCCTTTTGTTTGTACAGGAAATTGCAGAGGAAGCAGCAGGATGAAAATGTTGCAAGCTTCCCGGGCCTGGGGAATCAACGCTGTGCGAAGGTGATTGTAAAGAAGCTAAAATACTTCTGGAAACTTATTGAAGGGCTGGCCATAGTAGGGGAGGTGTTTGATTGATGGGTGACTTCATGGCAAGGGAAGGTGAAATCATATACTTTATGAAGGTATAAGCAAAGTGGGATGGCAGGGAAAAGACTTTAAAAGGAAGAGGAGGAGAAAACAGTTGGACGCGGCCGACAGAAAAGGGGGAAAGAAGGAGGTTGGAGAGAGAAGAGGAAAGATTTGAGAAATTCAGGTGCTGATGGCTGACGGAACCGTCTATGTGTGTTGAGTCTGCAGCTGGAGTCTGCAGGAATGAGGGATAGGCCTGTGCTGTAAAAGCCCAGCTGAGTGGGAGAAAGACAGCCATACTGACTGAAGGCATTTCCCATGCAAGCTGTTTCCTCTCTCTCTGGGCTCAGTGAGTTTTAGTCAAAACAAGCAAAATAAATAAAATAGGTGATTAGGCCATTCTCTGTTGTCAGAGTTGGGAGTTGGGAGTTGCTAATAGGTTTTTAATGCATTGCTGTTTCTAATGCGAAGTCAGATTTTGCAAAGTTGCTAAAGGGCGTTTAGTGTGACTGCCAAGTTCTGTGTATCCTCTGCCAAATGCTAATGTATAAATAGTCTCGCAAAAAAAGAAAAGAGAAAATATTGTGTGGGATGGATCACATGAAGTAAGGCTGAATGCTCTCCACTGTAAAATGTGAAATGGCATGCATGTATCTTGTTATTTCTTTCCTATGATTGCAAAAGCTAGCGTTGCATGACTTTATTCTCTTGCAGGCAGAGTGTGTTATGCTGTACTAAGACTTTGCAACTGCATTTTGATAAGGCACACTTGACTATGTCCTATTTATTAACAAATCTAGATAAAAACCAAAGAGCTCTATTGTAAAAGATGTGTGTGGCTTGTCTTTTTGTAAGTTTTTCTTTCACAATAAAAATATGTGTGTGTCCAGCACTACACTAGACCTGGAATTGTAGCCCAGAGAACCTAAATAAAAGGACAACCCGCATGTTTTAGATGATGTTGCAGGTGGTGAATGTGACCTAGAGATATAAAAGCATTATTTTGAAGATAATGCGACTCCAGATATTTCACTGGGTTTACTTTGGGATGCATTTAACGTGGTCATAAGTGGAGAATTGATTGCATAAAAAGTGCAAAGAGATGCACAACTGAAACAATGGAAAAGTGAATTGGAGAATAAATTGAAAGAAATTGGAAAGATTATAAAAAAACAACTTAATAAAGCAAACGTGAAGGGGAATAGAAGTGCACAAGGCCAGCTAAACCTATTGCGTACAAGACAGGCAGAGAAAGCCCTATTAAATATGATAAAAGGGTATTATATAAAGGCAAAAACATCAGACTGCCTCCTAGAAAGACAACCTAGAGATAAAGCATTAGCACAAAAAATATTAAAGATTAAAACCCATAAAGGGAAATGTATTACCGCAAATGGGGAAATAATGGATCCATTTACGAAATGTTATTTCTGCCTATATGCATCAGACTTGCCTAAAGAATCTGAGCAACAATCATATTTGAAAATGATTTCACTCCAGAGGATTTCACCCTTAGAGAGGGAACTACTGGAGGGCGACATAACTGTAGAGGAAGTATAATTAACAATTAAAAACTCCCATTAAATAAAGTGGCGGTGGCCTGGTGGATTTCCAGCACTTTTCTCTAAAACCTTCCAGATGACGCAGGCCCCCAGGTTGACAGCACTATATAACACATTTAAGTCCACGAGGGCAATAACACTCACCTTGGATGAAGCAAAAGTGGTCCTTTTCCTTAATCCTAACAAAGACCCAACTTAATAAGGGCATGGCTACCTCCAAACTCGGGTTCGGGTCCCGCAAAAGGGGACTTACTGGGCCATTCCAACCTTGGAGGGCCCGGTAATTCTGTTTCACGGGACCCGGGCCTGGTACGTTCCCATTCCCATTTGAGGCCCCATAATCTGGACGCCTGGTCTGACCAGTTTTGGAGTATTTAAACTTCGGAACTGTCAGGAGGTTGGCGTTGGCCATTCTTGTTGGTCGGTTGGATAATTGTCTCTTAAATCTTTCTGTAAGATAGCCTGGGGCAGTGTTGTGTAGGTACTTGTGTGTAAGTGAGGCTGCTTTTAGCAGGATTTTATCATTGGTGGTGAACCAGCTGTTCATTCTCCTTATCTCTGAGATATGGTGTTTTTCTGCTATACTAAGCGCTGCTCTAAGAGCGTTGTTTTGTAAAATCTGGATTTTATTTATGATATGTTTGTTAGCCCCCAGATATAGGGCGTTACAATAGTCCAGTTTCGAAAGAATGAGGGCTCTGGTCAAGGTGGTGCAGCTGTATGTGGAAAGGAAAGGCTTGGTAGCTCTAATAAGCTTACAGGTATAAGCAGTGGTGGAGCCATGGAGTTGACGTGTTTGGTGAAGGAGAGGGTGGCATCTAAGTAGAAACCTAATGTTTTAACTTCTTTAGCAACTTTGATATTATTGCCATCAATGTTAAAGCTGGTGTATTTGTGGTTGAGTTTCTTAAGATGAGGGTAGTGCCGAGGATGGTGAGCTCAGTTTTGTCATCATTCAGGCATAGACCGTGAGTGGCCATCCATGCCTGGATGATGAGGTAAACTCTATTCATCAAGGCCAAATCCTTGTCGTAATCTCCCGTCAGCAGTATGAGGATCTGGGTATCATCTGCATAGTTGGTGTAGGTGATACCAAGACCGTCAAGCTTAGTGAATATGTTGTACAAGGTGAGTGAGACACATGAGCCCTGTGCCACCCCACAGGTGATGGGAATGGGGTTGGCAGATGCTGGGGAGTTGGAGGCAGGCAATAAGGCTTTTAGACAGGGCACCAGGTCATAGTAATGTTAGAAGTTTTCAGCAGCAGGACCACATATCTGTGAACATGTGTTGTTTTGTTTTTCAACAATAAAGACACTACAGAATGTGAAACTGCTATCTCTAATGTACAATCGAACACTATAGTTTCTAATTGCTGTACTGCAATGGCTCCTGCTGACATTGACCACAAACAAGGTGCCATGCCGGCAGCTACTGGACCCAGTTCTTTGCTATAATAGGCTATAGACTTTTAAATGAAACCAAAGTTTATGCGTCAACACTGATGTCAGAAATTGCATTATAATATGAACAGCTCTAAACTCCACGCCAGGCTACATCAGCATGTCGCCACATATTAAACATTACTGTTACCTTTGACAGACATACATTTTACAAATGTTCATTCCAACTGTTGTCTTTGCCAGCATTCTCTTCTCATTCAAATTGGAAATGTACAGAACATTACTGAAAC
Organism: Ambystoma mexicanum; assembly: GCF_040938575.1. NCBI lineage: Eukaryota > Metazoa > Chordata > Amphibia > Caudata > Ambystomatidae > Ambystoma > Ambystoma mexicanum. Next base: position 157,911,752 of record NC_090937.1, read on the forward strand.
TTTTTATGGGGTTAATATCTTCACTGGAAACCAAAAAGCTTGATGTGTTTAGAAAATACATTCATGTATTTCTAAGCATCATGCACAATAAGCTGATCTGCTAGCCTTGCACAGATGACTACATTGGTTTTCATAACAATCGCCTTGATCTGCTTTAATGAGCACATAATCACTTTATCAGCATTGCTATTGCAGTGCACATAGAAACGTGCTAACACTATTTTTTTTAAATAACTAGCAGAGAGCCCAAGAATCTGCAAACATAAGCAATATTTTAAACAAGGTAAAGCACTGACATCATTATCTGTTAGAATGTGGTTGGCTAACAGGGAAAGAGAAATTGGACTAAGCCTTTAAAAAGAAGCTATTTTGGTAGCCTGGAGCGGTTCCTCAGATTTCACTGAAGGCTACACCAGGCTGGACCACAAAAGAGCAGGAGCTGGAGGACACTGATAGCGCACACGTTCTTGGCCTGCCTGGGTAAGAAAAGCAGGCAGATTTGGTGGTTATGCCAAGACTGGAATTCTAGTCATTGGGCCCAAAAATGGCACTTTGGTAATGTTTCCAAATTCTGATTTTTAATTCTTGCTTTACTATTTTGGAGGCAAACACATGTACAAAGCTAATCTATCTTGGAAACAAGCACCAAACCGCTTTAAGATGACTTTACCCCAAGACAATAAACACATGTTTTTCTTTTCTTTTCCGTTGTTGCACGATTACGGGACAGTGTGATGTATTTTTGATAGATTAGACTTTCATCTTTCCCTGTGCTGGTGAAACACTGTGTTTAACAAGGTATAGGTTTTGGCACACCATCCATATTACCTGTTTTGTCCTCATACCTCTTTGACCAGGATAAGGGATACCAGGAAAGCACAGAGGAAGGGCAAGGGAAATCCTTTGCAGGGGGATTTGAAATTATTTACTTGTAATATTTTTTGATCTATGGCCCTAGATCGCCTTTAGATTGTTCTTAGTTAACTACCCAGAGAAGAGTTTTTATACCTTCCCACCAAATGTGTTATCCAGAGGATGGTCTGTATACCCTCAAGCATCCCCTCGCTTGCCAAACTGATTTTAGTTTGTACTGGGCCACAGTGGCTACAAACACATCTGTGATTGGTAGTAGGTCGTTTCTACATTTTCGAAGAGCAGGATTCTGGGTATCTACTCCATTACTTTTTTGCTAATATTAGGAGCTGTACATTTCTTGACTATTCTATTGTTAATGCTTAAATACTATCTCTACAAGAGAATAAATATGCATAAATACTAAACCACAGAATGAGAGCATTATTAATGTGTTTCCGTTTATAAGTATGAGTATGGAATACAATTTTGCAAGTTTCTTTAATGATAAAACTGTGTATGGAAAATATTGATCTAAGGTGTATCATAGATGCAAGGGTGATAACCATTGATACATAGAGTCACCCAAAATGTGGACCTCCAACGTTATTGCTGGCCTGTCAGGTGTTATGGGGAAGCGCAGAGATCCAACTTTCTCCAGCGCCTTGCTTTGGGTACAGTACTATTCTCTTCCGCAAAACCCATACAGCCCCAGGTGGGCATTTAGACCACCTTTGGGCTGAAAGGTAGCCAACGGCATGAGGGATTTGATTAAAATGAATACACTTTGAGTACACCCCCCCTTTCAGGACAATATAGAGTAACATGTGTTCCTATAATTAGGTAAATCCAATGCAGACGCTTCAGCCAGCTTATATTTCACCTCAGAGAATGCTCAGCTTCAGTTGGCCATTGTAGGGGTTCAAAAGTGTAAATTCTCATATACATTTACAAGGGTTATACTGAATCGGCATACCCTAAAATCTATTGTCTACAGTAACCATTCATGCAGATGAATGCTGTCATTTCGGTTATCATTTGCAGGTTAACAAATCTTGTATATTGCCTCTTTTCTGTAGGAGGCTTTGAGGGTCATTACAGTTTTGGTGGCATCCTGTCGGTAATTCCAGACGGATGCCACCAAAACGGTTATAGCATTTTTGCCACTTGTAATGCCAGAATTACCGGCATATTCCAAGTTGTGGAAATGCCGGTATATCCCCATTCCATGAAGTCCCATAGGAATCCATGGAGGGGATTGCTGGAATTGCCAGCACTGGAATTACGGTGCCAGTAATTCTGGGATTCGTTTGCCGGTAGCAGCAAGATTTACCTCCAGCTTTTGGCTGGAGGTAAATCAGTGCCCCCACCGGCAAACCTGTGTTTTGCCTGTGCGGTAAAAGTGTTGTGTTGGCATTACAGCCAGTTTTACCAGCACATTTTGTGCACCAGCCAAACTATAATGAATCCCTATGACTTGATGACCCTTAATAATGTGATGGCCTATGTAATGTAGTCATTCTCTACACAAATTGAGTTTCTTTTTAGAAGCATTATGACCATTCTCAGCCAAAACAGTTAGTGGCTCCTTAGTATCGTGCTTGCAAGCCTCGTAGGATGGATTGGCCAGCAGAAGGTCATCCACTTACTACACCAGCACTGATTTGCAGGGAATCAAACGTCACCCAGATCCTTCTTCACTTGTTGAGAAACAGGATTGGGAGATTCGGTGTAATCCTGGGGCAAACAAGTCCAGGTGTACTGGTTTCCCAGATGTGAAAATGAGAAAAGATACTGGCTATCCGCATGTTGGATGACAGAGAACAAAGCAGAGCACAGATAAATCAGAATAAATCTGCAGGCAGTCTGCGGTATACAAGCCAACATGATAGCAGGGTTTGAGAACGAAGGAACATATGGGATAATCACAGAGTTCACTGCCCTCAGGTCGGGCACAAATCTGTAAGTGTTCTATCCAGGCTTCATAACCAGCAATATTGGGATGTTACAGGGGCTAGTGCTTGGACACATGCTACATTGAGACAGAAGAGATTCAATGACGGGGTAATCTCTCCCTCAGCCTCCGGTTTCAAAAGGTACTGTAGAATATGAGGCAACCCCTAGCAGTAGAATTGTTAAAGACTAGGCTCAGGCTTCACTTGCTATTGAGTGTAGAACCATTACCAACCCCGTGTTATTTCTTCTCATGTGACCACCCAGCCCGCCTCTCTTGGCAATGTCTCACAGGTGCACTGAAATGCAAGTTGCACCTTTGGAAATAATTAAATTAGGCCATCAACTTTATTGTATAGGGGATCTCAATTGTGCCCTCACAAGCTCTCTGCGATTCCCTTTCTTCCTTCTTTCATTTAAAAATCTGCAAAGACATCAGTGATAACCCTGCCTGGACTGCTTCCAAGTACAATGTCCCTGGGCCGCCTATTTTAAAAACTCCCTGGCTCTCTTTTCCTGTCTTCCCTGAACAGGACATCTCCAAAGTGATCCATGGTCTTAAATCTGCATCGCCTGCTGATGCTATTCTATTGGATGTGCTTAAAAACATCTCTTCAGATTTGATCACTCATATTACATCGGCAGTGAATCTATCTTTCAAAGAGGGGTGCATTCCTAGATCTCTGAAGCATGCCTGTGTGCTTCCATTATTGAAGAAGCCTTCTCTGGATCCAGCTGTGCTGGATGTCTTTTGTCCCATCTCTCTTCTTCCATCTTTGATGAAGGTGCTTGAGGCTTTGGTCTCTCATCTCCTGTCATCCTTTGTGGAATTGTCTTTGTACGTTGATATCTTTCAGTCTGGTTTCAGGCCGGGGAGAGGAACTGAGTCTGTTCTGAACTCTGTACTCGATGACCTCACCCGCCTAGTTGACCAAGGCGGGGTGGGAGCTCTCCTCCTGCTCGATCTGTCGGCCCTGTTCGACATGGTAGATCACTCTATCCTGATCTCCCGTCTGTCAAGCGCGGGCCTAGGAGGCGAGGTACTGAACTGGTTTGCAGCCTTCCTGGCTGACCGATCCCAGTCAGTTTTCATGCCACCCTTCTGTTCTGAACCTATTTCACTGTTCTGTGGAGTACCACAGGGATCTGCACTCTAACCTATTCTCTTTAACATTTATATCTGCCCTCTTCTTCTTCTTATCATGTCCCATGGTTTCCGTTTCTATTCTTATGCGGACGATACACACATTCTGGTCCGCCTAGATCTCTCTCGACCTGAGACGGCAACTCGGCTCAGGAGCTGCCTAGAGGACTTGGGTGCCTGGATGGCAAATTATTCTCGTAAACTTAATGGCAGTAAAACATAGGTCCTCGTAGTGGGAACAACTAGTCTGCTCTTTTACTGGACCCCTGATTTCTGGCCTGCTTCTCTTGGTTCCTTCCCCTCTCCGTCTCTTGTAGTGAGAAACTTGGGGATTAAGTTCTCCTCTTCTGTGGCTATGTCCGAGCAAGTGGGAGCAGTCTGTAAATCCAGCCACTTTAAGTTGCGCATTTTGCAGAAGGTTCTTCCCTTCATTCCTGTTTATTTTCATGCTCTGGTGGTAGCAGTGCTGGTTCTCTGTACAGTTGATTACTGTTACTGCCTATACTTCGGCCAACCACGCAACCTAATAAACCGCTTTCAAATGCTTCAAAATGCAGCTGCCAGAGTAATTATGTGCCCCCTGGCATGCTCGCATATGGCACCACTCCTGAAACAACTGCACTGGCTCCCATTCAAAAAGCGAATCTTGTTTAAATCCATGTGCCTGGTGCATCGTGCTTTCTATAAGCTAGGTGCTGAATATCTTCAAGAAAGATTAGTCCACTACGTTCCCGCCAGCCTCCTCCGATCCCAGGCTGCCTTACTACTACTTGTCCAGCGTGTTAGACGGACCAGGACTGGCGGCCGTGCCTTCTCTGTGGCTGCCGCTACTGCTTGGAATCAAATGCCTTGGGCACTGCGTGCAACCTCCAACCATCTGGCCTTCCGGCGTGCCCTGAAGACTTTTTTATTCTGATGATCTCTCTTTTGATTTGTCTGTTCCTGGCTTCCCACCTCTGTTTAGTGCGAAGATGCCACAGGGCGTACGTGCGCTCTATAAGAACATATAACATAACATAACATATCTGCTTTATGTCCCTTCGTCTCTGTTCCTGGGCTATGCCCCTTTATATTACCCCTTCACCAACTGGTCTACTTCATCCATTCAACCACTTACGTTTTTTAAGGCACTCTGCTGCCTCCAACATCTGAAATGTATCCCTTACACACCGTTTCTTCTAGAAACAATATCCTGGCTTTCAATAAATACAAAATATAAATGTGCACTACCTACGGTTGTTTCTAGAATCCAGGCTATTGCTGTTGCACTGGTGTGTTTAGAAGCAGGTGTATTGTCCGACATTAAAGGAGTCATACAATTTTAGAATGTATAGGTGCAAAATACAATGTATATGTGCAATAGAAATGCAAAGAACAAAAAAAGCACACACATTGTTTACATGGATGAACATACTGCTTCTGCACATGAAAAGCACACGTGCCCCTGAAGTAAACACCTTCTCAATTACAATAATGGTAGTTTTGTTCAGTTTTGCAGACGCCTTGCGCAATTTGTAAAATCAGACTGAAAAACAGCTGCTACGGAAAGGTTTTTGAGCAATTTGGCAATTCCTAAGCTTTATAGACATAACCCAATTAGGATACCCCACACAACGACTAATTTCCATGCAGTCATAGGCAATCATTTTAGGAGCTATAATTTTCCAGTCTCATACAGAAAACCGTAAGGATTAAAAATATATTTTACGGTGGCGGGCCGTGCCCTTTATTTAGGGTTAAGCATGTGTACATAGACATTTACCAACATTTTATTGCTAATAACTTTTGGCTCGCTGGACGGATTTGTATGAATTTTCCACAAAAAATGTTGCCCCGTCCCCAAACAGGACATTTTGGGGAACACATGTTAAAAGGTGAAAAAGTTATTAAGAGAACAAAGAAACTTTGTTTTCGGCCTACTCCCATTCCTTTTACCAGAGAGAAAATAGACACAAATGAACACCCGTCGCATGAAAAAAGACACTGGATTGAGTTGGACCAATTAAGGAGCAGCTCAGGCACAAAATGCTGCACATGTTCCCTTTGCTGGTTTGGGTTGAGTCTGTCCATAGTTTTTAAAATATTGAAAGGAGAAGAGGGCGCAACTTTCCACCAAAATACCTGAAAAATATATCCAATGGTGCCTTGCAGCAGAGCAGCTGAGAGGCTTTAGAGAAATACAAATCTGCCATTTCGGCTTATAGTCATTGCATCAAATTAAATAGCATTGAATGCCTAACCATCGAAAAAAATGCATCAAAAAAAGCATCAGATGCATTTTTTTTTTTTTAATGGGGTGGATCCCCCCAGACCACTTTTTTTTAACCTTCAAAACCCGTTATAATTAAAATAAACCCTTTACCTTAAAAGAAATGCATGTAATGCTTTTTTTCAATGCATTTTTTCTATGGTAAGGCCTTCGATGCTATTTCATTCGATGCAATGACTAGATACTGCCATTTCTTTTTGCTCGATGCAAACGATTCCCACAGTAATACCGAGCGAAGCCGAAAATGAAAAGTGCTCAAAATGCTATTTGGTTGGGAAAATAGGGAGCATTCATATCAATTTAAAGGTGGGGAGGGGAAAAAAGGGGGAGTTTGGGATGGGCTGGGAATTTCATTTGGGGTAGAACATTTTTGGCTTATCGAGGGAATCCCCATCGGAGATTCACAAGATTCCTGCAGGAACATCGCAAAGCGCGCCTGGAAAAGAAAATGTGTCACAAGAACCCAGGCAGGAAAACACACTGGTGGGGAGTGGGAGGACCACGAAAAGAGGGTGGGGGGGCACATGTGAGTGCCAGTGAGATTAGGAACGTGTTTTTAATTATCAAGCGCATTCCTGTTACAGCAGGAATATACAAACGTTACGTTATCACATGAATCAGAATACTGCGGATGATTACTTGGCCATTAATGCGGAAACAGGAAGAGGGGGAATAACCACTGGAACAGTGTTTCAAACTTCACATCCCATTTACTAGGCAGGAGGCAATAATGCAACATGTACAAAGGGCACCGCCATGGCCAGAGGATACAATAGCTGAGGCCAGCAGAATTTAATGGACACGCAGTGGCCAGTGAACCCTGCGGCCGTCGACCATGGCTAGTTGGCCAATGGAAATGGCCTAAGGGCAGTGACCTTCTGGTGGTTAGGGTTTTTTTTGCCTGTGCTGGCAGGCACGGGCCATGGTGGAAGGCCATGGTGAGTGGCCTTTCCTATTTTAAAATAATCAGTGCAACATGTACAGTGGCCATGGCCAAAGGCCGTGGCTAGTGGGCCCCAAAGAATCTATAGTATAACGGAAGTCTTGTAATTGAAAGAAATGTTCTTAGTTCAGAGAGAGTTAAGGTGGTCAGATTTAACACAACAAAAAACTTGAAATTAAGCTGGTGAGGGAAGTGACAACCCATGAGGACTGACTTAACCTTTTGAAATCCTGGCTCATAAATCTAAATGTAGGTCCGTTATGGAGTATACCCATGAACAGTGAGGCAAAGGGACTGGTTAAGCGTGCAAGCCTTGAATCATCTCGACGAGGCGGCCTGTGACAAACTTAGTACTGGTCAGCTGTATTTCTTGTCTAAAGATGGATTTGGTTTCTAAGCCTGCTTGGATGTAATAACTCCACAATGTGCACCTTCGTTATACTTAGAATTTCGTTTTGGCACTTTAGAATTGGCAACACGCACGCAGAATTGGCATCGGTCTAATCCTCGGCCTATCTGGTATGTGGAGCTTTGGAAGAATCTATTACCCATTTTATGTTTTTCTTGTGAAGGGTACAAAGAATTCCGACGCTTAGGCAGGATGGTAGTCGTCATGTTGGAGTGGCGATGTCTTATTGTAAGAGAACCTATGAGCCGACTGTAGTTTACTTTGTTGCCAAATTTTTGTGCAGAACATGGGTAGCAGATCTAATGCAAACAGATATAGGTCTCCCTCGCAGTAATGTTATCTTTTTATTAACTTTTGAATATTCTAAGCAGGATGTATTAGGCTACTTTGAAACAAGTGTTTTGGTGATTATCTTAAAGATTATTCTTTTTATATGTTTTAACTTTTTAAAGCTGAACTTGTTATTGGTGTTTTATTCTATATTTTCGATAAATGTATTCTTAACTCTTAAGAAGAATATAGTGTATTCTTAACTCTTAAGAACAAAATATCTATATATATGGGAATATATATATATATATATATATATATATATATATATATATATATATATATATATATATATATATACAGAAAAAAGTGGATTGGAAACCAATCCAAGTCACATCGGCACTCCGGCTGTATTCCCAACGGGGAGTTGAATTTCTACAAATAATCCACAGGCAGTCTTGGTGTACTGTGCACTTAAAATGTCCTTTATTGATTAAAATACATGGACAAGGGAGACAACAGCAGTCTTAGGTGCAAGGAAAGAACTCAGGCTTCGTCTGGTATGTGACAGAGAGTGAGGACTGTGATTTTATAGAAATAAAGTGTATAAGTCTGTCTTTGATGTTTAACATTGTAGTAAAAATGACAATTGTTAGTCAAGAAGGCGGCCATGTTAGAACTATGTGACCTCTCATTTTAGTGCACTTGTTAAAAACACTTTATATTAGATACATTTTGGAAATTATATTTCGCATTCGTCCCAAATACCTATTGGCCCGAGTGGGTTGAAGGTGGACAATTTTACACGGAATTAAGATAATATAATTTGTACCTGTTTTTCACCATTTCCAACATGATAGAGGGAAACCATTATTCATCATTTCTTAATTCACCAGGCATATTTTAACAGCCCAAGTGGGCCGACACAATATCTTGGCCTGAACTGAAATTCGCTATCAAAGGTTTACAAAATACATATTATAAACATTAGTGCCAACATTGCAGATATTTCATAAGTACAAAAAAAGTGCTATGTGCTATGTAAACATCAGAGGACTGCAGGTTACTAAAGTGCTATGTTCTATCAATAAGGTGCTAGTTGTAAAGTGCAAGTTTTATAATCAGTTGTGGTTTATGCATTAGCCTTAGGGCTGTATATGATCTTACCGGGTGCCTCCATGGTATATTCTTTCATAAATTGAATTAATTCAACATGGATACACTGGAAGGAACATGAGAATTTATAGTGCATGTAGTATATGTTCATAATAGAACACGTAAGTTGATTTAATGCAACATAAAGGGCAGTGTGTTACCCTTGCCGGTGCCTATATGTTTTGACTTGAGGCTGTATTTAGCCCTTGCGGGTACCTCTATAGTGTGTTCTCAGTATACACAAATCAAATCAACTCAACATGAATGTACTACGGAAGACATAATAATCCATAAAATATGTTGTAAATATTCATAATAAAACACATAGGTTGGTCTGGTTCAACAGTAAAGGCAGTGTCTTAACCTTGTGGGCGCCTATATATTGTAGCTCAACCAGCTTGTGTATTAGATGGTCTAATATTCCCATGCGATTCAAAAAAACTTGATGATAGTGCGCTTTACATATTGATAAAAACAATACACGATTTCTAAAAATATAAAACAGACTCTCATTTAAAAAAATGTGTGCTAAAATAGTGATAAAAAATATAAGTACTACACACTGAAGAATCAAAGTTAATAAATGGATGCAGAAAGAACTTCAATTGGATGCCTGAAACGTCCAAATCAAACATGATTTGCTAGAAAACTTAGATCATTATATGGGCACAGAAGGTATGTACAAAAGGAAAAAATTCAAAAAATTCAGAAAAATCTGAGAATTTCGGACACTCACATGTAAATCTATGTTATTATATGAATATAACTAAATAACTACATAATAATGATAGTTTTAAAATTGTTTTAGAGTTTTTCAAGATCCCAGCAATACATATAGTTCTTCGTCACGATTATGACCTCCCGGATATTTAGTGTTAAAATCTACTATATATCTGGATTCCATTTGTCTTAAAATCCGCAATCTGTCCCCTCCTCTGGGGTGAAATTCTACTGAGTCAATGATAAAATATTTGAAGGAACTAATGTCGTTATGATGAACCTCTTCAAAGTGTTGTGCAAGTGGATACGACATGTCATGGTTCTTGATGGCACGCAGATGTTGCAATATTCGTAACTTGGCTTCCAGCTTGGTGCTACCAATGTACCATAAATTACAAGCACAAGTAATCACATAGATGACAAATTGTGTGGAACATCTCAGATCTCTTTTGATTTTAACTTTTTTCTTTGTTCGGGGATGTGAGAAGACTTTCATGTTCATTCCATAGCGACAGGCTTTGCATTTGGAACAGGTATAGAAGCCTGATGTTCTTGTGGTTAGCCAAGTATTAATACTTTGTTTTGGCGATTGGAACATACTGGGTGATAGTCTATTTTGTATAGAAGGTGTGTTTTCTATAGGTCACAGTGGCATGTGTTGGCAAATGTGGACTAATATCTAGATCTTGTTTCAAAAGGGGCCAATGTTTGTTTAAGATCTGTTTTGTCTCTTTGGCTCCAGAGTTAAATGTAGTAATGAACCTGAGTGAGCAGTCTTCATGCTGTTGATCCTTTGTTTGATCCCTAAGTGTACTTTTTTGGCCAAGATCTCCTCACAGGTTTTGTTACAGGTCCGGTTATAGGCTTTGTTTATAACTGTTCTCTTATAGCCTCGAGTCAAAAATCTGGTCGCAGTTTTTTTAGCATTTGTTTCCCATACTTCGTTTTCACTACAGTTTCTTTTCACCCGCAAGAACTCCCCATATGGGATACTGTCTTTCAGAGATTGTGGGTGCGTACTTGTTGCGTGTAGTAATGTGTTAGTGCTCATTTCTTTTCTATGCAACTCTGTGCTTATATTGTTTCCAATGACTTTCACCTTTATGTCTAAATAAACTATTTCTGTTTTACTGTGCTGTTCCGTAAATTGTAAATTCTGCTGATTATGAGTCCATTCCGCATTCGTCCCACTCCAGATAATGAATAGATCATCAATATATCTTTGCCACATAATTACTTATATATATATATATTTCTTCAGAAAACAAAATAGAAATCATCAGCAGTAAAACTGAAATGTGACACATTACTTCACCTGCACAATACATGCAATATCAGGCATACACAAAATAAACATGAATTGAGCTATCAAGTTAGACACCATACAATTCAGACAGTCAAGAAATAGAATGGCGAGAAGCCAAACATGTTGATTCAAGTAAAATAGTTCATTAGGTGAAAGACAGAAACATACAAATGTCATTATGCCTTCTTTTTCAACCTGGAGGAGGCGCAGAAATACTGTGGGAAAGGCTTTCACGTGTTTTCCTGCATTTTCACACATTCACGTTTGTGCCATAATTACCAATCTGATACAGTCATTTAGAGGGCTAATCCATAAACCAAAGCCAGAGGAAAAAGCCATCAGTAGGGCCTAGAAAGAGGGTACACTAGGTGGGCCCTCTATAGTTTTGCTGACTTTGTCGCTATGTAAATCCATCTTTGACTGATGGACAAACAGGGAAACAGTAAGCAAATGAAACAATGCACCGAATCATCAATAGAAACTGCTGCACCTAAATGTCGCATCATTTTTGGCTCTGCCACAATTGGTGGCACAAGCACCACCTATGTGGTAAAGCACTGCTAACATTAAAGAGAAAAGAAATGGTGTTTGGAAAGTAGGTTATTTCGGTGCCATGGCTACTGGAAATGCTTGTGTCAAGAATATGGCGAATTACAAATGTGTTATATTTCCATCTGCTCACGCCATATTAACCAATGCCTGGTTGTTCGACAATATTTCATTTATCTATATATACAGGGAAGAACAAAGCTCTTTTGATCATAAAAGAACGTACAATAGATAAGATATCAGATTTGACGGGGACCATCTACCTACTTACAATGGGGTGAATTTGGGTGGCATTCTGACCAGGTTCTGCGGGGGGAATAAAAGGAACAGTCACCGGGACAATACATGGGTGGAGGACAATCATCATTAGACATTTTTAAGTGCAGGTAGGTGGTAGGGCGAATTATGTTATGGATGTGACCAAGATGGAAAAAGTTTTAGAGTGCAGGTAGAAAAAGTGAGGGACACAGCAGGTTAGAGGCAAGAGAAAAATGTTAACTTAAAGGCAGATTAGAGGTAAGTTTAGAGGATGACTCGTAGGAGAGGAGGTAGGCTTTCAATTTGGCTTCAAACAAATCATTGTGTGGACTGTTTCTTGGATGTCAGGCGGAAGCTAATTCCATGCAAGTGGGGCAAGAAGAGAGAAAGAGGAGAAGAAAGAGGAATCACAAGGAGGGCCAGGTGCTACAAGGGTAGATGAGAAGGTAGAGATTACGAGAAGTCGTGTAGAGTTGGATAGAGGAGGATAGATTTGTGACCTATGAGAAGAAATTTCAATCTGGCCCTGTTTCGCATCGTCAGCCATCCAGCCTGGTGCCAGTAAGAGGAAGTTTGTGTGAAGTGAGGGAGTGCAAAGAGAGTCCTGGTTGCAAAGTTAATGATCTTGCCGAGAGGACAGAAAGCATAGTTGGGGAGACCAAAGAGTATGCTGGCACGGTAGTACAGTTTTGAGAAGACAAGAGTGGTTAAGAGATGCTTGGCAGTTTTGAAAGGAAAGAGGTGCCTGATTTTCCTAATATTTAGGAGGCTGAGATGATGCGCCATTGCAGTTTTGGGGATGAAAGTAGATGAGGTGTGAGAGAAGTCATACATGACATTGGGGTTTCTAGCTAACGAGGAGTAGGGGAGAGTGTCATGTGCAAACTGGATAGGCAGGGGAAGAGATGAGTGAGAGTAGTTGGGAGGGAAGAAGAGAACCTCTGTTTTGTAAGCATTTAACATCATAGAGTGCAAAGCCATCAAACATTTAATGGCAGCGACTGTTTGAGATTTTGATAGAGAGATGAGAGGAGAGTTCAGAAAAAGAGAAAAGGATGTGGGTGATATCCATGTAGAGTTGGTATGAGAACGCAATGGCGGGGATTAGTGCTACAAGAGCAGAGGTATAGACTTTAAAGAGTCCAGGACCGAAGGCAGAGCATTGTTGAACACCAACAGTTAGAGGAGTGAGCTGAGAGATTTGTTGTTCTAGGGGACAGATGATTGGTGAGGTGCCAGGTAGCAGGGGTGCTGCTAGGTCTGGAAAAGATCTGGGGCTACACTAATGACAGTACTGTCAGAACTGCGGGCTAGCTAGCTTTTTGGTTGTTACCCCTGAGCTTCTCTCTGGAGCTACAACCAAAAGACCCGGGGCTACAGCCCCCTTAGCGCCCCCCTAGCAATGCCTCTGCCAGGTAGGATTTAATCCAGACAAGGGTTTGATTGCAAATCCCAGGAAGAGAGAAAGTATTAAGGAGATTAGAGTGATTGACACTGTCAAAGGCAGCAGACAGGTCATTCTCATGTGAGCAATTTGGAGGAGCGTGTGCACCACAAGGGGGGTGGTCCATTTCCTTGGGTCCAGGGCTCCCTCTCCTTCCTCCTGTATTCTCAACCCACTCCTTTGCCTTTGTAGCAACTCTGGAGTCCATGGGCATGCAACGCTGACCCCTAGCTGTTCACTCAACAGCTATGAGTTCAAAGAGTGCCATGCCCCCCTCAGCTACACCCACACCTGCCTGACCTTCCATCCTTTGCAAGTTTGCCTGCCCACTCAGTCATGTTTGCACCACGGCTAGCCAACCTGTCATTTGTTCTGGCTTCCTGCACGAGCAAGTTACCTCCCTATAGCGATGCCCTTCAGCTGCTCCTGATCAGTAACCCGTTGTGTCTTGGATGGGCCATTGCCCTTATCTCTCTTCCCCCTCAGGTAAGCAATGTGCCTTGTATGCCTGATTGTCTCACGTGTTCCCCTCCCTGCTCAAACGTTGTCTTATCCCTATCCCACTGCTGCTCCCCAACAATATGCTGTGGGCTGCTTGCATCTCCCTGCCCTCACTCAATGGTGCTATGCCAATACCCCCCATGACGGGGGCTTGACTCTTTAATAAAAGTGAAGGGACGCTGACATATGCCGTGGGAAGGGACGTCACAAGACTTTAGGCTGTGGTCTAATTTTATTGATGGTAATGATCCTAACTTGATTTTTTATGTAGTAACATTTTATTGAAAATGCGTCGAAATTTTTAAACTCTTATGTTATTTTTAGATCAGCGTTATTTATGATCTTACAGGAATTCTCTTAGAATTTTTAAGTTGTCCCTGATGATCACTCTGTTTTTATCATTTGTTTATCACTTCTCGGAAAATATGCCTTTGTTTTGTATTATGTAATGTGTACTTTCTTGTATATACAAAGCCATGTGGCTAATCGTATATCAATATATATTGAAATATTGAAACATATTTCACATTATGATGTCTTTTCCGAACTCAAAAAAGTTCACTGGACAAATGAGCATTTTCCAAGAGAACACATTTTCCTGAAAAGCTGAACACCTTTTATGTCTATGAGATATTTTAGAAGTGTATGTTGATAGGTTCTTGTTGACTTGTGTCTAGGTTTCTGGCTTTGCAGCTGGGGCTGGCATGGGCAGGGTGTACATGAGGGATTATGGGGTTCAAATCCGGGCTGTGCATTTTTCATTTGGGGACGGGCCCAGTGCATAAAAAATTAAAAAATTATAAAAATGTGTAAAAAATTAAGTGCCGGGGCCCAACACTTTTTGGTTCACTAATGCCGGCCGCGGCAGCAGCAGGGGCCCGGCTCAGTGCTAGTTCGCCCCATCAAACTGCTGCTACTCCATGTCACATGTTTGCTGCTGCAGCATGGGCTAAAGCTCAATAAACGCATCCTTGCTGCTCTTTCCCCTGAGCCAAAGATAGAATCGGCTCAGGTCAGACACACACCCACACACATAGCGTCCGTGGCTATGCAGGTCGTTAAGGTGCTCAGGTTGCAAACACATTTCTTTTATCAGTGGCAGAGCCTTTCATATGCACAATGCAATATTTCCAACTCAAAGAGCTCACAAAACACCAGTTACCTTGCAAATCTGTGCAAGTTAAAGTGAGCAACACAAGGCGCCCATTTGAAGATTTGTTTATATTCATGATGTCTACTATCTTGATATGCAAAACAATAAAGTTGATTTAAGTCACTAATTAAAGGTTTTCAACATCATGAATAACAACGTGCTGCAAGTTGTGACAAGGAATCTGCATATCTATCTTTGTTTATTACACAACTTCTTTTATTCAATTTCTGAAATCACAGGTTGGCATTATCTTGCATTCTGGGACTTATAGTTCACCATTCAGGGTGTGAAAATGAAAGCCACAATGATATTCTTTTTGCTTAACATGGTGCTCTAAGGATTTACATGCTGTCATGTGGCTTTATTATGTAATGTGTGTTTTTTGTAAGTAAACTCTATAAGACATTATTACTGTAGAGATCCTGGCCAGACCCCTCGGCCTCCTGACAACTCAACCACCCACCCAGCCATCTGTCCGACCGTCGCACGTACTCACTCACTCACTCACTCACTCACTCACTCACTCACTCACTCACTCACTCACTCCTTTTGGATGCAGCCAGACCCAGTACCACTAGTTCCTTTTTTCCACTTCTGCACCTGGGTTAGGCACCATGAGATTGAGCGAGTTGCGTGGCCTGATGGAATCAGTCATCTTACTCAACTTGAGCCATGCTTGGAGTTGGAGCTAGACAGACTAGAGTGGAGCCAGAGGGCCTGCTTCAAGGACAGAAAAAAAAGGCTCAGTTGACGCCGGCCGCCCGCCTCTGCTCATTACTGTGCCACTGCCTAGTCATGCGCACTGGACAGAGTGTGTTTAACACTCACTGAGTCTGTGAACCCCTGCCTGACTTGCACACAGGGACGGCCAGGCACTGCAGAAGCACACACCACATTCAAAGGACGGGTGGCCTGCTGACCCGTGTGACACACACACACCTAGCATCGACTTGCAAGAACAACAAAAAAAGAAATAAGCTGGTGCGCTGCTCGGAGCATGATTGCTTACTGAGCGGCGCACCAGCAGTTTTAAATGACAGCACCTGCAATTTACTTAAGTAAGTATTGTTCACAAGTTGTCACAGGTTATTCAACTGGCCTGGACGACCCGACCTGCACTCAGCCTCCATGGGCCCACCTTTCTGGCTGCATCTCATTGTGCTCTTCCTCTCAGACTCCGTGCTTGTCCTCTCTCTACAGCCGATCTGTACCCAGTCCCACCTGTGCTTACCCCTGCCTTCCAACCTTCTGGCCACGCGCCTCACTTCACTGGAATGTGCACCCCAAAGCCATCAGAGCCATACCATCAGTAGAACTGCTTAAGAACAGGCTCAGGGTCCACAAGCGGGGGAGCACCCTCAACCCCTGACATGTCCTTGCAGCTGACCATCTAGACCACCTCTTGGTAACCTCCCATAGCAACATGCAAATTATACCTATGGACATAAGGGCCTTAACCCGCTCTCCCTGCCCCCGCCCCAATGTTAAAAGTTATATTATCCATGTTTTGCCCCTATGACTCTGTTCCTGGTCCCTTTCCTTTTATATCACCCCTTCAACACCCGATCTACGCTATCACTTTAACCTTAATACAAAATGTAAAATAGAATTGTGCACCACCTGGGGCTGTTTCTGGAAAGCAGATGAGTGTTGCTCTGCTGCCGTTTTGAGAAGTAGGTGCATTGTCTGGCTTAAAGGCAGGTGTACAATTTGCCAGAGTGAGAATGTATACGTGAAATGCGGAGAGCAACACAGACATCAGTATTATTTACATAGATGCTGCTATGCATGAAAACCCCACCTTCCTCTGAAGGGAAGCTGTTATAACACATAGAACTACAGTGCACTGTGCACGTGTCGTCAATTGCACCAATGGCAGTTCTGTTCAGTTCTGCAATGCTAAGCCATGCGCAGGTTGAAAACCAGACAGTCAAACAGCTGCCACCCAGAGGTTTTCAACACAGTTGGCAATTGCTGTAGACATAAACCAATTAGGATCCGTCACATAATGTGTTATTTCCGCGTAGACATAGGTAGTCATTTTTGGAGCTATAATTACAAGTCTCGTTCAGCAAATCACGAGGATGTTAACAAATATATTTTCCTGCACACTCATGAAACAAAATACAAAGCATCAGCAGTACAACTGAAATGTGACATATTGTCTCACCCACAGTTTATATATCAAGCGAAAATAAATGCAGATTGAAGTCGGCAATCGAGATAAAGATACCGTACAATTGTAAAAAAAAGTTAACAAATAAAATAAGAAGACAAACATACTACGTCAAGAACTAAAATTCATTAAGTTAAAGTGCTGGATAAATAAAAAATGTAGTAAGGGCTTAGTTCGGAATCCACCTGAAGATCAGGACCACTGTAAGAAAAAGCCTATCTGTAGTTTTCCTGCCTGTCTGCCCATCCATGCTGGTGCAGAGTGTCGTTCTCAAGAGCGCAATGGCGATGACCGTTGTGTCAATGGTGGTTGCACTTTCAACACTGGGCCATGGCATTGCTGGTCCATGCTGTGCACGACAGGGTCCGCCACAGATTCCCAACATGCCTTCGACGAAGGGCACACAAACAGAGCAGATACAAGGTTCTCACAGCCTTCGCTGCACATAGCCAATGATCCACTCGCATTCAAAAGAACCCCCACTGAGCAGCTGTGAGGTCGGTGGGATTATTTCTAGAGAACAATTGAGATGAGCTGCAGGGGTTTCAATCATTTAGAAGGCTCTACGTCACAATCCGCACACGGAATGAAGTGATGAAGATGCATACTGATTTTGGCATGCAATCTTCTAGGCGATGGCTAAGTAGTCGGGGGCTTTTGTGTGTTGCTAGAAACTGCCTTACATTTTCTCGACTGATTCTCCAGTGTTCAGACTGCCTGGACAATACATTTTCAGGGGACTGGGACCAATGTCTGCAGTCAATCAGATCCACATTTTAAGTTGGGCGGTCTGCTCTGGTGGCTTTATCCCACTTGAAGGCTTCAAACATCCTGTCTCTGCTGCAACCAAGCATTGCCAAATTCTGTTTGTAGACACTGTCCCAATGTCAGTTGAGTTCAACATTTATTTTGAAGGGTGCATTCCATCGACCGCGCATCTAAATAAAATGATACCCAGATCCTTAGTAAAGAACCTTAAAAAATGATATACTTAGTTACCCATGCCTTAAAATATAAAATAACTTTTGCATGAAATATAATATCCAAAAATAATCCTACCTGTGACAACTATTATTTGCGAAAAGGACAAAGGGCAAACAGCCAGGTACAACATACAGTGTGCAAAGGCTTAATTTGTGTCAAATATATAGTTAAGAGAGTAAAATAAGGACTCTTTTGAATGTTATGTGAGGTCCTTACCAACCTGGGTGTGCAACTACAGCTGTGCTTCCACTTCATCATAGCCATCTCTTCTCACTGCCAGCTATCAATCCAGCACAAAGGGCTAGAGCTAATCCCCAGGGACTGAAGTGCAAAGGACACCAATCTTTATCGGTTCAATTGCTCAGCTAGAGTAAGCACATGTTTCATGCCCTTCCTATCATTAGCCCACATCCACAATTTCCCCCGAGTAGTAGGGGGGGTAGCCATCTTTTCCTCTGATGATGATGATGGGGACAAACCAACAAAAAGTCCACTCTGTTCTCCTTTGTCCCCATTCTACATTCCTATACGGCACATCTCTGTGCTGGAGAATCCATCTAGCTTCATATACAAGAAAAGGGAACTCATCAAATTGCAGCTGAGTGGTGGGAATGTGGTCCCTTTTACATGGAATGAGCCCTGAATAAATGCAAGGATTATCCAGATCATGAGCTTGCTTATTGAGGAGCAATTCAAGAAACAAAAAGCCTACTTCCTATCACAATCATCTGTAGAGCCACCCTGATGCTCTCGAGACAATCCAGCCTGGCTGCTTACTCATGAGCTCTTGGTTCACTAACGAGTCCGCGTACAGTGATTTTGTGACACCATGACAAAACATGACCCATTATTTAGGGCTTTTTTACAGGATCTCACCCAGGATCCAATTCTGGCCCAGATCTTTAGGTCTGAGGATGTTTTCAACTGGTCAGCTGAGCCACTGCAGTAGCCTTAAAAAGTAATTTACAATTACATCCAAACGCCTAATGTGTCTTAACCCGCATAGCTTTGCCCCAAACAGTGCATATGGCATGGTTATTGCCTGATTGATCTTCAGTGCAGCCTTAACGAATGAAATAACCCATTCACCAAAATAAAGCAAAATGGAGCGTTTACTTTGGCTCATTCTTAACTGTATACAGCTTATCTACAATGCTCAAGATAAACTCGCCGAAAAGTGGATTCACACATAATCATACACACTGAATCTTTCTAGTGCTTGGTTCATAATCATGCATTTCAATTTAGGTCACTTTCTTTATCCAGTCAGGAAAATCTTGATTATTCGGTATTGAAGATCAACCAATGTGCATCACATCTATTTTTCAAAACACCCAATAATTGTACCAAGGCCTGTTCTGTCTTAGCTATCACTACCACACCAACAGCAAATAAAGGCCGTGGGGTTCTATAGACCCTCAACCTTTTTGACACATCTAGAACATTTTAAACCTAGTGAAATCTGTTTATATATAAAATAAATAGAATATTGGCACAGACACACCCCAGCCTAACCCCAAGATTGACAGGAAAAGAGCCTGGAACACATTACAAGTTTGGCAGTGTGGTAAAGAAGTTGTGGTAATTCCGTTACTACCACTTTTTTGGGCGGTAACTTACAATTATAATTGGTTATTTATAACGTGCTTAATACCCAGAGGTTTCTAAGCGCGGACCCGGGGATTGAAACTGTGTTGCTCAGCGTCATATTGCTTCCAAGGTGAGCATGTTGCCCCTGAGCTATCCCCCCAAAGTATTATCACTTTAACTGCACCACTGAATATTGAGTTTGACCTTGAAGTGGCAGATTTAAATCTTCCAAGGCCAAAACTCGGCAGATTTACTAGGCTGAATTACTGCTCATAGAAATTCGATTAAAAATCCCCATGGAGTCCTAAGGATGCCACAAAGGTGAAAGTACACCTCCCTACCACTCGTAACCCCATGGAAATGCCACAGGACCAAGTGGTGGTAATGGTAGAGGGGTTTGGTGGTAATTTGCATAATTTAGCAGTGATTTTACATCAGACCCGTAATGAGGTCTTGTGTCCTTTTGCCGCATTTTCCGCATCAAGCACATGCCATATTATTAGTGTAGAAGGCAATCATACATTCTTCCAGGCCCAAAGGAATGCCAGAGTTAACCCAAGTATCCCATAGCTTGCCCCTCACCATCAGGTCAAAGACTGACCAGATATCAACGAACCTGTAAGAGATACAAGGGGTGCGAATTTCAACTAGGCCATGAATTCTGTCGACAACTCAGAATCCTATAGAAGGGGTAGGCCTGTGTATAAAAGGTTGCATAAAGTGCGTGTGGCTTAGCACTGACTTGAGACAGTGTTGTGAATTCATACACATGAAAGAAAGGGTGGTTTGGGTTTAACATTACATAGCAGCATAAGTTAGCTTGAGTTGGTTGAATGGCATATAGTGTATACCATAGCATGGTGTACCAGAGGACTGCATTGCAGTGTCGGGACTACCACTACTCACTCCGAACATGCTAATTATTAACCTCTAACCCCTAAATCACTGATATAATTAGTGTTCAGAATTGGGCAGCTTAGTCCATAGCAAATGGTGCAAACATAGAGTGCAAACTAAGGGTGCAAATGTAGGGTGCAAACTGGGTGGTATAGATGTAGACCACAGGTACAGACTCTGCAATGCTTTTTAGAAACACTGAAGTTAGTGTTCACTGAGCACTATATACCAAGACAGGCTCCTGACGAGACAAAATGAATAATCGTGGTAGGAGGTCTAGCCAAGATTGCAGAAACTGACCGTACGATCCTGCCTGGGAGGAGCAAGTAGACAATCGGGGTAACAAGGATCGAGAAAGCCCAGGCTGACTTCTAGAGAAGCAATTCTGATGGAATATGTATTATATCTTTCACACCATTCATAAAGATGAGGGTAAAAGCAACCACATATGCTCTTGTGTGTCAGCCATTAAAGAACTGCAATACTACTGAAAGAAATGGTCCACGTTCAAGATATGTGGGAAACAGGATTCCAAAGTTATCGAGTTTTAATGGTGACATGTCAAAGTGCTATTGAGAAACAGTGGCATGTGTCCACTGGGCAAGGGGTGCTGGACTATATATGCCAAATCTTCAAAGTCAGAACACGTCCATACACTGGAAAGTTGCAGCTGTTTTATCATAAGACTGTTAGGTTGTTTTGGTGCTCTGTGCCAGTTGGATATAATATTTCCTATCTAGAATCCTGGAGGTCAGTGATTAATCATGGTTTCGGTGTCCAGGTCAGAGAAAAAAAACTTGCTCTGTGGCTTATTGGTGGAAGTCATCTGCAAAGTGATCAACAATGCAATGTGGCACAGGACACTGGGGAGGCTTAAGATTGCTGTGGGTGGCCAGCTGCCGTCCTCTCGGACAAACCACTGAGCAACTTGCCAGTGGCTTCGGTGGGATGCACCGAGGGTTATTTGAGGGATAATATGGATGACCATAGACATGCTATCTAAGAGGTACCATGTATTCTCCGTACTGGAAAGAATCTTGGTATTCACAGGGAGGTGGGCAAGTTGGTGATCAGGGGGTGTAACAGTGGACATAGTGGTACCACTATGGCCACCAGGCTGTGCTACCAAGCTTTCAGGTCAAAGCCTGGGGAGGTGGGCTCTTCAGATCTCACCAAAGAGGTGCTGGAGGTTCCAGGCAGATAATTCATAGTGCACTGGTAATGTCTACAGTGGTGCCTGGGACTCCATCCAGCAGATGTCTACTTACAATCCTACCTTGGGCTCTAAAGAGTCTAGTAGCACTATGGGAACATCCAGGCTTCCCCGCCCCAGGGGCCCACACAACGCTTTGAAACCAGAGTGGCACAAATGAACTACAGAAGTGAATCAGTGAAATATTCTGGAACATGCCATTGCAAAAGAATTATAGCCAATCTCTGGATAGAAGGAAATCATGGCCTAGGCCTTAGGAGAAAACAATTGGGAGACTTGGTCACCTCAGAGAATGGCATTCCCACAGGGGAATGTCTTTATTTGACAATGTCCCACTCTTTTAGAGTTGTGTGTTGGAGATGAGGAAGACCGAGACAGGCGACACCAGTGAGTGTGCGAATTGTCTGCTGTATCTGCCTTATACAAGCTAATAGTTCTGCCCATTAATGTAATTCTGAAACTTGAAGGTAGTTAAAATGAGTTATTTTATTTTTCAACACAGAGATGTCAATTCCCTATATCTTAGGCCTTCAAAAAGAGGGATATACAAGAGAAGGGTTTCACAGAGACCTGGCAGCATCACAAGATGCATTCCCGTGTCTCAGAGTAATAGGACATTCTCATTGGGTAGCCAAGCAGGGCCCACATCAATGTCACTTCGAGGCTTTGTATCATGAGTTGGTTCAATGGCAATATCATAAACATAAAGTAGAGTGACTGTATGAGTACATGCACACCCCTAACTATTGTACACTATGCAGGTAGAAAAGAGGAAAGTCTTGCACCAATGCACTTCAGTGCTAAATCCTAAGCTCTTCAGATCAGAACCAGAATGGTACTAGAAGACACCCCTCCCTTTTCCATAAGCTACCAGCACAACATCTACACCTACTTCCTGTGGACCCCCTCACGTGCACCCATGTTTCATCCAGCCTACCTTTTAAGCAGGATGTTTTGATGGCCAGACAGATCAATAGTGGTTATAGAGAGAACCCATTCTCAGTAGGACCAGTTGTGAATTTCCATAATAGTCATATATTCTAGTTGTATGTTCAAGTGCCCTGCCTCCTATGCTGATGTGGTATGGTGGCATGCTACAGTGTCCAGAAGAAATGACTATGCAGAATCAAAGACTAGACATTTGCCATCCGGGCATGCTCTATCCCATGTGTCATCAGATCACCTATGGTCTGGAGACATATACTTAATGCCATATAAATGCAGTTGGCCTCGAGTGTGAATAATGCGCATGGCCCAGTCTCTCCATGGATGTTAATTCTTCAGTGTATGCAATTATCTCTCAGGTGCACCCGGGGAACCCAAAGGTCACTGTGCTGCATTTCAGGATATATAGTCATTGTTGATGCTTATTGTGACCCACGTGTCGCCTTCTGTTTATGGACCTCATCCCTTTATACATCCGCTCTGCAAACACAATGGGTGGGTAAAGATTTGCTCAGGTTCCTGTGATCCGATCTTCTGAACCTGGATATCGTTGGGTTTATTCACTTGCTGTATACATTCAGGAAGGGACTCATTTTGACCACTAAGGCCTCTTTTCTGGTATCTAAAACTACTAGACATTGTGTAATGATCTCCAGTTTTTCAGTCCGGATTATGAGATGAAAACCCAACATTCATGGAGGCATTACCTCCAGATGAATTGAAGAATTACTTTCAGAGGAATTACCGCAGGAGCTAGTGCCCCCATTACTCCAAGGGAGTCCTATGGAAGATTGGCAGCTAGGCGGTGGTGATGGGAGTAAGGGGGTAGGGATTGATTGAAAAGGACCAAGCGAAAAATGAAAAAGTTGCACAGATATTGTAGCCCTATTGCCACGTATACACTGGGACCGATTCTGAGATGTGATCAACAGGAAGGATGCTGTTGCTAAGTTTAAAAACAATTTTCTTCTTTGCAACGGGTTCTGAGATAAGTTCAGAAGTGGCAGACAGTCGTGTTGTTCGCTGCTCTCAGAGTGGCTGTGCTGTTAGACCAGGGGATCCGAGGCATAGGGCACGAGTCGAGATTAAAACCCCTTTTATATTGGCTCAAACTATGGAGTTTGCCAAGACACACGCAGGTCCCAAGGGCCAATGTCATTACCATGGTTTGCACACAGATGAGGCAAACTCTGGGAATGTCTTAGCTCTGGGACGACACCTGCAACATCAGTGAAGCCAACACAGCAGTGATCGAGCAAGAGCATAATGACAATCTCTTGATCATATACTAAAGAAATCTCTGACAAGTGAATCATTGCGACTACACCGACAATGAAAAGTAGTGCAGGATTAGACAAATATTGAGATGACGTGGAACATGTCTGTGCCACTAACCTCTACTTGAAGAGGTGGTTTGGAGTCCTGCGACAGCCCGAAACTATTGTTAAATTGAAAGAAGCCTGGCAACGCTTTTTGCAAGTTCAGTCCCGATGTCAAAGAACATCTGACCCACTTCTTAAGGTACAAGGGAAGACTCTGGGCCTCATTACGAGAGGGGCAGTAAGGGGTTAACGGCGCCGGTAAAGGTGCCGGGGCCGTTAACCCCTTACCGCCCCATTACGAGGTCCCCTCACGGGACCCGCTCTGGACGTCTGGTTCTTTGTCTTCCTCGCTCTTTCTCCAAACGGGGAGTCAGCCCACCTCTCGCTCCAAATTCTCACCAACTCTCTATCGAGCCTTTCTGATTCCCTCAATCTCTGTTTCGTGCCCACATCTTCAGCTGCAGTGGCAAGGCTGCATCCTGATATAAAGATCATTGAGGTACCTACAGTTTTATAAGTATTCTACTATGCAGTATACTTGAGTGCTGTCCACATCCAATCCACTTGTAGGCTGCAAACCCACCATGTCCTTCACCACCTGGCTGCAGTGCACCCTCCAGACCACTGCACCCGCCCTTGCATCATGAATCTGGGAACCCTCATTTTGGGGCAGAAGCTTCACCGGCCCTCACTCCACATGAGGACCAATGACAGGGAGTGCAGCACCTCTGCAGGATGCGGCCCCTTGCAATACACAGTCCCATGCTCCATCAATATGCTGCGTCCTGTAGGGTATTTTGTGGAGATTTGGGGCCTGACGGTATTTTCTTACCGCCGAAATATAACTTAGCAACAATCACTCCTTGTATTCAGATTGGGCCATGTACAACAATAATACAGTGAACATGCATTATTTCAGCACCCAGGCATGCATATTTGTTATGCGTGGGTGGTAGGTGTGGTTGGTGGTATTTTGGTGAGCATAATTCCCTTGTTTTATTTGTGGCCCCAATGTCCAGAATCCCTTCTCTTTGCTTAGATTTTTCGTGTAATCACTAGAGAGACCTCAGACCTACATTTTAGGAATACCACATTTTTCAGTGTTAGTGTTAGTGTGCCACCATGGGCGATCTCACTGACTTATTTACGACAGAGAGCTATATATGGTAATCTTGTGGTAATTTCCACTACCTTATATACGGTAGGGAGCTATGTTCAGAGAGTCTCTCTTCCCGTTGGCTCATGTACCTCCAACGAGCTATGCTACAGTCACTCACAACTGTTCATACTGAATCTGACATGCACACATCTGTCTTAAAATGACCATTGCACTGTTTAAAATCTCCCCACATCATCAGCATTGTAATGGTAAATAGTAAATACACCACCCGTCTGTTTTCAAATATTTTTCTGTATTATAAAAGTTGCAATTAAACACGATCTCATTCTTTACAGAAATAAATAAAATGGTACAGTAAAAGCATTGTCTATGACACACTGCAAAGAGAGTGGCGGAGAACAGAACTCAAATTGCAACATTAGCATTTGATTAAGGCATGCACAGGAATCCTACACTGACTGCATATTATCGTACACACTCAGCTCCCACACTTCTGTAATTACCTTATCTTTTTAGTTGTTCTCTTTGGCTGTTCTCTTTCTGAATGTGGCTCCCTTGAAGATTAACTCCAGTAAAAAGGAACGCTTGCCTTCTCAAACCGGGGTCATTGCCTGGAATTCTCAGCTTTTGCAGATAGGAATGCCTCAGCCAGGGGAAAGGTCCTTCTTTCAGCTCTCCCCAATCTTGACTGCCTTCTCCTTTTTCAAAAACCCCCCAGCAAAAGCCTGATCACTCCCTCTAGCATGATACTTGCTATGACGCTGCTCCAATCAGAATTAATCACGCCATCTCCTCCTTCTCTACACAATGGCTCATTTTTATAGTAATGCTTTGTAACCAACTGATTTCCTGTTCTTTCGAGCCCATTTGCTTCCTGTAGTTATATGGACAGGGCAGCAGAGAGAACAGAAAAAAAAATGGATGTGCGTTTAAAAGTTCACTTTCAGAATAGGCCTAATTCTGCAGTGGAGACACATTTTTTATTAGTGGATTATGTTTCATTAGTCAGGTTAGTTGTCAGTAAGGTTAGTTATTATTTTCAAATGTGTCTCTCGCACCATAGGCATTTCAGGTGAAAAATAGTGTGCATTTTTGAATGTGCACGTGTACTTTTAACTGTAAAAATAGATTTGCATCTTATATGTTAAAATCGTTTTTGACTGAATGGCCTGTCTTTCCTTGTTAATCTGGTAACACATATAGCAATGCACCGCACCCTTGTGGTGGTGCTGCAAAAAAAAATTGCTACCTGTGCAGT
This sequence comes from Ambystoma mexicanum, assembly GCF_040938575.1. Classification (NCBI taxonomy): domain Eukaryota; kingdom Metazoa; phylum Chordata; class Amphibia; order Caudata; family Ambystomatidae; genus Ambystoma; species Ambystoma mexicanum. Next base: position 157,938,183 of record NC_090937.1, read on the forward strand.
AGTGCTGTACTCTGTGCTGTTTGCTACCTGTGTAGTATTGCTGTACTCTGTGCTGTTTGCTACCTGTGTAGTAGTGCTGTACTCTGTGCTGTTTGCTACCTGTGTAGTAGTGCTGTACTCTGTGCTGTAACACGCCAAATATCCTTACATACCCTCCTTTTGTTTTTAGAACTTGGCTATAATCCAAGGCAATTCCTAAAAACAATTTGTTCTCTCTTTTTTTCTTTTACAATATAGCAATCCAACAAAATGAATATTCATGTGCATCAATGAAAAATTTGCAATCAACACAGTATTCATCCGAGTTCATTAGTTTACAAAATGTTCTACATTTGCCTTCTCAGTTGAAGTGGCATTACTTTAAGTTTAGATTTTCCAAGTCAATTAAAAACAAAGAAATAAAACAACTAACTAAAACAAATAATTAATATAACAAATTAAAATAAATAATTAAAATAATAAATACGTGGAACTCCATATGTCAGCACTCTTGTCCGCTTCTGATATGTCCCGACCAGCGATGTTATTCGGTTCATTCGAGTACACTTCCATCTTGGCAATCTTAGATCCATAGGAGTCATCCTTTTTAGCATTCTGGTTATCTTGTCTTCACCTCCACCTGGAGGCAGGCATCTTTTGGTCTTCATCCAGGGGACTCCAGGACTCCATCGTCTCTCCCGTGGGCTCTGATCTCGGAACCTCCGACCAAATAATGTTAATTGTCTAAATCAAAATAGAGAATAAACAAATTAAGTACATAGCATAATACTAACTTCATCCTTTTGCCAAAAATAAAACATGCTTGGTAAAAATCTTTCATTTTTTTTTTTTCTGAAATTAAACACAAATTAAAAGAAAACAAGCAGATATTCAATATTTAACACACTTTCTCTCTGCACACCAACCATGAGCTTCCATTATATGTGTATTTATTTATTTATTTATATTATATATTTTTACATATATTACAGTGTTTATGTACCATCATAACAATCAACTTTTTTTTTTAACTTCTTTGTCACTGCCTCCTGATTACACCCATTTATTTTCTCTTTTTTTGTTCAAGGGACTTTATCTGTCTCTACATGCTCAAGCTGCCTGATCTCATGTCTGGGATGGCATGGTTTGATTTGATTTACATGGACAAACTGCTCTATTGCTGTTTCACCTTCATTTTTCAAAATTTTATAAACCACAGGAGAGACCTTATCTATAATTTGAAATGGCCCCTGCCAGGCTGCTAGAAATTTAGAATTTTTCTGTTTACTTTTTCCAAAATGAAACTTGTACACCTGATCCCCTACACTGTATTCCTTTACTGATGTCTTTTTGTCATAATAAGACTTTTCACTGTGAGCGGCTCTTTCCAGATTTCTCTGCACAAAAGCAAATGCATGTTGCAAATGCCTCCTCAGTTCATCAATATATTCATGAACTGTGGATGCACTCACAAGAGTTTGCTCATGTGTTCTGTATAGTAGGTGTTGTGTTAACACCATTTTCCTACCTGTTAAGACCTCATGGGGGCTAACACCTGTTGCTTTGGCAGGAGTCGGCCTGATTGCCATCAAAACCAATGGTAAACGTAAATCCCAGCTGGAACCTGCTTCTGCCACACATTTCTTTAAAATATCCACAACAGACCTATTGCTTCTTTCAACTGTACCTGAAGACGCCGCCCGATATGCGATATGTAGTTTCCTTTTCACACCTAGTATTTGCCATACTTTACTCATTAGAGTACTTGTGAAATGACTTCCTCTGTCTGACTCAATTCTTTGTGGCAACCCAAACCTTGAGAACACATGGTTCACCAGCAATGTGGCTGCTGTTTGCGCACTACAATCTGGTGCAGGAATGCACTCAATCCACTTCGACATCAAACATACCACACTCAAAATATAACGGTGTCCCCTGCTCGACCTTTTTAAAGGACCTACATAGTCTATTTGCAAATCTGACCATGGGAGAGTTAGGCCTCTTTTCATCAATGGTGCTCTATGCATTGGTGAAGCAGGTTTAAATTGGGCGCATACTAGACATCCTCTAGTATATAATTCCACATCTTGGGACATATGTGGCCAGTAAGCATAATCTTTTAGTATTTCTAATGTTTTTTGTGAACCTCTATGGCCTGCAGTTAAGGCATCATGTGCATGGTGTAGCATTAGTCCTCTGAATGAAAGGGGTACTACCCACTGTATTTGCCCTGTTATGGACTCTCTAATCATGAGTCCATCCTGTAATCTAATTCGTGTTTTGTTCTTTAATAACACCCTCAAATCTTCTTTTCCAATACAATCATTTTCTGTTAAAGGATTTTGTTCGGGGTCTATCAAATGATTATAATAGATTCCCAAAATTTGATCATTCTTTTGTGCCTCAATCAAATCTTGGTCTGGCGTGTCATGACTCCACTGCACCACCGGTTGATCTACCTCCTTTGGTGCTTTAGAACGTGTGACTGCATCAATTTGTATTTCACCCATTAAATAATCAATAGGTAGCAATTCTCCCATCACAGCCCCAATCTTAGCCAGGTGGTCTGCCTTATCATTTCCCTCCTTATCCTCTCCTGGTGTTTTTAAATGCCCACAAATTTTTCTCCAGTATATTGTTAAATTATTTTCTGACACCAATTTGTCTATGGCTTGTATCATTCCTTTAATTTAGCCACTGCATCAGACTGCCCTCTTTCCCATCTCCAGGGAGTATTTAGTTTAAGCAGTTTAGTCAATGGTTGAGTGATTTCTGCATAATTCTCAATGAACTTTCTGTTATAGTCTGTCATCCCTAATAAACTTTTTACTCCTTTCACATTTTTAGGAATTTTTAATCTTTGTCTGGCCTCTATTTTCTTCCTTTGTGGATTTAGCCCATGTTCAGTCACTTCATGCCCTAGAAGTTCACTTTTTTCTTGCACCATTGTGCTTTTTGCAAAGATACTTTGGTGCCTGCTTTCTGCAATTGGCCAAGTACATGTCTTATTTCATCAAAATGGCTTTTCAGGCTTTTATTTTTTATCAGGACATCATCCACATAAACTATTGTTCCTCTTTCCGCTGCATCCGGCATGGCCTTTCTCAAAAATATGCCAAATTCACTCCCACTATTGATGTACCCGAATGGAGCTCTAAGCCAGGCATATTGAGTCCTGTCAAATGTAAAGGAAAATAAGTGTTGTATCTCCTCTGCCAATGGCACACACCAATATCCAGAGGTGAGATCTAATGTGGTAAATACATTTGAACCATGTATCTGAGCTAGGCCCTGATCAATGAATGGCAGTGGCCATCTAGATACTGGCACTCTTTTATTTAACTCTCTTAAGTCTGCACACAGCCGCCATTGACCATTTGGCTTTAACACACCTAAAATAGGCGTATTGGATGTGCTATGAATGGGCCTGATTATTCCCCGTGATTCCAAATTTTTAATAATCTCTGCCAATGATTCTAAACATGCCAGCGGTAATCTATACTGGCGTACAAACACTGGATTTCTGCTACAACCTTCTGGTAGTGTGGCCACATGTAAATCAGTTAAACCACAATCATAAGCATCTTTTGCAAATACATCCTTAAACTCCATAAATATTTCCCTCAGGTCGTCCCTATCCTTATCGCTTTCACATGCATCCGCTAAGGAGATCTGCTCTTCTACCATTCTGGAAAATTCTGGAAAATCTTCTGGTGAGGGAATCTCGGCGCTTTCCTCTAACTGTGTGGCTGTGTCTTTTTGTAAAGCTGCCACTTTTAAATATTTTGGCATATCAGCTTCCACTTCAATGGGCTGATTTTCTGTTTCATTTTCATTTAAATTAAATATTATGCAATCCTCTTGATGGCAGCACACTGTCTCATTTGAATCATAAGGATACACAGAATGAATTTTAAATATTCCTTTGGGCTGAGAGTCCAGGTGTTCTGGCAACTCGCCCTTGGCATCTGCATATTTTTCAGGAATATTCCCAATCACCATGTTATTTAAATCTGCCGTATAATGTGATTTTTGTATGGCCATTCCTAATGGGGAGTTTTCCTCTAAATGAATATCCTGACAACCTTTATTATTTACCATGATTTTTACAGATCCCTCACCAATGTCTACCAATGGAATGTATTCATAATCCAGGCCTTGCTGTTTTATGGATTCATTCAGGCATACAAATGCATCAGAGCCTTTCATCTGCTGTCCATTTTTGCATTTCAGTGTTATTGCAAACTGTTTTGTAAATGCAGGAATAATAGTATTTTTCCTTATTTGTAATTCGATTGCATAAGGAACCAGTTGTGCACAATGATAAGCCCTTCTTTTGTCTTCAAATTCAGGTGCCGGACCACCTAGGCGTGACCATATTTTTTGATTAAGGAAATCTAACACCATACACATTCTGTGCATGATGTCATTGCCCATGTAAAATTAATTTTGTGCTCCACTCACTATCCATACATTATGGTAAATTGTTTTCTGCCCAATGCTAATTTTAAGCATGCATCTGCCTGCAATTCGGTTTTCAAAGTCTGGACTGTCCAACCCAGAAACATATTGGTTTTTAATCCTAAATTTCGGGATTTCTTCCCTCTCCATAATTTTTTGCAACAATTTCTCATTAATGAAACTCCTTTCATGTTCAAGCGCTAAAGTGGCTTTTATTGTTTTAAGATAATCATTTATACCAACATGAACCCATGGTTGCTCATCTTCCATGTGTATTTCTGCCAGAGTGGTAATGTGTTTTTCTGAATCTGTTTTAGGAGCAATATTCTGTTTGCATGTTTTCTCTTTTAAATAGAAACGTAATGTGTGCTCATCTATGGCAGTCTGCCAATCTTTCCTTGGGTCCAAGTATATTTGTACAGGTAGTTTTTCATTGCCGCTCTGCATTTTGTCTTGACACATTAATATAACAGTGACACTAGGTATGCAGCTATTCTGGAGATATACCTCCACAGCATCATTTGTTTTGGCAACGGTGTGACATTCATTTATATTGCTGTTTTGTGATTTTAGTTTCTTAGGCCTCAATGGTTTTTTGGTTAAGGACCACAGCACTCCATTCACCCCATCTATGAGAGGAGACAATCTTTTCAGGCAATCTGTCCCCATCAGAAATGGAATTTCACAAATAGATGTGATCAATACCTCTTGTTTCATTCTGTGCTTTCCTATTTTTATGTCAACCTCAGTTACACCTATGATGGGCACCTCCTCCCCATTAAAGTTATGCACTGGGCCTTGATTTTCCTTCACTGTGATCTGACTCTGTGGAGGCCTCCCTTCATTGATACTCTTTACCAGCTCCTTGGACATAATTGTGGCCTGTGCGCCAGTGTCAATCATAGCAAAGGTGTGGCATTTTTCTTCTACAGTGATGGGTGCATAATATCTGTCCTCAACTTCCTCTAATAAACATAAGAAATGTGAATTCTTACTGATTTCAGGGCTCACCTTTCTCAGGTCTTTTTCACTTTTGGCTAAGCACATTGGTAAATGAAATGACATTTTTCCCTCCTTTTTACCCATTTCTGTGCGAGAGATTTTATTCATTTCTCCATGTTCAGAGGTTTTTTGGAGTGTGGCCACTGTTCGCCCATCCATCTGGGTAACATCAGAGACCACATTACAATCCTCCAACTGAACATGTGTAACAACATCATTCAGCAATTTGTCATTTTTTAATTCTGTGCATTTGTGATCATTTAGTGTGATACCAGCCCTTTCAGCCTCTTCAAAAATATGTGGCTCAAAGAATTCTTCAGGTGATTGACTTGTATCCTCCTTGTGAGTATTTCCTTTTTCTGTCTGTGTTTGGTCATTGTTTTGCTTGCCCAGGGAAGGAGCTATGGCATCCCCACTTACTCCCTGTTCACTGGTATTCCCCATGCATGAGTCATTTTTCTTAAATCTGTCCCTTTGTTCTTTTGGAATTCCTAATGTTTCTTTTACATTTGTGCAAATCTTTACTGTTTTATTTAGCTCTAAGTTAAACCGTACCTCTTTTTTAGAAGTATTTGCACTTTCTGTCACAATTTCATTTACTGGTACTTTCATTTTTAATCCATTAGGCATCTCAGAGTCGTTATGCAAAATTATATCAGAGCAATCAGTCATTTTGGCACTGCAGTTATCATGAGTACTTAGTCACTTTTCGGAAGCCCCCCGGTCATTGCTATGGCCATCAGCCCCCTCTTTGGAAGGTTGTTTTTGCGCTGTATAGAGCTTTCCTATTTGCTCAGCTAACATTTTCACTTGGGCCTCAAGGCACTGGAACCTTTCCATCTCTCTAGGATCCTCTTTCTGTGGCCTAGGTCGATATTGGTTGTTTTCCCCCTGATTGGATCTATTCTGATACCTCTCAGGTGATTGATGTCGGTTGGGATGGTTTCTGAACTCTTGATTCATTTGTGGAGGGGAGCGGGTTGCACCCATCCTTTGATTATAGTCCCCTGGTGGGGAATCATTGTACTGGCGTGGACTGTAGTTCACGTTTTGCCTCATGTCCTGTCCCTCAGATTGTGGGTATTGGCCCCTATGTTGATTTCCATTATCAGTAAATCGATCCACATATCGGGGCCTATCCTGATTACCATATATCATGGTGCTGGGATCAAATCTGCTCTGTGTCCCCAATGACTGGTAGGGACCATCATTTCTTTGATCTTGATTTTGTCTCTGGTTATTGTTCATACCTGCCATATCAGGCCGATATCCTACCCGGGGTCTATCCCCTAAATACCTAGGGCTGATGTAGCTCTCTCTATTACTAGGATCATGTGTTTGGAACATTGGTACAGGAAATGGCGATCTTTGTTGATTACCCCTTTGTTCAGGTGTCACATTATTTTTACCTTGGCTTTGAGCAGACTCAAGGGACATTTTGGCTGACCTGATTTCCATTACTGTGGCTGAGGGTTCTTTAGATTTAGGCCTAGTATCTTTCATTTTATCACTTTCTCTACCCTGACAATAGAGTACCTCATATAGCTTTGTGCTTTGATGTACAATCCATTCAAGGGACTTGTCACGGTCAAATTCACGGACCAATTGGGATATGATGTCTTTTTGTAGCCCATAGAAGTATGCAGTTTTAAACTCATTGGAATTTGAGTCAAAAGATACATCAAAGCGAGAGAATGCTCTTTTTAAGTCTTGTAAAAATTGGCGAGGGGATATATTAGGTCCAGCAGTAATTGTGTACGCGACTTTCTTTGCCTCCTGCAATGACTGAAAAGGAGAAAAATGACGCCTAATTTCTTTTTCAAACTCCAGCCATGTCATATTCTGCTGTTCATTTAATCCCCTTATGATGCTGGCCGTTGGGGCATCTAAAGTTAAATGAAAATATTGTCTGTACTGTTCCTTAGGTATCTGGAGTGCTTTAAAAATGTCATGCACCGCTTCTAAGTGATCCTCAATGCAACATTCACCTCCCTTTTTAAATGGTTTGATCAGGGCTTTAATGGATTTCATTATTTTTATGGGGCTACTTGTTGCAATACATGGAATTGCACTATTTTGTGATTCAATCCTGTTTTCAGGTGTATGATATTGGTGGCCGCCCCCAATGGGAGTATCAAATCCCCCAAGGGCGCTGCAACCAAGTTCAGTCACCGGCCCAGTCACTGGAGCACTAGCTCTTTGGGCAGAGCTAGAATTCACCTCCACTCCATTGAATGTGGTACCCTGCCGCCTCTCCTGGGACCTCGGAATGCACATTTGCTGTTCTAAGTCCTTACACTTTTTAAGGAGTCTGGTTGCTTCATTTTGCAAATAATTATTTTCATCACTCATTTTATTAATCACCTCCTGCATTTCGCACATTTGCATTTGGCATTCATTGAACTCTTTATTTCTCTTGTCTCTTTCTTGGATCATTTTAATCATTTCTTGTTCTGCACTCTGGAGATCACCTTCTTTTTCACAATGTTCTTTTTGTAAAATCTGCATTTCTGAAACAACCTCATCTTTATCCTGCCTAATGTGATCCACTAAGGCTTTTAAGTGTGCCAATTCTTGCTCACTATCTTCAAATTGTTTCTTGCTTTTGGATAACTGAGTATCAAAGTCTCTGCATTTTAATTGCATGTCTTTTTGGCATACATCCAATTCTGCTCTCAACATTTCCTGATTTTTACTTGCCCCCTCTAATTCAGTCTTTAACCTGTTAATTAGCTGAGTATCATTCTCTTGCATTCGCAGGGACTTGTTTAAAATAAACCATATTTTGCCGCATAGCCGTATTAAACAGTCTTTCTCTGCACTTTTATCGGCTGCATTCAATAATCTTGTAAGGCAGACCTGAATTATGCTGCCTTCTGCAAAAATATTGTCTAGTTTTTCTTTCTGAACCTCACCCTGAATGCGGTTACTCCATTCTAACGTGCTATTCGAAGACCAATTCCCATGTGCAAATAACTTTGCCTCTAAATATTGCACTAGATCTGAGAATGTGGTTTCCCTTTGTGACATTCTGAAATTCGTTTTTAGTGGCACACTGTTATTATAAAATGGGTTCCCTTTAATGTGCAAATGGCAGTGTGAGACACGCTTGCCACGCCCAGTAGGTACTCTATGATCACTTTCCCGGCCTGCAACGCACCATAAATATGTAGGGTATTTTGTGGAGATTTGGGGCCTGACGGTATTTTCTTACCGCCGAAATATAACTTAGAAACAATCACTCCTTGTATTCAGATTGGGCCATGTACAACAATAATACAGTGAACATGCATTATTTCAGCACCCAGGCATGCATATTTGGTATGCGTGGGTGGTAGGCGTGGTTGGTGGTATTTTGGTGAGCATAATTCCCTTGTTTTATTTGTGGCCCCAATGTCCAGAATCCCTTATCTTTGCTTAGATTTTTCGTGTAATCACTAGAGAGACCTCAGACCTACATTTTAGGAATACCACATTTTTCAGTGTTAGTGTTAGTGTGCCACCATGGGCGATCTCACTGACTTATTTACGACAGAGAGCTATATAATATGGTAATCTTGTGGTAATTTCCACTACCTTATATACGGTAGGGAGCTATGTTCAGAGAGTCACTCTTCCCGTTGGCTCATGTACCTCCAACGAGCTATGCTACAGTCACTCACAACTGTTCATACTGAATCTGACATGCACACATCTGTCTTAAAATGACCATTGCACTGTTTAAAATCTCCCCACATCATCAGCATTGTAATGGTAAATAGTAAATACACCACCCGTCTGTTTTCAAATATTTTTCTGTATTATAAAAGTTGCAATTAAACACGATCTCATTCTTTACAGAAATAAATAAAATGGTACAGTAAAAGCATTGTCTATGACACACTGCAAAGAGAGTGGCGGTGAACAGAACTCAAATTGCAACATTAGCATTTGATTAAGGCATGCACAGGAATCCTACACTGACTGCATATTATCGTACACACTCAGCTCCCACACTTCTGTAATTACCTTATCTTTTTAGTTGTTCTCTTTGGCTGTTCTCTTTCTGAATGTGGCTCCCTTGAAGATTAACTCCAGTAAAAAGGAACGCTTGCCTTCTCAAACCGGGGTCATTGCCTGGAATTCTCAGCTTTTGCAGATAGGAATGCCTCAGCCAGGGGAAAGGTCCTTCTTTCAGCTCTCCCCAATCTTGACTGCCTTCTCCTTTTTCAAAAAGCCCCCAGCAAAAGCCTGATCACTCCCTCTAGCATGATACTTGCTATGACGCTGCTCCAATCAGAATTAATCACGCCATCTCCTCCTTCTCTACACAATGGCTCATTTTTATAGTAATACTTTGTAACCAACTGATTTCCTTTTCTTTCGAGCCCATTTGCTTCCTGTAGTTATGTGGACAGGGCAGCAGAGAGAACAGAAAAAAAAATAGATGTGCGTTTAAAAGTTCACTTTCAGAATAGGCCTAATTCTGCAGTGGAGACACATTTTTTATTAGTGGATTATGTTTCATTAGTCAGGTCAGTTGTCAGTAAGGTTAGTTATTATTTTCAAATGTGTCTCTCGCACCATAGGCATTTCAGGTGAAAAATAGTGTGCATTTTTGAATGTGCACGTGTACTTTTAACTGTAAAAATAGATTTGCATCTTATATGTTAAAATCGTTTTTGACTGAATGGCCTGTTTTTCCTTGTTAATCTGGTAACACATATAGCAATGCACCGCACCCTTGTGGTGGTGCTGCAAAAAAGAATTGCTACCTGTGCAGTAGTGCTGTACTCTGTGCTGTTTGCTACCTGTGCAGTAGTGCTGTACTCTGTGCTGTTTGCTACCTGTGCAGTAGTGCTGTACTCTGTGCTGTAACACGCCAAATATCCTTACAGTCCTTTTAAGGACTGTGAGTCCTGTGCTTTGCTGGAGGTGAGGGATGAGGCCTGATCCCAACTTGAAATTATAATTCTCCTCCACAAGCTTGGAATTTAATTCTAGCACAAACAGCGTTTGTAGTAGCATTGACCATCCAGTAACATAGAGGGTATGCCTGCAGCAGACTGCAGTGATCTGCATCTTATCTACAAGTCACTGGTACCGCCACCCGAAAGCTAGCTCCGTATTTTTAATATAAGTAAGAACATGTTGCAAAGATCTGTTTTAACATGGAAGCCAGAGGTTTAAATTCCAATAATATAGCTTGGCATGTTAACACACCTGCTTTGGAACTCCGTGTGCAACCAGAGGGTGTAACTCCCTAAGAGACTGGGAGAGATAGAGATGGAAGGACACAGAGGGAGGGACAGATGGATGGGCAGAGGAGGAGAAAGGAAACAGACAGGAAGGAAGGCAGGTAAGGGAGATAGGGAGATAAAGAGGAAAGGGGATGCAGAATTGTTGACTGTAGAGGAGGAAGGGGACGTGGGACAGGATAACAGGAAGTCAGAGCAGGTAAGTGGGTTTGGGAAGAGAGGTGAGTCTGGAAGAACAAATGAGGGAGGTATGGGGAGTGACATGTGATGAGAGAGAGAGAAGGGGGGACTTTGAGGCATTTAAGTGAGACAGATGCAAGGAGGAAAGTGAAGACGAGGAAAACTATTGCCTTTAAATAAAAATAAAAATGGTACTTTGCAGACACCTGAACAAGAGCCTGAGTGGTGAATCCCATTTAATCGTGGCATTAATAATAAAAGGGGTGCAGCTTTTATTCGACATATATGCATTAATTGAGCAATAAAGCAGTACAACCACAGAGCAAAAGATAAGCCAGATCAATAGTGTGACAACATCAGTTTACCGATCTTTCCTTCCCATGTCATGTCACCATTTTATTCCCTCCTCTTCCCCGTTACCTTTGACCCCCCCAGTCAACGTACATCCAGTCTTCCTGACCACCACCCCAGGATAAAACCAGTCCTATGCAGTATAAGCACACAAACTGTGACTTCTTGGCATGGCTGGGGAGAATCGAGGATGACACCTCCCGTCCTCTGCGAGGGCTGAGCAATGGGGTCATAAGCCCTTATTCCATATCAGCTTCAGTGCACTCCACAATGCCTCCCTGAACACTGTGGCTAGTCCCAGTAGGCCCCAGGGGAAGGGCATAGGGGCCTGGCATCTTTTAATGTAAGGCAGATATGCTCCTCCCCAGATTGCTGCAGCATAGAGTGGGGCATTTTGCAGCCTAAAGAATGTCATTGTAAAGCACACAATGATATTCTTTGCTGCCTTTTTGCAACACACTTGAATTGCATGGAGTGTGGCAGGTAGAGCAAGCATGTGAGAGAGAGACAGGGTGAAACAGCAATTGGAATTGTAACCAACCTTCTTAGAGTAACATACAGGGTTGGACTAGGCCGTAAAATTGCCTTGGGCACCAATGAACAAGTGGCCCACCGTTGCAAATGGCTATTCATTCCTTTTGTGAGACTGTTTAAATAGTGCCGAAGGGGGAGTTTGTTGATAAAATGTGATGCAAATTGTGCTTTTTAAACAATATTTATTCAGCAACACTGGTCAAAACTACTAGCCCCAGAGTGAATTAACTCACCAAACTGGCCCACATTGGTCAAATAAGTGGGCCACATTGACCAAAAAAACTGGTCGACACCAGCATTTTGCGTTTTTGGTTTAGCCATGGGCCTATTGCCCTATAGGCCAGTACAAGTCTGATACCGGGAGGATAGCTCAGCAGCACTGTGCGCGCCTTGGAAGCAAGACGTCGATCCCCGGGTCCGCGCTTAGAAACCTCTGGGTGTTTAAGTGTGTTATAAATACGCAACTAAGACAAACACACAGATTTGCAAACAGCATCTGCAACTTTGAATGGTGAGTATGAAAGGTCTCTATTATCGTATATGGAGCAACCCTAGTCTATTAAACCATGAGTGAGGCTTTTTTGGACTAGAATGCACTGTAAACCAAATCAATTCTGGGGTCACCTGATTTGCAGAGAAGGCGCATTGAGATTGAATGATTTTATCATGTCCACACACTTAAAGTGGCCGAATTTGAGACAAGTCTTAAATGTAGCTACTTGATCAAGTATCTACACAGTTTAAGTTGGTACAAATATGTGTTAATGTTTTATTTGAAAACCTTAAATAATACGCAATTTTGTACAGGTGTTTTAAAAGTGCACAAGTCGCATGATAAACAAACTTGACAATGTTTATTACAAAGTACATGGGCTTCATTTTGTTTTTCTAAATTGCATGCAGGAGACCACTTCTAATGTATACAGATTACTCCCAAAAGTGGTAATATGCAAAACTAGAAACCTGCCATGTTTGGCTCCCTCTTGGCCTATGGGATGGACTGGCTCACACACAGTTGCATTTAGGTGTTTGTAACAAGATTAATGAGAACTGACATGCAGCTTTTGAAAAAAATGCACAAAGAACACTTCCATGGAGTATGTGACTAGAAACTCATGAGTGAGTGGTTAGATAGTAAACAGAAGGGTGGATCCAGCAGTTGACTTTGCATCCTACTGAAACATGACAAAGTCAATGGAGAACAGTAATACATTTGTTACACTTCAGACCCACACTTACCAAATAGCTATCCCTTACTAAAAACCCCAGACTCACATTTACCAAGTAGCTATCCCTTAGTGAACAGCCCCACACTCAGACTTAGCAAATAGCCATCCCTTACTAAATACTGTGAAGGCATCATCAGTCAGACATAGACGGCAGGTCCACGTTTTCTTAACAAAACCTTTATTCAACTGAAAAGGCAGGTTGGATGAATGCCTAACTTGCCCTATGCTAAAGTGGGATTTCCCTACCTAAAGAAAACTAAGGATACTCTATATCAGGAAGTACAAAGTAAAACATCTGTCCCTGTCCAACACCTACAGTATCCATCACAACTAACTGTATACAATGTGTAGGGATGTCAGCATCAAACAAAAGGAATAGCATTCAAAGTAAAGTTCCAAGCTTTTTGTAGCTCTCTTGCTTGTAATCAGCTCCCCTTCCCTAAGTTCAAGGTAACTCATCAAATGCAGGGGTTTCCTTCCCGAGTTCAAGAAAGTTCATCAAATGCCCCAAGAGTTCAACACTTTTTTCCAGTATCACAACACAAGATTCTTTATGGATGCTTTCAATTACTTTTCCATTCAAGCCATCCGGTCTAGGCGCAGTTGTCAGACCACATGGTCCACCTATTACAAGTCACGCAACCGGTACCCTTTCTAGACTGCCATTCCTGTAGCACCAGTCCAGTGCTGCTCCTCAGCAGCAAGGTTTGCCTCAGACATGTGTCACACTCTCCTGACACAATGGTGTGGCTCGGTTAGCTACCTTGCAGGGGTTACAACTCCTTAGATTTCCATGGCTCTTGTCAATTATTGTTTACACAGTTCTTTGCAGCAGTGTTGGATTGCTTATATCCTGAGTTCAACTCCTTGTGCTCTCTTGGTTTTGCTAACACTTGTTTTCAGTTAATGCAGTTCCTTATATTCACATGATTCAAAACCCTCCTTTCAGTAAAGTTCAGAATTCCATCTTTCATCCCTTTCAATATGCCATGGTGTATTCAAAATGTACGTTTACTTGTTTTTCAAAATTGCATTTTATCTTGCTTTGAATTAATTCAGTATTCAAACGGTATTGTGCCTTGCTTTCAATTCGCTCAGTATTCAAAATGAGCTTTAACTTGCCTGTCTTTGCCTATGATGTGGTAAGCACTGCTGGGACTCATCGCATCTTTTTCCCAGGAAGTAAACCCATGATGGCCACTACATTGTCCAACCCGAGGAGGCCTGCAAACATGGCCACCATGGAGACCGAAGCTCCACACAGCCCTCTACTGTGCCCAGGAGGGCCTTCCGTAATGCCGCGAATCTGATTGGTGCCTGGAAGCACCAAATCAGCTAGCCCCACTGAGCCGGGAGGCGAAGCCGGCATGACTCAAAGGCTAGTTTTGCCTGTCTTTGCCTATGAGGTGGTAAGCACTGCTGGGACTCATCCCATCCTTGTCCCAGCAAGTGCATCCACAATGGCCACTACTTTGTCCAACCCGAGTAGGCCTGCAAACATGGCCGCCATGGAGACCTACGCTCCACCCTCACAGCCCTCTACAGTGTCAAGGAGGGCCTGTCGTAAAGCAGCGATCCGATTGGTGAGTGGAAGCACCCTATCAGCTGGCCCCACCGAGCCGGGATGCAATTCCGGCCCAATTCAAGTCTAGTTTTGCCTGTCTTTGCTGTCTTCCCTGTATGCTGATCTGACAGGTAAGAAGTGCTCCAGTCCTGCAGATACTCCAGAACGCACAGCAGTATTTCCCTAATGCCTTCTCTTTCCCACTTAAACTCAACCCTTCAAATTCGTCCTTGCGAGGCTCGCTGTCGTTCTGTGAATCCTCCTATGCTGCACTTGATCACCTACATTTCTGTAACGACCATCTCCGACCCTTTATGTGTGCTGCTTCCGATCTGTACATACTTCAACAACTGAATTCTGCCCCGGCACGTAGCTGTGTGCTGCATCTGAACTTAATTTATTGCAACAATGATTATGACCACTATGTTACTGACCACCTGGCCTTGCACATTTGTTGATGGTACTAATGTTGAATGCATACATCTGCTCATTCCCTGCTCTCATTTCTGCCGCTTTCCTGTGCTTTGCAAAAAAGTGGAATCTACCCATGTGTCCAAACCTGTTCATCGAGCACCTCTGCTGCTATGTTGCGGACCACAAGGTTGACCTTGCCAATCTGTATGCATGCCTGATGTAGCCCCCCGTAACATGAGCTGGGGATTTGCCAACCTGCATACTTGCACCTACTCTGTCCTATTAATGTATGCATGTGTGATGTAGCCCCCCCCCCTAACATGAGGTGAGGCTTTTCCAATCTGTATACTTGCACCTACTCTGTCCTATTGATGTATGCATGTGTGATTTAGCCACCCCCCCTAACATGAGGTGAGACTTTTCCAATCTGTATACTTGCACCTACTCTGTCCTATTGATGTATGCATGTTTGATTTAGTCCCCGTAACATGAGGTGAGGCTTTTCCAATCTGTATACTTGCACCTACTCTGTCCTATTGATGTATGCATGTTTGATTTAGTCCCTGTAACATGAGGTGAGGCTTTTCCAATCTGTATACTTGCACCTACTCTGTCCTATTGATGTATGCATGTCTGATGTAGCCCCCCCTAACATGAGGTGAGGCTTTGCCAATCTGTATACTTGCACCTACTCTGTCCTATTGATGTATGCATGTCTGATGTAGCCCGCCCTAACATGAGGTGCGGCTTTGCCAATCTGTATACTTGCACCTACTCTGTCCTATTGATGTATGAATGTCTGATGTAGCCCCCATATCATGAGGTGAGGCTTTGCCACTCTGTAAACTTGCACCTACTCTGTCCTATTGATGTATGAATGTCTGATGTAGCCCCCTGTAAAATGAGGTGAGGAATGTCAAGATTATGCATCTACCAACCACCACTACACTGTAATCCTAATGAGCATCCTTGTACCTATGAATGGTAACAACTGTAACTAGCGCCTAGATGCCTCAGGGCATTGTGCGCTTAAATAAATGCCAACATAAATAAATAACTTCATTCAGCATCACCGCCTGGCAGCCCAGTATTCTCCCTCTCTCTGGTTTCACTCACTGGTTGGTTTTACGGCTCCTCGCAAGTCCTTGTATCGCCGTGGGTACCTGGTTCTCCATGCGGTTGTTCGTGTCTTCTCCCGGTGGCTTCCCTGTGGCTCATGCACACCCAGCAATCCTTCAACAACAAAGCATGATACTTCGGGATGCTCACTTCAGTCCGTCCGGCCTCCTTCTCATGGCTTGCCACGGCCTCCAGCTTCTTCTGCCGCTTCCTGCTGCATAAACTCTGCACTGCTTCCCGGGCCTTCATCGCTCCTTCAGCCATGCCGCCTCACCTCATGCAGCTATCCACCCTCCCACAGCTGATTGTGCTACAGCCGATGACGCCATTTCTGCTGGGCTTCCCCTTTTTTAAGTTCCTGCCTTCAATGCTATTACACAAAAGACTAAACAGTCCCTTGTTGCTCTTGTTGTATTTCTCCTTGTCCCAGTACTTGGCTGGAGCTGATGTTAGTTCATTCTCAGAAAATGAGGATGTGCTGGTCGGGTAGTCCTCTTCTTCATCCCAGTATCAGATTGATGCCATTTGAGGGATATTATAGGGGAGTCATAATAAAATGGCTGGCAAAAACCTATTAAGGTTTGTGGGATGGATGGTTTGTGTTGAAAGGGAAATGGGGAATACCATGTCTTGCCTGAGGATGCCCTTGCCCCACTGCTTAGGTCTCCTCCACCAAGGTGATCCTCCCTCGCATGTTAATCCCCAGGATCAGGATCCAAAAGCGATGGCCTTTCCCTGGCCACCTGAGAAGGGGAAACCGGGAGAGAAGAAGTGAGGATGCCCTCAGGTCCTTCACATACCCTTCCCCTATGTGGGTTAGACCTCACTGTTTCACAAGGAAATCGGGAGAGAGAAAGTTAACATTCCCTTGGTCTCAACCCATCCTGTGTTCCACTGTGAAACAGTTGGGCTGGAGGTCTAAAATCGTACGCATAACCCTTGAGTTGGATCAGTTCCTATGACTTATCTAAACTAAAGGGGGATGATCAGTAATCAATCTGAATTTGTGCCCCAATAAGTAATACTTCAGATGTGATATGGCCCACTTAATGGCCAGGGCCTCTAGCTCAATGACTGAGTAGTTCTTTTCTCAGGGGAATAACTTCCTACTAATGTAGAGTATGGGGTGTTCTATTCCATCATGATGTTGTGAGAGAACCAGTCGTAATCCTATCAAAGAGGCATCCGTTTGAAGTCTGCTACTTTCGAAATAGGGCTCTGGCAAGGGGTTTATTTGAGGGTGTTATGACAAAGTTGATCTTTCTCATCCCACTTGATCTTTTGGGGATCCTCATTTTTCAATTTAACTGCAAGTTTGGCCATCTTGCGTGAAACCTTTGGGATGAATCAGTGATAATAACCGATCAAGCCTAAAAAGGCTCTGAGGTCTTTCTTTGTTCGTGGTGGGGGGATGTCCAAAACTGGCTTAACCTTTTCATGTTATGGTTGTACAGACCTATTACCCACAAATAATTCTATATACTGAACTGCTGACTCAGCCTATTTAAATGTTTGGGATTCGCTGTTAAGCCTGCCTTTCTCAGTGTTCTCATGACTGTGTAGAGATGATAGATGTGATCTTCCCAAGTCTTGATATGTATAACAATATCATCTATATATGCTCCATAGAAATCAGCACACAGTTGTAATATTTTGTCCATCAACCATTGGAATGTGGCGGGGGCTCCATGTAGCCTGAACAGGAAGACTTTGAACTGGAAAAGACCCATGGGTGTTGTAAAGACAATTTTTTTCTTGTCAGCACCATATAACGGAAACTGCCAATAAGTCCTCAATGTGAGGCATCAGGTATGCATCAAAAGCCAAGATGGAGTTCACTTTTCAAAAATCAATACAAAACCTACAGCTTCCATTATGTTTTGCACCAACCCAATGGGGGAAGACCAGGGGCTAGTAGATGGTTCAATGATGTTTGCCTCAAGCGATTGTTTGACTTCTTGATGATGGTTGCTTTTCTAGCTTCGGGTAATCTGTAAGGTTTCAAATGTACCACTTTGCTTCCAGGGGTGCGGATATGAGGGAAAATACCCTTCACTCTACCTGGTCCCTCTCTAAATACATCAGGGAACTAACGTATAAGGTAAAAGAGGTCTTGCTTTTGGTTATTACTGAGTTCCGGGGAATCATGACCTTATTAACAGAGTGTTCAGGCAATAGACAGGCTAGAGTAGTGGTGTTAGACTCTGTGGGATTCTCCTTCCATTCTTTCAATAGGTTCACGTGGTATACTTGTGTTTGTAATCATTAGTCAGGTTGGGAAATGTTATAGTTACATGGGCCTGTTTTCTCTAATAAAGATCAACTTATTTTCTGAAGTGGGAAACAGTACTACAACCTGTTGACTTATTGAAAAGTATCTTAAGGCAACCTTTTTATCATATGAGGTTTACTGCTGTTCTTGGGCTTTGGCCATGTGGGTTTGAACTAAGGTCCTGACTACCTGCATTTGTTCTTTCAGTCGGTTGGCAGTTTGGGAAAGTGGAATTGGGGCATCTTCCCTTTCCTCCCAGGTTTCCCTTAACATATCTAAGATGTCGCGAAACTCCCGCCCATAAAGTAACTTAAACTGGGAGAATCCTGTAGAAGCCTGGGGAGGCTTTCTTACTGCAAAGACAACCCAAGGTATCATTTGATCCCAATTTCTGACATCCTGTTCTACCAGTTTGCATAATTTGGCTTTTAGGTTTTTGTTAAATCTTTCTACAAGGCCATCTGTTTGTGGGTGATAGACTGAGATATGACATCATACAATATGATAAGTCATTTATAATGCACCCGTACACAAGTGTTTCTTGGCATGACAAGACAAGGGTGGGAAGACAGAGGGAGGACAATACAAACGATCTTACTAGGCATTGTGACCTTCAGATTGTGCAAGTGCAACAGCGCCAAAGTGCAGGGGGGAGGGAGAGGGGAAGTGAGATCAGGGCATCAATGCACTGAGTAAATGCATCCAGGGCAGGGCAGCTCTGGGTAAGTGCAGGGAGGCAAGGGACTATAGAGGTTACAGTTACAGACCTTAAGAGTGCATTGGACTGAAGGCAATGCAGGGGAGACTGATCATGGAGGAGCCTGGTCCCCAATTATGCTCAGTGGGTAAGCAGGCAATCAGTCGATGCGGCATACAGGTAAGTCAGCAAGGGAGGGAGAGAGAGAAATCAGAGGAGAATAAGAAGGTCTTGAGCTGCTTCCAGAACCTCAGGTGGTCTGGCTCAAGTTTTAGAGGGGCAGGGAGTCGATTCCAGAGGGAGGCACCTGCAGAAGTGAGAGATCTACCCCCCACTCTCTGCCTAGCGAAGCGTCTGACCCTCAAGGAGTTGGAGGTAGTTGAGCGAAGGGATCGAGAAGGAAGGTATTTTGGAAGAGAGAGTTGGATGTAGTGAGGGCCCTGGCCCCAGAAAGCCATGTGGATGATGCAGATGGTCATGCATTTGATCCTTATAGCCACAGGGAGCCAGTGGAGAGATTTCAGTGCAGGAAGGATGCAGTCCCTGGGCTTAAGGCCAAGGATACATCTTGAAGTCCTGTTCTGGATTAGTTACAGGGGGCGGAGAGTAGTGGAAGGCAGATTGAGAAAGATGCTTTTCAGTAGTCCAGCCCAGAGAGAACCAGTGAGCTTCTGGGGGAAAGT
Source organism: Ambystoma mexicanum (assembly GCF_040938575.1). Classification (NCBI taxonomy): domain Eukaryota; kingdom Metazoa; phylum Chordata; class Amphibia; order Caudata; family Ambystomatidae; genus Ambystoma; species Ambystoma mexicanum. Next base: position 157,957,905 of record NC_090937.1, read on the forward strand.
GAGAGCAGGAAGAATACCTCTGAGGATGTACGGCTGGTATAGGGACTTCTTAGCAAGGTCTGAGATGTGAGGAGAGAAGTAAAGAGTGGAGTTGAAGATGACACCAAGGTTTTTTGCTTCACAGGAAGGTGAAGGAAGAGGGCCCCAGGAGGGCAGCCAGAGTGAGAGGGGGGAAGTGGGAGCAGGGGTCCCAAAGAGAAGGTTCTCCCTCTTACTGCCATAAAGGCAGAGATGGAGGCACACCAATCCTGAATCATGAAAAGACATTCAGGAATCAGCGAGAGAGAAGTGGCGGCTGAGGGGAGCCTGAAAAAGAGCTGGGTGTCATCCACATAACACTGAAAGTTAGAGAAAGTAGAGATCAGATGGACCAAAGAGGCCAAGTAGACATTAAATAGCCAGTGAGAGAGGTTAGAGCCCTGGGGGACACCACATCTGGAGAGGGAGGTGGTGGAGCGAATGGACCCAAGTTGGACCTGGGAGGGCCAGTCCAAGAGGCAGAAGGTCAACCACTACAAAGCCTGATCCATGATGCCCAGATTGTCAAGGAGTTGATTGATCAGGATGGTGTGATTGGCCATGTCAAAGGCAGAGGAAAGGTCAAGGAGGAAGAGGACAGAAGGTCAAAATTAGAGAGTCCTTACACTGCCATGGGTACCTGGTTCTCCGTGCAGTCGCTAGCGTCTTCTCCAACATCTTCCCTGTGACTGGTGCACATCCATCAGCAATGTTATTTCCCTGGCCACCTGAGCAGTGGATACCAATGGAGAAGAAGTGAGGATGCCCTCTGGTTCCTCACAATACCCAGACTCACATTTACCAAGAAACCATCACTCACTAAATACCCTGACCCATACTTACCAAGTAGCCATTCCTTACTAAATACATCAGACTCAAACTTACCAAATAGCCATCACTTACTATATACCCGAGCCTCAATCTTACCAAGTAGACATCCCTTACTAAATACCCCAGATGGACACTTGCCAATAAGCCATCCCTCACCAAATACCCAGGCCCACACTTTCCAAGTAGCCATCCCTTCATAAATACCCCAGACTCACCCTTACCAAGTAGTCATCCCTTGCTAAATACCCAGACCCACACTTAGCAAGTAGCCATTCCTTACTGAATAATCCCAGCTCACAGTTAGCAAGTAGCCATCCTTTCGAGGTACCCAGACCCACAATTACTAAGAAGCCATCACTTACTAAATACCCTGACCCATACTAATCAAGTAGCCATCCCTTACTAAATATCCCAGACTCACACTTACAAAGTAGCCATCCCTTATTAAATACCCCAGACTCAAACTTACCAAGTAGCCATCACTTACTATATACCCCAGCCTCAAACTTATCAAGTAGACATCCCTTACCAAATACTCCAGACTCACACTTACCAAGTAGCCACCCCTTACAAAATACTGTGACCCACACTTACCAAGTAGCCATTCCTTACTGAATTACCCCAGACTCACACTTACCAAGAAACCATCCCTTACTGAATACCCAGACCCAAACCTACCAAGTAGCCATCACTTACTAAATGGCCAGAGTCCCACTTACCAAGAAGCTATCTGTTACTAATTACGGTTTGGGTTGATTTGGTCAAAAACATTTCCTCATAGGAGATTTTGTTTAATTATGTTTTCGTCAGGTGCCTTTTGCCACATATATATGCAGGGGAAACCCCCCCACAGATCCACCCTTACATCACCTACCTTAATTATTCCCCACATATATATTAGGCAAAATAAATTGCAAAAAATACAACAAATTCTCCTGCAAGGAAATGTAATGCACAGTAATCTACCAACACCCTAAATTTCCCAGACTCACACTTACTAAGACACCATTCCTTACTGAATACACTACCAACACTTACCAAGTAACCATCCCTTACTAAATACCCCAGACTCACACTTACCAAGCAGCCACCCCTTACTACATACCACAGATTCAAACTTACTAAGCAGCCAACCCTCACTAAATACCCATACCCACCCTAAAAAGTAGCCAACCCTTACTAAATACCCAGACTCGCACTTACCAACTAGCCATCCCTTATTAAATACCCCAGACTCAAATTTATCAAGTAACCATCCCTTAATATATTCCCAGACCCGCACTTACCAAGTAGCTATCCATTACTTGATACCCCAGGCTCACACTTACCAAGTTGCCTTCCCTCATTAAATACACAGACCCACACTTACCATGTAGTCATCCCTTACCAAATACATCCCAGAATCACACTTTCTAAATGGCCACCCTTTACTAAATATCCCCGACTCACACTTATCAAGTAGCACCCTTTACTAAATACCCCAGACCCACACCTACCATGTAGTCATCCGTTACTACATAAACCCCAGAATCAAACTTTCCTAGTAGCTACCCCTTACTAAATACCGCAAACTCATACTTACCAAGAAGCCATCTCTTACTAAATACCGTTTGGGATGATTTGGTTGAAAACATTTCCTTGTAAGAGATTTTGTCGAATTTCTTTTTAGCCAGCTGCATTTTGTTGCATATATATGCAGAGGGAGACAACCCAAAGCCTCTCCTAGACCACCTACCTTAATTATTCCCCTAAACCTACCCCCAGATATATATTTGGCAAAATGCATTGCAAAAAAAGCTACAAATTCTCCTGTGAGGAAATGTAATGTGCAGTAATCTACCAACACCCTAAATAGCCCAGGCTCACACTTACCAAGTAGCCATCTCTTACTGAATAACCCTAGAATCACACTTATCTAGTCACCATCCCTTACAGAATACCCAGAACCACACTTACCAAGTAACTATCCCTTACTAAATACCCAGACCCACTTACCCACTAGCCATCCCTTAATAAATACCCCAGACTGACACCAAGTAGCCATCTCTTACTAAACACCCCAGATGCACACTTACCAAGTAGCCATTCCTTATTAAATAACCAGACCCACACTTACCAGGTAGCCATCCCTTACTAAATACCCAGACTAACACTTACCAAGAAGTAATCCCTTACTAAATAACCAGACCCACTTTTACCAACTAGGAATCGCTTACCAAATAACCCAGGCACTCCCTTACCAAGTAACCATCACTTACCAAATACACCAGACTCAAATTGACCAAGTAGCCAGCCCTTACTAAATTCCCAGACCCAAACATATACATTTACTATCCCTTACTTAATACCCCAAACTCAAACTTAACAAGTAGCCATCCATCATTAAATACCCAGACCCACACTTACCATGTAGTCATCACATACTAAATAAACCCCTGAATCACACTTTCTAAATAGCCACCCCTTACTAAATACCCCAGAATCACACTTAGCAAGTAGCCATCCCTTACTAAATGCTGCAGATGCACACTTACCAAGTAGCCATCCCTTACTAAGTACCCAGACCCACACTTACCAAGTAGCCATTCCTTACTAAACACCCCAGACTCACACTTGCCAAGTTACTATCTCTTGCAAAATACCCTGACCCACACTAACCAAGTAGCCATCCCTTACTAAGTACACGTACATATCAAGTAGCCATCCCTTACTAAACTCCTCAGATTCACAATAGCCAAGTAGCCACACTTACTAAATACCCTGACCTACACTTCCCAAGTAGTCATCCCTTATTAAATTCCCAGACCCACACTTACAAAGTAGCCATCCCTTACCAAATGCCCCAGACTCACACTTACCAAGTAGCCACACCTCACTAATTAACCAGACCCACATTTACCAAGTAGCCATCCCTTACTAAATACCCTGACAAACACTTACCAAGTAGCCATCTCTTACTAAATACACCGGACTCACCCTTACCAAGAAGCCATCCCTTACTAACTATCCAGACTCACACTTACCAAGTAGCCATCCTTTAATTAATTATGTGACCCACACTTACCAAGTAGTCATCCCTTATTAAACACCCCAGACTCACACTTATCAAGTAGCCATCCTGTACCAAATACACAGGCCCACAGTTACCAAGTAGCCATCCCTTACTAAATAACACAGCCCCACACCTGCCAAGTAGCCACTCCTTACAAACTACCCCAGACCCACACTTACCAAGTAGGCATCCCTTGCTAAATTCACAGGCCCACACTTACCAAGTATCCATCCCTTACTAAATATCCTGACCCATACTTACCAAGTATCCATCCCTTACTAAATACACCAGACTCTCACTTACCAAGTAACCATCCCTTACCAAATACACCAGACTCAAATTTACCAAGTAGCCACCCCTTACTAAATTCCCAGACCCAAACATATCAATTTACTATCCCTTACTTAATACCCCAGACTCAAACTTAACAAGTAGCCTTCCCCCATTAAATACCCAGACCCACACTTACCATGTAGTTATCCCATACTAAATAAACCCCAGAATCACACTTTCTAAATAGCCACCCTTTACTAAATACCCCAGAATCACACTTAGCAAGTAGCCATCTCTTACTAAATACTGCAGACCCACACTTACCAAGTAGCCATCCCTTACTAAATACCCAGACCCACACTTACCAAGTAGCCATTCCTTACTAAACACCCCAGACTCACACTTGCCAAGTAACTATCTCTTGCTAAATACCCTGACCCACACTAACCAAGTAGCCATCCCTTACTAGGTACACACACTTATCAAGTAGCCATCCCTTACTAAACTCCTCAGATTCACACTAGCCAAGTAACCAGGCTTACTAAATACCCTGACCCACACTAGCCAAGTAGTCATCCCTTATTAAATTCCCAGATCCATACTTACAAAGTAGCAATCCCTTACCAAATGCCCCAGACTCACACTTACCAAGTAGCCACACCTCACTAATTACCCGGACCCACATTTACCAAGTAGCCATCCCTACTAAATATCCCAGACTGACACTTGCCAAGTAGCCACCCCTTACCAAATACCCTGACAAACACCAAGTAGCCATCTCTTACTAAATACACCAGACTCACCCTTACCAAGAAGCCATCCCTTAATAACTACCCAGAATCACACTTACCAAGTAGCCATCCTTTAGTTAATTATGTGACCCACACTCACCAAGTAGCCATCCCTTATTAAATACCCCAGACTCACACTTACCAAGTAGCCATCCTGTACTAAATACACAGGCCCACACTTACCAAGTAGCCATCCCTTACTAAACAACACAGCCTCACACCTGCCAAATAGCCACTCCTTATAAACTACCCCAGACCCACACTTACCAAGTAGGCAACCCTTGCTAAATTCACAGACCCATACTTACCAAGTATCAATCCCTTACTAAATATCCTGACGCATACTTAGCAAGTATCCATCCCTTACTAAATACACCAGATTCACACTTACCAAGTATTCTTAGCTAAGTACAAGTTACTGGCCCAGGCAGTGTTTCAAGGACTATGAACATTTGCAGGACTTCCACAGAGAAAAGGCGGTAACTATAAGCAATAGCGCACACTCACAGTGCGCTCAGGCCCACAGTAAAACCCTCACCACTCATAGCTAAAGCTTGCCAGAGCAGGGAAGGGAGCAGAGGACCCTCTAAGAAAGCTCCCAGTCCCAACGAGCAGGGCACACCGGCAAAGGAGCAGATCCCCATTGCCTTGCGAACCACTAACAGAATTCAAAGACAGTGCCAACCCTTACACCTATAGTTAAAGCCTTGCAAATTCCCAATAGAGTAATTATGCGAAGCCCAGAGTTATCCTATCCCAATAAAAACCTAATTGCTAGAATAGCAAAGCGAGTGACTTGACTACAGACAATAACCAATCCGATCTCTGAGTTAAACTTCAAACGGGGAATAACGTATGGGAAGGAAAGGGGGTGGTATAGAGCCTCTCACTGAAGTAAAAAAAAACATTGAGGAACGCCCTGATGAGGGTAGAATTCTGAAGGTGAGAATCTTAGAGGTGATAGCTCCAGTTTACAATAGTGCTGATGATCGAAGGTGAAACACTTAGACAGCAGGAAGGCTGTCCACCATTGCAACATCTGGAGAAGGCTTCAGATCAATAAGCTGATAAGTACCTTGTTGTGAATCCTGAAACCAGTGTCTGAGAAGAGGTATGTTGGGAATCATGAAACCCATGTTATGGAAGGAGACTTGTGAATCCTGAGACCAAGGTCCAGGAGAGCCATGTTGGAAATCCAGAGAGCACCAAGGCAAAATACTGTTTTTCTGCTTTGGAATAGGCATGGATTCTGAAGAAGGGGTTAGACTTTTTGTGCTATCATCAAGATTAGGAGTGTGACCTATCTGTTGACCCCACTGGTTGGACATCAGTTTGAAGCCTGGGGTTACATGGAAGGAGTGATAACTTATTAGAACAGGTTTTTGACATTTATATTTTCACAGAGTGGAACCTCAGGAGCACTAAAGAAGCATCATTTAATTTAGCCACTTCTGGCATAATCCTATTCAGAGGCCCTTCTTTTATTGTATTATTTCACCTAGCCCCATTTATCGAACCTAACAATGTCTAATTTTGACCTAAATAAAGATATTGTAGGAACCATACTTAGTTTCTTCGTTGTATCATTGCCTCGGGTCAGTACAAAATGACGGTCAAAATATCAGTCAAGGAAGAGGCATACAGATAGTAGTCTCTATTAAGACTACAAAGAACTGAAGATATACAAAATAACAAAACAATATGTAGGTGCATTCATCGAGAGGGAAGGGAAGCCTGTCAGCGACTAAAAGAAAGGGGCACTGCAAACAAATTCCGAGGGCCTCTATAGTCAGATGCAGAAAGACAGGCTGAACAAAAGCACAAAATCAGGGATAATGGGACACGTCATCAAAAGAAAGAATAGGAAAAAGAAGAAACAAATGAAAGAAAAGTAACGCCAGCAGTGAGATTAAAATTTGTAAGGTCAATGTTGGTGGTAAGCTGGTAAATGCCATGATGGATGAGGTGAATAGAGTTAGTTTATCAAATAAACAGCTAAATGACTCTGAAACCATCTGTTGCCAGAAGATATATTAGACCTCAAGTCTGTTTCAATGGTCAACATTATGGACGCGTTGAATGTTCGTTTGGAAGATAAAACATCGCAGGATAATAAATGTCCCGGGTGGAAACATCACAGAGAAGAAGTAGAGGGAAAGGAAAGAATAACTTTCCACACAAACAATTTACTCTGTGTAAAACATTAACTATGATGATAATTGCACAACGTTTTTGCTGACAAAAGCTCTCAGCCTCTGAATCATACATGTCTGTTGTATGCGTTACAAACAACACCCCAATTAAGTGTCATCAAATGAAGGGATACACATTTATTTGAATTTTTGATGAAGTTATCTACGCCTGACCCAGGGTGGCTTTGCATACAGCTTTAATGATAGTACTGATTTTCACATATCCTGGTTCGCCGTGCAGATTGGGTTACGATATCTAGGTTGTTGGTACTAACATGAATGTTATCCATTATAAGGTTAATAACATCACAAACAGTGAACCAAATACACATTTAAAAGGAGTAAATGAGACTACGGTTGCAGTGGGTCAAGGAAAGGAACACATTTATATATAAGTAGCTTAAGAGAAAAACGGACCCCCCCCTCAACTTCTCAAGCATACTAACCTTAACAAGAAAGAGATAACTTCCTTGAATTGGCTACCTTCCATCTTGCAGCTGCTGTGTTTGCAAAGACCCTAACACAGACACCCATTAGATTCATATATGTAATACACAAGGTAAACGTCATTATGGGATAGAAGGCCACCAAAAGACTTCATTTCAGAACAAGCTGTAGCTTATATTTAGGATCTATGGTCACTAGAGAACATTTACTTGGATGGAATTAAAAATTATACACAAACCATCTATAGAGTCCTACTCGGGAATGTCAAAACACTAGCATTCTAGCAGATCTTTCAGGTCAATATTGGTTGGTAATTTATAGGGTCACCTCTGTCACCATTCTTAAATATTGGAATTACCACTGATCGCTTCAAGGAAGGGGGCATAGGTCCCTGTGACTTATTAATGGTCATTGTAAAAGCTAAATGTATAGGTAACGGTCTTCTTTTGAATTTGAAAGGCATATTTGTATCAGATGGAATGAGAGGTATGCGCGGTATAAGAATACTATCTAAGTTCTATGGATTACACAGGCCTCTATGATGTGTGTTTGTAGACACGTAATTGTTAACCTTGTTCCATTGCAGAGCCCCCGTAATAGCATAAGATTGCGTAGTAGCATAATTACAGTACCTACTTTCAGTTTTAGCTCGTGAGGAGGCATTCGTCCTACAGCGTTTTGCCCTTTAGAGACAAAACGTTGAGCCAGTAATTAACTGTTCATTGACACTGTGTCAGTAATCATGTGCAAAATGCGTAGGTACAATGAATCATCGAGTGGTGGGGAGAGAAGGATGATGTTGATGCTGCTGCCAGCTAGCCCACTAGGGGCATCCTCTGAGAGGACCACCTTTCCTGTGAAACACTGCCCTGTCTGTTGACTTTACAGACAGGACTGTGGTTCAGATGAAAGAGCAAAAAATACCACCAGGTATTCGCAAGGCTGCAAATAAATGAGGAACTTGCTTTAGTATCTGAGAACAGAGGAGTTAAATTGAACTGGTCTGGATATGGCACTAACCTGAATCGGCTTACGAGTTGACCTCATAATAAAGGGAAGCTATTAAGCTGGTCACAAAAACACTCTGAGCTTGGTCAAAGATTCCAGAAGGAAGGGGTTTCCAAGTAGCAGAAGAAGAGAGGAGGACTAGGCGCAGCAGTAAGGGAAATTAGTAAGGTTAGTTGGGACCTGTTTCCGGGGCCGGAACAAAGACACACTACCGGCAAACAGAGTGGAGTCTAATATTGCAGCATAGTGCCCAAAGTTCAGTGCACCATGTTGGGCAGGATACTGGCAAAGTTCCACAAATCCTGCATAGCCCAGACCAAAACAAACAAAACCTTTGAGGGAAATCCAGCAGGCAATTTGTAAAACAGAGAGACCCAATCACGATCCTATCCCATATAGAAAGCATACTTAGATGTTCCCCTTGAGCCAATCAATCCCATGTAGGTTTCCTTAGTTTGCCACGTGGGATGACGTCACGTATTACGAGGTTGTGCTAGATAAGTGCGATTTTTTTACGAACTGCATTGAGATTATGCTGTGCGATGTCCATTGATGTCCGTCATACTCCCTGTTTTAGACAATTGATGTTAAAACAGAGTTATTTGCCAAATTCCTGAGTTGGTCTTGTTATTCTACATCCCATCCATAGAAGACATGTTACCTTGAGTAAAACGCCTCCAGGTTCACATGCTTGGATCCTTTCCTTAAGTGTTCTTTGAGGAGCAAAACGTGCTGAGTTGCCTCCCGAGAGGGAACTGTCTCACCCAAGAGAGAAAGGGTGTCTGCTTTAGTATGGATGATGGCAGGCCTATAGGGAAATCAAACAAAGAAAAAAAAGAATGCCAACGAGCCTGCTTGGCGGTCACACATTTCATCGATTTGAGTGCAAGCTGGTTACGATGATCTGTGTAAATGGTCACTGGTCACTGTATGACGGGCTCCCGAGAAATGATGTTGCCACTCAGTAAAAGCATCCCTGATGGCCAACAACTCGCGACGCGTCCGGTATAATTCCATTCAGAGAGGGTCAGTTTGTGGGCGTAATAGGCCACTGGATTGATCCTAGCAGTGCCAGGACACTTCTGTGAGAGAACTGCCACTATAGCGATGCTGGAAGCGTCTGCTTCCACTAGAAATGGTAGCTGAGGATCATGGTGCTGAAAGACCGGACCTGTGGTGAAAGCAAGTTTTAGACACTTGAAAGCATATTGGGCAGCCAAATTCCATCTGAACGGTACTTTAGGACTAGTGAGGCTGGTAAACTCAGTCACTATAGAAGAAAAGGAGTGTACGAATCTTCTGTAGACATTTGCAAAGCTGACAAAGGACTGCAAGGTTATCAAAGAATTAGGAACAGGCCAGTCGAACACTGCTTTTGACTGATTCATCTTAACCCCCTTATCCGTTATGTCATAACCCAAAAACTCAGCTTCGGTTGCGTGGAATACGCATTTATCCGCTTTGGCAAATTATGTTCTCTTAGTATCTGCAAGACAGAACAGATATGTTCTACATGATGTTTATTAGTGTCAGAATATATCAGGATATCATTCAGGTAGATGACTGCATATTGATCTAACATGTCCTGGAAGATATTATTCATAAAATACTGAAAAGTGTTGGGGGCATTACAAAACCCGAATGGCATCACCAAGTACTCATATAAACCATAACGTGTTTTTAATGCAATTTTCCACTCCTCTCCATCCTTCATCTGAACAAGATTGTAGGCACCCCTTAAATCAAGTTCAGCAAAGATCACTGAGGAACCGAGTTGATCCAGGAGGAGCGAGATGAGAGGCAAAGGATACTGGATTTTAATGGTGATGGCATTCAGAGCTCTATATCAATGCAGGCCCTCAAGTCACCTCCTTTTTTAAGCCACAAAGAATAATGGAGAAGCAGCAGGAGATCTGGAAGGACGGATGAATCCGCTAGCCGGTGGCTTGTCCAAATAATCCCATAAAATCTTGTCTTCTTTGACTGTAAGGGAGTATATATGCTCACTAGGGATTTTGGAGCCAGGAACCAGTTCTATCAGGCAATCATAAGGAAGGTGAGGAGGTAACTGTTCAGCTTTACCCTTATCAAATACATCAGAATACTCTTGATACAGATTAGGAATCTTGGTGTCTATATGTCTGGTTATGGCACCGATTGAAGAAATAGACTCAAGTATAGCAACACACAGAGAGTTTGACACTGTAGTGTCAGAATCAAAGCAATGAGCGTGACAATAGTCTGACAAAAAACAAGACATCGGGCCTCATTACAAGTAGGGCAGTAAGGGTTAACTGTCACCGGTAACGAGACCGGTGGCATTAAACCCTTGCCGCCCTACTACGAGTTCCCTTTGCGGGTCCTTCCTTAACGCCTGCTGTTAGCAGGAATTAAGGACGAGACCCGCAAAGGGACTTTAGAGCTAATAACGGTACCATAATTTACGGTACCGTTATTAGCACCTTCCCCATTCCCATTGAGCCCTATGGGGACTCAAATGGGAATGGGGAAGGGCCCTGGTGAATGGGGAATTACCGGTCCCGCCAACCTTGGAATGGACCGGTAATTGCTCCATTCACCAGGGCGGAATCGGAACGAGTTTGGAGGCAGCCATGCCGCAAATAGCGGCGTGGATATCTCCAAACTCGAAATGAGGCCCATCATGTTTTTCCCAATCTATGTGTAGGTAGTGCTCCTGTAACCATGGTATGCCCAATATGACTTTATACTTGGGGCGACTATAAGATCAAGGGATAAGCGTACTTGATGCCTGGAATCAATGGTCACCATGATAGAGGGGGTCTGTTCAGTCACTAGACCAGAAACAAGGACAATTCCATCTACTGCATTGACCACCTAAGGTTGTGCTTTGAGAACGTAATGTCCATGTAGTTCCCAGTCACCCCTGAGTCAATGATGGTTCAGGTTTGTAGAATGGTTTTGTCGGACAAGACAAGAGAGACAGGTAGGCAAACCGGAAACAAAGTGGTCGTGGATAAGGAGCCCAGAGGACAGGTACTCCAATGAGGCACTCCATCTACGGTCGAGCTCTGGAGTTTCCCTGTTTCCGTACTGGTGTTTTGGGCAGTTACGTAGGAAGTGACCTGCTGAGCCACAATACATACATGCATTTGCTTTATGCCTATGTTCATGTTCTTTTTGTGAGTTAGATAATGGACCGTGAATAGCACTGATTTGCATGGGTTCACATTCCGTCATGGTAGTAACAGAGGTTTCTAGTTTATCCGGCGAGGGTTGGGGAAGCATCTTCTTGCCTTTTCTTTTTGCCCTTTGAGCTTCGATTTGAAGGACTAAATAGAGTAATTCAGGGAACTCCACGGGTACCACTGGAACCATGGCAATGATGTCTTTTAATTCATCTGATAGGCCTCTATAATAATCAGCAGCTTTTTTCTCTTCAGACCCTCCTGTTTCTGCAGCTAACTGATTAAACTTGGCAAGATATGAAAGCAAAGGAGTGCCGCCCTGTTTTAGCTCAAGGAATTCCAAATCAGTAGTTTGTGTCTTGTAGCGGGTGTCAAAGACACAGTTTATAGCACTGATAAGGCCTTCGCAATCATGCAACAAATAACTATTAGACTCGAACAACGGATAGGCCCAGACAGCTGCGGTACCACCAAGGTAGGAGAGAATGAAAGCTGCTTTGGTAGTGGCATCCGGAAACGAGTCAGGGCGACACAAGAGATGTAATTTACATTGGTTAATGAAGATGTGATATGTTTTTGGATCACCTTGGAACTTTTCAGGAGGTGCCAGTAGCAACTGCATGGACATCAAGACTGGAACCGGATTCTTCGGAGGAATAGGATAGACAGGTGGATAGACAGGGGGATGGATGTGCTGAATCATGCAATGTATCCATTCTACGATGGATATCAGACTGAGCAGTGGTCATATTGGTACATAAGCCTGCTACTAACTGCATTAGGCTGGTCAAGGAATGCCAGCCATATCCATTGGTTAGGCTTCTGATTCTGTCAGTACTCATGTGCAATATGCATGGGTACAGTGAATCATCGAGTGGTGAGGAGAGAAGGATGCTGTTGATACTGCTGCCAGTTAGCCCATTAGGGGCCACCTCTGAGAGGGTGACCTTTTCTGTGAAACACTTCCCTGTCCGTTAACTTTACAGACTGGACTGTGGTTCAGATGAAAGAGCAAAACATACCACCAGGTATACGCCAGGCTGCAAATAAATGAGGAACTTGTTTTAGTATCTGAGTACTTATGACACTAACATGAATCGCGTTACGATTCATGTTAGAACGAGGACACACTAATGGCAAACAGAATGCACTCTAATATTGCAGCATAGCGTCCAAAGTTCACTGCACCATGTTGAGCAAGATACTGGCAAAGTTCCACAAATCCTGCGTAGCCCAGACCAAAACAACCAAACCTTTGAGCGAAATCCAGCAGGCAATCTGTAAAACAGAAGAATGTTTGTTCAACCAAGACAGCAATAAGGTACCAAATGTGTGATCCAAGGGACAGTCAGGTAAGCAGAATCAGGAGTCAGCAACGGTAGTCAAAGAGCGCTAAGAATAGAAACAGAACACAAGGGGGATATATTGTGATCCGAAGCACCCGCACCATGCAGGTGTGCTTCTTTATCCTTGCGTGTTGTGTTCTCAATTACGTTCTGATGTACATGCTTGCGCCACGTAATCGTCATGCACCGCATAGTCATAACAACAGGGGTAACGCTTGCATGCCGATGCACGATTTCCGACATGAGCTCATGGCGTCAATAGAAGCACTATGGTAACTGCCAGGAGCGCAGGCTGTAATGTGAGGGACAGCGCCGCTTGCGTGGACAGCGGACACTCCGCTCCTAAACCGTGACACACTGGAACCACTGTGCCCTTTGTGAAGAGAAGTGAGGGTGGAAAGAAGTAACTTGAAATTATTTTGAATGTTGCAACCGTGCTCATTCTGTTTGTTAAAATGATAGCTGTGTTGGATTGGAAGGGAACACAGAGGTGCACTTTGCCATTTGGACAGCAGAGGGCAACCTAACCCTGATAAATTGAATCATCTTAGTATGGAAACATACCTAAGCGTTTTAAATATAGAGAGATATTTTGCTGGGGCCAATGTTAAATAAAAGACTGTACGATTTTGTATGATTAATGTTTACAACTCCAGTTAAACTTATTTATTCTACTGTCAAGAAAACAAACAGACAGTTCACAGATTGGTGTTTCATCAAAACAAAGGATCACATTGTAAGCTTGAGAGATAATACTACAAAATGCATAAACCAGATTGGAACAGGCATAAATGGTAGGATTTTGAGAATTTTTGGATCTGTATTTGCAATTACATTACAAAGACAGATTATTGAAAGGACAATGACAGAGAGTCTTGTAGAGGAGGTCCCAAATAAAGCCTGCACTCCAGTCGCCCATTTTGAAGTCCCAGGAATGTTCACACCAAAATATGTGACGTATGATGAGTAAATAAACCAGCAGAGAGCCGCAGTGGAGCTCTGCCCAATGCCTATCAGAAAAGCAACACCTATTGAAGTACCAATACCCAGAAAACCATGGACAGTAAGGTATCCATTAAGGAAACCCTACCAGCAAATGAAACAAAATGCAGATTGCCCAAGTACTGTCCCGGAAGAAACCAAAAAGGTCTTAATGGAAGACGAATGGTGACGCCATGAGGACCCGGCTAGACTCACAGATAGAAAAAATAATGACCCAAGAATAACACACAAAGAAAAAAAAACACCATGGATAAGGATATCGTGACCTAAAACAAGAGGACGATGTGTATGAAGATTAAGTTGTAAACAAGGCAAAGAGATTTGACCAAGTTCACGCCTGTAAATATGCTTGTAACTGCAAGAGAGCTAAGAAAACATTGCAGCTTACTATGCTTAGTAGAAAAACAGTGCGGCAAGCGCCATTATACATAATCTACCGCAAACGAAGCACAGTATTATAAGTCTATTTCTACTTTCCACAAAAGCAGAACCAACCCAGGTTACTAAAGGCCAAATACAAGAAGATTCATATTCTAGCAAAACGAAGAGAGACGACTGAATCGAAACTCGGCAGAGGCAGCTAGTGCCAGGGAAGTCAAGGTCATACCAATAGAAGCTATGAACAGTAGCTACTTTTAATTGAAACTAAGAACAGAATATCCTGCCTTTGAAGGATCGATATAAGAAGGCGAGGGCAGGTGGCGGTGACACGAAAATCAAATACACAAATTGAGAGAAACAAGACAAATTCATGGTGTGGGAATCACGTGAGCAGCCGAGCAAGAAGAAGCACGGGTTCACACCTACGCTTGGCATCGGACCAAGCAGAGATATCAGAACATTTCCAGACAGAAGATACAGTTTCGAGGCCAACCACAGTGAACTAATTGACACATGGCCATTAAAGTTATGATTGACTGTAGCAAGGGATGGAGGGAGGCCGGGTAACTAAGGGGCACCTCACACCTGGCTGACCGTTCTGCGTGCTGCTAAGCAAAGTGGAAAAGTATGCATGGGATTGGTGCCAACCAAATCACAATGGACCAAGTAATCTAGGGTCCTATAGTTAGTAGAACCAATGGGATGTCGTACTTTTAGTGACATCTACAGTAGTCATTTTTGAAGGAAGGGCCCACCTGACAGTGTTTACCCAATCCCCTCACTCCATTATCATATACAGATATAGTACCTATACTAAAGTTACCTTTTCCCAGCCAATGGAATTGCATGTTAACTTTTGAGAGTTACACATCAATTATGATGAGTTTTCAGTGTAAATGTTACAACTTGTATGAAGTTCGTTGGAGTTGAAGCGAGAAGGACGATCGCATCACTGCTGATATCCATGACTCCCCGTTTTCTGTACTTGTCATTAAACAGACTCCCCTTTGCCAAACCATTGAGTTGTCCTTATTGATTGGTGTTTGAGTAATAAATCTGCGCCCCCATCCATCTCAAGAGTGCAGCTATCTCGTCTTAAAGTACTTCTGAGCAAGTCCCGGCTCTATGGGCCGGCTGGGGGTCCCAGAGTACAGTCTAATGCTGGAATCTATTAATTCTAGGATGCACGCCAAATGGTCTTTTTGAAGGGATATGCCAAGCCAGTAAACTAGGGCTACTGATATAACTGAATCAACTATTAATCACATCTTTACTTCAATGTGTCATTTGTTAAACTGGTCAAGAGAAAATCGGAGTAGCTACTAACTCATTACTTTATTAGATACACTGTCAAAGATGTTTGCTAAAGTCCTCTTTGTGGCACTTACAAACGGGGCAAAAAAGTCTTCCTCTCTGTGTTTTAAACTGACTTTCTGGCTGGAATGTTGATGAGTGTAAATTCAATGGCTTTAGCTTGTTTAGCCAAAAAACTGTGAAGCAGCACTAAGCTCTTGTATTGTTTAATAATCACCACAGAGGCTAAGAGGCTATTGCCTGCAACATCTGCTCAAAGCTTATAAGCTAAACATATCTACCATTGCTTTGTTTTTGGAGAGCAACTGTGAACCTAAAAGGATATCACTGGGCTAAAATAAATTAAAGGCCAGCTTTGTGAATACCTGTGGTCAGATCTGGGCCTTATTTCATAGATGGCACAAGTTAGAAAAAGCGTAATTGTATTTCAAGCAAAGAAGTGCCAATGCAAAAAAGGGATTGTGCAAGATCCAAGAGTGTAATGAAGCAGGCAGTGGAGCCTACTATAAGCATAGCAGTCCTTTCTGAGGCATAGCAAATTTAACTCCTGAGAATTGTGTGGGCTTCATTACACTCCCGCGGTAGCGGCCGTGAAGTTATGGTTAAGTAGCTAAAC
The DNA here is from genome assembly GCF_040938575.1 of Ambystoma mexicanum. Lineage (NCBI taxonomy): Eukaryota > Metazoa > Chordata > Amphibia > Caudata > Ambystomatidae > Ambystoma > Ambystoma mexicanum. The sequence goes on from NC_090937.1 coordinate 157,974,343, forward strand.
TCATTGGAAGACCACTTTTTCAGCGGCTTATAACTTTGCTCCTGCTGGAGGAATCCACACAAAACTTTGATTAAAAAGTATATGGCCCGCTCTGAATATTTCCAGCAAGATTGGTGAGGTTTCGTGCAGGGGGGAAATTATAGGGGGGTCCCAACCATTTGTTTTCCCCATAGACTGAATGAGCAAAAACTTTGCGCACGGCTACAGCCCAAACGGCTGGACGGATTTTCACCAAATTTGCGGCAGGAGCGGGGGCTTGGTTCAGAAAGCGTGCTTTTATATGTTTGGTGGAAATCCGTTTAGAACTTCTGTTGCAAACAACCGAAATGTAAGTCTTGAAAAATTAGTGATATCTGGGTCTGCTCTGTTGACCCATTTCCCTGTTGGCTCCACGGACAGAAGTGTCATTGGCTTGCGGTACGGCGTGCTGTCGGAGAACTTTGGACGCTGCCGGTGGTTGGCTGGAGGGAAGCATGCTTTGTGTCAAAATTTTATGAAAAACTCTGCCATGGTGTATCGGAGGACAGTGCGCCAGTGGAAGGGTGTGGAAAATATACTGTACGGCATGTGTTGGCAGCAAGAAAGGAGGGAAAAGGTGGGGAAGTGAGAAGTGTTTTATGTGATATATGTAAATAGGTGAAGAAGATGGAGGAGTGCCTGCAGTATTCGTGCGTATTGGGCCAATTCGCAGGTACCCAGACAGGCGACTACTTTGTGTGGTGTTTGGAGGCAGCTGTCGTAATGGTCCGATAGCTTGTGCCGTGACCTGTTTGCAGTGACCTCTTTCCGTGGTAAGTGGTGGCAGGTGAATTTCAGAAGGGGAGTGAATTGCACATGACATAGGTTGGGTGCGAGCGCAGGTGGCTGTGCTCTGCGGATGGATTGCCGTAGTTGGGCACATGGTGGCATGAATGGGGGCATGAAGTTGCGGTGGGTCTGTTGAAGGATTAGACTATTGGGTGCATGGCCGAAGGTCGTAGGCCGTAGGGGATGCACTCAAGAGCCTAGGGCTTCAGCACACCCACAGCAGCAACACATATCTGACTCTGTATCCTGTAGAGGGTACTGCTTACATAGTGTGGTGTGTGCAGATTGGTTGGAGTAGGGCCAATGTTGCGACCAGTATGTGGGAAGGTTGGCAGTGACACAATACTTTGTGAATGGAAGTGGGTAAGTCCATACTATGTGAATGAAAGTGCACAGGAGACCGTGTTTTCTTTCTACATTATGGTAACTGTTGTAATTCTTTGCTGCATAGCTCCATGGCGGTGCGCAGGTTGGGTAGGAGTGCTGGTGGTATGTATGTGGATTGTCGTAGATTGGGTGCATGGCAGAAGGCCGTAGACCATAGGCTATGCACTCAAAAGCCTAGGTCTTGAGCACACCCACAGCACTAATGCATTTTTGACTATGAATGACTTAGAGGGTGATGACTTGTACAGAATGGTTGTGGAGCACATTTCAGATGCAATAGATTGGTTGGAGTAGGGGCAATGTTGGGAGCATTTTGTGGTTAGAGTGGCAGTGACACAATACTTTCTGAGTGGAAGTGGGTAAGACCATAGTATGTGAATGAAAGTGCGTAGGGGTGCCGGAGACAGTGTAATGTTTGTAAACTATGGTGACTGTTGCATTTTACGCAGTATAGCTCCATTGCGGTGAAGAGGTTGGGTAGGAGTGCTGGTGCCAATGGTGCGTATGTGCATAGTGGTAGTTGGTGACATGCTGACATGCATGGTTGCATTACGGTGCAGTGAATGTGTGCAAGGAGCACACCCACTGCAGCAATGCAGGTTTGACAGTGCATCAGGCACAGGGTGGTCATCTTTGGAGAATGGATGGGGAGCACATTGTAAACATGCTACAGCAGCACAAGTGAGTTAAAAAGCATGTATTGTGAGTTCCATGGTTGTGGTGATAGTTGCAACATGCTACAATGTTTGGTGCATGGCTGGAGATGGTGCAGTGAGAAGTTGTGCAGTGTGGCCACAGGGTGCAATGTTTCTATACTGTGAGTATGAAAGAGGGTATGGTTGAAGTGCAGCTTATATGTGCTTGTTTACTCTGATTTATTGAAGTAGGCCTAATGTTGTTGAGATGTTGCGCTTGCCAGTGACACAATACTTTGTGAATGACAGTGGGTAGGGGTGGTGCAGGCTGTGGTATGTTTGTGGATTATGCCTATTGTGACACATTTCGTGAATGGGTGTTTTATGGTGTGGGGGAGTTGGGTAGAAGTGACACTATGTATGTTACATTTGTGCATAATGTTAGCTGCCCACATGGTCACATGCATTGATCCATCGTGTTGTAGTGGGTGTGGGCAATGGCTGCACTGTTGTGTGCATGGCCAAAGGTGTGCTGGGTGTGCCTCAGCATCTTTGTGGATGCTGCAATCGTGCATTCTTTAGCAGAAGTTTCTGGTGGAGCGGTTTGGAATCAAACGGAACGTGCACTGAGAGTGTTTAATGGTAAATGTGGAGTGGTGTACAGAAATGATAGTGTGCAATGCAGAGGTTTTGTATGTGATTGCTGAATGCATGTTTGAAAATTTCACAGCTCCCAATGAGGTAGTGCTGCAAAACTGCCAGTGCAAAGGGAAGAAGTATTGTGTCTGCTTTACTGGGCCATGGCCCTCACTGTAGCTGGGAAAGCACACATGCCACATCCTGCCATTATGAGCATGGTGGCCATGCAAATGGAATTGTGGGAAAAAGGCAATTAGGTGTTTAGGGTGTGGTTGACAGGAAGGGGCAATACCATTTTTTCCCACTACTGTGTCGTGAGGTTTGTAGAGATGGAGAGACGCACAGTGTTAATTGTCGGTGATACCTTTGTGCGCCATCTGCACAGGTGTTGTGTGCAAAGAGGCGTTGCTGGTAATTTCAGATTGGAAGGAGTGGATGCTTTCATAGGGCTGTCAGTATGACTGCAGTTTCGGCAGGATGGTTCGCCTTTGCAGATATGTGGCCTCCATCACTAACTTTGACTTTGTCGTGGTGCACTATGGAAGTCTACATTTGGGTTACATGTCATGTGGACGTTTAATCCGTCACCTGAAGAGATTGCTGAATGCAGTGAAGCAGATTTTTCCTACTGCCAAGGTCATTTTATCATGCATAACACCAAGTAGAGTATGGGCCCATGCGGTGTAATTTGTCCCCAGCCAGAGGTCGGAAGGTGTGTTATAAACAGAAGCCATTGGCAAAGCTGGTTTCTTTTACACTGTGAAATAAGCATTGAGCAGAATATGGTAAAAATGTGAGGAGAGGCAAACAGAAACGCATATAAAGAGAAAAAACAAAAAAAGTTGCTCGCACGCACGAAAAAAAGTTGCTCGCACGCACGAAAAAAAAAAAAGAAAAAAAACTTTCTACATCTACGGTGGAAGACCCAATCCCTACCCTGCTTCATATTGCTTCCACCGCCACCCCACCCCTCTTCGCTATCACGAAAAGGTAGCGGATTTGGCAATACTTTCAGGATTACACGTGGCACATCCTGGGTTTCCATGTGAATGTATGTGGATGGAGAAATTGCGCATATTTTTTCTGAATTTTGTAGTGGACGTGCTTTGGAATGGCACACACTTGAACTGTGAATGTGTAACTGTACATTTGAAGTGTTGTAAAGGAGTGACAGTGTTGGATGATGGTGGCTTGGATGCGATTGATGGGTGCGTGTGTGCTTGTTTATGCGTAACCCACTGAGGTAGTGCTGCAGGGAAGATAGTGCAAAGGGAAGAAGGACTACTCCAGCTTTATAGAGTTGCGGCCCTCGCAGTACTTTGGGAACCGCACGTGGCACAATCTGCCCTTCTCACCATGACAATTGACATGGCACTGTGAGGATTATCCAATCAGGTACTGTGGGTGTGGTTCACAGGAAGGGGCGGTCAAACTGTTGTACATTATACTCTGCATACTGAGGGTGGCTGACATGGCGAAAAAACGCATTGTGTTGACTGTAGGTGATCCTTTTGTCATAGATTTGCATAACTATGCCCTGGAAAGACACTTTGACAGCAATTTCAGTTTGGAAGGAGTGGACGCATAGTGGAACGCTGTGTATGAGTGCCGTTTCGCCGGTATGCATGCACTTTGCGAAGACCTGGCCACTTTTGCTATTGTCGATGTTATTGTCATCCACTACGGCGGCATGCATATGGGTTACGGGAATTGCTTACATTTGTTCCGTCGACTGAGAAGATTGCTAGATGTCGTGAAGACGCTTTTTCCCACTGCCAAGGTGCTTTTCTCATCCATAATACCACAAAGAGTATGGCCCACTGCTCATGGATGTTGTTCCGAGCCAGACACAGGAAGGTGTCTCATCAACAGAAGCATGTACACTTTTTTGTCCGCTTGTGGAATGTTTGTCTGCAACAATGACCTCATTAGTTGTGGAAATGCAGAGATTTTCCGCGAAAATGGCATTTTGTTGTCTCCCATTGGCAATGCAGTTTTGTTTGCCCGTTTACAGGATGCGATGAAGAGTTTACTGTAATAATGTGAGCACAAGAAAACACAAATTCAAATAAAAACCGAAAAAAGGTGTTTCTCTAGAAGCATTTAAAACACAACAAAAAAAAGACTCTTTTAAGAGCCGCCCCTTACCACGAACTCCCCCTACCCTGGTTGCAAGTTATTCCCCCACGCCTGCACGCAGCACGAAAGCCACATCCAGGGATTTTGAGGATGGCGGCCATGGAAATGTTACTGTGGGGATTGTCCAATCAGGTGATTAGGGTGTGCAGCAAGAGGATGAAGGTCTCCTGCTTCACTCGGGCCCGGCCCTCGCGGTACTTGGGGAAGCGCACGTGCCACATTCTGTGCTTCTCACCATGCTGGCCTATAAAAATGGGACTGTAGGGATTTTCCAATCAGGTGCTTAGGGTGTGCGTCACAGGAAAGCGCGCCAATAGGAAGAAGGAATCCTCCTGCTTTTCTTGGGCGCGGCCCTCGCAGTACTTGGGAAAGCGCACGTGCCACAATCTGCGCTTCTCACCATGCCGGCCAATGTAAATCGGACTGTGGGGATTGTCCAATCAGGTGCTCAGGGTGTGCGTCACAGGAAAGGGTGGCAATATATTTTCCCATTACTCTGTGTACTGACGGTAGCAAGCAGACATGGAGAGATGCACTGTCTTGATAGTCGGTGATGCCTTTGTGGAAGATCTGTTCCAGTATGCCATTGAAAAAGGCTTTTGTTGCAATTTCGATTTGGAGGGAGTGAAAGCTTTGTGGTGCTGTGGCGATGTATGCAGCTTTGGCGCTGTGCTTGCAGTATATCAATGAGTGGCCACTTTAGCTACCGCAAAAAGTGTGGTCGCGCACTATGGAGAACTGCATTTGGGTTCCATGCCTTCTTCCCATTTGTACCGTCAACTGAAGAAGGCATACCACCAAGATTACTATGCACCTATTCCAATGATTGCTGTTGCCAGCTGGAGGTCTGAAGGGGTCTCATCAACAGAAGCATGTATACTTTTTTGTCCGTTCGTGGGATGCTCTTCTGCAACAATGACACCATTAGTTGTGGAAATGCAGAGTTGTTCCAAGCAAATGTCATTTTGTTGTCCATTGGAAATGAGGTTTCTTTGCTCATCTACAGGATGCGCTGAAGAGTTTACTGTAATACCATGAGCACAAAAAACACAAAATCAAATAAAAACCGAAAAAAAGGTGTTTCTCTCGAAGCATCTACAAAAAAAAGGAAACTCTTTTCGGAGCTACCTCTTACAACAAACTCCCCATACCCTAGTTGCAATTCATTCCCCCACGCCTGCACGCAGCACGAAAGCCACATCCAGGGTTTTTCAGGATGGCAGTAATGGAAATGGGACTGTGGAGGCAGAGGGATTTGCATAATAACATTTCTGTGCGTGATGTGTACGCAGAACAGAACTGATACTGTTACATGGGGAGCTCTTCAATGTTATTGTTGGATGCGTGTTGAACTTTTTAACAGTACGCAATGACGGCGTACTGGAAAGAGGACAGTAGAAAGGGAAGAAGGAATTTTTCTGCGTTATTGGGGCATGGCCCTCGCCGTCCTTTTGGAAAAATGAACGTGCACACACGCCCGTTTTCAGCATGCTACCCATGACATTGGGACAGTGGGGACTATCACACCTGCGGGTGTGGGTCACAGGAAGGGCTGTTCATAATTTTCTACATCACTGTGCGCACTGAGCCGGACTGACATGGTTGCAATTACTTGCAAACGCAATGTAGCGCAGCCCATTTTTTCCAACATCACTTACATGCCAAACCTATGTGGCCTGCTACTCTGTTCTGAAAAGCTGCAAACAGATTGCGGAGCAGCTCTGCGGTATGGCCTTTTGTAGGGCTACTGTGGAGAACTTGCACCCGAAAAACAGGCCTACATTGTTCAAAAACCTTCATACATGTACAATGGCACATTGTGTTGTGCTTGTAAGTGTGTACTTTCCGAAAAATACTCCCTACATTCCTCAACACTGTACTTTGCCGCTGTCCATGGGTCTGGATCATGTCAATGAAAATAAGGGCCCAGGCACAGCCTGGGTGTGGTCGCATGGTGGCGTCGCCACTGCTCTCCTTTCCAACTGCTGTCCACAGGACGCGTTTTGGGCGGAATATGTTGTGCGCATGTGCATAACGTTGCTGCTTCTGTACTGAATAATAGGGTGCCATACATGTGCCGAGCATTTTGGGAGACGCTGGCTGTTTATAGGGTATAGCAGGTGAGATCTTTATCTGTAGGCCGTGGGTGGGCACCTCGACCTAATTAACGTTTGTTCGCATATGCTGCACAGTGGCAGTGTTACCATGACACAGAGGAACAGATACACATGCATGTACTCGCACAACGTCCAAATGTCCCCTCCCACACGTATTCATAGGTGGAGGACAACATGCGGACATGCAGAGCGTGCTGGCATCATACGGATGCCTCCATTGTCATTGTGGATAGGCCGGGCAGCTGCCGGGTCCGTTGGACACCTACATTTTCCTTATTTGCACTCATTCCAATAAGGACTTTGTGCAGCATTTCAACAAAAAAGCAATATCACACATACACTCAACAACCTTTCACTTATAAACATGTACTTGTACACATTCATACACACCATTAGGAAAAGGAAGGGGTAGCATAAGTGAATACTTATTGTTGGGAATAGGGGATTTCCTCAAGTTGGTTGTGAGGGGAGGAAGACATTGAGGTATCACCGCAACCTCTCCCATCACACGGATTTTGAGGGGATGGTGCCCTTTCACATGGGGAAGGGGTACACGTGCAGGTCTGCTAGTGCTGTTTCATTTTGTCAATAAAATACCCTTGTGCGCAACCTTTCAGGTGGCACAATTGTTCACCCATTTTTCCACTTTGGCTTCCAGCCTGTCCTTTTTACTATGCACAGAGTTTCTTTCCTTTGCTATGGCTGTATACTGTTGTGGAAGGGTTGTCGCTTCTGCTGCCTTGTTTTCCTTTTTTTTTTTTGGTTATCAAAACCTTTACAAATATATTCACACAAGTTTTTCATTCATATATCTCTTACAATATAAACATTTTACATTGAGTTATCTTAACATAGCATAAAAGGATCACATCTACTTTAAATGCTTGAGCATATGTACAAAGAACAACAAATCGTGCAAAATCCGCAATTTTGCAAACTCTGCAATGTGCAAAGATGCAAAATCAACGTAATTGGCAATCATTTTCAAGATGTGCAAAGAAGCAAAGTGCAAAATAAGCAACATATATAAACAAATTGTTCTTTATCAAGAATTTCATAACTAAGAACGTTAAAAAAACTCTATTTGTGGTAAGCTCATAAAAACATAATATATCACTTCTACATATTAAAATGAACCGTATTACTCTGCTACAATTTTTACTAAAATAATCTAAAAACATAGCATCTTTCCGTATATATACTGGAAGTTAACTTTATTCTATCACAGTTTTCAAAAGATCAATTTATTTTTTCAATCACCTTAAGAAAGGATACCAATGCAAAGATTAGCACTTTTTCTTGACCTAACATTAGACAATCCCAAAGTAATTCAGTGCAATCCACAAAATGTATTTTAACAAATTTCATTAAAAATGTTGATCTAGCATCTCTAAAGTATACACATTCCAGAATAAGATGTTTTAGTGTCTCATGAGGGTTTAAAAAATTAGCAAATCTGCAAGCCATCGATATATTAGAATATTTCTTATGCGGACGCCAATAACATGTCCGTTCCAATGTATGCAATTGGTTCAATCTAAACCTCATAAAATACATATGTGCAATCCTACAAGGAAATATTGCAAGATATGGGCAACATCCTTCACGCTTTCTTGAAAATGTTGCATATTCACAGTATGTATTAAATTTGGACAAATCACTAATGGTTTTACACCAGTCTTGCTCAAATAACTTTTTTTTAACGTACCCTGGATGTATTATTAGATCATACTCTTCTACACCTAAATCCTCTAGGATTGTGTTAATCCTTCTAGTATATGACATAAATGAACTCGAACTGCATCCCTTCATCATTAAATTAAGATCAAAATAAAACGAACAGGGGAAAGAATTCTGGAGAAGTTCGCTAGATCTCTCCAATCTTTCTGACAAGATAAAGAGATCAGACCCAATTCATGCCTTATAATACAATTAGGACTGGATAGCGCCAGTTTCAGCGCATCTTTTAATAAACGCCCTTGTGACACATCCAACTGAATATGTAAATTAATAGTACAAATATCCATGGCATATAGGATGACAGGTTCTACCTTTAAAGTAAAAAAATCCAATAGAGGTATCAACGAAAATGTACAGTATTTACTATGTATAAATTTCATCTGACTAGATAAGGGTCTAATTTTTAGATTGATGTATTCTGTCCAGGATTTAATAGAAGACACCTTACTAAGACGATAACTAAGATAAACAAATTCCTGTTCTTGTGATATTATCTCATCTCCTATTTTACACACAAATTTCCTAGGCTTTTTACCTGCATTAAGTGTCATGATATTTGTTCTAGCTAAATTCAGTGTTAAATTATGATTATACACACATTCAGAAAATAACTGCAATTTAAATTGTAGTCCAGTTGGAGTTAGATCAAACTATACAACATCATCGGCGAACGCAATCCAATGAAACCTTAAAGAACAAAACCTTGCAGCAATCATATTCATATCTTTCCAAATCTCATCCATGTCCGAGAGATAGATGTTAAATAGACATGCTGCATACATACAGCATTGTTTCATTCCCAGATATGAGTTAATTGTTTCAGTAACCACTCCCCCTTTAGTAAGTCTGATGCAGTAGGAAGTATTTGAATGGAATTTCCTAATCCAATATATTAAATGATCTGGTATTCTGAGGGATTCCATTTTGTTCCATTAAATATTTTGCACCGTGTCAAAAGCAGAAGTCATGTGTATGGACGCTAACTTTATAGTACTAAGTTCTTTGTTTTTTAGTGCCAGCTAGTAGATGTGACAATATTGTTCCATTTCGATTGGTTGACATTGATTTTCTGAATCCGACTTGATATTTTGAATATATATGGTGAGTGCCAATAAACACTTCAAGGTCAGCAATTATGAGAATTGGAAATAATTTAGCTGCAGCATCCGTCACAGAACTAGGTTTATAATTTTCAGGTTTGGTCAGATCACCTTTCTTAAATATTGGCATAATAATCTATGTCAGCCATGTCTCGGGAAGAGTCCCGTAACTTAATATATGATAAAATTGTATTTTTAGGATACCAGACCAAAATGACTATCTGATCTAGAACTTGAGAGCTTTTTAATAGCCCATTCAATATCGGAAGTGGTCCAATTAAATTGATATGCCGGAGAATTGAAAGTGGTATTCTGACCAATATGTGCGAATCCCATAGGCAAACAATATTTGGCGCTAATACATTCCACATTTCAGCTTGGATGTTACTAGCTGTTTCAGGTCTTGCCTTCCTTTCCAATATGTTCTCTCACAGAAAAGAAAATGTGTTTGTTGTACATATAGCAATATCTATTACATAATGTACGCTTCACAGTACTGTGTGTACCAATGGGGTTTCTAGTGTAAGTCATTGCGTCATGAGGGGAATTTTCTTCCAGCCACTCTAAGGTGCTTGCCATTGCTGTGTAATAAATGAAACGTTATGCTTCTCTACTATTGTTTACTGCAGCACCTATGCAATTAGTAGACAAACTTCAGTGTGCTTACTACATTGTAGTGACGTTCTGGTCTTGGTACTTTCCAGTTCATACTCTCTGCAAACACATTGTTAAAGGGATGTTATGGTTAAGTTACGCTACTAAGAAACTATCGCCTTTACTGAAAACATTATGATAAAGCAACGTTCTGGTTACAGTGCCCTACTAAAAACCTATGAAATTCACTAACAAAAAACGTTGTTAAACGGACATTATGGTTAAGTTGCATTAGCAAAAATCTATGAAATTCAATGGAAAAACGTTGTTACAGGGACATTATGGTTACAGATAAAACCAAACCCCCCCGAAATTCACCAGTTATGGTAAACTGAGCAATCATACCTCGCGCCACCAGTGTGCACTGCAAGGACTAACACCCATGACATCAAAGATGCCATCACAAATCTCATGTGTGGCGCCCTCTTTTTTCTTCACTGACATAAGTAGGCCAGGTGCTTTTCTTCACTTCACTTCACTTGAGATGACTATGTTGAGATAAAAGGAATTTATAAGGGAAGCACTGTCAGGAATGGCACTCTGTCAAGAGTGGCACAAGGCACCCCGGTAGGGTTTGGGTGACTGTGCTGAAGTAAGGTAGCAGATAAGCACGCACAGCAGGAAGTTCAACAAGAAAGAAGACTAGGAAACTGTAGCTGAGAGCCAAAAGGGGCAAAAGATACAAAGGTACAAACAAACTGGATTCCCTCTTGGGGTGTATGCTGAAATGGGAAAGAGTGTTCCACGAACCTTAGGAAACTCCAGCCTACTACACAGATTGCTATAACAGAGGCCCGAGCTGTATGCACATGGCTGGGAACAACAGCAGTGGGTGTCTGTAACACTGAAAACGCGACAAGGGAAGGGGCAGAGGTTGCCTGCCGGAAACCAACGGGCAAGCTCTGTACAAAGGGATTACATAAGACACATGAGAAGACAAGAACAGAAATATCCAGCGAAAAAGAAGTCAATGAGCAATCTAGCAGAAGGAAATGAAGAAAAGGCAGTTAGACTGAAGTAGATAACCTAAGGTGGAGTACAGAGGAGTCAAGGAAGAGAACAAGGGAGCAGCAGTCAGGAAAACAGAAGGGCTGCAAAGTAGGAAGCAGGTCTGCAGTTAAGAGTGGCACTAGGTGCAGGCAAACTGTAGTGGACTGTGAGGACTGTAGTAGGCTGCAAGGCAGGGAGTCCAGAAGAACAGGACAGAGAGAGATTAGTAGTAGGCGACAGACAGAGAGCCCAAAAGAATAGGGCCGCGAGGTAGGGAGCCCAGAGGAGCAGGGCTGTAGGCAGCTAAGTGTAAAACAGGCTGTAAGGCAGAGGAGTGTAGCAAGCCGCAAGGCAGGAGCCCCGAGGACAAGGGCTGTAGGCAGCAGAGGGAGCAGGCTGCAAGGAAGGAGCCCAGAGGACAAGGGCTGTAGGCAGCGAAGAGATGCAGGCTGAAGGGCAGGGAGCCCAGAGGACAAGGACTGTAGGCAGCGGGAGTGAGGCAGGCTGCAAGGCAAGGAGCCCAGAAGAGCAGGGCAGCAGGGAGTGAGCCCAGAGGAGCAGGGCCGCTGACTGTAGAGGGCTGCAGAGGACTGTAGTAGGCTGCAAGGCAGGATGCCCAGAGGACAAGGGCTGTAGGTAGAAGGCAGCGGAGCGTGATCTGCTGCAAGGCAGGGAGCCCAGAAGAGCAGGGCAGCAGGGAGTGAGCCCAGAGGAGCAGGGCCACTGACTGTAGAGGGCTGCAGAGGACTGTAGTAAGCTGCAAGGCAGGAAGCCCAGCGGACAAGGGCTGTAGGTAGAAGGCAGCGGAGCGTGATCAGCTGCAAGGCAGGGATCCCGGAAAGGGCACTGGATCAAAACAGGATAATGCAGCAACAGGAACTGCAAACAAAGTAGAGGGTCAAGGCAAACAGGAGCGGGGAGATCTCAAGATGCAAGACACTGTACTCCTGCAGGCAGCTGCTTATATACAGCCCTGCCCTGTTCTGAGGCAGGCTAATTGACAGCACCTGGAGCAGCACACCTGAAGACAATCTGCCTCCTCCCTCTCTGGTCCTGAGCAGGTGGAAGCAGCACTGGCCGATAGCGCTTCTGGGGATTGTGGTCCCAATAACGATGAATGAGAATAGCCAGGAATTGAGGACTGTAGCAAGGTGCACTGTGGTAAATGTTGTTAGATGAATAAAATAAGAAAGAACCAAAGTCGAGCAAATGGAAATTAAAGACCAAGGCGTGAATAGGAGTTGTTCAAAGAGTATTAGGAGGATAAATGAGTACCAAGTAGTCCATGATGGTTGCTAATGTGTGTGCCAGTGGCACGGCATGACAGTATGCCCCTCTCCATGCCCCTCTTCAGGCCCCCTGAAGACTGACCAACAAGAACAGCACATCCGAGGCCTGTCACACCGCATGAGAGAAAGGCACATCATGAAGCACCAAAAACTGTTTAATGCTGCAAGGTGAGAGTCTTGATGGGAGGAGACATTACCAATGTTTCGAACCTTTGAGGTAGAATTCAGAAAATACAACTTCTTAGGGACCCAAAACCCAACAGTGCGTTCATGAATTGAGGAACTGTGGAGATGTGCTGCAGGCTCCATGGCATATATTGCTTTGAAAGAAGTGGTCTTCCTTAGGACTGGCAATGGTACAGTACTGAAAGGTGGAACCAGAGATTCAGCTGAATTGGTTGCTCTAGGACGGTCGTCCAAATAATCAGAAGCAGCAATGGCAACATGAAGATTTGCAACAGAGACTTCAGGAGTAACAAATGTTGCAGGAACTCCATGAGTTGCAGGAAGATCAGGAATGGCAGTAGGAAGTTCAGATGCTGTAACAGCTGGAAGTATAGGTGTCACAGGAGCACCAGCAGACAGGGAGGCAACTGAGACTGATGGCGTTGTGACTGGTAGTTTAGGTGCTGCAGAGGCACCAACAGGATCTACCGGAGCTGTAGCCTTAATATGAGAACTTTTAACTGGCTTTGCCACAGGTACTGTCCTTGCAGGCAGAGAGAAAGGGGGTGCTTCGACTGCAGCAGGAGTGATTTGAGATGCGGCATCAGTAGTAGATTCAGGAGTACTAGCAGGGGGAGCAGCAGAGATTGGGCTTGCAGATCTTGTAACAAATAGAATGGTGGATGTAGGACCAGGAAAGGGTAAGCTTTCTGAAGGCTGGCCTGCAAAATCTTGTGTGCCCAAGTTGATACATGGATCTGGGGTATTGACAGTAGGCAAAGTTGGATTCCAGACAGGTACTGGGTATGGTTCAGGATCTGACTCATGGTCAGGAGTACCAATGTTCATAGAAGCAGAGTATATCTCTGATCTGGTCACTTCAGTAGAGGCTGTAAGTGGGAGTAAAGGACCGACATCAAGGGCAATAACGGAACAATCCTTTGACTCAGCGGAATCTCCAGTCAGATGATTACACTTGATTTTTGGTGTAATGGCCGTGTGAGCGATCTGGCCCACTGGAGGAGTCAATTCTTCACCATCTGAACGACAGCCTGAGTTACTGTGGCTAGTAAGTGAATGAGCGGTGTCAAGCTTTAACTGGTATGTATATGCCAAGTTCAGGTCTTCCATCTGCTCTGTATAAGTCTGTATCCTCTTCTGTGTTACCAATACAGGGCTTAATCTGTTAAACTCTAAAGACAGAATGTCGGGTGTTGGACATAGTGTCAGATGGTCTGGTAAATGGTGTCCCTTTGCTAGATTCTTATAATGCAGATAGACAAATTCATCATAGAGGTCTTGGGTTTGTCTTTTAAGGTGCAAGAGCTGTTCTTGAAACTGGGATGTTCCATTAGCCAGTTCTACAACTTCGGAATCTGGTGTAGCAGAAAAGCCAGGTGTTGCCACCTGAAGACTGACCTTAGAGCTATCGTGGTTAGTAGGTACAGGGGAAGCATTAGGACAGCCGATGATCAGTATTGGTCTTTTGTACCCAGGACTAGTGCTCTACCTTCAGGATACTGAATGTCTTGTCCTGTTAAATGAGTGGTATCGATAGTCTGGGGAGGTTGTGTAGCTTGCCAAACTGATCTTGAGGATGTCACTTTGGCAATAACGTACTCTGGTTGAGAGTTTGCCACAATGAGTGCAACATCTTTGGTTGAAGCAGTGTCAAAAGAAATGCCAGAAAGCGCATGAGTGTTTTCCACTGTTTGGGCTAACAAAATCTGCAAGAGTTCGTTATCTAGCTGTAGTTCTTCTACAGATAGATACATGTGGATCATAGTTGCAAATGTCATAGTAGTTATACATAGAAGCGTAGGAGCCAGTGAGTGTAGTACTCTGCTTGTAAACCTTTGTTTACTAGGATGAGTCTGTCTTTTAAACTAGGGTTTTTGTTTGCTGTCCTTAGGAAAACTTTAGATCTTTGTAGAGGTTTCTTGAACCGAAAAGAAGGCATCTTTGGTCTGTGTGTGCTTTTCCTGCCTATGGAACAAGAATCTTTTAGGTCTTGCATTCTGTCAGGAATGGCACTCTGTCAAGAGTGGCAGAGGGCACCCCGGTAGGGTTTGGGTGACTGTGCTGAAGTAAGGTAGCAGATAAGCACACACAGCAGGAAGTTCAACAAGAAAGAAGAGTAGGAAACTGTAGCTGGGAGCCAAAAGGGGCAAAATATACAAAGGTACAAACAAACTGGATTCCCTCTTGGGGTGTATGCTGAAATGGGAAAGAGTGCTCCACGAACCTTAGGAAACTCCAGCCTTCTGCACAGATTGCTATAACAGAGGCCCACACTGTATGCTCGTGGCAGGGAACAACAGCAGTGGGTGTCTGTAACACTGAAAACGCGACAAGGGAAGGGGCAGAGGTTGCCTGCCGGAAACCAACGGGCAAGCTCTGTACAAAGGGATTACATAAGACACATGAGACGACAAGAACAGAAATATCCAGCGAAAAAGAAGTCAATGAGCAATCTAGCAGAAGGAAATGAAGGAAAGGCAGTTAGACTGAAGTAGATAACCTAAGGTGGAGTACAGAGGAGTCAAGGAAGAGAACAAGGGAGCAGCAGTCAGGAAAACAGAAGGGCTGCAAAGTAGGAAGCAGGTCTGCAGTCAAGAGTGGCACTAGGTGCAGGCAAACTGTAGTGGACTGCGGAGGACTGTAGTAGGCTGCAAGGCAGGGAGTCCAGAAGAACAGGACAGAGAGAGATTAGTAGTAGGCGACAGACAGAGAGCCCAAAAGAATAGGGCCGCGAGGTAGGGAGCCCAGAGGACCAGGGCTGTAGGCAGCTAAGTGTAAAACAGGCTGTAAGGCAGAGGAGTGTAGCAAGCCGCAAGGCAGGAGCCCAGAGGACAAGGGCTGTAGGCAGCGGAGGGAGCAGGCTGCAAGGAAGGAGCCCAGAGGACAAGGGCTGTAGGCAGCGAAGAGGTGCAGGCTGCAGGGCAGGGAGCCCAGAGGACAAGGACTGTAGGCAGCGGGAGTGAGGCAGGCTGCAAGGCAAGGAGCCCAGAAGAGCAGGGCAGCAGGGAGTGAGCCCAGAGGAGCAGGGCCGCTGACTGTAGAGGGCTGCAGAGGACTGTAGTAGGCTGCAAGGCAGGAAGCCCAGCGGACAAGGGCTGTAGGTAGAAGGCAGTGGAGCGTGATCTACTGCAAGTCATGGAGCCCAGAAGAGCAGGGCAGCAGGGAGTGAGCCCAGAGGAGCAGGGCTGCTGACTGTAGAGGGCTGCAGAGGACTGTAGTAGGCTGCAAGGCAGGAAGCCCAGAGGACAAGGGCTGTAGGTAGAAGGCAGCGGAGAGTGATCGGCTGAAAGGCAGTCCCATGATGCAGCTCCCGGGGAGCCGGTTCAAGCCCTGCGTCCCCGAAAGCGGACATCCAGTCCGCAAGGAAGGACCCAGCAACCCCATATAGGGGCCCTTTGACAGTGTCCTGGCGCCTATGGCGCCAGGCTCATAAAAGACATTAGTCCTGGCTCCATAGGCGCCAGGCTCATTATGGGAGTGCTTACCTGATGCAGACCATGCTGCAGGATCCCGGCCTCCTTGAGGCCTGAAAGGAACTACTTTACCTGTGGGACTAATTTACCATCCGGGCGTGGTCGGGGAAGGATACATACCTGATTGGAGGAAGCATACATACCTGGAACTTCTTTCAAGGCTATTTAAACCCCACCCGAACAGCCACACGTGCTTCGCGTTGTTCTGCATCTAGCAGCTGGACGCTCACCGTGTCTGCTCCTGCATCCTGACTTCTACCACGCCTGCCAGCATCCTGGATCACATGCAAAGGAAGAGAAGAAGAGAACAGAAGAAGGAAAAGTCCTTACCTGTTAAATCCGCATCCCGGAGACATCTCGCCGACCATCCTGAAAAGGAAGACTTTGTTCAGCAGCGATCATCCGGATTCGCAGTCACGCCCCAGCGCCTAGGGAGAAAAAGACCAGAACAAAAGGTGAGAGAGAGAAGGGAATAAGGAAAGCTAAATCTCCATGTTAAGACTTACCTGTTGATTCATTCGCTCCTCATTTCGGGTCCGCGCCGCATCCTGGCATTTCCAGACCCCGGCCCCTAAGGGGAAAAAAAGACATCAGCGTTAATGAGCGAATGAAAAGACATTACCAAAAAACGCTCATTAAAGACTTACCTGATTTCTACAAGGATTTCACCTCTCATCTCGGGTCGGTGCCTGTTCCCCGCATTCCGTACCCCGGCCCCTATGGGGAAAAAGACACTAGTACATTAATGCATGGACACAAGGGGAACCTCTTATCAAAAAACTTACCTGGAAGCCAAGCAAGTTTGGTTCTCACCAATCCGAAAATCCAGTGAAGTAACTGGATACCAACGCGCCCCTGCATCAGAAGCAGGATGGAGAGCTCATCCTTCCAGACCCTAAGTTGAGACGCTACGAGGAATCACAGAAGGGTTTCGAGGAGGGTGAGCGGGGAAAGTGGGAGGCCGATTGCATTACCCCGCAGACAGTTAATCCCCTATTTTCGCCTACAGAAGGATACTTCTGCGAGCCAGACAAGCCAGATTTGGGGGCCCGGTCTAGTCCGTCTTCCGAACCCTGCGCATCACCTTAGAAGAGGTCACAGCAGCGCGAACCAGGCCAGCCCCTCCGTGGGAGTCAGGTGAGCGTTACAGAACGCGAAGCCTTCCTACAAATTCCCACCCAGGCGCTATGGAAAGTTCTGAGACTGATCAGTTGGCCCAATTACTGGGGGAATTACGGGCCGAAGTACATGCCGCTCGTCAAGAGTCTAATGCCCACAGGAGGGAATTAATAATATCAAAGGAAAGAACTGATGACCTGGCCAGACAGCTGTTGCAAGGTCAAGCTGGGCAAACTCCTCTACCCGGTTCCGGAAGGAACCCCGCTCCAGTGGTTTCCAGTAACCCTGTACAGATTAATCTACCTGGAAACATGCCGCTGGCCCCACCCGAACGCTTTGCTGGGGACCCCAAATGATTTGCCGTATTCATGAATCAGTGTTGCTTGCACTTCCTATGCAGACCTGGGGCCTTCCCTAATGATCAGACCAAGGTAGCCTTTGTATTGTCATATCTCAGCAGCTGCGCTGCTGATTGGTCAGTTCCTCTGGTTACTCAAGATGACCCGATTCTCTGTGATTTTCAAAGGTTTCAAGCAAGCATGGAAAGGTTATTTGCTCGACACTCTCAGGGGCAAGCTCTGGATGACGAACTTCTATCCCTGCGACAGGGCAATCAGGACCTCCTATCCTATATTGAAACCTTTAATAGACTAATTGTGGAAACGGGATGGCCAGAGGATAAAAGAGTCACGTTGTTTTATCAAGGCCTACGGGGAGAACTTAAAGATGTTTTGGCCCAAGTTGTAAATCCGCCCCAAGAATGCACAGAGTATATAGACTTAGTGGTCCAATTGGATCACAGACTTCAAAACAGAAAAGCAGATCGGTCCAGGTTTGAGACCGGGGTGTTGGTCAAGACCCATGCTAATCCCAAGGGAGTTGATGCCTCTGAGTCTATGCAAATTGGAAGGGTTAAAAGACCCTTAACTCAAAAGGAACATGAAAGGAGGCGATTGCCCAGCAAAACTGCCCCGAAAGGCGGTAGGAGCCGCTGATAAAAACCATGAAGACTCTGTTTCGGGAAACGACTCCGCCCGACAAGTGTAGGGGTCCGCTTGCCGAGCTTGAAAACTAACTCTCAGACCTTGCATTTCATTGTGCCAATGGTTCTCGTAGATCCAGAACAGCCTAAGCGGTTGCATGCAATAAAGGCATACATCGATAGTGGGGCTATTGGAAACTATGTGGATCGTGAATTGGTCTCTAGGATTAACCTCCCTCTCCGTCCTAAAACCAGCAAAGATGTCATCACCACAGTCGATGGAACTGAAATTGCCTCTGGACCGGTAACACATTCCACTACTGAGGTGACTCTTATTGGTCCCGACAGCCATCGGGAGGGTGTTGTGTTTGATGTAATCAAGGCTCAACAGTTTCAGGTTATTCTTGGAATCCCTTGGTTAGAGACACATAATCCTCGAATTGATTGGCGAGCTAAGAGAATAACCTTCCCGGATTGTACACAAACCTGCTACCCAGAAAACCTGAAGATTAATCTAGCATCTGTAACCTCTACCTCCATGCAACTACCTCCGGAATACCAAGACTTTCAGGACGTCTTCCAAAAGGAACAGGCCAACACGTTACCTCCTCACAGATCGTACGATTGCCAAATCGATCTGGTGCCCGGTGCACAACCCCCTTGTAGCAGGATTTATGCCCTTACCGAACCTGAGAATCTGCATTTGAGACAATATTTGGATCAATACCTAGCTAATGGTTTTATTCGCCTGTAAAAGTCCCCGGCATCCTCGGCTTTGTTCTTCGTGCCCAAAAAAGAAGGCGACCTTAGAACTTGTATCGATTACCGCGCATTGAACCAGATAATGGTTAAAAACCGTTATCCTCTGCCTCTGATCCCTGAACTCCTTGACCAGGTGAAGGACGCTTGCATATACACCAAGTTAGATCTCCGGGGGGCTTATCATCTGGTACGAGTTAAAGAAGGCGACGAATGGAAAACTGCCTTCCGTACTAAATACGGATTATTCGAGTACCAGGTGATGCCTTTCGGATTGTGTAACGCGCCGGCTGCCTTCCAATACTTCATGAATGATGTCCTTCGGGAACTCATCGATGTTTGTGTTGTCGTATATATCGATGACATTCTGGTGTACTCCTCTTCGGAATCTGATCACAGAAAACACATCAGGGCAGTACTTGAAAAACTGCGCCAACACAAACTATTTGCTAAATTAGAGAAATGTGTTTTCCATACCACAGAAGTCGAGTTTCTAGGTTTCATCCTGACACCCAAAGGAGTCCGAATGGACTCAAGAAAAGTGGATGCCATCCTCAAATGGCCATCACCTAGCTCTGTAAAAGGGGTTCAAAGCATGCTCGGCTTTGCCAATTTCTATCGCAGGGTTATCCCAGAATTTTCACGCGTGGTACAACCCATTACTGCACTCTTGAGGAAAAATAAACGTTTTGAATGGTCTGAAGAAGCCGAGCAGGCCTTTCAGGATTTAAAAGCTAAGTTTACCTCCGCACACATATTGAAACACCCGCGTCCAGATCTTCCTTATGTCGTCGAGACTGACGCATCCAGCCCAGCCATGGGAGCTGTCCTGCCCAAAGAGATCCCGAAACCAACCAATTGCATCCCCTAGCATTTTGGTCCAGAAAATTCTCGGCACCCGAGGTTAATTATGCAATCACGGACAAAGAACTGTTAGCCATTAAGTCCGCTTTTAAAGCCTGGCGGCATTATCTGCTTGGCGCTCGACATACCATCACAGTGATCACTGATCACCGGAATTTACAGTATTTGAAAACCGCCAAGGCTCAGTCATCACGGCAGCTCCGATGGGCTTTGTTTTTCGCTGAATTTGATTTCGTGATTACCTATCGACCTGGCTGCACGAATGGCAAAGCAGACGCCTTATCCCGAATTGGAATGGGAGAATCTGATACAAACTCAGAACCAGTACCAATACTTCCCGAACAGAGGATTCTAGGCATGACTTCGTTATAGACGCTTGAAGACATTGAAGCCAGAGTGAAACAACTCCTGGACCCTACAACCTTACAGGATTGGATACAAAAGGGATCAGACTTTACCATAGATAATGGTTTACCTTATTTCCAAGGACGCTTAGTCCTGCCACATAAGGAATTACACAAACTAGTTATTTCCGGTTATCATGATACATTAATAGAGGGACACCCCGGTATTGCCAAGACAGAGGAAAAGATGAAATGACAATTTTGGTGGTCCTCTTGGCGAAAAGATGTTAAATCTTTTGTGATGTCCTGTGGTGTTTGTGTCCAAAATAAAAGTCAAAAGAAAAGACCAGCCGGTCTCCTTCAACCCCTAGACATACCGCCAGCACCCTGGCACACCCTATCAATGGATTTTATTACGAACCTGCCTCCTTGTTCGGGGTACAATACTATTCTGGTAATTGTGGATTTGTTTTCCAAAATGGCCCACTTTATTCCTTTGAAAGGTTTACCTTCGCATTCTGTCCTAGCCAAAGAATTCCTCGAAAATATTGTTCGGCTACATGGATTCCCATCTATACTAATCTCTGACCGGGGAAGCCAATTTATTTCCCACTTCTGGCGCAAATGTTGTAAAATGGCGCAGATCGACGTAAGATTATCGACCAGTCACCACCCTCAGACCGATGGTCAGACCGAGAGGACAAATCAGACCCTTGAGCAGTACTTACGGTGTATGTTACAGCAATCTGAAAGCAACTGGAAAGACATTCTTTGGATAGCCGAATACGCATATAATAATTTGGTACACTCTGGAACTGGCCACAGTCCTTTTTATACTTTGTTTGGGCATCACCCTCGAACCTCAAACCTTGACTCACCTCAGAACCTCGGAATGCCTGCAGTAGAACATCTACATTCTACAATTACCCAAGCCTCCAAAGAGGCAACTACGCATTTACAACAAGCCAAGAGAAAATACAAGGAGAATGCTGAGCTACATCGGAGTGAAGCACCTCCGTATCAGATTGGGGATCAAGTGTGGTTAGCTACCAGACATTTACCACTCAAAGGGCCTCGAACTTTTAACCCAAAATATCTGGGACCTTATTCTACTACGGCAATAATTAACCCAGTGGCTGTTAAACTTGATTTACCAGCTAGTATGCAAATTCACCCTGTTTTTCATGTGTCACTTCTGAAACCAGTGGTACCCGGAACCCGACTACTCAAACCTCCAGAACCTATTCTAATAGATGGGGAGCCCGAATTCGAAGTGAAGAACATTTTAGACTCAAAAATGTTTAGGTCAAAACTGTTCTACCTAATTGATCGGAAGGGGTACGGACCTCAGGAGAGGTCGTGGGAACCCAGCGACCATGTGCATACACCTCGATTAGTCAGGAAATTCCACCGACTCTTCCCAGACAAACCAAAACCCCCGGAGGGAACAGCCTTGGGAGGGGCCTTGGGGGGAGTGCTGTCATGATGCCCGCTCCCGGGGAGCCGGTTCAAGCCCTGCGTCCCCGAAAGCGGACATCCAGTCCCCAAGGAAGGACCCAGCAACCCCATATAGGGGCCCTTTGGACAGTGTCCTGGCGCCTATGGCGCCAGGCTCATAAAAGACATCAGTCCTGGTGCCATAGGCGCCAGGCTCATTATGGGAGTGCTTGGGTGCACTTACCTGATGCAGACCATGCTGCAGGATCCCGGCCTCCTTGAATCCTGAAAGGAACTACTTTACCTGTGGGACTAATTTACCATCCGGGCGTGGTCGGGGAAGGATACATACCTGATTGGAGGAAGGATACATACCTGGAACTTCTTCCAAGGCTATTTAAACCCCACCCGAACAGCCACACGTGCTTCGCGTTGTTCTGCATCTAGCAGCTGGACGCTCACCGTGTCTGCTCCTGCATCCTGACTTCTGCCACGCCTGCCAGCATCCTGGATCACCTGCAATGGAAGAGAAGATGAGAACAGAAGAAGGAAAAGTCCTTACCTGCTAAATCCGCATCCCGGAGACATCTCGCCGACAATCCTGAAAAGGAAGACATTGTTCAGCAGCGATCATCCGGATTCGCAGTCACGCCCCAGCGCCTAGGGAGAAAAAGACCAGAACAAAAGATGAGAGAGAGAAGGGAATAAGGAAAGCTAAATCTCCATGTTAAGACTTACCTGTTGATTCATTCCCTCTTCATTTCGGGTCCGCGCCGCATCCTGGCATTTCGGACCCCGGCCCCTTAGGGGAAAAAAAGACATCAGCGTTAATGAGCGAATGAAAAGATATTACCAAAAAACGCTCATTAAAGACTTACCTGATTTCTACAAGGATTTCACCTCTCATCTCGGGTCGGTGCCTGTTCCCCGGCATTCCGTACCCCGACCCCTATGGGGAAAAAGACACTAGCATTAGTACATTAATGCATGGACACAAGGGGAACCTCTTATCAAAAAACTTACCTGGAAGCCAAGTAAGTTTGGTTCTCACCAATCCGAAAATCCAGTGAAGTAACTGGATACCAACGCGCCCCTGCATCAGAAGCAGGATGGAGAGCTCATCCTTCCAGACCCTAAGGTGAGACGCTACGAGGAATCACAGAAGGGTTTCGAGGAGGGTGAGAGGGGAAAGTGGGAGGCCGATTGCATTACCCCGCAGACAGTTAATCCCCTATTTTTGCCTACAGAAGGATACTTCTGCGAGCCAAACAAGCCAGATTTGGGGGCCCGGTCCAGTCCGTCTTCCAAACCCTGCGCATCACCTTAGAAGAGGTCACAGCAGCACAAACCAGGCCAGCGCCTCCGTGGGAGTCAGGTGAGCGTTACAGAATGCGGAGCCTTCCTACAAATTCCCACCCAGGCGCTATGGAAAGTTCTGAGACTGATCAGTTGGCCCAATTACTGGGGGAATTACGGGCTGAAGTACATGCCGCTCGTCAAGAGACTAATGCCCTCAGGAGGGAATTAATAATATCAAAGGAAAGAACTGATGACCTGGCCAGACAGCTTTTGCAAGGTCAAGCTGGGCAAACTCCTCTACCCAGTTCTGGAGGGAACCCCGCTCCTGTGGTTTCCAGTAACCCTGTACAGATTAATCTACCTGGAAACATGCCGCTGGCCCCACCCGAACGCTTTGCTGGGGACCCCAAACGATTTGCCGTATTCATGAATCAGTGTCGTTTGCACTTCCTATGCAGACCTGGGGCCTTCCCTAATGATCAGACCAAGGTAGCCTTTGTATTGTCATATCTCAGCGTCTGCGCTGCCGATTGGTCAGTTCAACTGGTTACTCAAGATGACCCGATTCTCCGTGATTTTCAAAGGTTTCAAGCAAGCATGGAAAGGTTATTTGCTCGACACTCTCAGGGGCATGCTCTGGATGACGAACCTCTATCCCTGCGAGAGGGCAATCAGGACCTCCTATCCTATATTGCAACCTTTAATAGACTAATTGTGGAAACAGGATGGCCAGAGGATACAAGAGTCACGTTGTTTTATCGAGGCCTACGCGGAGAACTTAAAGATGTTTTGGCCCAAGTTGTAAATCTGCCCCAAGAATGCACAGAGTATATAGACTTAGTGGTCCAATTGGATCACAGACTTCAAAACAGAAAAGCAGATCGGTCCAGGTTTGAGACCCGGGTGTTGGTCAAGACCCATGCTAATCCCAAGGGAGTTGATGCCTCTGAGCCTATGCAAATTGGAGGGGTTAAAGGACCCTTAACTCAAAAGGAACGTGAAAGGAGGCGGCAGTTAGAATTATGTCTTTATTGTGGGAATTCTGGACACTTTCTACAAGATTGCCCAGCAAAACCGCCCCGAAAGGCGGTAGGAGCCACTGATCAAAACCATGAAGACTCTGTTTCGGGAAACGACTCCGCCCGACAAGTGTAGGGGTCCGCTTGCCGAGCTTGAAAACTAACTCTCAGACCTCGCATTTCATTGTGCCAATGGTTCTCGTAGATCCAGAACAGCCTAAGCGGTTGCATGCAATAAAGGCATACATCGATAGTGGGGCTATTGGAAACTATGTGGATCGTGAATTGGTCTATAGGATTAACCTCCCTCTCCGTCCTAAAACCAGCAAAGATGTCATCACCACAGTCGATGGAACTGAAATTGCCTCTGGACCGGTAACACATTCCACTACTGAGGTGACTCTTATTGGTCCCGACAGCCATCGGGAGGGTGTTGTGTTTGATGTAATCAAGGCTCCACAGTTTCAGGTTATTCTTGGAATCCCTTGGTTAGAGACACATAATCCTCGAATTGATTGGCGAGCTAAGAGAATAACCTTCCCGGATTGTACACAAACCTGCTACCCAGAAAACCTGAAGATTAATCTAGCATCTGTAACCTCTACCTCCATGCAACTACCTCCGGAATACCAAGACTTTCAGGACGTCTTCCAAAAGGAACAGGCCAACACGTTACCTCCTCACAGATCGTACGATTGCCAAATCGATCTGGTGCCCGGTGCACAACCCCCTTGTAGCAGGATTTATGCCCTTACCGAACCTGAGAATCTGCATTTGAGACAATATTTGGATCAATACCTAGCTAATGGTTTTATTCACCCGTATAAAGTCCCCGGGATCCTCGGCTTTGTTCTTCGTGCCCAAAAAAGAAGGCGACCTTAGAACTTGTATCGATTACCGCGCATTGAACCAGATAACGGTTAAAAACCGTTATCCTCTGCCTCTGATCCCTGAACTCCTTGACCAGGTGAAGGACGCTTGCATATACACCAAGTTAGATCTCCGGGGGCTTATCATCTGGTACAAGTTAAAGAAGGCGACGAATGGAAAACTGCCGTCTGTACTAAATACGGATTATTCGAGTACCAGGTGATGCCTTTCGGATTGTGTAACGCGCCAGCTGCCTTCCAATACTTCATGAATGATGTCCTTCGGGAACTCATCGATGTTTGTGTTGTCGTATATGTCGATGACATTCTGGTGTACTCCGCTTCGGAATCTGTTCACAGAAAACACGTCAGGGCAGTACTTGAAAAACTGCGCCAACACAAACTATTTGCTAAATTAGAGAAATGTGTTTTCCATACCACAGAAGTCCAGTTTCTAGGTTTCATCCTGACACCCAAAGGAGTCCGAATGGACTCAAGAAAAGTGGATGTCATCCTCAAATGGCCATCACCTAGCTCTGTAAAAGGGGTTCAAAGCATGCTCGGCTTTGCCAATTTCTATCGCAGGTTTATCCCGGAATTTTCACGCGTGGTACAACCCATTACTGCACTCTTGAGGAAAAATAAACGTTTTGAATGGTCTGAAGAAGCCGAGCAGGCCTTTCAGGATTTAAAAGCTAAGTTTACCTCCGCACCTATATTGAAACACCCGCGTCCAGATCTCCCTTATGTCTTCGAGACTGACGCATCTAGCCTAGCCATGGGAGCTGTCCTGTCCCAAAGCGATCCCGAAACCAACCAATTGCATCCCGTAGCATTTTGTCAAGAAAATTCTCGGCACCCGAGGTTAATTATGCAATCACGGACAAAGAACTGTTAGCCATTAAGTCCGCTTTTAAAGCCTGGCGGCATTATCTGCTTGGCGCTCGACATACCATCACAGTGATCACTGATCACCGGAATTTACAGTATTTGAAAACCGCCAAGCCTCAGTCATCACGGCAGCTCCGATGGGCTTTGTTTTCCGCTGAATTTGATTTCGTGATTACCTATCGACCTGGCTGCACGAATGGCAAAGCAAATTGGAATGGGAGAATCTGATACAAACTCAGAACCAGTACCAATAATTCCCGAACAGAGGATTCTAGGCATGACTTCGTTACAGACGCTTGAAGACATTCAAGCCAGAGTGAAACAACTCCTGGACCCTACAACCTTACAGGATTGGATACAAAATGGATAATACTTTACCATAGATAATGGTTTACCTTATTTCCAAGGACGCTTATTCCTGCCACATAAGGAATTACACAAATTAGTTATTTCCGGTTATCATGATACATTAATAGAGGGACACCCCGGTATTGCCAAGACAGAGGAAAAGGTGAAACGACAATTTTAGTGGCCCTCTTGGCGAAAAGATGTTAAATCTTTTGTGATGTCCTGTGGTGTTTGCGCCCAAAATAAAAGTCAAAAGAAAAGACCAGCCGGTCTCCTTCAACCTCTAAATATACCGCCAGCACCCTGGCACACCCTATCAATGGATTTTATTACGGACCTGCCTCCTTGTTCGGGGTACAATACTATTCTGGTAATTGTGGATTTGTTTTCCAAAATGGCCCACTTTATTCCTTTGAAAGGTTTACCTTCAGCTTCTGTCCTAGCCAAAGAATTCCTCGATAATATTGTTCGGCTACATGGATTCCCATCTATACTAATCTCTGACCGGGGAAGCCAATTCATTTCCCACTTCTGGCGCAAATGTTGTCAAATGGCGCAGATCGACGTAAGATTATCAACCAGTCACCACCCTCAGACCGATGGTCAGACCGAGAGGACAAATCAGACCCTTGAGCAGTACTTACGGTGTATGTTACAGCAATCTGAAAGCAACTGGAAAGACATTCTTTGGATAGCCGAATACGCATATAATAATTCGGTACACTCTGGAACTGGCCACAGGCCTTTTTATACTTTGTTTGGGCATCACCCTCGAACCTCAAACCTTGACTCACCTCAGAACCTCGGAATACCTGCAGTAGAACATCTGCATTCTACAATTACCCAAGCCTTCAAAGAGGCAACTACGCATTTACAACAAGCCAAGAGAAAATACAAGGAGAATGCTGATCTACATCGGAGTGAAGCACCTCCGTATCAGATTGGGGATCAAGTGTGGTTAGCTACCAGACATTTACCACTCAAAGGGCCTCGAACGTTTAACCCAAAATATCTGGGACCTTATTCTATTACGGCAATAATTAACCCAGTGGCTGTTAAACTTGATTTACCAGCTAGTATGCAAATTCACCCTGTTTTTCATGTGTCACTTCTGAAACCAGTGGTACCCGGAACCCGACTACTCAAACCTCCAGAACCTATTCTAATAGATGGGGAGCCCGAATTCTAAGTGCCGAACATTTTAGACTCAAAAATGTTTAGGTCAAAACTGTTCTACCTAATTGATTGGAAGGGGTACGGACCTCAGGAGAGGTCGTGGGAACCCAGCGACCATGTGCATGCACCCGATTAGTCAGGAAATTCCACCGACTCTTCCCAGACAAACCAAAACCCCTGGAGGGAACAACCTTGGGAGGGGCCTTGGGGGGGAGTGCTGTCATGATGCCCGCTCCCGGGGGGCCGGTTCAAGCCCTGCGTCCCCGAAAGCGGACATCCAGTTCCCAAGGAAGGACCCAGCAACCCCATGTAGGGGCCCTTTGGACAGTGTCCTGGCGCCTATGGCGCCAGACTCATAAAAGACATCAGTCCTGGTGCCATAGGCGCCAGGCTCATTATGGGAGTGCTTGGGTGCACTTACCTGATGCAGACCATGCTGCAGGATCCCGGCCTCCTTGAGGCCTGAAAGGAACTACTTTACCTGTGGGACTAATTTACCATCCGGGCGTGGTCGGGGAAGGATACATACCTGATTGGAGGAAGGATACATACCTGGAACTTCTTCCAAGGCTATTTAAACCCCACCCGAACAGCCACACATGCTTTGCGTTGTTCTGCATCTAGCAGCTGGACGCTCACCGTGCCTGCTCCAGCATCCTGACTTCTGCCACGCCTGCCAGCATCCTGGATCACCTGCAAAGGAAGAGAAGAAGATAACAGAAGAAGGAAAAGTCCTTACCTGCTAAATCCGCATCCCGGAGACATCTCGCCGACAATCCTGAAAAGGAAGACTTTGTTCAGCAGCGATCATCCGGATTCGCAGTCACGCCCCAGCGCCTAGGGAGAAAAAGACCAGAACAAAAGGTTAGAGAGAGAAGGGAATAAGGAAAGCTAAATCTCCATGTTAAGACTTACCTGTTGATTCATTCCCTCTTCATTTCGGGTCTGCGCCGCATCCTGGCATTTCCGGACCCCAGCCCCTAAGGGGAAAAAAAGACATCAGCGTTAATGAGCGAATGAAAAGACATTACCAAAAAACGCTCATTAAAGACTTACCTGATTTCTACAAGGATTTCACATCTCATCTCGGGTCGGTGCCTGTTCCCCGGCATTCCGTACCCCGTCCCCTATGGGGAAAAAGACACTAGCATTAGTACATTATTGCATGGACACAAGGGGAACCTCTTATCAAAAAACTTACCTGGAAGCCAAGCAAGTTTTATTCTCACCAATCCGAAAATCCAGTGAAGTAACTGGATACCAACGCGCCCCTGCATCAGAAGCAGGATGGAGAGCTCGTCCTTCCATACCCTAAGGTGAGATGCTACGAGGAATCACAGAAGGGTTTCGAGGAGGGTGAGAGGGGAAAGTGGGAGGCCGATTGCATTACCCCGCAGACAGTTACTCCCCTATTTTTGCCTACAGAAGGATACTTCTGCGAGCCAGACAAGCAAGATTTGGGGGCCCAGTCCAGTCCATCTTCCGAACCCTGCGCATCACCTTAGAAGAGGTCACAGCAGCGCGAACCAGGCCAGCGCCTCCGTGGGAGTCAGGTGAGCGTTACAGGCAGGGAGCCCGCAAAGGGCACTGGATCAAAACAGGATATTGCAGCAACAGGAACAGCAAACAAAGTAGAGGGTCAAGGCAAACAGGTGCGAGGAGATCTCAAGATGCAAGACACTGTACTCCTGCAGGCTGCTGCATATATACAGCCCAGCCCTGTTCTGAGGCAGGCTAATTGACAGCACCAGGAGCAGCACACCTGAAGACAATCTGCCTCCTCCCTCTCTGGTCCTGAGCAGGTGGAAGCAGCACTGGCCGATAGGGCTTCTGGGGATTGTGTTCCCCAATAACGATGAATGAGAATAGCCAGGAATTGAGGACTGTAACAAGGTGCATTGTGGTAAATGTAGTTAGATGAATAAAATAAGAAAGAACCAAAGTCGAGCAAATGGAAATTATAGACCAAGGCGTGAATAGGAGTTGTTCAAAGAGTATTAGGAGGATAAATGAGTACCAAGTAGTCCATGATGGTTGCCAATGCGTGTGCCAGCGGCGCGGGCATGACAAGCACAGACCAATCGCTAAACCCATAATCTTTCTGACCAATCCCAATCTGGCATTTTACTTGGATCTTTCCGAAATAAAATAGTAATAATAATAATAATAATAATAATAATAATAATAATAATAATAATAATAATAATTATAAGAGAACATATATGTATATTACACGGCCACAGTAGTGGCCGTGTAGTTATGGTTAAGTTGCTGTTTCCATAGGAACAACACTTTTTGGGCGGCTTATAACTTCGCTCCCCCTGGGCGAATCCTCACCAAGCTTTGTAAAAAAAGTATATGGGCCACTCTGAATTTTGCAAAGTTTGGAGATGTTTGGTGTAGGGGGGCAAAAGTTATAATGGGGGTCCCAAACGTCTTTTTTTCCCATAGACTGAATGGGGGCAAAACTTTGCGCACGGCTACAGGTCAAACCGCTGGACGGATTTTGACGAAATCTGCGGCAGGTACAGGGGCTTGCTCCAGAAAGCGTGCTTTTGTAAATTTGGTGACCATCCGTGCAGTATTTTTCTTTATAATTATCAAAAAGTAGGTCTGAAAAAATGAGTGATATCTATGTCTGCTCCGTGGTCACACTTCCCTGTTCGGTCCATTTCCAATTCGATACCGATTGGCTAAGAGGCTGGCGTCATGATCGCAGACACCCGACGTCTCTGTCCATTGGCTGCTGCGAGACGTGTTCTGCGTCAGATTGTTTGGATGCGCCCGACATCTTGGACCCGCCGAAAGCGGAGCAACAACCAGCGTACACATGCTCTATTCATGAAACTCTTTTGCTGTGTCACAGAGCATTGGGAAAGGTTCAGACAGTAAGACATGGGTGATCAATGCATTTGTTCTGGGGGTCGGTCTTCATGATGTATAATTTCTATGGACACCTTGTACACACAGTAAATGTGGGGTGTAATAACGATAGCACTTCAGTTCATGCAGTGGACAGGAAACTTGGAACTGTTTAAAGCACACACGTAGTGGTAGGCAACATTGAAATTGACAACATGTCGTGAATGTATTATTTGTTCCGATGGCTACTATTATATTCATTAGTACGCCACCATGGGTGTCAAATGCTACAGTGGTTGTGGCCAGGGCCTAGAGTCTTGTATGCATGGCCGTCGGCCGAAGGCCGAAGGCCTTACTTCCAAAACTCTAGGCCCTGGCCACAACCACTGTAGCATGTGCCACCCATGCATACACCCGTAGTGTTGCTTTTCGATTGGCAAGTAGTGGGGAGTGCGTCCAGTCTTGGGTGCGCACCCAAGAACAAAGTTATAAGTACTAGACGTGCAAGCCACTGCACACCCATCCCATGTAAGATCTGTGGATATACAGCTAGGAGTGAAGCCTCTGGCCAGAAGCACTGAAGGATATCACAACTATAGAAAAACCGCCACTACCACACATCACTGAGGTGTTTGTGGAGAGACCATGCACTCTTGGGTGCAGGGTCAAAGCCCATGCACCCAAGACTGAAGTCATAAGCAGTGGAGTTACAAGTCAATATGGGTGTGTTGTAATGCGCTATTTGTGTTGACGCCCTAGTGTCTTAGCTTCATGGCTGCAGACGATGGTCCGAAAAGTAAATGTATAAGTAGCTAATTTACAAGGACCATGGTTTTGATATGCAGCAATGGTTGTGGATAGAAACTATACTCCTTGTACCTTAGTCGTAAGGCGTATGTGGTAGGTTACTCACCGAAGATGCAAGGGCCAGCCTACAGGCACTGCAGCATATTAGTACCATAGATTAGACGTGTAGATTCCCATGTGCAGAAAATGACTGCCAATATACTTACTCCTTACTTTGTTCAGAATCCACATACATTTTTTGAAGTGGCTATCCTACTTGGCAGAAGTAGCCCTTTTTCTATTTCTGTGATGAAAGAAAAAGGTGTTAGTGTTTGCATTTTCTGAAAATTTACTACATTGCATAATAGACAGTTAACCTTTTTTTTACCCTCATATTTAGTTTACAAATCAGTGTACTGTGCACGTGCTCAGTTTCTGTGTTTGCTTTTCAAATCCTTGGGTCTGGGGAAAAAAATCCTTGTCGGATTAAACAAACCCTTTGTTTCCTATGGTACTAACTACTTCCTTGTTTCCTTTGAGTGTTTCCTTCATCTTTCTGATCAATGTTATGTTTGTTGCCTTCCTGCCCATTTTTAACAACAGTTAGATACCTGTAGGTGTATTCTAACTGTGCATTTGTTCATACAGATTTGTGATACTCATTCATTTGTGTCGTTGTTCTATCCTGTTTCCTTCATCTTTCCCATTAATGTTTTGTTTGTTGCCTTCCTGCCGATTTTTAACAACATTTAGATACCTGTAGGCGTATTCTACCTGTGCATTTGTTTCGAACGATCTGTGATAATCATTTATTTGTGTCATTCTTTCATCCTCTTGGTAGTTAGATACCTGTGGGCGTATTCTAACTGTTTGTAGTCTTTCACATAATTTGTTGACAATCTTGAAGTACACATTATTTTGTAAATTCTGTCTTTAAGAACATTAAATACGCATTTGTTAGGTTAGCTGGCAATCTCTGCTTTAGAGTAATGGTGCTTCCACAATTCTTTTTAATGTATGCAGGGTAGTGACCTGCATTGGTTGTAGCTCCTGCATGGTAGATTATTTCTACTGTTGTAAAGGTTTTCTTTCCAAGTGACACTTGACCGTGTGTGAATCCAGTCAGTTTGCAGTTGTTTTTGGTGCCATCTGCATTATAACGTAGAAGCATAAGTATTATGTAGGCACTATGTGATTGTCTCAGTAAGGTTTAGCGATTGTCTGAATTGCAAATACTACATAATCTGCCATGGTTTGCATTTTGTACAAGTTGTTGAAATTGAATGCTCTCACAATTTGGTATGGAAACATACACAAATCGCTCATTTGGGATTTCTTCCTATATCACTTTTCTAAAGAGAGTGCATGTATGTTTCTACATGTACGAAATTTGGAAGATTTCATTTACAGGTATGCTTTTGTTTTCCAATACTAATAGTATGTACATTAGACATTCTTGTGGATCTTCTTGTGAGTTCATAGTGAATCTCACCATTCCAGCACAGTTGTCCAATTGTTGCCTTACTCCATGAACACTGTATGTGTTGTCAGGATTGCTTGTTGCATTTCTATGCAGCACTAACATTTGCAAACACAATTGGTCTGTACTGTGCAGGTAAATATTGTTAACAATTGGTGGCAATTGAAATAGAATATTTATTGCTACATTTGCATAGCAACTTACCCCACTTTCATTTGCAAATTTGAATCTGAATTTGTATCTGAGTGCATTTTTCGTTTTTTCTGTTGCTTCTTTGTCAACGTCCCTGGTTTACATTCCCTAATAGTTTGTTCTATGTTTGCAGCAATTGATGAAACTTTAGCTTCTTTTCTTTTCTTTGTGGAATTTGCTATTGAATTATGTTGCATTTCTGTTTCATTTACTTTTCTTTTACCACGCTTCACTTTATCTGGAACAGGGTATTGTTTCAGTTGTGGGGTGTACAGTGAACGCAATCTATTGGATTCTAGAATGTAAGGAATATCAGCTTTGACTTTACTTGAATCAAAGTTTATTAGCAATAGACCGTCAAGTGTACGTAAGCATGATAATGCTACGAAGCTCATGCCTTCCTTAAACACTGTGTTTCCTATATCTATCAATGCTTTGTCTAGGGTAAGACCTTGGGATTTATGAACGGTAACTGCATATGCAAGAGTTAGAGAAAATTGCTCTTTACGTACATACATGTCTTTGAAGAGAAGGAATCGAGCAATTGAGCGCCCTATCCTTTTCACTTCTGAAACTTTATCAAAGGGAATATTTACACACTGAATGTTGCTATCACGTGGGTATGATTGGAAGCCAACAACTGTGCCCAGTGCTCCATTAACTAGCCCTTGCTCTACGTCAAGGTTACGTTTAAGCATTACTCTACAATTTAAGGATAATTTCAATATTTTTTCCAACCTAGCTGGGTTGGAGATTGATTTTTCTAAACTATTTAGTCTTGTTGTGGCTTGTTCACACATGGGAACTGTCATACCATGTACGTCTAGTTTGTCTGTGGCGCTAATTTCTTTTATTGGTTGCATTTCTTTCTTTAACATTGTTTCATTGAATTTGAAACAGCTTGCAAGAGTTGGCATTAAGGCCATACAATTGACATTTTTGTGCGCTATTTGTTCCATAACATCAGTTGCACATGCATTATCGCCATAAAGTGCATGTATATGCCGGTTTTTCAATACAACTTGTGCTTCTTGCGATAATACACCTACTCTAATACTTTTTAAGATGTTGGCATAAGTGAGATCTGCAGATTGCTGCATGTTCTCAGTTAATTCTCTGTATTGGAAATGTTGCCAAAGGTTAACATTACCTATGCTACCAACAGTTTTCCGGCAGAGTTTGTGGCCTAAGGTTTTAAAAATCGGTTCACCTTTCACTGGTGTCAATTGTAGAAGATCTCCGAAAACGATAATGTGTTTCCCTGCAAAGAGTTCTTTTTGTTATTTTTAAGTACTTTTTGCAATCTCAGATGAATCAAAGCCAACATTAGGTTGAAGACCATGCTCACTTCATCTATTAGTAGCATTTTCATTTATTTCAATACTCTATGTAATTCCATTGCAGCTTCTGCAGAAAGTTTGTAGTAGTCTAATTTATTTTGATGCTCTACTGGAAGCAGTAGTAATCGGTGTAAAGTGACATTGCCTATGTTGTAGGCAGCTAAACCTGTGGGGCCGTTACAACAGCTGACAGTTTGTTGTTTGTCAATTGTTGAAGGAACTTGCTGATGATTTTGATTAAGAATGTTTCCCCTGATCCAGCTTCACCACTAACGTACAGCAGTATAGGTTTGTAATTTTGGCAGGTACATTCTTTATTTTCATGCTGTACACCATGTACAATTTGTTTTGTTACGTCTTCAAAAATGGTGCGCTGATCGTTGTTAAGTTTTGCTTGTTGTACAGGTAAGTCTTCTGTATTTTCTTGATACTGATACATGATGTTTTCTACTTCTGCCAAAGCTATTTCAGCCTCATTTGCTATTAGTGGTTGTCCTAGTGGTTCTTGACTTCCTGTTAAAGAAGGTTGACTACTGTTGGAAGAGTCCTTATCTAGTTGGGCCTGAAGGTCTTATTCCTGTTGCTGCTCATTGTGTAACATTGTTTTGTACTGCGTAAAGTTCACATCAGTGATAGTGCTTTCATTTGCTTTGAAAGCATCTTCATAGCAGTCATAGTTATCTAGTATGTCTTCCTCTTTTCTCCATGGTTTGAAAAGTTATAACAGAGACATGTAATATAGTTCTTTCTGTGGAGGAGTTTTTAATGACAATTTTACAGGATTAATTAAGCTTCGTTTGGTAGGTTTCACTAAGCTCCCTTCACAATCGGTCACTCTATATCTACGTTTGCTTTCATCAGGTTTTACATTATTTTTGAATGCAAAGTTTTGAGGTATGTGGTATAGACACATGCTTTCCAGAGTGGTACTCCTGTTCGGATAGTATGTGTCCAGTAAATTGTTTTTTAGAATGTCTTGGCTGTTGGGATCATTTCTGGCAATTGTTTCTATGTCCTTATATGATTTATGATTTTAGCACTCTTTTTCTAGATTTTGCAGGACCAAGACTGAGCCATACTATGTTGTCTGATTTTCCATACAAAGCAGTGCCGGTTGAACGATCTGCTGCTTCACAGGCCCCTCATTCTCTATGAGAGAGCATTTATATGCCTAGGCTGTACAATTTCTGTGATAATGTTTTGTCTGTTGCTAGGCCATCCCACAGGTCTTGAAGCTCTGTTTTTTCTGCTTTTGTTAAGTAGGATGTAACATATCGTGCAACAGCAGTGGAATTGTCTGCAATGTACTGCACATCTATGTTTGCATTCTGTAAGAGGGCAATGAATGCATTTTAATCATTGATATATTTTGATTCTTCCTTTCTTTTTATGTAATACATGTTTTTAGGTGATTTACCTTTAACATTATGTCGAACTGAAGACATGAAGTTGTTTACTTTACCTGTTTCTGTAACTGGTCTAGGGAAACCAAAGCGGCATTTGGTGTAGTATTTACCTTTGTTTTTGTATTTGTGGCGACAATACTTGCCACATTTGTGTCTTTGAAATTATAAAATCTGCCCATGCAGCTCACTATGTGTCTGTTGTGAGGGGATTTCACATGTGACATGTTTTTGGATAAACTGCAAAACAGTGCTATCACTATCGTGCCCAAATTTCGGTGCACCTTTGATCCATAACAGCATGTGAATATGTGGTGCTCCTCTCGCTTGATATTCTTTTCTCCAAAAGAAGTGCTGCACTTCTCCAAGGGGAGGAACAGTTTTATTGCAAATAAAGTGTAGCATGGCAATGAAACGATGATGGAAATATCTTGAGACATTAACTGGATCTAGAGAGCAAAGTTCTCCAGGTGTTAATATATCTATGTTGTTTTTGTTGCTATTTGCTATGCGTAGGAACTCATGTAAATCTTCCCATGCATATTGTGCACAACTTAGTGTAACAAACCAAGTCAGTGGTCCAAGGTTTCTGATCATGCAACGCACGTCTCTGTGCCGTCCGAACCAGTATTCCTTTGTACCACGCGTGTTTGCAAACAAATTTGTTATACTTGATTGTAAAACCTCATCTTTTCCCTGTACTTTTTGTACTAACTGCGTAGCTCAGATATTTTGAAAGTTGGGTTCCAGATTTAAGAATGTGTGCAACTCCATAACATAGTGTTGCTAATTCACTTTCATAGAGTAGGTGGAATATGTATTCCACATTTTGTCTAAATCTGGGATCTTGCGAATACATTCGTACTGAGCGGTATTCTGATGCCCCAATCTGAGTGGGTCTATCATCGTATCTTCCACCTTTTTCAGTAGGAAATAGCAGTGGAAAAGCACGTGCTTCTATACTTTTTTCCCAAATACTCATTGGTGACCCTTTGGTTTGTCGCATTTGGTACTTTTCTAGTGCATCATCTATGTTTTCATTGGAATGCAATGAATGAATGTAATGGTCCAGAAGAGTGGATATTGTAGCTGGATCAGAAGTTCGAATTGTCCAGTTTCTGATGGCTCTTGAATTATTTCAGTTGTTTCCCTTAAGCTTTCATCAATATTTATTTCCTTGTAGTACTCATTATTGTATTTTAGATATTGCAATGCTTGTCTAACTATGTGTAAGTCCACAAATTGTTGCCAAATTTTTTTGTCCTTTGTTGGTACTCAATTTACCAAGACTATTAAAGAATGCTCTATTGACCGTTCCACTCCTAGAGTGTGTACATTTTCCGTTAGATCTAATGGCAAATAAACTACTTTGCCACAAATGCCTTTCATCAATTCAGAGGAAGGTAATTTTGCCGTTTTTGGATGAAGGCGTATAATTGCTTGATATGGGTGAACTGTTTGAATTATTATGCTCTCATACAAATTGAGCAGTTGCAGGATTTTTGGTAATGGAACTTAAGCATGACATTGTGGCAATGAAGTTGTTGTGCAGAATATACACTGTAATCATGTGATTTTGAGAGATATGTAGTATAATCTACGTACTTGACATACATTTAACTTAACATAGAACATGCAGAACCCCCTCCCTATTGAGATTGGAATGGAACAGACTGAGCGCCTGTTTGCGGACGGGGGTCGGACAGGATCAACATTACCCAAAGAGGCGGGGGTAGCTGAAAATGTACTATTGTCTTACACAAAAAGTGTGCAACGTAGAAGAGGGACATAAATATATTGTAGGTAGTAATAAGTAAATATGGAAAAATGAAGGTGGGAAAAGAAAACAACACATTTAATAACCATGCAGAATGAAGTGGATGGTACCATAAAAAAAAAAGGATGCCTCCAGCGTAAGCACTTCACAGAAACTCGGCAGCCTGGAACGACAGTGGATGGACACAGTAGGACGAAGGGAGATTACAGCAAAAGAGTGAGTGCAGGTCATTTTTTTTATGGGTGTGGTTTGTTTTTGGTATGTGGTGCAGAAATAATAATGTCTTCCTGTTGTTTTGACTCAGAAATGGCTGGTACTTTGGAGTGGGTGCTTTAAAGACAGTACACCTACCCTTACTAATGTCAAGTAAGATGGATTTGATGTTTGACTGCACCATCTGTTGAAAATGTGCGTACATAAACAGAAAGGAGTGTCCAAAGCATATTATAGCTCGCCGTACCTCTCGGAAACGAGACGATACTTGTTCGTAGAACACACCAGATATCCGGAATGGGTGTAAATGAGCAAAATGAGAGTGTGTAAAGGACAGTATAGCTGTCTGTATCGGGCGCAGCCAAAATGGTGCCGACTGTAGAACAGCCGCAGTGGCCGGCAAGTTCGTAGGCAAACAAAATGGAGTTGTCCTAAGGACACTGGAACTGTCCATACAGTGAACATAGGATGCGTGCACATGCGCAGTACAAACGTAAGTATAGCGAACATAGTGCATGTCCCTAACTGGCCATCTCACTTGTGTCACACTTTGAATTAGTTTGAGAACCCAAACACTGTCTGTAGGACACGTGCGCGCATGCGCACGTTTGATACTCTACATTTGCTGTCCATGGGACTTCCATTACTGGCGCGGATGTGTTGAGGACGTCATCATGTGACCGCACCCACGGTGAGCGTGGGGACTAATTTGCGCGGTTGGTGTGCTTCCGCAACAGTGCAAAAGGACTTGTAGACACAAGGCAAAGTATTGTAGAGTGTGAAAATTTAATTTCACATATCTCAGACAATAGCTGACCTCAGGACTTGCTGTGTAAAATGTTTGTACCGCTTTGCAGGGATGAAGACGGTCACGAGACACACCCCTCCACCCCTACAAATGGCCACACCCCTGAGCGCATCTTCATTGTCCTTCTAGCTATAGCAGATTGAGGTGTACTGCCTTTACTGCTTTAGTGACCAAAAGGAAACTCATCAGTATGGCTTCCATGGCTGCTGTTGGGTCATTAGCCTCTGCACCACCCCAAACGCGCCATCACCACTGCCTCCCCAAGGGCCTGCAGAGAGATATATGGGTGAGGATGTAGAGAGCGAGGAAGAAGAAGAGGAAGAGAATGAAGGGTGAGGAACTCCGCACTAGCAGCACTCGGCGGGAGTCATGGGTGTGGCAGTTGTTTTCCGTTTATGGGAAGGTACCAAAAGCATGTGCGAACCTGGTGAATTGTAACCAGTGCAAGGTGGTGCTGAGTCGCGGGAGATTTGGTGCGTACAGTTTTGGTACAACAACCATGAAGCGACACCTCACTTCGTTCCACACTGCGGTCATTCGCAAGGTGGTGCCATGTGAAGAGCGTAGTCGATTGAGTTCCTCCACACCATCCTCCATGTCCGATCCTCCCACCACAAGAGACACTCCTGTGGTGGTGCGCCTCCCTCCAGCTGCCTCACAAGCCATTTGCAATGCTGTTGGCCCTTACCTTTTAAAGGTGACAGTAGTGTGCACGTATTGTGATGCAGTACTCTACAGGGGGGAGAGTTTTCAAAGTGCTTTTGTGGCTGCAGTCACAGAGCACCAGAAGATCTGCTTTTTACCTAAATAAAGCTCTCCCTAAATCTTTCTCTGTTCACTTGCCCTTTCTTATTCCCGTGGCTGGTGTCCCTTCCTTACCCTCCTTTGGCCACTTCTCCTAGTGTGCCATGTGCTGTTAAGCAATAAATGTAAAAACAACAAAAATTACAGAAAAGGCTCTTTTCAGTGCCGCCTTTCTCAGTATAACAATAGAACTACGAAGTGACGGTCGTAGACCCCCGCGGAGTTCTGAAAAAGTTTGCGGACAGTCGTAGGGGAAAAAAGGGAGGGTGCAAGGGGAGCAAACACAATGAAGTGTATGCTAGGAGTAAGTGGCGGCTCTGAAAAGAGCCTTTCGGTGGTGTGCTGTGTGGGTCAAAAACTGTGAATTTGTGAAAACGGATTGTCAGATAGGTTAGTGTGATTGCAAAAGAGGTCACAATGAATTTTGTATATTGCGAAGAAAAATCTGATTGCCAGCAAATGTGAGGTGGACTCCATCTCTGCGGAAAATGAAAGTGCTGTGAAACTAAATGTTTTCATTGTGGAAAGAGGACATGCCAACATCTCTTAAAAAGGCACACACAGCCTTATTCACATTGCGTCTCACTTTCTCCATTTGTGCACCAAACGCAGAAGAACGCTGCCATATTTGTCTTTGTGCAATACGGGAAAAAAATATTTGACAATTTGGAAACATGTCCATGAGCTTCACGAGTCCTTCCTTCATTGCAAATTGTAAAGAAATTCCAGATACATGGCCTAAACTGTTTCCTCCGCAATGAATGATCAGTATATCTGGAGGATGCTCTGTCAGTAAAGTAACACAGAGAGGTACCAAGTCCAGTCATCTCATGCCACGCACGCCATGCCAGTGCACTTCCACATGAGGAAATCTGAGATTTGCAGATAAACTGCAGCTTTCAGCATGCACCTTCAACCAATTTATCCATGAGTCTCCCAAAAGCCAGATAATCTGTTTCCGAGCATGGAAAGCCATGGCTGTGTGGTCTCCTGTGAGGGAGAAGACGGTCTTACTAAAGTACGTCGGTCAGAACACACCTACTGAACTTTATGGACCAATCCCTAGCTCTGCTCATTCTCATTTACATACGTCTCCACCCCTGAATCCCCGTTGGTGATATGTGCTGGCTGCAAACTACTTCCACGTTCGCGGACACGTTCAGGATCAATGATATTTGTGATGTCATCTTTGATGTCCTGGGTGTTCGTCTTAGCAATGCACATAGATGGTGCGAGTTACGGTTGCTTAGTTTACCATAATGGGGGAATGTGCAGTGCTTTTTGGTTGCACTGTGAAGTATAACATTCCTTTAGGGATTTTTTTTTACTGAATGTACATATGGCAGGGAAGGAAAAGAAAGGGGCTAAACAAGTGATGTCGTCATTGATGTCATCATTGACAATTGAGATGACATCTTTCATGGTCTAGGTGTTAGTGTTAGCAGTGCACAGGGGTGGAGGCATGGTTGGGGCGTAGTTTACCATAACTGTCGAATTTCAGGTTTTTTTCGGTTTTAATTTGAAGCATAAAGGGGAGGTGGAAAGTATTTTTTTAGTGAAGTGTACAGGTTTTTGTTAGGGCAACTTAACCATAACGTCCCCTCAACAAAGTTTTTTTTGTAGTGAACATATATATATATGCATATGTTACACGGCCTGCGGTAGTGGCGGTGTGGTTATGGATACGTTGCTCAACTCAGAAACAGCACTTTCCCCCTGGACCAAACCTCACAAAACTTTGCAAAAAAAAGCATATGGCCCCTCAGAATGATTCTGTAAAGTTTGGTGCGGTTTCGTTAAGGGGGGGGCAAAGTTATAGGAGGTCCCAAAATTTGTGGAAATCTGCATAGACACAATGGAAAAAAACATTTTGCTCACTCCTACAGCCCAAACCGCTGAACGGATTTTCATCAATGACATTTGTGATGTCATCTTTGATGTCATGGGTGTTAGTACTTGCAGTGCACAGTGGTAGTGCGAGTTATGGTTCCTTAGCTTACCATAACTGGCAAATTTGTGGGGTTTTTCGGTTTTACCTGTAACCATAACGTCCCTGTAACAACAGTTTTCCATTGAATTTCATAGGTTTTCACTAGTGCAACTTAACCATAACGTCCTTTTAACTACGTTTTTTCACTAAATTTCATAGGTTTTTACCAGGATACCCTTACTTTGTAAAGGTGTGCTGTACAACATACTGAACCCGCTGGCACCATGTTAATGCACACAGCAGTCGCATACTATGCATCTGGTCGCGGACATCGGGTGGCATCCAAGCTGCTCATAAAGGCAGGGGCTCTCATAAATAGTGGTACCATTCAGCAAACACAAGGAACATATACAAACAGCACCATGTACATGAATTACAAGGGAAAATAGAGTAGGTCTACAAACTGTGCACTAATTAAACAAACAGCACAAAGGCATAGGCAGTACTCCATAACGGAAAGCACCAACAAGAGAAGTGACGTCTGCCTTCAACAATATTACTGCAGTGCTGCTTTGCATATCAACAAAGAACGAATGGCCACATTAAGGACTGGAAAGTACTAAGACCAGAACGTCACTACAACGTAGTAAGCACACTAAAGTTTGTCTGATAATTGCACAAGTGGTGCAGTATACAATAGTAGTAAACATAATGTATCTTTTTTTTACGCAGCAATGGCCGCACCTTAGTGTGGCAGGAAGAGAATTTCCCTCATCACGTAATGTCTTACGATAGTAACCCCATTGGTATGCATTGCAGTCTGAAACGTAAAATATTTAATATCTATTGCTTCATGTACACTTAACAGATTTATTTTTCTTTAAGAGAACATATTGGAAAGGAAAGAAAGGCACCACAAGTGGCACCCCTTCCACAGCAGCATACAGGCACAGGAAAGGAAATAAACTCTGTAAATAGCAAAGTGGACAGCCTGGAAGCCAAAATGGAACAATTGGTGAACAATTTTGCCGCCTTAAAAGATAACGTACAAGGATATATTATGGACAAAATAAAATACCACTAGCCAACCTGCACGTGTACCCCTTCCCCATTTCACACCCTGCCATCCCCTCAAAATCTGTGTGATCAGAGATGTTACGATGATACCTCAATCCCTTCCTCCCCTCATGACCAACTTGTACAAATCCCCAATTCCTCACAAGATATGTACACTTCTGCTACCCCTTCCCTTTCGTAATAGTATGTATGAATGTGTTAAAGTAAAGGGTGATCTTTAAAGCCTTGCTTGGTATATATGTGGCTTTTCCTTTGTTTTTAAAATACTGTTATGAATCAGTGGCGCAGAGTACTGGTGGGTATGACCGCAATTAAGCAAAAGGGAGGTGTCCTATGGACACCGCACCTGCCCCGCCTTTCCGCAATCACAATGAAAGCATCCATATGACGCCAGTACTATCCGCATGTCCACATCTTGTGAACCATCTATAATTAGTTGTGGGGAGGACATTTGTCCGTTGCACAAGTATGCAGATGTGTATCTCTTCCTCTGTGTCCTGGTGACACCGCCCCTGTCCAGCATATGCAAACAAACTTGTGACAAACTTTAATTAGTTGGAACTGGACACCCGCGTCCTTCATGTAGCTGTATACATAAACATCCCACCTTCTATACCCTATAAACACCCAGCTTGTCCCAAAATGGTCGGCGCATGGTTGTCGCGCTAGTAATCAGTCCAGATATCCCAATGGTAGGCATAGGACACCTGTACGCATGTGCACAAACTATTCCACCTAAAATGTCTCCTGCGCACAGCCGTCTCAATTGAGAACATTCGCGACATCACCATGTGACCGCACCCACGCTGCGCGTGTGCCCTTCTTTCGCGGACAAGATCCGGACCCTCGGACAGCGGAAAAGTACAATGTTCTGCAATCTACGCAGTGTTACTCGGAAAGTACACACTTAAAACACCCCACAATGTGCTATTGCACATGTATGTATTTGTTTGAACAATGTAGGCCTGTTTTCTGGGTGCAGGGTCTCCACAGCAGCCCTGCAAAAGGCCACACCCCAGAACAGCTCCGCAATCTGTTTGAACCTTATCAGAACAGAGTAGCGGCCCACATAGCTTTGAGCAGTAATTGATGTCGCCCCAATTCTGCTGTGCTACTTTACCTTTGCAAGTAATGGCAACCATGTCAGCCCAGCTCGCCATGCACAGTAATGGAGTGAGGTGTTAGTGCCCCTTCCTGTGAACCACACCCTCAGTACTGATAATCCCCACTGTACCATTACCATGGGCAGTATGCAGGAAATGGTAGCATGTGGCATGTGTGCTACCCCAAGTACCGTGAGGGCTGCGCCCCACTAAAGCAGAAACAGTCCTTCTTTCCACTATTTTCTTTCCAGCACGCCCTCATTGGGTACTGTTAAATTGTCACACACGCATCCAACACTCAAATGGAAGAGCTCCCCATGTAACAGTATTAGTTCTGTGGAACAGTCCTCTGCATACACACCACACCCAGAAAAGTAATTGTGCAATCCCTTAGCTTCCACATTCCCATTTCCTTGCCCGCCATCCTCAAATGTCCCAGATGTGCCTTTCGTACTGTGTGCAGGCATGGGGGAATACATTGCAACCAGGGTAGGGGATTTCATCATTAGTGG
Source organism: Ambystoma mexicanum (assembly GCF_040938575.1). Lineage (NCBI taxonomy): Eukaryota > Metazoa > Chordata > Amphibia > Caudata > Ambystomatidae > Ambystoma > Ambystoma mexicanum. The sequence continues at coordinate 158,017,893 of NC_090937.1, forward strand.
TGGCTCTGAAAGGAGCCTTTTTTAAATTTTGCTGGTGCTTCTAGAGAAACACCTGTTTTTTTGGTTTGTATAGCATTTTCAGTTTTCTTCTCTTTACAATCTTACAGTAAACTCTTCCACACATCCTGTAGATGGGCAAACAGAACAGCATCACCAATGGTCGACAAAGAAATGCCATTTGCATAGAAAAACTCTGCATTTCAACAACTAATGGTGTCATTGTTACAGAAGAACATCCCACGAGAGGACAAAAAAGTACACATGCTTCTGTTGATGAGACACCTCCCAACCACTTGCTGGGAACAACATACATTAGCATTGTCGCATTGTCTTCTTGGTGGTATGGCTGAGAAAAGCACCTCTGCAGTTGGAAAAAGCCTTTTCACTATATTCAGCAACCTCTTCAGATCATGCAACAAATGTGAACGAGCCACATAACCCAAATGCATGCCACCATAGCGCACAACCACAACATGAACATTAGGAAAACTGGCCACTTGTCTGCAAAGGTCAAGCATAACATGGACAGTGCACCACAATGCGTCCACTCGTTCCAAACCGAAATCACCATCAAAGTGTCTTTCAAAGGCATAATTGTCCAGATCTATCACAAAGGGATCACCCAAAATCAACACAATTCGTCTATTCATGTTAGCTCACCTCACTACGCAGAGTAATGAAAAACAGTCTTACCGCCCCTTCCTGTAAACCACACTCTCAATACCTTATTGGATAATACCCACAGTCTCATTTCCATTGGCCAGCATGGTGACCAGCACAGAATGTGGCACGTGCGCTTCCCCAAGTACTGCGAGGGCTGCACCCCAGTAAAGCAGGAGCAGTCCTTCTTTCATTTCCACTATTTTTTGTCCAGCACTATCTCATTGGGTACTGTTAAATAGTCACACACGCATCCACCAATCACATCCAAGACATCAGCATCTAACACTGTCAGTTCTGTACAACACTTCATATGTACGTTACACATTCAGACTGCAAGTGTCGTGTGATTTGAAACCACGTCCAGTAGAAAGTTCAGTAAATCTATGCAAGATTTCTGCATCCACATTCATCCACATAGGCAGCCATCACCACAAAGTAGACTCTTAGCACAGTATCTGCCACTGAACATCCATTACGTGCTTAAAATACATACTGTTTTTTCTCCCATCACCTACCATCAAGTGGCACTTCAATGCCATATGCTTTCAACATTTTCATTTATCCTTATCAGCCACTGCAATATCCAAACAGCAACTCTCTTCTTTCCTTCCGACAATGCTATGATTTCCTTTCAGCACTAATCCATCTCCTACATACATCATACAAATATGGAAGAAAATCAGCACTGAATGTACCTTAAACAACCTAAGCAAGTTCACAGAAGCTCACTGTCTCCACAGCTGTGGGTCTCTGTTGGCTGGACTATTGCAACAGCCTCTTTCTAAATATGCCTGCTTCTACTCTTCGCCCTCTGCAACTCATCCAGAACAGGACTTCGAGACTTGTCCTGGGCCTCAAGCCCAGGGATCGTATCTCTCTGGGACTGAAATCTCTGCACTGGCTCCCAGTGGCTGCAAGGATTACATTCAAAACTCTCTGCATTATCCACAAGACCTTCAGGGCCCTGCAGCCTCAATACCTTCAACTCTCACTTCCTATAATATCTCCCCTCTCCAGCTCTTCGCTCATCCACCTCTGACTCCCTCAGGGCCAGTCCCTTCTCCAAGCAACAAGTTGGTGGTAGATCTCTTTCTTTAGCTCTGGCCTCCCTCTAGAACAGCCTCCCTCTTTCCCTGAAATTTGAGGAGTACCATCTCTGGTTCCGGAAGCACCTCAAAACCTTTCACTTTGCTTCTGCTTTTTGTCCTCCTCTCCCCTGCTGACTTCCTGGCTGAAACTAATTCTGCACTGGTTACCTGGCCACCCTCTGCTCTCGGGGCCATGCCCCTCCCCATGCCCGTCGCATCCCTGCACTGCCTTTCTGGAAATACCCGCACTTCGAGACTGCTTTCTGCATTCCTAACAGTCCCACCACCACCTGATGTCTGCACCTATCCTTGCACTTGCCACCAGCAGTCCATATTTTGACTTATTGTTATGTATTCCTTTTCCCATGTACTGCTCTTTCCCCTCCCCCTACCCATGCACTTGCACAATCTCAGTGACACCTAGCCTAGTAGCATCGTTGTCTCTGTCTCCCTTCTCTTCCCCGTCCCTTCCCTCGGCGTGCCTTGAAACACTTGTATACAGGCGCGTTATAAATGCCATGTCATACCACATCATATCATACACACATTGCATGCATGGCAACAGGATGCCTGCCAAGTACCTTGCACACTTCTCAGAATTTTTTTGCCCAGTGTGGGATGTATTTACCCATGCATCCGAGCCCTACCTCAAAACTGTGCAGTACTGACATGGAAAACATCATGATGGCCAGAGCTTCCCAGAAAATGCACAGGGAAATGCATGAAGAATAGGCTGCCACTCATTTTTGCCGATGTTATGGGCACAGAAGGACACTGCCTAAAACCACCATTGGACTACCCACACAGTAGTCTGAAACCATTGGGAATGGCAATGCTGATTGCCAAAAGCAAACCCATAACTGTTGGGAATTCATTTTCTTAAATCCCAAAAAGGGTGCAGTACCAGTACTCACCACTATCCAAAAGCCGGCGTTTTAAAACCACCAGATTTTACTTTTTTGTAGAAAACTGAATAAATGAACCCAAAACATGCCAAAGAAAGACTTACTGAGAGGTGGATCCAATGTAAAGTTATATTCTGAAGTGACTTGAAGGTTTATAACAAGACTGGCTGAGCTGTGGATTTCAGCAGTTTAAGTAAATTTGGACTGAAAGACATTAAAAATCTCAATGTTTAAGAGAAATGAGTGACCTACTTTTGAGTGTCACATAGGTTGCAATTGTTTAAATGTCATAGTTTTAAACTTAGAATCAGCATTCTAGCTGCATATGTGAAATTGTTAGTTCATTTGAATGCAGAAACTGGGGAACAGAAATGACATGTAGCTAAAAACTTCGCTTAAAGAGATTCCAATTTGCCTGGCAACTACCCCCATCAGGGGTGAAACTTGAGTCACAGCTGTGTTCCCAGGCCTAGCTGCCCTTTTGCTGCTCACACCAAAAGGGATATGACACTTCCTGATTGAATTACCTGGGCTCTGCAGGAAATTGAACAAAGCCCTGTCTTGACTCAGGCAAATGTTTTATGGCGGGAGTCGTAAATGGAGATTTCTCCTGGAAGCACAGGGGAGGGGCACTGCCTGTGAGAGCAAGCTGGCTTGGCAGAACTGGAAAAACCAGAAATTCAACCTTGTGCTGGAGGAAAACCACACCCCTTTGGGGCCAGAACATAACTCTAAAAAGATGAATAACTCATAGTACGGACTTGTGAAAATTATTTAAATGATACCATAATTCTTGTGATTTTTCTGCCCACATTTTAAGAGGTTTTTAGAACCGGTGGCATGTTCAGGGGGGTTTTAGCGGAAAAGAGGATATTACTCAAAATGTGTGCATGTGAAAATTCTGACACTTCATCAACTAATGTCCATACTCCTTGCGCACATGTGTGTAAATTTGGGGTAATGTCCGGTATTACAAACCAGTTAAAAAGTGCAAAAAATTGCCATTTCTGAATGCAAGCCCCCAGGAAGAGCAGAGTTGGAACAGCGGATACCTCCTGTGATATGTGAGGGGTGCGTGTAATTTTGAAACAATATGTACCTCTGCAAATATGTATTTGGTTCAAATCTAGATTTGTGTGTAAGTTGACAGGAGGAGTGGACTTTCTGCAGGCTGTAAAATGACATCACTCTGACACAACTTAGCTCCCCCAATCAAGTGAGAAATTGAAGTTTGACCAATTAGAAGCTGAGAGAGAGGTAGGGTGAGTGATGCAAGAACACACCCACATTCTAAACACATAAAAGCAGACAGACAGGACAGATAGGGACTTTCAAATCCATTTGCAGCTGGAAGCTCTGCCGGGAAAATCCATACTTCAAATCCATCAACCTCCAGAGAGCTAACATAGAGACTTCAATCTATCAACCTTCAGAGACCCAGACCAGACCAGCAGAGTAGAGATGACCTGTTAGCAGAACCAGAGAGAGCTGACCCAGATCACTGTGAAGTGCAGAGACCAGAGTCCAGTCCTAAACCTGACCAGATCCGTGGCAAGGCATATTTCTAAATATATTGTGAGTACATAGCAAAACTGTGCAGAACCAATCTCTTAGTTAAAATAATATAATTCAATCTATTTTAATCTAAGTAGAACTGTCTCCTAACTGTCACCTGTCATTTGCAAAGCTGTCACCTGTCATTTTCTAGTTGCAAGCTGCACTTGTCTTTTTGAACTTTAACATTCCAAATCCGAAAAACGACCTTTATTTAATCGCTCATATCTCCGTGACCGTTTGTGCTAGAGACTTGCAGTAACTTTCCTCGGAAAGCTGGGATTCGTAGCTTTTAAACGAACCTAGAAGCGCATTCATACCCCATATACTTTTGCCGCAATCGTGAAAAACGCATTCGCGAATTTTGCCGCGATTTGCAAATTTCTCCACGTGTAAAAATTTGCTGCTGCTTGCCTTTCATTTGCCAAAAATTCGTTTAACCTACCAATTACTCCTAGATCCTTGCTAAAGTGAGCCTGGACTAATATTAACTTGATTTCACTCACCCTGAACCTCCTAGAGGGAATTAAAAGCATTTTAGCATATTTTTCACTTTATTGCCAGCACATATAAAAGCATTTTGCCTGTGTTTTAAACTTCTGTAGTCTAAGTTGCTGGGTGAACTGAATTACATTTAATTGCATTTCTGAGAACTGTGTGACTTCCTTCCATTTCCTTGCATTGCATAAAAGGGGGGGTAAATTGTCCAAGAAAGTGATTACATTGTCTTTTGCTGAAATCCTATCAAGTGATTTTCTGTACTGCATTTCATTCAACATTGCATCTATTTGAACTCTATGAAGCATTCTCTATCACATTATTCTTCTGTCCCTATTTACCAGTGTGCTACCTTATCCATTTCATGTCAACTCCTTAGTGATTATAAAGAAGTGTGCTAGTGCCAGATTCTCCGTTGTTTATCTTTATGATACCAGATTAAGTGTGATATCCAATTATTAATTTATTATAAAGCGTAATATAATATATATTGTTTAAGTTATCAAATAAACCTTTAAACTTGCAAAACAGAACTACTTCTTGGCTCAGTGGGGTCAGGGGGATTCCAAGGGAGGGGTGTTATATAGGGGTAGTCATCCAGAACGCATGAACTGGACATAAAGATATATCAATAAGGGTTTTCATTCAGTATTCTAGACTAGGCGTTGACTTGGCTGTAGTGCTGAATTGAATCCTCTTACAAATTGGGGGCTCGTGCCGGACGTTTGGGTTAGATCTACCATTTGTGCAGATTAATACAGCGTGCCAGCTGACCAGATACACATATCCGGTCGGATCACCACGCTGTGTTACGCTGTAAAGCACTCCTCATAGGAACGCTCTAAGAAAAAGGTCTGTTTTGCAAAAATAAAATACTAATTTCTGTAAGTCAGGACAGAGACCAATCTCTAGAATGACGACCTTAGTAGACATGAAAATAGCCAGAGAGCACCTCTTACATAAACTATTTGTGAGAGGTGAATGGACTGAACAGGGCCAGGATGCCTGGTTGCAGGCCATCACGCGACAGGTCACTGAAACAGGGTCAGACCAATGGAGAGATCAGGGTCCATTACATGTGGCCCTGAGTGAACTATATATGGCTCCTAAAGCCAAAGATGAACACAATAAGATTGCCAGGGTAGCGGCATATTTATATTTACATATGGGAGCCATGCAGGACAAATGTGCTGAAGGCCAAGATCTGGCGAGTAGGCAACTGCTGGCATTACAGAAGGCCCAATCTGAGCTGGACTCTTCTGAGCAGAGGCTGCTCAGGAGCCAGGAGTCAGAAAATGATAGTAGGCAATATATCATTAAAATAAAAGAGGATATGGGCATCCTACAACAGGAAAAGACAAACTAGGATACCAGATTTCTGGCCCTGCAGAAGGAGCACCAAGACAGTTTGGACTCCTTACTGCAGAACCAGAAAAAGTTGGAGCAACAGATCAATTTCAACAGGGCATGCGCGGAGCAGGTAGTCACCCTGCAAAGCCAGCTAGATAGAGAGAAAGAGGAGAGCAATAAACTGATTCTGAAAGACCTGGATACCCAGGCAGAGTTTGATGAGGAGCGCCAAAAGGCTGGCGCCTTTCAACGCCAGAGGGACGACCTGGCAGCACAGATGCAGGCTCTCAGTCAGGAAAGAGACACTTTAGGCCAGGAAGTCTGCCACTTAAAAAAGGAAATTGAAGAAAATCACCTGGCCCTCCAGGGGCTGGGTGACCTCCAAAAAGAAAACCAGAACTTGGTAGAGCACACCAGAAGGGTGGAAGATGCTCTGGCAAGAAAGGAGCAGGCCGGTAGGGATGGGACTCAGGAGGTAAACCTCCTGCAGCAAAGACTGGCCCAGTTCTCCAGGACCAACCAGGAAGCACAGAGGGAAAATGAGGCCCTCTGTCAACACAATGATAGGCTCCAACAACAGGTAGCGATGCAGGAGAGACTGATAGAGTCTAGTAAGGCCTTAACTGAGGAACTGAAGGCGCAGGCTCTTGCATTGCAACAGGGAGCAGGGGCGGGTAGAGATGAGGTTCGCTGGGAAAGATAAACTCCTGAGCATAACCCCAGGAGCCCTAGTACCAGAGGCCTTTATTTCTCTCAGTCCCTGGACTCTGCCACCCCTATGTCCTCTGGCGCACATGAGCACAGGGCCACAGGGATGGCAGATTACTATCCAGCTAAAAGTATGGGGCTCATAGGCCAGTACCACTCAGGAATGGAGGGGTGGGCATCCGGGTATGGGCACCCAAGTACAGTACAGTTCAGTGGGGAACCCCAGGAGAGTAGGCCCCTTAAGGGCATCCTGAAAACCTCTGCCCAGTTAGGTCAGTGGGGGGGGGTACCCAGCAAATCCTGGCAGCAAGGAGGGATCTGAGGACTCCTCTGAGCACCACAGGAAACAGGAGACCAGGTCCCCACATTCTGCCAGCCATTCCCAGGCTCGCAGAATCCGGGAAAACCTGGAAGAACAGACAGGAACCTCTGGGAGCAGTGCCTCTGAGTCAGAGGATGAATGGACAAGGGTTACCCGAACCAAAAAGGCCAATAAGGCAAAAAGGGCCTTGCTTAAGGACCCCTTAAAGCAGATTAAGGCGATCAGGAGCGTCATCACGCCTTACCATAAGAACGCTAAGTATTCTGTTTGGGAGCACTTAGAGTTGTTTGAGCAAATGATGGAGACTTTCCATTTGAAGGACAGCCAAAGCTGTATTCAATATGTAAAGTGGACCTTCTCCCCGGAATACTCCAGTTTCTTTGCGGGGCTGGAGGACCAAAATCATTTAAGATGGTCCACCTATAAGGCGGGCATCTTGAAACATTTTTCCATTCATAGAAATCCTCAAGAGGCTCGCAAGGCAGCCTACAATTTGCAATGTGGGGAGGATCAGGCCCCACAAGAATTTGTGCAAGAACTGAAACGTGCTTTTGCGCAGACCACCAGAAGGGTGCGCACAGACAGTAGAGAATTCATTAATACATTTTTTCATGCCTTGCCCAAATACATAATGACCCAGCTCGTGAGGGATTTTCACGAGAAAATATCTTTAGACTGGGTCATTGAACAGGCTACCCGGATCTATGAGGTGCAGAAACCGGTAGAAAATAAAAATAATGCGCCCAAAAACCCCAAAGCCAACAGCACCCCTGCTGCTGCCAAGGAGGCAGAGGTAAAGGTCACCCCCGTTTTAGAGTTGGAGATGGGGGGGCCTAAAAACCTACCTGCACCTAATAATGCTAGGCCCAGAAAGTCCTCGGGCCAGGCACAGACAGGGAGCCAGGGAGGCAGCCCCACAAATGGGGTCCCTCGCTCTCCTGACTATGTAAGCCCCCGTTACAAGGGAAACAGACCCATCCTGGGTTATGGGTGGACTCCTCCAGCCCAAGGGGGGAGATCCAGCCAAGAACCTAACCCAGGGAACTTCCCTCCTAACTTCCCACCGGAGGGCAGAAATTCTCCGAATCCTGGGCAGAACTTTTTCCCCAGGTATCCACCCAATTTTCAGCCCCAAAATCCTCCACCCTTCTTTCCCCAATTCCCTGAGCCCAGACAACCTAATCCGGGAGAGGGGAGGCCAAGGGTTGAGGGGTACCCAAATCTTCCCAACCCAGGGTATTACCAGAGGAGGGATAGCTACCCTTCCCGGGATCAGCCCAGGGGAGAAAACAGGGCCCCGTATCAGCCTGAGCGGGTTTCCCAGTTAGAGCGCCAGGTTCAAAACATGGCGCGGGATCTGGGTCACATACTGAGGGTTCAGCAGAACCCTCAGATCGGCATGCCGGCGCAGAACGCACCCAACTCTGGACCTGGTGCTCCAGAACAATGACGGGGGCAGCACCCCGATAACTCACCGGTTCCCAGGGAGGAGGCACAAAGGGAAGGGGGGTGTAAAGCCTTGGAGGAAGCTTCCTTCCTCACTTGTAAACAGCCCCTGGAAACCCAGGAACCGGAAACAAAATCTCTTGCCCCTGAAAGTCTGCCTCCTAAGGAGCAGAGGGGGGGTAGGAGAAACAAAAGACCCAAACAGACTCAGTTTGAGGAGGAGGTACAGATCTTCCAATTTGAGGGAGAGGGATCCTCAGAGGATCCTGGGAAAAGGATCTTCTCCTTCAGAGAGGGGGGAACTCCTCCCAAAGAAAAATGGGTCCCTAGGGATGCAAATCCAGACTGGGGAGATGTGGAGACTGAGCTACCGCCGCCCACCATCTCATCCCAGAACCAACAGCAAGAAAATCCCCTGGTTCAAACCCATCCTGGTGACTGCCTCCAAAAAGGGGGGGACGGCCCAGAACCGGAGCCAGGGGAACCCACAATGGCTCTGATCTCCAGTTGCCAACTTTTTCTTTCAGATTCCCAAGACTCTCCACAGAATTCTGCCCAAATTTCTTCTCTTGCAATGTCCAAAACCAGAAAGTTAGCCCACCAGTTGTCCAAAAATGTGCATTATCTGTGCCCCCTTGAGGAGAAGGAGGGAAGATACTATGCCCCGGTACAAGTACAGGGGCAGGGTACGATTTCAGCGCTGGTGGACACGGGATCTCAAGCCACCCTTCTGTCCAGAAGGGCCTTTGATGAACTGAATGCAGGAAGGGGAGAGAATTACCAAATTCCTCTCACCTCTCTTCCTGGGCAACTCCAGAACTTTGACGGGAAGGAAATTCCCGTCGAGGGGACGGCAGATTTGGACATTAAAATTGGGCGACACAAGTTGAAACACCCGGTCATAGTTGTGACCCCAGAGGGCACCCCTTGTTTACTAGGGAATGACCTCCTGAGAAGGTTGTCACCCCTAATAGATTGCGTAAACAGGGTCCTCTGGACCCAGACTAGCCGACCAATAAAATTAAAACAGAGTGTCAACCATGTTAGTTTAAACGGCACCTGCCACATGGTTGAACAAAAATCTGACCAAGTAGAATTTTACTTCCAGAATAGCCAAATTCCAGACGTGACAGTAATAGCAGTAGGACAAGAGACTGGTGGTGGAGGGTCCTCTCTATTTCTGAAAATCAACCTTCCTTCCAGTCTAAAGTGGTACTCCACGCTGGAAGGAAACACTCTGAGATTCTATACTAATCCACAATCAGAAACTCCCACTCCTATAGTCCAGAAAGATGTGAAATCAGCTCAGAGCCTGGCTGATATTCAGCAAATTGGAGAGCAGTTGTTCATCCCTGTCCAATTAAATGATGGGAAGGACTCTGATCTCGCTCGAGTGTGTGTGAACAACGGTAAGAGCTTCATCAGCGAAGCCATGTTCCGCCAACTCCCAAAAGATCCAGCCATTCCCACATTCAAACTGATAGACAAATGGGAAATGGACCTGGAAGCACCTAATTCCAAACATCTCCTGCCAAGCAGGTGTATGCTCAAAATCTCCATTGGCAACAAGAGCATAGTCCATAATTGTTGGGTCGTGCGAGACGTCACTGCCGCCTTTTACTTAGGCAGTGACATTCTCAATCGCTTTGCCATTAGTTTGGACCTAATAAACTTCAAAGCTTGGTCCCGATTAGCGGATAATCCCATGGGCTTTGATGATCCAGAAAAAGCATTTAGGTCAGCTCAATTGCTACCTTATGCAGTTGAAATTCAGGTTAAAGAGGAAGTCACCATCCCAGAAAGGACCCGACAATTCTCCCTGGAAGTGAAAGTTAAAAGAGGACAATATTTGCAAAACCCTGATGCTTACATACATCTAAACGCTTCTCTCCAACAGCAAGGGTTGGGGGTAAACCCAACTCCATTAGTCAACATAGAACATGACACCATTCTAATAGAGGTGGATAACAGCGACTTAAAGAGTATTACTCTAGCCGCAGGCACCATTATTGGAATGGCGGTTGATGACCGGCATTTTTCCATCGACTTAGTAAATGAACTGTTAGGACCAATCCCCAAGGACTGTTTTGACAGTGACAGTGAGGACAATACAACACCAGACAGGATTTTTACCCGGCATGGGGGGAACTTCCTGGTGTACACTTCTTGCCCTTATGGTAAGGAAGATGTGACTTGTGACTTCAGGAGGGATGAGGTGATTTTCCAGGTCCATGAGGGCTGCCTTTCCCACCTGAAGCCTCCAGTCCAAATCAGCACTCTGACTAGGGACTTCTCCACCCAGCTGGAGGAGGCCGCTGAAATAGGCAAACCAGAAGTCTTTCCAGGCTTCAGGCAGATGGTGGAAGAGAGAGTCAACCTAGCTGATGCCTGTGTGACTCTGGAACAAAAGCAAAAGTTGAAACAAGTTTTCTTGGATTTCCAAGATCTCTTTGCGGTAGACTCATATGACTGTGGTCGCACTGACATCCACACAACAACAATCCCCACGGACCCTGGCATGACTCCTTTGTTTGTGAAGCAATATTGCTTGCCTCTCGCATCAATGGAGTCCCTTACTGTAATAATTAAGAACCTTGAGTCCAGGGGAATAATCCGTCCAGTCCACAGCACCTTCAATAATCCGGTGCTGGGAATATTGAAGCCAAACGGCCAGTGGAGACTCTGCGCCGACCTCAGGGAGCTCAACAAACGGGTCCATACTTCCCGATGGCCTCTGCCCTACATTCACCAAGGGCTGGCCCAGATCCAGGGGTCACAGGTATTCACTGCAATAGACCTGACCAATGGATACTGGACCGTGCCTGTCAGTAGGGAGGACCAATACAAACTGGCTTTTACCTTTGGGGGCCAGCAGTACACATGGACCCGGACTCCTTTCGGATACCTCAACTCCGGTAATGAGTTCAATATTTTCCTACATAAGGCCATGCCCGACCTGGGTGCGAGGGGTAACCTGGCTTATGTAAATGATGTCCTCATCAAAAGTTCATCTGTGGAGGAACACATAGCGGAGATCCGTTATGTTCTGACGCAGTTGAGGGCTGCCGGAGCAAAACTTTCCTTTCAGAAAGCACAGTGGTGTAGAACCCGTGTTAATTTCTTGGGGCATGAGATTACTCCTCAGGGTCTCTGTCCCCAGGAAAAGAAAGTGGAAGCACTTCAGAAACTGAAGGACCCCACAACTCTGCGAGAACTAAGGAGCCTCCTTGGACTGACTAATTACAGCAGAAAGTTCATTGAGGGCTACGCAGAGATTACCAGACCCCTGATTCATCTCCTGAAGGGGGGGGTCAAGTGGGAATGGGGTCCAGAACAATCCGAGGCAGTAAGACAACTCAAAAGAAGCCTCTCACAAGCGCCTTGCCTAGCTTACCCGGTCAGAAACAAGGAGTTCTTCCTGGAGACAGGGTTCTCTAATACGTGCTTGACGGCAGTATTATACCAAAAGCATGACAAGGTCAATAAAGTAATCTCCTATGCGAGCAAAACTTTATCCTCTGTGGAGGAAAAATTCAACGATTGTGAGAAGGCACTCCTGGCAACGGTGTGGGCATTGAAGAATTACCGCCCGTTTATCCAGGGGGAACACATCATAGTGGAGACTCCACACCAGCCTCTGCAATATCTCCAAAGTGATAGAATCCGGGCCGGAAATGTGAGTAATTCCCGAATTACTTCCTGGATTTTGTCAATGCAAGGCTTTCCTGTGGAGGTCCGATATGGCCAAAACAAGAAGAGTCCCCTCGCGCAAGGTCTGGCTGACTTGCATGATTGTGCCAGAGAAAACTGTCTCGAGGACGAAAGTCTAAAAATCAAGGACAACACGGAGGCATACCTTAATTCCCCACACAAAGTCTTTGAAGAGGACAAGTGTGAGGGAATGCCCACTGTCTATGTGGATGGATGCTCTTACCATGTTGACAACAACGGGGAGAAAGAACTTGTGGCCGGCGTAGGGAATGCATGGGTGAATGAGTCCCCAGAAGCCTCCGCTGGATACAAAATTGGTCCCCGAAGTAGTCAGGTGGCAGAATTGATGGCTGTGCATCAGGCCATCCTCACTGCTGTCCAGCATCAACTCCGCGAACTGGTCATAATCACAGATTCGGATTATGTACGGAACGGGTTCGTGGAGCACCTGGTTAGTTTGAAAACCAGAGGCATGTTATGTGCTAACAACAAACCCTTGAAACATGGGAAGTTGATTCAAAACATTGATGATCTGGTCACCTCGAATGAGATGACCATCTATTGGAAAAAGATCAAGGGTCATTCCAAAGTAGAGGGAACAGACAAAACTGGAAATGACTTAGCTGATCAGCTGGCCAAAACCGGGGCCATCCAAGGGGATCTAATTGAGATTGAGTCCCTGTTGGGGGAAATCCAGGTCACTGTTATCACTAGGTCCCAGACAAATGCTCACAACGACCTTTCAATTGCACAATGGAGTAAGGAGACCCCTGATGCTGATTTGATTACAGCTCAGAAGGGGGATCCAGTTATTGGTAAATTTTACCAACACCTTGAGGACCCTGAGAACTTTCCCCTGACGGATACTGATTACATTGGGAAAGAGGACCTAAGAGTGTTGATGAAATGTCCAAAAATGTTCCGGATCCAAGACGGTTTGTTGGTAAGGAAATCCAAAGCTGGCCACGATCAGTGGGTGGTTCCTGCCTCATTCCGAAGCCTGATGTTAAGTCACGCCCATGATGCGGCCACCGCCGGTCATAGGGGGTTTCACACAACATTGGAAATCTTAAGAGAGGTTGCATACTGGCCACACATGGGGCAGGACCTCGACCAATACTTGAAGAGGTGTCTTGTGTGTGCACAATTTCAGCCATCATCCCTCACGCACCGCGCGCCTCTCCAAAAGCGGGGGATGATCCTGCCATGGTCAGATTTACAAATCGACTTCGTAGGCCCCGTGATTCGCTTGGCTAGGGGGAATAAGTACATGTTGACTGTGACATGCTTGTTTAGCAAGTGGGTGGAATGTCTCCCAGCCCCAAATTGCAAGGCAGAAACTGCAGCTGCCCTGATGATTAACCACATCTTTTCCCGTTTTGATCTCAAAGGATTGAGTCAGACAGAGGTAGCCACTTCACCAGTGAAGTAATGACAAAGATGTGGGAGATACAGGGGGTCAAAAGGAAGTTGCATATTGCTTACAGGCCAGCTTCTTCTGGGGCAGTAGAGAGATATAACCGGACAATTGTGAGCATCTTAAAAAAGTTTGTGGCAGATTCTGGGCCAAGCTGGGATATCCGATTACCTCTGGTCCTAATGGCCATCAGATCTACCCCTTCATCTGCAACCAAAATGTCACCATTTGAGTTGATGACTGGACGCAAGATGGTGCTTCCGCAGCATTTGCTCTACAGGACCCAAGAGCAGACACTGATAAATGCCTCCACAACTCATGAGTATGTGGAGAATTTAAGGAAACACCTTCAACATGCTTTTGCTTATGCTCAGCGGAATCTAGAAAGATCAGCTGATAGCATGAAGACCCACTATGACCTGAAGACTTCCAGGAAGGAATATCAGGTGGGGGACCGGGTCTATCTATACAACTTCCAAAGAAACCAGGCAAAACAGCGGAAATTTTTGCCTACGTGGAAGGGACCCTTTGAGATCATCGACAAGATCTCCCCTGTGGCCTACAAAATCCACATCCCCAAAGGTCCTTTGGCAGCGGGGGAAGACAAGTGGGTCCACATAAACCAGTTGAAATGTTGCCATCCCAGGCACACTCTGCAACAACTGGAGGAATCCTCTGGAATCCTAGCGGGTACTGTCTCAGACTAATTCAGTTCCAATCATAAAACATACCACATCTAGTCTCTAACATATTGTGATTTGCATGAAACTGTCTCTTAGTTATACTGTTTTTTTTTTTCAAAATAAGAATGTAATGTTTCGTTATGATGAAATGCACATGCTGCCCCACTATCTCAACAGTGGTGGAAAAACGTCTATGAGTAGGTATTGACGCTCTTCCTTTGTCGTCCTAGGAGAAAGAAAACCTGGAGACGGGCCAAGGAGGATGATCCGGAGACGGGAACGAAGATCCAATGGGCCCGGGGTACCGCCCAATATTCCCATCAGGACCGGCGAGGAGAACCGATCGACCAGTACCGGATGGAGGAAAATATGCTGAACTGTGCCATCTATTGGAAGAAGATGAGGAAACATCCCGGGTCTTGCGAGTCCCATCAGTGAAACCGAATGGCCATCGCAAGAGGGGGGCTTGTGGGATGTATTTACCCATGCATCCGAGCCCTACCTCAAAACTGTGCAGTACTGACATGGAAAACATCATGATGGCCAGAGCTTCCCAGAAAATGCACAGGGAAATGCATGAAGAATAGGCTGCCACTCATTTTTGCCGATGTTATGGGCACAGAAGGACACTGCCTAAAACCACCATTGGACTACCCACACAGTAGTCTGAAACCATTGGGAATGGCAATGCTGATTGCCAAAAGCAAACCCATAACTGTTGGGAATTCATTTTCTTAAATCCCAAAAAGGGTGCAGTACCAGTACTCACCACTATCCAAAAGCCGGCGTTTTAAAACCACCAGATTTTACTTTTTTGTAGAAAACTGAATAAATGAACCCAAAACATGCCAAAGAAAGACTTACTGAGAGGTGGATCCAATGTAAAGTTATATTCTGAAGTGACTTGAAGGTTTATAACAAGACTGGCTGAGCTGTGGATTTCAGCAGTTTAAGTAAATTTGGACTGAAAGACATTAAAAATCTCAATGTTTAAGAGAAATGAGTGACCTACTTTTGAGTGTCACATAGGTTGCAATTGTTTAAATGTCATAGTTTTAAACTTAGAATCAGCATTCTAGCTGCATATGTGAAATTGTTAGTTTATTTGAATGCAGAAACTGGCGAACAGAAATGACATGTAGCTAAAAACTGGCTTAAAGAGATTCCAATTTGCCTGGCAACTACCCCCATCAGGAGTGAAACTTGAGTCACAGCTGTGTTCCCAGGCCTAGCTGCCCTTTTGCTGCTCACACCAAAAGGGATATGACACTTCCCTGATTGAATTACCTGGGCTCTGCAGGAAATTGAACAAAGCCCTGTCTTGACTCAGGCAAATGTTTTATGGCGGGAGTCGTAAATGGAGATTTCTCCTGGAAGCACAGGGGAGGGGCACTGCCTGTGAGAGCAAGCTGGCTTGGCAGAACTGGAAAAACCAGAAATTCAACCTTGTGCTGGAGGAAAACCACACCCCTTTGGGGCCAGAACATAACTCTAAAAAGATGAATAACTCATAGTACGGACTTGTGAAAATTATTTAAATGATACCATCATTCTTGTGATTTTTCTGCCCACATTTTAAGAGGTTTTTAGAACCGGTGGCATGTTCAGGGGGGTTTTAGCGGAAAAGAGGATATTACTCAAAATGTGTGCATGTGAAAAATCTGACACTTCATCAACTAATGTCCATACTCCTTGCGCACATGTGTGTAAATTTGGGGTAATGTCCCGTATTGCAAACCAGTTAAAAAGTGCAAAATATTGCCATTTCTGAATGCAAGCCCCCAGGAAGAGCAGAGTTGGAACAGCGGATACCTCCTGTGATATGTGAGGGGTGCGTGTAATTTTAAAACAATATGTACCTCTGCAAATATGTATTTGGTTCAAATCTAGATTTGTGTGTAAGTTGACAGGAGGAGTGGACTTTCTGCAGGCTGTAAAATGACATCACTCTGACACAACTTAGCTCCCCCAATCAAGTGAGAAATGGAAGTTTGACCAATTAGAAGCTGAGAGAGAGGTAGGGTGAGTGATGCAAGAACACACCCACATTCTAAACACATAAAAGCAGACAGACAGGACAGATAGGGACTTTCAAATCCATTTGCAGCTGGAAGCTCTGCCGGGAAAATCCATACTTCAAATCCATCAACCTCCAGAGAGCTAACATAGAGACTTCAATCTATCAACCTTCAGAGACCCAGACCAGACCAGCAGAGTAGAGCTGACCTGTTAGCAGAACCAGAGAGAGCTGACCCAGATCACTGTGAAGTGCAGAGACCAGAGTCCAGTCCTAAACCTGACCAGATCCATGGCAAGGCATATTTCTAAATATATTGTGAGTACATAGCAAAACTGTGCAGAACCAATCTCTTAGTTAAAATAATATAATTCAATCTATTTTAATCTAAGTAGAACTGTCTCCTAACTGTCACCTGTCATTTGTAAAGCTGTCCCCTGTCATTTTCTAGTTGCAAGCTGCACTTGTCTTTTTGAACTTTAACATTCAAAATCCGAAAAACGACCTTTATTTAATCGCTCATATCTCCGTGACCGTTTGTGCTAGAGACTTGCAGTAACTTTCCCCAGAAAGCTGAGATTCGTAGCTTTTAAACGAACCTAGAACCGCATATAGTTTTGCCGCAATCGTGAAAAACGCATTCGCGAATTTTGCCGCGATTTGCAAATTTCTCCACGTGTAAAAATCTGCTGCTGCTTGCCTTTCATTTGCCAAAAATTCGTTTAACCTACCAATTACTCCTAGATCCTTGCTAAAGTGAGCCTGGACTAATATTAACTTGATTTCACTCACCCTGAACCTCCTAGAGGGAATTAAAAGCATTTTAGCATATTTTTCACTTTATTGCCAGCACATATAAAAGCATTTTGTCTGTGTTTTAAACTTCTGTAGTCTAAGTTGCTGGGTGAACTGAATTACATTTAATTGCATTTCTGAGAACTGTGTGACTTCCTTCCATTTCCTTGCATTGCATAAAAGGGGGGGTAAATTGTCCAAGAAAGTGATTACATTGTCTTTTGCTGAAATCCTATCAAGTGATTTTCTGTACTGCATTTCATTCAACATTGCATCCATTTGAACTCTATGAAGCATTCTCTATCACATTATTCTTCTGTCCCTATTTACCAGTGTGCTACCTTATCCATTTCATGTCAACTCCTTAGTGATTATAAAGAAGTGTGCTAGTGCCAGATTCTCCGTTGTTAATCTTTATCATACCAGATTAAGTGTGATATCCAATTATTAATTTATTATAAAGCGTGATATAATATATATTGTTTAAGTTATCAAATAAACCTTTAAACTTGCAAAACAGAACTACTTCTTGGCTCAGTGGGGTCAGGGGGATTCCAAGGGAGGGGTGTTATATAGGGGTAGTCATCCAGAACGCATGAACTGGACATAAAGATATATCAATAAGGGTTTTCATTCAGTATTCTAGACTAGGCGTTCACTTGGCTATAGTGCTGAATTGAATCCTCTTACACCAGTATCCCATTTCCTACAAACTTTGTACATATTTCGGACAAAAACAACACTGAATGTATTTTAGCAACGTGAAAGAAGCACATACAGTGCAAGCATACAACTAGGAAGCCTGCCACTTACCGTGCACACCTCAACCATAAGCTTCAACATTTCTCTGTACAAATAGCCCTTCTGACACAGTTTTTGCGTAAACACCACAACCACAAACGTTATCAAGCAATGTCTTATTCTCCACATGCCTGCCATCCTGAAAAGGCCTAGATGTGTCACTTGTAATCGTGAAAGTACAGCGGAGTGCACTGAGTTATCGTGCTAGGAACGCGAGTGGGGGAACGAATTTGTAACAGGGTTGGGTATTTCGTTGTTCGTGGTGGCTCTGAAAAGATTTTTTTGACATTTTTTTAAAATTCTTTTTAACATGCTTGCAAACAGCCTTTTTTGTTTTTGCTCTTTATATCAGTTTCCGTTTCCTTCTCCTCCTTGCAATTTTACAAAATTCTGGTCAACGATTCTTGCACAGTGTAAAAGAAAAAACATTGCCAATGGCGGTGAAAGAAATGCCATTTGCAAAGAAACAGTGCATATTTGGCAAAGTCATGATATCATAGTGGGTGGAGAACATCCCATCAGTGCACATAAATTCACATATGCTTCTGTTTATTAGACGCCTTCTGAGCTCTGGCTGGGGACAAATTACACCGCCGTGGTCCCATACTACTCTTGGTGGTATGCACGAGAAAACCACCTTGGCACTGGGGAAAATCTGCATCACTGCATTCATCAACTTTGTCAGGTGACGGAGCAAACGTCCACATGGCATGTAACCCAAATGTAGAGTGCCATAATGCACCACGACAAGATGAACAGTCGCGACAGAGGCCACATATCTGCAAAGGTGAAGCATACCGCCAAAACTGCACTCATAGAGACTGCCCCACAAAGCCTCCACTCCTTCCAATCCGAAATTAGCAGCAATGCCTCTTTGCACGGCATACCTGTGCAGATCTTGCACAAAGGTATCAACTACGATCAGCACTGAACGTGTCTCCACCTGTGCCAACCTCACGACACACAGTATTGGGAAAAAATAGTACCACCCCTTCCTGTGAACCACACACTAAACAACTGATTAGATAATCCCCACAGTTCCATTTCCATGGCCACAATGCTCAGAAGGGCAGTATGTGGCATGTGCGCTTTCCAAGCTACAGCGAGGGCCGCGCCCCAGTACAGCAAGAACAGTCCTTCTTCCCTGTCCACTGTTCTTTTTGCTGCATACCCTCATTCTGTACTGTCATATATTCACACACGCATGCAGCAATCACATCAAAGACCTCTGCATCCAAGACTATAATTTCTGTACAGCACTCCATATGTACAGTTAAGCACTCAGAGTACACGTTGTGTGTGCTTCCAAAGCACCTTGAGTACAAAGTTCTGCAAAAGAATGCATTATTTCACCATCCAAAATCATCCAGAGCAGCACCCATCACAACTTTAACCATGCACACAACAGTCTAGGCCTTGCCCACACCCAGCACAACATTATGGAGCCGTCGTTGCAACCATGTGGCCAGGTATCTAAATCCACAAACGTAACATAGCTAGCACACTTCTACCCAACCCACACACCATAACACAGCAATGCATGGAAACGTGTTATAGTTAGCATACCATAGCCTCCGGCACCCCTAACCCCTTCCATTCACAAAGTATTATGTCACTGCCAACCAAAGCACACATTCTTCACAACATTGGGCCTACTCCCAGCAATCTGCACAAAGGAGAGTACCCAAGCACATATAACATCCAGTTCAACCGTACCCTCTTCTATACTGCCAGTATTTCAATAGTGCACACAGTGGGCACACTGCAGGACTTGTCACTGCCGCATCTCCAGCCATACACTGAAAACTGTAGGATGTTCTAACAATCAACACACCCATGCAACCAACAATATACGCATGTCAACTCACTTCCGGTGCTCTACCAAGTGTAAAATGTGCTCCACAACCATTCTTTTAAGGTCACCACCCTCTTAGAGATATAGTGTGAAAACTGCATGGCTGCAGTGGGTGTGGCAAAGGCCTACGCTCTTGGGTGCATGGCCTGCGGCCTACGACCTGTGGCCATGCACCCAGAGTCTAGGCCTTCGCCATACCCACCGCAACATAATGCAGCCATGCATGCGAAGCTGTGAGCAAGTACCACAATCCAGAAATGTACCACAACCACCGGCACTCCTACCCAACCTCTGCACAGTCACACACTTAATTTTATATCTGTATGCATATGGGATATATATAATGTTATAAAAGACACAGATTAGACTAAAGGTCTGATTATTAACTTGTATCTAAAGAGCATATTTAAAAGTTAACTTTTTATTTTTTGATAGAGTGAATGCTACATTTTATATTAGATTTTTTATCATGGTGTTTTATAGTTACAGAGTACTTTTCTCTCTTTAAAAACATACATATTGAGCAGTTACATAATGAAGCAACCATTACACCAGTGTACATGTGGCTTCCGTATACTGTATCAAAGCTACGCTCAGCCCATTGCCCCGTCCCATTACCATTTCCCCAATAATCTCAGTCTCCTGAACCTACCGAGAGGACATATTGAATCTTAACTCATCCAGTTTAGAACATTCAATGTAAAGTTGATTTAAAGTTTCAACCAGCTCTTTTTTACAATATCTCCAGGGTCTTAGTTGCCACAGTATGTTTCAGATATTATATTTTGTTAATGATTTTGTAAACCAATAGAACAGAAATTAAAAACAAAACAGCAGGTGACATATAAAACTAATTCCAAAGGTGCAGTCATTCCAGAATTGTTTAAGTTTGACTTTGGATGAGCTGCCTATTGTACGAAAAATAATAGTGGGTTATCAGGGTTATGTTGCTCTGCAGGATTTATCCGGAAAGTTGATGCCAGTGAAAGAATGCAAGCTTAATGAAGCTGGATGAGAACTGTTAAAATGGCCGCCAGAATGGTATCAAGTTAATATAGTGTTCCTTGTCAGATTCATCATTCTTGTAAGTGGTGTCATGGTATGTTTTTCTATTACCCAGTTTAATGGTACTCCGCGTATTGGCCTCAGAAGCATGACAGGTTAAGTCAGCCCTTCTGGAATTTGATTGCAGGCTTCCCACGATCTCTGAAATAAGGGATTTAATCACTAAGCTATTTTACTGACTTAGTATGATAGCAGGGTAAGGTGAACAGCAGTGTTCTCTAATATTTGAACAAGGAAGGTATGGAGAGATAACTAAAGAGGACATTGCAGTACTCAAGATAAGCAGATAAACAGACATGCAGAAATATCACTGACAGACCAGGCGATATATTAGGCAGGAATTGAAACAGAGAAAATTATCAGGCTTAATTCATAAAAACCTAACTTCTTACTTCCATAGGCAGGATATTTAATATGATCGTTGTGCCAGTTATGGTCTTAAATGGACAGCTTTTAAGAACTGTTTGATGCTCTAATCTAAGATGAGTTTTAGGGCTGTTGTGTGTCCCGTTGATCACATACATAGCATGGGTTCAGGTACCTAGAAAATGATGCCGATCTGTTAAACCCTTGATAGGATTTTGGTGGCATCCTTATAGAGGTCAGACCCCAGTCTAGAGACTCCCAATGGTGGAACAGTTTAGGGGTGTCACCGTTAAAAGGCACCTGTGAGAGGGTGGCCACGAGGCAAGGTGTACGGTTTGGGGAGCAGAGAATCTGTGCAAGGTAACGTGGCAGGGTCTGTCAAAGAGATTTTCCACAAGTTGAGGAAGGAATCAAAGGTCATGGTAATTGAATTTAGGTGGCTAATGAAACTGGTGGGTTCCAAGCACTGGATATGGCCAACGTCTACAGTAGCATCTGGACATCATAGTCATTTTTATGCCGCGTAGGCAGAAGGTCAGTGGTAGTTGAGATGATGATGTGAGTTTATTGACAACCTGAAGTTTAATGCTTCATTTAAGCTGCAGTATCTCTGTGCTCACAATGCTGTTTCTCCATAGCATTTTAACAGCGTTGAAGAAAAGTTTACCTCTGTATAACATTGCTTTTATGAGCAGGGACCTGGGAGGGGCACAACCCTTGGAACATATGTTCCTCCGGTGGAGGATGTTACATCTGCATTAAAGTGTAGTGTTAGAATGTGAGAGGTGAAGTTGAACATCAAGTCTAGACCTTTCAGTGAGAAGTCCTGTGCAAAGGAAGAACATTGTATTACACAGCACAAACATATTCTCATCTAGTCACTTCGGCAGACTATTTAAATGTTTAATTTGTGTATCATTAGTGTGAACTGTTATGGTTACAAACCATTGATATGGGCCAGTAGAACCGAAACATGACATTTTCATTTTATACACTCATCACTGATTTTAGGACGGAAGCAGTCAGAATAAACTTTGAGAAAATTCTACCACCTGAAAGTACACAACAATGTCCTTTAGTGATAATGAAAACTGAAAAATGCCAAACCAGCTGTCTAGCAAGCTTGATTGACTTACAAAATATGCTCTGACTGTTTCTTTATTCGTTGTGCATTTCTGTAGTGTCATTACATCACAGATCCATTCACAACTTTTTTAATTGAGTATAGTTGTATTGTATTGTATTAGTTATTTATAAAGTGCTCTTCCCCCATTTGTATGGCCTCAATGCACTTTGTGGTTGGAACACAGTCAATGTGTAGGAGGTTCTAAGAGTTTAGAATAGGACTTAGGTGGCTGGCTAGGCTCCAGTAATCAGCCCAGAGGTCAGGCACGTGGGTAGGCGCTGTTGTTGTTTTAGGATAGAGCACTATTGCTGAAGATTCGATGTGTTTTGGTAGTCGCTGTATGCTAGTGGCAAAGGTGTTGAGGCACATCAGGGGTTTCAGTGTGGACGGCCATGTGCGCTGCTAGACCAGAATGGTATACACATAGCTGCATTCTGTGGTGCATGGATGGATGGCCGTGCCTGCGGCCTGTGTCCACAGACATCGTCTAAGTGATACGTACTGTATTGTATGATGTAGTTCGGCTGCATCGTTCTTTTTCTTTGTCCAGTGTGAACGGCATGGTCTTGTTATTTGTGGTCTCTCTGGTGCGAAAGTCAAGCAGCGCAGTGAGTCTCGCAAGGGGGGGAGGAGGACGATAGGGGAGAGGGGGGACAACTGTGAGGGTGAAAGTTTGTTGTTGAGTGCTTTTGCAAAAGCTGCCGGCATTTGTGAGATATTTAGTGGATAGAAGTATTGTTTTCTTCGGAGCAGTAAGGTTTATTGCGGTGTGCCTCAATGAATTCTGCTGGCTTCCCTTCTGTATTGATGGGTAGGAGTGTTGTTTTGCATGCAATTCTGTCTAGATGTGACACAAGTTAGTATTACAGTTGTGTGGATGTGACGCAATGCTAGTCTTTATAATTCTGTCTAGATGTTACACAATACTAGCCTTCACAATTCTGTCTAGATGTGACGCAATGTTAATCTTCACAATTTTGGCCAGATGTGACGCAAGCTAGTATTACAGTTGTCTAGATGTGAGGCAATGCTAGTCTTTACAAATCTGTCTAGATGTGACGCAATGCTAACCTTCACAATTCTGTCAAGATGTGACGCAAGCTAGTATTACAGGTGTCTGGATGGGACGCAATGCTAATCTTCACAATTCTGTCTAGATGTGACGCATGCTAGTATTACAGGTGTCTGGATGGGACGCAATGCTAATCTTCACAATTCTGTCTAGATGTGACGCAAGCTAAAAGTGGACATGTGAAAGTGCATATTAACTGATCGAACAAACCATTCTGAATTGCAGAATTCGCCAGACTTTATAGGGCGCGTGCACTTTACACAGTCACAAATATGCCTTGTGGACAGGCCTTACAATAAAGGGACACCTGGAGGCGGACCCTGATACATACAACAGAAACACATGTCATGTGTCGGCACAACAGATCAATGTAGGTCCTATTTGATACAAGTCCGTAGACCACCGTTTCACCTTATGACATCTAATGGTTCCTTGGGAAATTTGGAAGCATCCATTTTACAAAATGGAGGCTTAGATGATATCCTGTAAGGTCATGGGAGAAAGCTTCTGAAAATCAAAACAGACACACTTTTTTTTTTTACAATAAATCGTTTTTATAAAAAAAAATCTTTTCATTAGCACACAGAATAAAAGACCTGCATTATTCCCTTTCTATGCTTTTTCAATGGCAATCTTGCTTTCTTATTTACTGCCATTTTCTGCACATTTCTTTGAAGGCGTATGGCACTACGCTTCTCTCTTTCGATGGACATGCCACTGCGTGATCTCTGACTTTCCGCTCTTCCAGGGCAAGTGTGTTTTAGGCACGCCTCTTCTTGTGCTTCCTCAAAGGCTTGCCCTCATGGGATACCATTGGCAAGTGATGATCTCCCCTGACCTGACTGTCGAACCTTTGATTGTGTGGCCTGAATGAATGTTGGTGCCTTCCATCTCCTGAAGATGGGGAGGTATCAGTTGCTAGCGCAGTCGGTTCAACAAACATGAAGTCAGTCACACTGTCCGTAGGGAACTGCTTTAAGCCAGCTGGCGGTGTGTAGGTTTGCAAGAGACCACCCTTGCCTGCGCCTTGCAGGCCAACTTCAGTCACTCCATTTCTCATGCCTGCCGGCACAGTCACTGCAACTATTTCTTGCGTGTCTTGTGCTTGAGTGACGCCGGCTGCAGGGCTCGCGGACTGCCCCTGGTTGTTAGCGTTTGCTCCTGCTTGACCCATTGGAACAGCCTCCTGTTCATCCAGGCTGGCGCCTGCCTGGCCTGCAGGAAGTATTGCCCCTTGTAAAAGTGGTGGCAGTACTGGTAACCCTGGCAATGCGGGTAAACCAGGTAACACTGGGAATCCAGGTACTGCAGGCCCAAATGGTGGCATAATCATCCCAGTAAAGATTTGTGGCACAAGTTGCTATGTGAGAAAAACATATATGGGTTAGCAAAACTGTACACACAAGAAAACACATACAAAATGTTGCCTCTAAAATGTCTAAGGAAATGCACATATGTTTGCTTCCCATGTAACTAATATATACATCTTGACAAATGGAACATTCATGTAGGTCATATTTACCATTCTCTTCCTGATACTCCAGATACAATGTAAAGGTATACATTACAAATGAACAGGTGCACGTTGGGGATCCCTGCGCTATTTCTTTGCTAAAATATTTGTTAGGGTGCTGTTGTTTTGGTATAAGATGGCTGCTTGGAGAATGAGCCACAAAAAACCAGCCAAGTCTTTGGTTTGGAATAAACATATATTTGATGATATGATAGGTTATTTATAATGTGCTTAATACCCAGAGGTTTCTAAGCGCAGACCCGGGAATCAAACCTATATTGCTCCATGTTGTCTTGCTTTCAAGGCAAGCACGTTGCCCTTGAGCTATCCTCCCGAGTGGATACCTTAGTACACACATATTCACCAGAATCCAGATTACAGTAACTTTGCACCGTTGCAAGTGCAAGGTTTGCACAGTATTAGCAGTAGGGTAAAGTGTGCCCTATTTTTAAAAACACTGGGACACATTAAAAAACCATTGCACCTCGACAAGTGCAGTTTGGCATATTGAAAGCACCGGGGCCACTGGGGAGGCGCAAACACACTTGACCCAATTTGCAGACACTCGTGAGGGCAGAATTTAGAGGTACTTTGCTCTCTGGTCTTGGAATTCGGAAAGGGCACTTTCATAGAATATTTGCTGTACTGTAAACATAGTTACCATTTCTTCAGAACTTATCGGCATACCCTGAAAGAAAAACAGGACACATATTATGTTTATGTTTATTGAGTTTATATAGCGCTTTAAGCCAAAGCGCTTTACAGTATAACAACAGGTACAATAGTGAGAGAAACATATTTACAAACATGAAACAAGTCATTAGAACAATAGGTAGAACAATTTACTAAAATGAGGGGGAGTGTGGGGAAAGGGGAGGGGAGAGGGAGTAGGTGATGGGGGTTACAATGTCTGTTTTGTGGTCAGGGGAGTGGGAGGGAGGAGGAATGGTGAAGGGGAAAGGGAAGGGGGAGTGATCTGGTGACCTCCAATGCCCCTAAGTGGTTTCAGTGACCAATTTGAGGTCATTAGGGAAGGGGGAAGGAGGAAGGGGAAGGAAGGGGCAAGGGGTTAGAAGAGGAGAGGGGTAGGGAAGGGGAGTCGGGGTGGGAGTGAAGAAGAAGGGCTTTCAGGGAGGAGCAGAAGGATGAGTAGGTAGGGGTGGGGCGGATGGAGATCGGTAGGGAGTTCCACTGTAGGGGGGCCAAGAGTTGGAAGGAGGGTAGCGTGAGGATATGAGTTTTTAAGTATCTGGGCCCACATTACACACATTTTGCACTGGTGCAAGTATATAGCCTTTTAGTGTCGGCAGTGCAAATTCACTTTTCAGCAGTGCAAAGTCACTTTGAACCGTGCAACTAATTCCATGAATCGGGCCCTAAAAGGCTAGATACTTGCACAAGTACAACATTTGTGTTTTTATTATTTATATTACTATGGTATTTATTGAGTGCGGACCGAGCGTCGGGAAGCAGCGGAGTACTTTACAATCATAGGGGGAAGAACACAGAGAGGGAAGCAGAGACAAAAAGAAGGAGCAGCTTACACTGGCGGGGGAGGGTGGGCAATTGGCAGCAAGGGATCTACAAGCCACCAGGGGAGGAGACAGTGGGGAGCAGATCACCCAGTCTCAGGTGGAGTGGGCAGCGCATTTGTCTGGACTGTGCACATATTTGTGTTAAATTACTTGTCACTGGTGCAGAATTGCCTGTCAACTGCCAATTTATGTGATATGGCCCCAATTCTCTACAGATATTCCAATGTTATGATGTGCTACTCCCTTTTCACTGAATTGACAACTTTTTACTCAAATGTGTCACAGTCACGTGTTGCTCTAGAGCACTACTATGATTCACTCTAGAACCTCGCCGGAAATGTTCTGTTTGCAGCAATCACAACCAAACTAAATGATCATATTCCAAACGATTCTATAGCCCTTCATCGGCACATTTGCTTAAACATTCAAACACAACTTAGAATGTCAATGCAGAAAAGGCTTTAGGACTGAATTCAGAACTGGGAATACTGCCACATATTTATACTGTTACCATATGCAGGGACTGGAAGTTCAGGCCGGAACGCTTACTAACCTCTAAATCTAGAGGCAGGAAGCAGTACCAGTTGGCTACACCATGCGAAGAGATTGCTCAAGACCACCCTAGGTAACACCCACCCAGTAAAAAGCAGAGTAAAAAGACATCTCTGTTAGTGGCTCTTCAACACCACTGCTGTGCTCTTACAGGACTAGACTGTTTCCCAAGTCATTACACACAGAAATGAAAAGTGGACTAAAGAACCAAGCTTTATTTAAAAAATCTAATTGCTAAAATACAAGTATGTAGTTGCTCATTATAAAAAATATAGTATGTATGAGAAATATAACAATCTGTATTAATTAATGTTATTTGCTCTTTAAACTGGACCTCCCAAAAAGTGTATTAGTCAATAGTGACATCCTAAAATGTCTTATTTTCCTGGCAACATTGACAAAACATCTAATGCTTGGTTTAGGTGGCAATTTTTGTCCTACTGAATATGCAATGGTACCATCCTAAGTGCACAGATTGGTGGTCCCCTCCATGCAGTCAACCCTTTAAAGAATAATACCCCATTAAAGCTTTCATAAATTGCAATTTGCAGACGTTTTCATTCACACCCCCTCCTTCCCTATACATTACTACAGGAGTTTAATTTTCTTGAAGGACTATCTCACCTGTTGTCCCATCTGTGTTATGATTATTGGGAAAAGCTGCAAAAAAATATAAATGTTGGTTAATCCATAAGTAAAAGCAGTGGTTATGTAGTGCACGCTCTTGAATTCAAAGGCATTGAAAACACAATATTCAACACAAATAAAATCAGTAAATATATCATGACTACACTTTTGAGTCTGGTGAAAAATAATTCTGTGTAACACACAGGCCCATTTGACTATGCCATTGCCATATCCCGCTATTATATGCATTCAATTATTTATTATGTTGCACTTGCAGATTTTGTGATTTACACCCTTGCACGCATATTGTGGAGCATTGTTTCCAACCCCTTAGAAAACAATGGAGAGGTTTAGGGCAGTGGTCCTCAAACGTTTTTCTCTCCAGGTGTTTTGTACTATGACTCCCATGACCCCTCACCATTGACTCTGCTGGCTAGGGCTCAATTCAACTGTAGTCCAAAACATCTGTAGAGCTAAACGTTGCAGACACCTATTTTTAGGCTGTCCTATTTTGTGGAATAATACCTCTTAATATGGTGTGTGGAAAACTAAGAAGTTGTCTTATTTATGCTTGTTTGAATTCAGGTTCCATTGGACTACCCTTTTTTAGATGTCATAACTTTATCTGAACTTTCCGAATATGTCAGGAAATTATTCAAAAACCGTCCACAACTGTATTTCTTTAGACACTTGCACATCTCTTCGTGTGCTTTCTGGGGTATCCATGTTTCCACCTGCATGGCCGTTCTCAGGGATATCACTCATGCATGTTTGTCCTGGCAAGACCTCTTGGGCTTTCTGCACTGCCTTATCACAAACTTTGGAAATTTGAGGATTGTCAGAAAAGATTACCTGGAGATCCCTTTCCTGTTTAATTGTCTGTGGTAGCAGGAACTTATTTGGAGTACTAAGGAGCTCAATTTGTAAAAAATAGTAATTGCCCAAGGGGGAGGGGGGCGCCGATTATGTTTGCACTTATGTGCAAACAGGTCACCTCTGGCCAATTGTTGTCATTTTCATGGTGGAATGCAAATGAGAAGTGTAAACAGATGACAGTTGCAAATAAAACGCGGCCTACCATGTACTCATGGCAGACATCATTTACAATGATTTCCTAATCTTTGATTCCATAGGAAATCCCTGACATTTCGCCAGTATGAAAATCTCATGCTGGCATAAAACCAAGTTATTTTTTGAAGGCAGAGGGCAAACGGGGGGATGGAAACTTAACTGCAGTTCTGTCCCTGTCCTCTGCCTTCAAAAACAATGAAAATCCCCCAGGGCGTGAAGGGAGGCATTAAAACAGGCATAACACCATTACACCTCTCTTTAGCGCTTCCATTTAGGCTATGCAGGACTCAAAAATGAGTCCCTTATTGTTACTCTAAGAAATTGTGATCCAGTCTTAAGACCCTACTCCATCTGCAAGAAGAAAATGCCATGGAGCACAGCAGCATGTGTTAAGCCAGGCATAATGGTTTAATGCTGACTTTTAACATCTATTTGTGCCCTTGAGGGGCCAAAGCAATCACCCTCCTAGTAACCAGTTGATGATGGCCCAAAGGGAGGTCTCTCCAGGGTACCCTGGTTCTTGAGGTGGTGCACCATGGACCCGAGGCTTGCTGCTGGTGCCCAGCACCGTCTCTGCTCAGTCATTCAGGAATGTTCAACTAACTGTACATAAAGCAGGGGAAACACAATGGTTTAGAATTTTAGGATGTCTGCTGATTGAGAGTACTATTAAGAACTAAGAAACTTAAAAAAAAACATTTATTTACAGTCATGACAAAAGAGCAGAAGATAACATAATGCAGAACCTTCGCCCCCAAAACATTCTTACGTGATGGGGATGGGGAAACATTGGCTGATGGACCGTCATTTCACCCACATTCATCGGAAGGACCTGTGGGTATGGCATGAATCCAGGTGGTTGGTTACCCTGCAACACATACAAAACACATAAGTTAAGGACATTTAAATTAAATCACAAGGAATATACTCCATTCTTTGCATCATTCACCCACTATTTTCTTACTTTCTTCAGCCTATTTATTTAACTATACAGATGTAAAACCCCAGAAATTCCACCTTAGGGTATATGTTGATAAAGTGTCTTATTGTAGGCCTAATGACTGAAGGCCATTTGCAGATGTTTCTGCTCCTTTTCAGGAGCCTTTGCCAGGAACAGTAACCAGAATGCAACAGGCTCTAGGATAATGCATACAATTATTCATAAAGGAGGGTCATTTTCTTGATTGAAACAGGTGTGGGGACCCCAATAAGCAAACAAAGACATTGGGCCTCATTACGACCCAGGCGGTAAGTTACCGCCTGGGTCGTACCTTTACCACCATGGCGTAAACTATGTTTACGCCATGGTGGTTGGCGGACTTATCGCCCCATTCCGAGGTGAGTGGGGCGGTAAGTCCCCATTAACCCATTTACCCTTCCCCATTCCCATTTTTGCCCCATAGGGCATAATGGGAGTGGGGAAGGCGTTAATTACGCCACCGTAAATTACGGTGGCGTAATTAACAACAAGGTCCCTTAGCGCCATGGATTTTAACACCTGCTAAAAGCAGGTGTTAAAACCTCCATGGCGCTAAGGGACCTCGGAATCAGGCGGTAAGGGTCGGCGCTGTTTACGCCACCGTAAACCCCTTACCGCCTGGGTCCTAATGAGGCCCTTTGCAGGCATCCTTACCACAGTAACTGGTGCGTTGTTTGAGTTCTGCAAGAGTTTCAGCTTTGGCACAGAGGGGAAATTTCACGGGAGGGTCAGAGTTTGTGAGTTTTAACAGCAATCGCTATTTGTCCACCGAGTAGCTGCTCTGGGAGAATGTCACCAGTGTGAGAAAGAAAACTGGGTTTCTTAACATAATTATTGGGTAGGGCACTCAAATAATTGGGTGGATTGTGGGTTCAATCGTATGGAAAAAATGAGATAGTTGACATGGTGAACTTCTGATGCAACCTAAAGAGGGATCATTTGTGACTCCTGGATTCACCAAGATATCATACATATATCCCTGGACATTTCTTCAATTTTTGTTCCAGTAGGCTTTATTATAGGCTTGGCATATGTCAGCAGATATGTGTAAACAAGTGAGCACTAAGGCTAATCTGATCGCAGAGACACCAAGATCACAAATCAGTCATCGTCCTTTTGCTCCTATGTATTGATAGTACAAGAAAGGTTTGGAGATTGAGCTCCACTTATTGGAGGTGTGTTCGCTTACATGTCTTGTATTGTTGGCCCTACAGACAGGACTGGCTCAGTGGACATATATAAGAAGATACTTCTCATACTGTCCGCCCCACAGACAGGCTGCAGTCCAATAACAATGGTCATATTTGCTCAATTTATAAATAAAATGGGGGCAGCTGCCATATTAAAGCTGAAAGCCATTCCGACCATTATTTTCCAGTTCAGTTAGAAATATGTAGCCTACTAATGCAAACAGTAGAAGTCAAAATTGTGTAGACTAGTCCCCCAAATCTAGTTCTCACCATCTAAAAAGATTCAAGTGGCTGTAGAAGGTGTTTGGAAGAATGTCCCTCAAACCACATTTCGCGTTTACAGGCAGCCAAGAGTACTAATGGCTGCACTAAGCCATGACATGTAGATAATGACTGCTGCAGAGGGCAGAGATTTTTCCTTTCCAACTGGTCTACAAAATGTGAAATACAGTCTCAAAGACTCATCAAATGTCCATGTGTGGTATTTAGTCATGTCAAACATGAGTACATTCCACAGATTGGTCCACCAAAATACACGCTGCAGATGTGTAGAAACTGCAGCATCAGATTGCCAATGAAACAGTGAAACAATCTGAGCTCTGGCTGTTACAATAGATGACTGCATGGGTGTATGCACCTCTATACGTTGAGTTTGAGAAGATGCACCATATTTGGCCATTAAAGGATCCATTTCAAGGTACTGCTGAGTCTGCAATCTCAATCCCTCCAGATGTTTTTGATTAAGTCTCCCATGATCCCTCACCACTAAATATGGCAGCTAAGGCTGATAGAATTAGAATTCCATAATATCCAGAGAGACAAAGGTTGCAGACCCAACTATGGCCTTTGCAATTCTCTCCCTGAAGCATTTAGAAGATACCTCCAGAGTGGCTCAATGTGCTTCAATAGGTGAAGCAGGTCCTGCAGTATGAGTAGGAGGCCATCAATAAGGTTGCATGCCTGAAGAAAAGGATGGAGATCCACTTTCTATGAGCTACTACATCTATCGCTGCCATGGATCCCAACAATCTCTGTAGGTTTTGTACAGGACGGTGCACATATAAATTTACTTTTGTGCTCTGATTATGTGTGCCATCTGAGGAGATGCACTTCACCACATGAGCAGTAGGAAGCTTTCCTTTAATACAGCAGTGGGACTTTCGGCTGTCATTCTTCATGTACCTTACAACCCATGTGCAGATCCACCCCAAAGTTTTAATAGGAAGGATAAGTGAGGAAGGATAGCTCAGGGGCAACACGTTTGTCTTGGAAGAAAGACAACGCAGCGCATCACAGGTTTGAATTCTGATACTGTACATAGACCCCAGTCACTGGTATTAAGTGCATTATAAAAGAACAATCATAATAATAAGCAGCTTTTATGTCATCTATTCCCTGTACAGAAGTGGGCATATGGCTGTTTAGGAACGTGCATATGTAATGGATGGGATCCCACCAGAATAATTCTGAGTCCAAATAACAGAACCAACCCAGGAAGATGGCAAGTTACTGTTTTATTAACAATTATCGAAAACAGGCAGGCTACAACGAACATCAACTGATGTACTCTCAGTCTCTCAATGATCTTTACACAAAATATGTTTTTTATATAACAAATGTGTCAGAGTGACATCATACTACGTGGCAATAATGAAAATACCTATCGGGGTCGGGATTGGTTAAGGGAGACATCTAAGTATATTTTTCTATAGGGGCTAGGATTGTAATTGGTTGTCTATTATCAGGTGGACAACGTATGCCTACTTCTAAAAAACATGTAATTTCACACACATTAGATACACAGTTTATCATTGGTCTTCAAACTATAAGGTCTTTCATTATATGGACTAATACAATTGGTTGGCATGCTTGTGCCACGTATGGAACCTTCGGTTAATTTAGCAGCATGTAAGCTAAGACCGAGGTGCAGGGAGGTTGGACATGAAACTACCTCACTACCCAATTAGCCCAACATCTCTT
This sequence comes from Ambystoma mexicanum, assembly GCF_040938575.1. Lineage (NCBI taxonomy): Eukaryota > Metazoa > Chordata > Amphibia > Caudata > Ambystomatidae > Ambystoma > Ambystoma mexicanum. The sequence continues at coordinate 158,050,782 of NC_090937.1, forward strand.
ATCGCCCTCGCCTTCTGCCATGAAATTGTCTTTGTCCTTGGCCTTGCAGAATATCCTTGTCTTTGAAAATGCACAGGAGTGAGGGCACTCGCTATCGTGTCTTGGATTTCAAGTTCAAGCTCTATTTCCATTGTTGGCTCAGGTGACGGGAGACCACAATTTGGCCCATTTTGCAGCTTTCAACTGCTCTAAATGAATTAAAGTTTGGCATCCTTTGTGTTCTATCTTGCACCTTAATGCGAGAAGGTTCATCTTCTGCATGCTCTTTCTTCTTCATAACAGATTGCTGACCTTGCTTCTTGAATCTTGACTCCAGGGCAGGCAGCCTTGCCCCTCAGTTTCATGTGCCTATTATTCTTGCTGCAACACAGTTTTCTATTCCATTTTCATGTATTCTGGCCTACTAAATTCATGATACCAATGTCCAGTTTCTACACATATGCAGTGTGTATTTTGGTGGACCAGTCTATGACGCTGTGATATCAGCACTGTACTGCAAAGAAGAAGAGCTAGGATCACGTTAACCTTTGCTGTCCTAGATGATGCGTCCCTTCTATCTGCCGGCATACACTTTTCTTCAGCTTCAGTTCCTTCCACACAAGGGCCGATACTCGATTGTCTAAATGGAGACCACACCCTAAACCGTCTATGCTGCTCATTGTGAGGATGAATCCACACAGACTATGGTGACAAACAACCATGTCTCGGGAGGATAGCTCAGGGGCAACATGCTCGCCTTGGAAGGAAGACGAAACATAGCAACACAAGTTAGATCCCTGGGTCCACGCTTAGAAACCTCTGGGTATTAAGCACGTTATAAATAACGTAACGTAATCATAACCATGGACAAGCTCCCAGACTATTGAGAGACTGAGAAGGCAGCACTATGGATTAGGCCCTCATTGGCTAGGTCAGTTTGACTGGGCAGACCCAAAAATCTACGCCCATCCTGGTTTATGAATGGTTTTGTCCTAACAGCCATATGGACATAGTACAATCTGTGAACCTGCTTATCCAGGCAGTTCTTGTACTAATACCTCTTCTGATGAGGACTGTGCTGTGTGAACATGGGTCACTGGACAGTTCTTACACTGTAAATCTGTGGGGCCAGCAGAATAAAACTTGGCAAAAAGTAGGACCCCATAGGAGTTATTTTATGGCCAATCCTATGGACTTGCTTTGCTCATGCACCCAGATCCGTGAACACCACTTGTTCTGCCATTCAGCTGGACTTGCAACATGAGCACGTGCAGTAACATGAATGGCGGGTGAAGATCATGCACTGCAGTTTTAATGGACCATGTCCACTATTCAACAGATATACACTGCACTATTGTAGGACTAGTCCAATGGGCATGCGGCCTATGGCTTGACCCTTTTTGCTGGTTGAAGCTAGAGTAAAAAGATTGATTTTACCTTCCTTTACTCTTCACGATTACACTCTGCTTTGTGAGTGTTGAAAACTGCATGCAGTGCACCCAACAGCGCTTAAGTGCTAATGTTGGCAGTCCGCTGAATGCAATTTGCATTTCTTTCAACTAACATAACCCCCCCTTTGTTTCTTCCATAACAGTATTTTTTCCTCCCACACACCCCTAATTGGTTTACACCCTTGCAACAAAGAAAACACATTTGCAACATAGTTTCCACTTCTCAGCTTGAATTAAAAAAACAGGTTTATAAACTTAGGGAACAGACAAAAAAAGCTGGGTGCAACTTACTGCTGGAAGGTCCTGTGCGTTTGCCATGAACCTCGTCATTGGTGGCATCATATTAAACACAGGATTCAACTACAAAAGAGATTGGATTACAATTAAATGCATTTAGCAGTACTAAAATGTCTAACATTAGGTGAACTTTAATGCGTGGTTGCAGGGAACACACCTGGGTGTGTGATAAGATTTTTTTTTTATAAAATGGTATCCCGTTTCTTTCCTGTCGTTCATCGATTCATGAACCCATTCTTGAGCAAATACTTAACAGGGCATGTTCAGATGAATTTGAGCACTGAGGCTTCTTTCGAATGCAAACTAGGAATCATGCTGCCACACCTTGGAGAGTGGTTCCAATAGCCCTGCCCTCTGCACCGATCTGTTAATACATGAATGTCAAAGTTCCAACTGACATGGCTTGTCAAGCAACCAATTAACATAGTTTGCAAGAGAACAGAAATAACCAAGATTGAGCAAAATCAGACTGCTATTGCTTGTCAAGCAACCAATCAACATACTATGCAAGAGAGCTGCAAGGACCAACATTGAGCAAAATCAGAATGCCATGGCTTGTCAAGCAACCAATCAACATGCTATGCAAGAGAACAGCAAGGACCAACATTCACCACAATCAGACTGGCATGGCTTGTCAAGCAACCAATCAACATGCTATGCAAGATAGCAGCAAGGACCAACATTCAGCACAGTCAGACTGGCATGGCTTGTCAAGCAGCCAATCAACATGCTATTCAAGAGAGAAGCAGGGATCGATAGTGAGCAAAATCCGACTGGTGGCTCGTCAAGCAACCAATCAAGATGCTATTCAAGAGAGCAGCAAGGACTAAATTTGAGCGAAATCAGACTGGAATGACTTGTCAAGCAACCAATCAACATGCTATTCAAGAGAGCCGCAAGGACCGATAGTGAGCAAAATCAGACTGGCATCACTCATCAAACAAACAATCAACGTGGTACGCAAGAGAGCAGCAAGGACCAACATTGGCATGGTTTCTTGAATGTGCATGAAACTATGCCACATTGTTATCGAATAGGCTTTGTTTCTGATGTCAAAAAAAAAAACATTGCAGTTTCTTTATGTTTCGGAAAATGCATGTTCTACACTGGTGGGCTTTCTTGAGCACAATACATATAAAAGTAATGCACAGTCACTTTGCATTGTATGTTTGTCTATTAATAATGGCAATTGGGTTTGGTTTCCATTGCTCTGGTTAGTTTTGGCTTGAATGGGCCGCTTACACCCGCTCTATATAGTCCAAAATATTGCTTTAGTGTTAGGAGGCAAAAGAATGTAGCAGGCAGTGCACCATTTGTTATTGTTATTTCACTTACACAACGGGTGCCAGGTCTGCTTCATCACACATCCCACTGGCAGACATAGTAGTGTACACACCTGTCTTTCCAATTGTTTTTTTTTAATGAAAATAAAATATAGTTGTAGTATGTCTTCTCTTTTCATTAGACAGTCAATGATGGGCTGCTAACATGCATGAAAAGGAAATATCAGTCTACACGTCTCTCTCCAAAGAACACAAAACCGCTGCACAGTCTAATGTTTCTGCACACCGAAGAATTGTTCCCATATACATCCACGTCACATCAGGGGATTTGCACTATGTGAATTAAGGGTCTCCCAGAGCAAGTGGCTGACAGGTGAGAACATTGCTGGACCACTGTACACTGCACCCCACACACCTGGTTGGGAGCCCTCACATTTCCAGTGAGAGAGGATCGTTGCACCCTGGTCTAGCCTGCCTCACTCACCTTCACACAGGGGTGTTGCTAGGTCTGGAAAATATCTGGGGCTAGGCTAATGTCAGGACTGTCGGGACTCGGGGCTAGGTAGCCTTTTGTTCGTAGCCCCTGCGCTCCTATCTGGGGCTACAACCAAAAGACCCAGGGCTATAGCCCCCTAGCCTCCCCCCGATCAAGTCTTCTGCCTCCAAATTCCGCATCAGGAGGGAGGGAGAGGGAGCTGGTATGCCACATTACTCTATGGTTGGAGCTTTCACAGTGTCTGTGCATGAGAGATGGGGACATCATCCATGTTTTCTCACTTGCACACACCCACAACTATACACAGCCCCCTATAAAGGCAGAAAAGCAAGGGGTCCACATGAGAAGCAGAGATCAGGGATGTTATGCTCCTCTCAAATGCTGAAGCACATTACCCGGAAATGAACGTGAGTACCTCAACCTGTCCTGTGTGAACCTAGGCATATGATAGCGTTAGATGGGATATCATTGGGAGTACTTAGACTTAGGCATTTGAAGGCAAGACCAGACATGATGTGAGCACCTGGGCATACTATGACAATATCTGACGATTGATGAGTGGACCTGGACAATGATATGAATGGTCACTAAGTAAACATATGGGCCCAGAGCTAGTAAAATGTGGAATTCTTTCGAACTATGCATGACAAAACCTGGCAAATGCAATGTGAACCTACCAACATGATGCCAGCACCCAACAACGGGGATGCCTATCTGGGCATATGAAGGCAAAAGCTAGTGTAATGTGTGAGCACTTGTGCATATCATGGCACTTGCAAGAAAATGATGGGAAGAGTCTGGGCACGTGTTAACAATACCTAGAAAATATTGTGACTACCTGGCCATATAATGCTATATCTAACAGATGATGTGTGTGTATTCGCGTATACAATGGTTACAACTAGCAAATGAAGGGAGTACCTAGGCATAGGAAGGTTAATACTTGAAAAGTGGCGCTGTTACCTGGGCATACCTGGAAAGTGGCATGCGTTACTGGGCATTTGATGCCAACATTTGGTATAAATGTTCATTACTTTCAATATTGTACTATTAGGGAATAGATGATGAATGGCAAATGTTGAGAGTATCTGAGCCTAGGGAGGCAATAATTGCCATAGAATTGCAATATACCTTATGTCTGCGTATGCACCCGCACCTTTACTGTCTCAGTGCGCATATGCGACTTTGGTAAGGGCTTTTCATTGCATAATAGGTACATGTTCACCCACATGAAAGCTTATCCCGTTGGCTGTTATAGAAATCACTGAACTGCCAAGACCTCGTATTCTACTCTCGCGCGTGATCCTGCTGCCCATCCCTCCCTGCCCTTTCTCTCCATTAAGTATCGTAATTCAAAATACAGGCGCTTTATTTCAATCCTTTCTAAGTCCTGGAAAATAAGATTTGGGTATGTTTTCCCTTTCGTGATGATTGATCTACCATCAGTGCTCCAAATGCATTATGAGTTTCTTGCTCATTCACAGGTTCATGTTTTTTGAAGGTGTGTACTATACTTTTACGCCCACCTGCGCGACATTGAACCACACGAGAATCTCTTGAAGAAATCTACAACCAAGAGTCAGGAGATGACAATACACCAAACCCTCCCTCTTGACCCTTCCCCTTATCACTCAACTAACCCATTATCTAACTGATATCTAACTTTGCTGCGTCTCATACTACTAATGCCATACCTGTGATACCTGCTGTGCCCATGTAATGAACTTGTTTTCTATCCTGCAGAATACGTTACCATACCTGTAGATTATGTTACTGTATTGTTTATCACCTGTTATGTATTTATGTACGCAACTGTAACCAAAATGCGCCCAGATACCCTAGGGTGTGATGCGCTTTATACATCAATAAACAAACACCTGCATTACAAAAAGATCGTTCAACCTAGCACTTCACTCACTCCCTTCAGATGACCCACAAGGTCTACTGCACGTGACACACTCCCACCCTACCCACCCCCTATCAGCAACCTCCACCTCAATCCATGCTTCGCAACCCAGGGCTGTTCTTATGGGCTACCTGTGCCCATCCATCTGCATCACAAACAAAACAGAGTGTTCATATGGACACACAGGTAACAAGTTCTTCCGACCTGCACCCATCACCACTACAGGTGTTTCCGCACCTGCATTTCTCGCTTTTTAATACCCCTTTTTTGCGGCTCCATGCTCAGTGAGGCCAACTTTTTTGGCAGGAGGGCAGTATATTGGACCCCTTACCTTACAGACGTACTCGCCCATTTTAGTGAACTATTGGCGTCTGAGAGTGAACATGACAATTGCATGTCTACAAAATCAAATGGAAATGTGGACTTGGTGCTAAGAAGTCATATTTTAACATTGTGTATCATTCCAGATGTTATATATGGTACTGGATAAACAAAACATGTATTTAACTGAATTTCTTGTTAGAAAAACACACAGGGAATTTACAACATAAGCCCCAAGGGGACAGGGGACGCACCTTGCTCCTTTACATAACTATGGGGCAAGTCCACTGTTATATTTCACACTATGAATGCTGCGTTTGAGATTGTAAGTACAACGCAAGCAGGACAATTGTGATATTTAAAGAAAAGGAAAAGAAAGCAAGACCAGCTTAAATTCCTTTTTTCTTTTCTTGATAAACAATAAGACAAAGCTCGCACTGTACAATGCTCCAGTTAGTGGCAGATGCTGTAGCACAAGAGAAAACTAAAGGAACACATTAATATCGCATCCTTTTTTACATTGTCCTTCCTCCTCCATTATTGAATATACCCATGTTAGTATATGCTTGAGGAGGAAAGTGGTACGTCATTAGCCACACTGTGCGCTGAGCGGCTACAGGGTATGCTGGCTGAAGTCCTACTCGGAGCATACCTTGAAACCTAACGAACTGGCAACTTTTCCAAAGTCAACCAAACTACAGTGGCAAAAAGTACCCCTGTATAATGTGTAGAGAGAAAGCTCTAGACAAATGTCGCTTGAGCCATACAATTCCTTCTCTACTCAGGAACCAGGAATAGGGCATACGGGAATGCCGAGCAATGGTACAACGCATGTCACAATTGGGTTCTTTATGGTTTTCATTAGCTTAAACGAATACAAGGTCATTGGTTGAATAAACAGACATAAGAACTCAGAAGGGAATATTCTAGAAAAGTTCTGTGTAATAGTATCAAGGAAGGGGCAACACAAATTGGTGTATTTGAGGTGCTTCCCGCACATCAGGGTGGTGACGTCTGCCACCAAATGTTTTAACACTAAACTTGCAAGTCTCCGTCTCTCCAGCGATGCCCTAATTGATAAAGCATAGCGGAAAGCTAATGAGAAACCAAGTCTTGAAAAGTCATTTAACTTCCTGTCTAACCCTATGCTACAAAAGAAAGCTTTGGCCAATACATTTTTCATAAATCTAAGCTTTTAAAAGTCCAGATCTATGCTAGAAGCCAGCATTGAAGAGATGCTCCATTAATAGTCCCTCTTGGGAGAACAGGTCCCTTGTCAGCACAGCTTTTCCTAGTCCTCATCACAGCCCGTTCTTCTCTCAACACATCATCTTCCCGGGCTTACATACAGCCTCTGGATTGCAGCGCAATCTTCGTAGGTCTCTCTATGTCCTCTGGCTCTCGGTTCATCTGTCTTTGATCTCTTCATGGCCTCTGCTTCTCAGCTGAACTCTCTTAGCTCTTCACAACCTCTGATGCTGAGCACAACACCCAGACTGACAATAATCTCACCCTCCTGGCAGGGGTTCTTCTTCTCATGCTTCTTCAGAAGGTGTTCAGTTGGGAGGACCTCCCTCTTGCTTCACTTCCTTTGATGCACCCTCAGCCTACCACTACTCTTCATGGCGTGGTTTCTGCCAATGTATCTGCCGGAGCATTGGCTGAACTATGGACATCAGGCAAGCTCCGTTCTTCCAGGCAGCAGTCTCCCTGAGTATTGAGGGCTTGGTAAGTAGCATGTCTGCTTCCTCCCTGCCTTCACCATTCTATGGTCGTCTCCAGCTTTCTTCATAGTACAGGGAGCAGGGTATCTAGGGTGATTGATTGTGCTTAAAGATGGACATTCCCAATGGCTCCAGTTATAACCATTCAAAGATCATTAGTAAAAACTTTTTAGTCTTTTGTTAATGCTATGCATGTTTCCAATTATTGGCTGTCTGATCACACTAAATGGTTTTGAACAAATTCAAAGACCTTCAAAGATGTTAAAAGTGTGTTGGGGCCCTGGTGAAATCGGAAGTATCTCTAAATGCAATTAACCACAAAAAATACTATCAAAAATACCAAAAACTAATTTCCACTGAAATTCAGTAAACGGGCATGTTGCGTGCACATATTAATTATGAACAGCTTGACATCCCGTCTGGACTTTGCCAGTCAGGGGGTCAATGAGCCCAGCCCTACTGGATAACACTGTCAAAACGGCCTAATTCTATATCTTGCAGATTTTATTTATTATTTATTTATTCAATATTTATAATGCGTGTATACAGCAAATGGGGTTTCAAGGTACATATTAGACCAAACTGGGCAAACACAACCCTGCCCAAACCATTTATTTGGTTTGCACTGCGAATTGACACTTGACATCACATTGTGCCTTAAAATCACACACCGTTACAAAATAAATCATTCTTCAACATATAATAAATACATCGACCCGTTTTTATACAAACGTTTCATTAAGAAGTGCATTTCATCAATGACAATGTATTTCCTGTGTGGCAGCTGCCACATAGAAAATTGACATGATTAAAGTACACCTCGATTTTAAGACCAGAGATGAATTTAGGCTAAAACTGGCTTTTTGTAACGTTAATTAGAAATGTCAGTTTCCTCAATCAATCTAGGCTTTAATTAGGTTGACGGGGGTGCATGTGTTCATGATCATTCCTTCAAAACTAGATACTGGGCCTCATTACGACTTTGGCGGTAGCCATGCCCTTGCTGCCACCAAAACCGGGTCCGGGTTCCCTGAATGGGGAATTACTGGGCCATTCCAAGTTTGGGGGGCCCGGTAATTCCTCCTTCAGGGAACGCGGGCCTGGACCTTCCCCATTCCCATTCGAGCCCCCTTAGGGCTCAATGAGAATGGGTGCAAGGAGCTAACAACGTGCCGATTACGACCAGTCCATTGTTAGCTCCCTGGTCCCCTGGCGGGACCCGGTTTTACCAAGCGTCCTTATCGGGTCTCGCGAGGGAACCTCGTAATCAGGCGGAATGGGTTTAACGGGTCCACATCCATTTGCAGCACCCGTTATCCCATTCTGCCAGGGTCGTAATGAGGCCCACTGTATTCTAGCCCTTGGAATTAAGGATCAACTATTAAAACTGACAGTAGCTTTATGATGTACAAGCATTTGAACATTTTGCTATCACTGTGGAAGCTGATCTTCTGTCATGGAAACTTGTGCTCTAGAGTAAACTAAATGCATTAGACTGCTTGACATTAAAGAGGGGGTCCTAATGATCGCCAATCACGCGATAGGAATATCTCTGCGGCAACCTTCATTATTTCAACAATGAAATGTAGATAAGATGCTGCCAGTTGCAATATTTCCCAGATCCCCAGAAATTGACCACAGGAACAGACCACCCGCCCCATAAAGTCTTTCCATGCCCACTTTGATGTAATAGGAATGCCCACTTACCGGGGACTGCTGGATCCCTGGCTGCATTGGGAATGGCGGTATCATTGGTATGTTCCCAAAAACGTTGTCAACTGCTTGAAACTGACAAGGAAGGTAAAGAGGGTTAAACAAGAGCAGATGTAACATTTCAAAAAATGTACAAAACATGAAGGGCGTGTCCCATGCTGCGGTGAAAACCATTTCTCTGTTTGGGGGCTTGGAGCACCTCCACACCCCCTCCCCCCAGCCAAATTGATGCACATCGAGGTATAACGCACAACGTATCTCTTTATGCTTCTTTGGTAAGATTAATTAAACAAATGATGTGTTATTTGAACAATATACTCCAAGGAAATAAGCAGTGCACTTTGCCTGCACAAAGCGATTCTGGGCTACAAGCAGTATACATCACGTTTGACTTAGTTGCTCATCCAAGCTCATTTTAGTCTCTATGCATTTTATTTAGGAAAACAGGTGAGCTAAACATGTGTACTCTCTGTAGACTTGTGTAAACGTTTCTTTTCATGGCTTGCGAGCTACTGCCATTGGTTGTACTTCCACAGGAAGTGATACGCTAAGAAAACCACTGCAATTTCAGGGACTTGTACTAAAAAACACTCTTTTAAGTGAAACAACTCAAACCAAAATGAGGAGAAGGATATACATGAGGTGATATAGGATGCTGCCTAATAGCGACTTTGGAAGGTAATGCAATGCAGCCATATTGCCTTGCTTTAGAAATGTGCCTGTCTCCAATCTATGTTTTGACTCTCTATCCCTTCTGCTTGACCTGGCACTCTGAAGCAGGTGTTTCAATTGCAGTATAGATCCTTACCTTACATATTGTAAACTTAAAACATGAAATCATCAAACCATACCAAATAAAATGTCCAAGGCATCAATTAAGCTGAGTTAAGTTAAGGAGACTACTTTGAATGCAGCTTTGATCTGGGACCTCAAATACCCCCTAGTTTGCGCATGTCTACCATCTGCCATCTTTGTTTTTCAGCCCCATTGGTTGAGGTGTTGCAGTACCTGCATCTCTGTAAAGCTAATAAATGCTAAATTACCGAGAGCACGCCACTCACCTTCTCCTATGCACCATATGTGGAATATCTTTAGCTGGCAATGGATAACAAGATTACACACTAAACAAAACCTATTTACAATAAATATGATAATCTTCTTCATAGCGAATTTCAATGAGGAATACCCCCATCTAGAAATGTCTCTCACTGAGGGACATTGGTAAAAAAAGACCCAAAACTGCATATGCTGAGCAGAAGCCTCATTCCCCAAAGTGCCATAGAGATTAACACATCATCACTTTTCTACACCATCATTGGGAATAAGTGGTACTTTTCTTCTTTCAAAGATTGCCTACTAATACAATGACGAGGTTTCATGGAGGATTAGTCCTGAAAACGTAGCCAAGACATACTTTCATTGTTCAAAGTCTCTGCCCCATTCCACAATGCAGTGGTGTCTATGGTCATGTACCCAAGGTGTCCAGACTGGCTGCACCAATGCAGGCCAGTCTAGTCATGCAAGAATTCTCACCATGCTGGCTTTACCCTTGCTGCTAGAAAAACAAATGGTATGCAGCAGTAACAAAATATATTCAGACTGGCTGCTCCAATGTAAGCCAGTCTGGCCATGTAGTAGCACTTATCATGATGACCAGTACATTATAACATACATAGTAAGAACATATGTCCAGTTTAGCTGTACCAATGTAGGGCAGTCTAGACACTTAATAACATGTATCATTTTCGGGAATGCTTCTACTATTATTATCCAGCTATTTGTGATTTATGAATCAATACAGTGTAGACATAAGAAAAAAGCAAACTACCTTTTGAACATTCAAGAAAATGCCAATAGAAAACTTCTTCCTAAGCGCTTTCTAGTGTTGTGAATGCTCAAAATCTGACATTTCCTCAAGCACATCTTTCCATACAAAGTCGTATCACTGATACATACACAGCAGTGCCGCTGCTCATGTTATTGAGACAATGGACAAAGCATACAATGAGTAAAGCTGTGGGCAATAACAGGGCTATTTACCTGGCTGGGCTGTTGCAGTGGCGGTTGCTGTACTGTCAGATCCGGTACGAGCTGTGCTGGAGGTAGGCCACGGGCAGGGTGAACCTGTTGCTGTATTAATGGCACACATTTATCATAGTGTATAGGACCATCAGATTTAACTTGCCACATTTACTGTACGGTGCCTTTTTAAAATATGCATTAGGGCTACAGTGAACAATTTGGGGCTGCATTCAACATCATATCGTGATTTTGAATGCTGAATTTTCATTGGCTGCCATTGCAAGCTCCTTAGTTCTGAGGATAGGATCAATCTAAGCAAGTCGAGTTTAATTAGAGTCTTAAGCTGAACTCCTATTTTTAGACTATATAATCAGAAATCTTGTAATTATGGTGACCTCGGTTTTGAGAAAGGTTTGTGTGTCCAGGTTCCCAATTCTCAGTTTCAGCCACATTCGAAAAAAAGCGTATGGACAAATCAATTGTAACATACGCATGCGCATTGCTAACTACTAACTAAATGCACAAACAAAACACGTGAAGGTAGTTTATTGCCTATAAAGTGTAACCAGATTCTGTATTTAGGGGGTGTCACCGTTTTACACTTACATGATGTCATGGTTGTGTGTTTTCAAGTTCTAACTTAATAATAACTTTGGAACTTTTGTAGATGTTGAGGTTCACCTTTTCCAACTTGCCAAATTATAAAGTCAACTGAACATGAGCACAGAATGTAAATGTTATCTCTCTGTTCAAATAAGTGGTCACTGCATCCGTGAAATTACATATTCAGGGTTTCATACCCAAAAATCTGAAGATAGTAAGTTTAATCTCCAGTGGTTTCACTGTGAAGGTAAAATAAATATAGGTGTGAGGGTATGCAGGGGGAGCAGAAAGATGATTAGTGGGAGAAAGGAAGGGTGTGGGAGGGAACCCCAAAAATAAAAGAAAATACATGCCCGATGAAATTACTAGTATGAAACTTATAACTTTCAAATGTTTGGTGAAATCACAGATAACCATGCAATCATGAACTTTTACATCATGCATGCCTGGAGGCAGGTTAAACACTCTGCAGAAGCATATGTAGAGGTTATGCCTTGACAAAAGATACCCCTTAATGATATTGGATACCTTATTGTCAAGCTTGTTCCATTCTTTCTCACCCTCAATGCCAATTCACTGTCATGGACCAACCCAACAGAGGCAACTGAGGTGGTATTTATGTAATTGACAGTATTAATATTGTTATGGGAAGGCCCTATCTCTGATCCATCGTAGAATCTATTAAACAGTGGCAGAACATGTACAATCATAAACGAATGGGAAAAACATGTGGTTAACTCAAATGTTAAAGTGATTTATAAGCAGCTAATGAAGCACACCAAACTAGGGGTCCTCTGGACGGCAGTGGCACAGATGTGCTGGCCGGTACCCCAATCCAAAACCAGGTGGCTGCGCATGAAAGGATTTCTTTACTGAAAAGAATAAATCAGGATGTCTATAAATAATGTTGGTCATGTCTCAATGCACAGTTACTTTTCAAGACCATGTAAACTGCATGGACATCATTTGGGGGTTGCTAGGGGTCGTAGCTGCGATCCCTGGTGATTCCCCTGTGACCCCTGCTACTTTCTCTGTGACCCCTGGAACACAGGTCGGATTGCCTGTTCAGAATTAGGCATTTCCAGAAATGAATATGCTTTTCAATGTTACGATTTCCTCCAGGAGACTTAAAGTTTTACATTTTGATCCTTTCTTGTTGAGCTGCTCCATGCACTTGTATCTGCTCAGCAAGAAACACAATTCCATGACCCATGCTTCTGAGGTGAAGAAGAGGTTGGTTTTCTACAGACAAGGTTGCCTGGTAACAAGTTTTAAATGAAAAAAACTCGGGTCCTCACCCGTGTTTCTGTCACAGGCACGGCCTGCCACTCTCTGGATCCTGCTTCTGACTGAGATACTGGATCCACAGAGATACACTTGCAAACTGAAGTTAAGCAATGCTCAAAACATAATAAGATTCTATATATACATAATTCTGAGGCTTGTGGAATCTGCTTAGATCATATTCTATACATAGGTCAACATCTAGTGGAATCTGCAGAGTATTACATTTGTTGTTTTCGAAACTCAAAAAGGGACGTCGACAGGGTGTGCCTGTAAAACTATCCCTAGTGTGACGTCCACTGTACCCATGGTGCTTCACTCGTCGAGGTCCCTCAGATTGTTTTTTTCAGCCATCATTTTTCGGTCGCTTATAATGGAGTTCCTTTTGGCTATCGCCTTAACTTACAAAAAATAAATAATGAAACCTAGTATATTCTTTCTGTCCTTTGTTAGCCATTCTCCCGCAAGACCTCTGGCAACCGCATCAAGGATGAACTACTTCAATCGTTGACTACTTTGGTTCATTCGTTAGTCTCCCTCAAAGAATGCATATTCCCTTCTCTACCCACTTATTTCGCCAGGCTGCCTTCCCCATACACAATGGAGAATACACCTTTCATGTTTTGCCCATCCTGTAACCGTAAATTCCCTTGCAAAGACTTGCACCGGGTCATTACGAGGGACAGTGCAAATCGTACAAGCTGTTAAAGCTGTTCAAGCCCAAAACCCTTAAGGACCACAAAACAAAGCGCTGGGTCCACCATGTCATGTAGGCTGAGGCCACCATGGAAGTTGAGGGAGCATCCAGTGACTGCAGCATCGACGTCTACTGTGACAAAAAGCAGGCCTGCAGTTCTGCTATGGGGATGACACCCAGTGGCAGTAGCACGACCAAAGCACACCACGCAAAACACACCTCCCATGGCTGAAAGTTGACCCTAACACCGACCGGAAAGTCACACACGGTGTCAAGGGGGAGGTCCGACAGTTCCCTGTCCTCTGGGCCATCGCGCTCACGATCGCCTCACGACAAGCACCCAAAACCAACAGACAGGTCAGTTTCTGATGCTTTGTCAAAAAGCACAAAGTCCTCACACGCTGACTTCCAAGCGGCGAAAAACGCATCAACGGCCCTCCATGCGTGCCAAAAAAAATGAATGTAAAAAAATACGTGAAAGGCCCAAACGACACAAAGCTAAAAAATTAGTGAGCTCATTAAGAAACATGTCCCAGACCAAGTATTGAAGAGTTGGACCGCAATGAACCACAAGCCTTCAAAAACACAGGGTAAGGGCTCTAATTTAGGCACTATGACGTTTGGGGAGGGCAGAAAACCAGCACCAGAACCAACATCCACCCCACCTACCACCCCAGTTTTCCCAAGTTCATCTCAATAGTCAGCAGAGATGATTGATAAGGTCATGAGACGGATGGCGTTCTTAGCCAATTTCTTTGATGACCACCCAGAGGTCTTAGTAAACCGTCACGGTGCCCCACAGAGCGGACCAGCTACTACTCAGAGTTGGGTGGCCAGTTACACAGCCCCCCACAAAGAGAGGCTGCACAGACACCACACAAGCTCCCATCTCACAGCAGGATTTAGGGCAGTTTGTTTATTGTGACACCATGCAAGACTTCCAGGACATTGAAACCTACACTGACCCAGAAGATCAAGGGGACATAGGTGATGGCAACTAATTTTACAATGATGATGACGATGACTACGTCATACAGTCACCAGATCACTCAGACACACTGGTGGCAGACTCACCAGTGGACAATCAAAGTCAATACAATGCCCTGCTCCTAAAAGCAGCAGAACACTTTAAAATTGATACACAAGAGACACAGGTGGACAAGGACTTTGTTGAGAACATACTGGGAGATAACAAGTCTGCTACCCAATTCATTCCCCTATTTCAATCAATACAGAGGAAAATCCAACCCTCTCTAGTTATTCCAAATTTAACACAGGCAGTTAACCCGCACATTGAGAAGGGGACAGTTAAAACCAGACTCCTCAGTGATTACAACTACTTGGAAGAGAGCAGGAACACCTCTAGCTTCTTCCGAAGCCCCTCTGGATACGTAGAGTAAAAAGATGTATACTTTTGGGAGGAAGGTGGCCTCTTCAGGAGTTTACCATACTAGAATCACTAATAATACCACCTTATTCGTTAGCTACAACTGTCACAAGTGGGATGAGATGGCCGAGCAAATAGCTTCAGTCCCAGAGCCCCTGAAAATGCAACTGTCACTCTCCATCGCAGATGGTAAACGAATTGCAAACTGCATCCCCAAGAACAATTTAGATGCAGCAGACAATGTAGGGAGAATAATAGCAGAGGGCACATTGATCAAATGCCATGCGTGGCAATGCCAGTCTGGCTTCAAGCTCTAGACTCAGGCTACCCTTCTTAATATGCCCATAGAGCCAAACATGTTCTTCAGCAAAGCAGTGGAAGACGCTCTAAAGAAAGCATTGAAAGAATACGACACCCTAAAATCTTTAGGGCAACTAACCAATAAACCGCCCAGCCAAAGAGGGGGCTACAATTTTCGCTGCTTCAGAGGTCAAACTTCACAACGGGGATCAGTTTACAACCAGAGTCAAAGCAGAGAAGGTCTTGCATCAGGGTAAGATCCTCCTCCTCCAGAGGTGGCTTAATGCCCCCCAAACAATGACCACCTGTTACAGGGTCCCTCCCATGCTACTCCAGTTAGAGGCCCCATTTCATACTTTACCCACCTATGTGACGGAATCAACTCAGACAAGTGGGTACTTTCAACCATGGTGGGAGATTATTGTGTAGAACTGCTACAGCAACACGCCAACCTTCCACCAAGACAAAGGAACACCTCCAAGGAAGAACAGCGTATCCTGCTGGAAGAGGTGACTGCGCTGTTCTTAATGGACACCATAGAAATCATCCCGGCGAACCAGGTAAACAAGGATATTTATTCAATGTAATTCCTTGTGCCAAAAAAGGTCCTCATGATGCACCCTGTCTTAGATCTGCGCCCTACAAACACCAATATCAAGCCACAGAAATTACGCATGACAACGCTACAGGACGCAATCCCACTTCTAAAGCGGGGGGCCTACATGGCAACCTTGGATATGAAAGATGCATACTTCCAAAGTTCCAAGCGCACGGAAGATTATTGCGTTTCAAAATAGCGAACCAGCACTACCAATTTAAGGTGCTGCCTTTCGGCATAGCATCCGCTTCAAGGGCATTCACCAAGGTTCTGGTTGTGGTGGTGGTGCACCTGCGCAGGGAATCAATCCCTGTATAACCTTATCTGGAAGACTGGCTAATCACAGGAGAAAATCCCCAAATTTGCAAGCAAAATACCCAAAGAACGAACAATCTACTTTTTCAATTAGGTTTCTCAATCAACGAGCAAAAGTCAAGCCTTGTACCAGACAAGACCAAACAGTTCCTAGGAGCTGTCATAAAAACAGAGGAGGGTCTAGTCTTTCTGTCGAAAGAAAGAGCACAAAACATACTGCTGCAAATACCTCAGTATCTAGCTGGTCGCCAGATAACCATACGCAAAGTAATACGCTTGCTCAGGATAATGGCATCAAGCATTTACATTGTCTCACATGCACAATTAGTTGGCAAAACTGGTCTCAGGCAAGTGGTTAGTGGGACGATATAGTGGTCATTTTGCCACCCTTAGTAGAAGCTCTACCCTTGTGGACAAAGGAAAACCAATTGAAGGGAAAACCCTTCCAGGACCAGGCAGTGCAAGCGCTTGGCACAACAGATGCATCACTCACCAGGTGGAGGGCTCATTACCTACATCTCAAAACACATGGTCTTTGGACTCAAATCACAGCACAGAACCACATCAACCTTCTGGAAATTCTAGCAGTGCTCAAAGCATTACAAGCCTTCCAAGCACACCTGACAAATCAAACAGTACAAATACTTACAGACAGCACCACTGCAATGTTTTATATAAACAAGCAGGGAGGCAGACATTCTCCAAGTGTGTCCAGGATAGCACAAAAAATATGGAAGTGAGCACTTAAGTGGGGCATGTTCCTAATATCACAACATGTTCCAGGGGAACTCAATTCTCTAGCGGACTCACTAAGCACAGATTCTCTACCAGAAGAGCACGAGTGGTAACTCGACAAAGATATCATAGACTAGTTTCACACAATGGGGCTTCCCCCTGTTGGACTTGCTCGCAACAAGAGAAAACAAACAATGCCCAACTTCACATCCAGGTTTCCCCAACACGACTCCCAGGGGAACGCCCTGTGGATGAACTGGTCAGGGAAATTTGCCTACACTTTACCCCCAACTCCACTAATGAGCAAAGTGGTGAACAAGATTCACTAGGAACAAATGACATTAATCCTAGTTGCTCCCATGTGGGCGAGACAACCTTGGTTTCCACATCTGCACAAATTGGCGCTGTGCAACCCTATCATACTCCCGTGCTCATTCAGCATGCTCACACAAGACGTGCGGACGTCATTACACCCTTAACCTCAGTCTATGAGCTTGGCAGCTTGGCTCTGGAAGTAATAGAGTTTGGCCATTTGAATCTACCTCAAAGGTCTATGGAAATCCTCAAAGAGGCACGTAAACCAAACACTAGACACTTTATTTTAACAAGTGGAAGAGATTTGTAATTTGGTGCAATTCAAAACAAATTAACCTAATAGAATGTACCCCATCAGACATTCTTCATTACGTGCTTCACTCACTGGACTCAGGGCTAGTATTTAACTCAATGAAAGTTCACCTAGCGGCTCTATCCGCGTACAGCACTTTGCAAAGTCAGGTGTCCTGGTGGAAAATCACGGTCATTAAGGCATTCATGGAGGGAGTACAAAGACTCCACCCTCCTATTTCAAACCGACCACCAGGTTGGGACCTTAATGTAGTACTTGCAAAGCTCATGGGACCCCCCCTTTAAGCCTATGCATGAATCCAGCCTTAAACACCTCACGTATAAAACAGCTTTTCTGGTGGCTATTACAACCATAACGAGTGTCAGTGAACTGCAAGCCTTGTCAGTGAAAAACCCTTTATTTTTTATCCACAAAGACGAATTGGTATTAAGAACACACCCTAGGTTTTCACCTAAGTTCATTGCAAAGTTCCATGTATATCAAGCCACCCAACTACTAGCTTTTATTCAAAATCCATCAGGCTCAGCTGAGAAAAACTACATACACTAGATGTAAGGAGGGCAGTCCTTTACTATGTAAACAAGACCTGACCGCTAAGGAAAACAGACCAGCTGTTTGTCTCCGTAGCTCCGGGCAGGGAACGAGACCGCATTTCCAAAAACACCATCTCCAGGTGGATAGTCAGATGCATACAACTCTGCTACTCTCTGTCAAATGAAACACTGCCTTTTATAGCAAGAGCTCACTCCACCAGGGGTACAGGAGCTACTTTGGCTTTTATCACAAATGTTCCGCTGGGTGCCATTTGCAGAGTAGCTGCATGGAGCTCTATCCACACTTTTACTCAGCACGACTGCATTGACACTCACGCTAAAGTAGATTCTCAGGTGGGACAAGTGGTGCTAAAACATCTATTTTCCGCTGTACCTTCTCACAACCCACCACCTTCTCCAAACACTGCTCACTAATCTATGCATAGCATGTGATCTAAGCAGATTCCACAAGCCTCAAAAGTAATACATTACTCACCGTAATTGTATTTCTGATGCTTGTATCTGCTTAGATTCACATGCGCCCACCCTGTCTCCCCTTGGAGTAATGATAATGATGTGTTATTTGAATAGCGCCTTAATCCAAAACGCTTTACAGAGCACATATTTACATACAATAACACCCAACTGAAATTGGTACTCATTTATCGACCTCGGAAAGATGAAAGGGTGAGTTGGCCTTGCTGGGATTCAAACCTGCGACCTGCAGATCACGCTCAGATTGCAGCAGAGCGCTCAACCTGCTGAGCTATCTAACCGGCTACAGTAGAAGGTGCATAGATGTTTACAGGGCCTTATCTGATACATAATCTGCTTTACTACACCTGTACTCACGCTACATTTCATGCAACCTCATGTCAGAAACAAAATAATTTGAGGGACCTCGACGCTTGAAGCACCATGGGTACAGTGGACATCACAGTAGGGATAGTTTTACAGGCACGCCCTGTCAACGTCCCTTTTCAAGTTTCGAAAACAACTGTAATACTCTGCAGCTTCCACTAGATGTTGGCCTATGCGTAGCATGTGAATCTAAGCAGATACAAGCATTAGAAATGTGATTACGGGGAGTAATGTGCATAGCATGTGAATCTAAGCAAATACAAGCATTAGAAATGTGATTACGGGGAGTAATGTGCATAGCATGTGATTCTAAGGAAATACAAGCATTAGAAATGTTATTACGGGGAGTAATGTGCATAGCATGTGATTCTAAGCAAATACAAGCATTAGAAATGTGATTACGGGGAGTAATGTATCCCATATATCCACGAATATTATTCAAATTGTGTGTATGTGTGTTTACATAAAGTGGGCCTGATTTACAAAGCGTTTTTCAATGGTATTTGTCCTTTTAAACACAGGTTTGTTAATCAGGCCCTGTGTGTTCTTGTGTTCGTGCATTTCCTAGTGCCTGTAGGTTTGAGAGCATGTGCTGCCCCCTGTATCACCCTTCTTTGTGCATTGCTAAACAAGAGCTGTAAAACATATATCAATGCAGAAGTGTTGCCCAATGTACTTGCAAGCAATAATGCATTACATCAACACCATGTAAAACCTGCTACATTCACTCCCAAAGGCTACAAAATATGCAGCAGAATATGTACGCAACAGCTGAGCACATTACAAACATCTTCCTCATATCTCAACCAGTCTTTGCTCATAATGTGATATTGTGTGTAAATAACTTCTAACCACTTGCATATGTTCATAACTGCATGCAGAAACTGTGCTTATTGGTGAATACGTGTTCTTGTTCATCGCACAGCTTATAGGCATTTTCAAGTGCTTTCAATAAACGTGTCACTTTAATATCATCCGATAAGATAACTCAGCGGGCTGAGCACTGACTGCTGCTGGTTCGAGTCCCGGCAAAGCAAAGACAACTCAGCCTTTCATTCTTCCAAGGTAGATAAATGAGTACAGCAGTAGTGTGATATTGTATGTATATATTTTCTATGTTAAGTGCTATATAAATAAAACATCATCATCATTAATATTACGTCACACTTTTGTAATGGATGTTTTTATGCTCTTCTGCTGTGTTTCTCTTACAAACACTAGAGATTTACAAGATTGGAAAAAATACAATGACCTTTATCCAGGAACCCGTTTTAAATATCCCTGCAAAGTCTCTTTGCAAACGGATTTCGTCCCTGCAATAGGAAATTTGCCACATCCCCTAGAACAGTCTCAGGCGGCAAGGCTTAATAAGCCAAAGGGAAACAATTTAAAACAAAATGCCCCGAAAGATGTAGGAACTCCATAAAAAAAACACAAGAATGGGGTGGGGGGTTGCTTGGGAAGTTACAAAGCGAGTTTTGTATTACAATTCATAACATCACCACTTTACAGGGTGGTAAAAGGAGGCAAGCAACATGCCAAAGTCCACTAGCTGCCCCTTCTGCATGGAGGTAAATGGGTGGGGGGCCGGCAATATGCCCATGTTCTATAAAAGCACCCCTCTGCAAAGAGGTTAAGGAAGGAAGAAAGTACACTCACTGACATCCTAATACAGAACCCATTTGCAAACAGGTAAAGGGAAGCTGGCACTGTGCCCATTTGCACTTTGTTGGGAGGTCAAGGCAGGCAGCACAACAAAATTCCCATACAACACCCCTCGGCCGGGTGATAAAGGGAAATATGTGCAGCATTTAACTACCATAGCCGCACAACTCTGCCGGGAAGTAAAGCGGAGTGCGCACTGCACCTAAAGGCATTAATAGCACCCTCTGCAGGAAGATAAAGCAAGGTGCATACTGCACCTAAAGGCAGCAACAGCTCCCCCTGCAGGAACCTAATAGAAGTCTGGAACCAGGCCAGCACACTGAGGGGCTAGGATCACACTGGATCCTGCTAAGGATTGGGAAAAGGATCTTAGAAGGAAATGCCAGGTGCTGCCAGCTTTACTGTCTGCCACCTCTAACATTAAGCACTTCCGCATACAGTTGAGGTGATGGAAATGGATATTTGGAGGGTATGTAATAGACCGATATTACACGGTGTGCACGTGGATGCCTAGGGCAAGCCTGGCATATATCCCTGTGGGCACCTTCAGCATGAAAGCATGTTCTGTGAGGTAACATGTTTTGTTAGACCCATTTTGTATGAAGGTGTGTTTTGCCATGCACTGATGGGAGGTATATAGCTGAGACTTCTGGTTTTCTTTGTGCACAGTCAGTGTAAGGATTTGATTTGCATAGCAGTGCCAACCTCTGTTTCTGAAATGGTCCTCATGATTTTTCTTTGGGCGTGGGCAGCATGAAAGTGTCTTGCAGGATGCACCACTGTTTGTGTGCTGTTAGCAACCTTTCATCTATTTGAGTTTTTCGGTTTTCCCCTTCTGAACTGACCATAGATTGGGTTTCCCTTTAGCCAATTTTTCTGGGTGTGTGCCTTGGAATGCACCTTTGCACCCTTCTGTGCTTTTTTGCGCAGAGCAATTTCGGGAGGGCTTTTATACACCTAAAATTGGAGGATTTGCAAGCCAAGACAGTCTTATTATTTAGTTTTGGAGCTTGTGTGACACTGGTCTGAGGGGGCTGCCTGAGGACAGAATTGCCTTGGCTCTGATTGTTGAGGATATCCCGCGATGGGGTTATGATGTTGTTTTTGTTGTTACAAGGAACTGAGGGAATTTTGCTTGAGGCTTTTCCTATTTCGCTCTCAATTCAGTCCATGCAGTGGACACACATAAGTGCAGCATTGCACATAAACCATCTTCCAAACTGGTGCCTCACAGTGTATTGCAAATCGCTGGCAGTCCCACATTTGTGGCTGTTTGTGGGGCACTTTTGGTTTCTTGCCCAGGCTATCCCAATGCAGTACTGGCCCTGGTCAAAGCTTGCAGAGGCAAAGTAATAATGAAATTAAAGTGGGTTATTAGACCCCACTTTATTTTCGGATATCACCATATGTGGTTTTGGCTTTCTCTAATGGGCTATATCAGAACAGAGCTTCTATCTAGCTGAGCTATCTAATTGCAACACAGTATATTGTTTAATCAATTGTGCAGTTAAAAAGAAACATGTATTATGATATCTCCTGTTCCCTCCAGTCCTTTCTAAAACAAAATATAACACTATTATTATCGGGTTTACTAGTGGGCCATGACATATCCCTCCTTCTTCTACACACTGGAATAATAGGTGTTATATTAATAAGAAACAATCCCCAGAGTCAATGCATTACCCAGTGCTGTGGTATGCATATCTAAAACGATAAAGCTGGTGAGATAACTCACTGGGTTATGTGCTCTCTACTGGGATATATGTGTATTCTGCAGGTCACAGGTTTCAATCCTAGAAGGGTCTACTCAACCTTTCATCCTTTTGCCTTTTGAGGTCAACAAATGAGTATTACTCTTAGTTTCCAGGTAAAAAATAAATGTATACAAGAGTGTTTTATATAAAGTGCTTTGACAAAAGTGCTTTATTTAAGTAATTAGTTATTATAAGTGCCTACGTGTTAGCATTAATAAATTCAAGCATATGATCAGAATAATGTCATAGTGCATAATTACGAGTTGGGTGCAAAGGGATACTGGGCACTGTTAAGGACATCGGTGCCGGTAATCCCTTTGCGCCCTACTACGAGTTCGCGTAGTGGGTCCCTTCCTTAACGCCTGGTTTTACCCGGCGTTAAGGACGGGACCCCTTAAGGGACTTTAGAGCTAATAACGGTACTGCAATTTGCGGTATTGTTATTAGCGCCTTCCCATTGAGCCTTATGGGGGCTCAAATGGGAATGGGGAATGGCTTTTTCAATGGGGACTTACCGGTCCCGCAAAGGTCAGAATAGACCGGTAACTCCCCATTGAACCAGGGCGGACTCGGTACCTGTATTGGAGTTAGTCATGGCGCAAATAGAGCCATGATTACCTCCATACTCGGAATGAGGCCCATAAACCTAAATTAGTATTGCTTTAAAAAGTGTTTTTTGCTTCCTGGAGATACGTGTGAATCTTATTTTATACTGGCAAGTCTGAAGCTGAATGAGAGATGGTTGCCATTCCCTGGGGAGTTTGAGGCCTAATATCACCAATGGTAAAAGAAAATACCAGTCTTTGGTGATTTTGGATCATTTGAGGCTGATCTTTGCAAATGATGGAATCAATTACACAAGGGGCTGCACATATGATACATTATACAATGCATAAAACCCATTGAATGGCATTACTGGGGACTTTTGAGGCTACACTTCACACATGAGGGCATCAATTAGACATGTGAGGCTCTCCGTTATAGTGACCACATGAAGTGTATGAGGCATTAACTGACATTGGGTGGCATTACTGGACAGTAGAGGATGCATTCGGTGTGATAGAAGCAACTGGATACATAGAGCTGTAACTAAAATATGTTGATCGTACTAGGCTGTAAGGCTCTACATTTAGCATACTTTATTATGGCAGGACCTGGGAATTTGGGCCACATGATTACTAGACCTGACATGTGCAGCTATAATTGGTATGAGATGGCAGTAAATGGCCCTATGAGGCTGCAATGGCATATGCATGCCAGTGTCCCTGGTTTATGTTGGATCTACTGGGTCTACCACTGTCAGAACATTGCCCCCTTTATGGCATATCAAGGTAGAACTCTAGTTAAAATGATGTTGGTATATAAAAAGAGTTTTGCCTGCTTTAGTACCGGTTTGCTAGTTTATCAAATGTAAGTATATATTATTTTATTTATTCACCCTTCAGTCACGTAAGGTGATGTCATTGGGGTTAAATGTCAGGTGATGTCTTTCATGTGATGTCATCAGGGTCAAAGGTCATATGGCATCACTTCTGGTGATGTCATCAGATGTGTGATGTCACTTCTGCCACCCCTGGTATTTTGGTGAATTGACTTCCCTGCTAACCTGATGGAGGCATGCCCCACCTCTCAAATGGCTGCCATGGTACTAAATAAGGTAATAATCAATGTCTTGCCTTTTATGAACAAGAAGAAGGAACCCAAATTCACAAAGACATTGGCTTAGTAGTGGGAATGGCATGCTATTTACCATTGAAACCTAGTCATAAGATGTAGACACATGACACAAGAGCTGCATACAGGAAAGTCCCACATTATGAATTATTAAAGAATCAAATGCAAAACGAGGTTATTGAACTGCATGGGTTATGTGTAAAGCTACTGCTTAATAGACTTTTTTAAACCTATTTTTCCACCCTTGTATGTAGCACAGTCTTGATCTTCTTTTTTGTCTATGCACATTTCTCGATGTTAGTTCATATGTATGGCTTAACTGATTGGCATTGTTAATATTATTTTAAACACTGGGAGAGTTTTTACAAAAATGTGAAAAAATATCAATAGTCCTGTGGTCTCTTGCTTTCCTTCATAGGAAGGTTTATGTGATTTTTGAAGACTTTTAAAACTTGTTTTAATACTGTACCATACTGTGGGAACAGGAAAAGTGACTATAACAATCACTGCCGCACAGGGAGGCACATGCCCTCCCTTGAAACAACATTCATTATAGGTTTAAAAGTGCTATTACATTTATTTTACACCCACAGTCAGACTCCAGCCACTAGTGGCCATGATGGGATGGGAGCCTCCATATTGCATTCTTTAAAGCACAATCTGCCCTTATAGTGTTGTCCACAATGGATTGGGGAGTACAACAAGTGGAGCACAGGAAACAAGTGGGCTCTTAGGGGCAATAAATACAGCAGAAAAGGGTGGTCGGTCACTGTGGAGGAGGCAGGGGAATAACTCTTACAGTCATTATCCTCCATACTTCTCTTCCCTTTATATGATAGGTCTGGCTTTTATAACACATCCAGTGCCATGACTTAAGGCTCCACCATGATGCCATGGGCCAATCATAATCCCTTTCTGCATTATGAAGCAGCTGATTGACATGGGAGTCCACCTTCAAGAGGTCTCGAAAAGAGCCACAGTTCCCTGTAACCCGGCCCAAAATTTCTGGGGCCAGTTTCATAGAGCCTTCTCCACCCTCCTAAAAATACTGCATACTTGGATAGAGCGAGCTGCAGAAACAATATGAGCCAGCCCATATTTTGATTAAATAGAGCAGCATTGCATTTTGGGAGAAGGCATGCAAGGTTAAATAATCAAGCAGAGGATTGCAAGAATGAAAGATATGTATTGTATTACTTTCCTCTGATAGAAAAAGGGAATCAAACCTTATCAGCGGTGAACATATCACAAAAAATCATGAGAATAGATTAAACTTGCACTTCTAATTGCTCAATGGAAATATTTGTGATTAAGGGCCTGATTCATAGAAAAGTGTGCATTGATCCCGCAAGGTCCCTGGATTGAAAATGACTTTGGCCATCGCTGCGAGCAAAGGATTATGTGCGTGATACACGTATTCAAGGAATTTTAACCGCAAAGTAACTCTATGCGCAAGTAGCGGCTGGTACGCCCATGACACACCCTCACGCAAAGCGAATCCAGCCACATATAGCAACCTATGCACCCTCCTCGTCTGTGAAGAAATGCACACCAGCAATATTGCGTGTGAACCCCGCAATCAAGGCAGCACCCCGGCGACACTGTGTGGGGTCACCATACTATTCACAGTGCCCCATCAATATGCGCACCATTTATCGTAACTGTAGTCAGTCGGTTGCAATCTGCTACTCTGCATAGGCACACCCCTAACTGCGATCGACACCCCAACTGCGTGCATGCACCCCTAAATTCACAATCGGACCTTACCTTTGCACAGTAATTCATATGCGATTGGGGCCTTGTGCCTGATCTGACCTGGTGTGTGATCGGAAGCTTTGCGTGCTGATTCCCCCAACGTCATGTTGCACGGTCAGATCCATGAATACGGTTGGTTTTGCATAGTGCTGGGAGTGCGATTTCTCGCGATGGCCGTCCCTTGACAAGCCCACACAATGCTTTGTTCTTCCACTTTCTGTGTGGAGAATGCAGAATATTCATGTCCCCCCCCCTATTTAAAATTCTGCGCAGGCCCGGCCCACACACCGTGTGGAGTCTCGCGCAAAGCACTTGACTGCATATCGGACCTGCACGTAGTCCCTGCAAAGGTCCGGAACAGTCCTTCAAAGCCGATTCCATGAATCGACGGAGGGGGTTTTGCCAACGGAACGGCGCACAAAGTCCCTATTTTCCATGCAAAAAAATCCATGAATCGGGCCCTTAGTCTTTCCAATTTATTCCTCACTTAATAACCGTTTACATTCACATTTTCTAAATTAAGTGTTAAGCAGCAGCAGCATTCAGAAAATAGAAAGGCTGTATAGTATTGCAATCTTACCTGTGTTTGCTGTTGCTCTGGGTTGTTTCCTAACATGTTATACAATTGCATCAGTTGCAACATCTGTGAGATGAAATATAAGAGCATGATTTGCACACGTTGAACTTTCAAAACAAACGAAAAGGACCAGTATCAGTTCAGAATTCTGCGTCTGATGAGATTGGATTTTTATTAACACGTAGCAATTTTACTTTTCTATTTTTTGTTTGTGTATTATTGTATTCTTGGATATTGGATTTTGCTATGTGAGGAGTCAGTGTTGAGTGGAAAAAGGTTGAAGCTACATTGATGGGCTGCTATTTTACTCTGCATTGTGAGAAATTTAGAAATATGTTTGCCCACAGTTTGCCCTTACTGCTTGCTCACATAACACTATATGTGTTGAAGATTTTTTGTAGATGCTCATGTTGTACAAGTACATGCCATCTTGAAGATGCACAGATCATCTCCAAAAGTCTGTGATCACCTCCAAATGTGGTCTTTGCTAAAATGGTCACAGCCCTGTTGTATAGATCTCTCAAGCTTTTTTGGGAAGAGTCAGATACACACCTTCACAAATGACTGCAATTTGTTCCATTTTGTATGAGGATGAAATTATTTTGATGGTAACCTTATTATAGTGTGGTGGTCGCTGCACTATGTTTAAGTATCTAGCTCTATAGGAAACCTGAAAATCGAATTGCTAATAACTTTTGACTTGCAAGACAGATTTGGCCGATATTTTGTAAACAACACATTTGTCATGTCCCGCTTTCCCCTGCATCCCCCTCCCCCACACAGACTGAACATTTTGGGAAAAATGTGTTAAAAACATGAACAAGTTATTAAAGTAAAAAACGCTGTTTTCTGCCTACTCCTATTCATTTCGCCATAGAGAAAAAGTCAAACTTTCTGCACAGCCACGAAGCGTGAACTCGATTTTTGGGAGGGTTCTGGCATTATTTTGTCCATTAGTTGTTAAAATATTTGATGGAAAAGGGGTCGCCCCCTTCTTCAAAATTATAGCTATATATGTGTCCCACAATGCATCTGCTAGGCTTTTCAGAAATGAAAAAGCTGCAATTTCTTTTTGCTCAATGTGAGCGATTAGTGCAGTAATTACTGAGGTGATGCGAAAAGAGAAAGTGGAAATAAAGCTATTTGGAGGAGGAAAAAGGATGAAATGGCACCAGGCTAGAAGTGGGGAGCAGGAAAGAGGGCACCATGCAAAGTTGGGGAGTTGGAGGTTGCCTAGGGAGGCAGTTGCCGTTGAAACATTTTTGCATTATTGGGGTAATAACCTGGTAATTGAAATCACTGCGGTAATGGTGGTGTGGTTATTGTTACGGTAAATGAACTACATTTATCTGCAGTAATTTTTGTAAAATGATTGCCTTAATTACAGTGATAATAGTTAGAGTAATGGAAACCGGGGAAAAAATGTACGGTGGGACATCTATTGTGATGATGTCTAATAGACAGGGAAATAGGTCTTTGTGCTAGTGGCCCCAGCTAGTGGGCCCCAAAGAAATCTACTGGTGCAACATGTACATCGGCCATGGCCAAACGCTGTGTCTAGTGGGCCACAAGGAAACCTATAGGTCGATGGCTGTTGCTACTGTCCATGCCCGAAAGCCATGGCTACTGGGCCCTAAAGAAATCCTATTGGTGCAACAGGCACAGTGGCCACGGCCGAAGGACATGTTTAGTGGGACATAAATAAACCTATTGGTATCATGAGCAGTGACCATGACCAAAGGCCATGGCTAGTGGGCCCCAAGGAAATCTATAGGTGGAACAAGAGAGGGGATTCACAGTGACACACAAAATGGCATTATGGGGAACATGGCATTATGGGCGACATCAATGGTAACGTGCCGAGTTAAGCTGGTCATGACTTCCCACATCCGCTGAATTTCAAGGGTTTTATTGCACTTAATCTGCGCAATTTATCCTCACCTTATTTAAGTTTTTTCAGTGAATAAAGATGTAGCACTCATAAAATCCCCTCTCCTTGATATGGCTTAGTCGGTCATTACACATCTGATATGGACCGTAGTGGAGTATCAGGCCAGGCTGATAATAAGTCAGTAACTATTTCTTGAATTAAATGTAAAGATTAAAACAGAATATTTGCATGTAAAGTTATAATTTAGGCTGTTGTCATTGTTATAAGGTATAACCCAAATCACACGAAGGAAAATAATGCAGGAAATGCTTGCAGTGTGCATAGCAGGATGGTTAATTGCATTGGGAACATGTCTGTGGCCTTGTTAAAGACAATTAGGTGAACTAAACATGATTTGAAGTAGATCATGAATGGACATGAATGGACATGAATCAACTTGAATTAAACGTTTCAGTGTTGTGTATCAGAAAACTAAGTAGTTATCACGTTATGCCATCAAGTGCTGATACTGTAAGCGGGTGAACCAATTAATAATTTTAATTGATGATACAGTTTGAACAGTGCCATATAGTCAATGTTGTTAGCAGTAGTTACCTCGCCACTGTTGCTTGCCGAAAGGAGTCTCTCTGCTTGTCTAAACTGAAAGGAAACAAAAACAGGCATCTTAAAGATTACCTAATAGTATGCTGAGAGTTTGGAAGGAATATTAGTAAGGTGATACTTGAAACGGATATGATTAGTAAATTGCATATAGTGTCGCAAAGCATGCAATCATCAAAATGTCAATTACGCCGATATGCTTTCCGATTACAAATTACAATTAACGTTTAACACTTATGCAGTGGTAGTTGTAAATGGTCTTATCCAATACACATATACAAACATGCACAGATGTACACACACGCATGCGCACACACACACACACACTCACAAACAGGCTGTCACTGGCTTCTGTGGGAATAAGGATAAGCATTGTGGTGGGGGTCCCATCCTCATCACCTGCTAGAACAGGATCTCTGTCGCTCTTTACATCACCTCCCCGTCACTTTTTCCCCATGCCCTACCGTCGCTCCGAGAGTCGCTTGGCACCACTCCTCGGTTAAGCTCGGGTGCCCTAAGACCGCTATGGTCATGTTGTGCGCAGTATAAATACTGAATAACATACCCTGCGTCCATCATTGCCTCCCTCGGCTCACTTCTATAACAATACCTTCCTTTTTTACATATTGCTTCTTGTCACAGTTTTGCCATTTCTTACTGATGTAAATGATACTTGCTATTAATGCTGAGCTTAATTCTATTCTTTAAATGGCCCTCTGAATGATGAAAGGCTGAGCTGGCCCTGCTGGACGGGGAACATGGATGCGCTGGCTGGATAGAGAACTCTCTGGATAGCCCCAAAGATCTCAGTAGATCCTGGCCACATAGGATTAAATCGCCTGTCTGTTATCAGCCAACACAATGTTGTCTTCTGCTACACACTAGTCTCTTGCATGTAAAGTAACTGCTGAGTAAGAACATTCTGACACCCTCTGAACCCGGTTATGCTGTCATTCTACTGGACAATTTGGTCCTCTAACATCCCCCCTAGTTGTTTCTCATTTTGGAGAAATATGCAGAAACAGGACTTTCAGTTGATTTTCCTCACCTCGAGCTAGCTCATAGTATTTTGCTATTATGTGCAGTAATCCTAGTTTTATTTCTCTGTTATTAATGTATGGAGATGGCCGCCTGAAAACAGGAATGAATGATCAACTCACACCAGCAATGGGAGGACAGGTTGTGATGTGGGTAAGCGATATCCTTGATTCTCCTACTGTTGCTTTAAGACTTAACGACAGACAAGGAAGTGTGCTCTGGAGTCTCCCTTTTTGTGTAATTGTTTGACATAAACATGGAGGTTGTTGTTTTGCACGAGATTGAAGAAATTGCATTCTAACATTCAGGGACATCATTTGGGGGTTTTCAGGGGTCACACCTAGGACCCCTTAATTTCCTTGCTACCCCTTAAAAAAGTACGTATTTATTTATTTTAAATGTAAGCTCCTCGGCTGTGGCCAGCGCCATGTGGCTCTTTGTTTCTGGAGAGGCTGGCTTTCTTGCTCAGGCCTCTTACAAAAAACAGGGGCTTTTAAAAGTTTAACACTTTCAGCAGTGACCCTAAATAAGAAAGAATAGGAATAACAAATAATTTGTCTTTCTGGAATTCTATACAATAATTGTTAGACTCATTAAATGTTTATTTCTGGCACACTTCAGGGGTTGAGTCACTGATTTAGTATGTTCTTAAATACCTCAAGTTAGCCTTTCATCCTTCTGAGGTCGATAAATGAGTACCAAACCAGGTTGGGTGATATTGTATGTGTATTTGTTCTGTATAAAGCGCTTAAGTGTAAGGGCTATATAATAACACATCATTATCGTTTGGACTTGGACGTCTGCTTGCATTCACAGTAATTTGGTAATATGGGAATATAGACACACTTATTTTAACAATACATATGGTGATCCATTCTTGTATGAAAAGTATATCACATTATAGTTATATCGTACCCATATTTTTTTGTAGTGTACTTAGCAACAATGCTACTTCCTGTTTTGCCCAGGGGTGAAGGTTCGTGTTCCATCGCTTCCCGTAATGTCACTTTGGGGTGGGGTCAAATGACATCACTTCCTGTGATTTCATCAGAGGTGAAGGGTCGTTTGATGTCACTTCTACTACCCCTGGCATTTGAAGTCCCTGCTAACATTCAGATAGTATAGAGATGGATCAGAGAACTTTTTATAGTGTAACATAGAAGCTCACTTTCTCTGTGATTTTATTTTCTACAGTGTAAGGGAGCAAAGATTTATGAGTCAACTGGGGGAAAACTGGAGGTTTGACTCTGAAAAGCTGATGGACTCATCCAAGTGCTAATGACCTAACACTGACACTTATTGGGGGGCATGGGAATTGCCAGATCCACTGCTTAAACCTGAGACATTGGGTCTCATTAGACAAGTAGGAAAAACAGGAAAATATGAAACATTTCCGAATACTTCTGTTTTAGAGCACCCCATGGTTATCCATTGGACACTCATAAACCAAAAAACTGCCTGTACATGAGTGGAGAGACTGTAAAGATGCAGGCAGCACTACCCCATGCAATCCTATGAGATTTCAAAGTTGGGAGCAACACAAAGCCCGTGTAATTAGGAAGTGAATTATCATTGTCAATCGATGTAACAGGAATTCAGTTTGGTGGTATTAGTAAAGCTGTATCCTCCATGTGGGCCCTGCACATATGCAAATACTACGCATGCAGATCCACGGAGATGCATACACATGCAAACACAAACATGCAGATATGCAGACAGAGGTAGCTATGTGTAGACACGCAAACACATAGACAATCACAGATCAACGTAAGCACACAAATATGCACCCACACACACACACACACACAGTTTAAGCAATTGCACACAAGCGGGCATGCACACAAACACACACATACACGCATACGGATGCACGCACGTGCAAAGGAAATATGCACCCACATTCACACAGGCTCTGATGCCAGCTTGGCTTGTTAAAGAATGTGCCACCACTTTACATGAATAGCCCATGAGAGCTTGCGAAGCACAATACACACATTTCATGTGTACTATTTGCAACTGAACTGCACTGCTTACAGAGAGAAGGGAAATATAACGGAGGCTTGGCTGCCACGTAAATTAAAGAAGAAGTAACATTGAAGTAAGACTTCTTATTATGCGTAGCAAACCGCCATTTTCTGAAAGCAAGACAAAAGAGGCCCCGGTGAGTAATGGGAGAGATGTCACGCGCATGCCAATCCGTTTGCCTAATAATTGTTGCCCAGTGGGAAAAGTGTGGCAAATCTGTTTTACACAATTTTTGGTTCTTGCGTGATAGTTAACGCAGCAGACAGGATTTCCTACAAATGTATCCCCGTCCTTCTCACACAAGGATTTCCACACGACGAAAAAGAAACGTGTGCGCAGAACGAGGAACAAAGTAAATAGATTTGTGTCCACTTTGTAAATTGTAAAGATGGGCTTTTGTCGATTTTGCTCCATTTTTTGTGTAGCATAAACAACATATAGTATTGCATCTGTTTGCTCACGTTAGTTCTCAAAGGCATTTTTTGTGTGACATGGAGCAAAGCATGTTTGCACGGTTCCCTATCACACAAACAGTGATAATGCTGCAGTGGTGATTGGCTCTACTGTAAGCACCTCTCTGCCTTTTAGGTAATTCTGGACTTTGGGAAATGCACGCTTTGCCCCAAAATGAACCCATTTAGGATAACAGCTAAAAAGCCATGTAACAGGACTCAGTCTGGGTACACACGGGAGTTCAATGGCGTAAACACCTTGTACATTTCTCCTTTGGGCCTTTACATTCTACTTAGCAGTGATGTTGGGCGTGGCCATTTCTTCTCTGCTGAGTAATGCATGGGGTGCAGAGCGCGTTCTAACGCTGGCAGCGAAGGGTCGCCTTATTATCAGCACCAGCCATCTTTGCCAGAGGCCAGGAAAGGCTTGGCACCCACTGCAGATGTATAACATGCCATGGGCCCTCGACCCAAAGGCCTTGCATTGCGTTTTCTACAGCATAACACCGGGTTCGGGCTGGGGTGTACAACTGTCTCCGGCACCAATGAAAAAGTGGCCCGCGCTTGCGAATGGCAATTCGTTCCTTTTGTGACAGACTGTTTGAGTAGTACCCAAGGGGCAGTTTTTTGATAAAATGTACTGCAAATTGTGTATTTTAAAGAACAATTATTCAGTTAACAATAGTCAAAACGACTGGCTTCATGGTGAAGTAACTTATCAAACCGGCCAAAAAACTGGCCCATTCTAGCATTTTGTATTTTTGGTTCGGGTATTGCCCCTGTATGTTGGGTCGAGACTAAAAACACTATGATATGATATGATATAGCATTTGTAACACGCCTACACACATGTGTTTCAAGGCATGATGAGGCAAGGAAGGGGGAAAAGAGGGAGGACAGAGACAACGATCTTCTTGGCCAAGTGACATTGAGATTGCGCAAGTGCAGGGGAGGGGAAAAGTGCCAGGGGAAAGGGGAGGGTACAGTGCTGTACATGGGATCAAAACAATAACAAGAAGTGCGGCCAGCAGGTGGCAGGTGCAAGGGTAAGTGCAGACAGCAGGTGTCCAAAAGTGCAGGTAGGGGGACTTTAGGGTTACAGATACAGACCCGAGTGCAAGGGTTGCCAGGAGGCAGTGCGCGTGTGCAACTGGGCGGGAAGGGACCTGGGCCCGAAATCAGAGGGTAGCCAGGTGACCAGTGCAGTATCAGACAGGAAATCAGCAGGGGAGAGGAAGAGAGAAGGCAGAAGCAAAGAGGAAGGTCTCGAGGTGCTTCTGGAACCGGAGATGGTTCTCCTCAAGTTTCAGAGAGGCAAGTTTCTATCTACTGTAGAATTCCACTTCGCTGCATTGAACGGCATGTACAGATTCCAGTATCGAGGGACGTAAAACCATTTGCATACTTACTGGAAAACCAACACTTGTTCCCAGGAGACAAAGGAGGAGAATTGTGGCCTTCATGTTTCAAATTGCTACCTGCATCAAACAGCAACACAGCGTTACTTCACACCTGGCAGGAAACCTATCACTTACAGGCTAACAGTTATCATTACATTGGTCGATTACCTTCCAGTCGTGCTAAGAATCCAAACGCTAAACCAATGCCACCGGTCCCAGACGTTCCTGTTGTGGAGCAAGCCGTGAATTGAGGTGTCACTGATATTGTCCCACAATTTAAACCGAAGTTCTTCCGAAGCACTGACCAATCAGAGCACAGAATTCACTGTGAAGTCACTGGGTGTCATA
This sequence comes from Ambystoma mexicanum, assembly GCF_040938575.1. NCBI lineage: Eukaryota > Metazoa > Chordata > Amphibia > Caudata > Ambystomatidae > Ambystoma > Ambystoma mexicanum. The sequence continues at coordinate 158,085,094 of NC_090937.1, forward strand.
ATCAACCACCATCCAATTAGCCTGCTAATGGGTGCAGACAGCAGTATACCACAGGGCGTCTGTCTCTTTTAATAGGAGGTAGTTAGAGAAATCTGTACTAATTTCAACACACAAGTCATGACCTAAACAAAACTGCAAGTCCAGCGCATGCACAGGCAGGAGAGCGTGTTATCACACAAAAAAAGCACCTGACGCTTGCCAAACTATTTTTAGCAGTGTTTCAGTGTTCTTGAAGGGGTGTGGCAAACAAGTGCAATTGCCTTTAATTAGAAAAAAAATGTATAGATGAAATGTGTTAACAGAGAAGATTAGTACAGGAAGGAAAGTTTTGAAGATAGGCTTTCCTTTGCAGAGGAAAACATTGAAGTGTTAATGTATTCACTTTTATAGGTATTTCTTTTGTTTGAGGGCTAGTGGCCTTTAAGTATTGCATTGGATTCAATGACACAACTCAAACACAGCAAGAGAGAATGTATGTTAGCTTGCATTGTTTGCAGCCAGCATGGGCAGTTTAATTTGCGTGAATTTAAATTACCCCAATTTCCACCTATTATGCTGGTCTGAACTTTCTCAATTTGCGTTGTGGTTGTGCAAGGTGAACCAGAGGAGTTAGGCGCGGTTGGAGTTCATGATCAGTCTTGTGGGAAGAGGTAGTGGAGGCTTGCCTGAAGTAGGCTGATTGGGAAGGATTTTGACTTGGGCTTAGATTAGGGTAATTTCAGGTGATGCAGAAATAGGAGGATTTGGTCATGGCAGCCAGGAGATTATCATTCATGGGCTGTAACTGAGTATGCCATTATTTAGTCACGATTTGGGAGGAGAGAATCCCTGTGACCACCGGGCATGACATACAAACACGTGATATTTGTCGTCAGTGACCATTAGGGAGAAGAACATCACAGAGATGGCTGGAAAACCATGCCTTAATGGATGCCTCAACAAAAGTGCCTTCTTGATTAGGAAGGGGGCAGTCAGGCAAGTTTGGGTGCATCTATGTGATGTTGGAGTGATTTTGCCCCAGTGGTGGAAGTGTATGAGGCGTGATCCCCCACAAACCCCAATGCCACGCCCCCAGCAATCCAAACCCCCAAACACACCTGCTGTTTAAGGGAACGTTCATAGCAGTGCACTCAAGTGCAGGTTTCAACTTCTTCCTACACGTTTCTTTTAAAACTAAACCATCCCAGAACAGGTTCTTTTTAAAATAAAAGTAAAGGAACAGTAACACTGTTTTTTTTAAAGTAGTGGAGCAGCGCTCCCAACTTCTCCCGCTCACTTCCGCCACTACTTCTCCCATGACTCCGGAGCACGGGCAAGCTTTATGAGAATTCCAGTAGGCAGGAAGAAGTTGGATTCTGTGTGCCCTCTCACTTGGTAATCCGGAATTGTATTTCAGATAAGCACTTGGGAAGTAACAACGGGTGGATGGGATTCTAGAGGAGATCGAAGTGAAAGGAAACTGCACCAAAGCAGCAATCTACATGAGCATACCACTCCGAATTAGCACTAGGGCAAACTTTGCCCTGATTAAAAAATGCGTTCAAAATGTAGCTTTTTTTGCACAAGGGCAATATTTGCCCTGGTGCTCATAAAATGCCAAGCTGCACTTGTCACTGCGAAAAGGTTTTCTAATGTGTCGCAGTGTTTTTCTAAATAGCCGTGCAAACTTGCACTTGCACCAGTGCAAAGTTTCTGTAATCTGGCCCATGATGTGCTGTTTTTAGATGCACTAGTTTTGGGCAGGTCACCTTGTTCACAAAGGTGAGCTGTGCATGTTAATGGGGCTGGACAACAGCATACATGATGTGCTGGCCAGCTCCCTTGCATATATTAATTTCAGGATAGTGCACCCAACACTAATGTATAACAGACTCCCCAGCACCCACGTGGGTGCTAGTATTGCATTTCACGGTGATAGGTCCTTAAGGAGCCTGTCATTGTGAAATGTCAACGAAACCTAAAGCATTTACATTGCTGTGTAAGGGATACCAATGAGTGGGGCAGTAGTGGTTCATACGGCAGTTGTTCCTCTTAAGAAAAACTACCTAATAGTCTTTTTTTGACCCTGTAATGAACTGCACTTTGCTCTGAATCTGTTTCAAACAGCTCCAGGGAAATATGTTTAATTTCTGCACATTTCGAAGTGCACCCTTTTTCTGAATTCACAATGTGCACTGAAATACAAATAATAGCCCCCTCCCCTGCTTTGCACAATTTTGCACAGAGGGGGGAGGATCAGATGCACACATTGTGCGACCCTTTGAGAATAAGGGGCACATTTTTCTGGCCCATCCCTTCCTTTGTGACCAGAAAAGGTTTGAGAATATGCCCCTTAGCGCCCAAGCCGGCTGCACTACGAAAATTGGCTTCCTAACCCATGCGACCTGCCACACGTCTGGCTTGATTTAGAAAAACACCATGGGCCCGATTCATGGAATTTTTGCACTGTTCAAAGTGACTTTGCACTGCTGAAAAGTGACCTCGCACTACCAACACAAACCCTGATGCATGGAACTGTGCAAAGTCTATTTTTGGAGTGCAAAGTCAGTGCAAGTGGTCATTTTGTGCACTGCAGAAATACACTTTGCACAGTTCCGTGAATCAGGGTTTGTGTTGGTAGTGCTAGGTCACTTTTCAGCAGTGCAAAGTCACTTTGAACCTGGCAAATATTCAATGAATCTGCCATATGTACATTTTTAAAGTAAATGCTTGCTTCAGTTATTTTGCCCACTATTAGTGGTATCTTCTTCTGAAATTACTAACACCTTTCTGTCTGTCTGAGCACATTTAACAGACTTGGCAGATGTGATAGGAATAGAAGGGTGAAATACCTTCAAGTAGGGGGCAAGGCAGACATTCAAAGAACCATTGTATTGGTTTGCTCTCCTTCCCACTGCTCCGGGAATGTGCAGCACCTAAGGGACATCAGTAAAATAGGAATGGCCTCATGTAGAACAACATGAGGTCAAGGAATCAGATGCTTTTGCTCCACCGACATAACCAGGTTGCCAAAGCAGCTGCTTCAACATCTGGAGCCTTGACATCCTCATCTCAATGCAGCACTAAGGGCCTCATTAGCGCCATGGCTGCCTCCAAAATCGTGTCCGGGTCCTGTCTGGTGGAGAGGGGAATTACCGAGACATTCCACCCTAGACGGACCCGGTAAGTCCCCGTTCCAAATGCCATTCCCCGTTCCCATTTGAGCCCCCATAGGGTTCAAAGGGAAGGTGCTAATAACGGGCCCACTAATTGCAGGCCCGTTATTAGCTCCAAGGTCCCTTAACGGGTCCTGTAAAGAACGTGTGGTCAGACCACACATCCTTTATGGTTCCTGCTAAGGGACCTTGGAATTGGGCGGTAAGGGATTACGTCTCCTAGTCACATTGCCTGCACTTGATTGCATTCAGGGACCTTGCTAATCAGGCCAGGACTGTTGAGCTATTCCTACCTGTGCCCTCCGCCCACTGGTGGCCCCCCATGGAACGGGATGGGTGGAATGTCCTTATGTCACCCTATTGTTATCCAGCATTACCCAGATGTCCGAACCTCTTTATACCTTCAAATCATACATCTGGTCATATTTATAACTGGTTTGAGAGCTGCTGTCCTCCACGTTGCATGTTATTATAATTATATATAATTGTTCTTTTACAACACACTTAATACCAAGGAGTAGTTCCTAAGCGCAGGATTGGGATTCAAACCTGTGTTTTGCACTGCATTGTCTTGTTTCCAAGACAAACGCATTGCCCCTGAGCTATCCTTTCTCCGGTGTTAAGCTTTCCTCAGTCACATTGAAGGGTGTTTTCCATGTGATGTTCAATGGCACTGGCAGCAATTACATGACTTAGTGCATCCCCCTGCCTCATATCCCTCTCGCACGTCGAGCTCAAGGTACACTGAGAGTTGTGCACATTTAACAGGTCACAGCAGTGGCTTTCTCTTATTCCCGATTCATTCATTCATTCACTCATTTTGTCATTTGTTATAGTGCCTTTCAACATAATTATGGTCCCAACGTGCTTTTAGTAGAACGACTTCAGAGGGACAGGAGTCCAAAAATGTGGGAGAATGTGGAGGTGCTATTATGCGTCTGTGCATTTCGGTCATTAAATTTATGCGAGGCTGGCCAAGACCCTGCTAGACACCCATGTCTAAATGTGTTTAAGGAGATAGAGAGTTATGTGGGAAGCTACAGTTCGATTTTTTGTCATTAAAAGTAGCTTCATTCTTATGCAGAGGTGATGTGAAATAGTGTTTGTGTTATATGTGAGTGCAGCGTGTGTGGAATGAGCCTGTGCCTTCCACTAGGTTACGAAGGTGTGCTGTGCGGCAGGAGAAAATGGGTTAGCTGTACACAATGCCTACATCCTAGGTTCCATCTATGTACCTTACAAATTGGGCTTAATGCAAGATATGGCTGACCAACACAAAAGGGCCAAAAGCAAGGTATGGCCACTTTACACAACTAGGCCAAGTGTGAGACATGGCTGAATAGCAGAAATGGACTAGGAGAAAGGTAAGTCTACCTTACACAATTAGGCTAAAAGCAAAATATGTCTACCTTACGCAACTAGGCTAAATGCGAGATGTGGCCGTCTAACACAAACGGGCTACAAGCAAGGTAAGGCTACCTTACACAATTAGGCTAAATGTGAGATATGGCTGACTGATATCAATGGGCTAAAAGCAAGGCAAGGCTACCTTTCATAATTAGGTTAAATGTGACATATGACTGGCTAACACAAATGTGCTAAAGCAAGGTAAGGCTACATTACGCGATTAGGCTAAATGTGAGATATGGCTGACAAATGCAAATGTGCTAAAAGCAAGGTAGAGCTACCTTACACAATTAGGTTAAATGCAATATATTGCTGACTAACAAAAATGGGCTAAAAGCAAGGTAAAGCTATCTTACACAATTAGGTTAAATGCAATATATTGCTGACTAACACAAATGGGCTAAAAGCAAGGTAAAGCTACTTTACACAATAAGGCTAGATGCAACATATGACTACGTTACATAATTGGGCTGAAATGCGAGATATGGCTGACTAACAGAAATGAGCTAAAAGCAAGGCAAGGTAACTTTCATAATTAGGCTTAATGTGACATATGGCTGGCTAACACAAATGTGCTAAAGCAAGGTAAGGCTACATTACACAATTAGGTTACATGGGATATACATCTGACTAACACAAATGGGCTAAAATCAAGGTAAAGCTACCTTACAAAATAAGGCTAGATGCGAGTTATGGCTATGTTACATAATTGGGCTAAAATGGGAGATATGGCTGACTAACACAAATGAGCTAAAAGGAAGGTAAGGCCACCTTATGCATTTAGGCTAAATGCAAAATATGGCTACCTACACTATTGGGCTAAAATGTGAGCTATGGTTAAGACAAATGGGCCAAAAGCAAAGTAAGGCTACCTTACACAATTAGGCTAAATGCAAGATATTGCTGACTAACACAATGGTGATGCATCCTGTGTGTGCTTGCTTGTGTACGGTTGTATTCTTGTATGGAAGTACATGGTTGAAAGTTATCAAAAAATAAAAGAAATAAAGCTTTAAAAAATGCACTTAGTTGAGGTCACCACTTGAAAAGACATTGTGAAACTGTGATGAAATGACTAGTGCTGTAAAGAGTACAGGGATGGTTAAAAAGACACATTCTGGTCGGTTTATCTTCTTCACCCTTTGTGATAACCTACGCCGAGGGCAGGTTTAATTAAGCAATCAAAAATGCAATCCACAAATTAAATACAAGCAAAAACTCACCACTGTAAAAAGAACACAGAAAATGCAGAACCGGGCTAGAAAAGCAATCTAGCTACTTGAGCAAGGGTGATCAGGCAAGCAATTGCTGCAATGTCACTGTTCAAAGGATATGTCTTTCAAGAAAAGAATTGAAAAGGGAGCTATCATCCCAAAAGGAGACATAACCTCTTGATAATGCCTTATTCTTGATCTTAGATCTTTCAACAGTATAGAACTGGCTTTGTCTGCGCTTTCCTTGCAGCCGAAGCGGGTTAAGATGGAATGAGTCATGTTTATCCAGGCAGCAAGTCAGCATCAAGACGGGGCTCTGCATGGTTCAAGTTGGTAATTAAGGTGATGTGGTTTAAGGGTCCAACAGGTTCGGATCACCTATTGAGTCAATTTGAATTAATGCTGCTACATTCGTCTAGTCGGCATGTGACATGATTGCTTCTAGCAGTTCAAATGGGTGTTTGAGTTGGGCCGAGGATAGAGGAGAGAGTCTGTTGATTGAATGCAGTGCTTGAAAGTGGCATTATTCAAAGTCTCCCATGGCAGTCAGACATTGTGTGAGTAGAGCGGTGAGGTGGGCTACAGGTGCGAGGTGGCCTCCGGCCATGCATCCAACACTCAAGTAGCTGGCCACAATCACAACAGCATAATACAGCCATGCACCTAACAATCTGCACACTGGCCACAACCCACACACATAAACCAGCCAACTCAGACCCTGCCCACTTCTGTACATGTACTATTGCAGTACTTGCAACCAGTCGGCAGACTCTCAGGTGTAATAAGCCAGCCGCCTGAACCCTGTGCACTTCTCTACACATACTATTACATACCATAACACAGCCTATACAAACATCCTCATGTCATCTCCATTCCACTCCCCTACCCTAATGAAGCTTGCCTGCAGTCACCAGATAAGCTGCTCGCCTGACAGTTCACATACTATTACATTACTTACACCCACTGCACAAACTATCATACACCCAAGAATCTCATGGCAGTCCAATAAGCCACCTCCCACACCACCTGTCCACCTTTGTACACATACTATTACACTACTTGCAAACAGTGCACACACTCTGGGTGCAACCAAGACTCTAGTAGTTGACCACAATCAACACAGCATAATACAGCCATACACCCAATAATCTGCCCATTGCCAAAAACCCTCAGGACAGTCCAATAAGCCACTTACCACACACCCTGTCCACTTCTGTACAAAGACTATTACAGTATTTGCAACCAATCAACACACTCTTGGATGCAATAAGCCAGCCACCTCAGGCTCTGTGCACTTCTCTACACATACTATTACAGTACTTCAACCAGTGGGCCTATGGCCATGCTCCCAAGAGTCCAAGAGCTTGCCACAACCAGCACAGCATAATACAGCCTATACAAACATCCTCATATCATCTCCATTCCACTCCCCTGCCCTAATGAAGCCTTCCTGCAGTCACCAGATAAGATGCTCGCCTGACAGTTCTGCTTAAACTATCATACACCCCAGGATCTCGGGGCAGTACAATAAGCCACCTGGCACACACCCTGTCCACTTCTGTACACATACTATTACACAACTTGCAGCCAGTGGACATGCTCTTCTGCCTGAGAACCTGTGCACTTCCCTACACATACTATTGCAGTACTTCAACCAGTGTGCAGACTCTTGGGCACCTAAGACTCTAGTAGCTGGCCACAATCACAGCACCATAATACAGCCATGCACCCAACAATCTGCATACTGGCCACGACCCACACACATAAACCAGCCACCTCAAACCCTGTCCACTTCTGTACATGGACTAAATATAACAAACTAAGAAACAGATTACCCCACTCTATGCCTATAAATGTAGGATTAGGTGATGTTCTTTACTACAACATAACAGACAACATTTTCTCCTCCAACTTGAAACTAGACATTGGTTATAGCACAACAAGTCAAAAACACAGTTAAAGAACCACATTTCTAAGGAACCACTGTACAATATTTCCTTATCAAAATTTTTTATTCAATATCAAAAAAAATTATATATATTTATATGGAAATAAAAACAATACATGATTTTCCAACACACTTTGTACAACAAAATTAAAACACAACTTTGTCTGTGATGGTTTTTTTTGTCATAAATATAACGAACTACGTCGAGTTGTAGCTGTTAGATGTTAGACTTCAGTTGTTCTTTAGTCTTATAAAAGTAGTCAACATGTTTCGGCCCTTGGGTAAAGTTGGGCACTATCTCTAGTGCTTGTAGAACCCTTGATTTAATGGCCTTCTTCAGGACAAATAATTTCTTCAGTATGATATTGTTATTTTTGTCTACCCCAGGTACAAGTATGCGCATATCTAAAAAGACAAAACATTTAAAAATGGCATGTTATCTTTAAATAGTGGTTCCAGATCATCTATATAGCCCTATGGGTTTCTCATATTTCTTAGACGAATAGACACTCATTTTCATTACTAGTTCGTTATTTAACCAAAAGTTCGGAGCAGTGCGCCTGTTTTATTCTATACACAGAAATTCCACACTCCAGAGGAGGAGAGCATTGTCCAAAGTTATTACACAATACATATTTCACCGTAACACTATTATTACATGCATATCATTGTAAAAACACGGAAAAACAAAGAACATCATTCAATCCTTACTTATATTCAATATAGGCGTGAGTAAGCGTCGGCTCAAAAGTAGCCGGTGCCAATCATAAATTCAAGAAATTGCTGTTCACCAAAGGCCAGACAATTTCTTTTCCTATTCGGTATGTGTTGTTCCACCCACAATTTAATGTCTTTTATAACCTCCATCTAGTAAGAACCTAGACAAGAGGGAGAAAGAGGGCACAGTGATATATATTGCTGTTACTAGCCTCATACTCCATATGTTTGTCAAGAGGAATCTAACTCATCACATGTTAGTTCATTGCCTTCATTTTATTTTTATTTTAGCCAACAACATCTCTGTGTGTGCTATAGAGGTCTGGAGAACCAGCCTTAAAATCATTATATTCTATCTTCTTTGCTCCAAAACAGGGGTGTGTTAAGGGTTTAGACTACTTTATAGATGGGTGACTCAGCTTGTTTGTCTGGGAGACACTCTTACCTTTACGCACTGGAGGTTGGAGTTTAAGCATGTGTGGTTTTTCAACATCCAATCTCAGAGCATGGCAAAGAAATCCATCTTTACTTTAAAGTATTAAACACTCAACGCCTGTCAAAGAAACACGAGGAGGGTCAATCTACAATTAATTGTTGAAGCTCAGTACATAATACAACAAGAAACTTGATTGATTTACAAAAAAGGGCCATTCATCTCCGACCCGGGTGCCCTCTACTGGGGTCATGAACCCTGGTCGGCATCTCACAGTGCGTAGAATATGAGCAGGCGGCTTTCATTGTGCGCCATTCATGCATGACCAACGGCAATTAAAACAGCCTTTACACGCGAGGGTTTTCAAAAAACCAGCCGCTTGTGCGAGAAAAGAAAATACTATTCAAAGGGCAGCCACACCAGAAACTATCTAGGCATTCCTGTCAACACAGAAATACACAAAAACGTCTCTGAGGGACCCACTCAGACTCGGGAAACAAGCTACAAAATAAGCTAAAAAGTAAATTCACTCTGCAGTTAAGAACCTGCCTTACTGTTATTCGCCGAGACGTGCTGCTGCAGCATCAGTGTTACCGTGATGGGAAAAGGCACCAGCTGCAGGAAACAGGTGTGTCTGTTTATATACTCACATAATGGTCATACGTAATGGTGATCAGTTGAGGTGCTAGGTATATTAAAAGGGACCGTGTGCTTTTTGTATTTACCAAAGGCCAACATAAATATGTGCACTTTGGTTATAAAAAGCAGTCAATGGCGATATTTCGCTGGTACACATTCTTTTTGACAGGTTCTTATTATTTACTCGGACGCGACAAATGCAAAATTGCTGGCGTTTCAATTGTACTATTGCAGTACTTGCAACCAGTCGGCAGACTCTTGGGTGCAATAAGCCAGCCGACTGAACCCTGTGCACTTCTCTACACGTACTATTACATACCATAATACAGCCTATACAAACATCCTCATATCATCTCCATTCCACTCCCCTAACCTAATGAAGCCTGCCTGCAGTCACCAGATAAACTGCTCCCCTGAGGACCTACCTGCGAACTGCCATGGGGTCCGTGGATACTGCAGACACAACACTGTCTTCTTTGACCTAAACAAATACATCATATGAACCATCTATCACTCCGCCACCCTTTCCAACACCTCTTCCCAACACCAAATGCCCCAAAACATGTTTTCCAGCCGTGTCTGCCGCCGCGATATCCACGGATATCCGCGGATACAACATGATGGGCATTTCAGGAAAATGTGACGCACATCACGCTTCTCTTCAGCCAATCAGCAGGCACGTTGGCAGTCCACGGACATGACCCGGTCCCCTGGACCAATCAGAGTTCGGTCCACTGAGCGAACAGGGAAACGGGTCAGCAGGGAGGAGCCAGATATCACCATTTTTTTTTACATTCATTTTGCCTGTTTTAAAAATAAATACTGGATGGATTTTCACCAAATTTAAAAAAGCACCCTTTCAGGACCAAGACGCTACTCCTGCTGCAAATTTGGTAAAAATTCATTGAGCGGTTTGGGCTGTAGGTGTGAACACATTTTTTTTCCAATAAGTCTATGTGGGACCCCCCTATAACTTTGCCCCATTGACGAAACCTCACCAAAGTTAGCAAAATAATCCAGAGCGGGCCATATACCTTTTTTGCAAAGTGTGGTGAGGATTCATCCAGGGGGAGCAGTTATAAATCACCCAAAAAGTGCTCTTCCTATGAGTTGAGCAACTTAACCATAACTACACGGCTGCTAGCGCAGGCCGTGTAATACAAATGACAACTATCTCACTCGCTACAAGTATATCTGACAGGTTAAATAAAACAATTGTATAAATGAACATTATGTCGGAAAAAAAACATAGCTGTGTTTACAAGAACAGCCAATAAAATAATGTCCGGCCTGTAGCCGCGGCTACCACAAGTCCACAAACACACAGCATTCCATTTGCTGTAGTATACCCGTGGCTGCACAGCAAGCCATGTTTACCCGTGGGGAGGAGAGCCACAAATTGAGAGGATGCAGGGTGGCCGCAGGTAAACTTTCTGGTCACTGCTGTTGTTGGACGCAATCCTCAATAGAACAATTGCTGCCCTTTCTGTATAGCCATAGCTATACATTTTTTTTTTAAAAGATCTGAGTATGGAATATGAATGACGAAAGAGACATTAGTAATACAATGGAAGTTAAAAGATCAATAGAGTAAATTATTGATCATGAAGTTATGTAAGGTAGATGATGATAAAGAGAGCAGAGTATACATGACGATAAACTAGGTGGAGATACATTTGATGGGTACAGTTGCACAAGATACAACAGCATGGGTGAGAATATAGAGGCTAAAATACAGTGGATGGGGCATCTAAAACTAGGGTAGGGTTGGTCCTTTTTGTATTTATATTTTTTAACAATGTTCTTTTTTTTCTCCACAGTTGCACATGTAAGAAAGTCTGAAAACAAACAGCCAAAATAGATGTGACTACCAAATACCAACTGTATTCATGGCGTTTGGCCATGCCCAACGATTTTACCCCAACGTCACTATACCTATAGAAATAGCTTTTGAGAAGAAATAAAACACAGACACCCCAACATGTATAGCCGCTGGCATGCAACTACTCCTGCAGATATCCATAGTCGTTTACAGCCTCGAATATCGCGAATATCGGAAAAACGACTGAAAAATAAAATGCTTTCCTGTGCCCATAGGCCCTCACCAAGTGCCCCCCCCATCTGTGCCAGCTCCTGCAGTCCGCAAATGGCCTCCTCACCTCTGCTGCCCTTTACCTTTCCCCTCCACAACACACGCTGTTTCTTTGATGCAGTTTTTGGGAGATTTCGACTATTCAAGGCTATAGCTGAGACTACAGAAACTTTTGTGTTCCAAACTCAGCCCCTAGACTCCCTCAAATTTCCATATTTCACTTGGTTCCCTCTAGCGAACCCCTACCTCTAGCCTGATGCCATTTGCATGTTTTTCGACATGCAAATTGCTTTTTTCCTGAGTTTAATTTTCCCATATCCTCGGCTATAGCCACAGTTATCTCTCACATCGAGAGAATAACAAGATGGCAGCTTTTTTCATTAATGAAAACCATGATCCTGCAATGTATCATGGGAGATATAACTACCCCTTCTCCATCAAATATTGAAATAAATACTGCACAGATTAACCCCAAACCATGCATGGATCGCGAGTCAACGCTTTTTGCCCAAGTTGTTTTGGACCTGGTCCAAATCCATCCAGCAAGCAGTTCAGGCTGTGCGCTTTGGCAAAAATATACCTTGTTTGTCTATGGAAAAATGAATCAGAATTAGGCCGCAACTTTGGAAACATTTTTTTTTGTCTTCTTAATGACTTTCTTAGTTTTAACGTATCTTTACGAAACTTTGCAGTCTGCGGGTCCCAGGATTCCCTAACCACGTTTGAAATGTTTGTCAAATCCGTTACTCGAAACAAAAGTTATTAACAATAGAATTTTGAGGGGTTCCTGTGGGAGTCCGACTCACCTTAACTATCGCTGCCCTATAATACATATATACATATATATAAATATATAATCAGGGGAAAAACTTTGTTAAAGGGATGTTATGGTTACAAGTAAAATAGAAAAACACCAGAAATTAGCCAGTTATGGTAAGCTAAGCAAGCATAACTCGCGCCACCACCGTGCTCTGCTAAGACTAACACCCATGACATCAAAGATGACATCATAAATGTCATCACAACTTAAAACAAAAAGGTAACGATAACATCCCATTTTTTGACCAGTGCATCCTAATTTGCTACACCTTCCTAATATTATACTCACCCCCAATATAGCAGCATTTTCAGAGTGCATTCCCTTTTGCTTCGGTCATTTGGTTAAGTTACTAGAACCATACGTTGCTCCAGCCCACACACTTTTAAATATGTAAGTGTGCTAAGGTACTCACCTTTGCAGATTTCGTGTGGAGGACATGTTTGACTTGTTAGTGCAGCAGCGGTGAGCCATGCCAACATTTGCATTTGGAAGGGTGTGGCCGTAAACACAGCCTTACCTCAAGGACTGCAGTAAGACATAGCGACATGAAAGGAATTCTTTTACATTACATTTTTGCGATATGGACCATTTACGGAGCTACTCACATACACTTCATTGTCGGCTAGCTGCACAGGCCACTACCTTCTGTGTTGAGTGCAAGCAGACTCCATTGGGGATGGGGAGTGCATTGCAGATGATATCAGGATATTTCCATTTGGTGTACCACTTGGTAGAGCAAAAGAGCAAAAGAGGTGAGACATGCCACCTTTTGCGTTTGGAATGGTATGGCCATGAGCACAGCCTTGCTTCAGGGAGTGGAGCAAGACATTGCGACATGAAAGTATTTTTGCAGCATCACACTTTCTCGATATGGAGCATTAGCGCAACTACTCACATACACTGTATTGTCAGCTACCTGCACAGGCCACTACCTTCTGTGTTGAGTGCAGGCAGACTCCATTGCGGGTGGGGAATGCATTGCAGATGATAGCAGGATATGTGCATTCAGTGTACCATGTTGTGTTGTGACTCTCAAGCCCCTACTGACTTGTGTGCATGCCTAGGGCCCTTGGACGTAACAGTCAGAGCATTGGTTGGAAGTAGGTTTCAGATTGTTGCCTTATTTGGGTTGCTTTTTGTACCCATACGTAACTGCAGCATTCACTCTTGGAAGTATGCATCTCTCCTGTGGGTGGTCACCATTACAGATTGGTGGTGGAGGACATTTTAGTCTTGGTAAAGCAACCACAGGTGGTTTGAAGTGCCTGGACTTGCATATGGTGTACGGTGGTATTGGACTTTTTGCCATTCACGGACTAACATGCCACCATTTGTGTTTGGTCAGGTGTGCCCCTGATCATGCCGTTTGCTTTGGGAGTGAAGGAAGACATTGCAATATGACACGGGTTACTTAGCATCACACATTGAAAGTATGGATAATGTACAGTCCGACCCACATACATTTGCACCAGAGAAAAACATCTACGCGGTTAAGTCCTGCCATATAGAGGACAGCAGGCCATCTCACTGTTGCCTTTGTTTTGTGTACTTTTTGAGGTGGCCAACGAACATGGTTGGTGTTCCTATTGTGTGCAATTGTTATGTGTGCATCGCTTGCATTACCTTTATGGGTGGGCGTGACACACCATGACAACACTCACTTCCGTAGCTGACATTAGTTGTGGACAGTCGTTGGTCACGCCATGCACTCCAGGTACTTTTATAACGTGCATGCCCAGTGTAGCGCGACCTGTCAGGTGAGCACCTATTTACGGAAACCAACAACATAAACAGAAGGAAAAGCAGACATGCGCATACAGACCGTACGGTCAGAAAACATTTCAATACTTTAAGAACAACACTGGGAATTGTTTCACATGCTTTATTTGGTACAGAATGTTGACACGAACGTGTAGGGTGGCTGCAAGCTTTGCTCCTTTTTTGTGAATAAATTCCAGTGTGCAATGCCATCTGTGCATTTCTGTACTTCTTTTGTCAACTGGCAAAGGGGGAGAAGGATTATTTTATGGTGCTTGGTGGACTATGTGGGAGAACACATTTTCTTTGCAAGGTAGGAAAGGTACCAACTGTTGTCTCTGTAATGCCTTACATTATAAAGATTAACAAGTTGGTTCTTATTGCCGGAAGCGCAAATGGACATACAAGCCCATATTGGTCGGCCCAGATAACAACAACGGAAAACTCATGGCTTATGGTAATCTTGCAATGATTCGTCCACCATCCGTCTTTTGTAAAGTAGAAGGTTGTGACACGCACAGTAAGGTGCAAGGTATGTGAGAAGAAACAGCAATAAGAATAAAGGTAAGTAGCCATTATTAGGACAAGAGTTTGCGGGAAGGATGTCGTAAACGGGCAGCAGGTGGCTGTCCCATGGACCTTTGGGTTATGTAGTGTGTATTAATGAGTAGCGTTATATGTTCACCCACTGCCTTGCTCTGTGCTTTGTAGGTGATACTTTCCTTGTTCGGCAGAACACATGCGAAATGTCTTGCAAACTTTGCAAACAGACCCTCCTTTCATGTGTTTCCTTTTTTACAAAAGATGACTGTGCTAGCTAGTGTCGTTAGACCCACGGCACAATCTGTGTGTGTGTGTCCGAAGGAAGATGAAAAAATAAATCCTCATGGGGGTTCCCTCAGATTGCAGGAGAATGCAGGAGCTGTTTTGCTAGAAAAAGCAATGCTAAAATATCACTTGTCGACGTTTGTGTGCTGGTCGAGTGCTACGTGCACTTCTGGCCCTTATTAATTTCAGTACAATGAGGGTGTGTAGAAATGTTAACTGAGTGAAAGGGCAGAGTAAGGACAGAACAGGCAATGTAGCAATACACAAATGAGCATGAGGTGCACTGTTTCAGTGCAAGAGTTGCGTTCCCTTTCCATCTTGTGCTTTATGAATGGATGTGCCGTGGCTGGAGGAGCATGGCAACAAAACGAACAAAAATAATAGGTGCCATTTACGCTGAATGGTAGAGACTTGGCACTGTAACTCGGTGTGACTACTGCCTTTGCAAACCCCCGTACAATGCACACCGACAAAATGAGCGGTAAGGTGACTTCATATTTATGCAAACAGAACGGCAGCCTATTACCTTGTAAACCTAATACACATGTATTGTAAGGTTGTACTTACATCAATTCTGCAAATTCCATGCTTGTATTGGGTGGACGACAAATTGCTGTGTACAGTTTGTTGAATCGTTGTAGTCTAACCTTTGGGGCACATGGGCACAGCAAGTTCACTGTAAGTTATCTTTCCTTTTTCTCTACAATTGCATACAATATCTGCCCTTGGAGCTAATCGTGCTTCCCACTCAAGGCTGTTTTACAATGAGCATTTGTCATGTTGAAGGAGAGGTATGTTAGGTTTTTCTTTGCGGAGACCATGCCGGAAAGAAAAGAAGAGATCCAGGCACCAACGTGTTTTGATTTTACCATGCGTTGCCGAATGTTGGTAGTGTCGTTACGTTGAAGTTAATATCACGTACAAGGAGAGATGATGGTGCCGTACACATGCTGCAGTGAATGCACAGATGGCAACATATATAAAATGTACATGTACAGGCCGTAAGGAATATGTATATGTGCAGTGCCTTACGAGGCAACGGTGTACGATGGCAGATGGTGTGTTGCGATGGGTCGCATATGTAGGTGGCTGGGCCATTGTATACAGTTTGGTGTCTTGCAGTATGAAGATGTTTGGGGCTGTCATTCAGCAAAGAAAAGCAATTACTTCATGTCTTCTTCAAACATTGTAAGGGGGTGTGGTTTTGAAATGGTGTTTCAATTTAACATTAAGAAAGGGAAGCAGAAGTGTGAAATTGAAAGGAGTAATGTAGAGTGTGAAATAATAGGGCTGCCGAGCTATGTACCATGTGTTCCAGTTAAATTTCTGTTCAATACCTCCTATTCAAATGGTGTACATAACAATAAGAATGACCTAATGCTGTACACAGTGCCAGTGGCATCTGAGGAGGGAAATGTTGCAGCACATAGGACAGTAACGTAAGACATATGGATACATATTTCAGTTTGCATTGTTGGGATGGTGTAGATAATTGGGTAGCTTACTGTACTATAGTGTATTGATTGTGTCTACTTATTACAGGTTTAGGTGAGCAGTGTATTTAGGAAAGAGGTTACCTATTGTGTGGAAGTAATGGCATGCAATGCGAACTGCACTGGCTTAGGGATAGGTTGCTGTGCAATGTGTGCGGTAAGTGGATAGATGTTTGTATGCATGGGTGTACTGTGCTGCGGTAGTTGTGGGCACAGTGTACAATATTGAGGGTCTGGCTGCAGCCCCTACACTCTATGGGGTGTAGTGAAGCATGTAGGGCGTAGGCACAAGCAGCGTAGTTTAATATAGGTGCGCATGGTACATTGTGGCATTGCTGTGTGGATGGCAGAAATATGTGCACACATTACACTATGTACATTATACTGAAGTATGATACTAGTAATTTCATACTTACACTTTGTATTGTGGAGGGCCTGTGTATTTTTTGTGTGTATAGGATGTGAAATTGTGTAGTAATCGTTGATCATTATCTGTGGGAAAAGAGAACATAACGGGGCTGATTCATGGAACTATTTGCGCCGAAAAACAGGGTTTTGTGCGCCATTCTGCCCGCAAATCCCCATTTGTTAAACAGGGATTTGCGGGCAGAATGGCGAACAAATCCCGTTTTTCGGCGCAAATAATTCCATGAATCAGCCCCAACATGTTAGAGCGGGTATTTCATTACTTTACAATCCACTACATTTCATACATTTATTCACTTTGTGGACCCTCATAATGAGTACTTTATAAGTACTATGCTTTGAACAAGTGTACTGTGCAATGTGCACAGTTCCTGTGTTTCTTTGCATAATCATTGGGTCTGTGGGGAAAAATAAATCCATGCTAGATTAAAAATAAAACCTTCTACATTTCTTTGCTCTTATGGTGTACAATGAATAAAAGTAACATCTGCAGAGTTTATGGCAATTGTAAAGGTTTGCTATTGAAGTAGGAGGAATTACAATGGGTTACGATTTCTGGTCTGTACGTGTTGGTAGTATGGGAGCCCTTATATAGCAGTTGATGTTTTGAAAATGTTTGCCTGCTTCCTTTTTGTAGCACTGTTTCTTTATGTGTTTGGTGGGTTGTGTTGTTTTCCAAGTATTATGCATTGTACTGTTGTGGTGCAGAATTATGAGAGCAGTTACGTACCAGTTGGCGTACTGTAACTGTTCATACTGTGAAAGTGTTTGAGGATACGTTTGTAGCACAGTGGTTGTTAAAGGATGATTACGGTTGCTTTGATGCTGCAAATAACATTGTAGTATTCTGGTTGCAGTTAGATACCAGGTGGGTATTCTAAATGCTTAGAGTGTGCCGTTCCTATAGGGTATGTTTAGAAGGTCTTGCATTCCTGTTGGTACTTACACATTTTTCTACATTCGGAAGTGGTGGTGTACCATTATGGGCTTACCTACTGATAGTTGCATCTGTATTGAGTTTGTATGGGTATTTTTAGACATGTGGTGACTCATTTGCGTACTTGGTGCTGTCAGAGGTAACTGAGGATAGTTTTGAACCCTCATACGTAGTACTTTCTCTTTTAGGTATCATATGGAAAATACTGGTAGTGTCTTCTTTGTAGATGTATTGTTTGTCTGCATTTACTCATTTGGTTCAGTGGGGACAAAATTGTTGCAAACACACTTTAATGCTTTTCTTCAATACTTGCTGTATGGTACGTTGTTTCCAGTCCATAACGTGGAAGGTAAATCTATTTTTGTGCAATTACGAAGGTACTGGTGGGTGCTGGAGAGTAGGGTATTGTAGGTTTGTACATCAATGACTACATTTTGGCTTCAAGAATATTAAGTAGGCATTCGCATGATTTGCAGGTAATCTCTTCTTTGGAGTAATGGAAGTATCATTGCATTCCCACCATGAGTATTGCTTTCTAATGTATTCGGTATAGTGGCCTAGACTTGTGTCTCCTGTGTGGTAGATTATGGCTACTGTTGTGAAGGTTTTCGTGCTAAGTGATACCTCCCCATGTGTGAAGGCAGTAAGTTTGCAGTTGTTTTTGGTTCCATCTGCATTGTATCTTAAGAGTATTACAAAACATATTGACTATGGGAGTGTATATGAAGCGTGGAACGATTATCGGAATTGCATGATGTACACAATATGCTATGGTTTGCATTTTGCACCGGTTGCTGAAATGGAATGGAATCACAGTTGGGTATTGGTACATACACAAAGCGTTTGTTAGGGACTTGTTCCTGAATGACATAGTTGCAGAGACTGCATCTATGTTTCCACATGTAGGAAATTTGAAAGATTTTGTTTATGAGTATGTTTTTCCTTACCAGTATTTTAAGTAAGTACATTAAAAATTCCAGCACAGTAGTCCAATTCTTGTCTTACTCCTGAGACACTGTAAATGTTGTCAGGATTACTTCCTGCATTTCTGTGAAGGACAAGCATTTGTAAACACAACTGGTCTGAGCCATTTGAATACATGTTTTCAAGAATTGCTGGCATTTGGAATAGAACTTTCACTGTTACATTTGCATAGCAATTAACACCTGTTGCATTAGAAAATTTGAATGGACCAGGTACTTCTGTGTCTGAGCACTTTCAAGGAAGTGCAGTTGCTTTGTTTGAAGAGGCACTTGTATGTGTATGTGAAGTTGGGTATGTGTTGCTTTTTTACTCCTTTTGTCTGTGCTTTTGGTAGTTGGTGTTGTATGAGCTGATTTTAATTTCTTTGGTGGTACTGTTGTGAAATCATTCACAACTTCTGATTGAATGAGCTTTCTTTTGAAACCTTTGGGTTTGTGAGGAACAGGGTACATGTTCAAATGGGGTGTGTACAGTGCACATAGTCTATTGTACTTTATGATGCAAGGAATGTCAGCACTGACTGCACTCGCATCAACATTGACTAGATACAGTCCTTCCAGTGTACGTAGCTACAACAGTGCTACGTAACTCATGCCTTCTTTAAAGATTGTTCTGGCAATGTCAATCAATGCTTGATGTAAGATTAGGCCTTGCGATTTATGAATAGTTAGTGCATAAGCTAGGGACAGAGAAAACTGTTCTCTGCGTTCATACATGTCTTTGAAAAGAAGGAATCAAGCTGTTCTGCGGCCTATCTTTTTAACTTCTGCAAGTTTGTCAAACTGGATGTTGACAAACTGAATGCTGCTATCCTGTGGGTATGTCTGGAAGCCAACAACTGTACCAAGTGCTCCATTAACTAAACCTTGCTCTTTGTCAAGGTTACGCTTTAGCATTACTCTACAGTTAACAAATCATTTTAAAATTTCTCCAAACCAGCTGTGTTGGAGATAGAGTTTGTTTTCTAAGGTATTTAGTCGTGCTATGGCTTGTTGACACATAGGTATTGTCATACTGTGTACGTCCAGTTAGTCTGTGGCGTGAATTTCCATTAGTGGTTGCTTTTCTTTTTCCTGCATTGTTGCATTGGATTGTGCACAGCTTGCTAGAGTTGGCATTAACGACATACAGTTCATATTTGTGTGAGCTTATTGCTGCGTGACGTCAGTAGCACATGTGCTATGCCCGTATATCTCATGGCTGAGTCTAGTATTTAGGGTACACTGCGCCTCTTTTGATAGTACACCAACACTTATGTTTTTCAAAATGTTGGCATAGGTGAGGTCTGCAGACTGATGTATGTTTTGAGGTAGTTCTCTGTATTGAAAATGTGGCCAGAGATTTACATTCCTGATTCTTCCAAGACTGTTACGGCACACTTTGTGTCCTAAGGTTTTGAAGATAGGTCCAACTTTCACTGGTGTTAATTGAAGGAGATCTCTGAAAACAATACATGTTTTCCTACTAACAGTTCTTTGTAGTCTGTTTTGAGGACCTCTTGCAATCTGAGGTCTTTCAAAGCTAACATTAAGTTGGAAACCATGCTCAACTCATCTATTAGGAGCATTTTTTATTTGTTTCAAAACGCTGCGTAGTTCCATAGCAGCCTCTGCTGAAAGTTTATGTTTATGTTTTCTCATTTATATTGTGCGCCAGACCCAAGGGTATCAGGGCGCAGGAGCAACAAGGTTATTCTCAGCTTGGTTACACTGCTGTACAGTAATTACAGTGGGTACATGGGTTAAAGCAGTTGCAGTTATAACGACAGATGCAATGACAAACAATTTACAAATATACATAGGGCAGGCAGGGTGAGTTAGTGGTCATTTTCCTTTATCCACTGAATGTAGTTACGCCTAAAGTATTTGTTTTGGTGTTCCACTGGAAGGAGTAGCAATCGGTGTAAAGTCACTCCACCTATGTTGTAGGCAGCTAAACCTGTGGGGGCCATTACAACAACTGAAAGGTTGTTGTTTGTTAATTGTTGGAGGTATTTACGGATAACAAAATCTGGGGGAAATGGGAGGAACGCGACTCTCTGTAGCCTTTGACATCTTACAAGAACAAGCCCTGTGAACATAAGGGGATAGCTAATACGGGAATGTATTGAACTTTAATGATATCTTACTATTGATCTACTCTTTGAATGCACACGTTTTGATGTTGATTTTGTTTCTTTGTTTGCTTGTTAGCTGTGATTATTGGGGAAATAAATAAAATTTATTATTTAAAAAAAAAAATGTTTTCCCTGACCCAGCTTTACCACTTACATACAGCAGTACAGGTTTGGAGTTGTCACAGGTACAAGTTTTAGTTTCGTGCTGTATAGCATGTTCAATTTTTTCATTTACTTCTGTAAAAATGGTACACTGCTCATTGTTATGTTGGTATTTCAGTAAAGCCAACTCTCCTGCGCATTGCTCATACTGAAGCATGTGTCATGATCTCTGCTTCCAAAAGGTCAGGGTTTTCCCAACTCCCTTGGAAGCAGATCCATAACCCAGGTTCCGAGTGCCAACCAGTCCCAATTGGGACCTTTTGGACCCAGTCCTGGCGCCAGTGGCACCAGGCTCATAAATATGCCCAGTCCCAGCGCTGGAAGCGCCGGGCTCATAATGCTTGGGTGGACTTACCTGCAGCAGACCATGCTGCTTACTTGCCTGCCAGTTGAGCCTCTGATCCTCTTCTGTTTGGAACTACTTTTCCTGTTGGGTGGGGCAGGAGCCACTCCCTAGATTCAGAAAACTGGAACTCTTCTGGAAAGCAGGAACTCTTTTCTTACCTAGGCGTGGCTGTGGAAGGAGACACCTAAGCACTACAGGAGGCTATTTAAACCACACCCGATGGATGAATCTTGCTTTGCGTTATTCTGCATCCTCTGCAGCAGAACGCTCATCGTGTCTTCTGCATCTGATCCTGGGCCTAAGGAAAAAGGCTTACCATCCTGAATCCAGTCTTCAGCAACACCTATAAAGACAAGAAAGAACAGGTTAGCATTACGGTCTTCAGTGACAGCTCTTCACTTACCTGGTCCATCGGCTGTCACCAACGCCTCGCGCTGCATTCCGGCATCTGAAAGACAAAGGCTTACCTACTCTTCGTGCGCTCCGGAGGTCTTCACACTGCATTCCAGCAACTGAAAGACAAAACAAGGTGCGTTTAAAGACATTGGGGAACTTTAATACTCACGTGCCATTACTCCTTTCCACATCTAACCCAGTTGGTATTCCGGCACCCTGCAGCCGCTCCGAACTTGTACCTGCAAAATAAAAAGACAGTTAGTGCGCATCGTGAAGCAGGCAACAAGCGCTTACTTACGTGCTTCCAGGCGCTTCTATTCATCACACGGGCTCCATCTTCAACTCACTTCAGCCCGTCATCCGCCATCGCCGGAACCCTGCAAAACAAGAGACATCATTACTAAAGACTTTAAAGACATTAGAATTACTCGAAACTTACCGTTCGTGCAGTAAACGACGGACAGCATTCCTCTGAAGTCAAGAGGCCTGCTCCCCTTATCCAGTGAAGAAACTGGTTACAGCACCCTGCCCCGAGGCAGATGGAGAGCACAGCGTTCACTTACCTAAGGTGAGAGCGTTAACCTTTGGGGTTCTACAGGAGAAGAGAAAGGGAAGAAG
Source organism: Ambystoma mexicanum (assembly GCF_040938575.1). Taxonomy (NCBI): domain Eukaryota; kingdom Metazoa; phylum Chordata; class Amphibia; order Caudata; family Ambystomatidae; genus Ambystoma; species Ambystoma mexicanum. Next base: position 158,107,583 of record NC_090937.1, read on the forward strand.
AGAGAGACATTCAATAACCCAGTTCCTTAATCCCATATTTTCTATCTGCAGACATCTTACCCTTCGAGTCAGACATACAGTGCACAGAGGTCCAGCCCAAAGAGCCAGCCGTGTGTTACACATCACCTTTGAAGATACGGTATACGCCCAGTCAAGACCGGCGCCTCTACGGGAATCAGGTGAGCGTTACAGAACGCAAAGCCTACCACAAAACTCCCGTCCAGGCGCTATGGAAACCTCGGATACCGACCAGCTAGCCCAGTTACTTGGGGAACTAAGGGCAGAAGTGCATGCAGCCCGTCAGGAAACGAACGCTCTAAGAAGGGAACTGATTATTTCCAAGGAGCGAACAGATGATCTCGCTAGACAATTGCTACAGTCACAAGCCGGACAGACCCCGTTACCCGCATCTGGGGGAAATCTTCCTTCTACATCCTCTATGAATCCAGTGCAGATCAACCTACCTGGGAATGTACCTCTGGCTCCGCCCGAACGATTTTCTGGTGACCCAAAGAGGTTTGCAAAATTTATCAATCAGTGCCGGTTGCATTTCTTATGCCGGCCAGCAGCCTTTCCAACTGATCAAGCTAAAGTAGCTTTCGTGCTTTCGTACCTTAGTGGCAATGCGGCAGACTGGTCGATCCCTCTAGTAAATCAAGATGATCCGGTCCTCCATGATTTTCAAGCTTTTCAGCTCAGTATGGAAAAACTGTTCGCAAGACATTCACAGGGGCAGGCCTTGGACAATGAGCTTCTTTCGTTGCGACAAGGTAATCAAGACCTTTTGGCTTATATTGCGTCTTTCAACAGACTGATAGTGGAAACTCAATGGCCTGAGGACAAAAGGATTACGCTGTTTTATAGAGGTCTACGTGGAGAGCTCAAAGATGTGTTAGCCCAAGTAGTGAATCCCCCACAAGATTGTTTGTTTGTTTGTTTGTTTATTTATTTATTGTGCGCACCAGACCCTAGGGTAGCAGGGCGCAAGAGAACAAGGAGGTTTACAACTTAGTTAACGTTTACAGGTTACAGATTAGTTAACGTTACAGGTTACAGGCATAGTGGACATTTCGAATCTGCAGGGTAGGGCAAGTGCAAGTGCAGATAAGGCGTAGCTAAACAGTCAAATCTATGGCGATCAAACAATAAAAGCAGGTTAGTACAAACATTATAAGAAGACGTTACGTCTTATAATAGATTGTTCGGACTATATAGACTTAGTCGTTCAAATAGATCACAGACTGCAGAACAGGAAGGCCGATCGTTCCAAGTTTGATGCTCGAATATTTTCCAAACCGCCAACTCCTTCCAAAGGAGTAGACTCCGGGGAACCCATGCAAATAGGGGGTCTAAAAGGTCCTCTAACACAAAAGGAGCGGGAAAGGAGAAAACAGTTGCAATTATGCCTCTATTGCGGAAACTCAGGGCACTTTCTTCGAGACTGTCCGGTGAAACCTGCCAAGAAGGCAGTAGGAGCTGCAGTTACCAAAGTTACAAACTCTGAGCAGGGAAACGACCTCGCCCGACAAGAATAGAGGTCCTCTTGCCGAGCGTGAAAACCAGTTCTGTGACCTCGCATTTCCTGATACCTGTGGTCCTCATTAGCCCTGATAATCCGGATCGATTACATGCAATTGAAGCTTACGTCGACAGCGGTGCCATCGGCAATTATGTGGATCATGAAATGGTTTTGAGGATGAATCTAACTCTTTGTCCCAAGGCTGTAAAGGACGTCATTACTACGGTGGATGGTACGGAGATAGCCTCCGGGCCAGTAACGCATACCACTCAAGAGGTGACGCTAGTAAGTCAAGATGGACACCATGAGAAGATCGTGTTCGATGTGATCAAGGCCCCTCAGTTTCAGATTATTCTAGGAATACCTTGGTTAGAGAAACACAATCCTCTGATCGATTGGCGAGCAAGAACGGTCCAGTTTCCAGAATGTGTCTCTACTTGTCACCCTCCACCTGGTTTTGCACTGGCAGCAATTTCTTCAGAGACTCCCCAGTTACCTCCCGAATACCTAGAATACCAAGATGTTTTCCGGAAGGATCAGGCTAACTCTCTACCTCCTCATAGGTCTTATGACTGCCAGATAGACCTGATACCTGGATCTACTCCTCCTTGTAGTAGAATTTATGCCCTCACCGAGCCTGAGAACCTTCACCTTCGACAATACCTGGATCAATACCTGGCAAATGGGTTTATTCGTCCTTCCAAGTCCCCTGCTTCTTCAGCTTTGTTCTTCGTTTCAAAAAAGGAAGGAGACCTTAGAACTTGTATAGATTATCGCTCCCTGAACCAGATCACCGTTAAGAATAGATATCCGTTACCTTTGATCCCTGAACTCCTGGACCAAGTCAGAAAAGCATGCATATATACAAAGCTGGATCTTAGAGGAGCTTACCACTTGGTACGAGTAAAAGAGGGCGATGAATGGAAGACGGCCTTCCGCACCAAGTATGGGCTATTTGAATATCAGGTCATGCCCTTCGGACTTTGCAATGCCCAGGCCGCCTTTCAATATTTTATGAACGATGTCCTCAGAGAGCTCATAGATGTGTGTGTTGTTGTTTACATTGACGACATCCTCGTTTATTCTTCATCGGAATCTGAACATCAGAAACACGTGAAAATGGTCCTCGAAAGATTGTGTCAACACAAACTTTTCGCTAAGTTGGAAAAATGTGTTTTCAACGTGACTGAAGTTGAATTCTTGGGATTCATATTATCACCTGGCGGAGTGCGTATGGATTCAAAGAAGGTCGATGCAGTTCTCAAATGGCCATCACCATCCTCCGTAAAAGGTGTGCAAAGCATGTTAGGCTTCGCTAACTTTTACCGCATGTTTATCCCCGAATTCTCTCGAATAGTCCAGCCCATCACTGCCTTGTTAAAGAAAAACACACGTTTTGAATGGTCTACCGAGGCGGAACAAGCTTTCCAGGATTTGAAGACTAAATTTATCTCTGCACCAATCTTAAAACACCCTCGCCCCGAACTCCCCTACATCGTGGAAACTGATGCTTCAAGCCTCTCCATGGGGGCAGTTCTATCACAAAAGGACCCGGTAACCAATCAGTTGCATCCCGTGGCATTTTGGTCCCGCAAATTCTCGCCTCCTGAAATCAATTACACGATTACTGACAAGGAACTTCTGGCTATCAAGTCTGCCTTTAAGGCTTGGCGGCATTATCTGCTGGGGGCCCGACACACCGTTACTGTGATTACGGATCACCGAAACCTGCAATATTTGAAAACCGCAAAAGCCCAATCCTCTAGACAACTCCGTTGGGCATTATTCTTTGCCGAGTTTGACTTCATAATTACCTATCGACCTGGTACAAAGAACGGTAAAGCTGATGCCCTTTCTCGGATGGGAGTGGAAGAACACTTGATCAACCCTAAACCTGTACCAATCATTCCCGAACAAAGAATTCTGGGTGTAATCGCCACAGAATCCATAGAGGAAGTTAAGGATAAAGCCAGGCAACTTGTAACTCCAGCAGACATACAGAATTGGCATCTGCAGGGAAAGGACTTTGCAGTAAAGGACAACTTATTGTATTTCCAAGAACGATTATACCTACCCAGCACAGATTTACAGAAAAAAGTAATCTCTTGTTATCACGATTCTTTAATGGAAGGACATCCCGGTATGGCCAAGACCTCAGAAAAGATCAAGCGCTACTTCTGGTGGCCGTCTTGAAAAAAAGATATCAGAGACTTTATAATGTCCTGTGGAGTATGCGCCCAAAACAAGAGTCAAAAGGAAAGACCAGCAGGCCTCTTACGCCCTATTGACATCCCACCTCGCCCTTGGCATACGCTTTCTATGGACTTCATCACCGATCTACCTCCATGCTCCGGATACAATACGATTCTAGTAATCGTGGACTTATTCTCCAAGATGGCGCATTTCATTCCGCTCAAAGGCTTGCCAACAGCAGCAACTCTGGCATTTTTGGCGAAGTTGCTGTCGGTCGCCTCAAATTGATGTGAGACTATCGACCAGTCACCACCCTCAGACCGACGGACAAACCGAGAGGACCAATCAAACTCTGGAACAGTATTTACGCTGCATGCTGCAACAAACTGAAAAAACTTGGAAAGACATCCTTTGGATAGCCGAATATGCCTACAATAACTCTGTCCATTCGGGAACTGGGAAAACCCCGTTTTTTCTTTTGTACGGCAGTCACCCTCGAACCTCGGAGTTGGATCCCCTCCAAGATCTTGAAACACCAGCAGTAGACTACCTGCATTCTACAATCACCCAAGCCTTTAAGGAAGCTGTTTCTCACCTTCAAAGGGCTAAAGAACAATACAAGAAAGGAGCAGATCAACATCGGAAGGAAGCCCCTCAATATCAAGTAGGGGATCAAGTCTGGTTATCCACCAAATATCTACCTCTAAAAGGGCCACGCACATTCAACCCAAGATACCTTGGTCCCTATTCCATCACTACCATAGTAAACCCAGTAGCGGTCAAGTTGGACTTGCCCCCGCACATGAAGATACATCCGGTCTTCCACGTCTCTCTATTAAAACCCGTGCAACCTCAAACCCGACTAACTAAATCTCCAAAACCTATCCTAGTTGATGGAGAACTCGAGTTTGAAGTCAAAAGCATTCTGGACTCCAAGATCTCCAAATCTAAACTATTTTACCTAATTGACTGGAAAGGCTACGGCCCCCAAGAGAGATCCTGGGAACCTGCTGAATATGTCCACGCTCCTCGCCTAATCAAAAGATTTCACCGAACATTTCCTGACAAGCCAAAACCCCCGGAGAAGCCCGGTTTGGGAGGGGCCTTGAGGGGGGGTACTGTCATGATCTCTGCTTCCAAAAGGTCAGGGTTTTCCCAACTCCCTTGGAAGCAGATCCATAACCCAGGTTCCGAGTGCCAACCAGTCCCAATTGGGACCTTTTGGACCCAGTCCTGGCGCCAGTGGCACCAGGCTCATAAATATGCCCAGTCCCAGCGCTGGAAGCGCCGGGCTCATAATGCTTGGGTGGACTTACCTGCAGCAGACCATGCTGCTTACTTGCCTGCCAGTTGAGCCTCTGATCCTCTTCTGTTTGGAACTACTTTTCCTGTTGGGTGGGGCAGGAGCCACTCCCTAGATTCAGAACACTGGAACTCTTCTGGAAAGCAGGAACTCTTTTCTTACCTAGGCGTGGCTGTGGAAGGAGACACCTAAGCACTACAGGAGGCTATTTAAACCACACCCGATGGATGAATCTTGCTTTGCGTTATTCTGCATCCTCTGCAGCAGAACGCTCATCGTGTCTTCTGCATCTGATCCTGGGCCTAAGGAAAAAGGCTTACCATCCTGAATCCAGTCTTCAGCAACACCTATAAAGACAAGAAAGAACAGGTTAGCATTACGGTCTTCAGTGACAGCTCTTCACTTACCTGGTCCATCGGCTGTCACCAACGCCTCGCGCTTCATTCCGGCATCTGAAAGACAAAGGCTTACCTACTCTTCGTGCGCTCCGGAGGTCTTCACACTGCATTCCAGCATCTGAAAGACAAAACAAGGTGCGTTTAAAGACATTGGGGAACTTTAATACTCACGTGCCATTACTCCTTTCCACATCTAACCCACTGGGTATTCCGGCACCCTGCAGCCACTCCGAACTTGTACCTGCAAAATAAAAAGACAGTTAGTGCGCATCGTGAAGCAGGCAACAAGCGCTTACTTACGTGCTTCCAGGCGCTTCTATTCATCACACGGGCTCCATCTTCAACTCACTTCAGCCCGTCATCCGCCATCGCCGGAACCCTGCAAAACAAGAGACATCATTACTAAAGACTTTAAAGACATTAGAATTACTCGAAACTTACCGTTCGTGCAGTAAACGATGGACAGCAGTCCTCTGAAGTCAAGAGGCCTGCTCCCCTTATCCAGTGAAGAAACTGGTTACAGCACCCTGCCCCGAGGCAGATGGAGAGCACAGCGTTCACTTACCTAAGGTGAGAGCGTTAACCTTTGGGGTTCTACAGGAGAAGAGAAAGGGAAGAAGAGAGAGACATTCAATAACCCAGTTCCTTAATCCCATATTTTCTATCTGCAGACATCTTACCCTTCGAGTCAGACATACAGTGCACAGAGGTCCAGCCCAAAGAGCCAGCCGTGTGTTACACATCACCTTTGAAGATACGGTATACGCCCAGTCAAGACCGGCGCCTCTACGGGAATCAGGTGAGCGTTACAGCATGGTGGTGGTAACTTCCGTCATGGCTAATTCTGCATCATTTGCTATGAGTGGCTGTCCAAGTGGTCGCAATACCTTGGACCAATAGACCAATAGTGGTCTTCTGGGGGCTGGGGCCGCAATACCTTCAACTCTCTCTTCCTAAATATCTTCCTTCTCAAGCTCTTTATTTCATCCGGAACAGGACCACAAGACTTGTCCTTGGCCTCAAGCCCAGGGATTGTATCTCTCCAGGCCTGAAATCCCTGCACTGGCTCTGATTAGCTGCGAGGATTAAGATCAAAACCCTCTGCATTGTCCACAAGGCCTTCTGGGGCCTGAGGCCGCAGTACCTTCAACTCTCTCTTCCTAATTATCTTCCTTATCGAGCTCTTTGCTCATCTGCCTCCAACTCCCTCACGGTCAGTCGCTTCTCCAAGCAATGAGTTGGTGGTAGACCTCTTTCTTCGGCTGGGGCCTCCCTTTGGAACAGCCTCCTTGAAACTTGAGGAGAGCCATCTCCGTTTCCGGAAGCACCTCAAAACCTTCTTCTTTGCTTCTGCTTTCTCTCCTCCTCTCCCCTGCTGAACCTCTGGATGAAACTGCATATAACTGCACTGGTTACCTGGCCACCCTTCGATCTCGGGCTCAGGTCCCCTTCCCCACTAGTTGCCCACATGAACTTGATTCCCGAAACGCATTGAGCTACTTTTAACAGTAGTGAACATTTACTACGCAGCACAATATGAATGCAATATTGTACCCCCCAAAAAATGTATATATGACCTAATATATATGAATTACACAAAAATGCCTAATATTGCTGCTTATTGAAGGGCATGTATGAATAAACTGCACAAGACTGATGCAGGAAACTGCAACTATATGAATGTGGTGATTATTGCAAACAAATTGAATTAAATCAACATTTTCATTACTGTGATTCTATAAATCAACAAATTGGGTATTAAACAGTATATTTTAGTTAATTATTTTCATTCCTGCTTACAAGTAGGACAAAATATATCTGATTAAGTGAAAAACATTCTTTGATTAACAATGACCTTTTAAAATATCATGACCTATTGTTTGCCTTTGGGAAATTACTTGAGTGTGCAGGGGACGCGAGTGATCCACAGCCCGTGGACACTTTTTGTGTTTTCTCTATTACCACTACCTAGTGTCAGGGTAGTGTTATTCTCCTCTGCACCTCACTAATTTGGTAGACATCCCTAAATCATCCATTCACAATTCGGTGTGCAGTAGTGTTTTGGTTTTTTCGTATAGAAAGTTCTACGACAACACACACATACGTCGTTTGGCAATTCAGCATATGTGCTTCTGAACTTTAGTATTTCTTTTTTGCATCTGTGACACAAAAAGGTGAGATCTGCAATGTTGTCACTGGTGTTGTCTGAAAATGCTGGAGTTTGTAAGTGCTCTTCACTTCCAAAATATTTAATTTGAATGTGCTTTATTTCTTGGAGCACTTGCTTGGCTGTACCGTGTAGGAGAATACCATTTAAATGTTGCAGTGCTAAAGTTGGACTTTTTGCATAGTACAGTTTGTAAATGAGATTTCTGACAGTTGAATGGTGGGTTGCTACCATTTTGATATGGTGGAAGGTGATTTTGCTAATAGGGCCATGGTTTAGCGCCGGTGTTGTAATGAGGGCCCTTGCATTTGTTTCGAAGTACTGCTTGTAGTTTACTAATTAATGTTGTTAGTTGTTTCATTCTGTTTAAAATTAGTATAAACAATTTCACTTTTATGATCATTGTACTGTCTACAAGAGCTTCCAAGATTACTATTCTGTTGTATATTTTTACAGTTAAGCGTGATTTATCCCCTCTATGTATAAGGTTCTGAAGGACTCTGTGCTGGAACATTTTTTGTGAAATTCATTTTTGGGAATGCTTGCTTGTGGTTACATTACCATTGGCACATGATCTGTTAGCAGTAGTGCGAGTTGCACTCTTTGTAGTGGTTGTCTTTTCAATCTCACATTTTGCAAGAGGAATTACAGTTTCTTTACTGGAAGGTCCATCCCTTTTGGTTAATGACTGTATTCGCTCTTCTCTTTCAACTTTCTGTACACGTTGTGTTTGGACTTTCTGTGCTTTTAGGTTGTGTGGCTCTATTTCTGCGCTATTTCCTACAGAGTTGCTGTTTGGTAGGCATTGTGTGGTACCTGTTGGAGAAGAAAGGGAAGTGTGGGTGTGGAGATGTTGAAATGGGTATGTTTGTAATGTGCATAAGTGGTTGTATATGAGGGTAGGCATATAAATGGAAATGTGTCTCTGTGTAATGGCCTCTACCTTTTGGTTGGGGACATGATCTTACTATCTGAGAATTAGTGTAATGGTGGTGACATAATAAACACTGAGCACCTGCAGAGGTGTCCTGAGTAACAATGCAGTACATACTGGTGGGTTGCTGCAAATCTGTATTCTACAATGCAAGAATAGTGCACTCTCGCAGTAAGACATAAAAGACTATCATGGTATTGTACTTACTTTGTTGCTTGGTGAGAGTAGGTTTATTGCAGGTTGTATTTTGGAGTGCACACGCCAGTGGCTTTCAGGAGAGAGTTGGGTACTGCACTTGTATAAGAAGATGGTAAGAGCAAATGTTGGCTAATGGCATACTAATTGCATTTGTACAATACATTCTTTAAAAGTGTAGGGGAATGTGTTGGCAGGAAGAGAAAGTGTGTGTGTTTAAATGGATGGGTTAGTATGTGAATGTGGATTTGGAAGCATCAGCATGTTTGGTAAGGGGGCGAGGTGGGTTATTTGCAAGTGTATTGTATGATGTGCTATTTAGCACATGTGTGTATTGTTGTAGGACTATACACTTAGAAAATGGAGTACTTCTCATTTTGGAGGAATGAGAAAAAGCTTCAGAAAGATGTACAGATTGAAAAGGAGAATGTTTTTGTGTGTGCATTTGAATGCACTTTTATACATGTATGTCCTTGCTGCATGAGTGGAGCAATTGCTTTCCTTCTTTCATTTCCTTATGCACATGGTTCTGTTGTCTATGCGCACATGCATGTTTTTCTGTTTTCAGTAATGTTGCCATCTACAAAGTGTGCAAGGTAAGTGGCAGGCAAGCTGTTGTTATGGATGCAATGTATGCACTTGGCTTAGTTTGGTGGGATACGTTCACTGACAATTTTTTGTGCGATTTTTTAAAATTTCATAGGAGGTGCGCTAATGGGTGAAAACATTGACAATTGACTGAAAGCAAGAATAGAGTAACCATTTGCATATAACAATGGCTGGTATGGGCAAATGGCAACTTTGGTAGCACCTAGCACGTTATACGCCATGTTATGGTAGGTGGTGGGAGAAATGACAGTATGCATTTGTACTACGTTATGGACATTTAGTGCTTGGTACCAGGGTGCGAAGGACTCATAACACAGTCGCAAATGTACTGTGCAAAATGTAGTGGTACCTGCAGGGCGTGGTGATGGGTGGCAGTGTCGATGAATGTGGTTGCAGAACTCGCAGATCGTTTTACAGTAATTTCCAGTGCAGGTGCTTTTGATTCATAGGACACTTCTACTGTGCATGTGTAACGCTCATTATGGAGTAGTCAAGAGAGATGATAGCGTTCGTTGGAAAAATCTTGGATGTGATTGGTGGATGCGTCTGTGACCATTTACAGTAGCCAATGAGGGAGTGGTGGACAAATACTACTGGAAAGGGAAGAAGGACTGCCCCTGCTTTACTGGGGCGCGACCCTCGCAGTAGTTGGGAAAGCACATGTGCTACATGCTGTCCTTCTTAATGTGCTTGCCATGGAAATGGTACTGGAGATTATCGCATCAGGTGTATGTCTGTTTTTCTGTTCCATGCTGGGATGTTCTTCTGTGCCCATGAGAACCTTAGTGCTTCTAATGTGACATTTGTCAGTGGAGATTATTTTTTTAAAATAGTCTTGTGTTCTACAATGTAGAAGGCACTTTGCAGAAGGTTGTGCAATAATGTAAGGAGGACAAGCATAGAGCAATCCCCTACAAATATGAAAGGAAAAGGCGGTTTTTTTTGCACGTCGCTTTAAAAAATTAAAAAACACTTTTTAGAACTAGCAACAAAGAGGGCATTCTCTATCCTGCTTCAAATGTGTTCAAAATGTCAAAATGTTCAGGAAAGCCACAGTAGTACAAGGTGCACACGTGGTACATCTGGGGTTTTGCAGGGTGGCTGGCATGCAAATGGGACTGTGCAGGCGTGTGGATTGGTCAATAACATTTCCTGGATGTGGTGTATTACAACAGATTGTGCAAGAAGGTGTGTTTGCTAATAGGAGTGCACATGGCTATGGTTATGGCTGTGCCATTCAGTAGGCGGACTGCATGGCTTTTGGGAAACTCGTGGATACACTGGTTAAAAGTTCAAGCTCAAAGCTGTGCAATGGCTGCACACCTTGAGTTCCATAATGTCGATGTACACTGGTATGGAATTTGTGGGTTGAAGTGGCTCCATGTGGGTCCTCTTTGTGCCAGTTTGGTGATGCTTGATCATCCTAACATTATTATTCTTCATTTTGGAGGCAATAGTTTAGGACATGATAGCGGCACCTCACTGCAATTTGCGATGAAGGAGACATTTCGGCAACTCATGGAAATGTTTTCAAAGTCTGAGATAATTTTTTCTCGCATTGCTCAAAGGCAGATGTGGCTGCGTTCTTCCACATGTGAGCCACAAATGGAGTAAGAGCAGCGCAAAGGCAACAAGGCTGTTTATGTCTTTCTGCAAGACTTTGGCATGCTCTCCTTCCACAATGATAACATTACGTTTCGTAGTTCAGATGGAGTTCATCTGACTGATGCTGGCAATGAGCTGTTTCTGCATAATATCCAAAATGCAGTGCGGTGCTTCCTGCAAGTTTAGCAAGCATTTCCCAGTGGGTGTTCACCACTTCCAACCTTACAAACAAAAACATCACAAAAAGGCTCTTTTCAGAGCCACACTTTGTTTTATGAATGCATGGAATGTTTTTGACGGCATGGCGCAGCGCATTGCTCACCACCCTGTACGTGGAGCTTATGGGCTGCGGGACGGCCTGCATGCTTTCATTGAAATTCTATTTTTGAACACTGAAAGGTGGCTCTGAAAAGAGCCTGTTTTTCCCCTTCTGGTTGTTTTGCCTGTTTCCTGTTGTCGTAAGACACGCCACAGAAGGAAAGGAATCGAAGGCGGGTTTGGCAAAGGGTATGGACCACATGGATACGAAAGTGCAAGTGGAGAGCGAAAGATGATGGTTGTACCTTACTTGGGTAGGGGACACTCCTTGTCATGCTCCCGGACCAAAGCCTCGAAAGCACTCCAAAGTTGCTCTCCCCTACGGAGCACTGCATCACAGTACATGCACAATACAGTGACCTTTGAAAGGTAAGGGTCTTCTGCACTGTTTATGGCCTGCAAGGCTGGTTTAGGGATCCACTGCCCCACTGCAGTGTCCCTAGTGGTTGTCATGATGCCTACCCCCGGAGCACCAGCCCAGGCCCAGCACCCCCGGGAGCAGGCATCATGCCCCCGGGTAAAAGCACAACGGCCCCTTATAGGGGCTCTTTGGACTCTGTCCTGGCGCCGTTGGCGCCAGGCTCATGTTGGACATCAGTCCTGGCGCCATAGGCGCCAGGCTCATAAAGGAAGGTGTTTTGTGCACTTACCTGATGCAGACCATGCTGCAAGATTCAGGCCTCCCTGAAACCTGAAAGGGTCTATTTTTTCATTGGGACTATTTTGCCACTCGGGTGTGGCCAGGGAAGGATACTTACCTGGAACTACTTTGGGGGGCTATTTAAGCCACGCCCAGACAGTAGCTCACGCTTCGCGTTGTTCTGCATCCAAGCAGCTGAACGCTCACCGTGTCTGCTCCTGCATCTGGTCTCCAGCCACGCCTGCCTCGATCCTGGAACACCTGTAAGGAAAGAAGAGAAGAGAAAGGTGAAAACCAAGAATTTTATCGAACTTCTTACCTGCATCCGGAACCTTCACGCCAGCGTTCCTGTTCCTGAGAAAAGACTTTCATTTAAAAGCACCGCGTTGCTCGCTGCAGCGCCGCGCTTCACTCACCTGTCCTTGGGAGTTCTTCTGGCTCCACCGCGACTGTCTGCACCGGTCGCCACATCTCTGCGCCTAGGGGAGAGAAGAAGAGACAAAAGGTTAGCAGAAGGAACATATGAGGAAAGCCTAATTTTCCGCCATAACACTTACCGGTCTTCTGTTGGTGGACCATTCCTCATTTCGGGTCGGCGCCGCTTCGTTGGCAGGTACCGCACCCCTGCCCTTATGGGGAAAGGACAAAAGACATTACTGGAGGAATATAAAGACATTAAGAGGGATCGCCTCCATCGCTAACTCACCTGAGTTTACCATCGGCAATTCAATCCCTCAACGCATCGCCTTCATTCTGCACCTGAAATAAAGGACAGATCACAGGTTAGGAAGGCAACAGAAAAGGAGGCTCAACACTTGAACTTTTGTAATCTTCATACTTACGGCGTTCCGCTCGGAAAAGTCAAGTGGATTTTGCCAGCGCCATTCTGAAAACCAGTGAAGTAACTCGGCTAACACGCGCCCCTGCACCAGAAGCAGGATGGAGAGTTCATCCTTTCAAACCATAAGGTGAGCTTCAACTGGGGATTTCGGAGGAAATTAGAGAAGAACGAAGGGGGAAGGGGGGAGCAAGCACACTATTCTGCAGACTGTTAATCCCCTTTCTCATCTGCAGAAGGATATTCCTACGGGCCAGACAAGCATGATTTGAGGGTCCTGTTCAGTCGGTGTTCCGAGTTCTGCGCATCACGCTCGAAAAGGCCACAGCAACCCAGACTAGACCAGCGCCTCTGTGGGAGTCAGGTGAGCGTTACAGAATGCGAAGCCTTCCTACAAATTCCCACCCAGGGGCTATGGAAACTTCTGAGACTGATCAGTTGGCCCAACTACTGGGGGAATTACGGGCAGAAGTACACGCCGCTCGTCAAGAGACTAATGCTCTCAGGAGGGAAGTGATTGTATCAAAGGAAAGAACTGATGACCTGGCTAGACAGTTTTTGCAAGGTCAAGCTGGACACACTCCTCTACCCGGTTCCCGGGGAACCCCGCTCCAGTGGTTCCCAGTAACCCTGTGCAGATTAATCTACCTGGAAACATGCCGCTGGCCCCACCCGAACGCTTTGCTGGGGACTCCAAATGATTCGCCGTATTCATGAATCAGTGTCGTTTGCACTTCCTATGCAGACCTGGGGCCTGCCCTAATGACCAGACCAAGGTAGCCTTTGTATTGTCATATCTCAGCGACTGTGCTGCCGATTGGTCAGTTCCACTGGTTACTCAAGATGACCCGATTCTCCGTGATTTTCAAGGATTTCAAGCAAGCATGGAAAGGTTATTTGCTCGAAACTCTCAGGGGCAGGCTCTGGATGACAAACTCCTATCCCTGCGACAGGGCAATCAGGACCTCCTATCCTACATTGCAACCTTTAATAGACAAATTGTGGAAACTGGGTGGCCAGAGGTTAAAAGAATCACGTTATTTTATCGAGGTCTACGCGGAGAACTTAGAGATGTCCTGGCCCAAGTTGTAAATCCGCCCCAAGAATGCACAGAATATATAGACTTAGTGGTCCAATTGGATCACAGACTTCAAAACAGAAAAGCAGATCGGTCCAAGTTTGAGACCCGGGTGTTGGTCAAGACCCACGCTAACCCCAAGGGTGCTGATGTCTCTGAGCCTATGCAAATCGAAGGGGTTAAAGGACCTTTAACTCAAAAAGAACGTGAAAGAAAACGGCAGATGCAATTATGTCTTTATTGTGGGTCCTCTGGACACTTTCTACGAGATTTCCTGGCAAAACCACCCAAGAAGGTGGTAGGAGCCGCTGATAAAAACCATGAAGACTCTGTTTCGGGAAACGACCACGCCCGACAAGCGTAGGGTTCCGCTTGCCGAGCTTGAAAACGAACTCTCAGACCTCGCATTTCATTGTGCCAATGGTCCTCGTAGATCCGGAACAGCCTAAGCGGTTGCATGCAATAAAGACATACATCGATAGTGGGGCTATAGGAAATTATGTGGATCGTGAATTGGTCTCTAGGATTAACCTCCCTCTGCATCCTAAAACCAGCAAAGATGTCATCACCACAGTCGATGGAACTGAAATTGCCTCTGGACCGGTAACACATTCCACTGCTGAGGTGACACTTATAGGTCCGGACGGCCATCGGGAGGCAGTTGTGTTTGATGTAATCAAGGCTCCACAGTTTCAGGTTATTCTCGGAATCCCTTGGTTAGAGACACATAATCCTCAAATTGATTGGCGAGCGAAGAGAATAACCTTCCCGGATTGTGCACAAACCTGCTACCCAGAAAATCTGAAGATTAGTCTAGCGTCTGTAACCTCTGTCTCCATGCAACTACCTCCGGAATACCAAGACTTTCAGGACGTCTTCCAAAAGGAACAGGCCAACACGTTACCTCCCCACAGATCGTACGATTGCCAAATCGATCTGGTGCCCGGTGCACAACCCCCTTGTAGCAGGATTTATGCCCTTACTGAACCTGAGAATCTGCATTTGAGACAATATTTAGATCAATACTTAGCCAATGGTTTCATTCGCCCGTCAAAGTCTCCGGCATCCTCGGCTTTGTTCTTCGTGCCCAAAAAAGAAGGCGACCTTAGAACTTGTATCGACTACCGCGCATTGAACCAGATAACTGTTAAAAACTGTTACCCTCTGCCTTTGATCCCTGAACTCCTTGACCAGGTGAAGGACGCTTGCGTATACACCAAGTTAGATCTCCGGGGGGCTTATCATCTGGTGCGAGTAAAAGAAGGCGACGAATGGAAAACGGCCTTCCGTACAAAATATGGATTATTCGAATACCAGGTGATGCCTTTCGGGTTGTGCAACGCGCCTGCTGCCTTCCAATTCTTCATGAACGATGTCCTTCGGGAACTCATCGATGTTTGTGTTGTCGTATACATCGATGACATTCTTGTGTACTCCTCTTCGGAATCTGATCACAGAAGGCATGTCAGGGCCGTCCTTGAGAAATTGCGCCAGCACAAACTGTTTGCAAAGCTGGAAAAGTGCGTTTTCCATACCACCGAGGTTGAGTTTCTTGGATTCATCCTGACACCTAAAGGGGTCCGCATGGACTCACGAAAAGTGGATGCCATCCTCAAATGGCCATCACCCAGTTCGGTGAAAGGTGTCCAAAGCATGCTTGGTTTTGCTAATTTTTATCGCAGATTTATCCCGGAATTTTCACGTGTGGTACAACCCATCACTGCACTCTTGCGAAAAAATAAACGCTTTGAATGGACCGAGGAAGCCGAACAGGCCTTCCAGGAATTGAAAGCTAAATTCACGTCTGCACCTATTTTGAAGCACCCGCGTCCCGATCTCCCATATATAGTCGAAACCGACGCGTCCAGCTTAGCCATGGGAGCTGTCCTGTCTCAGAGAGACCCTGAAACCAACCAACTGCACCCCGTAGCATTTTGGTCCAGAAAGTTCTCGCTGCCTGAGGTAAATTATGCAATCACCGACAAGGAATTATTAGCCATTAAGTCTGCCTTTAAAGCTTAGCGGCATTATCTTCTTGGCGCCGGGCATACCATCACCGTGATCACTGATCACCGAAACTTACAATATTTAAAAACTGCCAAGGCTCAATCGTCACGTCAGCTCCGATGGGTTTTGTTCTTTGCTGAGTTTGATTTTGTAATCACTTACCGCCCTGGCTGTAAGAATGGCAAAGCGGACGCGCTATCTCGAATAGGAATGGGAGAAATAGCCACAAACTCAGAACCTGTGCCAATAATTCCCGAACAAAGAATTTTGGGGATAACCTCTTTACAAACCCTTGAAGACATTCAAGCACGGGTAAAACAACTCCTGGACTCTACAGCCTTGCAGGATTGGATCCAAAGGGGGTCTTACTTTTCGGTCAACGATGGCCTACCTTACTTCCAAGGACGCTTATTTTTGCCAGAAAAGGAGTTGCAAGAACTGGTTATTTCCCGTCATCATGATACCCTGATGGAAGGACATCCTGGCATTGCCAAAACTGAGGAAAAAATTAAACGACAATTCTGGTGGCCTTCCTGGCAAAAGGATATTAAATCTTTTGTGATGTCCTGTGGAGTTTGCGCCCAAAACAAAGGCCAAAAGACAAAACCCGCCGGTCTTCTTCAGCCTTTAGACATTCCACCAGCACCTTGGCACACCTTGTCACTAGATTTTATCACGGACCTGCCCCCTTGTAATGGATACAATACTATTCTGGTTGTGGTGGATTTATTTTACAAGATGGCCCATTTTATTCCGTTGAAAGGATTACCTTCAGCTTCTGTCCTAGCCAAGGAATTCCTCAAAAATATCATCCGTTTGCATGGATTCCCGTCCATACTAGTCTCCGACCGGGGAAGCCAGTTTATTTCTCATTTTTGGAGAAAGTGTTGTCAACTGGCACAAATCGACGTAAGACTCTCAACCAGCCACCACCCACTGACCGATGGTCAGACGGAGAGAACGAACCAGACCCTTGAACAATACCTACGATGTATGTTGCACCAATCGGAGGGTAATTGGAATGATATTTTATGGGTGACCGAATATGCATACAATAACTCGGTACACTCTGGAACTGGACAAAGCCCCTTTTATACCCTATATGGACATCACCCTCGTACTTCAGACCTGGACTCACCTCTGAGCCTTGAAATGCCCGCAGTGGACCATTTGCATTCCACGATAACTCAAGCCTTCAAGGATGCAACTGCACATTTGCAACAAGCGAAAGGGAAATGCTAAAGAATGCGGATCTGCATCGGAGTGAGGCGCCTCCATACCAAATAGGGGATCAAGTATGGTTGGCTACCAAACACTTATTGCTCAAGGGACCCCTAACTTTTAATCCAAGGTATTTGGGCCCTTACTCGATCAAAGCTATAATTAACCCAGTGGCAGTCAAGCTCGATCTACCAGCTAACATGCGGATTCACCCCGTTTTTCATGTGTCACTTTTGAAACCAGTGCAACCAGGAACCAGATTAATAAAGCCACCAGAACCAATCCAGATAGATGGGGAGCCTAAATTCGAGGTGAAGAACATTTTGGATTCTAAGATCTCAAAATCAAAACTTTTCTATCTAATTGATTGGAAAGGGTCTTGGGAACCCAGCGACCACGTACATGCACCTCGGCTGGTAAAAAGGTTCCATCGGAATTTCCCAAACAAACCGAAACCTCCAGAGGGAACGACCTTGGGAGGGGCCTTGGGGGGGAGTGCTGTCATGATGCCTACCCCCGGAGCACCAGGCCAGGCCCAGCACCCCCGGGAGCAGGCATCATGCCCCCGGGTAAAAGGCCAGCGGCCCCTTATAGAGGCTCTTTGGACTCTGTCCTGGCGCCGTTGGCGCCAGGCTCATGTTGGACATCAGTCCTGGCGCCATTGGCGCCAGCCTCATAAAGGAAGGTGTTTTGTGCACTTACCTGATGCAGACCATGCTGCAAGATTCAGGCCTCCCTGAGACCTGAAAGGGACTATTTTTTCATTGGGACTATTTTGCCACTCGGGCGTGGCCAGGGAAGGATACTTACCTGGAGCTACTTTGGGGGGCTATTTAAGCCACGCCCAGACAGTAGCTCACGCTTCACGTTGTTCTGCATCCAAGCAGCTGAACGCTCACCATGTCTGCTCCTGCATCTGGTCTCCAGCCACGCCCACCTCGATCCTGGAACACCTGTAAGGAAAGAAGAGAAGAGAAAGGTGAAAACCAAGAATTTTATCGAACTTCTTACCTGCATCCGGAACCTTCACGCCAGCGTTCCTGTTCCTGAGAAAAGACTTTCATTTAAAAGCACCGCGTTGCTCGCTACAGCGCCGCACTTCACTCACCTGTCCTCGGGAGTTCTTCTGGCTCCACCGCGACTGTCTGCACCGGTCGCCACATCTCTGCGCCTAGGGGAGAGAAGAAGAGACAAAAGGTGAGCAGAAGGAACATATGAGGAAAGCCTAATTTTCCGCCATAACACTTACCGGTCTCCTGTTGGTGGACCATTCCTCATTTTGGGTCGGCGCCGCTTCGTTGGCAGGTACCGCACCCCGGCCCCTATGGGGAAAGGACAAAAGACATTACTGGAGGAATATAAAGACATTAGGAGGGATCGCCTCCATCGCTAACTCACCTGAGTTTACCATCGGCAATTCAATCCCTCAACGCATCGCCTTCATTCTGCACCTGAAATAAAGGGCAAATCACAGGTTAGGAAGGCAACAGAAAAGGAGGCTCAACACTTGAACTTTTGTAATCTTCATACTTACGGCGTTCCGCTCGGAAAAGTCAAGTGGATTTTGCCAGCGCCATTCTGAAAACCAGTGAAGTAACTCGGCTAACACGCGCCCCTGCACCAGAAGCAGGATGGAGAGTTCATCCTTTCAAACCATAAGGTGAGCTTCAACTGGGGATTTCGGAGGAAATTAGAGAAGAACGAAGGGGGAAGGGGGGAGCAAGCACACTATTCTGCAGACTGTTAATCCCCTTTCTCATCTGCAGAAGGATATTCCTACGGGCCAGACAAGCAAGATTTGAGGGTCCTGTTCAGTCGGTGTTCCGAGTTCTGCGCATCACGCTCGAAAAGGCCACAGCAACTCAGACTAGACCAGCGTCTCCGTGGGAGCCAGGTGAGCGTTACAGTGGTGGTAGGAGCAGATGCGGAGGATACTGTAGAGGAAAGTAACCTACTGCCTTGTTGGAACGGAACAACCCTCCGAACTGCTGCCTTGTGGTCCGATTTCAGGTGCTGCCGCATGGAGGTGGTGCCGTAGCTGTACAAACCAGGTTTTCTGCGACTGAGTACTATCTTGCACTCAATGCATTTCACCTGGTTAGCACGACATTTCGGCACATCTCCCATGGTAGTAAATAGTTTCCACACCCAAGACACACACTGGCTGCAGGCAATGAAGAATCGCTGACTGTGTCCTTGTTTTTTTCATGTTCTCCATGTGCATTATCACACCTGTTCCCTTCTCCACGCCCTTCAGAAAGAGGTGGTGCTGGTGGTGGTGAGGGTGTGGGTGCTGCTGAGTCAGAGCCAGTACCAGCAACCATGGTGGCCATTACTTGTAAAGGTACTTTCGAGGCACAGAATTGGTTAAGAAGGAATTTCTGCAGGAAGCAATGTGCACTGCTACTGTGCTCTGGGAAGCCAATCACGGATTGCAGCGCTGCTGTGGGGTGTGCCCTTTTATAGGGCGCTTGTGGAGCACATGTAAAAGCAGGTCTACATCTTTCCCACACATAGGTACTTGTCGAAGGGGGAGTATAGGACCTCTGTAAGTGTTCCCTTTAATAGTAACACTGCATACATTGCACAAAATAGTACTTTGTGGATGTGCACGGGCCTGGATCGTGTCCACCAAATAAGGGCCCACACACAGCACGGTTGCGTTCCCATGGTGACATTGAGATTGTTCTCCATTGGGACGGCTGTCCGCAGGACGCATTGGCCAGAATAGTTTGTGGCCATGTGCATAGGTGTCCTACGGATACCCTTGAGATTCCCAGAGTACTTCAAAGTACGGCAGACATGCCCCTAACATTTCTGAAAAAGCTGAGTGTGTGTACGGTACAGTCGGTGGGATGTTCATATGCAAAGGTACCCGCGGGATGTGGGGGAGCAGTTGTAGCTTCTGAAAGTACATTACCCTTTTTTTCACATATCTTGGCCAGGGGCAGTGTTAGCAGGCCTCAGAGGAAGAGATTTGCATGCGCAAAGTTGTGCGCCCGACAAACGTGCGGTGCAACAACTACTTACAGGTGGTTCTCAAGATGCGGACCTGTGACCCGTACTGGCATCCTAGTGATGCTTCCATTGTGATTGTGCATAGGCCAGCCAGGTGCGGCGGTCGTGCAACTCCTCCATTTTGCTAATTTGCGATCATTCCCACCAATACTGTGCCCCTCAAAGTCATAATGGGATTGTTCGAACAAAGGAAAAAGCACATATACATTCAAGAACAATTTACATATCATGCTTTATTTCCACACATTCATAGCCACTGTTAGGAAAGGGAAGAGGGACCAGAAACGGATACATATACTGTTGATTTAGGCATTTCTTCAAGTTGGTCGTGAGTGGAGCAAGGGATTGAGGTCTCATCGAAGCGTCTCTCATTACATGCCATTTGCGGGGATGGCGGGCTGGAAAATGGGGAAGGGGGCATGTGCAGGATGGGCAGTGGTATTTAATTTTCTCCATAATATGTCCTTCTATGAAATCTTTCAAGGCAGCAAAATTGTTCAGCAATTCATCCATGTTGGCATCCAGCCTATGTACTTTGCTATTTAGAGTGTTTCCTTCAGTTCCTGTGGCCGTATGTTGTTGTGGAAGAGGTGGCGCTTGTGGTGTATTCCTTTCAATTCCCGTATGTTCTGCTACAGAAAAAGAAATGTGTTTGGTATACATGAAGCAATATATACTAATTGTGCTACTTTTCATACTGCGTTCCCTACCAATGGGGTTACTATGCTCACTCATTTGGTCATGCGGAAAATTCTCATCCAGCCATTCTAGGGTGCTTGCTATTGCAGTCATTCTTTTCATTTTCACACTGTGTTGCCTACCACTGGGGTTACCATCGTCACTCATTTCGTCATGGGGGAAATTCTCCTCCAGCCAATCTAGCATGCTTGCCATAGCTGCGCACACAAAAAACAAAATCATACTTTCCTACTATTCTACACTGCATGACCTGTGCAATTATAAGGTAAATTTGGTGTACTTACCACGTTCCAGTGATGTTCTGCTCTGTGCACTTAATTCTGCCCCTTCCTTCTTCCTTTTTATGTAAAGCGGCAGTGCGGTGCCATTGTTGCAGACAGACATTACTTCTCTTGTTGGTGCATTCCATTATGCTGAATACTGTATGCTTTTGCTCTGTTTGTTTTAAAAGTACAG
Source organism: Ambystoma mexicanum (assembly GCF_040938575.1). Classification (NCBI taxonomy): domain Eukaryota; kingdom Metazoa; phylum Chordata; class Amphibia; order Caudata; family Ambystomatidae; genus Ambystoma; species Ambystoma mexicanum. The sequence continues at coordinate 158,128,781 of NC_090937.1, forward strand.
CGATTGTATACCTACTGCATTTTTCTTTCCAATTCACGTACTTGGTGCTGTGTGCAATTGTTTTTGTCTTTGCTTCATGGTATCAGTATGTACGAGCACCCCTACCTTTCTCAGCAGGTTGTATGCCACCTGATGTCCACACCCATGTAGTTATGGTTAAGTTGGTGTTTCCATAGGAAGAGCATTTTTTGGGTGGCTTATAACTTCGCTCCCTCTGGACGAATCCTCACCAAACTTTGCAAAAAAAGTATATGACCCACTCTGGATTTTTTTTGCAAAGTTTGGAGAGGTTTGGTCCAGGGGGGGCAAAGTTATAGGGGGGGTCCCAAAACTTTTGTTTTTTCCCATAGACGTAATGGGAAAAAACTTTGCGCACGCCTACAGCCCAAACCGCTGGACAAATTTACACCAAATTTGCAGCAGGAGCGGTGGCTTGGTCCCGAAAGCGTGCTTTTGCAAATTTGGTGTAAATCCGTCCAGTAGTTTTTTTTTAAATGACCCAACTGTAAGGCAAAAAAATTACTGATATATCCGTTCGCTCCGCGGACGGACTCCCCGGACATGCGACGTGTTCGCTGATTGGACGGCGTGGTGCGTGAAGCGCGTCAGATTTTCTGTGGCGCCCGCCATCTTGCATTCGCCACTGACCGCAGACAGCGCAGTGAAACTTGGATTAAAAATTGTATTTAGTGGAGTGTGTTGGTGTGTAAGAGTGTTTGGGGAGGGTGGGGGAGTATGAGATAGGTTCAATGTTCTGTTTTTTTATGTGCTAGACACTTTTGTTGTGTCCGATTTGTCTGCGGACAACACGGCTGTTCTGAAATGTTCTATATAAACTAAATGGTGGGGTGTTCTGAGGACGGAGTATGTGTCCGTTTTGTTCGCAAGCAAGCTAAAATTGATCTAAGAACACTTGCGGTGTCCTTAAATGTTCGTACATAAACAAAATGGGGGTGTCCTGAGGACGCTGTCCGTATTGTACTCTGGCAAGTTGAATGTGTTCTAAGAACACTCGCAGTGTCCTGAAATGCTCTGATTACTTAGCGGTGATCTTCATTACTCCTAGTCATACTCTTCCTCGTCACAGTACTGACGACCCTCCTCACCCTCCCTGCGGGGAAGGTCTCATGCTCCGGCTTGGTAATATGAAACTGAGTGATGTGGATGTGGGGGAGGAGTTATAGGAATTTAAAGAAATAGAAGAAGGTCCTGTGTCGGAGGCAGGGGCCTCATGAAGTAAGTACTGGAACGAGGAAGAGTGGACGTGGAGTTAATGTTTGCAATTAAACAAAATGTGGGTATTCTGAGAACGCTGTTCGTATTGTTCGTTGTCAGGTTGAAAGTGTTCTAAGAACCCTCCTTATGTCCGTTGACATTACAATTTCCTATGGGCCTTACCCGACTTTTTGTCCACTAAACAAACGATAAATCAGGCTGCTGTGTGCCAACATTATGTGATAATCCTATCACTTGCCCCATCGACCTGGCTGACCTGCTTCTACGACACTAAATCATATCTCCCGCCCCTAAGCCTGACATTATCAAAGCATTCATATTCCCCGTCTCTCTCCGTGACGTTACAGGGTGCGTAGCCATAGGCGCCCAGTCTTCTCCAGTCCTAGGTGACTTTACACAGAACCCAGAAAACAACACAGATCATCTCATAACACAGCGCGCCAAAATTCGGAATATGAAACTGTGATTTAAAAGCAAACAGCAAGATTGTACATTTCGTAAAGTACTTTTATTTGACATCAAATGTTTAGAGAATATTCAGCGATTTGCATTTGTCTTTGCTGTCGATCCGCAAAAGTTCATCTTGAGTCACGCGCTGTTCCTTTGCGGTACACAGGGTGTTGGTTTATGATAAAAGAAGCACTACGGTCGCACTGATAATCGGAAGGCTGTTCCAACAACGAGGCATTAGACCACCATAACGGTTGGTATGTTGCTTCTAGCTGCTAGTACCGCGTAAGGGCATATTGGTCCTTGGCGATTGTCCCATAAAATGGTGAGGGTCATGAAGTTGTTTAGAAGTAGCTGCACCTGGCAGTTAAAAAATCTGTCGGCCGGGGTCTGAAAATCGTGGCATTGACAGTAGGGAAGGATGTACCTGTTTTAAAAACATAAATTTGTCTCACAAGCCGATCTTCATTAAAAATATTCATTTTATTTATTAGGGAGTGAAACTATTTGCTAGCGAGGATTGTGCAACAGAGTATGTTAACTTATTCCCAATAACACACCCTCTCTCCTCTGCCTTTTTCAGAGCCGTCTGAGCGCCAGGGGACCGCTTCGGCGGTGATAGTGCGCGGTACAAAACAATATGCCACATTGAACTTACAAGTACAACTTAACCGGGCTTTAATGCCACGCTATTGTTATTATATTCCGGTATAAAATAATCTAAAGGGTTACTTACATTATATTGGCATTTTCCATTGTCTACGCGTAATGCAGTCCCTAAATACGACTCCGTCTGTGCCAACGATCTTTCTCATAGTGATATAATATATAAAAGCGGTTTAGTTTCAGAAATGTCATCCTTATCGTCTCTTACGTTTTTGCACCCCTCCTTCAAAAGAAGTCTTTTGGCACAACCCCTGTCTGCCAAGGTCAAAAAACAATAGACCCTTATAGTGCGAGTCGTGGGCCACTCCGGCCCGCAAGCAAAAAATGGAAGCAGCTGACCTTCACTGTGAACGAGCATAAATTCTTACTTTGCAACATTCTGTGTAAAGCCATCCCTGAGAAATTGCTTTTGACACTCCATCTTTGTATATTTTCTGCGTGCTAATGAAAACAGTTTGTTAAAGGGAGTTTATGGTTAACTTACGTTACTAAAAACCTATGAAATTCAGTAAAAAAACGTTGTTAACGGGACGTTATGGTTAAGTTGCGCAACTAAAAACCTATGAAATTCAGTGAAAAAACTTTGTTAAAGGGACGTTATGGTTCCAAGTAAAACCGAAAAAACCCTGAAATTCACCAGTTATGGTAAGATAAGCAACCATAACTCGCACCACCACCGTGCACTGCTAAGCCTAACACCCAGGACATCAAAGATGACATCACAAATCCGACTAGTTAAAAGTGTGAAATGATGGCGGCATGTTGTATGGGAGGACAATGCTTGGGTGAAAGGGACGGAGAAACATAATGGACGTTATTTGGTGGTGGGTAGAAGGGATGGAAAAGTTGCAGGAGTTAGAAATGGTCCATGTGATATACCTCATTTGAAGAAGTCACTGCCTTGCCAGCGATAGTACTTCGTGCTCCGCCAATGTGCGGTAACCTGAACAGACAACACTGTTGCATGGAGATTGCAGGCAGCATTTGTAATGACATGGCAGCTGCAGAGTAAATGTGTTTCTGTGATGAGTGGTGGCAGGCACATTTGCAGAAGGCCAATGTATTGCAGGACATTTGCGAATGTAAACATAGTGCATTGTATGGTGTGCTGTATGAGGTAAGTTTGTGGCCCTTTCGATGCACAGCTGGTTGGAAGTAGGTGCTACATTGTGACTTTGTGTGTGTGCTTTGACTGCAGTGCACATAATGTTGGTAGAATGGGTGTGGTGATTGGTAGAGCAGTCTACAGTTGTCGGTGTATGGGTGGACATGCAGCAGTGACAAGTCATGTAGTGTGTTGCATGGCTGCAGTAACGGAATGGTGTACATACGGAAGAGGTCACGGTGCACCTGGTTCTCATATGTGCTTGCCTAGTGGGTATTGCTGAGATTAGATTGTGTTGCAATGCACTACGATTCATACAGTATGTAGTACAGTGTTGGGAGCAGGTGAAATGTAGTGACGCGTATATTCTTTGGATGGGATGCTTATAGTGCTGAGTGATAGGAAGTGGGTAGTGGTGCCAAATTCAGCGATCTGAGCCTGCATTACGGTAAGTGCAACACATGTGCCTGCGTCCCTGCTTTATGGTGTGGCAGATGGGTGGAAGTGGTGGTGCGTATGTTGCATTTTTGATGTCTGGTATACGACCATATGTTTGACTGCATGGCTCTGCTACGTTGTGGTGGGTGTGGCCTAGGCCTAGACTGGTTCTTGTATGTGCTTGTGTAGTGTGTATTGCCCAGAGTAGTGAGTGTTGCACTGCCCTACACAGCATTGCTTGTATGCACGTAGTAGAGTGTTGGGAGCAGGGTTAATGTGGTGAAGAGTGTCTTGTTTGGTTGGTATGTTTATAATGCTTTGTGACCGGAAGTGGGTTGCGGTGTCAAACACAGCGATATGTGGCTATATTTAGGTAAGTGGAACATGTGTGCCTGCATTCCTGCTTTATGGTGTGGCCAGCTAGGCGTGCATGACAGCCACCAGAACATAATGCAGCAATGCAGTTGTTACTCTGCATGCGTTTGAAGTTGGTAAATAGCACACCATGGTTGTGGAAGATACTGCACATGTGATAGAACAGCAGAAGTGAGGTGCTATGCGTACATTAGCATATGGTGTTTATTAGTGGCCCTGTTGCACAACAGGGAGGCACACGTCCCCTTTTGAGTTTGCTTTGGTTGGGCCCTAGTACGACCTTTGCTTGAGGAAGTGTTGTAACAAAGTGCACTGTGGAAGGAAGGCTTCGTGAGTACAAATGTGCAATATGGATAATGTATACAGCTACTTACATACCCTTTAGCACAGGCAACACAACGTCATGGATGCATGCATGTGAAGATGTGGACAGGGTGGAAATGGGCAGGCGCTATTGGAGATGGGGAGTGCATTACACATGACATGAGGAGTAGAAGATGGGTGGTAGTAGAGTGTGTTGTGTGTGATGAGGGCCAATCGGTCAGTGCTGGTACAGCACTGGTAAAAGGGGAGTACAATGAAGTCAACATGAAAATTGAAACTTACACTGCAGTGTAGCGTGTTATGTGTGCTACGCCTGTAGCTCCTTTGAAGAATGGGTGGGTACAATGCACCACAAAATATGTGCCCTGGGCTGAATTAGCTTTGACATTGTTGCCTTTGATGTGCTATTTGTGATTATTGCATACCATGTTGGATTACTGGGTATGGGGATTGGTTGCAATTTTTACACTGCATACTGGATGTCTGGACCGCATGGAGTGACAACTTGTGTAGTGTGTCCTGTGTGTGCAGTGGTTAAGTACTGGATTATTAGAAGTGTCTAGGGGTGACCTGCATGTACCTGGCCACTTGTTCACTTGCATGACTCTATAATGTAGTGTTGGGTGTGGCCCAGGTGCATGCTGTTGGGTGTATGGCCAAAGGCCACAGGGTGTAGGCGAGGACTCAAAGAGCTTAGGCGTGCACTATACTACGCCACCATAACACAGATATCTAGTTTTAAGTATGTATGTCTCAAATGGTGGTGACGTTCAATAAATGGCGGTGTAGGAGCTACTACAGTTTGTCATCAGTTGCCTTTTCAAGGGACCTCCCTCTGGAACAGCCTTCCTGCCTCCCTGAAACTTGAGGAGAACCATCTCCGGTTCCGGAAGCACCTCAAAACCTTCCTCTTTTCCTCTGCTTTCTCTCTCCCTCTCCCCGGCTGAACAGCTAATATTCTTCACTGAAACTGCACCGATTCTGCAACTGGACCACTCTTAACGGCCTTGGTCCTGGGCCCAGCCACTCTCCACTTGCACTGATGCCCTGGAACCCCTCTGCACTGCGGGACTGTCTCTGTATCCCTACAGCCCCCCCCCCCCCTTTTCCAGCACTTGTTCTGCACTTACCTTGCACTTGCCACCAGCTGGCCCTATTTATTTATTACTTTACGCCACTTACCTTGTACTGCACTTCCCCCCCTCCCCTTCCCCTTGCACTTTTTCCCCCTCCCCCACCCCTGCACTTGCGCGATCTGAATGACACCTGGCCTAGTAGGATCGTTGTCTGTCTCCCCTTGTTTCCTCCCCTCCCTGCCTCGTCGCGCCTTGAAACACCTGTGTATAGGCGCGTTACAAATGCCATATCATATCATATCATATCACCCATTGCATGTTACATTTGTGGATTGTGTTATGTGGCAACTGTTCCCCTTAATGAGAGAGTTTTGTTGTGGTGGGTGTGGGTAAGGACTAGACTATTGGGTACATGGGCAAAGGCCGTAAGCTATGCACCCAAGAGCGTATCACTTGACGGCAGCCAGCATACCGTAATGCAGCCCTGGCAAGTTGCCTTGGTATCTCTCGGAAAATGGTGACCTTTAAATAATGTGTGCGAAGAGCATTTGACAGTTGGTGGAGCACCTGAAGTGTGGTGCTATGTGTTTAGGAGCACGTGGTGTAGGCAATTGCACGTGTTGCATTTTAGGGAGGCATATGTCAGCATGTGCTTTTAATATGGGATTCCCTTTACATGACCATTGACTGAGGATGTGTGTTGTTATATTGCACTATGAAAGGAAGTGCTTACCATCACAAAGTTACATAATGGACAATGTACAGAGCTACTGACACACCGTTTAGCAGCGCCAACACAGCGTCATGGTGGCCTGCATGCAAAGATGTGCCCTAGGTGAAAGGTGGCAGGCCCATTTGCATATGGTGAATCCATGAACACATGACATGAAGAGTACAATGTGAGGTGTTCTAGGGTTTTCTGTGTGTGGTGACGCTTTAGCATCTTGGATGCATGGCTGGAAGCCTTGCACAAAGACGTCTGTGGGTTGCCTGTAAGTAATCCTTAAAATGTTGCCTTTTGTGTGTGGTTGTGCATGCATTGTCGATTCCATGGGTGTGTTCATTGTTCACACATGGTACATTTAGCAGTGCATGGCAAGAGCTTATGGAGTGTACAGTTATGCAGTGTGTCAACTGAGTCCTGTGTTAAGAAAGTGTGTGTGTGTTGTTGTGCATAGGGTTGAACTGTATACTGTCTGTGCTTGGGTAGTATGCATTGCGCAGATTAGTAAATACTGTACTGCACTTGGAAGTACTGTATCTTTGCAGTTGTTGGAGTGTTGGGAGGAAAATAAAATACTGGTACGTGCAGTTGGTGGTGTTGGGTACTGGTGTGTGTGAATGTGGACAATTAAATTGTGGATCACTTAGGAGAGCCGTTATGTGGAGGGGGTTTCACATGACACCAGACCTGCACTGTGAGTGTGTATAGGTATGTCTGCAGTGTAGTGCCGAAATGAAAGTGTTTGATGCGGAGGACTTGGATGTGAATGCTAAATGCGTCTGTGCCTATTAAACAGTACGTAATGCAGGACTGCTGTATATATAATACTGGAAATGGAAGAAGGAGTGTCTCAGCTTTAATGGTGTGTGCCCCTCGCTGTAGGTGGGAAGGCGCACTTGGTACAATGTGCCCTTCTGACCATGATGCCTTTGCAAATGGAACTGTGGGGATTATCAAATGAGGTGTGGAGGGCGTGGGTGACAGGAAGGGGTGGTGGTAGATGTCTCCAAATGTTGCTGCAGTGTGGTTGACTGAGAAGGAGAGACGCTGAGTTATTATCGTGGGTGGTACCTGTGTTCAAGATGTGCACAGGTATGCTGTGGGAAGAGGCTTTGATACTAACTTTCAGTTGGGAGGAGTGGAGGCTTTTTGGGGTACAGTCTATGAGTGGGGATTCGGTGCTATGCTTCTCCTTTGTACATGTGTAGCATCTGCCGGTACAGTGGATGTTTTGGTAGTGCATTATGCAGCAACACATTTGGCCTAAATGTCATGCGCATGTTTGCTACATCACCTCAAGAAGTGGCTGTCAGCAGTGATGCACATTTTTCCCAATGCCAAGGTGATTTTCTTCTCCATACGACCAAAAGGTGCTTGGAACCATGCTGGTGTAAGTTGCCCACAGCCAGAGTTTGGGAGCTGTTTAACAAACAGAGGCTTGTGTGACTTTATGTGCAGTGCTGGAATGTTCTGCACCGACTATGACAGCATTAACAAGCAAGATTGCCAGTGATCGCAAGGAAATGTTATTTTTTGGACCTCCATTGACAATGCTGTTTGGTTTGCAATTCTGCACTAAGATTTGCAGACAATCTTGTATAACTGTAAGAGTGACGTCGACGTTTAGTACGTAGAGGATAAGGAAACAGAAAGTTATTGAAAGAGAAAAAAAATAGTATGAAAGCACTTACATAACAGAACCAGCACACCAAAAGAAAAACCTTTTGTTTTTTGAGACAGTTGTACACACCCAAACCCTTATCCTGTTTTACAGCTCCCCTCCTACCCAGCCCCCTCCTTCCCTACCACGATAACTCTGCGCATTAAGGTGTACTTGCACGCTTGCATGTGCCACATGTAGACTTTTTTTTGATGAGAGGTACGAAAATGAAACTGTAGAGGAAAAGAGACTGCTCTATAAGCCTGGGGGTTTGGTGTGTATTGAAACACTGTGCCCGAAGGTCTTTTAGGAGAAAGAAATGCAGAATGTATGCTGAAAGTGTGCAAGGTAAAGGGCAGGCAATTTGGGCGTATGCATGCAATGTATGCATTTGTTTGAAGTTAGTAACATGGAAGCTGTGCCGCATGTGCACGTTATTCTTTCAAAGGTGTGCAGTAAGTGGGGTATTGCAGAAAACAAACAAAAGTTTTGGAGTGTATGGGATAAGTGGCTGGCATTGTACTGTTGTACATGCACTGTGTGTATGACATCACATGATGTGCAATTGTATGCTGTGCCATTTGTCATGCGCCTACACACACGTCTAGGGAAGTGGACCGAGCCAAGGGAAGGGAAACAGAGGGGAGATAGAGACAACTACGCTAGTAGGCCAGGTGTGACTTACATAGCCGAAGGGCATGGGTGGAGGGAGGGGAAGGTACAGTATATGGGAAGAAGACAAAAGGACTATAATTAACAATACGGCCCAATTATGACAAGTGAATAGATAAGTGTACAGAACAGGTGGTGGATGAACTGTGAGGCATGCAGAAAACAGTCCTTAAGTGAGGGGTGTGAATGAAAGCCAGTGCAGCGGTTCACGTGGTGGGGGTAGGCGATATGGGGCCAACATACCACAGTTGGGCGGTAACTAGTGCAGAATGAGTGCACGTCAGGCAGTTAGCCGGGGAGAGGGGAATAAACAGCCGACGATAAAATAAAGGGTTTGAGGTGCTTTTTTAAATGCCGATGATACCCCTCAAGTGTCAGATAGCCAGGGAGGCTGTTACAGAAGGAGGATACAGGGGAAGAAGCATACCTACCACAAACTGGTTATTTGTAGAAGTGCATGGCCCTGAGGGAGTCGGAGGTGGATGAGGGAAGTGCTTGTGCATGCAAATATATAGGAAGTCACAGTTGGAGGTATTGAGGTCCTAGGGCCCAGAAAGCCTTTTGCATAATGTACAGTCTTCTCACTTTATTTTTAGCAGCCACTGGGAGTTATTGGTGATATTTCAGTGCAGGCCATATAGCATCCTAAATCGCATACTTCTCTTCTGGATGCTGTCCAGAGGGCCAACAGTAGAAGGGGGCAGATTTAAAGGAAGACTGTGGCAATAGTGGTGCCTAGACATAAGTGCAGCTGTGCACATAGTGATGTTTGGGAAAGCTCCTTTCGCCTAGTGGCATACATTCGATACTGCTATTGGTGCAATTGTTTTGTGATTTATGTAGGAGGTGGGTTAGTGGGTAGTACATTTCGTATAATTGTCGGAAGTTAAGCAAAGAGTTCCTGTTTCAATATTACAATGTATGGTAGGACAGATACGAACGTTGCAAGCACATATCGCTGAAGTTCTACTTAATGGTAGGGGATGGGAAAGCATCCAGTTTACTTGTAAAGAATGTAATGGCGCTCAGTGGCAGATACTGTGCGCAGAGGTGTTTCTTAACAGAGTTGTACACATACTGTGGGAGAAGTTAGCATACCTACATTTTGTCTTGCTGGGTGCTCATGTGGGTGAATGTGGATGCAAAAACTTTGCACTCTGTCACATGACTTTCTACTCGAAGTGTTTTCCAATGACCGGATACTTGCAGGCTGCTTTAGTAACGGTACTTTTGAAGTGTTGCGTAGATTCCACAGTGTGACATGCTAACGTCTTGGATGCCATTGGTGGATGCGTGTGTGACTGTTTACATATAGCCAATCAGGTACTGGTGGAGAAAGAAATAGCGGAAATGGAGGAAAGACTGCTACTGTACTGGGGCGTGGCTCTGTGCGCAATTTGAAAACCGCACATGCCACATTGTGTGCTTCTCACCATGCGGCCCAATAGAAATATAATTGTAGAGATTATCCAATCAAGTATTGAGGGTGTGGTTCAGTGAAAGGGGCAGTCATACAGTGTTGCATTAATGTGCGTAGTGAGGGTGGCTGGGATGGCGAAACTCATCATGTTGATTTTGGCTGATGTGTTTGTGTTCAATCTACACAAGTATGCTTCGGAAAGACACTTTGATGACAATTTTGGTTTGGAAGGAGTGCACACCTTGTGGAACGGTGACTATGAGCGCAGTTTCGCCGATATGCATGAACTTTGCAGAAACTTGGCCACCTTTGGGACTGTGGATGTAGTCGTCTTTCACTACGCCGGTATGCATATGGGCTACGTGCCTTGTTTAAGTTTGTTCCGTCGTATTAGAAAGTTGCTGAATGCAGTGAGGCGCCTTTTTCCAACTGCCCAGGTGCTCGTTTCGTCTATACTACCAAGAAGAGAATCAGTGAATGCTGATGAATGTTGTTCGGAGCCAGACGCTGGGAGGTGTCTCATCAACAGAAGCCTGTCAGATTCTGTGCACTCGCGTGGGATGTTCTTCTGCAAAAATGACCTCATTAGTTGTGAGAATGCTGAGTTTTTTTATGGAAATGGCCTAGTTGCCCATTGGCAATACAGTATTGCTTGCCAATGAACAGTATGCAGTGAAAAGTTTACTGTAATATTGTGACTGGAAGAACACAGAAAACTAATGAAAAATGGAAAAAAAGGTGTCTCGCTACAAGCATCTAAATCGAGAAATTGAAAAAAACAAAGCCTTTGGACAGCCTCCCATAAAAACAAAATTGAAATGTATCCGTCCATGGCTGCACGCAGCCCGAAAACCTCATCCGAGGATTTTCATGATAGCTGTGGAAATGGTACTGTGCAGGCTGAAGTATTGCACAATGCTGTTTTTGGGTGTAGTGTGTACGCAGAGGACTGGTGTTGAAAACTCATACTGTTACATGGAGAGGTCTTTAATGTAATTGGTGGATTCGTGTGCAACGTTGTAAGAGAACATTACAACGGCGTGCAAGAAGGAAAGAAGTGGAAAGGGAAGAAAAATTGGTTATGCTTCAATGGACCTCCCCAGTAGCGATACTTGGGAAAGCACACTTGCCATATTCAGCTCTTCTCATTATGGTCTCAAATGGAAATGGGACTGTGGGCATTGTCCAATGAGGTGCGCAGGGTGTGCGTTACAGGCAAGGGCAGCCATAGGGAGAGGGAGTCCTCCTGTGTCACTGGGGCGCAGCCTTCGCCGTACTTTCGGATGCGCACGTGCTACAATCTGCGCGTCTCACCATGCAGGGCAATGGAAATTGAACTATGGGGAATATGAAATCCGGTACTGTCGGTGTGGTTCACACAAAGGCCCGGTCATACTGTTGTTTATTGCTCTGCGTAGTGAGGCTGTTTAACATGGTGAAACACCTTGATTTGCTTTTGGGTGATGCATTTGTGCTACATATGCACAAGTATGCCCAGGAAAGACATTTTGATGGCCACTGATATTTGGAAGGAGTGCACACATTGTGGAGCGCTGTGTATGACGGCTGCATTGCTGATATGCATGCCATTTGGAGATACATGGCCCTTTTTAATACTGGAGATGTTATCGTCATGAAGTACGGCGACATGTATATGGGTTGCCTGCCTTGTTTACGCATCCTCCATCCACTGAAGAAGTTGCTAAATGTTGTGCAGATCCTTTGTCGCCCTATCAAGGTGCTTTTCTGGTGCATAATAGTAATACAAGTGTGGGACAATGGTTTGTTTGCTTGTTTTATTATTTATATTGCGCACCAGACCCAGAGGTATTCGGGCGCGAAGGCAGAAAGAGGGTTGTTCAACTTAGGTTACAGGTTACATAATAAACATAGGGTACAGCTACGGTTACAGTGCTGTAGGCATGTTTACAAGTATACAGAGTACAGAGTACAGATGTGACATATAAATAAAGGAGAACAGATATACAAGGTAAACATGAGATCACATGTGTAAGTGGGGTGAGGTTAGGTATCATGTTCTTTTAACCATTGAATCAGATTGGATCGGAATTGCTTGTAAGGGAGGTCTTACCTTAGAGCAGGGGCAAGGGGGTTCCAATATTGTGCTGCTTTGACAGCGAAGCTACTCCCACCAGATTTGGTGAGTTTGATTCTGGGTACTAACAAAAGGTTGGAGTTAGCTTTTCTTAGAGGGCGAGAGGCAGTTTGCCTGGTGAATCTGTCTGTGAGATATTGTGGGGCTGCGTGGTTGAGGCATTTGTGTGTAAGTGATGCTGTTTTGAGGAGGATTTTGTCTTTAGTGGAGAGCCAGTTAGTGGATCTCCTGAGGTCTGATATATGGGCGTTTTTTGGGAAGTTTAGGGCGGCTCTCAGGGCATTATTTTGAAGTGTCTGTATTTTGGCGGTGGTGTATTTATTACTACCTATGTAGAGAGCATTGCAGTAATCTAGTTTCGACAGGATTAGTGCCCTTGCTACAATGACGCAGTTATTAGGTGAGAGGAAGTATTTGGCTGCTCTAATTAATTTGCAGGTGTAGGAGGTGGCTGAGGCCATGGCATTCACTTGTTTGCTGAATGTAAGAGTAGAGTCCATGTAGAAGCCGAGGGTTTTAACTGCTTTGGCCACAGTAATGATGTTATTGTCAATTATGAAGGAGTCGTAGTTGGGACCTAGTTTTTTGATGTTGGAGGAAGTGCCTAGAATGAGGAGTTCAGTTTTGTCATCATTCAGGCATAGACCGTGGGAGGCCTTCCATGCCTGGATGATGAGGTAGACTCTATTCACAAAGGCCAAATCCTTATCATAATCTCCCGTCAACGGGATGAGGATCTGTGTATCATCTGCATAGTTAGTGTAGGTGATACCTAGACCATCTAGATCGTTGAAAAGGGGCTTTGTGAAAATATTGTAGAGGGTAGGAGAAACACATGATCCTTGGGGAACGCCGCATGAGATAGGTGCGGGGTCTGCGGATGCTAGGGGACAGAAAACTCGTATTGTCCTGTTGTCTAAGAAGGACTGGATACATGCGACTGCTTCATGGGAGAAACAGGCTGCCGTGACCAGATGATTGCAGAGTATTGCATGGTCTACCAAGTCGAATGCGGCAGAGAGGTTGAGGAGTAGTAAGAGTGAAGTCGTACCTTTATCTCTTAGTCAATCTATTTGTGCCTTAAGGTCTAGGAGTGCAGTCTCAGTACCATGCTGTGGTCTGAAGCCGGACTGTCGAACTCCTAGGAGGTGGTTTAGTTCCAAGTGGTGCTGAATTTGAAGGTAAACAACTTTGTCTAGGATTTTCAGTAGGAACGGCACAGTGGTTATGGTGGGGTAGTTGGTTGGGATGGAGGGGTCCAAGGTTTGCTTCTTGAGGAGGGGGAGGACCCAGGAATGTTTCAGGTTGCTGGGTATGGTGCCTGATGTGCAAGAAGCGTTTATGAGTTTAGTAATGAAGGGTGAGAGTTCACGGGCAGCGTCTTTTATGATTTGGGCTGGACATGGGTCACCCTGGCAATTGGAGGGTTTGAGAGTGAGGATGACTTTCTCAACTTCTTTAGTGGAGACTTTGCGAAAGTAGAAGAGAAGAGTGTCCAGTGTGGGTATATGATCGTTTTGTATATAGCGCCTATACACAATGGCCCTCATTACGACCCTGGCGGAAATCGGAAAACGATGGCGGAAATGCAATACCGCCATCGAATAGCGCTCGGTGCGACTATGACCCGTCACCGCAAAGTACGATGCCATTAGCGACACCGTAGTGAACGCCAACGCTAACTGCACCAAGTACGCGCGCGCGCGCCATGCCAAACCGTAAACACCACCATGGCGCAACGGTACGCCAATTCCGACCCCAGCGGACATGTACCTAACGCCATCAAGCATGGCGGAATGCACCATTCCGCCATAGTGAGAAGTACGGCATCGCGAATCAACCGTAAACGGCCCCACTGACTGCCCGTACACCGCTCCCTGCCCACAAAGTACAACTCCCCGTAGGTGCAACGAAGCCACATGCAACCAGTGAAATGCACAAGTCACCCATGCATGCCAACGAACAAATGAACCTCAAGAGGGGCCAATGGGAGCTGCAGGGCACAGATGGCACGAATACAGAAGCCATCCCAATGGACATGACCACAGTCCCCCACCAAGAAACGCACGCAAACACAGGCACCTGTGACCAGCAACATTCAGAAAATCACAACATTCCACCAGTCCACCTGGCTGACCGGCATCTGTCACACAAAACCCAATCCCCCGCCCCTGAGCATGACAACATCCAAACTGTCATATTGGCAGCCCCCATCCCTGACCTCACGGGCTTCGTAGGCAAACGCGCCCAGTACAGGACCACGCAACAAAACTCCGAAGCTGGAACCCAATGCAGATCCCCTCACAATACATCGCTCCCCAAATAGGAATATGCCACATCACTTGCAAAGAAGAACGCTACACGGCCCATATCAGAATAGAATTTTAATGCACATCAATATCACCAAGCCCATACAACCATCAGGCCATGAACTCCAAAACACATTTCACCATTGTGGGCTGCATCCGCAAGAAATGACCAGCCACCACTTGTGTGACGCCCTGTTCCCTCATGGTACACAGAGCCACATTCACGTACGAAAAGGCAACATGGAAGCGCACAGAACCGCAGGGCCGTCCCAATGGGGAGGCAGTAGTCCAGCTGAAAGGCCGAAATGTTGCTCCGAGCCACCAGTACTGCGTAAGGGCATGTGGCCCATTGGCGATCGTCCCATAAGATCGTAATGCTGCTCCACTGATTAACACGAAGCAGCAGGTGTCGGGAGTAAAACCCATCTGCAGGAGTGGCATACAGATGGCAGTGGCAAAAGGGGAGGAGATACCTGTCAACCAAAAGAAAAGAAAAAGAATAGAATGGCCATCAGAACTACATTCGAACAACTCACTCCAATGATCACACTAAATCCACAGCCATATGCATGCTAGCCCACTCCAAAGGATCATCACCACCCCAAAACCACTTGCGAATCATAACTATCTATATCGAGGTGAAAACACCATCACAAACGAGTGTACCTGTGCATGCGTCTGTCAAAACAGAATCCTTCAGATGGGATTGGTAACGTGCATGGACACAAGTGTCTGAAGGCGCGTCGAGACAGGGAGGGCTCAACAAGGCCAGATAGACGATGGTCCCACTATGGCAGCCCTGCATCACATAGCGCAGGGGGGGCGGACAGATCCCAAGAAGCCCTGTACATGGCAAACTCTGTATCAAATCACCTGCCCATGCATCCATTCATCATTCCCTCATCCCGTAATGAAAACGCCTGAATATTTACTCACATAACATTAGAAATATCCATTGAGTCTGTGCGTTATGCAGCCTGCAAAATCCACAGTGCCCCAGCCCGTAATTCCAGTCTAGTGAAGTAACATGTATTTGGGAACGTCCTGCCTTATCGTCCACTACGCAATTGCGCATCCCATACTATTCATATCAATCATAGCATTCTCGCCATGGCCCCTGTCCCAAGGACATTGAACAATAGAACGTTATATTTGCAGTCAGACCTGTGGGCATCTCCTCGCCGCTAGCTGAAAACCGAAAGCGCCGCCCTTCGAATTCCTCATTTGCAACATCACGTCGAAGAGGCATCTGTGGCCGTTTGAAAACACTAATTAATCCATCGAGTGCGGCTGTGTGTGAAAATGGCAACTGCCTTCACCCACGAATGGGACGCCCCGCCCGTCGTTGCAACTCGGTACAGTGATGAATGAGGGCCCACCGTTACTCGAGTACTACGTTCCACTGACCCTTCACAACTCTGTTCGCGACTGCACAGATAGTATGTGAAACAATGGGACCACAGCAGAATGAACATATCAACCAATGTTACACGGCCATCGGGTACAAATACAAGATTGCAATAGCAAGATGCCATTCCACGAATTGCAGCGTTGTGCGCGGGACGTGCTCGGCCAAAGGGGAGAGCAGTTTGCACAGGTGGAATGAATCACCACAGGTGGAGGCCATTCAGCCTGGAAACACATAAATTGCACAGCCAGTCTCCTCCCACAACCACACCGAAATGCTACCGGCAGGACTCGCGATGTTGGCCCTGGGGGACCTGATAGCACTGCAAGTACTCCAACTCCAAGAAGAAGACGAACACCAACTACAACCGGCCGCACGGAGGAGACGCAGGAGGAGGAGGAGGCCAAGGCAGGGCCAGCAAGGGCCGCCAGCACAGCCACTACCACCACGCAGGCAGCCCGCAATCCCACGCCTCCGAGCACATCCGTTCAACCTCACTGATGAGCAGATCCACACCCTCTACCGTCTGGACCGGGACACCATAACCGCCATTGTGGACATGACACAGGCTGACCTTGTCAGCATGATAGATAGCCCAACCGCCATCCCACCCCTACTGAAGGTGGTGTCTGTACTCCACTTCCTGGCCACAGGCACCTACCAGCACACAGTCGGACAGTTGCATGGCATTTCTCAGCCACTGTTCTCACGGACACTATTGCAAGTGCTCGATGCCCTCCTGCAGCACGCAAACGACTACATCTCCCTACCACGCTCGGAGCTGGAAATTACGAACACAAAAGTGGGATTCCATGCACTTGCCGGCATACCGGGTTGCATTGGTGCCATCGACTGCACCCATGTGGAATTGGTCGTCCCACATGCCATGGAGGCCCAGTACCGCAACCGAAAACAATTTAATTCTCTGAATGTACAAATGGTGTGTGACTCCAACAGGATCATTACACATTGTTGTGCCCGATTCCCTGGATCAACCCATGATTCTATGGTCTTGAGGAACTCTACAATACCACGCTACATGGAGCGACACGCAGGGAACAGATCCTGGCTACTCGGTGAGTCTCATTTCATGCATGATAATGTGGGGTATGTGATTCGGCAATGACCTGGCAGGAAGGGGGGGGGGTGTGCGTACGTAGCAATGGCATTCCACATCATACGTTTCTCGTCCACATACAGGTGATGCTGGATATCCACTGAAGAGATGGCTCCTCACACCAGTCCGGAACCCACGGGACCAGCATGAGGAGGACTACAACCATGCCCACTCACGTACCCGTGTAGTCATTGAACAGGCATTCGGCCTACTGAAGGGTCGTTTCCGCTGCCTCAGCAGGTCTGGCGGGGCACTCCTGTACCGCCATGAGAAGGTTGCAAAGATGGCGATGGCATGTGTCATGCTCCACAACATGTGCGTACGTAGAAATGTGCCCATGCCCCCTGACGCAGAACTGCAAGCACCTGATGATGGTCATGATGAGGGTGGGGATGTGGCAGCACCTCAAGGAGTCTGCGAGGCACCGGAGGCCCGTGACATTCGTCAGCATCTCATTGATGTATGCTTCTAGCACTCACGCCTGGTGGCTGATACATGGACACGGGACTCGTGGCACTGTGTGTGTCTGGGACATGCACAATATGGACTGTACGCCTATGATGGCCTAGTACACAAAGATCAATGTCCACACATCTCATTGGTTGATCGTGCACTTTTTATGGCATATGTAATATCATGTTGTACACCCTATCGACCCGCCACCCAAGTGAGCCCAACGCACCCCCTCCACCCTCCCACATCCCCCCCCAACACCAGTGTCCAAAGATGCTCATCGTCAGTGGGCAGTCGCTATTGCAAGCCCCCTCTGCGGGTATCAGGGGCACCCCTGCCTGTGGAGCGCAGGTTCCTCCCAGATCTACGTTGGGGGCTGCCCTGGACGGAACTTGCAACGGATGATGTCTCTGCCTGCTCACGTCCATGCATGTCCCTAAGGGTTTGCGAGAGCTCAGTGAGCACACGGCGCACTGCGGCAAGTTCACCACATACGTCTTTGGACGTCGCATGCAGTTCCCCCCTCAGGCTCTCGGTGCTTCTCTCCATTTGGACTCTCAGGCTCTCGGTGCTACTCTCCATTTGTGCCCTTAGTGTCTCTGTACCTCTCTCCATTTCTGCCCTAAGTGTCTCAGTTGATGTTTCTATGTCTGCCTTAGTGCCCCCACATTCATCGGCATGGTCCTTGAGGAGCGTGGCCAGTTGCTGCTGTTGCACTATTAACTGGTCGAGGGACTGTTGCCTCTGCTGGGCCATGGCCATTTGCGGGGGTGTCACAGAGGGGCTGTTGTCCTCATGTTGCCCTGCCACAGGGCTTGTGGGGGATGGCCAGTCGTCGTCTTGTGGGTGCCCCTGCGTGGTATCCTCATGTAGTACGGGATGGGACAGACAGGGGGATTGGGACAGGTCATGGATGGATCTGACTTCGACATCCCCGTCTTCTGTGTCGGAGCATGCTGCCATCAATGGGGTGTCACCTATGGTGCTGCTGCCACCGGAGGCAGTGCCTTCTGTGGCATCCGTTGGGGGGACCTGTGGTGGTGTTGTGGGCATGCTGGCTGCTGGGGTGCCTGTTGATGTTCCCTCCTCTGTGCTGCCACCTGATTTGTGCTGCTGCCGTGTCTTGATGCGTGCAGCTGAGGTGGAGGGTCTTTGGCCGTTGGTCTTGGCCCTCTTTGCAGGTGTGCTGGTAGGGGTGTCCTGCAGCTCGTCGTTTGGATCGGACCCTGTGGTGGAGTAAAGGAGGGCGAGGGTTATTGGTGGGTCTGTGGGAATTGGAATGGCATTGTATCACATGCATTGGGGTGGTACCCGAGGGTGATTTGGGTCGGGGCCTTGGAGGTGCTTCCATTTGTGTGTGGAGTGAGGGTGCAGTTGTTTGGCAGCCTGCAGTTAGGGTGTGCCTGCTGCACGTGTAGTGCGTGTTTTAGGGGTTTTTAATTATTTATGTATTTATTGTGGGTTTTAACGTGCGCTATCAGGACGATGTGTGTGGACGTTCTCCTGGACATGTGTTTCTGTTGCACTATGGGGACACATGGTGCTTCACATGGATGCACTTTGTGGTTTTGGCATTGTTTAATTAGGCCCACCTACCTGATTCTTCGGATGTCTGCACTCCTTTCTCCATCCCTCCGACTCCCTCTATGCTCTCCATTCCGATGGTGGAGGCACAGATTTCTTCCCAGGGGGTCAGCTTGATGGGTGATTCCGACCCTCCCCCGGTGGCTGTGGCAATGTTGCGGTTGGCAGAGAGTATGCTGCGGACGCGTATCCGCAGGTCGTCCCATCGCTTACGGCATTGCTGTGGGGTGCGGGGTGCGGTCCCCACCGCACTTACCCGCTGTGCCACCAGAGCCCATATGGCCTTCTTGTTTGCGAGTGCCGTCCTGGTCATTTGCGTGGAGAAGACGACGGCAGCATTCTCCTGGAGGGTCTCTGTTAGCACGGTGAGTTCCTCACGGGAGAAGTGGACCTGCCGCTTGCGGTCGCACGCTTTCTTCGCTACTTTTCCCATTTTTCTTGGTTTCGCTAGGGTGGATGACGGGTTGGGTTGTGTCTCAGGGTAGTGATTTTAGTGGTTGTGTGGTTTTAGTGGTTTTATAGGTGTACGGCGGGTTGTTTCCCGTTCCGGGCCCGTGTTTTAACTTCCGTTTCCGTATATTTCCGGTCACCGTACTTTACGGTAGGCGCACACTGCGGTGTCCGCTGTGATGGGTGGCGGTATTGCACCTAGGGCGCCGTACGGCGGCGGTGTGGGCCGTTTTGGGTTCATTTCCGCCATCGCGGACTTTGCACTTCCGCCATGCCGTGGTGCTCGTGCCCGATGGGTCGGAATGGGCCGCACTTTGCTCCTTCTTGCAATGGCGGAAACGCTATATACGCTGTGGCGGTCCGGTCAGTCACTTTCCGCCAGGGTCGTAATGAGGGCCAATGTGTTTCAAAGCGCTTCAAGGCAAGGGAGGGAACAAGGGAAAATACAACCACATTCTTACAGGCCATGAAAACAGTAAGGATGTGAAATTAACTATCGTACTCGGCCTGACGACATTTCAGATAGTGCAAGAGCTAAGACATAGATAAGGAAGGGAGGGGGAGAGTGGGAAGGAAATGGAAACAGACAGGCGACTACTGTACTAGGCCTGATGACATTTCTGGTAGAGTCGGAGAAAAACAAAAGGTGAGGGAGAGGGGTGCAGAAAAGGAGGGGAGGAACAAAACAAACGACTATCATACTAGGCCTGACGACATTTCAGATAGTGCTGGAGGGGTGGTGAGGAGGAAAAAAACAGTAATGGGAGGGTGGAGGAAACAGACGAGGTTGCTATCATATTAGGTCCAGGGACAATTCTGATAGAGTAAGTTCATAGAAGAAAGTAAGGGGAGGAGATAGGAAAAGGGAGAAGGGAAAGGAGGAGAGAAAAGAGAGTAAGCAGTCAAAAAGAGTGGAGAAGCAAGCGTGGAGAGCGAATACAATTGCAGAAGTCAATAGTAACACATAATGTTGCAAGCCAGGATACAAGATGAAGATGGGAACAGCATGATCCAGGGTCACCATGAGTACAAGATGCAAAGGAAGTCCAGCATGAGAGTTGGAGAAGGAATGGATTTCGGAGTTGGTAGAGGGTTTGTGGTAGCCTTGAAGGAGTAGCCTATATTGACAGTGTTAGGGACAGTTATGGAAGCTTTTTTGTTGATGATCTTCGCCTGAAGCATTGTTATCTTATTAGCAAGGGCGTTTTGTACGCCTGTGTGTCATGATGCCTACCTCCAAGGAGCCAGGTCCGAACCAGCAACCCCAGAGGCAGGCATCATTCCCCCCAGGGAAGTGCCAGCAGGCCCAAGCTGGGGCCCTTTGGACACAGTCCTGGCGCCTTAGACGCCAGGCTCATGTTGGACCCCTGTCCTGGCGCCTTAGGCGCCAGGCTCATAAAGCTAGACATGTGTTCAAGTGTTTTAATGTGCACTTACCTGAGGCAGACCATGCTGCTACATCCAGGCCCTCTTGAGGCCTGAATGGAACTACTTTACCTGTGGGACTACTTTCCACCTGGGTGTGGTCGGGGAAGGATACATACCTGATCGGTGGAAGGATACATACCTGGAACTTCTTCCAAAGCTATTTAAACCACGCCCGATCAGCAACTCATGCTTCGCGTTGTTCTGCTCCTCGCAGCTGGACGCTCACCGTGTCAGCTCCTGCATCTGGACTTCAGCCACGCCTGTCAGCATCCTGGGTCACCTGCAAAGGGAGATAAGAGAGAATTGGGGAGAAAGAAGACCTTACCTGCTAAAGCTGCATCACGGAGACATCACACCGACGATCCTGAAAGGGAAGACATCATTTTTAAAAGCATTTCGCTTCGATCGCTGCAGCGCTGCATTTCACTCACCTTTCCTGGGCACCTCCATCTTCAGCAGCGATCATCCGGATCCGCAGCCACTTTCCAGAGCCTAGAGAGAAAAAGACAAGAACACAAGGTGAGAGAAGGAAGGGAATAGGAAAAGCTCAGTTTCCTTCTAAGACTTATCTGTTGGGTCATTCCCATTTCATTTTGGGTCCTGCCGCTTCCTGGCATTCCGGACCCCAGCCCCTATGGGGAAAAAAGACAAAGACATTGAATGAGCGAATGCAAAGACATTACCCGAACGCTCATCCAGAATTTACCTGTCATTTACTGGAACTGCACGTTTCACTTCGGGTCAGCGCCATATCTCCGGCATTCCGAACCCCGGCCCCTAAGGGGAAAAAGACATAAGCGTTAGCGCTTGATGCAATAAGACAATGAACATTATTATTAAGCTTGAACTTTTGAACTTGCAACAGAACTCTTACAGCGCCTTACCTGAATAGTCAAGCTTATTTGAACTCCCATCAAACCTCAATCCAGTGAAGTAACTGGGTTTCAACGCGCCCCTGCATCAGAAGCAGGATGGAGAACTCATCCTTCCAGACCCTAAGGTGAGACTTCACGGAGAATCGTGGAAGGGTATCGTGGAGGGTTGGAAGGGAGTGGGAGGCTTGAGCATTATTCCGTCAGTAGGTAATACTCCCTTTTCACGCACAGGGGAATATTCCTGCGAGCCAGAGAAGCCAGAGTAGAGGGGCCCTTCCTGTCCATCTTCAGAGTCCTGCGCGTCACCATTGAAGAAGCATCAGCACTCGAAGCCAGACCTGCGCCTCTGTGGGAATCAGGTGAGCGTGACAGAACGCGAAGCCTACCCACAATTTCCCACCTGGGCGCTATGGAGACTTCCGAGACAGATCAGCTGGCCCAGCTTTTGGGGGAATTACGGGCAGAAGTGCACTCAGCCCGCCAGGAGACTAACGCTCTCAAAAGAAAACTGATCGTATCCAAGGAAAGAACAGATGACCTGGCCAAAAGGTTATTGCAGGCTCAGGCAGGGCACACTCCTTTATCTAATTCCGGAGGTACTTACACATTAATGGGTTTGAATAACCCGGTACAAATCAATCTACCTGGACACATGCCTTTGGCCCCGCCTGAACGTTTTGCGGGGGATCCCAAGAAATATGCCGTCTTTATGAACCAATGTCGTTTACACTTTCTATGCAGACCCGGGGCCTTCCCTAACGACCAGACCAAGGTAGCCTTTATACTATCTTACCTTAGTGGCAGTGCTGCCGATTGGTCTATTCCATTGGTAAATAAGGATAATCCCATTCTCCAGAATTTTCAGGGTTTCCAGGCCAGCATGGAAAGATTGTTTGCTCGACACTCTCAAGGACAGGCCCTTGATAACGAACTGCTATCCTTACGACAAGGTAATCAGGATCTCCTGTCCTACGTTGCCACCTTTAATAGACTGGTTGTGGAAACTGGATGGCCAGAAAACAAAAGGATCACATTGTTTCATCGAGGCCTGCGCGGAGAGCTTAAGGATGTTCTAGCTCAGATAGTAGATCCACCCCAGGTCTGCGCAGACTACATAGACTTGGTGGTTCAACTTGATCACAGACTTCAAAATAGAAAAGCAGATCGGTTCAAGTACGAAACCCGAGTACCGATCAAAACCCACGCTAACTCCAAGAGTACCGACATATCCGAACCTATGCAAATCGGCGGTGTTAAAGGACCATTAACGCAGAAGGAACGAGAGAGAAGGCGGCAAATGCAACTTTGTCTGTATTGCAGGACTTTCGGTCACTTTCTTCGAAATTGTCCGGTTAAACCACCTAAGAAGGTGGTTGGAGCCACTGATAACGAATTATTGACACCTGATTCGGGAAACGACCTAGCCCGACAAGCGTAGGGGTCCGCTTGCCGAGCTTGAAAACAAACTCTTTGACCTCACATTTTGTCATGCCAATGGTGCTCATGGACCCAAAACAGCCTCAGCAGTTGCATGCTATAAAAGCATACATCTACAGTGGAGCTATTGGAAATTACATAGACCGTGAATTGGCTTCCAGGATAAAGCTCCCTCTCCGCCCGAAAGTAACCCAAGATGTCATTACTACAGTAGATGGAACCGAAATAGCCTCAGGGCCTGTAACGCATTCCACTGTTGAAATGACACTGGTGGGTCAGGATGGACATCGGGAAGCAATCGTGTTTGATGTGATCAAGGCCCCACAATTTCAAGTAATTCTTGGAATTCCTTGGTTAGAAACATATAATCCCAGAATTGACTGGCGAGCAAAGAAGATAAGTTTTCCTGATTGTGAACCAACTTGTTATCCAAAAAATCCAGTTATGGGTCTAGCCTCAGCAACTTCCCCCCCTGTACAGCTACCGTCAGAATACCAAGAATTCCAAGACGTTTTTCAGAAGGAACAGGCTAACACGTTACCTCCCCATCGGTCTTATGATTGCCAAATCGATCTGGTACCCAATGCTCAACTACCTTGTAGTAGGATTTATGCTCTTACGGAACCTGAGAACCTGCATTTGCGTCAGTATTTAGATCAGTACCTAGCCAATGGTTTTATTCACCCGTCCAAGTCTCCTGTCTCCTCAGCTCTGTTCTTCGTGCCGAAAAAAGAGGGCGACCTTAGAACATGTATAGACTATCGCGCCCTAAATCAAATGACGATTAAGAATCGTTATCCTCTGCCCCTGATCCCTGAGCTTATCGACCAGGTGAAAGACGCTTGTGTGTACACCAAGTTAGATCTCCGAGGAGCTTATCACCTGGTGCGTATAAAAGAAGGCGACAAATGGAAGACTGCATTCCGCACCAAATTTGGGCTCTTCGAATATCAGGTGATGCCCTTCGGGTTGTGCAATGCACCTGCCGCCTTTCAGTACTTTATGAATGATGTTCTTCGGGAACTTATCGATGTCTGTGTCATTGTTTATATTGACGACATCCTGGTGTACTCTTCTTCAGAATCCGATCACAGAAAACATGTTAGGGCAGTTCTTGAGAAATTGCGCCAGCACAGACTATTTGCAAATCTCGAAAAATGCGTTTTTCATACCACAGAAGTTGAGTTTCTCGGATTCATCCTGACACCTCAAGGAGTCCGAATGGACTCGCGAAAGGTGGACGCCATCCTCAAATGGCCATCTCCTAGCTCGGTGAAGGGAGTTCAGAGCATGCTCGGCTTCGCCAATTTCTATCGAAGATTCATCCCGGAATTTTCCCGAACAGTCCAACCCATCACAGCTCTCCTAAAGAAAAACAAACGCTTTGAATGGACTCTTGAAGCCGAACAAGCCTTTCAGGACCTGAAAACCAAATTCACCTCTGCACCTGTATTGAAGCACCCGCACCCAGATCTCCCTTACATTGTTGAAACCGACGCATCCAGTTCGGCCATGGGAGCTGTCCTGTCGCAAAGAGACCCAGAAACTAACCAACTACACCCTGTGGCCTTTTGGTCCAGGAAATTTTCACCTCCTGAAATCAACTACGCAATTACCGACAAAGAGTTACTGGCTATTAAATCTGCTTTCAAGGCTTGGCGTCACTACCTTCACGGGGCAAGACACACCATCACCGTAATTACGGACCACAGAAATTTACAGTATTTAAAGACGGCCAAAACTCAATCTTCACGACAACTCCGATGGGCTCTATTCTTTGCGGAATTTGATTTTGTAATTACCTATCGCCCTGGCTGCAAGAATGGTAAAGCGGACGCCTTATCCCGGATTGGCATGGAAGAACCCAATTCGAGTTTAGAACCTGTGCCAATCATACCTGAACAAAGAATCTTAGGCCTAACTTCATTGCAAACTATTGAGGACATCCAAACGCAAGTAAAACAACTTCTAGACTCTTCAGCCTTACTGGAATGGAGTCAAAAGGGTCCTCATTACACCGTTAAGGATGATTTACCCTACTTCCAGGAGCGGTTGTTTCTGCCAAGTAAAGAATTGCAAGAACTTGTTACTGCCCATCATCATGAATCATTAATGGAAGGACACCCTGGTATCGCTAAAACAGAGGAAAAAATCAAACGCCACTTCTGGTGGCCTTCTTGGAGAAAAGACATAAAGGGCCTCATTACGACCCTGGCGGTAAGGGGTTAACGCCAGCGTTAGCTGCGCCGACCCCTTACCGCCAACTACGAGGTCCCTTAGCGCCATGGCGCTTTTAACACCTGCTTTTAGCAGGTGTTAATATCCATGGCGCTAAGGGACCATGGAGTTAATTACGCCACCGTAATTTACGGTGGCGTAATTAACGCCTTCCCCACTCCCATTATGCCCTATGGGGCAAAAATGGGAATGCGGAAGGGTAAATGGGGATTGGGGACTTACCGCCCCGCCGACCTCGGAATGGGGCGGTAAGTCCGCCAACCACCATGGCGTAAACGTAGTTTACGCCATGGTGGTAAAGTCACGGCCCAGGCGGTAACTTACCGCCTGGGTCGTAATAAGGCCCAAAGTCTTTTGTTTTGTCTTGCGGAATTTGCGCCCAAAACAAGGGTCAAAAGAAAAGGCCAGCCGGCCTACTTCAACCCTTGGATTTTCCACCGGCACCATGGCACACCTTGTCAATGGACTTTATAACTGACCTGCCTCCTTGTGCTGGTTACAACACTATCCTTGTAATTGTGGATCTATTCTCCAAAATGGCCCACTTTATCCCTTTAAAAGGTTTGCCTTCAGCTTCCACCTTGGCCAAGGAATTTCTGGAGAATATAGTTCGCATACATGGTTTCCCTTCCATATTAGTCTCGGATCGTGGAAGTCAATTTATCTCCCATTTTTGGAAGAAGTGTTGCCAACTAGCACAAATAGATGTGCGGTTATCCACCAGCCACCACCCCCAGACCGACGGACAAACCAAGAGAACCAATCAGACTCTCGAGCAATATCTTCGGTGCATGTTACACCAATCCGAGTTAAATTGGAAAGACATCCTTTGGATCGCAGAATATGCATACAACAATTCAGTGAATTCTGGAACCGGACAAACTCCTTTTTATACTTTGTATGGTCACCATCCTCGGACCTCTGACCTAGATCCACCTCTGACCCTGGAAATGCCCGCAGTAAATCATCTGCATTCCACAATAACCCGAGCCTTCAAAGAAGCTGCAACTCATTTACAGCAAGCCAAGAAAAAGTATAAAGAAAACGCTGATTTGCACCGAAGTAAAACTCCTCCTTATCAAGTAGGAGACCAGGTATGGCTAGCAACGAAACATATCCCCTCAAGGGCCCGCGAACCTTCAATCCCAGATTCATAGGACCTTATCCCATCAAGGCTATAATCAATCCCGTGGCCTTTAAACTGGATTTACCGTCCAACATGCGTATTCATCCAGTTTTTCATGCATCACTTTTGAAGCCAGTACAACCAGGGACCCGACTGTCCAAGCCTCCAGACCCAGTTCAAATTGAAGGGGAATTGGAATTCGAAGTTAAAGATATTTTAGACTCCAAGGTGTTAAGATCGAAACTCTTCTATCTTGTTGACTGGAAGGGATATGGACCTCAGGAGAGATCGTGGGAGCCTAGTAACCATGTTCACGCACCTCGATTAATACAAAGGTTCCACCGGAGATTTCCGAACAAGCCAAAACCCCCGGAGGGAACAACCTTGGGAGGGGCCTTGAGGGGGGGTACTGTCATGATGCCTACCTCCAAGGAGCCAGGTCCGACCCAGCAACCCCAGAGGCAGGCATCATTCTCCCCAGGGAAGTGCCAGCGGGCCCAAGCTGGGGCCCTTTGGACACAGTCCTGGCGCCTTAGGCGCCAGGCTCATGTTGGACCCCTGTCCTGGCGCCTTAGGCGCCAGGCTCATAAAGCTAGACATGTGTTCAAGTGTTTTAATGTGCACTTACCTGAGGCAGACCATGCTGCTACATCCAGGCCCTCTTGAGGCCTGAATGGAACTACTTTACCAGTGGGACTACTTTCCACCTGGGTGTGGTCGGGGAAGGATACATACCTGATCGGTGGAAGGATACATACCTGGAACTTCTTCCAAAGCTATTTAAACCACGCCCGATCAGCAACTCATGCTTCGCGTTGTTCTGCTCCTCGCAGCTGGACGCTCACAGTGTCAGCTCCTGCATCTGGACTTCAGCCACGCCTGTCAGCATCCTGGGTCACCTGCAAAGGGAGATAAGAGAGAATTGGGGAGAAAGAAGACCTTACCTGCTAAAGCTGCATCACAGAGACATCACACCGACGATCCTGAAAGGGAAGACATAATTTTTAAAAGCATTTCGCTTTGATCGCTGCAGCGCTGCATTTCACTCACCTTTCCTGGGCACCTCCATCTTCAGCAGCGAGCATCCGGATCCGCAGCCACTTTCCAGAGCCTAGAGAGAAAAAGACAAGCACACAAGGTGAGAGAAGGAAGGGAATAGGAAAAGCTCAGTTTCCTTCTAAGACTTACCTGTTGGGTCATTCCCATTTCATTTTGGGTCCTGCCGCTTCCTGGCATTCCGGACCCCGGCCCCTATGGGGAAAAAAGACAAAGACATTGAATGAGCGAATGCAAAGACATTACCCGAACGCTCATCCAGAACTTACCTGTCATTTACTGGAACTGCACGTTTCACTTCGGGTCGGCGCCATATCTCCGGCATTCCGAACCCCGGCCCCTAAGGGGAAAAAGACATAAGCGTTAGCGCTTGCTGCAATAAGACAATGGGCCTCATTACGACTCAGGCGGTAAGGGTTTTACGGCGGCGTAAACAGCGCCGACTCTTACCGCCTGAGTACGAGGTCCCTTAGCGCCATGGCGGATTTAACACCTGCTTTTAGCAGGTGTTAAAATCCATGGCGCTAAGGGACCATGGAGTTAATTACGCCACCGTAATTTACGGTGGCGTAATTAACGCCTTCCCCACTCCCATTATGCCCTATGGGGCAAAAATGGGAATGGGGAAGGGTAAATGGGGATTGGGGACTTACCGCCCCGCCGACCTCGGAATGGGGCGGTAATTCCGCCTACCACCATGGCGTAAACATAGTTTACGCCATGGTGGTAAAGTCACGGCCCAGGCGGTAACTTACCGCCTGGGTCGTAATGAGGCCCAATGAACATTATTATTAAGCTTGAACTTTTGAACTTGCAACAGAACACTTACAGCGCCTTACCTGAATAGTCAAGCTTATTTGAACTCCCATCAAACCTCAATCCAGTGAAGTAACTGGGTTTCAACGCGCCCCTGCATCAGAAGCAGGATGGAGAACTCATCCTTCCAGACCCTAAGGTGAGACTTCACAGAGAATCGTGGAAGGGTATCGTGGAGGGTTGGAAGGGAGTGGGAGGCTTGAGCTTTATTCCGTCAGTAGGTAATACTCCCTTTTCACGCACAGGGGAATATTCCTGCGAGCCAGAGAAGCCAGAGTAGAGGGGCCCTTCCTGTCCATCTTCAGAGTCCTGCGCTTCACCATTGAAGAAGCATCAGCACTCGAAGCCAGACCTGCGCCTCCGTGGGAATCAGGTGAGCATGACACTGTGCACCAGTTCTTATCCTTGAGGCAGGAGTCGGGAGCTTGGATAGGGGATTCTACTTCCTTTAGGATGGCGAATAATTCTTTGGTGTTGGATTTGGCTTGAGTGATACGGGTGTTGTAAGATGTTTGTTTCGCGAGGATGATTTCTTTTTTGTAGAGGGTACCTAATTTCTTCAGGTTATTTTTATTGATGTCTGAGGGGTCTAATCTCCAAGTTTTTTCACTTAGGCGTTTATTTGGTCTGATGTCTTTCAGTAGGGGTGTGAACCAGGTATTTAGGTGTTGGCGGGGTTTGCTCTTCCTAATTTTCAGTGGTGCGATAGCATCCAGAGAGGCAAGCATCACTTCATTGTACTTTTGTACCATGGGGGCTGGGTCAGACTGATCTGAGATGGAGTTTAAGGTGGGGAGAATGAGGGGGATCAGATTTTCAGAGGTAATGTTTTTTTTGTTTCTGGTCGGTGCGGTGGGAGCTAGGAAACTGTTGATCATGTGTGTGGTGGCTTCTAGGGTGAAGGATACCATGTGATGATCGGACCATAGCTGGGGCATTATAGAGGTGATGGTAGTTGGGCAGTTGTGTTCGGCGAGCCAATCGAGGGTCCTTCCTTTGATATGTATAGGATCTGTAATCTTTTGGGTGAATCCTAGTTCCTCAAGAGTGCTGTTGATTTGTAGGGGGTTGGGGTCACGTGAGTCATTGAAGCCAAGGTTGAAGACACCTAGGATGAGACATTGAGTAGAGTTTTTTAAGTTGTCAGATAGTAGATTCATAAGGTCTTACTCAAAGGAACCTAGGGGGCCTGGTGGTCGGTATATTAGGTGTATGGTGATGATTTGATTATTGGCAATGGTAAGTTTAGCTGTGAGGGATTCAAAGGAGTTAGTATTATGGGGTGAGGAAAGTCTTAGGGCTAAGTGATTTTTGACAATTATGGCAAGGCCGCCACCTCTAGACGTGGTGCGATCCATGTGTATAAGAGTGTAATTATCTGGGATGGCTAACATGATGGCTGGTCCAGCTTCGGGATGAAGCCAAGATTCCGTGATGGCCAGGAGATTTAAGTTTTCATTTTGGATTATGTCTGCTATTTCAGTGGCGTGGGCTACCGTAGAACGGGTGTTTATTAGGGCGCCTTTTATTCCAGGTAGGGTGGTTGGGGCAGAAGGCGGCTGGATTTTGTGTTGGCATTTTGGGGGTGAGGTGGATTCTCTAAAGATTCGACTGTTGAGTTGTAGTCGGTGTTGGCCCAACTTATCTGAGTGTGCTGGAGTGTTGGTAGTATGCAAGGTGTGCCTATTATGATTGGTGTTAGGCAGAATCCTGTGCAGTTCCCTTGGGGAAAACTGCAAAAAGATTAAGACTACAGTAGCAGCAGTAAACCCAATTGGTAGCAGTCTGTATCACCCAGATTTACCTGGTAGCTGTGGCTGAGCAGTCAGACTTCTCTCAAGAAGAGTAGGGCAGTATGCCGAGTATACACAATAGGGTCAAAACACAGTAGAGCAAATAAACACTGACCAGAACTTTGTATAAAAAGCATATAGTTATTTATTTAAAACACACTTTAGGCAATACACTAGCACTCTAAATGATAAGTAATCTAAAACACATTCAGGTAAGTATACACACCTCCCTTGATAACTATCAGACAAGTCAGGGTTAAAGCACAACTATTTGTTAAGACCGAAGTGAACGCTTAACCTAGATGGCACTCCAATAGTTTAGGTTAAAAAGGGAGAGAAAAGGCAGAACATAAAATAAAACAGTTCCCAACACTTTTAAGAGTTCAGAGCAAGGGGAGAAAGGCAGGTTATACTGTAGGTCCAAAGTTCGTAGGCCAGGCCCACTTTAAATGGAGCAAAGCGAAATGTGCCCAGGATCACACGGTTTAAAGTGCACTGAAAGTCTTTGCAGAGTGTTCAAAAGAGGTTGGGGTGAGGAAAAGGATATAGTTAGAAGGCCTGGAGCCAACCCAATTTAGAAGCCAAGGATTTAAGGGTCACCTTTAGCAATATGTAGAAAGGGAGGCCAGGCAGGACACAGTACCTTAAAGAGAAGGAAGCTCCAGCAGGGGCAGTTATTCCTGGCAGTGGTTGAGGTTCATGGTTCCGACCAGGGGAAGAGAAGATCTCATTGAGGAGGAAACGTGGAATCGTTGCACTGCACAGGGATAAAACCAGCCGCAGAGTTCCTGATTAAAAGGTGTGGTCCTTTTATTCACAGTCAAAAGTGGTGAGCTTGGCTATCCGGCCGCCGGGGTGCTTGGCACGGGTGATTCGACCAAGTGACTTCTTTGGAAGCGAAAAAGTGCAAACTGGTTGGTCCTACCAGCTCAAAGGGAGAAGACACTCCAGCAGAAGATCTTCTCTTGTCGTTGGAAAAGTGGTGAGTTCATTGCAGCAGGGCTTCACCGGTGGTGTGGTCGGTTGCAGGTGGCTCAGCTTCTTCCCTCTTCGGATTCTTAGGTCCTGTGGCGACTTCTGATGTTCCAGTCCCAAAGGCCCTGCTTTTATGCAGAAAAACCCCCATTCATCAGCCTAGCTGTCAATCACACATGCTAAGTGGTGAGCCGGGCGGCTCACCACTGGGCCAATCAGAGTAGAGTGTGACTTGGGTTGCTAAGGCAACGCAGTCCAGGGTGCCAATTCCCCCCTTCACCCTTCCTGTGGAACCCAGACAGAGTGGCACCATTTGGAGGGCTTCTGTGGAGAAGCCCGCCAAAATAGTGGAACAAAGGGCTCGACCTTGGTCAGAGTTACAGAGACGGACACAAATGCCATTTTAGAATTGAGTTCTGGCAAAAAGACCCAACCGGTGATTTAATATTAAATAAATAACCCAGCGGTATCTTTAACATCGCACCAAAAAGTGGTGCGTTTAAAATCATGGGAAAATCCCATAGAGAATATTCCAGAGGAATATTTCGCGAGGTAACCACTGCCACCAGCCAGAAACTCAACGAAAGGGGACGGGACAGTGCCCCCTCGAAAACAGACCCAGGGGCAATCGAATTACCCCTTACCAGTACTTCCACAATATGATGGTTTGTACTGGTTCTGTTCACAATTTTGGACTAGTAAAGCCAATGGTGACTTTACATGCCCTGGGAGACAGTAGTCAGTCCTAGGGTATGGAGTCTATGTTTGGGGGTCACTGTGACACCCCTGTGGTACTGCACTGAGGGTGCTGTGTACCACACATACAGAAAAACAGATGAAACCCTATGGAGTAAAAAGAAACCCCATAGCCCATAAGCACATAACAAGTCAAAGACATACCTCACATCAAGCCTAAGAGTGGGAGTAAAAGAGTCTCACTCTTAGCAAGAGAAAAAAACAAACCCCAAAAATCCAGCAAAGCTGCTGGGGGATTCACTAGGTTTGGGAAATTAGCCTTATAAGAGAATGCTCCGTAACAATTGGAAGCGGGTTGGGTGTTATATAGAGGGTCATAAATTCTTGGGAGTATAGCGCAGAGTCTTAAGTTTCGCTGTTGGATGCTGCAAGGTTTAGTGGTCATGTTGGCTAGCTCCAGGGGTACACTTCCGTGAGGTAGCTGGTCTGTAGCTGGGATGAGTTCATGTTGTGAAGGGTGGTCAGGTAGAGGATGGTTCTAAGTAGGACTGTGTAGAATAGTGGTAGGTACATGGTAAGCTTGTGTAGGTGGCTGGAGTGCTTGCAGCCTAAGTGCCACTTTGATAGTACAGGTGAATATAGGTGAGTACTGTCTGGTGGCAATCTAAGTGTGAGTTTGCTAGAGTAGGCAAAAGTACAGGTAATCTAAATACAAAATTTCTAGAGTAGGCAGAAATACAGGCAATCTAAATGCAAGTTTGCTAGAGAGGCAAAAGTAGCGGTAAACTAAAGTTTCTAGGATAGGCAAGAGTACAGGCAGCCTAAATGTGAATTTGCTGCGACAGGCAACCTGAGTGCAAGTCTACTAGGACAGGCAGGGATAGGTGGGCCAGTAGCTAGTGGGCAAATACAAGCAATCCTGGCTGCGGAAGTAACTAATGGGCATTTGTAGTCCGCTCAACTGCAAATTTACTAACGCAGGTGGTATAGCTAGACATTGGAGGATAACTGTTATACATGTGTAGGCGCCCTACGTGTAAGCTTGCTAAGGCAGGAAAAAGACATTAGGGATACACATGCTAGCAAGTACATTTTGATCCTTTCTTGTAGGGGGGGGGTGGTAGAAAACATCAGGATTCGACTGAGCAAACGCATTGACACAGCGTACAAAATGGGAGTCCACTAGAAAACACATTTACCAGAGCGCAAGGTAACACTGTGTAGCAGGTGTATGCAGATTATCATTGTGAACGTGCATACATACCGTTACATACTTCAACGGCTGCTACCCATGATAATGGCTCGGCATGATAATGTATGTGCGCGGGCGTGTCTCCTGTGGAGATGAGTTTGATGTGCTAAAGCAGCGGTCTCAAGGGGACGGTTAGGTAACAGGTTTCAGGTCCAGTAGTCAAGGCAGTAGGATGAAGATTGCACAGGGGTGCAAGCAGAAGCTGTATTGAAGTACCTTTAAGTAGTGAGTTCTATTGCTGCAGAACGTTTGTGGGTGCTAAAGTGACTGTGAGGGGTTAGCACGGTTCTATAATCTTGGGCATAGCACACTGCGTGGACTGGCCGCAGACAGGCGCAGACAGGATGAGACCCTTTCTACGCTGCCCTTCCTGTGCCGGCTCTTGCCTTCCGGTGGGGCCGGGGCACTGTAAGAGGATTCAATTCAACACTACAGCTAAGTCAATGCCTAGTCTGGGATACTGAATGGAAACCCTTATTGATATATCTTTATGTCCAGTTCATGCGTTCTGGATGACTACCCCTATATAACACCCCTCTCTTGGAATCCCCCTGACCCCACTGAGCCAAGAAGTAGTTCTGTTTTGCAAGTTAAAAGGTTTATTTGAGAATTTAAACAATATATATATATATATATATATCACACTTTATGATAAATTAATAATTGGATATCACACTTAATCTGAGCAGTAATCAATAATGGATAGTCTGGCACTAGCACACTTGTGAATAGGAACAGAAGAATAAGGTGGTAGAGAATGCTTTATATAAGTTCAGATCTATGTAATGTTGAATGAAAATGCAATACAGAAAATACCCAATATGATTTCAACAAAACAATGTAATCACTTTTCTCTGGCAATCCCCTCCCCCCTTTATGCAATGCAAGGAAATGGAAGGAAAGCACACAGTTCTCAGAAATGCAATCAACTGTAATTCAGTTCACCCCAGCAAGCTTAGACTACAGAAGTTTGAACACAGGCCCAAAATGCTTTTATATGTGATAGCGATATATTGGAAAATGTGCTAAAATGATTCTAATTCCCTCTGGAGGTTCAGGTTGAGGATTATTTGGTTTAAATTAGTTCAGGCTTACTTTAGCAATGTTCTAGGAATGATTGGCAGGTTAAACACATTTTTGGCAAATGAAAGCAAGGAAGCTGCTGTTTTCACACGTGGAGAAATTTGCAAATCGCGGCAAATTCGCGAGTGCGTTTTTCGTGATTGCGGCAAAAGTATAGGGAGTAGGAATGCGATTATAGGTTCGTTGAAAAGCCAAGATTCCCAGCTTTCAGAGGAAAGTTACTGCAAGTCTCTAAGACAAACGGTCACGGAGATATGAGCGATATGGTAAAGGTCGTTTTTCAGATTTGAAATTTTAAAAGTTCAAAGTGACAAGTTACAGCTAGCAACTAGAAATGACAGGTGACAGCTTTGCAAATGACAGGCGACAGTTAGGAGACAGTTCTGGTTAGATTAAAATAGATTGAATTATATTATTTTAACTAAGAGATTGGTTCTGCACAGTTCCGCTAGGTACTCACAATATATTTAGAAAAAATAATGGGCCTCGCCACGGATCTGGTCAGGTTTTCTTCACTCGCCACGGACGGTCTCTGCGCACAGCGGTCTGGGTCAGCTCTCTGGTTCTGCGAACAGCGGTCTGGGTCAGCTCTGCTCTGCCTCTGGTTCTGGATACTGCTCTGCTTTCTCTGGGTACAGCACTGCTTCTGGATCTTTCTGCACAGCTTTCTCTGGATACAGCACTGCTTCTGGATCTTTCTGCACAGCTTTCTCTGGACCCAGCGCTGATCTGCACAGCTCCTGGATGCTGCTATCGCTGTTAGGTTTGCTGGATGCTGTGGCCCGCTGAGAAGAGTTCTCAGTTTGTGGGTTTAGGCCCTTGCTTTGAGTTCTGAATCAAGTTCTTTGGAGTTTTAAAGTCTAAGTGTTGAATCTGGTATCTTCTGGATGTTGTGTGGTCCGGCAGAGTGCGTTGCAGCAAATGGAATTGAATGTCCCTATCTGTCCTGACTGTCTGCTTTTATGTGTTTTGAAAGTGGGTGTATGTGCAGCATCACTAGCCAGCCCCTCTCTCAACTGCCCATTGGCCCAATTCTCCCCTCTCCCATGATTGGGGAAGGAACTGTGAGTCAGAGTGATGCTGTAGGTTTTATGGGTCAGAGGATCCTCCCCTGGTCAGTTTTCCCACAAAATCTATATTTGATCAAAATGCACACTTCATAGATACACAGTGGTTTGAAATTACGTGCACCCATCATGCATTTACTGATGGTAGCCCCTGTTCAAACTCTGCTCTTCCTGGGGGCTTGCATTCAGAAATGACAATATTTTGTGCTTTTTAGTGGTTTTGCAACATCAGATTTTTCTCCAGATTTGTACACATGTACACGGCCTGTCCATACATACTCCAGTAAATTAACATGTCTCTAGCTTAAACACAGAGTCTGTAGTATACATAAATAGCAGGGTTTTGCCCCAGAACATCACACAAATTGGAGTTTGGGCTTGAATTGAAGGTACATTTTTTAAATTAAGGCTCTCAAAGTTATACATTTCTGTCATTTGATTACAAAGAGTTATCAGTGTTTCTGTAAAATATATATTTTGCTTTCAATTCAGTTCTCAGAGTGTTGGAGTCCGCCTCCAAGACTTGGTTGGGTCAGTCACATGTGTCTTCTGGCAGGCAGGCCTTTGTTGACAGGAAACAGTCAAAATCAACATATCCTATTCAATTGCAAGAGCCTATTGTGTGGTCTCCAGGAGGCTCCCAGCCAGTCTGCCTTCTATCAATCAAGAGGTCATGTGAGATTCTAACTCCTGGTGTGAATCTCTGGAGGAGAGAGCGTTTCCCAGGCTTCAGGCCTCTGGGAACAGCAGGTGGCTAATTTTTAATTAAAATGCAGCCTTTGAAGTCAGCTGAGTCAAATCCCTTTGTCAGCAACTGCACTCAGTTCTCCTGTCAGAGTTTAGACCGCTAGCGCCGCCTTGAGGATTTTGTTAGTACTGCATGCAATTTCGGGATCTTTTTTGGATTAATGCATTCCAAACAGGAATGGTTCTTACATGGTAGTAAATAATCCTTGCTTAACATTGTTTTGATGGGGCTCCTTACAGTAAGATGGTTATGTGGAACCCCACAAAAGGGTTGAATCTTTAAAGTGGTCCAATGAGCCACGATTTCAGCAACTTTTTGACATCAGTAACAGTGGATTTTGTTAACAAAGATCTTTCTTTACACTGGTGGGTGGCAAGTTAGGTAACCATTTTGGTGTGCGCACAAACTGCGTGGTTCTCCTGGATTCTGGCGCACTTGTGGGCTTTTTGGCCATCTTGGATTTTCTAAGCCCACAGCACCAAATGTTGCAGCATGATAGCTCAAACGTGGGTCAGGACACCCAACAGATCCCCCCACGTGACTGCCCTTTGAATTTGAGTCGATGGGGAGTCGGGTGCACAAGGGTTTTGACCCACGCACTGGTCTGTCCGCATAATCGTCTTCCAATTCTGCAAATGGCACAGTTCAGCATCTTTTCCTCCATCCGGTACTGATCGATCGGTTCTCCTCACCGCTCTTTATGGGAATATTGGGCGGTACCCTGGGCCCCCCGCGTCTCTGCTCCCGGTCTCCGGATCGTCCTCCTTGGCCAGTCTCGAGGTTTTCTTTCTCCTAGGACGACAAAGGAAGAGCGGCAATACCTATTCATAGACATTTTTCCCCCACCATTGATATAGTGGGGTGGCATATATATTTTAGAACTCAGCAGATATGAACATGCACATTTTTTTAAAATTAAGAGACAGGAACACATAAACTTGAGAAACACAGAATTTGATAGGCTATAGGTAGGATCTTTTAGGGTTGGAATTGAATTACTCTGATACAGTACCCTCTAGGAATCCAGAGGATTCCTCCAGTTGTTGCAGAGTGTGCCTGGGATGGCAACACTTCAACTGGTTAATGTGGACCCACTTGTCTTCCCCCTCTGCCAAACCGCCTTTGGGGATGCGGATCTTGTAGGCCACAGGGGAGATTTTGTCTATAATCTCAAAGGGTATCTTCCATGTAGGCAAAGATTTTCGCTGTTTGGCCTGGTTCCTTTGGAAATTGTATAGATAGACCAGGTCCCCCACCTGATATTCCTTCCTGGAAGTCTTCAGGTCATAGTGGGTCTTCATGCTATCCGCTGATCTTTCTAGATTCCGCTGAGCATAAGCAAAAGCATGTTAAAGGTGTTTCCTTAAATTCTCCACATACTCATGAGTTGTGGAGGCCTTTATCAGTGTCTGCTCTTGGGTCCTGTAGAGAAAATGCTGAGGAAGCACCATCTTGCGCCCAGTCATCAACTCAAATGGTGACATTTTGGTTGCAGATGAAGGGGTAGATCTGATGGCCATTAGGACCAGAGGTAATCGGATATCCCAACTTGGCCCAGAATCTGCCACAAACTTCTTTAATATGCTCACAATGGTTCGGTTGTATCTCTCTACTGCCCCAGAAGAAGCTGGCCGGTAAGCAATATGCAACTTCCTTTTGACCCCCAGTATCTCCCACATCTTTGTCATTACTTCACTGGTGAAGTGGCTACCCCTGTCTGACTCAATCCTTTGAGGTAGACCGAAACGGGAAAAGATGTGGTTAATCATCAGGGCAGCTGCAGTTTCTGCCTTGCAATTTGGGGCTGGGAGACATTCCACCCACTTGGTAAACAAGCATGTCACAGTCAACATGTACTTATTCCCCCTAGCAGAGCGAATCACGGGGCCTACAAAGTCGATTTGTAAATCTGACCATGGCAGTGTCATCCCCCTCTTTTGGAGAGGCGCACGGTGCGTGAGGGATGATGGCTGAAATTGTGCACACACAAGACACCCCTTCAAGTATTGGTCGAGGTCCTGCCCCATGTGTGGCCAGTATGCAACCTCTCTTAAGATTTCCAATGTTGTGTGAAACCCCTTATGACCGGCGGTGGCCGCATCATGGGCGTGACTTAACATCAGGCTTCGGAATGAGGTAGGAACCACCCACTGATCGTGGCCAGCTTTGGATTTCCTTACCAGCAAACCGTCTTGGATTCGGAACATTTTTGGACATTTCATCAACACCCTTAGGTCCTCTTTCCCAATGTAATCGGTATCCGTCAGGGGAAAGTTCTCAGGGTCCTCAAGGCGCTGGTAAAATTTACCAATTATTGGATCCCCCTTCTGAGCGGTAATCAAATCAGCATCAGGGGTCTCCTTACTCCATTGTGCAATTGAAAGGTCGTTGTGAGCATTTGTCTGGGACCTAGTGATAGCAGTGACCTGGATTTCCCCCAACAGGGACTCAATCTCAATTAGATCCCCTTGGATGGCCCCGGTTTTGGCCAGCTGATCAGCTAAGTCATTTCCAGTTTTGTCTGGTCCCTCTACTTTGGAATGACCCTTGATCTTCTTCCAATAGATGGTCATTCCTTTCGAGGTGACCAGATCATCAATGTTTTGGATCAACTTCCCATGTTTCAAGGGTTTGTTGTTAGCACATAACATGCCTCTGGTTTTCCAATTAACCAGGTGCTCCACGAACCCGTTCCGTACATAATCCGAATCTGTGATTATGACCAGTTCGTGGAGTTGATGCTGGACAGCAGTGAGGATGGCCTGATGCACAGCCATCAATTCTGCCACCTGACTACTTCGGGGACCAATTTTGTATCCAGCGGAGGGTTCTGGGAACTCCTTCACCCATGCATTCCCTACGCCGGCCACCAGTTCTTTCTCCCCGTTGTTGTCAACATGGTAAGAGCATCCATCCACATAGACAGTGGGCATTCCCTCACACTTGTCCTCTTCAAAGACTTTGTGGGGGGAATTAAGGTATGCCTCCATGTTGTCCTTTATTTTTAGACTTTCGTCCTCGAGACAGTTTTCTCTGGCACAATCATGCAAGTCAGCCAGACCTTGCGCGAGGGGACTCTTCTTGTTTTGGCCATATCTGACCTCCACAGGAAAGCCTTGCATTGACAGAATCCAGGAAGTAATTCAGGAATTACTCACATTTCCGGCCTGGATTCTATCACTTTGGAGATATTGCAGAGGCTGGTGTGGAGTCTCCACTATGATGTGTTCCCCCTGGATAAACGGGCGGTAATTCTTCAATGCCCACACGGTTGCCAGGAGTGCCTTCTCACAATCGTTGAATTTTTCCTCCACAGAGGATAAAGTTTTGCTCGCATAGGAGATTACTTTATTGACCTTGTCATGCTTTTGGTATAATACTGCTGTCAAGCACGTATTAGAGAACCCCGTCTCCAGGAAGAACTCCTTGTTTCTGACAGGGTAAGCTAGGCAAGGCGCTTGTGAGAGGCTTCTTTTGAGTTGTTTTACTGCCTCGGCTTGTTCTGGACCCCATTCCCACTTGACCCCCCCTTCAGTAGATGAATCAGGGGTCTGGTGATCTCTGCGTAGCCCTCAATGAACTTTCTGCTGTAATTAGTCAGTCCAAGGAGGCTCCTTAGTTCCCGCAGAGTTGTGGGGTCTTTCAGTTTCTGAAGTGCTTCCACTTTCTTTTCCTGGGGACAGAGGCCCTGAGCAGTAATCTCATGCCCCAAGAAATTAACACGGGTTCTACACCACTGCGCTTTCTGAAAGGAAAGTTTTGCTCCGGCGGCCCTCAACTGGGTCAGAACATAACGGATCTCCGCTATGTGTTCCTCCACAGATGAACTTTTGATGAGGACATCATCTACATAAGCCAGGTTACCCCTCGCACCCAGGTCGGGCATGGCCTTATGTAGGAAAATGTTGAATTCATGTATACTGCTGGCCCCCAAAGGTAAAAGCCAGTTTGTATTGGTCCTCCCTGCTGACAGGCACGGTCCAGTATCCATTGGTCAGGTCTATTGCAGTGAATACCTGTGACCCCTGAATCTGGGCCAGCCCTTGGTCAATGTAGGGAAGAGGCCATCGGGAAGTATGGACCCATTTGTTGAGCTCCCTGAGATCGGCGCAGAGTCTCCACTGGCCGTTTGGCTTCAATATTCCCAGCACCGGATTATTGAAGGTGCTGTGGACTGGACGGATTATTCCCCGGGACTCAAGGTTCTTAATTATTTCAGTAAGGGACTCCATTGATGCGAGAGGCAAACGATATTGCTTCACAAACACTGGAGTCATGCCAGGGTCAGTGGGGATTGTTGTTGTGTGGATGTTGGTGCGGCCACAGTCATATGAGTCTACCGCAAAGAGATCTTGGAAATCCAAGAAAACTTGTTTCAACTTTTGCTTTTGTTCCAGAGTCACACAGGCATCAGCTAGGTTGACTCCCTCTTCCACCATCTGCCTGAAGCCTGGAAAGACTTCTGGTTTGGCTATCTCAGCGGCCTCCTCCAGCTGGGTGGAGAAGTCCCTGGTCAGAGTGCTGATTTGGACTGGAGGCTTCAGGTGGGAAAGGCAGCCCTCATGGACCTGGAAAATCACCTCATCCCTCCTGAAGTCACAAGTCACATCTTCCTTACCATAAGGGCAAGAAGTGTACACCAGGAAGTTCCCCCCATGCCGGGTAAAAATCCTGTCTGGTGTTGTATTGTCATCACTGTCACTGTCAAAGCAGTCCTTGGGGATTGGCCCTAACAGTTCATTACCTAAATCGATGGAAAAATGTCGGTCATCAACCGCCATTCCAATAATGGTGCCTGCGGCTAGAGTAATACTCTTTAAGTCGCTGTTATCCACCTCTATTAGAATGGTGTCATGTTCTATGTTGACTAATGGAGTTGGGTTTACCCCCAACCCTTGCTGTTGAAGAGAAGCGTTTAGATGTATGTAAGCATCAGGGTTTTGCAAATATTGTCCTCTTTTAACTTTCACTTCCAGGGAGAATTGTCGGGTCCTTTCTGGGATGGTGACTTCCTCTTTGATCTGAATTTCAACTGCATAAGGTAGTAATTGAGCTGACCTAAATGCTTTTTCTGGATCATCAAAGCCCATGGGATTATCCGCTAATCGGGACCAAGCTTTGAAGTTTATTAGGTCCAAACTAATGGCAAAGCGATTGAGAATGTCACTGCCTAAGTAAAAGGCGGCAGGGACGTCTCGCACGGTGTGCAGTCATAATGTCGACATCAATAATGTCGACAGTCAAAATGTCGACAAATTAATGTCGAAAATCAATAATGTCGACATACAAAAATGTCGACATTTTACATTAATGTCGACATTTTTTCGAAATGTTGTATAAATAAATAAATATATATTTATTGTTGTGTTGTATGTGTTGAGTATGAGGGGTGGGGGGTGGCAGGGGGTATTGGGTGAGAGGGGTTGGGGGGGACATCCCCATAGTAAATAATATTCTTTTTATTTATTTGTTTATTTATTTATTGAATAATAAATAAATAAATAAATATATAATTACTATGTGTTGGGAATGAGGGTGAGAGGGTGGTTGGGGGGGGTGTGGGGGGGTGTCAGGGGGGTGTTGGGTGAGGGGGGGTTGGGGGGGGACCCCCCCCATAGTAAATTAGACTCTTTTTGGTTATTTATTTATTGAAAAAATAAATAAATAAATAAATAAATAATTAGATTGTGTTGAGTATGAGGGGTGAGAGGGTGGTTAGGGGGTGTGGTGGGGTGGCAGGGGGGTGTTGGGTGAGGGGGGGTTGGGGGGGGACCCCCCCATAGTAAATGATACTTTTTGTTGGTTATTTATTTATTGAAAAAATAAATAAATAAATATATAAATAATTAGAATGTGTTGCATATGAGGGGTGGGAGGGTGGTGGTGTGGGGTGTGGGGGGGTTGCAGGAGGGTGTTGGGTGAGGTGTTGATAGTGTTAAGGGTTTATAGTCATATTGTCGAAAAAAAAATGTCGACATTTTTTTTTCGACATTATGACTTTTTACATTAAAAGTATAGAATGTCGACATTATTATTTTCGACATTATTTTTTCGACATTTTTGTCTGTCGACATTTTTTTGTCGACATTATGACTATAAACCGTCTCGCACGACCCAACAATTGTGGACTATGCTCTTGTTGCCAATGGAGATTTTGAGCATACACCTGCTTGGCAGGAGATGTTTGGAATTAGGTGCTTCCAGGTCCATTCCCCATTTGTCTATCAGTTTGAA
Source organism: Ambystoma mexicanum (assembly GCF_040938575.1). Taxonomy (NCBI): domain Eukaryota; kingdom Metazoa; phylum Chordata; class Amphibia; order Caudata; family Ambystomatidae; genus Ambystoma; species Ambystoma mexicanum. The sequence continues at coordinate 158,171,188 of NC_090937.1, forward strand.
GGTGGGAATGGCTGGATCTTTTGGGAGTTGGCGGAACATGGCTTCGCTGATGAAGCTCTTACCGTTGTTCACACACACTCGAGCGAGAACAGAGTCCTTCCCATCATTTAACTGGACAGGGATGAACAACTGCTCTCCAATTTGCTGAATATCAGCCAGGCTCTGAGCTGATTTCACATCTTTCTGGACTATAGGAGTGGGAGTTTCTGATTGTGGATTAGTATAGAATTTCAGAGTGTTTCCTTCCAGCGTGGAATACCACTTTAGGCTGGAAGGAAGGTTGATTTTCAGAAATAGAGAGGACCCCCCATCACCAGTCTGTTGTCCTACTGCTATTACTGTCACGTCTGGAATTTGGTTGTTCTGGAAGTGAAATTCTACTTGGTCAGATTTTTGTTCAACCATGTGGCAGGTGCCGTTTAAACTAACTTAATTTTATTGGTCGGCTATTCTGGGTCCAGAGGACCTTGTTTACGCAATCTATTAAGGGTGACAACCTCCTCAGGAGGTCATTAGCCAGTAAACAAGGGGTGCCCTCTGGAGTCACTACTATGACCGGGTGTTTCACCTTGTGTCGCCCGATCTTAATGTCCAAGTCTGCAGTCCCCTCAACGGGAATTTCCTTCCCGTCAAAGTTCTGCAGTTGTCCAGGAAGAGAGGTGAGAGGAATTTGGTAATTCCCTCCCCTTCCTGCATTCAGTTCGTCAAAGGCCCTTCTGGACAGAAGGGTAGATTGAGATCAAGTGTCCACCAGTGCCAAAATTGTACCCTGCCCCTGTACTTGTACCGGGGCATAGTATCTTCCCTCCTTCTCCTCAAGGGGGCACAGATAATGCACATTTTTGGACAACTGGTGGGCTAACTTTCTGGTTTTGGACATCGCTAGCGAAGAGATTTGGGCAGAATTCTGTGGAGAGCCTTGGGAATCTGAAAGAAAAAATTGGCAACTGGAGATCAGAGCCATTGTGGGTTCCCCTGGCTCATGTTCCGGGCCGCCCCCCCCTTTTTGGAGGCAGTCACCAGGATGGGTTTGAACCAGGGGATTTTCTTGCTGTTGGTTCTGGGATGAGATGGTGGGCGGCGGTAGCTCAGTCTCCACATCTCCCCAGTCTGGATTTGCATCCCTAGGGACCCATTTTTCTTTGGGAGGAGTTCCCCCCTCTCTGAAGGAGAAGATCCTTTTCCCAGGATCCTCTGAGGATCCCTCTCCCTCAAATTGGAAGATCTGTACCTCCTCCTCAAACTGAGTCTGTTTGGGTCTTTTGTTTCTCCTACCCCCCCTCTGCTCCTTAGGAGGCAGACTTTCAGGGGCAAGAGATTTTGTTTCCGGTTCCTGGGTTTCCAGGGGCTGTTTACAAGTGAGGAAGGAAGCTTCCTCCAAGGCTTTACACCCCCCTTCCCTTTGTGCCTCCTCCCTGGGAACCGGTGAGTTATCGGGGTGCTGCCCCGTCATTGTTCTGGAGCACCACGTCCAGAGTTGGGTGCGTTCTGCGCCGGCATGCCGATCTGAGGGTTCTGCTGAGCCCTCAGTATGTGACCCAGATCCCGCGCCATGTTTTGAACCTGGCGCTCTAACTGGGAAACCCGCTCAGGCTGATACGGGGCCCTGTTTTCTCCCCTGGGCTGATCCCGGGAAGGGTAGCTATCCCTTCTTTGGTAGTACCCCTGGTTGGGAAGATTTGGATACCCCTCCACCCTTGGCCTCCCCTCTCCCGGATTCGGTTGTCTGGGCTCAGGGAATTGGGGAAAGAAGGGTGGAGGATTTTGGGGCTGGAAGTTGGGTGGATACCTGGGGAAGAAGTTCTGCCCAGGGTTTGGTGAGTTTCTGCCATCCTGTGAGAAGTTGGGAGGGAAGTTCTCTGGGTTAGGTGCTTGGCTGGATCCCCCCCCTTGGGCTGGAGGAGTCCACACATAACCCAGGATGGGTCTGTTTCCCTTGTAACGGGGGCTTACATAATCAGGAGAGCGAGGGACCCCATTTTTGTGGCTGCCTCCCTGGCTCCCTGTCTGTGACTGGCCGAAGGACCTTCTGGGCCTAGCATTATTAGGTGCAGGTAGGTTTTTAGGCCCCCCCATCTCCAAATCCAAAACGGGGGCAACCTTTACCTCTGCCACCTTGGCAGCAGCAGGGGTGCTGTTGGTTGTGGTGTTTTTGGGCTGGTTTTTGTTTTCCACCGGTTTCTGCACCTCATAGATGCGGGTGGCTTGTTCAATGACCCATTCTAAAGATCTTTTCTCATGAAAATCTCTCACGAGCTGGGTCATTATGTATTTGGGCAAGGCATGGAAAAAAGTATTAACAAATTCTCTGCTGTCTGTGCGCACCCTTCTGGTGGTCTGCGCAAAGGCACGTTTCAGTTCCTGCACAAACTCTTGTGGGGCCTGATCCTCCCCACATTGTAAATTGTAGGCTGCCTTGCGAGCCTCTTGAGGATTTCTATGAGTAGAAAAATGTTTCAAGATGGCCGCCTTATAGGTGGACCATCTTAAATGATTTTGGTCCTCCAGCCCCGCAAAGAAACTGGAGTATTCCGGGGAGAAGGTCCACTTTACATATCGAATACAGCTTTGGCTGTCCTTCAAATGGAAAGTCTCCATCATTTGCTCAAACAACTCTAAGTGCTCCCAAACAGAATACTTGGCGTTCTTATGATAAGGCGTGATGACGCTCCTGATTGCCTTAATCTGCTTTAAGGGGTCCTTAAGCAAGGTCCTTTTTGTCTTATTGGCCCTTTTGGTCTGGGTAACCCTGGTCCATTCATCTTCTGACTCAGAGGCACTGCTCCCAGAGGTTCCCGTCTGTTCTTCCAGGTTTTCCCGGATTCTGCGAGCCTGGGAATGGCTGGCAGAATGTGGGGACCTGGTCTCCTGTGTCCTGTACCGCTCAGAGGAGTCTTCAGATCCCTCCTTGCTGCCAGGATTTGATGGGTACCCCCCCAGTGACCTAACTGGGCAGAGGTTTTCAGGATGCCCTTAATGGGCCTACTCTCCTGGGGTTCCCCATTAAATTGCACTCTGCTTGGGTGCCCATACCCGGATGCCCGCCCCTCCATTCCTGGGTGGTACTGGCCTATGAGCCCCATGCTTCTGGCTGGATAGTAATCTGCCATCCCTGTGGCCCTGTGCTCATGTGCGCCAGGGGACATGGGGGTGGCAGAGTCCAGGGACTGAGAGAGATAAAGGCCTCTGGTACTAGGGCTCCTGGGGTTATGCTCAGGAGTTTCTCTTTCCCAGCGAACCTCATCTCTATCCGCCCCTGCTCCCTATTGCAATGCAAGAGCCTGCGCCTTCAGTTCCTCAGTTAAGGCCTTACTAGACTCTATCAGTCTCTCCTGCATCGCTACCTGTTGTTGGAGTCTATCATTGTGCTGGCAGAGAGCCTCATTCTCTCTCTGTGCCTCCTGATTGGTCCTGGAGCACTGGGCCAGTTTTTGCTGCAGGAGGGTTACCTCCTGAGCTGTGTCCCTATTGGCCTGCTCCTTTCTTGCCAGAGCATCCTCCACCTTCCTGGTGTGCTCTAACAAGTTCTGGTGTTCTTTTTGGAGGTCACCTAGTCCCTGGAGGGCCAGGTGATTTTCTTCCATTTTCCTTTTTAAGTGGCAGACTTCCTGGCCTAAGGTATCCCTTTCCTGACTAAGAGCCTGCATCTGTGCCGCCAGGTCGTCCCTTTGCCTTTGGAAGGCACCAGTTTTCTGGCGCTCCTGTTCAAACTCTGCCTGGGTATCCAGGTCTTTCAAAATCAGTTTATTGCTCTCTGCCTTCTCCCTATCTAGGTGGCTTTGCAGGGTGACTACCTGCTCAGCACATGCCCTATTGAAGTCTAACTGTTGCTCCAGCATTTTCTGGCTCTGCAGTAGGGAGTACAAACCTTCTTGGTACTCCTTCTGCAAGGCCAGAAATCTGGTATCCTGGTCCGCCTTTTCCTGTTGCAGCACATCCATATCCTCCTTTATTTTAGTGATGTACCGTCTACTGTCATTTTCTGACTCCTGGCTCCTGAGCAGCCTCTGCTCAGAAGAGTCCAGATCAGATTGGGCCTTCTGTAATGCCAGCAGTTGCCTACTCGCCAGATCTTGGCCTTCAGCACATTTGTCCTGCATGGCTCCCATATGTAAATATAAATATGCCGCTACCCTGGCAATCTTGTGGTGCTCATCCTTGGCCTTCGGGGCCAAATATAGTTCACTCAGGGCCACATGTAGGGCACCCTGATCTCCCCATGTAGCTGACCCTGTTTCAGTGACCTGTTTCGCGAATGCCTGCAACCAAACCGTTTGGTCCTGATGAGTCCACTCACCTCTCACAAATAACTTATGTAAGAAGTGCTCTCTGGCTATTTTCATATCTACCAAGGTCGTCATTCTAGAGATTGGTCTCTGTCCTGATTTACAGAAGTTTGTATTTTATTTTTGCAAAACAGACCTTTTCCTTAGAGTGTTCCTTTGAGGAGTGCTTTACAGCGTAACACAGCGTGTGATCCGACCGGATATGTGTATCTGGTCAGCTGGCACGCTGTATTAATCTGCACAAGTGATAGATCTAATCCAAACGTCCGGCACGAGCCCCCAATTTGTAAGAGGATTCAATTCAACACTACAGCTAAGTCAATGCCTAGTCTGGGATACTGAATGGAAACCCTTATTGATATATCTTTATGTCCAGTTCATGCGTTCTGGATGACTACCCCTATATAACACCCCTCTCTTGGAATCCCCATGACCCCACTGAGCCAAGAAGTAGTTCTGTTTTGCAAGTTAAAAGGTTTATTTGAGAATTTAAGCAATATATATATATATATCACACTTTATGATAAATTAATAATTGAATATCACACTTAATCTGAGCAGTAATCAATAATGGATAGTCTGGCACTAGCACACTTGTGAATAGGAACAGAAGAATAAGGTGGTAGAGAATGCTTTATATAAGTTCAGATGGATGTAATGTTGAATGAAAATGCAATACAGAAAATACCCAATATGATTTCAACAAAACAATGTAATCACTTTTCTCTGGCAATCCCCTCCCCCCTTTATGCAATGCAAGGAAATGGAAGGAAAGCACACAGTTCTCAGAAATGCAATCAACTGTAATTCAGTTCACCCCAGCAAGCTTAGACTACAGAAGTTTGAAACACAGGCCCAAAATGCTTTTATATGTGATAGCGATATATTGGAAAATGTGCTAAAATGATTCTAATTCCCTCTGGAGGTTCAGGTTGAGGATTATTTGGTTTAAATTAGTTCAGGCTTACTTTAGCAATGTTCTAGGAATGATTGGCAGGTTAAACGAATTTTTGGCAAATGAAAGCAAGGAAGCTGCTGTTTTCACACGTGGCGAAATTTGCAAATCGCGGCAAATTCGCGAGTGCGTTTTTCGCAATTGCGGCAAAAGTATACGGAGTAGGAATGCGTTTATAGGTTCGTTGAAAAGCCAAGATTCCCAGCTTTCAGAGGAAAGTTACTGCAAGTCTCTAAGACAAACGGTCACGGAGATATGAGCGATATGGTAAAGGTCGTTTTTCAGATTTGAAATTTTAAAAGTTCAAAGTGACAAGTTACAGCTAGCAACTAGAAATGACAGGTGACAGCTTTGCAAATGACAGGCGACAGTTAGGAGACAGTTCTGGTTAGATTAAAATAGATTGAATTATATTATTTTAACTAAGAGATTGGTTCTGCACAGTTCTGCTAGGTACTCACAATATATTTAGAAATAGAATGGGCCTCGCCACGGATCTGGTCAGGTTTTCTTCACTCGCCACGGACGGTCTCTGCGCACAGCGGTCTGGGTCAGCTCTCTGGTTCTGCGAACAGCGGTCTGGGTCAGCTCTGCTCTGCCTCTGGTTCTGGATACTGCTCTGCTTTCTCTGGGTACAGCACTGCTTCTGGATCTTTCTGCACAGCTTTCTCTGGATACAGCACTGCTTCTGGATCTTTCTGCACAGCTTTCTCTGGACCCAGCGCTGATCTGCACGGCTCCTGGATGCTGCTATCGCTGTTAGGTTTGCTGGATGCTGTGGCCCGCTGAGAAGAGTTCTCAGTTTGTGGGTTTAGGCCCTTGCTTTGAGTTCTGAATCAAGTTCTTTGGAGTTTTAAAGTCTAAGTGTTGAATCTGGTATCTTCTGGATGTTGTGTGGTCCGGCAGAGCGCGTTGCAGCAAATGGAATTGAATGTCCCTATCTGTCCTGACTGTCTGCTTTTATGTGTTTTGAAAGTGGGTGTGTGTGCAGCATCACTAGCCAGCCCCTCTCTCAACTGCCCATTGGCCCAATTCTCCCCTCTCCCATGATTGGGGAAGGAACTGTGAGTCAGAGTGATGCTGTAGGTTTTATGGGTCAGAGGATCCTCCCCTGGTCAGTTTGCCCACAAAATCTATATTTGATCAAAATGCACACTTCATAGATACACAGTGGTTTGAAATTACGTGCACCCATCATGCATTTACTGATGGTAGCCCCTGTTCAAACTCTGCTCTTCCTGGGGGCTTGCTTTCAGAAATGACAATATTTTGTGCTTTTTAGTGGTTTTGCAACATCAGATTTTTCTCCAGATTTGTACACATGTACACGGCCTGTCCATACATACTCCAGTAAATTAACATGTCTCTAGCTTAAACACAGAGTCTGTAGTATACATAAATAGCAGGGTTTTGCCCCAGAACATCACACAAATTGGAGTTTGGGCTTGAATTGAAGGTACATTTTTTAAATTAAGGCTCTCGAAGTTATACATTTCTGTCATTTGATTACAAAGAGTTATCAGTGTTTCTGTAAAATATATATTTTGCTTTCAATTCAGTTCTCAGAGTGTTGGAGTCCGCCTCCAAGACTTGGTTGGGTCAGTCACATGTGTCTTCTGGCAGGCAGGCCTTTGTTGACAGGAAACAGTCAAAATCAACATATCCTATTCAATTGCAAGAGCCTATTGTGTGGTCTCCAGGAGGCTCCCAGCCAGTCTGCCTTCTATCAATCAAGAGGTCATGTGAGATTCTAACTCCTGGCGTGAATCTCTGGAGGTGAGAGGGTTTCACAGGCTTCAGGCCTCTGGGAACAGCAGGTGGCTAATTTTTTAATTAAAATGCACCTTTGAAGTCAGCTGAGTCAAATCCCTTTGTCAGCAACTGCACTCAGTTCTCCTGTCAGCGTTTAGACCGCTAGCGCCGCCTTGAGGATTTTGTTGGTACTGCATGCAATTTCGGGATCTTTCTTGGATTAATGCATTCCAAACAGGAATGGTTCTTACATGGTAGTAAATAATCCTTGCTTAACATTGTTTTGATGGGGCTCCTTACAGTAAGATGGTTATGTGGAACCCCACAAAAGGGTTGAATCTTTAAAGTGGTCCAATGAGCCACGATTTCAGCAACTTTTTGGCATCAGTAACAGTGGATTTTGTTAACAAAGATCTTTCTTTACACTGGTGGGTGGCAAGTTAGGTAACCATTTTGGTGTGCGCACAAACTGCGTGGTTCTCCTGGATTCTGGCGCACTTGTGGGCTTTTTGGCCATCTTGGATTTTCTAAGCCCACAGCACCAAATGTTGCAGCATGATAGCTCAAACGTGGGTCAGGACACCCAACAGATCCCCCCACATGACTGCCCTTTGAATTTGAGTCGATGGGGAGTCGGGTGCACAAGGGTTTTGACCCACGCACTGGTCTGTCCGCATAATTTTCTTCCAATTCTGCAAATGCCACAGTTCAGCATCTTTTCCTCCATCCGGTACTGATCGATCGGTTCTCCTCGCCGGTCCTGATGGGAATATTGGGCGGTACCCTGGGCCCCCCGCGTCTCTGCTCCCGGTCTCCGGATCGTCCTCCTTGGCCAGTCTCGAGGTTTTCTTTCTCCTAGGATGACAAAGGAAGAGCGGCAATACCTATTCATAGACATTTTTCCCCCACCATTGATATAGTGGGGTGGCATATATATTTTAGAACTCAGCAGATATGAACATGCACATTTTTTTTAAATTAAGAGACAGGAACACATAAACTTGAGAAACACAGAATTTGATAGGCTATAGGTAGGATCTTTTAGGGTTGGAATTGAATTACTCTGATACAGTACCCTCTAGGATTCCAGAGGATTCCTCCAGTTGTTGCAGTGTGCCTGGGATGGCAACACTTCAACTGGTTAATGTGAACCCACTTGTCTTCCCCCTCTGCCAAACCGCCTTTGGGGATGCGGATCTTGTAGGCCACAGGGGAGATTTTGTCTATAACCTCAAAGGGTCCCTTCCATGTAGGCAAAAATTTTCGCTGTTTGGCCTGGTTCCTTTGGAAATTGTATAGATAGACCCGGTCCCCCACCTGATATTCCTTCCTGTAAGTCTTCAGGTCATAGTGGGTCTTCATGCTAACAGCTGATCTTTCTAGATTCCGCTGAGCATAGGCAAAAGCATGTTGAAGGTGTTTCCTTAAATTCTCCACATACTCATGAGTTGTGGAGGCCTTTATCAGTGTCTGCTCTTGGGTCCTGTAGAGCAAATGCTGAGGAAGCACCATCTTGCGCCCAGTCATCAACTCAAATGGTGACATTTTGGTTGCAGATGAAGGGGTAGATCTGATGGCCATTAGGACCAGAGGTAATCGGATATCCCAACTTGGCCCAGAATCTGCCACAAACTTCTTTAATATGCTCACAATGGTTCGGTTATATCTCTCTACTGCCCCAGAAGAAGCTGGCCGGTAAGCAATATGCAACTTCCTTTTGACCCCCAGTATCTCCCACATCTTTGTCATTACTTCACTGGTGAAGTGGCTACCCCTGTCTGACTCAATCCTTTGAGGTAGACCGAAACGGGAAAAGATGTGGTTAATCATCAGGGCAGCTGCAGTTTCTGCCTTGCAATTTGGGGCTGGGAGACATTCCACCCACTTGGTAAACAAGCATGTCACAGTCAACATGTACTTATTCCCCCTAGCAGAGCGAATCACGGGGCCTACAAAGTCGATTTGTAAATCTGACCATGGCAGTGTCATCCCCCTCTTTTGGAGAGGCGTACGGTGCGTGAGGGATGATGGCTGAAATTGTGCACACACAAGACACCCCTTCAAGTATTGGTCGAGGTCCTGCCCCATGTGTGGCCAGTATGCAACCTCTCTTAAGATTTCCAATGTTGTGTGAAACCCCCTATGACCGGCGGTGGCCGCATCATGGGCGTGACTTAACATCAGTCTTCGGAATGAGGTAGGAACCACCCACTGATCGTGGCCAGCTTTGGATTTCCTTACCAGCAAACCGCCTTGGATCCGGAACATTTTTGGACATTTCATCAACACCCTTAGGTCCTCTTTCCCAATGTAATCGGTATCCGTCAGGGGAAAGTTCTCAGGGTCCTCAAGGCGCTGGTAAAATTTACCAATTATTGGATCCCCCTTCTGAGCGGTAATCAAATCAGCATCAGGGGTCTCCTTACTCCATTGTGCAATTGAAAGGTCATTGTGAGCATTTGTCTGGGACCTAGTGATAGCAGTGACCTGGATTTCCCCCAACAGGGACTCAATCTCAATTAGATCCCCTTGGATGGCCCCGGTTTTGGCCAGCTGATCAGCTAAGTCATTTCCAGTTTTGTCTGGTCCCTCTACTTTGGAATGACCCTTGATCTTCTTCCAATAGATGGTCATTCCTTTCGAGGTGACCAGATCATCAATGTTTTGGATCAACTTCCCATGTTTCAAGGGTTTGTTGTTAGCACATAACATGCCTCTGGTTTTCCAATTAACCAGGTGCTCCACGAACCCGTTCCGTACATAATCCGAATCTGTGATTATGACCAGTTCGTGGAGTTGATGCTGGACAGCAGTGAGGATGGCCTGATGCACAGCCATCAATTCTGCCACCTGACTACTTCGGGGACAAATTTTGTATCCAGCGGAGGGTTCTGGGAACTCCTTCACCCATGCATTCCCTACGCCGGCCACCAGTTCTTTCTCCCCGTTGTTGTCAACATGGTAAGAGCATCCATCCACATAGACAGTGGGCATTCCCTCACACTTGTCCTCTTCAAAGACTTTGTGGGGGGAATTAAGGTATGCCTCCATGTTGTCCTTTATTTTTAGACTTTCGTCCTCGAGACAGTTTTCTCTGGCACAATCATGCAAGTCAGCCAGACCTTGCGTGAGGGGACTCTTCTTGTTTTGGCCATATCTGACCTCCACAGGAAAGCCTTGCATTGACAGAATCCAGGCAGTAATTTGGGAATTACTCACATTTCCGGCCCGGATTCTATCACTTTGGAGATATTGCAGAGGCTGGTGTGGAGTCTCCACTATGATGTGTTCCCCCTGGATAAACGGGCGGTAATTCTTCAATGCCCACACCGTTGCCAGGAGTGCCTTCTCACAATCGTTGAATTTTTCCTCCACAGAGGATAAAGTTTTGCTCGCATAGGAGATTACTTTATTGACCTTGTCATGCTTTTGGTATAATACTGCTGTCAAGCACGTATTAGAGAACCCCGTCTCCAGGAAGAACTCCTTGTTTCTGACAGGGTAAGCTAGGCAAGGCGCTTGTGAGAGGCTTCTTTTGAGTTGTTTTACTGCCTCGGCTTGTTCTGGACCCCATTCCCACTTGACCCCCCCCTTCAGTAGATGAATCAGGGGTCTGGTGATCTCTGCGTTGCCCTCAATGAACTTTCTGCTGTAATTAGTCAGTCCAAGGAGGCTCCTTAGTTCCTGCAGAGTTGTGGGGTTTTTCAGTTTCTGAAGTGCTTCCACTTTCTTTTCCTGGGGACAGAGGCCCTCAGCAGTAATCTCATGCCCCAAGAAATTAACACGGGTTCTACACCACTGCGCTTTCTGAAAGGAAAGTTTTGCTCCGGCGGCCCTCAACTGGGTCAGAACATAACGGATCTCCGCTATGTGTTCCTCCACAGATGAACTTTTGATGAGGACATCATCTACATAAGCCAGGTTACCCCTCGCACCCAGGTCGGGCATGGCCTTATGTAGGAAAATGTTGAATTCATTGCCGGAGTTGAGGTATCCGAAGGGAGTCCGGGTCCATGTATACTGCTGGCCCCCAAAGGTAAAAGCTAGTTTGTATTGGTCCTCCCTGCTGACAGGCACGGTCCAGTATCCATTGGTCAGGTCTATTGCAGTGAATACCTGTGACCCCTGAATCTGGGCCAGCCCTTGGTCAATGTAGGGAAGAGGCCATCGGGAAGTATGGACCCGTTTGTTAAGCTCCCTGAGGTCGGCGCAGAGTCTCCACTGGCCGTTTGGCTTCAATATTCCCAGCACCGGATTATTGAAGGTGCTGTGGACTGGACGGATTATTCCCCGGGACTCAAGGTTCTTAATTATTTCAGTAAGGGACTCCATTGATGCGAGAGGCAAACGATATTGCTTCACTAACACTGGAGTCATGCCAGGGTCAGTGGGGATTGTTGTTGTGTGGATGTCGGTGCGGCCACAGTCATATGAGTCTACCGCAAAGAGATCTTGGAAATCCAAGAAAACTTGTTTCAACTTTTGCTTTTGTTCCAGAGTCACACAGGCATCAGCTAGGTTGACTCTCTCTTCCACCATCTGCCTGAAGCCTGGAAAGACTTCTGGTTTGGCTATCTCAGCGGCCTCCTCCAGCTGGGTGGAGAAGTCCCTGGTCAGAGTGCTGATTTGGACTGGAGGCTTCAGGTGGGAAAGGCAGCCCTCATGGACCTGGAAAATCACCTCATCCCTCCTGAAGTCACAAGTCACATCTTCCTTACCATAAGGGCAAGAAGTGTACACCAGGAAGTTCCCCCCATGCCGGGTAAAAATCCTGTCTGGTGTTGTATTGTCATCACTGTCACTGTCAAAGCAGTCCTTGGGGATTGGCCCTAACAGTTCATTACCTAAATCGATGGAAAAATGTCGGTCATCAACCGCCATTCCAATGATGGTGCCTGCGGCTAGAGTAATACTCTTTAAGTCGCTGTTATCCACCTCTATTAGAATGGTGTCATGTTCTATGTTGACTAATGGAGTTGGGTTTACCCCCAACCCTTGCTGTTGGAGAGAAGAGTTTAGATGTATGTAAGCATCAGGGTTTTGCAAATATTGTCCTCTTTTAACTTTCACTTCCAGGGAGAATTGTCGGGTCCTTTCTGGGATGGTGACTTCCTCTTTGATCTGAATTTCAACTGCATAAGGTAGTAATTGAGCTGACCTAAATGCTTTTTCTGGATCATCAAAGCCCATGGGATTATCCGCTAATCGGGACCAAGCTTTGAAGTTTATTAGGTCCAAACTAATGGCAAAGCGATTGAGAATGTCACTGCCTAAGTAAAAGGCGGCAGGGACGTCTCGCACGACCCAACAATTGTGGACTATGCTCTTGTTGCCAATGGAGATTTTGAGCATACACCTGTCTGGCAGGAGATGTTTGGAATTAGGTGCTTCCAGGTCCATTCCCCATTTGTCTATCAGTTTGAAGGTGGGAATGGCTGGATCTTTTGGGAGTTGGCGGAACATGGCTTCGCTGATGAAGCTCTTACCGTTGTTCACACACACTCGAGCGAGAACAGAGTCCTTCCCATCATTTAACTGGACAGGGATGAACAACTGCTCTCCAATTTGCTGAATATCAGCCAGGCTCTGAGCTGATTTCACATCTTTCTGGACTATAGGAGTGGGAGTTTCTGATTGTGGATTAGTATAGAATTTCAGAGAGTTTCCTTCCAGCGTGGAATACCACTTTAGGCTGGAAGGAAGGTTGATTTTCATAAATAGAGAGGACCCCCTATCACCAGTCTGTTGTCCTACTGCTATTACTGTCACGTCTGGAATTTGGTTGTTCTGGAAGTGAAATTCTACTTGGTCAGATTTTTGTTCAACCATGTGGCAGGTGCCGTTTAAACTAACATGGTTGACACTCTGTTTTAATTTTATTGGTCGGCTAGTCTGGGTCCAGAGGACCTTGTTTACGCAATCTATTAAGGGTGACAACCTCCTCAGGAGGTCATTAGCCAGTAAACAAGGGGTGCCCTCTGGAGTCACTACTATGACCGGGTGTTTCACCTTGTGTCGCCCGATCTTAATGTCCAAGTCTGCAGTCCCCTCAACGGGAATTTCCTTCCCGTCAAAGTTCTGCAGTTGTCCAGGAAGAGAGGTGAGAGGAATTTGGTAATTCCCTCCCCTTCCTGCATTCAGTTCGTCAAAGGCCCTTCTGGACAGAAGGGTAGCTTGAGATCCAGTGTCCACCAGTGCCAAAATTGTACCCTGCCCCTGTACTTGTACCGGGGCATAGTATCTTCCCTCCTTCTCCTCAAGGGGGCACAGATAATGCACATTTTTGGACAACTGGTGGGCTAACTTTCTGGTTTTGGACATCGCTAGCGAAGAGATTTGGGCAGAATTCTGTGGAGAGCCTTGGGAATCTGAAAGAAAAAATTGGCAACTGGAGATCAGAGCCATTGTGGGTTCCCCTGGCTCCTGTTCCGGGCCGCCCCCCCCCTTTTGGAGGCAGTCACCAGGATGGGTTTGAACCAGGGGACTTTCTTGCTGTTGGTTCTGGGATGAGATGGTGGGCGGATGAGAATGTGGGGACCTGGTCTCCTGTGTCCTGTACCGCTCAGAGGAGTCTTCAGATCCCTCCTTGCTGCCAGGATTTGATGGGTACCCCCCCAGTGACCTAACTGGGCAGAGGTTTTCAGGATGCCCTTAATGGGCCTACTCTCCTGGGGTTCCCCATTAAATTGCACTCTGCTTGGGTGCCCATACCCGGATGCCCGCCCCTCCATTCCAGGGTGGTACTGGCCTATGAGCCCCATGCTTCTGGCTGGATAGTAATCTGCCATCCCTGTGGCCCTGTGCTCATGTGCACCAGGGGACATGGGGGTGGCAGAGTCCAGGGACTGAGAGAGATAAAGGCCTCTGGTACTAGGGCTCCTGGGGTTATGCTCAGGAGTTTCTCTTTCCCAGCGAACCTCATCTCTATCCGCCCCTGCTCCCTGTTGCAATGCAAGAGCCTGCGCCTTCAGTTCCTCAGTTAAGGCCTTACTAGACTCTATCAGTCTCTCCTGCATCGCTACCTGTTGTTGCAGTCTATCATTGTGCTGGCAGAGAGCCTCATTCTCTCTCTGTGCCTCCTGATTGGTCGTGGAGCACTGGGCCAGTTTTTGCTGCATGAGGGTTACCTCCTGAGCTGTGTCCCTATTGGCCTGCTCCTTTCTTGCCAGAGCATCCTCCACCTTCCTGGTGTGCTCTAACAAGTTCTGGTGTTCTTTTTGGAGGTCACCTAGTCCCTGGAGGGCCAGGTGATTTTCTTCCATTTTCCTTTTTAAGTGGCAGACTTCCTGGCCTAAGGTATCCCTTTCCTGACTAAGAGCCTGCATCTGTGCCGCCAGGTCATCCCTTTGCCTTTGGAAGGCACCAGTTTTCTGGCGCTCCTGTTCAAACTCTGCCTGGGTATCCAGGTCTTTCAAAATCAGTTTATTGCTCTCTGCCTTCTCCCTATCTAGGTGGCTTTTCAGGGTGACTACCTGCTCAGCACATGCCCTATTGAAGTCTAACTGTTGCTCCAGCTTTTTCTGGCTCTGCAGTAGGGAGTACAAACCTTCTTGGTACTCCTTCTGCAAGGCCAGAAATCTGGTATCCTGGTCCGCCTTTTCCTGTTGCAGCACATCCATATCCTCCTTTATTTTAGTGATGTACCGTCTGCTGTCATTTTCTGACTCCTGGCTCCTGAGCAGCCTCTGCTCAGAAGAGTCCAGATCAGATTGGGCCTTCTGTAATGCCAGCAGTTGCCTACTCGCCAGATCTTGGCCTTCAGCACATTTGTCCTGCATGGCTCCCATATGTAAATATAAATATGCCGCTACCCTGGCAATCTTGTGGTGCTCATCCTTGGCCTTCGGGGCCAAATATAGTTCACTCAGGGCCACATGTAGGGGACCCTGATCTCCCCATATAGCTGACCCTGTTTCAGTGACCTGTTTCGCGATTGCCTGCAACCAAACCGTTTGGTCCTGATGAGTCTACTCACTTCTCACAAATAACTTATGTAAGAAGTGCTCTCTGGCTATTTTCATATCTACCAAGGTCGTCATTCTAGAGATTGGTCTCTGCCCTGACTTACAGAAGTTTGTATTTTATTTTTGCAAAACAGACCTTTTCCTTAGAGTGTTCCTTTGAGGAGTGCTTTACAGCGTAACACAGCGTGTGATCCGACCGGATATGTGTATCTGGTCAGCTGGCATGCTGTATTAATCTGCACAAGTGATAGATCTAATCCAAACGTCCGGCACGAGCCCCCAATTTGTAAGAGGATTCAATTCAACACTGCAGCTAAGTCAATGCCTAGTCTGGGATACTGAATGGAAACCCTTATTGATATATCTTTATGTCCAGTTCATGCGTTCTGGATGACTACCCCTATATAACACCCCTCTCTTGGAATCCCCCTGACCCCACTGAGCCAAGAAGTAGTTCTGTTTTGCAAGTTAAAAGGTTTATTTGAGAATTTAAACAATATATATATATATATATATATCACACTTTATGATAAATTAATAATTGGATATCACACTTAATCTGAGCAGTAATCAATAATGGATAGTCTGGCACTAGCACACTTGTGAATAGGAACAGAAGAATAAGGGGGTAGAGAATGCTTTATATAAGTTCAGATGGATGTAATGTTGAATGAAAATGCAATACAGAAAATACCCAATATGATTTCAACAAAACAATGTAATCACTTTTCTCTGGCAATCCCCTCCCCCCTTTATGCAATGCAAGGAAATGGAAGGAAAGCACACAGTTCTCAGAAATGCAATCAACTGTAATTCAGTTCACCCCAGCAAGCTTAGACTACAGAAGTTTGAAACACAGGCCCAAAATGCTTTTATATGTGATAGCGATATATTGGAAAATGTGCTAAAATGATTCTAATTCCCTCTGGAGGTTCAGGTTGAGGATTATTTGGTTTAAATTAGTTCAGGCTTACTTTAGCAATGTTCTAGGAATGATTGGCAGGTTAAACAAATTTTTGGCAAATGAAAGCAAGGAAGCTGCTGTTTTCACACGTGGAGAAATTTGCAAAACGCGGCAAATTCGCGAGTGCGTTTTTCGCGATTGCGGCAAAAGTATAGGGAGTAGGAATGCGTTTATAGGTTCGTTGAAAAGCCAAGATTCCCAGCTTTCAGAGGAAAGTTACTGCAAGTCTCTAAGACAAACGGTCACGGAGATATGAGCGATATGGTAAAGGTCGTTTTTCAGATTTGAAATTTTAAAAGTTCAAAGTGACAAGTTACAGCTAGCAACTAGAAATGACAGGTGACAGCTTTGCAAATGACAGGCGACAGTTAGGAGACAGTTCTGGTTAGATTAAAATAGATTGAATTATATTATTTTAACTAAGAGATTGGTTCTGCACAGTTCTGCTAGGTACTCACAATATATTTAGAAATAGAATGGGCCTCGCCACGGATCTGGTCAGGTTTTCTTCACTCGCCACGGACGGTCTCTGCGCACAGCGGTCTGGGTCAGCTCTCTGGTTCTGCGAACAGCGGTCTGGGTCAGCTCTGCTCTGCCTCTGGTTCTGGATACTGCTCTGCTTTCTCTGGGTACAGCACTGCTTCTGGATCTTTCTGCACAGCTTTCTCTGGATACAGCACTGCTTCTGGATCTTTCTGCACAGCTTTCTCTGGACCCAGCGCTGATCTGCACGGCTCCTGGATGCTGCTATCGCTGTTAGGTTTGCTGGATGCTGTGGCCCGCTGAGAAGAGTTCTCAGTTTGTGGGTTTAGGCCCTTGCTTTGAGTTCTGAATCAAGTTCTTTGGAGTTTTAAAGTCTAAGTGTTGAATCTGGTATCTTCTGGATGTTGTGTGGTCCGGCAGAGCGCATTGCAGCAAATGGAAATGAATGTCCCTATCTGTCCTGACTGTCTGCTTTTATGTGTTTTGAAAGTGGGTGTGTGTGCAGCATCACTAGCCAGCCCCTCTCTCAACTGCCCATTGGCCCAATTCTCCCCTCTCCCATGATTGGGGAAGGAACTGTGAGTCAGAGTGATGCTGTAGGTTTTATGGGTCAGAGGATCCTCCCCTGGTCAGTTTGCCCACAAAATCTATATTTGATCAAAATGCACACTTCATAGATACACAGTGGTTTGAAATTACGTGCACCCATCATGCATTTACTGATGGTAGCCCCTGTTCAAACTCTGCTCTTCCTGGGGGCTTGCATTCAGAAATGACAATATTTTGTGCTTTTTAGTGGTTTTGCAACATCAGATTTTTCTCCAGATTTGTACACATGTACACGGCCTGTCCATACATACTCCAGTAAATTAACATGTCTCTAGCTTAAACACAGAGTCTGTAGTATACATAAATAGCAGGGTTTTGCCCCAGAACATCACACAAATTGGAGTTTGGGCTTGAATTGAAGGTACATTTTTTAAATTAAGGCTCTCAAAGTTATACATTTCTGTCATTTGATTACAAAGAGTTATCAGTGTTTCTGTAAAATATATATTTTGCTTTCAAATCAGTTCTCAGAGTGTTGGAGTCCGCCTCCAAAACTTGGGTGGGTCAGTCACATGTGTCTTCTGGCAGGCAGGCCTTTGTTGACAGGAAACAGTCAAAATCAACATATCCTATTCAATTGCAAGAGCCTATTGTGTGGTCTCCAGGAGGCTCCCAGCCAGTCTGCCTTCTATCAATCAAGAGGTCACGTGAGATTCTAACTCCTGGCGTGAATCTCTGGAGGTGAGAGGGTTTCCCAGGCTTCAGGCCTCTGGGAACAGCAGGTGGCTAATTTTTAATTAAAATGCAGCCTTTGAAGTCAGCTGAGTCAAATCCCTTTGTCAGCAACTGCACTCAGTTCTCCTGTCAGAGTTTAGACCGCTAGCGCCGCCTTGAGGATTTTGTTGGTACTGCATGCAATTTCGGGATCTTTCTTGGATTAATGCATTCCAAACAGGAATGGTTCTTACATGGTAGTAAATAATCCTTGCTTAACATTGTTTTGATGGGGCTCCTTACAGTAAGATGGTTATGTGGAACCCCACAAAAGGGTTGAATCTTTAAAGTGGTCCAATAAGCCACTTTTTCAGCAACTTTTTGACATCAGTAACAGTGGATTTTGTTAACAAAGATCTTTCTTTACACTGGTGGGTGGCAAGTTAGGTAACCATTTTGGTGTGCGCACAAACTGCGTGGTTCTCCTGGATTCTGGCGCACTTGTGGGCTTTTTGGCCATCTTGGATTTTCTAAGCCCACAGCACCAAATGTTGCAGCATGATAGCTCAAACGTGGGTCAGGACACCCAACAGCACAGATGCAGGACGCAGGGCCAATCAGGGAAGACGCGGGGAGCGGGTTGCTTAGCAA
Source organism: Ambystoma mexicanum (assembly GCF_040938575.1). Taxonomy (NCBI): domain Eukaryota; kingdom Metazoa; phylum Chordata; class Amphibia; order Caudata; family Ambystomatidae; genus Ambystoma; species Ambystoma mexicanum. Next base: position 158,189,506 of record NC_090937.1, read on the forward strand.
CTGAGAAGTGTTGTTTTGGTGGCCATTTTGCGCTCGCCGCAGGCTCCTTGTGGCTCCGTATGAACAAAGTTATAGTTTTAGGGCAGAAACAAAAAATAATACAGGGGTTGCGTCGGATGGATGCAGATGCTTCACCTGGGTTCAGAGGAAGGAGGCAGGTAGAGGCGCAGATCTCCTGGTCATCAGACCGTGTGGTTCCTGATGTACCTCCTGGTAGCCGAACGGCAGGCTGGTGAGAGAGGGCTCCTGCATGGTCATGTCAGTTGTTCTGAGGCAGAGGTTGGAAGGTGTCTTTTGAACAGAAGCATGAACATTTTTTTGTCCGCTGGTGGAATATTTCTCAGCAACAATGAACTCATTCATTGTGCAAATGCACAATCTTTGCAAGCAGAAGGTATTTCGTTGTACACCATTGGTAATGCTGTTTTGTTTGCCAGCCTAAGGGATGCGATGAAGACTTCAGTGTGACAATGTGAGCACAAGCAAACACAAAAGCAATTGAAACATGAAAGAAAGGGTGTTTAGTAGAGGCATCTACAATACAACTTAAAACAAAATGTGCTATTTTCAGAGCTGTCCGCACAAACGACCTCCTCCACTTTGGTAGTACTCCATTAAGTTACGGCTGCACGCAGCACGAAATCCCCATCCAGGGATTTTGAGGATGGCCATGGAAACGGGACTGTGCAGGCTGAGGAATTGCCCAATACCGCTTATGGGTGTGGTATGTACGCAGAGGACTGGTCCACAAAACTAATATAGTTCAATGGAAACCTTTTCAATGTCATTGGTAGATGTGTGTGGAACATTCTAACAGCAACCGCTGCTGGTGTGTTACAAAGAAGGAACAGGAAAGGGAGGAAGGAATGTTTGTGCTTCACTGGGGTACTTACAGGGCACTGTACTGTGGCCTCCTACTCTGTTTTGGGAAGCTACAAAGAAATCGTGGTGGAACTTTGCGGTATACACTTTTGTAGGACTGCTGTGGAGAACTTGCACTCGGCAAACAGGCCTGCATTTTTGCAAAAGATACATATATGTGCAATGGCACATTGTGGTGTGTTTGTAAGTGTGTACTTTCGGAAAAACAATCTTAACATTGCAAAAAACTGCTCTTTTCCGCTGTCTGTGGGTCCAGATGGTGTTCCCGAAATAAGGGCATACGCGCAGCATAGGAGCCGTCGTATGCTGCCGTTTCCACTGTTCTCCTTTGGGACGGCTGTCCACAGGATGCATTTTGACAGGAATACGGTGTGCGCATGAGGAGAAGTGTCCCATGCACACTGCTGCCACTTGTCTACTAAATAATAGTGAGACTCATGTGTGCCAACCATTTTGGGAGATGCTGGATGTTCATAGTGCATAGCAGGTGGAATGTTCATGTGTATAGCTGCTTGTAGGAAGTGGGTGGGTGCCTCAAGAACATTAAAGTTAATTTGAATATGCAGCAGAGTGGCGCTGTTACTAGCACACACAGGAACACATACACATGCTTGTACTTGCACTACACACAAACGTCCACTCCCACACGCATTGATAGGCGCCTGAACAACATGCAGACATGCAGACCTTGCTGGTGGCGTACGGATTCCTCCATTGTGATGGTGGATAGGACGGACAGCTGCAGTGTCCATAGGACACCTATCTTTTTATTACTTGCGGTCTTATCAACAAGGACTGTGTGCCACTGAGTCAGACCCCATTTCAGGTAAAAAAAATACCACACAAACCCTCAGCAACTTTGACAATATTACCGTTTACTTGTACACAATCATACGCATTATTGGGAATGGGAAGGGGTAGCAGAAGTGGCTAATTATTGTGGCGAAATAGGGATTTGCAGAACTTGGTTGTGAGTGGAGGAAGAGCTTGATGTATTACTGTTACATCTCCCATGACATGGTTTTTGAGGGGATGGTGGCCTATGGCATGGGGGGGAAGGAGTACACATGCAGGTGTGCCACTGCGGTTTTATTTTGTTAAAAATACATCCTTGTATGAAAACTTTGCGGCGGTACATTTGTTCACCACTTTTGACACTTTCATCTCCAGGCTCTCCCTTTCCCTATGCACAGAGTTTCTTTCCTTTCCTATGCCCGTATGCTGCTGTGCAAGGATTGCCGCTTGTACTGCTTTGCTTTTCCTTTGCAATATGTTCTCTTACCAAAAAGAGAATGTGTTTGGTGTACATGCAGCAACATATATTACATAATTTACGGTTCACTGTACTGTGCGTACCAATGGGGTTACTATAGAAACTGTTTGCGTCATGAGGGAGATTTTCGTCCTGCCACTCTAAGGATTGCTGCATTACACAAAAACACATTATGGTTATGTTCTACTGCTTACTGCAGCAGCTGTGTAATTATTACATAAAGTTTACTGTCCATACTACACTGTAGTGACGTTGAGGTATTAGCACTTTCCAGTCGTTACTGTGGCACTTCGTTCTTTGTTCCCATTTACATTAGCATTGCGGTACACTGTTGAAGGCGGACATCACTTCTGTTGTTCATGCATTCCGTTATGGTGTATAGCCTATGCCTTTGTCCTGTTTGTGTCATAAGTACACAATTTGCAAACCTTCTCTTTTTTCACTTGCCATTCTTGCACATGGTGCGGTTTGTATATGTTCTTTGCGTTTGGTACCACTATGTAAGAGAGCACCTGCCTCAGCAGGTTGCATGCCAGGCAATCTCTGCAAACAGACGCACAGTCTGCAACTGCTGTCCGCATAATCATGGTGCCAGCAGTTTCACTATGTTGCACAGTTCTTCCTTACAAACTAAGGGTATCCTGCTAAAACCAATGACAAAAAACATTGTCAAAGGGACGTTATGGTTAAGTTGCGCTACTAAAAACATTTCCCCTTTATTGCAAAAGAATAGCCTAAAACAACGTTATGGTTAAAGTGCCCTACTAAAAAGCTATAAAATTCACTAACAAAAAACCTTGTTAAAGTGACTTAATGGTTAAGTTGCACTACTAAAAAAACTATGAAATTCAATGGAAAAACGTTGCTACAGGGACAGCATGGTTACAGGTAAAAACCTAAAAACCCCGCAAATTTGTAAGTTATGGTACGGTATGCAACCATAACTCGCGCTGCCACAGTGCACTGCAAGTACTAACACCCATGACATCAAAGATGACATCACAAATGTCATTGATGACATCACTGATGAAATCACATGTGCATTTAGTTGTCATGAAAAGTCTCTAGAAGGGATTGTCATTGTAATGTTGGCAGAAAACTATCAGGGATCATTGGGAGAACTATCATTACATAAATAGGTGATTAGGTAATGCATTGGTATAAACAGTGTTGGATTACACAGTTCTTTTCATTACATAACTGAAGTCATGTACAAACGTAAGCATTGTGTGTAGCAGGCATAATATAGGTGCAATATCCAAATAACTTCCCAGGTCAAATAGTGAAATTATGAATGCTTTCCTTTTAGACTTTTGTGGACTGTTAAACATGTAATAAGTACCTAAAAGTCCCTCACTTACAAATTAAATGTACTACTGCACACAAAATAAAGACTCCACAGCACATACCAATAGCAGCATATACAAAGAAAGTAAACTAAGCAAAATAGTAGCAGTATGACCAGAAAGTGGTAACCTAACTGATGATCTTCCTGAACAGAAATGATTGCTGTATTTAAGGCTTGCCTGTTTCCCATATGTATATGTACCATGTGGTGTGAGTGAAACCTAAGGAAAGCAGTGTAAGAACATGTGAGAAGGGTAAGGTGTACAAATATAGCACCTTTTCACTTTGTAGTTCTTCATTGTTAGTGAAGAAAAGCACCTAGTGTACATAGGTCAATAAACAAAAAAAGAGGGAGCCAGACCTGTGATGTCATCAGTTATGTCATCAATGACATTTGTGATGTCATCTTTGATGTCAAGGCTCTTAGTCCTTGCAGCGCAAAGTGGTAGCGCGACTTATCCATAACGTCCCTTTAACAAGGTTTTTTGTTTGTGTATATATCTAGAGTATATCTGGTGTTATATATCTAGACGTTAACCTTATTGTATGTTCTTAAAGTACTTTCCTTATGGTTTGGTCTCAGCTCAAGGTGCACATGCATGGGGTAATAAGCAGGCCACAAACACACAATTCATTTGTATACATGAAGAAGAACTTTAATATTATTAACATTTTCTGGTGATGCTGTTTCTTTCTTCCTTACTTTAGTTTCCCTGAATATTCCTCTAATTTGTATGCATTGTGGATCTTCATATGTGTTGTTTGTACTAGCACAAGTGTGTGTAGTAAGTCTTGAATTGTTAGCTATTTATTACATGTTTAACATTACTCAAATCTCTGATAAGGTAGCATTCATTATTTTACTATCTAAAATTACAAGATTAAACATATGGGACTTCTAAAGTGCATGCTGCAGCCATTGCCTATGTTTATGTATGATTAGGTTCCTGTATTAACAAAAACACTCCAATATAGGACCTAATTCACAGAAGCAATTTATAATGGCAAAACCCCATTGGAAAACGCTGTGAATCAGGGCCATAATGTTTTGTTTAGATGAGTACATTCTTTAATAGGTCATAATAGGTCTCCCGATAACCCCTGACATCTTGTTACCAACATTATAAACACAACCCCTAGTAAGGACGTTTCATTAACATCAAACGAGATGTCATCAGTGATGTCATCAATGACATCTTTGATGGCCTGGGTGTTAGTCTTAGCAGTGCACAGTGGTGGCGCGAGTTATGGTTGCTTAGCTTTCCCTAACTGTCAAATTTCTGGGGGGTTTCGGTTTTACTTGTAACCATAACGTCCCTTTTAACAATGTTTTTTCATTGAATTTCATCGGTTTTTATCAGTGCAATGAAACCATAATGTCCCTTTAACAACATTTTTTCAGTGAATTGCTGAAGTTTTTATTAGTGCAACTTAACCATAACGTCTGTTTTACAAAGTTTTTTCATTGAATTTCATGGGTGCACCAGTGCATGCTAATTTCCTACAACTTACTAATGTCATACTTACCCCAATGTAGCAACGCTTTTCTCCAGTTTAGAAAGTTTTACCTTAAAACTCTGCCATGTCCCACCTTCTAGCATCATTTTTAACACTTCTATACACTTTTTGCAACTTTTTCCACTGTTTTTGCATTCGTTGACATCCGCCAACTTCTGACTTCATCGCAGACTTTACAGACAGTGGCATGTAACCGCACGCATGCGCGTCACATGATGACATATTTGCGAACGCGTCCGCACTTCGCGATTGGGTCCGTGCTTCGCAGACAGTTCGGGACTGCACTTTCTACTGATCTGGCAACTTTGAACCTCAAAATGTACCCTTGCACAGCTCCTACAACTATTCTTACTCATTATCCACTAACCATCTACCACACAGCACATTCTTGAAGAATATTAGCAAAACTGCTATTTATGTTAAAAATTGCATCATCTGCTGCCATCCCTCCTCGCCAAGAGCAACCATCACCACTATCAGCTGCAAGACGAGCACATAAAAAAAAATGCTGCACTTCCAAAGATAAAGAAGAGGACCAAGAAAATGAGGTATAGGAAGTACTTACCTCTACCACTCAGAGACAATCATGGGTGTGGCAGTTCTTTACTTCTGTTGTGAATGTACCAAAGGCTAAAGCTACCAAAGTGAAATGCACTGAGTGCAATGTTGTTCTTGGTCACTGTCTACCTGGACAATACTCCTATGCGACCAAATCCATGCGCCGCCACACTAAATCCAACCACTGCAATGTTCTCAGAAAGGCTGTTCCTTTCTTAGAAAGCAGTATCCTGTCTTCCTCCACCTCATCTTTGTCAACTAGTACTATAACCACAGAGCAATAAAAGAGGCTGTTGATCCATATTTTTCGAAGATAACAGTCCTCTATATATACTGCAACACACCACTCTTCAGGGGGGAGCAATTTCGAAGTGCTTTTGAAGCTGTAATCAAAGAGCATGAAAAACACTGCCCCCTACCTTAGATGTAATGCAAATGCTACATCTTCCCCTGTCCATCTGCGCCTCCATATTAGTGCCTGGTGCCTATTCCCTCATTTCCCACCCCATCTTACATTGTGACCTTTCGTGGGAAAAAAACAAAAGAAAAAAATAAAATAAATAAAATATTCCGGTAGGAACCACCTCTCACAGTTAAAAAATAAAACTAACAATGTAATCTTATAGAATTCATCTACTTTGCATGTTCAATAAAGTATATGAGCTCAATACCTCAATACGATTCTATTGGCCAAACTTCAAAGCGCCATGCGGCACTGATTACCTTCACCGGCCCCGAACGCTAACATCATTATATGCTCAAAATGAGCTCCACCTACTTCAATAACATTAGTAGGCAGCGTAGCCAAATGTACACGGTCATCACCAACATCATAAAGTTGTGTTACACAGAACAAAGAAGTTAAACACAAACATCCACATCAAACGCAAAATCTTGGTAGTTTTTTACAGAAATCATAGAAACATTTTATTTTGAATAAAACAGCAGTAGTGGGAAGCGTAAAAAATACTTTTCATTTTGACACAACAATGAAAACATTCACTTAAGTACACAGAAAGTTTGTTAACTTTTTCAAACCCAGTTCATAGTTACCAAACGTTTCAGCATTTACATTTTCACTGAAACTCACAACTGTAATCTTCTACTGCCAAATCCACTCATCGATCCATCAATACAAGTCTTTTCATTCTCCAACAAAAATTATTTTCCATAAGCGACGAATAATCTGTGCACATGCCGCTCAATTACGCAGGACAAATTACTGCTTTCCAATTGAAATAATTCAATAATTTCACATCTGCATTTTTCTAGCACCTACATGCGACCATGTTGCTTCTTGTTACTGCAATGGTAAAAGGACAAATTGTTGTCTGGCGATCATCCTACACAATCTTCCTGACACATCCGTTGTTGATAACTATTGTCCAAACACTGTTGAAAAAACTTTCGGCCGGTAGACTGCAATCATGACACGCACACAGCGGGAGTATATAACTATGTAAAATAGAGGACAAAAAAAATATTTCAGTAAAGACTTTACATACAATTCAATATACAAATACATTAATATTTTGTCTATAAATTAAAGTTTCTCGTATCATGCACTACATCTACTCTTTGCAGCAAATTCAACATTCATGCATCGCAGCATTGATCACATGACAGACAGTTCACTTTCCACACTTCAATAGCTTTCACGTAAATGTTGCTTACATTGCATTTTGCGAATCCACATTTCCAATGTTGTACATGATGAACCGCTTCACAACACAGTTTTCTTAAATACAACTTTACTTTCCAATGTCTGCTTTTAATACAGTGTGCCTCATTATGAGTATGGAGGTAGCCATGCCGCTTTAAGCGGCATGGCTACCCCCATACTGGGTACCGGGTTCCAGAAATAGGGAATTACCGGGCCATTCTGACCTTGGCGGGACCGGTAATTCCCTTTCCTTGAACCCTGACCCGTTATATCCCTATTCCCATTTGAGCCCACATAGGGCTTAATGGGAATGGGGAGGATGCTAACAACGGGCCCGTTAATGACGGGCCCGTTATTAGCATCCTGGTCTGCTAGCGGGTCCCGCTACGGACACCTGGTTTTACCAGACGTCCTCAGCGGGACCCACTGCAGACCTCATATTGTGGCGGCCCGGAATGTACGTGCCGGTCCCTTACCGGCACCGTACATTCCGTGGCCGCCACACTTGTAATGAGGCCCAGTGACTCTTATCATTTCGTTGCGGATTGTCGACACATTTACTCCCACAAATACTTAGTCCACTGTTTTGAAGGCCACATAACAATGCCACCCTTCATGTACTGTTCACAGTGTGCTCAATGCAGTTTCATTTCTCGAAACACATGCCACACAGCCCGGTAAATAATACAATGCTCTTCACTTTCATCCTTAAATCAACCACCAAAGCCGCCTTCACAGTACCATTGCTCTGCACACATTCAGCTTCTAGATAAACGTTAGAGGAGGACTATAACAACAACCAGCACCACGAAATTAGGGCACCATATATAGCTAAAAGATGCGGGAACATAAGCAGGTACTTCGGGGACCCATAAGGCGAGTACAGCGGCGCTGAAGCTGTACAATATTAGTACAGCACAATAAGTACACAACACTGACAGTGGTTGTTATCCCCCCTTTTCCCGCCTAAGTTATTGTTTTCTTCTATTCCCCTCCCCTTTCCTTTAGCCACAATACAAAAACGTGACCACCTGGGGAACCAAAGGCCAAGCACCGATCTCACACCATGGTGCCAAAAGGGCCCAGGTATCACGTTGCAGAACAAGAAAGGAAGAGAAGCAAGTGTGGAATAGGAGGACGGACGTGGGTAACACATGCATATGCAAAGTTTCAGCGCAGGCCAGACGGCATGGACAGCAACGCCATGACCAAACTAATGGCCTAAGGTCACAAAAAGCAAATAAAATGAGCTCTGCCAGCAAGTGTCTCCAATTCGCACATCACTCTGAACGGAGCGCAAAGGAGCCGTTGTGCAACCGCAGAACAGTTCTACTTTTTCACCCAACCCACCCACCCGGAAAAATAAGAATAAAAACATTGAAACATGGACACAAAAAAGAATGACATTACAACGAACGTTGTCACACAGTTGTGGAGAAAAAAAGCGGCACAGGCCAAGGGTTACACCCACTGCCCTCGTGCAGTGGGTATAACCCTTACACAAGGACTTTTTCATGTGTTTAATGCAAAATGTTATCAATTAAATTTTACTATGATATATGTAATTCTGCATTAAAATCCACAGCCTTTTATTGCCAACACTACCTACAATGTGTCAGTAGTCGTTGGACAAACAACCCAGCAAGGTTGGTAATAGGGTGTCATACCCAAATCTACCTCCTTGGGGGGTGTAGATCACTATGCCCTCCTGCTCTTCTATCTCAGGGCCTTCGTACACTGTGTTACTCCTAAGTTACTCCTATGGACACACTAACATAAGACACAAAGAAAACACATGAATCGATTCAACAATATAAACACTTTTTTTTCATGCACAGCAATGCATGATGCAAACACTACTATAATGCAAATCTCGAATTTGCACCTTTTCTGCTTTTGGTGCAAATCTACAATGCAATGCAATAACTATAAACCTTAAAAGCTTCTAATGCAAGCAATCTAATAGCAACTCCAATCCACACCATTCCTCTCCAATCCACACCATACTTCACACTCTCTCTCTAAGGCAATCCCTGTCTGATTACCGCATCTACATTGTTAGCCAAAGCTCTGCGTGAGTGCCTGTCCTAATTCCCCATGCACGTGTTTCATTCAGATCGATACTCCCCTCTTGCTCTGTCTCTCCTCTCCAGCTAACTCTGCAACCAGCCAGTCAGTCAGGGCCTCTCCTTGGCCTCTCTCTGCCAGATCGATCTCATCAGCACTCATCAGAATGTTTCCCCTTCTGCATATCAGCCAAAGCCATCCGATTCTGCTGCACCCAAAACGCTTTCCGAAGTACATCCAATCTCTCTCAAACGCCTCTCCAAGTGTCATGCCTGCACCATGGGCGCCTACATTGGCAATCAAAATGGACAAATTGGTATTCATTTATCTGTGGAAAACTCTTGGATCAACTGATATTCACTTCTTGGACTTTATTTCCCATTTGCAAAACTACACTCACCACAATGCACTTGACTACAACCATCTATTCCTGGCCCTTCCTATTTGTCATCTTTGGAACTACAATCCCCAGAAGCCTTAGGGATTTGCTCTGCTTCCACCAGCTCAGGAACAGAGAGGGAGGTGGCCGATTGTCTGCAGGTGTGCTTACCCAGGTGCTACCAATTAGCCTGCCTCTGTGCTGGGCTGGACAGTATAAAAGCTGCTGCCTGCAGGGGCTCAGTCTCTTGCATTAAGAGTCCTTCCAGCATCTTTTTGCTTCGAGCTGCATATCTTTGTATGCGGTTCCTCTGCATTGCAGCCGATCACGCTCCGCTGCTACTTTCCATCTTTGCCTTCCAGGCTCCAGCCAAGCAGCCGAGCAAGCTCCGCTGCTACCTTCCGCCATTGCCTTCCAAGCTTCAGCCAAGCAGCCGATCACTCTCCGCTGCTACCTTCCGCCCTTGCCTTCCAGGCTCCTGCTTTGCAGCCGATCACGCTCCGCTGCTACCTTCCGCCATTTCCTCCCGGGCTCCTGCCTTGCAGCCAATCAAGCTCCACTGCTACCTTCAGCCATTGCCTCCCAGGCTCCTGCCTTACAGAAGATTCATCAATTGCTTTCAACCTACAGTCATCGTCCGCTGGGCTACCAGTCTACCAGCCTTCTACAGTCCTCCTGCACCCTTCTACAGTCAGCGGCCCTACTCTTCTGGGCTTACTCCTTGCTACCCGGCCCTTCTGGGATCCGTGCCGTGCAGCCTGCTTCACTCTGCTGCCCTAAGCCCTATCCCTCGGGGCTTCCTTCCTTACAGCCCTGCTCCTTTTGGGCTTGCCCATTGATCCCCTGCTTTTCTGAGCTTTCTACCTTGTACCCTACCGTCCTCTGCTATCCACATCAGTTTACCTTCATTATTTACTTTCAGTTATTACAGTTCCTCTGTTTCCTGACTGCTGCTCCCTTGCTTTCTTCCTTGTTTTCAACCCTCAGTTCTTTCTCCATATCCAATCCTGTTATATGGCTTTCCCTTCATTTCCTTCTGCTAGTTTGCTATTCGATTTCCTTTTCCCTGGAGTTATCTATTAGTGTCTTCTCTTGTACTGTTTGTAGTCCCTTTGTACAGAGCTTGTCTGTTGGTTTCCGTCAGGCAACCTCTGCCCCTTCCTTTGTCTAGTTTCTACATTACAGACACCCATAGCTGTTGTTTCAAGCCATGAGCAAACAGCGTGGGCCTCTGTTATAGCAAACTGTGCAGAAGGTTAGAGTTTTCCTAAGGTTCGTGGAATACTCTTTTCCTATTGCATACACCCCAAGAGGGAATCCATTCTGTACCTTATTCCTTACTACACTTGCCTACTCTTCGTTCTCCTTTCTTTCAGCTGTCTGTGTGTACTTATCTGTCCACTTTACTTTGGCACACCACCCAAACCTTTCCTGGGTGTCCTGTGCCACTCTTAATAGCGTGCCATCCTTGACAGAATGCAAGAGCAAAAAATGTCTTGTTCCATAGGCAGGAAAGGCACACACAGACCAAGGCTGCTTTCCTTTCGGGTTAAGAAACCTTTGCAAAAATCTACAGTTTCCCTAAAGACAGCAAACAAGAACTTTAGTTTAAAGAACAGTCTCGCCTTAGTAAACAAAGATTTACAAGCACGGTACTACACTCACTGGCTTGCTGACCCTTCTTCCATGTATAACTATTATGACATTTGCGACTATGATCCGCAGTCCTTATCTGTTGAAGAGCTACAACAAGATAATGAATTTTTGCAGACTTTGTTAGCCCAAACAGTGGAAATCACTCCTGCGCCTTCTGGCATTTCTTCTAACACTGCTATAGTCAAAGATATTGCACTCATTGTGACTGACCCTCAACCAGAGTACGTTGTTGCCCAAGTGAAATGCTTAAAATCAGTTTGGCAAGCTGCACAATCTCCCCAGACCACTGATAACACTCATTTAACAGGCCAAGACATTCAGTATCCTGAGGTTAGTGCTGCTGGTCCTGGGTACAAAAGACCAATACTGACCATCGGTTGTCTTAATGCTTCCCCAGTAACTACTAACCACGATAACACTAAGGTCAGTCTTCATATCGCTACACCTGGCCTTTCTACTATCCCAGATTCTGAAGTTGTAGAACTATCTAAAGGAACATACCAGTTACAAGAGCAGCTCTTACGCCTTAAAAGACACACCGAAGACCTCTATGATGATTTCGTCTATTTGCATCATAAGAACTTATCAAAGGGACACAATTTACCAGACCATCTGACACTATGTCCAACATCCGACATTCTGTCTTTAGAGATCGACATGATAAGGCCTGGAATGGCAACGCATAAAAAGGTACAGACTTATACCAAGCAGATGGAAGACCTACATTTAGCATATGCATCCCTTCTAAAGTTTGACACAGCTCATTCACTTACTAGCCACAGTAACTCAGTCTGTTGTTCAGATAGTGAAATGTTAACTCCTTCGGTGGGCCACATCACTCACACTGCCATTACACCACAAATCAAGTGTAATCTTCTGACTGGAGATCCTGCTGAGTCCAAGGATAATTCCATTCTTACCCTTGAAGGCTGTCCTTTACTCACACTTACAGCCTCTACGAAAGTGACCAAATCAGAGATGCACTCTGCTTCTAGGGGTTTTTGTACACCAGATCATGAGTCAGATCCTGAAAAATACCCAGTACCTGTCAGGAATCCAGCTTTTCCAACAGTCTATACCCCAGGCCCACCTAGTAACCTGAGCACACCATATTTTGAAGGCCAGTCATTAGAAGGTCTACCTTATCCTGACCCCACATCTGTCATGCTACCTGTTACAGTATCTGCTAGCCCAATCTCTGCTGCTTCTCCTGCTAGTACTTCTGAATCTGCTACTGATGCAGTATCTCACATCACTCTTACTGCAGTAGAAGCACCCCCTTCCTCTCTGCCTGCAAGGACAGTACCTGCTACTAAGCCAGTTAACAGCTCTTCGTTTAAGACTACAGCTCTGGTTGTTCCTGCTGGTGCCTCTGCAGCACATAAACTACCAGACTCTATTCTATCAGTCTCAGGTGCGTCCCTGCCCGCTGGTTCTCCTATGACACCTACTCTCCCAGTTGCTACAGCACCGGAGCTACCTACTGCCATTCATGATTTCCCTGCTGCTGTGGCTTCTGAACTTCCTGCAACTCATGGAGAACCCGCCGCTGTGACTCCTGAAGTCTCTTCGGCAAATCTTGACTTTGCCATTGCGGCTTCTGACGCCTTGGAAAACATTCCTAGAGCAACCAATTCAGCTGTATCTCTGGTTCCACCTCTCAGTACTGTACCGCTGCCAGCCCTAAGGAAGACCACTACTTTCAAAGCAATATTTGCCATGGAGCCTGCAGTAGATCTTCACAGTTCCTCTGTTCTTGAAAGCACTGTTGGGTTTTGTGCTCCAAAGACTTTGGCCCTCATTCCGAGTTAGGACTACACCATGGAGTAAATAGCTCCATGGTTGGCAACCATGGAGCTATTTACTCCATGGAATACCGGCATGGTGAATGGAGTAATTACCGGTCCATTCCAAGGTTGGATGGACCGGTAATTCCCCATTCACCATAGCCCTTCCCCATCCCCATTTCTGCCCCCATAGGGCTCAATGGGAATGGGGAAGGAGGTAATTACGGCACCGTAAATTACGGTGCCGTAATTTACTCCAAGGTCACTTTGCAGGTCCCGTAATTTACTCCTGCTAAAAGCAGGAGGTAAAGAGGGACCCGCAAAGGGAACTCGGAATACGGAGGTAAGGGATTACCGCCATCGGTGCCCTTACAGGCGCCGGTAATCCCTTACCTCCAACCTCGGAATGACCCCCTTTATCTTTTCTGAATTCTACCTCAAAGGTTCAGAACATTGGTAATGTCTCCTCCCTTCAAGACTCTCGCCTTTCAGCCTTAAACAGTTTTTGGTGCTTCATGATGTGCCTTTTTGGTATGAGACTCTTTCACGGTATGACGGACATACCTCTTGTAGGTCGGTCTTCAGGGAGCCTGGAGAGGGGCCTGGAGGGGGGCATACTGTCATGCCTGCACAATGGGCGCCTACATTGGCGATCAAAATGGACAAATTGGTATTCATTTATATGTGGAAAACTCTTGGATCAACTGATATTCACTTCTTGGACTTTATTTCCCATTTGCGAAACTACACTTACCACAATGCACTTGACTACAACCATCTATTCCTGGCCCTTCCTATTCGTCATCTTCGGAACTACAATCCCCAGAAGCCTTAGGGATTTGCTCTGCTTCCACCAGCTCAGGAACAGAGAGGGAGGTGGCCGATTGTCTGCAGGTGTGCTTAGCCAGGTGCTACCAATTAGCCTGCCTCTGTGCTGGGCTGGGCAGTATAAAAGCTGCTGCCTGCAGGTGTTCAGTCTCTTGCATTAAGAGTCCTTCCAGCACCTTTTTGCTTCGAGCTACATATCTTTGTATGCGGTTCCTCTGAATTGCAGCCGATCACGCTCCGCTGCTACTTTCCGTCTTTGCCTTCCAGGATCCAGCTTTGCAGCCGACCACGCTCCGCTGCAGCCTTCCGCCCTTGCCTTCCAGGCTCCAGCCAAGCAGCCGAGCAAGCTCTGCTGCTACCTTCCGCCATTGCCTTCCAAGCTTCAGCCAAGCAGCCGATCACTCTCTGCTGCTACCTTCCGCCCTTGCATTCCAGGCTCCTGCCTTGCAGCCGATCACGCTCCACTGCTACCTTCCGCCATTGCCTCCCAGGCTCCTGCCTTGCAGCCGATCAAGCTCCGCTGCTACCTTCAGCCATTGCCTCCCAGGCTCCTGCCTTACAGCAGATTCACTCCATTGCTTTCAACCTACAGTCATCGTCCGCTGGGCTACCAGTCTAGCCTTCTTCTACAATCCTCCTGCACCCTTCTACAGTCAGCGGCCCTACTCTTCTGGGCTCACTCCTTGCTACCCGGCCCTTCTGGGCTCCTTGCCGTGCAGCCTGCTTCCCTCCGCTGCCCTAAGCCCTATCCCTCGGGGCTTCCTTCCTTACAGCCCTGCTCCTTTTGTGCTTGCCCATTGATTCCCTGCTTTTCTGAGCTTTCTACCTTGTACCCTACCATCCTCTGCTATCCACATCAGTTTACCTTCATTATTTTCTTTCAGTTATTACAGTTCCTCTGTTTCCTGACTGCTGATCCCTTGATTTCTTCCTTGTTTTCAACCCTCAGTTCTTTCTTCATATCCAATCCTGTTATACGGCTTTCCCTTCATTTCCTTCTGCTAGTTTGCTATTCGATTTCCTTTCCCCTGGAGTTATCTATTAGTGTCTTCTCTTGTATTGTTTGTAGTCCCTTTGTACAGAGCTTGTCTGTTGGTTTCCGTCAGGCAACCTCTGCCCCTTCCTTTGTCTAGTTTCTACGTTACAGACACCCATAGCTGTTGTTCCAAGCCATGAGCAAACAGCGTGGGCCTCTGTTATAGCAAACTGTGCAGAAGGTCAGAGTTTTCCTAAGGTTCGTGGAATACTCTTTTCCTATATCTGCAAACACCCCAAGAGGGAATCCATTCTGTACCTTTTTCCTTACTACACTTGCCTACTCTTCGTTCTCCTTTCTTTCAGCTGTGTGTGTGTACTTGTCTGTCCACTTTACTTTGGCACAACCACCCAAACCCTTCCTGGGTGTCCTGTGCCACTCTTAACAGAGTGCCATCCTTGACACCAAGTCATCTCTCCTCTCGATCTCTAAGTCTCCCAGTGAGTCAGTGTGTCATCTCCATGTAGAACTCCATCTCCAACTCCATCTCAGAACTAGAAACTCCCAAGGCCTCACCTCTCAGTATACTGTTCAATGACGCAAATACATGTCCATGGTTACATGTCTCTCTAAGCTAAAATGCCTCTCAGTCTCCCTGTCAGCATTTCTAAATCTGAGCAGTGCCTAAAAGTCTGTGATACGTCTTGTACTTGTTCAATCACTGCATGTTCTTGTCATCGTGACATTTGTCATATCTATACCATGCTATCAGTGCTTCTGTTACATACCATCCATCTCTCTCCATATTCCTCCATTCACTCCATGTATCCTTGCATGTCTCTGTCTGCAAAGCTCCTCTCGCTCTCTGCTGCTGCCTCCCCCACCTTTCTCTGTCTGTGACGACTAGCCCGCCTGATAAAGCCTCCTTCTCCGTGTCTCTATTAAGGCAAAAGCCACGTCTAATCTCTGTCTAAGAAACTGTTTACGCATTACAATCTTTCACAGTATCTCATAACAGTTTTCCCAGTGCCGCAGCGCTTCTGTTCTCTCATTCAGGATGGCTTCAGAATCATAGGCCTTGTTCTTTCTATAGTGCTTACTCTATCTATCGCAAACCCAAATGCTATCTATAATGCAGACTCAATGCATACTCATGCGTGTCTCTCTACAATGCATACATAATACATAACAACATATGTGTTTACATGTCTCTACAATTAAAGCATGTGTGTCTACATGGCACTTCAAATATAACAGGCCTCATTCTATAGCAAATACAAATGGCTACATAATATGTGGATAGTCTAATGTCACTACTTCATGTCACTACTAATCAGAACTAATCAGAATGAATGATGCATAACCGACCCCTAAATGGGTAATGATTCTCTAATAATGGGTAATGGTTCTCTAATGATAACAAACCAGGCTCTCCATAATATCTGGTTTTACAAGGGGGTAATAACAGAAGAACCCTAGGGGGCCATCGCTGCTCCTCTGCCTATAGGGTAAGCGCAATGGGCCTGGGACAATATTCAATGGACTTATACATTTGTTCATTGCAGGAACAAGGTCTTCAAAGTCACAGTGCATAAGATACCTTTCTGGTGCACATGCTGTACCACACATTCAGCGTCTCCATCCACCCTGCCCCCTTTTGACCACACCATCACAGCTGCCAACTGCCATTTATACTAGAAGGGGGTATGTAAGGGTAAGGCGACTGCCATAGACCAATGCAGGTGTTATTGCACACCACTATGTAACAATACATGTATATGTTTGAACGTGTAATGCACTTACAAAAGTGTCTCACAACTGCTTACCTGCAACTATTTGTAATATTTGTGTTTATTTTTATTTTTTTTAACCAGTACTGTTTTTCCCTACTGACTCAATTTCATAATACCTCAAATTACAAACCCTTTATACTCCCACTACATTACAAACAATTACTTTACACATATTGCTACTTTGATGCTAGCCACTGACCACAACACAATTAACTGTATACCAGATACGTATCATACACAGTGAACTAATGAAACTCACCCTGACCCCCCTGCAATCGAAATGATATCCGCAAAATGTTTGCAGGCATCTGATAAAAAACACACATGCATTTTCGGACTTTTAAAGGCCATACACATCCCATCCTCACCACCCCTCACCTCCGCAGATATTGTTTAAATAGTTTGACAAGTGAAATGTTGTGTTTCTTAATATGCTTGTACAGCGATGTCCGCGGACGCCTCAGATCCAACATGGCGGGCGTCTCCCAAAATCTGACGTGTCTCATGCTCTTCACCGTCCAATCAATGACTGCGTCTTGTGTCTGTAGAAATCACGCCCACCCCCCAGCCAATTGGGCACCCGTCCGCAGACCGAACAGGGAAGTGAGTCCGCGGACCAAACCCAGATAGCACTAATTATTTTTTGCCTACTTTATTGTCATTTTTTTTAAAACGACTGGACGTATTTACACCAATTTTACAAAAGCACGCTTTTTGGACCAAGCCACCAGAACGGCTGCAAATTTGGTGAAAATCCGTCCAGCAGTTTGGGCTGTAGATGTGAGCAAAGATGTCTCTCCATTGCGTCTATGGGAAAAACCACACATTTTGGGATCGCCCCCTATAACCTTGCCCTCCCGCGATGAATCCTATTCAAACTTGGCAGGATCGATTTGAAGGGGCCATATACTTTTTTTTGCAAAGTCCTGTGAGTATTCATCCGGGGGGGGGGGCAAAGTTATAAGCTGCCCAAAAAGTGCTCTTCCTATGGGTTGAGCAACTTAACCATAACTACAGGGATGCTACCGCAGGCCCTGTTATATATACATATTACATAGCAAATCTTTTTTTCAAATCTACAGAAAATTAACCATACAAATATATGGTTTGTATATATATACATGGTTAGAAATGTATTAACATTAAGTGGTTATAACAAAAAGAGTGTTTGAGCAGAGGAAACATATTTTCTTCTTATATATTTGTGATCGAGGGCATAACCACTTTACTTGTGTACACGCTGAAGTCAGTGTGGCAAACTAATTATGCTCTTGGTGCTATCAATATGTACTTTTATCCAAGCATATATTGTATTTTAGGCACTGATTGTTTATAAAACAATACCTAATTATGAGTTAGAATTGCATAGGCTATTTACCAAATGTGTTAAACCTATGTACACGTTGAGGTCCTTTCTATATGTCCCATGAGGTAAATATCCTATATAACCCCAAGTCATATTTAGGTGGTATTTTTATAATTAAGCCAGATTTAAATACTGCATACTTTTACCGTTATCGGTATCCTAAAAAATTAGTCCCTATGTTTCGTATTCTGGTAGTCTTTGATACTCCCACTGATGTAGGAGTTCACGTTTGCCACACGTGATGGATCTAAGAACTCAAAGCTTTTGGAGGACCAGACGTGTAGCATGATTAGAGCTGTTTCCCTTTCACAAAGATGCCTTTGCCTTTACCACAAACACATTAGAACTTTGATCTGTTCTTTCATTTCGTGCTTGAAGAGGCTGATCCTGGAGCAAAACCACATCACGTGAGACAATGTTGTTTCCCTTGGTTTTTATATATCTGAGTCTATGAAGTCCAGTTAATACATCAGGGCTGGGCTCCAAACAATTCTAAAGAATCCAACAAAGTTTGAATTTGCCAGCAAATATGTATGTACTGGGCTGACCTCGACAATAGCTCAGGGCAATGCTCCTGGTTGCTGGACACGGTAAGCCCAGGATTCGGGTAAACTGCCGGTAGTACTGGCGGCTTACCGGAATCCTCGGCTTATCGTTTCTGCCACCCAATATCCCAGTATTACTGGGATATTATGGGCGGTGGAGGAACGGTAAGTAGGACTCCATGAGATGGGAACCACTGAAGCACTGGCACTGTTGTTAGCAGTGTTTTCATGTATTATCTGCCGGTAGGGGCCTGAACTACTGACAGGTCAGGTCTTCCGGTTGTTCCCTGCCCCTACCAGCAGACTCGGAGTATGCTGGTCTGGAAAGGGTGCTGGTACATGTTGTTCCGGGCACCTTTATGCGAACCAGCATACTTCTATTGAGCCCCTTTGTCTTGGAAGCAAGACAACAAAGACTGTCACATGTTCGAATCCCAGTCCTGCACCTGAAGCGCGAAATTAAACCTCTTATTTTTTACTGCGTATTTTAGATCTTGCATCCTGCACTATTACAAATCTCAAATCCTGTTAACATCCAATCCCTTGTTTTTCAGATAACTAATCAAACAGTTTTACTACAGATGCATACACTCAACCTGTCTTTCCAGCTGTTTATAGTTGCCTAACATTTGTTCAAGCGGCCTCAGAGAATGGTCATCCTTCCTGAAAAAAGTTGTATGGCAAGATTACTTAGCCTATAATATTTTGAAATGTCCTTGCAACATAATAGTGTGTGTTTTTCTAAAAGAATGCTAGCTGGACCTTCAACGGGGGCTGTCATTCTACAGCTTGGCTATTGAAACATGCAGTCACATCATGAATGCCACTTAGGGGCGTTCAAGAATTGCCACTACTGCTCCAAGCTCCCTATTTGGCACCCCCGGCACTACTCTAACCACCCCTAGCTCATAGGTCATAGACGCAGGCCCCACGGAATTGGTCACCATCATATCACAGTAAAACCCACAGTAAACGGGGTTGCCTTTACCTAAGAAAGACAGTTGTTTCTTTACCCCCACGTTCTATCCTATTGCCCCACCAACTTGTGTAATTCGTATATATTTGCACCATTATGTTGCTTGTTTACCTGTATTTGTTTGTATTTCCAGCAATGCAGTTGCTTTTTCATCCACACTGTATCGTCAACCTGACGTGAAATAATGTCTCTATTGTTTTCTTGAAAATGTTTGGCTTAGGATAAATTTGAGACTCATGCTCTGATTTCTTTGTCTATCTCAGATAAACTGGTATGCATTACGCTGATTGTTTCACAACCAGCGTACTGAGAACCATGAAATAAAGCTCATGTATGAGCCTTACAAGTAATAAGTGTATAATTGGTCTACACATAAAGCCTCATCACGACTTGGGCGGTAACCCCAGGTATTAGCCCTACCGCCGAACTCCCCAGCGCTACTAGCGCCGGATCACGAGTTCGGAGGTAAAGTAAATCCCCGTTCCCCATTGAGCCCATTCGGGAATGCCCCATTCCCCATTGGGCTCAATGGGGAAAAATCGCGCTCTTACCGATGGTGGATTTCCTGCCGGCGGTAATAGCGCAAATTTTCAGCGGATTTCCTCCCAGCTCAGAGCTGGGGCGAAATCCGCCGAAGTCCTCATTTGGCGGACCCTTAAATCCGGCAGTAATAGCGCTACCGCCGGATTTAAGGGTTACCGCCAAAGTCTTGATGAGGACAATAGTCTTTATGCTCAATGTATCTCAATACCTAACTAAAAGTATGGGCCATAGGTGACTTAGATAACAGCAATATAACCCTGCTTTAAACAGAAACATACAGAATTAACAGTATGCTCTAATTTATACTGGCGGCTACCCCCCCTGTGATACACTGTATATTCTAGCCCAAGGTTCCGCCTCTAGGGTTGTCCCTCTAGTTACAAAACCCACGGAACGCAAAGACAGCTCTTTAGAACTCCTGGGGCTGCACTGTTTTCATTTACCAACCCCTCTTAAATGAAAGGAAATATTTCTTATAAAAGCCAACGGCACAATATAGGGTGCATAAGGCTGTGTTGGTGCTGGACAGCTGCAAGCCCTGTGACCAAACAATTCCCAATGCTAGCTTTTCCAAGTTGCAGCAGGGAAATTAGTATTTTATGTTTTAAGGTTTAAACTGCTAAGCACTGCCGGCTTGTGAATTTTTTGTTTTGGATGGTGTACATGTCTCCCACGAATATGCTAGAGCAACCGAGTGTAGCAAGGGAGCCTAAGCCATTCAAGGAGGAGGACCGGTTGGTTTTTGGGGGTTCTCGCTGAGAGAACATTTTACAAATATTGAGCATTTTACTTTCTTTTTGAGAAATTGAGTAAAAAGCCACAGTTTGCAGTCGGTTTTGTAGGGCAACACATGAACACAAATGCTTAGCCACCAACGCTGCATAGGAGCATTTTACAATGCATTTTCTTGATATCTTTGCCCACAATATATGCCATTATAAAACAGCATATCCATGCTGGCAGCACCAATACATGCCAGTATTCCTATATAAGAGCATATTCATTGCCTATCTGTATTACCTAGTGCAATAAAAGCATCAAACAAATAATGTACATCGCATACTCATTGTAAAAATATTATACCATCCCCGCTGGCCAAGGTTGCTGGGGATGTTGGGCACCCACAGGGGCTTTCTGGCTCCACTCTACTGCTCCAGTTCCTGCTTCCGTTTTTTTGCTTGCCACGCCCCCTCAAGTATAAGATCTGCTGACCCACCCCGCACGGTGAAGCCCGCTGACCAAGGGCGCTGGGGATGTTGGGCAACCATGGGGGCTTGCTGGTCCCTCTCTACTGCTCCAGTTCCTGCTTCAGTTTTTTTGTTGGCCACGCCTCCTCGAGTATAAGATCTACCCAACCACCCCGCAGGGTGAAACCCAGCTGGCCAATGGCGCTGGGGGTCTTGGACACCCACGGGAGCTTGCTGGCTCCTCTCCACTGCTCCAGTTTCTGCTTCTGTTTTTTTGTTGGCCACGCACCCTCAAATATAAGATCTGCTGACCCACCCTGCAGGGTGAAGCCCGCTAGCCAGCGGCGCTGGGGGTTTTGGGTACCCACGGGGTGTTAGACATCCACGGAGGACAGAACTTATAAACTCTTCGTCATTCAAGGACTATAGTCGACGGATCCAACGCATTTAATTTTGCATCCAATCCTTCATGTCAAGGTGAGGAGTTGCAACGGGGGATGGGGGGCAATTAACTGTGTAGCAACAGTCTTCTTGGGTTGCTCCATTTTTGTTATGATCTTTTGGTCCCCTGCACTCGCTGACAGCTCTGCGCTCCACCTCCTGGACAGTAACTCCATGGCATATTTGTGCCACCCAGCGTCAGATAGAGGCCACAGGAAGATCGAAGACACTTATGCTTTGGAGAGGGTCGCCTCTCCCCACTCATTACCTTTTCCGTTTTCAGAAGCCTCCCTGTAGCACAAGGTTAAGCCTGAGCCAAAGGCGGTGGAACATAGGAGGAAAATCCTTTCACTTAATCGCAAAATAGGGCCATTGTCCACCTCCAACAGGGCTAAAGCACTCAATAAGGTGCAACCAAGAAGTCCCCTCCCATGATCACAGATGAAGCACACACATTAATCAAAGACATTAACACTTTCAGTGTGGTGGATATCGGAGGTAAACATATTGCTCCCCCTCTAGCTCCCCTTACCTCTATTTCCCTGTTACCCTTGAGCCTTGACAACAGTATTGAAGGAGGGTCCCACAAGTTGATGGCACCTGCTGGGGAGAATCGGGGGGTGTCTGGTCCAATTACTGCTGTGGGTAGCGTTATTAGTGGAGGACCCCTGCTGGATCTACCTTTCGAAGGATGGAAGGACAGGGGCAAGTTTCCCACAGGAGATCTTGATCAAATGGATCTCATCATTGCATCCTCAGTTGTGTCGCCTTCATCTACCATCCTCATCCCTACCCCAACTGCAGTGTTGGATCCTGGAGGGACCTACGGGATACTGTGACCCCCAATGTCTGACACTGACCCTCCTGGGGGTGGCACATCCTTCAAGCCTGTCACCCTTTATCAACAGTGCATCATAGATGATAGTTTGTCTACACCTGTGTTAGGGAGAATTCTCAAAAATGTGCTAATTCCCTTCACCTTAGAGACCCCCAGCAACTTTGCTGGATTTTGAGGACTTGATTTATTTTACTTGGAGAGAGTGTGAGCCTTTTTTCCCACTCTTCCATGTATTTTGAATGTGTTTTACTCTTGTGTTCTTTGAATATGGAGTTTTAGATAACTCCATAGGCATCATCTTTTCATGTGTGTTACACAGCACCCTCAGTGCAGTAACACAGGGAAGCCTTTCTATGCTGTCCCAATGTTTAAATACCTTCTCTGGAATCAACTACCGTTTCCCAGAGAATGTAAAGTTAAATTGACTTTACTAGTCTTTTTAAATTCCTAGACCCAGCACACATTATCCTACAATAGAGTGCTGGAGGGGTTACCTGGTATCCCCTGTGTCTGGAAACTCATGTAGCAGTCAAATGCACCCTTTCCTATTGAAATTGCTGGTGGCAGTGGTTTTACAACAAACTACCATGATTTTTTCTGACCGCGAACACCGGTAGCGTTAAATCGCGGGAGCCATGTTTTTCAAGATGGTGTCTGAGCTCCCTGTATTTAAATGGGTCCCGGTCTTCTTCTTTCGCCGTTTGTTTTTGGAAAGGTCCTTCTAGAGTTTGTCTCTGCATGCCAAACTAGGTTTAGTCCCTTTGTTTCTATGCCTTTGGTGGGCTTCAGGACTGAAGACCGCCTCTGGCGCCTGAGTGTCTGGGGTGGGCAGGAAGTGAGGGAGGTGCCCAACTCCCTGTGCTTAGTCTCCTAGGAGACCCAAAGGCACTCTGGCATGATTGGCTGGCTGCCTGTCTGGCAGGGACAGCCACCCTGCTGGGTGAGTGGCAGCTAGGCTGGAATGAATGGGAAAAAAATCTGTTTAAATGGTGAGTCTCTTGGCTTGGAAGGCAAAGTCGACCACTGGAACGAAAGAACGGAAGACTAGCTGGAAGAGGACGGCTGCTGCATCTACTGGACCGTTGGTTTCCCCGGTGGGGCCCTGCTGCAGGTCCGAATGGTCAAGTTCATTTTGACAGAGAAGCCCTTCAAGGACGACTTCTTCCTTTGAGTTGGTAGGACCATTCAACTCCTAAGCCACCATTCTCGGAGCTGGTTATATTTGCCTCAAGGTGCTGCAGGAAACCGAATATCCATGGAGAAGGACACCAGTTTGTGTGCTTGAAGACAGCTACTGGATTCAAAGAATTACCAGTTTGCCAGCTTTGTGACCAGTCCCTGTGCAGTGCAGGAGTCCCCCGACATCCTCCCTCTTGTCTCCACGACTGAGGCTCATGAACAGCGAGCTCTGCAGAAACCGCCAGGAACAGAAGTCTTCAGCTGCATCTTTTTCTTCAAAATAAGGTACTGTGAAAACCCGACCGAGAGAACTTACCTCTTACTGCGAAAGTTCGTGGAACTTTGGCAACTTTCAGGCCTAGTCAGCTTGTGACCCAACATATAACTCTTTCTTCTGAGCACTACTTCCGAGAACCAGGGTAAAGACTTTTCCGTTTATCTACCAGATCTGTTTTTACCCATACAAGACATTAGCCCATTGACTTTGGCCTACCTATTGCATTGGGCCAACTCCTCTGGTGAGCTCTAACTATTTGCACTGTTTGAAAGTAACTCTACTATTCGTTTTAATAACTTATGCCTTTTTGCTCCCACTTCAATTGCTCTGAATGCCATTTTGCTCCTACTTCAAAGTTGTTTAAATGTTTCAGAACCGGTTAGTGTGAAGTAGTGTAGGATATTTTCGTGTGATATTGATTGCCTCCTTTTAGTGAATGTTTTCTAAATGACTGTGTAATAAATTAATGAGTGTTTTACCAAGAAGTCTTGATTGTAAGTGTCTACTTGAATACTTTTAAACCTCATTTCAAGCACACATTCCCTCTTGAGATAAGCCTGGCTGCTCAGCTCGCTACCAAAAACTGTGTGGCACAGACTTATACCAAAGGTTAGTTTTGCTTACACCTGTAGTCCTAGTTGTGTGTAGTGTTCCCAAAGGATACTGCATACAAACTTTGCCTAACAACCTATACTCCTCCCCTGGTCTTTGGGAGGGGCACTGCCTACCCACGATGACATGAAGTTCCCTTCACTTATAGCCCATAATGGTGCCTTAGAACCTGTGGAGTCACTGCAACCTCTGACCGTGGTCGGGGCTGAGGCTATAGCAGGTTGTGCTGATGCCAATGTGGATAGGCTCTGTGGTGAGAATCTGACCGACCTGATGGATTCAGCCTATGGCTGCAGCTGCAAGCAAGTCTTGGCCGAGCTTGCAGTTATAAAACTTGTACTAAAACTGATTGCATCTGGAGGAATACGAGATAGAGGAAAAACAGGAGGTGTAATTCCTGGCTCTGGGATACCTTTAGCTACAAGTCCCCGAAACTGCAATGAGCAACCTGAAACACAGTCTATCACAGACAACCGCAATACTGGTAACATATTTGGCTCTTATCCTCTTGCCAACAGCAATGCTCCCCAGGGTATCATTGAGACACACGGAAAATCTCCAAAATCAAGGAATCCCGGGGAGCAATTGGCAGGGCAGCTCGTTTTCAATGAAACCAATGAGCCCCGGAAGATGAATGTATCCCAGGGGATCAGGTCTCATAGGGTAAGAACTAAAGGAAGAGGTTCTGGCCCCTCCAATGGCTATACCTGAGTCTACCATAGTGCTCCTTGTCTGGGACCTTGGGATGGCCTGATTAACAACGGCAATACTGGGAGGCAAGGGAGTGGCACTGTATTTTTGCATGGGGTACCCAAGTTGCACCCTAGCCAACAAGAACCCAGAGACGCGCTCCTGAACAAATGTGTACATTGGTTTCATACAATGAGAGGTTGCTCATTTGTAACACGAGATGCCATAATGAGCTGTCGCAGAGCGCACCATGTGTGTGATTCCCCCAGTGATATTGTGAAACTTTAATTTAAGGACTAGGGAATGGCAAATGCGGTACTGAAGAGTAGTGCAGGCTACATTTGCAATAAATCCACCCAGATTTCCATTAGCCCGACCCCTGCCTATTGCCCCCTGAAAACGCACTCATAACTTTGTCCTCTCGGGTGCCAACTCAACTCCATTGGGAAATAGACCCGGGGTTACCAACCGGCCAAATAATCTGAGTGCTTTTCACTCTTTGAACCTTTTTCTGAAGGGGGCCTTGTCTTTTCCTGAATGATGATTTCACTGTTGGTATGGAATTTATTAGCTTTTGTTTTAAATTAGGATGTACTTTGCCAATGGCCGAATCAAGTTATAAAGAAGAAGTAAAAACATTTAAACACTTTCATAATCTTATCGAAAACTCTATATTAAATGTAAATACCAACGTAATATTTAAAGGACAAATTAACAGACGTTTAAAAAAATTAAATGTACACTCACAATCCGCAATTAGGTCTTAGGTTTCAAAATGTCAGTCTACTTCAACTGATCAATCTATTTGAATCTGCAACCCCAACATTTTGCAAACAAATTCAACTTCTTTCAAAGATCTGCCATGCAGGACCTTTAACATCGGCATCAAATAAACCTTTCTTATATTAATATACAAAGGACACGTAAACAGAACATGCTGTGGCATTTCCCCAACTTCCGGACAATATAGACAAAATAACAAAGAATTCATAGTCCACTTTTTCATAAAAGATGCTATGGTTAAAGACCTGAATCAGCATCTCATCAATAAAAGCAGCACTGAAAGGTATTCCATCGCATCTACGTACCTCTCTAAGCTCGATGTCTTTCACTAAACAATAACTGCTCAGAGAGCTCCTCATGAAGTTATCTATCTCAGTCTCTGAACATATTCATGCTTACCTTGCCCACAATGTTAGTAGTTATATCATAAGAAAACATGTCTATGCTGGCTCTGCCAATAAATGCCAGGATCCTCACACAACAACATACTCCTGTTGGCTTTGCAATTAACAAAAGCCATTCCACAGTTGGAAAATGTGTCCAGACTGACTGCAGCAATGTAGGCCAGAATGGCCACGTAGTAACACTCATCAAGTTGACTTTTACTCTTGGTGCCAGTAACAAAATCCCATGCCACAGTAAGAAAACCTGTGCAGACTGGCTACGCCGGTTTGCGTTGAATACAGAGTAGGAATAACAATGAAGGACGAAAACCTTTAGTTTTTGTTGGCTGAATTTCAACACAACTATACGTGTTAAAGTTAATATGGGGGCACATGGACGAGGGGCAGCATGTGGTCTCCACCCGTATATACTTGCATTGAAAGGAGGAAATGACATTTTTGCACACTCAATGGTTTTTTTCATTGTAATCACACCAATTTGTCTGCTCTAATGTAGGTTACTACGGCCACGTGGGAAAACTCATTATGTTGGCTTTACCCTTGATGCCAGTAGGAAATGCCATGCCAAAGTAAGAGAACATAGATGATTATGTCATGTAAGATCGCTCATCATGTTGGCTTTACCCTTAATGACAGTAAAACATACCATGCCACAGTGAGAAAACATGTTAAAACTGGATGCACCAATGCAGGCACATGAATACACTCATCATGTTGAATTTGCCCTTGATGCCAGTAAAATGTCATGCCAATGTAAGAAAATATTTTCAGACTGGCTGCACCAATTTAGACCAGTATGGCCTTGTAAGACCACTTATCACTCTCGTTCTACTCTTGATGGCAGTACAAAATGCCATTCCTCACCAAGATAAGGTGTTCAGACTGACGTCACCAATTTGGTCATGTAAGAACACAATGCATGATTGATTTACCCGTTATACCAGTAATAAATGCTATGCTACTGTAAGTAAACATGTCCAGAATAGCGCCACCAATGTAGGCCAATATGCATACAGCATTCATACACTCCCTAATTCAACCATGCACCCAAAGAACATACATTCTCTCATTCAAACACAAACCTATGGGGTTAAACACTTTCATGTATGCATACAAGCATACACATGTACACATATACACACATGTTTTCTTACCTGGAGCTCTGGTCCGGACTCTGCCGCCTGCATCAAAGGTCCTCCAGCTCGCACACAGCTTGCAACAGGAATCAGGAAAATCTTCCAGCTTTCTTCCTAACTGGGCAGTGGAGCCAGAGCTCCTCCAACCCACTGCCCCTGGGCCTCAGAATGTACAGGGAGGCATAGAGGTTCTCCCTACTCACATACTGCCCTGCAGTACACAAGCCTGCCTCCCCAATGGGCCACTCAAGACTGCGTAACCAAAACACCCATGGCCTTGCATGGCCCATTGGGCATGTGCACCAGGGTACTGTAAACTGTAAAAAGCCAGCCCAGGAGCTCTCCCTCAACTGCTTGCATGAGCTTAGGGAGCAAGCAGTGTCTTCAATGGGCTGCTTGGCTCATCCACAATTGTTGTTGGATCAGCGCCCTGACACCCATTATGGACAAGTCACCCTAGCATGTTATAAATCAGTGTGCTCGCATCTACGTATCCCTTTCAGACTCATTCCATCCTTGTGTAGGGAAATATTATTCATGTTTTGCATGGCCTTCTGCAGCATTCTCTGCTATGGCCAGAGAGTGTCCAATAGAACATCAAAGGAGGTAGAAGGTTCTATAACATCACTGTGTTAATTATATATAAAAACAATATTTACAGTGACATGTATGTGTACGAATATAACCTAGAATTGCGTGTAAAACAAACACACACAATAAATATTTCTGGACTATTAATCCATATTCTGTGTTGTTTTTGTCTAAGGCCATGCATTGTCACTTATTGTGATGCCATAATGTGCTTGATGTCACTTCCGCTACTCCTGGCAATTTCGTGAATTGATGTCGCCGATAGTGCTTGTCTTTTGGTGGTGTGCACCCTGTCTTGTGTGTACATTGTGGCGTTGTCTGCCCCTCCATTTTGTCCATCACAAGTTTCAATATTAGCATAATGGTTAACGATTTTACTGAAAGGGTGATGTCCTGTTTTCATTTTGTGTCTCGCTAGTCATGATATTTTTCTGTCTTTAGTTTGCATAAATAAAACTAACATAAACCCTAGAACTGAGGTCTGTCCTGAGCTTTTATAAATAAATACAACGAATACACAAAATAGAACTGAAGGGGGCTGTCTCTATTTCACAAATCTGTGCATTTCACTCCCTGAGTTTATAGCAAGGGAGTCATGTCCGTTGCCCAAAATCTCTCACTCCAGAATTAAGCCACAGGTGATTATTGTCAGGGAGACCGGTGCACAGAGCCGAGTACCATGGCTACTGAAAGGAGAGCAAACGTTCCATATCATCATAACGTTGTCTCAGAAATAAGATATTGTAATCATTCATGTACTTGCAAGGCAGCCATTTTCTAGTTTGCTTGAGTACAAAAGCCTTTCGCGTCAGCATTAAGCAATTCAACATCTACTTAGTTATTAACTTGAAACAGGTATTCACAGCGGTGGGGTCATTTAAAATGCACCCTGCCCAGCACTCCTTTCGCCCCTGGTGATTGTGTGTTTCTCAACGTATCATTTTGAAATGACCAGGTACTAGTCGACATTCCCCGCCTGACCACTCGCTGTATATACTCCACGCAGCACAAAGGATGGAGGCAGCCGGCGTGTCCAGCAGGCGCCAAAGACAGACCAAGACCGTGCAGCATTGACTTGTAAGCGAAAACCAAAATGATAACACATGGTGACGGTACAGTTGTCTGAGGCGGTACAGTGAATAATGAAACAGGCGTTGCCATAGCCAGCAGTTCCATCTTTTGGGTAATCATTTGTCACGCACTGAAAAAATGGTACTAGCTGGACATAAAACGGCGACAGTTGGAAAATGGTGCAGTTACCTAGACATCTGATAATAACAATGCACAGCAAATAACTATCTAAATACCTATACACAAGCCAGCACTGTTAGCTATGTAAAGTTTGGTGAACAGGGTTTTAGTTCACGGAGCGATATCAATCAAGTGGCACTCTTAGTTACAACATTTTTAATTCACTAATTGCACATCCATAGCAACAGTTAAATCATGGAATTTTCTGTATGCTGAAAAGTGGCCTTGCGCACTAATCACTGTGCAAAAGCCAGTTTACCATTTCATGGAATTTACTTTGCGTGCATTTCTCGGCCCTTGCGGGTACTTCGCGCATGTCTGTCACATCTCTGCGTGTAGTTGTCTTGCGCAAGACCTCACACAAAGTGTGGGCGGGGTCTACGCAATGAAGTAAACAGGGGGCAGAACATGGGTATTCCCCATTCCCCACTCAGAATGAGGAAGAACAAGGCATTACGTGGGCATGTCTATGGACCGCTTGCGTGAGGAAATCGCACGACCAGCACTGCGCAAACCCAAGGGTGTTCATGGATCTGACCGCGCAACATCACGTTGGGGAAATCAGCACGCAAAGCTTGCGATCTCACCGCCACATGAAGGCATGCATAGGAATCAATGCACAAAAGCATGGTCTGATTGCGAATATAGAGTTGCGGGGACGCAGTTGGGGTGCCAATTGGAGTTAGGGGTGTGTATATGCAGATTAGCAGGGTGTAGCCAGAGTTTATGGGGTTCGGATGCAGATTTACTGGGGACCGATTTGAGCTATGGGGGTGCAGTTATGGGTTATGGGGGACCCCACACAGTGTAGCTGGGGTGCTACCTTGGTTGCAGGGAGACGGTACGCGGTATTGCCAGGGTTCATGACTTCACAGACGAGGAGGGCTGATAGGTTTGTATACGTGGCTATATCTGCTTGGGAGCATGTCGTGGGTGGTCCAGCCACTACTTGAGCCTAAGGTTACTTTGCGCTTCAAATTCCATGAATACACACATTATGCATAACAAGCTTTTGCATGCAGGTACGCGCAATGTGGTGTTACGAACAGAGGACTTTGCAGGGTCTATGCACATTTTCTATAAATCGGGCTGTAAGTGTTAAAAGACTACTTAGTAATAACAACGGCAGGCCAAAGTGTGATGTTACTGCTTGATACCGCTAGCTCAATGAGATACCAGGATGAAGTGTTTTGGGCCAGGAGGGGTAGGAAGTGGCTGGGAGTGGCTATAGGATTAGCATGGCCATGGTTAGTCAATGTGTGGGTAAATATCCAAACAGCAGCCACACTCTTAGAGGGTATTTCCTCGCATGTCATATCCATCTTAGCCATACTCCAAAGCAATATTTTTGTGTTATAGGTGTTACTTAAATGCCATCTAATAGCCAAAACTAAAAAGGTTCATCAAACGCAATTTTGACAGGCTTTTAAAACTCAGTATTTGGTTGCAATTGGGCTCAATACTCCTTACTAGTTCAAACAGCTCTCACTTAGTTCTCACTAAGATATATATTGTTGTAACAATAAGGGCTCCATAGAATTATTTATTTTGGACTAAAAGTACCGTAGCTGAGTTAAAGCACGTTTTTGAAGGCTGCCCTATAACAAGGGAATTTTGGAACGAAATGTACCCAAATTGGCCACATACTTAATTTCCGTACTCTTTTATCACCATTTTAAAGCTTTGAGACCATTGTTTTTGTGACCAATCTTACATGAGTCATGTTTGAGAACTTGTAGTTCTACTCTGCCATTTTTGATGATGATGAATAACAAACTAGATGATTTCTGTCTTGGCGTGTATGTATTCTTTTCTTGTGTGATGAGAAATAGGTCGCATTTAAATACTATTAATGTTGTTGATAACATTATATATTTGGTGAGGTTGGTTGTCTACAAGGCCATTGAGGGATCACTCTATGCCACCCTTCCTTACAGCCCAGCCGCTAGAGAAGGTGCATGTTAGGCAAACTGCTTTCCGTAGTTGACACAGGAGATGGACTTCCACCTGAGTGCTTACCTTACAATAACACTGACACCACACAAGGGGGAGTTTCTAAGCTCTAGTGGACGATCATATTTAAAAAAAAAATACATGTCAACAGTTCAAATAGCCCACAGTATCTTACTTTCATCGCAACCCTCTATGAACCCCCTGCTCTGCCTGGCCCCTGATAATAGGGTTAATGGATCCCCCTCTTGGACCACCTCATCTACCTTGTGGGTCTCATGGATGCTCCCACCTACTTCTCCCTGGGCGTCCATGCTCCGAATTCAGTGCTAGATTATCTATTAGGTCAAGTAGGCACTGGCCTAGGGGCCCCATTCCTTTTCGGGCCCTGCAAACAATGGATCCAAATAAAGCTGTGCAGAAAATTTAAAAATAAATTTCAAGGCGGATGGGGGAGTTGACATTTTGACTGCTTTGAGGCCTCCACAGGGTTTCATCGGCACTGTCAAAATTAGTTGCTGTCTCCAGACTTCCCCCTAAAATGCTAATGGAAGATGCAGTCTGACTTAAACTTTATTTGTCCCATGTTCTGAAGGGGCCCCTTATTCCATGCTGTCCTATTCTATATATAATCCCTTATTAGGACACTGTGCCTTGTGTTAGTTGATACGGGCTTCGCAGAATCTGTTAAGGTGTCTTCAGAACTTTCACTCTGCCGTGGGTAGCTGCCACAGGTTTCTGTTCAGCCCCTCTGTTTTGATGTGCTCCATCCATTGCCGGTAACATCTTCTTTTCCTCCATGGCACTTACATTCTTCCTCCGTGGCAGTGTGATCACTCATTTACTCTGTGACAGTGTGATGTAACTATTTTCCTCTGTCACAGTGTTTTTTTATCACCCCATGTTCAGTCCTGACCGGGATTTGTGGGTCCCAGCGAGTGAGTCACTCGTTGGTTCCCTGGGTGGGAACACTTCAGAGTGTGGCATATCTATCCAGCACTTGCAGGCTATAACGGATGCAGTGACTGGGGTTTCTGCACACTCGCTCTACTGCACCAGGGGCTCACTCCTTTGATGTGCTGCCCATCATGCCTGGCTCTAGGGAGAGCAGAGGCCTCCCAGACCACCTCATCTTGATGGGCTGCCACACACATGCGGCCCAGGTTCACAGGGTTTCAAGATCTTCATAGCCTCCCCTGTCTGGCACTGGGGAAGGCTGACTTACCCCCACAGGTCCCCACCTACAGCCCAGGCTGCCTAATGCAAAGATGGTGGGTCATGGATGATCATCTTCTGGCCCGACACGCTGCCAGGTCGCCTTCTGTTCACTTGGCTCTACTATTCATGAGGTCTGGGATGCTGCACTCACCCCAGACTCCACTGTTCACATTGTCCAGGAAGGGGTGGTCTTCTCCGCCCACTCGACTGTCTAGAGGTGGGCGAACATGCATCTCAGGTCATTCGGGGCCAGGTGATCTTTGACAGAGAGCCCGAACGTCTTTCACACCCGGTTAACACTTGGCATGCAGCCCAGGCTTCAGCTCCGACCAGGCTACCCATCACAAGTTGCTTGATATAATAGGATATGATATGATTTGGTATTTATAAAATGCCTGTACACAAGTGTTTCTAGGCACCACAAGACAAGGGAGGGGGGATAGAGGGAAAAACAGGACAAACAATCCTACTAGGCCTTGTGTCATTTGGATTGTGCAAGTGCAACAACACAAGTGCAAGGGGGAAGGGAAGAGGGGCAAGTGTAGGGGAGAGGGAAGGGGAAAGTGTGGTCAGGGTATCATGCACTGAGTAAGTGCAGCAAGGGCAGCGTGGCCCTGGGTACGTGCAAGCAGGGCAAGGGGCAATAGCAGTTACAGTTACAGCCCCTAATGAATCCCCCACCCCTTAAAGAATCCTCACAAAACTTTGCAAAACAGTATATGGCCCCATCAGATTTATTCTGTGAAGTGTGGTGAAGCTTCGTGCAGGGGGGGGGCAAAGGTATAGGGGGTCCCAAAATATGTGGTTTTTCCCATAGATGCAATGGAAAAAGAATGTGCTCACGCCTACAGCCCAAACGTCCGGACAGATTTCACCAAATTTATGGCAGAGGCGGGGGCTTGATCCCAAAAGCGTGCTTTTGCAAATTTGATCTACATACAACCAGTAGTTTTTTTTAAAACATCCAGAAAGTAGGTCAAAACAAATTAGTGATATCTAGGTTCAGTCCGCGGACTAACTTCCCTGTTCGGTCTGCAGACGGGCCAGATTGGGTCAGAGGGCGGCGTGAGGTCTGCACATATCAGGCATGCCCACTGATTGGATGGTGAAAAGAGACAGGTGCGTCATATTTTCGGAAACATCTGCCATATTGTATCCACGGACAGTCGCAGCTGACTGCGGACATTGCGGTGGGGAAAAAGGGTGGAGGAGTGGAAAAAAGATGATATGGGGCTATTTTCGTAGGTGGGAAAATGTCGGGCAGGTGTCAAAGTGGTCCGTGGACATTGCAGTAGTTCGCGTACAGTGCCATGAATGGACGGCCTGGGAAACACACTTACAGTTAATTGGTGGGTCAAATAGGATTTGGAAACGGAAGGGGAGTGGAATAAAGATCATATGGAGCTGCTCCTATAGGTGGAAAAGGGTTTTCAGATGCCGCTGAGTCCGCGGTCAGTTTTGGTGTCCGCGGACATCATTTTAATTACAAGGGGTTCAGAGTGAGTTTTATTAGTTGACAGTGTATGGTATGTACTTGTTATTTGGTTAGTTGTATTGTGGTGGTTGTGGCCAGTGGCCAGATTCTAGGGGGCATGGCCTGCGGCCTGTTGCCATGCCCCCAAAAATCTGGCCACTGAGCATGGCCTCCACAGTAGTAATATTTGTATAGTAATTATAGGTAATGTAGTAGGAATATGGCCAGAATCACCACAGTAGTGATATGTGTATAGTCATTATAGGTAATGTAATGTGAGTATAAAGTGTTTGTAATATGATGGAATGATATAATTGAACTGTATATTGTACTTATGATTGTAGTACAATTCAGGATAGTGCTTGTAGAATATGTATTTGATTATACTTGGTATGGTTACTTAGTTCCAAAGTGTTATGAAGCTGGAATCTGTGGTTCATTTTCTGTGGAAAAGAAACTGTATAATTTATTAAGTAGGATAGTTTAAAAGATTTAATTGTATACAATTTTACATATACATTTACTTTTTTGGTACAACATTAGTGTATGCCACACGGCTCCTGTATTGACATTAAGGGGTCGATTCATGGAACAAACGTGCGCCGAAAATCCCAGCGCAAGCAGGCGCAAGGTGGCGCAAGCGTGAGAAATCAAGCGCGTGCGACACAAGGAAGGCGCTGCGCTAGTTTCCCGCTGGTCGTGCGCCAAATCCATATATGTCGCACACGGGCACACACGTCATCAAACAGCAAAAGCGCACATAGCGCGGCGCACACAACAAAAGTGGGCGGAACAGTGGGCGTAACACGCGGAATGGGGAACAACCCGTGAAAAAGAAGGCGTAACTGGGGAAGTACTGCAGGGAACTACACGGAATGCCCACACGCACGCAAACAACCCGTATTCATGGATTTGAATATGGGAAACCCGCGCACGGCAAAAGACACGCATAGGCATCAACGCGTCCGCCACAGGAAGCAAGGCGGAAGCGTCCCCGTGCACAGTATAAAAGTGCGCGCAAACAACAAACACGTATATACAGCTACGATGAATGCCCATTTTGTCGCAGCACTGATCGTGGGACACCGCAGGAGGAGGAGAATAGCCAAGGCACGCATAGCCAAGACAAGCCTTTTTGGGATGCCTGACGACCAGGTCTACGGCAGGTATAGGTTTCCACCCCATATCATCCTAGACCTGGTCAGGGAGTGGGAAGATGACCTTACATCCCCCACCCTTTACTCCCAAGCATTGAGCCCCTTGGAGAAGGTTCTCAATGTCCTGCATTTTTTGGCCACTGGGTCATTTCAGCGGACCACTGCCATAGTGGGGGGGGTCTCCCAGGCCACGCAGTCACGCTGCCTACACCAGGTCTTGGCAATCATGACAGCGCGCCCCTCAGTCCGCAGGCACATGTACATGCCCAGAACACCCGCAGAAAGGCAAGCCGTTGTCCTGGATTTTTACAGGGTGGCACACTTCCCCAAAGTGCTCGGTGCCATAGATTGCACCCATGTGGGCCTACGTCCACCTAGTGCCACTGAGTACATCTACCGAAACCGCAAGCACTGGCATTCCATCAACGTACAGGTGGTATGCGATGCAAAGGGAATCATCACCTCTGTCTATGCAAACTACCCTGGCTCCACCCATGACAGTTTAATATACAGAATGTCCGCCCTGAGCCGGGCCCTGGAAGCTGGGCAGCATGGTGACACATGGCTCCTAGGTGAGTACAAATGCATGTGCACATGCATGCAAGTCACACACAGACAAATACCCAAACCCTAATAATCTTAACTATTATCACCTCCCCAGGGGACAGTGCCTACCCTCTGAGCAACCACATGATGACGCCAATCCGGAACTCCACCACACCACCCCAGGTAAGATACAACGCGGCCCATATTGCAACCAGGGCCATAGTGGAGCGCACATTCGGAGTGCTCAAGTCACGCTTCCGCTCCCTTGACCGCTCTGGCGGGCAGCTACTCTATGCACCCCCAGTAGTGTGCAGGATCATTGTGGGAGCATGTGTCCTGCATAATGTTTCAACACGGCAGGGTGTACCGGTGGACATGGTGGTGCCCCCACATCTCCAACCACAGGCACAGGCGCTGCCCATGGGAGGGGAAAGGGCACGTAGCGAGGAAGCCCGGACCCAGCTTGTGGCCACATTTTTCACCTAAACTCCCACCCCTGCGGAGTGCACAGCGGCCTGGCACATACCAGGTGACAATCGATGATGACAAAGAGATAGTCAACTGTCACAACCTTACCACCCTGAGATTGTTGCCATGGAAGTGCCACATTGGGCCTCATTACGACCCAGGCGGTAAGTTACCGCCTGGGTCGTACCTTTACCACCATGGCGTAAACTACGTTTACGCCATGGTGGTTGGCGGACTTACCGCCCCATTCCGAGGTTGGCGGGGCGGTAAGTCCCCAATCCCCATTTACCCTTCCCCATTCCCATTTTTGCCCCATAGGGCATAATGGGAGTGGGGAAGGCGTTAATTACGCCACCGTAAATTACGGTGGCGTAATTAACAAC
This sequence comes from Ambystoma mexicanum, assembly GCF_040938575.1. Classification (NCBI taxonomy): domain Eukaryota; kingdom Metazoa; phylum Chordata; class Amphibia; order Caudata; family Ambystomatidae; genus Ambystoma; species Ambystoma mexicanum. The sequence continues at coordinate 158,226,248 of NC_090937.1, forward strand.
AAGGTCCCTCAGCGCCATGGATTTTAACACCTGCTAAAAGCAGGTGTTAAATCCTCCATGGCGCTAAGGGACCTCGGAATCAGGCGGTAAGGGTCGGCGCTTTTTGCGCCGCCGTAAACCCCTTACCGCCTGGGTCCTAATGAGGCCCATTGTGTGCATCCCTAGCTACTTAAACACAAGCTATCCTGTGTGACCAAAAGGCACACATATGATATATAATATGATATGATATGGCATTTGTAACGCACCTATACACAAGTCTTGCAAGGCGCGACGAGGCAGGGAGGGGGGAACAAGGGAAGACAAGCAGCGATCCTACTAGGCCAGGTGTCATTTAGATCGCGCAAGTGCAGGGGTAGGTCGAAGGGAAAAGTGCAAGGGGAAGGGGGGGTGCAGTACAGGGTAAGTAGAATAAAAAATAAATAAATAGGCCAGCTGGTGGCAAGTGCAAAGGTAAGTGCAGACAAGTGCTGGGAAGGGGGGGGTGTAGGGATACAGAGACAGTCCCGCAGTGCAGGGGTTGCCAGGGAGGCAGTGCAAGTGGAGAGTGGCTGGGCCAGGGACCGAGGTCGGTGAGAGTGGCCCAGTTGCAGATTCAGTGCAGTTTCAGTGAAGAAAAGAGGACGGTGTTGAGGTGCTTCCTGAACCGGAGATGGCTCTCCTCAAGTTTCAGGGAGGCAGGAAGGCTGTTCCAGAGGGAGGCCCCTGCCGCAGAGAGAGGTCTACCCCCAGCTCGTTGCTTCGAGAAGCGGCTGACCCTGACATGCAAGGTGTGAATCACACACACCTGCAAAACAGGCCATGACCATCACTGTTATGTCACTCAAACCCTCCCAAACCACAACATGACATGGCAAGCAATAGCCATACACCAACACAGTACCAATAAGGTACACATTGCCATGTGAAAAATGTAAATTGGCATCAGACAATGATGCCTGACATGGAATCAGATGAAATGACTGACCAACAACCTCCCACCCAAAATAAGTCATTCCCAAATGCATCACAAAAGTAGTAGCCGCAACATAACAGTGAATGCCTGTCTACATGCACATTGTGCATTGCAAAATCAACATTGCAGCTTCTGTGTGCTGTGTCCAACTCCTGCAACACACTGCTCAGCGCACAGCACAGTGAACAGCCATTGTGTGTGATGCACACCCTGAGCATCACATCTAAGCAACAAACCACATCAAAAAGCAAAATAGGCATGTACAGGATCCATAATTGGTCACAGAACATGTGCTGCAGGGACACAGTGGGCAGCAGAAGGCAAACAGAGTGTCCATGTGGATATCGAAGGGTGGTTGTACATGTAGTGCATCATAGTGCGAGTGTGCGGGTCAGCAAGGACATGCACTCAACATATGCATGTGCAATCAAGTGACCATCAGTGTCCTCTACACATCACATGTGAACATTCACCATGTGTACACCCCAGAATGTCAAACCACAACTATCCCCTCACACCTGAAAGGTAAACACAACACATGAACATGCATTGATCAGCAGAACACATCATGTACATAGGATACCACAATTACAATGTCAGGGTTCCCATCACACTGCAGGGCAAGGCAACAATCAACAACAAAACACCCTCCCTCCCTCACAAATGACCATGACCCACTGAAAAACTGCACCTGGGTCATGGAGCCTTCAACCCTCAATTTCACCTAGCCACAGGATCACCCTTCTCCTTCGTCACCATCTCCCACCTTGTGTGTTAAAAGTTGCCTGCACCCTCAGAGTCCAGCTTCATTTGCAAAGACACAAAATCCAAGGCTGAAAAACGAACCAGAACAGCCTCCAGTAGATGACTTGAAGTAGCAGTACCTCACAAAGTCCAAGTACTACCACAATGATGTAACAACCAAGGTAGCACAGTAAAACAATGTCACAACAGGATGTGAACCATATGTGGTACATAACATAGAATGATGCACCACGAACGGATGTGTACTGTCACAGCTCCCGTGTTCAGGCGCAGGAGTGGCACGAACCAACCACCCCCACCGTGGCCTGGGTGCCTGCAAGGTCAAACTCACACAGGCCTCTGAGACCCAGGTGGGGAAGGAGGGTCAGGGATATGCAGTCGGGACAGCCGTTGGCATACTGGATAACTGGAATGAGGGGCAGGAGAGGGGAGTAGGAATGACACGTGAAAGTAGGGAATGCACTAAAATGGAGTACTTGCATTAACACATACACAATCATAACAAACTTGTACATCATTGTCAGGGTCTTCTGGAGTCCAGGCGTAGGAGTGGTGCGAACCAACAACCCCCTCTAGGGTTTTGGCCCCTGCAAGCTTGGGGCTTACACAGGCATCCGCAACCCCAGCGGGGAAAGAGGGTTAGGGAACGTTGGTTGGATAGGTACGGGAAGCAGGAACACTGGGTAGAGGGTACAGGGTTTAGAATTGGATAGGACTCGGGGTGATTATGGAAAAAAAACATACCAAATTGAATTACACATTCATCCATGCATCAGTGCACCCCCCAGCAAGCCTATGTAGAGCAGTTTGAAAGAAAAACAACAAGACACTCAGCTCTGGTTTTGAGTGCTGGCCTCCTGCCTGCACACTCTCAGGTCCGGTTACAGGAGCACTTCAATGCTGCAAAGAGAGCCACAGTTAATAATTTGTGCGTGCCCATAACACACAAACACACCACCAAATATGCCCCATAGCAACAAACTACTCTACAAACAGACAATCTGGTGTGGCTGCTTCGTACCCATACGTAACATTCCCCCTGTGATGGTTCATACACAGTCAATGCAGTAAGTCAGGCGCCGGTGGGTGCGTGGCAAATGGAACACCAATGTGTCACGATTCACACAACATGCAATGTTCCCTGGGTAAGCAGACAGACGCATATAGCAAGGTATGACTTCAGAAAAAGTCGTGTCCCACCATGACCGTAAAAAAATAGGCAGTGCATGTTTCAAAATGTACATGGAAATTAAATGCACTGCACCCGAGTCTGTCCCTTGCTGTATGTCCCTGTGAGCTGCTCCTTTCCATGTCTCGGAAGGCTACATGGGTGATACAAGTGCCTCAATGGCCCATGGTGGACCGGCGGGTATGTGCCATTGCCCCTGCAGGTGCCCCAGACAACCTTACAATCAACTAGCCATCAGTCCACCAACACATCTGAGCTGTATTGTGCGCTTCTACACCAATATTCGTCCAAGCTCACCGTCAGTGCTGCTACTAAGCCTGCATGTGCAACTGGCCTGGTGGAAGCTTTGCTGTGTTGTGGCCCCCCTGCGCTGCTCACCTTGCCTGCAGTTCCTTGAAACACGTTAGCAGTTCTAGGATGTATGTCTGCAATCCCTGTGCCTCTGCTTGCGCACACATGTGCACGTGGGCACCAACAAACGTGTCCAGAATCCAGACGTCCAATGGGCCATGTCTGCTGGCAAAGGTGGTCTGGAGGCTCACCCCCCTGCAGAAAGGGCATGAAACACATGATTAATGCTTGAGAGTCATCTGTGTGTGTCTCTTCAGGCATCTCATTACTGGACCATGTCAGAGACGTACATCAGAAATCACACCATCAGTCCGTCTTTCACATCCAAAGTGTGGAACACACTATCTACGGCATGAATTGCAACAAGCACGTGTACAGTAAAGATAAGAAACATACTACACAATGCATAGCAATGCATGTACACATTAATCATGAAACATCCCATCTAGCAAAAGCAGAACAGTGGTCAATAACACTGCAATCATCCCCACTAGGGGTGTTAACACAAGTTACACAGCACCAGACATGCCACAGATATGACAGTCCAAAGCCCTTGTGTAATAGGCTGTTACAACAAACCATCCTTGCGAGCCCATGGATAAGGGAAGCAGGAGTGGCATATGTGAGTCGAGGACCCCAAGCAACAAACACATACACAAGACAAGCCTGAAGGGCCCAGCTGGAACAGACAGTGGATGCTTTCAAAAGCCACAAAGCACCGCACCATCACATGAAAGCACAATAGACAAGCAATTTTAAACTATATTAACTAATTACACTAACTATGAAAAACCTACATTACCTAATTAAACTAACTATCAAACAGAAACTTTACTAACTAAACTAAAAGAAAAATCAAAAATGGCCACATACGACCCGGGGGGGGGACACCCAGGAGGGGGGAGGTACAAGGTGCTGCTCAACACCCACATGCGATGATGCTGAGCCAAAAAAAAAAACCTCCATGGGCTCAACGCCTGCACAGCCCGACCTATGTGGGAGATAGATGGTCGTCCGAGTCTGGCTCATCCTGGAAAGGGGGACGTGGCACAGTAGCCTGGCCACGCCTAGACGCAGCTTGCCCCTCGACGGCAGCAAGTCTGCTGGACGGGTGAGCCTGGTTCTGTGTGGCGATGTGACGTAGGTCTGCATGGAGAACCTCACGTGATACACGTGCTTCCTCTTGTAAGGTAGCACGTGTAACACGGAGTTCCTCCTGCAAGGCCTGGCTGGACAACCGCTGCACCTCCCGGCAAGCCTGTAGCTCAGCCGAGATGGTACGCTCAAGCTGTGCAAACCTCTCCTCTGCCCGCTGCCTCTGGGACATCAGAAAGACACCCAGAGTGGATTTGAGGGAAGCATACTCCTCCCTCAAGGCATCCATGTGCACCTCTGCGTGAGCAGCAATTGCTTGACGCAGAGACGACATTTCAGCCTGGCGTGCCCTGTCTGAGACCGCCATGCCCAGCCTGAGCGAGCGGGCCGTGGACCGTGCCGCCTGCTGCTGGAGAAGCACCTGCCTAGCAGGGGGGAGCACAGATCGGGCCACACGCTCCATGCTCTCAGCAATGTTCTCCATTGCTGCCCCCTGCCGTTCTGAATTGGCAGTCATGTCTTGCTCCCACTCAGTATACTGTGGTTGCAGGCGGCGACCGCGTTGCTGGGCTTGACCCCTGCGGGACCCAAGGACCGGGTGTCCTCGCTGTGTTGGCACCGCCCGCGGCTGCACGACCACATGCCCCCGTCGACGTGATGTTCCAGGCACATCAGTGACTGGTGTGGAGGGTGACCCTGCATCCCGATCCACCACGGGCGGAGGTACCAAGACTGTCTGACCTCTTAGTGCAGGTGTCGGGGACAGAGGAGTGTCCACATCAGAATCACTCACCCCTGACACATGGACTTGATGCTCATCCAACTCGACATGGACGTCAGAGTCGTCATCAGGGCTGGACTCATAGGCAGCCAGAGACAAGATGGACTGTAGCACTTGGGGGTTTTCGTGGCCTACCACCCCACGACCCCCACTTGTGCCGGGTTGATGTAGTGGTAACAACCCTGTGTCTGGCATGACAACACCATCTTCTGGCTCCATTGCGTCATCATCTGAAAAATATATAGAAAAAAGGTCACTACACATGTCAGAAGCACACAACACACACACACACCGACAACAAACACATCAGGCAGACATGTGACACACAAAATAGAACCTGGCATGCATGCTGGGTCAACTTCAAATTGCTTCTGTCATCAGGCCTGTTGAAAAGTGGCAGTTTGCATAAAAGTGGGTCTATGCAGTGCAGCAAATGTGTATGTCACGCACTACCTACATGTACAAGGACTTCATGGTGTGTGTCAGGAAATGTAAAGGCAATGCAAGGTCAAATTCAGGCATCATGTGCAATGTGCATTCAATCGGTAGCATATCTACAAGCAAAGCACCCCTCCAACCAAGTGCAAAAGCAGGGATGCCTAGCATGGTATCAAAAGGCTGACCATTGACCTGTGTATTGACAGGCAGTGTTGACTGGCATCAACAGTTTAATGTGATTCAAGTGCCAACACTGCAAATGATGATGGGACAGTAAGCAGGACACATGATGAAAACTCTGGAGGCCGCCCACGTGTGAAGAAGACACTACAACAGTCGGACAGAATCATTGGCCATTAAACAGGCAGAGGCCTGTGACCCACACAGATTGTCAGACCCTAAACATGTGTGCAACGCAGTACTGAGCCACAGTTGACATGGGAACGCTGATGAGATGCCATGCAATGTATGTCACCCAGGAGTTGTATTACAGTGATCATCCAGTCAAGGAAACATAGGGGCATGCGTGCAATGCACATGGAGCATGAATGGGCACTCATGTCCCTGCCGGGCATCTGACCTATGCACAGTACAAGTGAGATACCCTGCATCAAGTACTAAGCCTGTACCACACAGCATATGTCTGGCAGATTGTCCGCTGGAAGTTAGCATGTACACAGGACGCATGAACAGGAAAATACCCAATGGCAAGATTGAAGCAGACCAGTGCAAAGATGGAACTGGGGTGCAGAGTGGCGGAGGAGGGGCAAGGGAGCATGCCTACATGGAGTACCCGCATGCTGGCAGAGGACACATGCACGTCAGTCATACTATGACATTGTGCCTGGGCTGAGAGGAAGGTCACCCCACACCACATGCAGAAGGGCCAGCGAGCTAGAACATGGACCGGAGGGGTATACTGGTAACCAGCATGTGAGTAGGGTGCAATAGTGGTGATGTGGACAGTCCCCGTCTGCTCCACATGTCCACCATCCAGCAGAGCAGACATGCATCACGGAAGCATTGCATTACTTGCACATCAGAACCATGTACACGTCACATGCAGTGGCAATCATGTACAACACATCCCACAAGTAAAATAAAACGCACACGTCCTCAACAAACGCATCAACACTCACTGGACTGGGCATCAAAGTCCAGCATCTCTCCCACTCCTTCGACCGATTCAGGTGGTATGAACTCCGCAACTAGTGACTCAAGCGGAGTGAGCTCTTCCTCCTCTGGTGCAGGCCCCTGCCAGTCACCAGAGTCAAGTTGTAATTTGAGGCACGCTTAGCCTTAGCGCTGCGTTTGAGGTAATTCCAACGCTTTTTGCACTCTTGCGCCATGCGCACCTCATGGCCGAATGAACTGACATGTTCTGCAACTTGCTTTCAGTGGGTGTCACGGTGGGCAGCCGTAGTCTGACTATTGGCACCCACTACCATGTCACGGCTGTGGCCCCGCACGTAGTCCATGAGGAAGTCCAGTTCCTGCTTGCAGAAAGGCTTCTTCCTCGACGTGCAGGAGGTCGTGGCTGTGTGTGGGGTCCCAGCTTGTGCTGCAGGTGCAACCTTCCTCCTCTTGGACTGTGGCACAGACCCTGGCTGGCTAATGCCGCCCTGACCAGTATGGCCAGTGGGTTCGGTGGATTGAGCCAAGGGAGTGGCAGGTGGAGGGATGACCAAAGGCCTGACTTGTGTCAGTGGCAGCTGGGTGCCCTCTAATGGACCCTGCACAGCAACATCCGCTGTGGCAGGGTCGTTGACCGCAATGGTCCTAGTTGGCAGACTCACAGCCGGGGTGTTGTTGGGTGCATCTGCCCCTGCACTTGCCAAAACCCGGCTGTTCGGGGCAGCAGATGACATAACTGCCCCAGGGACATGTGTCTTGGTCAGAGCAGCCCTGCATGCCCCTACGGTTTCCCTCCTGGCCTGTTGGAAATCTTCCAAGGGCTCCTCAAGTGCCAACACAGCCTGCGCTGGCAGACCCTGAGCCTGGGTGGCGGTGTCCACAGCTGCACCTGCAGCTACCACTACCCTTGGGCCCTTGGCAGTCGATGCATCTCCTGGAACCACAGGGGGTGGTGTCATGACTGCACCGACACATGGCACAACATTGTGCTCAAGTGGCGCACTCCTGCCTCTTCCCCCTCTGTGGTCGCCCTGGACACCCTGGAGTCCCCCTACTCCCTGGTCACCACGGCCATGTCCCCGACCATGCCCGCCACAAGGAGTACGCCCAGCTGAGGTGCCCCTCACCTTTGCTGGCCTCCCAACTATGGCACAGATGTAGTAGTGCTGGCACAGGTGGAGTAGTGCCAATGGGAGGTGTACAGCACAATTGACTTGGGCAATTGGGGTGAAGGGGGTTGGAAGCAAGATGTTAACAGCCACCCTGCACCTGCAAGGCTGTATGTGACCCCGGTGATGTAGTGATGGGTCACGCAATGCTCAGGCACCCCAAAACTGCAGTAAAACCGTGCACGCAACCCTGCAGCCTAAGTGCGTGGAATCAACCTCCCGCAGTACGCGGTGGCACCCAGTAACACGAATAACGCGTACGCGTGGGACACGCAGGCTACTATGACCTTGAAAATGGGTGCGATACACAGGGGCACCCGCAGTGGGAAAAATAGCGTGTGCGACTCACCGTCTGACTAGCGCGATGCAGAAAAACACGCATAGCCAATACCCCCGCCAAAAGAAGAGATACGTCCTTGATAGCTGTGAAGTTGTGATGGTGCGCGAAACAACACGAAGCAGCAACACACGTCAGTCTCCACGAAAGGCACGTACAGCGAACTGCTGCCCCCGCTCACCTTTAACCCGTGCTGAGGGAAACGCCCGCGCGCATCACGTCACTTACGCACATAGGCCCTTTCCTCGGATTACACGCATTCACACGCGGACGTGCAGTTTTTTCACGCACGCTGAACCACTATGCTAACGTCACGAGGGAAACCCCCACGCACGCCCGTGCGCGTCACGTCACAGAGGCGCTTACGCTTGAATGGCCTATGGTCCAATGAAAGCGCGTACGAGTGCTGACGCGCTTACGCGCTAGGGGCCTTTCCTCGAATCACACGCTGACGTGCACATTTTTCATGTGCCAAATCACTCCGTATCAAGCTGGCCACGCGAAAACACACGGAAGACCACGCTCCTCCCCAAAAGGCCAAACCACTGCCCCCCAGAGCCCCGAGCATGCTCCCACCTGCCATCTGCTGCTGCCTGACTGCCTGCTGCCCACGTGCCCTGCTATTTGCTGACTGCACATCAGCCAGGGGTGCAGTTGCTGTGACCACCCCTGCTGGAACTGAAGACTCCCGACTGGGATACCATCGCTCCATAGCCCTGCCCCAGGACCCAGTTGCCCACCCACACCTGCCTCTGGGGTTGCCATGTCGGGCACTACACCATCTGGCACCACTGGCAACCCCCAGCCAGAGAGGCAGAGGGGCACCAGCTTCACTGCCACCGAAGTTGGTGTCCTGGTGGAGCAAGTCCTGGGGCAGTATGATGCCCTCTTCGGAACAAGACGCGCCAACAAGGAAGGACGGACTCGGATCTGGACGGACATCGTGACTGCCATCAATGCGGGGGTTGGCAGTCCGCGACTTCCAACATGTCAAGAAGCGCTGGGAGGACTTCAGGTCCAGGACCCTCAACAAGGCCCGGCGCCTCTTGAAGGCAGCGGATGCTAAGGGATGCGGGGGCCACCTGTCGGAACATCAGATGAGGGTCCTGGGACGCATATGCCCAGCGCTCCACGTCCAGGTCCTTGAGAGGCAGACCCGTCTGGACTTGAGCGGTAAGTGTACATGCATACTGATTGGAAACTGTGCGTGTGGTGGTGTGCCAGTAGTGTGCAGGTTGTACATGTGGTTTTTTAGGGCCATGTATGGATGTGTATGTACAGGGCTGTGAGGCTGACACATGCAAGTCCTTTCATGTGTGAGACACATGGATGGTGTATGTGTGGGTGTGCATGCAAGCTAAATGCAGATGTGTGAGCACACATGTTTGGATTACTGTGTATGTCAGTTGGCATGGTTGTGGTGTCACACATGGATGTTGGTTCCAGCTGCATGTATCTGCACCGTGTACATGTGCATGATTGTCTATTTGACAAGGGTGCAACAGTGATGCAACATGGATGCATGTGACACTGATATGTGGAAGACTGATTGGCAGATGTGACATGGATGCCGATCTCAACACTGCGACAGTTGGTGGAGGTGTACACATGCATGTAATTGTGGTGGCATGTGTGCATGTGTAGTGCACTCCCTGTGTTTCATGTGATGTCTGGCTCACCTTTGGCTGCTCATGCTGTTGTATGTGTATGGATGGTGCTGGCTGTTGCAATATGGCTGTGGAATAGCTCATGTGTGTGAGTCGAAATGACATGTGTGTTGGGGATTGTGATGCCATGTCTGAAGTTTGACAATGCCACTCATGTACAAATGTCAAGTGTGTATGAGTCCATTTTACAGTGCCCTGATGCCTGTGTTTTATTTCTTCCTGTCTGCAGCGTCAACTGATGAAGAGGGCGGAGAAGGTGCTGTGGAGCACAGTGGCAGGGATCACACCGCCAGCCGGAGATGCAAGGCCCGGCTCCCCTCCCAGGTTGTCATCTCGTCGGGGAGTGAGGAGTCCGGTGCCGCGTCCCAGGCCACAGCTGCCGAGGGGAGGTCCAAGAGGCAGAGGTCGGAGTTGGACTCCTCGGCAGCAGAAGGGGCAGCTGAGACCCCACAGGGCCCAACGGAGGAAGATGGCATGGAGTCATCCAGGTTGGTGGGGGGTTTGGTGGAGGAGGAGGCTGTGCAAGGGACAGAGATGGGGTCTGGATGTGGGGATTCCACTGGTGGTAGTGGTGCAGTGCAGGACCAGGGACAGGAGGCAGCACAGGCTGCCGCGGAGGTGCCTGTGTGCAATCCTGTCCCTGATCCTGTCACTGCATCATCTTGCATCAGCAGGATGCCTACGTCTAGACCCGTTCTCAGGGAGGGGATTGGCTTACACCAACTGGCCTTCCTCTCCCTGCAGATGTGGCTATCCGGCACCGGGTTGAGCCTCTCCTGGTTGGGGTTGCGTTGCGTCAATGTGCCATGCGAGGTGACCTGCAGTCTTTTCATGAGGAGACTACACGTCTTCTCGCATGGCTCGTTGACCGCGGTGACCCACTGGGACAGCTCACCAGGGCCGGATTCCTCCGTTTCCTGGACCTTGTTCCGACCCCCTCCTCACTGAACTCCCTATGCCCCAGTCGTCCTCCATGCCATCTTCCCACTCATGTATCACCTGGGTGCCCTATGGAGCTGCCCTGACCCTGCAGCCAGGCTGGTGGACAACAGATCCCTGCCACAGTCGGGAGTCGGACGTCCAGCAGGGGTGGCCACCTCAACAACTGCACCCCGGCTGGAGGAGGATGTGCAGGCAGCAGGAGCCAGGGCACAGGCAGCGGCACAGCAGCAGCAGCAACAGGGTGGGAGCCATGATGGCTCGGGGACTTCATCATCGGAGGGGCAGGCATCGGCCGGAGGGTAGGAGGACCCTGGACGGGAAGTGTCTTCCATGTGGCAGCGGTTGTGCCATGCGATAGATGCGGAGCGGCAGCGGGCGGAAGAAGCACGGCTCACGATGGTCAGGGCGGAGAACTCCATGCGTAGGGCCCTGAGGCGGGCCGAGTGCCTCGAGGCCATTCGCAGGGACCTGGAGTTCCAGATGTCATCGTCCCTGCGAACCCTCGGGGCCATGGAAGAGGACTGCCTCCGGGACATCGAGCAGGAGTTCGATGATGCCCTGGCCCGGGACATCAACATGTGAGCAGTTGGACTTGCCCGCTGCCCTTGTAAATAGTTGGATAGTGTTAGGTTTCCTTTGGTTTTTTCTTTATTTTGGACCTTTTGGACAATGGACCACATTTTTGTATATAGTTTTTTTATTAGGTAGGAGTTTTTGATAGGTTTCATTTCTTCAGTTGGGATCATGGACCCTGGATTGTTAATCTGTATATAGGTAACTGTTGGATTCCACTTTTTTGTTTGGATTTCCCCATGGAGCAATGGTTTTCACTTTTGTTTTTCCCTTGGATTTCATTTTTGGAACTGTGACTTTGGACACCTTTCCTTTGGATTATGATTTGTTGTTTTTCATTATTTTACAGACATGCAGCTTTTCTTTTTTAATTTCCATTGTCGTTTGTTTGATTTTAATTCCATTCATGTTGCTTTTAATACATTTTTTTCTTCAAACTTCGATGTGTGGTATTATCTCATTGGTTTCATGCATGTCATGATATGGTTTTTGAGATTCACTTGCACCCATTGTGTGTGTGTGAGGGACATGTCTTCATTTACATACTTGCCATTGGGGTTTTGTCATGTAATTGGCATTTCTATGTGGGTGGATGCAATACTTGGGTGGGTCTTTGGCATGTGGAGGCTGGCCATAAGGGCCAGGGATCGAGATTGTGATGACGTTTTGCCTGGGGGACATGTGTCAGGGACTGCTGGTAGGTGCCCCGCACTGCTGGGGGGTAGGTGTGCAGGGGACATGTGTCGGGGCCTGTTGGCAGGTGCCCCGCACTGCTGGGGGGTGGGGGTGCAAGGGGACATTAGTGGGACATGAGTGGGGGCCTGCTGGCAGGTGCCCCGCACTGCTGGGGGGTGGGTGTGCAAGGGAACATGAGTGGGGGCCTGCTGGCAGGTGCCCCTGAGTGCTGTGGGGTGGGGGTGCAAGGGGACATGAGTGGGACATGAGTGGGGGCCTGCTGGCAGGTACCCTGCACTGCTGGGGGGTGGGGGTACAAGGGAACATGAGTGGGACATGAGTGGGGGCCTGCTGGCAGGTATCCTGCACTGCTTGGGGGTGGGGGTGCAAGGGGACATGAGTGGGGGCCTGCTGGCAGGTGCCCCTCAGTGCTGGGAGTGCAAGGGAACATGAGTGGGGGCCTGCTGGTAGGTGCCCCTCAGTGCTGGGGGGTGGAGGTGCAAGGGGACATGAGTGGGGGCCTGCTGGCAGGTGCCCCTCAGTGCTGGGGGTGCAAGGGGACATGAGTGGGGGCCTGCTGGCAGGTGCCCCTCAGTGCTCGGGGTGCAAGGGGACATGAGTGGGGGCCTGTTGGCTGATGCCCCACACTGCTGGGGCGTGGGTGTGCAAGGGGACATGAGTGGGGGCCTGCTGGCAGGTGCCCTGTACTGCTGGGGGTGGGGGTGCAGGGAGACATGAGTAGGACATGAGTGGGGGCCTGTTGGCAGGTGCCCCACACTGCTGGGCGGTGGGTGTGCAAGGGGACATGCATGGGGGCCTGCTGGCAGGTGCCCTGCACTGCTGGGGGGTGGGGGTGCAGGGGGACATGAGTGGGACATGAGTGGGGGCCTGCTGGCAGGTGCCCCACACTGCTGGGGGGTGGGTGTGCAAGGGGACATGAGCGGGAGCCTGCTGGCAGGTGCCCTGCACAGCTGGGGGGTGGGGGTGCAAGGGGGGAATGCGTTGGTGATCACTAGTGCAAGGTGACATGTGGCTTGGCTGGGGGGGCATGCCCATGGTGGATGGGCTGCCTGCGGGACATGCCCAGGGGTGCAGGGTAGCCCCCTGTGGTGTGGTCTGCCTGCAGGGGCCGTGGAGGGAACACCTGGGAGGACCCACACTGCCAATTCACGTGTAGGAATCCCCTGCACCCTCGAAATACACGTACCGCACTCGCACAGATCCTATTGCGTGTGGAACTTCCCCGCACCCCAGAAATACACGTACCCTGCTGAAATCGCGTGATAAACTTGCCCGCATCCCAGAAATACACGTACCCTGCTGCAATCACGTGTGGAACTTCTTGCGCACCCCAGAAATACACGTACCCTGCTGAAATCGTGTGTTAAACTTGCCCGCACCCCAGAAATACACGTACCCTGCTGAAATCGCGTGTGGATCTTCCCGCGCACCCCAGAAATACACATTCCCTGCCGAAATCGCGTATTAAACTTGCCCGCACCCCAGGAATACACGTTCCCGCTTGCTGTGTGCTGTGTGGCGGCCCTGTATACTGGTCCAGGGTTAGCGCAGCCCTTTGTGCTGGATTGGGGATTTTGATGGCTTTTCCTTGCACGAGGGGCGTTCTTGGGGGCGTTACTGGCGCTGCTGCAGGGTCGCTGCGCCACTCTGCGCCGCGGCTACTTTTGGTGGCCTGCTGGCAGGTGCCCCACACTGCTGGGGGGGGGTGTGTGCAAGGGGACATGAGCGGGGGCCTGCTGGCAGGTGCCCTGCACAGCTGGGGGGTGGGGGTGCAAGGGGGTAATGCGTTGGTGATCACTAGTGCAAGGTGACATGTGGCTTGGCTGAGGGGGCATGCCCATGGTGGATGGGCTGCCTGCGGGACATGCCCAGGGGTGCAGGGTAGTCCCCTGTGGTGTGGTCTGCCTGCAGGGGCTGTGGAGGGTGTAGAAGGAACACCTGGGAGGACCCACACTGCCAATTCACGTGTAGGAATCCCCTGCACCCCCGAAATACACGTACCCCACTCGCACAGAGCCTATCGCGTGTGGAACTTCCCCGCACCCCAGAAATACACGTACCCTGCTGAAATTGCGTGTTTAACTTGCCAGCAACCCAGAAATACACGTACCCTGCTGAAATGGTGTGTGGAACTTCCCGCGCACCCCAGAAATACACGTACCCTGCTGAAATCGCGTGTTGAACTTCCCCGCACCCCAGAAATACACGTACCCTGCTGAAATTGCGTGTTAGACTTCCCCGCACCCCAGGAATACACGTACCCTGCTGAAATCGCGTGTTAAACTTGCCTGCACCCCAGAAATACACGTACCCTTCTGCAATCACATGTGGAACTTCCCGCGCACCCCAGAAATACACGTACCCTGCTGAAATCGCGTGTTAAACTTGCCCGCACCCCAGAAATACACGTACCCTGCTGAAATCGCGTGTGGAACTTCCCGCACACCCCAGAAATACACATTCCCTGCTGAAATCGCGTGTTAAACTTGCCAGCACCCCAGGAATACACGTTCCCCGCTTGCCGTGTGCTGTGTGGCGGCCCTGTATACTGGTCCAGGGTTAGCGCAGCCCTCTGCGCTGGATTGGGGATTTTGATGGCTTTTCCTTGCACGAGGGGCGTTCTTGGGGGCGTTACTGGCGCTGCTGCAGGGTCGCTGCGCCACTCTGCGCCGCGGCTGCTTTTGGTGGCTAAAATCCATGAATACGCTGTGCGCCACTTGTGCACTTAATTCTGTGAATTACCCCCTGTATACTTATTGGGTCATTAGAGACAAAAATCCATACTGGATTTTTAAAAAAATGAGTACAATTACGTGAGTGTAAGTGTGATAGTATGCTTGTTTGAAGTATGTTGTGATTAAGGGCATATTCAAAGTAGTTAGATACCTGTTGGCGTATTCTAACTACATTAGAGTTTAGAAGATGTTTTGTCACATACGAATTGTGATGGTGTATTAGAAGTGTTTTGCAATGGAGTATATGTTTTAAGTTGTTAGATACCTGCTGGCATATTCTAACTATTTTGACTTTTAAAAGTACTATTGTAGCATTATGGATGTAGTTAGATACATGTTGGCGTATTCCAACTGTTAATTGTGGTACAGTCCAGTGACGAAATTTGGGTTGAAGGAATATTAAGTAGGCATTTGTTAGATTTGCTGGTGACATATGTTTGGACTAACAGAGGTGCTGTCACATTCAAACCAACCACTTCTTTTATTAGCATATGCAATATAGTGCCCTGAAGTGGGTATGGCACCAGTGTGGTATATTATACCTACTGTTGTGAAGGTTTTCTTTCCAACAGATAATTGGCTGTGTGTGAAGCCTATAAGTTTACAGTTATTTTTGGTACCATCTGCATTGCACGATAGAAGCATCAGTATGACTTAATGGCTATGTAGGTTCATTTGTACAGTGGAACGATTGTCTGAATTGCAAAAAAAAAGCATACTATGCCATGATTTGCATTCTGCAGAAGTTGGTGAAATGCAATGGATTCAGAATTTAGTATGGATACATTTGCAAATCATTCATTAGGGATGTGCTCTTGTGAAACAAGGTTGCAGAGAGTGCATGTATGTTTCCATGTGTATGAAATCTGCAAGATTTCATTTATGGGGATGTTTTTGGTTTCCAGTACTTGTAGTAAGTACATTAGGAATTCTTGTGGACCTTCCTGTGTGTTTATGGTAAATGTTACCATTCCTGCACAGTAGTCCAATTCTTGTCTTATTCCTTAGACACTGTAAGTGTTGTCAGGATTATTTGTGGCATTTCTATGAAGGACGAGCATTTGCAAACACAACTGTCGGAGCCGCTTAAGTAAATGTTGTGAACAATTGCTGGCAATTAAAAAAGACAATGGATTGTTACATTAGCACAGTTTTCTCCACTTTGTTGCTGAATTTAAATGGACCAGAGAGCAGAGAGTTCTGTTTGCGGATCATTCTATGGGCCTGCAGAGTTTTCTGGAAAAGAGACATTGTGTCTTTGTTTTCTGATGAACGTGCAGTTGACTTTGGACCAGACCGTTTTGTGGTGTATTCTTTGATGCAGAAGGAGTTGGTAGTTGTTTCTTTAGTGGTATTGTTGGGAGATATGTTATAGATTTTGTTTGTATTCGTTTTCTTTCTAAAGGTTTCCTTTTTTGAGGTACAGGGTAGCTATCTAAATGGGGGTGTATAGTGCACATGACCTGTTGTTTTCCAGGATGCAAGGAATGTCACAGTGGTCTTTGTTTGCATCAAAATCAACTAGGAATAGACCATTGAGTGTACGGACATGTGAAAGTGCTACGTAACTCATACCTTCTTTAAATACTGTGCTGCCAATGTCAATCATTGCTTGATCTAGGTTTAGACCATGCGATTTGTGAATAGTGACAGCATATGCAAGTGATAGAGAAAATTGTTCTCTGTGTACGTACATGTATTGGAAAAGAAAGAAATGTGCTATTGTGCAGACAATTATTTTAACTTCTGTAAGTTTGTCAGTGGGGATGTTGACAAACTGAATGTTGTCATGTGGAGATGTTTGGAAGCCAACAACTGTATCAATTGCTCCATTGACTAAACCTTGTTCTACGTCAAGGTTACATTTTAGAATTACTCTGCAGTTTAGACACAAAGTCAATATTTTCTCCAATCCAGCTGTGTTGGAGATACATTTTTCGAAGCTATTTAGACATGCTGTTGCTTGTTGACAAATAGGAAGTGTAATGCTTTGCCATTCTACTTTGTGGAGCTGATACGCAGTATGGGTTGCATTTCTTTTTCAACATTGCCTCATTGACCTGATTACAGCTTTCAAGGGTTGGAATTAACAACATGCATTTTAGATTTTGTTGAGTTAATTGTTCCATGACATCAGCAGCAGATGTATTTCATCCATATAGATGATGGATTCATCTACTATTTAAGATGGATTTTGCATCTTTAGTAAGCAGATCAGTTCTAATGCTTTTGAAAATGTTAGCATAGGTGAGGTCTGCAGACTGATGCATGTTTTGAGTTAGTTCTTTGTAGCGAAAATGTTGCCAGAGATTTACATTTCCAATGCTGCTGAGTGTATTGCAGCATTGTTTGTGTCCTAACCTTTTGAAAATCGGTTGACCTTTTACTGGTGTTAACTGTAGGAGGTCTCCGAAAACAATAACATGTTTTCCTCCAAACTGTTCTTCGTAGTTGTTTTTTAGGACTTCTTGCATTCTGAGATGAGTTAAAGCCAACATGAGGTTGGACACCATGCTTACTTCATCTATCAGGAACACTTTCATTTGTTTCAGAATTCTGCATACTTCAGTAGAAGCATCTGATGATAATTTGTAGTATTCTAATTTGTTTTGGTGTTCTACGGGGAGGAGCAGTAGTCGGCGTAAAGTTACACCTCCTATGTTGTAGGCAGCTAAACCTGTGGGGGCTGTTACTACAACCAAAAGGTTGTTGTTTGTTAAGTTTTGTAGAAATTTGCGTATTATTTTAATTAAGATTTTTTTTACCAGAACCAGCTTCTCCACTTACATACAGGAGCAGAGTTTATAATGTTTACATCTGCAGGTTTTAGTTTCAAGTTTAAAACCACGTTCAATTTCCTGAGTGACTTCCAGATACATGGAGAGTTGTTCATCATTTAACTGTGATTTGAGCACTGACAAGTCCTCAGATTGTTTATATTGATACATCGTATTTTCTACCTCACTCATGGCTATGTCTGCTTCATTTAGAATGAGTGGTTCTCCAAGTGGTTCTTGGCTTCCTGTAAGGGAAGGTTGCACCCTCATGACTGTCTTTATCTAGTTGAGCTTCAATTTCTTCCTCCTGCTGGCGTTCATTGACCAACATTTGTTTGCATTGTTTGAAATTGTCATTTATTACACTGCTTTCATTTGCTTTGACTACAGCTTCAAATGAGTCATAATCACATAATAATTCTTCTTCTTTCCTCCAATGTTTAAACGTTGCAGTGGGGACATGTAATACAGTTCTCTATGTTGTGGAGATTTAAATGATAACTTTATATAATAAATTAGACTGGGTTTGGTGAGTTTCACTAGGCTTCCTTTACAAGTTGAGACTGAATATTTGCCAGTCTCATTCAGTGTTACCTTGTTTTTGTAGGTGTCGTACAGACACATGTTTTCCAAGCAGTACTTCTGTTTGGGTAGAATGTGTCAATTAAATTGTTTTTAAAATGTCCTTGCTGTTGGGATCATTTTTGGCTATGGTTTCTATCTCTTGGTAGGATTTTAGTACTCTTTTTCAGGAAGAAGCTGGGCCAAGGTTCAGCCAGACAATGTGTTCACATTTGCCACATAAGGCTGCAGCTGTTAAACAGTTTGCAGCTGTTAAACTGTCTGCCGCTTTGTAGCACCTGCATTCGCTATGGGAGAGCATTTTTATACCAAAGTTGTACCATTTTTGTGATAGTGTTTTGTCAGATGATATGTCATCAAAGAGGAATTTTAGCTCTGTTTTCTCAGCTTTGGTGAGAGAGGCTTTGACATACTTTAAACACACTAGTTGCAACCTTAACAGGACTTTCACCCCGGGTGAATTCCAGTTTATTAACTTGTTTCTATTTATTTTGGTTGTCAGCTTTGGTATTGCATCATTATCTAGGTTGCCATAGATAGGGTTAAACTATGTTCCAATTGTATACATCTCCACTTGCGACATACCATATAGTATTTGGATTCTTAATTGCGAGTGCCAAATAAATGGTCTTCACACTTGTCAAATTTCTTTCTCAAAGTTTGTCTTTTTATTCCATACATGAACTTTTTCGCTCTTTCATATATGAATTCTTTCTCTCTACACATGTTTCTCCCCTGTTTATATCACAAGGGATCATCAGGAGAGATTTATTGCAATTGTGTTAACTTTGGGCCTGTTTTGCCAATATTCAGTTGTTCAACTCTGTATCTATGCACTCTCTGTGGGCACAATTATCAGATTTCTTGGGGTGATTGCCCTTCTGTTTTGAAGCGATCTGGGTGTCTCTCCCTGGCTCCTTGTTTCGGCGCCACAAGGAGCCAGGGAGACACCCGGATCTCAGGGGAGAAACACATGTAGAGAGAAAGAATTCATGTATTTCCACTACCACCATGCGCTAATAGTCTTACAGATCTCTGGAGGACTCATCGCATGATAACAACCTGCCCACTGCCCACTGCCCGGAAAACATACTGGGTTGTTCCTGCCTATTGCACATTGACTGAACACCTCTAAGATCCATGTTGTCAGCCTGACTGCTATTGAAATATTGATGGGGTTTACTGATAAATGCACTCTGTTAGGCGGAAACCTGTGCAGTTCCCTCCGGGACCACTGCAAAAGATTTAGGACTACAGGTGTTTGGCAGTAAACCCACTTGGTAGCAGTCTGTACCACACAGATTCACTTGGGAGCTGTGGCTGAGCAGTCAGACTTCCCTCAAGAAGAGTTAGGCAGTATGTGGAGTATACAACATAGGGCAATTCTTCACAGTAAGACAAGCAAACACGCAACAAGGCTTCAGTGTAAAGATGTAAAGGTATTTATTTATAACGACACACCTATAGAAAACACTCTGGCACTATTACGGCAAACACTTCAATTACAGTTACTCTACGAAGGAAAAGATCAATCCCCCTAACAATAGTTCGACAAGTCTAGGTTCTACCAGCATCACTATTTGCAGACGAGGTGTATGCTTTAACCTAGATGGCACTCTAGTATTTGTTAGGTAGGGAGAGAAAAAATAAGACAGGTTATGAAGTCAACTCAGTACCAATACTTTACGGACAAATGCAAGGCAAGTAAGGCAGGGTCTACTGCAGATCACAAAGTTCAGAGGCCAGGCCCACTCGGAGAGAGGCAAGGCGATATATGTCCCAAAAGTGTCTCAGTGGAAATACGCTTCGAGTCTTTATCGCAAAGTGTTATGGAAAGTTTGGAACCAGTTCAGAACCACACGTTAAAGAAAGCTTGGAGGCGACCCAATGGAAAGGCGAGGATTAAGACACCTCACTCGATCCGGCAGAAAGGGAAGCCAGGCGGACACGGTACCTTGTTTGTGGAGAGACAGCTCCGGCGGGGGCAGTTGTTCCTGGTGGTGGATGCATGTCAGGTCTTTGCCAAGAGTAGAGATGAGCTCGTCGTCGAAGAAAAGGGAAGTCCGGTGCACCACCAGGGAAGAGACCAGCCGCGGAGTGCTCCGTCACAAGGCACCACCTTTTGGTCGCGGTACAGGGATAGTGGCTGTCCGGTTGCCAAGGTGCTCTGCACGGGCAATTCGACCACTGCTTCCTGGAGCAAAGAAAAAGCAAAGGGGACTGGTTGTTGCCACCAGTCAGGGGAAGAGACTCTCCGGCAGGGAGATCTCCTCTATCGTCGGGAAGTGGTGAGTCGGTTCCGCAGGGCTCCACCGGAGGTGTCCTCGTTGCAGGTCGGCTCAGCGTTACCCTCGTCGGATTCTTAGGTGCTGTGGCGACTTCTGAAGATCCAGTCCCAAAAGCCCTGCTTTTATGCAGAAAACCCCCATTCATTCAGCCTAGCTGTCAATCAACACACGCTAAGTGGTGAGCGGGGAAGCTCACCACTTGGGCCAATCACACCAGAGTGCGACCGGAGTTGGCAAGGCAACTCGGTCCACGGTGCCTAAACCCCCTCCCACACCCCTGAGGTAACCCAGACAGAATGGCACCACTTTGGAGGGTCTCTGTACAGAAGCCCGCCAAAAGTGGAACAAAGGGCTCAACCTTTGGTTTAGGAGTCACAGAGACGAACACAGACGCCATTTTAAAACCGAGTTCTGGCAGAAAATACCATCCGATAAACTTATTTAAAATAAGTAAACTGGTGGTATGTTAGAGATTAACGAGGAAAAGTATCAATCTCCAACAATGGGAAGAATCCCATAGGGTTATGTTCGGGGTCGAACATAACAAGTAGTTTCCACTGCCACCAGCCAAAGCTTCACAAGGGGGGACGAGACAGTGCCCCCTCGAGTAACAGACATAGGAGTAATCGAATTACCCCGACTAGCATGTCCACAATAAGATGGTGTGTACTAGTTCTGTTAGTAAATTTAGGTCTAGTAAAGCCAATGGTGACTTTTCATGCCCGGGGAGACAGTAGTCAGTCCCCGGGTATGGAGTCTATGGTGGAGGTCCGCTAGGACGTCCCAGTGTTACGGCACGTAGGGTGCGGTGTAACACACATAGAAAAACATATGAGACCCTATGGAGTAAAAGACCACATAGCCCATAGAACAAATGGACATTCAAAGGAATTACACACATTCATGTCCAAGAGTGGGAGAAAAAGAGTCTCACTCTTGGCAGGATGGAAAAAACAAACTCCAGAAATCCAGCAAAGCTGCTGGGGGACTCACTAGGTTAGGAAATTCAGCCTAAATAGAGAATTCTCCCTAACACTCGCCCCCCCCCAGACTAAGGGACATGAGGATTTAATCCACTCCTGGATGAATCTCATACCTCTAGTCGATGACATACATCCTAGAGAGACCATCAGCATTTTGGTGGTGACACCCTGTCCTGTGCTCAATGGTGAAATCAAACCCTTGCAGGCAGATCGACCATCTCAATAGTTTTGGGTTTTCCCCTTTCATTTGCATTAACCATCTCAAGGGTTGGTGGTCAGTCTGAATGACAAAAGTAGAACCATACAAGTACGGCCTAAACTTCTTCAGAGCCCACGCGATAGCAAAGCACTCTCTTTCGATTGTTGCCCACCTTGTTTCAGGATCCTTCAGCTTGTGGCTGATGAAGCAAACGGGGTGCTCCCTACCTTTTCCATCCAGTTGACTGAGTACAGCACCTATCCCTACATTTGAAGCATCTGTCTGCTCAATGAAGTGTTGGCGGTAATCAGGAGCTCTGAGTACTGGGGCTTGGCAAAGAGCCTTTTTCAGGTTTTCAAAAGCCTGATTGCACTCCTCGTTCCATCTAACCTTTTTAGGAAATTTGGGCGAGGAGATGACATTCAGTGGAGAAGCTATGGTCCCATAGTTCTCTATGAAATTCCTGTAATACCCAGTGAGGCCTAGGAAGGCTCTCACTTGGGTTTGAGTAACAGGTGTTGTCCAATTTTGCACAGCTTCAATCTTACTGAGCAAAGGCCTTATTTCTCCACCTCCTACCTCATGTCCAAGATAGACTACCTTACTCTGTCCAATTTGACATTTACTCACCTTTATGGTCAGATTGGCTCATCCAAGAGCCTGCAAAACATCTCTCAGGTGGGTTACATGTTCTTCCCAGGAATTGCTGAACACTGCAATGTCATCCAAGTATGCCATGCAGAAGTCCTCCATCCCATTCAGAACCTGGTTTACCATCCGTTGAAACGTAGCAGGTGCATTCTTCAATCCGAAAGGCATTACCTTAAACTGGTATAAGCCAACGGGGGTAGAAAATGCAGTTTTCTCCTTGGCATGGTCTGTCAGGGCTATTTGCCAATAGCCTGACGTCAAGTCAAATGTGCTGAGGAACTTGGCGGCGCCAAGTTTATCCACCAACTCATCTATTCTTGGCAAAGGGTGGGCATCAGTCTTGGTGACTGCATTAACAGCTCTATAATCCACGCAGAATCTAAGCTCTTTAGATCAGGCCTTTGGTACTAACACAACTGGGCTAGACCATCGACTAGTAGAGGGCTCTATTACCCCGAGATCAAGCATCTTGCTGACCTCACCTTTGATGTGGGTTCGTACGTGTTCTGACATTCGGTATCATCTGCTTTTGACTGGCAGACAGTCACCAGTGAGTATGTCATGCTGGCCCCAAGGGGTCAAGCCTGGTGAAAGCGAGAACAGAGAGGCAAACTGATTCAACATGGATTTGCACTCTTCTTGTTACTCGGGTGTCAGATTGGAGGAGAGATTTACTCCTTCAATTTGTTCGTCTAAAGGTAAGCCTCTGAGGAGATCCGGAAGAGCTTCACTCCCTTCTTCTTCCTCGGATGATGCTAGAAGCAACGCTCCTACATCAGGTCATGAGACATACGCTTTGAGTCGGTTGGTGTGGAAGACTGTCGGAGCCTCCTTTGGATTGCCCAAGTCCACCAGATAGTTAACCTCTCCAAGCTTACCCACAACTCTGAAGGGTCCCATCCATTTGTCTTGCAAGGCCCTCTGCCTTGTTGGGATCATAACGAGAACGAGCTGGTCTTGAGTGAACTCAACCATGTTAGCCTTTTGATCGTGCCAGTGCTTGACCAATGCTTGTCCAGCTTTCAAGTCATCGCTTGCTTCTGTCATCATGTGCGACATTCTCCTCCGGAGACCTATCACGTAGTCAGTCACTCTGACTGGCTTGGGGGAAGGAGCACTCTCCAACCCCTCCTTAATCAGGGCCAATGGACCTCTGACGGGATGACCATAGAGAAGTTCGAAGGGAGAATAACCTACTCCCTCCTGAGGGACTTCTCTATAAGCAAAGAGAAGGCATGGCAGTAGAAGGTCCCACTTACGCTTAAGGGGTTCCTCTAAAGCACCTATCATGCTCTTCATGGTTCGGTTGAACCATTCTACCAACCCATTGGTTTGTGGGTGGTAAGCTGTTGAGAACTTGTAAGTAACTCCACAGGTTTTCCACATGGCTTTCATGTAGTGGGACATAAAGTTTGACCCCCTGTCAGAGATTACTTCCTTAGGAAACCTAATCCTAGTAAAAATACCAAGGAGGGCCTTAGCCACAGCCGGAGCTGTAACAGTCCTCATAGGAATTGCCTCAGGATAGCTAGTAGCATGGTCTACTACAACAAGTATAAACCTGTTGCCTGAGGAGGTTGGAGGATCAAGGGGACCAACAATGTCAATCCCTACTCTCTCAAACGGGACTCCCACAACTGGGAGAGGCACTAAAGGTGCCACATTCTTGGAGCCAACCTTAGCAGAGGTCTGGCAGGTGTGGCAGCTCCTGCAGTACTTTTCTAATTCGGCCCCCATCTTTGGCCAATAGAAGTAGAGAGAGAGCCTTTCCTTAGTCTTCTTGAAACTCAAGTGACCAGCCAAAGGAATCTCGTGGGCTAACTGCAAGAACTGTGGTCTGTTCTCTTGGGGTACTACAAGTCGCTTGTAGTCTCCAGGTGCAGACTCGGTCGGTTCACTGTAGAAGAGGCCATCTTCCCAGTGCAACCTGTATTTCTCAGGCTCTTGCCCTTCAGCCTGAGCTTCTGCCTGGTGGCAAAGACCTTCCAGAGTTGGATATTCTCTCTGTCCCTTACTGAAGTCTGCCCTGCTGGGTCCACCTTCTGCCAGTAAAGACTGCAGCTCAGGATGGTCAACAGGATCCAGATCTCCAATGAGTTCCTGCTCTTCCATTAGCTCTTTCTCAGAGTCTAATTCTACCACACAGGGTTGTACCTCCCTCTCAGCCTCAGCTGGAGGTGGAGTTACGGGTGTAACTTTGGACAACCGCCGGGAAGTCCGTGTTGGCTGCACTGAAATGCTGGCTGCTGGTTTCGGGGTCGAAGTCTTAGGTTTCCCTTTCGCTTCTGATTTCTTCGAGACAGCTGCCGACAATTTCAGCGGAGCAGCAGTGATCTCTTTCTTCATCATCTCCTCGAGAGTACCGCGCATAGTCCTCTCTCTTGCAGGTCTGGTTAGCTCCTGTAACTGTTTACTAGGAGGTCTGGGAGTATGCGATACAACTCAGAGAGTTTTCAAATCGTTACCCAACAGTACGCGTCCTGGTACCTCACTCTGTATGCTGACAGGTATCTTCACAGTCATGTCGTTACACTGGATGAGAACTGGTAATTGGGGAAGCATCTGCACAGGCCCTCCAGCTAGCTTGGTGAGGCGTTTGGGTGCCTTAGCAACATCCACAGCCTGAAAAAACGATTTATCCACCACAGTTATGCTGGCCCCAGTGTCCCTACTGGCAGGAGTCTCCTGACCATTCACCTGGACACTGTCCTTATAATACTCTTTAGTAATATCGGGGATAGAATTATAGACATCTAAATTCTGTTGTTCCCACAACCCCAGAAATACTAAAGAAACGCTGGCTGAGACTCCAATGGGTTCGTCAGCTAGCAGTAGAAAGTTTCCACTTGCCATTTGGACTTCCTCCTGTGGAGCGAAGGCTAAGGAGACAAGCTGGACCCCTGAAGGTTTACCCTTACATCTGGGATCTCCTTTCACATGGTCAGTCGAGCCACAAACAAAGCATTTACTGAATGCTTTTTGGAATGGTGGCTTGTTCTGGCCTCCTTCCGGTTTGACACCAGAAGACACACTATTCTGCTGCGGTTTTCCTTGTGGCTTACCCTTCTGGTTTTGTTTGGGACCCTCTTTGGAAGTTGAGTTATTCAAATTCTCTTTTGAGTCTTTTTTAGGCTGTTTTCCCTCATCCTTCTTCTGAGTTGCCCCAGAATCCTTATGAGTAGCCCTGTTGGCAACCCATAAGTCAGCAACCTTAGCTAGCTTCCGGGAATCCAATTCCTTCGAATCAGCCAAGTGCTGTCTGAGCTCAGGAGAACAGGCATCATAAATCGACGCCAACATAAAAAGATTCTTTATACCCTCATAAGTGTTCACTTTGTAACCCTTAATCCATCCCTCTAAGTATTTCAACCCTTCACTCACCCAGGTAGCCCAAGGGTACCATCATGCTTTTTGAGGGTTCTAAACCTCTTAAGATACTGGGAAGGGGTCTTCCCAAATCTAGCTATCAAAGCTAGTTTCACACTTTCGTAATCCGTCTTATCCGCCTCCCCCAACTCCATTACCACATCAGTCGCAACAGGGGGGAGCCTAGAGAACAGCCAGGAAAGTAAATCATTCCCGGTGATGTCCTGGAGCCCATGATTGTACTCAAACAGTTTTAACCAATCCAACACATCCAATCTCGATTCATACATGCCCACTAATTCCTTCGGCATTTGGGGTCTTTTGGGACTGGAGCTCCTAGAGGATCCAGAGGAGAGAGAAGCACTTTCCACAGACAACTTTTTCATCTCTAACTCGTGATTAAGTTCTATTTCTCTGAGTCTTAATTCAGCTTGCTTCTGCTCAGCCTGGGCATTCATCTGTCTGAACTCGAGCTCTTGGTTTCGTTCAGATTGAGCCAAGAACCGTTTGTATTCTAATTCAAGCTTAATTTTTTCAAGTTCAAAATAAGCAGGGTTACATGTGGGACCTGGTATGGGCCCCGTAGGTACAGCTGGTAAGGCAGGTAGAGGAGCAGGGGAGACAGTTTCGTTAGCCTCTGCTTCCTCGTCAGCCTCTTCATCACTAACGTCAGAATTACGATTTAGCTCAACACCATCACTGTTATCTACATCTGCTGGAGAAGTTGGTTCCTCTGAACCAGTACCCAGACTTTGGTTTTCCAGCAATCTCGCTATAAATTCTAATTTCTTGCCTCTTACAGAAAGATTCTCTTGCCTACAGAGAGCTCGTAAACTCTCAGTATTTTCACCGGACAAGGATTCTTGGCTGTAAGCTTCCATAGTAGACATGTTTTTGAAAGTTGCTTTTTAGTGCTAAGCTTTGTGGTTAGTTATCCTAAAGTGTCGAAAAGCACTCTAAACGGTATACGCAATACAAATCCCACCGCTGTACACCAGTGTTAGGGGGAAACCTGTGCAGTTCCCTCTGGGACCACTGCAAAAGATTTAGGACTACAGGTGTTTGGCAGTAAACCCACTTGGTAGCAGTCTGTACCACACAGATTCACTTGGTAGCTGTGGCTGAGCAGTCAGACTTCCCTCAAGAAGAGTTAGGCAGTATGTGGAGTATACAACATAGAGCAATTCTTCACAGTAAGACAAGCAAACACGCAACAAGGCTTCAGTGTAAAGATGTAACGACACACCTATAGAAAACACTCTGGCACTATTACGGCAAACACTTCAATTACAGTTACACTACGAAGGAAAAGATCAATCCCCCTAACAATAGTTCGACAAGTCTAGGTTCTACCAGCATCACTTATTTGCAGACAGAGGTGTATGCTTTAACCTAGATGGCACTCTAGTATTCGTTAGGTAAGGAGAGAAAAAATAAGGTTATGAAGTCAACTCGGTACCAATACTTTACGGACAAATGCAAGGCAAGTAAGGCAGGGTCTACTGCAGATCACAAAGTTCAGAGGCCAGGCCCACTCGGAGAGAGGCAAGGCGATATATGTCCCAAAAGTGTCTCAGTGGAAATACGCTTTGAGTCTTTATCGCAAAGTGTTATGGAAAGTTTGGAACCAGTTCAGAACCACAGGTTAAAGAAAGCTTGGAGGCGACACAATGGAAAGGCGAGGATTAAGACACCTTACTCGATCTGGCAGAAAGGGAAGCCAGGCGGACACGGTACCTTGTTTGTGGAGAGACAGCTCCGGCGGGGGCAGTTGTTCCTGGTGGTGGATGCACGTCGGGTCTTTGCCAAGAGTAGAGATGATCTCGTCATCGAAGAAAAGGGAAGTCCGGTGCTCCACCAGGGAAGAGACCAGCCGCGGAGTGCTCTGTCACAAGGCACCACCTTTTGGTCGCGGTACAGGGGTAGTGGCTATCCAGTTGCCGAGGTGCTCTGCACGGGCAATTCGACCACTGCTTCCTGGAGCGAAGAAAAAGCAAAGGGGACTGGTTGTTCCTACCAGTCAGGGGAAGAGACTCTCCGGCAAGGAGATCTCCTCTGTCGTCGGGAAGTGGTGAGTCGGTTCCGCAGGGCTCCACCGGAGGTGTCCTCGTTGCAGGTCGGCTCAGCGTTACCCTCGTCGGATTCTTAGGTCCTGTGGTGACTTCTGAAGATCCAGTCCCAAAAGCCCTGCTTTTATGCAGAAAACCCCCATTTATTCAGCCTAGCTGTCAATCAACACACGCTAAGTGGTGAGCGGGGAGGCTCACCACTTGGGCCAATCACACCAGAGTGCGACCGCAGTTGGCAAGGCAACTCGGTCCAGGGTGCCTAAACCCCCTCCCACA
The DNA here is from genome assembly GCF_040938575.1 of Ambystoma mexicanum. NCBI lineage: Eukaryota > Metazoa > Chordata > Amphibia > Caudata > Ambystomatidae > Ambystoma > Ambystoma mexicanum. Next base: position 158,254,266 of record NC_090937.1, read on the forward strand.
CCCCTGTGGTAACCCAGACAGAATGGCACCACTTTGGAGGGTCTCTGTACAGAAGCCCGCCAAAAGTGGAACAAAGGGCTCAACCTTTGGATTAGGAGTCACAGAGACAAACACAGACGCCATTTTAAAAACCGAGTTCTGGCAGAAAATACCATCCGATAAACTTATTTAAGATAAGTAAACTGGTGGTATGTTAGAGATTAACAAGGAAAAGTATCAATCTCCAACAATGGGAAGAATCCCATAGGGTTATGTTCGGGGTCGAACATAACAAGTAGTTTCCACTGCCACCAGCCAAAACTCGACGAGGGGGGACGGGACAGTGCCCCCTCGAGTAACAGACATAGGAGTAATCGAATTACCCCTACTAGCACGTCCACAATAAGATGGTGTGTACTAGTTCTGTTAGTAAATTTAGGTCTAGTAAAGCCAATGGTGACTTTACATGCCCGGGGAGACAGCAGTCAGTCCCCGGGTATGGAGTCTATGGTGGAGGTCCGCTAGGACGGCCCAGTGTTACGGCACGTAGGGTGCGGTGTAACACACATAGAAAAACATATGAGACCCTATGGAGTAAAAGACCTCATGGCCCATAGAACACATGGACATTCAAAGGAATTACACACATTCATGTCCAAGAGTGGGAGAAAAAGAGTCTCACTCTTGGCAGGATGGAAAAAACAAACTCCAGAAATCCAGCAAAGCTGCTGGGGGACTCACTAGGTTAGGAAATTCAGCCTAAATAGAGAATTCTCCCTAACACACTCAATAGATAACTGAAATTGGAATCATACATTTTCAGGAAGACAGCTTGTCTATTGTGCTTAGAAGATGCATTAGTCGAGCCTGTCTATTGCACATAGAGATAACATGGCCTTCAACAGATGACCTTATCACTCTACTTCAAAGACAAGGTTCCAACTGAGCCTCAGGGTACGTATGCACTTACCACTTCAGTGAAATTCGGCTGCATGCACAGTTACCTACCCACAAACATTTAGAATGCAGCGACGTCCACATCAAAATTTCAGTCTAGCTAGACACATAATGCTTCTCCAGGTTTAAACGCATATGCCATCAGAATGCAGCGATGACCTATGACAGAATTTGGTCTAGCTGGACACTTAATTAATTTGTATTGCTATGGCACATAATCGTCTCTATACACCACCCATCCTCTGGCCAGACTCACTAATTCATTATCATGGCCAAATGCAAACATGCATTCTAGCCTTCAAACCATTTCCTACACCTTGGACTGAGGGCGTTCTCACCACAAATGCGTTGAGGCCATATTAATGGGATAAAGGCGCCATACAAATGACTACTACTATTACTCTTCCTCTTCCTCTGAAATTGTTTAGTGAAAAGAAATCCTGCTTATGAAGTCAGCACCAGCTGATGATAGACAATCTTAGCTTTTCATCTGTTAAATTGTGGTGGAATGTGGGAGCATTGACTGTCGCTAAAGGGTGTAAACTATATTTGTTACATTTTGGTGACCTTTGGATGGAACCATCAATGGACATAGAAGAATGAAATGAACAATCATGATAAGTTTATTTGGAGATGTTGCTTGTTTGAATGATGTCAAGTGGTACACATTTGTTATAGCTTCCTTACTTAGATATGTGTATGTTTATATGTTTATGAATTTAGGCCGTGCAAGAATTAAAATTGACCCAACTGCCTCAGGGAGCAGAAGTTAAATGACAAGCGACCCTGTAAACGCCACCACTCACAAATCAGTCAGTCCTTTCAAAAGAGATATGTCTTCGGAGCTTTTGGAAAAGATTGAAAAGAACTGAATTCTCAAAGAAAAGTGGGCAAGGAATTCCACAAGCACAGCCCAGCCCAAAAACCAAGAAGTGTCAATCTCCTCTAGTCCTCCATCTGGTTTTTAAAAACCAAACAGAGTATTTTAAAATAGATCCTCTCACATGCAGCTAGCCAACGTGGAGATTGTCTAAATGTGGAAACATTGGGCAGGAGAAAGTCACATTCCAGACAAAAGTATTACTGTCCCCTTAAAGGTCTTGCCAGGAGTCCTGTGACATCATTTGGGATGCTACGCTCCCTCCCCAAGACATGTTTAACAAGACACCGGACCCAACCCCACCAGAAATGATCATAGCAACTCTAAATCACTGACAACTTCTACCACGAGTCCTGATGCAGCCGCACCTCTAATGTGGCCCTCCATAGTCCACGTGCATGTGCAGGGTCACATATACAAGAAATCCAAGATGGTGGACTGCATATTAAAGGCACAGTCTGGAAGCTGCTCAGATTACACAAAGGCATGTGCTACACTTGTGGGGGTAAAGGAGTTTCACAGCAACCAATCTCATTAATGAGGCACAACAAAAGTAAGCACATGTCGGGGGGTTGCTGATGGTACTCTTGTTAAGAGGAGAATTGTCTACCATTTCACTGCTGGAATGCTCTTATGTGTCAGACCAGACTCATACAAATGGATATTTCTCTGGAAAGGGTCCAGTGAGCAAAACATTTTCGTAGACACACGTGAGCGGGATACATCCCATAGAACAGGTTATTTGAATCATGGTTGTCCTCAGAAAAGGGGCTCCCACACTTTCACAAATGGTATAAGACTTGGGGATTTACCCTAAGTAAGTGAGAGCAATCCAGACGTGGATCCCTTGCTCACTGTGCTTTAGAAAGGCTCAGCTTCACCTCATTGATATGGCCCAACGGATGTAAATCACATCTAACATTCACTTCATCATAACAGGGGGAGACCCCTTGTAACCCCCTGTTAATTCTTACCCATATTCTTCCCCTAACCCCACCTTGACCCTAACCTTTATTTTACAGCTGAGCCCTAGCCTGAACCTTACCTTATCCATTGCCACCTTGACAGCGTGAAGATGCATGCAAAGTAAATTTGTGATGAAGAGAATGTAGAAGAAGTGTAGAAGAACTTTTCTGGGTGAAGAAAATGGGTGATACCGGCTCACCAAGTCCAAAACATGCGTCTTTGGTTACTAATGGTACTTTTCTTCAGAGGAGATTTGCCTGCTATTTCGTTGCTGGTCTGCCCTTGTGAGGGGGGGGGGGCACAACTGATCTGAAAATTGATATTTCTTCTCTATGAAGGGTACAGTATTCTAAAACATGGTTGTAGGCCCTCCCAAGTGAGAAACCTCCAATAGAAGAGGTTACTTAATCAATGTCCGTCCTTACTATAGGGGCTCACACATTTTGTACACATGGCAACGCTAATAAGGATACACACATGCAGGCCCTAAGATTGGGAACGGGCAAATGGGAGGACCCACTACAATATAAAAGTAGTGTGCCACAACGGGGAAGGGGCTGGATTTTGGAGAAGGTTGTGGCCAGAGATTGGAGACAGTTATCAATTTAAGATAAAAGGAGATCAGAGAGAGACAGGAGAGAGAGGGAGAGAGAGAATGAGACTGGAGTTATGAGAGGAGAAGAGCCACTGGAAGGTGGTAGGAGAAGGACTTCAGGAGGTGGCACGAAGAAGACGTCAGTAGGTAGCAGGATACGCGACATTAGGAGGTGGTAGGAGGAATACATCAGTCTGCAGCTGGAGGAAAAGATTGGGAGGTCGTAGTACAAAGACATGAGGGGAGGTTGGGAACCAGGAGCAGGAGCAAGAGCAAAGGACATACAAGGTTGTAGACAGAGCAGGGAGGAAGACAATAGCATGCATTGCACAAAGCCAGGTGAAATGCTGATCAGAAGGGTTGGAACCCACGCGAGGAGAAATGAACATGTGGTCTGACTTTGAGAAGGCACGGGAACAGATGAGTTGTAGAGGGGAGGAATCTAGTCCCCTGTAGTCCTCCTGTGGAAACAGAGTCGTTCAATCACGATTGACTCTGTCTGCCAGAGGAAGAGAACTTCCAGCTATATGCACAGTCCATGGCTGGGATACAGCCATGCCTAGTGAAGCCTCCAGAAGGATCATATGTGGCCATATCACATCATCAATAAGATAATCTTTGAAAAAGATCCCTTGACAGTGAGTTGAAAAAGAATGTAGGAGCCGCTCCACTGGGAAAGAACATGGGTACAAATACCTTGTTCTATGAAATTTCTTCCACTCAGGAGGATCTACAACCCCTTTTTAGCCCAGTGATGAGGCCCGACTAGGCCGAAACACATGTCTGGGGTTGCTGTTGGTCCTCTTGCTCAGAGGAGATTTGCCTAGCATTTCAGTGCTGGGCTGCCCAAGAGGGTGGGGCGAGACTGATATGCAAATGGGTATTTCTCCTCTGTGAAAGTTACAGTGAACTAAAACGTGGTTGTAGACCCTCCCAGACTGGAAACCTACCCAGAGAACAGGTTATTTGGCTGTGTTCGTTCTTGGTAGGGACTCCCAGACCCACTGAAAATGAGTGACTGCGAGGCAGACACCATCTTGTTAACTGTAGCAGGAGACCCTTGAACTCATGGAACTGTTGACAAAACACTGCCGAGAGACGTTATGCACTTTCTGCTTGAGCTTCCATTTTTCCTCTGCAACCCATAGAATAAAGCTGATGACAACTTGGTCCCGTTTACACAGTCCTTTCTTCACCTGTACATCTATTGGGATGGCTTTTGTAATGTCTTTAAACTAATCGTCTTTGCTAGAAAGTCAATAATTACCCACATTTGAATTACTGTTCACATGCTCTTTTTTTTCAGGTTCGTACAGACTACGTTCTTCTGAAGGGCCTTCTACCCGACAGCGCTTCAAGGTCATAGCAATGCAGAAGGCGCTATACAAATATCAAATAACTTAACATAATTCTGTAACATTGTAAACATGCACACATTTAGAATGATAACAGCAAGATCATGAAATGAACGCACACACAGTTTAGCTGGCAGGTCAATGGGGGATACAGGGATTGGTTTCGCTGTCTGGTTTAACAGGGGGAAAATACAATGCTTTAAAAAAAAAAGAGAGAATGTCTACATAGATTCTAGTGAATGTAGTGTCTGGCAAAATATGCAGCCATTGTTTTCCCAAGAAAAGAACACTGTAACATTAGGGCATTTAATGCTACAAATGGCATATGTTGGCAGAAGCTGCACATATGGATTCATCTCACCAAAAAGGGGGTATTCCATGCCTATGATGGTGTTATTTAGGCATGTGAGGCTCCACTTAACATACGACCACCAAACCCCTTTGGCATTGCTAATACTTCTTATTCCAGAGGAAACATCCGTGCTTCAGTTTTCTGACAGCTCTGCATTACTTGTACTCTTCCACCACCTCGTGGCTATTATGGCTCTTGCACTTCACTGGTAGTCTATTCGAAAAAAGGCTTTTTGCACATGTACAAAGGTTCTCGTTCATTTATTTATTTGATTTTTTTTTTTTTTAATAAAGCACCTAATACCATACCTGAGTTCAGTTTCTAAGCGTGGATCTAGGATTCGAACCTCTGTTGGTCTGCGTGGTCTTGCTTCCAAGACCAGCGGGTTGCCCCTGTGAAGCAGTGCATCTTACCATGGTTAACATGAATGCCTTCGTTGCCTCAAGTAACATAGGGGGGTTGCATGAGCGAGTGGAGTTAATGTAAGTCTTAGCAGGGTAGTTCATTCTGTGATAAGGATCCCTACTCTTTTGACATCTAGTCACAATCGATATAAGGTATGCTGGACCTTTTTCTGAGGGTATATGCATTAGCCCCAATTAATCTACATGGGCATTGCACAGACTTAAGGGGTCATTACATTCTTGGTGGTATTTGTACAACAGCCAGTATTGCCAGATACCACCTACTTTACCTTCTGCCCCCTTACTGGAACGCACTTACATACCAACAGGGTATTCTAAGGCACTACTGCCAGCTGTCACATTAGAGGGCATATTTTCACCCTGAAATCAATGCAATTTTTCACCTCCATCTCACGAGTGGGGGTTCAAATGGTAAAATCCCCCGAAACGTTTTATTAATGTTTTTTAACTGTACGAAGGGGAAGTGCAAAGCCTTCCCTTCGATGCACTGCTGGGGTCTGCCACCAGCGGCTCTCTAGATGGTTTGGTCTTTGGTTACTGTTTTCCCCTCATCATTAAATATGCTGGCTAGGGCTGATGGGAGTTGAAGTCCAAAACATCTGGAGAGCCAACGGTTGCAAAATGCTTTTTTTTATCAGAACCTCTGTAACAGGGTGATATGGTGCACACCATCTCATGCTCACATTCTCACCACCTTTCCTATGTAATACCGTCAAACTCATTTACATTTACAGCATGCAGTAAGCATGCAGTAAACTGAAGGCTCCACATGAGTTCAAGTAATGCGGACCCTTCTGTTTGTTCCCATTTGGGAGTCTATAGGACCCCCATAGCGAATATACAGTACCACGCCTGCAGTATTACCACATGGATATTTGTCACTGGAGGATAGCTCAGGGGCAACGTGCTCACCTTGGTAGAAAGACGACACGGAGCAACACAGGTTCAATCACTGAGTCTGCGCTTAGAAACCTCTGGGTATTAAGTGCGTTGTAAATAACCAATTATAAAATTATAATAATTATTTCCACATGTGGTAATAAAACATGTGGAAAAGCGAGTTTTGTTACTTAACCTGTGACTATCCACAGTGATAAAACATCCAGTATTCCTAAATACCAGATGTTTTTACTACTACCGCCTCCCTTGCCATGAGGACCCTGGCGCTCTTGTGCTTGCAAGTTCCGAGGTCCTAGGTGTTAGCGAGAATTCTCCAGAATGGCTAATTTCCCTACCTACCTACTGAGTCCCTCAGCAGCTTTGCTGGATTTCTGGGATTTATTTTTTCACCTGGTAAGAGTGTGAGTCTTTTTTCCCACTCTTACATGTGTTTTGCTGTGTGTGTTCAACATTTTCTTATGTTCATAGACTGTGGAGCCTCACCTATTCAATAGGCATGATCCTTTTACTGTGTGTTACACAGCACCTTCAGTGCAGTGACACAGGGTTGTCTTTTTGACTTCCCAACTCCGACTCCATTTTCTGGTACTACTGACTACTGTCTCCCAGAACATGTGAAGTTGCCATTGACTTTATTAGTCTCTTTTAAAACTCACAGACCCAGTACAAACTATCTTAAATAGATTTCTGGAAAGGGTTAATACTTATCCATTGTTGTCTGCTTCTCTTGGAGCATTGTTTTGCTCCCTTTTTTTAAGACTTGGCTGGTGGCACTGGTAACTACCCTATTTTACCTACCGCGGTTATCTTAAATAGACCTGGTATTGTTTTAGGCTATCTTGGTAGCCTCAAACTTAAACCCGCTAGACTATATATGTTTTTATACGGTTCCGGCGGGGTTTAGTTGCCATTTCTTTTTGTAAAAGTCTTTCTCGAGTCTTTCTCGTGTTTAACTCTGTGCGCCAATCCAGGTTTGTTCCTTTGTTTGCCGTCCTTTCGCGGGCTTCTGCACAGAAGCCCTCCTTAGGCGCCTGTATGTCTGGGGGGGGGGGCAGGATGTGAGGGAAGGGTTTAGGACTCCCTGCACAGGGTCTCCTTGGAGACCCATATCGCACTCTGATCTGATTGGTTGTGGTGACTGTGCCGGCGGGACAGCAACCCTGCTCTGTGATTGACAGCCAGACTGTGTGAATGGGGCAAAACTGCATAAAAAGCAGGTCTCTGGGGCTGGAAAGGCAGAGTCGCCACTGGAACACGAGAACCAAAGAGGAGCTGACAGAAGAGCACCCCTACCAAAACTGAACCTCCCGGTGAAGCCCTGCTGCAGGTCCGAATCTTCATACTCCAACGACATGGAAGATCTGCAAGGAATCTTCTCCCCTTGAGCTGGTGGGAACAACCAGTTTACCAAACTGCTCGCCAGGCCTCCCTTCTCTGGTCGAATTTGCTGTACAGAGCTACAGTGAACCGGATAGCCAGGAGGAATGGACCCTGCTTGCGTTTTAAGGAGCGCACCTTCTATTCGTTGCTTTGCTCTGCTGCTGGTTTCTTCCCTGGGCAGTGCAGTACCCTCCAGTCTTCCTACTTCATATCAGTCCGACAGTCGCTTCAGGAACTGTGAGCCTGCAGGACCTGACGTCCGCCTCAGCTACAGCCTTCTTCTCCATTTAAGGTACTGTTCAAATCCGGTTGTTCGCTTCGTCCAGACGCGGTGAAATGTGTGAAACCTTTCGCCAATCCGAGGGCTTGTCCTTCTCCATTCTTTAAACTAACTTTTCTGCCGACCAACTTCGTCCTGAACTCTTGGCAAAGACTTAACTGCAAACTACCCTGAACTATGTGATCTTGAGCAAAGACTTTGTTCCATTGACTTTGAGCCAGGCCCCTTGAATTTGATTTCCTCACTGTAGTTCCTTTTTCTAGTTTGCGCTGCTTACTTACTTGTTGGTGCTGCTCAATTCTTATCTAACTTTGTCTTTCCCCCCCTTTTAAATTGCTGGAGTGTCATTTTGCTCACACTTCATTTTGAGCCTAACTTGTCCAGAATCTATTGGGTGTGGTGTAGTGTATTAAGAGTGTCATTTTTCAACTGGTTTACTTTAGTGAAATGTTTTACAACTGATGTGTAAATAAATGTATATTCTTTTACTCAGAAAACTTGAGTCAGCGTTTGTTTGAATCATAGTAATTGTTGTCCTTGATGTAACTATTGATACTGCTCACTTACTCTTGAGATAGGTCTGGCTGCTCAGTCATCGCTACCACTTTACTGCCTAGTACAGGCTTGTACCAAAGGTGAATTTGTAATGTCACTTGTAGTCCTAATTGTGTATGGTGTTCCCAAAGAGTACTGCATATAATTCTGCCTAACACTAGGAGAGTTTCCTGCAGATGTTTTATGATTTCCATCTCTCTTTTCTTGAGCCAAGTCGAGTTATTTGGGCACTTGCGAGCAACAGAGACTGTTGAGAGAATCAAACTAGGGCTTGGCCTTGCCAGATTGGCCACCTCCAGAGATGGCGGCTTGTGGGCTTGTTCAGACAAAGCCGCAGGCCACAACATTTAGACGCTCGTTATGAGTGTGGTGGTAATTTCAAAACAGGTAGGATTTGTTTTGACCAGTTTTAGCTCATAACAACAAAGATGTCATTTAATGCATGGGATATTGCTGTAGGCAACATTGCAACATGCGTAGTGGGATCTTTGGCTTCCAGAAGTTGATAAAGGCCACAAAAATGTATTTGTCTGAAACACTGCCAGGGCCACTCTGGTAAGCTTGTTTATATCTCGGGTAAGAGGCATGACCAGACCTGTAATTATGATTCGTCTCGCCATCTGTTTGAGACGGATTAGAAACTCAGTCACTGCATGTGTGCACTGCAATGCATGGGAACCAAGTAACCACCCAGGTTTCCATGCCTTTCACTGCCTGCAGGGACATAGCACTGTCCACATGTCCACTGCAGTGGAAACCATAGCAAACATGATGGTTGTCATTGCTATATTGATTTCAATGAGGCGATATGTCCCGAGGCAGCGGGCCGGCCCTGTTTGTAACAGCCGGTGGCCCAAGTTAAGCCCCCGAGTGCAACGAGGGTCCCTTAATGAGGGTGGCGTTGCCGTTTAGAAAGGGTTAGCAAGCCGTCTAGGGGCATATCACCATTAGCACCCATGTAGTTCCATGCACATGCTAATGGTAACTTTTTAAAATAAAATGAAAATAAAGTTAATTTTGCTTACGCAGCCTGGTGCATCACAGTGCTGCTGGCAGGAAGTCAGTTTTCCGTGTTGATGACTGTGACATCATAAACAGGAAAACGGCCTGCGTTTGTGTAATGAACTGCGACACCAGTAGAGGTAAGTAGGAGCTTTTATTTGCGGCCCCCGGAGGCTGGGGCAGACAGGGAGGGAATGACCAATGCATTCCGTGGTGGAACTAGAGGTGACGAACATTCTCCGTTCTGGTTGGAACGGAAAGCATGGGAGCATCAACATATGTATATATAACATCTCCTTATCTATGGAAAAAATACAAATGGGGAAGAGGGAAGGGAGGGGGAAAACAGAGGAAAGAAGTGCAGGGTGGACGGGGTGAATAGATGCTGATCAATAGTAAACAAAATCATTCTTGAAATTCTGGATGATGGTGCGGTTCCTTCTCGACAGACTTCTGGCAGAGGATCCCTCATCGTTGGGACGGTGTTCGCTGTGCCAGTTTGTGCCGACGTGTGAGTCTGTGGAAGTACTGGGTCTGTAGGTGTCGGTGGTTGTTCTTTTCACATCTTCTCTTGACCGTGTACCAATGTGGTTGTTTTTGGAAGTGCTCGGTCTGTGGTTGTCATTCGTTATTTTCACGAGATCGTCGTGGGACCATCTCTTTCCATCCTCTAAAGTGACTGACTTTCCGTGGCAACGCGTGACTTTTTGTGGGGATCTAAATTTCGATTCGCCCTTGAGTATCTTCTTGGGTTCTCTGACACAGACCCAGTCACCTTCCTGTAGTGTCAATTGTCTTGTTCCATTCTTCTGGTCATAGTAATTTTTGTACTTCCTTTGTTTCTCTTTTATGTTTCTATGGATTTGTTCCATGTCCGCCTTCCGTTCTGTGTTTATTCTTGCTTCGCCAGTATCTAAGAAAATCCATGCTGGTCTCAGTTGGTTGGTTGCTGTTCTTCCATGCATCAAGGTGAAGGGTTCTGAGTTGGTGGTGGAATGCAGCGTTGTTCTGTATGCGAGCAGGGCCTCCTTGAGGGTTTCTCTCCATGGCATGCCATTGGCTGTGGCTAGTTGGATGACACTTTTTATTAGTCTGTTCATTCTTTCCACCAATCCGTTGGACATTGGGTGGTAGAGTGATGTGGTGATGTGGTTGATGGATTTCTTTGCAAGAAATTCGCGGAATTCCAACGAGGTGAACTGGGACCCGTTGTCTGACACTATGGCCCTCATTACGACCCTTGCGGAAATCGACCGACCGGACCGCCATAGCGTAAATAGCGTTTCCGCCATTGCACGACGGAGCAAAGTGCGGCTCATTCCAACCCATCGGGCACGAGCACCACGCCATGGCGGAAGTGCAAAGTCCGCGATGGCGGAAATGTCCCCAAAACGCCCCTCACCGCCGTCGTACGGCGACCTAGGTGCAATACCGCCACCGGACATAGCGGTCACCGCAAAGAGCGGCAATCGGAAAATACGGTGACCGTAAATATACGGAAACGGAAGCAAAAACATGGTCCCGGAACGGGAAACAGCACGCCGTACACCTATAAAAGCAGAACATTCACACAACCATTAAAAATACAACCCTGAGAGACATCCCAACCCGACATCCACCCTAGTGAAACCAAAACAATGGGAAAAGTAGCGAAAAAAGCGTGCGACCGCAAGCGGCAGGTCCACTTCTCACGTGAGGAACTCACGGTGCTCACAGAGACCCTCCAGGAGAATGCTGCCGTCGTCTTCTCGACGCAAATGACCAGGACGGCACTTGCGAACAAGAAGGCCATATGGGCCCTGGTGGCACAGCGGGTAAGTGCGGTGGGGACCGCACCCCGCAACCCACAGCAATGCAGAAAGCGATGGGACGACCTGCGGATCCGCGTCCGTAGCATACTTTCTGCCAACCGAAACATTGCCACAGCTACCGGGGGAGGATCGGAATCACCCATCAAGCTGACCCCCTGGGAAGAAATCTGTGCCTCCACCATTGGAATGGAGACCATACAGGGAGTCGGAGGGATGGAGAAAGGAGTGCAGACATCCGAAGAATCAGGTAGGTGGCCCAAATAAAACTATGCTAAAACCACAATGTCCAATCATGTGAAGTACCATGTGTCCACATAGTGCAACAGAAACACATGTCCAGGAGAACGTCCACTTACATTGGCCTGATAGCGGACATTAAAAGTCAAATTAAATAAATAAATAATTAAAATTCCTAAATACACCCTCTACACGTGCAGCAGGCACCGCCTAACTGCAGGCTGCAATACAACTGCACCCTCAATCCACACAAAAATGAAACTACCTCCAAGGCCCTGACCCAAATCACCCTCAGGTACCACCCCAATGCATGTGATACATTGCCATTCCAATTTCCACAGACCCATTAATAACGCTCGCCCTCCTTTACTCCACCACAGGGTCCGATTCAAACGACCAGCTCCAGGACACCCCTACCAGCACACCTGCAAAGAGGGCCAAGACCAACGGCCAAAGACCCTCCACCTCAGCTGCACGCATCAAGACACGGCTGCAGCACAAATCAAGTGGCAGCACACAGGAGGGGACTCCAACAGGCACCCCAGCAGCCAGCATGGCCACAACACCACCACCACCACAGGCCCCCCCAATGGATGCCACAGAAGGCACTGCTTCTGGTGGCAGCAGCACCATAGGTGACACTGCATTAATGGCAGCATGCTCCGACACAGAAAACGGTGATGTCGATGTACGATCCATCCATGACCTGTCTCAATCCCCCTGTTTGTTTCATCCCGTACAACATGAGGATACCACGCAGGGGCACTCACAAGACGACGACTGGCCATCCCCCACAAGCCCTGTGTCAAGGCAACATGAGGTGATCAGCCCCTCTGTGACACCACCGCAAATGGCCATGGCCCAGCAGAGGCAACAGTCCCTCGACCAGGTGATCGAGCAACAGCAGCAACTGGCCACGCTCCTCAAGGAGCATGCTGATGAATGTGGGGGTACCAAGGCAGCCATAGAAACATGTACAGAGACACTAAGGGCAGAAATGGAGAGAAGCACCGAGAGCCTGAGAGAACAAATGGAGAGAAGCACCGAGAGCCTGAGAGTACAAATGGAGAGAAGCACCGAGAGCCTGAGGGGGGAACTGCATGCGACGTCCAAAGACGTATGTGCTGAACTTGCCGCTGTGCGCCGTGTGCTCACTGAGCTCTCACAAACCCTTAGGGACATGCATGGACGTGAGCAGGCAGAGACATCATCCGTTGCAAGTTCCGTCCAGGGCAGCCCCCAACGTAGATCTGGGAGGAACCTGCGCTCCACAGGCAGGGGTGCCCCTGATACCCGGAGAGGGGGCTTGCAATAGCGTCTGCCCACTGACAATGAGCATCCTTGGACACTGGTGTTCGGGGGGGAGGTAGGAGGGTGGAGGGGGTGTGTTGGGCTTACTTGGGTGGCGGGTCGATGGGGTGTGTAACACAATTTCACATATGCTATAAACATTTCACAATCATCCAATGAGATGTGTGGACATTGATCTTTGTGTACGAGGCCATCATAGGCGTACAGTCCATATTGTGCATGTTCCAGACACACACAGTGCCACAACTCCCGTGTCCATGTATCAACCACCAGGCGTGAGTGCTAGAAGCATGAATCTATGATAATCTGACGAATTTCACGGCCCTCCTGTGCCTCGCGGACTCCTTCAGGTTCTGCCACATCCCCACCCACATCATGACCATATTCTGGTGCTTGCAGTTCTGCGTCAGGGGGCATGGGCACATTTCTACGTATGCACATGTTGTGTAGCATGACACATGCCATGACCATTTTAGCAACCTTCTCATGGCGGTACAGGAGTGCCCCGCCAGACCTGCTGAGGCAGCGGAAACGAGCCTTCAGTAGGCCGAATGCCTGTTCTATGACTACACGGGTACGTGAGTGGGCATGGTTGTAGTCCTCCTCATGTTGGTCCTGTGGGTTCCGGAGTGGTGTAAGGAGCCATCTCTTCAGTGGATACCCGGCATCACCTGTATGTGGACAATAAAGGATGTTTGAGGAATGACATTGCTACGTAAGCACCCCCCCCCCCTTCCTGGCAGGTCATTGCCGCATCACATACCCCACATTATCATGCATGAAATGAGACTCACCGAGTAGCCAGGATCTGTTCCCTGCATGTCGCTCCATGTAGCGTGGTATTGTAGAGTTCCGTAAGACCATGGAATCATGGGTTGATCCAGGAAATCGGGCACAACAATGTGTCATGATCCCGTTTTAGTCACACACCATTTGTACATTAAGAGAATTATATTGTTTTCGGTTGCGGTACTGGGCCTCCATGGCATGTGGGACAACCAATTCCACATGGGTGCAGTCGATGGCACCAATGCAACCCGGTATGCCGGCAAGTGCATGGAATCCCACTTTTGTGTTGGTAATTTCCTGCTCCGAGCGTGGTAGAGAGATGTAGTCGTCTGCGTGCTTCAGGAAGGCATCGAGCACTTGCAATAGTGTCCGTGAGAACAGTGGCTGTGATATGCCATGCAACTGTCCGACTGTGTGCTGGTAGGTGCCTGTGGCCAGGAAGTGGAGTACAGACACCACCTTCAGTAGGGGTGGGATGGCGGTTGGGCTATCTATCATGCTGACAAGGTCAGCGTGTGTCATGTCCACAATGGCGGTTATGGTGTCCCGGTCCAAACGGTAGAGGGTGTGGATCTGCTCATCAGTGAGGTTGAACGGATGTGCTCGGAGGCGTGGGATTGCGGCCTGCCTGCGTGGTGGTAGTGGCTGTGCTGGTGGGCCTTGCTGGCCCTGCCTTGCCCTCCTCCTGCGTCTCCTCTGTGTGGCCGGTTGTTGTAGTAGTTGGTGTTCGTCTTATTCTTGAAGTTGGAGTACTTGCAGTGCTATCAGGTCCCCCAGGGCCAACATCGCAAGTCCTGCCGGCAGCATTTTGGAGTGGGTGTGGTTGTGGGAGGGGGTTGGGTGTGCAATTTATGTGTTTCCAAGCTGTATAGCCTCCACCTGTGGTGATTCATTCCACCTGTGCAAGCTGCAATCCCCTTTGGGCGAGCACGTCCCGCACACAACGCTGCAAATCGACGCATGGCATCTTGCTATTACAATCATGTATTTCATCCCGATGGCTGTGAGATATCGCTTCATATGTTAATTCTGCTATGCTCCCATTGTTTCACATACTATATTCGCTGTCGGGAACAAACTTGTGAAGGGTCAGTGGAATGTAGTAGTCGATTAACGGTGGACCCTCATGCAACACTGCACCGAGGTTCACCGACGGGCGGGGCGTCCCATTTGTGAGTGAAGGCAGTTGCCATTTTCACACACAGCCGCACTAGATGGATTAATTTGTGATTTCAAGCGGCCACAGATGCCTTTTCGACGTGATGTTGCAAATGAGGAATTCGAAGGACGGCGCTTTCGGTTTTCAGCTAGCGGCGAGGAGATGCCCACAGGTCTGACTGCGAATATAACGTTCTATTGTTCAATGTCCTTGGGACAGGGGCCATGGCGAGGATGCAATGATTGATATGAATAGTATGGGATGCGCAATAGCGAAGTGGGCGATAAGGCCGGACGTTCCCAATTACATGTTGCTTCACAACACTGGAATTACAGGCTGGGGGAACAGTGGATTTTGCAGGCTGCATTACGCACAGACTCAATGGAAGTTTCACATGTCATGTGAGTATGGAAGCAGGCGTTTGTGATAGTGTTTTCACCTCGATATAGATAGTTATGATTCGCTAGTGGTGTTTGGTTGGTGATGATCCTTTGGAGTGGGCTAGCATGCATATGGCTGTGGATTTGGTGTGATTATTGACGTGAGTTATTCAAATGTAGTTCTGATGGCCATTCTATTCTTTTTCATTTCGTTTGGGTGACAGGTATCTCCTCCCCTTTTGCCACTGCCATCTGTATGCCACTCCTGCAGATGGATTTTACTCCCGACACCTGCTGCTTCGTGTTAATCAGTGGAGCAGCATTACGATCTTATGGGACGATCGCCAATGGGCCACATGCCCTTACGCAGTACTAGTGGCTAGGAGCAACATTTCGGCCTTTCAGCTGGACTAGTGCCTCCCTATTGGGACGGCCCTGCGGGTCGAGGCGCTTCCATGTTGCCTTTTCGTACGAGAATGTAGCCCCTGTGTGCCATGAGGGTACAGGGCGTTACACAAGTAGTAGCTGGTCATTTCTTGCGGATGCAGGCCACAATGGTGAAATGTATTTTGGAGTTCATGGCCTGATGGCTGTATGGGCTTGGTGAATTTGTTGTGCATTAAATTCCTATTCTGATATGAACCGTGTAGCGTTCTTCTTTGCAGGTGATGTGTCATATTCCTATTTGGGGAGCGATGTATTGTGAGGAGATCTGCATTGGGTTCCAGCTTCGGAGTATAGTTGCGTGGTACTGTGCTGGGCGCGTTTGCCTACGAAGCCCAGTGAGGTCAGGGATGTGGGCTGCCAATGTGACTGTTTTGGTGATGTGATGCTCAGGGGCGGGGGAATGGCTTTTGTGTAACAGATGCCGGTCAGCCAGTTGGATCGGTGGTATGATGTGATTATCAGAATATGGCTGGTCACAGGTGCCTGTGTTTGCGTGCGTTTCTTGGAGGGAGACTGAGGTCATGTCCATTTGTGTGGCTTCTGTATTCGTGCCATCTGTGCCCTGCAGCTTCCATTGGCCCCTCTTGAGATTCATTTGTTCGTTGGCAGGCATGGATGACTTGTACATTTCACTGGTTGCATTGTGTGGCTTCATTGCACCTACGGGGAGTTGTACAATGTGGCCAGGGAGCGGTGTACAGGCACTCAGTAGGGCCGTTTACGGTTGGTTCGCGATGCCGTACTTCTCACCATGGCGGAATGGTACTTTCCGCCGTGCTTGATGGCGTTAGGTGCATGTCCGCTGGGGTCAGAATTCGCGTACCGTTGCGCCATGGTGGTAATTGCGGTTTGGCATGGCGCGTGCGCGCGTACTTGGTGCAGTTTGCGTTGGCGTTCACTGCGGTGTCGCTAATGGCATCGTACTTTGCGGTGACGGGTCATAATCGCACCGAGCGCTATTCGATGGCGGTATTGCATTTCCGCCATCGTTTTTCGATTTCCGCAAGGGTCGTAATGAGGGCCTATGTCTCTGGGGTCACCTTCCCTGTTGAATATTTCTGTAAGGAAGTCAATGACTTTTTTCGTGGTTGCGCTGGTTTCTACCACACCCCATTCGGTCCATTTGGAAGTGTAGTCCACGATCACGATGATGAATATTTTTTCGGTTTCCAGATTTTCAAAAGGGCCCATGATGTCTATGGCCAGCTTTGACCATACGTGTTTGGGGGCTTCTACCGGCTGAAGTGGTGTTTTTCTTAAGATTTTCGATTTGTCGCTGGAAGTGCAGGCACTACAGTTTTTTACTGTTTCCTCTGCTTCTTTCCACATGTTGGGCCACCAGTAGTTGCTCCTTATCCTGTTCTTTGTCAGACTCCTTCCCAGGTGTCCTTCATGGGCTAGTTCAAGTAATTTTTTCCTGAGTGCGACAGCTGGAATTATTCTGTTACCTCTCAAGATAAGGTTGTCCTTACTGGATATTTCATCTTTGAATGGGGTGAATTTTGCCAACTCTTGCCCTACATCTTCCCAGTCGTTCATTACGGCTCTTCTGATTTCTTGCTGCTCCGTGTCAGCTTTGGTGATGCGTGTCCACTCATTGGAGGGAATGGTAGAATGAATGGTAGCTATGATGTCTTCATCTTGAACTTCATTTTCAGTGTCTGGTTTGTCTTGAATGGTGGTTAGTCTGGAGAGGCAATCTGCCACTTGGTTTAGTGAGCCCGCATTGTAGAGAACCTGAAGATTATATTGCATCACATCCAGGAACCAGCGTCTTATTCTAGGGGATATTAAGTGTGGCGTTTTGGATTGTAGGATGTTGACAAGAGGTTTGTGATCAGTCTTTAAGAGAATGGGTAGACCCCAAATTAGATTTCTGAAATGTTGTAGAGCCCACTTGACAGCCAAGGCTTCTCTCTCAATGGTGGAATAATTCAATTCTGCATCCCTGAGCACTCTCGATGCAAATGCGATGGTCACGATGTTGCCCTTCTGTTGTTGTTCTAGTACTGCACCAAGGCCGATCCTACTGGCATCCACTGACACTATTGCCTTAGCCTTGTAATCAAACATGCTTAAAGCTGGAGCTTGATTGATGTCAGACTTGAGGGTCTCGAACTCGTTTTTGCAATCCATGGACCATTGGAATCTGCTACTTTTCTTCATGAGTTTCCTCATGTTCTCTGTCTTATTAGCATAGTTACTGACAAATTTGGAGTGGTACTCCGTCATTCCTAAAAAACTTTTCAACTGGTCTTTATTGGTGGGTTCAGTCAGACTCAATATTGTGTCCAGAAGTTTTTTTTTTGACGGATGCCTCTGGCATCGATGGAATGGCCAAGATAGGAGACTTGATTGCACTTTATGTTGCATTTCTCTAATTTGAGGGTGAGTCCACTTCTTTGGATTATCCGTAGCACGCCCATCAGTTTGGCATCGTGATCTTCCTCGGTTCTGGCTGATATAACAATATCGTCTTGGAAGCATCGTACTCCATCAAGACCTCCAAAGAGATGTGACATGAGTCTCTGGAACACTGCCGCAGCCGAAGCAAGCCCAAACGGCATTCTGTTGAACATGTAAGCTCCCAAAGGTGTGACAAAAGAAGTGAGGGCCTTCGAATTGTCATCTAAGGCAATTTGGTGGTATGCCGAGGAGAGATCCAAAGTGCTAAAAAAACTTGCCGGTTCCATGGTTGAAAGAAGTTCTGTTATATTGGGAAGTGGATGTCTGTCGACCCATATGTTTTTGTTTAGATCTCTTAGGTCAACGCACATGTGTATGGAATTGTCGGGTTTCTTCACAAGGACGATGGGGGCAAGCCATTCATGGGTTGTATAATGTTCTCATTGCATGGGCGTGTGAGTTCGTCCTTGAGTGCCGCCTTGGTCCCAAAGGGCACACCACGCACCCGATGGACCACAGGGCCAGCACCTTTTTTAATATTATTCTGTGCTGGAAGCCCTTGAGCAATCTGATCTTATCGCAGAACACTTTGGGAAATTGTTCGGCCAAGTTGGCTTTGATGTCGGTATCGTTTTTAAGCACACTCAGTATGGGGATATCTTCTCCGGGATGGATTCTCACTTGGAGAGCCGCCTGTTCTTCCCATCCTACTACGGAGGACCCATTCTTGGCTACAAACAACTTGCAGTATGTTTGTCTGTCCCGAAATTTGAGCTTGACCCAGGTGTATCTCATGATGTCAGTGGGTGTTTTTCCATATCCAGTGGCTCTCACTGAGGAGCTCCGTAAGTCATGAATTTTGCCAGAAAGTACCTTCACAAAGGTTTCGACATCCACTATGGTATATGGGGATCCGGTGTCTACCATCACTCTCAAGGGTATGTCATTGATGCACATGTTAACCCATGGACCATTCACCTCTTGGAAGGAAGTGACTGTGAGAATCTGTACCTGTGGGTGCGTCTGATTGACGGATAGCATACTGTCTGACATTTGCTCATAGTCCACTGTTTTCACGGACCCATATCTGTTGATGGGTTGTCTGCTGCCTTTGCCAGGTCCACGTGGTCTCCCACAGGTGTTTCGGCAGAGTTTAGCAAAGTGGCCGAACTGGCCACACTTATAGCACTCAACATTATTGGCCGGGCACGTCCTCCCAGCAATATGGCGTTTATACCATCCACACTTTTGACAACTCGTGGGATTTTGATTATCGTACACTGATGTTCTCCCCCTCCTAGAACTTCTCCTGGTACTTAGGGGGGCATTTTATACTGCCGCTACTAATGCCCCATCATGGTCGTAGTCGGAACTGCCTTCCACATACTTCACTTCCACTCCAGCACCCTCCTTCAGAACCTGCCTCTCTTTCATACAACGGTCCCCGAATTCCATGCTCCTCACTATCTCAGTGGCTTGATCCAGCGAGGGATTCTTTGTATGCGAGGGTCTGCTACATTGAGGACCAGCAGGTCTCTCAAGTACTCATCACTGACACCTGTAAATTTGCACGTAGACATGAGTACTATGAGGGAGGCTAAATATGCGTCGACAGGCTCACCTTTCGTTTGTTTCCGAGAAAAGAATGTATATCTTTCTAGTACTACGTTTATCTTGCTGCCGAAGTGCTTGGTGAGCTTTGTTAATGCTGTGTCGAACTTCCGGGTGCCATCTCCACTTGCACCGTCTGGCAATGGGAGCGCCCTGAATATCCAGAGGCCCTCGGTTCCTAAACAGTTTAGAAGGGTCGCTTCCTTAAGGTCGTTGCTAAATTTACTTCCGCCAATTGCCCTGAGGTATATTTGGAAGCTGTCCAGCCATTGCTCCCAGGGGCAGGTTGGGGTTCCGGGGCAAGGAAGAAATTTGGTGGGGTGCGGCACGTTCTGTATGTTTGAGGGTGATGAGGCTAGCTAGAGCACAATGTTTTGCACAGCTTGTAATAGAGTACGATGTTTTGCACAACTTGTAATCTCAGATTTTTTTTTTTTTTGTTGAGCCGCGGGAAGTTTGTGTCGTTGAGTATGAGGTTCACTGCTTTTTGAGATTGGGGGGCGTTGAGGTGCATGGCCTTGTTGTGGTCGCCAAGAACATCTTATGTGCTTTTCCAGAAATGTTTTTTTTTTATTTTATTTTTATTAGAGTTCTCTGCTCCTAGCACCTGCGAGGGCGCTGTGTGACGTGGCCTTGGGGCGGTGGCTGAAAACAGCTGATATGTTTGTATAGTGCCCCCTGCGGCCTGCGGGGGCGTTGTGGTGCGCGGCCTTGTGGCGGTCGCCGGGACACGGAAAACTAAGGCTGGGCCAGACAAAATGGCCACACGCAGGGCACGTCACAAGGTCCTTTCCTCGAACGGCCGTTGGATAGTGCTAAAAAATGCACTACAGCGCTGGTGGCATACGTCGATTTACACAGCAGTGAAAATGAAATGGTACCTTTTTATATCGATCTCGTACCTGGTGTCAGCCGGGTGGCCTGCCGGATGGCCTACTCCCCACAGATGGCAAGACTGGGGGTGGTGGAGGCGGTGGCGGGAGGGGAAAAGAACCGCCGGGCCGTTGCTGTCGCCGGAGGAAGGCTGGGGCACCGGCAGTGGAGCTCCGGGTGCCGGGTGTCAAGGAAGAGAAACCTCGTCGCCAATTGTAATGAACTGCGACACCAGTAGAGGTAAGTAGGAGCTTTTATTTGCGGCCCCCGGAGGCTGGGGCAGACAGGGAGGGAATGACCAATGCGTTCCGTGGTGGAACGAGAGGTGACGAACATTCTCCGTTCTGGTTGGAACGGAAAGCATGGGAGCATCAACATATATATATATATAACAGTTTGCAGCTGCACTGCATGGTTCTGGGCCGTGTAAGAAATGTACGCTTATTTTGTTTTTCTTTTAAAAGACACAAATAGCATCCGCGTAGGAAACTACAAGGATGCTAAGTGGGGAAGGGGAAACAGGGAAGAGGGCCCTGGACACCCGTGCTATGCAGAAAGCGGGTTTGTACTAGGGAATGCAGCCTGCGTTCTGATCATCCTGATTGGACAGCGCCACCTCCCAGTGGGCTAATGGTTAATGGTTGCTTTTTACTGGTGTTGTAAATGAGTGAACACACTGTTAAAATCCTTCTTCTACACTGGAATCTGAATGGTGAGCTCCACGTGTAGCATGCTGAGTTCCCACAGGGGGTGGGAACGCTGAGAGTGGGGTTGTGAGCCAGACAGTTTGAGCCTCATGCAGGCTTTCAGAGCTGTGCAGGAACTCCTCATGCCCTCAAGAATGTGAATGGTTTGAAGCATGAATCAAACACAGATGACCTTGTTCCTATATTTCAAAAGGCAAGTTGACCTGACTGGTGGTACTTACAGCATAGAAGTCAGTATATTTGGGAACCACAGGTGTTATCCATCCACCAGTTCTGCCACTTTGACCTGCATCAAAATTAACCAGAAACTCAGTTAGATTGTAGATCAATCAGGGGAACCTCCAATATGTGGAAAAGAAGGGTAGAGGTAGGCACTACTTTTTTCTGTTGTGAGGAATTCAATTTTACTGTATTTCATGTACTTTATTGTACTATTTAGGTAGAAGGAGCTACCAGACAAACATGGTCCTATGACACATGGACCAAAACAGACAATAAACAGAAACAGTCAGGTGGGAACCACCTAATTATGCCTGATGCTCTCAAATTGCTCAATCTGTGAGCTGTTTCATTCCTTCATATTTCAAATTTCAAAAGAAGGTTTACTTATTGTTCCACTTTATAGTTTCTTCATTTGCCAAATTTCATACAGGGTTGTAGCATTCATCACCTCTGGAATCCTGCACAGCCTACTATTCTTCTGTGCTTAAGAGCGTGCCTCGGAACCTAGTTACATCAAGAGGAATCTGGAATGCCATTCGAGGAATAACAGCTTTGAGCCTCAGCAGCTGTTGACACTGCTCCCTCCTTTCCACTCATGTATATATACTTAAATAGCATTAATAAATACAAATACCTTTACCATAGAGAAGCCTTGTATTCATTAAGTTACATTGTGCCCCTATATTACAATTTGGCGACGAGGATTCACTTACCCACGTACACGTCCAACGGTTATCTGGAGCTGAGGCCGCTCCGCTCATGCCCAAGCATTGTAGCGGCCCCATAAAATACAAATCCCGCTGAAGGTATGTGCTGTTTGCTAGACCGCTCCACGTCTATCCAAGCGTTGCAGTGGCCCCAGACATCAATATCCGGGTTTGGGACTGCCTCCTGCTAGCATTACGGATAGCCGCCATCACACACGGCTGTTTGCCATTTGTTTTCCATATACGCGCATGAACGTTACGTCGTATTTGCTGGGCATTGACTTCCGTGTTTGAAGCCGTAATCCTTGTTATAGCTGTACACGCTCAAACCTTATCAATGTGAATACTGCAGACAACTGTCATTGTAAGCTGCACGGATATATTTTACTTATCTAGGAGCTCTGACCCTTGTTCACAACGATCTGCTTTAACCATTCAACTGCTGTTTTGGAACGTATGTGTTTAACTGCTGCTTTTACATGATATTATCTAAGTGATTACTACTAGCCTTTTTGCACATATTGCTTCCCATGAAAGTTTTCAATCTTCTGAAAAGCCAATAAGCAATAATCACCTCATCACAAGTGAGCATCACAGCGAATATGGCATTTAGCAGTGTTCCTCCACTAATGTTCTTCATGCCTGATACAAATGAGCACAAAAGAGATGGGTGGAAGGTTTCAAATGAATCTAAACCACTGGCAATTGCTCTGGGCAACCTTCCACACCACCGTTTTTTAGCCCGTCTGCGCCGTTGCAAAAGGGGACCAGCCATGTGCAAATCAGTCAGCAGCTGCCGCCACCGAAGGGAGCAGCCCAGCCCGAACTGCTAGGCCAGGTCCCCTCTGCACAGAAAACCAAGCAGCCCCAGACATGTTTCGGCCTTGTTGGACCTCCTCAGTGAAGTGCAGCCTGGTTCCCTGTGGCGCAGCAAGCAAGGGACCCACGTCTGGGCATACCCTCTCTCACAAGGAGAAACAAACTGACCACAAAAGAGATGGGTGGAAGGTTTCGAATGAATCTAAACCACTGGCAATTGCTCTGGGCAACCTTCCACACCACCGTTTTTTAGCCCGTCTGCGCCATTGCAAAAGGGGACCAGACATGTGCAAATCAGTCAGCAGCTGCCGCCACCGAAGGTAGCAGCCCAGCCTGAGCTGCTAGGCCAGGTCCCCTCTGCACAGAAAACCAAGCAACCCCAGACATTTGGGGGCAGGACAAAGACTGATATGTTTGGGATATTTCTTCTCTGTGAAAGATAGTGAGCTAAAGACTCTGGGTAAGGCTCTTGTAACCAGGACTCATGTTTGGCAGAGAGTCTCCCAGGACCCCCCTTGTTATCTGCATATTTAAAGTAACTTTAGGTCTCACCCTAAGTTACTAGGGGAATCCAGACATGGACCCCTTGCTCACTATTCTTAGAGAGGCACAGCTACACCCTACTGATGAGGTTCAACCAGACTGAAACACGTGTCTGGTGTTGCTGTTGGTACTGTTATTCAGAGGAGAATTGCCTAGCATTTCGGTGCTGGACTGCCCCGGGGCAGGACAAAGACTGATATGTTTGGGATATTTCTTCTCTGTGAAAGATAGTGAGCTAAATACTCTGGGTAAGGCTCTTGTAACCAGGACTCATGTCTGGCAGAGAGTCTCCCAGGACCCCCCTTGTTATCTGCACATTTAAAGTAACTTTAGGTCTCATCCTAAGTTACTAGGGGAATCCAGACGTGGACCCCTTGCTCACTATTCTTAGAGAGGCACAGCTACACCCTACTGATGAGGTTCAACCAGACCGAAACACGTGTCTGGGGTTTCTGTTGGTACTCTTGTTCAGAGGAGAATTGCCTAGCATTTCGGTGCTGGACTGCCCCGGGGCAGGACAAAGACTGATATGTTTGGGATATTTCTTCTCTGTGAAAGATAGTGAGCTAAATACTCTGGGTAAGGCTCTTGTAACCAGGACTCATGTCTGGCAGAGAGTCTCCCAGGACCCCCCTTGTTATCTGCACATTTAAAGTAACTTTAGGTCTCATCCTAAGTTACTAGGGGAATCCAGACGTGGACCCCTTGCTCACTATTCTTAGAGAGGCACAGCTACACCCTACTGATGAGGTTCAACCAGACCGAAACACGTGTCTGGGGTTTCTGTTGGTACTCTTGTTCAGAGGAGAATTGCCTAGCATTTCGGTGCTGGACTGCCCCAGGGCAGGACAAAGACTGATATGTTTGGGATATTTCTTCTCTGTGAAAGATAGTGAGCTAAAGACTCTGGGTAAGGCTCTAGTAACCAGGACACATGTCTGGCAGAGAGTCTCCCAGGACCCCCCTTGTTATCTGCATATTTAAAGTAACTTTAGGTCTCACACTAAGTTATTAGGGGAATCCAGACGTGGACCCCTTGCTCACTATTCTGAGAGAGGCACAGCTACACCCTACTGATGAGGTTCAACCAGACCGAAACACGTGTCTGGGGTTGCTGTTGGTACTCTTGTTCAGAGGAGAATTGCCTAGCATTTCGGTGCTGGACTGCCCCAGGGCAGGACAAAGACTGATATGTTTGGGATATTTCTTCTCTGTGAAAGATAGTGAGCTAAAGACTCTGGGTAAGGCTCTTGTAACCAGGACTCATGTCTGGCAGAGAGTCTCCCAGGACCCCCTTGTTATCTGCATATTTAAAGTAACTTTAGGTCTCACCCTAAGTTACTAGGGGAATCCAGACGTGGACCCCTTGCTCACTATTCTTAGAGAGGCACGGCTACACCCTACTGATGAGGTTCAACCAGACCGAAACACGTGTCTGGGGTTGCTGTTGGTACTCTTGTTCAGAGGAGAATTGCCTAGCGTTTCGGTGCTGGACTGCCCCAGGGCAGGACAAAGACTGATATGTTTGGGATATTTCTTCTCTGTGAAAGATAGTGAGCTAAAGACTCTGGGTAAGGCTCTTGTAACCAGGACTCATGTCTGGCAGAGAGTCTCCCAGGACCCCCCTTGTTATCCGCATATTTAAAGTACCTTTAGGTCTCACCCTAAATTACTAGGGGAATCCAGACGTGGACCCCTTGCTCACTATTCTTAGAGAGGCACAGCTACACCCTACTGATGAGGTTCAACCAGACCGAAACACGTGTCTGGGGTTGCTGTTGGTACTCTTGTTCAGAGGAGAATTGCCTAGCATTTCAGTGCTGGACTGCCCCAGGGCAGGACAAAGACTGATATGTTTGGGATATTTCTTCTCTTTGAAAGATAGTGAGCTAAAGACTCTGGGTAAGGCTCTAGTAACCAGGACACATGTCTGGCAGAGAGTCTCCCAGGACCCCCCTTGTTATCTGCATATTTAAAGTAACTTTAGGTCTCACACTAAATTATTAGGGGAATCCAGACGTGGACCCCTTGCTCACTATTCTGAGAGAGGCACAGCTACACCCTACTGATGAGGTTCAACCAGACCGAAACACGTGTCTGGGGTTGCTGTTGGTACTCTTGTTCAGAGGAGAATTTCCTAGCATTTCGGTGCTGGACTGCCCCAGGGCAGGACAAAGACTGATATGTTTGGGATATTTCTTCTCTGTGAAAGATAGTGAGCTAAAGACTCTGGGTAAGGCTCTTGTAACCAGGACTCATGTCTGGCAGAGAGTCTCCCAGGAACCCCATTGTTATCTGCATATTTAAAGTAACTTTAGGTCTCACCCTAAGTTACTAGGGGAATCCAGACGTGGACCCCTTGCTCACTATTCTTAGAGAGGCACAGCTACAGCCTACTGATGAGGTTCAACCAGACCGAAACACGTGTCTGGGGTTGCTGTTGGTACTCTTGTTCAGAGGAGAATTGCCTAGAATTTCGGTGCTGGACTGCCCCAGGGCAGGACAAAGACTGATATGTTTGGGATATTTCTTCTCTGTGAAAGATAGTGAGCTAAAGACTCTGGGTAAGGCTCTTGTAACCAGGACTCATGTCTGGCAGAGAGTCTCCCAGGACCCCCCTTGTTATCTGCATATTTAAAGTAACTTTAGGTCTCACCCTAAGTTATTAGGGGAATCCAGACATGGACCCCTTGCTCACTATTCTTAGAGAGGCACAGCTACACCCTACTGATGAGGTTCAACCAGACCGAAACACGTGTCTGGGGTTGCTGTTTGTACTCTTGTTCAGAGGAGAATTGCCTAGCATTTCAGTGCTGGACTGCCCCAGGGCAGGACAAAGACTGATATGTTTGGGATATTTCTTCTCTGTGAAAGATAGTGAGCTAAAGACTCTGGGTAAGGCTCTTGTAACCAGGACTCATGTCTGGCAGAGAGTCTCCCAGGACCCCCATTGTTATCTGATACAAATAAGCCCAGCATACCATGGAAGAGATGGATCAGGTCTTTTGAACACTACACAGGTGTAGTTTGTTGCCCGAATTGCAGCGCAGAGAAGAGAAAATCATTATTATTGCACTGTTTAGGTCCGGCTGGTCAGGAGAAATATGAAACACTACCAGAACATCCGGCAGATGAAGATGTTGATATTAATGAATTTGAATGCAGTCATAAAAATTGATAAACATTATGAGAAGAAAGTGAGCATAATACTAGAAAGATATAAGTTCGGCAAGAAAATGCAAGAGGAGGGAGAAAGTGTCGAGAAATGTATTATTGCATTGAGAAAACTTGCCAAAACATGCAACTTTAATGATCAACTAGATGAAAGGCTAAGAGATCAATTTATGTTGGAGTTCAGGAGTGTAAAAGTAAGAGAAAAACTGTGGTCAGAAAATGATCCTCCATTAGATACTGTGCTGAGAGTGGTGAAAGAAGTTGAACACACTGAACAATGTTTAAAAGAATTAGAGAATAAAGTGAAATGTATTCTGATTGAAACCAATAACATGAGATCGGCTAAGATTTCTAGCAACGTCACTGAAGATAATGAGTCCATTTCTATGGTTAATAACACTTCTGTCAGACGGAAAACCATTAGCAACCAATATAAACCCCCACAGACTGACAAAAAGAAGTATAGAACCAATCAGAAAGGGATATCACATAACTATAATAGGAGAGAAAGTCCAGAGAAACAACCTGCAAATTCAAGGAAAAGACGCCAAAGGAGGTGCTACAGGTGTGACAGCGCCAATCATTGGATGCCCAGCAATAAAAATCATATGCAGCAGATGTAAACGGAAAGGCCATTATTCAAAATGCTGCAGATTTCGTAATGTGTCCACCAATTGGATAGGCGGAAATTCAGACAGTGACCTCAGTGATAAAGGAGAAGGTGAAGAGTGTGTATTCGTCAGAATGGATGATGATGATGATGAAGAAGTTTTAGAGAGTCCCAAGGCTACAGTTTATATTGATGGAGTGGAAATTAACATGATGATAGACACTGGTGCGAAGTACACATTGATACCACAACAACTGTGGAATAGAGAAAAACATGAATATTTACACGAGACCGATATCAACCCCAGGGTTTATGGTGGTGTAAGGATTGATACCATAGGCTGGGTCTGGGGTAAGTTGAAGTTCAAAGATAGGAAAGCTAAAGGGAAAGTTTACATTACCAGCGTAGGCAAGACACCCCTGTTGAGTTGGACTCATCAGAGTAAATTACAGGTGAAAGTAGATTCTACTGTGGAAGAATCCGTCTTTGCTATTAGTAATGACATGAGTAAGTCTGAGAGTAGTCCAAATGCAATAAAATGCGATACAAATGATGTTATGGAAGCAGTGTTTCGTGAAGGTTTTGGATGTCTTCGTGGATATGTGCATGAAATAAAATTGAAACCCAATCATACTCCTATCGCCCAGAAGTTAAGGAGTATACCGTTGTCTATGCGAGATGAAGTCAGAGAGGAGATCAAGAAGATGGAGAGTCAAGGGATTATTGAAAGTATAGATGCCAGCAAATGGGTCTCGCCATTAGTTGTTCTTAGGAAGAAGTCTGGCAAACTCTGTATATGTGTGGATATGCGGGAACTGAACAATTGCGTTGTCCCCGACAGGCATCCACCTTCCTAACATACAGGAGTTAATTTCCACAATTGGGCCTTCAAGTTTCTTTTCCACTCTCGATTTGACATCAGCCTATCATCAAGTGAAACTGCACAGACGCTCCAGACATCTCACTGCTTTTATCACACTGGATGGGCTGTATCAATTCAAAAGGATGCCGTTTGGTCTTGTGTCTGCGGCATCAGTGTTTCAAGAGAGAATGCACAACCTTTTCAAGAGAGTCCCTGGAGTGATATGTTTTCAAGATGACATCTTGATATTTGCGAATAACCAAAGGAACCATAATGAAAGGTTGAGATATGTATATGAGAAGTTATATAATGCTGGCATGACTTTGAGCAAGGACAAATGCAAAATCAATTGCCCAGAGATTGAATATTTGGGAAATAAGATTTCTGCACACGGCATATCACCTAAAACACAATTAGTAAATACTATTAAAAGGATGCCCAGACCATGTAGTAAGGAAGAAGTGTGCACATTCATCGGAAATGCAGAATACTATTCCAAATTTGTCCGTGATTTTGCTGCACACACGGTTCCATTGCGAGAATTACTTAAGAAGAAGATTTTCAAGTGAAATGATGAATGCGAGGAAGAATTCAAATTTATCAAAACTGCTATAGACAAAGCTCCAGCATTAAAGAATTTCAACAGTAATAAGAAAGTTATTATAACCACCGATGCCAGTAATATTGGTCTTGGAGCTGTCATAGCACAAGAGAGAAAAGGCCGAGAAGTATTAATTTCATTTGCATCAAGGCTACTCAAGGGGGTTGAAATATCATATGCCACCATTGAAAAAGAAGCATTAGCAATAAAATGGGCGGCGAAAAGTTCAGGAGCTTCATTTGGGGCGGTGAAGTGGAGTTCCGCACAGACCATAAACCCTTGGTACATGTCATCGTGTCTAAAGGGTTGGACAAGGTGTCCAATTGCATCAGGAGGTGGGTTATGCTTCTTCACGAATGTAATTGTACTGTATGTTATGTGCCTGGAGCTCAAAACATCACTGCCGACTGTCTATCTCGACTCACTGATGTATCTGAGATTGTGGATGAAGGTGACAATTTAGAGGTGGTTCTGAATATAGAGTCTGCATCTATTTCAAAGACAGAATGGAATGAAGCCGAAAATGATGAAATAGTTATGGGGCGCCTCAGGAATCTTGTCAACAGTCAAGGTCCATGGAATAAAATGAAATTTGTTGAAGCAGATCTTACGGATCACTGGTTTGTTGCTGTTGAATTACATATAAGCAACAACATCATCATGAGAGGAGACAAAGCAATTCCACCTGCAGGTATACTTCGAAGAATAATTGATCTTGGTCATGAAGATCACCAGGGAATAATAAAAACTAAGCAGAGGATAAGGAATGATTTCTGGTGGCCTGGATGCGATCTAGAAATAGAACGTTACATCAGAGATTGTATCCTTTGCAGTACTAGTGAGAAAAGTTGTGTGGGTGTGAAACAATTTATGGTGGTTACTGAAATTCCAAGTAAAGCATGGAAGGACTTGGGCATGGATGTGTTAGGCCCTGTGAACAGCAATGGTGTACAAAAATTCTGTCTAGTGATAATTGCCCTCCTCACTAGATGGGTAGAAGAGTTAATAGCTTCAAGTATCACTGGTAAAACAGTGGTTGAATTTTTGTCTGACATTTGTGAGACAGAGGTATACCTAGGGAGTATTATGACTGACAATGGTACCCAATTCAGATCTAAAGAGATGGCGGAATTCTGCAGTAGGTATTCCATTGTACACAAAAAAAGCGCCATATACCACCCCCAGACTAATGGGACAGTAGAAAGCTTTTATAAAGTGTTAAAAGAGACCATTAGGTGGGCATGGTCCAATGGGAAAATTGGGAGGAAGCTGTCAAGGAAAGGATTGTGGCGCATCGTTTTATGCCGCATTCCACAGCTGGTCTTTCTCCTTTTGAGTTAAGCAGTGGGAGGAAGGCTAACACAAAACTAGCACTGTTGTGGTTGGAGAATAAAGAGATTGGAGTGGAGAAAGATTTCAGAACTATATGTGACAAGATCAGAAATATTCAAGTGAAAAACAACTCAGTGTATAATAAGCAAAGGCCCATGAATAAGTATGACAGAGATACTGTTGTGGGAAAAATGGTTAGAGTCAATCTTCCCCCTGCTCTTAGAGAAGGCCTGTGCAAATGGTCTAGACCAATTAGAGTTGTGGAGGCATTCAAACATGCTGTCAGAACGGAAGATGGAAGGATATGGAATGTTGAGAGAGTAGCAGCAGTGAGGATGTTGATGGATGGATGAGTGAGCCAAATGAGAGAGCAAGTTGTCGTAGGAAAGTATCAAGGGCGAATATTGTGAAAAAAAGATTATTCTAACAAATCAGAGGTAATTTCCTTGCCAGTTCCTATCAGAGACACAACTTGCAAGTCCAGGTGGGAAAGAGCATATCGCAAGCCAAGGCGTATGAAGGACTATGTGTGAATTTTCTTCCATTTTCACATTCACAAATTTAGTTATTGTTTTTGGTGACATTATAAAGGAAGGGAGATGTGTAGCATTCATCACCTTTAAATCCTGCACAGCCTACTATTCTTCTGTGCTTAGGAGCGTGCCTCCGAACCTAGTTACATCAAGAGGAATCTGGAATGCCATTCGAGGAATAACAGCTTTGAGCCTCAGCAGCTGTTGACACTGCTCCCTCCTTTCCACTTATGTATATATACTTAAATAGTATTAATAAATACACATACCTTTACCATATAGAAGCCTTGTAATCATTAAGTTATATTGTGCACCTATATTACAAGGGTGTGCCAATATCTTCAATTCATCATAAAAAGGAACAGAATCCTCTTGGCAAATCAAGAAAACTATAAAGTGGAACAATAGTAAACCTTCTTTTGAAATTTGAAATATGAAGGAATGAAAAAGCTCACAGATTGAGCAATTTGAGAGAATCAGACATAATTAAGTGGTTCCCACCTGATTTTTCCAATTTATAACCTCCAATGTGTGGCCAGCTTCAGTGGATTTCTAGTGAGATGGGCTCTTCATTAATTTTCTCCAGGGGTTAAATCATACTAAAATGTTCGGTGTATGTAACCTCTCAAATATAGCAGACACAAGTACTGTTTGGTCAAAAAGCCCTTATCACAGTAAATATTGCACATTCTGAGAAAGTGTCAACTAACCCCATTTCATCATAATAAGTTTATTGAACATTTTTAACCAGAATAAAGTGAATAAAATAGGACAATGAAATTACTCCCAAAAAATGTAAGGACAACATATAAGAGACAACTAGCTGGACTCGGGCAGGAAACACTGATTTAGCACTCTCTCTCTCTCTCTCTCTCTCTCTCTCTCTCTCTCTCTCTCTCTCTCTATCTCTCTCTCACTCACTCTGTGTATTTGTCTGAATCTATGTCTCTGTCTCTCCCTCTGTGGGACGAGAGTCTCAATGTGAGGTATGCATTTTAGAGACATCCCAGCTGTTGCTGACGGAAGAATGCAGTGGGGATGCTGTATTTATGGTATAAAGTGGAATGAGAGCAGCAGTGACAGAGGCAATCCCAGAGGTGCGGCCCAGCCCAGTATTTGAAGACATACATTGTCATTGGTGTGTCCTTCAGAAATACACCTATTGCACTGCAGCTGGATTTTCCATTTGGGACAGGCTGATGGGGACAGGGATGGACTCTGCAGCGGGTGCTGGAGTTTTGATAGATCTTTTAATGAATCAGAGGAACAGTCTACAAGGTCTATAGCTGTGCTTATTATTTTCTATCTAGTTTCGGTACATTATTAGTGTCTCTGCATGTAACAAATGCATGGTCTAAGCAGTTTATTCTTGTCAAAATATGCTATTTATAAAAGGAAAATATTTAAGTGTACTAACACCATGAACTTGCTCTTTATACAATTGTATGATGTTCATTTCTAAGGGTTACGTCCAGCATATGCTCAAGTCATAATACAAATGTTTTTCTTATCTTACTGAGCATGACATATTACCAAAACCTAGAATATTCATATATGTTATTTTCTGACATGACTTTATTATTATAATATGGACAGAATGGTGCACTCCTACTGTATTCTTGTGAAATACCCTTGTGAGAAAAGGGGAAAGGAAACATAGAACCATTGAGGGATCCTGGCTCCTTTCCATAACATCAAATAGAATTTTCAGAACATAAGAATGACCACAGATCTTTATAGTTTAGAAAAATGTCTGTGATGAAAGGATTGTATGCTTGAATCAGTAAGAACGTACTTCACATTGCACTTGGTGCTCGAAGCTTACTTTAAGATTAAGGTGTGTGTAACCATACCTCATTTAAACAGCATCAGGAATTGGAGGCAGGGATAACATGCCTGCAGCATCTATCACTCAAGTGAGGTCTGAAGACCTCTATCGCAACATTTTAGATTCCAAGGGGCTGAGATGGGGGGTCTGGGTTTTTACATGCTGTGTCCCGAATGCACAGCCATCCTTAGGGAATTATATATATTTGTATAGGAGGCATCAGATCCTATACTCATCTCAGTATTAACCATTATCTAAAAATAAAAAAACAGCATTTTGTTCATAATCAATTGTCTATTTGGTCTCAGTTCCCACTCAAATTGTGAGGTGACAAATACTACGGCAGGGCTAAGGTATCTGCCTTTGAGAGGATGTCTACCTGCTTCCTGCAGGATATGCCTCAGCCGCATGAGTTTCAACCTAAAGAAGAACAGGCAAAAGAAAAGATAAGTGTATGAGTTTTCTACTTAATAGATGACACACTTGCAAAACTGGTCTGTTCCCTCCATCGTCTTCGAGTGCGCGGATAACACCCGGATGTTCGATTTGCCATCGTGGAGGCTTGACTAGAGAATTCCCATCTTCCTCACTGGAATCCAGCATATTTTTGACTCCCTGAATATAAAGGTTATGTTGTTAAAACATTAAATTATTGCTTGGCTCATTGTAGTTTGGCTCAAAAAGCCTGTCCTCCTTGCTGGCCCAAAACACTTTTTCGACCTGAGCACATAATTTATGGTTAAGGAATCTGATTGACTCAAGAAATACATAAGACACATAAATGGCACCAATTTGAGTTTCATAGTAATTCAGTGGCAATTCTGCCAAATTACCATCAAAATAGGTTACTGTGACCGCCACTTGGTCCTGTGGGTTTACTACATGATTACCAGTAGTGGTAGGTGGAGTTAGTCCCCAGTGGACTCCAGGGAGATTTTGTGGGAATTACTGCAAGCAATAATTCTGCCTGGTAATGGTGCCGATTTTGAGCTTTAAAGTGGATGCTTCACCACCAGCATTATTGAAATCGTAAACTTTAAGGCCCAATTCGGGTTTTGGAAGAGCATTATAATGGCGATAATTCCGTTATTGCCAAAACAAGTGGCAGTAACGGAATTACCAGCACTTTTTTGCCACTCTGCCAAAAGTTGTAATGAGGCCCAAAATATGTAAGGACTCATTCATGTGGACGAGCCAGCCTAGTCCATCGGGCTTTGAGATATGAGGTTGATTTGATGTTGACACAGGTTCAAACACACATCACAAACGTTTTGCTCTTATGAGATGACCCACTGACAGACAGCCATATTTGCCTTTTAATAATGACCTAACTGCTATGTTTGAACATTTTTGTTTATCCACATTTCTATTCATCAATCCCTTTTGCCACCTGTAAAGACTGGAGGGGGTGTCTGTACTTCTGCCCTCTATATGGTTGGGACATAGGCACAGATCAGCCCAGCCAAGGTTCTCTATGTGGTATCTTGGATGAGCAACCACAGCTTAAGCACTCGGGAGGTGATGCAGGTGGGTTCATAAGTACAGTGAGTCCCCAAGCCCTCACAGAGGAATGTCCACACAGAATGTTAGGTGATAACACAGCTTCTTTATGTAAGATACGGTTCAGTAATATATATACATATACACAATAACATTTTGTACTCTAACAGTTCTAGTCAAAAGAATGGCAACTATATATACTCTATATGGTACCAAACAATACTTAAATTCAGTAATAAATGCACCAACTGTAGACAGGGCATGTGAATTCTTAAGTGAGGTGTACAGCATAGATTAGTGAAGAAGGGCAGGTTACTTATGAGCAGTGTCAGAATGCTTTCTTTAGACTAGATACACAATTCTGTGTGAGTATCCCCCCACCTGGCCAACCTCTAATGGAAACGCTAAGGAGCAACTTATCTTTTTACAGACCAGTCCAGAAATGTACAATCACCCTCTACTTTCCTTTGAAAGGTTCTACCAGACCAAAGTGTCTGAGAGGCACAGGAGAACAGGATCCAAGACCAATCTGGGACCCCTGGACGGCTCCCGAAGATAGAAGATGCTCTTCATTGTCACTGTACATTTGCTGCCTTGTCAGGCGAAGTGTCAGAGTTTCTCAGTTTTACTCGATGATTCACCTTGAGGATGGACCCCCTTGTAAGAAGGAGCCACTGGGATGTTGAGTCCAAGAAGAAAGTTTGAACCAAAGTCTTTCTGAGGTGCAGCAGTTTTTCTCTACGCCGTGCTCTCTGATGGTCGATGATTTCTCTGATGGTAGGAGTGCTGGGAAGATGCAACTTGCTGTGGGCTCCTCAAATCCTTGACAGATGAGAGTAAGAACCCTGGGGACCTTCAATGACTTCTGGTGGCGACGGGTGCAGAGTTCACTTTTGGTGTCGCGTTTCGTAATATCGCGGTTTTCCACTTTTTGGTTCTTTGGTGCTGCAGCCGCAGCATTGACCCCTGGATGGCTTCTGGCAACCTAGATTCGACCACTTGGAGTGGACCACAGACCCATCCGGACATCTTTGTTGGATTCTGGTGGCGGGAAATCCATCGGCAGACCTTCCTCTGGACTCAGCGACCCCGCAGCAGGAAAAGTGGTCAGTGATGATGGCAAGGATGTCCCATGAAGTATTTTTCCGCAGTTTGGAACTTTCGCAGCTCCGGGTGTCAAGCAGCACTATGCTAGGTTACCCCCACCTCTGGGCGGTAGACAGCAATGGGCGTCCAGCGGTCATGAACACTCCTCCGGACGATGGGTGACACCAGTGGATTTCTTCGACTCGAGATGTCCACGCATTCCTCTTCTGGATTCACAAAGACCCCTTCTCCAGAAGGCAGGCACACAGGACTGGCTTCCAGGCTACTTCTGATGAAGAGCAGCAGGTTGCACGATGGTCCCCTGTAGCTCGGGGAGAGGTCTCCTATCAATTTCCTCTCTTGGATCAGTCCTTGGAGTGGCAGAGCAGCCTTTGGATTTCGATGAAGAGCAGCAGCCATGATCTTGTTCCTCCTGCTGGACTCCAGGGTTCAGCTTCAGTTTGCTTCAGTTTCTGAACAAATTGGTGAGTGCAGGGACCCTCGTTGTATACATTTGTTTCCCATTCACTCAGGCACAGCCAGGCTCAGTCAACCAATCACGCAGAAGGTCATTAATGCAGGAAGCCAATCAGGCTCACAGGCATTCAGGCCATTTACTCCACCCAGACACCCATAACAAAGAATGTGGTTTAGGGTAAGCACCCAGCCTTTCAGCACACTACACTGCATTCATACCAGTGTCAGTCAGTGTTGTCTCAGGCGTTTGACACACAGAAACAAGACACCCACAACACAGAATGTGAGTTGACTCCCAACTCCATTCACACGGGTCCCTCCCCAAGGGTGTACCTACAACACACAGTCCCTGGGCAGGCTCCAGTCAGTCTGACAGGAGGCAGCTCCAGAGCCATATATGGCATTTCCACCCAATAGCCAGTCAGGAGGAAAGGAACAAAGGCAGAGTTTCCCAGGAGTTTGGGCAATGAGATAAATGGCAATAAAAACCAAGAGGCCAGAGTACACATCTTGCCTTCCTTCTGGAATCCATTGATTCCTATGGCAGGTCCAGGATATCCCAAAAATGAAGGACACTCAGAGCCACTGCCAAGTCAGCATGTAGCTGTCACCAGTCCATACCCTGCTCTGTTGGCAACACCCAGGTGCCCAACAACACACATAACAGGTACAGACGTGTACCCCCACCCATGGGTGCCATAAGGATATTCCATGGGTGTTGTTCACCAAAAGGAAAACATTACGAGCTGCACTGCCAGAGGTCCAGGCTGGAGCTCAGTTGCAGAAAACATAAAGAAACCATACATAGAGTGGAAGGACAAGGATTAGGAGGCCCTGTCCCTCCAGAAGCATTGCAGGCATCACACCATCCTTTCTTCCAGTTGAAGTATTGTCATAATGTTAGCTTTGTATTTAGGTCAAGTTCATATGTTCGTGCTATGTCTGCATGTTTTACTTGTTTGTGTTCTTGCCATATATTTATAAAGTATAAACTAATCACCCAGGAGTGCACACAGGCACTCTTTATGGCTGTTATTTAACTATTTCATCATTTTTTTTATTGCACTTCCATATCACTTTGAAATAGAAGCCTTCGGCTCAGACTGTAACACACAATCCAAGCCCTGCAAACTTTAAAGACAACCTGGTCCCCTTTTTTGTCTGATTGAGCTAAACCTGATGGGATACCTGGTCAGGGTCTGACCAGAGGTGAAAGTGAGCAAGGACTGTAACGATCCGTGTTCCACTACTAATATTTTTCAGTGTTAATAGTTTGCTACTTTTTGTAAGCCAATTCACAGTCCACTGGTGCTCTTTTCACAGTAACCCCATGCTCCCTCTCACACCTGCTCCACGCTGGGGACACAGTTCTACTACTTTCATTAGTAGGCTTCTATCTCAAGGACTAGCAAGCAACTCTTCCAGTCCTCATGGTGCCTGTAGATGAAGGAACATAATCCATCCTGCCCTTAAATAAAGCTCTGGAAATGTGTTGATGCGTAATGTATAGCAAACTGTAAGACAGCAAGTAAATAAGACTTTATAGAGCTGAACAGTTAACTGAGGCATGCACAGACAAATGCCCTCACAGATGGAAAAGCAAAATGTACAGTATAACAAAGGACACAACACAATACCCTATTAAGTCTGCGGTGTAGCGGAGAAGCTAACTTGAGTA
This sequence comes from Ambystoma mexicanum, assembly GCF_040938575.1. Lineage (NCBI taxonomy): Eukaryota > Metazoa > Chordata > Amphibia > Caudata > Ambystomatidae > Ambystoma > Ambystoma mexicanum. Next base: position 158,291,595 of record NC_090937.1, read on the forward strand.
ACACATTTCATTCTTCTGTCCGATGCTGGGAATAGGCGTGAGTGCAGTGCAATCGTGATTTTTATTGTGTGAAAGGATGTTCCACTCCCGCTAGCAAGGGGTTATTTATTTATTTATTCGTATTTTTAAAGCGCACATCAGCCCAGAGGCATTGTGGCGCTGTTACATATCAGGCATATCTGGTTACAGGGAAATCTTAGTGGTAACATTCAAATTTGCATTTTACGGCTTAGCTTGCAGTAACATATTAAGGAAGAAGTATATATTTGCATTTAGGTTCATCTTCAAGGTTACATGGTGCAAGTAGAAAAGCAAGTATATTGCAGTTAGTGGGTTTACTCAGAGCGAAGGGCTTTCTAAACATTGATATATAATACGACAGGGTGTAGCGATGGTTATATGAATTGTGTAGTTTTGAGGGTTGTATGTGTAGCTTGGGTTCTGCGCCGATTTTGGTAAATTGTGAATTTATTGGAAGTTAAATAGCCAAGTCAGTTCGAGAAAGCTGCCACCGTACCACTGCCACCTTAGATACAACACTAGTTATGGGCAAAGTGCCACTCCCCTGCCAACAAATACTGAACCCGGCGCTGAAAAACAGCAAATGTAATCCCGATATCATAAGCAGAGCGCACGCCCACCCATCCATTCACAAATTCGGCCATGACAAACAACCCATGTAACACTAACTGTGGGGGTGTGACTGCGATTAGCAACACAGTGCACAGATGACTGACATCTCCTTGAATGCATGAAAGTGCATCTTAAAAAATTATACCATATAAGCCCGATTCGGGCACTTTGTTCCGCTGATGCCCATCTGATCTATGTAGCTCGTTTCAGGGCCTCTCGCATTGGTGGCTGCTCTTTCTCAGTTGTGGCAGCTCAGCTCCGGAACGCCATCCCTTTGTCAATGTGTACGATCGAGGAACACCTCATGTTTCGGCGGTCACTGAAAACGTATCTTTTTTAGTTTGTTCACCGTCTCTTGCTTTTAATAGTGGCTAACAGCGCTATGATGCCTTTGGTGGCGACCGTGCGCTCTATAAATAAAATGTAACACAACATAACACAACATTACATTAGAGTTACAGCATAGTTATCATACCGTTACTATATACATAATAGGGCAAAGATAAATATACATAAAGTGCAGAAGGCGAGTGTTCAAATATACATGTGTAGAAAAATATACAAAGTAGCATTAGCAGTTAAGGAAGAAGTAATAGAGCCAGTGAGTCATATAGTCATGCATGTACAAGGCTCGGATAAACCATTTGTGTCAACAATCCTTGGCTATGAGCCAGTTTATGGTGTTTTGCCTAAAATTGAAAAAGGGTTGGTTTGCTCTCAAGGAAGGAGGAAGGGCGTTCCATGCTTGCGCTGCATAACAGGGAAACTACTTCCCCTGCTTTTTTTTGTTTGAATCTAAGCACGACCAGACAGAATGAGTTGACGGTTCTGGTAGGTCGTAATGTGGATTTTTTTATTATTCTCTCAGAGAGGTAGAGAGGAGCTGCTTGATTAAGACATTTATAGGTTAGTGAGAGAGTTGTAAGCAAAATGTTGTCCTTGGTGGAGAGTCAATTGTTTTGTCTCCACAAATCAGAGATATGCTCTCTCCTTGCTATGCCCGGTGCTGCTCTAAGTGCATTGTTTTGAAGAATTGGGATTTTATTAACAATGTGCTTGCTGGCTTCAAAGTACAGAGCATTACAGTAATCCAGTTTAGAGAGGATAAGGGCTCTAGCTAGGATCAAACAGCTCCCTTCCGAAATAAAGGGTTTGCAGGCCCTGATCAGTTTACAGGTATATGCTGTAGAGGAGACCATGGCATTGACTTGCTTATTTAAGGTAAAGGCTTGGTCAAGGTAAAAGCCTAGTGTTTTTACTTCTTTTACCACTTTGATATTGTTTCCATCGTTATTGAAGGAAGTGTATTTGGTACTGAGTTTGTTCTGGTAGGCTGTGGTTCCGAGTATTAAGAGCTTGGTTTTATCATTGTTCAAGCAAAGACTGTGTGCCGCCATCCATACCTGGATGATTAGGTACATTTTATTCAATAAGGCCATGTCATTATCGTACTCTCCGATAAAGGGTCTGAGGATCTGGGTGTCATCTGCGTAGCTGGTGTAGGGGACACCCAGATGGTCCAGGTCGTCAAACAATTGATTTGTAAATATATTGTACATGGTTGGTGAGACACAAGAACCTTGTGGCACACCACAGGTTATAGGAATATGGTCAGCAGCCCTAGAGGAGAGAAGACTCTCATAGTCCTGTTGTTTAAGAATTATTTCATCCAGCTGATGGCATCCTGAGAAAAGTGAGCAGCTGAGTCAAGCTGTCTGCATAGTACTTTGTGATCCACCAGATCGAAGGTGGCAGAAAGATCAAGGAGAAGTAGCAAGGCTATTTTTCCTTTATCCTTAAGTTCATCTATCTGAGTCTTTAGGTCTATTAGAGCCATTTCAGTTCCATGTTGTAGCCTAAAGCCAGATTGGCGGACTCCAAGGAGGTGAAAGGTCTTTAGGTGTAGGTCACTTTGTCTAGTATCTTGAGTAGAAATGGTACAGTCGTAATCGGCCTATAATTGGGGTGTATAGTCGGGTCTAGATATTGTTTTTTCAAGAGGGGTAGGACCCAAGACTCTTTTAAGTTACTAGGGACAGACCCGGATGAGAACGAGGCATTAATTAGTTTGGAGCTAAAAGGCACCAGGTCTCTAGCAGCGTCTTTAATTAGCTGCGCCAGGCGGCTATCTCCCTGACACCTTGATGGTTTGAGGGAGGCAATGATTTTTTCTACTTCATGGATAGTGACTTGTGAGAATCTAAAGCAGTGCAGAGGTTTAATAGAAGGAGCTAGGGTTGTAGCGTACTTGCCTATGTTAGGTATGTTTGCTCTTTTGTCGGCTATCTGGGTCTGGAGGAGGGAGATTTTATTCACTAAGGCATTCTGGATGTTAGTACACCAGAGTTTGTCCTTCAGACAGTCGTCTGTCTGAGGTACAGGGGCTTCCATTTCTTTTAGAATAGTGAACAGTTCCTTGGTACTTGAGCTGGAATGATCAATCCTTTCATTATAGGTTTCCTGTTTGGTACGTATTATTTCCTTTTTATAGTTGGCAGACAAGTTGACCAGATTGGTTTTATTTTCCTCGTTGGGTAGATACCTCCAGAGGAATTCTAATTTTCTTTTTTCTGCTCTCATTGATTTAATTTGGGAAGTGAACCAAGAGTTCACATGAGCTCTAGGTTTACTTTTCCGCATTTTAAGTGGGGCAGTTGCATCAAGTGCTTTGGTCATGGTAGTGTTGCAGGCATCTACTAAGATGTCTGGATTAGCTGAGTCTGGCAGTGAGTTAAGGTTAGGAATTATAAGCGGTATGATCTTATCTCCGTGACATTCCTTTTGTCCCTTGTAAGGAGTGGGGGTGCTATTGGATTAGCCTTGGTCCTAGAGATGTCAGCTAGGATGGTAAATGAAAGAACGGAGTGATCAGTCCATGTTTGGGGTGTGACGGAGGTGATTGATTCTGAACAGTTGAGGTCAGTGACACAATCTAAGGTTCTGCCTTTGTCATCGGTGGCCTGAGTTACTCTTTGGGTGAATCCAAGTTCGGTGAGTGCATTAAATATTGCTAGTGCATGAAGGTCGTTCGGATCATTAAAGCCTAAATTGAGATCCCCAAGCAAAGATATTTGGGAAGAGGCTTTAGTGTTATTAGATAGCATTGTGGAGATGTCTTCGTGCCGCAAGGAGTTGCAATGTCACCCACAGTCTACTCACACCAGTAGGTTTGCCAGCATCCAGGTGCTACTGCACAATTGCCCAGTTTTTCCCCTCTCGTGGAGCTAATGGTCCGGGGCACAGGGCGTCCTCATCTGTGCCACTGCGGGGGAAGTGAAAGGCACATGGGAGGGACTATTGCTCCTGGCCCACACCATGTTATCCCCATTGCTTGCAAACAGTCTCAAAATGTGGCCTTGAGCTACAACTCTTGTGTTGGATGCGTTTTTCCCATATTTTGGCTGCTCCGTTTCTTGCAGCAGGGCCCCAGTGGCACGGCAGACATCATCCGACGAGTAGCAGGCCCAGAAGGATTAGAGAGCGTGCAGTGACAGTGCTGATCTTGCACTGCTTAGTCTACATACAAGTGGTCTCTTCATAGGCTGGCGGGCCGCAGTGAGGACACCCACCATATCCCAGTGCAAGTCTGTATGTACTCCGCTGCTGCGAAGTGGCAGCTCGGCGCTTGCGGGGGACACAGGCTGTGCTCCTCGACCTGTGCACATTCCACCCACCAGGGTACGTCGGGGAGTGCCTCAACTCGCTCCTGTACACGCCAGGCAGTGGACCTCCTGGGAGCGTGCTGGTGCTACATGCGGGCTTCCAGAGAAGTGACCTGGGTCCGCTCACCTGGTGTAGGGTGTGGGCTTCACCCGGCGATCGAGCCTTCTTTCTCAGGTGGCACCGTCCCTCTGTTGGTACACGGCATCAGTCACAGCCGGAGGTATGCAGAGGCCATTCCAGGTCTGGTGCCGTTATCATGGGCTATGGCAAGTTTCTCCTGCTGTGACTCTGTCCGAGCATGCCCCAGCACACTGGTCACCTCCCACATTGATTTTACCCACCAGGAGGACAAATTGCAGGTCTGTGGCTGTGTTGGCGGGCTCGGGTCTTGCAGAGCTCAGAAAGGAGCAGCCATTTTGCAGGTTGCTGAACAGCACCTCCCCCTGGTGTCCTACTTAACAACAATAACAGATGGTACATCCAGAAGCTAAATTGGCTCCCAGAAAATCAAAGCAAAGCATATTACTTTCTCACAGCCTGCAATACGATGGCATTAAATCCACTGACAGCAAAGGCAAACAACAAGATCCCATGTCAGTAGACAAAACATCTGATAGTAGACTGTAAGCAGGAAAAGCTACTCTGTGTGTCGTGATAGCTCACACAAGATGCTCAGGATATGTGACGATAAAAAATGAACGTGTTTGTCCAACTGTTGTTTCGAAAACTCTTGAGTGAATATTGAACTTCAGAGCGCTGCCTTGAATTTAAGTGCAATTTCAATATTGGAGATACCAGTAACAAACCTGAGAAGAATCACTAAAGTTCCATCTTCACTACAATTCTGTTCAATGTTTATCTGAACATATGTTGAATACTGTTTGATAGATGGGTGTTAAGGTATGTTATGAGTGAAAAGGGTCGGTGAAGGAAATGCTTTGTTCAATATTTATTAGTGTTGGTCAAAGGTGTGAAATAATGGAGAACACTCTGTTTATTTCACTTGCTGAGCACATCATGTAGATCCATTGGGCAGTGAGGCTTTGAAAAAAAAATGTCTATGCTCTAAACAGCATGCTTCGGTTTGTTGATAATTTTCTAGACAAAGGGTCGTTCGACAATCCTTGGATACACAGCTGTGCATAGCATCTTTTTTCTCTTGCACCAGTATGTATGTTTGGTGTAATTATCCAGAGTAATTCTGATCATCTCCTCATTTACAATGCACCCTTGTGTCTTTTCAGTGGTCCAAAGCTTAATCTATGCAGTTCCCTGTTAGGACCTGTGCCACATTGTAGTGATTTTCTACCTATGTCAATGGGCTCATGAGTGTGCAATATCTCCTACACGAAAATGAGAATACGTGGATTGGCGTGAATATTTTACACCCTGTGCCCTGATCATTATCCCTCATACAATTTGCTTGGAGCGGTGCCATCCAGCTATTTTGTGACTCATTTGCACCCTTCCATGCATAGCACTGCTGCCGTGTGAAATAAAGCAGCACGCGCAGAGGTCAGAACGTTCACCAAACAGCAAGTTATCACTAGGTCAGCATCACACGGCATCTGCAAGTCCAAGGAATAATACTCTAGATGTCACCCTTTCTGCAAATGTTCTCCATGGTACACAGGGCTATTGTTCGGATGTCTGTGCAGTTGGTTGCCCCAACGACATTAGGGAAAACGACCATAGTGGTTGTGATACACTAGCATTCAATGCAACTGTGCCCTAAAATCAGCAGGTTGCACAACAGTGCAGCAGAAAGGGTGGTTTCAAGAGAAGGGGAAGCTGTGCAACGTGAGCTGCGCGGGTCTAGATCGTCCTTTATGTACATACGTCATACACGTCACAGTAAGGCGAGATGCAGCCGCCAGCTGGCCTTCAGACATATTGAGCATCGTGATGTCATTTTTTAAATTCTCTTTTTGTTCTGCCTTCTGGGGGCTGGTGCAGGCATATGTTGTGCAGTACTTTCCTTCTGATTCTCCACTGGCACCAAGTCCAATGTGTCACAAATGTCGCAGAGTATGTTTTATTTCCCCAAGGCCAGACAATGGTTCTCATTCCAAGTCTGGCGGTAACCGTGCTGGAAAAACCGGCAGGTTGCCGCCGGACCTGGAATGAATTACCGGCTCCAGAATTGCCGGACTTTCCGGGGCATTACAGCCCCAGTGGTCTGGTAATTCCAGTGCCGGGATTCCGTTACTCCCCATTCCCGTGGAGTACCATAGGACACTACGGCAATGGGGGCAGTGGAAACACTGGCACCATGTGGTAATGGTGCCGGTGTTTCCACGTCCGTGTGCGGCCAGTGGCGTTATGCCCACAAGGACTGACCTGGCGGGCGTAATGGCACATGCCCACACAACTGGGAGTTAGCCGGTCTGGAAAACAGTGCCGTTACGGTTTTACCGGCACCGTTAAATCCGGACCGGCTAACTCGTAATGAGGCCCAATGTGTGGAATGACAGATTAAGTGCTCTTCCAAGTGCTTTTCTTTTCAGAGAGATGCTATACTAACTTTATTGCATGCTGCTGCTTAAGACTATGGCTGCAATTTAATTTGAGTGAAACAAGATGTAAAATGCTATGAATCAATTGCATGATTTTGCCGTATTTGCATTGTCTGTGTCTGCAGATTACACTGAAAACTGTGATTAAGCCGCAGCACTGATCTCCCATTCCTGTGTTTTGCACAACTCATGCACTGGTGACAGAATCAGACCCAATGGGTATATTGGATAATGGATGCTTCATATTGGGTATGGGGTCTCCAAGCCCGTCCTCAAGAGCACCGCCTACACCAGGTTTTCATGATTGCCACTCACTGTGTAAATAACTCCATGGAAACAAATTCTATGTGACAATCAAGAAACATTGCAGAGTGTGTGGCTCTTCAGGACAGGACTTTGAGATTCCTTATCCAAACAGGTAAATAAGACATGTGTTACGCTCATTAACAATCTTCAATATGAATTTGGACACTGGTGACACATGAGGTATATCCTATTTTGTACACACATGTTTATGCACTTATTGTGCCATGCTAATTTCAAAACTATCACTAATGAATCTGCACACCTGTTTGTAGTGTGACTTGTCAGGGTAAAACTAAGTACTTACACATCCTTTTTTTTTGTTGTGTGCCAAACATGCATTGGATCTATCACATAATGTAATTTTCAAAGTGATCGCTCTCAGCTCCATGCTAAAAATCATGAACTTCAAGACCTGCATCCCCCTGCCACTCTTCAAGGAGATTGAGGCAGTGCCTTTCGGAACAGAGAAGCTGCCAATTTGATCACAAGGTTTCCTGGGAATAGAGCACCAACACCCCATGAAGAGGAAGCAGCCGACGCAAGAAAGATAATGATCAAACACAGACTCAGATGACGAGGCCTATCGTAGAACATTTTACATACCCCGATGAATTTTGCACATGCTTAAACCCATTAGCCCATGCGAAAATGCTGTTGGCAATTGAGCAATCAAATAGCTCTAGTTCAAATTGCCATAGCGATAAGATAAGATTGCGCATGTGCTAACATCTTTGGCACGTGCTAGAAAATCGAGTAATTTAGCTCATAGTGTCAAATGAGCACTCCAAGCTCAAAAATAAGTTCGGTGAGCCCCTACCACTTCCTCCCAAAGGCTATAATTCATAAAAACAGAAAACACAGGGGGGTGGGGTGGGGGGGTGAAGGTTCTATAACCCATGTGAATTAGATTTATGATATAATATCACTTTTCAGGCCTCCGGTGCTGGCGAATTCGCAGCAGATTGGGCTGACAAAACACACTCCAGCCCGCCTCATGTCTTCACAAAATGAAACCTTTCACATCTGGACAGATGAAGCACACTACTGTGTAGGGATAATTAGTGCATGAATTTCAACCATGCACTCATTTTAGCAGTGCCACTGACTTCAATTGTGGCAAGGTGCACTATGCAAAAATTGTGTTTATGTTATGCTTGGTGCCTGACTTGGTGCTGATGTGAGGCATGATGTGGGAGTTAGCTCAGCACAGTGTAGTTTAGGTTGCTAACAATTAACATTACTAAATACTAATCTGACTAATGACTAACCTTAACAAAACTAATAGTATTGGCTACTAGTAATTAGACTGGGGTTTGCTTAGGCCATAGCCCAGCTACAGGCAGGGGCTGAATACATTCACACTGCAAAGTTATCTTAGGAAATAAATGCACAATTGCAAAGCTGAGCTGCAGTGTGCTTGGGGGAAGTGGAGTTCAGAGCGCAATGCAAGAGCAGAACGCACATTAGCAAAAACAGCTCCTTTATTTGAACAGAAAAAAAAAACACAACGAATGTCAGGATGCATGTAGCACATTTCATCCAGGCTGGAGAAAGAGTGCTGTATAAAGGTCATTGTGGGGAAGCAGAAATGTTTTGGAAAATGACTGGGGTGTTGGCTAAAAGGGGAGCACTAAATCAATGTATCACTGGACCATGGGGCTATATATTGGTGTCCAAATCCCAAGCACAGCTGCAGAATTCTGGTGTAATTGGGCATAATAGTGGAGAAATGTTGCTTGTCTGATGGTATGGGGAATAATGAACTTCAGATATTTTGGCTTTTTTCGATGTCTGTGCATGTTCTTTCTATAGATGGGACCGCAAAGACTTCCTTCTGCACACCGATTCTGGGCAGCATGTGCAAGCGGTCCGTTTTGGTTGCTGTTTATTCTGATTGAAGAAGTAACACACTTTTGACTTTCATTATGGTCTATCAAGACACAGGCTAAGCTCATCTGGGCATCATGCTGTTGGTCTTGTGGATGCTACATGATGTTGTGAGCTTTCTGATCTGTGACAGGAAATCTGGGCCCCTAAGAGTCTGTTCACACATGAGCGATGCATGCTCGAATTACTATTGCAGTCTCTGTATCTCAGATGTAATTCTCCGCCTCTTTCAAAGTATCACAGCTTTATAGAAGCAGCACACATTTTGCAGGGACTTGGATGGATCATATTCTTTGGTCATAATGCATGCTTCCATGATCATCATCATTATTTTCTGACTTCACAGTGAATAGGGCTTTGGAGAGTGACCTGGTATATTACATCTACTCCCTCTCTTGAATTCCCTGGTGTGTCCTTTTCCCAGATATTTCATAGATACGTTCTGTACCGCACCCACTGAGATGGCAGACAGAAAGGAAAGTGCAACATTGCAGTGCACTATCTGGACACTAGGGGTGTCATGGTATTAGTTTTATGGCGGTACGATAACCTTCTTGCCAAATGACGGTATATCATGGTTATCGCGGTATAGCAGGTGGAGTTAACCAATCTTAGCAAATATTTTCTAAAAGGTCATACATTGACAAATTTATTATCCCAAACAAAACCAGGCACCCAGGGCCAGAAGTGGGCTTTTCAACATACTTTGCACTGAAATGCCACCTCTTGCTTCCACCAAACACAAACACACGTGTGGAGAGGAGGAGGAGGAGGGGGGGGCTGCTGCGACTGGTAAAGCAAACTGGATAGCTTTTCTTAAGTGGTCATTTAGGCTTTTAGCTCCCCACTGCCTACTGGTGAAGATGAACATGTTGCCATCTTTATAACCTGCATGCCACAGATAAATGGGTGCTGATGTTAGTATACGCTTGTGTGCATACACATGCACGCTCTCTTTACGTTACAGCCTTTAGTTTACTTGCGGGCCAAAAGGTGTTCAGTAATCACGGACATCTTACCCTTTGGTATGGCAGCAGGGAATAACCACAGAGAAGTGAATTTCACAGTGTGACTTATTATATGTAAATTCAATGATGGAACCAGGGAAATCCCCCATTGTCATATGTTTAGCAAACATTATCCATTATAAATATATAAACCCCAAAGCCACCAACCCAAAGTAAACCCTTTTTCCTGCTTGGCACTGTATTTATTCTTCCTATTGCTAACATACTGATTTTGTGTCTGGTCAGACTCGTGTGGTTTATGCAATGGCATTAAAAACTGCTCCAACTGAAACTACTTGGCAGATGGCACATCCAATAGTGCAAGACCAAGACTGCGCAGCAATTGCTTACTGCAGCCTTTCCAAATCAGATTGAAAAGCACAGTTAATGGTATAAACGGTATACCGGTATAAACAACGTGACGGTTATTATTGTTCAATTAAGTGGTTCACGGTATCTTTAACGGTATACCGTTATACCGTTACATCCCTAATGGACACATACTTGTACTGGTGCATATACTGGTCCAGGGTGACATTTGACGGGAGTGCGGAATGTAAGTTTGATGACACCTTCAATTGACCATGGGCAATTGTAGCTTTCCTATTGCACACATCATGTGTTGCTACAGATGTGAAAATGCCACCAACAGTACATCTCCCCTTGTCTCTGACTGTTTTGGATGCTGCAGTCATGCTGTCCCAAAGTGTTGTTCACTCACTGACTGGTGTATCCCTAACACCCCACATTTCCTCTGCTTTCTCCTTCAAAATCACATGATTGTGACTCTCTCACAAGCTTCCCTCAAAGTTTCCCACCTCCTTTTCTGCCTCCTCACAGGAGGCACATGATGACATGTGTCTCGTCCACTCTCTTCAAGAGATGGACGCTGATTAGTGTATCAGCCACCTACCCAAATCTCTACTTTTCCCTCATACAACAGACGTGTGAGCGTGACTATTCTACAAAGAGCACTCATGGATTATCTACTCCTTCAGATACTTTTCCCAGAGGTCCACTAATAGGGCATGTCTTCTCCAATTACTTTAAGAGATGAACACTAACTGCCTCACCCCCCACCCAAATTCTCTGCAGCTTCCCCACATATGCGTTACGCAGGTGTGACTCTCCTACAAGCAGTGGTAGAAGAGTACTGTAAGGGGTCATGAGTAAGACTCAAACACAATGGCATGGTTGCTGGTTGCTATAGATTTTTATTTCCAGAAGATAATACTAAGAATTGGAGAAAATCCTATCTATACCTAAATCTAAGAGGGGTTTCCCTGCCTCAACAAAATTAAGGACCGTCTGTGTCAGGATGTTTAAACAAAAGAGCATCCTCTGTCCTGTGTCCGAAAATCCTAATCCAACTCTTACTTTCTAAACTCAATATAATGTGTATCAGGATACTCTGGTATGCTATATACCTGTAGCTTGTTTCAAGAATTCCCAACATAAAGGTTTAAGGTGCAGAACATTTAGTTCCCCTAGAGTCCTTCTGGCAGTACAAACTGTCTCTTTTATCAAGTTTTAATAGTATTGCACAAGGGCATGAGCCTTCCTTTGCATTTCCTTCAAGTGGGTAGTTTCTTTACACTACTCCAGCTGATTCATTTTCCACCCCTGGTGTACTCTCCTGCCAGGGTATTTATAACTCTCTCTATAATTCCTACAAGGGGTATGCATCTTTCCTTTTAGAGGTATGCATCTTTCCTTTTATTTCCACAACTTCAAGTTTATTTTGCTTTCACACTTCTGGGTTATTCTCCCTTTCCAGGATATCACTCAACCTATCATCTCACTCCTGGTTTACTTTTTTGCCAGGACATTGAACTAAAGGGGGGTCCTTAAATCAGTAACAGGTCATACATGGATGGGATGCAGAATAACTGTGACACCAAATAATAAGACTGACTAAGGAAGTTGGCAAAACGTCTCCTCTGACTGTTTTATTTTGAATTGTCTAAAGCAGGGAGTAACAACGAACATCAACAGACGTCGCACAGCATTCTCTAAACGTATTTCATAAAGAATCATACTTTTATAGAAATAACTCATAATTCATCATGTCATAGTATGTGGCAAACAAGAAAAACCTATGGGGGGTTGTGGTTGGCTTAAGGGGAACATCTAAGTATACTTGTATATAGGGACTGGTTGTGATTGGGTCTCTACAGTCAGGTGGATAACTTATGCTCACTCCTAGTGCAAGTCATCTACATCAGTTATTAAGTACAGGGTATATCATTGGCTCTCAGACTATACGTCCTTTCGTTATATGGCCTTCTATAATTGGTTGGCACGCTAGAGCCCTTTTGGAACATTCGGCTCACTAGCAGCACGTAAGCTGGTACCCAAAGTGTCAGTGGGTAGACTTGGGCATGTCTCCCCACCCAATTAGCTCAATATCTTGCATCACTCATGCCATCTGCCATTCAGATTATCTTTGAACTTGTCCTTGCAAAGTATTATTGCTCCAGAGAATAAAAGGAAGTATAGGCACACTCTTATCTTAGTTCAGGTCTGCACGCCCAACTCATATTTCCATCCTTAGCTCACATGACAGGAGACCATATTTTGGCCTGTTTTGCAGCATTTAATTGTCTTGAATTAATAAACCTGGCACTCATGGTGTTCTTTCCTCGCACCTTAATAAGGGCTGATTCAGCTTCTCACATTCACTGTTCTTAAAGGATAGATAACCTGTTCCTGGCTGCTCCATACTTTGACAAGAGGCCAGACACCTATTCCAGGCCTTTCCTCGATCTTCAGCTGTTTTCTCTCTGCGACACAGCTTTCTGATCCTTACTTCTCCACGGGTCTGTGCTTACTAAATGTGTGACACCAATGTCCAGATTATATATAATGGCGGCACCGCCTGCAGTTTATTCACTACGTATAGCCACCCTTTTCACACGTGCAATCTTCACTTTGCATATGAAAGTCATTTGATTCTTTATTTTGTCATCAGATTGCATCAGGTCTATACATTCTCTTTATTTGACGACTCTTCTCAGTGCGTCACGCTCATCTCGTGTGATGTCATCAGCTTCTCTTTCTCTCATCTTCATATTCCTCGGGGATCTTCTCCAAGAGATTGTCATCTCTACAGGGATACATCATATAGGGTATTTTCAATGGATACCTTTTCTCGAAGACTCTTTGTGGAATAGGCACCATCACTGGTGTCATGCATGTTGCAATTTCTGGTTTCCAACATATTGGAAGAATAGGGCAGGACTTCCTGCAGAGGCATTCAGCTGCTCCTCTACAAAATCACCTGCCATCTCACTCCTGGTTTACTTTCCTGCCAGGATGTCACTTCACTCCTTATACCTAGTTTACTCCCTTGCCAGGATATCACTTCACCTCTTACTCCTGATATACAATTTTGCCAGGATATCTCTTTGTTTCTCACCAGGGTATCCTTTCTTTTTGTATCTTTCTGTCCTGTATATGAGTCTCACTTCTCACCCAAGGCTTATTCTCCTGCTAGGATATCACTTCACTTCTCACTCCTGATTTACTCTCTTTCCAGGATATTGCTTCACTTTTCACCACTGGTTTACTTCCTTGCCATGGTATCACTTTACTTCTCACTTCTGGTTTACTCTATTGTCAGGATATGGCTTCACTCTTACTCCTGCTATACTCTCCTGCCTGGATATCACCTTGATTCTTGTCTCTCCCGCTGGGTAGGAGTCTCACACTTTCTCTCTGACTGGTGCACTAACCTGCTAGGGAATTCTCTTTCTTGAATTACTGTTTCTTTCAACTTCTTCACAAAAGCTTTCCACAGTTGGGTCACTGACCCCTTTTCAACATACTTCATATTTACTTTATCTCCACTTTCCAGGGGTAGGATCTGCGACCCCCTTTCAACTCCTTTCTTAAGTATCACAGTTCCTATTCTATGGTTTTTGGTTTCCGTCTCACTTTTAAGAATGTTCATATACATATTACTCCTTCCTTTGAAATATTGGGTCTCCAAACCACGTTCAGCAATGTTCTCATTTATGTAAATTCTGTTGTTGCTTTCAGTGACTTTCTCTTACATACTCTGTGTGATGCGGAATACGCTGCTAGGTACCCCAGTAACCAATTCCGTCTCCCGGTGCTTACCGGTTGTCTCTGGCAGTCCTTGCATTTCATCTTTGGCTTCATGACTGGCCCACTGATGAAGGCGTCATCCATCTTTTCTCTGGCCTCTCTCGCTCTGGGAGGCTCCTGCTTCTCCCGGTCACAATGCAGTGGGCTACCTTTGGTTTGGTTCTTCCTCACACCATCCGATTGAACTTCTCTGCTGTGATTCACAAGCTTCCTGCTTCTGACATCCTTGTCGGCTGTCACACATGTTGCTGACATTCTCAGGATCTGCCACACTCTCCTTCCATTGCATTGAATTATGGCTGTTGAACACGACTTTGGCTTACGTCTTCTAGGCATTTCCATTGCACTGTTTTTCTTCTTTGTAGCAAAGGGTTTAGATAGAAGTGCACACCTATGGTAAGTAAGTTTAGTAAAGAAATTCGAGAATTATTTTAAATACATTTTTAGGTGCGGGGGAGGAACTGGGGTCATGGCACAAGACCCGACAATAAACAGTAAAAAGAAAGAGGATTCAACTTGGGAACCCTCCCGTCCCCTGCACACTTTCAAATGTTTGGATTAATCCAATACAGTTGTTCAAATTGAGTTATAGGCATTGTACATATTTTTGTTTCTAACAAATATGGTCCGACAAAGAAGTGTGAGATAAACAAATATATATTTATAGCCAAGCTATATTATTTTCAGCAAGAATTATAGTTCAGAGAGAAATTATTTACAGTGCATAGAAACAAAATGGAATCAATAGATGAAGCTCAAATTGAGGAATAATTGAGTCCAAATTAAATAGCGATGCGTTTCGAGGAAGTTCTCCTCTTCTTCATAAGGCCAAACTTGGACTCTTAATGTAAAAGGAAAAACACAAATTCAGTAAAGAATATATTGTAGGCACAATTCATAGATGTTCATAACATATTCAATTTTACAATTTAGAAAATTTGGTGACGTTAGTTGTAACATGTCATAATATGCAGTGTAATACATGCAACATTATAAGGTGAATTATGTGGTCCATCTTTGAGAGAGAAACTGAAGGTCAATTAATACACCCCTTCCTGTAAAATAGACAGTAAAACATAGGCACAATCAAAGAATCCGACGAAGCAGCAAAAATAAGTAAACAGACTGTCTTTGTGAATCAGTGAATTGGCCGTGTCTCTAGGAACTAACTGATACACGAAGACAGTCTGTTTACTTATTTTTCCTGCTTCGTCGGATTCTTTGTTTCCGACACTTTTAGCACACAAAGGTAACGACTTTCGCATTTCTTCCCCACTAGATCGATAGAGTTTAGGACCTACTAGCTTTTTTCCCTATATATTCACTTTAGCTTATGTTTCACCATCCACTTGATATTTCCCATTAGAGGGATCATTCCACTGAACCATAATATGTTGTACGTTTTATTGTCTATTTTACAGGAAGGGGTGTATTAATTGACCTTCAGTTTCTCTCTAACTAAAATGTCATACGAAATTCAATATGACGAAATCATCTGAAATTGTGTGGATCTGGGTTCTTGTAGTACATATTGTCATGGCATTTCCTGCATGTTCTAGAGAAGAGTGATACATTTGCAGTGCTACAATGCCAGCTTTATTAAGAAACAGTGCACTTACAGCAAATGTACTGTTTGTGATTCTCAAGGTTCTATTTACTGAATGTATCATACTATACAAGGAGCCTCACCCCCTCCTTTCTATCCTCAGAGATATCTTGCATTTCAGGTTCACATATATGGTCATGAGAGCTTCGTGATCAGTCACTATTGTGAACAGCTTTCAATAGATGAGCAATTGGTAGTGCTTGCATTTCCAAACTAAGGGCAGCCAAGCCCACTTTCTCAGTCTGTGTGCAGGCCCCTTTCATGTCCAATTGTATCCTGCATGCATATGAAACAATAGTTCTGACAGAATCCTTGCTGGGCTTGTGTTGCTGCAGTGTTGTACACAGGCCCACCAGACAGCCTCCACTGTACATGAGGGGTAAGGGTATGACATGTGCTCAGCCACAGCTTTGTTTCTCGTTATGGTCTGAAATGCATTCCCATAGGCAGCAAACCAAACACGCACTAAGTTCAGCTTGGAGAGTTCCCTCATTGGTGTAGATGGTTGGTTGCAAAATGTTTGAGGTGCCTGGCACAATAACTGACTATGCCCCAGGCAGAGACTTTAACCCCTTTAATGGAGTGCCATGCATATGCTTTCTGGTGCTTTATCTTGTTGCAGCTCTGTTTTGCCAAACACCAGGATGTCATTCCTGCAATTGAAACATCTGATGTGACTCATCACCTTCTGTATTGCTTCATGGAAAAGCTAAGCTGCTGAGAAACTACAGACCTGTCCTCTTATAGGGATGAAGGACAAACGGGTAGAAAACATGGTGATGTAATTCGGTTGCTGGCAAATCTCCATTGGATGATAAAACTTAATAAGGTAAAGTTTAGAGAAGACTCAAGTTATATTCAGGTTGATTGAGCTATCATGTCATTGGCATGTCGATTTCGATGCCATTCCCTTGGCACATCCATGTTGTACTGTCTCATGTCCACATAAATGTAGATGTGGCCTAGTGAATTCCTTTTAGTCACTGCAACATCATGAGACATGCAGGGTTGTGCCCTCTGCTGGCATTTGACTGAGGAGATTCCACACTTCCAATTTTGGAATGGTTATGGTGAATTTAACATCCTGCTGTGATGTTGAGTTACAGGCTTTACAGATGTGTTTATGTGAGAAAACTCTTGTTATTTTTCAAATGCCTTAAATTAAGCCAGGATCACTGGGCATTTTGAGATGCTTTGCCAACTCAAAGAAGTTGATGGTGGCTATGTCAAGTTTACACGCCTTTATGTACTCCTGCGGATTTTGACCTGCCACTTCACCTTTAAAGACATATACTTCTCCCATCTTCACCTTGTACTAATGTCTCAATATCTTCACAAACTGTGCAGAGCTTTTCTCAGAATGTCTTGCTGCCCAACAATATTAGACACGAGAATTGAGGTGTGTGATGTTCAGCAGCGTGTCAGGATCAAGCATACATTCTTGACCTCCTAGAAAGAGGTCAATGTCTCCACCTCCAGCATTGTTATGGGCATATACCGTGCAGTCATGCCCTTCCAAGCCAGATGCTGGTTAGAGTTCTCTTTCCACTTCCACCCTTTGGATGTTTCATTTCAAGTTTAGTTTAGTTTAGTTTATTATTTGTATAGCGCCGCCTGGCCCTAGGGCATCCAGGCGCTTGCGATGAATACAACAAGAATAATACAACAGAAATGTACAAACCGATTACATATTTACAAATTTGCAGTCTTGGTGCATGCTAGTAAGGTAGGGCTAGGCAGTTTACGTTTCTTTGGATAGAAGCCAAGTTTTGGAGTTGTGTCTAAATCTGTGAAAGGACGGTTCTGATCTCAGCTCGAGTGGAAGTGAATTCCAAAGTTTGGAGGCAAGCACGGGGAAGCTGGAGCCCCCTGCTTTTTGGAGCTTAAATCTTGGGATATTTAAGCAGTGTGTTTGAGCTGATCTGGTAGGGCGCGCTGGGGTGTGGTGATTGAGATTGTCGGATAGGTATCTGGGTGCTTGGTTAGCTAGGCATTTGTGTGTGAGTGAGATGGTTTTATATTCAATTCTTTGTGGTATGGATAGCCAATGGCAGGTGCGTCTGGCGTCCGAAATGTGTTCATGTTTGGGTATGTTCAGGGCTGCTCGCAAGGCGTTGTTTTGTATGACTTGTAGTTTGTTGATGTTTTTCTGACTGGTTCCCAAGTATAACGCATTGCAGTAGTCAACTTTGGAGAGGACTAGCGCTCTGGCTAAGGTGGTGCAGTTGGATGGTGAGAGGTAAGGTCTGCTGGCATTGATGAGTTTACAGGTGTAAGCAGTGGCTGATGAGATGGAATTGATCTGTCTTGTCAGTGTGAGGGAGGAGTCGAGGTAGATTCCTAGGGTTTTGACGCTGTTAGAGACGATGATGTTATTGCCGTCTATAGTGAATGCTTGATAGAGTTTGTCGAGTTTATTAAGTCTGGGTTGGGAACCTAGGAGAAGAAGCTCGGTCTTGTCGTCATTGAGGCATAGGCCATGCTTGGCCATCCATTCTTGGATAATGGAGTAAATGTTGTTGAGAGCAGTGAGGTCGGTGGAGTAGTCGCCTGTTAAAGGGATCAGTATTTGGGTGTCATCTGCGTAGTTGGTGTAGATGACACCCAAGCGGTCCAATATGTCAAAGAGGGGTTTCATGAACACATTGTATAGAGTGGGGGAGACGCAGGAGCCCTGGGGGACACCGCAAGTGACTGGGGCTGGGATGGCAGAGGCTGTGGGTGCGAAGACTCTCATGGATCTGATGTTAAGGAAGGAATGGATCCATGCGTTGGCGTTATCTGAAAATTTGGCTGCTGAGGATAGATGTTTGCAGAGGATGTCGTGGTTGACCAGGTCGAAGGCGGCCGATAAGTCAAGAAGGAGAAGGAGGGCTAGTTTACCATTGTCTTTAATGTTGTCCATCTGTGTCTTAAGGTCAATCAGGGCGGTCTCAGTGCCGTGTTTGGGGCGGAATCCTGATTGTCTGAGTCCTAGTAAGTTATTTTTCTCAAGGTGGTTCTGTATCTGGAGATAGGCAGCTCTGTCGAGGATTTTTAGTAGGAAGGGTACAGTCGTAATGGGTCTGTAGTTGGTGGGGACATTAGGGTCAAGGGTGGGCTTCTTAAGTAAAGGAAGAACCCAGGAGTCCTTGAGGTTGTTGGGCACTATGTTGGAGGTGAAAGATGAGTTGATGAGGGAAGTGATGAAGGGAGCAAGTTGTTTGGCTGCATCTTTAATGACTGGGGCTGGGCAAGTGTCGCCTTGGCATTTGGACGGTTTAAGAGAGTAGATTATTTCTTCAACCTCTTTGATGGTTATGGTGGAAAACTCAAAGAGGTTATTGTCATCATTTTGGGGGGTGGTGTGGGTGTGTGTAGAGGGGGTGATGTTATCAGTGAGGGTGAGGCTTTCTTTCTTTGTCAGGATTTTGGCTTGTAATGTGGCAATTTTGCCTAGGAGTGCTTCCTGGATGCTCGTGCACCAGTGGATGTCTTTGTTACAAGTGTCTGGAATGGGGAGGGTGATTCGAGTTCTCTCAGGATATTGAAGAGCTCTTTGGTATTAGATTTGGCGTTGCTGATTCTTTCATTGTACATGTTTTTTTTAGACTGGATGATGGCTGATTTATAGATGTTCGATGCCAGTGCGTAAGATGTCTTATTAATAGTGGATGGTGACTGTTTCCATGCTAATTCAGCTTGTCTTTTGGATTTGCGGAGTGTTTTTAGTTTGGGGGTGAACCAAGAATTGAGGTGTGCTCGTGGTTTGGCTTTCCGAAGCTTGAGTGGTGCTATGGTGTTTATGGCCTTAAGGATAGTTGTGTTGTATAACTCTACTAGTTCAGTGGGGTTGGTCATGGTGGGTGAGAAGTCGATGATGGGTTGGAGTAACGGGAGGAGTTTCTCTAGTGTGATATTTTTGTTGTTTCTTGTGAGTGTGGGTGGGGCATTGGAGGAAGGCCCTGGTGTTTGAGTGCCTTTGTTGATGGTGAAGGTAATAAGGTGGTGGTCGGTCCAAGCGCATGGAGTGTTGGAAAGGATGGTAGTGTTGCAGTTGAGGTCAGCTATCCAGTCAAGGATGCGGCCTTTGTTGTGTGTGGGTTGTGAGTCCTAATTCTGAAATAGTGTTGGCGACAGTGTGAGCTTTGTCATCTTTCTCATCATTGAGGCCTAGATTAAAGTCTCCTAGGATGAGTAGTCGAGAGTTAGGTTTGATATTGTCAGAGAGTAAAAGGGCTATGTCGTCATTAAAGGATAGTATAGGGCCTGGCGGTCTGTAAATGAGGTGGATGGTGATAGTGCTTGTGTGCGTTGTGGATAGTTTGAGGGTGAGTAGTTCCGCTGATGGCAGTGATTGGTTTTGTATGTGTCTTATGTTGGTGGAGCTTTTTGCAATAATGGCTACTCCACCACCTTTAGCTGTTTGTCTGTCTGCACGGTAGATGGTATAGTCATTGGGTATAGCAAGTGATAGAGAGGGGCCAGACGCTGGGTGGAGCCAGGTCTCTGTAATAGCTATGAAGTCGAGATCATTGAAGGAAATAATGTCGGCTATGTCTAGGGCATGGGCGACTACAGATCTCGCATTGATGAGTGCACCTTTGATGGTTTCGGTGGTGATGCATGATTTTTTGATGTGGGTGCGGGGGGAGGGTGCGTTCAGGCCGTGTGATATCTGGTCTGTCGGAAGTGTAGGGCGTGTGCAGGGAGGGGCAGATTTGGTTAAGGTTATATTTTGTTTGTTGCCTAGATTGAGGAAGGATGCGGGTGTGTGTGTTCTGGATCTGAGTCGGGTAAGTCTCGATAAGCCTGAGCAGGGATAGGATTTGCTGGTAGTGAGGTTCGTGATAGTGGATTGGCCGATGGGAGTAGTTTGTGATGCTTCTTGGGGGCTGGAGGTGTCTGCTATGCGATGAGAGTCGATGGAGGAGGTAGGCTGGAAGGGGTTGATGTTGGGTAGGAATTATTTCAAGTCCTTGCCATCTCTGTCTCACTTTTATATCTTCTCAGACGTTTTACAGATTCTTGAAAAACGATGTTCCGACTTCCCCAGTAGCACATTTTGTCACCAGGCTACAATCTCTCACTCACTTTCACATGCCATGCCTTGTTTCCTTTCAAAGACTTTTGGCAGCAGTTCATATTTGCATTTTGTTTCTTCCTTTCACCATTTGGGTTGCATGAACATCTGCCCTTGCTCCCCTGCATAATATCATATATGTTTCTTTCATAATTCCTTAAACTAGTGGACAAGCAGCCTTTAAAAATGTGTAACCAAATGTCTTCCCCGTAGTTGTAAACCTGGTTATCACAGCAAGCCACCAACTTTCTGACCCTCATAGCAAACATTTTGATGTACTCTCTCAGCAGTTGACATACACATGTTAGACGTTCCACCCCTTCTCTCTGCCATACAAATTGAGGAAAATTAGCTGTGACGGGAATCCAGTGCGTAAACCCATTACACAACACTTTTACGCATTAGATTCCTGTTACTGGGAGCACAATATAAGCTCCATAGTGCTCATAATTGATGTGCCAATGAGGGTCAAATTATTCAGCAAACATTCTGTAGTCCCTTATATGGCTCTAGCTTATCTATCTGATGGGATCAGTCTGTTCTCCTGCAGAGAATCAGGGTCATTCTCATATAAGTTGACTCACCTTTCCAAACGTGGGTCCCATTGCCTTGGTCTTACACATATCAAACTATGCCAGTCCCTGCAATGGCCGAAACTCCCTTCATCTTCTCACCAGAAATAGGTTGAAAGGATGTGGCCAGCTACAAGGAAACGCTGGTACTGGTTCACCACAATGCCCTCACAAGTATGAAATATTCCTGTCCTTGCTTGACGGATGCCACTGTGGGACAGGGGCTATGCTACTGAACTGTAGGATGTGGAAAAGATGACCTGACAGATGACCCCTGATCAACTGGGTACCTATCTTCAGAATCATATGTGTGTGTTTGGCAAAGAGACAATCAATGCTTTATGCCACCTGCGGTGAGACACGAGATGCTTTCACCAAGAGACAGAATGCAAAGGATGCTGAAATTAGATGATCTGATCTTTGACAGTATGGCCATGTAATCAGGAAAGGATGGTCATAGGCAAGCAAGAAGTTCCCATGGAAAAGCCACACAGGGCAACACCACTTGCAGCAGTCTCATGCAAATGTGGGCATAAGCACCTTACCAATGTCCCTATGAGGATGACCCACACCACTCCAAACAGAGTGGGTCCCCGGGCAGGGCACTCCCAGGCTCTACAATCACAGTGCTCAGCACACAAGCCGCAGATGATGGGGTGCGTGTGATGTTCTGCTGCCTCGTCACCTCTAGTATTATCACTGAAGATGACAACAGAATAATATACACATAGGCAGAGGTAAACATTAGGCTCTATCCCTATTCTATTCTAATACCTGACCTATAACTGATTTTATGATCCCTGGAGCTTATCTCAATGCAGTTCCACTTTGGTACCTGGTGCAAGTGGTACCTTCTCCTGATCTGTCCCCTCCTCTTGCCTTGGCATGACTGGGTTCCCTTTGACAGGCTCACACAGAATTATGTTTCACAATGCTCATTCCTTCAGTGTTTTAGAGCACCCTAACACTGAAACCTTCTGAGTGGTGAATAAAGCCTTAGGGTATGGTGGCAGATTATGGGTAATCAGTAGCAAAGAGAAAAGTTATCAAGTGTGGTGGTTGCCAGGTGACCGTGGATGGAGTATGCATGAATGGAAAGCTCCTGTTACACATGGGGCGCCAGAACACCAAATGAATTTCCAACTCCGATTAGGCAGCTAAATGAAGGGCCATAATCAAGAGAAAAATTGCCCAGCCAGAATGGTCACAGTGGATGGTAGTGCCTACGTTTTGGCCAAAGAAAAAGGGGATCAGTCCAATAGTATGTCCGGGGATCAGGCAGAGAACCATATGTCATCCATCCTTCATGACCAGTTTCCAGGAGAGCTTTAAAAGCAGAGGAACAACATGGGTCAAGCTTCTAGCACCAGCAAGAAGATGAGTGGAGGCATTATTGAGAAGTTGCAGATGGTAAAACAAATAGTTAGGAAGACTTAAGTAAAGCATGTTCCTGTAGTTGAGGAAAAAGTAGACCAGAGATCATACCCATTTGGCATTTAACTGTGAAGGAAGGTCAAGATCTTGAGCAGAATCTTCTATGCCAAACCAGCAGTTTCTTCTAACAGCCTTAATGTGAGTGCCAAGCCACAAATACTGTTAAAACGGAAAACCTGGGGTGCAGACATAGGAGGTGGGAGGAGCAGAAAGGGCAAGAGTGGGATTACACTCTGCCTAAGGCATAACCCCATTTGACCAGAGATGAGTTTCTGCCAACAATGTTTCATCCACCAATCAATGTCTCTCATATACACCTCGAACTGACAAGAGCTAGTGCTCAGATTCTGGCTAAGTCCTAGCAGAATCTGTCTATCAATATCATAGGAGTAGAATTGGAGACCAGAATGCATGAGGAGTAACTGTAGGGCAAAGCCAAACCTTCAGGAACACTTCAAAGATGGAGGGTGAGAGAAAGGAGCGAGGTGAAAAGGTTGTAAAGAAACCCTTTTTCCAATCAGCCAGCAAAGAGGAAAACCAGGTCAGTGCTGTCTAACGCCCATGGTTCCGGCCACAAACCTCCTCTGGGCACTCAATCAGTATGGAATGGTTAACATCATTGAATGGGCTAAAATCTCGAACACATTTAGGGCAACAACAATGTCAATCTTGTTGGTCATGCAGAGATCGACCCGAGCCACAAGCTGATTGTGTGTCACTTGCCTGGTGGAAGCTGGAAACGAGCGGGTAAAGACTATTGCAGTGCTCCAGAATACACAGAGAATGGGGATGAGTCGAATTAAGTTTAGTACTTTCCAGAAGCAGAAAAATTGGCTGCCAGAAAATATGGCCAGTACAAGGGTCTATTGGTGGATTTAATCTCAGTCAAAAGTTTGGCTGTGTTATCTGATGAAAGGAATTGAACAGAAAGAAGGATCGATTAGATGGGTTTTTGAGGCTAAGCTGACACATGAAATCCATATGGGGGTTGTCAGAGTGATGTGATATGCTGATGTGAAGGGGCACACTTGTTTTGCGAGACCACGGAAGGAGGTATGAGTTGCAGTCAGTCAGGAGAGGAAGGGAGATCATTAATCATTTCAAAGATTTCATAATGGTTGTGGACATATGGAATCCAAGTGGAACAGTACATCTTTAGTAGCACCTCCAGGTGTCTCACTGTTAGATGCTGCCAGAAGGGTATCAGTGAGCCAAGGTCAAAAGGGGTTACTGCTTAGGATAAGTAAAGATCTGAACAAATTCATGGCACACTCAAATAGGCAGCTGCTGTCTGCACTGTGACACACTTTTTGCTTACTATTTTCATTGCCTCCTACTGTGCAAATGATACTTTCCTTCTCACCTAGCCAACTCTGACCTTATTCCATGGTATAGAACCACCCGCTGTGGCAACGCATAGTTGGCCTTCTGTGAACATTACGAGATGATGGGGATAGAGTTTGACTGAACTCATGTCTCATAACGAATATATTCCCTTAATGGTGTTATTTTATGGCAAACATTTTAGCATGAATTCCAAAGCTAATGGAATCCTTCTCATCGATCCGAAAACAAATGAATCACCTGCTTCCCTATATGTTGTCAGTAGTTGGAGGGATTCCTCTGTCAAGCTTCAAAATCATATGCACACACGTTGGCCTGTGGGATGTTTTTATCTCCAGGTCTCTGCAATCTCATGTGCTGTTGTATGTGTTTTTCTGATTTCTCTGATTTCTAGATCAGCTCATTGCAAAATGTATCCTTTTATTCGGGAATCTGACTAAAGGTAATGAGAGGACTTTGTATTGTGCAGGACACTCTCCCTTTATCCTTCATTTGCAGTAATAGTCGTACCAAATTCTACCCTCTACACATTAAGAAAATGAACATATCATACAATGACCAGGCATGCGCAGCCTTTGTTATTCTGTAATCCACTTTATAGATTGTAAAAAAAAAAAAATAGGAAGAAACACAGGGTGTAACCTTGAAAAGAAACTGAGAAGAAAAAAACATATTTCAGCTTATTTGCAATAATATTTTCACAATCTGTCAATAGTGATGCAATTTCAGAATCAGTTCCTGGCTTCTCTCACGCCAAGCGAAATGCTCTCCTCCACAGACAGCAAAATATGTCTCCTTCTGAAAATTTGGCACAGCACACACTTTTTTTATATGAACCATGCACTGTTACAGCTTTGAGAGCGTGGTAACTCTCTTCATTCTGCAAACAGCTAGCTTTGCATAGGAAAATGCATTTACTCTCCAGCGTATGAAGAACAAAGGGGTTTTTCTGATGCCTAATTTGACTTTTTGCTAATAAGTGTAAACCTATCTAATATATGTCAGAATCTCTCTTCATTTATCACTTTTATGCTTATCAACACTTTTAGAAGAGCTCTGTCTCTGCTGACTGACAGCGACTCCTTTTTGAAGGACACAGGATCTCTCTCTCTCTCCCTCTCTCTCTCCCTCTCTCTCTGTCACTCTGTATGCCCACTGCAACTCTCCCTTCTTCTTCCAGCACAGCACACCGGCAGCTCAGCTCAGCACAGCACCTCAAACTCTCTGATCTTTTCTTTTCTTTTTCTCTCTCCTCTTGCTTCCCGTCCTCTTGACCAAACGCCCCCAACTCCTCCTTCTCAGCCTTTTTAAGTCCAGTTCTGCTTCCCTCCTCTATACTTATGGCACCCTAAATAAAACCTATCATATTCCAGCCCTGGCTGTGATGTCATCCATCAACCAAACCTGTGCCTGTAATTTTCCAGAAGTCTAACACATGCTTCTTCACAGTTACCTTTGTACAGGGTTCAGCTCAGTGAAGCTCTAAATGGATAGTTGAAACACGTCCATCCTGGCTTCCTGCGCTGACAGCTTTAACAATGGACCTACTTTAGGCAGAATAATTATGCAAATTCTTCAAACAGCTCTCGTTTTGTGCATTTTATTTTCAAACCAGCATCGCAGTGTAACGTGCCTGCTGCCCCATTTTGCACCCATGGTTCTAATGACTAATTGATTTAGTTTGTTATGTGTGAGGGGTTAGACCCTATACTAAATCTACACTATGCCTAAGCCATGCTATGTAATGCTAAAACCCAAGTCCCCTCTCTTTTTTTTGGTTGTATGTGATTTCTTTGAATATATTTAGCCTAATGGAGATTTCACTGAATCCATTTCACTGAAAAACTAAATCCACTTTTTACTTTTTCTACTTTTGTTTTTTAATTCGGGGGGAGACACCCATCATCCCCTCTCGCCCCTCCCTACCCTAACTTATATTCTTACCCCACAACCTACCGATTATGCATTACGCATATACTATTTCCCCTACCATTTTCGGTGAAATATATTTGGTGAAATCTCATTAGAGAAATGATATTCAGTGAAATCTACGGTTTTGTTCTGTAGAATGATACATGACATTACAAAGCTCCTACGTAGAGTAGTACATAGCATTACATTAGTTTCAATGGAGGAAGTGAAATGAATGCAAAGAAAGCAAATGGCAATGTGCAGAGCACGTGTACAATGTTCTATATTATAGTGTATTTGTCATCTATATAGTTTACATTGAATAAACTAACCCAGATTAATCAATGTACTATTCCCTATTAAATAACATTTCCCCAGTAATTAATTCATGTACCCTTTAACAGTGCAGTGCAAAATGGTTCAGACAGCAAATTCTGTTTTTCGTTCAGTAGAAGTAAAATGTGCGTGCAAAATGAATGGGCTGTCTTTTCCATTCTGAAGGGCATTGTGTGCTGCAGGAAGCAAAATGGATACAAGTAGGCTCAGAAGCTGGGTGAAGAGAGAGAGATGCCATAAATCTAGAAGGTAGATGGGGTGACAGGAGACATCAGAAAAAAGGCAGGATAAGTAAAGATTGACAGGACTATGGTATACATCTAGCTAGAACAACGGGTGGAGAGTCAGTTGTGATTTTGCGGAGCTGGGCTGTGCATGTGGGCATAGCCAGGCTATGCACGAGAGAGCAAGATACCAGGCAGCAATCCGAAAGAGGTTGTGGTGAGGTCGCCAACTTCTAACGGGGCTGCCAAAAGCTGTGACATTTGCAACATTGCGTTTGCAGATAAAACAATCCAGACCGGGGCTCTTTCAGCACTGAAATTCTACACATTAGGAGTAAGTATGGTAAAACTTTCAGGAGCGTGCCAATGAGAGTATGTGCGTTTCTTGTCAGTTAGGCAGTCAGGTTAAATGGTTAGTTTGAACAAAGCTGTTGTTTGTTTTTCTTTCGCATGTGTAATGGGGAATCTCTGAAGTGTAATGAAGGGGAAAGTTTCATGTTTTGTACTGGTGTATTATATATTTTCTCTTAGATAACTACACTCTGTAACCACATTGATTTTCAAGGTCTTGGTAAGATAAATGAATGCTTTTCGCTATGAACAAAGATGACATGTATCTATTGTAACTGGTTTTAACATGTGCATTGCAAAAACTATTTTGACATTATAACACGTACATAAAAATTGCAAAAACTGAATTAGTGGGATCTCATCCTTGTGTCTATGTGAATCATTTAAAAAAAGGGGAAAGAGTAAGAAAGTGTCATAGTGCACCCAAGAGCGGTAAAATATTTACCTCATGTGGTAAGGTGGGAGGTAAGGACTGGAGAACCAGCTAGCAAGCTAGAAAACCTTTGATGCATGTGTGTGTCTGTGTGTCTGTATGTCTGTGTGTGTCTCAGTTGTGCATGCTGACAGCTGAGCAGATCGATCAAAAACGGCAGGCTGTTTCATAAATAAATAAGTCACCAGCAAAACAGCTGATGCTGTTCTGTTCGTATAGGTGCGAAGTCCATTAGTTTACACTTACAGTCATCCCTAAACAGAATATAAATATAAGAGAGGGGAGACTTGTCTCATCATATAGGGCATTATCATAAATATGCTCACTACTATTTTACTACAACACTAAAATACTGCCATTTTAACATGAGTCTAAATACCACCCAAATGATGTAATAGCCCTCAGACAAAAGCCCTAACAGTTCACCCCAATGCCTTGCACCAGTGCTAAGCCACATACATACTGTATGCAAGGCCATCATCATTTTACACAGCACACCTCTTCTATCATATGCGGTAACATCACAGAGTTTGTTTGGCGCTTCTTGCCGTACATCATGGTGTATAGGACATGGTAATGGTAATGAGGCTCTTGTTAATTTTAGAAATGTCAGGCAGAGAAGTTCAACAAACTTTGGATGGGTGGCTCTAAATTTGGGGCAGGATAAGTCTTGTTACCCAGGAAATAATTTGCTAGCTCATAAAGTGAGAGATTTGTTGCTTCTCGCAGAGGCCTGCTGTCACTGGGGTAGACCAGGCTAATTCCTCAAGGGTGGACATCTAACTTCTCCTGTGTTTGAGTATCTGTTTTCGTTTTCTGTCTGGGTGAATGGAACTGTCTTTGCTAACATATGAAATGTGTAACTGTTACAATATTTCTTTGCTGGGCACTATTATGAGTGCTAAGTGCAGAATTTAAATTGTGAATTAATGCAAAGGCCAGAAGCAAGGGTTAGTAGCTGCCCCACTGCATCACAGAGAATGAAAGTGCAAGCCAGGTGTGGGTGGAATTAGAAGGCACACATTTCTTCATGGTGATAGCAATGTGTACTGTTTAGATTTCTTTTGAGATGTGCAAATAAATACCTCTGACAAGGAACAGAGCAAATATGAATGGCTATGCCTGCTCAGTCACTTTGACCAAACACAACCTCAGAAGCAACACAAGGTGAGTCACCTAAAACACGTCTTTTATTGAACCTCACAAAGTAACAGATCAACATGGTGACTTCACCAAACACTTAGGCCCTGATTCATGGATTATTTGCGCTAAAAAAAACGGGATTTGAGCACCATTCTGCCCGCAAATCCCTGTTTAACAAATGGGGATTTGCAGTCAGAATGGCGCACAAATCCCGTTTTTTTGGGCGCAAATAATCCATGAATCAGGCCCATAATCGGAATCACTGACAAAATACAAGATGGTTAACCGCATTGATGACCTTTCCGAGTCATGTGACAGGAACAAAAACCTGCGTTGGCAAATCCAACAGTTTTGGCTTTTACGTAGGCATCAGCATTTTCCAGGAACAGTCATAATAGTACTAGCTGACCATAAGATAGTAACAGCTGGCAAATTATATTAGCACCTGGACGCATTTTGGCAGTGACCGTCAGATGCCTATTAAATGCCTCTGCAAGAGCCAAAACAATTGGCTTTACCCTTCTTACTTTAAATATGAAGTCAGTCTAAGGAGGAAAAGTAAAGACACACCTAATGATTATAAATCAAGTGTGGTTTATAGCAACAATTAAGCCACTGTTCTCTCAAACAAACAGAGAGAGAGGTCAAAGATGTGCCTTAGGAATGTGTTTTGGGTGGGGAGGGACAGGTAGGTGGTGGGAATCAGGGGTGGACTGGCAGGGGAGGCAAAGGGGCAATTTCTCCCCAGGCTGGCTGGGCTGTTGTCCCAAGGCCAAAGCTCCAAAATGTTAAGAAGAAAACAAATTGAAAATGACAAAATCCTTCAGAGGCTAGCCTGCCACATAGACCAGGGTGCTGCAAAGCCTGCTCAGATTCTGTGTAAATGGGGCGAGGCATTCATCTTGATTTCAGCAATGTTCTAGAGGTGCCTGGGTGGCACCCACAAATGGGCATCAGCCGTGAGTGACAGGGGGAGGGGTCTAGGCTGCAGGAGCTTGTTCATGTCGCCCTGTGCGACTGGATGCATTTAAATAACAGATTCTGTCACCCTGGATGGCAAGGTTGGTGCCACTGCTCCCCATACACATTGGTCTGATACAATCCACAGCAGCTTAACATGACTCCTACCTGCCAAAGAAGGAAGGGTTTATATCTTATAAGAGATTCTGTACAAATGCTCACCCCATGTCCTTGTGAGTCACCAGTGTGTTCATACAAAAAGAGTTTTAAAAACACCCTGAATAGCACTCACGGATTCTTATATAGTGGTTATAGAAATGGCTGTTAGACTGTTTGTGTTAATCACTTTTGGACACAGTTATAAAATACACATAGAAAGGTGAAATATTCAGGCATTAATTATAAGAAGACAACAAACTAAGGGTTTCATTCAGAGTTGGGCAGATTCTTCAATACGGCTCTCAAAAATGACCAGCTCCACTGGTGGTATTTCTGAGAATCCACCCGACTCAAAGTTTACAACCAGCAGAGGTGGTATTTCTGGAATACTTCCAATGTTATTGCAGAAATACTACCTCTGATGACGGTTATGTGAAAATGTTCTTTTAACATTTGTTTTCAGCATCAATGTGAAGTGACAACAATTATTTACAGTAGTGCATCATATCAATACTGTCGATTTTTTTATACAAGGGTTAATTCTGGCCCTTGTATGCATGATATGGGTAAGGTCATGAGAGGACATGATCAGAGATGTCCATATTTCTATCCACTCAACATGGCCCTTTGTAAAAACCTTTTTCACTCTATTGAAGGGAAACACATTGCTTCTGTTCTATACAGTAAAACGCCAAATTTAAAACATTTGGGGCAATTTGGATTTTTTACCTCAGCATTCAAGGTTTATTTTCTGCAAAAAGTCTGCCTAAAATACCACAGCCTGTATTTCCATGGAATACCACCAATGGTATTTGATCAAACCCTGGATTGGGTGGATTGTAAAATCAGCACTATTTGTCAAATACAGATGATTTACTGTTACCACCCAACTCTGAATGGCCCCCTAAATCTATGATTGTTTTTCATTGTCTTGCCAGAACACTCTTCTCTCAGGTAACCAACAAAAGACACACATCGCAATCAACACCATATTTAGAAATATAGATACAAAGTCACAGGATTACAAATACACCCTTGCACCTATATTTTACACTTCCACAGGTACACTCAAACACATGACCCCTGTCTCAGCACTGAAACACACAAACACACACTCCATCTTATTTGAAAATACACACAGATTTAATAAGCCATCTTGCTCCCTCTCCATCACCAGGCACAAGGCATATTCCACTTGCAGTTCTCTCTAATTCTGTGCTGTGAGTTGAAATATGCTGGGAGCAAAAAAAAAGACATGTTCCTTCTCTGTCTTTCGCTCTTCATTGTCCAAATGCAGACTCCACATCCACTATTACCAGAAAGACACCAACTATGCCTTCTTGATATGTTTGGCAGAGGCTGACAGGCAAATCAAGGTGGTCTAATGTCTAACTGAAAGCCAGAGCAACAGAAGGTGTTGAGGGCTTGGAATGGGCTTGGTGTAATGGACAAATAAAGGGCATTAGTGGCAAGAAATTGGTAACGAGGCAATGTTGGCAAGGAGGTGTGTGTAAGGTAAAGGAAGGAGATTGAGTTAGCTAATGGATGGAACAAAAGGGGAACAGAGGTCTAAAATGTAATTGTAAGAAACAGGGGAGCATTAAGAATTTGTTGCAAGGGAAGGACACACTGTTGCTGAGATGTTTATCTGACCTGCATTCCACTGCACCTGATTGTGGAACTGGCTTGACTCCTTTCTTGTTTCTAAGTGATGCATACTTGCCTTATGAACATATGGGTCAAGTATTACTCATATTTTTCCAAGTTTCTTTATCATGTGACTTGGTGCTTTGAAGGTACACATAATTGTACAGACTCAGAGTGCAATTACAGTATTTTTTCATTATAAATATAATCTTAGTCTGTTTCTCAGATATATTTGCCTCCAGATACAGACGATTAATAGGTTTCCCCCTTGTTGATAAATTGGTCCTTTGAAAACCAGATTTATTGAACAGTATACTAGTTTAGCACTTGAATAACAACTTTGCTGAACACATTTCTTTGTTTGTAATATTGAAGATGGAATAGGAAAAGATGAAGTCTTCCCTGCTTTCTCAATTGGAAACTGTGTAACCAGGAAGACAGGGCTCAAATAATCACCTTCCACAATTCATAAATTATCTGACCATGAGCAAATTACCACTTATTTTCCGTAAATATCTCCAGAGAAAGCCTCACTCCTATGGGTTTGTTGTCCATAGGGTTGCTCTATTAATAATTATAATGTTAACAATTTATGTTAATCATACTGGTGAGGGTCTTATGTTTTGCAGAGGTTACACAGAGGGTGCAGGTGTGGGTTTTGTGTTGTGGGTTTGGCAGGCAGGAAGCTAGGTATGGGTCTTTTGCCATGCCAGTTCATTATTGACTCTGAGATTAAAACGAGATCCCCTGGCTCAGCAATGGCTCTGCTCAGATCTATGTGATCACTGCGACCATTATAATTACGGTGGCCGAAAATGACGACTTATTTTTGTTTCTTTTTCTTTTAACCCCCTTTACACGACATATATATGCGGGAGGAGACCCCTGCATCCCCACCATATTAATATTGTATCATACACCCCCCCCACATATACATGTGGTGTAAGGAGGGGGTCTAAAAAAAAAAAGTCTGCATTTTTAGCTGTCGTAATCGTGAGGGTGACATTTTCGTCCATTACCGCTCTGCTCTACCAATGAATTCTATATCTTAGCCCACCTCTTTACATTGTTCTAAAAATAAGGATGGGATTGAATGAGATGTAACCTGCTGTCAAATTGCAAACTGTAACACATTGAAAATTGTGCTCAAATCCCAGCTTTCCTATTTAACCAATTATATTACACTGGTGACATAATTTCTCTTTGTTTGGAAAATGGGAGAATTTTAAGGGGTCCAGAAAAATATAAACAAGAGTGTTGGAGCCCCTCTACTGAGAACAAAGATGGGTCAAATACTCGGTTCTGTGGAATTTATCCCACTCAGGAGGGTCTAGAGCCACGTTTGAGCTCACTGCACCCTTCACAGAGAAAACATATACATTTGAAATGATATTTTATTTATATCGTGCTCATACACAAGTGTTTCAGGGCGTGACCAGGCAAAGGGAGGGAAAAAAAGGAGAACAAAAACAGCGATCTTACTAGGCCCAGTGACATTGAGAACGTGCAAGTGCATGGGAAAGGGGAAAGTGCATGGAAGGGGGAGATGTAGAAAGTGCGGAACATAAAAGAGAACAAAATAATTAATAATAAGTAAAATAAATAAATACATATATAGTGGTAGTGCAACCAGCAAGTGGCAAGTGCTACGTTATGCAGTTAGGGTATATCTGATAAGTGCAGAAGAAAAGTGGGTGGGGGACTGTATGGGTACAGAGACAGACCCCAGTGCAAGGGGTGGCTTGGAGGCAGTGCAGGAGCGTGGCAGGGTGAGTAGGTACCTGGGCCTGAAGGTCAGAGGGTGGCGAGGTGCACGGTTCCAACAGAGAAAACAGATCAGCAGGGGAGAAGAGGGGCAAAGGCAGAATCGAAGAGGAAGGTCTTGAGGTGTTTCCGGAACCGGAGATGGTTCTCCTCAAGTTTCAGAGTGGCAGGGAGGCTGCTCCAGAGGGAGGACCTAGCCAAAGACAGAGATCTACCTCCAGCACGTTTCTTTGAAAAATGACTGTCCCTGAGGGAGTTAGAAGTAGAGGAGCGAAGGGCTCGATAGGGAAGCTATTTACAGAGGGATAATTGGAGGTATTTTGGACCCAGGCCCACGAAAGCCTTGTGGACAATGCATGGGTTTTAAATCTAATCCTAGCATCCACTGGGAGCCAATGAAGGGATTTCAGAGCTGGAGAGATACGATCCCAGGGCTTGAGGCCAAGGACAAGTCAAGCAGTCCTGTTCTGGATTAGTTGTAAAGGGCAGAGAGTGGAGACAGGAAGATTTAGAAAGAGTCTGTTTCAGTAGTCCAACCTAGAAAGAACCAGAGCATATTTCCATATAAATCTCATTCCACCCACTAGGGGCATCCAACACCAAATGCTAGGCATTCCCCTCTGAACAAGAGTACCATCAGAAACCCAAGACATGGTTTGGCCTTGTTGGCCTCCTCCTTGAGGTGAAGCTGAGCCTCTCTAAAGCACAGTGAGCAAAGAGTGTATGTCTGGATTACCCTGGGTTACTCAGTTGTATTAGGTGCCTGGAGATCAGTGATAGGTTATAGTGGTGGGTAGATAGCTACTCCCAACAGCAGAGAGCCAAGTAAAGGAAATGCACAGGTAGGATTGCCTAGTTTCCCTATGCTGGAAAACAGGCTCACACTATGGCCTAGTTACTGGAAGGAAAGGCAGATGGAAAACTTGAGTTTTAGACTTCAGGTTATGTATGGACAATGGGGAGGGAGCTATCTTTCCTCCTAATGTTTATGGGTGTTTGAAAGTAAGGAATCCTATGGAGCCCTTATGTCAATGAGTCATAGTTACAGCATGGGTGGGTGAGTGTTGACTGTGATCCCAAACAACTGTCCAAGTGTTAATGTTTCCCAAAAGATGGGGCTGGGTGCATGAGGAAGTACGCAGGGCCTTTGTTGGATTGCAACTGGTTGAGCCTACCTGTGGGTGACGGTTTATATACGGTTTATATTTTTAGTTTGCTATCATAAATGCGCCAACCACTCAATTTGAAGTAGATATTAATGTATTGTATTCATTTTCATTTTGTTTGTTCAAGTGCAGGCAATGCCAGCATGTCAGTAATTTCACAGTGGGATAGAAACAAACATGTGCTTCATAACCTACTAGATAGAGACGAACATAGGAGCAAGGACTCAGGCCACTGTTGCCTTCTTTGTTAACATGCATGCAACATATCTTGTTTAGTCTAAGGTATAACATTTTCTGAAAGCCTAGCTCATAGGAAGGAGGTTGTGGAATACCTTTGGACTACGACAGGGATTTGCAACCTTTGGCTCTCCAGATGTTTTGGACTACAATCCCATGAGTCCTAGGTAGCATAGTCAATGGTAAAGAATCATGGCAGTTGTAGTGCAAAATGTCTGGAGAGTCACAGGTTGCAGTCGCCTGGACAAGGAGAACATACTAGCAAGTGCTGAAGGTGTTTGGTCTCTTTGAGCATATTGATGTATCATAGTGTAAGTTGCTGATGGAGATATAAAGCATTCACAGTTTCAGCAAGATCCTTGGTCATTAGTTTGTACTTCCACTAATCCTAGAAGTGATCTTCATTACAACACATTTAATTCAATTAAAGTCATAGATTTCTTAAATTGAACTGCACACTCGTGTATTGGATAGAATATAAAAAATGATTTTACCAGTATCATGGCTGGTTTATTAAAACACAACATCTTTAATACATTGTTGTCTTAATTGCGGTATCAATCACGACAATTGTTTAAAACTATGTTTTTTATAGGCTATGAATATTAGTTCGTTAGTTTGTACTTCCTGTACATAATAGGCTATGAAGAGGCACTAAAACAGGTTTAGATAAAATGTGCTCATTTCTATATGAATGCAAGCATGCACAAAATTAACTTTGTTTTTTGAATAAACTGCAAAGGAAAATATATCATAGCGTGATAAGTAATCTCTGTTAAATGTATGGGCACTTACTATGACACATTCATAGTCAATGGCTCTTCGATCAACATTGATTTTTAGGGCATGTGAAATGATTCATGAAAATAGCCATGCATTACTTTAACTGTAACAACGGGCCAAACGGTGTCCCTTGTTAATCCAATAAACGTTCCTGTAATGAAGTGCACATGAGATTACGTGTTCAATTACAGATAAGCAGAGTGAATCTTACTTGTATTTTGGATTCTCCTCACAAACTCATTCATATTGAGGACCTTTACTCACAACCATAGGACAAAACACAGGTGCGTTATTTGTCATGCAATTATACGTTTTCAGTTTTTTTAATAACAATCCCCAAATTGAAACATATCACCAATGACACATGCAATGTAGGTGCAGCCAAAGCAGCTTCACTATAAGAATACCACCACCTGCAAATGACATGTATTGGAGAACAGGTCATAGAGCCAATAGCCATCTTCTTTTTCAGTTTTAGACCTGACAATGAGGGGTGACATCCAAGTCCAGCCGGGCCCTTCAAAAGAGATACATATTCTAAAACAATAAGGACAGTTCAGTGTATACATCCTTAAAGAAAGAACATTATGTTAGGGCCAAATTCCTCTTCAGTTTTGCTTGAAAGTCTGGGGCCACCTGTGTTTATGTAAGCACATATGTTTTTCTTCTGTGGTTCACACTCTGCTTTGCCAGCTGTCGCACAGAGATGAAGTCACCATTAGCTTCCGCAGCTCCTTTCGTACTTCCAGCATCTCTTACTTTTTTTGTCAAGGTTTCTGGGATGAAGTTTGAATAAAGGAACTCTCGTTGACCCTCAACTTTAAGAATCTGCTGTCTCCTCTGAAGCTCTTTCAATATTGCCATTACTGTTCAAACTCCTTTGTCGCTATCCAACTTCAGTCTGGGTTGAAGACTGAATACTTTCACCACTGCTAACGATGGGTCCCGGGTTGCGAAAATAGTTCTTTGTGCAATAAGCTTTGCAAAAACATCAATTTACGTATGCATTTTTCAAATATTTATGATTGGTTGCTTTGTTTTTTTGTTGCTACGTACTTCTTATAATCCTTTACTGTCTCTCTGAAATATTAATTGCATTATCTGTTTCAATGCCACACTATATCTATTACACTTTTTAAGATGGATGTTGCACTTGATCCCTTCTTCAGAGTTCAATGTTCTGCATGTAAGAGGGACCACCTTAAGGAGTATGCATTTCTGCCAATCTTAACAGATGAACCCTGAGGCAGTGCGATTTAATGGCTGGTAATGGCCCATGGATTAAGTTAAATGGTACAGTGCAGTGGGGTCATTTAACAAGCTCCTGGCACCCTTATCAATCAGTAAAACCCCCACCAAGCATTTTAAATCTATTATTTCCCAAAGACCACAAGATAACATGGTGAGGGCCGCTGGGTATTAGTGCATGTGCCAGCATTTAGTGATGTTCCCACTGCAGCCTGCAATGCCAGAGTGAAGTGATTGGGGAGAATACAAGGTATACTGGAAACTGGGCCAGCACCTTTGAGGAACGTGAGTGGCAAAGGCAGTGTCCATGTTGGGAAGGGAGGGACTAATGGGAAAAGTTTGAAAAAGTGTATTGGAAAGTTAAAGCAAGAGGGTATCAGTATCAAACGTAAATACTAGTGTGAAAGGGAATGCGAACAGGATTTGGAAGGGCCTATAGTATGATCAGGATATAACAAGAACAATAAGAGTACACAACAAATAAGGATGAACAATGAATAATACACCAGTTTTGTTGAACCTTCACAAAGAGCCATTAAACAATAATATTGACTTGCATTTAAATTGTACATTACCATGCAAAGAGGGTGCACAGTTGGCAAATTCAGTAGTACCCCCTACGTTGAAGACACTATATAAGGAATGTTTGCTGATTGAAGGGAGGGTCTTTATAGAGACAGGTGAGGGAATGGAATGAAGGTAGATGTACACAAGACATTTGGAAGGGTTTGGGTGTCATGTTACTGGAGTAAATTGGGCCAGCTGTTTTGTTCCAAAGGCAGGATCCACAGTGACTATGAATCAATGAGTCATTCATATGACCCGAAACAACCATAACTCGTTGCGCTTCCAGTTGATAGGGAGTTGTCAGTGAAGGTAGTGAATAGATGCTTAAACTTGGCTATTAACACATTGTTAGCATTTTGAAAGAGTTATGTATGCATTATATAAATGTCGTAGCTTGTAGGAAGGGCTATGTGCTAAAGAATGTGTGCAGCACATGCCTTGTAGTGTAATGCATGAATTATTAACATGGATCACTTATATGGGTATTACCATCAAAAAGGAGTGTGGGAGCCCCTCTACTGAGAACAACCATGGGTCAAATGCCCTGTTGTATGGAATTTCTTCCACTCAGGTGGTTTTACAATCACATTTTAGCTCACTACACCCTTCACTCACAGAACAGCAATAACCATTTGCATATCAGTCTGGTCCCACCCACAAGGGCAGTGGGTACTAACTTGTAGGTAGAGTTAGGAACTGAAAGGGCAGTGATTATGGGGTACTAACAGTTAATATAGGGGTGGTTTGTGTGGGCTAGCTTTAGTGCCCACAGACTCGGATAGTGTTGACACAGCAGCAGGCGCAAAAACAACACAATGGCTGATCATTGTCAGTTTCAGAAATAATGCAACATTGAGAATTGACACTAGTCCTTTGCAAGGCAGAGCACATGCAGTCAAGGGCCTTGAAAATAAATGCTCATTGTACACACAAAGCAAGCACAGGGAGAGGCTGGGAGAATGTTTAATGTCCCTCATTGAGCTGCAGGAAGAAACAATGAGCAGGAATGCAGCTTAAAGTTTGCCATAGACCAGAGGAAGGGAGCCAAACAACAAGGGGTGAACTGGGTGCTAGAAAGGGCTGGAAGATGCACAAAGAATCTGCCATGTGATGAAGTTAGGATTGACACATGGAAGGGGCTGGTGATCACAGGGGTGGTCACAGGTGACATTATGAAATAGGTGAGACGGTGGATGGTCTTTGCCTTTCTGAAACTTTAAAACTGGACTGGGTTTTAATGAACTCTGACTTCTAGCAAGGCCTGGGGTTTCTGTTTGCTACATTTTGAAAGAGATTTGGGGCTTACCAGAAAAAGAGCTCAAAGGGCTTTGGACGGGGAGGTGAGCAATGAGATTAAGCCACCTCTGTTTGCATCAAGTGAGAAACGGGGCCGGCTCATTCAGTGTGCTGTTTCAACCACAATTGATGGACTGAGGCCTTGAAAGCTTCTGAGGGCTGTCTGCGAGCTGACAATATCTGTGGGTAGCTGGCAGCATGACAGAGCTCAGAGCGGCACAGTGTCCTGGGATTCTGTCAACTGGAAGGAAGGGCTGCTGCCGAGTGGAGTCCAGGTTGCAGACTGACCCAATGGGATGGGTTCACCAGAGTCACAAGTGAAGTAGAGTGAGTAGTAATAAGGACACATTACCTGGGACTCTCTTGCAGGGTAATTAGGCAAGGTGTCGAACTGACCCAAAAGGTATAACTCTCTTAACTTCTAAGGTACCCAGGGATGAAGGTAATTGCCTGAATCTAGATTAGTTTTGGCAGCTGTTCTGCTATGCAGGAGAGTCCATAATATCTAATCCCATGCTAATCCAACCTTATGTAAGGGCAGAGTTGTCCATGGGAATTGAAGCTATATACATAATGCATTTTCTTTCATAGCCAAGGTGCCAGCCAGAGCGTCTCTGGTTAAAGGGAAATCACTTATGTTTGAAGCGCTATGCTGATCCACAAAACAAAAGTATATTTGTTTTCCTTCCAATGCAAAGTGTTATTGTTTTTCACATTTCTCAGTGCCAATGTGTCACAAATGTTGATATGCTCATCATTATACCAAATTAAATATGTCTACATGTTTTCTCTGACAAAAAAAAATGAAGGTGCCTGAGGGCATAATTATAAAAGCATGTGGTGGTGTTTATTGTGCCTGCTTTTTATTATGCAGCCTGTTCTATTGTTAGTGTTACAAGAACATGGTGTGTGCCTCGTGCAGTACAAAGCCTGCTGGTGTATAGCCAAGTAGTATAGCACAACTCATTTTAGGTAAAGTGTAAATATTGTTTTCACAAAGCCAACCTTGAAGTGTTTCTGTAACCTGCTATGTAGAAGTCGGCATATTTTGCTGATTCTTATTAATTTCTAACATATCCTGGTCCACATTGCTTACTGTATAATGTATTTTTCGAGATTAAAGGGATTTTACTTTTTAGGGAGAGCAGTGGTATCAAAGCAGTTTTTGCGGTTGGTGATTAGTGTTTGAAACATGCACATGACCTGGTGGTGTAGCGGGGTCTGTTATGAACCACTCCTCCACACTGAAGCCAGTGAACACATCAAATAGAAAGGCCACCATTTCCAACTGTATTTCTGATGCTTCCAGAGCGGGGCAGAGATTGTGCAACCCATCGATATGCGTCTATGTTGCCTAGAGGTGCAATTCCAATTAGTGGAGATGAGAACCCTCCAGTGGCAGAGTGGCAATTGGAGGGGGGCAGGGGTGGATGAGGAGTTGTCCCTCACCAGGCCTCAAATGGGCATGCATACTTGACAGAACGCAGCATGTGTGGGGATCTGCAGAACTGATTAAAATGAGGTGTGTAATGAGGATCGGCATGCCAGGAGGCTGGTGATGTTTGAAGAGATGGTGAAACTCTGAGCCTTAAGTGCCAAAGTCTGACTAGTCGGCAGTAATGGTTTATTGGACAAGAGTACTAATGTGCTTTAAATTGACCACTATCTTATTAAAGGTAAACCTATGATTTGAGGCAAACAAGTCACAGGCAGAGATGGCTGTAGAATAAAATGTGGTATGTGTCAATGATGATGGCAGTTGCTTGGACCTTTTGCATGAGAAGTCAGAAGGGTGTTGGGGCTTTGGTAAAATATCAAAGGTCACATTCTTACTGATTCACTGTTTGCTGACCTATGCAGGTCAGAACACGCTATTGCCTTTTTTATGTACAAACAAGACCCTTTTCATTCATTCAATTCTAGTCCAGTTCTTTATTATTCTTTGCACTCTTGGCCTTTTAATCCTGGAGTGTTCAGTTTTAAATCCAGGGCTAATAGTACCTGAATGCATAAACAATACATGAATGGTCTGACTTCTCCTGAATGGAATGCGTCGTGTTGGTACGTGCCAAATAGCCCAATTATTTAATTACTCAAAAATTGTTAGTGATCCATGACATACCTTAGTTGTTCCTTGAAGTACGAGCTGTTCAAGCCTTGGCATATTGTTTTCGAAAATGAAAGGAGAGTGGACAATCAGAGTAAGTATGAAAATAAGAAGAGAACATGTACCGTTGTGGGCAGAGTTTTTTATTGAGATAAATATGAATGGTTATGTAGCATAAATGGCTCCCTGTTATTTACCTTTGAATACCATTAAATCTAATCCAATGTGCATAGGCTTGTGCAGTAGCAGATTGCCTGCAATGTTTGCTCGAGGATCGAGGCTGAAGTGGGCCAATCAATTTCCCAACCTAGGGATTACTATTAGTAAAGAGATGGACTGGAAAGAACATGTTATTAGTTTGCCCACACAATTGGCTGAGGTAAGTGATGCCATTCCTAAATAAGGAAGGGCCCTATGAGGATTAACTTTCAATTCAATGTTACCCATATATCATGCATTGGCAATTACAAAAGGGGCAATTATGGGGCTGAGGTTTGGGATATGGGTCTGCTAGCCCAACCCAACTAAAAGAAAATGTATTCTTGCACCTTGATGCCAGTCTTGAGTATGTAAGAGACCTGATCAGTCTTAAACCACTACAATTTTGGATTAGACTGTCCAAACAATAAAAACAGCATCTTACCCATTTGGTCATTCTGGAGTCGGAGGCCTATACAAGTCAATGGTTTAACTAGCTAGAAAAGATGTTTGTTCTACTGGGCTTGACTGAATTTTTTACACCCTTATATAAAGTGGCTACAAACGATATAACATCTCTGTGCTCTAGATTAATTGTACTGAAGAACGAACAGAGGCATGCTCTTCAGCTTGAAAACTGCTTATTACAACATTATTTTAAATTCAATCTAATTATTGAGAGTCAATCACCTTCCAATTTCCTCAGTAACATGGAATTGTAACACTGATTATAATACAATTTTAAGAAGTTCGACTCAGGCAAAGAGTGCATCAGACTGCTGGGGAGAGGTCCAGGTGGGGGGAGCCTCGTTACAACATCATCTGTATTTAATTTCACCCACCCACCCTTGCCGGTGAAGTCTGCGGCAGGCAAAGGGCGTGGCTGTTTGATGACAAAGGCTGTTCGCAGTTGAAGGTTGCAGCGTTGAAGGATTAATTCACCCAACGTTATTAGGTTCTGCTGCCCTATTGAGAGACCGCTTGAGAGGCTTGAGAATATCAGCGGACCCCCGCTACCGAGTAAGTAGCGGCAGCAGTGGAGGCCATCGGAAATCCATCTAGACCTGTGTAAATGGCAGATGGCACCGTGCTAAGCAGTATCTCGTGTCCAGATGAGTGGAAATTGACCCATACTTTAAAGTATGTGATAATTATTCGGCATTCTCGGATATTGTATAGGAAAGCAGTAGCGTGAACATTGCCTGCATCTCTTTTTAATTGTCGGGTTTAACCGTGTTTACCCGTGTATCTGTGAGTGATCCATAAGCGGTTACAAGTGTATACAAGTGTATACCATTTATACAAGTGTTCACAGGGTTGTATCAGATAGGAGCCAATTAACATTGAAACTGAGTAACTGCAGCGAGCAGCGGGTCTGCGATATACTGCAGGCAGGGATTACTGGCACTGGTTACTGGTAACTCTGGCAACTGTGGTAACCCTTGGAACAAAGGTTTATCTTAGCTCCATTGCTAATGTTTAAATAACTTGGAATCTCGTAACGGATAAGGACAGTGTGGGAGTGAGTGGAGTCAGACTAAGGAAGCCCCCGATCTATCGAGGCGTACTCGTTCCATGCATATTCAGAGGTACAGAGCTGAAGGGGATATATTTGAAAGAGCTGTTATTTATAGTGGTGCATTGGCTACTTCTTTCTATTATTTTGATGGTAGTGGGTTTGGAAACAATTTTCCTGCAATTTTAAAATATGTTTTATTGCCAGATGTGATTTTGAAGGCTTTCTGTTGCTTTTGTACTAGATTTGTGGACTAGATTGGAAAAGTATAACTGCACTTTGAAGAACTTTTGCACAGTATTTTACTTGCATTGCATTCCGTGCTTTACCCATTGTAGCTTTGACCTGTCATATCTTATCAATATGGCGAAAAGGAAAGCAGAAATATCCATTTCCCTGGAAGATATACAGAGAAAGATCTCGAGAATGTTCAAACCACTAAAAGACATGAAGGTTCTAATAACAGAGGTAAAGGGGGTTGCTCCTGGATGTTGATGGAATAGAGCATTCCAGGGACCACCTTGCAGACCAACCTCATAAACTAGTTATACAAGAGAGGTCTAAAGAAGGCTGTGCATCAACAGCGACAACTGACCATAGGCCATCCAATTGTGCGGAAAAACACAGGGATACTGACCTCCTGATAGGACCTTGTGACCAAGCCACCACAGAGGGTAATAATAGGTGCCTTGTTTGTGGCCAGAGACAAAGCAAGGACCCCTGGCTTAAGTTAGCTTGAAACTGGGACAATGGGGGCAGAACCACATCCTACCAATCAAGGCCCCAAGGCTGGGCAAAGCAAGGGTGAAGTAGGGACAAATAATGTAATTGAGTTCCTCCTTCAGAGTATAAAAGAAATATGGTGACAACCTAGAAGAGGGGAATGGAAGGGGAGATGTGAGGGTATCGCCAACGATTAATGACTCCAACCCTACCCTGGGTAGCTGTAAGGAATCCATAACAAGGAAATGCTAAGGAAGGGACCGATATCGGGGACCCTGAAACTATGATAGCTTACAGACGTGGAATAAGGAGGAGATGGAACCCACCAATGGCAGTGGGAAAGGGTCATAGAAAGAATGGAAGAAATAACCTACAGAACCGCACACATAGGATGGTTGATTAAAGCTTGCAGACTAGTTTAACTGATTTCATAATTGATACTCTGCCAGGTATGTGTGTGGCAAGTACAGGGTAGAAGAGTTGATTTCAGAGATTAAGGATTTAATCACTAGCAAATTAGAGAATAAACTAGGGGAAATAATAGATGAGAGTAGGTTGCTAAGGGATACGATTGTTTCATTGACAAAGCGGAAAGCAGATGACGCCATAGTAGAGAATAAGAACAACAATGCGGAGGCGAACTCAGAAAATGTGATTGGGAATCA
Source organism: Ambystoma mexicanum (assembly GCF_040938575.1). NCBI lineage: Eukaryota > Metazoa > Chordata > Amphibia > Caudata > Ambystomatidae > Ambystoma > Ambystoma mexicanum. Next base: position 158,335,169 of record NC_090937.1, read on the forward strand.
TTGTAACTTAAGATGTGTAGTCTCTTAAAGCTCCATTGATCCTACCAAATTGATTCCTGAGAGTAGCAATACCCATGAGTCCACTCGCCACCCAGGACTGAGACGTGGCCATAACAGCCTACCGAGCCTACAAAAAAACCTCTCATGGGACCCAATTTCATTACAACTGAGAGATTTGAAAGGGATAACAGCAACACACTGGGAACAAGTAGTACCCAACATAATAGACATAATAGAGGTTGTCCCTCTGTTATAATGGCCAATGTACCACGCCTTTGCCCAAATACCTTTGAAGATCAAGAAGCCCTGACTAATAAAGTCATGTAGAGGGTGTCTTTCATTGATTAGAGAAGACCTTGTTAGGTGTATTAGGGAACCTATCACGAACACAAGGTTAGATTATATACATGTATTTATTAGATTATGGGAATTGGTTGATGTCCTATTGCCCATTATTGTTTTCAGGTCTTATCCACCAGAGAATGTCGGTATAACGCTCAAAGACTCAGTACCTCTTTTAGCATGGTATAGAAATTGAGAAACTCGGCCAGCGGAACAACCTGTCAGGATAGATACAAAAATAAATTGTGTAGCTGAAGGCAACAGGAAAGGAAGAGTAACACAAGGGGGAGTAACATCAGAATCAATTTAGATGAAGTAGATTGACTCTCCCATGAGCAGAATATAGGAGTAGAACCTATTGCTTCTAGGCTGCTTTCCTGGAATATTGCAGGGCTCACAAGGTGTCTTGAAGACCCTGAATGGGTTAAATTTATAAGGAAATTCCAAATAATACTCCTGCAAGAAACCAGGGTGTTAGACACACCAAATTTACAAGGGTACTGTGCATATTGTGTACAGGTGATAAAAGGTCCGAAAGGGAGACTGAGCAGTGGTTTACTCATTTGGATAGATGTGACACTAAATTGGGAGGTTATGCGGGATGAGACAGGTGTACCTGACCTCCTGCACCTGATTATTGAGACTAAAGAGGTGGAGGAATTATCACGCTTTAATGTTTATAATAGACTATTATGACCAAGGGTAATGGATATGCTAGAAAGTCTCTTTACTAGGGAAAAAGAGTGGAGCAATATAAGGGCGTATAAACAGTCACATTGGTACCAGGAGATATATACTTACAGATAGAACCAAACAGGGAACTAGAAGGGATTTGGATAGACCAGGATATGGAATGGGATATCCTCACATTGGTTGGTAGACCCGCAAAAAGAATCCATTGGCTAGCATTAGGTAGAGCCCCTTTGTTTTATGACCTCAGTTTAAGGGCCTGTAATGGCCGCTGGGGTACAGACAAACCTGCAAAAAATACTTTTGAAGGTCATGATGGTCAATCAATTATCGATTATATCTTTATTACAGGCAAAGATTGGGACCAGGTGCAAGATTTTGGGGTAATAGATTGAATTGATAGTGATCACAGGCCGTTAAGTTTGAGGGTACATATGGAGAAAGAAAATGGGTAGCCCCCAGTTAACATTTAACTCTCAGGAAATTATTATAACCAGGCATGGGCATAAAGCTTTGAAATGGCCAGGGATAGTGGAAAAGGTATCAAAAACCATCCTGTACAAGGCTATCCTAGATAAGCTTGGCGCTATATGTAGTAACGATTGCCAAGATATTGATATTTTATCTGAATTTGATACCCAAAGAGGTAACCTTATGCCCCTCATTACTCTCCAGAGGTGCCAAATTAAGAAGAGCGTTTTAGATAAAGGTGGATGGTATGATGCATAGTGTCACGAGACAAAATCAAAGATTACAGAAAGTGTAAAACAAGGCCTCAAAGTGGACAAAAGTAAAACAAAAACTATATAGAACTGAATAAAAATCATGGTCGCACAAAAAAAGAGAGATTTTGTTATGGCCCGATGGCATGAACTCCTTTTAGCAAGTGAGGAGGGGGATAATATCTTGTTTTGGAAGTTGGTAAATGAGAAGAACTAAGGGGTGATAAGGAACTCAATGGTTGTATTACCATAGAGGTATGGCAGTCTCATTTTATCGTTTTATACAGCAATCAGGAGCATGAAAACTCTATGGTTCCGAGGCTTGTTTAGTTTAATTTAGTTTATTTTATTTGCTTATATAGCTCAGCTAACCCGAAGGTATCTGGGTGCTTTTGCCTCTTTATACAACAATTGTTACATACATGTGGTTCACTCCTCATGTTACAGTCATGGAGGTAATCCGATAGAGAGAAAAATAGGTAGACAGTTAGCTTGTGTTACAGATCAAGAATACATGCCTTGCCTGGCAAGAGAGTTAAATACAGAAATAGAAATGGTTTCTAAATCGAGAACTTGAGTGGCAATCGAGAACTTGAGTGGCAAGTGCTTAGTGTTGCATATCTAGGCACAGTAACTCATGTAGACAGAAGAGGTGCACTGGGGAAATGAGTATTCCTTAATTAAGCTAGGAGAAGAGCCATGTTTTCACTTTGCTTCTAAAGGACCAGAAAGAAGAGTCAGCTCTTGGTGCTGGGGTTAGGGAATTCCAAGTCTTGGCTGCTGGACCCACCAGCATTTTGTAGTCTGTATTTGGGAACAGTAAGGCAGTGAGAGTTGTTGGATCTAGTAGGTCTGATGGATTGCTTTTTGGAAAATGTATCGACCAAGTATTTGGGGGCCGAGTTTGAGATGCATTTTTGGGTGATCATTAAGGTTCTGAATGTGATCCTGTCTTGTATTGGGAGCCAATTAGTGTTACATCTTACTTGTGAGATGTGGTTGGAACGAGGAATGTTTCAAGCAGTTCTGAGAGCATTATTTTGTACCACTTGTAACTTGTTCAAGTTACGCTTACTGGTGCCTAAGTATAGAGTGTTACAATAGTCTAATTTCAAGAGTATAAGTGCTCTAGCCAAAGTGATACAGCTATTAGTGGTCAAGAAGGGCCTGCACGCATTAATAAGCTTGGAGGTGTAAGCCGTTGTGGATGTTGTTGCATTAACTTGTCTGGCCAGGGAGAGGGTAGTGTCCAAGTACCCTCCTAAAGTTTTTACATCATTGGATACTTTGATGTTGTTTGCATCAATGTTGAACAAGTTATATTGGGAATCAAATTTATTAAGATGTTGCCTAGAGCCGATAAGTAGTAGCTCGCTCTTCTCGTCATTGAGGCATAGCCCAGGATTGGCCATCCATGCCTGAATTCTGAGGTAGGTTTTGTTCAGTAGTTTGGAGTCTTTGTCGTAAGAGCCTGAGAGAGTAATGAGAACTGTGTGTTATCCGTGTAATTCGTGCAGAAGACACCCCGGTCTTCTAAGTGGTCAAACAATAGCTTTGTAAAGATGTGTAGAGGGTCGGGGAGACACAAGAGCCCTGCGGGATTCCGCACATGATCGGAGCAGGTTCTGCTGAGGCTCTAGGAGCGAAAACCATCATAGTTCTGTCTCCAAGAAAGGACTGAATCCAGGAGGCAGCTTTGGGAGAGAAGGAGGCTGCTGCGATCAGGTGTTTAGTAAGGATATTGTGGTCGACTAAATCGAACGCTGCCGATAAGTTGAGCAAGAGGAGAAGGGCAGGATTTCCATTGTCATAATCTTGGAGGAGTGAGGTTTTTTATTATAAGTGTAAAGGATGTTGAAAGGGCACTTAAGTCTCAAAAAAGGTGTAAGGGGTCAGGCCAAGATTTTGTCCCAGTAGATTGTTATTTAGATGAAATTATGATTTGGGCACCAGTCTTATGTAAAATGTTCAATGTAATTATACGACTAGGAAAGGTGCCTTTATCTTGCCAGCAAACATTGATAATCCCGAAAATACAAAAAAGGTGGTAGAGATATGTCGGCCAATTAAAGTTCTGGTAAAATATTTGGAACAATGTTAAGTTATCTTCCAGAGTGGGTTGATTCAAACCATGTAGTCACTAACCTACAAGCAGGTTTCAGGCTAATAAGGGCACTGCAGATCAGTGTGTTAGCTTGTTTCTTTTAATACAAAAATATAAAGTAATATTACAAGTTACATTGTATGCAGTATTTTTGGATTGAAAGTCTGCTATCGATGGGGTATGCAGAAAGTTGCTATGGCAAATGTTCAGTTCACGGAAGGTCCTTGAGCAGTTGATAAGTTGATATCAAAACAGCTCTACTAAGAGAATAGTGCAGTTGTTCGTTATGGTTTAGAAGGCGAACTAACTAGGCCTTTCAAGGTAGAGAAAGGTGTAAGGTAGGGATGTGTGCTAGCCCCGCTCCTGTTTTCAGTGTATATACAGGAGGTAATAAACACACTACTAGAGGGTTGCCCGGATAGCCTGAAAATGGGCACAGAAAAGTATCCAATGCTTTTTTATGTGGATGACACAGTAATCCTGGCAACCTCACCTCAAGGCCTGAAGGCAACCCTAAACGTCTTCGAGAGGAAATGTGAGGACAGATGGAGGTGAATATAGGGAAGAGGAAGGTCTTGGTCTTCAGAGACAAACGCTCAAAAAAATGCCTTTTCTATTATTTAGGTGCCCGGTTCCTGGAAAACAGAGACTGGTCAGCACAGATAGAAAAATCCAGGGCAAACCCCAGCAAATGTAGCAGGGCTACCAAATTCATTTTTAATAAACACGGGAGCGGAGCAGTTATACCTGCATTGGAATAATATAAAAACAGGCCCTGCCTGCAGCAACATATGGGGCTAAAATCTGGGGCTGTGGGGAAACAGGAGCTTTGGAGGGGGTGGAATGTAATTTCCTGAAACAATTGCTGTTACTGCCCCAGAGTACTCCTTCAGCCCTTGTGCTCCTGGAACTGGACGCTCTAACTGCAGGTGAATGTATTAGTTGGAAAGCAGTAGTGTACTGGCTGAGGATATGGCACACTGATGGATTACAGAAGGAGGGAGAGGCCATGGGACATCTTTTGTCTTTGGGGCAAGGGAATATTCTTCGGTGGGTGAAACACGTAAAGGACACTCTGATGGCTCTTGGAGCAGATGATTTTGGGAGATGCCACAAAATGTTAATGGTTCAACCCGCATGAGAATAATGACGGCTGCTGACATTAGATCAAGAGACCAATTTATAGAAGCAGTGAGTAGGCTAAAGTTTGGACCGGGATTTGAATGTTATTTAGAGCAAATCAATCCCCCATTTGAAAGATCAGTATACGCCCATTTCAGGATGGGACATAACCGATGGCAATATTCACAAAGTCATGGCAAAGCGGCGAGAACAGGGATTACCCACTTTGTGGGGTGAAAGAGGAAAGAGGCTCACATTTTCTTCTGACTTGTATCAAATGTATAATAAGATAAGAGGTCTTTATATGCACCCAATTTTTAAAGCTGTAGGGATCCGCACTACAAAGGATGCAGTGAACCTAGGTAAACATACAGTTATACCCCACATAGTATTCACAATTGCCCGCTAGATCCATAGGGGTTGGATACATGGATTAAAAGATATGAAAAACTGGGTCCCAATGTTACAAGATGTTGCTGGGCCATAACTGTGTCTGTGATTTTGTTATTGAATCTAATGTCATGGTAAGGCTGCAAGCATGTTCTCCTCAATTATCATTATGTTGTAAATTATGATTTATAGATTTTGGTTTCCGTTTTTTACCATGTTTCTTTTTTTTCGTTAAATTGACATACATGTCATCTGTTTAATGGATTTTCCTTTCTTTCCCACTACCAGCACTTTTAATATTATTTAATAATATTTTAGTGATTTTTATAAACAGGGATAATGAATGTGTGATGGTTGTGTGATGTGCTTGTACTTGATGGTTTTAAAGTTGAATGTAAGTCAATGATGAATTTGAAGATTTGTATGTGGTAATACCTCAGTTGAACACACCTTTTATTCTTCTGTTCTATATTTAACCTTTCCCGGAAAACCTATTTAGTTCCAATTTTAAGGGTGGAATTGATGTTAGATCTGTTCATGATACTAAACATATTTATATTCCCTACTTAATAGACATGTTGCTCTTACTGTGTATTGTTATATTGAAAGATCTCTAACATTGAGGGAAACGTGCTGGTGTCTATTTTTATAATTATTTTTATTTCTTGTTTTTATCCATTCTCATGCTTGTAAAGTTCTTTTATGAGTGTTTCTTGCTTTCGAAATAAAGAGTTTGACTGACTTTATTGAGACAAAAACGAGAGAGTAAGGGGTAGTGCATGTGTCATGTTCAAACTTCACATGCAAACAAGCGCTGTAAATCACATCACTGGTAGAATAACATTTTAACACATTCCATACAACATGTCATCCGAACACGAGCAACTATAAACATTGAATGATCGAGGGAATTTGTGTTTGAAGTAAACATAGTGCACACCTGCTAGCTTTGGAAACAAGATAATTAGAAGATAACATAAAAATATTGATGAAGCTCTGGAAATGATAAATTGCAGTTTCGATCTACCAAATTATGCAATATACTAAATAAAGAGCAAGGTTAAATATAGTCATGCTGCTTGGCGGAAGAGATGATCCCGGCTCCAAGTCATGTGCCTCTGTGAAAAAAAAGCAAAAAATAAAGTAAGGTTGTGCTGTACCGTGGAATGACTTTGCAAATGCATAACTCTATATATAGCAGAACCCCCCCATTAACTAGTACATTAAACCACATGCTTTGCCACATTTCCTAGAGAGGCTAGTAGTTGGCAAGATACTCCATTTAATCGGTAGACACGTGATAGATTAAATTCAATATTCCTTTACAAATGATCAATTGACAATTCACTGAATTGGAAGGGTATGGTAAATGCTGAGACCATGCAGCCTTTTTTTCGATCCCAGCCACCATGCATTGGAAGCACGTTTTCAAAATGAACTGCATCTTGGTTTTGATTTGTTATTTGGATGATGGATTATCAAATCCTGTATTTTGAAATTAACTTTCAGACACCTACAGGACATAGGGCTGATTTATTAAGTTCAGGTACATGTGAGAATGTTCCACTTTTACTTTCATTCTAATTTTGGTTGCAATTTGGCAAAGCCAATGTTATCAAAGTATTCCTTTATATACCTGCTTTTGGATTGGTGAAAGGATACATTGTAATTCTATTTTCTTTTCCCTTTCAGCCATGCATGCAGCCAAGCTTAGTTTATGCATTATATGTTGGATGTTTTGTTTTGTGGTGCGTACAGGCAGGAAAAGGGTGTTGAGAACCAGCCCTGCACCTTTATCACAGTCATTCCTCGCAATCCTTCTTGTTTCTCGTAGTCGTCAGCCGCAGTCTTTCGTCAGAACTTTTCTCCGTATTAACAGACCTTCAGCAGAGTCTTTCTCCTTTGTGTAGTCCCTTTTCACAGTCCTTTTCCTGTGTCACAGTTCTTCTCCTTGATCACAGTCATTCATCGTAGTCCTTCTCCTTTGTTGCAGTCCTACTTTGTAATAGTTATTCCCCTTCACCCTAGTCCAACTGTCTCAGAAATGGTCCCTTAGTCAAGGTAACTCTCTCTCTCCCACTGCCGTTTTGCTTCGCCTTTCTCTACCTATGTACCTTTCTCTCTGTCTCACATTCTGTATTGCTTGCACTTTGCTTTTCTAATCATCATCATCACCATCATCACTTAATTGTGTAGAAAAAGCAATTATTATATAACACCATTCAATATATTCATTAAAATATACACCAAAAATATAATGGGTAGAGTACACTCCACACACAAAAACTATAATAAGAAATAGGCAATACACATATAAAATTCTACAGAACAATCCCCATGTCGCTTTCTCACAGCACTCCCTATCTCTGTCTTACCAAGTGCTGCAAATCTGGGGAGCAAGGGAACTTCTACTTTCATGCCAGGACACAGTGAGATAGCAGGCCACTACACTTATGACCCTTTGATCTTTAGTGGATGTGCAGTATTGCATGGCTTCCCTAGACATTGTAATAATTTTGACCGAAAGAGGCCTGGGAGCCCCTCACATCTCCATCTGCTATAATGTGGGCATAAGACCATGAAGTGCCCGATGCTTTCAACAGTCTTCTTTTCACATTCACAGAGCCCAGTCCTAGCTGACCTGCCCCACTTCGAGGTTATATAGCTCAGTGGGAGGAATGTAAACTGCATACATTGCTTTCTGACCTCCTTTTATATACTTGAGGGCATGCAAGTCAACATTCCCCATATAACTTATGTTTCAAATGCTAGGACTGCATGGGGTGTTTGTCAGTTATCCCCCACATCACCTCCCATCTCAAAATCTCTCCCTGACTTCTGTGAGGGACTCCATAGTAAGCACTTTGGAAGATACCCACATGGCTCTAAAGCCCAAAGCATACACACTGTTCTTTATCCAGACCTGTCACAGTATCTTCATACAAGCATCCAAGTGTAAGGTATCTTTCAGTGTGGTTTGGCATACTCAAGCGTACACGTTACACCATGGCCTAATGCAATATGCAATTGTTAAGAGGGGGACACTTTGAGAAATCGGATACACCCCAGTCTCTAGACACAGTGGTCCAGTCAGATTTCCCTTCAACAACGATTAGAGGCTTCTAGGAAGACATTTTCAGAAGCAGTCACAGTGGCACATTGTGCATAACCCCAGACTTTATCACCATTCATTGCTGCATGGACAGACTTCCACTGATATTTATTAAGGGTATTTGCAGGAGAATGTGACCAACAATCTTTATTGAATATTAGAACCCTGATGTTAGTTGGTCCAATATGTTGCCACTCATTTCCGTCAGCAGTCCCACCGTGTTTTAGCAGGTGCCTAGGTAGTTAAAGTGGGATACTGCATCTAATCATCTACCATTTACACAAAAACTCCTCCTAGGACACTTTCATTCTGGACCCACCACCAATGCCTTTCTGTTCCTGTTAGTAATGACCAGATCCTTGCAAATGCAGTAACACAAAGACACCTCTTGTTTTTGCATCCCTATTTCCATTTGAGTGGGTAGCAAGGCATCATCCGGAAGTAGCAGGAGCAGAATTTCCTGACCTCCCCCATGGGCACATCCAGTTGCTGGCCAGTCAGACTCTCGTCTAAATAGTTCCAGGGCAATATAAATGGAGTGAGGGACAAGCACACACTCCTATCTGTAACCCATCCATTCAGTAAATGGCCCAATCAGTTCTTCATTCAGGCCCTATCTTCCGCTTGCCACATTACAATCGTGAAGCACCCCTAGTATCTCTATGCAGTCTTCCCTCCTGAGTGAATCACACAATGGTTCCCAGTTCACTGCTATGAAAACTGCATTTAGATCTACGCCACCTTTCTCTTCCCTTCCCTTCCTCCTACTAATGAGTGTGGTGCCGGCTGGGATGGAAATAGTACAGGAGAACAATATGAAAGAATTAAAGGATGGGCGGAGAGTTTGCAAGGTGGCTGGATGCTGAAAGCATAACATGTGATTTAATGTATGAGAATTTCACTTTGTTATGCTAAAACAACCCCCCTGCCCGTAAGGCCTGTGTTTCGGGGTGTGAGTGGTATTTCTACATTATGATACTCAGGGCCCTGCTTCGTTGGAGGATGTGAGCTATGCAGGGCACTTAATCTGTGTTATTGTGAAACGTGCAGGCACAGAGAGAGTAAAACAGATGCTTCAGTCAGGTCAAATGTAAATAGAAATACATGACATCTATTCTAAGGATTTTCAATTAGAAATGGTATATGGCCGCTGGGTACTGCTTCTTCCTTACGTCAATTGTAACTTTCATGTTGCGTGGGCATGGCTGACAAACTGATGATGGGTCTTGGCTGAAAACAATACTTATCAGGCAGTACATGGCTTTCTTCATATGGTCTCATATTTCATTTCTGTTTTCTATTTCAGAGTGATACCGCTCTACTTTTTGCAGATGTGCTGAATGGATTGTTAGGGGTTACAACATTCTGCTGTACATCATGTGCAGCTGCTTCATTTTGGTTAAAGGCGTCTTGTAACATTGATCATGCCATGCTGGATGGGATGGTACGGAGATAAAAATGTAGAGAAGCAGATGTATATATCCGCAGGTGGCCCCGCCCCCCCAACACCCGTGAGACCCTGCCTTGTCTAACACCAGCTATCGTGCCAATACTGCAGCAAGTATTTGGGAGAAGATATCCATTGAGACAACCCTATCAAATTTACCCTCGTGTTGATGACAACCATGAAAGGGGAATTAAAAGCTGTGTCACAGAAGAATAACAGGCTAGTGGAGCTGCGTGGCGAGGCTGTCTGGCCTGAAGTCAAGATCCTTGAAATCGAGGTCAGCTATCTACTCTGAAGAATGAGTGTGCAAAGGATGAATCCTTTCACATAAAGGTGCATGAAAGAACACACAGGATGCCAAGTTTTAATTCATTTAAAGCATTTAAAAGCTGCAGAACGGACCAAATTTTAGTCTCTTGTCACGTGATCCAAGGATGGAAATAGAGTTTGGACTTGGAGTTCCAGACACGATAGCGAGTGCCCTCAATCCTGTGCATTCCCAAGAACGAGATTACTCTGCAAGGCCAGGTACAAAGACAATTTAATGGCAGAAGGCATGGGTGATCAGAGATGTTGGGCTAATACGGTGGGGAGGTAGCTTAATGTCCTATCTCCCTGCATCTGGGTCTGGGCTTACGTGCTGCTAAATGAACCGAATGTTCTTGACATGGAACAAACCTGCCAACCATTTGTATTAGTCCATATAACAAAGGACCTTATAGTTCTGAAGACCAATGAAACACAGGGTAACAATTATTTTTTTAAATGACATGTTTGAAGAGGTAGGCATACATTTCCCACCTGATAAAGGACAGCCAATAACAGTCCTAGTGTCACGCACTCCACTCCCTCTGGGGGTCCCATTCCTCATCCCCGTGCCCCGAACACCCCTCGCCCTCTTGCCCGGTTCCGGGACTCACAGGTTGCCTCTTCGCCCCAGTTGCCACGGCGCCGACTGCCACAAAGCTTGGGTCGGCATGCTCCCTCCCTGGCATCTTCCGTAGCGGCTGCTAGACCAACTTCTTCCGCGTCACATGACCGCCGCCTTCCGCTCACGTGTTTCTGGACTACACTCATGTGATGCGCTCGCGGGTCATGTGACTGGGAGGAATTAGCAGCGCCAGTATTTAAACGGCTCTGTTGCGGGGCTTCGGTGCTTCACAGCTGTTTCTTCAGATTCCTGTACGGCGCTACATACCTTTTGTTTCACACCTTTTGGATCTTGACCTCGGATTTGTTTCACAGACTGGCAACGGATAACCCTTGGCTTTGATACTTGCTTTCTGATCATTGTTACGACCACGGACTGCTTCACGGACTCCTTCTACGTTCCGCCCTGCTTGTGCGGATTACGGCATCAGGTGGGCCTGGCACTTGCAACCTTGCTGGGATACTCACATTCTGGAAGAACAGCTTTGCTGGGTCTCGGAACCTTCCCCTAGGTTTAACCGCCACTTCACAGACACCTTTTGGTAAGACCGTTCCACTTACTTGCTGATTGGTTGTTGATACTGTTTTGGCTTGACACTTAACCGGTGTTTCCTTTACAGTGGTTCGGGGTTCCACGAGTACGCAGTTCTGGAAAGAACATCTCCCACCTGTGGCCTCAAAGGTGGCACAGAGAGTGACTCTGATTCTCTCTGTGCGGCACTTGTGGACAGAGGACTCTTCGGCTCTGTCCACAAGTGAAGCCATCCTGTAGTGTAGCTATGGAGGGAGCTGCGGATGACCCCTTGACCACTATGGTTCAGGCCATAACCGTGTTACGTGCGGACATGGCCGCAGCTAATACAGCCATTCACCAACGCTTGGATAGCATCCAGAGTGCTAGACACCCTCTACCCTCAGATGCTGAGTTCGGGGATACCCCACCAGGCCCCTCGCCCGTCCAACCTCCCGTTCCACCCCTTCCTAACCCCGTCCCCGTAGTACTGCCCTCTCCTTTTCCTTTGGCTGCCCCTGAGAGGTATCATGGGGATCCCGGCAAGTTTAGAACCTTCTTGAATCAATGCAAATTACATTTTTTGTGTAGACCCATGGCTTTTCCAGACTCCACCTCTAAGGCAGCTTTTACTCTTTCTCATTTAGCAGGCACTGCTGCTGCCTGGGCCAATCCACTCCTGGAAAATAACAACCCAGCCCTTTACGACTTTGATTTGTTGGTCACTGAGATGTCACGAGTGTTCGATACGCGCCATAAGGTCCAGTCCCGAGACCTGGAACTCCTGGACCTGGGGCAGGGTAGGGGGTCTTTGATCGAATACATTACTAAGTTTAATCAGCTTGCAGCCGAGAATTCCTGGCCTGAATCCAAAAAAGCCGTTGTGTATTATCGCGGCTTAAACAACGCCATGAAGGATGCCCTTGCGGTTGTTCCCTCATTACTGACCTCTTACCATGATCTAGTCAATTTAACTCTACAATCGGACGCTAGACGTTCTGAACGTAGGGCTGAGGCCGGTCTCCTGCACACCACTGTCCCATCTCCTTCCACCTCGGCCCCCTCAAACACCAGTTCCGAACCCATGCAAATCGGGTGCATCAGGAGCCCGATCACCCATAGAAAGGGAACGTAGGAGGGTGGACAATGCTTGCTATTATTGTGGTCTACCAGGCCATTACGTGAAGGAGTGTCCTCGTCGCCCCAAGCTAAAACCATCGGGTTTTCGGAGTGCTCGACCCTAGACTCGGGGTCCGGGTTGAGCGCTCCCTGTCATACCCCGAACCCTGTGTTTGCTTTTGGCCGCATCAGACTCATATATGTGCAGGCTATTCTACAACCCACACCTGACATCTCACACCCAGTTACAATTATTATTGATTCCGGGGCTACAGGTAACTATATGGACATCACACTGGCCCAAACCCTGAACCTACCTCTGCTAGCCAAAACCCGGCCGGAACCAGTACAAGCAGTGGATGGGACTGCTCTGGTTTCCGGACCAATCAGACAGCAGACAGCCCCGATGCTCTTGACCATACAGGCTATACACAGGGAGACCCTGAGTTTCGATCTCATCTCAATTCCCCAGTTCGGTGTAATTTTGGGAATACCTTGGCTACGGGAGCACAACCCCTTAATTGACTGGAGAGAGGGTTCGGTACATTTCGAATCCGATCTCTGTCAACATTTCTGTCTAACCGCAGCCCCCACTATTGAGACACCCGCTCAAGCATTGGGGGTCATGGCTCAATTATCTCTAGAGGATTCCCTTGCCCCCTCCACAGAACATCACACGGTTGGACTGGTCTCCGCACTCATTCCGGCCCAATATCAAGACTATCTAGAAGTGTTTGACTATGGTTCATCAGAAGTTTTACCGCTACATCGCCCATATGACTGCCCAATAGATCTGGTTCCGGACAGCACTATCCCCACAGGTCCCCACTCCTTGTGTCCTACTGAAGATCTAGCCCTCAAAGAATACATTCAAAAGTCCCTCCGTCTGGGCCAGATACCTCCTTCCACATCCCCGGCGGCGAGTCCCATTTTCTTTGTCGCCAAGAAGGAGGGTGATTTACGGCCTTGTGTGGACTATCGCAGACTCAATGCCATCACCAAGAAAGACCGCTACCCCATTCCACTAATCACACCCCTATTGGACCGTCTCACACATGCCACTGTCTTTACCAAATTAGACCTCCGCGGTGCCTACAATCTGGTTCGTGTGCGTTCCGGGGACGAATGGAAGACCGCCTTTTGTACTCGCTATGGCTTGTATGAGTATACGGTCATGCCGTTCGGTTTGTGCAATGCTCCGGCCACGTTCCAGAGGTTCATGAACGATATCTTTTCTGACATCCTGGACGTTTTTGTGGTGGTCTACTTGGATGACATCCTGATATTCTCCCAGACCATGAAGGACCACGTACAGCACGTCAGGGAAGTATTGTCTCGCCTACGGATGCACTCCTTGTTTGCCAAACCCGAGAAGTGCCAGTTCCATGCCGATTCCGTAGAGTTTCTTGGTTTTCACATCTCGTCGGGAGGGCTAGCCATGAACAATTCCAAGGTTCGCTCAGTGCTGGATTGGCCGGTCCCCGATTCTTTGAAGGCACTCCAGTCTTTCCTTGGTTTCGCTAACTTTTACAGGCGATTTATCTCAGGGTTTTCTTCTTTGGTGGCTCCCCTCACTTCTCTGACTAGCCCTCGCACACCTTTTCTATGGACGGACACACATCAACAGGCCTTTGAGGCTTTAAAGACAGCATTCACTACTGCTCCCATCTTACAGCACCCAGACCCAGAACTGCCTTTCATAGTGGAAGCTGATGCCTCATCCTTTGCCTTAGGTGCTGTATTGTCACAGACTTGCCCTACTTCAGGTCGCCTTCACCCTGTGGGCTTCCATTCCCGTAAATTCACAGATGCTGAATCTCACTATACCGTGACTGAAAAGGAACTACTGGCGGTCATGGATGCCTTCCGCGTTTGGGGGCATCACCTCTTGGGTGCTAAGCACTGTGTCACGGTTTATTCTGATCACCAGAACTTACAAGACCTGGCTTCTCTGAAGTGTATCAACAGCAAGCAGGTCAGGTGGCATCTCTTCTTTGCGACCTTCGACTTTGTGATCAAACATCGCCCGGGTAATACCCATGGTAAAGCCGATGCCTTATTGCATTCCCCTGGGGGGGTGGCCTTGCCGACGTTTCCAGACACCCTTCTGGACGTCGGCAAAGTGGTTTGTTTGTGTACTCCAACTCAGCCCTTACTTGACGCGATACGGGGTTGGGTTACTTCACACCCAGGCCAGTTGTCCGATTGGGATTTGGTGGTTCACGATGGCCTCCCTTTTGTTTCTGATCGTCTATTTGTGCCTGCGGTAGACACCCGCAACATGGCCTTGGAATGGTCCCACGACGCCCCGGTTCATGGTCATCCTGGACAGAAACGCACTTTGGCGCTGCTGAGAAGGTGGTGCTGGTGACCGTCTATGAGAAAGGATGTTGAATCTTACGTCAACGCATGTGCAGTTTGCGCACAGTGTAAGCACCGTAGGGGTCGCCCTGTGGGTTTCTTACTTCCTTTACCTGTTCCTCCCAAACCGTGGCACACCCTGACCATGGATTTTGTCACTGACCTACCCTGGATCCGGGGCTTCGATACCTTGTGGGTGGTCATCGATTCCTTTTCCAAGATGGCTCGTTTTATCCCTTGTAAGGGCATTCCCTCGGCGCCTAAACTGGCCCGGTTGTTCTTTGAGAATGTCTTTTGTCTTTTCGGGCTTCCCTCGGTTCTCATTTCGGACAGGGGTTCGCAATTCACTTCACGTTTCTGGCGGGCCCTGACTAGGTTGCTCGGGATGGACGTTCGTTTCTCCTCAGCATATCACCCTGAGACGGATGGTCAGACCGAGCGACTGAACCAGACACTGGAGCAGTATTTATGTTGTCTGACCCTACAGCTGCAGTCTTCCTGGTTGAGCGTACTGCATCTTGCGGAATTCGTGTACAACAACGCTGTCCATTCTTCCACTGGTTTCTCCCCGTTCTACGTGCTTTATGGTCAGCACCCTCGTGTTTTGCCCTTCACGGATTTGCCCACTTCTGCCAATCCAGCTGCCCTTGCATGTGTTAGGGACCTGGCCTCCGTTCACGCTCGGGTGTCGACTCATCTTGTCGAAGCCCAGGCGTCCATGAAGGCGCAGGCGGACAGGAAACGGGTGATGGCCCCTTTGTATACTGTGGGATCCCGTGTTTGGTTATCCACCCGACATCTGCAGCACTTGGTGGGTTGTCGCAAGCTTCTACTTCGCTTTGTGGGTCCCTATACGATTACTCGTGTTATCAATCATGTGTCTTATCGACTAGCTCTCCCAGGTTCCTGGCGGCTTCACCCTGTTTTCCATGTTTCTCTGCTCAAGCCCTGTCCCGCTCCCACACGGCTTCGCTATCCTGGGGCCCCGGTGTCTCTATCCACTCCGGATGTTTTTGAGGTCTCTGCCATTCTGGGTTCCCGTATTTCTAGGGGGCGTCTCCAGTACCTTGTTGATTGATCCGGGTATGGCCCCTAGGAGCGGTCCTGGGTCCCGGCTACTGATGTCCAGGCTCCCCGTTTGGTGGCACGGTTTCATAAGGACCATCCCTCGTGCCCACGGGGCCGTGGGCCTTTGGGGGGGGCTCTGTCACGCACTCCACTCCCTCTGGGGGTCCCATTCCTCATCCCCGTGCCCCGAACACCGCTCGCCCTCTTGCCCGGTTCCAGGACTCACAGGTTGTCTCTTCGCCCCAGTTGCCACGGCGCCGACTGCCAGAAAGCTTGGGTCGGCATGCTCTTTGCACGTGGAGATGTCGACCTCCCTGGCGTCTTCCGTGGCGGCTGCTAGACCGACTTCTTCCGCGTCACATGACCGCCGCCTTCCGCTCACATGTTTCTGGACTACACTCACGTGATGCGCTCGCGGGTCATGTGACTGGGAGGAATTAGCAGCGCCAGCATTTAAACGGCTCTGTTGCGGGGCTTCGGTGCTTCACAGCTGTTTCTTCGGATTCCTGTACGGCGCTACATACCTTTTGTTTCACACCTTTTGGATCTTGACCTCGGATTTGTTTCACGGACTGGCAACGGATAACCCTTGGTTTTGATACTTGCTTTCGGATCATTGTTACGACCACGGACTGCTTCACGGACTCCTTCTACGTTCCGCCCTGCTTGTGCGGATTCTGGCATCAGGTGGGCCTGGCACTTGCAACCTTGCTGGGATACTCACATTCTGGAAGAACAGCTTTGCTGGGTCTCGGAACCTTCCCCTAGGTTTAACCGCCACTCCACAGACACCTTTTGGTAAGACCGTTCCACTTACTTGTTGATTGGTTGTTGATACTGTTTTGGCTTGACACTTAACCAGTGTTTCCTTACAGTGGTTCGGGGTTCCACGAGTACCGCAGTTCCGGAAAGAACATCTCCCACCTGTGGCCTCAAAGGCGGCACAGAGAGTGACTCTGATTCTCTCTGTGTGGCACTTGTGGACAGAGGACTCTTCGGCTACACGACAGTCAAGACACAACACCTAGCTCCAATATCTTTGTATATCTAGATGTTTCCCTTAACCAATCCCAACCCTTTATAGGTTTTTCACTATTGCCACATAGTATGATGTCACTCTGATGCATAATGGAGTATATGACATGTAGTTTTTCTGGAAATCATTGAGAGACTACTCGTACGTCAGGTGAAGTTCGATTTAACCTCTCTGTTTTAGATAATTGTTAGTAAAGCAGTAACTTGCCATCTTCTTGAGTTTGTCAGGTTATTTGGACTCCACAATATTCTGGTGCAATCCTATCCATTACAAATGCACGTTCCAAGGGCCTTAAGCTCACATGGTAGCAGAGGATGGTTTCAGATCTAAACTAGTTTGTCTACAGAGTTTCAGACGATCGGGCACCCTCCGCCATTAGTTTTAAGATCGTGGAGTTTCCTGTTGAGAGCGGCTGATAGAAATAAACTTTCAAGAATAACCAAGACAGTGGGCAGGTCCCTCTTTGAAGAAATCCCTGCTCAGTTTCCACGGGCGCTCCGTGGAAGGAAGGCAAAGTGGTTGCATTGGAGGAGGAGTCGATGCATAGGGCCTCGAGTTAAGCAGACTGAGAGAAATGGCAATATAAAGGGGTGGGATTGTGATATTTTTTGGGTAACGGGACGTTTTGTGTAGATAAAGGAACGCCTAAGTAATCGTATTTCAAGGGAGATAGAAGAAGACGTCTCAAATTCCAGACAGAGAGTTAAGAGAGAGAATACACAGATTCAGGACTCTGCAAGGTGACGTATATAATTGGAGGCGAGGAAAGAATACCACTTACTATAAATAATTATAAGGAAAAGAGAAGGTGATCATAAAAGTTATTAATGTGCATTGTGTTATTATTTTAAGTATTATTTTATGTATGAAGTCTAGAGAGGTAATTTGCTGTGAATATTGTAAGAGACGTTGTTTTGAATTAAAGTGTAGTAAACGATTGGCGCCAATCAGAAGACAGATATGTTTTTGAAGTAAAAGAGGATTGAGCAGTGATTGATGGTGCTTGCTCATATTTATTGTTTTGAGATTAAAAGTATTGAGGAATAGGCTTTCAGATAGATAGAGATTTATTAACGATCTGGTATCGACAGTGAATTGTGACTTGTCATTATGGAGGACACTCCTCTTATGCTGCTTTGTAAAATGTTACGCAGACATGTGCCCAAGCTCAAACAGTACAGTGCAGAATGGGTAAAGGGCACAGCTGATAAAATGTTCATGCCATGGCCGTAAGGGGGATCATTGTCAAAAGCTGTATTATAACACATGGACACATATGTGCACGCTGCGTACACGGGGAAGAAATTAGAGAAAAGTCTGCCAGTTTTAGAACTTTGGAAAATGTACCAAGAGGAGAAAGAAGATCCAGTACAGGAGTAGTGGATGCTTAATCATCATAAAGGGGAGAACAATGAGCCCTCAGCTCCTCTTACTTAGTCCGAGATTAAGAGCACAGATACAGACGAGATAGGAGTTTATCCTTTAAAGGAATTAAAAGCAGCGGTGCTGTATAGTAACCCAACATATGAACCCCCTGCTTACAGTAGTGATGACAGTCCAGAAGATAGCAAAAGGAAGGAAGATGCCTGTAAGTTTGTACGAGATAAAGAAGAGGTGAGATATCAAATATATTGACAGATATAGACAGAGAAATTAAGAGATGGAAAGGAGAAAGGAATAGGGCTGATGAGGTAATGCTCGTAAAAAATGAATGAATGGGAGGACAGATCTTACTCCAGTTAGATGGGAAAAGCATTGAGGGGGTTAGGCAAGGACGAGCAAGAAAGGAAAGATAAGGAACGACAAAAGAGGTTGGGAGAGCATGAGCAAGGAAGAAAAAGCAGGGAACGATGGGAACAGATATGTAGAGAAGAACAAGAAAAAGACAAAAAGTGGACAGAGGAACAAAGGAAGTACGATACTAGAAAGAAAGAGATAGACGAAAGAGATAGGCG
Organism: Ambystoma mexicanum; assembly: GCF_040938575.1. NCBI lineage: Eukaryota > Metazoa > Chordata > Amphibia > Caudata > Ambystomatidae > Ambystoma > Ambystoma mexicanum. The sequence goes on from NC_090937.1 coordinate 158,354,078, forward strand.
AGAAAGAAAGCGAGAGGAAGAAGAAGCACAAAAAGTGAAGGAAAAAAGATTACAGAGAAGAAGAGGAATGAAGGGGAAAGTGAGAAGGGAAGAACAAAGGCAAGACGAAGATAGGGCAAAAAGGTATTGATGCCAGTCTTATCCTTAAAGAACGAATAAGACCAAGCAATGAAATACATTATACAAGGGGCAATGGGACACGATAAATGAAGTTCTCCCGATGAGAGAAAAGAATCAAGAAACCCCTAAGGTAGCACAGAAGGGGAACTATATGATGCAGAATGTATTGGAGAAAGGATTGACAAGATATATCAGCAAATAAGGCAGGACAGCGAGTATGGGACTCGAGGGAGTGGCAACCGATCCCTGATACCTAAACCACGGGATGAGGAGGATAACATGTTTAGTGATGAGTGCAGAGCATTGTCTTTGAGTAGATTAAATTTATAAAGGGAAGAGGGGGATGATACTATTTGGGGTCTTGCAATGTCAGATGAGGAAAGAGAGACAGGTTGTGAGACAGACAGAGAGGGTACATGCGCCCACCTGGGAAGTTAATAGAGGGATAAAGAGATGAGATGGTCAGATCTGGACCATGTTATGTTATGTTATGTTATTTGGAATTTGTATAGCGCTCTATGTATCATAGGTAGGACCTCAAAGCGCTGGTAGGTTGAAGGCCCTCGGGGACCGTAGTCCAGGTCAGTTGAGAGAGTAGGGTGTTGTAGGGTGCTTTGGTGCACCAGTTATGCGTAGGAGAGATAGGGAAAAATGTGTCTGAGAAGGTTGAGGTGGTAGTGACAGCATTTTGACACATTGTTGATCTGACAGGAGAGGGTCAGACCTGAGTCCATAGTGCAGCCTAGGTTTTTCACTGTATCGGAGGGGGCATGTGGGGCCGAGGGATGGGGGAAATGGGAGCGGATGTGGTAGAAGGGCAGTATTGCAGCACATCATGATTTCAATTTTAGCAGGGTTCAGAAGGAGGTGATTTATTGTCATCCATCAATCAATATCACTGAGACAGGCTTCAAGGTCAGGAAGGGGGTTGGTGCCTGACTTGGTAATTCATAGGATAATTTGGGTATCGTCAGCGTAGTTGTAAAAGGGGATGTTGTATATCCGGATGATTCCTGGTAGAGTGGTCATATAGAGGTTGAACAGGAGAGCAGACAGGCATGTGCCTTGGGGTACTCCAGTGTTCACTGAGCAAGCAGTTGAGACATAAGGGGAGAGGAGGGTTATTTGTTTCCTGTTGCTGAGGTAGGAGGCGATCCATTTGAGAGCAGTGCCTCGGATTCCTAAGGCGTGAAGGCGGTTAAGGAGGATTGAGTTGTTAACCGTGTCAAAGGCTGCAGAGAGATCAAGGCGAATCAAAGCTGTGCAGCCGTCAGAGTCTGCAGTGACCTTGAGAGCATCCCAGATCGATATTAGAGTGGTTTCAGTTCCATGTCACGGTCTGGAGACTGATTGTGCGGGGTCGAGGAGGTAGTTGGATTTTACAAAAGTGTTGAGCTGGGAGTATGCAGTCCGGTTAATGAGATCCGTGAGAAATCTGGTGTTGGAGATCAGTCTGTAATTCTTGGGGTCATGGGTGTCAGGGATGCCTTTTTTAGAAGTGGCTTGACATGCGCTATTTTGAAGGCCTCAGGGAAGATGCCAGAGGTGAGGGATTCATTTAGAATGGCTCTTGCATGTTCTCCTGCACAGGTAGACGTGAATATTGCTTTCAGGGCAGAGGCTGGGCAGGGGTCGAGGGGTGACCGAGAGGGTTTGCTGGCTGACAGTAAGTTAAGGTGTCTTGTCTCTGGAGATGGGTTTGAAGGAGTCAAAGGTAGGGAAATTGGGCATCGGGGAAATGGGATCAAGAGTGGTTGATGATGGGGGGAAGGACAGTTTGTTGCTAAGGGATGTCATCCTGTCAGGAGCGCTGTTGTAGAAGTGTAGGGAGGGGGAGTCGCAGAGTGATTGTGTGGGGGTGGATTGGTTAGAGGAGCAAGTGGGTTTGACAAATTCTGATATGATCATGTGGAGTTCTTTGCTGCAGTTGTCACAGTAGAGAATTTTTTAATGTAATAGGCTTTTTTGCCTTTTCGGATTTCAGCTTTGTAGTTACGGTGGTGCATGGATCTGCTGAGATCGGTTTTAGATGCTCGAACAATTGCCCTCAAGAGAGTTATTTAGTTTTTTTGCATTCCTTAGGAGGGGCGTGAACCATTTGGGGGATGGTCCATTGTGTGAGAAAGCGGGGCACGAGGGGGTGAGAGGAATTAGTGAGTCATTAAGCCAGGCTTTGAAGGAGTCAATGGTTAAGGCTCTTTTGGGGGAGCGTTGCAGGGGGGTGAAGAAGCAGGGTGTTGCAGGGAGGCAGGGGGAGCTGTAGGAGGTGGGGCAGGGGTGTGGATAGAGAAAGGGATGGCATAGTGGTCGGTCCAGATGAGTGCTTTGGGACGGGATAAGTAAACCAGGTAATGGCAACTGAAAATTGCATCAGGGGTGTGCCCACCTGAGTGGGTTGGACCAGTCGTATGATGGGAGAGGTGAGCGCATCAAGACTGTCAACCAGCGGATGAGCCATGGGGTTATTGGGGATATCAAACCAGATATTAAGGTCTGCTAGGAGTGTAAGAGATGTGTGATTTACTTGAATGGTAGCTATTGAATCACAGTGGTTGTTGGTGAAATGTCTATCGTATCCGGGGGTCTGTAGATGAGGGAGAAGCTGTGGGTGAAGGTCAGTGGTAGAGCTAGTTTTACCAGAGGGGATTCCCAGAAGGCAGTGCATGCCTAAGAAAAGAAGACAGATCCCATACCATATGCTGAACTTCCCCAAAGATGATTGTGTAGTGAGAGAGGAGAAACTCCACCTTATGTGAGTAGGTTAAGCTTGGTAACAGCACGAAGATAAATAGGGACGATACCCCCTGCATTTGGCAAACAAATAGTGGGATCCAACTATGAGATGAGTTTCTCACATTTCCCATTGCTAGAGAAGGGGGGAGCAACACTGCAATATATTCTTTGGCCTCAGAGGGATAAGGATAACATAAAATTCAAGCTCTCTAGTTTGACTTCATGGGCTGGTAAATGGATATACGAATTAGAGAAATGCCAGCAGCATTGCTGAAAATCCCACTCAAACAGTTGCATTACCCTGCACATATAACCAGAGAAAGGCCCTCATTACAACACCGGCGCTAAACCATGGCGCTATTAGCACCATGGTTGCTGCCGGTATTGTAACGAGTCTGCCATGGTGAAATGGGGAAGTACCACCCCATTCCAAGGTTGGCGGGGCGGTACTTCCCCATTTCACCATGGCCCTTCCCCATTCCCATTTTTGCCCAATAGGGCTCAATGGGAATGTGGAAGGCGGTAATTACGGTACTGCAAATTGCGGTACCGTAATTAGCACCAAGGTCCCTTTGCGGGTCCATTCCTTAACGGCTGGTAAAACCAGCCGTTAAGGTGGGAACCCGCAAAGGGACCTCGTAATCAGGCGCTAAGGGATTACCGGTACCGGTAATCCCTTAGTGCCAGGGTCATAATGAGGCCCAAAGTCTTGCTGCCACCATTGCAGAAGACTGTTTTGTCCCCAAACTATTGGAACATGTAGCACAGTTCATTGTGAATTGCATTGTGTGTCAGAAGTTCACAGCTAGGCATACACTGAGAACAATTAGAGGAGTAGTAAATTGACCAAATGGTCAGTTTCTTCATTTGCATATTGATAACGTTGATATGCTGCAGACATTTAATGGATACAGGTGTCCATTCTCTAGGTGAATCAAAGCCGGTCCTTACAAACACCCAGATGCCACTTGTGCAGTGAGGTTTCTAGTGCACAAAGTATTTCCAAGATGGGCTGTGTGCAAAGTACTGAGGTCTGATAATGGGCCACATTTTGCCAATGATCTATTTGTACAAATAGGACATCTATTGAGAATAAAACATACGTTTTCTTCTGCTTATCATCCACAAGCAAACGGAATATGTGAGAGACTCAATGGCCTCCTAAAAGAGAGGATAGCCAAGATCAGGTTAGCTTTGAAAAGGGGATGGCTATACTGCCTCCCCCTAGCCTTACATGCCCTTCAAAATCAGTCAGGTTCAGACCACCATCGTACTCCCCACAAGTTAGTGACAGGGTGTTGCATGAGGACCCTTCTTACGCCCCCATCTAGAGCCAGAGTGATGTCCAGAGTGTAGCGCAGACGCTAGGTGATGAAAAGCATTATTATTTGACATGTTTGACTACCAGTGTTTCTTTCATTGCAGATTAAGTCAAGCATCAGAGGGAGGGATCAAGGAACACGGAAGAGGACAGCCCAGTAACCAATACAAGTTAAATATTGCCACCACCCAAGTTGTATGTTGGAGACCGAATCTTAATAAAGAACTTCACCCAAACAACTGAGATTTAAAGGTCCTTTCTGCATAGAAGAAGTTTCCCCTACTGCAGTTAGGGTAATTGGAAGAAGAGCGTGGTTACATTTAGGAGATGTAAAAACATACAAAGGCGAGACCCCCCTCCAGCACCTGTTGACCAAGAAGCAAGACAAGAAGAAGAACGATAAAACAGCGTGTGGTTAGCACATATTTCTTTTGGACTGGAATTCAGTGAACACTCCTTACAAGTTTTGGCAGGAAGTGCATGGCTTGCATTGAATTCCAGAGGCTAAAAACATACTTTTTAGAAATTTGTTGAAAAAATAAAACTGCATCAGTACTGTGCCTAAACCTTAGTTCCGGATTAGAAATTGGAAGAGAGATCAAGATCATTGGAAGCAGAGTGCTCAGTCGGAGCACGTGGAGACGCTGGTATGCAGAGCAGGCCGGCTGTGAATTCTTCAGTCCCGGGCCTGGCGATGAAACTTACAACTCTTTCTGAAGAGCAGAGTTGTGCACGGCAGGAAGCTGTTTCAACGTGGAAGTATTCTCTGCCTGGGGTGGTGCCGGCAAGCCCTCCCCAGGCCCCAGATAAGTGTTTTAGTTGAATGTGCTTGTATTGGTGACTGCGCGTTTCCGACAGAGTTAGTTTGTATCGCGTTGTGAACTTTTGCTATGAATTATTCACTACCATGCAGTGCAGTTGGGAAACACACATGATTATTGGGTCTATAAGTACATATACCAGTGTGAATACAACACAGGTGTTTTCAGGACTGAGAGAGACACTTGCAGAGTTAAAGCAAGGGGCAAGTCATATCGTGAAGTAACGCTATGTTGATTGTGGTTGCATTCCATTTTGTATCATTGTCATGTGCATACTTGTGTTCTATTTGTCAGTGAGTTCAGGTATCATGACAGGAGCGCTGAAGCACACCTTTGAGGGGCATTACTAATTAAGAAGTATGTGCTTCTCTGATTCAAGAGTCTACAAGTGTTCAATGTTATGTTCCATTTATGTTTAATGTGCTTATGTTTGTGGCTATGTTAGGGAAAACTGCAAATACAGTGTGTTGAATTAGTATTCTAATCAAGAGGGATACTGACAGGAGAGTACTGAGGCAAGCCTGATACGGTTTTGTTCTTGTTTGTATGTGCTACCCCCTCCCTATACACAACCTCTCCCTAACTCTCTTCCCCCCTTCGGCTGCCTCGGGGTACCTGTGTTTCTTAAATTAGGAGCTTGTGTCAACCAAGGTGGGAGGGGTCACTCCATTTGGCTTCCGTGGCTAGGAATGAGTTGTGTATACGTCAGGGATGTGACAATACTCCAGTCATACTCTGCTCTTCTTAGAAGAGATGTTAATATTCACACCTTTCTTTATGACCCAAAAAACTGTCCTGTTATAAGAAGACTCCTGATTGCGATAATTGAGCTGATTGTGCAACTGCGAATGTAAACTGAACACCTTATTAAAATGATTTGTGAAGAAGAAAATGTGGTTAAAGAGATTGAGCTCAAGGAGTACTGGTATGGCACACCAAATGTTTCTCTAGACTTCTGTGCCTGATATATATATATATATTTATATGTATATGTATTTCTTTTTCTTTGTGTATCGGGAGGATAGCTCAGCGGCAACGTGCTCGCCTTGGCAGCAAGGCGACACAGAACGACACAGGTTCGATCCCCGGCTCCGCGCTTAGCAACCTCTGGGTATTAAGCGTGTTATAAATAACGTATCATATCACATCTCACATTTTGAAGTCTCTGTTATCCTAATGATTCCATTGAAAACACCTAAGAATTTTCCCAGTATGAGTACACATGTTGATCATTTGATCATTTCTTTAACCTCTATGGGCATGTCAGGTGACATAAGAGGGATGCAGAAGAAGATAACCAGGGGATAACTATCTATCTTGATAATTCAGCTCACTTGGGGAATAATAAGGTTCCAACCCATATGAAAGGAGGGGGAGAGAGCACCTGATGAGAATTGCTATGTTTGCTCTCTCATCCCCTATGCCATGTCTACAGTAAGAACCTTCTTTTCATAAGAGATGTCGGTGCAAGATGTGAAGTGCCTCTGTCATCTAGCAGCATGTACTACTAGAGGACAGTTTCAAGGGAACTGGACAACCTTGCGATGGAGATCAAGACAGTCATTTCCATACCAGGATGATTATATCAAGACAAAGCAGATGGAAAAGGAGGCTGGATGAACAGACAAGATACTCATGTATCCTGCTGCAGGACAAGGCAAGGAGATTGTTGAAGAAATTAAGAGGATGAATTGTTCTGACATGACGGAAAAGACAGGAATGCCTGCATCCAGGGAACGTTCACAGCTGCTAATCTTTGGATGAGCGAATATAACCAAAGGATGGGAAGATGGAATGATGTCCTGTGCAGCTCATCTGCTGAGGAAGGAAGCAGTGGAAGAGGTACAGAAGGTGAATGATGAGTGTCTAAAGTCATGGGCCAAGTACTATAAACTGCTGACATGGTGGAAGATGAATCATGCCCAATGACAGTAGTCCCATGAGTTAATGCGATACTGTGCTTTCAGAGCAAGGAAAAAAATCACGTTGGACATTATAAAGGGTGCAAGAACATAATTGACGTTCCTTGAATGATGAGAGGGACGCTGTCTTAATGGATCAATATTTGGAATGTGGATCTAGAGCATATATGAAACTACCCAGGAATTGGGGTGGAGTATGTTCTTTGGTACATATGCATGTTCCAGCACTGGTGATTCCACAGAGTGACCTGAAGATTGAAGGATTTCCAAAAGTGGACGAGCACATGAGAAAGAAAAGGTCACTAGATCTCCGGCGGATGAAGAGAGGTAATTATTTCTCACAAAAATCACTAACAGCTTATGAAGACATTTCTGACAAGCACAAACTGGTGATGTTCACATCTATGTTCATGCCTGTAATTCAAACAGCAGTGAATGCCAAATGGATACAGATCATCAGGTGGGATCTGCTGCAAACAATTAATGCCACTATAAAAGGATTTAACATAAAAGACGAGCTGAGTGCCATAAGGTTGATGACCCTCCAGGATAGATATGTCCTAGACATGATTACAGCAATGGAAGGAGGTGTTTGCACCAAGATTGGGCCAACATGTTGTACATTCAAACCATCTCATGACGGCGAGAACAGGACTTTGACAGAGGCCATATTGATGTTGACAGATCTACACGTAAAAATGGTGGATGAGGGAGAGGCCATTGGAGATGACAGTTGGTTTTCACTCCTGTTTTCATGGATTCTTTATTGGATGGCAAGCTTATTCAAGTTCCTTGGAGCAATAATGGTGATAATAATAATTGGATTCTGTATGATAAGAATAATAATTGGACAATGCCAGGAATTGGTAAAGAAAGCAGTGGGAATGAAGATCATGATTGACACAAAGGATGAACCAGAAGACAATGTACTGATTGATAGTGGCACCAGAGACTACATAAAAGTAAGTATTGTGGCACCTGAAGAAACAAAATTCTAGTATCCAAAGGATCATAAGAATTATGTGGAATGATGGGTCTTCTGTATCCCAAATGGAGAGTGCAGTTACATGACCTGGAGTGTGGATGAACACATTAGAAAAGCAGGCACCCTGAGGGGGGTGATAAAGATATGGACACCCAAGAAACCCTTCTTCAAGAGACGATACAAAGAAGCAGGAAAACTTGAGGAGGTGGTAGAGGACTTGACCAGAGGGCGGAATGTAGAGGAGCAAATGTATTCATCCGCAGGAGACCCTGCCCCCTACACCCTTTGTATTGGTGACATGAGACCGTGCCTTGTCTAACATCAACTATCGTGCAAATATTGCAGCAAGTATTTGGAAGAAGATATCCATTCAGTCAACCCCATCAAATGTACCCTGCATGTTAATGACAACCTACAGGAGGAAATCCCTGAAGAAATATAAGAAAGAACTTAGTAAATGAAATGATGATGCCATAAGAAAGTGTGCACAACGTCCCGAGATACTGAATAAAAATAAAGGGCCTCATTACGAGTTTGGGGTAGCCATGCCCCTAATAAGGGTATGGCTACCCCAAACTCGGGTCCAGGTTCCCTGAATGAGGAAATACTGGGCCATTCCGACCTAGGAGGGCCCGATATTTCCCCATTCAAGGAACCCAGACCTGATACATCCCGATTCCTATTTGAACCCCCATAGGGCTCAATGGGAATGGGGAGCATGCTAACAACAGGCCCGTTAATGACGGGCCTGTTGTTAGCATGCTGGGCCACTCGCGGGACCCGCTAAGGACATCTGGTAAAACCACGCTTCCTGAGCGGGTCCCGCGAGCGGACTTCGTAATGAGGCGGTATGGGGTTAACGGCACCGGCAGCTCTACCAGCGCTGTTAACCATACCGCCAGGGTCGTAATGAGGCCCAATGTATGGATCATAGAGGACAAATGACGAAGTAAAGAATCAAGTGAACCATCAAAGTGGAAAAGAAGATTACATGTTAACAAAGTGCTGTAGAAAACAGAAGTTCAATAAATGTACAGACGATGAAACGCAAGGTAGATCAAGTCATTGTATGGGCTAGCTATGAATAGTGAACAGAATGCAGCTGAAGACATCATTGTATAGAAACTGGACATTGGTATCATGAAACAAACAAGCCAGAAACCATGAAAGGGGAATGAAACTCTGTGTCACAGCAGAATAACAGGATAGTGGAGCTGCGTGGCGAGGCTGTCTGGCCTGCAGTCAAGATCCTAGAAATTGAGAAGAAGAACAAGTGTGCAGAGGATGAATCCTCTCACGTTAAGGTGCAAGAAAGAACACAAACAATGCCAAGCTTTAATTCATCTAAAAACATTTAAAAGCTGCAGAATGGACCAAATTGTTGTCTCTTGTCACATGAGCTAAGGATGGAAATAGAGTTTGAACTTGGATTTCCAGACACGATATTGAGTTCCCTCACTCCTGTACATTCCCAAGAACGAGAATACTCTGCAAGGCCAGGCACAAAGACAATTTCATGGCAGAAGGCATGAGTGATGAGAGATGTTGGGATAATTGGGTGATGAGGTAGCTTCATGTCCTATATCCCTGCACCTGGGTCTGTGATTAAGTGCTGCTAAATGAACTGAATGTTCCAGACATGGCACAAGTGTGCCAACCAATTGTATTTGTCCATATAACGAAGGACCTTATAGTTCAGAAGACCAATGAAACACAGTGTAACAATGTTTTCTTAAATAACATGTTTGAACAGGCAGGCATAATTTGTCCACCTGATAAAGGACAGCCAATAACAATCCTAGCTCCTATATGATTGTATATCTAGATGTTTTTCTTAACTGATAGGTTTTTCAATATTGCCACGTAGTATGATGTCACTCTGACGCATAATGGAGTATATGAAGTGTTTTTTTTGTGGAAATCATTCACAGACTGAGCGCAAGTCTGATGATGTTCGTTGTAACCTCCCTGTTTTCGATAATTGTTAATAAAACATTAACTTGCCATCTTTTTGAGTTTGTCCGGTTATTTGGACTAAGAATTATTCTGGTGTAATCCCATCCATTACAAAGGCAGGTTCCAAGGACCTTAAGCTCAAAAACATGTAATGGGCCTTCATAATAAGCTTTGTAAAATGCAGGATCTGTTCCTCAGCTGACGATTTAAAATGTTAGAGAAGTATTTAACGAGCTAGCAGATTATAACAGCTCACCTAATAATAGTTAATTTGCATGTTTTTGAGGCCAGCACTAATTCGTACCTATTAATATAAAATGTAGTGAACCACTCTGTGTTTGTTTGAAGCGGTTGGATTTTACTCATGCGTAAAGCGGTTACTCATAGTGCTTTTTGTGAACCAGCTAATAAGTGATTTAAATCATCACAATACTCATCCCAAGAGGACTGTCCCATTCTGCAGGGTGGGAAAATCTAGGCGATTTAGTTGTGCCTCCTACAGATCTGCAATTGCTTTTGGAGTTACTTCACAGGTTGTATGGTTCCAAAGGCATCGCCATTACTATCACCTCTCCGATGAAGCAGGTCGTAACCTAACTCTATTGGCTGGTGTAGGTTGTGGTTTCAAGTGGAGCAACACTCTTGGAGTTGCTTCTTTTGCTGTTGTTTCTTTTTCCTTGCAAAGCAGCACTTCAATCAAAATTGTTGTGCTCTTCAGGTAGTTGACGGATGAACACAACTTGTATTCCCAATGCTTATGCACATATTTTTCTTGCATCACATGCATTTCCTTGAGCACTTTGCTCAACGAGCACATGGAACGTTTTGCCAATCAGTAAAAATAACATTGCCATCAGGCAAACTACAGCTGGCAAAATATGAGCCTTTTCCACTTGTAAATTAGGCCATTGCTCCCCAGCGCCCTTTATAATGACCTCCTTTGTTGGTAGATCCTTAATTAGATTGCCTTTGTTGGACTCAGGGTGTCCCACTGCTGGTGTTCAGTAGCACCCAAGAGTTCACTCACTTTGTTGACTTTTGGGGCAGTCTGTCTTTAAATGTGAACCCCTAACAAGCCCATGTGCTATTGTAGAGGAGCAGAAAGCTGCTTTCTCACTAGTTCCCGCCCCCTCACCAACGGCATACTGGAGTGGTCGGAGAAAAGCATTAAATGGGACCCCCTGTGTTGTTCCCATACCACATTGAGTGTATGAGAGACGTTATGCACTCAGACAACCATACAGAATGTACCCTTATGTTCAGCCAGTAGAAGGATGCCACATGGAAGGATGCCAGCATGCACCTATGGGCATCATGGAGCATTAAGTGAAATCCAACAAGTGCAGGGTGATGTCATTAGGAAGATATATGAACCTATGTTGAAACAATATAAAAATACTTAAGAGTAATGATCTAACTGAAGCACGAAGAGAAACATGTACCTAAAAGCTAAAGTAATCATGACTACAAAGAAGATGAACTTATTGGTAAAAAATAACTGTAAATATGCACTAACGCAAGGTAGAAAGGAGACATATAGAAGCTTGCTACAAAGGTATATATAACGTGGCTATGACGACCATGATTGGAAAATGGACGCCGATTTGTGTCTGATACAACTAAACTACCTCAGAAACAGACTAAGGCTGTATGATCAGGAGACTCAGAAGAATAGTTATGTGTGCAGAACCGACGAATAGTCAAGGTTGGCCCAAAATAAAGGATGCTATTTTAAGGAATAAGCACAGAGCACAAAGGGAGTTACATGGATACGCTCTGAATATGGGACATTCCTCATAGATTGATGAATAAGAAAACATCTGCAAGAGCCAACTGTTTTTCAATTAAAAGTGTACAAAGTTCATATGAGATAGGGTGAGCAAGTCTCTAGAGGCCAAGAGGAACAAGTGCATACAGCATAATTAAATGAAATAGCAGAAAATAGAAGGTCGAAATGGACAAATTCGTGGTCTGCAAACACGTGATTTTGGCAAAGGTAACAAGGGCTTTTCATTAAGCCTTAGACAAAGATAGTGGTGTGCTTACACTCCCTTGAATGTTCTTTGGCTTATGGCCTACTGATGAGAGGATCAAACACCTATGTTTCATTTCGCATACGTGCCGCTAAAAGAGTCAAAAGTCCAAGGTTGGGATAGTATGCCAACCAATCAGTGGGTTAGAGGTACAACCTAACATACAATGTTGCATAGACCAATCCACTGAGATTTTGTCCTTTATAATCAGTGCTGTACATATTTAGAGGTAGTTCAAGGCGTGCCCTACAGATAAGGAGTAGCCAATGATGCACTAATCCTTATCTATTCTGTAAGTAGATGTGATCCCTTAACCATATCTTCCCCTTGCTAGGTTTTGTATTTTGCCAAGTAGAATGATGTCATAAATGAAGGATATTGGGGTATAAAGACCTCTGTGCAATCAAGCTGCTTTGTGAGTGTACACGCATCATCATTCCGATTTTTGTCAGGTCTCCCTATTTTGAATAAAGTAGTGTTTTGCCATGTTCTTTGAGTCTGTCCGGTTATTTGGTCAGTGATCTTTATTTGTAATTCAATCTAGCACAAGATTCGCTTCAAGGGGCTAGATCACACTATTAAGCCTCTTTTGAACAATTATGGCACATGATGGTAACACGATGAAAGTGGAACTTTTTGTGTGACGTATGTAAAACTGTTTTAATTTTTCCTTTAGTTTTCTAAATTTCTTAGATTTTCATCCTTTTTGTGCAGTGCTGTTTTTAGAAACTTGAAAAAGTGTTCTGGATCACTCTAGCACCACATGGTTGACTTTTTTAAAAACCTGTGAATGAGAGCCATGACAACCGCTCACATGGAGCATGAAATACAGATTATTCAAAGGTCCACCTCTTGTCACATACTTCACATGTGTGTGTTGCTTGAGATTCCATTGACTATATAAAAAACAGTCCAGGCTCTAAGAATTTTAGGTACAGTACGCGAAGTCCCTGGTCATTATTGTTTGCATTCATCGAGGGGCTTGTTCTACAGATGTTTCTAAGTCCCATACCAAAGAAAACGTTGCCTGTTTATTAGCCTGACCTCATTACTGCAATAAAAACACTATCATCAACCGGGCACACATCAATCTCATTGCACAACATTATAAAGTTTCCATGGATGTTTTGCAGATAGCTTTTCGGGGGGCACACCACGAACAAAATGCATGCCCTCGTACCTCACCAGCCGCAACTCGGTCCATAGTGCTAGCAGGGGTACAGAAATGTTCAGCCGACCGGCACATCACCACAGAAGCCTCAAAACCTTTTTTTAATTCTATCCTAGATCTTCAACAAATGACAGGACAATGTTCCATTAGATTGTAAATGTTGCCAACAATGTTTTCATCATATAGGCCCTTTGATAAAATGCAATCATTTTAAAGGGAACATCAGTACAACCTCTGACACTCTAATTCGGCCACATTTACCTTCATGGCATTCTATGCATCACCTCTTCTTTCAGGTGTAGTAGTTATGACACCTCCTCCTGTGCCGGCTCCTCCTCCTCCTCCAGCTGATGCTCCTCCGCCTCCTCCTTGGGCTGCGGTGCTCGTCGTAGTAGTTGGAGGCGATGTTATGGTTGAAGGATTCATGAAAGGAGCAAAAGGAAAGATGGGAAACGTTGGCAGCCACGGGTATTGAAAAACAGGCACTGGGTACGGGAATGGTCTAAATCTGACTGGAAGCCTAAACAGAGGCCTTTGTAGGTGCAGCACACGTTCATATGACTGTAGAATGAAACAATAATGAGGGCTATGGATTAACAAAAGTCTTCTTTGAAGCTAAATGTAACAGTAACTTTTATGTTTGTCACTACACAAGCACACCAGCCAATGGGAGGTAGGCATTTTGAATCACTACAAGGATCAATCCATTCAACAACTGTGATGCTGATAACTCCTGTTGATCAGATAAGATGCCCCCTCCTAAGACTTGGACTACATGACAAGGTGTTGTGAGAATCAAAGGAACAGATGCAGGAACAGAACTGATGAGCCCATTTCTAATAATGTGCAACAGTGATAGGCAATTTAGCTCAGTTAATGGGCAATTCTGCACTGACTTACCAGTATAAAAGGGCAGGGAACCGAGTGCCCAGTACAGAAACGACTACACTTCACTGACAGCCGAGTGCCAGAACCACCCTTTGCACTTGTTGGTGTCTGTTCATATATTGGTGGTAAATTCCCCATCGCCAGTGCAAAACTGCACTTAAGCAGTGCAATTTATGTGATCCGACCCCCGGGACATTTTCAGGAGAGTAGCAATGATAAGACAGGAAATAAAGGACCAAACCCAGAAACTCACACAGAAATAAGGACTATCATTAAATGTGCCATAGGAACTTAAGCTGCTTAAGAATAGAAGCTAGTGCCTAAATTGGTGATTTTGAGATCAGCTATTTTTGTTCACATTTTTCAATATATCCACTAGCAAATATGTAAAATGTACCAAAATTAAAAACAAAATGTACACAGTTCCACTAAATAAAAAAGTAAAATAACACAGAAAAATACAAAGTCAATCTATGAAAAAAGGAAAAACTGTAATGGACTTATAAATGCAGTTATGCAATTTTTCCAGATCCAGTTTATTTTGCTTGATTAAAGTTTACACTCACTCATTGGATGTTAGGGGACAACAAACTACCAACATGCACAGCCAAAGTGAACATTACACTCCACTAATAAAAAAAATATATATTAACCATTATCTGTGACACTGTGTCAAGGCCCAACCAATGAAAAATATAGAGAAATAGTTTCCAAAATAAAAATGCGAGACACAGCTTAACAGTTGCCATGTTGCTGAATTATACCACCACATTACCCTTTAAAACATATCAATGTCAGACAAGTGTGGGTATACATACTACAAGCAGTCTTAGCATTACATTTTAAGTGGACACCGATCATATATATTTTTTAAGCATTATAAATGATGAAAACACGTTATCCCAAACTTTGCCCTGAAATCAAGAACGTGATTGCTCAATTTCAGAATAAACGTCAAATCTGTTTGTAATGATTAAGGTAGAAGGCATAATGAAAAATGTGTATGAACTAAAAAAACACGGTGTGTACTATACCATGTGCTACTCCTAGAATCTGGTTGCCCAGCCCGGGTGCCACCCCTGGACGCGCCCATGTTTGGTATATGTCCAGGTGCCACCCCATTATCCTAGACTATAATCATTATGTGGGTGTGCGCTCGTACTTCATGACTCCCCTGCATAAGTCAGTGCCCCACTTGGGCCACCCCAGTCAAAGGAGCTGGACACGCCACTGACACCAACGTATGATCTCAAAAACATAGACCCTGCCATTGCCCGTTTTATGTGGGCACTAAAAGCAGTGTATACACCATTATCTATTTTAACAATTGAGTCTTCCCAAAAGTGGCTTTGATTACCAGATTTCAACATGTGCTCAGGGACATCATTTCACCAAAATGGGTAGCGGAAGTGACACCACACGACCCTTGACCTCTGATGACATTACAGGAAGTGATATAATTTGACCACACCCCAAAGTGACATCAAGGGAAGCAATGGACCACAACCTTTCAACCCTTGACAAAACAGTAAGTGGCATCACATAGCATTGTTCCTAAGTACTCTATGACAAAAATTGTTACAATAGCACTGTGATGTGGTATACATTTCATGCAAGAATGGATGATCATATGTATCATTAATATCAGCATGTATAGGACCATATTACCAAATGGCTGTGAATGCAAGCAGACGTCCAAGGTCAAATGATAAGTTATTACATAGCACTTACGCTTAAGTGCTTTATATGGAACAAATATGCATACAATGTCACCCTAACTGTGTTAGTACTCATTTACCAACCTTAGAAGGATGAAAGGCTGAGTTGGCCTTGCCGGAATTCAAACCTACGACCTACAGATCACACCCACATCACAGCAGTGATAGCTCAACCCACTGGGCTATCTTACCAGCTTTAGTAAAATGAGGAATTATGTCTGAATATAAATTACACTCTGTAGTTGATACCATTAAACTGGTAACTGAGATTTAACAGCAGGCCAGTTCATCTACTGGTCTGGTGCAAACGTTGGACACATGTCAATCCTACATGGATCTACTTTTCAGGCTTCAGAGGTTGGCAAAATACATACCATTGGGAGGGTTCATAACTGTGTATTAAAAAATGTAGATTAACGCAGGGAAAGCGGTGCACTCACACAGCATCCTGTACACTGGGCACTCGTTACCTCATATATGCAAATAAACATCCTGAACAGCATGCCATGGAGATAGGAAAGATAGACACATACAACATATTTGTGGCACAATGAAATCAAGGGCCACTTCATGTGCTATGGTCAAAAATGTCTATACTATACAATATTTTAGGCACAAGGAGTTTGTCAAGTGGCAAAGGACACAGAGATAGAATGGGCCTCATTACGAGGTGGGCAGTAAGGGATTACCGGCACCAGTAAGGGCACCGGTGCCGGTAATCCCTTACCGCCCGACTACGAGGTCCCTTAGCGGGCCCCTCCCTAATGCCTGGTTTTACCAGGCGTTATGGAAGGGACCCGTTAAGGAACTTGAGAGCTAATAACGGTACCGCAATTTGCGGTACCGTTATTAGCACCTTCCTCCTTCCCATTTCAGCCCTACGGGGGCTGAAATGGGAATGGGGAATGGCTTTTTCAATGGGGACTTACCGGTACCGCAAAGGTCAGAATAGACCGGTAAGTCCCCATTGAACAGGACCGGAACGGTACCGGTATTGTAGGTAGTCATGGTGCTAACAAATGGCTTTGAATGTGGCTAATAGCGCAATGACTACCTCCAACTTCGTAATGAGGCCCAATGTCTTTTGTTGATCGTAACAGAGACAACAGCAGAATAAAACATTCTATAACTGCAAAAAGCAAAATACATAGTCCGAAATCGGTGCTTATTCTACTCTAAATGCTTTTTGGAGGTTTTTGTCTGCATTGTGAATTTGAGGTGTTTGAGGTGTTTTAGAACAAACTATAGCAATGAATCACCCCCTGAAGTGTGCCTGAAATAAAGTATTGTATAGAATTCCAGAAAGACAAATGATTTGTTATTCCTATTCTTTCTTATTTATTTAGGGTCACTCAAAGTGTTCCACTTCTGGAACCCCCTGTTTTTCTTTTAAGAGGCCTGACCAAGAAAGTCAACCACGCAGAAACCACGAGCCACATGGCGCTGGCCACAGACCAGGAGTTTATTTTTTTTAGGGGTAGCACGGATACCTCAGGGGTCGCAGGTGCGACCTCTGGTGACCAACAAATGACGTCCCTGCATGTGTTGGATTTTACCACAGTTCACATACTTGATACATATGTAAATAGAACAGCTGATCAAGCTTTAAAAAGATGGGACAATCATAGAAGTACAAGAGATACCAATCTACTGTCAGCTTGTCCAAAGCAGTTATAATCACATACAGAAGTCCAAAAGCAAATTAGACAGTGACTTTCGGATGCTTTGATTCCTTAGTCTAAAAAAAGGCAATTTAATATCCTGTTGTCAGGATAGAGACACTACGACACTCCGTCCCTTGTTTGCTGAAGAAAAGAAAAACGCTTTCCTGATGTAACCTCTGGCCAGGCCAGGGCAAAAGCTTCTTCTTGGCTACACTGAAGCCAATCGTCATGCTCAATGAGCAACGCACCCCCCCCGCCCCTACACCGAGAGAGACATGATGTCAATTTGAAGTGGCGTTCAACAGGGAAAAAACAAACAAATGGCTTTGAATTTGGCATGAGGAGATACCCATTCCATCACGAGCCACCTATACACAAAACGCTGGGTACTGATGGGAGTAGGGTACATGAACAATTGAGTGTAACAAAGTGACTTTTGAGGGAATCCTAAGGGAGATCTGTGGGTCCTTGGCACGAACCTATTCTCTAGTGACGATGCACCAAAGTCCATCCACCCTTCCCTCTTCTCCCTTGATTCGTCAAGCACAGCTCCCATGTCAGGAAAGCCCTTCTCTCTTGGAGTACCAAGAAATGTGCCATGCAGAAAGAAAGAAACACCCCTTAGTACCCGTATACTGATGGGGAAGTGTTAGAAGTTTGCAAGATTTGTCCTTTTGGAGTAGGGGTGTGTTTGCAGAAGGTACTAAGCAGCAAGAGACTGTACTCCTCATCTAGAGTGATTTCCAAGCATGCAGATGCAGCCTAGAGGAGTCTTGCAAGGTGTACCCAAAGGTTCAGTGGAATGCACTGGGATTAAAGAAAACAAGGCGCTCCACCCTAATGAGTGATTGAGAGATGGAAGTGAGTTCAGTGCTTGGAGGCAAGCAAATAGTTGCTGATCAGAGAGTGAGTGGTGCCTGGGAATGCCAGCCTGCCATGTTGGGGTTGTCTGATCCCAAGATGGAGATGGTCTTGTTGAGCCATCTGCTCCAAAGGGTGAAATAAACCAATTGATTACAGAGCCCGGCCCCTTAGGCAAGCCAAAACACATGGACCTAGCAATGGAAAGAGGGGAAACACGTGAACTACAGGTGTGGAAGTAAACATTAACCATCCAAGAAACATACAATTAACATGGAATGGGCCCAGACAATCCCTGATATAATTAAAACGTTTGAATCCAGCAAAGCAGTATAATATAAGGTAGGCGGTAAATGACTTCGAAGGAGTCAGGACAGAGGTCCAGGCATTTTGTGTATTCACAGAGGGAGAAAAAAAGCATTGCAGGTGGCCACTATATTTAGCCCAGTCCATGCAGCACATCGGACAGATGGGGAGCTTGGTGTAAGAAATATGCTGATGGTATTAACCCAGACACTGGCAGAAGCTAGATGTGGCCAAGAAGCAGTTGATAGGATAGGATATTGGGTGCCACATACCCAGACTCAAGGGAGAACCCTCACCTTATGACAAACAAACCCAGAGGATGAGCTAGGTTTACATAAGAAGAGAAATCAGAGCCACTGATAAGGTTGCAACTACAGGAGAAACCTGAGATCCTCAATTGATCTGCTTTCCAGGAGGGTGGCACTGGCTGGTGGGTGAGAATAACTTGAGCCTAAAAAGCACCTTATTGCGGTAGGAGAAAATGCACTTATTTATTAATAAAAATCACATGTAAAGCGATGCATGCATTTTATTTTGCACAAAAATGCTTGCAGAATTTAACATTGAAAACAGAGCGCAGCACCTGGGTCCATTACCATGGGGTGAGGGAATGTGACTTGAAGACCAGATTTTGCAGGGGAAGGTGGAAACATAAACCAGGGATGAGGACAGGACAGAATGACCTGGGAAAGGGTTGGTGGAGAAAGGGCTGAATTAAGCATCGAAGGATGATGGAAAGGTGCTGTAGTGTTGTCTAGGAAGGGTAGCAAGAGAGGAAAACTGGGTGATGAAGTATGCAGTAGTGTAGAGTGCTAGGAAACAGGTTCTTCAGAAAGAGGGAGAGCTTTATGGATGGATGTAAGTAGTGGGAGAGTTGGAGTACATCATACAGGGTGAGGAAGAGCATTCCAGAGTAGGGGAGCAAGGTGAGAGAGAGAGAGAGAGAGAGAGAGAGAAAGAGAGAGAGAGAGAAAAAGAGAGAGAGAGAGAGAAAGAGAGAGAGAGCCGAAGCAAGAGGGAGCACATTTGTGGCAAGGAGGTGAGCTGAGAAAGGTCTTATCGAGCTAGGATTAGAGTAGGGAATGATATTAGTAGATAGGTAAGGTGGGGCAGGTCCAAGGATAGTTTTGAAGATGATGAGAAGAAGCTTATACTAAGCCCTTTGATTCATAGATAGCCAGCCAATCTTGTGATGGGCAGAGGAGATAGAGATGAAGCGAGAAAGGTTGAAAAGTGTGCGGACCACAAAGCTGACTTGTCCAGCGGTGAAAAGCATAGTTGGAAAGGCCATAGAGGAGACTGCCATAGTAGTCAGACCTGCAAAGGACTAAGGAAGAGATTAGCTGTTTAGCAGTATTGAAAGAAAGAAGCTGACAGAATATTATGATATTGAGGAGGTTGAGTCTGGCTGTATTGCAGATTTGGATATGTAAAGTGAGAAGTTGTGTGATGGGTCAACAATGACACTAAGGTTATGAGCAGAAGCAGAGTAAGGAAGGTAGTCAGGAGAGAGGAAAAGAAGAGGAGGAGAGGAAGATATGGCCTGTTTAGCTGGGAATTTGAGAATTTCAGTCTTAGTCAATTTGAGCATGATCGAGTGAGACGCTGAAGAGAGGAGGTCAAATTACTCCCCCTGCCCTGAAAGACACCCCAACCGGAAGAGGAACCTAAGACAACAAAGCTGCTGAGCGCACGTGCTTGCACCAAACCCCACTGCACCCAGAATGGACAAGTATCATGAGAAGTATCCTCTCACGTGTCGGCTGTTTAATGAACAATAAAACAGATTTTGAGCGTATTTCTGTAGTAAGCTTAATGGACTCCACAATTGGAATTTTGGGATCTGCGCACTGATCACACCTTCCTTTTTTAAGCCCAGATTGAAGAGGATCTTGGAGGTTGTGAGTATCAAGGAACTCAGTGAGTCAATTGAATACTACTCGCTCTAGGATTTTGGAATAGTGTGGTAGCTGAGAGACAGGACAAACGTTGGCAGGACAGTTAGGATATAGACCAGGTTTCTTAAGGAGGGCATGATAGTAGCTGACTTATAGGATGAGGGAAAATTGGCATCGTCAAGAGAGGAGCTGAAGAGGGAGGTAAGATGTGGAGCAACACTGGTGCTATGTGCTTCACAATGTGCATGGACAGTGGGTCAGTTTGGATTAGCCTTGAGGAGTAAGGCAATAATCTCATCAGGGTTTGTGGGGGCAAATTAAGCCATAATAGTGGGAGAGGAGGGTAGGAGTGGTGGAGATAAGTGAGCAGGAGTGGAAAGAATGACATTAGTGAGGGTATTGTGAATGGTAGACATTTTAGATACAAAGTAGAGAGGAAGATCATTTCCAGAACGATTAGAGGAGATGTAGGTGGGTTTAGGAGGTGAGAGAAGTTTGAAGCTTTTTCCACATTGGTATTTTCAGGGTACGGATGCGACGTGTAATCCAGGGTTGTGGGGGGAGGATTTAGCAGTGAGTGTAGTAAGAGGATAGTAAGAGGAAATGGGAACATACACAGAAGTATTAGATTTGGTTAAGGCTTCTCCAGTGGATGGAAAGATGAGTTCAGCCTAGGAGGAGAGTGAGTGGTGTGGGTCAGAGAGTTATTCAGAGTTTGAAGGTTGGAACAATGCTCTTGGTAATAGTTGTAGTAGATGGAGAGAGTAAGCAGGAGTGGAGAGTAAGGCAAAGAGGATAGAATGATCAGAGGGAAAAGGCACAGTGGAGCGATTAGAGGCAGAGAGTTGATAGGAATGTGAATATGGTCAAGGGAGTTTCCATTTGAATAAGTGGACATAGAGTGGACAAGTGAGGGGTTAAGTAGAAAAGAGTTAAAGCCAATTGATAGAGCAGCAGTGGGAGAAGGGAGGTTGAAGTTACCAACTAAAATGAAGTGGTAATCAGGAGGGAGAGAGTCAATTAGTTGGGCGATACGGTCAAAGAATTGACCTACTGGACCAGGTGGCTGTTAGAGAGAAACAATATGTATGCCATAGGGAGTAGTACTTGTGCGGTTAGTATATTCGAATGAGGGATAATATGCAGTTGTTAGGGGAGTAGGAGAGATGAAAACAGTCCTGCGTCACCACCCCTGCCAGTGTGGTAGGGCGAGTGAGTGAAGGTGTAGGCAGGGTCATGAAGGGCACCAAGGGTTGCAGAGTCACAGGGAGAGATTCAGTTTTCAGTAAAGATAATGATGTCAAGAGAATGAGAAAGGAAGAAGTCAGAAGTAAAGGAGGTTTTATTGCAGACAGAATGTGTATTCCATAGAGCAATAGAAAGGGAGTGTGATGTAGAAGCACAGCAACATTGAGTCTGAGAAATAGAGAGGTGTTGGTAGTAGATGTATATTGGAGTAGATTTTGTGAATAGAAAGAGTAGTGGGGCGAGAAGAAAGATGGCATCGAGGAGAACAGATGATAGGGATGCTGAGAGAGTTGAGATGGTTGTTAGCAGAGGAGAGTCCAGAGAGAAGTAGACAGGAACAGAACAGATAGAATGAGAAATGCATGGTGAGGGTGCAGCTGGGAACAATCAATTGAGGGCACTTACAGACAAGTAGTAGGACACACAAATGCAAAGGCTGATAGGCTAAGAGGCAAAGATGCTGGTCAAATGCAGGTCTTCACCCTTTACTGTTCGACCCTTAACTGGGATGCAACTAGAGAGTTCAGAAGGGATTACTCACACTCTTGTTACCTGATCGCCTAGTCCACAAGTGGTTAGTCTCTCTGATATTGTCCCTGGTGTTGCTTGATGAGGCAATTCCTTCCTTATTGATGTTCCCAGAGGAGCCTCTTGTGGCCTCCAGCTGGAGAGAAGGATGATCCAAGATAGTCACACAAATAGATGTTACTGTTCCAAGATGGCCACAGGAATTGATGTCACTGATCCTGATCCGGCTAGTAAACTGTCAAAAGGGATGTCACTGATCCTGATAGTAAACTGTCAAAAGTATGCCATAAGGAAGGATGGTGAGTTAAATGTACTAACTCCCTTCCTCTGGCCCAATCCCATATGGTTTCGGTTGAATGATTGTTCGCCTTAAACCATAGGAGTGTATTCTTTTTAATTACAATATGTGGGAGGTTGTTAGGCCCTGATGATTTGGAAGTCTTGCGCTTGATAATAATTTGAGATATATATCATCCTCATCAAAGGCTATATCACCTAGTTCATTTCCACCTTTTCTAATGTAGGCTTTATCTGTTTTTTCCGGTTCTGTCCAAAAATATGTTTTAATGTGTTCCATCTATCAGAAGTTTTTCTGTGGCCCAGGTTTCCTGTAGGGCAAACATATCTGCAATGTTGATCAAGCTCTTATCCTCTGGGTTTGACATAAAAGAAGGGTGATAGCTTGTGCTCCATGACATTACAATGATTTCACTACAAGGGTTGACTACAAGGGTAACTTCAATGCATGTTAGGCCAGTTTGTTTACTTCTGGCCAGAGCCTGTGTGTTCAACCTTACTTTTTTGTCAACACCAGCTTGTCCACTGCACTGCTTCCTTGTGCAGCACTGCATCTTCTTTCGTCTTCTTCTATGTTTAGCTATACCTTTGTTAGCAGTCGAATAAGTTGAGGCCTCTAAATTCTCCTGTGTTTCCTCATTTGAACATTTATTTCTATTAGGGGATCTTGAAAGAAGTATTAACAGTGTACCAAAATCAGAGAGCAAAGAAAGGTTGCATGCTGCGTCCCTTTCCTGTATGCTAAAAATGTGGGTATCTCCTGATTGTTTGTTAAGATTATGTCCACAACCCTTGCTTATATGAATTTCATGTCCCGCTGCACCCGCATTAATTAGCGTGGACCACATGCCAAAGGTAGCGTATAGCGTAGCTGTTACTGCAGCCCAGTTAGGGACACTGGTATCAAGTCAGACTCATAAATATAGCTGCTTTCCTTTAAAATTTCTATTGAATCACTAGACTATGAGTCATCAGAGGATGGCGACTGCAATCTTTCCGAATCAGGTTCTGTAAAAAGGTTTGTGTTTGTAGTTCCAATAGTGGCCAAAGAGACCTGATTTGGTAGGTTACTTGTGTCTCCATGTGAATTCAAACATAGATTCAGCAACTAATTATTGTTGTCTATATTAATAGATGTCGTAGGAGATCCTGGCACTACTAATGGTACACCTGATGTCACTGCCACAGGGCTCAAGCTGACAATTTGACTTTTAATGGCAGCAGTGGAAAAAACCTGTGATTTTAGCACGACTTGGTCCATTACAGAGTCGTTGGCATTCACCTTAGCTATTGCATTTGCATTCGACATAAGGCAAGTTGCTTTGTTAGCTGAGGCTTTGCTCACTCGTGGAATTTCAGCTATATTGTCATTTATTG
The DNA here is from genome assembly GCF_040938575.1 of Ambystoma mexicanum. Taxonomy (NCBI): domain Eukaryota; kingdom Metazoa; phylum Chordata; class Amphibia; order Caudata; family Ambystomatidae; genus Ambystoma; species Ambystoma mexicanum. The sequence goes on from NC_090937.1 coordinate 158,377,925, forward strand.
TGACGTTTGTGCTCAACATGGTACAGGGAGTTTTAACCCCTGAGGCTTTCCTTACTTTCATTGGCCTGCAGACAGAGATTTCCCGGATCTTAAAACTGCTGTAGAGCGTCCTGTTCGATTGTGCAATGCTGGCAAATGGGGCGCGGGGGTGAGGGGGGGGTTTACTAACGTTTTTCTTCCAGCACCTTAATAGGCTCATGTTGACTCTGCTTCCGACTTATACGCACTATTCCAGCTTTTGTATATTTGAACAGGCTCGGCCAGTAGATTGGAGAAAGGGCAGGAAAACCAATCAAGTCCGCCAAAACACACAGCAGACAAGCCAAATGCAGAGACTGCAGGACTCAACCCGACTCTGATCCCGACACATGTAGAATAAGTATATATATTGGATATTATTGAGATTACTTCATTTTTATGCAACATATTTTTCAGTTCTTTTGTGGTTTCTTAGAGGGCCGCAGCCCAGGAAACTCCTCACATAATGAACTTGGTTGAATGATTTCACCAGGATACTATAATTGGTGAAATGGAAAAGCTGGGATTTGAGTCCAGATTTCCTTGTGTCCAATTTTGCAATCTGACAGCAAGCTACATCTCCTCCCATACCACCTGATGTCATCTTTACTTTTAATTTAGAGAGGTGGCAAAACTGTAGAATATAATGGTAGAGCAGAGTCATTGCTGAACCAACCAGTGGTCTGACTTCGCTTTCACAACCAAATAAGAGCTGGCACAGCAAAATACCCATACCTGGCTTTGTGCCTCCGCAGCCCACAAACACAAAACCCATACCTGGTACTCTGTCTACCCAACGCAGGATGTGAATGGAGGATAGCACAGGTGCAACACGCTGGTCTTGGAAGCAAGACCACACAGAGCAACAGAGATTTGAATCCTGGATCCAACTTAGAAACTGAAATCAGGTATGGCACAAGGCGTGTTATAAAACACAAATAAATAAATAAACCCGCATAACATTAGACCCTCACTTGGCATCCTGTCTGCCCACCATTACACTTAAATATAAAAAATTAATATTATAATTTGTGGATTAAAACTGTATATTATAAGCCCATATACAGCCCATTTCCAAGCAACGAGTTGGGGCAGATCTCTCTCTTCGGCTGGCGCCTCTCTTTGGAACAGCCTCTCTGCCTCTTTGAATGTCGAGTAGACCCATCTCTGGTTCCTGGAAGTAGCTCAAGATTCTCCTCTTTGCTTCTTCCTTCTCTCTGCCGCTACCTTGCTGATCTCTTGTGCGACACTGCACTGCTTACCTGGCTACCATCTAAATCACAGGCCCTGATCCTTGTCCTCCCAGTTGCACACCTACACTGCCTCCTGGCAACCCTGCACTTGGGGCTGTATCTGCAACCCTACAACCCCCCCTACTTGCACCTATCTATCACTTGTTTTTCTGCACTTAACCCTGCACTACCACCTGCTGGCCACACTTCCTGTTTTTTGATGTTTGATCCAATGTCTTGCACTTGCTCCTTCTCCCCTTCCCCTGGCTCTTCACTCTTCCCCCTCCCCTGCACTTGCACGATCTCAATGTCATTGGGCCTAGCAAGATTGTTGTCTTGTTCCCCCTTGTTCCCCTACCCTGCCTCGTCGTGCCTTAAAACACCACTATAAATAAAATATCATATCATGTGAGCAAGACTCTACAGATAGTCAAGGAAAATATGGCACAGTGACAAAAGTGATTTGTTCAGGATCACATAATATACAAAGTGTGGATTTGAGCCCTGTTATCCTGGTTCCACAGTTTACATTACTTAAAGCAGGAAGACTTCATCTTATCCTATTCCATCTTCAATATTAGAAACAAAAAAACACTTTCTGCAAAGTTGTTATTCAAGAGATAAACTAGTACACACTTCAATAAATCATTTGTCTCTGGTAGCAAAGTCACCGGAGAGTACACCGGAGAGTACACAGAATTGTAGAAACGTAGATAATTGTAATGAACTCTCACTATACTTATTTTCTTAGTCTGTACAATTGTTAGTGCTTTCAAGGCACCAAGTAAAAAATAAAGCAACCTCAAAAAATATCAGAGACATCTTATTTGAAACATATATTCATAAATGAAGTATACATCACATCGTCAGAAAAAAGAAAAGGGTCAAGCCATACACAAAATCAGTTGCAGTGGAATACAGGTCATACACAGATCTCAACAACAGTCAATCAACCTGCTGACATTTCCATGTGTGTTTCTCTATGTCTCATTTGCTCTTTCCTATCTCGCTCCTGTGTCCTTCCCTTGCACCACATTCTCAATGTCCACAGTTCTTTAAAATTGACTTTCAGACCTCTATCCCCCTTGTGCTTCATCCGTTAACCCTTAACTCAATCCCCTTCCCTTTCCGAAATTGCCTGCACCTCTTTCCCTTACCGAAATTGCCTAGTCACCTATACCTTGCCAATTACCCCCTTTAATTGCTCATCTAACCAGGTCCATTTCTTGCCCCTCACCATCTGTTGCCCTGGCTCACATGTAGACAGTAGTCGATGTTGATTTGCTAATCAGCCTCTGCCAGACATGACAAGGGGCCATGGTAAGGATACTGCTGGTAATTGTGGCTCTATGCTCTGTACTTGGACAATGCAGAGCAAAAGATGCTGAGGGGACATGGCTTTTATTGTACTACCAAATTGCACTTTCTTGCAAAGTTGGCTGCTTATTTCAGTTCCTGGAAGCAGAGGGAACAGCGAAGGGATTCTGCATGTGTGTGTGTGTGTGTGTGTTTCAGTTTCTCTGACTGAGGTTGATGTTCTTGAATGTATTTGTGACTGTGCAAAATATAGGTGGAATGATGAGTCTGTGTTTGTGTGACTTTGTATTTATGCATCTGAAAGTGTTGTTGATTTGCATGTGTGTCTTTTGCTGGTAGCATAAGTTAAGAAGGCTCTGGACAAGCCAATGAAAAACAATCACACATTTAGAGAGACTGAGTGTTGTGGTGTGACTAATCCCAAGATGCTGTCACTTCTCCAGAGGGGGGCACCCCATGAGGCCAGGGTGGTGAGGCCTCTATCCGATAGCCCCCCTGGGGATGGTACTCAGTGGGAGGATCTCTTGGGAGGAGACCCCCCTCCCCTGGGAACAAGGGAGAACATCTCAGGAGAACATGGTATGCACACCCTCCACCCATACCTTACACACTCCCTGAGTAATTAGACCCCTATTTAAACACACTCTCTCATGAACAGAGTAGGTATATGCCCTTCTGTAATATCTGTAAAGTTGAAGGTACTGGGATGAAGAAGATCCTTAGGAGCCCTAGGGGTTTGCCTGACCCTAGCACTTGGATGAGGTGTCCCCTAGGAAGAGTAAGGATTGACTTGTCAGCTCTCACTGCAGGTGTGGATGCTGCACTAGGGTGGAGATTCCAAAATAAAATGGAAACTGAAAAGATACTTGGTGTCTTCTCCTTCAGCCCGCAACAAAGTTCAGTTTGTGTGCAAAAAAGAAGAACCAGGCAGAGCTGCAGACCGAGGAAAGTAGGTCACATAAGAGACAACCACCCTGCCCGTCTTGAGGAATTGTGTGTTGGCGTGGCTAGCAGGAAGCTGGATGCAGAGAAGAGAACAGCGGAGCTGAACAGACAACAAGAAAGAATGCAGGTGCTACCATAGAGACGCCCAATCCCAGGAAGGACCAGGGAGCTACCCCACAACAGCAGCAGGTACAGGTGTCATTACTTTATTATTAATATTTTTAAAAATGTTTATTTTATTTACTTGGTGGGAAGACAATCCAATGTAGCTGAGCATAAAAACAAGAGAACCAGGGGTCCGGGACCCAAACCAGGAAGTGAAGTGTATTTATAGTGGTCTCACTGGGCAGGAGAGTGATCCAAGTGGGCTGAATCGAATGGCATGAGAAACTAGGGTCTGGGACCCAAAATCCACACACAGCACAATTCATCTTCCTTGCCACAGTACTTGGTAAAGGGAAGATACCAAGTGAATCTCAATCAAAGAAGAAATGTTAAGAACTGTGTGTTTGAAGCGAGAGGCCAGGGCAAGGGAGTTGTTCCCATTGATGATCTGGAACTGTGCTGGCAATTGAAATCTTGCCAGGAGAAGGGAGTCATTCTCCTGGTAACCAAAATCAGTGGAAGGGAGTTATTCCCCCTGGTTGTGTTGAACTGGCAAGATACTAGGAGAAGGGAGGCATTATCCTAATAAACAAGGTGGTACAAATTCAAGAGGCAAGATACCAGGAGAAGGGAGTCATTCTCCTCGAAGTCAAGACCAGAGGAAGGGAGTCAAACCCCTGGATGTGTGAAACATTGCCTTTCTGTACTGGAACTTTGCAAAGGGAGCTATTCCCTTTATCTGACAAGGAGAACTGTTTCAAACTTTTCCTTTTATTTATTTATTTATCTCTGCATTTATTGCAGCGCACCAAACCCCAGGTATCAGGGCACTAGTTACAGTAAGTGAATGTGTTTCACCCAGGGGAAGGGAGACCTGGCATTGTATAAACATGGGTAATAAGACACCTGGAGAATGGAGACCTTCTCCAGGAACCCAATAGTGAAGAAACTATGGGCAATAAGGAATAATGCTGTTTGAGACTGATCTTTACCTTGTAACCCTAACTGAGAACTTAACTGTGGTTTAGCATTAGAAATTGGAACTGTGTGTTGTGCCTGAAAAGGTAATTTAGACCTGTGGAAGGGAGTCATTCCCCTGGGAAAAGATTATGCGCCACAGTTGAAACTATGGGCCGCTGTCCAGAAGAAGGGAGTCATTCTTCTGGAACAAGAAGATAGACTACCTTTTTACTTTACTATTTAGTGTAATGGTCTGAAGCAAGGTTTTGACAAAGGATTGTGGACTATTGAATTGCACAGACATTCTGACAACACCCTTCGTTTTTTAGTTGAGGCAGGGCAACCCATCTCAGAATTACAACAGGTTAAGTTTTCTCTTTATTTTTTGGTATAGTAAACATTTATGAGAACAATCATGCCACCTGTGTGCCAGTCTGCTCCTTCTGCACCCTTACAGTGGTAACAGTAACATCTGAAGTATTTGGCAAATGTTGCTGATTTACCATTCACCCAATTGAGAGTTTGATCAAATACCTCTGGTGGTATTCCATAGGAATACAAACAGCACTATTTTAGGAAGAATGTATGCAGGACATGCACCTATTTTTACCACCAATAGGTAGAAGTAAAAAATCCAAATTGGTCCCACATTTTTAAAACTTCTTTTTACTGTACAGAATGGAAGCATAGGTTCTTCCCTTAAATAGAGTGTGACATGTTTTTTTTTACAAAGGGCTATGTTCATCGTTGAAAAGGTGGGCATCTCTGATTGCCCCCTTTCACCATCTTACCCATGTAATGCATACAAAGGTCAGAATTGATCTTTTTGTGCATACACAATTTACATTAGTGGTATGCGACACTACTGTACATCATCCATTTCTCACTTCACTTTGAAGGTGAAAACGGCAGAAAGAAATGGCGGAAAGGAATGTTAAAAAAAGTTTAACGTTACCACCAGCAGCGATAAGATATGGACACATGATTGCTTTGCAAGTAGGAGTGGTGATAAGCTGCTGAGGATTGTAACAGATCAATGATGTATGGTGCAAAGTGGTGCCAGCATTACCATCCAGGGACACAGCATCTGTCATTATTAGGGAGAATTCTCCAGAATGGCTTATTTGCCTTACCTACTGAGTCCCTCAGCAGCTCGGCTGGATTTCTAGGATTTATTTTTTTCACTTGTTAAGAGTGTGAGCCTTTTTTTCCCCACTCTTACATGTGTTTTGCTGTGTGTGTTTTAACATTCTTGTGTTTATAGACTGTGGAGCCTCACCTACTCCATAGGCATCATCTGTTTACTATGTGTTGCACAGCACCTTCCGTGCAGTGACACAGGGTTGTCTTTTAGACTTCCCAACTCAGACTCCATTTTCTGGGACTGACTACTGTCTCCCAGAACATGTAAAGTTGCCATTGACTTTATTAGTCTCTTTTAAAACTAACAGACCCAGTACGAACTATCTTAAATAGAGTTCTGGAAAGGGTTAATACTTATCCCTTTTTGTCTGTTTTTCTTGGAGCATTGTTTCGCTCCCTTTTCATCAAGACTTGGCTGGTGGCAGTGGTAACTACCCTATTTTTTCTACCGCGGTTATCTTAAATAACCTTGGTATTGGTAGCCTCATACTTAAACCCGCTGGACCATATACGTTTTTATACAGTTCCGGCTGGGTTTATTTGCCATTTCTTTTTGAAAATGTCTTTGTTGTGTTTTACTCCGTGTGCCAAACCAGGTTTGGTGGTTCCTTTGTTCATTGTCTTTTTGCAGGCTTCTCCTCAGAAGCCCTCCTTAGGCACCTGAAAGTCTGGGTAGGCAGGATGTGAGGGTGGGGTTTTAGGACCCCTGCCATGGGTTCCCTTGTTAACCCAAGTCGCACTCCTGTTTGATTGGCTAGGTGACTGTCCCGCCAGGACAGCCACCCTGCTGCGTGATTGACAACAAGGCTGTGTGAATGGGGGAAAATTGCATAAAAAGCGGGTATCTGGTATTGGAAAGGCAGAGTTGCCACTGGAACTAAAGAACTTACGAGGAGCTGACAGAAGAGGACCCCTACAACGACAGAACTGCCCAATGAAGCCCTGCTGCAGGTCCAAATCTTCAGACTCCAATGACAGAGAAGATCCACCAAGAATCTTCTTCCCCTGAGCTGGTGGGACCAACCAGTTTGCCCAAACTGCAAGCCAGGTCTCCCTCCTTTGGTCGAATTTGCTGTACAGAGCTACAGTGAACCGGATAGCCGGGAAGGTCGGACCCTGCTTGGGTTTAAAGGAGCGCACCTTTCATTCGTTGCTTTGCTCTGCTGCTGGTTTCTTTCCTGGGCAGTGCAGGACCCTCCAGTCTTCCTACTTCATGTCAGTCCGACAGTCTATTCAGGAACCGTGAGCCTGGAGGACCTGCCAGGAATGTCCGCCTCAGCTACAGCTTCTTCTCCATTTAAAGGTACTGTGCAAATCCGGTTGTTCGTTTCGTCCAGCCGCGGTGAAGGTGTGTGAAACCTTTCGCCAATCCGAGCGCTTGTCCTTCTCTACTCTTTAAACTAACTTTTCTGCCGACCAGCTTCGTCCGGAACTCTTGGCAAAGACTTAACCGCGAAATACCCTGAACTGTGTGATCTTGAGCAAAAGACTTTTGTCCTATTGACTTTGGCCCTAAGCCTTTTTGATTTGATTCCATCACTGTAGTTCCTCTTTCTAGATTGCCCTGCTTACTTACCTGTTGGTGCTACTCAATTTGTATCTAACTTTGTCTTTCCCTCTCTTTTTAAATTGTTGGAGTGTCATTTTGCTCACGCTTCAATTTTGAGCTTAACTTGTCCAGAATCTATTGGGAGTGGTGTGTGTATTAAGAGTGTGATTTTTTGACTGCTTTACTTTAGTGAGAAGTTATACAACTGATGTGTAAATAAATTTATATTCTTTTACTCAGAAACCTTGAGTCAGTGTTTGTTTGAATCATAGTAATTGCTGTCCTTTTGTGTAACTATTGATACTGCTCACTTGCTCTTGAGATAAGTCTGGCTGCTCAGCCATCGCTACCACTTTACTGTGTAGTTCAGGCATGTACCAAAGGTGAATTTGTACTGTCACTTGTAGTCTTAATTGTGTGTGGTGTTCCCAAAGGTTTCTGCATATAATTCTGCCTAACAGTCATTTAAATGTGTTCATTGTCATTGGGCCGTTTGAACCTGTCCTCTGCAGCATAGACTCTTCTCCCTTACCCACTCACTGTGGAAGTCCAGGTGTGGTAGCCCACCCAGGCACATCTACATCAATGCTGAAATCGCCCCATCTACACAGAAGCCAAAAAGGCTTTGCAGCACTTTATTCCTTTGATGAAGGCAGGATTCTGAAAGATGTTGTCTTTTTAATTTATTTCTTTTACTTTTTACAGCTGTGGCCCAGGGGGCAACATCCCAGCCAGTCTGGGGCAATTGCACCTTGCCACCCTTCCCAGTCCACCCCAATCCACCAGAACACCCAAGAACTGAGAAGGGTACTGTAGAGAGGCCTAACCCCCAAGGGTCCACCTTTGGGACCCTAGTGGCTAATAAGTCACCCATTTTCAAGTTTTTCGACAAGACATGTCCTTTTGTTGACATTGTTTGCCATTTCCTGCCCTACTACATTGCCCGGAATACTGACATCATCTATATTCAGGATACTCTGTGTTATTTCCAAAGGAGAGGGTTTTTGTTAGTGTTTTTGTAGATGGGTAATATTGCATAGTGGTGTATTTAGCTAAAGTATATAGATGCTTATATAATCTTGATTGGACATTACCTCATTTTGAACTGTGGACCATTGTTGTTTGGATTGCTACTATTATCACATTCACATCCCTCTTAATAGTATTGCCTCCACTAGGTCCACTTTACCACAAAAGGTGAAGGATAAATCTCTCTTGACTGTACCTGTTTCACCTATATTATTGGGATATCTGATGGTGTGGGCTAAGTAGGACGTATAGCCACTATTCATCCTTGTGCTCCTGCAGAGATGTAGTATTTCCGTCACACTAAACTCCCCAACGTGCATGCTCTGTCACCCTGCACCCAGCTGTGGATGCACAGAAAGTGAATAAAAGGAACCCCCTGCCCATGAATCGTGCATTGAAATCCTATTGATCATGAAGCGTACCAAACCATTGCTATGTAAAGGAGACATATGCCCAGCCAACCTAATCAAAGACTGTGCGACAGCCCTGGCCCCATTTGTCACTACCTTCATCAATGCTTCCTTCGCCACTAGCACGATCCCGCTTACCCTTAAGGAAGCTTGGGTTCAGCTTCTTTTAAAGAAACCCACCCTTGACCCTGACTCCCCAAACAACTACTGTCCCATTACCACTGTGCCATTCCTGCTGAAAATTCTGGACAAGGCTGCATATCTACAGATTCTGTTTTACCTTGAAACTCACAACATCCTCGGTAAAAGGCAATCTGGCTTCCGCTCTTGTCATGGCACAGAGTCAGCACTACTTGACCTTAAGAACCAACTACTTGAAGCCATGGACAAAGGCAAGTCCTCACTCTTTCTACTCTTGGATCTCTTAGTGGCCATTGACTTGGTTGACCACAAGATCCTATGTAAACATTTCACTGACACTGCTCACTTCTCCCAAGAAGCCACCGCATGGATCACCTCCTTCCTGGATGGTCGAGTTATGAGAGTCTTTTCGGACCAGGCATTGACTTCTCCATCCCCCATTGGATGTGGAGTGCCACAAGGGTCCTGCACCTCCCCCACTCTCTATAAGCTATTCACTCTTCCCATATTCAGTGACCTAGAAGAGTTAAGCATAGTCTTTACTAACTATGCCGACAGGCTTGGATAGGTGCTAATGGCCTCTGTCTAAATGGGGAAAAACAGAAATCTTACTGGTGGTCCCCAAAGAATCAGTAAAAAAACTAGACGACAAATACAGCTCCTTCAGCATTGAGAACAGGGTTATTACAACCTCTGCTGCAGTGAAACCTTGGGTGTCTACTTGGACTCCACCTTATCAATGGATAGGCAAGTCAGCGCCATATCATCATCAGCAGAACTTAACTCTAAAATTATAAATGCTGTGAAACCACACCTGTCTCCAAAGAACTGCCTAAACATCGCTAGAGCCACAATTGGCACAAAGCTGGATTACTGTAACATCCTACTCCTTGGCACCTCTGCAAATAACATCAATAGACTGCAAATTGCACAAAACAATGCCCTTAGAGCCACACTCAGTATTCCCAGGAGAGATCATATCTCCCAGGTAAGAAAAGGTGCACACTGGCTACTGAACGCATAACATTCGAGACCCTCACAATCACACACAGATGCCTTTCGAAGATCGCCCCAGCCTATCTAGCGGAAAGAATACACCAGGTTCCTGCCCACAGACCAAAACATGACCAATACTCACACCGACTCTCAGTCCCAGCATTCAACAGAGCCAAAGCTGTCGGCACCACCTTTGAAGTACTAGCCCCTAAAGCTTGGAACGCGCTTGCTCTCAGCTTAAGAAAGGATGAATCCCTCACAATTTTCAGAAAGGTACTAAAAACAAAGTTATTTAACTAAACCGCTACCCTACTGCACTGTCTCCAACATTGTTCCTCTGAAACCTTGGAACATCCCCTCAACAATGTCAATGAATATCTAGAATCACCTCTGTAACAACTGTCATAACATGCATAAAGTTAATTGGGTCTGAATTCATAGTGAATTAAGTGTCTGTCTCCAACATTGTTCCTCTGTAATCTAGGAACACCCCTTCAACACTGTCACTGAATATCCATAACTGCCTCTGTAACAACTGTCATAACATGCACTAAGTAAATACTCTGTAACAGCTCCACGATGCCCCTGGCTGCTGGGCACTTTATAAATCAAAATAAATAAATAAATATATTGCACTCGATATTACTGTGTGAAGGTGTTTGTTGAAGAAGTGCTTCGGTAGTCCTGAAGTGTACATACATAATCTATTGCTATTCCTTTCCTGCAACCTTGGACTAAGGGAACAGAAACAACTGACTGAAGAGGGCGGCATCAAGGATGGTCTGAAATCCACCAAGCACCCAAAAAATACAACCTAGAGGAGACAGAGCCAGCTGGGATCATGAAAGGAAACCTGACCCATATGGCTCAAGACACCATACCTGCATTTCTGCCACAACAGAACCAGGCCTCCAGTAGCCCAAGATGCAAGCTGTGGTTAATAGGATATAAAAACTCCATGAAGGGCACCAAGGAACCAGACCCTGCATTAAAGAGGTATATATTACTACTGATGGTGGGGAGGAGGTGAAATGCACTGCATTTTCTTAACGCTCACCAACACAGGAGAAGATAATTATGATGTAGTGTCCACAGTGTTGAATGAATATTTTACCACACATCAATGTTGAATACAAGAGAATTATTATGAGGCAAGCCCTGTATGATTAAGCGAGTTAGTAGGTACATGTACCACCACAAATGCTGATGAAATAATACATAGGAGTAGGTCTATTAAATGAATGTGCCTCATTTTAAGAGATCCAGGAATGTTGCTGGTGAAAATTATCAAGATAGGCCGAGCACCTGGGACGTCATTTGGGGATCACGAGGGTTGGGGATAGAAGGTTATAACTCCAAGATGGACAGTCTGGTATACACTCTTATTGTGCTCTTTCAAAATACCTCTCTGAGAGTGGGAAAGGGGACAAATAGCACCAATGAGGATTCCTGTATACTTTGCATTAAATCACAGAGCCTTTCAGGACTATAACAGTGATCAGAGATCTCTACATTTGATAAACAACTCTGTGATAAAAGGATTGTATGTGTGAATCTCTAAATGCATAACTGATGGATGTCGTTTTGCTCACATCAGGGTTCACAATACTCACCCTAACATTAAAATGTTTGTACCTTGAACCATACATGCTCATTTGGACAGCTTACGTTTTTGGATGCGAGTATAAAATGGCTGCAACATCAGCCACTCAAATGGGGTACACCATACAAGGGCTCTTTTGCTTCTTGTTTAAGTGTGGGGACAGTATGGCATGCTCGTCAGAGTCACATACACAAAACAGTCCGGTGTGCTCCTATATGGACATTAGGCACATCAGACAAAAACAGGTATATGTACTGTTGCATAAGGGAGCACCACATTGACACCATTAACCAACAGGGTCAGGGTGGTGACTTGTGCAGCACACAAATTATTGCTGCACACATCACTGCATTGATTTGCCATGGACTACTGTCTGCATGGTGACACACAATGAACTCCTCTTTCCTAATCAAGGTGCCAAGTGACATTGAGTTGCCATCTGGTCTGTTGTGCGCCCGGGCCAAGAAACAGGGCTGCTGACAACCATGAATGGAAAGATTCCCAACTGACTAAGTTATGATTCTATTGTGGGAAAAAAAGGCTCGGCAGTCTGGCTCAGTTGGACATATATCATCCAATAAAGTAACAAAAGGTCAGGGTGGCACATAGACACACTCTGCTAACCTCAGCTCTGTGAAGTGTGGTGGAAATAAATCTCTCGGCGCCGCAGGGCAGCACAGGTCTCCATCTCCTTTTGCAGTGCCACCAATCCAAAAATATTGGCAGCATGTTAACTTTGCCCCCAAACTGGCACTTCAGCTTAGCACCTGGCACTGCGGCCAGTTGCTAATAGCTTTACTGCCATGGACCTGCATGGCTTCTGGGCTCATAATAGCCTGTGTAGCTGTGAGCAATCATGCTTAGTTATCAACAACTTGTGAAAGAAAGCCTAGTCCTACCATCATTAAAGAAACACAATTTAGATCCATCCTGAGGGCCCATAAACTATAAGCTCATATCAATGTTTCATTCCACAGCTGTAGTTATTGACTCAGAGGTAATGGTTCTGAAGCTTACATTATGGATGTGCATAGGACATGAGTATGTTTTAGGGGTAGAGGTCATCCGCAACATAATTAGCATTTGACACAGTGGCATACATACAGTAGTCTCCTTGACTGGGCGATGGGGATTATTGAGGCGGCAACGCCCTGGATGCACTGTTATTATGAACAGAGATCAGGGTGCCAGCTAAGTAGTTCTCTTTCTGCTTCCATTGGTGACCGCACCCAAGTCAGTATAGCAGGTTAGCCATGGAGGGTTACTTTTTGATACGCTTCTGCCATTGCAACCATAGGTACAGAGATTGGTGAAATCCTCCCACTGTCTGTCTGAACACCATGTCAGATGTTAAGTAGGCAGCATCGAACATTCTAGTTACAGGCGGTCCCCTTATCTTCTGTTTTATACTGCTCTGCTATGTTCCTAAACATCTCCAAGAAGGCGAGCTTCCAGCTGTCCAAAATAGGGCTGTTTGCATTATGCTTGACCTCGAGAATTACAGCAATGTGTCTATGCATCGAAAAGCACCTGGCTAGTTACAGTCCCTGTGAGTTTCCAGATGCAGCTTCGGGTTGCCAGCCTGGTCATGGTGTGAAACAACACAGTATGTGCTGCGCAGACGGCACAACAACCTACATGCAACCAGAACTTTGGAAACCTGGAAATAAATACAGCCTGGGAAGCACGAGCCAATTGCCAAAGCAGAAATGCGTGCCTCCAGGCTCAGGCTGTATTTATTTCCATGTCCGTCCACTGTGGGCGGCGGGCTTCTGCAAACCGCAGCAAAAAAGAAAAAGCAAAAAAATAAAATACTTTTTTTTGTTCGCACTGAACTGCTGGGCATGCTATTTTCAATGCACAGTTCAGTGCGAAGAAAAAAGAAAAAACAGTTTTTTTCTTCAAATTTCACATGGTGGCCGGTGGGGGGGCCAGCATTTTTATAAGGGTGGCCATGGCCCCCCTTGGCCACCACTTGGGGGCGCCTCTGGATATATAGCAAGATTCACTACCCACCTGGGCCTAAGAAGGTACAAGAGGCTGAGCTTTGGGATGTCTTTTGAGGCAGTGGTATTTTCCAAATGTAATATGGCAGTGTTAAGAGGTCTCGGGAGGATAGCTCCGGGGAAAAGTGCGCACATTGGAAGCAAGACGCCATGGAGCACCACAGGTTCGATCCCCCGGTCTGTGCTTAGAACCTCTGGGTATTAAGCACGTTATAAATGACCTATCATACCGAGTAGCGTTAATATCAGTGATGGTATGCTGATAAATGCCTGAGATTCAAGTCAACATCACGAAAGACTCACAGCTGTATTGTAGATGCCTCATGATTGTGGCCTCATGCTTCACAAAAGCAAATGTGAATTCTTTTGAGATGCAATTGAATTATTTGCCCACATGCTCTGGATGAAAGGCGTGCCAGTCAACCTGACAAAGGTGCAAGATATACAGACGGCCAAAGCCCCCATTAACATATGTTAAATACAGAGTTTAATGTAGAGTGAACTTTTGTAGAGTGACACAAAATGGATATGGGGTGAACTCAGCAAATGTCTTTCCAAGACATCAAAGAGGTACTGTCCAACACCATTACATGGCAGGCTTTGATCCAAGCAAAATTACGTCCAGGTGCTGAATGTTAGACTGTGTCAGTTACGAGTGGTACTCACTCAGAAAGACAGACAGGGCAATGTGCAGTCCATCGCCCATATGCAAGTTGAGGCCTAACTCAGACTGAACAAAGATACAGAGACAGAGGTGACCCGTCAATGAGAAGAGTTTGTGCCGCTATTAGTGGAACACGCTAATCCTGTTGCTCTATCACTTCTTGAAATGGAAGAAGCCAGTAAAGACCATTCAGTGCTGCAACTCACACATAAAAGCTCACCAGATTGGAAGGTGGAATGCTTTCCTGGCAGAGAACCACCACTGAAGCCCAGGAATCAACACTGAACTACAGGCCTCCATGAATGTTGAGACTTGAAGGTCTTCTTCTATGTGATAGTCACGTGATAATACCACAAGCCCTGAGAGTGAGGGAAGTGCTATAGGCCCACGTGGCCCATCAGGGAACAGTAAAAACGAAAGCGTGCATATCAAGGATAAGAAATGGGTTCTGGGAATTGATGCCATGTTTGAGCAATCAGTCAGAAGAATGTCTACAAAGCCAAATCACCAGGGTTGGAAATCCCCCAGACGCAATACAATTGGAACTGCTGATTTCTGCACTTTCCCAAAAGGAGAACATTTACCTGTGCTGATGGATGAGTAATGGCAATATCAGGAAATTGAAATTGAAAAGGTGTCTGCACTCAGAGTCAATGTGTTCATTTCTAAACTGGAAAAAATACTGTCAGTGTTTGGGCTGCCAAAGTTATTGAAAACCAACAATGGTCCCCATGTTAAGGGTGGGAACAGCTGACATACCTGTAGACTGCGGGAATATAATACCTGAAGAGTACTCCTCAGCGGCCATAAGTCAATGTAGAATTCGAATGTTGTATGAGAACTCCCAAGAAAATCCTGCAAATTGCTATCGGTCTAGCAGGATCCAGAACATGCTTTGAACCACTTTTAAAGGGAATATCATCAGACCCCTTCCTACTCTATGGAATGTTCTCCGGTCCACATATTGTGTGGCTGTCACATTGCTTGCAAAATTCCTTGGCATCCCAGCTGGCAACTGTCAGTGCCTGTGCAAGATGATGTGGATGGTGAAGGAAAACACACAATGACGATGTCATCAAATCACAAAGAAGCTGAGAGTAGTCTGTCCATCAAGTGACTGCATCCTCCTGAAGGACCAGAATCACAGGTGCACCCCCATTGAAGCCAACCCTTGTTCAGTAGTCATTTGACATGGCACAATGTTGATGATGTTACCAGGACACTCTATCATCACACAGAATGTGTCTTGGTTTTAAGATGTTTTGAGGACACTCAAACCTGAGGCCATGATCCTGAATATGACCTCCCTTATGGTAAGGTGACAGTGCTCCAAAGCCAACCTCACAGAGTCCTTGCTGAGAGTCTGTAGATGAAAATAGTAAGTGACCAAACCATACTCCATCCCCAACTGCTCCACACTTATATCTGATTTAGTGAACCATCAACCCACACATTGGTTGCAGAACTGCAAAACCTATTATATGAGTGAAAAATCATCTGTGGAACTCTCTACTTTGTTGCTTTTGGGATGAATGTGAATTTGTGGAGAGCGGGTCTTTTAGAATGGCGATTGTTTTCATCTTGAAATTACAGTACACCACAAAATAATTCAATTCCCTCAAGTTTATGACCGGCCTGAAACCCTTGTATTTCTTCTCTACCCAACAACTGTTGCTGAGAAACCCTCTGGGTGCACTCAGGCCCTTTCAACTGCCCTTTTGTCAAAGAGACTAGTGGTTTCCTTGTGGATTAGAATGCAGTCCTGTTTTGAGAATCCAGAGACCATCCAGGGCTGCTGCTTCAGGGGAGTGGTTGAAAATTCCATCTGAAACTCCTGCATGGTTTGCAATACCCATGCATCCTGCTAAAAAAGCCATTTTGCTATAAAGGCAATCGTATTGGAGTATTGATCCTTGGATTACTTACCCTGGGAAAAAACACCTCCTCTACATTTCCCTCTTAAGCCCCAAGGGCTTCCCCCTGGGCTCTTTGTGGGGCAAAGGTTTCTCTGAGGAAAGATGGGTTGATCCTGGCATTGGTTTGCTGAACAACCGTGGGTTCTGAGATGTGTTCGCTTTGGCCGGCCGAATGACCCCAGCTATGGCTTGCCTGGGTAGAGACCTGCGCATTCTTCTTATGGAATGACTGAGCCTTTCCCAAGGATGTGAATTTGTTTAACATGCTTGGCAAGTTCATTTACAAAATAATCCCAAATAATAAAAGGCCAAAGACTTCTGCTTCTTCCCTCCAATTTGGCGCTACTCTTCAGGAGAATGCCATTCCTTCTTTCCTGAAGAAGTGAAGCATTTGCATCCACCAAGAAACAAAGGGCCCTCAGTGCACAACTGCTGATCTCCTTCGGATCTAATGTAGTACACAAAGCCTTGGTACCCGCAGCCAACCCCAGACTCCAAACCGGTGGCCATGAAATAGTCAAGAGTCTGTCCTGTCAAGAGGACTGCCATGCCCTCTCTGCCCCCTTGAAATTATCTCTACCATACCTAAAAGGAATGGCACTGTTTATGGGTTGATAATAGGGCTAGACGCTGAACCTAGTAGCAGGGAGAGTGTAGGGCATTCTGCCCTCATTTTGATTCTAGCTGTCAGGTTCATCTAACACCTTAAAAAGGTCCCAGGATGCTTGACAGCTACTGTACCAGGAGCCCATTCACCAGAATCAGGATGGGTGAAAAGATCTGGGCAGAACATAGGATTACCCCTAGAATCCTGTAAACCTGACGGATCCTCACCTGTGCCTAGTGGATCTGCATCATCCCTTACATGGCACCACCGCCCTCGATATCTACAACAGTAATCGGGGTAGGGTCCAAGCCTGAAGCTCCTGGCGACGGGTTAAGAGCCACCATGGCTCTATTTACTGATTCTGTGACTCCTCGGAGGCAACAGGGTTTATTAAGTGCTGGTGGTTTATGCCTGGAAAAGAGAGTCCTGCATGGACAGTGAAAAATAGGATAATTGCTTATCCCTGCCTTTATCCACAGCCTGGGACAAGGAACAGTTTACAAAGGACATAAAGTAGTCCAGTCATAACACCTTGTCACCCTGTGGTTCTTCCTCCCCATCTTCCTCTGAAAGAGGGTCTTCCAGGAAGTCCCGCCTCTTGGAACATAATGAATACAATGGAGAAGACTGCCCCACCACCTAGATTGTAATATCACAAAGGAGCATCAGAACACAAACTTTATCAAAGAGCTTGGATCGAGCGCTACAGGCTGAAAGGTCCTTTACGCTAATCAGAGTGCCGCTGTGCGAGGGTGCAAGTGGGTCCCCTCACCGAGCGGCACAGAGGCAAAGAAGACATGGTGCAGTGGAACAGCATTTCTGAACGTGTGCACACTGGAGTGAACCGCTAACTTCACGAAAGATCCCCAAACCGTGGCTGCAGTTTTGCAACATGCCGCAAACTGATCACTTCAAGAAAACTTTCCCCAATTAGCACTGGCTAGAATAAACAGCATCTGAGTTAGGAAAAGCGTGTATCCCTTTTCTAGTAAACAACTGTTAAACTCCATAAGAGTACCAAGCAAGCAAGGAAATAACACTCATCTTTTTGGAGCCATGGCGCATTAAGCAAAGAGGAAGGACTGTGTGGTGAGTGGCTCTTCTTCTAAGGAATAGCCTTTGGTTGATGCTGGGGGTTGCAGTGTTGTAAAATGTCCGTACTGCTCTGGCGCATAAAATAAAGTTAAGCTGCATAATATGAACCTTCCTTGCCATGCTATAGAATCCCCTGCATCCTGGACTAAGGGAACATAACAATGCCCATTCATCAAAATCCTCTTACCCCTGACTGAGTAGCATTTGTAAATGATCTCCTCTAACGTAGGCCGCTGAGTCTGCAACCTGTGGACTACTACTCCCGCAATCTCTCACCATGAACTATGCTAGTTAGGGCTAATGGGAATTGTATTCCAACACATATGGAGAGCCAAAGGTTACAGACCACTGGAGGTTGACACTAGAAGATGGGCACCAGGGTGTGGGTGGGGGGCAATACCTGCCCTAAAACATGAAACCTGGCCTCCATGTTGGGGAGGGGCCAGCATACACTCTTGCGTGTGCACCTTACTCCCATGTAGTGTATGAAACCCCGATTCAGCTTCCAAATATCAACTTTTGACACCGGTTTACTTTGGCTGACGTCTTAACCTGGCTTCCGTGTCCCCGCTCGTACATTTAATACATAACAGGATGTTGTTTACTGCGGCACCAGCGTCTGGGGTTAGAAATGAAGCAACATTAATCACAGCGTGTTGACGTGACATTACGTTTACCGCGCATCTGCGGGCCACGCCTGGACCACAGAGCACCGCATCCATTATGCCGGATTAGGATGTCTGAGACATTAACCCCTCACAACGCCTCACGTTCTACTCTCTGCTGCCAAAAGGTAATCATTGGATTAGATTCAGATGTGAAGGCCATGTAGTACCCAGACAGAGGGTGCAATAATTAGTAGAGCTTTAGAAATTAAAGGTGACTGGAGAGCAAGCATGTCAGCCTCCACCTGGCGCTGCTGCCGGATTGCCACACAGCTTGTTATCACAATGGAAACCTAATCTACCGAATAAACGGTTTCACAGTCATATCATGTATGCACATTGCGTGGCATCTGCTACTACATTCGAAAAATAAGTCTGAAAGATCAAAATTTGATAGAATAGCATCTTGCAAAAATAATCAGGAGGAAGAGTTTGGGTGTTTGCAGGTGAGAGAGCGGGTTTGCTCTTTTATTTTTATATCACAATAAAAAGGCAAAGAAA
This sequence comes from Ambystoma mexicanum, assembly GCF_040938575.1. Taxonomy (NCBI): domain Eukaryota; kingdom Metazoa; phylum Chordata; class Amphibia; order Caudata; family Ambystomatidae; genus Ambystoma; species Ambystoma mexicanum. The sequence continues at coordinate 158,396,827 of NC_090937.1, forward strand.
GGTTCAGCTGGAGGGAAAATGGGGAGAGTCGCCAATTTATAAGATCGGTAAATACATTCGAATAATGACTGCAGGTTGAGAACATGAGCTAGAAGTTAGGAGAGGTGTCAGTAAAAGCGATTATCAGGGTGTCATCCGATGGAAACACTTCAGGCATCATTTTAACAAACTGAATGTTTTCAAACTTGCATTTTCGGACATGAAGGCTGAGCAGTAAAACGTATGTAATAAACATAGTTTCGAACATTTTATTTCGAGATTTAATTTTCATACGTCAGTATTTAAATTCGAATCACACACACACACATTATTCGAGCAGGAACCTTATTTGATGTAACAAACCGTGAATACAAAATACAAATATGCAGAGTCGTAAAACAAAAAGAAAAAAAAAAAAACAACGATGAAGAAGCCGAGGCATCATTGTTACTGCTATGTGATATCACAATAGACTTGAAACTTATTTCATTTAAGGCTCCTAACACGCCCACTTAAGGTTGCTCCTGCATTTACTGAAGGACATTACATAATTTAAAAACGGTAACATCAGTTCCTAAGGTGGTTAAACCAGGCACACGGTTTAGAGTGATTGTTTGCAAGAGGGCCCAGCAGTGCCCCCTTTATACCTTGGGTTCAGTGCATGTCCATAAGTTAACCCAAAGTAGGATTGGTTGTAGCTGAGCAGGATGTCCAATGTCGGTCTGTCCTAGCTCCATATTGACCGCTATACCTAGGGTACATCATGAGGGAAAAGGCAAACAGAAAGCAGCATTGGCAAAGCCAACCGTTTTGTTGTTTGTGTAGACACAGGATAGACATGTTATAGGCACTGCCATAATGGCTCTGCATGGCCAGAAAATGGCAACAGCTAGAAAATGGTGTTAGTACCTGGGCATCTGATAGCTGTACCTGGCACATGCCTATCTAACACCTATACACAAAACAAGCCTGTCATGCACTGCGCAGCCAGGATTAAAACCTCAAGACCAAATGGAGTGTTGGAAACAACTCTGTTGAACAAGTTGATAGTTTTGTTTATCTAGGATTCCCAATTACTGTGAAAATGCATAAAAACTACATTAAGAAATGGCTAAAGACTTGCACGATTGCACTTACGAATCAGCTATGCAGAACAGACAGTAAGTATTACATTAGCCCCAACATTGAGGCTTTATGAAGGGAAGATTGCCCCCAAAATGTTATCTGGCATTGACATGTTAGCACCAATTTTATCGATTTTAGTAGGATTCATTCTGAGGAAAGCCCTTTCGGATCCCTACTTGTGTGCCGCTTGTAGCAATCAGATATTAACTCGGTGCATATTCCTTAAAATCTAGAGCTTGCTGGACATTTTTATCATTTTATTATAACTTTTTAAGCCCAAAGAAGGATTTGCTATATGCAGATATAGAGAACGCATTGGACTCGAAAGGGCACCAATATGTTAATGAGTTTTCCAAATGTTGCCTCAGTCTGCTAAGTGAAATTGGGTTAGCGATTTCTGATCTGGTTTCTAACCCAGGGAAAGTGAAACAGACATTGTATTGTGTAGACTGGGTTGCTACTCTGGAGGGAATGCACGCCTGCGAATCACTGAACCATCTGTCAGGTGAGCACAAAAAAAGCTGGTACTCTTGCTCCATACCTTGGTATATATCCAGATAGAAGAAATAGACTTTGCTTACTACAATTCAGGTAGAATCTGATACTGACTAGGGAAATTCTGCTTAGATATAGACTACTGCAGCCTGAATTTGCCATCTGCCCTTTTCGTAAAGGGAAAAATCAAATCGAGACCGTGGAGCAAATAAAACATCTCATGGCATCTTCTCTGGCTGTGCAGGGTGAAAGATCCATGTACTACAAAATATTTAAAAGTTCATTAGAAACGGCTGATATAGAGATTTTCTGGCATTGTTGTTTAGCTGGTGGACAACCTCTACCGCATTAGTAGTAACTGGTTTGTTGCATTCCTTGCAGCTAGAGATAGAAGACACAGATAATGCACTTTAGAGAATGTACTGTTTTATATCTTCTCTTTCTTTTAGAGTCTTCAGAGTAATTTCTAAATTCCCTTTTTCATCTTGATGAATTTTGATCATTGTAAAGTTGTTATGCTATTGTAATATGTATTGCAACATCTGTTTCTCCTTTTTTTCTCCTAATGCTAAAGGTTATTGTTTAACCATATAAGATAATAAAACATAAACAAATAAAACCTTTAAGCTTCTTCAATGTTTGTGTTTAACAGCACTTTGAGCAACAGATGTGATGACACACACATATAAATCAAGTATTCAAAGTCATACTTGGTTGAAACATATTTTTACAGCAATAGTGCATTTACTGCTCAACTGAATCCAGTAACTCTCATAGGACCACTTAGAAATAATAGCGGCATCTCTTTAGAGCAGAAAGTTTGATGTCACAGCCTGATAAAGCTAGCTCAACATGGCCACAGCGGTATCATACAGATGGGCAGTCAATGTCTGCGTAAATAACCAAACCAAACCCACAAGCTGTGAGTGTGTCTCCCCACATTCAAAATCCCTTGTCTGTAGTCAAAATTAAATATTTTCAGGTTAATGGTGACGTCCAAGCAAAATGAAATAACCAAAACTAAAAATAGGATCTTAGAAAAGAACATAGAACGTCATTGTCGTAGATCCCATAAGCAGGTGCAGAACATTCCAAATCACTGGAACCACAGCTGAGAAGGATGGCATGCTTGGCATGACAAGGCTTAACACCCCTGAAGACTTGAACTTGTGCGTAGTTGCCCTTCGACACACCCCATGTTACTGCAGATAAAGTGGCCCGTTTAGACAGAAAGATTTTGAAAGCCACAATGCCCAACTAGAATTCCCCATGCAAACCGAACTGGTAGCTCATCCAGATGTCACAGAGAGGAATTAACCCTCTCAAATCGTGTGGTAACTCAAGACACTTGTTAAGGTTAAATTGAATTCCGGGGCTGCAAGCTTGTGTATCACACCAGAAATAAATGCCAGTTTACAGTCTCCCTGACGCCACCTTAGGTGTCTTTCATAACTAACAAGGATGACTTCCATCTTGCCTGGAATCAGTTTTAACCAATTTGTCTCCATCCAAGTGAGATCCTCGGCCAAACAGATTCTAGCAGCGTCCTCCATCAACTAGATCATCCGGGATTAGAGAGGCATCTAGTACTACCTCCGCGTTATAAATAACCTATCATATCATATCATACTGTCCCAGAAATGAAGCATACATACATGCGTCATTAGCATCCTGGTGACACACAGACGATGCCATTGAATGATGTTGCCCAGTGGCCTGAAATACGCAGTGAATCCTCCCAGGTCTTTCTGCATATTTTCATACTTGTTGGCAAAACACTAGCCCCTTATAACTGAAACTCTTACCGATGGTGTAAGGAGGGAACAGACTAGCCTTTTCTTGTAATAAAAACACGACTGCAATGCCGTGGGTAGCGTGTCTGCCACTAGCATAAAAACAAGCATTGGCAATGCCAACCAATGGGGCTTTTGTGTAGGCATGGTAAAAGCAGTTGCCAGGCACAGCCATAGTGGTATTAAGTGGACATTGATGGTAGCAGGTGCAAAATGAGGCGAGTGCATTGGCATCTAATAGAAGTGCCTGGCAAATGCCTACTGCCTATACACAATCCATAACTGCTGGCTTTGTCAAACTTTGCTTTTTAACAGGACTTGAGTGGCTTTGCCAATGCTTATTTTTAACAGGACTTCCGAGAAGGACAATCACAATGCGTATAAATCAAGTGGCTGAAGGCAGACCTGATTAAGACATTTTTATTACACCAGCAGTATATTTACAACTCCAATTAACTTATGTACTCTCCGAAGACTCCTTTGAAATTACACTGGCAGGCACTTCCAATGCAAAGTTTGATGGTAAGGCTTGACTAAAGAGAGCTCAGAGAGTTCCCATTAGTAGGTGTTTTGGGCAGGTAGGAGCATAAACTGTGTGGAAATGGCCATAGGGATCAGCATGGCCCTGGCCAGTCAATGGGTGGGCAAATAACCAGACAACACCTTCAAGCTTTGTGTTTGTACTCTAATGCAATAGTTTTGGCTTATATGTGTAGCAAGCAACACTAAATAGCCCAAACTAAAAACAATAGAATCACACAGATCCCATGAAAAAACGAAGGGACAGAACAGCTAGTTGTGCGCTAAATGCAAGATGATAACTATTCAGGAATGGTTCTGCCAATCCGCACCAAGTACAGGATATGGGCCAATAACCTGTGATAATCATTTGTGGGAATGGTGGCTAACCAGCCATTGTGAGAGTTCAAAAAAGCTAGCTTCTTTCAGGGATTTGCCCAAATGAGTGAATACTGCAATCTCTGAAATACTCTCGAGAGATAGAGTGGGGGTTAGGCAATAGTTAGAGAGCACATTAGGATCTCATAGCTCTCAACCATTTATGTCGCAAAAGCGGGTGAAAACACCCGATTTTACTTTTGGCGGGTGAGAGGCCCATTGAAATGAATGGGCGTGCATGAGGTTTGGCGGGTGAGTCCACTGTTTACAAGGCGGGTGACACCCGCCAAAAGCGTGTGAGTTGGGAGCTATGGGATCTGCCTCTTAAAGGGACACTGCACATGGCCCTTTTTCATTTGATCCGGGTCAACTGACATTATTAGCACCATGGGTGGGGCGCTGGCCTATCAGGAAGCTCGGAACGTGGGCTGTACTCTGCGGTACAAGCCCGTGTTCCGATCCCCGGACATCCAGCACCATCTTCCATTCCCCGCTCTCTCTCTTCACCATTTAGCACCCATATAATTTTCCAGACAGGTGCTAACAGTGTCTTTTTTTTCAAAGAAAAATAATGAAACTTACCTTTGGTGTGTAGTTCGGCACTGCAAAGTGCTGCTATCTTGCAAAGTCCGTTTTCTATGCTGATGATGCCACAGTCATCAACATGTAAAAGGGACTTCACTGGCAGACGTACTGTATGGCACAGAGCCCGACACCCAATGTAAGTTTCTTGTTTTAATTATTTTTTTTTAACTCCATTAGCACCTGTGTAAGTAGCTATACGGGTGCTGATGGCGATATTAACCTCATTGCTGGGCTCACCCTCGGTAACGGCAGCACTGCCCTCATAAAGGGAACCTTGCTTTGCTCAGGCCCCTAATTTGGGTGACAGGCTGTTAACGACAGGATCAGTTAATATCCCCTCCATAGTGATCTATTGATGAATTTCACCAGCCTTGGTGTTACTGTTCTAACAATCACTATAATGCTTGTTGGGGGAAATCCCATGCATAAACACATTTGTTTACAGGTCGAGGCTCTGACTTTGCATTAACGCAGCCCTTTTGTGATTATGGATGCCCTTGATCTTATACTTGAAGAACAGATGAACATACATCATGTAATGCAATCAATATGAAAGTAGCATCTAGGAAAGGGTCTACGTTATTTTAATTAATTCAGTTACTTAGTGGTCATTTACTTTGTTGTCATTACTTTGAAAAATGTTCACATTTATTTTATGGGGGTGTACCCCATGCCTCCCTTCCCCCTTTAAAACGAACCCTACAGCAGCCCATCCCCACCTCACTTATAAACACTAATCATTCATATGGTGTTATGCACCCGTTCCAAGGTCCGGAGCAAGGGTGTTTAAAGAGGGCCCCAGGCCGTTACCACCCATTCCAGCCCTGGGTGCTTAACGCCATTAGCACCCATCCCATGGGGTGGGACAGGGCTAATTTAAAGTATTTCTGTTACGAGAATGGGTCACCTTGCGGTGTCCCGTTCATTGAACGAAAAAACTGTTCAAAGATGGCCACCATGGAAAGGGAAGGCAGGACCCCGTATGGAGCACCTCTTCCCCTCTTCCCTTTCCATGGTGTCCTCACGCAGCAGAAAAGAGGAAGAAGAAAGCAGCTGCAGTGGCTGCGAGTGCTGGTGCCTCAATGAGTTAAGTGGGGAGGGGGGTTAGTTAAAAAAGGGTGGGGTTGGGGAAGGTGGTAGGTGGGGGAAGTGGCCATTAGGAAGTTTTGGCACACGGACTAACATGGTGAGATTCAGCCCGTGTTTCCAGCCTCCTGATTGGCTGGCTCACCCACCAAGGATGCTAATCACATCTACAGAATGACTTAATAATGAAATAATTCGAAGTAATGACAAGAAAGTAAATTACCACAAAGTAATTTATTTCGTTGAAACAACGGGATACCTCTAAGGAGCTAGTATTTAACCTATCTTGACATAGTGGCCAAACAAGGGAGCGATTTGGTCATTTTTTAAATTAATTTGTGACCTCATTCAACATCTTTATCGATATTGCATGCTTTCAAAGGAATAACATTGATGCACAAATATCGACTGTCATGACATGTCGTATGAAATATATCAATGTAGAGGAAACTGATGTAAATGGATCAAGTTAACTCTGACCACCAACCACTAATATTAACTTATCTTTCGGCACTTAGCATGTTCTCAACCTAAATCATCTGCTCTCTGCATTAGTGTGGCTCCAATTTGAACACACCTAGTAACCTGTGCTTGTATGTTTATGGTGCTTTAAACATTCCACTATCCTACTTACTTCCTTAAAAGGCATTCTTTTTGACAATTTGCTGTGTAATACTCACCCCTGTGAGCCAGTTACCTGCATAACGGTGTATGGACTGTATTGCATGGGGATTTATTACTGGTAGGTAAAACAGGAATATAATTGATCCATGTCCAGATGGAAGACATTCAAGCAAAACGTTAGAACGTGAAAACAAGAGATCAAATGGCTGCGGCCCATGAGATCCATGTGGAGACCAGTCCTTCCCTAGTCTGTACTCTGAAGTTCCCAGGAAGTTGAATTAATTTAACATGTCTTACCACCTGCTTTATGGCACTATGTTAAGTATGGATATATGCAAGGTTGTTTATCCTGCTCAACAATATTAAGGGCTATATTACAATAGTAAGTAATTGAGGTACAGCCTTTTGTATTCCTGTTCAGTGTACACAGGTCCAGGGAACTCAAGCATCCAACGCAATGTAAATGTAATGGGTGGCGACGCAAGTGAAATGGCGGCATACATCATGCATCAAACTTACCAGCAGTCTGTGCTTGGCATATCACGACATCCAATGCTCTCAACTTAGCATGGCACCGGCTGATAATATTGGCAGACCAATGGCCTCCTTTAAGATGTAATTTCCGTTAGAGATCACCTGCGACCATCTGCATGCCCTTAGGCTGGCCTCCTTGTCCATGGCTTTGGAGTTTGTAATTATCACAAACCAAGCTCCTGTCCTTTTCTCAGCTTCCTGAACCTCCTGAGTTATGTCATTTATGTCATATAAAGGAGAGAGCTGTGTGTTCTAGTTGAAGCAGGAGCCTTTATAGATTGGACATGCTGGCATGGCCGTCCCTATAGACATTTGTGTGTCAAAAATGCCTGGAGGGGCAGCAGAATCACCCAATCAAACATAAAGAAAGGAAAGGACCTACACAATTCACCAGCTCTGATGTAAATTATCTTCTAAATGTTGATTTGTGTCCATTAACATTCTGGCTTCTGAAATCGTAAGCCATCAGCCTGAAGGGCAGATATAACTGGCCTGCTACAGCTGAGCTAGTGGGGAAGAGAAAGAGGAAAGAAGGTTTGGAGGTTTGGACAAAGAAGGGACAGAAAGTAATAGAAAGAAACATAGTGAAAGGGGACGTTGTACACAAAAAGGTAGACTAGATGTAGGTTTGCATGAAGGGAGAACAGATGAATGAATGGGTTTAGTGAGAATGGATGGATGGACGCATGAAAGGAAAATGTATGAGTTGGTAGTAAAGGAAGAATGAAAGAATGGGTGGATACAGGGTGAATCGTTGAATGGTTGGCTTTATGGAAGGGGAAGCACATTGAATTGATGGAAACGAAAGGAGGGGGATGTTGTATGGGCATAAGAAAGGCTTTTTCCAGGCATTGCCATGATGGTACAAACTAGTTATAAGATGGCAACTGCTAAGCAATGGTGTGATTACCTAGGGTTATAATAGCAGTGCTTTGCAAATGCCTATCTCATACTTATTCAAACGACAAAAATGTTGGTTTTGTCAATACTTTTTTTTTAAAACATATTTTTATTGTTTTCTTAAAAACATAACATCATAACATCATCCCCGAACTCCCCCTTCCCCCGCCCCACCCCCCCGGAAGAGTATGATCACATGTCGTTGTGATTTCAAAAAGTTATGTACCAAAAATGTCTGAGATTTTGATATTGTGCGGGCACCATTGCTCCATATAGTCCGACCTTAAATACTCCAACACCGCCCCCCATTCCTTCGTAAAGGAGTTCTTCTGGGCCTGGAGATGGTGTGTAATCTTTTCCATTGTCATTTGTGACCACACTTTTTGTATCCAGGTAAACACTAAAGGCTGGGCCTGTTTTTTCCAGTTTTGGGCGATTGTGGCCCATGCAGCAATAAGTAAGCCCATGAAGCTTCTCCATTGTGCTACATGGAGTCTTTTGGCCTAAGGGTCCTTTAGTCCACACAACCAGACCCTTCCCCCATTTGTGCTGCATCTGGAAATATTTTTGTCATCTCCGTTTGGACTTCCCTCCAGAAACCCTTCACACCCTGACAGTCCCACCAGATATGCCTCCATGTGCCCCTTTCCGTGCATCCTCTCCGGCAGTTATCCGACATTTCCGGATACATTGATTTGATCCGTTCTGGAGTGTAGTGCCACTGTGTAATGATTTTGAGCCACATTTCCCTTGTTTGGACGGCCCGGGTAAGTTTCGGGATACCGACCCACAAAGCCTCCCATTGTTGTCTTGGAATATCTTCCCCCAGCGTGCCCTCCCATCTTTTCATACATGACCATTTAATTTCTTCTTCTGGTGCGTTAATGAATTGGTATAATGTAGACACCAGTTTTCTGTCACCTGGCTTGGATATTATATATCTTTCAAATGGTGTTAAATCTCTCGTGGCTGCCTGAAAATTCTCCGGAGTGGTGAGCCAGTGCTTTATTTGTTCATATTTATATCTGTCCGCATCCGTCAGTTTCCACATTTGTTTGCACTCCGCAAATGTCCTTAGTTCTTTGTCCTGGATCATTTCTCCAATTTTTCTGCACCCAGCCTCCTCCCATTTTTCAAATCCCCCTGGTTCGCATCCCGGAGGGAACAGTGGGTTCCGACAGATTGGTGTAAAGGGGCCCAGTAGGGTGGTCATGATTCCCTTCCTGGTTTGAGCTTCCCATGCCTCGATGGTCGTTTTCAAGACCACACTAATTCGAAGATTCTGATGTCTGTGCTGTTTGTGTTTCCACAACAGGTCCTGCAAAGGGGTCCTAGCCACTGCCCTGTCTTGTGTTGCCCAGGTAGTGCTTTGGTCCTCTGCCAGCCATTCCCTCATGATCCAGAGTTGTGCCGCTTGGTGATATTTTTGAAAGTGTGGGAGTGCTAGGCCTCCTGCCTTTATTGGTGCCGTGAGGATGGCCCTTGCAACCCTGGGGGGTTTTCTGTTCCATACGAATAGCGATATGGCCTTGGACAATGCTTTGAAGAATGAGTTCGGGACTGTCACGGGAAGGGCGTGAAAATAATAGAGCACCCTGGGGAGAATGTTCATTTTAACCGACTGGACTCTGCCCCAGCAAGAGACCCTAAGTGGGGACCATCTGTCTAGATGCTTCTTTACACCTTCCAGCAGTTTAGGAAAATTGTTTAAATAGAACAGGTCTACCCGGCTCATGAGTGTCACCCCTAGGTACTTAATGCCTCCTTCTGTTATTTTTAGATCGAGCTTTCCCACCACCTTGCCCAAGGACCCTCTATCTCCCGCCAAGAGCAACATTTCTGATTTTTTCCTGTTTATTTTTAGACCTGACACCCCCCCCCCGAATACATCCAGTTCTTTTAGGGTCTGTGTTAAGGAGTTCTCGGGATTTTCCAAAGCCAGCAGCATATCGTCTGCATATGCAATGACTTTGTGTTGTCTGCCGCCATCTCTATCCCCCTTATTCCTACTGTTTCCCTTATTTTTATTAGGAGGGGTTCTAAGAATATAGCATAGAGGAGGGGGAGAGGGGACCCACCTGTTTCGTGCCTCTTGATATCTCGACCTTATCCATTACTTCCCCGTTTATTGCGATTCTTATCGACGGGGAGTTGTAGTTGGCCTTTACCATATTGATAAATTGGTCCCCGAACCCCTTGTGTTTCAGCGTTCGAAAGAGGAATGACCATTCCACTCGGTCGAAGGCCTTTTCGGCGTCTAGGGAAAGCAATACTGCCGGAGTGTGGGTAAAGCCTATTTTTTCTACTAAGTGGATAATCCTTCTTAAATTATCATGTGTTTGTCTGCCAGGAATAAAGCCTGATTGATCGGGGTTGATTAGGGATGAGAGGAGGGGTGACAGCCTGGCAGCGAATATTTTGGTGTACATTTTTGCATCCAAATTAATCAGGGCAATGGGGCGATATGAGCCAGGGAGGATTGGGTCTTTACCTGTTTTGTGAATAACTAGGACTTTCGCCTCATTCATGGATGGGGTTATATTACCGTTGTCCTTGAATGTATTGAACAGCCTAGTTAGTCTCGGGACTAGAATGTCCGCATACTTTTTGTAGAAGGGGGCCGTGAAGCCATCTGGCCCCGGTGCCTTATTGTTCGGGAGGCCCTTTATTGCCCTGTGGACTTCTTCTTCTGTAATCCTGGCATCCAGGCGCTTTTTTTCTTCTTCTGTTATTGCTTGAATAGGGAGAGAACGTAGAAACCTATCCTGTTCATGTACGTTCGGGTGCTCCGTCGTGTAAAGGTCTTGGTAGAAAGCCTTGAAGTTCTCTCCTATGCCCTTGTTGCATGTTTGAGTCTCTCCTTTGGCATCCATCACTTTCAGAATTGCCAATGCATTTTGTTTCCCTTTGAGTTGTCTTGGAAGGTATCTGTCCGCCTTATTGGCCTTGATGTAGTAGCGTTGCCTTAAGTACAGAAGGGATTTCTCTGTTTTGGTTTTGGAGCATATCTAATTGGCCCTGCACATGCCTCAGCGCCTTCTTGAGGCTTCTATTGGGGTGATCTAACATTTCCTCATGAATGTCCGCTATTTTTCTTTCCAATGTCCTTTCCCACTCATAGTTCTGCTTATCTTTAGTGGCTTTTAGGGCTATTATATGCCCTCGTGTTACCGCCTTAAATGCTTCCCAAACAGACACCAGAGGTACCTCTCCATTGTCGTTCAGATCAAAGTATTCACTAATTTTTTCCCCCACGGTCCCGCCCAAGACTCTGTCCCCCAGGATGTCTGGAGGCATTCTCCATCTCCATAGACCCCTTCCTCTGCCTGGGATCTGGAAGTCCAGGCACAGTGGAGCGTGGTCAGAAATTGTAATAGCGCCCAAGTCAATACCTCGGATCTTCCCCAGGAGGCCCACCGAAACTCAATCCTTGACATCGTGTTATGAACGTATGACTAAAACGAGAACCCACTGGCCTGGCCCTTTTTTTCTCTCCAGACATCATGTAGTGCCAAGTCTTTCATCTTTTTTCTCAATTGTTTGGACAGGGCTCCCTGAGCATGACTTCCCCCCGTGCTCCTATCCAGCTTCGGTTGCCAGGCTAGGTTTAGGTCTCCTCCCAGTATTATCTCCCCCTTCGCGAATCCCTCTAGTTTCCCCAGGGTGTCTCTCAGAAAACCATCCTGTCCCGTGTTTGGCGCGTATATGGACGCCAGAGTAAGCCTAAGACCATCTAACGTGAGGTTGGCAAATGCATACCTCCCTTCCTTGTCCACCTGTGTGTCTATGAGGATTGCCCCAAAGCCCCCCCTCACCGCAATCATCACCCCTGCTCTTTTTTCCCCCCACATTCACCTGCGTCCATATCTTGTACCCTTTCAGAAATATCTTCTTTTTATCTTGTGCCTTAACATGTGTCTCCTGCAGGAGCAGAATATCCGCCTTCTCCCTCCTAACCAGTCCCTCCACTTTTTTCCTCTTCACCGGCGAATTCAGCCCCCTTACATTTAGTGAGAAGATTCTAAACTTCGTCATCTCATCTACTCTGTTACTGCTATCTGCCCAACCTGCTATTTGTGATCCCACCCCTCCCACCGAGGCACACCCTCCCCCCAACCCATTCAACTTACCCTCAACTAGTAACTGAAACTCAACTTTGATCCCGAGGAGGGCCCAGGTACCTAAGGCTGCTAGGGCATTTCGCCTATCGCTCCTTGCCCTCTCATGACTCAGGACTAACTGTGCCGGGAGTCCTAAACCCCACATCATTCACAGACCCAGGTAGTGTACCCTCCGGAACCTCTGCCCGGCTGCCCCATATATGATATTCCGTGATACATTTGAGTCCGTCCACACCCGCCTTCTCCATTCTGAACATCTTCCCCTCTTTGTTCCTTTTGAAGATATCTACTTCTCACCCGTGGGGTGTCTAGCTTTTCCCCCTCCAGTTTCTTTTTTCATGTGCCTTACCACCTCCCATCCCTGAGGCCTCTTGTGCGGTTCTCCCCGGGGCCTGTCCCCACCTTCCGCACCCTCCTCTGCTTGCAGGCCCATTGTTTGGAGATCTTCCTCACAAGTTGTTACTCTTCTCTGTTTACCCTCCCACTCAAACAGAAGGCCAAAAGGGAACGTCCACTTGTATCTGATTTCTTTCCCCACGAGGTCTTTCACTAAGGGGGCCATCTCCCTTCTTTTTAAGAGTGTCGCCGAGGCCAGGTCTTGGTATAGTTGGATTTACACCCCATTCATCCTTATGTGGTCTAATTGCCTTGCCTTCCTTAGTATCCGTTCTTTTTGCGGATATGATGATAGGGCAGCCAGCACATCCCTTGGCCGATCTTTTCGGGCCCACGCTGTGGATTATGTCAATCCCAATAATCTCTGCGTCTTGTTCCTCTAATATGTCCCGAAAGACTTCTTGCACTGCACTCTTCAGGTCTTTATCCAGCACCGACTCCGGCATGTATTTTATGCAGATATTGGACCTGCAGGAGCGGTTTTCGAGATCCTCACATTGAATTTCCAGGTTGTGAGTCAGCCTGACCAGGTGTTCTTGTGTTTCACTGCACTGTTTTGCTTCCTCCTCCACATTTTGTACAATTCTTTCTAGGATGTCCGTCCGTTCCTCCAGCTGGGCCACTTCAACCCTTAGCTCTTGGACCGCCTGCTTCATGTCATTCCTCAATAAGGTGAACTGTTCCTGGACCGTGGACATAAACTTGTCCTGGAGCTCCACAAACCAGGCCCGCATTTCGTCCTTTGTCGGCTGCAGTGAGCTCTGGTTAGGGGAGGTGATATCTGGCACGGGTTCTTCTCCCGGCCTGTCCTTTGAGGTCGTAGTTGCTTCTGTGGACCACATTTGTAGCAGGTTCGGGTCCTGCCTGAGGGATTGCGATGCGGTCTGTGGCGCTCCCCCTTCGCTTTAGCCCTTGACATCTTCGCCGGTTCGAGGGCTGGGGTCCCACCAGACTTCCCTGTGCTGGATGAGGGAGCTGTGTGTTGCCTTTTGTTGGGGGGGTGACTTCGCTTCGCACTGTGTTTTTCTTCCCGGAGGGCCACCTCGGTGCGGGGTTTCAGTGCAACCCTCCCTGTGCTGGCCCCACGATGGCTTATTTCTTCACCCCTAAAATTCCCCCTTGCTAAGCGCCTCTCCGATGGCATAAAAGGCAGCGCCACCGGTACTGGATCGGCGCTTGGGGGACTGCCCAAGGCCTCCCTCAATGGGGAGAGGTGGAGTGCTATAACTACGCACTCACCTCTGACTCCCGTAATCGCCAACTCTGGTGCCTCTGCTCCGCTCCGGTCCTCCTCCGTCTGGCTTCTCCCTCTCGCCACCGTCCCCACTACTGTAGATTCCGGGGGGGGGAAGGCACCACCAGCCTCCGGAAGCGTCTCCCTACCGTCTCCGTGGAGGAGGGGGGGACGGGGATCTTCTTGCTATCCCTGCTCCTCGCCGGCGGCCTGCGGCCTGGCCGCTGCTGTCACTGCCTGTGGGAGAGAGCTGACACGCTCATCCGCTCTACCCGTGCCACCGGACGCGACCGCCTGCCGGCAATCGTGGGTCCGCCGCCTCAGGGTCAATTATTGGGTGCACCCGCGGCGTGTGGTATGTGCCTTTGTCTGCTCCAGGCCCCCGGTGCCATTCTCCTCCTTTCCCAGCGCCTTACGCCGTTCCTGCGTCCTTGCTGGGTTGTCGTCGGTGGGGGAGGGGCCGCTGCTTCTCACCGGTGTTTCTTTCGGCGAAAAAACGAGTTCCCTTGCTGAAACGCCGACGGCCCGTCTCACTACATATCGCGGGGCGTTCCGGCGTCTAGCTGAGTTTAAACAGCACGGAAATCTTCATATTAAAGTGCTTTTTTGTTGGCGGCCAGGCGAGAGCGCGACTCAAACGCGACTGCTTCTGCCGGCGGCCATCTTGGATCTCCGTCAATACTTTTTTTAACAGGACTTCAGTACAAGGAACGAATATAAATCAAGTGGCTGAAGGCATACTTGGTTAAGCGATTACAATTAAGCCATCACATCTAAGCAGACGACTTAAAAATAACACTAGCATGGACAATTTTAATGTTACTGCTGTATAGAGCTAGCTCACAGAGTAGAACAAGGGCAAAGGAACAGATGAGCCTCGCTCCCATCCTTGACTCGTTATTAAAAGAAAATCTGTAATTGGAGACTCTTTGGTTAATTGTGTGTTGTTAAAGAGAGGGGTTCTGACAGCACCTGGCTCTGCAGAGTTTCGGCACATCCCCTCCATGAAATCATGAGTTTTTGTGCATGGTTCGTTTGTATTGTACCAGTGGAGGAGCAGGCACAGGCAGGCATAGGTATAGCTGGCTCAGCTGCCCAGACGATTGTGCTCCGTTTAACAAATCAGTAGCTCAGCTTTTCAGGTAACCCATGTGGCTGTGCACCTACGCAGAGGTCTCTGTGTAACCTGCACACACTTCATTCTTCCAAGGGTCCTGGACTGAGTACTGTTAAGTTAGGTAATAATGGTGCCTTTTATTTAAGTGCTTATTGCCCACTTAGTTTGTGGTGTAAGCATATACATGGCCAGCATTAATAAAGTTTCTCCACCACTCTGTGAAATGGGAACTGTAACTCATTGAAAAGCCCCCAGACAAGTTATTTGGTGCTATACAAATTGCAATAGCATAGTAGATTAAGGTGAACACTTAGACCTGTGAAGGATATGAAAATGTGATTTCCTTGGCTTGGTTTACTGGGCAGAGAAGGAACTGAGTTCTGAGGGCGCCCCTTTTCTGATTACGATGCTGGTTGCTGCGGCTCTGTTCACAAACCGAAAATGTACAACCTAACAGTGCACTAGCACCTACTGGAGGACCATATGCCAACATATGCAACAGGTTTGTCTAAAAAACGCACAGGCTGCTCCATTGCCCAAATTGTGATAACTTGGGCAAGTCACTGGGCCTCATTACGAGGATGGAGGTTGTTACCTCCAAACTCGCATCCAAGTCTGGCAACCGTGAATGGGCAATTACCGGGCTATTACGGCCCAGCCAGACACAGTAGTTGCCCTTTCGCGAGTGCCGGGCCCGGTACATACCCATTTGAGCCCCATAGGGCTCAATGGGAATGGGGACGTCGGATGCACCGGTACCGGTGCATCTGACATGCTGTGCTTGCAGGTGCTGCACTGCCCGCCAGTTCAGACCTGGCGGGCTGACAGGAACTCACAAGCACAGCTCGTAGTATGGTGGTATGGTAGCAACGTTGCCGGTAGCGCTACGGGCACCGTTGTTGCCTTACCGCCATACTTATAATGAGGCCCACTGTCTCCTCCTTGAGCGTCCATTTGCTTATCTCCAAGAAAGTGCTTAGAAAGAAACTAGCCCCCAATCAGGCACCATAAAAAAACAGGGAGCATGCTTTCAGAAATACATGAGACACCTTGAACCGAGAACAAACTGGTGCACACATTAACAGCATGTGGGAGAATTGCATTTGCTGGAGCTCATTGCAGTAGTGCTGGACCAGGTGTGGTGCTTGTGCATTTGCACAGTGCTTTAGGTCGGCTGGGGCTAGGTAGCCAGAGCTGTCCCTGAGGTGGGCCTTCCTCAGGATGGCACTAGGAATATAGACAATAACACAGTGGGAAGGAAATGATGAGCAGGAAAGCCGTCTACCTGTCTGCTAAAGCACGCCAGTCAATACCAGACTCCCAAAGGCTCACCCTCTCCAACTGGGTCTAAATAACTCATAGTTTGCATTCACTTTACTGGTAGGATGTTATTATACATGAAATAAGCAGAAAGGCTAATGTACCTCATGTGCTCAGAAGGGTTGCAGACTTGAATCAGTCACATATGTGGTACTTTGGGCATTGCCCTATAGGCCAGTCCGGGTCTGGAATGAGCAAGGATTAAAACATGTGAAATCAGAGTGTATCAGTGAGAGTTATATGCCCCATCTTCTCTTTTGCTTTCTGATTCCCACACAGGATGTCCCTGTAATTCCCCTGCTTTTGCCTGCAGAGAAGAAAAGTAATCACAGTGTAGTATTGTGATCCTGGGCAACCACTATATATTAGGTTTGCTGTGTTCTATAGAAATTAATTTCTTGGCATATTAAAGACGCCAACAGCAAATCTTTACCATTAAAGAAAACACTGTTTTTTTCTTTTAAAAAGCTACAGTGACAACACAATAGCCCTAAAACTGTTGGCATTGCCAATGCGTGTTTGTTTTCTTCCTGTTAGCCTTAAGAGAGTTAAGAGAGTTCCTGCTTCATTGCACTTTTTTGTTCCAGTCTTTAGTTAATATGTTCTGCATCAAACATGGTAAAAAGTAATGCAGCTCCCCATTTAACATCTGAAGGGTCATCCAAACCAACAAAGTCCTCAGGATCAATTGGACCCTATCTTCCAGAAACAATGGGAACTCTAATGGAGAAAATCAAACAAGCAAAATCCACCATTGTGTCAAATACTCATGTGAAGGATCCATCAACATCCATTAGTCAAAGAAGTACCGATTATGCATTAGCACCATATTACTGCAACATTACTGGAATAAAAGACTTCTCACTAACCTTAGAGATATTGAGGACTTCCAACAATTGTTTCCAGTAATGCTGGTCTTAGTTCCTATTCACATCATTTTAATTTGTTGCACCTTGTCGGGTTGTAGAGGAGGTCCCAGACATGGCCTGCACCCCATCCCCTCATTTCGAGGTACCAGGAGCGTACTCGCCAAGGTATGTGACGTATGAAGAGCAAATTAACCTACAAAGAGCTGCACTGGGACTCTGCCCAGTATACATCAGAAGATCCATACCAGTTGAAGCACCCGTAACCAGACAACCCTGAGCAGCGCAGTACCCTATCAGACAGCCATTCCAGCCGCTGTTACGAAATGAGGAGTACTTACACACGGTCCACGAAGAGACCCCAAAAGCCTTAATGGAAGGCCATTGGAAATAACACAAGGGCCTGAACAGACTTGTGAATGAGCAAAAGCGGCTATCAAAGACAAGCACGCCAGTACGAGTAACTATGAAAATAAATGTAATGGACACAGAGAAGAGACAATGTTAAAACTTAAGGAAACGGTGTTACGAGACAAGATGGAATCAACTGACCTGTTAAACGTGTGTAAATCGGCTTGAAACGCAAGATGCTAAGAAATCGATACTGCTTGCAATGCTTAGTAGAAGATAGAGCGGCAAGCGCCAACCATATATCTACCTCAATAAGGCACATTATACAAGTGCAACTCCATTTTATAAAAGCAGAAATGTACCCAGGCGGCCAGAGGCCTGACAGGCCAAGTTTCGTAACCCAGCCAAGGCAAGAGAAGGAGCGGAATCGAAACTCAACAAAGAGCGGTTCATGCCTAGGAAATCAAGGTCACCCAGAGAAGGGGAGGGGAGCATCAGCTAACAAGACTCAAACTTCAGAGCATACCAGCCTGCCTCATGAAGGTCAAGATAAGGGGGGCCCATGGAGGTGGCGAGGCAGAAACAGAATTAAATGCACTAAAAGCTGGAAACTGAAGCAGATTCATGGTGGACTAACACGTGACCAGCCAGGCGCGGAGAAGTACCATCGCCTGATGTCATCCAGGACCCGAGGATGCCATAACTACAGTTTCGAGGCCATCCTTAGCCAACTAATTGACACATCGCCTTAAAACTTTGATTGATGGAAGGGAGGCAGGGTGAAACTTGGGACACCAGGCACAGGGGTGTCCATTCTGCATGCTGCTAATTAAAAGTGGAAATTTATGTCCAGGGGTGTAACCTGCCCAATCACAATGGACCAAGTTATCTGGAGTCCTATAGATACTGTAACCAATAGGACGTTGTAGTTGTAGTGACGTCTATGACGCGTGATGTAGAGGGATGGGCGTAGACGCCCACCTGATAAGAGTTATCCAATCCGCATGCCCTATTATCATATACAGATATAACGCCTATACTTAAGTTACCTTTCCTAACCAATTATATTGCATGATGATTTTTTATAGAATTAGACGTCAGTGATGACGAGCTTAGCCAATCACAATGACTGTTCGACTGGAGTTCGAGGAAGTCGGAGCGAGACAGTTGATCGCAACGCTGCTGATTTCTATTTGTTTCTCTGTTTGATGTACTTGTCATTAAACCGACTTCCCTTTGCCAACTTACTGAGTCGTCATTATTGAGTCGTGTTGGAGTAAGTGAATCCTGCACCCCCTTTCCTCACATGGTGCAGCTATCTTGTCTTACAAGTTCTAGAGGGTGAGCGCTGACCTATCGGCCCATCAGTGATTTCCTCTCCTCCAGAACAGGGTCAAATTGACATTACACAACCGTTGACCTCTGATGACAACACATGGAGTGTCATTTGACCCTGCCCATAAGTGACATCACAGGAAGTGATGGTTCATGACCTTTCACCCTTTGACAAAACAGGAAGTGGCATCACATAGCATTGTTCCAAAGTATACTAAGACAAATATGGTTACTATATCACTGTAATATGATATACATTTCATACAAGAATGGATCACCATAGGTATCGTTAATATTAGTGTGTGTAGACCCATAATACCAAATTATTGTGAATGTATGCAGATGTTCAAGATAACAACTTGGACTATTGTACATCCCTCGGCTGAACTGTAAACAGACAGAGCATCCCGAAGAGGCCTAAAGCCAAAAGCGCAGACTTCCAGTATCTTCCAAGTGTCTGGCCACAGAACAGCAACTGACCAACACAAGCCCAACCAGAAGACAGTCAAAGGCTGTACCACTTCATGCTTTTACACTTGGACAATACTCCCAGGGATTTTCTTGCCAGTAGTGCACTTTGACCTATTGAGCAAGTAATGTGTGAAGTTCCAAGTACTGCTGACTTTGATTATAAGCAACCTTATCTAATATTTTAAGAAGAAATGGCACCGCAGTAATAAACCGGTAGTTAGTTGGTATGGACAGGTCTAATATCTGTTTTTTTTAGGAGTGGGAGAACCCACGACTCTTTGAGATTAGTTGGGATGGTACAAGAATTGAATGAGGCATTGATAAGCTTAGATATAAAGCAGTACTTGGAACTTCACCACTTGCTTGGAGCTCGCTAATCAGGCTTCCGCCCACAACATGGAACGGAAACTGCATTAATCGACCTTAAGGCTCAAATTGACGAGTTGAGGGACAAGGGAAAATCAGTTTTACTACTCCTCCTTGACCTATCATCTGCATTTGACCTTGTGGACCACAAGGTCCTATGGAGCCATTTAGATTCAGCCGCGCATTTCTCCAACAAATCATTCTTAAGTAGCAGGACCATGAGAGTCTTCTCCCCTTCAGCTGCTGCAGACCCCATCCCTATCACGTGCGGAGTGCCCCAGGGATCCTGCAACTCACCTACTCTGGACTATATGTTCACCAAGCTCTTTTTCGATGATCTGGACCATCTTGGTATCACCTACACTAACTATGCAGATGGTACTCAGATTCTTCTACCACTTTCTGGGGATTATGGCAAGGATTTGGCCTTGGTGGACAGAGTCTACCTCATCATCCAGGCATGGATGGCTGCTCATGGTCTATGCCTGAATGATGACAAAACTGAACTCATCATTTTGGGTACCACATCCAACCTTAAAAAGCGAGGCCATGAATACACCTCCTTCGTGACCGATGGCAGCCCTATCAAAGTTGCCAACGAAGTAAAAACCCTTGGCTTTTACCTTGATTCCACCCTTACATTCATCAAACAAGTAAACTCCATGGCGTCAGCCACTGCAAATACATGCAAACTATTATACAAAAAACAGAGCAACTAGGACAGTAGGCAATCTATAGGCCAACACATGCAATAAAAGGCCAACATGAAAATCCAAAACTGAAGCACAGCGACATTGCAAAAGCATCTGAGGATTATTATGAGAACTTGCATAGACTTTCTGAAAGGATCAAGGAAGAGATTGACATGTTCTTGAAGAAGATCACTTTGAAGATTAAGGCTGTTGCAGTTTCTCATTAACATTGTAGACACAAAGATTCTATCGAAAATTTGGAGCATACAAATGGAGAGAATGATTAAGAAAATGGTCCATCAAGTTTAAGCGGATTCAGAAAGTGCTAACATGGCTACGACAACACAAGTTCTCTGAGTGAATCTTAGAGAAAGCTTAAATAAACGTCCTGGCAATAGTCCTAATTATGGTTGCCGAGATGACATTTGAGCATTTTACCAGGAGATTTCAGCAAGTGAGACTGGCGACGATGAGCTTTCAAACTGTGCTCCATAAAAGAGCGATGGCTCTTTACGATGAAACGGAGGCACAGATGCACTTGAACAACCTTCTATGAGGATCTTTCCAAACTAAATGTGGAATAAGTAAGGATGTCTGCAGTGGTCAATACTCTTCAAATTACTCATTCAACCATTGGTGTCGGTTCTTAGGGGAAGCAAGATTTTTAAAGGGATCACAATCAATGGGAAATAGTATTAATCCTTTCTATCTGCACACAATATGTTACTGCCTATGGCAGAAGTGGCCCCCTCCAACACAGAAGTGATGGCCACAATTGAGACCTTCACTGCAGTGTCTGTATTTGTGTATATTATAAGCTATTATTAAACAGATAAAGCCCCAGGTCCTCATGTCAAATCATTTGTTCTGTACGAAATAATATGACTAGGCTCAACTATGGGGTCACAGTTGTTGAAGGGCTAATCAGTGCTTGGTACAGTGAGAGCCCAATGAATGGGTGACCAGGGAGGCGTGATAGACTATTAACAGCTCATCCGCTATCAAATGCAGAATTGATATTTATCAGAGTAGCTTAGGGGGTAGGGAAATGGGGGCCAAAGAGAGAGATCGGTGGGTAGTGTCCTGAGCAACTGACATGAGAGTGTAATCAGGGTATGTGGTCAGGATTATATTCTGCTGTGTGGTTCAGGTTTCCTAGGATCTCACGGTTAATTTTATCACAGTCTCCATGCAGGATACAGAACACCACCATGGTGTGCAGTGCAGAGGTCTAAAATATGGTTAATATATAAGCTAAGAGAGTATACATAACATACAAGCACCTAAACATCAATAGCTTACATTGCTGGAGGATCGGATTGTTCGGTGAGCCTTTCCAAGCTGCAAGAGAAAATATATGAATGCATGGAAAGAATGTGCTTCATAATGCAATTTACATATTTACTGTTCAGCAGGGTTAGACATGGAATTAGTACATTATTTAATAGTTCACTCTGTGATCTAAACTGTTCATCTATCAAACGTTTTAGCTTTCACACATGCCTCAAACATGCGATATATCAAAATAACAACAGTTCTGGATCATAACATTCATGCATGCTCACCACTTGTACTGCACATTATACATCCTAAATGTATAATGATTGTATAATGCCTCTGCTTTGGGAACTGAGCATGCATATGCCATCCTTATCCTGAGATCAGGCTAACATTGTGTGCATTTCTTTTTTAAAGTGTGCAATGGTAAGACAATAAAGACATTCCTTTTTGTTTTCTTCATGATTGCTTTAGCAAAAAAACATAGCCCCTCTGGTCACACAACTGTCAGGTGGGGGCGGCTGCAGGGGAGCACTGG
The DNA here is from genome assembly GCF_040938575.1 of Ambystoma mexicanum. NCBI lineage: Eukaryota > Metazoa > Chordata > Amphibia > Caudata > Ambystomatidae > Ambystoma > Ambystoma mexicanum. Next base: position 158,418,930 of record NC_090937.1, read on the forward strand.
AAATCTTTGACCTGGGGGGAAATTACAACAAAGTGGCCCATGTTGCAGCACCACCAACCCACGGTGCCATGGATGCAACCCACCATTCAATTGTATATTTAATATTCAAAGATTTGTGTAAAGTAAAACACAAAGGAAACAATAATTCAGTGCAATTTAACATGACACACAGAGAACAAGTTTCTGATAGGCACAAAAGCACAAATTACAAGGCCTGCGGTAGCAGCTCTGTAGTTAGGGTTCAGTTGCTCAACCCATAGAAAGAGTATTTTTTGGGCGGCTTATAAAGTTGCCCTCCTGGACGAATCCTCAGAAAACTTTGCAAAAAAGAATAAGGCCCGTTATATTGATCCTGCGAAGTTTGGTGAGGTTTTGTGCAGTCAGGGAAAAGTTATAGGGGGATCCCAAAACGTGTGGTTTTCCCATAGACGCAATGGAAAAAAATCTTCACACCTACAACCCAAACTGCTGGACTGATTTTCACCAAATTTGCACCATGAGTGGTGGCTTGGTCCCAAAAGCGTGCTTTTGTACATTTGGTGTAAATCCAAGCAGTCGTTTTTGTGGCCAGAAAGTAGGTAAAACAACATTAGTGATATCTGGGTTCAGTCCGCTGACTCACTTCCCTATTCAGTCTGTGAGCAGCCCTTTGATTGGTCCGGGGGGAGCCGGGATTATGTGATGAACGCGGACATCCGACACTCCTGCTCATTGGATGGTGAAAAGCACGAGATGCGTCATATTTTTGGGAAACGCCCACCATGTTGGATTCGCAGACAGCACCGGTTATCTGAGAACATTGCAGTAAAAACATATTCAAAAACACAACTTTGCACTTGTCAAAATAATGAAATGTTCTCTGGGAGGCGAGGGGTGATGAGGATGGAATGGGATATGGCCATAAGGAGCCAAAAAACAGGCAGATTTTCATCTCCGTAGTCCGTGAACAGTTCGGGCCAGACCTGTAATGCTCGCAAACATTTCAGATGTTCGGGGCATTCATACATATTTTTGCATTACTGGGTTGGTGAAAAGCAGTTTTTGGATGGCTTATAACTTTGGCGCCACGCATGGAAACTGTATGAACCTTTGTGATATTATTCTAGATGTGACAATGAATGGTTCTACTAAGTTTGGTGCTGTTTTCCCAAGAGGGAACACAATTGGAGGGGGCCCCACAATATTTGAAAGGCTCATACACGTGGTTACGTTTCATGAAACTGCACAAATGCTAGCAAAAAAGATGTAAGACCCAAAAGTGAATGTTTTTGCAAAGTTTGGAGGGATTTTGTGTAGAGGGGGCAACATTAGAGGGGGGTTTAACATTTTTAGATGGGTTACAACTTTGTTGCAGTTTGACAAATGTGCACACAAGATTTTTAAAAGATCATAGACCCAAACTTGAATTTTTCTGCAAAGTCTGAATGGATTTTGTCAACTGGGAGCAAAGTTATATGACTATTTCATGTACATAGGTTTTGACACTTTTCAAAAAATGAAACATGTATGGATTGGCAGGAAAGTTGTGCAAGAAGCATTGTCAAGGACTTAAAAGCATGGTTTTGCAAATGTGTCTGTGTCTTATTTTTTGAAAAGTGTCATAATGCAGGTACAAAAAATAGTGATATACCATTGGTGACTGAGGATTAGCCCGTGGCCATGGGCAGTGGTCAGATTGTCCGAGTCATGGCCTGTGGCCATGGGCAATGGCCCGATTGTTCAAGTCATGACCAAAGGCCATCACTCAGATAATCTGGCTACTGTCCATGACCATGAGAGACTGGCAATGGGGTTAAAGTGGGCATGGCCACCAAGGACTGGCCATGTGGTGATATTTTTCAAAATCGGGATACGTTTGAATGGGAAAATATATTCTGCCCGTGGCTAAAATTCTGTCCATGGTTACAGCGCGAAGTGCTGCACAGGATTTTATCAACAGATTGCTGTGACTATTGCTGCATAGACTCAGAGACAATGCTAATCAGCAGATAATTACCTAGCACGCTGAACTAGGTGCTTTGCGTGTCTGGTTAGGTGGATGGGCCTCTGTACGGCGGCGCATCCAATGTGGGAATAGTGACGTCAGTGGGAGCACCTGAGGAGCTGGCGATCTCCTGGAATGCCATGCTTTCCGCTCCCAGTGCCGTGGGAGTTGGCTGAAGCTGATTAGCTTAATAATGAGACTCAGAGGAAAGCACCCTCTTGCGGGACTTGACATGACAAGGAAATAATGAGCCTTGCTACGATCACAGTCGGTGTGGGTGTACACACTGGGACAAGGCTTGGATGCACCATGCAGTATCAGGGAGCAGGAACAAATAGTTTGCTAGTTGCATAGAAAACGCTGATAGGCGTACGATTACAGCAGCATGTAAAGAAAGCATTAAGATTCAGAGCCACATCACGTGAAGTGGAGGGCTATATCTGGTAAGCATACATGCAAATGTTCTATCTATAAGGTATGTGCATTATGCGAATTAGGAGGAGCCGTGCCTCATGTTGAGGGCGGCATTATCCAGTATGCAAGTGGAGTTCCCTCCAGAATGCAAGTGTGTAAGCGCCAGATCAGGCAGGTAGATAGTAAGGAGTCACACCTCATATTGCGGGGGGGCTGCATCCAGTATGCTTCAAGTTGAGTCAGGTGAGTACATCGATAGGAAGAGCCATGCCTTGTGTTGCAGGGGCTGCATCCGGTATGCAGGTATGTGAGAGTAAAATTCGGTAGGTGCAGAGCTAGGAGCAACGCCTCATGTTGCGGGGGGCTGCAATCAGTATGTACCAATGCCAGAGTCTGGACAGGTAGGTGTCAAGATTGGAGGAGCTATGCTTCGTGTTGCAGGGAGCTACATCCAGGATGCATAGACACAGAAGGCATGACACGTAGGAGCATGGATGTGATGAGCTACACCTCATATAGCAGGGGGCTGCATCCAGGATGCATTGAGGCAGGAGACAAATCGGGTTTGAGCATAGATTAGAGGAGCCACACCTCTTGTTGAGGGGGGCTGCAAGAGGTATACTCAAGTACAAAAGTCAAATCAGGTAGGTCTTGAAACTAGAAGCCAAGCATGCATGCTTTGGCATGCAGATAAAAAGTCTCATGTCTTTTGCTATTCATGTGAGCAGAGCATATGATCCTCTGGTTAGATAAAGCTTACCAGTGTTCTCGCCATTCTGCTAGTGTCTGAAACGGAACCAGAAGGATCCAGGTTCCAGTGGAGGAGGTGTCGAGATGCCATTGAGGGTTCCAGTGCAGCCCCTCACCCTTCCTGCCTTGCCACGTTCTGCCTTGAGGTCAACCAATCCTTAGGTGAAGTAGTCAGCTACACGAGAACGATTTCCTCCGAGAAACAAAGGATTGTGCTGTGTAAGTTTCCCTGTGCTTCCGCTGGACATCACACCTTTGGAGCCTCTGCAAAACTGCTCAACTCTTGCATCAATTGCGTCCTTTAGAAGCGTGCACATTACCCGACTACGGGTATGCTGCGAGTCACACAGGATCACCACTGTCCACTGCCGAACTGTGTGCCCGGGCGGGGGCTCTCCAGGAACAGAATTCCAAGAAATCCACCAAAGGTGTCAAGTCGGAACACAGAGTACTCGGATGGAGTGCTCCACCATTGCCACAGTGTTACTGCAGGAGCTTGGCATCCCAGCGGCCAGGATAGGATCACGCTGAGCCTGTTTTGTGCTGGTGGAGGTATTCACACTGGTGCACCCAGTAGCCATGTTGGTGCGGCAGGGACCATGGCCTCCGAGCAATCTCCAGCCAGAAGCAAGCCCTGCACAGATGGGCTGCAGGCCTATGTAGGGGACGCCTTCAGCTTCTGCTGCCTGGATCTGAATCACACCCTCCTGTTCACTGGCCAACTCGAGTCGGAGCTCTGGAATCGGTCTCCCTCACTCTGGGAAATACCCTGACCATGGAAGCCCAGCTGGGCCGGGCCAGGCTCCCTGCCGTCTCCCAAGCTGAAGGCACTCGGTCAGATCTCTGGCGTTACTACGCTGAAAACCCCTGCGTTTTTTTAGCTGAACCCTTGGGTGCCCGAGGGCCAGGGGGGTCTCCTTTCAAGGTAAACTGGCAAAAAATGCAGGGCGCATGCCCCCAAAGCTCGCAATATGAAGGAGCAGCACAGAAGGACTAGTGCTACGTGTGCCACTGCTGTTATCATGACATGTGATTAGTGTCTCTTAAAGCCTTATCCCCATTTTGTCATAACCACAGGAAACAGCGTGCTTCCTTGTTGAGCTCGCCCATGTAAATCACTTTCAAACTCTGGTGATTTTAATGCAATGATACCAGAGATGGGGACTAGGTTTTTATTTGGCTCTAAATCACTAAATTTGCAGCTGTGATAACCAATGTTGGCATTACACAGCTCAGCATAAAACAGAAATGTTAAGAACTGGTATAACCTCTTCTGTAACTAACTGAGTTTAAGTCCACTATTTCCATTAATATCCAAGATGTCTGCACTAATGTGCCCCCCTCCCATACACACACTTACTATACAATATTTATTAGATGTGTTTAACCTGAATATTTATCAATATCCTCCTCCTCCTCCCTTTTTCTTCTATTCTGATGACAAGTACCCATGCTATCACAAAATATTCTCCACTGAATCCCTCCATCCCTCCCATGTTTGCAGTATCTTTTTCCTGATTTCCATTCCTCTTATCCTCCTCTTGACAATTTTCTGTCTTTCAGTCGATTAAGGTCTGGGCACCACTGAAAGTACCATGCTGATTATTTCGTATAGCATAAAAGCGTATTGACATAGCATATTTACATAGCATAACAACCCATGAATAATATAGTAATAACATGATACAACCACCTTTTGAAAATGTCTAACTAGAAAGCCAATTGCAGAATACAGAATACAGAAACTGAGTCTCAGGTTTGTTCCTACATCATTTAATCGGATGACCACCGAGGACCCACAAGTCCATACAAAGTATTTACCATGGGATCAATCTATACCGAGAAAACAGCCACCATGAACCATTAGTATAGATGTAGGGTAAGTAAAATTACTCAATGCATACATCACATAGAGGAGGCATTTTCCATACTTCTCCTTCACGTTGCTCAAGACACATAATACCTCAGCGAATTGAACGGTGCCTCACAGTATTTGTGATGGCCAAAACAACTTTTGATAAAAAAATGAAGAAACAACCTAATAGAGTTGTAAGCATCTCCTCACAAAGCTAGTCAGGTATGCTGCTCAGTGGGTTTGGAGCCTTCTGCAGAAAGTCTTCAAGTCACATAGTCTAATGACTGCCTTTCTCTTTTCATCCTCCCGAGTTTGGCAGCATGAGCATAATTGTTTCATGTAAACAGGACACCTTGAATTAAAGAAGTCACATATTGAAAAATTCGGATTGTTGAACAATTTGAATTGTTATTAAGCTGCCCTTTTCACGTTGGTTTAATGAAGGTGAGTCTTTGCGTATTTATTTTGCACATTTATTCTGCACTCCATGTCACAGCACAGACGAATCCTGGTGCACCGAAAGTTCAGTGGATGGAATGGAAGGAATCTTGGGAAAATTACATGAAGACAGTGGAACACGAAGGACTGACATCAGAATAGAAGAAATTACTACTTTTGTATTCAGTTGGACCAGAGGGACAACAGAAATACAGGCAGCTGCTGCCTTTGAGTGCAACCGACTCAGGAAGAGACATCATGGACATTTATGAGAGAACTCTGAGACAATTGGATCTACATTATGCGTCTGAGATGAATTTGGCTGTCAACAGGCTTAATTTCTATTCCAGAGTTCAGAAGTCGACGAATCAACAGAAGAATATGTATCAGCATTGGAAACGTTGTCTTTAGTTTGCAAATTTGGAATGGGGATTACAACTGAAGAATTGATCAGAGACCAGATTATTATAACACACTCATACAGAAGAGACCGTTGATGTGTGGGGATCCCACCCTAGTGGACATTATTGCAATAGCGAAGAAGATAGACCACACAATAGAGCACACACAATTGTGCTCAATGGAAATTAAGGAGACAAAAAATAAGTTTTACAGGTGCAGCTTGAGAAGGAAGGAAATATGGCAAATTCGTAAGTTAATGTGGTGAGGAAGAGGACAAAAGGAATCATGGAAGAAAAGGAAAAGGACACCAAGAAGGACACAACATCACATTCCAAATGATAGAGATAATTAATGGAACATGAATAAGAATTGGCGTCAGACCGAAGGAGAAAAAAACAGATGTTTCTGCTCAGGACATTACACAAATTCAAAATATTGCCCACCGTCAAATCTCAAGTGTGCAAATTGTGGCATGAGAGGACATGTTCTTGTCATATGCAGAAACAAAAAGAGAGTTGCTTTGATACAAGAGGATTATACTTCTGATGAGGAAAGGGTTATAACAATAAGGTGTGATGGAAATAAGTCAGAGCTGCGTTGTGAGATACATGTAGAGGGAATAAGAATGAAAGTAATGGTGGACAGTTGTACTCCATGTACCATAATATCTAGAGAGAAGTAGTAGGAGTTGACACTGCGAGGTGAAAAAGCAACCATAGGCAAATCAGATAATAAAAACCCACGAGGATTTGAAGGGACGCGCATTCAGATAATTGGATATTTTCAAGCATCATCTGAATTCAGAAACAGAATGGCAGCAATCAAAGTGTATGTTGTAAAACAGGGTGTGGAGGTACTAGGTTGGAAGGACCAAGCTGCACTCAAAATATGACTTGATTTATGTCAGGAAGATCCAGTGCTATGTGTACTGTGACAAATCCCGTGAGGTGAGCCCCTTCCCATGAGGTGAGTATGGTGAGGCTTCTACCCAATAATCCTCCTGGGGGTGGTACTCAGTTGGTGGATTTCATGGGAATAGACTTCCCCGCTGGGGCTCAGGGAGACCATTTCAGGAGAACGTGGTATGCCAACCCTCCACCACACAAGCCCAATACATCTCCACAGTCTCTATCCCTTTCTGCCCCTTCTCACCTCTCTCCTTCTTCTACCTCTATGTATTATTGCCACGTAAAAGGTACTGGGGCGAGGAAGAGAAATGGGAGTACCAACCCCCCAAGTACTGGGACAAGTTGGCCCTGCAGAGTTCTGGACAAAAAACATAGGAAACAGACAAAGGACTTGCACAGCAAGACAGACACGGCTGCCAACAATGTATAAAAAACAATAATGGACTACTGACAAAGGAACGGGAAGCTATGTGTGACTGCAGGTGCATAGTGCACCACATGCAGGATTTTAAAACTTGTGTTCATGACCAAAGGAGAGGAGCACAGAGGACGCTGGCAGTCGGCCACGTGTCAGGACATGGAGGGTTCGAAGGAACGGACTTGCACAGAGGATTGGCGAATTGGTGAGTATACGCAAGCTACAACAAGGAATGCTGTCCTATGGGCACAGCACAAACCAGATGGCGGGGCAGCCCCGCTGATCGTCCGCTGTCTCTTGGAGCCCCAGGAGGGTGCCAAAACCCCAAACAGGGTATTGGGTGGCACAGGCAATCTGAAGGGGAAGTAGAAGGGGCCCTTGAACTGGAACAGGTAAGTGTCCCTAGAGTCCTATGTAGGCCAGTCACTAGTGTGTCACCCCAGGGACAAACAGCCTATAATCCTCCGCCTCCTCATTGCAGTGGCCTGGTCAAACCCATTGGCCACCAGGGAAGTATCAAGGACCCCTACAAGCAGCAAGAGAATCACAGCGGGAGAGTTCCTCGCTACATTGGTGGACATATGCCCACTGGCCACCAGGGAAGAGTCGCATGCCCCCACCAACAAGCTGTAATCCTGAGAGGGAGAGTCCCTTGTTACAGTAACATGGATAAACCCCCTGGCAATACTTGGCAGGATAGCTACCCAAGTGGGCCACAGTGGGGAAGCCTGAGCAGAGGACCCTTACAGTGTACAAACTCTATTGCTGAGAAGCCTAAACGAGATACCAGGAGAAGGGAATCATTCCCCCTGCTAATGTTAAACAGTGATACTAAAGTGAAAAAGAATACAGGGGAAGGGAGTCATTCCCCCTCGTGTTGTTGAACTGTCTTTGTAAAATGAAAGAGAAGCCTGGGAAGGGAGTCATGCCCCCTGGTATTGTTGAACAGTGTTACTAAAGTGGAAAAGAGGCCAGGGGTAGGCAGTAATTCCCCCTGGTGTTGTTGAACTGCAAACCACTGGAATGAGACCAGGGCAGGGGAAGAGAGTCATTGCTTTGGTTGTGTTGAACTGTTGCATTTAAATACCAGGCGAAGGGAGTCATTCTTCAGGCAACCAAAGCTATAATGGCTTTCTGATACAGGGTGTTAAGAAATAAGCAGTGTGTCTGCAAAGGAGAAGTATTTGTGAAAGTGAACTTTGCCTTTTGTGCTGGAGAGCAGTTTTGACGCAGAGAAGGGAGACATTCCCCAGGAAGAAACCAAAACCTGGAAGTGAACTTGTATGCCCAGTCCAGAAGAAGAGAGTCATTCTGCTGGACCAAGAAGGTATAATTTATCTGTAGTTTAGTTTTAACTCTAAGTGTCAGAAGTAGTGTTTTTGACGCAGGACAATGGATATTGATTTATATGAACATTCTGACATAACCCTTAGTGTTTTGTGTTGAGGGAGGGAACCCCTCTTGGGTTTTCTCTTCATGTTCACGAACAATAAAAGTTTGTAGCAATCACTGATTCCACCTGTGTGACAGACTTCTCCTTCTGCAAACTTGTATATGGTGTCAGGGTTGGGATGCTGGTCCACCTCGTAAATCGTGCAGGACCCTAAAAATTGTATGGACTAAATGGGAAAGTATTATCTACTCGCTATTGGTTTATTGGGGATCAAACCCAGTCTAAAAAGACCCAGCACTTCTCATCTCCCTTAACCTATCCTCTCTCTTAAGATGTATAGGGTGGGGGAAATGTAGAAACATCTTTCCTGGGAAAATTAGAGAAGCCAATAGGTGAAGACCCTAAAATTACACCCAGTGGATAAGACCTTTACCAAGGGGGAAAAGGACAACCGTCCCCAGGAGAGTAGTCGATGCACCCGTAATCAGTGCCTTAAGACTCCCAGTAAAACCTCTAACAGGTTAGAGAGCAATCGTGCAGATGAGGGAAATTCAGGGTATTGGGAAGAAGCTACTTCCAAAGCATCCAGGGACTCGGGGCCCTAAAGTGACAAAGGAATCCCCAATATATCATATCCAATAACTAAGAGAGTAAACATTTATCCAATTGAGGCCATGTTATAAAGCCTTGTAAATCACCAGATAGAAGCAGATCTAATACATCAAGAGTGTCTAGAATAAATGTTGGTTGGCCAACAGAGACCCATACTCCCATATCATATTATACAGCCTTACCAAGAGGGAGAGGATCTCTGAAATGTTTTCATGAATTTTGAAAGGTTAACTCGGCAGTTCTGTTGGAATGAGGAAATCAAGACATGTTACCTCACACCTCTCTTACGCAGAGTTACAAGCCTCCTACCAGACTCTTAACCTCCTTGGGGACACTTTTTCAATGAAATTAAGCAGGGTCTACTACATCGGGTGGGCCATACTGATTGCTTTTATAGACACAAGTTTACAGAAATTGAATTGGGCCCAAACAAAACACCACTCAATTTAGGAGTTTGTATTCAAAATACCTTGTCACAATGGCTAGGAAAGAAAACCTTGGCCGAAGTGATGGAACTGGTTAATGGATTACCCACCTTCTTACACCCACCTTCTTACAGCGTGTGGTTTTACAAATCACTAAACCCACACTTAATATCGCTATTGAGACCGTGCAAACAAATGATTAAGCATCAAAGCAAATAAGGTCCATGCACAAAGGGGAAGATACAAGGAAAGGTCCAAAATGCAATCCCAGGGAAATACCTACAAAATATACCAAACCTCCTCTCAAGAAAACTGTCAAACCCTTAAAATGTGTAAGCCGAGGACCTGAGAGGAGGGACATAAAGAGGTCTATGCACCCTAGAGAAAACACGCTAACACTGAAGAAAGGAAAAGCCCCACAACTCTAACTCCCCTATGTTTCTCTTGTGGTACAAGGGGACATATAACCAAAACCTGCCCCAAAAACCAGAAGGAGGAACCCATGAAGTTAGGCTGGAGGAGAAGATTGGTAAGAACTAATACATCGAAAGAGACAGATCTGGAACAAGCTAGTAATTATGTCTGTCTAGCCACTCCCTTTCAGACACACACATCTATTAGGGTTCATGATACTCCAGTCTCAGCCCAAATAGATTCTAGGAGTAAACAAACAGTGGTGAGAGATGTCCTTATTTATGCCAACCAGATACAACAGAGCAGACCCATCAGAATTACATATGTCTATGGGGACCAAGAAGTCTACCCGAGGAGCTCAGTCTCTATCCATAGCCGGAGGAGAAAAGAAACTGTGAATTCAGCAATAATGCCGGGCTTGCCTGAAGAAACTATAATAGGCACAGCCTTTCCAGGATTTGGAAAGCTAATATTGGATATCAATAATACAAGTGCCTACTCTCCCATAGATACATGGGATGAGGAGAGTTTCCAGGGTAACAACCCTGTCTGGCAATGGCAGGAAAACCCTGAAGATGCCATGAAGGTAGAACCACAAACCTATTACTTCAAAGAAAACTCAGATTGGGAACCCACCAGCATTAGGGGAAGGGTATACGATTAATCCAATCCTGAGAAGTCATCACTTTTCCCCAGGGGGAGCCCCTGCCCGTAAGGCCAGGGTGGTGAGGGCACTACCCGATAGTCATCCTGGGGGTGGTACTCAGGGAGAGGATCTCATGGGAAGAGACTTTCCCTCTGGGGACAAATGAGACCATCTCGGGAGAACATGGTAAACCAACCCTCCAGCACACAAGCCCAATTCATCTCCGCAGTCTCTACCCCCATCTTTACCCTCCCACCTCACTCATTCTTCTACCTCTATGTATCATTGCCACGTAGAAGGTACTGGGGCGAGGAAGAGCAGCAGTAGTACTAACCACTCACATACTGGGATGAGTTGGCCCCACAGGGCCCTAAGAAGAACCTAGGAAACAGATAAAGGACTTGCACAGCCAGACCAGATGAGGCTGGCCACAATTTATTAAGACCAATAATGAACTACCAACAGGGGAACAGGCAACCATGAGTGACTGCAGGTGTGCTATGCACCACACGCAGGAGTTTTAAACTCGTGTTCGTGACCAGAAGGAAAGGAACTCAGAGGATGCTGATAGTCGGCCATGCATTGGCACTGGAGGATTTGCAGGAGCAGACTTGTGCAGAGGGTCGGCGAAGAAGCGAGCAAACACAGGCTACGGCGAGGAACTACGTCCAAATAGCAGAGCAGAAACCAGACACCAGGGAACGTCAGCTGATCGTCTGCTGTCTCTGGCAGGCTGGGGACGTGCCAAAACTCTGAACGAGGTAAGGTGTGGCACGGGAGATATGGAGGGGAAGCGGAAGTGCCACTTGAACTGATACAGGTAGCTGTTCCTAGAATCCTATGTAGTCCCGTCACTATGGTGTCACCCCAGGGACGGACGGCCTATAATCTTCCTCCTCATCACAGTGATCAGGTCAAACCCACTGGCCACAAGGGAAGGGTCAAGGATCACTACCAGCAGCAAGAGAATCACAGAGAGAGAGTCCTTTGTCACAGTAGCTGGGTCAAACCCACTGGCCACCAAGTAAGGGTCAAGGACACCTATCAGCAACAAGAGAAGCACAGAGGGAGAATCCCTCATCACAGTGGCCCGGTCAAACCCACTGGCTACCATGGGAGGGTCAAGGACCCCTACCAGCAGCAAGAGAATCACAGAGGGAAAGTCCCTCACTACACTGGCAGATATAATCCCACTGGCCACCGGGGAAGGTTTGAGTACCCCAACCACCAAGCTGTAATCCTAAGAAAGAGAGTCCCTAGGTCCCTACCAGTATATGAACTGTATTGCTGAGAAGCCTAAAAGAGAGACCAGGGGAATGGAGCCATTCCCCCATAGTATTGTTGAACGTGATACTAAAGTGAATGAGAAACCAGGGGAAGGGAGTAATTCCCCCTGTTGTTGTTGAACTGTATTACTAATGTGAAAGAGAAGCCAGGGGAAGGGAGTAATTCCCCCTGGTTTTGTTCTACTGTCTTGCTAAAGTGAAAGAGAAGCCAGGGATGGGAGGGATTCCCCCTGGTGTTGTTGAACTCTGTTACCCCAAGAAGAAATCAAAACCTGGAAGTGAACTTTTATCCCCAATCCAGAAGAAGGGAGTCATTCTTCTGGACCAAGAAGGTCAACTTTTTCTCTAGTTTAGCTTTAAGTGTAAGGGACAGAACTATGGTTTCTGACGTAGGACGGTGGACTATTGATTTATCCAGACATTCTTATAGAAGCCTTAGTGTTTTAGCTGAGGCAGGGAAACCCCCCCTTAGAGTTAGGGAAAGGTTTTTTTTAAAAAATGTTTGTAGAAATCGCCATGCCACCTGTGCGTCAGTCTCCTCCTTCTGCACCCTTACAGTATGGAATGGAGGAGAGAAAGAAAATAAAACATTGGAACAGATTTGTACATCTAACATAGGTTGTGTTAAAGGATATGCACTTGCAATAATTTTGAAAGCAGGAGAGCTGAACGGATGATGTGTAGAGCAAGTAGCATTCCATTCACTCTAAGAGAAAAGAGGGAAAAGGAATTGGACAGACTAGAAAAAGAGGAAATTATGGAAACAGTTGAATAATCAGAGTGGATAAGCCCCATAGTATTTACCGGTAAAAATAATGGCAAATTAATGGAATCTGTTGACATCACGCATGTGAACAAATATATATAAGTGGACAAGTATCCTTTACCAAAGATATCAGAAATGCTGAATTGTGTCAGTGGAGCGACTTTGTTCAGAACTCTGGATCTGTCAGTGGCATACCATCAGATTCCATTGACTGATGAGAATAAGGGCATCACTTCATTCATCCCGCCATATGGATTGTACTGATATAACTGTATGCCGTTTGGACTGGCCCTGGCCACTGCTGTATTTTAACGTATGATGTCAAATGTGCTCAAAGGTTTATAAGGAACAAAGGTATATCAGGATGATATTTTAACATATGGGATGGGAGTAGAAGATTATGACAAAAGACTAGAAGCAGTTCCAAGGAGGTTGAAGGTGAAGTGGTTGACAATTGAAAGGTCAAAATGTACATTTAAAAAAACAAGTAGAATATTTGGGGCAAGTCTGGAATGGAGAAGGCTAGAGACCCAAACATCATGCATTAGAGGCACTCAGCAATGCACCGGTTACAGGAAATAAGGGTGAAGTGAGGTCATTTTTGGGTTAGTTGAATGTTATTATAAATTCATACGGAATTTTTCAGAGTTGACACAACCATTGCAGAACTTTTTAACTTGAGCATATTTTGCCTGCAACTGGTAATATAGAACATTTCCCCTGAAGAAGACATTGTCTAACGAGGTCAAAACACGTTTTGAATGTCCAGTAAAGCCTCTATGCATTGATCTTTTTGAAATTGACTGGTGCAATAGCCTCATTACAACTCAGGCGTTAACGGTTAACGCCACCGTTAACCCTTAACGCCTGATTCTGATTTTAACGCCTGCTTTTAGCAGGCGTTAAAATACATGGCGCTAACTCATCTGCATTCACCAACATTCTACATTGATGCGTGGAGGACCAGTGAGACAAGCACAACAAAACAGCACACACACACTCACCTCACTTAATCCAGATATAATCCACCCACCCCTCTCAACACACACACATGCCAAGCACAGATCCAAGTTAATAGACACAAATACACAGGAAGGAAGAGAGAGACCATCATTAGGCAGGTTCAAGTAGAGTTCTCCCAAGTGAAACCAAACAAAACCACATCCCCACCCATGTCTGTTGGCCAGCCAAACAAGGATACATCTGGAGTCTCACATGAACAAGACAAGACTACTCCTTTTCAACCAACTAAGCCGGCCACAAGGTTAGAGGACACATTCCTGGGACCTGGACTGTGCCAAAGAGGTGAAAGACATGTTGCCCAAACCAAAGTAGCCTCAGGACTGGTATGCCCACTAGGAAACAAATGTTGCCCTACAGTACTGGGGCAGAGCTACCCATCATGATATTCATTTCTGGGCCTGCCACACGCAGGCCAGCCCTGCTACACCTGCGATGTAAAGTCCCACAATACTGGGAGAGCATAAATCCACCAACTGCCTGCTCGAGGGGTGCCAGGCAACCAAAGAAAAAAAATAATAGGGAGTAATGCAGGTACCAACCAAAGTTCAAATGAAGAGGCCACCACAATTCTAAGAATGTACGATGTCCCGGGCTGCCGCATCAGGTCCAAGACTGACACACCTGCCCACTGACACACTGCTGGAAAAATGACAGCATCTAAGCTAGAGCCCTGAATAAAATGGAGACACAAATCCTGAACCAGCAAGCATAGACCAGAAACAACATTGAAGCCCACCAGCAGGTATTGCATCAGCAGAAAATGGCCATCGTACTGTACCGCACACATGTCACCAGGGTACATGGCTGGTTTCATTGTAGATGTTGAAGACAACAACGGGTCCATCTTCAGAAACTTACAGTTCAGCCTCAACTGCAAATCTCAGAATCATGCATACATTACATTTACTCAACATTCCTTGAGCAATCATTCATCTGTATTCACCAACATTATCCATTTATGCATGTAGGACAACTGGGACAAACATGCATCATAACACATGCACTCATCTCACTCAAGACAGATATAACACACTTTCATGGGTGACACCTATAAATGTGATTTATTTGTTTGGGAGCAGACATTTACAATGATAGCTTAAGCATGATACACACACACACACACACACACACACAACACACACACATACACAAACACACAGTTTTTGAAAGGGAACAATCACAGTTAGAGGCCTTAGTGTTTTATTGTGTGAGAGAGCTAAAGGTCACATAGACTGGCTTGAATTATACAATGAAACATCATTTCTTTAGAAAGGGAACACAAATCATAGTGGTTGTCTCCAGTGACACACACATGCATACTCTCACATGTTTTGTGAGGGAAAAGAAAGTTACATTGACTAGAATGATTGCTATACATGACTCGTTTGAGGGCACAGACAATCACAGTGATTGGGCCTCATTATGACATCAGCGGTAGCCGTGCCTGTCATACAGGCACTGCTGCCGCCGGTGTCATTTTCTTTCAGGCGCCCGCAAATCGGCAATTAACGGATCATTATGGCCCTGCAGACCCCGTAATTGCCCATTTGAGGGTGCCAGAAAAAAAGATGCTCCCCATTCCCATTCGGCCCCATTGGGGCGAATCGGAATGGGGAGGTCGGATGCACCGACACTGTTTATAACGGTGCCGGTGCATCCGACACGCTGTGCTCTCACGGTTGCCGCTCTGCCCGCCAGGTCCGACCTGGTGGGCAGAAAGGCACCTGCAAGCACAACTCGTAGTTTGCCGGTCCGGGGAACTACGGTACCGGCAAACTTACCGGTACCACAGTTCCCGGACCGGCAAACTTATAATGAGGCCCATTGTCTTGTGTAAAGCAAACATAGGAGGTTGTGTTTGGGAGCATAAGCTCACAGAGACTAGCTGGATTGAAGTTCATACCTAAATATTTCTTTTTGCCATCCCTGGGTGAGATTGTTGTTTCACCAAGACTGGCTAAGCATAATCAATTTAATATGGATGAAGCTGGGGGTGTAATTAAGATGCAAGTAAGATGCAAGCAGAGCACAAAGGTTCAGGGCCAGATGCCATACCGACTTATTAAAATCTTTTATATATTTGTGGGCCCTTTTTCTTACAAAAATATTACATGCCGTTTGGGAAAAGGGCCAGACACTAGTGAGCTGGCATAAATCACTGATGTAGCAATATTTATAAAGGGTGATTGCACTAACCCTATTGGCCTATCATCGGTAGATACCACAAGTAAAATATATGGTTGACTTGTGTTAACAAGGCTTTTAAATTGGGATGATTATGAAATCAATCTGGTAGAATCACAGGGTGGGTTCAGACATGGCAGGGGCACAAAGGAACAAGCACTATATTGATTCGGAATAGCGGCCAAATGTTTTTGTAAAACCAGTATATTTGCCTTTTATGGACCTCTCTTTGCCTTTCAAAATCATAGTGATGGGAGGCAATGCTTCAGATACAGATAACCCTAAACCTGTTGTCTGTTTTTAAATTATTACACAATCATACAGACGTGGCAGTCCATTATGAGTAGGGAGAAGAATGCACACATGTTTCTAAGGTTACAAGGGGAGTACAGAAAATGGCAACCTGGCCCTCATACTATTTAACTTTTATACCAAAGCTATGGATGGTGGGTTGAAAGCTAGTTATCTGGATGTTCAGATGCTAGAGAGCCCACTCTTTCCATTTTAAAGTTATACAGTAGTCCGTTTTGCATTCACTTTGAAAGCACTGTTGCTACTTATCAACAGGTACGCAAACTTCAGGAGGCATTTGACAGTGAACATCCCAAAATCAAAGATTCTTGTTGTAGATTAGACTCTTCTTGTTTCACTTTAAATGGGCTAAAGTTGGAATCCGGCAACACGTGTACAGACTTAGGAACTGCATTCTCACAGAACGGGAAGGGCAGAGAGCATGTAATGACCGTGAGCATGGCACAATCTTCTGGAGCAATAATCACAAGAAACTGTCCTGGGTATCATTCAGTAGACACGGTAATGAGATTTTATTGTGCAAAACCAAAGGGAATCACAATCTATGTATCTGATATGCGGGGGTCTGAGGACCCCATTATTTTCCATACTTCTTTTGGTAAATAATGAATGTAATCAGGGATATAACACAGATGATTACAGGCTGAGACCACTATTCAAAGTCCACTCTGTCTGGACTAACATGAACAAATAATTATCTGATACATTAGCCATAGATCAATCGTATAAAATCCTGTGGATCCATTCCATTAAAAAAAATGCTTTTTTTTAATTAATCGGGAAAATTATTTTAAACTCCCAATTCTAACACTAAAATTGATAAGAGAGAGCTCTAAAATGCACTAAAGCGCTTGTGGGGTACTAAAAGGGAGGACAGAGAATTGATAAAAAAAAGCAACAGGTTATATACTACATAATCGTAAAATTTGGCATGAGAGAGGTTATTTGAATTGGATCCCAAGGTCGCTGGATAGTTACTTAATTGTATGTCTTAAATTGAATATGCCACCTATTTCACATGCTCTCGCGATCTGGAGGAATCCGTTTGATGCAATACAATTTTGCCCTTTCTTGTCCAAACATCGAGGAAATAACAATTCATTTTATTTTTGTTTTGTCTCAAGTATAGAGACATAAGAAAACCGTAATACTGTTTTTTAATTAAAAGCGTTTTAGAGCATTTGGACCAGTTTTGTTTTATTTTAAATTAATTCCTGCTCAAGTAGGGGCTTGGGCACTACACCAGTTTCTTTTAGTTGCATTAAGAATTAGAAAATATACCAGCTTGGTGTTGTGACAAGGCAAGTACATTGACATGTTATCTGAGATATACAGAGGATATTTTTGGTATTTGGAAGGGAACTTTACAGGAACTTAACAACTTTTTTGAATGTATGGACCAGTTCCAACGACAAATCAAATTCACATCTACATACAGCTATACTAAAATTAATTTTCTCGATGTGGAGTTATGTTATGAAAGCAGTGAATTAAAAATGACCAATTTCACAGAACCCACGGATAGAAATAGCTTGTTCCTTGCCCAAGCGTGCACCCTAAGAGAACTCTTGAAAGTGTATTCCTCAGCCCAGTTTTAAGATATAGACAGATTATCTCTTATCATGAGGAACATAGGACACAGTCTGAGCGACTGAAAGCGAAATGTGTTCAACGAAAATACAAGATTGAGTTGATTGAGACAGTTGGATAACGCGTTGAATGAAGTCCATGTGATCCAGTTTTGGCACCTAAAACAGTGAGGTCTGATCCGTCAATGGTATATGTCACTACATATTCACTGGAGAGTCCTAAGATCTGAAAGATTGTAAAAAGGAATTGGGAGGAACTTTCAAGGTGAGCCCTGAGATATTTGTTGTCTTCCTGCTCTCAACAGGCTTTGGCAACGCGTAAGCATCGCATCGGCACCGCGAGAACTATTACGGCGCCCTTGCTTATACCGTTGTCATTTACGTTTAAGAATGGAATGATGTAGTGGCTAAATAGTAATAACGGCTTTCTGACATTAAGTCATTTCCAAAGGTGCCCTCACACGTGATTAATACACTAGTACGATACTGCCTGACGTTCTATGATTTGCTATTTATAAATTGCACTACCTAGTGACATTTCAGAAATACGCTAAGGTTGCAAAAACCTTGGAACTAAGCACGATTTATGTTTCATTAAGCAGGACCAATTACGAATAATGTCACAAACACATGGGACTCAATTAAGGGTGCCCCCGGCTAATCTGACAACACATTATTCAGCATGATTAATATCTTAAGGAAATAGTGTAATTTAGAATCATTGCTTGTACTACTGGACCAGAAAACGTTCGATTTATTCAAGATGGTTGCCTCCCTCCTCCTTTTTTGTTCTCGCACCCGTGCCCCCGCCGCTACCTTAAACAGACTTCATCTGTTTGAAACATAATAGTTATCTGAATTTTAGCTTATGACCATTCAAACATGCCTTTTTCAGGTGTGATTTAACCCGTTATTTAGCAACCATTTGAAATTGAACACTTGATATTCAAGATTTCAATATTGGGTAAGCAACTCTTTATTTTACAAGTGAAAACCAACTCAAATTTAAACTTAACAGTGACATCTCGGAAGTTGGAGAATAATCCTTCTAATTGATTTTTTTCTCGTAATTTTCTCTTTTACCTTCCCCTACATTACCCACCCCTTTTCCCCCTTCCCATTTCTCTGTCTTGACATAACTTTGAACTGTCACATATGTTTGTGCATTATTGGTATCACGTTTGTTCATTTATTTACATGGCCTATTGGTTTGATTTTTTCTGTTATATGTACCTTTCACTTCTACGATGGTAACGGAATGCGGCTAATTTTATTTATATTCATATATTTGCACAATTGTCTACAGTCCTGATTGAAAAAGGCAGAGGAACTGCCGAAACACGTGTCTCACTGAAGGGCATTACACACAAAAAATACAAGTCTTTTGCTTTAATTCAAAGTTTGTGTTAAAGGAGAGTTCCGGGACTTTTTTTTTATTGTCCCTACGGTTCGGCCATGTGTTTTTAAGCATAACTCGGTAGATCGTGGAAAACTTTCCTATGGACCTTACCCGACTTTTCGTCCATTAACGCACTCGAAATCAGCCGCCATTTTATGATAATCCTATCACTTGCCGCATCGCCCTGGCTCACCTGCTTTTGCGGCACTAAATCAAATCCCCCGCCCCTGAAACAGACTTGATCAAAACATTCATATTCCCCGCCTCTATCCGTGACTGAGCTGCGTAGGCAAACGCGCCCAGGCGTCTTCTACGCGACTCCACACAGAACCAGGAAATCAACACAGATGAGCTCAAACAACACAGCGCGCCACAATTGGGAATATGAAACTGTACTTTTAAATTAAACCGCAAGATTGTAAATTTGGTAAAGTACATTTATTTGACATCAAATGTTTTGAGAATATTCAGCGATTAGCATTTTTATTTGCACATGTTCCAAAAAGTTCCTTTCGAGGCACACGATGTTCCTTTGCTGTACACAGGGTCTTAGATCATCTCACAATACAGCGCCACAATTCGGAATATGAAACAGTGGTTTAAAAGCAAACGGCAAGATTGTACATTTGGCAAAGTACATTTATTTGACATCAAATGTTTTGAGAATATTCAGCATTTTGCATTTTTATTTGTTCACGTTCCGAAAAGTTCGTTTCGAGGCACACGATGTTCCTTTGCTGTACACAGGGTCTTAGATAAATGAATTTTTATTTGCTCTCGATCCAAAATATTTCGTCTTGAGGCAAGCGATGTTCGTGTGCAGTAGACATGGTGTTGGTTTACGATAAAATAAGCTCTTCGGTCGCACTGATAATCGCATGGCTATTCCAACAACGAGGCACTAGGGCACCACAACGGTCTGTATGTTGCATCTAGCCGTTAGTACCGCGTAAGGGCATACTTGTACTTGGCGATCGTCCCACAAAATGGTCAGGGTGCTAACGTTGTTCACGCGGAGAAGCAACTGGCGGTTAAAAAACCCATCCGCCGGTGTCTGGTACTCGTGACACAGACAATAATGGACGATGTATCTATTTGAAAAACATAAAAAAAGGAAATTAGTCTCACCATCAGATCTTTATTAAAATTATTCATTTTATATATTAGGTCTGGAAATTATTTCATAGCTAGGACAGTGCAACTGGGTTTTAAACGTCAAGGGGGGCTGTAGGATACTGAGACAGTCCCCCAGTGCAGGGGTTGACAGGGAGTGCAGGTGGAGAGTGGAAGGGCCCAGGACCGAGATCGCAGACAGTGGACCAGTTGTAGCAGGGGAGAGGGAGAGAGAAAGCAGAAGCAAAGGTTTTGAGGTGCTTCCATAAAAGTATGATATGATATGATATGGTATTTGTAACGCGCCTATACACAAGTGTTTCAAGGCGCGACGAGGCAGGGAGGGAGGGGAACAAGGGGAAGACAGACAAACGATCCTACTAGGCCAGGTGTCATTCAGATCGCGCAAGTGCAGAGGTAAGGGGAAAAGGAGAAAGTGCAAGGAGAGGAGGTGGGGGGGAAGTGCAGTACAAGGTAAGTAGCGTAATAAAATAATAAATAATAAATAATAAATAAAAAGGGCCCGCTTGAGGCCAAGGACAAGTCTCGCAGTTCTGTTCTGGATAAGTTGCAGAGGGCGGAGAGTGGAGGCAGGCAGATTAAGATAGAGGCTGTTACAGTAGTCCAGCCTAGAGAGAACCAGGGCTCGGGAGACAGTGAGCTTCTGGGGGAAGGAGAGGAAGGGAAGAATACCTCTGAGGAGGTGCAGCTGGTAGTGTGACTTCTTAGAGACGTCAGATATATGAGGAGAGAAGGAGAGTGTGGAGTCGAAGATGACCCCGAGGTTTTTAGCCTTGCAGGTAGGGGCGGGAAGGGGGCCAAGTAGACGGTTCTCCCCAAGATAGTGCGCGGTACAAAACAACATGCCACATAGAACGAACAAGTACAACTTAACCCGTCTTTAAAGCAACTGTATAGTAATTAAATTGCGGTATAAACTCATCTAAAGAGTTACTTACATTATATTTGCATTTTCCATTGCGTCTGTGCGTAGGGCAGCCCCGAAATACCACTCCTTCTATGCCGACGTTATTTCTTCTAATGAACGAACATGAAATGGCTTTCGTTTCTGAAATTATATTCATTATCGTTTCTTACGTGGTCCAGGCCTGTCAAGGTCAAAATACAATAGAACCTTATTCTGAGTCGTGGGCCATTCTGGCACCCGAGAAAAAATCAAAGCAGCTGACCTTCACTTCGAACGAGCACACATTCCAAGTTAGCTACATTCAGTGTAAGGAATTCTCACAGGACTTGAAATTTACACTCCATCTTTGCATTTTGTCTGCGTGCTTTGCAGCCACACAGAACCATAAATACGGAGAGATTCTATATTTATTGAAAAATGATTTATATTACTGTTTGGTTTAATTAAATGCGCAAATGAACAAGGTTGGCTAGATACACATATTCAATGGGCCTGCGACATGAGGAGACTTGAGAGAACAGACAATCAAATTACAATCATTTAAACCGTGATGTGTATTTCTCAATGAGTTCTTCTTTAGGTGGACATGGAACAGATGCAATGTTGGGTGGCAATGCAGTTGTCCCCTGCACAGGTTCGTTCACAACTCCATTTATGTGCCTATCTAGGACGTCAACAATAAGTTTCTCAATAAACTCATATTGCATATCCTCAAACACTGGTTTGATCACCCATTGTTTACTTCTTTTAGTGAAGGCCTTATTGTAGCGAAGCGTCCCTAAAGTTCCGGTCGTCCTACTTTGTTGACGGCCAACATTATGGTTATGTGCCAAGACCGCTAAAAGAGTCCGATTTATCATGCCCTCCATGCCAAAATGCAATCGTTTTGGCCTGTACTTTAGGCACATATTGTGGAACACCTCCAAATCTCCTGTGTGGCAGAATTCCGTGAGTCCCCTCAAAGCTTTTGTTATAGTTTTATCAAATACAATCTTTTCAATGGCTTTGTGAGTGGGTGATGAAGGAATCAACCACTTCTTCTTCCGTGCCTCCTCTGTGGACAAATGGCCATGTTCACAATTGTGGAAATGTTGGTTCGTGTTCCATCGGTGAACGTTCGTACAGTGTGGCATTACTGACCGCCATTTTTCCAGTAGAATTTCCAACGACCCTCCACATGTTTTTGAGCTCCACCAAAGATGGTTGCTGATTGACTTGGACCACTGTGAAATACCTTGCAATTCTTTTTTTTTACCTGCAGCCGACAATTTTTTATTGATTGATTTTGCAAGATGCCAAACGTCAAATTGGTGATTTATATTTTTGTACTGTTCTCTCATTGTCTTGGCAATTGAAACGTGTCTGTCCGTGGCTATCAGGTCGATCACCATTCCCCGCGATTGTAGTTCTTGCAATGATGCTACAAAGCCAACTTTCTCCATGGCCACTGAGGATGTACTTTGTGACACCTGCACGACCACCGAACTCACAATTTTCTTACTTTCCATGTCCTGAAAGTGGTAGGTGCAGTACTTGGCTGAAAATCCTGGGCTGTCGCACTGTCCATCACCGGCTAGCCTGAACCGTTTGCCCGCGAATGTACTATCAATAGACATTTTTTCCATTCTCCAAGCTTCGCTAATGGCTGGAAATAGATAATCGGTTTGGTATTTGTAGAACTGAGTTTTCGCAATGAAACGGATTCCCACAAACTGAAAGAAAGACTCTAATTTTTTAAAACTTGAACCACTAAAAAGTGCAGCCGCTGCACAAAGTAGATTGCCTGCTGGCAGTTGTCCCAGCATAGGTTGTGCAGACCATGTGAAAGGATGATATTTTGTACAGGTGGCATGTATTTTAAGGTTAGTGCCTCGAATTGCACGAGTCACATTAATCAATGGCTCCCCACATACTTCCCCACCTACCAAATGCCCACATTTAATCCGAATAATAATATCAATCAAACAACTATCGAATACAATGAATTTGGCCTCTTTCCTTATACTGTCACTCTGCATCCCAGCTGGTTCGGCCTGTAACGTTGAGGACATGTCACTCACATGAAAGGTAGAATCTCTGATATCGTCTTCCGCTATGTTCAGTGATATTGATGGTGTTTCATTGTCGTCTACTTCATTCTCTTCCATTGCAACATCTGTTCCTTCTCCGGCGATGGGTGAATAAAACAATTTCTTCAACTTTCTCGCGGTCTTAGTTTTTGCGGGTGTGGATTCTGTGAATTGATCTCCGACTGCATCCGAACTACCAGGAGGACATTCACTATCAATGGCTGGTGGTGGTATAGCTCCGTTGTCAATCACTTCATATTCTTCCCATTGGCACGATGCTTCTCCAGTCTCAAGTCCCTGCCAAAAGGTTTGACAAGCAACATCTCTTGTTCGCTTCACTGTCTGTGTAGATCTAGTTCGTACACCCACTCGCAACTAGAGGACAGATTGGAAAAGGGGTGTTCAGTTTAAACACAACTTACAGTATTGAACTATTAACAGTGAAAAACAACATAATATAGTGACCAGGACACTAACCTTCTTTTGCTTTCTTTTCTTTGAAACTTTCTTGCCTCGAACTTCAACATCAGGACGCTGTTGCTCCGACTCGTGTGTATATGTCTCCACTTCCTCTTGCGCTGCAACGACTATGTTTTCCTGATAAGCACATCCATCACGCACTGACGCTCCATCGACTCCCTGAAACATAGAACTTTCATTAGTATGTATAATAATATTGAAAACACAAAATGTACTTGGGGACCAATCTAGTTAGATGGAACTGTCAAGATCCATACCTCGGGCTCCTCATAGACTTCCATTGATGATATTATTGAAGATGATGCTTCAGTGACTCCCTGAAACACAGTAATTGCATTAGTATGGGTTTCTATTTTGATAAAAAGAACATAAAGTTTGTGCAGGCGTCAACGGCTCATCTAAATAGACCTGCACAAATGATCAGTTGTCTAAAATAAATAATGGATATCTAAATATGATTCGATTTGCTCGATCGTTGGAAGTGTCACCACCCAGAAATCTGCATCAACTACTAGGGGTGATGTTCTTGTAGAAGAAGCTCCGTCATCTCCCTGAAACATAGTACTTGCGTTAATAAAGAAGGAAGTATAGCGGATGTAATCACGTCATATGATCTCGCTTGATCGAGCTGTCAGTATCCATACCTCGAAATGCATAAGAACATCAAGGGACGATGTAACTGCGGTGCACACTTCTGCAAGCTGTTGCGCCGACCCGTAACTGCACGCTCCCCCTTCTTCTTGGACTAATGCTCCATCGACTCCCTGAAACATAGGACTTTCATTAGTAATGAACACAATATTGAAAAAAGAAGACACATACGAGGGCGACGACAGAAGGACATATCAATGGCTAAAAACGAAAGAAACATTGTGTGTAACAATCACGCTACAAGAATGCAAGATCTGATGATCTCCATCGATGGAACTGTCCTGAAACGTACCTCGAGCATCTGAGTGACATCAACGGTAGTCGTCAATACGTTGGACTCCTCAGCATCTCCCTGAAAGACAGTACTTGAATTATTTTGGATAACAATAATTATAACTGAAAACAAAGACTAGAGGACGAGTACAAGGGTGTACCATTAGGTAAAATAATTACACGATAAATTAAAACTATTGATTTACATGCCTAAAACAAGTCAATGGCAGAATAGCTAAGTAAGATTACCCGATAGGCGCTTGAAGTGGCTGATGACTGCAATAACGACACGGATGGAGAATCTTCCGCCTTCATATTGAGTGGATACATAAATGGGGAAATTATTGTTAGCTAATGCTACACACTACCGCAAGGCCGAGAGATAAATACGTAAACTTGACTCACCAGGGGAGGGATGTGGACGAATAGAGTGGGAATAGCGGTTGAGAGCAATTTTCTCCTCGCTCGCGGTGTGTTCTTCTTTATTAGCAATGATGTGGAGTACATGTCAGAGGTAAAGTGCCTGCTGCAGATGCGGTATCGATCACCCCTCTTGTCCGCAAAGACTTCTAGGACTCTACTTTCAAGCTCAGAGGGTGGATATCCGCAATATCGGACCCATTCTCTTATCTGATCTATTGTCTTAGGGAAAACATGCATTATACTACCTTCAGATTTATTATGGGTCTTCGAAGGACAACCGCCAATGGAACAGGCAGGCATTGTGGAAAGTTCTGAAAAGTAAAGATCAACAATTCTCTATGAATACCAATGTGTTAAAAAATTAAATACATAAAAGGTTCAATGCAAGGTATGTTTTGGTTCTTGGAACTATACACGTTATTCACATGCGGATAAGTATTTGAATAACTTTAAAAAAATACAAAAATAATTTGACTAAACTCAGAACATGTGACTAGTTCATTGCATGTACTGTCTTGAACGAAAAGAAATTGGACGCAAAATGAGTATGGTACATGGCCTTGCCTTGACGAGCAAACAGTTAGATGCAGGGATCAGAGTAGTTTCTTGTCGTAGAACAGGGAGCAGTTCACAGGTTGCAAACTGATGAGTTTGCTCAAAGTGGTCACGGAAGTTCACAGAGACGAAGAGCAGATAACCAGCACCTTCACGGGTTGACTAGCAAAGCGCAAAGAAGTTCTCATTAGAAATATGAAGTGGGTTATAAAGAATTCGAAACAGGGGTGTGTTTGTGAATGAATGACGTGTATATGTCGTGGCATTATGCGGTTTGCAGGGGGGCGTCCCGCGTGAGGGGAGATGCTTGGCAGGAGACACGGGGTCTGGCGGTAGACATGGGAACAACAACCCATGCTCTATAGACCACTTTGAAGTGTACATGGTCTTTGGCACCTCTTGGCCTTTATCGCTCCCTGACAGCTCCACTTGCCGGCACAAGTACCCCGGTGCGAACTGCCTTTGATAGGGCGGGGGGTGGATTGGGGCGGTGGTCGTGCAGACAAGACACAGGAAGACTCGTGAATGGAGACACACTTATGTGGATTGCAGGGGGCCGTCCAGCGTGAGGGGAGATGCTTGGCAGGAGACACGGGGTCTGGCGGTAGACATGGGAACAACAACCCATGCTCTATAGACCACTTTGAAGTGTACATGGTCTTTGGCACCTCTTGGCCTTTATCGCTCCCTGACAGCTCCACTTGCCGGCACAAGTACCCCGGTGCGAACTGCCTTTGATAGGGCGGGGGGTGGATTGGGGCGGTGGTCGTGCAGACAAGACACAGGAAGACTCGTGAATGGAGACACACTTATGTGGATTGCAGGGGGCCGTCCAGCGTGAGGGGAGATGCTTGGCAGGAGACACGGGGTCTGGCGGTAGACATGGGAACAACAACCCATGCTCTATAGACCACTTTGAAGTGTACATGGTCTTTGGCACCTCTTGGCCTTTATCGCTCCCTGACAGCTCCACTTGCCGGCACAAGTACCCCGGTGCGAACTGCCTTTGATAGGGCGGGGGGTGGATTGGGGCGGTGGTCGTGCAGACAAGACACAGGAAGACTCGTGAATGGAGACACACTTATGTGGATTGCAGGGGGCCGTCCAGCGTGAGGGGAGATGCTTGGCAGGAGACACGGGGTCTGGCGGTAGACATGGGAACAACAACCCATGCTCTATAGACAACTTTGAAGTGTACATGGTCTTTGGCACCTCTTGGCCTTTATCGCTCCCTGACAGCTCCACTTGCCGGCACAAGTACCCCGGTGCGAACTGCCTTTGATAGGGCGGGGGGTGGATTGGGGCGGTGGTCGTGCAGACAAGACACAGGAAGACTCGTGAATGGAGACACACTTATGTGGATTGCAGGGGGCCGTCCAGCGTGAGGGGAGATGCTTGGCAGGAGACACGGGGTCTGGCGGTAGACATGGGAACAACAACCCATGCTCTATAGACCACTTTGAAGTGTACATGGTCTTTGGCACCTCTTGGCCTTTATCGCTCCCTGACAGCTCCACTTGCCGGCACAAGTACCCCGGTGCGAACTGCCTTTGATAGGGCGGGGGGTGGATTGGGGCGGTGGTCGTGCAGACAAGACACAGGAAGACTCGTGAATGGAGACACACTTATGTGGATTGCAGGGGGCCGTCCAGCGTGAGGGGAGATGCTTGGCAGGAGACACGGGGTCTGGCGGTAGACATGGGAACAACAACCCATGCTCTATAGACCACTTTGAAGTGTACATGGTCTTTGGCACCTCTTGGCCTTTATCGCTCCCTGACAGCTCCACTTGCCGGCACAAGTACCCCGGTGCGAACTGCCTTTGATAGGGCGGGGGGTGGATTGGGGCGGTGGTCGTGCAGACAAGACACAGGAAGACTCGTGAATGGAGACACACTTATGTGGATTGCAGGGGGCCGTCCAGCGTGAGGGGAGATGCTTGGCAGGAGACACGGGGTCTGGCGGTAGACATGGGAACAACAACCCATGCTCTATAGACCACTTTGAAGTGTACATGGTCTTTGGCACCTCTTGGCCTTTATCGCTCCCTGACAGCTCCACTTGCCGGCACAAGTACCCCGGTGCGAACTGCCTTTGATAGGGCGGGGGGTGGATTGGGGCGGTGGTCGTGCAGACAAGACACAGGAAGACTCGTGAATGGAGACACACTTATGTGGATTGCAGGGGGCCGTCCAGCGTGAGGGGAGATGCTTGGCAGGAGACACGGGGTCTGGCGGTAGACATGGGAACAACAACCCATGCTCTATAGACCACTTTGAAGTGTACATGGTCTTTGGCACCTCTTGGCCTTTATCGCTCCCTGACAGCTCCACTTGCCGGCACAAGTACCCCGGTGCGAACTGCCTTTGATAGGGCGGGGGGTGGATTGGGGCGGTGGTCGTGCAGACAAGACACAGGAAGACTCGTGAATGGAGACACACTTATGTGGATTGCAGGGGGCCGTCCAGCGTGAGGGGAGATGCTTGGCAGGAGACACGGGAACAACAACCCATGCTCTATAGACCACTTTGAAGTGTACATGGTCTTTGGCACCTCTTGGCCTTTATCGCTCCCTGACAGCTCCACTTGCCAGCACAAGTACCCCGGTGCGAACTGCCTTTGATAGGGCGGGGGGTGGATTGGGGCGGTGGTCGTGCAGACAAGACTCGTTTGCCGTAGGGCCTCACCAAGGAGAGGCCATCTAACTGCATGTAAGAGGCAGGCTGCAGGATCTAGTACATGGAAGGCAGGGGGGTGAGTTTATAAATACCTCAGCCTCCCAGGAGAATATATGGGTGCAGTTCACCCTGGAGACCCTGAACAAAGTGGTGTGGTAAGTATTTTTGGGGGAGGAGGCAAGGCCGGGAGGCTTGATGCCAACCCGCAAAATAACATATGTATGTCTGCTGCATATGGGTTCAACGGTTATGTGGATTGAAGGTGGGCGGCCAGCGTGAGGGAGGATGCTGGCCGGAGACATGTTGTGTGACAAGACAAGGCACAGGAAGACTATTCAATGGAGACACACTAGATTCATTTAAAAAATCAAAACAACCATTGTTAAAATATATGTTGGGTTTTATTTTAGATCTTAATTTCAATTGAACATAAATAATAAACATTACACATTGTAAAGTTGCGGTTGCAGCACATCCCGGGAAAAGCCGCGGTATTGTCCACTGTCGCTGGGGAAATGTTGTCTAATGGCAAGTACCGCACAGGCAGGTATTACTCTCCGAACGCGTTGTCCGAGCCTCCCGTGAAGCCACCAAGTGAAGCAACGATAGGCCACCAGCCTGTACCACCTGTGAAAATGAAAGATGCAAACTGTATTAAAATGACAACTTTCTTATCACTGTCGATTCAGGTACAAAAATGTCATTCTGCTTTGAAAAAAAATCTATCTAGAAAATGCACAACATGGAACCAATTTACATGCATTCGAATGATATGTAGATGTAGTTTTATATGTGGGAGACGACCATGAAATAGTAGTGGCATCACTGACATCACAACCAGAGTATACTTACTCGTTACTCGGATTACGCGGACGAACAGTGCCGCAAAGTTCGTGCATAAGCACCATCATCATCCTCAACACTGTCCGTGAGAGGCAGGCTTCCCTGAACTCTGGCAGCTCGGTGATGCATTGCGGACTTGGCTCGCCTTCCGAAATGTAGGCCAAGCACCCGGAATTTTCACGGCAGCAGCAGTTCTCCTCCTCAGTTGGCATTAGCTCGCACCGATTGCACGTGCACCAGGTGGAGACGCCGTCCATGCGACATGGTCCAGGCTCTTCATCCGTTGACTGGTCCTCCCAACTGCCGTCCGAATCCCTATCGTTTTCGCGTGCTTGCCTTTCCAGTAGTTCTTCCTCGGTGTACTCGGGCTCGTACATATACGGCATTATTGTAGCCATTGTGTGGTAAAGAAAGTAAAATAATTTACAGAGATGGTACAGGTGTTCACAAGGCCGAGAAGCGGCGAAGGTAGCTGACCAGAGCACAGAAACGAGTCACAGAATACTCAAAGTAGCACAGAGAGAAGAATGGAATCGAAAATCTGCTGCTGTGTGTTGTGAAACGGTGTGTTTATACTTATTGAGGAAAGAGGCGTCCTGCCATTTCCATGGCGACACGTCATTAGCTGAGGCGCAGCGATTGTTGACACGAAACGTGCTTTGGCGTTGGGAAATGGGCGGTACGCGTCTGCTGATGTCAGGCTCAGGGGCGGGGGATTTGATTTAGTGCCGCAAAAGCAGGTGAGCCAGGGCGATGCGGCAAGTGATAGGATTATCATAAAATGGCGGCTGATTTCGAGTGCGTTAATGGACGAAAAGTCGGGTAAGGTCCATAGGAAAGTTTTCCACGATCTACCGAGTTATGCTTAAAAACACATGGCCGAACCGTAGGGACAATAAAAAAAAAGTCCCGGAACTCTCCTTTAAGTATTTATTGGCGCTGCCTATCATGTGAAGTAGAGCTTTCTGCTCTCTATCTTGTGTCTACAAATACGAAGCAAGGTTTTTTTTCTCTGTACCTTCACCAGGCAGTTGACATTGCTTAAGGCGCAGGGCACTCAGTTGTTGATGTTTCAAGACCCCACGCTTGCTACTTAGTTGTTATATTGTTACTATACTGCATCTAAAATTGTGAATGGCAACTATATTGTGTGTTAAAACGTCTTAGATGCATTGTGGAAACTCAGTTTAGGTTCCACCGTTACTGTGTTGACATAGCTTCTTGTGGACTATTCATGTTGACAATTAATGTATGCTTCATACCATGTGAGATATTTGAGTTATCACTTGTTATTATTCCAGTGTTTTTCATGATTCAGAATGTGCACAGGACACTGCATGCACTGCAATTCCCGAGAGGACGCCCTGTGGATGGTGGAGGTTTGTGTTTTTTACCATTTAAAGAGGGCTGAGTTATCACGCCAGACAATAGAAATGTTCTCACGTATTTTCTCAGTGCATATGATTTCTTTGTATTCACATAATTGTTTACTCTGTTACTTCAGTTACATCTTCATTCTTAAGTATCCGCATATCGTTTCAGTACATCCTCGTGTCTTCTCTTTATGACGTCACTTTAGTCTTGTCTGATTTCACTTATAGCTCTTCTATGTCCAATGGGTTATGCCGACATCCTTCCACCACATCAGTCTGAGGGTACATTCGATGCGGTTGTCTGAGTGCATAACATCTCTCGTATCTTCAATGCAGTATTGGGATGATACCTGGTGTCATACACGTCTTCCTGTCATTCTTCCAGTATGACGTAGGCGAGGGGGCAGGCGCTAGAGATGACGTCTACATCTACCGCTCCACATTCCCCCCTCAAGTTGAGTCCTCGACCATCTCCTCAATCTTCACCTTTTCTTCACACTTTGTCACCACCTTCTGGTCATCTGTATTCTTTATGTGCTCATCCATACTCCAGTTCCTATGGCAACACTCCCCAGTTGGTTGACAGAATACCCAACGTCCTACATAGTTCTTATGATCCTTAAGGTAATAAAACTTAATTCTCGGGCCTGCCAGGAGACTTCCTTTCAGGTGCTTACAGGTTGTGCCTTTAGTCTGTGTGTGCTCACCAGTCTCAACATTCACATTGATCATTATCTTCATACGAATAGCTTTCTTTGCTGTCTTCGAGCACTGTCCTATGATGATTCTTGCAAGACAGAATCCTAGCCATACTAACACTAGTATTGCTCCAAGCAACTTGAAGGCATTTGCCAGCCAGGTTGGAACACACAAGAATAGGGATGAGAGCCAGCCATCATCTTTGGTCTCATCTACGGCTTCCTCAATTTTTGAATGCAGGTTCAAGAGAATAGTTATTGCCTCTGTCAGGGTTTCCATTGTATGTGGTACAGGAAGGCCAGATCTTGGTGCACATGCCACCTTCCATTGCTGTAATCAAGTCCAGTACATACCTGTTCTGGAGGGTCATGAATCGAATGAACCTCATTTCTTCTCTGATCGCATTCAATCCTCTTCTGATTTGATTTGATCTTATTATTATACTTATAGCCGGAAGGCTGTGTGTATGCAACAATTAATACATTACAATGACAGACACAAGTCTAAAATCATTTCAAATACATAATCTAATATTGAAACCTCTAAAATGTTAGCATAAAAAAGATCTCGTGGTTAATATATCACATTTTACATACCCTTCAAACAATCACATGATGACATGATTTGAGATTCTGTGAGATTCTGCTTCTCCTGTAATGTCATATTAACACCACTTTACATATGTTTTAGAGTGCTCTGTGATTGGCCTTTATTTAAAATCAATTTTACAAAATGTTAAAACACTTAAAAAGATCAACAATTCTTAAATAAAATACAACCATATAATTATATAAGATGTTGGAAAGATTATTACTATCCAAGGTTTTATCATACGACTTAAGATATTTAAATCGCAGTTCCAACAAACTGTCACAGTATAGCATCAGGTGTTCCAGTGATTCAATTACCTCTTCGCCGCATAATCAGCACATTTGCATGGGTCTAGGTAAACCTGACTGCCACCTTTGGTTTCAAGAGCCTCACTATTATTGAATTTTAGCAGTAGATAAAAACAGAATATCTTGGGGCTAGGAAACAGCATTATATATTTTGGTTTCAATTCACGTTCAAGCCTGTATTGGCAGTAGGGGCCACTATGTACTTTTGTTGCTAATGCCATCATACAATATTCTTGAACAACTATAGCCATCTTCTTCTTTAGCCAAACTTTTGAACCGTAGATGTATTTTATGCTCTAACTCTTGGGGAAATCCGGCAGACCATTTAAGATAAACAGTTTTAATTTGACCTTGTTTGCCCATAGCGTTATTATTCTCAGTTTGTTCAAAGGCCTTCATATATGTGACAACAATTGTATCATTTACTAGATTGGTAAGGTACACATAACACATTACAATTCTTCTAATAAATTTGAATTCAATGCTCTTTACGTCAAACTCAAGGTATAAATATTCAGCGGGAATACATTTTGGTAATCTCAATAGCTTTTGCAGCAGCATGGCTTCACGTTTCTTTACATTTGTAACATATTTGTGTCCCCAAATTTCAATGGCATACATCAGCATAGATCGAATTTTAGCTGTATACAACATTAAAACAGTATTTGCTAAGTAACCATTGTTTCTTCCTATAAAGGCGCTGATCACACTGGCAGATACTTTACATTTCCCACTAACAGATAGCAAATGTCCCTACCATCTTAATTTATCATCTACTCTTATACCAAGATGATTGCAGTGCTCTACTTGTTCAAGCCATTTTTTCGCGGTTCATACACCAAACCATATGTTTTGTTTTAGGTATTTTCACTGGAAAAATCATTACTTTGCTATTTATCGTCAAACCATTTTGTTCAGAGTAATCGGCCAGTGAATTCAGCATCCTTTGGTGGCCTGCATGAGTATAGTCTAACAACAACAAGTTCTCGGCGTATGTCAACCAACCGAATAATGTGGTGTCAACTTTAATGGTGCACGACAGAGGCAGCGCGAATCCCTGCTGCATATCGGCCAAATATAAGTTAAAAAGAGTGGCTGCCACCAGGCAGCTTTGTTTAACACCCCAATTAGTAGGTAGCAGGCCAGATCGTTTTCCTTTTGCATCTAATCTAATGCGTACTGAAGTGTTTGTATACAGTAGCATTAGCATTTTTAGAAAACCTAGTGCAATATTCCATTCACTTAATTTCTTCCAAAGCCGATTCCTATGAACAGAGCCGAAAGCTGAGGTAAAATCAATGAAGGCGCGGAATATGCTCGACTGTTGCCTTTTCCAGGAGTATTCAATCGCTCAAGTTAATAGCACCATGTTGTGCGTGGTGTTTGACTTTTTCCTAAACCCGATTTTGTTTCTGGGCAGTACATTATTGGCACTAATCCACTCATTAAGCTCTAATAACAAAACTTGTGCAAAAATGAATGCAGGTTGGAACCCACAAGAATAGGGACGAGAGCCAGCCATCATCTATGATCTCATCTACGTCTTCCTTCATTTTTTAATGCAGGATCAAGAGAATAGTTATAGCCTCTGCCAGGGTTCCATTTTCTCCATCATAGGCAGATAGGTATGTGCTAACGGAAGGCCAGATCTTGGTGCACACACCACCTTCCATTGTTGTAATCAAGTCCAGTACATACCTGTTCTGGAGGGTCATGAATGAATGACACTCATTTCTTCTCTGATCACATTAAATCTTTTTTTGTTGTGTTTCTATTTTTTGTAACATCTCCCACCTGGTTATTTGTAATCAGTTGGTGTTCTCTGTGGTCTGAATTCCTTGCATGAATATAGCTGTAAATATCACTGCTGTTCAACTGAACAGTTTATCCTCAGCTGGAATGTCATGATAGGCTTCTATTGATTTTGCTGAGAAATAGTTCTCTCTTCGGAAAGTCATCAATATGCAGATCCCTTTGGGGAATCACCAGTGCAGGAACATATATGATCACTATAGAGCAAATCCCTCCCCAATTCTTAGGGAGCTGCATATAAGCTCTGGATCCACAGGCCCAATAGTGGTCCATTAGCACTGCAGTTCCTCCATTCATTCCTGGTACGTCAATTATCTGCTTGCATTCTTATTTTTCTCCAACCTTTGTCAAACCCCTGTTTCTGAAGCACAATATGGCATTCTTCTTTGGCAGTATAAATCAGGCCTTGCTTTGTTGACACAAATTAATAATTTCGAAAACTTGTCCCACTATTGTATACATTCATCATTCACTACTTGCACTATCTGTACCGGTGCTGTCATCAATAGATGTGTGCTGCAGGCTAGCATTCCATCTTCCCATCCTGTGCTGGTTGCTTCTGATCGATATACTAATAGCTGAGGATTCTTCCAGCATCCTGGCAATCCTGGCATTTCCCATGCGTGTGCACAACCCAGTATTTTTTGCTCAACAATCCTTATCTGGTCTCCAGTCACACCACTGAGTGAGTACATGAGCATTCTACTTTTCCAGTCTGTGTCTTTTTCCAATTTCTGTGTTTTTATGTATTCATCTTCATATGAAAATTTCATTCTTGACCTCCATCGTAGGGTTGCCCATCTTCCTTCAAATTGTCCTCTTGTACATACAGCTAGATGGCTGAGACACCTCGCATCATGTACAGGTATTTCTCTCACAATTAATGTTCTGGCTGTGCTGATAGCATAGCAGCTCTCATCTGATGTTCTCCTCCCACCTTCTTCATGTGCTGGTACCGCATGTTAGTCTTTAAATGGGCTGAATTATCAAGGGATGTATTTATGTCCTCATGATCCTCTTCAGCATCCCTTTTTAATCGAATATTTTGTTTGAAAATATCAGGGAAAATATCACTTGAGCTTTTGTTAGGGACACACATAGATGTTTCATTACTTAATATTTAATCTGCATTATGGATCAATATTAGACAAAATTACATAATAATAAAGAAGAACGGACAAATAATTGTACAAAATGAAGTTACAAGAAGTTTTTCAAATAAACATATCATTCTTCTTGCTGGCAGTGATTCTCTTATAACGTGGACAATTCCCATTCTCTTTTATTCGATGTGTAATTTTTGTCACTTTTATAAACCAAACTTTTTATAATAGAAATTGTAAAATGATTGCAATGATGATCCTGAAACTATTAGGTCTATTTTTAGGATTTCCAAAAAATGCATCAACATCAACGTGTCATTTTACTAAAGCTGGGTAAGACTGCAGTATGCAAGTGGAAACAGCACACAAGAATGTGAGCAACGTAACTGTTATAGGCAACATAAAGTGTTGTGTGTTCTTCTTCTTTGCATTTATCTTAACACATTGTTTCTTTTACCTAACTGGAATAGTTTACCTAACTGGAATAGTTCTGGAACTGCTGTAAGGTGGATTAGTTCTGTCCCTTTTGATTTTTTAAAGTAAAATGTGTTTTTTATTTAAATAAGTCTTTGCTTTGGCTCTTGGTAGCCAATCTTGTCATCATCCATGGAGCTTCTTCTCTTGATTCACTGTCAACAGGTGCAGGGTCTATATTTTGTACGGCTTTACATCATTCAGATGCAGCCAGGCTCTTCTTCCTTTGATTTTTGCTTCAGTGGGAGTGACCCAGTCTACTAGGTATGGTCCTTCAAAGCGGGACTTATTCCAAGCACCCACAAAACTACTTACAAGCACTTGGCCGCCTGGGTACAAACTAGATTGTTTTAGCAAGTCACTAGGATCAACTAGTTTGTTGTCTTCTTCAATCTTCTTCGACCCTTCCCTCCAATTTTTGATCTGTTGAGAAATAAAAGAAATGCCAGCGGTCATATTTGTTGAATAATCATGCATCTCATCACCTAAAGTTTTTGCTACACTGTGGGCATCTGTTCCTACTTGAGTGGGAGAAGCAAGAGGTACTCTCATGCAGTGTCCATTCACCAACTCATGTGGAGTCAGGTGGTGATCTGAGCCCAGCTGATTCCTAAGTGAAAATAATCCAAAAAGTAGGCAATGTAGCCATTCCATCTTCAGTGTTATTTTTATTTTAGCTATCCTTTCTTTAAGGAGTTCATTTAATCCCTCACAAATACCATTTACATGTGGGTGATAGCAAGATGAAAACATGTGCTTTATGCCTAATAAAAGAGTGATCTGTTCAAACAGTTAATTTTCAAAATTGGGCTCATTGCCTTACCGTAGGATTTCGCATACACCCCATCTAGGAAACACCTCAGAGAAATTTGACAGCACATGTTGCATCAGGGTACATTCATGGACCTGCCTCAATCCATCTAGAAAAGGGACATACTAACACTAACATTTATCTGTAAACATTGCATGTTTGCAACATCCACATAATCAATTTGTAGATGCTAAAAAGGACCATTGGATCTGGGGATTGCCCCTCTTGTTGTTCTCAAAGTGTGCCCTGCTACTGGCATACAATGCAGTTCACAATAAACTGTGCAACGTGTTCTAATAAATTTGGTGAGAACAAGTCTTCTGCGGTCATGGCAGCAAGACTCTCTCTAGTTGTGTGCCCGGGTAGTGAAGCTGCTCCAGTGCCACCTTCAATAATGCTAGAGGCATAACTGGCTTTCCAAAACTATTTTGTCTCCATAGAGTCTCAGTGGGGGATAAAGAACACCCTGTCTATTCAATACATCCTGCTCTTCTGAGTGGCTTGTCCTTGTAGCTCAATTAACTGTACAATGGATAACATATTAAAACATTCCTTTACCATCATACATCGCCCTGACATTTGCTTAACACGTTGTACTTCAAAATCAGAAATGCTTGTAAAATATGCTGCTCTTTTGGCTTCAACATCTGAAGCTTTGTTACTGCGAGAAATCATGTCTGCCCTCTTAGCCAATGGGAGCTTTAGTGCCTTAATGAGTTTATCCAATAGAGACGCATTTTCAACTGGTGTGCCGTCTGCACAAAGGAAACCCTTCCTTTTCCAGGATGACAGTCCTGCATGTGCGGTTGATGTCACATAGACGGAGTCAGAGTACACTGTCATTTTCTCATCCTCATATCTCCGGAGTGTGGCAATAAATGCCACTAATTCTGCAGCCTGCGAAGAACAATGTGAAGGCAGTCTAACACTTGTCACTACTTCAAATTCACCATTCCAGTTTAACTTCACTATTGCTGATCCCGTATGCCTTTCTCTTGTCATTTGGTCAATTTTTGAAGAACTGTCAATGAATAGAATTTCCCCTCCTCCGAGGGCATTTTCTCTAACATCGGAAATATCATCATAGAATTCAGTATACATTGTGCAGTCATGTACATAGGCCTTTTTCTGCACTGGTGCTGCTATGAATGTCGCTGTATTCACTATTCTACATCTAACAATTTTAATTGATGTGTTTGAAATAATTACCTCATATCCTGATGCTCTTATATTTATTTATTTTTTGTATTTGTTACACACCCAAACCCAAGGTTATCACGGCGTTGGTTACTTAAATGCTTGCATCATTACAATCTGCTACATGTATAATCAGTTACAACATATTCAAAGACATTATCGGCATTAGTTAAGACCATAGTCAAATTAGGCAAAGAGCCATGTTTTGATCATTTTCTTGAAATGCTGATGGGATTTCTTATTTGTAATGTGGGCCGGTAGCGTGTTCCACAGTGTTGATGCGGCTAATGAGAAGCTAGAGCCTCCAGCCCTTTTACTTTTGTACTGTGGTACATTCATGAATGTGCAAGAGCAGGATCTTACCGAACGCATGTAGATCTTTTGGGTTACGCTATTGTTCAGATATATGGGGGCATCATTAATGATACATTTGTGGACAGTGATCAGGGCCTTAAAGAGGATTCCCGCTTTGACAGGGAGCCAGTGAACTTCTTTTCTAATGTGGGAGATGTAATACATTCTTTTTAGACTAAAAGCAGCACATAGAGCTTTATTCTGGAGTAGTTGCAGTTTGGCCAGATTAGAGGTTGTAGTGCCCAGTAAGAGGATGTTGTATTAGTCTAGTTTTGAAAGGATGAGGGCTCATGCTAGGGTCAGGCAATTCTGGGGAGTGAGAAATTGTTGACTGAGTGAGATAAGTTTAGTCAAATAAGCAGTTAATGGAAGATAAGGCATTGATGTTTTTGGTCATGGAGAGGTTAGCATCTCGGTAGATGCCTAATGTTTTGAGTTGTTTCAGAATTGATATAGCGGTACCATCCATATTTATGGCAGAGTAGTTATTGTCTAGGGATTTTAAGTGGGAGGGAGAGCCTACAATGAGGATCTCTGTTTTCTCATAAATTAGACATAGACTATGGGTGGCCATCCAGTTTTGGATAATTGCGTAGATATTATTGATAGTGGCAGTGTCTTGTTTGTCGTCCCCAGTGATGGGAAGCAATATCTCAGTGTCATCTGCGAAGTTGGTGTTGATGACATCCATGGCATCCAGTGCTGCAAATAGTAGTTTGGTGTATGTATTACTTGTATTTATTTGTATTTATTAAATTTTATATATCGCTTTACGTCAAAGCGCTTTACATTACAACAACAATATTACATTAGAAGCAGGAGTACAAACCTAGAGTCAAATAATCAAGAACAGGATACAGAACAATTTGCTGAGAACTAAGAACAAGATAAAAAATAGAGGAAGAGTAAGAAGGAAGTAATAAGGAGCTGTCAGGAGGGAGGATGAAGAAGATGATATTTTAAGGAGGAGCGGAAGGAGGGGTAAGAGGAAATGGAGCGGATAAGGAGAGGTAGAGAGTTCCGGTGTAGAGGGGCGAGGAGCTTGGTGAAAGGCAGGAGGCTTGAGGGACACCTATAGGTACTGTGATGGGATCAGCTTCCTCATCACGGATAACAATTCTGTATGTGCGTTCCGACAGGAATGATTTAATCCATTGGGTGACTTCTGGTGAAAAATTTAAATTTTCCACCAGTGCCAGGCACAACCTGTTGTGATATGCCATGTCAAAAGCCGCTGAGAGGTCAAGTAGGTGTAGTATGCCTATGTTGCCAGAGTCTTGGATACTGTCCATCAGGATTTTTAAGTCTAGTAGCGCTGATTCGATACTATGTTTAGGGCGTAAACCTGATTGCCTGGCTTCTAACAAGTGGTTGCTTTCCAAGCAGTGTTGGATTTGGGTGTAAGCTACTCGGTCAATTATCTTCAGTAGGAACGGAACAGTGGTTATGGGGTGATAGTTGGTGGTTATGGTGGGATCGAGGGAAGGTTTCTTAAGTAGTGGGGCTACCCAGGCCGATTTAATGCTGGCTGGGACTTAATTGGAGGTGAATGAAGCATTTATAAAGTCTGTGACAATAGGCACTAAGGCTGGTGCACAGAGTTTGACCAATGTGGCGGGAAAGCAATCATCTTTGCAGTTAGAGGGCTTGAGGGTGGAGATGGTGGCTAGAACTTGGTCTTGGGATACTTTACTGAATTTACATTGTCGAGCAGTGGGAGCAGCATTAATACTAGGTAAGTGTAAGGGCACATATTTGCCCGCTAGTAGTTTTATTTTACTATTTATTTTCTCTTGCAGTGTGTGGATTTTATATGCCAGTGCATTTTGCATGCTGGTACACCAGGCTTAGTCTGTGTGGGCAGTTGCTACTGTGGGGGTGAGTGATTCTAATTCCCTAAGTATGGAAAATAATTCTTAGGTACTTGATGATGCATTGGTCATGCAAGTGTTGAGGAAGTTTGCTTTGTGAGCTATCACTGTTAATTTGTAGTTTCTATTAGCTGTGGCTAGTGCAATCATTGTATTTGAGGAGGGGTTATTTTTGTGGAGGTGCTCCAGTGGTCTTTTGTTATGGTGTAGGAGTATGAGTTCTTCATCAAACCAAAGGTTTGCTCTCTTTGTTTTGTGTGGAATTTTGGAAGTGAGTGGGGCTACTATGTCAAGAGTGGATTTCAGGCAAGTGTGATAAAGAGTGGAGAAACTGGGTTGGTATCTACAGCGGAATGAGTCTTGAGCGCATTGACAACTATGGGGGAGAGATTTTCTGTGTTGAGTTTTTGGGTATTTCTGATAGAGATAGGTCTATGACTAGCGGATGAGGGGGCATGTGCCTTAGTGGTGAGAAGTTTAAATGTATTAGGAAGTGGTCAGTCCATGTAACTTTGGAGATGGATTCTAGATTTATAGTTGCATTAGACGTTAGAATCCAGTCAAAGATTCTTCCTTTAATGTGAGTCAGAAAGTTGACAGTTTGTGTGAAACACATGTCATGGAGGGCAGAGGTGAGGGCAGTGGCTTTGCGATCTAATATATCCTCAAACCCAAGGTTGATAATGGGATAATACATTTGGTGTGTGGTTTCAGCAGAGGAGTCATGAGCAGGGGGATTTCAAGTTCAGCATTAGTAGTGTTATTAGGTTGTCCGTAAATAAGAAGGAGGTTGAAGGTTGTTTTAGGGTCTGTAGTGAGCTTCAGAAGCAGGAGTTTGTATCCTAGGACCGCATCTATGGGGTATGGTCTGAGCTGCATAGTAATTGTGTAGTTTACTGCTACCCCACCCCTTATGGTATCCTGGTGGTCTGTCCTGAGAATAGAGTAGCCGGGAGGGATGGCTAGTGCAATAGATGGGCATGAAGCTGGGTGTAGCAAAGATTCTGTGATAGCTAGGAAGTCTAGTTGTTGATCAAGTATAGATTGTGCATGTCAATGGCATGAGCTCTTAAGGAGGGAGCATTGATTAGGGCGCCTTTGAGGCTGA
Source organism: Ambystoma mexicanum (assembly GCF_040938575.1). Lineage (NCBI taxonomy): Eukaryota > Metazoa > Chordata > Amphibia > Caudata > Ambystomatidae > Ambystoma > Ambystoma mexicanum. The sequence continues at coordinate 158,459,862 of NC_090937.1, forward strand.
TGTTGGAGGCTGCTGTGAAGGGCAAGGTGTCCATGTCTACGGTGCTGGGAGTGGCTGGGATGGGGTCCTTCTGCGTTGTCAGCCCCTGCTCCTGCTGTGGAGTGGCACGTTTACTGTGTGGTGTGCTAACGGGTGAGTCCAACTGTGTGGTGATAATAGTGTGTGGTACTGGGGCAGTAGAATAGGTGTGGTGGTAGTTATGGCATGTACGTGAAGAGACTCTACTTTGCCTAGGTGATCCTAGTACAGGTACGGTAATATGCTGAGGGACTGCCGGTGTTCTGGAGCCAAGATGTGCAAGGCGAGTTGTGCCTATGCACAGAGTGGTATGCCCTAACTGTACTGTTATAGGGGGTGTTGTGTGTAAACAATGGGGATGGTTCAGAGAATTATGTAGCTGTTTAGGAGTTGGGGGAGTTGTACAGGTGTCTGGGGTGGTCTTTGTGTAGTCAACATATTTTTGGGATTCTCTAAATTGGCAAATAAGGAATGCTCGACAAATAACATCATTGAGCACCCCATAGTAGTACTTGCAGCTTTTTCAACTGCAAATGCAGCAGCAGCAGCTAAAGCTTGTTTGCAAGGATAATGTCCTTTCATTACTGGGTCTACAATGCCATTATAGTAAGATAATGGTTTATTTGCATGTCCTAATGTCGTCTTCTGTGTGATGACTGCTGTCATTACTTCTCCATTTCAGTATGAGAATATATAAAACTCTTATAATCTGGAATCCCTAACACAGGGGCTGTACAGATCACCCTTTTTAATTCTTCAAATCCTTCACTCATCTCATCTGTCCATGTTATCTTACTTTTACCTACCTGTGCTTCATTGAGTCCTTTTAAAAGTGGTCAAATATATGTACTGTAATCAAAGACCCAGGCTCTGCAATAATTACACATACCTAAAAATTGTTGCATTTCCCTCACTGTCGCTGGTTTGGGAGTCTTCATGATTGTGTCTGTTCTCTCATGTGTCACTTTTTTCCCTTATTGAGAGATTATCTGTCCTATGTACAGGACCTCTTCCTGGCAATTTAGTAATTTCTCTGTGTCTACTTTATATCCTTTTTCTGCTAGTATTGTCATTAGTTGAACAGAGTCTTTTCTACTCTTTTCTTCCGTCTCGCTGCACACTATTATATCATCTACATACTGAATTATTGTGCTCTCAAGTTGTTCATTACCTAGGTCGATCTGGAGGACCCTATTAAATATCGAGGGGAATCACAGTACCCCGGAGGCAGTTTTTTGTGTTTCAAGCACTAGTTTCTACATGAAAATGAGGTCAAATCATGTGAGTCCTCATGAAGGGGAATTAAAAAAAAATGCGTTCATTAAATCCATTACTGTAAAATACTTGGCTGTGGCTGGAATATTGCATAATATCTTAGCTGGAATCGGAAAACAAGAGGAAACTATGCTTTGACTATATTGTTTAGGGGACGGAAATCCTGACTAAATCTCCACGACCCCCTTGTTGATTTCTTCACTGGGTACACAGCCGTTTTACATGGGGACTCTTATGGCACCAATGTTCCCTGCTGTATTAAAACGGAAATTGTTTAAAATATACCTTCATCAGGTTCTCTGGACATGGGGTACTGCTTTGCTTGTGGCAAAATTGCTCCTGGCTTAAGCTTAATTTTAACTGCTCCTGCTCCACTCAATAAGCCCACATCATATGGACTGCTGGTCCATAAGATGCTGGACGTCCCTTTCTAAATCTTGCTGGAAAAATCTTTTTTCCCAACACCATTCTCTGTGGTATTTTTCTATTCTCTACTTTAATCCAATAAGTGCGACTTAGGAAAAATACAAATTAATCATCTCAATAATCATCTCTGAGCAGTTCAAATCAGCGTACATCAAGCCGCTACTCAAAGACACAACAGGAAATGTAGAGGACTTGTCCAACTACAGACCCATCTCCAACATACCCTACATAGCCAAACTTATAGAAATGTACGTCTACAAAAGAATTCATAGAAGAGCACTGCCTACTAAACCAGGCACAAGTTGGTTTCAGACCAATGAGAGGAACAGAATCAGCTCTCCTCTCAATATGGGACGACCTAAAAACGAACGCAGACTCGGACAACATCACCGCCCTGATTCTCCTTGATCTGTCTGCAGCTTTCGACACTGTCAACCATGATATCCTCATAAAGAGATTAGAAGGACTAAGGATAACAGACACCGCCCTACTATGGATCAATCTCTTCCTAACAAACAGAACAGAACCGTATGGATGAAACCTTTTAAATCCAAACCTAGAGACTCCACGTGCAGAGTACCACAAGGATCATCTTTCTCGCCTCTTCTATTCAACATCTACATGTACCTATTAATCAAACTCATCAAAAAACACGGCCTCACATGCTACAACTATGCTGACGATACTCAAATGATCTTCAACATACAAGACACCAGAGAAGAAAACGCTACACTAGAGAATTGCCTTCGTGAGATATTCAACTGGATGAACCTCAACCACCTCAAAATCAACCCAGGCAAAACAGAGATAATGATTGTTTCAAAAAAGAGAGGAGACATCAGCTACATTCCCTGACCAAGAGAGCTCGGTACCACACCAGAACCATCATCAACTGTAAAAAACCTAGGGCTCCTGATGGATAACAACCTCACTCTATAGCCACAAGTAAACTCTCTACTGAAGAAATGTTTCTTCCTCCTGTGAGCAGCAAAAGGATCCTATCGTTCCTGTCGTTTGTCAACAAAACACCATCATCGCTCTGATCATGTGTCCAGAGTAGACTACGGCAATAGCCTATACCTGGGCAGGCCCGAACGACTTCTAAAAAAACTACAACGCAAACAAAATGCAGCAGCCAGACTCTTCGTCAAGCTACCCAGAAGAGAACACATCACACCTGTGCTAAAAATTCTACACTGGCTACCATTAAAACAGCAAATAAAGTTCAAGTCCATGTGCATCACGCACAGAGCATTACACAAACAAGGTGCAGAATTCCTAAGCGATAAACTACGCCTACATCAACCGACAAGATCCGCCTGGAACCAAAACCCTATAACAGAAGAAAAACTCGAAGGATCCTCTTTCTCTCACCAGGCACCGAAAACCTGCAATGACCTACCTAAGAATATACGGAACACAACAAACCACCTTACATTCAGGAAACTCCTCAAATCATGGCTCTTCACAACGTAACCACAACAGCGACGCACTAGAATGCCCACCCCATTAAAATAACGAACACCAACCTCGGCCACTCTCAAAATGGACAAACACTAAACCCAAAGAACCGACCACACGTCAGACCACAAGATATCATGGGAAATAGTCACAAAAGGAGGCCTCCAGAGACTGATCACATACTCAGACAGAAGCCCTAAATGACTCATCCACTCCCCCCGGACGTACCATATCCAAACCGACAGATGCATTTAGATAGAAAGTTTGAGAGGAGTCCAATACACCAGCCCCAGCACCCAAGGAGGAGAATAGACACCCAACCCACATTAATCAATCCATCAACATTAGAACACCTACAGATCTGGCTAGAATAGAATGGCGAGGAGCCATCAGAACACTTACAAAGCGCGTTAGAACAGCACAGGGAGCGCCCCACACAAACCAAACCCTGCCAGGCGTAGCCCCTTTGCCCACCCTGATGAGATTGGGAGGATTGGCAAGTGCCACACTCGGACAGATTTCTGAACTTCTGTTAAACCTCATACAACCGACTAACAAAAAGACTTGATTTATCTCACTCAAAAATCTCACACAACCATCTCTCGCACAACAACCCGCACGCACTTCACAACACTGCAACAACACATAAGCAACACCAACAGCACACGAGGACTGACATCGATCCAATACTCGCACCGAAGCTCAGCACCCGGTGTATACCGAGTTGAAGCTGCCAACAGAACACCACTCCTCTCACTATCTTACTCCCGCTTCACCTACTAACCCATCCCACCTTCTCATTTGCAGATCCGCCAGAGCGCCCGGGCACCAACTATGTTGGTGACGGTGAGCGGTACAAATACCTTTAACATTTAACATTTAACATCCATAGGTATTTCTGGCCTAAAATAATTTGTCAGATATTCTCAATAATTTACCTACCAGTCTAGGAAGCCATGTCAACAAAATATTTACTCCATACAAAAACACTTCTGGCTATAAAGGCACAACTCGTAATGCTTTTTGGCATGTAAATGCTAATATACATGGTCTTATATTCATGTAATGTATCCCTGGAATGGAACACACTATCCTCTTGTCAGTAAAAGATATCATCATGTTTAGTTTTGTCATCAAGTTGCCTCCTAATAAGTTAACTGGTGTCTGCCAAGAAGACAATGGTGCATAGACACGTCATGCTCTCGTATAAAAATTGGTAATTCATAAGTAAAAGGAACAGACTCATAGCCCTAAAGAATCCCTGCACATTCATGGCAATGCCAGACATTAGATATTCCCTGCACATTCATGGCAATGCCAGACATTGGGTACTTCCCTCTCGAACACAGGAGCAAGTCACTCCGGTGTCTACAAGAAATGAAAATATCTTGCCTCTTATCGTTACCCTGAACCTCGGTTCCTGTTGGGGGTCTGGTGTCTCTGATAGTAGTGAACACTTCATGTTATTCTGTGGGCTTTCCTATTGTGAATGTAAATTTATCCCTGCACCTGTGAAAGGATTTCCTCCTACCACGGACATACTCCCCTAGGAGTGGGTGCTTGTGGGACTCCTGTGCTTGCATTCCATTGTGGCACCAACGCTTGCTGTGTCTGTGCTCGCAGGGATGTACTGGTTGTGTTTGCATAGGCGCTTGCTGTGGTTGCCCTTGTGGCAACTGTGCTTACCATGGAACTTGCTGCAGTTGCGGTATTTGCAGAACACGTGTCTGATTCTGCATGTGATCTTGGGCATAATATTCCTGCGGTTCTGCATTATACTGCAGAAAATAGCCCAACCCCCCCTCTTGTAGCTTTCCAGTTCTGCTGCATGCCCACTCTACTTCTACACATTCGGGCCATATGCCCTGTCCTTCCACAATTCCAGCATTGCTGTGGTTGTCTTCCATTAAATTCTGCTCCTCCTTGAAGGTTTTGAAATCTGCCTTGTCCTCCTCTACGTCCATTCCCAGAAATGTAACCCACTTTGATTTATAATGTACCCTACATTGCTTGGCTGCGCTGGCTGTAACTCTTGTGTTGCCAAACCTTTACCACTTGTCAATACTGCTCCTTCTATGGTGAATTTGGACAATTCTTTCTGAACTAACTTTGCTTCCTCCTGCTTTCTACTCTCAGCTTTTTTCTTATTCTTCTCTTGTAATAATTGACAATTATTCACAATAGTCAACTGTATTTCTGGCCATGGCTTCGCTTCCATCCCTAACTGTTTCTTAATCTGCTGTTGCACGGTCTCAGGCAGTTCCTGACATAAAATATGATAGAATAATGCTACTATTTATCCCCGGTTTCCTCCTCTCAAGACTCCAATTTTCTTGAATCTCTTACATAAAAGCAACAGGATCTTTGTCATCACCCTTTTTCCTTGTCATAATCACACCCATGTCTGATGTGTCAGGGTATTGTACTCTAAGTGACCTCCCTACGTCTGCTCTGCAATTATTAAATAGCGCTCCATCATGTGTTATGTTTTGTGCTGTCACACTCGCATATCCTGCTCGTCTCCAAATGTTGTCAGTTCTCTCCCATAGGATAGCTGCTAGCAGGCCTTTTCTGTCACCTACTACTAACATCAATCCCACAGTCATTCTTTCAAACTCATAAATCCATTTTCCTGCACCTGCAGTCAAACTAGGTAATTTACATTTCAAATTATCTTTATTCATTTGTGGCCACAGCATATATTGGGTTTGTCCGCCCCCTTTCTCTAATGGCAATTGTGTAAATCCTGGTCCACAATCATACCCACCTACACTTCTCGTCTTCCAGGTGGGGCTAGTTTTGCCCGTTCGTCATCGTCCTGGCAACAACCTTAATCTGCTTACATATGGTGGGGATATATCTCGTACACTGAGCGACCGCCGTGCTTGTGGTCATTCAGAATATGGTGTTGGTGTTTTTTTCTTTTGGGTCTTCTAAATCTGACAATTTTACTAGTCTTTCTATGCTTGGATCTATCGAAAAACCAGGCTTCTCTTCGTACTCCTTCGTTTTACTCCCTTTCTATATCTGTCATCATTATACCGCAGCTTGTATGATCTAGTCTACTTAAGGACAGCGTTCTATGCTTATCCATCATTCCGCCATCCAATCTGTCTCCTGTTTCTTTCAATGAGATCCTTCGATACTCCCTTTGGTTTTGAACCATCTTTTCCCTCATTTGCCTATATAAATCCCCAATCCTTTTCCCTATGTCTTCTGCCTCATGCTCATCAATCCATGTTTGTATTCGCTGTATCCCTTTCAGTTCCGTAAGGGGCTGTTTTGGCCCTCTCTCTTCTTCCCATCGTTCTCGTGCTTCAATTCGCAATATGCATCTATTAACGAGGCAATCTATTTCATCATCCCTTTGTCCCGTACAAATTCTCATTTCTTCTTCCCTTCTTCTCATCTCCCTTTTCTTTTCTTCCTGTCGTCTTCTTTCAAACCTACATTCTTTCAATCTCTGTGTTTCTATTTCATCACATTTCTTCTCTCTAGCCTCTCTTTTAATTTCTTTTGTTCCTCATGCCTTCTTCATTCTTCCTTTCGATTGCTCTCTTTTTCCTTCTCCTCTTTGTATACACTCTCTCATTCCTTTTCCTTCTTTTCCCATTCCTCTCTTTCTCTAACATTGTCGATACTCTTTCCGTCTAACTTGAGTAAAATCTGTCCTCCCATGCACTTGTTCTGCACTATTATCATTTGATTGGCTTTGTCCTTCCCTTCTTTTTGTCTCTTAGATTCTTCCTCTATCACTGTCTGTCCCCTCTTTCATCACACTCTTTATATTCATCACGCGTTGACATATATTTGCGTTCTTTGTTCTTGCTTTCTTCCATGTTGTCCTCACTGTTATAAGCGGGGGGCTTGTATGTCGGATTCACATACCCCACTGCTGCTTCTAACTCCTCTAAAGGACATAATCCTTGTTTCTCAGTGTCTGTACTATTTTTTTCAGAAGGAAAAAGCAGAGCCAAGGGTGTTACGTTCTTCCCCTTATTCTGATTAAGCATCCACTCCTTTTCAGGCAGGTCTTCCTTCTTTCTCTGATACATTTAACATAGCTCTAAAATGTCTAACCTTTTCTGTAACTTTTTCCCTGTATATGCAGCATGTAAGTATGTTGTCATGTGTTGCAATACAGTTCTTGATAATGAACCTTCCTGAGGCCAAGGCATAAACATTTTATCAGCCCTGCCTTTTACCCACTCAACATGGTACTTCCTAATCTTGGGTGTGTATCTCGATAGTGTTTTACTCAAGTGTATCAGGGGTGTGTCCCCCATAATGACAAGTTGTTTTTAACTGTCAATAGCTAGCAAACCTTTTATTCTGTTATTACTTTAATCAATTATGCCACAACAATCAATTCTGGCAAGCACCATCAATTGCTGCCCATTACCAAAAAAGAATTCTTTAACCAATTTTAAAGCTAATACAATGATGTTCTCTTTATTTCTTTGTTTATAGTTCTATCCATTCTTGCTGTCCTGCTTTTTTATTATTAACACTCTAAGAATCTTCTTAGATAACCAGCTATATTATTACTATCGTATTATGTCTCCTAGTTTAATAAAATAAAAGTTTTCCGCTGACATATTTATAACCCCAAATGAATGTGCACTTACATTTTCTATGATCAACTTCCTTTACTTTCTTTAGTAAATGTATCTCATCTCAAGATTACCCCATTTTGGAGTTTGACACACATTCCTCATATCAGCCTTGCCTCAGGAATCCCACCAAAAATACCCCACTTGGAGTTTAATGCGTGCCTTTCCGTCCCCTTCGAACCAGGAATTGAGGTATCTCTTTCTTTCTTAACCCAAATCCCCTTACTATATATTTATTTACACTTACAATGCAATCCCTCCCCTTTATTTGCCACTTTCGATGTTATGCTTACATACGTCGCTCAGCTTGAGTCCCTCGATATCGACTCTTCCATGATCGACCACTTCGCCTTCTGTGCAATGGGCGCCTGCAGGGACTGCACAGGAATTTTGTCAAAGGGGTACCTGCTGACTGTCTCTTTCTTACACATGTGTTTTTTATCCGCTCTCCATAGGCACCCCTGCAATCTTCTGGCTAATGGAAGAATACGTAAAAATCTGAGAGTCTAGATATGGGCCCTGCAGACTGGACCAGAACCATCCGCACAGCTAACAAAATGTGCAGTAGCATCTCGAGCATTCCAAGTGCAAGATGGAATTACCAATAAAATATCTCAGACCCAAAAACATGGACAGACTCAAAGAATATGGCAAAATGCTACTTTAATAAAGTAGGGAAAACTGGTGAACAAACTAATGGCAGGTCTACATTCAAATTTCTCAAATGCTTTATATCTCGATGTACATCAGCCATGATGTCATCCTACATGGCAAACAGTAAAAACTACCAAAAGGAGGGATTAGTTAAGGGAACATATATACCTATACTTAGTTTAAGTTTTAGTAACATAATTTGCTGCCCCTTATCTGGTAAGCACGACTTGAACAACCTCTTAACTACGTATAAGACATATTGCTAGAATAACAACAGCAGATTTGCATCTACAACAATGTATGGTACCCTGTCACATATGCCCTCATGTTTGGTTGGCATTCTCTCCCAACCATGGACATTCGGCTTGTTAGCAGCACGTAAGCAAAACTAAACCAGGTGCGTGGAATCGCGTCAGACCACTGCCCACTTGGCCAATTAGCCAACAATCTCTCATCGGTAAGGCCCTAAGCCAAGGCTTCATCTCTGTAGTTGACCTTGTGGACTGTTCTCTTACTTTGGACTTTTAGGGGAGTGTAGATATATGACTATTTTCAGCTGGAGCTTAATAAATAGGCCTTGTTATCTGGTTTTGCACCATGTGTGAGGAGACCACAATTTTGTCAATTTTAGTCTTTTATTTAGTGCTATTTAATTCAATTATACTCCTCTTGGCCTCTGGAGAGTTGGTTGCTCTGTCTTGCATATGCTTTCTGCATCTTTTATTGTTCAATACTTGGCATTTGTAAATGTTCACTCCTTTCCTTAACGTAAGAGAAATATGTTGTGTGTATGTTGCTTATTCTCTTTGACTCTCCTTGTGCTTTGCAGTTACCTCTTGATGTGGCATCCTTGATATTAAGCCAAACAGATATTCTTTGTTCTTCACACAAAGCCTTTTTCCAGTGCCTGTCAGCTCTGCAGCATGCTTCTCTTCTTCAATCTTCGTGCTCACTATTTATGGATAGTCAACGTCCATCATTTCATCATGGCTACTTTACCTGTGATATAGTTTCTACGGCAGCAAGCTTCTGTATGTCTAATCTACCTTGGTTTTCTGCATATATACATCTACTAATTCTCTTCTCACCTTTCTTCTCAGTGTATATGATTTCTGCATGTTCGCATAAATGTTTACTGTGTTACTTCAGTTACATCTTCATTATTAAGTATCCATGTATTGTTTTCATTGCGTCCTCATGTTTTCTCTTTATGACGAAATTGTACTCTTGTCTAATTTCACTTATAGCATTCTATGTCCAATGGGGTATACAGACATCCTTCCACCACATCCTTGTGAGGGTACATTCGTAACGGTTGTCTGAGTACATAACATCTCTCGTATCTTCAATGCGATATTGGTATGATTCCTGGTGTCATACACATTGTCTTCCTGGTAATCTTCCAGTATGACGGAGGTGTGGGGGTAGGCAATAGAGATGATGTGTACATCTGCTTCTCTACACTTTACTCCCTGCACTGGTGGTATACAGAGCTAAAATCTGTGGATGAGTGCACTATGCTGCAGGTGTGTGGTCTGTAAAACAACATGTCTGTTTAGGTGAAACCAAATGGGATTTTTTTAAAGCATTTTAGGAGTGATGAAAACATTGGCCAATGAAGTTCTATATTTACAGTTGCAATTGCAACTGATTGAGGTCACTTGAGAAGCTATGCTTCTTTGCAGATTGCCTGAAAAGATTGTCTCCTCTCATAGATGGGGTGAATGGAGTGCTGTGGTCCTTAACCAAAAAACCATTGAGACCTAAGAAAATAAAATCACAAAACAGCAACATAAATGAATGTCACACCGTTGCCAAAACAAATGATGCTGTGGAGGTATATCTCCAGAATAGTTGCATACCTAGTGTCACTGTTATATTAATGTGTCAAGACAAAATGCAGAGCGACAAAGAAAAACTACCTGTACAAATATACTTGTACCCAAGGAAAAAATGGCAGACTGCCATAGATGAGCACACTTTCAGGCCGATTCATGGAATCAACGTGCGCCGAAAAAACGGTGCACGCGTGCGAAAACGTGTGATTCGCAGAGAAACAGCGAAAATCGCAGTGCAAGTGCGATTATCGCACAGAAAACATCGCACATCAATTCATAGAAGTCCGTGCACGCGCGAAATGTGGGATGTGCGCTGAGAAAGTGCGCGGCGCACGCTGGCGCACAGGTCAACGAACGCCGTGCGATAAGGCCACAGCGAATTCGCACATAGCGCGGTGCACATAACAAAGGTAGGCGTAACACGGGGCGTCACACGCAGAATGGGGAACAACTCGTGAAAATGTGGGCGTCACAGGGGAAGTACAGGAGGCAAGTGCGCAGAACGCCCACACGCTAGCCTACAACACGTATTCATGGAATCGAATAGGGAAAAACAGAGCACGGCCAAAGACGCGCACAGGCCCATACATGTCCGCCACACGAAAGCAGGCGGTAGCGTCACTGCGCAGGAAAAAAATCTGCGCCAAAGTCCTACACGCGCGAGAAGGCCCACACGCGATCGGGCCTGGCGGAGCGTGTGCGTGTATTTCAGGGGTGCACGTGAAGTTCCACACGCGATTGGCCTGGGCGCGTGTATTTCAGGGGTGCGCGAGAAGCTTCTCACACGCGATTGGCCTGGGCGCGTGTATTTCAGGGGCTCGCGGGTGTTTTCACACGCGATCGGGCCTGGGGGAGCGTGTGCGTGAATTCCAGGGGTGCGCGTGAAGTTCCACACGCGATTGGCCTGGGCGCGTGTATTTCAGGGGTGCGCGAGAAGCTTCTCACACGCGATTGGCCTGGGCGCGTGTATTTCAGGGGCTCGCGGGTGTTTTCACACGCGATCGGCTTGGGGGAGCGTGTGCGTGAATTTCAGGGGTGCGCGTGAAGTTCCACACGCGATTGGCCTGGGCGCGTGTATTTCAGGGGTGCGCGAGAAGCTTCTAACACACGATTGGCCTGGGCGCGTGTATTTCAGGGGCTCGTGGGTGTTTTCACACGCGATCGGGCCTGGGGGAGCGTGTGCGTGAATTTCAGGGGTGCGCGTGTAGTTCCACACGCGATTGGCCTGGGCGCGTGTATTTCAGGGGTGCGCGAGAAGCTTCTCACGCGCAATTGGCCTGGGCGCGTGTATTTCAGGGGCTCGCGGGTGTTTTCACACGCGATCGGGCCTGGGTGAGCGTGTGCGTGAATTTCAGGGGTGCGCGTGAAGTTCCGCACGCGATTGGCCTGGGCGCGTGTATTTCAGGGGTGCGCGAGAAGCTACTCACACGCGATTGGCCTGGGCGCATGTATTACAGGGGCTCGCGGGTGTTTTTACACGCGATCGGGCCTGGGGGAGCGTGTGCGTGTATTTCAGGGGTGCGCGTGAAGTTCCACACGTGATTGGCCTGGGCATGTGTATTTCAGGGGTGCGCGAGAAGCTTCTCACATGCGATTGGCCTGGGCGCGTTTATTACAGGGGCTCGCGGGTGTTTTTACACGCGATCGGGCCTGGGGGAGGGGGATACGTGTATTTCAGGGGCTCATGGGTGTTTACACATGCGATTGGCCTGTGTACGCAATTCCATTGGACCAAAGGCCCTGACAGCTCAGGCGCGTTTGTGACATGACACGCGCGGGCGTGTCCCTGTACCCGGGGGAATGTTACAAGACCAAAAACTGCACGTCCGAGTGTCAGCCTGCGTGATTGGAGGATAGTGCCTCAGTGCGTATACGCGGAAGTGTTGTTGGACGTGTGGTGTGGTTTAAAAGGTGCGTGTAGTACGTCATTTCCTTGTACGTGCTTCCCGTGGAGAGCGAGTGGGTGAAATCTGTACTTCTTGTCGGTTCACACGCGATTTACTTCACTGTTACCTCTGTCAGTATTTTTCTGATTTTCTTTTCGACCTGTTTCCTCAAACATCGTTGACTTCTCCTTTTGTCCTGTCTCCTCACACAGTGTACAATTCTTCTTTTGGCGGGGGTGTTGCCAATGCGCACACGCGCGTATTTTTCACGCTCTTTTCCCAGGCAGACGGTGAGTCGCGCACGTATTTACCAACTGTGCTAGCCCCGTTTGTAGCGTACCCCTTCAGAGGTCATTGTAGGCTGCGTGTGACACGCATACGTTCATTTTTGTGTTCCTGAGTGCCACAGCGTAGTGCAGGTTCCTTTTCCCACGCACGTGGTCTACGAGGGGTCGCGTGCACGTCATTTTCTGTTTTAGGGGTGCCTGTGCGTTGCGTGACCCGTCATCTTTCCCCAGGGGTTACATACAGCCTTGCTAGAGCACTTGGGTATGAATTCCATCTAGTACCCTACCCCTTTGACCCCCAATTGCCCAGGACAATTGTCCACTGCAACTTCCATACGCACAACTCCATCAGTGCCATGGCTGGGAGGCGAGCAAGTGGTAAGGGTGGCAAAGGTGGCCGAGCCTCAAGAGGTGGGCGTAGTGGGCGCGGTAGGGGACGTGGCCAGGATTTGCAGACTCCCCCAAGCCCCCCACATGTGGAGGACCAGTCAGGGACACACATCCCCCCCCCCCATGGTTGAGGGAAACGTGGCTGACACCATCCCTGCTCAGCCCTTGTTGGACCGGCCCGTTGTGGCACCTGACCTAGCACAGGGTGACTCCCAGGCTGACTTCCAGGTCGCCAAGTCTAGGCCACGGGTGGCGGCACAAGCCAGTGTCACCAGGCCACGTGGTACAGGGGCAGCCATGTCATCTGCTGCCCCGAGTAGGCGGGGTGGGGAGGCTGCAGGGGCAGCTGCAGCTCCGTCCACCCCAGCTCTGACTCCCCCAGCAAGGACAGTGTTGGTCCCGGTACATCAGACTGAGGTTCCCCCTGCCATAATCACACTTCAGCTAATGCCTGCAGATAGTCATGTGGTCAGTGTGCCATCGCACACTACTACTACACAGTCCACCGGTGCTCCTGCCTCTAGTGTCCAGAGCGGCGTAGGGCACTCCGGATCCCCACCACCCACAAAAAGAAAGAGGAAGAGTGCTCGTCCAGTACAGGCTGATGACCCCGACACAGCTACACGGTCCGGCACGCCAAGGAAGCCTAGCTTCAATGATGCCGAACTGGATGCACTTGTGCAGTATGTGTCCGAACATGACGCCGAAATGTTGGTCACTTCAGGGTGTAGGATTACACCTGCTCGACGTCAGGCACACTGGCAGTCCATCGCGGACAGCATAAGTGCCCTTGGGTTTATGAGGCGCACAGCTGTTGAGTGCTACAAGCGCTGGAACGACCTTAAGCGTAGGGCAAAGAAAAAGCTGGCCTCAAGTCATGCCGCAACTCTGGTGACTGGAGGTGGGTCTCCACAAGAGGACATAGAACTCACTCTACATGAGCATGTTGCTGGGACCTACGTCACAGAGGAGCAGATCCAAGGTGTGGGAGAACTTCCATATTACGAGGCATTGTCCGGTGAGTGCACATGCATGTGTGTGTGATCCATGTGTATGTAGTTTGTGGGAGGGGATTCGGTTGAGTGCCAGGTCAGGGTGTGTGTGCCTGAGTGTTTTGTCCCACCCATGTGCTTCATCCAATGCATTCTGCGCCCCGGGATTTGGGTATTACAGTGTCCCTTCTGGCCACAGTAGGCGTTTTGCACTACATTGCGCCAGTTGCCCTTGAAGTGGCATCTTGCTACCACATTGTTCCGTATTAAGCTGTGTTCATTCAGGCTGATTGTAGGAATTCAACTGGTTCTACTGCGCATCACTCTGCCCCATTGTCACATATATGTCATGCCCATGGTACATGCCATCTGTGTGATGGCACGTGTCATGTATGTGTATTGGACATGCGACTCACAGGCCAATGTGTGATGGCACTGCTAGCCAGCATGCAGCTGATGTGTTGCTCTCCCATCTTGGTGTCATCAGTGTCTGACATTTTCCTCCCCTTCCAACTCATGGACAGTGCATGCATGGGAGGGTTATAGTCATGTGGGGCATGTGTAAATCAAGTACTGGTACTGTGGCTTGTCTGGCCTAATAGCGTGCCATGGTGCTAATGCCTGTTTCCATTTTTTGTCTTTCTTGTTTTTGCAGAGGATGACGCACCTGATGCTGTTGAGGGAGAGGAGATGGTGCAGGGCCAGGAGGGATCTGAAGCACGACCAGGCACCAGTGGGGGACGTGGTTTGGTGGTGGGGGAGAACCCTCTCTTGCTGCAGGCCATACTGTCCCGGGGTGTCCCTGGCTGCACCTCCCCAGAACTCTTTTCAGGTGTTGATTCGGATGAGGCCTATGTGGATTCGCAGATATGTGTTCATGGAAGGGATACTGTTCTGTCCGACCCACCTGCATCAGGGGTAGAGCCCACTATGGGGATGTCAGTGTTGGTAGGTGCGCCTGTGGTGGTTACGGATGCAGTGCCACACTCCGCAACATCTGATCCTGTTCCTGGGTCAGCAGTTCAGAGGGGAAACGCAGTCCTGCAGCCTCAGGCAGTGCCGACACAGCAAGGTGCAGTTCGCCTTGCCCCAGACAGGTGTGGTGCCCGCCAACGCGGTGGCCGTCCGCCACCAGGCAATACCGCATGGGAGCAATGCATTTACGGTATGGCCAACCAACAGGCAGCATCATCCGAAATGATTGCTCAGGCCATGGAGAGGGTGGCCACTTCCATTGTCCCCCCAGAAAGGCAGATGGAGCTACTACAGCAGGAAACAGACTCCATTTGCCAATCAGTCAGGGAGGACATGTTGGCATCCAACAGGGACAGACAGGCGGCCCTGGACAATCTGAGGGAATCAATTTCAATAGATGCCCAGGGACAGAGGGAAGCCCTGAGGGGAGAGGTCCGGCACCTCAGGCAGACTCTTGTGGACCTTGAGGCTTCCAATGTCACCAGGACGGAACAGCTGCTGGAGCGCGTCACCCGTACGCTCTCAGCAGAGATGCAGGAGGTCCGGGCAACACGTCGGGTGTTGCATGGGGATCTCCGCACCATATCCCTCCAGAACGAGGCCTTCCAGGCCCACATGCTTACTGCCATGGAGGACCAAACTAGGGCATTGTGTGGGCTGCCTCCCATGGCACCACCACCTTCTGTGGCAGCAGCAGCAGAGGTTGAGGAGAGTGAATCCAGCAGTGAATCTCCCACTATTTAGTAGCCGTGCAGGCCATGAGCCCATGGAGGTGTTTTTTTTCCGCAACATTCACGCAGGTGACTGTTGGTGGGCACCCTGTCCTCAGACCTCCTGGGTGGCCTCCCCTACCCCCCCTGGCCCACACATGGCCATTTTTGATTTTTGATTTTTGATTTTTGATTTTTTGTTGCAGTGTGTTGCCTTGTGTGGCTCCCGTGGGCATCCACTGTATTCCGGCTGGGCACATGCAGGCTTGTCATGAGTTTGGGTTAGATGCTTGGGTCAGTGAGACACACACCCCTCCTGCTTCCCGTTTCCATGGGCTTGCAAAGGGTGTGCCCAAGTGACAGTGAATTACACAGTGAAGTTGGACTCCCATGAGCTGTGTGGGCAGTCTGTAGTCAATACTGTGTATACATTCCTAGTGCATATTGTTGTTGTATTGTGCACTGCTTGGTGAATTGATGTGTGCTTGTGCATCCATGTCTCCCACCTGATTTGCAGGTTCATTCCTCATGTCTTCACAAGGCCGTCCACTTTGGAGATGGGGCTCATGTTGTGAGCAGTGGACTTCCAGATGTGTGTGGCAACAACACTGTACAGTTGGAGGTGGTGGATGTGCTGGCATTCTCATGTTGTAAGACTACGTATCCTTTGCCTTAGTACTGTCATGTTTATGCTATGTCCATTGTATTGTGGTAAGTATTTGGTCATGTGTGTTGTTGTTTCTACATTCATGTGGGCATATTGTGTGTGGCCAGTTTCCATTAGGGACACTGTACTTTGTGACACATGTCATGTTTGGGGGATGACTTTGTTTGCTCTCACATGGCATGTCATGCCATGGTGTGTTGGGTGGCGGTGCTGGGGAGGGGTTGGGTGACATGGCACTGTTGTCATGTTGTGTCTTGCAAGGGGGTAATGATTTCAGCAGCATAGAAGTGTGTCTTTTGAACACAGCATTGGTGCTGTTTGTGTAGTTTGGGAAGCACACATTGGAACACTTCCATATGTACAATCTCAGGCTGGTATGGTTGTGACAGTTGACTGTCCATTGACACATCATAATTGTCAGTAACAATCATCATTGATTATCAGCTGGTATGTGCCAGGGCTGTGTGCACTCCACAGGGGTGTGATTTTATGTGAAGTAATTAGCCAAGAGCTGCGTACGGGCTGCCTCACCCTGTGCCCTTTCCCCTCCCATGTGCAGTGGGCATGCATGTGGTTGGGGATGTGGGGGCACCACCATGTCCACGGCCAGGCCCCGGCGTGTTGCAACGTTGTGCAGGACACATGCTGCCACTATGATCCTGCACACTACTGGGGGAGCGTATAACAGCTGCCCGCCAGAACGGTCAAGGGAGCGGAAGCGTGACTTGAGCACTCCGAATGTGCGCTCCACGATGCCCCGGGTTGCAATGTGGGCTGTGTTGTATCTTACCTGGGGCGGCGTGGTGGGGTTCCGAATTGGCGTCATCATGTGGGTGCTGAGAGGGTAGGCACTGTCCCCTGGGGAGGTGGTGATGGGTATCATCAGTGGGGTTGTGACATTACTCAGTATCTGACATGCATGCATGCGCAGTGGCATTTATACTCACCGAGCAGCCATGTATCGCCATGCCGCCCAGTTTCTATGTCCCGGTTTAGGGTAGACATTCTGTAGATGAAACTGTCGTGGGTGGAGCCTGGATAGTTGGCGTATACTGAGGTGATGATTCCCTTGGCATCACATACTACCTGGGCATTGATGGAATGCCAGTGCTTGCGGTTTCTATAGATGTGCTCATTTGCCCTGGGGGGACGTAGAGCCACATGGGTGCAATCAATGGCACCTAGCACTTTGGGGAATTGTGCCACCCAGTAGAAGTCCTGGGCAACAGCCTGCCTTTCTGCAGGTGTTCTGAGCAGGTATATGTGCCTGCGGACTGATGGGCGTGCAGTGATGATGGCCAAGACCTGGTGTAGGCAGCGTGACTGCGTGGCCTGTGACACCCCCCCCCACTATGGCACTTGTCCGCTGAAATGATCCAGTGGCCAGGAAGTGCAGTACATTGAGGACCTTCTCCAGGGGGCTGAGTGCTTGGGAGCACAGGGTGGTTGATGTGAGGTCATCCTCCCACTCACTGACCAGGTTGAGTATTATGTGAGGTGGAAACCTGTACCTCCCATACACATGGTCATCAGGCATCCCAAAAAGGCTGGTTCTGGGTGTAAAAATTCTGGGCCGGACTATCCTCCTCCTCCTCCTGCGGTATCCCACGGCCACTGCTGCTAGGAACGGTATGTTCATCCTGGCGTCTGAGCTTGTTTGTTGTTTGCGTGCACTTTTATGCTGTGCGGGTGGACATACGCATACTTCCTGCTGGCGTACGTGTTTCCGGATTGGCCACGTTCGTTTCCATGAATACTTGTTGTAGGCGAGCGTGTAAAACTTCCCGCGCACCCCTGGAATACACGCACACGCTCCCCCAGGCCCGATCGTGTGTGAAACCACCCACGAGCCCCTGAAATACACGCACCCAGGCCAATCGCGTGTGGTACTTCTCACGCACCCCTGAAATACACGTACCCCGCTCCCACAGGCCCGATCGCGTGTGAAACCACCCGCGGGCCCCTGAAATACACGCACACGCTCTCCCAGACCCGATCGCGTGTGAAACCACCCGCAAGCCCCTGAAATACACGCACACGCTCCCCCAGGCCCGATCACGTGTGGAACCACCCGCAAGCCCCTGAAATACACGCACACGCTCCCCCAGGCCCGATCACGTGTGGAACCACCCACGAGCCCCTGAAATACACGCACACGCTCCCCCAGGCCCGATCGCGTGTGAAACCACCCGCGAGCCCCTGAAATACACGTGTCCAGGCCAATCGCGTGTGGAACTTCTCGCGCACCCCTGGAATACACGCAAACGCTCCCCCAGGCCTGATCGTGTGTGAAACAACCCGCGAGCCCCTGAAATACACGCACCCAGGCCAATCGCGTGTGGAACTTCTCGCGCACCCCTGAAATACACGCACACGCTCCCCCAGAACTGATCGCGTGTGAAACCACCAGCGAGCCCCTGAAATACACGCACACGCTCCCCCAGGCCCGATCGCGTGTGAAACCACCCGCGAGCCCCTGAAATACACGCACACGCTCCCCCAGGCACGATCGCGTGTGAAACCACCCGTGAGCCCCTGTAATACACGCGCCCAGGCCAATCGCGTGTGGAACTTCTCGCGCACCCCTGAAATACACGCACATGCTCCCCCAGGTCCGATCGCGTGTGAAACCACCCGCGAGCCCCTGAAATACACGCGCCCAGGCCAATCGCGTGTGGAACTTCTCGTGCACCCCTGCAATACACACCCAGGCCATTCGCGTGTAATACTTCTCGCGCACCTCTGAAATACACGCACCCAGGCCATTCGCGTGTGGGACTTCTCGCGCACCCCTGAAATACACGCACCCAGGCCATTCGCGTGTAATACTTCTCGCAGGCGCAGCCCTTTACGATGGTTTTGCGATCTTGATGGCTTTTCCTTGCGCGAGGGCGTTCTTGGGGGCGTAACTGGCGCTGATGCAGGGTCGCTGCGCCACTCTGCGCCACGTCTGCTTTTGGAGGTGGGAATCCATCAATACGCTGTGCGCGGAAATTGATTTTATCGCACAATCGGCTGGCGCAGACATTCGCACGGGCACGCTGTGCGCCAGCCGCGTGGGACACTTTTGTTCATGTTTTTATTTAAAAGAGAAGACATGCAAACAGAATATTGCTCCTAAAACAGATTCAGAAAAACACATTACCACTCTTGCTGAAATACACATGGAAGATAAGCAACCATGGGTTCATGTTGGTATAAATTACTGTTTTAAAACAATAAAAGCCACTTTAGCGCTTGAAAAGGAGAGGAGCTTCATCAATGAGAAATTGTTGCAAAAAATAATGGAGAGGGAGGAGATCCCTAAATTTAGGATTAAAAACCAATATGTTTCTGGGTTGGACAGTCCAGACTTCGAAAACCGAATTGCAGGCAGATGCATGCTGAAAATCAGTATTGGGCAGAAAGCAATTTACCATAATGTATGGATAGTGAGTGGAGCACAAAATGACTTTTACATGGGCAATGACATCATGCACAGAATGTGTATTGTGTTAGATTTCCTTAATCAAAAGATATGGTCACGCCTGGGTGTGCCGGCACCTGAATTTGAAGACAAAAGAAGGGCTTATCATTGTGCACAACTGATTCCTTATGCAATTGAACTACAAATGAGGAAAGATACTATTATTCCTGCATTTACAAAACAGTTTGCAATAACACTGAAATACAAAAATGGACAGAAGATGAAAGACTCCGATGCATTTGTGTGCCTGAATGAATCCATAAAACATCAAGGCCTGGATTATGAATACATTCCATTGGTAGATATTGGTGAAGGGTCTGTAAGAATGATGGTAAATAATAAGGGTTGTCAAGATATTCATTTAGAGGAAAACTCCCCATTAGGAATGGCCATACAAAAATCACATTATACTGCAGATCTAAATAACATGGTGATTGGAATTATCCCTGAAAAGTATGTAGATGCCAAGGGTGAGTTGCCAGAATACCTGGACTCTCAGCCCAAAGGAATATTTAAAATTCATTCTGTGTACCCTTATGATTCAAGTGAGACAGTATGCTGTTATCAAGAGAGTTGTATAACATTTGATTTAAGTGAAAATGAAATGGAAAATCAGTCCGTTGAAATGGAAGCTTACATGCCAAAACATTTAAAAGTGGCAGCGTTACAAAGAGACACAGCCACACAGCTAGAGGAAAGCGCCGAGATTCCACTACCAGAACATTTTCCAGAATTTTCCAAAATGGTAGAATAGCAGATCTCCTTAGCGAATGCGTGTGACAACGATGAGGATAGACATGAATTGAGGAAGATATTTATGGAATTTAAAGATGTATTTGCAAAAGATGCTTATGATTGCGGGCTAACTAATTTACATGTGGCCACACTTCCGGAAGGGTGTAGCAGAAGTCCAGTATTTGTACGCCAGTATAGACTACCGCTGGCATGTTTAGAATCATTGGCAGAGATTATTAAAAATTTATAATCGCGGGGAATCATCGGTCCTATCCACAGCACATCCAACACGCCCATTTTAGGTGTGTAAAAGCCAAATGGTCAATGGCGGCTATGTGCAGACTTAAGGGAGTTAAATAAAAGAGTACCAGTGTCCAGATGGCCACTGCCATTCATTGATCAGGGCCTACCTCAGGTACATGGTTCAAAGGTGTTTACCACATTAGATCTCACCTCTGGATATTGGTGCGTCCCATTGGCAGAGGAGATAAAGAATTTATTTTCCTTTACATTTGACAGAACACAATACGCATGGGTTAGAACTCCGTTCGGGTACGTTAATAGTGGGAGCGAATTTGGAATATTTTTGAGCAAGGCCATGCCTGATGCGGCAGAAAGAGGAACCATAGTTTATGTGGATGATGTCCTGATAAAAAATGAAAGTTTAAAAAACCATTTTGATGAAATAAGACATGTGCTTGGCCAATTGCAGAAAGCAGGCGCCAAATTGTCTTTACAAAAAGCACAATGGTGCAAGAAAAAAGTGAATTTTCTAGGCCATGAAGTAACTGAATATGGGCTAAATCCATAAAAGAAGAAAATAGAGGCCATACAAAAACTAAAAGACCCTAAAAATGTGAAAGGGGTAAAAAGTTTATTAGGAATGACAGGATATAACAGGAAGTCCATTGAAAATTATGCTAAAATCACTCAACCATTAACTAAACTGCTAAAAAATGAATACACCTTGGAAATGGGAAAAAGAGCAGTCTGAGGCTGTGGCTAAATTAAAAGAATGTCTTGTAAAGGCACCATCTTTAGCATATCCCATAAAGGACAGGGATTTCTTTATAGAAATAGGTTTCTCTGAACATTGTATGTCAGCAGTGTTATCACAAAAACATGATGTGAATCACAAAACCATAGCCTATGCAAGTAAAGCATTTTCCCAAGTTGAAATGAAATTCAATGAATGTGAAAAGGCCCTATTAACCACTGTGTGGGCGCTACAACATTTCCGCCCCATTGTTCAGGGAGAAAAGGTGATTATTGAAACAAATCATCAACCTTTGCAATTCTTAGAGAGTAAAAGAATTAGGTCAGGGAATCTAGCGCAGTGCAGAATCACTTCATGAACGCTAGCATTACAAGGTTTTCCTGTAGAAGTGAGATATGGCCAAAATAAAAAGAGCCCAATTGCTCAAGGTTTAGCAGATTTACATGACTGTGCAGCTGAACATGCATCAAACGAAATGGAAATAGAACCTAATTTACAGGAGTTTGAACAATCACCACACAAAGCTTTTGATGAAAAAACATGCAAGGACTTGCCAACTGCATATGTTGATGGTTGTGCTTTTCACATTAAAAATGACAGTAATAAACAATTAGTGTCAGGAATAGGAAATGTCTGGTTGAAATGTGAAGGTATCCACAGCATAGGGATGAGAATTGGAGCTAGGAGCAGTCAAGTAGCGGAATTGGCAGCCATTTATAAAGCAATTGCTACTGCAATTGATAATAAATTCAGCGAAATTGTCCTGGTGACTGATTCTGACTATGCACGAAATAGCTTTGTGAAATATCTACCTGGCTGGAAAGCGAGAGGCATGATTACATACAACAAAAAGCCACTTAAGCATGGAAAAATGATACACGCCATAGACAAATTGGTGTCAGAGAATAATTTGACAATATACTGGAGAAAAATTTGTGGGCATTTAAAAACTCCAGGAGAGGATAAAGAGGGGAATGATAAGGCAGACCACCTGGCTAAAATTGGGGCTGTGATGGGAGAATTGCTACCTATTGAACATTTACTGGGTGAAATACAGATTGATGCAGTAACACGTTCTAAAGCACCAAAGGAGACAGAACAATCAGTGTACAATGGAGTTACAACACCCCAGACCAAGATTTGATTGAGGCACAAAAGAATGATCGAATTTTTGGAATCTATTATAACCATTTGATAGATCCTGGACAAAACCTTTTAACAGAAAATGATTGTGTGGGAAAAGAGGAATTCACGGTGCTATTAAAGAATAAAACACAAATTAGATTACAGGATGGACTCATGGTTAGAGAGTCCATAACAGGACAGATACAATGGGTGGTACCCCTTTCATTTAGAGGGCAAATGCTACACCATGCACATGATGCCATAACTGCAGGACACAGAGGTTCACAAAAAACATTGGAAATACTAAAAGATTATGCTTATTGGCCACATATGTCCCAAGATGTGGAATTGTATGCTAGAGGATGTCTAGTATGTGCCCAATTTAAACCTGCTTCACCAATGCACAGGGCTCCACTAATGAAAAGAGGCCTAACCCTTCCATGGTCAGATTTGCAAATAGACTATGTAGGGCCTTTAAAAAGGTTGAGCAGAGGAAACCGTTATATTTTGAGTGTGGTATGTTTGATGTCGAAGTGGATTGAATGTATTCCTGCACCAGATTGTAGTGTGCAAACAGCAGCCACCTTGCTATTGAATCACGTGTTCTCAAGGTTTGGGTTGCCACAAAGTATTGAGTCAGACAGAGGAAGTCATTTCACAAGTGCTCTAATGAGCAAGGTATGGCAAATACTGAGTGTGAAAAGGAAACTACATATCGGATATCGGGCGGCTTCCTCAGGTGGAGTTGAACGGGGCAATAGGTCTGTTGTGGACATTTTAAAGAAATTCGTGGCTGAAGCAGGTTCCAGCTGGGATTTACGTTTACCTTTGGTTTTGATGGCAATCAGATCAACTCCTGCCAAGGCAACAGGTATTAGCCCACATGAGGTCTTGACAGGTAGGAAGATGGTGTTGCCACAACACCTGCTATACAGAACACATGAGCAGACACTTGTGAGTGCATCCACAGTTCATGAATACATTGATGAACTGAGGAAGCATTTACAACATGCATTTGCTTTTGTACAGAGAAATCTAGAAAGAGCTGCTGACAGTGCCAAATCGTATTATGATAAAAAAGACATCAGTAAAGGAGTATTGTGTGGGGGATCAGGTGTACAAATTTCATTTTGGAAAAAGTAAACAGAAAAATTCCTAATTCCTAGCAGCCTGGCAGGGGCCATTTCGAATTATAGATAAGGTCTCTCCTGTAGTTTATAAAATGTTAAAGACTGAAGGTGAAACAGCAACAGGACAGTTTGTGAATGTAAACCAAATCAAGCCATGTCATCCAAGACATGAGATAAAAAATCTGGAGCGTGTAGAAACAGATAAAGTCCCTTGAACATAAAAAAAAGCGAAGTAAGTGGGTCCAGACAGAAGTTAGTGACAGAGACGTTAAATAAAGATGGTTGATTGTTATAATTGCACGTAAACACTGTAATATAGGTAAATATATATATATGTAAAGAAAATAGAAGATGAAGTTAATGGAGTTGGTGTGCAGAATGAAAATGTATTAAATATTGAATGCTGTTTTATGTATGATTGTTTTCTTTTTAACCTGTGCTTAATTTCAGAAGGCGAAAGAAAAAGGGCGAAATGTTTTACAAAGCATGTTTTATTTTTGGCAAAAGGGTGAAGTTGGTATTGTGCTATATACTTAATCTGTTTCTTTTCTATTTGATTTAGAATATTAACATATTTGTACCGGAGGTCACGGGAGACGATGGAGTCCTGGAGCCCACGTGGACGGATTCTGGAAAAGCCCCGAAGGGGGGTGAAGACCAAGGCTGCAAAGCGATCAGCATTGAAGATGATACCAACAATATGGTTAATGATGAGGATATTCGGAGGGATCTTCAAAAATTCAGAAGCACAGGTTGTCATTGAACCTGGACCAGCATCTGGTATCGCGGTAGAAAAGGCACCAGGATTCATCATGAGTGATAGAAGGATGATTTTCCAGAATATCTACATACCATTGAATCCTGAGATTTTGATTGAAAAACATTTGAAACATACCGGAATTAAGATTGAACAGACTAAAGAGTGGTTGGAAACAAGAAAAGAGGACTCTAAGCAGTCAATAAGAGATATATTGATGGAATTGGAAAACACATTTGTGAATTCAGCAGACATTAAGAAGAGGAGAGGAAAAAGAGGAGCGGTGATGCTCGCGATGTCATTGGTAATGTCTATAGTTGGAGCCATAATAGGTACCACAATATCAACAGCCAATGCCATTTTGGTAGGAATGCTGAGTACTAAAGCGCAACAATTGAGTGTTGTCCTAGAAATAATACAAAAAACATTAAATGGGATTAGAGGGGGATTGGATGAACAAGTAAGATTCATAAATGAAACTGAAATCATTCTAAATGAACAAGCGGATGTGATGCAACGGGCGACTAAGCTAATTATTAAGCATGACAGAACTTTAAATGAAATATTGAATATAATGAGTCCTGTTGATAGACTATTAACGAATTATATGAGAGAAGTTCAAACTGCAGTTTCACAATTGATTCAAGGACATATTCCCTTGTTTTTTGTTTCGCAGGATATTATTCATCAAATGATAGAAAGATTGACCAGGAGGGAAATTGATGTGGTACAAGTAAAAATTGCATTTGAAATGGGTAATGCAATGCCATTATATGTGGACTTGGAAAGGTTGGAGATTGTTTTTTTACTATGCATCCCATATGTAGCTCCTGAACTTATTTATCAAACCAAGTGGGTACACAAGTGGGGTTTTGGCAAGAGGACACATTTATTAAGATTAAGACTCCAGAAGTGGTGGTGTTTCAGTCATGGGAGCCTGAAGTTTACTTAATACCAAACTTGGAAACGTGTGTCAAATGTAAAGAACAAAATTATATGTGTCCGTGTAAACCGTTTGTTCCTGATGCCACAGATGCTATTTGTGGTTTGAAATCTGACCCAAGTATATCAGAAGGATGTGAAGTGATTATTAGCAATATGGGGAGTGAAGAACTGGCACAGGCTAAGATGGTCAGAGGTAAATGGTTGGTCAGCACCTATTTAAAGAACATGACAATAGTACATTTGAATCATGGAACATATGTGGTTAAACAGGTGAAATATAATGTTTTTTACTTACAGGTTTCCGAAGGATACAATTGTGTCAATTGGAGGGTTAACATTGTTTCACGTGACAAATGATATTTGGGAAAGCCAAGTAGAAAATGATGATTTTTTTCAAAGTGACACATTTCCAATAGATCCGGATGTGGAGTTTTTATTGAATCATAAAGAAAAACATGTAATGAAAATGAATCTGAGAAAAAACAATATTACAGTTAGTAACCTGGGTATAATGGAGGTGGAAAGATTTAATTGGGGAACATGGGGGGAACGTTCAATAGTGGGTTTAGCTGTCCTGGTGCTAATCATGGGTGGATGGTTGATTGTGCTATCAGTAAAAATGAAAATGTTGCTAATCTTAGTAACTACGTCAGGAAGAGAAAGATATCCCAATATGCACACATTTTAAAAGAAGAACGGGGGGCAAGTTGTTTTTTTCCAATTGGCCTGGATCGAAGCCAAATTCTAAAAAAAAAAGGAGGGAATATGTAAGATTATTTAGCATTTTTTTCATGCAGCACCACTGCATGGGTTTGGTGCATTGCTATAATGCGGTACAGCAAGGCATGTGTTGCCAGTGGGACATGGACATGTAAATGAAAACAGGCTATTCAGTCAAAAACGATTTCTACATCTAAAATGCAAATATTTTTTTTTCACAGTTAAAAGCATATTTTGTTTTTCTCACCTGAAATGTCTCTGTTGCAGGAGACACATTTGAGGATTAATGAACTAACCTCATTAACAAAACTAACATGATTCTAACTCATTAATAATATAATGTGTTCTTCAGTGCAAAATGAGATGGAAAAGACAGGCTCTGAAAGACATTTTAAACGTGCATCCAGATTTTTTTTCTCTTTGCTTCTATCCCTGCTCTGTCCACAGTATTTGCAGGAAGCAAAGACTCGAATAAGCAGGAAATCAGTTTTGTTACAGTTGCAACTGTATAAGCCAAGCCATTGTTGAAAGTAGGAGTATAGGACATGATGGATTTTCATTGGATGCACGTCACATTAAGGGAGGTAACAAGAGTTTTCCTGTAGAATCTCGGGGAAGAAATAAGGGAGAAGACATTTTACACAGCTTGTGGAAAGACTTGGCTGGTGTGGCTGGAGTTTCCTGACTAAGAAGGTCCCAGTGCACTGCTGCCCAGTCTGGGAAATTCCAGACAATAATCCCTGGCTTGAGTGCCGGCAGATGCACGTCCTTGCTGGGGTGCTTTAAGAGGGAGCATTGAGCCACTTCCAGAAGGCGACCAGCCGAAGGATTCACGCTGGACAAGCTTGGTAATTATATTGCAGAGTGCGGGGGCAGTGTGTATGCGTGCAAAAGTATTCAGTCAGAGTAGAAGAGGGAATTCCAGTGTTTTATCAACATGTTAAATGTTGCAAATTGAATATGTTTTCGCCGCTCTCTTCTCATTTTGTTACAGATAATGTTGTTACTGTGCAATTTCCATTTATTTCTGTAAAAAGGGTAAGATGGTGTTAAAATGCAATTGTTTATAATACACAAAAATATCTGAAAGCATACGGGTAGTGTGTTTTATTTTTCTCTTTTCTTTGTGCATCTACCATTATAGCACTGGTAATATGGGAAGATGTTTAGACAGTGCAATTGTCATTTTTAAGGTAGCTAAAAATAAGACTTGGCGGTAGCTGTGTGCACTATTCCATTCAGTGTATAAGTGTGTGTGTTTTCTGAAAGGAACATAATATTAACATAATGAAATAGCCTGCTGCTGGAGGTACATGAGTCAGCAGAAAGAGAGGCCCTGAACATAGTTCACTAATGTAGATAAATTGGTGATGAATACCACATGTTAGCTCGCTGTCGTAGATAAGTCAGTGAGGACAGCCCATGGTGGCACTCCATATGAAAATGTGGTGTTCCTGAAATGTAAGCCTGAGGCCTCTCTAATGATCACACAAACAAACTAAACAAAAATAAGGGGTTCTGGATATTGGGGCTACATATAAAACAAAGGAATTATGCTCACCAGAAATACCACCAATAACGCATACCAACATAATGTATACCACTAAATGTATCTGTGCGCTGAAATAATGTATATATATACTGTAGTACTATATACCAAATCCAATCTGAATGCAAAGAGTGATTATTACTGAATTATTTTCATTTTGGCGGTAAGAAAATACTGCTAGGCCCCAAATCTATACAAAATATCCAACACTCTCTACACTTTACTCCCTGCACTGGTGGTATACAGAGCTAAAACCTGTGGATGAGTGCACTATGCTGCAGGCGTGTGGTCTGTAAAACAACATGTCTTTTTAGGTGAAAACAAATGGGATTTTTTTAAAGCCTTTTAGGAGTGATGAAAACATTGGTCAATGAAGTTCTATATTTACAGTTGCAATTGCAACTGATTGAGGTCACTTGAGAAACTATGCTAGCTGTTTTCTGCTTAGCAGTTTGGTCCAACCCTCAGGCTAAACTAATTCAGTTTCTTGTAGAAGATGCTTTAAAGATGACTGGTACTAAAGAAATTAGATGGCTAGCCTATGTAAGGACAGTTTTAACATCTTTAAATTTGGAGACATTTTATTGGGCTAAGTATAATATTTCCAAACTAGACAAAGGTGTTCTGAAGGAACTTATATCGACTAAGTAAGAGTCTGTCTTCAGAGTTACTCAACAGAAAAGCATAGTAGGTTTGTACTATTTGAATGTTGTTTTCCAGCCTCTTGACAAATCATTCTTAAATGTGATAACTAATCCTAGACAATGAAAGATTATCACAAGAGCTCAATTTGATCAAGTCCCACAACAAAATACTTGTGACAACAGTGTAATTGAATATAATCCTACTTGTAAGTGTGATGGAAATTCAGGCAGAAATAGTCTACATGCCCAATATTTCTGTACCTTAAATAACAAGGAATAACAAAGATTGATAGCACCTGTTTTGAGAAATTTAAATCTGTTGACCTCTAGATTTACATATAATGTATATATGACAACTCAAAAAAAAACTGATTATATTTAGTCATGAGCATTTCCTGCATGCAGCTTTTAGATGTTGATGCTGAAGAATTGTAAATCTCTCTATTGTATAATTTTTCTTATTTTATTGTATTTTAGCTCCTTTTAATGAAGTATTGTTTGATGAATATTTACACGAAGAAACTAATGTTTGATTGTTTTTTGATTGACTGAGCATTTATGTGATGTGAGTGCAGCTAATTTAGTTAGTGTAAGGAGTGTTGGTGTAGTGGCTGTGAGTGACAGAAGGGCGTGTTGTAGAAGTACTTGTGAAGTAAGAGGAGGAATAGTGATGCTGGTAGGAGAGTGGTAGTAGTGGTGGGGAGGGGACTAGTAGCAGTGGGAGGAGAGTACTAGTGGTAAGAGGATAGTAGTTCTGGTGAGAGGAGAGCAGTCAGGGTAAGAGGACAGTAGTAGTGGCGAGGAGTGTATTAGTAGAAAGAGAGTAGCAGTATTGGGAGGAGAGTTGTAGTATTAGAAGGAGAGTAGTGGAAGGAGAGTAGTAGTAGGAATGGAGCAGTGACAGTAGCAGAATCGGAGGAGTGGAAGTGGGAAATGAGTTGACCTCCATGGTAGGAGCTAGGAGACAGGGGAATGAAACATTGGAAATACAGCTGTGGGAGGAGATAAGGAATAAAAAGAAGATAGAGTAGAAAGGGTAAGGGGACAGTGTGTGTGAGTGCATTCACCTAAATTCTACCAAGCAAGTGCAAGGCACACATCCAATCACTTAGAATATTAACCTCTGGATAGAGTAGGGACATTTAGAAAGTTCTTTAGGTGTTGATACAGTAGGCTTTTGGTAGTGGTGGTGGGGAGGGGACCAGTAGCAGTGGGATGAGAGTACAAGTGGTAAACGGATAGTAGTTGTGGTGAGATGCGAGCATTCAGGGTAAGAGGACAGTAGTAGTGGTGAGGAGAGTAGTAGTAGAAAGAGAGTAGCAATATTGGGAGGAGAGTTGTACTATTGGATGGAGAGTAGTAGAAGGAGAGTAGTAGTAGGATGGGAGGAGTGACAGTAGCAGAATCGGAGGGGTGGAAGTGGGAAATGTGTTAACCTCCTTGGGAGGAGCTAGGAGACAGGGGAATAAAACATTGGAAATACAGCTGTGGAGGAGTTAAGGAATAAAAAGGAGATAGAGTGGAAAGGGTAAGGGGACAGTGTGTGTGAGTGCAATCACCTAAATCCTACCAAGCAAGTGCAAGGCACAACTCCAATCACTTAGAATATTAACCTCTGGATAGAGTAGGGACATTTAGAAAGTTCAAAAGGTGTTGATACAGTAGGCTTTTAGGGAGACACCCCGAAGATCAGAAAAGTGGCTAGACAGTAGGGGTTGTTTAATTGTTTATTGTTGGCTTAACAGGCGCTTATACAGTAAGTAAATACTGTTTCACATCGCCCGCAGGACAACAGGGAGGTGACAAGGAATGACAAACAATTAAAATACATACACAAATATTAAATACAGTGGGGGGAGGGCAAACCTACTCTGCCTTGTGAGTGTTTAGAATGTGCAAGTGCAGAAGGGAGACGGAATGGGATAAGTGCTGGGGTGCTCATGGGTGAGCAATAGGTGAAGTGCAATGTAAGGTAAGTGCGAGCCTCCAGGGGTGAAGGGTGAGCCGAGGCAAGTGCTGAGGATAGATAGAAGCTGGGGTGATTCGGTGTGGGAGGTCAGGGCACCGAGGATGCATAAAGGCCCTTAACACCAAAAGAGCAACTGTGAGATTAGCAGAGGAGAGAGGGACAGAAGGAGGAGGTAAAGAGGGAGGTCTTGAGGATCTTCCAGAATTTCAGAAAGTCCGGCTGAAGGGGGAGGGGGAGGCTGTTCCAAAGAAGGGAGCCAGCTGAGGAAAGCGATCAACCTCCTGCCCTCTGTTTAGCGAAACGCTTTACAAACAAGGAGTTGGTGCCAAAGAAGTGCAGAGGTTTAGAGGGGGAATATTTATCAACAGAGAGTTGTGGATAGTGTGGTCTCTGGCTTCAGACAGCCTTATGGATGATACAGAGGGAATTGAATGTAATCCGTGAAGCAACTGGGAGCCAGTGCAGACTATTTAGGGCAGGAGAGATGCGGTCCATGGGCTTGAATCCAAGGATAAGTCTTGCTGCCCCATTCTGGATTAGCTGGAGGGGTCGCAAAGTGGAAGAAGGTAGATTCAGGAGAAAGATATTGCAATAGTCAAGCCAAGAGAGAACCAGGGCTCTGGTAACATTGAGCTTCTGAGGGAAGGTGAGAAAGGGTAACATTCCTTTGCGAAGAAAGAGTTGAAAGTGGGACTTCTTGGCAATGTCCTGAGTGTCAGGGAGGAAGGAGAGAGAGAAGTCGAAGATGACTCTGAGGTTTCTGGCTTCAG
This sequence comes from Ambystoma mexicanum, assembly GCF_040938575.1. Classification (NCBI taxonomy): domain Eukaryota; kingdom Metazoa; phylum Chordata; class Amphibia; order Caudata; family Ambystomatidae; genus Ambystoma; species Ambystoma mexicanum. The sequence goes on from NC_090937.1 coordinate 158,490,861, forward strand.
AAGAGGGAGCACGAGGAGAGTCCATGGAAGAAAGCCAGAGTGAAGGGAAGAAGACAGGTGCAGGGGTCCCAATCAGAAGAATTTCTGTTTTGTTGGAATTGAGGCAGAGATTACTGGAAGTGCACCAGCCTGGATGGCAGAAAGGAAGTCAGGGAGGATGGAAGATGCAAGAGGTTCAGCAGGAATTTTGAAAAATAATTGTGTGTTGTCAGCATAACACTGGAAGTTCAGAGAGAAGGAGGAGATGAGGAGTGCTTGATGAGTAATGTAGATGTTAAAGAGCCAAAGCGAGAGAATAGAGCCCTGGGGGACACCACAGGTGGAGAAGGAAGAAGGAGAGGAGAGGGTACCCAGGATTACTTGGGAGGAACGGTCAGTTAGGAAGGAGATGAGCCAGTCCAGTGCCCGCTCCGAGATACCCAGGGTGTCATGGGGCCTTTCGATGAGGATGGAGTGGTTTACCATGTCAAATGCAAAGGAGAGATCAAGAAGGATGAGGACAGCACTGGTGTTGGAAAATAGGGATGTGAGCAGTTCTTCACAGGTGTTCAGAAGAGCATTTTCCATGCATCTGGATGCCCGGAATCCAGATTGATGGTCGTGGAGACCGCCAACAGTTAGGAAGCAGGAGTAAAATATTAGATGGAAAGACATCAGAATAATTACTCATGACAAAAGGAATCAGTAGGATGCTAAAGTGATGAAGAAAGTAAAACGTAGGACTTTAACACAATGTGAAGTCACCTGCTATTAATTAAGCAATATGCCCCGAGCGGCGGGGGCATTACCGAGTCAGGTAATGCCCCGGGGCCCATAGTTATAGGCCCGAGAATGAAGCGTCCGCTACTGAAAAAATAAACGGAAGAAGGTAAGTGGAATTGGAAGGGCGGAAGGGAGCGAGGGGGAAAGCAAAAATAAAAAGAATATCGTACCTGGGTCCCCGGCGGGGGACGATGGCAGCCTCCAGCCGTGTGGGGGGTGGGAGCAGCGATGGAACCGCTCCGAGTTTCGACATGGCTGGAGGCTGCCATCGTCCCCCACCGGAGACAAAGCAGGCTGAAGGTAAGTGGGGTTGGGAGGGTGGAAGGGAAGGAGGGAAAAAAAAAAAGAAAAAAACATCTTACCTGGGTCCCCGACAGGGGACGAAGGAAGCCTCCAGCCGTGTGGAGGCTCGGAGCGGGGATGGCCCCGCTCCAAGTCTCCACACGGCTGAAGGCTGCCATCCTCCCCACCAGGAACAAAGCGGGCTGAAGCTAAGTGGGGTTGGGACGGGGCGGGGAGGGGTTTCGGAGGACAAACAAAAAAAAAGACATACCTGCATCCCCGGCGGGGACGAAGGTGGCCTCCAGCCATGTGGAGGCTCGGAGCAGGGATGGCCCTGCTTCGAGCCTCCTCTTTGGCTGAGAGGCTGCCACGCCTCCGCCGGGGACAAAGGTGTGGAATCCGAGGGATTCCCATCCAGGTAATGCCCTGGCTAGGGCCAATCAGAATGGCTCTTTCATTCTGATTCTCCCTTGCCGGGTACTAATTGATGGTATTGTATAATATATATCGATTAAGATCAGATATACAGTAGTAAAGACCCCTTGCAAGAAATGAAACATAAAGGAAGAGGAAACTTGAGTGATTAAAACAGACTTAGAATTGGCTGTTTTTTTTTTACACAGTCAATAATCCTCTGATGAAAGTCTGACAATCACGACAGGACTAAAATATATAGGTTTAAAAGGTATTGATATTTTAAAGAGACATATTCTTAGAGAAACTTGAAAAAGGGATGTGGACTACTGATTGCATGTCCCAAAATATGTTGTGAAACTATTCAAATGACTCCGGTTCAGGTCAATAATATTTATTGTGGATTTACATTTAATAACAGCTACTTAATTATTGAACATATGTTTGAAGTTGAGATATATCTGTTTTTAATACTGGATTACAAATACAGGGACATGGTTTTAGATTTTTGAAGTTTATCTGGATTAGGTTTTGTCATGTTTAAAATATATTTTCATTAACAATGTGCAATCAGGGGTGTGTGGCCTAATGAGCAAACACGAAGGCTGCATAAGGATAGCTTTGATGCCAACATCTTACTGAGAGCATGTACTAATAATGAGAACACTTGAAAACTGATCCGAAGAATGATGGTGGGGAGATCTTTTTTTTGGAGAAGTGCATATAGCAAGTGACTGATTGACACAACAGCCCCTTCCCTGCACTGAAAGCCAGACCTCGTGTGCATTCAATCCAAACCCTGATTCCTGCAGAGTTTAACTCAGAACTAATGACAGAAAAGTACACTGGGTCCGAATGCTTCATGCACAGGAAGTGTGGCAAAACCATGTCACTGTACCTACATGACAATCTAGACTGTTAGCTTGTTTCGTCAATCAAAGAAATACAACTAACAGAAAACATAGAGCCCAGGATAATATCTGCATTGATGGGATTTCAGAGGAAGCAGAAGGACAAGATCTGTCTGCCTATCTCATTGCTTTATTCCAAAATGAATTGGGAGTTCAAGGCATCTCCACAATGCCAATTAAACAGGACCACCGGGCACCAATGCCCAAACCAAATAAAGGAGAACATACAAAAATCATTACAATGACATTTTAAAATGTCCAACATAAAGAAAAAATAGTGGTGGTCTGTACTGCAAAAGGTGAAATGCAAAAGCAGACCTCTATCCTTAGGATGTTTAATTACTTCTCAATGGAAGTCTCCAGTTCTTGACCATCTGCAATGCTCCTCCTTCAGATAATCCTTTACATTTGCAGTGGCTTTGCATCTATTTATTAGCAATGATTGAGATACATTTGATTGTGCAACATTGTGTGACAACATGATATTGCAGCTCATGCAAATATCCCCACTAACCCATTAGCACATGTGACAAATGGTAAAAGCGTTTTCTGAAAGAATTAACAAATTCCGTATCAACATCTGCTCCTTGTAAAAAGTGCACGAGAAAGCCATGAAAACATCAAACTAAGAAATGTAAAGATAACAAAGACTCTCAAGATGCTTGCTCGAACTTAAACTATCCTTATAAGAAAATCGCAGATAAGGTTTTGATGTCCAGAGAAACCAAAACAAAATCGGATGAAAAGAAAAAGACTTGTCGAAAACAGAACATTATAAGAGCAATGTAGAAAATACTAATTCTCTGTTATTTACCCAGATATGACCAACCGTTGCTGCTTCGCTATTTAACGTAAACTAGACACTCTATTTTCCCTTGTATATAAGTGTTAGCTCATTGAATGTATAAATGACATCCTGATTACGGTACGAAGACCCTGGTGAGGCAGGGCGGATCAGAAAAACTCATCTTTTGGCCTCCTGGATATATGTATTGCAGAACACGACTAGTTGGTCAAATTAATTTGCACATATTCTTGACATATGCAATGTTTGTGTTTTTTGATTTAGTAAGTTTGCCGGTTTTGCAATTGCTTTGATTCAGAGCAATGTAGACAACCATGCATATTGGTGTCTGCAGTTTGGGATGAAACTTGATCTTGACTGATGTAGTTAAAAACAAATGGAGAAAAAAAACTGATACAATGTGGAATGCATCATGAAAGAATTAGCATGAATGAAGGCCATGATTTGTGGCATTATTGTACTATGTGACCTAACATGTAAAGGGAATTGGTCATGCAATTGGTCATGCAATTAGACCAAGGTAACTGTGTAAGCAATTTAGAGATCTTAGAGATCTTAGAGTAGATGCAGAACTTCTCCTGGAAACACAATTAGATGTAGCAGAATCTAAGAAAATGTGCAGGGGTTGGGTTGACCTAGGTTTTTATGCTTCATACAAAAGTAGGAAAAGAAAAGTGTACATTTTAGTGGCTAAGCGCAGTCTGTTTATTTGTAGAGATTTATTTGGTGACCCAGAAAGTAGATTCTTTGAGGTTAGGGAACCTTGGATCAGTAACACGTTAATATGGTTAGTATTTATGGGCGAATTGTAGAAATACCTGGTTTCCTCATTGATTTATTTGAACATTAAAGTAGTAATGTTGCAAAAACTAGACTGGAAACCCTGTATAGTTGGCCGAACTCTCAGAGCTTAAAAAAGACCCTTTGACACCATCCTTTCCCTTGATGCCGAGAAGGTGTTTGGTTGTGTGAGAAGAGATTATTAGTTCTCGGTACCGGAAGGTTTGGCTTCATAAATCCTTTTCTCAAAATGATGTGAATGTTTTGGCATAGGCCTAAATCATCTGTACTAACACATGACTATACATCTCTCCCATTTACTTTACACTCAGGAACTCAGCAAGGGGGCCCATTAATCCCTTTATTTTACATTTTATCCATGGAACCATGTGCATGCAAAATCAGTAAGATGATTCAGCTGCAGGGAATAATAATGGGTGATGTAGAAAACAGAAACTCAATGTATTCACATGATGCCATATTTTATGTTGCATATCCAAAAAGAGCTCTTCCATTTCTACTTCAACTTCTCAAATCATTTAGCACATTAATGGTTACAAAATTAACTTCAAGCTGTCCAAACTGCAAGCTAGACCAGACATCCCACAGGATCTAGGTCAAGAAACATCAATACATTGCAATAACCTTTAATCGATAGACAGGAACACAGGCGGCACGCACAGAGACTGAGTCGACTAACCCTGACAATCCCACCAACACTTTCGCCCGCCCCTTAATTTAAATTACCGTCAGGCACCACATTGGTGTGGAATTATCGAGACACTGGCAACCTCCCCCACTACCCGAGAGGTGTCATTGGCAGGCCCACTAGAGTCTAAATGGAGGATAAGGGGAGCTATCAGAGAGCATATTAGAGGCGGGGACTAGAGGAGTATGGAATCTGCATGCCGGTCAGACCCAGATCAGGACAGAGCCGCAACAGGGGAGACTACGCAAGCCGAGCGCTTCAATTCTGGATATAGACGCAAACTAACCAACCCTACTAACATTTTCCCTTTCTGCATACACCTCTCAAACTCCAAACCAAAACACAACCAAAACCTACAACACAACAAACCGCACGAACTTCCCTACATGGCAACAACAAAACAAAACACACATAGCCTTGCACAACAGTACACGACGACTACCGGCCGCAAACACCCCAGGCTCAGCCAACGGACCCAGCGGGCTGAGGCCGCCAACAGTACATCACTGCTCTCTTGCACTTTTCCTGCTTCCTCCCACTAACTCATCCTCCCCTCCTCTTTCAGAGCCGCCTGAGCGCCAAGGGACCACTACGGTGGTGATAGTGCACGGAACAAATGTCCTTTAACATTAACATTAACATCTAATACTTTGGTATTAGACTAATCAGAAAAGGAAGGACACTCAAATGTTTAGATCACTGCGCTGATCAGTAAAGCTTGTGGTGGGACCCTGCTGCCTGTGATGGGATTCAAGGGAGATGGTGCCCTTCCATTCCTAATTGGGTTTGACAGATACAAAGGTAGAGCCCTGGTCACAACAGCGCTGGGTGAGCAATTAGTTCAAGGAGGTTTTAGTAGGGCTACAAAGATTTGACCCAGTCCAATTATGTGCGCCATACAGGTTGATGTCATTTGAATTCTAGCCAACACATGTTTCGGCACTCCTGGGACTTTGTCAAGGTTGTAAACAAAATGATGTGGCATAAAAACATAAATAGCCATTGATATGTAACCTCAATAGTGATTCCCAGTAAAGTGGTATAGGCACCGATATTGAGAAGCACCATACATTTTGAATTATTTTGAATGATAGTTTTGGACATGTGTCCCAACAAATACGGTATTGGTACACAGATTAGATTGATAAGAGAATCAATAATAATGGTGACGAGTAATGGTAGCAAATACAATTATCAGTTACATGTGTGACCCATGGTGGGAGACTACATTATGAAGGTGAGAGACGGAGGACGGCCATGGAGAGAAGAGGAGAACATCATTAGTGTCCATTAGTCAATTAACAGGAGGCACGTTGGGCCTGGTGTCAGATGTGCACAAAGCGCCACATGGTATGGCGGTCAGGGCTCACCGGGTGGTCTTTAGTTTAATTGGTGAGGGCAATGCAAAATACGAGTGAGATTCCAATGAATCCCAAGTGAGGTGCCTAGCTGTTAAAGAAATGTAAGGGAAGTGTGGTTATTACAATCACAGTGTGGGTGTCAATAAGACATAGGCTAGAATGCAAAATTAGCACTTGTCTGTTTGCATGGGATAACAGATGTTAAAGCCCAGGGTGGGCAAAGTATGATGGTGTGGTTTGGATTATCCTAGGGTGAGTTGGTCCTTCATAGGAATTAGAAGCATGATCTGTGGAAAAATGAGGAGTAATTAATGCCTTTAGTGGATCGCTTGGAGCATATGCTGGTTTGTGAGGAGTTGTGAAAGTAGTGCACTGTGGGGCATGTAGGAGATATATGGGCCTGATTAAGGGGGTCATCGCAGTAGCAATGGAAAAACGAATAGAGTTGGAAGTGGCTGGTTTGTATCACATGCAATGATAACAAGTGCCCCCTAATTGTGGGTGAGTGGCCCGTACATAACATTGCTGTGGGATAGGATGCTCAGTCGGCTGGGTGCCTATTCTGAGTAGCGATGCACACTCAAAGTATTGGATGAGACCCTGGGTGAAAAGTGGTGCCTGTGCACCATGATCAATAGAAAGCAAGTGTGCCTCACAGTAAATGCCACTGGGCTAGTTGGTAATATGTTGCCCCATGTGCTACAGTGATTGCACATGCAGAGCGTACTGAGTTATTAGGATATATCATTTGAGGGATGGAGTGGTAGGGGTGCCTGGGTCTAAGGATGATTCTTAGAATGTCGACATGGCAGGTGGCTTAGCCTGTATAGGCTAGTAGCACTCACCTGCTAAGCTGTGTTAGGCCTGCTTCAAGATGTTCTGTGCTGTGACAGTGATCTTTCGATTCCGACTGCCAATTTGGATCATACATTAATAATGCAATGTCAATGTGATGACATGTGCGTATGATGCAGTCTAGGTTTGGGTTATTTTGCGGATTGTTCATTATCACAAAACTGCATGGTAATGCACATACGTATCATGCAGAGGAGGGGAGACCTATGTGCCATTAATTGCTAGAGCGCATGTCCTGGAAGACAAAAACAGATCACAAAAACACAAAATATGTGACGTTTTCAGGTTGAAACACCCCATCAATGGTAGGTGAGGGTCTAATCTAAGTATGGTCATTAATGAGGTACATCTAGATTCGTACGTGTGTGATCCTGTGGACTGGGAGTCTATATGCCGTGATGTTTTCTGGATTTGGAACATATATCATAACTCGATGATTGTATAGGAGTTCCTAACTGGATGATTGATTATAAGGTGGATGGGTTCCCTATGTGTGACATGTTATATTAACATGTCACAGCATGTAAAGCAAATGGGGAGGGAAAAGGAGGAGGGGTGAGAATGTGGTTATTTAGGAAGGGGCATGAATATTTGGTTGGGCAGGTGCCCTGACCATGGTGTATGGATATATGGGCTTCTCCATGCCATGGGTGGCCAGTGTGTGATCTCAGTAGACGACAAATGCTTATTGGTGACTCCTTAGAGTGGATTGCTTACCCTAGTTTTAACATAATTAGACTGGGCAAACCCTTATGACACTACTGAAACCGCATTGAACTAATTGCTCACCCAGCGATGTTGTGACCCGGGATTAGAATTTCGAAGATTATTTAATCTGTTTTTCCTGAACTATGTTTCTGTCCTCGACTTTGAGAAGATCTTTTGCAACAGAACATGTTTCCGCTTGCCATCAGCGACAGAATAAATGCTCTTAAAATTAATATGATGCTTAAACTGTTCTACAAATGCTCCTGGCTGAACCATCTCCGAAATATATTAGGAGATTTATGCATGATTTACACAATTAATATGAAGTTAAAGAAGGGCTGGACTAACATCAACGATTCTAAAATTACGTAATATCACCAAAAACTTGAGGGGTGGAAGGTTTTAAAGTAACATTAACCAATGTCACTGCTCTGGGCAAACCTCCATGGTACTGTAGCAAAATACTCTGATGATGCCTCTCCTAATGCCTCCTAAACTAAACACATCAGGTTTTCTGCTCTGTGAGCTGTCTATATTGCCCACATTGGGCCACATTTGAGGATGCACTTGGCATATGAGGACTAAACCAACATTTGGTGACTACCAGTCATATGATTGAATTATTGGGGAATCTGAGGCTGCACTTGGCATATGATAGCAACACATTGGGCCTCATTACATGTTTGCAGGTCTCGCAACTACGGTACCGGTAAGCTTGCCGATACCGTAGTTCCCAGACCGGCAAACTAAGAGTTGTGATCGTGGGTGCATTTCTGCCCGCCAGGTTGTACCTGGTGGGCAGAGCGGCCATACAGCACGTCGGATGCACCGGCACCATTCTGAATGGTGCTGGTGCATCCGACCTCCCCATTCCCATGGGGAGTAATGGATTTCGGCCCCTGGCAATGAGGATATACAGAGTCCGTCAAGTATTGTACTGTGTTGCCCCATTGCCAGAGGCCGGAAAAAAATGCAAGTTCGGCGGCACCCTGCCGGTTTTACCGGCAAGGCTACCGCTGAACTTGTAATGAGGCCCATTACATTTTCTAACTATATCAAGGATGAGATTGTTGCACAATTGGGGCGTTTGAGGCTGCAAATGGCATATCTTGGCAGAACCTGGATATGTAGGGCTTTTCCCTGCATACAGTGATTATACCAGGCATATGATGGCATTATTGAGGCATCTGAGGCTGCATTTAGCATATGATGGCAGCACTTGCAAACGTAAATCTCACTCATGTAGTGTAAGGTTGCAGTTCTACTGCACCAGTCACCACAGCAGTGTTCTTGAAGTTTCGAGGCGTATATGCAGTGACTGTGCAAGGAGCAGCGCGGTGTTATTTAAGCAATATGACCCGAGCGGCGGGGCATTACCGACTCAGGTAATGCCTCGGGGCCCATAATTATAGGCCCGAGCGAAGCGTGACCGGGAAACTAAAAGCAATTTTTCGGGACAAAAAAAAAAATGGCCGCCGGGAAAGGGAAAACGATGGCGGCCATTGGGATAAAAGAAGCAGAAGGTAAGTGCGGTTGGGAGGGCACAAGGGACAGGAAAATAAATAAATAAACGTACCTGAGTTCCCGCCAGGGGATGATGGAAGCCTCCAGCCGTGTAGAGGCGGGGAGCGGGGATGGCCCCGCTCTGAGTCTCCACACTGCTGGAGGCTGCCATCATCCCCCACCATGGACGCAGGAGCAAGAAGGTAAGTGGGGTGGGTAGGGAGGGGAGAGGCAAGGGGAAAAAAAAAACGTACCCGAGTCACCGGCAGGAGGCGAAAGCAGCTTCTTAGCCGTGGGGAGGCTCGGAGCGGGGATGGCTCGCTGCGAGCCTCCTCATTGGCTGAGGGGCTGCCACGACCCCCGCCGTGGACAAGGCGGCTGGAATGCGTGTTGCATTCTGCTTGACTCTCGCCGGGTACTAATAGGGCATTTGAAACTGCACTTGACATATGGTCAAACACCTTTACCATGCAGAGAGTGATGATACACAGAGAAACCTCACATGACAATGTCTGACAGACGATGGTGCTATCATGGTAAAAGGTGTAAATCCCTGGGTATAGGATGCCAGTGCTGCAAAATGTCTTTTCTAGTGCCCATACAATAGGTGATGGCCTTGCAAATGCTTGTTTTCTCTGAGCCTTGATAGCACTACGTTGGACAGATTGCCAGAAAAGCATTCTAACATTCACTTACCAGATAAGCAACCTAATTAAGAAAAAGGGATATTGTCAACAGAAAGAAGGTATTACACATCATCATCAGTTGCTTTGCAACATGATCTCTATGAGTAACAAAGTCTAAACAATACTGTGAGCATTACTTACACCCGAGGACGCGGTAATGGTGAGAAGGAGGCAGATCAGCAACACACTGTTCATGCTGCACACAAATCGCTGTTAAAGAAAAGGGAACGGTAATGAACTCTTTCATGCAAACGTCTCATGTACTTTCACATTAGGTTAGGCTATCTGCTCAAGCACGCTAAACATGACAACATTTAAAGCAATTAGATGCATTCTCCCAATGTGTTCATTTAACCCTCAGAACTGTAAACTAAGTCAAATACATTTCATTTCGGGATTCAAACTTTTTAAATAATTTCTATTGAGACTCTAATCAAAGGTAGCAAGATAACAGGCATAATATAGTTTCAGATACGCAGTTTTAGGCACCCAATATGCATGCACAATACTGAAATGCTTCTTTTTCCACTGCGAGCTTGAATTTCAAAATCATCCCCATAATGGAAACTGGACAGCGCGAAGGATGGGATAAAAAATAAAAGCAAAATGTCAAAATGGAGTTTCAAAATATAGGGGCTCATTTTCAAAGCCCTTGAATGTACAAGTAAGGTGTAAAAGCAAAACTTTAGACATGTATGCCTTACTTTTACAACCCACGGTATTTTACAGGCATTTGGGGGGCGGAAAGGTGCATTCAACAGAATTAATATATTGCAGTGAATTTCTCCTCTGACTTCAAGGGGCACATGCTCTTACAGTTCTATGTCATTATTTCGATTTTTGTAGGTCACCTAACCAAAAGATCAATTTTTTTCAGCTGATTTTAGTCGGTCAACAAAAATCGAAATAATACATTGTTTACCCTGCCACCCCAACCACCACGCCCTCTTCTACCCCTCTCTTGGCTCCCGGTGCCTCCTTCCCCTCCCAACACCCCCCCCCCACCAAAACACACACAAACACACACACGAACACCCACACACGCACATATCCATTTACCCGTTCTCCCTCGTGGCCGCTTCCCGGTCCTGGCGTGCCCGTCAGCCCCTGCGTGCACACGTGTGCGTCACAGGGGCTGACAATTTGATTTAGAAAGACCGCTGTGGGCGGTCACAGAAGCGGTCTTCCTAAATCGTTTTTTTTCTTGCTTTTTTTAAAAAGGTCTTTTGACCTAATACCGCTCTTACGCCTGAATGAGATTTTCATGCAGGTATAAACGGTCTGGATTTTCCTGCAAAATCCCCTTTTTTAGCACCTGCATAAAGCAGGTGTTTTTCACAGGGATCCATTGCAAATGTCTTCTGCAAAATGTAATCATCATGATCAACAATATCTTTAATAGATTTATAGCCATCACATCAGGTAGACAACATACCATATACATATAATGAATAAAACACTACACTCATGAAAATGCTGATAAAAATGGACTTTGCTGAAATTTGATCTTTAAAAGTTAACATTTTGATAGACGCAAGTGAAATGTAAATGTGTTCTGCAAGTGTAATGTGCAGGCGGAGGTTACATTTTTTACAATATGGCGAGCAAAAGCAAAGAGCAAAGGGAGCCTGACTTTGCGAGTCCCCAGAGCATAAAGGTGCTAAAGACAGCCATAAAAGTGCTAGGCATGTCTCTATACGGAATGGAGGTTACATTTCCGTGTGCCTTTACAATGGAGGTTACATTTCCGTGTGCCTTTTCCCTTTCACCACCGTAAACCGCTTGCTTTTACACCAACATGGCCTTTTTTGAAGCTGGCTGCAAAGTGCAAAGCCAAAGTGTAAAGGCAATTGTGGCTGATTTGTACAACTACTTTTTGCACTTCATAGTGCAAGCGATTCAAATTGCATGGAGGGGACGTGTCTGCAAAGACAAGTGGTCCCTTTCGTGCAATTAACACAAAAAGGCAAAGTTCCATCCAGGATTTCACCTGTTTGAACATTGCAGGCAAGGTACCCAACAACAGGGAAGTGCTAACGTTTTACAAAATAACCCCCATAATGTTGGCAAACCTGACTTAAAATAATGGAAACTCTTAAAAATGTATTCTTCACAGCAGTGACTGGAAAGCAAAGGTGCCTTATTATGAGCTTAATAGCCATTATAATGAAGAAGGAGGGACACATAATCCAACCACACATGCTGTGACCTGACTGAGCCGGCAAGAAGGGGTGCACCGTGAGTATGTAAAGTGTCATGACACAGCGCCAGACACATTATTCATGTACACGAAGGCCCGATTTTGATGGACCTTTTGAGCTCCTTTCCTGACTATTGTTGGAACATACATTTGCGTTAGTGGAACATTTTAATCACCTGCAAGGGTGCCTTTAACACTGGTACAATGCAAACAATTATGGTTCGTGCTGAGAAAATACTTTTTCTAGCAACCGACCAGGGCATCTCATGACAACCATGAATGAGCTTGTTTGTCTTTGAGTCATTTGTGTGCAGCACCTGAATTTTGCACAAGAAAAACACCGGAGACATTGGTATTCTTGTATGGTATGACAGGTCTCGCACTTGAGGCAAACTGGGGATTCCAACCTGCTCTTTAGGGTGAACATATGTGTTGGTGTTGAACTGTACTCTCATTGAGCGATCTCACGTTTGGGACAGTTAGGAAAAAAACATGTATTTATCATAACCATAAGGCAGCCCACCAGTGACCTCTGGTGGACTGTACTCTATTGCAATTAAGTTAAGTATATGTTTTTCCCATCTTTGTAAAACATGTGAATTAGCTTAATGAGCTGTGCTCTGCCTTGTCTGGGCCGGATTATAAATAAGCATTTGTGCTGTGTTTCTATCATTACACCTTCCAAACACACTTTACGCTACTCATCAATTTCAATCACGCATAACGTCCCTCCTGGGCGGATTAGAGCCTGCCTTGCAGTTTACAGAGGTGAGTTAATAAAGTAGCAGTAATACGCAACCATCCAAAGAAAGTCTTAAGATTGCTGGAGTGAATATTATACATATTTCCTTAAGTGTGTTAAGATTAGGATCATTTTTAATTTTAGAAAACAGTACAGGGCCTCAGGGGACAGATTTGTTTATTAAATGCCACAATATACAGGTCAGGCACATTTCTTTCTTAGCACCCTGGGCGGGCAGAGAGCCAATCAGGTGGTTAGGAGCGTCGGTTGACTCTACCAGTGAAAGCCTGCGTTATATGCCGCCTGACATCCAACTCCCCCGCCTGCCATCTTCCCCCCACGACCCTGCTTTTTGTTTTAATCCCTCCCCCCAATTTCCATTACATGTTAGCTGCAGCTGCGAGTCCTGCCGCCGCAGCTGCTGCTGCTCCCGTCCCTGCTCTGGCTGCAATGGAAATGGAAAAGGGGCTCCATACCAAGCCCTGCCGTCCTATTCCATGGTGGCCATTTTGGTACAGTATTTTCTCTCTTTGAACGGGGTGCTGTGAGTCGTCCCATTCACGGAAAGAAAATTCTTTTAAAAAAATGAGCACCCGCATAGCATGCTACATTGGTGCTTATGACGATATGCTCCTCAGCGGCTGGGACAACCCTGTGGGTAATGGCCTGCCACCCTCGTTAAGGGACCCTCGCTTCACTCTGACCCTTAACTTGGACAGCAGGACATTATTCACAGGGTGGGACCACCACGTCAGGGCATATCGGCTCATTAACACTGTGCAGGCAGGCGCCAGCCAATCAGGAGGCTTGGAATGCAGGCTGTACTGTATGGTACAAGCCTGTTTTGCGAGCTGCCTGAGCAGCCAGTGCCCTCCTTCCTTCCTTGCTCTCCCATAACACTCACCTTAGCACCCGGGTGCTAATGATGTCTTCCCCACCCCCAAAAAAAAAGAAACGTCCCTTACTGCATGGAGCTGGTCCGCGCAGGGTTGCTGTCTCTCAGTTCATTCATTAACACTGAAAACAGACTGCGGCTTTCAGTAGCACTGCACAGGAAAGGGAAGTTTCATTTTTTGTTGATTTAAACAACAAAAAAGGATTAGCAGCTGTGTAGAAAACTACACAGGTGCTAATGGCGATAAAAATCCTTGGTGGCGGCCACCCCTCTCAGTAATGGTACCGCTGCCCTTGTTAAGGGACCTTCGCTGTGCTCAGGACCTTAGCATGTGCAGCGTGCCACAACCTACTGGTGGGCCCGCCGCCTCGAAGCATATCACCTCAACGTACATGAGCATACAGGGCTTTAGGGGTCAAATCCAGTTTTTAGGTACATCAGAAATACAGGAATTTAGGGGCCAGATTTATGAATGCAAAATAAAATAAAAATCCCATTGCTAGTAGACTGTTATGTGACATTAATGATAAAACATCGAAAAAGTATGACATGGTTATTCAAAAACAGAAACAGGAGTTACTGCCTGCTATAAGAGAGGCGTTTACCAAAAAAATGTATATGGTGATGTATGGGGAAAAACATGTCTGATTCAACAATATAAAATATAAGAAAATGGTTAAAATTGTATAAGAGAACAAAAATGTCTGAGGCCTGGGCGTATATGCTATAGGCTATTACATCTAAAGTCACAGAAATATTGGATAATAATTAATACGAGAAATAATACTATGTATTCAGCTCAATACATCCATTAAGTAAAGAATAAGAACTATGCATATTGCAACCTGACATGCTGCAATACCAGAATGCAATCAATTTAATATTTCTAGACTTATCAATAAGGAGTGACTGCGCCATCTAACATGATGAAGTACGGACCATTATTCATGGTTTGAAAAAGCCTAGAGTGCCCAGTCCTGATGAACAAGCAAACATTGGTATATTAAGCCAACCAGGAATGTGGGCCTTATTTTTAACAGGAAGTTAAATTTATCTGTTTTTACACGGATTATCCCCAAATCCTGGAAATAATCCATTGTGACACATATTTTCAAGAATGGCAATAAAGAAGTTTCTCAACATTATTTAATGATTGCCTTATTTGATCCAGGTAATACAATATTTGCATCATTGTTATTAAAAAACTAAAACATGTAGCCCAAAAAATAAAATATGATTCCAATATTCCAATCTAGGCTCAGCACATTTTTGTTTACAGTCAATTATTAGTTTTAGACATATTCTGTCGTCACGCACCTTAACACACTGCCGTCCTCCTGTATATGTGGCATTTTTAGATTATACAGCTGCCTTTAGCAATGCCTCTGGGGGTACTTGGACAAGAAAAGACTGGACAATCCATGATATGTATTATATTCAATAATACAGCTATATGAACATCCAGTTTAGCACAGAAGGAAGTATATCTAGGAGTATGGAAACCTATCGCGGGCTAAAGCAAGGATGTGTGCTTGCCCCTTTGCTTTTTAATCTTTCTTTGCCAGATGATCTTCCCTCTGCCCTAGAAAATGTAATAGTGTAAATAGTGTTCCCCTAAAACATGCGATTGGAGCCTCTGGGAAGGATGGCATCTGCAGAACAAGTGGTCATTATCGATCATACAGAAGTTGGCTTACAGAGAGCCTGATTAGGAATATTTAAAGAAAAAGCATCTCAAATTAAATTATTTAAAAATAAAGATTATGATATTTTCCACAAACAGGACAAGGCACGTGCCCTGCACAGTGTGGCAGTGGTGCCTTATGCGGGGGATGAGGCGCCACCTGCAAAGGAACATTGCCTGGTGCTGGGGGGCCTCATTGACCAGCATCTGCACTCCTCCAGGCATAAGACAAGATAGGGACTATAAGGGTGTGGCTGACTGTAGCATTCACACACAAACTACCAATGTGTAAAGGTTAAGTGCCATGTACATGTTGATTAGTCATGTATTAGCAGTTCGTTTTATTGGGGATAGCATAGTAATTATTGTTTGACTATGTGATGTACATATTTGAGCATGTATTTATTTAGAGTGGTATAGGTTGTTAGACATTTAGGGGCATACATGGCTTTATGAGGTTATTTAGTATGCTTTGTTAGGAAACGGGTAGTATACGGGTAGTATAGCTTAATGGCAATACGCTTGTCTTGGAAGCAAGACGACGCAGGGTAACACAGGTTCAAATCCCGGGTCCGTGCTTAGAAACCGCTTCTGTATTAAGCATGTTATAAAAAAAACAACTATAAAGGGGATTTAACTATGGGTAGCCTGTCTTAAAGGAAGTTGCGGCATACTAAAGACCAACTAGGGGATGGAGCCACCCACTGGGGCCAATTCCTGGCCCTCCCCCACCGTGGATGATGCCAGGCTGGGAGCAGGGGTCTGGCCCATTAGTTCCACCCTGAGGGTCTATCTTTGACTCCATTCAGGGAGAGGTGGGCTGGCGGGCCAATCTCTCAGATGAAAAGCACGCTAGGAGATTGAAGGATAGGAATGTTATCAGGTTTTTCATTAGTAAGGGTAATATATTTCTTGTGTTTTGTGTAAAATAAAAATGCTCTAAAGAATTCCACCTTGGTGTCTGTAGCGTGATGCAGAATACGGTAAGAAAGTAGTGCATGGGCCATCTCTTGTTGTATACATTTATTAATATATTATATTCACTACATAACATATATATTTTAATATATTCATGTTGCAGGTTGCTCAGCGATCCTTCCTCTCCAGCTGTTCTCGGAGGGTGGGGTGTTTTCCAGTGTGGCCCAACATTTCCCCATACCTGAGCCAGAAAATGCAAGGGCTACAAAGAGGAATGATGTTCCTTATAAGGGCCTCATTCCAAGTACGGCGGTAACCCTGCCGATGCTACTAGCAGGTTGCCGCCAGACTCGGAATGAATTTCTGACTCCTGACTTCCCGGTACCACCAAGCTATTACAAGTCCGGCGGTGGGAAAGTCAGGGGCTGACAATTTTGTTAATCCCCATTCCCATAGAGTCCTGGGGGACCTGACATATAGATTATGATATTGGGGTTTACCCATTGGACTGTTGTTGGATTTCCCCTTTGTTACAGCCTTTGACTTTGTTCTTTGGATCACGTACTATTCAGGTCTCCTCTACCTGAGTGGCTCATAGTTTCAAGTTTCCTGCATCAGGTGGTGACTACTCCTTCTCAAGTGCCTTGCCAGGCTGCCATCCTGTCATCAACCTCTGCCGGCTGCCTCAGACAACATTCCCTACACCAACATTGGGTTCCGACCAACTACTCAGGGTAAGCCCCTTGTAGATTCATTAAGTATTCGGGTCTGGGTTTGTGTTTATTATCTAACCCACTTATTTGCCTTACAGTGGTCGGGGGGGCATCTTCCGGCATTCCTGGTTCCGACTGACGACATTCACCACCTGTGGCTTCAAGGATCGCTCGGGCAGTAACTTATTGTTTGCTCGAGTGGTACTTGGGGACGGAGGTATCATCGTCTACACGACCATCAATTCTTGACAGACTGTGAAGCCATTTTGGTCGTCCAGACGATGGAAACCGCTGCCGCGGATCCCGTGGCCGCTTTAATGCAAGCTGTTGCATCCCTTAGAACTGAAGTAGCGGCTGCTACCACCGCGATACATCATCGCTTAGACAATATCCAAAGCACCCGCAACCCGTTACCGGCTAATGCCGAATTTGGTGACCAGGCACCCCCAACCCGGGTCCTTCCGTACCTTCCACACCACCGGCTCCTGTGGTATTGCCTACCCAGTTTCCTTTGGCACCACCTGAGAAGTTCCAGGGAGACCCCAGTAAATATCGCACATTTATCAATCAGTGTAAGCTACATTTCCTTTGTCGACCATTGGTGTTCCATGACTCCACCACAAAAGCCGCCTTCCTACTCTCCCACCTGGCCGGTGTTGCTGCTACTTGGGCTAATCCCTTTCTTGAGAACGATCACCCGGCCCTTTACGATTTTGATCTCCTGGTAAGCGAGTTGGCCAAGGTATTTGACACCAGGTATAAAGCCCAGTCCCGAGATTTAGAGTTACTGGAATTATCCCAAGGTAGACAGACCTTAATAGAGTACATCACACGGTTCAACCAATTGTCAGCCGAGACTTCATGGCCTGAAAACAAGAAAGCCGTGGTGTTCTACAAGGGTCTGTGTAACACTATGAAGGACGCTCTTTCTGTCGTCCCTTCCCTTCCAGATGCATATTCTGATCTAGTAGACCTAGACCTCCAAGTAGACACTCGAAAGTCCGAACGTCGGGCGGAGTCTGGTTTTTTAGCAAAACCATTGCCCTCTTCACCAGGTGGCGCAGGTGAACCCATGCAAATAGGAGGTCTATGAAGTCCCATCACCCAGACCGAAAGAGAACATCAGAGAACCGACAATGCATGCTTCTATTGTGGCCTCAATGGTCATTTTGTCAAAGAGTGTCCACGCCATCCGAAGAATAAGACTTCGGGTTTTCAGAAAGCTCGTCCTTGAGTACGGGGGACAAGACGAGCTCGGTTCACAACCCCGGGGTTCCTTCCTTCGGCCCAATAAGACCGGTAGTCGTTCAGGCAGTGCTTCATCCTGCTAGAGAATGTTCACACACAGTCCATATTGTCATTGATTCAGGGCTACCGGTTGCTTCATTGATATTTCTTTGGCCAAAGCAATGAACCTTCCACTGGTGACCAAGACACATCCCGAGCCTGTCCAGACTGTGGATGGGTCCTCTCTCATTTCCGGTCCGATCAAACAACAGACCGCTCAGATGGACGTGATCATCCAGGGTAATCATAAAGAACAGCTGTCCTTCGACCTGATATCAACACCACAGTTCGGAATAATCCTTGGCCTTCCCTGGTTGAAAAGACATAACCCACTCATCGATTGGGGTACAGGTCAGGTGTCCTTTGAATCAGAAGTTTGCCAACACTTTTGTTTATTGGAAGACGAAAACATTAACAACCCGGCAAGGGCACTTGGGGGGCTACACTTGGTCCCTGTAGTGGAGGGTGGTCCTCCCGAAATAACGCATACGGTTGGAGCCACTATGTCGGGAGTACCCCCAGAGTACCATGATTTTCATTCAGTTTTTGATAAAGCATCTGCCGAGGTGCTGCCCCCTCACAGGCCATATGATTATCCCATTGATTTGATCGACGGGGCATCGCTTCCCAAGGGACACATTTATTCATTATCACCATCAAAAGGAACGGGCCTGAAGGAATACATTCACCACGCTCTACACTTAGGTCATATCAGACCTTCTTCTTCACCCGTGGCCAGTCCAATTTTCTTTGTCCCGAAAAAGGAGGGAGATCTCCGCCCTTGTGTTGACTACAGGCGTCTGAATGCGATCACCATAAAAAACCGCTACCCCATCCCGCTCATTTCTACCCTGCTAGACAAACTGACCAATGCTTCAATATATACTAAGTTGGACCTCCGGGGAGCATATAATCTAGTTCGTATGCGCGCTGGCGACGAGTGGAAAACAGCTTTCTGCTCTCACCAGGGGTTATATGAGTACATGGTGATGCCTTTTGGCCTCTGCAATGCCCCAGCCACCTTCCAACGATTTGTAAATGATATATTCAGTGATATTCTGGACGTTTATGTCGTAGTGTATCTGGACAACATATTGATATTCTCCCAAACACTTGCTGAACACGTCCTTCACGTCAGAGAAGTTCTCACCAGACTCAGAAAGAACTCGTTATATGTTAAACCCGAGAAATGTCTGTTTCACACAGCCAAAGTCGAGTTCTTGGGTTTCCACATCTCACCTGGGGGGCTAACAATGAATCGGTCCAAAGTCCAAGCCATTGCAAATTGGCCGGTCCCTGTCACATTGAAGCAACTGCAATCCTTTTTAGGGTTTGCTATTTTTTACAGAAGATTCATCGCAAACTTCTCCTCCATTGTGGCCCCCTTAACCGCATTGACAAGTCCCGCGGCATTGTTTGATTGGACCACTACACATCAAGCAGTTTTCGACACCCTCAAAACCTCGTTCACCACAGCTCCAGTCCTGCAACATCCGGATCCGGAGCTCCCACATGTCGTTGAAGCGGATGCTTCTTCGTTTGTGTTAGGTGGCGTCTTGTCCCAACCATGTCCCACCACCGGGGCACTACACCCGGTGGCTTACCATTCCAGGAAATTCACACCGACCGAAACACACTATACGGTCACTGAAAAGGAACTTCTAACTATCAGAGACGCGTTTCTAGTCTGGAGACACCATCTTCTGGGGGCAAAACACCAGACTATAGTCTACACAGACCACAAAAACCTACAGGACCTAGCATTACTGAAGTGTGTCTATAGTAGACAGGTCCGTTGGCACCTATTTTTTGCCGCCTACGACTTTCTTGTCAAGCATAGACCTGGGATGATCCATGGTAAAGCTGACGCCCTGTCCCGTTCACCTGGGGGGGTTCCTCTTCCGTCATATCCTGAAACGCTCTTGGGTAAAGGCCATGTTGTGTGTGCTTGCACTCCATCCCCTCCTATGTTAACGGCTATACGCCAATGGGTTACACATCATCCCCAGGTATTGACTGATTGGGATCCCGTCATGCAGGATGGGTTACCCTTTGTTCAAGGAAAACTGTTCTTGCCCACCAGTGACACTCGCAACCAAGCTTTAGAATGGTCCCACAATGCTCTTATCAATGGCCACCCAGGTCAGCGACGTACCCTAGAATTGTTAAAACGCTGGTGCTGGTAGCCATCGATGCGGCAAGACGTTGAGACTTATGTTAACACATGCTCCACATGCGCACAATGCAAGACTCGCAGGGGCCGTCCACTGGGACTACTACAACCGTTACCCATACCCCGAAACCCTGGCATACGGTGTCAATGGATCTAATAACGGACTTACCTCGTATACAAGGCTACGATACGATTTGGGTAGTGGTAGACTCATATACGAAAATGGCCCGTTTTGTACCATGCAAAGGCATTCCTACTGCTCCCTCATTGGCTAGGATGTTCTTTAAATCTGTTTTTTGTCTGTTCGGTTTGCCATGTGTCACTGTGTCAGACTGGGGGTCTCAGTTCACGTCACGTTTCTGGGTAGCCCTTACCAAACTACTAGGCATAGATGCCCGTTTCTCTTCAGCCTACCATCCAGAGAGCGATGGTCAGACAGAAAGAGTAAACCAGGCCTTGGAACAGTACTTACGTTGTTTGGCTTTGCAATTTCAATATACCTGGCTTGATTCAATGCATTTAGCGGAATTTGCTTATAACAATGACTTGCATTCATCCACTGGTTTTTCTCCATTTTACTCGCTCTATGGCCAGCATCCACGTACCCTGCCCTTTTCTGATTCTGACCTTACCAGTGCCTCTGCAGTACGTACCGGTACCCCTGCGGCAAACGATTGTGTCCGAGATCTCGCATCCGTACATGCCCAAACCCTTGTCCATCTCCAGGAGGCCCAGGTGTCGATGAGGACTGCCGCTAATAAAAGAAGGAAAGATGCCCCAGCATACAAACAGGGTGATCGGGTATGGTTGTCTACACTTCATCTACATATACCTGGTTGTCGTAAACTGCTGCCCCACTTTGTCGGCCCATATAGGGTCTCCAAGGTCCTGAATCCGGTGGCCTATCGCCTCAATGTCCCCGCTTCATGGAGGCTGCACCCTGTTTTCCATGCATCTCTCCTCAAGCCTTGTCCTGATACCACACGCATGGTTTCCACTCCCGGTCCTGTCTCTGTGGTTTCCCAAGAGGAATACGAGGTTAGCGCTGTACTGGGTTCCTGGGTTGTTAGGGGGCGATTGCAATATCTGGTGGACTGGCTGGGTTATGGTCCTGAGGAACGGTCCTGGGTTCTATCTTCTGATGTTCATGCTCCGTTATTGGTGGCTCAGTTCCACAGGGAACACCCTTCTAGCCCACGGGGTCATGGGCCCTTGAGGGGGGGCTCTGTCACGCCCCCATCCACGCTCCTCTCTGACAAACCCCGAAACCCGACCCCCACCACCACGAAAACACGGCAGGCACATAAAGCACACCAGGTCCCCACACGTGTCAGGACACGCTCTCACCTGCAGGCCTGTCAGCAAGGGGTTGGCCAGGAACGTCAACGCCGACTTCTGCCTCATTTCCCGTTTCGGCATTGGCAGTTGCCGTGGAGACACGACACAGGCGTCCTGCAACGTCTCCGTTTCCGACGCCTGGGGAGCCCTTCTCAGCACGTTCGATCACGTGACGGGTGACGGCGTCACGGTCATGTGATCGTGGTTCAGCGTTCAAAAGCGACGCGCTGACTGCCATTCAGCGCTTCACAGCTGATTCCTGTTGGCATTTCTTCGGACTACGGACTAACCTTGCTACCTCGACCTCAGATTGAATTTTGGATTCTGATTTGGTTCTTCCCCTCATTGTACTTTTGCCTGGAACTTGCTACCTCCTGGATACGACCTCGGCTCCTCTCTCGGATTGGTTTGGATTTCCTTTTTTTGTACCTTTGCTGGAACTTGCTTTCTCCGGACACGACCTCGGTTTACCCATTGGACTGTTGTTGGATTTCCCCTTTGTTACAGCCTTTGACTTTGTTCTTTGGATCACGTACTATTCAGGTCTCCTCTACCTGAGTGGCTCATAGTTTCAAGTTTCCTGCATCAGGTGGTGACTACTCCTTCTCAAGTGCCTTGCCAGGCTGCCATCCTGTCATCAACCTCTGCCGGCTGCCTCAGACAACATTCCCTACACCAACATTGGGTTCCGACCAACTACTCAGGGTAAGCCCCTTGTATATTCATTAAGTATTCGGGTCTGGGTTTGTGTTTATTATCTAACCCACTTATTTGCCTTACAGTGGTCGGGGGGGCATCTTCCGGAATTCCTGGTTCCGGCTGACGACATTCACCACCTGTGGCTTCAAGGATCGCTCGGGCAGTAACTTATTGTTTGCTCGAGTGGTACTTGGGGACGGAGGTATCATCGTCTACACGACCATCAAGTCTTGACAGACTGTGAAGCCATTTTGGTCGTCCAGACGATGGAAACCGCTGCCGGGGATCCCGTGGCCGCTTTAATGCAAGCTGTTGCATCCCTTAGAACTGAAGTAGCGGCTGTTACCACCGCGATACATCATCGCTTAGACAATATCCAAAGCACCCGCAATCTGTTACCGGCTGATGCCGAATTTGGTGACCAGGCACCCCCAACCGGGGTCCTTCCGTACCTCCCACACCACCGGCTCCTGTGGTATTGCCTACCCAGTTTCCTTTGGCACCACCTGAGAAGTTCCAGGGAGACCCCAGGAAATATCGCACATTTATCAATCAGTGTAAGCTACATTTCCTTTGTCGACCATTGGTGTTCCATGACTCCACCACAAAAGCCGCCTTCCTACTCTCCCACCTGGCCGGTGTTGCTGCTACTTGAGCTAATCCCTTTCTTGAGAACGATCACCCGGCCCTTTACGATTTTGATCTCCTGGTAAGCGAGTTGGCCAAGGTATTTGACACCAGGTATAAAGCCCAGTCCCGAGATTTAGAGTTACTGGAATTATCCCAAGGTAGACAGACCTTAATAGAGTACATCACACGGTTCAACCAATTGTCAGCCGAGACTTCATGGCCTGAAAACAAGAAAGCCGTGGTGTCCTACAAGGATCTGTGTAACACTATGAAGGACACTCTTTCTGTCGTCCCTTCCCTTCCAGATGCATATTCTGATCTAGTAGACCTAGCCCTCCAAGTAGACGCTCGAAAGTCCGAACGTCGGGCGGAGTCTGGTTTTTTAGCAAAACCATTGCCCTCTTCACCAGGTGGCGCAGGTGAACCCATGCAAATAGGAGGTCTATGAAGTCCCATCACCCAGACCGAAAGAGAACGTCAGAGAATCGACAATGCATGCTTCTATTGTGGCCTCAATGGTCATTTTGTCAAAGAGTGTCCACGCCATCCGAAGAATAAGACTTCGGGTTTTCAGAAAGCTCGTCCTTGAGTACGGGGGACAAGACGAGCTCGGTTCACAACCCCGGGGTTCCTTCCTTCTGCCCAGTGAGACCGGTAGTCGTTCAGGCAGTGCTTCATCCTGCTAGAGAATGTTCACACACAGTCCATATTGTCATTGATTCAGGGGCTACCGGTTGCTTCATTGATATTTCTTTGGCCAAAGCAATGAACCTTCCACTGGTGACCAAGACACATCCTGAGCCTGTCCAGACTGTGGACGGGTCCTCTCTCATTTCTGGTCCGATCAAACAACAGACCGCTCAGATGGACGTGATCATCCAGGGTAATCATAAAGAACAGCTGTCCTTCGACCTGATATCAACACCACAGTTCGGAATAATCCTTGGCCTTCCCTGGTTGAAAAGACATAACCCACTCATCGATTGGGGTACGGGTCAGGTGTCCTTTGAATCAGAAGTTTGCCAACACTTTTGTTTATTGGAAGACGAAAACATTAACAACCCGGCAAGGGCACTTGGGGGGCTACACTTGGTCCCTGTAGTGGAGGGTGGTCCTTCCGAAATAACGCATACGGTTGGAGCCACTATGTCGGGAGTACCCCCAGAGTACCATGATTTTCATTCAGTTTTTGATAAAGCATCTGCCGAGGTGCTGCCCCCTCACAGGCCATATGATTGTCCCATTGATTTGATCGACGGGGCATCGCTTCCCAAGGGACGCATTTATTCATTATCACCATCAGAAGAAACGGCCCTGAAGGAATACATTCACCACGCTCTACACTTAGGTCATATCAGACCTTCTTCTTCACCTGTGGCCAGTCCAATTTTCTTTGTCCCGAAAAAGGAGGGAGAACTCCGCCCTTGTGTTGACTACAGGCGTCTGAATGCGATCACCATAAAAAACCGCTACCCCATCCCGCTCATTCCTACCCTGCTAGACAAACTGACCAATGCTTCAATATATACTAAGTTGGACCTCCGGGGAGCATATAATCTAGTTCGTATGCGCGCTGGCGACGAGTGGAAAACAGCTTTCTGCTCTCACCAGGGGTTATATGAGTACATGGTGATGCCTTTTGGCCTCTGCAATGCCCCAGCCACCTTCCAATGATTTGTAAATGATATATTCAGTGATATTCTGGACGTTTATGTCGTAGTGTATCTGGACGACATATTGATATTCTCCCAAACACTTGCTGAACACGTCCTTCACGTCAGAGAAGTTCTCACCAGACTCAGAAGGAACTCGTTATATGTTAAACCCGAGAAATGTCTGTTTCACACAGCCGAAGTCGAGTTCTTGGGTTTCCACATCTCACCTGGGGGGCTAACAATGAATCGGTCCAAAGTCCAAGCCATTGCAAATTGGCCGGTCCCTGTCACATTGAAGCAACTGCAATCCTTTTTAGGGTTTGCTAATTTTTACAGAAGATTCATCGCAAACTTCTCCTCCATTGTGGCCCCCTTAACCGCATTGACAAGTCCCGCGGCATTGTTTGATTGGACCACTACACATCAAGCAGTTTTCGACACCCTCAAAACCTCGTTCACCACAGCTCCAGTCCTGCAACATCCGGATCTGGAGCTCCCACATGTCGTTGAAGCGGATGCTTCTTCGTTTGTGTTAGGTGGCGTCTTGTCCCAACCATGTCCCACCACCGGGGCACTACACCCGGTGGCTTACCATTCCAGGAAATTCACACCGACCGAAACACACTATACGATCACTGAAAAGGAACTTCTAACTATCAGAGACGCGTTTCTAGTCTGGAGACACCATCTTCTGGGGCCAAACACCAGACTATAGTCTACACAGACCACAAAAACCTACAGGACCTAGCATCACTGAAGTGTGTCAATAGTAGACAGGTCCGTTGGCACCTATTTTTTGCCGCCTACGACTTTCTTGTCAAGCATAGACCTGGGATGATCCATGGTAAAGCTGACGCCCTGTCCCGTTCACCTGGGGGGGTTCCTCTTCCGTCATATCCTGAAACGCTCTTGGGTAAAGGCCATGTTGTGTGTGCTTGCACTCCATCCCCTCCTATGTTAACGGCTATACGCCAATGGGTTACACATCATCCCCAGGTATTGACTGATTGGGATCCCGTCATGCAGGATGGGTTACCCTTTGTTCAAGGAAAACTGTTCTTGCCCACCAGTGACACTCGCAACCAAGCTTTAGAATGGTCCCACAATGCTCTAATCAATGGCCACCCAGGTCAGCGACGTACCCTAGAATTGTTAAAACGCTGGTGCTGGTAGCCATCGATGCGGCAAGACGTTGAGACTTATGTTAACACATGCTCCACATGCGCACAATGCAAGACTCGCAGGGGCTGTCCACTGGGACTACTACAACCGTTACCCATACCCCGAAACCCTGGCATACGGTGTCAATGGATCTAATAACGGACTTACCTCGTATACAAGGCTACGATACGATTTGGGTAGTGGTAGACTCGTATACGAAAATGGCCCGTTTTGTACCATGCAAAGGCATTCCTACTGCTCCCTCATTGGCTAGGATGTTCTTTAAATCTGTTTTTTGTCTGTTCGGTTTGCCATGTGTCATTGTGTCAGACCGGGGGCCTCAGTTCACGTCACGTTTCTGGGTAGCCCTTACCAAACTACTAGGCATAGATGCCCGTTTCTCTTCAACCTACCATCCAGAGAGCGATGGTCAGACAGAAAGAGTAAACCAGGCCTTGGAACAGTACTTACATTGTTTGGCTTTGCAATTTCAATATACCTGGCTTGATTCACTGCATTTAGCGGAATTTGCTTATAACAATGACTTGCATTCATCCACTGGTTTTTCTCCATTTTACTCGCTCTATGGCCAGCATCCACGTACCCTGCCGTTTTCTGATTCTGACCTTACCAGTGCCTCTGCAGTACGTACCGGTACCCCTGCGGCAAACGATTGTGTCCGAGATCTCGCATCCGTACATGCCCAAACCCTTGTCCATCTCCAGGAGGCCCAGGTGTCGATGAGGACTGCCGCTAATAAAAGAAGGAAAGATGCCCCAGCATACAAACAGGGTGATCGGGTATGGTTGTCTACACGTCATCTACATATACCTGGTTGTCGTAAACTGCTGCCCCGCTTTGTCGGCCCATATAGGGTCTCCAAGGTCCTGAATCCGGTGGCCTATCGCCTCAATGTCCCCGCTTCATGGAGGCTGCACCCTTTTTTCCATACATCTCTCCTCAAGCCTTGTCCTGATACCACACGCATGGTTTCCACTCCCGGTCCTGTCTCTGTGGTTTCCCAAGAGGAATACGAGGTTAGCGCTGTAGTGGGTTCCCGGGTTGTTAGGGGGCGATTGCAATATCTGGTTGACTGGCTGGGTTATGGTCCTGAGGAACGGTCCTGGGTTCTATCTTCTGATGTTCATGCTCCGTTATTGGTGGCTCAGTTCCACAGGGAACACCCTTCTAGCCCACGGGGTCATGGGCCCTTGAGGGGGGGCTCTGTCAAGCCCCCATCCACGCTCCTCTCTGACAAACCCCGAAACCCGACCCCCACCACCACGAAAACACGGCAGGCACATAAAGCACACCAGGTCCCCACACGTGTCAGGACACGCTCTCACCTGCAGGCCTGTCAGCAAGGGATTGGCCAGGAACGTCAACGCCGACTTCTGCCTCATTTCCCGTTTCGGCATTGGCAGTTGCCGTGGAGACGCGCCACAGGCGTCCTGCAACGTCTCCGTTTCCGACGCCTGGGGAGCCCTTCTCAGCACGTTCGATCACGTGACGGGTGACGGCGTCACGGTCATGTGATCGTGGTTCAGCGTTCAAAAGCGACGCGCTGACTGCCATTCAGCGCTTCACAGCTGATTCCTGTTTGGCATTTCTTCGGACTACGGACTAACCTTGCTACCTCGACCTCAGATTGAATTTTGGATTCTGATTTGGTTCTTCCCCTCATTGTACTTTTGCCTGGAACTTGCTACCTCCTGGATACGACCTCGGCTCCTCTCTCGGATTGGTTTGGATTTCCTTTTTTGGTACCTTTGCTGGAACTTGCTTTCTCCGGACACGACCTCGGTTTACCCATTGGACTGTTGTTGGATTTCCCCTTTGTTACAGCCTTTGACTTTGTTCTTTGGATCACGTACTATTCAGGTCTCCTCTACCTGAGTGGCTCATAGTTTCAAGTTTCCTACATCAGGTGGTGACTACTCCTTCTCAAGTGCCTTGCCAGGCTGCCATCCTGTCGTCAACCTCTGCCGGCTGCCTCAGACAACATTCCCTACACCAACATTGGGTTCCAACCAACTACTCAGGGTAAGCCCCTTGTAGATTCATTAAGTATTCGGGTCTGGGTTTGTGTTTATTATCTAACCCACTTATTTGCCTTACAGTGGTCGGGGGGGCATCTTCCGGCATTCCTGGTTCCGGCTGACGACATTCACCACCTGTGGCTTCAAGGATCGCTCGGGCAGTAACTTATTGTTTGCTCGAGTGGTACTTGGGGACGGAGGTATCATCGTCTACACGACCATCAAGTCTTGACACTACCTCAATCTTCCAAATCAGTGGCTAACCAGACTCAAAACACTGTAGTCTATCAAATCTTGTACTCTTCTTTATTGATAACCTACTCCCAAGTTTCTCAGCCAAATTGTGAGGATTTGTGTAGAGCACAAACAAGAAGAGTACAGGCATGATTAACTCTGGATTTATTTCCAGTACTTTGTATATACAGAAAATCAATATATAATATATAGACAATTGTGGCTGAATCACAGGGAAGTGAGGCACGCTGTGTTCAGCATCCACTCTATGATGATGCTAGGCTCTTCTTGCGCTCACCTGTGCCACCAAGCCCTGTGCCTATATCCTCACACAAAGGCGCGTTAGTGATGTAGCGTAGAGACGGAACACGTATGAGCCTGACATTACTTTATCCCCTTTGGAAATCAATAAAGTTCATACTGACTACATCTCTCAGGAACGCTCTTCTTTCTGCAAGGTCTGTTCATGGCATATTGCGACCTAGATGTCTACTTTCTCTGTTGTCTCTCATGAGCTGGCCTCCTTCCATGCTGCTGAATTCTTGTCCATTCTGCATTTTGTCCATCGCCACCAGTTGTTCATGTGCTTCTGCTGGAGTTACAGCAAAGGAAATGGTTTCACTCATTCCTTGATGTCCTACTGCTTTATGTCTCGATCAATTATCATCTTCTTCTCTCCTGTAGACAGCAACTCATGACAAATTCCATATCTAGCCCCCTTCCACAGTAATGGTGTCATTGTGTATGGCTGTAGACATCGTTGACCTCCTATATTTTGATAAAGTGTTTTGGTTCTTGTGCAGCTTTCTGATCTTCACTAGGTCTCTAATGCATACTCGTCTGGTTGATGTCATCTATATTTTGTTGAACAAATCTCTTTGGTGTCTCTGCACCTGCTCTACTATCTCTTAGGTCACTTGGGTGCTCCTTTTCAATTTGTTGGAGGTTGTATGTGTCCATGAAGGATTCAATTTTGTGTTTTCTTTGTGTCCCCTCATGAGTTGGAAAGGATTGACCCCTTCAATGGAATGAAGGGAAGTTCTATTTGCCGATGATGTTCTTTGGACTGCTTTGTGACAGTCTGACCCATTAGTTCTGGCTAATTTTATGCATTCCTTTTTCATTCCTTTGGCTCTTTTCACTTGTCTGTTGCCTCTTGGGTGGCACAGTGCTTCTCTTAGATGACGAATGCTGTTCAGTTTGATGAAATCTACCATCTCGTTCGAGACCAATTGCACTAATTTCTCTGGTACTATTCCAAGAATATTTCATTTATTGCTTTGATTGTAGTGGCTGTTGCGATTGTTAGCAAAAGATGTTGCTTCTATTCATTTCAATGTGTAGTCAACGACAACTAGTGCATAGGTGTGCTCCGGAGGCATGTGCTCCATTGGGCCGATGAAGTCTATTCTGACTTTCTGCCACAGAACTCTAGTCCATTCCACTGATTGCACTGGTGGTGTGCATATGACAATTCTCTTGTCTCCATCATTACAAGCAGAGCAAGCTACAATGTGTCTCTCCATGTCACTGTCCATGTTTGGCCACCAGAAGCATTCTCATTCTGAGAGTGTGCTGCCTAAGTGACCTTCATGCACCAAAGCCATTGGGGTTATGATGAGAGTAGTGGAAGAATAAGTTTGTCATGTCTGCGTAATAAACGAAGTTCCTCTGATATTTCTGTTGAAATGTTGCTATATAGTCATAGACCTGGGGTAAGGTCTTTTTCAGGAGTCCTTTCATTATTTGTGTTGTTAGCCACAATTTGCAGTGTTGTGTCCTGTTGAACTTGCTGTTTCCATTTAGACACAGATACACTGGATATAGCATTTTCTTTCACATCGTGTACCACTGCTAATACACAATTGTTTGCATTCCAACCTTTGTGAGATTTGTGTGGTAGGGGAAGCCATGGCAAGCAATCTGCTTGAGTGTTTTGCCATCTTGGAAGAAACTCAACTTCAAATAATAATTCCTTTAGCTTTGCTGTGAGGCGTGCCAGTTGCAACATTACTTTGCTTGTTCCTCTAGGTGTCAGGATGTGTATTAGTGTGTAGTGTGAACCTTCCAACCCCATATGTAATTCTAAAGGGTTTTGGTGGCCCGGGAGGAAGCCAGAATCTAATTTTCAATGACTGATTAATTTTCTTCTGCTTCCAATGAAGAGAATTGACGAGCATTGAATGAAAAGAAAAGTTTGCCATTGTTTATGAACAGTTAAAGGTCCTTGGCCTTGTATATTATGTTACTTTTTTATTTCATTTTATTGTTTAAAGCGTGGACCTAGCTTGCAAGCAGTGGAGCGCTGTACAGGGTGCTGGTAGCCAGCATTTGAACTTACATCTTTTAGCGTAGTACTGTGAGTTGTGGTCTGTGCATCCATTGGGATTCGTCCCTGGTCAGGTATTATTGAAAAAGCCAAGTTTTGGGAGATTTGTGAAATTGGAGATTTTTAGTGACACTGCGCGCCGATACTGGGATTGAGTTCCAGAGGGTGGGTGCGTGATAAGAGAAGGATTGTTTGTGTGCAGCTTTTCCACAACGTATGCTGGTGTGTTGCTCGTGACTGTGCTATGCATGATACAGGCAGTCCTGACCAGTATCCTGGCCTACAGTGGAAGCCAATGTAGTTTGCGAAGGAATGGGGTGATTCAGTCAAGTTTCCTCAGACCCATAATAAGAAGTGCTGCGGTGCAGTGCACTGCTTTTAGGGGAGCCAAGTGAGGGGCTAGGATCCCAGGCATTTCCCCCATCAATGTATAAAACCACCAAGGCCTAACTACAGTCTGGAAGCCCTGCAACGGGATGAATGGTTTGATTTTGCGAAGTGTGGAGTTTTGGGGCCTGTCCGTTTGGGAGTTCTTGGCTTTTTATTCATTCCTTCCTTCCTATTTATTTTTATATTCCAGGTGAAACTTGTATAACCATTTTTGCTGTTTGCTAGATGCTTTTATAAACGTAACCATACAAAGGTATTTTAACCTGTATCATATCTCTAATCTGTCTGACAACGAAATCACTTAAAAATTGCAAACAAGTACAGCATTTTGCTCAGCTCTTTAAATAAAAGCGTGAAGTAATTCACGCAAATTGTCTAAAATCATATGCATAAATACATTGGATTAGCCCAGATGTGCTTCAAAACTGCACCATTGTCTTTCTTTATTTCACATAAAATGCATTTGGCAGCAATTTCTAAATGCCCCATAAAAGTCACAGTGCATTGTCTGCAGCATTTTTCTGTTTCCCATTCATTCTTAAACTGTAATACACTTTTACAATTCTTGTTCCTTTTCAATAACTTCTTAGGGTTGGCGAATTGCTAAAAAATATTGTCTATAATTGTGTCTCCAAAATTGTACCTGCTTCGTTTACAAGTGACCACAGATTGCTCACTTTTTGTAAAATGAATGAGCAGAAAATCAACATGACTTGCATTACGTTTCTAACTGGATTGAAACAGGCAGTGCTGGAATTTGGCTGGTTTTCCTGGGATTCTAAAACCGGTATTATATGATAGAATATGATAAGTCATTTATAAGGTGCTTGTACGCAAGTGTTTCTAGGCGTGACAAAACAAAAAAAGGAGGACAGAAGGAAGACAAATAGTGATCTTACTAGGCCTTGTGTCATTCAGATCGTGCAAGTGTGGGTGGGAGGGAAGAGATGTGCCGGGGGTGCTGGAGGGGTGTGGAGGGGAGAGTGCAAGTAGCACGTAAGTGCTGCCGCGAGGTGGTTCATAAGTGTAGAGTCTGGGGACTGTAGGGTTGCAAATACAGTCCCTTAAGTGGTTGGGCGGCCAGGAGGCTGTGCAAGGACAACTGGTCGTGCCGGAGCCTAGTCCCGTAAGTTCAGTGGGTGGCCAGGTAACCAGTATGCGCAGCAGACAGGGACATCAGCAAGGGAGAGAGGGAAAGAAAGAAGAAGCTAAAAGGAAGGTCTTGCATTGCTACCCAGAACCTTAGGTGGTCCTGTTCAAGGTTAAGAGAGACAGGGAGGCTTTTCCAGAGGGAGGCCCCAGCCGAGGACAGAGATCTACTCCCCACTCTCTGCCTGGAGAAGCGGCTGATCCTCAGAGAGTTGGAGGTGGATGATCATAGGGCTCGAGAAGGAAGATGCTTAGGAAGAGAAAGTTGGATGTAGAGTGGTCCCCGGCTCCAGAAAGCCTTGTGGATGATGCAGAGGGTCTTGAACCTGATACTCACAGCCACAGGGAGCCAGTGGAGAGATTTCAGGGCTGGAGGTGTATGATCCCTGGGCTTGAGGCCAAGTATAAGTCTCACAGTCCTGTTCTGGATAAGTTGTAAAGGGCGAAGGGTAGAGACGGGCAGATTTAGAAAGAGGCGGTAGTATTTTCTCCCCAGATTCTTAATCTGGGGAAATGAAAAATCTACAAGCCCACTAAATGTGCAGTGATGAGCTTCCAGAAGAGCGCCTGGGTGCGATTAGAAATGGGTGGGCTGCATAAAGCTGCATGCTCTGTGATATAATGACTTCATCTCATTAGAATTCATTTTCTTTCACTGTGTTTCTTTCAGTTTTGATAGTCAAATTAAACCCCCATTAGATTTTGTTAGTCTAAAATTACTTTGCATGGTAGAAATGGCAGGAAGCTATCATACACATTTTGCTCATGATGTAACTAGAACAGTATATGTATTGTCAGGTTGTTTTAGTATGAGACCCGCGCCTGCTTCAAAACATTGTTACTGGGCCTCATTACAACTCTGGCATTAGCCGTGCCGCCGGAGTTGCATTTTTTCCGGCACCCGTGAATGGGCAAGAACCAGGTCATGCAGAGTTAAGCGGACCCGGTACTTGCCCATTTTCGGGTGCCGGAATCAAGGGCCTCCTCATCCCCATTCTGCCCCATAGGGCTGAATGGGGATGGCGACATCGGATGCACTGGCACATGCAGAGTTGTGCCGGTGCATCCGACGTGCTGTGCTCGCGGGTGCCGGTCAGCCCGCCAGGAAAAACCTGGTGGGCTGTCAGACACCCACAGGCACAGCCTGTAGTATAGCGGCCCGGGATCTACGGTACCGGCACCATTGTTCCCGGACCGCCATGCTTGTAATGAGGCCCACTGTATTTTATCAATGTGGTTTTTTTGCACCTGACAGCCATTCCGCCATCACTAGGCCTCCTAGCCCCCCTCACACGGGTGGAATCCCAGAGTTCATTTTTTTTCATTCCTAGCACTGGAAACAGGTTTTTCAAAATCAAACTACTGCATACTGCCATCACCACTGTGAACGCGGTGGTTTGGTACATTCAAAATGCTGTCAATCTATATTTAAATAAGATGGCACCCTATGCTACGTTCGAGCAGATCTGCTGATTGTTCTGCGCGCTGGGTGATGGCAGCAAGCAAAGAAACATTACAGACACTGCATCTGTCTGTGACTCGAAAACAACAACGCATCTTTGCATTTCTGGCCTTTCCTATGTCCTAATACCCTTCTGCAAATCACTCTCTGAGTAACCCTGACTTACTTAGGGTAAAGCGGCAGTAAGTCTGTGTTACTGATATTAACTTTATTGCGAATTGACTACTCCTAATATTGTCTTTGTTACCAGGTAGCAAAGTGACTGATTTGCTAGTGTGTTCTGTTGCGCGCACGTGCTTTTGCCAATAATTCCGTCCACATGAAAATGCTTCAGCCATTTTGAATCATTCTGCTAATGAATGTTGTGTTGTCATGGCTATTACTGCAGATATTAATTGGATTTATTGTTTATATCTGCGAAATGTTATTCGTTCTAATGTTCAAGACATTAGAACAGAGCTTGCAATAAATAAACATTTTTGTCTCTTTTTTGAAAATTTTAAAGCAACATGGACTCCCTCGCCAAATATTAAACATCATTATTCAATTTAATTTTTTTCACACACTTTTCGAAAAAATATTCACATTACAATATTCAAAATTACAATATAATTATGAAAACGAACAACAAGATGTATTATAAAGCATCTGATATACCTTCTTAGTACGTACTAATCAACATCACTCTAAACATAGCTTTGCTCTTCGTCTCAATTGCTCGCTACTTCATAAAGCTTTACTCAAGAATGTAAAAGCTTTATGATCAAGCAGATTTGCTGGTCGTGCATGAATCTACTCCTAAGGGCTCCAATTGAATAGTTGCAGGATCCCTTGTGAGTTTTCTCTGAAAATTAAATATGATCTCATTTAAGTGCTTTAAGGTCTCCTTTTCCCCTTCTTGCTTACGAATCCTACAGACTCCTGTTTCTTTAAATTAAATTCCAGATTGTGTCTGTTATAGCTATCTGGGACCAGATGAACCAACAGCTGGGGTTCCAGATATTGAGGAAAATGTTTGACATATTCCACGGCCAGAGTTTTGCAGTGTTATGGAACCAGTCTTAAATGGCTGCTTTATTTTTCAGTTGTTTAATACGCGTGTCATCTGTAGGGATCAGGCCACCCGCAAATTGATAATTTCACAAAAAGGCTCATTGGAAAATAAATTCAAAATGTAAGAGTTGCTCATCTTTCCTGCTAGAAACAGCTACTTTTAGTATCATCGATAGAGCATTTTTGTCCATCTGCATCCTCAAACATTGTATGCCTTTTCTAATTTTATCCTGACTAGCCAGAGAAAGCAGTCCAAGCTCATTGTAGATATACTGTACAAGCACTACCCATACCCTGAGAAACCCATTGCCGATTTTGACAATTTATCTCCTAACGTATAGAGCCATAGACCA
Source organism: Ambystoma mexicanum (assembly GCF_040938575.1). Lineage (NCBI taxonomy): Eukaryota > Metazoa > Chordata > Amphibia > Caudata > Ambystomatidae > Ambystoma > Ambystoma mexicanum. Next base: position 158,525,741 of record NC_090937.1, read on the forward strand.
TCAAAATCCAGCCAGCGCTTGGCTTCAATACCATAGAATATCATGTGTATAGTTTCGCTTATATGCTGTGATCCAAAGACAGCAAAGAAAATACAAGAAGGGCAACTCATCACTGCTTTAGCCTTATTGACCATGTTCCTTTTTCTAGACTTATCACTGATTCTGTCATTGAGGTGCAAGCCCGTGAAGGGGAATTCTGTCACTTTCTCTTGTATAGAGTTGCCACGTTTCCAGGCAAATGTTCCTCGGTCCGAAGTGCGGTTGAAAGTGTGGCTACAATCTTGCAGTCATTTTGGACTATTATTTGGGATTACAGTGAGTTACTTTGTTACCTTTGTGAGGCAGGTCTCCTAAGTGCAGTGGGGCCATTGTACGGCGATCGAATGTTGGTGCCTGTGGAATCTGCAACCTATTGCACACCTAGAAGTGTGGGCAAAAGTATGACTAAAGTCTTGCAGTCGGCAGCTTGGCGCACGGTGTGAGGTGGGAGGTTGGAGTCTAACTGTAGCTGGAAGGTAAGATCATCACCTAATACTTAAAAATGTACATTAATATTCTCTGCTCAGTCAGTAAGTAGGCTGGGCAAAGTAATGACTTAAACTAAATCATACAATCTGAGAAAGAAAAAGATGTACTATAAGGCCGTAAACAACTCTAAATCCATTTTTGAAGAGGAGGATAAAACGGTGACTCTTCAAAGTCCCCCATAATGAAGGGGAAGCCTCTAAAAAAGTAACAGATAAATCATCCAAAGGAAAAATGATGGCTTTTTTCCAGCCTGATATCGAACTGTGGAGACCTCCCGCAGGGCTTCGGAAATAGTGAAAAATATCACTGCTGTCACATTTTGGGCCCCCAGCATTGGAAATACTTTCAATATTGATAATAACTCTATGTGAACTTTGCTATTCACTACAAAAGAGCACCACTTATATAGAAAAAAATGCATCAGCAGTGGTGACGACTGCTATTATGGTCCCAGCAGTTGACGTTCCAGCAGTTATTCCTCAGAACATCACTCAACGGTTATCCACTACTCCAGTTCTATACGCTGATTCTGAGAATGTGCATAATCTAAGCTCGGACGGTGTGGAATCGTTTGGCGTTACTTCTTGTATGGCAACACACACATTTGCGGCAAATATTTTGCACCAACTATGTGGAAGGGTCCACAAGGATTTAACATCATAGAGCAAACTGATTACACAGATTGTGAAGATCGTGGATGAGAAACCTGAATTACTTAACAGCATGGCAAATAAAGCTTATGATGCATCAACTGAGTCCATTATTAGTACAACTGTAGGGGAGGGTGTGGTTAATGAACATGTTGACCCTGTTTTAAATGAAGAGGACAATGTTTCCAATCCTACTTCTGGAATGTATCAATCATGGAAGCAGAGGTGGCTTAAGGCACCAGAAGTGAGTTCGTCGGAATCGAAATAATATTATACCTCCTATCGCATTGTTTGAATGTGTGTTGGCCTACGCCAAGTTGTCTAAAAACATCGTGTAAATAGATTCCGCGGCAAGGTCTTGACCTTAACGTACTGTGTAAATCGCCATCTTGGATTTAGCCGCCATTTTAGGTACTCTTGCAATGTGGAAGTCACCCTGAACATCAAAATGGAGGCCGAATGACATTTCGAGTGGGAGTCTGGCCGTTGTGACCTCCGCATACATGAATGAATAATATGCCTGCAGGCCACTTGTTGGGGTCGCAAACTGAGACCTTGTCCTATCCCTTACCTATGTGTAAATGAACAACTGCATCAGCGAAACTGATCGAAATGCATACATTATGGGATTGACCTGGCAACGAACTCTAGGCCTGGTCCTAAGAATGGTTAACCCGCGAGGGGGTTGGCCAGAGCTGGATAAAAAAGTATAAAAGCACAAGTATCCCAATGTACGGTCTCTCACGCTAACACAGTGAACTACCGTTGATAGTTCATTCTGTTACTCTGAGGGCCGAATAGCTATCCGTTTGTCAATTGACTTTTTGGTAATTGTTGTAGCTTTTGAATAAAGCACTTGTATGTTCTTTGTAACCTGTGTTGGTGTGTTTCCTTTGGGCTTCCCGGCCTCATATCAATTTCTTTGTTTCCACAGTTGGCGCCCGAATAGGGACCCTCAAGATTGGTGCCGGATCATTGAAGGTTGACACAGACTATCGACCCGGGATCGGACGGCGTGATTCTGCGGGCCCGACCAATCGAGACGCGATACCTCGGCAGCGCTGCACGATCCGATCCTTGGACGATAGTCGTGTGGTCTGACACGGCATCTTGATGAGGGTCCATTTTTGAGGCGGGCAGATTTGCCGAAACCACCAAACACAAGGTAAAATTCGTTAGGTAAGTTCTTTGATAAACCGTACGGTCCTCCTTAGGTTTGGTCAGGTTTAGTCGTGACCCGGCTCTTAATTTAACCCTGACAATTTGAATTTGGCGTATTGTATCTGCAGACACAATTATTGACCTAGGTAACACCAATTTTTTGTGAAATGCCTGGGAAATTGTCTAGCTGCTTTAGGGCTCTGTTCCGCAGCGATCGACAATCCTTGGAATTTAGCCGCCCGGCACCACAGGAGGGGTTGCCGGCGTGTACTATGTACTGTAAGTATGGCATTGGAAGTATAGTATTTAATGATATTTGGCACAGACAGACCAGATATGCCTCCGAATTTCAGTGGCCAATCAACGGTAGTTTTGAGATCCCCCGTATTGAATACTTAGAATCGATCTTGTTAAAGAAAAAGGCCAGACCAGCAGCCTTTGATGTGTTACAGAATTGGAAGAAAGAAGCATTACAACAGCTTAAAAGTAGGGATAAGCATGCACGTCGTCATAAAACAAACGCTGAAAAAGCATTACTATATGATAAAGAAAAGCGTTCAGAATCAGTTAAACATATGGATAGAGCCTTTTCACTCGGAATCCAGAAAATTTACCCCTCTAAAGATTTCCATGTTTCTGAGGAATTTATTGAGAAGTTATTAAATGAACGCAGGCCTGATGCCTCAGCGCCACCTCCGTATGCCCCTATATTGGGCGCTCTGCCCATTCCTGTTGTCGCTCCTGTTGTTATTCCTGTTCCCCCTGTACAGCCTATTCTTCCTAGTCCTTTGGTTGTTGTTCCTCCACCTATCGCGCCGCCCCTTCCCTCTACACCGATAGTTGCACCTTTATTAAATTTACCTATACCTTCGCTCCCGAGTGGCCCCGTATTGACTGAAGTCGATCCAGGTGCAGGATCAAAGATTATGACTCGTAGTACTGTTTCTGCAGATAAGAAACAGGAATTGTTTGCATGGGCTAAGCATTGCATGGAGAAAGGTGATCAAGTTAATGTTTTTTCTACATTATCTAATTTGAATAGTTTTCCCGAGAAAAATGTTTTATCGAAGGTCTGGGGACTCATTTATATGTGATGTGGGGTAGATCACAAAATTCAGATCTTCCACAAGGGGTGAGAGATCTGAATGCTTTGGCACTTTCGAGGGACACGGAGCAGAAAGTATATGGACATGTTGAAAAATTGTTTGAGTTTAGGAAAGACTTTGAAAAGTCACGAGATGAGGACGACGTAGATGATAGAATATATGTACAGACACGGTTCCTTCCGTGCCGTAGATCGGCACCTGAGGAAGTACAAATTTGTACTAAAGATGCGGTTCGATGGATCTCGGATTCATCGATACCGCCAGATGAAGTGACACGTATAGTCAGTATACAGTAGAAATGCAAAGAAAGGTAATTCAGGTGATGGTACAGCACCTGCAAGAGGAATGTGTAAGGAAGAGGGTTAGTTGCCCCATAGAATTATTGGGGATTTGTAAAAGGGCTTTTTTGCCCGACACTTCTACAGCTGCCTTAGTGCTCGACCTGGCTCTATTGCTTAGTAAGCGGCCGGAGGTACCTATATCTCAGTTGCCTATGAGAGAGGTTCCCCCGACCTTTGTCCCAAAAGTTGAGATCCCCGCCAACGCTGGGACTGGGGCCCCCGCTGTGGATATTCCTGCACATTATGTATCACAATTTGTTCACGTCCCATTTTCACGAAAGGAAGTGAACACAATTAGACAATCAGTTCCCGATATTAGGAAAAACCCGACAGGGTTTTACAAAGAAATAGAGTCCGTTTTACAGTCCTCTGTGTTCACCTTGAGTGACATTGACTTGTTATTCCCTGTACTCCTACCCGTAGATGTATGGAAACAGGTTCGGACTATAGACGATGTGCCGGGGTTGGGAGATACGTGGGCTAATATGATTAGAATTGATGGAGAAAGACCAGCTGGTGAGAAACCACCACAAGTAATACTTACTTTACCTGATAGAATTGTCGCTAAACTAAAAACTATAATTCTAGAGAAAAGGATCATTTGGGACAAGTTTACGGCCTGTGTCCAAGGGAAAACTGAAGGCGCCACCAAATTTTTTAATAGATTCGAGCAGGTATTTTCTGACTTCAGTGGACAGGATTTAGGTACAGAGTCGGGGAAGAGGTTGTTCGTGGACAAATTTGTACGTGGATTGTTACCTGACATCCAGTCACAGATTATGTCCTCTGGGAGCGCTTGGCAGGCAAAATCTCAATCTGAGGTTTTGCACATGGCTCAGTATTATGAGAACAGTGTTAATAATGAGAAGGAAAAAATTGAAAAGAGAAAGGGAGATTTGAAAACCAAAGTATTATTACAGCAAATTGTTAGAAACCCCAGAGGAGGTACGACACAGACTAGAGGTCAGTATGTCCCAAAAGGAAATGCTCCTTTGAGTCCTGTGAATATTAATCAATGTGCTTATTGCCGCCAGGAAGGTCATTGGCGAGCACAGTGCCCTGTCCTTCGACAGAGGTCAAGCAGTGCGTTTGGGGGTATGGGTAGACGACCTAGGGGCCGCCCTGGAGCAGGGGGCCCTGATAGAGGTCAGCTCTTACAAGATCCCCAGCAACCTTTTTCACGGGAAAATCAGACCTCGAGTATGGACTCGAGAAACATATTTGATCACCCTTCTGCTGCCTACCTTTCTGAAGAGCTTCCTTCTGACGAGGCTCTGTTTCATTAGGATTGCCCGAAGCAGGGTTTGGAACCTTCACCTATTCCCGTTAATCAGAAAGGCCCCTACGTTGAATTATTAGTAGGGAATAGGAAACACCAGTTTTTGATTGACACTGGAGCACAGAAGTGCTCCATTGATCATTCTCGGGTTCCAAACATCCCACTGTCAGGGCAAACAAATGTTTCTGTAGGGTTTTCTGGTATACCAACTGTCTGTCCGGTTTCTGCGCCGGTATCTGTTTCTTTGGGTCCCTTTACGGACCATTGTCCTTTTCTTCTCACTTCAAATTGTGGAGAGAATTTGCTGGGGTTGAATTTGTTAAAGAAATTGAACGCAGTAATTCATTGCTCTTCGGATGGAGTACGGCTGACGGTTTCACCACAGCAACTTCCTAATTCCCAGTTTTTGATTCGACCTTTACCCCCCGACTTTAGCATTGTCCCAGAATGTTTGTGGGCAGTGGACGACAATGATGTCGGAGTGTTACAGATTGAACCTGTTAAAATAGTTCTGAAACATGGAGTGAAACTGCCACGCATCCCGCAGTATAAAATATCAGTAGAGGGCGAACGCGCTTTGAAATGCATTGTCTCCGATTTTGTGCATCGTGGGGTGATCGAGGAGATTACAGGTAGTTTATGTAACCGTCCGATCTTGCCTGTATATAAGAAAGGCGACAATGCAATTCCATACCGGTTCATAATCGATCTCTGTGCTATTAACAGAGTGGTCGCCCCACAATTTCCTATTGTGCCTGATGTGACGACGATATTGACAAGGATCCCTGCTACGGCTACACACTTTAGCATTGTGGATCTAAAAAACGCCTTCTTTAGTATTCCTATACATAAAGAAAGCAGATATCTGTTTACGTTCACCTTGGGGGGACGCTCATTTACATTTACAAGGGCACCCCAAGGGTATACTGAAAGTCCCAGCATTTATAGTAGAGCCTTGAAAGAGCAGCTCAACACCCTTGAATTGCTACCTACTTGCACGCTGCTTCAATATGTTGACCATTTGCTTTTGGCTGCAGACTCTGAGAGTGCCTGTAAAGAAGGCACTGTACTGTTGCTTGTTCATCTAGCTAAAAATGGTCACAAAGCTTTGCTTAAAAAATGTCAATATTGTTGTCAGGAGGTTGCCTATCTAGGCTACCTCCTGTCAAAGGAGGGGAGAAGATTGACACCTGAAAGAATACAACACATTTCTGGCATGTCTGTTCCAAATACACAGAAGGAAGTCAGAGCCCTGATAGGTATGGCTTCTTACTGTAGGTTGTGGATCCCGAATTTCGCACAAGTGATAAAACCAATGTTGGCTTTGACGAAGAAGGGCATTTCTCTGCCACTGCCATGGGAATCGGAACATCAACGATCATTTGAGCTTCTCAAAACCGCGCTATGTTCGGCACCGGTTCTGGGTACTCCAAATTATGACAAGGCCTTTGTGTTGTTTGTGCATGAATGTGATGGATGTGCTTTGGCTGTGTTAACACAGGAACACAGAGGGAAGAATAGGCCGTGCGGCTACTACTCCTCCGCCCTTGATCCTGTCGCATGCGCTTTGCCAAGATGTTTGCGCGCTGTCGCTGCTGCTGCCGCGTCTGTAAAACAGAGTGAGGGAATGGTCCTAGGCCATGATTTGATTTTGATGGTACCTCACTCTGTTGATATTCTATTGAACAAAACCCAAACGCAACACCTCACTTCTGCGCGGTTAACAAGATATGAACTAATTCTGTTTGCCACTCATATTCAAATTAAGAGGTGTTGTGTTCTTAATCCGGCTGAACTCTTACCTTTCCCGCAAAACACTGTTTGTGGTGACGAAGAATTACATGACTGCCTGCATACCACTGAACAAGAAACGAAGGGCAGGATAGATCTCATAGATACTCCTTTGGATAATTCAGAAGGGGAGCTGTTTTGTGATGGCTCCTGCTTCAAACTTTCGAATGGTACATCTACAGTTGCTTATGCAGTTACTACATTGAGCAAAGTTGTCGAAACTAAGAGAATTTCGCATAACACCGCGCAGGCCGCAGAGATTATAGCGGTGACCCGAGCTTGTGAACTTTCCCAAGGGCATAGAGTCAATATATATACTGATAGTCAGTACGCATTTGGGGTGGCTCACAACTTTGGAAAGCTCTGGTCGGAAAGAGGGTTCTTGACCTCACATGGGACCAAGATCCAGCATGGCCCCTTGATAGTGCAATTACTCTCGGCGCTCTCACTCCCTAAACAGTTAGCGATCATAAAATGTGCAGCACATCGGAAAGTCATAGATAATGTGGGCAGAGGGAACGCTTTTGCAGATCTGATAGCCAGACAAATGGCCACAGACCTTAGCACGGACATGTATGCCTCGAGGGAAATGAGAGATGCTTGCATAATGGATGAAGGTATTGGGTCTGTGCGAGATATTCAAACTGATGCCACGGTAGAGGAATCTAAAAGGTGGGCCGAAGGGATGGGGAAACTGGATGATGAAGGGTGTTGGGTGGATACATCCGAAGGGAAATGGTTGCTCCCTGATTCATATGTATTGGCAATGGTTACCATGGCACACGGTCCTACGCATGTGTGTGCCCAGCAGATCACGAAAATGCTAGAACAAGTTTGGGTAAATGACAAGATTCTGGAGATTGCAAAGAGGCACGTCCAGAACTGTATGATCTGCTTACAGCACAATGTGGGGAAGGGGACAGCGACTCCAAGGGGAAGCTTTGGGCCCCCTTCTGTCCCCTTTGAGGTTCTTCACTTTGATTTTATTGAGATGGAACGATGTAATAATCTAAAATATGTTCTTGTAATTATTTGTGCCTTCAGTAAGTGGGTCGAGGCTTTCCCCGTCAAAGATGCTACCGCCATGACCACTGCAAAGATTATGGTAAAAGAATTCTTTCCTCGATTTGGGCTCCCGAGGATAATCTGGTCGGATAATGGCCCTCACTTTATCGCAGCAGTAATTTTGCAAATATGTACAGCCCTATGTATTGAGAAACGATTTCATTCAGCTAGACATCCTCAAAGCGCTGGGTTGGTGGAAAGACACAATGGTATTCTAAAGAATAAACTTGCAAAAACATGTGCTGATACCAACTAAAATGGCCAGATGCCTTACCTATTGTGTTATTAGCTATGCGTACCACACCTCAGACTAGAACTGGGCTTTCTCCATTTGAAGTAGTGATGGGGAGACCTGCTAACATTTGGGGTCTCCCAAAACCTAAAGCCCTGAGAGCGGTGGAACATGTATTGCTTGTAGACTACTGTAACCAGTTAACTAAAAACCTGTATTTCATTTATCATCAGGTTTATTCAGCTTTACCTGTACGATTCACGGGCCCAGGACACGATATACAGCCCGGAAGTTGGGTCTTAGTGAAGACCTACGAGAGGTCTTCCTGTCTCGCGCCTCGCTGGCGGGGACCCCATCATGTGTTATTGGTCACCAGGACAGCAGTGCGGGTGGCTGGAAAGAAGAACTGGATTCACGCGACGCATGTCAAGAAACTTCCTCACCCGACGCCACACGCTACAGAAGAAGCAGAACCCCTTGCTGACGCTACAGTCTCTGATCTTGGAGTAGCAAACAGCGCTGTGAGTGCGTCGGAGAAGTTCTCTGAGCCCGAGGAGCTTGGGGAACAGTCCATTCCGTCTCCGCACTCTCTGAAAAAATCACTTCCGGAAAACACTGTTTCGAGCTCTGCGACTTGCGTCGCTTCCGACACGTCGCTTCCCTCAGGAAGTGACGATACCTTACTTCCGGGCCAGTCAATTTTGGGTACCACCAGGTACAACCTTCGATCAAGGAAATAGAACTACGGCACGAGTTTTGCGTGCATTCGGAAAAAAGGAAGTGATCGGAAATTCTCTTGTTAAAAGAAAGTTTTGTTGAACAAAAAGGATTCTGCTGGCTAGGGTTGGGAAGGACTAAGAAATCGCGCGACCGTAGCGTCGCCAGCAATGAACATTGGGGTCGTCGATTGAGGAACTACGATGCCTGCCACCTCCGCTGCTGCCCCCTGCATTGGACTTGTGAATAAGGGGGTGACCAAATTGGACAATGAACAATGTGCCTGGGCCCCAAAAACGTACTGTTGTGTGTTGATAATGATAATTGTTATTTTTGCAACTGCTGCGGTAGGACTTTGGTATTTCGAAGAAATCTATCCTCTGAAACCTTTATTACCGACCGAGATTGTACCAACTGTTTTGACTCCCTCTGTACACCTTCACACTCTGTCCCCTAGAGACTCCCAACATAGACACAAGTATCATAATAACACTCTGATGATAGTAATGAATGCTACTCATGCCATTTTTAATAAGAGTAATTGTTGGATTTGTACTCATTTACCGCAACATGGGAACAAGGGACTGGGATGGTATATACATCCTCTACCTTTAACGACTGCTTGCTATGCCTCTCTTAGAGCACTATTCTTTGGCCGATGGAATGATAGCATCTCAGGGAACTTTGATGGAACTAATTTGAATGATTTCGAGAAGCGTGAATTGACTCCCCTGGGATGCTCGCTTTTCGCAAATAGAAGTAAGCCTAACGTCGCTTCTATTAGGCCGTCTGACAAACTATCTCTTCCTTTTTCAAACTCTGATTTCCTTTAAAATGGCTCCGATAGGCAATCAGGATGCTTTACCTCCTTCTTATTCTATAAATCATAGTCCCGACTCAGTTCCCTTCTGTGTACAGAGAAATGGCACTAGGCCAATGGGAGATTTTGAAGCTTATAAAAACGTTGTAAATTTGACTGGGGAAAACAGGCCTCTGTATGTAGGGGGGCCTGTTTATTTTGTTTGTGGTAGTTTAGCATTTCCCTGGTTGCCCAAGGATTGGCAGGGAACCTGTTATTTAGGAATGATGATTAGCACTTGGCATAGGCCAAAAGGAGGGTCTGTCGGAATCGAAATAATATTATACCTCCTATCGCATTGTTTGAATGTGTGTTGGCCTACGCCAAGTTGTCTAAAAACATTGTGTAAATAGATTCCGCGGCAAGGTCTTGACCTTAATGTACTGTGTAAATGGCCATCTTGGATTTAGCCACCATTTTAGGTACTCTTGCAATGTGGAAGTCACACTGAACATCAAAATGGAGGCCGAATGATATTTCGAGTGGGATTCTGGCCGTTGTGACCTCCGCATACATGAATGAATAATATGCCTGCAGGCCACTTGTTGGGGTCGTGAACTGAGACCTTGTCCTATCCCTGACCTATGTGTAAATGAACAACTGTATCAGCGAAACTGATCGAAATGCATACATTATGGGATTGACCTGGCAACGAACTCTAGGCCTGGTCCTAAGAATGGTTAACACGCGAGGGGGTTGGCCAGAGCTGGATAAAAAAGTATAAAAGCACAAGTATCCCAATGTACGGTCTCTCACGCTAACACAGTTAACTACCGTTGATAGTTCATTCTGTTACTCTGAGGGCCGAATAGCTATCTGTTTGTCAATTGACTTTTTGGTAATTGTTGTAGCTTTTGAATAAAGAACTTTGTATGTTCTTTGTAACCTGTGTTGGTGTGTTTCCTTTGGGCTTCCCGGCCTCATATCAATTTCTTTGTTTCCACAAGTTGAAGAAATTTAGAAAGAAAGACACTTGTCACAAGAAAAGACTCACAAAATCTCTAGGGACTTTGACAAGCTGGTTGATGGGGGAAAAACAAGCTCTGTGATGGAGCAAACCCCCCTGGAGAATCAATCTATAATTGAGATGCTAAGCAATGTAAATATCCCTGAAGAAAGACCTCAGCAAACAGGCTGTGCAGGAACTATTGGGACTCAAAGAACTTATGCAAAAAGTAAATTAGTCACAAGGAGAAACAGTGAGCTGGGCCTGGATGAAAACATATTCATTATAATGAGTATATTTCCAGACCAGCACAAAAAGAGAATAAATTGATTAGAACTGCTCCTTATACTCCGACAAATACCTACACTATGAGTCTTGACTACTCAAGACTTTTTTTTGTAGAGTCCCTAGATCTAGGCGATGGCCGTTCCTCTCAAATGCATTGAGGTATGGCAGATACAGCGTCACTTATTCACTCCCATTTCGACACATTTCAGAAGATGGGTTATAATTTAGATGTTCTGTGTGACATTGCCTCAAGTCACCAAGGTGATCAAAGTGAAGGTTTTCCTAAAGTCTACGTGACTAGGAGCAGTTCAGCTTTGATTAGGTCTTCTAATGAAAATGTACATATGCAAGGGTCTGAATGGTTAATGGGGTTCTTGCCTGCGAAACCAAAATCGGGTGAATGAATTTATACGATAAGCTCATGGAATACACAAGGCCATTGTCATTTTCTGAGCCAAAAAGCCTTAGTTAATGAATTAATTACAATAAGTAACCCGGCGAGAGACAATCTAAATGCAACAAGCATTCTGATTGGCTCTCGCCAGGTCCCTACCCGGCCGGGAATCCCTCCGTCAGGATTCCACGGCCTTTGTCCCCGGCGGGGGGTATGGCAACCCCTCAGCCAATGAGGAGACTTGAAGTGGGGCCATCCCCGCTCTGAGCCTCCCCGCGGCTGAGAGGCTGCCTTCGCCCCGCGCCGGGGACTCGGGTAAGTCTTTTTTTTTTTTTTTTTAATTCCCTTCCCTCCCTCCCGCCCCCCAACTTACCTTCTTGGTCCTGCATCCCCGGCGGGGACGAGGGAAGCCTCCAGCCGCGTGGAGACTCGGAGCGGGGCCATTTTTTTCCCTCTTCCCCCCAACCCACTCCCGCCCTCCCAACCCCACTTACCTTCTTTTTGATCCTTTTTCGGGAGCGGACGCGCTGGCAACACTTGTGTTCTCAGAGCGTACGCTCCCGATGGCTGCATTGGAAAGGGAAAACGGACTCCGTTTTCCATGGCGGCGGCCATTTTCTTTTTTTTTTCTCCCGAAACGCTGCAGCGCCCGAAACGCTGCAGCGTTTCGGGACAAAAAAAAAGCTTTTAGTGCCCCGGTCACGCAATTTTTGCGGGCCGGGGTACTAATAGCAATATAACCCTCGCGTCGGGGGTATTACCGACTCTGGTAATGCCCCGGGGCCTTTGGTAAGGCCCTCGCTTCGCTCGGGTCCTTACCTATGGGTTCTATTGCTTATATAATATTTATATCCTACAGGAAGCATGGTTAATATCTTCAAAGCAGGTGGACGGCTTACACATTTTTCAGGTCCCTGCTAAGAAAAGCCCCTTTGGGGGACCTTATGGTGGTTTAATAACTAGGATTAAAAATAATCTCAAATCGAGGGAGGTGAGCAATTTAATTTCTACGGAAAATATTCTGTTCATTGAAGTGCAGATGTCAGACAATCCACCTAAATGCGGACTCATCATAAACGTCTAAGATCCTCCTGGAGCAGGTGTAACAGGTTTGATTTTCGTACAAGTCACTTTGCTAATAACTATGTGGGGTCATGAGTGTAAAGGTGAGTCGGTTTTATTAGGTAGAGATTTAAATGCAAAATGTTATCATGGCACACAAAGTGTTAAATAGTCAGGGTAGAGTCTGGTTGGAATATCTTCACGATTGGGCACTAACCATGTTAACTGGGTGGACAGTAGTTGATCATCCAGCCAGTAATACTTAGAATAACGGCAAAGCTCAAGCTACCTTATATAATTTCTTTGGTAGTAATGACCTGATTCAAAATGTAAAACACTTGAGGGTACGCACTTCTGAATGGAGTGATCACAGATTCATGTATTTACATTTGCAATTCCTTGTGCAGGACCAGCCTATATGCAAAGTGGGAAATTGTTTATGTTAATCACGCAGGTAATTGAGTATATTGGTTTGAGGTAAATATAAGAAAGATTATAGATTTTCTCTCTAACTTAAATCGTAGATACCTTCGGAATCTGAATCATTTAATGGTGAATGAAATTGAACAATGGTTCCAAAGTTTGACGATTGTCATTATAGTGCTTCAAATTCCAAAATGCACATTAAGGCATTCGATAGGAATATAAGAGACGCCAAGTGTCCCACGCAATTGGAAATCAGGCAGGTACAAAAATCAGGTATGGAGGTGTTAAAAGCTGTGGAAAGGATTAGAAAAATAAAAATAAGCCTTGAAATTGGGTAAAGAGGAGGAATAGTTTGTGTACAAAATTCCCAGTGACAGCGTATGTTCACAGTTGTCAAATCTGGCAACGTGTGATCTATGCGGCACATTTTATGTGCAACCAAGGGACCAAAAGATCAAATAATTGTGAACATTATTAATAACGATTGTTGGGAGGATTACATTTCTGAAAATATGAATGTATACTTAGAGAAATCATCTGTTACGAGCACAGGTTCTGCTGATTGGTCACTTGATATAGATCAGGAAAGCATCCAGACTGTTATCAGTAAATTGAAGAGATCGAGGGCCACTGGCCCAAATGGTCTGGTAAGTGTGGAACCCAAGAGACCCAGATATTTGGGTTAAGTTATTAGATACCATCACACCAAGGTTTGTCATAACAAAATGATTCCAGATTCCTAACGTCATGCATGGTTGATTCTTGTATATAAAATAGGTCCCCGCCCATCACCGTTGAATTAAAGAATACTTCCGATGCTAGATATGACAGGGAAAAAACGCGCTGCATTTACCCCAAAACGGCTCCAGTTGTGGGTAGAATTCAATTGCATTCTTTAGGTCTTCCAGGATGCTTTCAGACTGGGTTCATCCACTTCACATAACTGAAGGATGGTTGATAGGTTAACTGCTGAGGCCCTTTGCAGGTATACACTACATTTGTTCACTTTCGGGCTGCTTTTTATAGGGTTAACCACAATATACTTTGGGGGTAAGAATGAAAAGATGGGATGCCCTGTTTATCTATTCCAAATTATTAAGTTAGTGCTACCATACAGCTCTGTTATTTAACCTTTATTTGGTGGATCTCCAGCCAGACTCCACTCCGTGGCAAATTGTCCTCCTAAACTTGGAAATGAATGTATTGTATGTCGCCTTCACGCAAATGATCTTGCAGCTTTCGACCATATGTTTATGGTCATGTCAAGAACGGTTAAAGAGTTATGCTTATATGCGGATGAAAACGACCTCGTTCTTAATTGTGACAAAATTAAGGCTATGCAGTTCTCGAAAAGGTCAACAAAGAACCCTGTCTTGTCATCAGCTCGGGCGATTTTGAGTATGTGGGCAGCTATGTCTATGGGTGTGCAGGTTAAAAAGAAAGGGGCCCAGCACGCACCCTTGCTTAACATCACGGGTGATCACACTAGTTTTCCATATTTCTTCTCTAAAATGGCCATTCGGTATGTGGAGTTTGCAGTATTGTTGTCTGATTGACTTAAGAAGATCTTTTCTCTGACATAAATAACAGTACTGTTTTGTCTGAAAATCCAAAATCTGAATGAGAGTTTATATAAGAACTATACACTTATGTAAGTAAACTCCACGCTTAATGATACAGCAAATAAGTACACTGCACATGCCTTGAAACAAAATAACACAGATTTACCGCAATCATAAGTGCCGTCACCTGGACGGAAATCTAAGACAGCGTTATTAATGTGAACCGAGTACCGCATGGATCTGAATTAGTAAGTTGCAAGAGAAGCAATCACAGACAGGCATTGCACTAATAGGGAAGCGGAGTAGAGTAACTTACGATTCACGCGCCAAGCGTGGCCGATCCAGAGCGTGCGTCTGTCCTCTCCACTCCCCGCCTGGTGCTCTCGCGCAGTGCACCCGCCAGCAGGCGTGTTGCACGTTCGTTGTTTTCGAGTCCAGCCAATGAGGATTTTCACTCTGACATGAGTCAGAGGATGACATGAGAACACACATCCTCGACTCGTTTTTTTTAAAAAAAAATAATTGGTTTGTATGTGGCAGGTTAAGTAAGGTTCATGTTTCAATAATGCTCAAGAAATAAACTTTAAATAGCACGGATGCCGTAAACAGAAAAACACCTATTAACCATGCGTTGCCGAAGCATTTGTCAACTGACCACAGCCACCACACTCAGCACAAACATAGTTTATTACAACAAAAAACACCGTCCTCTCCGGCAGCCTGCCATGGATCTAGCTGTGCTAACTTGTACAATGCATATTAGTTCTGCAGAGAAAACGAAGACATGCTGTCAATCTTGAATCTTAGCATTCCCGTTAGGCCGCTGCACCCTCGGCCTCTTTTGTGTGGTAACCGAGTTTATTTCCATATTTTCTCATAGGAAAAGGGTTGGGCTTGCTGTAAATGTGGCCAAATTGAACATTATTTTCAGGGCCTCTTTTGGTTCCAAGTCCACCCCTGGACACTGCAAACCAGTTATGGGACATCATTTCACCAAAATGACAGGGGTCGCAGAAGTGACATCACACAACCCTTGTTCTGATGACACCACAGGAAGTGGTGTCATCTGACCCCACCCCGAAGTGACATCACGGGAAGTGATAGAACACGACCTTTCACCCCTTGACAAAGCAGGAAGTGGCATCACATAGCTATGACAAATATTGTTACAGTAATACTGTAAAGTGATATACATTACATTCAAGAATGGATCACCATAAACAATTGTTAATATGAGTGCGTATAGGCCCATATTACCAAAATGCTGTGAATGCAAGTAGACGTCCAAGGCCAAACGATAATAATGTGTTATTAAATAACACTTACGCTTAAGCGCTTCATATAGAACACATATACATACAATATCACCCAACCTGTGCAGGTACTCATTTATGAACCTCAGCAGGAAAAAAAGGTTGAGTTGACCTTGCTTAGAGTCGAACCTGCAACCTGTAGATCACACACACATTGCAGCAGCAAGCACTCTACCCACTGAGCTATATCACTGGCTATAGCTACCACAAACGCAGCTGCTTCAGAAACATAGAGCCACATGCCGCTGTCCACAACCCAGAGCCTCAAATAAGTAAATAAATAAATACATGCCAATTTGTTTTTTAGGGGTTGCAAGGGAGATCACAGAGGTGAGTGAGACTTTAGGGGTTGCAATTGCGACCCCTGGCTACTCCTAAATGATGTCCCTGGGTTGGAGTTCGAAAATATTTAGGCTTAGTTATGGGCATGATATTCTACTAAGGAATTCAACTGCAAATACTCCCTTACGAATCAGTAATACCGAATGCACATAACGCTCCACAAACGCTGTTCATTCGCACACGGGCTTAAACATTAGTCGCCCCTTTCACGGGCAGTTGTGCCAAACAATTCAACACTATAAAACCATACATTAAGGCAGTGTCAAGAAATCTCATGGCTGATGAACTAATGAAACTGCTATAATAACCAGACTGACTCATTCATATATTTTGTGATAGTATAAAAACTGAGTTCAGCACATTAATGACGTCAGAGGTGTATTAATGTGCTAAATATTGATCTCGCTGTAATATCACAAGTGTCTGCCCATTTTCCCCATCCTGGCTCCCTTTACTACTCACAAGTTGTAGATAGCTCCTGGGGAATTCATTGATTGAAACCAGGAAGCAGAGTCAGGTTAATTGCCAAGCAGCTGCGCAGAAAGTGATAGAGACATGTGCACAGTATCCCCTTCCCAGCAGAGGCCCCCGAGCATTGCATTCTCAGGGCTTTTAAAGAGTTCCACAGTGAGGTTCATACACAAAATCAGCATTATACATTACGTGGGTTACATTAACTATGAACATTTAACAGAACACACTTCAGCCTTAAGGGGCGGGGCTTAACAGCACCATGCTAGGTCGGTACAGTTCTGCTCAGCATATCCACGAGACACACTCTCCATCCACAGTAGAACTCTCCATCGTATGTAATGGACCCTGGTCTGGTGACTAGCATCCTGCATGACCCCTATTCTAGTTCTTAGGCAAGAATACCGTGCTCTCATGTGTGACGTGTCACATGTCACGTGGTGGGCCTGGACCGACCCCAAGCACGTCAAAGCCTCACAGCCTTATTGCGATGCTGCTTCCTTTCAGCTAATAATATCACTGCTTTCCTCTTGCAGAATGATATCCCTAATCATGGTCGAGGTGCGGCTCTGCCTGTGGTACATGCACAGTCAGTGCCTATAGGAAACTTCAAATACTATTGGTTTCGGTAGTGTTCTTCATTTATTGTGACATATTGCCTTCTGGAGATGATATAGAAGCCCTGGCCTTTTTGATTTTTATTAAATAAATACAATTGTACCAGTAATTCCATATTAGGAAAGAAATTGGCGAATCCGATCTCCCTTTCAAAAGGTCTGTGCCAAAAGCATACTGTAAATATGTGCCCTGCTGAATGAGTATCCTTCTGCACCTGCTCTCTATCGGCAAAGAGCAGGCTCAGGGGTCAAAGGTGCCCATCTGACAGCTGCATTGACAGCCAAATCATTAAACAACAGGGGATGCATTTAAGATATGCCTCCCTGTTCCCAAAATCACATAACTATGGGACTTAGAATCCTGGTGGCAGATGTAAACTTTAACTATAAGCCATACTGAGTTTAAGGTATGGTGGCTAGTATCTCTCATAATTATTGCAGCCACATCAAATTGATATCAAACAGGTGTCAGCCCAGCTCATCTTCAGAAGGGTTATGTGTATTACCCCCTGCCAGGCTGTATCTCCCTGCAAGACTGTAGCCCTAGGGGTTGCCTCTCTTTGATCCATTGTGAAGTTGAGTAACACCTCTGGTAAGTAAGCCACCCAGTAGGACCTGGCCTTGGAAACAGGGATCAAAGGAAACACCAATCCCAAAAGGGCTAGCCTCACACTAGGGTGCTCCATAGTAAAAGGGACTTTGATGCTATTGACAAGGGAAGGGGAGAAGTTATTGTACAAAAGGGGGGGCTCAGACCAGCTGAGGAACATTTCACTATAGTTTATCTTGCTATCTCTATCCTTTCTTTGTTTCCTGTCCACTCCCTTAAGCACAAAGTAATTGGGAGTGATGTCAGAAGGCAAACAACATTTGTCTTAAGCATAGGGATTGGACCCCAAAAAGCAGGCTTGCTTTTTAGTCCAACCACTGGAGGATGTTTGTCTTTAAATAAAGGGATCTCCCACTCCTTCTTTGATGCACTTTGGAACAAACACATAAGGATGAATTCATTGGTCCTCTGTGTTCAAGGGTTGACTTTACATAGTCCTCCGCTGGTGGTGAAGACTGAGTGTTGAAGGTAGAGGCAAACACTGCTTTCTAACCATTCCCAGGGCACATTGGGAGTGACCTGTTGCTGGAGCAAGACCTGCCTCTCTGGCAACCACACTTGTATCCAGGACCACGCCATGCTGAAGGACTACTTTGCATATGCACCAGCCTCCCCTTTGTTGGGAGCCTGAGAATCCTTACATTCCTGGACTGGGACTCACAGCAAACTCAGAGTCGAAACAGCCAGGATACCAAGGTTTTCACCATAGAACTGCTTTGAACCAATATTCAAGCTAATTTGCTATTGGCCTGACCGACTTTCATTAGGCTTCCTATACATATCTTTGTAGGTTTTAATTTATAAATTATATTTTAATGATGTATTATGTTTAATGTTTGATTTACACTTATCAATGTATTGTGATTGTATAGTATTTTGATTAATTGAGTTTGTGTGTTATTTGTTGGATGGTATTTTGTCTTGTTTTACTATTTGGGGTTTTCAATAAGTTTGTAAGTGTTTGTTTTTCTGCACCTATTATTTTAATATTGAGTATTTAACTACTTTTTAGCAACAGTCAATGAATGTCTGCTGATTTAATTAAACACTTGTTCCTTGAGCAATTTTAAAATGTTTTCAGTTTTTCATCAATAAATTTGATTGGCTAGAATTTAATTCTTTCTTCCCTTTTTCAGTTGAATTATTTGATCCACTGTAAAGGTTCATACCCGGTCTTTACTTTTATGTGACGAAGTTGAACCTAAATGACCCTATGGGCCTCCTTTTGCACTGGCCTGTTCTGGCATCTTTCAAACGAGTTCACTGCCACACCGAGCCAGCTGAGTGTGTCATTGCCTCAGCTCAAACAAGAAACCATTGCAGACCCTGGCCCTTCAAACTTCTCTCTGCCACCATCTTCCTTGCAGATCTTCATTGACAGTCAAACAGACCATGGGGGCTTCTTCGAACTGTGACCTTCAAACACTTTACTCAACCGCCCAACCCAACCAAACTTCCCCTCCCGTCACCAGCAACCAACTGTCAATCCGACCCTGATGGCCCTGATGATTCGCACTTGGTTGAGTACCTCTTAGAACTGAGCTGTAGGTCAACACTGTCCAGCACAAGCAGAGCCCCTCAATTGCTTGGCTTGAACCAACCACTCATTTGTTAGACCTCATCTCAAACTGCTGGAAGCATTGTGTTATGCATCAACCTGACCTGATCTAGTTGTTTACCAAATTACTCAAACTGGCTTGTCATTGAGTTGCTGAGTCTTCAAACCACACTTTGGATAATTGGGATCACAGCTTCGAACCTTCACCGGACATTGACTCGAACTGCTGGAGTGTCACACACTGTCTCTAAAAGGCAGTTACCATGATGTGAACTGGACCTTACCTTTGAACCGACCCTGGTGATCCATCTGAGCTGATTTGCTTGAACGCCACACTTGAATTGCTCTGAAACACCATTTTGAACCAGCTCGCCACCCGCTCTCTACTTGAGTTAACACAATCAGCTGCACCTGAACTTGGCTTGAAGAGCTCACACAGCACCAAGAAGCCTGGTGCGACACTGTCGAATCACAAAGCGGTACTATTGATTGGTAACTGCAATCTTGGTTCTTCTTTGGGCAGTAGAGACCAGTTAGGTCACTTTAATCACTTTTGCACTCAAGAACATATCCTTTTTAAGGAACATTGTGGATTTTACTTGCCTTTCAACCCAGATGCAGTACCCAGAGTGCTGCATGTACCTACATTTGACTATTCCCTGTTCTTTCCTTAGGGATAGATTTGTAGATAGTGTGTTTAATTAAAGTATATACATTTATATAGGACCTTAATTTGACATAAAGTGGAACAACTTTTTTTATTATGACATGCTGGTCAAAGAAGTCGCAAGTACACAGCATAGGAGGCATTTAACATTAGTATTACTGCTGTTATCTATTGGTAATAAACACATTCATAAAATCATTTGTTAAATAATAGAGAGCAATAAAAAGGAAAACACTAATATGGTTTCTCCTCTACACCTTCACTTCTAAAACCGTTTTACCTATTACAACAACAAGCTTGAATCTACAACCCTCAGATTGACATTCCAATGATCTAGTTACTGAGCTAACACATATCTTACGAAGTGCATCTTCTTAAACTATGACCTACCGGTCAAAGTTCCAATGTGTTAACATCTATCGACAATGTGTTAGTGGCATTTGGGATAAGGCTTACGGCTATCTGTTAATATGACGATAATCATTACATTATTTGTTGAATAGTACAAAGCAATAACAATTAAACGAATAGCCTGTTTTATCAATGTTGCAAAGGCTTAATTTCTGAGTAGTTCTTTTCCATATGGCAGCTGTGAACACACAGCCTTAACATTAAAAGGCCCCTGCTCTATTCACCAGTTTAACAGGGCGTGTGTTAGGGAGTGTAGCTTTTTTCATTCTGCCATAATGGTCAAAGGTGTAGGGAGTTCACCTCCATCCTCAACATATAGGTGATATTTAGGATCAGGGCTACCGCTATGTATTGGTCACTTGTAATTAAAACAATCATAAAATCATTTTGCAAATAATACTAATGACAGATTAACCGGTGTTCACCTTATATACTGCACACGTTTACTTTCCAGTAGTTTTACTGGATGACAGCCTTGAACCTACGACCTTCAGAATGAACGCCCCATGCTCAACCCATCATGCAAATGAATGTTTCTTTTGGGAAAGCAGCTTTTTGTATTATGACATGATGTTTAAATGTGTGGTGAGTTAACACCCAACCACAATGTTTCATGGATCAAGATTATGGATGTTAGCCACATATGATGAAAATAATCAAAGCATATTTTTTGAATAATACAAAGCAAAAAGATCACCTGTTTTCCCCATGTACACATTCTGAGGAGTTTTACTTGGTGGCAGCAGCAATGGACCCAATGGGGAATGGGGACTTACAGTTAGCACCCAAACTGTGATCCGGCAGTAATACCGCCAGATCAGTGGGTGCTAACGCTAATATAGTTGAGCAGTATTACAGCCCAGATACCGCCCAACTCGGGATGAGGCCCTAACTGTTTTATCTTCATATGCTGCACAACTACACTTTCGTGGTAGTTTTACCAGATGATAGCCTTGAATTTACACTTTTTCATAGGAAGTCCCATGCTCTACTCAATGAGCTGTCCGGTCTCTCTTTAGGAAGAGCAACTTTGTTTGATTATGACATAACGGTCAAAGGTGTAATGAGAAGTTTCAATAGCATTTAGCTTAAATGTTACTGCTATCTGCTATTCACTTGTGATGAAAATAAACATCATTTAATTTTAAAAATAAACTCAAAGCAATAAAAAAGACCCTGTTTTCCGCATTTAAGCTCCACAACTCAACCGTGTGTGCATTTTCACTAAATGACCACCTTGAAACTAGAGCCTTCACATTGAACGTCCAAAGCTCTACCCACAAACTTAAGGGTTTTCTCTTTAAGAAGAACAGCTGTTTTCATTATGACATCACTGGCAGCGGTGTAGTGAGTTATCCTACATGTACAAAAGATAAGTGGCATTTAGAATCTGGATTTCTGTTATCTATTGCTCACTTGTATTGAAAACAAATTGGTGCAATTATTTACTTGCATACTACAAAGCATTAAACACGAAAAAATAAACCCATTTTCCACATTTACATGGCACACCTTTACCTGTTCACTTTGACCTTAAACTACACCCTTCAGACTGTAAGGGTCGTGCTCTGCCCACTGCGTTGATTGGTCTTGCTGTGGGAGGAGCAGCATTTTGTATTATCACATGATTGCCAAAGGTGTAATGAGTTAACCTTCATCTACAAAATGTGAGTGGCATTTAGGATCAAGAATTCTGCTATCTGTTAGCCACTTATCATGAAAATAATAAAACAGTATTTTTGAATAATAAAAAAGCAGTACAAAAAACTGTTTTGTTCACATACGCTTCACGACTTCACTATCCGAGCAGTTTTACCTGACTGACAGCCTTGAATCTACAGCCTTCCCATTACAAGGCCCATCCCATATGCACTGAGCTATTTGCTATCTCCTGTGGAAGAGTAGCTTTTGCATTATGGCATGATGCTCAAATCTATAAGCGGATCGCTTCCTTTGACAAAGTATCAATGGTTTTTAGGATCAGGATTACTGCTTTTATGAAGTGGTCAGTTGTAATGAAAACAATCATACATTTTAAAAAGCAATACAAATGACAAAAGTCACCTGTTTTGCCCATCTGATGACTGAGCAAACCTTGCATTTTCAGTAGTTTTACTTGATGACAACCTTCACATTGACAGTCTCATACTCGATCCACACAGCTGAGAGGTTTCTACTTAGGGAGCACGTTTTTAGAAATGATGACACAACGGTCAAAGGTGCAGTGAGTTAACCTCTATCTCCAAAGTATTAGTGGGAGTTAGGATCAACATTACTGGTATCTGATAGTCACTTGGAATGAAAGAAATCATGCAGTTTTGTTTTGGTTCAATGTGTGTTGGCCATCGGTTGAAGGCTACAAACCAAAAAGGCTGTTTTTTTAGGTCGATTTGGTGCAGCATTTAACCAGTGGGAAAATGAGTTGAACCCCCACCCCATCTTCTCCTGCTTTGCTGGAATTAACTCAAAATCGGGGGGGGGGGGGGTTCACCATTATGCCCCCTTCCTTGCTACACCTCCTCCCTTTATTGCTTCACTAACAGCATGCTCCTGCCTCACATACACGTGTAGCTCACACCCCTCCCCACACTTACACAAACATAAACACACACACACTCAAGTGTTGTCCGTGGCCACATCTTGCTTCTTCTGCAGACCATGTGCATTTGTGTACAGCATGAAGCGGGGCTTGGCCAGCCTCAGTGGTCTGCGGTCTTTAGTGTGTGCCCTCTTTTGCCTGTGATCTTTAGTTTGCAGGCAAAAGGGGGCATGCCTATTCTTTGAATAGTCCAACACAAAAACATACATTTTAAAAAAAAATAACCTCTTTTTACGACACATTCACCACGCTTCACTTTCTGAGTATTTTTAGTTTATAGCAGCCTGAAACCTGCAGCGTTTAAATTGAAAAGCCCATGTTCTACCCACTAATGTAACAGGTTTCCCTTTGGACGGAGCATCTTTTTTTCATTATGGAATAATGGTCAGAGGTGTAGTCAGCGACCCTACATCTCCAAAGTTTAGGTGGCCTTTAGAATCTGGATTACTGCTTTTATCAATTGTAATGAAGAAAGTAATATATTTATATCATTTTATAAAGCAAAACAAATGAAAAAAGTTACCTGTTTTCCCTATGCATGATGCACAAACCTTGCGCTCAGAGTATTTTTATTTGATGACAAGAAGAGGCGACTGTGACAAAACATTAAAGCAACAAAACACTAAATTAATATATTTGTTTACGCAGTACAATTGTAGGACTAAACACAGATCATGAATTACGTAATTTTTTGTGACAATGCATTTGTAAAATTTGTTGATTTGAAGTGTCAATCCATATTAATAATGATAAGGAATCCAAGTGCATCACTTGGAGAATCCAGCTGGTATTTACTTATGCAGCTGACACGAGAATCACCAGTAAGTGTGCATGAGAATTAACATTGAATTCACAATATAATATTTAAGAAGTATTTTTGTGGATTTGTAACAAAGGAAATTGATGTTGTCCTTTGCAAAGAAAAAAGCCTGCAAACTCAAAGTTGCATACTTTAGGTAAAGAAGCATTTTTTGTATTATGACATTATGGTTAAATATCAAGTGAGTTAACATCCATTTAAAAATGTTCAATGCATTTAGAATCAAGATTACTGCTCTTAGTCACTTCTAAAGAAATTAAACAAAACAAAACATATTTTTGAATAATAAGCAATCAATAACTTGATGTTCCTATGTATTTCATACAGTTTTAGTTTCTGAGCATTTTTACCCGTTGATAGCCTTGACATTGCACAGTGCATGCTTTTATCCCCTGAGCTAATTGGTCTCACTTTAAACAAAGGAGCTTTTTACATTATGGTCCAATGAGTAATACAGTTACCTCCATGTGCTCATTAACAGTGGTCTTTAGGATCATGATTACTGCTTTTGTTAATAACATTAAAATCATACCTCTTTTACCTTTTAAAAATAAATACAAATAAAACAGGAATTAACCAGTTTTCCCCCTTGTATGCACAACATTCCTTTCTGAGTAGTTTTATTGTTGACAAACTTCCCACTGGCAGTCCCATGCTGTATCCCATGAGTAAAAAGACTTTTTATATACAAACCAACGCTTTTTCAATTATGGCATGAGTCAAGGGTGAAATACATTAATCTCCCTTTACAAAATATTAGTGGCATTAAGGATCAGGATTACTGCTTTTATCAATTGGTCAATTGTAATTAAATCAATATTAAACAATTCTCGAATAATACAAATGAGAATATTAACCCTTTCCCTTCGTGTGTTGCACAATTTTACTTTCATTCTTGAACCTACATCCTTTACATTGCCAGTCCCACGCTCTACACGGTGAGCTAATGGGTCTCGTTTGGGCAACCACAGCTTTTTGAATTATGATATGATGGTCAAAGGTGTAATAAGTTTACCTCCATCTACAAAATAGCAGTGGCAATTATGGAATATGAAAGATAGATCGAATGGGAGAGTGGAGAAAATTGAATGGGAGTCAGAAAATGGAGGAACAGGTCTGGCAAACATATTTTTGAAAGTGAGGGAAGAGGAAAGGGGATTGAGACCCCTGTCGCACCTTTTTTCATTCTTTAGGAGCAATTCTCTGGATGGCTTCCTCTTGTTCTCCCTTACCTAAAGCACACTTTCTGTGCACCGGGGCGTGGGTGGATCTCTTCTTCCCTCTTCTGTCTCTATAGTATAAACAGGCCGCGTGTATCCCCTTTCCCTGGCTCTGTTTCTCTGATGCCTGACCTAAGGTTACATGGACAGTGCCAGAGAGGTCAGTGGGGAAGCTAGGGGTAAAAGCTGCTACATCTGGCAACCCCTAAACAACGTTCCTGTTATTTGGGGGTTCAAAGCCCACCCACTACAGACACCTGCATTCGGCATGTTATTTCTTTCAAAGACTAGCGCCAAGAAACAATCCCTTTTGTGGTTCCCACTTACAAAGTTACTCATCAAAGTATGTATTTGCCCAATATTAAGAGTTATTTCCCAACTCAATGATATATATTTTTTTTTACTTAAGAGGGTGAAAGACTGATTTCTCTCTTCCCGGTTTGAAACCTATGATCCACGTGTGGCACAGTGATATTTTCAGCAGGTCCATTAACCTACTGAGTTATGTTACCCTAGAGTAATAGTAAACAATGTATTATTGCCATAGGACAAATAATATAGAATACACAACATGAAACCAGAAGTATCTACTTAGAACCAGACTTGACTTATGACCCACAAGCCAAGAATGATATTGTCTTTCATCCTACCAGCTTGAGATTCTGCAATGAGATTTCGGTGGCCAGATTGTAGATGTTCTAGACTCTGTAGTGTGCAGCTTCTTCAGAGAATGAGCTAATCCCGGTGGAGTTACAAAGACGGCATCAGACCTTACAAATGGACTCACAATGAGAAGTATTGAAACTGCCACAGACATCCAATCCCACAGAGTTTATTTGAGATGGAAGTCAGGCCCCCATTGCACTTATGTGCTTTCCTGCAGACTAGTTGCAAGCAGTACCTCCAATTAGGCTCATCGATAGGCCAAGTTCTCGATGCAGGTATTTGATGTATTCACCTCTTTGCTCTCCTGCTAAATGAAAGGTACCAGCTTGGGGTTCCCACCCTTGCACGTTAGTTGTTTTTATGGTCAAACATCCTAATTACTGCTTTAAGGGTGCCTTTTTCTTTTTCTACTCTAAGCAATAGTATACTGAAATGTATTAGCACTCACCTGGAGACAGGAGTGGGGTACATTGTATCCCCAGAAGGACTATAGCACCTAAGCCCTTTCCTTTAGCCTGGGGTTGTTCACTGGTTTGGATGTAACTACACCAAACCTCATTTCAAGACAACACTATGAGCAAGACAACATAAAGGAACACTCAACACATAAGATGTGTTCACTCTACTGAGTTTTAGGAAGTGCATGAGGTGAGTAGCATTTAAACAGTAGAACACTCATTAAAACATTTCTACAGTAAAAGAGATTCCCCTTTATAACAGAGTCAAGGTGGATGGCTTTAGGAAAAGTGACACGTGTAAAGTTAAAGTGTATTTAAAAGCATAGGCTGATTCAAATGCTAGAATGCATTTTAAAATTGGTGGCACTTTAAAAGCTGCAAAATGTTTCACAAACAGTGGTGCATTCAACATTTTACAGTTTTAAAGCAGTGGCAGTTTATATAACTAAAGATATTGAGAGGAATCCAAACCTCAAACTGAACCTGCCCTTTCAGTGTACAACAATCACACACATTTAAATGTTGACACCTTTTTTGGCCTAAATTAAAATATGCTCTGATGGTATAAAGAGTGTACTCTCAAAGAGGCATTGATCTTATTCATCAGATAGTAATGAACAAATGTAAGTGGAAAGAACAGGGATGAGAGTTTTACATCCAAGGCTGGCAGGCAAGCAATGCAGTGCTGTGTTAATCTTATCTAACACCTATACAGCTCCACAAAGGTATCAAAACTGGACTAACACAGCGAATACTGTGCAGATGTTCTACAATCTCAATAAAATACTAAATTGACCTCAGATCGCTGAGAACGAACATTCTGGCTTGTACAACAACAACAAGTTTGTATTGAGCTTCTGACATTGTAATAAAGAAAACTATATATAAATATGCTACAGTTAAAACAGATAACATTAGACACCTTACTAAACATTTTATGAATACACTGTAGTTACAACATGGTATATTGGCCTATTTTTGCACATTAATTCTATAACACATAAACAGCTGGATTTTAAACCTATTACGGCATCAATAAAACAAGCCACGTCAAAGCTAAGCAGAAAAGAATGGTCTGACAAATTTGTCTGTAGAGCTTCACCTCTTATTTTTATTCCCAATCGAAGAAGATGTGCCCTAATTAGTCATCACTAAAAGCAAACATTTGGTGCATAACAGTAGAAAGATGTGAAGATTTCCCCTCTTTCCATTTTCAGTCAAAACATGTATTAGCCACTTGGCTCGACTTGTTGGCCAAGGTGGTGTCGTCAGATGGCATATGGGTTAGTAGAGATGTAAGCATCAGGGAAATAATTGCTTTTTGTACTATATATTATAGGGATCAGCATATATATATAAGGAACAGCTGCAGTATGCACAATCAGGAAAATATTGCGCACATTTTAAAACCACAAACCTTTTTGCCAACTTACTTTTAGCTAAAGACAGGCTCAGTCAAGACTTCAGATGTCCTTACTGCTGGGGCCTGAGCCACTCGTGTGCACTGGAGCAGAGCCCCTTCTTAGTCACTGGGGAGGCCAGATTACAATGACACAGAGTTAACAAATACCACCATTTCTAAATAAAAGCAGATGATCTTTCAGGAAAACCATATAATTCTAGCTGAAAACAATCAATGGCCGCTTGATGTTACACTCCTGGAGCAGGAAGTGCAGAGTTGCTCTCTTGCTGTGGGATTCGGAAGAATAAGCAGGAACACGCTAAGAACGCTTGTTCTCTCTGAGGTAAAGATAAAGTGACAGTTGGTTCATACAGAACGTTGACAGGAGGAGCCTTGGACTGCCCCCACTGCAGGGCAAACATTATAAGCTTTTTTCAATGGTACAGCAAATAATTCAACAAGCATTTGTTTTACTCCTTTTTTATCACATTCTTTTAAAATACGATTTAATGTAAATATTCACATGTTCTTTTTCTTTGAATGATTTAAATAATCAAACCCCAAATGAGCGTCCATGCAAACCTTTTTCCCTACCATTGGCAGATTTATTCTAAGTTTATTAGGGTTACAGCACTGGCACTGATAAAGAGGTGGCAGAATTACAACATTTCTGTATGCCGAAATATGTGCCACCACCACTTAAAACATTGATGAGCTCACTTGCGTTCGTACAATTGATATGTTGAAAAGCAGAGTACTTCTGTATTGTTTTTTTTTCTGCATTTGAATTAATGTTAATAGTAAATTATATCTGTCATCTATTTCTATTACATTAAATTGTAGGTAGTATAATTTGACTTACTCTAATATACCAAAATAGTGATTACTTTTTTACTAAATACATTTGGATACGTTAATACCTCGGCTAGCTCTTCTGCGCTATGTTTCAATTATAGGGCTAGGATTTAAGAATGAAGACTAAAGGCCTCATTACAAGTAATCAAGTAATGGTTAAGCAGGTAGTATTTTGGAATACCATGTTTAACACTCCTAATAGTTACGGATGTCATCAACAATATGCCAAAACACTGCCTGCCTGTAAGTGGAGGTCTCGCCTCCACTTACAATGGCAGTAGTAGACCAGGACGCATTACAGCCTGAGGTACGTCTGTCTATCCCAAATGGAGTCAAATGCGACTTCATATTGTGTAATAATCAAGCCTCAAAATAGGGCAGTAAAAAACCATTACCTCATATGGTAATTCAGTTTGGTGGTATCAGCACAGCTAATACTGCCAACCCAATAATGAGTCCCCATGCCTTGGAATCAGAGATATTGAGTCGCACACCCATTAGCATCGACCCCCTAGTATGCATCTGCAAACCTCTCTGGTATGGTCTTGGACTCTCTCTCGTACCCTGGTTTGTGGGCAGTGCTGGTGAGCTTCTCTTTGCATGCCAGTGTCGTCCCACTCGGCCTATTTCTCCACCCTCAGGTTCCAGTGGTTCACCTCAGCTGCTTCCTCTTTGCACAGACTCTCCATCATCTATTCTCATTTCCTGTTGCCTCAAGTCTCTTATTCCTCTGGGTGGGTCATCTCTTTATTCTGTCTGTGAGGTGACTTATTCTCACGCACATGACTAAAACAAGGTTCATAGGAAAGCTGTTTTGGCCACACAGATGAAGTCACTTCGCTACAACACTTAAGAGTAGCTAACACCCCGTAATCAAGGTGCTCAGGGAGAACAGCTTTTTAAATACACTGATGTTCTTCCGAACCCACTTGTGGAAGCAAGGTCTGTGTACAGCACAGAAACGACAGCAGGGATTCTGCTGGTTGCAGACTGCCAATTCAATCTCACATTAAAAATAAATATAATTATCCTTGATAAAAAGTTTACCAAAAGACTCACTACTTCTTTTTATTTCAAATGAAATAGAACCTACACAGAAATTAAAGCCGTACATGGAGTTTTCTGGCCCTAGAGTGGAAGATCTATCTGTTGAGCCTAATTACACGTACACTAATGATACACCAGCCTTGGATAAAATCTTGAATGGAAGAAGAAAAATAGATACTTTTTTCCATTTGAAACAGCCAACATGAAGAACGTACACTTATTCTGATTTGACCTAAACATATGCTAATAACTTACATTTTATGAGCCAACATAATGAAAGAGCTCTGAAAACTCTTAATATATTACTGCACTTTTCAAACCCCAACCCTAAAAGGAAAAAAAGAGAATTGACCATGTTTACAATTCTTGTATCTTGCTCTTAACTATGAGGCTGTAAGTGACCAGAAAAACATTCACTTTCACTTTCCATGTTAAAAAGCGGTTACACAAAGGTAGCTTTTTGTAATGACAAACAGAGAGCTCAACCCCAACACCTATATTACAACCATAGCATGTGACCTCCTACTCCTTAAATCAAATTGAATATGTAACAATTTTCAATAGAGCAAACAACATCAAGATATTGATCAACACAAGTGCACGTTTTTAACACCATCAAGAGTAGAACGTATAAAAGCCACTCCTTACTTTCCGTAAAATTCAGATTTTCAGACAAATCATAGCACAAACAGGCATATAGACTCCATTGATTGTATTGAAAACCATAGAACGTTAGGAGCTCTCCAAAATTGAGGTCCACTAATGTGACAACATGAATACTACTTGCGGAAGTGCCCTGGGAAGTGGCCTGTTATACCTGTTCACTCTGCTCTACTCGGCTAATATTGGACTTTGGACTTCAACAACGCTGCAATGTTTGCCACACCTGTGGTTATTACTGCTGCTGTATGTCAAATTATTTTGGACATTTCATTACTTAAAATCACTTATACATTAATTGAACATTTTGCATATTAAAACTTCTTTTTTCTTTAATTTATTAGAGGCCACGCCCCCTGACTACTGCCTCTCTACAAAATGGCACGCGCGCGCGTCCTGCGCGCGCCCTTGCAGAAAGTGCCCTGGGAAGTGGCCTGTTATGCCTGTTGCAACAACAGGGGACCTTCCTCTATATCTCTAGCATATTTCTTTCTTTTTTTTCTCTCTTATTTTTGGTTTCACACTTATGTCATGTGAGTTATATGTGGGTGATGAAAATCACCAAACCATTGTTATTGTGTATCCGGTCGAAATATCAGACTGGACCCGACTGTTTCCAGGCATATTAGGCTTTCCAGATAATAATAATACTGTTATAATTTGAAAATGCAGTCTGGACTGCACACGCAAAGTGTGAAATTACAAGGGGTGTGGAAGTTTGATGACATCCTATGCGCGCCCCTCGTATTCACACCTGTCAAAGGCACAATGTGAATGGCACTAACAATGCTGCCATCACCCCCTGATATTACCGACTCCCTGATGCTGGAACAGGAGGGGGGATGTAAGGACATGTATAGCATTTTTGATAGCATGTTTGCCAGCATATTATAGCATTTTGCCAGTAGGTTTTATAGCATTTTTTTTTTTGCCAGTATAATATATAGCGTTATTGCTAGCATACAAAGTACACAGCCAGACCCAATTTGAAAATGCAGATATTCAGAGCACATAGAAAAACTTGGTGTGCTGCCAGGTTACATTAATGAGGTGCACCATGTATTTTGGATGCTTCATGTATGAAGACTACATTAGAATACATAACCGACTAACATTATTAACATAACTACTATGTGCTAACTTTTAACATGAGAATGTAGTCTTCTATGCAAAATGAGGTTAAATCCATGTAAAATTCATTTTTAATGCACACTAGTGTTTTATTCAGCTTGTGAGGAAAGAAAATATGCAAGATGCAGGAAGCAAAAGTGAAACAGTTACTCTGGACATGAAGCTTTCATTGTTCTGAAAATGAAGGCTGGCACAGAGCCCATTTTTTTACCCTGATTGGTAGCAAATGTAGGCAGACAATCCACGTCAATAAAGGGATGGGTAAAGGTTTTCTTGAGAAAGAGAAAGAAAAGCAATTGGCAGTTCTTGCTGAGTTCAGAAGACAGACAGACAGGGTTTTTAAAGGGTTGAGCGCTAACTTTAAATAATCAGTTGGCGCTCCCCACACATATACAGAAACATTTCGCACTGAGAGTGGGACTGCGAGATCCAGTGAGGTCGTGCAGAGACTTCAAAGATCAACTGGCCTTGGTAAGGGATTTGTGCCAAGTGAGGAATTTGTATGCTGTTGTTAGGCAGAAACCTGTGCAGTTCCCTTTGGGAACACTGCAAAAGATTTAGGACTACAGGTGTTAGCAGTAAACCCACTTGGTAGAAGTCTGTACCACCCAGATTTACCTGGTAGCTGTGGCTGAGCAGTCAGAATTCCCTCAAGAAGAGTTAGGCAGTATGCAAAATATACACAATAGGCACTCAGATCCAATAGCACAAGCAAACACTGACCAGAGCTTTGGTATCAAAGTATATAATTATTTATTTAAACACACACTGTTTGAAACACTCCAGCACTCTTATTTGTAAAACACTCTAAACACAGTTACTATTATGATATATACAACCCTTATTCCTTATAAGACAAGTCTTAGTTAACACCACTTATTTCCAGACAGAGGTGAGCGCTTAACTATAGATGGCACTCCAATAAGTTCATGAAAAAGGGAGGGAAAGAGAAGAATATGTGAAGATACACCACTCTAAGATTTAGGAACACTTTTAGCAAGGCAGAAGAGCAAAAGTCACTTGTGAGCCAAAGTCCATAGGCTGGGCCCCCTCTTAGAGAGAGCAGAGCACAAATGCGCCCAAGATCACACAGTTACACTAGGCTTTGAAAGTCTTGCAGAGAGTTCAAAAAGAGTTTAGAGAGGCTCAGAAAGGTTTAGCCAGGGTGTCCCAGGCTAACCCAGGTTCGAAAGCCGGGGGCTAAATCTACCCCGTACAGTCGTTGGCAAGGGAAGCCAGGCGGAACACGGTACCTTAAGTGGGAAGGATCCTCCAGCGGTGGCAGTTGTTCCTGGCAGCGGGTGCAAGTCTCGGCGTCGTCCAGGGGAAGAGAAGATCTCGAATTTGGAGGAAAGATGAAGGTCGTTGCACTGCGAGGGAAGAAACCAGCCGCAGAGTTTTCCGGTTAAAGGTATTATCCTTTATTTCGCGGTCGTGGTAAAACGTGGTATTCCGGTTGCCGGGGTGCATGGCACAGGCAAGGCGGCCACGAG
Source organism: Ambystoma mexicanum (assembly GCF_040938575.1). Classification (NCBI taxonomy): domain Eukaryota; kingdom Metazoa; phylum Chordata; class Amphibia; order Caudata; family Ambystomatidae; genus Ambystoma; species Ambystoma mexicanum. The sequence goes on from NC_090937.1 coordinate 158,558,488, forward strand.
ATGTGTTGGGAAGGCGAAAAGACGGTGAAACTGGTTATCCCCACCAGTCAAAGGAAGAAGACTCTCCGGCGGGAGATCTCCTCTGTCGTTGGGAAAAGTGGTGAGACGGTCCAGCAGGGCTCCACCGGTGGTGTCGTCGTGGCAGGTCGGCTCAGCTTTTCCCTCGTCAGATTCTTAGGTCCTGTGGCGACTTCTGAAGTTCCAGTCCCCAAAGCCCTGCTTTTATGCAGAAAACCCCCATTCACTCAGTCTAGCTGTCACTCAAACATGCTAAGTGCTGAGCCGGCCGGCTCACCACTTGGGCCTATCACGACGGAGTGCGACTTGAGTTGCCTAGGAAACTCAGTCCAGGGTGCCTCAATCCCCCTCCACCCCTCCTAAGTACCCCAGACAGAGTGGCACCACTTTGGAGGGCTTCTGTGGAGAAGCCCGCCAAAAAGTGGAACAAAGGGCTCGACTTGGTTTGGAGTCACAGAAGAGAACACAAACGCCATTTTAGAACCGGGTTTTGGCAAAAAATACCAACCGGAGAATTACTAATAAATAAATAAACCGGCGGTATGTTCGAGGCTATCGTAATTAAATAAATAAAGATAGTAGCCTCGAACAATGGGAAAATCCCATAGAGAAATATTCGCAGTTGAATATTAAAAGTAGTATCCACTGCCACCAGCCAAAACTCGATCAGGGGGGACGGAGACGTGCCCCCTCGACTAACAGACCCCGGGGCAATCAAATTTCCCCAGCCTGTACGTCCACAATATGATGGTTTGTACTGGTTCTGTTCAGAATTCAAGACTAGTAAAGTCAATGGTGACTTTACATGCCCTGGGAGACAGTATTCAGTCCCAGGGTATGGAGTCTATACTGGGGGGTCACTATGACACCCCTGTGTTACTGCACTGAGGGTGCTGTATAACACACATCACACAAACACATGAAGCCCTATGGAGTAAAAGACCCCATAGCCCATTAAACACATCTAGAGTCAAAGGAACACACTCAAATCATGTCCAAGAGTGAGGGTAAAAGAGTCTCACTCTTGGCAGGAGAAAAAAACAAACCCCAAAAATCCAGCAAAGCTGCTGGGGGACTCACTAGGTAAGGAAATTCAGCCTAAGCAGAGAATTCTCCCTAACACTCGCCCCCCCCCCAGACTAAGGGACAGGAGGATTTAATCCACTCCTGGATGAACCTCACACCACTAGTCGATGACATACATCCTAGAGAGTCCATCAGCATTTTGATGGTGACACCCTGACCTGTGCTCAATGGTGACATCAAAGGTTTTCCTTTGTAAGCTATATGACCTACAAACCCTTTGAGGAACATCAGTGTTTTTGAGTTTATAGGGGATCTGGTTGACCAGTCCCTCAGAAGTTGGTACAACTTCTGAACCTGTGTTAGGCTTTTGCAAGGGGTCCTTCTAAAGGATTCCCTTAGATCTAGAGGGGCCTCCAAGGTTCCTCACTACCTCTCTTGTGGGAGTAGTTTGGGTTGGGTCTTAGGCCTCTTGGTTGGAGGGGTTGGAGATAAGCAAGGTACATGCTTCTACTTCCTCTTAGATCTACCTTTACCTACTTTAGGAGTTTCCCCCCTTAAGTTTAGGATTTGGGTTGGGATCTTCAGTAGAAGGTCCAACAGTCTGAAGGTTTTTGGCCTTAGACTTTTCTTTCCTGGTTTTCCACCAGCATTGAGAATTACCAGTTCTCTCAGGTCTAGGTAAGGGTCCAGTAGGTCTATCCTCCTCTTCCTCAGAAGCAGGGGGAGTCACAGACTCTGAAACCGGGGAAACAATGATGGAGCTTGGTTGGGGCTCCCATTTCCCTAATGTACTAGCCTGAAATGTGCCTGGGTTAGAGGTCAACTTACTAACACCTGGGCTTGTAGTGGGGGTCTCAGTAGAGGTTCCCACAGGCTTAGAGTGGTCCCTTAAGGTGGCCTCTCTAGCCAATTTGGTTAGGTTCTGTTTCTCCATACTGGGAGGCCTGGGGGTATGTGACACTACTCCTAGAGTTCTCAGGACATTCCCCAACAGGACCTTCCCAGGCACCTCAGTCTGCACACTGACAGGGACCCTCACTGTCATGTTGTTACACTGAATGAGGGCTGGTAGAATAGGAACCATTTGGACAGGGCCTCCAGACATCTTAGTGGGACCTTTGGGTGCTTTTGCTACATCCTGAGGTTGAAAGAAGCTTTCATCCACTACTATTCTGCTGGCCCCAGTGTCTCTCCTGGCAGGGGTATCATGACCATTGACAAGAACACTGTCCATGTAATATACTTTAGAGTTTGCAGGTAGGGAGTTATACACAACCCTATTCTGGGACTTAACCAGATCCATGGACTCTGTAGACACAGTTGCTTGAAGACCCAAGGGTTCTTCAGCAAAAGCTTCAAAGTGAGCACTAGCCATCTGTACTTCATCCTCAGGAGTGAAGGCTAAAGAGTCTGTGCTGATCCATGCAGGTTTACCCTTACATCTGGGATACCCTTTGATATGGTCAGTAGCCTTACAGATATAGCAATGTCCAAATGCTCTCTGAAAGGGTGGCTTGTTCTGACCTCCTTCTGGTTGTTGACCAGAAGGTACACTAGCCTGATTCGGTTTACCCTGGGGCTTACCCTGGTTATTTTGTTGTTTGTGGCCCTCTTTGGTATGGGAGGTATTAGAATTCTCTGGATTCACTTTAGGTGGCTGCTTTCCCTCATCCTTTTTCTGAGTGACCCCTGAATCCTTGTGAGTAGCCCTGTTGGCAACCCACAAGTCAGCAGCCTTAGCTAGCTTTCTAGGATCTAATTCCTTTGAATCAGCCAAGTGCTGTCTGAGCTCAGGAGAGCAGGCATCATAAATTGACTCCAACATTACAAGATTTCTCATTCCCTCATAAGTGTTCACCTTGTAACCCTTAATCCGTCCCTCTAAGTTTTTCAAACACTCTCTCACCCAGGTAGCCCAAGGGGTACCATCATTCTTTTTGAGGGTTCTAAACCTCTTAAGATACTGGGAAGGGGTCTTCCCAAATCTAGCTATCAAAGCTAGTTTCACACATTCATACTCTTTCCTATCCTCCTCCCCCAACTCCATTACCACATCAGTGAGGGTAAAAGAGTCTCACTCTTGGCAGGAGAAAAAAATAAACCCCAAAAATCCAGCAAAGCTGCTGGGGGACTCACTAGGTTAGGAAATTCAGCCTAAACAGAGAATTCTCCCTAACAGCTGTGCGTGTGGCTAGGATTTTTGCAGTAAAGAGAAGTTAGAAATCCTTGCATGTTTATTTTTTTTTCTATTCAAAGTGTGGGAACATTAATCCATGTTTACAAAATATCTGCTTGTTCTGTTTGTTCTTTTATATTGCAGAAGATGCTGTAAAAATGTGACTTGTAAATGAGATGCAATACAAAAAGCATATATAAAAACAATTAGGATTTTTGTGTCATTCATGCATCTGTGAATTATTTACATAAGTGAAGTACAAAGGGGAGGTTCATATCAGTGCAGTAGTGTATTTACCAATTTACCACTGTCACTAAAATAGCAAACAAGAGACGGTTAGTAATAAACAGCTACAAAGTAGAGGGTTGTGTGCAGTGTGATGAATGAGCCCTTGCTTGCATGCTGATGGGAAGGGGGTGTCTAATCTGACAGATAGGTTACTGGATGTACATAAGCCAGTAGCACCAGCTACAAACTGTAGGTGGTGCTATGCATAAAATCATTGGGTTCTACAAGATGTGCTAAGTCTGCGGTTCTCTACAGGCAAATAGAAAATATTCTAATGGAAAGGAAAGGTTTGTTCATATAATGGGGTTATAGTAAAAAAAAAAGGAACCATGCTCACCACCATACCACAGGAATAATATAATTCTGAAAATACTGCAAAGCAAGATACAACTAAAACTACCACCAATACAAGCTAACAAGGTAGGGTCCCTAAAAATAGTATGACACCAGGCCCAATCTAAATGGAAGACTACTATACTGCCAAATTACCGCCAAAATTTTTACAGTAAGAAAATACCGCCAACTACCGAATTTACCCCAATAAGACACAATCTCCTACAGGGCTCACCCATTCTCATATATTGAGTTGAGATAATGAATGGTGGCAAAGAGATTTTGTTCAGGGTGAGGACGAGTGGGGGGGGGGCAAATCGTGAGGTTTGCAACAGTCTTTTTTGGACACCCCTCCCACATTTCAGTCAGGGGAGGTAACATGACTTGCTTTATATCAGTATCCACTGGGACAGGAAGAGGCGGACAATGTGATTCCCTTGACTCAACCTAAGTTAGATCAAGCTAGGGAAAAGGTATTATTGCAGGACACTAAGTTGCTTCTCCCAATATTGTCGGAACTTAAACTCCATACCTCCTGCCTGAATGACATAATCGTGTTTCTGGGAAAACATTCTAATGCAGTAATTGGAATTGAGAAGCGGGTCATTGCGCCCGACACTGCACTAATGCTAGAGGGGAGTATTCCGGGAACCACCTATTGCCGACTCTAGCAATGTACGGTTAGTGTATAGCCCTTCTCCTAAATCGGTGTTAGGTGGTGTCCAGAGTATTAGGCATATGGACCAAGATAAACCTGGCCCCATTTCCCCATCTAGGAAACTCTCAGAGATCTTTTACTGGAGTGTGAATCAATTAGAACACAACGGCTGAATAGCTTTGGTAAATTCGTCTCAAATACTGAGAGAGTCATCCCTGACAAAATATGGTGGGATATGTTGCATGGAAAATTGGTGGCATTAAAGCTGCCACTGATTCGTTTTATATCAGAAATATGTGGCTTAATCACGATAAGATCCAATATCTTGCTAAAGCAACTATAGTGAGGCCTAAGGGTCATCCTTTAGCAAAAACAAAATTGAAAAGATATTCACATTAACCTCTAATGCTGGGAACTGGGCAGACTTACAGGCCGATTCATGGAATTAATGTCGGCGCAAGCGTGCAAAAAAGTGCGATTCGCAGTGAAAGAGCGAAAATCGCAGTGCAAGTGCGAAAATCGCAGGGAAACCAGCGTACATCGATTCATGGAAGTCAGTGCGCGAGAAAAATATTGGAGGTGCGCTGAAAAAGTGCGCGGAGCACGCTGGCACACGCTGGCACACAGATCATCGAACGCTGTGCGATAAGGCCACAGCGAATTCGCACATAGCGTGGCGCACATAACAAAAGTAGGCGTAACACGGGGCGTTACACGCAGAATGGGGAACAACTCGTGAAAATGTGGGCGTCACAGGGCGGAACGCCCACACGCTCGCCTAAAAGACGTATTCATGGAATGGAATAGGGAAAAACAGTGCACGGCCAAAGATGCGCACAGGCCCATACATGTCCGCCACACGAAAGAAGGCGGTAGCGTCCCTGCGCAGGCAAAAAATGTGTGCCAAAGTTCTACACGCGCGAGAAGTTCCACACGCGATCGGGCCTGGGGGAGCGTGTGCGTGTATTTCAGAGGTGCGCGAGAAGTTCCACACGCGATCGGGCCTGGGGGAGCGTGTGCGTGTATTTCAGGGGTGCGCGCGAAGTTTTACACGCGAATGACCTGGGTACGTGTATTTCAGGGGTGCGCGAGAAGTTCCACACGTGATTGGCCTGGGCGCGTGTATTTCAGAGGTGCGCGAGAAGTTCCACACGCGATCGGGCCTGGGGGAGCGTGTGCGTGTATTTCAGAGGTGCGCGAGAAGTTTCACACACGATAGCCCTGGGCGCGTGTATTTCAGAGGTGCGCGAGAAGTTTCAGACGCGATTGGCCTGTACGCGTGTATTTCAGAGGTGCGCGAGAAGTTTTACACGCGAATGACAAACTGTGCACCATTGAAAAAAAAACTGGGGCAGTCCAAACCTATTTTCCTGAAAGTCATTGCTAATTGGGGCGTGGCTACGCGCCAAGGAGGATGGCTGCCTAAGAGTGCCGCTCCACCTCATGCAACATGAAAACTGTGCATTAGGTGTTTTTTTTAAATATTACTTACCAATGAATACTTACCAATGAATACAATGAAACAAATGATACTTAAAAATAACTTTACCAATTTGATTATGTGCGGAGATGTCAATTAAGTTCTTAACCCTTTTTTAGACCGAAAATCCAGCTGCATGTTCAAATTCAATAAAACTCACAAATCATTTGTTAATTGCCTAGCGGAAATGGGGTTAATTGATACATGGAGACTATCTCATCCCACACAATTGGACTACACCTTGCATTCTCCCCCACACAACACATTATCACGCCTTGACTATATTTTTACAAGTAAAACCCTCTCTGGATCTATTATAGATTCTAAAATCTTAATGTTATCATATCAGATCATGCACCGGTTATAACGTCCTTCTGCCTCGCAAAAGCGAACAAAACTACTACTAGATGGAAACTTAATAACTTCCTTTTAAATGAACCACAGTTTAAGGAATCAGTTCAAGCGTTTATCCAACAATATTTTACTAACAATCAAGACTGTGATACCTCTGTTGTTAATAACTGGGATGCATTCAAAGCTGCTTTAAGAGGTTACTTAATGGGCCTCTCGGTATGAACAAAAAACTTAGGAAAAAACACCTTGATGACCTTTACTCTAGACTTACCCTTGCTGAACATCGCTACTACGCTGACACTAACTTAACAAACTTACGACAAGTCTTAGAACTATGCTTTGAAATCAATAAGGAAATCACAGAACTTTCAGCAGGTACCATACTTAAATACAAAACAAAGATATATCAAACTTCAAATAAAGTGGGCAAATACTTGCTTCTTATTTAAAAACCAAAAAAGAAAAAGTGCAAATATCTCATATCAAAGACACACAAGGCATATCTCATCACCGTTCTGATGAAATACTTGAATTCTTTAGAAAATTTATACTGATATCTAAACTCCAGAAAGCTCTATTCCAAAAGACAATATTGATTCCTTTCTTAATAATATTAGCCGCACTTCTTACCCCAAATTAGATCTTTCTCACCCTGACAATGATATTACCTCCTCAGAGATCAATAAAGCTATTCACAGCCTTGGTAAAGGCAAAGCACCCGGCCCAGATGGACTATTTACTAAATTTTACACAAACCTTACACAAATTTTACACAAAGTATTAAAAACTCAAAACACTTTTTTCTTACTTCATATCACAAAAATCTTCCTCTGGTTCTTTCTCAGAAGCTTTTCTTATAATTTTCCCTAAACCCGACTAACACCCTTCCCTCCCCAGTAACTATCGACCCATTTCCCTAATCAATATAGAAAGCAACATTTTTGCTAAAATACTTGCTAACAGAATTGAATCCTCACTCCCAAATCTGGTTAAAGCGGATCAAACTGGCTATGTAAAAGGACGCAATAAATCCTCTAATGCTATACTTCTTCTTAATGCCATTAATCTAGCAGATAAAGACAAAAAAGATAATCAAAGCTTCGCTGCCATTGCATTAGATGCTGAGAAAGCTTTTGATCGTGTAGATTTGAATTTTATGTTTCAAACCCTAGGCTGGCACGGTTGCGGTGAAAAGTGTATATCTTTAGTCAAACTCCTCTACTCTTCCCACGAATCCGCTATCTATTTAAATGGACAAACATCCTCATTCTTTCCCTTGTTCAGAGGAACGCGGCATTGCTGCCCCTTCTCACCATTATTATATATTCTTTCACTTGAACGATTACTAGAATTAATTAGATCCAACAAGAATATCCTGGGAATTCAAGCAAGCGCCTCTATTTCCATACGCTGTTGCTGCATGCACTGATGATATTCTTATCTTAATCAAAAACCCCAAACTTCATATTCCTAACCTCTTAGATGCATTATCTCAGTTTGGTCTTGTATCAGGATATAAACTAAACAGACAAAAATCTGAATCATGCCCTTAAATCCCTACTGCCTCAAGCACGACATCAACATTTTTGGTCTCAAATGGTGCAGTGGTTCCATAAAATATTTAGGACTTCGCTTTGCCCCAACAATTCATGAAACCATCAAGCTCAACACTAAAATGTTAATGGATACTCTTAAGGACATTACATCCAGATGGTCTCCCCTTGATCTTTCATGGTGGGGGCGTTTGGACACAATTAAAATAATGCTAACCCCTATTGTACTATATTATCTTCAGCTTCTCTCTGTTCCACTATCCCTTTCCTTTTTCAAATCTATATATTCCATATTATTACATTTTCTTTGGGGAATAGGAAAAAGCAAGAGAATAGCGCTTACTAAACTTAAAGCTCCTTATGAAATGGGAGGGGTCAGATTTCCTGACTTTAAACTATATCACTCAGCATTTCTCATAAAACAGTCTCGCCAATGGTTTACAGATCCCGAATTCGCCAATACCCCTACATGGTGTACATTAGAAAAACACACGGTTCATCCACACAATATCACTGATTATATATACATATCTGACCATACCTCAAAGAACATTTTAGAATCTGTTAAAGCATCCATTTTAGCCCTACAAACCTTTCTCTTCCCCCATACTAAAACTCCCAATAAGTACCTTTCCCCTTTACTATGGCATAATTAGAACATAGTAATAAATAAAAAGATCCTTAATCGCAAAGCATGGATCAAAAAAGGAATCAGATTCATCCAACATATTATAGATGGTCTTTCTATTCTCTCCTACCATCAATACTCTACCATATTTACCATACCCAAGACTGACTTTCAGTTTTACAATAAATTAATCAACTCCTGTCTTGATGCTCTTGGTCACTTTTCCCACGAGATTCTTTCTCCAGACGCCCTCAGACTACTACAACTAACCATGACCGGCGAAGTTAGAGCCTCAAAAATATATAATATGCTCACCTCAACATTTCAAGTATGCCCAATTCGTCTGAAGTGGGAGTTTGACTTGGGATATAGGTTTGACGATCAGATATGGCTCCACCTGTTTTCTAAAACTAAACAATTATCGGTCTCCGCAAACATTACACAACACTACTAGTTCTTCATTCATAGAGCTTTTATTACTCCGGCTAAATTAGCCAAAGCTAACCCCAATTATGATGCTAAATGTTGGTCATGTGGCCTATCTCCTGCTACATATATGTATATGTTCTTTGAATGCTCATATATTGTCAAATTTTGGTATGATATCTGGAAGCTTATTAAGCGTATCTTCTCTGTTGATGTTCTGTTTTCTTCTGTGAATATATTTTTAGGAAGTTTGGCCATTACAACATATATTCCACCAGACTCTACCAGATTATACGATTTATTCATATGTATCCCCTTAAAATGTATCACAGCTAACTGGAAAGACTTTCGATTGCTCTCTACTAAAGCATGGTGGAACGCTATTTGTCACACTCATAAATTGGAAATGTGCATGGCTAATAATCAAAATACAATTCCTAAATACAATGCAAAATGGTACTATTTCACATGCTATCTTAACTGTTTCAAGGCTCCTGCACATGGCTCATGAATTTATATTCTCATATTCACTTCACTAATCTGATGTCTATATTCATATTCAAATGCCTGTTTTTTATTATCACAGAAATGGAAAGATCAGTTTTATGACATACCATATTATACCCATCTTCCACCCCTCACCCTGCTCCCATCTGTTTCTTTTATGTCTCCTGTTCGTCTCCCAGTACGTTTCCCCATATTTCTACTCTTTTCTCCATATTAGTCACACTTTACACACAATTGTCCATCGTTTTGTCAAGACTGATGGTCACAGTCAGCATATGAACAAGCTTGATCTTGACTAAATATATGAAGAAATGCCTGAGTGCTCACACGGTTCATTACTTGCTTATCTAGCAAGCTGATCACGGTGAAAACGTCTGAAGAAAGACTAGCTGTCATTTGAATTTAAATTATAAATAATGGCAGTGGATGGCTTATACACACTTGCACACGAAAACTATGCAACATGGTGGTCATAATAATATTTATGAGAGGATGCATCCTTTTGTCCCTTATCTCCGTCCCCAAATTAGGGTATTAATTTGCCCTTTGCAGCCTGCAACAGTATATTTACCCACTTTAAAATGGCTCCCCATTTTACAGCATATGGGGAGTCTGTCCTCGACGTCTAAGTTGAAGGATGCCGACACAATAATGCCGGCAGTCCTTCCTTGATGTCTACGCGCGCTTGCTGAATTCATAGGCATTGCACGAACAGAGCCGTGTTTCTCAGCGGTATCCTTTCACTGGGAGCACTGGTATGAGAGGTAAGCCTGTTATGATTCTTTATCATATACATGAAGGAATAACACGGTCATTTCACAAACGAATAGCGTTTTGACCTGTTCTCCTTGCCCCCATACAGAACTAAACCCCTTGGAGTGAGAAACACGCGAGCGGACATCCAATAACGAAATAGGAGATACAAACTAAGATAGTACTTTGGATACATACTATCAAGTAAGTGGTGGGTACCTGGAACTAATATACTGACAATAAGTAGAACCAACACGGAATTGAAATACATCTTTATTTATCTTCTATATACTGCATGATGCATTGTGGGAAATGTAGTGCCCAAATATCTACATGACTAATGTTCACTGCCAACACGCAACGTGGGAATTTTTAATTTGACTGAGGTCCACACAAGACGGTAAATATTTATTATCTAAATATACAACTGTGACAGGAATTGTCTCAAAGTCACACTATTATTGATTAAAAATATGTATTGATCTACAGCTTGTACTCCCTGGACAGACTTGTTTGCCGCCATAACTAGATTGACTTGCGCAATCACCTCGCCCATCACACCACAAGAAATTACCATAAGGTTAGCAAGCTGGCTACTCTCTTGTTTATGACAATCACACTGCCGATACAAGGCTTTTATATGCATTGAGTAAGTCATACATTTGCCTCAATTTTTATCCATTCTATAGGTTACCATACTGACACATAGGCGCCATGCTGATAGTGTAACCTGGTTCTAAACTTACTGCGTCCTGAAGATGGGTCCTGGGACACTATTGATGAGCGTTAGACTGCAACAATGTTGTCCTTTGCCCCAGAAACAAATCAGATTGTAGACGCCATTATACTATGTTTGTGTATAATTGTAATGTGATCAAGTCACACCATTACTAACATCATAGAAACCAACGAATGCCTATAAACTGTAAACACATTGGTGTCAACAACAGCCAGAAATGTGAAGTGGTATTCTCTCTCTCTCTCTATTGTGGTTTTCATAAATGACGAACGCTTTAAATGGTGTTTTATGTTTTTTAGTGTTATGCTTTGAGAAAATAATGATTAAAATATGCTAAATGTATTAACTTGATCGTGGTGGTAGATATAATCTGATGAAACTTCCACTTTGAGGAACATTTCTGATAAGTAGCCCCTTTGGTGTGTTAGAGGTGGGTAGCTAGTGGTTAGTGTACTCGCTTGTTTGTTGTTATATAATAATCCATGTTCAATTAGCAATATCTCCAATTTCTATTCTATTCTTGTTTAAATTGGTACTATTAGGTAATTCAATTAATTAATGACTTGGACAGAGATTATATTCCTGCTTGTTAAAATTGGTTACTCTGTTCATGCGTTATGGTTAACTGTTTCACTCAAAGTCTGTAACTTGCTAACACATGTATCATTAACAATATCTTGAACAATAAAAATTATTAAAATATGAAAAAAAAGTCATTGCTAAAGCTTCCGTTAGATAAGCATACCAATCAAATCTTCTATTTCCTCTTTATTTAATTATCTCTTTATTGGTGATTTCTGTAGGGCTGATGTAAATGTTTCAGAGTGCTAAGAAGAAAAAAGGGAGGAGAGAAGGGAAGCAGGATGGACCGGTGTGTTGGTCTTTGTCCTATCATCTTCATAGGTAGATGGCAATCACATTACAGATCCCTATGGGGGTCATCACAAATTAGGCGGTATCCAGGCAGGAAATCCCCCGGGATACTGGCCAATGCAAATAGCACTGCCGCAAATCGGTCTGGCGCTATTAGCGCCTGATCCCGAGTTGTGGCAAGGCTGCAAATCCCCATTTCATTCAGAGCTCATAGGACTTCATGGGGCATTTACATTGCATTTCCCGCGTGAAAATTTACCATGTTAAATGCACTGAAAATGGGCAGAAAGTCCGCAGATTTACCTCCAGCTCAAAGCTGGAGAAGAATCTCCCAACTTTCCGCCCAAACTCGGGATTGGGCAGAGCGGTAATGTGGTAGCAATAGCTTTCACGCCAAATTTGTACCGCTCCGCCCAACCCGTGATGAGTCCCTAAATCACTACATACTTTAAAGTCATACATTTGAAGTCTTCACATAATGGAAGTCTTATGTTACTAGAGGTAATTTTGTTATATTGGGTGCCATGGTATCTTGTTCCTTAGGTTTGTGCTTAGTACACTAAGAATGTTCCTCTGCACATGCATTGTTGAACCTTGCATATCAAAAGTCTGACTTTGTTGTTTAATCTTAGGCTCCTTGCAGGGTTGTGAATTGTCATATCCTCATTTTAGTTAAATAGGCTCCATGGGTGCTGCATTTTAGTTTAAAGATAATCCTCTGTTTCACAAGCAGTTATTGGAGGCATTTCAGGGCCAGTGTTCTGTTGACTTGTCTTATGGGGTGAGGACCTGTGAAGCTGCATTGTTTTGGAGCAATTGGAATTTTGAAAATGAAATATTTTCTTTTATAGGTCTGTATAGGAGCTATTGACATAGTCTACGCAGGTAACTGGGATGGCTATGCCTAGGTCAATCTTGCGTTTGAGGCTCAAGAAGGCCTCTATTGGTTAATGGAATCTAAGTTGAAGGCGGGCATCCATTATCACAGCATTGACATGAAGGAAAGCAATACATTGAAAGTGAGATCCACATTCTCTGCTATATACAAAGGGTCAGATTCACAAAGATAAACACTGGTGCAAAACAGGAGGTGACCTGAACATGGCAGATTTCTTCCTGCAGCCTTACACCTTATTTCCAGAGCATAAAACAGCAGCACATCTGGGGCTGCTTGAAGCATCTTTGAGATTCCCATGTGCAAATAAAAGTCACTTAAAAGTGCTTAAGGACATCTCAGAAATTCTGCAGGAAACTCCAGATTTACTCTAGTTTTAGGCTTTGTGTATCATGTGTGCAATAGCAGGAGAAAATCAAAGATCCTCAGGGCATCTCCTAAGTTTCTCCAATGCAATCTTTGTGAATCGGGCCAAAGAATTGGTATAAGTAAGCAAAATATGATCCTCATTCATGAAGTTCACTGAAGTTAAATTTTACTTTAAGAAAATGTAATTTTCTTGTAAAACCTATGTTTTAGTACCCATTAGCAAAGCAGTCTTTGCATGATAGACCATCTTGTTTGGCTCAAAGATCTTCAATAGATTCAATCTTATATAATGTGTGTTTTATATATTTTTACTTTACATGGGCTATACTGAAATAATGGCAGCTTTACCTGGGGTCTTAATACGAATGTTGATACATTAAAATATTAGAAGTAAGAACAAATCTGAGACACATAACACATTGTTCTCAACAATAATGAAGTCAACCAAGTGTGTTCTGTATTAATTGCGTAAGACCAGAGTGTTAGTAAAATAGAAATGGATATTATATGTTCTTGAAGCCTCTAAAAGTCATCTCTTCTATGTTACCTGTTAAGCTGCATACCTGGTCTGTTTACAATTGTTTCCATTTTTGATTGGGTACATTTGCATTTTTTATGTTGTATTTTATTATCTTTCAGAACACCTTTTGTTATATCATAGTATGTATCTTGTAATATAAGCTTTTATCACTAGAGAACCCATTGCTGCCAAGCATCTATAAACCATCTTGCAACAACCATGATGGTCCCACTTCTTCCAGACTTCACTCATGAGCTCGATTGAAAGGAAGCAACCCACAAGTTCTAAAGACAATATGCAGCTATCTAGGTTTAAAAACTCTAAAAAGCAAACAGCTATCCGCACTGGCTCTGGACATATGGGACAATCTTAAGAGCAAAACAGATTCTGAGTTCCCAGAGCCCTGGTCCTTCTGGGCATCTCAGCTACATTTGATGCAGTCAGCTACACAATCCTGACCAACAGACTAGCAGAATCAGTGCTTGCGCAGACAGTGTTATGGTATATTGGCTCATATCTCTTAAATAGAACAGAAGGGACCTACCAGCCTCCTTTGAAATCAACACAGAAAAACCTTACCTGGAATGTCCCACGTGCATTCAGACTCTCTCCCCTCCTCTTCAACATTTAAATGGCACCCCTTTTTTTGACATATTCAACAAGAAAGGACTTACTGTCAACAATTACCCAAATGACTCATATGGTCTACAAACTTCAAATTGTCTACTGGATTTAGGGGAGAGGTTCCATGACCCTATGTGTGATGCGGGCCCCGGGCTGTTATGGGAAAAGTCATGTTACCCCATGAACAATACAGAGAGCGACACCATGTTGAACCTACTGAATCTGCTAGTTCTTTAAATGATCAAACTATGGAAGCAGAGTTAACTGGCAAAGCCCATTTGAATGTGGACGTGTAGATATCATGTAAGAAAAAAACAATTAAATTGGTTTCTTATATTGCGCTCATGACAGACTCTAACCTCTAAGTGCAGTACCAAACCTGTGCTGCTCAGTGTAGGCTTGTTTAGAAGACCAGAGCTATCCTTGACACTAAGAAGGGAGTCCATGTTTACTAGATTTAGTCCCAATTACAACTTTCCTGGGGGTTCAGTGGCCTGCCAGCTGGACACAGAGGAGATGCTGGCCTTGCCATCACCCTTTCATGTATTCCACATATGCATTTTCCTGAAAATGCATGGGAACAAGAGTCCAAAGATGGGAAGCTGGCATGTAAAAGGCTCCTTCCATGCAGCAAAGCACCCAGCGAGGAAGTCAGTAAACAGAAATGAGTTTCCTGAAGTCATAGAGCATAACCAATCCTAAGCCCAAAATGATGTTCATACATATGTGCAAGTCGTAGACATAGGCCTGACCTTGAGGGCGGAACTATAGCATAATTAAAGCCCAGTCAGAGATACAGAGGGTGAGTGTGTTTGGAGTAACAGGATAGTGAGCAGTGCAGATGCAGGTATTTAAATGGAGCTGAAGATGCAAGGGTAAGTGGAGGTGTGGAGAGATCTGACAGTACATGTGGCGGTGGAGGTGCAAAGAGAGCTGAAGTGTATGAGGAGGTGCAAAAGGAGCTAATGGTTTTAGAGAAGAAGAGTTATAGAAGAGGTTGAAGAAGGGAAACATGAAGTAGAGTTTAAAGGAGAATACCAACAAGGACGCAGGAGAGTACAGACGATTTTGGATAAGGAGAACAACAAGTAAGAGGGGAGAATACATAAGAGGTTGGAGGAAGTGAACATCAAAGAAGGGGAAGTGCTAAGAGATCGAAGGAGGTTAAAGTTAAGAAAGAACAGTGAAAACAGAAGAGGTTGAATGAGGGAATGAAGTAGAGATAGAAAGAGAAGAAGTTTCTGAAGATGGCAAGGATGAGTCCAGGCAAGGCAGGAAAGGTCCTTAATTGGAAAGTTGGAGAAGAAGCAAGGCACAAGAAAGAAGGTCAATGAGAATTTCATTAAGGGTGCAGGGAGAGTGATAGCCAGAGAAGACAACATCAAACTTCCTAGGAGAAGTGGTTGGATGAATGAGCTAATGGCAGACTGACAAGGAGGTTAGTCAACAGCCAACCTGAGGGATAGAAATGTGACTTAGAAAGAGGCCCATAGGCTTAAGTCAGCATCGGCACAGTGATGAGGACCGCATGCTGGACTTGGGGAATTGATCCAGGAACCTGAGGTGAGCCAAACCCACCACCTATTTGCTCTTCTGATCTAGCTCACCTTCAGGGGATTCTCTGGAGACTTCTCATGAGGTGCTTCGATCCCCAAGAAAATTGCCAGAGCTACCTCCACAATGCTACACAACTAACAACCTGCCAAAGAAAGCAATCCATCTATTAGACTTAAATTCATCTGAGCATTACAGAGTCAAGGCCTGTGAGTGACATAAGAGAGAGACTTAGAGCGAGACTATATTAGGGAGAGGTAATACATAATATGTAACTTTGTTTACAAATTTGGATTCAGTCTTCAACATATCTGGTATGGATGTTGAGACCCCAAGAGATGGCCGGTGGGTCCCCATTGACAGAATGGAGATCTAAAGTGGACCCCATGGAACCTTGAAAGCAATTAAATCATGCACTATGCACTACCTAATAAAGGTAACCATGGGAGAGAATTTATTTTCAATAAAGTCATCCTGATTTCAGACTTACCCTGACCCCTCACCGAAGAAGGGTGCTATGGATATTTATCCATGGTATTGTTTCTAGCATGTTTATTGTTGTATTCCCAAGAAGAAACCCTCTGCACATTACTATTGTACTGTTACTATGAATTACAAGTATAGTTCTTTTTTCTAAAAACACTTTTTACTTTTCTGGTCTTGTTTTCCCCACATCACTGTGACATCAGGTGTCAGAAGTGGTATTACTTAGAATTGGGGGTTACCCCCACATTGTTTTAAGAGTAGCTTCTGCAATACAACATAATCCTCCTTCAGATACCTCAGACAACCTCCCTAAAGATAGTGATCCTTTTACTCCCTCAACCAAAACCCCAATCTCTGACCAGTTGAGAAAGTCCAATTCTGATAAAGTCTTTGAAAAAGATGTAGGGGGAATATCAATAGAAATATCAACTTGGTAATCAGAGCATGAGTTGCTGAAATAGTGATTTTAGGTGTTTACATATGGCATACTTTTTCTCCAGCTATAAGCAAAACGTGTGCTACTTATCTACACTAGAACATAATGCTTGTTGCTAAACTCTACAAACAAGAAATGCAGAGCCTGTGAATAGCAGACCAACACACATTTTCTTCCGACAATATGTAACACAATTCTCTTGAATTGTGTCAAACTCACCACAAACGTTGACTGATAAATATTTATTGAACTGCATATGCCAACATGTGAGAATGTCAAAGGACTCGTGTGCGTGTGCTGTTGCACATCAGCTGGAAAATTCTACCATGCTGTTTCAAATGGAGTGTAGCCTTATTTTAAGAATGAAGAAAATGACTTTTATGAGAACGCTGAACTTCTTGGTGTAAAGATGAATATTTGAAAAATTACGTTGTTTTAACTTTGTAAAGTATATGTATTGCTTCTGCCCTTCACGTAAAACATATGAGACAAGGTAACCTCCGTTAAATTTTGCACTCAAAAATAAGAAATGGGGAGGTCCAGAATGGTCGCGAATTAAGCCATCTGGGAAAGCAGACCAACCATCAATTACAAAAGAAAACCATTTGGCCAGGTAGAATGACATGCTCAGGGCCTACACAAATACAGAAAATAGGCCCACATTCAATTTCTTTATGGTCCCCCTAGCTGATCAAATCTGGAAGTTGGTCAAATGGTGGATGGGTCTGGTTTTCATCAGAGAGACAAGATGTAATTACTATTCCAATTTTGCCTTTAGCATAAATATACCATCTGTGCTTTAGTTAATGAAATGAAACAAAGCGGTCCCTGACAGTTGTTAACAGAAATCATTATGCTGACATGAGTTACACAGAAATTAAACTGTTCACTTTAACACCCACAATGCTAAAACACACTTTGCTATAAATTACCAATGCTTAGGTTTAGTACAAAATAACATATGTTCTGAAACCATGCAAATGTGCCCCAAATACAAGAAATTCATGATATATTGATACATATTGATAATGTATCAATGATGTAAATATTAATAATTCAGTTGATTTTCATCTTACAAACAAATGCTGCATAAAACTGAAATCAGCGTGATGGTGCTGTTCTCAAACCCCATATTTTAATAATGGGAAACCTTTCTTTTAAAGGTTCTGGCAGAAAATATTAATTTGAATGTAAATTGCAAAGAACCACCCCTGTCACATGTCCAAAAGTATGATGCATCAATCAAATCCAAGGATGTTTTCTGTAGGGAAATATCAGCATCTTGTTAGAATCAATGGGTTGAATCAACTGATCCATAATTGTGATGTCATTTGGCACACTGTGGGGAAAATTAGAGCCTGTATACGAGGGAAAACACAGTAGAGGGGGATCTTTGGGTTACTGAAGGTCTCCTACTGCAAGGAGCTGGCCAATTCTGCTGAAGTCTCTACCTCTCCTGTTCCGTTCCAGGCCCTCTGCACAGCCTTGGCCTCTCATTTCACTACTAAAACTCAGGACATCCTGTCCACCCTCTCTTCCTCTACCTCCTTTTCCTCCTCCTCTACAACTCTCTCTCCTCCTCCTTTCTCCTCCTTTCGCCTGTTCACCCCTGATGATGTTTCTAGACAAGTCCAATCTATGAAAGTCTCATCAAAGCAGGTTCTCCCCTGTGCATCCAGAACCATCAAGGACCAAATCGACACCCTTCCTTCAGTCTTGGCTGATTTCTGTAATTACTTTCTCCTTGCCCCTTAAGCACTCTCTTGTGCACCCCCTTCTAAAGAAGCCCTCTGCCGATCCTTCTTCTCTGGCTAACTATCGCCCGATCTCCATCACTCCTTCCCTGGGCATACTCTTGGAAAAGCTGGCCATCTCCCAGCTTAATCTACATACTGAATCTGTTGGTGTCCTCCATGACCACCAGTCTGGCTTCAGAGCTGCATGAAGCATGGAAACTACTCTCCTGATCACCCGTGACTACCTGCTCTCCAACATTGACTCTAATCTCCCTTCTGTCCTCATTCTCCTCAATCTATCCTCTGCTTTTGACACAGTCAACCATGCCAACCTGCTCAATCGCCTCAGCGACTAACTTGGTATTACTGATCAGGCCCTGGCCTGATTGACCTCCTTTCTCACTGACCGACCCTCTCAGGTCCAACTGGGGTCTTTGCTCTCTTTCCCTGGCTGTTCAACCACTATATGGCACCTCTTGCCCACAGCATCGCTACTTTCTGCTCCAATTTTCAATGTTATGCGGATGACATTCAGCTCTTTTTCAGGCTCCCCTCAGCCACCTCTGCTTCTTCTCTCATAACAGACTGTATGGCTGCAATTCAGGAATGGTGTGCCACCAATGATCCCCCGTTAATGCCAGTAAGACTGAGATCCTCCTCATTGGGACACCAACTCCCTCCTTTCCTCTCTCTCTGACCGCCCACTCTGGGCCCTCTTCCTGCTCCTTCCTGTGAGGCTAAGAACCTTAGTGTCATCCTTGGCCCACCCTCTACTTCTCTCCTCAAATATATGACGTCTCTAAGAAGTCAAACTATCAGCTGCACCTCCTCAGAGGTATTCTTTCTTTTCTCACTTTCCCCCAGAAGGTCACTGTCTACAGGGCTCTGGTCCTTTCTAGGCTAGACTATTGCAACGGCCTCTTTATAAATCTTCCTGCCTCTACTCTTTGACCTTTACAGCTTACCCAGAACAGGACTGCAAGACTTGTGATCATATCTCTCCGGCTCTGAAATCTTTTCCCTGGCTCCCCGTGGCTGCAAGGATCAACCTCAAGACCCTCTGCATCATCCACGAGGCTTTCTGGGGCCTGAGACTGCTCTACCTCCAACTTTCTCTTCAAAAACATCTTCCTCCTCGAGCTCTGCACTCATCCACCTCCAACTCTCTGATGGCCTGACTTTTCTCCAAGCAGAGAGTTGGGAGCAGATCTATCTCCTCTGCTGGGGCCTCCCTCTGGAACAGTCTCCCTGCCTCTCTCAAACTTGAGCAGAACCACCTCCGGTTCTGGAAGCAACTCAAGACTTTCCTTTTCGCTTCTGCGTTCTCTCTTCCTCTCCCCTGCTGATGCACCTGACTGCTCTGCGCAGTAGTCATCTGGTCACGCTTTGATCTCAGGCCCAGGCACCTGCATGTCTGGTTGACCTTGCACTGCCTCCGGACTCCCCAGAACTTAAGGGTCTGTATCTGCAAACCTACAGTCCCTTCTCTCTGCACTCATGAGCCACCTGCTTGCTGAACTTGTGAGTTAACTGCACTTCACCATTACCCTCCCCCGGGGCACTTGTCCCCTCCACTCTTCCCCGCACTTGCGTGATCTGAATGACACAAGGCCTAGTAAGATTGTTATTTTGTCCTATCTTTGTTTCCCCCTCCTTGTCTTGTCGCACCTAGAAACACTTGTGTACAGGCACGTTATAAATGCCACATCATATCATAGCATATCTCCAGATGGGATCCTTTGTCTGAATGGAGGTGACCTTGACCGGGATAATATCTCAAGAGGAGACCAATGACTTTGCTGAAGAGGGAGCCTAAAGCAAATTGTACCTGATGTAGACCTGATTTTCCTGAGATGAATAAAGCATTCAGTGGATAGGTATACCTGAGTGGAGAGATTACCTGGTGGTTGCGAGGGTACATCCTGGCACTGTGCATTAAAACATTATCTGAAAGTGAGTACACAATCCAATAGAATTAGATATATGCCTTCTAGAATCATTTATCTGCGAAGACCCTGGAATGGGGGTAACTGGGAGGGATGCCACTAGGGGGATGACTCCAAAAATAATGCTTTTGTATTTTAGTGTGAAATGCATCTTACTTTCTCTCAATATGCACAGCCAATTGAGATCTGATTTAGAACAAATAAGCATTTCTGCACAGCACATGCAGCATTGTGTAAATCAGCCATGTAAATTCGACACGTGTTTTCATAGGTATACTCAACAACAGGGGCTATGAACCTATGCACAGTGCTCCATGGCCTAACAAATAATTAATAGTTTGATACCTGTGAAGGCCTAGTCATTATGAAAGGGAAAATTAGCGGAGCCGCACTTTCCATGCCATAGAAATGATGAACATTTAAATGAACATTGCAACCACTGTCATGACATGGTGCAAAAAGGGGAAGACAGAGTAGTAATCCCAATGGACGCACATACCGACACACAAACCGCAACTCACATTATTGTGCTCCTGTTAAAAGATGCCAGCCAAATACTTGGCTACCTGCATCCTGCACAGCTCAGATGCACTCGGGCTAGGTCCGCACTTTAAAAAGTTAAGTAAACACTAGATAATCCCAATCTGTAAAGTGAAGTGGAAAGGATACTTATTATGCTTTCCGAAAATCCTAAAATGGTATACCTAGAATTTGGAGATTGACCAATATTCTGTGTCTTCTAAATGGATCACACAGCTTCCCTAAACCTTAACTTGTAGATGTTTAAGCAATCTACCATAGCTTGTATTTCACTTACATGCATATGCTCGAAAACCCACAGAGCCATATCTGCACATAGGAATACACTACCAATGGGGTAAACATATTAAGTGTAATCTAAACTGGTGTGATATTTCTGGAACAATGCAACATTTCTCTGATACCAGTACTTGTTATTGATATAGGAGAGCATAAAGTGTTTCCAGGAATGTGTCATTCAGTCAATGTAAAATGTAAAGTTTTTATTTTCAAATAAACTAAATATACAACAACAAATGAACCGATGACATCAACAAGTAACCAAAAAGCATCTAATAAACGTTAACAAGCACAATAACATATCAGATCACATCAATACCAAGGTAATTTAAAAAAGGCAAGGAATAAAGGAATAATTACATTCAGTCAATGTAAAGCGACTCAAATGGCCGATGTTTGCTAATGTCTTTAACTTACACCAGCCGATAAGCAGCAATGCTCAAATGTAAATGAAAATTGTATTGTGCCATTTAGAAATAGGTGTTTAGATTTAGTCTTCCTTGATTCACATAATTACGTGTGAGTGCAAAAGTAGTGAGATTTTATAGGCAGGTAAACTCTTCTGTTTTTAGACAAACTACTTGTGACTGTGAGTTATTGTGGTGACTTCCACAGCATCATTTTTAGGGACCACCTGTGGTTGCAATTCTTCATACAAATAAAATAGCATTTCAATTCCAATTAGGTGTCTAGTTTTTACCAAGTTTTGTACTCCTGTTGTGTAGGTGTGTGTTTTGGCAAGATGTATATGAGAGACATCACGTGTAACATTGACGTTCATGGTTTGCTCTCCAATGATTTAATAAAGTTTGTATACATTTGCATACATTTTTGTACATGTGCTTGAATAAAATGTATACATTTATATAAAACCTATTTTTTCACTCCCCCTTTTTTCTTTTCTTCTTTTCTTGTCTGGAGGTTTTTTGCTCTGACTTTGTAAGCATAGCATAACACAAGAAAAGGACCCTTGTTATGTAAGTGGTTTTTTAAACCCAAATCACCCGATTCCTGTATAATTTGGTCGCTCCACTGTGTTCCTTGTCAATTCCAATTATAGCTTGTTTCTTGTTCCAGAATTGTGAGGTGGGATTGTGCTCTAGGGCGTGTTAAATCAGATGGCGTGAATCAAGGATTGCATTCACAGAATATCTTAAAGAGAGAAGACTGATTCTGAACGTGAAGATTCTGGTTCAATGCCAATGTGTTCTAGTCCGAACGCTGAGCACATGCAGTACAGCGGGTGGGGTTTAAATAGAACAACTGACAAGTTTGTTGCCAATATTCTCAGATCCCGCACAATTTCATAATCTTGTAGGATCTTGTGCTGAGAGTGGGGGCTTGATGCCCATGCCTGCCGCTATTGCTGATGCGTCCTGGTCCTTCTTATCACCCTAGGCTCCTCCTTCAGCCTCTCACCAATATGGTCCATGAGGTGAAGCTGGGAGTATGTGTGTGGATCATTCTTGGTGCTGTGTGAGTGTGCTGGTCATGTGGGTGAAGCCGGGAGCAGCCCCTTGTAGTCCTGGTTGTGATAACAAGGAATCTGTGTTAGGTACGTTGGAACATATGTTGTGGGACTGCAGGTTGGTGAGGTTGTTCTGGGGTGAGATTGGTCGGATGTGGGATGAGGTGATTGAGAAGTTGCCTGCTCTGGACTTCAAGGTGGTGATATTGGGGAGTGATGAGTCTTTGGATGATCTTACTCAAAATCAGAAGAAGTGGTTGTTCAGAGGGGCGATGATCGATAAGAAAATTGTTTTGCGAAAATGGAAATCTGTATTGACTTTGAATATTGAGACATGGTTGACTGAAATGCGAGACGTGGCGCAAATGGAGAGGATGCTTTACAGAAGAGAGGGGAAATTGGGTTTTTTTGAGAAAATCTGGGGTACATTTCTTCAGTTATACTAGACGTGGTATTGTACAGGTGTAAATGGGGGTTGTGGGGTGGGTAATTGCAAGATGTTATGGATTTGGTTGGGGGCTATGTATGATTTATGTCTCGCAATGTACATAGTTGTTTTGTAAAATGCTTTGATTGTTTCAGGGATTTTAATGTTTCATGGAGTATATTCTATTGTGTGTAATGTTGATGTTCTGTAAATAAAAGTTTCAATAAATAAATAAATAAATACAAAATAATAAAAAAAAACAAGGACTCCATCTGTCTGGTAAAGAGATCAAGGAGTGACTGTTTAGGGTATGTGAGAGTGGCCCATCAATATAACCAAAGGGGAGTCTCAGTCCACCATCAAATCATTAAACCAAGACACCATTGCATCTTCAACAGGGAGTTATTGAAGGTAGGAGGTATCCAATAATGTCCTCTCTGTGGCGCTATGGTGTGTGGGTTGAGACAGTGGTTAGGCCTCACCGCGTGCTAGGTGCAGATCATCTGCCCTATGGGAATATGCTGTGTTCCCCCCGAGAGCCTGAGGCAAGGGACCACCATGCTGAATTGACTTCCCCTACTGGAGCTTAAAAGGAAGTAACACAATAGGCAGAGTTAACTGCTACAACACATGTTCAAGTGAATCTGTGGAAAGCACAAACTAACACTAGAGAGTCAGTGTTTACTAGAGTTCCTAGAATTACCAATTTCTAGCACAGGTGCAGTGGCCCCTCTGACTGCCCTTTGTGAACTCTATGTATATGTTTCCCCATGGGAGTTCCAAGATAGTGGACCAACTTACTAAAGACAGAGTCCATGTAGCAAAAGCAAACATCAAAGGAATCACTAAACACATCTGAATTCTGTGATGTCTTACAGCATGACCAATCCCAGGCCAGTAATGATAATCAGACACATGTGCAAGTCATAGACAAAAGCCCAAACCAGGGGAATGGAACCAAGCCCTGGGAATGGCAAAGCAAATATCTCAAAGATCAGGCTGTAGTGGAATAGAAAGCAGTGGAAATGCAGAGGTGCAGAGAGAGCTGGAGGTGCACGATTTTGTATAAGTTAAAAGGCTCCTGGCATTTCCCTGATCATTTCTCTGGTATGGAAGTAGATACTAAACACAACTTGATAAGTGAGTGCCCAAATATATAAAGACTCCAGTGATCATAGATACTTGAATGAATTTACTCATAAGTAAGTTGAAAAGAAAATATAGACATTACATTACAAAAGATCATTCGTAAACAATAATATACGTTTGATGTGTTCACAGGACATAGAAAAATGAATGTTAGAAACAACAAATGCAAATGCCCATGTAAAGACAAACCGTTTTACATAAAATATTGCAAGAAGTATGTGGGTCCGATTTCATCTATTTGGAGCTATAAGTCATTTCGTTGGCTGAACCAAACAGCTGTATGAACAGTATGAGCAATCAATACTGTGGGGGTCATTCCGAGTGAGGCGGTAAGGGGTTGACGGCGCTGGTAATGGTGCCGGAGCCCCTAACCTCCTCATTACCAGTCTGCTTGCGGGAACCCGCTAAGGGGGTCTGGTTTTACCAGGCGCCCTTAGTGGTCCTGCGAGCAGACCAGGGTGCTAACAACGGGCCCGTTATTAACAGGCCCATTGTTAGCACCCTCCCCATTCCCATTAAGCCCTATGGGGACTCGAATGGGAATGGGGAATGGTTCCTCGAATGAGGAATTACCGGGCCCTCCAAGGTCGGAATGGCCCGGTAATTCCTTATTCGAGAAACCCAGACCCGGTACACGGTAAGGGTGTAACCATGCTAAATAGCAGCATGGCTACCTCCTACCTTGTAATGATCCCCTGTGTGTGAAAGTCATCAACAAGGTTGTGTTTTGGCCACTTGTAGCAGCACTTGTGGCAGTTGTAAGGTGCTTAGAATTGGGTGGCCTTCGTCAGGATGGAAAAAGGGATGAATGGATGTTCAATAAATGATCATTCCTGTGCGTATCGTGCACGTGTTATGAAGTTCTATGTTTTGAAGTTCTTAACACTGTCTCTCTGGTGGTGATTAAATCAGCAAGGGGGATAGGGGTGATTAGTTATCTGTCTTGTCTAGCTCCATATCTGGTGGTTAGTCCAGATACCCTATTTCTAAAGTGCCAGCCCTCATTTTTACCCAAAGTGATTTCAAATTTTTATACATCATAAGAAATTGTCCTCCTTTCCTTTTTTTTAATCCCTCCTTTCTGGAAAGGTGATGGAGTACACTGAATACTTGGTGGGCAGAATACATCTATCTGGAGGAGTGTAGCAATTTCTGGTCATTTAATAACTTGTTTGTCACCTTTGATGGGGCATCCCGGGGGAGAAAGACTAAATTCCTATGATCAGCCAGTAGCTGAGAGATACTACTGAGCCTCATTATTAGTGTGGTGATATCCCGCCGGTAAATCTGGCAGGATACCAACAAACAATATTACCGTTATGGGCACTTATTCTTCCGAAATTACCAGCAGATTACAAGTGCCAGTAAGGGTGGGTATTTCCCGTTTCATAGAGTCCCTGTGAGGAATTTGGCCATCCCCACCTTGGGTGTGTGCTTGCCTGGACTTTTTTGAAATTTTAAATGAAATTGAATGATGGTAGATTAACCTTAGGAAAATGTGTGGGGCTAATCTGCACACATTTTTCTATGCTCACCGCATGACATATGCAAGTCTATGTACTCTGCATGGACACAGCCCAGAGATGCAGCCCCCCTGTCGTATTTAGTTGGGATCTGCCAGTACGCAATACCTCTCCAGAATGGGGAGGGCCAAACATGCTGCCTGCCATGGACAGCCTAATTAATTTACAAAGGCTCCATGGATCTGCCCGTTCCTTTTGTTGGGCCTGGTGCTGGTGGTTTAATTAAAACAGGCCCACATGGGGCCTGGCTGATGAGGCTAACAAAGGCGACATGACACACCAACACCCTTTCATATGCACTGTGTCAACCTGATGCATGCCTCACCCTTGGTATTGATTGACAGTGAAATGTCATGTCTGGGACTGCATATTTACACTAGTCATCCCTGAAGGGGCACCCCATTCAGAAGGTACGAGTATGTGGTTTTTGTGGAGACAGAAAGTTCCCTGCAGATTCAAGGGAGACCTGCCACTTTAATCAGAAATGACAGAGAGCTCCATTAACCAGAAGGACCCTTTGATCCACAACAGACAGGAAGATGGGTGGGACATAGTATTATATGTTTTCACCCCTTTACCTCTTCTGTTGCAACACACTCTGGTTATGACCTCATGAGTACAAGATATCATTGGCCTAGGATCTAGGATTGATTCATTAAGGTAGGCGTAGCCTACACCAATCCCTGTGGCCCATTTGGCTTTAAAAGAGGGCTGAACCCCTCGTTTGACAAATCATATGAAGTTTTCATCAGAAACAGAAGAAACAATTAATCACTGAAGCCTGACTGAAGGTACAGTCGGCCTTACATCTTCCACCATTTAAGGAAGGCCAAGAGGGAAGCAGCATCCCCCCTAAACATCTCCCAGGGAACAGAGGGAGATACCGAATCCAGACGACCATGCAGTAGCGCCAGAGCCAGTACCCAGCCAGCACACAGCCAGCCATGCAAGGCTCTGCAGCAAGCTTCCTAGGTGAGAAGTGCCAGAGAGTCTCTGAACCCTAAACATAGGAAAAGGTAGCTGCCTGCAACACTCTCCCCAGTTTTGGGCCGTTCGCCTGAAAGGATGACACAAGCCCATTGAAGAAGCTAGGAGGAGTGCATCAACAAGCATCCCTGTAACTCTCCCTCACTATTGTCCCCTCCGATCCTACCCACTCTGTCGAGACACTCTTGATGCCTTCATCCCTGCAAATCTCCCAGTCTCCAACACTCTCACTACCCCTCACTCCTCGTCTCACCACTTTCTTCTCTCTACTCATCGGGGACCTCTTGACCCCCTGACTGAGCCTCCACCAGCATTGCCAGCCTCCTTCGCGGTCATCTGTCCGATGGAATAGGGGTCAGCTGCTGTGTTTGCCTCCACTTTCATCCCTCCTCCTTCCTCTCCTTCCCCTCCTCTTGACTCTTCCTCTGACTCTGTCCTTTCCAATCTTCATCTTGCTATCACTAACACTCTTGACATTCTAGCCCCTGTCACGAGGATCTGCCTGAAACCTGCCTCCAAATGTAACAGCTGGTACGGCTTCAATCTAGCTGCTCTGAAACGCAAGTGCAGAGTTACTGAACGAAGTGGCAGACCTCGGTCTCATAACCTGACAAACTTCCCTGTCACGTTCTCCAAAGAAAATACCGTCTCTATCTACTGCAAGAAGAGGGCTCACATCCAGGCCCATATCTTTGGAGCCTCTATCAACATAGCTGAACTCTTCAAAATGTGCAAGAAACTAGCCAATCAATCTGCAGTCTCCACCTCACCTATTCCTTCTTAGGCCCTCTGTGGTGCACTGGCCACCCATTTCTCCTCTAAAACTCAAGACATTCTGACTTCTCTCTCCTTCTCCCCTCTCTCCATCCCTCCCCCTCTCGCCCTGCCTCCCTTGGTCTTTCTTCACACCTATCACAACTGATTAGATCTCTAGAGTAGTCCGCTCTATGAAGGTCTCATCCAAGCATGTGTGCCCTTGTTCTTCTAGAACAATTAAAGATAACATCTCCTCCCTTGATCTGGCTCTTGCCAACTTCTCAAACCACTCCCTGGCATCTGGCTCTTTCCTTTCTTCTATCAAGCATTCCCTTGTGCAACCCCTCCTAAAAAAGCCTTTTACCGACACCTCGTGTCCAGCCAACTACTGCCTCATCTCTACTACACCCTTCCTTGGGAAACTCCTGGAGGAGTTGGTCATCCCCCAACTGATCCAACATACTGAGTTCGTTGGTTGTTTACATGACCATCAATCTGTATTCCAAGCATCTAGAGGCATGTAAACTGCTATCCTAAACACCTGCTTGGAGATCTTGACTCTAACTCTCCTGCTGTTCTCATACTCTTTGACCTCTCTTCTGCCTTTGACACGGTCAATCATTCTATCCTCACAAAATGGCACCAAGATACACTTGGTATCTCAGACCAGGCACTGGATTGGTTGACCTCCTTCATTACTGACCGCCATTCCCAGGTGCTCCTGGGATCCTCCTCCTCCTTCACCAATCTCTCTAGTTGTGGTGCTCCACAGGGCTCTATCCTCTTGCCTTTGCTATTCAATATCTACATAGCACCTCATGCTCACCTGATCTCTGCCTTCTCTCCTCATTTCCAGTGTTACACCGATGACACAAAACTCTTCCTCAGTCTCCCCTCTTCCTCCTTCTCCTCTTCCTCCTCTATCATCCCTGACTGCAAATCTGCTATTCAGTCTTGGTGTACCTCCTATGATCTCTGTCTTAATGCCAGTAAGACTGATATCATGCCTATTGGGCAACCTGCTCCCAGTTTCCCTCCTGCACTCTGGCCACCCTCTTTGGGCTCACCTCCTTCAACTGAGGTCAGAAACCTTGGGTCATCTTCGACTCCTCTCTCTCCTTTACTTCTCACATCTTGGACCTTTGACCTTGCCAAAACGGCCCACTTTCATCTTCACCTCCTTTGAGGCATTTGCCCTTTCCTCACCTTCCCCCAGAAGCTCAATGTCTCTAGAGATCTGGTCCTCTCCAGCTAGATTACTGTAACAGCCTCTTCCTCAACCTACATCTTTCTTTGTGCCATCCTCTTCAACTAATCCAGAATAGGGCTGCAAGACTTATCCTTGGCCTCAAGCCCTGGGACTGTGTCTCTCCAGCTCTAAAATCTAGGCTGTCTGGGGCCTCGGTCCACAATACTTGCAACTATCTCTTACTAAATACTCTCCTTCCAGATCCATTTGATCTTCTGGCTCCAACTATCTGCTGAACAAACATTTCTCCAAGCAGAAATCTGAGGGCAAACCTCTCACCTCAGCTGGCCCCCTCCTGTGTAACAGTCTCCCTCTTTCTCTCCATCTTGAACCGGACCATCTCAAGTTCTGCAAACAACTCAAGAACTTTCTCTTCTCCTCCTCCTTCCCGCTCCCCCTCCCGTGCAAACCGTCCCCTCTATTGCTGAAATTGGCAGCCTGGCCCCTCAAGAGTCAAATAGGGTCCCAATCGCCCCAAAACCCTCCAGCACTGCCACGGCACACATCCACCTGTTGGCTGGTTTTTGCCTCTGCCCTTCACTTACCTGTTGGGCGGTAGACCCCGCTCTTCCATTGGGATGTCCCCACCAATGCACTTATCTGTTGCCTCCCAAAAGGGCACCTGTGGTACTTCCTCCCCCCAGGGAACCCTAACAGCACTTAGCCTCATCCCACCCCTCTTTTTTCTTTTCACTTCACTTGGACCACCAAATGTCACAAGGCCTAGTAGGACTGCTCTCTCTTTCTATTTATTCATTTTTATTTCCTTTGGTTATTTTTCTCCCTTGTTCCCATGTGCCTTGTGGCGCTTTGAAACTCTGTCTTGTTGTATAAGTGCCTTATAAATGTCCAATAAATAAATAAATAAATAAATAAATAAATACATCTACTGATGTCCACCTGAAAGGACATTGTTGTGCCAGTCAAGCCCCTCGAGCTGCAACTGACTGCACCACTGACTATTGTTACGCCGCAGTCGCTAACACCATCCAAGAAGCCTCGACCAGTGCTTCAGAACCACCAACCTGCACTGAGACAAAGATTCCTGACCCTGAGCTGCCGTTTAGGCCAGCCTGCAGCCTTCCATCCAGCCTCGGCCACCGAACTGAATGCTGCCTGATACATGCAGCTGTCTCCAGACTTGGAATCTGTCGCAGAAGCTGCAAAGCGCTGTGAAACTGCCTCTACCCTGTCGAGCATCAAGAACATCTACTGCACAAGGTAAATTGTGGTTCTGTCCTCTGGTTCTTCTCTGAAGGCCCCTATAGATATTTTATGACCCATTTCTCCCTTTGTGCTGAAACCAAGTATACTTGAACTGTTGCGATTATTTACTAAACCGCCTATCCTCCTGTCAGGATCCAGAGTTCATCCCTTTTCCTTCTTTGAAACTGCCTGTCCTCTGAATTCCGTCACACAGTGGGTTGGATTTCGTAGTGTGCTAGAACTGTCTGATGTGATAATAATGAAGTAGATATTTTTATACAACCTTGACTAGACAGTCCCTTTTATCATTGGGTAATATTTGTATTTTTGCTGTGTTGCAGCTAACCAGCAAAGAAGATTCCCCCTGCTAATAGTGCAGGGAGCTCTTGATTCTATTAAAGACAAGGAGGCAAGCATTATGCTTCATCTTCTCATTTATTAACTCTCCAGCAGTTTCAACAAATCAAATAAAATGTCCATCTTTTCGTCGAAAACCAAACATTTTTTTTTTTTTTACAAACTTCATTTCCCATCAACCCTAGGTCCCTGTTCCCAGTGTCCTGGTATTGTGACCTAGTCCTTCCTCTTCCTGTAACCTCCTCTTCTTTGACTGCTTTTCAACTGCAATCTTAACCATTACTAAACTGTCAACTTGTTCCGTAAAGTCTCTGAACTGCAGAACTCTGCGGAAAAGATCCCTCGCATTCTAACTTGCGATCTTGATCAATGTGTCCTGTTCTCTTCTGGAACGTTTTCAGCCGTTCTTCTGATCGTCTCCTAAGACCGAAACAACAGTACATGTTAGGGCGGCGGATACACACCCTATTCTGAGAGGAAAATCTTGTTACTCATTCACATACATATCACCGTACATTTCTTTGTCATCATCTTGTCTCTCCGGTGTATCTAGGGCGGGAAAGTAATGCTCACCTTCTTGTCTTTAAAAGAATCAAGAGCTCCCTGCGCTATTAGCAGGGGGAATCTTCATTCTATGTCAAGACGGAGGCGAGCATTATGCTTGTTCAAAGCTTCTTACCATAGCTTCTGCCAGTGTGTTAATCGGTTTAAAATAAAACGTTCTGAACGTGTTAGCACTCGCCCAATCGGCTGCTCTCAGTATATCTTGTAACATGCCTCAGTGCTTTGGATGCCCCTGCTCCTCGCACTGAGTGTGCTCCAAATTTTGCCATGTCTATCCCTGCTAGAGTCATAACATCTCTGACCCATCTCGCTATGGTGGCTGTCGCTATGCCCTTATGCGGCTTCCTGCGCGCTATTAGTAATTGCGTCGTCCCCATCGGTCTCAGCTCAGCTGTCTTATTTACATACTCTTTTATACATGCGGCCACGCACCATTTAGGATGATCTTGCATATATGGGTATGTTATTGATGAGGAATCTGTCTTCGTTCTCCTGGCCAGATGGAAAGTCACTCCGTCTGGTCCGTATACCATTCTGTCTATTTCTAATGCCCTGACATCTGCCACCCTTCTACATGAAATCATGCACAGAAGCATTGCCAACTTTACAGACAATCTGCCTAACGATAGGTATCTATTATTGGGCCAGTCTGCTAATAGTTGTAGTACGACTGTTACGTCCTATAGAGATTTGTATCTTGGCTGCAGTGGCTTCTTAAATCTTATCCCTTTTAGAAGTCTGATCACCGCTACATTCTCCCCTACTGGTACTCCTTCGATAGTTGTATGACCTGCTGATATTGCTGATCTATATACTCCTATCGTTCGGTAGGCTTTGCCATCCTGCAAAAGTTCTGCTAGAAAATCCAGAATCTCTACTAGAGGGGCAGAAACGGGATGAAAACCTCTCCTTTTGCACCACCTTGACCATCTGTTCCACGCTGCGTCGTAGCTCCTTCTAGTCGACGGAGCCCATGACTCTGCGATGAGGCTCGCAGCTTGTGCTGAAATTCCTGGGAGATTCCAACATCTCCTGCTATCCTGCACGCCATCAGCGGCAGCGTCCCCTTCGCTCTCAGAGGGTGATATGACCCAACTGGGTCCGTGAGACGGTCTTCTCTTTGCGGCAACATTCTTCGATAGTCGGCTATCAATTCCATCAGAGCTGGAAATAATACTTGCGACTTCCATATCGGGACAACTATTATCAGATTTGCTGCCTCCCTGCGAACTTTCGTTAAAGCTCTGCTTATCATTACAAATGGAGGAAACGCATATAGTGTCTCTTCTCTCTAATCTTGTAGAAAGGCATCTGTCCCTGCTGCCGCTGGGTCTAGCCTCCAGCTGAAAAATCTGCTCTTCTGTGCATTCAGTCTGGACGCAAACAGATCTGTGTGAATCGGCCCCCAGAGCTTTTCTATCTGTTGGAAGATTGCTCTGTACAGGCTCCAGTCGCTGGAGTCTGTTAGATGTCTGGAGTTCCAGTCCGCCACTACATTCTGAGCGCCTGGTAAATATTCTGCTATCACAGCAGTTCCTGACTCCAGACAGGAGTGCCAAAGGTCCTTGCCTATCTCTGCCAACAATCTGGACTTCGTTCCACCTAAGTGATTTATGTATCTGACTGCCGAGATGTTGTCCATCTTCAGTAACATACATGAATTCACTTTGCCTTGGTGAAGGCCTTGATCGCAAACGAGCCGGCCAATAGTTCCAGGCAGTTTATGTGCAGTTTGAGCTCCTCCGAGCTCTATCTGCCTCCCGTTTGGAGCTTCCCAGATTGGGCTCCCCAGTCTGCCCTGCTGGCGTCTGATTCTATTATCATGTCCGGGCAGTCACCGAAAATGGCACTGCTGTTCCATGCCTCCATGTTCTGGAGCCACCACTCTAGCTCTGTCATGGACTCTTGGTCTAGCGGCACTAGCTGGTGGTAGTTGAGCCCTTGCTGAAGGTGTCTTATTTTCAGCCTCTGTAGTGCTCGGTAATGCAGGGGTCCTGGGAATATCGCTTGGATTGATGCTGCTAACAGGCCTACAATCTGTGCAATCGTTCGCAGTGATGTGGTTGGACTGCCGAGGCAGTTCCTTATTTCTCTTCTTATATCTCGAATCTTCCTGTTCGGCAGCTCCAGGGTCGCTGACCTGGTATCTATGTTAAAACCTAGGAATTATATCCTCCTTGCTGGCACCATCTCCGGCTTCTCTCGGTTCACTAGGAATCCCAGCAAGGCTAAGAGGTTTGCTACCCAGCTGGTCTGGTAGCGAAGAACATCTGCGCTGCTTGCCATTATCAGGATATCGTCTAGGTAGATGATGATCCGTATCCCTTTCTCCCTGATCGCTGCCGCTACTGGTTTCATCAGTTTCGTAAACGCCCAAGGAGCGGACGCTAATCCGAACGGCATCGTGGCAAACTGCCATAATTGCCCGTCCCAGTCGAACGCCAGGAAGGATCGGTATTCTTTTTCTACTGGGATCGTGAGATATGCGTCTTTCAGGTCTATTCTTGCGAGCCAGTCGCCCTGTCCGAGCGTGTCTCTCAACTGGTGAGTCCCTTCCATTTTGAAGTGGTTGTAAACTACCCACTTGTTCATGTCCCTCAAATTTATGACTGGTCTCACTTTTTCTTTTCTGTGGACCAGGAACATATTGCTTATGAACTTCGGAGCTTTTCATGGCTTGATAGCTTGTTTCTTCGCTAGACTCTGTAGTTCTGCGTGTAACAAATCTTTCTCTGTTTGCGCTGCTACTATTGGTCTGGGGGCATTGTACTGGATTGGGGTCTGGGTAAATTGTATGTGTAAGCCCCTGACTGACTGAAGCACCCAAGCGTCGTTGGAGAGCGCGCGCCAGTTTTCCTAGTACTTCGCTGTCCTCCCCCCTACTGAAGGATATGTGGATGCTCTCACCTGTGGGGACGTACTGTCCTCTTCCTTGTCCTCTGCCTCGCCTTCCTCTGGGGAAGCGACCTCTGGGCTGGAAGAAAGTGTCTGGTTTCTTATCTTCCCAGTATTGTGCTCTGTTTGATTGAGGCCTTCTGGTCGTCTGATAGCGACCGGTCGCTCGGCCTCTGTACCGACCGGTCCCTCCAAAAACTCTTCCAGGGAAGATCTTTTTTATTGAGGCTTGTGCTTTCTCCAGTGAGGTGTAGGTCCCTACGAACCTCCCCATCTGCTTTCCGAATGTTTCACCGAACAGCAGCCCCTGCGCAGCTTCACCCGCCTCGTATGAGGACAGGTCTCCTAATTTCTGGTCTATTTTCAACAGTAGTCCTCTTCTGCGCTCAGAGGATATTGCACAGTTTGCGTTACCTAAAAGACATACGGCTCTTTGAGCCCAATTTGCTAACACTTCCGGGCCAATCTCCTCCCCTGTATCCTTAGCACGCTCTGCCAGGTCCATCATCTTGGCCAGTGGACCCGCTAGATCCAGGACCTTCTCCTGGCAACTCCTCCATTAGCGTTCGATCCCTTTTCTAGGGTCCCTGTTTGATTTAGCTACGAAAGCTAGCATTTTAGGATCCAATTCTGGTGCTTCTGCTACCTTTCCTAGGAGTTCCGGTCTAGGGCATTCTGCCCTCATCCTTTGCCTCACCTCCTTCTCAAGAGCCTTGCACAGCCTCTGTGTCATGTCTCGCGCCACTCTTGGAGAAGGCACCCATTCTGAGGATCTTGGGTTTCTGATCTCCTCCGGCTGAAACATATCCGAGGTTTCTTCCTCTTTCTCAGTCTCTTTTTCGGAGGCGGTAAACTCCCTTCATCTCCTTCCTTATCAACTTCCTCTTGCGAGGATGTCGGAGATTCTGCGGGTTCCTCTTCGTGGGGAACCTCTTCTTCTGTGTCTCCCATATTTTCTTCCCCTGGGTAGGGGGTCATGAGGCTCGGCACCCCCGACTTGGACATAAAGGCTTCTTCCAGCCTTATGGAAGCGTTGGTCGCCTCCGGGGGCCTTTGGATCTACCCCTTCAAGTTGGCCCGGGGGGTCTGAAGAGGTTGCGCTCTTCCGGGCCTTAATACACCCCTGAGGGCCCTCTGGCGCGGCCCTTATGGACGTGCTTGCTCGTGGTGTGGTGCTTCTGTCTCTTTGACTCAGGAATGATTCAATTGTCTGCAGGCGTTCCTGCAGGGGTCTAACCCCTACAGCCACTGCCTCTACGAGTGATTCGCCCAGCACATCTTTGAAGCTTTGAGCCAAGTCTTCAGAGTATGTGGCTTCCTGCTCCTCCTCACTCCATTCAAATTCAGCCATGTTGTGTGCTGGTAGGTGCCTGATAGTACCTGAACAGGTGTATTGGCACGTCCACTCTTCACTCTCCTCTCTTGAGGTTGCACCTGGGCTGCTAAGCAGCTTCTTTCTCCTTCAGTGTAGGCACTGAGTTCACCTTATGCTCTGACTTGAGCTGTAACGTGTTTATACCCTTTCTCTCCTACCAGAGTATATTCTGGGCTTTCCGTTAATTATTTCGATCTGTCACTGAAGGGAGACCGGAGCGCAATGCCCGCGAAGCGTTTGGCCCCTCCTTTCCAAGGGAGGGGGCCTTGCGCTCTCCCGATTGAGTAGCCGGGTTCTCCGGCTTTAAGCCCCGCGCCCGCGAGGGTGGGGGCTGTGCGAGCGGCTCTCCATGGGCCGCTCCTTCGCTCCAGAGCGTTTGCTCCGCCCCCCCAAGAGTGGGGGCTCTCGCTCCTTCGCGCCTGTCATGAGCGGGTGAAGCCAACTCTGCCCGGCTCTTCCGCGTACTCTGCTCCGCCCCCACGAGGGTGGGGGCTCCTTTGCTCACTCGCGCATAACGCGAGTGAGCCGAAACGGCCTCAGGCAAACCCCCGGAGTGCTGATACTGCAGCACGGGGCCGCCGAATAATCTTCTTATTCACGGATTAAGTAATGCTCGCTACGCTGCGCGGTCCCTGCGCACTATCTTAGCGTTATGTGATAACGGAAATCTTTAATTATCCGAAATTAAACGAAAAAAAAACAAAACAGATGCTGACTGAATACGCAGCTAAGTGAAAGAGGTACTTATCTCTGGAGAGCAGGAAAAGAAGAGGAGGTTACAGGAAGAGGAAGGACTGAGTCACATGACCAGGACCCTGGGAACAGGGACCTAGGGTTGATGGGAAATGAAGTTTGTAAAAAAAATAAAATAAATAATGTTTGGTTTTCGACGAAAAGATGGACATTTTATTTGATTTGTTGAAACTGCTGGAGAGCTAATAAATGAGAAGATGAAGCATAATGCTCGCCTCCGTCTTGACATAGAATCCTCGACCTTTTGGATTTAAGCCTGCTGTTCTGTCCACGTTACCAAAATTGGACCAGGAGGATTATAATTTGCTTGTGTTTCCAATCTGTTCGGATCGCTTCTGGTGTATTAGAGGTGTGGGGCTGATTGATGGTGTATAAACCTATATTCATCCCTGGACCACTGGTGCCCTGGAAGTAGGTTTGTCACAGTCCCAGTGGACTCCATGGAGGGAATTGTCAGTGCCAATAACACCAGCATTTGTTGTTGGTGGGGTGCTAGAATTACCGGCAGCTCCTGAGCTGCAGGTAAATCCGGCCACCCCACCACCAAACATGGAGTGTGCCGGTGTGGTAACATTTCAGTATGCATAATACTGGCATGTACCACACTGGCACACTCATAATGAGGCCCACTATCTGCCTGCGCTGCCTGTCCTCTGGGTCAGACTAGATCCCTCTTCTGCAGTACACGGAAGGTCAACAAGGGCAATGTCTGCCTCATGGGCAGAGGCCGAGGGTGACTCCACACATGACATGTGTAGAGTGTCTACCTGGTTGGACTCTAATACCTTCATCAGACACTATATGCTCAATCTGCAGCATCAAGAGGCAGGTTCCTTCGGTATTGGGATGCTCAGTGCTGTACTACCATTAACTTTTCCTGCTGTCTGTTGTTTGGTGTTGCAATAAAATGGTGACGGATCGTGTGCAGACCATCTGGCACCCTGTGGTTGTCGTTCTAGGCCCATACACTCACTACCTCAAATTGGTACAATTCACAAGTAAGTACTGGCACGAGGAAGAGGGACGTGAAGGTTATGGTGGGATTACTTACTGGTAATTTTTATTACTTCGAGCCCTCACTCTTCCTTGTCACGGCACTTATTTCCCACCTCTTCCACCATGACTGTTAGATTGCATGAGTCTCTATCGACAGTTTACATAACTGTTGTCAGAGGATGGCAGGGGCCTGATAAGCCCCTTAGGGAGGAGGCGGGACCAGAAAGAAAATAATGAAAATAGAAAAGGGGCTCCTGTGAAGAGTTAA
Source organism: Ambystoma mexicanum (assembly GCF_040938575.1). Lineage (NCBI taxonomy): Eukaryota > Metazoa > Chordata > Amphibia > Caudata > Ambystomatidae > Ambystoma > Ambystoma mexicanum. Next base: position 158,595,658 of record NC_090937.1, read on the forward strand.
GGTTGCCTCACAAGTAAGTACTGCCAAATGGAAGTTGAGATCTAGGAGTAATGAATACCAGTAAATAATCCCAACATTACAATTGCAATACCATAGAGGCAGCTGTTTTGGCGCCCCACTGAGGTTTTACAGGGTTATTGTTTGTGTTCTTCAAGCATACCTGACTCATCCTTAAGCTATAAAGGAAATTGGTTATTAGTTATTGGGAATTTGTTTAGGAAGCCATTCCTATGCTTATTTCGAATAATCCATACATAATGACCATGTGCTCAATGTTCGATTCGTTGATAATACCGCATACTTGTGGACCCAAAACCATTCTTGCACCAGTGAAAGACGCAATCACAATTGCAATTACTTGGGAATATCTATTTCTTTACACACCACTAGATGGAGGAAGACACCATGATATTCCGTTAACATAATTCTCATAGGAAGCTTTGGCACAGTTCGTCGTTCAAAGTCATGTAATACACCCTTAATATAGCTTCCATTCCTGCTTCATAAATAGGTACCTCGGGCCCGATTTTTACAATGTTTACATTCATGTGTATGTGCATTAAGGCCCAATGCATGACAATGCATTCAGCATGTAATGCCTACACAAAACACAAACACTCAGGGCTGGCCCCAGGATTTGCAGGGCCCTAGGTGGCATAGGATGGGCTGAGCCCCCTTATTTGGATAAATGGTGTCCCGCGATATTTTACAGAATGCGTCTTTAATATACAAAATATCATGGGCAGAAAGAACTCGTTGCCATTAGTAAGGGAGGAGACGTCCAGTATACGATTTGTCACTGTTAGCATTTACCTATATCGGAAAATATGCAGTGAGGCTTTATTTTGTAGCAGCAGACACAATGAGAAGGGAACCTCGTCAATGTACCCCCTGAGCCTTCATTGGTGGGGGTGAGCAGGCCACAACTGTTTAGTGGGGTGCAGGAATTGATAGGGGAAGCACGGAATCCCATAACAGAATGTTGCAACAGCAACTGAGCAGGTTTTCCCATTGCTGCTGCAAAATGTGCTGTAAATGTGGTGCTTCGAGTATGGGATGGACTTGGCCTCCATGCATGACTTGGTGCGATAACCTCTGGCCCTATAGCAAAAACAAAAATCTGGCACCTATAAACATACGGACACTAAGTGAACATATCTGAAAGTGAAATACACGACTTTGATTCAATTGACCTTTCCTCTTAGAAGAGTTTGCACCAGACATTTAAAAAAAAACATTAATCAACACCAGAAAATGACCCGAGAGGGGAGATATTTCCAATGGCTACGCTGGCAAACTGTAAAAGGTGTCCACCATTTTTTTAAAATTTGTTTTTATTTGATTTTATGTCAAACAGGCATTTCCATCAGGAATTAACAAGCATCAAAACAAAAAAAGATGGTGTTGTCACCAAGCAAAGAGAACACAGTCAAAATCTGCATTTCAACGAGGCTTTCGTGAACTTTCCGTTCCCATGTAACTTCCATTTAAAATAGCAATAATTGTCAACAATAATCCCTGTTTTCCCTTCACTCCCCTCCCTCCCCCCACCCTACAGGATTTCATTGTCTGCCGCCGAGGAATGTGCTTTCTATTGCGTGGTGAGTTGCAAAGTAGATGTATCAAGCTTTGGGGACCACCTTGTTTGGAGAGTTAGCATGGATTTTCGTTGTCCTGGATCGTGCATTCCATTGACAGGTGTTTTCTCGCAATGTGAGGCTATGGGGCTGGTGGACCTCTGGGCGTTAATGTGTCATTTCCGGCATGTATTTGGTAAGGAACTCCATCCATGAATGGATGACGTGATCTTTTCCATGGTGCACATGTTAGAGGCTACATTGACCCATTCTCTTTCGGTTGGGACTGTGGGACATTTCCATTTCGTGGCCAAGAGAGCCCTCGCGGCTAGCAACAGCGGTGCGGCTATATATGTGACCCTCCTCCATTCATCATCAATATTTCAAAGCCAAATACTACTAGGAGGGGGTCCTTTATCCTCTGGATCCCATCTAGTTCTTTAATCCATCCAGGACTTTGTTCCAATACACTTGGATTCGGGGGCAGCTCCACCACATGTGCCAATAGTCTGCCGTGGATCTGCAACCCCTCCAACATAGTGGGCTAGATGACTGGTACATTTTGGAGAGCCTGCGCGGGTCATATTGCCATCTGTTAAGTAGTTTAATTGCGTGCAGTTTAAATTGGCATGCGATCGAAGCTTTGGGTGCAGCCCGACATATTTTGTCCCACATCTCTGGGCCAATACTGTCCCCAATGTCCCTCTCCAATTTCAATCTAAGAGGTTCTGTTGATCCTTCCCCTGCCTCTCTGAGCGTTCTATATAGGGTTGAGATCAGTCCCTTCGTTTCGGTTCTAGAATCCAATATTGTCTCGAATGGGGTGAGGTCCCTTTCGAACTTATCCTTCCATTCGGGCTTTGTCAGGACAGTGGATACAGATAGTGTGCCAATTCCGAGCGCCTCCTCCAGTTCGGGGAGTGTGATAAATTAGTCCTTTTTCAGAAGTTGCCCCACCCTCTCCAGGCCCGCCTCATGCCAGGATTGAAATCTCTCTACGTTAGGAATCTGGTCATTGATGGCAGGGGACCACAGGTGACTTAGTGGCGATGGCCACATAGTGATGTTTTTCATGTCCCTGCCTTCTCGCCATATTTCCCATATGGTTTCAAACATCGGGTGTGCTTTAGATTTCTTTAGTACTCTCTTTCTGGGGCTTGTAGGGTGTCCTGACCCACGTTTAAGCTACCCTGCTACAACATTTGGTGCTGTGGGCTTAGGAAATTCAAGATGGCGGAAAACCCACAAGTGCGCCGAAATCCAGGAAAGCTGCGCAGTTGTGCGCACACCAAAATGGTTACCTAACTTGCCACCCACCAGGGTAAAGAAAGGTCCTTGTTAACAAAATCCACTTTTACTGATGTCAAAAAGTTGCTGAAATCGTGACTCATTGGACCACTTTAAAGATTCAACCCTTTTTGTGGGGTTCCACATAACCATCTTACTGTAAGGAGCCCCATCAAAACAATGTTAAGCAAGGATTTACTACCATGTAAGAACCATTCCTGTTTAGAATGCATTAATCCAAGAAAATCCCAAAAATGGGTGCAGTACCAGTACTCACCACTATCCAAAAGCCGGCGTTTTAAAACCCACTGTGTGTTTTTCTGAAGGCAAGCAAAATGCCTATTTCAAACCTTGCAACATGTGCAAAATATTCACTGAACACCAGCAGACATTTGGCACAATGGAGTTTTGTGTGCCTACAAAATCTGGGAAATGAAGAGCCCAAAAACAATGCTTATAACAAAAATGCTATGGAGTCAGCAGCTTAAGCCTAACTGCAACTGGATTTAAAACCACCAAAATCGAAAATGTTAAATTAAATGAGTGACCTATGTTTGGTGTCACATGCCTTTGTAACTGTTGAAATGTCATAGTTTTGCACTTAGAATCAGCATTCTAGCTGCATGTGTAAAATTACAAGTTATTTTAAAAGCAACAAAAAGTTAGCTGAAGGTCTGGCTTAAGGAACTTGATTTTGCCTAGCAACGGATCCCATCAGGAGTGAAACTTGAGTCACAACTATGTTCCCAGGCCAATGTTCCTTTTGCTGCCCACACTAAGGATATGCCATCTATCTGATAATTGAATTTCCTGTGCTCTGCCAGAGAGTGAACAAAGCCCTCTCCACTCAGGCAAAGGTTTTTATTACAGACGTCGTAAAAAGTGGCTTCCTCCTGGAGAAGCTGGGAGGGGCACTGCCTGTGAGAAGCAAGCTGGCTTGGCAGAAACTGGAAAGACTGGTTTCTGTACCATGTGACCTGAAAAGACACACCCCTGCAGCAAGGATATGGTTTTATAAAAAGGGGGATAATTCATAGTGCGGACATGTGAAAATTTTATAAATGATACCATAATTCTTGTGATTTTTCTGCCCACAGTTTAAGACGTGGTAGGAACCGGTGGTATGTTCAGGGGGTTTTTAGCGGAAAAGTGGATATTACTCTAAATGTGTGCATGTTAAAAATCTGAAACTTCATCAGTTAATGTCCCTACCCCCTGCACACATGTATGTAAAGTTGGGTCCATGTCGGAAATTGAAAAAGCAGTTAAAAAGTCAATTATGTACACTCTTTGAATGCAAGCTCCGAGAATGAGCAGATTTGGACATAGACATGGCTAAATTCAGCCACACCATGTATATGTAATTTCAAACAACTGTGTAACTCTGAAGTATGGATTTTGATCATATATATATTTGGGTGCACAGATGATAAGGGAGGTTGTTTCAAGAGATCATAAAATGACATCAATCTGACTCACAGTTCAGTTTGCCAATCAAGCGGAGGAATGGAAGCCTGACCAATGACGAATGAGAGGGGCAAGTCTAGTGATGCAACACACACACCCATTCTCAAGAAACAGATAAAAGCAGAGAGTCAGGACACATAGAGACATTCAATTTCATCTGCCGCTGGAAGCCCTGCCGGAAAAATCCATACTTACCTCCATCAAACTCCAGAAAGCCAAACTAGAGACTTCAATCTATCCAGAGCAGAGACCAGACCAGAGAGAAAGCAGTGCTGTGCCTAGCAGAGACCAGACCAGAGAGAAAGCAGTGCTGTGCCTAGCAGAGACCAGACCAGAGAGAAAGCAGTGCTGTGCCTAGCCGAGACCAGACCAGGCGCTGTGAGCAGAATCCGGAAAGACCTGACCAGACTGAAGATCGTGACCAAGTCGCTTTCCTGTTCAAAATCTCTTGTGAGTACTTAGCAAAACTCAGAACACATCTCTTAGTTTAAATTCATCTAATTCAATCTATTTAACCTAAGTAGAACTGCCTCCTATCTGTCACCTGTCATTTCTAGTAAAATTTGTCATTTTGAAAAAGTGTGCGTTTAAAATTTACAAAACCAAAAACGACCTTTACTAAATTACTCATATCTCCGCAACCGTTTGGGCTAGAGACTTGCAATAACTTTCATTTGGAAGCTGAGATCCCAGGCTTTCCTAGGACCCCAAAACGGTAGAGATAGTCCTTGCGGTTCCTTTGTAATAGCGCTCGGCGCATCCGCGAATTTTGCCGCGATTTGCAATTTCTTCACATGTAAAAAAACTGCTGCTGCCTGATTTCATTTGCCAGAAATTCGTTTAACCTGCTAACTATCCCTGCATCATTGCTAGTGTGAGCCTGGACTAATATTAACTAGATACCACTCATCCTGAACCTCTAAAAGGGAATTAAGAGCGTTTCCAGCATATTTCTCATTCATTGCTAGCACCTATCAAAGCATTTGCCTGTGTTTTCAAACTTCTGTTTAAGCTTGCTGGATTGAACTGAATTACAGTTGATTGCATTTCTGAGAACTGTGTGTTTTCCTTCCATTTCCTTGCCTTGCATCAAGGGGGGGAGGGGAGTAGCCAGAGAAAAGTGATTACATTGTTTGGTTGAAATCATATTGCGTATTTTCTGTACTGCATTCATTGAATATTGCATCCACCTGAGCCTACATAAAGCATCCTCTACCACATTATACTTTTGTTCCTATTTACCAGTGTGCTACCTTAACCATTTCATGTCAACTCATTAGTGATTAAAGAAGTGTGCTAGTGCCAGATTCTCCGTTGTTAATATTTACCATATCAGATTAAGTGTGATATTCAATTATTAATTTATTAAAAAGTGTGATATATATTTTAATTTATCAAATAAACCTTTTAAACTTGCAAAACAGAATTACTTCTTGGCTCAGTGGGGTCAGGGGGATTCCAAGAGAGGGGTGTTATACAAGGGTAGTCATCCAGAACGCATGAACTGGACCTAAAGATATATCAATAAGGGTTTTCATTCAGTATTCTAGACTAGGCGTTAACTTGGCTGTAGTGCTGAATTGAATCCTCTTACAAAGTGGGGGCTCGAGCCGAGACGTTGGGTTAGATTTACCAGTTGTGCAGCTTAATACAGTGTGCTAACTGACGGGATACAGACACCCGGTCGGATCACCACGCTGCATTACGCTGTGAAGCATTCCTCAAAAGGGACACTCCAAGAAAAGTTCTGTTCTGCAAAAATAAAATACTAACTTCTGTAAGTCAGGACAGAGACCAATCTCTAGAATGACGACCTTAGTAGACATGAAAATAGCCAGAGAGCACCTCTTGCATAAGCTATTTGTGAGAGGTGAATGGACCGAACAGGGCCAGGATGTGTGGTTGCAGGCCATCACACAACAGGTCACTGAAACAGGGTCAGATATATATAGAGATCAGGGTCCCTTACATGTGGCCCTGAGTGAACTATATATGGCTCCTAAAGCCAAAGAGGAACACAATAAGATCGCCAGGATAGCAGCATACCTGTACCTATATATGGGAGACATGCAGGATAGATGTGCTGAACGCCAAAATCTGGCAAATAGGCAACAGATGGCATTACAGAAGGTCCAATCTGATCTGGACTCTTCTGAGCAGAGGCTGCAGAGGAGCCAGGAGTCAGAAAATGACAGCAGACTGTACATTACTAAAATAAAGGAGGATATGGATGTGCTGCAAAAGGAAAAGTCAGAACAGGATACTAGATTTCTGGCCCTGCAGAAGGAGCACCAAGACAGTTTGGACTCCTTACTGCAGAGCCAGAAAAAGCTGGAGCAACAGATCAATTTCAACAGGGCATGCACAGAGCAGGTAGCCACCCTGCAAATCCAACTAGACAGAGAGAAAGAGGAGAGCAATAAACTGATCCTGAAAGACCTGGATACCCAGGCAGAGTTTGATCAGGAGCGCCAGAAAGCTGGTGCCTTCCAAAGGCAAAGGGACGACCTGGCGGCACAAATGCAGGCTCTTAGTCAGGAAAGAGACGCCTTAGGCCAGGAAGTCTGCCACTTAAAAAAGGAAATGGAAGAAAATCACCTGGCCCACCAGGGGCTGGGTGACCTCCAAAAAGAAAACCAGAACTTGGTAGAGCACACCAGAAGGGTGGAGGATGCTCTAGCAAGAAAGGAGCAGGCCAATAGGGACATTGCCCAGGAGGTAACCCTCCTGCAGCAAAGACTGGCCCAGTTCTCCAGGACCAATCAGGAAACACAGAGAGAGAATGAAGCTCTCTGCCAGCACAATGATAGGCTCCAACAGCAGGTAGCGATGCAGGAGAGACTGATAGAGTCGAGTAAGGCCTTAACTGAGGAACTGAAGGCACAAATGCAGGCTCTTGCATTGCAACAGGGAGCAGGGGCGGATAGAGATGAGGTTCGCTGGGAAATGGAAACTCCGGAGCATAACCTCAGGAGCCCTAGTACCAGAGGCCCTCATACCTCTCAGTCCCTGGACTCTGCCACCCCCATGTCCCCTGGCGCACATGAGCACACGGCCACAGGGATGGCAGATTACTATCCAGCCAGAAGCATGGGGCTCATAGGCCAGTACCATCCAGGAATGGAGGGGTGGGCATCCGGGTATGGGCACCCAAGTACAATACAGTTCAGTGGGGAACCCCAGGACAGTAGGCCCATTAAGGGCATCCTGAAAACCTCTGCCCAGTTAGGTCAGTGGAGGGGGTACCCATCAAATCCTGACAGCAAGGAGGAATCTGAAGACTCCTCTGAACTGCGCAGGACACAGGAGACCAGGTCCCCACATTCTGCCAGCCATTCCCAGGCTCGCAGAATCCGGGAAAACCTGGAAGAACAGACGGGAACCTCTGGGAGCAGTGCCTCTGAGTCCGACGAAGAATAGACAAGGGTTACCCGAACCAAAAAGGCCAATAAGGCAAAAAGGGCCTTGCTCAAGGACCCCTTAAAGCAGATTAAGGCGATCAGGAGCGTCATCACGCCTTACCATAAGAACGCTAAGTATTCTGTTTGGGAGCACTTAGAGTTGTTTGAACAAATGATGGAGACTTTCCATTTGAAGGACAGCCAAAGCTGCATTCAATATGTAAAGTGGACCTTCTCCCCGGAATACTCCAGTTTCTTTGCGGGGCTGGAGGACCAAAATCATTTAAGATGGTCCACCTATAAGGCGGCCATCCTGAAACATTTTTCTGTTCACAGAAATCCTCAAGAGGCTCGCAAGGCAGCCTACAATTTGCAATGTGGGGAGGATCAGGCCCCACAAGAATTTGTGCAGGAGTTAAAGCGGGCTTTTGCACAGACCACAAGAAGGGTGCGCACGGATAGCCGTGAATTTATAAACACGTTTTTCCATGCCTTGCCCAAATATATCATGACCCAGCTCGTGAGGGATTTTCACGAGAAAAGATCTTTAGACTGGGTCATTGAACAGGCTACCCGCATCTATGAGGTGCAGAAGCCCATAGAAAATAAAAGCAATGCCCAGAAAAACCCCAAAGCCAACAGCACCCCTGCTGCTGCCAAGGTGGCAGAGGTAAAGGTCACCCCCGTTTTGGATTTGGAGATGGGGGGGCCTAAAAACCTACCTGCACCTAATAATGCTAGGCCCAGAAGGTCCTCGGGCCAGTCGCAGACAGGGAGCCAGGGAGGCAGCCCCACAAATGGGGTCCCTCGCTCTCCTGACTATGTAAGTCCTCGCTACAAAGGTAACAGACCCATCCTGGGTTATGTGTGGACTCCTCCAGCCCAAGGGGGGGGATCCAGCCAAGCACCTAACCCAGGGAACTTCCCTCCAAACTTCCCACAGGAGGGCAGAAATTTACCAAACCCTGGGCAGAACTTTTTCCCCAGATATCCACCCGACTTCCAACCCCAAAATCATCCATCCTTCTTTCCTCAATTCCCTGAGCCCAGACCACTGAATCCGGGAGAGGGGAGGCCAAGGGTGGAGGGGTACCAAAATCTTCCCAACCAGGGGTACTACCAGAGGAGGGACAGCTACCCTTCCCGGGATCAGCCCAGGGGAGAAAACAGGGCCCCGTATCAGCCTGAGCGGGTTTCCCAGTTAGAGCGCCAGGTTCAAAACATGGCGCGGGATATGGGTCATATACTGAGGGCACAGCAGAACCCTCAGATCAGCATGCCGGCGCAGAACGCACCCAACTCTGGACCTGGTGCTCCAGAACAATGACGGGGGCAGCACCCCGATAAATCACCGGTTCCCAGGGAGGAGGCACAAAGGGAAGGGGGGTGTAAAGCCTTGGAGGAAGCTTCCTTCCTCACTTGTAAACAGCCCCTGGAAACCCAGGAACCGGAAACAAAATCTCTTGCCCCTGAAAGTCTGCCTCCTAAGGAGCAGAGGGGGGGTAGGAGAAACAAAAGACCCAAACAGACTCAGTTTGAGGAGGAGGTACAGATCTTCCAATTTGAGGGAGAGGGATCCTCAGAGGATCCTGAGAAAAGGATCTTCTCCTTCAGAGAGGGGGGAACTCCTCCCAAAGAAAAATGGGTCCCTAGGAATGCAAATCCAGACTGGGGAGATGTGGAGACTGAGCTACCGCCGCCCACCATCTCATCCCAGAACCAACCGCAAGAAAATCCCCTGGTTCAAACCCATACTGGGGACTGCCTCCAAAAAGGGGGGGGCGGCCCAGAACTGGAACCAGGGGAACCCACAATGGCTCTGATCTCCAGTTGCCAACTTTTTCTTTCAGATTCCCAAGGCTCTCCACAGAATTCTGCCCAAAATTCTTTTCTCGCGATGTCCAAAACCAGAAAATTAGCCCACCAGTTGTCCAAAAATGTACATTACCTGTGCCCCCTTGAGGAGAAGGAGGGAAGATATTATGCCCCGGTACAAGTACAGGGGCAGGGTACAATCTCGGCACTGGTGGACACAGGATCTCAAGCTACCCTTCTGTCCAGAAGGGCCTTTGATGAACTGAATGCAGGAAGGGGAGAGGATTACCAAATTCCTCTCACCTCTCTTCCTGGACAACTACAGAACTTTGACGGGAAGGAAATTCCCGTTGAGGGGACGGCAGATTTGGACATTAAAATTGGGCGACACAAGCTGAAACACCCGGTCATAGTTGTGACCCCAGAGGGCACCCCTTGTTTACTAGGGAATGACCTCCTGAGAAGGTTGTCACCCCTAATAGATTGCGTAAACAAGGTCCTCTGGACCCAGACTAGCCGACCAATAAAATTAAAACAGAGTGTCAACCATGTTAGTTTAAACGGCACATGCCACATGGTTGAACAAAAATCTGACCAAGTAGAATTTCACTTCCAGAATAGCCAAATTCCAGACGTGACAGTAATAGCAGTAGGACAACAGACTGGTGATGGGGGGTCCTCTCTATTTCTGAAAATCAACCTTCCTTCCAGTCTAAAGTGGTATTCCACGCTGGAAGGAAACACTCTGAAATTCTATACTAATCCACAATCTGAAACTCCCACTCCTATAGTCCAGAAAGATGTGAAAACAGCTCAGAGCCTGGCTGATATTCAGCAAATTGGAGAGCAGTTGTTCATCCCTGTTCAGTTAAATGATGGGAAGGACTCTGTTCTCGCTCGAGTGTGTGTGAACAACGGTAAGAGCTTCATCAGCGAAGCCATGTTTCGCCAACTCCCAAAAGATCCAGCCATTCCCACCTTCAAACTGATAGACAAATGGGAAATGGACCTGGAAGCACCTAATTCCAAACATCTCCTGCCAAGCAGGTGTATGCTCAAAATCTCCATTGGCAACAAGAGCATAGTCCACAATTGTTGGGTCGTGCGAGACGTCCCTGCCGCCTTTTACTTAGGCAGTGACATTCTCAATCGCTTTGCCATTAGTTTGGACCTAATAAACTTCAAAGCTTGGTCCCGATTAGCGGATAATCCCATGGGCTTTGATGATCCAGAAAAAGCATTTAGGTCAGCTCAATTGCTACCTTATGCAGTTGAAATTCAGGTTAAAGAGGAAGTCACCATCCCAGAAAGGACCCGACAATTCTCCCTGGAAGTGAAAGTTAAAAGGGGACAAGAGTTGAAAAACCCTGATGCTTACATACATCTAAATGCTTCTCTCCAACAGCAAGGGTTGGGGGTAAACCCGACTCCATTAGTCAACATAGAACATGACCCCATTCTAATAGAGGTGGATAACAGCGACTTAAAGAGTATTACTCTAGCCGCAGGCACCATTATTGGAATGGCGGTTGATGACCGACATTTCTCCATTGATCTTGTAAATGAACTGTTAGGACCAATCCCCAAGGACTGTTTGGACAGTGACAGTGATGACAACGCAACACCAGACAGGATTTTTACCCGGCATGGGGGGAACTTCCTGGTGTACACTTCCTGCCCGTATGGTAAGGAAGATGTGACGTGTGACTTCAGGAGGGATGAGGTGATTTTCCAGGTGCATGAGGGCTGCCTTTCCCACCTGAAGCCTCCGGTCCAAATCAGCACTCTGACCAGGGACTTCTCCACCCAGCTGGAGGAGGCCGCTGAAATAGCCAAACCAGAAGTCTTTCCAGGCTTCAGGCAGATGGTGGAAGAGAGAGTCGACCTAGCTGATGCCTGTGTGACTCTGGAACAAAAGCAAAAGTTGAAACAAGTTTTCTTGGATTTCCAAGATCTCTTTGCGGTAGACTCATATGACTGTGGTCGCACCGACATCCACACCACAACAATCCCCACGGACCCTGGCATGACTCCAGTGTTTGTGAAGCAATATCGCTTGCCTCTCGCATCAATGGAGTCCCTTACTGAAATAATTAAGAGCCTTGAGTCCCGGGGAATAATCCGTCCAGTCCACAGCACCTTCAATAATCCGGTGCTGGGAATATTGAAGCCAAACGGCCAGTGGAGACTCTGCGCTGACCTCAGGGAGCTCAACAAACGGGTCCACACTTCCCGATGGCCTCTTCCCTACATTGACCAAGGGCTGGCCCAGATTCAGGGGTCACAGGTATTCACTGCAATAGACCTGACCAATGGATACTGGACCGTGCCTGTCAGTAGGGAGGACCAATACAAGCTGGCTTTTACCTTTGGGGGCCAGCAGTACACATGGACCCGGACTCCCTTCGGATACCTTAACTCCGGTAATGAGTTCAATATTTTCCTACATAAGGCCATGCCCGACCTGGGTACGAGGGGTAACCTGGCTTATGTAGATGATGTCCTCATCAAAAGTTCATCTGTGGAGGAACACATAGCAGAGATCCGTTATGTTCTGACACAGTTGAGGGCCGCCGGAGCAAAACTTTCCTTTCAGAAAGCACAGTGGTGTAGAACCCGTGTTAATTTCTTGGGGCATGAGATTACTCCTCAGGGTCTCTGTCCCCAGGAAAAGAAAGTGGAAGCACTTCAGAAACTGAAAGACCCCACAACTCTGCGGGAACTAAGGAGCCTCCTTGGACTGACTAATTACAGCAGAAAGTTCATTGAGGGCTACGCAGAGATCACCAGACCCCTGATTCATCTCCTGAAGGGGGGGGTCAAGTGGGAATGGGGTCCAGAACAAGCCGAGGCAGTAAAACAACTCAAAAGAAGCCTCTCACAAGCGCCTTGCCTAGCTTACCCTGTCAGAAACAAGGAGTTCTTCTTGGAGACGGGGTTCTCTAATACGTGCTTGACGGCAGTATTATATCAAAAGCATGACAAGGTCAATAAAGTAATCTCCTATGCGAGCAAAACTTTATCCTCTGTGGAGGAAAAATTCAACGATTGTGAGAAGGCACTCCTGGCAACGGTGTGGGCATTGAAGAATTACCGCCCGTTTATCCAGGGGGAACACATCATAGTGGAGACTCCACACCAGCCTCTGCAATATCTCCAAAGTGACAGAATCCGGGCCGGAAATGTGAGTAATTCCCGAATTACTTCCTGGATTCTGTCAATGCAAGGCTTTCCTGTGGAGGTCAGATATGGCCAAAACAAGAAGAGTCCCCTCGCGCAAGGTCTGGCTGACTTGCATGATTGTGCCAGAGAAAACTGTCTCGAGGACGAAAGTCTAAAAATAAAGGACAACATGGAGGCATACCTTAATTCCCCCCACAAAGTCTTTGAAGAATACAAGTGTGAGGGAATGCCCACTGTGTACGTGGATGGATGCTCTTACCATGTTGACAACAACGGGGAGAAAGAACTGGTGGCCGGCGTAGGGAATGCATGGGTGAATGAGTCCCCAGAACCCTCCGCTGGATACAAAATTGGTCCCCGAAGTAGTCAGGTGGCAGAATTGATGGCTGTGCATCAAGCCATCCTCACTGCTGTCCAGCATCAACTCCACGAACTGGTCATAATCACAGATTCGGATTATGTACGGAACGGGTTCGTGGAGCACCTGGTTAATTGGAAAACCAGAGGCATGTTATGTGCTAACAACAAACCCTTGAAACATGGGAAGTTGATCCAAAACATTGATGATCTGGTCACCTCGAATGAGATGACCATCTATTGGAAAAAGATCAAGGGTCATTCCAAAGTAGAGGGACCAGACAAAACTGGAAATGACTTAGCTGATCAGCTGGCCAAAACCGGGGCCATCCAAGGGGATCTAATTGAGATTGAGTCCCTGTTGGGGGAAATCCAGGTCACTGCTATCACTAGGTCCCAGACAAATGCTCACAACGACCTTTCAATTGCACAATGGAGTAAGGAGACCCCTGATGCTGATTTGATTACTGCTCAGAAGGGGGATCCAATAATTGGTAAATTTTACCAGCACCTTGAGGACCCTGAGAACTTTCCCCTGACGGATACCGATTACATTGGGAAAGAGGACCTAAGAGTGTTGATGAAATGTCCAAAAATGTTCCGAATCCAAGACGGTTTGTTGGTAAGGAAATCCAAAGCTGGCCACGATCAGTGGGTGGTTCCTACCTCATTCCGAAGCCTGATGTTAAGTCACGCCCATGATGCGGCCACTGCCGGTCATAGGGGGTTTCACACAACATTGGAAATCTTAAGAGAGGTTGCATACTGGCCACACATGGGGCAGGACCTCGACCAGTACCTGAAGGGTTGCCTTGTGTGTGCACAATTTCAGCCATCATCCCTCACACACCGGGCGCCTTTACAAAAGAGGGGAATGACACTGCCATGGTCAGATTTACAAATCGACTTTGTAGGCCCTGTGATTCGCTCGGCTAGGGGGAATAAGTACATGTTGACCGTGACATGCTTGTTTACCAAGTGGGTGGAATGTCTCCCAGCCCAAAATTGCAAGGCAGAAACTGCAGCGGCCTTGATGATTAACCACATCTTTTCCCGTTTTGGTCTACCTCAAAGGATTGAGTCAGACAGAGGTAGCCACTTCACCAGTGAAGTAATGACAAAGATGTGGGAGATACTGGGGGTCAAGAGAAAGCTGCATATTGCTTATAGACCAGCTTCTTCTGGGGCAGTAGAGAGATATAACCGGACAATTTTGAGCATATTAAAGAAGTTTGTGGCAGATTCTGGGCCAAGTTGGGATATCCGATTACCTCTGGTCCTAATGGCCATCAGATCTACCCCTTCATCTGCAACCAAAATGTCACCATTTGAGTTGATGACTGGGCGCAAGATGGTGCTTCCGCAGCATTTGCTCTACAGGACCCAAGAGCAGACACTGATAAATGCCTCCACTACTCATGAGTATGTAGAGAATTTAAGGAAACACCTCCAACATGCTTTTGCTTATGCTCAGCGGAATCTAGAAAGATCGGCTGATAGCATGAAGACCCATTATGACCTGAAAACTTCCAGGAAGGAATATCAGGTGGGAGACCGGGTCTATTTATACAACTTCCAAAGGAACCAGGCCAAGCAGCGCAAATTTTTGCCTCATGGAAGGGACCCTTTGAGATCGTCGATAAGATCTCCCCTGTGGCCTACAAAATCCACATCCCCAGAGGCGGTTCGGCAGAGGGGGAAGACAAGTGGGTCCACATAAACCAGTTGAAATGTTGCCATCCCAGGCACACTCTGCAACAACTGGAGGAATCCTCTGGAATCCTAGCGGGTACTGTATCAGACTAATTCAGTTCCAATCATAAAACCTACCACATCTAGTCTCTAAAATATTGTGATTTACATGAAACTGTCTCTAGTGATGCTGTTTTTTTTTTTTTCAAAATAAGAATGTAATATTTCGTTACGATGAAATGCATATGCTGCCCCACTATCTCAACAGTGGTGGAAAAAAAAATCGTCTCTGAGTAGATATTGCCGCTCTTCCTTTATCATCCTAGGAGAGATGAAACCATGAAGGATGACCAAGAAGGACGATCCGGAGACCGGGAGCAAAGACACAACGGGCCCGGGGTACCGCCCAATCTTCCCATCAGGACCGGCGAGGAGAACTGATCGATCTGACCGGATGGAGAAGAAGATGCTGAACTGTGCCATCTACAGAAGAGGAAGAAGATTATGCGGACAGACCGGTGCGTGGGTCAAAACCCTTGGGCACGCGACTCCCCATCGACCCAAACTCAAAGTGCAGTCACGTGGGGGGGCTTGTAGGGTGTCCTGACCCACGTTTAAGCTACCCTGCTACAACATTTGGTGCTGTGGGCTTAGGAAATTCAAGATGGCGGAAAACCCACAAGTGCGCCGAAATCCAGGAAAGCTGCGCAGTTGTGCGCACACCAAAATGGTTACCTAACTTGCCACCCACCAGGGTAAAGAAAGGTCCTTGTTAACAAAATCCACTTTTACTGATGTCAAAAAGTTGCTGAAATCGTGACTCATTGGACCACTTTAAAGATTCAACCCTTTTTGTGGGGTTCCACATAACCATCTTACTGTAAGGAGCCCCATCAAAACAATGTTAAGCAAGGATTTACTACCATGTAAGAACCATTCCTGTTTAGAATGCATTAATCCAAGAAAATCCCAAAAATGGGTGCAGTACCAGTACTCACCACTATCCAAAAGCCGGCGTTTTAAAACCCACTGTGTGTTTTTCTGAAGGCAAGCAAAATGCCTATTTCAAACCTTGCAACATGTGCAAAATATTCACTGAACACCAGCAGACATTTGGCAGAATGGAGTTTTGTGTGCCTACAAAATCTGGGAAATGAAGAGCCCAAAAACAATGCTTATAACAAAAATGCTATGGAGTCAGCAGCTTAAGCCTAACTGCAACTGGATTTAAAACCACCAAAATCGAAAATGTTAAATTAAATGAGTGACCTATGTTTGGTGTCACATGCCTTTGTAACTGTTGAAATGTCATAGTTTTGCACTTAGAATCAGCATTCTAGCTGCATGTGTAAAATTACAAGTTATTTTAAAAGCAACAAAAAGTTAGCTGAAGGTCTGGCTTAAGGAACTTGATTTTGCCTAGCAACGGATCCCATCAGGAGTGAAACTTGAGTCACAACTATGTTCCCAGGCCAATGTTCCTTTTGCTGCCCACACTAAGGATATGCCATCTATCTGATAATTGAATTTCCTGTGCTCTGCCAGAGAGTGAACAAAGCCCTCTCCACTCAGGCAAAGGTTTTTATTACAGACGTCGTAAAAAGTGGCTTCCTCCTGGAGAAGCTGGGAGGGGCACTGCCTGTGAGAAGCAAGCTGGCTTGGCAGAAACTGGAAAGACTGGTTTCTGTACCATGTGACCTGAAAAGACACACCCCTGCAGCAAGGATATGGTTTTATAAAAAGGGGGATAATTCATAGTGCGGACATGTGAAAATTTTATAAATGATACCATAATTCTTGTGATTTTTCTGCCCACAGTTTAAGACGTGGTAGGAACCGGTGGTATGTTCAGGGGGGTTTTAGCGGAAAAGTGGATATTACTCTAAATGTGTGCATGTTAAAAATCTGAAACTTCATCAGTTAATGTCCCTACCCCCTGCACACATGTATGTAAAGTTGGGTCCATGTCGGAAATTGAAAAAGCAGTTAAAAAGTCAATTATGTACACTCTTTGAATGCAAGCTCCGAGAATGAGCAGATTTGGACATAGACATGGCTAAATTCAGCCACACCATGTATATGTAATTTCAAACAACTGTGTAACTCTGAAGTATGGATTTTGATCATATATATATTTGGGTGCACAGATGATAAGGGAGGTTGTTTCAAGAGATCATAAAATGACATCAATCTGACTCACAGTTCAGTTTGCCAATCAAGCGGAGGAATGGAAGCCTGACCAATGACGAATGAGAGGGGCAAGTCTAGT
This sequence comes from Ambystoma mexicanum, assembly GCF_040938575.1. Lineage (NCBI taxonomy): Eukaryota > Metazoa > Chordata > Amphibia > Caudata > Ambystomatidae > Ambystoma > Ambystoma mexicanum. The sequence goes on from NC_090937.1 coordinate 158,612,706, forward strand.
GATGCAACACACACACCCATTCTCAAGAAACAGATAAAAGCAGAGAGTCAGGACACATAGAGACATTCAATTTCATCTGCCGCTGGAAGCCCTGCCGGAAAAATCCATACTTACCTCCATCAAACTCCAGAAAGCCAAACTAGAGACTTCAATCTATCCAGAGCAGAGACCAGACCAGAGAGAAAGCAGTGCTGTGCCTAGCAGAGACCAGACCAGAGAGAAAGCAGTGCTGTGCCTAGCAGAGACCAGACCAGAGAGAAAGCAGTGCTGTGCCTAGCCGAGACCAGACCAGGCGCTGTGAGCAGAATCCGGAAAGACCTGACCAGACTGAAGATCGTGACCAAGTCGCTTTCCTGTTCAAAATCTCTTGTGAGTACTTAGCAAAACTCAGAACACATCTCTTAGTTTAAATTCATCTAATTCAATCTATTTAACCTAAGTAGAACTGCCTCCTATCTGTCACCTGTCATTTCTAGTAAAATTTGTCATTTTGAAAAAGTGTGCGTTTAAAATTTACAAAACCAAAAACGACCTTTACTAAATTACTCATATCTCCGCAACCGTTTGGGCTAGAGACTTGCAATAACTTTCATTTGGAAGCTGAGATCCCAGGCTTTCCTAGGACCCCAAAACGGTAGAGATAGTCCTTGCGGTTCCTTTGTAATAGCGCTCGGCGCATCCGCGAATTTTGCCGCGATTTGCAATTTCTTCACATGTAAAAAAACTGCTGCTGCCTGATTTCATTTGCCAGAAATTCGTTTAACCTGCTAACTATCCCTGCATCATTGCTAGTGTGAGCCTGGACTAATATTAACTAGATACCACTCATCCTGAACCTCTAAAAGGGAATTAAGAGCGTTTCCAGCATATTTCTCATTCATTGCTAGCACCTATCAAAGCATTTGCCTGTGTTTTCAAACTTCTGTTTAAGCTTGCTGGATTGAACTGAATTACAGTTGATTGCATTTCTGAGAACTGTGTGTTTTCCTTCCATTTCCTTGCCTTGCATCAAGGGAGGGAGGGGAGTAGCCAGAGAAAAGTGATTACATTGTTTGGTTGAAATCATATTGCGTATTTTCTGTACTGCATTCATTGAATATTGCATCCACCTGAGCCTACATAAAGCATCCTCTACCACATTATACTTTTGTTCCTATTTACCAGTGTGCTACCTTAACCATTTCATGTCAACTCATTAGTGATTAAAGAAGTGTGCTAGTGCCAGATTCTCCGTTGTTAATATTTACCATATCAGATTAAGTGTGATATTCAATTATTAATTTATTAAAAAGTGTGATATATATTTTAATTTATCAAATAAACCTTTTAAACTTGCAAAACAGAATTACTTCTTGGCTCAGTGGGGTCAGGGGGATTCCAAGAGAGGGGTGTTATACAAGGGTAGTCATCCAGAACGCATGAACTGGACCTAAAGATATATCAATAAGGGTTTTCATTCAGTATTCTAGACTAGGCGTTAACTTGGCTGTAGTGCTGAATTGAATCCTCTTACAAAGTGGGGGCTCGAGCCGAGACGTTGGGTTAGATTTACCAGTTGTGCAGCTTAATACAGTGTGCTAACTGACGGGATACAGACACCCGGTCGGATCACCACGCTGCATTACGCTGTGAAGCATTCCTCAAAAGGGACACTCCAAGAAAAGTTCTGTTCTGCAAAAATAAAATACTAACTTCTGTAAGTCAGGACAGAGACCAATCTCTAGAATGACGACCTTAGTAGACATGAAAATAGCCAGAGAGCACCTCTTGCATAAGCTATTTGTGAGAGGTGAATGGACCGAACAGGGCCAGGATGTGTGGTTGCAGGCCATCACACAACAGGTCACTGAAACAGGGTCAGATATATATAGAGATCAGGGTCCCTTACATGTGGCCCTGAGTGAACTATATATGGCTCCTAAAGCCAAAGAGGAACACAATAAGATCGCCAGGATAGCAGCATACCTGTACCTATATATGGGAGACATGCAGGATAGATGTGCTGAACGCCAAAATCTGGCAAATAGGCAACAGATGGCATTACAGAAGGTCCAATCTGATCTGGACTCTTCTGAGCAGAGGCTGCAGAGGAGCCAGGAGTCAGAAAATGACAGCAGACTGTACATTACTAAAATAAAGGAGGATATGGATGTGCTGCAAAAGGAAAAGTCAGAACAGGATACTAGATTTCTGGCCCTGCAGAAGGAGCACCAAGACAGTTTGGACTCCTTACTGCAGAGCCAGAAAAAGCTGGAGCAACAGATCAATTTCAACAGGGCATGCACAGAGCAGGTAGCCACCCTGAAAATCCAACTAGACAGAGAGAAAGAGGAGAGCAATAAACTGATCCTGAAAGACCTGGATACCCAGGCAGAGTTTGATCAGGAGCGCCAGAAAGCTGGTGCCTTCCAAAGGCAAAGGGACGACCTGGCGGCACAAATGCAGGCTCTTAGTCAGGAAAGAGACGCCTTAGGCCAGGAAGTCTGCCACTTAAAAAAGGAAATGGAAGAAAATCACCTGGCCCACCAGGGGCTGGGTGACCTCCAAAAAGAAAACCAGAACTTGGTAGAGCACACCAGAAGGGTGGAGGATGCTCTAGCAAGAAAGGAGCAGGCCAATAGGGACATTGCCCAGGAGGTAACCCTCCTGCAGCAAAGACTGGCCCAGTTCTCCAGGACCAATCAGGAAACACAGAGAGAGAATGAAGCTCTCTGCCAGCACAATGATAGGCTCCAACAGCAGGTAGCGATGCAGGAGAGACTGATAGAGTCGAGTAAGGCCTTAACTGAGGAACTGAAGGCACAAATGCAGGCTCTTGCATTGCAACAGGGAGCAGGGGCGGATAGAGATGAGGTTCGCTGGGAAATGGAAACTCCGGAGCATAACCTCAGGAGCCCTAGTACCAGAGGCCCTCATACCTCTCAGTCCCTGGACTCTGCCACCCCCATGTCCCCTGGCGCACATGAGCACACGGCCACAGGGATGGCAGATTACTATCCAGCCAGAAGCATGGGGCTCATAGGCCAGTACCATCCAGGAATGGAGGGGTGGGCATCCGGGTATGGGCACCCAAGTACAATACAGTTCAGTGGGGAACCCCAGGAGAGTAGGCCCATTAAGGGCATCCTGAAAACCTCTGCCCAGTTAGGTCAGTGGAGGGGGTACCCATCAAATCCTGACAGCAAGGAGGAATCTGAAGACTCCTCTGAACTGCGCAGGACACAGGAGACCAGGTCCCCACATTCTGCCAGCCATTCCCAGGCTCGCAGAATCCGGGAAAACCTGGAAGAACAGACGGGAACCTCTGGGAGCAGTGCCTCTGAGTCCGACGAAGAATAGACAAGGGTTACCCGAACCAAAAAGGCCAATAAGGCAAAAAGGGCCTTGCTCAAGGACCCCTTAAAGCAGATTAAGGCGATCAGGAGCGTCATCACGCCTTACCATAAGAACGCTAAGTATTCTGTTTGGGAGCACTTAGAGTTGTTTGAACAAATGATGGAGACTTTCCATTTGAAGGACAGCCAAAGCTGCATTCAATATGTAAAGTGGACCTTCTCCCCGGAATACTCCAGTTTCTTTGCGGGGCTGGAGGACCAAAATCATTTAAGATGGTCCACCTATAAGGCGGCCATCCTGAAACATTTTTCTGTTCACAGAAATCCTCAAGAGGCTCGCAAGGCAGCCTACAATTTGCAATGTGGGGAGGATCAGGCCCCACAAGAATTTGTGCAGGAGTTAAAGCGGGCTTTTGCACAGACCACAAGAAGGGTGCGCACGGATAGCCGTGAATTTATAAACACGTTTTTCCATGCCTTGCCCAAATATATCATGACCCAGCTCGTGAGGGATTTTCACGAGAAAAGATCTTTAGACTGGGTCATTGAACAGGCTACCCGCATCTATGAGGTGCAGAAGCCCATAGAAAATAAAAGCAATGCCCAGAAAAACCCCAAAGCCAACAGCACCCCTGCTGCTGCCAAGGTGGCAGAGGTAAAGGTCACCCCCGTTTTGGATTTGGAGATGGGGGGGCCTAAAAACCTACCTGCACCTAATAATGCTAGGCCCAGAAGGTCCTCGGGCCAGTCGCAGACAGGGAGCCAGGGAGGCAGCCCCACAAATGGGGTCCCTCGCTCTCCTGACTATGTAAGTCCTCGCTACAAAGGTAACAGACCCATCCTGGGTTATGTGTGGACTCCTCCAGCCCAAGGGGGGGGATCCAGCCAAGCACCTAACCCAGGGAACTTCCCTCCAAACTTCCCACAGGAGGGCAGAAATTTACCAAACCCTGGGCAGAACTTTTTCCCCAGATATCCACCCGACTTCCAACCCCAAAATCATCCATCCTTCTTTCCTCAATTCCCTGAGCCCAGACCACTGAATCCGGGAGAGGGGAGGCCAAGGGTGGAGGGGTACCAAAATCTTCCCAACCAGGGGTACTACCAGAGGAGGGACAGCTACCCTTCCCGGGATCAGCCCAGGGGAGAAAACAGGGCCCCGTATCAGCCTGAGCGGGTTTCCCAGTTAGAGCGCCAGGTTCAAAACATGGCGCGGGATATGGGTCATATACTGAGGGCACAGCAGAACCCTCAGATCAGCATGCCGGCGCAGAACGCACCCAACTCTGGACCTGGTGCTCCAGAACAATGACGGGGGCAGCACCCCGATAAATCACCGGTTCCCAGGGAGGAGGCACAAAGGGAAGGGGGGTGTAAAGCCTTGGAGGAAGCTTCCTTCCTCACTTGTAAACAGCCCCTGGAAACCCAGGAACCGGAAACAAAATCTCTTGCCCCTGAAAGTCTGCCTCCTAAGGAGCAGAGGGGGGGTAGGAGAAACAAAAGACCCAAACAGACTCAGTTTGAGGAGGAGGTACAGATCTTCCAATTTGAGGGAGAGGGATCCTCAGAGGATCCTGAGAAAAGGATCTTCTCCTTCAGAGAGGGGGGAACTCCTCCCAAAGAAAAATGGGTCCCTAGGAATGCAAATCCAGACTGGGGAGATGTGGAGACTGAGCTACCGCCGCCCACCATCTCATCCCAGAACCAACCGCAAGAAAATCCCCTGGTTCAAACCCATACTGGGGACTGCCTCCAAAAAGGGGGGGGCGGCCCAGAACTGGAACCAGGGGAACCCACAATGGCTCTGATCTCCAGTTGCCAACTTTTTCTTTCAGATTCCCAAGGCTCTCCACAGAATTCTGCCCAAAATTCTTTTCTCGCGATGTCCAAAACCAGAAAATTAGCCCACCAGTTGTCCAAAAATGTACATTACCTGTGCCCCCTTGAGGAGAAGGAGGGAAGATATTATGCCCCGGTACAAGTACAGGGGCAGGGTACAATCTCGGCACTGGTGGACACAGGATCTCAAGCTACCCTTCTGTCCAGAAGGGCCTTTGATGAACTGAATGCAGGAAGGGGAGAGGATTACCAAATTCCTCTCACCTCTCTTCCTGGACAACTACAGAACTTTGACGGGAAGGAAATTCCCGTTGAGGGGACGGCAGATTTGGACATTAAAATTGGGCGACACAAGCTGAAACACCCGGTCATAGTTGTGACCCCAGAGGGCACCCCTTGTTTACTAGGGAATGACCTCCTGAGAAGGTTGTCACCCCTAATAGATTGCGTAAACAAGGTCCTCTGGACCCAGACTAGCCGACCAATAAAATTAAAACAGAGTGTCAACCATGTTAGTTTAAACGGCACATGCCACATGGTTGAACAAAAATCTGACCAAGTAGAATTTCACTTCCAGAATAGCCAAATTCCAGACGTGACAGTAATAGCAGTAGGACAACAGACTGGTGATGGGGGGTCCTCTCTATTTCTGAAAATCAACCTTCCTTCCAGTCTAAAGTGGTATTCCACGCTGGAAGGAAACACTCTGAAATTCTATACTAATCCACAATCTGAAACTCCCACTCCTATAGTCCAGAAAGATGTGAAATCAGCTCAGAGCCTGGCTGATATTCAGCAAATTGGAGAGCAGTTGTTCATCCCTGTTCAGTTAAATGATGGGAAGGACTCTGTTCTCGCTCGAGTGTGTGTGAACAACGGTAAGAGCTTCATCAGCGAAGCCATGTTTCGCCAACTCCCAAAAGATCCAGCCATTCCCACCTTCAAACTGATAGACAAATGGGAAATGGACCTGGAAGCACCTAATTCCAAACATCTCCTGCCAAGCAGGTGTATGCTCAAAATCTCCATTGGCAACAAGAGCATAGTCCACAATTGTTGGGTCGTGCGAGACGTCCCTGCCGCCTTTTACTTAGGCAGTGACATTCTCAATCGCTTTGCCATTAGTTTGGACCTAATAAACTTCAAAGCTTGGTCCCGATTAGCGGATAATCCCATGGGCTTTGATGATCCAGAAAAAGCATTTAGGTCAGCTCAATTGCTACCTTATGCAGTTGAAATTCAGGTTAAAGAGGAAGTCACCATCCCAGAAAGGACCCGACAATTCTCCCTGGAAGTGAAAGTTAAAAGGGGACAAGAGTTGAAAAACCCTGATGCTTACATACATCTAAATGCTTCTCTCCAACAGCAAGGGTTGGGGGTAAACCCGACTCCATTAGTCAACATAGAACATGACCCCATTCTAATAGAGGTGGATAACAGCGACTTAAAGAGTATTACTCTAGCCGCAGGCACCATTATTGGAATGGCGGTTGATGACCGACATTTCTCCATTGATCTTGTAAATGAACTGTTAGGACCAATCCCCAAGGACTGTTTGGACAGTGACAGTGATGACAACGCAACACCAGACAGGATTTTTACCCGGCATGGGGGGAACTTCCTGGTGTACACTTCCTGCCCGTATGGTAAGGAAGATGTGACGTGTGACTTCAGGAGGGATGAGGTGATTTTCCAGGTGCATGAGGGCTGCCTTTCCCACCTGAAGCCTCCGGTCCAAATCAGCACTCTGACCAGGGACTTCTCCACCCAGCTGGAGGAGGCCGCTGAAATAGCCAAACCAGAAGTCTTTCCAGGCTTCAGGCAGATGGTGGAAGAGAGAGTCGACCTAGCTGATGCCTGTGTGACTCTGGAACAAAAGCAAAAGTTGAAACAAGTTTTCTTGGATTTCCAAGATCTCTTTGCGGTAGACTCATATGACTGTGGTCGCACCGACATCCACACCACAACAATCCCCACGGACCCTGGCATGACTCCAGTGTTTGTGAAGCAATATCGCTTGCCTCTCGCATCAATGGAGTCCCTTACTGAAATAATTAAGAGCCTTGAGTCCCGGGGAATAATCCGTCCAGTCCACAGCACCTTCAATAATCCGGTGCTGGGAATATTGAAGCCAAACGGCCAGTGGAGACTCTGCGCTGACCTCAGGGAGCTCAACAAACGGGTCCACACTTCCCGATGGCCTCTTCCCTACATTGACCAAGGGCTGGCCCAGATTCAGGGGTCACAGGTATTCACTGCAATAGACCTGACCAATGGATACTGGACCGTGCCTGTCAGTAGGGAGGACCAATACAAGCTGGCTTTTACCTTTGGGGGCCAGCAGTACACATGGACCCGGACTCCCTTCGGATACCTTAACTCCGGTAATGAGTTCAATATTTTCCTACATAAGGCCATGCCCGACCTGGGTACGAGGGGTAACCTGGCTTATGTAGATGATGTCCTCATCAAAAGTTCATCTGTGGAGGAACACATAGCAGAGATCCGTTATGTTCTGACACAGTTGAGGGCCGCCGGAGCAAAACTTTCCTTTCAGAAAGCACAGTGGTGTAGAACCCGTGTTAATTTCTTGGGGCATGAGATTACTCCTCAGGGTCTCTGTCCCCAGGAAAAGAAAGTGGAAGCACTTCAGAAACTGAAAGACCCCACAACTCTGCGGGAACTAAGGAGCCTCCTTGGACTGACTAATTACAGCAGAAAGTTCATTGAGGGCTACGCAGAGATCACCAGACCCCTGATTCATCTCCTGAAGGGGGGGGTCAAGTGGGAATGGGGTCCAGAACAAGCCGAGGCAGTAAAACAACTCAAAAGAAGCCTCTCACAAGCGCCTTGCCTAGCTTACCCTGTCAGAAACAAGGAGTTCTTCTTGGAGACGGGGTTCTCTAATACGTGCTTGACGGCAGTATTATATCAAAAGCATGACAAGGTCAATAAAGTAATCTCCTATGCGAGCAAAACTTTATCCTCTGTGGAGGAAAAATTCAACGATTGTGAGAAGGCACTCCTGGCAACGGTGTGGGCATTGAAGAATTACCGCCCGTTTATCCAGGGGGAACACATCATAGTGGAGACTCCACACCAGCCTCTGCAATATCTCCAAAGTGACAGAATCCGGGCCGGAAATGTGAGTAATTCCCGAATTACTTCCTGGATTCTGTCAATGCAAGGCTTTCCTGTGGAGGTCAGATATCGCCAAAACAAGAAGAGTCCCCTCGCGCAAGGTCTGGCTGACTTGCATGATTGTGCCAGAGAAAACTGTCTCGAGGACGAAAGTCTAAAAATAAAGGACAACATGGAGGCATACCTTAATTCCCCCCACAAAGTCTTTGAAGAAGACAAGTGTGAGGGAATGCCCACTGTGTACGTGGATGGATGCTCTTACCATGTTGACAACAACGGGGAGAAAGAACTGGTGGCCGGCGTAGGGAATGCATGGGTGAATGAGTCCCCAGAACCCTCCGCTGGATACAAAATTGGTCCCCGAAGTAGTCAGGTGGCAGAATTGATGGCTGTGCATCAAGCCATCCTCACTGCTGTCCAGCATCAACTCCACGAACTGGTCATAATCACAGATTCGGATTATGTACGGAACGGGTTCGTGGAGCACCTGGTTAATTGGAAAACCAGAGGCATGTTATGTGCTAACAACAAACCCTTGAAACATGGGAAGTTGATCCAAAACATTGATGATCTGGTCACCTCGAATGAGATGACCATCTATTGGAAAAAGATCAAGGGTCATTCCAAAGTAGAGGGACCAGACAAAACTGGAAATGACTTAGCTGATCAGCTGGCCAAAACCGGGGCCATCCAAGGGGATCTAATTGAGATTGAGTCCCTGTTGGGGGAAATCCAGGTCACTGCTATCACTAGGTCCCAGACAAATGCTCACAACGACCTTTCAATTGCACAATGGAGTAAGGAGACCCCTGATGCTGATTTGATTACTGCTCAGAAGGGGGATCCAATAATTGGTAAATTTTACCAGCACCTTGAGGACCCTGAGAACTTTCCCCTGACGGATACCGATTACATTGGGAAAGAGGACCTAAGAGTGTTGATGAAATGTCCAAAAATGTTCCGAATCCAAGACGGTTTGTTGGTAAGGAAATCCAAAGCTGGCCACGATCAGTGGGTGGTTCCTACCTCATTCCGAAGCCTGATGTTAAGTCACGCCCATGATGCGGCCACTGCCGGTCATAGGGGGTTTCACACAACATTGGAAATCTTAAGAGAGGTTGCATACTGGCCACACATGGGGCAGGACCTCGACCAGTACCTGAAGGGTTGCCTTGTGTGTGCACAATTTCAGCCATCATCCCTCACACACCGGGCGCCTTTACAAAAGAGGGGAATGACACTGCCATGGTCAGATTTACAAATCGACTTTGTAGGCCCTGTGATTCGCTCGGCTAGGGGGAATAAGTACATGTTGACCGTGACATGCTTGTTTACCAAGTGGGTGGAATGTCTCCCAGCCCAAAATTGCAAGGCAGAAACTGCAGCGGCCTTGATGATTAACCACATCTTTTCCCGTTTTGGTCTACCTCAAAGGATTGAGTCAGACAGAGGTAGCCACTTCACCAGTGAAGTAATGACAAAGATGTGGGAGATACTGGGGGTCAAGAGAAAGCTGCATATTGCTTATAGACCAGCTTCTTCTGGGGCAGTAGAGAGATATAACCGGACAATTTTGAGCATATTAAAGAAGTTTGTGGCAGATTCTGGGCCAAGTTGGGATATCCGATTACCTCTGGTCCTAATGGCCATCAGATCTACCCCTTCATCTGCAACCAAAATGTCACCATTTGAGTTGATGACTGGGCGCAAGATGGTGCTTCCGCAGCATTTGCTCTACAGGACCCAAGAGCAGACACTGATAAATGCCTCCACTACTCATGAGTATGTAGAGAATTTAAGGAAACACCTCCAACATGCTTTTGCTTATGCTCAGCGGAATCTAGAAAGATCGGCTGATAGCATGAAGACCCATTATGACCTGAAAACTTCCAGGAAGGAATATCAGGTGGGAGACCGGGTCTATTTATACAACTTCCAAAGGAACCAGGCCAAGCAGCGCAAATTTTTGCCTCATGGAAGGGACCCTTTGAGATCGTCGATAAGATCTCCCCTGTGGCCTACAAAATCCACATCCCCAGAGGCGGTTCGGCAGAGGGGGAAGACAAGTGGGTCCACATAAACCAGTTGAAATGTTGCCATCCCAGGCACACTCTGCAACAACTGGAGGAATCCTCTGGAATCCTAGCGGGTACTGTATCAGACTAATTCAGTTCCAATCATAAAACCTACCACATCTAGTCTCTAAAATATTGTGATTTACATGAAACTGTCTCTAGTGATGCTGTTTTTTTTTTTTTCAAAATAAGAATGTAATATTTCGTTACGATGAAATGCATATGCTGCCCCACTATCTCAACAGTGGTGGAAAAAAAAATCGTCTCTGAGTAGATATTGCCGCTCTTCCTTTATCATCCTAGGAGAGATGAAACCATGAAGGATGACCAAGAAGGACGATCCGGAGACCGGGAGCAAAGACACAACGGGCCCGGGGTACCGCCCAATCTTCCCATCAGGACCGGCGAGGAGAACTGATCGATCTGACCGGATGGAGAAGAAGATGCTGAACTGTGCCATCTACAGAAGAGGAAGAAGATTATGCGGACAGACCGGTGCGTGGGTCAAAACCCTTGGGCACGCGACTCCCCATCGACCCAAACTCAAAGTGCAGTCACGTGGGGGGGCTTGTAGGGTGTCCTGACCCACGTTTAAGCTACCCTGCTACAACATTTGGTGCTGTGGGCTTAGGAAATTCAAGATGGCGGAAAACCCACAAGTGCGCCGAAATCCAGGAAAGCTGCGCAGTTGTGCGCACACCAAAATGGTTACCTAACTTGCCACCCACCAGGGTAAAGAAAGGTCCTTGTTAACAAAATCCACTTTTACTGATGTCAAAAAGTTGCTGAAATCGTGACTCATTGGACCACTTTAAAGATTCAACCCTTTTTGTGGGGTTCCACATAACCATCTTACTGTAAGGAGCCCCATCAAAACAATGTTAAGCAAGGATTTACTACCATGTAAGAACCATTCCTGTTTAGAATGCATTAATCCAAGAAAATCCCAAAAATGGGTGCAGTACCAGTACTCACCACTATCCAAAAGCCGGCGTTTTAAAACCCACTGTGTGTTTTTCTGAAGGCAAGCAAAATGCCTATTTCAAACCTTGCAACATGTGCAAAATATTCACTGAACACCAGCAGACATTTGGCAGAATGGAGTTTTGTGTGCCTACAAAATCTGGGAAATGAAGAGCCCAAAAACAATGCTTATAACAAAAATGCTATGGAGTCAGCAGCTTAAGCCTAACTGCAACTGGATTTAAAACCACCAAAATCGAAAATGTTAAATTAAATGAGTGACCTATGTTTGGTGTCACATGCCTTTGTAACTGTTGAAATGTCATAGTTTTGCACTTAGAATCAGCATTCTAGCTGCATGTGTAAAATTACAAGTTATTTTAAAAGCAACAAAAAGTTAGCTGAAGGTCTGGCTTAAGGAACTTGATTTTGCCTAGCAACGGATCCCATCAGGAGTGAAACTTGAGTCACAACTATGTTCCCAGGCCAATGTTCCTTTTGCTGCCCACACTAAGGATATGCCATCTATCTGATAATTGAATTTCCTGTGCTCTGCCAGAGAGTGAACAAAGCCCTCTCCACTCAGGCAAAGGTTTTTATTACAGACGTCGTAAAAAGTGGCTTCCTCCTGGAGAAGCTGGGAGGGGCACTGCCTGTGAGAAGCAAGCTGGCTTGGCAGAAACTGGAAAGACTGGTTTCTGTACCATGTGACCTGAAAAGACACACCCCTGCAGCAAGGATATGGTTTTATAAAAAGGGGGATAATTCATAGTGCGGACATGTGAAAATTTTATAAATGATACCATAATTCTTGTGATTTTTCTGCCCACAGTTTAAGACGTGGTAGGAACCGGTGGTATGTTCAGGGGGGTTTTAGCGGAAAAGTGGATATTACTCTAAATGTGTGCATGTTAAAAATCTGAAACTTCATCAGTTAATGTCCCTACCCCCTGCACACATGTATGTAAAGTTGGGTCCATGTCGGAAATTGAAAAAGCAGTTAAAAAGTCAATTATGTACACTCTTTGAATGCAAGCTCCGAGAATGAGCAGATTTGGACATAGACATGGCTAAATTCAGCCACACCATGTATATGTAATTTCAAACAACTGTGTAACTCTGAAGTATGGATTTTGATCATATATATATTTGGGTGCACAGATGATAAGGGAGGTTGTTTCAAGAGATCATAAAATGACATCAATCTGACTCACAGTTCAGTTTGCCAATCAAGCGGAGGAATGGAAGCCTGACCAATGACGAATGAGAGGGGCAAGTCTAGTGATGCAACACACACACCCATTCTCAAGAAACAGATAAAAGCAGAGAGTCAGGACACATAGAGACATTCAATTTCATCTGCCGCTGGAAGCCCTGCCGGAAAAATCCATACTTACCTCCATCAAACTCCAGAAAGCCAAACTAGAGACTTCAATCTATCCAGAGCAGAGACCAGACCAGAGAGAAAGCAGTGCTGTGCCTAGCAGAGACCAGACCAGAGAGAAAGCAGTGCTGTGCCTAGCAGAGACCAGACCAGAGAGAAAGCAGTGCTGTGCCTAGCCGAGACCAGACCAGGCGCTGTGAGCAGAATCCGGAAAGACCTGACCAGACTGAAGATCGTGACCAAGTCGCTTTCCTGTTCAAAATCTCTTGTGAGTACTTGGCAAAACTCAGAACACATCTCTTAGTTTAAATTCATCTAATTCAATCTATTTAACCTAAGTAGAACTGCCTCCTATCTGTCACCTGTCATTTCTAGTAAAATTTGTCATTTTGAAAAAGTGTGCGTTTAAAATTTACAAAACCAAAAACGACCTTTACTAAATTACTCATATCTCCGCAACCGTTTGGGCTAGAGACTTGCAATAACTTTCATTTGGAAGCTGAGATCCCAGGCTTTCCTAGGACCCCAAAACGGTAGAGATAGTCCTTGCGGTTCCTTTGTAATAGCGCTCGGCGCATCCGCGAATTTTGCCGCGATTTGCAATTTCTTCACATGTAAAAAAACTGCTGCTGCCTGATTTCATTTGCCAGAAATTCGTTTAACCTGCTAACTATCCCTGCATCATTGCTAGTGTGAGCCTGGACTAATATTAACTAGATACCACTCATCCTGAACCTCTAAAAGGGAATTAAGAGCGTTTCCAGCATATTTCTCATTCATTGCTAGCACCTATCAAAGCATTTGCCTGTGTTTTCAAACTTCTGTTTAAGCTTGCTGGATTGAACTGAATTACAGTTGATTGCATTTCTGAGAACTGTGTGTTTTCCTTCCATTTCCTTGCCTTGCATCAAGGGGGGGAGGGGAGTAGCCAGAGAAAAGTGATTACATTGTTTGGTTGAAATCATATTGCGTATTTTCTGTACTGCATTCATTGAATATTGCATCCACCTGAGCCTACATAAAGCATCCTCTACCACATTATACTTTTGTTCCTATTTACCAGTGTGCTACCTTAACCATTTCATGTCAACTCATTAGTGATTAAAGAAGTGTGCTAGTGCCAGATTCTCCGTTGTTAATATTTACCATATCAGATTAAGTGTGATATTCAATTATTAATTTATTAAAAAGTGTGATATATATTTTAATTTATCAAATAAACCTTTTAAACTTGCAAAACAGAATTACTTCTTGGCTCAGTGGGGTCAGGGGGATTCCAAGAGAGGGGTGTTATACAAGGGTAGTCATCCAGAACGCATGAACTGGACCTAAAGATATATCAATAAGGGTTTTCATTCAGTATTCTAGACTAGGCGTTAACTTGGCTGTAGTGCTGAATTGAATCCTCTTACAGGGACCATAGCCACTCAGAGAATGTCGACGGGGAGAGATAGTGATTGTCCATGGCAATCCATTGGGGTGTTTTCTGATCACGGAGATGGGGAATGAGGACTCGTAACTGGGTCGCTTCATAATATTTTTGAATATCCGGGAGGCCCACCCCACCTTAATCTTTAGGCAGCGTCAAGTTAGTGTACACAATTCTTGGTTTTTGTCTCTGCCACAGGAACTTTATGATCGCTTTCTTGACTTCAGTAAAGAATTGGCGCTGCATTTGGTTGGGGAGCATTTGAAAGGGGTATAAAAATCTCCGGAGACATGTCATTTTAATTGCATTTAGGCGTCCCAGCCAGGATATGGTGAATTAATCCCACCTGGCGAGGTCAGCATGACATTTTTGGAGAAGTGTGGGAAATTAGCCTCATATAGATCTCGGAGAGATCTCTTGACCTGTATCCCTAAGTATTTCAATTTCTCATGCTCTATCGTAAGGCCCAGGGGAGCATATCTTTCGTTGTTCCGTTCCATTGATCCCAGTAGGGGGAAGAGTATGAACTTGGACCTGTCGATTTTAAAACCAGAAATTTGGCCGTATGCGTCTATTAGGCTTAGTGCCCTGGGGATGGATGTGTTAGGGTTTGTCACATGGAGAAGTAAGTCATCAGCGTACAGCGCCACCTTATATTCCACCTGTCCCAATCTCATTCCCTCAATTTGGGTGTCATTCCTAATTTTCTGTGCCAGGGGCTCTACAGAGAGGGCAAAGAGTATGGCTGAGAGGGGACATCCCTGTCGGGTACCGCGTTTTAACTCAAACCATCTCGAGTACTCCCCATTGACTGACACTGCGGCTCTAGCCGCTGTGTACACCGCTTTTATCCCTTTTCTAAATCTCTGTCCTATACCCACGGCACAGAGGACTGCAGCAAGGAATTCCCATTCAACACTATCGAATGCTTTCTCAGCGTCAATGGAAAGCAGGGCGGGTTCATCGTTCATAGTTTGGGAGGCTGCGACCAAGTGAAGAGTTTTCTGCATGGTGTCTGCCCCTTGTCGCCCAATTATGAATCCGAGCTGGTCGGGGTGAATAAGATGGGGCATGTGAGTCTCCAGTCTGGCAGCCAGTACCCTCGTGTAAATTTTGGCATCGAGATTCAGCAGAGATATAGGGCGGTATGACCCGCAACATTTGGGACCCCTACCCTCCTTGGGGATGAATGATATGAGTGCTTGGACGAAGGAGTCGGAAGCAGTTCCTGAATCTAGGACCTCATTGAATAATTCAGTCAGAAATGGGGCTATGAGGGCACTAAAGGTCTTATAGAAGCCAGCTGTATATCCAGCCTCGCCCGGGGATTTGCCCAATGTTAGCCTTTTGATCGCTTTGTGTACTTCCTCTTCCATAATGGAGGACTCAAGGTGGGCCGAGTCTTCCTCAGCTAGTTTGGGAAGATCGATGTCAGCGAGATAGTTATCTATCTTTTTGCGAGCTTGAGTCTGTTTCAGAGGCGTATAGGGATTCATAAAAGTTTGCGAACAGTTCAGGGATGGATGGTTTGTCTTGCCCTTGGACAGGGGTGTTATGTGTTATTTCCTCTACCCTCCGTTCTGCCCAATGCATCCTGAGTCTAGCAGCCAGCAGTGCGTCAGCTTTATCCCCCTTTTCTCAGAACTTTTGTTTTAATAAATGGAATTTGCGTGTTATCTGACCCTGTTCCAGGTGATGCAGTTCCTCCCGTTTCTTTCTAGCTTCTTGGATCTTATTGAGGTCTGTGGTATCCCCTTCCCTTGCTTCCCTATCCAATCGACATATCTCGTTCCGAAGCTTACTTTCAATGAGGGTCCTCTCCCGTTTTTTCTGCACCCCCTCCCGTATAAGGATCCCCCTCCAGGTTGCTTTGGCCGCTTCCCATATTCCCCGTTTGGAGATCTCCCCAGTGTCGTTAGTTATGAAATATTCTCTAATCTCTGTCTCAAGCTCTTCTCTAAAGACAGGGTCCCTCCAGAGGTTCTCACTGCACCTCCATTTCCCACCCCTGATCGGTGAGTGTTCCCACTGTATAGCAACTGTGACCATGTCATGATCTCAGAGTGTGATGTGATGCCGTACAGCTCCCGTGAGAGGTAGATATAATCTATCCAAGTAAAAGTGTTGTGTGGGGGAGAGTAAAATGTGTATCCTCATGCGTCAGGGTGCATTTCCCTCCATGCATCAACCAGCGTGTATACCTGCATCATGCTTACATAATCATTATGGTCCCCTCTCATTTTGTTGTTGACAGTTAGATTACCCGCCTTACGATCCAAGCTGGGGTCAGCCCATAGGTTAAAATCCCCACCCAGTACAATATGTCCCGTAGCCTCCAACATTATTTTGGGGATGGTTTTGGAGAGGAATCTGAGTTGCCCTACATTGGGGGAATAGATTGTGGCTATCGTTACCTCCACGCTCCCAATGGTTCCCGCCACCAATAAGGCTCGCCCTTCCGCATCTGACCAGGATTTTGTGACTTGAAATTCAATTCCCTTTCTTATAAGGATTCCCACACCACCTTTGCGCAATGGTCCAGAGCCACAAAACTCCAAGCCGAGACGTTTCCCTAGGATAAGCCTCTCCTCTCCCTTCATATACTTGGCTTCCTGCAGGAATAGGATGTCCATTTTGGCTCTCTGGAATTCCCTTAATACTAGCGACCTCTTGGTAGGTGAGTTAAGCCCCTTAAGATTAAGCGTCCCCACTCTCAAGGGGTGCCGTTTGCTGAGTTCCGGGGTAGCCATCTATTTCTGACATTTGTTTATTCATAATAATCAACAGGCATTCCCTGTGGTTCATGCTTCTAACCAGCATCAGTGTTTTCCTCTCCTTGGCAGTAGTTGAAAAAACTGTTTCGGTCTTTCCTCCTCCTGTTTCTTGTTTACCCTCCATCACATCTTGCGGTCTCCCTCCTTTCCCTCCCTCGCTCTCCCTCCCCCCATATGATGGCGTACGAGCAGGTCCAGTTAGCTTCACTGAACTAGCAACGAACCACCAGTAGGGACCATCGTCTCGCGGTCTTTTCTTAACAATAAACACCACATTAGTCTGAGCCCCAACCCCCCCATTTAGCTACAACATACAGCCATCAAAAATTGCTTTTTTGCATTGGACCAGAAGCAGCCTCTGTCTAAAATGCACCCATAGTGTCAAAATAGTTGCTGCTGGTCTAGTTCACTTGTCCCCCTCTGGGGAATTGTTACCTCGCTGAAATTTTCTCGATCCTTTAACCCTTTGTCTCTTAGGTCCTCGAGGTTTCCACTCTCGCCCTTCGGCCCTGGGGCCGTCTCCACCTTCCCTTCGTTCACGGGCATCAAGAAAGTCAGATATGCATGCCTTTATCTCCCTCTCTGATTGTATTCTAATTCTCGTGCCTTCGTGTTCGAAAGAGAGCGAGAAGGGGTATCCCCACCTATATCGGGTGTCCCACTCTTTCAGCCATTTCATCAGAGGGCCACACATCCTTCTCAGCGCCAATGTCATAGCGGATAGGTCTTGATATATGGTTATCTGGGCTCCGTTAAGGGTGATTACACCCCCACGTCTCGCCTTCTCGAGAATCTTCGCCTTGTCCTGGTATCTGTGGAAGCGGGCGAGGACCGATCTCGGGCCCCCTGGTGGACCACCCGCTCTGTGGATCCGTTCGGTTCTTGGTTCGTCAATCTCGTCAGCGGCTGCCAAGATTTTGATGATATCATGAAGTGTTGCTTCTAGGCCTTCCTCCGTCTCCCCGTCTTGTTCCGGGATCCCGAAAAACCGTAGATTGCTTCGCCTCTCTCGATTTTCCAAATCATCCATATTCAGTCTGTACGCCTCCTCTCGCTGTTCAAGATCTGTGCTTCTGTGTTCGAGTTGTGTTTCCAGAGTATCTATGGAAGCTTGGTTATTTTCCACTCCCTCCAGTCTGTCTTCAATCTTGTCTATGTGTTGGGTGATTTTGTCAATCTTGCCACCTATATTGGCACCCATGTTCTTTATCTCCGTGAGAAGAGCTGCTATGTCACCTTTTGTGGCCGCTGTCTCACCGTGTGCTACAGATTCGGTTGCCATCTTGGGGGTGGTGAGTATGCGGTTGGAGGGAGCGTAAGCGTACGTGGCTAGCTTTATTTTGGCTTGCATATATTTGGGAACTGTGCCTCGTTGTCTCAGGTTCGAATGTGGTATTGGTAAGACGCAAAGGCCTCACACTCGAGTCACACTGTGTGCTTCCAGAGTATTGTAGTCGTTTGCATGCACACTGTTGTACTGCTCACCTCCCGAAGGACGGACGTGTTGTCCACTCACTCCTGTGGGTAGACGTTGTGAGTTGCAGGTACCCCTATGTAGAGCAGAGGTCACGGGGTGTCTCCCTGGTTTCAATTCCATTCAATACCGGGTACTTGAAGAGGCACATGCCCCTGTTTCGGGGGCCCTACCCTCAGTCCCAATGACCCTTGCCCCGTGCGCCGGGAGGGGTATGTGGTGTGCAGAGGCCAAGGGGTTGTGTGTCCAAAACAGGTGGGGGACTGATGGGAGATTATATGGTGTCGGTGTTCACTGTGCTCCACGTGTCTCCATCTCCCAGATATCAGCGTGATGACCTCCCTGTGGCCAGTGCATAAAGTGCATCATTGCAGTTTGGGTGTGAGAAAAGGTTATGGCAGCGCTAGGTTATAGCATTTGCTATTGGAGATCCAGGGGGCAGAAGTCTTCACAGACCGATCATTCGAACCATTGTCATTTTATTACCCTGGTTTCCGTGTTTAGAGTTCCTGTGATCTGTTGCCCCTGATGAGGTGTCCGGAGGGTGTGGCAGACCTCAGGTCTATATGCCCTTTATGGTGGCCTGGACTGTGGGGCTTAAGACACTGGGGACCATGTCGCCCCACCGGGTGGGGGGTCCCACAGTGAGCCCACGTTGCCGCTCCGCGGGTCGGGCCACGCATCTGTGTGTCGCGGTGCTCAGAACATCTAATGAGGAAGCTGTTCACTGCATGGGGGCCCTGCAGTGGGTCCGCACCGCGTGTCAAAGCACGTGTTCAAAGTGCGTATTCATGGGCTGCGGAGCGCAGGATGTCCGCGACGGAGGCTCGCTGGTGTGTGTGCCCCCAGAGCTTCCCTGGGTGTCGGGGCCTCATCCACAGGCCACAGCGCTCCGGGGCACCGCAGCCGTAGCAAAGAGCGTGAGCTGCGTTCAGTTGGAGGTGCAGCTTACCTCCCGGCAGGGTCCTCCGCGTGTTCCGGCAGTCCGCGGGCTGGAGTGTGTCGCTGTGGGGCCCGCGCTGGGCTGCAGTTAAAGGCACTTCAGAAGTGCGGCCTGGGGCCAGAGAGGACATGCTGGCCGGGGCCTCTCAGGCTGAGTGTTCCTCTCCGGGTGGGGCCCGCTCAGCAGCGCGGCCGTGCTGTGCTAGTTTACTTTCGTTTTCGCGCTGGCCTCAGTGTAAATCTTCACACAGCACTTTCTCTGGGTTCCTGAGTCCGATTTTAATCGGGTTCTCTTCTGGGCGGTGGGGGGGGGTGTTCTGATGCATGTTCCTCGGGTTTTTCTCCCTGGGGGGGTCGCAGGGTGGGGGCTCAGGTCACCTTGCAGACCTACAGAGACGGAGCTCACATGGGATAGGAGATCATCCGTGCACCCCCTGGTGCCCAGTTAGGTGTCCACCATTCAATCACAACATTATATGGTGAAACATTCCCTAGAAAACAAAATCCCAGTAAGAGACATGTGTTTTGATGACACTTTTATGTGGCCTTGTGGATAAGCGTCTGCACTTGGACAACCTGGCTGAAAACCCTGTAGCCGAACACTTGAGCAAGTTTGCCGGGCTCAAAAATACTCAGAAATGGAGTTGAGAGGTAGTCTGTGCAGTCCGTGCAGACGTGTCGCGGTGGGCGCCATAATATCTCTTCAAATTACCTAGTGGTGACAATATACATCTCGGACTGTCAAACTGATGGAACTCGATTCGATTTGTTTGATTGTGAGTTTTGTGATTGTGAGATTTTTATGACAGTAATGTTAATGTATGTTTAATGTCGGTTGGTTAAGCCTTTGATTCAAGGCTTTCAACATACACTACGAAAAATAAAAATGGTTTAATAAATTAATGATATGAGCCTGTTTGGTTCACATTTGCCCTTCAGCTGGAGGTACCTTCAATAGCTGACAATTCTGCAATTCTGATAGTTGGAGCATTTGTGCTTAAAAAACTAAGAGAGGGGTAACCATTCTCCAACAGATAGCTATTTGTTGCAACCCTTCCACATTTGAGTTTGGTCCCCCGATAAAAAAATAAATAAGTGGAAGTACCCAACAGATGTCCAGCTTTCGAGCAGCAAGAATTACCCTTCAATCAAAGAGAGCTGGCTGAACAAACGGAATTAGACACCCCAGTTTTGCTTCAGCAGGAAATGCACCAGACTCATTAGGGAGTATGAAGATCAAAAAATGTAACGGCCCCAGAGATTTCTGCGCTAAATATGGTGCTTAGCTCTTTTTTCCATGCTGTTTAATCATATTCGCTTGGTTAATGACCCATATTTTGCAGCTCAGTAAACTGAAAACACATTTGGAAATGGTCCAAGATTCAGTAAATAAACTGTCAACAAAAGAAGTTTTGGCAGAAAAGGAAATCCCTGCCCAATGACCTAACGTAGTTGAATATTCAGGGAAACTGGAAGTTCGACATTCTCAGGATGTATTATATTAAATGTGACTAACAAGCCTTTGGGTAAAAGGTCCCGGGAAAAGGACGAAAAGAGGGCAAAAATCAAGTTCAAGAACATTTTGGGGCAACCTTCAGGGGAGCAGATGAAGGCTGCCTAGTCCCCCAAGCAGCATAAAATCACAGCAATAAAGATGGGGTGGGCATGGTGGACCCTAATGGTGCTCCAGGGATTACACGCATTCAGGAGGGAGCCATGAACTTCGCAATCTTTAAACAAAGTGGGTGCTACAAAGAACTTTCTTGCCCTGAGCAGCCCCGTGTTGAGAGACCAGGGTTCCATGTGTTAATATCCCCGCAAAAATATCACCATACAGTAATATCGCCATATTTTTGTGGTGATATTAAGGCTTGGAACCTGCGGCGGACCCCCCCCACGCAACTCCTGCATTATTTGTAAAAGAGCAGGGGACACCCCCGCAAACCCCGCTCCCAAAAAAACCCCAAATGATCCCCCCCAAAAAGATCACATATGGCCGTTCCAGACAACCATATATACGGCAATATTTTTGGTGGGGATAATATGTAGTGATACCGAGACCAGAGAGCACAGATTGTCATGATGAACCCAATGTTACAATTATTGAATCCAGTATAACTCTAGGCACCTCAAATGTGTCTAAATCAGTGAATGTTGAAGAAGAGGGGACTGATAGGATCAGAGATACCAGGCAGGGGTCACAAGTGGAAGGCTCCAAGGTGACCCGTTAGGTTGTTTCTTTGAATGTGTGAATTTTGGAGAGGGGTCCCCCATGGAAAGTACTTCAGTAGGGTCCCTACCATGCAGACCTTTGAAGGAGAGTTCTCTTCAAAACCAGAGATGCTATGGTGTCCCACCAAGAAAGGGATTGGATAGTCTGGTGAGATCAGGTGGCAGGGAAAAGTCCACCTTAGTTGGTAAAGAGCTGGGCCAGGATTCCTCGAAGACAACGCAGATTGACAGGTCTACGCAGAGTGGTAATTTGAGATGTACCTGAGAATGTACATACAGGGATGTACAAACAGGAATCCAACCATTAGATTTGGGGGAAAAGATTGGCAAGATCAACTGTGATGTGGCCCTACAGTGCGATATGGATGGGTCAACACGGGATCCTTAAAGGAATTTGGAAACTTGGGGAGGGCTGGAGTAAACAGCGGTTCTTGGGGTTTACGTCCAGTATTGTAGACAGGGTTAACAATCAGATGATGGGTGGAAAGCATTATGAGCCGACAAACAAAACTACTGTGAAAATTGATTAATGCAGTTGTACGGTCCGTGGAGTTGGTGTGAATAATGAGGGGGATGCAGCTAGGGGTAAAGGGGGCCACATGTTACAGCACTTTCAGATACCTATGTGCAACACAGTAGAGGACCGGTTATAGTGTGTGGCTGTGGAGACAACTTGTGGTACAGCATTGGGGGGTTCTTTATCCTTAATGGATGAGGAAGAGCGAATGACCCCGCCTTCCACAAGAATGTATTTAGAAAGGATGGAATGTAGCCAATTCAGGGTGGTATTCAACAAGGTGGAACAAATATTCTTCAGTTGCTCCACAAAGTATCTCAGCATCGACTGTTGGACACTCGAGGCATAGAAAGAGTATACTTTTTTGTGCCTAAACGCACAGATGTGCTACAGCTGGACTTTAAGTCACAAACTGTTGTGCAAATGATATAAAATGAGGCAGATTCTATCTGGGTTATGGCCTATGGTCTACGACATTGGCAGTACTTATAAGGATAATGTGCTGGATAAGAACGACAACGACAGCCTTGGGAAAAAGGTCCCCTTCAGCTTGGGTTACCGACCAAAGGTTAAAGTGACTTGCCAAGTTTCGAAAAATAATGAGAGAAGGGTAGAAATTCAACAATTTGCTTCAGGGAATGTAAAAAATAACAACCAAGATTGGGGCTAGATCAGGGATAAAATGGCCCGCCCATCGTAGAAATTGTGTGAGAGGGGAATGGGGCTTTAATAGGAAGAAAAGAGTTGAAGCTGCTGAATTGGAACCCTTGAGGCTTTAACAGCTTACGGGGAATGCGGATGGGCGAAAACTGTTTGATCATTACAATGTTAGATTTCTACAGGAAGTTTGGCTGCATGTACCTTTGGTAGTGCGTGGTTTTGTAATTGTCCAGCAAATGGCAATGAAGGGTGAAAATGGGAGACCTTCGGGAGGCATGATTGTCATGATACAGAATTCGATGGTGGAGGAGGCTGGCGTAATATCTGAAGACATTTACAGGTTATTGGCAATATGAGTGGTATTGAAGGGCCTCCTGTTGCCAACATCGATCCTGTTGATTAACATTTATAATAACCTGAGTAGATCAGAAATTGACCTCCTATTGCGGAGCTTGAGTGGGGTATGGGAAACCTTTGTGTGTCACAAAAGGGGATCCATATTCTGTTGGCAGAGGATTTTAACGTAAATTGTCTCCCTGTGGGAAAATCGGAATTACAAGAGAATAAGGTAGGAGCAGGAGGGGTGAGATACTAGGGGCAGGGTGGTAAATTGTGGACAGATTTCATCATGAATTGGGACCTTACGATTACAAATGGGGTCATAAAGCGGGATGTGCCACCTAAAGACACATGGAGACTAGGGAACAAATCAGCCTTATTGGACTATATAGTAGGATCAAAATCTTTACTCAAGTTATGTGTGGGGTTGTCTGTTGTAAACACAGATTTGAGTGATCATCTGCAATTGGTCTTGACCCTGGCTGGAAAAGTGCATTGTACTCATGTACCGTGGTTTAGGGACCTAAGTGTAAATGAGGCTGGTAATAGATTGTCTAGATACATCAGTAATACAGCTAGATTCAGTAAAATATTTTTGAGAAGCACCACATTGGAAGATAAAGGAACATCAATCACCCCCTCTTTGCTCCAAGCCTTTTTAGATAGATTAAACAAGAAGCCATGTGAGGTAAGGAAGGATAGGGCACTGAAGACTCATCTGTTTGATGTACTTATACAAAAAAAAAAGAAATCTCTAAGTAGGGGGATTCAGTCCTTGAAGAGTGAGGTATATACGCACAAATTGAAATCCCTAAAACAAAAATTCAAGAATTGTCTTGAAGGGCACAAGAAATTGCAGAAACACAATGAAGGGGCCAAGAAGTTGGAGATTATAACTAAAAAAGGCTCAAGAAACTTTTGGGATATGATTAATAATATGGGGAAAACCCTGTTTTGGAGGGGAATGGAAAAAATAAATTTCTGTCCGTATATCGGAAATCAGTGTGTGAAATTGTGTTGGTTGAGAATAGTGATAGATGGGACTTGGCAAAATCTATGAAACAGGCAGAATTTATGATTAGAAAATCATAAAATTCCAGACCAGTAAGACTGAATGGTTTATCTAATATGGTAATGTAGGAGACCCCAGAATTGTGGGCTAAGCCCCTGTATGTCCTATTTTTGGCAACTGTTGCAGAAAGAATAGTACAACCATCTTGGAAGAATTCAGTCCAAGTACTAATCTATAAGAGGGGGGATAGGCCCAATCCAGGTAACTATCACCCTATCTCCCTTCTAGATTGTGATAGTAAGATCTTTATGGGGCTGATCTTACGGGATCTCACAGAGTGGGCTGACAAATCTGGACGTATTCAAAAGTACCAGACTGGTTTTTGAAAAAAGGTTTGGGAACTGACCTGAATGGCCTGTTAGTTAATTGGCTCAGGGAAGAGTCCCTGAGACAGGGGAAATTGCCGTTATATTTGGCAACAATATACTTCAGCAAGTGTTTGTTTGCGTTAACCAAAATCTACTGTGGAGTGTGTTGAAGACATGAGGGATACCAGCTACTCTGCTAGGCTTCATGGTTGAGCTACATGAGTGCACAGCTCTACAGGTGAGATTGGATGGGAGGGTCAACCTGGTGGAATGTATTACAGCACAGAGAGGACTCTGTCATGGTTGTGTTTTGGCCCATGCCTACTTAATCTCTACTTGTCTGACTTGGGTGCCTTTCTTAAAAGAACTTAATTTGCACCACCAAAGTTATCGAGGTTAAGTATTTCATATTTCATCTAGGCAGACAATATTAGACTTTTTAATAGGACACAGGTGGATCTCTAACACCAATTGTACTCAGTAAGAGAATATTTGACCACGAATGAATTGTGCATAATTGGGGAAAAAACTAATATAATGATGCTCACAAGTAAGATTAGAATGAGAATGGTTTATATGGACCATGGGGGAAGAAAGTTTGACTCCGACTGAGTCCTTGATTTATTTGTGATTTAACGTGGATGTTACAGATAATGCTGGGTGCAATTTGGATTGATTATTGCGAAAAGCTACGCGTATGGCTGCTCAGATGAAAAAGATCAGGAATGAGTATTGCAGATTCTCTCTGAGTCCATTGGTATCTTTTTATAGGATGAAGATGGTTCCCTGCCTCTTATACAGCGCTGAGTTAAGACAAGGGTTACGTTTAGTGCCGTACAAAAAAGTGGAACCCTGGCTCTGGAAACATGCGTTATGCCTGCCAAATTGTGTGCCCATTGTGGCTCTAAGATTCGAATTGGGACTGAGTTTGTTAAGTAGCCTTCTGGACTGGCAAATTCTACTCCTATATAGACAAATGTTTGGTGCCAGTGAAGAGCTTGCTTTATGAAGATCTGGCCGGGGTAGCCTCTTTGCCAATTGTTAAACCAATAGACATTTTTAGTAAAAGGTCGGAGCAAGTGTTGAGCAGTGTGGGCTTTTCTTGAGGTGTGCTCTTGACAAACCCTTACGAGGTGCAGAAATGCTTATTGAGAAGAGATTGGATAAAAACAATAGAGAAGATGAAGGCGTGCAAATTGTACTCCAGTCTTTCTCTAGTCGATAAGCCGTTGGGATCCCTGTCTAAGGATCTTGTAAGGTTCCCAAATGGATTCTGGGCTGGGCAGTTTCATAGATTCAGATTAAATTTGTACCTCACAAGTGAAGTTTGTAACATCTGGATGCATGGGGTTGCAGGGGATAAAGGGTGTTCACTATGTAATAATGAGGAAATAATTCAAAATTGTGAACACATAGTTTTGTACTATCCGACCTTGTGGCTAGCTCAAAAATCAGTTGACGAGGAAGTATGCAAATGATTTTGCCTTAGTGGATCCTGATTTATTATTTGCCAAAATTACGAGCGGGGAGGATATTGTGGCCACAATTGGCGTAATAAAAAAAAATGAATAAGGATGGTTTAATTAAGTTAAAGTGGTAATACGGGTGCCTATGTAAGAATTGTATGGGGCTATTTTATTTATTTATTGTGCATTTGTAAGGCACTTAAACAACAAGTAAAATGTGTTTCAAACAACCCTCAAAGGTTGGATACGAATGGTTGTTTGTTTTATATGTTTTCAATTTCATTTATGAATTTGTCTTTTAAAGTGAAAAAGGGTGATATGTTATATTTAAGAATTGTTTCTAGATTGATGTACTTTAATGTAAAAGTGATGTGTGGATTTATGTAAGGTTGTATATTTGACAACCAATGTCACAATAAAAAAATAAAAAATAAAGGTAAATACGCAAGCGGGGTAGCATCCACTCTCTGAAAAAAGTGTGCCCACCCACATGTATCCTCAACATATGCCCTGAAAGACAACAAATGGCCACAATGAGGGAAAATAAAATTCCAGGATTGCAACCTCTGCGCATATATAAATGTCTTGCTTGCCTGCTCATCGTTTGCCCTTATCCCCATGATTGGCTTTGAACAATACTCTGTTTTTTTAAATATGACTTAAAAAGTACACAAACCATAGTAAGGTATTCACACAAATATATAAATCCTTATCGAAGCATGTTTGGCAAACATTGTTCAATTGTGGCATTGTTCTCCACTTCTTGACTGGGAGACTACAAATACCAGAATGCAATTCAGCAAAAGGCAAAACATGGCCTTTGAGTTTTGAAAATGCACTTTCAAGACTAGGTGACTTACCTGTTTGTGTTTCATTGTTTGACAAACACAGGCTTTATATATGGTGTGATGAAAATATTGCATACAACCAAAAATAAACAATGTTTAGTGTATTGAATATGAACATCTGAAAATAATGTAGTTAGTTTAAAACTGCTGTGTGAGATATATTTTAAGTGGCCTGGAGGAGGGTGTAAATTTAAGCAGCTAACTAGTGCTTTGTGTGTGCTTTTAGAATAAAAATGACCGTTAGCACTTCTTAACACAGAAACGCCATGCAAAACAATGGTGTCTTAAATGAGCCATTACTTGTAAATCGCTGCTGCTTTAAAAGCTAGGCTACAGCAAAGAAAGTTATTAGCAGTAATCTTGAATCCTGCAGCATCTGATGGGCCGCTGTAAAGGGGGTATGTCTTAAGTGCATCACAATGGCTTGGGACTGTGACACCGTGGCCTCAGTTGGAAATAAACACGAATCATCCAAGGAAGCAGCACAGCCCCACTTTAAAATAATATGACCTGTTATCGTCAGGGCAGGAGCTAATGCCTGCTGACACCCCCTGAGAGTGGAGCCCTGTGCCACCGAACACACTACACACACTGCACATGCCTCCGGCAGCTCTAAACACACTGCATGGCTCTGATTCTAAGACATAGGGCCTCATTACGAGAATGGAGGTAGCCATGGAGCTATTAGCTCCATGATTGCCTCCGTTCCGGGCTCCATTACCGGGTTCCTGCAATGGGGACTTACCGAGTTACTCCGACATAGGAGGACCCAGTAATTCCTCCTTGCAGGAACCCATCCCCATTCCCATTTGAGCCCCCATAGGGCTCAATGGGAATGGGGAGGGAGGTAATAATGGGCAGATTACATCTGGTCCGTTATTGCCTCCCTCTTCCCCTCGCTGGTCCCGGAAAGTACGCCTGGTTTTACCAGGCGTGTGAACCGGGTCCCGCGATGGGAAGCTTGTAATCGGTGCTCCCTGAATGAAGGGTGTCGGCCCCGTACCAGCCCCCTTCATTACGGGAGCGCCAGCCTTATAATGAGGCCCATAGAGTTTTGAAACTCAAATGCATTTATGTGTCACAGATTCATTTTTGAGAATAAGACCCCAGCAGTTGCAAAGGGGGAGAGGGCGTGCGACAGGCCAGGTGCATTTCAAAGCCCAAAGGGTTGTAATTTCAAATGCCACAGGCATGCACATGTTACCTCTGCCCCTGCAATGACTTGGAAAGCGCTATGCTTCTGGCCTGTGGTCTATACAGACCCAAGCAGCAGTCCACTTTAATGAATAGAAAAGCATTAGCATTTATTTTAATCTTCCAATTCCAAGCTCCCAAGTGGAAAGAAATGCCCTTACAGCGATGGGGCTGCATGCAAATACACCTTTTTGTAGAAATTATTACTTCAAAATAAACATTTTTCTATTTATAATACAATGGGCCTCATTACGACCTAGGCGCTAATGGGTTAACGGCGCCGCAAAAGGCTTTGGCGCCGTTAACCTATTAGCGCCTAATTACGAGGTCCGTTTGCGGGACCCGACCTTAACGGCTAGTTTTACCAGCCATTAAAGTAGGGACCCGCAAAGGGACCTTGGTGCTAAGTACGGTGCCACAATTTGCGGCACCGTACTTAGCGCCTTCCCCATTCCCATTGAGCCCTCTGGGGCAAAAATGGGAATGGGGAAGGGCCATGGCGCATGGGGAATTACCGCCCCGCCAACCTCGGAATGGGATGGTAATTCCCCATTCCGCCATGGCGGAGTGGGTAAGTTACCGGCATGGACCATGGTGCTGTTAGCACCATGGTCCAACGCCTGGGTCGTAATGAGGCCCAATATAATGGAATGCACCAAGCATAAACCATAGATGTACACCTCATATTATCAGTCCAGTACAACTGTTCATAGAGACTCACATACACAAAGCGCTTATTCAAAAACAATATCTCACCAAACAGTAAGTACACTATATTTATTTCTTTTTGACGACCATTCATTATGTAGAGATTTCTTATAAACAAATATTACTATTTTTGAATTTAATGGAAATGGCAAAGGCACTTGAGTGGTTGGAAGAAAATGTTCCAACAGAAGAAATTAGTGATGATAACATCTCTAATGATAAACAATACATATTTGTAATTTGTACAGACCTCACTGAAATAATAATTTATTTTTTTATTATAGTGCATTGTTAACATGAAGAAACAACACACCCATTTAATTATGTAAAACACAACCATTTAATTTTGGAGAATCACAAAAATCACAAAGAGAAGCCCTATCTCCAACTGTACTCATTCAAATAATGATGTTGTCTGTAAAATTGGATAAACTTAGTAATGACTTTAAGGAACTTTTAAATTATGTTAAAAATCATGTTATAAAAAATGTTCATTATCACTGTCATTCTTGCACCTGTCCCACTTGACCGCAGCAATCATCCCCATCAAATTCCCCAAATTTATATAAAAGACGCTTCTCCCATTTATGTTTCCCATTCCGCTACCCCATCCCTTTCATAAATACAATTATTTGTTGTACTATAAATATCTAGTATATTGCTCTGTCATATATATATTTTTTTAAATGCCAATTAATATTCCACAGACTATATGACTGTTTGGGGTGCCCACTCACAAAACGGAGGTGCGTGCGATGTCCGGACATGTTCATTCTCGCATGACACACTTTTAATTAGTCCGTGGACAGTGCGCCAGTTCTACATACAGTTACGGGCATGCGCCTTGCGTCTCCCACACAATGGGTGTCCGCGGATGGCCGTGAGCTTCACAGACAGTTTAAAACTGTATTTTCTGCCAATCTAGGGTATTTCAAGTTGAAAGTTACCCTTCCAGAGCACCAAGGCCCATTCTTAGTTGATCTGGAAACTTTTAAATCTTTCCAAGGCCTATTTTCGACTTGGTGGTCCATGGACAGTCACGCGATCCACAGACAGTTTCTCTGAAGGGACACACTGTCATGCATCAACCTTGGTGTTAAATCTGGCAGTGTACATGGCCACCTACGGCACGCTAGGCATCTTAACAGCAGCCTATAGGGAAGGTCTCATAGGAGGCATCAACCTCTCTGGTGGCGTTGGCAGTTGTCATGGCAACGGCTATGTGCGCCATTGCTTCGCTTAGTACTGTGTAACAAGTCACGTGTTCAGTCCGCTGACCGTCTCCGTGATCGTGCCTCCTAGAAGCCTTAATACGGATGCCGTCGTAGGACTTGCTGCTTCTGTTTAGCATTATTGCCCAAATTGATTCCTGAACTCTAATTTCTGTACTTTCAACCTTGGACTGTCTTACGGATTCCGACCGCTTACATGCTTTGGCTATTGGTGACCTTCCTGTTACCATCCCAGACTTTTTTGTGGACCTCTTTGTTTGACCCCTGGACCCTACACACCCAGCCTGTTGCCAAAACTGCATTGCTCATCGGATTACCTTTCACATCGATTCCATTCAATGCATAATCACCCTGCAGCTTGGCGTTCTGTTGCCCTCTGTTTGGTGAGCCGCTACGCTTATCGTGTGCCGCTCCTCAGGTCACACTCGAGTTATCAGCCTGCTAGCTGCTTTCCGGTAGATCCTGTGTTATCCTTTCACTGCTCATTCCTCTTGGGGATTCACCCGTATACTAAACATACTTCTTTTGCCACCAAGTACTGTCACTGACAATATCCTATGATCCGCACTTGCACTACCAAGCTCTGCACCCGAAAATACCCAACAGACTATATTACGCCACCAAGTACTGCTGCCTGAATACTACTGCCGCATATCCTATTCATCTCTCGACCGTATAACATTTGGAAATGAAGTGCATTAAAAGACTCTCTGCTGTGTGCACCAACCCGACCATAGTGCGACCCTCGTTCCACCCGGGATCAGCTTTCCCAACTAACTTCCTTTTTGTTGTTTTATCCTGTCGTTGCTTTTGGGACTCTATTGGGGTTCATCCACTCCTGATTAGGGGCTCCTTCATTTGTTAGAGGCGGCAAGTTAGTCATAAGCATTGGCTTGGCGGTGTGTTTTTCCCCACTCTTTAGTTTGATTGGCTCCTCTGACTGTTTACCTCCTAGCAGAGCGGCACGTCATAATAAAGAGATTCCCACAAGTTGAGGAGGCTAAGGTCCTGGCCTGCACCTAAGTGTATGAAGTCAAAGGGACTGTTTCCGATAGTCATAACCAACACTCCGGGTTTCCGTACCAATGCCCTGGCCTGTGTGGTGAGTAACACTTGGAGGCTATGCGGTGACTCCATTAGTTTCCCCAATATGTTCAGTTCAGCCGCGTCTATCAGCGGTCTAGTCTTTTTTGGCCGCTGCAGGCTTATAACGGTTTAAATCCCACCCTTTGGAGCGTTGCAACCCTTCCTTCTTTTGGGTAAGACACGCATAGTTTTTGCTTCCTCTCCGTGTTTCTATTTTCCCTCTGAGTCTTGCTTTCCTCCACAAGACTACTGCCCGCACCACCTCCTGCTCGTTGGAAGCCCTCTATCGCCACCTCCGTGCTATTTTCTGTGGTGCTTCCTTTCGCCCTTCAGACTCATCTTCGTGCACATTCCGTGGACTTCTCCACATCTTGCTCTCTCGTTGAGCGGCTGTCTTCTTTTGTCCCTGCTGCCTCCTCTCTGTGCATTGTGGCTTCCCCCACTCCAGCTGGCTTTCTCTTCTTTCTACCACAGGCTTCTCCTTCAGTACAGCTGGCATTCCCTATGCAGCTCTTTACTTGGGCTTTCCCATTTCTTTTCGCTCACGAAAAGGGATATCCAAATCCTGTTGCTGTGCTTACATTTCATTCCTCCTTCTGAGGACACTTCAGGCTATTCTAAACTATTGCTTATTACCAAACCTATGTTCTTCCTTCCGGCCCAGAATCATTATCCTCTTGTTCAGTATACAGGAAAGCATTCAAGGAACTACGCTGTGCGACAAGGATCTCCAGGGTTTTTTCACCCGCAAGGCTTTTTCCCTGGTCAGGGGTCAGCTCTTCGGTGTCCCACTGTCTGGCTTGTTGCTATTCATGCAAAGTGTTCTCCAGAGAAGCTCACCCTTATCTCTTCAAGATAGAAGACAATAAGACTGATTTCAGATGACAGAAGAAAAAGTGCAAATCCCCAGAGGAATCCTCCAAAGATCAAGGTGAGGAGATTGATAAGGAAGAGTCCAATGATTTTGAGAGTTTGCAATGCCCAGAACCTACAATGTCAAGTCTGGAGCAATACCAGGAACTGTTAGCTGCCCTTCAAGGACTGATGGTGGAAGTACAAAACCTCTGTGCTGAGAAAGTGGCAGTACGGCAACAGGCTGCTTTCAGGGATGATCAGAGAGGGGACCTTCCCCCCTTAACATTACCCTTTGGGAAATACGATGGCAATCCAAAGCGACTAAAGGAATTCCTTGATGCCTGTTTGGTTTATTTCACGTTTCGTCCCAGAGCTCATGATTCTGATAGGGCCAAAATAGGCTTTCTCATTTCCAGTCTTGTGGGTAATGCCTTGGCATGGGCTACTCCTCTGGTTACCATGTCAGATCCTTCATTGAATGACTACACCCAATTCATCCAACAATTCAAAGCTCGATTTTACTCCTCTTACAAAAGTCTGCTGGACATACGGCAAGGAACATGGGACGTACACTCGTATGTGTCGTTGTTCCATATAGTAGCAGCTGAGGCCGGATGGCCAGAAACAGCAGAGCAAACCTAATTTCTACGCAGTTTACAAGAAGAGATTAAGGATGAATTGCCCCAGATAACCAGACTGACTACTTTCCATGAGTTAGTAACACTATCCCTCCAGATCAAGTTCCGTTTTGGCAGAACGGAGACTCCAGAAAAGGAAATCCAGACAGTTTCAACCCACACCTACTACCTTACACTTTCAGACTGATAAACCGACAGCAGATGAGCCGATGCAGATCGGAACTGTCAGAGGACCACTGACCTCTGCAGAATGCAGGAAGCGAAAGGATCAAGGTTTGTGTATGTACTGTGGGTTTACCAAACACCTTCTAAGGAATTGCCCTGAGGTATCCTCACGTCGTCAGGGAAACTAATCTCCCCGACCTTAATCAGGGCTAAGGTAGGGGAGGACAACACCAGTCCTTGCAATCTCACCCCGCGGCAAGACACATCTAATGACAACAGACGGATGTTCTTTAGTGTACAGCTGCTATTAGAAGATTGCACACCCATTAAAGTCCTCACCATGTTAGACTGAAGTGCATCAGAACATTTTATGGATGTTGCTTGGGCCCAGGAAAACAAGATCCCGCGACAAGACAAGATGGATCCTATTCCAGTGGAGGGGGTTGATGGCTTCCCTTTAACATCAAGGCCCATCATTCAGGAAAGCTGCACTACACCAGTATCTATATTTTTCCACAAGGAATTCATCACCTTCGACCTGATTTGCGCAGCCCACTTCCCAGTAACATTGGGCATACCTTGGTTAAGTAGGCTTAACCCCAGTATCGATTGGATCTTGAACACTATCCAGTTCCAGTCATCGTTCTTTACCCAATATTGTCTGGAGCAGGAAACAGAAAATTCCCAAGTGGGAGTAACAGTGCCTTTGTTGGCGTCAGCAATTCAATCTATTCTCCTGCACTATCTTAACTTTCAGGATTTCTTTGAAGATGCGATGCCAAGAGAACTGCCACCACACCGGAAGGAAGACTGCACTATTGATCTGCAACCGGATGCCACGGTACCTTTCGGTAGAATGTTCCCTTTGTCATTACCGGAAAGAAGAGCACTGAAGGAATACCTAGACTGCAACCTCCAAAACAGCCTTATTAGGGAATCTATGTCAGCAGCAGGGGCATCTCTCTTCTATATTCCCAAGAAAGGTTCTCAAGAACTATGGGCCTGCATAGGCTATTGCGGGCTAAGCAGTCTCACCATCCGGGACAGGGATCCCATGCCCCTCATAAAGGACACCCTCAAGCAGTACAAAGAGCCAGCATATTTACCAAACTAGACCTCCAGGGGGCTTATCACCTCCTAAGAATTAGAGGCGGGGATGAATGGAAGACTGCCTTCTGGATCCCCTTGGGTCATTTCGAGTACCAAGTTATGCCATTCGTGCTAGTGAACGCCCGGGCCGGATTGCAAAGGTTTATGGATAAGGTATTGTCTGATCTCCTGTTCTCCTCGGTGGTGGTCTACCTTGATGATGTTTTGGTCTATTCTTCCACCTGGTGGAACCCCATAGACATGTTACAGAAGTACTACATCTACTGCGACAACACCGACTTTCAGCCAAATCTGAAAAATGTACATTTAAAGCACCTAATGTCTCCAATCTAGGGTTCATCCTTTCCAAAGAAGGGATACAGATGGATCCTAACAAGACCAAAGCCATCCTCCAGTGGGCAGAACCGAGATCCATTAAGGACATCCAAAGATTCCTAGGCCTGGCAAACTTTTACAGAATATTTATTCACAATTTTTTCAGAGATAGTCTTACCTATAACAGCTCTCCTCAAGAAGGGTGTTCAGTTTGAATGGGATGCAGAGGTTGATTCCGCCTTCCAGAAGTTTAAGAGGACCTTTGTTTCTGCACCCATTCTCCATTAACCATACCAGACGATTCCATTTGTGGTTGAGACTGACACCTCTGGGGGAACATTAAGTGCCACCATTTTGCAGAAAGGAGGAGACGGAATAGAACATCCTGCAGCATACTACTCTAGAACCCACACCCGAGCGAAAGGAACTTTTCAGTTCTTGAAAAAGAATTGCTGTCTATACGGCAATCCTGCGAAGAATGGCGCCATATTCTACAAGGAGCAGCTTTAAAAATGTTGGTTCATACAGATCACCGCAATATCCGCATACTTCAACAGATGGCATGCCGAAACTCCTTGCACGCCCGATGGGTGTATTATTCTTCACAATTTGACTTTACAATCACCTACATACCAGGTAAAGAAAACATTCTAGCAGATGCACTGTTCTGCAGCCTCAGAGAAGATTCTGGAAGGTTGGTCGGGAAAAGATTTCTGGGTGAGGTTAATGCATTCCTACATGACGTCCAACAGGCTACCGTTAAGAATAACACTCACCAACTTCCTACACACCCCTTAATTCTAAGGAAGGGACTCCTGTTCAGGAACAAAGCCCTGTTTCTGCCTTCCAAGGCATTGCAGATGTTAGCAACTTCATGGTGTCATGATTTGCCCATCGCTGGTCATAAGGGCCAAGCTGCCACGTTGGAGCTGGTTTCACGTCATTTTTGGTGTCCTTCGATTAACAGAGATGTGAAGGAATATGTTTCAACATGTCCAACATGTGCCCAGAACAAATACTCCACAGCCAAGCCATTAGGCCTCTTATAACCGCCACCTCTGTGCTATTTACTGCAGCACTTCCTTTCTCCCTGCAGACTCCTCTTCATGCACGTTCTGTGCACTTCTCCCCATCTCGCTTTCTCATGGTGAGCGGCTGTGTCCTTTTGTGCCTTTTGTCCCTGAGGCCTCCTCTCTGTGCATTGAGGCTTCCCCCTCTCCGGCTGGCTTTTTCTTGTTTCTACCACAGGCTTCTCCTTCAGGACAGCAGGCGTTCCATGTCCAGCTAGTTACTCTGGCTTTCCCTTTTCTTTTCATCACTTGCTCATGAAAAGGGATACCCAAATCCTGTGGCTGTGCTTACCTGTAATTCCTCCTTTCGTGGACACTTCTAGCTATTCTGAACTATTGCTTACTAGCAAACCTCTGTACTTCCTCCCGGCTACGGAATCATTATCCTCTTGTTGAGTATACTGGAAGCTACAACCACCTTGAGGAAAGCATCCAAGGAACTACAGGGTGCGACAGGGATCTCCAGGGTTATTTCAGCCACAAGGCTTTTTCCCTGATCAGGGGTCGGCTCCTCAGAGCTCCCACTGCCTGGCTTGTTGCTATTCAGGCAAAGTGGCCTCCGGAAGAGCTCGCCCTTATCTCTTCAAGAAAAAAGACAAGAACACTGATACCAGACGATGGAAGAAAAAGAGCGAGTCCCCAGAGGAATCCTCCAAAGATCATGGTGAGGCGATTGATAAGGAAGAGTCCACAGATTCTGAGACCCACGCAATTCTTTTAGTTATTCTCAATCTGGCTATCCAGGATAGAACAGCTCACAGCAACTGCTTTGCAGAACAGCTAAATATCAATCCAATGGCATCTGTTATGGCCATCCCTCCTCTCCAGTAACCCGCACCCCCAAAACCATCACTTCTGGAGGGCCTGGAAAGAGGAACAGGCATGAGGATGCAAAAGAGAATGAGAAGGAAGACAAAGATGAGGTAGAGGAAGTGCCTTCCTTCAGCAACTTGAATGAGTCCTGGGTATGGTGGTTTTTAACCACCACCATTGGGGTGTACCAAAGGCCGGGGCAGCTGAGGTGAGATGCACTGAGTGCAAAGTTGTACTTAGTCATTGAAAACCTCGCTCGTACTCCTGTGGGACCACCTCATTCACCATCACACCAGAGCCAACCACCTGGGTGCTCTGAAAAAGGCTGTACCTTTTTCATGGAGAAGCAGGTTGACGTCCTCTACCCCATCTTCCTCGACCTCTCCTGTCACCACACAGACTACTCCAGTGTGGCAGAGGATCCCAGTAGCCACCAGCCACCTCGCAGGCCATAAGGAAAGCTGTTGTCCCCTACCTTTGAGGGTCTCAGTGCTATATTTGTACTGTGATGCACCAATCGGCAGGGGGGAGAAGTTTCATAGTGCTTTTGAGGCCGCGGTCAAGGAAAAGGAGAAACACTGCCCCTACCTTAAATTTAAGGCCCGCCCAACATCTTCCTCTGTCCACCTGATCCTCTGTCTCTGTGGTGGCTGCCCCTTCCCTCTCTTTGCTCCCTTACCTTACCTCTCCTGAAAAAACAGATAAAAAGCCCAAAAAAATACAAAATCACAAAACACCAAAAGAACTAGTTACTTTAGGAGCCACCTTTTACAGTTAAAAAATAGAACAGAAAAAGAAAATCACAGGACATTTTTGCAGGCTGCATAGTCCGCAGACAGCACGGTAGTCCGGGAAAATCCAGAAT
This sequence comes from Ambystoma mexicanum, assembly GCF_040938575.1. Classification (NCBI taxonomy): domain Eukaryota; kingdom Metazoa; phylum Chordata; class Amphibia; order Caudata; family Ambystomatidae; genus Ambystoma; species Ambystoma mexicanum. The sequence goes on from NC_090937.1 coordinate 158,649,555, forward strand.
ATTCCAGGCGTGGTGTGGGTGAACTAAGATCATTTTAATTGTTTTTCGTTAAAAAATGGTGGCTCTTAAAAGAGCCTTTTTTCTTTTTTTTTAGCTTTTATATAATTTTTTGAATTCTCTAGTTTAGTTTAGTTAGTTTATTTATATAGCGCGGCCAAACCCTCAGGTAACTGGGCGCATTGGGCTTGAAGCAAAACATAGGTTACAGAGAGGTTGCACATGCGAGATGCATACAAGGGCAATACAATGGGTGGCATAAGTACTGGGTTACAATGTGGTCCATGTCGTTGTACAGGCTGATTGGGTTACAATGGTTATATAGAATGCAGTATAGATAAGCATGCAGGTATCATGTTCTTACTGAGTAATGAGCCAGGTTTTCACCATAGCTCTGAATGGCCAGAATGACTCCTCAGACCACATCTTTGGTTTTATGTACTCAGCTAACAATTATTCTACTGAACTTAATTATTTTTTCTGACTTTAACAAAAAGTGCTTCTAATTTTTTTCAGTTTTTCCTTTTTCTTTACTTCAACTACTAAAGAATGCATGTATCCATATTCTATAAATTCACAAAAACTGCTTGAATGCATTTTGAACATTTTCAAGAAAAACCTGATTGCCCACATCAGTGAGGTGCACTCCATCTCTTCGAAAAATGTTAACAATGTCAAATTTAATATTTTCATTATGTAAAGATGCCATCTCAACATCCCACAAAAAGGCACATACAACTTTATTCACATTGTGACTTTCCTTTTCAATTGGTGGACAAAATAAATTCGAACTAATCCATATTTGTCTCTGAGCTATCCGTGAACAAATAATGTTTGAATGTGGAACCAGTTCCATCCCCTTTCCAAATACATCCTTCATTGCAAATTGTAATGATATTCCACTAATATAGCCCAAACTGTTGCCTTCACAGTCCACTACAATGACGTCTGGATGCTTTAAGTTAACCATATTTTCACAAAACGGGAGGAATTCCACCCACTCCATACCATGAAACATGAAACTTGAAATTCATCAAATCCAAGATTGTCAGACAATCTGCAGTGCTCAGAATACATGAGTCTCCCACAATACAGACAGTCTGCTACCTCAAAGCCATAGCCATAGCCATCTTCACTGCACATAACAAATATAACTCTTGCTACCCAGTCTTCCTGCATATCACACACCACACCCAGGAAACCTGATTGGCGGACCCCCCGATGTCCGCGGATATGCACAACTTTCCACGGTCTCTGCAGTTCCCTTTCCGTGCCAGACATCCTCAAAAGACCCGAATGTGGCACGTCCACTTAAATAGTAGACTAATCCATGAGCTACATGGGCAAAACACATCTTCTCCTGATGTCTTGGAACAATTAACTTCAAAAAAGGGAATATCACCAAACCCTCTTCTTATTATCTAATGTCTCTCCTGGATACAGCATTCAAAATGTTTGGACGGGTTTTGCTGGGGCATTTGGAGTGCTGGTTAACCAAGATTAATGTCCCCACGGATATTCCATTTGGTTTTCAACCAGGCTTGGGGACTATGGACCAGGCACTTCATTTGTATTTGTTAGTATCGAATGTTGTGTTTGCCGGGGAGAAACGGTTTACCTCACCTTCATGGACTTAAGTATGGCCTTTGACAAGGTGAATCGCACCATGTTGTGGGCCGTGCTTGAGACCATGGGCTGCCCGGCTGACTTTGTGACAGTTTTGTGGGAGATTCATGCTAACACCAAAGCCAATGTCCGGTTTGGACCAGGGGGGAGGTGCACCGAGTGGTTTGAAGTTATATTGGGCATGCGCCAAGGGTGTCTACTGGCACCGCTCCTCTTTACCCTATACATTAACAGGCTATTGCAGGCACTTTAAAACATTGCTGCAGATTGTTTACGTGTGGGCGTAGAGCATTCCCTGTTTTGGCGTATGCTGATGACAAAGTGCTTATGGCGAGAACGCCTAAAGCACTGCAGGCATTGGTCAACGAATACGCCTCATTCATGACAAGTTTAGGCCTAAAAATAAATTCAGTTAAATCAGCGGTCATGAGTTGCAGTGCCACTAAAAAGCTAATCAAGATGTGGCCAAATGTTTGCATGAGGGACATAATCCCAAGGTTACATGAGTATGATTACTTGGGTGTGCGGTTCTCTGATTGTTTTGTAACATGTGCCTTACTCGAGAAACAATCTTTGAAAATGTGTCTTAACCGTTTTTCCCCTAGGTGTAAGGGCCAACATCTTAAATCTACACTCAAGGTTTACGCCATGCAGGTTAAGGCAGCTTCCCTATATGGAGCAACCATTCGGGGGTTCCAACAGCCGGATGATATACAGGCGAGGGAAACCCACAATTTTAAAAGGCTTTTGGGACTCCCCGGTTCATCATCCTGTGCATCTGTACACAGAGAACTGGGAATGCCGTTTTTGGAGGATGAGTGGGCGATAGCACCTGGTTTATTGTGGCTTAGCATCTGGGGAAATCCAAAGGCTGATTTGTGCCATTTTATAATTAAATCATGTGCACAGACTTGTGGCATAAGATACACTGGCTCAAATATGTATATAAGCATATGTCCAGGGTTAACTTTACAGTTATGCCTCCTGCAACCAGATTGCTTCAATCTAGAGAAGGAAACTCCTTCAAGAAGGTGGTAATCAGGGAACAAGTGGCCACTCGTACTAGTGTAGCGCGGCCTTCGCAGGCTGATGCACATCATTTATCAATCTGTGGCTCGCTTGCTAATCAGCTGTATCTTACTTGGGCTAGGGTGGGTCACCATAGCTGGCTTATTACTAGGGCCCGCTTTGATTGCCTGCGCTTGAAGGGGAACATGGCAAGTGGACTGGTTACTCGGATGAATCAAGTTATCCTGTCTGTGGTGGCCCCTCTGAAGATTTGGCCCATTTTATTTTATTTTGTCCTGCTACTCATTTATTAGAAACCAAAGCATTTAGCAAGTACTGAGATGTACTGGCTTGCACTTATATCGGCCAGCGCTGATGCTGCTATTAAAGGCAAATACAACATATATTGCTTGGCCCCTGATCTCATATCTGAAAGCTGCAATGTCTTTGAGAAGGGGTGTTATAAAAAGACGTGTTCTGGTATTTTAAATTATGCTGTAACGTGTGGTTTTTAACTGCATTAATCTATTTTCCATTTTAGAATGACTGATGAATTGTTTTACGGTGATATTTGACTTGTGCTTATGAATTATATTGTAAATTGTTTAATGGACCAATCTTTTATTAGTGGTGACCAATGTATTTGTCATGTTTTTACTGTGAAATCTTTTGACATGTCTTTAATGGACATTGTTTTGTCCGAATAAACTTATCAAACTAAACTCAATTAACTCAACATAATATAAAATGCATGTCCTTAATGCCAACCCTTGCAAGTTGTAGTGAATTAAACGAGACAATGTTAAAAAAAGAAATGCAACCCATACTGCATATCAGCTCCACAGACAAACTAGAAGTGCACGGCATTACACTCCTCAATGTGCCAACAAGCAACTGCATGACCAAATATCTTAGAAAATGTATCTCCAAAACAGTTGGACTGGCAAAAATATTAAAACTTTGTGTCTAAACTGGAGAGTAATTCTAAAATGTAACCTTGACATAGAACAAGATTTAGTCAATAGAGCAATTGGTTCAGTTGTTGGCTTCCAAACATATCCACGTGATGACAACATTCAGTTTGTCAACATTCACTTTGACAAACAATAGCACGCTTCCTTATTTTCAAAGACATGTAAGTACGCAGAGAACAATTCTCTCCATCACTTGCATATGCTGTCAATATTCACAAATCGCAAGGTCAAACCCTAGATCACACATGTATTGACATTGGCAGCACAGTCATTAAAGAAGGTATGAGTTACATAGCACGTTCACATCTGTATACACTAAATGGTCTATTCCTAGTTAACATTGATGCAAATAAAGCCAATGGTGACATTCTTTGTATCATAGAATACAACAGGCTACGTGCACGTATACCCCCAATCTATATATGTACCCTGTACCTAAACAATTATAACCTTTAAAAAGAAAACGAATACAAACAGAACCTATAACAGATCTCCCAACAATACCGCTAAAGAAACAACAACCAACTGCTTCTCCATCAAATAATACAACTACCAAACTATCTACTACAAACTCAAGTGCACATCTATCAGAAGGCACATCAAACAATGCAGAGGCACAACTCTCTTGTCCATTTGAATTCAGCAACACAACTGGAGTAAATTGCTGTACAAATGTAACATTCAATTATCTCTTCCAATTGCCACCAATTGTTCACAACATTTACTTAAACGGCTCGGATCAGTTGTCTTTCCAAATGCTCATCCTTCACAGAAATGCCACAAATAATCCTGACAACACTTACAGAGTCTCGGGTATAATGCAAGAATTAGACTACTGTACAGGATTGCTAACAGTTACCATAAACACACAAGGAAATCCACAATAATTCCTAATGTACTTACTACAGGTATTGGAAACCAAAAACATCTCTATAAATGAAATCTTCCTGATTTCATTCACGTGGAAATATACATGCACTCTCTGCAACCATGTTTCACAAGAGCACATCCCTAATGAACGATTTATATATGTATTCAGACCAAATTGTGAATCCATTCCATTTCACCAGCTTCTGCAGAATTGAAATCATGTCATATTATTCAATTTTTGCAATACATACAATCGTTCCAGCATGCAAATCAACTCACTTAGCCAATATGTTATACTAATGCTTCTAAGGTATAATGCAGATGGTACCAAAAATAACTGTAAACTGACTAGCTTCATACACGGCCAAGTATCTCTTGTCAGGAAAACCTTCCCAACAGTATGCATACCACACTGGTGCAACAACCACTTCATGTAACTATACTGCATATGTCAAAAAAGAAGTGCCTGGTTTGAATGCAACAACACTTCAGTTAATCCAAAACATAGGTTACCAGCAAATCTAACAAATGCCTACGTCATATTCCTTCAACCCAAATTTACTCACTAAACTGTAGCAAAATAAACAGTTAGAATATGCCAAAAGGTATTTAAATTCATCCATAATACTACACTAGTACTTTTAAAGTCAAGATATTTAGAATGCGCCAATAGGTCTCTAACGACTTTAAACATTCCCTTAATTACAACACACTTCAAACACACATACTATCACACTTACACTCACATAAATATAATAGTTTGTTTTAGTCCACTATGAATTCTTTTTCCCAATGACACAATAATTATTTAATGTCAATACAACAACAGTGTAGCACACACTAATGTTGTACCAAACACAAATGTTTATGAGGGTCAAAAAACGTAAATGTATATGTAAAATTGTATGCGATTAAAGCTTTTAAACTATCTTGGTTTGCAAATTATACTGTGTTTCTTTCACAGAAAAAAGAGCCAGAGATTCCAGCTGTATTACAGTATGCAACTAAGTAATCATACCAAGTATAAACAAACACATATTCCATAAGCACTATCCTCAATTGTACTACAATTGTAAATAGTTATACACTTCAATCATATCATTCCACCATATTACAAATACTGTATACTCCCCCTACAATACCTATAATTACTATACACATATTACTATAGTTGGTGTGACCAGTTCCCAGATTCTTGGGGGCATGTCCTATGGCCATACTCCCAAGATTCTGGCCACTAGCCACAACTGCAATAATATAATTAAACCATATAACAAGTATGTATAATACACCCTCAATCAACAAAACTGACCCTTATCCCCCTGCAATTATGGTGATGTCCGCGTACAATAAAATTGACTGCGGACTTGACGTCATCTGCAAACCCTTTTTTCATCTATAAAAACAGCTTGATATCATATTTATTCCACTCCCCTACCCTTTCCATGCACTCTTTCAGCCATCAAATAACCCCAAAAGTGTTTTCCAAACTATTCGTTCACAGCTCTGTCCGCGGAGTACCGCGCTGTCTATGGACTATCTCAGCACCTTCATGCTAATTTTTCACCCATAAATACAGCCCCATATTATCTTTATTCCACCCCCACCCTTCCAGCCCCTCTTTCAACCACCAAATAACCCCAATTGTGTTTATATACTTGTTCCTGACCAGCTGTTGTCCGCGGCTCCAATGTGGTGACTGTTTCCACAAATATGATGCACCTCATGCTTTTCACCATCCAATTAGCGGACACATCCAATGTCCGTGGGCATCATGCAAGACCTTGATTGGTCCACTGGAGATGTCCGCGGACCAAATAGGAAAGTGGGTCTGTGAACCAGACCCAGAAATAACACATTTTTGTACCTACTTTTTGCCTGTTATTTAAAAAAACTACTGAACAGATTTATACCAAATTTACAAAAGCCCGCTTTCGGGACCAAGCCGACACTCCTGGTGCAAATTTGGTGAAAATTTGGTGAAAATCCGTCCAGCGGTTTGGGGTGTAGGCATGAGCACCTTTTGTTTCCATTGCGTCTATGAGGATTTCCACAAAATTTGGCATCCCCCTATAACTTTGTCCCCCCTAGACAAAACCACACCAAACCTCACAGAATCATTCCAAAAGGGCCATACACTTGGGGAGGATTCATCCAGGGGAGGCAAAGTTATAAGCTGCCCAAAAAGTTCTCTTTCTATCAGTTGAGCAACTTAACTATAACTACAGGGCTGCTACCACAGGCTCTGTAATATGCATATATAGGTAAGAGTATTTATGGGTGAGAAAAGGTGGAATTGAGGTGGGTAGGAAGGTGGTAGGGTGTTATGGAGTCACTCATTCAAGGGAAAAAGATGAGAAAGGCTAAGTAAATTACCACACTAATTAATTTCAATGGAACCATGTAGAACCATAATTACTATGGCTTCTCACTGGGTAGGAATTATTATGATAAGCAACAGCATTTGGCAACTAAGTAGTGTAAGCAAATTTTGCAAAGTTGATCAAAAATCAATGAAATGCTCATTTAGTTTATAAAAATTGTTTTGTTTTGAGCCATATACTAGGGTGGCTTGCTGATACTAGTGTAGGTTCAGCAACATTAACAAGACTTTACCCTGCAAATAACAATCTCCTCGATTTGTTGATGACGGGCAACTTTATACAGCATGTAAAGCACCTACAAATCATTCAAAGGGTTTCTGGAATTATTCAATTATCAGTATATGCTTGTATGTTCCCTAACAGTTCAGGGGCTATCTTAAATTAGAGCCCTTTTGGGGTGGGACCAAGCTGGATTTGTATATGATTTTTCCCCTTTTGTAATGGCCTGGCAGACAAGGAAACATGGTATGGAGCGTTGCCCAGAACAATGCTAGAGTTTAAGATTAATTCTAAACCTTCCAGCCATCACCTCTTTCTGTTTGCTTAGTTACCCCGAGTGGGACGGGTATGCCCAGAGGTTGTTCATATGCCTGTTGGGCCTAGAGCCCCAAGCTACTCCTCACTGATGAGGGTCAAAGAGGCCGAAACATGTCAGGCGATTATTGTGCTCTGGTGCAGAAGGGATGTGATCAAGCAGTTTGTGTTGGCCTGCCCCTTTTGGGTGTTGGACCTAGCCCGATTTGCACATGGTATTTCCCCTTTTGTAAAGGCTTGGCAGGCGAGCAATTATGGTTTAGAGGATTGCACAGGGCAATGCCAGAGTTCAAGACTAATTCTAAACCTTCCAGCCATCACCTCTTTTGTTATGCGCTATCTTAAACTATGGCAAAATTGTCTCACCACAAATTTAATAAATTGATCCAAATGGACATTTATGTAAGATTACCGTGAGCTGTCACAGCAATTATCAGATTTTCAGATTAAACAAAACTGGGCTCCAGGAATTGTGAATCCATCTACTCCTTAATCAATGTAAAGTGGAATAAAGTACAGGCAAACATCATAGGATTTCTTTTAAAGCTCTCTATGCTTTCTGTGCAGAATGTTGCTTGCTGATAGAATGCCTGATATATTGCTGGAAACACCAATAGTGTAACATAGAATATAAGAGACAGCAGTCTGAGTTTGATTCTCATGAACTTGATCATAGCACTCCTGAGATGCATCGCTAGACCAGTCAGTACCACCTTTGAGAGGCTATACTAACTCCCTAGCACTCTCACTACCACCACCCAGCGCACTGCATTAAAACCATATGAATCTTTCCATCACCAATCCATACCTTCTCACTTTCATGAAAAAACACAACATCCCATCTACAACTTCTGAAATTCACACCCCACTGCTACATCTGGCCAGCAGCGGGTTTATTACACAAATGACCTGTCACCCTTAGTGATGTCTGCCCATCCTGGATTATGAAAAACAACCGTATCATTATCAGTCGAGCCTGAGATAATTTCCAATAGAGTGCATGTTAATTACCCAGGCCTTATTTGAATATAAGTGCATCACAGCCCTGATCTACGGGAGGCCTGTCTCTGTTATCTGATAGTGTCTGATAGAATTCTCTTTTACTCTCTCATAAAAGGAATAACACATTCCAAGACCAATGCACATATTCAAAACAGAAATAGAAACATATAAGATTTATTTAAAGTGTTTTTTAGGAATCAGTGAAATCAATTAAAAGAAATCAGTTTCAGGAATAAGAATTGTCAGAGGGTGCTACAGCCAAGCACTACTGTAACCAACTGCTGACATCTATAGGCTGCAACATTTGTGAATGCAAGCTACTTGCAGGACTGCTGAAAGCCCACTCACGCTTGCCATCCTTTCTTGATGCCATCTCTCTTGCAGTATTGGTGGGATAGCCACCTATTTTTGTTGCCCATATCCTGCAGACATATTCCTCTGCAGGGTAAAGAGGACACCTACTTCTCTCATTGTCTCTTCAACCAAAGCCAGTCCCTCGCACACTCAGCCTGCAATTTACAGCAATAATGGCTCCTAAGATGCAGCTGCATTCATGGAGCCTTCTAATGCATGGATGTGAAAGGGAGAGAGAGAGGTAGTAGCCCTGTGTGCACGGAGGCAATGTGTAATGGTAGCCACACCTTTACTCCAGCAGTAAAAATCCTGCCAATCGTGGCACCCACCTTTATATCCGGTGCCACGAGAACCTGACTGTCCACATACTATGCAATTGTCAGGTTTTGCGCAAATGACTAAAGGAAGGGCTCCTGGCTAGGCCTTGATTTACCCAGGTGGGTAGATACTTATAAAATCAAACAATAATCAGGGTGAGAGAGAAAACACACTTTCATGATTATACCCCTAAGTATAGAGAAATCCAGTACTTCAAATTCATGAAGGTCAAAAATGTTTTGGCCCCTAGGTTTTTAATACACATTTGCTTATCATAATAAAAAACAACAAGGAACACTAATTGATTTACAGTTTTGTACACATCCAACATGGGACAGTCCAGTCAAACTGACTGGATTTAGTGAACATAGAACATGTTTCTTCTTTTCTACAATCTGCAGAACTCAATTTACAAATAACATGTGAGCACAATACAAGATTGCAGTGAACAAATATCAGTGTTAGCAATGGACACTGGTGTGTAGCGAGGGTCATCAACACTATTGTGTTTCGGCCAGAATAGTAAAGCTGTTTAGTGAAGCTTGAATGTAGTTGGCCTTCATCAGGATGGTGTAACTGGTAGTAGAAATAGTGTCCTGTCGGTCTCTGTAAGAGAAATGACAAGAGGTACGTGGTTCAGAAAGTGTGTGGTCTGAATGTATAGTTTCTAAGTTATACAAAAGCTTTAACAGCAGTATTTGAGAAGAGACATCGGTTTCAAAATAACACAACACTGGGCTTACCATCAGAAAAGTGTTGCTACGGTGAAGGGCTCATAAACTGTTCCCCTGTTCTGGATGTAGGAGATTCAGATCACCAGTTACTTGTTGGATAAGAGGGCATCCGGCTGCCGGCTACCTAATGACCACAAGTATTTTGAAAATTGTGTGGTGCAAGACACCTCCTCTTTCATGTGGATCATGCACAAACAACTTTGAGATTTGTGAAAAATATGAATGGTCTAAACAAAGAGTAAATACATTTTGTCAAACTGAACCTGGGTAAATATATGAGAGCCGAAGGTCATTTCTGTAGACCCAAAAAAGAATCAACACAGCCTGTGATCTAGCCCAGATGAAAAATAATATAAGGAAAGATTTCCAAATATGTTTGTTCGCATAAGAGCTCCCCTGAGCTTCCAATAATTGATCAAAAGTATTATTCATATGAATTGCCAAACACACATCTTTTTCGTCAATCGATATATTTAATACAAGTCTATATAGGTCCAGAAAAAGCGTAGCTATGAATCATTTTGGTACGCCCTTCCATAACGTGAAGCTTTGTTCCTGACATACTTCATATACCTCAGTCCCCGCTAGATCCTGCCTCTAAATAAACTTTCTAACATGGATTCTTCTTCATTATGGGATTGTGTGGTGCAAGACAACTACTCTTTCATGTGATCAATCACAAACAACCTTAAGATTTGTGAAATATATTAACGGTCTAAACAAACAGTAAATATATAGATTGTTGTCAAACTGAACATTGAGAAATGTATGAGAGCCGAAGTTCATTTGGATAGTCCCAAAACACAATCAACACAGCCTACAATGTAGACAAGATGAAAAAAATTATTATATAATGAAAGTCAATTTTACTGAGGGTGTTTCTCACAAGATTTCCAAATATGTTTATTCGCATAATAGCTCCCCTAAGCTTCCAATAACTGATCAAAAGTATTACTAATATGAATTGGTAAACACACAACTTTTTCTTCAATGGTTATATTTACTACTAGTCTATTTAGGTCCAGAAAACAAAATGTACATATGTATCATTTTGGGATTCCCTTCCATACCGTGAAGCTTTGTTCCTGACATTCTTCATCCACCTCAGTCCCTGATAGATCCTGACTCTACATAAACTTTCTAACATGGATTCTTCTTCATTATGGGATGTTTTCCTCCTCCACCTCCTGCCACTATATGTCTGCCCTTGGATTCCGTGCTCCTCTCTTTCACTAGTGAACTTACGATAATCCAGAGCACTCCGGCCTCTAGAGAGAAAACGAAATGCAAAATAAAAAGTTAATCCTTGATTCCCTCCTGACTGCAATTTATGGCATGCAAAGTCTGGAAAAATTGACCCTGATGAAGTAATAAATCACTATCAGACAATGACAAATGTCTATGACTCAGGCCTGCCATAGCCTACTAGAAAGATTTGCAACTTAAAGAAACGTCACTAGAATTCCTGCTTCCACTAGTTTGGCCATTCCCTTCTGACTTTTCAAATAATGATCTGCTAAATTTTCTAATAAACAGAACTGCAATCTTTTAACAGAACTATGTAAGAAGATTCACATTTATGTCACTTTTAAAGTCACCAAAATCAGGGACAACATTATTGCCAGCCCATCATATACATCAGACCTCCTGACCTGGACCACTCCAAACTTCATCCCATCCTTCCTTTTTCCTCTCACCCATTAATAGCCCTCTCATACTAAAGATGAGCACAACTCTCAAAATATTCTCCTCTCCATTTGATCATCAAAAAACACTCAATCACCCTCCTGCTAGACATCACCACCATGGGAATCCCTTCTATAACGACAAGTACACAAGCCCTTAATTCTGCCCTTATTACCCCACTCTCAAGAAACCTGTCTAGATGCTTTCAACCCCATAAATCACAGACCTAGTGCCAATATACACGCCTTAGCCAGGATAATTAAGAAAGTCGACTAAAAACCTGGCTTTCATGCTTGCAGAGGAAGCAAAACCACTGCCCTATGTGTGAGTAATTGCCATGTGGCGAGGGTTCAAAGGCCTGGATTTTTTTATTTGTAATAGTAATTCCATCTCTGAAAGGGTAATCTGATGATCAGATTGCCCTTTCATAACCACTATACTAAAAACATAGTATGTATCAGTATCCTGATTTACAACACCTGCTCTACCAGTGGCACAGAGACATTTCAGAGGTCACAGCTGCCCATTTTAGAGCTGCAGTGACAGCCAAATCTCTGCAGTGCAGGGGCTGCATTTGAGCTATGCACCCCTGTACCAGAAATATGCTGATCATAAATAGCCTATGATGGTGGCAGGACAAACTATAAAAAAATAAAGCTATGCCTGAGTTTAGGCATAGTGCATGGCACTACTTATGATCATGGCAGTGATATCAGAATTGATATCCCACATGTGTCACCTCCTGTGAGTCAGGTCTGCTGTGGAAGGTGATGTGTATTCTGGTGAGCTGGGTGAAAATTGCAAAGGGCTTTTTGTTTGATTTCTTTGTGAGGGCAGGTAACACCCTCCATCAGAGACAACCCCACAACAGGCAGCTGCCCTAGGTACGGGCATCAAAGGAGCACACCCATTCAAAAGGAGTAGCCTCACACCAGGGTGCTGCATATCTAAAGGACTTTGGTCTCTGTGAGCAGGGGAGGTAGGAGGAGGGATTGGAGTAGGCAAGAGTGATCTGGTAAATGGACTTCCACCATTTTGTTTCTCTCTGTCCCTTTTTTGCTTTCCTGCCCCCTTCACTTCCTCTGAAGCAAAGCATTTTGGGAGTGACATCATAAGGACAAAGTCCACTCTGTTCAAGATCAGGGATTGAACCACTAAGGCAGGCTAGCATAGTCCAATCGCCTAGAGACTTCTGCTTTTAAAAAAGGGGTATCCCACCCATTCTTCAGATTCAATGATATGATGTGATATGATATGATATGATAGTTCATTTATATAGCGCCTATACAAAATGTGTTTCAAAGCGCTTCAAGGCAAGGGAGGGAACAAGGGAAAAAACAATGACATTCTTACAGGCCATGAAGAGTAAGGATGTGAAATTAACTATCGTGCTCGGCCTGACGACATTTCAAGTAGTGCAAGAACTATGACATAGATAAGGAAGGGAGGGGGAGAGTGGGAAGGAAATGGAAACAGACAGACGACTACCGTACTAGGCCTGATGACATTTCTGGTAGAGAGGGAGAAAACAAAAGGTGAGGGAGAGGGGTGCAGAAAGGGAGGGGAGGAACAAAACAAGCGACTATCATACTAGGCCTGACGACATTTCAGATAGTGCTGGGGGTGGGGAGGAAAAAAAACAGTAATGGGAGGGTGGAGGAAACAGACGAGGTTGCTATCATATTAGGTCCAGGGACAATTTTGATAGAGTAAGTGCATAGAAGAAAGTAAGGGGAGGAGATAGGAAAAGGAGGGAAGGGAAAGGAGGAGAGAGCAGAGAGTGAAAAGTGGTGAAAAAGAGCAGCAAGCAGGAAGGCACCAGGTGGGCGGGGTTGCTAAGTAGTGAAAAAGAGCGGTAGGCAGGAAGGCACCAGGTGGGCAGGGCTTAGGCCAGGTGACCTAGATCCACTTGCACATGTTCCCCATCTGATCCTTTTGGACCTCTGTGATGAATCCTGCAGATCCCTCACTAAAGCCCTGCCTAAAGTCTCCTCCCAGATAGCCAGGGAAAGGCAGATGCTTCCTGATTCTGAACTTAGGGGTGGTGTTCTGTGGGAGAATCACCTGGGAGGAGACAAGCCTCAGGGCGAGGAGAAGATGGCGTGGGATGAAACACATTATTTCTCTTTAAGAGGGAAGCACCTTTTACAGATACCAAGGAATGTATTGGCTTATTGTTATTATGATGTTTCTGAACCACACATTAAGGCTTTTGATGTGGATAAAGCTAGTATATAAGCATTAAACTTCCTAAGAAAGGAAAGAATGTTTGAGAGTTCTAAGGTTAAAAATCCCCCTTACTCCTAGAGCTGCTTGAACGGAAACCTCTAAATAATGGCTTGAACAAACTGCCTTCCCCTTTTCAAGTAAACTCTTGTGATTTTCCCTTAAATGCATTTAAGATAAGTACATCTGCATTTAAAAATAGAAAGCTTACAAAAAAAACAAATGCTGTTGCTTGAGTCTACATGCCCCATAATCCCCTAAGTAATGGGACGAGGTAGAGGGCTCAGGAGCAATGTGGCAGCAGTAGTGGGCTTCTTAAGCAGAAGTTGATATAAAGAAGGGACGCCAGGACTTTAACTAAGCAGATTTCAGCTGCTTATCCTGAGAGGGTCCTGTTCCTCCTAAATCTGAAGTGCAGAGGTTGCGCAACAGAAGGTGTGAAGGAAGACTGCTTTTCCCCATGTGACTGATTGCAAAGATTGCACAGCAAGAAGAGTGCTGGAGACAGTGAATGGAAGTTGGTGTGCAGCCGAGGGTCCCAGGAGGGAGACTCCGTAACTGCATGACGGAAACAAAGACACCTTCACCGGGGAAGTGTGTATGTTCAAACAAAGCCAGAAGTAGTTAAAGTCCTGCAGCACATGAAGTAAGTAAGACAGAAGCCGGTGAGTGTTACTGAGCATTTTGATCCCTTGCATGAACAAAGGCAGGCAACTGTAGCCAATCAGAATCACTCACATGTCAGGGATAGCAGTATAAAACCGACTGATTGCCGGTCAATCAAAAGCCATAAAGGTAGCACTTGCATATGATTGAACTTCTTTACTAGCACTCACGTAAGAGTAACACACTCATAACCACATTCATTGAATCCTAAAACTGTACAAACAGGTGAAAAGCTGCTTGTGTGTGCTTAAAAGTGATTCAGAGGTAGAGGTTAACCGAAGAGTCAATTTTAAAGCAGTTGGAAATAACGTAGCACTGAAGTTAAGTGACTGAACATTGAAACAAGCATTTCTCAAGCCAAGAACGAAACAAGCACACTCCAAAGCCAAGAGGGGTACATGTATTGCCAAAGCCTAAAGTGTTGTACAAGCATGGTTTGAAGCCAAAACAGACTAACCACAATGCATACAATTATGTTGCTCTCGTTGGCAGGAAGGGAAAAGGCAAATGCAAGGATGTAAAAAGGTGAAGCCTGCTGATTGTGACTGTTCCCTAAAAGTTGGTTTAACTCACATTGCCATGGCCAAAAGGAGAAAATGTAGAATTACGTCCTTAAAGGCATTTTGGTTGTTGGTGTTACAGAAAGACAAGGATGGCAAAGCGGCTACCCTTCTGGAAACTTGTTCAACATCACAAAGATCCAAACAGCTGAATTGTGGTCAATATTGATGTTGCAGAAAACAAGTGGCAAAGAGGCTGCCCTTCTGAAGGGTGACTTCTCAGAGGACAAGTGCCTTGCCTACATAAATGTGTTGAGGAGCACTAATGTAAATATTGTCATTTCTGAAAAATTACTACAACTCACAAAGTTGTAAACTAGTGAAGTTGTGGTAAAACATTTTGGTTGTCAGTAGATTAAAAACTTTAGAAGCACAGTTAAATGTGGGAAACTATGGGTAAGGAGAATTGAACCACGTGATTAATCCTTGCTGAAGTTAACCTGGTATGAGAGTTATCCAGGTGAAAGTAGAGGTGCTGCAAGGTCATCCTGGCAAAGATATAAACTGTGATTTATGATGCTACATAGAGAGAATTGTTTAGAGCTAACAAGAAGCTGTGTTTCTTTAACCTTGCCAGAAGTTGTGTATCTTTGAACCTGACACCGAGCTTTGTTTCTTCTTTGACATTTATAAGTTGTGCCAAAGCATCTTGACACAAAACACTATTGATGCTATTTGATTAAGTGGAAATCATTATTCAAGGAAGAAGAGAAACCTTTATGTTAGTTGAACATGTGTTCACAGAACTTTCTTTTGACAATGTAAAGAAGCCAAGAACTGAGATGGAACTTTGTTGCAAACCTGGATTTCATTGTTTCTTTTGGTTGAACGGTGGAACAGAATCTAACTTGAAGCCTGGGGAAGGTAAGTTCAACCAGGTAATAAAGAAAGATTGTAAATACATTAGAAATATAACTTTTTATGCAGTTGTGAATTGCCATATATTTTCTTGTGTATTTTACGTTTAAGTGTGAGGGCCTGATATCCTTTGTTAGAGTGTTTCCTTTAGTTTTTCATAGGCAGGCAACTCCTCATCAGGGTGGGAATAGTGAGGCATTTGGTCAAACTTATAATTTGATAAAATGGCATATTTTGAGAATTCATCCAAAGGTTGTCTGCCTCACATTTCTGACCCCTTACATATGATGCAATGAGTGAGATCGGAGTCACCTGATACAACCTGGAGATCCACTATGTATATGGCAGATTTTGATCAAACAGAGGTTAAGTCAATAATGGAATGGCATACTCATATTCTTCCTTCTGTTGAAGTTTATACTTTCCCTGTTGCCCCTGGATCTGACACCTCGCTTACTGGGAAGGAAATTAACTCTGAATCTCTTTCCATCAAAGGAACCAGGAGGATTAGAGAAATCGCTTGTAATCAGTGACCTCTTAAAATGAATGTTGGAATTCAACATTTTAAAATCTCAGTGAAAACTATTTTACCCATAAGACAATCAGTAGAAGGGAATATATACCATCTGCAAATTCCCCAGAATTACACTATACCTGGGAAAGATAAACTTCTTGTTTCCTTGATGCTAGCGGTGGAGTGGTCTGAATATATCTGCCTATATTATGACAGACCAAAGACCTACTTTTAAAATATATCCCCTTATCTCCAGCGGCAAGGAATTGAAGTTCATGATTCTGAATCCCTCAACCACTACCTGTGAAATACATAGAGGAGATAGAGTGGGCAAGTTAATGCATGAGGTGGCTTGGAAATCTTGGAATGTAAAGAAAGTTAAACCTACAAACCCTCTAACTGAGTAAAAAAATAATGTCTGCTTTTAAACTTAATGACACTCCTTGTAAAGTGATTAAAGAAGAAGAGAAGAAGGAAGACATGCAATATTGTTTCAAAAGGCAGGGATCCTGAACCAATCTTATCCTCCTTGTCAGAGACCATCTAGATAAAACGTGGAGTTTAGAAGATGAGCAAGGTCTTTACCCTAATATGGAATCTAAAAGATCTTGTGACATGATAAGAAATTATTTCAAATCTTCTTCTCTGGACAGAAATATTTGTTTCACTGGATGGATATTCTAAAGTTTTATCTTGATTACCTGGGTATCACCGATCAGGCCCTGGCCTGGCTGAACTCATTCCTCTCTGATCGATCCTCCCAGGTCCAACTTGAGACCTTCCTTTCCTCTAACTCGCTATCTACCTGTGGTGTTCCCTAGTGGTCTCACTTCTCTCCCTGGCTTTTTAACCAATAACTGGCACCTCTCGCCCACCACATTGCCGCTCTCTGCTCCAACTTTCAGTGCTATGCAAATGACACTGAACTCGTTTTCAGGTACCCCTCTGCCACCTCTTCTCCTTCTCTCATATCTGACTGTCTGTCTGCTATCCAGGAGTGGTGTGCCGCCAAAGGGGCATAAATATTTCCCACAAAAATGCCATAGCGACCGAGCGGAGTGAATGAGACCAAACCTATCAAGGGTGTTCGGGGGGGTTTCCCCCTGTACATTTTTTTTAAAATAATGGGTTAAAATGTTGGATTTTCGAGCATACTTAAAAAATTGGTAAAAAGCCAAATATCTATGATAGATATCCAGTAAAAAAAATACTATCCCTGTCCCCTGGGCTCCACAGCACCTCAGAAGGAGAGCTGATTTTGGCAGGTGGGTAGGGGGATTGTGAACAAAGGCATTTTTAAAATGCCTTTGTTGTACAACCCTCTTTGCCCCCTGCACCCCCACTCGCCAAAATCAGCTCAACGGACCAGAAAAAAACACACACATTCACACAGCAATCACTCTATCATTCATACAAGCACCCATCACCATACACTCACTCATAACACAAGCATACATGCATACATACACATATTTATTAAATAAAAAATAAATGAACATAAACGTACTTTCTGCAGGGGCCTGCGCATGGGTTCTGAAATGCTCCAGGTTGCTCTGTCCATATGTGCGAGGAGGCACAGGAGTTCCCCCTCGCACATACAGACCTGCAGTGCCCCCCGCCAGCATTTCCAATGAGCTATGCAATGCTGGCAAAGCAAAACGCTCCCAGCCTTGCATGGCTCAGTGAGCATGTGCGGCTGGGGAACTGAACTGTCAAAGGGAAACAGTCTTTCCCTTTGACAGTTCAGGCAGCCCAGGAGCACTCCCTCAGCTGGAAAAACCAGCTGAGGGATTGCTCAGTGTATCATTGGGCTGGCTTCTCCATAATGGGTGAGGGGGCCACTGGGTAGACGCACCCTCGCCCGTTATGGATGAGCCGCCAGGCTCAGACTGGCCTATAGGGCAATAGGGCAATGCCCGTACCAAAAATGCAAAATGGTAGTGTAGGCCAGCCATAATGGGCCACTTCTCTGGCCAATGTGGGCCAGTTTGATGTATTACTTCACTATGCAGCTAGTAGTTTTGACCATTGTTGCTGGGGTACTATTCAAACAGTCTGTGACTAAAGGAATGAATATCCATTTGCAACTGCGGGCCACTATTTCATTGTTGCCTGAGACAGTTTTATGGTCCAGTTAGACCATGTGAGCCATCCCTGCCCATTTCCTTTTTTTTTTTACACATTTCATGCTGGGCTCTTGCGCCCCTCCCCCCCGGGGCGTGCCCCATAGTTTGAAGACCTCTGTCATAGAAGCACCTACTTGGGACTTCCCTTCTGACTGTGGTGCCCCCACCAACACCCGCCCGCTAGCAGGTCAGATAGAGGAGTGCACCATGACACACGGAAGCTCAGGTGCCAGCATGGAGAGTAGGGGGTCTTCTCAGGGCTTCCTTACCAGTGCATGGTTGGGGTTCTCCGGCAGGTTAACACAACCCTGCCCAACATCCCCATACATCTGCTGTTTTGCTGACCACTCCAGTGGAGGTTCTCCCGCTCCCTGGCACCTGGTCCCCCACATACCCCAGACACAGACCTGTCCAGTGACTGGAGCATAGGACGAGAGGGCGCTCCCGGGTTGTGGTGTGCAGGGCTGGGACACAACAGCTGCTCCAACATCAATTATCCTTCCACAGGTTAACCTACAGAAACCTTGTTACGACTTTTACTTCCTCTAGAGGATCAATTTTGATCCTCTTCTCGGTGCTCCACCAAGGCTGTCCCCAACCCCGGTGGGACCAATCTTGGGACCTCAAACAAACATCCAATCAGTAGTAGTAATGGGCGGTGTGTACAAAGGCAGGAACTTAATTAACCCAAGCTCATGAACTGCACTTACTGTGAAATATTTGCAATCCTAAATCCATTTCATAAACGGGGTTCAGCACTTTACCGGCACCAGTCGGCAAAGGATAGACACACACTGATCCATTCAGTGAGGCGTGCGTGCAGCCCTGATCATCTGCCACCATCACAGTCCTGTTACTACCCTATGTCGAGTGGCGGAAAGAAGTTTAATGCCACGTAAGTAGTTTGCATGGAGGAGTCTCGGTCATTATCTTGGTCATTATCGGAATTACCAGGACAAATCGCTCCACCAACTAATATCAGCCATGCATCACAACCCACAGAATCTAGAAAGAGCTATCAATCTTTCAATCTTTTTGGTGTATGGGCTGGGTGAAGTTTCCCATGTATTGACAAATTGAGCTGTAGGCTCCACTACTGCTGGTGCCCTTACATCAATTCCATTCGGTTTCAGCTTTGCAACCATACTCCCTCTCAGAACCCAAAGACTTTAGTTTCCCAGAGGCTGCTCAGCCAGTCATTGTGCTTGGAGGAGAATGCCACCCGCATTACGGGGCACTCCGTGAAGGCCATAACATTGACACACTCCAAGGCAGATGGAAGGTCATTGCTTGAAACAATGGCCAACGCCGGTAAAGCAGTCCAACCATAGACACAGGGCACCAAATCAGTGCTTTGGAGTACAGGGAGTCACATGGCAGGCCACCCTGAAATCCATATGCAAGTCAGCTGACGTTCTTTTGTCTGTCAGGCACCCTGCTAGTCGGAAAAGGTTGGCCTCATTGTGAAGCACCAACAGCTTCTTTTTCCAACACCCTGATCTGGCAGGACATACCATGCAGGCCATGCTCTGATGGGCATGTATGAATGGGTAATCCCTATTTTTTGTTTACGGGGGGTCAGAACTGTAAGAAGGGATTCTCTATGACGGAAAAATTTATGAAAAAACAGATCGACTACCCCTCTCTTTAAGTCCTGTATGGGTCACAGGTGAAGATAAAGGTAACCTATACACTTTGTTAGTAAGGTTATCGCCTTTTTGGGAAAAATTACAAAGAAATGCAACTAAGTACAAAAAATTCTATCTTTTTAATATTCATAAAAATACCTAAAAAACATTACAAACTTAACCAAACGTAGCAAACTTAATACATTTTCAATCAAAACATTTAGTCATCATTCATCTATTCTAACAGGGGAATACTACAACTTAAACAGCTTTGTGCATAACAGTAAATCAAGATATGCATGAGTGACAGGGGAAAAAACCATTAGATTTTCCCTTTAGCAGTCGACATATGTTTCGGCCCTTTATAGTGTACCACCTCTGTCAACAGTGATCACTAAGATGAATGTTGGGCCATCTTCAGGACAAATGGTTACTTTGTGGTAGATTATTCTTGTTCCCCATTGGGCACACTAGCACATCTAAAAGGATAAATATACCTGTATTAATGTATGAAAAAGAAATAGAAAAGGAAAAGTTGCAATTCCCAACTGGATTGGATCAAGGCGATGGCTAGGTTACACTGTTCTAGACACGCACGCTAAACCCACCTATGGTCCATAGACTGAAGTTAGGACTATTGAGCTTGGTCAGACTCTCGGATGTGGCCAGGTATTGCCATCTCTGGTCATGGTTCCTATAATTAATTAGAAACGACCATTTCTTAGTGTTATGTTCCTGCTACTACAGGCTATTTATTGAGTAAACTAAATTGACTTACAGATTAGCATCTTCTGTGGCTTTGTTTTCGAGGTTGATCTTTGTATTTCTGGATTTCACTCGGTACCATTTATTGGCAGGACATGAGCAGATATTCTGGTGGTTATAGTGCTGCCTAAATCAAAGGAGAAAAGAAACTCGCTGTTAAATGGATATATTACAGCATGTAAGAATAGTTGTCATTCTTTTTTGGCTTTATTGTTACTGTGGTTGTTTAAACGTGGACTGTGAGCCACGGGTTATTATCAATTTCTAAAAGCCTGTGATTTAATATAATCGGCTTTTAATTTTCTCAAGCGGCAGTCAAAGCGCCTTTTGCATGATGGCTTGTGAAAATCTAAAGTATGTAGCCCAAATATGCATGACATGGCTGTAGTTGATTGTTCTATTTTCTGTAGTGATTTTAAATGTACTGCTGTCATGAATTACAAAAATAGGCAATGTGCAAGCATTATGGCACAGTGTTCACCGCCTTGCAACCTGCAGCTTGACTTTTACATGTTTATTTAAAACGCACGTGTTTCTATGACCTGTTATAATCATTGCCGTTAATGTCAGATTTTACGAGCAAGCTTATCAGTCATTGTGTTCACTTTGCCACGCTGACAGTACGGTGGAGGCTTGTATAATTTAAACCCCTGAATTGATTGAAGCTGTTCTAACGCTTACCTTGATCTATGTTGTTTGTGTCCGAGTGAAAGCTGGAAGTCTGCGAAACCGGCAAGAGCTCGTTCTGCAGAGTGATGGTGTGTTTTTGAATCGAGTCACGTGATATGAGACCCGTGCTTGCCTAACATTTGTAGCCATTAGGACGTGACTATAGGGCTGCTGGAACTTGTAGTCAAAGGCCAAAAAAGGCCATATTTTGTATTATTGCAAATCGAAAAACGGCCGTATAAGTGCCATCTTTTGTAGTGTTGCACCTGGTAATATAATATACTCAAGTGATTTATAACAGCTGCCGGCATCATATATTAAAAAATGCCTTTTATATTACCCGGTTGTACCGCGGTTATATTGGGAAAATATAAAATATTTTTGCACTTGCATTGCCCCCTTTCCTTTAATTTCAAAAAGTGAGACCTATAGATTGTGTTGTCGGTCTTACAATAGTGTGTAGGGAGAAGGAGTGCTTCTTTGTATTGGTGGTCTTTTTGGTGTTACTGTGTTCGAGACTACCGACTCCTTTTATTATGCAGAACACAGCCTAACCTTCATTGTCTGGCACTTGATATGTCCACAGGCTATTGTTTTTTGGCGCCTAAGCGATATTTGTATAAGGGGAGAGATATGCTCTATCCTTCCGAGATAGTGGCTAAAAGTCGACATGCACTATAAGTTATGCTATACGTTGCCATGTGGCGGTCATGGAGTCCTACTTGTACGAGTTTTTTGTATTTACTTCAGAGTTAAGGATCTTGATACTGGACAGCTAATTCTAACAGGCGCCCTTTATAAAGGGGAACCTTCAGATATACCCACCTATCAAAAAGTTGAATGGGGGTGGCTTCAAAGGAATGTATTCCATTCTATGGCAATGTTCAGGCCGTATTTAACCGTATCTAAATTGTGAATCAATTTCTGCTCGCATCTTGTGAGCTCGAGATCCATATTACCTCCTCTGGGGGAGGGTTTGATGACCTGTATGACACACCATAATAGATCTGTACATTTATGTTGTTGTTGAATGTAATGGGCCACTAAGGGTTTATTGTCAATTTTATTCCGAATGCAGGATTTGTGTTCACAGATTCTTTGACGTACCTGTCGTTTGGTCTTCCCTATATATACTAGGTCACAGGGGCATTTTATGGCATATACAGGCCATTTGGTAAGGCAGTTGGTAAACAGCTTTCGCTGTACTATGGTATTGCGTAATTGAATACTTTTCATAGTGGTGGTCTGTGCACAGACTGAACATTTTCCACAACGGTGATGCCCCACAACTGGTGGTAGGCCCCAGAGTTGTGTCTGGGTAATCGCAGCCTTGGGCGCAACAGGATAAGTGTGACCCAATGCATCTTTGATGTTACATTGTCTTTTGAAGGCAAAACGAGGCATAGGGGGATTAAAATCCTCAGTTTTGATCAT
The DNA here is from genome assembly GCF_040938575.1 of Ambystoma mexicanum. Taxonomy (NCBI): domain Eukaryota; kingdom Metazoa; phylum Chordata; class Amphibia; order Caudata; family Ambystomatidae; genus Ambystoma; species Ambystoma mexicanum. The sequence goes on from NC_090937.1 coordinate 158,672,488, forward strand.
GTACCAGTGTCTTTTAATGATCTTTCTAAGATGGTTGCTTATAGGACTATATGTGCTGACACATGTTATTTTTTCCTCTTCCTTATGCCGGTGCGTGGACTCTAGACAGGCCATCCTATTACTATGCAATGCTCTTTTATATGCACGGTGGACTGTCTTTTTCGGATAGCCTCTGTCTTGTAACCTTTTTTTTAAAGATTTTCCATGTTGTTTGTACGTCTCAACTTGTGTACAGTTTCTGCGAATCCGCAGAAACTGCCCGTAAGGAAGTCCTTCTTTTAAGCTCAACGGATGAAAGCTGTGATAATTGAGCAATGTGTTTTTGTCTGTGGGCTTCCTGTATAAGATTGTTTCTATGCTTCCCGTATCAGTTTTTTGTATTTGAAGATCCAAGAACGGTATGGTATGCAAGTCAGTGTGTATTGTGAACTGTATATTAGAGTTTTGCGCATTAAGCCATTCATGGAACTTTGTCAAGTTGTCAGATGTGTCTCTCCAGATCATATAGATGTCGTCAATGTACCGTAGCCATGTTATAATCGATGCAGAGAAAGGGTTAGAAGAATCAAAAATACATTGTTCTTCAAGATCATCCATATATAAATTTGCCAAATCTGGAGCAAAAGTTGCTCCCATGCTTGTGCCTTTTAGTTGATTGTAAAAGCGTCCATTATATAGAAAAAAATTCTCTGTTAAAGCAAGTCTAATGCATTCTAAAATGAATGCAGTGGGGACACTGTTGAGTGTTCTAGTACGTCTGTCTAAGTATTTTGCCATCACCTTCAAGCAATCCTGTTGTGGGATGCTGGTGTAAAGACTAACCACATCCAAGGTCACCAAGATGTCTGATGGACTGAGTTGAAAAGTCTCCAATATTTTTAACATACTGGTCGTGTCTTTGACATATGATGTCATTTGGGACACAAAAGGTCTTAAGAACCAATCTGAATAGACTGAAAGCTGCTCAAGAATGGAATTTATCGCCGCTACAATGGGTCTACCGGGGGGTGTTTTGTCATTTTTATGAATTTTTGGAATGATGTAAAAAGCCGGAATGGTGGGGTGTGTATTGACCAAAAAGTCTTTTTCCTCCGGATCTATCCATCCTTCATCCATTGCATGTTTCATGAGACTACCTATCTCATCTTGGAGCCTTGGTGTGGGATCTTGTGCCAGTTCCCTATATGCAGTTTTATCATTAAGATGTTTCATTGCTTCTGTTTCGTATGCTTCTTTGCCCCATAACACTTTTCCGCCCCCTTTGTCTGCAGGCTTGATTATAAATAAGTCATTGGACTGTAAGGATTTTAGAGCCTCTCTCTCAGCCTTTGTGAGATTGTCTCTAGAGTTGTTTTTGGTTTTTATCGTACCTTGGATTTCGTGAGAAATTCTTTGTTCAAACGCTAGTATCGCTGGACTGACCATTGCGTTTGTAGGTGTAAACCTGGAAGGGGGTTTTAGACCTGTAATGGTCGGTTCTTTTCTCGATGGTGTCGAGTTCCTAAAGAAATATTTTAGGCGTATTGTCCTATAGAACATTTGAAGGATTTTGCCCTAGTGGTTGGAACAAAAGACAAACCTTTAGAAAGGACACTCATTTCCGTGGAAGAAAGGGTGTGTGAAGTTAGATTGAAGATCGGTACTACCAAGTTGGGGGTGGGCCCTGCCAATTCCTGGTATTCATCCGGGGTGGTCCTTGATTCTTGTTGTGGCCGCGTTTGCCTCGGCCCCGAAAAAGTTGGGGCGGGGGTCCTGTTTGGCTAGTATCTGAACCACTGCTTGAGGAGGCATTTGAGGAGTTGGAAAAGTTGACAAATTGTTTTTTCCTATTGCCTGCGTTATATGTTCGACCTTGGTTGGCTTTCTGTAAGTCTTCATAATAACTTTCTACAAGATAAGGGTACGTTTTTGTCTCCTTACCAAATGGGCTGTATATGCCATAAAATGCCCCTGTGACCTAGTATATATAGGGAAGACCAAACGACAGGTACGTCAAAGAATCTGTGAACACAAATCCTGCATTCGGAATAAAATTGACAATAAACCCTTAGTGGCCCATTACATTCAACAACAACATAAATGTACAGATCTATTATGGTGTGTCATACAGGTCATCAAACCCTCCCCCAGAGGAGGTAATATGGATCTCAACCTCACAAGATGCGAGCAGAAATGGATTCACAATTTAGATACGGTTAAATACGGTCTGAACATTGCCATAGAATGGAATACATTCCTTTGAAGCCACCCCCATTCAACTTTTTGATAGGTGGGTATATCTGAAGGTTCCCCTTTATAAAGGGCGCCTGTTAGAATTAGCTGTCCAGTATCAAGATCCTTAACTCTGAAGTAAATACAAAAAACTCGTACAAGTAGGACTCCATGACCGCCACATGGCAACGTATAGCACAACTTATAGTGCATGTCGACTTTTAGCCACTATCTCGGAAGGATAGAGCATATCTCTCCCCTTATACAAATATCGCTTAGGCGCCAAAAAACAATAGCCTGTGGACATATCAAGTGCCAGACAATGAAGGTTAGGCTGTGTTCTGCATAATAAAAGGAGTCGGTAGTCTCGAACACAGTAACACCAAAAAGACCACCAATACAAAGAAGCACTCCTTCTCCCTACACACTATTGTAAGACCGACAACACAATCTATAGGTCTCACTTTTTGAAATTAAAGGAAAGGGGGCCATGCAAGTGCAAAAATATTTTATATTTTCCCAATATAACCGCGGTACAACCGGGTAATATAAAAGGCATTTTTTAATATATGATGCCGGCAGCTGTTATAAATCACTTGAGTATATTATATTACCAGGTGCAACACTACAAAAGATGGCACTTATACGGCCGTTTTTCGATTTGCAATAATACAAAATATGGCCTTTTTTGGCCTTTGACTACAAGTTCCAGCAGCCCTATAGTCACGTACTAATGGCTACAAATGTTAGGCAAGCACGGGTCTCATATCACGTGACTTGATTCAAAAACACACCATCACTCTGCAGAACGAGCTCTTGCCGGTTTCGCAGACTTCCAGCTTTCACTCGGACACAAACAACATAGATCAAGGTAAGCGTTAGAACAGCTTCAATCAATTCAGGGGTTTAAATTATACAAGCCTCCACCGTACTGTCAGCGTGGCAAAGTGAACACAATGACTGATAAGCTTGCTCGTAAAATCTGACATTAACGGCAATGATTATAACAGGTCATAGAAACACGTGCGTTTTAAATAAACATGTAAACGTCAAGCTGCAGGTTGCAAGGCGGTGAACACTGTGCCATAATGCTTGCACATTGCCTATTTTTGTAATTCATGACAGCAGTACATTTAAAATCACTACAGAAAATAGAACAATCAACTACAGCCATGTCATGCATATTTGGGCTACATACTTTAGATTTTCACAAGCCATCATGCAAAAGGCGCTTTGACTGCCGCTTGAGAAAATTAAAAGCCGATTATATTAAATCACAGGCTTTTAGAAATTGATAATAACCCGTGGCTCACAGTCCACGTTTAAACAACCACAGTAACAATAAAGCCAAAAAAGAATGACAACTATTCTTACATGCTGTAATATATCCATTTAACAGCGAGTTTCTTTTCTCCTTTGATTTAGGCAGCACTATAACCACCAGAATATCTGCTCATGTCCTGCCAATAAATGGTACCGAGTGAAATCCAGAAATACAAAGATCAACCTCGAAAACAAAGCCACAGAAGATGCTAATCTGTAAGTCAATTTAGTTTACTCAATAAATAGCCTGTAGTAGCAGGAACATAACACTAAGAAATGGTCGTTTCTAATTAATTATAGGAACCATGACCAGAGATGGCAATACCTGGCCACATCCGAGAGTCTGACCAAGCTCAATAGTCCTAACTTCAGTCTATGGACCATAGGTGGGTTTAGCGTGCGTGTCTAGAACAGTGTAACCTAGCCATCGCCTTGATCCAATCCAGTTGGGAATTGCAACTTTTCCTTTTCTATTTCTTTTTCATACATTAATACAGGTATATTTATCCTTTTAGATGTGCTAGAGTGCCCAATGGGGAACAAGAATAATCTACCACAAAGTAACCATTTGTCCTGAAGATGGCCCAACATTCATCTTAGTGATCACTGTTGACAGAGGTGGTACACTATAAAGGGCCGAAACATATGTCGACTGCTAAAGGGAAAATCTAATGGTTTTTTCCCCTGTCACTCATGCATATCTTGATTTACTGTTATGCACAAAGCTGTTTAAGTTGTAGTATTCCCCTGTTAGAATAGATGAATGATGACTTAATGTTTTGATTGAAAATGTATTAAGTTCGCTACGTTTGGTTAAGTTTGTAATGTTTTTTAGGTATTTTTATGACTATTAAGAAAATAGAATTTTTTGTACTTAGTTGCATTTCTTTGTAATTTTTCCCAAAAAGGCGATAACCTTACTAACAAAGTGTATAGGTGAACCTTTATCTTCACCTGTGACCCATACAGGACTTAAAGAGAGGGGTAGTCGATCTGTTTTTTCATAAATTTTTCCATGCTCTGATGGGACATTGCATGGGGCATGGCCCTTGGCAGGGTAGGGGCGGGAGTGGTTTTGGCACAGAGCCCAGGTGGTTCAGCGATAACCAAGTGGAGCACAGACAGGACCCATACACACTGTTTACAGTAATACAGCGGACGGTGACTGAGCTTTCTTGCATTCAGGGAACCTTGGGTGACAGAGCGGGGGGTCTGGGCAAAAGCGTCAAGTCTCCTTATAGACCCAACTAGAGATTAATTTTGCACTTGATGCCCATCTGGACTTCCAGAAGAGGCCGTCCATCTGGTAGTGCAACACATTCAATGGGCCTGGACAGGAAGGTCCTTGGGCCCCTGGCAAAGTGCGAGCAGGTCCCGCTGGGCAGGGGGTGCATCAGACCCATGTGCGAGCCACGTGCCCAAGAGCGGGAGTGATGAGGGGTAGTACTGGCACTCTGGCCATGGCGCATTTCAGCTTTTCCAGGGACCCAGTTGTTTCCCCCCCCGCCCACTGCTGGGCAGTGGGTGGTCGACAAACATTCGAGACTGGTGCACAAGGGAGGGGGCAGCACCCTAAGTCATCATGGAGCTCATGCCAGGGCACAAGAGTGCACTGCCTATGAGCCTACTAGGTAGGTACTGTTCCTGGCATCCTGGCATAGACACACCCCTGTTGCGTGGCCCCAGGAGGTAATGCCCATGTGATTTTGTGGGGCAGGAGGGAGGCTGCCGGGACCTTGGTAAGGGAACCATCCCAGGCACACAGAGGGCACTGCCCGGTTGACCATAGTTGTCAAGTATCACAGTTCCATGCAGTATTTATTGAGCCAGTCCTTGTTTAATTCTGCACTGCATACCTATGTGAGTGGGCAAAAAGCTTTAACAAGGTCTGCCCATGCATCTCCAGAGGCTATGGCTCAAAGGTGTTTCTGCCAGGGCCCCAGCCATCCAGGAGTGCTAACCTAGTAATTGTGAACCAGCCTCTGATGCAGTGTGCCAGCCACATTACTCAGCATTGTTCCTCACAGTGATCCAGCCCGCTACGGAGTAGAAAGCTCTGAGGCATTGAGGGCAAGGCTCTGGGTGGCCAGGGATGCAACCCCACCCTTTGGTGCTGCTGGGTAGATCATAGCTGTCAAGTTTAAATTTTCCATACAGGACAATGCTGCTCCAGTGTTTTTCTTTTAAACACTGCATGTCTATGCAAGCTAATACAATGATTTGGGGAGACATGATGTTGATGGGAGCCAGGTGAATCCATTCTGCACATTGGTTCATGGCATTCCGGGGAGCCCAGGGTATGATGTCATTGGTGGCAGGGATGTGTTCACTGTGTTGACTGTATTCATGTGCGTTGGCCGGTGCTGAACAGGTCCAGCAGCATGGGTGTGGAGGCAGATATTGACATTGGAAGCAGGTAATTAATTGCTTGCAGTTGCTGCATGGCACTCAGGGGAGCGCAGAGTAAGGTGTCCTTGGCTGCAGTGATTTGTTACCTGCTCTGACCTTGTGCTTTCCTTTGCATTCTGCAAGGGAAGATGGTTACTCCAATGCAAGGACACAGGGCTGTGGAATGCCAGCACGCTACACCTTATGCAGTCTAGACTGATTTTGGCACCTACAGAGAAATACATTGCTGCATGACTGAGGACATCTGGAGCAGGCTCTCAAGGGGAAAAGATGCCACATGACAAAAACATTTTTCTTGAAGATAAGAGGCACTTTTCTCTGTCTGTATGGCTATTTATATGGAGATGTGTTTCATGAGCTGTATTATTGGCTGTGAAACGAGTAGCCAATCCCCAGCTTATATTTGAGTGAGACACATCTAGGGTGGGCAGAGCAGTCCTCCCAGTGGTGGGTTCCAGCTTATCCTTTGCTTTTCTACTTCTGGTCTCCTGTGTCTTCTTGGGTGTCTGAGAGCACAATTATTGGTGGGGAGCAGGCCAAACTGGTAACAGGGTGTATTGATTGTGTTTTGTGCTTTTGTGTCACCAACAAGGATACTGTTTTTTCCACTTGCTATGAGTATGTCAGTGGTTTGTGCCCTTGATTTGATGTATATGGACATACACAGTTGTTCTCTCCCAGACACACATTCGGAGGGTGTTGATATGGGCACAATGGATTAGCCCTACTTCATAATTGAAGGTCATCAGAGATGTGGCTTCACTGTGTGTGCTCCACAGGGGCTGCTTTTCATGTGAAATATGTTTGCACAACCTGATTGCATGACCCCTCTCCCTGTGCCCTTTCGCCTGCCAAGGGGATAGGTGGTTCCTGTGAGTAATGTCCCTCCTGCAGCCCAACTGGTATGCCATGCCGTGTGGCAACCTTGTGCAGGACCCAACATGCCACGATGATCTGGCATACTAATGGCGGGTCATGCAGCAATACACTACCTGAATGGTCAAGGGAGCAGAAGCGTGACTTAAGGACCCCAAAACGTGCATTCCTCTATGGCCCAAGAGGATATGTGTGCTGCATTATACCTTACCTAACGTGGGGTGTCAGGATTCCTGAATGGTGTGAGCAGATATGGTGAGAGTGGGTAGGCACTGTCCCCTCCAAAGAAGGAAATGGTTGTTGTCAGCATTTATTGCCATGGCCTATTGTTCTGTGTGCCATGTGACTGCTTGCATGTGTGTGATAGTTGATATTCACTGATGAGACAGGTATTCCGAAAGGTTCCCGATGCCAGGGCCTGGTATACTGGGAGAACATCTGTAGATTAAGTTATAATGCATGCCCCTGGGTAAATTGGCATTCACATGCATGATAACTCCCTTTGCATTGCAGATGACCTGTCCATTGATTGAATGCCAATGCTTCCGGTTGCGGAACATGTGTTCGCTCTCTCGGGGGGAGGGGCTGTGGGGGGTGGGCCTGTAGCGCAGCATGAGTACAGTTAATGGTTCCCAGTATCTGTGGGAAGTGTGCAATGGCGTAAAACTACTGGTAGACTCTCTGTCTTGACTGCGGTGTGTGTGGCTGTATTTGTACCTACGGACATGTGAGGTTATGCAGTGCAATACCTGGTGTAGGCAATGGGATTGTGTTGGCTGCGATGTGCCCCCAACAATGGCAGAGTTGTACTGGAATGAGCCCATAGCCAAACAATGTATGGCTGTCAGCACCCTCTCCAGGGGTGTGAGTGCATGAGAGCAGATGGTGGTTGATGCAAGGTCATTCTCCCACTCCCTGACTAACATGACATGGGGAGGGAATCTGTACCTTGCATATAGCTCCTCATTTGGCATCCCAAATACCATTTTGCGTGGATGGAAAATCCTGTCCCTCAACATCCTCCTCCAAGGGGGTGGAGGGTAGAGGGAGATGTGCTGGAGTGGGGTACCCCCATCAGTATGTGCGGGCAGTACTGCCAAGGAGGCGGGTGCCAGGGGAAAGAAGGTGAGAGGGGTGGAAAGAGTTCCGTGGACAGGGAGGACTAAGATGGGATACTCAGGGAAAGAGCGCCTGAGGGCATGTGCTGGCAGAGGATGTTGGAGGGGACTGGCAGGGTGAAGTATGGTCCCTGTATGGCTCTCAAGGGACCAGGCCCCAGTTGCAGTGGCAGATGGAGAGTTTAGAACGGGAGGGGGAGAGGGAAGGGGGGAGGAGAAAAGGAAGTCTTGAGAAGTTTCCAGAACTTAAGGAGATCTGGCTAAAGTCTGGGGGGGTCTGTTCCAGAGGGAGGTGCCAGCCGAGCGAAGGGAATCTGCCTCCCACTCTCTGCTTGGAAAAACGTTTGTCCTGCAGAGAGTTGGAGCAAGAAGACTGAAAGTCTCGGACTGGGAGGTATTTAGGGAGAGAAATCTGGATGTAGTTATTACTGTCAAATGTGTTTTCACTCCTGCAGCCATTTGAGGAGGCTAACCATAATGCTGGCACTTAGCATAACCACTTTGTCACTCAGTGAGTTGCTATCCATGGAGGACATGCTTGAATAGGTCCCGTTCAACACAGTGTGTGAATATGGCTGGCAATCAAAGCAGATGCTGCACAGTTGGCAAGAGAAATGCTATCCATGTTGCATGGGTATCCATACAAATTCGGATTGAAATGGGATATGGACTACCTGTTTTAGTCACTAAAATGCAAGGTGGTCATGTCATTAATGAGCAGCATGTGGGTCTTTCACATTTAGAGAAAACAGGCTCACTCTGTTTGAGGATAGATGGAGGAGTCATGTGAAAGAGAAGTTATTTCAAGATCAGAATCAGCAAGGTCATGCACCACCCCCTGAGCGTTGCACTCTACCATGGCTATTAGTATCCGACAGTACCCACCACTTGTTCTGCAGACATGACTGAAGTTCAGGGAAATGGATGTTACAATGGACACAGGCTGAAGAGACTGTGGGACATAGACCTATGCATGCATAACGGACCAAAACAGGGAAACAGCAGCCCACAGCAGTGCAAATGTGCAGTGGATATGTGTGTACTTTGGCTGGACCTATTCCTGCTAACTAACTATACTAGATCTATTTTAAACACCAACAAATCCTTCATATTTGAGGTGAATTTGGAGATTCCCAACAAATCAAGCAGGTTATGCGGACACTGATCATATGTTTCCCGACTTCAATGACTAACAAGTTCTAGATAAAGGTAGTTGAGATTATCTCCAAGGTCTGGAAAACTGATGATCACCCATTGCAATATGTTATCGTTTTAGGCTGGCAGCAGAGGGGAAACCATGTGGTAGACAATCTGACTTTCATCCATCTTTGAAATACTCTCGGGAACATGGCTGAACACCACATTCAGCATTGTCAGAGCTTGGATTGAAACAAGTGCTCTCAGTCGCAAGCAATGGCTATACGAGGTCTGAGAAAGGTTTTCTAAAGGACATTCTTTTATAGATGAACTTAATGTCAAGTCTTTGAAATACTCTATGGAACATGGCTGAACATTTGGTAAGAGACTATTTTATTTTTTAAACATGCAGCATGTAGTCTATATATTTTTCTGTTATTCCAAATGTTTCACGCAGTATTCATGGAAAATTTAAAAACAAGTCTTGTCTTCCTCTTTATGATTTCATGAAAAGCGGATTTGCAATGCCAAGGAAATATATTGTATGTGTGAATGAATCTGGTCATTCTCTTTATTGTGTCACCACAATATATAAGAGCAGTGTCTAAATTGACGTTAAGAATAGAGAATGGCCACAAGTTCATAGACTATTATTGGGCACCCTTAATTTTATCTTTTTTATTTTATTTTAAATTGTTGTTATACACGCCAATAACTCTACAAGCATCAGGGCATGGTTTCACATAAGCACGCATGACAAAACAATAAAACGAGACTTATGGGAAGTCCTAAAGGAGAGAAGTGGCGATTCAAATTGTTTATTCAAATAGGTGAGTATTGAGGCTCTTTTGAAATTATAGGAGATTGTTTTTCAATATTTATATGTTGCGGAAGGGCCTTCCAAGCCTGGGAAGCCCTATAGGCAAAGGATTTTCCATTTCCTTTCATTTTTGGGGGCGGGTGCATATTATTAACAGGGCATTGCTTGATTTAATATTTCTGTTAGGGTTATAGAGAATAATTCTCTCTTTGAGGTTGTCTGGGGCCTTACCATGGATTTCCTTATGTACAAAGACTAGAATGTTAAATAGTATTCTGGCTTTGATAGGCAGCCAGTGGAGTGTTTTCTATGTTCTCCTCGAGGTACATTATTAATGATGCAAACTGTATCATTTTTCACTATTTACAGGGTCTGCAGATTCGGCTTTTGAGCACCACCGAGCAGGGCGTTACAATAGTCGATCCTAGATAGGATGGTAGCTCTAGCTATGGTTTCTCAATTTTTGTCTGTAATTAATGGTCTGATTTTTCTTTAAAGTTTTAGGTAATACTGAGAATTGTGTACTATTCCATTTAATTGTGGCTCTGAGCTTACAGAACAATCTATGTTAGTACCCAAAGGGTTTACTTTTGATTGTGTTTCTATAATACAATCATCTAATCGGAAATTGACATACGTCCAATCTAATTTTATTCTTAAGTGGGTTGAGCCAAACATCAACAACTCTGTTGTTGCACCATTTAAACACATCCAGTGTTTTTGCAGCCATGTCTTTATTATCTTAAAGACAGCGTTGATTTAAGAGCAGTCCGGTTCATAGTCTCCCGACAATTCTAACAACAGCTGGGTATCATCCGCATAGTTCGTAAATATGACATTTATGTCTTCTGGCAGTGCTCACAGGGATTTCATATAGAGATTAAACAGTGCTGGTGAAAGGCAAGCTCCCTGCGGAATGCTGCATGTAATGGGCATATAATCAGAGGTATTATCACCCCAGTGTATAGCGGATACCCTATCCGTCAAACAATTATGAATCCACTGTATTGCTCTAGGTGAACAGTTACTGACTTTCTCCAAAGCAGCCAGTAGGATCTCGTGGTCTAGTAAATCTAAGGGCACTGAAAGATCTAAAAGAATTAGCAAGCCACATTTCTCACAATCTATCAAATCTAACATAGTACTTTGCAGATCCAATGCAGCACTTTTTGTGCTGTGTTGTTTAAAGCCAGTTTGTTTGAAGTGTAGAGTTATATTGCCTTTCCAAATATTCTGCAGTTGTCCATTAGCCACTTTGTCTGTCTAATACGTTTAGTAAGAATAGTGTATTTGTTATTGTTTGTAAATTAGCACTATCTTGGGGACACTTGTCAAATGTTTTGATGAGGGCAGTCACAGTTACTTTTTTGTGCTTTTCAGTACCTTGTTATGCTGAAAGGAGGCGTTAATAAAATGTTCAAGAAATGCACCAAAATACGTTTATGGTTAAGAATAAACTTGGAAGGGAGAGTGCCGGTCCAATAACAACGGTGCTGGTAAGCCTACCAGCACCGTTGTTACCGGACCGGCACACTCCAAGTCTGCCTGCTGGATTTGCTGTGCCCGGCGTAGGCTGACTTTCAGGGAAGCACCTGCACCATTGTTACCGGTGCCGGTGCTTCCGTGTTCCCCATTCCCATTGAGTCCTACGGGACTCAATGGGAATGGGGAATTCCATTTTGCCGGTGCCTGAATCCCCCGCTGTTATCAGCAAGTCACCGGTAAAATTCACAAGTCCGGCGGCAATATGCCGGATTTACCGGCACGGTTACTGCCGGAATTGTAATGAGGCCCTATCTCCCAGACATGATGTCGGATGCACATCGTTCAAATATTTCACAAACTCTGTTATGTTTATAGTTTTAAAAAAGAAGGTTTATTCTTCCTTCTCTAAATTTTTCTTTCAAATATATGTATAGCCTTCTGGGAAAGTGACAAAAAATGTGTTTTAATCTTATCACAGGAGTTAGGGATTTTATCCTCAAATGCCTTTCGGATTCTGATATGGTCCTCTGAGAAAGAGACAAAAGACCGTTTTTGTTGACAAGAGTTTTCTATTTTCTTTAATATGCTAAATAGTTGCTTAGTTCACTTTTTAACATTTGATATTTGTTGCTAAAATAACCTTTTCTTTGTTTCTAGAATAGTACATTAATACATTTTGTTATGTTTTTTCCAAACTGTTATATGCTCATCTTCTTTTTTTTATGTCACAGTCCTTCTACTTTCTTTTGCCTTTCTTTAGATGCTTTAGTTCTGTAGTGTACCAGTCGTTATGGTGGATCTTTTCTCTAACCACTGACATTTTCAGTGGGGCCACTTGATCGAGCATTTGATTTAAACAGGGTTGATAGGTTTCTATTAAGACTTCAGGATCTTCCGCGTTGGAGGGATTTTCCATCACTTGAGTACTACATTTACTCAAGTCTAATGGAGAAATATTCTTAACATTTCAAGTCTGAATCTTTTTTACAGGTGCCGGTTTCCTTACTAATTTTTGCATGTGCTTGATGTGAAATTGGTTGATGTGATGATCTGAACAGATACAAGTGCTAGTCGCACCGATTGCCACTTGAAAGTTTCTAGATACAACCCTATCCAAAATCTTGCCCTTCAGATGTGAGGGCTCAGTATTGATAATGATGAAATGTGTGTTTTTGAGGTTCCATTCCAGTGAAATTGCATCCTGATCTGCTTTATCTTTAAACCAAATATTAAAATCTCCTACAGGTGAAGATGCACTTACGGGCTTATTTAGTTGATGTAACAACTGCATCAGTTCATTGTTGAACTCTGGCATTTCCTTGGGGGGTTAAGGTAGAAGGAGGTTGATGCAATTAATTGCATCTGATTTTAGTTTCAGGCTACCATTAAAACAGCAATAAAGTTCAAATCAATGTGCATCACGCACAGAGAAATACACAAACAAGGCACAGAATTCCTGAGTGATAAGTTACGCCTACACCAGCCGACAAGAACATTGAGCTCAAGCACCGACATCCGCCTGGAACCAAAACCCAATAACATAAGAAAACTCAGAGGATCCTCTTTCTCTCACCAGGCACCGAAAACCTGGAATGACATACCAAAGAATATACAGAACACAACAAACCACCTAGTATTCAGGAAACTCCTCAAATCCTGGCTCTTCACAGCTTAACTACAACAACGACGCACAAGAATGGCCACTCCACTAAACAACGATGAATAAAGATACCGACATCGGTCACGCCCAAAAATGGACATGCACAGAACCCAAAGAACGGACCTCACGACAAACCATAAGACATTATGAGAAATAGCCACAACAGGAGGACACTATAGACTGATCACATACTCAGACTGAGACGAAAGCACTTAAATGACTCATCCACAGCCTCCTGGCCTGTACCATATCCAAACTCCCAGCAGACACAGTCAAATAGAAAGTATTGTAAGAGGAGACCACAACACATGCTCCAACATCCAAGGAGGAGAATAGACACCCAACCCCACATTACTTACTCCATCAGAATTAGGACACTTACAGAGCTCGTTAGAATAGAACGGTGAGCGTGTCACACCAACCTAAACCCCAACCCCACAATACTTACTCCATCAGATTTAGAACACTTACTGAGCTCTAAAGATTAGAACAGCGAGTGCGTCACACCAAAACCTAAACTCCTGCCGGGCGTAGCCCCTTCGCCCATCCTGATGGGATTGTAAAGGTTAGTGAGTGCCATACTTGGACAGAGTTTTGAATGTTGCATGTAAAACATCATATAACCCACCAACTAAAAAAAACATTTCTGCAGATGTATCTCACTCAAATATCTCATACAACCATCTCTCGGACAACAACCCGCACACACTTCACAACACTGCAACAACACATAAACCGCACCAACAGCACACAAGAACTGACATCCATCTGATACTTGCACAAAAGCTCAGCACCCGGTGTACACCGAGTTGAAGCTGCCAACAGAACACCACTTTTCTTATTATCCTACTCCCTCTTCACCTTACTAACCCATCCCACCTTCTCGTTTGCAGATCTGCCAGAGTGCCTGGGGACCACCTCAGTTGGTGACGATGCATGGTACAAATACCTTTAACATTTAACATTTAATAATAATTCTTTAATGTGATATAGATTGAAATAAATTCAAACTTTACACATAATACAAATTACATACATTAACATTAATTCATGCAAAACAAATCAACAACAAATGCAATATGCAGGAAAGTGAAAGGATAAAAGCAAAAGCAACATTAATTAAAAATGTTTACATAGGCTGATAGGAAAAGAATCATGTTAAAATATATATATATATATATTATTATCTTTTCCCGATATTCTATTTTATACAATCTAAGCGACACAAAGTAATAGTGAAACATCTTGTCCAAAAAGCTACTTATATCCGAGTCATGTAAGAATAAAGTTGGGGATAGAACTCTTCCCTGACAGTGTGGCATGTCTATTCTTGACACCACCGTACTCAAATAATTCACATCAGTGAGCCCAAACTTATTTCAATCTGTTGGCAGACATTATACAATGCAATAAACAAATGCATATTGCAGGTGTTAGTGCAATAAAGCCAAAATGATGTTTCACATATAGTTAGAGGATTGTGTACAAATTCGCCAAGATATAATGAGATTGTATTATTTAATGTCTGACATTCGGTTAAAAGATGTTTGGCTGTCTCCAAGCATTCTGGGGATTTACACAGGCGGCAGTCTCGCTCTTTAACAGGGATATTTTTCCTGGCTCCCACGTTGCTCAAAGTGGGCAGTTGTTCCAGTCTGAACAAGATGATAAAATGTCTGAGCCTTTTAATAGGGCAGAGATACAGATATGCTTGGGGTTTCATAAAGGTGTATAATCTGTATTTTACAAATTGATAGGTCTTTAGACTGCTCAAATGTGAGAAATTCTCGAGCCAATCCCACAGGTCCACCTTTTTCCCAAGTGCATTTAAAACTTCCTTGGTGATGATTGCCGCTCTGTGCGTCCAACCTATGTCTATGAAAAATTTGGTCATGGCTTTTAGTAGGGGTGAAGTAGTATGTTTTTTTATCACTTTCTGGTGGATCACGGAAAATAGGGGATTGGTAGAGCGGCCAGTCATCTTAAGATAAAACCCTGCCTCCTTTTAAGTACCAATGCTTTCAGTGATGGAAGGCCCAGTTCAAGCCTAATCAGGGCCATCGGAACTCTCGGGGGCAACCCCAGTATCCGGCGACAAAATTTGCCCTCCATCATTTGAAGTCACGCTAGATCGAATGAGAGAAGCGACTCCAGGCCATAGATGATCATGGGGGCAAACACTTGAATATATAAGTGTCGTGTCCCCCAGAGAGTGAAGCCACC
This sequence comes from Ambystoma mexicanum, assembly GCF_040938575.1. NCBI lineage: Eukaryota > Metazoa > Chordata > Amphibia > Caudata > Ambystomatidae > Ambystoma > Ambystoma mexicanum. The sequence goes on from NC_090937.1 coordinate 158,687,750, forward strand.
CTGCTTATTAGTGAATGAGGATATTAATGCGGTGACTTGCGTCACCCTAGTTATGCGTCCTTGTCTACAATGGAGATAATCGCCATGGGGCTCGATTTCCACTCCAAGATACTGGTAGGAGGGGGCGTAAAGTATGCGATTTTGATGTACCATTAGGTTCACACAGGATGCTCTCTTCCCGGTGAATCTAAGCACCTTGGTCTTGTCTAGGTTAATGGTCAAGCCATTAATTCTAGCATAATCCCATAGGGTGGAAGCAGAACGCCTAAGTCCACCTATGGTGTTATCAAATACGACCAAGTCGTCCGCATATGCCAGGACTGCGCACGGTGCCTCACCAATTTTCGGAGGGCAATTGTCAACCTCAGCTAACACTGCAGGAATGTCACACACACATACAGTTGTAAATAACGGGTGCTGTAACACATCCCTGTTTTACCCCCTTATTTTGGATCACCTTTTTGGTCATGCTGCCTTTGTGATTTAATCTAAGACGAGCAGAGGTGTTCTGGTGCAAAAGTCTCAGATAGTATAAGAGACCAGTCGGGCATCCCATTGTTTCAAGCTTAGCCCATAATCTTGCTCTGGGGATAGAATCGAAGGCAGCCTTGAAGTCAATATAGAGGGCATACAGAGGGGGCTGCCCCTTACTAAGCACTTGCGTACGCAGTATGTCCATCGCCAGTAGATTGTGTGAGTGTTACGCTCACCTTGCTCCCACAGGGGCGTTGATCGGACCCGGACAGCTGCGACCTCCTCCAACGTGAAGCGTAGTGCAGCGATGACAGACTGGACTGGACCGCCTAACCTCGTCTGCTTGACCCGTAGAAGTATTCTCCTGCAAGTGGAGAAAGGGATTTAGCCACCCGTGGATTCTAGTAATGGCACCCCACTGTTCTCCCCACTAATCACCACCGATTCACTTTCAGTAAGGTCACCTTATGTTTGTAAATGATGAGCTCTCCATCCTGCGTGGAATGCAGGGGCGCAGAGATACCAGTTACTTCACTGGTTTGAAGGCGTTGGAAGAGTTCCGGATGAATATTGACTCCGAGGTTCCAGCCGAGAACCCGTAAGTACAAAGTTCAAAGGGTTCAATATGTCCGATGTTCACTCTTGTATATTCCTTTCTTTTGTTGCAGCTGGGTCCAAGGGAAGATTGTCTTGTGGCAGCTGATGGTGTTCAGGTAAGAGTCTGTATTACCCAACACTGTCCGGCAAAAGGTGCGTGTGTTTAAATTGCTGGTTTCTCTCTCCTTACAGGTGCGGCGTAAGAAGTTGCGGTTTGTTACAGAATAATGCCTCCGGTTGTTAATCAGGTAAGTCTATGGTGGAGAGGTTGTATTTGTTGGCTTTTTCGGCTCACCTTATGTTTCTTTTGTCCCCTGGATGGTGGAATTCAGCGGAGAAAATGATGGAGGCTGCGCCGGATAGAAAAATGCTGTGAGGACTGGTGAGTATGGCGCAGCGCTGCAGCTGGCAATGCGACGCGTGTAGAATGTCCTTTTCAAGTTCGAAGACGTGATGGATCTGGAATTCAAGTAAGGATTGAAATAATATCTGTTTTCTAACCTTTCCTTCCTCTTTCTTCTATTGTTAGGAGCTCTTGATTCGAGATGGGCGTGGCTGAAGACTGGATGCTGACTGCAGGCACGGTGAGCGTTACGCTGCTGGATGCAGAATAACACGAAGCATGTGCTGCTGTTCGGGCGTGGTTTAAATAGCCTCCAAAGTAGTTCCAGGTAAGAAGTCCCTAGAACCACACCCGAGTAAACAATAGTCCCTGTAGTAAAATAGTCCCATCCTGGCCTCACGTTGGCTTGGATTCATTTGCAGCATGGTCTGCATGAGGTAAGTAAAGACTATGAGCCTGACGCCTATGGCGCCAGGACTGATTTCTATTATGAGCCTGGCGCCTAAGGCACCAGGACTGAACCCAGTCAGCCCCCAGCTGGGGCTGCTGGGGTTTTATTAAAAATCTGGATGCCTGCTCCCGGGGCTGATGGGCTTGATCCGGATGCCCGGGGATAGGCATCATGACAGCACTCCCCCCCAAGACCCCTCCTAAAGTTGCTCTTCCCCTTGGTCCTGGTTTGTCTGTGAAGTTCCGATGGAATTTCTTCACCAACCGAGGTGCATGATCGTGGTCACTAGGCTCCCATGACCTTTCTTGTGGTCCGTAACCCTACAAGTCGATTAAATAAAAAAGTCTTGATTTAACCATCTTAGAGTGCAGAATATTCTTTACCTCGAATTCAGGTTCTCCATCTATTAGGATGGGGTCAGGTGGTTTGGTTAATCTTGTCCCAGGTTGAACTGGTTTTAGAAGTGAAACATGAAAGACAGGATGAATCCGCATATTAGAGGTTAATTCCAATTTGACGGCCACCGGGTTGATAATGGCCTTAATGGTGTAAGGTCCCAAATATCTAGGATTGAAAGTTCGAGTTCCCTTTAGAGGTATGTCTTTTGTAGCCAGCCAAACTTGATCTCCAATCTGGTATTGTAGAGTTTCACTTCTATGTTGATCAGCATTTTTCTTGTATTTCTCCTTTGCTTGTTTTAAGTGTTCTATTGCTTCCTTAAAGGCTTGTGTAATAGTAGAGTGCAGATGAGTCACTGCAGGCATTTCTAAGTGTTGAGGCGAATCGAGTTTTGAGGTTCGAGGATGATGTCCATATATGGTATAAAAGGGGCTTTGTCCAGTTGCTGAATGTATGGAGTTATTGTATGCGTATTCGGAAATCCATAAAATATCTTTCCAATTGCTCTTGGTTTGGTGTAGCATACAACGTAGGTATTGTTCAAGAGTCTGGTTGGTCCTCTCCGTCTGACCATCAGTTAGGGGGTGGTGACTGGTTGATAGCCTTATGTCGTTTTGCGCCAATTGACAGCTTTTCTTCCAAAATTGCGAAATGAATTGACTACCTCGGTCAGAGACCAATACGGAAGGAAATCCATGGATTCGAACAATGTTTTCGAGAAATTCCTTGCCCAAAATCGAAGCTGAAGGTAATCCTTTCAAAGGAATAAAGTGGGCCATTTTAGAAAAAAGATCCACAATAACTAGAATGGTGTTAAATCCATTACACAGAGGTAGATAGGTAATGAAGTCTAAAGACAAGGTGTGTCATGGTGTAGGTGGAATATCGAAAGGTTTTAAAAGGCCAGCTGGTTTTTTCTTCTGACTTTTGTTTTGGGCGCAGATACCACAAGACATCACAAATGACTTTACGTCCTTTCACCAGGTGGGCCACCAGAATTGTAATTTTAGCTTCAGTTTTTGCGATACCTGGGTGTCCTTCCATAAGGGCGTCATGATAATTCGAGATGATTAGTTATTGTAGTTCCTTGTGTGGTAGAAATAGACGTCCTTGATAGTAAGGCAGGTCATTGATGACTGAATAATCTTGGCCTTTCTTTACCCAGTCCTGCAGGACTGCTGGATCGAAAAGTTGTTGGATTTTTAAGTGAATGTCTTCTAGAGTTTGTAGAGTGTTTATGCCAAGAAGTCTTTGTCCTGAAATTATAGGCACCGGTTCCAGGTTCGAATATACTTCTCCCATCCCTATTGGGGATAGGGCATCTGCCTTGCCATTTTTAGAACCTGGTCGATAAGTGATCACGAAATCGAATTCGGCAAAGAATACTGCCCACCAAAGTTGACGCGATGATTGGGCCTTGGCTGTTTTCAAATACTGCAGATTCCTGTGATCGGTGATTACAGTGATGGTATGCCTGGCACCGAGAAGATAATGCCGCCAGGCCTTGAAGGAGGACTTGATGGCTAATAACTCCATATCAGTAACCGCGTAGTTTAATTCGGGTGCTGAGAACTTTCTTGACCAGAATGCTGCTGGATGAAGTTGACCGGTTTCGGGATCCTTCTGGGACAGGACAGCTCTCATGGCTAAACTGGATGCATCGGTTTCAACTTTGTATGGAAGCTCAGGGCGTGGATGCTTTAAAACAGGTGCAGAAGTGAATCTCGATTTTAGCTCTTGGAAGGCTCTTTCAGCCTCTTCAGTCCACAAAAAACGTTTGTTTTTTCGCAAAAGTGCTTTGATGGGGTGTACAATATGTGAGAATTCAGGAATAAATCTGCGATAGAAATTAGCTAATCCAAGCATGCTTTGTACCCCTTTAACTGAACTGGGTGATGGCCACTTGAGGATTGCGTCCATCTTTCGAGAGTCCATTCGAACTCCTTTTGGAGTCAGGATAAATCCCAGGAATTCAACTTCTGTAGAATGAAAAACACATTTCTCCAATTTTGCGTATAACTTGTGCTGGCGTAGTTTCTCAAGGACTGCACGAACGTGCTTCACATGGTCTGATTCTGAGGAGGAGTACACTAGAATATGGTCTATGTATACGACAACACAGACGCCAATGAGTTCACGAAGGACATCGTTCATAAAATACTGGAAGGCTGCTGGTGCATTGCACAACCCGAAGGGGATCACCTGGTATTCGAATAACCCGTACTTGGTGCGAAAGGCAGTCTTCCATTCATCGACTTTCTTTACACGTACCAGATGATATGCCCCTCATTAGTGTCGATACAAGCATCCTTTACTTGGTCTAGTAATTCGGGGATCAGAGGCAAAGGGTATCGTTTTTTTACCGTAATCTGATTTAATGCACGGTAGTCTATGCACGTTCTAAGGTCACCTTCCTTTTTAGACACGAAGAATAGAGCTGAGGATGCAGGAGATTTGGATGGACGAATTAAGTCATTAGCAAGGTATTGGTCCAGATATTGTCGTAAGTGAAGATTTTCGGGTTCCGTAAGGGCGTAGATTCTACTGCATGGAGGTTGTGCACCAGGTACTAGGTCGATTTGACAATCGTATGATCTGTGAGGTGGTAAGGTATTTGCCTGTTCTTTTTGAAAAACATCTTGAAATTCTTGATATTCCTGAGGTAACTGCACAACTGGATTAGTGACGGTGGCCAGGCTTTTGTTCAAGGTTTTTTCCGGGTAACAGGTGTCTGCACAATCTGGGACGGTCACTCTCTTCTCTTGCCAATAAATACAAGGATTATGTGTTTCCAACCATGGCATTTCCAGAATTATTTGGAATTGCGGGGCCTTGAATAAATCAAACACAATAGTTTCTCGATGCCCATCTTGACCAACAGTGTCAGCTCAGTAGTGGAATGAGTTACAGGCCCAGAGGCAATTTCAGTTCCATCGACTGTGGTGATGACATCCGAAGCGGTCTTTTTGCAAAGGGGTAGATTCATCCTTGAGGCCAATTCGTGATCCATGTAGTTTCCTACGGCCCGCTATCAATGTATGCCCTTACTGCGTGCATAATTGATGGTTGCCTTGGATCAATTAGGACCATTGGTATAATTAGGTGGGAAGTCTGAGTGTCCTTCTTTAAGCTCGGCAAGCGGACCTCTACGCTTGTCGGGCGTGGTCGTTTCCCGAATCAGGCTCTATTTGACTTTTGTCAGCAATTCCTACTACTTTCTTGGGTGGTTTTATAGGGCAATCCCGTAGAAAATGTCCTGCGGTTCCACAGTACAGACACAATTGCATCTGCCGTCTCTTTTCTCTTTCCTTTTGAGTTAAGGGTCCTTTAACCCCCCCCCAATCTGCATAGGTTCTGATGCATCTGTTCCTTTGGGAGTGACATTGGGTTTAACCCATACCCGACTCTCGAACTTAGCTCGATCAGCCTTTCTATTCTGAAGTCGGTGGTCTAACTGGACCACTAAGTCTATATATTCTGTGCAATCCTGAGGTGGGTTGACAACTTGAGCCAAAACATCTTTGAGTTCTCCCCGAAGCCCACGATGAAATAATGTAATTCGTTTCTCCTCCGGCCATCTGGTTTCCACCACCAACCTATTGAAGGTTGCGATATATGTTAGCAGATCCTGATTACCCTGTCATAGGGAAAAAAGTTCGTTATCCAGGGCCTGTCCCTGTGAATGTCTGGCGAACAGTCTTTCCATGCTTCTTTGAAAACCGTGAAAATCCCAAAGAAGAGGGTCATCCTGGTTGACTAGTGCATACATGCCAACATTCTGTGACCAAAAATCTGTAGGAATCTTAAAGTTTCAAAAATAGTCCGGTGAGGAGGTTATGATAGGAATAGGGCGCGTCAGCAGCCCATTGTCATTGAATGAGCCCGCCGCCGCGGGGGCATTCAATGACAATGAGGCGCTTGCCACGCCTTCTGCCATCACGCCAGCTCGGGGGAGCCCATGAAAGACTCACCGGAGTTGACGTGGTGGGGGGCTAATGGCGCCTTTTGTGAAAGGCACTCGCGGTGGAGGGGCGCCCTTAGCCCACCGCCGTGGGCGCCTTTTACATCAAAGGCCTGCATGCTGCACCTTCTCCCGCTACGCCAGCTCGGGGAAGTCCTTGAAAGACTCCCCCGAGCTGGCGTGGTGGGGGGCTAATGGCGCCTTTGGCCAAAAGGCACCCGCGGTGGAGGGGCGCTTTTAGCCCACCGCCATGGGTGCCTTTGACATTAAAAGCCTGCATGCTGCGCCTTCTCCCGCTACGCCAGCTCGGGGAAGTCCTTGAAAGACTCCCCCGAGTTGGCGTGGTGGGGGGCTAATGGCGCCTTTTGCCAAAGGCACCTGCGGCGGAGGGGCGCTTTTAGCCCACCGCCGTGGGTACCTTTGACATTAACAGCCTGCATGCCACGCCTTCTCCCGCTACGCCAGCTCGGGGAAGTCCTTGAAAGACTGCCCCAAGCTGGCGTGGTGGGGGACTAATGGTGCCTTTTGCCAAAGGCACCCGCGGCGGAGGGGCGCTTTAGCCCACCACCGTGGGTGCCTTTGACATTAAAAGCCTGCATGCCGGGCATTCTCCCGGTACGCCAGCTCGGGGGAGCCCTTGAAAGACTCCCCCGAGCTGGCGTGGGCAAAAAAAAAAAAAATGTAAAAAAAAATAATTTTTTTTTTTTTTTTTTTTTTTACAAAAAAAATCGGTATTTGGTGTCAAAAAATCGGTAGGCGGTAGGACTGCTTAAAAAGCGGTATCCTACCGCCTAAATCGGTAGGGTTGGCAAGTATGCTAGTGGAATTGACCAGTCAGCTGCGCTGCCACTAAGATATGATATTACAAAGGCTACTTTGGCTTGGTCATTTGGAAAAGCTCCAGGTCTGCATAAAAAGTGCAAGCGGCATTGATTCATAAACACTGCAAACCTTTTTGGGTCCCCAGCAAAGCGTTCGGGTGGAGCCAAAGGAATAGCCCCTGGTAGGATTACTTGCACAGGATTGCTTGAAGAAACAGGAGCTGGGTTTCCCCCGAGTCCAGGTAGGGGTGTTTGCCCAGCTTGATTTTGCAGCAGTTGTCTAGCAAGATCATCTGTGCGTTCCTTTGACACAATCAGTTCTCTCCTGAGGGCATTAGTCTCTTGCCGCGCAGAGTGCACTTCCGCCCTAAGTTCCCCTAATAATTGGGCTAGTTGGTCTGTTTCGGAGGTTTCCATAATGCCCGGGTGGGGATTTGTAGATAGGCTTCGCGTTCTGTTATGCTCACCTGGCTCCCACAAGGGCGTCGATCGGACCCGGACATCTGCGACCTCCTCCAACTTGAAGCGTAGTGCAGCGATGACAGACTGGACTGGACCGCCTAACCTCGTCTGCTTGACCCGTAGAAGTATTCTCCTGCAAGTGGAGAAAGGGATTTAGCCACCCGTGGATTCTAGTAATGGCACCCCACTGTTCTCCCCATTAATCACCACTGATTCACTTTCAGTAAGCTCACCTTATGTTTGTAAATGATGAGCTCTCCATCCTGAGTGGAATGCAGGGGCGCGTAGATACCAGTTACTTCACTGGTTTGAAGGTGCTGGAAGAGTTCCAGGTGAATATTGACTCCGAGGTTCCAGCCGAGAACCCGTAAGTATAAAGTTCAAAGAGTTCAATATGTCCGATGTTCACTCTTGTACATTCCTTTCTTGTGTTGCAGCTGGGTCCAAGGGAAGATTGCCTTGTGGCAGCTGATGGTGTTCAGGTAAGAGTCTGTATAACCCAACACTGTCCGGCAAAAGGTGCGTGTGTTTAAATTGCTGGTTTCTCTCTCCTTACAGGTGCGGCGTAAGAAGTTGCGGTTTGTTACAGAATAATGCCTCTGGTTGTTAATCAGGTAAGTCTATGGTGGAGAGGTTGTATTTGTTGGCTTTTTCGGCTCACCTTATGTTTCTTTTGTCCCCTAGATGGTGGAATTTGGCAGAGAAAATGATGGAGGCTGCGCCGGATCGAAAAATGCTGTGAGGACTGGTTAGTATGGCGCGGCGCTGCAGCTGGCGATGCAACGCGTGTAGAATAATGTCCTTTTCAAGTTCGAAGACTTAATGGATCCAGAATTCAGGTAAGGATTGAAATAATATCTGTTTTCTAACCTTTCCTTCTTATTTCTTCTATTGCTAGGAGCTCTGGATTCGAGACGGGCGTGGCTGAAGACTGGATGCTGACTGCAGGCACGGTGAGCGTTACGCTGCTGGATGCAGAATAACGTGAAGCATGTGCTGCTGTTCGGCGTGGTTTAAATAGCCTCCAAAGTAGTTCCAGGTAAGAAGTCCCTAGAACCACACCCGAGTAAAAAATAGTCCCTGTAGAAAAATAGTCCCATCCAGGCCTCACGTTGGCTTGGATTCATTTACAGCATGGTCTGCATGAGGTAAGTAAAGACTATGAGCCTGGCGCCTATGGCGCCAGGACTGATTTCTATTATGAGCCTGGCGCCTAAGGCGCCAGTACTGAACCCAGACAGCCCCCAGCCGGGGCTGCTGGGGTTTTAATAAATATCTGGATGCCTGCTCCCGGGGCTGATGGGCTTGATCCGGATGCCCGGGGTAGGCATCATGACAGTGAGGTGGAAAACTCCCGCCAAAATCCACACTGAAATCTACTGAGTAAGTTAGTCTCTTCTATCCATTTCTGCATTACTCTTAGCAGTAATGAGGCAAAGAGTTTTACTGTGATGTCGAGCATAGAAAGAAGACTGTAGTTATTCTGGTCAGTGCGACTGCCCTTTTTAAAGACAGGAATGAGGATTGCTGTTTGCCAGGATCGGGGAATTGTCCCCTGTGCTAAGATCTTTTTTAAATAGTATGGAGAATAAATTGGCCCAAAATCCAGGGTAGTTCTTAATTACTGCATTAGCCAGCCCGTTGGGGCCAGGGGCCCTAGAAGACTTAAGTGCAATTTTTTTTGTCCAAAATGGCCACCGCTGAAACATCAAAGGGCGGAAGGATAGGGGCCTTATTCAGAGATATACTTAATGACTCCGTCTCCCCTGAATTACAGCCTAGTAAGAATTTTACCCATACCTCTTCGCTGATAGGATTGACTAATGGGCCTTTGACCTTCTCTCTATTCTCATTTAGGAGTGACCAAATACTGCGGAAATTCCTAGAGCAGATGGTCTGTACTAGCCTTTGATATGTATTATTCCTCTCTGCTCTTTTTATGCTCTTAATGCTAGCTCTATATCTGTTTTTAGCTTTTCTTACTTTCTCGCAGTAGAGGACTCCCGGTAGGCTCAGGGTCTTAAGACCCCGGATCTCCGCTCTCAGCCCTCTCATTGCATCCCTAATTCTCTGATTATAGGGAAATGTAATTCCCTCAGTTCTTAGCATATGCCCCATTTTAGCAGTGGCGTGCTGGCCTGAAACATCTAGGATCCAATCTTCTATGTCATTTGTAGTCATGAGATTGAAGTCAGGGAAACCTTCTACAGTGGCAGGTTTAAGAGCTTCAGTGGCCGATCTTATATTCTTCTCAGACCACACTATTCTTGATCCTGTGCAATTGACTTTAATACTGCCAATATTCAATAGGGAAGTGGGAGGGATAGGAAGGCGGAGTGAACAGTGAAGCAACGCATGATCGCTCCATTTATTAGCAGTCACACTCATATGAACAACTCTAGACTGCATCTCAGGACACATGAATATGTAGTCCAGCGTGCTGAATGATGTTCCATTTGACCAAGTGTGTTTCCCGGGCCGATCTCCATAAGTACGGCCATTGATCATCGTAAGGTCCCAAGCATCAAACAATTGGAGCCAGCCTAATCCTTCGACCTCCCTCTTTCCATGGGTCATTAAACATGATGCACTAAGAACAGGATTTGTGGATATGAGTACATCACCTGTCATGTGGCAATTAAAATCCCCCATAACAGCCACCGCCATATTACCAGGCCTCCGCGACCAAGAGGACAATAAATCCTGTATTGCCTCTTGTAGAAGTTCTCTCACCACCGCTCCTGGAGGGTTGTACAAATTAATAATAAGAAACCTACATAAGCCACTTTCATCATGGTACTCAACCTCCACTGCCATGAGATGGACCGCAGCTTTGCTCTGAATCTTACGTGATACAACCGTGTTAACCACCCCAGTGAGTAAACCCCCATCAGGGCGACTCTTATTGCCCTGTTTATCAGGTGATTGATATATAACAAAAACATCTAGCAATAAAGGGTCTAGTGACCAAGTCTCTTGGAGACAAATACAGCTGTGTTTGGACAATAGGTCTACAGAGCCCTCCGACCTTCAAAGATGGGCAAAGCTGTGACAGTTCCAAGTAAGTAACAAAAAACATCAATGGTTCTGTAAAGCTCATGGGAGGGATTCCAGAAGTGACTTAAGAACATGCTGTATTTCAACCAATACAAGATTTTGCCCTGCCACGGTCTTAAGATCATTCGATAAAGGGGAAGGAGTGACAGTATCCTCTGATTCAGAGCAGAAATCATTCTCATGCGGGTCCACATCAATATCAATGTCAACTGCCCTCAGTTGCTCTTTATATTTCCTAATCAGTTGCGCAGTAGACAGGAAAGTACAATGTAATGCAGAGACATGGGAGTTGGGGCCCTTCAGAGGTTCGACAAACAGAAAATCATCCGATTTTAGGACCCGGAGTTGGCCTGATAACTCGGAACGCGCCAGCCAGGGATTTTTGCCACTTGGGTATAAATTCTTAAAAAAGCAAATGCGGTTATCATAATATCCTTGGATGCGCTCTTCTGGTCAGACAATACAGGCTCAGAAGATTCTCCCTGCACGACTGACCCGGGAGGTTGCTCAGGGCATACTAACAAACTAGATACAAGGTCCTGCTCCGAATCTACCAGAGAGGCTTCGTCTGAGTCCAGGCAGATAGACTTCTCTTCCGGTACCAGCCAGTCTGTATGGAGACCTTTGGTCGTTGCCGCCTGTGCAGCCGCTCTCGCAAGTCTTTTCCTGGCTTTTTTCGAACATTTTTCTGGGACTGGCCGTGATCCAGCAGTCAGAAGTGGGGCACTCATTGTAGATGTCTTATTTTTAAGGGCTTTCTTTGCCAATCTACGTTGTTTCCGAGAAGGGGAGCCAGAGGGCTTCATACTGGCTCATGGTCGTCTACATGCTCCACTGGGACATCCTCAGCTACAATGCTCCCGATGGATTCAGAATGCTCAGCTACCACCTCTACCATGGATTCCTGATCTTCAACCCGCTCGGCTAAGTGCAAGGCGTTAGATAGATTAACTTCCGCTTCTTCACGAGGGAGATCCTTCAGATCTAAGGCCATGGTGAGGGTAATGGTGTTTGTCAAAATACGCCCTGACATTTGCAAAAGGATCTCAAGCGTACATTGAAGAGCAGCAACCGATGATTGGAGCTCAGCTATCTCAGTTGAGCTCGAATGTGGACAATTGTTCTTCTCAGCCTCTGTGTCGGCACATCCTCCATTAATGCCATTGCAAGGTTAGGAGAAGCAGACAAGCCTCCACTACTTCCCCCAGAATTATGCATACCTGGGGAGTGCTTGTGATGTTTTCCTCCGGGGGCATTATGCTGCTGGATGCCCTCTGGGGAGTATGGGACAACATTCCTCTCTGTATATTTAAACAAAGATCTAAGAGGGAATTGTTGTGAATGACGTCAAAGTTATTAGTATTTAATGAAATGCAGCCACTTAGACCAGGGGATGCAGTTTCCTCGATGATAGTTGAATTTATTTCAGGTGGGGGATTCACAGGGAAGAACTCAGTGATGGCACCTTGCGCTACTAGTTTAGAGTATTTGGCGTTCTTCTTGGGTTTATCACCCTTCTTGTTGGTCTCCTTGCACTCCTTTATAGGTTAAGGCTTGATCTTCCGCAAGTTATAAATCGAATGGGAAGCCCTTTTCCCCCGCTGCATATCTGCGGTGCAGCTCACTGTCCACCCAATGTTCACTTGTCAGAATAAGGTAGGACTACAGTGAAGGATGTAATAGTAGATGCTATAGTCATAGAAGAGGAATGATTATTCCAAAAGGCCACACAGAGAGGGGATGGTGTCCCACCGTCTACCTAGACTACCCGAATGATTCCTCTCACCAAACAGCCCTTCGCTTAATCACACAGTGCCCATGTTCCGATGCCCCGGATCAAAGGCAGAAGCCCACAGTCTCCGGGACGTACACCCTGATTCCGGTTCTCCTCTGAATCAGCCCAGGGAAAGTGATAAATGGGAAGACACCGAGCTATGCAGAAGCAGCGCCAGGGATAAGCAGTCACCTTAAAGGTTGCAGTGTAAGAGGCTACCTCCCGCTCGAAAACTAGATGTTAGAGGAGCCTACTCTACTCGGTGCTAATGATGCAATAAAACCTGGTATATCACATCTAAGGGATTTACAACCTTTTCCGCTCCCTGATAGCCCCTTCCTCCAGAGGTCAAAGCCACCAGGGGAGCCGGTTGCCAAGCGTTGTGCGTCAGGCTTACCCTTTAGCCTTCTGCCAGAGATTCTGCACGCTCCGCTCAGTTCCTCAAACACGAGCACATGAGGAAAAGATCCTCTCCAAGCGGACTCCACCGGCAGGCCAGCCGAGGCACAGCAGGCAAGGGAGGGCAAGGGGTGAAAAGCCACCGTTCACTGTTCACGACTCGGGTTCCCTCGCCTTAATACCGTCTCTCGTCCCTCGCGGATCAGAGGCAAGGACTTCTGTACGTGACACTGCGTGTCAAGCCGCACCTCACTTCACCATTCACCATCGTTCTCCAATGGCTCACACAGAGGCCGCTTCCGACACGGAATTGACTATTAATTATTCTTTAATGTGATATAGATTTAAAGAAAATTCAAACTTTACACATAATACAAATTACATACATTAACATTAATTCATGCAAAACAAATCATCAACAAATGCAATATGCAGGAAAGTGAAAGGATAAAAGCAAAAGCAACATTAATTACAAATGTTTACATAAGCTGATAGGAAAAGAATCATGTTAAAATATATATATATCATTATCTTTTCCCGATATTCTATTTTATACAATCTTAGCAACACAAAGTAATAGTGAAACATCTTGCACAAAAAAGCTACTTATATCCGAGTCATGTAAGAATAAAGTTGGGGATACAACTCTTCCCAGACAGTGTGGCATGTCTGTTCTTGACACCACCGTACTCAAATAATTCACATCAGAGAGCCCAAACTTATTTCAATCTGTTGCCAGACATTATACAATGCAATAAACAAGTGCATATTGCAGGTGTTAGTTCAATAAAGCCAAAATGATGTTTCACATATTGTTAGAGGATTGTGTACAAATTCGCCAAGATATAATAAGATTGTATCATTTAATGTCTGACATTCGGTTAAAAGATGTTTGGCAGTCTCCAAGCATTCTGGGGATATACATGCAACATCTCAGAACCTGTACACATTATTTGGACCTCATATAAGGACATTTCTTCTTTCATATAAATTGCCACACCCCCACCTTTCATATTTGGACGATTATTCAGAAAAAACTTACATTTTTCTTGGCCAGCCAGTTCCAATATAGGACCTTTTAATATGTATTTAATTGTTTTTTTTATAACAGGCCTAATACCATACCTGAGTTCGGTTTCTAAGCACAGATCTGCTATTCGGACCTCTGTTGTTCTGCATGGTCTTGCTTCCAAGACCAGCACATTGCCCCTGTGCTATATTCCTTTAGCAATGATACAACACAAGTAAACACAGCACAGTTGTTTAGAAGGTATTTATTCAAAAGAAAAGTAACCCTTATCACAATCAACTTATGCATTTCAGATGCTGCATTTCTGTTTTTGGAAGTAAAGTGGGTCGTTTCCTCATGCATGATACGTGCTGCACTCCTCTTTCTGTATATAAGAACAAACATAGTAAAAAAACAACAATGTTATTATTGGGATATAGGAACAATATGTTAATTTACAATCAAATATGACCTCTAAATTAATATAGCTGAAACCACAATGTTAATTAGGCATCACCAAGATATCACACTGCTTTTTCACTTTAAAAAATAATTCATCGAATAATCCTCTCATGCATTTCACATCCAACTCTGCCTGTTCCACACAGGTGCATTGAAATACTTTAATTTTCTGCACCTTTCAAAGTGCATCCCATTTGTGAACTTGAAATCAATGTTGGTAAGTAAAAAATGTGCTGTGTGTTAGTGGAGAATGGCATTAATGACATGGGGCAAGTAACTTGTATACCTGGCCAGTAGCTTGCAAATAGAGATTCTTTACCCTAGGTAGATGCACGTTGGTCAGGTGTTGTTATCCGTTCTGTGGTATGTTTGTGATTATGTGGGCTGATGCAGACAGCACCAGGTGCAAAAGCGGAATGGCGACTTTTGGAAACCCGTCAGTAGGGAATTGCAGGAAAAGGTCCGGAAAAGAGTTAAAGCATATATCACAGTGCAGCAATATTTGCTGAATATCTTTTTAAACCGGTGTTTGCATACTTTTATTCACTAGTGATATGGTTTTACCAGCAGAGATGGTGCTGGTTGAAGGTTAGAGACACAGCTTGTGATTATTTGGAAGGACAATCGTGCAAACCGCTAGTTTGGTTAACAATGCCTTAATTGATGTCTTGTAGGATGGGGAAGATTGAAGAATTACGTTTCGTTTTTTACAGGGATTTAATTTCAGAAATGGTTGTGGCATCCAACACTACTTCTGTAAAGCACGTTTATTTGTGGCTGTTAGGACTGGATTTCTTTATGGCCTGGTGGACAGATGTATACGAGACAAACCAAGTTAGTGAACAGGGACGACACTGGGAGCTGTAGATAAACCAATCAAGGTAGCATGGAGAGCGGTCAAGGCTAAATCTCAGGCGGGGGTGAGTCTGGTCAAGGGTACACAATGAGTCCACAAGGTAAATAATCAAATATTACAATTAGACAAGTAGTTATAAAAACACTATATTTATTATGGCCAATCAAACACTATAAAAATGGCTACAAGCAGGTAGAAATATCACACAAACTAATAGTAATATACATAACTACAATCCCAGAATCCAGTGTAGGGAAACCCCAATAATCCCACCCCATAATACTGAAAGGAAAGGTATGATTAGATCAGCAATGGCAGTCCACCACACCACACCCCTAACTTTAGAAATCCAACCATAGGTTGACTGTGGCATTGTGCCCTGAAAGCTCACAACGTTCCACGTAGTATTGTAAGGCTGGAACAAGTTAAGAGGAGGTTCTTGTGGATGAGAAAACCATTCCAAAAGTCAGGTAAGTGTCCATTCCAATGAAAGAAACCGTCCCCAGCTTTCAGTTTGGCTTTACCATTGCTTGCGAACAAGCAATGTTAAAGCCAAAAACTATTGTGAATGTTTTAAAAGTTAGGAAAACCTTTAAAGGGGGGAAATAGAGGTTCAGGTAAGTATAAACCGTAACATGGTTTCTCTTGGGACTTGGCAGGTCATCATAGGGTTGCATGCAGAGGTCAAATTTCCCACCATTTCTTCTGGGCCTTGGTGCCCAGGAATTTCAGGTTTGAGTGAATCCCTGGTCGGCCACAGATGCTGGCGCATCGTTTGCAGTTGAAGAATGCAGCTCGCTCAGGTGCAGGCCTCCTCTCACCCAGTAACTGGATGCAGGAAAACAGTTTATGGTGATTGTCACCATTGAAAGCGGCAGGAGAGAACACAGTTATCACGGTCGGATTCAGCCTCGTGTCTCAGTCCATTGGATCTAGGAATGCTGAAATTGGCAGAGACAACTTCTGTAAGACAAGCTGGCAGTCCCCAAAGGTCTGGCCCAAAATGCAGAATGGCGACGTCGGCAGCGCGGTAGCCGAAACCTCGAGATGGACAGCTACAGATTGGCTCAGGGGCACTTTCGAAGGCTCTGGTTCACAGGACACCAAGCAGACATCTGGAATAGATGTCTCCTCCACTCCAAGGGTCAAAGCTCCACCACAGGACTTCTAAAGATCTTGTATGAGACAGAGCTCTTTTGGGACATGAACAAAAGTTGGTCACCAGGCTTTCTTCGGACGAGTCCACGTTCTCATTACTCATCTTCAGCAATGCAGGATGCATGGCTCCTTTTCAGGATTTATTCCGTTATCTCTAGGGTATGGCTGTAGGACTACTCTTCGTATCCAATGTCAGGTGAGAACTCAGACTCAGACCTCCAATGGCAAGATTTGCGCCACACATGCACACCACCAGTGGTCCAATCAGGGACCACTGTGTGTCTCATGCAAGCATGCACACCAGACTCCCAGGTTCCAGTATGTGGAATGGGACAAGACAGTACGATCCCACTTCCTGGGAACACACAAACACGGCCCTGCACTAGCCGGAGAAAACCAAGGCTTTCCTGGGCAGTGCATGACCTGAAAAGAAATGTACTGACCTGCCAGATCAGAAAGAAGGCCACAGAACACGATTGCTAAAAAAACAAACAAAAACCTTGTGCCACGGCAATGTTGGGACACTAGCCACAATTATTAGCCAAACACGATAATGGCTAAAGAAATGTATTCCAAATATAGTCAACATGCAAATGCTGCTACAAGTTTGTCTTTTAGGTACATTCAAAGTAACCGAAAATCCCTTTCAGTGTAGCCTATGGTCATACAAAAATAACCCCATTCGACTGCATTGGAAGATGTGCAATGATAAAAGACTACTCAAAAGTAGTAAGAAAGTCAAAAGACTAAGGGAAACATAGTTTCCCAGTACTGACATACTTAATGGCTGGTCAGTTTCTCCATACCAATGAGCAAATCTGCAGTGGAGTGAAGCTGAAGGCTTCACTTCATTGTAGAAATTCAGGACATAGTTAAAAAGCAAAAGCAAAACATGTGGGGGTCCATTGAAATGGAGGGGAACTTGCTAAAACGAGACAGCCTTCCATACAGTCGGGTATATTTTGGATCAACACAACCTTGCAGTACTGCGAGCTGCTTCAGCATTTTGGTGTGCTGTGCAAAAGCGCCACCACAACCATCATTTACATGTTGGCCCACACAGTGATAGGATTCATTATCTGGGCTTTCTATATCATAGGATGGGGGAGGTGTCCCAGGGGCAAAAGGAACCTCTAAATGACTGATCCACTGAAATGCATGCAGGTCTTGAGAGTGCAAAGAAAGGTTTAAAGCCCTATTCAGAGTTTGGCGGCATTGCCTCTGCAAATGCCCCCCAAGTAAAATATATAAGGCTCTTCTTCTAGATATCCAGATTGCGCATGCTTGAAGGACAGGTGACCACGTTTCAACCTAGATACGGGTTATGACAGTGGAGGATGATTTGACACAGATTAAATGTCAAGTCTAGAAATTAAAGTAGTCATAGAACCTATAACTAGTGCGTCTCTATGATTTGGGAAGATTTTGCATGAGTGAAACGAAATCAATTTATAACATTTGGCTGTTGATCTAGGTGTGAAGTGTTTGTGAGCCATTAAATCAAAGTTTGACTCTTTGTTCTAATGCTGTGTATTCTGTTGGAGAAAATGTTATCAAATTCTAGCAATGTTCTCAGATTGGGCAGGATACCAAGATGTGAGATGGTTAGCAGACCCTTTCATGATTTAACAAATCTTTTCGATGTGGTTTTGACTCTGTCTGTGGAGCTGTGGAGCTTTATTGTGGATAAAACACTTTTTGTATTTTTTCATTTTAAGCTTCAATTTGGTTAATAGAGTTTGGATATCATTCTTTTTTGTCAGTGGTAGTTTTAAAGCACCAGAAGGTTGCCTTTACTCACTGTATTTATTAGGGTCCATTGGTGTATCTGGGGCAGTGGTAGATTATTTTATGACAGTGTTGACTGTGTTTTTGGTGCCCCGGCTGGATGCAGAAAAACAAGAAGGCAATGGCTGGAAAGGTATGAATTAATCATAACCACTGCAACTATATTGTCAACCCTCCAGATCAGATTTCCCCAGAGGTGTCACACGTAAGGGCCAGCCCAGAGCTCCACCACACGAGCCTGGTATTACGCCGGATCAATCAACCAGATCTGTGAGGAGAATTATAGCTCTCCCTAAGGGTGTGCGGCGCTTTGTGGCTCCTTTCTATTCTCGCTGACAGCTGCCTTGGAAGATTGCTGCAACAGTATCTACGGCTCGCAAAGTGAACTACATTACCCATGAAACCTACTCCTTCAGTGTAGTTCGGAATCAAAACATGGTGCCTCACTTTCATTCGGGCATGCCCCTTTTGGGAATATAAGCAGCAGAACCCTCTTGCTCGTGGCTTCTGATTACCGTTACTTTGGCATCTTTTTGAAGTCCTTGCTATTCCCTGACGATTGCCTTCCCATGTACCAGACCCTAGCTCCCGTTTACGGATTCCTTCTTGGTTTATTCCTTTAACCTGTCGTTCCCGTGTACCAGGACCTTTGCTTTGAAAACGGACTGATTTGGACCTCCATTGCTTCGCAACTGCCCGCCCGTCAACCCGACCTCATTGCCTGCTCCTGGATTGCCTGTCTACTGTTCTGCCTCGTCGCTGCCCACCTGTGTTCTGGACCCGCTTGCCTGTTAGGAGACTGCCCATTTATCAGCATTCCGCCTGCTGCCGGCCTTTTCTGCACTCCTCATGCAGTGGTAAGATACTGAGTCCATTGCTATGCACTGCATAACTTTGTACTTTTCCTCATTTCACTTCTGTTGCTTATCTTTGGACTGCTTCCCGGTAACAAGTGCACTCCGGACGCTCTGCAGCAGGTGCACCTTCCCATAACTAGTGCACTCCTCGTGCCGCCCGGGTATAGTACCCTTTACTAACCTTCCCAATTTTTTGTTTTACACTTTCGTTGTTTTGTTAATCAACTTTGGACACTCTTCATTACATCACTGGTAAGAATTAAGAATTCTATAGAACTGTGCATCCTAGATTCCTTCCTCTTTATCACCAAACCTTAAATCGCCTTTCTGTAATTATAGGGTGGCCTCCAGCATACTCTATGGGAGTCTGGATATATTGATTCAGGTATTCATTTAATGTGGGTTTTAGGGTGGTCCATATTGGTTCCGTGTTACTTACCTGCTGTCTTTATTCTTACAGCTGGGTCCGTGGCGGTGCGTTCTCCCCACTCTTTTAAGTGATCAGTCGCCTTGGCTGCTATATTATACAGCAAGGTGTCATATCATTGAAAAGGTCTATTATCCCTCATAGAGAGGAGGCTCGGTTGGAGGCTCCATACCGAGTTCTTCAATCAACTTCTTCTCGTCTTAGAGGTCCTGGCTCCCTGGCTTACGTACTCCCCCCGACTGGTGAGTAACAAGAGGAAAGACAATATGGAACTCAGGCTCGATCCCATGCATGTACTGGCTTGGCAGGCTGATGAACGATGGCCTGGAAGCTTGCCCAATGCTATGGAAACGATTGCCATACTGTCACTACTGTTGTTCAGCTGGTTCACTGCAAATGCTGGGTGGTGCTTCAAATTTGTAAGCCTGTATCTGGTGTAATGCAAACAATGTAGCCAGCCACAACACAGTACTGTGACAACATTATTTTAGAATGGTAACATTATTAGATGTGCCAAAGATATACATGCAGAACATGCAGCCATCTTTCCCCTAAACCCCAATAAAACGTAATATGTGCATCTTTCCTTGTTTCTTGTGCTATTGTCATGAATATTGGGCAGAGATTAAAACAATAAATGGAAATGTGAGTTTGAATTTTTATAATGCGTACCTGATTTCTTGATTATCCTTGAGTCTTGGTGGTACTGGGGGTAGTTGTAGTTGGGGTAGTAGTGGCTGGAGTAGTTGTTGTAGGGGTACTTGTGGTTGGTTTAGTTGTAGTTGTAGTAGTTGTAGTTGGAGTAGTTGTGGTTGGAGTAGTTGTGGTTGGAGTAGTTGTGGTCGGCGTAGTTGTGCGAATAGGATGATGATGATGCTTTTTCTTACCCCATCCTTTTTCATGAGACTGGCAAATAGATTAATGCTCATTTAGAAATGATATGAAACATTCAAGAACAGGTGATGGCTCACACATGACATAGCGTAAACAATTATTAGAATATGATTAGCAGTATTTCACCAGATTGTGTCCTAAACCTGCCTGCTTATATCCCAACCTCTTTCTGAATGTAGATGATGCAGCCAAAAAGCAAAGAAAAAGGCTTTCTCTGCATTTCCCAGCATCAAACCGATTGTGAGACATAGGAGTGGAGTTCCCACGCAGTGCGGGAACATTGCATGGAAACTATCCACCAGAGTTCCTGCTATGTGAGAGAACAGCTCCTGCCACTAAACCACCATCATCATTCTGATCCACGGGTACCAACTCTTGGGAGATTGTTCTGCTTTTACTGCATGAAGAGAGGGGCGAACGTATTCTGTTGAAATCTACATTGCAATGACAGCCATCAAGTTTACTGCTGATTGTAATATGCTTTGGGTTGATTCTGACTGTAACCATGGCACCTCCATCTCTATCTTCCACAAAACTCTATTAAAATATATATATATTCATATCAGAGCCGATTAAGCAGCGCTTTAAGTGTGGCAGGACATTTAGGGGGGCCATAAAACCCTATTTGGTAGTGTGTCCTAAGAAGTGGCTGGTATGTGTCATGCGGGCTCACTATATAAGGAACCTTGGAAAGACAAGGGGGTATTCAATTTAAGGGGTGTTTTAACCTAGAATGAAAAATAGAAACATTTTATTTAAAAGGTGTGTTAAATATAATTGATGTGCACTGAAAACATCCACTGAAATAAGGATGTTCAGATATAAAATCGAAATCAAAATGTATCAATGCACTTTCTAATTACTCTGCTCCTTTGAATGAAATCCGTGATGTGATTAAATCATTCTATTGACAGGATTTCATTGTGAGGCAAAAGATCAAGCAGAATATTCTCTATGATATAATTTCTCTTCCCTTCCCTATTATAAAACGAATAATCTAATTCTACATCTGCGTAACTGATGATGTGAGTCTCTATTTGTAAGATTATTTACTCATAGTCTAAAGTGACAAAATTGAATGTCAAGTGGCATCTGGCTACTTTTAAAACACCAATAAATGCATATATTTTTTATTTACAAATATTCTTTGAACTAAAACATTTACACCATTCCTAAGATTCAGAGGCTACCTCTGATAGATTTTGCACTGCACAGTAAAATCTAAATCCATTTGGTCAGTGCTGGATGTATCAGGACTTGGCAGATCTCAAGCTGCATAGTGGTGCAAAAGCAAGTTTATTATAGGAATAATACCCGGTCCAGTAATGGCCTGTGGCCCAAGCTATAGGCCCAAGTGCAGCAAGGGGAATAACAATGGGTTCCGCCGCTGTACCATCCAATCCGGTGGGCCCGATCAGATATTATTGCTATTAGCACCCCACCTTTGAATCCAGAATCCTGGGGTGATGACAGAATTATACTTTATTTGAATGAACGGGTTGCTTCATGGTGTCCCGTTCATTCAAACAAAACACTTAACCAACATGGTCACCATGGAGTTGAAAGGCTGGGCTCTATATGGAGGCCCTCTTCCTTTTCCATGGCATTCCAGGAGGCTGGAGTGGCAACGGTACAAACACTGTCACCGAAAGAAATCAGGTAAGAAGGGTAAGGATGCCGGGAGGAAAGGAAACAAAGACAGGCGGGGAGGGATGGGAGAGTGGGGGGAAGATAGAGGGGCAGGAAAGGAGTCATCAAGCTGCATGGAATGCATGCCAGGATTGGGGGATTCAGACTGTGATCCAAGCAAACTGATTGGTTGGCTCTCATGCCCCGGGTGCTAATAAACCTTAGTCTTCACAGTGGGCAGGATTCACAGCAATAGGTGCCCAGAAAGTCTGAATTAATGGTCCTAGGCGAAACAAGGTTCATTAGAAGGGCTTCAGCACCTAATAGGCATGATTTCCACCTCCCTAGGATGCCAAAGCTATTGGCAACCACCGGTGGACGTCTGCTTGCTAGCCTAAACTTGAACTTACAACTTAAGCACGTTGTAATGACTGATGTGGTACTTGTATTTCAACGTTGTTAGTGGGTTTCGTCTGAGGTTGCAATCATGTTTAGGTCATGTAACCAAGGCTAATATAGCTTTCCTTTTTTTTTTCATCTGACGGGAGATCAGCTTTGGGTCGAGCCCATCTCCTGCTGGAGAAAAAATAATTTAAACATAAATGGCCGCAGCCATTAATATGGAAAAGAGACTAGCTCCCTTTTTGGATGACACTGGCCTTGGAAAACATGTTCCAAAATGGCCAACGTCATCCGAAAAGGGACATAGTCTCTTTTCTATTTCATGGTGGTGTTATTTTTTTCATTTTTTTCCTCCTGTTACGTTCGTTGAAGGAACAATCGCACCCGGTAAATTCCCATTGCGATTGGACAATCTTTCTTTCTTGGGTGCCAATGTCAGTTCTTTGGGTGCAGCAAACTGTAATATGTCAGATAGCTGCTAATGATTTTAGTAATTTACGTGGTCATTAACATGTGTTTACATCCATGGATTTTTATCTTATTTATTGACTAAATGAGCTTTTCATTTAAATTTTTATTTTTCTGCGCATTGAGTTTTATAAGCTAACATGTTCAATATTAAAAATGTTGTGTATCAGCAGTTATTATTTTGATCAGATTTGTTTTTGATATCATGTTAGCCCATGGACAAAACTGTATTTGTGCTTGATTGTACTGTTTTTGTAAATGCATTGTTTTAAAATTGTTGTTTTTTATATTTATTTTATGGCCCGAGGGCGGAAATATAGTTACTACTGACTGACTGACTGACTGCTAGACCACATAAAAAATAAAAAATAAATAAAAAAACTGTAGGGGGACTTGTTTACGTTGCCTCTTGCCATAGAGACCCTGCACAGAGGAAAGCATGGAGGCAAGGGCAGGTGCGAGTGCACTGCGGGAGACGGGAGAGAGAAGTGCTGACAGCCAGATGCGTCATGCGGCCATATTGCAAAAGGTTCCATGTGTCATAATACATAGAACCTAAATGTAAAGAGGACTCAGTGTGTTTTATAATTGTCACTGGATATGTCTTTGTGTGTTATAAGAGCGTAACCGCACAGGGTTATAGAAGTACATGAAAGGCTACGCAGAAGCAACAGATGCCTGCATTCTGAATAGCATAACATTCAGGTATTCCCTATAGTGCAGAATATACTAACACAACTGTTTATGTCAGTACATAAAAGACACATTTTCAGAGTTGACTCCCAGTTGTGTATGCAGTCTATAATTTTAGAGAGCAACGTATCTAAGCTGATGGTCCGAGAAGACATATGTTAACTCCTATATGCTGATCCCCAATATGCAAATTTCAAGTATACTCTGTTATCCAAAGCATCTTGGGAATTAGAAGCCTCAGAAGAAGCCTCAGAAGAAGTTATTCACGACATCATTAAGAAACTAAGCTCCTCGAGAGTCGAGGGTCCTGATGGTTTATCAAACCATATGTTCAGGACACATCCATCCAGATGGGCCCATATTTTGTCCATGATTTTTCGAGACATTTTGATCACTCGTGTCATTCCACCCTCTTGGAAGACATCAATAATAATTCCTGTATTCAAAAAGGGTGACCAAACTGTCCCGGCAAATTATCGACCGATTGCGTTGTTAGACGCCCATAGCAAAATCTTCACAAAACTGGTCCTTCGCAAATTTTAATACCTGGACAGGAATTAATCAACATCGTGACACAAATAAAACAGGATTCATGACTGGCATGGGCACCAACATTAATCTGTTGACATGAAAAGCTATAAAAGCCCAATGCCATGAAATTAAGCAACAAGTTTTTTTTTGCTTTCATTGATCTAAATGCCGCTTTTGATTCTGTAAATCGTTACCTCTTATTACAAAAGCTTGTAAGAGATAACTGCCCAACAACATTAATCGACATTATCTATTTACTACATCATGCCACTTCTGTCCAAATACGCATCACTTTAGATGGCACTCTAACGGAAAAAATTCCCACACATCGTGGTCTTAAGCAAGGATGCTCGTTAGCATCTGCGGTGTTTAACTATTATATCCACGATGTGAAAATTCCGTTATGTCATCTCAGATTCTCCAAAATTGAATGGTCAACAAGTACAATCCTTGATGTATGCTGACGACCTCGTTCTAATTTCTAGAACTCAGGTCGGGCTACAACGGTTATTGAGTGCATTTCAAGAATCTGTCAAACTTAATGAATTATCCATAAATCTGACTAAATCTCAAATTGTCCAGTATTCTCCCAAACGTGCGAGGCCACTGACATACATGTGGACCATTGGTGCAACTCCTATCAGTGTGGTACCAAATTATTGTTATTTAGGACAGCAAGGAGCACACGGCACAAATATGGGAAGTTTTCTATTTTACCAGCCTGGCACTTCTGGACTAAAAGAAATAGTCCCTATTCATTTATATGGCCTTGAATCTTTCCCTGTGGCCGCCAAGTTTAAATTCACACAATGGGAAGCAACTTATTGGCGTAGAATTATCCATCTTCCCCAATGTATTCCGATATCGTGGATCAGATACGAACTTGGCCTACTATCCCTCAAAACCCAATATAGTTGCCGTATGTGTGCTCTATTTAGGAAGTGTCTGATGGCACTAAATGATAATACACTGCTTGAAACTCTCTCGCAGTATCTTTTCTCAAAGAAACAATCCAAGTTTATCTTGAATTGGCTTGAAAACGTATATGTAACATTAGCAAAAGCGGAAATCTCCATCAATTTGTTAGTGCATAATCCAGATAAAGCGAAATCCAAAATCTATCAAACTGATTGGATCAAAACCTGTGAATTGTGTTGAATATATCGTGATGGCAATGATGCACGATTTCCCCCAAAAAAACTAAATATTCTGCCCAAGTATCTCATTTGCGCTCCGTCGCCACAATTCCGGAGTGGAATACTCTGCTTTCGATTTAATTTGTGGCCAACACGCGATATCAAAGCAAGAAGAGGAGCAGTTAAACCTGACCAAAATGTATGCCGTTTCTGTAAAGATAAAACCAAGGGTGAGACTCTTGCATACCTGTTGACAGAGTGTAGAATGTTATTACCCCAGAGACTAACAGCGTTCACCAGACATTGCCAATATTTGGGAAACATTTCGCAATGTGAATGCTGGGCAGCCTTACTAGGTTGTAATAATCTAGCAGTTCAAATTGCAGCTGTAAACGTTTTAACTAGTCTTAACTTGGAGGGGGATAACCTTGATTAATCTCCTTGCGTATGTTTAAACTATCAAATCTAAATGTGCACATAGACAATCTAGAGTTTCCATCGATTTGATATACTTGGCATGTATTGTAATTTGCACTTATCATAAATCATATTCCATCCCCATCAATCAATCATATCAAATGATAATGAGTTCCTCTTGTTTTTGTTTTGGTTTTTTTTTAATGCCTTTAGAAATGCTTGTTTTTTTTATCTCTCTTGTTTATGTTGTAGCTGCTTGTAGTTTGTCGTAAACAATTGTTTGTCATTTATGCTTTAATGTTTAGTGTTGTTCAATGATTTGTTTCCAAATGTTTGATTCTTCTGTTATATGCTTTGTAATTATTTCATTTTGAAAGGTTGATTAAATTCAACCATATCAAAAAAAAACAAAAACAAAATATGTTAACTTTGGGATACTAATATGAGTTATTCATGATGATAAAGTTACTGTGCACATCCAAGGTCCCACTTGATGTCCCCTTATTGTGACCGGTCAAGCTAGAAGGCAGGAACCCGAGATTATGGCCCCAGACAGCAAAACACAGTTTTAAGAAGCACATATTTTTATAACAATTGTACGATAATTAACCATGTCCACTGTAGGATGTGAAAAGTGACCTTCCAGAATGTTCTATACTTACATCACTGTTACTGGCACTTCTCTCATCCCTTTCATGGTCCCCAAAGGCCTGAACAAAGGGAGATAAGAAAGCATTTAGAAAGAAACATTTCTGCATCAAGATGCTGTGGCTGCCTGACTGGGCTGCTAGATCATGGAGCTCATGTTACTCTGATCAGCTGACACTGGTCTACATCTAGGCCAGCGGTTCCAATCTACCTCCAAAGGAAGCAATTGCCACCCCTCCCTGCTCAACTCTCCCTTTCTGGTCTCTGCTGGTACTCGCTATATATATCTGCACATCAACCCAACCCTCCCCAGACTGGAAAAGAACCACTGGAGGATCAGAAAACACCACAGCTAGAGGGGCAAGAAGCTGTCTCTCCTGAGAGGCTTCATAAAAGGTAGCATTCATTCAGTTGCTCAGAGCCTTCCTGGATTACTTAGAAATGGTTTTCCATTAAATGCTTTGAACACCAAGAGGTTATTTGTACCCTTTCAATTTAATTATGGCCCAATACTTTAGCCCGGCCTTATACTGGGCCACGCTTTCCCGAGACTCGTAGCACAATCGAAATGTTGCTCTGGGAATGAGATATGAACTACTGAGTGTGCACCCCCTAAAATGGATTCCCTTCCACTTGTGTTCCCCGCTGTTCATATTGTAGAGACGGAAACGCATGTGCTACTCAGTCTGACCCACTCCAAATTACACAACCCAGTGAAAACCGTTCGCCCACTCCACTCGTACTCTTGTGGCTCAGTAAGAAGCACAGGATCCACTCATGCCTCTTTGGGGCTTGTCAATGAGGTCTGACTCCAATCAACAGCAGGGTCTGACTGGGGCATACAATGGTATCTGGCACCAATGAAACAGTGGCCCACAGTTGCAAATGGCAATTCATTCCTTTTCTGACAGACTGTTTGAGTAGTACCCAAGGGGGAGTTTTAAAAAAAATCAAATCTGATGCAAATTCGTCAATTTAAAGATTATTTATTCGGCAACAATGGCCAAAACAACTAGCACATATTGAAGTCATTCATCAAACTGGCCCACATTGGCCAAAAAAGTGGCCTCCTTTGACCCAAAAAACTGGCCCACAAAAGCATTTTGCGTTTTTGGTTGCCGCTTCTGCCCTATTGTCCTATTGGTCAGCCTCAGCCTGGTCAACAGGCACTGTGAGAATAGCATTTCAAATTTTAAAATAAAATGACTGAGCTGAGATTTTAATGTCACCTTTTAAGCTGATAGGTATATAGTCTGTGAACTGGACTCTCTCCCTCTCGTGCACTACGCTATACCCGTGCTCATCTAGGCAGAGATCCCTCTGAACAGGCTTCAGAAGGAGCAGTCCAGCAGACAGTGCTTGGCCTCATCCTCGCTCCACAGATCACCAAGCAAAGAGACCACAGGAGTAGTTCTGCCTCTTGGGCATGGCCATTCAGCAGCTTGAGCTCAAGGGGTCATGTGCTTCCATGACGATGGCATGCCCATCTGCTAGCGCTAGGCTGCTGCTTTTGGAGTGGGGTACCCCTGATTTGTATTTTGATGCATGTCCCTTGCACCATCAAAGATGAAACACGGGAAAAGCAGTATGGGTGAGTTAGCAGTAGATTTCAAACCTCTCTAGGACAAATATTGACATTTCAAACCTGATGACTCACAGGGATGGTCTGTCACCCTATAAAATATTTTCGGGTTCCGTTTTTTGGACATTGCGGTCTGGATAGCTTGTGAGTTAAGTGTTCATCTCTGACGTGGGGAAACTCACATATTGTAATTTCGAATCCCTGGCAGTCCCTCATCCTTCCGAGATTGATGAGTTTGGTACCATTACGTGGGTACTAATAGCTATTATCCCAGGGTTTATGAGTAGGAGGAATCCAGCTCAAACATTGCCTAAAACCTATTGTTATTATTAGTGGCTTCACTCAACTCCTCCAGAAATTAGGGAGAATCTAGAAAATACACGTGACCACCCTGAAGTCTAAGGGAGGCAATGTGTCTTCAAGGAGTCAATGATGGTCACTGGGGTTCCACCTCCTGCAGTGGAACCTTAGATGAACAGACACATCTGCACCTTCTTCTGCTACAACCAGTCATCAGAAGCACTCACCCTTATAATTGCATAGTCATACATAAGACACTCAGAGCTGTCTGCTATTGGTGTACATTTAATTTCCTAAGGAGAGCATGATGTACAGAAGAGCAATGCTCAACACCCTTTCCTGGGTCAGCCTAAACTAAATTATATATCTACATTATTGACCAGAGAGCCAATGAATACAGCTACTGCTTGCCCATTTCTGTTTTTGGGCAAAGACAAACGGCATAAGGTGGGGCAAAGAACACTTAATTAGCAGTATGGCCCTGCTCTGACATCAACAAGGCTCTGATCTCATGAATGCGTGAGTGCTGTTGCCTCTACATCCCCCATCAGCCTCTCCTTCCAGCAGGAAATGCGGCATCTTAAGCAAGAGATGGAATGAGAGGAAATGTGAGTGAACAAGGGGATAAAGAGAGGTAGGGAGGATCACGAGCGACAGACTGAAAGCACGTATTTGAAGTTAGTGATATGCTGCTCTTTGCCTGAGTTGTGATTGCAGTCCAAAAGCAATAGGTAGTGACCAAACTGCAAACACTGTGATTGGCTGGTATACAAGTAACATTCATACTAATGCACTGAAGATAAAATCAACATGCAATGTTCAGATTGTAGTGGCCAAACGGCTGCCTTGGAATCAGGATAATTACTGGTCAAAACTGCCTGAGGCACAGCTGCCAACACGATTTCTAAATTTTAATGATCATGCCACTTTTTTTGCCATTTGTAATGTCATTTATTTTCTTGAATTTTGTTTTACTTCACAGCTATTGCCATATTCTAGGTCTACAAGTGAAGTTGTTTACAAGCTCCATAAGATTAAAAGATTGAATTTAGAGAACAATATTGCTAATTCAGTTTCTAAGCATGGAGAGTAACTAAAGAGGAAGGATTTCACTTTCTGCCGAACAGCCACCAAACCCAAAAGCTCAGCCTTCCAAAGTCATGTGAGGAAGGCAGATCCCGGCTCTAGTGGTGCATGCATTCCCAGCTTTAATAACTCTTGGTGAGGAGACACCATCATTTGACAATTGACTTTTCCTTTACATGCACTTGCCTGTAACCCAATTGGCAGATTCACAAAGGTTTTCACTGGAGCAAATCAGTAGAATCCCACAGCACCTCAACGTATCTGCTGCTACCTTATTCATAAAGCCTATGACATGAGCTGCTCATGTGCAAATTTGATTCACAACATCTTTTTCAAGGGCATCTCAGAAATACTCCATGCACCTTTGGATTTGCTCCAAGAGTTTGGCTTAGTGAACCAGGTATGATACAGCAGGAGCAAATCTAACATGCTCAGGGTACCCCTGGATGTTATCTTTGTGAATTGTGCCCAAAATATCTATCTTCTAGCTTGGTCAATCGGCTTCTAATATTGTCAATTTCTGCTGGGCTTTAAGTCTTAATTGAAATGAGAGCAGCACATGAGTAGTATGCAACGTGGAAGAACATGTTATAAGATTCATCAAATGACCTGGGGCGAAATGTACTGTGGATTAAGGGACACATATTAGAGAGAGCAAGAGAGAGCAATCCTCCACATGAAGCAACTGAGGGTGATGCCAACAATAATGAACAATACAAGGAGTACATTACTGGTAGAAATAGTGTCTGTGAGTTCACTCATTTCAAGACTTCAAGGTTAGACTGATAATAGCCCCCTGATAGGAAATCTTACATTTCCAAGTCTAGTTCGCAAAGCCTGCAATCACACCAGGTTCTTCGGATAGCCTCCCACTATGTACAATAATGTAAAATTACAGTCCCTGTACTCAGGTGATTTTGTGTGCCTATAGTGAAATCATTAAGCGAATTTGGCTCTTAAGGGCAGGGCATGGAAACCGCTGAATTATTTGCAGACTGGCCAATATCATTGAGGAAAACCCACTGAACATTCCGTTCCGGGGTGACCTTACATGAATCCTGGCTTACCTCTATGGAGACAGCTAGCACCAGAAGGCATGAAATCACAAGCAAAGTCCTCATTTTGAATGAACTTTCTCTAAAAATGAAGAAATATTAAAATTATTAGAACTTCCTTTTTCTGTGGAAGATTAATACTCACTGATTCAGTATTCTTTGAGGTTAAAGGTCACATAGTAATAATACATTTGTCATCTACGTCTGTTTCCTGGATCAGGAACTGTAAGAATTCATAAGAAAGTGAAGTGTTAAATGAATCATTGTAATGCAAATAACTGTTTCACTGCATTGTTGGTGTGCTATTGTATGCATTTTCAACAAATCTACAACTGGATGTTAACAAATTAAAAATCGTGTACCCAGAATTCTGAAATAAAAAAGATAAGGATTGAAACAGACAATTACAACAAAAATAGTTCCTGCAATATTTAAAAAGTAATGATTTACAACTATTTTTTGAATTGTGAGTTTTGCAGAAATGCAGAATCCTCAATTGGAAAGGAGATTGAAAATGTAGGCAATGTGATAGTGTTGGTCTTTAGGAATGTGCCGGTCCTTAGGATATCACACAGAGCTATACATGTGACGTGTGGATGGGAGGAGATGAATGTGCTGGTTCTAGGCTAGTTTCAAGTGTGCTTTTTGTGTTGATCCTGCCATGGTGACACGTCTTTCAGGATTGTGTGCTTGCCACCACTCGACAAATGGCAGACATTTTGTGACCTGCTCTTCCTTCCACTTTGATGATTTGCTCTGAACTTGGAGCATCAGCCGAACCCTGATCAGTGGTCCTGATATCAAGCCCCCCACATCCTCCATATCTCTCCTCCGACCATTAGGACACGCCTGTGCCCCCCAACAATGATCACTACTTGCACTGCCGCTGCCAATGGTGGAGCTTTTCGGTTGATGGCCTCCCCTCATGGCGCATCTATCCTTATCTAATCACCTTTCCTTTAAAGTAGAGCTTACTGGAAAATATTGAATTTGCCCTTTTTCCGAATTATTTTTTACGAAATAGCTCTGTTTGTATAGCACCTGAGGGATGATCACAGGCATCTTTTATTTGCATGTAGCTGCCTCTTAGCCCTCTACAGCCTCTCCAACCACAAACACACTTCCTACTCCTCTACTACATTTTTTACTGATTTCATGTTTGCACAATTTATTTTTACTTTATTTTTACATACTATGTTAGATATGTTGCACCCTTAAATGAAACCTACTTTCTTTTCACCTCTTTAATATATAAAGATCACAAAATATATCGCTACTTTGTTGATAAAGGTGTAAATTCTTCTCCCATGTCTACCAAACTATCCCGGAGTAAGAAGCAATAACTTACCAGAGTCGGGTTCTAACAAATGCTGCTACCCAGGAGTGAAATGATGTTTGACATGAAGGGAGATTCACATTTATAGTTTTCTCGCAAGTGCTGGGCTTCATCAGGATTAGGGATCTTTGCGAAACATGTGCAAGTGTGGGTGGAAATGATCCATCCTAGATGACTGCTGCTCTTGTGTCCATGCCTACTCTATTTGTTTGACTTGTTTTACACCGTAGCTCATAAGGTGGGAGTTTTTAATTTGAGCATTGCTGTTTCAGACAGTGGTTAGTCTAATCTCCAATTCCTTCTAAATTCAAAGAAATCACACCCTTGAGACTTCTGGTCCTTCCTGGTTCACTGCCTATGGCCATGTCAAAGGCAGACGCTTGGTATTGCTCTGGAGCTTGACACGGGCCTTAGATCTGGCACGTCTCTCTCTTTGTGGCAAATTAGTAAATACCATACACTGTTGTTTCATCAAAATAAATGACTGCGTGGTCATTTACTTCATTGTTGTTTTTCATGTGGTTATTCCTCATGGGCGGTGTTTATATTACATGGCCTGCGGTAGTGGCCATGTAGCAATGGTTAAGTAGCTCAGCCCATATGAAGGGCACATTTTGGTCAGCTTATAACATCACTCCCCCCCCGGATGAATCCTCACGAAACTTTGCAAAAAAATTCCATGGCCCACGTCAGATTGAATCTGTGAAGTTTGGTGAGGTTTGGTGCAGGGTGGTGGAAGTTATAGGGTGGGTCCCAAAATGTGTGATTTTTCCAATAGACGCAATGGAATAAAATGTTGCTCATGCCTCCAGCCTAAACCGCTGGACGGACTTTCACCAAATTTGCAGTAGGAGTGGCGAGTTGGTCCTGAAAGCGTGCTTATGTGAATTTGGTGTAAATCTGTCCAGTAGTTTTATTTTTAAAAAAAGACCAAAAAGTACTTCCAAAAAATGTTTTTATATCTGGGTTCGGTCCGCGGACCCACTTCCCTATTCGGTCCGTGGACGGGCCTTCGATTGGCCCAGAGGGCAGCGTGATGTCCACGGACATTGGATGCGCCCGCTAATTGGATGGTGAAAAGCGTGATGTGCGTCAGATTTTTGGAAACGCACGCCAACATTGCACTTGTCAAACTAATGAAACACTCGCTGGGGATGTGAGGGGTGATGAGGATTGGATGGGATATGGCCTTAAAAACCCACAAAACAGGTATTTTTCAATTCTTATGTCCGCGAATAGTCTGGATGTCAGAGACAGTCATGTGATGTTTGTGGACATCTAACCCTATATCTGCATTCATGGGTTGGTGAAAAGCAGTTTTTGGATTGCTTATAACTTTGGTGCCACTCAATGAAACTGCATGAAATATTGGAATTTTATTCTAGAACGGACTGGTGCTGTTTTGCCAAGAGGGAACAAGATTACAGCATGGGTTCCAAAATATTTTAAGGCTTATATATGTGGTGCCATTTGATGAATCTGCACAAAAGTCTGGAGAAAGATTTTAGACCTAGATATGAATGGTGTTGCAAAGTTTGGTGGGGTTTTGTCAAGAGTGGGCAAACTTAGAGGGGGGCTATCAACCATTTTAGATGTCTTATAACGTTGTTGCTGTTTGAGGTATATGGACAAATGTTTTCAGAAAGATTGTAGACCCAACCTTGAATGTTTGTGCAAAGGCTGAATTGATTTTGTCAAGTGGGGGCCAATTTATATGGCTATTTTATATACATACATTTTGACACTTTCTCATAAAATAAAACATGGGTGGATTTGCGGCAAACTCATGTAAGGAGCATTGGAAAGGAACTGAAGGAACTGAAAGCATGGGGTTTTGCAAATGTGTCAGTGTTTTATTTTTTTAAAAGTGTCATAATGTAGGTACAAAAAATTGTGATATACCTTTGGTGACTGAGGTATAGCCTGTGACCATGGGCAGTGGCCAGATTGTCTGGATCATGGCCAAAGGCACATAATTGATTGACCTATATTACTATCCGTGGTCTCCACAGTTCCATTTCCAGGCCATGGATCATTAAAAGACCCGGATGGCACTTTCACACCATTGCACAGGGCAGCCCTTCTACCCTTTTTTATTTAATATTTGTAACACTCTCTCAATGCCTGCTTTCAAATTCTCACACACCCATCCACCAATCACTTCCAAAAACTGCACATAATACCCTATTACCACATTAAGCTTCCAAACAACAACTGCCACTTACCAATCGTCTACAAATCGTTTCCATCTGCATTTCCCTTACTTATACAACATAAATTGTATACAGTGCTCCTATAAATGCACATATGTATTGTGCAGTGAGAGAAGTGCATAAAAAGAAGGGGTAGTACGGATGGGCAAGTGCTCATGAGAACCCAGGAGGGAAATGCCAAGGGATGCCAAGGTGGGACGGTACTGGCTAAATACTGGCGAACAGGAGTCCCAAGGATGGGATGAATCTTTATCCTAACATTCCTTTAACAAAGATTTTTCTATCAAGTGAAAATGTTTCATGGTGTTACATCGGTGCATATAAGTTATTAATAATTCCTCTTTTCATATATATGAAAGAACTATAAACCTCCTTTAAGAAACATAGGGGGTCATTACGAGTGGGACGGTAAGGGACACCGGGCACCGGTAAGGAGACCGGTGCCGGTAATCCCTTACCACCCTACTACAAGGTCCCTTAGCGGGTCCCTCCAGTAACGCCTGGTCTGACCAGGTGTTATTGACGGGGCACTTAAGGGACTAGGGTGCAAATAACGGAATTGACATACGCTAGCCCGTTATTTGAGCCCTCCATGGGGGCTCAGATGGGAATGGGGAATGGCATTTTCAATGGGGACTTACCGGTTCCGCAAAGGTCGGACTACACCAGTAAGTCCCCATTGAATTAGATCGGTGCCGGACCTGATAGCGCCATGACTACCACCAATCTCGGAATGAGGCCCATAGTTTTTGCAACACATACTTATGTCTGTCATTATCAGCCGTGCATGCTGGGGATGCAAATCATTGTTCAATTGCCTATGGCATAAGGCTTTCCCATTACCCCAGCCCAACCAAACCACCCCTATTATTGACTGCACCTACCCAGGATCTTAGCTCAGTGTCCACTATACCTGGACACTGGTCCACTATACCCTAATAATGTAACCAATGGCCAGTGCCAGTCTCCAAATACATGGGGCATTAGCTTTGGCAGTGCTGCATTCCCCAATGAGAGAATCAGCGTACACATTTGCAGTTGCCGAGGGTCAGGCCCACTACCCAGACACCATATGCATAACACACATTTTTATACTTACATTCTTACACTTTGGAAAAATAAAACACAAGACATATTTCCAAAAACTTGCTTTCGGGTCCTTGCTAATGCTCATCGCAAAAGTGTGTTGTAATCTAGTCCACCACTTCAGGCTGTATCCGCAAGCAGAATATTTCTTCCCATTCAAACGTACCGCTTCACCCATGTCGCATGCCCCAATAAGCAAATTATAGTACACATTTCTCCTTGCTGACGGCCAATGCTATATCACTGTTTTGTGTACTTATATTTTCACAATTTTCAAAAAGTAAAACACTGATGGGGGCGCTGTTGCGCGCAAGACCAATGGCAGCCTAATCGGAGGTGCTCCGACCCGAGAAAGATCCTGATATTAATGAATCCTTTCAGGGCCCACCCAAATGACCAGAACATAGCACCGCTGGTTGCGGATGATCTAAAGAGCATCGCCTGAAATTCTGTTTACAATCCAACGTTCAAAGACGAAGATATCAGGACCGGAGTCATCAGCTGGTGCGCTTCAAGACAAGAGCTGACTGCGAGCTCCATACGAAAATTACGCTGGACCGCAGTAGGAGCCTGGTGGCGGGCCTGGCTGGCCTCGTGTGGGGAGGTGCACTGAGTCAGCGCCATTGCACCATCATGCCAAATGCGTAGCTGCTGAAACTGCGATACTTGTGGCACCCTGACTGCAACGAGGAAAAGGACTGTGGCTGATCCCTACAGACCATCCCACACGACGCAACAGACTACGGCGGGATGCCATAAATTGGTGACGAGTGCTGGTGCCCAGCTGGTGCATCACTGAACAATGATCACCCGACAACAAGGACAGCAGATGAGTGCTCGGGGGTAAGCGCGGCCCCGTGGATGCCTTGCGGGTGTGAATGCCCATGTACATAACCAGCGGGGGCCGATAATGCCTAATTTGCATTCCTTGAGTGCAATCCTCTGTTGGCTGCTGGGCCCCCCAGTGCCCCGCGCTCGACGAGCAGAGTCGACTGTTAAATTCAGTGGAGATGGGGCAGCCCCACCGCGCCCGGCGGACTGAGATTCATCCGCTAGGCTGACTGCGGTCGGCGCCTGTGGAATGCGGGGCCGTTGCCGCTGTCCACCTGGAGTGCCACTGTGGTCGGCCTGCTGCACCTGGAGCCTGAAAACCCTACACGACTGACCGAAGGGCCGATGGGACCCTGAAGACACACCGGTGGCACACTGTGTAGTGGATAACGGTGAGTGGAGCCCCCCTGCCTTACCTCCATGGCCGTCGCATCAGACTTGGGTACCCAGTGCTGCACCCATATATATAATAACAGCACCTGTTGCCGGAGGGTGTTCGCGTGGTGGACAGCCAAAGATTGACCTTGCAGGAGAGTGGTTGACTGTGTGCCCCCTTGAATTTTGGCTTATGGGTGGCCTATGTGCTACACAATAACCACCCCCCTGGATACCTTTCTAATTTCTGCAGCCCGACACACCAGCCGGGTCAGGACAGCATGTCTACACATGCGGGGGAGAGTGAGGCCCTTTTTGGATCCAGCATTCTATTCACGTGTACTTTGTATGACCTGATCCGACATTACCCTTCCCCACCACAGTGGCCGCATAGGCAATGAATGAGGCAGAACCCGGCCACCAAATCCTGAAAAGAAACACGGCCCTCCCTCGCTGTCCTTGGTTGGCTGGACATCAGGGTGTGGATGGGGTGCCTCTGGAAAATAAACTTACAAGCAATCTGTATCTTTCAGGCTACGCACTACCTGTGGACCATTGTGTTTGCCTAAAACCCCACATTTCGGCCAGGGGTGTATGGAATATTAATTTGGCCACGCAGGAGGAGACAGCCCAATCCGGACACTACATTGTATTCAAACAGTCCAGGTTGGGCCTGCTGTGGCACCGGCCCATCCACTCATGAGGGCGAAAGGAGCGGACCCACCATAAGACCAGTTACCACAGTGATTGCAACTAACCTAGAAATCCTGGTCACTGTCCTAGCCCACACCTAATACTAAATTGGAAGGGGTTCCTACAACACAGTACACGCCTGGCCTTGAGAGGAGTACTAGATATCAGCACGCTGGGGTTGAACTCCAAGCCACTGCATGCCTGTGTATGCACCACTGTGGAAAGTGAACAACACAGCGGAGAGGGGGATCGCGCAGCCCCCGTTGGCAGACCTAGAGAACTATTCATGCTGCATGACCGCTAGCAGAATCTGCGACTAACCTGTGAATACAGAATACGACCATACATTGGTGACTTGATCTAAATACACCCATCCTGGTAGTGTAAAAACCAGTGCAATGCAATTCAGGATCACTGGTAAAACGAGAAAGAAGACAGTCCACTCCCCATTACAGA
Source organism: Ambystoma mexicanum (assembly GCF_040938575.1). Classification (NCBI taxonomy): domain Eukaryota; kingdom Metazoa; phylum Chordata; class Amphibia; order Caudata; family Ambystomatidae; genus Ambystoma; species Ambystoma mexicanum. The sequence continues at coordinate 158,724,876 of NC_090937.1, forward strand.
TTGCAATATATGGGCCGCCACGCGAAGAAGGGCACAGGAGCCAAAAAAATGGCCCGATGGACTCCTTTACTAGCTCCCACCTCAGGGGTCGGCCATGATATCACCGACAGCCGCCGACGCCCAGATCGAGAAACCCACAGAGGCCAGGGAAGATCGGCTAATGACAATCATGCAAAATGGGTTCCTAGCAGTAAATGTCAAATTGGATGACATAGTGGTGACCATCGTCTCTCTCAAGGCAAGAGTGGACAAGGAAAGCGCCCATATTACTGATACGGAAAATAGGATCAGCACAAATGAAGATACGATCATTCAAAATAGTCGTGACATAGCACAACTTAAAAGTGACCTATCTAAGTTCCAGAAAAAGTGCAAAGATCTCGAATCGAGATCCAGAAGAAACACCATCAGGATTGTTGGCGTATCGGAGTTCTTCAGTAAAGGCCAGCTGGAGGGGCATGTGGAAGCCCTTTTAAAAACCCTCTGAAGCGCGGAATCCTTTTCAGATCATTTCTTGGTTGAAAGGGTCCATTGCACCTTGGTCCCGGCTCCCATACCCGGCGAACATCCTCGCACAATAATTGCCTGTCTCCTCAACTACAGGGATAGAGACATGATCCTGAGACTATCCAGAGAAAAGGGTACCTTACACTATGAGGAGAACAGGATGCATATCTACCCGGACTTCTTGGCTAATATCCAGGTGCAGAGAAGGTCGTATGAATCAGTCAAGCGACAGCTTCGGCTGCGCCGGATCCCCTACGCCCTTATCTTTCCAGCAAAGATGAAAATCCAACACGGGGGAAGAGCAAATTCTTTAGAGAATCCTTCGGAGGCTCTGGCATACGTTGAGGCATCCATTCCTGTGCCCCCCAGAGAACGGGGAGCCGATCAGAACATGCAACCTCGACCAAGCGATGAGAGACAAGATCCTGCAGATTGAAGGACACACATGCATATATCCTTTGCAATATTAAAATCTTTTATGATGATGGGTGGCTCTGATTGCTAATTGTTAAAATTTGGGGTTTTGAGCCCCTGATGACAGCAGCCATGTAGCTGCAACAAGTGCATCTCAGGAGAGCTCAACAAGTTCGAGGGGATGCCCTTGCGGAAGCTTCTAAAGATTAAAGGGCAGCATTGTCAAGTTGGGGATGATAATGTGGGCGGGGGTCAGGAAAGTTGGGGAAAAGATGCCTCACCACAATGTTTCGGTGGAAGTTGAGAGGGATTTTGAGTTTGGGACCAGTTAAGGGGGCCAATACACATAAAGGGTGGTGGGGGAAGTTGGGGGACTTGAGTCCTGTTGAAACGGTTAAGTTTGTTAAAATGTATGGTCACGCTGCTGCATGCGACACCCGTTTAGCAATGATGAGAACAATTATAGATTACCTCATAATGCACATATGGTACACCACAATTCAATATCTAAAGGGCTAAAGGTTAGACTCCTATCTTGGAATGTCCGAGGACTTAACAACCAGGCAAAATCTAAAAACATTGCCTCATACATCACTAGACATCACCCACACATCATTATGCTACAGGAGACAGAAGCACTCCAAAAAGTAAATGCAGACCTTCTGCAGCATTTGGGAATGCCGAGGTATTACACTGAATACTTCACTCAGACTAGGGGGGTACGCACATTAATACACCCCTCATTTAGCTTTCAATACACAAGGAGCAAAATAGACCTGCTGGGGCGCTACGTGATGGTGTGGGGTAATATAGCTGGGAAGGAAGTGGTTCTTGTCAACACCTATGGGCCAAATATAGACGACCCCGATTTCTACATAAACGTTTCAAATGAACTAGGCCCGGTAGACGTCAAATGGATATTATGGGGGGTGACTTTAACACCATTTTGGACGTCTCCCTAGACCGATCTTCCATTAAGCACAGGGAATTTACCAGGGTGGCCACCACTCTACATCAGATTTTAATGCAGACACCCCTCATAGATGCTTGGAGGACATTACACCCACTAGAACGGCAATACTCGTTTTACTCCTCCGTTCATGACACTAAATCCTGCATTGATTACTGGCTTATCTCCACCCATCTCTCCATAATGGTAAGCAACTGCGAGATACACCCCTGTACCCTATCAGACCACTCTCCGATATCCCTGGAGGTAGTACTACAAGATGTTAAACCACCAGTTAGGAGATGGAGAATGCCACCCGATATCCTAAAAGACCCGAATGTTATAGAGTCACTTAATATGGAGAATGACAAATTCTTCACTATAAACAAGGGCTCTGTAGACCGATATGCAACATTTTGGGTAAGGGGGTGTTCTAATGTCTAAATCCACTGGGTTACTAAAAACTGTTAGATCAGAATGAGCGGATGTAGAGAGGTGCTTGCAGGAACTGGAACTACACCACAGTGAAACTCACGAAAAAAACCCTTGCGGATATTAATAACCTGCTGCAGGAATTTAATAAGTTGGCGGCCAGCGAACTGCAATACATGATAGCACCTGTGCGGGTGTTCTGATATGGTGAAGGTAATAAGACTGGGTGCTCCCTAGAAAAACTGTTGAAAACTGATCAACAGCATACACCCATCTCCAGTATAATTGCGAGAGACGGTGACGTAATCACTGGTGAGGACGGTATCAATCAGGAATTCACCAATTTCTACTCAGAGCTTTATGCAAACCGAGATGTAAGATCCAGCACAGAAATAGAAAACTATTTGAATATATTAACACTCCTTAAACTCCCGTTAGAAAACAGTTATGCCCTAGACCAACCGATCACATGCAAGGAAATTACAGAAGCAATAAATTCCCTTACAGAAGGGGCCCGGGTCGGACAGCTTGGGCATAGAATTATACAAAGAGTACCATGCCAAACTCGCCCCAATATTGGTACTGGTATGGGAGAGGGCGATGGAGCGGGGAACTCTGCCTGAGTCGATGCAGGAAGCATTTATAACGGTGTCGTTGAAACCCAGGCGTCCACCCCATGACATGTCCTCTTATAGGCCCCTTTCATTAATTAATTCTAATGCAAAAATATTTGCTAAAGTACTGGCTACCAGACTCCTACCAAACATGCCCAGGCTGGTCCAACTGGACCAATGCGGCTTCATCCTCACGAGGTCGACTGCATTGAACCTACGCAGGTTATTCGGGGTTATGGCACAGATCAACCCTGAGGCACAGGCCGTGGTGATTTCCATAGATGCCGAAAAGGCTTTTGACTCTGTGTCCTGGAAATACTTGTTTGCCGTGCTTGAGAAGTTTGGGATAGGCCCCTATTTTCTTAAGTGTGTCAAGTTACTATACGCCGAGCCTGGAGCTAAGGTGCTTACCAACCACACTATCTACAAACCCTTTCCTCTAGGAAGGGGTACTAGACAGAGCTGCCAGTTCTCCCCCATCCTGTTCGCCCTGACAATAGAAAACGGTGGCGGCAGCTGTTAGACAAAACCAGGGACAGAGAGGAATCAGAATGGTGGAATTAACCAAATCCATATCACTATATGCGGATGACACACTACTCTAAGTCCGAGAACATGAAGTCAACCTTCGCTCCATTATGAGGATTATGCACAAGTTTGCCAAGTACACAGGTTATAAGATTAACAATTCCAAGTCGGAAATATTTCAACTGACGCCCGGTACCAAATGCCTAACCAACACCTGTGGTCTCAAATGGTCGTCTTCAAAATATGATACCTGGGCATTCTTGTGTCCAAGGATAAAACCTCCTTATATACTGACAACCATGAATAGCTTTTGCACACAATTGCAGCCAAACTCCAGCTATGGGCCAGACTCCCCAGGTCATTGATCGTTCGTGTTGCAATCCTAAAAATGGTGGTCCTCCCCAAACTCCTGTACATATTTGTCAACATCACGATCTGGCCAGGCAGACCGTTTTTTGACAATCTGTGATCCTTGACTACGGCGTTCATATGGAATGGGGGAGCAGCCAGGATGAAGTTGGAGAAACTGGTCAAGCCATACAACACAGGGGGCATAGCAGCACCAGCTTCGAACTATACTATTTGGTGGCACAAGCCCAATACGCCAAGCACAGGTATGACCCACTAGACACAGCACCACATATCCCAATAGAACCTCATTATGCACTCCCGATCGACCTGCGTTCCATTTTATTTAAAGTACAACACAAGGATGCATGTAAATTTGACCCTGTTAGCACGACAGTTCACTCCTGGTCCATGATCTATAAAAGATTAAGACACCCTATGACTCAGACACCCCTCTGTGAAACTTCCCCAGTATCCCGCCATCATTCGATACAGATATACAGAAGATGTGGGACCCCAATAGGGAAATAAGAATGAGGAATATGTTTCCAAATGGGAAATTTGTGACTCTGAAAGACTTTGTGGCCACTGTAGGGGGAGGAAAGCTTAGAATGCTCCAAAATCATCACATGAAAACAGCATTCAGAGTCAAATGACCACTATTTCCAGATGAACCACCCTCACATGAATGCTTACAGTCCTTGTCCTCTCAGACCGGAACCAGTGTTTCCAAATTATATGCTGTAATACAAACACATAAAACCTCACTAAATACGGTTAAAGCCACCGGGGGGCAGACATTGGGGGTCACAATCTAAGATGAGAAGTGGTTAAAATACTGTGCATTGTCCAATACTGTATCACTCAACTCTGGTCTCTGCCTGATCCAATTCAAAATACTGAATAAATTGCATTATACACCAGCCAAGATGGCCAAGTTCACAGAGAATTGCACTGGGGTTTTGTCAGAAATGTGGGCACCCACTGGCGACTTGTTCCACGTGTACTGGGCATGCCCGCTGATCATTGAGTTTTGGAGGGAGGTTGCTGGGATCATAGTGGAAAGAGCACAGGTTCCTGCCGCTCTCACATCTCAGAAGTACTTGTTCGGGGACATAGGGAATGCAGCGGAAGTAACAAGAAGACTGTTTAATGTGTCTTGCGCGGTGGCAAACAAATGTTTACTTCAGAATTGGAAAAGCCCACACGCACCATGCATAGACCACTTTCTTAAGGATCTTACGTATGTCAATGAATGCGAGGAACAATACTTTGTGACATTACCTAGAAGGAGTTGACCTAAGGAGATTTGGACTCCATTCAGAATATACCTCTGTGATATGATTTCTGATGATGTAGGCTCTCCAAGGCCCTAATTTGTAATTTATCTGACATATTATGTAATGCAAGTACTCACCTTGATTGTGTATTTTGGTTTTAATTGTGTTGTTGCAGTGTCGTGACCATCATTAAATAAATTGAAAAAAGAAAACATTGACACATTTGCAAAACCATGCTTTGAAGTTCTTGCTGACCTTCCTCATGCATATTTGCTTCAATCCCATCCAGCACTTCAACCTGTACCCACGTGCAGAATTTCTTTTTGCATTCAAACATATCCCAATTTCGATAAACTTTACCACATAGCCTTTCCCTTGTGGCCATGCCCACTTTAACTCCATTGCTGGTCCCTCGTGGTCATGGCCAGTAGCCAGTTTGTCCGGTTCATGGCATTTGAAAATCTGGCCACTGCCCATGGCCACAGGCTATACCTCAGTCATCCAAGTTATATCACTATTTTTGTACCTACATTATGACACTTTTCAACAACAAAAAAACATGGACACATTTGCAAAACCATGCTTTCAGGTCCATGCCATTTCTACTTTGGTGAGTTTGCTGCGAATCCGTCCATGTTGTATTTTTAGAAAAGTATCAAAATGTACATACATACAATAGTCATATACCTTTTACCCCCACTTGACAAAATCCATTCAGACTTTGCACAAACATTCAAGGTCGGGTCTCTAATGTTTCAGAAAACCTTTGTCCACATTTGTCTAATGGCAACAGAGTTATAAGCCATCTAAAAATATTTAGATCTCCTCTAATTTTGCCCCCTCTTGACAAAATCCCACCAACCATTGCAAACACATTCATATATAGGTATAAAATCTGTTTGCACACCTTTGTGAGATTCGTCAAATGGCACCACATTTATAAGCCTTTAAAATATTTAGGGACCCCCATTTAATTGTGTTCCCTCTTAGCAAAACAGCTCCACACTTTGCAGAACCATTCAGATATAGAATAGAATTCCAAAATTTCACGCAGTTTCATTCGATGGCACCAAAGTTTTAAGCCATCCAAAAACCGTTTTTCACCAACCCTGTAATACAGAAATAGGCATAGATGTCCCCGAACATCTCAGGACTGCCCCAGACATCCGGACTGTTCGCCAACGTCGGAGTTGAAAATATACCTGTTATTTGGGATTTTTAAGGTGATACCCCATCCCATCCTCATCACCCCTCACCTTCCCAGAGAGTTTCATTAGTTTGACAAGTGCAATGTTGTGTTTTTGAATGTTTTCACCACGATGTTCGCAGACAATGGCGGCTGTCCGCGACATTCGCTCCTTCTCTTCGACCTCCTGCAGGCCGCCATGGAAAGGGAAGAGGGGCTCTGTACGGAGCCCCACCTTCCATTTCCATGGCAGCCATCTTGGAAAAAGACTTTCCTTCCTACATCAGGATGCTGCACGCGTTGAGGCCAAAACATTTCTGGGAATGCTAGTGGTCTGGGACAGAAGGGAAGTGATCAAGCAGTTCGAGCTGGACTGCCCCTTTTGGGTGTAGGAACAAGCCTGATTTGCATATGGTCTTTCCCCTTTTGCAATGGCTTGGCAGGCGACGAATGATGGTTTATAGAGTTGCCCAGAGCAATGCCAGAGGTTAAGATTAATTCTAAACCTTCAAGCCATCACCTCTTTGTTTTGCGCTATCTTAAACTATGACAAAATTGTCTCACAGCCAATATAATACATTGATCCAAATTGGATATTTAAATAAGATTACCAATGAGCTGTCACAGCAATTATCATATTGCAAAATTACACAAAACTGGGCTCCAGGGATCGTGAATCTAGCTACTCCTCAATCAATGTAAAGTGGCATAAAGTACAAGCAGCCATCATTTGATTTTTTTTAAAGCTCTCTATGCTTTCTGTGCATAATGTTTCTTGCTGATGGAAAGTGTGATATATTGCTGGAAACACTAATAGTGTAACATAGAATATAAGAGGCAGCAGTCTGAGTTTGAATCTCATGAACCTGATCATAGCACTCCTGAGCTGCATCGCTAGACCAGTCAGTACCACCTTTGAGAGGCTATTCCAATGCCGTTGCACTCTCACTACCATCACCCACCTCACTGCATTAAAATTAGTTAGATATCATGTGTAGACCTTTTCCCACCACCAATCCATACCTTCTCACTTTCATGAAAAACACAACAACATCCCCATTTACAACTTCTGACATTCACACCCCACTGCTAGATATGGCCAGCTGTGGGTTTATTACACAAAGGACGTATCACCCTTAGTGATGTCTGCCCATCCTGGATTATACAAAACAACCGCATCCTTATCTGTCGAGCCTGAGATAATTGGCAACAGAGTAAATGATAATTACCAAGGCCTTCTTTGAATTTAAGTGCATCACAGCAATGATCTACGAGAGGCCTGTCTCGGTTATCTGATAGGTTCTGACAACATTCTCATTTACTCTCTCATGAAAGGAATAACACATGCCAAGACCAATGCACATATTCACAGCAGAAATAGAAACAAATACAATTTATTAAAAGTGTATTTTTAATCAGAAAAAAATGGAGTTTCAGAAAGAAGAATTATCAGAGGGTGCTAAAGCAAAGCACTATTTGAACCAACTGAAGACATCTATAGCTTGCAACATTTGGGAATCCAAGATACTTGAACAACTGCTAAAAGTTCACTCACACTTTGCATCCTTTGTTGATGCCATGTCTCTTACGGTATTGATTGGTATAGCCACCAATGTTTGTTGCAACTATCCTGCAAACATATTCCTCTGCAGGGTACAGAGGACACCTACTTCTCTCATTGTCTCTTCAACCAAAGCCAGTCCCTCGCACACTCAGCATGAAACTTACAGCAATAATGGCTCCTAAAATGGCAGCTGCCAGGGCAGCTGCATTGACGCAGATTTCTCTTACATGAATGTGAGTGAGAGGGAGAGAGAGAGAGGCAGTAGCCCTGTGTACATGGAGGCAATGTGTAATGGTAGCCACACCTTTACTCCAGCAGTAAAAATCCTGTCAATTGTGACACCCACCTTTATATCCGGTTCCACGAGAACCTGACTGTCCACATACTCTGCAATTGTCAGGTTTTGTGCAAAGACGTGGACGGCCATATCCGAGAAGGTTTAGTCGTTGCATTTATATTGAAAGCAAAATGGAGTGGAGTGAGAAAGGGATAGAGAGTAAGAGTGTGTGTGTGAGAGAGACTGAAAGAGATAGAGAGAGAAAGAGAGAGAGAAATAGAGAGAGAGAGAGAGCGTTAGTATGAGGGCCCTTTAATGATATGTTCAAATCTATCAACATATGCTGAAATAACGATGATCATAAAGCCGTACATCAAGCAAAATGCCCCTATAATGATTTTCAGCAAGCATTTTCAGTAATGAAATAAGGTGCATTATTCATCTGTGTGCATTACAGGTGTGATTAGTCAGGGTGTAGTATTGGACTTATCTATCTGCACTGGGTGCACACAGTGCTGCTGGAGGAGTGCAGCTATGTCATATAGAATGTAATGGGACCTGAGCGTTCCAAGTGTTACAGTTGGAACACAGGATGGGAGAACCTTACATGAAAGTATGCCATCTGTTTAGCTCCCTGCCTTTCTTATTAACTAGCCCTGTAACTTAGTAATAAACGTACTCCTTTTATATATACTGGTCTCCTGTGCTTCACCTGAATCCAGATGTCTTCTTACCACCCTCCTACACTACACAGGGCAATCTCCTTTTCTTTCTATTCCAGAACCCAACCTGGGCAGTCCTCACACCCTGGCATGCCAGAAACCAGACGGCCAGGTGTCTTAGCAGGAATGACTAAGAATGGTGAGCTTCAGCTGATTAGCTGACTCACACACCTCAAACATATTTCTAAGAAGTTAAAGAACAGCCCGTGGGATGGAAGTTATGTAAACACGTTCTTTTAATAGCTTAAGTGAAGGCAGCGTCAAGTCCTCAGTGGCAAAAAGGGCTTTACTCAAAAAAGAGGCTCAATTAGCCAGCTTAGATGCACTTAGAACAAGGCACAAAATTGGAATAGCTTCCACGTCTTACTAAAAGGGCATGGCCTGGTTTTAAAAGTGCCTTGATTGAGGTTCATTGCCTAACAAACAATATACACCTTACAATCAGAACATCAGCGATGTTATCATGTTTGTTGTAGGCAAGTGTTACTCTGAGGATTTCAGAAAAACAACACAAAGTATAGGATTATACTGAAGGTTTCACAAACATTATCAGGCTTTGACAACTCATGCAGATGACTCAAGTCTTTACATATTGGTCTGAAAATCACACCATGTTTTTGTTTCATGACTCAAGTGTGGGAACTCCATGAAATCCGAATTGCTGCAGTATGTGAGAGCCAATCGAACATGACAAGGAGTGTGACACTCACTCCAAGTAGAACCAGGCACCTAAATGTCCTTAATTGACATGTAAATGTCCACGTTTATTCATAAGAAACAACATTTCAGCTCAGAGTTTCTTTCCAATTGCATATCTGTATTCACCATAGTCATACCTACTTCCTGAAGCCAGAGGGTACAAGAGCACAACCAGGTCATGTGAAGAAAGGTACTCTGTGCTGACCACATTTCTGAGACTAGGTTGTGACACTCAAATGGAGTGAGGGACCTACATTGAATTTCAGTACACTCTGAACAATCACCAATTATTGGAAAAAGTACCTTGGGTTTATGGGTATAGAACATGGTGCATACAGCTCCTGAAATTGTTCAATTGTTCATTAGCTGTTGCAGAAACAAATTCATATGTTTTAGCACCAATTAATCGACGATTGGGACCATTGTAAAATGAATGCTTCCATAGCTTAAATATCAAAACCAAACCAAATCATGCTTTATTTCAAAAGCAAAGTTTCCATGAGGGAAACAGATACTATACATCATGCAATCCCAGTTAAAACACTTTACCAAATCTAAAACAGAACACATTGTAACTACAAATTGAATAGACGTAAAGTATTAAAAGCCATTTTAAAATAGTTTTCAGAGGGAGAACCCCATCAACTTTACAGAACTACTCACTTCCCTCGCTTGAGCCCAAACCCTTTGACGTCCAACTACCTTGAAAAATCAACATCTGCCCAGGACCATCTTGACATGTTAGTCTCCAAGTTTGTGAAGGATTGTTTGAAAATGGTTATTGCAATTATAGACTAGCCCTAATTTAAAGCCCTAAAAATCTGTCAAATATTCTCTGTGCATATTGGAAGAGTAGAATATCTGAAGGGTATAACATATGTGATGCTACCCCTTTTAAGGTCTGCCACATTGTCACATCAGCTAGCATGCCTGCTACTTAATGACTACAAGTATTTTGAAAATTGTGTGGTGCAAGACAACTCCTCTGTCATGTTGATCAAGCGCAAACAACCTTAAGATTTGTGAAAAATATTAACGGTCTAAACAAAGAGTAAATATATAGACCGTTTTCAAACTGAACATGGGGAAATGTATGGGAGGTGAAGGTCATTTGGGCAGTCCCAAAAAACAATCAACGAAAGCCTACGATCTAGACCAGACGATAAAAATAATAATATAATGAAAGTCAAATTAACTGAGCGTGTTTCCCACAAGATCTCCAAATATGTTTGCTCGCATAATAGCTCCCCTAAGCTTCCAATAATTGATCAAAAGTATTACTCATATGAATTGCCAAACACACACCTTTTTCTTCAATGGTTAAATTTACTACACGTCTATTTAGGTCCAGAAAAAGCATATCGAGAATCATTTTGGGAGGCCTCTCCATAACGTGAAGCTTTTTTCCTGACATTCTTCATCCACCTCAGACCCCTATAGATCCTGTATTCTGCAGACACTTTCTAACATCGATTTTTCCACATTATCGAATACTTCCCTCCTCTACATCCTGCCACTGTATATCTGCCCTTGGATTCCCTGCTCCTCTCTTTCACTAGTGACCTCACGATAATCCATAGCACTCTGGCCTCTGGAGAGAAAACAAAATGGAATAGAATTAGTTAATCCTTGATTCAGTCCTGACTGCAATTTATGACATGGAAAACCTGGAAACCTGGACACTGATGGAGTAATACATCACTAGCAGACAATGACAAATGTCGGATCTATGTGATCACTGCGCCGTACATAACTGCGATGGCCAAAATGGCGACGCCAGTTACGGCGCAGTGCAGTGATCATATGTATCACTGTGCCCCCTTCCCCTGGCCTGCATTACCCCTCCCAACACCCCCACTCCACTTTGCATTACCCCTCCCAACACCCCCACTCCACTTATCTTTAGGGCGACACACGCAGAAGTGTGGCACCCGTACTCTGCGATCCGTGCAGTGTCAGCTCCTCCCACTAACGTGGGTTGGAGCTGACACTGCAGGGTGCTTTTCTTTTTTTTTTCTTACGTGTCCCCTGCTTTCTGAATTGGTAAGCAGGGAATAAGGAGTTGAGGAGCACTAATGTGAATATTGTCTTTTCTGAAAAATTGCAAAAAGTCACAAAGTTGTAAACTATTGAAGTTGTGGTAAAACATTTGGGTTGTCAGTAGATTTAAATCTTCAGAAGGACAATTGAATGTGGAAAACTATGGGGCAAGCAAATCAACCCACATCGTTAATCCTTGCAGAAGTTAAGCTGGTATGAGAGCTATCCAGGTGAAAGCAGAGGTGCTGTGAAGTCATCCTGATAAATATATAAACTGTGATGCTAGATAGAGAGAATTGTGAAGAGCTAACAAGAAGCTGTGTTTCTTTAACCTTGTCAGAAATTGTGTTTCTTTGAACCTAACTCGAAGCTGTGTTTCTTTAACCTTGCCAGAAGTTGTGTTTCTTTGAACCCGACACAGAGCTTTGTTTCTTCTTTGACATTCATAAGTTGTGGCAAAGCATCTTGACACAGAACATGATTGATGCTATTTGATTAAGTGGAAATCATTATTCAAGGAAGAAGAAAAATATTTATGTTAGTTGAACATTGGTTCATAGCACTTTCTTTTGAAAAAGTAAAGGAGCCAAGAACTGATTTGGAACTTTGTTGCAAACCTGGATTTCATTGTTTCTTTTTGTTGAACGGTGGAACAGAATCTAAATTGAAACCTGGGGGAGGTTTTCACCCAGGTAATAAAGAGAGACTGTAAATACATTAGAAATATCACTGTTGATACTGTTGTGAATTGCCATGTATTTTCTTGCGCATTTTAAGTTTCAGTGTGAGTGCCAGATAGGCTTTGTTAGAGTGTTTCCTTTAGTTTTTGATAGACAGGCAACTCCTCATCAGGGTGGGGATAGGGAGGCTTTTGTTAAAACGTATTATTTAATAAAACAGCATATTTTGAGAAATCATCCAAAGGTTGTCCGCCTCGCATTTCTAACCCCTTACATATAGTGTCATGAGTGAGATCCGAGTCAGCTGATACAAACTGGGGATCCACTATGTATATCACAGATTCTGATCAAGCAGAGCTTAAGTCAATACTGGAATGGCATACTCATATTCTTCATTCTGTTGAAGTGTATACTTCCCCTGTTACCCCTGGCTCTGACACCTCCCTTACTTGGGAGGGAATGAACTCTGAATCTCTCTCCATCAAAGGAAACGGGAGGATAAGAGAACTCCCTTGTAATCAGTGACCGCTTAAGATGAATGTTGGAATACAACATTTTAAAATCTTGATACAAACTATTATTCTCAAAAGACAATCAGTAAAAGGGAACATATTCCATCTGTACTTTCCCCAGAATTACACTATACCTGGGAAAGATAAACATCTGGTTTCTTTGATGCTAGAGGTGGAGTTTTCCATATATAAATCTGCCTATGTTATGACATATGAAAGACCTAGATTTAAAATATATCCCCTTATCTCTACCGGCAAGGAATTGAAGTTCATGATTTTCAATCTATCACACATTCTCTGTGAAATACATATTCGAGATTGGGGAGGTTAATGTGTGAAGTGGTTTGGGAATCTTGGAATGTGGAGAAAGTTAAACCTACAAACCCTCTAACTAACTACAGAATATAATGTCTGCTTGTAAACTTAATGACAATCCTTGTAAAGTGATTAAAGAAGAGACCAAGGAAGACATGCTATATTGTTTTGAAAGGCAGGGATCCTGTACCAATCTTGAACCGCTTGTCAGAGACCATCTAGATGATACGTGGAGTTTACAAGATGAGCAAGATCTTTACCCTAATATCAGAGCTAAAAGATCTGGTGACATGATAAGAAATGATTTCAAATCTTCTTCTCTGGACAGAATTATGTTTTAAACTTGATGATTATTCTAAAGTTTTATCTCCAGGTTTGAAGACATCTCAGAAGTCCATTTTAGATGCTGCTCATAGAAATACATCCTATTTCAGGGATTAGATTTTTCAGAGAATAATGTATAACCTGAGTTGGGTTGCTTAAAATGTGGGAGTTTTGAACATTCTGTGTATAGATGTATGTTACAACTTCCCCATGATAAAATAAGGGATGAGTGGAATGAGGAATAACAAGAAGTATCTGAGGAAAGTATACCATCTACAAACTATTCTAAGAATAAGACAGAAATCAACCAGATGTGATTTTTTGTGCTGGAGAAAATAATAGTTATTGGGTCCCTCTAGTGCTCCAAGGGAAAACAGTTTGGACTCAGTTGGATACTCGAAGTAAAGGTTCTACTCTACTAGTTAACATTCTTCCACCCATTTGGAAACCCATAGGTGGGAAAAAAAGAAGCTGTTTCCATGGTAGAACGAAATGACATTCCCTGTTGATGTTACCATTCTAGGGAAGCATTTGTAAGTATTAGTGTCAGTAATGTATGATCTTCCTACATCTTTAATCTATGCCTCTGGCACAGCTGTGTGTGCACTGTCCCAATCTGCACCAAAGCACGCCTGGAGAGGGGTTGCCCATCGGACACAGTCACAATACCTGCACTTCAGGGCTGTCCTGTGCAGGCAACCATGGGACACCAGAGACAGCCACACGTGTCATGGCCAGCTGCCACGGGTTAGAGGAAGGTGCATCAAGTTTTTATGCCACCACCACCACGAAGGCACACCAGGCGCCTGGCACTCCAAACCCCATGGGTTGGGGACGCAGGGAGGCCAATACACTCTTGCAACAAGCCTCTGTGCCAGGGCCAGAGATCACACCCTTGACATTCAAGTGACCCTAAAACAGGTGGAGCCCAAGGAGGAAACCAGGGCCGCAAGGGGCATTTGAATTGTCGATGATCAATGTGTACTGCAATTCACACTGATTCTGACAGGTAGCTGCATACTTCATTGATGCACAAACCGAGTGATCCACCACCAGGAGTCCCAGGCAATTTTGTTTTCCAGACATTGGTCTCGGGGAGACAGAGCCACCTGTCCCACCCACACATGCAGTGGGACGGTGCAGTACCTCATCAAGCTTCCCCACTTGGCAGTCAGCCAAGACTGTTGTGGTTTTCAAACAAACAGGTTCCAGGTGCTAAGCCCTTGAAGCCCATCCACCAAATTCTACAGCAATCACAACAGGGGCTTCCCCAGGTGACAGTGGCAGACAGCTCTGCCACTAGCCCACCAGACCAATCCACTCATATTTTCACAACCATGTTCTCCCATTCCACTTTTGGAGATCAAGAGAGGGGGGGTCACAGGCAGGCAGGGTGGGGGTCAGGTGGGACCGCTAGGGTCTTCAAACCCCAGCCCAGCCACACTGGGCCAAGCTCCATGACAGAGGACAGCTGTAACCTCAACACCAGACCATTGAGTAGGCCTCAATGCACCATGGATCAAAGCTCAGCCAGCATGGCAGGCCCCCATCCAACTGGGGAGGCATCATTTGAGAACAGCCAGGTTTCCCTAAGCTCCAGCAGGCACCTATTTGGGACTTCCCTCTGTCTGTGGTGGCCCCACCAACACCCGACCGTGAACAGGTCAGATATAGGAGTGCACCCAGATGCACGGAAGCTCAGGTGCCAGCACAGAGAGTAGGGAGTCTACTCAGGGCTTCCTTACTGGTGCGTGGTTGGGGTTCTCCTGGCAGGTTAACACAACCCTGCCCAACATCACAATCCATCTGCTGTTTTGCTGACCACTCCAGTGGAGGTTCTCCCGCTCCCCGGTGTCTGGTCCTCGACACACCCCAGACACAGACTGGTCCACTGGTTGCAGCGTAGGACAAGAGGGTGCCCCCAGGTTGTGGTGTGCATGGCTGGGTCAAAACAGCTGGTCCACCATCAAAGTTCCTTCCTCATGTTCACCCACAGAAACCTTGTTACGACTTTTACTTCTTCTAGATGATCAAGTTTGATCCTTTTCTCGGTGCTCCAACAAGGCCCCTCCCGACCCCAGTGGGACCAATCTGAGGACCTCAATCAATCATCCAATTGGTAGTAGCAATAGGCAGTGTGTACAAAAGGGAGAAACTTTATTAACCCAAGCTCATGACCCGCACTTACTGGGAATTCCTTGTTCATGTGAAAAATTTGCAATCCAAATCCATTTCATAAACAGAGTTTAGTGGCAAAGGGAAGACACACACTGATCCATTCAGTGAGGTGTGCATGCAGTCCTGGACATCTGACGCCTTCACAGTCCTGTTATATTTCTTGTCCCTCTAAGAAGTTGAATGCTACGTAAGTAGTTGGCATGGAGGAGTCTCGTTCATTATCGGAATTACCAGGACAAATCGCTCCACCAACTAATAACAGCCATGCATCACAACCCACAGAATCTAGAAGGAGCTATCAATTTGTCAACCCTTTTGGTGTATAGGCTGGGTGAGGTTTTCCATGTATAGACAAATTGAGTTGTAGGCTCCACTTCTGCTTGTGCCCTTCCATCAATTCCATTCGGTTTCGGCTTCGCAACCATACTCCCTCTCAGAACCCAAAGACTTTAGTTTCTCATAGGTTGCTCGGCCAGTCATTGTGCTTGGATGAGAAAGCAACCCACATTACGGGACACTCTGTGAGGGCCATACCATTGACACAGTCCAAGGCAGATGAAAGGTCATTGCTTGAAACAATAGCGAGGGCCAGAAAGGCAGTTCAATCATAGACAAAGGGCACCAAATAAGTACCTTGGAGTACAGGGAGTCACATGTCAGGCCACCCTGACATCCATATGCAAGTCAGCTGATGTTCTTTTGTCTGTTAGGCACCCTGCTAGCTGGAAAAGGTTGCTCTCTTTGTGAAGCACCAACGGCATCTTTTTCCAACACCATGATCTAGCAGGACACACCCTGCAGGCCATACTCTGATGGGACATTGAATGGGGCATGGCCCTTGGCCAGGAGGGGCGGGAGTGGTTTTGGCATGGAGTCCAGGCTGGCCAGTGATAACCAAGTGGAGCACAGACTGGACCCATACACACTGTCTACAGTAATCCAGTAGAAGGTGACTGCGTTTTCTTGCATTCTGAGTACCCTGGGTGACGGAGGGGGGGTCTGGCCAAAAGAGTCCAGCCTCCTTGTAGACCCAACTGGAGATTAATTTTGCAGTTGACGCCCATCTGGACTTCCGGAAAATGCTGTCCGTCTGTGTAGTGCACCACATTCAATGGGTCTGGACAGGAAGGTGATTGGGCCCCTGTGAGCTGGCCCCACGGGCAGGGGGTGCAGCAGACCCATGTGGAAGCCATGTGCCCAAGAGTGGCAGTGATAAGGGGTTGCACTGGGTCTCTGGCCATGGTGCATTTCAGATTTTCCCTCCTGAGAGGGACAGGGACGCCAGGTGTGTTCCCACGGGTTATCTGCTGGGCAGGCACATGGTCAACCTCATTCGAGACCAGTGCACAAGGGAGAGGGCGGTAGCCCACGTCATCGTGGAGCTCAGGCCAAGAAGCAAGAGTGCTCTTCCAATGAGCCTGCTAGGCAGGCACTGTCACTGGCCTCCTGGCATAGACCCACCCCCTCTGTGTGGCCCCAGGAGGCAATGCCCAGGAGATTTTGTGGTGTAGGGGGGAGGCTGCATGGACCTTGGCAGTCAACCAACCCAGGTACACAGAGGGCGCTGCTTGGTAGACCATAGTTATCAAGTATCACAGTTCAATGCATTATTTATTGAGCCACTCATGTATTAATTCTGCACTGCATGCCTATGCGAGTTGGCAAAAAGGTTTAATAAGCCCTGCCCATGCCTCTACAGCAGGTTTCCCTGCCAGGGCCCCTACCATTCAGGAGTGCTAACCCAGTCATTGTGTACCAGCCTCTGATGCAGTGTGCAGCCACATTACTCAGCATTGTTCCTCACAGTTGATCCAGTCTGCTCCAGAGGGCAAAGCTCTGAGGCATTGAGGGCAAGGCCCTGTATGGCCAGGGATGTAACCCCAACTTTTGGTGCCGCTGGGTAGACCATAGCTGTCAAGTTTCATTGTTCCATATGGGACACCTCAAGGCTGCCCAGGTGTTTTTCGTTCAAACACTGTATGTCTATGCAAGCTAATAAGGTGATTTGGGGAGACATGATGTAGATGGGAGCCAAGTGAATCTGTTGTGCATGTTGGTTCATGGCGTTCAGGGGAGCACAGGGTATGGTGTCATTGCTGGCAGGGATTTGTTCACTGTGTTGGGTGTATTCATGTGTATTGGCCGGGGTTGAACAGGTCCAACAGCATGGGGGTGGAGGGAGACATGGACATTGGAAGCATGTGAGTCATTGCTTGCAGTTGCTGCATGGCACTCCGGGGGGCTCACTGTAAGGTGTCATTGGCTGCAGGGATTTGTTACCTGCTCTGACCTTGTGCTTTCCTTTCATCTGAGGCATTCTGCAAAGGCAGACCGTTACTGCGATGCAATGACACAGGGCTGTGGAATGCCTGCATGCAACACCTCAGGCAGTCTAGGATGGTTTTGGTACCTCCAGAGAAGTACACTGCTGCATGACTGAGGACGGCTGGAGCAGGCTCTCAAGGGGAAAAGATGCCACGTGACAAAGACATTTTTCTTGAACACAACATTCACTTTTCTCTGTCTGTATGGCTATTTATATGGAGATGTGTTTTATGAGCTGCATTATTGGCAGTGAAAAGAGTGGCCACTCCAACTTATATTTGGGTGAGACACGTCTAGGGTGGGCAGTAGAGTCCTCCCAGTTGTTTGTTCCTGCTTATGCTGTGCTTTTCTACTTCTTGGTCTCATGTGTCTTCTTGGGTGTCTGAGTGCACAATTATTGGTGGGGAGCAGGACACACTTGTAACAGGATGTGTTGATTGTGTTTTGTGATTTTGTGTCAGCAACAAGGATACTGTTGTTTCCACTTGCTGTGAGTGTGTCAGTGGTTTGTGAACTTAATTGATGTATATGGGCATGCATAGTGTTTCTCTTCCAGATACACATTCTCAGGGTGTTGTTATGGACAAGGTGGATTAGCCCTAATTCATAATTGAAGGTCATCAGAGATGTGGCTTCACTGTGTGTGCTCCACAGGGGCTGCTTTACATGTGAAGTATGTTTGCACAAATTGAGTGCAAGACCCCCGTCCCTGTGCCCTTTCGTCTGCCAAGGAGATGGGTGGTGCCTGTGGCTGAGGTCAATGTCCTTCCTGCAGCTCTACTGGTATGCCATGCAGTATGGCAACATTGTGCAGGACCCAACATGCCACAATGATCTGGCCTACTTCTGGCGGGTCATATGGCAATACGCTGCCAGAGTGGTTAAGGGAGCAGAAGCATGACTCAAGCACCCCAAACATTGCCTTACCTAACCTGGCATGGCAGGATTCCTGAATGGTGTGAACAGGAATGGTGAGAGCGGATAGGCACTGTCCCATGCAAAAGTGGAAATAGCTGTTGTCAGCATTGATTGTCATGGCATGCTGTTCTGTGTGACATGTGAGTGCTTGAATGTGCAAGATCATTGATACTCACTGATGAGACAGGTGTTCCCAAAGGTCCCTGATGCCAGGACCTGGTATACTGGAGAACACCTGTAAACCAATGTATCATGCATGCCCCTTGGTAAATTGGCATTCACATGCATGATAACTCCCTTTACATTGCAGATGACCTGTCCATTGATTGAATGACAATCCTTCCGTTTGCGGAACATGTGTTCGCTCTCTCAGGGGGATGTGTGGGGGAGGCTGTAGCACAACAAGAGCACAGTCAATGGTTCCCAGTATCCATGGGAAGTGTTCTGGCACACTCTCTGCCTCGCCCGCCTGCAGTGTGCTTGGCATGTATATGTGCCTACGGACATGTGATGTTATGCACCACAATACCTAATGCAGGCACTGGGATTGTGTTGGCTGGGATATGCCCCCAACGATAGCAGAGGTTTGCTGGAATGAGCCTGTAGCCAAAACATGTATGGCTGTCAGCACCCTCTCCAGTGCATGGGAGCAGATGGTGTTTGATGCAAGGTCATTCTCATGCTCCCTGAACTGGACTAGTATGATATGGGGAGGGAATCTGTACCTTGCATACACCTCCTCATGTGGGATCCCAAATACCACTGTGCGTGGATGGAAAATACTGTCCCTCACCATCCACCTCCAAGGGAGGAGGGTAGAGGGAGATGTGCTGGAGTGGGGTACTCCCATGGAAGTGTGTGGGCAGCACTGGTTGGGCCACGGCGGTGAGTGCCAGGGGAAAGATGGTGGTAAGGGAGGAGAGAGTTCAGTGGACAGCGAGGACTAAGATGGGATACCCAGGAAAAGGGCACCTGAGGGAAAGTGCTGCAAAGGATGCTGAGGGGGACTTGTAGGGGGTGGTCTGGCCCCTGTTTGACTCTGAAGGGACCAGGCCCCAGTTGCATCGGCAGATGGAGAGTTTAGAACAGAGGGGGAGAGGGAAGGAGGAGGGGAAAATGAAGTCTTGAGAAGTTTCCAGAAATTAAGGAGATCCGGCTAAAGTCTGGGGGTGGGGAAGCTGTTCCAGAGGGTGGTGCTAGCCGAGGAAAGGGAGCGGCCTCGCACTCTCTGCTTGGAAAAACATTTGATCTGCGGAGAGTTGGAGCCAGAAGACCTAAGGACTTTGGCTTCGAGGTATTTAGGGAGAGTAAGCTGGGTGTAAGTGTTGCTGGCAAATGTGTTTTCACGCCTGCAGCCAGTTGAGGAGGCCAACCAGAAAACTTCCACTTATCATAACCACTTTGTCACAGTGTGTGAATATGGCTGGCATTCAATGCAGATGCTGCACTTTTGGCAAGATAAATTCTATCAATGTGACATGGGTATCCATACAAATTCGGATTGAAATGTTATCTGGAAATCCCGTTTAAGTCACTTAAATGGAAGGTGGGCATGTCATTAATCAGCAGCATGTGGGTCTTTTAAATTCACAGAAAAACAGGCTCACTTTGAGGATAGACAGAGGAGGCATGTGAAAGAGAAGTTGTTTCAAGCTCAGAAGCAGCAAGGTCATGCACCACCTCCTGAGCAGTGCACTGCATCACAGCGATTAATAATATCAGACAGTATCCACCACTTGTTGGTCAATAGCAGGCCCACAGCAGCGCAGATGTGCAAAGGATATGTGTGTACTTCGGCTGGACCTATTCCTGTTAAACTAACTATACTAGATCTATTTTATGCACCACCCAATCCTTCATATTTGAGGTGAATTTGGAGAGTCCCAACAAATCAAGCAGGTTATGCGGACACTAATCATATGTTTCCCGACTTCTAGGACTAACAACTTCTAGATAGAGGTATTTAAGATTATCTCCAAGGTCTGGAAAATTCATGATCACCCATTGCAATATGTTATCATTTTAGGCTGGCAGCAGAGGGGAAACCATGTGGTAGACAGCCTGACCCTCATCCTTACAGTAGTCACCAAATTCAGCATTGCCGGAACTTGGATTGAAACAATTGCTATCATTCGCCAACTTTAGCTATACGAGGTCTGAGAAAGGTTTTCTAAAGTGCATTCTTTTATAGATTAACTCAATGTCAAGTCTTTGACATACTCTAGGGAACATGGCCGAACATTTGATAAGAGACTATTTCATTTTTTAAACATGCAGCATGTATTCCTATATAATTTTCTTTTATTGCAAATGTTTCACGCAGTATTGATGGAAAATGTATAAACAAGTCTTGTCTGCCTCTTATTGACCACACTTAGATGGAACTTGAATGTTAGGATGTCGCACACTTAGAATTGTGAACATTAGCCTGCGTTGCTTCTAGACAGGTTTGTGAATGTTAGCATGTGCCACACATAGATGGAATTATGAAGGCTAGTAAATGACACACTTGGATTTAATTGTGAATGTTAGCATGCTGCCACACGTATTCGGAATTATGAAGATTACCAAGTGCAACACTGAAATGGATTTGGGAATGTTAGCATGCCCCAGGCTTGGATGGAATTCTGAATGTTAGCCTGAGTTGTCTCTTGATGGGATTGTGAAGCTTAGCAAGTGCCTCACTTAGACAGAATTGTGAATGTTAGCATGTTAAATTATCATATAACCCACTAACCAAAAAAAGCTCAACATTTCTGCATACTTATCGCACTCAAAAAACTCACACAATCATCTCTCGCACAACAACCTGCATGCACTTCACAACACTGCAACAACACATACGCCACACCAACAGCACTCGAGGACTGACATTGATCCGATACTCGCACCAAAGCTCAGCACCCGGTGTATACCGAGTTGTAGCTGCCAACAGAACACTACTCCTTTGACTATCCTACTCCCTCTTTACCTTACTAACTCAACCCACCTTCTCATTTGCAGATCCGTCAGAGCGCCTGGGGACCAACTCCATTGGTGACGGTGCGCAGTACAAATACCTTTAACGTTTAACATTTAACATTTAACATTTAACATATCATGAAAAGCGGATTTGCAATGCCAAGAAAATCTATTGTATTTGTGTATGAACCTGGTGATTCTGTTCATTTTATCACCACAATAACAAGTTCTAGATAAAGGTAGTTGAGATTATCTCCAAGGTCTGGAAAACTGATGATCACCCATTGCAATATGTTATCGTTTTAGGCTGGCAGCAGAGGGGAAACCATGTGGTAGACAATCTGACTTTCATCCATCTTTGAAATACTCTCGGGAACATGGCTGAACACCACATTCAGCATTGTCAGAGCTTGGATTGAAACAAGTGCTCTCAGTCGCAAGCAATGGCTATACGAGGTCTGAGAAAGGTTTTCTAAAGGACATTCTTTTATAGATGAACTTAATGTCAAGTCTTTGAAATACTCTAAGGAACATGGCTGAACATTTGGTAAGAGACTATTTTATTTTTTAAACATGCAGCATGTAGTCTATATATTTTTCTGTTATTCCAAAAGTTTCACGCAGTATTCATGGAAAATTTAAAAACAAGTCTTGTCTTCCTCTTTATGATTTCATGAAAAGCGGATTTGCAATGCCAAGGAAATATATTGTGTGTGTGAATGGATCTGGTCATTCTCTTTATTGTGTCACCACAATATATAAGAGCAGTGTCTAAATTGACATTAAGAATAGAGAATGGCCACAAGTTCATAGACTATTATTGGGCACCCTTAATTTTATCTTTTTTACTTTATTTTAAATTGTTGTTATACCCGCCAATAACTCTACAAGCATCAGGGCATGGTTTCACATAAGCACGCATGACAAAACAATAAAACGAGACTTATGGGAAGTCCTAAAGGAGAGAAGTGGCGATTCAAATTGTTTATTCAAATAGGTGAGTATTGAGGCTCTTCTGAAAGGATAGGAGATTGTTTTTCAATATTTATATGTTGCGGAAGGGCCTTCCAAGCCTGGGAAGCCCTATAGGCAAAGGATTTTCCATTTCCTTTCATTTTTGGGGGCGGGTGCATATTATTAATAGGGCATTGCTTGATTTAATATTTCTGTTAGGGTTATAGAGAATAATTCTCTCTTTGAGGTAGTCTGGGGCCTTACCATGGATTTCCTTATGTACAAAGACTAGAATGTTAAATAGTATTCTGGCTTTGATAGGCAGCCAGTGGAGTGTTTTCTATGTTCTCCTCGAGGTACATTATTAATGATGCAAACTGTATCATTTTTCACTATTTACAGGGTCTGCAGATTCGGCTTTTGAGCACCACCGAGCAGGGCGTTACAATAGTCGATCCTAGATAGGATGGTAGCTCTAGCTACGGTTTCTCAATTTTTGTCTGTAATTAATGGTCTGATTTTTCTTTAAAGTTTTAGGTAATACTGAGAATTGTGTACTATTCCATTTAATTGTGGCTCTGAGCTTACAGAACAATCTATGTTAGTACCCAAAGGGTTTACTCTTGATTGTGTTTCTATAATACAATCATCTAATCGGAAATTGACATACATCCAATCTAATTTTATTCTTAAGTGGGTTGAGGCAAACATCAACAACTCTGTTGTTGCACCATTTAAACACATCCAGTGTTTTTGCAGCCATGTCTTTATTATTTTAAAGACAGCGTTGATTTAAGAGCTGTCCGGTTCATAGTCTCCCGACAATTCTAACAACAGCTGCTCACAGGGATTTCATATAGAGATTAAACAGTGCTGGTGAAAGGCAAGTTCCCTGTGGAATGCTGCATGTAATGGGCATATAATCAGAGGTATTATCATCCCAGTGTATAGCGGATACCCTATCCGTCAAACAATTATGAATCCACTGTATTGCTCTATGTGAACAGTTACTGACTTTCTCCAAAGCAGCCAGTAGGATCTCGTGGTCTAGTAAATCTAAGGGCACTGAAAGATCTAAAAGAATTAGCAAGCCACATTTCTCACAATCTATCAAATCTAACATAGTACTTTGCAGATCCAATGCAGCACTTTTTGTGCTGTGTTGTTTAAAGCCAGTTTGTTTGAAGTGTAGAGTTATATTGCCTTTCCAAATATTCTGCAGTTGTCCATTAGCCACTTTGTCTAATACGTTTAGTAAGAATAGTGTATTTGTTATTGTTTGTAAATTATCACTATCTTGGGGACACTTGTCAAATGTTTTGATGAGGGGAGTCACAGTTACTTTTTTGTGCTTTTCAGTACCTTGTTATGCTGAAAGGAGGCGTTAATAAAATGTTCAAGAAATGCACCAAAATACTTTTATGGTTAAGAATAAACTTGGAAGGGAGAGTGCCGGTCCAATAACAACTGTGCTGGTAAGCTTACCAGCACCGTTGTTACCGGACCGGCACACTCCAAGTCTGCCTGCTGGAGTTGCTGTGCCCGGCAGGGCTGACCCTGCCGGGCACAGCGGCTATGGTAGGCTGACTTTCAGGGAACACCTGCACCATTGTTACCGGTGCCGGTGCTTCTGTGTTCCCCATTCCCATTGAGTCCTACGGGACTCAATGGGAATGGGGAATTCCATTTTGCTGGTGCCTGAATCC
The DNA here is from genome assembly GCF_040938575.1 of Ambystoma mexicanum. Classification (NCBI taxonomy): domain Eukaryota; kingdom Metazoa; phylum Chordata; class Amphibia; order Caudata; family Ambystomatidae; genus Ambystoma; species Ambystoma mexicanum. The sequence goes on from NC_090937.1 coordinate 158,749,309, forward strand.
CCCGCTGTTATCAGCAAGTCACCGGTAAAATTCACAAGTCCGGTGGCAATATGCCGGATTTACCGGCACGATTACCGCCGGAATTGTAATGAGGCCCTATCTCCCAGACATGATGTCGGATGCACATCGTTCAAATATTTCACAAACTCTGTTATGTATATAGTTTTAAAAAATAAGGTTTATTACTTCTTTCTCTAAATTTTTCTTTTAAATATATGTATAGCCTTCTGGGAAAGTGACAAAAAATGTGTTTTTATCTTATCACAGGAGTTAGGGATTTTATCCTCAAATGCCTTTCGGATTCTGATATGGTCCTCTGAGAAAGAGACAAAAGACCGTTTTTGTTGACAAGAGTTTTCTATTTTCTTTAATATGCTAAATAGTTGCTTAGTTCACTTTTTAGCATTTGATATTTGTTGCTAAAATAACCTTTTCTTTGTTTCTAGAATAGTACATTAATACATTTTGTTATGTTTTTTCCAAACTGTTTTATGCTCATCTTCTTTTTTTTATGTCACAGTCCTTCTACTTTCTTTTGCCTTTCTTTAGATTCTTTAGTTCTGTAGTGTACCAGTCGTTATGGTGGATCTTTTCTCTAACCACTGACATTTTCAGTGGGGCCACTTGATCGAGCATTTGATTTAAACAGGGTTGATAGGTTTCTATTAAGACTTCAGGATCTTCCGCGTCGGAGGGATTTTCCATCACTTGAGTCATACATTTACTCAAGTCTAATGGAGAAATATTCTTAACATTTCAAGTCTGAATCTTTTTTACAGGTGCCGGTTTCCTTACTAATTTTTGCATGTGCTTGATGTGAAATTGGTTGATGTGATGATCTGAACAGATACAAGTGCTAGTCGCACCGATTGCCACTTGAAAGTTTCTAGATACAACCCTATCCAAAATCTTGCCCTTCAGATGTGAGGGCTCAGTATTGATAATGATGAAATGTGTGTTTTTGAGGTTCCATTCCAGTGAAATTGCATCCTGATCTGCTTTATCTTTAAACCAAATATTAAAATCTCCTACAAGTGAAGATGCACTTACGGGCTTATTTAGTTGATGTAACATCTGCATCAGTTCATTGTTGAACTCTGGCATTTCCTTAGGGGGTTAAGGTAGAAGGAGGTTGATGCAATTAATTGCATCCGATTTTAGTTTCAGGCTACCATTAAAACAGCAAATAAAGTTCAAATCAATGTGCATCACGCACAGAGAAATACACAAACAAGGCACAGAATTCCTGAGTGATAAACTACGCCTACACCAGCCGACAAGAACATTGAGCTCAAGCACCGACATCCGCCTGGAACCAAAACCCTATAACATAAGAAAACTCAGAGGATCCTCTTTCTCTCACCAGGCACCGAAAACCTTTAATGACATACCAAAGAATATACAGACACAACAAACCACCTAGTATTCAGGAAACTCCTCAAATCCTGGCTCTTCACAGCTTAACTACAACAACGACGCACAAGAATGGCCACTCCACTAAACAACGATGAATAAAGATACCGACATCGGTCACGCCCAAAAATGGACATGCACAGAACCCAAAGAACGGACCTCACGACAAACCATAAGACATTATGAGAAATAGCCACAACAGGAGGACATTATAGACTGATCACATACTCAGACTGAGACGAAAGCATTTAAATGACTCATCCACAGCCTCCTGGCCTGTACCATATCCAAACTCCCAGCAGACATAGTCAAATAGAAAGTATTGTAAGAGGAGACCACAACACATGCTCCAACATCCAAGGAGGAGAATAGACACCCAACCCCACATTACTTACTCCATCAGAATTAGGACACTTACAGAGCTCGTTAGAATAGAACGGTGAGCGTGTCACACCAACCTAAACCCCAACCCCACAATACTTACTCCATCAGATTTAGAACACTTACTGAGCTCTAAAGATTAGAACAGCGAGTGCGTCACACCAAAACCTAAACTCCTGCCGGGCGTAGCCCCTTCGCCCATCCTGATGGGATTGTAAAGGTTAGTGAGTGCCATACTTGGACAGAGTTTTGAATGTTGCATGTAAAACATCATATAACCCACCAACTAAAAAAAACATTTCTGCAGATGTATCTCACTCAAATATCTCATAGAACCATCTCTCGGACAACAACCCGCACACACTTCACAACACTGCAACAACACATAAACCGCACCAACAGCACACGAGAACTGACATCCATCTGATACTTGCACAAAAGCTCAGCACCCGGTGTACACCGAGTTGAAGCTGCCAACAGAACACCACTTCTCTTATTATCCTACTCCCTCTTCACCTTACTAACCCATCCCACCTTCTCGTTTGCAGATCTGCCAGAGTGCCTGGGGACCACCTCAGTTGGTGACGATGCATGGTACAAATACCTTTAACATTTAACATTTAATAATAATTCTTTAATGTGATATAGATTGAAATAAATTCAAACTTTACACATAATACAAATTACATACATTAACATTAATTCATGCAAAACAAATCAACAACAAATGCAATATGCAGGAAAGTGAAAGGATAAAAGCAAAAGCAACATTAATTAAAAATGTTTACATAATCTGATAGGAAAAGAATCATGTTAAAATATATATATATATATATTATTATCTTTTCCCGATATTCTATTTTATACAATCTTAGCGACACAAAGTAATAGTGAAACATCTTGTCCAAAAAGCTACTTATATCCGAGTCATGTAAGAATAAAGTTGGGGATAGAACTCTTCCCTGACAGTGTGGCATGTCTATTCTTGACACCACCGTACTCAAATAATTCACATCAGTGAGCCCAAACTTATTTCAATCTGTTGGCAGACATTATACAATGCCATAAACAAATGCATATTGCAGGTGTTAGTGCAATAAAGCCAAAATGATGTTTCACATATAGTTAGAGGATTGTGCACAAATTCGCCAAGATATAATGATATTGTATTATTTAATGTCTGACATTCGGTTAAAAGATGTTTGGCTGTCTCCAAGCATTCTGGGGATTTACACAGGCGGCAGTCTCGCTCTTTAACAGGGATATTTTTCCTGGCTCCCACGTTGCTCAAAGTGGGCAGTTGTTCCAGTCTGAACAAGATGATAAAACGTCTGGGGGCGCTGTTGCGCACGAGACGGAATGGTCGCACTCGTGTGAGCTCCTGCGACGACCAAGGCCTGGAAGCCGATACAATGAATAATTCGACTTGGTTCGCATGAAAAAACGCGAATAACTTATAAAGCAACACCTCATCCAACTGCAAGCGAAGTTCCGTGAAGAAACTCGCTCAATTGACAGAGTCGCGCCGTGAGAAAGATCATACGGCTCAGAACGCTGCTGGAAGAGGGGAGGAGCCCGGCGACGGTGGCGCGGGCTGCCGGGGACGCGGAGAAGGCACAGCGTGTCGGGTGGGGGACGCGGGCGCTCCGGAGACCGTCGAGCGCCTGCTGGCCTTCCCCCTCCCACCCCCGCCCGGGCACGAGACAAACCGGAGGATCGGAGACAGGGCCCGCGGCCCGCAAGGTAGGAGGGCGCGGGTGCCTGGCTGGACTGCTGCTCCCCGGCGGCCAACAGAGGTACGCGTCTGCAGTCTGGCTGGGGGCGCGTGGGAGGTCGAGGGATTGGGCCTCCCCGCACTAACGCGCATCTGGTGACACTGAGGAAACCCGTTTAAAAGACCAACGGGGTCCTCTCCCTTCCCACACACGCATGTAGGCGCCTTGGCGCGTGCCCCGTACCACATCCCTTCAATAAACGTGGACGCGACGAAAGGCCCCCCCCGGCCCCCAAAGGGACATCCCACGGCTGGCTCGAGTGCAGACGCTCGATAACCGGGCACGGACACTAAGGCACATTTGGAGGGGGCTGGTGGGCAGTGGCCCTCGGAGGCGGTGGTCTTCGGAGGCGGCAGGCCTGCGGCGCTCGGGAAGTCACTGGCGGTGGGGGAGGATTGCAACAGCAGCAGCCCCACGTGCAGGATAAGGGCCTATTACTCCGGTGTGGGCTGCGGATCTGAAAGGCATTGCAGTGTTTTTTCCCTGGCTCACCGCTATCACAGACACCACACCCCAACACGCTGAGAGGGTACGGAAGAACTTGGGGCCAGAGGAGTTGTGGAGCTGATGGGAATGCTCCCTGTTGGGGGCTAAACGTGGTCGCAGCGATCACAGCGGACACATAGGTCCAGTACCGGAGGACAAGGCAACTAATAGGTGGGGTGGCAGGAACTGGAACGTGCTCTCTGGCCACGGCGGTTGCATAAATCAGCCTGGAGGAAATACCACAAGCTTCACGCATAAGCGGGTTGCGGGCACTTGACAATCCCCAGAGCCTCGAGAGGAAGGGGGTGAGGAGTAGACTCCGTACAGACAATGCCCAATCGTCCTGGTCAAAAGAAAGGGAAGGGATCCATTGAAAGATTCACGAAAGCACTCGACAAAGGAGCACAACCCTTGATGTCTGAAGACGTGCCTCCACGTGAACAACCGGCGGCTCAAGTGGCCATGATGGATCCGCAAGCGGTCTTCCAAGCTATGCAACAGGGGTTTGCCGCGCTCAATGTCAAATTGGATGGTATAACAGCTGAGGTTACATCCATTAAAACCAAGTTAGACAAGACAACAGCACGCATTACAGAGGCGGAGACAAGAATTTCCGGAGCAGAAGACGCACTTGAGACTTTGAAGACCACGGTGTCTACAATGGCGATCGATCTGGGAACAGTGAAATCTAAGTTTGAGGATTTGGAGGCCAGGTCTCGACGGAACAATATCCGCATTATCGGGGTTCCAGAGGAAGCTCTAAAGGGGTCAATAGAAAAGGCGGTGGAAGACCTCCTCCGTAACCTGCTGGGGGACCCTGGCTGGTCGGCAATGTTCATCGTGGAAAGGGCACACAGATCACTGCCACCCAAACCGAAGCCTGGGGCATATCCCAGGCCTATTATCGCATGCCTGCTCAACTACAGAGACAGAGATCTGATATTGAGAACTGCCAGGGAGAAACAGGAATTAAGGTGGGAGGCCAACATAATCCGCATCTTCCCAGACTTCACTATGGCGGTACAGCAGGAAAGGAAACTGTTCACGGGTGTAAAGAAGCTACCACGCGAACGCCAAGTAAAATATGCCATGCTCTACCAGGCAAGGCTTAAGATACAGCACCAAAACAAGACATACTTCTTTACGTTCCCTGAGGAGGCGGCAAACTTTGTCGAGACACACATCCCTGCCCCTGCCGGGAGGCCTAGAAACGAGAAAGACTCATGAAACATGCGGAAGACAAAAAGCTACTATGGTGCTGATTCAGAAGGGACTGCAAACAGCTAAGGCTCCCTATTGGGGGGCCCACATGTGGGAAGATTAAGACTAAACTGAACAATCACATATGCTAGCTCCACCCGCATGTGCTGACATGTATGAGAGTAACAACGGAGAACCAGTCATAATGGAAATGACGATGAGAGGTCCGGGCAATGGTGGTCGCTACAGCCCCCCCTGTAGCAGGTGCACATTAAATGTTGGGAGGAGGAAGGGTGGGATCAATAAGCATAGTTAAAGTTCGGGGAACTATGAGGGAGGGGGGGAGGGAATGGGCAGATGGTTTGGGATACTAGTTATGAAAAAGTTGAGGTTAAAATGAAAAGCGCACGAGCCTTCGACACTACAACTATTAAATACACAGTGAGGTTACACATCCAAGGAAATGGTTATAAACAATGGTTAGATAACGGCTAGACCAGACACTGACGGCTTGAAAATATTGAGCTGGAATGTACGCGGTTTGGGTATCCACATGAAGAAGAGAAAGATAATAGCATACATAAACAGGCTAGGCCCCAAAATAGTTTTCCTTCAGGAAACACATCTAGGGCCCCAACTAGCTGGACATCTAATCCCGAGTTGGGGGCCTCATCAATATTTTACAACCTACTCGAGAAGGGCGAGGGGGATGGCGATCCTTATTCATAAATCACTTCAATTCAACTGTATACATTCAGAAGCAGACCCTGAAGGCAGATACATATTGCTACATGGAACCCTTAGTGACAGCGAAATGGTCCTCCTTAATGTGTATGGGCCGAACATAGATGACCCAGAATTTTATGCTGGAATATTCGAGAAATTGGCAAACTACCCGACGGCCCATTTAATCTGCGGGGGGGATTTCAATACCATCCTTGATGTGAACCTAGATCGCACGTCAACAAGGTCTAGGACACTCACCAAGGCGGCACAGAAAATACACCTTCACATGTCTGATCTCAACCTGAAAGATGCATGGAGAGCGCTAAATCCGTCCAAAAGGGAATACACATTCTACTCCTCAGTCCATGACATGCACTCAAGAATAGACTTGTGGCTGGTTGACAATGAGTTGCTGGATTGGGTTACAGATACACATATTTACCCCAGGACTTATTCGGATCACTCCCCGATACAGCTGACAATAAAGGTTCCCGGAATCAGGGCATGTGGACCACCATGGAGATTCAAGCCACTGGCTCTACAAGATCTTGTCTATAGAAACGCAATGTCTAGTAAAATACAGGAGTATTTTGAGATCAATGAGGGAACGGTGTCTAGTCCAGCAATACTGTGGCAGGCGTTCAAGGTTTGCATCAGAGGCAGCTCTATAGCTGTTGAATGCGGAGTCCTAAGGGACATCAGGGGCAGACTGTCATGACTAGAAACACAGATAGCTACCTTACAAACTCAATATGCACACTCTCCTTCAGCGCAAACAAGCGCTGACATTAAAACCAGACTGGATGAATACAAAGAAGCAGCGGAGCAGGAGATCCGCTATTTCGACAAACCAGTGGCTGCACGAAGGTATGGGGAGGGTGAAAGACCAGGGAGGCTGCTGGCGAGAATGGTAAGGGGTGAGGGAGGCATGACAACGATACCGTGCGTACATCTGCCGGATGGCACAGTGACCACTGAAGATGTTAAGGTGAAAAAGGTATTTTATGATTTCTATAAGAAATTGTACTCCCCTCAATGTGACAGTACTGATGAGGAGATAGACACCTACCTATCCCAAATACTGACAACGCTTCTGGCTGATGCCACCAGGGAGTCCCTCGAGACCCCGATCACAGAGGCAGAGATAGCCGAAGCGATAAAAGCGCTGCCCAACGGGAAAGCCCCAGGCACAGACGGTTTGGGAGCAGAGTTCTACAAAGAATTCAGCGATCTCCTTGTGCCCAGGCTATACACTGTGTGGATAGAGGCCTTGAATAAAGGAGAACTCCCTGAAACAACAAGGGAAGCAGTGATCACACTATTGCTCAAGCAGGGGAAACCACCTGAGGAATGTGGGTCGTACAGGCCGTTGTCACTAATGAACACAGATGCGAAGATTTTCGCTAAAATGCTGGCGACCAGATTATCATCGTTAATGCCATACATGGTACATGACGATCAGGCAGGGTTTATTATGGGCAGATCCACAGCAACCAACATCAGACGATGCCACAAGATACTAGCAACAATATCCCCAGAGACCCAAGGAGTAGCGGTTTCACTGGATATGCAAAAAGCGTTCGATACGGTGTTTTGGACCTTTTTATTTGGGGTGATACGCAACTATGGCTTTGGCCCCAATATCATAAGGTGGATTCACGTTTTATACGCTCACCCCTATGCCAGGATCAGAATCAATGGCGCTTTAACGGAAGTCCTGGAACTTTTGGGAGGCACTCGACAGGGTTGCCCCCTGTCGCCATTACTGTTCGCCCTAGTGATAGAACCGCTGGCTGACATTCTCAGGGCACGTTATAGCGCATACGGAATATGGTTGGAAGGCAGGAGGCAGAACATCACTTTATATGCCGATGATATTTTACTATATCTTAGGAACCCGGACCGCACACTGGGCAAGGTGCTGGCGGAGGTGAATAAGTTTGGCGGGTATTCTGGGTTGAGACTCAACCCTAGTAAATCGGAGGTATTCCCACTCACGAAAAATACAACGAAACCCAGGGATTTATGCGGTCTCATATGGAGCCCCACACATATACTCTATCTGGGAGCATACATAGCGAGGACGGCCCAGCTCACACGAGCGCTAAACTATAATGCATTGTCTGACTCCCTGTGTGCAAAAATGAAACGCTGGAGCGCCCTTCCTATATCACTAATGGGGAGAGTAGCCCTTGTTAAGATGATCATACTGCCAAAACTTTTCTACCTGTTCCACACAGTCCCGGTGTGGCCGGGGCGCACACTGTTTTCCAAGATGAAGAGTGCCTGCACATTGTTCGTCTGGGGCGGGCACCCCAGGCTTAACTGGAATACATTAACTAACACATACCAGCGGGGGGGGCTGGCGGCTCCGGATTTGGAGCTATATTACCTCTCGGCGCAGGTTTACTATGCTGCATACTGGGCCGCAAACTTTATTGACCCGGGGCCGCCGCCACAGGGCCAACAAGCTAGAGAATCAATACTGGCTCTGCATAAGATGCTGGAACCGGCCCCTACACACCATAATTATCTAGACCCCACGAAGGTGACCACCACAGCATGGGCTAAGATAGCGGATATATTTGGCAAGGGCAGGCTGTATCATCCGAGTATGCCGATATGGGGGGACCCGCGTTCACCATTCACTCTCGATGGGGAGGTGGCTATGCACTGGAATTCCAGAGGGATTGCGCAGTGTGGCCAGCTGTTCCGGGATGGGCTATTTGCCACATGGGACGACCTAAAGGAAGTAGTGGGGAACACGAATAGACACAAATGGCAGTACCACCAAATTAAAGACAACATGCAAAGGGCTTACCCCTCCTTTCCGGAAGAACCAGAAATAAATATGGGGCTGGGCTATATGTTCACGAGTGGGACCCAAAAAGTCACAGCTGCTGCACTCTATAAAATCATAACCCAGACACGCCCAGAAGTCCCACCAGTCCAGGGCCAACTGGGAACTAGACTTGGGGCAACAAATAGAGGACCACGAATGGACGCAAATATGTATGCTGACCAAAAGTATTTCATGCAACTCCAGGTATAAGCTTATACACTATAAAATAATACATAGGCTGCATTACACACCTGCAAAGCTTCAGCGAATCTACCCCTCCACCTCGGGATTGTGCCCGAGATGCCATGCCGAGGGCGCAAATATCTACCATATGCTTTGGGAATGTAAAGAACTGGAGGGAGGTCTGTGCTGCGCTTGATGAAATGGCGGATCTACCTGTCCTGTGGACACCAAAGCTATGTTTGCTGGGTGTAGTGGGGAAGATGAACCCGATGTGGCGTAAACTATTAAATTTGAGCTTGCTAATTGCCAAAAGGGCAATATTGTTGAAATGGAAAAGTGTAACCCCCCCAATTAAGGCAGATTGGGAGAAAGACATGTTGTGGACTAATGACACTGAAGAAATGTATATAGACTCTGTACTGCCCATAGCCAGACCCAGAAATATATGGGACCGGTACAAGCAATACCTTGCGGACAAGGCTACAGCGGAAGAATCAGAATCGGAGAATACCTTATTGTGTATCATTATTGAAGTGTAATTAAGTTGGAATGGTGAAATGTATGTGATTGGCTTGTGTGCACCAATAAATAAAGTTTTTAAAAAAAAAAAGATGATAAAACGTCTGAGCCTTTTAATAGGGCAGAGATACAGATATGCTTGGGGTTTCATAAAGGTGTATAATCTGTATTTTACAAATTGATAGGTCTTTAGACTGCTCAAATGTGAGAAATTCTCGAGCCAATCCCACAGGTCCACCTTTTTCCCAAGTGCATTTAAAACTTCCTTGGTGATGATTGCCGCTCTGTGCGTCCAACCTATGTCTATGAAAAATTTGGTCATGGCTTTTAGTAGGGGTGAAGTGGTATGTTTTTTGATCACTTTCTGGTGGATCACGGAAAATAGGGGATTGGTAGAGCGGCCAGTCATCTTAAGATAAAACCCTGCCTCCTTTTAAGTACCAATGCTTTCAGTGATGGAAGGCCCAGTTCAAGCCTAATCAGGGCCATCGGAACTCCCGGGGGCAACCCCAGTATCCAGCGGCAAAATTTGCCCTCCATCATTTGAAGTCACGCTAGATCGAATGAGAGAAGCGACTCCAGGCCATAGATGATCATGGGGGCAAACACTTGAATATATAAGTGTCGTGTCCCCCAGAGAGTGAAGCCACCCTGCTTATTAGTGAATGAGGATATTAATGCGGTGACTTGCGTCACCCTAGTTATGCGTCCTTGTCTACAATGGAGATAATCGCCATGGGGCTCGATTTCCACTCCAAGATACTGGTAGGAGGGGGCGTAAAGTATGCGATTTTGATGTACCATTAGGTTCACACAGGATGCTCTCTTCCCGGTGAATCTAAGCACCTTGGTCTTGTCTAGGTTAATGGTCAAGCCATTAATTCTAGCATAATCCCATAGGGTGGAAGCAGAACGCCTAAGTCCACCTATGGTGTTATCAAATACGACCAAGTCGTCCGCATATGCCAGGACTGCGCACGGTGCCTCACCAATTTTCGGAGGGCAATTGTCAACCTCAGCTAACGCTGCAGGAATGTCACACACACATACAGTTGTAAATAACGGGTGCTGTAACACATCCCTGTTTTACCCCCTTATTTTGGATCACCTTTTTGGTCATGCTGCCTTCGTGATTTAATCTAAGACGAGCAGAGGTGTTCTGGTGCAAAAGTCTCAGATAGTATAAGAGACCAGTCGGGCATCCCATTGTTTCAAGCTTAGCCCATAATCTTGCTCTGGGGATAGAATCGAAGGCAGCCTTGAAGTCAATATAGAGGGCATTCAGAGGGGGCTGCCCCTTACTAAGCACTTGCGTACGCAGTATGTCCATCGCCAGTAGATTGTGTGAGTGTTACGCCCACCTGGCTCCCACAGGGGCGTTGATCGGACCCGGACATCTGCGACCTCCTCCAACTTGAAGCGTAGTGCAGCGATGACAGACTGGACTGGACCGCCTAACCTCGTCTGCTTGACCCGTAGAAGTATTTTCCTGCAAGTGGAGAAAGGGATTTAGCCACCCGTGGATTCTAGTAATGGCACCCCACTGCTCTCCCCATTAATCACCACTGATTCACTTTCAGTAAGCTAACCTTATGTTTGTAAATGATGAGCTCTCCATCCTGCGTGGAATGCAGGGGCGCAGAGATACCAGTTACTTCACTGGTTTGAAGGTGTTGGAAGAGTTCCAGATGAATATTGACTCCGAGGTTCCAGCCGAGAACCCGTAAGTATAAAGTTCAAAGAGTTCAATATGTCCGATGTTCACTCTTGTACATTCCTTTCTTGTGTTGCAGCTGGGTCCAAGGGAAGATTGTCTTGTGGCAGCTGATGGTGTTCAGGTAAGAGTCTGTATATCCCAACACTGTCCGGCAAAAGGTGCGTGTGTTTAAATTGCTGGTTTCTCTCTCCTTACAGGTGCGGCGTAAGAAGTTGCGGTTTGTTACAGAATAATGCCTCTGATTGTTAATCAGGTAAGTCTATGGTGGAGAGGTTGTATTTGTTGGCTTTTTCGGCTCACCTTATGTTTCTTTTGTCCCCTAGATGGTGGAATTCGGCAGAGAAAATGATGGAGGCTGCGCCGGATCGAAAAATGCTGTGAGGACTGGTGAGTATGGCGCGGCGCTGCAGCTGGCGTTGCAACGTGTGTAGAATAATGTCCTTTTCAAGTTCGAAGACTTAATGGATCCGGAATTCAGGTAAGGATTGAAATAATATCTGTTTTCTAACCTTTCCTTCTTATTTCTTCTATTGCTAGGAGCTCTGGATTCGAGACGGGCGTGGCTGAAGACTGGATGCTGACTGCAGGCATGGTGAGCGTTACGCTGCTGGATGCAGAATAACGTGAAGCATGTGCTGCTGTTCGGTGTGGTTTAAATAGCCTCCAAAGTAGTTCCAGGTAAGAAGTCCCTAGAACCACACCCGAGTAAAAAATAGTCCCTGTATAAAAATAGTCCCATCCAGGCCTCACGTTGGCTTGGATTCATTTGCAGCATGGTCTGCATGAGGTAAGTAAAGACTATGAGCCTGACGCCTATGGCGTCAGGACTGATTTCTATTATGAGCCTGGCGCCTAAGGCGCCAGTACTGAACCCAGACAGCCCCCAGCCGGGGCTGCTGGGGTTTTAATAAATATCTGGATGCCTGCTCCCGGGGCTGATGGGCTTGATCCGGATGCCCGGGGTAGGCATCATGACAGTGAGGTGGAAAACTCCCGCCAAAATCCACACTGAAATCTACTGAGTAAGTTAGTCTCTTCTATCCATTTCTGCATTACTCTTAGCAGTAATGAGGCAAAGAGTTTTACTGTGATGTCGAGCATAGAAAGAAGACTGTAGTTATTCGGGTCAGTGCGACTGCCCTTTTTAAAGACAGGAATGAGGATTGCTGTTTGCCAGGATCGGGGAATTGTCCCCTGTGCTAAGATCTTTTTTAAATAGTATGGAGAATAAATTGGCCCAAAATCCAGGGTAGTTCTTAATTACTGCATTAGCCAGCCCGTTGGGGCCAGGGGCCCTAGAAGACTTAAGTGCAATTATTTTGTCCAAAATGGCCACCGCTGAAACATCAAAGGGCGGAAGGATAGGGGCCTTATTCAGAGATATACTTAATGACTCCGTCTCCCCTGAATTACGACCTAGTAAGAATTTTACCCATACCTCTTCACTGATAGGATTGACTAATGGGCCTTTGACCTTCTCTCTATTCTCATTTAGGAGTGACCAAATACTGCGGGAATTCCTAGAGCAGATGGTCTGTACTAGCCTTTGATATGTATTATTCCTCTCTGCTCTTTTTATGTTCTTAATGCTAGCTCTATATCTGTTTTTAGCTTTTCTTACTTTCTCGCAGTAGAGGACTCCCGGTAGGCTCAGGGTCTTAAGACCCCGGATCTCCGCTCTCAGCCCTCTCATTGCATCCCTAATTCTCTGATTATAGGGAAATGTAATTCCCTCAGTTCTTAGCATATGCCCCATTTTAGCAGTGGCGTGCTGGCCTGAAAAACCTAGGATCCAATCTTCTATGTCATTTGTAGTCATGAGATTGAAGTCAGGGAAACCTTCTACAGTGGCAGGTTTAAGAGCTTCAGTGGCCGATCTTATATTCTTCTCAGACCACACTATTCTTGATCCTGTGCAATTGACTTTAATACTGCCAATATTCAATAGGGAAGTGGGAGGGATAGGAAGGCGGAGTGAACAGTGAAGCAACGCATGATCGCTCCATTTATTAGCAGTCACACTCATATGAACAACTCTAGACTGCATCTCAGGACACATGAATATGTAGTCCAGCGTGCTGAATGATGTTCCATTTGACCAAGTGTGTTTCCCGGGCCGATCTCCATAAGTACGGCCATTGATCATCGTAAGGTCCCAAGCATCAAACAATTGGAGCCAGCCTAATCCTTCGACCTCCCTCTTTCCATGGGTCATTAAACATGATGCACTAAGAACAGGATTCGTGGATATGAGTACATCACCTGTCATGTGGCAATTAAAATCCCCCATAACAGCCACCGCCATATTACCAGGCCTCCGCGACCAAGAGGACAATAAATCCTGTATTGCCTCTTGTAGAAGTTCTCTCACCACCGCTCCTGGAGGGTTGTACAAATTAATAATAAGAAACCTACATAAGCCACTTTCATCATGGTACTCAACCTCCACTGCCATGAGATGGACCGCAGCTTTGCTCTGAATCTTACGTGATACAACCGTGTTAACCACCCCAGTGAGTAAACCCCCATCAGGGCGACTCTTATTGCCCTGTTTATCAGGTGATTGATATATAACAAAACCATCTAGCAATAAAGGGTCTAGTGACCAAGTCTCTTGGAGACAAATACAGCTGTGTTTGGACAATAGGTCTACAGAGCCCTCCGACCTTCAAAGATGGGCAAAGCCGTGACAGTTCCAAGTAAGTAACAAAAAACATCAATGGTTCTGTAAAGCTCATGGGAGGGATTCCAGAAGTGACTTAAGAACATGCTGTATTTCAACCAATACAAGATTTTGCCCTGCCACAGTCTTAAGATCATTCTATAAAGGGGAAGGAGTGACAGTATCCTCTGATTCAGAGCAGAAATCATTCTCATGCGGGTCCACATCAATATCAATGTCAACTGCCCTCAGTTGCTCTTTATATTTCCTAATCAGTTGCGCAGTAGACAGGAAAGTACAATGTAATGCAGAGACATGGGAGTTGGGGCCCTTCAGAGGTTCGACAAACAGAAAATCATCCGATTTTAGGACCCGGAGTTGGCCTGATAACTCGGAACGCGCCAGCCAGGGATTTTTGCCACTTGGGTATAAATTCTTAAAAAAGCAAATGCGGTTATCATAATATCCTTGGATGCGCTATTCTGGTCAGACAATACAGGCTCAGAAGATTCTCCCTCCACGACTGACCCGGGAGGTTGCTCAGGGCATACTAACAAACTAGATACAAGGTCCTGCTCCGAATCTACCATAGAGGCTTCGTCTGAGTCCAGGCAGATAGACTTCTCTTCCGGTACCAGCCAGTCTGTAAGGAGACCTTTGGTCGTTGCCGCCTGTGCAGCCGCTCTCGCAAGTCTTTTCCTGGCTTTTTTCGAACATTTTTCTGGGACTGGCCGTGATCCAGCAGTCAGAAGTGGGGCACTCATTGTAGATGTCTTATTTTTAAGAGCTTTCTTTGCCAATCTACGTTGTTTCCGAGAAGGGGAGCCAGAGGGCTTCATACTGGCTCATGGCCGTCTACACGCTCCACTGGGACATCCTCAGCTACAATGCTCCCGATGGATTCAGAATGCTCAGCTACCACCTCTACCATGGATTCCTGATCTTCAACCTGCTCGGCTAAGTGCAAGGCGTTAGATAGATTAACTTCCGCTTCTTCACAAGGGAGATCCTTCAGATCTAAGGCCATGGTGAGGGTAATGGTGTTTGTAAAAATACGCCCTGACATTTGCAAAAGGATCTCAAGCGTAAATTGAAGAGCAGCAACCGATGATTGGAGCTCAGCTATCTCAGTTGAGCTTGAATGTGGACAATTGTTCTTCTCAGCCTCTGTGTCGGCACATCCTCCATTAATGCCATTGCAAGGTTAGGAGAAGCAGACAAGCGTCCAGAATTATGCATACCCGGGGAGTGCTTGTGATGTTTTCCTCCGGGGGCATTATGCTGCTGGATGCCCTCTGGGGAGTATGGGACAACATTCCTCTCTGTATATTTAAACAAAGATCTAAGAGGGAATTGTTGTGAATGTCGTCAAAGTTAGTAGTATTTAAAGAAATGCCGCCACTTAGACCAGGGGATGCAGTTTCCTCGATGATAGTTGAATTTATTTCAGGTGGGGGATTCACAGGGAAGAACTCAGTGATGGCACCTTGCGCTACTAGTTTAGAGTATTTGGCGTTCTTCTTGGGTTTATCACCCTTCTTGTTGGTCTCCTTGCACTCCTTTATAGGTTAAGGCTTGATCTTCCGCAAGTTATAAATCGAATGGGAAGCCCTTTTCCCCCGCTGCATATCTGCGGTGCAGCTCACTGTCCACTCAATGTTCACTTGTCAGAATAAGGTAGGACTACAGTGAAGGATGTAATAGTAGATGCTATAGTCATAGAAGACGAATGATTATTCCAAAAGGCCACACAGAGAGGGGATGGTGTCCCACCGTCTACCTAGACTACCCGAATGATTCCTCTCACCAAACAGCCCTTCGCTTAATCACACAGTGCCCATGTTCCGATGCCCCGAATCAAAGGCAGAAGCCCACAGTCTCCGGGACGTACACCCTGATTCCGGTTCTCCTCAGAATCAGCCCAGGGAAAGTGATAAATGGGAAGACACCGAGCTATGCAGAAGCAGCGCCAGGGATAAGCAGTCACCTTAAAGGTTGCAGTGTAAGAGGCCACCTCCCGCTCGAAAACTAGATGTTAGAGGAGCCTACTCTACTCGGTGCTAATGATGCAATAAAACCTGGTATATCACATCTAAGGGATTTACAACCTTTTCCGCTCCCTGATAGCCCCTTCCTCCAGAGGTCAAAGCCCCCAGGGGAGCCGGTTGCCAAGCGTTGTGCGTCAGGCTTACCCTTTAGCCTTCTGCCAGAGATTCTGCACGCTCCGCTCAGTTCCTCAAACACGAGCACATGAGAAAAAGATCCTCTCCAAGCGGACTCCACCGGCAGGCCAGCCGAGGCACAGCAGGCAAGGGAGGGCAAGGGGTGAAAAGCCACCGTTCACTGTTCACGACTCGGGTTCCCTCGCCTTAATACCGTCTCTCGTCCCTCGCGGATCAGAGGCAAGGACTTCTGTACGTGACACTGCGTTCAAGCCGCACCTCACTTCACCGTTCACCACCGTTCTCCAATGGCTCACACAGAGGCCGCTTCCGACACGGAATTGACTATTAATTATTCTTTAATGTGATATAGATTTAAATAAATTCAAACTTTACACATAATACAAATTACATACATTAACATTAATTCATGCAAAACAAATCAACAACAAATGCAATATGCAGGAAAGTGAAAGGATAAAAGCAAAAGCAACATTAATTACAAATGTTTACATAATCTGATAGGAAAAGAATCATGTTAAAATATATATATATCATTATCTTTTCCCGATATTCTATTTTATACAATCTTAGCGGCACAAAGTAATAGTGAAACATCTTGCACAAAAAAGCTACTTATATCCGAGTCATGCAAGAATAAAGTTGGGGGTACAACTCTTCCCAGACAGTGTGGCATGTCTGTTCTTGACACCACTGTACTCAAATAATTCACATCAGAGAGCCCAAACTTATTTCAATCTGTTGCCAGACATTATACAATGCAATAAACAAGTGCATATTGCAGGTGTTAGTTCAATAAAGCCAAAATGATGTTTCACATATAGTTAGAGGATTGTGTACAAATTTGCCAAGATATAATAAGATTGTATCATTTAATGTCTGACATTCGGTTAAAAGATGTTTGGCAGTCTCCAAGCATTCTGGGGATATACATGCAACACCTCAGAACCTGTACACATTATTTGGACCTCATATAAGGACATTTCTTCTTTCATATAAATTGCCACACCCCCACCTTTCATATTTGGACTATTATTCAGAAAAAACTTAAATTTTTCTTGGCCAGCCAGTTCCAATATAGTACCTTTTAATATGTATTTAATTGTTTTTTTTTATAACAGGCCTAATACCATACCTGAGTTCGGTTTCTAAGCACAGATCTGCTATTCGGACCTCTGTTGTTCTGCATGGTCTTGCTTCCAAGACCAGCACATTGCCCCTGTGCTATATTCCTTTAGCAATGATACAACACAAGTAAACACAGCACAGTTGTTTAGAAGGTATTTATTCAAAAGAAAAGTAACCCTTATCACAATCAACTTATGCATTTCAGATGCTGCATTTCTGTTTTTGGAAGTAAAGTGGGTCGTTTCCTCATGCATGATACGTGCTGCACTCCTCTTTCTGTATATAAGAACAAACATAGTAAAAAAACAACAATGGTATTATTGGGATATAGGAACAATATGTTAATTTACAATCAAATATGACCTCTAAATTAATATAGCTGAAACCACAATGTTAATTAGGCATCACCAAGATATCAGACTGCTTTTTCACTTTAAAAAATTATTCATCGAATAATCCTCTCATGCATTTCACATCCAACTCTGCCTGTTCCACACAGGTGCAGTGAAATACTTTAATTTTCTGCACCTTTCAAAGTGCATCCCATTTGTGAACTTGAAATCAATGTTGGTAAGTAAAAAATGTGCTGTGTGTTAGTGGAGAATGGCATTAATGACATGGGGCAAGTAACTTGTGTACCTGGCCAGTAGCTTGCAAATAGAGATTCTTTACCCTAGGTAGATGCACGTTGGTCAGGTGTTGTTATCCGTTCTGTGGTATGTTTGTGATTATGTGGGCTGATGCAGACAGCACCAGGTACAAAAGCGGAATGGTGACTTTTGGAAACCCGTCAGTAGGGAATTGCAGGAAAAGGTCCGGAAAAGAGTTAAAGCATATATCACAGTGCAGCAATATTTGCTGAATATCTTTATAAACCGGTGTTTACATACTTTTATTCACTAGTGATATGGTTTTACCAGCAGAGATGGTGCTGGTTGAAGGTTAGAGACACAGCTTGTGATTATTTGGAAGGACAATCGTGCAAACCGCTAGTTTGGTTAACAATGCCTTAATTGATGTCTTGTAGGATGAGGAAGATTGAAGAATTACGTTTCGTTTTTTACAGGGATTTAATTTCAGAAATGGTTGTGGCATCCAACACTACTTCTGTAAAGCACGTTTATTTGTGGCTGTTAGGACTGGATTTCTGTATGGCCTGGTGGACAGATGTATACGAGACAAACCAAGTTAGTGAACAGGGACGTCACTGGGAGCTGTAGATAAACCAATCAAGGTAGCATGGAGAGTGGTCAAGGCTAAATCTCAGGAGGGGGTGAGTCTGGTCAAGGGTACACAATGAGTCCACAAGGTAAATAATCAAATATTACAATTAGACAAGTAGTTATAAAAACACTATATTTATTATGGCCAATCAAACACTATAAAAATGGCTACAAGCAGGTAGAAATATCACACAAACTAATAGTAATATACATAACTACAATCCCAGAATCCAGTGTAGGGAAACCCCAATAATCCCACCCCATAATACTGAAAGGAAAGGTATGATTAGATCAGCAATGGCAGTCCACCACACACCCCTAACTTTAGAAATCCAACCATTGGTTGACTGTGGCATTGTGCCCTGAAAGCTCACAACGTTCCACGTAGTATTGTAAGGCTGGAACAAGTTAAGAGGAGGTTCTTGTGGATGAGAAAACCATTCCAAAAGTCAGGTAAGTGTCCATTCCAATGAAAGAAACCGTCCCCAGCTTTCGGTTTGGCTTTACCATTGCTTGCGAACAAGCAATGTTAAAGCCAAAAACTATTGTGAATGTTTTAAAAGTTAGGAAAACCTTTAAAGGGGGGAAATAGAGGTTCAGGTAAGTATAAACTGTAACATGGTTTCTCTTGGGACTTGGCAGGTCATCATAGGGTTGCATGCAGAGGTCAAATTTCCCACCATTTCTTCTGGGCCTTGGTGCCCAGGAATTTCAGGTTCGAGTGAATCCCTGGTCGGCCACAGATGCTGGCGCATCGTTTGCAGTTGAAGAATGCAGCTCGCTCAGGTGCAGGCCTCCTCTCACACAGTAACTGGATGCAGGAAAACAGTTTATGGTGATTGTCACCATTGAAAGCGGCAGGAGAGAACACAGATATCACGGTCGGATTCAGCCTCGTGTCTCAGTCCATTGGATCTAGGAATGCTGAAATTTGGCAGAGACAACTTCTGTAAGACAAGCTGGCAGTCCCCAAAGGTCTGGCCCAAAATGCAGAATGGCGACGTCGGCAGCGCGGTAGCCCAAACCTCGAGATGGACAGCCACAGATTGGCTCAGGGGCACTTTCGAAGGCTCTGGTTCACAGGACACCAAGCAGACATCTGGAATAGATGTCTCCTCCACTCCAAGGGTCAAAGCTCCACCACAGGACTTCTAAAGATCTTGTATGAGACAGAGCTCTTTTGGGACATGAGCAAAAGTTGGTCACCAGGCTTTCTTCGGACGAGTCCAGGTTCTCATTACTCATCTTCAGCAATGCAGGATGCATGGCTCCTTTTCAGGATTTATTCCGTTATCTCTGGGGTATGGCTGTAGGACTACTCTTCGTATCCAATGTCAGGTGAGAACTCAGACTCAGACCTCCAATGGCAAGATTTGCACCACACATGCACACCACCAGTGGTCCAATCAGGGACCACTGTGTGTCTCATGCAAGCATGCACACCAGACTCCCAGGTTCCAGTATGTGGATTGGGACAAGACAGTACGATCCGACTTCCTGGGAACACACAAACACGGCCCTGCACTACCCTGAGAAAACCAAGGCTTTCCTGGGCAGTGCATGACCTGAAAAGAAATGTCCTGACCTGCAAGATCAGAAAGAGGGCCACAGAACACGATTGCTAAAAGAACAAACAAAAACCTTGTGCCGCGGCAATGTTGGGACACTAGCCACAATTATTAGCCAAACACGATAATGGCTAAAGAAATGTATTCCAAATATAGTCAACATGCAAATGCTGCTATAAGTTTGTCTTTTAGGTGCATTCAAAGTAACCAAAAATCCCTTTCAGTGTAGCCTATGGTCATACAAAAATAACCCCATTCGACTGCATTGGAAGATGTGCAATGATAAAAGACTACTCAAAAGTAGTAAGAAAGTCAAAAGACTAAGGGAAACATAGTTTCCCAGTACTGACATACTTAATGGCTGGTCAGTTTCTCCATACCAATGAGCAAATCTGCAGTGGAGTGAAGCTGAAGGCTTCCCTTCACTGTAGAAATTCAGGACATAGTTAAAAAGCAAAAGCAAAACATGTGGGGGTCCATTGAAATGGAGGGGAACTTGCTAAAACGAGACAGCCTTCCATACAGTCGGGTATATTTTGGATCAACACAACCTTGCAGTACTGCGAGCTGCTTCAGCATTTTGGTGTGCTGTGCAAAAGCGCCACCACAACCATCATATACATGTTGGCCCACACAGTGATAGGATTCATTATCTGGGCTTTCTATATCATAGGATGGGGGAGGTGTCCCAGGGGCAAAAGGAACCTCTAAATGACTGATCCACTGAAATGCATGCAGGTCTTGAGAGTGCAAAGAAAGGGTTAAAGCCCTATTCAGAGTTTGGCGGCATTGCCTCTGCAAATGCCCCCCAAGTAAAATATATAAGGCTCTTCTTCTAGATATCCAGATTGCGCATGCTTGAAGGACAGGTGACCACGTTTCAACCTAGATACGGGTTATGACAGTGGAGGATGATTTGACACAGATTAAATGTCAAGTCTAGAAATTAAAGTAGTCATAGAACCTATAACTAGTGCGTCTCTATGATTTGGGAAGATTTTGCATGAGTGAAACGAAATCAATTTATAACATTTGGCTGTTGATCTAGGTGTGAAGTGTTTGTGAGCCATTAAATCAAAGTTTGACTCTTTGTTCTAATGCTGTGTATTCTGTTGGAGAAAATGTTATCAAATTCTAGCAATGTTCTCAGATTGGGCAGGATACCAAGATGTGAGATGGTTAGCAGACCCTTTCATGATTTAACAAATCTTTTCGATGTTGTTTTGACTCTGTCTGTGGAGCTGTGGAGCTTTATTGTGGATAAAACACTTTTTGTATTTTTTCATTTTAAGCTTCAAGTTGGTTAATAGAGTTTGGATATCATTCTTTTTTGTCAGTGGTAGTTTTAAAGCACCAGAAGTTTGCCTTTACTCACTGTATTTATTAGGGTCCATTGGTGTATCTGGGGCAGTGGTAGATTATTTTATGACAGTGTTGACTGTGTTTTTGGTGCCCCGGCTGGATGCAGAAAAACAAGAAGGCAATGGCTGGAAAGGTATGAATTAATCATAACCACTGCAACTATATTGTCAACCCTCCAGATCAAATTTCCCCAGAGGTGTCACACCTAAGGGCCAGCCCACAGCTCCACCACACGCGCCTGGTATTACGCCGGATCAATCAACCAGATCTGTGAGGAGAATTATAGCTCTCCCTAAGGGTGTGCGGCGCTTTGTGGCTCCTTTCTATTCTCGCTGACAGCTGCCTTGGAAGATTGCTGCAACAGTATCTACGGCTCGCAAAGTGAACTACATTACCCATGAAACCTACTCCTTCAGTGTAGTTCGGAATCAAAACATGGTGCCTCACTTTCATTCGGGCATGCCCCTTTTGGGAATATGAGCAGCAGAAACCCGTTGCTCGCGGCTTCTGATTACCGTTACTTTGGCATCTTTTTGAAGTCCTTGCTATTCCCTGACGATTGCCTTCCCGTGTACCAGACCCTAGCTCCCGTTTACGGATTCCTTCTTGGTTTATTCCTTTAACCTGTCGTTCCCGTGTACCAGGACCTTTGCTTTGAAAACGGACTGATTTGGACCTCCTTTGCTTCGCAACTGCCCGCCCGTCAACCCAACCTCATTGCCTGCTCCTGGATTGCCTGTCTACTGTTCTGCCTCGTCGCTGCCCACCTGTGTTCTGGACCCGCTTGCCTGTTAGGAGACTGCCCATTTATCAGCATTCCGCCTGCTGCCGGCCTTTTCTGCACTCCTCATGCAGTGGTAAGATACTGAGTCCATTGCTATGCACTGCATAGCTTTGTACTTTTCCTCATTTCACTTCTGTTGCTTATCTTTGGACTGCTTCCCGGTAACAAGTGCACTCCGGACGCTCTGCAGCAGGTGCACCTTCCCGTAACTAGTGCACTCCTCGTGCCGCCCGGGTATAGTACCCTTTACTAACCTTCCCAATTTTTTGTTTTACACTTTCGTTGTTTTGTTAATCAACTTTGGACACTCTTCATTACATCACTGGTAAGAATTAAGAATTCTATAGAACTGTGCATCCTAGATTCCTTCCTCTTTATCACCAAACCTTAAATCGCCTTTCTGTAATTATAGGGTGGCCTCCAGCATACTCTATGTGAGTCTGGATATATTGATTCAGGTATTCATTTAATGTGGGTCTTAGGGTGGTCCATATTGGTTCCGTGTTACTTACCTGCTGTCTTTATTCTTACAGCTGGGTCCGTGGCGGTGCGTTCTCCCCACTCTTTTAAGTGATCAGTCGCCTTGGCTGCTATATTATACAGCAAGGTGTCATATCATTGAAAAGGTCTATTATCCCTCATAGAGAGGAGGCTCGGTTGGAGGCTCCATACCGAGTTCTTCAATCAACTTCTTCTCGTCTTAGAGGTCCTGGCTCCCTGGCTTACGTACTCCCCCCGACTGGTGAGTAACAAGAGGAAAGACCATATGGAAATCAGGCTCGATCCCATCCATGTACTGGCTTGGCAGGCTAATGAACGATGGCCTGGAGGCTTGCCCAATGCTATGGAAACGATTGACATACTGTCACTACTGTTGTTCAGCTGGTTCACTGCAAATGCTGGGTGGTGCTTCAAATTTGTAAGCCTGTATCTGGTGTAATGCAAACAATGTAGCCAGCCACAACACAGTACTGTGACAACATTATTTTAGAATGGTACACATTATTAGATGTGCCAAAGATATACATGCAGAACATGCAGCCATCTTTCCCCTAAACCCGAATTAAACGTAATATGTGCATCTTTCCTTGTTTCTTGTGCTATTGTCATGAATATTGGGCAGAGATTAAAACAATAAATGGAAATGTGAGTTTGAATTTTTACAATGCGTACCTGATTTCTTGATTATCCTTGAGTCTTGGTGGTACTGGGGGTAGTTGTAGTTGGGGTAGTAGTGGCTGGAGTAGTTGTTGTAGGGGTAGTTGTGGTTGGTTTAGTTGTAGTTGTAGTAGTTGTAGTTGGAGTAGTTGTGGTTGGAGTAGTTGTGGTCGGCGTAGTTGTGCGAATAGGATGATGATGATGCTTTTTCTTACCCCATCCTTTTTCATGAGACTGGCAAATAGATTAATGCTCATTTAGAAATGATATGAAACATTCAAGAACAGGTGATGGCTCACACATGACATAGCGTAAACAATTATTAGAATATGATTAGCAGTATTTCACCAGATTGTGTCCTAAACCTGCCTGCTTATATCCCAACCTCTTTCTGAATGTAGATGATGCAGCCAAAAAGCAAAGAAAAAGGCTTTCTCTGCATTTCCCAGCATCAAACCGATTGTGAGACATAGGAGTGGAGTTCCCACGCAGTGCGGGAACATTGCATGGAAACTATCCACCAGAGTTCCTGCTACGTGAGAGAACAGCTCCTGCCACTAAACCACCATCATCATTCTGATCCACGGGTACCAACTCTTGGGAGATTGTTCTGCTTTTGCTGCATGAAGAGGGGCGAACGTATTCTGTTGAAATCTACATTGCAATGACAGCCATCAAGTTTACTGCAGATTGTAATATGCTTTGGGTTGATTCTGACTGTAACCATGGCACCTCCATCTCTATCTCCCACAAAACTCTATTACAATATATATATATTCATATCAGAGCCGATTAGGCAGCGCTTTAAGTGTGGCAGGACATTTAGGGGGGCCATAGAGCTGCACAAAACCCTATTTGGTAGTGTGTCCTAAGAAGTGGCTGGTATGTGTCATGCGGGCTCACTATATAAGGAACCTTGGAAAGACAAGGGGGTATTCAATTTAAGGGGTGTTTTAACCTAGAATGAAAAATAGAAACATTTTATTTAAAAGGTGTGTTAAATATAATTGATGTGCGCTGAAAACATCCACTGAAATAAGGATGTTCAGATATAAAATCGAAATCAAAATGTATCAATGCACTTTCTAATTACTCTGCTCCTTTGAATGAAATCCGTGATGTGATTAAATCATTCTATTGACAGGATTTCATTGTGAGGCAAAAAATCAAGCAGAATATTCTCTATGATATAATTTCTCTTCCCTTCCCTATTATAAAACGAATAATCTAATTCTACATCTGCGTAACTGATGATGTGAGTCTCTATTTGTAAGATTATTTACTCATAGTCTAAAGTGACAAAATTGAATGTCAAGTGGCATCTGGCTACTTTTAAAACACCAATAAATGCATATATTTTTTATTTACAAATATTCTTTGAACCAAAACATTTCCACCATTACTAAGATTCAGAGGCTACCTCTGATAGATTTTGCACTGCACAGTAAAATCTAAATCCATTTGGTCAGTGCTGGATGTATCAGGACTTGGCAGATCTCAAGCTGCATAGTGGTGCAAAAGCAAGTTTATTATAGGAATAATACCCGGTCCAGTAATGGCCCGTGGCCCAAGCTATAGGCCCAAGTGCAGCAAGGGGAATAACAATGGGTTTCGCCGCTGTTACAATCCAATCCGGTGGGCCCGATCAGATATTATTGCTATTAGCACCCCACCTTTGAATCCAGAATCCTGGGGTGATGACAGAATTATACTTTATTTGAATGAACGGGTTGCTTCATGGTGTCCCGTTCATTCAAACAAAACACTTAACTAACATGGTCACCATGGAGTTGAAAGGCTGGGCTCTATATGGAGGCCCTCTTCCTTTTCCATGGCATTCCAGGAGGCTGGAGTGGCAGCGGTACAAACACTGTCACCGAAAGAAATCAGGTAAGAAGGGTAAGGATGCCGGGAGGAAAGGAAACAAAGACAGGCGGGGAGGGATGGGAGAGTGGGGGGAAGATAGAGGGGCAGGAAAGGAGTCATCAAGCTGCATGGAATGCATGCCAGGATTGTGGGATTCAGACTGTGATCCAAGCAAACTGATTGGTTGGCTCTCATGCCCCGGGTGCTAATAAACCTTAGTCTTCACAGTGGGCAGGATTCACAGCAATAGGTGCCCAGAAAGTCTGAACTAGGCGAAACAAGGTTCATTAGAAGGGCTTCAGCACCTAATAGGCATGATTTCCACCTCCCTAGGATGCCAAAGCTATTGGCAACCACCGGTGGACGTCTGCTTGCTAGCCTAAACTTGAACTTACAACTTAAGCACGTTGTAATGACTGATTTGGTACTTGTATTTCAAAGTTGTTAGTGGGTTTCGTCTGAGGTTGCAATAATGTTTAGGTCATGTAACCAAGGCTAATATAGCTTTCCTTTTTTTTTTCGTCCGACGGGAGATCAGCTTTGGGTCGAGCCCATCTCCTGCTGGAGAAAAAATAATTTAAACATAAATTGCCGCAGCCATTAATATGGAAAAGAGACTAGCTCCCTTTTTGGATGACACTGGCCATGGAAAACATGTTCCAAAATGGCCAACGTCATCCGAAAAGGGACATAGGCCCTCATTACAACTCAGGCGTTAAGGGTTAACGCCACCGTTAACCCTTAACGCCTGATTCCCACCTTAACGCCTGCTTTTTGCAGGCGTTAAGTTCCATGGTGCTAAGGCACCTTGGTGCTAATTACGGCACCGTAATTTACTGTGCCGTAATTAGCGCCTTCCCCACTCCCATTATGCCCTATGGGGCAAAAATGGGAATGGGGAAGGGAAAATGGGAAATGGGGATTTACCGCCCCACTCACCTTGTAATGGGGCGGTAAATCCGCCATCCACCATGGTGTAAACGTAGTTTACACCATGGTGGTAAAGTTGGTGCACTTAGCACCTCAGTTGTAATGAGGGCCAAAGTCTCTTTTCTATTTCATGGTGGTGTTATTTTTTTCATTTTTTTCCTCCTGTTACGGGCGTTGAAGGAACAATCGCACCCGGTAAATTCCCATTGTGATTGGTCAATCTTTCTTTCTTGGGTGCGAATGTCAGTTCTTTGGGTGCAGCAAACTGTAATATGTCAGATAGCTGCTAATGATTTTAGTAATTTACGTTGGCCCTCATTACGACCCTGGCGGAAATCGAAAAACGATGGCGGAAATGCAATACCGCCATCGAATAGCGCTCGGTGCGACTATGACCCGTCACCGCAAAGTACGAAGCCATTAGCGACACCGTAGTGAACGCCAACGCTAACTGCACCAAGCACGCGCGCGCGCGCCATGCCAAACCGCAAACACCACCATGGTGCAACGGTACGCCAATTCCGACCCTAGCGGACATGTACCTAACGCCATCAGGCATGGCGGAATGTACCATTCCGCCATGGCGAGAAGTACGGCATCGCGAATCAACCGTAAACGGCCCCACTGAGTGCCTGTACACCGCTCCCTGCCCACAAAGTACAACTCCCCGTAGGTGCAATGAAGCCACAATGCAACCATTGAAATGTACAAGTCACCCATGCATGCCAACGAACAAAAGAAACACAACAGGGGCCAATGGGAGCTGCAGGGCACAGATGGCACGAATACAGAAGCCATCCCAATGGACATGACCACAGTCCCCCACCAAGAAACGCACGCAAACACAGGCACCTGTGACCAGCAATATTCCGAAAACCACATCATTCAACCAGTCCACCTGGCTGACCGGCATCTGTTACACAAAACCCAATCCCCCGCCCCTGAGCATGACAACATTCAAACTGGCATATTGGCAGCCCCCATCCCTGACCTCACTGGGCTTCGTAGGCAAACGCGCACAGCACAGTACCACGCAACTAAACCCCGAAGCTGGAACCCAATGCAGATCTCCCCACAATACATCGCCCCCCAAATAGGCATATGCCACATCACTTGCAAAGAAAAACGCTACACGGGCCAAATCAGAATAGAAATTTATGCACATCAAAATCACCAAGCACATACAGCCATCAGGCCATGAAATCCAAAACACCAATCACCATTGTGGGCTGCTTCCGCAAGAAATGACCAGCCACTACCTGTGTGTCGCCCTGTTCCCCCATGGTACACAGAGCCACATTCACGTACGAAAAGGCAACATGGAAGCGCACAGAACCGCAGGGCCGTCCCAATGGGGAGGCACTAGTCCAGCTGAAAGGCCGAAATGTTGCTCCGAGCCACCAGTACTGCGTAAGGGCATGTGGCCCATTGGCGATCGTCCCATAAGATCGTAATGCTGCTCCACTGATTAACACGAAGCAGCAGGTGTCGGGAGTAAAATCCATCTGCAGGAGTGGCATACAGATGGCAGTGGCAAAAGGGGAGGAGATACCTGTCAACCAAAAGAAAAGAAAAAGAACAGAATGGCCATCAGAACTACATACCAACAACTCACTTCAATGATCACACGAAATCCACAGCCATATGCATGCTAGCCCACTCCAAAGGAACATCACCACCCCAAAACCACTTGCGACTCATAACCATCTATATCGAGGTGCAAACACCATCACAAACGAGTGTCTGAGGGCGCCTCGAGACAGGGAGGGCTCAACAAGGCCAGATGGACGATGGTCCCACTATGGCAGCCCTGCATCACATAGCGTAGGGGAGGCGGATAGATCCCAAGAAGCCCTGTACATGGCAAACTCTGTATCAAATCACCTGCCCATGCATCCATCCATCATTCCCTCATCCCGGGATCAAAATGCCTGAATAATTACTCACATGACATTAGAAACATCCATTGAGTCTGTGCGTTATGCAGCCTGCTAAATCCACAGTGCCCCAGCCCGTAATTCCAGTGTTGTGAAGTAACATGTATTTGGGAACGGACGGCCTCATCGCCCACGTAGCTATTGCGCATCCCAAACTATTCATATCAATCATTGCTCCCTCGCCATGGGCCCTGTCTCAAGGACATAGAACAATAGAACGTTACATTTGCAGTCAGACCTGTGGGCATCTCCTTGCCGCTAGCTGGAAACCGAAAGCGCCGCCCTTCGAATTCCTCATTTGCAACATCACGTCGAAAAGGCATCTGTGGCCGTTTGAAATCACTAATTATCCCATCGAGTGCGGCTGTGTGTGAAAATGGCAACTGCCTTCACCCACGAATGGGACGCCCCGCCCGTCGTTGCAACTCGGTACAGTGATGCATGAGGGCCCACCGTCACTCGAGTACTACGTTCCACTGACCCTTCACAAGTCTGTTCGCGACTGCACAGATAGTATGTGAAACAATGGGACCACAGCAGAATGAACATATCAACCAATCTTACACGGCCATCGGGTACAAATACATGATTGCAATAGCAAGATACAATTCCCCGAATTGCAGCGTTGTGCGCGGGACGTGCTCGGCCAAAGGGGAGAGCAGTTTGCACAGGTGGAATCAATCACCACAGGTGGAGGCCATACAGCCTGAAAACACATAAATTGCACAGCCAGTCTCCTCCCACAACCACACCGAAATGCTACCGGCAGGACTCGCGATGTTGGCCCTGGGGGACCTGATAGCACTGCAAGTGCTCCGACTCCAAGAAGTAGACGAACACCAACTACAACCAGCCGCACGGAGGAGACGCAGGAGGAGGAGGAGGCCAAGGCAGGGCCAGCAAGGCCCACCAGCACAGCCACTACCACCACGCAGGCAGCCCGCAATTCAACGCCTCCGAGCACATCCGTTCAACCTCACTGATGAGCAGATCCACACCCTCTACCGTCTGGACCGGGACACCATAGCCGCCATTGTGGACATGACACAGGCTGACCTTGTCAGCATGATAGATAGCCCAACCGCCATCCCACCCCTACTGAAGGTGGTGTCTGTACTACACTTCCTGGCCACAGGCACCTACCAGCACACAGTCGGACAGTTGCATGGCATTTCTCAGCCACTGTTCTCACGGACACTATTGCAAGTGCTCGATGCCCTCCTGAAGCACGCAGACGACTACATCTCTCTACCACGCTCGGAGCAGGAAATTACCAACACAAAAGTGGGATTCCATGCACTTGCCGGCATACCGGGTTGCATTGGTGCCATCGACTGCACCCATGTTGAATTGGTCGTCCCACATGCCATGGAGGCCCAGTACCGCAACCGAAAACAATTTCATTCCCTGAATGTACAGATGGTGTGTGACTCCAACAGGATCATTACACATTGTTGTGCCCGATTCCCTGGATCAACCCATGATTCTATGGTCTTGAGGAACTCTACAATACCACGCTACATGGAACGACACGCAGGGAACAGATCCTGGCTACTCGGTGAGTCTCATTACATGCATGATGATGTGGGGTATGTGAATTGTCAATGACCTGCCAGGAAGGGGGGGGGGGGTGTGCGTACGTATCAATGGCATTCCACATCATACGTTTCTCGTCCACATACAGGTGATGCTGGATATCCACTGAAGAGATGGCTCCTCACACCAGTCCGGAACCCACGGGACCAGCATGAGGAGGACTACAACCATGCCCACTCACGTACCCGTGTAGTCATAGAACAGGCATTCGGCCTACTGAAGACCCGTTTCCGCTGCCTCAGCAGGTCTGGCGGGGCACTCCTGTACCGCCATGAGAAGGTTGCAAAGATGGTCATGGCATGTGTCATGCTCCACAACATGTGCGTACGTAGAAATGTGCCCATGCCCCCTGACGCAGAACTGCAAGCACCTGATGATGGTCATGATGAGGGTGGGGATGTGGCAGCACCTCATGGAGTCTGCGAGGCACCGGAGGGCCGTGACATTCGTCAGCATCTCATTGATGTATGCTTCTAGCACTCACGCCTGGTGGCTGATACATGGACACGGGACTCGTGGCACTGCGTGTGTCTGGGACATGCACAATATGGACTGTACGCCTATGATGGCCTAGTACACAAAGATCAATGTCCACACTTCTCATTGGTTGATCGTGCACTTTTTATGGCATATGTGATATCATGTTGAACACCCTATCGACCCGCCACCCAAGTGAGCCCAACACACCCCCTCCACCCTCCTACCTCCCCCCCGAACACCAGTGTCCAAAGATACTCATTGTCAGTGGGCTGTCGCTATTGCATGCCCCCTCTGCGGGTATCAGGGGCACCCCTGCCTGTGGAGCGCAGGTTCCTTCCTGATCTACGTTGGGGGCTGCCCTGGACGGAACTTGCAACGGATGATGTGTCTGCCTGCTCACGTCCATGCATGTCCCTAAGGGTTTGCGAGAGCTCAGTGAGCACACGGCGCACTGCGGCAAGTTCGGCACATACGTCTTTGGACGTCGCATGCAGTTCCCCCCTCAGGCTCTCGGTGCTACTCTCCATTTGGACTCTCAGGCTCTCGGTGCTACTCTCAATTTGTGCCCTTAGCGTCTCTGTACCTCTCTCCATTTCTGCCCTAAGTGTCTCTGTTGATGTTTCTATGTCTGCCTTGGTGCCCCCACATTCATCGGCATGGCCCTTGAGGAGTGTGGCCATTTGCTGCTGTTGGACGATTAACTTGTCGAGGGACTGTTGCCTCTGCTGGGCCATGGCCATTTGCGGTGGTGTCACAGAGGGGCTGTTGTCCTCATGTTGCCTTGCCACAGGGCTTGTGGGGGATGGCCAGTCGTCGTCTTGTGGCTGCACCTGCGTGGTATCCTCATGTTGTACGGGATGGGACAGACAGGGGGATTGGGACAGGTCATGGATGGATCTGACCTCGACATCCCCGTCTTCTGTGTCCGAGCATGCTGCCATCAATGGGGTGTCACCTATGGTGCTGCTGCCACCAGAGGCAGTGCCTTCTGTGGCATCCATTGGGGGGACCTGTGGTGGTGGTGTTGTGGCCATGCTGGCTGCTGGGGTGCCTGTTGATGTTCCCTCCTCTGTGCTGCCACCTGATTTGTGCTGCTGCCGTGTCTTGATGCGTGCAGCTGAGGTGGAGGGTCTCTGGCCGTTGGTCTTGGCCCTCTTTGCAGGTGTGCTGGTAGGGGTGTCCTGTAGCTCGTCGTTTGGATCGGACCCTGTGGTGGAGTAAAGGAGGGCGAGGGTTATTGATGGGTCAGTGGGAATTGGAATGGCATTGTATCACATGCATTGGGGTGGTACCTGAGGGTGATTTGGGTCGGGGTCTTGGAGGTGCTTTGATTTGTGTGTGGAGTGAGGGTGCAGTTGTTTGGCAGCCTGCAGTTAGGGTGTGCCTGCTGCACGTGTAGTGCGTGTATTTGGGGTTTTTAATTATTTATGTATTTATTGTGGGTTTTGACGTGCGCTTTCAGGCCGATGTGTGTGGACGTTCTCCTGGACATGTGTTTCTGTTGCACTATGTGGACGCATGGTACTTCACATGGTTGGACTTTGTGGATTTGGCATTGTTTTATCTGGCCCACCTACCTGAATCTTCGGATGTCTGCACTCCTTTCTCCATCCCTCTGACTCCCTCTATGCTCTCCATTCCGATGGTGGAGGCACAGATTTCTTCCCAGGGGGTCAACTTGATGGGTGATTCAGGACCTCCCCCGGTGGCTGTGGCAATGTTGCGGTTGGCAGAGAGTATGCTGCGGACGCGTATCCGCAGGTCGTCCCATCGCTTGCGGCATTGCTGTGGGGTGCGGGGTGCGGTCCCCACCGCACTTACCCGCTGTGCCACCAGAGCCCATATGGCCTTCTTGTTTGCAAGTGCCGTCCTGGTCATTTGCGTGGAGAAGACGACGGCTGCATTCTCCTGGAGGGTCTCTGTTAGCACGGTGAGTTCCTCACGGGAGAAGTGGACCTGCCGCTTGCGGTCGCACGCTTTCTTCGCTACTTTTCCCATTTTTCGTGGTTTCGCTAGGGTGGTTGACGGGTTGGGGTGTGTTTCAGGGTAGTGATTTTAGTGGTTGTGTGGTTTTGGTGTTTTTATAGGTGTACGCCGGGATGTTTCCCGTTCCGGGCCCATGTTTTAACTTCCGTTTCCGTATATTTCCGGGCACCGTACTTTCCGGTAGGCGCACACTGCGGTGACCGCTAAGAGGGGTGGCGGTATTGCACCTAGGGCACCGTACGGCGGCGGTGTGGGCCGTTTTGGGGTCATTTCCGCCATCGCGGACTTTGCACTTCCGCCGTGGCGTGGTGCTCGTGCCCGATGGGTCGGAATGGGCCGCACTTTGCTCCTTCGTACAATGGCGGAAACGCTATTTACGCTGTGGCGCTCCGGTCAGTCGCTTTCCGCAAGGGTCGTAATGAGGGCCGTTGTCATTAACATGTGTTAACATCCATGGATTTTTATCTTATTTATTGACTAAATGAGCTTTTCATTTAAATTTTTATTTTTCTGCGCATTGAGTTTTATAAGCTAACATGTTCAATATTAAAAATGGTGTGTATCAGCAGTTATTATTTTGATCAGATTTGTTTTTGATATCATGTTAGCCCATGGACAAAACTGTATTTGTGCTTGATTATACTGTTTTTGTAAATGCATTGTTTTAAAATTGTTGTTTTTTATATTTATTTTATGGCCCGAGGGCGGAAATATAGTTACTACTGACTGCTAGACCACATAAAAAATAAAAAATAAATAAAAAAACTGTAGGGGGACTTGTTTACGTTGCCTCTTGCCATAGAGACCCTGCACAGAGGAAAGCATGGAGGCAAGGGCAGGTGCGAGTGCACTGCGGGAGACGGGAGAGAGAAGTGCTGACAGCCAGATGCGTCATGCGGCCATATTGCAAAAGGTTCCATGTGTCATAATACATGGAACCTAAATGTAAAGAGGACTCGGTGTGTTTTATAATTGTCACTGGATATGTCTTTGTGTGTTATAAGAGCGTAACCGCACAGGGTTATAGAAGTACATGAAAGGCTACGCAGAAGCAACAGATGCCTGCATTCTGAATAGCATAACATTCAGGTGTTCCCTATAGTGCAGAATATACTAACACAACTGTTTATGTCAGTACATAAAAGACACATTTTCAGAGTTGATTCCTAGTTGTGTATGCAGTCTATAATTTTAGAGAGGAACGTATCTAAGCTGATGGTCCGAGAAGACATATGTTAACTCCTATATGCTGATCCCCAATATGCAAATTTCAAGTATACTCTGTTATCCAAAGCATCTTGGGAATTAGAAGCCTCAGAAGAAGCCTCAGAAGAAGTTATTCACGACATCATTAAGAAACTAAGCTCCTCGAGAGCCGAGGGTCCTGATGGTTTATCAAACCATATGTTCAGGACACATCCATCCAGATGGGCCCATATTTTGTCCATGATTTTTCGAGACATTTTGATCACTCGTGTCATTCCACCCTCTTGGAAGACATCAATAATAATTCCTGTATTCAAAAAGGGTGACCAAACTGTCCCGGCAAATTATCGACCGATTGCGTTGTTAGACGCCCATGGCAAAATCTTTACAAAACTGGTCCTTCGCAAATTTGAATACCTGGACAGGAATTAATCAACATCGTGACACAAATAAAACAGGATTCATGACTGGCATGGGCACCAACATTAATCTGTTGACATGAAACGCTATAAAAGCCCAATGCCATGAAATTAAGCAACAAGTTTTTTTTTGCTTTCATTGATCTAAATGCAGCTTTTGATTCTGTAAGTCGTTACATCTTATTACAAAAGCTTGTAAGAGATAACTGCCCAACAACATTAATCGACATTATCTATTTACTACATCATGCCACTTCTGTCCAAATACGCATCACTTTAGATGGCACTCTAATTGAAAAAATTCCCACACATCGTGGTCTTAAGCAAGGATGCTCGTTAGCATCTGCGGTGTTTAACTATTATATCCACGATGTGAAAATTCCGTTATGTCATCTCAGATTCTCCAAAATTGAATGGTCAACAAGTACAATCCTTGATGTATGCTGTCGACCTCGTTCTAATTTCTAGAACTCAGGTCGGGCTACAACGGTTATTGAGTGCATTTCAAGAATATGTCAAACTTAATGAATTATCCATAAATCTGACTAAGGGCCTCATTACACGGTAGGCGGTAGGGATTTACCGCTACCGGTAAAATACCGGTACCGGTAAATCCCTGCCGCCTTACTACAAGGTCCCTTAGCGGGTTGGAGTTTTAACGCCTGCTTTTTGCAGGCGTTAAATACCAACCCGCTAAGGGACCTCGGAGCTAATTACGGCACCGCTAAATTGCGGTGCCGTAATTAGCGCCTTCCCCATTCCCATTGAGCCCTATGGGGCAGAAATGGGAATGGGGAAGGGCAATGGCGGAAGGGGGATTTACCGCCCCTCCAACCTTGGGATGGGGCGGTAAATCCCCTTTCCGCCAAGGCGGTGCCGGTATTTTAGCGGCATGAGCCATGGCGCTAATAGCGCCATGGCTCACCGCCTACCGTGTAATGAGGCCCTAAATCTCAAATTGTCCAGTATTTTCTTTAACGTGCGAGGCCACTGACATACATGTGGACCATTGGTGCAACTCCTATCAGTGTGGTACCAAATTATTGTTATTTAGGACAGCAAGGAGCACACGGCACAAATATGGGAAGTTTTCTATTTTACCAGCCTGGCACTTCTGGACTAAAAAAAATAGTCCCTATTCTTTTATATGGCCTTGAATCTTTCCCTGTGGCCGCCAAGTTTAAATTCACACAATGGGAAGCAACTTATTGGCGTAGAATTATCCATCTTCCCCAATGTATTCCGATATCGTGGATCAGATACGAACTTGGCCTACTGTCTCTCAAAGCCCAATATAGTTGCCGTATGTGTGCTCTATTTAGGAAGTGTCTGATGGCACTAAATGATAATACACTGCTTGAAACTCTCTCGCAGTATATTTTCTCAAAGAAACAATCCAAGTTTATCTTGAATTGGCTTGAAAACGTATATGTAACATTAGCAAAAGCAGAAATCTCCATCAATTTGTTAGTGCATAATCCAGATAAAGCGAAATCTAAAATCTATCAAACTGATTGGATCAAAACCTGTGAATTGTGTTGAATATATCGTGATGGCAATGATGCACGATTTCCCCCAAAAAAACTAAATATTCTGCCCAAGTATCTCATTTGCGCTCCTTCGCCACAATTCCGGAGTGGAATACTCTGCTTTCGATTTAATTTGTGGCCAACACGCGATATCAAAGCAAGAAGAGGAGCAGTTAAACCTGACCAAAATGTATGCCGTTTCTGTAAAGATAAAACCAAGGGTGAGACTCTTGCACACCTGTTGACAGAGTGTAGAATGTTATTACCCCAGAGACTAACAGCGTTCACCAGACATTGCCAATATTTGGGAAACATTTCGCAATGTGAATGCTGGGCAGCCTTACTAGGTTGTAATAATCTAGCAGTTCAAATTGCAGCTGTAAACGTTTTAACTAGTCTTAACTTGGAGGGGGATAACCTTGATTAATCTCCTTGCGTATGTTTAAACTATCAAATCTAAATGTGCACATAGACAATCTAGAGTTTCCATCGATTTGATATACTTGGCATGTATTGTAATTTGCACTTATCGTAAATCATATTTCCATCCCAATCAATCAATCATATCAAATGATAATGAGTTCCTCTTGTTTTTGTTTTGGTTTTTTTTTAATGCCTTTAGAAATGCTTGTTTTTTTTTTTTTATCTCTCTTGTTTATGTTGTAGCTGCTTGTAGTTTGTCGTAAACAATTGTTTGTCATTTATGCTTTAATGTTTAGTGTTGTTTAATGATTTGTTTCCAAATGTTTGATTCTTCTGTTATATGATTTGTAATTATTTCATTTTGAAAGGTTGATTAAATTCAACCATATCAAAAAAAAAAAAAAAAACAAAATATGTTAACTTTGGGATACTAATATGAGTTATTCATGATGATAAAGTTACTGTGCACATCCAGGGTCCCACTTGATGTCCCCTTATTGTGACCGGTCAAGCTAGAAGGCAGGAACCCGAGATTATGGCCCCAGACAGCAAAACACAGTTTTAAGAAGCACATATTTTTATAACAATTGTACGATAATTAACCATGTCCACTGTAGGATGTGAAAAGTGACCTTCCAGAATGTTCTATACTTACATCACTGTTACTGGCACTTCTCTCATCCCTTTCATGGTCCCCAAAGGCCTGAACAAAGGGAGATAAGAAAGCATTTAGAAAGAAACATTTCTGCATCAAGATGCTGTGGCTGCCTGACTGGGCTGCTAGACCATGGAGCTCATGTTACTCTGATCAGCTGACACTGGTGTACATCTAGGCCAGCGCATCCAATCTACCTCCAAAGGAAGCAATTGCCCCCCCTCCACCTCCCTGCTCAACTCTCCCTTTCTGGTCTCTGCTGGTACTCGCTATATATATCTGCACATCAACCCAACCCTCCCCAGACTGGAAAAGAACCACTGGAGGATCAGAAAACACCCCAGGTGCTACAGCTAGAGGGGCAAGAAGCTGTCTCTCCTGAGAGGCTTAATAAAAGGTAGCATTCATTCAGTTGCTCAGAGCCTTCCTGGATTACTTAGAAATGGTTTTCCAGTAAATGCTTTGAACACCAAGAGGTTATTTGTACCCTTTCAATTTAATTATGGCCCAATACTTTAGCCCGGCCTTATACTGGGCCACGCTTTCCCGAGACTCGTAGCACAATCGAAATGTTGCTCTGGGAATGAGATATGAACTACTGAGTGTGCACCCCCTAAGATGGATTCCCTTCCACTTGTGTTCCCCGCTGTTCATATTGTAGAGACGGAAACGCATGTGCTACTCAGTCTGACCCACTCCAAACTACACAACCCAGTGAAAACCGTTCGCCGACTCCACTCGTACTCTTGTGGCTCAGTAAGAAGCACAGGATCCACTCATGCCTCTTTGGGGCTTGTCAATGAGGTCTGACTCCAATCAACAGCAGGGTCCGACTGGGGCACACAATGGTCTCTGGCACCAATGAAACAGTGGCCCACAGTTGCAAATGGCAATTCATTCCTTTTCTGACAGACTGTTTGAGTAGTACCCAAGGGGGAGTTTTAAAAAAAAAATCAAATCTGATGCAAATTCGTCAATTTAAAGATTATTTATTCGGCAACAATGGCCAAAACGACTAGCACATATTGAAGTCATTCATCAAACTGGCACACATTGGCCAAAAAAGTGGCCTCCTTTGACCCAAAAAACTGGCCCGCAACAGCATTTTGCGTTTTTGGTTGCCGCTTCTGCCCTATTGTCCTATTGGTCAGCCTGAGCCTGGTCAACAGGCACTGTGAGAATAGCATTTCAAATTTTAAAATAAAATGACTGAACTGAGATTTTAATGTCACCTTTTAAGCTGATAGGTATATAGTCTGTGAACTGGACTCTCTCCCTCTCGTGCACTATGCTATACCCGTGCTCATCTAGGCAGAGATCACTCTGAACAGGCTTCAGAAGGAGCAGTCCAGCAGACAGTGCTTGGCCTCATCCTCGCTCCACAGAGCACCTAGCAAGTACAGGAGTAGTTCTGCCTCTTGGGCATGGCCATTCAGCAGCTTGAGCTCAAGGGGTCATGTGCTTCCATGACGATGGCATGCCCATCTGCTAGCGCTAGGCTGCTGCTTTTGGAGTGGGGTACCCCTGATTTGTATTTTGATGCATGTCCCTTGCACCATCAAAGATGAAACACGGGAAAAGCAGTAGGGGTGAGTTAGCAGTAGATTTCAAACCTCTCTAGGACAAATATTGACATTTCAAACCTGATGACTCACAGGGATGGTCTGTCACCCTATAAAATATTTTCGGGTTCCGTTTTTTGGACATTGCGGTCTGGATAGCTTGTGAGTTAAGTGTTCATCTCTGACGTGGGGAAACCCACATATTGTAATTTCGAATCCCTGGCAGTCCCTCATCCTTCCGAGATTGATGAGTTTGGTACCATTACGTGGGTACTAATAGCTATTATCCCAGGGTTTATGAGTAGGAGGAATCCAGCTCAAACATTGCCTAAAACCTATTGTTTTTATTAGTGGCTTCACTCAACTCCTCCAGAAATTAGGGAGAATCTAGAAAATACACGTGACCGCCCTGAAGTCTAAGGGAGGCAATGTGTCTTCAAGGAGTCAATGATGGTCACTGGGGTTCCACCTCCTGCAGTGGAACCTTAGATGAACAGACGCATCTGCACCTTCTTCTGCTACAACCAGTCATCAGAAGCACTCACCCGTATAATTGCATAGTTATACATAAGACTCTCAGAGCTGTCTGCTATTGGTGTACATTTAATTTCCTAAGGAGAGCATGATGTACAGAAGAGCAATGCTCAAAACCCTTTCCTGGGTCAGCCTAAACTAAATTATATATCTACATTATTGACCAGAGAGCCAATGAATACAGCTACTGCTTGCCCATTTCTGTTTTTGGGCAAAGACAAACGGCATAAGGTGGGGCAAAGAACACTTAATTAGCAGTATGGCCCTGCTCTGACATCAACAAGGCTCTGATCTCATGAATGCGTGAGTGCTGTTGCCTCTACATCCCCCATCAGCCTCTCCTTCCAGCAGGAAATGCAGCATCTTAAGCAAGAGATGGAATGAGAGGAAATGTGAGTGAACAAGGGGATAAAGAGAGGTAGGGAGGGTCACGAGCGACAGACTGAAAGCACGTATTTGAAGTTAGTGATATGCTGCTCTTTGCCTGAGTTGTGATTGCAGTCCAAAAGCAATAGGTAGTGACCAAACTGCAAACACTGTGATTGGCTGGTACACAAGTAACATTCATACTAATGCACTGAAGATAAAATCAACATGCAATGTTCAGATTGTAGTGGCCAAACGGCTGCCTTGGAATCAGGATAATTACTGGTCAAAACTCCCGGAGGCACAGCTGCCAACACGATTTCTAAAGTTTAATGATCATGCCACTTTTTTGCCATTTGTAATGTCATTTATTTTCTTGAATTTTGTTTTACTTCACAGCTATTGCCATATTCTAGGTCTACAAGTGAAGTTGTTTACAAGCTCCATAAGATTAAAAGATTGAATTTAGAGAGCAATATTTCTAATTCAGTTTCTAAGCATGGAGAGTAACTAAAGAGGAAGGATTTCACTTTCTGCTGAACAGCCACCAAACCCAAAAGCTCAGCCTTCCAAAGTCATGTGAGGAAGGCAGATCCCGGCTCTAGTGGTGCATGCATTCCCAGCTTTAATAACTCTTGGTGAGGAGACATCATCATTTGACAATTGACTTTTCCTTTACATGCACTTGCCTGTAACCCAATTGGCAGATTCACAAAGGTTTTCACTGAAGCAAATCAGTAGAATCCCACAGCATCTCAAAGTATCTGCTGCTACCTTATTCATAAAGCCTATGACATGAGCTGCTCATGTGCAAATTTGATTCACAACATCTTTTTCAAGGGCATCTCAGAAATACTCCATGCACCTTTGGATTTGCTCCAAGGTTTTGGCTTAGTGAACCAGGTATGATACAGAAGGAGCAAATCTGACATGCTCAGGGTACCTCTGGATGTTATCTTTGTGAATTGGGCCCAAAATATCTATCTTCTAGCTTGGTCAATCGGCTTCTAATATTGTCAATTTCTGCTGGGCTTTAAGTCTTAATTGAAATGAGAGCAGCACATGAGTAGTATGCAACGTGGAAGAACATGTTATAAGATTCATCAAATGACCTGGGGCGAAATGTACTGTGGATTAAGGGACACATATTAGAGAGAGCAAGAGAGAGCAATCCTCCACATGAAGCAACTGAGGGTGATGCCAACAATAATGAACAATACAACGAGTACATTACTGGTAGAAATAGTGTCTGTGAGTTCACTCATTTCAAGACTTCAAGGTTAGACTGATAATAGACCCCTGATAGGAAATCTTACATTTCCAAGTCTAGTTCGCAAAGCCTGCAATCACACCAGGTTCTTCGGATAGCCTCCCACTATGTACAATAATGTAAAATTACAGTCCCTGTCCTCAGGTGATTTTGTGTGCCTATAGTGAAATCATTAAGCGAATTTGGTTCTTAGGGCAGGGCATGGAAACCGCTGAATTATTTGCAGACTGGCCAGTATCATTGAGGAAAACCCACTGAACATTCCGTTCCGGGGTGACCTTACATGAATCCTGGCTTACCTCTATGGAGACAGCTAGCACCAGAAGGCATGAAATCACAAGCAAAGTCCTCATTTTGAATGAACTTTCTCTAAAAATGAAGAAATATTAAAATTATTAGAACTTCCTTTTTCTGTGGAAGATTAATACTCACTGATTCAGTATTCTTTGAGGTTAAAGGTCACATAGTAATAATACATTTGTCATCTACGTCTGTTTCCTGGATCAGGAACTGTAAGAATTCATAAGAAAGTGAAGTGTTAAATGAATCATTGTAATGCAAATAACTGTTTCACTGCATTGTTGGTGTGCTATTTTATGCATTTTCAACAAATCTACAACTGGATGTTAACAAATTAGAAATCGTGTACCCAGAATTCTGAAATAAAAAAGATAAGGATTGAAACAGACAATTACAACAAAAATAGTTCCTGCAATATTTAAAAAGTAATAATTTACAACTATTTTTTGAATTGTGAGTTTTGCAGAAATGCAGAATCCTCAATTGGAAAGGAGATTGAAAATGTAGGCAATGTGATAGTGTTGGTCTTTAGGAATGTGCCGGTCCTTAGGATATCACACAGAGCTATACATGTGACGTGTGGATGGGAGGAGATGAATGTGCTGGTTCTAGGCTAGTTTCAAGTGTGCTTTTTGTGTTGATCCTGCCATGGTGACACGTCTTTCAGGATTGTGTGCTTGCCACCACTCGACAAATGGCAGACATTTTGTGACCTGCTCTTCCTTCCACTTTGATGATTTGCTCTGAACTTGGAGCATCAGCCGAACCCTGATCAGTGGTCCTGATATCAAGCCCCCCACATCCTCCATATCTCTCCTCCGACCATTAGGACACGCCTGTGCCCCCCAACAATGATCACTACTTGCACTGCCGCTGCCAATGGTGGAGCTTTTCGGTTGATGGCCTCCCCTCATGGCGCATCTATCCTTATCTAATCACCTTTCCTTTAAAGTAGAGCTTACTGGAAAATATTGAATTTGCCCTTTTTCCGAATTATTTTTTACGAAATAGCTCTGTTTGTATAGCACCTGAGGGATGATCACAGGCATCTTTTATTTGCATGTAGCTGCCTCTTAGCCCTCTACAGCCTCTCCAACCACAAACACACTTCCTACTCCTCTACTACATTTTTTACTGATTTCATGTTTGCACAATTTATTTTTACTTTATTTTTACATACTATGTTAGATATGTTTCACCCTTAAATGAAACCTACTTTCTTTTCACCTCTTTAATATATAAAGATCACAAAACATATCGCTACTTTGTTGATAAAGGTGTACATTCTTCTCCCATGTCTACCAAACTATCCCGGAGTAAGAAGTAATAACTTACCAGAGTCGGGTTCTAACAAATGCTGCTACCCAGGAGTGAAATGATGTTTGACATGAAGGGAGATTCACATTTATAGTTTTCTCGCAAGTGCTCGGCTTCATCAGGATAAGGGATCTTTGCGAAACATGTGCAGGTGTGGGTGGAAATGATCCATCCTAGATGACTGCTGCTCTTGTGTCCATGCCTACTCTATTTGTTCGACTTGTTTTACACCGTAGCTCATAAGGTGGGAGTTTTTAATTTGAGCATTGCTGTTTCAGACAGTGGTTAGTCTAATCTCCAATTCCTTCTAAATTCAAAGAAATCACACCCTTGAGACTTCTGGTCCTTTCTGGTTCACTGCCTATGGCCATGTCAAAGGCAGACGCTTGGTATTGCTCTGGAGCTTGACACGGGCCTTAGATCTGGCACGTCTCTCTCTTTGTGGCAAATTAGTAAATACCATACACTGTTGTTTCATCAAAATAAATGACTGCGTGGTCATTTACTTCATTGTTGTTTTTCATGTGGTTATTCCTCATGGGCGGTGTATATATTACATGGCCTGCGGTAGTGGCCATGTAGCAATGGTTAAGTAGCTCAGCCCATATGAATGGCACATTTTGGTCAGTTTATAACATCACTCCCCCCCCGGATGAATCCTCACAAAACTTTGCAAAAAAATTCCATGGCCCACGTCAGATTAAATCTGTGAAGTTTGGTGAGGTTTGGTGCAGGGTGGTGGAAGTTATAGGGTGGGTCCCAAAATGTGTGATTTTTCCAATAGACGCAGTGGAATAAAATGTTGCTCACGCCTCCAGCCTAAACCGCTGGACGGACTTTCACCAAATTTGCGGCAGGAGTGGCGAGTTGGTCCTGAAAGCGTGCTTATGTGAATTTGGTGTAAATCTGTCCAGTAGTTTTATTTTTAAAAAAAGACCAAAAAGTACTTCCAAAAAATGTTTTTATATCTGGGTTCGGTCCGCGGACCCACTTCCCTATTCGGTCCGTGGACGGGCCTTCGATTGGCCCAGAGGGCAGCGTGATGTCCGCGGACATTGGATGCGCCCGCTAATTGGATGGTGAAAAGCGTGATGTGCGTCAGATTTTTGGAAACGCACGCCAACATTGCACTTGTCAAACTAATGAAACAATCGCTGGGGATGTGAGGGGTGATGAGGATTGGATGGGATATGGCCTTAAAAAACCCACAAAACAGGTATTTTTTAATTCTTATGTCCGCGAATAGTCTGGATGTCATAGACAGTCATGTGATGTTCGTGGACATCTAACCCTATATCTGCATTCATGGGTTGGTGAAAAGCAGTTTTTGGATTGCTTATAACTTTGGTGCCACTCAATGAAACTGCATGAAATATTGGAATTTTATTCTAGAACGGACTGGTGCTGTTTTGCCAAGAGGGAACAAGATTACAGCATGGGTTCCAAAATATTTTAAGGCTTATATATGTGGTGCCATTTGATGAATCTGCACAAAAGCCTTGAGAAAGATTTTAGACCTAGATATGAATGGTGTTGCAAAGTTTGGTGGGGTTTTGTCAACAGTGGGCAAACTTAGAGGGGGGCTATCAACCATTTTAGATGTCTTATAACTTTGTTGCTGTTTGAGGTATATGGACACATGTTTTCAGAAAGATTATAAACCCAACCTTGAATGTTTGTGCAAAGGCTGAATTGATTTTGTCAAGTGGGGGCCAATTTATATGGCTATTTTATATACATACATTTTGACACCTTCTCATAAAATAAAACATGGGTGGATTTGCGGCAAACTCATGTAAGGAGCATTGGAAAGGAACTGAAAGCATGGTTTTGCAAATGTGTCAGTGTTTTATTTTTTTAAAAGTGTCATAATGTAGGTACAAAAAATTGTGATATACCTTTGGTGACTGAGGTATAGCCTGTGACCATGGGCAGTGGCCAGATTGTCTGGATCATGGCCAAAGGCACATAATTGATTGACCTATATTACTATCCGTGGTCTCCACAGTCCCCTTTCCAGGCCATGGATCATTAAAAGACCCGGATGGCACTTTCACACCATTGCACAGGGCAGCCCTTCTACCCTTTTTTATTTAATATTTGTAACACTCTCTCAATGCCTGCTTTCAAATTCTCACACACCCATCCACCAATCACTTCCAAAAACTGCACATAATACCCTATTACCACATTAAGCTTCCAAACAACAACTGACACTTACCAATCGTCTACAAATCGTTTCCATCTGCATTTCCCTTACTTATACAACATAAATTGTATACAGTGCTCCTATAAATGCACATATGTATTGTGCAGTGAGAGAAGTGCATAAAAAGAAGGGGCAGTACGGATGGGCAAGTGCTCATGAGAACCCAGGAGGGAAATGCCAAGGGATGCCAAGGTGGGACGGTACTGGCTAAATACTGGCGAACAGGAGTCCCAAGGATGGGATGAATCTTTATCCTAACATTCCTTTAACA
Organism: Ambystoma mexicanum; assembly: GCF_040938575.1. Lineage (NCBI taxonomy): Eukaryota > Metazoa > Chordata > Amphibia > Caudata > Ambystomatidae > Ambystoma > Ambystoma mexicanum. The sequence goes on from NC_090937.1 coordinate 158,793,475, forward strand.
AAGATTTTTCTATCAAGTGAAAATGTTTCATGGTGTTACATCGGTGCATATAAGTTATTAATAATTCCTCTTTTCATATATATGAAAGAACTATAAATCTCCTTTAAGAAACATAGGGGGTCATTACGAGTGGGACGGTAAGGGATACCGGGCACCGGTAAGGAGACCGGTGCCGGTAATCCCTTACCGCCCTACTACAAGGTCCCTTAGCGGGTCCCTCCAGTAACGCCTGGTCTGACCAGGTGTTATGGACGGGACACTTAAGGGACTAGGGTGCAAATAACGGACTTGACATACGCTAGCCCGTTATTTGCGCCCTCCATGGGGGCTCAGATGGGAATAGGGAATGGCATTTTCAATGGGGACTTACCGGTTCCGCAAAGGTCGGACTACACCAGTAAGTCCCCATTGAATTAGACCGGTGCCGGACCTGATAGCGCCATGACTACCACCAATCTCGGAATGAGGCCCATAGTTTTTGCAACACATACTTATGTCTGTCATTATCAGCCGTGCATGCTGGGGATGCAAATCATTGTTCAATTGCCTATGGCATAAGGCTTTCCCATTACCCCAGCCCAACCAAACCACCCCTATTATTGACTGCACCTACCCAGGATCTTAGCTCAGTGTCCACTATACCTGGACACTGGTCCACTATACCCTAATAATGTAACCAATGGCCAGTGCTCATGGCTTGCAGCCATGCCAGTCTCCAAATACATGGGGCATTAGCAGTGCTGCATTCCCCAATGAGAGAATCAGCGTACACATTTGCAGTTGCCGAGGGTCAGGCCCACTACCCAGACACCATATGCATAACACACATTTTTATACTTACATTCTTACACTTTGGAAAAATAAAACACAAGACATATTTCCAAAAACTTGCTTTCGGGTCCTTGCTAATGCTCATCGCAAAAGTGTGTTGTAATCTAGTCCACCACTTCAGGCTGTATCCGCAAGCAGAATATTTCTTCACATTCAAACGTACCGCTTCACCCATGTCGCAAGCCCCAATAAGCAAATTATAGTACACATTTCTCCTTGCTGACGGCCAATGCTATATCACTGTTTTGTGTACTTACATTTTCACAATTTTCAAAAAGTAAAACACTGATGGGGGCGCTGTTGCGCGCAAGACCAATGGCAGCCTAATCGGAGGTGCTCTGCCCCGAGAAAGATCCTGATATTAATGAATCCTTTCAGGGCCCACTCAAATGACCAGAACATAGCACCGCTGGTTGCGGATGATTTAAAGAGCATCGCCTGAAATTCTGTTTACAATCCAACGTTCAAAGACGAAGATATCAGGACCGGAGTCATCAGCTGGTGCGCTTCAAGACAAGAGCTGACTGCGAGCTCCATACGAAAATTACGCTGGACCGCAGTAGGAGCCTGGTGGCGGGCCTGGCTGGCCTCGTGGGGGGAGGTGCAGTGAGTCAGCGCCATTGCACCATCATGCCAAATGCGTAGCTGCTGAAACTGCGATACTTGTGGCACCCTGACTGCAACGAGGAAAAGGACTGTGGCTGATCCCTACAGACCATCCCACACGACGGAACAGACTACGGCGGGATGCCATAAATTGGTGACCAGTGCTGGTGCCCAGCTGGTGCATCACTGAACAATGATCACCCGACAACAAGGACAGCAGATGAGTGCTCGGGGGTAAGCGCAGCCCCGTGGATGCCTTGCGGGTGTGAATGCCCACGTACATAACCAGCGGGGGCCGATAATGCCTAATTTGCATTCCTTGAGTGCAATCCTCTGTTGGCTGTGCCACCCAGTGCCCCGCGCTCGACAAGCAGAGTCGGCTGTTAAATTCAGTGGAGATGGGGCAGCCCCACCGCGGCCGGCGGACTGAGATTCATCCGCTAGGCTGACTGCAGTCGGCGCCTGTGGAATGCGGGGCCGTTGCCGCTGTCCACCTGGAGTGCCACTGTGGTCGGCCTGCTGCACCTGGAGCCTGCAAACCCTACACGACTGACGGAAGGGCCGATGGGACCCTGAAGACACACCGGTGGCACACTGTGTAGTGGATAACGGTGAGTGGAGCCCCCCTGCCTTACCTCCGTGGCCGTCGCATCAGACTTGGGTACCCGGTGCTGCACCCATATATATAATAATTTTACAAAGGTAGCGGGCGCCCCTCTCTCGAAAGAACAGACTTGATAACCTGTTCAGTGGTTATTAACCACTTGAGAGTTCGCAGCCACTGCTTTTACTCACTGTGCCTTTCACAGATGGGAAATATCCATTTGCGTATCAGTCTTTGTCCTGCCCAGGGGCAGTCCAGCACCGAAATGCAATGGCAATTCCAACCTGAACGAGAGTACCACCAGCAACCCCATACACGTGTTTCACCCTTGTTGGGGATCATCAGTGAGGTGAAGCTGATGCCTCTCTAAGCACAGTGAGAGGGAGACCACGTCTGGTTGCCCCCAGGAGACCTAGGGTTACCAATCCCAGGTTCCTTGAAAAATAGTTTTACAAAGGTAGCGGGCGCCCCTCTCTCGAAAGAACAGACTTGATAACCTGTTCAGTGGTTATTAACCACTTGAGAGTTCGCAGCCACTGCTTTTACTCACTGTGCCTTTCACAGATGAGAAATATCCATTTGCATATCAGTCTTTGTCCTGCCCAGGGGCAGTCCAGCACCGAAATGCAATGGCAATTCCAACCTGAACGAGAGTACCACCAGCAACCCCATACACGTGTTTCACCCTTGTTGGGGATCATCAGTGAGGTGAAGCTGATGCCTCTCTAAGCACAGTGAGAGGGAGACCACGTCTGGTTGCCCCCAGGAGACCTAGGGTTACCAATCCCAGGTTCCTTGAAAAATAGTTTTACAAAGGTAGCGGGCGCCCCTCTCTCGAAAGAACAGACTTGATAACCTGTTCAGTGGTTATTAACCACTTGAGAGTTCGCAGCCACTGCTTTTACTCACTGTGCCTTTCACAGATGGGAAATATCCATTTGCATATCAGTCTTTGTCCTGCCCAGGGGCAGTCCAGCACCGAAATGCAATGGCAATTCCAACCTGAACGAGAGTACCACCAGCAACCCCATACACGTGTTTCACCCTTGTTGGGGATCATCAGTGAGGTGAAGCTGATGCCTCTCTAAGCACAGTGAGAGGGAGACCACGTCTGGTTGCCCCCAGGAGACCTAGGGTTACCAATCCCAGGTTCCTTGAAAAATAGTTTTACAAAGGTAGCGGGCGCCCCTCTCTCGAAAGAACAGACTTGATAACCTGTTCAGTGGTTATTAACCACTTGAGAGTTCGCAGCCACTGCTTTTACTCACTGTGCCTTTCACAGATGGGAAATATCCATTTGCATATCAGTCTTTGTCCTGCCCAGGGGCAGTCTAACCCTAAGTTACCAGGGTGATCCAGAAGTGGACCCCTTGCTCACTGTTCTTAGAGAGGCGCAGCTTCACCTCACTGATGATGCCCAACAAGGCTGAAACACGTGTATGGGGTTGCTGTGGTACTCTTGTTCAGAGGAGAATTGCCTAGCATTTCGGTGCTGGACTGCCCCTGGGCAGGACAAAGACTGATATGCGGGGAAATTTCTTCTCTGTGAAAAAAACAGTGAGCTAAAGACTTGGTTGAGACTCTCCCAGGGGCCATCCACCCAAGAACAAGTCAATGGGCTGTGTTCGTGCTGGTAGAGAGTTTCCCAGACACCCCCTTTTTTTGCATAAATTAACTTAGGGTCTAACCCTAAGTTACCAGGGTGATCCAGACGTGGACCCCTTGCTCACTGTTCTTAGAGAGGCGCAGCTTCACCTCACTGATGATGCCCAACAAGGCTGAAACACGTGTATGGGGTTGCTGTGGTACTCTTGTTCAGAGGAGAATTGCCTAGCATTTCGGTGCTGGACTGCCCCTGGGCAGGACAAAGACTGATATGCGGGGAAATTTCTTCTCTGTGAAAAGAACAGTGAGCTAAAGACTTGGTTGAGACTCTCCCAGGGGCCATCCACCCAAGAACAAGTCAATGGGCTGTGTTCGTGCTGGTAGAGAGTTTCCCAGACACCCCCTTTTTTTGCATAAATTAACTTAGGGTCTAACCCTAAGTTACCAGGGTGATCCAGACGTGGACCCCTTGCTCACTGTTCTTAGAGAGGCGCAGCGTCACCTCACTGATGATGCCCAACAAGGCTGAAACACGTGTATGGGGTTGCTGTGGTACTCTTGTTCAGAGGAGAATTGCCTAGCATTTCGGTGCTGGACTGCCCCTGGGCTGGACAAAGACTGATATGCGGGGGAAATTTCTTCTCTGTGAAAAGAACAGTGAGCTAAAGACTTGGTTGAGACTCTCCCAGGGGCCATCCACCCAAGAACAAGTCAATGGGCTGTGTTCGTGCTGGTAGAGAGTTTCCCAGACACCCCCTTTTTTTGCATAAATTAACTTAGGGTCTAACCCTAAGTTACCAGGGTGATCCAGACGTGGACCCCTTGCTCACTATTCTTGGAGAGGCGCAGCTTCACCTCACTGATGATGCCCAACAAGGCTGAAACACGTGTATGGGGTTGCTGTGGTACTCTTGTTCAGAGGAGAATTGCCTAGCATTTCGGTGCTGGACTGCCCCTGGGCAGGACAAAGACTGATATGCGGGGAAATTTCTTCTCTGTGAAAAGAACAGTGAGCTAAAGACTTGGTTGAGACTCTCCCAGGGGCCATCCACCCAAGAACAAGTCAATGGGCTGTGTTCGTGCTGGTAGAGAGTTTCCCAGACACCCCCTTTTTTTGCATAAATTAACTTAGGGTCTAACCCTAAGTTACCAGGGTGATCCAGACGTGGACCCCTTGCTCACTGTTCTTAGAGAGGCGCAGCTTCACCTCACTGATGATGCCCAACAAGGCTGAAACACGTGTATGGGGTTGCTGTGGTACTCTTGTTCAGAGGAGAATTGCCTAGCATTTCGGTGTTGGACTGCCCCTGGGCAGGACAAAGGGCCTCATTAGGACCCTGGCGGAGAGGGTGTTACGCCAGCGTAGTGCATGGCGTACCTCTCCGCCATACTACGAGTTCCCGTAGCGCCATGGAGGTTTTCTCCGCCTGGTTTTACCAGCCGGAGAAAACCATGGCGCTACGGGACCTCGTTGTTAATTACGCCACCGTATTTTACGGTGGCGTAATTAACTCCTTCCCCACTCCCATTATACCCTATGGGGCAAAAATGGGAATGGGGAAGGGCAGAATGGGGATTGGGGATTTACCGCTCCGCCGAGGTCGGAATGGGGCGGTAAATCCGCCAACCCCCATGGCGCTATCGGCGGCTTTCCGCCATGCTTCGCGGTGCATTTAGCACCGCGAAGTCCGCCTGGGTCCTAATGAGGCCCAAAGACTGATATGCGGGGAAATTTCTTCTCTGTGAAAAGAACAGTGAGCTAAAGACTTGGTTGAGACTCTCCCAGGGGCCATCCACCCAAGAACAAGTCAATGGGCTGTGTTCGTGCTGGTAGAGAGTTTCCCAGACACCCCCTTTTTTTGCATAAATTAACTTAGGGTCTAACCCTAAGTTACCAGGGTGATCCAGACGTGGACCCCTTGCTCACTGTTCTTAGAGAGGCGCAGCTTCACCTCACTGATGATGCCCAACAAGGCTGAAACACGTGTATGGGGTTGCTGTGGTACTCTTGTTCAGAGGAGAATTGCCTAGCATTTCGGTGCTGGACTGCCCCTGGGCAGGACAAAGACTGATATGCGGGGAAATTTCTTCTCTGTGAAAAGAACAGTGAGCTAAAGACTTGGTTGAGACTCTCCCAGGGGCCATCCACCCAAGAACAAGTCAATGGGCTGTGTTCGTGCTGGTAGAGAGTTTCCCAGACACCCCCTTTTTTTGCATATATATAATAACAGCACCTGTTGCCGGAGGGTGTTCGCGTGGTGGACAGCCAAAGATTGACCTTGCAGGAGAGTGGTTGACTGTGTGCCCCCTTGAATTTTGGCTTATGGGTGGCCTATGTGCTACATAATAACCACCCCCATGGATACCTTTCTAATTGCTGCAGCCCGACACACCAGCTGGGTCAGGACAGCATGTCTACACATGCGGGGGAGAGTGAGGCCCTTTTTGGATCCAGCATACTATTCACGTGTACTTTGTATGACCTGATCCGACATTACCCTTCCCCACCACAGTGGCCGCATAGGCAGTGAATGAGGCAGAACCCGGCCACCAAATCCTGAAAAGAAACACGGCCCTCCCTCGCTGTCCTTGGTTGGCTGGACATCAGGGAGTGGATGGGGTGCCTCTGGAAAATAAACTTACAAACAATCTGTATCTTTCAGGCTACGCACTACCTGTGGACCATTGTGTTTGCCTAAAACCCCACATTTCGGCCAGGGGTGTATGGAATATTAACTTGGCCACGCAGGAGGAGACAGCCCAATCCGGACACTACATTGTATTCAAACAGTCCAGGTTGGGCCTGCTGTGGCACCGGCCCATCCACTCATGAGGGCGAAAGGAGCGGACCCACCATAACACCAGTTACCACAGTGATTACAACTAACCTAGAAATCCTGGTCACTGCCCTAGCCCACACCTAATACTAAATTGGAAGGGGTTCCTACAACACAGTACACGCCTGGCCTTGAGAGGAGTACTAGATATCACCACGCTGGGGTTGAACTCCAAGCCACTGCATGCCTGTGTATGCACCACTGTGGAAAGTGAACAACACAGCGGAGAGGGGGATCGCGCAGCCCCCGTTGGCAGACCTAGAGAACTATTCATGCTGCATGACCGCTAGCAGAATCTGCGACTAACCTGTGAATACAGAATACAACCATACATTGGTGACTTGATCTAAATACACCCATCCTGGCAGTGTAAAAACCAGTGCAATGCAATTCAGGATCACTGGTAAAACGAGAGAGAAGACAGTCCACTCCCCATTACAGATTGCAATATATGGGACGCCACGAGAAGAAGGGCACAGGTGCCAAAAAAATGGCCCGATGGACTCCTTTACTAGCTCCCACCTCAGGGGTCGGCCATGATATCACCGACAGCCGCCGACGCCCAGATCGAGACACCCACAGAGGCCAGGGAAGATCGGCTAATGACAATCATGCAAAATGGGTTCCTAGCAGTAAATGTCAAATTGGATGACATAGTGGTGACCATCGTCTCTCTCAAGGCAAGAGTGGACAAGGAAAGCGCCCATATTACTGATACGGAAAATAGGATCAGCACAAATGAAGATACGATCATTCAAAATAGTCGTGACATAGCACAACTTAAAAGCGACCTATCTAAGTTCCAGAAAAAGTGCAAAGATCTCGAATCGAGATCCAGTAGAAACACCATCGGGATTGTTGGCGTATCGGAGTTCTTCAGTAAAGGCCAGCTGGAGGGGCATGTGGAAGCCCTTTTAAAAACCCTCTGAAGCGCGGAATCCTTTTCAGATAATTTCTTGGTTGAAAGGGTCCATTGCACCTTGGTCCCGGCTCCCATACCCGGCGAACATCCTCACACAATAATTGCCTGTCTCCTCAACTACAGGAATAGAGACATGATCTTGAGACTATCCAGAGAAAAGGGTACCTTACACTATGAGGAGAACAGGATGCATATCTACCCGGACTTCTTGGCTAATATCCAGGTGCAGAGAAGGTCGTATGAATCAGTCAAGCGACAGCTTCGGCTGCGCCGGATCCCCTACGCCCTTATCTTTCCAGCAAAGATGAAAATCCAACACAGGGGAAGAGCAAATTCTTTAGAGAATCCTTCGGAAGATCTGGCATTCGTTGAGGCATTCATTCCTGTGCCCCCAGAGAACGGGTAGCCGATCAGAACATGCAACCTCGACCAGGCGATGAGAGACAAGATCCTGCAGATTGAAGGACACACATGCATATATCCTTTGCAATATTAAAATCTTTTATGATGATGGGTGGCTCTGATTGCTAATTGTTAAAATTTGGGGTTGTGAGCCCCTGATGACAGCAGCCATGTAGCTGCAACAAGTGCATCTCAGGAGAGCTCAACAAGTTCGAGGGGATGCCCTTGCGGAAGCTTCTAAAGATTAAAGGGCAGCATTGTCAAGTTGGGGATGATAATGCGGGTAGGGGTCGGGAAAGTTGGGGAAAAGATGCCTCACCACAATGTTTCGGTGGAAGTTAAGAGGGATTTTGAGTTTGGGACCAGTTAAGGGGGCCAATACACATAAAGGGTGGTGGGGGAAGTTGGGGGACTTGAGTCCTGTTGAAACGGTTAAGTTCGTTAAAATTTATGAAGCTGATGCCTCTCTAAGCACAGTGAGAGGGAGACGACGTCTGGTTGCCCCCAGGAGACCTAGGGTTACCAATCCCAGGTTCCTTGAAAAATAGTTTTACAAAGGTAGCGGGCGCCCCTCTCTCGAAAGAACAGACTTAATAACCTGTTCAGTGGTTATTAACCACTTGAGAGTTCGCAGCCACTGCTTTTACTCACTGTGCCTTTCACAGATGGGAAATATCCATTTGCATATCAGTCTTTGTCCTGCCCAGGAGCAGTCCAGCACCGAAATGCAATGGCAATTCCAACCTGAACGAGAGTACCACCAGCAACCCCATACACGTGTTTCACCCTTGTTGGGGATCATCAGTGAGGTGAAGCTGATGCCTCTCTAAGCACAGTGAGAGGGAGACCACGTCTGGTTGCTCCCAGGAGACCTAGGGTTACCAATCCCAGGTTCCTTGAAAAATAGTTTTACAAAGGTAGCGGGCGCCCCTCTCTCGAAAGAACAGACTTGATAACCTGTTCAGTGGTTATTAACCACTTGAGAGTTCGCAGCCACTGCTTTTACTCACTGTGCCTTTCACAGATGGGAAATATCCATTTGCATATCAGTCTTTGTCCTGCCCAGGGGCAGTCCAGCACCGAAATGCAATGGCAATTCCAACCTGAACAAGAGTACCACCAGCAACCCCATACACGTGTTTCACCCTTGTTGGGGATCATCAGTGAGGTGAAGCTGATGCCTCTCTAAGCACAGTGAGAGGGAGACCACGTCTGGTTGCCCCCAGGAGACCTAGGGTTACCAATCCCATGGCAATTCCAACCTGAACGAGAGTACTACCAGCAATCCCATACACGTGTTTCACCCTTGTTGGGGATCATCAGTGAGGTGAAGCTGATGCCTCTCTAAGCACAGTGAGAGGGAGACCACGTCTGGTTGCCCCCAGGAGACCTAGGGTTACCAATCCCAGGTTCCTTGAAAAATAGTTTTACAAAGGTAGCGGGCGCCCCTCTCTCGAAAGAACAGACTTGATAACCTGTTCAGTGGTTATTAACCACTTGAGAGTTCGCAGCCATTGCTTTTACTCACTGTGCCTTTCACAGATGGGAAATATCCATTTGCATATCAGTCTTTGTCCTGCCCAGGGGCAGTCTAACCCTAAGTTACCAGGGTGATCCAGACGTGGACCCCTTGCTCACTGTTCTTAGAGAGGCGCAGCTTCACCTCACTGATGATGCCCAACAAGGCTGAAACACGTGTATGGGGTTGCTGTGGTACTCTTGTTCAGAGGAGAATTGCCTAGCATTTCGGTGCTGGACTGCCCCTGGGCAGGACAAAGACTGATATGCGGGGAAATTTCTTCTCTGTGAAAAGAACAGTGAGCTAAAGACTTGGTTGAGACTCTCCCAGGGGCCATCCACCCAAGAACAAGTCAATGGGCTGTGTTCGTGCTGGTAGAGAGTTTCCCAGACACCCCCTTTTTTTGCATAAATTAACTTAGGGTCTAACCCTAAGTTACCAGGGTGATCCAGACGTGGACCCCTTGCTCACTGTTCTTAGAGAGGCGCAGCGTCACCTCACTGATGATGCCCAACAAGGCTGAAACACGTGTATGGGGTTGCTGTGGTACTCTTGTTCAGAGGAGAATTGCCTAGCATTTCGGTGCTGGACTGCCCCTGGGCTGGACAAAGACTGATATGCGGGGGAAATTTCTTCTCTGTGAAAAGAACAGTGAGCTAAAGACTTGGTTGAGACTCTCCCAGGGGCCATCCACCCAAGAACAAGTCAATGGGCTGTGTTCGTGCTGGTAGAGAGTTTCCCAGACACCCCCTTTTTTTGCATAAATTAACTTAGGGTCTAACCCTAAGTTACCAGGGTGATCCAGACGTGGACCCCTTGCTCACTATTCTTGCTCACTATTCTTAGAGAGGCGCAGCTTCACCTCACTGATGATGCCCAACAAGGCTGAAACACGTGTATGGGGTTGCTGTGGTACTCTTGTTCAGAGGAGAATTGCCTAGCATTTCGGTGCTGGACTGCCCCTGGGCAGGACAAAGACTGATATGCGGGGAAATTTCTTCTCTGTGAAAAGAACAGTGAGCTAAAGACTTGGTTGAGACTCTCCCAGGGGCCATCCACCCAAGAACAAGTCAATGGGCTGTGTTCGTGCTGGTAGAGAGTTTCCCAGACACCCCCTTTTTTTGCATAAATTAACTTAGGGTCTAACCCTAAGTTACCAGGGTGATCCAGACGTGGACCCCTTGCTCACTGTTCTTAGAGAGGCGCAGCTTCACCTCACTGATGATGCCCAACAAGGCTGAAACACGTGTATGGGGTTGCTGTGGTACTCTTGTTCAGAGGAGAATTGCCTAGCATTTCGGTGTTGGACTGCCCCTGGGCAGGACAAAGACTGATATGCGGGGAAATTTCTTCTCTGTGAAAAGAACAGTGAGCTAAAGACTTGGTTGAGACTCTCCCAGGGGCCATCCACCCAAGAACAAGTCAATGGGCTGTGTTCGTGCTGGTAGAGAGTTTCCCAGACACCCCCTTTTTTTGCATAAATTAACTTAGGGTCTAACCCTAAGTTACCAGGGTGATCCAGACGTGGACCCCTTGCTCACTGTTCTTAGAGAGGCGCAGCTTCACCTCACTGATGATGCCCAACAAGGCTGAAACACGTGTATGGGGTTGCTGTGGTACTCTTGTTCAGAGGAGAATTGCCTAGCATTTCGGTGCTGGACTGCCCCTGGGCAGGACAAAGACTGATATGCGGGGAAATTTCTTCTCTGTGAAAAGAACAGTGAGCTAAAGACTTGGTTGAGACTCTCCCAGGGGCCATCCACCCAAGAACAAGTCAATGGGCTGTGTTCGTGCTGGTAGAGAGTTTCCCCAGACACCCCCTTTTTTTGCATATATATAATAACAGCACCTGTTGCCGGAGGGTGTTCGCGTGGTGGACAGCCAAAGATTGACCTTGCAGGAGAGTGGTTGACTGTGTGCCCCCTTGAATTTTGGCTTATGGGTGGCCTATGTGCTACATAATAACCACCCCCATGGATACCTTTCTAATTGCTGCAGCCCGACACACCAGCTGGGTCAGGACAGCATGTCTACACATGCGGGGGAGAGTGAGGCCCTTTTTGGATCCAGCATACTATTCACGTGTACTTTGTATGACCTGATCCGACATTACCCTTCCCCACCACAGTGGCCGCATAGGCAGTGAATGAGGCAGAACCCGGCCACCAAATCCTGAAAAGAAACACGGCCCTCCCTCGCTGTCCTTGGTTGGCTGGACATCAGGGAGTGGATGGGGTGCCTCTGGAAAATAAACTTACAAACAATCTGTATCTTTCAGGCTACGCACTACCTGTGGACCATTGTGTTTGCCTAAAACCCCACATTTCGGCCAGGGGTGTATGGAATATTAACTTGGCCACGCAGGAGGAGACAGCCCAATCCGGACACTACATTGTATTCAAACAGTCCAGGTTGGGCCTGCTGTGGCACCGGCCCATCCACTCATGAGGGCGAAAGGAGCGGACCCACCATAACACCAGTTACCACAGTGATTACAACTAACCTAGAAATCCTGGTCACTGCCCTAGCCCACACCTAATACTAAATTGGAAGGGGTTCCTACAACACAGTACACGCCTGGCCTTGAGAGGAGTACTAGATATCACCACGCTGGGGTTGAACTCCAAGCCACTGCATGCCTGTGTATGCACCACTGTGGAAAGTGAACAACACAGCGGAGAGGGGGATCGCGCAGCCCCCGTTGGCAGACCTAGAGAACTATTCATGCTGCATGACCGCTAGCAGAATCTGCGACTAACCTGTGAATACAGAATACAACCATACATTGGTGACTTGATCTAAATACACCCATCCTGGCAGTGTAAAAACCAGTGCAATGCAATTCAGGATCACTGGTAAAACGAGAGAGAAGACAGTCCACTCCCCATTACAGATTGCAATATATGGGACGCCACGAGAAGAAGGGCACAGGTGCCAAAAAAATGGCCCGATGGACTCCTTTACTAGCTCCCACCTCAGGGGTCGGCCATGATATCACCGACAGCCGCCGACGCCCAGATCGAGACACCCACAGAGGCCAGGGAAGATCGGCTAATGACAATCATGCAAAATGGGTTCCTAGCAGTAAATGTCAAATTGGATGACATAGTGGTGACCATCGTCTCTCTCAAGGCAAGAGTGGACAAGGAAAGCGCCCATATTACTGATACGGAAAATAGGATCAGCACAAATGAAGATACGATCATTCAAAATAGTCGTGACATAGCACAACTTAAAAGCGACCTATCTAAGTTCCAGAAAAAGTGCAAAGATCTCGAATCGAGATCCAGTAGAAACACCATCGGGATTGTTGGCGTATCGGAGTTCTTCAGTAAAGGCCAGCTGGAGGGGCATGTGGAAGCCCTTTTAAAAACCCTCTGAAGCGCGGAATCCTTTTCAGATAATTTCTTGGTTGAAAGGGTCCATTGCACCTTGGTCCCGGCTCCCATACCCGGCGAACATCCTCACACAATAATTGCCTGTCTCCTCAACTACAGGAATAGAGACATGATCTTGAGACTATCCAGAGAAAAGGGTACCTTACACTATGAGGAGAACAGGATGCATATCTACCCGGACTTCTTGGCTAATATCCAGGTGCAGAGAAGGTCGTATGAATCAGTCAAGCGACAGCTTCGGCTGCGCCGGATCCCCTACGCCCTTATCTTTCCAGCAAAGATGAAAATCCAACACGGGGGAAGAGCAAATTCGTTAGAGAATCCTTCGGAAGATCTGGCATTCGTTGAGGCATTCATTCCTGTGCCCCCAGAGAACGGGTAGCCGATCAGAACATGCAACCTCGACCAGGCGATGAGAGACAAGATCCTGCAGATTGAAGGACACACATGCATATATCCTTTGCAATATTAAAATCTTTTATGATGATGGGTGGCTCTGATTGCTAATTGTTAAAATTTGGGGTTGTGAGCCCCTGATGACAGCAGCCATGTAGCTGCAACAAGTGCATCTCAGGAGAGCTCAACAAGTTCGAGGGGATGCCCTTGCGGAAGCTTCTAAAGATTAAAGGGCAGCATTGTCAAGTTGGGGATGATAATGCGGGTAGGGGTCGGGAAAGTTGGGGAAAAGATGCCTCACCACAATGTTTCGGTGGAAGTTAAGAGGGATTTTGAGTTTGGGACCAGTTAAGGGGGCCAATACACATAAAGGGTGGTGGGGGAAGTTGGGGGACTTGAGTCCTGTTGAAACGGTTAAGTTCGTTAAAATTTATGAAGCTGATGCCTCTCTAAGCACAGTGAGAGGGAGACGACGTCTGGTTGCCCCCAGGAGACCTAGGGTTACCAATCCCAGGTTCCTTGAAAAATAGTTTTACAAAGGTAGCGGGCGCCCCTCTCTCGAAAGAACAGACTTAATAACCTGTTCAGTGGTTATTAACCACTTGAGAGTTCGCAGCCACTGCTTTTACTCACTGTGCCTTTCACAGATGGGAAATATCCATTTGCATATCAGTCTTTGTCCTGCCCAGGAGCAGTCCAGCACCGAAATGCAATGGCAATTCCAACCTGAACGAGAGTACCACCAGCAACCCCATACACGTGTTTCACCCTTGTTGGGGATCATCAGTGAGGTGAAGCTGATGCCTCTCTAAGCACAGTGAGAGGGAGACCACGTCTGGTTGCTCCCAGGAGACCTAGGGTTACCAATCCCAGGTTCCTTGAAAAATAGTTTTACAAAGGTAGCGGGCGCCCCTCTCTCGAAAGAACAGACTTGATAACCTGTTCAGTGGTTATTAACCACTTGAGAGTTCGCAGCCACTGCTTTTACTCACTGTGCCTTTCACAGATGGGAAATATCCATTTGCATATCAGTCTTTGTCCTGCCCAGGGGCAGTCCAGCACCGAAATGCAATGGCAATTCCAACCTGAACAAGAGTACCACCAGCAACCCCATACACGTGTTTCACCCTTGTTGGGGATCATCAGTGAGGTGAAGCTGATGCCTCTCTAAGCACAGTGAGAGGGAGACCACGTCTGGTTGCCCCCAGGAGACCTAGGGTTACCAATCCCATGGCAATTCCAACCTGAACGAGAGTACTACCAGCAATCCCATACACGTGTTTCACCCTTGTTGGGGATCATCAGTGAGGTGAAGCTGATGCCTCTCTAAGCACAGTGAGAGGGAGACCACGTCTGGTTGCCCCCAGGAGACCTAGGGTTACCAATCCCAGGTTCCTTGAAAAATAGTTTTACAAAGGTAGCGGGCGCCCCTCTCTCGAAAGAACAGACTTGATAACCTGTTCAGTGGTTATTAACCACTTGAGAGTTCGCAGCCACTGCTTTTACTCACTGTGCCTTTCACAGATGGGAAATATCCATTTGCATATCAGTCTTTGTCCTGCCCAGGGGCAGTCTAACCCTAAGTTACCAGGGTGATCCAGACGTGGACCCCTTGCTCACTGTTCTTAGAGAGGCGCAGCTTCACCTCACTGATGATGCCCAACAAGGCTGAAACACGTGTATGGGGTTGCTGTGGTACTCTTGTTCAGAGGAGAATTGCCTAGCATTTCGGTGCTGGACTGCCCCTGGGCAGGACAAAGACTGATATGCGGGGAAATTTCTTCTCTGTGAAAAGAACAGTGAGCTAAAGACTTGGTTGAGACTCTCCCAGGGGCCATCCACCCAAGAACAAGTCAATGGGCTGTGTTCGTGCTGGTAGAGAGTTTCCCAGACACCCCCTTTTTTTGCATAAATTAACTTAGGGTCTAACCCTAAGTTACCAGGGTGATCCAGACGTGGACCCCTTGCTCACTGTTCTTAGAGAGGCGCAGCGTCACCTCACTGATGATGCCCAACAAGGCTGAAACACGTGTATGGGGTTGCTGTGGTACTCTTGTTCAGAGGAGAATTGCCTAGCATTTCGCTGCTGGACTGCCCCTGGGCAGGACAAAGACTGATATGCGGGGAAATTTCTTCTCTGTGAAAAGAACAGTGAGCTAAAGACTTGGTTGAGACTCTCCCAGGGGCCATCCACCCAAGAACAAGTCAATGGGCTGTGTTTGTGCTGGTAGAGAGTTTCCCAGACACCCCCTTTTTTTGCATAAATTAACTTAGGGTCTAACCCTAAGTTACCAGGGTGATCCAGACGTGGACCCCTTGCTCACTGTTCTTACAGAGGCGCAGCTTCACTTCACTGATGATGCCCAACAAGGCTGAAACACGTGTATGGGGTTGCTGTGGTACTCTTGTTCAGAGGAGAATTGCCCAGCATTTCGGTGCTGGACTGCCCCTGGGCAGGACAAAGACTGATATGCGGGGAAATTTCTTCTCTGTGAAAAGAACAGTGAGCTAAAGACTTGGTTGAGACTCTCCCAGGGGCCATCCACCCAAGAACAAGTCAATGGGCTGTGTTTGTGCTGGTAGAGAGTTTCCCAGACACCCCCTTTTTTTGCATAAATTAATTTAGGGTCTAACCCTAAGTTACCAGGGTGATCCAGACGTGGACCCCTTGCTCACTGTTCTTAGAGAGGCGCAGCTTCAACTCACTGATAATGCCCAACAAGGCTGAAACACGTGTATGGGGTTGCTGTGGTACTCTTGTTCAGAGGAGAATTGTCTAGCATTTCGGTGCTGGACTGCCCCTGGGCAGGACAAAGACTGATATGCGGGGAAATTTCTTCTCTGTGAAAAGAACAGTGAGCTAAAGACTTGGTTGAGACTCTCCCAGGGGCCATCCATCCAAGAACAAGTCAATGGGCTGTGTTCGTGCTGGTAGAGAGTTTCCCAGACACCCCCTTTTTTTGCATAAATTAACTTAGGGTCTAACCCTAAGTTACCAGGGTGATCCAGATGTGGACCCCTTGCTCACTGTTCTTAGAGAGGCGCAGCTTCACCTCACTGATGATGCCCAACAAGGCTGAAACACGTGTATGGGGTTGCTGTGGTACTCTTGTTCAGAGGAGAATTGCCTACCATTTCGGTGCTGGACTGCCCCTGGGCAGGACAAAGACTGATATGCGGGGAAATTTCTTCTCTGTGAAAAGAACAGTGAGCTAAAGACTTGGTTGAGACTCTCCCAGGGGCTATCCACCCAAGAACAAGTCAATGGGCTGTGTTCGTGCTGGTAGAGAGTTTCCCAGACACCCCCTTTTTTTGCATAAATTAACTTAGGGTCTAACCCTAAGTTACCAGGGTGATCCAGACGTGGACCCCTTGCTCACTGTTCTTAGAGAGGCGCAGCTTCACCTCACTGATGATGCCCAACAAGGCTGAAACACGTGTATGGGGTTGCTGTGATACTCTTGTTCAGAGGAGAATTGCCTAGCATTTCGGTGCTGGACTGCCCCTGGGCAGGACAAAGACTGATATGCGGGGAAATTTCTTCTCTGTGAAAAGAACAGTGAGCTAAAGACTTGGTTGAGACTCTCCCAGGGGCCATCCACCCAAGAACAAGTCAATGGGCTGTGTTCGTGCTGGTAGAGAGTTTCCCAGACACCCCCTTTTTTGCATAAATTAACTTAGGGTCTAACCCTAAGTTACCAGGGTGATCCAGACGTGGACCCCTTGCTCACTGTTCTTAGAGAGGCGCAGATTCACCTCACTGATGATGCCCAACAAGGCTGAAACACGTGTATGGGGTTGCTGTGGTACTCTTGTTCAGAGGAGAATTGCCTCGCATTTCGGTGCTGGACTGCCCCTGGGCAGGACAAAGACTGATATGCGGGGAAATGTCTTCTCTGTGAAAAGAACAGTGAGCTAAAGACTTGGTTGAGACTCTCCCAGGGGCCATCCACCCAAGAACAAGTCAATGGGCTGTGTTCGTGCTGGTAGAGAGTTTCCCAGACACCCCCTTTTTTTGCATATATATAATAACAGCACCTGTTGCCGGAGGGTGTTCGCGTGGTGGACAGCCAAAGATTGACCTTGCAGGAGAGTGGTTGACTGTGTGCCCCCTTGAATTTTGGCTTATGGGTGGCCTATGTGCTACACAATAACCACCCCCATGGATACCTTTCTAATTGCTGCAGCCCGACACACCAGCTGGGTCAGGACAGCATGTCTACACATGCGGGGGAGAGTGAGGCCCTTTTTGGATCCAGCATACTATTCACGTGTACTTTGTATGACCTGATCCGACATTACCCTTCCCCACCACAGTGGCCGCATAGGCAGTGAATGAGGCAGAACCCGGCCACCAAATCCTGAAAAGAAACACGGCCCTCCCTCGCTGTCCTTGGTTGGCTGGACATCAGGGAGTGGATGGAATGCCTCTGGAAAATAAACTTACAAGCAATCTGTATCTTTCAGGCTACGCACTACCTGTGGACCACTGTGTTTGCCTAAAACCCCACATTTCGGCCAGGGGTGTATGGAATATTAACTTGGCCACGCAGGAGGAGACAGCCCAATCCGGACACTACATTGTATTCAAACAGTCCAAGTTGGGCCTGCTGTGGCACCGGCCCATCCACTCATGAGGGCGAAAGGAGCAGACCCACCATAACACCAGTTACCACAGTGATTACAACTAACCTAGAAATCCTGGTCACTGCCCTAGCCCACACCTAATACTAAATTGGAAGGGGTTCCTACAACACGGTACACGCCTGGCCTTGAGAGGAGTACTAGATATCACCACGCTGGGGTTGAACTCCAAGCCACTGCATGCCTGTGTATGCACCACTGTGGAAAGTGAACAACACAGCGGAGAGGGGGATCGCGCAGCCCCCGTTGGCAGACCTAGAGAACTATTCATGCTGCATGACCGCTAGCAGAATCTGCGACTAACCTGTGAATACAGAATACGACCATACATTGGTGACTTGATCTAAATACACCCATCCTGGCAGTGTAAAAACCAGTGCAATGCAATTCAGGATCACTGGTAAAACGAGAGAGAAGACAGTCCACTCCCCATTACAGATTGCAATATATGGGACGCCACGAGAAGAAGGGCACATGTGCCAATAAAATGGCCCGATGGACTCCTTTACTAGCTCCCACCTCAGGGGTCGGCCATGATATCACCGACAGCCGCCGACGCCCAGATCGAGACACCCACAGAGGCCAGGGAAGATCGGCTAATGACAATCATGCAAAATGGGTTCCTAGCAGTAAATGTCAAATTGGATGACATAGTGGTGACCATCGTCTCTCTCAAGGCAAGAGTGGACAAGGAAAGCGCCCATATTACTGATACGGAAAATAGGATCAGCACAAATGAAGATACGATCATTCAAAATAGTCGTGACATAGCACAACTTAAAAGCGACCTATCTAAGTTCCAGAAAAAGTGCAAAGATCTCGAATCGAGATCCAGTAGAAACACCATCGGGATTGTTGGCGTATCGGAGTTCTTCAGTAAAGGCCAGCTGGAGGGGCATGTGGAAGCCCTTTTAAAAACCCTCTGAAGCGCGAAATCCTTTTCAGATAATTTCTTGGTTGAAAGGGTCCATTGCACCTTGGTCCCGGCTCCCATACCCGGCGAACATCCTCACACAATAATTGCCTGTCTCCTCAACTACAGGAATAGAGACATGATCTTGAGACTATCCAGAGAAAAGGGTACCTTACACTATGAGGAGAACAGGATGCATATCTACCCGGACTTCTTGGCTAATATCCAGGTGCAGAGAAGGTCGTATGAATCAGTCAAGCGACAGCTTCGGCTGCGCCGGATCCCCTACGCCCTTATCTTTCCAGCAAAGATGAAAATCCAACACGGGGGAAGAGCAAATTATTTAGAGAATCCTTCGGAAGCTCTGGCATTCGTTGAGGCATTCATTCCTGTGCCCCCAGAGAACGGGTAGCCGATCAGAACATGCAACCTCGACCAGGCGATGAGAGACAAGATCCTGCAGATTGAAGGACACACATGCATATATCCTTTGCAATATTAAAATCTTTTATGATGATGGGTGGCTCTGATTGCTAATTGTTAAAATTTGGGGTTGTGAGCCCCTGATGACAGCAGCCATGTAGCTGCAACAAGTGCATCTCAGGAGAGCTCAACAAGTTCGAGGGGATGCCCTTGCGGAAGCTTCTAAAGATTAAAGGGCAGCATTGTCAAGTTGGGGATGATAATGCGGGTAGGGGTCGGGAAAGTTGGGGAAAAGATGCCTCACCACAATGTTTCGGTGGAAGTTGAGAGGGATTTTGAGTTTGGGACCAGTTAAGGGGGCCAATACACATAAAGGGTGGTGGGGGAAGTTGGGGGACTTGAGTCCTGTTGAAACGGTTAAGTTCGTTAAAATTTATGGTCACGCTGCTGCATGCGACACCCGTTTAGCAATGATGAGAACAATTATAGATTACCTCATAATGCACATATGGTACACCACAATTCAATATCTAAAGGGCTAAAGGTTAGACTCCTATCTTGGAATGTCCGAGGACTTAACAACCAGGCAAAATCTAAAAACATTGCCGCATACATCACTAGACATCACCCACACATCATTATCCTACAGGAGACAGAAGCACTCCAAAAAGTAAATGCAGACCTTCTGCAGCATTTGGGAATGCCGAGGTATTACACTGAATACTTCACTCAGACTAGGGGGGTACTCACATTAATACACCCCTCATTTAGCTTTCAATACACATGGAGCAAAATAGACCTGATGGGGCGCTACGTGATGGTGTGGGGTAATATAGCTGGGAAGGAAGTGGTTCTTGTCAACACCTATGGGCCAAATATAGACGACCCCGATTTCTACATAAACGTTTCAAATGAACTAGGCTCGGTAGACGTCAAATGGATATTATGGGGGGGTGACTTTAACACCATTTTGGACGTCTCCCTAGACCGATCTTCCATTAAGCACAGGGAATTTACCAGGGTGGCCACCACTCTACATCAGATTTTAATGCAGACACCCCTCATAGATGCTTGGAGGACATTACACCCACTAGAACGGCAATACTCGTTTTACTCCTCCGTTCATGACACTAAATCCTGCATTGATTACTGGCTTATCTCCACCCATCTCTCCAATATGGTAAGCAACTGCGAGATACACCCCTGTACCCTATCAGACCACTCTCCGATATCCCTGGAGGTAGTACTACAAGATGTTAAACCACCAGTTAGGAGATGGAGAATGCCATCCGATATCCTAAAAGACCCGAATGTTATAGAGTCACTTAATATGGAGAATGACAAATTCTTCACTATAAACAAGGGCTTTGTAGACCGATATGCAACATTTTGGGTAAGGGGGGTTCTAATGTCTAAATCCACTGGGTTACTAAAAACTGTTAGATCAGAATTAGCGGATGTAGAGAGGTGCTTGCAGGAACTGGAACTACACCACAGTGAAACTCACGAAAAAAACCCTTGCGGATATTAATAACCTGCTGCAGGAATTTAATAAGTTGGCGGCCAGCGAAATGCAATACATGATAGCACCTGTGCGGGTGTTCTGATATGGTGAAGGTAATAAGACTGGGTGCTCCCTAGAAAATCTGTTGAAAACTGATCAACAGCATACACCCATCTCCAGTATAATTGCGAGAGACAGTGACGTAATCACTGGTGAGGACGGTATCAATCAGGAATTCACCAATTTCTACTCAGAGCTTTATGCAAACCGAGATGTAAGATCCAGCACAGAAATAGAAAACTATTTGAATATATTAACACTCCTTAAACTCCCGTTAGAAAACAGTTTTGCCCTAGACCAACCGATCACATGCAAGGAAATTACAGAAGCAATAAATTCCGTAACATCCGGGAAGGGGCCCGGGTCGGACAGCTTGGGCGTAGAATTATACAAAGAGTACCACGCCAAACTCGCCCCAATATTGGTACTGGTATGGGAGAGGGCGATGGAGCGGGGAACTCTGCCTGAGTCGATGCAGGAAGCTATTATAACGGTGTCGTTGAAACCCAGGCGTCCACCCCATGACATGTCCTCTTATAGGCCCCTTTCATTAATTAATTCTGATGCAAAAATATTCGCTAAAGTACTGGCTACCAGCCTCCTACCAAACATGCCTAGGCTGGTCCAACTGGACCAATGCGGCTTCATCCTCACGAGGTCGACTGCATTGAACCTACGCAGGTTATTCAGGGTTATGGCACAGATCAACCCTGAGGCACAGGCCGTGGTGATTTCCATAGATGCCGAAAAGGCTTTTGACTCTGTGTCCTGGAAATACTTGTTTGCCGTGCTTGAGAAGTTCGGGATAGGCCCCTATTTTCTTAAGTGTGTCAAGTTACTATACGCCGAGCCTGGAGCTAAGGTGCTTACCAACCACACTATCTACAAACCCTTTCCTCTAGGAAGGGGTACTAGACAGAGCTGCCTGTTCTCCCCCATCCTGTTCGCCCTGACAATAGAAAACGGTGGCGGCAGCTGTTAGACAAAACCAGGGACAGAGAGGAATCAGAATGGTGGAATTAACCAAATCCATATCACTATATGCGGATGACACACTACTCTAAGTCCGAGAACATGAAGTCAACCTTAGCTCCATTATGAGGATTATGCACAAGTTTGCCAAGTACACAGGTTATAAGATTAACAATTCCAAGTCGGAAATATTTCAACTGACGCCCGCTACCAAATGCCTAACCAACACCTGTGGTCTCAAATGGTCATCTTCAAAATATGATACCTGGGCATTCTTGTGTCCAAGGATAAAACCTCCTTATATACTGACAACCATGAATAGCTTTTGCACACAATTGCAGCCAAACTCCAGCTATGGGCCAGACTCCCCAGGTCATTGATCGTTCGTGTTGCAATCCTAAAAATGGTGGTCCTCCCCAAACTCCTGTACATATTTGTCAACATCACGATCTGGCCGGGCAGACCGTTTTTTGACAATCTGTGATCCTTGACTACAGCGTTCATATGGAATGGGGGAGCAGCCAGGATGAAGTGGGAGAAACTGGTCAAGCCATACAACACAGGGGGCATAGCAGCACCAGACTTCGAACTATACTATTTGGTGGCACAAGCCCAATACGCCAAGCACTGGTATGACCCACTAGACACAGCACCACATATCCCAATAGAACGTCATTATGCACTCCCGATCGACCTGCGTTCCATTTTATTTAAAGTACAACACAAGGATGCATGTAAATTTGACCCTGTTAGCACGACAGTTCACTCCTGGTCCATGATCTATAAAAGATTAAGACACCCTATGACTCAGACACCCCTCTGTGGAACTTCCCCAGTATCCCGCCATCATTCGATACAGATATACAGAAGATGTGGGACCCCAATAGGGAAATAAGAATGAGGAATATGTTTCCAAATGGGAAATTTGTGACTCTGAAAGACTTTGTGGCCACTGTAGGGGGAGGAAAGCTTAGAATGCTCCAAAATCATCACATGAAAACAGCATTCAGAGTCAAATGACCACTATTTCCAGATGAACCACCCTCACTTGAATGCTTACAGTCCTTGTCCTCTCAGACCGGAACCAGTGTTTCCAAATTATATGCTGTAATACAAACACATAAAATCTCACTAAATACGGTTAAAGCCACCTGGGGGGCAGACATTGGGGGTCACAATCTAAGATGAGAAGTGGTTAAAATACTGTGCATTGTCCAATACTGTATCACTCAACTCTGGTCTCTGCCTTATCCAATTCAAAATACTGAATAAATTGCATTATACACCAGCCAAGATGGCCAAGTTCACAGAGAATTGCACTGGGGTTTTGTCAGAAATGTGGGCACCCACTGGCGGACTCGTTCCACGTGTACTGGGCATGCCCGCTGATCATTGAGTTTTGGAGGGAGGTTGCTGGGATCATAGTGGAAAGAGCACAGGTTCCTGCCGCTCTCACATCTCAGAAGTACTTGTTCGGGGACATAGGGAATACAGCGGAAGTAACAAGAAGACTGTTTAATGTGTCTTGCGCGGTGGCAAACAAATGTTTACTTCAGAATTGGAAAAGCCCACACGCACCATGCATAGACCACTTTCTTAAGGATCTTACGTATGTCAATGAATGCGAGGAACAATACTTTGTGACATTACCTAGAAGGAGTTGACCTAAGGACATTTGGACTCCATTCAGAATATACCTCTGTGATATGATTTCTGATGATGTAGGCTCTCCAAGGCCCTAATTTGTAATTTATCTGACATATTATGTAATGCAAGTACTCACCTTGATTGTGTATTTTGGTTTTAATTGTGTTGTTGCAGTGTCGTGACCATCATTAAATAAATTGAAAAAAGAAAACACTGACACATTTGCAAAACCATGCTTTGAAGTTCTTGCTGACCTTCCTCATGCATATTTGCTACAATCCCATCCAGCACGTCAACCTGTACCCACGTGCAGAATTTCTTTTTCCATTCAAACATATCCCAATTTCGATGAACTTTACCACATAGCCTTTCCCTTGTGGCCATGCCCACGTTAACTCCATTGCTGGTCCCTCGTGGTCATGGCCAGTATCCAGTTTGTCCGGTTCATGGCATTTGAAAATCTGGCCACTGCCCATGGCCACAGGCTATACCTCAGTCATCCAAGTTATATCACTATTTTTTGTACCTACATTATGACACTTTTCAACAACAAAAAAACATGGACACATTTGCAAAACCATGCTTTCAGGTCCATGCCATTTCTGCTTTGGTGAGTTTGCTGCGAATCCGCCCATGTTGTATTTTTAGAAAAGTGTCAAAATGTACGTACATACAATAGTCATATACCTTTGACCCCCACTTGACAAAATCCATTCAGACTTTGCACAAACATTCAAGGTCGGGTCTCTAATCTTTCAGAAAACCTTTGTCCACATTTGTCTAATGGCAACAGAGTTATAAGCCATCTAAAAATATTTAGATCTCCTCTAATTTTGCCCCCTCTTGACAAAATCCCACCAACCATTGCAAACACATTCATATATAGGTATAAAATCTTTTTGCACACCTTTGTGAGATTCGTCAAATGGCACCACATTTATAAGCCTTTAAAATATTTAGGGACCCCCATTTAATTGTGTTCCCTCTTAGCAAAACAGCACCACATTTTGCAGAACCATTCAGATATAGAATAGAATTCCAAAATTTCACGCAGTTTCATTCGATGGCACCAAAGTTTTAAGCCATCCAAAAACCGTTTTTCACCAACCCTGTAATGCAGAAATAGGCATAGATGTCCCCGGACATCTCAGGACTGCCCCAGACATCCGGACTGTTCGCCAACGTCGGAGATGAAAATATACCTGTTATTTGGGATTTTTAAGGTGATACCCCATCCCATCCTCATCACCCCTCACCTTCCCAGAGAGTTTCATTAGTTTGACAAGTGCAATGTTGTGTTTTTGAATGTTTTCACCACGATGTTCGCAGACAATGGCGGCTGTCCGCGACATTCGCTCCTTCTCTTCGCCTCCTGCAGGCTGCCATGGAAAGGGAAGAGGGGCTCTGTACGGAGCCCCACCTTCCATTTCCATGGCAGCCATCTTGGAAAAAGACTTTCCTTCCTACATCAGGATGCTGCACGCGTTGAGGCCAAAACATTTCTGGGAATGCTAGTGGTCTGGTACAGAAGGGATGTGATCAAGCAGTTCGAGCTGGACTGCCCCTTTTGGGTGTAGGAACAAGCCTGATTTGCATATGGTCTTTCCCCTTTTGCAATGGCTTGGCAGGCGACGAATGATGGTTTACAGAGTTGCCCAGAGCAATGCCAGAGGTTAAGATTAATTCTAAACCTTCAAGCCATCACCTCTTTGTTTTGCGCTATCTTAAACCATGACAAAATTGTCTCACAGCAAATATAATACATTGATCCAAATTGGATATTTAAATAAGATTACCAATGAGCTGTCACAGCAATTATCATATTGCAAAATTACACAAAACTGGGCTCCAGGGACCGTGAATCTAGCTACTCCTTAATCAATGTAAAGTGGCATAAAGTACAAGCAGCCATCATTTGATTTTTTTAAAGCTCTCTATGCTTTCTGTGCATAATGTTTCTTGCTGATGGAAAGTGTGATATATTGCTGGAAACACTAATAGTGTAACATAGAATATAAGAGGCAGCAGTCTGAGTTTGAATCTCATGAACCTGATCATAGCACTCCTGAGCTGCATCGCTAGACCAGTCAGTACCACCTTTGAGAGGCTATTCCAATGCCGTTGCACTCTCACTACCATCACCCACCTCACTGCATTAAAATTAGTTAGATATCATGTGTAGGCCTTTTCCCACCACCAATCCATACCTTCTCACTTTCACGAAAAACACAACAACATCCCCATTTACAACTTCTGACATTCACACCCCACTGCTAGATATGGCCAGCTGTGGGTTTATTACACAAAGGACGTATCACCCTTAGTGATGTCTGCCCATCCTGGATTATACAAAACAACCGTATCCTTATCTGTCGAGCCTGAGATAATTTTCAACAGAGTAAATGATAATTACCAAGGCCTTCTTTGAATTTAAGTGCATCACAGCAATGATCTACGAGAGGGCTGTCTCGGTTATCTGATAGGTTCTGACAACATTCTCATTTACTCTCTCATGAAAGGAATAACACATGCCAAGACCAATGCACAGATTCAGAGCAGAAATAGAAACAAATACAATTTATTAAAAGTGTATTTTTAATCAGAAAAAAATGGAGTTTCAGAAGAAGAATTATCAGAGGGTGCTAAAGCAAAGCACTATTTGAACCAACTGCAGACATCTATAGCTTGCAACATTTGGGAATCCAAGATACTTGAACAACTGCTAAAAGTTCACTCACACTTTGCATCCTTTGTTGATGCCATGTCTCTTACTGTATTGGTGGGATTGCCACCAATGTTTGTTGCAACTATCCTGGAAACATATTCCTCTGCAGGGTACAGAGGACACCTACTTCTCTCATTGTCTCTTCAACCAAAGCCAGTCCCTTGCACACTCAGCAATAATGGCTCCTAAAATGGCAGCTGCCAGGGCAGCTGCATTGACGCAGCTTTCTCTTACATCAATGTGAGTGAGAGGGAGAGAGAGAGAGGCATTAGCCCTGTGTGCATGGAGGCAATGTGTAATGGTAGCCACACCTTTACTCCAGCAGTAAAAATCCTGTCAATTGTGACACCCACCTTTATATCCGGTTCCACGAGAACCTGACTGTCCACATACTCTGCAATTGTCAGGTTTTGTGCAAAGACGTGGACGGCCATATCCGAGAAGGTTTAGTCGTTGCATTTATATTGAAAGCAAAATGGAGTGGAGTGAGAAAGGGATAGAGAGTAAAAGTGTGTGTGTGAGA
Organism: Ambystoma mexicanum; assembly: GCF_040938575.1. Taxonomy (NCBI): domain Eukaryota; kingdom Metazoa; phylum Chordata; class Amphibia; order Caudata; family Ambystomatidae; genus Ambystoma; species Ambystoma mexicanum. Next base: position 158,820,006 of record NC_090937.1, read on the forward strand.
GAGACTGAAAGAGATAGAGAGAGCAAGAGAAAGAGAGAGAGAGATAGAGAGAGAGAGAGAGAGAGCGTTAGTATGAGGGCCCTTTAATGATATGTTCAAATCTATCAACATATGCTGAAATAACGATGATCATAAAGCCGTACATCAAGCAAAATGCCCCTATAATGATTTTCAGCAAGCATTTTCAGTAATGAAATAAGGTGCATTATTCATCTGTGTGCATTACAGGTGTGATTAGTCAGGGTGTAGTATTGGACTTATCTATCTGCACTGGGTGCACACAGTGCTGCTGGAGGAGTGCAGCTATGTCATATAGAATGTAATGGGACCTGAGCGTTCCAAGTGTTACAGTTGGAACACAGGATGGGAGAACCTTACATGAAAGTATGCCATCTGTTTAGCTCCCTGCCTTTCTTATTAACTAGCCCTGTAACTTAGTAATAAACGTACTGCTTTTATATATACTGGTCTCCTGTGCTTCACCTGAATCCAGATGTCTTCTTACCACCCTCCTACACTACACAGGGCAATCTCCTTTTCTTTCTATTCCAGAACCCAACCTGGGCAGTCCTCACACCCTGGCATGCCAGAAACCAGACGGCTAGGTGTCTTAGCAGGAATGACTAAGAATGGTGAGCTTCAGCTGATTAGCTGACTCACACACCTCAAACATATTTCTAAGAAGTTAAAGAACAGCCTGTGGGATGGAAGTTATGTAAACACGTTCTTTTAATAGCTTAAGTGAAGGCAGCGTCAAGTCCTCAGTGGCAAAAAGGGCTTTACTCAAAAAAGAGGCTCAATTAGCCAGCTTAGATGCACTTAGAACAAGACACAAAATTGGAATAGCTTCCACGTCTTACTAAAAGGGCATGGCCTGGTTTTAAAAGTGCCTTGATTGAGGTTCATTGCCTAACAAACAATATACACCTTACAATCAGAACATCAGCGATGTTATCTTGTTTGTTGTAGGCAAGTGTTACTCTGAGGATTTCAGAAAAACAACACAAAGTATAGGATTATACTGAAGGTTTCACAAACATTATCAGGCTTTGACAACTCATGCAGATGACTCAAGTCTTCACATATTGGTCTGAAAATCACACCATGTTTTTGTTTCATGACTCAAGTGTGGGAACTCCATGAAATCCAAATTGCTGCAGTATGTGAGAGCCAATCGAACATGACAAGGAGTGTGACACTCACTCCAAGTAGAACCAGGCACCTAAATGTCCTTAATTGACATGTAAATGTCCACGTTTAGTCATAAGAAACAACATTTCAGCTCAGAGTTTCTTTCCAATTGCATATCTGTATTCACCATAGTCATACCTACTTCCTGAAGCCAGAGGGTACAAGAGCACAACCAGGTCATGTGAAGAAAGGTACTCTGTGCTGACCACATTTCTGAGACTAGGTTGTGACACTCAAATGGAGTGAGGGACCTACATTGAATTTCAGTACACTCTGAACAATCACCAATTATTGGAAAAAGTACCTTGGGTTTATGGGTATAGAACATGGTGCATACAGCTCCTGAAATTGTTCAATTGTTCATTAGCTGTTGCAGAAACAAATTCATATGTTTTAGCACCAATTAATCGACGATTGGGACCATTGTAAAATGAATGCTTCCATAGGTTAAATATCAAAACCAAACCAAATCATGCTTTATTTCAAAAGCAAAGTTTCCATGAGGGAAACAGATACTATACATCATGCAATCCCAGTTAAAACACTTTACCACATCTAAAACAGAACACATTGTAACTACAAATTGAATAGACGTAAAGTATTAAAAGCCATTTTAAAATAGTTTTCAGAGGGAGAACCCCATCAACTTTACAGAACTACTCACTTCCCTCGCTTGAGCCCAAACCCTTTGACGTCCAACTACCTTGAAAAGTCAACATCTGCCCAGGACCATCTTGACATGTTAGTCTCCAAGTTTGTGAAGGATTGTTTGAAAATGGTTACTGCAATTATAGACTAGCCCTAATTTAAAGCCCTAAAAATCTGTCAAATATTCTCTGTGCATATTGGAAGAGTAGAAGATCTGAAGGGTATAACATATGGGATGCTACCCCTTTTAAGGTCTGCCACATTGTCACATCAGCTAGCATGCCTGCTACTTAATGACTACAAGTATTTTGAAAATTGTGTGGTGCAAGACAAATCCTCTTTCATGTTGATCAAGCGCAAACAACCTTAAGATTTGTGAAACATATTAACGGTCTAAACAGGGAGTAAATATATAGACCGTTTTCAAACTGAACATGGGGAAATGTATGGGAGGTGAAGGTCATTTGGGCAGTCCCAAAAAACAATCAACAAAGCCTACGATCTAGACCAGACGATAAAAATAATAATATAACGAAAGTCAAATTAACTGAGCGTGTTTCCCACAAGATTTCCAAATATGTTTGCTCGCATAATAGCTCCCCTAAGCTTCCAATAATTGATCATTACTCATATGAATTGCCAAACACACACCTTTTTCTTCAATGGTTAAATTTACTACAAGTCTATTTAGGTCCAGAAAAAGCATATCGAGAATCATTTTGGGAGGCCTCTCCATAACGTGAAGCTTTTTTCCTGACATTCTTCATCCACCTCAGACCCCTATAGATCCTGTATTCTGCAGACACTTTGTAACATCGATTTTTCCACATTATCGAGTACTTCCCTCCTCTACATCCTGCCACTGTATATCTGCCCTTGGATTCCCTGCTCCTCTCTTTCACTAGTGACCTCACGATAATCCATAGCACTCCGGCCTCTGGAGAGAAAACAAAATGGAATAGAATTAGTTAATCCTTGATTCAGTCCTGACTGCAATTTATGACATGGAAAACCTGGAAACCTGGAAACTGATGGAGTAATACATCACTAGCAGACAATGACAAACGTCGGATCTATGTGATCACTGCGCCGTACATAACTGTGATGGCCAAAATGGCGACGCCAGTTACGGCGCAGTGCAGTGATCATATGTATCACTGTGCCCCCTTCCCCTGGCCTGCATTACCCTCCCAACACCCCCACTCCACTTTGCATTACCCCTCCCAACACCCCCACTCCACTTATCTTTAGGGCGGCACACGCAGAAGTGTGGCACCCGTACTCTGCGATCCGTGCAGTGTCAGCTCCTACCACTAACGTGGGTTGGAGCTGACACTGCAGGGTGCTTTTCTTTTTTTTTTCTTACGTGTCCCCTGCTTTCCGAAATGGTAAGCGGGGAATAAGGAGCTGAGGAGCATTAATGTGAATATTGTCTTTTCTGAAAAATTGCAAAAAGTCACAAAGTTGTAAACTATTGAAGTTGTGGTAAAACATTTGGGTTGTCAGTAGATTTAAATCTTCAGAAGGACAATTGAATGTGGAAAACTATGGGGCAGGCAAATCGACCCACATCGTTAATCCTTGCAGAAGTTAAGCTGGTATGAGAGCTATCCAGGTGAAAGCAGAGGTGCTGTGAAGTCATCCTGATAAATATATAAACTGTGATGCTAGATAGAGAGAATTGTGAAGAGCTAACAAGAAGCTGTGTTTCTTTAACCTTGTCAGAAGTTGTGTTTCTTTGAACCCGACACAGAGCTTTGTTTCTTCTTTGACATTCATAAGTTGTGGCAAAGCATCTTGACACAGAACATGATTGATGCTATTTGATTAAGTGGAAATCATTATTCAAGGAAGAAGAAAAATCTTTATGTTAGTTGAACATTGGTTCATAGCACTTTCTTTTGACAAAGTAAAGGAGCCAAGAACTGATTTGGAACTTTGTTGCAAACCTGGATTTCATTGTTTCTTTTTGTTGAACGGTGGAACAGAATCTAACTTGAAACCTGGGGAAGGTTTTCACCCAGGTAATAAAGAGAGACTGTAAATACATTAGAAATATCACTGTTGATACTGTTGTGAATTGCCATGTATTTTCTTGCGCATTTTAAGTTTCAGTGTGAGTGCCAGATAGGCTTTGTTAGAGTGTTTCCTTTAGTTTTTGATAGGCAGGCAACTCCTCATCAGGGTGGGGATAGGGAGGCTTTTGTTGAAACTTATTATTGAATAAAACAGCATATTTTGAGAAATCATCCAAAGGTTGTCCGCCTCGCATTTCTAACCCCTTACATATAGTGTCATGAGTGAGATCGGAGTCAGCTGATACAAACTGGGGATCCACTATGTATATCACAGATTCTGATCAAGCAGAGCTTAAGTCAATACTGGAATGGCATACTCATATTCTTCATTCTGTTGAAGTGTATACTTCCCCTGTTACCCCTGGCTCTGACACCTCCCTTACTTGGGAGGAAATGAACTCTGAATCTCTCTCCATCAAAGGAAACGGGAGGATAAGAGAACTCCCTTGTAATCAGTGACCGCTTAAGATGAATGTTGGAATACAACATTTTAAAATCTCGATACAAACTATTATTCTCAAAAGACAATCAGTAAAAGGGAACATATTCCATCTGTACTTTCCCCAGAATTACACTATACCTGGGAAAGATAAACATCTGGTTTCTTTGATGCTAGAGGTGGAGTTTTCCATATATAAATCTGCCTATGTTATGACATATGAAATATGATTTAAAATATATCCCCTTATCTCTACCGGCAAGGAATTGAAGTTCATGATTTTCAATCTATCACCCATTCTCTGTGAAATACATATAGGAGATTGGGGAGGTTAATGTATGAAGTGGCTTGGGAATCTTGGAATGTGGAGAAAGTTAAACCTACAAACCCTCTAACTAACTACAGAATATAATGTCTGCTTATAAACTTAATGTCAATCCTTGTAAAGTGATTAAAGAAGAGACCAAGGAAGACATGCTATATTGTTTTGAAAGGCAGGGATCCTGTACCAATCTTGAACCGCTTGTCAGAGACCATCTAGATGATACGTGGAGTTTAGAAGATGAGCAAGATCTTTACCCTAATATCAGAGCTAAAAGATCTGGTGACATGATAAGAAATGATTTCAAATCTTCTTCTCTGGACAGAATTATGTTTTAAACTGGATGATTATTCTAAAGTTTTATCTCCAGGTTTGAATACATCTCAGAGGTCCATTTTAGATGCTGCTCATAGAAATACATCCTATTTCAGGGATTAGATTTTTCAGAGAATAATGTATAAACTGAGTTGGGTTGCTTAAAATGTGGGAGTTTTGAACATTCTGTGTATAGATGTATGTTACAACTTCCCCATGATAAAATAAGGGATGCGTGGAATGAGGAATAACAAGAAGTATCTGAGGAAAGTATACCATCTACAAACTATTCTAAGAATAAGACAGAAATCAACCAGATGTGATTTTTTGTGCTGGAGAAAATAATAGTTATTGGGTCCCTGTAGTGCTCCAAGGGAAAACAGTTTGGACTCAGTTGGATACTCAAAGTAAAGGTTCTACTCTACTAGTTAACATTCTTCCACCCATTTGGAAACCCATAGGTGGGAAAAAAAGAAGCTGTTTCCATGGTCAAACGAAATGACATTCCCTGTTGATGTTACCATTCTAGGGAAGCATTTGTAAGTATTAGTGGCAGTAATGTATGATCTTCCTACATCTTTAATCTATGCCTCTGGCACAGCTGTGTGTGCACTGTCCCAATCTGCACCAAAGCACGCCTGGAGAGGGGTTGCCCATCGGACACAGTCACAATACCTGCACTTCAGGGCTGTCCTGTGCAGGCAACCATGGGACACCAGAGACAGCCACACGTGTCATGGCCAGCTGCCACAGGTTAGAGGAAGGTGCATCAAGTTTTTATGCCACCACCACCACGAAGGCACACCAGGCGCCTGGCACTCCAAACATCATGGGTTGGGGACACAGGGAGGCCAATACACTCTTGGAACAAGCCTCTGTGCCAGGGCCAGAGATCACACCCTTGACATTCAAGTGACACTAAAACAGGTGGAGCCCAAGGAGGAAACCAGGGCAGCAAGGGGCATTTGAATTATCGATGATCAATGTGTACTGCAATCCACACTGATTCTGACAGGTAGCTGCATACTTCATTGATGCACAAACCGGGTGATCCACCACCAGGAGTCCCAGGCAACTTTGTTTTCCAGACATTGGTCTCGGGGAGACAGAGCCACCTGTCCCACCCACACATGCAGTGGGACGTTGCAGTACCTCATCAAGCTTCCCCACTTGGCAGTCAGCCAAGACTGTTGTGGATTTCAAACAAACAGGTTCCAGGTGCTAAGCCCTTGAAGCCCATCCACCAAATTCTACAGCAATCACAACAGGGGCTTCCCCAGGCGACAGTTGCAGACAGCTCTGCCACTAGCCCACCAGACCAATCCACTCATATTTTCACAACCATGTTCTCCCATTCCACTTTTGGAGATCAAGAGAGGGGGGTCAATGGCAGGCAGGGTAGGGGTCAGGTGGGACAGCTAGGGTCTTCAAACCCCAGCCCAGCCACACTGGGCCAAGCTCCATGACAGAGGACAGCTGTAACCTCAACACCAGACCATTGAGTAGGCCTCAATGCACCATGGATCAAAGCTCAGCCAGCATGGCAGGCCCCCATCCAACTGGGGAGTTATCATTTGAGAACAGCCAGGTTTCCCTAAGCTCCAGCAGGCACCTATTTGGGACTTCCCTTTGTCTGTGGTGGCCCCACCAACACCCGACCGCGAACAGGTCAGATATAGGAGTGCACCCAGATGCACGGAAGCTCAGGTGCCAGCACAGAGAGTAGGGAGTCTACTCAGGGCTTCCTTGCTGGTGCGTGGTTGGGGTTCTCCCGGCAGGTTAACACAACCCTGCCCAACGTTACAATCCATCTGCTGTTTTGCTGACCACTCCAGTGGAGGTTCTCCCGCTCCCCGGTGTCTGGTCCTTGACACACCCCAGACACAGACTGGTCCACTGGTTGCAGCGTAGGACAAGAGGGTGCCCCCAGGTTGTGGTGTGCATGGCTGGGTCAAAACAGCTGGTCCACCATCAAAGTTCCTTCCTCATGTTCACCTACAGAAACCTTGTTACGACTTTTACTTCTTCTAGATGATCAAGTTTGATCCTTTTCTCTGTGCTCCAACAAGGCCCCTCCCGACCCCAGTGGGACCAATCTGAGGACCTCAATCAATCATCCAATTGGTAGTAGCAATGGGCAGTGTGTACAAAAGGGAGGAACTTAATTAACCCAAGCTCATGACCCGCACTTACTGGGAATTCCTTGTTCATGTGAAAAATTTGCAATCCCAAATCCATTTCATAAACAGAGTTTAGTGGCAAAGGGAAGACACACACTGATCCATTCAGTGAGGTGTGCATGCAGTCCTGGACATCTGACGCCTTCACAGTCCTGTTATATTTCTTGTCCCTCTAAGAAGTTGAATGCTACGTAAGTAGTTGGCATGGAGGAGTCTCGTTCATTATCGGAATTACCAGGACAAATCGCTCCACCAACTAATAACAGCCATGCATCACAACCCACAGAATCTAGAAGAGCTATCAATTTGTCAACCCTTTTGGTGTATAGGCTGGGTGAGGTTTTCCATGTACAGACAAATTGAGTTGTAGGCTCCACTTCTGCTTGTGCCCTTCCATCAATTCCATTCGGTTTCGGCTTCGCAACCATGCTCCCTCTCAGAACCCAAAGACTTTAGTTCCTCATAGGTTGCTCGGCCAGTCATTGTGCTTGGATGAGAAAGCCACCCACATTACGGGACACTCTGTGGGGGCCATACCATTGACACAGTCCAAGGCAGATGAAAGTCATTGCTTGAAACAATAGCGAGGGCCAGAAAGGCAGTTCAATCATAGACAAAGGGCACCAAATAAGTACCTTGGAGTACAGGGAGTCACATGTCAGGCCACCCTGACATCCATATGCAAGTCAGCTGAGGTTCTTTTGTCTGTTAGGCACCCTGCTAGCTGGAAAAGGTTGCTCTCTTTGTGAAGCACCAACGGCATCTTTTTCCAACACCATGATCTAGCAGGACACACCCTGCAGGCCATGCTCTGATGGGACATTGAATGGGCATGGCCCTTGGCCAGGAGGGGCGGGAGTGGTTTTGGCATGGAGTCCAGGCTGGCCAGTGATAACCAAGTGGAGCACAGACTGGACCCATACACACTGTCTACAGTAATCCAGTAGAAGGTGACGAGTTTTCTTGCGTTCTGAGTACCCTGGGTGACGGAGGGGGGGTCTGGCCAAAAGAGTCCAGCCTCCTTGTAGACCCAACTGGAGATTAATTTTGCAGTTGACGCCCATCTGGACTTCCGGAAAATGCTGTCCGTCTGTGTAGTGCACCACATTCAATGGGTCTGGACAGGAAGGTGATTGGGCCCCTGTGAGCTGGCCCCACGGGCAGGGCGTGCAGCAGACCCATGTGGAAGCCATGTGCCCAAGAGTGGCAGTGATAAGGGGTTGCACTGGGTCTCTGGCCATGGTGCATTTCAGATTTTCCCTCCTGAGAGTGACAGGGATGCCAGGTGTGTTCCCACGGGTTATCTGCTGGGCAGGCACATGGTCAACCCTCATTCGAGACCGGTGCACAAGGGAGAGGGCGGTAGCCCACGTCATCGTGGAGCTAAGGCCAAGAAGCAAGAGTGCTCTTCCAATGAGCTTGCTAGGCAGGCACTGTCACTGGCCTCCTGGCATAGACCCACCCCCTCTGTGTGGCCCCAGGAGGCAATGCCCAGGAGATTTTGTGGTGTAGGGGGAAGGCTGCATGTACCTTGGCAGTCAACCAACCCAGGTACATAGAGGGCGCTGCTTGGTAGACCATAGTTATCAAGTATCAGAGTTCAATGCAGTATTTATTGAGCCACTCATGTATTAATTCTGCACTGCATGCCTATGCGAGTTGGCAAAAAGGTTTAATAAGCCCTGCCCATGCCTCTACAGCTGGCATGGCTCAGAGGTTTCCCTGCCAGGGCCCCTACCATTCAGGAGTGCTAACCCAGTCATTGTGTACCAGCCTCTGAAGCAGTGTGCAGCCACATTACTCAGCATTGTTCCTCACAGTTGATCCAGTCTGCTCCAGAGGGCAAAGCTCTGAGGCATTGAGGGCAAGGCACTGGATGGCCAGGGATGTAACCCCAACTTTTGGTGCCGCTGGGTAGACCATAGCTGTCAAGTTTCATTGTTCCATATGGGACACCTCAAGGCTGCCCAGGTGTTTTTCGTTCAAACACTGTATGTCTATGCAAGTTAATAAGGTGATTTGGGGAGACATGATGTAGATGGGAGCCAAGTGAATCTGTTGTGCATGTTGGTTCATGGCGTTCAGGGGAGCACAGGGTATGGTGTCATTGCTGGCAGGGATTTGTTCACTGTGTTGGTGTATTCATGTGTATTGGCCGGGGTTGAACAGGTCCAACAGCATGGGGGTGGAGGAAGACATGGACATTCGAAGCATTTGAGTCATTGCTTGCAGTTGCTGCATGGCACTCCGGGGGGCTCACTGAAAGGTGTCATTGGCTGCAGGGATTTGTTACCTGCTCTGACCTTGTGCTTTCCTTTCATCTGAGGCATTCTGCAAAGGCAGACCGTTACTGCGATGCAATGACACAGGGCTGTGGAATGCCTGCATGCAACACCTCAGGCAGTCTAGGATGGTTTTGGTACCTCCAGAGAAGTACACTGCTGCATGACTGAGGACGGCTGGAGCAGGCTCTCAAGGGGAAAAGATGCCACGTGACAAAGACATTTTTCTTGAACACAACATTCACTTTTCTCTGTCTGTATGGCTATTTATATGGAGATGTGTTTTATGAGCTGCATTATTGGCAGTGAAAAGAGTGGCCACTCCAACTTATATTTGGGTGAGACACGTCTAGGGTGGGCAGTAGAGTCCTCCCAGTTGTTTGTTCCTGCTTATGCTGTGCTTTTCTACTTCTTGGTCTCATGTGTCTTCTTGGGTTTCTGAGTGCACAATTATTGGTGGGGAGCAGGACACACTTGTAACAGGATGTGTTGATTGTGTTTTGTGATTTTGTGTCAGCAATAAGGATACTGTTGTTTCCACTTGCTGTGAGTGTGTCAGTGGTTTGTGAACTTAATTGATGTATATGGGCATGCATAGTGTTTCTCTTCCAGATACACATTCTCAGGGTGTTGTTATGGACAAGGTGGATTAGCCCTAATTCATAATTGAAGGTCATCAGAGATGTGGCTTCACTGTGTGTGCTCCACAGGGGCTGCTTTACATGTGAAGTATGTTTGCACAAATTGAGTGCAAGACCCCCGTCCCTGTGCCCTTTCGTCTGCCAAGGAGATGGTGGTGCCTGTGGCTGAGGTCAATGTCCTTCCTGCAGCCCTACTGGTATGCCATGCAGTATGGCAACATTGTGCAGGACCCAACATGCCACAATGATCTGGCCTACTACTGGCGGGTCATATGGCAATACGTTGCCAGAGTGGTTAAGGGAGCAGAAGCATGACTCAAGCACCCCAAACATTACCTTACCTAACCTGGCATGGCAGGATTCCTGAATGGTGTGAACAGGAATGGTGAGAGCGGATAGGCACTGTCCCATGCAAAAGTGGAAATAGCTGTTGTCAGCATTGATTGTCATGGCATGCTGTTCTGTGTGACATGTGAGTGCTTGAATGTGCAAGATCATTGATACTCACTGATGAGACAGGTGTTCCCAAAGGTCCCTGATGCCAGGACCTGGTATACTGGAGAACACCTGTAAACCAATGTATCATGTATGCCCCTTGGTAAATTGGCATTCACATGCATGATAACTCCCTTTGCATTGCAGATGACCTGTCCATTGATTGAATGACAACCCTTCCGTTTGCTGAACATGTGTGGGGGAGGCTGTAGCACAACAAGAGCACAGTCAATGGTTCCCAGTATCCAGTATCCATGGGAAGTGTTCTGGCACACTCTCTGCCTCGCCTGCAGTGTGCTTGGCATGTATATGTGCCTACGGACATGTGATGTTATGCACCACAATACCTAATGCAGGCACTGGGATTGTGTTGGCTGGGATATGCCCCCAACGATGGCAGAGGTTTGCTGGAATGAGCCTGTAGCCAAAACATGTATGGCTGTCAGCACCCTCTCCAGGGATGTGAGTGCATGGGAGCAGATGGTGTTTGATGCAAGGTCATTCTCATGCTCCCTGAACTGGACTAGTATGACATGGGGAGGGAATCTGTACCTTGCATACACCTCCTCATGTGGGATCCCAAATACCACTGTGCATGGATGGAAAATACTGTCCCTCACCATCCACCTCCAAGGGGGGAGGGTAGAGGGAGATGTGCTGGAGTCGGGTACTCCCATGGATGTGTGTGGGCAGCACTGGTTGGGCCAAGGCGGTGAGTGCCAGGGGAAAGATGGTGGTAAGGGAGGAGAGAGTTCAGTGGACAGCGAGGTCTAAGATGGGATACCCAGGAAAAGGGCACCTGAGGGAAAGTGCTGCAAAGGATGCTGAGGGGGACTTGTAGGGGATGGTCTGGCCCCTGTTTGACTCTGAAGGGACCAGGCCCCAGTTGCATCGGCAGATGGAGAGTTTAGAACAGAGGGGGAGAGGGAAGGAGGAGGGGAAAATGAAGTCTTGAGAAGTTTCCATAAATTAAGGAGATCCGGCTAAAGTCTGGGGGTGGGGGAGCTGTTCCAGAGGGTGGTGCTAGCCGAGGAAAGGGAGCGGCCTCGCACTCTCTGCTTGTAAAAACATTTGATCTGCGGAGAGTTGGAGCCAGAAGACCTAAGGACTTTGGCTTCGAGGTATTTAGGGAGAGTAAGCTGGGTGTAAGTGTTGCTGGCAAATGTGTTTTCACGCCTGCAGCCAGTTGAGGAGGCCAACCAGAAAACTTGCACTTATCATAACCACTTTGTCACAGTGTGTGAATATGGCTGACATTCAATGCAGATGCTGCACATTTGGCAAGATAAATTCTATCAATATTACATGGGTATCCAATATCTGGAAATCCCGTTTAAGTCACTTAAATGGAAGGTGGGCATGTCATTAATCAGCAGCATGTGGGTCTTTTACATTCACAGAAAAACAGGCTCACTTTGAGGATAGACAGAGGAGGCATGTGAAAGAGAAGTTGTTTCAAGCTCAGAAGCAGCAAGATCATGCACCACCTCCAGAGCAGTGCACGGCATCACAGCGATTAATAATATCAGACAGTATCCACCACTTGTTGGTCAATAGCAGGCCCACAGCAGCGCAGATGTGCAAAGGATATGTGTGTACTTCGGCTGGACCTATTCCTGTTAAACTAACTATACTAGATCTATTTTATGCACCACCCAATCCTTCATATTTGAGGTGAATTTGGAGAGTCCCAACAAATCAAGCAGGTTATGCGGACACTGATCATATGTTTACCGACTTCTAGGACTAACAACTTCTAGATAGAGGTATTTAAGATTATCTCCAAGGTCTGGAAAACTGATGATCACCCATTGCAATATGTTATCATTTTAGGCTGGCAGCAGAGGGGAAACCATGTGGTAGACAGCCTGACCCTCATCCTTACAGTAGTCACCAAATTCAGCATTGCCGGAACTTGGATTGAAACAATTGCTATCATTCGCCAACTTTAGCTATACGAGGTCTGAGAAAGGTTTTCTAAAGTGCATTCTTTTATAGATTAACTCAATGTCAAGTCTTTGACATACTCTAGGGAACATGCCGAACATTTGATAAGAGACTATTTCATTTTTAAACATGCAGCATGCATTCCTATATAATTTTCTTTTATTGCAAATGTTTCACGCAGTATTGATGGAAAATGTATAAACAAGTCTTGTCTGCCTCTTATTGACCACACTTAGATGGAACTTGAATGTTAGGATGCCGCACACTTAGAATTGTGAACATTAGCCTGCGTTGCTTCTAGACAGGATTGTGAATGTTAGCATGTGCCACACATAGATGGAATTATGAAGGCTAGTAAATGACACACTTGGATTTAATTGTGAATGTTAGCATGCTGCCACACGTATTCGGAATTATGAAGATTACCAAGTGCAACACTGAAATGGATTTGGGAATGTTAGCATGCCCCAGGCTTGGATGGAATTCTGAATGTTAGCCTGAGTTGTCTCTTGATGGGATTGTGAAGCTTAGCAAGTGCATCACTTAGACAGAATTGTGAATGTTAGCATGTTAAATTATCATATAACCCACTAACCAAAAAAAGCTCAACATTTCTGCATACTTATCGCACTCAAAAAACTCACACAATCATCTCTCGCAGAACAACCTGCATGCACTTCACAACACTGCAACAACACATATGCCACACCAACAGCACTCGAGGACTGACATTGATCCGATACTCGCACCAAAACTCAGCACCCGGTGTATACCGAGTTGTAGCTGCCAACAGAACACTACTCCTTTGACTATCCTACTCCCTCTTTACCTTACTAACCCATCCCACCTTCTCATTTGCAGATCCGTCAGAGCGCCTGGGGACCAACTCCATTGGTGACGGTGCGCAGTACAAATACCTTTAACATTTAACATTTAACATTTAACATATCATGAAAAGCGGATTTGCAATGCCAAGAAAATCTATTGTATTTGTGCATGAACCTGGTGATTCTGTTCATTTTATCACCACAATATATAAGAGCAATGTCTAAATTGATACTAAGAATACAGAATGGCCACATGTTCATAGAATGTCATTGGGCACCCTTCATTTTATTTTATTTATTTTAATTTAAATTGTTTTGTTACTCTGCAAGCATCAGGGCGTGGTTTCACATAAACACGCAGGACAAAACAAGAAACACGAGATGTCTGGGAAGTCCTACATGAGAGAAGTGGTGATTCAAATTGTTTATTCAAATAGGTGAGTTTTCAGACTCTTTTGAAAGGATAGGAGATTGTTTTCAATATTTATATGTTGCGGAAGGGCATTCCAAGCCTCGGAAGCCCTATAGGCAAAAGATTTTCCATTTCCTTTCATTTTTCTGGGGCGGGTGCATATTAATAACAAGGCATTAATTGATTTTATATTTCTGTTAGGTTTATAGAGAATAATTATCTCTTTGAGGTAGTCTGGGGCCATTACCATGGATTGCCTCATGTACAAAGACTAGAATCCTAAATAGTTTTATGGCTTTGATAGACAGCCAGTGGAGTGTTTTTCGATTTTCAGAGTTTTGTTCACCTCTAGGTGCATTCTTAATGATGAAAACTGCATCATTTTGCACTATTTGCAGGGTCTGCAGACTCATCTTTCGAGCGCCACCGAGCAGTGCATTACAATAATCCATCCTAGATAGATTGGTAGCTCTAGCTGCGGTTTCACAATTTGTGTCTGAAATGAATGGGCTGATTTTTCTTAAAGGTTTTATTTATTACTGAGAATCGTGTACTATTCCATTGACTTGTGGGTCTGAGCTAACAGAACAATCCATTTTAGTACTCAAAGTTTTTACTCTTGATTGCGTTTCTATAATACAATCATCTAATCGGAAATTGACAAACCTCAGAACTAACTTGATTCTTAAGTGGGTGGGCCAAAGATCATGTCACGCACTACAACACCTGGCGCCTGTGGGCACTGGCAGTTCTGCCGCCATTGAACTTCCCTGCATGCCTTTTCCAGCATTGTTTCCAGCAGTCTAGTCTTTTTCCATATGGCCATCGCCAGGAGCCTTATCTTCCCTGTCCTCCCGGCGGTCGGTGCGTTGCAACCCCTTGCGTCCACTCGTCTTTTGTGTTACTCGCTAGTTTTCCCCTTTACAGCTCTGCTGAGCTCATTTCTCTCTCTTCTTGGTCTCGCTGCGTCTCGCAGCGCCTTTCTCCATCACAGGCCGCTCGCTCTCTTTTTCCTTACAGCTCCACCTTGGAGCGTTTTTTCTCTCCTTCCCCTCCGCATCTCAGTTCGGCTTTCCCCCTTTCTCTCCCGCTCACCCACGGTCCGCGCTCCTTCCGTGACAGCTTTGTGGTAGAGCGTCCTTACTTCCTTATCTTTCTTTGCGTTTCCTCACTTGCTTTCTCTTTAGCGGTTGTCCCTACTGGACTTCTCTCTGTCACCAGTCTTCCTCTCTGCAGCCACAGACTCACCTCTCCCTGGCTGGCTTCTTTGCCTCAGCCTGCAACCAGCTGGCCGCATTCAGAGTTGCTACGTGTATCAAGTACCGAGTGTTTCTTTGCCAGCACTTACATGACCCTGATCCCACCATTCCAACCGGAAGCACATCCGTGCAATCTACTTATCATCCCGGACAGTTCCATACATCCATGATCTGGGAAGGACTCTCCACGACATCTGCACGCCTCCAGTACAAGTTTTTTTATGCCAAGCCTGGCTTTTTCCTCTTCCTGGCTATCTTGGGAGGGAGGCCACTGATCTGCTGGATACCTAAGTAACCATTGTGGCGTCCTCCCGAAGTAGACCCTATCTGCTAAAAAAAAAAGGCTTATCGATTCAAGGAAGGAAGAAGGCTCAACAGCTTTGCAGCAACAGCAGTTCAGGTGAGGAGGGGTAAGGCACTGAAACCGACACCAAATGGTTCCAATTTGACAGTTTGCAACGCCCGATATCTGAGATGGCTACTTCAAAACAAGTGCAAGAACTTATGGCCGAAATGCAGGGTCTCACATTAGAGGTACAGTGTTAGGCAGAATCACATGCAGTACCCTTGGGGAACACCACATGCAATTAAAACTACAAGTGTCAGTACAATGTCACCTTTGGTACAAGCCTGTACTACACAGTTATGTGGTAGCAATGGCTGAGTAGCCAGACTTATCTCAAGAGTTGAGTGAGCAGTGGAACAAGTTACACATAGGACCAACAAATACAGTGATTCAAACAAACACTTACTGTCATGAACCATCGTCTACGTCCTTTCTGGTCCTCGTGGTCCCTGACTCGCAGAGGATTGCATGCAGTATTAATTCCAACATGGCCGCTCGGAACAGAACGTCCGGATCAGTCTATGCACTCCACGCTGCTCATCCTACAAGAGAGACAAGCCCCCGCGGCTCTGCGCGTCTCAACGCTACTGCTACCTGTAGTCGGATGTGCTTTGCCGGAGTTTGATCGGGGCTCTCGCTTGATTCCTTGTTCCCAGCTCCTTTATTCCCCATCCTATTCCTACCCTCTCCAATCTCCTGGAAAACCTTCTGCGCTCAAGTCACGGTCCTCCGTGCCTCCGAGCGTAACTTGTTTGCTTCCTGGTGTTAACCTGGACTTTCGGAACGCTCCTGGAAACTGAACCGCTATCCGCACGCTGGACGCTGAAGATCAGCGTTCGGTCAATACAAATCCCGGACTGTAAAAAAGAATAAATCCCAGAAGGTCGCAAGTACTCAACAAAAACAGGTGAGATGGGGAGAGACTTGTGACAGATTGAGACGCCATAAAAACGATACAGATACAGAGATGGAAGCCGCCATTCAAGACCTCATGCGAGGCATGCAGGAGTTAACAATAGAGGTACAGAACCTCAAGGCAGAGAACGCTGCGTTAAAGCAGTTAGTTCTATCACGTGATTCAGCGATAAAAGAAAGTATGTTGTTGGGAGGAATAGTGGACAAGTATGACGGTTCTTCCAAGACTCTGCGCCTTCCTTGATTCGTGTCTAGTTCACTTCACCTTCAAACCCTACTATTTCTCCACTCCTAGAGCAAAGGTGGGTTTTATGATCTCACACCTCACTGGAAATGCATTGACTTGGGCAACCCCCTGGTCAATTCAGGCGATGCCCTCTTGGATGACTATGATGGCTTTGTGAGAGGCCTTAAGGAAATGTTTGATCGCCCAGAACAAGTGTACAGTGCTCAAGAGAGACTACTCGAGTTTCAACAAGGGTCCCAGGATATGCTCACCTATGTTACTTGTTTCAAACAACTTGTAAAGGAAGCAGACTGGTCTCCAGAAGCTAGTTTTACTCACTTCCAAAGAGAGCTGAACGAAGAAATAAAAGATTAGCTAGCAAGGGTGGCCCACCCA
The DNA here is from genome assembly GCF_040938575.1 of Ambystoma mexicanum. Classification (NCBI taxonomy): domain Eukaryota; kingdom Metazoa; phylum Chordata; class Amphibia; order Caudata; family Ambystomatidae; genus Ambystoma; species Ambystoma mexicanum. The sequence continues at coordinate 158,836,925 of NC_090937.1, forward strand.
AGTTCCTTCCAGGCTCTTATGGACCTATCCTTACAGATATATTTCCGAATCCAAGAAAGAAGAGCAGAGAAAAAGAAGTCTAAGGCGAGTTTCCAAAAGACCAGCACGGAACATGCTCCTAGAGCAGAGCCTACTGTTCCTTCTACCAGGACCCCAAACCTATGCAACTAGGAGCCTTTCATGGACCCATTATCCCTCAAGAAAGGATGTGATGGATCCATACTGTATTGCACCTCCGTTAAACATCTGGTGAGAGAATGTCCTATTGCTCCTCCACAATGTTGGGGAAACGCCAGCTCCCGATCCTAGATGGAGCACAGTGTCGGGAGAGATGTTTGCTCCATATCAATTCCATCCTTGAACTCTCCTGGACAAAATAACCATGTGGTTCTTCAGGCCTTTCTATCGCCTTCCAAGACAGAATCCTACCCCATCCTGGCATTAGTTGACTGCGGAGCCATGGGCGAATTTCTAGATCAAGATTGGCTCACTGCTCACAACATTCCACATGAAAGCCGAGTAACAATGCAACCAGTAGAGGCCATTGATGGAAGGCCTCTTTCCTCAGGACCCATTACCCTTCAGACTAAAGAGATACTACTTTCTATTAATCATCATCAAGAGAGGATCAAATTTGACCTCATTAAATCAGCCCATTATCCGATGGTTCTCGGAATGCCCTGGCTACAAAGGCACAATCCTTACATCAATTGGGCAGCCGGCTCACTGTTTCTTGGATCTGAATATTGTATGGCTCACTGCCTATCCCTGGATACCGTACTGAAGCCTTCTGAAGACTTTCAAGAGAACCAACAAAGTCCAGTCACCGTTTCTAACATCATCCAGATTCCCAGAGCCTACTAAGCCTTTTCTGATGTCTTTTCGACCGCAATAGTTCAAGCTCTACCCCCTCACAGACCAGAGGATTGTGCCATCAATACCGAGCCCTCTGCAGTGATTCCTTTCGGCAGAATGTTTATATTATCTGAATCTGAAAAGAGGGCTCTCCGAGAATACCTGGATACTAACCTGGAAAATGATACCATACTCCCGTCCAAATCTCCAGTGGGCGCTTCATTGTTCTTCGTTCCAAAGACAGATACCAAGGAACTCAGACCATGTTTGGACTACCCTGGTCTAAATCAGTGTACTCTAAAGGACCGTTATCCCTTACCCCTCATCTCGGATATCCTAGAAGCAGTCAGAGGTGCAGTAATCTTTACTAAATTTGACCTAAGGGGTGCTTACCATCTCATTCATATAAAAGAAGGTGACAAATGGAAAACAGCCTTTAGAACCCCCTTTGGCCATTTTGAATACCTAGTCATGCCCTTCGGACTTGCTAATGCCCCAGCAGTTTTTTCAACGTTTCATGGATAGGGTGTTCTCGGATATGCTATTCCTCTTCGTCATCGTCTACGTGGATGATATCTTGATCTACTCCAAGGACCTTTTAAAGCATGAAGAGCATGTTAAGGCAGTCCTACAACGATTACGTGAAAACAAACTCCTGGCTAAACCTGAGAAATGCCTATTTCATGTCACTTCTGTTCATTACCTAGGATTTGTCCTTAGTCCAGAAGGAATTGGAATGGATCCTTCAAAGGTAAAGGCCATACTATCTTGGCTGGCTCCCACTTCCGTGAAACAAATTCAATTCTTCCTGGGACTTGCTAATTTTTACCAAAAGTTCATACCGTCCTTTTCTGAAATTGTTCAACAGAATATAATTGCTGATGCCCTTTCCAGACGTCCTGACTATGAAAACCCTGAGGATCGGACCTTTCCAAAAATGTTTTCCCACACAATCTTTGTTGCCCAAGCACTCTCCCTCCTGGAGAATATCCAAGGCCAAACTCGACTTTCGGACCTCTGGAAGGAGCACAAGAGAAATAACAGATGGAATCTCACAGCAAAGGACGTCTAGTTATTCCAACTCCTGGACTGAGACAAAGAATCACAAGGCTATGTCATGATACCTTACATTCGGGACATCGTGGAATTACCAACACTCTCCATTTAGTACAAAGACAGTTTTGGTGGCCGAAGATGAAGGATGACATTAGGATCCATGTCCAAACATGCGCCGTTTGCAATCAGAACAAACATGATAATAAGAAGCCGGCCGGACTCCTACTCCAACCAGCAATACCAACAAGACCCTGGGAATTCATCGCCACTGACTTTATCGTGGAATTACCACCCTCTAGAGGCTACACAACAATCATGGTCACTATTGACTTGTTTACTCATATGGCTCATTTTTCACCCTTATCCAAACTACCTTCCTCATCAGATCTTGCCGGAATTGTATTGGAACACATATTCCGACTTCATGGGCTGCCTTCCAAAATCATTTCAGACTGAGGACCCCAGTACATATCTCAGTTATGGAAGCAAGTGTGTCATATTCTAGGAATCCAACGTGCCTTATCCTCTGGCTACCACCAACAAACCAATCGAGCCATGGAGCGTGTCAACCAGACTCTCGAACAATACCTATGTTGTTTCTCCACCAAAGTTCTGGACGATCTGTCACTCCTAATACCTATGGCCGAGTTTGCTTATAACAATTGAGATCACTCAGCTATCAAGACCAGTCCCTTCTTCTGTAGTCAAGGATTCCATCCATCTGTCCTACCCTCCGTACTCCCACATCCTACACCAGTACCTGCAGTAGACTCCTGGATCGAAAACCTCATCACAGTCCATAAGGAGGTTAAAGAAAACCTAGAAAGGGCCCGAAAAGATGTCAAACATTATGCTGACTCTAAGAGAAGACCTGGACCTCCCTATTCAGTAGGAGATAAGGTTTGGTTATCCTCGAAGCTCCTTCCTAGACACCTGCGCCCTAATAAACTTGCTCCCAGATACTACGGTCCCTTTTCCATACAAGAAATCATCAACCCAGTGGCCTTTCGACTTTGGTTACCTGAATCTTGGAAAAGGATTCATCCAGTCTTTCACACTTCTCTGCTAAAACCATACATTCAGTCATCCTGAACAGCTCCTAGATCTACCCCTGTTATTGTAAATGATCAACTGGAATATGAGGTTTCCAGGATTTGTGACTCAAGATATCGACGAGGTCAACTACAATATCTGGTTGAGTGGAAAGGTTACCCTTCCAGTGAGCGTACGTGGGAACCAGTGTCAAACATGAATGCACCCAGATTGGTTCGACGATTTCATCTGAACCTTCCGGGCAAACCCAGAAGAGCTGGTTTTCAGAGGAGGCATACTGTCATGAACCATCCTCTATGTCCTTTCTGGTCCTCCTGGTCCCTAACTCGGAGAGGATTGCATGCAGTATTCCTTCCAACATGGCCGCTCAGAACGGAATGCTCCGGATCAGTCTATGCATTCCACGCTGCTCATCCTACAAGAGAGACACGCCCCTGCAGCTCTGCGTGTCTCAACGCTACCGCTACCTGTAGTTGGACGTGCTTTGCCAGAGTTCGATCGGGGCTCTCGCTTGATTCCTTGTTCCCAGCTCCTTGATTCCCCGTCCTATTCCTACCCTCTCCAATCTCCTGGAAAACCTTCTGCGCTCAAGTCACCGTCCTCCGTGCTTCCGAGCGTAACTTGTTTGATTCCTGGTGTTACCCTGGATTTTCTGAACGCTCCTGGAAACTGAACCGCTATCCTCACACTGGACGCCGAAGATCAGCATTCAGGTCTATACAAATCCTGGACCTTGTTAGGGAGAATTCTCTGTTTAGGCTGAATTTCCTAACCTAGTGAGTCCCCCAGCAACTTTGCTGGATTTCTGGAGTTTGTTTTTTTCCATCCTGCTAAGAGTGAGACTCTTTCTCTCCCACTCTTGGACATGAATGTCTGTAATTCCTTTGAATGTCAATGTGTTCTATGGGCTATGGGGTCTTTTACTCCATAGGCTCTAATATGTTTTGCTATGTGTGTTACACCGCACCCTACGTGCCGTAACACTGGGGCATCCTAGCGGACCTCCACCATAGACTCCATACCCGGGGACTGACTACTGTCTCCCCGGGCATGTAAAGTCACCATTGGCTTTACTAGACCTAAATTTACTAACAGAACTAGTACAAACCATCCTATTGTGGACATACTAGTAGGGGTAATTCGATTACTCCTAGGTCTGTTATTCGAGGGGGCACTGTCCCGTCTCCCCTCGTCGAGTTTTGGCTCGTGGCAGTGGAAACTACTTGTTATGTTTGACCCCGAACATAACCCTATGGGATTCTTCTCATTGTTGGAGATTGATACTTTTCCTCGTTAATCTCTAACATACCATCAGTTGACTTATCTTAAATAAGTTTACCGGATGGTATTTTCTGCCAGAACTCGGTTTTTAAAATGGCATCTGTGTTCATCTCTGTGTCTCCTAAACCAAAGGTTGAGCCCTTTGTTCCACTTTTGGCAGGCTTCTGTACAGAGACCCTCCAAAGTGGTGCCATTCTGTCTGGGTTACCACAGGGGTGTGGGAGGGGGTCTAGGTACCCTGGACCGAGTTGCCTTGCCAACTCCGGTCGCACTCTGGTGTGATTGGCCCAAGTGGTGAGCCTCCTCGCTCACCACTTAGCATGTGTTGATTGACAGCTAGGCTGAATGAATGGGGGTTTTCTGCATAAAAGCAGGGCTTTTGGGACTGGATCTTCAGAAGTCGCCACAGGACCTAAGAATCCGACGAGGGTAATGCTGAGCCGACCTGCACGACGACAACTCGGTGGAGCCTTGCGGAACCGACTCACCACTTCCCGACCACAGAGGAGATCTCCCCGCCGGAGAGTCTCTTCCCCTGACTGGTGGGAACAACCAGTCTCCTTTGCTTTTTCTTCGCTCCAGGACGCAGTGGTCGAATTGCCCGTGCAGAGCACCTCGGCAACCGGATAGCCACTACCCCTATACCGCGACCAAAAGGTGGTGCCTTGTGACGGATCACTCCGCGGCTGGTTTCTTCCCTGGTGGTGCACCAGACTTCACTTTTCTTCGACAACGAGATCATCTCTACTCTTGGCAAAGACCCGACGTGCATCCACCACCAGGAACAACTGCCCCCGCCGGAGCTTTCTCTCCACAATCAAGGTACCGTGACCGCCTGGCTTCCCTTTCTGCCGGATCGAGTGAGGTGTCTTAATCTTCGCCTTTCCTTTGGGTCGCCTCCAAGCTTTCTTTAGCGTGTTGTTCTGAACTGGTCCAATCTTCCGATAACAATTTGCTACAAAGATTCGAACGCATTTCCACTCAGAGACTTTTTGGGACATATCGCCTTGCCTCTCTCCGAGTGGGCCTGGCCTCTGAACTTTATGATCTATCGTGGTTCTTGTCTTCTTGCCTTGCATTTTCCCGTGAAGTATAGAACTGTGTTGATTTTGTAACCTGCTTATTTTTCTCTCCCGTCCTAACGAATACTAGAGTGCCATCTAGGTTGAAGCCTACACCTCTGTCTGCAAATAAGTGATGCTGATAGAACCTAGACTTGTCGAACTATTATTAGGGGGATTGAACTGTTTCCTTCGCAGAGTAATTGTAATTGAAGTGTTTGCCGTGATAGTGCCAGAGTGTTTTCTATAGATGTGTCGTTATAAATAAATACCTTTATATTTATTTTTACACCGAAGCCGTGTTGCGTGTTTGCTTGTCTTACTGTGTAGAATTGCCCTATATTGTATACTCCACATACTGCCTAACTCTTCTTGAGGGAAGTCTGACTGCTCAGCCACAGCTACCAAGTGAATCTGTGTGGTACAGACTGCTACCAAGTGGGTTTACTGCCAAATACCTGTAGTCCTAAATCTACTGCAGTGGTCCCAGAGGGAACTGCACAGGTTTCCGCCTAACACTGGTGTACAGCGGTGGGATTTGTATCGAGTATACAGTTTAGAGTGCTTTTCGACACTTTAGGATAACTAACCACAAAGCTTAGCACTAAAAAGCAACTTTCAAAAACATGTCTACTATGGAAGCTTACAGTCAAGAGTCCTTGTCCGGTGAAAATACTGAGAGTTTACGAGCTCTATGTAGGCAAGAGAATCTTTCTGTAAGAGGCAAGAAGTTAGAACTTATAGCGAGATTGCTGGAAAACCAAAGTCTGGGTACTGGTTCAGAGGAACCAATTTCCCCAGCAAATGTAGATAACAGTGATGGTGTTGATCTAAATCGTAATTGTGATGATAGTGATGAAGAGGCTGAAGAGGAAGTAGAGGCTAATGAAACTGTCTCCCCTGCTCCTCTACCTGCCTTACCAGCTGTACCTACAGGGCCCATACCAGGTCCCACATGTAACCCTGCTTATTTTGAACTTGAAAAAATGAAGCTCGAATTAGAATACAAACGGTTCTTGGCTCAATCTGAACGAAACCAAGAGCTCGAGTTCAGACGGATGAATGCCCAGGCTGAACAGAAGCAAGCTGAGTTAAGACTCAGGGAAATATAACTTAATCATGAGTTAGAGATGAAAAAGTTGTCTGTGGAAAATGCTTCTCTCTCCTCTGGTTCCTCTAGGAGCTCCAGTCCCAAAAGACCCCGGATGCCGAAGGAATTAGTGGGTATGTATGAACCGAGATTGGATGTGTTGGATTGGTTAAAATTGTTTGAGTACAATCATGGGCTCCAGGACATCACCGGGAATGAGTTACTTCCCTGGTTGTTCTCTAGGCTCCCCCCTGTTGCGACTGATGTGGTAATGGAGTTGGGGGAGGCGGATAAGATGGATTACGAAAGTGTGAAACTACCTTTAATAGCTATATTCGGGAAGACCCCTTCCCAGTATCTTAAGAGGTTTAGAACCCTCAAAAAGCATGATGGTTCCCCTTGGTCTACCTGGGTGAGTGAAGGGTTGAAAAACTTAGAGGGATGGATTAAGGGTTACAAAGTGAACACTTATGAGGGTATGAAGAATCTTTTTATGTTGGAGTCGATTTATGATGCCTGTTCTCCTGAGCTCAGACAGCACTTGGCTGATTCGAAGGAATTGGATTCCCAGAAGCTAGCTAAGGCTGCTGACTTATGGGTTGCCAACAGGGCTACTCGTAAGGATTCTGGGGCAACTCAGAAGAAGGATGAGGGAAAACAGCCTAAAAAAGACTCAAAAGAAAATTCGAATAACTCAAATTCCAAAGAGGGCCCCAAACAAAACCAGAAGGGTAAGCCACAAGGGAAACCGCAGCAGAATAGTGCGTCTTCTGGTGTCAAACCAGAAGGGGGCCAGAACAAGCCACCATTCCAAAAAGCATTCGGTAAATGCTTTGTTTGTGGCTCGACTGACCGCATGAAAGGAGATCCCAGATGTAAGGGTAAACCTTCAGGGGTCCAGCTTGTCTCCTTAGCCTTGGCTCCCGAGGAGGAAGTCCAAATGGCAAGTGCAAACTTTCTACTGCTAGCTGACGAACCCATTGGAGTCTCAGCCAGCGTTTCTTTAGTATCTCTGGGGTTGTGGGAACAACAGAATTTAGATGTCTATAATTCTATCCCCGATAATACTAAAGAGTATTATAAGGACAGTGTCCAGGTGAATGGTCAGCAGACTCCTGCCATTAGGGACACTGGGGCCAGCATAACTGTGGTGGATAAATCGTTTTTTCAGGCTGAGGATGTTGCTAAGGCACCCAAACACCTCACCAAGTTAGCTGGAGGGCCTGTGCAGATGCTTCTCCAATTACCAGTTCTCATCCAGTGTAACGACATGACTGTGAAGATACCTGTCAGCATAAAGAGTGAGGTACCAGGACGCGTACTGTTGGGTAACGATTTGAAAACTCTCGGAGTTGTATCGCATACTCCCAGACCTCCTAGTAAATGGTTACAGGAGCTAACCAGACCCGCAAGAGAGAGGACCATGCGCGGTACTTTCGAGGAGATGATGAAGAAAGAGATCACTCCTGCTCCACTGGAATTGTCGGCCGCGGTCTCGAAGAAATCAGAAGCGAAAGGGAAACCTAAGACTTCAACCCCGAAACCCACAGCCAGCAATTCAGTGCAGCTAACATGGACTTCCCCGCGGTTGTCCAAAGTTACACCCGTAACTCCACCTCCAGCTGAGGCTGAGAGGGAGGTACAACCCTGTGTGGTAGAATTAGACTCTGAGGAAGAGCTAATGGAAGGCCAGGAACTCATTGGAGATCTGGATCCTGTTGACCATCCTGAGCTGCAGTCTTTACTGGCAGAAGGTGGACCCAGCAGGGCAGACTTCAGTAAGGACAGAGAGAATGTCCAGCTCTGGAAGGTCTTCGCCACCAGACAGAAGCTCAGGCTGAAGGGCAAGAGCCTGGGAAATACAGGTTGCACTGGGAAGATGGCCTCTTCTACAGTGAACCGACCAAGTCTGCACCTGGAGACTACAGGCGACTTGTAGTACCCCAAGAGAACAGACCACAGTTCTTGCAGTTAGCCCACGAGATTCCTTTGGCTGGTCACTTGAGTTTCAAGAAGACTAAGGAAAGGCTCTCCCTCTACTTCTATTGGCCAAAGATGGGGGCCGAAGTAGAAAAACACTGCAGGAGCTGCCACACCTGCCAGACCTCTGGTAAGGTTGGCTCCAAGAATGTGGCAGCTTTAGTGCCTCTCCCAGTTGTGGGAGTCCCATTTGAGAGAGTAGGGATTGACATTGTTGGTCCCCTTGATCCTCCCACCTTCTCAGGCAACAGGTTTATACTTGTTGTTGTAGACCATGCCACTAGGTATCCTGAGGCAATTCCTATGAGGACTGTTACAGCTCCGGCTGTGGCTAAGGCCCTCCTTGGTATTTTTACTAGGGTCGGGTTTCCTAAGGAAGTAATCTCTGACAGGGGGTCAAACTTTATGTCCCACTACATGAAAGCCATGTGCAAAACCTGTGGAGTTACTTACAAGTTCTCAACGGCTTACCACCCACAAACCAATGGGTTGGTAGAACGGTTCAACCGAACCATGAAGAGCATGATAGTTGCTTTAGAGGAACCCCTTAAGCGTAAGTGGGACCTTCTACTGCCATGCCTCTCTTTGCTTATAGAGAAGTCCTTCTGGAGGGAGTAGGTTATTCTCCCTTCGAACTTCTCTATGGTCATCCCGTCAGAGGTCCATTGGCCCTGATTAAGGAGGGGTTGGAGAGTGCTCCTTCCCCGAAGCCAGTCAGAGTGACTGACTACGTGATAGGTCTCCGGAGGAGAATGTCGCACATGATGACAGAAGCAAGCGATAACTTGAAAGCTGGACAAGCATTGATCAAGCACTGGCACGATCAAAATGCTAACATGGTTGAGTTCGCTCAAGACCAGCTCATTCTCGTTATGATCCCAACAAGGCAGAGGGCCTTGCAAGACAAATGGATGGGACCCTTCAGAGTTGTGGGTAAACTCGGAGAGGTTAACTATCTGGTGGACTTGGGCAATCCCAAGGAGGCTCTGACAGTCTTCCACACCAACCGACTCAAAGCGTATGTCTCACGACCTGATGTAGGAGCGTTGCTTCTAGCATCATCCGAGGAAGAAGAAGAGAGTGAAGCTCTTCCGGATCTCCTCAGAGGCTTGCCTTTGGACGAAAAAATTGAAGGAGTAAATCTCTCTTCCAATCTGACACCCGAGCAACAAGAAGAGTGCAAATCCATGTTGAATCAGTTTGCCTCTCTGTTCTCGCTTTCACCAGGCTTGACCCCTTGGGGCCAGCATGACATACTCACTGGTGACTGTCTGCCAGTCAAAAGCAGAGGATACCGAATGTCAAAACACATATGAACCCATATCAAAGGTGAGGTCAGCAAGATGCTTGATCTCGGGGTAATAGAGCCCTCTACTAGTCCATGGTCTAGCCCAGTTGTGTTAGTACCAAAGGCCTGATCTAAAGAGCTTAGATTCTTCATGGATTATAGAGCCCTTAATGCAGTCACCAAGACAGATGCCCACCCTTTGCCAAGAATAGATGAGTTGGTGGATAAACCTGGCGCCGCCAAGTTCCTCAGCACATTTGACTTGACGTCAGGCTATTGGCAAATAGCCCTGACAGACCATGCCAAGGAGAAAACAGAATTTTCTACCCCCGTTGGCTTATACCAGTTTAAGGTAATGCCTGTCGGATTGAAGAATGCACCTGCTACGTTTCAACGGATGGTAAACCAGGTTCTGAACGGGATGGAGGTCTTCTGCATGGCATACTTGGATGACATTGCAGTGTTCAGCAATTCTTGGGAAGAACATGTAACCCACATGAGAGATGTTTTGCAGGCTCTTGGACGAGCCAATCTGACCATAAAGGCGAGTAAATGCCAAATTGGACAGAGTAAGGTAGTCTATCTTGGACATGAGGTAGGAGGTGGAGAAATAAGGCCTTTGCTCAGTAAGATTGAAGCTGTGCAAAATTGGACAACACCTACTACTCAAACCCAAGTGAGAGCCTTCCTAGCCCTCACTGGGTGTTACAGGAATTTCATAGAGAACTATGGGACCAGAGCTTCTCCACTGAATGTCATCTCCTCGCCCAAATTTCCTAAAAAGGTTAGATGGAACGAGGAGTGCAATCAGGCTTTTGAAAACCTGAAAAAGGCTCTTTGCCAAGCCCCAGTACTCGGAGCTCCTGATTACCGCCAACACTTCATTGTGCAGACAGATGCTTCAAATGTAGGGATAGGTGCCGTACTCAGTCAACTGGATGGGAAAGGTAGGGAGCAGCCCGTTTGCTTCATCAGCCGCAAGCCGAAGGATCCTGAAACAAGGTGGGCAACAATCGAAAGAGAGTGCTTTGCTATCGTGTGGGCTCTGAAGAAGTTTAGGCCGTACTTGTATGGTTCTACTTTTGTCATTCAGACTGACCACCAACCCTTGAGATGGTTAATGCAAATGAAAGGGGAAAACCCAAAACTATTGAGATGGTCGATCTGCCTGCAAGGGTTTGATTTCACCATTGAGCACAGGTCAGGATGTCACCACCAAAATGCTGATGGTCTCTCTAGGATATATATCATCAACTAGAGGTATGAGATTCATCCAGGAGTGGATTAAATCCTCCTGTCCCTTAGTCTGGGGGGGGCGAGTGTTAGGGAGAATTCTCTGTTTAGGCTGAATTTCCTAACCTAGTGAGTCCCCCAGCAGCTTTGCTGGATTTCTGGAGTTTGTTTTTTTCCATCCTACCAAGAGTGAGACTCTTTCTCTCCCACTCTTGGACATGAATGTGTGTAATTCCTTTGAATGTCAATGTGTTCTATGGGCTATGGGGTCTTTTACTCCATAGGTTCTCATATGTTTTGCTATGTGTGTTACACCGCAACCTACGTGCCGTAACACTGGGGCGTCCTAGCGGACCTCCACCATAGACTCCATACCCGGGGACTGACTACTGGCTCCCCGGGCATGTAAAGTCACCACTGGCTTTACTAGACCTAAATTTACTAACAGAACTAGTACAAACCATCCTATTGTGGACGTACTAGTAGGGGTAATTCGATTATTCCTAGGTCTGTTATTCGAGGGGGCACTGTCCCGTCCCCCCTCGTCGAGTTTTGGCTGGTGGCAGTGGAAACTACTTGTTATGTTCGACTCCGAACATAACCCTATGGGATTCTTCTCATTGTTGGAGGTTGATACTTTTCCTCGTTAATCTCTAACATACCATCAGTTTACTTATCTTAAATAAGTTTACCGGATGGTATTTTCTGCCAGAACTCGGTTTTTAAAATGGCGTCTGTGTTCGTCTCTGTGACGCCTAAACCAAAGGTTGAGCCCTTTTTTCCACTTTTGGCGGGCTTCTGTACAGAGACCCTCCAAAGTGGTGCCATTCTGTCTGGGTTACCACAGGAGTGTGGGAGGGGGTTTAGGCACCCTGGACCGAGTTGCCTTGCCAACTCCGGTCGCACTCTGGTGTGATTGGCCCAAGTGGTGAGCCTCCCCGCTCACCACTTAGCATGTGTTGATTGACAGCTAGGCTGAATGAATGGGGGTTTTCTGCATAAAAGCAGGGCTTTTGGGACTGGATCTTCAGAAGTCGCCACAGGACCTAAGAATCCGACCAGGGTAACGCTGAGCCGACCTGCACGACGACACCTCCGGTGGAGCCCTGCAGAACCGACTCACCACTTCCCGACGACAGAGGAGATCTCCCTGCCGGAGAGTCTCTTCCCCTGACTGGTGGGAACAACCAGTCTCCTTTGCTTTTTCTTTGCTCCAGGACGCAGTGGTCGAATTGCCCGTGCAGAGCACCTCGGCAACCGGATAGCCACTACCCCTGTACCACAACCAAAAGGTTGCGCCTTGTGACGGAGCACTCCGCGGCTGGTCTCTACCCTGGTGGTGCACCGGACTTCACTTTTCTTCGACGACGAGATCATCTCTACTCTTGGCAAAGACCCGACATGCATCCACCACCAGGAACAACTGCCCCCGCCAGAGCTGTCTCTCCACAATCAAGGTACCGTGTCTGCCTGGCTTCCCTTTCTGCCGGATCGATTGAGGTGTCTTAATCCTCGCCTTTCCTTTGGGTCGCCTCCAAGCTTTCTTTAGCGTGTTGTTCTGAACTGGTCCAATCTTCCGATAACAATTTGCTACAAAGACTTGAACGCATTTCCACTAAGAGACTTTTTGGGACATATCGCCTTGCCTCTCTCTGAGTGGGCCTGGCCTCTGAACTTTATGATCTATCGTGGTTCTTGTCTTCTTGCCTTGCATTTTCCCGTGAAGTATTGAACTGTGTTGATTTCGTAACCTGCTTATTTTTCTCTCCCGTCCTAACGAATACTAGAGTGCCATCTAGGTTGAAGCATACACCTCTGTCTGCGAATAAGTGATGCTGGTAGAACCTAGACTTGTCGAACTATTATTAGGGGGATTGAACTGTTTCCTTCGTAGAGTAATTGTAATTGAAGTGTTTGCCGTGATAGTGCCAGAGTGTTTTCTATAGATGTGTCGTTATAAATAAATACCTTTATATCTTTACACCGAAGCCTTGTTGCGTGTTTGCTTGTCTTTCTGTGTAGAATTGCCCTATATTGTATACTCCACATACTGCCTAACTCTTCTTGAGGGAAGTCTGACTGCTCAGCCACAGCTACCAAGTGAATCTGTGTCTTACAGACTGCTACCAAGTGGGTTTACTGCCAAACACCTGTAGTCCTAAATCTCTTGCAGTGGTCTCAGAGGGAACTGCACAGGTTTCCGCCTAACAGACCTTAAAAAACAAGAAATCCCAGAAGGTCGCAAGTACTCAACAAAAACAGGTGAGACGGGCAGAGACTTGTGACACTTACTCAAGGTTTCTTGGTAAAAGAATATACATTTATTTACAGTCAGTTTGAAAACATTACATCACAAATACATGACCAATAAGTTACTGAGCAAGTTCCGCTCCCGTGAAGTGGGAGCAAAATGGCACTTCAGATACTTTTAAAAGGGGTAAAAACATTATAAGAATCAGTAGCACAAATACTTTCATAGGCAGGGCAAAGGTTTTCAGTGATCTACAACCAGCAATTCAGTTCATAGGCATGGGCCAAAGTCAATGGTTCAGAGTCTTTGTATAGGATAGCACAGTTCTGGTAGTAAACGGTCTTTGCCACATAGTTTAGAAGAATTCGGCTAGGCGAAAAGGTAGACGAATATTTAGGGAAGGACAAGCCTTCGAAGTCGGGAAAGTTTCACAAACTTTCGCAGTGGCCGAAAAGATTTCCGGATCGCGTTTGCACAGTACCTTTAAAGTGAAGAAGAGCTGTAGCTGAGGCAGTTGTTCCTGGCAGTTCGAGCAGATCTCACTATTCCTGAGCTTCAGTCGTGGGGACAAGAAGGAGGACGTCGGGAGGTTCCTGCACTGCCCAGGGGTGAGGATACAAGCATGGCAAAACATTGTTTTAAGGTGTGAATGCCTTAACGTCCATGAGCTGGTTTCCTTCCCCCTGGCTCTCTGGTTTTCAACATCACTGTGAAGAAAATTCGACCAGGATTTGGACGGTGTGCAGGTGGCTTGCGAGTTGGTTGTTCCCACCAAACTCAAGGGAAGAAGTTAACCTTGAAGGGCTTCTCTGTCGATGGAGTTTCAGGCAATTCAGACCTGCAGCAGGGCTTCACCGGTCATCCAGGAGTTGCAGCAGTCCTCTTCCTTCAGCTCGTCTTTGGTTCTTTAGTTCCAGTGGTCGACTCTGCTTTCCAAGTCCCAGAGACATGTTTTTAAACAGTTTTCCCCATTCATTCCAGCTGGCTGTCACTTACACAGCAGGGTGGCTGTCCTTGCCGGACAGCCAGCAGGCCAATCACGCCAGACTGCATTCAGGTCTCCTAGGAGACTAAGCACAGGGAGTTTTGGGCACCTCCCTCACATCCTGTCCATCCCAGACACTCAGGCGCCAGAGGAGGGCTTCAGCACTGAAGCCCGCCAAAGGCCAACAAACAAAGGGACCAAACCTGGTTTGGCGCGCAGAGACAAACACAAGAAGGACCTTTCTAAAAGAAATGGCAAAAAAAGTTGACCGGAGTCCGTTTTTACAGATAGGTCTGGGGCGCCATATTGGAAAACATGGCTGACATGATTTTTAGCTACCATTGTTCGCGGTCAGGAAAAATCATGGTAGTTTGATCTAAACCACTGCCCCCAGCCATTTAAAGTAGGAAAGGGTAACATTTGACTGTTACATGAGTGTTTCAACTCAGGGGAAGATAGGCAACCCCTCCAGCACTCTATTGGAAAATAGGGTGTGCTGGGTCTGTAAATTTAAAGAGACTAGTAAAGTCAATTTAACTTTACATGCTCTGGGAGACAGTAGTCAGTCCCAAAGAAGGTATTTAAACCTTGGGAAGTCTGAAAGACATCCATGTGCCACTGCACTGAAGGTGCTGCGTGACACACAGAAAAAGATGATGCCTCGAGTTGTCTTAAAACTCCATAACCTATGAACACAAAAGTAAAACACACATCAAAATTCATGGAAGAGTGGGAAAAAAAGGCTCACACTCTTCCCAGGTAAAAAATCAAATCCTAGAAATCCAGCAAAGTTGCTGGGGATCTCAAAAGGTAAGGGAAATTAGCACATTTTGAGAATTCTCCCTAACATACAAAGCCTCAAGACAGAAAATACTGTTTTACGGCAGCTGATATCCACCCACGAGCCACATCCAGCGGACCTGCCACCCATGGCATTGTTGTTCGGTAAATACAATGGATCTCCCAAAAAGCTGAAAGAGTTCATGGAGGCCTATATGGTCCATTTTGCGTTCAGAGCAAACACCTGTGCCTCAGAACATGCCCGCATGGGCTTTATGATCTCCAATATGGCTGGCTATGTATTGGCATGGGCCATGCCATTATTGACTAGCAACAACCCGGTCCTACATGACTATGGCGGCTTCCCAGCCCTGCTGAAACAGAACTTTGAATGCTATGAAATCATGTACATGGCTTGTGAAGAACTGTTGGACATTAATCAAGGTTCCTCTGATCTGCTATAGTATATATCGCCTTTCAAGCGTCTTGCTACTGAAGCCGGATGGCCCGAGCCAGCACAGTATTCGATATTCCATCATGGGTTAAAAGAAGAAATCAAGGATGAACTTGTCATGACCCCCCGTTCTCCCACCTTTTTGGACCTGCTGTCCACAGTACTCAAGATAGAGTACAGAATGGGGGAATGTAAGTCGGAAAAAGGAAAGGTGGAAGAATCACAAGTCTCCCCTCTCAACCTGCTAGAACATCCTCACCGGCTGCCCATTCACTCAAGGAAGAACTGATGCAGATAGGTTCTGCCAGGGCTCCCCTCACTTCAGAGGAGAGTAAGTGCCAGAGAGAGGCCGGCCTCTGTATGTATTGTTGGTCGGATGGTCAACTACTCAGGAACTGCCCCGAGAATCCTCCTCAACGTCTGGGAAACGGGCGACCTCGATCATAGGAGGGACGGTATCCAGAGGTGCTACTTACGGTCCCTACGTCTCATTGTCAGTTTCCCCTTTGTAACCTAAGGAGGATTCCCAGCTCATGGTGGTCCCCTTACAGATCCAGGTTAAGAAGCAGAAGTTTTTACTGTCTCGCCCTCATTGACTGAGGTGCCACAGGGAATATTATTGACAACCTATGGGCTGAGAAGTTGGCATCCATCATATAGAGAGAGGACGTTCAGAAAGTGGAAGGGGTGGATGGTAAATCCCCCAGCTCCGTACCAATCACTCATGCCACTGAGGTTCTCTTGGTTACTGTTCTTCAGCACACCGAGTGAATGTCCTTCGACATAATCCAAGCAGCCCACTTGCCTGTCTGGGCATGTCATGGATGTGTAAATACAATCCCACTATCGATTGGAATAATAACGTGCTCAGATCCCATTCCACATACTGTAAAGAACATTGACCACTCACTGATCTGTATGAGCCAGTCACCACGTTAACCTCATCCTATTCTACCACCCGAGGAGTCCACTGTATACCAGCAGAACTCAAGGAGTTGAATGAGGTGTTTGTCAACACGGCCTTTCAAGATTTACCGCCCCACAGACCGGATGACTGCGCAATAGATATAGTGGCAGGAGTCCTGGTTTTTTTCGGTCGCATGTTTTCTCTATCCCTTAGTTAAAAAAGGGCTATGCGGAATTACCTAGATGCTAACCTCGAGAATGGACTCATCCAGCCATCCCAGTCCCCTACTAGGGCGTCCCTATTTTTTATACCGAAGAGGGATTCATCTGAACTCAGCCCTTCTATTGACAACAGGGGCCTCAACAAGGTCAACATACATGACCGCTATCCTATGCCCATTATATCAGATATCCTGGAAGTGGTTCAGGGAGCCACCATTTTCTCAAAACTGGATATCCGTAGAGCTTACCACCTGCTGAGAGTCAGAGAAGGTAACGAATGGAAAACGGCCTTCAGGACACTTTACGGTCACTACGAATACAAAGTCATGCCTTTCAGACTGGTTAATGCCCCTGTATTGTTCCAACGCTTTATGGACAGAATATTCTCTGACCTTTTGTTACATTCCACCATTGTTTACTTGGATGAAATATGAGTCTTTTCCTCCACTCCACAGAAACAAATGGCTCATCTTCAGATGGTTCTTCTGCGTCTTCAGAACCACCATGTACTGGTTAAGACAGAAAAATGCTTATTTGAAGTGTCTTCCGTACCCTATTTGGGGTTTATTTTGTCCAGCCAAGGAGTAATGATGGACCCAAAGAAAGTCTCGGCCATCCTCAAGTGACCAACACCTTCTTCTTTGAAGGAAGTCCAGCGTTTTCTTGGACTCGCTAATTTCTACCGGAAGTTCATTGCCAACTTTTCCAAGGTGGTACTCTACTCCCCATTACATTCCATCTCAAAAAGACTGCGAGACCCTTCTGATGGTCGGAAGAAGCTGATGAAGTACTGCAACAACTCAAAGAACGATTCTGTTCTGCATCTAACCTTCGCCAGCCTGACCAGGCCAACGCCTTCATAGTCAAGGCTGACTCTTCTGCAGGAGCCGTAGGGGCTATACTGTTGCCGGAACATGAAGGAGTGGAGCATCCAAATGCTTATCTATCTAAAACATTAATCATCAGTCAACAAAACTACTCTGTTATTGAGAGAACTGCTGGCCATGAAGACAGCCTGCGAAGAATGGAGATATCTGCTTCAGGGAGGCACTCATTCCTTCCTCCTCCGGACCAACCATAAGAATCTTAAGGTTCTACAGAACATGGAATGCATGAACTCCCGGCAAGCAAGGTGGACCCACGTTTTTGCCCAGCACGATTTCACCATTACCTACGTACTTGGCAGTCAAAATACCTTAGCTGTTGCTCTCTCCCGCCGTGATTCCCTGAAACAACCCTCAGATGCCAAGCCTGATCTATTGTTCCCCAGAAACCGGATCGTCTTCCAGATACCCACATTTCTCCAGGAGGTCAGAGAAGCTATAACCCGTGCCAAACCTGAACTGCCTAGGAAGAGAGACCTTCCAGTGGAGAGCAAGGATGGTCTCCTCTTTGTCAAAAAAAGGCTTTACGTCCCGCAGTCGGCGCTCCGCCACAAGGTTCTGTCTTGGTGCCACTACAATAGCACCGCAGGTTACTGAGGAGAAAGAGGTACACTTGATTTAGCCTCCTGCACCTTTTACTGGCCTGAACTGTCCTCCGATGTAGAGAAATAAACCAAGGCATGCCCTGTGTGTACCAGAAACAAACATCACACACAAAAGCCCATCAGGCTTCTGGAGCAAGCACTGCTACCAGGCAAACCCTGTAGTCACATCTCAATGGATTTTATAGTGGATCCCCCCCTTACAGGGCTGTACCTGCATAATGGTCCCCATAGACTCTTTTTTGAAATTGGCTCATTTTTCCCCCTACCGGGAATACCGTCTTCCCCTGCTATGGCCAGAGTGTTTGTCCAGGACAACTTCCATCTCCTCGGTTTACCGGAGAAGATTGCGTCAGACCGAGGGACGCAATATACCTCACGTTTTTGGAAAGCACTCTGTTCCAGACCCGGTATAGAAAGAGCCCTATCGTCTGGCGTTTCACACCCAGACAAAAGGTCAGACTGCGCGTCTCAATAGGACTTTAGAACAATACCTCCGCTACTACACTAACCAAGAACAAGACAACTGGGTTTCCTAACTACCCACAGTGGAGTTCGCCTACAACAACACCATTCACTCAACCCTGGGGATCAGCCCATTCTACTGTACCCTACGGAATCCCTCCATGTAGCATCTTTCCGGTGTTCTACCCGCCTGCCAACATCCTGTCTATCGAATCCACCTTGACAGACATCGTGGAGGCACACAAGATGGCCAAGCACAGTCTACAAGAACCAAAATGCTCCTACAAGTAACCAGGCTGATCCTCATCGAACTGAGGTCCCCAATTGGAGTGTGGGTTCAATAGCTTGGTTGTCCACAAAATATCTGCCATGGTGGGTCCGACCTTATAAGTAATAACCCCGTTTCTTGGGTTCTTATGAGATCATTGCCAAGCTCAATCCTGTGGCTTTTCTTTTAAGGATCCTCAAGAGACTGGCACACATCCACCCGTTATTCCATTTATCTCTCTTGCACCCAGTGGAGACCGACATAACCTGTTTCCCATGCCTGGCTTCTCTACACAGTGCCCAACTGTTTCCAAAGAATCCGAATTCTCCCACATCAGCGATTCGCCTCACAGGAGAGGACATTTAGAATACCTGGTGAGTTGGAAGGGATACCCTGATTCAGAAGACTCTTGGGAACCCTGGTCTTTTGTGCATGCCCCCTTGTTGGTCCACAGATTCCATCTAGTGCACCAGGGTAAGCCAGGAAATCCACAGAATAAGAGGGGGCATACTGTCACACACTACAACAACTGGCGCGTCTGGGAGCACCGGCGGATCCGCCACCATTGAACTTCCCTGCGCGCCTTTTCCTGCATTGTTTCCAGCAGTCTAGTCTTTTTCAAAATGGCCACCGCTGGCAGCCTTATCTTCCCTGTCCTCCCAGCGGTCGGAGCGTTGCAACCCCTTGCATCCACTCGCCTTTTGGGTTACTCGCTAGTTTTCCTGTTTACAGCTCTGCTGAGCTCATTCCTCTCTCTTCTTGGTCTTGCTACGTCTCACAGCGGCTTGCTCCCTTCTGCTTCCTGCTCCCTCACGATTCGCTATCTCTCTTTTTCCTTACGGCTTCAGCTTGGAGCGTTTTTTCTCTCTTCCCCTCCGCATCTCAGTGCGTCTTTCTCCCTTGTTCTCCCACTCACCCAGAGTCTGCGCCTCTTTCCATGGTGGCTTTGTGGTAGAGCGTCCTTTCTTCCTTGTCTTTCTTGGCGTTCCCTCACTTGCTTTCTCTTTAGCGGTTGTCCCTGCTGGACTTCTCTCTGCCACCAGTCTTCCTCTCTGCAGCCACGGACTCACCTCTCCCTGACTGGCTTCTTTGCCTCAGCCTGCAACCAGCTGGCCGCCTTCAGAGTCGCTATGCGTACCAAGCACCCAGTGTTTCTTTGCCAGCACTTCCGTATTTCCTTACCTGGACCCTGAGCCCACAATTCCAACTGGGAGCACATTCGTATGATCTACTTACCATCCTGGAGCTGTTCCATACCTCCAAGATCTGGGAAGGACTTTCCACGACATCTGCAAGCCTCCAGTACAAGGGGTTTTTTTTATGCCAAGCCTGGCTTTTCCCTCTTTCTGGCTATCTTGTGAGGGCGGCCACTGACCTGCTGGATACCCAAGCAGCCATTGTGGTGTCCTCCCGAGGTAGACCCTATCTGCAAAAAAAAAACGATTATCGGATTTGCGGAAGGAAGAAGGCTCAACAGCTTTGCAGCAAAAGCAGTTCAGGTGAGGAAGAGGGGAAGGCACTGAATCCAACACCACATTGTTCCGATTTGACAGATCAATAACTCTGTTTTTGCAACATTTAAACACATCCAGTATTCTTGCATCTAGTGCTTTATTATCTTAAAGATAGCATTGATTTTAGAGCTGTCCTGTTTATAGCCTCCTGACAATTCTACCAGCAACTGGGTATCGTCCGCATAGTTCGTAAATTTGACATTTATGCTTTCTAGCAGATCATACAGGGGTTTCATATAGAGATTAAACAGTGCTGGTGAATGGCAAGCTCCCTGTGGAATGCTGCATGTAATGGGCATATAATCAGAGGTATTATCACCCCAGTGGATAGCGGATATCCTATCCTTCAGAAAATAATCAATCCACTATATTGCACTAGGTGAACAGTTACCAACTTTCTCCAAAGCAGCCAGTAAGATCTCATGGTCTACTAAATCAAAGGGCGTTGAAAGATCGAAAAGAATTAGCAAGCCACATTTACCACCATCTATCAAATCTAACATAGTAGATTGAAGATCTAATACAGCACTTTCTGTGCTGTGTTGTTGTTTAAAGCCAGATTGTTTGAAGTGGAGTTATATTGTCTTTCAAAAAATTCAGCAGTTGTTCATTAGCCACTTTGTGTAATACTTTTATTAAGAATAGGGGATTTGTTATTGGGTGTAAAGTAGCACTATCTTGGGGACTCCTGTCGAATTTTTGGACGAGGGGCAGGGACGTCATTTCACCAAAATGCCAGGTGTAGCAGAAGTGACATCACACAACCCTTGACTACTGATGACATCATAGGAAGTGTTTTTACCCCACCCCAAAGTGACATCATAGGAAGTGATGGAACACAACCTTTCACCCCTCTACAAAACAGGAAGTGGCATCACATAGCATTGTTTCAAAGTACACTACGAACAATATGGTTACGATATCACTTTAAAGTGATATACATTTCATACAGGAATGGATCACCATATGTATCATTAATATCAGTGCGTATAGGCCCATAGTACTGTGAATGGAAGCAGACGTCCAAGGCCAAATGATAATGATGTGTTATTATATAGCACTTACGCTTAAGCGCTTCATATAGAACACATATACATACAATATCACCCAACCTGTGTTGGTACTCATTTATCAACCTCAGCAGGATGAAAGGTTGAGTTGACCTTGCTGGCAGTCGCACCTGCAGATCACATACACATCGCAGTAGCCAGCACTTTCCCCACTGAGCTATCTTACCAGCTATAGCTATCAGAATACCAGCCACTCCAAAAACAAAGAGCCACATGCTGCTGGCCAAAGCCCATAAACAACAATCTAAAAAAACAACCTTAAAAAAAAGAATTGGTTTTCTATTTTTTTAAGGGTAGCAAAAGGGAGACCACAAGGGTAGTAAGGGAGACCTCAGGGGTCACAGTTGCGACCTCTGGCAACCCCTAAATGACATCCATGACGAGGGGTGTCACAGTAACTTTTTTAAGCTTTTCATTACTTTGTTATGCTGAAAGGAGGCATTAATAAAACAGGCAAGAAATGGCCCAAAAATACTTTTATGGTTAAGAATAAACTTGGAAGGGAGCTACCTCCCAGACATGACCTCGGATTCATATCGTTCATATATTTTACCAATTCTGTTATGTTTATAGTTTTAAAAAAGAAGGCTGGTTCTTCCTACTCTGAATTTGTTTTTAAAATATATGTATAGGCTTCAGGGGTATCGGAGACGGAAGGTGTTTTAATCTTATCACAAGCGTTAAAGATTTTATCCACAAACACCTTTTGTTCTCTGATACAGTCCTCTGTCGAAGGCACAACAGAGCATTTTTGTTGATAAGGGTTTTCTATTTTCTTTAATATGCTAAATAGTTGCTTAGCTCAATTGTTAGCATTTGATATTTGCAGCTCAAGAACCTTTTCTTTGTTTCTAGAATAGTACATTTATACCTTTTCTTTTTTATTTCCAAGCTGTTTTATGCTCATCTTCATTTCTTTATGCCACAGGCCTTCTACTTTTCTTTCGTTTTTTTAGTTCTGTAATTTATCAGTCGTTATGGTGGATCTTTTTTCTAACTATGGATGTTTTCAATAGAGCCACTTGATCGAGCATTTGATTTAAACAGGATTGATAGGTTTCTATTAAGACTTCAGGGTCATCCCCGTCAGAGGGATTTTCCATCACTTGAGGCATACATTTACTCAAGTCTAATGGAGAAATGTTATTAACATTTCTAGTCTGAATCTTTTTTACAGGTTCCAGTTTCCTTACTAATTTTTGCATGTGCTTGATTTGAAATCAATTGATGTGATGATCTGAACAGATACAAGTGCTAGTCGCACCGATTGCTACTTGAAGGTTTCTACATACAACCCAATCCAAAATCTTGCCCTTAAGATGTGAGGGCTCAGTATTGAGAATGATGAATTTTGTGTTTTTGGGGTTCCATCTCAGTGAAATTGACTCCTGATCTGCTTTATCTTAAAACCAGCGATTAAAATCTCCTAGAAGTAAAATTGACCTACCAGGATAATTTAGTAGATGTATCAACTGCATCAGTTCATTGTTGAACTCTGCCATTTCCTTAGTGGGTCGATAAAGTCGGATGACATTGATGCGATTGATTGCATCTGATATTAGTTTCAGATGCTAAATCTCGCAACTGGTACACATTATTTGGACCTCAGAGAAGGATATTTCTTCTTTGATATAAATTGCCCCAACCTCAGCTTTCATATTTGGACATTCAGGTAAAACTTATATTTTTCTAGGAGAGCCAGTTCCAATATGGGGCCACAATACAGGACCCTTTAATATATTTCTTTAATAATGCTACAGTGAGCAAGACTTATTAAACACACGTAAACACAATACAGTTGATTAGAATGTATTTATTCAAGAGGAAAGTAACCCTTATCACAATCAAGATATGCATTTCAGATGGTGCATTCCTTTTTCTTCGAAGTAATGCGAGACGTTTCCTTATGCATGGTACGTGCTGCACTCCTCTTTCTGTATATAAGAACAAACAGAGTAAAATTACAACAATGTTATTATTGGGATATAGGAACAATATGTTCATTTACAATAAACTATGACCTCTAAATTACTGTAGCTGACACCACCATGTTAATTAGGCATCAGCAAGATATCAGACTGCTTTTTCACTTTAAAAAAAGTATTCATCCAATAATCCCCTCATGAATTTCACATCCAACTCTGCCTGTTCCACACAGGTGCAGTGGAATGCTTTAGTTTTCTGTTCCTTTCAAAGTGCATCCCATGTGTGAACTTGAAATCAATCTTGGTAAGTAAGAAATGTGTTGTGTCCAAGTGGAAAATGGTATTAAAGGATAGTTCAGGGACTTTTTTTTTATTGTCACTACGGTTCGGCCATGTGTTTTTAAGCATAACTCGGTAGATCGTAGAAAACTTTCCTATGGACCTTACCCGACTTTTCGTCCATTAACGCACTCGAAATCAGCCGCCATTTTCTGATAATCCTATCATTTCCCCCCATCGCCCTGGCTCACCTGCTTTTGCGGCACTAAATCAAATCCCCCGCCCCTGAAACAGACTTTATCAAAACATTCATATTCCCCGCCTCTATCTGTGACGTGACTGAGCTGCGTAGGCAAACGCGCCCAGGCGTCTTCTACGCGACTCCACACAGAACCCGGAAATCAACGCAGATGAGCTCACACAACACAGCGCGCCACAATTGGGAATATGAAACTGTACTTTTAAATTAAACCGCAAGATTGTAAATTTGGTAAAGTACATTTATTTGACATCAAATGTATTGAGAATATTCAGCGATTTGCATTTTTATTTGCTCACGTTCCAAAAAGTTTGTTTTGAGGCATGCGATGTTCCTTTGCTGTACACAGGGTCTTAGATCATCTCACAATACAGCGCCACAATTCGGAATATGAAACTGTGGTTTAAAAGCAAACGGCAAGATTGTACATTTGGCAAAGTACATTTATTTGACATCAAATGTTTTGAGAATATTCAGCGATTTGCATTTTTATTTGCTCTCGATCCAAAATAGTTCGTCTACAAGCGATGTTCGTGTGCAGTACACAGGGTGTTGGTTTACGATAAAATAAGCTCTTTGGTCGCACTGATAATCGCATGGCTGTTCCAACAACGAGGCACTAGGCCACCACAACGGTCTGTATGTTGCATCTAGCCGTTAGTACCGCGTAAGGGCATACTTGTACTTGGCGATCGTCCCATAAAATGGTCAGGGTGGTAACGTTGTTCACGCGGAGAAGCAACTGGCAGTTAAAAAACCCATCCGCCGGTGCCTGGTACTCGTGACACATGCAATAATGAATGATGTACCTGTTTGAAAAACATAAAAAATGAAATTAGTCTCACCATCAGATCTTTATTAAAATTATTCATTTTATATATTAGGTCGGGAAATTATTTCATAGCTAGGACAGTGCAACTGGGTATTATATGTCAAGGGGGGGCTGTAGGATACTGAGACAGTCCCCCAGTGCAGGGGTTGACAGGGAGGCAGTGCAGGTGGAGAGTGGAAGGGCCCAGGACCGAGGTCGCAGACAGTGGACCAGTTGTAGCAGGGGAGAGGGAGAGAGAAAGCAGAAGCAAAGAGGAAGGTTTTGAGGTGCTTCCGTAAAAGGATATGGTTCTCCTCAAGATAGTGCGTGGTACAAAACAATATGCCACATAGAACGAACAAGTACAACTTAACCCGTCTTTAAAGCTACTGTATAGTAATTAAATTGCGGTATAAACTCATCTAAAGAGTTACTTACATTATATTTGCATTTTCCATTGTGTCTGTGCGTAGGGCAGCCCCGAAATACCACTCCTTCTATGCCGACGTTATTTCTTCTAATGAACGAACATTAAATGGCTTTCGTTTCTGAAATTTTATTCATTATCGTTTCTTACGTTATTGCACCACACCCCCAAAAAGAAGTCTTTCGGGATGGTCCCGGGCTGTCAAGGTCAAATAACAATAGAACCTTATACTGAGTCGTGGGCCATTCCGGCACCCGAGCAAAAAATCAAAGCAGCTGACCTTCACTTTGAACGAGCACACATTCCTAGTTAGCTACATTCAGTGTAAGGCCATCTCACAGGACTTGAAATTTACACTCCATCTTTGCATTTTGTCTGCATGCTTTGCAGCCACAGAGAACCATAAATACAGAGACATTCTATATTTTTTGAAAAATGATTTTTATTACTGTTTGGTTTAATTTAATGCACAAATGAACAAGGTTGGATAGACACATTGCATGTACACTGAGCAATCACTTTTATTTACACATTACAACGGATACACATATTCAAGGGGCCTGCGACATGAGGAGACTCGAGAGAACAGACAATCAAATTACAATCATTTAAACCATGATGTGTATTTCTCAATGAGCTCTTCTTTAGGTGGACATGGAACAGAGGCAATGTTGGGTGGCAATGCAGTTGTCCCCTGCACAGGTTCGTTCACAACTCCATTTATGTGCCTGTCTAGGACGTCAACAATAAGTCTCTCAATAAACTCATATTGCATATCCTCAAACACTGGTTTGATCACCCATTGTTTACTTCTTTTAGTGAAGGCCTTATTGTAGCGAAGCGTCCCTAAAGTTCCGGTCGTCCTACTTTGTTGACGGCCAACATTATGGTTATGTGCCAAGACCGCTAGAAGAGTCTGATTTATCATGCCCTCCATGCCAAAATGCAATCGTTTTGGCCTGTACTTTAGGCACATATTGTGGAACACCTCCAAATCTCCTGTGTGGCAGAATTCCGTGAGTCCCCTCAAATCTCTTTTTATAGTTTTATCAAATACAATCTTTTCAATGGCTTTGTGAGTGGGTGATGAAGGAATCAACCACTTCTTCTTCCGTGCCTCCTCTGTGGACAAATGGCCATGTTCACAATTGTGGAAATGTTGGTTTGTGTTCCAACGGTGAACGTTGGTACAGTGTAGCATTACTGACCGCCATTTTTCCAGTAGAATTTCCAACGACCCTCCACATATTTTTGAGCTCCACCAAAGATGGTTGCTGATTGACTTGGACCACTGTGAAAAACCTTGCATATCTTTTTTTTTACCTGCAGCCGACATTTTTTTATTGATTGTTTTTGCAAGATGCCAAACGTCAAATTGGTGATTTATATTTTTGTACTCTTCTCTCATTGTCTTGGCAATTGAAACGTGTCTGTCCGTGGCTATCAGGTCGATCACCATTCCCCGCGATTGTAGTTCTTGCAATGATGCTACAAAGCCAACTTTCTCCATGGCCACTGAGGATGTACTTTGTGACACCTGCACGACCACCGAACTCACAATTTTCTTAATTTCCATGTCTTGAAAGTGGTAGGTGCAGTACTTGGCTGAAAATCCTGGGCTGTCGCACTGTCCATCACCGGCTAGCCTGAACCGTTTGCCCGCGAATGTACTATCAATAGACATTTTTTCCATTCTCCAAGCTTCGCTAATGGCTGGAAATAGATAATCGGTTTGGTATTTGTAGAACTGAGTTTTCGCAATGAAATGGATTCCCACAAACTGAAAGAAAGACTCTAACTTTTTAAAACTTGAACCACTAAAAAGTGCAGCCGCTGCACAAAGTAGATTGCCTGCTGGCAGTTGCCCCAGCATGGGTTGTGCAGACCATGAGAAAGGATGATATTTTGTACAGGTGGCATGTATTTTAAGGTTAGTGCCTCGAATTGCACGAGTCACATTAATCAATGGCTCCCCACATACTTCCCCACCAACCGAATGCCCACATTTCATCCGAATAATAATATCAATCAAACAACTATCGAATACAATGAATTTGGCCTCTTTCTTTATACTGTCACTCTGCATCCCAGCTGGTTCAGCCTGTAACGTTGAGGACATGTCACTCACATGAAAGGTAGAATCTCTGATATCGTCTTCCGCTATGTTCAGTGATATTGATGGTGTTTCATTGTCGTCCACTTCATTCTCTTCCATTGCAACATCTGTTCCTTCTCCGGCGATGGGTGAATAAAACAATTTCTTCAACTTTCTCGCGGTCTTAGTTTTTGCGGGTGTGGATTCTGTGAATTGATCTCCGACTGCATCCGAACTACCAGGAGGACATTCACTATCAATGGCTGGTGGTGGTATAGCTCCGTTGTCAATCACTTCATATTCTTCCCATTGGCACGATGCATCTCCAGTCTCAAGTCCCTGCCAAAAGGTTTGACAAGCAACATCTCTCGTTCACTTCACTGTCTGTGTTGATCTAGTTCGTACACCCACTCGCAACTAGAGGACAGATTGGAAAAGGGATGTTCAGTTTAAACACAACTTACAGTATTGAACTATTAACAGTGAAAAACAACATAATATAGTGACCAGGACACTAACCTTCTTTTGCTTTCTTTTCTTTGAAACTTTCTTGCCTCGAACTTCAACATCAGGACGCTGTTGCTCCGACTCGTGTGTGCATGTCTCCACTTCCTCTTGCGCTGCAACAACTATATTTTCATGATAAGCACATCCATCACGCACTGACGCTCCATCGACTCCCTGAAACATAGAACTTTCATTGGTATGTATAATAATATCGAAAACACAAAATGTACTTGGGGACCAATACCCACGTACATCTCAATAGCAAAACACGAATGAACGCTTTGTGTAGAACATTCAAACGACAATTATTCACGCATAGTTGATCTAGTTAGATGGAACTGTCAAGATCCATACCTCGGGCTCCTCATAGACTTCCATTGATGATATTATTGAAGATGATGCTTCAGTAACTCCCTGAAACACAGTAATTGCATTAGTATGGTTTTCTATTTTGATAAAAAGAACAGAAACTTTGTGCAGGCATCAATGGCTCATCTAAATAGACCTGCACAAATGATCAGTTGTCTAAAATAAATAATGGATATCTAAATATGATTCGATTTGCTCGATCGTTGGAAGTGTCACCACCCACAGATCTGCATCAACTAGTAGGGGTGATGTTCTTGTAGAAGAAGCTCCGTCATCTCCCTGAAACATAGTACTTGCGTTAATAAAGAAGGAAGTATAGCGGATGTAATCACGTCATATGATTTCACTTGATCGAACTGTCAGTATCCATACCTCGAAATGCATAAGAACATCAAGGGACGATGTAACTGCGGTGCACACTTCTGCAAGCTGTTGCGCCGACCCGTAACTGCATGCTCCCCCTTCTTCTTGGACTAATGCTCCATCGACTCCCTGAAACATAGGACTTTCATTAGTAATGAACACAATATTGAAAAAAGAAGACACATAGGAGGGCGACGACAGAAGGACATATCAATGGCTAAAAACAAAAGAAACATTGTGTGTAACAATCACGCTACAAGAATGCAAGATCTGATGATCTCCATCGATGGAACTATCCGGAAACGTACCTCGAGCATCTGAGTGACATCAACGGTAGTCGTCAATACGTTGGACTCCTCAGCATCTCCCTGAAAGACAGTACTTGCATTATTTTGGATAACAATAATTATAACTGAAAACAAAGACTAGAGGACGAGTACAAGGGTGTACCATTAGGTAAAATAATTACACGATAAATTAAAACTATTGATTTACATGCCTAAAACAAGTCAGTGGCAGAATAGCCAAGTAAGATTACCCGATAGGCGCTTGAAGTGGCTGATGACTGCAATAACGACACGGATGGAGAATCTTCCGCCTTCATATTGAGTGGATACATAAATGGGGAAATTATTGTTAGCTAATGCTACACACTACCGCAAGGCCGGGAGATAAATACGTAAACTTGACTCACCAGTGGAGGGATGTGGACGAATAGAGTGGGAATAGCGGTTGAGAGCAATTTTCGCCTTGCTCGCGGTGTGTTCTTCTTTATTAGCAATGATGTGGAGTACATGTCAGAGGTAAAGTGCCTGCTGCAGATGCGGTATCGATCACCCCTCTTGTCCGCAAAGACTTCTAGGACTCTACTTTCAAGCTCCGACGGTGGATATCCGCAATATCGGACCCATTCTCTTACTGATCTATTGTCTTAGGGAAAACATGCATTATAGTACCTTCAGATTTATTATGGGTCTTCGAAGGGCAACCGCCAATGGAACAGGCAGGCATTGTGGAAAGTTCTGAAAAGTAAAGATCAACAATTCTCTATGAATACCAATGTAAACTCAGAACATGTGACTAGTTCCTTGCATGTACTGTCTTGAACGAAAAGAAATTGGACGCAAAATGATTATGGTACATGGCCTTACCTTGACGAACAAACAGTTAGATGCAGGGATCAGAGTAGTTTCTTGTCGTAGAACAGGGAGCAGTTCACAGGTTGCAAACTGAGGAGTTTCCTCGAAGTGGTCACGGAAGTTCACAGAGACGAAGAGCAGATAACCAGCACCTTCACGGGTTGACTAGCAAAGCGCAAAGAAGTGCTCATTAGAAATATGAAGTGGGTTATAAAGAATTCGAAACAGGGGTGTGTTTGTGAATGAATGACGTGTATATGTCGTGGCATTATGCGGTTTGCAGGGGGCCGTCCAGCGTGAGGGGGGATGCTTGGCAGGAGAGACGGGGTCTGGAGGTAGACATGGGAACAACAACCCATGCTCTATAGACCACTTTGAAGTGTACCTGGTCTTTGGCACCTCTTGGCCTTTATCGCTCCCTGACAGCTCCACTTGCCAGCACAAGTACCCCGGTGCGAACTGCCTTTGATAGGGCGGGGGGTGGATTGGGGCGGTGGTCGTGCAGACAAGACACAGGAAGACTTGTGAATGGAGACACACTTATGTGGATTGCAGGGGGCCGTCCAGCGTGAGGGGGGATGCTTGGCAGGAGACACGGGGTCTGGAGGTAGACATGGGAACAACAACCCATGCTCTATAGACCACTTTGAAGTGTACATGGTCTTTGGCACCTCTTGGCCTTTATCGCTCCCTGACAGCTCCACTTGGCAGCGCAAGTACCCCGGTGCGAACTGCCTTTGATAGGGCGGGGGGGGGTGTGGATTAGGGCGCTGGTCGTGCAGACAAGACTCGTTTGCCGCAGGGCCTCACCAAGGAGAGGCCATCTAACTGCATGTAAGAGGCAGGCTGAAGGATCTAGTACATGGAAGGCAGGGGGGTGAGTTTATAAATACCTCAGCCTCCCAGGAGAATATATGGGTGCAGTTCACCCTGGAGACCCTGGATGCCTAGGCAGTTAGTCAGCAGCAGGCTGGCCTGTGGTGGCAAGGCGGCACGGGCCAGAGGGGGTCATCTCTGTACCCGGTGCCCAAAAGGATGATTTATTATGATCAACCATATTGATTATTTACCTATAACCATGTTTTGTATCAATAAAATCCAACGGCCTTCCTTTTATTGCCAACGCTTGAACAAAGTGGTGTGGTAAGTATTTTTGGGGGAGGAGGCAAGGCCGGGAGGCTTGATGCCAACCCGCAAAATAACATATGTATGTCTGCTGCATATGGGTTCAACGGTTATGTGGATTGAAGGTGGGCGGCCAGCGTGAGGGAGGATGCTGGCCGGAGACATGTGGTGTGACAAGACAAGGCACAGGAAGACTATTCAATGGAGACACACAAGATTCATTTAAAAAATCAAAACAACCATTGTTAAAATATATGTTGGGTTTTATTTTAGATCTTAATTTCAATTGAACATAAATAATAAACATTACACATTGTAAAGTTCCGGTTGCAGCACATCCAGGGAAAATCCACGGTATTGTCCACTGTCGCTGGGGAAATGTTGTCTAATGGCAAGTACCGCACAGACAGGTATTACTCTCCGAACGCGATGTCCGAGCCTCCCGTGAAGCCACCAAGTGAAGCAACGATAGGCCACCAGCCTGTACCACCTGTGAAAATGAAAGATGCAAACTGTATTAAAATGACAAAACTTTCTTATCACTGTCGATTCAGGTAAAAAATGTCAGTCTGCTTTGAAAAAAATTCTATCTAGAAAATGCACAATATGGAACCAATTTACATGCATTCGAATGATATGTAGATGTAATTTTATATGTGGGAGACGACCATGACATAGTAGTGGCATCACTGACATCAAAACCAGAGTATACTTACTCGTTACTCGGATTACGCGGACGAACAGTGCCGCGAAGTTCGTGCATAAGCACCATCATCATCCTCAACACGGTCCGTGAGAGGCAGGCTTCCCTGAACTCTGGCAGCTCGGTGATGCATTGCAGACTTGGCTCGCCTTCCGAAATGTAGGCCAAGCACCCGGAATTTTCACAGCAGCAGCAGTTCTCCTCCTCAGTTGGCATTAGCTCGCACCGATTGCACGTGCACCAGGTGGAGACGCCGTCCATGCGACATGGTCCAGGCTCTTCATCCGTTGACTGGTCCTCCCAACTGCCGTCCGAATCCCCATCGTTTTCGCGTCCTTGCCTTTCCAGTAGTTCTTCCTCGGTGTACTCGGGCTCGTACATATACGGCATTATTGTAGCCATTGTGTGGTAAAGAAAGTAAAATAATTTACAGAGATGGTACAGGAGTTCACAAGGCCTAGAAGCGGCGAAGGTAGCTGACCAGAGCACAGAAACGAGTCACAGAATACTCAAAGTAACACACAGAGAGTAATGGAATCGAAAATCTGCTGCTGTGTACAACCGTAGGGACAATAAAAAAAAAGTCCCGGAACTATCCTTTAATGACATGGGGCAAGTAACTTGCATATCTGGCCCTTAGCTTGCAAATAGAGCTTCTACACCCTAGGTCGATGCACGAGCGTCAGGGTGTTGTTATCCGTTCTGTGGTATGTATGTGATTATGTGGGCTGAAACAGACAGCACCAGGTACAGGAACAGAATGGTGACTTTTGGAAACCCATCAGTAGGAATTTGTGGTAAATGGTCCGGAAAAGAGTTAAAGGATAGTTTTTTTTTATTGTCCCTACGGTTCGGCCATGTGTTTTTAAGCATAACTCGGTAGATCGTAGAAAACTTTCCTATGGACCTTACCCGACTTTTCGTCCATTAACGCACTCGAAATCAGCCGCCATTTTCTGATAATCCTATCATTTCCCCCCATCGCCCTGGCTCACCTGCTTTTGCGGCACTAAATCAAATCCCCCGCCCCTGAGCCTGACATCAGCAGACGCGTACCGCCCATTTCCCAACGCCAAAGCACGTTTCGTGTCAACAATCGCCGCGCCTCAGCTAATGAAGTGTCGCCATGGAAATGGCAGGACGCCTCTTTCCTCAATAAGTATAAACACACCGTTTCACAACACACAGCAGCAGATTTTCAATTCCATTACTCTCTGTGTGTTACTTTGAGTATTCTGTGACTCTGTGACTCGTTTCTGTGCTCTAGCCTGCTGCTGACTAACTGACTAGGCATCCAGGGTCTCCAGGGTGAACTGCACCCATATATTCTCCTGGGAGGCTGAGGTATTTATAAACTCACCCCCTGCCTTCCATGTACTAGATCCTTCAGCCTGCCTCTTACATGCAGTTAGATGGCCTCTCCTTGGTGAGGCCCTGCGGCAAACGAGTCTTGTCTGCACGACCAGCGCCCTAATCCACACCCCCCCCGCCCTATCAAAGGCAGTTCGCACCTGGGTACTTGCGCTGCCAAGTGGAGCTGTCAGGGAGCGATAAAGGCCAAGAGGTGCCAAAGACCATGTACACTTCAAAGTGGTCTATAGAGCATGGGTTGTTGTTCCCATGTCTACCTCCAGACCCCGTGTCTCCTGCCAAGCATCCCCCCTCACGCTGGACGGCCCCCTGCAATCCACATAAGTGTGTCTCCATTCACGAGTCTTCCTGTGTCTTGTCTGCACGACCACCACCCCAATCCACCCCCCGCCCTATCAAAGGCAGTTCGCACCGGGGTACTTGTGCTGGCAAGTGGAGCTGTCAGGGAGCGATAAAGGCCAAGAGGTGCCAAAGACCATGTACACTTCAAAGTGGTCTATAGAGCATGGGTTGTTGTTCCCATGTCTACCTCCAGACCCCGTGTCTCCTGCCAAGCATCCCCCCTCACGCTGGACGGCCCCCTGCAAACCGCATAATGCCACGACATATACACGTCATTCATTCACAAACACACCCCTGTTTCGAATTCTTTATAACCCACTTCATATTTCTAATGAGCACTTCTTTGCGCTTTGCTAGTCAACCCGTGAAGGTGCTGGTTATCTGCTCTTCGTCTCTGTGAACTTCCGTGACCACTTCGAGGAAACTCCTCAGTTTGCAACCTGTGAACTGCTCCCTGTTCTACGACAAGAAACTACTCTGATCCCTGCATCTAACTGTTTGTTCGTCAAGGTAAGGCCATGTACCATGATCATTTTGCGTCCAATTTCTTTTCGTTCAAGACAGTACATGCAAGGAACTAGTCACATGTTCTGAGTTTACATTGGTATTCATAGAGAATTGTTGATCTTTACTTTTCAGAACTTTCGACAATGCCTGCCTGTTCCATTGGCGGTTGCCCTTCGAAGACCCATAATAAATCTGAAGGTACTATAATGCATGTTTTCCCTAAGACAATAGATCAGATAAGAGAATGGGTCCGATATTGCGGATATCCACCGTCTGAGCTTGAAAGTAGAGTCCTAGAAGTCTTTGTGGACAAGAGGGGTGATCGATACCGCATCTGCAGCAGGCACTTTACGTCTGACATGTACTCCACATCATTGCTAATAAAGAAGAACACACCGCGAGCGAGGCGAAAATTGCTCTCAACCGCTATTCCCACTCTATTCGTCCACATCCCTCCACTGGTGAGTCAAGTTTACGTATTTATCTCTCAGCCTTGCGGTAGTGTGTAGCATTAGCTAACAATAATTTCCCCATTTATGTATCCACTCAATATGAAGGCGGAAGATTCTCCATCCGTGTCGTTATTGCAGTCATCAGCCACTTCAAGCGCCTATCGGGTAATCTTACTTGGCTATTCTGCCACTGACTTGTTTTAGGCATGTAAATCAATAGTTTTAATTTATCGTGTAATTATTTTACCTAATGGTACACCCTTGTACTCGTCCTCTAGTCTTTGTTTTCAGTTATAATTATTGTTATCCAAAATAATGCAAGTACTGTCTTTCAGGGAGATGCTGAGGAGTCCAACGTATTGACGACTACCGTTGATGTCACTCAGATGCTCGAGGTACGTTTCCGGACAGTTCCATCGATGGAGATCATCAGATCTTGCATTCTTGTAGCGTGATTGTTACACACAATGTTTCTTTCATTTTTAGCCATTGATATGTCCTTCTGTCGTCGCCCTCCTATGTGTCTTCTTTTTTCAATATTGTGTTCATTACTAATGAAAGTCCTATGTTTCAGGGAGTCGATGGAGCATTAGTCCAAGAAGAAGGGGGAGCATGCAGTTACGGGTCGGCACAACAGCTTGCAGAAGTGTGCACCGCAGTTACATCGTCCCTTGATGCTCTTATGCATTTCGAGGTATGGATACTGACAGTTCGATCAAGCGAAATCATATGACGTGATTACATCCGCTATACTTCCTTCTTTATTAACGCAAGTACTATGTTTCAGGGAGATGACGGAGCTTCTTCTACAAGAACATCACCCCTAGTAGTTGATGCAGATCTCTGGGTGGTGACACTTCCAACGTTTGATGAAATCGAATCATATTTAGATATCCATTATTTATTTTAGACAACTGATCATTTGTGCAGCTCTATCTAGATGAGCCGTTGACGCCGCACAAGGTTTCTGTTCTTTTTATCAAAATAGAAAACCATACTAATGCAATTACTGTGTTTCAGGGAGTTACTGAAGCATCATCTTCAATAATATCATCAATGGAAGTCTATGAGGAGCCCGAGGTATGGATCTTGACAGTTCCATCTAACTAGATCAACTATGCGTGAATAATTGTTGTTTGAATGTTCTACACAAAGCGTTCATTCGTGTTTTGCTATTGAGATGTACGTGGGTATTGGTCCCCAAGTACATTTTGTTTTTTCGATATTATTATACATACTAATGAAAGTTCTATGTTTCAGGGAGTCGATGGAGTGTCAGTGCGTGATGGATGTGCTTATCATGAAAATATAGTCGTTGCAGCGCAAGAGGAAGTGGAGACATGCACACACGAGTCGGAGCAACAGCGTCCTGATGTTGAAGTTCGAGGCAAGAAAGTTTCAAAGAAAAGAAAGCAAAAGAAGGTTAGTGTCCTGGTCACTATATTATGTTGTTTTTCACTGTTAATAGTTCAATACTGTAAGTTGTGTTTAAACTGAACATCCCTTTTCCAATCTGTCCTCTAGTTGCGAGTGGGTGTACGAACTAGATCTACACAGACAGTGAAGCGAACGAGAGATGTTGCTTGTCAAACCTTTTGGCAGGGACTTGAGACTGGAGATGCATCGTGCCAATGGGAAGAATATGAAGTGATTGACAACGGAGCTATACCACCACCAGCCATTGATAGTGAATGTCCTCCTGGTAGTTCGGATGCAGTCGGAGATCAATTCACAGAATCCACACCCGCAAAAACTAAGACCGCGAGAAAGTTGAAGAAATTGTTTTATTCACCCATCGCCGGAGAAAGAACAGATGTTGCAATGGAAGAGAATGAAGTGGACGACAATGAAACACCATCAATATCACTGAACATAGCGGAAGACGATATCAGAGATTCTACCTTTCATGTGAGTGACATGTCCTCAACGTTACAGGCCGAACCAGCTGGGATGCAGAGTGACAGTATAAAGAAAGAGGCCAAATTCATTGTATTCGATAGTTGTTTGATTGATATTATTATTCGGATGAAATGTGGGCATTCGGTTGGTGGGGAAGTATGTGGGGAGCCATTGATTAATGTGACTCGTGCAATTCGAGGCACTAACCTTAAAATACATGCCACCTGTACAAAATATCATCCTTTCTCATGGTCTGCACAACCCATGCTGGGGCAACTGCCAGCAGGCAATCTACTTTGTGCAGCGGCTGCACTTTTTAGTGGTTCAAGTTTTAAAAAGTTAGAGTCTTTCTTTCAGTTTGTGGGAATCCATTTCATTGCGAAAACTCAGTTCTACAAATACCAAACCGATTATCTATTTCCAGCCATTAGCAAAGCTTGGAGAATGGAAAAAATGTCTATTGATAGTACATTCGCGGGCAAACGGTTCAGGCTAGCCGGTGATGGACAGTGCGACAGCCCAGGATTTTCAGCCAAGTACTGCACCTACCACTTTCAGGACATGGAAAGTAAGAAAATTGTGAGTTCGGTGGTCGTGCAGGTGTCACAAAGTACATCCTCAGTGGCCATGGAGAAAGTTGGCTTTGTAGCATCATTGCAAGAACTACAATCGCGGGGAATGGTGATCGACCTGATAGCCACGGACAGACACGTTTCAATTGCCAAGACAATGAGAGAAGAGTACAAAAATATAAATCACCAATTTGACGTTTGGCATCTTGCAAAAACAATCAATAAAAAAATGTCGGCTGCAGGTAAAAAAAAAGATATGCAAGGTATTTCACAGTGGTCCAAGTCAATCAGCAACCATCTTTGGTGGAGCTCAAAAACATGTGGAGGGTCGTTGGAAATTCTACTGGAAAAATGGCGGTCAGTAATGCTACACTGTACCAACGTTTACCGTTGGAACACAAACCAAC
The DNA here is from genome assembly GCF_040938575.1 of Ambystoma mexicanum. Lineage (NCBI taxonomy): Eukaryota > Metazoa > Chordata > Amphibia > Caudata > Ambystomatidae > Ambystoma > Ambystoma mexicanum. The sequence goes on from NC_090937.1 coordinate 158,873,775, forward strand.
ATTTCCACAATTGTGAACATGGCCATTTGTCCACAGAGGAGGCACGGAAGAAGAAGTGGTTGATTCCTTCATCACCCACTCACAAAGCCATTGAAAAGATTGTATTTGATAAAACTATAACAAGAGATTTGAGGGGACTCACGGAATTATGCCACACAGGAGATTTGGAGGTGTTCCACAATATGTGCCTAAAGTACAGGCCAAAACGATTGAATTTTGGCATGGAGGGCATGATAAATCGGACTCTTCTAGCGGTCTTGGCACATAACCATAATGTTGGCCGTCAACAAAGTAGGACGACTGGAACTTTAGGGACGCTTCGCTACAATAAGGCCTTCACTAAAAGAAGTAAACAATGGGTGATCAAACCAGTGTTTGAGGATATGCAATATGAGTTTATTGAGAGACTTATTGTTGACGTCCTAGATAGGCACATAAATGGAGTTGTGAACGAACCTGTGCAGGGGACAACTGCATTGCCACCCAACATTGCCTCTGTTCCATGTCCACCTAAAGAAGAGCTCATTGAGAAATACACATCACGGTTTAAATGATTGTAATTTGATTGTCTGTTCTCTCGAGTCTCCTCATTTCGCAGGCCCATTGAATATGTGTATCTATGTAATGAGTAAATAAAAGTGATTGCTCAGTGTACATGCAATGTGTCTATCCAACCTTGTTCATTTGCGCATTAAATTAAACCAAACAGTAATAAAAATCATTTTTCAAAAAATATAGAATGTCTCCGTATTTATGGTTCTCTGGGGCTGCAAAGCACGCAGACAAAATGCAAAGATGGAGTGTAAATTTCAAGTCCTGTGAGATGGCCTTACACTGAATGTAGCTAACTAGGAATGTGTGCTCGTTCAAAGTGAAGGTCAGCTGCTTTGATTTTTTGCTCGGGTGCCGGAATGGCCCACGACTCAGTATAAGGTTCTATTGTTATTTGACCTTGACAGGCCGGGACCATCCCGAAAGACTTCTTTTTGGGGGTGTGGTGCAATAACGTAAGAAACGATAATGAATAAAATTTCAGAAACGAAAGCCATTTAATGTTCGTTCATTAGAAGAAATAACGTCGGCATAGAAGGAGTGGTATTTCAGGGCTGCCCTACGCACAGACACAATGGAAAATGCAAATATAATGTAAGTAACTCTTTAGATGAGTTTATACCGCAATTTAATTACTATACAGTAGCTTTAAAGACAGGTTAAGTTGTACTTGTTCGTTCTATGTGGCATATTGTTTTGTACCGCGCACTATCTTGAGGAGAACCATCTCCTTTTACGGAAGCACCTCAAAACCTTCCTCTTTGCTTTTGCTTTCTCTCTCCCTCTCCCCTGCTACAACTGGTCCACTGTCTGCGACCTCGGTCCTGGGCCCTTCCACTCTCCACCTGCACTGCCTCCCTGTCAACCCCTGCACTGGGGGACTGTCTCAGTATCCTACAGCCCCCCCTTGACGTATAATACCCAGTTGCACTGTCCTAGCTATGAAATAATTTCCCGACCTAATATATGAAATGAATAATTTTAATAAAGATCTGATGGTGAGACTAATTTCATTTTTTATGTTTTTCAAACAGGTACATCATTCATTATTGCATGTGTCACGAGTACCAGACACCGGCGGATGGGTTTTTTAACCGCCAGTTGCTTCTCCGCGTGAACAACGTTACCACCCTGACCATTTTATGGGACGATCGCCAAGTACAAGTATGCCCTTACGCGGTACTAACGGCTAGATGCAACATACAGACCGTTGTGGTGGCCTAGTGCCTCGTTGTTGGAACAGCCATGCGATTATCAGTGCGACCGAAGAGCTTATTTTATCGTAAACCAACACCCTGTGTACTGCACACGAACATCGCTTGCCTCAAGACGAACTATTTTGGATCGAGAGCAAATAAAAATGCAAATCGCTGAATATTCTCAAAACATTTGATGTCAAATAAATGTACTTTGCCAAATGTACAATCTTGCCTTTTGCTTTTAAACCACAGTTTCATATTCCGAATTGTGGCGCTGTATTGTGAGATGATGTAAGACCCTGTGTACAGCAAAGGAACATCGCGTGCCTCAAAACGAACTTTTTGGAACGTGAGCAAATAAAAATGCAAATCGCTGAATATTCTCAAAACATTTGATGTCAAATAAATGTACTTTACCAAATTTACAATCTTGCGGTTTAATTTAAAAGTACAGTTTCATATTCCCAATTGTGGCGCGCTGTGTTGTGTGAGCTCATCTGTGTTGATTTCCGGGTTCTGTGTGGAGTCGCGTAGAAGACGCCTGGGCGCGTTTGCCTACGCAGCTCAGTCACGTCACGGATAGAGGTGGGGAATATGAATGTTTTGATAAAGTCTGTTTCAGGGGCGGGGGATTTGATTTAGTGCCGCAAAAGCAGGTGAGCCAGGGCGATGGGGGGAAATGATAGGATTATCAGAAAATGGCGGCTGATTTCGAGTGCGTTAATGGACGAAAAGTCGGGTAAGGTCCATAGTAAAGTTTTCTACGATCTACCGAGTTATGCTTAAAAACACATGGCCGAACCGTAGGGACAATAAAAAAAAAGTCCCGGAACTATCCTTTAAAGCATATATCAAGGTGCAGCAATATTTGAAGAATATCATTTTAAATTGGTGTTTGTATACTTTTATTTGCTACTAATATGGTTTTACCAGCAGGGTTGGCACCCTGTTGAAGGTTAGAGACCCAGCTTGTAATTATTTGGAAGGACATTCTTGGAAACCGCTAGGTTGGTTAACAATGCCTTAATCAATGTCTTGTAGCATGGGGAAGATTGAAGAATTCTGTTTTGTTTTTTTCTGGGAGTTAATTTCAGAAATTGTTGAAAAATCCAAACTCTACTTCTGTAAGGCACATTTATTTGTGGGTGTTAGGACTAGATTTCTAAACTGTGGCCTGGTCGGAAGATGTATACGAGACCAACCGAGTTAGTGTACAGGGACGACTCTTGGAGCTGTAGCCAAACCAATCAAAGTAGCATGGAGAGTGGTCAAGGCTAAATCTCTGGTAGACTTGAGTCTGGCCAAGGGTCCACAATGAGTCCACAAGGCAAGAAATCAAGGATCACAATTAGACAAGTAGTTATAAAAACACTATATTTATTATAGCCAATCAAACACTATAAAAATGACTAGAAGCAGGTAGAAATATCACCAAACTAATAATAAAATATGTACATACAATCGCAGTAGCCAGTGTAGGAAAACCCCAATACCCCCACACCACAATACTGAAAGGAAAGGTATGATTAGATCAGCAATGGCAGTCCACCAGACTACACCCCTAAGTTTAGAAGTCCAACCATAAGTTGACTGTGGCATTGTGTCCTGAAAGCTCACAAAGTTTGAAGTAGTATTGCAAGGCAGGAACAGGTTAGGAAGAAGGTCTTGTGGGTGAGAAAACAGTTCCAAATGTCAGGTAATTGTCTATTCTAATGAATGAAACAGTCCCCAGATTTCAGAGTACTTGCGTGAAAAAGCAACGGTAAAGCCAAACTGCTGTGAATGTTTAAATGTTAGGAAAACTTTTAAAGGGGGGAACTAGAGGTCCAGGTAAGTATAAACTGTACTTCACCCCCGTACTTTGGTTTCCTTGGCACTTAGCAGATCGTCAGAGGGTTGCAGAGGTCATATTTCCCACTGTTTTTTCCGGGCCTTGGTGCCTGAGAGTTGCAGGTTCGGGTGAATCCTTTGGTCGGCCACAGATTCTGGTGCAATGCCTTCCAGTTGAAGAATGCAGCTCACGCAGGTTTAGGCCTCCTCTCACCCCATAACTGGATGCAGGAATGCGGTTTCTGGTGATTGTCACCATTACAGGGTGACAGGAGAGGACACAGTTATCGCGTTCAAATTCAGCCTTGTATCTCAGTCCATTGGATGTTGGAATGCTGACATTTGGCAGAGACAACCTCAGTAGGATGAGCTGGCAATCACCAATGTTCTTGGCGGAAATGCAGAATGGTGACATCTGCAGCGCGGTAGCCCAAACCTTGAGATGGTCAGCCACAGATTGGCTCAGGGGCACTTTCGAAGGCTCTGGTTCGCAGGATAACAAGCATACATCTGGAATGGATATCTCCTCTCCTCCACTCCCACGGTCGAAGCTCCACTACAGATCTTGTATGAGACAGAGCTCTTCCAGGACAAGAGCAAAAGTTAGTCACCAGGCATTCTTCGGACAAGTCCACGTTCTCTTTACTCATATTCAGCAATGAAGGATACTTGGCTCCTTTTGGGATTTCTTCCATGATCTCTACGTTATGGATGTAGGACTCCTCTTATTATCCAAAGTCAGGTGAGAACTCAGACTCAGACCTCCAATGGCAATATTTGGCCCACACATGCACACCAGCAGTGGTCCAATCAGGGACCACTTTGTGTCTCATGCAATCATGCACACTAGACTCGCGGGCACCAGTATGTGGATTGGGACCAGACAGTATCACCCCACTTCCTGGGAACACACACACATGGCCCTGCACTAGCCTCAGAAACCAAGTCTTTGCTGGGCAGTGAATGACCTGAAAAGGAATTTCCTGACCTGGCAGGTCAGAAAGAAGACCACAGAGCAAGATTGCTAAAAGAACAAACAAAAACCTTGTGGCACGGCCATGTTGGGACACTACCCACAATTAGTAGTCAAATGCGGTAAACGTGATAGAGCTAAAGAAATATATTCAAAATGCAGCTACTGTCACCAGCTTGTCTTTTAGGTTCATTCAAAGTAACCAAAAATCCCTTTGAATGTATTCTAGGGTCATAGAAAATAACCCCATTGCACTGCATTAGAAGATGCATTGTGCAATGATAAAAGGCTACCCAAAAGTAGTAACAAAGTCAAACGACTAAGGGAAACCTAGTTTCCCAGTACTGACTGCCTTAATGACAACCTTCATACCAATGAGCAAAAGTGAGTGGAGTGAAGCTGAAGGCTTCACTTCTCTGTAGAAATTCAGGACAGAGTTAATAAAAAAAAGCAAAAAACGTGGGGGTTCGTAGAAATGGAGGTAACGTTGCTAAGAAGTTAAATCTTTCCTAAAAGTGGGGTATATTTTGCATCAAAACAACCTTGCAGAACTGCTAGCTGCTATCAGCATTTGGTGTGCTGTGCAAAAGAGCCACCATAACCTTCATATACATGTTGGCCCACACAGTGATAGGATTCATTATCTGGGCTCTCTACATCATAGGCTGGGGGAGGAGTCCCAGGATGACTCATCCATTTAAATGCATCCAGGGCATGAGAGTGCAAAGAAAGGTTTAAAGCCCCATTCATAATTTGACAGTATATTCTCTGCAAATACCACACAAGTAAAAGATCATAGCACAATAAGTAATAGGAAGGCTCAGCATGATTTAGAGTCATGCAACCCCTTCACGTATCCCTCACTTTGGAACCACGTTGGAGTTTATAGGTTTTGCCGTATTACTGCAAGTGGGAATTGTTTCGTGTGGATAAAACTCTGAATTGGGCAGAGCTGTAAAGCATGCAGTGTTCAGAAATACTTCATCTTTTACCATTATCGTTACCCTCTGAATGAGGCCTTATGTGCTTGATCTTTTTGAAAGCTGAGACAGTGCTCCTCTGGGAGGCATGGTATTGCTGGTGTCCATCACACAGAGTAAAATCAATGCTCAGCATGACTTTTTCTGGTATGCACATAAAGTTGCAAGCAATTTGGAAATCTACCAGTAGGCCATTGTCTGAAATGAATGCCGTCAATACAGAGGAGACCCACACAAGCAGGTGGTTGTAGTTACTCGAATGGTTAGGATGGAAGGAATTTCAAAAGGTGGAGTAGTGAGGATCTTCTTCTAGCCATCAAGATTGTGCATGCTTGAAGGGCAGGGGACCACATTTCAACATAAACACGGGTCATGATGGTGGGGGATAATTTACCATAGATTCGCAGGCCGATTCATGGAATTAATGTGCGCCGAAAATTCCGGCGCAGAGGTGCCAAAACGTGCGAATCGCAGTGCAAGTGCGAAAATCGCAGGGAAACCAGCGCACATCGATTCATGGAAGTCTGTGCACGAGAAAAATATTGGATGTGCGCTGAAAAAGTGCGCGGCGCACCTCGGCGCACAGGTCATCCAACGGCCTGCGCCATGGCCACAGCAAAATCGCACATAGCGCGGCGCACATAACAAAAGTAGGCGGAACACGGAGCGTAACACTCGGAATGGGGAACAACGCGTGAACATATGGGCGTCACGGGGGAGGTACAGGAGGCAAGTGCGCGGAACGCCCACACGCTCGCCTACAACTCGTATTCATGGAATCGAATAGGGCAAACCAGCGCACGGTCAAAGACGTGCACAGGGCCAAACAAGTCCACCACAAGAAAGCAGGCGGTAGCGTCCCTGCGCCTGAAATAAATGTGCGCCAAAATGTGCGCTTACAAAAAGCACCTATATACAGCTATGATGAATGATCCATACTGTGGCCCTCTAGGACAAATGAGGTGCAAAGGGGTACCGACAAACACGGACACCCGCTGTGTGAAAAATAGCGTGTGCGTGTATTTCGGGTTGCGCGGGAAGTTCCACACGCGATTGTCCGTGGTACGTGTATTTCGGGGTGCTTCGTGAAGTTTCACACGCGATTTCAGCAGGATACGTGTACTCCGGGTGCGCGGGAAATTCCACACGCAAATCCAGCAGCCTATGTGTATTTCGGGGGTGCCGGGGAGTCCTACATGTGAATTGGCTGTGTGGGTCCTCCCAGCTGTTCCCTCTACACCCTCCATGGCCCCTGCAGGCGGCCCCCACCACAGCGGACTACCTTGCACCCCTGTACATGTCCCGCAGGCAGCCCATTCACCATGGCCATGCCCCCAGCCAACCCACATGTCACCTTGCACTACTGCCCATCAACGCATGTCTCCCAGCACCCCCACCCCCCAGCATCCAGGGGCACCCTCCACCAGGCCCCCACTCATGTCTTCCACACCCCCCACCCCCCAGCATCCAGGGGAACCCTCCACCAGACCCCCACTCATGTCTCCCAGCACCCCCACCCCCCAGCATCCAGGGGCACCCTCCACCAGGCCCCCACTCATGTCTCCCTGCACCCCCACCCCCCAGCATCAAGGGGCACCCTCCGCCAGGCCCCACTCATGTCCAACTCATGTCCCCCTGCACCCCCACACCCCAGCAGTCAGGGGCACCCTCCACCAGGCCCCCACACATGTCTCCCACCCCCCCATCCCCCAGCAGTCAGGGGCACCCTCCACCAGGCCCCCACTCATGTCTCCCATCCCCCCCACCCCCCAGCAGTCAGGGGCACCCTCCACCAGACCCCCACTCATGTCTCCCACCCCGCCCATCCCCCAGCAGTCAGGGGCACCCTCCACCAGGCCCCCACTCATGTCTCCCACCCCCCACCCCCCAGCAGTCAGGGGCACCCTCCACCAGGCCCCCACTTCATGTCCCCCTGCACCACCACCCCCCAGCATCCAGGGGCACCCTCCACCAGGCCCCCACTCATCTCCCCGTGCACCCCCACCCCCCATCACTGTGGGGCACCCTCCACCAGGCCCCCACTCATGTCTACCACCCCCCCCACCCCCTAGCAGTCAGGGGCACCCTCCACCAGGCCCCCACTCATGTCTTTCACCCTCCCACCCCCCAGCAGTCAGGGGCACCCTCCACCAGGCCCCCACTCATGTCTCCCCCCACCCCCCAGCAGTCAGGGGCACCCTCCACCAGGCCCCCAGTCATGTCCAACTCATGTCTCCCTGCACCCCCACCCCCCAGCAGTCAGGGGCACCCTCCACTAGGCCCCCACTCCTGTCTCCCTGCACCCCCACCCCCCAGCATCCAGGCGCACCCTCCACCAGGCCCCCACTCATGTCTCCCCCCCACCCCCCAGCAGTCAGGGGCACCCTCCACCAGGCCCCCACTCATGTCTCCCACCCCCCCACCCACCAGCAGTCAGGGGCACCCTCCACCAGGCCCCCACTCATGTCTCCCACCCCCTAGCAGTCAGGGGCACCCTCCACCAGGCCCCCACTCATGTCTCTCCCCCCCACCCCCCAGCAGTCAGGGGCACCCTCCACCAGGCCCCCACTCATGTCTCCCACCCCCCCACCCCCCAAGCAGTCAGGGGCTCCCTCCACCAGGCCCCCACTCATGTCTCCCCCCCAACCCCCCAGCAGTCAGGGGCACCCTCCACCAGGCCCCCACTAATGTCTCCCCCCCCACCCCCCAGCAGTCAGGGGCACCCTCCACCAGGCCCCCACTCATGTCTCCCACCCCCCCCACCCCCCAGCAGTCAGGGGCACCCTCCACCAGGCCCCCACTCATGTCCCCCTGCACCCCCACCCCCCATCGCTGTGGGGCACCCTCCACCAGGCCCCCACTCATGTCTCCCACCCCCCAGCAGTGCGATTTGCCTGGGTATGTGTATTTCAGGGGTGCGCGGATAGTCTTACATCCAATTTCATCAGGGTACGTGTATTATGGGTCCGCGTGAACTTCCACACACGATATCAGCAGGGTACGTGTATTACAGGGTTCACGTGAACTTCCACACGTGATATCAGCAGGGTACGTGTATTACGGGGTTCGCGTGAACTTCCACACGCGATATCAGCAGGGTATGTGTATTATGGGTCCGCGTGAACTTCCACACGCGACATCAGCAGGGTACGTGTATTACGGGTTTGTGTGAACTTCCACACGCGACTGGGCCTGGGAGAGTGGGGTACGTGTATTCCTGGGGTGGGCGGGAATATTCACTCGCGACTGGGCCTGGGAGAGCGTGTTACGTGATTTACACGGTCGCCTACAACGCACCAAAAAAAAAGGTCCAATCCGGAAACACGTACGCCAGCATGAAGCAGGCGCACGTCCCGCGCAGCATAAAAGTGTGCGCAAACAACAAACAAGCTCAGACGCCAGGATGAATATACCGTTCCCAGCAGCAGTGGCCATGGGATATCGCAGGAGGAGGAGGAGGATAGTCAGGGCCAGAATCTTCACACCCAGAACCAGCCTTTTTGGGATGCCTGATGACCAGGTGTATGGGAGGTGCAGGTTTCCACCTCACATAATACTCGACCTGGTCAGTGAGTGGGAGGATGACCTCACATCACCCACCCTGTGCTCCCAAGCACTCAGCCCCCTGGAGAAGGTCCTCAATGTACTGCACTTCTTGGCTACCGGATCATTTCAGCGGACAAGTGCCATAGTGGGGGGGGTGCCACAGGCCACGCAGTCATGGTGCCTACACCAGGTGTTGGCCATCATCACTGCACACCCATCAGTCCGCAGGCACATATACCTGCCCAGAACACCTGCAGAAAGGCAGGCTGTCAGCCAGGATTTCTACAGGGTGGCACAATTCCCCAAAGTGCCTGGTGCCATTGATTGCACCCATGTGGCTCTACGTCCCCCCAGGGCATCTGAGCACATCTATAGAAACCGCAAGCACTGGCATTCCATCAACGTCCAGGTAGTATGTGATGCCAAGGGAATCATCACCTCAGTATATGCCAACTATCCAGGGTCCACCCACGACAGCTTCATATACAGGATGTCAACCCTAAACCGGGACATGGAAGCTTGGCGGCATGGCGATGCATGGCTGCTTGGTGAGTATAAATGTCACAGCACACGCATGCATGACAGATACAGAGTAATGTCACTACCGCACTAATGATCCCCATTACCACCTCCCCAGGGGACAGTGCCTACCCTATGAGCACCCACATGATGACGCCAATTCGGAACCCCATCACGCCTCCCAAGGTAAGATACAACACAGCCCATATTGCAACCCGGGGCATAGTGGAGCGCACATTCGGAGTGCTCAAGTCACGCTTTCGCTCATTTGACCGTTCTGGCGGGCAGCTGTTATACGCTCCCCCAGTAGTGTGCAGGATCATAGTGGCAGCATGTGTCCTGCACAATGTTGCAACATGCCGGGGCCTGGCTGTGGACATGGTGGTGCCCCCACATCCCCAACCACATGCACGCCCGCTGCGCATGGGAGGGGAAAGGGCACGGGGTGAGGCAGCCCGTACGCAGCTGGTGGCTAATTACTTCACATAGAAATCACACCCCTGTGGAGTGCACACAGCCCTGGCACATGCCATCTGACAATCAATGATGACTCAATCTGACAATTCTGATGAATTAAGGGACAGTCAACTGTCAGAACCATAGCAGCCTGAGATTGTTCACCTGGAAGTGTCACAATGTGTGCATCCCTACCTACACAAACACCAACAATGCAGTGTCATCAAAAGACACACTTCTATGCAGCAAAAAAGAATACCCACTTGCAAAATACAACATGAGAACAGTGCCATGTCACCCAACCCCTCCCCGGCACCGCCACACAACACACCATGGCATGTCATGCTATGTGAGAGCAAACAAATTAATCCCCACAACATGACACAAGTGTCACAAACTACAGTGTCCCTAATGGAAACTGGCCACACATGAAATGCTCACAGTAATGCAGGACCAACAACACACATTACCAAATATTTACCAATAATACTAATCACCTACACAACCTCCAACCTACCATAAACATGACAGTACGGATTTAAAAAATTGGTAGACTCACTACCTGATCATGCCAGCACTTCGAACACTTCCAACTGTACAGTGTTAGCGCCACGCAAAAGTGTAGGTGCACTGCTTACAACATGGACTCCATTTCCAAAGTAGACCGCCTTGTGAAGACATGAGAAATGGACCTGCAAATTAGGAGGATGAGATGGATGCAGTGGCACATATCAATACACCATGCAGTGTACAATACAACAACAATATACACTAGGAATGTATACTTAGTATTGACTACAGACTGCTCACACATCAAATGGGAGTCCAACGTCACTGTGTAAGTCAATGTCACTTGGGCACACCGTTTGCAAGCCTATGGAAACGGGAAGCAGGAGGCGTGTGTGTCACACAAACCCAAGCATCTAACCCAAATTCAGGGCAAGCCTGCATGTGCCCAGCCACAATAGAGCGTATGCCCACGGGAGCCACACAAGGCAACACACTGTCAAAAAAATCAAAAATCAAAAATCAAAAATGGCCATGAATGGGCCAGGGGGGGGTGGGGGAGGCCACCCAGGAGGTCCGAGGACAGGGTGCACACCAAAACCCACCTGTGTGGATCTTGCGAAAAAAAAACACCTCCATGGGCTCATGGCCTGCACGGCTACCCTATTGTGAGAGATTCGCTGCTGTCGCTCTCCTCACCCTCTGCAGCTGCATCAGGAGGTGGTGGCACTATGGGAGGCAGCCCACGCAAAGCCCTAGTCTGGTCCTCCATGGCAGCAAGCATGCGGGTGTGGAAGGTCTGGTTCTGGAGGATAATCGTGCGGAGGCCCCCATGCAACAACTCACGGGATGCCCGGACCTCCTCCCTAGTTGCCTGCATCTCAGCTGAGAGCGTACGTGTGAGCCGCTCCAGCTGCTGTTCTGTCCTTGTGTCATTTGAAGCCTCAAGCTCAACAAGAGTCACCCTGAGCTGACGGAGTTCCACCCTCAGGGCTTCCCTGTGGCCCTGGGACTCAATAGAAATGGCTTCCCGCAGAGTCTCCAGTGCCACCCGTCTGTCCCTGTTGGACGCCAACATGTCCTCCCTGTGTGACTGGCAAATGGAGTCTGTTGCCTGCTGTAGTTGTTCCATCAGCCTTTCTTGGGGGACAATGGAAGTGGCCACCCTATCCATGGCCTGAGCCATCATCTCAGATGATGCTGCCTGTTGGTTTGCCATACCGTATATGGATTGCTCCCATGCGGTATTGCCAGGTGGCGTACGGCCACCGTGTCGGCGGGCACCACACCTGTCTGGGGCAAGGCGAACTGCGCCTTGCTGTGCCGGCACTGCCTAAGGCTGCAGGACTGCATTCCCCCTCTGATCTGCTGGCCCAGGAACAGGATCAGATGTTGCGAAGTGTGACCCTGCATCCGTAACCACCAAAGGCTGACCTACCAACACTGACATCCCCATTGAGGGTTCTACCCCTGGTGCAGGTTGGTTGGACAGTACAGAATCCCTCCCAGAAACACTTACCTGCGACCGCACATAGGTCTCATCATCCGAATCGACACCTGAATAGAGCTCGGGGGAGGTGCACCCAGAGACACCCCTTGAGATAATGGTATGCAGCAAGTGTGGGTTCTCACCCACCACCACACCACGTCCCTCACTGGTGCTCGGTCGGGCCTGAGACCCCTCCTGGGTCTGCACCATCTCCACAACCCCAGCAGTATCAAGTGTGTCATCCCCTGCAAAGACATGAAAGAAAAGAAATGGGAACAGGCATTAGCACCATGGCACAGAATTAGGGCTGAGAAGCAACAGAAACAGTACTTCATTGACACATGTCCCACATGACTATAACCCTCCCATGCATGCACCGACACTGCATATGAAGGGGAGGCAAATGGCACACATTGATGACACCAAGATGGAAGACCAACACATTTGCTGCATGCTGGCTAGCAGTGCCATCACACATTGGCCTGTGATTGGCATGTCCAATACACATACATGACACATGCCATCACACAGATGGCATGTACCATAGCCATGTCACACATGTGACAATAGGACTGAGAAATGCCTAGTGAAAGTGGTGGAATGCAAACAATCAGCCTGAATGAACACAGAATAATACGCAACTATGCTGTGGCAAGATGACACTTCAAGGGCAACTGGCGTGAGGTTGGGCTGAGTGTCTACTGTTGCCAGAAGGGTTACTGCAATACCCAAATCCTGGTGCGCAGAATGTATTGGATGAAGCACATGGGTGACCCAAACCACTCAGGCACACACACCCTCACCTGGCACTCAATCAGAAGCCCTCACACACACACCATGCACATGGATGACACACACATGCATGTGCACTCACCGGACAATGCCTCGTAATCTGGCAGGTCTCCCACGCCTTGGATCTGTTCCTCCGTGACGTAGGTCCCAGCAACATACTCATGTGGAGTGAGTTCAATGTCCTCTGCTGGAGACCCACCTCCAGTCACTAGAGTTGCGGCATGACTTGAGGCCAGCTTTTTCTTTGCCCTGCGCTTCAGGTCATTCCAGCGCTTGTAGCAATCATTAGCTGTGCGCCTCACGAATCCAAGGGCACTTATGATGTCCGCAATGGTCTGCCAGTGTGCCAGACTTTGTGCAGGTGTGGTCTTGCATCCTGCAGTAATCACCATTTCGCTGTCATGTGCGGACACATGCTCCACAAGTGCATCAAGTTCGGCCTGATTGAAGCTGGGCTTCCTTGGTGGGCCGGACTGTGTAGCCGTGTCTGGGGCATCAGCCTGTACTGGACGAGCACTCTTCCTCTTCCGCTTGGAAGGTGGTGGGGATCCTGAGTGTCCTATGCCACTCTGGACACTAGGGGCAGGAGCCCCGGTGGACTGTGGACTAGGAGTTTGGGAATGAACACTCACCATGAGACTTGGTGCAGGCATTAGCTGAAGTGTGATGTAGTCAGGGGGAACGTCAGCAGGATGGACTGGGACCGACACTGTCCTGGCTGGGAGACTCAGAGCTGGGGTGGATGGAGCCGCAGCTGCCCCTGCAGCCTCCCCACCCTGCCTACTTGGGGCAGCAGATGACATAGCTGCCCCTGATCCACGTGGCCTGGTGACACCAACGTGCACCGCCACACGTGGCCTGGACCTGCTGACCTGGAAGTCAGCCATGGAGTCACCCTGTGCAAGGTCTGGTGCCACAATGGGTTGGTCCAACAAGGGCTGAGCAGGGATGGTGTCAGCCACATTACCCTCAACTGGGGGGGGTGCATGGGTGTCCCTGACTGGTCACCCACACATGGGGGGCTAGGGGCACCCTGCAAGTCCCGGCCACGTCCCCTACCGTATCCACCACAGCCACCTCTTGAGGCTCGGCCACCTTTGCCACCCTTACTGCATGCTCGCCTCCCAACCATGGCACTGATGTTGTTGTGCGTATGGGAGTTGGAGTAAACTATTGTCCTGGGCAATTGGGGGTCAAAGGGGTAGGGTACTAGATGGAATTCGTACCCTAGTGCTCTAGCAAGGCTGTATGTGACCCCTGGGGGAAGATGACGGGTCACGCAACGCACAGGCACCCCAAAAAGGGAGATAATGTGCACGCAACCCCTCCTAGACCACGTGCATGGAAAAATAAACCTGCACTACGCTGTGGCACCCAGAAACACAAAAATGAATGTATGCGTGTCACACGCAGCCTAGAATGACCTCTGAAGGGGTACACAACACACGGGGCAAGCACAGATGTTAAATACGTGCGCGACTAACCGTCTGCCAGGAAAAATTGCGTGAAAAATACACGCGTGTGTGCGTTGGCAACACCCCCGCCAAAAGAAGAATTGTACGCTGTCTGAGGAGACAGGACAACAGAAGAAGTGAACACTGTTTGAGGAAACAGGCCCAGGAAACAGACAAAAAGAGAAAAAGCTGTCAGAGGTAACAGGGAGTACGAACTTGGAACGCCGTGAAGTAAATCGCGTGTGAACCGACAAGAAGTACAGATTTCACCCACTCGCTCTCCACGAAAAGCACGTACAAGGAAATGGCGTTCTACATGTAACTTTTAAACATGCCCACACGTCCAGCGTCACTTCCGCGTGTACGCGCTAAGGCCCTATCCTCCAATTACACGAGCTGACACTCTGACGTGCAGCCATTGGACGTGTAACATGCACCCGTGTACAGGGAAACACCCGCGCACGCATGTCACAGACGCGCATACGTGCTGAGGCCCTTTACACCAATTGCACCCTATGACACTCTGACGTGCTTATTTTTTCTACGCGCCATGGAAAACGCACGTGCGCGTAACGTCATAGACGCGCCTACACGCTGGGGGCCTTTGGGGCAATGAATTCGCGTACGTGTGCTGACGCTCTTACGCGGTAAGGCCCTTTCCTCAAATTACACGCAGACATGCTGGATTTTCACGTGCCAAATCACTCCGCATCAAGCTGGCCACGCGTAAGCACACGGAAGACCACGCTCCTGCCCAGAAGGCCGAATTACTGCCCCCAGAACCCTGAGCATGCTCCCACCTGCCATCTGCTGCTGCCTGATTGCCTACTGCCCACGTGCCCTGCCATTTGCTGCCTGCACATCAGCCAGGGGTGCTGTTGCTGTGACCACCCCTGCTGGAACCGAAGTCTCCCGACTGGGATTCCATCGCTCCACAGACCAGCCCCAGGACCCAGTTGCCCACCCACTCCTGCCTCTGGGGTTGTCATGTCGAGCACTGCAACATCTGGCACTACTGGCAACCCCCGGCCAGAGAGGCAGAGGGGCACCAGCTTCACTGCCACCGAAGTTGGTGTCCTGGTGGAGCAAGTCCTGGGGCAGTATGATGCCCTCTTCGGAAGTTTGCGCGCCGACAAGGAAGGACGGACTCGGATCTGGACGGACATCGTGACTGCCATCAACGCGGAGGGGGTGGCAGTCTGACTATTTCATCATGTCAAGAAGCGCTGGGAGGACTTCAGGTCCAGGACCCTCAACAAGGCCCGGCGCCTCTTGAAGGCAGCGGATGCTAAGGGGCGGCGGGGCCACTTGTCGGACGATTAGATGAGGGTCCTGGAACGCATATCCCCAGCGCTCCATGTCCAGGTCCTTGAGAGGCAGACCCGTTTGGAGTCGAGCGGTAAGTGTACATGCATCATGATGGTAAGCTGTGCGTGTGGTGGTGTGCCAGTAGTGTGCAAGTTGCACATGTGTTTTTATGGGGCCAAGTATAGGGGGGGTGTACACGGCCGTGAGGCTAACACATGCAAGGGCTCTCATGTGTGAGACATGGATGGTGCTTGTGTGTGTAGGCTTGCATGCCAAATGCAGATGTGTGGGCACACATGTTTGGATGAATGTGTATGTAAGTAGGCATGTTCGTGAAGTCACACATGGATTTTGGTTTCAGCTGCATGTATCAGCACTGTGTACATGTGCATGTGTGTGTATTTGACAAGGGTGCAACAGTGATGCAACATGGGTGCATGTGACAGCGGGATGTGGAAGCCTGATTGGCAGATGTGACATGGATGCCAATCTGAACACTGCGACAGTTGGCAGAGGTGTACACATGCATGCAAGTGTGGTGGTGTGTGTGCATGTGTAGTGCACTCCCTGTGTTGCATGTGATGTCTGGGTCACCTTTGCCTGCTCATGCTGTTGTATGTGAATGGATGGTGCTGGCTGTTGCAATATGGCTGTGTATGGCTCATGTGTGCGAGTTGAAATGACATGTGTGTTGGCGATTGTGATGCCATGTCTGAGGTTTCCCAATGCCACTCATGTACAACTGTCATGTGTGTATGTGCCCATTGTACAGTGCCCTGATGCCTGTGTTTTATTTCTCCCTGTCTGCAGCGTCAACTGATGAAGAGGGCGGAGAAGGTGCTGTGGAGCACAGCGGCAGGGATTGCACCGCCAGCCGGAGACGCAAGGCCCGGCTCTCCTCCCAGGTTGTCATCTCGTTGGGGAGTGAGGAGTCCAGTGCCGCGTCCCAGGCCGCAGCTGCCGGGGGGAGGTCTAAGAGGCGGAGGTCAGAGTTGGACTCCTCGGCAGCAGAAGGGGCAGCTGGGACCCCACAGGGCCCAACGGGGGATGATGGCACGTAGTCATCCAGGTTGGTGGGGGGTTTGGTGGAGGAGGAGGCCATGCAAGCGACAGAGACGGGGTCTGGAGGTGGGGATTCCACTGGTGCTAGTGGTGCAGTGCAGGACCAGGGACAGGAGGGAGCACAGGCTGCCGCGGAGGTGCCTGTGTGCAATCCTGTCCCTGATCCTGTCACTGCATCATCTTGCACCATCAGGGATGCCTACGTCCAGACCCGTTTTCAGGCAGGGGATGAGCTTACAACAACTGGCCTTCCTCTGCCTGCGGACGTGGCTATACAGGTACGGGTTGAGCCTGTCTTGACTGGTGTGGCATTGCTTCAACGGGCCATGCGAGGTGACCTGCAGTCTTTTCATGAGGAGATTGCACGTCATCTCGAATGGCTCGTTGACTGCGTCGGCCTACTGGGACAGGTCACCCAGGCCGGATTCCTCCGTTTGCTGGAGCTTGTTCCGACCCCCTCCTCAACTGAACACCCTATGCGCCAGTCGTCCTCCGTGCCATCTTTCCACCCATTTGTCACCTGGGTGCCCTGTGGAGCTGCCTCTGACGGTGCGGCCAGGCTGGTGGAGGACACATCCCTGCCACAGTCGGGAGTCGGACGTCCAGCAGGGGTGGCCACATCAACGACTGCACCCCGCCGGTGGAGGATGTGCAGGCAGCAGGAGCCAGGGCACGGGCACAGGCACAGCAGCAGCAGCAATGAGGTGGGAGCCATGATGGCTCGGGGCCTTCAACATTGGAAGGGGCAGGCAACGGCCGGAGGGCTGGAGGACCCAGGACGGGAAGTGTCTTCCGTGTGGCAGCGGTTGGGCCACGCCATAGATGCGGAGCGGCAGCGGGTGGAAGAGGCACGGCTCACGATAGTCAGGGCGGAGAACTCCATGCGGAGCGCCCTGAGGGGGGCTGAGTGCCTCGAGGCAATCCGCAGGGAGTTGGAGGAGAACATGTCGTCGGCCCTGCGGACCCTCGGGGCCATGGAGGAGGACCGCCTCCGGGACATTGAGCAGGAGTTTGATGATGCCCTGGCCCGGAACATCCAGAAGTGAGCCGTCGGACTAGCCCGCTGCCCTTGTAAATAGTTCTTTAGTGTTAAGTTTTGTTTCGGTTTTGTTTTGTTTTGGGACTCTTGGACAATGCCCCAACTTCTTGTATATAGTTCTTCATTAGGTAGTATTTTATTTTATAGGTTTCATTTAAAGGATTGGGCACATGGACCCTGGATGTTCACCTTGTACATAGTTTGACAATGGATTTGGATTTTTGATTTTTTTTTCACATGGATCAATGTTTTTTTCTTATTTTGGAACCTTGGATTTATTTTCTCAGACTGACACTTTGCAGACTTGCTATTGGATTGCCTTTCATTTGGATTTCATGCATCTTTTTCATTTATTGGATATGCTGGATTTCATTTATTATTTCCATTTTCTTCTGTTCCATTTCATTGCCTTGCTTTTCTGTTTAGTACATTTAATTTGGTACTTCAATGTGTGGTATTCTCTCTTTGGTTTCATGCATGTCACAATGTGTGTTCTATCATTCACATGCTGTCATTGTGTGGGTTTGACAGATATGTGTTGATGTGCAGACTAGCCATTTGAGATGCATCATGTGCTGGTGATTTCTTTGTGGGGTGGATGTCGTACCTGGTGGTGTGTTCGGACTGGGGTGGCGTAGGCAGTGTATTGAGTGGGCATGGGGGCCATGATTATGGATCGTCATGAGGTGTTGGGGGGACATGTATGGGGGCCTGCTGGCAGGTGCCCTGCACTGCTGGGGGGGGGTGCTGGGAGACATGAGTGGGGGCCTGCTGACAGGTGCCCTGCACTGCTGGGGGGTGGGGGTGCTGGGAGACATGAGTGGGGGCCTGGTGGAGGGTGCCCCTGGATGCTTGGGGGTGGTGGTGCAGGGGGACATGCGTGGGGGCCTGCTGGCAGGTGTCCCACAGTGCTGGGGGGTGGGGGTGCTGGGAGACATGAGTGGGGGCCTGGTGGAGGGTGCCCCACAGTGCTGGGGGGTGGGGGTGCAGGGGGACATGAGTGGGGGCCTGGTGGAGGGGGCCCCACAGTTCTGGGGGTGGGGGTGCAGGGGGACATGTGTTGGACATGAGTGGGGGCCTGGTGGAGGGTGCCCCTGACTACTGGGGGGTGGGGGTGCAGGGGGACATGAGTTGGACATGAGTGGGGGCCTGGCGGAGGGTGCCCCTGGATGCTGGGGGGTTGGGGTGCTGGGAGACATGTGTGGGGGCATGGTGGAGGGTGCCCTGCACTGCTGGGGGGTGGGGGTGCTGGGAGACATGAGTGGGGGCCTGCTGACAGGTGCCCTGCACTGCTGGGGGGTGGGGGTGCTGGGAGACATGAGTGGGGGCCTGGTGGAGGGTGCCCCTGGATGCTTGGGGGTGGTGGTGCAGGGGGACATGCGTGGGGGCCTGCTGGCAGGTGTCCCACAGTGCTGGGGGGTGGGGGTGCTGGGAGACATGAGTGGGGGCCTGGTGGAGGGTGCCCCACAGTGCTGGGGGGTGGGGGTGCAGGGGGACATGAGTGGGGGCCTGGTGGAGGGGGCCCCACAGTTCTGGGGGTGGGGGTGCAGGGGGACATGTGTTGGACATGAGTGGGGGCCTGGTGGAGGGTGCCCCTGACTACTGGGGGGTGGGGGTGCAGGGGGACATGAGTTGGACATGAGTGGGGGCCTGGCGGAGGGTGCCCCTGGATGCTGGGGGGTTGGGGTGCTGGGAGACATGTGTGGGGGCATGGTGGAGGGTGCCCTGCACTGCTGGGGGGTGGGGGTGCTGGGAGACATGAGTGAGGGCCTGGTGGAGGGTGCCCTGACTGCTGGGGTGTGGGGGTGCAGGGGGACATGGGTTGGACATGAGTGGGGCCTGGTGGAGGGTGCCCCTGGATGCTGGGGGGTGGGGGTGCTGGGAGACATGTGTGGGGGCCTGGTGGAGTGTGCCCCTGGATGCTGGGGGGTGGGGGTGCTGGGAGACATGTGTGGGGGCGTGGTGGAGGGTGCCCTGCACTGCTGGGGTGTGTGGGTGCAGGGGGACATGAGTTGGACATGAGTGGGGGCCTGGTGGAGGGTGCCCCTGGATGCTGGGGGGTGGGAGTGCATGGGGACATGAGTTGGACATTAGTGGGGGCCTGGTGGAGGGTGCCCCTGGATGCTGGGGGGTGGGGGTGCTGGGAGACATGTGTGGGGGCATGGTGGAGGGTGCCCTGCACTGCTGGGGGGTGGGGGTGCTGGGAGACATGAGTGGGGGCCTGGTGGACAGTGCCCCTGACTGCTGGGGTGTGGGGGTGCAGGGGGACATGGGTTGGACATGAGTGGGGCCTGGTGGAGGGTGCCCCTGGATGCTGGGGGGTGGGGGTGCAGAGGGACATGAGTTGGACATGAGTGGGGGCCTGGTGGAAGGTGCCCCTGGATGCTGGGGGGTGGGGGTGCTGGGAGACATGTGTAGGGGCATGGTGGAGGGTGCCCTGCACTGCTGGGGGGTGGGGGTGCTGGGAGACATGAGTGGGGGCCTGGTGGAGGGTGCCCCTGACTACTGGGGGGTGGGGGTGCAGGGGGACATGAGTTGGACATGAGTGGGGGCCTGGTGGAGGGTGCCCCTGGATGCTGGGGGGTTGGGGTGCTGGGAGACATGTGTGGGGGCATGGTGAAGGGTGCCCTGCACTGCTGGGGGGTGGGGGTGCTGGGAGACATGAGTGGGGGCCTGGTGGAGGGTGCCCCTGACTGCTGGGGTGTAGGGGCGCAGGGGGACATGAGTGGGGGCCTGGTGGAGGGTTCCCCTGGATGCTGGGGGGTGCGGGTGCTGGGAGACATGTGTGGGGGCCTGGCGGAGGGTGCCCTGCACTGCTGGGGGGTGGGGGTGCTGGGAGACATGTGTGGGGGCCTGGTGGAGTGTGCCCCTGGATGCTGGGGGCTGGGGGTGCTGGGAGACATGTGTGGGGGCATGGTGGAGGGTGCCCTGCACTGCTGGGGGGTGGGGGTGCTGGGAGACATGAGTGGGGGCCTGTTGGAGGGTGCCCCTGGATGCTGGGGGGTGGGGGTGCAGGGAGACATGTGTGGGGGCCTGGTTGAGGGTGCCCCTGAATGCTGGGGGGTGGGGGTGCAAGGGGACATGAGTTGGACATGATTGGGGGCCTGCTGACAGGTGCCCCAAAGTGCTGGGGGGTGGGGGTGCTGGGAGACATGCGTTGTTGATCAGTAGTGCAAGATGACATGTGGCTTGGATGGGGGGCATGCCCATGGTGGATGGGCTGCCTGCGGGACATGAGCAGGGGTGCAGGTCGGTTTTGTTTTGTTTTGGGGCGCTTGGACAATGCCCCAACTTCTTGTATATAGTTCTTCATTAGGTAGTATTTTATTTTATAGGTTTCATTTAAAGGATTGGGCAAATGGACCCTGGATGTTCACCTTGTACATAGTTTGACAATGGATTTGGATTTTTGATTTTTTTTTCACATGGATCAATGGTTTTTTCTTATTTTGGAACCTTGGATTTATTTTCTCAGACTGACACTTTGCAGACTTGCTATTGGATTGCCTTTCATTTGGATTTCATGCATCTTTTTCATTTATTGGACATGCTGGATTTCATTTATTATTTCCATTTTCTTCTGTTCCATTTCCTGTGGTGTGGGCTGCCTGCAGGAGCCGTGGAGGGTGTAGAGGGAACACCTGGGAGGACCCACAGGGCCAAATCACGTGTAGTACTCCCCGCGCACCCCTGAAATACACGTACCCTGCTGAATTCGCGTGTGAGACTTCCCGCGCACCCCTGGAACACACGTACCCAGGACAATCGCGTGTGGAACTTCCCACACACCCCTGAAAGACACGTACCCTGCTGATTTTGCGTGTGAAACTTCACACGTACCCCTGAAATACACGTGCCCTGATGGAATCGCGTGTGAAACTTCCCGCGCACCCCTGAAATACACGTACCCTGCTGAATTTGCGTGTGATACTTCCCGCGCACCCCTGGAATACACGTACCCAGGACAATCCCGTGCGGAACATCCCGCGCACCGCGCACAGTTTACAGACTGACTGCGAGCCCAAATTTTAAAAACTGTAGAGGCACTGGTGCACGTTGCCTCTTGCCATAGAGACCCTGCACAGAGTAAAGCATGGAGGCAAGGGCAGGTGTGAATGCACTGCGAGAGACGGGCGAGAGATGTGCTGGCAGCCAGATGCGTCAGCATAGTGTAGTTTCCAACTTCTGAGTACACTGCGGCCACATTGCACAAGGTTCCATGTGTCATAATAGTCCAAATGTAGAGAGGACTCGGTGTGTTCTATAATTGCCACTGCATATGTCTTTGTGTGTTATAAGAGCGTAACAGCACAGGGTTATAGAAGTGCACGAAAGGCTATGCAGAAGCATAACATGCAGGTGTTCCCTATAGTGCAGAATAAACTAACACAAATATTTATGTCAGTATATAAAATACATATTTGCAGAGTTAATTCCCAGTTGTGTTTGCAGTTTATAATTTGTGAGAGGAAGGGATCTGAGCCCATTGCCCGAGGAGAGATATGTTAACTCTGGGATGCTAATATGAGTTATTCATGATGAGAACGTTACTGTGGACATTCACGGTTCCACTTGATGTCCCCTTATTGTGACCAGTCAGGCTAGGAGGAAGGAATGCAAGATTATGGCCTAGGACAGCAAAACACACTTTTAATAAGCACATACTTTTATGATAATGGGTCAATAATTAACCATGTCCACTGTAGGATCTCAAAAGTGAGCTTCCAGAATGATCTATACTTACATCACTGTTCCTGGCACTTCTCTCATCCCTTTCATGGTCCCCAAAGGCCTGGTAAAGGGAGATAAGAAAGCATTTAGAAAGAATCATTTCTGCATCAAGATGCTGTGGCAGTCTGACTGGGCTGCTAGTCCATGGAGCTCATGTT
Source organism: Ambystoma mexicanum (assembly GCF_040938575.1). NCBI lineage: Eukaryota > Metazoa > Chordata > Amphibia > Caudata > Ambystomatidae > Ambystoma > Ambystoma mexicanum. Next base: position 158,896,370 of record NC_090937.1, read on the forward strand.
ACTCTGATCAACTGCCACTGGTGTACATCTAGGCCAGCGCATCCAATCTGCCTCCACAGGAAGCAATTGCTCCCCCTGCGCAAAGCTCCCTTTCTGGTCTCTGCTGGTACTCACTATATATATATCTGCACATCAACTCCAACCCTCCCAAGACTGGAAAGGAACCACTGGAGGATCAGAAAACATCCCACATGCTACAGCGAGAGGGGCAAGAGGAAGTCACTCCTGGGAGGCTTAACACATAACAGCATTCATCACTTGCTCAGAGCCTTCTTGGATTACTTAGAAATAGTTTTCCATGAAATGCTTTGAACACTAAGAAGTTGGTTCTACCCTTTCAATTTAATTAAGGCCCAATACTTCAGCAAGGCCTTATACTGGGCCATGCTTTCACGAGGCTTGTAGGACAATCGAAAGGTTTGGGGACTGAGGTGTGCTCCCCCTAAAATGGATTCCCAGCTGTTTATACGGGAGAGATGGACACGCATGTGCTACTCATTCTGACCCACTCCAAACTACACAACCCAGTGAAAACCGTTCGCCGACTCCACTCGTACTCGTGTGGCTCAGTAAGAAGCACAGGATCCACTCATGCCTCTTTGGGGCTTGTCAATGAGGTCTGACTCCAATCAACAGCAGGGTCCGACTGGGGCATACAATGGTCTCTGGCACCAATGAAAATGTGCCCCAACGTTGCAAATGGCAATTCATTCCTTTTTTGACAGACTGTTTGAGTAGTAGGGGGAGTTTTTTGATCAAATGTGTTGCAAATTCGGCAATTTAAAGACTATTTGTTCAGCAACAATGGACAAAACTACTAGCCACATAGTGAAGTTACTCTTCAAACTGGCCCACATTGGCCAATAAACTGTCCCACTTTGAACCAAAAAACTGGCCCACAACAGCATTTTGCGTTTTTTGTTCGGGCATTGCCCTGTTTCCCTAGTGGTCAGCCTGAGCCTGGTCAACAGGCACTGTGAGAATAGCAGTTCACATTTTAAAATAAAATGACTGAAGTGAGCTTTTAATGTCTCCTTTTAAGCTGATAGGTATATAGTCTGTGAACTGGACTCTCTCCCTCTCGTGCACTACGCTATACCCGTGCTCATCTAGGCAGAGATCCCTCTGAACAGGCTTCAGAAGGAGCATTCCAGCAGACAGTGCTTGGCCTCATCCTCGCTCCACAGAGCACCTAGCAAGTACAGGAGTAGTTCTGCCTCTTGGGCATGGCCATTCAGAAGCAGTTTGAGCTCAAGCGGTCATGTGCTTCCATGTCGATGGTGTGCCCATCTGCTAGCGCTAGGCTGCTGCTTTTGGAGTTGGGTACCCCGGATTTATATTTTGATGGCTCTCCCTTGCACCATCCAAGATGAAACACAGGGAAGGTAGTAAGAGGGAATTAGCAGTAGTTTAAAAACCTCTCTAGGACAAATATTGACTTTTCAAACTTGACGACTCACAAGTATGGTCTGTCACCCTATACACTTTTTTCGGGATCAATTTTTGGGACGTTGCTGGCTAGATAGCTTGTGAGTTAAGTGTTCGACGTGGTGAAACACCACATTTCGGAATTTCGGATCTGCGGCAGTCCCTGCATCCTTCCAAGGTTGATGAGTTTGGTACCATTACATGGGTAATAATAGATATTATCCCAGGGTTTATGAGTAGGAGGAATCCAGCTCAGACCATTGCCTAAAACCTATTTTTATTATTAGTTGCTTCACTCCACTCCTCCAGCAATTAGGGAGAATCTAGAAAACATACGTGACTGCCCTGAAGTCTAAGGGAGGCAATGTGTCTTCAAGGAGTCAATGATGGTCACTGGGGTTCCACCTCCTGCAGTGGAACCTTAGATGAACAGGTGCATCCCCAACTTCTTCTGCTACAACCAGTCATCAGATGCACTCACCCTTATAATTGCATAGTTATACATAAGACACTCGGAGCTGGCTGTTATTGGTGTACATTTAATTTCTCAAGCAGAAAATGATGTACAGAAGAGCAATGCTCAACACCCTTTCATGGGTCGGCCTAAACTTAATTCTATATCCACATTATTGACCAGAGAACCAATGAATACAGCTACTGCTTGGTCTATTCCTGACTTTTGGGCAAAGACAAACAGCGTAAGGTGGGGCAAAGTGCACTTAATTAGCAGTATGGCCCTGCTCTGGCATCAACGAGGCTCTGATCTCATGAATGCGTGAGTGCTGTTGCCTCTACATCCCCCATCAGCCTCTCTTTCCAGCAGGAAATGCGGCATCTTAAGCAAGAGATGGGATGAGAGGAAATGTGAGTGAACGAGGGGATAAGGAGAGTTAGGGAGGGTCAGGAGCGACAGACTCAAAGCACGTAATTAAAGTTAGTGATGTGCTGCTCTTTGCCAGAGATGTGATTGCAGTCAAAAAGCAATAGGTATTGACCAAGCTGCAAACGCTGCGATTGGCTGGTACTAAAGTAACATTCATATTAATGCACTGATGATAAAATCAACATGCAGTGTTCTGATTGTAGTGGCCAAACAGCTGCCTTGGAATCAGGGCAATTACTGGCCACATCTGCCTGAGACACAGCTGACAACACGATTCCTAAAGTTGAATGATCATGCCACCTTTTGCCACTTGTGATGTCGTTTATTTTCTTAATCCGAATTTGGATTAATTTAGTTTTACTTCACAGATATTGCCAGATTATAGGTCTGCTAGTGAAGTTGTTTACAAGCTCACTCCGATTAAAAGATTGAACGCTTGATGGTACTATAATAGAGAACAATATTGCTAATTCAGTTTCTAAGCACAGAGGGCAACTGCTACATGGCAGATTAAAACATGGAGGGTTTCACTTTCTGCTGGACTGCCACCAAACCCAAAATCTCAGCCTTCCAAAGTCATGTGAGGAAGGCAGTTCCCGGGTCCAGTGGTGCATGCATTACCAGCTTTAATAACTCTTGGGGAGGAGACATCATAATGACAATTGACCTTTCCTTTACATGCACATGCCTGTGACTCAATGGCTGATTCACAATGGTTATCACTGGACCAAATCAGCAGATTCCCACAGCATCTCAAAGTATCTGCTGCTACCTTATTCATAAAGCCTATAGCTGGAGCAAATATGGAGATGCATGGATCATCTTTGAGATGCTCATGTGCAAATGTGATTCTCAGCAAACTCTTCAAGGGCATCTCGGATATACTCCATGCACCTTTGGATTTGCTCCAGGTTGCTGGTTTAGTGAACCAGGTATGATACAGCAGGTGCACATCTGACATGCTCATGGTATCTCCGGATGCTCTGCATTACAAGTCTTTGTGAATTCAGCCCAAAATATCTTTCTACTAGGTTTTTTCAATCAGCTTCTTATATCGGCCAATTCCTCTGGGCTTTAAGTCTTACTGAAATGAGAGCAGCACAGGAGTAGAGCAGCACAGGAGTAGGGTGCAAAGAGGAAGAACATGTTATAAGATTCATCAAATGACCTGGTGAAATGTACTGTGGATTAAGGGACACATATTAGAGAGAGCAAGAGGGAGCAAACCTCAACCACGAAGCAACTGAGGGTGATGTTGATGATAACAATACATGGAGTACATTACTGGTAGAAATAGTGTCTGTGAGTTCACTCATTTCAAGACTTCGAGATTAAAATGATAATAGCCCCCTGCATAGAGATGGGTGCAGGGCGGTTACACGAAATCTTATATTTCCTTGTATAACACTGGGGCTGTGTAGCTTCATAAGCACAGAGAACCAGATGCAGGGGACTCAAAGTCTAGTTCGCAAAGCCCTTAATCACACCAAGTTTTTCGGATAACCCCCCACTATGTATATAAAGTACAATTACAGTCCCTGTACTCAGGTGATTTTGTGTGCCTATCCTGAAATCATTAAGCAAATTTGGCTCTTGAGGGCAGGGCTGTGATGCTGAAAATGCATCGGAGGGACAGGGCCTCCGTATCTTTGTCTTTTACTGCTTTTTATCGTGTGTTCTGTCGTGTTTTCCGCACAGGAGTTCATGTGGGACTCCTGGCGGTGCAGCTCTCTCTCTTTTGGTTTGGTGAACGAACCTGTGGGATACCCTTATGGCACCCATGGGTGGGGGTACGACCCTGTGCCCCTAGTGTATGTTTTTGGGCACCTGTGGGTGGCCCGCAGAGCAGGGTATGGGCTGGTGGCAGCTCCATGCTGAATTTGATACGTGCGCAGAGTATCCTCCATTTTGGGATACCCCGGCCCTGCCATTGGGATCATTTGATTCCTGATGGAAAACAAAATGGTCCTTCTGGCCTCTTGCTTTCTAGCAAGCTGCTATTACCTTGTTTTCCCAAAGTCCTGGGAAGCCCTGTCTCTGTCCCTTCCCCCTGACTGGCTGTTGGATGGAAGTGCCATATATGGTGTTGTTGTGAAGGCCTGGTCAGACTAGCTGGAGCCTTCCCAGTGATGTATGTTGTGGGTAACTCCTGTGGATGGGACCCGGGTGAATAGAGTGTGTGACGAATATGCATTCTGTGTTGTGGATGTCTAATATCTGGTGGTTGACACAATGACTGAGACAGCCCTGCCCGAAACCGGTATGAATGCAGTTTGGAGTGTTGAATGGCTCGGTACTTGTACTTGTCCCAATACACATAACTTGTTGTGAGTGTCTGGAGAGAAGTGAATGGCCTGAATAACTTGTGTGCCTGCCTGCATGAATGCCCTTAGTCGTGATTAGATGCTTGAGTGTGACCCAGCGGAATTAATGGGAGATCAACAGTATATCTGGGGATCTCTCACTTCTAGGAATCGTGTTCAGAAGCTGAAGTAACTGGAGTAACTGAAGCTTGACCTTGAAGCCCCGCTGGACGAGAAGAAGTGCTGTTGCTCTCCTTCACAATCTGAAAGCTGCTGTGTCTCCAAGGACTGACCCAGAGAGGACCTGGTAAGGCGCCCTCTTCCCGAGCTACGAGGGACCATCGTGCACCAGCTGATCTTTGCCAAAGCTCCCTGGTAGACAGACCTTCGACAGGCTGCCGACCCGAGACAGGGACTGCCGTGGAATCTCAAAGAGAAGCACCCGGACTGTTGTCGCCACTGTCGACGACTGCCGTCCCGACCGGAGCCGCCGTGCTCCCGTTTGCCTAAGAACTTCATTTGATCATCGGACGCTCTCGTCTGCATCGTCGCCCGCTTTATCCCGCTGGAGAAGGCCCGACCGTCGACGCACCGAGGAGCATCCGTCGGTGGGTTCCCGCCACCTAAAGACCACAGAGACGCCGACGACTCGACACCCTTGCTGGGCCACAGTTCTTCATCCTCTCTTTGCGGTCCAGAACTTTCGTCACCGAGGTGCCCCGCATGCCTCTTCCTTGCAGGACGCCAACGCTCCGTCGTCGACGAGCACCTCTAGGAACGAAGCTGCCACTTCACCGCCGTAGTTCAACCTGTTCTCCGTCGGAAGTTCGACGACCCGTGACTCCTGCCTTAAAGGGAGGGCACTCAAGAAGTGTCGTCGATTCCCCGACACCGAACGCCGAGTTCCTCGATGCCTCTCGACAATCCGTGGCTCCTGCTTTAAAGGGAGTCACTCAAGAAGGATCGGTCGACGCATCTTCGGAGAACTCTACTCCACCAGGTACATTGGGGTTTGAAACCTTAGTAGGAGGAAATAAGTCTATTGAACAATGTATGTACTGGGCTTGTGCTATATATCTTTATTTACAGGTTGCCCAGGTGGGGGCTTGTAGATATACAACCTTGTCCATGGTCGGACCATTTTAGTATTGGTTTTCAGTCTAGGATGGAATTCTTAAGGACTAAACCTTCCAATCCAAAAACATCCGTTACCAGTAGGAATCGAAAAAATTTGAATAAAGAGAAACTGCATCCCTGGGCCCAATCCTTGAACACTGACATAGGAAAACTTGGAGACCTAGATGCCATGTCAGATAGGCTCATAAACTCAATTAAAATAGTAACTGATAAGCTTGCTCCTATCAAAAATAAAATGAAGAGAACCGATCATAATAACAACTGGTTCTCCAAGGAGCTATCTGAATTAAAAACTAAGAAAAATGAACTTTATCACACTTGGAGAAAAGATAAATCTGTTAGTAATTTGAAACACATGCAAACACAACAACGTCAAAGCGATGAAAGATTGCCCCGCTGAAGCAAGAGGACACGGCATCCTCCAAAAATATCTAACTCGTTTTCCTAACCCAAAAGCAAGAAGATCATTTATGCTCTTTAGGTTAAATGCAATGAAAACTAAAGACAGAATCGGTCATTGGGCGTGTAATGCACATACGATTCCAACCTGTCGGTTGTGTAAAAACGAGCTGGAATCTCTCAAACATTTAGTCTTGTTCTGCGCTGCTTTGAAAGACGTAAGATCAATTCACCTGGGACGATGGAATGACAATAACTTATTAGCATGCGCGGACGAGTGGTGGCAGACTATGTGGAATGGGCTAGACATGAAATTAATTATACCCTTGACCTCCTTCTTGGCAGTGATAGAAGAGAGATTAAAAGACAATAATGAGTGATTAAAGGGCGGCACCATTCCCACTGTACACCAGGCATTAAGGAAAAAGCGGTGTAACGCTTGAATATGAGACTACAAAGAGGGGGCCATTTGGGGGGGACTTGAAATACTTAATGTAACTTTTAAATGTTCATATGTGTTGTAAAACATTTTAAAGGTTTGAATTTAAACCAATAAAATAAAAAATAAAAAAAAAAGTAATTTGAAAATGTACAAAAGTAGTGCTGTCAACTTCAAAAAAGAGGTTATAACGGCCAAGATACTAAATGAGAGGATCATTAATGCTAAATCAGACTGTAAGGAACTATTTCAAATACTAAAGGAACAAACACATGTGCCAGGACCTACACCAGACCCAATCATTAAGAATAAGGCCTGGTGTACAGAAATTCAGTCAGCCATGTCAAATAAACTAGATAAGATTAGAGAAACCATAGAGATTAAAAAACGCGCTCAGAACATATCAGACCAGCTGGAGAAGATTATACACTCCCCAGCAAAAAATAAAGATCAACCGGTATTCAGATTTCTACCCATATCTGAAGAGGAACAGGCAAAAACTATTAGTCAATTTAAGAGCACCAGTTGTAAAGGCGATCCTTGTTCTGCCATTATAATTAAGGAATACCTACCCACCTTAATACCAGCTCTTACAACATTTGTCAATGCCTCATTTGAGTCGAAGGTAGTACCTGCTAATCTGAAAAATGCTTGGATTACACCTCTACTAAAAAAGCCAAACCTATGCCCGCTTACCCCATCGAATTATAGCCTATTACCAACACTGCCTTTCTTCTTAAAATTCTAGATCGGGTGGCATATAACCAGATCTACTCATTCATGGAACAGAATCAAATTCTGCATAAGTATCAATCAGGATTCCGTGCCAATCATGGCACGGAAACAGCACTCCTAGCCCTTAAATCCCATCTCATTCAGTGTATGGATAAGGGCCAGATGGCCTTACTGATGATCTTGGATCTTTCAGCGGCTTTTGACCTGGTGGACCATTCAATACTGTCCACCAGGTTAAGAGAAAACGCGTTCTTTTCGGAAGAGGCTATCCTTTGGATATCATCCTTTCTAAAGGATAGGCAAATTAGAGTTGCCAGCGAATTGGCAGAAGCAGATCCAATGCTACTACTGTTTGGAGTCCCTCAGGGAGCATGCGTGTCTCTGTGTTTCTATAACATCTTCCTGATCCCCTTCTTTCAGATGTTGGAGGAGGAAGGGATCGTGTTTGCCAACTACGCAGATAACACGCAATGCATCCTTCCCATCTCAGGAATTTACCAAAAGGACATAGCTTTCATTAATGCAACTTATCTGAAAATACAAGACTGGATGGTATCCAATGGCATGGCCCTAAATAGTGCTAAAACCAAACTTCTTTTGGTAGGCTCGCCAAGCAAATTGGATAAGTTAGGAGCAGAATACAAGAACATCAATTTGGACAATTGTATTATCAAAACCTTGCCCAAAGTTAAGACCCTGGGCGTATGTTTGGATAGACACCTTAATATGAAGGCTCAGGTGAATAGTCTTGTCTCATCAGCCTCCTACTTTCTTAAACTTTTCCGCCATCTCCGTCCATTTATTTCTGAAAAAAACGCTGAAACCTTGCCGAGAGCCACCATTGGCTCCAAATTAGACTATGGATGTAGTCTCTTGGTGGGTACCCCTCAGACAGATATTCATCGTCTTCAGGTAATTCAAAATGGGGCCGTGAGAATAGTTAAGGGTTTGAGTAAAAGAGATCATGTATCAGATGCCAGAAGGAGACTTCATTGGCTGCCGGTTGGAAAGAGAATTCACTTTAGGCTTCTGCTCATCACCCAAAAATTAATTGTTGGTAAAATGCCATCATATCTGAAGGAGGCCATAGTCGTGAAGGATAAGATGAGGTCTCTCAGATCCGACAATTTTAATATACTCAGTGTACCCAGGCATAAGAATAACAAAACAAGGCAGGGGTCATTTGAAGTTGCAGCACCCATTGCATGGAATGCCCTTCCCAAGGCATTAAGAATGCTGGCTTCAATAGAACTCTTTAAAAAGAAACTGAAAACACTGCTCTTTGCCTAAACCCCCAATGGTGACTCGGTTTCAATAACTATTCTTCTGTATTTGTGGTCTGTTTTGTGTTTGTCAGTCTGCGCCCATCAGCCTTCAGGTACCAGATGCGCAATACAAATCATTTAACATAACATAACATAACATAACATAACAGAGGCTCTGGATCACAAGAGGGGTGACTCCAAGAGTAAAGGTAAGGCACTTGGAGTACAGGCTGTCAGCCTGACCTACCCTTACCCCATGTCCGCTGTGGAGGCCACTGTCCTCCCCTCCTCTACAGGGATCACATTTGGTGCTCCTGTAGAGATTTCTTTAGTGTCCCTTGGGGCCTGTGACCAGTACGCGGAAGTACTGGCGACTATCCCACAGAACACCGTAGATTTTTGAGAAGTGTCCTCCTGAATGGCCAGCATTCTACTGGTTTGAGAGACACTGGGGCAAGCATGACAGTGGTGGACAGGACCCTGCTCAAGCCAGAGGACTGTGTAGGTGCTCCTCTGAGAACCACCAGGTTAGCTGGTGGGCCTCCCAAAGTATCGCCTGTAGCCCGAGTCACACTCGTAATTGGAGACAAGACAGCAAAGCTTCCTGTCCTGGTTCAGGACAATGTCCCTGCTAACATTCTGTTAGGTAACGACCTAGTAGAGTTGGGATTGATCGCGGATGGTCTTCCCTTGACTGCGGCTGCGGTCACTAGGTCACAGGTGACCCCGGGTCTGGCTGTGAGTCAGGTACCCGAGCCAAAGGCGCAGCTTCAGGCAAGACGAAGGAAGAGCAAGAAGGCCACCTCTGTGGAGGGAGCTCCTTCTCTTCCTGCTGTTCCTACAGCACCCATTGGGATCCATGCTCCGGACGGGCTGGGTCCAGTGGTAAACCCCGTCTCAACTCCTGTGGGAGAAGAGCCAGAAGACTCTCCTGTGGGAGAGGTTCTCAACCCGGAGGATCATCCCGATCTTCAATGCTTGTTAGCTGAAGGGGGACCCTCCCAGGCAGACTTCTGTAAAGGACAGAGAGAGTGTCACTCTCTCGAGGGTCTGAGGAAACAGGCCCTGTCCCAGGCACAAGGAGAAGTGCCTAGGACATTCCGGATTTATTGGAAGGGTGAGCTCCTTGTTAGTGAGCCCACTAAGCCTGAACCTGGTGCCCTCAAGAGGTTGGTGGTACCCCAGGTTTACAGGCCCTTCCTACTGCAGTTGGCGCATGAGGTGCCCTTGGCTGGTCATCTTGGTACCAAGAAGACTAAGCAAAGGCTCTCTGCCCATTTCTACTGGCCTCAGATGGGAGTAGAAGTGGAGTCCCACTGCAGGACCTGCCCAACTTGTCAGTTGTCTGGCAAGACTGGAGGCAGTGTCATTGCCCCACTGCAGCCATTGCCAGTGGTTGGCACACCATTTGAGAGGGTGGGCATCGACATTGTCGGTCCCCTTGACCCTCCCACATCAGGTGGACATCGGTTCATCTTGGTTTTGGTAGATCATGCCACCAGGTACCCTGAGGCTATACCCCTTCGGACTGTAACGGACAAGGTGGTCGCCAGGGCTCTCCTGGGCATTTTTGTGTTGGATTCCCCAAGGAGGTTGTCTCTGACAGAGGATCCAACTTCATGCTTACTTACATGAAGACCATGTGGAAAGAGTGCGGCGTAACCTACAAGTTCTCCACCTCTTACCAACTCCAGACCAATGGTCTGGTTGAGAGATTTAATAAAACTCTCAAGGGCATGATAGGTGCTTTGGAAGAGCCCCTAAGGAGGAAATGGGATCTCCTGCTGCCATGCCTGCTGTTTGCTTACAGAGAGGTACCTCAAGAGGGTGTTGGTTTCAGCCCCTTTGAGTTACTCTTTGGACATCCCATGAGGGGGCCCCTTGCCTTGATCAGAGAAGGTTTGGAAGCCACCCCTCCAGGTCCCGCCAAGCAAGTGGGGGACTATGTGTTAGGCCTCAGACGGAGGATGACACAGATGATGGGTCAAGCAACAGCGAATCTCAAGGCCGGCCATGAATTGAACAAATACTGGCATGACCTGAAAGCCTTGCAAGTGGATTGAACTCCAGGACAGGAGGTCCTTGTGATAGAGCCTACCAAGCCTCGAGCATTGGCAGATAAATGGACTGGACCCTTCAGGGTAATCTCCAAGATGGCGAGGTCAATTAGCTGGTTGACATGGGAATCCCAGGGGTAGCCCCTCAGGTATTCCATGTTAATCGGCTCAAGCCTTTCCACAGGAGAGCCAAAGTCTCATGTCTCTTGCTGGCTTCAGAGCAAGAAGAGGATGAGAGTGAGCCCCTTCCTGATTTGCTGCATAGCAACCCTCAGGATGGCTCAGTGGAAGGAGTGCATCTCTCTCCAGATTTGACAACTGAGCAGCAGAGGGCCTGCAGGACTTTGCTCCAGCAGTATGCCTCTCTGTTTTCGCTGACGCCAGGCCTTACACAGTGGTGTAAGCACGAGATTGACACTGGTGACAGCGTGCCTGTCAAGTGCAGGAGCTACCGAATGTCAGATACTGTTAAGAACCACATCCAGGCTGAGGTCGCCAAGATGTTGGATCTGGGTGTTATTGAACCCTAAACCAGTCCCTGGTCCAGTCCCGTGGTCCTTGTCCCCAAGGCAAGTTCCCAGGCAGGTACCAAGGATTGGAGGTTCTGTGTGGACTACCGAGGAGTCAATGCCGTCACCAAAACTGATGCACACCCATTGCCCCGGGCTGATGAGCTCGTGGACACCATAGGTGCTGCCAAATTTGTGAGCACCTTTGACCTCACCTCAGGCTATTGGCAAATAGCTCTGATGGACCATGCCAAGGAAAAGACCGCGTTCTCAACACCAGTTTAGGGTCATGCCTTTTGGGTTGAAGAATGCCCCTGCCACCTACCAGAGATTGGTCAATCATGCTCTCAGTGGGCTGGAAGCCTTTTGTGTGGCTTATTTAGACGACATTGCCGTCTACAGTTCCACTTGGGAAGAGCACTTGACACATCTGGGTAGGGTGTTGCAGGCCTTGAAAAGGGCTTACCTCACTATCAAGGCCACCAAGTGCCAGATAGCTCAGGGGAAAGTCACGTATCGTGGTCATGAGGTAGGAGGGGGTCAAATCCAACCTCTCCCCACTAAGGTACAGGATGTACAGGACTGGGAGACTCCCACTACTGAAACCCAGGTGATAGCCTTTTTGGGCCTCACTGGGTATTATCACAATTTCATGGCGGACTATGGAACCATAGCTGCACCACTGACAGCTCTGACTTCACCCAAACAACCTAGGAAGGTTAATTGGACTGAAGACTGTCAGAGGGCCTTTGATGGCTTGAAAGAAAGTCTGTGTAGGGCACCTGTATTGTGTGCGCCTGACTACAGCCGACCCTTTATCGTCCAGACGGATACCTGCGACACCGGAATTGGAGCTGTCTTGTCCCAGTTAGATGACAAAGGGAGAGAACATCCTATCATATTCATCAGTAGACAACTCAAGGGTAGAGAACTTAGGTGGGCTACTGTTGAAAAGGAATGTTTTAGTATAGTTTGGAGCCTTAGGCGCTTTAGGCCCTACCTTACGGGGTCTACCTTCAAGGTCCAAACAGATCATAAGCCCCTGAAGTGGCTTATGCAGATGAAGGGTGAGAACCCGAAACTGCTCATGTGGTCCATTAGCCTGCAAGGGCTAGACTTCACCATAGAGCACAACCAGGGAAGAGTCACGATAATGCAGATGGCCTTTCCAGAAGGTATGTTGACCGTCTGGATGAGGGTGTCTATCTCGTGGGAGATTAGGCACCCTCCACCTCAGTCTGGGGGGGGGCGACTGTGATGCTGGACTTACCGCCTTACTACGAGGTCCCTTTGCGGGTTGGCGAATTTAACGCCTGCTTTTTGCAGGCATTAAAAACCAACCCGCAAAGGGACCAGGGAGCTAATTACGGTACCGCAATTTGCGGTGCCGTAATTAGCACCTTCCCCATTCCCATTATGCCCTATGGGGCAAAAATGGGAATGGGGAAGGGCAATGGGGGAAGGGAGAATTACCGCCCCACCAACCTTGGAATAGGGCGGTAATTCCCCTTTCCACCAAGGCGGTGCCGGTATTTTACCGGCATGGACCAAGGTGCTAATAGCACCTTGGTCCACCGCCGTCCGTGTAATGAAGCCCTATATCTGGGGACCTCTCACTGCTAGGAATCGTGTTCAGAAGCTGAAGTCCACTACGACGAGTAACTGGAGTAACTGAAGCTTGACCTTGAAGCCCCGCTGGACGAGAAGAAGTGCTGTTGCTCTGCTTCACAATCTGAAAGCTGCTGTGTCTCCAAGGACTGACCCAGAGAGGACCTGGTAAGGCACCCTCTTCCCGAGCTACGAGGGACCATCGTGCACCAGCTGATCTTTGCCAAAGCTCCCTGGTAGAAAGACCTTCGACAGGCTGCCGACCAGAGACGGGGACTGCCGCGGAATCTCAAAGAGAAGCACCCGGACTGTTGTCTGCTACTGTTGATGACCGCCGTCGCCGACCGGACCCGCCGTGCTCCCGTTTGCCTAAGAACTTCATTTGATCATCGGACGCTCTCATCTGCATTGTCGCCCGCTTTATCCCGCTGGAGAAGGCCTGACCGTCGACGCGCTGAGGAGCATCCGTCGGTGGGTTTCCCGCCACCTAAAGACCACATAGACGCCGACGACTCGGCACCCTTGCTGGGCCACAGTTCTTCATCCTCTCTTTGCGATCCAGAACTATCGTCACCGAGGTGCCCCGCATGCCTCTTCCTTGCAGGACGCCAACGATCCGTTGTCGATGAGCACCGCTAGGAACGAAGCTGCCACTTCACTGCCGTAGTTCAACCTGTTCTCCGTCGGACATTCGACGACCTGTGATTCCTGCCTTAAAGGGAGGGCACTCAAGAAGGGCCGTCGATTCCCCGACACCGAACGCCGAGTTCCTCGACGCCTCTCGAAGATCCTGCTTTAAAGGGAGTCACTCAAGAAGGATCGGTCGACGCATCTTCGGAGAACTCTACTCCACCAGGTACATTGGGGGGTTAAACCTTAGTAGGAGGAAATAAGACTATTGAACAATATATGGACTGGGCTTGTGCTATATGTCTTTATTTACAGGTTGCCCAGGTGGGGGGATCTCCACACAGAATTGTGCCTCCCGGTCGGGGTCAGCATTCTGCCTATTGTTTCAACCATGTTGCGTTCCTTCCTACCTCTATCGCTGGTTTCCTCGTTATTGATCTGTGTGACATTTTAACCGTACAGTTGATGCACTTTAATGAGATTTGATAACATTGGTGGTACCACTTTAGAATTGTATATATTTATCATTGTTGAGTTCCGAGTACAAAGTGCGGTATTGTGATCGTGTACATACCTTTGAATATTAATTATATAAAGACTGTGTTTTCAGTAATACAGTGTGTGGATATTCCTTTGTGGGGGTTCGGGGACTACACTGTACTTCAGAACCAGCCTGCAGCTCCTCCTGAGAAGCTAGGCCTTGATTGCTCGACTACGTTACCAATAATAGAGAATCTTGGCTGGGGTCCTCTGTGCCTCTCCTCTACCATTTAGAGAGCGGAAGTACAGACACCCCCTACCAGTCTTTACAAGGGCATAGAGACCCCTGGATTATTTTCAGACTGGCCATTATCATTGAGTAAAACCCACTGAGCACTGCGTTCCTCTGTGACCTTACATGAATCCTAGCTTACCTCTATCGAGACAGCTAGCACCAGAAGGCATGAAATCACAAGCAAAGTCCTCATTTTGAATGTACTTTACCTAAAAATGAAGAAATATAGAATTTATTAGAACTTACTTTTTGTATGGAAGATTAATTCTCGTGGAGTCAGTATTCTATGAGGCTAAAGGTCACATAGTTGTAATACAGTTGTCAACTAAGTCTATTTCCTGAATCAGGAACTGTAGGAATGCATAAGAAAGTGAAGTATTAAGTGGATCGTCGTAATCCAAATAAATGTTTCACTGCATTGTTGGTGTGCTATTTTCTGCATTTTCAACAAATCTACAGCTGGATGAAATCACATTTGAAACTGTGTACCCAGAATTCTGAAATTAAAAAGATGTGGATCGAAACAGACTAATACAACAATAATAGTTCATTCCATATTTAAAAAGTAATCATTTTGAACTATTTTTTTAATTGTGGGATATGCAGAAATGCAGAATCCTCAATTGAAAAGGAGATTGAAAATGTAAGCAATGTGATAGTGTTGATCTTTAGGAATGTGCCTCTCCTTAGGATATCACATGTGACGTGTGTACAGGAGGAGATGAATGTGCTGGTTCTAGGCTAGTTTCGAGTGTGCTTTTTGTGTTGATCCTGCCATGATGACATGTCTTTCATGATTGTGTGCTTGCCACCACTGGGAAAATGGCAGACATTTTGTGGCCTGTTCTTTCTTCCACTTTGAGGACTTGCTCTGAACTTGGATCAGTGCTCCTGATGTCAAGTCCCCGCTTATCCTGCATATCTCTACTCCGACCATTAGGACACCCCTATGCCCCCCACAAATGATCACTACTTGCAATGCCACCCTCAATGGTGGAGCTTTTCGGTTGATAAGCCTCCTCTCATGGCCCATCTATCTCTGAAACTTACCCTTATCTAATCACCTTTTCATCTAAACAGAGCTCACTGGAAAATATTGAATTTCCCATTTTCCCGAATCATTTTTTAAGAAATAGCTCAGTTTGTACAGCACGATCGGGAGGATCACAAGCATCTTTTACTTGCACCTAGCTGCCTCTTAGCCCTCTACACCCTCTGCAATCACAAATCACTTCCGAGTCCTCTGCTTCATGACTACATGTTTGCACTTTTTATTTGTACATACTATATTAGATATATTTCACCCTTAAATGGAACCAACTTTATTTTCACCACTTTAATATATAAAGATCACAAAACATATCTCTACTTTGTTGATAAAAGTGTAAATTCTTCTCCCATGTCTCCCAAACTATCCCTGAGTAAGAAGCAATAACTTACCAGAGTCGGGTTCTAACAAATGCTGCTACCCAGGAGTGAAATGATGTTTGACATGAAGGGAGATTCACATTTATAGTTTTCTCGCAAGTGCTGGGCTTCATCAGGATTAGGGATAAATGCAAAACATGTGCAAGTGTGGGTGGAAATGATCCATCCTAGATAACTACGGCTCTTGTGTCCATGCCTACTCTATTTATTTGACATGTTTTACACCATAGAATTGTTTCTTCAAGCAGGTCACAAGGTGGGAGTTTTTAATTTGAGCGTTGCTGTTTCCGACAGTGGTTAGTCTAATCTCTAATTACTTCTTAATTCACAGAATTTACACCTTTGAGACTTCCTGTCCTTCCTCGTTCACTGCATACGGCCATGTCAAAGGCAGACCCTTGGCATTGCACTGGAGCTTGACACAGGCCTTAGATCTGGCACCTGTGTCTCTCTGTGTGGCAGACTAGTAAATACTGTACACTGTTGTCTCATCAAAATAAATGACTGCGTGGTCAATTCCTTCATCGTTGTTTTCCACGTGGGGGTATCCCCCGTGGGCAGCTTATATATATCTGTAGGTAAGGGTATGTAGGGGTTAGAAAAGGTGGCATAGGAGGTGGGTAGGAAGGTGGTAAGGGTTATGGGGCCCCCTTTAAAAGAAAAAAGTAATGAGAATGACAAAGTAAATGACCACACTAATGTATTTCGATGGAAACATGTAGAACCATCCTTACTATAGTATCTCACCGGGTTGGAATTATTATGATAAGCAGCAGCATTTGGCAACTAAGTAGTGTAAGCAAATTTTGCAAAGTGCATCAAAAATCAATGAACTGCTCATGTTGGTTATAATAATGGCTTTGTTTCCAGCCATATACTAGGGTGGCTTGCTGATACTAGTGTAGGCTCAGCAACATTAACAAGGCTCTACTCTGCAAATCACAATCTCCTCGATTAGTTGATGATGGGCAACTTTATACCGCTTGTAAAGCACCTACAAATCATTCAAAGGGTTTCGGGAAATATTGAAATATCAGTATATATTTGTATGTTCCCTAACAGTTCAGTGGATATCTTAAATTAGAGCCCTTTTTGGGGTGGGACCTAATCTGATTTGTATATGGTTTTCCCCTTTTGTAATGGCTTGACAGGTGAGAAGGGTTGCCCAGAGCAATGCTAGAGTTTAAGATTAATTATAAACCTTCCAGCCATCACCTCTTTTGTTTTGCTTAGTCACACCGAGTGGGAAGGGTATGCCCAGAGGTGGGACACATGCCTGCTGGGCCTAGAGACGGAAGCTACTCCTCACTGATCAAAGGAAACGAGGTTGAAACATGTCTGGCGATGCTTGTGGTCTGGTGCAGAAGGGATGTGATCAAGCAGTTTGAGCTGGACTGCCCCTTTGGAGGTAGGACCAAGCCTGATTTGCATATGCCTTTCCCATTGTGTAATGACTTGGTGTTAGTGATCAGCAGGCTGAACAATAGGACTGTTAGACCTCACCACAACCAGAGCCAAACATGCGGCATGGGTATCGTGGTGTAGCCTAACTTGAACCAGTCTTGGTTCAAGTCTCCTCACTGAGGGTGGTCTTTTGAGTAATATGCCCCTCTATTTGTTATAAATCACAGAATAGAGGAGTAAATCAGTTGAAAAAGTGGGAAGGAAACGTGAACAACACCATAAGTCCACCAGGCTGCAAAAGAAATTAGCAGGTTTTAGGAGTGAACCATGAAAACCAACAAGAAAAGGAAGGAGTGGTTAGACTACTAACCTTATCCTTATTAGTGTAGTTCACCGGATGGAGTATTTCTCTGGTTGTTGTATTCAACTTCATCTCTGATACTACCCCTACGGAATACAAGGTCAAGGACTAATTATTAATCTTTGTTGCAAGATTGAGGAATTTGGTATATTGTGTGAAGTACAGGGTCTTACCTAATTATTTTAGTGGAGGGTAGCACTGAAGAAAGTAGTGAGGAATAATGTCCAGGTTCCCTGTTGGGTTGAGAATCCAATGGAAATGTTCAGGAAGTAGGAAACAAAAAGGAAGGTATGGTTAGTATAGTGCTAGAACCTGGGCAGCACGAGGGACGCGATAGAAGCGGGATGGTGCACAAATGATTAACTGCAGGGCGTCCATAGTTTCAGTTCAGCGCACGTGAGAGCAGGTTCCAAGCGGAGGGATACATGTATTGGGGTAGGAAGGGGAAAAACAGGTCGGGAAATCCTTGCACTCAGGTTATATCAGGCAAACAATAAAAGGAGTGGAACCAAAGCAGTCTGTTGCACCGGCAAGAAGGTTTGTTACTGTGTGGTCAAAGAAGGAATGATTCCAAAATGCAGAGGCAGTCAATGGAGCAGGCAAGAAGGGTTTGTCGATGAGCGGTCAACAACAACAACAACAACAAAATCAGCAGGAATAAGCAGTCCGGGACTACGGAAGTCAGGATCGGGACATGACACTAGGCAGAAAAAAAAGTAAGGCACTAACTTCAATTAGAAGTGTTTTGCTTACTGAATGAAAGTGCTTTATTGGAATGACTTTGGTGAACCTTACGTCGCAAAGCGACGCTTTGGGTCACATGACCATTGTGAACCGCAAGCCATGCAGAGCTGGAACGCACCGTGGAAGAGAGGCATACACGTACTCAACGAATGACTAATCGCCATGGCAACCTCCAACACTGATGGAATGGGGAGGCCCTGAGCCGAGAGGACTGAAACTTGCGCTTTTGCCGGGAGGAAGATGAGATGAGAGTATTGTCATGAGGAGGTGGAACCATGACAGGAGGATGAACCGTGACACATGGCAGGCGAGGAATGATGGTTTACATGGTTACCCAGAGCAATCCCAGAGGTTGAGATTCATTCTAAACCTTCCAGCCATCACCTCTTTTGTTTTGCGCTATCTTAAACTACGACACAATTGTCTCACTGTAAATTTGATAAATTGATCCAAATTGGACATTTATGTAAGATTACCATGAGCTGTCACAGTAATTATCATATTGTGAGATTAAACAAAACTGGGCTCCAGGGATCGTGAATCCAGCTACTCCTTAATCAATGTAAGGTACGAACAACCATCACATGATTCTTTTTTAAAGTTTTCTATGGCTTCTGTGCAGAATGTTGCTTACTGATGGAAAGTCTGACATATTGCTGCAAACACTTCGGGCCTGATCGATTCATGGAATATTTGCACTGTTCAAAGTGACTTTGCACTGCTGAAAAGTGAATTTGCACTGCCGACACAAACCCAGATTCATGGAACGGTGCAAAGTGTATTTTTGCAGTGCAAAGTCAGTGCAAAGTTATTATGTACTGCACAAATGACCACTTGCACTTACTTTGCACTGCAAAAATACACTTTGCACAGTTACAAGAATCAGTGTCTGTGTCGGCAGTGCAAAGTCACTTTTCAGCAGTGCCAAGTCACTTTGAACCGTGCAAATATTCCATGAATCGGACCCTAACAGCGTAACGTAGAAGATGAGAGGCAGAAGTCTGAGTTTGAAACTCATGAACCTGATCATAGGACTCCTGAGCTGCATCGCTAGGCCAGTCACTACCACCTTTGAGAAGTTTTGAAAACGCCTTTGCACTCTCACTACCAACCCCCACGTCAATGCATTAAAATGAGCTATATGACAAGCGTATGCCTTTTCCCACCACCAATCCATACATTCTCACTTTCATGCTAAAGCACAACAACATCCCCATCAACAACTATTGAAATTCACACCCCACTGCTAGATATGATGGCCAGCTGTGGGTATATTACACAAAGGACATATCACCCTTAGTGATGTCTGCCCATCCAGGATTAGTCGAGCCTGAGATAATTGGCAACAGAGTAAATGATAATTACCCAGGCCTTCTTTGAATATAAGTGCATCACAGCAATGATCTACGAAAAGGGCTGTCTCGGTTATCTGATAGGTTCTGACAACATTCTCATTTACTCTCTCAACACAGTCCAGGACCAATGCACAGATTCAGAGCAAAAATAGAAACATATACGATCTATTAAAAGTGTTTTTTTAATCAGAGAAAAAAATGAGTTTCAGAAAGAACAATTATCAGAGGGTGCTAAAGCAAAGCACTATTGGAACCAACTGCAGAAATCTATAGCTTGCAACATCTGGGAATCCAAGATACAACTGCTAAAAGTTCACTCACGCTTGGCATCCTTTGTTGATGCCATCTCTTTTGGGGTATTGGTGGGATCGCCAATGTTTGTTGCCCATATCCTGCAGACATATTCCTCTGCAGGGTACAGAGGAAACCTACTTCTCTGGTTGTCTCTTCAACCAAAGCCAGTGCCATGCACACTCAGCCTGCAATTTACAGCAACTTACAGCAATAATAGCTCCTAAGATGGGGGCAGCTGCATTGACACAGCCTTCTCTTGCATGAATGTGAGTGAGAGGGAGAGAGAGAGAGGCAGTAGCCCTGTGTGCATGGAGGCAATGTGTAATGGTAGCCACACCTTTACTCCAGCAGTAAAAATGCTGTCAATTGTGACAGCCACCTTTATATCCGGTGCCACGAGAACCTGACTGTCCACATACTCTGCAATTGTCAGGTTTTGTGCAAAGACGTGGGGGGCGGGGGGCACATCCCAGAAGGTTTAGTGGTTGCCTTTATATTGAAGGCAAAATGCAGTGGAGTGAGAAAGGGATAGAGAGTAAGAGTGTGTTTGTGAGAGAGACTGAAAGAGAGAGAGAGGTAGAGTGAGAAAGAGAGATAGAGCGGTAATATAAGGGCCCTTTAATGATATGTTCAAATCTATGAACATATACTGAATTGATGATGATCATGAATCTGTACATTAAGTGAAATCCCCCTGGACTGATTCACAGCCAGCAATGATTTTCAGTAATTAAATAAGGTGCATTATTCGTCTGTGTGCATTACAGGAATGATTAGTCAGCGCAATCTCCTTTTCTTTCAAATCCGGGACCCAACCTGGGCAGTGCTGACACATTGGGCAGGCCAGAAACCAGACGAACAGCTGTCTTGGAAGGAATGGCTACGAATGGTGAGCTTCAGCTAATCCACTGACTCACACACCTCAAACATCTTTCTAAGAAGTTAAAGAACAGCCGAAGTTATGTAAACACATTATTTTAATTGCTTAGGTGAAGGCAGCGTCAAGTCCTCAGTGGCAACAAGGAGATTACACAAACAAGAGGCTCAATTAGCCAGCTCAGATGCACTTACAATAAGAAACAAAATTGGACTAGCTTCCAAGACTTAACAATAGGGCAATACCTGGTTTTAAAAGTGCTTTGATTGAGGTTCATTGCCCAACAAAACATATAAATCTTACAATCAGAATATCAATGATTTTTCCATGTTTGTTGTAGGCAAGTGTTACTCTGAGGTTTTCAGAAATACAACACACAGTATAGGGTGATAGTGAAGGTTTCACAAACATTATCAGGCTTTGACTACTCATGCAGATGACTCAAGTCTTCACATGTTGGTCTGAAAGTCAGACCATGTTTTTGTTCCATGACTCAAGTGTGAAAACTCCATGAAATCAGAATCGTTGCAGTATGTGAGAGCCCATCGGACACGACAAGGTGTGTGACACACACTCCAAGCAGAAGCAGGCATCCTAATGTCCTAAATCGACATGTACATTTCCCCACTTATTCATAGGAAACAACATTTCAGCTCAGAGTTTCTTTTCCAATTGCATATGTGTATTCACCAAAGTCATACCCACTTCCTAAAGCCAGAGGGTACAAGAGCACAACCAGGTCACGTGAAGAAAGGTGCTCTGTGCTGACCACATTTCTGAGACTAGTCTGTGACACTCAAATGGAGTGATGGGCCTATATTGAATTTTAGTACACCCTGAACAATCACCAATTATTGGTAAACATGTACACCGGGTTTATGTGTATAGAACATGGTGCATACAGCTCCTAACATTTTTCAATTGGTCATTAGCTGTTGCAGAAACAAATTCATATATTTTAGCACCAATTATTCGACCAATGGGGAAATTCTAAAATGAATGCTCCCATTGGGTAAATATCAAACCAAACAAAATCATGATTTATTTCAGAAGCCACGTTTCCATGAAGGAAACAGATACAATACATCATGTAACACTTTACCAAATCTAAAACAGAAAACATTGGGCCTCATTACAACTAAGGCGGCCACACAATGAATGGTGCCAGTAAGGGACTGGCACCGTTCATTACGGGCCGCCTCATTACGGGTCTGCTCGCGGGTGGAGGAAAAGACGGCTGGTCCAGACCAGATGTCCTTACCAGCACCCACGAACAGACCAGGATGCTAACAACGGGCCCATCATTAACGGGCCCGTTGTTAGCATCCTCCCCATTCCCATTGAGCCCTATGGGGGCTCAAATGGGAATGGGGATGTACCGTGTCCGGGTTCCCGGGAAAGGGAATTACCGGGCCCTCCAAGGTCGGAATGGCCCGGTAATTCCTCATTCCTGGAACCCAGAGGCGGTACCCAGTATGGGGGTAGCCATGCCGCTAAGAGCATCATGGCTGCCTCCATACTCGTAATGAGGCCCATTGTCACTACAAGTTTAATAGATGCAAAGTATTAAAAGCCATTCATAGCTCTAATCTTAAAAGTATGGACCATTTCAAACCATTATTTCAAAATAATGTTCAGAGCGAGAACCCCATCAACTTTACAGAACTAGTCACTTCCCTTGCTTGAGCCCAAACCCTTTTACTTCCAACTACCTTGAAAATTCAACATCTGCACAGGACCATCTTGACATGTTAGTCCCTAAGCCAGGGAAGGATTGATTGAAAATGGTTATTCCAATTATAGAATAGCCCACATTTAAATGATCTGGTAAATAATCAGTCAAATATTCTCCGTGGACACTTGGAGAGCTACATGATATACATAGAAGCAGGGTAAAAAAAAGTGTCTGAATTGATACTCTGTTTACCCAGATGATGCTAAAAAAGAGAACAAAGGAAATAATAAAAATAACAGTATCAAGAGAATTATAAGGTTAAATTAGCATATCATTTCAATAGTGGCATCTTTATCTCATACTGGTTGGACCGAACCACAACGCTGAAATACATTGATGCTCACCCTAATAGCACCATCATACAAAACTATTTGCTATTTCAATTCAAATGCTCTGAAGTCCTGGAAATAGTGGTTGCAAAAATGAGAATACAGCAAGATGAGCGATATTGCTGTTTGTGTGGGGAGATGACTATTGAAGCAGCCGAGCATATTTTATGTGATTTGGACAGCCTAACTGTTTTGAGAATGAATTTTATTCACATATATTCAAATACGTTAGTTGATGAAACCCGGCCTTCATGTGGGTCCAATTGATGGAAGGAAATGATGCAAATGTAATACATCATTTGATGAAATTGTATGCAGAATGTATGTAGATTTTAGAAGAATTAACCAATGAATAATGTAAATAGGTTTTAGTGACTAGGTTGTATTTTTATCAATAATGAATTGTAATGATAGAAGCTTTATAATCATCTTGGACCCATGAATGTATATGTTTGTAATTGTTCTCTGTGCACATATTCTCAGTGCATATTAGAGGAGTAGCAGATCTGAAGGGTATAACATATGGGATGCTACCTCTTTTAAGGTCAGCCACATTGTCACATCAGCTAGCATGCCTGCTACTTAATGACTACAAGTATTTTGAAAATTGTGTGGTGCAAGACAACTCCTCTGTCATGTTGATCAAGCGCAAACAACCTTAAGATTTGTGAAAAATATTAACGGTCTAAACAGAGAGTAAATATATAGACCGTTTTCAAACTGAACATGGGGAAATGTATGGGAGGTGAAGGTCATTTGTGTAGTCCCGAAACACAATCAACACCGCCTACGATCTAGACCAGATGAAAAAAATGAATATAATGAAAGTCAAATTAACTGAGCGTGTTTCCCACAAGATTTCCAAATATGTTTGCTCGCATAATAGCTACCCTAAGCTTCCAATAATTGATCATTACTCATATGAATTGCCAAACACACACCTTTTTCTTCAAAGGTTAAATTTACTACAAGTCTATTTAGGTCCAGAAAAAGCCTATCTATGTATCATTTTGGGATTCGCTTCCATAACGTGAAGCTTTGTTCCTGACATTCTTTATCCAGCTCAGTCCCCGATAAATGCTGCCTTCTACATACACTTTCTTTTTTTAAAACTTGTATTTATTGGCAGAACTTTGCAGCATACACAATCAGGCATACGGTACGGATGTACAGACATAATCTCCCGGCACATTAGCAGATAATACAGTAAAACATGCAAACATAGTGCAGTACATCTTATTCAGTCCGCATTGTGCAGTATTACACAGACTGTGTCCGACGTAGGCGATCCAGGGACAAATTCAGTTAGTTGGAGAAGTTAACTGCGGAATTCAGCCCATAGATTTCTCGGGCGGGATTGTGTCGCAAGGGAGTTTATGTATTCTTCATCGCACGTCTGAGTCCAGGTAAGCGCGCACAACCACATTTTAAAGGTCGGGGGAGACGGTCGCTTCCAACATTGGAGAATACATATTTTGGCCACTATGCAACTTATATTAAACATATCTGACATTATCCTAACACTGGCATTACTCCACACCCCAAATAGCACACCCATCGGGTGCAGGCCTCCTGTGATACCCGTGATATCAGAGAGCGCCTGCAAAATCTCACCCCAGAACTCACTGAGTTCCCTGCATGTCCTGAACATGTGTGTGTGGTCGACTGCCTCAGACAGGCACCTGGGGCAGGTATGTATCGAGTTGCAATTGAACTTATTCAGTCTGTGCGGAGGGTAGTATAGTTTGTTCAGTAGCTTGTATTGTATGCAGCGGAACCGGAAGTTGAGGGAGACCTTACGTGTGTGAGAGCAGAGTTTCTTCCACATGTCATCTGAGATCTCAATGTCTAGCTCGTTTGACCATTCGTTAGACGCCTTTGGGGGTTGATCAGGGGTTTTAGCTAGCAACATATATAGTGTGGAGATTACGCCACGGGCCCCCTTTGAATTTGCAATGTAGTGAATTTCGGGTGTATCAGGAGGTTCGTCCGGATAGCACGACCACATAGCACTTACAGAGGCACAGAGCCTCAAGTATTTCAACATTTCCATTGCCGATCCCCAGTGTCCAGAACGCCAGGTCTGTGGAGTAATGACTTTACTCTCAGGGAACAGATCGCTCAGCACTTGATACCGCCGTGTTTGCCAGTGTTGTGATAGTAGCCTATCATGTGTAGGTTCAAGCCCAGGGTATCCCCAAATAGGGAGCCATGGCGAATCATCCTTGTATGTCCGGTGTAGAATTAATGACTTGGAGTACATTTCGAACGTTGCCAGTCTTTCAAGTTTGACATGGGGTGGAGTGTCCAGTTCTGAGTACCAATATGTGGCGTATTGAGCCTGTGCTGCAATCCAATACATTTTCAGGTTAGGGGCGGTAAAGCCTCCCCTTTCATAGGGTAGTCATGTGCGTACATTTTTTATAAACCGCCCCGTTGTGCCATAGAAATTGTGCGCACATCTTGTGCAGTCTATCAAAGTATTGTTTTCCTGGCCAGACCGGCACGTTCGCAAAAATATATAGGAGTTTAGGGAATAGGATAATTTTCACTAGTGACAATTTACCATCCAGCATACGAGGTAGGGAGTGCCATCTCATTATTTTGGACTGAATATATCGTTCAGCAGCAGCATAGTTGCCAATTAGCAAGGTCGATTTAATATTCCACCCGGCGAACGACAGAGGGGGTATTCGCACGTGGGTTGTTGAGTCGTTTTGGTAAGCAGGAAAATCTCAGATTTGGCATAGTTGATCGTGAATCCAGAAAAGGTGCCTATCAGGATCACGTCTCTTAGTATGGGGTCCAGATTTGAGGTTGGGTTCCTGATGTACAGTAATACGTAATCGGCATATAATGAAATTATCTCGGGGGCATCTTTTAGGTATATTCCCTTTTGGGCATGTCCTGCCCGTATATAGTCCGCCATTGGTTCTATGACCACTGCGAAGAGAATGGGGGATAACGGGCAACCCTGGCAGGTGCCCCTATTTAGTGCAAAGGGTGCGGAAGTTTGAGAGTTGACCAGCACCCTCGCTGTGGGTCATGTGTACAGAAGTTTGATATAGCTAATCATATTCGGTCCCACGCCCATCTCCCTCAGGACGTCCCACATGTATTGCCATGAGACCATGTCGAAAGTCTTTTGGGCATCGAGCGTAACTGCCACGGCCTCCGCATTTTGGTAAATTCTGAACATTACATTAAACAATCTTCTTCTAATATTAAGAGCTGTCGACCGTCCAGGGACAAATCCTCCCTGGTCCTCGTGTACCAGATGGGGCATTATTGGCAGGAGCCTGTTAGCTATTGTTTTGGTGAAGATTTTTGTATCTATGTTCATGAGGGACAGGGGCCTATAGGACCCGCATTCTACGCTGGGTTTGTCGGGTTTTAGGAGGACGGTTATAGTTGCTTCACGGAGAGAGGGGGGAGAATAGACAAGCTAAGCTATTTGTTCCAGACCTCCAGAAGTTTACATGCAAGGGGCACTATATGTTCCTGATAGAACTCTGAAGTGAGTCCATCTGGCCCAGGGGTTTACCCTTCGGCAGCTCAGTTGTGGCCTTGACTATTTCGTCAAGTGTGATCGGGGTATCTAGGTTCCTGGTTGCATGGGCGATGGAAGTCATAGGGATGTGGTTCAATAGCTCACGTATTTTGTGTATGTTGTGTGCTTGTTGTGATGTGTATAGATCAGTGTAGAATTTGGCAAAGACCTCTAGTATCTGCTGATCTGTCCACTGCAAGTTGCCCTGTTTATCCTTAATACACTCAATCTGGGACCGTCCACCCTCCGCTCGGACCAATCTGGCAAGGGTTCCACCTGTCCTATAACCTTCCCCATATTTCCTCGCTACCCATGGGTGAGAGAGATAGCACATTTCTTACAGAGCATGTAACTCAAAGACCTCTAGTTCCTCCTGTATTCTCACCAATTTAGCAGGGGTGGCGGCAGTTGCACACTCCTGTTCTAGGCTCTTGAATTTAGTTTTGACTGATTGAGATCATTCCTGATCGTCTTTAGTATCCCGGCCCCCCTTGAGATAGACATGCCCCTAATGTATAGTTTGAAGGTCTCCCAGCGTTGCCTGGCCGTCGTATCATTTTGTTTATTACATTCAAAGAAGGTCTCAAAGTCAGAGCGGATCTCGACTTTGAATATTATGTCCAGTAGAGCTTCCGACTTGAAGCACCAGGTTGTGCGAGTGGGAGGGGAAGATCCCAACATCATCGACAATGTCACCAGAGCGTGGTCTGACAGTGTACGAGTGAGTATCTCGGTTTTTATAACTTTGCCTAATAGACCCCCCCAGGTTAGAAACAGGTTAATTCGGGGCGAACTATCGTGCACCAATGAATAGTACGTGTATCCCCGCTCTTGGGCATCTCCATGCATCCCGTAGACCTAGTGACATCATTTGTGGTTTTAGTCTCTGTGCCACCAGTGACAGGGATCTAGGTGTAGCTCCTGTTCTGTCAAGGTCAGTGTCTAGTATGAGATTAATACCTCCTCCCCGTATGATCTGCACCCCAACATATCCCATAAGAATGGAGACCACTGTATCAAAGAACTCTGGGGTATCAACGGTGGGCCCGTATGTGTTCACAATCAGGTATTCCCCATTCGCTATAACACAGTGCAAGATAATGTATGTGCCCTCGGGGTCTACGTAGCTCTTTTTCGGTGTAAACTTAATTGATTTATGTATTAGTGTTAACACTCCCCTCGATTGGGTCGAGAATGAGGTGTAAAATCTATATGACCCCCAGGAAGGCGCTAGGCCAGTCGCTAGGCATTTCGTGGCATGAGTTTCCTGCAGTAGAAGTATCTTTGCACCGTGCCTATTAGCGTATGCAATGATCCTACATGCCTTCGTAAAGTTGCCAATCCCACGAACATTCCATGACATTAATGTAGTCACCATAGTAAATTTTCAAGTAACATCCCAGATGACCCGCCTCTGTACATAGGACATCATGCCTGTTTCATCTACACATTGCTCTCCCGATATGTGCATTGCTGTGTTACCTCTGCATTTTTAACAGTACATTTCGAGGTCTCCCCACCCCCCACAGCCATTACCCAATAAGCAGTGTAGTTTCCCTCCCACTCGGTCCTGTATCCAGTGAGCCTGCCCCAACTTGGCCCAGTCGCAACAGAGGTCCACCAGGGACCCGTCAATGACAGGACCACCAAAGGAACCATAGCAGCCGCAGAGGGGAATGCTGCTGCCACACAACATATGGCTTAGGAACTGTGGTATTACACCACTTAGTGCAACATATGGTGGACGGTTAACATTTGCTTATGCCACTATCTACTCATGACCAGAAGGATAAGAGGGCTTAAAGGCAAGGCTTTCCGAATAGGGTGTCCCCCACCACACAGTCAAATCCTCAGCAGGGTTGTTCAGCGGGATGTACACCTCAATAAATTTCACTGCCTCATCAGGGACGGTGAAGAAGTAGAGTTTGTCTCTATAATTAAACATGAGGCGTGCTAGGGATAGTATGTCATGCTGGATACTTCATTCCCTGAGCCTTTTCTTTACCATGAGAAATTGGCATCTCTCCTGTCGCACACCAGTGGAGAAGTCAGGGAAAATTCTAATGATCTGTAACCCCACCCTCAGTTCCTTCTTCTCCCGTGCGAGGCGAAGAACGTGGTCTCTGTCCCGGTAGCTTAATATCTTTGCAATTATGGGCCTAAGAAAATCCCCAGGTTTAGGTCGCAGAGCAAAGTGCAATGTGAGGTCATTCAACAGTGAAAAAGGGAGACAGATTGGGGTTGCCTAGCAGGTCTTTAAGCAGGTTTTCAATTGCCAGCTCCATCTTTCCCTTGAGTGTGTCTTCAGGTACACCAATTATTCAAATGTTATTCCTGCGTGATCGAGATTCCAAGTCATCACACTTCGCCTTAAGTTCATGTTGCGGGTGAGGAAGGCCACGGTGTTCTGAAGTGCTTGTATTTCCATCCTCTACCTCCTGCCACTGTATATCTGCCCTTGGATTCCCTGCTCCTCCATTTCACTAGTGATCTTTCGATAATCCAGAGGACTCCGGCTTCTGGAGAGAAAACAAACTGCAAAAGAATCAATTAATCCTTGATTCACTCCTGACTGCAATTTATGACATGCAAAATCTGGAAACCTGGACACTGATGGAGTAATAAATCACTATCAGACAATGACAAACGTCTATGACTACGGCCTGCCATAGCCTACAAGAAAGATTTGTACCTTAAAGAAACATCAACATATCACCATAATTCCTGCTTCCACTAGTTCTGCCATTCCCTTCCGACTTTTCAAATAACTCTCTGCTAAATGATCGAACAAACAGAACTACAATCTTTCAACAGAACTATGTAAGAAGATTCACAATAATGTCACTTTTAAAGTCACCAAAATCAGGGACAACATAATTGCCAGCCCATTGTATACATTGGACCACCTGACCACGACCAGTCCAAACTTCCTCCCATCCTTCCATTTCCCTCTCACCCACTAATTGCCCTCTCATACTAAAGGGTGAGCACAGCTCTCTAAATATTATCACCATATCATCATCAAAAAACACTCAATCACCATCCTGCTAGACATCAGTGAAAGAGTAAAAATAACAAGGCTTACTATCACATAATAGAAATACTCCAGTCACAAGGTCAAAGTTACAATTGTATTTATTAGCAAGTGGCCACTTGGTTCTCAACACGCCACAATGTGTGCAAGCAGACACTGTGAGATGAGAGACTACTGAACATTCCAAAAGTACACATATGTATACAAATTCTTCACAGCCTTGGACATATCGTCCAGCCCCTCTTCGCATAATACATAACCTAGGGTTTATGACCTAACTACATAACTAATACATATTTAAACATCATTGCATAGTTTGCTGTTTTCCATCAAACAAACCACATGTTTTCCAAATACAAGACACAAGTTAACATTCCTCATTTGACTCGCTTATATTTGTCTACCATTTGTTCTTTGAGCTTAAAGTCAGTTAGTTCCAAGTAGAGAAAACAAGCATGTTCAGCTATTCATTATTCTACTTTACTATTTGAACAGGGAAGCTACTGTTCAGACAGATGGCATCTAAATTACTGATTAGTACAGCTTTTGTTTAGCTTCAAGGTTGTTCAGTGCAGGATAAATAATCCACCTTCACAGCTTCAGCATTCTTATCTGAGTTAACATCATAAAGCAGCACACAGTTCATCTTGCTTTGTTGAAGCTGAAAACACAAGTTCTGAACATGGAACAGAAAGCAGGAGGTGATCAAAATGGTGGACAACTCAAAATGGCGGCGTAGTCAGCCTGTTTCAGGTTCATTCAATGCGATGTTAAAGTGCGATGCGAAAGTGCTTAGGCCAATATTTACTATCAGGCGGTATTATAGAAAATACATTTTCACATCACCACCATGGGAATCCCTTCTATAATGACAATTACAAACACCTTTAATCCTGCCCGTATTACCCCACTCTCAAGAAACCTGTCTAGATGCTCAGAAACCCATACATCACAGACCTGGTGCCAATATACATGCCTTAGCTGGCATAATTAAGAAATATGTAACTGCTCCAATTCAAAATCCCAGTAACCACACCTAAATGAAGTCGACTAGAAACTTGGCTTGCAGAGGTAGCAAAACCACTGCCCTATATATGCCTAATTGCCATCTGGCGAGGGTGCAAAGACCTGCCTTTTTTGATTGTCATTATTATGTGGCTAATTCCTTCACTGAAAGGGTAATCTGCTGAACAGATTCCCATTTTATAAGCACTATGCTAAAAGCATAGTATGTATCTGTGCCCTGCTGCATCAGTATCCTGATTTTCAGCGCCTGCTCTACCAGTGGCATAGAGACATTCCAGAGGTCACAGCTGCCCATTTGAGAGCTGCAGTGAGAGCCAAGTCTCTGCAGTACAGGGGCTGCATGTAAGATAAGATATGCACCCCGTACCAAAAATGTGATGATCATAAATAGCCTATGAAAGTGGCAGCATATACTCTTAAAATAAAGCTATGCTGAGTTTAGGCATAGTGTATGGCACTACTTATGATCATGTCAACGATATCAGAATTGATATCGCACATGTGTCAGCTCCTGTGAGTCAGGTCTGCTGTGGAAGGTGTTGTGTATTCTGGTCAGCTGGGTGGAGACTGGGTGGAGACTGCAAATGGCAGGACAGGAATCTGGAGGACCTGGCCTGTTTGATATGTTTGTGAGGGCAGGTAACACCCTCCATCAGGGACAGCCATACAGCAGGCAGCTACCCTAGGCGTGGACATCAAGGAGCACACCCATTCAAAATGAGAAGCCTCACACCAGGGTGCTGCATATCTAAAGGCCTTTGGTCTCAGTGAGAATGGGAGGGGTTAGGGATGAGAGTAGGCAAGAGTGATCTGGTCAATGTATGGAGACTTCAAACATTTATTTTCTCTCTGTCCCTCTTTTGCTTTCCTGCCCCCTTCACTTCCTCTGGAGCAAAGCATTTTGGGTGTCACACCAGAAGGGCAAAGTCCACTCTGCTCAAGATCAGGGCAGATCAGGGCAGGCTAACATAGTCCAATCACCTACGGACGTTTGCTTTCGAAAGAAGGGGTCTCCCACCCATTCTTCAGATTCTATCAGATCCTCTTGGAGCCTATGTGATGAATCCTGTGGATCCTGCACTAAAACGCTGCCTAAAGTCTCCTCCCATGTGGACAGGGAAAGGCAGATGCTTCCTGATCCTGAACTTGGGGGTGGTGCTCTGCAGGAGAATCATCTGGGAGGAGACAAGCCTCAGGGCTGTGAGAAGATGCCGTTGGATGATACACAGTATTTATCTTTAAAAGGGAAGAAGCTTTTACAGATACCAAGTAATGTAATGGCGTATTGTCATTACGATGTTTCTGAACCACACATTAAGGCTTTTGATGTGGGTAAAGCTGGTATGAAATCATTAAACATCCTAAGAAAGGAAAGAATGTTTGAGAGTACTAAGGTTGAAAATCCCCCTTAGTCCTAGAGCTGCCATGAACAGAAACCTAAATATTATGGCTTGAACAAACTGCCTTCCCTTTTCCAAGTAAACTCTTGTGATTTTTTCTTAAATGCATTTAAGAGAAGTAAATCCCATAATCCCCTAAGTACTGAGACAAGGAAGAGGGCTCAAGAGCAATGTGCCAGGAGTAGTCAGCTTGTTAAGCATAAATTGGTCGAAAGAAGGGACGCCTGGACTTTTACCAAGCCGATTTCAGCTGCCTCTACTGACAGGGTCCTATTCCGCCTATATATGAATTGCAGAGGTTGTGCAGCAGAAGCTGTGAAGGAAAAATGCTTTGCCCTATGTGACTAATTGCAGAGATTGCACAGCAAGTAGCGTGCCGGAGACTGTGGATGAAAGTTGGTGTACAGCCGAGGGTCCCAGGAGCGAGACGAGCTCTGTAACTGCGTGACAGGAACAAAGACACCTTCACCGGGGAAGTGTGTATGTTCAAACAAATCCAGAAGCAGTTAAAGTCCTGCAGCATGTGAAGGAAGCAAGACAGAAGCCGGTGAGTGTTATTGAGCATTCTGATCCCTTGTGTGAACAAAGGCAGGCAACTGTATCCAAGCAGAATTACTCACATGTCAGTGAAAGCAGTATAAAACCGACTGATTGTCGGACAATGGAAAGCCAAAAAAAGTATCACTTGCGTACGAGTGGATTCTTTAATAGCACTCACATAAGAGTAAAACACTTGGAACCAGGTTAATTGAATCCTAAAACTGCACATAACAGATGCAAAGCTGGTTGTGTGTGCTTAATAGTGGTTCTGAGGTAAAGGTTAACCACTGAGTCAATTGTAAAGCAGTTGGAATAACATAGCACTGAAGTTAAGTGACTGAACGTTAATATTGTGAGTTCTAGTGAAAACGCATTACCCAAGCCAAGAGTGAAACATGTATTGCTCAAGCCAATAATGAAACTAGCATGGCCCAAAGCCAAGTGGGATACACGTATTGCCAAAGCCTAAAGTGTTGTACAAACATGGTTTGAAGCCAAAACAGACTAACCAAAAGGCCTACAATTAAGCTGCTCTTGTTGGCATTAAGGGAAGGGGCAAATGCAAGGTTGTAAAAAGGTAAAGCCAGCTGATTGTGACTGTTTCCATTAAGTTGGTTTAACTCACATTGCCAAGTCCAAAAGGAGGAAAGGTAGACTTACATCCTTAAAGGCATTTGGTTGTTGTTGTTACAGAAAGACACGGATGGCAAAGTGACTGCCCTTCTTGTGAATTGTTCAAATTCACAACGATGCATGCTGTGGAAACTGTGGTAAATATTGATGTTGCAGAAATACAAGTGGCAAAGAGGCTGTCCTTCTGAAAGGTGAATGTTCAGAGGACGAGTGCCTTGTCTACATGAAGGTGTTTAGGAGCAACAACGTGAATGTTGTCTTTTCTGAAAAGTTGCAAAACTATTGAAGTTGTGGTAAAACATTTGGGTTGTCAGTAGATTTAAAACTTCAGATGCACAGTTGAAATTGTAACACTATGGGGCAGGAAAATTGACCTGCATGGTTAATCCTTGCAGAAGTTAAGCTGGTATGAGAGTTATCCAGGTGAAAGCAGAGGTGCTGTGAAGTCATCCTGAAAGAGATAGAAACTGTGATGTATGATGCTAGAAAGAGAGAATTGTGAAGCACTAACAAGAAGCCGTGTTTCTTTGACCCTTACAAAAAGCTGTGTTTCTTTAAAGTTGCCAGAAATGTGTTTCTTTGTACCTGACACAGAGCTGTGTTTCTTATCTGACATTCATAAATTGTGGCAGAGCATCTTGAAACAGAACATCATTGATGCTTTTTGATGAAGTGAAAGTCATTATTCAAGTAAGCAGAGAAATATTTATGTTAATTGAACATTGGTTCACAGAACTTTCTTTTGACAAGGTAAAGTAGCCAATAACTGAGTTATAACTTTGTTGCAAACCTGGATTTCCTTGTTTCTTTTTGTTGAACGTTGGAACAGCATCTAACTTGAAACCTGGTGGTGGGGAGTTCACCCGTGTTATAAAGAGAGACTGCAAATACACTAGACATATAACTGTTGATGATGTTGTGAATTGCCATATATTTTCTTGTGTATTTCATGTTTAAGTGTGAAGGCCAGATATCCTTTGTTAGAGTGTTTTTTTTAGTTTGGTTTTCCGCCTCACAATACTGACCCCTTACATATGGTGTCAGAGTGGGATCAGAGGCAGCTAATACAAACTGGGGATCCACTATGTATATGGTAGCTTCTGATCAAACAGAGCTTAAGTCAATAATGGAATGGCATACTCATGTTACTCCTTCTGCTGAAATGTATACTCCCCTGTTTCCCCAGGTTCTGACACCTCCCTTTCTGGGGAGGAAATTAACTATGAATCTCTTTCCTTCAAAGGAACCGGGAGGATAAGGGAGAGCCCTTGTAATCAGTGACCTATTAAAATCTCAGTACAAACCATTATTCCCAAATGACAATCATTAGAAGGAAATATATACCATCTGTACTTTCCCCAGAATTACACAATGCCTGTGAAAGATACACTTCTGGGTTCTTTGATGCTAGAGGTGGAGCTTTCCATATATTTATGACTATATTATGACAGATCAAAGACCTAGATTTAATTTAATATATACCCTTATCTCTAGCGGCAAGGAATTGAAGTTGATGTTTCTTTATCTCTCACCCATTCCCTGTGAAATACATAGAGGAGATAGAATGGGGAAGTTAATGTATGAAGTGGCTTGGGAATCTTGGAATGTGGAGAAAGTTAAACCTACAACCCCTCTAACTAAGTACAGAAAAGAATGTCTGCTTGCAAACTTAATGAAACTCCTTGTAAAGTGATTAAGGAAGACAAGACCAAGTAAGACATGCTACATTGTTTTGAAAGGCAGTGATTCTGTCCCAATCTTGAATCCCTTGTCAGAGATCATCTAGATGGTATGTGGGGTTTAGCAGATGAGCAAGATCTTTACCCT
This sequence comes from Ambystoma mexicanum, assembly GCF_040938575.1. Lineage (NCBI taxonomy): Eukaryota > Metazoa > Chordata > Amphibia > Caudata > Ambystomatidae > Ambystoma > Ambystoma mexicanum. The sequence goes on from NC_090937.1 coordinate 158,931,075, forward strand.
AATACGGGAGCTAAACGATCTGGTGACATGATAAGAAATGATTTCAAATCTTCTCTGTACAGAATATATTTTTCCCAGATGATTATTATAAAGTTCATTTCAGAGACTCCTCACAGAAATACATCCTATTTCAGGGATCTAGATTTTTATAGAATCATTTATACCCTGAGTTGGGTTCCTTAAGCTGTGGGAGTTTTGAATATTCTGTGGATAGATTTATGTTACAACTTCCCCATCTTCCCCATGATATAATAATGGATGAGTAGGAAGAGATAAAAAAAGAAGTATCTGAGAACAGTATACCATCTAAAAACTATTCTATGAATAAGGCAGAAAATCAACCAGATATGTGGTTTTGTACTGGAGATAAGAATAGTTATCGGGTCTCTGTAGTAATTCAAGGGAAAACTATTTGGCTCAGTTTGATACTGGAAGTAACGGTTCTGCTGTACAAGCTAACATTCTTCCACCCATTTGGAACCCATAGTTGGAAAAAAAATAAGTTGTGTCCATGGTCAAATGAAAAGACATTCCTTGACTGCAGTGCCCTTCCGAAAGGTGAATGTTCAGAGGACAAGTGCCTTGCCTACATGAAGATGTTCAGGAGCACTAATGAGCACTAATGTGAATATTGCCTTTTCTGAACAATTGCAAAAAATCAAACTATTGAAGTTGTGGTAAAATATTTGGTTGTTAGTAGATTTAAAACTTCAGAAGCACAGTTGAATGTGGAAAACTATGGGGCAGGCAAATAGACCTGCATTGTTAATCCTGGCAGAAGTTAAACTGGCATGAGAGTTATTCAGGTGAAAGCAGAGGTGCTGTGAAGTCATCCTGAGAAAGAAATAAACTGTGATTTATAATGCTATAAAGAGAGAATTGAGAAGAGCTACCAAGACGTTGTGTTTCTTCAACCTTATCATAATTAATCTTTCTTTGACCCTAACAAGGAGCTGTGTTTCTTTAACGTTGCTAGAAATTGAGTTTCTTTGAACCTGATAATGGTGTTTTCTTTTTTGACATTAATAAATTGTGGCAAAGTGTCTTGACACAGAATTCGATTGATGCTATTTGATGAAGTGGAAATCATTATTCAAGGAAGAAGAGAAATCTTTATGTTAGTTGAACATTTGTTAACAAAACTTTCATTTGACAAAGAAAAAGAGCCAAGAACTGAGTTGGAGCTTTGTTGCAAACCTGCATTTCCTTGTTTCTTTTTGTTGAACGTGAGGAACTGAATCTAACTTGAAATCAGGGGAAGGGGAGTTCATCCAGGTTATAAAGAGAGACTGTAAATACATTAGAAATATAACTATTGATCCTGTTGTGAATTGCCATATATTTTCTTGTGTATTTCATGTTTAAATGTGAAGGCCAGATATCCTTTGTTAGAGTGTTTTCTTTAGTTTTTGATAGGCAGGCAACTGCTCATCCGGCTATGTATAGTGAGGCGTTTGTTCAAATTATCATTTTATAAAATCGCATATTTTCAGAAATCATTGAAAAGTTATCTGCCTTACTCTTCTGACCCATCACACCTCTCAAGACTCACAGATTTGATCTGAAAGAACTTTCTGGACTTCCTTTGGGAAAGTTGTACTTTGCAAAACCCTCATCCTGAGATGAAGAAATAGCCATACAAGGCACGAAGATCTGTCCCCTTCATTCTCCCATGGCACATCTGGAGTGACCTTTGCTGTGGACCAGGACCTCCCACTCTGCACTGGAATCTCCTAAAGCTGGGAGAGCAGACCCTGAATGTAACCACCATGTCCTCAAGTCCCCCTGAGTGTGCCTCACAACATCTGAGGGCCAGACTAGCCGAGGCTCCCTGTTCTACTGAACCAGCCTCTTTGTGTTCACCGCAACTTGAATGAGAGGGAAGGGGCCAACACTCCCTTTTGTGCTCCTCCACCAATCCAGTTATTGCTTGTCCTTCGAGCCAGTTCAATGCAGCATCATGGCCTAGATAAGCCCATCACCTGCTATGCCAGAATTGACTGTGCACCAGCAAGATCTGTTCTGAATCACTGTTGAGTCACACTATGACTCTGATCAGGGGTTGCAACCATAGCTTGATCCAGCTCGCCTTAGAAAGGCCGCATCATTGACCTGTGCATAGACATACCCAAGACCGCCCCTTCACTGACCGTTGCCTGGCAACTCAAACCGCTTAAGATCACCACTCATTGACCTCCCAGCTTCAAAAGTATGACTCAGCCTGGCCCAACTGTGAAGAAATCCTGGGACCTCTGCGACATGCATCCTTGAGAACTGCCCTTTGACCGGACAGAGTGACTGCATTCACCCCTACTCAACAACTGCTTGCTGCTTGGGTCCACAGGATCTAACTTACCCAAACTGAGCTTGAGCCGCTCCTATCATTGTTCGTCACGAGGTCTGACTTTGCCAACCCACAAAAATGTAACCCAGCAACTGTTGACTCTGAACTGTCCCATTGGTCTGCTTGGGCCCTGGAGAATGGTTAGGTCACGAATGCTCCTGTTTTCACCAACATCATATCATTTTTTATGGCTAGTAATTTACGTACCAGCCCTGGAACTATGCTCAAACTGCTACTTTCCTCCACCTGGTCCATCTCCTCTGTTCCTCCTTCAGGTGGGTTTTTGTACAATATTTTCTATTTCTTCTATTGCAAATGGTGTAATTAAAGTACATTTATGTTCAAAAGTCCTTGATTGGACATTCCCTTTGTTTTGGACTGTGTTACTGTGCTGTTTGGGTCACTGCTGGTTCCCTTTTAAGAGAATAGCCTTACCTCAGCCCATGTTGATACAAAAGGCAAAGCAGGTATATCTCTTAACTTTACCTGTTTTACATTTATGATTGTGGGTGAATCTGACCACTTCTCATCCTTCTACTCCTTCAGAGCATAATCCAATTTGTCACACTATACATATTTAATGATCTGCTTAACAATAAAGGCTTAGGTGACTGTTGCTCTTATTTTGCCTGGCTTCCACTGCGTTGGACACAATGGATCACCCTGCCTTTCTTGAAAGACAAACCACTTGAGCCGCTGCCTGCTCGCCTGCTATAAATTGGTTCATGTGTATTCACTGTGACCAGATCTATACTAACACTATGGGCTTTAACCATTTCCTTCTGACCCACTGCTTATCACCATGCCTTAGGGCCCCATTCATCTCCCCTTACTTTTCAAATTCTACGTTAAGCAACTAGCAAAATGTATCCCATGATTGAATCTGCATTTCCAATCCTATGCTGATGATTCTAAAATCTACATTCAACTCTATGAAGATCCCACAAACGTCATCATTTGTGAGAATGCATGCCTTGAAGTCTCGATGACAATATTGGCCTCTGTTTCAATGAATCAAATCTGGAAATCTACCATCTAACAAGGTCTCTCTCCACGGTTTCCGATAACATAGCATAAAAACCTCAGGAGCCATGTACTCCAAAGTTTACAACTTTGGATCTTCTTTGAAAGTATGCCCTCAAACAATGTAAGTTGCATCATGAAGCATACCCAAATTAAAAGACCTCCAACCATTCTTCCCTTCCTCTCCTTTCCCCGTGAATTGGTTATCATCATTATTGCTGTCCTGCTTGGCTTTGTCTATTGAAATGCCATATCAGGATTTCTACCTCTGCCACCCTCAAAGTCTAAGTCCTCCAGAACCACTCAGCTAATGCCATTCTTAACTGGCCTAAACAAGATCCCCCAAACATCCAAGCCATTCAATGATTCTCCATCAAAGAAAGTTCTCAGCTGAGGTTGGTCTCCCTCATACACTCATCTGCCTAAGACAAATGCCCCAAATATATCACAAGTGAATCATCTTGTAACATCTGCCCCACAGTGTTAGCTCAGGTTCACTCAAGACTAACAGCTTTCCTCTTGTAGATTAACCTCAGCTGATGGTCTATGTCACCAATGCACTTGAAACTCTGGAACAGCTTCCTGGTAGAATCAGACACCCTGCACAATTCCCTTTGGCAGTGTGTTGGCGTTATGTAAATGTGGATTCATGAAAATATAATCAAAGAGAAATAATAAAATGTGCATAGGGGAAACTTAAACTGTCAACAGTTCATTGGGTAGATGTAACTGTGAAATAGTGCTTTCCTTGTCTGCTAGCATTTGGACACCATCTCTCTGAATGCTTAAAAGGCACCCTGTTCTTGCAGTTTTGAAGAATAAATTGGATTAATGGTGATTCTCAACAATGCAAGTCACACCCAAACATGGTAAAAGAGCTTTCACTGAGACGGCAAATGATCCCAGTGATGTTAATTGAGTTAAATTAAAAGAGTAATGCTGAAAATGCAAAGTAATTGTGTAATCAAATCGAATTGTGTCTATTACAGAATGCTATCTGCAAAGCTACACTCTCCTGCGTTGTTTTTGACTTTATACAAAGTGAAGGTGGTTTCTGTAAGACAGTGTGCTCTGATAAACAGTCTTGTTCTCCATATACGTTCCAGTGTAATACTGGTTTCAATCATTGCACATGAGTAGACACAGTCCAAATCTGTGAGGCAGGTTTCCATGCAAATAGTACATATATCTGATGAGCACAGATGACTTTCAAAATTCTTCACAGATCTTAGAAATCATCTGCAGATTTTTAACATTTTGGACAATTCCTGCAGATAATCCCACCATAATTATGGAATTTCTGACTTCACAGAAGTATCAAGAATATTTCTGCAGACTTTCACAAAGGTATCCGCAGATTTGGACTACCTCTACACATGAGCCGATGTCTCACATCTGTCTCAGGAAGTAAGTAGCTGTATTACTCACATGCATTTGGTGGGTACTGTGAGACAAGCATTGTATCAAGAGATGACACAGACGACAGAATGTTAATTCAACAATATGACTTTTATTAATTATCAGGATCGATGTAATGCCTAACTTGTCCTAGGACTATGGTGGGAATTTCCCTACCTAAAGAAACTAAGGAAAGTCTATGTACGTACGTCCAAATCCAAGGCCCGTCTGTGTCAAAACCTATGATCGCCCTCACATCTAATACACAAATGTAGTGTAGGGTTATTCTAACTCTAATAGTGTTCCACATACATTCTGGAGGAGTCTCTTGCTCCCTTACCCAAGTTCAGGATACAGTTCCATCAATTATAGGCTTCAGGATGTGAGTGTATCTTCCCCAAAGCACAATCAGTTTCAATATACAAAGTTCAGAAGGGGCTTAGGGTCCCCTTCCCCAAGCTTCAAGTACTGGTTCACCAAAACTTCCATACACTTGGTTGGGGCTCTCTGGCCTAGACACAGTTGTCAGACTGCAGGGGCCACACTTTACAGGTCATGCAACCATGAGCCCTTGGCATTATGGTTTGCTTTAAACCTTGTCCAAGCATCCTGCTTGGCATTACTTGACTCTTTGTACTTTCATTTTTTTACTTTATATTCAGTCTGTCTCTTCCTTCACCAGGGTTTGCAGCCTTTAGGTTCTCTTTTGCTCCCACATCACTGCTCTCCCTTCTGACATTCAACAACCACCTTTAACCACTTTCTCTTCACTCATAGTGCTTTAAACACTTTTAATATTCATCCTCAGATATCCAGAGGCTTTCTAAATGGTGCCTATTGCCTGGATCTGACCTCTCTGATATCCTGGTTCAAGATATACTTTTGCTGACATGTCAATCTTTCTCCATTGCTCGAAAGGCTTTCAAAACCTTGCAAATCTTCAATACGCAGTCACTCTGATACATAGTATCTTCGTACAGCCTCCTTAGCATAGCATTCAATTGTTCATCCAATTCAGAAGCACTCAGAAGTTTATTTGTGACACCTGCCCGCTCTGCCACAATGTATCTTCTTTTCCTCTCACTTGCGCACTGGGTTTCTTTATACACAGAAACTGACTGGACAGTTTATTTTATGCTGCGGCTCCTCCCCTCTCACGGCTTCTGACTAACTGAGGTCAGAGTTTCAACACCTGCTCCTCATGCACCCCTGGCTGGCACCTCGTCCAGGTTAAAAAGCACTTGCAGAACCAAACGGAAAGGCTGACACTGCATACGGCTTCCTTCCTCCGACCTCACTGGCTCCCTGGAGACACTGCTTCCTTGCCACGCTTCTGCAGAGTACCCAGCTCTGCAACTTTCCAGTGTTCTTGCTTTCTGCTCTTCCTTGGTTCCCAACAGTCTGTATGGGCTTCGCTGCTGCTCTCTTCCTCTCTGCTGCTCTCTTCTTCCCTGCTGCTCTCTTCTTTCTCCTTGCTGCTGCCACGCTTCCCTTCTTTACACCTGTATCCCATCAAGGGTGTTTAGGTGTGTTTCCCTTGCCTTTTTTGCCTGATTCCTATTAGACCAATTACTGGGACATGCCTGGCCTTCAGCTTTGTAGTGTTCATGCTCCATCGTCTTCATCCCAGTACTATAGTGGAGCTTCCAAAAGGAAGTGTTTATCACTCTTAGTTGTCTCTTCCTTGTGTCAGTACTTGATGTGGGACTACAGTGAAAAGCTGGAAAGGACTGACAATATCCCATAAAGACTGAGGGAGGTTCTGATAGGTCAGTGTTAGTGAAGGGGGATACCATGTTTCGCCTTTAGGTACCCTCTCTCCAATCCCCAAGGACCCTCCATTCAGGTGATTCTCCCTCGCTAGTCCACCCCCAGGGTCGGGATCCAAAAGCAATGGCACTTCGCTAGCTTCCTGAACAGAAGATACCTGGGGAGTAAATGTGAGAGTACCTTCAGGTTTCTCACAGTAAATATATACATTTTCTGTGCACAGTCCAAAGTCACACTGATACCAGGGAGATTCAAAGTTGCATGGACCTTCAAATGTGCACATAGGACATTGTGTCAGCTGATCCTATTGTCTTACCTTAAGAGCCCACTGGCACTAGGGAGATGGTCTAATATTATATAGAAGGATATTGCCAATTCAAACTTATCAGTATCAAAGGATTAAGGTTAGTGAAAGTATAATAAAGAAAAGGAAAGGACAAGGACAGATTGTTAGTAAGAAAACTACCTGCCAGGAATGTGGTTTTATTTCAATTCACAAGGCCTCATGTTCAAACCCCTTGGTATTATCAGTGTGCAATCCTACCTGGTAGGAGCATCCTAGCAACCTATAATGAGGATTCAATGTAAAATTAAAGACAAACCAAATGTTGGCATAGTAAAATGTTGTGGTATTATTAAAAACAAGGATTTAGCCCTAATATTTCTAACAGAAATAACATGACTAAAATGGCCATTAACTGATGGATCCTGAATATGAAAAAAGAAACAATTGTTGTAAATGATTAGCCCTATTTTCAGGACAGGCACCAGCTGTCTGGCACCACCTGGCTACAGCCCAACACAGAAAGGCCTTTTGTGCTTCCAAGTGACTGCATCATGCTTCACCAGCAAGGTGGGGCCAAGCCCAAATCAGACCCTTGCGACTTGTTGAGGAAAATCGGTTTGTACATGCACAGATATTTGCTGGTAGAGTCCTTTGTTCTTCAGGAGACAGGAATTAGGCAAATCAAAGACAGCATGGGAACACAGGAACATGGAATATTCCCCCCACCATTTTGAAAATCCTTACATTCTTAGGGTAAGCCACCCAGCAACGTTACTAGGAGCAAGTCATTCTCAGAAGTACTACAAAAGAAGGAAAGCATTTGAAGTGGGCGATTTTGCCATTAAAGAAGGAGGACTGACAGGTCCTGGAATGCAAAGTCTGGCCTCTGGTGGTGTATTCCTTCCCAGACACCATGCTCTACAAGTAGCACAAGAGGGTACCAAAATCATTAATGTTAAATTTGACAGGTGCCCCCGCCCACCATTTCCAGTCTAACATGCTGCCGTTTTGATTTGATGTAAAATTAATATAAAATATATATAAAAAATGATACCAAGACTTTTTGATATCTTTTTATTTAAAATGCATATACAAATTAATATAAAATGTACATATTTTGTAATATAAAATGTATATAAAAAAAACGTTTTAATATACAATTATTCTAATGACCCCAGAAAATGGAATCACCCCCAAATCTTTGATATCATTTTGTTATGAAATGTATATTAATGTTATATGAACTTGATATAAAGTCGTTATAATGTATAGATGATATCATGGTACTCCAGACATTCGACGGCGTCTAAAAAGAACCCTCTAGAGTTGAGTTTGTTTTATGAAGCAGTAACATCAAACTTTGATATAGATTTTATATAGAGTATAAATAGATGCTGGTGTGGCAGCCTCAGACCTTGGGGGATGGGGTGCCAAAATAATTCTATGTAAATCACTTTATATGCAAATAGTGGTCACAGCTCCAATTCTGGATTAGCACACACCAAATCCATCACTCTCCTTTTTGAAACCAGAGTGCAGCCCTATCCTAGCTTCACAGCTCACAGTTTGGTCGGTTTGGAGCTCAATTTGCATATGCTTTAAAGGATGTATAGAATCCCAAATTCACTGTATATGGGACACACCATGCATTTAAGCATTATTATGAATCATCCGGCATATGATGGCCCATCCCCAGCGCCACCAAACAAAGCTTCACACTTAAAAATTGTAGTGTCCACCACCACATCCTAGAGCATCATCTGGGCTGCTTAATACCACTACCTAGAGCGCTACATGATTTGAGCCTTGATAGTGACAGTGCCCCAGATGTATACCCCCTTGTGACAACAAAGCAGTGGGTTCTGACACAGTTCCTTGGATTCGTGGCTGGCTATGGCATCCAAAATCCATCACGTGCTTTCTGAGGCATTCACAAGGTACTATTTGCCTATGCCCAATGAGGAACCAGAAATGCCAATCGCCATCGTCGGACTGCCCCATCCGTTCACTCACACTGGAGCACTCCAACGGCCATTCTGAAACTGTGGCAGACCCCCCATCATCTTTGGGTCTTGTTGGCACCCCAAAACAGTTGGTGCTTTGTGGACCCCCAAATCAGCCGTGGCTTATTGAATCAGTTGCAGAAAACTCCCTAAATCCAATGGCTGACTGTTGACGGCTAGCCCATTCCACACCCAGAGTGACAGATTGCTGCACCACCCCGCTGTTGGAATACATGTTGTCTTTAAATAAAACATGGATATCTTTTACACAATGACAATCACTGCATTGTGATATTCAAATACATTTTTAAAACAAGTTTTATTTTTAAACATTAACGGATACTGTGTTACAGTTCCCCTGGACCAATGGTAAACACATTAAAAATCAACCTTTTCAACAGTGTGTGAAATGATACATTTAAAAAATAAATAAAACCCTGTCAATGAAACACAATGCATGATTAGTTTAAAAATAAAAAAAGAGCTCTCCCTTTTCTCACTGTCAATCCTCAAGCCGCTTTGTAAACACGGGGGCTGGTTTCCAATCAAAAGCAATGTAGGGGGTCGCAGTCCTCTGTCCCAGGTGACCCTGAGCCACGATAAATCCAATTAGCTCTAGATAGCAAAGATTCCTTGCAGGGCTGAAATTAACTCAAATCAAGTGGCATAGCAGGAGTCTCCAGCACAGGGGTTTGGCAGAACACCAGTTCCAGGCTAAATCCACACAATTCCCAAGCCATAGTCCTGCAGCAGTCAGATGTGCCCCCTTTAAGGTTAATTACCTCTGCTCCCACCACCAGTGCTGTTTTCCTGGTCACAGATACCCTTGAATCCCTAATTCTCCAAACCCCATGCTTTCTTGCTTAATTTCCACAAACTGGTGTTACTGTGTCCTTGTAGCAAAATCTAATTTTAGCTGTATTCTGTCAAGTTCAGCAGATCGAAATATAGAAGCCCTTAACGGATCACCATGTACATTTTGGCTCAGTGAAAATGCAGAAATGCAGTCATCTGCATTCTTGGCATTACAAAAGCCCCCTGAGTCACTGCCCGATCAGAGTTAAATATAGAATTCCTTCTTAGCAGTTTTCTATCTATCTATCTATCTGTATTCTTGTTTTGCGCCACTAACCCATAGGCCTCAGGGCACACACAAAAGGAAGAAGGAGACAGACAACAAAAAACAATGTCAGACAGGGAAAACAAAGAGACATGGAGACTTGGTGAACCCAAACCTCATAAAGACCAGCAGGATGAGAAAAAGATAGAAGAAGATATTTCAATACCGAGAGAGCTATGCTAAAGAGACAGAAGAGACCTATCCTTTGTCAAACAGAAGGTCTTCAATTGCTTTTTGAAGATAGGCAGAGACTCACTATTAGTAAGGTATTTAGGGAGTACATTCCAGAGAGCCGGGGCCCAAGAGTCAAAGCTAATACCCCCAAATCTTTTCAGTATAGATGGGGACTGAACCAAGACGGTGTTGCTACTTGAGCGCAAGGAACGGGTGACAGGTTTCTTTTTGATCCTAGTAGCGAGGTAAGATGGAGCTTGACCATGAAGGCATTTAAACACAGTAGTAAGGCCTTTGTGGTGTAAGCGCTGTTTCACTGGAAGCCAATGAAGGCTGCGCCTGGCGTCAGAGACGTGCATGTTGCGCTTAAGGCCCATTACAGCGCGTGCTGCATTATTTTGTATAATCTGTAAAGTTTTAACGTTGGCCTGGGAGGTACCGATCATTAGACTGTTACAATAATCCAGTTTGCAGTTTACAATGGCGGCTGCAATCACAGCAAGGTTCTCTTTAGACAGATAGGGACGAATCTGCCATAGAAGCTGAATATAATAATGACACGAGGATTTGAGGTAATTGGCCTGACGGGTGAAGGATAGCTGCGGGTCAAAGTAAACTCCCAAGGTCTTTACGGAATTAGATACAGGGATTATTTGTTGACCAATCAGAAAGTTGTCATATTTTGTGTCAAGTTTCTTCAGTTTTTTCTGGGTACCTAAAATCAACAGCTCTGTTTTTGCATTGTTGAGGGCCAGTGAGTTTAACGCCATCCACTTCTGGATTTCAGCGAAGATGGAGTTAATATACTCTACATCTTTTAGATACTCACCAGTGAGTTTAATAAAAACCTGCGTGTCGTCAGCGTAATTGGCAAAATAAATGCCTAGGGCTGACAAAAGAGCGCAGAGAAGACGAGAGTAGATATTAAAGAGAAGAGGCGAAAGACATGAGCCCTGTGGAACACCACATAATAGTAAAGAAGCCATGGAGTGAGCATTATCCTTAGTAACTCTCATGTTCCGTGGACCCAAAAATTATTTGAACCAGGCTTCAGGGGAACATTTGCCGATTGTGATTAGTCTATCCGCCAGTAGTTGATGATCGACTAAATCGAACACAGCGGATAAGTCTAATAATAATAACAGGGCAGTATACCCTTTGTCAACAAGACCAGCAATGTAAGATTTTAAATCTAACAGTGCGGTCTCAGTCCCATGATTGGGGCGAAACCCAGATTGTTGTGAGGCTAGAATATCATGTTCCTCGACAAAAGTTTGGTATTGACAGTAGGCAATCTTGTCTATGATTTTCAGCATAAAGGGAACATTAGTGATTGGGTGATAATTTCCTGCCTCTGCAGGATCCAGATTTTCCTTCTTAAGCAGAGGAGTGACCCATGCTTCCTTTATGTTTTCGGGGACATATGATTCACTGAAAGTTAACAAAGGTAGTGACCCATGGGGCAAGAGTATGGATATGATCTTTGAATAAGGAGGCTGGAAAGACATCTCCCCTAAAGGAAGTGGGTTTGAATTTTGAGACGGTGTCGATAACTTCTGCTGTTGAAACAGGTTTAAAGGTAAAGGCATGAGAATCATTGGGCGAATCCATGTTATCTAGAATGTTATTCTTGATTTATGCACTGTTGATATTGATGAGGACAGGCTTCAGGGCATATTGTGGAAAAGGGTGTTATGTATAGCAAAAACCATACCGAACGATATAATCAGACATGAGCTTGATCTCTTGCCAATCTCTGTGAAAAGAAATTGGAGGTTGCTTAACAACTACAGAAAAATGCTGAGTCCCACTAGAAACTCACTCTACGTAGATTTACATGAAATGATTAATTTGGAAACAATACCTGTTCTGTGTAAATTTGTAAGGAAAATGGAGGCAATCTTGGAAGAGTCAAATATTTCAAAGGAAGACTTAATTTTGTGTCTACCATGTAATAAGCGAAAATTCCAGCGATTGAACTGGTGTTTGCAATCTGATCGCATTGGAAGATATAGAGCATTTAAGGAATATGCTATGTTTAGAAGAAAAATGGAAGATATGCCTAGATACCTTTTACAATTTCCTTGTCAGACTGCAAGGAAACTTTACATGCGCTTTCGATTAAACCAGTTCCCGACATTGGATCGAATAGGTAGATGGGGTTGGAATTCAGAAAAGTTTGGGAACATGAGCTTTGAAGGTAGATTCTGTAAGGAAGACGGATCGGTGGAGTCCCTCAAACACTTAGTTCAGAATTGTGTTTTTTTTGATAACATCAGAACGGTCCATTTGGGAAGATATTGGAAACCTGGGATGGAATGTTCAAGCCTCCTTTTTTTTTGATCCACGTGTATGTGGGGGAATAGCATTAATCTTCTAATTGGTTTAACTAATTTTCTTGAAGTTGTAATGCAAAAGATTACCAGGTTAAATGAACTAGATTGACACCCCAATGAGTTTATAAGAATGTCTTATTCGGAAGTGAATTTTAGTGATGAATGCTGTATAGATTGTGATTATTGTGGAATGAAATGAAATGTTTTAACAAAGATGCATTTTTAAAATTTTGTAATATTGTAAAGGTTCTTAATGAATCAAACACAATAAAAAAAAAAAAAAATGGATGCGGTATTAGTCAATAATTTGACCTGAGAATTAATGTTGTTTTGATGAGTTAGAGTTTTATTAGTGAAGCTGTTGTGGATGTTTTGACACCAAGCACTGTCTGCTGGGGGCAATGAAATGGTAGTACAACCTTTAAGCTCCTGGAGAATAACAAAAGCTCTTTAGAGCTAGATTTGGCTTTAGAAATCCTGGAATTAAGATGCAATTCTTTCGTTGAAGGAATAAGAGATTTATAATGTAGAAGAGGCTGCTTACAAGCGTTCAGACTAGACTCAGATGGTTGTTTATGCCATTGTCGTTCCATTTGGCGTTTTTTAGAACGAGCCTCAGTAATTTCAACTGAGAATGGAGTATAGGGAGCATTTTTTTCCTTTTTTTTGTTGGAAGGTTTAAGTGGGACTAATATTTCCAATGTGGTATCAAGTGCGGATCTTATGTTAGCTACAAAGTCTCCAAGTGGCACGGTCATCTCTAAGGAGGGTAATAGAGGTATGACCTTATTACGAAAGGCCTCTTGGGTGATTTTGCGTAAATTCCTTGACATAACAGGTAAAATAGGCTGATTATTTTTTCTCAAAATATGATTATGGTTGGTCTGAAAGATTATGGAAAAATGATCTGACCAGATACATGGATTAACATCAATGTTAATAATAGGGACATTTTTAGCTATTATCCAGTCCAGTATGTTGCCACCAGTATGAGTGGGGGCTTTAACGTGCTGAGTAAAGGATAAAGAGAACAGGGAATCTGCTAGGGAAGTGGACAAGGCATCCAAGGGATTGTCAGCCCAGAGGTTAATATCACCCAGTATAATAGTAGGTGAATGAGGTTTACAGAAGTTGCCAATAGAAGCCAGCAGTTGTTCTTCGAATGAAGGAGTATCAATAGGTGGTCTATAGAGCACTAAGAGGTTAAGAGAGACTGTAGCAGAGAGGCTCAATTTGAGAAAGAGAGTTTCACATTGATCCAAGACTAGTTTGACAGATTCGGCAACGGGATTTCATGTGCATCCTGTTGCTGATGCAGCAAAATCTAGAAATACTGGTGTGGGTCATCAGAATTCCTGGCATTCCACAGGACACCTGAGTCAGTGAATTGTGTTATCGGGGCCTGCACTTCGCAAAAGCTTGAAACCCTGCCTCATGGCATTTCTGGCTTCATAATTGCATATGTCCCACCAACACAGTCATTTCTGTGTCCCTGTAAACAGCATTGGGCTTTCTGAAGGCTGTGGAGGGTTAATGTAGCTCAATCTTTCTACATGTTTCACAAAGCCAATAGTTTGGGGTCTTTTGTATTGGAGCTGTGAACCACACTTTGATTATAAAGCAAATTCACATAGGATTAATTTGGCAGCCCCCCTGCTCCAAGGTCGGAAGTTGCCATTCTGACATCTATTGATACTCTATATAAAATCTATATCAAAGTTTGATGTTACTGCTTGAAAAACTAAATTCTAGAGGGTTATTTTAAGATGCTGTCGAACGTTCAGAGTGCCATGACATCATCTATACTATATATTATTATTATTTGAAAATGTATAAAGCACAAACTAATGCCCATAGGCGTTTTGGCGCTAATGTTGGCAGCAACACAACAAGCTTCATACTCATAACCTGCATACAGCTGATTTAGAAAAAGTGGGTTTTCAATGCTCTACGGAAAGGCAGATACTCAACAATGGCTCTTAATAATTACGGAAGTGCATTCCATAGACTTCGGGCCAGGACTGAGAAAGAACGACCAACCAGTCGCTTCCGCTGGTACCTTGGTATCTTAAGAAGTACGTGTGAGGTGGAGTGTAGTTGTCTGGCTGGGCAGTAGCGCTCTATTTTATTTTTTAGATACTCTGGACCAGCATTGTGCACAGTCCGATGGGTGACACAGAGGCTCTTAAACACAATCCATGTCGCCACTGTCAACCAGTGCAGATGATGCAGAAGAACTAATGAGGGGGCAGACCCGGTGCCATAGGTGCCAGTCTTGCCGCTGAGTTCTGCAGCACCTGCATGTGCTGGATCTGATATTTGGGTTGTCCCAAATATATCCCATTAAAGTAATCCAGTGACCCCATTATAGTTGCAGTTACCAGTGTTGTTGGACTGGCTGGAGGTAGCAGGGGAAAAACTTTCCTCAAAACTTCAGTTTTCTGAACCCTGCGTTACATATGGTGGAAATCTTCGCCTCTCGCGAGCCAGTGGGCAGGAGCTTAATCCCAAGGCTTTTTACTGATGCACATGGCACAGGGCAGGGACCCAGCGAGTCAGGCCGGTACTGTGAATCACAGAGATAATCCGCCTTTTCAGGCCCGAACACCAGCACCTTCGTTTTGCCTCCATTCAGTGTTAGCCAGCTTGCTGACATACAACTACCTATTTTCTCCAGGCAGTCACAAAGTTTTCCAGGGGGATCCGTTTGTGGGGAGTCCAGCCGAAACACTAACTGTGTGTCATTGGCATAAGTATAAAAAAGGAATTCAGACTCAGCAATAAGATCAGGCAGTAAACACACACACAAATTAAAAAGAAGGGGGGCAGAGCTGACTCCTGAGGAACTCCACAGGTCAGTTCCAGAGTAGAAGAATAACAGGTTTGAAAAGAAAAAGTCCAGGAGTGCCTTTCAAGAAAAGACTCAAACTATGACAAAAGAATTCCAACAACCCCTGCTTGCTGCAACCGGGTCAATAAAATGTCACTATCCACTGTGTTGAATGCCGCAGAGAGGTCCAGAAGAATTAGCACTCAGGCCTCTCCATGGTCCTGCAGCAAAGCTAGGTCCTCTAGCATTGAGATCATAACTGATTCTGTGCCAATTTTAGGTCAAAACCCGGATCGAAAAGGGTGCAGACATTCCACAAATTTAGAAAACTGTGGAGTGATCATAGCGCCCATCAGCTTCATCATGGCTGGGAGAAGGGAAATGGGCCTACAATTGGCTGCCACCCATGGATCCAAATTAGATTTTTTCAAGAGGGGTGTGACCACTGCATGTTTCAGAGTGGCAGGAACTTTGCCCAAGGTAAACGAGTGCTGTAAAGCATTGGTAAACATGCCAATAGCCCCCTGCAGGGAGAGGTAAAGCATACAAAGAAGAGGCTGTTTTCAGGCCATGGAGAGCCTTAAGTATAGCATCATCATTTATAGGCTCCAAACTGAAAATATTTACCAGAATATGAGAAGGAAATTCTCTTTTGGGCAGCTCCTGGAACTGTTCCACCTCCACAGCCGTTGGCTGCTTATGATGGCTTTACGAATGTCTTGGATTTTGCCGCAAATAAAAGCACTAATTGCATTACATTGCAGTTGTGCATCTGCCAGTTTATCTTGACTTACTAAAGGGCAAACTGACAATTCTTTTGCCACTAAACACAGTTCCCCAGAGGAACAGGATGCTTTGGTTATCTGATTTGCATAGTATTTTGATTTTTCAACCTGAATCATCATATGGTAGCAGAGCACTTGTTTATGTATATTACGAGTTGCCACATCATAATGCAGCTGCCATTTCCTTTCCAGACAATGACACAACCGCTTTTGAGATCGAAGATCTGGAGTAAACCAGGCCTCCATAGGTTTTGTTCTCCCAAAATGGGGTTTAATAGGGGCCAAAGCATCAGCCACCTTAACCGATGATCTAAAGAGAGAGGTACAGGGGTAATTTCCCTCATCCCTAAATGTATTGATGGCCTCAGGTAGTTGATCAGTCATCACAGACATGTCCACTTCATGCCATAGTCTACGGGTCTGCAAGCCATGAGAGACCCTCGGAAGGCAGAATGGTATCTTAATCATAAAAGGTACCAGAAAATGATCAGACTAGATAACCGGAACAGGGGTGAAGCTTATGGCCAATCTTTCTTCAGAGAAGGTTAGGTCCAGTAAATGACCACTTTTATGAGTGAGAAGATGATTATGAAGGCCTAAAGAAAGGTCTAGTAGGCTTGTTACCAGATATAGACTTTATATCAGTTCATACAACTTTGATATACATTTTATATCAAAATGATGTAAACAATTGTGTGGGAGGTTCAATTTTTTGGGGGGCCATTTAATTATTTGTATATCAAAAAATAATTTTTTATATAGTTTTATATTAAAAATACATTCATTTTATATCAATTTATAGATGCATTTTATATAAAAAATTATATAAACAAAACATTTTTAGTATCATTTTGTATCCAAATTGTATATTATCTTTCGATCAAATTGATATCAAAAGTGGTGGGTCTTGGATCAGAAATGGTGGGTGGGGCACCTGTCAAATTTAACATTGACGATTTTGGTACCCCCTTGTACTATTTCTACAAGACCAGAAATAACTAGGAGACACACAACGACACATGTGGTGTATAGTGGTCCAGATAGTGCACGGGAAGGCACGACTCCATTCTAGCTGACTTCAGATTTATTTAGAGCTCCAAACAATCTCATGATATAAACAATATGTACAAGGGGTAGAAGGAATGCAGCTCTCTCCAAGCCAGCCCCACTCTCCAGACAATGTGGCCATACATCTCAAGGTAAAGTTGGTTTCCCAGATGAGCACAGTATGTTGAGCGATTGCAGAGGAATGTATCCGGAAACCTCTGGGAAGCAGCTAAGAAGTCTTTCTGACTATGCAGAGAGAAGGATGCATACAGAGGAGGAAGGGATAATGCAGAGTGGCGGGACAGCACTAATCAAAGACAAAATGGAGTCACAAAAGATAGAAAATCTTCATTACATAATGGAAGCTGGAAGTTACATTACAATGCCAAAATAATTCATGTTTTTGCATGCTATGTTAAGCAGACCGTTTCCGCCCCCCACAGGGCATTACAAGTGGGTAATATCTCCAATGGATCCTAGAAGGTGTTTGGAAGCCACCAGTTATGTGCGACGATTATTGTACAAAATGAGTGGGAACTTCTCACTCCAGTAGTTCACTTTTGTGGACATTAATACATCAAAGTGTCCTTCCAAAGGGTTGAGGAAATCTAAACGGAGTTCAGAGGTGCTTTCCTTAACACCTGAACAGAACGGACAATTGTTGGAAGAGTTTGTATCCTGCCCGAAACATAGGTCCAGAGACCAGGACACATAACTACCTAGAGGGGGACAGTGTAAGTGTAGGTTCCTCAGCTAATCTCAGGAAGCAGCAGAAGAGTGCTCAGGTTTTTGTGGTTCTCTTGAAGAGATACCATGCACTCTGAAGTTCAGAGTTGTTTAACAAAGAGACTAAGGTGGTCAACTTGTGGGCTACATGTTACTCTCTAGCATCCACTGCACTCTGACCTCTGAGCCTTATCGTGGATTATAGAGACTGGTTATGTCCGCTTTATTTACTTCCCCAAAGACATTTGAAAGACTATTTTTATGTTTTTTCTTTGTAAATAAATGTGCCTTTATTTAATAATCCTTCAGCAGCTCAATTCTCAGTTAATCAGCCTGATTGCAAGTATTAGTCTTTAGTATATAATTATACTGTTTGTTTTAGTAAAGACTTCTGTTTTTGTAGAGCCTTGCTTGGACAAGGCTTTTGTTTTCAGATGTATCTTTCAGTTATTGTTTAGAAGATTCTGCTCTGGCCTACTTCTCCTGAGAGTAAAGCCTCCTCTCCAACCATGCTGCAAAAGTGAAGTGGGGATACTGTCTCGATTTTAATGCTTAGACATATGACTAAAACATATCTGAGGCAAGTTATGGTGCATGCTTGGCATTACTGGATATAGGTCTTTTGCCCCCATTTTTTTCAACACTTGACTTGAGAAGGTGAGGACACAGGGCGTCAGAGAATGTTGGTAAACAGCAGTGTTGGAGTCTTTTGGACAAGATAAACATTGAGTGAGTAGCTGCCAAGTTCGCCTGTGCCCTAGAAACAGCAAGTTCGAGTTCATGAGCAATCGCTATTGCGTGCGTTTTTTAAGAACTAGAACCGTAGGCTCTGCTAACTCCTGCACTGTCCATCAGGATTGTCAGAGAAGACTTCAAAGGCTTTGCAAAAAAGCTTGCTAACACAGGATAAGAATGCATTGGACACCTTAACCTGTTCAGGAGGTTTGAGGGAAACCAGGCCCATGAGGTGCTGAAGTGCAATTTTGAGCTGATACAATATAACTCACATTCTAATTGTAGCACTTGGCATCTAAGAATAACTGTCCCACCTGGTAAATTGTAGACCACGGTATTCACCACGGTTGTATACTAATTGACCTTTTCACGATTGACCTCGGGAGAATTGACCTCGGAGAATTGACCTTATTTAGAAGGTCAATTAGGACATATGTGCGGGGGGGAAACCCCCCGCTATCCCCACCCAATCCAAAACCCCCTGCAATCCCCCTCAATCCCCCTATATTATTTAAAATCCAAAACCAACCCAATACATATATACAATAACTAAAATAATATAAAGGACAATTGTGCAGAAGGTCAATTAGGACCATTATAATTAGGTCCATTGTGCAAAAGGTCAATTGTAAAAAGTCAATTTGGGTAATACCTTCACCACAACTCTGCAGTGCTATATGTGGACTTCCAATCAAAGTCACAGTGTGAAAACACAGACAAAGAATGAATGTGAGTTCGCAATCCTGACAGAACTGACTCAGCCCGTTTCCCTCCTCAGCTCGATAAACTGCGTACCTTTAAATTTGTTAATTAAAACAGCAATTATCCCAGATAGGAAAAGGTGGTAGAATTTGTATGAAATGCTATTTGAGTACAAGTTATTATTGATGGTAATTTATATTGCACTTCATGTCCGGCTCCTCCAGATTCTAAGTGTGCGACCAGGTTTTGAACCCACATTTTACAACATCACCTTGTTCCCAAGGCGATCTATCTATCCTCCCAGGTGTTATTTTAAATATTATTATTATTATTATTATTATTATTATTATTATCATCATTTTTATTATTATTCTGCCTACTCCCAAGTAAAGTTAACCAAATCTTCTATTTAGAAAGTTTATGAAGTTGACTGGTCTATGTCTGATTTTTGCAGAGCTGCAAAATGTATGCATTGTATGCATAACCACGAGATCCATGCCTGCCTCAAACAATGACTGCAAACTGGTGGAGAAGCGTATTTCTGATTAGGAAGAGGTATAATTAATGTGTTTATGGCCTGCTTTGTGACCAGTTGTGTTTGAAAGATTAGGTATGTCGGATGTCAGCCCAGGATCCCTAAGTAAGCCTGAACACAGCCGTTGATGCTGGGAGCTTTTGAATACTTGAATGTAAACTTGTAAAAAAGCCAAAAGAGGACAAATCATTGAAAGATTAAGAATCCCATCTCCCAAGTAATACCATGAGCAAGGAACTCCTTCTAAATCTAAAATATGATGACATACCGTTCCCTACCAAATTCTTGAACTGCGGAATACTCAAACAGCCTTGCCACTGCTTTTACATCACTTCAATAAATACAGCTACCAGCTAAACCAATGGATTTATACCATATGTTGCATTATCAAAAGTGATCTTATTTCTGAGAACAGATGCTAAACAGTACAGCAGCTAGATTAACCTCCCATTCACTTGTACATGATGAGATTCTAGAGGCCATCTCAGGCCTGGTTCCATTAACTAATCCGCACTGCTTAGAAACAACACTGCACGTTAACAAGAGTGCAAGGGCAACACAACCCAGCTCTGCTGCCACCTAGTTGTCTATACATTTGTTACCGAACCAACTGATCCAGAGTTGTTTTTTATTGGATGCTGTAATGATGCCATCATGCCGCAATGTGGCATTTCTGCAACCGCTCTAATATGTGGAAGGATATCAAATGTCAGAATGGTGTTGTGTCAGGCATTATGATTGCCTTACATGTGATGTGCAGTTTTCTTTACTACACACAGCAAAGCTGATCCTACATAGGATAACCTTTGCCACACTCATGTTAATGTTTGTCTTAGTTTCTGGCGGGTGCATAGTTACTTGCAATGGCTAAATAATCAACTGAGTTGTGCAGTTCTGTGGACAATTGTGGTTTGGGTGCTCTGACTATCAACGATTGTTATCTATTGTCTTTGGTTAGTGCTTTTTTACAATCAATGTGAGGCGGTGTGGTCTTCACAAAGTTAAACCTACACTGTATTCACCCAACCTTGCTTATAAATGTTGCCAACAAGTGGACCACTAGTTTCAGATCACAGTGAGAACATTATAAATACATGTTGTATTCCCTATGGGTTGTTTAATACACCGTCTGTATTGAAAAGGTCCATTGATTCTTTTTTGACACAATTTGACACAATGGGCCTCATTACAACTCAGGCGTTAAGGGTTAACGCCACCGTTAACCCTTAACGCCTGATTCTGATTTTAACGCCTGCTTTTAGCAGGCGTTAAAATCCATGGCGCTAACCTGCCATGGTGCTAATTACGCCGCCGTAATTTACGGCGGCGTAATTAGCGCCTTCCCCACTCCCATTATGCCCTATGGGGCAAAAATGGGAATGGGGAAGGGAAAATGGGAAATGGGGATTTACCGCCCCACTCACCTTGGAATGGGGCGGTAAATCCGCCATCCACCATGGTGTAAACGAAGTTTACACCATGGTGGCAAGGTTGGTGCACTTAGCACCAAGGTTGTAATGAGGCCCAATTTGAGTGACTATCTTGATCATATATTGATGTGTTCAGGGTCAGTGTCTCAACATAGAACATACTTTTTTAAAGTTTTAGTATATCATGCACTGATCAGCTTTTTGCCAAGATTGTAAAATGTGAAAGTAAAAATAATTATGTGGTGGAGTTTGTTTTTCACCTGATGCGTTTGTTTTTTTTACCCCATAACGTTTGCCAGTGTAATTGAAGGGAATCGCAGCTTTTCTGGGTTAGTGTTTTCTTCGGTTATCTATTTTTATATGTTATTTGAAAAAAATGTTTTCCTTCTATATCCTTAAAATACCCGCTGTTTAAAAAGAATCTGTTCATGTTTTTTGGGCCAGTAAATGAGAAGATCTTTGAAGTTTTGAAACAAACATTTACTCCAGCATCTATTTTAAGATATCCCAATACATCTGAGATTTGTATCAGAGCGAAAAATGCCTTTTAGAGCAATAGGCATGATTCCCTTGCTGATGAAAGGATAAGGATGAAACCGCCATGTTTTCACTTGAAGTGTACCTTGTACAGGACGTTTTGGCAATAAGGGGGCTTGGCAGGAACGGATACATTTGCCTTTGAAGAGCCGGTTGCCCCTCTCAATTCTTACTGATGACAAACATGCTCATATTTTGTTTGGCTAAAGCCAAGGAACCTTTGAATTTCAGGAAACTGAGTGTATGTTTCCTGCTTAGTAATTTTGAGTGAATGAAAACAGATGATCTGTTGTTTTCTTTGTCAAGCTTTGTTTGTGCCTAGTAGGGGATCCGTTTAAGAGGTTTGTATCTGCTGTGATATTGTTTCTGCAAGTCATAGAAGTGTGATGGATGTGTTGGAGTTGTTCAAATTATCTTTTTGGTAATATACTGTTTCTTCTGCTGTTTTTGGTTAGTCCTCAATATAGGTTCCCCCGCTTCCTTGTTAATAAATTCAATCAATATGCTCCAAGCAGTTGCCTGAACCTCAATCTTCTCAATCCCTCCAAAATGTATTTGACAAAATTGAGGTCAAGATTGCTCAGAAATAAAAGTTATGGCACTCTGCCTGATACACTCAGAAAGAATCGTCGAACATTTAGAAAGCATCGGGGTACCATTCCTTTCTCCTCCAAAAAAACAATTTTAAGTAAATACCTTCAGAATTCTTTTGAGTATGTCTTGAAACCAGATATTAGTTGTATCAGCTAGTTTGCCTAGTGCCAAGGTGCTCTTCTGGTTGTTCATTGCATTCTATAAATAAAAGTACACTAAACTACACCCTGTCACATGTTCTACCCAAAACAGTTAGCTTTCATGAACAGTATTGCTAACGCATACATTTTTGGCGGTGGGAGAATGAAGAGTTTACTTTTTTACACGAGAACAGACTTACAGGAAAAGAGTGGAAACATAATGATCAATTTCATATCAATACATTTCAAATTTGTTATAAAAGTGGATTGCCCGTTGGCTGTGTGGTGTCTGGTGTCAATAGCCTGGTTGTGTGTTGTAACATCTGTGGGTATTGTCTGCTAGAAGGGTGTGAACACTTTCATTGTGACAGTCATGGAATCTGATGTCAGGGTGGTAGAGGGAGCAGATAGCAGTGGACTGTTTGAGTTTTTGGTTCTAGTTGTGTGTGTTAGCGGATTTGTGGTCATTGATGAACTAGAGGGTAGGTGCAAAGGTTGAGTGTTAAGACTGGGTCCAGGCAGTGATACATATATTAAAGTCCTTTATTAGATAGATCATTCAAGGACAGCAGGTACCCCTTCAAGAGGCAGGCTCCAACTGACTAACCTTAGAACACACAGTGAATCTAAACACTCTACATAGAATCACATGACATCACAGTATTACTCTTTTTTCTGACACGCCTAATAATGTAAATATGGCACAATGAATAACCAGGGAAGTTTCACCTCAACACATTTCCTCCCTTCATTTTGTGGCAGATTTAGCCCAGGTAATAATCATTCAACCTGACCGGTTTGTTCCTGACCCTGTTTGCCTCCAAGCTGCTGTTATTACTGGAGGCTGTACTCACATTCGGTTCAAACATATGTTCTTCCTCTCCATTCCCAAAAGAAACTTGCTCTTCTCTGGCTCCCTCACCAACCTCACTGTCCACCATATTGCACTTAACCAGTTTGGCCATCGACCAACATTCTCCACCCTCCATGATGACAACATTTCCCCTGATTACAGCAATTTTCTTGGGTCCAATGAACTTGCTCGCAATACATTTGGGAGAAGCCCTGGGATTCTTAACATAAACCCAGTCCCCCACTGACCATTGCATCACCTTGGCGCCCCTTTTTGTGTCAAACCTCTCTTTGTACTCATCTTGAGCCTCTCTAATGAGATCCATGATCCTTTCCCTGTTGACATGTACACTCCTCGCTAAATCCAACCAGCCCGGACACAACTTTGTCCCTGGTTGTCTGCCTTTGAGGGACATGAAAGGTGAAATGCCGATAACAGTGTGTGGAGTCGCACAATAGTTCCAGACTATCTTCCTGAGGACTGTCTGCCACCTTAAACCTGAAGCCATAGCTAACTGCAATCCTCCCATTAGGAATCTATTTGCTCTCTCAACAAGACCATTCGCTCTAGGCTAGTACAGTGCTGTCCTGTAGTGCTTGATACCAAACCTCTTAAGAAACTCCACCATCCTATCCGAACAGAATTGTACCCCATTATCTGAAACAAGTTCTGAGCGGAATCCCTCCCTGTAAAAAACTTCCTCAAAAAAATTAATCATTTGTGAAGTGGTTGCTTCTCTAATGGCTTTCCACTCAACCCATTTTGAGTGAAAGCTGTCGGTGCGGAAAAGACCGGAGACCAGAGAACATCAGGTGGCCCCAGGCAAAATGAAGTCCAAGTCCTCGTCGCCAATGTTAAGACTGGGTCCAGGCAGTGATACATATATTAAAGTCCTTTATTAGATAGATCATTCAAGGACAGCAGGTACCCCTTCAAGAGGCAGGCTCCAACTGACTAACCTTAGAACACACAGTGAATCTAAACACTCTACATAGAATCACATGACATCACAGTATTACTTTTTTTTCTGACACGCATAATAATGTAAATATGACACAATGAATAACCAGGGAAGTTTCACCTCAACATTGAGGATGTCCATGTACTTCCTGTTACCGTTCATTTAAGGCACATGGGGAATCATTACGACCCTGGCACTCCCGTAATGAAGTGGGCCGGTACGGGACCGGCCCCCTTCATTACGGGAGCGCCAATTACGAGTTTCCCTTTGCGGGACCCGGATCAGACGTCTGGTATAACCAGATGTCTTTTCCAGGTCCCGCAAGGTGAACGGGAGGTAACAACGGGACACTTGTAATGTGCCCATTGTTACCTCCCTCCCCATTCCCATTGAGCCCTATGGGGGTTCAAATCGGAATGGGGACTGGTTTCTGCAAGGAGGACTTACCGGGTCCTCCTATGTCGGAATGACCCAGTAAGTCCTCATTGCTGGAACCCGGTAAAGGAGCCCAGGTTGGAGGCCGGTGTACTGTAAATACTGGAAGGATAGAGAGTTTGGTAAACTACTTTGGGCCCGATTCATGGAATTCTTTGCTTGGTTCAAACTGACTTTGCACTTCTGAAAAGTGACTTTGCACTGCCAATGCAAACCCTGATTCATGGAACTGTGCAAAGTGTATTTTTGCAGTGCAAAGCCAGTGCAACGTCAGTACAAAGTCATTTTTGCATTACGAAATGACACTGCACTGACTTTGCACCGCAAACATACACTTTGCATAGTTGTATGAAACAGGGTTTGTGTCGGTAGTGCAAGTGCAAAGTCACTTTTCAGCAGTGCAAATTCACTTTGAACCGTGCAACAAATTCCATGAATCAGGCCCTTTATGTATAACATCATGCAATATCATATTTCCATACAATATATTTTATGTGGATGGCTTCTTCAACCCACACAAGCACAGTAATTTAAACCACATCATATTGTATTGCACTGCATGAAAAAAGGGCTATCTCAAATAAGGGGTGAGAACGATGTGTGCAACCCTATTCAAATTGGGGAAACAGTGACAATAACGTATTGCAATTGCATAGTATGCAGAGTGAATTGCTCATGTAGTAAGGCTGCAGGAAATGTTTACCCAGTTTCAAATACCATCCGATGCCAAGTGCTGGTAGACACAGTGCACCACAATTTGTCAAGTTATACTGGCTGTCATTTCTGTGGATTCATCCTTGTTGACAATATTGCTACAAGCGTTATTCGCAAATATCATGAGAGTAGACAAGCTCATAGGTCTAACACGTGGACATATGAACAAGTTTTACACACTCAATCTCACTCAAGTCTGTACAAGTCAAGATACTTCAAAGGGAGAAATAGTTATTGTACACAAATGTAGCTTTGAGGGAGGATATTTACCCTGTTGGCTGGCCTGATGTAATTTCACCAAATGTACTTTTAATCAATAATTTAAATGTTGAGAAATAATGTTTGGCTCACTGTCTGCGCTGTGTGTCTCTGGTATTTGCAGAAAGTCGTAGATGTATGTGTGCTGGCTGCTCAATTAATGTTTCAAATATACTTAATTGATGTAAACTTGGTTAGAAATGCAACTTGCAGTCACAAACATGTTATAATACATCAGCCGTTTAATTTTCATTCAGCCATTTTAATCAATTACATTTCTTTACAATTGTTGGCACGCATCTGGAAACGTTCATTACTATATTTTTTCATCAATAAGTGGCGTATTATTTGCCAATAAATTAAGTAGTCAATCTCCAGAAGTGCACAACTGGGAAACAGATCACTTACTCATTAATCTTTGTAAAACGTACCCTATTTTTTTAAAAATGTTGCATAATTTCTTAAATCACAAATGAGCTGGAAAGAACAGATTACTTAATTACACGATGTCCAGAGCTTAATGAGACTAGAACCAACATCGCCCATCACTCCCTATGTTCATTTATTGTTTTTGAAGTGGGTGATCTTTGGGAGGATTGCCTGCTACTGAGGGACACGCTTCTTAGGTTCTGGGTAGGGATTGCAGTTTGTCTGCATGACATCAATCTGCCAATGTAATTCGATATGAAAAGTGTACAATTATGTTTTGACCTACTGCTCAATATGAAACTAGAAAATAAAATAAACAATGAAACACTTCTCGCTTTGTACTCACCAAAATCTTGGGCAATGACATTTCCAGGGAGTTTTTTTCAGTTTTACAATTTGATGTTTTTTTTCTATCATGCAGATCGGAGCAGACCTTGGATGTATGGGTCTTATCAAAACAGGTAAGTACAGAACATGTAATGACTAGTTCTGCAAGGTGTGGAGTGCCGATTTAATATTCGGACCCTCCTACCAAATGCCCATGATTATTATAATCCTAGACTCCATACATCTATTCAAAGCTGTTCTGAAGGTCCCTCAGAATGTTTCCCAACTATATAACTAGACTACACAGTACCATGAACAATGGCAACTCCATGCATGTCAATAAAACACTGATATGGTGCTTGGCAGCACCCTAAAGCGCAGGCCATTCTTTAATGTAAAATTTAACAGTAGCAGTATCTTTAGCATGCTTAGCAATTCTCTACGTCAACAGGACATGTTGGCGTAAAATAAATAAATGTGAATGCTGACCTTACATTGAAGAAACATTTTTCTAAGTTAAACAAATGACTCCTAACACTAAGGCTTACTCCAAGAGTCTGCAACCTTTGGCTCTCCAGATGTTTTGCCCTATAACTACCATCAGCCCCCAGGGTGCACAGTCAATGTTGAGGGATCAGGCAGATCGTAGTCATAAACACCTGGACAGCCACAACCATAAAGTATCATAAAGAAGCAGGGTCAATTACTCTCTGTCATAGTGAGCTCCTATTGCACCCAGACTTACCGATAGACAGAATAAGATTTCACTACGGATTTAGACAATGTTACTGATTATGGAAGTAAGGATAGTTCAGAGGTTAGGAGGGGACAAGATAATGCACAGTAAACAGTATTCCTGTTAATACTCACAAAACAAATGGATTTAAGATTTTTGACCGTCAGGATTCTGGACCATTGAATCGGATCTATCAGGGACTGACAGCTGGGCACCTCAGACTGGACAGGGACAGCAAGGCTCTCTGGTCACAGCATGGCACAGGATTGCATGGGATCTGCCCTTCTTGGTTCTGAGGATATTTCAATTCAGCAGGCAAGCATTAACAGCATGCCCGGCTGTATTATCATGCTTTCCCTAAGCTTTTTGGATTCTTTTCTTGAATTTGAGGCCTAGCTGAGAATGGTTCAGCTATGCATAGGCCTTTGCTTTGCCAAGTTTCTGGAGTCTGGAACAAGGAAGATGTAGATTTCAGCAGCAGAGCGCTCCACCAGCAGTCAGGAATTAGAAAAGTTGCAGAAGGCCCTATGTGTTGTCAGCTGTCCCTATATATTATGCCAGATGACATTACGGAAGAGGAGTATTGGGCTGGCTTAGCTAAGCTTGCCCCTGTGAAAGGTGATTGGGTCAGAGTCTACTCTCTGCCTTGATAGGAGAAGAGAAACAGAGTGTCATCTTTATGGTATCATTTGATGATGCTGAGAATCCACCCCTAGCCACTGGAGCACAAAGACTAATTTTGTCAAAATACTTATTCACACATGTGCAACCTCTATAAAAATCACATACACAGATTGCATATTTTAAGGAGTATCTGATCCTCAAAATTCCACAGCTCTGAGACTTTGTTTCACCTTTCTGCAGAATTTTGTCACTTTTGTAAGGAGAACAGGTTCCAATATTTATGTAAATGCCCACAAATATGCACGTTCACCATGGGAATGTGGGTATACAGTTTCACAATTCTAGCTGAAATACAGTCCCCATAAACCCACATTTATTGCCATTCCTGTTCAGAATAAGCTAAAAATCTGCCATTTTCAGATTGTGCAACCCTTCTAATAATAAGTTATACACCTTTTAAAAATGTCTATTACATATCCTGTTAACACCAAATGGTCAGTATTTGTCACTCCTTAAAGCATGTGGTAACCTCCTTTGGAATGTTCTTCTGTCAGCCAGGAGTTTCCTGGGCTGCAGCAGTTTTACAACCTTTCACACCTTCAATATCCTGGGTTGGAGGATGTCCATTGTTTAGTCCTGGGCTGGAGACAATAGTCTGGCCTAGCCTGTAATTAGCACAGTTCAGCCAGCATCTGCTGAGAGGAAGGCCCTCCTCCTAGGAGAAAAACCTGCTTTTTCAGTTCTTGCAGAATTACATCCCCCAGCCAGGCTTAATTTAATTGTTAAATTATTTTGTCTTTACTTTAGCACAAAACAAACTGGTTGCATCAAATAACAGATATAATTCTCATTCAAGATTTTAAACCTATGGGATCAAAAACAACTACAATATGAGTTATTATCAGTAACAGGCCTCTTATATTGCAAACATTTGACTTTCAGTTTATAACATGTTAAAGTTTAATCAGGAAGGCCCCTGACAGCTGTCATCACAGGTAGACCTCTGCTGCACAGAGATTGTTTTACAGATCCACAGGCAGGCCACTTTTGCTGTGGAGATCTCTTTTTGTTCTAAGCCTTTCAGTAAGTTCACAATGATTCCTTAAACTAAGTGAATTATAGCACCCAGTGAGAATTTTGCATATTTGAAAGGTGTTATGTACTGGCATTCTGAAGTTTCAGCAGCAAAGAAAAGGAGATTTAAAGCAATGTTTGGAGTTTCATTTAGCAAAGCACTGCTTTCTCCTTCTGCACTCCACTTTCAATTGTTGTCGATCCCAGTGACACATTTCTGTAGTGAGAGCTCTGTTCCGCCACTGAACAACATGTGTGGCAGATTGGGCAGCCATCTTTTTGTGCATTGAAAATCATGATTTTCAGGGGTTTTGGTGCGCACAAGGGTTTTGCAGCCATTTTGCTGTTTCTGGCACCACCATAACAGAGTGATGCAGCATAGCAGAGCAAAAGTGGGTCAATATATCCCACAGAGCCCCCCTCCTGACTTGGTTTTTACCCCCCATCAAGGGAAAGTCGGGAGATTGGGATGTTCTTTTTCTGTCTGTGTGGAGAATTTCAGTCGCTTCTCCCGTCAGTGCTGGAGGCAACCCGCTCTCCTCGCCGGTTCTGATCAGGAGTATTGCTGGTTCTGGTTGGGAGTATGGAGCAGCACTCCAGGCTCCTTGGATCTTTCCTCCCGGTGCCCGAGTTGTCCTCCTTGGTAATTCTTTGGATGATTCTTAGTCCAGATGCTAAAAGATAGAACATAACATGGTGATAGATATTTTCCCACTACTGTGTCCACACGTCATCTGGAAATGTCAGCTGTGGGAAAAACACTTGCATCGGTTATAATTGGCAACATTCCCCATATATGTTTACTATTGGTTCTGACACTCTTCTTGCACATACATGGTGAACATTTAGTAATTCTTTTATGTTTCCAGGTTTTCCCCCTCTGGGTTTCCGGTTGGCTCCGCTATTTGCCGCAAAGTATGCCTGTGATGGCAACTCTTCAGCTGGTTTATGTGGACCCACTTGTCTTCCCCCTCTGCCAAACTGCCCTTGGGGATGCGTATTCTGTAGGTGACTGGTGAGATTCTGTCCACAATTTCAAAAGAAACCCGCCAAGTTGGGAAGAATTTGCGTTCTTTGGCTTGGTTCCTTTGCAAATTGTACAAGTAGACCCGGTCTCCTACTTAATATTCCTTTATAGTCATCTTAAGATCGTAGTGGGTCTTCATACTGTTGTCAGATCTTTATAGATTCCATTGAGCATAGGCAAAAGCATGTTGAAGGTGTTTTCTCAGTTTGTCAACATACTCATGAGTTGCGGAGGCGTTTATCAAGGTCTGCTCTTGGGTTCTGTAGAGCAGATGCTGTGGCAGCACAATCCTTTGTCAAGTCATCAGCTCAAATGGAGACATTTTTGTTTCAGAAGAAGGGATAGATCTGATGGCCATCAGGAAAAGGGGTAATCGAATGCCCCAACTCGGCCCAGAATCTGCCAGAAACATTTTTAATATGCTCACAATAGTTTTATTGTACCTCTCAACTCCACCACTAGAGGACCGGCGGTAGGCAATGTGTAGTTTCCTTTTGACCCCAAGTATCTCCCACATCTTTGTCAGCACTTCACTGGTAAAGTGGCTACCTCAATCTGACTCAATCCTTTGGGGTAGTCCAAAACGCGAAAAGATGTGATTGATCATCAGGGCAGCTGCTGTTTCTGCCTTGCAATTTGGGGCCGGGAGACATTCCACCAATTTAGTGAACAAGCATGTTATGGTCAACATGTACTTGTTCCCCCTACAGGAGCGAATCACGGGCCTGATAAAATTGACTTGCAAATCTAACCAAGGCAGTGTCATCCCCCTCTTTTGGAGGGGAGCACGGTGTGTGAGTGATGTTGGCTGAAATTGTGCACACACAAGACACCCCTTTAAGTATTGGCTCGAGGTCCTGCCCCATGTGTGGCCAGTATGCAACCTCTTGCAAGATTTCTAATGTCATATGAAACCCCCGATGACCGGCTGTGGCCGCATCATGGGCGTTAGTTAGCATCAGGCTTTGGAATGAGGTGGGGACCACCCACTGGTCATGGCCAGCTATGGATCTCATCACTAACAAACCGTCTTGGATTTGGAACATTTTTGGACATTTCATCAACACTCTGAGGTCCTCTTTCCCAATGTAATCGGTATCCATCAGGGGGAAGTTCTCAGTGTCCTCAATGTGTTGATAAAACTTACCAATTATTGGATACCCTTTTTGAGCTGTAATCAAATCAGCATTTGGGGTCTCCTTACTCCATTGTGCAGTTGAGAGTTCATTGTGAGCATTTGTCTGGGACCTAGTGATAGCAGTGACCTGGATTTCCCCCAACAGTGACTTGATCTCAATTAGATCCCCTTGGATGGCTCTGGTTTTGGCCAGATGATCAGCTAGGTCATTCCCAGTTTTGTCTGGTCCCTCTACTTTATGATGACCCTTGATCTTTTTCCAGTAGATGGTCATCCCATTCAAGGTGACCAGATCATCAATATTTTGTATTAATTTTCCATGTTTTAATGGTTTATTATTAGCACATAGCATGCCTATAGTTTTCCAATTAACCAGGTGCTCCACGAACCCGTTACGTAGATAATCTGAATCAGTGATTATGACCAGTGGAGTTGGTGTTGGACAGCAGTGAGGATGGCTTGATGCACAGCCTTCAACTCTGCCACTTGACTACTTCAGGGACTGATTTTGTACCCAGCGGAGCGTTCTGGGGATCATTCACCCATGCATTCCCCACGCCGGCCACAAGTTCTTTTTCCCAGTTGTTGTCAACATGGTAGGAGCACCCATCCACATAGACAGTGGGCATTCCCTCACACTTGTCTTCTCCATAGACTTTGTGTGGGGAATTAAGGTATGCCTCCATGTTGTCCTTGATTTTAAGACTTTTCGTCCTCGAGACAGTTTTCTCTGGCACAATCATGCAAGTCAGCCAGACCTTGCACGAGGGGACTCTTCCTGTTTTGGCCATATCTGACCTCCAAGGAGACCCTTCCATTGACAGAATCCAGTAAGTAATTCAGGAATTTCTCACATTTCCGGCCCGGATTCTGTCACTTTGAAGATATTGCAAAGTTTGGTGTAGAGTCTCCAACATGATGTGTTCCTCCTGGATAAACGGGCGGTAATTCTTCAATGCCCACACCGTTGCCAGGAGTGCCTTCTCACAGTAGTTGAATTTTTCCTCCACAGAGGGTAAAGTCTTACTCGCATAGGAGATTACTTTATTGACCTTGTCATGCTTTTGGTATAATACTGCAGTCAAGCATGTATTTGAGAACCATGTCTCCAAGAAGAACTCCTTGTTTTTGACAGGGTAAGCTAGGCAAGGTGCTTGTGAGAGGTTTCTTTTGAGTTGTCTTACTGCCTCGGTTTGTTCTGGACCCCACTCCCACTTGACCTCCTCTTCAACAGATGGATCAGGGGTCTCGTGATCTCTGTGTATCCCTCAATGAACTTTCTGCTCTAATTAGTTAGTCCAAGGAGGCTCCTTAGTTCCCGCAGAGTTGTGGGGTCTTTTATTTTCTGGATCGCTTCTACTTTCTTTTCCTGGGGACAGAGATCCTCAGGAGTTATCTCATGCCCCAAGAAACTGACACGGATTCTGCACCACTGTACCTTTTGGAAAGAAAGTTTTGCTCTGGCAGCCCTCAACTGTGTCAGGACATAACCGATCTCTGCTATGTGTTCCTCCACAGTTGAGCTTTTAATTAGAACATCATCTACATAGGCCAGCTTACCCTTTTCACCCAAGTCGGGCATGGCCTTATGCAGAAAGATGTTAAATTCATTGCCGGATTTGATATATCCAAAGGGAGTCCGGTTCCAAGTGTACTGCTGCCCTCCGAAGGTAAAGGCCAGCTTGTATTGGTCCTCCCTCCTGACAGGTACAGTCCAGTACCCATTGGTAAGGTCAATTGCAGTGTATACCTTTGACCCCTGGATCTGGGCCAGCCCTTGGTCAATGTAGGCAAGAGGCTATCGGCGAAGTATGGACCCATTTGTTGAGCTCCCTTAGGCCAGCATAGAGTCTCCACTGGCCGTTTGGTTTCAAAATCCACAGCACCGGGGCATTGAAGGTGCTGTGTACTGGACAAACTATCCCACGGGACTCAAGGTTCTTAATTATTTCAGTAAGGGACTCCATTGATGCGAGAGGCAGGCAATATTGCTTCACAAACACTGTAGTCATGCCAGGGTCCGTGGGAATTGTTGTTGTGTGGATGTCAGTGCGAACACAATCATATGAGTCCACCGCAAAGAGATCTTGAAAAACTAACAAAACCTGTTTACATTTTTGCTTTTGCTCCAGGGTCTTATAGTCATCAGCTAGGTTGACTCTCTCTTCAACAATCTGCCTGAAGCCTCAAAGACTTCTGGTTTGGCTATCTCAGTGGCCTCCTCAATCTGGGTGGAGAAGTCCCTGGTCAGAGTGCTGACTTGGGCTGATGGCTTCAGGCGAGGAAGGCAGTCCTTGTGGACTTGAAAGATCACCTCATCCCTCCTGAAGTCACAGGTCACATCTTCCTTGCCATAAGAGCAGGAAGAGTACACCAGGAAATTCCCCCCATGCAGGGTGAAGATCCTGTCTGCTGTTGTGTCATCATCGCTATCTCTATCAGAACAGTCGTTGGAGATTGGTCCTAACAGTTTGTTACCTAAATCTATGGAAAAATGTCGGTCATCAACCACCATACAAATAATGGTGCCTGCGCCTAGAGTGATACTCTTTAGGTTGCTGTTATCCACCTCTATTGGAATGGTGTCATGTTCTGTACTGACTAGTGGTGTTGGGTTTACCCCCAACACTTGCTGTTGGAAATGAGCATTGAGATGAACACAGGCGGCAGGATTTTTCAGTTTCTGTCCTCTTTTAATTTTTACTTCCAGTGAGAATTGTCGGGTCTGTTCTGGGATGGGGACTTCCACTCCAATCTGAATTTCAACTGCATACGACAGCAGTTGAGCTGACCGAAATGCTTTCTCTAGGTCATCAAAGTCCATGGGATTACCCGCTAATCGGGACCAGGCTTTGAAGTTTATTAGGTCCAAGCTAATGGCAAAGCGATTGAGAATGTCACTGTCTAAATAAAATGCATCAGGGATATCTCGCGCGACCCAACAATTATGGACTATGCTCTTGTTGCCTATGGAAATTTTGAGCATACACCTGCTAGGCAGGAGATGTTTGGAACTGGATGTTTCCAGCTCCATTTCCCATTTGTCTAACAGTTTAAATGTGGGAATGGCTGGATCTTTTTGGAGTTTGCGGAACATGGCCTTGCTGATGAAGCTCTTACCGTCGTTCACACATACTCGGGTGAGAACAGAGTGCTTCCCTTATTTTAGCTGAATTGGGATGAACAACTGCTCTCCAACTTTCTGAATATCAGCGAAGCTTTGAGCTGATTTCTCATCGTTTTGGACTATAGGAGTACGATTTTCTGATTGTGAATTTGTATAGAATTTCAGAGTGTTCCCTTCCAGTGTGGAATGCCACCTTAGACCGGAAGGAAGGTTGATTTTCAGAAATAGAGAGGACTCCCATCACCAGTGTTGTCCTACTGCAATTATTGTCACATCAGGGATTCGGTTATTCTGGAAGTGGAATTCAATTTGGTCTGGTTTTTGTTCAACCATATGGCATGTGCCATTTAAACTAACATGGTTGACACTATGTTTCAATTTTATTAGTCGGTTAGTCTGGGTCCAGAGGGCCTTGTTTACACAATCTATGAGGGGAGACTGCCTATGCAGGATGTCATTCCCTAGTAAACATGGTGTGCCCTCTGGAGTCACAACTATGACCGGGTGCTTCACCTTGTGTCGCACAATTTTAATGTCTAAATCCGCAGTCCCCTCGGCAGGAATTTCATTCCCATCGAAGTTCTGAAGTTGTCCAGAAAGAGGGGGTGAGAGGGATTTGGTATTTCTCCCCCCTTCCCGAATTCAGCTGATCAAAGGCCCTATTTGACAGAAGGGTGGATTGGGATCCAGTGTCCACCAGTGCCAAAAATGTACATTGCCCCTGTATTTGGACCGGGCAAAAAATCTTCCCTCCTTCTCATCAAGGGGCCAAAGATAATGCACATTTTTGGCCAATTGGTAGGTTAATTTCTTTGCTTTGGATTCTGACAGAGGGGGGATTTGGATAGAATGTTGGTTGGGATCTTGGGAACCTGTAAGCAAAAGTTGGAAATTGGATATGGATATGGTGAAATTTTGGGCTCCCCTGGTTCTGATTCTGGGCTGCTCCCCCCATCCCCCCTTTTTGAGGCAGTCACCAGAATTGGTTTGAACAAGGGGCTTTTCTTGCTGGTCATTCTGGCGTTTGATGAAGGGTGGTTTTAACTTGGTCCCCACATCTACCCAGTCTTCAACAGGATCTCTTGGGACCCATTTTTCTTTGGGAGGAGTTCCCCCATCCCTGAAGGAGAAGATCCTTTTCCCAGAATCCTGGGACCCCTCTCCTTCAAATTGGAAGATTCACACCTCCTCCACAAAATGGGCTCTTTATTTCTCCTACCCACCCTCTGTTACTTAGGTTGCAGATCTTCGGGGGCAGGAGATTCTGGTTCTGGTTCCTGGGTTTCCAGGGGCTTTCCACAAGTGGGGAAGGAAGCTTTTCTAAGGCTTTACACCCCCTTCCCTCTGTGCCTCCTCCCTGGGAACCAGTGTTTTGTCGGGGTTCTTCCCCCGTCATTGTTCTGGAGCACCAGACCCTCGATTTGAGGAGTTCTGAGTCGCCATGTTCATTGGAGGGTTTTGATGCACCCTCAACATGTAACCCAGATCCTGTGCCATGTTCTGGACCTGGTGCTCCAGTTGGGACGCCCGCTCTGGCTGGTACGGGGTCCTCTGGTCTACCCTTGGTTGATCACGGGAAGGGTAACTGTACCTTCTTCCATAATACCCCTGGTTAGGATAGTTTTGGTACCCCTCCACCCTTGGCCTCCCCTCTCCCAGATTGGGCTGTCTGGGCTCAGGAAAGTGGGGAAAGAAAGAAGGGTTGTTTTGGGGGTTGAGGTTTGGCGGGTACCAGGGAAACAAACTCTGCCCGGCATTTGGGGGATTACTGCCCTCCTGGGGAAAGTGAGGAGGGAAGTTTCCTGGGTTGGCAGCTGCCTGGTTGGATCCCCCCCTTTGGCTGGTGGAGTCCACACATACCCCGGGATGGGTCTGTTGCCCTTGTAATGGAGGCTGATGTAGTCAGGGGAATTAGGGGTCCCATTTGTGGGGTTACCTCCCTGACTCCCTGTTTGGGATTGGCCCGAGGGCCTCTGGGTCTTGGGTTAGAAGGATTCTGCGCAGGAAGGTTTTTAGGCCCCCCCTATCTCTAGATCTAAAATGGGGGCAACCTTCACCTCCGCCACCTTAGCAGCAGCAGGGGTGTTGGTTGGTTTTGGGTTTTTATTAGCACTTTGACTTTCTACTGGTTTCTGTACTTCGTAAATGCGAGTTGCTTGTTCAATGACCCAGTCAAGTGATCTTTTCTCATGAAAGTCCCTCACCAGCTGGATCATAATGTGTTTGGGGAGTGCATGAAAGAAGGTGTTGATAAATTCCCTACTGTCTGTGTGCACCCTCCTGGTGGTCTGCGCAAAGGCACATTTCAGTTCTTGGACAAATTCTTGTGGTACCTGGTCTTCCCCACATTGCAGGTTGTAGGCTGCCTTGCGGACCTCTTGAGGGTTTCTATGGATTGAAAAATGCTTTAAGATGGCCGCCCTTTAGGTGGACCATCTTGAATGGTTCTGATCCTTCTCCTGCAAAGAAGCTGGAGTATTCAGGTGAAAATGTCCACTTGACACACTGAATACAGCTTTGGCTGTCCTTCCTGTGGAAAGTCCCCATCATTTGCTCAAACAGCTCTAGGTGCTCCCAAACTGAATATTTGGCATTTTTATGGTAGGGCGTGAAGACGCTCCTAATAGCCTTGATTTGCTTCAGGGGATCTTTCAGTAAGGCTCTCTTAACTTTGTTGGCCTTTTTAGTGCTTGTCACCCTGGTCCACTCATCCTCTGACTCAGAGGCACTGCTACCAGAGGTGGCTGTCTGATCTTCCAGGCTCTCCCTGATTCTGCGGACTTGGGCATGGCTGGCAGAATGTGGGGGCCTAGTCTCTTGAAACCTGTGGGACTCAGAAGAGTCTTCTGACTCTCCCTTTCTCCCAGGATGGGCTGAGTACCCCACCATCCTAACTGGGAAGAGGTTTTTAAAATGTTCTTTGTGAGCCTAGTCTCATGGAATTCCCCACCAAATTTGACTAACTGATCTCTTGGTAGGTTATATGTCTGAGGATCCAGTTCTCTGATTCTCCCCTCACTGGAGTCTCCCTGATCAGAGAAGCTGGTCCTAGCATTTGGGAGCCTTTACATAGATGCCCGCCCATCCATTTCTGGGAGGCGCTGACCTGTCAGTCCCATATTCCCCATTGTGTCAGAGTCTGTCATCCCCATTTCCCTTGGTTCATATGAGCCAGTGAACATGGGTGTGACAGAGTTCATGGAACTGAAGGGATTAAAGTCCCTGATGCCAGGGTTCCTGAGGTTGTGCTCAGGGGTTTCTCTCTCCCATTTTACCTCATCTTTTTCAGCCCCTATTTCCTGATGGCATGCCAGAATCTGACCTTTTTGCTCCACTATTAAGGCCTTACTGGTCTCTCTGAGTTGTTCTTGCATGGCTATCTGTCTACGGAGCATGTCATTCTTTTCACAGAGATCCTCATAGTGGCTATATGTTTCCTGTCCGAATTGGGAGAACTGGGCCAATTTCTGCTGCAGGAGATTGACCTCCTGGGTTCTAGCATCTTTGGCCTGATTGCTCTCTCCCAAGGCATCTTCCACCCCCGAAGTATGCTCTAGTAGCTTCTCATATTCGTTTTTGACTCCACTAACCTCCTGGAGGGCCAACTTCCTTTCTTCTAACCTGGTTTTTAACTGACTAAATTCCTGGCCTAAGGCGTCTCTCTCTTGACATAGAGTTCCCCTCTGCTCAGCCAAGTCGTCCCTTTGTTTTCTAGTGGCATATCATTTCTGGCGTTCCTCATCAAAATCTGTTTGAGTGTGGAGATCCTTCACTATTAATTTATTATTTTCCTCCTTTAGTTCATCAATCTGACCTTCTAGGGCAATTATCTGCCCTGTGCAGGCTCTATTATAATGTAAGAACAAAGTTATGGCAGAAAAAGTCACAAGTCCACAGCACTTATACAGTGATTAAGAAAATAAACATCAAGGCTGCGGGTATCTGGGCGGTGTGGGTGTACTGCCAATACACATCCACAGGAATAGTTGAAGAAAAACAAAGATGTTCCCAGTCTCACTGCGCCAATAAATTATAATTAGTTGTTTGTGCAAAGAAAAGCCTTCATTGTTTGTGCGAAGAGAAGCCTGACACGTGTTTCAAGCTGTGTACAGCTTTTCATCAGAGGCTTAGGTTGCGCCAATAAGAACTCCACATTTAGAGTAGGACAATGCCAGATACAGTTCTCAAAATGCCTCGCAGTTGCGGAAAGCTCAATGACCGCTTGTTTCAGTCTACTCGTGTTACCATTGCACAATGGTAACACGAGTAGACTGCAACCTAAGCCTCTGATGAAAAGCTGTACACAGCTTGAAACACGTGTCAGGCTTCTCTTCGCACAAACAATAAAGGCTTTTCTTTGCACAAACAACTAATTATAATTTCTTGGCCAGTGAGACTGGGAACATCTTTGATTTTCTTCATCTATTATAATGTAGTTGTTGTGCCAGCTTGTGTTGACTCTCTTGCAGAGAGTCCACCCTTTCCTGACACTCCTTTTGCAGTGTCTGTAATTTGGTATCTTGCTCTGCCTTGTCTTGCAGCAGGAGAGCCAGATCTTCCTTTAATTTTGTCAGGTACTGTCTGGTTTCTATCTCTGATTCTTGGCTCTTTTGTAGCCTTTGCTCTGCAGAGTCCAGATAAGTTTGGATTTTCTTTAGGGATTGTACTTGCCTCTTTGCCAGATCTAGGCTTTCAACATGTTTTTCCTGTATTACTCCAATGTGGAGGTACAGGTAAGCCGCTATTTTGGCAATTTTACATTGCTATTCTTTTACTTTTGGGACCATATACAGTTCACTGAGTGTCTGGTGTAATGGACCCTGATCCTGCCATGTATCTAAGTCTATGGCAGTGACTTGTTGTTTGATTTCCTGCAGCCAGAATTTTTCATCCTGCTCAGGCCACTCGCCCCTGACAAACAGTTTGTGCAGGTGGTGTTCCCTAGCAATAGTGATTTCCACTGAGGTTGTCATTTTGGAAACATCAATTTCCTAGATTAATTATTTCAGGGTAAATTTACTTTTTTAAACAGGCCTGATTTCTAGAGTATTTATTTTAGGGGCACTCATACAGTGTAGCACAGTACTCACACCACACAAAGTATTATTACTCTGCAGGTTAGACAGCAGTGTTAGGCTGTCACGGGTGGCAATCAATCAAACCCCGGACTCGAGCCCCCAGATTTGTTAAGGATTTCAAATCAGGCGATACACTCTGCTCTCGGCCTAGTGTACAGCGCAATGGAAAAACTTATTTGATATATAAGGCCTCATTACACGGATGGCGCTAAGGGATTACCGGCACCGGTAAGGGCACCAGTGCCGGTAATCCTTTAGCGCCATACTACGAGGTCCTTCAGCGGGCCCCGTCCTTAACGTGTGGCCAAACCACATGTTAAAGAAGGGACCCAATGAGGGACTTCAGGGCAAATAACGGTACCGCTAATAGCAGTACTGTTATTTGCTCCTTCCCCATTCCCATTGAGCCCTATAGGGGCTCAATGGGAATGGGGAAGGGTCTTGGTGAACAGGGAATTACCGTCCGCCAACCTTGGAATGGGGCGGTAATTCCCCCATTCACCAAGGCGGAATCGGTAAAATACCGGCGGCAACCATGGTGCTAATAGCGCCATGGTTACCGTCCTCCGTGTAATGAGGCCCATAGATTCAATTATTTGAAAGATGTACCACTTGTATTACACCCCTTACTTAAAAATACCCTGAGTCACGCTGGACCAGGAATCAGGATGGTTTGTAAAAGGTATTATTTATTTAAGATCAAAATCACAATATATATTTTAATAGATACAACAATCACCTATGGGGTGACAGTACACAGAATAATATTTTAATGCACTGGGAATCAATTTATAAACACAAGCAGAATGCAGCCGAGAACACAAAACTTGGAATGGGTCCGAAACAGATAGCACTGTGGTTAACAATTGCCCTGCAAACACACCTCCACCCACCAATAAGCACATTTAAATAGATGTGAGGAGATAGCAGGTATTGAGAAATAGTACAGATCAAACAGTGTCTCACTTCCTCCTTCCCCCCTTAAACAGAAAGAGAAAAACGAAGTGGGCTTTTCAACTGTCAGTATGACTTTTAAAGTGGCTGAGCAAGAACTCTATATGTGTGGAAAAATGCTTAAATTATTATAAATTCCTATGGGAGCCGCTTTGAACAAATGCAAACAATCACAAGCAATGGTTTAATCAGAAGAAAGTAGTTTGGATCTCAAAGGCAAAGTGGGAAATTATAGAAAGAGAGTTCACACGTTTAATGTTTTGGCAAAAATGCAAATTTGCAGCACACTTTTCCTTGCGTGATTTTTGCAATAACGGGAGAATCACACTTTTTCTATGGATAGCTATGGATGTTAGGTTCAAGTAGGAGTTGATATTTCATTTCTATCATAAAAACTGACGGAGTTATAGAGGTTTTAGTAAAGGTCGCTTTTGTAAAATAGGCGTGAGAATTTGGACAGAGGCTTCAGTTTTAAAATCAGAAAAATATTTACTATGGACTAGAGCATCCAATCTAAGCCACCAGAACGGCACAACATAAGAGTCAGGAGTGATTCGCGACTCAATCCTGGTTTCTCGATGCCCACCCTGGCACGCTAGGCTGGTCACTAGAATGAAATTAATAGATCAAAGTTGACAAAATGACTAGGACAAGGATGCTTTTACCGATAGAATAAGATTACACTACGGATTTGGACAATGTTACTGATTATGGAAGTAAGGATAGTTCAGAGGTTAGGAGGGGACAAGATAATGCACAGTAATCAACAGTTTCTAACTTCCTGTTAATACTCATAAAACAAATGGATCTAAGATTTTGGACCGTCAGGATTCAGGACCATTGAATCAGATCTATCAGGGACTGCCAGCTGGGCACCTCGGACTTGACAGGGTCAGCAAGGCTCTCTGGTCACAGCACAGCACAGGATTGCATGGGATCTGCCCTTCTTGGTTCTGAGGATATTTCAATTCAGCAGGCAAGCATTAACAGCATGCCCGGCTATATTATGATCCTTCCCCTAGGCTTTTGGGATTCTTTTCTAGAATTTGAGGCCTAGCTGAGAATGGTTCAGCTATGCATAGGCCTTTGCTTTGCCAAGTTTCTGGAGTCTGAAACAAGGAAGATGTAGATTTCAGCAGCAGAGCGCTCCGCCAGCAGTCAGGAAATAGAAAAGTTGTAGAAGGCCTATGTTTTGTTAGCTGTCCCTATATATTATGCCAGATGACATCACAAAAGGGGAGTATTGGGCCAGTTTAGGTAAACTTGCCCTGTGAAAGGTGATTGGGTCAGAGTCTACTCTCTGCCTTGATAGGAGAAGAGAAACAGAATGTCATCTTTATGGTATAATTTTATGATGATGAGCATCCACCCCCAGCCACTGGAACACAAAGTCTAATTTTGGCAAAATACATATTTACACATGTGCAACTTCTATAAAAAATCACATACACAGATTGCATATTTTATGGAGTATCTGCTCCTCAAAATTCCACAACTCTGAGAGTTTATTTCACCTATCTGCAGAATTTTGTCAATTTTGTAATGAGAACAGGTTCCAATATTTCTGTACATTTCCACAAATATGCACATTCACCATGGGAATGTGGGTATAACGTTTCACAATTCTAGCTGAAATACAGTCCCCATAAACCCACATGTATTGCCATTCCTTTTCACAATAAGCTACATGGTTGTACTAAGTTTTCAAAGGTAGTGCTAAAAATTAGGTTAATTAATCTGCCATTTTCAGATTTTGCACCCCTTCTGATATTAAGTTATACACCTTTTAAAAATGTCCATTACATATCTTGTTAACACCAAATGGTCAATATTTGTCACTACTTGAAGCACGTGATAGCCCCCTGCTTTGGAATTTTCTTCTGTCAGCCAGGAGTTTCCTTGGCTGAAGCAGTTTTACAACCTTTCACACCTTGGGTTGGAGGATGTCCATTGTTTAGTCCTGGGCTGGAGACAATAGTCTGGCCTAGCCTGTAATTAGCACAGTTCAGCCAGCATCTGCTGAGAGGAAGGCCCTCGTCCTAGGAGAAAAACCTGCTTTTCCAGTTCTTGCAGAATTACATCCCCCAGCCAGGCTTAATTTAATTGTTATATTCTTCTGGCTTTACTTTAGCACAAAACAAACTGGTTACATCAAATAACAGATATAATTCTCATTCAAAATGTTAAACCTATGGGATCAAAAACAACTACAATATGGGTTACGCTCAGTAACAGCCTCTTATATTGCAAAAATTTGACTTTCAGTTTATAACATGTTAAAGTTTAATCAGGAAGGCTCCTGACAGCTGTCATCACAGGTAGCCCTCTGCTGCAGAGATTTTTTTTACAGATCCACAGACAGGCCACTTTTGCTGTGGAGATCTCTTTTTGCTCTTACCCTTTCTGGACCTTGTAAGTTTGCAGTGATTCCTTAAACTAAGTGAATTATAGCACCCAGCGAGAATTTTGCTTATTTGGAAGGTGTTATGTACTGGCATTCTGAAGTTTCAGCAGCAAAGAAAAGGTGATTTAAAGCAATATTTGGAGTGTCATTTAGCAAAGCACTGCTTTTCCCTTCTGTACTCCACTTTCAATTGTTGTGGAGCCCAGTGACACATTTCAGTAGTGAAAGCTCTGTTCCACCACTGACAACATGCGTGGCAGATTGGGCAGCCATCTTTTTGTGCATTGAAAAGTGCGATTTTGAGGGGTTTTGGCGCGCACAAGGGTTTTTGCGGCCATTTTGCTGTTTCTGGCACCACCATAACAGAGTGATACAGCATAGCAGAGTAAAAGTGGGTCAATACATCCCACAAAACCCCCCATTAGCTTCTACTATCTCTTTAAAATATTTTCATATATGAACAGAGTGTAAGGTATATAAAATGAAGGAGTGACAAGTCATTGAAGTACTAGGGACGGGGTGATCAAGGGGAACAGGTGCCATCACACTCTACATTATGCAGAGCCTGGGGTGGCATGGAGAGCATCCTTAGGTCCCATCTTGTCCCAATGGCTTGGCAGAGGCTTATCACACTGATTCATCAATCACCATTGACCCTTTAAGAAACCCTTTAAGAGATGTCCAGTCTTTGAAGCAGCCAAAAGGTCCTAAAGCCACTGACATCAGAGGACAGGCCTCGCGAACAGGAGATAGCCAATCACTCACTTACCCATGTAAGGTTAGTGACCTCTGGCCAAAGGCAAGTCTTTCGCAAGCACAGGGACTTGCAAACAAAGAAACCCCAAAAATGACAATGCTCTGCAGAGCCAACTGCATGCCGAGATGAAACCTGTGTGTAAGATGAGTGGCCGCCAAAGATATTGGGCCTCATTACAAGTACTCCGGTCCGGAATTAACACTGCCGGTAAAACCATACCGGCACCGTTTCCATGTCCGCGCAATCATGACCCGCGGCCCCGGTAATAGGGCCACCACAGAAATAGGGTTCCCGTTAAGTCCGTCTGCACGGAAACCCCTCCGTTACCGTCAACACGAAACACCGTGAGCATCACAACTAGCGCAGACACGGAAATACCGGCAAAAAAATGGCGTAAATACCGTGATCACGGTGGCGGAACCGCCGCCACCGCGAACATGGCGTTATACACTGCCTGCTGAACTGAATCAGGGCACAGGTGCACCAAATCAGCCCAGCTGGACCTAGCAGGCCACTGGGAGCCTACAAAAGGGCCACACCCAGCCCAACACAACACAGAACCATGCAGGCAGCAGGTCTAGTAGCACTGGGACTGGGCCTACTCAACCAACAGGCAGCACTGCACATGGTGGCAGTAATGGCGCAGAGGAGGAGGCGTAGGCGGAGGAGGCGCAGGCGGCAACCAGCCAACCCTGCAGCTATGGCAAACCCCATTGCCCAGCCAGCCCGACCCCGCCGCCAGCCACCAATACTACGCATCAGGGCCTCACCCTGGAACCTCACCCCAGGACAGATCCACACCCTATACCGGCTGGACCGCGCAACAATCCTGGACATCACCGCCATGATTGTGGACAACATCAGCAGCCTAATTGACACCCCCACCGCCACCCCCCCCCCTCTTGAAGGTTGTCTCCGTTCTGCATTTCCTTGGCACTGGCACCTATCAACACACGGTTGGTGAGCTGCACGGCATATCACAACCGTGTTTCTCAAAAATCCTGGTACAGGTACTGGATGCCCTGTTGCGCCATGTGTCGAAACACATAGCCCTACCCCGCACCCTCCCCGAGGTCAT
Organism: Ambystoma mexicanum; assembly: GCF_040938575.1. Taxonomy (NCBI): domain Eukaryota; kingdom Metazoa; phylum Chordata; class Amphibia; order Caudata; family Ambystomatidae; genus Ambystoma; species Ambystoma mexicanum. Next base: position 158,975,564 of record NC_090937.1, read on the forward strand.
TGCCACCAAGTTGGCCTTCCATGCCATAGCAGGCATGCCAAATTACATAGGCGCAGTTGACTGCACCCACGTCGAGCTGACAGTACCACATGCAATTGAGGCGGTGTTCCGCAATAGGAAACAGTATCACCCTTTGAATGTCCAGATGGTTTGTGATGCCATGCAACTGATTACACACTGCTGCGCACGTTTCCCAGGCTCATCACATGACTCAATGGTACTGCGGAATTCCACGTTGCCACGGTACATGGAACGCTATGCCGGACAAAGCACATGGCTATTGGGTGAGTACAGCTGACGATGCTACAACCCTGTCGGAGTGGTGTGTGTGTGTCCAGGCCAATGAGCATTGTGAGTGTGCCGCTGTGACCGCACATGCATCACCCCCCTTCCATCTACCAAATACACAGCGGATGCCAAACATCATGAAGGAAGACATGACAGGGCACCACAATGTGCCCGTGCACACGCTGCCACAGCCAATCCCGTCACTGTCCCATGAACCCTGTGCCACTGCAGACACCCACCCTCAATTGAAACACTGCCCCAAAAAGCATGAGAGGCGTGTAAATGAGACGACGTGTATTTACTACTTCCGTACAGTGGAGTCACTCTGCCATGTGTAGACAGCACTGCACCATGACATGCACACAATCAAATGTCACCCGCAGGGCACAGTAAACATGCAAGTTAATGTGTAGGCCCATATGCAGTCAGCGACATACCTCGTGATGCCCAAGACATACCTCCATACACTGCATGGTACATATGCATGAATGAATGATGATACACGAATGCACAGCAGCAGATGAGGACATGATGCCACAAACACTGACATGTTCCCCCATCTACATCCCATGTAGGTGATGCGGGATATGCACTCACGCCATGGATGATGACACCTGTACGGAGACCAAGGAACAGGCATGAAGAGGCATACAATAGGGCACATATCCGCACACGTGAAATGATTGAGAGGACATTTGGACTGCTGAAGGCACGTTTCCGCTGTCTGAGCAGATCTGGCGGATCACTGCTGTACAGCCCAGTGAAGACGGGCAAAATCACGCTCGTATGTGCCATGCTGCACAATATATGCCTACGCAGGAACATCCCAATGCCACCAGACGCAGATGAGGAAGATGGGGATGGGGATGGAGATGGGGATGGGGAGGGGGATGGGGATGGGGATGGAGATGGGGATGGGATGGCACCGCCTCCCCCTGGGGGTCCACATGATGGCCAGAGAGCACGGGATGCCCTGATTCGCATTTACTTTTGAGTCACAGCACATTCACAGAAATGCACAAACATGGTGACAACAATGAATTAATAGTTGCACTGCAAAATAAATGATCAATGTCCACACATGTATGTCTTGATTTGAAATGGTGATGTATTGATGTGATAACAACAGGGAAGAAGGTGCATTGGTTAGGGAAGCTGTACACCCGGGGCCACCCACCACCCAAACGTGCCCACCCCCACCCAGAGCCCATTGTCCAAACCCCCAAAACTACCTACCCCACCACCCAAACGTGCCCACCCCCACCCAGAGCCCATTGTCCAAACCCCCAAAACTACCTACCCCACCACCCAAACGTGCCCACCCCCATCCAGAGCCCATTGTCCAAACCCCCAAAACTACCTACCCCACCACCCAAACGTGCCCACCCCCACCCAGAGCCCATTGTCCAAACCCCCAAAACTACCTACCCCACCACCCAAACGTGCCCACCCCTCTCACACCCTTGTAGTCCACATGTGTCCTGCACTGCCCCACACACATGCCATCACTTCCGTGAGCGCTTCTGTGCCTGTGCAACCTTGCCCGAAGGACCCGTTAGCCTACTCGAGCGCCTCCTTGGACTGGCAGTAGTGGAGCTGGATGGGGTGGTAGTGTTTGATGGGCCAGAATCTGGGATTGAGGGCATCCGTGCCAGATTTGCCTGTTGGCCAACCAACATGGCCTCTACAAGCCTGGAGGTGTGGTCGTTGCCCTCCCGCACATGGCGTGCAAGGGTCACTATGGTGCTCGCAAAGCGTCCAATGGACCTCGACAGGCGACGCACTGAGGCGCTGTAGCTCTCCCTCTGCAGCCTGGATTCCTCTAGCTGCCTCTCCACCAGCTGGGTGAGGGTAGCCTGCTGGTCCTCCATCCGCTGCATGCGGGCATTCAGTTCGGCCATGGATGGGGTGGGCGACCTCATGGGACTCCCCAGTGAAGTGGGGCTGAACCCCAGCTCATGGAAGGAGCCCAGGTCTTCCAATGTGGGCATCTCCCCCTGTGGCCCCATTTCCGAGTGCTCTTGCGGGGCACTGTTATCACTGCAGGCCGCCCCCTCTGCAGTGCTGCTGCCTTCGGTGTTGTGTTGGGTGTCCATGATAGGTTCCCGTGGCACCTGTCTAGACTCCGCCAGTGTGGAGACGGTGGGGATGTCGGTGGTGGTGGTGTGCCGCACATCTGTAGTGGCTGGTAATGTGGCCAGAGGTGCAGAACTGCTGGCAGCATCCTCCTGTGTGGTGGCGGTGGCTAGTGTACTTGCCGATGCAGATTGGCTGGCCTGTTGTGCAGTATCACTGTCACTTGAAACGGCTGTGGGGACACAAAGGGCATGCAATTAGTGTTGTTGTGGTGGCAGATGGGTGCATCACATGCGTCATTAAGATTGTACATTGAATAGTGTTTGTCACATGCATCTGATTGCTGGTGTCTGCATTCAGTGATATTGGTTGCCATACGGATCATGATGGGTCCTTTGGCCCACACATGCACTGCCTGGGGGGGGGGGGTTGTTAATGGGTCCTTTGGCCCACACATGCACTGCCTGGGGGGTGGGGGGGTTGTTAATGGGTCCTTTGGCCCACACATGCACTGCCTGGGGGGGGTTGTTAAAGGGTCTTTTGGCCCACACACGCACTGCCTGGGGGGGCTGTTAATGGGTCCTTTGGCCCACACATGCACTGCCTGGGGGTGGGGGGTTGTTAATGGGTCCTTTGGCCCACACACGCACTGCCTGGGGGTTGGGGGGGTTGTGAATGGGTCCTTTGGCCCAGTACTCACAACTGCATATTTACATGTGGCATTCATGTTTGGGCACTTACCGGCATCTGCAGGTGGGCTCACTCCTGCCTCAGCCTGCCCGATCCCGTGGATTCCCTCTAGGTGGAGGACGCTGCTGCAACGCTCCTCCCATGCTTGCAGCCTCAGTGGGGAAGGGGGTCCTCCGCCTGTCCCACTGCTGCGTTGGCGGTGCGTGGAAATGAGGTTGCGTACCCTCAGCCTCAGGTCATCCCAACGCTTGTGGCAGTCCTTCACGCTCCTCACTGCCACGCCCACGGCGGTGCACTTGCGTGCAGCTTCGGCCCACACCTCCTTCCTCCGCTGCTGTGTGGCACGCCGTTGGTCGGCGCTGAACAGCATCTCAGCATTGTCCACAATGTGCTCCACCAAGACGGTTAGCTCCGCCTCGCTGAAGCGCTGTTTGCGCTGCCTCTGAGCAGGAATCCTGGCAGACATGCTGGTGGTCCCTTTTGGCTTCTCAGAGTTAGGATTGTGCTTGTGCTGGCTCTGGATGGCAATGGATTGTGCTTTTATATGATGGCCGCCTCTCTGTTTCCTGTTTTGGCGATCATGGTATTTCCGGTTCCGTGTCCGTGGTGGCGGAGGCGGAAACGGGTTTTGCGCCACTTGTGGCTTCGTTATTTCCATTTCCGTGGGGTTTTCCGTGACGGCGGTAACAACGTTTCCGAGTCCGGGTGGTGCGCGCGACCGACAGCGTGTAATCAGACGGTTTTTCCGCAACCTTGCGGACACGGAAACGTTTTTACCGCCGTCACGGATTTTGCACGGTCCCGGACTGGCAGGTTGTAATGAGGCCCATTGTCTCGCTTCACTGAGCTGCTTAGAGAGAGAAAGAGAGAGGTGCCTACAACGTGGGCTGAGGGCCCCCTGTGAATTCATATTGACCAATCCAATGCAACACAATATTAGTGCAGAGGGGACAAAGGGAGGAGCCAAGCCAAAGTAGGTTATGTTTTGGAGTCAAGTGCAGGAGGGTGATGAGAGCATAGTTGGAAAGTAGTGTGCGAGACATGAGAGGAAAGGAGCGAGGAGACTGCTTTGGATGTGGCGAGAGAAGATAAGGTGAGTGACTGGGCGTGAGTGTGAGTATGTGGTGATTGGGTTGAAAGCAGAACGTTTGGCTTTGTGAGAAAGAGGAAAAAGTGAAGGACAATAGGATAAGGAGGAGGTAGAAATGAATGGGGAGAGGAGGTGAAATCCACAGTGGGGGTGTTGTGACAGAGAGTAAAATGTCAGGAACAGGAGGAGATGGTGAAGGAGCAGGGGGGAGGGTGTTAAAAGAACAGGATGAAGTGTGCAGAGTACAGGAAGGAGGACGGGGATAGAATGGGTGGATGTGGTGAGTGAGCAGGAGGACCTGGTGAAATGCCTACAAGGAGAGCGGGTGATACAGATAGAGAGATGTCAGTGGGAGTGGGAGCTGACAGAGGAGGTGGCAATAGATGTATCAGGAGAAATTGACTAGAAGAAGAGCATCCGGGGCAGGTGATGTCAGAGAGGTAAGGTAACTCAGGAATATCCTACATCTGATGGACCAGTGAGGATGGCTGGAGGTATGAGCATGTGGTGAAGTCGCAACGGCGTGGCAAGAGTTCATGGCAAGTAAAGAGTGAGTCGAAAAGGCAAGGGAAGAGAGGAGAGTCTCCTTGGGCTGAGATCATTGCTGAGGTGCAATGACTCCAGCCACAAAGGGGAATTGTGTATTAATCAGAGAACTCCTGGAATTCCCTCCCCCTTAGGTCCCATCTGGGGACTTCACTCGATGACCCCGTCTCATTACAGTGGTTTGGTTGCCCAGATTTGGATATTAGCCGTCTGTAACCCCTGGAACAAGATCCCACATAGCTGGAGAAAATGGATGGGACCACAGCTGCCGGACCCGTGGAAAGAGGTTTTGGGGGCCCTTAAAAAAGCCTAGAGTGGTATTTTATATATATCCCACCCCCTGACCCCCCACTTCTATGGTTCTGGTGGGGGTCCTGTATTGTTGGAACTGTTTCAACCAAGGTTTGACATGTGGCTTACTTGTTTGAACCCAAGGAGAGTCCATCCTATTACTTAAACTGTGTTACTTCAGAATTAAAAAGTTGAATGTTTCACTTTGGTCCATGTTTCTCATTGATTCTCACGCTGACCCAGTGGGCTACCCCTGTGCTCTCCGTTGCTACCCCTAAAAAGAATTTTCTTTTTTTCTTTCTTTAAAAATGTAAGCTCCTGGCCTGTCACCAGCACCATGTGGCTCTGTATTTTTGGAGTGACTGGCTTTCTTGATCCGGACGCTTAAATAATGCAGGGGGTTCCACAAGTGTACCTTTTAGATCAGGGGGGTGAGTCACTGATTTATTCTGTTCTTAATCACCTCAACTCAGCCTTTCATCCTTCTGAGGTCGATAGATGAGTGCCAACACAGGTTGGGTGATATTGTATTTATATTTTTTCTATATGAACTGCTTAAGCATAAGTGCTATATAAATAAACATCATTATCATTTGGCCTTGGACGTCTGCTTGCATTCACAGTACTTGTATGAAATGTATATCACATTATAGTGACATCGGAACCATATTTTTCATAGTGTTCTTAGGAACAATGCTATGTGATGTCACTTTCCGTTTTGTCAAGGGATGAAAGGTCATGTTCCACTGGTTCCTGTGATGTCACTCCGGGCTGGGGGTCAAATGACACCACTTCCTGTGATTTCATCAGAGGTCAAAGGTTGTGTGATGTCACTTTCGCTAATCCTGGCATTTTGGTGAAATGACGTCCCTCAAAAAGGACACTTTGAAATCTATTTTAGCAAGGCCCATTCAATGTAGAGAAAAATTACCGCAAGCGAATTGCACTTAGAAATGTTTATTTTCGATTCCTGAATCACTGATGTAAGGGCCATGTGAACATTTTGTATTGTATATTATTAAGTCTGTGTATCTGGCATATTTCTCTTCTGATAAATAATAACAATTCAAAAGTTGGATTATTTCAGAATATTTATAACGTGTTTTGATATATGATGGTAACACGTGGCAATAGGAAAACCAATGGGGAGCTTGTATTACCGCCTTTGGTAATTCACTTTGCCACGTGTGATAAGACAACAACGAAACTGGTTATTGTGCACTGGCTTTCAGAAGGGTTGTGTGTGTGTGTAAGTAAACATTTTGTGACGTGATAAATGCATTCTGAAATACTTCCAAAAGGACATTTTGTGGTATTGTAAAAAAAAAAATACTGCCAGGGGATAACATCATTATCTAGAGTGCACTAAGTCCAGTCTTTGCTTACAGTTAGTGACCCCGGTATAAGAACAATTATCAGGTGGTACTCTAAACCAGGAAACACCAAAAACACCACCAACCAAAAATACCTCTAACAGAACAGTACAATGGCTGTAAGGAGGTCAAGCTCAAACCATGGACTTTCTTTACAATCTTCGAAATGTGAGTAGTAACAGCGAGAAAAGATTTAAAGATAACCCCAAGGTGTTTGGCCTCACAGGATGGTAAGAGTAGACAGCCCAAAGACAGCATCCACAGGGTAGGAGAAAAGTATGGTACAGGTGTCATAATAAGAGAGATCTCTGTCTTACTGGCATTGAGACATATATTGCTAGCCTCACACAACGCCTCAATGGCGGTCAGACAATCAGGGATAATAAACAAGGAGAACAAATTAGTTCAGGGAAGTTTAAGGAAAAAAACGTTGTTAAATGGATGTTATGGTTAAGTTGCGCTACTAAAAACCTATGAAATTCAGTGAAAAAACGTTGTCAAAGGGACGTTATGGTTCCAAGTAAAAACGAAAAACCCTTGAAATTCGCCAGTTATGGTAAGCTAAGCAACCATAACTCACGCCACCACCGTGCACTGCTAAGACTAACACCCAGGACATCAAAGATGACATGACAAATGTCATTGATGACATCACTGATGACATCACATGTCTGGCTCACTCTTTTTTCTTTTGCTGACATATCTAGGCCACATGGTTTTCTTCGGTAACAGTCAGAAACGAAAATATTATTTTATTTGTAGACGTATCCTTCAAGTAGGTTCTTACAGTAATTCCTTTAGAGTCCAGTCACATCATATGAAACATATACATATGGGAAGACACAAGCTTGAAGGACAGCAATCCTTTTTGTGCATAAAGATAATCAATAGACTTATAAGCACTTTCTGATAGTTCTGTTGTTTTTTTTGTATGGCTGTACTTTCCCTGTATATGGTCATATTTGTATACATTGTACTCACACTACTTTCCTTAGGGTCCAACCACATCAAGTGATACATATACATAGGGTAAATAGCAGCTTTGAAAGAGAGCAATCATTTATTTGCATGAAAATAATCAGTTAAATTATGAATTGTTTCTGCTACTACTTGTGCTTTTTTGCTAACTTCACTTTCCCTGTATATACCCATATTGGTATGTGTTCTTGTGTCTTTGTGTTTTGTCTATAGCAATGCAATTATGTAATACATGTGTTTTATTAGCTACTTATTACATATTTCACAGTACACAAAAATCTATTAAGAAAACAATTATCATTTCATTATTCAACATATTAACATTACGAATATTATACCTTCATCTTGTACACTGCACACAATGTTATGTTTCTGTATGAGCAGCTTAGTATACTAGATAGAACCCCATGATAGAATGCTATTTATATCAATGCATCGTTCAATTCACTAATTAGGGTATGAAATTTATTGCAATGATCCTTGACACTTGTTTCGCAACATTATAATAAGAATCCCTTGTACACATATTTCATGAAAAGTACATTCACATGTGATGTCATCAGTGATGTCATCAATGACATTTGTGATGTTATCTTTGATGTCCTGGGTGTTAGTCTTAGCAGTGCACGGTGGTGGCGCGAGTTATGGTTGCTTAGCTTACCATAACTGGCAAATTTCAAGGGTTTTTCGGTTTTACTCGGAACCATAACGTCCCTTTGACAACGTTTTTTCACTGAATTTCATAGGTTTTTAGTAGCGCAACTTAACCATAACGTCCCTTTAACAATGTTTTTTCACTGAATTATATATATATATGTACATTCAGTAAAAAAACGTTGTTAAAGGGATGTTATACTTCACAGTGAAACCAAAAAACAATGCACATTCCCCCATTATGGTAAACTAAGCAACCATAACTGCCCGCACCACTGTGCACTGCTAACACTAACACCCAGGACAAGAACGGTGACATCACAAATGTCATTGATAAAATCACTGATGACATCACATGTGCATTTAATTTTCAGACAAGGGGTTCAGAATGTAAGTTTGGTAAAAAAGTATCAGGGATTATCGGGACATGTGTAATAAACTTCTTACTTCATCACACAATGTAGTGTTCTAAAGAAAATTCAATTGCAGTGTTCTTTCTAGTACAGGAACCTACTCATACAGAAATGTAGGTATTGGCTGCAGCATACACCAAAGAGGTGCTATATTTCTACTTTCCAAAGTTGTACTATAAAATGGTGAATGCTTCTGTACCAGACTGTTCTGGTCTCTGAAACATGTACTCAGTTGTTAATAATGCATCACTCAATACATATTTGTAGTAATACACACAAAACATAAATAGACTGCAATGCATATACATATGGGGCTTATATATGGAGTGTAAAGTAAGCATACAAGAGGCAGTATCATTAGCAACTGTGTATAATGTACATGATTGTAGTCACATACTAAAATTATTGCTGTGCTTCAGGCATGTTTCTTCCCCTATATATGTACATCATAAGATGCGATTAAATTGAACGCAAAGTAGTGTAAGAACATGTGAGAATAGCAATATCTATAAATGTAATACCTTTTCAAAGGTAACTTTCTGAATGTCAGTAAATACACCTACCTGGCCTAGATATGACAGCGAACAAAAAAGCGAAGGGGCTACACACGTGATGTCATCAGTGATGTCATCAATGACATCTGTGATGTCATCTTTCTTGTCCTGGGTGTTAGTGTTAGCAGTGCACAGTGGTGCGGTCAGTTATGGTTTCTTAGCTTACCATAATGGGGGAATGTGCAGTGTTTTTTGGTTTCACTGTGAAGTATAACATCCCTTTAACAAAGTTTTTTTTACTGAATGTACATATATATATATATATATATATATATATATATATATATATATATATATATATATATATATATATATATGGCAGGCAACGAAAACAAATAGGCTAAACATGTAATGTCGTCAGTGATGTCATCAGAGACATTTCAGAGGACAGCTTTCATGTTCTGGCAAGTAAGGGGGCTCAGTCTGCCATAACTGGCGAATTTCAGGGATTTTTTGTTTTTAATTTGACCCACAATGAGGTGGGAGAATTTTTTTTTTTAATGAAGTGCATAGGTTTTTCGTAGGGCAACTTAACCATAACGTCCCCTCAACAATGTGTTTTTTGTAGTGAATTTTACAGGTTTTTGAGAGGGCAATGTAACCATAACGCCCCTGTAACAAAGTTTTTTTAACTGAATGCCATAGGTTTTTAGTAGTATAAATGCATCATAACATTACTTTAACAAAAATGTTCGACTACATTTATCAGGGTTCTAATAGTGACACGTAAGCATACGACTGTAAACGAACATTTGAAGTAATTGCCCACCTTTCGAAGAATTCCACATTATCATATGCTGACGTACAGCATGGGGGCGTGTTCGAACAGTCATACACACACAATAACATGTGTAACTGGTTGATAGTGTGAAAGTACATTGGGTATTCTGGTAAGAACTTCTAACTGAAAAGTTTCCGGCACAGAAGTCCACAATGCAAGTGTGCAACACAATATAAGCAAGAGTGCATACCGACGTTTCTGGATCATTCACCCCCATTCCTCCGCAAAGAGTGGGGGATGAATGTCATTGGCAATCGAGATTTTACAGCAGTAATTCGTGGTACCAAGAAAGAGGATTTTTTGTCCTCCAGCGTTCCCGGCTGAAGAAAACAAATCCTTTTTCAAGATGGCCACTATAGAAAGGGAAGACGGGAATTGGATAGAAAGCCTTCTTTGCTTTCCATTGCAGGCTGCAGAAAGCAAAAAAGAAACTGTGTTACCGTTATGGCAGCACCACATTTGTGTTCCTTGATAAATCTGTGGTTCTGAGCACGACGTTTACCGGAAAGGCAGTCCCTGGTGGACATGACGACTTCAATGCAATGTTTTCTCCCTTGCAGTAAAGGCCAGTAGCCATATCTCCGACATTGTGGGCACTACCCATACATAGAGGCTACCCCTCAGTGACAGACGCTGTACCGTTAAATATGAAAAGACTATCACATGCACAACACAAAGCTTTGAGTAGTTATCAATGACCTTTACATACATGTGTTGTACATGTACTAATTTTTGTTCTGTGAAAATGTAAAAACAGCAAAGGATTAGTGTACTTACGTTGCCATAAAATGCCAAACAAACTCTGTGATGCGAAGCGCAATGAAATCAGAAATACTGGATGCAACACCATTAACACACACCTTTCGACACATAATTTTGTAAGTGACACAGGTGGAAAGGTGTGAAGATATGTGTATTGGGAGAGTGTAACCATATATTATTGTACAAACATTTCGGTGCATAAGGCATCTGGGTGACAGAAATTGGGCTGACGGTGACAGAAATTGGCCTGATGGCACTAATGCATATGAGATGGGCCTGACCCTCCTGTAGCCAATGCAAGTGGTATGGAGTACCTTTCTCCATAACGTTCCTTGGCAGCTTAAAAAAATGCATCCATATGGACGTACGTGCCGTGATGTAGCACCTATAAAAGAACACATTACGACCTGCAACGTAGCATGCCACATTGGGAAAACAAAGAGTACATTTGTAAAGAAAACACTAACATTTAAAAATGTGTCCAGTAGTTTTATTTCACAATAAAGTGAGTGAAATCATCGCCCTATGCAAGTAGTAAAGTAGTTTTGATTCACAATGAACTGCGCGAAAAGATGGCACTATTCACTTTTCCATAGAAGTATTAAGTTTGTCTCTTTGGTCGACAATGACAATGTTAAAGGTCACATTGTTTTATTCCACACACAGAAAGTAAGCGTTGCCGCCACAATAGTCGTTTTCCTCCCACATTGATGTGCAAGACGAAGTCAATCGCAGTGATCTACACCACCAGAACGGATGGAATGTTACTTCTTATAGCGACAGCAGTGTAGGGACACAGAGGGCCCACACAATCATCCCAGTGAATTATGATGGTCAGACAGCCGGTTATGAACAGTTGCAATTGACGGTTAAAGAACCCATCACTTGGCATCTGTAATCCGTGACAATCACAATAAGAAAGGAAGTATCTGAGGAGGAAATGTGAATTAAAAGATGTATGAATATGCAACCTTTGGATAAACCACAGTTGTACTACATAGCATTTTCAGTAAAAAATTAATTAAATGGGAGGAAATGTAGTGGCACCGTAGGGACGGGGACAATGTGCAATGTTCATAATTGGAAAAATAAATCGAACGCCACAGAAAGCTGGAACGTCGTTATTAATAATACAATTTTTGTTTGGAAGTAGCTGTGCGGTGGAAGAGGAAATAAAACGTGTATCACTGCACAACGTGTGCACAAAAAAAATTGAACATGTACCTTTTTTATTAAATATTATTTTAATTTGGGGAAATGTAGTGGCACCCTACAAACGGCGACAATGTTGAATGTCCATAATAGGAAAAAAAATGCAACGGCACATAAAATTTGTAAAACATTAGGGAAAATATTTTTTTTTACAAACTAAAACATAACGTCAATTTGGTATATAGGCAGCAAAAATACACTTACATGATGTGGAGCGCCTCCATTGCGTTTGCTGTAGTCAGACACTAGTGTATGTGGAAGACTGTCTGTTCGGGAACTAATTTCTCATGGTCGGTGCAAATGTTTTTGAAGCATAACCTATCAAAGGATATGTTTTTCAAACTGTTACTCCCTACATTCTTTCTACTCTTTCCCTGTACCTCAAGGTTAAAAAACAAGGTACCCTTTTGGGTGTCGACAAATATGCGGCCATACTGATCTTGTGTTGAAAAGAGAAAATGCAGTGGCCTTCACTCCAAATGCAAATACATTCTCATAGTGCAACAACACAGCGTCTATTTATGAGAACCGTTACTGGCGTACACCTGCAGAAGGGCTGTGTGTACGAAATAGAGTAGGTGGCTGCCTCAGATTCCCGCCAGTCTGACCGCAGTAATGTTGTTTATGTATTGTAAAATGGACGCAGTAAGTTCATTTCGTACAATGAGTAGCACGTCCCACTGTACTGTATGACAGTGCTAACAAGAATACTTCAATGTTTGACTTTCTACTACCACGTCTCATTAACGCTCACCTTTCGAAACAGTGTTCCATAAGTGTTATAAGTGCATTGGCGCCTTCTTCGTTTAGGTTTGTTAGCGCCGATGTTCGCGTTCAACAGAAAACGAAGTAAACATGACAGACATATCGAAAGATTACGACGCACTTCACACTGTGCCACAACCAATCGGTGAAAGCACAACATGGTCGCGGGCAGCACGCCACGGAATAGCCAATTGCAATGTTCTCCACGGAGCGAACAGGGAAGTGTGACCGCGGAGTGGACATAGATATCACTAATTTTTAGAGACATGCTTTTTGATCGTTTTTAAGGGAACTACTGGATGGATTGTCACAAAATTTGCAAGAGCATGCTTTCACTCCTAATTCCCTGCCACTGCCTCAAATTTGGTGCAAAGCCGTCCAGCGGTTTGGCCTGTAGCGTGCGCAAAGTTTCCCCCCCATTCAGTCTATGGGAAAAAAAACGTTTTGGGACTCCCCCTATAACTTTGCCCCACTAGACCAAACATCATCAAACTTTGGAAAAAATTCAGAGTGGGTCATATACTTTTTTTGCCAAGTTTGGTGAGGATTCGTCCAGGGGGAGCGAAGTTATAAACCGCCCAAAAAGTGCTCTTCCTATGGAAACAGCAACTTAACCATAACTACACGGCCACTACTGTGGCCCACGTAATATATATATATATTACGTGGGCCACATATATATATATAATCTAGATTGGACAGTATATTATTTTGGACTGTTGTAAATTGTTGTTTGGGTTGCTACTGGATAACATTCACATCCCTCTACAGAGTACAGGCGTCCCTCGGCCAACGTTACCACAGAAGGTAAATCTCTTAACTGCTTCACATTTTTGATTGGGATCACTCTTGTTTTGAAGAAGCGTGAGGGCTGAGTAGGCGGATTAGCCACTTTTCATCCTTGTTCTCCTGCAGGACAGAAGTAATTTCGTTACAGCCATACCATTCATCCTAAAATATCCAAAGTGCATACCACAGAAACAGCAATAATATTACTGATATGCGCTATCTATATATGAGGTATGTATTACCCATTTCTCAGTATGTTTCTCAAAGTATGCTCCGATTGAGCTCTGTGTTGCACCCCAATTGCTATCTCAGCCGAGAATGAAGTGGAAATCCACGCGGCATTCACCACCGTGCATGAGAAACCATCTTTGCTACATCCACATTGGCTGTACAGCACACTTGAAGGAGTAGAAGGCATTCCTGACACATACAACCCTGTAGAACTGACTTTTCTGGTGTAAGACTGTGCTTTCCCCCACATGTGTGTGCGCATTTAGAAGGTCGTACATTTTCTGTTTTGATCATCATATTCTCCTTCCAAAGAAGTGTACAAAGCTTTTGGGGAAAAAGTAACCCTTTTATTAAGACAGCTATTCAATATTCTTAATAAAAGAAACACACACTTGACAAGTCTGCTTATCTACAGATGGTTTTCGAAACAAAAGGCATCACTAATGCACAGGAGCTTGATTATGTGCTTTGTTGCTTGATCATTTCCAGTGCACTGGAAGCTGCACTGATGTACATTCTGGCTTCTTTCTTCTTTCTCGTGGTCCTGGTCTGTGTTTTCTCTGTTCCTTCCTCCTCTAAAGCAAAACAGAAGACAAAACAATATGTATTATCATTTCTGCGTTTTGTGGTACATTCCGTTCACCTATGTAATGTTGCTGCTTGGCCTACAATAGTGGCATTGCAACACAGCTGATAGACCCGTAGGACTGTAATGCAATAGGAAACCCCATTTCTAAAGCCGTGTTTGTTCTCATTCGAGGGAAATGTTGAAAAAGCTTTCATTGGGAAATGTTAAGTGCAGGAAGACACTCCCACTGCACAATCCTGCTTCTGAGATGCTCGGCTCTTGTGCTGCCCACTAACGAATGCCCCAGTGCTACTCAGGTGGGCAAACACGCCCTGTAGGAGATGGTGCTGCTCAAGAATCTCTCTGCATCAGCCATTTGGGAGCATCCACAATTGTTCAGGGGTGTATACACTGCATTGCTTTGGGAACAACGATTGAGGAAGCAGCTGTCAGACACACTTCTATTAAGGGCCCGTATACTGCCATCAGTGGTTTTGATTTACGTTTACCAATAGCATCATGGGCAAGGCGCATACTTTCTACATTAAACAATATTATTTGTAAGAAATGCTGAAAGTACAGAGGAACTCTCTGTATGTGTCCTCTATAGCAATACCAGCTGACATGCAACCAATGTTTGAAGCTTCTCCTGAACCTACATCAGTATATTCCATGCCATTGATGGATACTATCTAAGCCTTTTTCAAAAGGTATTGAAATGAAGAATCTCACAAAAGTGACAACCAGAATGTCAGTACAGTGTGTGCTAACCATGAGCGTCTAGAACTTCCAGGCCATCCCCAATAGGAAAATTGAGGCATGTCCACGTTCATTTAATCTTCACAGTCAATGAGCCAAAGTCCCTTTCAAGGGTAGCTGTGCTCGGGATGTACAGGAACATCTGGTTTTCAAGGAAAAATATGTGTTTTGAGAGGATTCATGTGGAAGAAAGTGACATCGAAGAGTCTCTGTCATTCTAAAACTGAATGTATGTGTTTGTGTGCGTGTGGTGTGTGTGTGCATGGGTTATGATGGTGGTGTTTGAGACAACATGTCACATTCCAAGATGGCCGTCCGAACCTCCACAGCACTTCAGGTTGATTAGACAAAGTTAATACATCCTTGGTTACTTCAGGGATGGGGTAGGGTTGAATAACACAGAGCAAACCCAAGCCTGGTCAATTAATGTTGGTGCACCCACTCAAACATTCAATGAACGCAGAATGCATAACTCCTCTAAATGGCAGACTACATATGGGAGGTTGGAGGAGCTTTCAGACAGCATGGCTGAGCAGCAAGAGAAGCAAGAAGCAGGGAGAGGAATGGTTGTGCTGAGGGCCAGAGCAGGGGGAGGATGAGAGGAAAAGTGGCTCACAGGAGGAAGACCAGGAGATGGACACCATCAAGAGGGAGATGGGAGGCACACCACAGGGAGATATGAGGAGGAGCGAGGCAGGAAGAAGTTAGGAGGAGAAAGGCTTGAAGAGTACCATCAAGAGGAAGGAAACAGCAGGTAAAGGAAGGCACTGGTGCAGTGAGAGATGAGGAGGAATAAGGAGAACCATCTTGTGAGAACAGAGGCGGCGGTGGCATAGATTTTAGTAGAGGGTACTCTCAGGAGGAGGTGGGGAAGAACAAATGTTGGATATTGAGGTGCAGAGAACCAACACTGTATTGTACAAACCAAGGAGACCAACTGGCAGAGGGAGAGTCGGGCTTTGGAAGGGAGATCCAATGAGGCCTGATTTACAGGAGGGTCAGGGTACCAGGGCTAAAGCAGTTGAAGTCCTTACTGCCCTGGGAACAGGAGCTGGTTAGGCCCAAACCCAAATGATCTTGGTGGAGTACATAAGATGAAGGCTAGACGGTAGACAAAGACTAGCTGTAGTGAAACTCGCAACTCCCCCAATGGCACTGAAGAACACTTGCCTGGTGTTCCAGAGGGATTGCCTGTCAAGTGGAAGGCTCATTTGTGTACTTCTGAAGAGTTGGTGTGCCCATGGTCAAGCTGGAGTACAAAGGACACAGATGCAACTGAGCGTGTGACTCGCTTACTTGAGACCAATCCCAAGAAGGTGGGTGACAAGGGATTGTTCTTGGGAGGTGGCCATAAGGATGATGACCTAAACATGTTGGACAAATGGAGAAGAAGTCACTGGTCATCAGGCAACAATCTACATAGTTCTCTACAGGTAGTATTCTTGTGTGGAGCACTCCCATAAGAACGTTCAGCGATTCCATTTTGTTGACCCTTTTCATACCAACTTTTATTAACATGACCCCCGGTGACAATGCCACCAGAGGTTTTGCCCTGAGCCTTATGAACATTCCCTGCACTGATGGGTTTTCTTACCATCGCTTTCTTCCGAGACAAATCCTGCTTTTGTCTTACACTTCTTTATTCTTCTTGAGTGTACTGCACACACTTTTCTCTCTGACAGCGTGTTTGGAAACTATTTTCTATTCTTATAAAGCAGTTTTTTTCGCACTATTTTGCTTGTGTGAAGCTGTTATTGTAAGCTCAATAATGTCCATTTTATGATATGTTACACCCAAGGATATTATAAGGATGATGTGTTACCTTTAGTAACATTATAATGATGATTGGTCACCTTCATTAAGTTCTCACTACGCGCCGGTTTAACTACAGATTCTCTCAACGTCCATTCTGAGGGTTCGATGTGCTATTTTCGACAATTGAGGGCCTGCACTTCAAAAAGACAATGGGCCTCATTACAACCCTGGCGTTGGACCATGGTGCTACTAGCACCATGGTCCATGCCGGATTCCGCCATGGTGGATGGCGGATTTACCGCCCCATTCCAAGGTTGGCGGGGCGGTAAATTCCCATTCACCATGGCCCCTTCCCCATTCCGATTTTTGGCCCATAGGGCTCAATGGGAATGGGGAAGGCGCTAATTACGGCAACGTAAATTACGGTGCCGTAATTAGCACCAAGGTCCCTTAGCGGGTTGGACTTCAATGCCTGAAAAAAGCAGGTGTTAAAGTGTGAATCTGTTGTTAAGGGTTTAACGGCGCCGCAGCCTTTTACGGCGCCGTTAACCCCTTAACGCCAGGGTTGTAATGAGGCCCAATGTTTTTCTCCAGCATCTTTGGTGCAGCCTTCAGAATTCGCAAATGTCACCCGCCCTCACCCTTTAAAATAGGGGTGGGGGCTGACCCGTCGGAACCTCAATTTGCATCCCTGCAACCTCACCACCATCAACATTCATACAAGAAAACCCTGCCCCTCACTGACACACACACACATACTTTCTCACCCACCAGCCCCCTGCCTTCCAGGCAACGAACACTCCTCTACGACCCACATAAACACACTTACACTTACCCTTGCCCCACCCCCCACATTACACTTACCTTCTTCCCAGCCCCTACCCCTCCACACAACAAAAACTCACACGCAAAGTTACACACTTACCTCCCTCACCCACGGTTTCTGTCGATTATGCGGCTTTTCTAAATCTGCCTTTTTTGTTTTTCGGTAAAACAAAAAAGAGATTTTCAGTCCATACCAATCTGAGTTATTTGAACGTATTTATTTGTATTTATGTGATGAAAGGACAGCGAAAATTTCAATCAGAAAAGCAGCGCATAAGGATGCCTGAGGATGCCTAACAGAGCTGCCCCAGTTAAAGGTGTATTCCTGGTAGACAGGTGGTTAACAAAGGTGTTTTGGCCAGCAATGGAAAATGCAGTAAGTACAATGTGTGAGAGATTAGGCGAGGGGTATTAGTGTGGAGAGGCAATAAAATGGGTGAGAGCGAGGGACCCCTGCAGGGAAAGGAGGTACAGTTTGAAGGCCACTTGGAAAGCTTGGCGAATTTGAACATTAAGCTTAAAACGCGCTGGTCTTGGAAACAAGACCAAGCAGAGCAACAGAGGTTCGAATCCCGGATCGGCACTTAGAAACCGAACTCGGGTACGGTATTAGGTGCGTTATTAAAAAAAAAAAAAAATAGATACATAAAAAATATAAACCTTTCGCTGACCTGACTTTGACAGTCATGGATGGATGCAGGGAAGCGGGAACAGCAACAGGAACATGACAAAGGCTCTCATGGGTGTCCAATAATTTAGAACATAATCAATTGTAAGTATACAACATGATTTTAGCCAGGCACTGGGAGAAAAATGTAGAAGTGGGACAGTGCACACGAATTTCTATTGATGCTTGTATGACACGCATGTGCTAATCCCTAGCATTGGGGATTTTGTGGCGGTGAATGAGAAGACAAATCCTTGCATTCCTAGTAGATCTGCCACCTCACATAGGCTTCCGCGTCTGTATTTCTTTCATCCCCCATGACTGTTACAGATGATCCTGGCAACACATGTAACAGGCAAGTGACATCACAACAGTTGTGCCCACATGTTAGATTACATATGTCAGCCTTCGAGAACTTAGTACTGTAGTCTCAATGGGAGCTTTCTCCCAGTTTCCACGGTACCTCTTTCTAGCCTGTGCACGTCTTTCTGGGATATAGGCCAGATGAAGTATGGAGTCCTTCACCACCATTTCACTTGCAGGAGTCAGGGACAGCAGGACCGGTTAGTCTGGTTCGAGGTCTTCCTCTTCAATTTTGGAATTGCCCAAATTCCCATAATCGGCTTGCTTCTCCATCTTGTACAAGCCACCGTTTACTCCAGGTGACCTTTTGTAGGTCATTCTGTGCCGTGACCATTGATCCTTGCTAGCGCTACAAACCATGATTTGCAAATAACTTGTCAAAGACGGGCATCCAAGTGTCAGCTGCATCTGAAGAAAGAATTCCACCTTCCTTCCCATGTGTTGAGTGTTCATCAAGTACTACAATTAAATGTTGATAATGTATTGCCATCCCAAAAGCAACACCGATTGCTTTCCAGGGAGTCTAATTCCTCAATGGAGATTCCAGGAGCCATTTTGGATTAATTGCTCTTGTCACTTGACACCACATGCATTTCTGAATCATGGCACCCACCATTGTCTCCAGCTCTGGGAGCCAGACCTTCTCCCAAAGAAACATTTCATTTTTCTGTTTCCTTGGTACAATGCGTGGGCAAGTGACGTTGCTGTGTCACACAGGGTGGCAGGAATAACAATGTGCATGCCTTTCAGTTGATGCCCCACACTTGAATTGAATAGTTAGTCTCTGACCATCCACATTGCTTGCAGGGACTCTTTTGCTTCTTGTGTGTAGTGAGAATAATGAGATGGCAGATCTTGGCACTTGCTTGTGCTTGAATACCTAGAATATCCTCATCTTTAATCATTGAAATGCCTACATCATCCAAGGGCATGGATACTGGAAAATGCACTTGCATCATCATGTTTATGTATTCTCCAGTTTAAGTCTTCCACACTCGCACCGATGGCACCACACAGCTTTCTGTGGCTAGGTCAGATATTTAGAGGCCACCGAAATTCACCATGCCCAGAAGGCCTCTGATCTCAGATGGAGTGGAGAGAGCCCCAGTCGCTTGCATATCCATCTCTTTTCGTGGGGCAGCAGAGATACCATGATGGAAATATATATTTGCCAAATGCAATCTGGGATTGAAAGAAGGTACATTTAGGGCCTCATTACGAGTCAGGCGTTAAGGTTTTTACGGCGCCGTAAACGGCGCCGACCCTTAACGCCTGATTACAAGGTCCCTTTGCGGGATGGTGATTTTAACGCCTGCTTTTTGCAGGCGTTAAAAACCATGCCGCAAAGGGACCTTGGTGCTAAGTACGGTGCCGCAATTTGCGGCACCGTACTTAGCGCATTCCCCATTCCCATTATGCCCTATGGGGCAAAAATGGGAATGGGGAAGGGCCATGGCGGAAGGGGGAATTACCACTCCGCCAACCTCGGAATGGGGTGGTAATTCCCCATTCCGCCATGGCGGAGTCGGAGAGTTACCGGCATGGACCATGGTGCTATAGTACTCTGTAGGTCTGCACTGATGTTGTGTCGATGTATATACCACAATCCGAGGGGAGGCCTCCCTCAGCGCCTTCCGCAAAATCATGAAAACCATCTTATTCACATAGGATGCCTCGCACCAGTTGAATACATATCATATGTTCCTAATGCATAACTGTATTGTAATGGCTAACTGTACCAACCAAAATATCAGCTATATGCCTTTTGGAATTCATAATGCACTACTGAATGCCTCCATTCCTGTAACTAAGCTCTTGCGAGTAACAGCGCCTCAATGCCCATGGGCTACTTGCGCGCTATATAAAAATAAATAAATAAATACATAAATACATAAATAAATAAATATATCTGCAAACCACATCCAGTTGCTGGGGCTTTTGTGCTAGATCAATGGGGGACAACCACTTTTTTTGGGCCCGTCACTTTCTCTATGATGCCTTCCTCGTGAAACAAGGGTGACTCCTCTCCACCTTCTTGTGAAGATAAAAAAGGTGCTCTTCTGTGGCCTATTGCTACTGACAGGACTGTGGGGCATTTATGGGCCTATGTTTCCTTGAGGAATTCTATTCCTTGAAATAGATCATTGCATTCTTGCAATACCAATTAAATATCTTGTTTGTGTACTCCAAAGGCCAAGTGTACAAGACCCAGTGCTTCACCTTTGTCACAGCTCATCAAAATGCCTTTCACTTTGGTGGTGAACTTGACCTTCAGAATGTGCTGTTCATGGTTGACATCTGTAGTGAAGTCACCTTCTAGTGGAAATAGTTTAAAGCATCTAAATGTAAATAAGTTTAACTTGGCCGCCACCAGTTGTGGTGAGGGGTGGAGTGTCTCAAATTGACGTGATACCATCACGTTTACCAACACCCCTGTGTTGATGAGAACTTGCATATCTACCCACCGAAAGGGTATCTTGCACCTGGGTTTCCTACTGCTTCTTGGTTTAGTTGAAAATATAGTTGACATGAGGAACGCTGCTGCTCTGTGATCGGCATCTGTGGGAAGGTGTGGCTTTGTTGTTTCGATAATCTCTACTTCACATTTTGCCAGGAGTTCAGAATGTTCCCTTCAGTATAAGTACCATAATGACCAGTGGCCCCATGGTTTGCTTCCATGAACCTCCTATCTGTGACTAGGCATAGGGATGGGTTATGCTATTTGTTAAGTGGAAGCAAAACATGTTTTGTGTTCTCTATGTAAACTGAAGTTAGAATGGCTTGTTTTACTCTACATGGCACTTATTCTGCCTATCGACTACTCCGAGGGCCTATTTGTAGGTAAGGTAAAGAATGGACAGTTAGAGATGATGCCAAAAATAAACCTGAAATAGGGTGCACGTAGTCCACGTGCTTTTTGTGATTTCATAGGTTTTGATGCATTTTCAAAACTTCACATGCCTGAGTGGGAGTGGAGTGGGTGGAAGGGAACTTGCATCTGGTTGAGCACTGTCAGTCCAAAGACCTTTTCCCAAAAATCATTTAGGCTTCTGATCAGTTGACATAAATTGCAAACTAATCTGGGAATGAGTGATCCTTTAATACAGGAGGTAGCAGGCTTTGGCTCTCCACATGTTTTGGATTACAAATACCATGAGACCAAGCTAGCATAGTTATTAGTAAGGGGTCATGGGAGTTGTAGTCTAAAACATATGGAAATCTACAGACACCTCCTCCGTTGGCTTCTTTAATGTTGTCTCTAAAGTCATCTTCCTTGTATCTGGCACAATTAGTGAATCTTAAGAAGACCTGGCATGCAAGCCACCCGTCTATGAGTAATTGGGAAGATGATAACCACCCAGCTGTTAGGTGGCTGCAGGCTGCGTGTCCCGGGTCATACCCTAATACACCCCTGTCTGTAGTCATAAGCAGTGTGCATGGTGATCCTTACACTGTATTTAAACAATGCTGAAATGTGAAATGACAATTCCTACAAACAATGTGCTGTTGACTTAAATGCAAAGGAGCTCATTTTCTTTAACTGAGTAATTTGGTGGTGGCGACCCCTTACGATTAAGCTTTAACGTAAGCGGGTCCCAGCCGCATCTTTTTCATCATTTGCACTGTGGGGTGCAAATGTAAAGGCCGAAATGTGGCGGAAAAGCATGTACAAACGTGCAGATGCTGGTGCATTTGTATAGTGGCGAGGAAGGAGGAGGCGGAAACGCACGGTTCGGTCCGCCTCTCCGCCTTACAAATGCGTGAAAATAAGCCATGGTGTGTTTGGAAGGTGGTAAAGCTTTACTCAAGTCTTTTACGCCTTTTAATCACATTACAGGTCTGATGAACATTAGCCCCATGATCACCTCAACGTGAACTGACTGATCAGAGGACTGGTTACAACAGGAAAGACCTATTGCTTGAACGTCACAAAGCTCTAGCTTGAATGTCAGACTAATGGGAAGGAAAATCACATTATCAAGTTGGTAAACTTATTTGTCTTCTAGATGGCTTGCAGTCTCACTACAAATGCAATGCTCAATGCAGACTCAGATAAGAGGTTTAGTATCCAGGCAATTTAAAAAACAGGCAGTCCAAATACAACACTGCGTACACTCACACATCTATGCCCGAATGAGAACTGCCATCGCAGCATTGCCACACAAAAGATATCTAATAATATTTAAGCCAGTTTCGAAAAAACATATATTTTTTAAAACATATTTGTATTAGTTTTCCAAAATGAAACATCAACAATTTCCCCGTGTTCCTCCTCCCGCCTCCCATTACCCTCCTCCTGCTAGAAGTAGCATTTCCCCCATCCTGTCCTTTTCTTGTGATTCAGGATCCGAATAAGTCCAGAATTCTAATCTTATAAGGGCACCATTGTATCATGTACTGGGGATCAGTACTGTCCTTCCTACAAAAAGAACTATTTTAAGGTAAAAATGCATTTTTTAATTTACGTGAATTATAGGTGAAAAAAGATATCTGTTTTAGAGTTAAAATATCTATCTATATTTACTTGCCTCAAAAACACCCCTATGTTTAATAGGAATAACACTTGTTACTCCTTAAAAATGGTTTACTCCCAACATAAAAAAATAAAGAGTGAAATACTCCCACTTCAAAATCTTTTCTGGCGTCGTGGCTGGGTGCTTAGCTGCCACTCAAGCTTGTCGTACACGAGTCATGAAAAGGTGCTTTTGGCTATGTCTGAACACAACTGGATGGCAACACCTGTGAACCCAAATTGCTATTATAATACTGTTCGCAAAGGATGACTAATGACATTTCTAGACTTATTGTAGACTTAGAGGAGGGCTTACCCATTTTATGGTCTCCGTCTGAAGTGTTGCACAACACATTGACATCGTCAAATGGCGTTCCTATATCATGTGACCATGTGGTATCTGGGGACGCTAACACATAAAAGATAGACTTGGATCGCCCTGTATCTCAATCCTATGTTCTACCTTTTAAGGACTTTAAGGCAGACAGCTAGTCTGTGGTACTCAGTGTGCTCACTTGAAGGGACAGGAGAAGAAACTTTTCTCTTAAGCATTTGGCATATTACACACATGATCTGGAGTGCATCACATACCTGATTCCATTATTAGCCTTGAGCTGTGGAAGGTGTAGTGGGAGTGGTGGTGGTTGGAGTAGTGGTGGTTGGCGTAGTGGTGGTTGGAGTTGTGGTAGTTGGAGTTGTGGTGGTTGGAGTTGTGGTAGTTGGAGTTGTTGTCGGGGTAGTAGTTGTTGGAGTAGTTGTGGTTGGAGTAGTGGTCGGGGTAGTAGTTGTTGGAGTAGTTGTGGTTGGAGTAGTAGTACGGAAACGACGATGATGATGATAACCTTTGCGATTATACTTTCGCCTTCTATATCCCCTTTCATGTGACTGCAACAAAACAAACATACATCCTCATATAAAAGTGAAACAGCCTGAGAGTGGATTACTATAAAGCTACAGACCACATGGGTTCACGTGGTTTTCTATCACTCTTCTATTTTGCATGTTGACTCACGGTATCCAAATCATACGAATGCAAATGTGAGCATTATTGTTTACACTGATTAACTTTATTTCCCATATATAACATAGATGCCCTTAAATGCACGAACACATTTTGCAATGGCAGCCGATGAAAGCACCAGAGGAGGAGTGTTACTTGTTGTTGCCTTTGGTGGAAGGAAAGGTGCTTCTATGTTCTTTCATCGTCTGTCATTTTTACGACTGTCTTTTAAACTAGTACATTACGAAAAAGGTCATCAATTTGTTTTATTTTCCAGTGGGGTTCCACCCTAACCCTCCACCCCAACCTATTTTTAACTATCCCCGACCCCCCAAACCCGTATCTGCCCTTTCCCACCCCCTCATAAATGTCAATAACTTTTTTTTGTAATTTTATACTCGTTTAAAAGGCAGTCGTAAAAATGAATGTCGATGACACAACGTTATGCCGGAAAGGCAATGTGGGTAGTGACTAATGTAAGCTTGTATAGGTGTATGCATGTGTGGTATTTAGTGCAAACCTAGCGACATAGCAGCGAGTGCTGTGCAAAGGTAAATAAGATCTCAATAAGGCTGACGAAACACAGTGGTATTCTCCTAGGATGACGGGTAGGCAGGCACAGGTATAGGCGCTACAAGATCCTTGGCACTTGGCAATTGTAATTAATTTTTCAGCTTATTGTAGAAGTTAAACATTGCAGCTTCGAACTACTCAAATCAAGTCCAAAATTGACTGCCGTTCCCAAGCAGTGTCGGCAAATGCTATAGTTATTTGAAAAGTTAAAAACGGTCCATTTGATGTAACATATACATCTTAAACCAAGGCAGAGCGTTTTGCACCATTGCCGATTAATGGCTGGTGGGTCTCGGGGAGCGGGAGGGTGCAGTGTGAATAGGAGTAGGATTGGAAGAGATTCACATGAGCGCTGCAATAGAGGAGAGACCTGGGTGGTTTGGGTACAGGGGAAAGAGGGCATTGTGTGGTAGACTATAACATGGCAACTGTAAGAGGTGAGGTAGAAGTGCTACTGAAGGAAGAATACACAGGCGCACAATGCCTTGCTGCACATCTGCTCTGTTGTGTCCTGCACATTGCAGTTTTTTGGGACTCTCTTTATTTCGAATTAGTATATTTTCTACAATTTGGTTCAAACAATCACTTAGTAGAAGCAGACTCGCATTTTTACTACATTACCCCCTTGTTCTACACAATTCTCAAAAATATTTCTTTTTAATGGTTTACTTGTTATGCTACATGTTTGATTATATCCTATAGAATGTAAACCCTGCATTAATAGTTGCATGACAAGGATTTTGATTTGTGAATGTTTGAAATAAAATGGATAATGAAAGGCCATACACATTCCTGAGAAGAACAAGAAACACGGATCCCTTTAGAAAGGTGATTTTGCACTTACGTCGGAAGCACTTCGATCCTCCCGCTGCTTCTCTACGGAAGCCTGCAAGTATCACAAGGAACAAAGGAAGAACACTCAAGAATGAGAAGGTAGAAGGCAAATCAAAGATCACAACTACATGCATTTCCAGATCCTGCTTCCTCTGTAGTCCAATGCAATGGGTTTAAGCTAGAGACTGGATACTTACTTCTTCTCTTAGTAGGACTGATCTAAAAATGTGTCTTGTGGCTGTTCGTAAAAATGTTTTTTTTTAAAAAGCAATTACATAATTAACATGACTTCCCAATTTATTGGCCACACAGATTAGGCACCAGTGGTGAAATTATCATATAGATCGCTTTTTTACTCTATGCTTAAACTTGCATCACAAGAAATAATGATTTTGTGAAATTATTAACTGCTATAAAATGAAAATAAATTTGATACAACTAATATTGATGAATGCAAGAAAAAGGAATTCATTGAGAAGGCGAGAGCCCACTTACGCCGCCAGCACTTGTATCTTCCTTTTCATTCTCTGCAGAGTTCTGCAAATAATGCCAGGGACACAAGATGAAGCATTCTGAATTAAGTAACGAGGAACACAAACAAACATTCACAATTCCTATGTTCATGATATGTAATATGTTTTACTGGCAAGTCTACCTCCAAACTCGCATCCGGGTCCGGCACCGGCGAAAGGGGAATTACTGGGTCATTCCGACCTCAGCGGACCCAGTAATTCCCCTTGCGCGGGTGCTGGGCCCGCTACATCCCCATTCCCATTTGAGCCCCCATAGGGCTTTATGGGAATGGGGAGGGTGGTAGCAACGGTACCGTCAATAACGGTAGCGTTACTACCATTAAGTTCTGCTCACGGATGCCGGTACAGCCACCAGGTCAGACCTTGTGGCAGCAAGGGCACCCGCGAGTAGAAGCCCTAGTATGGCGGTACACTAGCAACAGTGCCGGTAGCGATACTGGCACCATTGTTGCCTTACCACCATACGCATAATGAGGCCCATGATGAATGCATGTATGAACGGGCCAGTCCAGTCCTCTACTGTGTTTGCAGATAAGTATTAGAAAAGCGTTGACAACAAAATCAAAATTAAATCTCCAGACAACTCTGTTCCTTTGAACCGTTCAGCAGAACATGCCATACACTTACTATAATAATCTGTAGCATGTCAATCATGCCCTTTCATTTCCTAAGAATTACATTTTTAGCCCTAGCACTGTTGCCTAAAGACAAACACTTGACAATTGTTTATACCTCATTTGTGGCTAGTGAAATAATGTCTTTAGGGGCTAAACCATGAATACCGGTTTCATGAACCATCATTACACTGTCAATAGAGTGTGAAGATCTCCAAATATGAATGGGTTGATCATCCCAAAAGTCTAATGTTCCACTCAGATTTGCTGTCATTTCCACTGTCTGCGGACCCAAACAGTGGGACGCACTCCCTCTAACTATAAGGCGGGAAATGCAACCATCTCTGGTGCAGGGCTTTGCTGAATCCTGACTCCTCTCTGGTTCATCAAGTCCTCCCTGGAGCGATGGCCAGCAATAAGAGGACATTTGGTTTGCAGTGTTTGCTTTAGAAGTCATCTCACCAACGGACTGCCTGGCTCACTCACTCACTCATCTCACTCACCCACTCAGCCCCATTGAGTGGGGCTTTTTGACATAGGGTCAAAGAAAACGAATTGAACGGTTGAACAGAATATGACGAGGGAAAATGAGCTGAAGAAAGAGGCCTGGAGTGAGTTAGGAAAGCCCGTGAGTGTTTGAGGGTGAGCAGGGAGCGGCGTTCCATGGACTACCATGACAACAGAGCGCTGAATGGAAGATGGATGATAGAGGTATGAGAGCGCCTTATAGATGTAAAATAGTCTGAAGCCCAAGTGAGCGATCAGAATGAGATGAAGATGAATGCAAAGACTCACCTTCAGGAGAAACCACAACACACATATTCTTTGAATCTCCTAAAAATTGAGAACACTTAGAGAAAGAGCCACACACGTGAATAGAAATACACAGGAGAGTGTAGGCGACAAGTGAAGGCAGGGTGGCCAGGGGGGTGCATCAAGGGTGGCTGCAAGGCTTTCACCCCCACCATTAGCAGTGGAATTATTCCTCTGTGCTTCAGCTTTGTCATGTTGGACACATTCAATTAAACGCTGGTCACTCATATTTACCCTTACGTTTTCGGAAGGTTTATAGATACGAAAACACAGCAAATTAACACATATTCCGATGAGATCAGACTGCACTGAGAATGCTGTTTCACGTGTGTTAGGCCACTTGCAGCACGTGCCACTGTGTGGTGGTGGTTTGCCCGATGCTCTCTATTACTGTACCACATATTCTGCCACTTACCGCCATGCAAATAGCTACCGCCAAAAAGCAGGCCACCACAAGTAGAGTCCTCATTGTGTATGAGCTGTCCCTGAAAATAAATAAATAAATAAATAAATAAATAAATAAAGGGGACATAGTTATAGGGACCTTTTCATATACTGCATATTTCTTTCCTAAGATTTGAACACGAGGGGTTCAGTAAATACATGTTTTAACTGATTGAGAATTATTGAAAGGTGCTGTGGATTGATGAATATAGCTGAGGTGCGCGACTGCGCATGACATCCAGGGGCCAGATTACAGAAACTTTGCACCGGTGCAAGTGCAAAGTTGCACGGTATTAGCACTAGGGCAAAGTTTGCCCTATTTTTAAAAACACTAGGACATATTAGAAAACTATTGCACTATGACAAATGCACCTTGACATTTTATAGGCACCTGGGAAAAAATTGCCCTAGTGCAAGATACATTTTGGATGTGTTTTTCACCAGGGCAAAGTTTGCCCTAGTGCTAATACCATTCCGTATTAGCACTAGGGCAAACTTTGCCCTGTTGCAATAACGCAGTGAAAATCTATCTTTTTTGCCCAAAAGCAATTTTTGCCCTATGCCTACACCATACCAAATTGCACTTGTCATGGTGCAATTGTTTTCCAATATGTCCCAGTGTTTTCAAAAATAGGGCAAACTTTGCCCTAGTGCTAATACTGTGCAACTTTGCACTTGCACCGGTGCAAAGTTTCTGTAATCTGGCCCCAGGTGGATAAATGCATAATGAACTGCACCTTTCTTACCATTTACACATGTCATAAATGACACATTCAATCAAAAATGTTCCAGGATGGCCAATCTTAAGATGATGTAGCCTTTCTAATATCAATACAATTTCAACATCTGAATAAATACAAGTTTTCTGCTGTTACAACCATTACAATGATGTGTTTAAACCTTTGTCATATGTAAAACAGAATCAATATTTGAAAATGCACCAACATGTTTCAAGTGGCCCATCTTATGATGCCATGTCCCTTATTTCTAACTCACTGAACATTTACATTTAGATAAGTGAACATGATTTGAACGACATTTTGCTTCAAAAGGATACAGAAAAGAATATTTATTAGGGTGCTGTGGATCTTCTATTATATTATGTGGGCGAGTCCTGGGCAGTCTAGAAATGCTTCTGCTGAGGTCGGTGTTCAGAATCCTCAGCACACCCAGGGGAATTCCCAATTCCAGTGAGAAGTGCAGTGCCATGAAACAACAGAAGTGAACACAGCAAGGGATGTTATGGGTCACACTCCTAGCTATGCTTTGGTCACCGAGAAGACACATTAGGCTTAGTTCAGATTTGTAAACATGAAATCTGAAGGTGTTTAAATGAAAATTGCAAACATTCACTCTGTATCTGGGCGCTTTCCTTTGATTTAGGGTGATCTCGATGATTTTAAAGAGTCTGCCTCTGTGTCTGCCCAGAAGTGAAAGTAGGTTGTAAAGTCAATGGGCCTCATTACAAGTCCAGCGGTAGCCGTGCCGGTAAAACCGGAAGGCTGCCGCCGGACTTGTGAATTTTTCCTGTGCCTGGCTTTACGGAAACAACAGGGGATTACGACCCCGGTGTTCCTGGAAGTCAGGTACCGGAAAATCATTAATCCCCATTCCCATGGGGATGACGGTAGCACCGGCACCATTAATAACGGTGCCAGTGCTTCCGTGAAAGTCTGCGGCCAGCTGCCGTCCCGCCTGCCAGGTCAGACTTGGCAGGCGGTCCGATATCAATGGTGCCAGCAGGCTTACCGGCACCGTTGTTACCGGACCGGACCGGCACACTCCTAATGAGGCCCAATGTTTCTTAATTTACAAAGCGCCTGAGAAAAGAACATGTTCTATGAGATCCAATGAGGTTTATTTGTCACCGTAAAAACAACAGGTTTTAATCTTTTCCGATTTGATGCATTCACTCTTGATGCTTTTTCTTCAAAAGTCTTAGTATCCTGTCATGTGCTCATCGTGGAGCTGTACTGGGCCTCATTACGACTTTGGAGGTAGCCATGGCGCTATGGCTGCCTCCGAAATCGTGTCCACGTCCGGTCTGGTGGAGGGGGGACCTTAAGGGACATTCCGCCCTAGATAGACCCGGTGAGTCCCCATTCCAAATGCCATTCCCCATTCCCATTTGAGCCCCCATAGGGCTCAATGGGAAGGGGAAGGCTCTAATAACGGGCCCGCTGATTGCGGGCCCGTTATTACCTCCAAGGTCCCTTAACGGGTCCCGTAAAGAACGTGTGGTCAGATCACACGTACTTTACGGTCCCTGCAAGGGACCTCAGAATCTCCAGAATCTCCAGTCTCCTTACTGGTGCCCGGTATCCCTTACCGCCCACCTCGGAATGAGGCCCACTGTATCTTTGTGTGCTCTATGATGTCTCTTTGTGTCCTCTTAATGTGTCCTTGTGCCCTCTACATTGGGGCTCATGGGACATTTTCTTTTCTCAGGTGCTTAGTAAACTAAGAAACTAAATACAAAGTCCTGTTGTACTGCAAACATGACTTTGTACTGACTTTGCACTGCAAAAATACACTTTCATGAATCAAGGTTTGTGTTGGCAGTCAAGGTCCGTTTTCAGCAGTGCAAAGTCACTTTGAACCATGCAAAAAATACCATGAATCAGGCCCATAAATTCATAAACTACAAATACAAAACAAGTATCACTATTTAAAAAACACACTTCAAAACAGCACTCTGCCTACCTCGTCACTGAAAAAAAATTTAACAATACACATCATGCCGCTATAAATGAAGGATTTGACATTTCTTCGATCCAAAATAAAATAAACTGTGGTGCAGGAACAACTAAGACAACACAGTGAGGGCCGTTTTTATAAAAAATGCAAACTGCTTGCAGGGGACCACCATGGTTAGCATTTACGTGATGTTCTAACACAAGACGAGTGCAGAGTTGGAGAGGAAAAGCAGGCACATGTGCCTTTCCTCTTCCTCTGCTCTCATATTCTAAAATAGTGAATGCTGATTTGCCGACAGCCGTTACTTATGAATTCCCCTGGAATGTCCATGCTTTTGGCAGGTGCTAAATGGAGGCGGGTTCTGCGGGAATCCATTTGTTTTACGCCTGCATGATAATCACAGAGGAGGAACGCACAGCAGAGATGTGAACTCTGCTTCCTGTCCCTACTCCACCTTGCAAATATTTTAAAATGGCTGGAGAGGAAAATGAAGGCGTAAATGCTTTATTCCTTTCTTTTACACCTTTTCTTTTTCTGCACTCCCACATCACCCTGAATATGTCTTACATGAAATCAATGAAAAGTCATTTTTCATTTTAATGATGCATATCATGACAGATAAACCCAATTCATGTCATTATATTTTAAAATCTTGTAGAACACAAACATTATTTATCTTATCCTAAAGACTGGGATTACCATCAATTGGACACCAACGCCTTCTTGATCTAATCATCATGCCACGGCATGCGATGCGCTGCACTAACGCAGCCACTTACCTTCCCCGAGTAGTGACGTGAATGATCCTGTTGCCTGTGTTGCTGAACTGATGTTTGAAAGCAGAGCATGCATTGCATTTATAGTGTTCTTTGAAATGGTGCCTTGTTTCAGGGATTAACACAAATTAGTGCACAATGGGACTGTGGGTGTAAGAATCCCTCCCCACTTAACTCTCGATGTGTTCCCCTGTCAACAGTCCCTAAACACAAATAACTTCGCAAGAGGCTGTGGCTTTGTCTTTTGAAATTTTGGGCCAGACAGATGACTTTGTTTGAGACGTCACAATATGAGACACTTGGTTAGCATTAACTATGATCTTTTTGATAATTGTATAATTGTTCCAGAGATAGATATTATCCCCAGTCAGGATCACAGAGACAGGCTGTTCTTTGTTTTTTTGAGTTATTCAGCCCCACCTTTCCTGGTCCAACAGTGACTCCCACACTTGCATTGCTTTGAGCAACACAAGATTTCTGAGACTAGTGGGGATCACGGAGGTACTTGAAATCTATGCCGTGCCTACAAACATAACATATGCAATGTGGCAATATTGTAAGTAAAATAGGGCTCACTTGAAGAAATTGTTTTTCAGCTGTTATAACTCCAATACAGTTTAGTAAGCACACATCTTGCTCAAGACTGTCTGCATCGCCTACAAAGCAATCCCAACGGAAACACCACTTGACCTGACTGAGATACTCACCATCTCTGGAGGCGAATGCACCACAAGAAGTCCCAATACTTCTAAACTGCAAGCAAAGAACTTCAAGGGGGGACCTTGAAAAGTAAGCCTTTTCCTGCTATGACTACTGCCTCTCAAACAAGCAACCAACATAGATCAGACTGACCCCATTCATTCCCCACTTCAGAAAGGACCCGAAGACCCCCCCTTACAAAGAATTCCTCATGAATTGCAGATCACTCCTCTCAACTTCACTTCTATACTTCCCCTCGGGTGCTCCCCCATCCCAAGCTCCTCCTACCCATTCCAGAAACCTCTGCCACTGCAGCACCCTACTTGTAAGCCCCTCTGGACACATCCCCATATGTATGGTACTCTGTTGCTTTCCAGATAGGTGCGCTCTTTATACATTCCATGCATAGCCACACACAGTATAGGATGCAACAGTCCACAGGGAGAATATTACATTTTCTGATCAACTCTTTGCTAGTCCAGTTAAACCTATGTGCAAGCACCAATTGACATATTAGGACAAAATGGCACTCGGTTGAGGAAAAGGCAGCTTCACACTCCAAGTGATGGGTTCCAACACACACATATACACTCAATAGTAGAGGTTTCTGAAGTCTCAAAAACATTGGGCAAACTCACTGCAATTCATTTCAGTGCAATACCTCTAAAGGGAAGATACATTTGCTTTGTGGTTAGGTAACACCTGGATCCAAAAGAGGAGGCCATGTTTGAAGGCACAATCTGTCCACCTAGACAAGACGTTTATGAGGGTGGGCGGAAGAAATGTGTAATTTACCAGACAAAAAATACATAGAATTTGCTCTTTTTTGAAGACCAACTCAATTCTCCCATATTTACTAACAATGCTGGAGATCATTAATAAGTCTATCACACTTACTATGTACCTACCAGAAATAATAAGGGAAACTGTGAGGAGCTTTATCAGCCCCAGTGATTGAGCTCAACCTCTTATGTGATTCTGTATAAAGCATGTCCACCTCCACTGCTGTTAAAAGTCAACGAGAGAAGATGAATGAGGCCTAGTTTGATTGAGGCATGTTTGACCTAAAACATTAAAGCTTTATTTTGATAATCACAAAAACATGTGGACGTATCCGTTCTTTAAGCCTGTTGCTGAGAACAACAGTGGGCCTCATTACGAGTCCGGCGGTATCCATGCCGGAAAAACCGTCAGGCTGCCGAAAGACCCGGAATGAATTAATGCCTCCATGATTGCCGGAATCACCGGGGCATTACAACCCCGGTGAGCCAGTAATTCTGGAGGCGTATTTCCGTTAATCCCCATTCTCATGGAGTCCATGGGGATGGGGACAATGGAAACTCTGGCACCGTAAATAACAGTGCTGGTGTTTCCATTTCTGTCTGCAGGCTGGTGGCGTTACTCCCGGCACGTCAGACCTGGCGGGAGTGACACCACCCGCCTCCAGAACTCGTAGTCTGCCAGTCCGGAGACAACGGTGGCAGCGGTTTTACTGCTATCGTTGTTTCCGGACCGGCAGGCTTGTAATGAGGCCCAGTGTCTTTAAACAGCACTGGCAGAAATGGTCACACATGGGCCAATTTGCGAGTTTATTGGTGTGGTAAAAAAGTTGTGGTAATTCCGTTACCACAATTATTTTGTGCAGTGACACAATTAGTGCTGTTGTTACCGCTCCCTCGAGTTTGGAGGCAAAGTGGAGTATGTACCTGCAGTACCATGGTGGAAGCAAAGCCTCCACTTTTCCTCCACAAATCAGATTACTACTCATGGTAATTC
This sequence comes from Ambystoma mexicanum, assembly GCF_040938575.1. Taxonomy (NCBI): domain Eukaryota; kingdom Metazoa; phylum Chordata; class Amphibia; order Caudata; family Ambystomatidae; genus Ambystoma; species Ambystoma mexicanum. The sequence continues at coordinate 159,009,266 of NC_090937.1, forward strand.
CCCCAAAATACCATGGAGTCACATGGACTCCAAAAATGGAGATGTACACTACCTCGCCACCGACTTGTAATTTCAATGTAAATCCGTGAGACCAAATGGCATAAACAATAACCTATTTTGGCAGTATTTTGGCAGATTTACCTCCAAAATATTGCCAGACTCTTAATGATGCCCAATGTCTCTTTGAAGTACCATGTGTTGGGGAGTATACAAGCAACTTGTGGAATCTAGGCACATGCTTCAAATTTAAAAAAAAATCACAAAGCTAAAACTGTCTATATCTTTATCATGGCAGCAACATTGACTACAAAATATATATTTTAAATATGTAGTTATTAATGAATTGCCTCTTTTGTATCACTTTGAAACAGTGAGTGGAATAATTAAATGTTTATTTTCTCAGCCACTGATTTTTGCATGTTAATGCAATCTAACCCCCTGCTGGTCTAATGGTATGTAGGTCACATGATCTGAGTTAGGCTGCAATTTCATCTATAGGAATGAAGTGTGAATCATCTACCTGAGCATCACCATAGTTCTCGGCAATGTCATACCAGAATCCCATCTACTGGACAGTGAGTGGGACTGATAGGGACATTGTCACACCCATATGTCATGGTTCTGATAGCCCTAGATTGTTTTATATGTATTAATATGAAATTATGCAGGTAATTCAGTTTCTGAAAGGGCGCTCTGGTAATCAGCCCCACTTTCACATTGTCCCCCGCCATAATTATAGTAAACACATGCCTTATAAATCGGGCCCTTAATGGCGAAGGTACATATTACCTGCAGCAACAACGCTGTCGCTCTGTGCAAGCATGGTCAATCAGCTCTTCCTTGGATTTCCAGGTATCAGTGCCAAGATACCGCCGAGCTACGTTAGGCAGTAGTGCCTTTTCCATCGTAGCTGTACGATCTTGGAATAAGCTCCCTCTAATACGTCAACATATTACAGATCACCTAGCCTTAATCTGTCAGATGAAAACTGGCCTATTTTAGTGTTTGTCATTGGTCGATTTTAGCCTTGTTCCCACTGGTTCTCTTTAGCGATATGATGTCGTTCAGTGTAAGTGTGCTTTGTAAATCCGCTTATCATAACAACATTACACATGTGCCTTGCTGCAATCTAGTCACATGACAACAACGGCTCTGCTCTGGCACAGAGCATGTTCAGTGGCAGGGTCGGACTGGGACAAGAAATAAGAACAGACACCCCAAAAAAAGTGGCCCACCTCCCGCCTCTAAAAAGTGGCCCTCAAACCATCATCCATGAATCGTGTCAATTCACGACTTTACAGAAACTGCTATCCCAAAAACTCACACCTGGATGATTTGCCCTTTGCAATAGGGTGACCAACTTTTCAAAATGGTTTCACAGGACACTTTACATGTGGAGCCTCAGGAATGGTTTGTAGCGTGCAAGATTTTATACAGCGCCATTAGTTTGCCCCAATATATGGATACTTTTGTTTACATATGACTGTTGTGATGTTTAAATGTCCTGTCCTCTCTGGGTACAGAGCAGTCGACCATTGACTAATGACGGTTTATAGTCATTAAATCGAAAGCAATAATGTCGAAAGTCAAAATATAGAAAAAATAATGTCGAAAAAAAAGTCGTATTTCTTTTTTATTACGTTTTATTTTTTCGAAATAGGGTGGTTCCCCCAGCCCACTTTTTTATATTTTTTTTTATTTTAGCCCTTTTTTACTAAACCCAAAAAATACATATAAATAAAAAAAATTAAACATTCAATTTTTTTTTTCAACTTTTTTTTAGACATTTTTGACATTCAACTTTATTGTTTTGACTTTTTGACTGCGCACCCTAATGACAGCACACCTAGTGCACATCATTTTATGGGCTTAGCCATTCTTGTATGACACGTGTATTTTAGGCCTTACCGTTTCAGGTCTGTTTTTGGACTCGTTTTGCCATAATGTGTCCATGAGTGTGAAATACATGGAAGGGGGCATACAATTCACTGCAACTTCACAGGCCTCCGTCCTAGGGAACATCATGTCACAACAACATCTGCGACACACCGCCCTAATCATGCATTTACTGACTTCACCATTTAGATTATGCAAATTATGAAACCTCAGTATGGCGCAGAATGCATAATGACTTTGGCATGTAGGTAAATGTGTGAGAACTACATGCGGCGAATGAACAAAGAGGCGCATCCGCTGTTCTGTCATCAGTATCCCAAAGATGAGCCCTGCTGGCAGTAATTCACAGAGTACAGTAACACATTACAAGAATGTTTATTTGTTGATCCACTTGACAGCTCAGCACTCGCTCACCAAGAATGCTAGGTCTTTTTCGAGACTGGCTGCATCATTGCAATTTGTCTGGTTTTAAAGTGGTTCCCTGCTAGAATGGGTCTTTTCCTGTTTACTTGAGGCTGAGTATGTCGTTGCGCACTTATGATTAAAGGAATAGTAATGGTTACCATTACATCTATTTGATATTCCAATAAAAGTCTGCTTCAGCGAGACATGGGCAACCACTCAGAAAAGTCGCTTTCCCGTTTTTGCCCACAAGGTACAGGCTGGCTTTCAGTGCAGAGGAGCCATTCCAAAATACGGGCAATGCAAGATTTACAGACCAAGGCGCACAATGCTATGCAGAAACCAGAATGCAACGTCAACACTGAAAAACCTACTCACCAGAAGCCTGCCTCAGTTCACGAGCATGGGAACAGCAGCAAGTGTCCCATTCCACGAATGCATGATCAAGTATAGAACACAGCCGGATGATCACACCCCATGATCTTTCGTCTAGCCATAGGTATCTCCACAAACCTGCTCACCAGATGCCTACCTCAGAAGGCCTGCTGTCCTGGTGTTCTGCTGTGTACACGTAGTGGGGCGGAGCCAGAAGAGAGCTCATGGTGGCAATGGGCTGCTCTGCCCCCTACTCCATGCCGTTGCGGGTGCTTTTTTTTTTAAACCGGCCACCAGGGACTATTTCGGCCCTGCCATGGGCCGAGTGCCCGATGGGCCAATCCAACCATGTTCAGTGGTCACCTGTGCATCCCTGACAGCTGTTAGGAGGAACTGCAGACAGTGGTTGCAATTTAATTTCTGCTGCTCTGATTTTAATTATACTCATTGTTTGCCTTGGTCAGGGTGGTGTCAGGTACATTCCTAAATATAAGTCATGCCTGTTTATGGCATGGTGACTTATAAGACCACACAATTTTAAGGCACAACAATCTGATATCACATCAGTGTCACCTCCGTGAGCAGGTCTGAGATGTTTAAGGGCTGATGTGTGCTGACGAGTAGGCTGAATCTCTCCACAGCTGGTTTGTTTCACAATAACCATGGATGCTGCCATTCTTTGATTCTCCAATAGGGAGGGGGGCACCTTCTCTAAGCATATAAACTTCCCACAGGCAGTTTCTAGGGAACATCACTTCAGAGGCATCACTGGCATAACATAACCACTCTCACACCAGGGTGCCGATCGGTGGAATGTCTTTGAAGCCAGCAGCTATAGGAAGGGTGGAGTTAGAGTATCCAGAGAGGGGTGGCTGTCCTGGAGAGTTTCTCTACTTCTTCCTTTCTTTTACGGCTCTCTTCCATTTTCCTGTCCCTTCTATTTCCTGCAAGCAAAGCACTCTGGGTGTGATGTCAGAAGGCATAGGGCACTTGCTATTTATTACAACAACTTGCATTAGACCCCTTAAATAAGGATTGTTTTGGACCAATTGTGACATTTTGCCTTTAAAAGGAGAGGGGCAGCCACCTCATTCTTTGCTTCCTTGACTCAAGGAAGAACATGAAACACACATTTTTTGGACTACTGTTGGGAGTGAAGTCCACTGCAAAGTCCTCTGTCAGCGAAGTGAAGACAGAAGGCAAATAAGGCAGAGGAAAGCTCCGCTCCCTAACTATCCTGAGGGCAAATTGGGGTGAACTGCTTTTTAGGCCAATGACCTCACTGCTGCTGCTCTGTAACTAAGAGCCTGACACTGGAGGTGAAGGAACCCCTTTTGCTGTAATCCAAATTCCCTGGAGTTGGAGTGCATCAGCATCAGGACCCACCTTGTCCTGCATTCTCTGGATTGGCACTCACAGCAACATCCATGTCCAACAGTAGCTTGAATCCTGTTCCTTCGTATTGAGCGCAGGCCCGGCTCCTGCAAGGGTGGCGGGGGGACTGGCCCCCCCAAGGGCAGCCCCTGACTCCCCTAGAAAGCAGGGCCCCCTAGAAAATGTGATCAAAGTGTCCCCATATTTTTCCGCACGAGCGAGCAATATTAGTGCACCGGAAAATAATACTGCACAAGGGGCACTATTGCAAAATATGGCTGGTCGATTCCATCATATTGAAAAAAAGCATTTGCAATGCCAACAGTTTGTGTATGCATGGGAAGAGCACTTTCCAAGTACCGCCGTATTGGTATTAACTGGGCATTAATGGTAGCAGGTGCAACACGGTGTGAGTAACTGAGGACCTATTAGCAGTGCCTGGCAAATGCCTAATACTTATGCACAAGCCAAAACGGTGTGCTTTACCAATGTTTATTTTTAACAGGATTTAGGTGAACGGCATGCATAGGGCTTATAAATCGATTGGCTAAAAGCAGACCTGGTGAAGACATTTCTACTACACCAGCAGTGGGTTTACAACTCCAATTAAGTCATTAACTCTGAGAAGGCTGCTTAGACAAAAAAACTGGCAAGCATTATGAGTGCAAAGTTTGATGATAAGGCTTGATTAAAGCAAAGTCAAACAATTCTCTGGAGGAGGTGTTTTTGGCAGGGAGGGCCAGGAACTGGGTGGGAATAGCTATAGGGATTATCATGGGCAGTCAACAGGTGGGCAAATAATCAAACAACACCACACACTGTGTGTCCATCCATATCAGGACTCAAGTCAAGGGTACACTTGTGGGTGTCATGAACCACCGTACGCGTCCCTTCTGGACTTCGTGGTCCGTGACCCATCGGGGACTGAACTCAGCAGTACTCCCAACATGGCCACTGAACGCGGAACGCTGTTTGTCAGTCTCCGCGTTGTACGCTCTACATTCTACAAAGCAGACACACCCCGCAGGCCTGCGCATCTCAACGCTACCGCATGCAGTAGTCAGACATGTGTTGCCGGAGTTTGTTCCGCGATTACCTCTGATTCTTGGTTCCCGGTCCCCTGAATCTCCTCTTCTTTCATCCTTCCCCTTTTTTCCTCACCTTGCATATCCTGGATTTCCATCGCATTCGTATCTCTGAGTGCGAACCTCGCCATTTCCTGGATTTCTTCCCAGACATCTGAACGCTTCCTGGAGCTGGGTCACGAACCACACTCTGGAACCTGAGGACTCACGCACGGGGTTATATAAATCCCAAACAGTGCAAAAGAAGACATCTTCGAAGATCACAAGCAAACAATACAGACAGGTGAGAAGGGGGGGAACCTGTGACAGCGGGGATGTACTCCACCCACTTTTTTCAAAGGGTGGACTCAGTCCTCCCCCACCTAAAATGAGAAACATTGAATGTCCTCTTTTAATTTATGTATTAAAGCTGACCACATAGATCAAACCACAGTCATCTGGTTTGTAGGGCAGACACTTCACCACTGCACTATATATAACCTGATGAAATATAACAAACAACTCAAGATAAATCGTCCCATTTCGGTACTGCACGTATCTAGGAAAACATTTGTATTGGTTCTTGGAGTTTAAAACATGCACATCTTTTGATGTTTTCAAAAACACTGTTAGAAGAAAATATCCTCTCTTGGTTTTTTGTGTGTGTTGTTTTTATGAAAGGCAAACATCTTGTCCTGTGCAATTTTGGTGGTTATGCAAAGCCAATTTAATGAAATGTTCATATGTCACCTTGATATGCTAATTTCTGGTGATGCCACATCCCATTATATTTGTTGATGAGTCTCTAACTTTAATTTTTTGGACTTGAGCCCTGCTCCTCATAGCCAATTTCTCCCCATCTATACTTTAATGCAATAGTTTTGGTTTATAGCTGGTGCAAGCGCTGTCTAGAAGCCCAAACTAATTTAAAAAACAGCACAGAGATGAGGATAAGAGAGTGTGTAGTGAATATTACAGCAGAGGAATCCCACGGCATGAAGTTGTGATGGCAAATGTGATTGTTAAAGCAGAGGGTAAAATATTACAGCACAGGGCTGGATGATTTTGGCACGAATACATATTATGTCATGGGTGGGTAAAAAATCAATAACCACACTAGTACCAACACCGGCAGCAGTCCCCTTTGTGTGTTCCTAACATTACTTTTGCCCATTCTGCTGTCAGTCCATCAGGGAACCCATTTTTGTTTGTTTAATAATGGCTAGGCAGTGCTACACCACATGGCTGGCTTTATGCGGGGCTAAGGGATTAGATAATATGGAAGGGGATTTTTCTTATGTGGAAGAAATATTACAGCATGGGGCTGGGGCTTTACACACCAGGGGAACCATCAAGTAGTGGTGGGCTGGAGGATTACACAGACTGCACAAGCTGTGGGGTGGGCTGCTCAGCGCAGCGAGAAGACAAGTGCACAGGCAGGCACCCATGAATCAGCCGGGCAGATACGAAATTACCATTGCAGGCCGGAGGATTGGGGAGGTGGAGGGGAGGACATAGAGTGTCTGGAGTAAGGGGGTGGGCGGGGCATAATCTACTAGCCGACGATTGCTGAGCAAGGAGAGATTTAGTGCAGGTGTTTTGGGGAAAATCACACCACACTGATATATTACAGCACACAGGGTGGGGCGTTAAAGTGCAGGAAGAGAGGAGCACACCACAGGGAGCGACTGTACCAGCAGAAGAAGCCAATGTTAGAGCGGGAAGTGGATGGTGCAGCAGTGAGAATATTACAGCCGTGAATGGAAGAGTACAGCAATGGGAGAGCATACTACCCCCACTGAGAATGTTACAGCACAAGGGGGTAAGCCACTTGCTAAGTGCCACCTGTGGGTCCGAGTCGTCATCTACACGTCCTGCAGCCCCCCTTCGCAGCCAGAGAAGTCTGGAATTGCTTGAATGTGTTGTTGTTCTTGCAGAAACAGAGAGGCCCAGACACAGAGATGCCATGCTGAGGCACCCAAAATACAACTGGATAAGATAAGGGGTTGGCGGAAGGGGGGGCTGGAACACCCCCCGTCCCACACACACAACTCCTCACTATCCAGAAACAACATAACCTTAGACCTAGTTATCAGGGCCAACTTCGGGTGCATGCAGACCTCACCACCTACCACAAGCATGAATGATCAGACAGCGGCTGGTCAGGATTGAGGTCCATTGGCAGAGCTTTGTGGGAGTTAGTGTGATGGAAGCATGGGGGTTGCTTCGAGCCAGGGTTGAGTTACACTGGTAGAGCTGCGTGTAAAGGAGCCACTGACTGTAATGGAACAACAGGAGGTTGCAGCTAGCCAGGATTGAAGTTCATTGGTAAAGCTTTATGTGAGCTACTGTTATGGAACAACAGGGGCTGCTGCAGGCTAGGATTGAGGTCCATTAGCACAGTTTTGTGAACAGCTGTAATAGAAGCAAAGGGGTTACTGCTGGTAAGGGTGGAGCAGTAGTGACAGTCAGATGAACTTTGCGTTAGTTGCTGTAATGGAACAGCAGGCGTCAATGGTCAGTGCTGAGGCACACTGGCAGAGCAGTGTATGGCTCTAACGTACTGGAATTGCGAGGTGTGGGAGGTCAGGATTGGGAAGAGGTGCATTAGCAGAGTGGTGTGTCAGCCTTTATAATGATATAGGTAGGGGCTTCTTTAGGTCATGGTAGGTACGTTTGTAGAGGTGGGTGTGAGTGGCAGTACTGGATTAGCAGTTTAGTTTGGTCTTGTATAGCAGAGCTGAAGTGCATTTTAATAGGTCTACGGGTTCCCAATATTACCACTACACCCCAATAACCATCCCCATTCAGTTCGGGGCTGGGGGATCACCACACAAGCAGCGGATATTAGGTAAACAGGGTGCTGTTTTACAGTATAGCTCATGCAGGGAACATTAAAGCACAGGAAGGACAATGTTAGAGTTTATAGAGAACATATTAAACGACCCTGGCCGGTAAATGATTACAGCATAGGGGGGAACACATTGCAGCAGAGGTGGAGAATATTACAGTCCATGGCATCAATGTAAGAAAAAAGTTCAGCACTTGCATGCGGATAGCAACACAAGGAAAACATTGTAGCATGATGGCTAATAAATATTACAACCCATTGGAAAAGGTTTACCGTATAGGGTGAGAGTCAGGGTCAGAAGCACTCAGCAGAATGGGAGAGGGGCACGCATGTACAAATAATCTTTTAGCTTTCGGGTCTGGCTACTAGCCACAGCTGCTGTAAGCCCCAGCCATAGCCTCACTTTAGTCACCTGCTGCTGTCTGCTGATGGAGGCAGTGCGGCCCGCTATAACTAGTTGGTTGGCTGTCTTTCTTGAATCTGTCAGAGCACACCGTGAACATGGGCACAGCACACGGCTTGGGCATGGTACCAGCACAGCACTCAGACTGTCTATCAGCAGTGTCTCTCAGGTGGCAGTGGCATGTTCAATCACAAGCCCAGCAACACCTGCGCATGCAACTCGACAGCACAGAGTATACTAGGGCATGTGCGGTTTCAATGCGCACCCGCCGTAGTGCGATGAGAGCGCAAACCCCAAAATCCATGGGCAGGGGAGGGCCTGGCAGGCAAACAAATCATGCAGTGAACAGCTACACCCAGGCTGGCCTTTGTGGACGCATATATAACCGAATGGCGATTGATATTTTAATTTTGAGTCCCCATGTATCCTTCCCGCAAGAAAAGAGGCCCTATGGCACGACACCTACCAGAGGAAACTTCCGGTGTCCTGGTGGATTATTCCAGCCCTGCTAGAAAGGAGGCCTTTTCAGTGGTGTGAGGTTTTCTTCCTTTTTTTCTTTTTTTATCAAAGGTTTGAATGTATTTTAACTATACACAATAAAAAATAAAAAAATAAACGTTAACCGCCACTGGGACACGAGGCCTGGTGGGGGAGACTAAGGGGGTAAAAACAGGCTGTGGGGGATTTTGCGATTAGCATTCTGAGGAGCTGCTCTGAAGGCAGCGCCATCAGGATTTGTTGCTTGCTCTGGACAATGATTTATGCCCACGGCCATGAAAGCAGAAGTAAGGTAGCACACTTGCTCAAGCAGGCAGCCTTATGTGGGATATTGTGACCCATTCCGATATGCCCCACTGCATCAATTTACAAATGGGGAAAGAAACAGCCAAAAATGGATGCGCTAACCCCTATGCATGCAAAAATCTGCAAAACTATGTATGGGTCACAATCACAAAAGGTTGCACACCCCTGTCACACACAGTCAAAGTGGGGGTGAAAAAAGAATTCTCACTGCAGAAGCATGCCAGTTGGTGCTGTTACATTTAACATGAAGCATGGCCACAGAATGGTGCTAAAAACCAAAAATGCATTGTAAAATGTAGCTTTGCAACCTTCAAAATGCTGTTTTGGCGCTAGATCCATTAATTTCCAGTGAATCCTTGAGAGTAAAAGGGTTACAGATCATCCAGTGTTGGATTGAGGAGCTCAGAGGAGCCGGGCTTCACTGATTGACAGCAGCTAAGAAATGTATTTCATGAAAAAGGCAGCCCAGCAACATTGTTTTCAGTTCCACTGGACAAATGGGCTAAAATGGCAACATGTAATGATTTCTGCTATGCAGAGAGAACACCTGGCAAAGGCTGGATACACACATCCAGATTGCAGACAAATCCCAGCACTCAAGGACAGAAATAATGCTGAATAAAATGTGGGTGCTGCAGAGGAAAATATGATGCAAAAGACTCTGTTTAAATGTGTTTTTCCCTGAAGAAAGTGCAAAATCGCCTGTTTAAAAGCATGTTTTTGTTGAAAGGCCGAATTCTTTAAATGTCAAAATCCACCTACAAACTGTGTTCATTTATATGTTTTAATGAAAGATGGAGGTAACTTAAAGTAAAACTGTTAGGACACCACCTACCTGGCAGTCTTTGAGGGGGTCCCCGGGTCTCGGGCGATCTTGGAGACTGTATTCCCGTTACCACCAGGGGGGCCCACGGGTGCATGGAGCACCGCCCCGTGTCAGCTCATCTCGCCTACTCCTGAACGCTGCGCATGCGCAGTCAGGCGGCGGTGCGGAGCTTGCGTGGCAAGCCTCGCTTTCGCGCCGTGGAAGCGCGCGCGAGGAGGCGTTGCGTGCCAGGCCTCGTTTTGGCAGGGACTTCCTTATTATGTGGTCGGGTCGGGAACAAGTCGCGTCTCAACGTGGCTTGGTTCCCGACCCGCTGCATCGCTCCGTGTGAGTCCTGACTCGTTCAGCACCCCGCATTTCCCCTGCCCTGCTGGGTAGGGCTCCTGTCTTGCCTTCTCTCCTGCCTTTTTGGGAGGTTGTTCCCTGCCCTTCCAGTTGCTCCTGCCCTGGTTCTGCCTTAGTTCTGTCCTTTCCTGACCCCTTCCGTCCAGCCCCTGTTCTGCTCCCTGTGCCCCCTCCTTGTCCTGGGCCCAGTTTACTGTCCTCTCCTACCCCCTGGTGGTCCTGTCTTGGGCTCCCCCCGTGTTCCTCTGCCTGATCCTGACTGCCTGTTTGCCCCTGGCTTGGGGTCCTGTCAATCCTAGATTCCTGCATCCTCGTCCTTCCTTCCTGGTTTCTCATCCGGACCTGAACATCTACCAGCCCTGTACTTCGTTGGGACAGCCTTCCCTGTCAGTGCTTGCACTGTTCTGGCGCCACATTAAGATCCAGGGAAGTGCCACATTTGTGGCGTCAGGAGTTGGTTCCCCTTCAGCCCTGTGCCATTAGGGCGGGAGTGGGGCTGACTTCTGGCGTTACCTCTCTTCGGATTACCCACCAACCGACAGCCTGGCAACTCCTCAACGAACAACTCCTGGAAACACAGGTACGCAACGTCGCATGGATGTACATCTTGACAGATTGAGACGCCTTGCCACTTGTTCCGATTCCGAGATGGACGACACTCAGGAACTACGAGACGAGATGAGGGCCTTGAGATTGGAGATGACCGCTCTACGCCAAGAGAATGTGAACTTGAGACAGATGGTCGTTCACAGGGCCGGTACTGCTCCCCAATCAGAGGCTGCCATGGCCCATACGGTACCGCTGAAGGTTGACTGTGATCCCAGACGCGTGGCTGAATTCTGCAATCACTGTAAAATCCATTTCATGTACCGATCTGCACAATTTAGTCAAGACAAGACTAAGATTGGTTACATTCTGGGAAACCTGACCAGAAACGCCCTGGCATGGGTAACGCCTTTGGTTGCGGCTAACAGTCCCATTCTAAGTTACTTTGGTGCTTTCGAGAAGGCCTTTTTGGAGGTTTTTCAGTCTCCAAACCTTGCGGCCACAGCACAGAATCAGTTGGTGGATCTCAGACAAGGATCAAGCGACATAATCTCCTATATTAGCCGTTTTCGCCAGATTGACACTGATTCATTGTGGCCGGAGATAAACCAGAAGACTCTGTTCCGGCGAGGACTGAGGGAAGAGTATAAGGATGAGCTATTACACATACCGGAACCTGACACCTTACAGGCCCTCCAAGACCAGGTGCTTCGGATAGACCATAGATTGGTGGAACGTAAGGGTGAAAGACGACGGTATGAAAGAACCTTCCCTAGGCCCCCGCCAATACCCGTAGGAGTGCCAGGTACCGTCGAAACCGGTCCAGAACCTATGCAGTTGGGTGCTGTAAGAGGGCCATTGTCAGAAACTGAGAAGAAGCGCTGGAGGGATCTACGGTTGTATTTGTATTGTGGAGCTGCGGGTCATTTTTAGGGACCTGTCCCCTACGACCCTTGAGAAAATTGGAAAACTGAAGGGCCTGTCGTGTATTGGGATGGTTACGACGGGCCTTTCAACTGCCACAATCCTTCCTGGTTCTGAGACAATCCTACAGCCCATGCAGCCCGTGGTCTTGATGATGTTGAAACTTGAAGTATCCTGGCAGAACAAGTCAGTGGATACGTTCAATCTCCTGGATTGTGGAGCCTATGGAAACTATTTGGATCTTGATTTTGCTGTCAGGAACAGCATACCTCTTCTTACCAAGGAACAAGTCTCATTAGTGGAAGTGATCGACGGAACGCTGTTGGCTTCCGGACCCATTCAACAACACTCTGAGCCTTTGCAGCTCCAAATCAATGGACATCAGGAAATCGTGTCTCTGGATGTGATCAAGTGCCCTGCGTATCCCATCGTCCTTGGGCTACCCTGGTTGCTGCAGCATAATCCCAAGATTGATTGGGGAACACGAACCCTGACTTTCAATTTCGCTCATTATGTTCGAAATTGCTATATAGCCAGGGCTGTTCCAAAACCCTTGACAGCTACAATGAGCATTGAAGGAGATAAAACATCTAGGTTCAGCTTGTTGGAATCAGTTCCGTCGGAATATGATGCGTTTCAAGATGTATTCTCGGAGCCTGGGGACATACCATTACCTCCCCATAGGCCTTGTGATTGTTCCATCGAGTTGTTACCTGACATGGTCATCCCGCACGGAAAAGTGTACTCTTTGACTCCCAACGAGAGAGTGACACTCCAAGAATATCTGGAGGAATGTCTGCGTAAGGGTTACATAGCTCCTTTTAAGTCCCCAGCAGGATTCCCACTGTTTTTTGTTAAAAAGAAAGAGGGCACTTTGCGTCCTGTGTGGACTACAGACAGCTGAACGACATCACACGAAAGGACAGGTACCCCCTTTCCTTGATCCGAGACATCATAGAATCTCTGCGCACAGCACGTATCTTTTCTAAGTTGGATCTCCGTGGGGCCTATCATTTGGTACGGATTAAACCTGGAGACGAATGGAAGACGGCCTTTAAAACACCATCAGGGCATTACGAATATCGGGTAATGCCCTTTGGCCTGTGTAATGCCCCAGCCGTCTTCCAACGGTTCATGGACGGGATATTCGATGACATTTTGGTGTTCTCTTCCTGCCTGAAGGACCATGTCTCCCATGTGAAAGAAGTCCTCAGTCGACTATCCTCAAACCATCTGTATGCCAAAGCCGAGAAATGCCTTTTTCACCAGGACAGTATTGAGTTTCTCGGTTATGTAATCAGTAGTTCAGGCATTCAGATGGATCCCGCTAAAGTACGAGCTGTTCTTGAGTGTAGTCTGCCATACGATGTGAAATCCTTGCAGCGTTTCTTGGGATTTGTTAATTTTTATCGACGGTTCATTCCTCGCTTTTCCCAGTTGTCCGCCCCCTTGACACATCTAACAAGCAGCAAGGTGCCGTTCGTATGGGAGTCTGAGACCACGGCAGCATTTAGGAGACTTAAGGAAGCTTTCAGCACATCACCTATCTTGCATCATCCAGATGAACAGAAACCATTCATTGTGGAGGCTGATGGGTCCAATTTTGCCATAGGATCTGTACTATTACAAAGGGACCAAGAGTCGGGGATGGAATTCCCTGTGGCTTACTACTCCCGCAAGTTGAATTCCAGTGAGCGCAACTATGCAGTCATCGAGAAGGAGCTCCTAGCCATAAAGACAGCTTTTGAAGAATGGCGACACCATTTATTGGGCGGAAGGTATCCGGTAGAGGTCCGTACTGATCACCGTAACCTGCAGTATCTCCGTTCTTTGCAGTGTCGGACCTCCCGCCAGGCAAGATGGGCCTTCTTCTTTTCTCACTACGATTTCACCATCACCTACATCCCCAGCTCTCGGAATCTGAAAGCAGATGCGCTTTCCCGCTCTCTCGAAGACGACATTGAACAAGACCATCTGGACCAGTCTCTTCTCGCCTCAAAGCATTTTCTGTTGTACGTCTCTCCTTTTCTGCGTTCTGTTGCTCGAGACACCTTGGCAGCCCTGAACGGATAACATTGAAGGAACTACCTCTTATCAGAGAAAAGGACGGGATGCTTTACTATGACAACATATTATACGTCCCAACTGCTCCACTACGGTCTGCTATCTTACAGGGATTCCATGATTCCAAGATCGGAGGACATCGAGGCATTCGATCCACCCAAGAACTGATAGCGAGACAATTCTGGTGGCCCGGGTGAGATAGTCACACCAAGCATTATGTGGAGAGCTGTCCTGTTTGTGCTCAGACGAAGACACCACGAAGAAGACCTTTGGGACTTCTGAAACCCACAGAAACGCCACCCTATCCTTGGCATACCATTCCTACGGACTTCATTGTAGATCTCCCTCTGTCTGAAAACAACACTTGTATCATGGTTGTCATTGACTGCTTCACTAAGATGGCCCATTTCATCCCCTTTTCCAAGATCCCTACTGCTGTTCAGATGGCACAAGCATTCTTCCACAAGATCTACCGTTTGCATGGACTTCCAGAGAAGATACTTACCGATCGTGGATCACAGTACATCTCGTCTTTCTGGAGTCAACTATGCCGCCACCTGGATGTACGGCGGGCCCTTTGTTCTGGATACCACCCACAGACTAACGGCCAGACTGAGCGTACAGCCCAAACATTGTAGCAGTACCTGCGCTGTTACGCCAACGCCACCCAAACCAATTGGTCAGCTCATCTGGATCTAGCCGAGGTGGCTTATAACAACGCAGTACATTCGGCTACCGGAATGAGCCCCTATCAATGTACTTTTGGCTTACATCCCAAGCTTTTGCCACTTTGTCCAGTCCAGCCCAGTGCCGTGCCTTCGGCTGATTCGCTTGTGACCAAGATTCAGGAATTCCATGCCCTGGCGATGAATGTTCTTGCTGAGGCTCGCGAGCGCATGAAGGATCAGGCAGACAGACGGCCGAGCCCTGAACCCGCTTTTCAGGTGGGGAATCAGGTATGGCTTTCCTCTAAAAACTTGCCGGTCCGTAACTTGCCCACCAAGCTTGCTCCCCGCTACTTTGGGCCTTTTCGGATTGTGAAGAGGATCTCGTCTGTGGCATTTCAGTTACAGTTGCCCGCCTCCTGGCGAGTCCATCCCGTTTTCCATTTTTCTTTGTTGAAACCTTAACTACCTGATCCCTATGGTCGTTCTCGCTCTCGTCCCTCCGCTGTTGATGTGGAGGGCACACCGGAGTTTGAGGTTCAGGAGATATGCGACTTGCGGATCCGACGTGGAGTGCTCCAGTTCTTGGTAGATTGGAAGGGCTATCCTGCCTCTGATCGTACCTGGGAACCTCGGGGTAATGTGCATGCCCTCCGTCTGGTTCGCGAGTTCTTTCTTTGCCATCCCTGGAAGCCTGGAGCCCCTGGTCTTTCTGGGAAGGGGCATAGTGTTAGGACACCACCTACCTGGCAGTCTTTGAGGGGGTCCCCGGGTCTCGGGCGATCTTGGAGACTGTATCCCTGTTACCGCCGGGGGGGCCCACGGGTGCATGGAGCACCGCCCCGTGTCAGCTCATCTCGCCTACTCCTGAACGCTGCGCATGCGCAGTCAGGCGGTGGCGCAGAGCTTGCGTGGCAAGCCTCGCTTTCGCGCCGTGGGCGCGCGCAAGGATGCGTTGCGTACCAGGCCTCGTTTTGACAGGGATTTCCTTATTATGCGGTCGGGTCGGGAACAAGTCGCGTCTCAATGCGGCTTGGTTCCCGACCCGCCGCATCGCTCCGTGTGAGTCCTGACTCGTTCAGCACCTCGCATTTCCCCTGCTCTGCTGGGTAGGGCTCCTGTCTTGCCTTCTCTCCTATCTTGTTGGGAGGTTGTTCCCTGCCCTTCCAGTTGTTCCTGCCCTGGTTCTGCCTTAGTTCTGTCCTTTCCTGCCCCCTTCCGTCCAGCCCCTGTTCTGCTCCCTGTGCCCCCTCCTTGTCCTGGGCCCAGTTTACTGTCCTCTCCTACCTCCTGGTGGTCCTGTCTTGGGCTCACCCCGTGTTCCTCTGCCTGATCCTGACTGCCTGTTTGCTCCTGGCTTGGGGTCCGGTCAATCCTAGATTCCTGCATCCTCGTCCTTCCTTCCTGGTTTATCATCCGGACCTGAACATCTACCAGCCCTGTACTTCGTTGGGACGGCCTTCCCTGTCAGTGCTTGCACTGTTCTGGCGCCACATTAAGAACCAGGGAAGTGCCTCATTTGTGGTGTCAGGAGTTGGTTCCCCTTCAGCCCTGTGCCATTAGGCCGGGAGTGGGGCTGACTTCTGGCGTTACCTCTCTTCGGATTACCCACCAACCGACAGCCTGGCATCTCCTCAACGAACAACTCCTGGAAACACAGGTACGCAACGTCCCAGGGACGTACATCTTGACAAAAACCCAGTTTGGAGTAATTACAATTCTGCTTGACAGCTTCAGCCTGGGAATGGGTAACACCTCACTGCTAGCAGGAAGGCCTAATTGCTATGGAGAGGCCCTGCATATTCAGAACAAAAGCCCTCATTAGACATTTTTCTTTGCTTCAGGCACAGACAACAGGAGGCTTGGACTCCCATCCTCTCAGAGGAGGGGCAGGATGTGGGGGAGGCTTCTCAGTGAACTTCAAAGGACTGGCCATTTGCTCACTTATGAAGAAAGAGAAGAAAAAAAACCTGATTTATGATTTTGGATTTAATTTGTTTATTTTGCCACAGAACTTCATAACATTTAACATGGCAGCCAAAATAAGTAGACTAGTGAAAAATACATACTTATGAATCTGAACTCATGCTAGACATTTGAAGACGTGATTGAACCTGGTACTGCATAAGGAACAAAAGATATACTGAAACACTAATTGCGCTAAAAGTATTAGTCTAATATTGTATACCCGTGTGCTAGGGGTGATTGCACAGATATGTACTGAATTAGGAATTATTAGGCCAAATCTTTATGATTAAAATTGACAAAATTCAACAGAACGATAAAGCCAGCTCTCACTGAGATGGGAATTGGATCTAAATGTAACCCATAAAATATGTAATGCATGTCTCTGATTTTATTAGAGGGCATAATTATAGAAAGGTGTAGTTGTGGGAAAGTTAAATTATGGTCCAAATCACTGTGGTAGTTCCCAAGTCACATCATAAAATATGACAGCTCTTTCTGGCTTCCAACCAGAAAAAGGCAAGTGCATTTGACCACTCACAGGTTTGGGGGTGTGGATTGTAATTCTGCCCCTACCATAAGATGAGTGATGTCACTTGGCATGATAAATATGGGAACCTCACAGCACACAGACACACTAATTCCTGACTGCATCTTGATTTTCGCGTGACGCCCTGCTCCTGACTTCTTCATCCTGTTCCAGAATTCTTCATCTTGTCCTGATCCAGGCTACTTTGCAAAATCAAAGCTCAGCATTTGCTGAACTCTTTTTCAACTAAGCCCAAATCCTGAACCATCCCAAACTGAAGGGAAATAATTCTGATTCAGTTTGGCTTGCTACCATTAATGCTTGCCTGCTGAAACGTGCCATCCCGCTAATCTACAGTATCCAGTGACCAGAAGGGCCAATCCTATCAATCCAATCTGAGGTGCAGTCCAATTGACCATAACCGCCCAGCTGACCATCCCGCCAGGAGTGCCCTGCTGCCTCTAGACCCGACCCGTGATGACCAGAACCTGATGGTCCAATCTTAATTTACAGTGGACTATAAGTATCAACAGGAATCATAGTAACCCATAGTATATTTGCCTTGTCCTACCCCAATCTCAACCCATCCTCTCTTTAACTTAAGAACCTCCAATAGTGTCAGAACCATTATTGCAACCCTGTTTGTATCCCTAGTGTTAGCGCTGAATTCTCTCATTTGTTTTGCAGACCATAAGCCATTAGTGATTTGGATTAAATAAAGTAATTCCCATAAAGAAAATGCAGTATTCGCCACGTGAAGAGTTACAAGCGGCCGTGCGTAACTGTGGAGATTCCCGGGCAGCATTCTTCTTTTTCTTAGTCATTAATATAGTTTAAATAAAAACCAATCTGTCATTTAAAACCGATTTTCTGTTTTTCTACGTTCATTTTTCCCCAAAACACCTCTCATTCAAACTTGCAAAACATCTTAGATTTTATAGCTATAGACTTAATTTCAACTCTCAGTTAAACCTAAGACCTGTAGCTACACCCACAAGCATTGTTGCATTGTATTTGACCCATTTTTATTAAAAATCGCATAGTGAAATTTAGGCAGGAATTCGCATTTTTGCAAAAGATTTACACGTGTCTTTTCCCATTCAAAGTATTTCCAAACTCCCATTCTGATTCTAAGTGTGTATTGTTGCTCATATTGTAGCTTATGTTTGCTAGAACCTGTTCAGTGTTGCTCTTATAAGAATTTATATCAATTTAAGGATTTTTGCACACTTTTCATTGTTTTTCTAAGCCATTTCCAACTGTCATTTTAAAAGTGTAAAAGTTCCAAAACACTTTTATCTCTTGATTGGGGGAGGGAAGATTGCATTCAAACACTATATACTGCTCTTTACTCCTGAATATCTGCTGTTTACTTACATCTGTGTAGAACTGCTCATTTGTGAATTAAGAACTTATCAGGGGGAAATCTTAACCTAAGCACTATCTTTTCACAACCCAAAACTGTTCTTGTCCCTGTGTTTTTATCTTCTTTGCCACTCAAAAGTGAATTCAATTGACTTACTTATTTTCTGATTTGTATTGTCACCACTTTGGTGATTGCTGCCCCATATATATTAAAACCTATGTGTGATTTGAATTTAAATAAGTAAATACATATTTCCCTTTACCAACCAGCTTGACTCCTGTTCCATTGTGACAAGGGGGGCATTTAGAGAAGGGTGTGATATGAGTGGTATATCACTCAGAATATTGAACATATGGACACAGTAAATAAGTATTTAATCTGTGCATTACATGCTAGGCGAGACCCGGGTTTATTGCCTGATTGAAATCCTTAACAGCACAACTGTCTAGCTGTCACACCCATGGTACGATCCACATTTCACCAGCTGCTTTACCCCCGTATCAGGGAACGAAGTTTGCGGCAAATGGCTCCATTCTGGCAATGTTGAAGGTTGCTAGGGAAACAAAGGTTGTTGACACAGGGTCATGTGCCTGATCAGCTGACATCCACGTTAACAGCTGGACGCTCGACACGCTTCCTTGATGCACATCCCAGCGTCCATAAAAGTATCTGCAACACCAGAGTTGGCGCTTCTGATTAGCGTTATAATTCTAATTACTTACAGCCAAATTCATTCCTACATCGACCTTGGAAATCCATACCCGACGATCCTTCTGCCTCTCCCTTGTACTTGGTTTGATCAGCTGGCCTCCGACCCGGACTGTCCCAGACCTTGCTTGCTTCATTCTTCCGAAGCTCCTTGTAACTTCCTCCCGCTCTCTGTTTCACACGGTTTATAGTCAAAATCTCGAAAAAAAAAATCTCGAATACAAAAGGCCGAAAAAAAAATATCCCAAAAACATATATAAATAAATAAATAAAAAATTCGATATTTTTTTTTTCGGCCTTTTGTATTCGAGATTTTTTTTTTCGAGATTTTGTTTTCGAGATTTTGACTGACCACCGTTTCACACGCTGCTAGCACAAATACGCCCAGCATGAATTCCGACTTCAAGCTGCGCAAACCTAAAACTAACCCGCAGCATACTGACTGTCAGGGGACCCAAGTTCCGATCGCTGCCAGCACAGAGAGTTATCATCGCATCTGCAGCATATCCTTTTCTCCCACTGGACCCAAGACACAAACTCTTCAGCACGGACACCGCCAACAACCTCTCGCTGGACATTGTCCAGTGGAGAGCGGTTGCAGTCCTTCCCCATTTGATAACCGGTAAGACGAGAACGTTGCTCCTTCCCATCTTGTGTCGTTCATTCATAGTAGTGTCCTCTGTATGCAACACTCTTGAATATCATACTAAGGTTATCCACCCTCCATGCAACCAGACATATTCTAAGTGCATTACGTATCCTGTACTTCAACTAAGGAGACATTGCCCAAGAAACAATAGTGCAAGTGCTTGAACGCTCTGCTGTGGAATTGCACCAACCAGACTCTAGTAGCGTCCCTCGTTCTGTTCAGGGAGTTCCCAATACTAACCTTCCCTTTTTTTTATTTTGTCCTACCGTTGTTTTCATCGTTAGGAGTCTGTTTAGTTCACAGAGGGTAAGCCTTAATAATACTCTATAATGCTCTTTTGGGTAATTTACCATCTTGGCTGTTATCCTAACACGGCAAGAGGGTCCATTGCCAGAAAGAGTTCCCTCAGTGAGAGGGAGTCCGGTCTGGTATTCCCCTTTAGGAATTATGCCAGCAGTGACTGAAGTATCTGGACTCATTGAACAGCTCTCGTCTGATCCTGAGCCAATGCCCCGGCCAGTCTGCATGGTGGTGAGTCTAACACTAGCAAGATCCTGTGTTGCGTTTTTAACTGCACTTTTAATCTTACTTACATTTCAAATCTCTCATTTATAAGGTAGCTATTGTTTCAAACCTATCAATAAGATTTCTGTAATTGAATGTTGTTTTTTATGTGTGGGAATATAACTGTAATCATGCCTAATAAGATGGTTAACTGTAGAAAACAATAATTGGCAGGTGATGATGAATGGACACATACTTCTACACTAGGTGCATAAACGGCTGAGGACCCTGACAAGTTACATTCACTGCAACACAAGATATAGCAAGCATTTTTTGACCTTTTGGTCCAGCAGTTTGGGCAGGGCTGCTCACAATAGTGACAGGGATGCCAAGGCTGATTCGTAAATAACGGTATGGAAGCCTGACGGAAGCAATGGCAGTTGTTAAGCTTGATTCAGAGACTTACATCCATCAGACTGAGAGCCCATACAAATTCCATTAAAAGTATATATTCGGCTGCATGAACTACTTGAGTATAAGTGAAACAATAAGGTTGGTAGTAAGAACAATTAATTATGGAGGGGAGAGTGTAGGTTTACACGATTAGGTGTAAACCAGAACCATTGCAATGGACCAAAGATAGGATGGGGAAAGGATGTTACGAGGGATACACATTGAATCGATGCACTTGGTCGTTTAACCATCCATTGCCATGTTAATCTCTATGGTATTCCCACCAACTACCTGCACCCTCCCTGCTGAAACATACCCTCTTGGGTACTCTGTGAACTAGCTCTGTCACAAAGTAAAATCAAACTTTGTGCTGTATTGGGCATGCTTGTGTTATATCCAAGCATTATTTTGAGTGTTCAATGACTTAATTGCCTCTGTAAGTGAGCTCCTGTTATAATCAAAAAATCTCTTAAAATGGTGTGTTTTCATCCAATAGATTTAAAAGCAACACAGCGTCCTCACATCATTTCCTTGCACTGGAATCCTAAAACAAGCAATCGCAAAGTCAACCATTTTGACATGTGTATAAGTATAACACAGGAATTTTCCAGAAAATGACATCATTTGCCTAGGTACTCGCACCATTTTCTAGATGTTCCCACCTTATTGCCAGGTGGTACCCTTTGGGCAGCGTCTGGCAAATGCCTTTGCCATGTGTAAGCAAAAGGCCTAACTGTTGGCTTTGCCAATGTGTGTTGGTTTCAGTTTATCTCCCTAAGTGAAAGTATACATGCCCTATGTGGGAGCCTTGTTTGCAATGCCTAGGGACTCAACTGCACCTCACTGAGTTGGTCGAACAAGAACGTACCTGAACATATCAAGGCTAGGATGGCAAGTATGGACCAACTTCAGATCATCATCTCATGCATGCTTACCAGTGGGGTTCTGACCTAAATAGTATGCATATTTGTCTGTGTGGAAGCCTAGGCTGCCTGGCCAGAAATTTTCATGAAATGGGCAGATGAATACTGCCTTAATAAAATTATACTATTGGAGTAACAATTAACAATGTCTGTGGGCAAACTGAATACATCATGTGTATTGTGGGTCTTGTTTGAAAAGTATGATATAACTTCTAGGTGTTTGAGCAGTGCCAGAAATTGAAGTTATTTACTGTTGGATCCCACCAGTGACATAGGCTAAGGGGGTGCGGGACTGGAGGATTGTTCCCACTTCTCCCAATAAACATTTGGCTCTGAGATGATTCATCATCAAATCTCGAAAATAACACAAGAAAAGAGCATTTCTTAATATGTTTCTGGCAGCGTATAAACGGTGCACATCCGTTAAACTTAAAAAAAGGTTATTGAAATAATTCCTGCAGAGTGCAAACAGTGGTGGATTTAACAATCGAACAATGGACAAATATCCGTCGAGCACCCTTGCTCTGCCTTTCTCCCCTCAAAGTCAGTCAGGGCTGCACAGTTTCTCCCAGTGACGCCTTATCTTTTTAACATGTCTCAGATGCAGATTATTTCAAATCGGAAGTGATTAGTGATAGCAAAAGGTACTTTTTTCTTTAAATGATATAAGCTTTTAAGAAGCTATTTAAGTGTGGTTTTTTGGTGATTAGACATTATGAGGGTACAGAACAAGCCTTGTGAAACAATGACTTTGTTATGCATTTAATTTCCCTTTGTGTCGGTGTGGGGTTTTTTGTACATTCTGATTAATTAGCATTCTGGAGCTTGTATGCTTCCAATCAGAACAGGAAAAATAAAGCTACAAGCAAAAATCATTTTACCACCACTTTTTCCACTCTACAGGACTTGGAAAATTACCACCCATGATTGTAACTTTTTTGGTAAAAGCAAGCAGATTCCAAAATGTTAATTGTGGGAGAGATTTATACTTTTCCAGACACAAAGTGCAAAAGTGAAGTGAAAAGGCTATTTTGCCTATGTTTTGCTAATTACTTTTCCAGTACTTTGTGGAAACAATTCATATTGCCTGGAGGGGCCCTTTGCAAAGAAGTGCAAACAGTAGCAGTCCCCTCTATGCAATGTAGGATTTAAAACAAAATTGCCCCATACTCTTTTTCATCAACCCGATTCTACAATGATGAACACATTCTCGGGTTGGTTTATCATGTGACTTTTGCATTTTTAAAGTAATCTGTATAAAAGTGAGAATTATTATGTGTTATTGTTTATGGCTTATTACAAACCTTTACTAAAAAAGTTAGCATTGTAAGAAAAATAAACAAAATAAATGGATAAAGAAAAGTAAAGAGAAAAATTGAATAAATACGGGAACTTACAAATTAAACAACCTTTTTATTTTCATGGCTTACTTTCATTGGTATAAAAGTATGCAATTCATAACAATAAAAAATGTTTTCCTATAAATCATCCCTATCACTTAAATTCATTTTTTTTATTTACAGAGTAATGGCTATGGTTGTCACGCCGCTACGACCCTGGTCTCTCTGGCAGCGCCAACGGGTATACGGTGTGATACGATTCAACACGTCCAAGATGGCCGCTGATTTCCGTGCCATTACTACAGACAACGGTATAGACTCTACAAGCTCCCTAGAGACGCAGATGGCTGCTCACGTGATCGTATATAGCGAAGGAAGTACTACCATTCACTGCGTCGCTACTGCTGATTTCGGCACTCCGTAAATTCGCTGCTAGGCTATCTAACCTCGCTGATTTATGTGAATTCTCGCTTTCTCTGACCTCTCTCTGTTTATTTGTCTTCCTATCAGACTCTCTTCTCCTCTCTCGACTTGGCTTCAATATTGGACCTTGTTATTTTCCCTGCAAGTTTACCGCCTCCAACATCCATTCTGAACTATACACACTCTCTACCTCCCCCTCCAAAGTAAGTTGGCATTTTTTAAACACCAGCCCTCAGCCTTACTTTCCCTTGTTACTGCTGCAGGAAGATAATTATCTCTTTCTCTAAGGGTGGGCTCGCTTTCTCTGTTTCGGAACCTCCGTGTTGGAAATCCAGTGTTCCAGAGCCCATTATAGTTTTTTAGTAGAATCCACCAGTAAATGCCAGACTACCATTTATCTTGTTTCTTCCATTGGCTCTCTCCTGACTATTGAATTCTTACCTGTCTTGTCCATACCTGTAGAGAATCCATCTCCACCATGAGCCTTCCATTATACCGAAGACCTCTACTGATCTCAAGACCTCTTCCAGACCTCCTGTGAGCGGCATCGTCCAGGGTTTTTTCCCCTGAGGGTTTCCCTGGGGGGTGTGCACCTTCCCTCATTGGTATATTATTATTTCCGGTGAGGGGAGGGCAGAACTTTCCGGGGGGGCTTTCATTTCAGCATTTGTATTCTCTGAGGGAAGTTGCTGTCTGCTCAGGTCAGTGATACCTTTGATATCGGATTCTAACCAAATAGTTAACAATTATAACAATGGTAAGCAGTGTATAAGTACCATTTCAAATCTGTACAAAAAGTGACTAGTGTGCAAAGACCCAGAATTGTAATATTTTAGGTATTTAAAACCAACCGTCAATACATAATTATACCAACTTTAGCTGGGAAGATGTGTGGTCAAGTATGTACTGTTGGGTGTCCTGACCCACTTTTAAGCTATCATGCTGCAACATTTGGTGCTGTGGGCTTAGAAAATTCAAGATGGCGGAAAACCCACATGTGCGCTGAAATCCAGGAAAGCTGCGCAGTTTGTACGCACACTAAAATGGTTGCCTCACTTGCCACCCACCAGTGCGAGAATGAAAGGCTGGGTTGCCATGAGGGAAATGGGTTGCCAAAGGAAAAACAGTAGCGCCGGTTAGCTTCAAAGCGCTTTAAAACCACCATTGGACTACCCGCACAGTAGTCTGAAACCATTGGGAGTGGCAATGCTGATTGCCAAAAGCAAACCCATAACTGTTGGGAATTCATTTTCTTAAATCCCAAAAATGGGTGCAGTACCAGTACTCACCACTATCCAAAAGCCGGCAGTTTAAAACCACCCTGTGTTTCTCTGAAGGCAGGCTCAAACTGTCTATTTTAAACATTGCAACACATCTAAAAACTCACTGGACACCAGCAGACATTTGGTAGAATGGAGTGTTGTGTGCCTACAAAATCTGGGAAATGAAGAGCCCAAAACAATGCTTATAACAAAACTGCTATGGAGTCAGCAGTTTAAGTTGCACTGGATTTAAAGACACTAAAATCGAAAATGTTTAGATTAAATGAGTGAGCTATGTTTGGTGTCACATGCCTTTGTAACTGTTTAAATGTCATAGTTTTAAACTTAGAATCAGCCTTCTAGCTGCATATGTAAAAATGTTTAGTTTTATTTGAATGCAGAAACTGGGGAACAAAAAGTGACATTTTATCTGAAACCCGGCTTAAGGAACTGAATTCTGCCTGGCAACTACCCCCATCAGGAGGGAAATTTGAGTCACCACTGTGTTCCCAGGCCAACCTTCCTTTTGCTGCCCACACTAAGGATATGCCATCTATCTGATAATTGAATTATCTGTGCTCTGCAAGAGAGTGAACAAAGCCCTCTTCACTCAGGCAAAGGTTTTTATTACCGCAGTCGTAAATTGTAGCTTCCTCTTGGCAGGAGCTGGGAGGAGCACTGCCTGTGAGAGCAAGCTGGCTTGGCAGAAACTGGAAAGACTGGTTTCTATACCATGTGACCTGGGAAACCACACCCCTTTGGAGCCAGAACATAACTTTAAAAAGATGAATAACTCATAGAGCGGACATGTGAAAATTTTATAAATGATACCATAATTCTTGTGATTTTTCTGCCCACATTTTAAGAGGTTTTTCGACCCGGTGGCATGTTCAGGGGGGTTTTAGCGGAAAAATGGATATTACTCTAACTGTATGCATGTTAAAAATCTGAAACTTCTTCAGTTAATGTCCGTACTCCCTGCACACTTGTATGTAAAGTTGGGTCAATGTCAGAAATTGCAAAATCAGTTAAAAAGTGAAATATGTGCCAGTTCTGAATGCAAGCTCCCAGGAAGAGCAGAGTTTGAACAGGGTATACCTCCTGTAATGCATGATGGGTGCATATGATTTTAAAACAATATGTACCTCTGCAAATATGTATTTGTTTCAAATCTAGATTTGTGTGTAAGTTGACAGGAGGAGTGGACTTTCTGCAGGCTGTAAAATGACATCACTCTGACTCACAGTTCATTCCCCAATCAAATGATAAATGGAAGTTTGACCAATTAGAAGCTGAGAGAGAGGTAGGGTCAGTGATGCTAGAACACACCCACATTCTAAACACATAAAAGCAGACAGACAGGACAGATAGGGACCTTCAAAATCCATCTGCAGCGGGACGCTCTGCCGGAAAAATCCATACTTACCTCCATCAACCTCCAGAAAGCCAAACTAGAGACTTCAATCTATCCAGAACTAAGAGACCAGACCAGAGAGAAAGCAGTGCTGTACCCAGAGAGACCCAGACCAGCAGAGAGAGTGACCAGAGCCCAGTCTAAAACCCTGACCAGATCCGTGATGAGGCCCATTTAATTCAAGAATATAGTGTGAGTACCCAGCAGAACTGTGTAGAACCAAGCTTTTAGTTTAAATTCATCTAATTCAATCTATTTAACCTAAGTAGAACTGCCTGATAGCTCCAAATCTGTCACCTGTCATTTTAGCTGCAAAATCTGCCACTTGTCATTTTGAGCCTTTAAAATTTGCAAAACCAAAAACGACCTCTATTAAATCGCTCATATCTCCGCGACCGTTTGGGCTAGAGACTTGCAGTAACTTTCCTCTGATAGCTTAGAATCGTAGCTTTGAATCGCACCATCCTACCCCTTATAGTTTTACCGCAATCGCGGAACACGCATCCGCGAATTTTACCGCGATTTGCAATTTCTTCACATGTAAAAACTGCTGCTGCTTGCCTTCCATTTGTCAGAAATTCGTTTGACCTGCTAACTATCCCTGCATCATTGCTAGTGTGAGCCTGGACTAATATTAACTAGATACCACTTACCCTGAACCTCTGAAAGGGAATTAAAAAGCATTTCCAGCATATTTCTCATCCATTGCTAGCACATATCAAAGCATTTGGGCCCGTGTTTTCAAAACTCCTATCTGTGTTTTAAACTTCTGTTGTCTAAGCTTATGGGGGATTGAACTGATTACATTGATTGCATTTCTGAGAACTGTGTGCTTCCTTCCATTTCCTTGCATTGCATCAAGGGGGGGAGGGGATTGCCAGAGAAAAGTGATTACCTTGTTTGTTGAAATCATATTGAGTATTTTCTGTATTGCATTTTCATTCAACATTACATCCATTTGAACCCTATAAAGCATTTTCTACCACATTATAATTTTGTTCCTATTTACCAGTGTGCTATCTTATCCATTTCATGTCAACTCATTAGTGATTATAAAGAAGTGTGCTAGTGCCCGATTCTCCATTGTTAATCTTTAACATATCAGATTAAGGGTGATATTCAAGTATTAATTTATTATAAAGTGTGATATATCTATTTTAAATTATCAAATAAACCTTTTAAACTTGCAAAACAGAACTACTTCTTGGCTCAGTGGGGTCAGGGGGATTCCAAGAGAGGGGTGTTATATAGGGGTAGTCATCCAGAACGCATGAACTGGACCTAAAGATATATCAATAAGGGTTTTCATTCAGTATTAAGACTGGCCCAGTTCTCCAGGACCAACCAGGAAGCACAGAGGGAAAACGAGGCCCTCTGTGAACACAATGATAGGCTCCAACAACAGGTAGCGATGCAGGAGAGACTGATAGAGTCCAGTAAGGCCTTAACTGAAGAACTGAAGGCACAAATGCAGGCTCTTGCATTGCAACAGGGAGCAGGGGCGGATAGAGATGAGGTCCGGTGGGAAAGAGAGACTCCTGACCATAACCGCAGGAGCCCTAACACCAGGGGCCTTCATCTCCCCCAGTCCCTGGACTCTACCACCCCCATGTCCCCTGGCGCACATGAGCACAGGGCCACAGGGATGGCAGATTACTATCCAGCTAAGAGTATGGGGCTCATAGGCCAGAACCACTCAGGAATGGAGGGGTGGGCATCCGGGTATGGGCACCCAAGTACAGTACAGTTCAATGGGGAACCCCAGGAGAGTAGGCCCATTAAGGGCATCCTGAAAACCTCTGCCCAGTTAGGTCAGTGGAGGGGGTACCCATCAAATCCTGGCAGCAAGGAGGAATCTGAAGACCCCTCTGAACTGCGCAGGACGCAGGAGACCAGGTCCCCACATTCTGCCAGCCATTCCCAGGCTCGCAGAATCCGGGAAAACCTGGAAGAACAGACGGGAACCTCTGGGAGCAGTGCCTCTGAGTCCGAGGAAGAATGGACAAGGGTTACCCGAACCAAAAAGGCCAATAAGGCAAAAAGGGCCTTGCTTAAGGACCCTTTAAAGCAGATTAAGGCGATCAGGAGCGTCATCACGCCTTACCATAAGAACGCTAAGTATTCTGTTTGGGAGCACTTAGAGTTGTTTGAGCAAATGATGGAGACTTTCCATATGAAGGACAGCCAAAGCTGTATTCAATATGTAAAGTGGACCTTCTCCCCGGAATACTCCAGTTTCTTTGCGGGGCTGGAGGACCAAAATCATTTAAGATGGTCCACATATAAGGCGGCCATCCTGAAACATTTTTCTGTTCACAGAAATCCTCAAGAGGCTCGCAAGGCAGCCTACAATTTGCAATGTGGGGAGGATCAGGCTCCACAAGAATTTGTGCAGGAGTTAAAGCGTGCTTTTGCACAGACCACAAGAAGGGTGCGCACGGATAGCAGGGAATTTATAAATACGTTTTTCCATGCCTTGCCCAAATATATCATGACCCAGCTCGTGAGGGATTTTCACGAGAAAAGATCTTTAGACTGGGTCATTGAACAGGCTACCCGGATCTATGAGGTGCAGAAACCGATAGATAGCAAAAGTAATGCCCAGAAAAACCCCAAAGCCAACACCACCCCTGCTGCTGCCAAGGTGGCAGAGGTAAAGGTCACCCCCGTTTTAGATTTGGAGATGGGGGGGCCTAAAAACCTACCTGCACCTAATACTGCTAGGCCCAGAAGGTCCTCGGGCCAGTCACAGACAGGGAGCCAAGGAGGCAGCCCCACAAATGGGGTCCCTCGCTCTCCTGATTATGTAAGTCCCCGTTACAAGGGAAATCGACCCATCCTGGGTTATGTGTGGACTCCTCCAGCCCAAGGGGGGGGATCCAGCCAAGCACCTAACCCGGGGAACTTCCCTCCAAACTTCCCACAGGAGGGCAGAAATTTACCAAACCCTGGGCAGAACTTTTTCCCCAGATATCCACCCGACTTTCAGCCCCAAAACCATCCATCCTTCTTTCCCCAATTCCCTGAGCCCAGACCACTGAATCCGGGAGAGGGGAGGCCAAGGGTGGAGGGGTACCCAAATCTTCCCAACCCGGGGTATTACCAGAGGAGGGACAGCTATCCTTCCCGGGATCAGCCCAGGGGAGAAAACAGGGCCCCGTATCAGCCTGAGCGGGTTTCCCAGTTAGAGCGCCAGGTTCAAAACATGGCGCGGGATCTGGGTCACATACTGAGGGCTCAGCAGAACCCTCAGATGGGCGTGCCGGCGCAGAACGCACCCAACTCTGGACCTGGTGCTCCAGAACAATGACGGGGGCAGCACCCCGATAACTCACCGGTTCCCAGGGAGGAGGCACAAAGGGAAGGGGGGTGTAAAGCCTTGGAGGAAGCTTCCTTCCTCACTTGTAAACAGCCCCTGGAAACCCAGGAACCGGAAACAAAATCTCTCGCCCCTGAAAGTCTGCCTCCTAAGGAGCAGAGGGGGGGTAGGAGAAACAAAAGACCCAAACAGACTCAGTTTGAGGAGGAGGTACAGATCTTCCAATTTGAGGGAGAGGGATCCTCAGAGGATCCTGGGAAAAGGATCTTCTCCTTCAGAGAGGGGGGAACTCCTCCCAAAGAAAAATGGGTCCCTAGGGATGCAAATCCAGACTGGGGAGATGTAGAGACTGAGCTACCGCCGCCCACCATCTCATCCCAGAACCAACAGCAAGAAAATCCCCTGGTTCAAACCCATCCTGGTGACTGCCTCCAAAAAGGGGGGGGCGGCCCGGAACCGGAGCCAGGGGAACCCACAATGGCTCTGATCTCCAGTTGCCTACTTTTTCTTTCAGATTCCCAAGGCTCTCCACAGAATTCTGCCCAAAATTCTTCTCTCGCGATGTCCGAAACCAGAAAATTAGCCCACCAGTTGTCCAAAAATGTACACTATCTGTGCCCCCTTGAGGAGAAGGAGGGAAGATATTATGCCCCGGTACAAGTACAGGGGCAGGGTACAATCTCGGCACTGGTGGACACTGGATCTCAAGCTACCCTTCTGTCCAGAAGGGCTTTTGACGAACTGAATGCAGGAAGGGGAGAGAATTACCAAATTCCTCTCACCTCTCTTCCGGGACAACTACAGAACTTTGACGGGAAGGAAATTCCCGTTGAGGGGACTGCAGACTTGGACATTAAAATTGGGCGACACAAGCTGAAACACCCGGTCATAGTTGTGACCCCGGAGGGCACCCCTTGTTTACTAGGGAATGACCTCCTGAGAAGGTTGTCACCCCTAATAGATTGTGTAAACAAGGTCCTCTGGACCCAGACTAGCCGACCAATAAAATTAAAACAGAGTGTCAACCATGTTAGTTTAAACGGCACCTGCCACATGGTTGAACAAAAATCTGACCAAGTAGAATTTCACTTCCAGAATAACCAAATTCCAGACGTGACAGTCATAGCAGTAGGACAAAAGACTGGTGATGGGGGGTCCTCTCTATTTCTGAAAATCAACCTTCCTTCCAGTTTAAAGTGGTATTCCACGCTGGAAGGAAACACTTTGAAATTCTATACCAATCCACAATCAGACACTCCCACTCCTATAGTCCAGAAAGATGTGACATCAGCTCAGAGCCTGGCTGATATTCAGCAAATTGGAGAGCAGTTGTTCATCCCTGTTCAGTTAAATGATGGGAAGGACTCTGTTCTCGCTCGAGTGTGTGTGAACCACGGTAAGAGCTTCATCAGCGAAGCCATGTTTCGCCAACTCCCAAAAGATCCAGCCATTCCCACCTTCAAACTGATAGACAAATGGGAAATGGACCTGGAAGCACCCAATTCAAAACATCTCCTGCCAAGCAGGTGTATGCTCAAAATCTCCATTGGCAACAAGAGCATAGTCCATAATTGTTGGGTCGTGCGAGACGTCACTGCCGCCTTTTACTTAGGCAGTGACATTCTCAATCGCTTTGCCATTAGTTTGGACCTAATAAACTTCAAAGCTTGGTCCCGATTAGCGGATAATCCCATGGGCTTTGATGATCCAGAAAAAGCATTTAGGTCAGCTCAATTGCTACCTTATGCAGTTGAAACTCAGGTTAAAGAGGAAGTCACCATCCCAGAAAGGACCCGACAATTCTCCCTGGAAGTGAAAGTTAAAAGGGGACAAGAGTTGAAAAACCCTGATGCTTACATACATCTAAATGCTTCTCTCCAACAGCAAGGGTTGGGGGTAAACCCAACTCCATTAGTCAACATAGAACATGGCACCATTCCAATAGAGGTGGATAACAGCGACTTAAAGAGTATTACTCTAGCCGCAGGCACCATTATTGGAATGGCGGTTGATGACCAACATTTCTCCATTGATCTTGTAAATGAACTGTTAGGACCAATCCCCAAGGACTGTTTTGACAGTGACAGTGATGACAATACAACACCAGACAGGATTTTCACCCGGCATGGGGGGAACTTCCTGGTGTACACTTCCTGCCCCTATGGTAAGGAAGATGTGACGTGTGACTTCAGGAGGGATGAGGTGATTTTCCAGGTACATGAGGGCTGCCTTTCCCACCTGAAGCCTCCGGTCCAAATCAGCACTCTGACCAGGGACTTCTCCACCCAGCTGGAGGAGGCCGCGGAAATAGCCAAACCAGAAGTCTTTCCAGGCTTCAGGCAGATGGTGGAAGAGAGAGTCAACCTAGCTGATGCCTGTGTGACTCTGGAACAAAAGCAAAAGTTGAAACAAGTTTTCTTGGATTTCCAAGATCTCTTTGCGGTAGACTCATATGACTGTGGTCGCACTGACATCCACACAACAACAATCCCCACGGACCCTGGCATGACTCCTGTGTTTGTGAAGCAATATTGCTTGCCTCTCGCATCAATGGAGTCCCTTACTGAAATAATTAAGAACCTTGAGTCCCGGGGAATAATCCGTCCAGTCCACAGCACCTTCAATAATCCGGTGCTGGGAATATTGAAGCCAAACGGCCAGTGGAGACTCTGCGCCGACCTCAGGGAGCTCAACAAACGGGTCCATACTTCCCGATGGCCTCTGCCCTACATTGACCAAGGGCTGGCCCAGATCCAGGGGTCACAGGTATTCACTGCAATAGACCTGACCAATGGATACTGGACTGTGCCTGTCAGTAGGGAGGACCAATACAAGCTGGCTTTTACCTTTGGGGGCCAGCAGTACACATGGACCCGGACTCCCTTCGGATACCTCAACTCCGGCAATGAATTCAATATTTTCCTACATAAGGCCATGCCCGACCTGGGTGCGAGGGGTAACCTGGCTTATGTAGATGATGTCCTCATCAAAAGCTCAACTGTTGAGGAACACATAGCGGAGATCCGTTATGTTCTGACACAGTTGAGGGCCGCCGGAGCAAAACTTTCCTTTCAGAAAGCACAGTGGTGTAGAACCCGTGTTAATTTCTTGGGGCATGAGATTACTCCTCAGGGTCTCTGTCCCCAGGAAAAGAAAGTGGAAGCACTTCAGAAACTGAAAGACCCCACAACTCTGCGGGAACTAAGGAGCCTCCTTGGACTGACTAATTACAGCAGAAAGTTCATTGAGGGCTACGCAGAGATCACCAGACCCCTGATTCATCTCCTGAAGGGGGGGGTCAAGTGGGAATGGGGTCCAGAACAATCCGAGGCAGTAAGACAACTCAAAAGAAGCCTCTCACAAGCGCCTTGCCTAGCTTACTCTGTCAGAAACAAGGAGTTCTTCCTGGAGACGGGGTTCTCTAATACGTGCTTGACGGCAGTATTATATCAAAAGCATGACAAGGTCAATAAAGTAATCTCCTATGCGAGCAAAACTTTATCCTCTGTGGAGGAAAAATTCAACGATTGTGAGAAGGCACTCCTGGCAACGGTGTGGGCATTGAAGAATTACCGCCCGTTTATCCAGGGGGAACACATCATAGTGGAGACTCCACACCAGCCTCTGCAATATCTCCAAAGTGACAGAATCCGGGCCGGAAATGTGAGTAATTCCCGAATTACTTCCTGGATTCTGTCAATGCAAGGCTTTCCTGTGGAGGTCCGATATGGCCAAAACAAGAAGAGTCCCCTCGCGCAAGGTCTGGCTGACTTGCATGATTGTGCCAGAGAAAACTGTCTCGAGGACGAAAGTCTAAAAATCAAGGACAACACGGAGGCATACCTTAATTCCCCACACAAAGTCTTTGAAGAAGACAAGTGTGAGGGAATGCCCACTGTCTACACTCTTACCATGTTGACAACAACGGGGAGAAAGAACTGGTGGCCGGCGTAGGGAATGCATGGGTGAATGAGTCCCCAGAACCCTCCGCTGGATACAAAATTGGTCCCCGAAGTAGTCAGGTGGCAGAATTGATGGCTGTGCATCGGGCCATCCTCACTGCTGTCCAGCATCAACTCCACGAACTGGTCATAATCACAGATTCGGATTATGTACGGAACGGGTTCGTGGAGCACCTGGTTAATTGGAAAACCAGAGGCATGTTATGTGCTAACAACAAACCCTTGAAACATGGGAAGTTGATCCAAAACATTGATGATCTGGTCACCTCGAATGAGATGACCATCTATTGGAAAAAGATCAAGGGTCATTCCAAAGTAGAGGGACCAGACAAAACTGGAAATTACTTAGCTGATCAGCTGGCCAAAACCGGGGCCATCCAAGGGGATCTAATTGAGATTGAGTCCCTGTTGGGGGAAATCCAGGTCACTGCCATCACTAGGTCCCAGACAAATGCTCACAACGACCTTTCAATTGCACAATGGAGTAAGGAGACCCCTGATGCTGATTTGATTACTGCTCAGAAGGGGGATCCAATAATTGGTAAATTTTACCAGCACCTTGAGGACCCTGAGAACTTTCCCCTGACGGATACCGAGTATATTGGGAAAGAGGACCTAAGAGTGTTGATGAAATGTCCAAAAATGTTCCGGATCCAAGACGGTTTGTTGGTAAGGAAATCCAAAGCTGGCCACGACCAGTGGGTGGTTCCTACCTCATTCCGAAGCCTGATGTTAAGTCACGCCCATGATGCGGCCACCGCCGGTCATAGGGGGTTTCACACAACATTGGAAATCTTAAGAGAGGTTGCATACTGGCCACACATGGGCCAGGACCTCAACCAATATTTGAAGGGTTGTCTTGTGTGTGCACAATTTCAGCCGACATCCCTCACACACCGGGCGCCTTTACAAAAGAGGGGAATGACACTGCCATGGTCAGATTTACAAATCGACTTTGTAGGCCCTGTGATTCGCTCGGCTAGGGGGAATAAGTACATGTTGACTGTGACATGCTTGTTTACCAAGTGGGTGGAATGTCTCCCAGCCCCAAACTGCAAGGCAGAAACTGCAGCTGCCTTGATGATTAACCACATCTTTTCCCGTTTTGGTCTACCTCAAAGGATTGAGTCAGACAGAGGTAGCCACTTCACCAGTGAAGTAATGACAAAGATGTGGGAGATACTGGGGGTCAAGAGAAAGCTGCATATTGCTTATAGACCAGCTTCTTCTGGGGCAGTAGAGAGATATAACCGGACAATTGTGAGCATATTAAAGAAGTTTGTGGCAGATTCTGGGCCAAGTTGGGATATCCGATTACCTCTGGTCCTAATGGCTATCAGATCTACCCCTTCATCTGCAACCAAAATGTCACCATTTGAGTTGATGACTGGGCGCAAGATGGTGCTTCCTCAGCATTTGCTCTACAGGACCCAAGAGCAGACACTGATAAATGCCTCCACTACTCATGAGTATGTGGAGAATTTAAGGAAACACCTCCAACATGCTTTTGCTTACGCTCAGCGGAATCTAGAAAGATCGGCTGATAGCATGAAGACCCATTATGACCTGAAAACTTCCAGGAAGGAATATCAGGTGGGAGACCGGGTCTATCTATACAACTTCCAAAGGAACCAGGCCAAGCAGCGCAAATTTTTGCCTACATGGAAAGGACCCTTTGAGATCGTCGATAAGATCTCCCCTGTGGCCTACAAGATCCGCATCCCCAAAGGCGGTTCGGCAGAGGGGGAAGACAAGTGGGTCCACATAAACCAGTTGAAATGTTGCCATCCCAGGCACACTCTGCAACAACTGGAGGAATCCTCTGGAATCCTAGCGGGTACTGTCTCAGACTAATTCAGTTCCAATCATAAAACATACCACATCTAGTCTCTAAAATATTGTGATTTGCATGAAACTGTCTCTTAGTTATACTGTTTTTTTTTATCAAAGTAAGAATGTAATGTTTCGTCATGATGAAATGCATATGCTGTCCCACCATCTCAACAGTGGTGGAAAAACGTCTATGAGTAGGTATTGCCGCTCTTCCTTTGTCGTCCTAGGAGAAAGAAGACCTTGAGACTGGCCAAGGAGGATGATCCGGAGACCGGGAACGAAGATCCAATGGGCCCAGTGGACCGCCCAATACTCCCATCAGGACTGGCGAGGAGAACCGATCGATCAGTACCGGATGGAGAAGAAGATGCTGAACTGTGCCATCTACAGAAGAGGAAGAAGATTATGCGGACAGACCGGTGCGTGGGTCAAAACCCATGGGCACGCGACTCCCCATCGACTCAAATTCAAAGTGCAGTCGTGTGGGGGGGCTTGTTGGGTGTCCTGACCCACGTTTAAGCTATCATGCTGCAACATTTGGTGCTGTGGGCTTAGAAAATTCAAGATGGCGGAAAACCCACATGTGCGCTGAAATCCAGGAAAGCTGCGCAGTTTGTGCGCACACTAAAATGGTTGCCTCACTTGCCACCCACCAGTGCGAGAATGAAAGGCTGGGTTGCCATGAGGGAAATGGGTTGCCAAAGGAAAAACAGTAGCGCCGGTTAGCTTCAAAGCGCTTTAAAACCACCATTGGACTACCCGCACAGTAGTCTGAAACCATTGGGAGTGGCAATGCTGATTGCCAAAAGCAAACCCATAACTGTTGGGAATTCATTTTCTTAAATCCCAAAAATGGGTGCAGTACCAGTACTCACCACTATCCAAAAGCCGGCAGTTTAAAACCACCCTGTGTTTCTCTGAAGGCAGGCTCAAACTGTCTATTTTAAACATTGCAACACATCTAAAAACTCACTGGACACCAGCAGACATTTGGTAGAATGGAGTGTTGTGTGCCTACAAAATCTGGGAAATGAAGAGCCCAAAACAATGCTTATAACAAAACTGCTATGGAGTCAGCAGTTTAAGTTGCACTGGATTTAAAGACACTAAAATCGAAAATGTTTAGATTAAATGAGTGAGCTATGTTTGGTGTCACATGCCTTTGTAACTGTTTAAATGTCATAGTTTTAAACTTAGAATCAGCCTTCTAGCTGCATATGTAAAAATGTTTAGTTTTATTTGAATGCAGAAACTGGGGAACAAAAAGTGACATTTTATCTGAAACCCGGCTTAAGGAACTGAATTCTGCCTGGCAACTACCCCCATCAGGAGGGAAATTTGAGTCACCACTGTGTTCCCAGGCCAACCTTCCTTTTGCTGCCCACACTAAGGATATGCCATCTATCTGATAATTGAATTATCTGTGCTCTGCAAGAGAGTGAACAAAGCCCTCTTCACTCAGGCAAAGGTTTTTATTACCGCAGTCGTAAATTGTAGCTTCCTCTTGGCAGGAGCTGGGAGGAGCACTGCCTGTGAGAGCAAGCTGGCTTGGCAGAAACTGGAAAGACTGGTTTCTATACCATGTGACCTGGGAAACCACACCCCTTTGGAGCCAGAACATAACTTTAAAAAGATGAATAACTCATAGAGCGGACATGTGAAAATTTTATAAATGATACCATAATTCTTGTGATTTTTCTTCCCACATTTTAAGAGGTTTTTCGACCCGGTGGCATGTTCAGGGGGGTTTTAGCGGAAAAATGGATATTACTCTAACTGTATGCATGTTAAAAATCTGAAACTTCTTAAGTTAATGTCCGTACTCCCTGCACACTTGTATGTAAAGTTGGGTCAATGTCAGAAATTGCAAAATCAGTTAAAAAGTGAAATATGTGCCAGTTCTGAATGCAAGCTCCCAGGAAGAGCAGAGTTTGAACAGGGTATACCTCCTGTAATGCATGATGGGTGCATATGATTTTAAAACAATATGTACCTCTGCAAATATGTATTTGTTTCAAATCTAGATTTGTGTGTAAGTTGACAGGAGGAGTGGACTTTCTGCAGGCTGTAAAATGACATCACTCTGACTCACAGTTCATTCCCCAATCAAATGATAAATGGAAGTTTGACCAATTAGAAGCTGAGAGAGAGGTAGGGTCAGTGATGCTAGAACACACCCACATTCTAAACACATAAAAGCAGACAGACAGGACAGATAGGGACCTTCAAAATCCATCTGCAGCGGGACGCTCTGCCGGAAAAATCCATACTTACCTCCATCAACCTCCAGAAAGCCAAACTAGAGACTTCAATCTATCCAGAACTAAGAGACCAGACCAGAGAGAAAGCAGTGCTGTACCCAGAGAGACCCAGACCAGCAGAGAGAGTGACCAGAGCCCAGTCTAAAACCCTGACCAGATCCGTGATGAGGCCCATTTAATTCAAGAATATAGTGTGAGTACCCAGCAGAACTGTGTAGAACCAAGCTTTTAGTTTAAATTCATCTAATTCAATCTATTTAACCTAAGTAGAACTGCCTGATAGCTCCAAATCTGTCACCTGTCATTTTAGCTGCAAAATCTGCCACTTGTCATTTTGAGCCTTTAAAATTTGCAAAACCAAAAACGACCTCTATTAAATCGCTCATATCTCCGCGACCGTTTGGGCTAGAGACTTGCAGTAACTTTCCTCTGATAGCTTAGAATCGTAGCTTTGAATCGCACCAAGAACCGCATTCCTACCCCTTATAGTTTTACCGCAATCGCGGAACACGCATCCGCGAATTTTACCGCGATTTGAAATTTCTTCACATGTAAAAACTGCTGCTGCTTGCCTTCCATTTGTCAGAAATTCGTTTGACCTGCTAACTATCCCTGCATCATTGCTAGTGTGAGCCTGGACTAATATTAACTAGATACCACTTACCCTGAACCTCTGAAAGGGAATTAAAAAGCATTTCCAGCATATTTCTCATCCATTGCTAGCACATATCAAAGCATTTGGGCCCGTGTTTTCAAAACTCCTATCTGTGTTTTAAACTTCTGTTGTCTAAGCTTGGGGGGGATTGAACTGATTACATTGATTGCATTTCTGAGAACTGTGTGCTTCCTTCCATTTCCTTGCATTGCATCAAGGGGGGGAGGGGATTGCCAGAGAAAAGTGATTACCTTGTTTGTTGAAATCATATTGAGTATTTTCTGTATTGCATTTTCATTCAACATTACATCCATTTGAACCCTATAAAGCATTTTCTACCACATTATAATTTTGTTCCTATTTACCAGTGTGCTATCTTATCCATTTCATGTCAACTCATTAGTGATTATAAAGAAGTGTGCTAGTGCCCGATTCTCCATTGTTAATCTTTAACATATCAGATTAAAGGTGATATTCAAGTATTAATTTATTATAAAGTGTGATATATCTATTTTAAATTATCAAATAAACCTTTTAAACTTGCAAAACAGAACTACTTCTTGGCTCAGTGGGGTCAGGGGGATTCCAAGAGAGGGGTGTTATATAGGGGTAGTCATCCAGAACGCATGAACTGGACCTAAAGATATATCAATAAGCGTTTTCATTCAGTATTATAGACTAGGCGTTGACTTAGCTGTAGTGTTGAATTGAATCCTCTTACAGTACATTGAAGGCTATAATGACATTCTGGCTTTATCACATAACCAAAGTGCAATCCTGGGAAAATCATTTAATCTCACTGTGTGTTTTCTGACAAAATTAGGAGCCCCTAGACGTGATCCAGGTTGCAGTATGGTTTAATAGATGTGCAGTGCAGGGGTCAGGGCCAGCCAAGGAGACATACACACATCTTTCTTTGGAAAATATAAAGCCATATTTATTGATTAAAGTTGTGACATTCGAAATAGCAAAGTAAACATGTCAAATAAGAAGTGTCATCATGGACAATTGCATATTATAAATAGTATGGAAACAGTATGTACCAGACAATGATGTATAGGGGGTGGCAGGGTTAGTGGGTACCCCTCCTCCCTTCCACATCCAACCGGGAGTAATGCCAGGAGGCCGGTAACCCTTCACCCTCCACTGTCTACCGCCTGATCCCACTCTCACCTGTATGCAAGCACTCCCGCACACCCTCAACTCAATAAAAATTTGCTGTAAAATTGCAACAAAAATACAATGTTGTGCTTAAAAATGTAATTTGTAAGAAACTAAATATCCTATTCCTTGCTTCAATATTTATTGAGGATGAGGGGGCTGTCTTTCACAACACAATGGCTGGACCACAAGCACCTCCTACGTGGCCTAGAGGGAGTTATTACTGAGCGCACACTATGTTAGATGGAATTAGGACTGGTATCCTCTTTGCTCAGTCCCTGCAGCGGAGGAGGTGGCATCATCCTCGATTGCCCAAGCCAGGCCAAGAAGACTTGGTGGGGGAAGGGTGGGGCAAGTGGGAGTGATTGTAAATGGGAATGGTAGTCAGGGGGAGCTGATGGAAGGTGATAGGGGGTAATATTGACACACTATTTTTTCTGCTTCTCTTTTGCTCTGTACTGTTTTTTTATTTTCTCAATTATAGCAGTATGTTTGTTGTCAAACATGTTCCATATGGAGATGGGGTTGCATATGGACGATAAAGTGAGTTGCCAATGGAAGGTCAAAGCAGTGAGGGAGCTTATGAAAGGAAATAAAGGAGCAAATGGAAGAAGAGAGCAGAAGACTGTGGAAGGGGTGCTGGAGAGCCTGTGATTTTGGAAGCGATGAGCAGGTGGAAGGCGAGAGCCGGTTTACCATTCGACCAAATTGAGTGAACCTGGCAAAATCACCTCATGTCAGCAAAACCTGGTGAGGTGAACAGGCTGTTTCCAGCTAGAGTCATACCACTAAACATATAGCACCAATAGTAGAAAAAGACAATTTAAAAAACATGTAACATTTGTTGTACTCATGACAGCGATTAACGACTCCCACCATAAACTCCACACCTATGCCCCATCTGTCAGCCTTGCCCAAGAAATCATTTGGCTTAAATCTGCCAGGAAGTGCATCCCAACATGCATCTTTATCAGACATTCATGTAGTCTTGCGGGTCACCCCTGGTCCTAACAACCTGGGTTTTGATCCAGGCTTCTGCACCTTATAAAGCAGTCTAACAGACTAAAGAAGTTAAGGGCAAATTAAGGGCAAATGGATTTTTGAGTACCAGGAAGACATTTTTTGCCGGATCACAAATCTGAGAAAAGTTTGCCCTCCCGCCCCCGATCACAAACCTGGCCCAGCCAGATAGAAATTCCTGGGGCCGGGCCTGATTGAGCCATATGCAAGCTACTTCAACCATGCTCATTGCCCTTCAAGCCAACACAGGACCCATGGTGCTGCTTTTGAGATTACACAAACTTCAAGCTGCTTATCTGCATCTTCTAACCATCTCGTACAAGTGAAGAACACCACTCCCAGATTTGAGCACTGACTCACTACTGTGGAAGCACCCAACTTGCTGAATTTGGAGCATCACCCTGACCCAACAGAACCTCAATTGGACTGACTCAACCGTCCACTAGATACACTGAAAGCCATTTTGTAACATGTTGACGCAACCCAGCAGATGCATTGTTTGAACCCAACTCAAGCACTGACTTGCACCTGTTGGTAACCATTGACCCACATCATCTGGCAGAATGGCTCAATCTATACAAAGAGCCTCCTCAATGCAGACTCGATGTGACTCACCCTGTTTCTACATCGGCTCAACTGCAGAAAAGTGCATAGAAGACTGTCTCAAAGCTATAAAGCACCCAAAACCAAGTAATAACACACTGTGAAGATGCCCTGTTCCCTTGGTCCACCTCTGGTACTAGGCCTCCCTCTTAGCCTTTTTCTTGCAAGAGATTTCTTGGAAATTGACATGTTTCCATTTGAGAGCTTGCTTATCTATCCAGAGTATTATCCTCCAACAACTTTCATTTCCTGTGTTTTTTTTACAGGGCTGGGTTTTTACTTCTTCTTTTAGTTAATACTGGCATTATTATTGTTTAATTAAAAGTCTATTCTGTTATAGAACCTTGATTGGACATTCCTTCATTTTGGAACATTGTAAGTCATTTGAGTTACTGCTGCTACCACCTCACACCCTTCCAGAAAATACAGCCTGCCTTCAGCCTGCTCTACCACATTAGGTGGAGGATGTCTAACGTTCAGGCTTTGCCTGTTGCACGTTTAGGATTGGGATCACTACTGTGTTTATTTATTTATTTATTTGAATTTATAAAGCTCTCAAATGGCCCTGGGGCATCATGGCACTGTTACAGAGGATTCACGCGGATACAATCGTACAGAATAACAGATAGAGAAGAACAGTTGTGAAGACATTTAACATTTACAAGCTGTGAGTGGGCATGTTTTAAGGTTACATGGGAACTGCCTGAGATTTTTAATAGAGGGGAGGTTTAGTTGAAGAGCTTGGTTTTCAGAGTTCTTCCTAACACTTTGAAGGAGGTCTCTTCCCTGAGAGTGGGGGCGGAGAGTTCCAGTATTTGGGTGCTAGCACAGGAAAGCTCACACCTCCAGCTTTGGCTCTTTTAAAGGTAGCGACAATGAGCTGGTTGGAGTGCTGGATCCGCTTGGGTCTTTTTGACATTGCACAGTAAATTCTTTCTGAAAGGTACGGAGGTGCAGGCAGCTGTGTGTGATAGCGAGGGTCTTGAATAGTATATGCTCTTTAACTGGGAGCCAGTGGACATCCCTCCTGGCCTGGGAGATGTGCTATCGTCTAGGAATGCTTAGTGCCCCTCTAAGGGCATTATTTTGGGTGATATACAGTTTGTTAATGTTTTTGGATGAGGTGCCTAAAAACAGAATGTTGCAATAATCCAGCTTGGCCCCGGTTGTGGCTCTGGCTATGTTAATGCAATTTTTTGATGAGAGGTATGGTTTAACTGCATTTATGATTTTGGTCGTAAGAGCTGCTGACAAGGATATGGCACTGACTTGACGTTTCATCGAGAGGGTGGAGTCAAAGTAGACTTGCAGTGTTCTGACTGCAGCAGAGGCCATGATGACTGTAGACTGTATTCTCAATGCTGAATGATCTGTATTGACTGTCGAGCCTGTTAAGAATCTGCTTGGGGCCTACCAATAGTATTTCTGTTTTGTCTCCATTGAGACACAGACCATTGGACACCATCCAGGCCTGGATGAGGGCATACGTTTTACTGAGGGCAGCTGCATCTTGTTGCATCCGGAGAGTGGGAGAAGAACTTGTGTGTCATCAGCATAGTTTGTAAATGCTATGCTGTGCTCGACTAAATCATTGAAGAGGGGTAGGGTGAAAATGTTGAAGAGGGTCGGTGAGGTACATGAGCCCTGTGGGACTCCACAGTGGATGGGGGACAGGGCAAAGTCCTGATCAGAGATCACTCTCATAACCCTTCCTTCAAGGAAGGAGGTGATCCAAGATGTGGCTTCCTGTGAAAAATGGGCGGCACCCATGAGGTGTCTGCAGAGGGTCTTGTGGTCAACAAGATCGAATACCGCAGACAAATCGAGGAGCAGGAGGAACGCTGGCTTGCCATTGTCCATTGTTTCCTGTAATTGGTTCTTAAGATCAAGTAGTGCTGAAGCCAGATTGTCTTTTTTCCAGGATATTACTGGTTTCTAGAAAGTGTTGGATTTGCAAGTATGCAGCATTATCTAGAATTTTTAGCAGGAATGACACAGACATTAGGGGTCTATAGTTGTTGGGTGAGTCCAGGTCAAGGGACATTTTTTTAGCAGTGGTCGAACCCAGGACTCCTTGAGGGGCGAGGTGATACCTGTCACGAAGGAGGCGTTGATAAATACTGTAAAAAAAGGGGCTAGTGAGTGTGCACAGTCTTTTATGAAATTTGCTGGGCAGATATCTCCTTTGCAGAACAGCGGCTTGATATGTTTGCTGATAGCCAGGACTTCTGTTTCAGTTACTTCTCTGAAAGCAAAAGACTTCTTATCTTTGTTGTCAGGAATGGTGACTGGGAAAGGGGGCAAGCCGGCTTTGGGCAAGGCATTATATTGAGAGTTGATTATATCCTGGAGGGTTTTTATTTTGTTCAACATGGCACTTTGGATATTGTTGCACCAAGCTTCGTCTTTCACTGTTTCCTGGGTGTTTGTTGGAGGTGCGGCCAGCACATTGAAAATTGCAAGCAGCTCTCTTGACTCAGATTTGGCGTTTGAGATTCTGAAATTGTAAGCTGGGGATTTTGCTAGGGTGCTGGCCTTTTTGTAGTGTTTGGTAATGTTTCTGTAGGCCTCTAGTGTGGCGTCGAGAGGGCAAGATTGCCATTCTGTGAACGCCGAGCGCTTGGGGATCTTAATTCAAGTATCTCTTGGGTGAACCACGAGTTAGAATGTTTTTTGGTTTTTGCTCTTTTTTTCTCAAGAGGGGCCATGGCGTCTACTGCTGTTTTGAGGGTGGTGTTGTAGAGTTCTACCAGAGCCAGGGGGTTATTGGAGAAGGGTGGCCTCAAGGCTGGGGCCTATAAGAATGGTAAAATCCTGTCTTTGGTGAGGAGTCATTCAGATCTGGCCAAAGCCAAAGGCACTGGTGTGATAGGTTTGATGAGGTTTTAAGTTGGGATATGGAAGTGTAGGAGATGAGGGTTGGTCCACGGGTGTGGAGTTTTAGAGCTGATGTCTGCTGTACAGTTATGGTCAGCTATCCAATCTAATATGCAACCTTTGGTATGAGTCGGGTCGGTGACTTTTTGAATGAAGCCCATGTCAAGGAATGCTTTGGCAAAGGCTTTGCCTTGCTTATCTTTTGGATCATTGAATCCAAGATTGACGTGTTAGGGGGAATTCTCTAATTAGGCTAATTTCCCAAACCTAGTGAGTCCCCCAGCAGCTTTGCTGGATTTTTGGGGTTTGTTTGTGTCTCTCCTGCTAAGAATGAGACTCTTTTCCTCCCACTCTTAGGCATGATTTGAGGTATGTCTTTGACTTTGTATGTGCTTATGGGCTATGGGGTCTTTTACTCCATAGGGTATCATCTGTTTTTCATGTGTGTTACACCACACCCTCAGTGCAGTAACACAGGGGTGTCATAGTGACCCCCAAACATAGACTCCATACCCTGGGACTGACTACTGTCTCCCAGGGCATGTAAAGTCACCATTGACTTTA
The DNA here is from genome assembly GCF_040938575.1 of Ambystoma mexicanum. Classification (NCBI taxonomy): domain Eukaryota; kingdom Metazoa; phylum Chordata; class Amphibia; order Caudata; family Ambystomatidae; genus Ambystoma; species Ambystoma mexicanum. The sequence continues at coordinate 159,053,596 of NC_090937.1, forward strand.
CTAGTCCAAATTGTGAACAGAACCAGTACAAACCATCATATAGCAAACAAACACTGACCAGAGCCTTGTATCAAAAGTATATAATTATTTATTTAAAACCCATTTTAGGGAATACACTAGCACTCTAAATCAAAAGCAAGTTAAAACACAGTCAGGTAAAGTATAAACACCTCCCTTGATAACTATTAGACAAGTCAGGGTTATAACACCACTATTTGTATAAACAGATGTGAGTGTGTAACCTAGATGGCACTCCAATCGTTAAGTTAAAGGGAGAGAAAAAGGCAGGGCATAGAAATAAAACAGTTTCCAACACTTTTAGAAGTTCAAAGCAAGGGAGTAAAGTCAGTATACACTGTAGAGCCAAAGTTCATAGGCCAGGTCCACTTTAAATGGAGAAAAGCAAAATGTGCCCAAGATCAAACAGTTTAAAATGCACTAAAAGTCTTTGCAGAATGTTCAAAAGAGGTTGGGGTGATTCAAGAAGTAAAGTTAGAAGGTCTGGGGCCAACCCAGTTGGAAAGCCAAGGATTTAAGGGTCACCTTGGGCAAACTGAAGAAAGGGAGGCCAGCCAGAACACAGTACCTTAAAGAGAGACGAAGCTCCAGCGGTGGCAGTTGTTCCTGGCAGTGGTTGTAGTTCATTGTTTCGACCAGGGGAACAGAGGATCTCGTCGAGGAGGAAACTTGGAGTCGTTGCACTGCCCACGGATGAAACCAGCCGCGGAGTTCATCGGTTAAAAGGTGCGTTCCTTTTGTTTGCGGTAAAAGTGGTGAAGCTTGGCTATCCAGCCGCCGGGGTGCTTGGCAAGGGCGATTCAACCGAGAGACGTCTTTGGAAGGCGAAAAAGGGCAAACTGGTTGATCCCACGAGCTGAAAGGAAGAAGACTCGTCCAGCAGAAGATCTTCTCTTGTTGTTGAGAAAGTGGTGAGTTTGTTGCAGCAGGGCTCCACCAGTGGTGTCGTCATTGCAGGTGGCTCAGCTTCTTCCCTCTTCAGATTCTTAGGTCCTGTGGCGACTTCTGAAGTTCCAGTCCCAAAGGCCCTGCTTTTATGCAGAAAAAAAACCCATTCAACAGCCTAGCTGTCACTCAAACATGCTAAGTGGTGAGCCGAGCGGCTCACCACTGGGCCAATCAGAATAGAGTGTGACTTGGGTTGCTAGGGCAACGCAGTCCAGGGTGCCAATTACCCTCCCCACACATCCTGTGGAACCCAGACAGAGTGGCACCATTTGGAGGGCTTCTGTGGAGAAGCCCGCCAAAAAGTGGAACAAAGGACTCGACCTTGGTTAGAATTACAGAGACGGACACAAACGCCATTTAAAAAAAGAGTTCTGGCAAAAAGACCCAACCGGTGATTTAATATTAAATAAATAAACCAGCTGTATCTTTAACATTGCACCAAAAAGTGGTGCGTTTAAAATCAATGGGAAAATCCCATAGGAAATATTCCGGTGGAATATTTCGCGTGGTAACCACTGCCACCAGCCAGAAACTCGCCAAGGGACAGTGCCCCCTTGGAAAGAGACCCAGGGGCAATCGAATTAATATGATATATATGATGGTGCCCTTGCGGGACCCGCAAAGGACGTCTGGTCTGACCAGACGTTCATAGCGGGTCCCTCAAGGGAACCTCGTAATAGGGCAGAGTGGGTTTACCAGCACCAGCACCATTACCGGTGCCATTAAACCCATTCTGCCCACCTCGTAATGAGGCCCAGAGTGTAAGTATCCCCTCCACTGAATAGCCGGCCATCTGTCGAGCAAACCTATCTATCATATTAGCCAGGCGTTGGGCTTTGATAGCTTTTTCCTGTATGATATTAATGTAATCCAGACTAGAGTTCATATCAAAAGCCAAGTAGGGATACTGATCGATGTACGCAAAATCACACAGACTAGTTGAAAAGGTGGGTTGGGCTACCTTCTTTGCTGAAACCTGCATAATTTTTGTTTTGGCCAGGTTGACAAACAATTCATTTTCAGCCGCATAAGAGACCAGGCTTTCAAACAGACTGTTAACTCCAGCATATGTGTGATTGAAAATGACTAGGTCATCTGCATACAGAGGTCCAGGTATAGGCACACCAGCAATCCTCGGACAACAACCATTCACCTTGCCAAAGTGTCGTGGCAGATCCACCATGCATATATTGTACAACACTGGAGCCCAAACACACCCTTCTTTGACTCCCCTGTTGATCTGCACTCTGGCGGTCGTAGTGCCAGAGTCATTGACCCTCACTCACGCCCCCCATATTCTCATGCAGACCCTTCAATAAGCACATTAGCCAACTTGGGCATCCCCACCCCTCCATTTTAGCCCAAAGCTTAGTTCAACAGACACAATCGAAGGCAGCCCAAAAATCTATAAAGATGACATACAGCACTGGACCTCCCTTGGCCGCAGATTTGCGAAACCACACCCTTAGGTTATGAGTAGTTGAGCTTCCCGACGGAAGCCAGTTTGGGTGAAGTGAAGTAGGTGTTGCTTATCAACCCATGCTTACAAATATCTCAGAATTATAGTTGAAAAAATCTTACCATTGACATCAAAAAGGGACAACAATCTATACTCTCCCTTCTTATAAATGGGAAGAAGAATAGACTGCTGCCAGGAAACAGGTATTTCCTACGCATGGCAGATCCTGACAAAGACTATTTGTAGGAGTTCAGTCCACCCACACGGGTCCAGTTTTAATACAATGTTAGCAAGACCATTTGGGCCCTGGCCCTAGAACTCTTCAATTTCGCTATCATCACTTCAATGCTCTCTATAGTAATCTGAAAGGGCCACCCTCCAGGACAATATTCAGCCCTAGCATCATTTCAATGTACACCTGTTTAATCACTATGGTGGAGTAGCCACTCTTTTTCCTTAATAGGATTTGCAATTAACTTCTCTCTATCACCCTTGGCCCGAGACAAGATCTGCCAAAAATGTCGACTATTTCTGCTTCGTAGTGCACAAATCATACCCTGCCAATTACAATTTTTTACTGAATACTGCCAACGTTTCAGCCATTGCTTGTATTTTGCCTTAATCGTTTTAGCCTGACGGCAGGTCTCCTGAAGGGTGTCCCCAATCCCAAAAAGCCTTCTCAACTTACCTTGCATGTCTCTTTTGGGTTAACGAATGGCAATATCAAATGTATTTGTGTGTTTATCGACAAATCCCAAATTGCACAATGGGGCCACTCCTAAGGTCGGTGCTAACTGCTTTAACTAGTCTTCAACCTCATTCCCATTAAAATATGCCAACCAGTTTAAATCCCTCTCAAAGGCTTGCGTAAATAACTGGTTGGCCTTACAGACTCTTCTAGCACTCCAGCAGATATGATTACCTGTGTGATTAGGGAGGCCCACCACTACAGCTTCAGGGGTAATCTTTGGCTTCAGGACAGTCTAATGTTAGGGCCAAGATGGCATGGTCACTAAATCCATTTAGCTAAATCCTGTGTTCATTAGTTTTCAGCAAGCAAGCATTATTTCCAAAGAAATGATCCAGAGCCGCTCTGTTCTTCCCCATAGCCCATGTATATTGCCCAGGTATATCACCCCTGGTTCTACCATTCATCAGCGTTATCTCCCAGTTTCTCAAAAATGTTACCCATTGGGCGCCCTTATCATTACCCTTGTTTTGCAGCACTTTGCAGTTTTTTACAACATTATAATAGGGTGCACACTCCAGGTCGTCAGTGCAACGAGCATTGAAATCCCCACCTAAAAGTATCATCCGCTCCTCTGGTGTGTCAGCCCTGCAGGCCACGATCTCGCCTAATAAATCGAAAAGTCCCATCCAAAGCTGTTTTGTGGGGGGGGGATAGGGGGGGGTGGAGGGGTTGTCTGTGCGGGGGGTGGGTTTGAATGCAAATGTATTATGAAGCGACTGCACTACTCACGCATATCACCCAACGTCAACTCAACAGCTTGTAGAAGGCCGCTAGGTGCCGGAAGGTCAATTTGCCGAGACTCTATGGCTTGGCTGAAATCGATTATAAGCCCCACATATGGTCTGGCCCGGAGACCCCTTTTTGCCTTAACTTGAAATAGGTGGTAGCCCCCAAAAAACATAGCAGACTCAAGCCAAGTTTCCTATAATAAGAAAACATCATATTTGGCAATTAAGGGGGCCGAACCATACTTACTCAGGAGGTGGCCATGCCCTCTCATATTCCAACATGTGATGGCACAGCTTCAATACCCAGCACTAATATATTCCCCAATGGTAGCCAGATACCTATACAATTGACCCCAATGTGACCTTGTGTTTCCAGGCCAGAGGCTCTCCTTGGGGATGGCAATCAAATCTGGGCCCCCTTTGAGGTCTAGTGAGGGCCCCAGCTAGTGGCTTAATGTGTCCATCCAAGCCAGTTGCCGGGGGACCAGGCCCCTCATTATTCATCAGCATAGTTCGTTTACAACTTACTGTCAATTTGTATCCTAGTCTATGCAAGGCATCCACATGCATAGTAATGGGACCACCACAGGGGACTCACATTTTATCAGCACCCAGTTTGGTACACAGTCCCATGGTGGAAGTTCAATTCGTGCCATGTCACTGCTACTAAAGCTTGCCAACCCGGGAATTTGCTTCCAAATTCGCAGCAGGGATGTTCGATTAAGGAATGGGCTATACAAAGTGGAAGACAATTCTGCCAGTTTTACCAGGGCACCAATGGTAGAAAGCCCAATAGGAGAGTCAGCAAGGGAGTGTTTAAAAGTAAATTGCGCATCAGTCCATGTAGCCATCTGACCGTCCACTGCTATGGCATCTCACCCATCTAGATGCAACTCATCCCCCCAATCTTCCCCATGGAAGCGGGTCTCCTCAATGTTCAGAAACCCATCTTTTTTTGATTAACCCACAGCAGGCCGTAGCAGCTTGTTATCGTGATTGACCACCATACGTCTCGGTGGGACGCCGGATACTCCTTTAGACTAAGAGACTTGTTCCTGGCATTTAAATATTGTTTTCTCAGGCCCCAGGGTGGACTTGCAACTCGTAGTGGACCTCTCAAAGTTATTTGTCTCGTCGAACCGTCAATCTGTATTTTAGTGAAAGATTTCTGGCCATCCATTGAGGCAGTTAAGCCCTTCCCTGAATGCCTGGCAGCAAGTGCAGTGAAGGGTTTCAGCATAAACGTCACCTGTTTAAGAACTTTCTGTGCGCCTACGATAGGTCCACCTTGCATACCTTTGTTGTTGGTTATTGGTGACTGACTTTTCATCATTGACAGTTCATTGCAAAGAGCATACAATGCATCATCTTCATTACATGCAGCAATGTTTAGTGGGTCTTGAGTCAGCAGGGTTACAATAGGCGGGGGGATCCTTGCTCCCCCAATGTATCAGTAAGGTGAACCACCGGTTTCACATCTTATTTTAAACATTTTTTTATTTGTATCTCAGCCAAATCATGGCTTTTCACAAAAGTACAAAGCATACATGAAAAGAAAAATACATAATATAGCACAATATATGTATCAAACAGTATTCTCCAAATTTCCATTCAGTTCTGGGTAAAAGAGAAAAAAAAAAAAAGCAAATAGAAACTTATACCATGGAGAACCTACATTACACTTGTAATATTTCACAAGGTCTCCTTCTATTAAAACAAATCATGTGATCATCTATGGGTATGATTATTTATGGCATTGCCTTATCTATAAAGCCCAAGGCTTGGAGTACCCGGATCATTTGGATGGTTAGAGAGGGTTTGTCCCCTGCAATCAATCTATCCCAAAATATCTCAGAGTGCAGCGTATCCTCTCTCTCTACTGAAAGGAACAATTGTCTCCTTAGCTCCCATTTACCACTGCAATACAGCAAGATATGCTTACGAGACTGGACAGTATTCTCCTTACACAGAGGGCACCCTATCCCGATTGCTTTGCCCTTACCACGAGAAACTAGAACTAGGAACAAGATTAAGGCGTACCCTCAGAAATTCCTATCTCAATTTTGAATTGGGGAAGCATCTTAGATATCCTGGAACGATTCTCATTCACTTAGCGATGATAAGAAAGGATTTGGCCAAGACTAAAGATCGCATTTTGTCCATGGTGCAGGTCCAATCCGCTCTTTTCAGCAATCTCTTTGTATGTAATGGATTAGAAATAAGCCTGTCAACATCACTTTCACACTGTGACAGGATTCTCATAACCAGCAATTTTAGCTTTGTCAGGATCCCAGAGGAGTTAGAACCTAACATGGACTCGATGTTTTCATAGAGAGAGATCACTTGTGGAACTACAATCTGTATAATGAGATAATGCGCTACTCTAGATGCATTTTCATTAAGGAAAGCTCCAATTCAAATTTTAAACTTGCCATAGGGAGGGATAACGGCAAGCACAAAGCCTTTTTCCATAGACGGCCCTCCACTCTTGCCCAATTGTTCTCCCAGAGCAATCTCATAGAGCATTGCCGGTAATACCTTTACGATATAACATTTCAATAGGTGTTCCAGGAAAAACCTGCAGTAGGATTTAACGACTTTCCTCATCTGACTCGCTAACTCTTTGGACTTGTCATCTAGATTTAGATTTAATTTGATTTGTGTTGGGCTAGCACATAGTTTGAAACTCAAGTAGATCACCTGCTCCACTATGGGGATTTCCTCTTCTTCTTGAACCCATTTTAACCTTCCAACCTGTCTCCCCGTTTTTTTACAGATCATTATGTTTGATTTCTTTGCATTGATTTCAAGTTCATTTAGCTCTGCATACTTCTAGCGCACTCTTAAGAGGCATTGCAGACCTACCAGGAATTGTCTATGCTATGTCATCGGCACAAGTCAACCAACTAATAGGAGTACTTCGAATTTTTAGGGCTGATCAATGCTGCAGGAGCCATACTTCTGTCCATGTCTGCCATACATAGGTTAAAAAGGATAGGAGCTAGAAGGCAACCCTGTCTTACCCCGCTCTCTACCCTCACCGGGACTGTAAGGAACTCATGGTGGCAACCGTAAAGACAGACACAAGGGATCACCAATTAAGGTTGTTTTTAAAACTGTATAAATGGATGAGAAAAACACCAAATCTAAATCAAAATCTAAGATGTGACCAAGCTACGGCCATCAAATAATAATAAGACAGTCCTAGTGGTGTCTTGTTAAATAAAAAGGGCCCATATTAAAACACGAAATATTGCCAATCCTTACCTCTAAGTTACAAAATAGTGTGGGAAAATGTTCATCAGAAAAGAAAGAAGTGTCCACAAAATGATATGTCAGGATGGTAGAACTGGGGTCTCCCTTCCCCACGTTTTTAGCATGGGTCAAGGCGGGACTCCCGAGCACAGGCACACTCCTCGGATTCTCCAGCACAAGCTTACAGTTTGTTTCCAAATTATCAGGCCCTTCTGTGGCCAAGTCTCATTTACACCAAGTCTCTTGCCTCAGAGGGCCTGATGTACTAATAACAACAAATAAAAAGTTCCTTTCAGTAATCTTCCCATCAGGGGATTTCCTTTCACACGTGCATCCCCCTCAACCGGGGTACAATCCTTTTTCAACATTGGCCTCCATCAGTCGTGTTCACTAGAGCCTTTCGTTCAAGATCTCAGCAACTTGTAACATTCAAGATTCTCAATGTCTTTTTAAACAACCGTTCATTGTGAACATCCCTCAGCCGGGTTCACGCTTGTCGATACAATGTTTACGGGGTGTGACGTTTTGCTCTCATTCGTGGACATCCCTCAGCCAGGTTCACATTTGCCAGTTTAGCACAGTTCACTTTTTCATAATACCTTGCTGGATTCACTTCCTTTAGCTTTGTCTAGCCCCCAGTCAGGCTTTCTCGCAAGTCCCCGATCAGGCTTTTCACATTTATCATTCATGCAGCGTTTTCCCTCAGCCAGGAGCACAAGCCTGTTTCACACTGTCACAACTTTGGTAATGGGTTAAGGACTTTGGATAGTACAAACAAGGGATTTTGTCTCGACACTTGTATGACCACATTAACTCTGCATGCCGGCCTTCCCTAAGGCCTCTTTTTACTGTATTATTCACAAGAGAAGGGGATCAGCCAAAGTCTTTTGAATGGACGCCCATGTGGCGCCGGACCACTCTGCAGCTGGTCTTCCCTCTGGTTTTTAAAAGTTTAGTAGTACACAAGTTCTTTGTTCATAACAAGTTTCCATTTGCAAACTTCGCTCAACACAGTCTGGTTTACTATCGGTTTTCCCTCCAACTCACCCCCTGTGCTGACCTCCTTGTTGTTTCTTGTCTCTGGAGTCAAGGATGGTACCACGGTAGCAAGCGTGCCTCCCCATCTCAGTTATCAGTGCATGAGGGTCCTGTGCAAGGTTGACATCTGTTACACCACATGTCAGCTGTAGTTCCAGTCTTATGATTCCTTTCGCCGAGGCTTCGAGGGCTTGGGTCAAAAAAGGGCAAGGGCACTTCCATATGTGCTTTCCTTTCCGGTCTCACCGCCTTTTTTCTCTGTTTGAACTGCTGTCCTGGAATAGCTGCCTCCTTGTGTGTTTGTTCTTGCTCCAAGTGTGCTCTCGTGCTCAGCATTTTATCCTTGTGGGGAAGGGACAGGGCCATCAGGAGTGTGTCGTTATTTTCAACTGCATGACTCTTCCTGACCCATATGTTTAGACACGTCAGGTAAATGGCTCTGGTGTTAGTCCGTTGTCTTTTGAGTTTCTAAATATCCTGCTGATATCACTTGTGTTAGGGGGTTTGGTAAGCTTGGAAGGATGAGTTTGGTAGGGTTTGTGAAATGAAAAGGGGGGATTGTGGGAACTGTAGTGATTTGTCAAAATAGACTGGAAGTTCAGGAAATAATAATCAGAAGGATGTAGAGAAGAATGACTATGAATACTTGGGTAGCTAACAGGAAGACATGGATTCTGGAAGATGTAGCTTATGGGGTGTGAGTTCCTAATTGGATTACCAGATGTGGAGGGGTTGTTGGATTCTGATGTGGGGGATTCATGGGATGGAAGGGAGGTTAATTTGCAATATTCTACAAAAGCTTCAAGGACTTTGTCCTTCTCGTTCTCTTTCCCCAGGTAATATCGCATCTCACCTGGGGCATTCCCCTATCCAGGTGATCCTCCCTCACTCGTCCACCCCTAGGGTTGGGATCTTAGAGCACCAGCCCTTCCCAGGCCACCTGAATAATGGATTCTCTGGGTCTACTTGGGAGAATACCATCAGGATTCTCACAGAACTGACAGCTGACCTGCTTTTTATTCAGGCTTATCCTCAGGATGATATTGTCATGGAGGCTTGCTAGTATGGCTAGAAGATGCCTTGGAATTCCCAAGGCATTGAGTTCAGCCCAAAGATGCTCTCTACAGACCGTATTGTACGCCTTTGATAAGTCGATCCAGGCTCCGTACAGAGCGGGACCTTCCATAACCCATGAATTGTTACTTACTAAATTCAAAACTAGACCATTCAATGAGTTGGGTTGTCCCTTCCTGAAGCCTATTTGGGTCTTCAATCACATCTTATGTTTGGTTGACCATTCCTCCAACTCTCTCAGTATCAGCCCTGAGAAGATCTTACTCTCAGTGTCCAGGAGAGCGATCAGGCGATAATTCCCCGGATTCGCCCAATCGCCTCCCTTATAGATCGGAGTAACTATAGCTGACTTCCAGGATGTAGGAAAACGTTTTCCCCTTAAGATCTCCTCAAATAGAATTCCCAGAACTCTAGCCCAAGTTGCTGCATTGCTCTTAATAATAATGTTGGTAAGCCCATTTGGGCCAGATGCCCTGGAGGACGAAGAGGATTTAGTGATTTGCTTTAGAACCAACTCCTCCGATATTTCTATGTCCCATGAAGCAGCCCACTCTTTTCATAAGGGAGCATTCAAGGGCTTCTTATGTAGAGTGGCAAAATGTTCAGACCATTCACTCTCTCCTATCACATTTCTCTGGGCTAAGGGTTGGAAATTCTTAGACCGATTAATGAGGTACCGGAGGTTTCGTGAGTTCCCCTTCACCAGTGCTCTGAGCATAGTCGCCCCATCATTCTGATAGTGCTGATGTTTCTGGCCCTGTATCCAGTTTTTGTGTTCATTCTGGAGAATAGCTAGCAGCACCTCTGGGCCCCTTTGCTAATTTTTATTAATAGAATAGTTCAGCCTACCTTTACAGGAATACTCCAAATTCAGCCCAGGCTTCATTCCAATAGAAATTCACTACCACTATTGTTTTCTGTATGGTTTTATGCATGTGATTCAGCCTCACTGTCTGGGTGCCCCTCATATTTGTGGGAATCAACAATGAATCAGAGCAGCAGAAATTTCTAACTGCTATTACCAGACCGCCTGAGGGTAAGACACCGTTTTTTGTGTGAGGCCAATTGATGAAAAGTTTTGAAGTCGTCCATCTGGAAGGTCTCTTGTAACATTATCAAGTCGGATTGACCAAAAAAAAGAAGAGTGTTATATCCTTTCTTCTAGATACATTTGTGACCCCTGGTATTCCATGTCACCAATCTCCATTCCTGCACGGCTAGAGAGAGTCCTCCCCTATGCACAGTTTCTTGAATATTTGATTTAGGATCTCGGGCAGCATTGGCCAGGCCTTTGCTTTGTTCTTGCTTGGCCGTGTGCCACTTTTTCCAGTTCTTTGCGGTTTGGTCTCTTTGTTTAAGGAGGTACATTACCCTTCTGTGTCCACTCTCCCCATACACAATCTCCACTGTGGCCTCTTTGGTTCTAGCTCTTGACATCACGTTGAGACTTCAAAGTTCCTGTTGCTTAGATCTTGTCTCGCCTCCAGGATTGTATCCGCAACCGATTTGGATTTAAGGCCTATTTCCACTATGGTCACAAAATCTCTGTCCGGAAATCGACAAATTCGATGCCCTCACTGGAAAATAAGTATAGATCCGGGAATGTCTTGAAGATTGCTAATAAGGCACTGTGATACAGGGCCCTATGTGATTTTAACAAAAGCCTCGGGATGGCAGTTGACCTCTTTGGGTCTGCTCGGGTAGGGTAGTCATCCTCCCTAGGGCTTCATTAACTGAGGGTACTTTAACTTTATCAGCCTGGAGTTTCCCTGCATGAAGATCAGAGCAGGCTTGTTTGGCTTCTCTGGTTGAATGATCGGCTGAGCCAGGGTTCTACTTTCTAGCCCAACCCCCCAGGGCCCATCTGTCAGTGTACCAATGCTTTCCTTCGCCTGCACATTACCAGTTGAGTTCACTTGAGCCGCTTTTTGCACCTGGATAAGATCAGTCGTAACCAGAATCTCTGCCTCTAGCGGTTTACTGTCATTAGAGGAGGGGCGCCTCCTATGTTGCTTAGAAGATTTATTTAGATTGCTTTTTAGTTTGGGCACATCCACGATTGGGTTAGATAATGATTGTATAAAGCTTGGTGTTGTGGTTTTGTTATTCTTCCTGTTTTTTTGCTTCTTATTTTTAGGAACTTTCTCTGCTGGAATGGGGTTCCCTGTTTTTCCTTTCCATTTTCTTATCTTCATTTTGTTCCCATTTTGAGGGGCATGAGCAGATGTATTGTTAGAATCAGATGTCATAGGCACTTCCTTTTCAGACGGAGCTTTACTTTGGGCCTCATTACACGGATGGCGGTAAGGATTTACCGGTACCGGTAAAATACTGGTACCGGTAAATCCTTAGCGCCTTACTACGAGGTCCCTTTGCGGGTTGGGGGATTTAACGCCTGCTTTTTGCCCCTAGGCACTGGATCCAATAGCGATGGCCGTGTCCAGGCCACCTGGATGACAGATCCCTGTTGACTAGTAAGTGAGACACATTCAGGTTTTTCACATTTCTCTGAGTGAATAAAGCAAGAATAGGCAATGTAGCCATCCCTTCTTCAGTGTCATTTTGATTTTTGCTATCCTTTCTTTGAGTAGTCCGTTTAGCCTCTCACAAACACCATTGCCTTTGGGTGACAGGCTGAGGAAAATGTGTGTTTTATGCTAATAGAAGAAATATCTGTTCAAACAATTCATTTACAAAATGCAGCACATTATCAGACCGCAGGACTTCACACACACTGCATCTAGGAAATACCTCAGGCACAAGAAACTTAGCAGTTGCATTGGGGTGCATGCATGGACCTGCCTCGATCCATCAGGAAAAGGGACATAGTACCACTCGCATGTACCTATAACAGTTGCATGCTTGTAACATATACACATAATCTATATGTAGATACATAAATTGACCATTGGGTCTAGGAATTGCTCGTCGCACTGTTCACAAGCTGTGCCCTGCTGTAAATTTCTGGCACACAATGCAATTTACAATAAACTGTACACCATGTTCTAATAAATTTGGTGTGAAACACTCTTCTGCAATCAATGCAGCAAAACTCTCTCTGGTGGTATGTGAGGGTTAGTGAATCTGCTCCAGCACCACTTTCAAGAATACTAGAGGCATAACTGGCTTTCAAGTGCTATCCTTTCTCCATATAGCCTCAGTAGGGGATAAAGAACATGCCCGTCTCTTCCATAAATCATGCTCTTCTTGTGGATCTCGACCTTGCAGCTCAATTAACTGTACAATGGATAACAGATATAAACCTTCTTGTATTAGCATGCATCATTCAAACCTCTGCTGAACATGCTCTAATTCAATGTCAGCAATATTTGAAAAAATATACTGCTCTTTTGGCCTCTTCATCTGCGGTTTTGTTACCACGAGAAATTATGCCTGCTCCTTTAGTATGGGCTGCGCATCTCACAACAGTGATAGCCAATGGGAGTTTTAGTACTTTAATGAACTTGCACAACAGGGACCCATGTTGCACTGGAGGGCCGTCTGCATGGAGGAAACACCTCTGTTTCCAATGTGACAGCCCTGTGTGTACGGTTGTCATCAATAGGCAGAGTCAGAGTACACTGTCACTTCCTCGTCTTCAAATCTCTGAAGCACAGTGATAAACACCACTAATTCTGCAGCCTGCACTGTACAAGGTGAATGCAATCTCCACTCTTCACTGCTTCAAATTCACCTTTGTATTTAACTTCACTTCAGCCATCCCAGTATGCCTTTCACCAGTCGGTTGGTTGGCTTTTGAAGAACCATCAATAAAGAGAATATCCCCTCTTCTGAGAGCATTTTCTCTAATATGGGGATTGTCATCATAAAATTCAGTATACATTGTGCAGTCATCTACATAGTCCTCCTTTTCTACTTGCTGTGCTATAAATGTCGCTTGATTCAAAATTATACATCTAACAATTTTGATTGTTGGTTTTGAAATAATCCCTCCGTATCCAGACACTCTTTGTGTATTCAATGTACATTTGGGTTTCTCCAAAATCGCAAATAGGAAATGGTCGACAAATAATGTTATTGAGCATCCCATTGTAATACTGGTAGCTTTTTCAATTGGGAAAGCAGCAGCAGCTAACACTTGTTCGCAAGAATAATGCCCTTTAATTTCTGGGTCTAGTATCCCACTATCATAGGCTAATGGTTTGTGTACATGTCCTAATGTCCTCTATAATTAATGGTTTCATCACTTCTCCATTTGAATGTGAGAAGAAGCAAAACTCATCATTATAGTTTGTTATTCCTATCACAGGGACAGTGCAAATCACCCGTTTCAACTCTTCAAATCCTTCAATCATGTCATATGTTATGTTATCTCACTTTTCCCCTTCTGTATTTCTTTCAGTTCTTTTAAAAGTGGTTGAATATATGTACCGTAATCTCATAAAAACCCATGCCCTACAACAATTGCATAGGCCTATCAAGTGTTGTATTTCTCTTACTGTCTCAGGTGTTGGAGTTTTCATCATTGCTTCTTTCAGGTGTCACTTCTCTCCCCTCTTGAGAGATGAGCTGTCCTATTTACAGGACTTCTTCCTCACAATATTGTAGTTTTTCTGTTTACTTTGTATTCCTTTTCTGCTAGTATTGTCATTAGTCGAACTGAGTCTTCCCTGCATCTTTCCTCTGTCTCACTGCACACTAATATTTAATCTAAATACTGTATTATTGTGCTCTTGAATTGTATGGTACCTAGGTCCATCTGAAGGACTCTATTAAAAATTGATGGGGACTCACAGTACCCCTGAGGCAGGTCTCATAGGTTTAAGGCACTGAATTCTTTATGACAATGAAGTCAAATCCTGTGAGTCTTCATGAAGGGGAATTGAAAATAAGGCATTCTTTAAATCTTTTACTGTGAAGTATTTTGCTTTAGCTGGGATGTTACATAATATTGTAGCAGTGTTTGCAACCAAAGGACAGTTTGCTTCAACAATATTGCTCAAGGGGAGGAGATACTGAATAAATATCCACAACCCCCAGTTGATTTATTTACTGGGCACAGAGCTGTGTAACATAGGACTCTGATGGAAGCAATAATCCCTGCTTTATTAAAGCGGAAATGCTCTCAAATAGGCCTTTATCTGCTTCTTTGGACATCGGGTACTGTTTTGCACAGGGCAAAATTGCTCCTGTTTTAAGCTTGATTGTGACTGCTCCTGCTCCACTCAATAGACCCACATTATATGGACTACTGGTCCATAAGATACTTGGCATCTTTTCTAAGGACCTCATTCCGAGATTGGAGGTAGTCATGGCACTGTTTGCACCATGACTGCCTCCAATAATGGGTCCGGCACTGGTGTTGTTCAATGGGAATTTATCGGTGCAGACTGACCCTGCCAGTACCGGTAAGTCCCCATTGAACAAACCATTCTGCATTCTTATTTGAGCCCCCATAGGGCTCAATGGGAATGGGGAGGGTGCTAATAACGGGCTCGCAAATGGCAAACCTATTATTAGCGCCATGGCCCCTTAGCGGGACCCGTAAGGGACATGTGGTCAGACCACACGTTCCTTACGGTTCCCTCCAAGGGACCTTGGAATAGGGCGGTAGGGGATTACCGGCACCGGTCTCCTTACCGGTGCCGGTATCCCTTACCGCCCTACTCATAATAACCCCCCAAATATTCATGAAAAGATGACCGTTTATTTTTGCCAATGTGCTATTTCTCTATTCTCAATTTTCATCCAATCAGTGAGATGCATGAAAAATACTAATTCATCATCTGAATATTCATCTCTGAAAAAGTATTTGTCAGTCTATATCCTTCCTCAAGGGGTATTACTGTTCTCCATGCTCTTCCACTAATCTCACATCTCCTAACACCACAACAAGGAATAACTGTGTTACTCACCACGCCTATACTGCCAGGGGCGATGTCGTCTCGGAGGTAGGCGAAGCCACAAAGCAGAGATCAACAACGATCTTGATTCGGAACGACCTCCCAGAATACAAGCCTCCTCAACTTGAGGGTACTCTTTTTTATGATACACCCCTGTGCTGTTGTAATGAGGCAGACAGAGGAGTTGATCCCACAAAAGAGCGGGGAACCCAGGCACCGCTTACACCAATGCTGAAAAGAAATAACAAGAGTTAATGGCCTGAACACCACTAGTCAAATAGAATCTCACTAGAGAGAGGAGTAAGAACCTTGTTCTTATCAAGCTAAGGACAGGAATTCCAAACCTAAAGAAATAGGGATATGAGTACTTGATATACAGAAGAGTCTCTAATGCCACCCCCTTCCCAGTCAGGATTCAATTCTTACCAACTTATGTGAAGAACCAGGCTGAGCAACAAAGAACCAACAGTGGGAGAAAATAACAAACAGGAAGGTTAGTGTGGAAAACGACCACGGGCAGCATGAGGGACGCACTGGTGATGGGATGGTGCACTGAATCAGCAGAGCGTCCTAAGTGCACTTGATATTTCAAGGGTTGTGCACTTCTTTACGGAAGCAGTTCGTAAAATGGGCAGTAAACAATAGTGTTCAGGAAAGGTAATCCAAAGTAAGCAGAATTATGGTATATGTAGTTCGGGAGCACTGGTATGAGGAAGCCTGTTGAGTGATTGCAAAATAACACTTTGTTCCCAGGAATAACTCATAGGGCTTACCGCAGCATGGAGAACCAGCCTCTGTACAGAGAAGCGGCGAAGATATCAACCATGCGATGCTGTTCTCTTAACTTCTGATGCATAAGGACGGTAAGCAGAACTTGAAAGGAAGCGAGTTGCAGAAGGAAAGGCGTCCAACGCAGGTAAGCGTCGTAATGAAAACCGTAAGAGAAAGCAGGTCAAGGCAGTCTGAGTTCTGTTACCAGAAAGACAAAACTTTACCAAATCGAGAGGCAGGAGCAGGTCAAAATGCGAAGCAGAAGTCAAAAACCGGATATCCACAAATGTATTAGGCAAGGACGAAAAGTAGTTCGTAGAAGGAAAAGTCGAATGGGACACAAATTCAAATAGAAGCACTGGAGCACAGGAAGGGAAACCTATTTAACTTCCTGGAAGGGCGGAGACTGAACGTGAGCAGGCCGACGTGGCGTGCGTCGGTTTCTCACGTGACTCGGAAAGAATGCCTTTGTTGTTAATCTCCATGGCAACCTCCATTTATTCCACATGAAAGGGTTACTGGACCGATTCTTGCCACAGGAACGATCTCCATTCTTGATTGTTGTCCGCGCCTTGCTGTGCAGCCACAACACTGCGCATGACAAACTGCCTTCCTACCTCGTGGGTAATCAACAATAAATACAGGAATGTGATCTAGTGTGTGTAACAAAATTCTATCTTCAGAAAGACCTAGAGTGGCTCCAAAACAAATACTGGAGCACACACTTGACACAATATATAAGCATATACGAATGTCATCAATTTGATTGTACATTCTCACACACAATGTAATAAAGTCATACAGCACCATAAAATAATGAATAAAAACCACTCTATAATACACACATGTCTACTAAATCATACAATATGAAACCACAGTCTCACTGTACAGTGGATAACCCCAAAGTGGATATATAGATCAAACTCTCTCACATTGTCTTCGAGCCCAACTTGTACAAGTTTCAGTCCTATCAAAGTTGATCGCTACTGGACATTCATCAGGGGCACACATTTTCACTTGTGTGTGTCGTCTAAAAGCTGCCCATAAAATGTAGCCTTCACTTTCCCTGGTCTTCGTGATGATCCCGATAAGGATAAAGACAGAATTGCATTACACCAATAACGTCGTCACTCAACCTTGAAAATACCCTTCCCCCTCATGTTTGAGATATAAAATTCATTCCTATACCTGTCTGGCCTATCTTATTTGACTTATGATGACCATCTGCATCCACAATATGTTGCTTTCTCTGGCTTCCTTACTCTGGATGCACCAGGATATATTCCTCTTTCTATCCTACAAGATAAAACAACCTAAATACTTGTGGAATCATCAATAACCTGTAGCAGCTGTAATTAACAACTACAAACCATTCTTAACTCTCTACAGGTGCAAGATCAACCTCTCGTGCAGTAGTACTCCACCTCTGAGTGGTGTGGATCAACAATTCTTATTCTGTTAGAATGAAGGGCAGGAACGGTAATGGGAGCAAAATCAGGAACCACTAAACCACTACAGTCATCATGTTGTAACAGATTATGTAGACACTGATCAATATTAGACTTACTTGGTTGTAGATAGCATAGGCGTTCATTAATCACCGTTGAGTAAGATGGACAATCTTCTATTTCTTAATCACTCCTCTGTCATCAAAAATCACCCATATTCATTAGGCTGAATAGGATTAACTGGAAATCAAATCTGTAATGTCTGATTAGCCCAAGGTGTTACACAAACCAGACATTGGTCCCTCTGGTCTCAAAACCGATTATGCGGCTCACTTCGAGTCAGAAATTCCAAGATGTTGGACCACTGTACGGGCCGTTCAGAGAGCAATGTTGCAGTCTTTCCACGTTTGCCAGGAACGCGGCGAACAGCTCACGTGATCCCTTATACGGCACGAAGGTTAAATGCTCTTCACGTCGCTACTGTTATGGCTGATACTCCGTGAGTTCGCATCTAGGTGTGGTTATCTCACTCTACTCTTATAGCAACCTTTTCTCCTACTTACCTTACTAACCTTGTCTTCTCTCTAATTTTCAGACTTTTCCTCCGCCTGTCCCGTGCGACTGATTCTCAGAGTTGTTGTTCACTCCTCGTCGGAACACAAGATTATTATTTCAGTTCTCATTATTCCTATGGGTAAATATTCTTAACATCCAGAACTATATCCTGTTCTCCCTTTGAGCTTGATTCGTACCCGATTATAATCGCCAGATCTTACCCCTCTATTTATTCCATAGACTTCCTGTCCAACTCCTTCTATCGGATCCTGTTATTTAGGTATTCACGAAGTTGCTGATTAAGAGGTTAGAGGGAGTTCATAATATTACCTACTTCTTGTATCTAAACTTGCTTGTTCTCCTTTCATCTCATCCTGTTGTTTTCTTATCTCCAGAAGAAACCGCCCAGCATCATACTTCCATTTCCATCGGTGGCGCTGAAGGCATCTTTCTCTTGGGTCACTGGTCCTGCTTCCTACCAGGAATTTCTACCCCAGAGGGTTTCCCTGACAGTCGCGTACTTTCTCTCGAGTTTTTCTTACCGGGTAGAGAGTTACGCGGCGGTCTGGGCAATCTTTGCATTCAGCATTTGCTTCCCATTGGATACGTCAGTCTGCCAAGGTGAGAATTTGCCTAATTTCTAAATTGCTTTTGTTAACCCAAGGCAAAGATTTGGACTAGTATTAACACCAGGTATACTATATTGATACCCTATCCTCTTAGAGACTCCCCTACCTTCATATATTATGGTGGTAGACACTAGTAGGTTTCAATCAACAAATAGTCAATACCGCCCATACTAAAAGTACAAACCACATCTAAATACCGAGGTGTACAAGTAAAGCGTTACTCCTACAGATGATGATAGGACGTTTGGCGCTATTATGTAGCTCCACTGCTCCACATGTGATGCTACACCCTTTACACCCCACATGCAGACCTTAAAGATTTTTTAAAACCCCCTCAACTCTTGAGACCCCAGCCTACCTTCTAGGACTTAAAAATAGTCCCATCACGCCAGCGGTCATACTTGTGTAACTCGTAGGCTTCCAAAATGGCAATCATATGAACGTGCACGCACAATGACGTCGTCAACACGCCGGACGTGTGGCAGATTGCCAGTTCCACATACTCTAATGCGTTAATGGATTGGGTGTAAATATTGTGCTGGACCCTAAATGTTTAATAAGGCAGCACAATTAAAAGGAGCTCTAACCTACCTACTACAAGGTCTAATAAGGAGGGCTGATGGCTGGGGATGGAAACTTGGTCTCCTTTATAAAAATCCAGCTCTAGAAAATCCAATGTGGCAACCAACCGATACTGCAACAATTGATCTAAGTCCTAGAGTAAAAGGACTGAAACCTGGACAGTAACTGTCTATTTAACACCCCATTTAGGCAGGCAGCGATGATGGGAATATATATCGACATCACTGGTAATTTTTTTAAAACATAGTTTATCTCAACATTAGTCAAACATGGTGGAAATATATCAACATCATTGGTCATTTTTGCAAAACATATTTTTTCTCCATATTAGTCAATCAAATCTGTTGCAAGCTCTTCTCCATTATCTTACCACATCCTACATAATTATAGTTGCCACTCCAATTCAGCACTTTTACAAAATCACAAGGCACTAATATTGATACTCCATCTCTGTGAAACAGGCAGTTAAACATCCAACATTGCATAATCTTTCTTCCCATGGTGTGATTGAACAACATAGCCGTGACTCTTATCACTATATACAATGATTGTGCAGTCACTTGAAGGGAATTATAAACAATATTATTAACAATGGATTTCAATGTACATTTTGCCTCTGATAATTTCCAAGACATTACATTATCAGATCATTACCAGAACATACAAGTCTGAGTTGTTTTTTACCCTTTTCCAGAACCATTTCCCACAAGAATGATCAACACAGGAGAACCGTCAGGAGACATCATGCCACTCAATGTTCTCATTCAGGCCGTTGATGTGACCTTTGGTGAAACAAATACATTTTTGCTCTAAATTGAGTAGCTTTTTATTGACTTCTCTTGTGAACTACCTTTGATTTTCTTAAGGATTGTCCACTCAAAATCCATATAGGTATGTCCTTTATCAATAAAATGTTCAACTAAGGGAGCTTGGTCGATTTTATTTTTGATGCAGCTCTTGTGTTCTTTTGTTCTTGTTTTGTATTTTCTATTAGTTTTTCCAATATAGATACAAGGGCAATGGCATGTGATCAAATATACAACATTGTCTGTATTACAATTGGTGTGCTCATTGATCTCCCATTCTTGTCTTAGCCCCAGATCAACTATTGAAGTGTTCTTAGTCAAGGGGCAGATCACGCAATTCCCAAAAGTGTGATGTCCTACAGCCCGTGGATTTCCCCACAAGGTCCCTTGTTGCTGTTCACTGTTCTTACCTATATTGATATTATTCTTCATGACCATATTGCATAT
Organism: Ambystoma mexicanum; assembly: GCF_040938575.1. Classification (NCBI taxonomy): domain Eukaryota; kingdom Metazoa; phylum Chordata; class Amphibia; order Caudata; family Ambystomatidae; genus Ambystoma; species Ambystoma mexicanum. The sequence goes on from NC_090937.1 coordinate 159,073,969, forward strand.
GTTTGTACTTTTCTTGAACGCCACCAACAGTCGGTTTTGATATTTGGTCCTAATTTTGTTCCAACAAAGGCCAACAGATATTATTTCTTATCTTTTTTATCCATTGGTTTGTGCTCCAACAAAGCCTCTCTGTTGTTATTTGTGCATAATGGCTCCCATAATGCAACAAGGCATTTTTGTCTGTGTTCTTAGTAAAGGGTTTTGACTAATAGTTGTCGCTGCTCACGTTAAATGGTGATATCTAAATAGTTCACTTCCATATTGCTGATAGAGGCCGTGAACTTCAGTTGTCGGTTTTGCCTGTTTAACCATTCAACAAAACTTTTAGCCTCTTCTTTTCCACCTGTCCATAACAAAAACACATTGCCTATGTATCTCAGCAAACAAATTAATTTTTCTTTGAAGGGGTTGAGAGTAGCATAGACAACTGTTTCCTCTAACATATTGACATTTCATTTGGCCAGGTTCGGGGGCATGGCGGCTCCCTTCACTGTTGATTCTACCTGCATGTACAAATCTCCATGCTCTTCCATCATCGTCTGTCCAATGAACAACAACCCTTTCTTAATTTACCGCTGGTGCCTCCAACTCTAGGAATGACCTTTCCCTCCTCATCATCCATACGTATTTCTGGTCTAAATAAAAATTCATCAGGTATTCTTAATATTCTCCCTGTTAGTCCAGGAAGCTGTGTCAACAATATATTTACTCAATACAAAAATATTTCTGGATCCAAAAGGACCCCTCACAATGATTTTTGGCCTGTAAAATCTAGTATAAAATCCCTCACATTTAGATAATGGGGTTCATTCCGAGCATGGAGGTAAATATCCAAACCATACCATTATTGATTTACCGGCATGGTTTTCCACTCCATGCCATTCCGACCCCACAGACCGTAAATTATGGCACCGTAAATTACAATTCCGTAATTTACGTTCTTGGGTCGCGCGCGCGCCCCACCATGGGGAAATTAACGGCATGGCGTAAACCGGAGCTGATTCCAAGTAAGGAGCACACGTAAATTACGGCCTCCTCAAGGCCGTAAAGTACCTTACCGGCATGGAGTACATAAAGGCATCTTAGAGAAGGTGTAAAGAACCCTGAGCAGTGGGACCCAGAGCCACAGGTGCACACATGCAACACAGACGGAGGCCAGGAGTCTGCCACAGCAGAAAAGGAACACACCCACACACCACCCCCCTCCCACACCAAGACGACACCAATCGAACAAGCAAGGCCACAACCACACAAACCCCTACAACAACACCACACCCCCCCACTGAGGAGACACAGGAAATAGAAGCAGGGGGGAGACAGGCCCTGCATGCAGCACCAGTGCAGCCTCCGTTACCACCTCAGCAGCCCCCATGCACACGCAGCATGTCCGGCCGCTCTAGGAGAAGTCCTACCAGATAGACACCCCTGACCACCTAGACTGTGACACCGTCACCACCATATTGCGCCACAGACACAAAAAAAGCGAGCACTATACAAATGTACGGTGCCAACCTGGCACAAGTGATGGTGTTGCCTGTGCCCCACACCCATGCCAAAGGCACTCACCAGCACACAGTGGCATGTCACAACCGTCCATTATGCGGCCACATATACAAGTGCCGTTACACCTCCCCAAGCACACAAGGGTCCACCAATCCCAACATGGACCACCCATGAGATACACAACAGTAAAGCTGGACCTAATGCAAATGGAGGCATGCCAACTGACAATGGTGCCCCTGACAGCACCCATAGGTCGTATGTGGACCAGCTTGGCATGCACGTTGCAGACAGCAACTGCAAACAATACCACTCCCCCTACGTGCAGATGGAATGCAACGCTACCAAACCCTCACACATGGGTGGGCCCGACACCAAACAACTACACATGACTCAAAGGGCCAGCTGATCACCACGCCACCGCGCAACATGGCCCAACATGCAGGACGACCTGTCTGGCTGGCTGTTGAGTCGTCTGACTGTGTCATGCAAGTGCACTGGTCCACGGGGTGGGTACCTGCATGAACCAACTGCGTTGAAACAATGAAGCCATTGTACGGTGTCCACCCCGACAACAAACCTGCCACAGAACCAGTGCAACGGCACATGTGAACAGATTCACACTTTGCCAGAACAAGGCACCCACATCACACTACATCTCCACCAACTGACAAGGGATAAGCACACTACACCAGCACCACTCATTGGCGGACACCACAACCGTAAGCGCATATCGGAGAACAAACTCCACATGCACAATGTGGCATCCCCCAGCCTTGCACCACTTGGAGACCCATCCCTGGGAGTGGAATTCACGGAGGGCAGCAGGGGTACTATAACACATCACCGGCATAGCACCCCCATAGGAGTGTTGGGAATCACCATAGAATGGATCAGAGCAGGATGAATACCATGCTCCACAGACTACAGCCATCACACCAAAATAAGAATGAACACAGTACACAGCACCACAATGATCAGACATCAGGACAGCAGCATGCAACAAAGGAACATGTACCTCAAGATGTCCACACCATCGTTCACGGACCATCATGTAGACACAACACCCCACTGCATTACATTTCATCGTACACATATTTGTGTCCCTGACCGTGCCCAATATATCCATGGACATGTCCAGATGGCCATCATTGAAACCCTGCCATTATATCCGAGTACTGTCCTCCACCATGACAGTCCACACACCCACCTCATTTGGCGACACATGCAGCTGTTGTTGGCTGTCCCTTGACAGCAAGCCACATGACCCCTGTCATGAACCCCCTGAACAGGGCCATGGGGCAACCAGACTATGGCCATACACGTGCATGCGTGTAGATGAAGCAGTCACCAGGCTTGCGTGATGCACATATCTGCCGGCGAACCAGGACTGGTGGCTGACCCCTCCAATGACATTTGGTGTCAAATGGGCCCATGCCATATGTGCAGATGGACAAAAAGTGCATCCCTACGTGAGCGGCTATCACCCCTGACATGGTGCTGCTACAACCACAGGACGATGCGGTGAAGGTGGAGGGTGAAGTGCCAACAAAGGTCCATTGAGGCTGTTTACTTAAGGGCCATGTAATGCTCTGTACTTACAGTGGACAAGGTCTCCAGGACACAAGTCAGTACAGGGTGTCATGACATGGGCACACAGGGCAAAGGATTCGTGCATACTTGTACACCATGCACTGGCAGTAGTCAATGAACAAATGTGCAGTGATGAATGTCCACAACGTTTGAACTTTGCAACACCAATTGTGTATTGTGATAAAAAAAGGAAAACAAAATAGTGCTTCTATCAGCAAGTGTCCATGCCCCCTCCCCCCTCCCTCCCAACTCCAGAACAAACCATCACTTACCTCCCCCATCCCCCCAACTCCAGTGCAGTCGTCCCATGTAGGGTGTGGGGCCCACACGTGGCAGGAATGGCGAATGGCTAATGTCTCTTGCCCCCCTTGTCTGGGGGAGGCAAATCCTGGTGACGCAAGGAACGCTGAGTGCGTCTCTCCGGGCTGCATTGCATGGCCTCACTTGTCGCGGATGTGCCCTCCTCGGTATTGTTTTAGCCTGCCTCAAGGGCATTTGCTATGCGATTCAGGACATGGCATAGCCGGGTCGTGTTGTCCGTCAGGGAGTCGCACAATCTGGTGGTGCAGTCAGTGAGGGACTGCCGCATTTGATTTAATTCCTCATGTAGTTCAGCCCTGGCCTGGCGATTGTCCTCAATATAGTTCTCAGTGAGATCGCTCAACTGGCGCACTCGGTGCTGGTCATGGGAAGGGGGACCATCTGAGCATCCACTGGCACCAGCATGCCCTCCAGGGGGTGGTATGGGTGGACTTGGGGAAACAACGTCATACCCCTGCGGGTCAAGTTCAACACTGTGCACAGGTGATTGTGCATCCCTGGAGTCACTGCATGACGCAAGGGTCACGGGGCATGGCTCCGGCATGTGCATGCTGTCCTGGTCGTCCTCCAACATGGGCCCCTGGATGGGTGGCGGGCTGGGCTCCCACTCATCCGGTGCGGTAGCAGCAGCCTCCCCTGAGACGCTCGACTGTGCCGAGCTAGCGGTTTGCACAGTTTCTGCCGCCGATGCTGTGTGGGTTGCTGGTCTGCCAGCTTCAAGGGGCCTTTCCGTAGGCTGGGGGTGGTTTTTTTGGCTGCTCGCTTCGGCCTGGCCCTGCCAGTACCCGCGGAGGTGCATGGGCGGCTTCCTTGTGGCTCTGTGCTGTCATGGTCTGTGCCTTTGGGGGTAGGAGAGAGGGACAACATTAGTGTATGTGCAATGTCCTATTTGCATACATGGTTGCATGGACATTTCTGTCATTTACGGTTTGTTCTGTTTGGGGTGTAGCTATAGCAGTGGTACATGTGCATGTTGATGACATATACACATGTCTGGGAGTGATTCATTGTGCCCTGTTCATGTACATTTTGGCTGCTACTATGCCTACCACGCTAGACAATGTGCATGATGGCCTGTGAAAGTCAATGCACTATGGTTGATGTGCGTTATGTACTCGCACTTGGCCCAGCATTAGGCGGCACTTGCCTCAGCATTTGTTGGATGGGGGGAGGGCAACACGAGAGGGTGCCTTCGATGGCCCCTGGGTCAGTTTACATCATGCAATGGACATTGGCAGTGCACACTGTCGACACTCACCTCCTTCTCCAGAAGTCGTTCCCCCGCACTCCATGGTCCCCACGCCCTCAATGGATTCCATGCCAATGAGCTCCGCACAGGTCTTCTCCCAGGGCTCGAGTTGTACTGCGGTGCTTGGCCCACCTCCCGTCTGCAGGGCCTGGCTGCGGTTGCTGGATAGAAGGCCCTGCACCCGCACCCGCAGGTCGTCCCTCCGCTTGCGGCAGTCCCAGGGGGTGCGGGGGGTGTTGCCAACAGCGCTCATCCTCTGTGCCAGTTCCGCCCAGATGGTCTTCTTGCGGAGGGTCGATTCCCTCCGCATGTCGCCACTGAAGACTACATCAGCATGCTCTGCCAGGTGGTCTACCATGACCTGGAGTTCATCGGGGCAGAATCTCTGCTTGCGGATGCGATCCGCCGCCCTTTTTGGTGCTTTCGCCATGTCCTGCGTTGCCTGGTCCGGTTCCCAACTTTGTTTTCCTCACAGGGCTGCTGGCAGCTGCGGATGGCAATGGATTGTGTTTTTAAAGATGGCCGCCGCTCTCCTTCCCGTTCCTGTGCGATGTTGTAATTTCCGGTTCCTTTTTTATTCGGTTACCGTAATTTACGGTCACCGTTATACACTGACGCTAATGGTTACAGGGAGGTGTTGTACTGTACGTGTCACTGCATGCCGGTAGGGGTTTTTCGGGGGGTTTTGCGGCAGGCCGCGCGGTCCTTTTCCGGCATGGCAGAAAGCGCGTGTGGCAAACAGTTGGTGTGGCAAACAGAAATAATGACTGGACATTGATTATTCAGTGTGAATGCCTTTTTTGCGTGCAGTGCCCAGTGCGCAAGGTGGCCTGTGCCACCTGTGTGACAGGTGATTAGAAGTAGTGCTGTATAAGTGCATCACGTGCAACACATCCATCCATGCCATCACGGCGCTGGCCAATTGCCACATCATCATCACTGTCGTCCTCAGCCTCTGGTGGATGCATGTCCATGTTGGGAGACAGGGGGACGTTGCGTCTGATGCACATGTTGTGCAACATGACACAGGCAAGCATTATCTTTACCACCTTTTTCAGGCTGTACATCAGTGCTCCCCAATCTGCTCAAGTAGCTGAACCTTGCCTTCAGCAGGCCAAAAGTCTGTTCAATTGTGCCCCGATTACATACATGGGCACGATTGTATACCTGCTCATGGATGTTGTGTGGTTGCCTCATGGGTGTCATCAACGATGGCGACAGGGTGTAACCAGCATCACCTGCAGGGGGGCAACAGAAAGTGTACAATGTCATTCTTCTGTCCATGTCATGTTGGCACAGGCTTTATAGTGTTCATTTGAGTGGACAGCCATGCACATGCAATATTTAGTTCAGCTAGCATGTGTCCTATATCAGGTACCTGAAATGTGTGTGGGGGTGTGGTCTGCAATGGCATTCACATGGGCCATTCACAGGCAACATGAACTTCGATCCCTGTAGTACCAAAGGCAGACATTGAAATGCTGGATCTATCATTCTTGTGTTATGATGGAAAAGTTAAGACAATGTCCCTGTACTAGTGTACTTTTAGATGGGAAGCATGTGTGATTGTGTGCTGCAAGCAGGCAGGGGACATAGACAATTAGTGTGTTGATAAACACTGTTATCTGGGTGGGTGCAGTATTGTTCTCTGTCTGTCCATCAGGTGTTGTGTGTTTGCTTGGCTGTGTTATTGCTTATTGGTCTCATTCTGTTGTGGTGCATTGTGGTACATGTTGTTTCTTGTTTATAGTTGTACAGAATTGTTGTTCTCATACATGCCCTGTATTGATTTCCTAAATTGGGGAACACCTGTCAAGGCCTTGCACTCAGGCATGTTATTACTGTGTAGCACCTTCAGTCACACCTGTACACTTTCAGGTTTAATGCACGCACAACACAAAGTAGATACTGCTCCCCTTTCATTTAGTAACTGTATGTGTAGTACTATTGCCTTGATTCATGAGAATTATTCTTATTCATTGCAACCATCCCCCATTACACTCCTTATCCTGCACATGTTTGATTGGTAATTTAAGGAGCACAGATAAGTGGGATGTAAGATGGAATGAAGCATTCAATGTGCACAGCCACTGGTGATGTGTGTTAGACATGGCCCAAATTCAACTGTGCTCATGGCTTTGTAGTTAGACTCTTCCAGCAGCCAGGTACACTATGCTGTTTCATGCCGCCCCCCAAATTCAACTGTTCACATGGACTTGTAGTTAGACTCACCCAGCAGCCAGGTACAATGTCCACCGTAACGTGCCATGGAGTCATGGGTGGAACCGGGAAATCTGGCACAGCAATGGTTGATGATAAGGCGGGCATCAAACACCATCTGCACGTTCAGTGACGGATACAGTTGTCTGTTGTGGTACACAGCCTCCACATCATGCCTGGCCACCAGCTCCACATGTGTGCAGTCCAAGGCACCAATGACGTTCGGCATGCATGCAAGGGCATGGAAGACTATTCTCGTGACATTGACTTGGTCTGCTGTTCTGGGTAGACTGATGTGGTCTCGAACGTGACGCAGGAGAGCATCAATGACCTGGAACAGGACACGTGAAAAACAGGGTTGCAATATCCCATGCAGCTCTCTAACTGCCGGGTGGTATTTGCCTGTGGCAAGGAAGTGTAGTACAGACAATACCTTGCTCAAGGTGGGAAAGAAGTTGCATACATTTATGAGGCTGACCAGGTCGTCATGGATCAGTCCACTATAAAAATGATGTTGTCCCTCTCTAGCCGGTACAGGGTGTCGATCTACCTTTCACTCAGGTTTAATTGTGTGGCCCTTAACCGAGGGATTGGTGGCTGTCTGTGTGGTGCAACCGGCTGGACAATGGGGTTTTGCTGGCCCATGATGGCCCTCCATCTCCTCAAGTGCCTACACTGCATCCTCTGCCTCCCTGCCTCTTCAAGTAATAGTCCTACAGGCATGGCCTCCATCTCCAGTATGATACTACTAGCATTGTGGTGTTGTAAGAGGTTTGGGGTGCGGGAGGGGTCTGTTTGTGCTGTAGCACTGCTGATTTTTGGCACCTGTGCTGACTTTTTGCACCTGTGGCATGTTTCTACACACATGCTTCTACTTAACGCCTGGTCTGCGATGCCAGTGTTTCCAGCATCGATTTCATGCTGATATCGACATGTCCATGCGGTAATTACATGTCCGTACTGCTCGTAATGTGCACTTAGTAACGCCATGGCGGTATGGCAGGCACGGCTGCCGCGGCACTCCACAGATACTGGCAATGGTGTTGCCGGATGCAGTGGGTTACTTGCAGTGCCGGTGTTATCAGCATCTGTACTCAGACTATGCCGGTCTGGAAAAGGGTGCTGGTACGGAACTACCTGCACCATTGTTTCAAGACCGGCATCCTTGTAATGAGACCCATAGTGTCTTAATGGGAAGGAATAACCAATCTCCTGGAGGAATGCTACTCTGAAGAGGTGAGATTTTGCGATTTGTCTGCAATTGGAGGTGGTTCTCCCAACATCTAATGAAATGAGGGAGGATGTTCCAGAGGCTGGGAGGATCCAGAGTCTTACCGACCACCGCCATTGATCCAGATGACCTCAGGGTCCTGTGGGGAATGTTCTTCTTGATCTTACACCTGTTTTGGATTGGGTCAGTGTTGCGATGGTTCTGTAGATGAGGCAGAGAGCTTTGAATTTGAAGTGGAAATCTAGAGGCATCCAATAGAAGGCTATCACGGCAGGTGTTATGTGATAACTGTTTTGGGCCAAGAACAGTCTAGCTGCTTTATTTTCGACATTTTGAAGGTTTTAAATTAGGCCAAAGAGGAGCTTTTCACAACAGTTAAGGTGGGAGAAGGATATGGACGTGGTAACTTTAATTCTTTGGGTCATATTGAATAAGGGTATGCTGCATCTGACATGTTCTCTGGCTTAATGCACTGAAGTATTTGTTCTTTACCTTTGCCTAACTCCTTAAGCACTCCTCCACCTGTCCTCACCTGACATGAACAACCTTCGAGTGAACTTTGACAGCCACCTCAATCTTTATCCTCCTATTCAAGACATCTCACTTTCAAGCCCATGTCCTCAGATTCAGCCTACCCCTCTTGAGTATTGCCTACATAAATCCATGTCACCTTTTTCCATGGCCTTCTCCCACTTTGACTGTTCAAATATTTCCAGTAACCCGCCAAACAGCATTTGTCATGGTGCAATAGTTTTCTAATATGTCCCTATGTTTTTTTAAAATAGGGCAATCTTTGCCCCAGTGCTAATACCATGCACATTTGCACTTCAACTCTGGTGCCCTCCTCCCATCAATCCGCCACCAAAAAAGGAGACAAACGTCTGGATAAATGGGGCAAAGGAAAGCTTGTGACTCCCCAAGAGATATATGTCATCTTGGCAATGGATCTATGGTGGACCCCTCCACACAGGCTGAGCCACGGACTCATCACCCATGCCTCTGCAGGCCCAGGTAAGGTGACTAAACCTTAACGGCTCTGTTTTGTTGTTCATACACATGTTTTCAGAGGGCGAAGATGATTTGGGACAATGCCTTCCACACTCTGACATCCACCCTCGCTTCTTCAGAAGAGACTCTCTTAGAATTGGTCATACAAGTTTTTATTTTTTTTTGCTTCTTCTAATTGTTCTGTTCCTTTCATTCTGTAATAAAATGAACTTGTGTAGCGCACTGGAAGATTGAAAAAAGAAGCAGTGCTACAATTTGAAATATGAGGGACTGTTAATTTGGCAAGCGAAGGATCGGAAGTGACCATTCAGAGAAGGGATTTTCAGTGGAATTGAACACTATCCCGGTCACCAGTGGTGAGAACAGTTGTTTTACTTGTATGCACACTATAGACAATTCAATAAGCCAAATTGTCACTCATCTGACTCACCATTAACAGGTGCTTTAAATCTTAGTATTTCTGAAGATATAGGTGTGCTCAACAAATTAAATTGTGCATTATATCAATAAGGTCCAACATGCATCCAATGGCCCGTTCAAGATGCCATGATTATAGGTTACAAAATATCAGGAGTGGTGAATGGGGCAGTAAAGAAATCAGGGTTTGAATCAATCTTCCCATTGGACCATGTTGAGCAATAGTGGGCAAATTAAAGTACCTCATCCGCGGGTCCACGAGTCCCTTAAATTTAAAAATAAATCAGGAGAGGTTTGCAATTGTTTAAACACCAGCATATTGTCTATATTGCATGTTAAAAGTGGACATTAACATTAGGCTTTGGGTGTCTAGCTATAGTTATTTACTAATTCCCAGGAAATCGTAGGAGGCAGGTGGGATGTAAAGTGCAGGATTCCCTCTTCACGCTCTCCCCTGTAAATCTGGCATTATCAGGTTGGGCGTGGGAGTGTAGTTCCTTGAGTGCACACATGCATCAGAGGAGGCATCTGGGCAGTAGAAGTGACATGCACAGGACTTTCCAAATCGGTTTGAAGTCGACTACTTTCCGAGCAGCAGCATTCATCACTCCAAGTTTGCATCAAAGGATTGTCCATATTGGAACCCTTTCCACTCTCTAACAAATTAGCCAAATAAGAGTGTCTGGTCCCCCTTGCCCTCCTCGGAGTAAATAATTCAAGGCTTCATCATCAAAGAGAGCTTAACACAAAGTGTTCTACTATGTTCAATCCCGATGCAGACATGCTCGCTTTGGTCAGTTATGGTTGAGACAGTTGAGAAATGGTCCTGTCCAGATCGGATGTGGTGCTTTCCTGTGCTCATGAGGTTGTTCTGCCAGGTGTCGACGAGGAAACCCAAAATGGAGGAGGCACCCCGATAACCCGTGCGGTGTCCTCCTCCAAAAGCGCCCTCCCCCTCTCCTCAGAGGGGGGGAGGCAGAGCGCGGCAAAAGGCAAGAAAAGCCCACGAAGGGTGGAGCGCGGCAAAGGAACGAAAAGCCCGCGGACCGGGACAATGAAAAAGGGAGGAGTTACCCCCTTTAAAGCAGGCGGGTCCCCTCTGCAGAACTCATTCACCCCTGGCAGTGGGACCCGCTTGCCACCGAGGAACTTATTTTCCACCCACCCACCCTACAAACAAGAACAAGCAGGAGGCCTGATCGTCGACGTCGCAGGACGACAGGCGGTGTGGCGGTGTTTGGGCAACCAAACACAAGAGACAGACTCCGGAAGAGCCAGGAGAAAGCGGGAAGGGTCTTCGCCCTTTCCAGACCCAGCGCCCCTTGGGAGCCTAACACGGCGGGGGCGTCTGGGGGGGAACAACAAGGGCTCAGCTTCCCCCAAAGAAACGGCACTCTCCCCGCCCAAGGTTACCTGCAGGGGCAGGCGAGGCTCAGGCAAAAGGGCTGGGAGAGTTGGGCCTATAAGGACTTTTGGAAAGCAAGGGGGAAGCAGGTTTTCGGACACGGAGCAGTCGCCGCATCTTACAAAGTATCTCCACTAATGTGTGCAGTGTGTTTTATGACCTGTGGAGAATAAATCTGCGGCCTTTTATGCCAAAAAACCAAGCAAGGCTCATGTAACACTTTTCTGGGGGGAAAAAAGGGGGTGTGAGTATTGCTGAATAATGGGTCCAGAATGGACAGATGCACGGGTTATTCCGGTTTCCCTTCATCTTTGCAACTTCCTCCTCGGCAATTGCTCACTCTCTCGACCTCATTGCAATAATGGCCCTCGAGCGCCTTCCCTCTTGCAATATTCCCTTTTGTGGCACCTCGTTAAGGTCAGAACAGTGAGCTCTTAAGTCTCTGTCTAATTTGGTCTAACGTTTACATTTCTGAATAATGTATATGTTTTTGTTGGCCCAGAGTAGTGATATTCATTCCAAAATATTCTGCGTGCATAGCACATGTGAACAGCAATATCTGTGTTTTGTTGTACCTATATTTGAGGTGTGTGTTACCCACATATCACTTGTGCATTAAATCTATGCTCTAATTCAGCTCTGTGTGGCACCAGAAATCCGACTGCGCGCACCCCGGAAGTGCCTGGAAGTGCTGTTTGGGCTGAGATGCTGTGCCCTGATCAGCCTCTTGCGCCCTTTCACTGGGGACTTGCATATTGGACTTTTGGACTTCACTAACTTGCTGTCGGCAAGAGGAAGCTCAGCGTTCTGAAAGCGTCCGTAACGCTAGCAGAAGCAAGAACTGTCACTCACCACTGGGACATCCCCCCCTCTACGCCCGCCCATCGAAATTCCTACAACAAGGCACGGGTCTGTGCACCCGCACGCGCACCCCAGAAGTGCCTGGAAGTGCTGTTTGGGCTGAGACGCTGTGCCTTGATCAGCCTCTTGCGCCCTTTCACTGAGGACTTGCATATTGGACTTTTGGACTTCACTAACTCGCCGTCGGCAAGAGGAAGCTCGGCGTTTTGAAAGCGTCCGTAACGCTAGCAGAAGCAAGTTAATATCTCCTTTGTGCTAGAACTTTGTGTAAGGGACTTTAGCACAATTGACTTTTTTCACTGTCCTTACTGCTCTGTGGCCCAGTACTCTGCTCTGTGGGCCTGTATCTTGCCGGTATTTTGCATAGTGAAGACGACTAGCGCTTTCTTTACGGGCAACTTTGTTTCTCTGATCACGTACTTATACACCCCTTTTGCTCTCTCCCTATAGGAATTGTCACTCACCACTGGGACCTCCCCCCCCTCTACGCCTGCCCATCGAACTTTCTACAACAAGACATGGGTCTGCGCACCCGCGTGCGCATCCCGGAAGTGCCTGGAAGTGCTGTTTGGGCTGTTCGGGCGTGGAGGGTGCTGAGGTGGCCCCGAGCCCTTCCCCCCTCTCTCCCCTGCTCACCTTTAAAATTAAGTGTGCATGTAAAAGGGAGACGTATGCGTGCTGTTGACAAGGTGAGCTACTGGTCTGCATGAGAAATTGCAACGATTACTAATGAGGGAAGATAGATACTATCATACTTGATTAACATAACACGTGACGGATATTTGTCCCCGGGACAGCAAGGCAGCTAAAATATTATCTGTATCACACGTAGCTGATAGGAAAGCATGGCCAGTGGGCTAAGAAGCATGAAAGGGTGGGAGAAGATACCAAAACCCGCACCTCCCACCGCAGAAGAAAATACACAAATTCTGTTAGAACAAAACACTGGCAATGCAATAAAGGGCAACCCCGTAACAGTAAATGTAGAAGTACACACACCAGGTACACATCCACACGATATAGTTCCGTTCCCCCTGAAGGAAATGTATGAGGGAGAACATTCTGTACAACTCAGCTTTCTTAGTATGCGGGAAGATCCACATACCAAACCATCCAGCAGTGGGGCAGGTGGCCTTTTGAAACAAGGTATATCTGATGAATCCATGCTTGCCCCAACCATAATGACGGAGTTGGGAAAAAGAGTACGCATGTCATTAGGGCATTCGACTCCCGCAAATCCGAGACATGGAACCATTGAAGAAGTACATCTCTTTGGAGCGAGCTGCATTAACACAGACCGCCCCCTAGTCCCTATAGTAGGACTTCACAATTCAGATCTAACCTCAATGCAAAGATCTGTACCTGTTAATAGTAATAATTTCCAAAACTATGAGCTTAATCAAAGCACTGCTGAAGGAGCAAGAGCATGCTCCAGTCTGGTAGATCCCAAACAAATTCTGTTTGCAGCACATGAAGCCTCCCAAATTCCAACTATGGGAATGACATCTGCACTCAATGGGCCTCATTCCGAGTTGGGTGGTAAGGGAAAAATGATGCCGGTAAAGGAATACCGGCATCGTTTCCCGTTACAGCCCATTCTGAGCCACCAGACCGTTATTTACGGCGTCGTAAAGTACGATGCCGTAAATAGCGGTTTAGTGGCGCGCGCCGGACACGCCATGCCGTAATTAGCGGCATGGCGTAAACCGGAGCTGATCCCAAGTAAAGCGGACATGGAAAAAACGGCCTCCACAAGACTGCAAAGTACCTTACCGCCATGGAGTAAATACCGGCATCGCTGAGAAGGTGTTAAGGACCCTGAGCAGTGTTTCCAAGAGGAACAGGTGCACTCAATCAGCACAGGTGGAGGCAATGGAGTCTGGAGCACACCCACACACCACACCCCCTCCCACACCAAGATGATACCAATTGTAGCAGCATTCCTAGAGCTGGAGGCCCTGCTTGCAAGGCAGCAACTACAACAACAGCAACTACAACAACCACAACCCCCACCACAGAGGATACACAGGAGGAGAAGGAGGGTGAGACAGGCCCAGCATGCCCTACCGGTGCAGCCACCATTACCACCCCGGCAGCCCCCAATCCCCCGCATCAGAGCCACCCCCTTCAACCTCACACCAGAGCAGATCCACACTCTGTACCGGCTTGACTGGGACACCATTACCAGCATAGTGGACATGATACATGATGATACAGTGAGCCGCATAGAAATCCGCACTGCCATCCCACCTCTACTGAAGGTAGTGTCTGTGCTCCACTTCCTCGCCACAGGCAGCTACCAGCATACAGTGGGGCACATGCATGGCATATCACAGCCCATATTTTCACGGATACTCAAACAAGTGCTGGATGCCCTCCTCACCCACACAAGGGAATACATATCCCTACCCCGTACTCCCCAGGAGATATATGACACCAAAGCTGCCTTCCATGCACTGGCAGGCATGCCAAATTGCATAGGTGCCATCGACTGCACCCATGTGGAATTAGCGGTCCCGCATGCCATGGAGGTGCCGTATCGGAACCGCAAGCAATACCACTCCATCAACGTCCAGATGGTGTGTAATGCCAGTAAAGCCATCACACATTGCAATGCCCGATACCCCGGATCAACCTATGACTCCTTGGTCCTGCGGAACTCAACACTACCACGCTACATGGAACGACATGCCGGTCGACGTGCCTGGCTGCTGGGTGAGTAACCTGAATGGGCCATGGCAGTGCATTGGGGCTGTGAGTAGGTCGCCTGCATACTCCACCTGGGTGGGAAAGGGGGGGGTGCATACCCCACCTGGGTGGGAAAGGGCGGGGATGCACACTCATCCCAGTAATCATCTGCGGCCATGTAAGACTACTACAATTCTCCACCATGAGTGCACACACAATTACCTCCTTTCCACTTCCATGCAGGTGATGCTGGCTACCCTCTAAAGCCGTGGCTCATGACCCCGGTCCGCAACCCACAGAACAGGCACGAGGAGGACTACAATAGATCCCATACCCGTACACGGGTGGTGATAGAGCAGACCTTCGGCCTGTTGAAGGCACAATTTCGTTGCCTCAGCCGGTCTGGTGGGGCACTCATCTACAGCCACGAGAAGGTGTCCAAGATCACCATGGCATGTGTAATGCTACACAACATGTGCATCCGTCGGAACGTGCCACTGCCCCCTGACGTGGAACTGCTACCACCAGATGATGTTGAGGGGGATGAGGAAGGAATGGCAGGACAGCAGCACGGTGCCGATGCACAGGAGGGACGTTCAGTGCGTCAATCATTGATTGGACAATATTTCTGACTCAGAAGTCAGCTGAGGGTGTGAGGATGAGAGGACATTGGGCACTGGGTGTGGGGATACATGTGCACCATGCAATGTGCTACATCAAAAGACACAAGCAAAATGAGCAATGTCCACTCTGTTTTTTGGGAATGAACAACCAGTGTATCCAACATTTATGTAGGAACGTGTACAACAAAACCACCACCCTCACCCCCCTCCCCCTCCCCCCCAACTCCCACACACACCCTCACCCCCCTTCCCCCCAACTCCCACACACACCCTCACCCCCTCCCCCTCCCCCAACTCGTGGCAGTATGGTCATTGTGTGCTTCCAGAGCCAGGGGTATCCATGTTCTGCCGGCGGAGTGTGCGCATTGACCGACGGACAGGGCTGGTCTGCGTGGAGGAGCACTGTGAGGGTGGGCACTCCCACTGGGGCTGTGGTCTGGGGGGTGCTGCCTCCAGGGCATCAGCGATCCGGCCCAGCACCTCACAGAGCCGGTTTGTGTTGGCAGTGATGACTTCGCCCAGGGCCTGCAGGTCATTGTGCCACTCCGACCTGGATTCACGGTTGTCCCGGATGAAGTCCTCAATCAGGCCCGTGAGGCGCTGGGAGTGCAATCCATCCATGGCCGGTGTGGCAGATGTGCTAGGCAGCCGTGGTGTTGAGCCTGCAGCCCTTTCGGGGCTTTCTGCAGGGGAGGTGGATCCAGGACTGGCAGGTGGTGCTCCTTGGCCTGTGAGGCCTGGGGTGTCACTCTCCCTGGAGTCGCTGTGTACAACTTGACTGTAGGATGGGGTGTCTGGGCTGTGCACGATGTCATGGGGCTCCTCCACGTTGGATACGGGAACTGATGTCGGGCTATCTGGCTCCTCGGGGAGGCACATGGCAGCATTCTCCCCTGCCACACTGGACTCCTCTGAGTGCACCGTGGGGCATGTCTCCTTCTGCAGTGCAGGCATGGGTAGGGGTGTGGGTGTGGGTTGTGCAGCCTCCATGGGGTTGCTGGTGCAGGTGGTGTTGCCTGTGCCTTCTTCCTTCCTGCAGGTTTACGCTGTCCCATGGCTGTGCCCCTGGAGGTACAGGGCTGTGTGGCTTCCTGGCCCTCACTTTCATGGCCTCTGCCTGTGGGGCGGAAGAGAGAGATGGCACGAGCTATGATTTGGGGGTCAGCATTTCTTCAAGCCTATGGTATGACAATGGGATTGCAGCGTTTTGTTGACATTTGGGTTGGGAGTGGGACAGTGATCTGGGCTTGGACGGTAAATGCATGCAGGTGTCTGGGTCACTCATGTTGGTGGAGTACTGTGCTGACTCACATTGACTGCCTCTTTGTGTGCTCTGGCCAATATGGGTTGGAGCCTTGCACCTGGCATCAGCCTGGGTCTTACTTGTGACGGCATGATTTGATGGGGGGGGGGTTCCCATAAGTGATGTGACTGCTTGCCCAGCCCTTGGCGGTGCCTTACATTGGGAATGCATTTACTATCTTCACTCATGACACTCACCTCCATCTGCGGATGACGGGGCACCGCACTCCATCTCGCCGACCCCCTCAATGGCTTCAGTGCCCATCATGTCCGCACACGTTTGCTCCCAGGGCATCATCTTGATTGGAGAAGCTGGGCCACCTCCTGTCTCCAGGGCCTGTGTTCGGTTGGCCGATAGGATGGCCCGCACCCTTAGACGGAGGTCATCCCACCGTTTCCTGCAGTCCCTCGTCGTACGGGGGGTGTTCTCTACGGCGCTCACCCTCTGTGCCACCAAGTCCCAGATCTCCTTCTTCCTGGCAATGGTCGGCCTACGCATGTCGCTGCTGAATACTGTCTCAGCATTTGCGTGCAGGGTGTCCACCAGGACCTGGAGCTCGTCCTGCGTGAAACGCTCCTTCCTGATGCGGGCGGCACCTTTCTTCAGTGCTTTCGGCATGATACTGGTCACTGATGTCTTTTTTGAGGGTCGGAATATACCTCCGGGTACTGTATTAAGAGGATGGCAGTGGATTGTGTTTTTAAAGATGGCCGCCGCGCTCCTTCCCGTTCCTGTGCGATGACGTACTTTCTGTATCCGTTAATTAGCGGTGACCGTAATTTACGGATACCGTAAATTACAGTCACCGCTAATAACGGACAGCGGAGCTTCGGTGGCGGTGTTGTAATGATCGTCTCGCTTCATGCCGCTAAGGGGTTTTACGGGCCCTTTAGCGGTATGCCGCTAGGGGATTTACCGGCATGGCGGAAAGCTCGTGCCCGCGAAGTCGGAATGGCCTGTAAATTGCGGCGTCGTACCAGACCGGACTCGGTCTTTCCGCCATGCCGGTAAAAACCCATACTTACCGCAAACCTCGGAATGAGGCCCAATGACTTTGAGAATGCAGAGTCAACATTCCCTGTAATAACCAGAATACTGAATCTGCTAGATAAGGGGTATGAGTCTACCCATCTGGAAATTAGAGAACTCAAACAAACAGCCAAAGAAACCCTCAACAAAATAGGCAAATAGAGGGCTATCTTATGGCATTAAAGAAAGGTGGTGAACTGAAAGCAAAAAACTTGACCACAGCAAAGGAAACTCAAGTTTCTTCCCTGGCCACACAAACCGTAGTACCTTTACTGCACTCTAAAACGGCACAAACAAACCTTTCAGAAAAACCATTTGTGGTTTCATCAAGATCATATGCCAAAGTGCTGGAGAAAAAAAAACCATGTTCACCAAAAGCATACAGGCAGAGTGTTCCGTAGAAACATCATTAGATATTGACACAATGCATACAAAATTAGATATGCTGGATTCCAAATTAACTCTGTTAACAAACATAGGGCCTCATTACGAGTCCGGCGTTAACCGAGGCGGTAAAACCGCCTGGTTAACGCCGGACTCGTATTACCATTCCGCCTCCGTGATTCCTGGAATTACTGGGGCATTACAACCCCGGTTTTCCGGAAATCACGGAGACGTAATGGTGTAAATCCCCATTCCCATTGAGTCCTATGGGACTCGATGGAAATGGGGATCATGGAAACACCGGCAGCATCTTGTAATGCTGCCGGTGTTTCCTCGTCTGCCTGCATGCAGGAGGTGTTAAACCCGCCAGGTCAGTCCTGGCGGGAACATCACCTCCTGCCTGCAGGGGTCGGACTCAGGCGGTCCGGAAACAACAGTGGCAGCGGGTTTACTGCCACCGTTATTTCCGGACCGCCTGGGTCGTAATGAGGCCCCATAAGTCTAGAGTGTGGATCGGAAATCCCTCCATCTATCTGTCCTTCAATTTGTAGAGAGAAGAATGACAGTCCATCTCTCTTACTTGAACTAATTGAGAAGGATAAAACAGAATTAAATGAGGAAACAGTGTCCAACATGATAAATGAGGCTCCCTCTAGTGGTAATAAGGGATTCTCATCGGGTCCCTACATGTCACGAAGACAAAAGCGTATGCACATACGTCAGTTAAAAAGGAATCTACGACCTAAAAAAGAGACAAAATTGACAGAAACTACACAATCAGTGGTTATGTCCCAGGCTGCTGATAAAGGTGTAGTCATGGAAGACATCCAGGAAATCACATCAGGGGGGGAAGGTGTGCTGGATCTAGAACAGCTAGATGATGAAAGTAAAAAAGCCCTACAAATAGAAAAAAGACAAAGTGACAAAGAAAAAGGAAGCAGATAACGGAATAAAGAGTGTAACAAAAAACAAAAAAATAAATAAGATAAAAAAGGTAACACAAATGGGCACAATTGAAACACAAACAAAGAATACAGCAATTCACAAAATTGGGGAGACAAAAGTACCCCCTCATATTTGCACTATGGAATTTCGGCTGTCTCTGCCTTCTTTCCAGCTGAGGGCAGCACCAACTCAAAAGTGCAGCCCGATCGGAAATTGAAAGATAAAAAAGCACCCACAGGAAAGAAGGAAGCAGTACAATCAGCATGTCCCATCATCGGCACAGAAAAACTTGAACTCCCCAACAAGGAATTGAGTGGCAATATAAGCTCTAACTTACCGCCCTCTATCGTGGAAGAGAGCAAAGAGGAACAAAGCTCTGATCGCCAAACTGAAATGCCACCTAATGATACCAGTGAGCTAGATAGGGAAATGGAGAATTTTATAGGATGGCAGAGCGATGAAGATGTTAATGGCAAGAAACGGATCAATCGCTCGTACCTACTGCAGATTTTTAACTTCATACCATCGCTAAGAAATCTGAAATCAGAGGATATTGAGTGGGTGGAATTGTACAACTCTAATAACAATAGAATGGTATGTAAAACACACTCCTTAATAATCACAAATTTGCTGCTCGAACACTGCATGGACTTTGAGCTACTGGGACTCAAACTTTTTCAATTTGAATCTCATGAAGTAGCTAAAAATTTCTTGCAATTCCAACCACTCAAACACTCCACGGCTGACACACAAGTGGACAGTAATCAAGCCCTCAGAGTTACAGAAATATCAGCACTCACCCAATTGGCCAATTTAACTGCTACAATTAAAGATTGGTCATGGCTAATTCCTTTAGCAAAGACGCTAAATGAAGTTAAACCAGTAGCACATCCGTCATAGTAACAACAAATTATCTATTTGCTCTTGGAACTCTTGTGGACTCAAAAACTTCACAAAATGGCAGGATAATTTGCCTTCTTACTCTCAGATATCGATAATTCTAGTACAGGAGACTATGAATACACAAGATCTTGTAATAAATGGTTTCACTACATATCACACCAAAGCCAAGATTGGTAGGGGAGGGCGTCCGTCTGGAGGGTTGGCCATCTGTATTAATAACAGTCTAAATGTGAGATCAGAGATGATTCAGAGCACATAGTATATGTTGGTAGTTCAACTTTCATCCAGCAACGATTCTTGGCAACCACTTTACATAATTGACATATATTGGAACCCAGCTAGAATGTCACTAGATATCATGTTGGAACAGCTAAACTCAATTTTGGAGGAGATTTACTCACGCCATCCTTCGAATAATATAATTATTGGAGGTGATTTCAATGCATGCTGTATTGGGCATGTGACTGAAAATGCAACACATGGAATGTCTGCATATCAATTACAATCACAGGAGAATGTCATTTATCTGATAGAATTTGACATTACTGCGCTGCAGTACACATGGCGGAGAGACAAAAATAAACTCCAGAATTGATTTTTTGGCTGCCTCACAAACCTTGCTACATTTGACATCACCTGTATACACTGTAGATGCACAATTGGGGGATCACATAATTATCGGCACACACATCAGCATGAATGTATCACTATTGGCCAAGGACCCAGGGCTGGAATATGTTGAGATCGAGCACCCGGACATATCCATCAAATGGAATGCCCAATTATGTTGTAAAGCAAACAAAGCGCTTAAAGCCTCCCTTCCAGCTTTGGCTAATTCTAGTTGGCATTCACATGATATACTGGGTTTAGAGTTGTTGGTTACTGAGACGATTGCAGCCACTGTGTTAGAATTAGGTAGGGACGCTGATAGACTAAAATCGCAGCCCCACAAACCAGTGGATGGCGACATTCATAAACTAAAATGTGTTAGAAACAGAACCCTACGAAAATTAAAGAAAAGTTGCCCCAATGTTGAAGACTATCTAAAACAGAAAAAGAAAACCTGCAACTACTTCTCCAACAAATGCCACAATATCAAATGGAGCGCAAAAATTAGAAACAACCAAAATATGTTTCTGTTTCTCTGTACAAACAACAGGAGATCTACATGGTCCATGCTCCGTAGTGGTGTAGATAACAAAACAGAAGCAATGGAATCTCCAATTTCTGCGTTAACTTGGACGACCTTCATAAATAAGAAATATCAACTCCCTTCCGGATTCCAGAAACCGGAATGTGTTCTATGAACCGGACAACAGCTTTAGCGTGTCCATGGTCAGAACTAGATATTGAATGGGCGATAAACAACCTGAAATATTCAAAGGCCTCGGGTCCTGACGGCATACCGGCATGCGTGATGAAACAAGATCCTGGTTTCTGGGCCCGGATATGTAAAATAAAATATGACAACATTTTCAATTCACAAACAATACCTACATCTTGGAACACCGCTATAGTAGTGCCCATTTGGAAAAAAGGTAGTCGCAAAGACCCTGCTAGCTACAGAGCCATCGCTCTCCTAGATACTTCAGAAAAACGATTCTCCATTCTTATCTTGAAAGAGCTGAAACTTCACATGAAATGCAAAAATATGTTGTGAAGATTTCAAGTGTGTTTTCGCCGTGCAATGGGAACGCCATTGAATGCCACTATCCTATCGCACCTACTGACAAAATCGAAACACGGCGAATGCGGCCCCATACATATGGCCTCGTTGTACCTAACATCTGCGTTCGATACAGTCATACGATCACTGCTATGGTCCAAGTTAAAAAAGTCAAGGTTTGAGCCGATGTTAATACATATGCTAGTCCTACTCCATGAAAAGACCCAAGTGTGAATCCGTATCAACCAACAAGGCAATCTAACTGACGCAATTCCAACATACATTGGTGTAAGGCAGGGATGCAATTTAGCATCCACCTTGTTTAATGCTTATTTAAGTGATATGGACAACATGTGGCAGGGCACTTCCACCTATCCCGCTAAGCTTGGGGGGTTGCGTATACAGTGGTTGGCATCTGGTCTGCAAGCTAAATTAGAGATGTTTGCAATATATGCTCACTCCTACAACTTGAGTGCAAATGCAACAAAATCAAATATCATCATATTTGACAACTCAAGGAAAAAATGATGTTAAATATAAATGGTCATTGAATGATGTTCGAGTTGAACGCATACCCTCAGTGAAATATCTTGGATATAACTTATCCAATAATGAGTCTAAAACCATGTGGAAAGCCCAAATACAAGACAAGATCAAACCGTTATATGCACAAATGAAAATCATATTCAATAGATACTGCAAGTATTCCACTTTTTGAGTACTATACGCTAAAAGTGGAAGCAATAGTGCTATACAGTCTGGATATGTGTCTGATAAATATTAGACCAGAGCTAAATCAGGCTCAAGCCTTGATATGGAAAAAAACGCAGAGGCTCTCTAACGCCATTCCAAGTGCAATGCTTCGACATGAGCTTGGTCTTATATTACTTTCCGCTCGTCTTGACTGGAGGCGACTTAACAACCTCTCCAAAATGCTTACTCCTCCATAAAATTCTCTATATGAAAATTTATCAACTATGATCATAGAGAAATCTCCGAAATCTATAAAAAAATATTATGGGGAAATGTTGAGTCTATTAACAAATATTGATGCAACAATTGATGACTTACAGCTGCGCCCAGTATACGTTAAAAAAAAGTTATACGAACATGACTGGAGAATTACCCTTGAGACTCTTTCGATGCTGAAACAGTACACGGAAATTGCACAGTTTATTACCAAGTACACTCCAAGAGCTAGTTACTTCATGCAATTCTCGGGTAACTCAGACCGGGACACACATTTACGATTTAAGTTAAATCAGTATCCAACTATGGAAAAAATCCAACATTGGAGAATTATGCCGGCAGGGATCGTACATGGCGGATGTTGATACTGTGGTAATAATGATATAAAGCAAACATTAAAGCATCTTACTGTTTACTGCAGGCATTTTGAAACACAGCGTAACACCATATTTGGCAAAAACAACACCAGTATTATGACACAAGGGGGAGAATGGTTGTGGATCCGGTGCATGTGGGGCACAAATGTAACGCTGATTTTGTCATTGACAAGGTTCTTGCGTATTATTAACGTAGAACTTCAACAAAAATTAGTTGGATATAATGCACGGTTGAGTTCAGACCTGTAAATGTTGTTCTATGGTTTATACTGAAAAATGATGCAGGACAGCGATGATATGGTCAATGTTTTTGCACTCTCTTCAATGCGATGAGGCCAAATGTAACAAATATGGTCCTTTGCAAAAGGATCCAGTAAATTTACTACCTGACCACATGTGGAAAAATGTAATAAATGTCTTTCAAATTAATGAAACTCCAACAATGAAAAGAGGAGCTGCGTAATGCAGCATTCTAATTGAGATTGGGAAGACCGAGTGTCTGTGCACATGTAAAAAATACAACGAAAGGTTGGCTCCAAAGGAAATAGTACATATGCAACATGTTTTGTTTGAAGTAATGGCTTAACTGTAATGAATTGTAAATATGATTTTAGATTCTTTTTATATGTAGTGTAAATGATGTATGAACTATAAGGGAATAATGTACAAAGAAAAAGTTAAATGGAAAAATATACTGTGGAAAGAAAATATGAGAAGGAAATTGTTGTAAAAGTTTGTAAAACGAACTAAACACAACAAATACATTTTTATAAAAAAAAAAAAAAGAAATCCAACTGCACCAGAGGATGATGGGGCATGCCACGCGGCATTCACCACCGTGCATGAGGATCCAGCATGGCAAGAGGCCTCGTGGCAGCAGCACACAGAGGAAGGTGCAGAGGGAATTCCTGGCACATACCACACTATAGACGTGGCTTTCTGGAGGAAGACTGCAGGTTGCCTTATGTTTGTTTGTATGTTCATTCAGAAGGACATAATTTTTCTGTTTTTAATAGTCATAAGCTCTCATTGCAAGGTCAGTGCCCAAATTGATAATAGATGATAAAGCTGTTGTAGAAATAATATGCCCTTTTTCTTAGGAGCACAAAGCAATATTTTTAAAATAACAAAAGAGCAATTGACACATCTGCATGATGCCTAAAAAGTTTGTTTATTGATAGAAAAAGCATCATTAATGCACAGGAGCTTGACATAGCTCCCAACCTTTTTTGTCTCCAAGGCGGGTGAAAACACCCGATTTTCTTTTTGGCGGGTGAGAGGCCCATAGAAGTGAATGGGCGCCTCAGGGACTTGGCGGGTGATTCATCTGCTTTCAAGGCGGGTGACACCCGCCAAAAGCGGGTGAGTTGAGAGCTATGGCTTTATTGTGTGCACTGTTGCTTGATCATTTTGCAAGGCATTGAAAGCTGCACTGAAGCAGACTGGCTTTTCTTCCCTTCTCGTGGTGCAGGTCCAGGAGCCCTCTTTTACCTTCGGCTCTAGAAGAAAAAAAGAAAAAGAAAATAGTAAGCAGAATGTATGCATGTGGAATTATATTTAGTTCACTTAATTCATTGTACTGCATTGCCTACACTAACAGCACTCAACAGCACTCAAATGTTGGACTCTAATTTAATCAGAAACCACATCTATAACTTGGTGTTTCTTCTCAGTTGTGGTAAATGTTGGCAACGCTCTCAATGGCAAATACTAAGTGCAAGTCTAGGGACCCATTGCAGATCATGCTTCTGAGGTTTCCTCGTGCTGCCCAATTACCATTGTCTCAGTCCTATCCAGATGGACAGTCATAGTCCACATGAGAAGGTGCAGCAGCAGGGTCGCTGTGCATCAGGCACCTTAGAGCACTCACAATTGCTCAGCTGTTTATCGCCTGCATCACCTTAAGAACGTAACTTTGAGCAAGCACCTGCTAGACACACTTCAGTTACGGTACCTTTTACCTCATTATTACACTGGTTTTGCCTCATGGTTACCAATAAAGAATGAGTACATTGTCTACATGAAACAATTGTTTTTGTTCAGTAGGTGGAGATTTCCAAATGCTGAAAGTACAGAAGAGCACTTTGATACTTCCTTCATATCAACACAAGCAGACATTAAATCAAGATTTGAATCTACTGTTGAACCTGCATCAATGTGTTCCAGATATTGAGATACAGAACTTTGCAAAAGTTATATTGGCGAATGCTTGAGTGACAACAGCGCGTGGTAGCCATGAGCTGACACGTGTCCACGTTCATTCAATCTCTAAAGTCATTGTGCCATGGCCTCCATTGGAGGCAGCTGCGCTCCTGGTGTACGGGGGGATTTGAGAGTCGAGGCTACATGATATGCGTTTTCAAAGGTTTCATATGGAAGAAAATGCCACGGGAGAGGTGCTGGCATTGCCAGACTGAAAGTGTGTGTGTGTCTGTCTGTTTGTGCGTTGTGATGGCGTCTCAATGCCGAGACCACAAACTGGAGAGGGAAAGAAGCCCAAAGGTCATCGGGAGAGCCGTGGCTGGGTGCTTAGCTGCAAACCATGCTTGCCATGCAGGAGGCTCTTGGATTGGCGAAGAGGCATTTTGTGCTATGTCTAAATGCTCTTGGATTGATGTAAAGGCGTTTTTAAACGCAACAGGATGGCAACACCTGTGCAAGCAAATTGCTATTATAAGACTTTTCACAAAGAATGACTAATGACATTTCTAGACTTACTGTAGACTTAGAGGAGGGCTTACCCATTTTATGGTCTCTGTCTGAAGTGTTGGCATTACATTGGCATCGTTACATGGCATTCCTATATCATGTGACCATGTGGTATCTGGAGAAGCTAACACATAAAAGATAGACTTGGGCCGCCCTGCATCTCAATCCTATGTTCCACCTTTTAAGGACTTCTAGGCAGTCAGCTAGTCAGTGGTACACAATGTGGTAACTTGAAGGGACAAGAGAAGTAGCCTTTCTCTTTAGCATTTGGCATGTTACACACATGATGTGGAGTGCATCACATACCTGATTCCATTATTAGCCTTGAGCTGTGGAAGGTGTAGTGGGAGTAGTGGTGATTGGAGTGGTGGTTGTTGGTGTAGTGGTGGTTGGCGTAGTGGTCATTGGAGTAGTGGTGGTTGGCATAATAGTGGTTGGAGGTGTGATGGTTGGCGTAGTAGTGGTTGGAGTAGTTGAACGGAAACTATGATGACGATCTTTACGATTATACTTTCGCTTTGTGTATCCCCTTCTTTCTTTTGACTGCAAGAAAAAAAAGTCATCCACAAATGAATTGAAACAAGCGGATTACAATACAGCTACAAACCACACGGGTCACATGATTTTCTATCACTCTTCTATGTCTGCATGTAGACTCAAGGGCCCTCATTCCGAGTTTGGAGGTAACCACGCCGCTATTTGCGGCATGGCTGCCTCCAAAATCGGTCTGACTCCGGCCTGGTGAATGGAGTAATTACCGGTCCATTCCGATGTCAGTGGCACCGGTAATTCCCCATTCACCAGGGCCATTCTACCATTCTCATTTGAGCCCCCATAGGGCTCAATGGAAAGGGGGAAGGCGGCAATTCACCCCGGTGTCCCTTTCCGTGTCCCGTCCTTAACGCCTGCTAAAAGCAGGCGTTAAGGAAGGACCCGCAAAGGGAACTCGTAGTAGGGTGCAAAGGGATTACCGGCACCAGTGTCATTACCGGTGCCCGGTATCCCTTTGCGCCCTACTTGTAATGAGGCCCAAGGTATCCAAATCATAGAAATGCAAATGGCCGCTTATTTTAGCATATTAGTGGTTGGAGTAGTTGAACGGAAACGATGATGACGATCTTTACGATTATACTTTCGCTTTGCGTATCCCCTGCTTTTGTTTGACTGCAAGAAAAAAAAAAGTCATCAACAAATGAATTGAAACATCCTGACAATGGATTAAAGTTAAGCTACAAACCACGCAGGTCACATGGTTTTCTATCACTCTTCTATGTTTGCATGTAGACTCAAGGGTCCTGATTCACAGAACGTTTTCCTATGGGATTGCACCATTATAAAGCACTTCCATGAATTAGGCCCTAGGTATCCAAATCATGGAAATGCAAATGGCTGCTTATTTTGTACATTGATTATCTTTAATTTCCATATCTAAAATAGATGCCCTCAGGGGCATGAAAAGGTTTTGCAAAGACAGCTAGTGATGACACCGGAAGGAGTATTAATTGTTTTTGCTCATAGACTGGAGGCAGGCAAGTAGGTTAGGTAAAAACCTACTTATGTTCTATTCATGTGTGCATGTGTGTTATTGCTGTAGTGCAACTCTAGCGAGAAAGCAGCAGGGTGCTGTGCAAAGATAAATAGGAGATGTATAAGGGAGACGAAACACAGGTAAAGTCTCCTATGTCGAGGGGTAGGAAGCACAGGTGTACGCGCTCTAAGATCCGTGACACTTAGCAATTTCAGAAAAATGTTTTGCCATTTTAAAAGTTAAAAATAAGAAAAATAACTGTTCATAGCAATTTGTAAATTGACTACCGTTTCCAAGGGATGTCCGCAAACCTTATGACTATTTGAAAAGTTAGAAAAAAAAGTATATTCATTTAAAATATGAACCTTGAACGAAGGCAGATTGTTTTGCACCATTGCCGTTTATTGGTTGGCCTGGCTGTTCTCAGGGTTGCAATGTGAGGAGGAGCAGGATTGGAAGAGATTCACATGAGTGGTGTACTGGAGGAGAGACATGGGTGCTTAGGTGCAGGGGAAGGGAATGCAGAGAGAAAAGAGAAGACAACATGGGACTTTCCCCCATTTGCTGACGTGACTGGGGGGTGGGGTTGATGCAGTGTAATGCAGGAGCAACATGGGTGTTTGGGTGCATGGGAAGGAAATCCAGAGAGAAAAGAGAAGGTTGAGCATGGAAGACAGCATGGGATTATCCCTCATTTGCTCACATGGCTTGGGGGCTGCAATGGAGGAGAGACTTGGGTGCAGGGGAGGGAAATGCAGAGAGAAAAGAGAAGGTTGAGGATGGAAGACAACATGGGGCATTCCCTCGTTTGCTGACATGACAGCGGGGGCTCTGATGTAGTGTGATGGAGGAGAGACATGGGTGTTTCGGTGCAGGAGAAGGAAACGCTGAGAGAATAAAGAAAGATCGAGGCTGGAAGACACTACAGGGTCTTTTCCTCATTTGTAGACCCTTTTCATGGCATGTGAGGTAGTGAGTGGTATTGGGCAGAACAGGGCTAAGGGATCGTTTCCCCTCTGTTAACCAAAGTCCTCGGTGGTTGGTTGGGAAAGGCGGTGGGCATGGTGTGGAGCACAATCCAATGTTAACAGACAAAAGATGGTTCTAGCAAGACTACCGAAAGAAGAATAAACAGGGAGGCAGAGGCTTGCTGCAGATTCGTTCTGTTGTGTACATAAGAGTTTTGGGGACTCTGTATATTTAGTATACTTTATTATCACCAATTGGTTTTTTACAAATACTTTGTTGGGACAGCCTCACAATTCTCCCACTCAGTTTAGTTTTTTTTTTCTCACAGTACCTCATTTTCCTACGTAATTCTCAAATACATTACTTTTTAATGGTTCACTTGTTCTAAATGTGTCAATATCTATCTCCCGTAGAAGGTAAACCCGGCATTGATAGTTGTCTGAGAAAAAGTTAAACACAGATTTTGATTTGTGAGCAATTGATGTCAAATGAATAATGAAAGGCCATACACAATCCTGAGCAGTGCAAGAAACAAGGAACACTTTAGAAAGGTGATTTTGCACTTACGTCAGAAGCACTTCGATCCTCCCGCTGCTTCTCTACGGAAGCCTGTAAGTATGACAAGGAACAAAGGAAGAATGCTCAAGAATGAGAAGGTAGAAGGCAAATCAAAGATCACAACTACATGCATTTCCTGATCCTGCTTCCTCTGTAGTCCAATCAAATGGGTTGAATTCTGATCCAGGACATTTGCCTTTTCTCTTAATATTTTTGAACAGAAATGCTGTTTTATGGCTGTTTCTAAAAATGCTGATGTGTTTAGAATTGCATAATTAGTATGTCTTCTTAATTTATTTGCCACACAGATTAGTCACCATTTATGAAATGATCCCATAGATCGCTTTTTTTAGCATTAGTAGGAAAAATAAATGTGTGAAATGGTTAACTGATTTAACATTAAAATAAAATGGATAAAACTAATATTGATGAATGCAAGTAAAAGGAATTCATTGAGAAGGAGAGGGTCACTTACGCTGCCAGCACTTGCATCTTCCAGTTCATTCTCTGCAGAGGTCTGCAAATAATGCCGGGGACACAAGAAGAAGCCTTCAGAATTACATGAAAAGGACACATACAAACATTTGCAATTCCTATTCCCATCCTATTCTGTATACATTGATGTAACTTTGCCATTAGCAGGATGCGTCATCTCTATCAAAAGTTATATATGATTCTAAAAGTTGAATTGAGAATTGAAAAATACAATCCATATCACCAGACCCATTGTATGCAAAGGTCTGGCGTATTGCAAACGTCACAGCGTTCGGCAGCCTGCAAACTGGGACCCCCATGGAAGAGAAGCCCACTCGCCAGCTGGTTTACATACTTTTATTCTGCATAAAATAACAGCCCTGTTTGATCGCGAATACAAGTATGTTATGAACTGCCCAATACGGTCCTCTTCTGTGCTTGCAGATAGGTGTTAGAAAACTATATCCAACAAAAATAAAACTCTAAAAGTCACGTTCACTTGCCTTTATTTCTAAAAATTGATAATTCCCCCTATTCGTGAGGGATTAACTGTCTCCATAAAACTTCCTTCTACTATCAAAAGAACTGTCACCGCCCACTAAACATCCCTGTAATAATCTGCAGTATGCAAGCATGGCCTTCCATGCTATTTCTTCAGAGGCTAAATCCTGAATTCCTGCGTTTGATGAGCGTCACTATTCTGTCACTAGAGCGGATTCATATCTGCTGCTTTGGAGTACTTGGCTATCCAAAAAGATTGCTGAAACAGTGGAACACACTCCTACTAAAAAGGCAGCAATGTAAGCCCGTTGGGGGCTCTTCTCTGGCTCGTTATTTGCTCTGGGTCTCCTCTGTAGTGATGGCCAGCACTAAGGGTACATTTGGTGGGCAGTCTTTTCTCAGAATGGATCTCACTGACTGGTTGTCACTGACAGAGACTGGCTGGCTGATCAACTGACTGACTTACTAATTCACTCACTCAGCCACTAGGCACTCATAGAGCCTGATTCATGGAATTCTTTGCACGGTGCAAAGTTACTTTTCAATGGTTCAAAGTGACTTGCACTGCCAACAAACACCCTGATTCATGGAGCAGTGCAATGTGTATTTTTGCATTGCAAAGTCACTTTGCACAAAAATCCAAGAATCAGGCCCATGTAGTGGTACCTTTTGGCATAAATAAAGGGAACAGAATATGAAGAGGGAAACAAGAACAGAGGGCCTGGGGTGAGTGAGGAAAGGTCGCAAGTGTTGCAGGGTGTGCAGGCAGCGGTGTACCATGGAGTACCATGGTAACAGCGGGATGAATGGAAGATGGATGATAGCGGCATGAGATCGCCGTAAAGATGTCCACTAGTCTGAGATCCAACTGAGCGATCAGAATGATGGAAGACACATGCAGAGTAAGGGCCGAAGAGGAGATACTGCAGTTCTCACTTTTCAGGAGACACCACAGCACACACATATACAATGAATCTCCTAACTTTGGAGAACCCTTAGCGATGGAGGCAGAAACCATCATCAGAATATACACAGGAGACAGAAAAGGGGATAATTGAAAGCAGGGTGGCCAGGAGAGGGATGAGGGGGGCCTTTTCCCTGATCCGGGGGACATGCTACACACGTCCGTCTACATCACTAGCATTGCAATTATTGTAAACAATGAATCTCTATTCACTTTTATTATGTTGGAAACATTGGACTGAAACGTTGGTCACTTGCATTAGTACCATTTTGTAACTTTTATAGATAAGAAAACACAATGGAATAAGGCACATTATGAAATGGGGGGATTCTGATGAGATCAGGATTAAATGTGAACTTCTTAAGTTGTTTGCCCACTGGCAGCAAGTCTAACGCTGTCTAACTTTACCCCACTGATTCTGCCACTTACCACTATGCAAATAGCTACCGCCATAAAGCAGGCCACCACAAGTAGAGTCCTCATTGTGTATCAGCTGCCTCTGAAAGTAAATAAATAAATAAAAAAGAAACACTTATATGGGCTTTTTAATGCACTGCACATTTCTCTGACATTTTAAAACGTATGGGCTCACTGAACATGTTTTTTTTTACTGATGTAGAATTAGGGAAAGGTGCTGTGAAGCAATGGATTTATGAACATGGCTCAGGGCCCACAGTTTGTAAAATTCTTCACATGACGTCCACATGGATAGCATGACAAACTGTCCCTTCTTACCATTTGCAAATAACAAAAATAGCCCTTTCAACCAAAATGTCATAAGAGGGCCAATCTTAAGATTATGTATGCCTTATTTCTAAGATCACTACACTTGCAAAATGTGAAAGACTACAATCATTCAGCTTTTAGCACCAGTAAACTGATTTGGATTCACTTTTTTGATAACTGGTAAAGAATCGATATTCGAAAATCCTCTGATACGCTTCAAGTGACCCATATTATCATGATGAATTCCTTATTTCTAAAACATTGGACATTTAGGTGTGTTGCCAAAAATGTGAATGGCATTTGTTTCATATGTCACAAAAAAACAATACATAACAAAAAGAGAAAAAAAAACATATGCTAGAGTGCTGCTGATATTCTGTGGGGGAGTCCTGGGTGGTCTGGAAATGCTTCTGCTGAGGTCGGTGTTCAGAATCCTTAGCATGCCCCGGGGAATGCCCAGTGCCAGTGAGAAGTGCAGTGCCATGCAACAACAGAAGTGAACACAGCAGGGTATGGTATGGAACACACTCCTAACTATGCTTGGTATACAAACAGGACACCTTATGTTTAGTCCAGATGTTTCAACATGAAAACTGAGGGTGTTCAATAAGTCTCTCTATTATCTGCCAGTATTCTGATGGTTATTCAATTTCTCCATTCCTGGTTTCCAGTTACACAAACTTAGTTTGACTAGGACAAGGTGGTCCATTCTTGAAATGGTGCAGCTCGTTTCTCACCAACTTCATAAAATAATCTTTGTAATAGCTTGTAATTAATCAACGCCAGATTCCTGGTGGCTCATGCTGCAGAAATTGTCGATCTAATTATGGACAAGAAATTGGACTTCATAGCAATAACTGAGACCTGGCTGCACGCATCTGCAGGTCCCACTCTCTTCATTGCTACTCCTGGCAATTACACAATACTAAAATCAGACAGAGAATCCTCCAAAGGTGGAGGAATTGTCTTTATCGTCAAGACAAACTTAGGACTCAGAATAGCTCCTCACCCGCCCACTACCTCATGTGAAATGATGTCAGTTAAGCTTCCCCTCAATAATTCAAAGACTATAACAATGCATTTGATCTACAGACCCCCAGGACCTATAGGCTCCTTTGAAGAAGACATTGTTACTCTACTCCCTTCTAATTCCAAACCATCCTCAAAATCCTCATTCTAGGTGATTTCGACATAGGTCTCAATGACCTGAATGACCAACCTGCCATGTCTCTGACTAATTCCTTGATTGAGAAGGGCCTCACACAAATGGTCCTCCACCCTATGCACAATAAAGGTAGAACCTTAGATTGGGTCGCTGACTTCAATTGCGCAACCTCCATTACCGCTATTGAACCATACCTGTGGACCGACCACTCACTACTTACCTTTAACATCCTTGACTGCACACCTCAGGGCAACCAAACCCTGTTGCCTCGCCAACCCTTACACGCAATAAAAGAAATATCACAGTGGACAACCTCATACCTCACATTCAACCAATGCTCAATCCATTACCTGCATCTGCTGATCCGGCAGAACTTGTGGACCTCTACAACAACACTATCACCTCTGTTCTTGACGTAATAGCACCCCTTAAATTGAGGAAAGGCAAACCTAAATCACATATGAATACCTGGTTCACACCCAAACTCAAATCCATTTGTTACGAAGAAAGGAAATGGGAAACCACCTGGAAGAATAACCCACCCCTGCCAATAAAGATAAACTTCTTAAAATCACTGCCAATGACAAAGCCTAAATCCTTTCTGCCAAACCAGACACCTACAACGATATGATTGAAAAAAGCCAGCTCAAGTACTAGAGAACATTTCTCTATATTAAGAGAGCTGGAATCACCTATCCCCCCCAACAGATAACTGTATCAAAGACAAGACATTGTGCACCAAGATCCAAGATGCACTACCCAATAAGATCACTTCACTCCAGAGTAAAATTGCTGCCAAAAGAACCAATCTCCTTTCCCAAGAATCTCAAAAAATACCTCCAATCCCGGCTTGAATCCTACAAAACTTTTCCTGTGATTCAAATTCACACAAGTCTCCACCCGAGAAGTGGAAAACATCATAGCCTCATTAGAGCCCTCTAATTGCCAGGGAGGCTCGTGCTCAGCTTCCACTATTAAAGAAGCTGCCAGCGTACTTGTCCCTTTTGTTGCCACTCCGATCCATTTTTCCTTCACACTTCCACTGTCCCCACTAACCTAAAGAACTCCTAGGTACTACCTCTTCTGAAGAAACTCTCCCTGGACTGAAGCATCCCCACTAACTTTAGATCTATAACTACTGCCCCATTTATTCTAGAAATCATTGATAAAGCTGCTTACATCCAGATTCAATCTTACTTAGAATCCAAAAACCTATTAGGACTCAGACAATCTGGCGTCAGACCCCAACATGACACTGAAACAGCATTGATTGACCTAAAGATACAGATTGATGACTTGAAAGACAATGGAACACCTGCCCTTTTGCTTCTACTGGATCTGTCAGCCACTTTTGACTTAGTTGATCATAAGGTACTCTGCAAACATCTATCCTCAGCGGCCCATTTCTCAGTAGAAGCAACAGCATGGATCCAAATTTTCCTAAGCAACAGATCCATGAGAGTTTTCTCATCCAAAGCTGCAGCTGATCCCATTCCCACAACCTGTGGAGTCCTGCAAGGTTCCTGTGTGTTG
Source organism: Ambystoma mexicanum (assembly GCF_040938575.1). Classification (NCBI taxonomy): domain Eukaryota; kingdom Metazoa; phylum Chordata; class Amphibia; order Caudata; family Ambystomatidae; genus Ambystoma; species Ambystoma mexicanum. Next base: position 159,107,788 of record NC_090937.1, read on the forward strand.
CCCACCATGGATAATGCATTTACCAAACCATTATTCAATGACCTAGACTATCTGGGTGTCACCTACACTAAATATGCAGTTGATACCCAGATACTCATACCTCTGACGGGCTACTATCTCATCATTCAGGCATGGGTGGCCACACATGGTCTTTGCCTGAATGATAAGAAGACTGAATTACTTTTCCTAGCCTCTCCCCATAACCAGAAGAAATCATGTAACCAATACTTCACCTTCAACATTGATGGCTAGAACATCAAGGTGGCTAAAGAGGTTAACACCTTGGGTTTCCACCTAGACTCTGCCCTGAACTAATGCAAACAAGTCAGTGCCACGGCCTCAGCGACACCTTACACCTGCAAGCTGATCCACACCTGCAAAACATTTCTCTCTGTAGATAGCTGCATTACATTGGCTTGAGCCCTTATTCTCTGTAAAATCGACTACTGCAATGCACTTTACATCAGAGCCAACACAAATATCATTAACAAACTACAGAGCTTGAAAAGCAATGCTCTCGGAACAGCCCTTAGCGTCCCTGTAAAACAGCACATATCGATGCTCAGACAAAACAACTACTGGTTATCCATCAAGGACAGAATCACCCTCAAAACAGCCTCTCTTACGCACAAATGCCTTAATAAAGCAGCCCCTCAGGACCTTTCTGCAAAATTCGTCAGGCACAACTCTGCCCAAACTACCAGATCTTCCAACTCTGGCTGCCTTGGAGTCCCTAGGTTCAGATTGAAGAAAGCAGGTGGCAGCAGCTTTGCAGTCATGGCCGCCCAATTGTGGAACTCCCTACCCCACCCCCTCTTTAAGATCTGACCAATCCTTCCTGAAATGTAGGAAACACCTCAAACTCTGGCTGATATCCAATGACCTCCCGCCCTGTTAGAGCCCTCTTACACCTCTCCTGGTTATGTCACACATTCCATTTGTTTGTGCTTTAACCTGTATATACCCTTGTACTATATTGCACTGTCTTTACTCATGTACACTTCAGTATTATATTGCTTTCTATTTTATATTGTAACCAAGACACTCCCAGATACCTACGGGTGAGGAGCACTTTATAAATAAATAAACAAACAAACAAATAGAACCCCTAAGTCTCTTTCCTCTCCCCACTGCTGCTTAACAACTATAGGGCACCAATCGGAGAGGTAAGTCACGGCTAATGCCTCTATGGTTTTCAAAGTGCAGACTACACTGAATACTTCAAAATGTTGGAGAGATGCTCCACAATAAAGATCTAAGTGAACTTCCTCACACAGTTCAAGACTGATAGTTTATGTTGTAGCTATGCTTAAATGTCTCCAAAACATTGTAGCTGCTGAAAGCTCCAACTAAAGAAATGAACACAGGCCAGCCATCCCCAACCCCATCTGCCAATGATCATGCTTCCTAGACATGACCTCACGGATCGCATAATTTCTTGTCCTTGTGGAGCCATGACTTTCCTTCGAACCCATTATCAACAAAGCCAGTCCATATTCGGGACTCAAAAAAACAACTCACCAATGTCAACCTATTCCTCTCCAAATAAACCTGAATGCTGTTAGGAAGACCGTCATCATAGCCATATCAGAGACATGTCGTCCTGTTTGTTTGAATTAAGATTCTTTAATATGTCAAAAGCCCAGGAGTGTATCGAGGTTTTCCACTCAATTGTACATTAACACCCATTGCTACAAAATATACATTCATACAACATATGACCCTTCCACGTTATTCTTTTGTGGGCAACGTTGACAAAATACTGTTTCTGTAACTCAAACTGCAAAATAGAGTTAGTAAGAATGCACAGCCTATTCACGTCACACCTAGGACCATCGCACGCACACCATTGTTTCCAGGGCTGGATCATTGGCAATTGAAGACCAGCAATGAATGGAGGACATGACACTGTCAACAAACGTGCATCTGAACATCTCCCCACTAGTTAAATTGCTATGTTCACATTTGAAAGTGTGGGATTGTGGGATCCTAGATCAAATTACGTAATTAGCTTATCCAATGTTTCTTTCATACAATCTTCTAACCTAAGATATTTTGGGTTTTTTAGTTCATTCTAGAGAGCAGTACAGCCGTAGGATATACACATTGTGCAATTTAGGCAATAATCTATTGACCAACAGGCTACTTCCACGTGTTTCCTTGTTCCGTACACTTCCATTATATTTAGAATCATGATGATCTGCACAATTACTAAGAAAATACAATTGGCCTGTTTTATAAAGCATTTTACAATGGGATTTTCCCCTTCGAAAAACGCTTTGCAAATCAGGCCTAATGTGTCTTTCTTGAAATCAATAAAAAATATGTTTTCATATTATTTTGTCCACATTAAAATCAAACCAAATTTTATCATACGGTCGGTGGACGAAAGCGCCCCAATTCATGCCATTATATGTAAAAATGTTATAGAACACACAAATAATTTTATGTAATATCAATACAAAGGGGTTTGTGATTAATTGGAAACACACAATCGTGCACATTTCCACAGCATGGGATGCGCTGCACTAACGCACGTGAATGATCCTGTTGCCTGTGTTTCCAAACTGATGTTTGAAAGCAGAGCATGCATTGCATTTATAGTGTTCTTTGAAATGGTGCCTTGTTTCAGGGATTAACACAAATGAGTGCACAATGTGACCGTCCTCCCCACTTAACTCTCGGATGTGTTCCCCTGCCAACAGTCCTTAAACACAAATAACTTCGCAAGAAGCTGTGGCTTTTCTTTGAAATATTGAGCAAGTCGGGAGACTTTGTTCAAAGCATCACAGCACCAGACACTTGTTTAGCATTAGCGCTGATTTGTTCTGTAATTGTATAATTGTTCTAGAGATAGTTACCACCCCAGTTCAGTATGGAAGGGACAGGCGGCTCTTTGTTTTGTCAGTTACTACAGCCCCACCTTTCCTGGTCCACAGTGAATCTTACATATGCACTGCCTTGACCATCACATGATTTGGAGACTATTGCAGCGGGGAGATGAAGGGGGCACAGAAAATAAATGTCGTGCTTCTGCACTGGCTATTATAATAAATGCATGCTCAATGGAGCCTGCATGGTGCAAAGTGACTTTTCACTGGTGCAACGTGACTTTGCACTGCCAACAAACACCCTGATTCAGGGAGCAGTACAAAGTGTATTTTTGCCTTGTGCTAAACATTCCATGAATCAGGCCCCTTGTGGGCTGAGCAATGCTTTTGTTCTGCAGTACTATCACTCATGCAGTTTGATTCAGTGAGTTGCAGAGGGACTCCTACTAGTCGAGGGAGTGAACCACAATGGACTGGGTTAGTCTGGCTGCTACCCGATGTGTCTCCCAGAGGGTAGACAGAGCGGGATCCCACAGGTGTGCTAAATCCTCCTAAACCTGGTTTAACCCCACCTGTACCTTATGTAATTCCTAATACCAACTGGGAAAATACCCTTCAAACCACTTCATGCCATACAAAAATGGCATGTCGGACAAAGCAGGAAAATGCCAAAAAAGGTTTGCACGTCCATTTGTGGCGCTGTCTAGGGCACAGACAACACTGCTAACATTTCCCAAACGTACCCGCAGATGAGAGACAGAAAGCAATACAACAAACCATGTTGTTGCACAGAGAGACCTCTGCAGTCCCCTCCCTGAGCCTGGAAGGATTGGGGCTGTCGCGGAATGGACATCTGCTACAAAAGGAAATCCAGGATTTTGTTGATGGTCCCCTGCACCTATAAAGTCCCGGAACTGTCAGGTGAGGATAATACTACAATTAACCAATGTGGAGAAGAGGGCTTGTGCCAGGTGTGTGGTACATTTATGAGAACCAAGGGAAAAGCACAATCCTAATACTCGACACAGCCTTCTAGGGATCCCAACCTTCTACTTGGTACAAGATGGCCACATTGTTGATGTCCTTACTTGCTACACAGACCCTGATAAATGTGGGTGACCTGCCAGGGGTCGATGGGAGGCGTGAACAGTGAAAGCCTAGAAACCAAACATCTATCTGAGATCTGAACTGAATACTGAGGAACCATAAGAGGTACCTAAACTGTAAATGCTTAGAAACCCAAAAGCTATGTTAGCCCTCCTAAGACTGAATGCTGAGAAACCAGGGAGCTATGAGAGATCTGCATCTTGAAGAATGGGAAGCAAGAGGTTCAGGAGAGATATATCCTGAAGTTTAAACATTGAGACGTCTGGAAGGGCCGTTAGGAGATTTAGGCAGTGCACATTTTCGGATTGGTGCAAATTTCAACTAGGCCACAAATCATAACTTAGACTCCTGCAGAAGTGATATGGTAGGGTGTGTTAGGGAGAATTCTCAAGAATGGCTAGTTCCCTTACCTACTGAGTCCCTCAGCAGCTTTGCTGGATTTCTAGGATTTATTTGTTTCACCTGGTAAGAGTGTGAGCCTTTTTTCCCACTCTTACATGTGTTTTGCTGTGTGTATTTAACATTTTCTTGTGTTCATAGACTGTGGAGCCTCACCTACTCCATAGGCATCATCTTTTTACTGTGTGTTACACAGCACCTTCAGTGCAGTGAGACAGGGTTGTCTTTTTGGCTTCCCAACTCCGACTCCATTTTCTGGGACTGACTACTGTCTCCCAGAACATGTAAAGTTGCCATTGACTTTATTAGTCTCTTTTAAAACTCACAGACCCAGTACAAACTATCTTAAATAGAGTTCTGGAAAGGGTTAATACTTATCCCTTTTTGTCTGTTTCTCTTGGAGCATTGTTTTGCTCCCGTTTCATTAAGACTTGGCTGGTGGCAGTGGTAACTACCCTATTTTTCCTACCGCGGTTATCTTTAATAGCCTTCTATTGTTTTAGGCTATCTTGGTAGCCTCGAACTTAAACCCGCTAGATCATGTACGTTTTTATACGGTTCTGTCTGGGTTTAGTCGCCATTTCTTTTTGTAAAAGTATTTCACGTGTTTTTCTCTGCACGCCAAACCAGGTTTGGTTCCTTTGTTCACTGTTCTTTCGCGGGCTTCTACACAGAAGCCCTCCTTAGACTCCCTGCACAGGGTCTCCTTTAATTCAAGACCCAAAGTAAGAAATTAAACAGTTTAAAACACATGGGATGGATTTGCAAACTCTCAGAAAAACCTGTTATTCCAGTTGCCTGCCATGAAACTTCTCCAAGGAAGGGAGATAGACCATAAATCAAGGACATGTAGGTGGGAATTGCAAGCTTGAAAAACGTTGTATGGGACAGGACAATGAAAGTTCACATGCTCATCAGACATTCGTCTGTGCTCCAGGCTGGGACAATAGCAGTCCTGGGACACTCACCTGTCAAGTCTGAAAGGGCAATAAAACCTTCAATTAAGACTGGAAACCCCCTCGACTGCAAGAAAATGACAGCTGCTTGCAGTTGGAGGGAAAAAAACAGGCTCTAGTAACAAAGGGACTGTCTTTTGGGTTACAAGACTATGTTATAAAGAAACTTTAAGACTTCTATTTCTGTAGCAAGAATAAGAAAAAATTTAAAAAGTTTGCAGTTTTAAATCTAATTTTGTGGGCTATCTTTTCAAACTTGGTAGAACTAATTGCCGCATGGGGAACAGAAGTTACGAAATAGGACAGATTCCAAGGAAAGTATTAATGTGGCAAACAACATTTTGTATATTCATCCCTGGGGACAATTTGCATCTGTGTATAAAATTGTGGATTTTTAGGCCAAATCTTTAATGTGTAAAATTACCAAAATGTATCAGAAAGGTGAAAGAAGGTCGTACAGAACTGAAGATTGGACTGATCTGGGCTGCACATAATATGTAACCAGTTTGTATAATTTGCCAAGAGATTGCAAGTGAAGAAATGTATGTTTTTGGCAAAATCGGATTTTAAGTAAAGTAAATGTGGGAGTGTTTGGACATTGTAAACCTCACCTCATAAATCTGACATCATTCCCTTAGAAGTCCAACCAACTGAGAGCGAAGCAGAGACTAGCTCCCCTGCCCAATCCAAGTAGTTTATGGGCCGTCATAGTTAACCTGTCCAGCCTCTACCTGGATGATGTCATTTTGCATTATAAATAAAGGTCCCTGACAGGACCCTAGACACACACGCTTCCTGATTTCCTGCGCTACGTTCCTGTTCCTGTTTCATCTTTCAGACTCCAGACTTCAACTACAAGGCCAAGCATTGCTAATCCTATTCCAGAACCCATTGCAAAACCCAAGCATTGCTGATCCGGCTCGGGCAAGGCCGACCCTACAATATTAAGACCCACTAATCTCCCAGCAACCAGGAGAAACTGTGGTACTTTTGGCATCCTAATCCAGTTTGGCTTGCCGCCTCTCACTGCATGCTGCTGCCATCCTGCTACCCTGCTGACCTATAGTATCCAGTAACCAGAATTGCCAGTCCAGAAGAACTATCCTTTGGTATCGAGGCCCTGCCCAGCTTATCCTGTCCCGCTGATTTTGTCCAGCTGTGTTGTGTTAGACTAGATCCGTTTGGTGACCAGAACCGCTGACTGTCCAAAAACCAAACTAAAAAGTGGACTGTGAGTTCCACTAAGAATCATAGAAAACAATAGTATACCTTGTATCGCCTTGTCCTTAGTTCCACTCTCTAAGTCATCCTATGCTTATCCTGATAACTTGTAATATTGTCAAAAATCATTCTTGAAACCCTGCCTTTGATTTCTTGCACTAGCGCCAACTTCTTTAATAATTATGTCTTGTGAAATCCTAAGCACTTAAGGCCTCATTACGAGTTTGGCGGTAGCCATGCCCCTATTGGCGGCATGGCTACCGCCAAAATGGCGTCCGTGTCCGGGTCCTCAGAATGAGAACTTACCAGGCCATTCCGAGTTCGGAAGACCCAGTAATTTCTCCCTCCAAGGACCCGGACACGGTCCTTCCCCATTCCCATTTCAGCCCCCATAGGGGCACGAGATGGCCCGTTGTTTGCGCCCTCTTCCACTCGCGGGACCCGCTCTGCACGTCTGGTAAAACCAGACGTGCAGAACGGGTCCCGCAAGGGGAACTCGTAATCGGGCGGTACGGGGTTGACGGCAACGCCACCTTTACCGGTGCCGTTAACCCCGTACCGCCTGACTCGTAATGAGGGCCTTAGTCCTCTTTCGAGTGATCGGAGTGCTTCCGCCATGGCAGGCGAAGGAGGTGCTAGGGTTGAATTTGTGAGTCAACCCTGGAGCTTTGTCTCAATCTGGTAGTCTAGCCTGAATGCTCTAGTGTAGAATTGTCAAAATTGATTTATTTTCCTTTTTTGCGCCTTCATTTTCTCAAAACGCACCTCACTAGATCTTGCATAACTCACTCGATTTACCAGCTAGATACCTCATTTCACTTCCATATTGTACCTATGATCCATAGCTACACCCCTACTCAATATTTCACCCGTTTTTTTTAAAAAAAAACGTTTTTGGTAAATTCAGGCGGGAATTGTAAAAGTTTACTAAATTTCCAATGTGTCATTTTGATTATAAACTGTTTTAAATCTTCCATTCAATTTCGAATTGTATGCTTTTGCTCAATACATTGCCTTTGATTGCTAGTATCTTTCCAGTGTTGCTCCAGTAAAGAATTGTTTTTGTTTCAAGCGTTTTATATACATTCATTGTTTTATTCACCCATTTCTGAGTTTCAGTTTTAGCACTGCCAGGGTTTAAAATCTGTTTTTCTCTCTTGCTTGGAGAGGGAAGGTCGGATTTCAATTATGTTTTCCATTTGTCATTCCTGATTACCTGCTGCTTCTGTTTATCCACTTAGAAATGATTATTTGTGGGTTGAGGGAACATTGCAGGGGGACATTCTAACTCAAGTGCTATCTTACCTAAAATCAAAAGTGCTCCTATTCCCTGGTGTTTTGTAGTTGTGTCAATAGAAGGTTAAACTAAGTGCCTAGCTTACATTCCTATTGTTCTTATCACCCCATTGGTGATTGCTGCCCCATATTAAACATTTTATGATTTCTTTTGAATTTCAAAATAAATAAATTAATATTACATTTTATCAACCAGCCTGGTTCCTGGTCCATTGTTATCCGGGCTATTTGAAAGGGGGGTGTGATATGAGTGGTGTTCCATCTCAATATTGAATCTAACATAAAACATAAGTCTTTCAATCACGCACTGCATACTAGGCTGAGACTAAGGTGTGTGTCGCCTGATTGGAATCCTTAACAGGACTGCAGGCATAGGTCATTATAAGTATGGCAGTCTGGAAATAAGGGTGCCGGTAGCAACGTACTGGCACCCTTTGCGGACCACAATACTACAACAATGGCGGTAGGGGCCACAGATCCACAGGCAGGCCCGACCTGTGGCCTGACCTGCTGGGTTTTCAGGCCCCTGCCGGCATGGTTGTTTCTGAAGCACCAGCTACATTAACAACAGTGCCAGTGCTTCAGTGACCCAATTTCCATGGAGTCCCATGTGACTCTATGAAAATGGGTATTTACCATTACTGCCGCCGCTTGTGATATCCCAGTGGCAACGGGATATCAAGTGGCAGTAAGGGTGTTACAAGGTTTGCCGGTAATCTGCTGCCTGCCGGGGGATTTTACCAGCTACCCCATAATGAGCCCCATAGACTCTGAAATGCTGTTTAGAAAATAAATGCAGGAATTAAAACTGCTCTTGCAATGGGATACGTGAATATTAGAGAACTTGGAATGTGAAAAATCAGGCCTCACTGCAGAAATCCCACCACCACTTTGACACAGACTCCACAGCGTCAAGAGGCAGATTTGAAAGTGCGACCCCATCTGCATCCCTCCAGCTACCTCAGATCCCGGTGGCACCTGAAACCCAGTCACCTCGGATCCCAGTGGCACCTGCACCCCAGCTACCTCAGATCCCGGTGGCACCTGCACCCCAGCTGCCTCAGATCTCGGTGTCACCTACACCCCAGCCGCCTCAGATGCCGGTAGCACCTGCATCCCAGTCACTTCAGATCCCGGTGGCACCTGCAACCCAGCTGCCTCCGAACCCGGTGGCGCTTGCACCGCAGCCGCAAGGACGTGCAGAAGGGTGTCCTAACGAAAACACTCCTGACAGTTCCGATTTACAAAAAGGGCGATCCAGCAAAGCCCGAAAACTATAGGCCCATTTCATTAACGGATGCCGCTGGAAAAGTATTTTCGATTCTCATCCTATATATGGAGGAGCACGTAGAACTACTGAATGCGTAGAGCATAGGGCTGACAGGAATGCATGCGTGGGGCAGAAAAGAGTGCATGCGTTGGGCAGACAAGAGTGCATGCAGACTTTAGCGCGTGGGGCCGATGGAATGCATGAATGCGTGGTGCTGACCGGAGTGGGTGGAGCAGACTTGGGTGCATGGGTAGATAGGAGTGCATGGAAGCGATTGGAGAGCATAGAACTGTGTGACGTATATAGTATCGTTTGGAATACAGAGAACGTTTAAAATGCATATAACCCATCATATCACACCACCACACTTACTCTCTCCTTTACACCACCACTCAATTAGAACACGGAGATACTATGACACCATTCGGTGTAACTGTTCTCATACCAACATCCGCTGCACACTCCACATCATTCTAAGTAAACACTGCTGGTTACACCCCCCCCAGCCAGGTGTTCTCCTCAGGCCTAATGCAGCCACATTCGGTCTGGATAAATCCTGCCGGAACTAACACATACTCGTGATCTCTCAACCACCACACCTACCGCTAAGAAGCAGCTATTACACGAATACCGCACCAGCTGCACACATACCTGGTGCTCACATGCACTTTTGACTCTCTCTACTCTCTCTACTGATCTGAACTTCGGTTCCCAAGGGCGTTCAAACTACCAGCGCCTTCAGACCATACCAATGGTATATAAGGCGCTATCTAAATGCAAAGTAACATAACATAACATATATGACTTGGAAAAACATATCACACTACATAATACATACTTGAAATTTCAAACGTGTTTTAGATGGTCTATGGGCCTCATTACAAGAATTACAGAATGGGTTAATGGGTGCCGCTAGTGGTGGCGGCAACCGTTAAACCCATTCTGCAATATTACGAGGTCCCGTTGAGGGACCCGGTAAGGACGCCTGGTAAAACCACGAGGGGACCAGGGAGCTAACAACGGGCCGGACGTAATCGGCCCGTTGTTAGCTCCCACTCCCATTCCCATTTGAGCCCTATGGGGGCTCAAATGGGAATGGGAATGGGGAAGGTCCGGGCCTGGGTTCCCTGAGGGAGGATTACCGGGCCCTCCGAACTCGGAATGGCCCAGTAATTCCCCATTCAGCTAACCCGGACACGGTTTTGGAGGCAGCCATGCCCTTATTAAGGGCATGGCTACCGCCAAACCCGTAATGAGGCCCCATGAGTACAACGTTAAACGCTACAATAATGTCTCATTTTTGTTAGCAGGCACTACAACTAAAGAACTTAGTCCAATTAACCTGGCTTCCATTGACATGTCTGCAGCGTTTGACACTGTAGTCGGAAATCTATTATGGATGAAGATGTTTAACTTAGGCATCCTGGTAAACCTGATTTATTGGATTGCCAAACTTCACACAAATACCTCATACAGGATTAGAATCACCCAACGGGGGCAATGACGGATTCTGTAATGTCATACTTAGGCTTGTAGCAAGGATGCAACCTGGAAGAAACGTTTTTTAATCTATATTTGTGCGATCTAGATGAACTTTGGAAAACCAGTAATACGTTTGCTGACAGGTTGTGTTCCTTGAGGCTACATTGGTTAGCTTTTGCATACAATATTGTTTTGTTCGATCTTACTTCGGCAGGCCTGCAGTTGAAGCTGCAGTTATTTGAGGAATTTGCATTCCAACATAATCTTAGACCAAATTCTCCAAAGACTAGAAGTATTGTGTTTAATGCTGGCAAAAAATTAAACATTTTACCTGGAAGATTAATGGCCAAGCTATATCTCGATCTACTGAAATTACATACCATGGCTACCATTTAAGTAATTCATATTCCACCAAATTCTGGATTGATCGTCTCCATTCAAAGGCAAGACATTTACTAAGTAAAATGAAGATAATTTCCCACAAATACAGCAGATTCTCTCTGATACCGATGTTGGAATTTGTGTCATTAAAAGTGGAATCAGTTCTTCTCTACGCCCTTGATATGTGTTTCTTTAATTTAAATTCATATCTTAACACCTTACAGGGGCGCCTGTTAAAATCTGCCCTTCATCTTGCTGCTTCCATCCCGAATTGCATAATTCGTCATGAGTTGGGTATAATATCTCTCGCTTGCTGTTGGGAATGGAGAGTACTGTCAAACTACAATAGAACCCTAGTTCCATTAAGGAACTCCCTCTATCAAGATTTGTATCAAATATCAATGGGAAGTAGCTCTCGCTCTATTAGGGCGTACCATGCAAGGATGAAATCATTACTGGACGAAATTGGGGTGGAACAAAATTACTTATACCTGCGACCTGTTTATGTAAAAAAAAAACTATTAGAACAAGACTGGGCTAGGACAATAGAGGAACGTAATAAGTATAGTACCTATAAAGAGTATGCCAAGCACCCTCGGAAAAGGGAAGGATGCTTTTCCTATTTAGCTATCTTTCCCTGTAATGTCACCCGTGTGTACTTTATGCGCTATAAAATGAATCAATTTCATACGCTTGAAAGGACAAGGAATTGGGGAAAACAAAAAGGCAACAAAAATACAATAGGCCTCATTACTATTATGGAGGTAGTCATGCCGCTTTTAGTGGCATGGCTACCCCCATACCGGGTCCGGGTTCCATGAATGAGGAATTACCGGGCCTTTCCGACCTTGGAGGTCCCGGTAATTCCCTTTCCTGGGACCCAGACTCGGTACATCCCCATTCCCATTTGAGCCTCCATAGGGCTCAATGGGAATGGGGATTATGCTAACAAGGATGCTCTGCCTGACACAGATGGAGCAATGCCAGGATGCTCTCAAATCACTGTGCAACAGCACCTTAATGAGGCACAGCTGATGCGGGAGAGTGTGCAGGCCAGTTCAAGGCGGAATGCACGGGCATTGGGATGATGCACATGTGCCATGGTACAAATGTCACGCAGGGTGAGGGAGGGCAAAAGTGTCATATCCTCAATAGCAGAAACAATGGCCATGTTGTTACAGGTCTTCCTGCACCGACAGCCCCTGTCAACACCACTGGCTCCCTCCTCCATCACCACACCAGGGAGTTCACTACAGAGCAGCCCAAGGCGGCGCTCGGCGCGGCCGTCTCGTCCTGCACAAAGCCGCACCCACGAGCATAAAAGGAGCCGCAAATAGGCCATGGACCCATGGGTGCCGTGTCTGAGAATTTTTCAAATGTACATAGTTATACAGGACATGGGTTGGCCATAGACAGTTTGGTGAGGGGGTGTGGGGAGGTACAGTTGGGGAGGGGGTGTGGGAAGGGATAGTTGTGGAGGGGGTGTGGGAATGTATATTTGGGGAGGGGTTTTCAGGAGGGATAGATGGGGAGGGGGTGGGGAGGTATAGTTGGGGAGGTGATGTGGGGAGGGATAGTTGGGGAGGGGGTTTGGGGAGGGATAGTTGGGATGCACAGTATTAGTAGTATAGTAACTTTACAATTGTACATAGTTTCAAATCACAAAATATAGTTGGTGTGGCAAACAGAAATAATGACTGGACATTGATTATTCTGTGTGATTGTATTTATTTACGTACAGTGCCCAGTGCGCAAGGTGGCCTGTGCCACGTGTGTGACAGGTGATTAGAAGTAGTGCTGTATAAGTGCATCACGTGCAACACATCCATCTATGACATCATGGCGCTGGCCAATTGCCTCATCATCATCACTGTCGTACTCAGCCTCTGGTGTGTGCATGTCCATGTCAGGGGGCAGAAGGACATTGCGTCTGATGCACATGTTGTGCAACATGGCACAGACAAGCAGTATCTTTCCAACCTTTTCCGGGCTGTACATCAGTGCCCCCCCGATCTGCTCAGGCAGCGGAACCTTGCCTCAACTGGACAAATGTCTGTTCAATTGTGCCCCAAGTACGTACATGGGCATGATTGTATTCCTGCGTGTGGATGTTGTGTGGTTGCTGTTAGGCAAAGTTTGAATGCAGTACCCTCTGGGAACACTACAAGCAATTATGACTACAGGTGTAGCCAACACCACCTTTTGCATAAGCTTGTAATACAGAGTTTTGGTAGCGTGTTGAGCAGCCAGGCTTATCTCAAGACAGGAAAGGTGAGCAGTAGTGGAGTTACACAAAGATTCACAATTACAGCTATTCAAATAAACTCTTACACCCAAGGGGGCTGATTCATGGAATTATCTGCGCCGAAAAATGGGGATCTGTGCGCCATTCTGCCCGCAAATCCCCATTTGTTAAACAAGGATTTGCGGGCAGAATGGCGCACAAATCCCTGTTTTTTGGCACAAATAATTCCATGAATCAGCCTTAAGGTGTCTTGCATAAACAATTCATAATTTATTTATCAGTCAGCTCTATAGCCTTCTTCAGAAGGGAGCAATAGAATAGTAACACATAAAGATACTTCAATACTGTACAATATGAGTTTCTGAATCAGACAAGACCCTTTGGGGTGGCCCACAGACACAACCTACACCCACAGGTGACTTCAGTAACAAGGGTGCTGGGGACATTAATATCTTACTGTTGGCATTCAGAACACTCTTAAAAATTGGTAAAAGGCAAAGGTTATCAGAACACAAGAAATTACAAATATTTATAAGCAGGGCAAATACTTTCAGATAGCACTTAGAATTCAAATAGGCTAAGTCAAAGTCAATGGGCAAAAGTCTTTGTATAGGATGCAGCACCTCAGGTAAGCAAATGGAAAGTCTTTTCACAAGTTCTTAGGAGTCTTTGATAAAAAGAAGAATCAGATGTAGGGCCACAAGCTGGTTAGATTTGTGAGTTGTAGAAGTTAAAAGCACTTCCACAGTAAAAAGTTAGTTCTCTTAGCCTGGTTTTACAGCACCTTGGTAAAGCAGACAAGATGCAGCTGAAGACTTCTGTTCCTGTGCTGTTCTGCAGATCTCACTGTTCCTGAGCCTCAGTTGTGGTGACAAGAGGGAGGTACTCCTGCATTACACCAGTACTGTAAAAAACTGGCAACCGGCAAACTTTACTTTCAGGGGCTGTTTTGCGTTTCAGCTCCTTGTGGTACAACACATAGCAAAAAGCAATGTTCCTGGCTGTCAAGGTGGACTTTCCTCACATCTGAGGTCCAGCACTTGACTGAGGGGGGTCAGACTTGGTCAGTACTGCTTTGTGGGAGTCTGTAGGATCTTCCAAAAGCTTTAGGCTAGATTACAAGCAATGCACACAATCTGGTGTCCCTCTCCCTGACTCTACGGTTTCCTGCAGTAACTCTGAGGAAATTCATCCAGCTCTGCGAATGGTGTCTAGGTGGCTTACTTGGGAGTTGATTGGTCCCACCAACTTAAAGGGAGAAGTCGTCCTTGCAGGGCTTCTCTGTCGATGCGAACTTGGCAAGTAGTCACTGCAGCGGGGCTTCACAGGGCAAACCAACGGTGCAGGAGTTGCAGCAGGCGTCCTCTTCAAGCTCTTCTTCAGTTTCTTCATCCAGTGGTCGACTCTGCCTTCCAAGCCAAAAGACTGGCCTTTTATTCAGTTCTCTCCCCTTCTTTCGAGCCTAGCTGTAGCTCGCCTAGCAGGGTGGCTGTCCTTGCCGGACAGTCAGCCAGCCAATCACCACGGGGTGCATTCAGGTCTCCTAGGAGACTAAGCACAGGGAGTTTCGGGTACCTTCTTCACTTCCTGCCTAGCCCGGGCACTCTGGAGCCAGAGGCGGGTTTCTCTCAGAAATCCTGCCAAAGGCGAAATGAACAAAGAAGGGCCTTTCCACAAAGACCTGGCGAAAATAGACTGGGCACCATTTTAGCAAAGATGACTGGATGCCATTTTGAAAAAGATGGCTCCCGCAGTTAACATTACCGGGGCTGCGAATGGTCACGGTAAATGTAAACCTAGGTAGTTCAAAACGAAACCACTGCCACCAGCCATTCAATTGAGGAAAGGGTAACATAAAAAATGGTACATGAGCATTTAGACACATGGGATACTAAGTAACCCCTCTAGCACTATATTGTAAGACAGGATGTGCTGGGTCTAGTAAGTAAAATGCTAAGTAAAGCCAATTTCACTTTACTGCCCTGGGAAACGGTTGTTGATCCCAGAGAAGGTATTTAAACCCTGGGAAATCTGGAAGACTTCCCTGTGGCACAGCACTGAAGGTGCTTTGTGAAACAATTGTAAAATATGATGCCTATGGAGTTGGTTAGACTCCAAAACCAAAAAGAAACAGAGTGTATAAAATCACATTAAAATACACGAGAGAGTGAGAAAAAAGGGTCACACTCCCTCCAGGAAAAGAAAAAAAAAACAAGTCCTCAAAAACCAGCAAAATTGCTGAGGGTCTCTAAGGTGGAGGGAATTAACACATTTTTGAGAATTCTCCCTAACAATTTCCTCATGGGTGTCATCAACCATGGTGAGAGGGGGTAACCAGCATCACCTGCATGAGGGCAACAGAAAGTGTACAATGTCATTCTTCTGTCATTGTCATGTTGGCACAGGTTCTATAGTGTTCTTTTGAGTGGACAGACATGGACATGCAATATTTAGTTCCGCTAACATATGTCCTGTATCAGGTACCTGAAATGCACTATGCCAAAATGCGTGTGGGGGTGTGGTCTGCAGTCGCATTCACTTGGCCATTCACTGGCAACATGACCTCCTACCCTTGTAGTACCAAATACAGAAATTGAAATGCTGGATCTATCATTCTTGTGTTATGAGGGAAAATGTAAGACAATGCCCATGGACTATGTTACTTTTAGATTAGGAATGAGAAACATGTGATTGTGTGGTTCAAACAGGCAGGGGAGATGGACAATGTGTGTGTTGACAAACACTATTATGCGGGTGGATGCAGTATTGTTCTCTGTCTGTCCTTCAATTGTTGTGTGTTTGCTTGACTGTGTTATTGCTTCTTGGTCTCATTCTGTTGTGGTGCTGTGTACATGTTGTTTTCTTGTTTATAGTTGTACAGAATTGTTACTCTTTTGCATGCACTGGATCGATTTCCTAAATTGTGGAACACCTGTAAATACCTTGCTCTCGGGCATGCTATTACTTTGTAGCACCTTCAGTCACATCTGTAAACTTTCAGGTTTAATGCACACACAACACAAAGTAGATACTTCTCCCCTTTCATTTAGTAACTGTATGTGTAGTACTAATGCCTTGATTCATGAGAACTAGTCTTATTCATGGCAACCATTCCCCTTTACACCCCCTATCTTGCACATGTTTGATTTCATGGCTTTTTGGTAATTTAAGGAGCACAGATAAGTGGGATGTAAGATGGAATGAAGCATTAAATGTGCACAGCCACTGGTGATGTGTGTTAGACATGGCCCAAATTCAACTGTGCTCATGGCCTTGTAGTTAGACTCATAAAGCAGCCAGGTACACTATGCTGTTTCGTGCCTCTCCCCCCCAAATTCAACTGTGCACATGGCCTTGTAGTTACTCACCCAGCAGCCAGGTACACAGTCCACCGTAACATGCCATGTACCCAGGCAGCATGGAGTTGCGCAGCAGATGGAGTCATGGGTGGAACCGGGAAATATGGCACAGAAATGGGTGATGATGAGGTGGGCATCAAACACCAACTGCACGTTCAGTGAATGATAATGTTTTATGTTACAGAGCCTCCACAGCCTGCCTGGCCACCAGCTCCACATATGTGCAGTCCGAGGCACCAATGACGTTCGGCATGCATGCAAGGGCAAGGAAGTCTTTTTTCTTGACATTGACCTGGTCTGCTGTTCTGGGTAGACTGATGTGGTCTCGAACATGACGTAAGAGTGCATCAATGACCTGGAACAGGACACTTGAAAAACAGGGTTGCGTTATCCCATGCAGCTCTCCAACTGTGTGCCGATATGTGCCTGTAGCAAGGAAGTGTAGCACAGACACTACCTTTAGCAAGGGGGGGGATGACTGTGAGTATATTTAGAAGGCTGACCAGATCATCGTGGATCAGGTCCACTATATTAATGATGGTCTCCCTGTCTAGACGGTAGAGGGTGTGGAGCTACCTTTCACTCTGTTTAATTGTGTGGCCATTAACTGAGGGATTGGTGGCTGTTTGCACAGTGCAACCAGCTGGACAATGGGGTTTTGCTGGACCATGATGTTCCTCTTTCTCCTCAAGCGCCTACGCTGCATCCTCTACCCCACTGTCTCTTCAAGTAATAGTCCTGCAGGCATGGCCTCCAGCTCCAGTACTGCTTCTGCTACTGCTAGCATTGTGGTCGTGTAAGGGGTGCAGAGTGTGGGTGTGGTCCTTTTGTGCTGTAGCACTGCTGATTTGTGGTACCTGTACTGATTTTTTGCACATGTGGGATATTTTTACACACGTGATTCTACTTAACACCAGGTCCGTGATCCCGGTGTTTCCGGCATCAATTTCATGTTGATACCAGCATGTCCATGCCAGTAATTGCGTGTCTGTGCTGCTCGTAATGTGCACTTAGTAGTGCTATGACGGTATGGCAGGCATGGCTGCCATGGCACTCTGCAGATACCGGCCACGGTGTTGCAGGATGCAGTGGGTCACTTGCAGTGCCAGTGTTACCGGCATCGCTACTCAGACTATACTGTTCTGGAAAAAGGTGCTGGTATGGAACTACCAGCACCATTGTTTCCAGACCAGCATCCTAGTAATGAGGCCGATAGTGTATTAATGGGAGGGAATAACCAAACTCCTAAAGGAATGCTCCTCTGAAGAGGTGAGATTTTGATATTTGTCTTCAATTGGAGGCGGTTCGCCCAACATCTAATGAAATGAGGGAGGATGTTCCAGAGGCTGGGAGGATCCAGAGTCTTACGGACAACCGTCATTGATCCAGATGACCTCAGGCTCCTGTGGGGAATGTTCTACTTAATCTTGCACCTGTTTTGGATTGGGTCAGTGTTACGATGGTTCTGTAGATCAGGCAGAGAGCCTTGAATTTGAAGTGCATATCTAGAGGCATCCAATAGAAGGCTATCAAGGGAGGTGTTATGTGATAACTGTTTTGGTCCAAGAACCGGTCTAGCTGCTTTATTTTTGACATTTTAAAGATTTTAAACTAGGCCCAAGAGGGGTTTTCCACAACAGTTAAGGTGGGAGAAGGATATAGAAGTGTTAGCTTTAATTATTTGGGTCATATTGAATGAGGGTATGCTGCATCTGACATGTCCTCTGGCTTAATGCACTGAAGTATTTGTTGTTTACCTTTGCCTTCCTCAGTAAGCTCTCCCCCATCTGTCCTCACCTGACATGAACAACCTTGGAGTGAACTTTGACAGCCACCTCAATCTTTATTCTCCTATTCAAGACATCTCACTTCCAAGCCCATGTCCTCAGATGCAGCCTACCCATCTTGAGTATTACCTACATAAATCCATGTTACCTCTGCCATGGCCATCTCCCACTTTGACTGTTTCAATATTTCCAATAACATGCCAAACTTCACTTGTCATGGTGCAATAGTTTTCTAATATGACCCGTGGTTTTTAAAAATAGGGCAATCTTTGCCCTTGTGCTAATACCATGCACATTCGCTCTTCAACTCTGGTCCCCCACCTCCCATCAATCCGCCACCCAAACAGGAGGCAAAAGTCGGGAGAGATGGGGCCAAGTAAAGTTTGTGACTCCCCAAGAGACAGATGTCACCATGGCAATAGATCTATGGTGGACCCACCCACACAGGCTGATGTCACGGACTCATCACCCATGCCACTGCAGGCCCAGGTAAGGTGACTAAACCTTAACGGCTCTGTCTTGTTGTTCATACACATGTTTGCAGAGGGTGAGGATGATTTGGGACAATGCCTTCCCCACTGTGACATCCACCTGCGCTTCTTCAGAAGAGCCTCTCTTAGAATTGCTCATACAAGCTGTTTTTTTTTGCTTCTTTTAATTTTTCTGTTCCTTTCATTCTGTAATAAAGTGAAGTTGCGTAGCGCACTGGAAGACTGAAAAAAGAAACAGTGCTATGACTGGAAATATGAGGGAGTGTTAATTTGGCAAGCAAAGGATCGGGAATGACCATTAAAAGAAGGGATTTCAGTGAAATTGAACTCGGTCCCGAGCTCCAGTGGTGTGAACAGTTGTTTTGCTTGTATGCACACTATAGACAATTCAATAAGCAGAATTGTCACTCAGATGACTCACCATTAATGGATGCTTTAAATCTGAGTATTTCTGAAGATATAGGTGTGCTCAACTAATTAAATTGTGCATTATATAAATAAGGCGGAACATGCAGCCAATGGCCCTTTCAAGATGCCATGATTGTAGTTTACAAAATACCAGGAGTATTGAATGGGATAGTAAAGAAATCAGGGTTTGAATCAATCTTCCCATTGGACCATGTTGAACAATAACAGGCAAATTAAAGTACTTTACCCGCCGGTGCCACGATTCCATTACATTTAAAAATAAAGCAGGAGAGGTTCTCAATGGTTTAAACACCAGCATATTGCCTACATTGCATGTTAAAAGTAGACATTAACATTAGGCTTTGGGTGTCCAGCTATAGTTATTTACTAATTCCCAGGAAATCCTGGGAGGCAGGTGGGATGTAAAGTGCAGGTTGCCCTAATCCCCTGTAAACCTGGAATGACCAGGGTGGACATGGTAGTGTGGTTCATTGAGTGCACACATGCATCAGAGGAGGCATCTGGGCAGTAGAAGTGACATGAACAGGTCTTTCCAAAAGGTTTGAAGTCGACCAGTTTCCAAACAGCACCCTTCATCACTCCGCGTTTGCATGAAAGAATTGCCCATATTGGAACCCTTTCAACTCTCTAACAACTTATCCCAATGGGAGTGTCTGGTCCCCCTTGCCCTTCTTGGAGTAATTACTTTGAGGCTTCATCATCAAAGAGAGCAAAACACAAAGTGTTCTACCATGTTCAATTCCGATGCAGTCATTCTCGCTTTGCTCAGTTATGGTTGAGATAGTTGAGAAATGGTCCTGTCCAGATGGATTTTGGTGCTGTCCTGTGCCCATGAGGTTGTTCTTCCTGTTTTCCTTCATCTTTGCACCTTCCTCCTTGGCAATTGTGCACTCTCCCGACCTTCATGCTATAATGGCCCCCGAGCCCCTTCTCTCTTGCAATTTTCCCTTTTTTGGCACCTCGTTAGGATCATAACAGTGAAGTCTTAAGTATATGTCTAATTCGGTCTGACGTTTACATTTATGAATAGTGTATATGAGTTTGTTGGCTGCTATTATGAGTGCTATTTATCCCAAAATATTCTGCGTGCGTAGCACATGTGAACAGCAATATCTCTGTTTTGTTCTATCTATATCTGAGGTGTGTGTTACCCACATCTCACTATCATTAAATCTATGCTCTAATTGCGCTCATTGCGGCACCAGAAATCCTACTGCTCCAGAGGATGATAAGGCATGCCGCGCGGCATGCACCACCATGCATGAGGATCCAGCATGGCAACAGGCCTTGTGGTTGCAGCACACAGCGAAAGGTGCAGAGGGTGTTCATAGCTCAAACAACAATATAGAGCTTACTTTCTGGAGGAAGACTGCAGGTTATCCTATTTTTGTATGTTCATTCCGAAGGTCATAATGTTTCTGTTTTTACTAATCATAAGCTCTCATTGCAAAGTCAGTGCCCACATTGATAATAGACGATGAAGCTGTTGTAGAAATAACATGTCCCTTTTTCTTAAGAGTACAAGCCAATATTTTTAACATAATAAAAAGCAATTGACAAATCTGCATTAAGCCTGCAAAATGTGTTTATTGACAGAAAAAGCATCATTAATGCACAGGAGCTTGATTGTGTGCACTGTTGCTTCGTCATGTGCAATGCATTGGAAGCTGCACTGGAGCAGTCTCTGGCTTCTTTTCCCTTCTCGTGGTGCAGGTCCAGGGGTCCTCTTTTACTTCCGGCTCTAAAAGAAAGAAAGAAAATAGTAAGCAAAATGTATGCATGTGAAATTATATTCAGTTCACTTAATTCATTGTACTGCGTTGCATACACTAGTACCATTCAAATGGGCTCTAATCTAATCAGAAACCTCATCTATAACTTGGTGTTTGATCTCTGTTGCAGTAAATGTTGGCAACGCTCCCAATGGCAAATACTAAGGGCAGGTCGAGGGACCCATTGCAGATCATGCTTCTGAGGTGTCCTCGAGCTGCCTAATTACAATTGTCTCAGTCCTACCCAGATGGACAGTCATAGTCCAAATGAGAAGGTGCAGCTGGAGGGTCTCTCTGCATCAGCCATCTTAGAGCACTCGCAATTGCTCAGCTGTGTATCGCCTGCATCACCCTAAGAACATAACTTTGAGCAAGCACCTGCTAGACAAACTTCAATTACGGAACCTTATGCTGCATTATTACACTGGTTTTGCCTCATGGTTACCAATGAAGAAGGGAGTACATTGTCTACAAAAAGCAATAGTTTTTGTTCAGTAGACGTAGATTTCCAAATGCTGAAAGTACAGAAGAGCCCTCTGATGCTTCCTCCATATCAACACAAGCAGACATTGAAACAAGATTTTAATCTGCTGCTGAACCGGCATCAATATGTTCCAGATATTGCGATCCAGAACTTTGCAAACGTTATATTGGCGAATACTTGAGTGACGACAGCGCTTGGTAGCCATGAGCAGCTAGAACTTACAGGTCATCCCCTTAGGAACGCTGACACGTGTCCACGTTCATTCAATCTCTACAGTCAATGCGCCATGGCCTCCATTGGGGGCAGCTGCGCTCGTGATGTACTGGAGGATTTGAGAGTCGAGGCTCTATGTGAACACATCCATATGCGTTTTCAAAGGATTCATATGGAAGAAAATGCCACAGAAGAGGTGCTGGTATTGTCAGACTGAAAGTGTGTGTGTCTGTGTCTGTCTGTGCATTGTGATAGAGTCCCACTGCCGAGATCACAAACTGGAGAGGCAGAGAAGCCCAAAGGGGCATCGGGAGAGCCGTGGCTGGGTGCTTAGCTGCAAACCATGCTTGCCATGCAGGAGGCTCTTGGATTGACGAAGAGACATTTTTGCTATGTCTAAATGCTCTTGGATTGATGAAAATGTGTTTTTACACACAACAGGATGGCAACACCTGTGCAACCGAATTGCTATTGTAATACTGTTTACAAAGGATGACTAACAACATTTCTAGACTTAGAGGAGGGCTTACCCATTTTATGGTCTCTCTCTGAAGTGTTGCTCAACTCATTGGCATCGTCAAATGGCGTTCCTATATCATGTGACCATGTGGTATCTGGGGAAGCCAACACATGAAAGATAGACTTGGACTGCCCTGTATCTCAATCCTATGTTCCATCTTTTAAGGACTTCTAGTCAGTCAGCTAGTCAGAGGTACTCAGTGTGGTCACTTGAAGGGACAGGAGAAGAAACTTTTCTCGTAAGCATTTGGCATATTACACACATGATCTGGAGAGCATCACATACCTGATTCCATTATTAGCCTTGAGCTGTGGAAGGTGTAGTGGGAGTGGTGGTGGTTGGAGTAGTGGTGGTTGGAGTAGTGGTGGTTGGCGTAGTTGGAGTTGGAGTTTTGGTGGTTGGCGTAGTAGTAGTTGGAGTAGTTGAACGGAAACGATGATGACGATCTTTACGATTATACTTTCGCTTTGCGTATCCCCTGCTTTCATTTGACTGCAAGAAAAAAAAAAAGTCATCAACAAATGAATTGAAACATCCTGACAATGGATTACAATAAAGCTACAAACCACACAGTTCACATGGTTTTCTATCACTCTTCTATGTTTGCATGTAGACTCAAGGTATCCAAATCATAGAAATGCAAATGGCCGCTTATTTTGTACACTGATTATCTTTAATTTCCATATCTAGCATAGATGCCTTCAGGGGCATGAAAAGGTTTTGCAAAGACAGCTAGTGAACACACCGGAAGGAGTTCATTGTTTTTGCTCATAGGCTAGAGGCAAGCAAGTAGGTTATGTAAAAACCTACTTATGTTCTATTCATGTGTGCATGTGTGGTATTGCTGTAATGCAACTCTAGCAAGAAAGCAGCAGGGTGCTGTGCAAAGGGAAATAAGATATTTATGAGGGGGACTCCTATGTCGAGGGGCAGGAAACACAGGTGTACGCGCTCTAAAATCCGTGACACTTAGCAATTTCAGAATTGTTTTTTCCATTTTAAAAGTTAAAAAAAAGAAAAATAAATTTTCATTAAAACTCGTAAATTGACTACCGCTTCCAAGGGATGTCCGCAAACCTTATAATTATTTGAAAAGTTAGAAAAAAAAGTATATTCATTTAAAATATGAATCTTGAACGAAGGCAGATTGCTTTGCACCATTGCCGTTTATTGATTGGCCTGGCAGATCTTAGTGTTGCAATGTGAGGAGGAGCAGGATTGGAAGAGATTCACATGAGTGGTGTAATGGAGGAGCGACATGGGTGTTTGGGTGAATGGGAAGGAAATGCAGAGAGAAGAGAGAAGGTTGAGGAAGGAAGACCACATGCAGCATTCCCTCTTTTGTTGATGCGGCTTGGGGGGGGGGATGTGGCTAGGTCTGGAAAAGATTTGGGGCTGTTCAAATGTCAGGACTATTAGGACTCAGGGCTAGCTAGCCTTTTTGGTTGTTGCTCCTGGGCTACAACCAAAAGACCCGGGCTATAGCCCCCTTAGCTCCCCCTCCGCCATCTAGCAACGCCTCCGGCCTGGGGCTGTGATGTATTGTAATGGAGTAGAGAAATGTGTGTTTGGGTTCAGGGGAGGGAAATGCAGAGACAACAGAGAAGAGGGAGGATGGAAGACAAGATGGGGCTTTCCCTCATTTGCTGACGTTGCTCGAGCAGCTGTGATGTAATGTAGTGGAGGAGAGACATGGGTGTTTGGGTGCAGGGGAAGGAAATGCTGAGAGAATAAAGAAGGATCGAGGCTGGAAGACAGTACAGGGTATTTTCCTCGTTTGTAGACCCTTTTCATGGCACGCAAGGTAGTGAGTGGTATTGGGCAGAACAGGGCTAAGGGATAGTTTCCCCTGTGTTAACCAAAGGCCTCAGTGGTTGGTTGGGAAATGCGGTGGGCATGGTGTGGAGCACAATCTAATGGTAACAGACAAAAGATGGTTCTAGCAAGACAACCGAAAGAAGAATAAACAGGGAGGCAGGGGTTTGCTGCAGATTCGTTCTGTTGTGTACATGAGAGTTTTGGGGACTCTCTATCTTTAGTAATACTTTATTTTCCCCGATTGGCTTTTTACAAATACTTTGTAGGGACAGCCTCACAATTCTCCTACTCAGTTTTTTTTTTCTCACAGTACCTTATTTTCCTACATAATTCTCAAATTCATTTCTTTTGAATGGTTCACTTGTTCTAAATGTGTCAATATCTATCTCCTGTAGAGGGTAAACCTGGCATTGATTGTTGTATGAGAAAAAGTTAAACAAAGATTTTAATTTGTGAGCAATTGATGTCAAATGAATAATGAAAGGCCATACACATTCCTGAGAAGAACAAGAAACAAGGAACACTTTCAAAAGGTGATTTTTCACTTGCGTCGGAAGCACTTCGATCCTCCCGCATCTTTGCTACGGAAGCCTGTAAGTATCACAAGGAACAGAGGAAGAACAATCAAGAATGAAAAGGTAGAATGCAAATCAAAGATCACAACTACATACATTTCCTGATCCTGCTTCCTCTGTAGTCCAATCAAATGTGCTGAATCCTGATCCAGGACATTTGCCTCTTCTCTTAATATTATTGAACAGAAATGCTGTTTTATGGCTGTTTCTAAAAATGCTGATGTGTTTAGAATGGTTGCCAGTGATAGGGTCGAACACAAAAGGATCGAATGCCTTTTGATCGACAGTCAAAGGATCGAAAAAAAGGGTCGTTTTTTTTAAAAAAAAAGACATGTATGGGAGGGTTCCGCCCCAGCCCCGCGTTTTCTTTATTAAATACATTTTTTTACCAACCCAAACTAAAAAATATATACAAATAAATAAAACAAAAATTCAAACCTTTTTTTTCGATCCTTTTGCATTCGAGCAAAAGGTCATTCGATCCTTTTTTTTCGATCGTTTGACTGGACACCGTTTAGAATTGCATAATTAGTATGTCTTCTTAATTAATTTGCCACACAGATTAGTCACCATTTATGAAATGATCCTATAGATCGCTTTTTTTAATTTGCATTGAAAGTTGCATTATTAGGAAAAATAAATGTGTGAAATGATTAACTGACTTAACTTTAAAATAAAATGGATAAAACTAATATTGATGAATGCAAGAAAAAGAAATTCATTGAGAAGGAGAGGGTCACTTACGCTGCCAGCACTTGCATCTTCCTGTTCATTCTCTGCAGAGGTCTGCAAATAATGCCGGGGACACAAGAAGAAGCCTTCAGAATTACATGCAAAGGACACATACAAACATTCACAATTCCTATTCCCATCCTATTCTGTATACATTGATGTAACTTTGCCATTAGCAGGATCTGTCATCTCTATCAATAGTTATATATGATCCTAAAAGTTGAATTGAGAATTGCAAAATACAATCCATATCGCCAGACCCATTGTATGCAAAGGTCTGGTGTATTGCAAATGTCACAGCTTTCTGCAGCCTGCACGCTGGGACCCCCATGGAAGAGAAGCCCACTCGCCAGCTGGTTTACATACTTTTATTCTGCATAAAATAACAGCCCTGTTTGAATACAAGTATTTTATGAACTGCCCAATACGTCCCTCTTCTGTGCTTGCAGATAGGTATTAGAAAACTATCTCCAATAAAAATAAAACTTTAAAAGTCACGTTCACTTGCCTTTATTTTAAAAAAATGATAATTCCCCCTATTCGTGAGGCATTAACTGTCTCCATACAACTTCCTTCTACTATCAAAAGAACTGTCAGTCAATTTCACTTGGAACTGCCCCCTATAACATACCATAAACTGCCCTGTAATAATCTGCGGTATGCAAGCATGCCTTTTTATGCTATGTCTTCAGGGGCTAAACCCTGAATTCCTGCGTTTGATGAGCGTCATTATTCGGTCACTAGAGCGGCTTAATATCTGCTGCTTTGGAGTTCTTGGCTATCCCAAAAGGTTGCTGAAACAGTGGAACACACTCCTACTAATAAGGCAGCAATGCAAGCCCCTTGGAGGCTCTTCTCTGGCTCGTCATTTGCTCTGGGTCTCCTCTGTAGTGATGTCCAGCAGCACTAAGGGGACTTTTGGTGGGCAGACTTTGCCTCAGAATGGACTTCACTGACTGATTGTCACTGACAGAGACTTTTGGGCTGATCAACTTACTGACTGACTCACTCACTCACGCAGCTGCTAAGCACTCATAGAGCCTGATTCATGGAATTCTTTGCACAGTGCAAAGTGGCTTTTCACTAGTGCAAAGTGACTTGCACTGTCAACGAATACCCTTATTCATGCAGCAGTGCAAAGTGTCGTTTTGCTGTGCAAAGTGACTTTGCTCAAAAATCCAAGAATCAGGCCCATAGAGTGGTACTTTTTGGCATAAATAAAGGGAACAGAATATGAAGAGGGAAACAAGAACAGAGGGCTTGGGGTGAGTGAGGAAAGGTCGTGAGTGTTTCAGGGTGAGCAGGCAGTGGCGTACCATGGAGCACCATGGTATGACCGCGCTGAAAGGAAGATGGATGATAGAGGTATGAGAGCGCGGTAAAGATGTCCACTAGTCTGAGATCCAAATGAGCGATCAGAATGATGGAAGACACATGCAGAGTAAGGGCCGAAGAGGAGATACTGCAGTTCTCACTTTTCAGGAGAAACCACAGCATATAAATATACTTAGAATCTCCTAACTTTGGAGAACCCTTAGCGATGGAGGCAGAAACGATCATCAGAATATACACAGGAGATAGAGAAGGGGATAAGTGAAGGCAGGGTGGCCAGGAGAGGGATGAGGGAGGCCTTTGCCCTGATCCGGGGGACATGCTACACACGTCCGCCTTCATCACTAGCATTGCAATTATTGTAAACAATGAATCTCTCTTCCCTTTGATTGTGTTGGAAACAATGGACTGAAACATTGGTCACTTGCATTAGTACCATTATTGTAAGGTTTATACATAAGAAAACACAATGGAATAAGGCACATTATGAAATGGGGGGATTCTGATGAGATCAGGATTAATTGTGAACTACTTAAGTTGTTTGCCCACTTGCAGCAAGTCTAACGCTGTCTAACTTTACCCCACTGATTCTGCCACTTACCACTATGCAAATAGCTACCGCCATAAAGCAGGCCACCACAAGTAGAGTCCTCATTGTGTATCAGCTGCCTCTGAAAGTAAATAAATAAATAAAAATGAAACACTTATGTGGGCGTTTTATGCACTGCACATTTCTCTGACATTTAAAAAGGAATGGGCTCACTGAACGTATTTTTTTTTTACTGATATAGAATTAGGGAAAGGTGCTGTGAAGCAATGGATTGATGAACAGAGCTCAGGGGCCACAATTTGTAAAATTCTTCACATGACGTCCAGGTGGATAGCATGACGAACTGTCCCTTCCTACCATTTGCAAATACCAAAAATAGCCCTTTCAACCACAATGTCACAAGAGGGTCAATCTTAAGATCATGTGCACCTTATTTCTAAGACCAATACACATTCAAAATGTGAAAGACTACAATCATTCAGCTTTTAGAAACAGTAAAATGACTTGTATTCACTTTTTTGATAAATGGTAAAGAATCAATATTCGAAAACCCACTGATATGCTTCAAGTGACCCATGTTATCACGATGAGTTCCTTGTTTCTAAAACATTGAACATTTATATGTGTTGCCAACATCTGAATGGCATTTGTTTCATATGTCACAAAAAAAACAATATATAAAAAAAGAGAAAAAAAAATATATGCTAGAGTGCTGCTGATATCCTGTGGGGGAGTCCTGGGTGGTCTGGAAATGCTTCTGCTGAGGTTGGTGTTCAGAATCCTTAGCACGCCCAGGAGAATTCCCAGTGCCAGTGAGAAGTGCAGTGCCTTTAAACAACAGAAATGAACACAGCAAGGGATGTTATGGATCACACTCCTAGCTATGCTTTGGACTCCGATAAGACACATTAGGCTTAGTTCCGATGTTTAAACATGAAATAAGATGGTGTTCAACTAAGTCTCTCTATTATCTGCCAGTATTCTGATGGTTATTCCATTTCTCTTTCCTGGTGTCCAGTTATGCAAACTTAGTTTGACTAGCACAAGGTAGTCCAGTCTGGTAATGGTGCAGCTCATTTCTCACCAACCTCATGAAATAATCATTGTTATACAACCAGGACCTCAAAAAACAACCTCCCTCATACCCTAAGTCTCTTTCTCCTCCCCACTGCTTCTCAACAGCTCTAGGGCACCAATTGGAGAGGTAAGTCATGGCTAATGCCTCTCTGGTTTTCAAAGTGTAGACTACACCCAATCCTTCAAAATGTTTGAGGGATGATCCTTGATAAAGAAGTAAGTGAACTGCCTCACATAGTTCAAGACTGACAGTTGATGTTGTAGCTATGCTTACATGTCTCCAAACCATTGTAGCTACTGAAAGCTTCAACTACAGGAATGAACACAGGCCAGCCATCCCCAATCCCATCTGCCAAAGATCATGCTTCCTAGACATGAGCTCACGGATCACATCATTTCTTGTCCTTGTGGAGCCATGACTTTCCTTCAAACCCATTATCTACAAAGCCAGTCCATATTCAGGACTCAAAAAAACAACTCACCAATGTCAACCTCTCCTCTCCAAATAAACCTGAATGCTGTGAGGAAGACCTTCATCATAGCCATATGAGAGACATGTAGTCATTCCTTTGTTTGAATTAAGATTCTTTAATATGTGCAAAGCCCAGGAGCTTATCGAGGTTTTCCACTCAATTGTACATAAACACCCATTGAGTTATATTCTGCTACAAAATGTACATTCATACAACCTGTGACCCTTACATGTTATTGTTTTGTGGGCAACGTTGCCAAAATAATGTTTCTGTAACTCAAAATGCTGAATAGATTTGTTAAGAAAGCACAGCCTATTCACCTCAGACCCAGGTCCATAGCATTCACATCATTGTGTCCAGTGCTGGATCATTGGCAATTGAAGACCAGCAATGACTGGAGGACATGACACTGACAACAAACGTGCATCCGAACATCTCCCCACTAGTTAAATTGCTATGTTCACATTTGAAAGTGTGGGATTGTGGGATCCACAGATCAAATAACGTAATTAGTTCATCTGATGTTTCTTTCATACAATCTTCTAGCCTAAGATATGTTGGGGTTCTTAGTAAATGAATCTGTTCATTCTAGAGAGCAGCACAGGCGTAGGATGTACACATTGTAGAATTTAGGCAATAATCTATTCACCAACAGGCTGCTTCCACGTGTCGCCTTGCCCCATTGACTGCCTGAATATTTAGAATCAGGATGATCTTTATAATTACTAAGAAAATACAGTTGATCTATTTTATAAAGCATTTTGCAATGGGATTTTCCCTTCGAAAAACGCTTTGCAAATCAGTCCAAATGTGTCTTTCCTGAAATCAATAAAAAATAGGTTTTCATATTATTTTGTCCCACATTAATATCAAACCAAATTTTATCATACGGTCGGTGGACGAAAGCACCCCAATTCATGCCATTATATTTAAAAATGTTATAGAACACACAAATAATTTTATGTAATGTCAATACAAAGTGGGTTGTGATTAATTGGAAACAAAAAATCGTGCACATTTCCACAGCATGAGATGCGTTGCACTAACACAGCCACTTACCTTCCTCGAGTAGTGACGTGAATGATCCTGTTGCCTGTGTTGCAGAACTGATGTTTGAAAGCGGAGCATGCATTGCATTTATAGTGTTCTTTGAAATGGTGCCTTATTTCAGGGATTAACACAAATTAGTGCACGATGGGACCGTGGGCGTAAAAAACCCTCCCCACTTAACTCTCGGATGTGTTCCCCTGTCAACAGTCCCCAAACACAAATAACTTCACAAGAAGGTGTGGCTTTTCTTTGAAATATTGAGCAAGTTGGGAGAGCTTGTTCAAAGCATCACAGCATCAGACACTTGGTGTACATTAACTCTGATTTGTTCTGTAATTGTATAATTGTTCCAGAGATAGGTACCACCCCCGTTTAGCATGGAAGAGGCAGGCTGCTCTTTGTTTTGTCAGTTGCTACAGCCCCACCTTTCCTGATCCACAGTGAATCTTACAAATGCACTGCCTTGACCATCACATGATTTGGAGACTATTGCAGGGGTGAAATGAAGGAGGCAGAGAAAATAAATGTAGTCTTTCTGCGCTGGCTATTATAATAAAAGTCGTGCTCAATGGAGCCTGCAAGGTGGAAAGTGACTTTTCACTGGTGCAACGTGACTTTGCACTGCCAACAAACACCCTGATTCAAGGAGCAGTACAAAATGTATTTTTGCAGTGCAAAGTCACTTTACACTAGTGAAAAGTCACTTTGCACTGTTCTAAACATTCCATGAATCAGGCCCCTTGTGGGCTGAGCAAAGCTTTTGTTCTACAGTACTATTATTCATGCAGTTTGATGATGGAGTGAGTTGGCAGAGGGACTCCTACTAGTCGCGGGAGTGAGCCACAATGTACGGGGTTAGTCTGGCTGCTACGCGATGTGTCTCCCAGAGGGTAGATAGAGCGGGAACCCACAGGTGTGCTAAATCCTCCAAAACCTGGTATAACCCCACTTGTACCTTCTGTAATTCCTAATACCAACTGGGAAAATACCCTTCAAACCACTTCAGGCCATACAAAAATGGCCTGTGGGACAAAGCAGGAAAATGCCAAAAAAGGTTTCCACGTCCATTTGTGGTGATGTCTAGGGCACACACAACACTGCTAACATTTCCCAAATGTACCCGCAGATGAGAGACAGAAAGCAACAGAACAAGAAACCATGTTGTTGCACAGAGACACCTCTGCAGTCCCCTCCCTGAGGGATTGGGGCTGTCGCGGAATGGACATCTGCTACAAGAGGAAATCCAGGATGTTGTTGATGGTCCACTGCACCTATAAAGCCCCGGAACTGCCAGGTGAGGATAATACTACAATTAACCAATGCAGAGAAGGGAGTTTGTGCCAGGTGTGTGGTACATTTATGAGAATCAAGGGAAAAGCACAATCCTAAAACCTGACATAAATCTCTAGGGATCCCAGCCAATAACAAGGGCGGAACTGTTACACACACCAGTAAGACACTGTAGAAGAGCCCAGCACAGGTGGCCAACTGCGATATGAAAGAAGTGTGCCTTACCATTCCATCCTGCTACAGGAAACCTTCTACTTGGTACAAGATGGCCAATTTGTTGAAGGCCATACTAGCTACACAGACCCTGATAAATGTGGGTGACACCTGCCAGTGGTCTATGGGAGGCATGAACAGTGAAAGACAAGAAACCAAACATCTAGGTGAGACCTGAAACTAAATACTGAGGAACCATAAGACATTCCTAAACTGTAAATGCTTAGAAACCCAAAGATATGTTAGCCCTCCTAAAACGGAATGCTGAGAAACCAGATGTCTATGGGGGAACTCAACAAGTGAATGATGAGAAACCAGAGGGATATGAGAGACCTGAATCTTGGAGAATGGGAAGCAACAGGTTCAGGAGAGATCTATCCTGAAGGTTAAGCATTGAGAGGTCTGGAAGCGACTGTAGGAGATTTAGGCGGTGCACATTTTCAGATTGGTACAAATTTCAACTACACCAACATCATAACTTAGACCCCGGCAGAAGTGATATGGTAGGGTGGGTTAGGGAGAATTATCCAGAATGGCTAATTTCCCTTACCTACTGAGTGCCTCAGCAGCTTTGCTAGATTTCTAGGATTTATTTGTTTCACGTGTTAAGAGTGTGAGCCTTTTTTCCACTTTTAAATGTGTTTTGCTGTGTGTATTTAACATGTTCTTGTATTCATAGACAGTGGAGCCTCACCTACTCCATATGCATCATCTTTTTACTGTGTGTTACACAGCACCTTCAGTGCAATGACGCAGGGTTGTCTTCTTGGCTTACCAACCCCCACTCCATTTTCTGGGACTGACTACTGTCTCCCAGAACATGTAAAGTTGTCATTGACTTGATTAAACTCTTTTAAAACTCACAGACCCTGTACAAACTATCCTAAACAGAGTTCTGGAAAGGGTTCATACTTATCCCTTTTTGTCTGTTTCTTCTGGAGCATTGTTTTGCTCCCTTTTCATTAAGACTTGGCTTGTGGCAGTGGTAAATACCCTATTTTTCATACAACGGTTATCTTAAATAGTCCTGGTATTGTTTTAGGCTATCTTGGTAGCCTGGAACTTAAACCTGCTAGTCCATATACGTTTTTATACGGTTCCAGCTGGGTTTAGTCATCATTTCTTTTTGTAAAAGCTTTTCTCCTGTTTTTCTCTGCGTGCCAAACCAGGTTTGGTTCCTTGGTTGACTGTCCTTTTGCGGGCTTCTACACATAAACCCTCCTTAGGCGCCTGTATGTCTGGGGGGGACAGGATATGAGGGAGTGGTTTAGGAATCCCTGCACAGGGTCTCCTTGGAGACCCATGTCACAGTCTGATCTGATTGGTTGTGGTGACTGTCCCGGCGAGACAGCCACCCTGCTGTGTGATTGACAGCCAGACTGTGTGAATGGGGGAACACTGCATAAAATCAGGTCTCTGGGGCTGGAAAGGCAGAGTTGCCACTGGAACAAAAGAACCGAAGAAGAGCTGACAGAAGAGGACCCCTACAATGACTGAACCACCCGGTGAAGCCCTGCTGCAGGTCCGAATCTTCATACTCCAATGACAGGGAAGGTCTTCTTCTCCCCTTGAGCTGGTGGGAACAACTAGTTTACCAAACTAATCACCAGGTCTCCCTTCTCTGTTCGAATTTGCTGTACAGAGCTACAGTGAAACGGATAGCCAAGTGCAACGGATACTGCTTGCGTTTTAAGGAGCGCACCTTTTATTTGTTGCTTTGCTCTGCTGCTGGTTTCTTCCCTGGGCAGTGTAGGACCCTCCATGCTTCCTACTTTGTGTCAGTCCGACAGTCGCTTCAGGCATCTTGAGGCTGCAGGACCTGCCAGGAACATCCACCTCATCTGCAGCCTTCTTCTCCATTTAAGGTACTGTTCAAATCCAGTTGTCCGTTTCGTTCAGCCGCGGTGAAAGTGTGTGAAACCTTTTGCCAATCCGAGGGCTTGTCCTTCTCCATTCTTTAAACTAACTTTTCTGGCGAGCAACTTTGTCCTGAACTCTTGGCAAAGACTTAACCGCAAACTACCCTGAACTTTGTGATCTTGAGCAACAGACTGTGACCCATTAACATTTGCCCAGGCCTATTGAATTGATTTCCTCACTGTAGTTCCTTTTTCTAGATTGCCCTGCCTATTACTTGTTGGTGCTGCTACTGTTTTTTGATATTTGATAACTTTGTCTTTCCCTCCCTTTTAAATTGCCGGAGTGCCATTTTGCTCACACTTCATTTTGAGCCTAACTTGTCCAGTATCTATTGGGTGTGGTATAGTGTATTAAGAGTGTGATTTTTCAACTGCTTTACTTTAGTGAAATGTTTTACAACTGATGTGTAAATAAATGTATATTCTTTTACTCAGAAACCTTGCGTCAGTGTTTGTTTGAATCCTAGTAATTGCTGTCCTTTGTGTAACTATTGATACTGCTCACTTACTCTTGAGATAAGTCTGGCTGCTCAGCCATCCGTACCACTTTACTGTATAGTACAGGCTTGTACCAAGAGTGAATTTGTACTGTCACTTGTAGTCTTAATTGTGGTGTTCCCAAAGGTTACTGCATATAATTCTGCCTAACACAGTGTATATGAGGCGCTCAGGTGAGACAGCACTGATAATTCATACAAACCAGAGCGTAGGGGTAAATTGGGATTTACCCTGCCAGGGCGGTGCAAATTTTCAGGCAGGGTAGTGACTCATTTCTAATTTCTAACATGATTAACTACTAACTCCTAACATGTAACAAACTAATGCAATTAGTGTTTAGAATTGAACAGCTGAGCCCTAGCACTTTGGGCAAATCGTGGTGCAAATTTAGGGATGCAAATGGGGA
Source organism: Ambystoma mexicanum (assembly GCF_040938575.1). Lineage (NCBI taxonomy): Eukaryota > Metazoa > Chordata > Amphibia > Caudata > Ambystomatidae > Ambystoma > Ambystoma mexicanum. The sequence continues at coordinate 159,141,964 of NC_090937.1, forward strand.
TGTAATTGGGACTGTGGGATATGTTGACCCATTCAATGGCATTGCACCACATCACAATGCTTCAGTTGCGTAAGAAACAGCAAGCTTGCTGTGCTGGCTCCTATGCGCACCAGGACTTCAAAACTGTGTTTTGGCAGCAACAAAAGATGGCTACACCATTCTGCCTAGTACACTTTACTCAAGATAGATGGAACAAGGGGACACACTGAAAAGGTATGCCAGTGTGTTCTGAGAAATATATATGAAATCAATTGAACGGGCAGCACTGCATTGCTGCAAAAGCCAAGAATGTACCCTTCAAAATTAAACCTTTAATTCACCCTTACAAAATTCTGTGTTATACTATTTCAATCTGTGCATTCTGAAATCACTGTGATGAAACAGCCCTTCCAGGCCCAGGATAAGTCATTGTGCCTCAAAAAACCGGGCACAATTCCTGAATGACAGGTCTTGTCAAAGTAGATTTGGAAGAAATCAACAAGCAACTTTCTTTTCACTCGCACGGGAATACACATTTATTTCTTGCCAAAATGTATCCAGGCGCTGCAGTTCAGACAGACTTTTTACTCTCTGAGCCAGGTCAAGGATAAATGTCAAAATGCTTTAGATAAAACTCCGGTATGCAAGGAAATGACTACATCTGCAAAGACAGTGGCAATCTGAGGAGCTGCAAACCAAATTAAAGAAAGAAATACTAGCAGTTTTAAACACATGTGGAAAAATGGGCTGTGCTGACTGAAGAAAAAAATGGCCTATTATAAAATAAAATTTTGACGAAAGCCTGCTTACTTAGCAATATAAAGGGAGTATGTTAGTGGTGATAACACATACATAGGCTATATTCTGTCACAGGTTTGTTTAATTCAAGACCCAAAGTAAGAAATTAAACAGTTTAAAACACATAGGATGGATTTGCAAGCTCTCAGAAAAACCTGTTATTCCAGTTGCACACCATGAAACTTCTCCAAGGAAGGGAGATACACCATAAATCCAGGACACGTAGGTGCAAATTGCCAGCTTGAAAAACGTGTTATGGGACAGGACATTGAAAGTTCACACGCTCATCAGACTTTCGTCTGTATTCCAGGCTGGGACAATAGCAGTCCTGGGAAACTCACTTGTCAAGTGTGAAGGGGCAATAAAACCTTCAATTAAGACTGGAAACCCCCTTGCCTTCAAGGAAATGACAGCTGCTAGCAGTTGGAGGAAAAAAAGAACAGGATCTAGCAATAAAGAGATTGCCTTTTGGGTTACAAAGACTATGGTCCTCATTACGACACTGTCGCTAATGGGTTAATGGCGCCATAAAAGGCTGCGGCGCCGTTAACCCATTAGCGCCTTACTACGAGGTCCCTTTGCGGGACCCGACCTGAACAGCTGGTCTAGACCAGCCATTAAAGTAGGGACCCGCAAAGGGACCTTGGTGCTAAGTACAGGACCGCAATTTGCGGTACCGTACTTAGCGCCTTCCCCAGTCCCATTGAGCCCTATGGGGCAAAAATGAGAATGGGGAAGGGCCAATGTTCAATGGGGAATTACCGCCCCGCCAACCTTGGAATGGGGTGGTAATTCCCCATTGAACATTGGCGGACTCGTTACGATACCGGCACCAACCATGGTGCTAATAGCTCCATGATTTAGCGCCAGTATCGTAATGAGGGCCTATGTGCCTCATTACGGGTTTGGAGGTAGCCATGGTGCTATTAGCACCATGGCTGCCTCCAAACTCGGGTCCGGGTTCCTTGAATGAGGAATTACCGGGCCTTTCCAACTTTGGAGGACCCGGTAATTCCTCATTCAGAATACCCATCCCCATTCCCATTTGAGCCCCCACAGGGCTCAATGGGAATGGGGAGGGAGCTAATAAAGGGCCCATTAATAACAGGCCCTTTATTAGATCGCTGGTCCTTTAGCGGCTCTCGCTAAGGGACCTTGTAATGCAGCGGTAAGGGGTTAACGGCACCAGCATCCTTACCGGCGCCGTTAACCCCTTACCACCGACCTCGTAATGAGGCCCTATGTTATAAAGAAACTTTAAAGACTGTTATTTCTGTAGCAAGAATTAGCAAAAATTTTAAATGTTTGTAGTTTTAAATCTAATTTTGTGGGCTATCTTTTAAAACTTGGTAGAACTCATTGCTGCATGGGGAACAGAAGTTGCGAAATAGGACAGATTCCAAGGAAAGTATTAATGTGGCAAACATAACATTTTATTCATACATCCCTGGGGACAATTCGCATCTGTGTATAAAATTGTGGAATTTTAAGCCAAATCTTTAATGTGTAAAATTACAAAATGTATCAGAAAGGTGAAACAAGGTCGCACAGAATTGAGGATTGAACTAATCTGGGCTGCACATAATATGTAACCTGTGTGTATAATTTGCCAAGAGATTGCAAGTGAAGAAATGTATGATTTTGGCAAAATCAGATTTTGAGTAAAGTAAATGTGCAACATTGTTTGGACATTGTAAACCTCACCTCATAAATCTGACATCATTCCCTTAGAAGTACAACCAACTTAGAGCGAGTTGGAGACTAGCTCCCCTGTCCAATCCAAGTAGTTTAGGGGTGGGCGTAGTTAACCTTGCCCAGCCTCTAACTTGATGATGTAATTTTGCATTATAAATAAGGGTCCCTGACAAGACCCTAGACACACACTCTTCCTGATTTCCAGCGCTGCGTTCCTGTTCCTGTTTCATCTTTCAGACTCCAGACTCCAACTACAAGGCCAAGCATTGCTGATCCAATTCCATGGCCCATTGCAAAACCCAAGCATTGCTGATCCGGCTCCAGCAAGGCCTACCCTACCATATTAAAACCCACTACCCTCCAAGTAACCAGGAGAAACTGTGGTACTTTTGGCATCCTAATCCAGCTTGGCTTGCCGCCACTCATTGCAGCTGCTGCCATTCTGCTACCCTGCTGACCTATAATATCCACTAACCAGAATTGCCAGTCCACAAGAACTATCCTTTGGTATCCAGTCCCTGCCCAGCTGATCCTTTCCCGCTGATTTTGTCCGGCTGTCTTGTGTTAGAACAGATCCGTTTGGTGACCAGGACCGCTGACTGTCCAAAAACCAAACTAAAAAGTGGACTGTGAGTATCAATAGGAACCAAAGAAAACCATAGCATATCTTCTCTTGCCTTGTCCTTAGTTCCACTCTCTAAGTCATCTATCCTTATCCTGATAACTTGTAATATTGTCAAAAATCATTCTTGAAACCCTGGCTTTGATTTCTTGCACTAGCGCCAACTTCTTTAATAATTTTATCTTGTGAAATCCTAAACCCTTAGTCCTCTTTCGAGTGATCGGACTGGTTCCGCCAGGGCGGGCGAAGGAGCTTATAGGGTTGAATTTGCGAGTCAACCCTGGAGCTTACTGTGTCTCAATCTGGTAGTCTATCCTGAATTCTCTAGTGTAGAGAAAAACTGTCCTTGTAAAAATTGATTTCTTTTCCTTTTTCGAACCTTCATTTTCTCAAAATGCACCTCACTAGATCTTGCATAACTCACTCAGTTTACGAGCTAGAGATCTCATTTCACTTCCATATTGTACCTATGATCCATAGCTACACTCTTGTACAATATTTCACCAATTTTTTCAATTTAAAACCGTTTTCGTAAATTCAGGCGGGAATTGCAAAAGTTTGCTAAATTTCCAATGTCTCATAACTGTTTAAATCTTCCATTCAATTACGAATTGTATGCTTTTGCTCAATACATTGCTTTTGATTGCTAGTATCTTTCCAGTGTTGCTCCAGTAAAGAATTGTTTTTGATTCAAGAGTTTTATGCACATTCATTGTTTTATTCATCCATTTCCGAGTTTCATTTTTAGCATTGCCAGGGTTTAAAATCTCTTGTTTGGAAAGGGAGGGTTGGATTTTAATTCTGTTTTCCATTTGTCATTCCTGATTACCTGCTGCTTCTGTTTATCCACTTAGAATTGATTATTTATGGGTTGAGGGAACATTGCAGGGGGACATTCTAACTTAAGTGCTATCTTACCTAAAATCAAAAGTGCTCCTATTCCCTGGTGTTTTGTAGTTGTGTCAATAGAAGCTTATACTAAGTGCATTGCTTACATTCCTATTGTTCTTATCACCCCATTGCTGATTGCTTCCCCATATTAAAAATGTTATGATTTCTTTTGAATTTTAAAATAAATAAATTAATATTACATTTTATCAACCAGCCTGGTTCATGGTCCATTGTGACTCGGGCTATTTGAAAAGGGGGTGTGATAGGAGTAGTGGACCATCTCAATATTGAATCTAACATAAAACATAAGCCTTTCAATCGCACACTGCATACTAGGCTGAGACTAAGGTGTGTGTCGCCTGATTGAAATCTTTAACAGGACTGCAGGCATAGGTTATTATAAGTATGGCAGTCTGGAAATAAGGGTGCTGGTAGCAACGTACTGGCACCCTTTCCGGACCACAATACTACAACAATGGCAGTAGGGGCCATGGATCCACCGGCAGGCCTGACCTGCGGCCTGACCTGCTGGGTTTTCAGGCCCCTGCCGGCATGGTTGTTGCTGAAGCACCAGCTATGTTAACAACAGTGCCAGTGCTTCAGTGACCCCATTTCCATGGAGTCCCATAGGACTCTATGAAAATGGGGCTTTACCATTACTGCCGCCGCTTGTGATATCCCAGAAGCACCGGGATATCAGGTGGCAGTAAGAGTGTTACAGGGTTGCCGGTAATCTGCCGCCTAACGGCGTGTTTTACCGGCTACCCCATAATGAGCCCCATAGACTCTGAAATGCTGTTTAGAAAATAAATGCAGGAATTACAACTGCTCTTTCAATGGGATACGTGAGGATAAGAGAACTTCGAATGTGCAAAATCAGGCCTCACTGCAGAAAGACCACCACCACCTCGACCAAAGACTCCACAGCCTCAACAGGCAGATGTGAAAGTGCAACCCCATCCGCATCCCTCCAGCCACCTCAGATCCCGGTGGCACCTGCACCCCAGTCGCCTCGGTTTCCAGTGGCACCTGCACCCCAGCCAACTCAGATCCCGGTCGCACCTGCACCCCAGCCACCTCAGATCCCGGAGGCACCTGCACCCCAGCTGCCTCAGATCCCAGTGTCACCTACACCCCAGTGCCTCAGATCCCGGTGGCACCTGCAAATCAGCTGCCTCCGATCCCGGTGGCACTTGCACCGCAGCCGCCTCAGATCCCGGTGGCACCTGCACCCCAGCCACAAGGACGTGCAGAAGGGTTTCCTAACAAAAACACTGCTGACAGTTCCGATTTACAAAAAGGGCAATCCAGAAAAGCCAGAAAACTATAAGCCAATTTCATTAGCGGATGCCACTGCAAAAGTATTTTCGATTCTCCTCCTATATGACTTAGAAAAACATATCACACTACATAATACATACTCAAAATTTCAAACGGGTTTTAGAAGGTCTATGAATACAACGTTAAATGCTACAATAATGGATTCCATTGGTAGCGTTTGACACTGTAGTTTGAAATCTGTTATGGACGAAGATGTTTAACTTAGGCAATCTGGTGAACCTGATTTATTGGATTGCCAAACTTCACACAAATACCTCATACAAGATTAGAAACACCCAACGGGGGGCAATGACGGATTCTGTAATGTCATAATTAGGCTTGAAGCAAGGATGCAACCTGCCAGCAGCGTTGTTTTAATCTATATGTGTGTTATCTAGATGAGCTTTGAAAGACCAGTAATACATTTGCTGGCAGGTTGTGTTCCTTGAGGCTGCATTGGTTAGCTTTTGCGGCCAATATTGTTTTGTTCGATCTTACTCCAGCAGGCCTGCAGAGGAAGCTGCAGTTATTTGAGGAATTTTCATTCAAACATAATCTCAGACCAAATTCTCCAAAGACTAGAAGTATTGTGTTTAATTTTGGCAAAAAATTAAACATTTTACCTGGAAGATTAATGGCCAAGCTATATCTCGATCTACTGAAATTACATGCCATGGTTACCATTTAAGTAATTCATATTCCACCAAACTCTGAATTGTTCGTCTCCATTCAAAGGCAAGGCCTTTACTAAGTCAAATAAAGATAATTTCTCACAAATACTGCAGATTCTCTCTGATCCCGTTGTTGGAATTTATGTCATTAAAAGTGGAATCAGTTCTTCTCTACGCCCTTGATATGTGTTTGTTTAATTTAAATTCATATCTTAACACCTTACAGGGGCGCCTGTTAAAATCTGCCCTTCATCTTGTTGCTTCCATCCCATACTGCATAATTCGTCATGAGTTGGGCATAATATCTTTCTCTTCCAGTTGGGAATGGAGAGCACTGCCAAACTACAATAAAATCCTAGTTCCACTAGGGAACTCTCTCTATCAAAATGTGTATCAAATGTCAATGAGAAGTATCTCTTGCTCTATTAGGGCGTACCATACAAGGATGTAATCATTATTGGATGAAATTGGGGTGGAAAAAAATAACTTATGCCTGAAACCTGTTTATGTAAAAAAAAAAAATTCGAACAAGACTAGGACAATAGAGGAACTTAGTAAGTACAGTACCTATAAAGATTATGCCAAGCACCCTCGGAAATGGGAAGGATGCGTTCCTATTTAGCTATCTTTCCCTGTAATGTCACCTGTGTGTACTTTAAGCGTTATAAAATGAATCAATTTCATCCACTTGAAATGACAAGGAATTGGGGAATACAAAAAGGCAACGAAATACAATGGGCCTCATTACGAATATGAAGGTAGCCATGCCGCTTTTAGCAGCATGGCTACCCCCATACTGGGTGCCGGGTCCGGGTTCCAGGAATGAGGAATTACTGGGCCATTCCAACCTCGGAGGGCCCAGTAATTCCCTTTCCTGGCACCCAGACCCGGTACATCCCATTCCCATTTGAGCCCCCATAGGGCTCAATGGGAATGGGGAGGATGCTAACAATGGGCTAACAGGCCCGTTGTTAGCATCCTGTTCTGCTAGCGGGTCCCGCTACGGATGCCTGAGGACCCGCGGGCAGACCCTGTAATGAGGCGGTAGATGGTTAATGGCGCCGGCAGCTGTACTGGCGCCGTTAACCCTCTACCACCTTCTTCTCAATGAGGCCAATGTCTTGTAGATTTCCAAATTGCATGGAACCGGTGGAACTGCTTAAACATCTAATTTTGGAATGTCCTCATTTTAGAGTATTGCGTACAATTTTGTTAATGATATTCACTAATATTGAACGGGTGGGCTGTGTATATTCATTGTGAAACAGAATGATGTTAGCAAATGAAAAAGCTTTAATCTTTGCTTTAGTAGAACTGTTGAGAAAGACTGAAGTCGAAATATCTTCATTGCTAATGGACCCAAAGTCCTATAGATGCAAAGTGAATAGGCACGTTTATCATTTGTTGTTTCATTTGTGTTCATACCATGTGTCTTATTCATTTTAAATGTGTTTGATTATATCAATTACATTGTATTGTATGGATTTTATATAATTTTTATGTTGTGAAATTTATATAAGAAATTTATTTTGTAAAGGTTTTGTTTTATCCACAAACAAATAAAAAATAACAAAATAAAAAAACACAGCTGACAAGGCTGGAACCGATACTGGTGACACAGACCACAGCTAGGAAGAGCCCATGCCCTTCAGTGACATGAGCCCAATGAGCCCCCAATTTCAACCCTTCTGCAGTTTTTGGGACATTGAAGGCCACCTGACACGGATGGAGCAACGCCAGGATGCTCTCACATCACTGTGCAACAGCACCCCAATGAGGCACTGCTGATGCGGGAGAGTGTGCAGGCCAGTTCAAGGCAGAATCCACAGGCACTGGAGTGATGCACATGTGCCATAGTACAAATGTCACGCAGGGTGAGGGAGGGCAAAAGTGTCATGTCCTCAATAGCAGAAACAATGGATATGTTGTTCCAGGCCTTCCTGCACCGAACGCCCCTGTCAACACCACTGGCTCCCTCCACCAGATCCAGACCAAGGAGTTCAGTACAGAGCAGCCCAATGTGGCGCTCGGCGCGGCCGTCTCGTCCTGCACAAAGCCGCACCCAGGAGCATAAAAGGAGCCGCATATAGGCCATGGACCCATGGGTGCCCGGTCAGAAAATTGTTCAAATGTACATAGTTATACAGGACAGGGGTTGCCCATAGACAGTTTGGTGTGGGGGTGTGGGGAGTTATAGTTGAGGAGGGGGTGTGGGAAGGGATAGTTGTGTAGGGGGTGTGGAGAGGTATATTTGGGGAGGCGGTGTGGGAACAGAGAGTTGGGGTGCACAGTATTAGTAGTATGGTAACTTCACAATTGTACGTAGTTTAAAATCACAAAATATAGTTGGTGTGGCAAACAGAAATAATGACTGGACATTGATTATTCAGTGTGATTGTATTTATTTACGTGCAGTGCCCAGTGTGTAAGGTGGCCTCTGCAACGTGTGTGACAGGTGATTAGAAGTAGTGCTGTATAAGTGCATCACGTGCAACACATCCATCCATGCCATCATGGCGCTGGCCAATTGCCTCATCAACATCACTGTCGTCGGCAGCCTCTGATGGGTGCATGTCCATGTCAGGGGGCATAGGGGAATTGCGTCTGATGCACATGTTGTGCAACATGGCACAGGCAAGTATTTCCAACCTTTTCCGGGCTGTACATCAGTGCTGCCCCGAACTGCTCAGGCAGCAGAACCTTGCCTTCAACTGGCCAAATGTCTGTTCTATAATGCCCCGAGTACGTACATGAGCACGATTGTATGCCTGCTTGTGGATGTTGTGTGGTTGCTGTTAGGCAAAGTTTGAATGCAGTACCCTCTGGGAACACTACAAGCAACTATGACTACAGGTATAGGCAACACATCCTTTGGTAGTAGCTTGTACTACACAGAGTTGGTAGCGTGTGAGCAGTAGTGGAGTTACACAAAGATTCACAGTTACAGGTATTCAAATAAACTCTTACAGTCAAGGTGTCTTACATTAACAATTAATAATTTATCAGTCAGTTCTAAAGCCTTCTTCAGAAGGGAGCAATAGAATAGTAACACACAAATATACTTCAATAATGTATAATCTGAGTTTCTGAATCAGACAAGACCCTTTTCGGGTGGCCCACAGACACAACCTACACCCACAGGTGACTTCAGTAACAAGGGTGCTGGGGACATTAATATCTTACTGTTGGCATTCAGAACACTCTTAAAAAGTTGGTAAAAAGCACAGGTTATTAGAACACAAGAAATTGCAAATATTCATAAGCAGGGCAAATACTTTCAGATAGCACTTAGAATTCAAATAGGCTAAGTCAAAGTCAATGGGCAAAAGTCTTTGTATTGGATGCAGCGCTTCAGGTAAGCAAATGGAAAAGTCTTTGCACAAGTTCTTAGAAGTCTTTGATAAAAAGAAGAATCAAATGTAGGGCCACAAGCTGATTAGACTTGTGAGTTGTAGAAGTTAAAAGCACTTCCACAGTAAGAGGTAAGTTCTCTTAGACTCGTTTTACAGTACCGTGTTAAAGCAGAAAAGATGCAGCTGAAGACTTCTGTTACTGTGCTGTTCTGCAGATCTCACTGTTCCTGGGCCTCAGTTGTGGTGACAAAAGGGAGGACGTCTGGGGACTCCTGCATTACACCAGTACTGTAAAAAACTGGTAACCGGCAAACTTTACTTTCAGTGGCTGTTTCGCATTTCAGCTCCATGTGGTACAACAAATAGCAACAAGGATGTTCTTGGCTGTCAAGGAGGACTTTCCTCACATCTGAGGTCAAGCACTTGACTGAGGGGGGACAGGCTTGGTCGGTCCTGCTTTGTGGGAGTCCGTAGGATCTTCTAAAAGCTTTAGGCCAGCTTACAAGCAATGCACACAATCTGGTGTCCCTCTCCCTGGCTCAACGGTTTACTGCAGTAACTCTGAGGAAATTCAACCAGCTCCGAGATGGGTGTCTAGGTGGCTTACTTGAGAGTTGATTGGTTGCACCAACTTAAAGGCAGAAGTCATCCTGACAAGCCTTCTCTGTCGATGTGAACTTGGCTAGTAGTCACTGCAGCAGGGCTTCACAGGGCAAACCAACGGTCCAGGAGTTGCAGCAGGCATCCTCTTCAAGCTCTTCTTTGATTCCTTCATCCTGTGGTCGACTCTGCCTTACAAGCCAAAAGACTTGCCTTTTATGCAGTTCTCTCCCCTTCTTTCGAGCCTAGCTGTCACTCACCCAGCAGGGTGGCTGTCCTTGCCGGACAGTCAGCCAGCCAATCACCACAGAGTGCATTCAGGTCTCCTGGGAGACTAAGCACATGGAGATTCGGGTACCTCCTTCACTTCCTGCCTAGTCCAGACACTCTGGAGCCAGAGGCGGGTTTCTCTCAGAAACCCTGCCAAAGGCTAAATTAACAACGAAGGGCCTTTACACAAAGACCTGACGAAAAAAGACTGGGCACCATTTTAGCAAAGATGGCTGGACGCCATTTTGAAAAAGAGGGCTCCCGCAGTTAACATCTGCGAACGGTTGCAGTAAATGTAAACCTAGGTAGTTCAAAATGAAACCACTGTCATCAGCCAGTCAATTGAGGAAAGGGTAACATAACAAATTGTACATGAGCATTTAGACACATGGGATACTAAGTAACCCCTCCAGCACGCTATTGTAAAACAGGGTGTGCTGGGTTTAGTAAGTAAAATGCTAAGTAAAGCCATTTTCACTTTACTGCCCTGGGAAACAGTTGTTGATCCCGGAGAAGGTATTTACTACCTGGGAAATCTGGAAGAATTCCCTGTGGCACTGCACTGAAGGTGCTTTGTGACACAATTGTAAAATATGATGCCTATGAAGTTGGTTAGACTCCACAACCAAAAAGAAACAGATTGTATAAAATCACATTAAAATACATGAGAGAGTGGGAAAAAAGGGTCACACTCTCTCCAGGAAGAAAAAAAAAATCAAGTCCTCAAAATCCAGCAAAGTTGCTGGGGGTCTCTAAGGTGGAGGGAATTAACACATTTTTGAGAATTCTACCTAACAGTTGCCTCATGGGTGTCATCAACCATGGCGACAGGTGGTAACCAGCATCACCTGCACGGGCACAATAGAAAGTGTACAATGTCATTCTTCTGTCCATGACATGTTGGCACAGGCTCTATAGTGATCATTTGAGTGGACAGACATGCACATGCAATATTTAGTTCCGCAAACAAATGTCCTGTATCAGGTACCTGAAATGCACTATGTCAATGCGTGTCGGGGGTGTGGTCTGCAGTCGCATTAACTCGGGCCATTCACAAGCAACATGACCTCCTACCCTTGTAGTACCAAATACAGAAATTGAAATGCTGGATCTATCATTTGTGTGTTATGAGGGAAAGTTTAAGACAATGTCCATGTACTAGGTTACTTTTAGATTAGAAATGAGAAACATGTGTGATTGTGTGGTTCAAACAGGCAGGGGACATGGACAATTTGTGTGTTGACAAACACTGTTATGTGGCTGGGTGCAGTATTGTTCTCTGTCTGTCCATCAATTGTTGTGTGTTTGCTTGACTGTGTTATTGCTTCTTGGTTTCATTCTGTTGTGGTGCTGTGTACATGTTGTTTTCTTGTTTATAGTTGTACAGAATTGTTACTCTTTTGCATGCACTGGATCGATTTCCTAAATTGTGGAACACCTGTAAATACCTTGCTCTCGGGCATGCTAGTACTGTGTAGCACCTTCAGTCACATATGTAAACTTTCAGGTTTAATGCACACACAACACAAAGTAGATACTTCTCCCCTTTCATTTAGTACCTGCATGTGGAGTACTATTGCCTTGATTAATGAGAACTAGTCTTATTCATGGCAACCATTCCCCTTTACACCCCCTATCTTGCACATGTTCGATTTCATGGCTTTTTGGTAATTTAAGGAGCACAGATAAGTGGGATGTAAGATGGAATGAAGCATTAAATGTGCACAGTCACTGGTGATGTGTGTTAGACATAGCCCAAATTCAACTGAGCTCATGGCCTTGTAGTTAGACTCATAAAGCAGCGAGGTACACTATGCTGTTTCATGCTCCCCCCAAATTTAACTGTGCACATGGCCTTGTAGTTAGACTCACCCAGCAGCCAGGTACACTGTCCACCGTAACATGCCATGCACCCAGGCAGCATGGAGTTGCGCAACAGCATGGAGTCATGGGTGGAACCGGGAAATATTGCACAGAAATGGGTGATGATGAGGTGGGCATCACACACCATCTGCACGTTCAGTGAATGATAATGTTTTATGTTGCGGTACACAGCCTCGACAGCATGCCTGGCCACCAGCTCCACATGTGTGCAGTCCGAGGCACCAATAACGTTCAGCATGCATGCAAGGGCAAGGAAGGCTTTTGTCGTGACATTGACCTGGTCTGCTGTTCTGGGTAGACTGATGTGGTCTCGAACATGACGTAAGAGTGCATCAATGACCTGGAACAGGACACGTGAAAAACAGGGTTGCGTTATCCCATGCAGCTCTCCAACTGTGTGCTGGTATGTGCCTGTGGCAAGGAAGTGTAGCACAGGCACTACCATGAGCAAGGGGGGGGTGACTGTGAGTATATTTATGAGGCTGACCAGGTCGTCGTGGATCAGGTCCACTATATTAATGATGGTCTCCTCCCTGTCTAGCCAGTACAGGCTGTGGATCTACCTTTCGCTCAGTTTAATTGTGTGGCTGTTAACCGCAGGATTGGTGGCTGTGTGCGCAGTGCAACCAGCTGGACAATGGGGTTTTGCTGGACCATGATGGCCCTCTTTCTCCTCAAGCGCCTACGCTGCATCCTCTACCTCCCTGCCTCTTCAAGTAACAGTCCTGCAGGCATGGCCTCCAGCTCCAGTACAGCTTCTGCTACTGCTAGCATTGCAGTCTTGTAAGGGGTGCAGAGTGCGGGTATGGTCCTTTTGTGCTGTAGCACTGCTGATTTGTGGTACCTGTGCTGATTTTTTGCACCTATGGGATATTTTTACACACGTGATTCTACTTAGCTCCAGGTCCGCGGTCCCAGTGTTTCCGGCATCGATTTCATGTTGATACCGGCATGTTCATGCCAGTAATTGCGTGTCTGTGCTGCTCGTAATGTACACTTAGTAATGCCATGGCGGTATGGTAGGCACGGCTGCCATGGCACTCCGCAGATACCAGCCACGGTGTTGCAGGATGCAGTGGGTCACTTGCAGTGTCAGTGTTACTGGCATCGCTACTCAGACTATACCGGTCTGGAAAAAGGTGCTGGTACGGAACTACCAGCACCATTGTTTCAAGACCAGCATCCTTGTAATGAGGCCCATGGTGTGTTAATGGGAAGGAATAACCAATCTCCTAAAGGAATGCTACTCTGAAGAGGTGAGCTTTTGAGATTTGTCTGCAATCGGAGGCGGTTCGCCCAACATCTAATGAAATGAGGGAGGATGCTCCAGAGGCTGGGAGGATCCAGAGTCTTACCGACCACCGTCATTGATCCAGATGACCTCAGGATCCTGTGGGGAATGTTCTACTTCATCTTGCACCTGTTTTGGATTGGGTCAGTGTTACGATGGTTCTGTAGATGAGGCAGAGAGCCTTGAATTTGAAGTGCATATCTAGAGGCATCCAATAGAAGGCTATCACGGGAGGTGTTATGTGATAACTGTTTTGGTCCAAGAACCGGTCTAGCTGCTTTATTTTCGACATTTTAAAGATTCTAAACTAGGCCAAAGAGAAGTTTTCCACAACAGTTAAGGTCGGAGAAGAATATGGAAGTGTTAACTTTAATTATTTGGGCCATATTGAATGAGGGTATGCTGCATCTGACATGTCCTCTGGCTTAATGCACTGAAGTATTTGTTGTTTACCTTTGCCTTCCTCCTTAAGCACTCCCCCACCTGTGCTCACCTGACATGAACAACCTTGAAGTGAACTTTGACAGCCACCTCAATCTTAATTCTCCTAATCAATACAACTCACGTCCAAGCCCATGTCCTCAGATGCAGCCTACCCCTCTTGAGTATTACCTACACAAATGCATGTTACCTCTGCCATGGCCTTCTCCCACTTTACTGTTTCAATATTTCCAATAACCTGCCAAACTTCACTTGTCTTGGTGCAATAGTTTCTAATATGTCCCCGTGGTTTTTAAAAATAGGGCAATCTTTGCCCTAGTGCTAATACCATGCACATTTGCTCTTCAACTCTGGTGCCCCGCCTCCCATCAATCCGCCACCCAAACAGGAGGCAAAAGTCGAGAGAGATGGGGCAAAGTAAAGCTTGTGACTCCCCAAGAAACAGATGTCATCATGGCAATAGATCTATGGTGGACCCACCCATAATGGCTGATGCCATCGACTCATCACCCATGCCACTGCAGCCCAAGGTAAAGTGACTAAACCTTAATGGCTCTGTCTTGTTGTTCATAAACATGTCTGCAGAGGGTGAGGCTGATTTGGGACAATTCCTTCCCCAGAAGAGCCTCTCTTAGAATTGCTCATACAAGTTTTTTTTTTATTTGCTTCTTCTAATTGATCTGTTCCTTTCATTCTGTAATAAAATGAACTTGTTTAGCACACTAGAAGATTGAAAAAAGAAGCAGTGCTACGATTGGAAATATGAGGGACTGTTAATTGGGCAAGCGAAGGATCGGGAGTGACCATTCAAAGAAGGGATTTCAGTGAAATTGAACACTGTCCCGATCTCCAGTGGTGAGAACAGTTGTATAATAAGCAGAAATGTCACTCAACTGACTCACCATTAATGGATGCTTTAAATCTTAGTATTTCTGAAGATGTAGGTGTGCTCAAGTAATTAAATTGTGCATTATATCAATAAGGTCCAACATGCATCTGATGGCCCGTTCAAGATGCCATGATTGTAGGTTACAAAATACCAAGAGTGGTGAATGGGACAGTAAAGAAATCAGGGTTTGAATCAATCTTCCCATTGGACCATGTTGAACAATAACAGGCAAGTACTTTACCCACCGGTGCCACGATTCCATTAAATGTAAAAAATAAAGCAGGAGAGGTTCTCAATGGTTTAAACAACAGCACATTGCCTACATTGCGTTGTTAAAAGTAGACATTAACATTAGGCTTTGGGTGTCCAGCTATAGGTATTTACTAATTCCCAGGCAATCGTAGGAAGCAGGTGGGATGTAAAGTGCAGGTTTCCCTCATCGCCCTCTTGCCTGTAAACCTGGCATTACCAGGGTGGGCCTGAGTGCACACATGCATCAGAGGAGGCATCTGGGCAGTAGAAGTGACATGCACAGGACTTTCCAAAAGGTTTGAAGTCGACCAGTTTCCAAGCAGCACCATTCATCACTCCGCGTTTGCATCAAAGGACAGTCCATATTGTCACCCTTTCCACTTTCTCACAAATTAGCCAAATGGGAGTGTCTGGTCCCCCTTGCCCTCCTCGTAGTAATTACTTTGAGGCTTTATCAGCAAAGAGAGCTTAACACAAAGTGTTCTACTATGTTCAATTCCGATGCAGTCATTCTCGCTTTGCTCAGTTATGGTTGAGATAGTTGAGAAATGGTCCTGTCCAGATGGATTGTGGTGCTGTCCTGTGCCCATGAGGTTGTTCTTCCTGTGTTCCTTCATCTTTGCACCTTCCTCCTTGTCAATTGTTCACTCTCTCGACCTCCATGCAGTAATGGCCCTCGAGCCCCTTCTCTCTTGCAATTTTCCCTTTTTTTGCACCTCGTTAGGATCACAACAGTGAGCTCTTTAGTCTCTGTATAAGTTGTTCTGACGTTTACATTTATGAATAGTGTATATGTGTTTGTTGAACCACAGTAGTGCTTTTCATCCGGAAAAATTCTGCGTGAGTAGCACATGTGAACAGCAACATCTCTGTTGTGTTCTACCTATGTCTGAGTTGTGAGTTACCCACATCTCACTTGTGCATTAAATCTATGCTCTAATTGAGCTCAGTGTTGCACCAGAGATCCTACTGCTTCAGAGGATGATGAGGAATGCCACGCGGCATTCACCACCGTGCATGAGGATCCAGCATGGCAACAGGCCTTGTGGCTGCAGCACACAGCCGAAGGTGCAGAGGGTGTCCATGGCTCAAACAACAATATAGAGCTTACTTTCTGGAGGAAGACTGCAGGTTATCTTATTTTTGTATGTTCATTCCGAAGGTCATAATGTTTCTGTTTTTACTAATCATAAGCACTCATTGCAAAGTCAGTGCCCAAATTGATAATAGACGATGAAGCTGTTGTAGAAATAACATGTCCCTTTTTATTAAGAGTACAAGCCAATAGTTTTAACATAACAAAAAAGCAATTGACAAATCTGCATGATGCCTGCAAAGTTTGTTTATTGACAGAAAAAGCATCATTAATGCACAGGAGCTTGATTGTGTGCACTGTTGCTTGATCATGTGAAATGCACTAGAAGCTGCACTGAAGCAGACTCTGGCTTCTCTTCCCTTCTCGTGGTGCAGGTCCAGGAGCCCTCTTTTACTTTCGGCTCTAGAAACAGAAAGAAAATAAATAGTAAGCAAAATGTATGCATGTGGAATTATATTTAGTACATTTAATTCATTGTACTGTGTTGCCTACACTAACAGCACTCAAATGCTGGGCTCTAATCTAATCAGAACCCACATCTATAACTTGGTGTTTGATCTCAGTTGTGGTAAATGTTGGCAAAGCTCCCAATGGCAAATACTAAGTTCA
This sequence comes from Ambystoma mexicanum, assembly GCF_040938575.1. Classification (NCBI taxonomy): domain Eukaryota; kingdom Metazoa; phylum Chordata; class Amphibia; order Caudata; family Ambystomatidae; genus Ambystoma; species Ambystoma mexicanum. Next base: position 159,158,625 of record NC_090937.1, read on the forward strand.
GGTCGAGGGACCCATTGCAAATCATGCTTCTGGGATGTCCTTGTGCTGCCCAATTATCATTGTCTCAGTCCTGCCCAGATGGACAGTAGTCTACATGAGAAGGTGCAGCTGGAGGGTCTCTGTGCATCAGGCACCTTAGAGCACTCGTAATTGGTCAGCTGTGTATCACCGGCATCTCCTTAAGAACTTCACTTTGGGCAAGCACCTGCCAGACACACTTCAGTTAAGGTACCTTATACTGCATTATGACACTGGTTTTGCCTCATGGTTACCAATGTGGAATGAGTACAATGTCTTCATGAAGCAATAGTTTTTGTAAAGTAGATGGAGATTTCCAAATGCTGAAAGAACCGTAGAGTACTTTGATGATTCCTACATATTAATACGAGAAGACATTAAATCAAGATTCGAATCTACTGCTCAACATGCATCAATGTGTTCCAGATAATGCGATCCAGAGCTTTGCAAAAGTTATATCGGCAAATGCTTGAGTGACGACAGCGTGTGGTAGCCATGAGCGGCTGGAACGTGCAGGTCATCCACCTTAGGAACGCTGACACGTGTCCATGTTCATTCATCTCAACAGTCAATGTGGCATGGCCACCAATGGGGGCAGCTGCGCTCCTGGTGTACTGTACCGGAGGACTTGAGAGTCGAGGCTACATGTGAACACATCCATATGCGTTTGTAAAGGATTCATACAGAAGACAATGCCACGGAAGAGGTGCTGGCATTGTCAGACTGAAAGTGTGTGTGTGTGTGTGTGTGTGTGTGTGCGTGCTCTGTGATGGAGTGCCATTTCCGAGATCACAAACTGGAGGGGGAGAGAAGCCCAAAGGGGCCTCGGGAGAGCCTTGGCTGGGTGCTTAGCTGCAAACCATACTTGTCATACAGGAGACTCTTGGATTGACGAAGAGGCATTTTTAAACAGAACTGGGTGGCAACAACTGTGCAACCGAATTGCTATTATAAAACTGTTCGCAAAGAATGACTAATGGCATTTCTAGACTTACTGTAGACTTAGAGGAGGGCTTGCCCATTTTATGGTCTCTGTCTGAAGTGTTGCTCAACACTTTGGCATCAGCAAATGACATTCCTATATCATGTGACCATGTGTTATCTGGGGAAGCTAACACATAAGAGATAGACTTGGGACACCCTGTATCTCAAGCCTATGGTCCACCTTTTAAGGACTTCGAGGCAGTCAGCTAGTCAGAGGTACACAATGTGGTAACTTGAGGGGACAGGAGAAGAAACATTTCTCTTAAGCATTTGGCATACTACACACATGATCTGGACTGCATCACATACCTTATTCCATTATTAGCCTTGAGCTGTAGAAGGTGTAGTGGGAGTAGTGGTGGTTGGAGTAGTTGTGGTTGGAGTAGTGGTGGTTGGAGTAGTGGTGGTTGGTGTAGTGGTGGTTGGAGTAGTGGTGGTTGGTGTAGTGGTGGTTGGCGTGGTTGTAGTTGGAGTTGTGGTGGTTGGCGTAGTAGTGGTTGGAGTAGTTGAACGGAAACGATGATGACGATCTTTACGATTATACTTTCGCTTTGCGTATCCCCTGCTTTCGTTTGACTGCAAGAAAAAAAAAAGACATCCTCAAATGAATTGAAACAGTCTGACAATGGATTACAATAAAGCTACAAACCACGCGGGTTACGTGGTTTTCTATCACTCTTCTATGTTTGCATGTAAATCATAGAAATGCAAGGGTCCGCTTATTTTGTACACTGATTATCTTTAATTTCCATATCTAACATGGATGCCCTCAGGGGCATGAAAAGGTTTTGCAAAGACAGCTAGTGAACACACCGGAAAGAGTATTAATTGTTTTTGCTAATAGACTAGAGGCAGGCAAGTAGGTTATGTAAAAACCTACTTATGTTCTATCCATGTGTGCATGCGTGGTGTTGCTGTCGTGCAACTCTAGCGAGAAAGCCGGAGAGAGCGCTGTGCAAAGGTAAATAAAAGATTTATAAGGGAGACGAAACACAGGGACAGTCTCCTATGCCGAGGTGTACACGCTCTAAGAGCAATTTCAGAAAAATGTTTTGCCATTTTAAAAGTTAAAAATAAGAAAAATAAATTTTCATAGAAACTTGTAAATTGACTACCGTTTCCAAGGGATGTCCGCAAACCTTATAATTATTTGAAAAGTTAGAAAAAAAAGTATATTAATTTAAAATATGAATTTTGAACGAAGGCAGATTGTTTTGCATCATTGCCGTTTATTGGTTGGCCTGGGGGGTCTTAGGGTTGCAATATGAGGAGGAGCAGGATTGGAAGAGATTCACATGACTCGTGTAATGGAGGAGAGACATGGGTGTTTGGGTGCATGGGAAGGAAATGAAGAGAGAAGAGAGAAGGTTGAGGAAGGAAGTCCAAATGCAGCATTCCCTCTTTTATGGATGCGGCTTGGGGGGGCGTGTGTTGCTAGGTCTGGAAAAGATCTGCGGCTGTGCAAATGTCAGGACTGTCAGGATTCGGAGCTAGCTAGCCTTTGTGGTTGTTGCTCCTGGGCTTCTATCCGGGGCTAAAACCAAAAGACCTGTGGCTATAGCCCCCTCAGCCCTCCCTCCACCCCCATCTAGCAACGCCTCTGGCCTCGGGCTGTGTTGTAGTGTAATGAAGTAGAGAAATGAGTGTTTGGGTGCAGGGCAGGGAAATGCTGAGAGAATAAAGAAGGATTGAGGCTGGAAGACAGTACAGGGTCTTTTCCTCATTTGTAGACCCTTTTCATGGAACACGAGGTAGTGAGTGGTATTGGGCAGAACAGGGCTAAGGGATGGTTTCCCCTCTGTTAACCAAAGGCCTCGGTGGTTGGTTGGGAAAGACGGTGGGCATGGTGTGGAGCACAATCCAATGGTAACAGACAAAAGATGGTACTAGCAAGACAACCGAAAGAAGAATAAACAGGGGGGCAGAGGCTTGCTGCAGATTCGTTCTGTTGTGTACATGAGATTTTGGGGACTCTCTATCTTTAGTAATACTTTATTTTCCCTGATTGGCTTTTTACAAATACTTTGTAGGGACAGCCTCACAATTATACCACTCAGTTTAGTAATTTTTTTTCTCACAGTACCTCATTTTCCTAAATAATTCTCAAATACATTTCTTTTGAATGGTGTACTGGTTCTAAATGTGTCAATATCTATCTCGCGTAGAAGGTAAACGCAGCATTGATAGTTGTCTGAGAAAAAGTTCAACAAAAGATTTTGATTTCTGAGCAATTGATGTCAAATGAATAATGAAAGGCCATACACAATCCTGAGAAGAACAAGAAACACGGAAAACTTTAGAAAGGTGATTTTGCACTTACGTTGGAAGCACTTCGATCCTCCCGCTGCTTCGCTACGGAAGCCTGTAAGTATCACAAGGAACAAAGGAAGAACACTCAAGAATGAGAAGGTAGAAGGCAAATCAAAGATCACAACTACATGCATTTCCTGATCCTGCTTCCTCTGTAGTCCAATCAAATGGGTTGAATCTTGATCCAGGACATTTGCCTCTTCTCTTAATATTATTGAACAGAAATGTTGTCTTATGGCTGTTTCTAAAAATGCTGATGTGTTTAGAATTGCATAATTAGTATGTCTTCTTAATTTATTTGCCAGACAGAATAGTCACCATTTATGAAATGATCCCATAGATCGCTTTTTTTAATTTGCATTGAAAGTTGCATTAGTAGGAAAAATAAATGTGTGAAATGATTAACTGACTTAACATTAAAATAAAATGGATAAAACTAATATTGATGAATGCAAGAAAAAGGAATTCTTGAGAAGGAGAGTGTCACTTACGCTGCCAGCACTTGCATCTTCCAGTTCATTCTCTGCAGAGGTCTGCAAATAATGCCGGGGACACAAGAAGAAGCCTTCAGAGTTACATGAAAAGGACACATACAAACATTCACAATTCCTATTCCCATCCTATTCTGTATACATTGATGTAACTTTGCCATTAGCAGGATGCGTCATCTCTATCCATAGTTATATATGATTCTAACAGTTGAATTGAGAATTGCAAAATACAATCCGTATCGCCAGACCCATTGTATGCAATGGTCTGGCGTATTGCAAATGTTACAGCTTTCGGCAGCCTGCACGCTGGGACCCCCATGGAAGAGAAGCCCACTCGCCAGCAGGTTAACATACTTTTTTTCCGCATAAAATAACAGCCCTGTTTGATCGATAATACAAGTATGTTATGAACTGCACAATACGTCCTTCTTCTGTGCTTGCAGATAGGTGTTAGAAAACTATATCCTACAAAAATAAAACATTAAAAGTCACGTTCACTTGCCATTTAAAAAAAAAAGATAATTCCCCCTATTTGTGAGGCATTAAATGTCTTTCATACATCTTCCTTCTACTAATAAAAGAACTGTCAGTCAATTTCACTTGGAACCGCCCACTAAACCTCCCTGTAATAATCTGCAGTATGCAAGCATGGCCTTTCATGCTATTACTTCAGGGGCTAAACCCTGAATTCTTGCATTTGATGAGCGTCACTATTCTGTCACTAGAGCGGATTCATATCTGCTGCTTTGGAGTTCTTGGCTATCCAAAAAGATTGCTGAAACAGTGGAACACACTCCTACTAAAAAGGCAGCAATGCAAGCCCCTTGGGTGCTCTTCTCTGGCTTGTCATTTGCTCAGGGTCTCCTCTGTAGTGATGGCCAGCACTAAGGGTACATTTGGTGGGCAGTCTTTTCTCAGAATGGATCTCACTGACTGGTTGTCACTGACAGAGACTGGCTAGCTGATCAACTGACTGACTTACTAATTCACTCACTCAGCCACTAGGCACTCATAGAGTCTGATTCATGGAATTCTTTGCATGGTGCAAAGTCACTTTTCAATGGTTCAAAGTGACTTGCACTGCCAACAAACACCCTGATTCATGGAGCAGTGCAATGTGTATTTTTGCATTGCAAAGTCACTTTGCACAAATATGCAAGAATCAGGCCCATGTAGTGGTACCTTTTGGCATAAATAAAGGGAACCGAATATGAAGAGGGAAACAAGAACAGAGGGCATCGGGTGAGTGAGGAAAGGTCGCAAGTGTTGCAGGGTGAGCAGGCAGTGGCGTACCATGGAGCACCATGGTAACACCGGGCTGAATGGAAGATGGATGATAGCGGCATGAGAGCGCCATAAAGATGTCCACTAGTCTGAGATCCAACTGAGCGATCAGAATAATGGAAGACACATGCAGAGTAAGGGCCGAAGAGGAGATACTGCACTTCTCACTTTTCAGGAGACACCACAGCACACACATATACTTTGAATCTCCTAACTTTGGAGAACCCTTAGTGATGGAGGCAGAAACCATCATCAGAATATACACAGGAGACAGAGAAGGGGATAAGTGAAGGCAGGGTGGCCAGGAGAGGGATGAGGGAGGCCTTTGCCCTGATCCGGGGGACATGCTACACGCGTCCGCCTTCATCACTAGCATTGCAATTATTGTAAACAATGATTCTCTCTTCACTTGTATTATGTTGGAAACATTGGCCTGAAACGTTGCTCACTTGCATTAGTACCATTTTTGTAAGGTTTATACATAAGAAAACACAATGGAATAAGGCACATTATGATATGGGGGATTCTGATGAGATCAGGATTAAATGTGAACTACTTAAGTTGTTTGCCCACTGGCAGCAAGTCTAACGCTGTCTAACTTTACCCCACTGATTCTGCCACTTACCACTATGCAAATAGCTACCGCCATAAAGCAGGCCACCACAAGTAGAGTCCTCATTGTGTATCAGCTGCCTCTGAAAGTAAATAAATAAAAAAGAAACACTTAAATGGGCTTTTTAATTCAATGTACATTTCTCTGACATTTAAAAACGTATGGGCTCACTGAACTTTTTTTTTTTACTGATATATAATTAGGGAAAGGTGCTGTGAAGCAATGGATTGATGAACAGAGCTCAGGGGCCACAATTTGTAAAATTCTTCACATGACGTCCAGGTGGATAGCATGACCAACTGTCCCTTTTTACCATTTGCAAATACCAAAAATAGCCCTTTCAACCAAAATGTCACAAGAGGGCCATATTAAGATTATGTAGCACCAGTACAATTATTTGGATTCACTTTTTTGATAACTGGTAAAGAATCGATATTCGAAAATCCACTAATACGCTTCAAGTGACCCATATTATCACAATGAATTCCTTATTTCTAAAACATTGAACATTTAGGTGTGTTGCCAAAAATCTGAATGGCATTTGTTTCATATGTCACAAAAAAAAACAATATATAAAAAATGAGAAGAAAATGTATGCTAGAGTGCTGCTGATATTCTGTGGCTGAGTCCTGGGCAGTCTGGTAATGACTCTGCTGAGGTCGGTGTTCAGAATCCTCAGCACGCCCAGGCGTATTCCCAATGCCAGTGAGAAGTGCAGTGCCGTGAAACAACAGAAGTGAACACAGCAAGGGATGTTGTGGATCACTCTCCTAGCTATGCTTTGTACACTAACAGACCAACTTATATTTAGTCCTGATTCTTCAACATGAAAACTGATGGTATTCAACTAAGTCTCTCTATGATCTGCCAGTATTCTGATGGTTATTCAATTTCTCCATTCCTGGTTTCCAGTTAGACAAACTTACTTTGAATAGGACAAGGTCGTCCAGTCTTGAAATGGTGCAGCTCGTTTCTTACAAACTTCATAAAATAATCTTTGTAATAGTTTGTAACTAATCAACGGCAGATTCCTGGTGTCTCATGCTGCAGACATTGCCGATCTAATTATGGACAAGAAATTGGACTTCATAGCAATAACGGAGACCTGGGTGTACGCTTCTGCAGGTCCCGCTCTCTTCATTGCTACTCCTGACAATTACACAATACTAAAATCTGACAGAGAATCCTACAAAGGCAGAGGAATTGCCGTTATCGCCAAGACAAACTCAGGACTCAGAATAGCTCCTCACCCTCCCCCTACCTCATGTGAAATGATGTCAGTCAAGCTTCCCCTCAATAATTCACAGACTATAACAATGCATTTGATCTACAGACCCCCAAGACCTATAGGCTCCTTTGAAGAAGACATCATTACTCTACACCATTCTAATACCAAACCTTCCTCCAAATCCTCATTCTAGGTGATTTCATGCTAGGTCTTAATGAACCGAATGACCAACCTGCCATGTCTCTGGCTAATTCCTTGACTGAGCTGGGCCTCACACAAAGAGTCCTCCACCCTATGCACAATAAAGGTAGAACCTTAGATTGGGTCGCTGACTTCAATTGCGCAACCTTCATTACCGCTATTGAACAATACCTGTGGACCGACCACTCACTACTTACCTTTAAGATCCTTGACTGCACACCTCAGAGCAAACAAAACCCTGTGACCCCACAGACCCTTACACGCAATAAAAGAAATATCACCGTGGACATCCTAATACCTTACATTCAACCACTGCTCAATCCATTACCTGCATCAGCTGATCCGGCAGAACATGTGGACCTCTACAACAACACTATCACCTCTGCCCTTGATGTAATAGCACCCCTTAAAATGAGGAAAGGCAAACCTAAATCTTATCTGAATACTTGGTTCACACCCAAACTCAAATCCATTCATAATAAAAAAAGGAAATGGGAAACCACCTGGAAGAATAACCCCTCCCCTGCCAATAAAGATATACTTCTTAATATCACAGCCAACGACAAAGCCCAAACCCTTTCTGCCAAACGAGACACCTACAACGATATGATCGAAAAAGCCAGCTCAAGTACTAGAGAACATTTCTCCATACTAAGAGAGCTGGAATCGCCAATCCCCCCAACAGATAACTGTATCAAAGACAAGACTTTGTGTACCAAGATCCAAGATGCACTACCCAATATGATCACTTCACTCCAGTATAAAATGACTGCCAAAAGAATCAATATCCTTTCCCAATAATCTCAAAAAATACCTCCAATCCCGGCCTGAACCCTACAAAACCTTTCCCGCGATTCAAATTCACTCAAGTCCCCACCCGAGAAGTGGAAAACATCATAGCCTCATTAAAAGCCTCCAATTGCCAGGGAGACTCGTGCCCAGCTTCCACTATTAAAGAAGCTGCCAGCGTACTTGCCCCTTTTGTTGCCACTCCGATCAACTCTTCCTTCACACTTGCACTGTCCCCACTAACCTAAAGAACTCCTGGGTACTTCCTCTTCTAAAGAAACTCTCCCTGGACTGAAGCATCCCCACTAACTTTAGACCTATAACTACTGCCCCATTTATTCTAAAAATCATTGATAAAGCTGCATACATTCAGATTCAATCTTACTTAGAATCCAACAACCTATTAGGACTCAGACAATCTGGCTTCAGACCCCAACATGGCACTGAAACAGCACTGATTGACCTAAAAATACAGATTGATGACTTGAAAGACAATGGAAAACCTGCCCTTTTGCTTCTACTGGATCTGTCAGCCACTTTTGACTTATTTGATAATAAGGTACTGTGCAAACATTTATCCTTAGCGGCCCATTTCTCAGTAGATGCAACAGCATGGATCCACATTTTCCTAAACAACAGATCCATGAGAGTTTTCTCATCCACAACTGTAGCTGATCTCGTTCCCACAACTTGTGGAGTCCTGCAATGGTCCTGTGTGTTGCCCACCATTTATAATGCATTTACCAAACCATTATTCAATGACTTAGACTATCTGGGTGTCACCTACACTAACTATGCAGATGACACCCAGATACTCATACCTCTGACCGGCTACTATCTCATCATTCAGGCATGGGTGGCCACACATGGTCTTTGCCTGAATGATGAGAAGACTGAATTACTTCTCCTAGCCTCTCCCCATAACCAGAAGAAATCATGTAACCAATACCTTGCATTCAACATTGATGGCAATAACATCAAGGTGGCTAAAGAGGTTAACTCCTTGGGTTTCCACCTAGAGCCCACCCTGAATTTATGCAAACAAGCCAGCGCCACAGCCTCAGCGACACCTTACACCTGCAAACTGATCCACACCTGCAAAACATTTCTCTCTGTAGATAGTTGCATTACATTGGCTTGTAAAATCGACTACTGCAATGCACTTTATATCGGATCCAACAAAAATATCATTAACAAACTACAGATCTTGAAAAGCAATGCTCTCAGAACAGCCCTTAGCATCCTTAGAAGACAGCACATCTCCATGCTCAGACCAAACAACTACTGGTTTTCCATCAAGGACAGAATCACCCTCAAAACAGCCTCTCTTATGCACAAATGCCTTAATAAAGCAGCCCCTCAGTACCTTTCTGCAAAATTCATCAGACACAACTCTGCCCAATCTACCAGATCTTCCAACTCAGGCTGCCTTAGAGTCCCTAGGTTCAGATTGAAGAAAGCAGGTGGCAGCAGCTTTCCAGTCATGGCCACCCAATTGTGGAACTCCATACCCCACCCCCTCTTTAAGATCTAACCAATCCTTCCTGAAATTCAGGAAAAACCTCAAACTCTGGCTGATATCCAATGACCTCCCGCCCTGTTAGAACTCCTCTTACACTTCTCCTGGTTCTGTCACACATTCCATTCGTTTGTACTTTAACCTGTATATACCCTTGTACTATATTGCACTGTCTTTACTCATGTATACTTTGGTATTATATTGCTTTGTATTTTATATTGTAACCAAGAAAATGCATATTCTTGTAACGCTCCCAGATACCTACGGGTGAGGAGTGCTTTATAAATAAATAAACAAACAAATTGAACCTGGAACCCAAAAAACAACCTCCCTCACACCCTGAGTCTCTTTCCTCTCCCCACTGCTGCTTCACAACTATAGGGCACCAATTGGAGAGGTAAGTCATGGCTAATGCCTCTCTGGTTTTCAAAGTGCAGACTACACCCAATCCTTCGAAATGTTGGAGAGATGCTCCACAATAAAGATGTAAGTTAACTTCCTCACACAGTTCAAGACTGACAGTTGATGTTGTAGCTATGCTTAAATGTCTCAAAAAAATTGTAGCTGCTGAAAGCTCCAACTACAGGAATGAACACAGGCCAGCCATCCCCAACCCCATCTGCCAAAGATCATGCTCCCTAGACATGACCTCACGGATCACATAATTTCTTGTCCTTGTGGAGCCATGCCTTTCCTTCAAACCCATTATCAAGAAAGCCAGTCCATATTCGGGACTCAAAAAAATAACTCACCAATGTCAACCTCTCCTCTCCAAATAAGCCTGAATGCTGTTAGGAAGACCTTTATCATAGCCATATGAGAGACATGTAGTCATCTCTTTGTTTGAATTAAGATTCTTGAATATGTCCAAAGCCCAGGAGCTTATCAAGGTTTTCCACTCAATTGTACATTAACACCCATTGAGTTATATTCTGCTACAAAATGTACATTCATACAACACATGACCCTTACATGTTATTGTTTTGTGGGCAACGTTGACAAAATACTGTTTTTGTAACTCAAACTGCAAAATAGATTTGGTAAGAATGCACAGCCTATTCACCTCACACCCAGGTCCATTCCATGAACACCATTGTTTCCAGGGCTGGATCATTGGCAATTGAAGACCAGCAATGAATGGAGGACATGACACTGACAACAAAGGTGTATCCAAACATCTCCCCACTAGTTAAATTGCTATCTTCACATTTCAAAGTGTGGGATTATGGGATACCTAGATCAAATAATGTAATTAGCTTATCCAATGTTTCTTTAATACAATCTTCCAGCATAAGATATGTTGGGGTTCTTGGTAAATGAATCAGTTCATTCTAGAGAGCAGCACCACCTTAGGATATACACATTGTAGAATGTAGACAATAATCTATTCACCAACAGGCTGCTTCCACGTGTCGCCTTGCCCCATTGGCTTCCTGAATATTTCGATTCAGGATGATCTGCACAATTACCAAGACAACACCACTGGCCTATTTTATAAAGCATTTTGCAATGGGATTTTCCCTTCGAAAAACGTTTTGCAAATCAGTCCAAATGTCTTTCCTGAAATCAATAAAACATATGTTTTCATATTATTTTGTTCCACGTTAAAATCAAACCAAATGTTATCATACGGTCGGTGGAAAGCGCCCCAATTCATGCCATTATATTTAATAATGTTATAGAACACACAAATTATTTAATGTAATGTCAATACAAAGGGGTTAATGATTAATTGGAAACAAACAAGTTTGTGATCTATTAATCGTGCACATTTCCACGGCATGAGATGCGCTGCACTAACACAGCCACTTACCTTCCTCGAGTAGTGACGTGAATGATCCTGTTGCCTGTGTTGCCGAACTGGTGTTTGAAAGCAGAGCATGTATTGCATTTATAGTGTTCTTTGAAATTGTGCCTTGTTTCAGGGATTAAAACAAATGAGTGCACAATGGGACCGTGGGTGTAAGAAACCCTCCACACTTAACTCTCGGATGTGTTCCCCTGTCAACAGTCCATAAACACAAATAACTTCGCAAGAAGCTGTGGCTTTTCTTTGAAATATTGAGCAAGTCGGGAGACTTTGTTCAAAGCATCACAGCACAAGACACTTGTTTAGCATTAGCGCTGATTTGTTCTGTAATTGTATAATTGTTCTGGAGATAGGTACCACCCCCGTTCAGTATCGAAGAGACAGGCGGCTCTTTGTTTTGTCAGTTACTACAGCCCCACCTTTCCTGGTCCACAGTGAATCTTACATATGCACTGCCTTGACCATCACATGATTTGGAGACTATTGCAGGGGTGAAATGAGGGGGGCACAGAACATAAATGTAGTCCTTCTGCACTGGCTATTATAATAAAAGTCATGCTCAATGGAGCCTGCATGGTGCACAGTGTCTTTTCACTGGAGCAACGTGACTTTGCACTGCCTACAAACACCCTGATTCATGGAGCAGAATAAAGTGTATTTTTGCACTGTGCAACGTCACTTTGCACTCTAAAAATACACTTTGTCCTGCTCCATGAATCAGGGTGTTTGTAGGCAGTGCAAAGTCACTTTGCACTAGTGAAAAGTCACATGTGTACTGCAAAAATGACTGTGCACTTACATTTGGGCTACTCAGAACACATATCTCTTAGCTAGCCATGCCATGCCAGCCTGTGGGCATCAAAAAACCTCTTAAGTGCAAATAACTCAGAGATCTGAAATTCAGGCACTCAGCTAGTAGGTGCTCCAATATTTCCACTCAACTTCCCTAAAACAGAATTTACATTCAGCGTTTTCAGGTTTGACAAGTTACATTTATCTATGAGTGCATCAACCCTTATAAAGACCATCTACGCCTATGGCAACAATATATAGATGATGTTTTAGTCATCTGGACAGGAAGTGAATTGGAAGCTATACACTTTCTGAAATGGATCAACCTATACATTGTAACACCATTAATGACCTAGATCTTACAATCCAAGCGGATATTGAAACCAAAAAGCTGGTGGTGAAACCATTTCACAAACAAACCAATAATAACTCCTTATAACTTACATCCCAAACACACAAGAGATAATTTACCCTTGGGACAGTTCCTCTGATTAAAATTAAATAGCACCAATCGGAAGTACTACAATCAAGAAGCAGAGAATCTGAGGGAAAAACTCCACAGGATGGGATATCCACCGAAACTAACCACACAGGCGATGAAATGAGCTAAGAATAGTAATTGTGGAACCCTACTGGAAAAAAATGGAACCGATGATGAGAATAAAGAAAGAATAGTATTTGTGAATACTTTTAGTTATCTCTCTAATAAGATCCAGAAAATCATCCATAAGAATTGGAACGTGTTGGAACAAGGTGTATGCCCATTGGAGCGACCACTCATTGCCTACAAAAGAAGAAAGAATATCAAGGATCAAGTGACTCATAATAATACAGCAGGACAAGACCCAAGGCAGCAAACCATCACAGAGACATGGGGCTTTGCTAAGCCTGTGGGACATGCACCCTGGGGAAATTGTTTGTGCTGTAAGCAGAAACAGAGGAGTACTAAAATAGATATAGGTCTGCTCAGACCGTGGACTCAGAACACCTTCACTAATTGTAACTCTGCAATGGTAGTGTCCATGATCCGATGTCCTTGTGACCGATTGTACATAGGCAAAACGGAGAGAAAAATCAAAACCCGCATTACAGAACATAAAAGCTGCATAAAACATTGAATACACACTGCCCCCTGGTGAGTCATTTTATTGAAAACATACATCAGGCAGATGACATTAGATGGTCCATTTTGTACAAGGTGAAACCTGGCAGTAACAAGAATCTAGACAAAAGGAAACGTATAGAAAAGGGGAATTAAATTATTTTTCCGACAAAAAGTGCAACCTTAGGGCTGAATGAACAGACTGAAGAATGGTAACCAATCGATTTATGCAGAGAGTTAATAAGCCAGATTATGACATGATTCTGGATCAGGAGATGACTCGCCTAGAAGCATTAAGTTTGATAACACATGGCACAGGTTTATCCAAAATTGAGGGTGATAAATGGGTTCACCAGGTTAACATCGTGAAAAATAGGGCTGTATTTTGTTGTTACATTGTAACACACTAACTCCAATAAAAATAAGCCAAAGGAGTGTAAATGCTGAAATTAAGGTGGCATTAGAAGAAACGACCTACCGTTTTAATATTATATTATCATGTAGACAAGAGACAAAATCCTTGCTACCAGAGAAATTGACCCAGAAGGATTTGCGAGAGGAAAAGAAAAAAAGCATGGTAAGCCCAGGTGTCCCGGGCTCAAAAGGCAGTAGCAGCAGGGCCATCATGCCTTACATTGGCGAGCCACAACCATGGCTTTCCCCCTCCCCCCATCAAGGGGAAGATGTGTGCTATGGAGGGAGTTGTTTCCAGTCACCTGCCAGCAAAATCAAGTGCGAAAAATACAAGTACAAGAATCCTCAGAGCTAATTAACTTGCCACACCTGAAAAAGAAATGCAGACCTGCCTGAATTAAGTAAGAAACTCAGCCTCCCTGAAGATTGATGAAGTCATGAAAATGTGCGTTAGGAGGAGAAGCTAAAGACTGGTAACAGAGCTCCTGCCTTTACATCTTTAAACATTGTTCCAGGAGTCCTGGGCTCAAAAGGCAGTAGCAGCAGGGCCATCATGCCTTATATTGGAGTGCCACAACTATGGCTTTCCTCCTGCGCCCATCAATGGGAAGATTTGTGCTATGGAGGGAGTTGTTTCCAGTCACCTGCCAGCAAAATCAAGTGCAAAAAATACAAGTACCAGAATCCTCAGAGTTAATTAACTTGCCACACCTGAAAAAGAAATGCAGACCTGCCTGAGTTAACTAAGAAACTCAGCCTCCCTGAAGATTTATGAAGTCATGAAAACATGCGTTAGGAGGAGAAGCTAAAGACTGGTAACAGAGCGCCTGCCTTTACATCTTTAAACATTGTTCCAGGAGTCCCGGGCTCAAATGGCAGTAGCTGCAGGGCCATCATGCCTAACATTGGAGAGCCACAACCGTGGCTTTCGCCCTTCCTGTATCAAGGGGAAGATTTGTGCTATGGAGGGAGTTGTTGCAAGTCACCTGCCAGCAAAATCAAGAGAGAAAAATACAAGTACCAGAATCCTCAGAGCTAATTAACTTGCCACACCTGAAAAAGAAATGCAGACCTGCCTGAATTAACTAAGAAACTCAGCCTCCCTGAAGATTGATGAAGTCATGAAAATGTGTGTTAGGAGGAGAAGCTAAAGACTGGTAACAGAGTCCCTGCCTTTACAACTTTAAACATTTTTCCAGGAGTCCTGAGCTCAAAAGGCGGCAGCAGCAGGGCCATCATGCCTTATATTGGAGAGCCACAACCATGGCTTTCCTCCTGCCCCCATCAAGGGGAAGATTTGTGTTATGGAGGGAGTTGTTTCCAGTCACCTGCCAGAAAAATCAAGTGCAAAAAATACAAGTACCAGAATCCTCAGAGTTAATTAACTTGCCACACCTGAAAAAGAAATGCAGACCTGCCTGAGTTAACTAAGAAACTCAGCCTCCCTGGAGATTTATGAAGTCATGAAAACATGCGTTAGGAGGAGAAGCTAAAGACTGGTAACAGAGCGCCTGCCTTTACATCTTTAAACATTGTTCCAGGAGTCCCGGGCTCAAAAGGCAGTAGCATCAGGGCCATCATGCCTTACATTGGAGAGCCACAACCATGGCTTTCCCCCTCCCCCATCAAGGGGAAGATGTGTGCTATGGAGGGGGTTGTTTCCAGTCACCTGCCAGCAAAATCAAGTGCGAAAAATACAAGTACCAGAATCCTCAGAGCTAATTAACTTGCCACACCTGAAAAAGAAATGCAGACCTGCCTGAATTAACCAAGAAACTCAGTCTCCCTGAAGATTGATGAAGTCATGAAAACATGCGTTAGGAGGAGAAGCTATTGACTGGTAACAGAGCACCTGCCTTTACATCTTTGAAATTTGTTCCAGCAGTCCCGGGCTCAAAACGCAGTAGCAGCAGGGCCATCATGCCTTACATTGGAGAGCAACAACCATGGCTTTCCTCTTCCCCCCATCAAGGGGAAGATTTGTGCTATGGAGAGAATTGTTTCCAGTCACCTGCCAGAAAAATCAAATGTGAAAAATACAAGTACCAGAATCCTCAGAGCTAATTAACTTGCCACACCTGAAAAAGAAATGCAGACCTACCTGAATTAACTAAGAAACTCAGCCTCCCTGAAGATTGATGAAGTCATGAAAATGTGCATTAGGAGGAGAAGCTACAGACTGGTAACAGCGCGCCTGCCTTTCCATCTCTAAACATTGTTCCAGGAGACCCGGGCTCAAAAGGCAGTAGCAGCAGGGCCATCATGCCTTACATTGGAGAGCCACAATCATGGCTTTCCCCCTCCCCCATCAAGGGGAAGATCTGTGCGATGGAGGGAGTTGTTTCCAGTCACCTGCCAGCAAAATCAAGTCCGAAAAATACAAGTATCAGAATCCTCAGAGCTACTTAACTTGCCACACCTGAAAAAGAAATGCAGACCTGCCTGAATTAACTAAGAAACTCAGCCTCCCTGAAGAAAGATGAAGTAATGAAAACGTGCGTTAGGAGGAGAAGATATAGACTGGTAACAGAGCGCCTGACTTTACATCTTTAAAAATTGTTCCAGGAGTCCCAGGCTCAAAAGGCAGTAGCAGCAGGGCCATCATGCCTTACATTGGAGAGCCATAACCATGGCTTTCCCCCTCCCCCATCAAGGGGAGGATTTGTGCTATGGAGGGAGCTGTTTCCAGTCACCTGCCAGCAAAATCAAGTGCGAAAAATACAAGTACCAGAATCCTCAGAGCTAATTAACTTGCCACACCTGAAAAAGAAATGCAGACCTGCCTGAATTAACTAAGAAACTCAGCCTCCCTGAAGATTGATGAAGTCATGAAAATATGCATTAGGAGGAGAAGCTAAAGACTGGTAACAGAGCGCCTGCATTTACGTCTCTAAACATTGTTCCAGGAGTCCCGGGCTCAAAAGGCAGTGGCAGGGTCATCATGCCTTACATTGGAGAGCCACAACCATGGCTTCCCCCCCCTAATCAAGGGGAAGATTTGTGCTATGGAGGGAGTTGTTTCCAGTCACCTGCCAGCAAAATCAAGTGGGAAAAATACAAGTACCAGAATCCTCAGAGCTACTTAACTTGCCACACCTGAAAAAGAAATGCAGACCTGCCTGGATTAACTAAGAAACTCAGCCTCCCTGAAGAAAGATGAAGTCATGAAAACGTGCGTTAGGAGGAGAAGAAATAGACTGGTAACAGAGCGACTGACTTTACATCTTTAAACATTGTTCCAGGAGTCCCGGGCTCAAAAGGCAGTAGCATCAGGGCCATCATGCCTTACATTGGAGAGTCACAACAATGCCTTTCCCCCTCCCCCCATCAAGGGGAAGATTTGTGCTATGGAGGGAGTTGTTTCCAGTCACCTGCCAGCAAAATCAAGTGGGAAAAATACAAGTACCAGAATCCTCAGAGCTAATTAACTTGCCACACCTGAAAAAGAAATGCAGACCTGCCTGAATTAACTAAGAAACTCAGTCTCCCTGAAGATTGATGAAGTCATGAAAACATGCGTTAGGAGGAGAAGCTAATGACTGGTAACAGAGCGCCTGCCTTTACATCTTTAAACATTGTTTCAGGAGTCCCGGGCTCAAAAGGCAGTAGCAGCAGCCCCATCATGCCTTACATTGGAGAGCCACAACCATGGCTTTCCCCCTGCCCCCATCAAGGGGAAGATGTGTGCTATGGAGGGAGTTGTTTCCAGTCACCTGCCAGCAAAATCAAGTGCGCAAAATACAAGTACCAGAACCCTCAGAGCTAATTAACTTGCCACACCTGAAAAAGAAATGCAGACCTGCCTGAATTAACTAAGAAACTCAGCCTCCCTGAAGATTGATGAAGTCATGAAAACATGCGTTAGGAGGAAAAGCTAATTACTCGTAACAGAGCACCTGCCTTTACATCTTTAAAGATTGTTTCTGGAGTCCCGGGCTCAAAAGGCAGTAGCAGCAGAGCCATCATGCCTTACATTGGTGAGTCACAACCATGGCTTTCCCCCTCCCCCCATCAAGGGGAAGATGTGTGCTATGGAGGGAGTTGTTTCCAGTCACCTGCCAGCAAAATCAAGTGCGGAAAATACAAGTACCAGAATCCTCAGAGCTAATTAACTTGCCACACCTGAAAAAGAAATGCAGACCTGCCTGAATTAACTAAGAAACTCAGTCTCCCTGAAGATTGATGAAGTCATGAAAACATGCGTTAGGAGGAGAAGCTAATGACTGGTAACAGAGCGCCTGCCTTTACATCTCTGAACATTGTTCCAGGAATCCCGGGCTCAAAAGGCAGTAGCAGCAGGGCCATCATGCCTTACATTGGAGAGCCACAACCATGGCTTTCCTCCTCCCCCCATCAAGGGGAAGATTTGTGCTATGGAGGGAGTTGTTTCCAGTCACCTGCCAGCAAAATCAAGTGTGAAAAATACAAGTACCAGAATCCTCAGAGCTAATTAACTTGCCACACCTGAAAAAGAAATGCAGACCTGCCTGAATTAACTAAGAAACTCAGCCTCCCTGAAGATTGATGAAGTCATGAAAATGTGCATTAGGAGGAGAAGCTAAAGACTGGTAACAGAGCGCCTGCATTTATATCTCTAAACATTGTTCCAGGAGTCCCGGGCTCAAAAGGCAGTAGCAGCAGGGTCATCATGCCTTACATTGGAGAGCCACAACCATGGCTCCCCCCCCCCATCAAGGGGAAGATTTGTGCTATGGAGGGAGTTGTTTCCAGTCACCTGCCAGCAAAATCAAGTGCGAAAAATACAAGTACCAGAATCCTCAGAGCTAATTAACTTGCCACACCTGAAAAAGAAATGCAGACCTGCCTGAATTAACCAAGAAACTCAGTCTCCCTGAAGATTGATGAAGTCATGAAAACATGCGTTAGGAGGAGAAGCTATTGACTGGTAACAGAGCACCTGCCTTTACATCTTTGAAATTTGTTCCAGCAGTCCCGGGCTCAAAACGCAGTAGCAGCAGGGCCATCATGCCTTACATTGGAGAGCAACAACCATGGCTTTCCTCTTCCCCCCATCAAGGGGAAGATTTGTGCTATGGAGAGAATTGTTTCCAGTCACCTGCCAGAAAAATCAAATGTGAAAAATACAAGTACCAGAATCCTCAGAGCTAATTAACTTGCCACACCTGAAAAAGAAATGCAGACCTACCTGAATTAACTAAGAAACTCAGCCTCCCTGAAGATTGATGAAGTCATGAAAATGTGCATTAGGAGGAGAAGCTACAGACTGGTAACAGCGCGCCTGCCTTTCCATCTCTAAACATTGTTCCAGGAGACCCGGGCTCAAAAGGCAGTAGCAGCAGGGCCATCATGCCTTACATTGGAGAGCCACAATCATGGCTTTCCCCCTCCCCCATCAAGGGGAAGATCTGTGCGATGGAGGGAGTTGTTTCCAGTCACCTGCCAGCAAAATCAAGTCCGAAAAATACAAGTATCAGAATCCTCAGAGCTACTTAACTTGCCACACCTGAAAAAGAAATGCAGACCTGCCTGAATTAACTAAGAAACTCAGCCTCCCTGAAGAAAGATGAAGTAATGAAAACGTGCGTTAGGAGGAGAAGATATAGACTGGTAACAGAGCGCCTGACTTTACATCTTTAAAAATTGTTCCAGGAGTCCCAGGCTCAAAAGGCAGTAGCAGCAGGGCCATCATGCCTTACATTGGAGAGCCATAACCATGGCTTTCCCCCTCCCCCATCAAGGGGAGGATTTGTGCTATGGAGGGAGCTGTTTCCAGTCACCTGCCAGCAAAATCAAGTGCGAAAAATACAAGTACCAGAATCCTCAGAGCTAATTAACTTGCCACACCTGAAAAAGAAATGCAGACCTGCCTGAATTAACTAAGAAACTCAGCCTCCCTGAAGATTGATGAAGTCATGAAAATATGCATTAGGAGGAGAAGCTAAAGACTGGTAACAGAGCGCCTGCATTTACGTCTCTAAACATTGTTCCAGGAGTCCCGGGCTCAAAAGGCAGTGGCAGGGTCATCATGCCTTACATTGGAGAGCCACAACCATGGCTTCCCCCCCCTAATCAAGGGGAAGATTTGTGCTATGGAGGGAGTTGTTTCCAGTCACCTGCCAGCAAAATCAAGTGGGAAAAATACAAGTACCAGAATCCTCAGAGCTACTTAACTTGCCACACCTGAAAAAGAAATGCAGACCTGCCTGGATTAACTAAGAAACTCAGCCTCCCTGAAGAAAGATGAAGTCATGAAAACGTGCGTTAGGAGGAGAAGAAATAGACTGGTAACAGAGCGACTGACTTTACATCTTTAAACATTGTTCCAGGAGTCCCGGGCTCAAAAGGCAGTAGCATCAGGGCCATCATGCCTTACATTGGAGAGTCACAACAATGCCTTTCCCCCTCCCCCCATCAAGGGGAAGATTTGTGCTATGGAGGGAGTTGTTTCCAGTCACCTGCCAGCAAAATCAAGTGGGAAAAATACAAGTACCAGAATCCTCAGAGCTAATTAACTTGCCACACCTGAAAAAGAAATGCAGACCTGCCTGAATTAACTAAGAAACTCAGTCTCCCTGAAGATTGATGAAGTCATGAAAACATGCGTTAGGAGGAGAAGCTAATGACTGGTAACAGAGCGCCTGCCTTTACATCTTTAAACATTGTTTCAGGAGTCCCGGGCTCAAAAGGCAGTAGCAGCAGCCCCATCATGCCTTACATTGGAGAGCCACAACCATGGCTTTCCCCCTGCCCCCATCAAGGGGAAGATGTGTGCTATGGAGGGAGTTGTTTCCAGTCACCTGCCAGCAAAATCAAGTGCGCAAAATACAAGTACCAGAACCCTCAGAGCTAATTAACTTGCCACACCTGAAAAAGAAATGCAGACCTGCCTGAATTAACTAAGAAACTCAGCCTCCCTGAAGATTGATGAAGTCATGAAAACATGCGTTAGGAGGAAAAGCTAATTACTCGTAACAGAGCACCTGCCTTTACATCTTTAAAGATTGTTTCTGGAGTCCCGGGCTCAAAAGGCAGTAGCAGCAGAGCCATCATGCCTTACATTGGTGAGTCACAACCATGGCTTTCCCCCTCCCCCCATCAAGGGGAAGATGTGTGCTATGGAGGGAGTTGTTTCCAGTCACCTGCCAGCAAAATCAAGTGCGGAAAATACAAGTACCAGAATCCTCAGAGCTAATTAACTTGCCACACCTGAAAAAGAAATGCAGACCTGCCTGAATTAACTAAGAAACTCAGTCTCCCTGAAGATTGATGAAGTCATGAAAACATGCGTTAGGAGGAGAAGCTAATGACTGGTAACAGAGCGCCTGCCTTTACATCTCTGAACATTGTTCCAGGAATCCCGGGCTCAAAAGGCAGTAGCAGCAGGGTCATCATGCCTTACATTGGAGAGCCACAACCATGGCTTTCCTCCTCCCCCCATCAAGGGGAAGATTTGTGCTATGGAGGGAGTTGTTTCCAGTCACCTGCCAGCAAAATCAAGTGTGAAAAATACAAGTACCAGAATCCTCAGAGCTAATTAACTTGCCACACCTGAAAAAGAAATGCAGACCTGCCTGAATTAACTAAGAAACTCAGCCTCCCTGAAGATTGATGAAGTCATGAAAATGTGCATTAGGAGGAGAAGCTAAAGACTGGTAACAGAGCGCCTGCATTTATATCTCTAAACATTGTTCCAGGAGTCCCGGGCTCAAAAGGCAGTAGCAGCAGGGTCATCATGCCTTACATTGGAGAGCCACAACCATGGCTCCCCCCCCCCATCAAGGGGAAGATTTGTGCTATGGAGGGAGTTGTTTCCAGTCACCTGCCAGCAAAATCAAGTGCGAAAAAAACAAGTACCAGAATCCTCAGAGCTACTTAACTTGCCACACCTGAAAAAGAAATGCAGAGCTCCCTGAATTAACTAAGAAACTCAGACTCCCTGAAGAAAGATGAAGTCATGAAAACGTGCGTTAGGAGGAGAAGAAATAGACTGGTAACAGAGCGACTGACTTTACATCTTTAAACATTGTTCCAGGAGTCCCGGGCTCAAAAGGCAGTAGCATCAGGGCCATCATGCCTTACATTGGAGAGCCACAACAATGCCTTTCCCCCTCCCCCATCAAGGGGAAGATTTGTGCTATGGAGGGAGTTGTTTCCAGTCACCTGCCAGCAAAATCAAGTGGGAAAAATACAAGTACCAGAATCCTCAGAGCTAATTAACTTGCCACACCTGAAAAAGAAATGCAGACCTGCCTGAATTAACTAAGAAACTCAGTCTCCCTGAAGATTGATGAAGTCATGAAAACATGCGTTAGGAGGAGAAGCTAATGACTGGTAACAGAGCGCCTGCCTTTACATCTTTAAACATTGTTTCAGGAGTCCCGGGCTCAAAAGGCAGTAGCAGCAGCGCCATCATGCCTTACATTGGAGAGCCACAACCATGGCTTTCCCCCTGCCCCCATCAAGGGGAAGATGTGTGCTATGGAGGGAGTTGTTTCCAGTCACCTGCCAGCAAAATCAAGTGCGAAAAATACAAGTACCAGAATCCTCAGAGCTAATTAACTTACCACACCTGAAAAAGAAATGCAGACCTGCTTGAATTAACTAAGAAACTCAGCCTCCCTGAAGATTGATGAAGTCATGAAAACATGCGTTAGGAGGAGAAGCTAATTACTCGTAACAGAGCACCTGCCTTTACATCTTTAAAGATTGTTTCTGGAGTCCCGGGCTCAAAAGGCAGTAGCAGCAGGGCCATCATGCCTTACATTGGCGAGCCACAACCATGGCTTTCCCCCTCCCCCCATCAAGGGGAAGATGTGTGCTATGGAGGGAGTTGTTTCCAGTCACCTGCCAGCAAAATCAAGTGCGGAAAATACAAGTACCAGAATCCTCAGAGCTAATTAACTTGCCACACCTGAAAAAGAAATGCAGACCTGCCTGAATTAACTAAGAAACTCAGTCTCCCTGAAGATTGATGAAGTCATGAAAACATGCGTTAGGAGGAGAAGCTAATGACTGGTAACAGAGTGCCTGCCTTTACATCTTTGAACATTGTTCCAGGAATCCCGGGCTCAAAAGGCAGTTGCAGCAGGACCATCATGCCTTACATTGGAGAGCCACAACCATGGCTTTCCCCCTCCCCCCATCAAGAGGAAGATTTGTGCTATGGAGGGAGTTGTTTCCAGTCACCTGCCAGCAAAATCAAGTGCGAAAAATACAAGTACCAGAATCCTCAGAGCTACTTAACTTGCCACCCCTGAAAAAGAAATGCAGACCTGCCTGAATTAACTAAGAAACTCAGCCTCCCTGAAGAAAGATGAAGTCATGAAAACGTGCGTTAGGAGGAGAAGATATAGGGCCTCATTACGAGTCCGGCGTTAACCGAGGCGGTAAAACCGCCTGGTTAACGCCGGACTCGTATTACCATTCCGCCTCCGTGATTCCCGGAATTACCGGGGCATCACAACCCCGGTTTTCCGGGAATCACGGAGGCGGAATGGTGTAAATCCTCATTCCCATTGAATCCTATGGGACTCAATGGGAATCGGGATCATGGAAACACCGGCAGCATCTTGTAATGCTGCCGGTGTTTCCTCGTCCGCCTGCTGGCGGGCGGTGTTAAACCCGCCAGGTCAGACCTGGCAGGAACATCACCTCCCGCCTGCAGGGGTCGGGATCAGGCGGTCCGGAAACAACGGTGGCGGCGGGTTTACCGCCACCGTTATTTCCGGACCGCCACGGTCGTATTGAGGCCCATATACTGGTAACAGAGCGCCTGACTTTATATCTTTAAAAATTGTTCCAGGAGTCCCGGGCTCAAAAGGCAGTAGCAGCAGGGCCATCAAGCCTTACATTGGAGAGTCATAACCATGGCTTTCCCCCTCCCCCATCAAGGGGAGGATTTGTGCTATGGATTGAGTTGTTTCCAGTCACCTGCCAGCAAAATCAAGTGCGAAAAATACAAGTACCAGAATCCTTGAGCTAATTAACTTGCCAGACCTGAAAAAGAAATGCAGACCTGCCTGAATTAACTAAGAAACTCAGTCTCCCTGAAGATTGATGAAGTCATGAAAATGTGCATTAGGAGGAGAAGCTAAAGACTGGTAACAGAGCGCCTGCCTTTACATCTCTAAACATTGTTCCAGGAGTCCCGGGCTCAAAAGGCAGTAGCAGCAGGGTCATCATGCCTTACATTGGAGAGCCACAACCATGGCTCCACCCCCCCATCAAGGGGAAGATTTGTGCTATGGATTGAGTTGTTTCCAGTCACCTGCCAGCAAAATCAAGTGCGAAAAATACAAGTACCAGAATCCTCAGAGCTACTTAACTTGCCACACCTGAAAAAGAAATGCAGACCTGCCTGAATTAACTAAGAAACTCAGCCTCCCTGAAGAAAGATGAAGTCATGAAAACATGCGTTAGGAGGAGAAGATATAGACTGGTAACAGAGCGCCTGACTTTACATCTTTAAACATTGTTCCAGGAGTCCCCGCTCAAAAGGCAGTAACATCAGGGCCATCATGCCTTACATTGGAGAGCCACAACCATGGCTTTCCCCCTCCCCCCATCAAGGGGAAGATTTGTGCTATGGAGGGCGTTGTTTCCAGTCACCTGCCAGCAAAATCAAGTGCGAAAAATACAAGTACCAGAATCCTCAGAGCTAATTAACTTGCCACACCTGAAAAAGAAATGCAGACCTGCCTGAATTAGCTAAGAAACTCAGCCTCCCTGAAGATTGATGAAGTCATGAAAACGTGCGTTAGGAGGAGAAGATATAGACTGGTAACAGAGCGCCTGACTTTACATCTTTAAACATTGTTCCAGGAGTCCCGGGCTCAAAAGGCAGTAGCATCAGGGCCATCATGCCTTACATTGGAGAGCCACAACCATGGCTTTCCCCCTCCCCATATCAAGGGGAAGATTTGTGCTATGGAGGGCGTTGTTTCCAGTCACCTGCCAGCAAAATCAAGTGCGAAAAATACAAGTACCAGAATCCTCAGAGCTAATTAACTTGCCACACCTGAAAAAGAAATGCAGACCTGCCTGAATTACCTAAGAAACTCAGCCTCCCTGAAGATTGATGAAGTCATGAAAACATGCGTTAGGAGGAGAAGCTAATGGCTCGTAACAGAGCACCTGCCTTTACATCTTTAAACATTGTTTCAGGAGTCCTGGGCTCAAAAGGCAGTAGCAGCAGGGCCATCATGCCTTACATTGGCGGGCCACAACCATGGCTTTCCCCCTCCCCCATCAAGGGGAGGATTTGTGCTATGGAGGGAGTTGTTTCCAGTCACCTGCCAACAAAATCAAGTGCGAAAAATACAAGTACCAGAATCCTCAGAGCTAATTAACTTGCCACACCTGAAAAAGAAATGCAGACCTGCCTGAATTAACTAAGAAACTCAGCCTCCCTGAAGATTGATGAAGTCATGAAAACTTGCGTTAGGAGGAGAAGCTAAAGACTGGTAACAGAGCGCCTGCCTTTACATCTTTAAACATTGTTCCAGGAGTCCCAGGCTCAAAAGGCAGTAGCAGCAGGGCCATCATGCCTTACATTGGAGAGCCACAACCATGGCTTTCCCCCTACCCCCATCAAGGGGAAGATTTGTGCTATGGAGGGAGTTGTTTCCAGTCACCTGCCAGCAAAATCAAGTGCGAAAAATACAAGTACCAGAATCCTCAGAGCTAATTAACTTGCCACACCTGAAAAAGAAATGCAGACCTGCCTGAATTAACTAAGAAACTCAGCCTCCCTGAAGATTGATGAAGTCATGAAAATGTGCTTTAGGAGGAGAAGCTAAAGACTGGTAACAGAGCGCCTGCCCTTACATCTTTAAACATGGTAAGCCATTAGGTTGAGCAGTAAGATACAGAGACGCGCAGTTGTTTTTAATAGTGATCAAAATGCACTCTTTGTATTTCTCGTGCTGTAGTGTTTGAGACCTAAAATGATTACGGAAGAGTGAAAAAAAGATCCCCTGTATGTGCCCTCTAAAGTAAGTAGGCTCCTAGTATGGGGATCTGGGTGCATTGTATTTACAAACACATTACGGGTCACATGTATAAGGAAAAGTAAAGTAGGCAACTGAGAGTTAGTTGGAGGGTTAATACTATAAAAAGATTGTATCACACATGGTTTCTCTGCATGTTTTTTCATTTCTGAGAAGCTAATAGAAAGACACATGAGACTCTGAATGAATAACGGCGGATGATCAGTATCTATAGTATAGAAGTGCAAGGAATGAATTAATGAAGAATTGCAACTAGGAACTTCTTGCATGTTGTTTGTTATACAAACTGATGAAATTATGGAGGATGTCATACTAGTGATAGATTCTGTATCATGTTTTTCCAGACCGTATTAGCGCATGTTTCACTAGAACATACAACGGACTATTGAAACATAGGCGAGTGGATATTCACTTGCTGTACATCTCGCCTAAGAAGCTCATTGAGCGGAAGCAGGCATTTGCCTGCACTGCAGCTAAAAGACTTGTGTAGGGTGAGTATGCGCATATGGTAGTTCTTCTCACAGTGAGATAGGGAATTTGTTTCCTTGTGCACATAAGTAGTGCCGTAAGTGTGATTTAATAGAATAATCTGCTGATATAGAAAATGAAATTTGAAACTGAGGTACTTAGCGCCTCTTTCTATGTCTCTCCCATAGTTTACCACATAGATGTGTCTGCACTGACGTAATAAAGAAGAAACGGGAAGTGTCACCAACTTGGCTTTCTCCAGAAAGTGTCTGGAGAAAACAATACAGATTATTGTATTATGAATTAACAAAAGGGATTGTATAATAGGATGTGGTGGTTGTAACACATTGCTCCTCTGAAGAATGTCCTAAGATATTGTTTTAAATAGGAATGGAAGGAAAGAAACATGTTGGGTGACTGTGTAGTAATTGATGCATTGCATGAATTGAATGTGAGTGATGAATAATTAAATGTAATGTATACTGTATTTTTAGTTTAACTAAATGTATTATGCATTGTGTTGCTCTGGTAATATCCACCTCATTTGTATCAGTTAAGTGATGCTAATCATATTATATTGAAATCTATGATATAAATAAGTAAATAAAATACTTGAAAAAAGAAACAAAAGAGTTTAAAATTCTTGTAGTACTGTGCATGGTCGTTCGGAAGAGCCATAGAAGTACCCTATATGGGAGTGACAGAGCACCATAGGAACACTTTTTTGTCTAGTGTTGGAATTTACCCTTTGGGTTTGTTCCTAGACTTGTAAAACATACCCCAGTCCTCTCTTGTAGTTATATGAGTGCACAGTGGCATTGCACATGTCGGCGAGTCTCACCCATATTGATCAGTCTTCATTTCATCCTCCTCTGTGAGGTTTGTGCTCTGATCAGGCTTTGTGTCCAGATTCGTGATGACTATTATGTTCAAATCTGAGTGGTATGCCATGTGGGTGTCCCTGGTTCATTTGAGGATTTCTGGTGAGTCCTAGAGTCTAAGCCTGGGGTAGCTTGAGGTTGAAATATCTGATTGGTTTGAACTTTGGCTCGTGCCATGCACGTTTAGCTGCTATATCCAAGTGAGCAGTGGGATTTTGAGGTTTTCCCCTTCAAAGATAAGGCGATCATCCTGTGTGTGCAGTTTCCTGTACATTGAGCTCCATATTGGGTCCTGAGTGAAAATGTCCTTTTATTTGCGAAAGCAAAAAAGTACGATTGAGAAAGACCGCTCTTAGACTGCTCAGAGCAGACTCTATAAATCTATTTGTCATGGCCCAACACACACAAGTGCATGCAGGGGCTGACAGGTATGGCTGGGTGTGGTAAGTCACAGGAGTGAGATGTGAGTGTTTTGTATTTTTGTTGAGTGTGTGTCTGTCTATGTGGTGGAGGAGCTAGAATGGTTTTGGTGGGGAAGGGTAAGAGCGTATAACTGTCTGCTTGCGTGTATGCATCAGTGGTGGGCGGGGTAATGCATTGGGCAGAGAAGAGGGGCAGCGGGGGAAGGAAATGGGGTATCTGAAGATCAAACCCCCCCAATTTTAGGAAATCCCACCAGCATGGGAGAAGGTGGGGAGTGGGTCAGATCACTTTATTGGTTGCCATTTTGGAAGGAATCCCCCAGAATGTGATCATTTCCACATTTTGAAGGCTTCACAAAATCTCCCATAATAAATCTGTAATTTTTGTGTTCAGTCTTCAAAATGCAGAAATATCACATAGAAGCCCACAGTGTGTTTTAGAGGGAAGAGATGAATGATCTTCAAGGTCTCATTTTGTCAACTTCTGAAGGATAAAGTGCCAGGTAAATCCAGACAGATTTCAGATGTGTGACTGCAGGTTCCACACGGATGTCAGAGGCAAGTGCTTAGTCAGAAATCATGCAGCAAGTCATTTGAAAAAATCTGTCCACACTACTGATGACATTGTAAGCCCTATACTGCTCCTGATTGTCTGCGATGGGCCAGCTTTTAAACTTTGAGCTTGCCCACCCCTCAAGGAATACTCAGGTCAAGACCCCAAATAACTATGGAAACTAAAACCGGCCTCAGAATTGCAGGTCCACCTTAGAAGGCATCATTCAAGCATAAACGTGTAACAGTCTAAGTGTTGGGTGAAGGTGATGTCGGGGGGAAATTCTGCCGGGGTCGGCCGGGCCGTCCGCAGACCTCCGGGCAGGGAGGCCCCAACTCCTCCCGTATATCCCAAAAGAGATAGAGTATGAGACACACACAAGAAGCAAGGTGACTCTGCTGTTTATTAAACACAAACGGCAGGGATGGGTCAAGGATCATACGCGTCT
The DNA here is from genome assembly GCF_040938575.1 of Ambystoma mexicanum. Classification (NCBI taxonomy): domain Eukaryota; kingdom Metazoa; phylum Chordata; class Amphibia; order Caudata; family Ambystomatidae; genus Ambystoma; species Ambystoma mexicanum. The sequence goes on from NC_090937.1 coordinate 159,186,942, forward strand.
GACCTGACACACACACAATCGTGGGGCTCGCAGGCCCTTTTTACTGTAGTATGACGCGCTACTTGCGTCACTTTAGAAAGTTAACAAAAAACCTATCGCCACTCTTAATTGGTTGCTCGAGTGGTAGGGTTAGTATAGCATACGTATAGAGAATAATATGAGTGGACAAGGGTTAGTCAGGTGATATATCTGGGTTGTCCCTACAATTAGATACATGAGAATTGTTACATGAAGACTCCTAATGATTGGTTAATGTTAATGGCGTCAGTGATAAGAGCCCCATGTTCTGATTGGTGCGCCCGTGAGCTTCCCAGCCTGGGACCATCGCTGTTCCCAGCTCTTGGTGTACCTGCAATTTGCAACAATGTTTCACTATGGGTACATGCAGACAATGTGAAGACTTATTCATGAGCTGGACGGCCGACTACTCCCACTGTTGCAGATGTTCATTGATCCTTTCAAGTGTATCTGCCTGTGTCTTGTAACGAGGGATCCAGACGCCTCCTTCCTCCTGGGCTTGGCATCTTGTCAGGTTCGGCTTGGTCACGTGAGGTGGGACCGTGTTTGAGGCAGCATTCTGCACAATTAATATTGTTTTTCCACTGTGTGCCTGGTTTATTTGCAGGTGCGACTTTGATGTTGGTGCACAGCGTGTGAGGTTGCAACATCGTGCCCTTGATGGTCTGCTTTTGGAATGTGGGTTTGCAACATTACGACCTTGGCTGTCTGCTTTCGCCAGGCTCATTCTGCAGGATCAGCAACCTGACTCTTGTTCTGTTAACGTCCACGGGAGCTCTTGCTTGCGGCCTACTTAGGCCTGGTGTATAGGTGGAACCGTTTGGTGCACAGGCGCTTTAGGTTATAGTCTCATATTGTCTTATGACCAGTATCGTGCCTTCGTTATAATTCTCATTATGGCACCTAGGTTTAGAAGAAGCGTAAGCAAGCTCTTTAGATGAGTTCATGGTGCGTCTTGCGTTTCTGCATTTTGAGAGCCTATGTGGAAAATAATAAAGTTGCACATCCGTGAGTATGTCTGTCGCCTACGTCATAGCACTGAGTATATTCTTCGTGTAGATTGGTGCGGGAGTGTCCAGTGTGTATATTGGCACAGGTGTGCTATCCGTTGGCTAGGTCGTCATGGCATCTCTAACGACATATAGGTTTTAGTCTAGTTGATCCATGCCGCAGGCATCGGCATGGGCAGGGCGAGCTGCTGGGCAGGCAGAGGGACACATCCTTATGTTCCTGTACCAGGGTATCTGGTCGTCTGGTAGATGGGCAAACTCTTCTCGTGGCGGGTGCTTGGGTCGTGAACCTTTAGGCCAGGCGTGAGAGGGGGAAGATGGGAGCCTGTTTTTCCATTCTCCCACTTCAGTGAGTTGAACAGAAATACAAATCCTTGCTAAACATTGAAATTGCAGTAAAGGTGGATGAGGTGAGTGAGGTTAGTGGGAAGAGAGGAGAGAGAGAGAGAGAGAAGGGGAAGAAGTAGGTTTAGGTGCAGCTTGCAATTTCAGTATCTATTCTGTATGAGGTAAGATTTCACTTCTGCTGTCCATGTACTAATGATGGCTGTGATGTGCATAACCACATCATTTTATTTCAGGGGCGTGGGGTGGGGGGTTACTTTCAATAATCAAGCCTATGCAGCAATTTTAATTGTAATAGGTTATTTAAGGCCCAGAGGTCAAGATGCAAAGAGAGTAGAAACATTGAGACTATGCTATTAAACCTCAGAGAGAAACGGCCCAAATATCAAGATGGAGGACAACATTTAGCAATGAACCTTCTTGACCCCTCTGTGCCTTATGGCACCGTTCACAACCAAAGCCTCCTCTTCTGCATCCAACATAATCTGGGTCTCCAGGGAAATTGCCCCAACTTGATTCCTTCCTTCATGAAAGGAAGAACTTTGCATCGGGTGTTGGTCCTTTTCAGGTCATTGGGGTATCCCAAGAGGTTCTGAACTGTTACCTTTTCTGTTCAAGAACTATCTCCTGCGAAATAGTTTGTGTTGCCCTTCCAACTCCATGAGGATGATACTCAGCTTTTACCATGCCTTGAAAAAGAATGCTTACAAACATGTAACATGAAAGGAAACCTGGAATCCGTCTACAACTGGAGGAACACGGACCACCTCTGACTGAATGGGTCCAAAATGGGAACTGCATTTGGGAGTCCCTATCTCTATCCATCCCGCCTTGCCAAATTGGCCCTCTACACCTTCCAGCCACTGGCCCTAGCGAACAAATTAAGAAACCTGAATACCATTTTCAATAGCAAGCTATGCCTTCAGAACTCCAATTAACACACTGACAAACAGCTGACACTTCAATTTACACATAAAGAGAACAATTCACCCACTACCGGACTTCCAACAAGGGATCCAAATCAGCCAAGCGGTGGTGATTTCCAGATTAGAGCAGTGCAACAGTACACAGAGTGGAATCCTCAACAGAACTTTCTGAATCCATATCCTGCAAAACAAGGCACTATGGCTTTCGTAGTAGTGCGTCACTTGCATAGCACCTTTCACCATTAGCATTGTCACAACGTGCTGTAGGATGAACGTCCTTGGGGAACTAGAGTACAGTATGGGAAGTTCGAGGAGGCACATACTAGCGTGTGTGCATATTGGCCAATATGATGATATGAAGGGGTGACCATGTCCCTGTAGCCACCCATGTCGAGCTGGCATGTGGAAGGGTTATGAGAAATAGACTATAGAGGGGGTATGTGAGAGCAGGATAGTCTTTGTGTGTGCAGCTACCAATCGAATTTTTGTTGTGAACAAAAGCTGAATTTTTATTGCTGAGGTGTTGTCCAAAGAGTCTTTGAGTGCTGTATGATGGCAGATGCGTGCGGGTCAGAGGCTGTGCCTTCGGCTAGTTTTCTATATGCATGGAGTGTGAAAGGTTCAACGCAACAGCTAATTCTAGCCGTTACCTAGAATTGATACAATGGAGACTAAGTGAACGAGATTGATTCAGTGGCTACATTCCACAGGCACCTGGATTCAACCAAAGATTACCATCTGGTCTCCCTTTTTGCTGGTCAATTTCATTATACAGCAACCGTTTTGCAGTGATTTGCAGACGGCGTTGAAGGCTCAGGCTAAGTTGTGCTGCTTCTTCACTTTTCAAATACATGCAGCTCTGGATCTCCTTAAACTGCATGGGGCGCCCTCCAGGTTATGTTTTAGTCTTGAATTGTCTGGCGTGACTGGCCACAATACACTGCATAGGTTGTTGCAGAAGCTATGTTCTCATCAGAATGGTAACACCGACCTCCTGAGGAAGACGTTCAGTTAACCACCACTACACGTCGAAACCGGTCGAGTGATAAATTCTACAGGGATTTGATCTTTGTATCTGTTCTTCCTATCCACCCTGACAATAGATTGTTTGTGAATTATTTCTATTGTTTGTAAACATCGCAATAATGTGTGTCATTATGGGGACTAGTTATGAATTCCTCTTCCCCATTGGTTCTTAGCATTTTTTTTGTGTCTTTTAGTACTTTGGATGTATGCCACGGTATGATGAGTTGTGTGTGTATGAATGCACCATGTATGTTGAGTATGAGTGATGAAGTTTTAGCCGATTTTCGGCATATTGTTGCTGCTGTTTTGCTATGTTAAAATGATCAGTGTATAATAATGTTTTGTGATTTATTCACTAGTTTTCAATTTTTGTATCACTTTAAATAAATTCTGATACATTTCCTCTAAATATACTTTGCTCTGGGCATATCTTTTCTGTTTTTTGATAAATTTTACATTCACCTGTGGATCCAACAAAGGCTACATTATTCATTCTCCTAATAACAATACAGAAACTACATTCTAGCAGTGTGAGTTACTGTGTGTATGACTACCGTGTATGGATACCTGGATTCAAACAAATGCTGGGTGTAAATCCATTCACTGTGTAATAGATGCATCTAGCATCAGGAAACTACTGTGTGCAAGTCCACCTGGAATCAAAAACATTTGCTGTGTGCTAGAAGCCATTAGAATCAAAACATTTGCTGTGCGTTAAAAACCCTAGATCCAAAACATTCGCTGTGTGAATGAAGCACCTAAAATCACATCATTTGTCTTGTCCTAAATCCCCCTAGACTTAGGGCACCCACTGTGAGCTAATGGCCTCTAGCTTCAAAATATTTGCTATGTGCCACAAGCACCTACATTCAAGACGTTTGCTGTGTGCTAACATTTCCGAGATTCAAAACATTTGCTACATGACAAGCCCCTAGAATCAAAACATTTGCTGTGTGATAAATGCACCTATTTTCAAAGTGTTCACTGGGTGAAAAATGTGCATACATTCAAGTCAAGACAATCACTAAGTGCAATAAATTACCTACCCTCACAGATCCACCAATTTCAACACCTTGGTCACTCTAACAATTCTTATAATTGCAGTGCATTGGCAAACTAAAGAGCACAATGTGAATCAACACAACGTTAAAAGCAGGTGGGAGTGAATTAGGAGTGCCAGGGTTTTACATGAGCACAGTGATGTCTGTGCTCCCTGCCCATAGCACCTTACCTGCTTGTTACTGTAGGTTGTTCTGTCAGGTGCCCATGGGTGCAAAAGGGGCAAACAGGGAATGGGGCTGCCCTAGGGAGCTTCCCTATGCCTCATGCCCCACAGGTCTGCTTGGGCAGGCTGCCCTGGGCAAGACACTGAACTAGAATCCTCTTTTGAAGAATCAAATCGAGCCTGGGGTGGACAGGCAAAGTGTCCTGGTCTAGGCAATGAATTGTAGGCATACATCAGAGGGGAAGTCAGGATACAGTGGGGAAAAACACGTTTTGAGGGCTTTCCTGAAGGTGAGGTGATCCTCTAGGTGGCAGAGGTCAAGCGGCGGAAGTTCCAGATTGTTGGAGCTTGGATGGAGAAGGAGGCTCCTCCTAATCTAGTGACATTAATAGGGGGGCCACCAGGAGGTGTGCAGAGCCAGAGCTGAGGCTTGTTTTGTTGGGTTGGTAGCAAGAGCAATTGTTTTGGAGAAATTCAGGCCTTTCTTGTAAAGGGCACGTTGGGTGATGCACATGGCTTTGAAAGAGGACCATCAGCTAATTGGGAGCCTGTGGTATAGGGGGCATTTGTTATCATCGGGAGAGGGCTAGAAGGAGTCTTGCTGCAGAGTTTTGGATCCATTGGAGCTCTCAGAGATGAAAGGCAGGGGCACCTAGGTATTGGAGTTGGTGTAATATAAGGAAGAAAGGATGATGACCAGAATTGCAGAGATTCTGTGGGGTTAGGAGAGATAGGGATAGATTCACCTGAGAATGCAGAGGTGAAAGGGGCATGCTCCGGAGATGGGATTGATGTGGTGAGAATGTGTGAGGTCGGAGCTGAGCGTACAACCCAGGTTCTTTACTGAGGTGGATGCTGCAGGAGCGGGACCTGGTGAGCGCTGCCAGGGGGTGGGTTGGGGTAGGAGTGCAGTCTTGCCACAAATCAGGATTTTGGTTTTGCCAGGATTGGGTAGGAGGTGGTTGGACATCATCCAGTGGTCGATATCCGAGAGGCAGGAGGTGAGGTCTGGGTGGGGAGAGGCCGGCGAATTGGGAATCTTGAAAATGATCTGAGTGTCATGGGCATAGTTGTAGCAGGTAAGGTTGTTGGAGCGGATGAGAGCAGGGAGGGGCTAAGGTAGAGGACAACGTGAGAGAAAGGGCGGGGGTGGAAGCGTGGGAGGATTCTGATTTGTGAGCAGTTAGAGAGGAAGAAGGAGATCCATTTTAGGGCAGCATTATTGATGCCTAGAGAGTGGAGTCTGTCTGTGAGAGTGACATGGTTGATTGTGTCAAAAGCTGCTTCGAGGTCAAGGGGCATGAGGGCAGCACATCCTTCTGAGTCTGCTGTTCTTTTCATGTCATCCCAGAGAGACAAGGGAGGATTCAGTTCCATGGAGGGGTCTGAAGTCAAATCGTGCAGGATTGATGAAGCCATAGAATTCTGTGTAGAGGCAAAGTCGGGATTATGCCATGTAATCTAAGGGTTTGGTGATTAAACGGATGTTGGAGTTTAGGTGGTAGTTTGAAGGATGGAGTGGGGCAAGGGAGGGCTTTTTAAGTGGAGGTTTGATGTAAGAGGATTAGAAGGCTGCGGAAAAACCCCTGTTTTTAGTAAATGGTTAATTATTGATTTGGTGAAGATGCCTGCGCAGGTGGAGACAATGATGTTTTTTAAGAGTTCGGGGATTGGCAGGGGGCTCCAAGGAATCCTGAGGGCTGGCTATTGGAGATTAGATTAAGGCATTCTGGATGGGAAATGAAGGAGAAGGAGCAGAATAGGGGATGAGGTATGAAGGGTAGAAGGGGGATGGAGAGAGTGGGGGCGATAGTTGCTAATCTGTTGTTGATAGTGAGGTTCCATTTAATGGAAATTTTATAAAAGTGATCTGAAAGGGTATCACAGAGTGATTGAGAATGAGGGGGATGAGGGTGAGTGGACAGGGGCCTTGAATTCTGCAATTTGGTGGAGTTCCCTGCTAGGGTTGAGGGCTTTGGAGATTTGGGAACCATAAAAAGACCTTTTGGCTTTCCTTACTTCTGCCATGTAGGCCTTGATCTGCCTGATAAGGTTGGCTTTGTTGTGGGCGGGAATGTTCAGGCAGGGGTTGAGGGTTTTGAGGGAGAGAGTGAACCACCATGGAGAGGGGCCAGGTCTGTAGGAGTGTGATCAAAGAGGGGGCAGGGGGATGATGCATTTGAGAGCAACCGGTCAAAGAAGTCGCTAGATGATGTTCCTCCTAGGGGATGGAGGGTTGGATTGGAGGAGAACGAGGAATTAGCCCTGTCCGGGTAGACAATAACCTTGTTACTAAGGGGGATACATGGAGAACATTTGGAGATGGAGGGCTGGGGCGGGAGAGGGAAGGGGGTCATAAGTGAGAAGAAAATTGCAGAGTGATCTGTCTAGACTAAGGGACAAGTGGAGGGAGGGGAGATTGAATTGGTGAAGCTGAATACACTGTCCAGGTTGTGCCCTGCTATGTGGGTTTGTCCAGATAGAAGTTGGCTCATGTTGAGGGCTTCCATGTTGTCGATGAGTGGACCGGTCATGGGATTGGAGGGGGTGTCAAACCAGTTGTTGAGATCTCCTAGCAGGGTAAGTGAAGGTTGAGAGATCAGGATGGCTGCTAGTGAGTCATAAAGGGAGTCTGTGAAGAGCCTGTCATAGCCAGCGGGTCTGTGAAAGATTAGGAAGCTGTGGGTGAAGGTGGGGGAGAGTTGCAGTCAGTGTTGAAGGGTTGTTTGGAAGTGTTTCAATGTGTTCAGGACTCAGACTCTAGCACACATTCATAAATTCAGTAGTCACATATTTTGGCAGCTATTGGTTTCCTTTGTTCCAGTCATACTAACTTGAAATAAAACAGGTAAGTATCATGTTTTATATCGAGTAGCGGGTTGTTAAATCGTTGTTTTCTAAACAGATTATTTATTGAATTGCAACATAGAGGCAGCCTTCCAACCCACAAGCATCTCTTGTACTCAGGATAAGCCCTCTGGATCCCTCAATACAGAATGCAATGTTTGATCAAACTGTGTATTCACCCTCATAAATGTACCCATTACAATTACTGTAGAAAGGGTGCATTATATATGGTGTTCACACCATTCGTTTGCATATGCTCCAAACAGAGGCCTCCAAACCCTAAGACACTTCCTGCTCCAAGGATAGGTCTACAAAATGTATTGCCATTCGGGACATAGACAGCATGCCTCCTCCTCTTTCTCTGGCTGACTCACATCCCGACACAGCCCTTTTCATGCTCCACTCTTTCATCTCTGATACTCTTCATGTTCTTGCACCAATAATGAGGATCCGCTTGAAGGCCAAATACAACTCCTGGTATGACCCTGACCTCATTACCCTTAAATGTAAGCGCAGAGTGGCTGAGAGGAATTGGCTAGATTCTTGTACATCCTCTGACAAACTGGCCTGCCACCTGCTCCAAAGGCAATACCGGCTCTCTGTCCGCACTAAGAAGAGAGCCCACATCCAAGCCTGCGTCTCATCGGCATCTAACAACTCGGCTGAACTCTTTAAAATCTTCAAGGAGCTGGCCAATCCTGCTGCGGTCTCTACTTCTCCTGTCCTCCCCAGGTCCTCTGCACGGCCACAGCTTCTCACTTCATCTCTAAAATCCAGGACATCCTGTCTACCCTCTCGTCCTCTCCTCCTCCTCCCTCTAATCTCTCCTCTACCTCCGGCCCCCATGTGGCCAATTCCTCTTTCACTTCCTTTCCTCTGTTCTCGCCTGACGAGGTTTCTAGAGAAGTCCAATCTATGAAAGTCTAATTAAAACAGGTTCTTCCCTGTTCTTCCCAAACCATCCAGGACCACATTGACACCCTCGCTCCTGTCCTGGCTGACTTCTGCAACCACTCCTTCGCCACTGGAGCCTTCCCTTCCCCCTTGCATCTTGTGCACCCTCTTCTCAAGAAACCTTCAGCCGACCCCTTCTGCCCTCCTGATTATCACCTGATCTCCATCACTCCTTTCCTATGCAAACTCTTGGAAAAGTTGTCCATCTTCCAGCTTAACCTTTACACTGAATCTGTTGGTTGTCTCAATGACCATCACTCTGGCTTCAGAGCAGCCAGAAGCATGGAAACTGCTCTCCTGAACATCCGTGAAGACCTGCTCTCTAACCTTGATTCTAACCTCCCCTCTGTCCTCATTTTACTGAATCTTTCTTCTGCCTTTGACATGGTCGACCATGCCATACTGCTCAATCGTCTCTGTGATGAACTGGGTAGCACCGATTAGGCCCTGGCCTGGCTTACCTTGTATCTCTTTAATCGACCCTCCGAAGTCCAACTTGGGTCCTTCCTTTCCTTTACCTCACTCTCTACCTGTGGTGTTCCCCAGGGATCTAACCTCTCTTCCTGGCTGTTCAACCACTACCTGGCACCCCTCACCACCTGCATTGCCGCTCTCTGCTCCAACTTTCAATGCTATGTGGATGACACTCCTTATCTCATCTCCAACTGTCTGTCTGCTATCCAGGAGTGGTGTGCCAATGATCTCTGCCTTAATTCCAGTAAGATGGAGATTCTCCTCATCAGCACACCTGCACCCTCCTTTCCTGTCACTCTCTGGCCAGCCTCCCTTGCCCTCTTCCTGCTCCCACCTGTGAGACTAAGAACCTTGGGGTCCTCTTCGACTCCACACTCTCCTTTTCTCCTCACATCACTGATGTCTCTAAGAAGTCAAACTAACAACTGCACCTCTTCAGAGGTATTCTCCCTTTCCTCTCTCTCCCCCAGAAGCTCACTGTCTCTTGGCTGGACTACTGCAACATCCTCTTTCTAAATCTGCCTGCTTCTACTCTCCGCCCTCTGCAACTCATCCAGAACAGGACTGCAAAACTTGTCCTTGGCCTCAAGCCCAGGGATCATTTATCTCCAGCACTGAAATCTCTGATTTGGCTCCCATTGGCTGCAAGAATTAAGTTCTAGACCCTCTGCATTGTCCACAAGTCCTTCTTGGGCCTGGGTCCTCAATACCTCCAACACTCTCTTCGTAAATACCTTCTTTCTCGAGCTCTTCGCTCCTCCACCTCCAACTCCCTCAAGGTCAGTCGCTTCTCCAAGCAACGAGTTGGTGGTAGATCTCTTTCTGCAGCTGGGCCTCCCTCTGGAACAGCCCCCCTGCCTTTCTGAAACTCGAGGAGAACCATCTCCAGTTCAGGAAGCACCTCAAGACCTTCCTTTTTGCTTCTGCCTTCTCTCTTCCTCTCACCCCCTGATTTCCTGTCTGGTACTGCACTGGTCACCTGGCTACCCGCTGATTTCGAGCCCAGGTCCCTACCCACCCAGTTGCACATGTGCACTGCCTCGCGGCAACCCTTGCACTCGGGTCTGTATCTTGGATGTTCCCCTACCTGTACTTTTGGATACCTGCTGTCCGCACTTACCCTTGCACCTGCCATCTGCTGGCCACACTTCTTGTTATTGTTTTGATCCCATTTACAGCATTGCCCCCTCCCCTTTCCTGTGTCAATTTTCCTGTCTCCTCTCCCCGGCACTTACACGATCTCAATCTCACTTGGCCCAGTAAGATCGTTGTTTCTGTCCTCCCAGTGTTCCCCCTTCCTTGCCTCGTCACGCCTTGAAACACTTGTGTATATGCATGTTACAAATGCCATGTCATATCATATCATGCATGGCCCTATTTGTAGTCCCCCACTATCTGCTCAGTGACTTGGATGTTGAGAATGACATACTGAGAGCTGGATACTACACACAAGGTGAAGAACTGCAGGAGGGAAAACACCTTCTACATATTAGCCCAGTTGCTACAAAAGTCCCATAACGTGTGCATTGCTGCTCCTAACACAAACAGACAACCGGCAGGTTATGACATTGCCACCCTGTAATTGGCTTGAATGGGATCCATGTGCCTACACATGTGTGCACTGGATAATCCTGGCATGCTGCAATCATCCCAAATGCTGGCACTGCCTATTCGAATCAAATACAAATACTTACGTTTTCATGGGTCAGTTTGACAGATCCTGTGTCCAAAAGACCAACAGAAATTACAGGATGTCCTAGTGCTCTAATCCATGCGAGCTGATCCTATCACTCAAGGAGCTAGCTTTCACACTACAATACCTAATAGAAGATGCTTATGAAAGTGGGGGAACCCATGCATTCCTCTCCTCTTCGCTGTTCTACTCAGACAATAATTGTGAAAAAGATAGAGATTGCGTTCTCTTCCTTATGCCAAGGCCCACCAAATCGCCACAGACACCAGTGATGCTAAGGATAATGCCACTAGCAGAGAACAGTCTGGATGGGTGAATTATATGACAAGGCATACTGAAGCACAGAGCCAGGAAGCAACTGACAATACCAGATTGAAGTCCACCAAACCAGCTAGCGTGCATCCTTTCTGCATGATGCCACAAGTCACCCCAGGCATGCTTTGGCCTTACTGGGCATCATCAGTGAGGTGTAGCCTGGGTCTGAACAGTGACCTTATTTCACCAAAATGCCTGGGGTAGCGGAAGTGACATCACACACCCATTGACCTCTGATGACATCACAGGAAGTGACCCCACTCCTTATTGATATCACAGGAAGTGATGGAACACAACCTTTCACCCTTGAAAAAACAGGAAGTGGCATCACATAGCCATTGTTCCAAGTACACTACGAAAAATATGGTAACGATATCACTATAATGTGATACACATTTCATACAAAAATCGATCTCCATATGTATCGTTCAGAACAGTGTGTATAGGCCCATGTAACCAAATTACTGTGAATGCAAGCAGACATCCATGGCCAAATGATAATGATGTTTTATTATATAGCACTTACACTTAAGTGCTTTATATAGAACAAATATGCATACAATATCACCCAACGTCTGTTGTTACTCATTTATCGACCTCAGAAGGATGAAAGGCTCTGTTGAGGTGTGTAAGAACAGACTAAATCAGTGACTCACCCCCTTAGGTGTGCCTGAAATAAACCTTTAATGAGTCTGGCAATTATTGTATAGAATTCCAGAAAAACAAATGATTTCTGATTCCTGTTCTTTCTTATTTAGGGTCACCGTTGAAAGTGCCAGACTTGTGGGTCCCCGTTATTTTTTTAAAAAAATTGTGTTTAAAGAGGCCTGAACAAGAAACTCAGCCACTCCAGAAGCAAAGAGCCACATGGCTGGCGCTGGCCACAGGAGCTAGCATAAAAAAAAAAAAAGAAAAACACATTTTTTTTTCTTCCAGGGGTAGCAAGGGAGACCAAGGGGTAGCAAGCGAGACCTCAGGGGTCACAGTTGCGAGCCCTGGTGACCCCTAAATGACATCCCTAGCTCTTTAGGCACTCAATCTTGAGAGCAACTTCTGGCCATAGCCATCCCACTCAGGGTGTTTATGGCTGGAATGTGTTTAGCTATTCATCGCTCCTCCCTGAGGATTCCCAATGAGTGATGTATGGCAGCATATTTTTTAAGTATAAATTGTTGTCAATGTAGTAGGTATTTAGGAAAGGTAATGTGATGAGGATGGAGTGCTCAGAGGATCATGTGTAAAAGTCAGTCTTGATGTCGATGCTGTTGGGTAAGTTTAACTATTCTGTTTTTTTCATCAAAAACCATCATGTTTACGTTGGACATATTTATGAGTGCATGAGTGAGAGTCTCTGGGCACCATTAGCCACAATCACTTTTATATGTAAGTGGGAGCTGACTGTATTTATTCATTTCATTCTGGGTATTTATTGACTGCACAGCTTCAATGAGCCGATGAGTGGAGAGGATGTTTCCTTGGGAATCTGCGTATGGTTGGCAACCAGCAGGCCCCTGAGGGCCACATTTGGATCATGACTGACAGTAGTTTTATTTGCCAGAAAAAGACTTTATCTTCAAAACCCTTGCTTGCAGAAATATGGTTATAGTGAGGTTCATTTGTCAGTGTCTCCTCATAGGTCCAGTAGTTCCACAAGGCAGAGGTCATCATTATCCATAATGTATGGAGGGCCATATTCAATATTGATGCATGAGGAAAGGATGTTGTTGATGGTCTTGAGGTTCCAGTGATGAACTAGCATCATAATACAGGGAGTGCCTTATTCCATTATGTGGAGGGCATCCGCATGACTTGAGTGGTGACTGTTTTGTGAGTGCTACACCACAATTCACCTTGATTCACAATACTATACCACATTGCTGCAAAGAACACACCAAACTGCAAGAATGTTCCTGTAATACTGTCAGTGAATGGACTCATCTGTAACTCCCACCACATCAAGCCGGTAAAATAGCTCAGTGGGTTGAACGCTCTCTGCTGTGATCTACAAGTCACAGGCTCGAATCCTGGCAAGGGCAACTCAGCCTTTCAACTTTCCCAGGGCGATAAATGACTACAATATTTGGTTAGGATGGCAAACGTTTGTAAATATGCTCTCAAAAAAAGTCAAAACAAATATATTCAATCTGAAAGATCATCAAAGTACATCCTAATAATACGTTTCTAATACCTTATTACAACAAACCCAAAAAAAAAAACAATGACAGAGGCAGCGATCTTAAACCAGAAATCAAAACCACCATCCCCAAGCCTCTTTAAAATCTTGTATTGACTAGGGTCCAAAGGAGTAAGATTCACCCCAGAAAGAGGTCCATTGCTAATGGGATCACCAAAAAGGGGTGCAAAGTCAGGGTTAGGGTAGAGCTAACAGTAATCCCACTTATTCGGGCCCACCCGTGGCAATTACATTTTTCCAGAACATCCCTTGCCGTGTGATCATCCCTGAAGACCAGTTTAACAGTGTTAACTTTGGCAGGCAGTTCCTTAAACAGTCTGGTGCATTCCAACATAGAGCCCTTATACACAAACCCACAATCCCATACAGACCGCAACCATTGAAGGCATTTGTTTGAGAGGGCGTCCCTTGGTGGTCTTCTATCAGAGGGTAATTTTGGGACCACATGAAGGAACACTGTAGAACTTCTACGTCCTTCATGTGCATGGTGCCTATGCAGAGACCTCCCATGACAGGGGATCGAGGTGTTAACCACCCTCCCCTCTGGGTGCCTGTTACCAGAGACCCTCAGGGCAAGGTTCCACGATGGTGGGCTCTTAATAGGTTATCTCTGTATGATTGGTATTGGGGGTCAGACCGCTTTTTGTTGACTCTTCGTAGTTGGGGGAATCAGGGCTCCAAAGGCAATGGGGGGACAGGGGCACAGGGGATGTGACCCTGAGTCAGTAGCTGGACCCATGCCCTCAGGCCCAGCCCCTGGTGAGTCCTCTCCACTACTTCCCACACCTCCCTCCCCCCTGGTCTCCATCACTCACTTAATCAAAACCAATAATAGGTTAGTAATGTCATCCAGCTCAGAGAGCCGATAATGACAGGAACAACTTCACATATTGGCAGGTACTACAAGAGATGAAGCTGGCGGGCATTGATTTCCTTGGGTGGGGCAGGGGTTTTGGTACCCAGAAGAGTTAAGACGTAGGAAGGAGCTAGACCCCAAGAGTCCTTCTAACATGGGCTCGCTCCAAGTACTGCAGGGAGGGCAAAATTGCTTTCCCTCACCAAATCCAATTGAGCCCAGGTTCATTGGATCCACAGCCAGGAGTGTGAGAGAAAATGGAGAATGTGGTTTTACAGAGGCTAATACAGTTAATGGTAACTTTATATGTCCTGGGAGACTGTAGTCAGTCCAAGAAAATGGAGTCTGAGTTGGGAAGTCTAAAAGACAACCCTGTGTGACTGCACTGAAGGTGCTGCGTAACACACAGTAAAAAGATGATGCCTGTGGAGTAGGTGAGGCTTCACAGTCTATGAACACAAACATGTTAAACACACACACCAAAACACATGTAAGAGTGGGAAAAACAGCTCACACCCTTACCAGGTAAAAAAAGAAATCCTAGAAATCCAGCAAAGCTGCTGAGGGACTCAGTAGGTAAGGGACATTAGCCATTGTGGAGAATTCTCCCTAACAGTGCTCAACAAATTAAATTGTGCATTATATCAATACGGTCCAACATGCATCCGATGGCCCATTCAAGATGCCATGACTGTAGGTTACAAAATAGCATGAGTAGTGAATGGGAATAAAGAAATCAGGGTTTGAATCAATCTTCCCATTGGACCATGTTGAACAGTAGTGGGCCAATTAAAGTACTTTACCTGGCGGTGCCACGATTCCCTTAAATTAAAAAATAAATCAGGAGAGGTTTGCAATTGTTTAAACACCAGCATATTGCCTACATTGCATGTTAAAAGTGGGCATTAACATTAGGCGTTGCCTGTCCAGCTATAGTTATTTACTAATTCCCAGGCAATCATAGGAGGCAGGTGGGATGTAAAGTGCAGGATTCCCTCTTCACGCTCTGCCCTGTAAACCTGGCATTACCAGGGTGGGCTTGGGAGTGCAGTTCCTGGAGTGCACACATGCATCGGAGGAGGCATCTGGGCAGTAGAAGTGACATGCACCGGACTTTCCATAAGGTTTGAAGTCGACCAGTTTGCAAGCAGCAGCATTTATCACTCCGTGTTTGCATGAAAGGATTGTCCATATTGGAACCCTTTCCACTCTCTAACAAATTATCCCAATGGGAGTGTCTGGTCCCCCTTGCCCTCCTCAGAGTAATTACTTTGAGGCTTCATCATCAAAGAGAGCTTAACACAAAGTGTTCTACCATGTTCAATTTCGACGCAGACATTCTTGCTTTGGTTAGTTATGGTTGAGATAGTTGAAAAATGGTCCTGTACAGATGGATTGTGGTGCTGTCCTGTGCCCATGAGGTTGTTCTTCCTGTTTCCCTTCATCTTTGCACCTTCCTCCTCGACATTTGCTCACTCTTTCGACCTCCATGCAATAATGGCCCTCGAGCCCCTTCTCTCTTGCAATTTTCCCTTTTATGGCACCTCGTTAATATCACAACAGTGAGCTCTTAGTTTTCTGTCTAATTTGGTCTGAGGTTTGCATTTATGAATAGTGTATGGAGCCGATTCATGGAATTAATGTGCACTCAAATTTTCAGCGCAAGCGTGCGAAAGCGTGCGAATCGCAGTGCCAGTGCAAAAATCGCAGCGAAACCCGCGCACTGCGATTCATGGAAGCCGTGCGCGAGGAAATTCCAGGATGTGCGCCAAAATTCTGCGTGGCGCATGCTGGCGCACATGTCTCCAAACAGCGTGCGCTAAGCGCACAGCGAAATCGCACATAGCGCAGCACACACAACAAAAGTAGGAGGAACAGGGGGCGTGACACGCGGAATGGGGAACAACTCGTGAAAATGTGGGCATCATGGGGGAAGTACAGGAGGCAAGTGCGCGGAACGCCCACACGCACGTTCAAAACACGTATCCATGGAATTAAACGGGGCTAACGTGTGCGCCTAAAAAGACGTGCTAATCCGGAAACACGTACGCCAGAAGGAAGCAGGCATACATGGACCCGCGCAGCATAAAAGTACGCGCAAACAACAAACAAGCACAGGCGCCAGGATGAATATACCATTCCTAGCAGCAGTGGTCGTGGGATACCGCAGGAGGAGGAGGAGGATAGTCAGGCCCAGAATTTTTACACCCAGAACCAGCCTTTTTGGGATGCCTGATGACCAGGTGTATGGGAGATACAGGTTTCCACCTCACATAATAATCGACCTGGTCAGTGAGTGGGAGGATGACCTCACATCACCCACCCTGTGCTCCCAAGCACTCAGCCCCCTGCAGAAGGTCCTCAATGTACTGTACTTCTTGGCCGCTGGATCATTTCAACAGACAACTGCTATAGTGGGGTTGGTGTCACAGGCCAAGCAGTCACGCTACCTACACCAGGTCTTGGCCATCATGACTGCACGCCCATCAGTCCACAGGCACATATACCTGCCCAGAACACCTGCAGAAAGGCAGGCTGTCGTCCAGGATTTTTACAGGGTGGCACACTTCCCCAAAGTGCTAGATGCCATTGACTGCACCCATGTGGCTCTACATCCCCCCCAGGGCATCAAAGCACATCTACAGAAACCGCAAGCACTGGCATTCCATCAACGTCCAGGTAGTATGTGATGCCAAGGGAATCATCACCTCAGTATATGCCAACTATCCAGGGTCCACCCACGACAGTTTTATTTACAGAATGTCAACCCTAAACCGGGACCTAGAAGCTGGGCGGCATGGTGATACGTGGCTGCTCGGTGAGTATAAATGCCACTGCACATGCATGCATGTCAGATACTGAGCAATGTCTCAACCCCACTAATGATACCCATCACCACCTCCCCAGGGGACAGTGCCTACACTCTGAGCACACACATGATGACGCCAATTCGGAACACCACCACGCCACCCGAGGTAAGTTACAGCACAGCCCATATTGCAACCCGGGGCATAGTGGAGCGCACATTCGGAGTGCTTAAGTCACGCTTTCGCTCCCTTGACCATTCTGGCGGGCAGCTGTTATACGCTCCCCCAGTAGTGTGCAGGATCATAGTGGCAGCATGTGTCCTGCACAACGTTTCAACACGCCGGGGCCTGCCCGTGGACATGGTGGTGCCCCCACATCCCCAACCACAAGCACGGCCGCTGCGCATGAGAGGGGAAAGGGCACGGGGTGAGGCAGCCCGTACACAGCTGGTGGATAATTACTTCACCTAAAATCATACCCCTGTGGAGTGCACACAGCCCTGGCACATGCCAGCTGACAATCAATGATGATGACATAAGGGACAGTCAACTGTCACAACCATACCAGCCTGAGATTGGTCACCTGGAAGTGTTACATTGTGTGCCCTACCTACACAAACACCACCAATGGTGTGTCATCAAAAGACACACTTCTATGCTGCAAAAATTATTACCCCCTTGCAAAATACAACATGACAACAGTGCCATGTCACCCAACCCCTCCCCAGCACCGCCACCCAACACACCATGGGATGTCATGCTATGTGAGAGCAAACAAAGCAATCCCCAAAACATCACACAAGTGTCAAAGTACAGTGTCCTCAATGGAAACTGCCCACACATAATATCCTCCCAGTAATGTAGAACTAACAACACACATGACCAAATAGTTAGCAACAATTCAATGCAGCTACACAACCTCAAACATAGCATAAACATGACAGTACTAAGTTAAAGTAGTGGTAGTCTTACAACCTGATCATGCCAGCACATCGGCCACTTCCAACTGTACAGTGCTGCTGCCACGCAAATGTCCAAGGGCACTGCTTACAACATGAACTCCATCTCCAAAGTAGACGGCCTTGTGAAGACATGAGGAATTAACCTGCAAATTAGGTGAAAGACATGGATGCACAAGCACATAGCAATACACCAGGCAGTGTACAATTCAACAACAATATCCACTAGGAATGTATACACAGTATTGACTACAGACTGCCCACACAGCTCATGGGAGTCCTACGTCACCATGTAAGTCAATGTCACTTGGGCACACCCTTTTCAAGCCCATGGAAACGGGAAGCAGGAGGGGTGTGTGTCTCACGAACCCAAGCATCTAACCCAAACTCAGGACAAGCCTGCATGTGCCCAGCCGGAATACAGTGGATGCCCACGGGAGCCACACAAGGCAACAAACTGCAAAAAAAACAAAAGAAAAATGGCCATTGGCACCCAGGAGGTCCGAGGACAGGGTGCACACCAACACCCACCTGTGTGGATGTTGGGGAAAATAAAAACACCTCTATGGGCTCATGGCCTGCAGGGCTATGCCAATGTGGGAGAACTGCTGCTGTCGCTATCATCACCCTCTGCTGCTGCCACAGGAGGTGGTGCTGCCACAGGAGGTGGTGGTGCAATGGGAGGCAGCCCATGCAAAGCCATGGTATGGTCCTCCATGGCAGCAAGCATGCGGTTGTGGAAGGTCTTGTTTTGGAGGATTATAGTGCGGAGATCCCCATGCAGCACCTGACGTGATGCACGGATCTCCTCCCGAGTTGCCTGCATCTCAGCTGAGAGCGAATGTGTGATCCGCTCCAGCTGCTGTTCTGTCCTCAAGTTAGTGGAAGCCTCAAGGTCAACAAGAGTCTCCCTGAGGTGATGGAGTTCTACCGTCAGGGCTTCCCTTTGGCCCTGGGACTCTATTGATATCGATTGGCATAGAGTCTCTAGTGCCGCCTGTCTGTCCCTGTTGGATGCCAACATGTCCTCCCTGTGTGATTGGCAAATCGAGTCTGTTGCCTGCTGTAGTAGCTCCATCTGCCTGTCAGGGGGTACAATGGAAGTGGCCACCCTCTCCATTGCTTGAGCCATCATATCAACTGATGCTGCCTGTTGGGTTGCCATACCGTAAATGGATTGTTCCCATGCGGTATTGCCTGGTGGCGTAAGGCCACCATGTCGGCGGGCACCACACCTGTTTGGGGCAAGGCGATCTGCACCTTGCTGTGCCGGCACTGCCTGAGGCTGCAGGACTGCATTCCCCCTCTGATCTGCTGGCCCAGGAACCGGATCAGATGTTGTGGAGTGTGACCCTGCATCAGTAACCACCAAAGGCGGACTTACCAACACTGACATCCCCATAGAAGGTTCTACCCCTGGTACAGATGGGTTGGACAGAACAGAATCCCTGCCAAAAACACTTACCTGCGACGGCACAGTGGTGTCATCATCCGAATCGGCACCTGAATAGAGGTCTGGGGAGATGCACCCAGAGGCACCCCTCGATAGAATGTTCTGCAGCAAGATTGGGTTCTCACCCATCACCACACCACGTCCCCCACTGGTGCCCGGTCGTGCCTGAGATTCCTCCTGGGTCTGCACCATCTCCTCAACCTCAACAGCATCAAGTGCGTCATCCCCTGCAAAAACATGAAAGACAAAAAATGGAAACAGGCATTAGCACCATAGCACACAAATAGGCCCGACAAGCTACAACCAGTACATGATTTACACGATTTACACATGTCCCACATGACTATAACCCTCCCATGCATGCACTGTCACTGAGTTTGAAGGGGACCCAAAAGGCAGACACTGATGACACCTACATGGAAGAGCAACACATTTGCTGCATGCTGGGTAGCACTGCCATCACACATTGGCCTGTGAGTGGCCTGTCCAATACACATACATGACACATGCCATCACACAGATGGCATGTACCATAGCCATGGTACATTCCACAGGTACATCCATATGTCAGTGAATGAATACTGTCAGCCATCCATGTGAGATGGACATGATGAGATGAAAAATGCTACATAGTGTGACAAAATAGGCATGTGCCACACACTGCAACACATCCAGTGTCCAAAAATACAGTGATTGCAGGCCGATGTATACATCAATGGTTTGTCACTTCAACATGACAGGAAACAACTATCATGTTCCACATTCAAACAGGCCCCAAAAATTCCTGTGATCAGGCCCATACTCAATTAGCCTGAATGGTCAGATCATTCATCTAACAAGGTAACACATGTGGTCCAATGTGGGGTTCATCAATGACAGAAGCATGTCACAAATGTGACAATAGGGCTGAGGAATGCGTAGCCAAAGTGGGAGAATTTAAACAATCAGCCTGAACGAACACTGAAAAATACAAACAATGTTGTTGCAAGATGCTACTTCAAGGGCAAATGCCGTAATGTTGAGCCAAATTACTAATGTGGGCAGAAGGGATACTGTCACACCCAAATCCAAGGCCGCTGAATGTTTTGGATGAAGCACATGGGTGACCCATACCACTCAGGCACACACACCCTCACCTGGCACTCAATCAGAACCCATCACCCAAACAACATACACATGCATTACACGCACATGCATGGGCACTCACCGGACAATGCTTCATAATCAGGTAGTCCTCCCACACCTTGGATCTGTTCCTCTGTGACGAAGGCCACAGCAACAAACTCATGTCAGTGAGTTTGTTGTCCTCTTGTGGAGACCCACCGCCAGTCACCAGAGTAGCGTCATGATTTGAGGCCAGCTTCTTCTTTGCTCTGCGTTTCAGGTCATTCCACCGCTTGTAGCAATCATCAGCTGAGCGCCTCACAAATCCAAGGGCACTTATGCGGTCGGCGATGGTCTGCCAGTGTGCCTTACGTTGACCAGGTGTGGTCTTGCACCCTGCAGTCACCAACATTTCGTGGCTATGTGCCGACACATAGTGCACAAGTGCATCAAGTTCCGGATCATTGAAGCAAGGCTTCCTTGAGCTACCGGAGTGTGTAGCCGTGTCTGGGGTCTCAGCCTGACGTGCCAGAGCACCCTTCTTCCTCTTCTTTAAAGGTGGAGCAGAGCCAGAGTGGCTTACACCGCTCTGGTCAGTAGGGGCAGAATCACCGGTGGACTAGGTAGTAGGAGTGTGGGAATGCACAATGACCATAGTTCTTGATGCCGGCATTGGTTGCTGGGTAATGTTGGCAGGGGGAACGTCAGTTTGATGGACTGGGACTGACACTGTCCTGGCTGGGAGAGTCAGAGCTGGGGTGGATGGAGCTGCAGTTGCCCCTGCAGCCTCCCCACCCTGCATACTTGGGGCAGCAGATGACATAGCAGCCGCAGATCCACGTGGATTGGTGACAACTTGCACCGCCACTCGTGGCCTAGACTTGCTGACCTGGAAGTCAGCCAGGGAGTCATCCAGTGCCAGGTCAGGTGCCACAATGGGCTGGTCCAACAGGGGCTGAGCTTGGATGGTATCAGCCACGTTTCCCTCAACCATGGGGGGGCGGGCATGGGTGTCCCTGATTGTTCCTCCACACATGGGGGCATATGGGCACCCTGCAAATCCCGGCCACATCCCCTACCATGCCCACCACGCCCACCTTTTGAGGGTCGGCTACCTTTGCCTCCCTTACCGCTTGGTCGCCTCCCAGCCATGGCACTGCTGTTGTTGTGTGTATGGGAGTTGCAGTAAACTATTGTCCTGGGCAATTGGGAGTCAAGGGGGTAGGATACCAGATGGAATTCGTACCCTAGTGCTCTAACAAGGCTGTCTGTGACCCCTGGGGGAAGATGACGGGTCACACAACACACAGGCAGCCCAAAATCAAAAATAAACGTGCACGCAACCCCTCGTAGACCACATGCGTGAAAAAATGAACTTTTACTCCGCTGTGGCACCCAGAAACACAAAAATAAGCGTACGCGTAATACACGCAACCTACAATGACCTCTGAAGGGGAACGCGACACACGGGGCAAGTACAGTTGCTAAGTACGTGCGGAACTCACCGTCTGCCTGAAAAAAGATTGTGAAAAATATGCGCATTGGCAACACGTAGAGAAAGGAGGGTTCAGCCTTTGAAACAGTGTTGGCGCTCTAAGTGGAAATTATTACAAAGATAAAGAATGGTGATGGTAGAGATGCTGCAGTAGAGGGATGCCACAGAGGCTGACCTGGGCTTGGGCAAACTTGGAAGAGAAAAAGCCCCCCTGTTCAGGAGGGCTTTTTCTCTTCCGCGTTGGCAACACCCCCACCAAAAGAAGAATTGTACGCTGTCTGAGGAGACAGGACAAAAGAAGAAGTGAACTCTGTTTGAGGAAACAGGCCCAACAAAAAATCAGAAAAGAGCTGTCAGAGGTAATAGGGAGTACGAAATAGAAACGCTGTGAAGTAATCGCGCACGAACCGACAAGAAGTACAGATTTCACCCACTCGCTCTCCACGAAAAGCACGTACAAGGAAATGGCGAACTACACGCAGCTTTTAAACCGGCCCACGCGTATACGTCAGATACGCGTGTATGCGGGCGCAATCCTCCAATTACACGTGATGACACTCGGACGTGCAGTTTTTCCACGTGTGCTCTGTCATCACGTGCTATGAGGGAAAGGCCCACGTGTGTAATGTAACTTACAAGCCTACACGCTAAGGGCCTTTGGTCCAATGGAATCGCATGCGTGCGCTGATGCGCTTATGCGCTAAGGCCCTTTTCTCGAATTACACGCTGACGTGCAATTTTTTCACGTGCCAAATCACTCCGTATCAAGCTGGCCACGCGAAAACACACGGAAGACCACGCTCCTGCCCTGAAGGCCATTTTCCTGCCCCCCAGAGCCCCGAGCACGCTCCTACCTGCCACCTGCTGCTACCTGACTGCCTGCTGCCCACGTGCCCTGCTATTTGGTGCCTGCACATCAGCCATCTGCAGGGGCCCAGTTGCTGTGTCCACCCCTGCTGGAACTGAAGACTCCCGACTGGGATACCATCGCTCCACAGCCCAGCCCCAGGACCCAGTTGCCCACCCACGCCTGCCTCGGGGGTTGCCATGTTGGGGCAAACACCATCTGAGACGACTGGCGACACCCAGCCAGAGGGGCAGAGGGCCACCAGCTTCACTGTCACCGAAGTTGGTGTCCTGGTGAAGCATGTCCTGCGGCAGTATGATGCCCTCTTCGGAACATCACCCGACAACAAGGAAGGACGGGATAGGATCTGGGACGTCTTTGTGGTTGCCATCAACACGGAGGGGGTGGCAACCAGCAACATCAATCAAGTCAAGAAGTGCTGGGAGGACTCGAGGACCAGGACCCTCAACAAGGCCCGGCGCCTCGTGGAGGGGGGCCGGGGCAGCATGAGTACCATCCAGATGAGGGTCCTGGAATGCATAGGCCCAGTGCTCCACGCCCAGATCCTTCGGAGGCAGACCCGTCGGGAGTTGAATGGTAAGTGGCCAAGCATTGCTGTGTGAGACAGGGCATGTTGCAGGGTGCTGGTTGTCTGATACTGGCCTGTATGTGTGACAAAGGCCATGTATGTATGTATGTGTGCAAGGACATCATGGTCATGCATGTGAGACCAGTAATGTGTGAACCACATGGTTGGTGCATGTGTTACAATGCAACATGCGGAGCAGCATGGGGAATGCACACATTAATGCATGTCTGTCTCTGTTATTGGAAATGGATGGGGTGTGAGAGATGGGTGGTGTCCATGTCTCTGTGTCTGACTTGCGTGTCTGTGAATTGTAAATGCCATGGATGCATGACACATGTCTGTGACAATGTTCAGATTCACTGATGCAGCCTACTCATCCTTGTATCCACTGTGTCTGGGGTGTACGAGGCCAGATGGATGAAAGTACTGTGAAGTGTGTGCATGTGATAGACATGACCCATGATGCATGTGAGTTTCAAACCAGCATTGTATGTTTCAAGAGTCCCTTGGACATGTATGCTAGCATGCACAAAGCCTGTTAATGCATATGTTTTGCCTGCACTGACCCATGTGTTGTGGAGGGACATGATGGAAGTGATGTTTGATAGTGCCACTCATCTGCTATTGCTTCCTGTCTAGGGGACCATTGTACAGTACCCTGATGCTTGTGTTCTATGTCTTCCTCTACACAGCGGCAAGTGATGAAGAGGGCAGAGACGGCGCTGTGGAGCAAAGAGGCGGGGGATGCCCCCACCGGCTGGCGACGCAAGGCCCAGTCACCCTCCCAGAATTTACCATCTTCCGGGAGTGAGGGGACTGGTGTTGCGTCTGCCACTACGGCAACAGCCGAAGGGGTGGATGAGCCCCCACAGGGGCTTGCAATGGCGGAAGACGGTGTAGAGCCGTCCAGGTTGGTGGTTTCCACAGAGGAGGAGGAGGCCGCTACTTAGCCGCACATGGGACCTGGTGGGGGTGGTACCACTGGTGCAAGTGGTGCAGTCCAGGGCCAAGGGCAGGAGGCAGCACAGGTCACCGCGGAGGGGCCTGTGCATGTCGCTGTCCCTGACCCTGACTGCACCACCATGCACCAGCAGGGATGCCTCATACCAGGCCCGTCCGCAGGTAGAGGGGATGTCCATGTCATCTGACACTCCTCTACCTGCGGACGAGGGGACCCCTGGCCATATGGAGAAGGTCCTGATTGGTGTCACGTTGCGCACGCGTGACATTCGTGATGACGTGCGTGCTTCCCAGGGGGGGCATGCACATCATCACGAAGAGCAGCGTGCCAACGTGGCCCAGTTGGGAGTGTCCATGGTCGGGGGTTTTGTAAATGTGTCGGCCACTCTGGTGGCCCTCTCCTCCTCTGTGAAGACTATGCGCCAGTCGTTCTCCATGCCATCTTCCGGCCAAGATGCCACCAGGGCCCCCTGTGGACCTGCCCTGACCAATGCAGCCAGCTCAATGGGGATCCCATCCCTGCCACAGTCGGGAGTCGGAGGTCCAGCAGGGGTGGACACCACAGCAACTGGACCCCAGCAGATGGAGGATGTGCCGGCATCATCGAGCAGGGCACATGCACGATGGCGTCGGTGGATTCCATCAGCTTGGATGCTGTCGTACTGGCAGAGGCAGTTGCGTCGGAAGCAGCGGCAGGCTCAACGTGGGAGGCATCATGGCTCGGGGCCATCTACACCAGAGGGGCAGACATCGGCCGGAGGGCAGGAGGACCCTGGAATGGGAGTGTCTTCCGTGTGGCAGCGGTTGGACCAGCAGATAGGTGCGGAGCAGCGGCAGGCGGAGGAGGAACGGCTCACAATGGTCAGGATGGAGAACTCCATGCGCAGGGCGCTGAGGCGGGCTGAGTGCCTTAAGGGAATTCGTAGGGAGTTGGAGGTGGACATGGCGTTATCCCTGCGAGACCTCAGGGCCAGAGAACAGGCCCGCCTCCAAGACATTGAACAGGAGTTCGATGATGCCCTGGCCCATGACATCAACAAGTGAGCCGTTGGACTTGCCCACCGCCATTGTATAAGGTTCATTAGTGTTAAGTTTCACTTCTTTTTTCTTTCATTTGGGGTGCATGGACTATGCCCCACATTTTTGTATATAGTTAGTAATTAGGTAGGTTTCATTGTAGGTTTCATTTATGTCATTGGGCTCATGGACCCTGGATTTGGTATTTGTACATAGTTTTACAGTGGATTTTTCTCATTCATCTTTACCATGGAGCAATGGATATTACGCTTTTCTTTCCCTTTGGATTTGCTTTGTTGGACGGTGACTTTGGACACATTTTCATTTGGATTAATTTGGATTCTCATTTTTTTTTTTTTATCATTTTTTGGGACATGCTGCATTTTCATTATTATTGGTATTATTGTGTGTTTTTATTTCATTCCCTTCATTTTGACTTGAATACATTTTTGTTTCTTACTTCAATGTGTGGTCTTCTCTCATTGTTTTCATGCATGTCACAATGTGGGGTTTCTCAGTCATGTGTTGCCATTGTGTGGGTGTGACAGACTTGTACTCATGCGCATACTGCTTATTTGTGATCTATCATGTAATGATGATTTCAGTTTGGAGTGGATGTAAAGCTTGGTTGGGTGTTTGGACTGGGGTTCTGTGAAGTGGGATTTGTGTGGCCATAAGAGCCAGGGATCTGGATTGTGATGACATGTTGGCTGGGGGACATGTGTCGGGGCCTGCTGGCAGGTGCCCTCCTCTGCTGGGGGGTGTGGGTGCAGGGGGTCATGAGTGGGACATGAGTGGGGGCCTGCTGGCAGGTGCCCTGTACTGTTGGGGGTTGGGGGTGCAGGGGGCCATGAGTGGGACATGCGTGGGGGCCTGCTGGCAGGTTCCCTGCACTGCTGGGGGGTGGGGGTGCAGGGGGTCATGAGTGGGACATGAGTGGGGGCCTGCTGGCAGGTGCCCTGCACTGCTGGGCGGTGGGAGTGCAGGGGGTCATGCGCTGTTGATCAGTAGTGCAAGGTGACATGTGGCTTGGCTGGGGGGCATGCCCATGGTGGATGGGCTGCCTGCGGGACATGACCAGTGACATGACATGTGGCCCTGCTCCCCTCCCAGTTTGTGATCTCGTCAGGGAGTGAGGAGTCTGGTGCCGCATCCCAGGCCGAGGCTGCCGAGGGTAGGTCCAAGAGGCCGAGGTCGGAGTTGGACAGCAGAAGGGGCAGCTGAGACCCCACAGGGTCCGACGAAGGAAGATGGCACTGAGTCATCCAGGTTGGTGGGGGGTTTGGTGGAGGAGGAGGCCTTGCAAGGGACAGAGACGGGGTCTGGAGGTGGGGATTCCACTGATGCCAGTGGTGCAGTGCAGGGGCAGGGACAGGAGGCAGCACAGACCACCGCAGAGGAGCCTGTGTGTAATCCTGTCCCCGATCTTGTGACTGCATCATCCCGCACCAGCAGGGATGCCTACGTCCAGACCCGTTTTCAGGGAGGGGATCCGCTTACAATAACTGGCCTTCCTCTCCCTGCGGACGTGGCTATCCAGGACCAGGTTGAGCCTGTCCTGGGTGGGGTGGCGTTGTGTCAATGGGACATGCAAGGTGACCTGCAGTCTTTTCATGAGGAGACTGCACGTCATCTCGAATGGCTCGTTGACCACGTCAGCCTACTGGGACAGGTCACCCAGGCCGGATTCCTCAGTTTCCTGAACCTTGCTTCGACCCCCTCCTCACCTGAACCCCCTATGCGCCAGTCGTCCTCCGTGCCATCTTCCCACCCATGTATCACCTGGAGACCCTGTGGAGCTGCCTCTGACCGTGCAGCCAGGCTGGTGGAGGACACATCCCTGCCACAGTCGGGAGTCGGACGTCCAGCAGGGGTGGCCACCTCAAGAACTGCACCCCAGCCAGAGGAGGATGTGCAGGCAGCAGGAGCCAGGGAACGGGCACAGGCACAGCAGCAGCAGCAACAAGGTGGGAGCCATGATGGCTTGGGGCCTTCGACATCGGAGGGGCAGGCATCGGCCGGAGGGCAGGAGGACCCAGGACGGGAAATGTCTTCCGTGTGGCAGTGGTTAGGCCATGCTATAGATGCAGAGCGGCAGCGGGCGGAAGAGACACGGCTCACGATGGTCAGGGCGGAGAACTCCATGCAAAGGGCTCTGAGGCGGGTCAAGTGCCTCGAAGCAATTTGCAGGGACTTGGAGGTCCGGATGTCATCGTCCCTGCGAACCCTCGGGGCCTTAGAAGAGGACCGCCTCCGGGACATCGAGCAGGAGTTCGATGATGCCCTGGCCCGGGAAATCAGGAAGTGAGCCGTCGGACTAGCCCGCTGCCATTGTATATAGTTAATTGGTGTTATGTTTCCTTTTGGTTTTCATTTCATTTGGGGTGCTTGGACAATGCCCCACCTTTTTGTATATAGTTCTTCATTAGGTAGGGTTTTTGTAGGTTTCCTTTCAATGGTTGGGCTCATGGACCCTGGATTTGTACTTTGTATATAGTTCTACACTGGATTTCACTTAATTTAAGTTTCTTTTTTACCATGGAGCAATGGATGTGTCTTTTTTTACACTTTGGATTTGGTTGGACGGACAGACTCTTTGGACCCATTTGCTTTTGGATTGATTTGGATTCTGCTTTCACACATTTTTTTTTAATATTTTGGACATACAGCTTTTTCTTCATTATTTCCATTATTGTGTGGTTTTTTTTGTTATTCATTTGGTTAATTATTGAATACACATTTATTATATACTTTACTGATGTTGTCTTATCTCTTTTGTTTTGTGCATGGAACAATGTTGATCTTTTCACAGTCATGTGTCACCATTGCGTGGGTCTGAGGGACATTGATTCATGGTCATGCTGGTTATGTATTTTCTATCATGATTTTGGGAATTCAATGTGGGGTGTTTGGACTGGGGTGGGATTTGGGTGGCCATGAGGGGCATGGGTCTGTAGTGTGATGACCTGTCGGGGGGGACATGTGTGGGGGCCTGCTGGCAGGTGCCCTGTACTGCTGGGGGGTGGGGGTGCTGGGGGACATGTGTGGGGGCCTGCTGGCAGGTGCCCCTGACTGCTGCGGTGTGGGGGTGCTGGGGGACATGTGTGGGACATGAGTGGGGGCCTGATGGCAGGTGCCCCTGACTGCTGGAGGGTGGGGGTGCAGGGGGACCTGTGTGGGGGCCTGCTGGCAGGTGTCCCTGACTGCTGGGGTGTGGGTGCAGGTGGACATGTGTGGGGGCCTGCTGGCAGGTGCCCCTGACTGCTGGGGTGTGGGGGTGCAGGGGGACATGTGTGGGGGCCTGCTGGCAGGTGCCCCTGACTGCTGGGGGGTGGGGGTACAGGGGGACATGTGTGGGGGCCAGCTGGCAGGTGCCCTGCACTGCTGGGGGGTGGGGTGCTGGGGGACATGTGTGGGGGCCTGCTGGCAGGTGCCCTGCACTGCTGGGGGGTGGGGGTGCTGGGAGACATGTGTGGGGGCCTGCTGGCAGGTGCCCCTGACTGCTGGGGGGTGGGGGTGCTGGGGGACATGAGTGGGGGTCTGCTGGCAGGTGCCCCTCACTGCTGGGGGGTGGGGGTGCTGGGAGACATGGGTTGGTGATCATATTGCAACATGACATGTGGCTTGGCTGGGGGGCATGCCCATGGTGAATGGGCTGCCTGCGGGACATGACCAGGGGTGCAGGGTAATCCCCTGTGGTGTGGGCTGCCTGCAAGGGCCATGGAGGGGGTAGAGGGGACACCTGGGAGGACACACACTGCCAATTCACGTGTAGGACCCCCCGCGCACCCCCAAAAAACGCGTTCCCTGCTCTGACAGCAAAATCGCGTGTGAAACTTCATGCGCAGCCCAGTAATACACGTACCCTACTCCAATCGCGTGTGAAACTTCCCGCGCACCCCTGAAATACACTTACCCAGCCCAATCGCATGTGAAACTTCCCGCGCACCCCTGAAATACACGTACCCAGGCCAATCGTGTGTGAAACTTCCTGCGCACCCCTGAAATACACGTACCCAGCCCAATCGCGTGTGAAACTTCACGCGCACCCCCAAAATACACGTACCCGGGCCAATCGCGTGTGAAACTTCCCGCACACCCCTGAAATACACGTACCCAGCCCAATCGCGTGTGAAACTTCCCGCAAACCCCAGTAAATCATGTACCCAGGCCAATCGCGTGTGAAACTTCCAGGGCACCCCCGTAATACACGTACCCCACTCGCACAGGCCCTTTCGCATGTGAAACTTCCCGCGCACCCCTGAAATACACGTAACCAGGTCAATCGTATGTGAAACTTCCCGCGCACCCCTGAAATACACGTACCCAGCCCAATCTCGTGTGAAACTTCCCGCACACCCCCATAATACACATACCCCACTCGCACAGGCCCTTTCACGTGTGAAAGTTCCCGCAAACCCCGTAATACACGTACCCTGCTGAAATTGCATGTGAAACTTCCCGCAAACCCCAGTAATACACGTACCCTGCTGAAATCGCATGTGAAACTTCCCGCGCACCCCGTGATACACGTACCCCACTCGCAAAGGCCCTTTCGCGTGTGAAACTTCCTGCGCACCCCTGAAATACACATACCCAGGCCAATCGCAGGTGAAACTTCCCGCGCACCCCTGAAATACACGTACCCAGCCCAATCGTGTGTGAAACTTCCCGCGCACCCCTGTAATACACGTACCCCACGTGCGCAGGCCCTTTCGCGTGTGAAAGTTCCCGCGAACCCCGTAATACATGTACCCTGCTGAAATTACGTGTGAAACTTCCCGCGAACCCCAGTAATACACGTACCCCACTCGCACAGGCCCTTTCGCGTGTGAAACTTCACGTGCACCCCATTAATACATGTTCCCCGCTTGGCGTTTGCTGTTTGGCAGCCCTGTAAACTGGTCCAGGGTTAGAGCAGCCCTTTGCGATAAATTGGAAATTTTGATGGCTTTTCCTTGCGCGAGGGCGTTCTTGGGGGCGTAACTGGCGCTGCTGCAGGGTCGCTGCGCCACTCTGCGCCACGGCTGGTTTTGGAGGCTAAAATCCATGAATACTCTGTGCGCGGAAATCGATTTTAGCGCACGTGGCTGGAGCAGGCATTCGCACGCGCACACTCTGCGCCAGCCGCGTCCGCCACTTTTGTGCGAAATTCTATGAATTACCCTGAATATGTTTGTGTTGACACAAAGTAGTGCTATTCATCCCAAAATAGTCTGCGTGCCTTACATATGTGAACAGCAACATCTCTGTTCTGTTCTACCTATATCTGAGGTGTGTGTTACCCACATCTCACATGTGCATTAAATCTATTCTCTAATTGAGCTCTGTGCGGTATCAGAAATCCGACTGCACCAGAGGATGATGAGGCATTGCCGCGCGGCATTCACCACCGTGCATGAGGATCCAGCATGGCAAAAGGCCGTGTGGCAGCAGCACACAGCGGAAGGTGCAGAGGGCATTCCTGGCACATACCACACTATAGAGCTGGCTTTCTGGAGGAAGACTGCAGGTTATCTTATTTTTGTATGTTCATTCCGAAGGTCATAATGTTTCTGTTTTTAATAATCAGAAGCTCGCATTGCAAAGTCAGTGTCCAAATTGATAATAGACGGTAAAGCTGCTGTTTAAAAATATGTCCCTATTCCTTAAGACAAGCCAATATTTTTAACAAAAGACAAAAGCAATTGACACATCTGTATGATGCCTGTAAAGTTTGTTTATTGCAGAAAAAGCATCATGAATGCACAGGAGCTTGATTGTGTGCACTGTTGCTTGGTCATGTGTAATGCACTATTAGCTGCACTGAAGCAGACTGTGGCTTATTTTCCCTTGTAGTGGTGCAGCTGCAGGAGCCCTCTTTTACTTTCGGGTCTAGAGGAAAAACGAAAAAAAAACAATATTAAGAAACATGTATGCATCTCTAATTAAATTCAGTTCTCGTAATGCATTGTACTGCGTTGCCTACGCTAGTACTATTCAAATGCTGGGCTCGAATTTAATCAGAAACCACATCTATAACGTGGTGTTTGATCTCAGTTGTGGTAAATGTTGGCAAAGCTCCCAATGGCAAATACTAAGTGCAGGTCGAGGGACCCATTGTAGATCATGCTTCTGAGGTGTCCTCCTGCTGCCCAATTACCATAGTCTCAGTCCTACCCAAATGGACAGTCATAGTCCACATGAGAAGTTGCAGCTGCAGAGTCTCTGTGCATCAGCCATTTTAGAACAGTCACAATTGCTCAGCTGTGTATCACCTGCATCACCTTAAGGCCGTAACTTTCAGCAAGCACCTGCCAGACACACTTCAGCCTAGGAACATTATACTGCATTATTATGCTGGTTTTGACTCATGGTTACCAATAAAGAATTAGTATATTGTCTACATGATACAATAGTTTTTGTTCAGTAGATGGAGAAGAGCCTTCTGATGCTTCCTCCATATCAACACATGCAGACATTAAATCAAGATTTTAATCTACTGCTAAACCTGCCTCATAGTGTTCCAGATATTGCGATCCAGAACTTTGCAAAAGTTATATTGGCGAATGCTTGAATGACAACAGCGCGTGGTAGTCATGAGCGGCTAGAACTTGCAGGTCATGCCCCTTAGGAACGCTGACACGTGTCCACGGTCATTCAATTTATACAGTCAATGTGCCATGGCCTCCATTGGGGGCAGCTGCACTCGTGGTGTACAGGGGGATTTGAGAATCAAGGCTACATGATATGCATTTTCAAAGGATTCATATGGAAATAAATGCCACGGAAGAGGCGCTGGCATTGCCAGACTGAGAGTGTATGTGTGTGTTGATGGCGTCCCAATGCCGAGATCACAAACTGGAGAGTTAGAGAAGCCCAAATGGCTTCGGGAGAGCCGTGGCTGGGTGCTTCGCTGCAAAACATGCTTGCCATGCAGGAGTCTCTTGGATTGACGAAGAGGCATTTTTTTGCTATGCTATGTCTAAATGCTCTTGGATTGATGAAAAGGTGTTTTTAAACGCAACTGGATGGCAACACCTGTGCAACCAAATTACTATTATAATACTGTTCACAAAGAATGACTAATGACATTTCTAGACTCACTGTAGACTTAGTGGAGGGCTTGCCAATTTTATGGTCTCTGTCTGAAGAGTTACGCAACACTTTGGCATCGTCAAATTGCGTTCCTATATCATGTGACCATGTGGTATCTGGGGAAGCTAACACATAAAAGATAGACTTGGATCGCCCTGTATCTCAATCCTATGTTCTACCTTTTAAGGACTTTAAGGCAGTCAGCTAGTCTGTGGTACTCAGTGTGCTCACTTGAAGGGACAGGAGAAGAAACTTTTCTCTTAAGCATTTGGCATTTGGCATATTACAGACATGACCTGGAGTGCATCACATACCTGATTCCATTATTAGCCTTGAGCTGTGGAAGGTGTAGTGGGAGTCGTGGTAGTTGGAGTAGTGGTGGTTGGAGTAGTGGTGGTTGGTGTAGTGGTGGTTGGCGTAGTTGTAGTTGGAGTTGTGGTGCTTGGTGTAGAGGTGGTTGGCGTAGTTGTAGTTGTAGTTGTGGTGGTTGGCGTAGTAGTGGTTGGAGTAGTTGAACGGAAACGATGATGACGATGAAGACGATCTTTACGATTATACTTTCGCTTTGCATATCCCCTGCTTTCATTTGACTGCAAGAAAAAAAAAAGTCATTCACAAACGAATTGATACAGCCTGACAATGGATTACAATAAAGCTACACACCATGCGGGCCACATGGTTTTTTATCACTCTTCTATGTCTGCATGTAGACTGAAGGTATCCAAATCATAGAAATGCAAATGTCCGCTTATTTTGTACACTGATTATCTTTAATTTCCATATCTACATAAATGCCCTCAGGGGCATGAAAAGGTTTTGCAAAGACAGCTAGTGAACACACCGGAAGGAGTATTAATTGTTTTTGCTCATA
Organism: Ambystoma mexicanum; assembly: GCF_040938575.1. NCBI lineage: Eukaryota > Metazoa > Chordata > Amphibia > Caudata > Ambystomatidae > Ambystoma > Ambystoma mexicanum. The sequence goes on from NC_090937.1 coordinate 159,220,004, forward strand.
GACTAGAGGCAGGCAAGTAGGTTATGTAAAAACCTACTTATGTTCTATTCATGTGTGCATGTGTGGTGTTGCTGTAGTGCAACTAGCGAGAAAGCAGCACGGTGCTGTGCAAAGATAAATAGGAGATGTATAAGGGAGACGAAACACAGGTAAAGTCTCCTATGTCGAATGGGGTAGGAAACACAGGTGTGCGTGCTCTAAGATCCATGGCACTTAGCAACTTCCCAAAAATGTTTTGCCATTTTAAAAGTTAAAAATAAGAAAAATAACTGTTCATAGCAACTCGTAAATTGACTACCGTTTACAAGCGATGTCCACAAACCTTACAATTATTTGAAAAGTTAGAAAAAAAGTATATTAATTTAAAATATGAATCTTGAACGATGACATATAGTTTTGCACCATTGCCGTTTATTGGTTGGCCTGGCGCGTCTTAGGGTTGCAATGTGAGGAGGAGCAGGATTGGAAGAGATTCACATGAGTGGTGTACTGGAGGAGTGACATGGGTGTTTGGGTGCAGGGGAAGGAAATGCAGAGAGAAGAGAGAAGGTTAAGGAAGGAAGACCACATGCAGCATTCCCTCTTTTGCTGATACGGCTTGGGGGGGACTTGTGTTGCTAAGTCTGGAAAAGATCTGGGACTGTGCAAATGTCAGGACTGTCAGGGTTCGGGCCTAGCTAGTCTTTGTGGTCGTTGCTCCCGAGCTTCTATCCGGGGCTACAACCAAAAGACACGGGGCTATAGCCCCCTCAGCCCCACCACCCCCATCTAGCAACGCCTCTGGCCTGGGGATGTGATGTAGTGTAATGGAGTAGAGAAATGTGTGTTTGGGTTCAGGGGAGGGAAATGCAGAGACAATAGAGAAGTGGGAGGATGGAAGACAAGATGGGGCTTTCCCTCATTTGCTGATGTTGCTCGGGTGGCTGTGATGTAGTGTAGTGGAGGAGAGACATGGGCGTTTGGGTGCAGGGGAAGGAAATGCCGAGAGAATGAGGAAGGATTGAGGCTGGAAGACAGTACAGGGTCTTTTCCTCATTTGGCACGCAAGGTAGTGAGTGGTATTGGGCAGAACAGGGCTAAGTGATAGTTTCCCCTGTGTTAACCAAAGGCCTCGGTGGTTGGTTGGGAAAGGCGGTGGGCATGGTGTGGAGCACAATCTAATGGTAACAGACAAAACATGGTTCTGGGAAGACAACCGAAAGAAGAATGAACAGGGAGGCAGAGGCTTGCTGCATATTCGTTCTGTTGTGTACATGAGAGTTTTGGGCACTCTCTATCTTTAGTAATACTTTATTTTCCCCTATTGGATTTTTACAAATACTTTGTAGGGACAGCCTCGCAATTCTCCCACTCAGTTTAGTTTTTTTTTTTCTCACAGTAATTCATTTTCCTAAATAATCTCAAATATATTTCTTTTGAATGGTGTACTTGTTCTAAATGTGTCAATATCTATCTCTCGTAGAAGGTAAACCTGGCATTGATAGTTGTCAAATGAATAATGAAAGGCCATATACATTCCTGAGAAGAACAAGAAACATGGAACCCTTTAGAAAGGTGATTTTGTACTTACGTCGGAAGCACTTCGATCCTCCCGCTGCTTCGCTACGGAAGCCTGTAAGTATCACAAGGAAAAAAGGAAGAACACTCAAGAATGAGAAGGTAGAAGGCAAATGAAAGATCACAACTACATGCATTTCCTGATCCTGCTTCCTCTGTAGTCCAATCAAATGGGTTGAATCCTGGTCCAGGACATTTGCCTCTTCCCTTAATATTATTGAACAGAAATGCTGTTTTATGGCAGTTTCTAAAAATGCTCATGTGTTTAGAATTGCATAATTAGTATGTCTTCTTAATTTATTTGCCACACAGATTAGTCACCATTTATGAAATGATCCCATAGATCCCTTTTTTTAATTTGCATTGAAAGTTGCATTAGTAGGAAAAATAAATGTGTGAAATGATTAACTGACTTAACTTTAATATAAAATGGATAAAACTAATATTGATGAATGCAAGAAAAAGGAATTCATTGAGAAGGAGAGGGTCACTTACGCTGCCAGCACTTGCATCTTCCAGTTCATTCTCTGCAGAGGTCTGCAAATAATGCCGGGGACACAAGAAGAAGCCTTCAGAATTACATGAAAAGGACACTTGCAAACATTCTCAATTCCCATGTCCATACTATTCTGTATACATTGATGTAACTTTGCCATTAGCAGGATGCGTCATCTCTATCCATAGTTATATATGATTCTAAAAGTTGAATTGAGAATTGCAAAATGCAATCCATATCGCCAGACCCATTGCATGCAAAGGTCTGGCGTATTGCAAATGTCACAGCTTTCGGCAGCCTGCACGCTGGGACCCCCGTGGAAGAGAAGCCCACTCGCCAGCTGGTTTACATACTTTTATTCTGCATAAAATAACAGCCCTGTTTGATCGCGAATACAAGTATGTTATGAACTGCCCAATACGGTCCTCTTCTGTGCTTGCAGATAGGTGTTAGAAAACGACCTCCAACAAAAATAAAACATTAAAAGTCACGTTCACTTGCCTTTTTCTTGAGGCATAAATTGTCTCCATACAACTTCCTTCTACTATGAAAAGAACTGTTACCGCCCACTAAACGTCCCTGTAATAATCTGCAGTATACAAGCATGGACTTTCATGCTATTTTTTCAGGGGCTAAACCCTGAATTCCTGCGTTTGATGAGCGTCACTATTCTGTCACTAGAGCGGATTAATATCTGCAGCTTTGGAGTTCTTGGCTATCCCAAAAGATTGTTGAAACAGTGGAACACTAAAAAGGCAGCAATGCAAGCCCCTTGGAGTCTCTTCTCTGGCTCGTCATTTGCTCTGGGTCTCCTCTGTGTTGATGGCCAGCACTAAGGGGACTTTTGGTGGGCAGTCATTGCCTCAGAATGGATCTCACTGACTGGTTGTCACTGACAGAGACTGGCTGGCTGATCAACTGACTGACTGACTGACTCACTCACTCAGCTGCTAAGCACTCATAGAGCCTGATTCATGGAATTCTTTGCATGGTGCAAAGTGACTTTTCAATGGTGCAAAGTGACTTGAACTGCCAACAAACACCCTGATTCATGAAGCAGCGTATGGAGCACACTGATTCATGGAGCAGTGTATTGTAATGTGTATTTTTGCATTGCAAAGTCACTTTGCACAAAAATCCAAGAATCAGGCTGATGTAGTGGTACCTTTTGGCATAAATAAAAGGAACAGAATATGAAGAAGTAAACAAGAACAGAGGTCCTTGGGTAGTGAGAAAAGGTTGCGATTGTTTCAGGGAGAGCAGGCGGCGGCGTACCATGGAGTATCATGGTAACACTACGCTGCTTTGGAAGATGGATGATAGCGGCATGAGAGCGCCATAAAGATATCCACTAGTCTGAGATCCAACTGAGCGATCAGAATAATGGAAGACACATGCAGAGTAAGGGCTGAAGAGGATATACTGCAGTTCTCACTTTTCAGGAGAAACCACAGCATACACATATACTTTGAATCTCCTAACTTTGGAGAGCCCTTAGCGATGGAGGCAGAAACGATCATCAGATTATACACAGGAGACAGAGAAGGGGATACGTGACGGATGGGTGGTCAGGGAAGGGATGGGGGGCCTCTGCCCTGAGCAGGGGCGCATGCTACATGCGTCCATCTTCATCACTAGCATTGCAAATATTGTAAACAATGAATCTCTCTTCACTTTTATTATGTTGGAAACATTGGACTGAAACGTTGGTCACTTGCATTAGTACCATTTTCGTAAGGCTTATACATAAGAAAACACAATGGAATAAGGCACATTATGATATGGGGGATTCTGATGAGATCAGGATTAATTGTGAACTACTTAAGTTGTGTGTCCACTGGCAGCAAGTCTAACGCTGTCTAACTTTACCCCACTGATTCTGCCACTTACCACTATGCAAATAGCTACCGCCATAAAGCAGGCCACCACAAGTAGAGTCCTCATTGTGTATCAGCTGCCCCTGAAAGTAAATAAATAAATAAAAAATAAACACTTATGTGGGCTTTTTTATGCACTGCACATTTCTCTGACATTTAAAAACATATGGGCTCACTGAACATGTTTTTTTTTACTGATATAGAATTAGCGAACGGTGCTGTGAGGCAATGGATTGATGAACAGAGCTCAGGGGCCGCAATTTGTAAAATTCCTCACATGACGTCCGGTGGATAGCATGACAAACTGTCCCTTCCTACCATTTGCAAATACCAAAAATAGCCCTTTCAACCAAAATGTCACAAGAGGGCCAATATTAAGATTATGTATGCCTTATTTCTAAGATCAATAAACTTTCAAAATGTGAAAGACTGCAATCATTCAGCTTTTAGCACCAGTAAAATGATTTGGATTAATTTTTTTGATAACTTGTAAAGAATCGATATTCGAAAATCCACTAATACGCTTCAAGTGACCCATATTATCAGGATGAATTCCTTATTTCTAAAACATTGGACATTTCAGTGTGTTGCCAAAAATCTGAATGGCATTTGTTTCATATGTCACAAAAAAAACAATATATAAAAAAAAGAGAAAAAAACATATGCTAGAGTGCTGCTGATATTCTGTCGGCGAGTCCTGGGCAGTTCTGAAATGCCTCTGCTGAGGTCGGAGTTCAGAATCCTCAGCATGCCCAGGCGTATTCCGAATGCCAATGAGAAGTGCAGCACCTTGAAACAACAGAAGGGAACACAGCAAGGTATGTCATGGATCTCTCTCCTAGCTATGCTTTGAACACAAACAAGACACCTTATGTTTAGTCCTGATTCTTCAACATGAAAACTGATGGTGTTCAACTAAGTCTCTCTATTACCTGCGAGTATTGGGATGGTTATTCAATTTCCACATTCCTGGTTTCTAGTTACACAAACTTAGTTTGACTAGGACAAGGTGGTCCAGTCTTGAAATGGTGCAACTCGTTTCTCATCAACTTCATAAAATAATCTTTGTAATAGTTTGTAACTAATCAACGCCAGATTCCTGGTGGCTCATGCTGCAGACATTGCAGATCTAATTATGGAGAAGAAATCGGACTTCATAGCAATAACTGAGACCTGGCTGCACGCTTCTGCAGGTCCCGCTCTCTTCATTGCTACCCCTGACAATTACACAATACTAAAATCCGACAGAGAATCCTCCAAAGATGGAGGAATTGCCTTTATCGCCAAGACAAACTTAGGACTCAGAATAGCTCCTCACACTCCCACTACCTCTTGTGAAATGATATCAGTTAAGCTTCCCCTCAATAACTCACGGACTATAACAATACATTTGATCTACAGACCCCCAGGACCTATAGGCTCCTTTGAAGAAGACATTGTTACTCTACTCCCTTCTAATACCAAACCTTCCTCAAAATCCTCATTCTAGGTGATTTCAACCTAGGTCTCAATGACCCGAATGACCAACCTGTCACATCTCTGACTAATTCCTTGACTGAGAAGGGCCTCACACAAATAGTCCTCCACCCAATGCACAATAAAGGTAAAACCTTAGATTGGGTCGCTGACTTACATTGTGCAACCTCCATTACCGCTATTGAACCATACCTGTGGACCGACCACTCACTACTTACCTTTAACATCCTTGACTGCACACCCCAGAGCAAACAAAACCCTGTCGCCTCGCCCACCCTTACATGCAATAAAAGAAATATCACAGTGGACAACCTCATACTTCACATTCAATCACTGCTCAACCCATTACCTGCATCTGCTGATCCGGCAGAACTTGTGGAGCTCCACAACAACACTATCACCTCTGTTCTTGACATAATAGCACCCCTTAAATTGAGGAAAGGCAAACCTGAATCACATCTGAACACCTGGTTCACACCCAAACTCAAATCCATTTGTAATGAAAAAAGGAAATGGGAAACCACCTGGAAGAATAACCCAGCCCTGCCAATGAAGATAAACTTCTTAAAATCACAGCCAACGACAAAGCCTAAATCCTTTCTGCCAAACGAGACCCCTACAACGATATGATTGAAAAAGCCAGCTCAAGTACTAGAGAACATTTCTCCATACTAAGAGAGCTGGAATCACCTATCCCCCCAACAGATAACTGTATCATAGACAAGACTTTGTGCACCAAGATCCAAGATGCACTAGCCAATAAGATCACTTCACTCCAGAATAAAATTACTGCCAAAAGAACCAATCTCCTTTCCCAAGAATCTCAAAAAAATACCTCCAATCCCGGCTTGAACCCTACAAAACCTTTCCTGCGATTCAAATTCACTCAAGTTTCCACTCGGGAAGTGGAAAACATCATAGTCTCATTAGAATCCTCCAATTGCCAGAGAGACTCGTGCCCAGCTTCCACTATTAAAGAAGCTGCCAGCGCACTTGCCCCTTTTGTTGCCACTCCGATCCACTTTTCCTTCACACTTCCACTGTCCCCACTAACCTAAAGAACTCCTAGGTACTACCTCTTCTAAAGAAACTCTCCCTGGACTGAATCATCCCCACTAACTTTAGATTTATAACTACTGCCCCATTTTTTCTAAAAATCATTGATAAAGCTGCTTACATCCAGATTCAATCTTACTTAGACTCCAACAACCTATTAGGACTCAGACAATGTGGCTTCAGACCCCAACATGTCACTGAAACAGCATTGATTGACCTAAAGATACAGATTGATGACTTGAAAGACAATGGAAAACCTGCCCTTTTGCTTCTCCTGGATCTGTCAGCCGCTTTTGACTTAGTTGATCATAAGGTACTCTGCAAACATCTATCCTCAGCGGCCCATTTCTCAGTAGAAGCAACAGCATGGGTCCAAATTTTCCTAAGCAACAGATCCATGAGAGTTTTATCATCCAAAGCTGCAGCTGATCCCATTCCCATAACCTGTGGAGTCCTACAAGGTTCCTGTGTGTTGCCAACCATGTATAATGCATTTACCAAACCATTATTCAATGACCTAGACTATCTGGGTGTCACCTACACTAAATATGCAGTTGACATCCAGATACTCATACCTCTGACCGGCTACTATCTCATCATTCAGGCATGGGTGGCCACACATGGTCTTTGCCTGAATGATGAGAAGACTGAATTACTTCTCCTAGCCTCTCCCCATAACCAGAAGAAATCATGTAACCAATACCCCGCCTTCAACATTGATGGCAATAACATCAAGGTGGCTAAAGAGGTTAACACCTTGGGTTTCCACCTAGACTCTGCCCTGAACTAATGCAAACAAGTCATTGCCACAGCCTCAGCGACACCTTACACCTGCAAGCTGATCCACACCTGCAAAACATTTCTCTCTGTAGATAGCTGCATTACATTGGCTTGAGCCCTTATTCTCTGTAAAATCGACTACTGCAATGCACTTTACATCGGAGCCAACAAAAATATCATTAACAAACTACAGATCTTGAAAAGCAATGCTCTCAGAACAGCCCTTAGCATCCCTGGAAGACAGCACATATCCATGCTCAGACCAAACAACTACTGGTTATCGATCAAGGACAGAATCACCCTCAAAACAGCCTCTCTTATGCACAAATGCCTTAATAAAGCAGCCCCTCAGTAACTTTCTGCAAAATTCATCAGGCACAACTCTGCCCAATCTACCAGATCTTCCAACTCAGGCTGCCTTAGAGTCCCTAGGTTCAGATTGAAGAAAGCAGGTGGCAGCAGCTTTCCAGTCATGGCCACCCAATTGTGGAACTCCCTACCCCACCCCCCCATTTAAGATTTGACCAATCAATCCTGAAATTTAGGAAACACCTCAAATTCTGGCTGATATCCAGTGACCTCCCACCCTGTTAGAACTCCTCTTACAGCTCTCCTGGTTCTGTCACACATTCCATTCATTTGTACTTTAACCTGTATATACCCTTGTACTATATTGCACTGTCTTTACTCATGTATACTTCGGTATTATATTGCTTTGTATTTTATATTGTAACCATCCCCAACACCATCTGCCAATGATCATGCTTCCTAGACATGACCTCACGGATCGCATAATTTCTTGTCCTTGTGGAGCCATGACTTTCCTTCAAACCCATTATCAACAAAGCCAGTCCATATTTGGGACTCAAAAAAACAACTCAACAACATCAACCTCTCCTCTCCAAATATACCTGAATGTTGTTAGGAAGACATTCATCATAGCCCTATCAGAGACATGTAGTCCTGTTTGTTTGAATTAAGATTCTTTAATATGTCAAAAGCCCAGGAGATTATCGAGGTTTTCCACTCAATTGTACATTAACACCCATTGAGTTATATGCTGCTACAAAATGTACATTCATACAAGATATGACCCTTCCATGTTATTGTTTTGTGGGCAACGTTGCCAAAATACTGTTTTTGTAACTCACAATGCAAAATAGAGTTGGTAAGAATGCACAGCCTATTCACGTCACACCCAGGTCCATCGCACGCACACCATTGTTTCCAGGGCTGGATCATTGGATACTGAAGACCAGCAATGACTGGAGGACATGACACTGACAACAAACATGCATCCGAACATCTCCCCCCTGGTTAAATTGCTATGTTCACATGTAAAAGTGTGGGATTGTGGGATCCTAGATCAAATAACGTTATTAGCTTATCCAATGTTTCTTTCATAAAATCTTCTAGCCTAAGATATTTTGGGGTTCTTAGTTCATTCTAGAGAGCAGCACCACCGTAGGATATACACATTGTGGAATTTAGGCAATAATCTATTCATCAACAGGCTGCTTCCATGTGTCATCTTGTCCCGTTGACTTCCTGAATATTTCAGGATGATCTTCATAATTACTAAGAACATACAATTGGTCTATTTTATATAGCATTTTGCAATGTGTCTTTCCTGAAATCAATAAAAAATACGTTTTCATATTATTTTGTCCCACATTAAAATCAAACCAAATTGTTTCATACTGTCGATGGACGAACGTGCCCCAATTCATGCCATTATATTTAAAAATGTTATACAACAAACACATTATTTAATGTAATGTCAATACAAAGTGTTTTATTATTAATTGTAAACAAACAAGTTTGTGATCTAAATTAGATTCTAATCGTGCACATTTCCATGGCATGAGATGCGCTGCACTAACACAGCCACTTACCTTCCTTGAGTAGTGACGTGAATGATCCTGTTGCCTGTGTTGCCGAACTGATGTTTGAAAGCAGAGCATGCATTGCCTTTATAGTGTTCTTTGAAATGGTGCCTTGTTTCAGGGATTAACACAAATTAGTGCACAATGGGAGTAAGAAACCCTCCCCACTTAACTCTCGGATGTGTTCCCCTGCCAACAGTCCCTAAAAACAAATAACTTCACAAGAAGCTGTGGCTTTTCTTTGAAATATTGAGCAAGTCGGGAGACTGTGTTCAAAGCATCACAGCATCAGACACTTGTTTAGCATTAGCTCTGATTTGTTCTGTAAATGTATAATTGTTATAGAGCTATGCACCACCCCAGTTCAGTATGGAAGGGACAGACTGCTCTTTGTTTTGTCAGTTACTACAGCCCCACCTTTCCTGGTCCAGTGAATCTTACATATGCACTGCCTTGACCATCACAAGATTTGGAGACTATTGCAGGGGGGACATGAAGGGGGCACAGAAAATAAATGTAGTGCTTCTGCACTGGCGATTATAATAAATGCATGCTCAATGGAACCTGCATGGTGCAAAGTGACTTTTCACTGGTGCAACGTGACTTTGCACTGCCAACCAACACCCTGATTCAAGGAGCAGTACAAAGTGTATTTTTGCACTGTGCTAAAAATTCCATGAATCAGGCCCCTTGTGGGCTGAGCAATGCTTTTGTTCTGCAGTACTATCGCTCATGCAGTTTGATGATGCAGTGAGTTGCAGAGGAACTCCTACTAGTCGAGGGAGTGAGCCACAATGGACTGGGTTAGTCTGGCTGCTACCCGATGTGTCTCCGAGATGGTAGACAGAGCGAAATCCCACAGGTGTGCTAAATCCTCCAAAACCTGGTCTTTGTTGAGCTAGAGCAGGTGTGAGCGGTCGCCCGTAAACGGTGTGCGTGTTCCGAGGCTGCCTGCCAGGCCCCGCTGGGCCTTCAGTAAGATTCATTCATTTCAGGCACTGTAGTTTATTTTTGGTTTAGCGCTCTGTGCGTGTTTGTGCTGCCCCCTACCCCCTCCCTCCAACTCACTTCCTGGTTCCTCCTCTCCCCTGTCCCCTCCCGCATCCCTGCCCGCCCACCCCCCCTCTGATTGGTTGTCCTTGTAGTCCCTGTGGCACTACGCGACGACCGCTCCTGAAGCTCGCTTCTTTGTTGAGCTAGAGCTGGTGTGAGCGGTTGTCCGTAGCCCGGTGTGCGTGCTCCGAGGCTGCCTGCCAGGCCCCGCTGGGCCTTCAGTAAGATTCATTCATTTCAGGCACTGTAGTTTATTTTTGGTTTAGCGCTCCGTGCGCATTTGTGCTGCCCCCTCCCTCCAACTCACTTCCTGGTTCCTTCTCTCCCCTGTCCCCTCCCGCCTCCCTGCCCGCCCACCCCCCCTCTGATTGGTTGTCCTTGTAGTCCCTCCGGGACTACGCGAAGACCGCTCCTGAAGCTCGCTTCTTTGTTGAGCTAGAGCTGGTGTGAGCGGTCGCCCATAGCCCGGTGTGCGTGTTCCGAGGCTGCCTGCCAGGCCCTGCTGGGCCTTCAGTAAGATTCATTCATTTCAGGCACTGTAGTTTATTTTTGGTTTAGCGCTCCGTGCGTTTTTGTGCTCACCCCTGCCCCCTCCCTCCAACTCACTCCCTGGTTCCTCCTCTCCCCTGTCCCCTCCCGCCTCCATGCCCGCCCACTCCACCCCTCCCCTTCCTCTCCTCCTGCCTAAAAGCCCACCCCCTGGGGCAGCCCCCGGCCCGGCAGCCCCAATCGGCTAAGGGCCCCCTTAGGCAAAGGGCGGCTCCTATGGCTGCGGCTCCCTGTGTCTGCAGCTCCCTGTGTCTGCAGGTGTCCGCAGGGGACGCCAGTCGCCGGTCCGCCTTTTTCTGGTTAGCTCCACTTGCTCGCCCAGCCCAACTACCCACTCCTTCCCTTTCCTTTTCTTTCACATGGTTTCTACACTTCAGTGTGTACCGCCAATTGTGGTAAATTAGGTCTGCTTTTCTCCCCTCGCAGGACTCTCAAATTTAGGTGGCCTCTACACTGGCTGCCTAATTCGTTTTTACTGTGTTACTGTTGCTCTGAAATTGTTGTAAACTAGGGCTTTTTCTCCCCTCGCAGGATTCTCAAATTTAGGTGGCCTCTACACTGGGTACCTAATTCGTTTTTACTGTGTTACTGTTGCTCTGAAACTGTGGTAACTAGGGCTTGCCGCTTCATTCCTTTCCGCTTGATCTCGTCTGTCTTCCGCCCACTCCCTCATTATTCCATGGTGCTCTCTCTCCTATCTTCTCTAACTGCTTCTCCATTGACTATCCTGCTCTCCTCACTAAATCTGGTAGGAAAAAGTTTAAAAAGGATATCCTGGTCTCCAACCCAGGCCTCCCTATAGCTGACACCTACACTAGCGCCGCCTCCAAGGAAACACTTACTGACATCCTCTTTTTCGTGCCTTCCCCTGACCAATGGACCCTTCATATGGTCTCTCTGCTCTCTCCCTTCTCCTCTTCTCCCATTAATGGTGGCACCCGTTGGGATGTCCTCTTGGCCCCCTTCCGCTCCTCTAAGGCCATCATTAATGTCTACGCTAATGGGACCGTCTTGGTCCAAGGCCCTCAGGCCAACCTCCACCTCTTTGATAGACGCTTCCCGTGACTCATCAACTTCCTTTCCTCTCCTGCTGTCCCCTCTTCTATGTCCTCGGCTACCCTGCCACCACCCTCTCACCCTGCCCTCTCTCTGGCTCCTTCTTCTTCACCTCCACAGGGCGTACCTCTGATCGGCACCCCTCCCTGGAAGTCCTTCAAGGATGGCAACTTACTCCACATTGCCACTCTTAACTCTCGCTCTGCCGTCAAACATTCCTCTGATATATGTCGCCTTCTTGAGGAACTGGACCTTGACATCCTCGATCTCACTGAGACATGGTTCACGGCCAGCTCTGTCGCCAGCTTTGACACACTCCTACCTGACGGTTACAAGATCCTCTCCTTGCCCAGGCCCAACCGTGCTGGGGGCAGGGTGTGGCCCTTATCTTCCCTGAGTGGATTCCTGCCACTGTCACTCCTCGCAGACCTACTCCTCCTTTGAATGCCTTGTCTGCCGACTCTCTCTCTCTCCTAGCCATTCCCTTACTGTGGCTACTATCTATCGGCCACTTGGTCAAATGTCCTCCTTACTCTCTGAGTGGGCTGACCTCTCCTCCTCACTCCTGTCCTTAACCACTCAACTCCTCTTTCTTGGAGACTTCAATATCCACCTTGAAGCCTCCTGTCCTCCCTCTAGACTCTTTCGTGACCTCTGCGACTCTCTCTCACTCTCTGTTCTCCCGTCTGGGCCGACCCATTCTGCAGGGCACACTCTTGATGCTCTGATCTCTTCTGACCTACCCCTCTCTGTCCCTCTCTCCACTCCTCTCTCCTGGAGTGATCACTCTCTCCTTTCCTCCCACCTCACCCTCCCTACCCCACAGGCAAAGCCACCCTCATCACTGCCACCCACCTTCGCTGTCATCCGACCCATGAAGTGCGTGTCAGTTGAGGCTTTCGCTACCACCTTCTCGCCCCCCCCCTTCGGCTGACTCCCACCCTGACACAGCCCTCTCCACTCTCCACTCTGCTATATCTGATACCCTTGATATCCTTGCCCCTGTCATGAGAATCCACCTGAAGCCCAAATCCAAATGTAACTCCTGGTATGACTCAGATCTTGTCACCCTTAAACGCAAGTGCAGGGTGGCAGAGAGGAAATGGCGTGCTTCATGTTCATCCTCTGACAAACTGGCCTGCCGCCTGCTCCAAAGGCAATACCGGCTCTCCGTTCTCACTAAGAAGAGAGCCCTTATCCAAGCCCGCATCTCTGCGGCATCTAACAATTCGGCCAAACTCTTTAAAATCTGCAAGGAGCTGGTCAACCCTGCTGCAGTCTCCACCTCTCCTGTCCCCTCCCAGGCCCTCTGCACAGCACTGGCCTCTCACTTCATTTCAAAAACTCAAGACATCCTGTCCTCACTCTCCTCTCCTCCTATCACCTCCCCTCCCCTATTCCCTGCTCTCCATCTGGCCTTTCGGCAGCCACCCCTTCTCCCTCCTTCTCTGCCTTTCCCCTTTTTCTGCTGATGAGGTTGCGAGACAAGTCCGATCTATGAAAGTCTCGTCAAAACAGGTCCACCCCTGTTCCTCCAAAACTATCAAGGACCACATCGACTCCCTGGCGCCTGTCTTGGCTGACTTCTGCAATCACTCCTTCGCCTCTGGAGTCTTCCCATCCCCCCTCAAGCACTCCCTTGTGCACCCCCTTCTTAAGAAACCCTCATCCGACCCCTGCTGCCCAGATAACCCAATCTCTATCACTCCCTTCCTGGGCAAGCTCCTGGAGAAACTGGCCATCTTCCAGCTTAATCTCCATGCTGAATCTGTTGGTAGTCTTCATGACCATCAGTCTGGCTTCAGAGCTCCCAGAAGCACGGAAACTGCTCTCCTGAACATCCGTGAGGACCTGCTCTCAAACCTTGACTCTAATACCCCTTGTGTTCTCATCGACCTCTCCTCTGCCTTTGACACTGTTAACCACACCATCCTGCTCAACTGTCTCTGTGATAACCTGGGTATCACTGGTCAAGCTCTGGCGTGGCTGTCCTCCTTCCTCTCCAATCGACCCTCCCAGGTCCAACAAGGTTCCTTCCTCTCTGACATCTTTTTCTCTACCTGTGGTGTCCCCCAGGGATCTAACCTCTCCCCCTGGCTGTTCAATCAGTATCTTGCACTTCTTGCTCACCGCATAGCCGCTCTCTGTCCCAACTTTCAGTGCTACGTGGATGATACCCAGCAAATTTTCAGGCTACCCTCGGCCTTCTCTTCCACTTCCCTCATCTCTGACTGTCTTTCTGCTATCCAGGAATGGTGTGCCGCCAAAGACCTCTGCCTTAATGCTAGTAAGACTGAGATTCTACTTATCGGCACACCCACTCCCTCCTTCCCTGCAGCTCTCTGGCCGGCCTCCCTTGGCCCTCTTCCTGCTCCTACCTGCACAGCAAAAAACCTCTGGGTCATCTTCGACTCCACACTCTCCTTCTCTCCTCACATCTCTGACGTCTCTAAGAAGTCACACTACCAGCTACACCTCCTCAGAGGTATCCTTCCTTTTCTCTACTTCCCCCAGAAGCTCACTGTCTCCAGAGCTCTGGTTCTCTCTAGGCTGGACTACTGTAACAGCCTCTATCTAAATCTTCCTGCCTCTACTCCCCGCCCTTTGCAACTCATCCAGAACAGGACTGCAAGACTTGTCCTTGGCCTCAAGCCCAGGGACCGTATCTCTCCAGGACTGAAATCACTACACTGGCTCCCAGTGGCTGCAAGGATTAAGTTCAAAACCCTCTGCATTGTCCATAAGGCCTTCTGGGGCCTTGGGCCGAAATACCTTCAACTCTCTCTTCCTAAATATCTTCCTTCTCAAGCCCTTCGCTCATCCACCTCCAACTACCTCAGGGTCAGCCGCTTCTCCAAGCAACGAGCTGGTGGTAGATCTCTCGCCGCAGCAGGGGCCTCCCTCTGGAACAGCCTTCATGCCTCCCTGAAACTTGAGGAGAACCATCTCCGGTTCCGGAAGCACCTCAAAACCTTCCTCTTTGCCTCCGCTTTCTCTCCCTCTCTCCCCTGCTAAAATCACTGAACCTGCACTAAATCTGCAACTGGACCACTCACCGATCTCATGTCCTGGCCCAGCCCCTCTTCCTTGCACTGCCTACAGGCACTACGATACATGACTACTGTCTCTGTATCCTACAGCCCCTTCTCCTGGCACTTACCTTTGCACTTGCCACCAGCTGGCCCTATTATTTATCTAGTATTCTCTTAACCATGTACCGCACTTTCCTTGCACTTGCCACCAGCTGGCCCTATTATTTATCTTGTATTCTACTAACCATATACTGCACTTCCCCTCTGAACAGAGACAACTCTGCAGTCCCCTCCCTGAGCCTGGGAGGATTGGGGCTGTCACGGAATGGACATCTGCTACAAGAGGAAATCCAAGATGTTGTTGATGGTCCCCTGCACCTATAAAGTCCCGGAACTGCCAGGTGAGGATAATACTACAATTAACCTATGTGGAAAAGGGGGCTTGTGCCAGGTGTGTGGTACATTTAGGAGAACCAAGAGAAAGCACAATCCTAATACCTGACACAACCTTATAGGGATCCCAGCCAATCACAAGGGTGGAACTACTACATACACCAGTAAGACACTGTAGAAGAGCCCAGCACAGGTAGCCAACTGCGATATGAAAGAAGTGTGCCTTACTGTTCTATGCTGATACAGGAAACCTTCTACTTGGTACAAGGTGGCAACTTTATTGAAGTCCTTACTTGCTACATAGACCCTGATAAATGTGGGTGACACCTGCCAGGGGTCTATGGGAGGCGTGCACAGTGAAAGCCAAGAAATCAAACATCTAGCTGAGACCTGAAACTGAATACTGAGGAACCATAAGAGGTACCTAAACTGTAAATGCTTAGAAAACCAACAGCTACGTCAGCCCTCCTAAGACTGAATGCTGAGAAACCAGAGAGCTATGAGAGACCTGCAACTTGGAGAATGGGAAGCAAGAGGTTCAGGAGAGATATATCCTGAAGGTTAAGCATTGAGACGTCTGGAAGCGACTTTAGGAGATTTAGGCGGTGCACATTTTCGGATTGGTGCAAATTTCAACTAGGCCAAAAATCATAACTTAGACTCCTGCAGAAGTGATATGGTAGGGTGTGTTAGGGAGAATTCTCCAGAAAGGCTAGTTTCCCTTCCCTACTGAGTCCCTCAGCAGCTTTGCTGGATTTCTAGGATTTATTTGTTTTACCTGGTAAGAGTGTGATTCTTTTTTCCCACTCTTACATGTGTTTTGCTGTGTGTATTTAACATGTTCTTGTGTTCATAGACTGTGGAGCCTCATCTACTCCATAGGCATCATCTTTTTACTGTGTGTTACACATCACCTTCAGTGCAGTGAGACAGGGTTGTCTTTTTGGCTTCCCAACTCCGACTCCATTTTCTGGGACTGACTACTGTCTCCCAGAACATGTAAAGTTGCCATTGATTTTATTAGTCTCTTTTAAAACTAACAGACCCAGTACGAACTATCTTAAATAGAGTTCTGGAAAGGATTAATACTTATCCCTTTTTGTCTGTTTCTCTTGGAGCATTGTTTCGCTCCCTTTTCATTAAGACTTGGCTGGTGGCAGTGGTAACTACCCTATTTTTCCTACCGCGGTTATCTTTAATAGCCTTCTATTGTTTTAGTCTATCTTGGTAGCCTCGAACTTAAACTCGCTAGACCATCTATGTTTTTATACGGTTCTGGCTGGGTTTAGTCGCCATTTCTTTTTGTAAAAGTATTTCTCGTGTTTTTCTCTGCACACCAAACCAGGTTTGGTTCCTTTGTTCACTGTCCTTTCGCGGGCTTCTACACAGAAACCCTCCTTAGACGTCTGTATGTCTGGGGGCGACAGGATGTGAGGGAGGGGTTTAGGACTCCCTGCACAGGGTGTCCTTTAATTCAAGACCCAAAGTAAGAAATTAAACAGTTTAAAACACATGGGATGGATTTGCAAACTCTCAGAAAAACCTGTTATTCCAGTTGCCAGTCATGAAACTTCTCCAACCAAGGGAGATACACCATAAATCAATGACATGTAGGTGCGAATTGCAAGCTTGAAAAACGTTGTATGGGACAGGACAATGAAAGTTCACAAGCTCATCAGACATTCGTCTGTGCTCCAGGCTGGGACAATAGCAGTCCTGGGACACTCACCTGTCAAGTGTGAAGGGGCAATAAAACCTTCAATTAAGACTGGAAACCCCCTTGCCTGCAAGGAAATGACAGCTGCTTGCAGTTGGAGGGAAAGAAACAGGCTCTAGTAACAAAGGGACTGTCTTTTGGGTTACAAGACTATGTTATAAAGAAACTTTAAGACTTCTATTTCTGTAGCAAGAATAAGCAAAAATTTAAAAAGTTTGCAGTTTTAAATCTAATTTTGTGGGCTATCTTTTCAAACTTGGTAGAACTCATTGCCGCATGGGGAACAGAAGTTACGGAATAGGACAGATTCCAAGGAAAGTATTAATGTGGCAAACATAACATTTTGTACATACATCCCTGGGGACAATTTGCATCTGTGTATAAAATTGTGGATTTTTAGGCCAAATCTTTAATGTGTAAAATTATCAAAATGTATCAGAAAGGTGAAACAAGGTTGCACAGAACTGAAGATTGGACTGATCTGGGCTGCACATAATATGTAACCTGTTTGTATAATTTGCCAAGAGATTGCAAGTGAAGAAATGTATGTTTTTGGCAAAATCGGATTTTGAGTAAAGTAAATGTGGGAGTGTTTGGACATTGTAAACCTCACCTCATAAATCTGACATCATTCCCTTAGAAGTCCAACCAACTGAGAGCGAGGCAGAGGATAGCTCCCCTGCCCAATCCAAGTAGATTAGGGGCCGGCATAGATAACCTGCCCAGCCTCTACTTGGATGATGTAATTTTGCATTTTAAATAAAGGTCCCTGACAGGACCCTAGACACACACTCTTCCTGATTTCCTGCGCTACATTCCTGTTCCTGTTTCATGTTTCAGACTCCAGACTCCAACTACAAGGCCAAGCATTGCTGATCCTATTCCAGAACCCATTGCAAAACCCAAGCATTGCTGATCCGGCTCGGGCAAGGCCTACCCTACAATATTAAAACCCACTAATCTCCCAGCAAACAGGAGAAACTGTGGTACTTTTGGCATCCTAATCCAGTCTGGCTTGCCGCCACTCACTCCATGCTGCTGCCATCCTGCTACCCTGCTGACCTATAGTATCCAGTAACCAGAATTGCCAGTCCAGAAGAACTATACTTTGGTATCGCGTCCCTGCCCAGCTTATCCTGTCCCGCTGATTTTGTCCAGCTGTGTTGTGTTAGACTAGATCCATTTGGTGACCAGAACCGGTGACTGTCCAAAAACCAAACTAAAAAGTGGACTGTGAGTTCCAATAAGAACCATAGAAAACCATAGTATACCTTGTATCGCCTTGTCCTTAGTTCCACTCTCTAAGTCATCCCATGCTTATCCTGATAACTTGTAATATTGTTAAAAATCATTCTTGAAACCCTGCCTTTGATTTCTTGCACTAGCGCCAACTTCTTTAATAATTTTGTCTTGTGAAATCCTAAGCACTTAGTCCTCTTTCGAGTGATCGGACTGGTTCCGCCACGGCGGGCAAAGGAGGTGCTAGGGTTGAGTTTGTGAGTCAACCCTGGAGCTAACTGTGTCTCAATCTGGTAGTCTAGCCTGAATGCTCTAGTGTAGAATTGTCAAAATTGATTTCTTTTCCTTTTTCGCGCCTTCATTTTCTCAAAACGCACCTCACTAGATCTTGCATAACTCACTCAATTTACCAGCTAGAGATCTCATTTCACTTCCATGTTGTACCTATGATCCATAGCTACACCCCTACTCAATATTTCACCCGTTTTTACAAAAAAAATCTTTTTGGTAAATTCAGACTGGAATTGTAAAACTTTACTAAATTTCCAATGTGTCATTTTGATTATAAACTGTTTTAAATCTTCCATTCAATTTAGAATTGTATGCTTCTGCTCAAGACATTGCTTTTGATTGCTAGTATCTTTCCAGTGTTGCTCCAGTAAAGAATTGTTTTTGTTTCAAGAGTTTTATGCACATTCATTGTTTTATTCATCCATTTCCGAGTTTCATTTTTAGCATTGCCAGGGTTTAAAATCTGTTTTCCTCTCTTGTTTGAAGAGGGAAGGTTGGATTTCAATTCTGTTTTCCATTTGTCATTCCTGATTTTCTGCTGCTTCTGTTTATCCACTTAGAATTGATTATTTGTGGGTTGAGGGAACATTGCAGGGGGACATTCTAACTCAAGTGCTATTTTACCTAAAATCAAAAGTGCTCCTATTCCCTGGTGTTTTGTAGTTGTGTCAATAGAAGGTTGGACTAAGTGCATTGCTTACATTCCTATTGTTCTTATCACCCCATTGGTGATTGCTGCCCCATATTAAAAATGTTATGATTTCTTTTCAATTTTAAAATAAATAAATTAATATTACATTTTATCAACCAGCCAGGTTCATGGTCCATTGGACTCGGGCTATTTGAAAAGGGGTGTGATATGAGTGGTGTTCCATCTCAATATTGGATCTAACATAAAACATAAGCCTTTCAATTGCGCGCTGCATACTAGGCCGAGACTAAGGTGTGTGTCGACTGATTGAAATCCTTAACAGGACTGCAGGCATAGGTCATTATAAGTATGGCAGTCTGGAAATAAGGGTGCCGGTAGCAACGTACCGGCACCCTTTGCAGACCACAATACTACAACAATGGCGGTAGGGGCCACGTATCCGCAGGCAGGCCTGATCTGCGGCCTGACCTGCTGGGTTTTCAGGCCCCTGCCGGCATGGATGTTGCTGAAGCACCAGCTACATTAACAACAGTGCCAGTGCTTCAGTGACCCAATTTCCATGGAGTCCCATGTGACTCTATGAAAATGGGGATTTACCAGTACTGCCGTTGCTTGTGATATCCCGGTAGCACCGGGATATCAAGTGGCAGTAAGGGTGTTACAGGGTTGCCGATAATCCGGCCCCTGCTGGCGGATTTTAGCGGCTACCCCATAATGAGCCACATAGACTCTGAAATGCTGTTTAGAAAATAAATGCAGGAATTAAAACTGCTCTTGCAATGGGCTACGTGAATATTAGAGAACTTGGAATGTGCAAAATCAGGCCTCACTGTTGAAATAACAACACCACTTTGACACAGGACTCCACAGCGTCAAGAGGCAGATTTGAAAGTGCGACCCCATCGGCATCCCTCCAGCTACCTCAGATCCCGGTGGCACCTGCAATCCAGTCGCCTCGGATCCCAGTGGCACCTGCACCCCAGCTACCTCAGATCCCGGTCGCACCTGCACCCCAGCTGCCTTAGATCCCGGTGTCACCTACACCCCAGCCGCCTCAGATGCCGGTGGCACCTGCACCCCAGTCACTTCAGATCCCGGTGGCACCTGCAACCCAGCTGCCTCCGAACCCGGTGGCACTGGCACCGCAGCTGCCTCAGATCCCAGTGGCACCTGCACCCCAGCCGCAAGGACGTGCTTAAGGGTGTCCTAACAAAAACACTTCTGACAGTTCCGATTTACAAAAAGGGCGATCCAGCAAAGCCCGAAAACTATAGGCCCGTTTCATTAATGGATGCCACTGGAAAAGTATTTTCGATTCTCATCCTATATATGGAGGAGCACGTAGAACTGCTGAAAGCGTAGAGCATAGGGATGACAGGAATGCATGCGTGGGGCAGAAAAGAGTGCATGCGTGGGGCAGACAAGAGTGCATGCAGACTTTAGCACATGGGGCCGACTGGAATGCATGAGGGCGTGGAGCTGACCGGAGTGTGTGGAGCAGACTGGGGTGCATGGGTAGATAGGAATGCATGGAACCAATTGGAGAGCATAGAACTGCGTGACGTATATAGTATCGTTTGGAATACAGAGAACGTTTAAAAAGCATATAACCCATCATATCACACCACCACGCTTACTCTCTCCTTTACACCACCACTCAACTAGAACACAGAGATACTATGACACCATTCGGTATAAATGTTCTCATACCAACATCTGCCGCACACTCCACATCATTCTAAGTAAACACTGCTGGTTACACACCCCCCAGCCAGGCGTTCTCCTCAGTCCTAATGCAGCCACATTCGGTTTGGATAAATCCTGCCGGAATGAACACATACTCCTGATCTCTCAACCTCCACACCTACCGCTAAGAAGCAGCTATTACACGAATACCGCACCAGCTGCACACATACCTGGTGCTCACATGCACTTTTGACTCTCTCTACTCTTTCTACTGATCTGAACTTCGGTTCCCAAGGGCGTTCAATCTACCAGCGCCTTCAGACCATACCAATGGTATATAAGGCGCTATATAAATGCAAAATAACATAACATAACATATATGACTTGGAAAAACATATCACACTACATAATACATACTCGAAATTTCAAACGTGTTTTAGAAGGTCTATGGCCCTCTTACAAGAATTATAGAATGGGTTAACGGGTGCCGCTAATGGTGGCGGCACCCGTTATCCTATCTGCAATATTACGAGGTCCTCTTGAGGGACCTGGTAAGGACGCCTGGTAAAATGGCGAGGGGACCAGGGAGCTAACAAAGGGACCGGACGTAATCGCCCCGTTGTTAGCTCCCGCTCCCATTCCCATTTGAGCCCTATTGGGGCTCAAATGGGAACGGGGAAGGTCCGGGCCCGTGTTCCTGAGGGAGGAATTACTGGGCCCTCCGAACTCGGAATGGCCCGGTAAGTCCCCATTCAGGGAACCCGGACACGGTTTTGGAGGCAGCCATGCCCTTGTTAAGGGCATGGCTACCGCCAAACCCGTAATGAGGCCCCATGAGTACAATGTTAAACGCTACAATAATGGCTCATTTTTGTTAGCAGGCACTACAACTAAAGAACTTAGTCCAATTTGCATGGCTTCCATTGACATGTCTGCAGCGTGTGACACTGTAGTTCGAAATCTGTTATGGACGAAGATGTTTAACTTAGGCATCCTGGTAAACCTGATTTATTGGATTGCCAAATTTCACACAAATACCTCATACAGGATTAGAATCACCCAACGGGGGCAATGACGGATTCTGTAATGTCATACTTAGGCTTGTAGCAAGGATGCAACCTGGAAGCAACGTTGTTTAATCTATATTTGTGTGATCTGGATGAACTTTGGAAGAACAGTAATACGTTTGCTGCCAGGTTGTGTTCCTTGAGGCTACATTGGTTAGCTTTTGCGGATGATCATTTTTTGTTCGATCTTCCTCCGGCAGGCCTGCAGAGGAAGCTGCAGTTATTTGAGGAATTTGCAATCCAACATAATCTCACACCAAAGTCTCCAAGGACTTGCATTATTGTGTTTGATGCTGGCAAAAAATTAAACATTTTTTGCCAGCATTTTTTACATGGAAGATTAATGGCAAAGCTATATCCAAATCTACTGAAATTACATACCATGGCTACATTTAAGTAATTCATATTCCACCAAATTCTGGATTGATCGTCTCCATTCAAAGGCAATACCTTTACTAAGTAAAATGAAGATCATTTTCCACAAATACAGCAGATTCTCTCTGATTCCGATGTTGGAATTTATGTCATTAAAAGTGGAATCAGTTCTTCTCTACGCCCTTGATATGTATTTCTTTAATTTATATTCATATCTTAACACCTTACAGGGGCACCTGTTGAAATCTGCTCTTCATCTTGCTGCTTCCATCCCGAATTGCATAATTCGTCATGAGTTGGGTATAATATCTCTCTCTTGCTGTTGGGAATGGAGAGCACTGTCAAACTACAATAGAATCCTAGTTCCTTTAAGGAACTCCCTCTATCAAGATTTGTGTCAAATATCAATGGGAAGTAGCTCTCGCTCTATTAGGGCGTACCATGCAAGGATGAAATCATTACTGGACGAAATTGGGGTGGCACAAAATTACTTATACCTGCGACCTGTTTATGTAAAAAAAAAAAACTATTACAACAAGACTGGGCTAGGACAATAGAGGAACTTAATACGTACAGTACCTATAAAGAGTATGCCAAGCACCCTCGGAAAAGGGAAGGATGCTGTTCCTATTTAGCTATCTTTCCCTGTAATGTCACCCGTGTGTACTTTATGCGCTATAAAATGAATCAATTTCATGCGCTTGAAAGGACAAGGAATTGGGGAAAACAAAAAGGCAATAAAAATACAATAGGCCTCATTACTATTATGGAGGTAGTCATGCCACTTTTAGTGGCATGGCTACCCCCATACCGGGTCCGGGTTCCATGAATGAGGAATTACCGGGCCTTTCCGACCTTGGAGGTCCCGGTAATTCCCTTTCCTGGGACCCACACCCGGTACATCCCCATTCCCATTTGAGCCCCCGTAGGGCTCAATGGGAATGGGGATTATGCTAACAAGAATGCTCTGCCTGACACAGATGGAGCAATGCCAGGATGCTCTCAAATCACTGTGCAACAGCACCTTAATGAGGCACAGCTGATGCGGGAGAGTGTGCAGGCCATTTCAAGGCAGAATGCACGGGCACTGGGGTGATGCACATGTGTCATAGTACAAATGTCACGCAGGGTGAGGGAGGGCAAAAGTGTCATGTCCTCAATAGCAGAAACAATGGCCATGTTGTTACAGGCCTTCCTGCACCGACGGACCCTGTCAACACCACTGGCTCCCTCCTCCATCCCCACACCAGGGAGTTCAGTAAAGAGCAGCCCAAGGCGGCGCTCGGCGCGGCTGTCTCGTACTGCACAAAGCCGCACCCACGAGCATAAAAGGAGCCGCAAATAGGCCATGGACCCATGGGTGCCCTGTCCGAGAATTTTTCAAATGTACATAGTTATACAGGATAGGGGTTGGCCATAGACAGTTTGGTGAGCGGGTGTGGGGAGGTACAGTTGGGGAGGGGGTGTGGGAAGGGATAGTTGTGGAGGGGGTGTGGGGATGTATATTTGGGGAGGGGTTTTCAGGAGGGATAGATGGGGAGGGGTGGGGAGGGATAGTTGGGGAGGTGGTGTGGGGAGGTACAGTTGGGGAGGAGGTGTGGGAAGGGGTAGTTGTGGAGGGGGTGTGGGGATGTATATTTGGGGAGGGGTTTTCAGGAGGGATAGGTGGGGAGGGATAGTTGGGGAGGGGTTGTGGGGAGGGATAGTTGGGATGCACAGTATTAGTAGTGTCGGGGGGAAATTCTGCCGGGGTCGGCCGGGCCGTCCGCAGACCTCCGGGCAGGGAGGCCCCAACTCCTCCCGTATATCCCAGATGAGATAGAGTATGAGACGCACACAAGGAGCAAGGCGACTCTGCTGTTTATTTATACAAAACGGCAGGGATGGGTCAAGGAGCGTACGCGTCCGTCCTGACACACACATAATCGTGGGGCTCGCAGGCCCTTTTTACTGCATTATGACGCGCTACTTGCGTCACTTCAGAAAGTTAACAAAAAACCTATCGCCACTCTTAATTGGTTGCTCGAGTGGTAGGGTTAGTATAGTACACATATAGAGAATGATATTAGTGGACAAGGTGTAGTCAGGTGGTATATCTGGGTTGTCCCTATAATTGGATACATAAGAATTGTTACATGAAGGCTCCTGGGATTGGCTAATGTTACTGACGTCTGAGATAAGAGCCCCATGTTCTGATTGGTGCATCCGTGAGCTCCCCAGCCTGGGACCACCATTGTTCCCAGCTCTCGGTGTACCTGTGTTTGCAACAATGTTTCAATATGGGTACGTGCAGACAATGTGAGGATTTATTCATAGGTGGAAGGCTGACCGCTCCCGCTGACCGCTCCCACTGTAGCAGGTGTCCATTGAGCCTTTCAAGTGTCTCGGCCTGTGTCTCATAGTGAGTGACCCAGACGCCTTTTCTCTCCTGGGTTTTGGCATCTCGTCAGATTCGGCTTGGTCACGTGAGGCGGGACCGTGTTTGAGGCAGAATTCTGCACAATTAATATTGCTTTTCCACTGTGTGTCTGGTTTAATTCGTAGATATGACTTTAACGTTGGTACGCGGAGTACGAGGTTGCAACATCGTGCCTTTGATGATTTGTTCTTGGATGTGGGCTTGCAACATTGCGACCTTGGCTGGTTGCTCCATCGGGTTCTTTCTGCAGGATCAGCAACCTGACTCTTGCTTTGTTAATGTCCACGGGAGCTCTTGTTTGAGGCCTACTCGGGCCTGGTGCTTAAGTAGTCTGTTTGGTGCATAGGTGCTTTAGATTATAGTAGCATACATTTCCATGACCAGTATCGTGTTTCCATTATACCTCTCATGGTGGTAACGGGTTTCAAGGGAAGCGTGAGCAAGCGTTATAGATGAGTTCATGATGCATCTTGCGTTTCTGCATTCTGAAAGCCTATGTAAAAATAATAAAGATGCACGTCCGTGAATATGCCTGTCGCCTACGTCAGAGCACTAAGTATGTTCTTCGTGTAGATTGGTGTGGAAATGTTAAGTGTGTATACTTGTACAGATGTGCTTCCCGTTGTCTAGGTCGTCATGGCATCTCTAACGACGTGTGGTTTTTAGTCTAGCTGATCCGAGCCGCAGGGGTCGGCATGGCAAGTGCGGGCTGTTGGGCAGGCAGGTGGACACATCCGTATGTTCCTGTACCAGGGTACCTGGTCGTCTGGTAAATGAACAAACTCTTCCCGCGGCGGGTGTCTGGGCCGTGACCCTCTAGGCCAAGCGCGAGAGGTGAAGGACGGGAGCCTGGTC
Source organism: Ambystoma mexicanum (assembly GCF_040938575.1). Taxonomy (NCBI): domain Eukaryota; kingdom Metazoa; phylum Chordata; class Amphibia; order Caudata; family Ambystomatidae; genus Ambystoma; species Ambystoma mexicanum. Next base: position 159,245,516 of record NC_090937.1, read on the forward strand.
TTCCATTCTCCCACTTCAGTCCCCCCTCTGGTCGACTTGTCGACCACAAACATATCCTTCTCGTTATCTCCTCTTACCCTCCATATCTTAGTTATCCCTCCGAGATGTCCATAATGGTTTACATGATCTTCAAATGACCAATACATGTATTCACATGTTCCTCCAGGAGTACAGTATACCCATCTTCCTATGTAGCTCCTGGGGTTCCTTGGGTTCTCAATCTTCACTGATGGTGGGTCTAGATGATTGGTGATGATTTGGGTGCGCAACTTCTCCCTTTCTTGTATTATCACACCTGTATGCTGGCCGTCATCTGCTGGCATTAAGGGGTGCATTCCCACCATTTCCAGCAACTCGTCAGTCGTGCGTGCTTTCCGGGCCTTCCAAAATCTAATTATGATCAGGGTAGCTCCAGCCAAAATAGCACATCCCACTATTATTTTCAGTCCATCTGACAGCCAAGATGGCATCCATGACCATAATAGTGAAAACCAGCTCTTATCCTTGTTTACACCGTTACTTTCGTCCATCATTTTGGAGTGCATCTGGGCCAATTGTGAAACTGCTTCTGTCAGTGTACCATTGTCAGCATCGTTGGCAGGTATGAACGTGCAGCAAGATTGTCCTATTTTTGCACAAACTCCTCCTTCCATTGCTGTGAGAAGGTCCAATACATATCTGTTCTGGAGTGCTACCATCCTTACAGCTCGCAGCTCCTCTTTAATTGCGTTGAACCCATTTACTGTTGAATTGATGGTCATCATTAGTTCCCACCGTGTTATTTGGAGCCATTTTGCGTTTGCGTATGCCTGCAGTCCCGGATGTATTATTGAGGAGAAGAACATTGCTGCTCTGCTGAATAGTCTGTGTTCTGGCGGTATTGATGTTAGTTCCGTTTCCGACCTGCCCCACAGGTAATTTCCTGTCAATGGCTCTCCTTGTCTTTTTCTCCTGTTTAGGACAGTATCATTGCTGTTGGTCCTGTTTCCTTGCTCCTTCTGAAGTGGTGCAGATCTCTTTCTTCTCTTATCCCCTTCATCCATTTTAGGAAATTTCGCCACATCGACATGCTTCTTAGGTACCACTAGTGATGGTACATTGACGTGTACCATTGTGCACACACCATTCCACAGGGGAGGCAGTGTATGATATGCCTTTTCTCCACAGGCCCAATAATGGTCCATTATTACTGCTGTTCCCGCTCCCCCCTCAGGCAACTCCATCACGCTTGCACAATTGGTGTTATATCCTACGTCCACCTCTCCTTTATGCTGGTAGCATACTTTAGGCGCAGTCAATGGTAGTATAGTTATCGGGTCTTCATCTTCTTCTACCCACGTGAGCATTGGTACATACTTGATCCACGTCGTCCAACATCGATGATTGTGTGTCTCGATAGTTGAGATAGTTTCTTTTGTTACCATGTTGCTGCCAATCACTCCTATCTCCCAGCTGTTGCCCAGGAACACCTTTCCTGTTATCGTCAGTAGCGGCCTCTCCCAGCATCCTTGTTTACCCGGAACTTCAGTTGCGTACCAATCACATGGTAGATACTGCAGTGTTACCTTCTTTGTTTCTCCTTTTGCAGGGCCACTTGTTATGTACCTGAATGCTTCAGCATGTAAACTGGTCTTGTGATAACTCAGATAGGTCTTGAGGAAGTTGTTTTCATATGGGTATGAGTCTCGTGTTTTCCATGTCATGTGCACTACTGTTCCTTGAAATCTTCCTTTCGTTTGGAACAGGGCCAAATATATTATGCACTGTGCTGTTTTTTCATCTATTTCTGTGGCAACAAATGTTCGTGAAGCGCTCATGGCGTATGGTATTAATGAGCAAACGTAACAGCTATCCTCGGTTGTCTGCTTACCAATGCGGGTCATGTGTTGGTACCATATGTTGTTTGTGACGTGTGCTGAATCTTGTACATAATTATCAATACCTTTATTGTCTGAGTACGTGCTGCGTTTAACTCTATTTTGCTTGGGTGCAAAATTACGATTACCACCTGACGTAACACCTGTTGCAGCAGGGGACGGGGGTATATTAAGTTTGGGTGCAGCAATAAAATCAATAGCATAGCTGTACTGCCAGACAGAGGCAGCCAAGAATCCGGTGATCATAAAAATCCCTATTATTTTTATTACATATGCTAATTTCACCGGCATTTTGCTCTTACCTTGCTGCGGTCCTGGCAGCTTATTCTTGCGACGTTACAGTTGCCCGCCTAAAAATTCTCAAAAGTGCTCGTTATTAAATGTTAGTTTTGTTTCCTTTAAGCTCTCCCTATCAAGTGGTCATTCAGTGCCCAGGCGAAGAGCTGCTCCCACGCTACTCTAAGTGATGGGTCTCTTAGGACCGGCAAGTATGGGCGGAGGTGGGGCATGTAATATTCTATGGCCAGGAGGAAGGCTGTGTAGTAGACACGTACCCTTCTCCTTTTTAGGTATGTTGGCCTCTTTATTTCGTATATACAAATTGGTGTGACAATTCTTCTGGGTAGTTATCGTCTGGCAGCACCATCTACGCCTGTACACTGAACTTGTTAATTAGCTTTTCTTAACAATACAATATTACGCAGTTCCTGTATGTGCGAGAGAAAAAAGAGAACATTCACGTGTTTACATGTGTATTGGTGCAAGCAATGTCCTTTAGTTTTAGTTACAACTGTACTTAGGAGTCAATGGGGGGGGGGTTTGCGCTCAGATGGCGGAAGTATTTTTACTCTTTGAGCGCGTGACCATGGGGTGGGCAGTATGGGGATCACCCCTTTCTTCGTCAGTTATCGTCTCCGAGGGAACAATTGGGTCGTTGTCTGTGGTGGAACTTTCTTCCGCTGTCGGCGATGTTGTTGCTGTTCTTCCAACGGACCTGTCGTTGGCGCTGGGGCGGGTCTGCAGTTTGTAGATCTTTACGTCATGTAGGTGGTTCCAGGCACGCTTATCCTTTAGTTTTACTGCTCTTGTTGATACGTCCTCTACCAGATGGGGGCCAGTGAACCTCTTCTCGTGCCACCTTCTATTGAAATTGCGAAGTAGTACGTGGTCACCTTTGGCAAGTTTGCACGAGTTCTCCTTTCCCAATTCCGTACTTTCGTCTTTTTCTTGATTGCTGGTAGACCCGCCCCGTGTGCGCTCGAGCTGTTGAGACACAAACACGACACTAGTAATCAAAGAAGACACATATTGATACATTTCATCTCCTAACACATTCGCTGAGTTTTCGTTATCGGTGAATGCCCTTGACGTTGGTGTTAGGGGAAGGCGCATTTGACGTCCAGTAACCACTTCGTGAGGGGTGAGGTGGTGGTTGGACCCTGGCCTGTTTCTAAGTTCAAACAATGCTAACGGAAGGCAATACAACCAACTTTTCTTTGTTGTTTGTTGTATTTTAGCAATTGCCTCCTTCAATAGGCCATTCAGGCGTTCACATACACCATTAGCCTGTGGGTGGTATGCACATGCAAATTTGTGTTTAATGTTCAGCAGGGATGTAATATGCTGGAACATTTCATTTGCGAAATGGGGGCCGTTGTCTGATCTTAACACCTCGCACACTCCCCACCTGGGGAAGACCTCCCTTACTATGAATTTGGCTGCTCTAAACGCATCAGGGTGTGAACAGGGCCCTGCTTCAATCCACCTAGAAAATGGACATACTACTACAATCATATACCTATTGCCTTGACAGATGTTGATCATATCAACATAGTCAATGTGAAGGTGCCGAAAAGGTCCTTCTGGCCGGGGTATTGTACCTCTTATCACTTTTAGAGTATGACCGGCCGTAAACTGTTGACATGTGAGGCAATTGCTGATAAAATTTGACACATGGGAGGTTAACTCGGGACAAAACCAATCTTCTCTAATTCGTGCTGCAATTATTTCCTTGCCTGTATGGGCAGGGTGATGTAATTGGCTCAAGGCGGTATTTAACAGTGCCAACGGTATTACAACTTTCCCAGTGCCACCCTGGCGCCATAGTGCGTCGGTTGGTGACATTGTGCATCCTCTTTTCACCCATACTTCTTTTTCGGCCATCGGTGCAGCCGCTTGTAGCTCCATAATCTGTGTTGCTGGGAGATGGGTGTACCCTTCTCTTATTAACATCTCCCTCGCTATTCCCCTCCCTCTCCCTCTCTGTGAGTCTGTGGGGTTCCATATCTCACCAAAATATGCAGCATATTTCGCATGTGCGTCTGCTGCTGCATTTCCTTTTGAAACGTAGTCTTCTCCATTGGTGTGTGCGGTGCATTTTACTAGGGCTAGTTCTTGGGGGTCGTTTATTACTTCAATTAGTTCAGCCAACAAGAGGGCATGTTGTACTGGAGTGCCATCAGCTCTCCTAAACCCTCTCCTTCTCCATTTTGATAGCCCTGAGTGGACAGTGGATGTAACATATGCACTGTCGGAATATATAGTTACTCTTTTATTAAAACTTTCCTTTAATGCCAATATTAGTGCAACGAGTTCTGCCGCTTGAGCAGAGTAGTGCTGTGGTAATTGTACACACTTCATAGCCACACACACCGGCGCCTCCATCATTTTTACTACTGCTGCCCCAGTCCTTCGTATCCCATCTCCTTGATCAATAGTTGATGACCCATCAATAAACAAAAGCTCACCTCCCTCTAGTGCGTTTTCTTCAACTTTCCTAGTACATGAGTATATTTCAGTTACTTGGGTGCAGTCGTGGGCGTAATCTCCCTCTTCAATTACTTCTGCTAGGAACCTTGCAGGGTTAACCGTGCTACATCTAACAATTGCCAGTTCAGCTTTAGACAAAATAATCTCATAACCTGATGCCCTCTGTGTCGTTAACGTGGACTTAGGTTTATTCAATATCGCAAATAGTGCATGTTCCACAAATAGTGTAGTTGGACACCCCATAGTTATTGCTGATGCTTTTTCTACTGCAAAAGCAGCTGCAGCAAGACCTTGTTCACAAGAGAAGTGGCCTAACATTATAGGGTCTAAGTGACCGCTGTAAAATGCTACTGGTTTATAGCCCATGCTAGTTTTTTGGGCCAATACTGCTTTCATCACTGCTGAGTCGCAATGTGAAAATATAAAGAAGCGCCGCTCATAGTCTGGGGATGCAAGTACTGGAGCAGTTGATATCGCGTCTTTTAATTCGTCAAATGCCTCCCTCATTTCCATAGTCCATCCCAACTTTTTCTCCCCTTTATTTGCTTCCTTCAAACCCTCAAGCAGGGGTCCTATGTATGAGCTGTAATCAAATACCCATGCTCTACAGTAGTTGCACAGCCCCAGAAATTGCTGCAGTTCTCTCACAGTCTGTGGCACGGGAGTGCTTGAGATGGCCTGTGCTCTTTGTGGTGCAATCCTTCTTCCATGTTGGGATATCAGTTGACCAATGTAAAGTACCTGTTCCTGACAGTATTGTATCTTTTCCATGTCTACCTTGTACCCCTTTTCTGCCAATATCGTCAACATTTTTAAAGAGTCCTCTCTACATTTACTTTCGTTTGTACTGCAAATTATTATGTCATCCACATACTGTAACACTGTGCTTTCCACCTCAACGTTACCCAAATCCATCTGTATTACTCTATTGAAAATTGAGGGTGATTCACAATACCCCTGTGGTAATCTGGTATGTTTCCACTTTGTATTTCGGTAAGTGAAGCTTGTCAAATCTTGTGAGTCTGGGTGTAATGGTATTGAGAAGAAAGCATTTTTAAGGTCAATCACTGTAAATCGTGATGCTTCTGCTGGAATACCACACAATATTGTGGCCGGGTTTGCTGTTACTGGATACTCTGCTTCTACTATGTTGTTCAAGGGTCTGAGGTCCTGTATGAAGCGCCAAGACCCCCCTTTAGCCTTGCGCACCGGGTACACAGCTGTGTTACATGGTGATTCTGAGGGGACCAATATGCCATTGTTTATAAGGGCCGTTATGGTTTCAAATATGCCCTCATCTGCCTCTTTTGACAATGGGTACTGTTTAACTCTTGGTAGTATCGCACCTTTTTTCAATTTTATCCTTACACCCCCTATGCTTTTTATGCATCCCACGTCATAAGGGCTAATAGTCCATAATGATTTGGGCACCTTTGACATATCCTCCTTAAAAAATGGGACTGGGGTGCCTGCGGGTGCCTCAAGTGCCATTGCAATTTTCTGTGCTACTTGTTTGTGAGCCACTCTTAGCCATATTTCTACACTCATCATGAACACCATTTCATTTTCTTCCTTTTCTTCTGAGAACAGCTCTTCATCTGACACCTGGGTCAGCCTACATCCTTCTGCTAGTGCTATCACCGCCCTCCATGCTCTCCCTTCTTTATCTTGGGCGTGCACAGCAACATAATCAGCTGTTGCAATAATGCTCTCAATGTCCACTACAAACACCTTCCCTTCTAGTTCATTACCTGGTGTTTCTGGTCGGAATAGATAGGCTGCTGGTCTCCTCCATATTTTCCCTTCTATCCCTGGCATCCATGCAAATGCCATGTCAGTGCCATATTGGAATATCTCGCCATCTACTGGCTCCGCCCTAATCGCTGTCTGTCCACAGTATGCTTGCAAAATCTGTCGTGCTGCGAGCATGTTAATCCCTGGAGTAGAGCAAATTATGCCATCCTCTGTAAAGGAGATCGTCATGTTCAACCTATTCATTATGTCCCTCCCCAGTATATTTACTGGTGAGGCACTATAATACAAGAGTGGAACTGACAGATCATAATCTCCAATGGATAAGGGAACATTATCAGTAAATGGAACCAACCCTTTAGCCCCAGAAAATCCTTGGGTGTTCATGGCTTCGCCTGACATCTTAAATTTACCTTCCCTTATGCAAGACCGGGTTGCCCCGGTGTCAACAAGAAATGATAATTTTTTGTCACCTATCGTTACCTCTATGCGTGGTTCCTCCGCACTATTAGGTGTTACTGACAGGATGGGACACACCAAGGCCGTCTGTGGGCTGGCCTATTGGGGGTACAATGATTGGCCATTCCCTGTGTAAGGGTTGTGTCCCAACACCGTCACCCCACCCAATTGTGTCCGTTCATTTTGGGGTGGTGGTTGTATTAACGCTACTTGTTGTTGTGGCGGTGGCAGGTACTGTGTTATTTGTTGTTGTGGCAGTGAATAGGTTTGTGGCTGTTGTGTTGTTTGTTGTTGTGGGTCACTCCCTTTTTGTGACGTCTGCTGTTGTTGTATGCCCTGCTGTTCTTGTAATGTCCTAGGTTGTGCTTGTTCATTCCATGCTGGTGTTCCTGGCCTGACCCTACATGTACGTGACATGTGTCCTAATAGTCCGCAGCTCCAACACACGGGTGGTTCCCTGTTTTGCCATGGGAAGCTCCCTGTGTTGTCCTGGTATACGGGTTGCCCTGTGGGGTAGTTATTTCTTAGTCCCCCAGCCTGTTGTTGGGTATTATATCCATATCCTCTCCCCCTCATAAACCCTCCTCTCCCTCGGTTATAACTATAATACCCAGTTCCTTGCATTGGGTACCCTCCTCCCATGTTTGGTGCGTGTAATTGCAGAGGCGGCACTTGCTGTATTACACCTTGTGGAGGCGTTATTTGTGCGGGATCTTGTGCAGCCACTACTTGCGTTGGGCTTTGGGCCATTGGTGTGGGCGTAGTTATTAGTGCCCCTTCCATTGTGTATTTAGTAAGTTTTTTCTGTACTAATTTGGCCTCTTCTGTTTTCCTATCCTCTTCCTTTTGTTTCATTTTCCCTTGCCATGTTCTGCAGTGATGTACTATAGTCAGTTGGATTTCTGGCCATGGTTTTGCTTCCATCCCCACTACTTTCTTTAGTTGTTTTTGAACTCCTTCTGGGAGCCCTTGTACTAGTATATGATAAAATATGGCTGGTGTTTTGTCCCATTGTTCTCTAGTTTCCATGCGCCACTTCTCTTGAACATCCTGGATATAATCAACAGGATCCTCATTTTCACCCATCTTACGGGAAGTAATGGCTCCTATGTCTGATGTGTCTGGGTACTGCACTCTCAGTGCCTGCCATAGCGCATGTCTGCAGTTTGCAAATGGTGCCCCATCATGCGATGTGTTCGTTATTGTTACCCCATGGAATCCCGCTCTTTTCCAAATGTCATCCGCTCTATCCCCTAATATTGATATTAACAGGCCCTTCACATCTCCTACTGCTAGTTTCTGTCCTGCGGTGTGTTTTTCCATTTCATATATCCACTTACCCGCACCTCCACTTAGTGATGGGAGCCTACATTTTATATTTTCCTTATCCGTATGTTTCCAAGGTACATACTGTGGTCTAACCCCTCCTCTCTCCAGCAGTGGCATTAAATTCTGTCTTGTGTCACCCTTCACGCTCCATAAGGTTGAGTCTTCACACCCCTCCTCTTCCCCCATTTCTTTTACTACTCCAAATTCTTCCTTACTACCTCTGCTCCTACCTCCCTCTTCTTCATTTCCCCTTTTTTCATCATTTCCTGTGTTCAATATGGGTATGTTTATTTGTCTGTCTTGCCTGCGACTAGGGAGGTCCCTAAGCCGACATGCATAAGGTGTAAGTTCATTCATGAAGGGCGCGAGCTTTATTCTGTGCAGAGAGCGCGCGGTAGTTGAACATGTAGGGCGTGACGTGGGAGGGTGCGATGGTGATGTGGGTGGCGTGGTTTCATTGGTTTGTGTTTCCCCTATTCTTTTCACTTCCTCCTTACTTCTCTCCAGCTCCTCCCATCTTCTACTCATCCAGGGCGAATCTATGTTTGTTCTAGTAAGGTATAGTTTATCTAAGCTTTCCCTTTCACTCTTCCTTCCATCCTTCTCCACTCCTCCTTCCTCCTCACTGCAAAAATCATTCATAAATGGCACCCCCCACTCTGCCTTTTTTCCTTTTATTGTTACTGTTTTTAAGTCTATTAGGTCTCTTTCTCCCTTTCCGTTGTTACCAACTGTTCCCCTTTGTGCTGATGTTGTTGCTACCCCTCTACTTTTGTATACATCTCCCCATCTTTCACTCTCCCAACCCCTCTCTTCTCTTCCTCCTTCACTCCTCTCCTCCATTTCCCTACTATTTTCCTCCCTTTTCCTTTTCAACTCCTCCATTACTTCGTTGCTCATCTGTTCCAATATCCTTTCATCCTCTTTCTTCCTTTCCCATTTCACCCTTTCTCTTTCTACTATACTCTCTATTACCTTCCCCTCTTCATATTTCTTAGTTGCCTCTGATATTATCCTCCTCCTCCATATTTCCATTTCTTTTTCCTTTTCTTCTTCTTCCTTCTTCTTCTCTCTCAGCACTACTCTTGATACCCTATCTGCTGCTCCTTTTACCCTTTCAGCTTCTCTCTTTTGTTCCTCACTTCGTTCCCTTAATTTTTCCAATTCGTCCTTACCTTCTTTCCTTTTCCTCACTCTCTCTCTTTCCTCCCGCTCAAGTTGTTTGATCAGTTCATTCTGCTCATCCCTTAGTTCTGCTAATCTTTCCTCCAAAATCTCTTCCTTCTGCCGTAGTAGCTCCTCTCCCCTCATTTCACTCTCTCTGGCACTATCCTCGTTTGTTCTCCTTACCGCCTCCCTTTCTTCTCCAGTTAGTGAGCCTCGTAATTTCAACAATATCTGTGCAGCTATCCACTCATCGTTTCCTATCTCTACAGTCTGCTCTTCTCTAATCCTCCTGTCCCCCATTGGTATCTTCCCATGAGCCACATATGGTGGAGGGCTGTATGCCGGGTTTGAGTATCCTTCAGCCGCCCTTAACTGTCCTGCTATTTCTCCTAATTCTCTTAAAGGGTACAACCCTCCTCCCTCTGTTTTCACTCCCGGTGTTATGGGTATCCCATTGCTCGGTTCCTTTTTTATGTCGTCTGATTTATCAATCTTTTCTCCTCCCTGTCTTTCGTTCCCCGTATTCTTTGTGCTTTCGCACTCCTTTTCCCCACCCGTTCCTTCTTTCTTAATCTCCTTTTCTTCCGGTGTTTCCCCCATAGTGAACATTCCATTTGGTCCTGGTCGAGACCCCTGGAACATCCTCCATAAGTTAAACACCTCCACATGGTTTGCCAACTTCTTCCCCTTGTATGTATTGTGCAGATGGTTCAGTAGTGAATGTTGGGCATATGGATCGAAACTACCATTAGGCGGCCATGGTGTTAACATGTTGTTATCTGTCCCCTGGGTCCACTCTATGCTGTACTTAATTAACTTCTCCCTATGTGGTGGCAGTGTGGTGCATATGTGCTGTAGTGGGGTAGTGAGGGTGTTCCCCCACCCTCCCGACCCTCTCCCGTATGACATAAATTCACTCCCCTTGTTACCCTTCCCCTTACTAGCAGTTTACGATATACAACCTTGTATTGCTTACCTCGCCCCGCAAATGTGGGGACTTTCGACAATCCTTTTGACAAATTATACAATAATAATAAATATGATGTTATATTATATTCCTTCCCCTACAGCCCCCTGCGGCCGAAGCGCACGCAGCCCCCTGCGGCTGCGTACCCCTTACGATGATCTTATACAGTCGTCCTGTTTCTCCGTTCTCCTCCCCCGTTTACACTTGCCGTGGCCGGCGTTCTCCGTGCGCAGCCACGCCCCTTTCCCCTTGTTTTCGATCCACTGGTTTATAGTTTATCTCCGTACCAGCTCCTTTATCATGCTTCTCTTCCCCACCACTCTCAAACCCAAAATTCCTTGTGCTCGCGATATCCTATTAAATCCCTACTGGTGACGTCACCGATTTCTTCGAGCTACTGGTATATTCTTGTTATGTTTTTTAAGTTCAAAATACACTTGCAATCTACCCCGCTAACCCTACAGCTGTCTTCCTGTCTCTCCTGGAACAAGGTAATCTCATCAATAATATAACCGGACTGCGCACGCTGCGTCGCCTCGCGTGTGATACGCCCCTTAACAGGAGGGCTTAACCAGCCAATTATCTTCCGTTTTGGGCAACTATGTAACTAGCTACCGCCCACAGGGAAACGTCATCTACCTATCGAGTTTCTTGCTCGAACAATAGGGAACCTCATCTACTCATTGATCAATAAATGTCAAGTCGTAGGAAACCACACACACCCACCCTCACACTTAGTCGCAATTTAGACCATCAGGGTCTTACGAGCGGCTGCACGTGATGTTTTCGTGCCCCGCCCCCCTCTTTCGTGTAACGTTAGCTGACTGTTACGAGCGGCTGCACGTGATGTTTTCGTGCCCCGCCCCCCTCTTTCGCGTAACGTTAGCCGACTGTTCTCGCACTCGTTTTCCTATCATTCATTCCATTAGCAACACTCAGTTAACCCTTCGCCGCACATCTCTACAATACCTCCCCCCTCCCTTATTTACTTCCTCCCCCTCCCTCACAATTTCGCATTGCTTGTTGTGCGTGTCATGCTCACCAAGTTCTCTCGATGCAGGGCCGCTCGACTGCGTGCACCCTCCAAGCGGCTCACCACCTCCCCTCGTCTGGACCACGTCTGGACACTCGCCCACCGCGGGCGGGATACTTCTCAACCGGCTCCCGAGGGCCAATATCCGGATTGCGCTGTCCGGTCTTCTCGCGGCTCCGCGATGGTCCTGTAGTCCTCAGAAGGGGGCAACGGCAGAGGGGGCCGCGCCGCCGGGCCTCCTCGCAACGGGAGTGCCTGGAAAAACTAAAAATAAAAGTTGATCTTAAACAGATCTCAGCAGTGCCTCCAACTTGTCGGGGGGAAATTCTGCCGGGGTCGGCCGGGCCGTCCGCAGACCTCCGGGCAGGGAGGCCCCAACTCCTCCCGTATATCCCAGATGAGATAGAGTATGAGACGCACACAAGGAGCAAGGCGACTCTGCTGTTTATTTATACAAAACGGCAGGGATGGGTCAAGGAGCGTACGCGTCCGTCCTGACACACACATAATCGTGGGGCTCGCAGGCCCTTTTTACTGCATTATGACGCGCTACTTGCGTCACTTCAGAAAGTTAACAAAAAACCTATCGCCACTCTTAATTGGTTGCTCGAGTGGTAGGGTTAGTATAGTACACATATAGAGAATGATATTAGTGGACAAGGTGTAGTCAGGTGGTATATCTGGGTTGTCCCTATAATTGGATACATAAGAATTGTTACATGAAGGCTCCTGGGATTGGCTAATGTTACTGACGTCTGAGATAAGAGCCCCATGTTCTGATTGGTGCATCCGTGAGCTCCCCAGCCTGGGACCACCGTTGTTCCCAGCTCTCGGTGTACCTGTGTTTGCAACAATGTTTCAATATGGGTACGTGCAGACAATGTGAGGATTTATTCATAGGTGGAAGGCTGACCGCTCCCGCTGACCGCTCCCACTGTAGCAGGTGTCCATTGAGCCTTTCAAGTGTCTCGGCCTGTGTCTCGTAGTGAGGGACCCAGACGCCTTTTCTCTCCTGGGTTTTGGCATCTCGTCAGATTCGGCTTGGTCACGTGAGGCGGGACCGTGTTTGAGGCAGAATTCTGCACAATTAATATTGCTTTTCCACTGTGTGTCTGGTTTAATTCGTAGATATGACTTTAACGTTGGTACGCGGAGTACGAGGTTGCAACATCGTGCCTTTGATGATTTGTTCTTGGATGTGGGCTTGCAACATTGCGACCTTGGCTGGTTGCTCCATCGGGTTCTTTCTGCAGGATCAGCAACCTGACTCTTGCTTTGTTAATGTCCACGGGAGCTCTTGTTTGAGGCCTACTCGGGCCTGGTGCTTAAGTAGTCTGTTTGGTGCATAGGTGCTTTAGATTATAGTAGCATACATTTCCATGACCAGTATCGTGTTTCCATTATACCTCTCATGGTGGTAACGGGTTTCAAGGGAAGCGTGAGCAAGCGTTATAGATGAGTTCATGATGCATCTTGCGTTTCTGCATTCTGAAAGCCTATGTAAAAATAATAAAGATGCACGTCCGTGAATATGCCTGTCGCCTACGTCAGAGCACTGAGTATGTTCTTCGTGTAGATTGGTGTGGAAATGTTAAGTGTGTATACTTGTACAGATGTGCTTCCCGTTGTCTAGGTCGTCATGGCATCTCTAACGACGTGTGGTTTTTAGTCTAGCTGATCCGAGCCGCAGGGGTCGGCATGGCAAGTGCGGGCTGTTGGGCAGGCAGGTGGACACATCCGTATGTTCCTGTACCAGGGTACCTGGTCGTCTGGTAAATGGACAAACTCTTCCCGCGGCGGGTGTCTGGGCCGTGACCCTCTAGGCCAAGCGCGAGAGGTGAAGGACGGGAGCCTGGTCTTCCATTCTCCCACTTCAGTAGTATAGTAACTTTACAATTGTACATAGTTTCAAATCACAAAATATAGTTGGTGTGGCAAACAGAAATAATGACCGGACATTGATTATTCAGTGTGATTGTATTTATTTACGTGCAGTGCACAGTGCGCAAGGTGGCCTGTGCCACGTGTGTGACAGGTGATTAGAAGGAGTGCTGTATAAGTGCATCACGTGCAACACATCCATCCATGCCATCATGGCTCTGGCCAATTGACTCATCATCATCACTGTCGTACTCAGCCTCTGGTGTGTGCGTGTCCATGTCAGGGGGCAGCAGGACATTGCGTCTGATGCACATGTTGTGCAACATGGCACAGACAAGCAGTATCTTTCCAACCTTTTCCGGGCTGTACATCAGTGCCCCCCCCCGATCTGCTCAGGCAGAGGAACCTTGACTCAACTGGCCAAATGTCTGTTCAATTGTGCCCCAAGTATGTACATGGGCACGATTGTATTCCTGCTTGTGGATGTTGTGTGGTTGCTGTTAGGCAAAGTTTGAATGCAGTACCCTCTGGGAACACTACAAGCAACTATGACTACAGGTGTAGCCAACACCACCTTTTGCATAAGCTTGTACTACAGAGTTTTGGTAGCGTGTTGAGCAGCCAGGCTTATCTCAAGACAGGAAAGGTGAGCAGTAGTGGAGTTACACAAAGATTCACAATTACAGCTATTCAAATAAACTCTTACACCCAAGGGGGCTGATTCATGGAATTATTTGCGCCGAAAAATAGGGATTTGTACGCCATTCTGCCGGCAAATCCCCATTTGTTAAACAAGGATTTGCGGGCAGAATGGCGCATGAATCCCTGTTTTTTGGCGCAAATAATTCCATGAATCAGCCCCAAGGTGTCTTGCATAAACAATTAATAATTTATTTATCAGTCAACTCTATAGCCTTCTTCAGAATGGAGCAATAGAATAGTAACACATAAACATACTTCAATACTGTACAATATGAGTTTCTGAATCAGACAAGACCCTTTGGGGTGGCCCACAGACACAACCTACACCCACAGATGACTTCAGTAACAAGGGTGATGGGGACATTAATATCTTACTGTTGGCATTCAGAACACTCCTAAAAAGTTGGTAAAAGGCAAAGGTTATTAGAACACAAGAAATTACAAATATTCATTAGCAGGGCAAATACTTTCAGATAGCACTTAGAATTCAAATAGGCTAAGTCAAAGTCAATGGGCAAAAGTCTTTGCATAGGATGAAGCACCTCAGGTAAGCAAATGGAAAAGTCTTTTCACAAGTTCTTAGGAGTCTTTGATAAAAAGAAGAATCAGATGTAGGGCCACAAGCTGGTTAGACCTTTGAGTTGTAGAAGTTGCAAGCACTTCCACAGTAAGAGGTAAGTTCTCTTAGCCTGGTTTTACAGTACCTTGGTAAAGCAGACAAGATGCAGCTGAAGACTTCTGTTCCTGTGCTGTTCTGCAGATCTCACTGTTCCTGGACCTCAGTTGTGGTGACAAGAGGGGGGACGGTGGGGGACTCCTGCATTACACCAGTACTGTAAAAAACTGGCAACTGGCAAACTTTACTTTCAGTGGCTGTTTCGCGTTTCAGCTCCTTGCGGTACAACAAATAGCAATAAGCAATGTTCCTGGCTGTCAAGGTGGACTTTCCTCACATCTGAGGTCCAGCACCTGACTGAGGGGGGTCAGGCTTGGTCAGTACTGCTTTGTAGGAGTCTGTAGGATCTTCCAAAAGCTTTAGGCTAGCTTACAAGCAATGCACACAATCTGGTGTCCCTCTCCCTGGCTCTACGGTTTCCTGCAGTAACTCTGACGAAATTCAACCAGCTCCGAGATTGGTGTCTAGGTGGCTTACTTCGGAGTTGATTAGTCCCACCAACTTAAAGGGAGAAGTCGTCCTTGCAGGGCAAACCAACGGTGCAGGAGTTGCAGCAGGCGTCCTCTTCAAGCCCTTCTTCAGTTCCTTCATTCAGTGGTCGACTCTGCCTTCCAAGCCAAAAGACTGGCCTTTTATTCAGTTCTCTCCCCTTCTTTCGAGCCTAGCTGTAGCTCACCTAGCAGGGTGGCTGTCGTTGCCAGACAGTCAGCCAGCCAATCACCACGGGGTGTATTCAGGTCTCCTAGGAGACTAAGCACAGGGAGTTTCGGGTACCTCCTTCACTTCCTGCCTAGCCCAGGCACTCTGGACGCAGAGGCGGGTTTCTCTCAGAAATCCTGCCAAAGGCGAAATGAACAAAGTAGGGCCTTTCCACAAAGACCTGGCGAAAATAGACTGGCCACCATTTTAGCAAAGATGACTGGATGCCATTTTGAAAAAGATGGCTCCCGCAGTTAACATTACCGGGTCGGCGAATGGTCGCGGTAAATGTAAACCTAGGTAGTTCAAAACGAAACCACTGCCACCAGCCATTCAATTGAGGAAAGGGTAACATAAAAAAGGGTACATGAGCATTTAGACACATGGGATACTAGGTAACACCTCCAGCACTATATTGTAAGACAGGGTGTGCTGGGTCTAGTAAGTAAAATGCTAAGTAAAGCCAATTTCACTTTACTGCCCTGGGAAACAGTTTTTGATCCCAGAGAAGGTATTTAAACCCTGGGAAATCTGGAAGACTTCCCTGTGGCACAGCACTGAAGGTGCTTTGTGACACAATTGTAAAATATGATGCCTATGGAGTTGGTTAGACTCCACAACCAAAAAGAAACAGAGTGTATAAAATCACATTAAAATACATATTTGGTGGCGATGCCCAAAAATAGTCCCGTTCTGGGGAGACATCAAGCAGGCAATGGAACAAGTGTTTGGGGCAGAGGGAGGCATTACCCCCGGAATGGTCACTATTAGGCTTGAGGCCAGCAGAAGGGCTGGCGGGTCCGAGGGGCAGGGAAAGAGCGAGAGTGATGCTCATTCTGGCAGCAATGACAATCATAGCCCAGAGATGGAAGAGCTCGAACATACCAATGTTTCAAGACTGGCTGCGTAAAGTCTGGGAGATAGTAGCGATGGAATGGGCCTCCTGTGCAATGAACAATACAATACAAAACTTTGCGGGCGAGTGGGGTGAGGTCCTTTCCTTTCTCAGAGATGATTTCAGGATCGGGTGGCGCCCGCAACGTTTAAGACTTCTGGATCTGGAATAACCCCGACTAGACACTTTGTGGTGACAGGGAGCTATGGAGACTTTGGAACAGCACCGGGGGGAGGGGGGAAGGGAGGGAGGGAGAGTTATGTGGATTGTTAAAGTTGTTGAAAAATTCAATAAAGAGAATTGAAAAAAAAAAATACACGAGATAGTGGGAAAAAAGGGTCACACTCTCTCCAGGAAAAAAAACAAGTCCTCAAAAACCAGCAAAGTTGCTGAGGGTCTCTAAGGTGGAGGGAATTAACACATTTTTGAGAATTCTCACTAACAGTTTCCTCATGGGTGTCATCAACCATGGCGACAGGGGGTAACATCACCTGCACGGGGACAACAGAAAGTGTACAATGTCATTCTTCTGTCCATGTCATGTTGGCACAGGCTCTATGGTGTTCATTTGAGTGGACAAACATGCACATGCAATATTTAGTTCCGCTAACATATGTCCTGTATCAGAAATGCACTATGTCAAAATGTGTGTGGGGGGTGTGGTCTGCAGTCGCATTCACTCGGGCCATTCACTGGCAACATGACCTCCTACCCTTGTAGTACCAAATACAGAAATTGAAATGCTGGATCTATCATTCTTGTGTTATGAGGGAAAATGTAAGACAATGCCCATGTACTAGGTTACTTTTAGATTAGGAATGAGAAATGTGTGATTGTGTGGTTCAAACAGGCAGGGGAGATGGACAATGTGTGTGTTGACAAACACTATTATGCAGGTGGATGCAGTATTGTTCTATGTCTGTCCTTCAATTGTTGTGTGTTTGCTTGACTGTGTTATTGCTTCTTGGTCTCATTCTGTTGTGGTGCTGTGTACATGTTGTTTTCTTGTTTATTGTTGTACAGAATTGTTATTCTTATGCATGCACTGGATCGATTTCCTAAGTTGTGGAACGCTTGTCAAGACCTTGCTCTCGGGCATGCTATTACTGTGTAGCACCTTCAGTCACATCTGTACACTTTCAGGTTTAATGCACACACAACACAAAATAAATACTTTTCCCCTTTCATTTAGTAACTGTATGTGTAGTACTATTGCCTGGATTCATGAGAACTAGTCTTATTCATGGCAACCATTACCCTTTACACCCCCTATCTTGCACACGTTCGATTCATGGCTTTTTGGTAATTTAAGGAGCACAGATAAGTGGGATGTAAGATGGAATGAAGCATTACATGTGCACCTCCACTGGTGATGTGTGTTAGACATGGCCCAAATTCATGGCTTTGTAGTTAGACTCATAAAGCAGCCAGGTACACTGTCCACCGTAACATGCCATGTACCCAGGCAGCGTGGAGTTGCGCAGCAGCATGGAGTCATGGGTGGAACCGGGAAATATGGCACAGAAATGGGTGATGATGAGGTGGGCATCACACATCATCTGCACGTCAGTGAATGATAATGTTTTATGTTACACAGCCTCCACAGCCTGCCTGGCCACCAGCTCCACATGTGTGCAGTTCGAGGCACCAATAACGTTCGGCATGCATGCAACGGCATGGAAGCCTTTTTTCTTGACATTGATCTGGTCTGCTATTCTGGGTAGACTGATGTGGTCTCGAACATGACGTAAGAGTGCATCAATGACCTGGAACAGGACACTTGAAAAACAGGGTTGCGTTATCCCATGCAGCTCTCCAACTGTGTGCCGGTATGTGCCTGTAGCAAGAAAGTGTCATCGTGGATCAAGTCCACTACATTAATGATGGTCTCCCTGTCTAGCCGGTACAGGGTGTGGAGCTACCTTTCGCTCGGTTTAATTGTGTGGCCATTTACCAAGATTTGGTGGCTGTCTGCGCAGTGCAACAAGCTGGACAATGGGGTTTTGCTGGACCATGATGGCCCTCTTTCTCCTCAAGCGCCTATGCTGCATCCTCTACCCCCCTGCCTCTTCAAGTAATAGTACTGCAGGAATGGCCTCCAGCTCCAGTGCTGCTTCTGCTACTGCTAGCATTGCGGTCTTGTAAGGGGTGCAGAGTGTGGGTGTGGTCCTTTTGTGCTGTAGCACTGCTGATTTGTGGTACCTGTGCTGATTTTTTGCACTTGTGGGATATTTTTACACATGTGCTTCTACTTAACTCCAGGTCCGCGATACCGGTGTTTCCGGCATCAATTTCATGTTGATACCGGCATGTCCATGCCAGTATTTGCGTGTCTGTGCTGCTCATAATGTGCACTTAGTAACGCCATGGCGGTATGGCAGGCATGGTTGCCATGGGTCCGCAGATACCGGCCACGATGTTGCAGCATGCAGTGGGTCACTTGCAGTGTCAGGGTTGCCGGCATCGCTACTCAGACTATACCAGTCTGGAAAAAGGTGCTGGTACGGAACTACCAGCACCATTGTTTCCAGACCAGCATCCTTGTAATGAGGCCGATAGTGTGTTAATGGGAAGGAATAACCTATCTCCTAAAGGAATGCCACTCTGAAGAGGTGAGATTTTGAGATATGTCTTCAATTGTAGGCGGTTCGCCCAACATCTAATGAAATGAGGGAGGATGCTCCAGAGGCTGGGAGGATCCAGAGTCTTACCGACAACAGTCATTGATCCAGATGACCTCAGGATCCTGTGGGGAATGTTCTACTTCATCTTGCACCTGTTTTGGATTGGGTCAGTGTTACGATGGTTCTGTAGATGAGGCAGAGAGCCTTGAACTTGAAGTGCATATCTAGAGGCATCCAATAGAAGGCTATCAAGGGAGGTGTTATGTGATAACTGTTTTGGTCCAAGAACCGGTCTAGCTGCTTTATTTTCGACATTTTAAAGATTTTAAACTAGGCCCAAGAGGGGTTTTCCACAACAGTTAAGGTGGGAGAAGGATACGGAAGTGTTAACTTTAATTATTTGGGTCATATTGAATGAGGATATGCCGCATCTGACATGTCCTCTGGCTTAATGCACTGAAGTATTTGTTGTTTACCTTTGCCTTCCTCATTAAGCACTCCCCCATCTGTCCTCACCTGACATTAACAACCTTGGAGTGAACTTTCACAGCCACCTCAATCTTTATTCTCCTATTCAAGACATCTCACTTCCAAGCCCATGTCCTCAGATGCAGCCTACCCCTCTTGAGTATTACCTACATAAATCCATGTTACCTCTGCCATGGCCATCTCCCACTTTGACTGTTTCAATATTTCCAATAACCTGCCAAACTTCACTTGTCATGGTGCAATAGTTTTCTAATATGACCCTGTGGTTTTTAAAAATAGGGCAATCTTTGCCCTAGTGCTAATACCATGCACATTCGCTCTTCAACTCTGGCGCCCCGCCTCCCATCAATCCGCCACCCAAACAGGAGGCAAAAGTCGGGAGATATGGGGCAAAGTAAAGTTTGTGACTCGCCAAGAGACAGATGTCACCATGGCAATAGATCTGTGGTGGACCCACCAACACAGGTTGATGCCACGGACTCATCACCCATGCCACTGCAGGCCTAGGTAAGGTGACTAAACCTTAACGGCTCTGTCTTGTTGTTCATACACATGTTTGCAGAGGGTGAGGATGATTTGGGACAATGCCTTCCCCACTGTGACATCCACCTGCGCTTCTTCAGAAGAGCCTCTCTTAGAATTGCTCATACGAGCTGTTTTTTTTGTTGCTTGCTTTAATTTTTATGTTCCTTTCATTCTGTAATAAAGTGAAGTTGCCTAGGGCACTGGAAGACTGAAAAAAGAAACAGTGCTACGATTGGAAATATGAGAGAGTGTTAATTTGGCAAGCGAAGGATCGGGAGTGACCATTCAAAGAAGGTATTTCAGTGAAATTGAACACGGTCCCGAGCTCCAGTGGTGAGATCAGTTGTTTTGCTTGTATGCATACTATAGACAATTCAATAAGCAGATGACTCACCATTAATGGATCCTTTAAATCTTAGTATTTCTGAAGATATAGGTGTGCGCAACTAATTAAATTGTGCATTATATCAATAAGGCGGAACATGCAGCCAATGGCCCATTCAAGATGCCATGATTGTAGTTTACAAAATACCAGGAGTATTGAATGGGATAGTAAAGAAATCAGGGTTTCAATCAATCTTGAATTGAACAATAACAGGCAAATTAAAGTACTTTACCCGCCGGTGCCACGATTCCATTACATTTAAAAATAAAGCAGGAGAGGTTCTCAATGGTTTAAACACCAGCATATTGCCTACATTGCATGTTAAAAGTAGACATTAACATTAGGCTTTGGGTGTCCAGCTATAGTTATTTACTAATTCCCAGGAAATCGTAGGAGGCAGGTGGGATGTAAAGTGCAGGTTGCCCTCATCCCCTGTAAACCTGGCATTACCAGGGTGAGCATGGGAGTGTGGTTCCTTGAGTGCACACATGCATCAGAGGAGGCATCTGGGCAGTAGAAGTGACATGCACAGGACTTTCCAAAAGGTTTGAAGTCGACCAGTTTCCAAGCAGCACCATTCATCACTCCGCGTTTGCATGAAAGAATTGTCCATATTGGAACCCTTTCAACTCTCTAACAAATTATCCCAATGGGAGTGTCTGGTCCCCCTTGCCCTTCTTGGAGTAATTACTTTGAGGCTTTATCATAAAAGAGAGCTTAACACAAAGTGTTCTACCATGTTCAATTCCAATGCAGACATTCTCGCTTTGGTCAGATATGGTTGTGACAGTTGAGAAATGGTCCTGTCCAGATGGATTGTGGTACTGTCCTGTGCCTATGAGGTTGTTATCCCTGTTTTCCTTCATCTTTGCACCTTCCTCCTTGGCAATTGCTCACTTTCCCGACCTCCTTGCTATAATGGCCCTCGAGCCCCTTCTCTCTTGCAATTTTCCCTTTTTTGGCTCTCGTTAGGATCACAACAGTGAGGTCTTAAGTATATGTCTAATTCGGTCTGACGTTTACATTTATGAATAGTGTATATCTGTTTGTTGGTTCACAGTAGTGCTATTTATCCCGAAATATTCTGCGTGCGTAGCACATGTCAACAGCAATATCTCTGTTTTGTTCTATCTATATCTGAGGTGTGTGTTACCCACATCTCACTATCATTAAATCTATGCTCTAATTGCGCTCAGTGGGGCACCAGAAATCCTACTGCTCCAGAGGATGATAAGGGATGCCGCGTGGCATGCACCACCGTACATGAATATCCAGCATGGCAACAGGCCTTGTGGTTTGTAAGGATATTTGGCGTGTTACAGTACAGAGTACAGCAATACTGCACAAGTAGCACATTTTTTTCGCAGCACCACCACAAGGGTGCGGTGCATTGCTATATGGGTTACCAGATTAACAAGGAAAGACAGGCTATTCAGTCAAAAACGATTTTAACATATAAGATGCAAATCTATTTTTACAGTTAAAAGCACACGTGCTCATTTAAAAATGCACACTATTTTTCACCTGAAATGCCTATATTGCTAGAGACACATTTGAAAATTAACAGCTAACCTATTAACAATTAACCTGACTAATAAAACCTTATTTAACATAACCCAATAATAAAATGTGTTCTCCACTGCAGAATTAGGCATACTCTGAAAACCATTTAAATGCGTGTGCAGATTTTTTTTCTTCTCTTCTCTGCCTGATTCTCCGTGTTTTTGTGCACAGTAACTGCAGGAAGAAGGAAGTCAGATTTGCAACAATTGCAAATGTATAAGCGAAGCTATTGTTGAAGAGTAGGAGGATGAGAGATGATGGATTTCTTGGGACACGTCATACAGAGGGCTGAGAGGAAAGTTTTAGTGGGCAGTATCAGGGAAAAAGACAGGCAGACATCTTTCTGCACTACTGGGGAGAAGACCTGGCTGTGGGGTCCTGACTGAATGCAGATTCCTGTGTCCTGCTGCAGTCGAGATTGGGGAGAGCTGAAAGAAAAACCTTTCCACTGGCTGAGGCATTCCTATCTGAAAAAGCTGAGAATTCCAGGCAATGACCCCGGCTTGAGAAGGCAAGCGTTCCTTTTTGCTGGAGTTAATCCAAGAGAGCCACATTCACAAAGAGAACAACTAAAAAGATAAGGTAATGAGAAGTGTGGGAGCTGAGTGTGTACGGTAATATGCAGTCAGTGTAGGATTCCTGTGCGTGTCTTAATCAAATACCAATGTTGCAATTTGAGTTCTGTTCTCCGCCACGCTCTTTGCAGTGTGTCATAGACAATGCTTTGACTGTACCATTTTATTTATTTCTGTAAAGAATGAGATCGTGTCTAAATGCAGCTTTTATAATACAGAAAATATTTGAAAACAGACGGGTGTTTTATTTTCTATTTACCATTACAATGCCGATGATGTGGGGAGATTTTTAAACAGTGCAATGGTCATTTTAAGACAGATGTGTGCATGTCAGAATCAGTATGAATAATTGTGAGTGACTGTAGCATAGCTTGTTGGAGGTACATGAGCCAACGGGAAGAGAGACTCTCTGAACATAGCTCCCTACCGTATATAAGGTAGTGGAAATTACCACAAGACTACCACATATAGCTCTCTGTCGTAAATAAGTCAGTGAGTTCGCCCATGGTGGCACACCAACACTATCACTGGAAATGTGGTATTCCTAGAATGCAGGTCTGAGGTCTCTCTAGTGATCACACGAAAAATCTAAGCAAAGATAAGGGATTCTGGACATTGGGGCCACACATAAAACAAGGGAATTATGCTCACCAAAATACCACCAACCACGTATACCAAATATGCAGGTCTGGGTGCTGAAATAATGCATGTCCATTGTATTATTGTTGCACATGGCCAAATCTGAATACAAAGAGTGATTATTGCTAAGTTATTTTTCGGCGGTAATAAAATACCGTCAGGCCCCAAATCTCCACAAAATACCCTACATATTTATGGTGCGTTGCAGGCCGGGAAAGTGATCATAGAGTACCTACTGGGCGTGGCAAGCGTGTCTCACACTGCCATTTGCACATTAAAGGGAACCCATTTTATAATAGCAGAGTGCCACTAAAAACGAATTTCAGAATGTCACAAAGGGAAACCACATTCTCAGATCTAGTGCAATATTTAGAGGCAAAGTTATTTGCACATGGGAATTGGTCTTCGAAGAGCACGTTAGAATGGAGTAACCGCATCCAGGGTGAGGTGCAGAAAGAAAAACTAGACAATATTTTTGCAGAAGGCAGCATAATTCAGGTCTGCCTTTCAAGATTATTGAATGCAGCCGATAAAAGTGCAGAGAAAGACTGTTTAATACGGCTATGCGGCAAAATATGGTTTATTTTAAACAAGTCCCTGCGAATGCAAAAGAATGATACTCAGCTAATTAACAGGTTAAAGACTGAATTAGAGGGGGCAAGTAAAAATCAGGAAATGTTGAGAGCAGAATTGGATGTATGCCAAAAAGACATGCAATTAAAATGCAGAGACTTTGATACTCAGTTATCCAAAAGCAAGAAACAATTTGAAGATAGTGAGCAAGAATTGACACACTTAAAAGCCTTAGTGGATCACATTAGGCAGGATAAAGATGAGGTTGTTTCAGAAATGCAGATTTTACAAAAAGAACATTGTGAAAAAGAAGGTGATCTCCAGAGTGCAGAACAAGAAATGATTAAAATGATTCAAGAAAGAGACAAAAGAAATAAAGAGTTCAATGAATGCCAAATGCAAATGTGCGACATGCAGGAGGCGATTAATAAAATGAGCGATGAAAATAATTATTTGCAGAATGAAGCAACCAGACTCCTTAAAAAGTGTAAGGACTTAGAACAGCAAATGTGCATTCCCAGGTCCCAAGAGAGGCGGCAGGGTACCACATTCAATGGAGTGGAAGTGAATTCTAGCTCTGCCCAAAGAGCTAGTGCCCCAGTGACTGGGCCGGTGACTGAACTTGGTTGCAGCGCCCTTGGGGGATTTGATACTCCCATTGGGGGCAGCCACCAATCTCATACACCTGAAAACAGGATTGAATCACAAAATAGTGCAATTCCATGCATTGCAACAAGTAGCCCCATAAAAATAATGAAATCCATTAAAGCCCTGATCAAACCATTTAAAAAGGGAGGTGAATGCTGCATTGAGGATCACTTAGAAGCGGTACATGACATTTTTAAAGCACTCCAGATACCTAAGGAACAGTACAGACAATATTTTCATTTAACTTTAGATGCCCCGACGGCCAGCATCATAAGGGGAATAAATGAACAGCAGAATATGACATGGCTGGAGTTTGAAAAAGAAATTAGGCGTCATTTTTCTCCTTTTCAGTCATTGCAGGAGGCAAAGAAAGTCGCGTACACTATTACTGCTGGACCTAATACATCCCCTCGCCAATTTTTACAAGACTTAAAAAGAGCATTCTCTCGCTTTGATGTATCTTTTGACTCAAATTCCAATGAGTTTAAAACCGCATACTTCTATGGGCTACAGAAAGACATCATATCCCAATTGGTCCGTGAATTTGACCGTGACAAGTCCCTTGAATGGATTGTACATCAAAGCACCAAGCTATATGAGGTACTCTATTGTCAGGGTAGAGAAAGTGATAAAATGAAAGATACTAGGCCTAAATCTAAAGAACCCTCAGCCACAGTAATGGAAATCAGGTCAGCCAAAATGTCCCTTGAGTCTGCTCAAAGCCAAGGTAAAAATAATGTGACACCTGAACAAAGGGGTAATCAACAAAGATCGCCATTTCCTGTACCAATGTTCCAAACACATGATCCTAGTAATAGAGAGAGCTACATCAGCCCTAGATATTTAGGGGATAGACCCCGGGTAAGATATCGGCCTGATATGGCAGGTATGAACAATAACCAGAGACAAGATCAAGATCAAAGAAATGATGGTCCCTACCAGTCATTGGGGACACAGAGTAGGTTTGATCCCAACACCATGATATATGGTAATCAGGATAGGCCCCGATATGTAGATCGATTTACTGATAATGGAAATCAACATAGGGGCCAGTACCCACAATCTGAGAGACAGGACATGAGGCAAAACGTGAACTACAGTCCACGCCAGTACAATGATTCCCCACCAGGGGACTATAATCAAAGGATGGGTGCAACCCGCTCCCCTCCACAAATGAATCAAGAGTTCAGAAACCATCCCAACCGGTATCAATCACCTGAGAGGTATCAGAATAGATCCAATCAGGAGGAAAACAACCAATATCGACCTAGGCCACAGAAAGAGGATCCTAGAGAGATGGAAAGGTTCCAGTGCCTTGAGGCCCAAGTGAAAATGTTAGCTGAGCAAATAGGAAAGCTCTATACAGCGCAAAAACAACCTTCCAAAGAGGGGGCTGTTGGCCATAGCAATGACCGGGGGGCTTCCGAAAAGTGACTAAGTACTCATGATAATCGCAGTGCCAAAATGACAGATTGCTCTGATATAATTTTGCATGACAACTCTGAGGTGACTAATGGATTAAAAATGAAAGTACCAGTAAATGAAATTGTGATAGAAAGTGCAAATACTTCTAAAAAAGAGGTACGGTTTAACTTAGAGCTAAATAAAACAGTAAAGATTTGCACAAATGAAAAAGAAACATTAGGAATTCCAAAAGAACAAAGGGACAGATTTAAGAAAAATGACTCATGCATGGGGAATACCAGTGAACAGGGAGTAAGTGGGGATGCCATAGCTCCTTCCCTGGGCAAGCAAAACAATGACCAAACACAGACAGAAAAAGGAAATACTCACAAGGAGGGTACAAGTCAATCACCTGAAGAATTCTTTGAGCCACATATTCTTGAAGAGGCTGCAAGGGCTGGTATTACACTAAATGATCACAAATGCACAGAATTAAAAAATGACAAATTGCTGAATGATGTTGTTACACATGTTCAGTTGGAAGGTTGTAATGTGGTCTCTGATGTTACCCAGATGGATGGGCGAACAGTGGCCACACTCCAAAAAACTTCTGATCATGGAGAAATGAATAAAATATCTCGCACAGAAATGGGTAAAAAGGAGGGAAAAATGTCTTTTCATTTACCAATGTGCTTAGCCAAAAGTGAAAAAGACCTGAGAAAGGTGAGCCCTGAAATCAGTAAGAATTCACATTTTTTATGTGTATTAGAGGAAGTTGAGGACAGATATTATGCACCCATCACTGTAGAAGAAAAATGCCACACCTTCGCTATGATTGACACTGGCGCACAGGCCACAATTATGTCCAAGGAGCTGGTAAAGAGTATCAATGAAGGGAGGCCTCCACAGAGTCAGATCACAGTGAAGGCAAATCAAGGCCCAGTGCATAACTTTAATGGGGAGGAGGTGCCCATCATAGGTATAACTGAGGTTGACATAAAAATAGGAAAGCACAGAATGAAACAATAGGTATTGATCACATCTATTTGTGAAATTCCATTTCTGATGGGGACAGATTGCCTGAAAAGATTGTCTCCTCTCATAGATGGGGTGAATGGAGTGCTGTGGTCCTTAACCAAAAAACCATTGAGGCCTAAGAAACTAAAATCACAAAACAGCAATATAAAAGAATGTCACACCGTTGCCAAAACAAATGATGCTGTGGAGGTATATCTCCAGAATAGCTGCATACCTAGTGTCACTGTTTTATTAATGTGTCAAGACAAAGATCAGAGCGACAATGAAAAACTACCTGTACAAATATACTTGGACCCAAGGAAAGATTGGCAGACTGCTATAGATGAGCACACATTACGTTTTTACTTAAAAGAGAATACATGCAAACAGAATATTGTTCCTAAAACAGATTCAGAAAAACACATTACCACTCTGGCAGAAATACACATGGAAGATGAGCAACCATGGGTTCACGTTGGTATAAATGATTATCTTAAAACAATAAAAGCCACTTTAGCGCTTGAACATGAAAGGAGTTTCATTAATGAGAAATTGTTGCAAAAAATTATGGAGAGGGAAGAAATCCCGAAATTTAGGATTAAAAACCAATATGTTTCTGGGTTGGACAGTCCAGACTTTGAAAACCGAATTGCAGGCAGATGCATGCTTAAAATTAGCATTGGGCAGAAAATAATTTACCATAATGTATGGATAGTGAGTGGAGCACAAAATGAATTTTACATGGGCAATGACATCATGCACAGAATGTGTATGGTGTTAGATTTCCTTAATCAAAAAATATGGTCACGCCTAGGTGGTCCGGCACCTGAATTTGAAGACAAAAGAAGGGCTTATCATTGTGCACAACTAGTTCCTTATGCAGTCGAATTACAAATGAGGAAAAATACTATTGTTCCTGCATTTACAAAACAGTTTGCAATAACACTGAAATGCAAAAATGGACAGCAGATGAAAGGCTCTGATGCATTTGTATGCCTGAATGAATCCATAAAACAGCAAGGCCTGGATTATGAATACATTCCATTGGTAGACATTGGTGAGGGATCTGTAAAAATCATGGTAAATAATAAAGGTTGTCAGGATATTCATTTAGAGGAAAACTCCCCATTAGGAATGGCCATACAAAAATCACATTATACGGCAGATTTAAATAACATGGTGATTGGGAATAATCCTGAAAAATATGTAGATGCCAAGAGCGAGTTGCCAGAACACCTGGACTCTCAGCCCAAAGGAATATTTAAAATTCATTCTGTGTATCCTTATGATTCAAATGAGACAGTGTGCTGCCATCAAGAGGATTGCATAATATTTAATTTAAATGAAAATGAAACAGGAAATCAGCCCATTGAAGTGGAAGCTGATATGCCAAAATATTTAAAAGTGGCAGCTCTACAAAAAGACACAGCCACACAGTTAGAGGAAAGCGCTGAGATTCCTTTACCAGAAGAGTTTCCAGAATTTTCCAGAATGGTAGAAGAGCAGATCTCCTTAGCGGATGCATGTGACAGCGATGAGGATCGAGACGACCTGAGGGAAATATTTATGGAGTTTAAGGATGTATTTGCAAAAGATGCTTATGATTGTGGTTTAACTGATTTACATGTGGCCACACTACCAGAAGGTTGTAGCAGAAATCCAGTGTTTGTACGCCAGTATAGACTACCGCTGGCATGTTTAGAATCATTGGCAGAGATTATTAAAAATTTGGAATCACGGGGAATAATCAGGCCCATTCATAGCACATCCAATACGCCTATTTTAGGTGTGTTAAAGCCAAATGGTCAATGGCGGCTGTGTGCAGACTTAAGAGAGTTAAATAAAAGAGTACCAGTATCTAGATGGCCACTACCATTCATTGATCAGGGCCTAGCTCAGATACATGGTTCAAAGGTATTTACCACATTAGATCTCACCTCTGGATATTGGTGTGTGCCATTGGCAGAGGAGATACAACACTTATTTTCCTTTACATTTGACAGGACTCAATATGCCTGGCTTAGAGCTCCGTTCGGGTACATCAATAGTGGGAGTGAATTTGGCATATTTTTGAGAAAGGCCATGCCGGATGCAGCGGAAAGAGGAACAATAGTTTATGTGGATGATGTCCTGATAAAAAATGAAAACCTTAAAAGCCATTTTGATGAAATAAGACATGTGCTTGGCCAATTGCAGAAAGCAGGCGCCAAAGTATCTTTGCAAAAAGCACAATGGTGCAAGAAAAAAGTGAACTTTCTAGGGCATGAAGTGACTGAACATGGGCTAAATCCACAAAGGAAGAAAATAGAGGCCATTCAAAGATTAAAAGATCCTAAAAATGTGAAAGGAGTAAAAAGTTTATTAGGGATGACAGGCTATAACAGAAAGTTCATTGAGAATTATGCAGAAATCACTCAACCATTAACTAAACTGCTTAAACTAAATACTCCCTGGAGATGGGAAAGAGAGCAGTCTGATGCAGTGGATAGATTGAAGGAATATCTTGTAAAGGCACCATGTTTAGCATACCCCATAAAGGACAGGGATTTCTTTATAGAAATAGGCTTTTCTGAACATTGTATGTCAGCAGTGTTATCACAAAAACACGATTTGAATCACAAAACCATTGCATATGCAAGTAAGGCATTTTCCCAAGTTGAAATGAAATTTAATGAATGTGAGAAGGCCCTATTAACCACTGTGTGGGCGCTACAACATTTCCGCCCCATTGTTCAGGGAGAAAAGGTGATTATTGAAACAAATCATCAACCGTTGCAATTTTTAGAGAGTAAAAGAATTAGATCAGGCAATCTAGCGCAATCCAGAATCACTTCATGGACGCTGGCATTACAAGGTTTTCCCGTAGAAGTGAGATATGGACAAAATAAAAAGAGCCCAATTGCTCAAGGGTTAGCTGACTTACATGACTGTGCAGCTGAACAAATACCAAATGAAATGGAAGTGGAAGCTAGTTTACAGGAATTTGAACAATCACCACACAAAGCTTTTGATGAAAAAACATGCAAGGATTTGCCAACTCTATATGTGGATGGTTGTGCTTTTCACATTGAAAAATACAGTAATAAACAATTAGTGGCAGGAATAGGAAATGTCTGGTTGAAATGTGAAGGCGTTCCTAGTATAGGGATGAGGATTGGAGATAGGAGCAGTCAGGTGGCGGAATTGGCAGCCATCTATAAAGCAATTGCTACTGCAGTTGATAAAAAGTTCAGTGAAATTGTACTGGTGACTGATTCTGACTATGCACGGAATAGCTTTGTGGAGTATTTGCCTGGTTGGAAAGCAAGAGGCATGGTTACATACAACAAAAAGCCACTTAAACATGGAAAAATGATACAAGCCATAGACAAATTGGTGTCAGAAAATAATTTAACAATATACTGGAGAAAAATTCGTGGGCATTTAAAAACACCAGGAGAGGATAAGGAGGGAAATGATAAGGCAGACCATCTGGCTAAGATTGGGGCTGTGATGGGAGAATTGCTACCTATTGAATATTTAATGGGTGAAATACAAATTGATGCAGTCACACGTTCTAAAGCACCAAAGGAGGTAGATCAACCGGTGGTGCAGTGGAGTCATGACACGCCAGACCAAGATTTGATTGAGGCACAAAAGAATGATCAAATTTTGGGAATCTATTATAATCATTTGATAGATCCTGAACAAAATCCTGTAACAGAAAAAGATTGTATGGGAAAAGAAGAGTTGAGGGTGTTATTAAAGAACAAAACACGAATTAGATTACAGGATGGGCTCATGATTAGAGAGTCCATAACAGGGCAAATACAGTGGGTAGTACCCCTTTCATTCAGAGGACTAATGCTACACCATGCACATGATGCCATAACTGCAGGCCATAGAGGTTCACAAACAACATTAGAAATACTAAAAGATTATGCTTACTGGCCTCATATGTCCCAAGATGTGGAATTATATACTAGAGGATGTCTAGTATGCGCCCAATTTAAACCTGCTTCACCAATGCATAGAGCACCATTGATGAAAAGAGGCCTAACTCTCCCATGGTCAGATTTGCAAATAGACTATGTAGGTCCTTTAAAAAGGTCGAGCAGGGGACACCGTTATATTTTGAGTGTGGTATGTTTGATGTCAAAGTGGATTGAGTGCATTCCTGCACCAGATTGTAGTGCGCAAACAGCAGCCACATTGCTGGTGAACCATGTGTTCTCAAGGTTTGGGTTGCCACAAAGAATTGAGTCAGACAGAGGAAGTCATTTCACAAGTACTCTAATGAGTAAGGTATGGCAAATACTAGGTGTGAAAAGGAAACTACATATCGCATATCGGGCGGCGTCTTCAGGTACAGTTGAAAGAAGCAATAGGTCTGTTGTGGATATTTTAAAGAAATTTGTGGCAGAAGCAGGTTCCAGCTGGGATTTACGTTTACCGTTGGTTCTGATGGCAATCAGGTCGACTCCTGCCAAAGCAACAGGTGTTAGCCCCCATGAGGTCTTGACAGGTAGGAAAATGGTGTTACCACAACACCTACTATAGAGAACACATGAGCAAACTCTAGTGAGTGCATCCACGGTTCATGAATATATTGATGAACTGAGGAGGCATTTGCAACATGCATTTGCTTTTGTGCAGAGAAATCTGGAAAGGGCTGCTGACAGTGCTAAGTCATATTATGACAAAAAGACATCAGTAAAGGAATACAATGTAGGGGATCAGGTGTACAAGTTTCATTTTGGAAAAAGTAAACAGAAAAATTCTAAATTTCTAGCAGCCTGGCAGGGGCCATTTCGAATTATAGATAAGGTTTCTCCTGTAGTGTATAAAATTTTGAAAAATGAAGGTGAAACAGCAATAGAGCAGTTTGTCCATGTAAATCAAATCAAACCATGCCATCCCAGACATGAGATCAGGCGGCTTGAGCATGTAGAAACAGATAAAATCACTTGAACACAAAAAGAGAAAATAAATGGGTACAATCAGGAGGCAGTGACAAAGAAGTTAAAAAGTTGATTGTTATGATGGCACATAAACACTGTAGTATATGTAAAATATAATATAAAATAAATATAAATAAATAAATAAATAAATGCACATATAATGGAAGCTCATGGTTGGTGTGCAGAGAGAAAGTGTATTAAATATTGAATGCTGTTTTATATGTGTTTGTTTTCTTTTAACTTGTGTTTAATTTCAGAAGAAAGAAAAAAAAAAACGAAATATTTTTACCAAGCATGTTTTATTTTTGGCAAAAGGATGAAGTTAGTATTGTGCTATGTACTTAATCTGTTTATTTTCTATTTTGATTTAGACAATTAACATTATTTGGTCGGAGGTTCCGGGATCAGAGGCCACGGGAGACGATGGAGTCCTGGAGTCCCCTGGATGAAGACCAAAAGATGCCTGCCTCCAGGTGGAGGTGAAGACAAAATAACCGGAATGCCAAAAGAGATGACTACTGTGGATTCAAGATTGCCAAGATGAAAGAGTACTCGAATTAACCGAATAACATCGCTGGTCGGGACATACCAAAAGAGACAAAACAAAAGTTCCGGCATATGAAGTTCCACGTATTTATTATTTTAATTATTTATTTAAATTTGTTTTATTACTTATTTGTTTTAGTTAGTTGTTTTATTTCATTGTTTTTAATTGACTTGGAAAATTTAAACTTAAAGTAATGCCAATTCCACTGAGAAGGCAAATGTGGAACATTTTATGAACTGATGGACCCAGATGAAATGTTGATTGCAAATTTTCATTGATGCACATGAATATTCATTTGTTGGATTGCTATATTGTATAAAAAATAGAACAAGTTGTTTTTAGGAATTGGCTTGGATTATAGCCAAGTTCTAAAAACAAAAGGAGGGTATATGTAAGGATATTTGGCGTGTTACAGTACAGAGTACAGCAATACTGCACAAGTAGCACATTTTTTTTGCAGCACCACCACAAGGGTGCGGTGCATTGGTATATGGGTTGCCAGATTAACAAGGAAAGACAGGCTATTCAGTCAAAAACGATTTTAACATATAAGATGCAAATCTATTTTTACAGTTAAAAGCACACGTGCTCATTTAAAAATGCACACTATTTTTCACCTGAAATGCCTATATTGCTAGAGAAACATTTGAAAATTAACAGCTAACCTATTAACAATTAACCTGACTAATAAAACCTTATTTAACATAACCCAATAATAAAATGTGTTCTCCACTGCAGAATTAGGCATACTCTGAAAACCATTTAAATGCGTGTGCAGATTTTTTTTCTTCTCTTCTCTGCCTGATTCTCCGTGTTTTTGTGCACAGTAACTGCAGGAAGAAGGAAGTCAGATTTGCAACAATTGCAAATGTATAAGCGAAGCTATTGTTGAAGAGTAGGAGGATGAGAGATGATGGATTTCATTGGGACACATCATACAGAGGGCTGAGAGGAAAGTTTTAGTGGGCAGTATCAGGGAAAAAGACAGGCAGACATCTTTCTGCACTACTGGGGAGAAGACCTGGCTGTGGGGTCCTGACTGAATGCAGATTCCTGTGTCCTGCTGCAGTCGAGATTGGGGAGAGCTGAAAGAAAAACCTTTCCACTGGCTGAGGCATTCCTATCTGAAAAAGCTGAGAATTCCAGGCAATGACCCCGGCTTGAGAAGGCAAGCGTTCCTTTTTGCTGGAGTTAATCCAAGAGAGCCACATTCACAAAGAGAACAACTAAAAAGATAAGGTAATGAGAAGTGTGGGAGCTGAGTGTGTACGGTAATATGCAGTCAGTGTAGGATTCCTGTGCGTGTCTTAATCAAATACCAATGTTGCAATTTGAGTTCTGTTCTCCGCCACGCTCTTTGCAGTGTGTCATAGACAATGCTTTGACTGTACCATTTTATTTATTTCTGTAAAGAATGAGATCGTGTCTAAATGCAGCTTTTATAATACAGAAAATATTTGAAAACAGACGGGTGTTTTATTTTCTATTTACCATTACAATGCCGATGATGTGGGGAGATTTTTAAACAGTGCAATGGTCATTTTAAGACAGATGTGTGCATGTCAGAATCAGTATGAATAATTGTGAGTGACTGTAGCATAGCTTGTTGGAGGTACATGAGCCAACGGGAAGAGAGACTCTCTGAACATAGCTCCCTACCGTATATAAGGTAGTGGAAATTACCACAAGACTACCACATATAGCTCTCTGTCGTAAATAAGTCAGTGAGTTCGCCCATGGTGGCACACCAACACTATCACTGGAAATGTGGTATTCCTAGAATGCAGGTCTGAGGTCTCTCTAGTGATCACACGAAAAATCTAAGCAAAGATAAGGGATTCTGGACATTGGGGCCACAAATAAAACAAGGGAATTATGCTCACCAAAATACCACCAACCACGTATACCAAATATGCAGGTCTGGGTGCTGAAATAATGCATGTCCATTGTATTATTGTTGCACATGGCCAAATCTGAATACAAAGAGTGATTATTGCTAAGTTATTTTTCGGCGGTAATAAAATACCGTCAGGCCCCAAATCTCCACAAAATACCCTACAGGTTGCAGCACACAGCCGAAGGTGCAGAGGGTGTTCATAGCTCAAACTACAATATAGAGCTTACTTTCTGGAGGAAGACTGCAGGTTACCTTATTTTTGTATGTTCATTCCGAAGGTGATAATGTTTCTGTTTTTACTACTCATAAACTCTCATTGCAAAGTCAGTGCCCACACTGATAATAGACGATGAAGCTGTTGTAGAAATAACATGTCCCTTTTTCTTAAGAGTACAAGCCAATATTTTTAACACAATAAAAAGCAATTGACAAATCTGCATGAAGCCTGCAAAATGTGTTTATTGACAGAAAAAGCATCATCAATGCACAGGAGCTTGACTGTGTGCACTGTTGCTTGATCATGTGAAATGCATTGGAAGCTGCACTGAAGCAGACTCTGGCTTCTTTTCCCTTCTCGTGGTGCAGGTCCAGGAGTCCTCTTTTACTTCCGGCTCTAAAAGAAAGAAAAAAAATAGTAAGCAAAATGTATGCATGTGAAATTATATTCAGTTCACTTAATTCATTGTACTGCGTTGCATACACTAGTAGCATTCAAATGGGATCTAATCTAATCAGAAACCACATCTATAACTTGGTGTTTGATCTCTGTTGCACTAAATGTTGGCAACGCTCCCAATGGCAAATACTAAGGGCAGGTCGAGGGACCCTTTGCAGATCATGCTTCTGATGTGTCCTCGGGCTGCCCAATTACAATTGTTTCTGTCCTACCCAGATGGACAGTCATAGCCCACATGAGAAGGTGCAGCTGGAGGGTCTCTCTGCATCAGCCATCTTAGAGCACTCACAATTGCTCAGCTGTGTATCGCCTGCATCACCTTAAGAACGTAACTTTGAGCAAGCACCTGCTAGACACACTTCAGTTACGGTACCTTATACTGCATTATTACACTGGTTTTGCCTCATGGTTACCAATGAGGAAGGGAGTACATTGTGTACAAAAAGCAATAGTTTTTGTTCAGTAGACGGAGATTTCCAAATGCTGAAAGTACAAAAGAGCCCTCTGATGCTTCCTCCATATCAACACAAGCAGATATTGAAACAAGATTTTAATCTGCTGCTGAACTGGCATCAATATGTTCCAGATATTGCGATCCAGAACTTTGCAAATGTTATATTGGCGAATACTTGAGTGACGACAGCGCTTGGTAGCCATGAGCGGCTAGAACTTACAGGTCATCCCCTTAGGAACGCTGACACGTGTCCACGTTCATTCAATCTCTACAGTCCATGCGCCATGGCCTCCCTATGGAGGCAGCTGCGCTCGAGATGTACTGGAGGATTTGAGAGTCGAGGCTACATGTGAACACATCCATATGCGTTTTCAAAGGATTCATACAGAGGAAAATGCCACAGAAGATGCGCTGGTATTGTCAGACTGAAATTGTTTGTGCCTGTGTCTGTCTGTGCGTTGTGATAGAGTCCAACTGCCGAGATCACAAACTGGAGAGGGAGAGAAGCCCAAAGGGGCATCGGGAGAGCCATGGCTGGGTGCTTAGCTGCTAACCATGCTTGCCATGCAGAAGGCTCTTGGATTGACGAAGAGACATTTTTGCTATGTCTAAATGCTCTTGGATTGATGAAAATGTGTCTTTACACACAACAGGATGGCAACACCTGTGCAACCGAATTGCTATTATAATACTGTTTCCAAAGGATGACTAACAACATTTCTAGACTTACTGTAGACTTAGAGGAGGGCTTACCCATTTTATGGTCTCTGTCTGAAGTGTTGCTCAACACATTGGCATTGTCAAATGGCGTTCCTATATCATGTGACCATGTGGTATCTGGGGAAGCCAACACATGAAAGATAGACTTGGACTGCCCTGTATCTCAATCCTATGTTCCTGTCACATCCCGTTATGGTTGGAAATTGCCATGGCGTTTACATGAGCGCTCTTCAACATGCAGAACCCACTGAAAACTACATTTCCCAAATTTCCTGCTATATTAGTCACGTGACACGCACGTACCACGTTGCCGTGTCTTCTGAAGTCCGTATATTGTACTGCCTGTTTGATTGCTCGGCGCTCCTAAACTGTGTTAGTTTCGAGCTTTGTTCCTGACTCCTGTTTCCCCTGTGCTAATTCCGAGCCTTCGCCCCTGCCCTTCCCGTCCTGTTCTTCGACTGATCTCCCGGAATCCTTGAACTTGGTTTGCATCTCGACCTCCTCTTCTATAAGTCCTTTGGCTGTGACGCTTTTGGTATTCAAGTACGTTATTTAAGGGAACCAGCGTGAAGTAACGCTAACTTCTTTTTCCCTGTTTACTATTACCATCATTTATTTCTGGATGTTATCTGGGACGCTTTGTTGAATTTACTTTGGAACACTGTGGATATTTTCTTGGACGCTTTGCTGCAATTTACTTTGGAACACTGTGGATATTTTCTTGGACGCTTTGCTGCATTTACTTTGGAACACTGTGGATATTTTCTGGGACGCTTCGCTGCACTGAGATCCTATAGCACTAGTACCCCTCCATCACCCCTGATAATTGAGTTCCTCTCGGTGTCCACTACTAGTAGGCTACTGGTATATATTTGCTACGGACCAGGTAAGAGTGGGTACTTGGGGGGTGTCATTTGCTGTTAATACGGTAATACCTGGCTGTATACTGAACGTCTGCTCTGTCTTTTCCCTCCTTTAGCTCTGCCGAGTCTGCTCCTGCCTTTTCACTCAAGCCCTCAGCCTGACAGGTGGGATAGATTCATTGTAGGCTGAGCTCTTGGGGGGGAAGTCTTTGGCATATCACGTTAAAGACGTTCGTGTTTGAAGACAGAAAGTTACTTTTCCATAACCGGAAGAGTTATATCTGCGACAACTGGGATACCAATACCTAGGCTGTGACAGATTTAGGAGCCTAACCGTCTCTCGGTTATGGAGGCTGCAGCGGATCCGTTAGCAGCCCTCATGCAGGCTTTTTCTGCTCTTCGTACCGATATGGCATCAGCACATGCGACATTACATCAACGCATGGATGTTCTACAGAGCTTTGTGCAGCCTCTACCCCATGACGAGGAGTTTGGTGACGCTGCGGCTGCCGCGCCTCCTCCAGTACCACCTCCGGCTCCAGCTCCAGTAGTCCTCCCTGGGCCATTCCCTTTGGCCCCGCCTGAACGGTTTTTGGGTGATCCCAAAATGTATCGGACCTTTGTGAACCAGTGTCGCCTTCATTTTCTTTGTCGTCCCTTAGCATTTCCAGATGCTACTACAAAGGCGGCATTTGTTCTTTCCCATTTGGGCGGTACTGCTGCAGCATGGGCTAATCCATTGCTGGAAGCAGATGACCCGGCTCTGTATGACTTTGATAGACTAATCCAAGCCATGAATAGTGTTTTTGACATGAGATATAAAGCACAATCCTCGGATCTGGAATTTTTGGCTATTAGTCAAGGCAAGTCGGATCTCCTGACATATCTTGCCCGCTTTAATCAATTAGCAGCGGAAACCACATGGCCAGAACAGAAAAAATCGGCTGTGTTTTATAAAGGGTTGTCGGACGACCTGAAAGATGCCTTATCAGTGGTACCTGCTCTTCCATCTGGCTTTCCCGAATTACTAGACCTAGTCTTACAAGTCGATGCTCGACTTCGACAAAGACGTGGCGAACGTCGCTATCCCGATATTCGCAACACCCCTCGATCAGATGGAAATACATCTGTTTCACAGGGAGAAGTCGAACCTATGCAAATCGGGGCAATTAGGGGTCCTTTGTCCAAGACCGAACGAGAAAGACGGATGGTGAATAATCTCTGTTTCTATTGTGGACAGTCAGGCCATTACATCCGTTTGTGTCCTAAAAGACCTGTTAAGTCGTCGGGAAACGCCAGGACTCGCCCTTAAACCGGGCCTTCCGGACGAGTCAAATGATCCCAGGCCCGGGAGAGTATGAGTATTTTCCGTCTTCGCATGTGTACCTTGCTATGTCCTTTACGGCCCCCGGCGTCACTACCTTTTCGAATCCGGTAATGATCGACTCAGGGGCTAGTGGGAATTATATGGACCTTAATTTGGCTAAACGTTATGGGCTAACTATAGTTCCCAAAGCAAGACCCGAGGAGATACATGCGGTAGATGGTTCACATTTAGTGTCTGGACATGTAACGGATCAAACAGGTCCACTACAAATGTCCACATTACAAGGACATTCGGAATCCATCACTTTCGACCTTATCACGGCCCCTCAATTTGGCATAATTCTGGGGCTTTCTTGGTTGCAAAGACACAATCCTGTAGTTGACTGGGTTGAACAAACCGTACGGTTTTCCTCCTCTTTTTGTATGCAGAGGTGCTTTACTTCCCGTACTGTAGCGGTATTATCCCCTTGTTTGGCGATGGTAGACTGCCTTCCTTCTATCAACGCCACGTCAACTAACCCCGTTTCGGTACTCCCGTTGGAATACCGTGAATTTTCTGACGTGTTTAATAAAGGGCTATCAGAAAAACTGCCCCCACACAGATGCTATGATTGCCCCATCGATTTGATACCTGGGGCAGTCATCCCCCATGGTCGGATTTACTCCCTTACACAGAAGGAAGAAGAGTATCTACGGAACTATATTGACAACGCCTTACGTCTTGGACACATACGTCCGTCCCGTTCACCAGCGGCCTCCCCAATATTCTTTGTGCCAAAGAAAGAAGGGGATTTGCGCCCCTGCGTGGACTACCGCGCCCTTAACAAAATCACGGTGAAAAACCAGTATCCGTTGCCACTTATTACTGAGCTCCTCGACAAAATGACCTCCTCCACTATCTTCACCAAGTTGGACTTGCGGGGAGCGTACAATTTGGTAAGGATGAGAAAGGGAGATGAGTGGAAAACAGCCTTTAAGTCGAAATATGGGCTGTATGAATATTGTGTGATGCCCTTTGGGCTTTGTAATGCCCCGGCGACATTTCAACATTTTGTAAATGACATCTTCAGGGATATGCTGGATTGCTATGTTGTCATCTATTTAGATGACATTCTGATATATTCAGACGCTCTGCCCCAACATGTACAGCACGTGCGTTCTGTTCTACTTCGTCTCAGGGAATACTCTCTCTTTGCAAAATTAGAGAAGTGTGTATTCCATGTATCATCTGTAGAATTTTTGGGGTTTCAGATCTCCCAAAAAGGAGTTCTCATGTGTACTTCCAAGGTTCGGGCAGTTTTGGATTGGCCCGTTCCGAGCTCAGTGAAAGCACTTCAATCCTTCTTGGGTTTTGCCAATTTTTATAGGCGTTTCATCGCCTCATTCTCTGAAATAGTGGCCCCGTTAACCCGATTGACTAGTCCTAATGTTCCTTTTTTGTGGGATGACGAAGCGCAATTAGCTTTCCAGAACCTGAAGGATGCTTTTACCACCGCTCCTGTGTTGCAACACCCCAATCCTGCTCTCCCATTCATCGTGGAAGCAGATGCCTCTGCTATTGCAGTAGGGGCTATCCTTTCGCAGGTTTGCCTCGCTACTCAACGCCTACATCCAGTGGCTTTCCACTCTCGAAAACTTACTCCAGCAGAACGAAACTATACTATTATGGAAAGGGAACTCCTTGCAATCAAAGTGGCGTTCAAGGAATGGAGGCATCATCTTTTGGGCGCAAGACACCCGATAACTGTGTATACAGACCATCGAAACCTTCAGGCCTTGTCACACGTGAAATGCACCAACGCCAGGCAGATACGTTGGCATTTGTTTTTTACCATGTTTGATTTCACGGTGACGTATCGCCCTGGTCCTTTACATGGAAAAGCAGATGCCTTATCTCGCATTGGTACTGACACGGAAACTGTCAAACAATCCACACCAGTATTACCATCAGGGGCTGTTATATGTGTTTGTTCAGTCTCTCCGTCAATAGTAGTCAGTTTACGGAGATGGGCCAGGGATCATGTTTCTGTCCTGAAGAAAATGGATGCTGAGCAAATTACCGGACTTCCCTACGTTAAAGGTTTATTATACCTACCTGACAACCAAACCAGACGAAAGGCTCTTGAATGGTCCCATGACCTTCCGTTAGCAGCCCATCCTGGCCAGGCAAAAACTTACGATCTTTTACACCGTTGGTGCTGGTGGCCTGGAATGAAGAAAGATACCGAACAATACATCCGTAGGTGTGCTGTATGTACACAGTGTAAAAGACAACCGGGTAAACCCGTGGGTCTTCTAATGTGTAAGCCTTTACCTCCCCACCCCTGGCACACGGTGACCTTGGATTTCGTGGTAGAACTCCCCTGTATCGGGGGTATGTCCACAATTCTTGTGGTAGTGGATGTCTTTACCAAGATGGCTCGGTTTATACCATGTTCGGGGGTACCCAACGCTCCCACGTTAGCAAATTTGTTCTTTGACCATGTGGTACGCTTTTTTGGTCTACCTACAATACTGATTTCCGACCGGGGGTCTCAGTTTACCTCGCGGTTTTGGTGCACTCTCACTTCCTCATTGGGTATTGATGCCCGCTTGTCTTCGGCCTATCACCCCCAAACGGATGGCCAGACCGAACGTACCAATGGCACTATGGAACAATTTCTTCGATGTCTGTGCCTACAACATCAATCTAATTGGTTGTCAGTCTTAGGTGCCGCGGAATTCGCCTATAACAACTCATTACACTCATCGGTAGGCTGTTCCCCGTTCTATGCATTATATGGGTTGCATCCAAGGACCCTTCCACCTGTTTTGCCTTCCCTACGGCAGGTTCCTGCAGTCAATGCAGTTGGGGATTCATTGATTGCCATCCGTAAGTCCGTATTGGCACATCTAAAAGCTGCACAACATCGCACCAAGATACAGGCGGACAAACGGCGTACTCCGGCTCCTCCTTATTCCTGTGGGGACCGCGTATGGCTCTCAACAAAGCACCTGGCCATCCGGGGTAAACGAAAGCTTTTACCATGTTTTGTGGGTCCTTACACGATACTGAGGTGTCTCAACCCTGTTGCTGTCCGTTTGGACATACCAGCACATTGGAGAGTGCACCCGGTCTTTCATGTCTCCTTGCTTCGGCCTTTTGTACCCGGCACCCGATTGCCTCCCGTCCCAGCTCCACTTACCGTTCATGGCGAGGACGAATACGAGGTACGTGCCATTTTAGACACCCGCCTAAGCCGTGGAGTTCGGTCCTATTTGATCGATTGGGTAGGGTATGGCCCAGAGGACCGGTCCTGGGAACCAGCCTCTAATCTAAATGCACCCCGTTTGTTGCGTGCTTTCTGGTTGCATCGCTTGCGCGGGCACAGGAGAAATCGCTCTTTGTGGAGGGGTACTGTCACATCCCGTTATGGTTGGAAATTGCCATGGCGTTTACATGAGCGCTCTTCAACACGCAGAACCCACTGAAAACTACATTTCCCAAATTTCCTGCTATATTAGTCACGTGACACGCACGTACCACGTTGCCGTGTCTTCTGAAGTCCGTATATTGTACTGCCTGTTTGATTGCTCGGCGCTCCTAAACTGTGTTAGTTTCGAGCTTTGTTCCTGACTCCTGTTTCCCCTGTGCTAATTCCGAGCCTTCGCCCCTGCCCTTCCCGTCCTGTTCTTCGACTGATCTCCCGGAATCCTTGAACTTGGTTTGCATCTCGACCTCCTCTTCTATAAGTCCTTTGGCTGTGACGCTTTTGGTATTCAAGTACGTTATTTAAGGGAACCAGCGTGAAGTAACGCTAACTTCTTTTTCCCTGTTTACTATTACCATCATTTATTTCTGGATGTTATCTGGGACGCTTTGCTGAATTTACTTTGGAACACTGTGGATATTTTCTTGGACGCTTTGCTGCAATTTACTTTGGAACACTGTGGATATTTTCTTGGACGCTTTGCTGCATTTACTTTGGAACACTGTGGATATTTTCTGGGACGCTTCGCTGCACTGAGATCCTATAGCACTAGTACCCCTCCATCACCCCTGATAATTGAGTTCCTCTCGGTGTCCACTACTAGTAGGCTACTGGTATATATTTGCTACGGACCAGGTAAGAGTGGGTACTTGGGGGGTGTCATTTGCTGTTAATACGGTAATACCTGGCTGTATACTGAACGTCTGCTCTGTCTTTTCCCTCCTTTAGCTCTGCCGAGTCTGCTCCTGCCTTTTCACTCAAGCCCTCAGCCTGACAGGTGGGATAGATTCATTGTAGGCTGAGCTCTTGGGGGGGAAGTCTTTGGCATATCACGTTAAAGACGTTCGTGTTTGAAGACAGAAAGTTAC
The DNA here is from genome assembly GCF_040938575.1 of Ambystoma mexicanum. Taxonomy (NCBI): domain Eukaryota; kingdom Metazoa; phylum Chordata; class Amphibia; order Caudata; family Ambystomatidae; genus Ambystoma; species Ambystoma mexicanum. The sequence goes on from NC_090937.1 coordinate 159,287,926, forward strand.
TTTTCCATAACCGGAAGAGTTATATCTGCGACAACTGGGATACCAATACCTAGGCTGTGACAGTTCCATCTTTTAAGGACTTTTAGACAGTCAGCTAGTCAGAGGTACTCAGTGTGGTCACTTGAAGGGACAGGATAAGAAACATTTCTCTTAAGCATTTGGCATATTACACACATGATCTGGAGTGCATCACATACCTGCTTCCATTATTAGCCTTGAGCTGTGGAAGGTGTAGTGGGAGTAGTGGTGGTTGGAGTAGTGGTGATCGGAGTATTGGTGGTTGGCGTAGTTGTAGTTGGAGTTTTGGTGGTTGGCGTAGTAGTGGTTGGAGTAGTTGAACGGAAACGATGACGACGATCTTTACGATTATACTTTCGCTTTGCGTATCCCCTGCTTTCATTTGACTGCAAGAAAAAAAAAAGTCATCAACAAATGAATTGAAACATCCTGACAATGGATTACAATAAAGCTACAAACCACACAGGTCACATGGTTTTCTATCACTCTTCTATGTGTGTATGTAGACTCAAGGTATCCAAATCATAGAAATGCAAATGGCCGCTTATTTTGTACACTGATTATCTTTACTTTCCATATCTAGCATAGATGCCCTCAGGGGCATGAAAAGGTTTTGCAAAGACAGCTAGTGAACACACCGGAAGGAGTATTAATTGTTTTTGCTCATAGACTAGAGGCAGGCAAGTAGGTTATGTAAAAACCTACTTATGTTCTATTCATGTGTGCATGTGTGGTATTGCTGTAGTGCAACTCTAGCATGAAAGCAGCAGGGTGCTGTGCAAAGGGAAGTAAGATATTTATGAGGGAGACTCCTATGTCGAGGTGTAGGAAACACCGGTGTACGCACTCTAAGATCCATGACACTTAGCAATTTCAGAATTGTTTTTGCCATTTTAAAAGTTAAAAATAAGAAAAATAAATTTTCATTAAAACTCGTAAATTGACTACCGCTTCCAAGGGATGTCCGCAAACCTTGTAATTATTTGAAAAGTTAGAAAAAAAAGTATATTCATTTAAAATATGAATCTTGAATGAAGGCAGATTGCTTTGCACCATTGCCGTTTATTGGTTGACCTGGCGGATCTTAGGGTTGCAATGTGAGGAGGAGCAGGATTGGAAGAGATTCACATGAGTGGTGTAATGGAGGAGCGACATGGGTGTTTGGGTGAATGGGAAGGAAATGCAGAGAGAAGAGAGAAGGTTGAGGAAGGAAGACCACATGCAGCATTCCCTCTTTTGCTGATGCGGCGTGGGGGGGGCGGGGTGTTGCTAGGTCTGGAAGCGATCTGGGGCTGTTCAAATGTCAGGACTATTAGGACTCAGGGCTAGCTAGCCTTTTTGGTTGTTGCTCCTGGGCTTCTATCTGGGGCTACAACCAAATGACCCGGGCTATAGCCCCCTTAGCTCCCCCTCCGCCATCTAGCAACGCCTCCGGCCTGGGGCTGTGATGTAGTGTAATGGAGTAGAGAAATGTGTGTTTGGGTGCAGGGGAGGGAAATGCAGAGACAACAGAGAAGAGGGAGGATGGAAGACAAGATGGGGCTTTCCCTCATTTGCTGACGTTGCTCGGGCGGCTGTGATGTAGTGTAGTGGAGGAGAGACATGGGTGTTTGGGTGTAGGGGAAGGAAATGCTGAGAGAATAAAGAAGGATCGAGGCTGGAAGACAGTACAGGGTCTTTTCCTCATTTGGAGACCCTTTTCATGGCATGCGAGGTAGTGAGTTATATTGGGCAGAACAGGGCTAAGGGATAGTTTCCCCTGTGTTAACCAAAGGCCTCAGTGGTTGGTTGGGAAAGGCGGTGGGCATGGTGTGGAGCACAATCTAATGGTAACAGACAAAAGATGGTTCTAGCAAGACAACCGAAAGAAGAATAAACAGGGAGGCAGGGGCTTGCTGCAGATTCATTCTGTTGTGTACATGAGAGTTTTGGGGACTCTCTATCTTTAGTAATACTTTATTTTCCCCGATTGGCTTTTTACAAATACTTCGTAGGGACAGCCTCACAATTCTCCTACTCAGCTTATTATTTTATTTTTTTCTCACAGTACCTCATTTTCCTACATAATTCTCAAATACATTTCTTTTGAATGGTTCACTTGTTCTAAGTGTGTCAATATCTATCTCCCGTAGAAGGTAAACCCGGCATTGATTGTTGTCTGAGAAAACGTTAAACAAAGATTTTATTTGTGAGCAATTGATGTCAAATGAATAATGAAAGGCCATACACATTCCTGAGAAGAACAAGAAACAAGGAACACTTTCAAAAGGTGATTTTCCACTTACGTCGGAAGCACTTCGATCCTCCCGCATCTTCGCTACGGAAGCCTGCAAGTATCACAAGGAACAGAGGAAGAACAATCAAGAATGAAAAGGTAGAAGGCAAATCAAAGATCACAACTACATGCATTTCCTGATCCTGCTTCCTCTGTAGTCCAATCAAATGGGTTGAATCCTGATCCAGGACATTTGCCTCTTCTCTTAATATTATTGAACAGAAATGCTGTTTTATGGCTGTTTCTAAAAATGCTAATGTGTTTAGAATGGTTGCCAGTGATAGGGTCGAACACAAAAGGATCGAATGCCTTTTGATCGACAGTCAAAGGATCGAAAAAAAGGGTTGTTTTTTAATTTTATTTTTTGTATGGGGGGGTTCACCCCAGCCCCCGTTTTCTTTATTAAATACATTTTTTTACCAACCCAAACTAAAATATATATATAAATAAATAAAACAAAAATTCAACCCTTATTTTTTCAATCCTTTTGCATTCGAGCAAAAGGTCATTTGATCCTTTTTTTCAGTCGTTTGACTGGACACTGTTTAGAATTGCATACTTAGTATATCTTCTTAATTTATTTGCCACACAGATTAGTCACCATTTATGAAATGATCCCATAGATCGCTTTTTTTAATTTGCATTGAAAGTTGCATTATTAGGAAAAATAAATGTGTGAAGTGATTAACTGACTTAACATTAAAATAAAATGGATAAAACTAATATTGATGAATGCAAGAAAACGGAATTCATTGAGAAGGAGAGGGTCACTTACGCTGCCAGCACTTGCATCTTCCTGTTCATTCTCTGCAGAGGTCTGCAAATAATGCCGGGGACACAAGAAGAAGCCTTCAGCATTACATGAAAAGGACACATACAAACATTCACAATTCCTATTCCCATCCTATTCTGTATACATTGATGTAACTTTGCCATTAGCAGGATGTGTCACCTCTATCAATAGTTATATATGATTCTAAAAGTTGAATTGAGAATTGCAAAATACAATCCATATCACCAGACCCATTGAATGCAAAGGTCTGGCGTATTGCAAATGTCACAGCTTTCGGCAGCCTGCATGCTCGGACCCCCATGGAAGAGAAGCCCACTCGCCAGCTGGTTCACATACTTTTATTCTGCTTAAAATAACAGCCCTGTTTGATTGAGAATACAAGTATGTTATGAACTGCCCAATACATTCCTCTTCTGTGCTTGCAGATAGGTATTAGAAAACTATCTCCAAGAAAAATAAAACTTTAAAAGTCACGTTCACTTGCCTTTATTTCAAAAAATTGATAATTCCCCCTATTCGTGAGGCATTAACTGTCCATACAACTTCCTTCTACTATCACAAGAACTGTCAGTCAATTTCACTTGGAACTGCCCCCTATAACATACCATAAACTGCCCTGTAATAATCTGCGGTATGCAAGCATGCCTTTTTATGCTATGTCTTCAGGGGCTAAACCCTGAATTCCTGCGTTTGATGAGCGTCATTATTCGGTCACTAGAGCGGATTAATATGTGCAGCTTTGGAGTTCTTGGCTATCCCAAAAGATTGCTGAAACAGTGGAACACACTCCTACTAAAAAGGCAGCAATGTAAGCCCCTTGGAGGCTCTTCTCTGGCTCATCAATTGCTCTGGGTCTCCTCTGTAGTGATGGCCAGCACTAAGGGGACTTTTGGTGGGAAGTCTTTGCCTCAGAATGGACTTCACTGACTGATTGTCACTGACAGAGACTTTTGGGCTGATCAACTGACTGACTGACTCACTCACTCAGCTGCTAAGCACTCATAGAGCCTGATTCATGGAATTCTTTGCACAGTGCAAAGTGGCTTTTCACTAGTGCAAAGTGACTTGCACTGTCAACGAACACCCTAATTCATGCAGCAGTGCAAAGTGTTGTTTTGCTGTGCAAAATGACTTTGCACAAAAATCCAAGAATCAGGCCCATAGAGTGGTACATTTTGGCATAAATAAAGGGAACAGAATATGAAGAGGGAAACAAGAACAGAGGGCTTGGGGTGAGTGAGGAAAGGTCACGAGTGTTTCAGGGTGAGCAGGCAGCGGCATACCATGGAGCATCATGGTGAGGCCGCACTGAAAGGAAGATGGATGATAGAGGTATGAGAGTGCGGTAAAGATTGCCCACTAGTCTTAGATCCAACTGAGCGATCAGAATGATGGAAGACACATGCAGACTAAGGGCCGAAGAGGAGATACTGCAGTTCTCACTTTTCAGGAGAAACCACAGCACACACATATACAATGAATCTCCTAATTTTGGAGAACCCTTAGCGATGGAGGCAGAAACAATCATCAGAATATACACAGGAGACAGAGAAGGGGATAAGTGAAGGCAGGTTGGCCAGGAGAGGGATGAGGGGGGCCTTTGCCCTGATCCGGGGGACATGCTACACGCGTCTGTCTTCATCACTAGCATTGCAATTATTGTAAACAATTAATCTCTCTTCCCTTTGATTGTGTTGGAAACATTGGACTGAAACGTTGGTCACTTGCATTAGTACCATTTTTGTAAGGTTTATACATAAGAAAATACAATGGAATAAGCCACATTATGAAATGGGGGGATTCTGATGAGATCAGGATTAATTGTGAACTACTTAAGTTGTTTGCCCACTGGCAGCAAGTCTAACGCTGTCTAATTTTACCCCACTGATTCTGCCACTTACCACTATGCAAATAGCTACCGCCATAAAGCAGGCCACCACAAGTAGAGTCCTCATTGTGTATCAGCTGCCCCTGAAAGTAGATAAATAAATAAAAAATAAACACTTATGTGGGCTTTTTTATGCACTGCACATTTCTCTGACATTTAAAAAGGAATGGATTCACTGAACGTATTTTTTTTACTGATATAGAATTAGGGAAAGGTGCTGTGAAGCAATGGATTGATGAACAGAGCTCAGGGGCCACAATTTGTAAAATTCCTCACATGACGTCCGGTGGATAGCATGACGAACTGTCCCTTCCTACCATTTGCAAATACCAAAAATAGCCTTTTCAATCAAAATGTCACAAGAGGGTCAATCTTAAGATCATATGCACCTTATTTCTAAGAACAATACACATTCAAAATGTGAAAGACTACAATCATTCAGCTTTTAGCAACAGTAAAATGACTTGTATTCACTTTTTTTTCTAAAACATTGAACATTTATATGTGTTGCCAACATCTGAATAGCATTTGTTTCATATGTCACAAAAAAAACAATATATAAAAAAAGAGAAAAAAATATATATGCTAGAGTGCTGCTGATATCCTGTGGGGGAGTCCTGGGTGGTCTGGAAATGTTTCTGCTGAGGTTGGTGTTCAGAATCCTTAGCACGACCAGGGGAATTCCCAGTGCCAGTGAGAAGTGAAGTGCCTTTAAACAACCGAAGTGAACACAGCAAGGGATGTTATGGATCACACTCCTAGCTATGCTTTGGACTCCGATAAAACACATTAGGCTTAGTTCAGATGTTTAAACATGAAATAAGATGGTGTTCAACTAAGTCTCTCTATTATCTGCCAGTATTCTGATGGTTATTCCATTTCTCTTTCCTGGTGTCCAGTTAGACAAACTTACCTTGACTAGCACAAGGTGGTCCAGTCTGGTAATGGTGCAGCTCATTTCTCACCAACCTCATGAAATAATCTTTGTTATACAACCTGGACCCCAAAAAACAACCTCCCTCATACCGTAAGTCTCTTTCCTCTCCCCACTGATTCTCAACAGCTCTAGGGCCCAAATTGGAGAGGTAAGTCACGGCTAATGCCTCTCTGGTTTTCAAAGTGTAGACTACACCCAATCCTTCGAAGAATGTTCGAGGGATGCTCCACGATAAAGAAGTAAGTGAACTGCCTCACATAGTTCAAGACTGACAGTTGATGTTGTAGCTATGCTTACATGTCTCCAAAACATTGTAGCTACTGAAAGCTCCAACTACAGGAATTTACACAGGCCATCCATCCCCAATCCCATCTGCCAAAGATCATGCTTCCTAGACATGACCTCACGGATCACATCATTTCTTGTCCTTGTGGAGCCATGACTTCCCTTCAAACCTATTATCAACAAAGCTAGTGCATATTCGGGACTCAAAAAAACAACTCACCAATGTCAACCTCTCCTCTCCAAATAAACCTGAATACTGTTAGGAAGACCTTCATCATAGCCATATGAGAGACATGTAGTCATTCCTTTGTTTGAATTAAGATTCTTTAATATGTCCAAAGCCCAGGAGCTTATTGAGGTTTTCCACTCAAATGTACATTACCACCCTTTGAGTTATATTCTGCTACAAAATGTACATTCATACAAGATATGACCCTTACATGTTATTGTTTTGTGGGCAACGTCGACAAAATACTGTTTCCGTAAATCAAAATGCAAAATAGACTTGCTAAGAATGCACAGCCTATTCACCTCACACCCAGTTCCATAGCATGCACACCATTGTTTCCAGGGCTGGATCATTGGCAATTGAAGACCAGCAATGAATGGAGGACATGACACTGACAACAAACGTGCATCTGAACATCTCCCCACTAGTTAATTCACATTTGAAAGTGTGGGATTATGGGATCCATAGATCAAATAACATAATTAGTTTATCTGATGTTTCTTTCATACAATCTTCTAGCCTAAAATATGTTGGGGTTCTTGGTAAATGAATCGGTTCATTCTAGAGAGCAGCACCACCGTAGGATATACACATTGTAGAATTTAGGCAATAATCTATTCACCAAATGGCTGCTTCCACGTGTTGCCTTGTCCCATTGACTTCCTGAATATTTAGAATCAGGATGATCTTTATAATTACTAAGAAAATACAGTTGATCTATTTTATAAAGCATTTTGCAATGGGATTTTCCCTTCGAAAAACGCTTTGCAAATCAGTCCAAATGTGTCTTTCCTGAAATCAATAAAAAATAGGTTTTCATATTATTTTGTCCCACATTAAAATCAAACCAAATTTTATCATAGGGTCGGTGGACGAAAGCGCCCCAATTCAGGACATTATATTTAAAAATGTTATAGAACACACAGATAATTTTATGTAATGTGAATACAAAGGGGTTTGTGATTAATTGGAAACAAACAGGTTTGTGATCTAGAATCGTGCACATTTCCACGGCATGCGATGCGATGCACTAACGCAGCCACTTACCTTCCTCGAGTAGTGACGTGAATGATCCTGTTGCCCGTGTTGCAGAACTGATGTTTGAAAGCAGAGCATGCATTGCATTTATAGTGTTCTTTGAAATGGTGCCTTGTTTCAGGGATTAACACAAATTAGTGCACGTTGGGTCAGTGGGCGTAAGAAACCCTCCCCACTTAACTCTCGGATGTGTTCACCTGTCAACAGTCCATAAACACAAATAACTTCACAAGCAGCTGTGGCTTTTCTTTGAAATATTGAGCAAGTTGGGAGACTTTGTTCAAAGCATCACAGCATCAGACACTTGGTGAACATTAACTCTGATTTGTTCTGTAAAGAGATACGACCCCCATTCAGTATGGAAGAGGCAGGCTGCTCTTTGTTTTGTCAGTTACTACACCCCCACCAATCCTAGTCCAAAGTGAATCTTACATATGCACTGCCTTGACCATCACATGATTTGGAGAGTATTGCAGGGGGGAGAAGATGGGGGCACAGAAAATAAATGTAGTGCTTCTGCACTGGCTATTATAATAAAAGTTGTGCTCAATGGAGCCTGCATGGTGCAAAGTGACTTTTCACTGGTGCAACATGACTTTGCACTGCAAAAAACACCCTGATTCAAGGAGCAGTACAAAGTGTATTTGTGCAGTGCAAAGTCACTTTGCACCAGTGAAAAGTCACTTTGCACTGTGCTAAACATTCCATGAATCAGGCCCCTTGTGGGCTGAGCAAGGCTTTTGTTCTGCAGTACTATCATTCATGCAGTTTGATGATGGAGTGAGTTGGCAGAGGGACTCCTACTAGTCGAGGGAGTGAGCCACAATGGACTGGGTTAGTCTGGCTGCTATCCGATGTGTCTCCCAGAGGGTAGATAGAGCTGGAACCCACAGGTGTGCTAAATCATCCAAAACCTGGTATAACCCCACTTGTACCTTCTGTAATTCCTAATACCAACTGGGAAAATACCCTTCAAATCAATTCAGGCCATACAAAAATAGCATGTGGAACAAAGCAGGAAAATGCCAAAAAAGGTTTCCACGTCCATATGTGGTGCTGTCTAGGGCACGCACAACACTGCTAACATTTCCCAAACATACCCGCAGATGAGAGACAGAAAGCAACACAACAACAAACCATGTTGTTGCACAGAGACACCTCTGCAGTCCCCTCCATGAGCCTGGGAGGATTGGGACTGTCGCGGAATGGACATCTGCTACAAGAGGAAATCCAGGATGTTGTTGATGGTCCGCTGCACCTATAAAGCCCCGGAAATGCCAGGTGAGGATAATACTACAATTAACCAATTTAGAGAAGGGGGCTTGTGCAAGGTGTGTGGTACATTTATGAAAATCAAGGGAAAAGCACAATCCTAAAACCTGACATAACTCTCTAGGGATCCCAGCCAATAACAAGGGTGGAACTATTACACACACCAGTAAAACACTGTAGAAGAGCCCAGCACAGGTGGCCAACTGCAATATGAAAGAAGTGTGCCATACTGTTCTATGCTGATACAGGAAACATTCTACTTGGTGCAAGATGGCCACTTTGTTGAAGTCCTTGCTTGCTACATAGACCCTGATAAATCTGGGTGACACCTGCCAGGGGTCTATGGGAGGCGTGAACAGTGAAAGCCAAGAAACCACACATCTAGCTGAGACCTGATACTGATTACTGAGGAACGATAAGAGGTACCTAAACTGTAAATGCTTAGAAACCCAAAAGCTATGTTAGCCCTCCTAAGACTGAATGCTGAGAAACCAGAGAGCTATGAGAGACCTGCAACTTGGAGAATGGGAAGCAAGAGGTTCAGGAGAGATATATCCTGAAGGTTCAGCATTGAGACGTCTGGAAGGGACTTTACGAGATTTAGGCGGTGCACATTTTCAGATTCCATAGGCATCATCTTTTTTACTGTGCAGTGCAGTGAGACAGGGTTGTCTTTTTGGCTTCCCAACTCCGACTCCATTTTCTGGGACTGACTACTGTCTCCCAGAACATATAAAGTTGCCATTGACTTTATTAGTCTCTTTTAAAACTCACAGACTCAGTACAAACTATCTTAAATAGAGTTCTGGAAAGTGTTAATACTTATCCCTTTTTGTCTGTTTCTCTTGGAGCATTGTTTCGCTCCCTTTTCATTAAGACTTGGCTGGTGGCAGTGGTAAATACCCTATTTTTCCTACTGCAGTTATATTTAAAAGCCTTCTATTGTTATAGGCTATCTTGGTAGCCTCGAACTTAAACCCGCTAGACCATGTACGTTTTTATACGGTTCTGGCTGGGTTTAGTCGCCATTTCTTTTTGTAAAAGTATTTCTCATGTTTTTCTCTGCACGCCAAACCAGGTTTGGTTCCTTTGTTCACTCTCCTTTTGCGGGCTTCTACACAGAAGCCCTCCTTAGACGCCTGTATGTCTTGGGGGGACAGGATGTGAGGGAGGGGTTTAGGACTCCCTGCACAGGGTCTCCTTTAATTCAAGACACAAAGTAAGAAATTAAACAGTTTAAAACACATGGGATGGATTTGAAAACTCTCAGAAAAACCTGTTATTCCAGTTGCCAGTCATGAAACTTCTCCAAGGAAGGGAGATACACCGTAAATCAAGGACATAGAGGTGCGAATTGCAAGCTTGAAAAACGTTGTATGGGACAGGACCATGAAAGTTCACACGCTCATCAGACATTCGTCTGTGCTCCAGGCTGGGACAATAGCAGTCCTGGGACACTCACCTGTCAAGTGTGAAGGGGCAATAAAACCTTCAATTAAGACTGGAAACCCCCTTGCCTGCAAGGAAATGACAGCTGCTTGCAGTTGGAGGGAAAAAAACAGGCTCCAGTAACAAATGGACTGCTTTTTGGGTTACAAGACTATGTTATAAAGAAACTTTAAGACTTTTATCAGTAGCAAGAATAAGCAAAAATTTTAAAAGTTTGCAGTTTTAAATCTAATTTTGTGGGCTATCTTTTCAAACTTGGTAGAACTCATTGCCGCATTGGGAACACAAGTTACGGAATAAGAGAGATTCCAAGGAAAGTATTAATGTGGCAAACATACCATTTTGTACATACATCCCTGGGGACAATTTGCATCTGTGTATAAAATTGTGGATTTTTAGGCCAAATTTACCAAAATGTATCAGAAAGGTGAAACAAGGTTGCACAGAACTGAAGATTGGACTGATCTGGGCTGCACATAATATGTAACCTGTTTGTATAATTTGCCAAGAGATTGCAAGTGAAGAAATGTATGTTTTTGGCAAAATCGGATTTTAAGTAAAGTAAATGTGGGAGTGTTTGGACATTGTAAACCTCACCTCATAAATCTGACATCATTCGCTTAGAAGTCCCACCAACTGAGAGCGAGGCAGAGACTGGCTCCCCTGCCCAATCCAAGTAGTTTAGGGGCCGGCGTAGTTAACCTGCCCAGCCTCTACCTGGATGATGTAATTTTGCATTATAAATAAAGGTCCCTGACAGGACCCTAGACACACACTCTTCCTGATTTCCTGCGCTACAATCCTGTTCCTGTTTCATCTTTCAGACTCCAGACTCCAACTACAAGGCCAAGCATTGCTGATCCTATTCCAGAACCCATTGCAAAAACCAAGCATTGCTGATCCGGCTCGGGCAATGCCTACCCTACAATATTAAAACCTACTAATATCCCAGCAACCAGGAGAAACTGTGGTACTTTTGGCATCCTAATCCAGTTTGGCTTGCCGCCACTCACTGCATGCAGCTGCCATCCTGCTACCCTGCTGATCTATAGTATCCAGTAACCAGAATTGCCAGTCCAAAAGAACTATACTTTGGTATCGCGTCCCTGCCCAGCTTATCCTGTCCCGCTGATTTTGTCCAGCTGTGTTGTGTTAGACTAGATCTGTTTGGTGACCAGAACCATTGACTGTCCAAAAACCAAACTAAAAAGTGGACTGTGAGTTCCAATAAGAACCATAGAAAACCATAGTATACCTTGGATCGCCTTGTCCTTAGTTCCACTCTCTAAGTCATCCTATGCTTATCCTTCAAACCCTGCCTTTGATTTCTTGCACTGGCGCCAACTTCTTTAAAAATTTTGACTTTTGAAATCCTAAGCACTTATTCCTCTTTCGAGTGATTGGAGTGGTTCCGCCACGGCGGTCGAAGGAGGTGCTAGGGTTGAATTTGTGAGTCAACCCTGGAGCTAACTGTGTCTCAATCCGGTAGTCTAGCCTGAATGCTCTAGTGTAGAATTGTCAAAATTGATTTCTTTTCCTTTTTCGCACCTTCATTTTCTCAAAACGCACCTCACTAGATCTTGCATAACTCACTCAATTTACCAGCTAGAGACCTCATTTCACTTCCATATTGTACCTATGATCCATAGCTACACCCCTACTCAATATTTCACCCATTTTTAAAAAAAAACGTTTTTGGTAAATTCAGGAGGGAATTGTAAAAGTTTACTAAATTTCCAATGTGTCATTTTGATTATAAACTGTTTTAAATCTTCCATTCAATTTTGAATTGTATGCTTTTGCTCAATACATTGCATTTGATTGCTAGTATCTTTCCAGTGTTGCTCCAGTAAAGAATTGTTTTTGTTTCAAGCGTTTTATATACATTCATTGTTTCATTCATGCATTTCTGAGTTTCAGTTTTAGCATTGCCAGGATTTAAAATCTGTTTTTCTCTCTTGCTTGGAGAGGGAAGGTTGGATTTCAATTATGTTTCCCATTTGTTTCCCATTTGTCATTCCTGATTACCTGCTGCTTCTGTTTATCCACTTAAAAATGATTATTTGTGGGTTGAGGGAACATTGCAGGGGGACATTCTAACTCAAGTGCTATCTTACCTAAAATCAAAAGTGCTCCTATTCCCTGGTGTTTGTAGTTGTGTCAATAGAAGGTTAAACTAAGGGCATTGCTTACATTCCTATTGTTCTTATCACCCCATTGGTGATTGCTGCCCCATATTAAAAATGTTATGATTTCTTTTGAATTTTAAAATAAATAAATTAATATTACATTTTATCAACCAGCCTGGTTCATGGTCCATTGTGACCCTCGCTATTTGAAAAGGGGGTGTGATATAAGTGGTGTTCCATCTCAATATTGAATCTAACATAAAACATAAGCCTTTCAATCGCGCGCTGCATACTAGGCCGAGACTAAGGTGTGTGTCGTCTGATTGAAATCCTTAACAGGACTGCAGGCATAGGTCATTATAAGTATGGCAGTCTGGAAATAAGGGTGCCGGTAGCAACGTACCGGCACCCTTTGCAGACCACAATACTACAACAATGGCGGTAGGGGCCACGGATCCACAGGCAGGCCTGACCTGCGGCCTGACCTGCTGGGTTTTCAGGCGCCTGCCGGCATGGTTGTTGCTGAAGCACCAGCTACATTAACAACAGTGCCAGTGCTTCAGTGACCCAATTTCCATGGAGTCCCATGTGACTCTATGAAAATGGGGATTTGCCAGTACTGCCGCCGCTTGTGATATCCCAGTGGCACCGGGATATCAAGTGGCAGTAAGGGTGTTACAGAGTTGCCGGTAATCCGCCGCCTACCGGGGGATTTTACCAGCTACCGCATAATGAGCCCCATAGACTCTGAAATGCTGTTTAGAAAATAGATGCAGGAATTAAAACTGCTCTTGCAATGGGATACGTGAATATTAGAGAACTTGGAATGTGCAAAATCAGGCCTCACTGCAGAAATCCCACCACCACTTCGACACAGGACTCCACAGCGTCAAGAGGCAGATTTGAAAGTGCGACCCCATCTGCATCCCTCCAGCTACCTCAGATCCCGGTGGCACCTGCAACCCAGTCGCCTCGGATCCCAGTGGTACCTGCACCCCAGCTACCTCAGATCCCAGAGGCACCTGCACCCCAGCTCCCTCAGATCCCGGTGTCACCTACACACCAGCCGCCTCAGATGCCGGTGGCACCTGCACCCCAGTCACTTCAGATCCCGGTGGCACCTGCAACCCAGCTGCCTCCGAACCCGGTGGCACTTGCACCGCAGCCGCCTCAGATCCCGGTGGCACCTGCACCCCAGCCGCAAGGACGTGCAGAAGGGTGTCCTAACAAAAACACTTCTGACAGTTCCGATTTACAAAAAGGGCGATCCAGCAAAGCCTGAAAACTATAGGCCCGTTTCATTAACGGATGCAGCTGGAAAAGTATTTTCGATTCTAATTCTATATATGGAGGAGCACATAGAACTGCTGAATGCGTAGAGCATAGGGATGACAGGAATGCATGCCTGGGGCAGAAAAGAGTGCATGCGTGGGGCAGACAAGAGTGCATGCAGACTTTAGCGCGTGGGGCCGACTGGAATGTATGAGTGCGTGGAGCTGACCGGAGTGTGTGGAGCAGACTGGGGTGCATGGGTAGATAGGAGTGCATGGAACCAATTGGAGAGCATAGAACTGCGTGACGTATATAGTATCGTTTGGAATACAGAGAACGTTTAAAAAGCATATAACCCATCATATCACACCACCACGCTTACTCTCTCCTTTACACCACCACTCAACTAGAACACAGAGTTACTATGACACCATTCGGTATAACTGTTCTCATACCAAAATCCGCCGCACACTCCACATCATTCTAAGTAAACACTGCTGGTTACACACCCCACAGCCAGGCGTTATTCTCAGGCATAACGCAGCCACATTCGGTCTGGATAAATCCTGCCAGAGCGAACACATACTCCTGATCTCTAAACCACCACACCTACTGCTAAGAAGCAGCTATTACACAAATACTGCACCAGCTGCACACATACCTGGTGCTCACACGCACTTTTGACTCTCTCTACTCTCTCTACTGATCTGAACTTCGGTTCCCAAGGGCGTTCAACCTACCAGCGCCTTCAGACCATACCAATGGTATATAAGGCACTATATAAATGCAAAATAACATAACATAACATATATGACTTGGAAAAACATATCACACTACATAATACATACTCGAAATTTCAAATGTGTTTTAGAAGGTCTATGGGCATCTTACAAGAATTATAGAATGGGTTAACAGGTGCCGCTAATGGTGGCGGCACCCGTTAACCCATTCTGCAATATTACGAGGTCCCCTTGAGAGACCCGGTAAGGACGCCTTGTAAAACCGCAAGGGGAACAGGGAGCTAGCAACGGACCGGACGTAATCGGCCCGTTGTTAGCTCCCGCTCCCATTCCCATTTGAGCCGTATGGGGGCTCAAATGGGAAAGGGGAAGGTCCGGGCCCGTTTTCCCTGAGGGAGGAATTACCGGGCCCTCCGAACTCGGAATGGCCTGGTAATTCCCCATTCAGGGAACCCGGACACGGATTTGAGGCAGCCATGCCCTTATTCAGGGCATGGCTACCACCAAACCCGTAATGAGGCCCCATGAGTACAACGTTAAATGCTACAATACTGGCCCATTTTTGTTAGCAGGCACTACAACTAAAGAACTTAGTCCAATTTACGTGGCTTCCATTGACATGTCTGCAGCGTTTTACACTGTAGTTTGAAATCTGTTATGGACGAAGATGTTTAATTTAGGCATCCTGGAAAACCTGATTTATTGGATTGCCAAAATTCACACAAATACCTCAAACAAGATTAGAATCACCCAACGGGGGCAATGACGGATTCTGTAATGTCATACTTAGGCTTGTAGCAAGGATGCAACCTGGAAGCAACGTTGTTTAATCTATATTTGTGCGATCTAGATGAACTTTGGAAGACCAGTAATACGTTTGCTGCCAGGTTGTGTTCCTCGAGGCTACATTGGTTAGCTTTTGCGGATGATATTGTTTTGTTCGATCTTCCTCCGTCAGGCCTGCAGAGGAAGCTGCAGTTATTGAGGAATTTGCATTCCAACATAATCTCACACTAAATTCTCCAAGGACTAGCATTATTGTGTTTGATGCTGGCAAAACATTTACCATTTTACATGGAAGATAAATGGCCAAGCTATATCCAAATCTACTGAAATTACATACCATGGCTACCATTTAAGTAATTCATATTCCACCAAATTCTGGATTGATCGTCTCCATTCAAAGGCAATACCTTTACTAAGTAAAATGAAGATCATTTTCCACAAATACAGCAGATTCTCTCTGATACCGATGTTGGAATTTGTGTCATTAAAAGTGGAATCAGTTCTTCTCTACGCCCTTGATATGTGTTTCTTTAATTTAAATTCATATCTTAACACCTTACAGGGGCGCCTGTTAAAATCTGCTCTTCATCTTGCTGCTTCCATCCCGAATTGCATAATTCGTCATGAGTTGGGTATAATATCTCTCTCTCTTGCTGTTGGGAATGGAGAGCACTGTTAAACTACAATAGAATCCGAGTTCCATTAAGGAACTCCCTCTATCAAGATTTGTATCAAATATCAATGGGAAGTAGCTGTCGCTCTATTAGGGCGTACCATGCAAGGATGAAATCGTTATTGGACGAAATTGGGGTGGAACAAAATTACTTATACCTGCGACCTGTTTATGTAAAAAAAAAAAAAATTATTAGAACAAGACTGGGCTTGGACAATAGAGGAACGTACTAAGAACAGTACCCATAAAGAGTATGCCAAGCACCCTCGGAAAAGGGAAGGATGCTGTTCCTATTTAGCTATCTTTCCCTGTAATGTCACCCGTGTGTACTTTATGCGCTATAAAATGAATCAATTTCATACGCTTGAAAGGACAAGGAATTGGGGAAAACAAAAAGGCAACAAAAATACAATAGGCCTCATTACTATTATGGAGGTAGTCATGCCGCTTTTAGTGGCATGGCTACCCCCATACCGGGTCCGGGTTCCATGAATGAGGAATTACCGGGCCTTTCTGACCTTGGAGGTCCCGGTAATTCCCTTTCCTGGGACCCAGACCCGGTACATTCCCATTCCCATTTGAGCCCCCATAGGGCTCAATGGAAATGGGGATTATGCTAACAAGGATGCTCCGCCTGACACAGATGGAGCAATGCCAGGATACTCTCAAATCACTGTGCAACAGCACCTTAATGAGGCACAGCTGATGCGGGAGAGTGTGCAGGCCAGTTCAAGGCAGAATGCACGGGCACTGGGGTGATGCACATGTGCCATAGTACAAATGTCACACAGGGTGAGGGAGGGCAAAAGTGTCATACCCTCAATAGCAGAAACAATGGCCATGTTGTTACAGGCCTTCCTGCACTGATGGCCCTTGTCAACACCACTGGCTCCCTCCTCCATCACCACACCAGGGAGTTCAGTACAGAGTAGCCCAAGGCGGCGCTCGGCGCGGCTGTCTCGTACTGCACAAAGCCGCACCCACGAGCATAAAAGGAGCCGCAAATAGGCCATGGACCCATGGGTGCCCTATCCGAGAATTTTTCAAATGTACATAGTTGTACAGGACAGGGGTTGGCCATAGACAGTTTGGTGAGGGGGTGTGGGAAGGTACATTTGGGGAGGGGGTGTGGGAAGGGATAGTTGTGGAGGGGGTGTGGGGATTTATATTTTGGGAAGGGTTTTCAGGAGGGATAGATGGGGAGCGGGTGGGGATGGATAGTTGGGGAGGTGGTGTGGGGAGGGACAGTTGGGGAGGGGGCGTGGGGAGGGATCATTGGGATGCACAGTATTAGTAGTATAGTAACTTTACAATTGTACATAGTTTCAAATCACAAAATATAGTTGGTGTGGCAAACAGAAATAATGACTGGACTTTGATTATTCAGTGTGATTGTATTTATTTACGTGCAGTGCCCAGTGTGCAAGGTGGCCTGTGCAACGTGTGTGACAGGTGATTAGAAGGAGTGCTGTATAAGTGCATCACGTGAAACACATCC
This sequence comes from Ambystoma mexicanum, assembly GCF_040938575.1. Lineage (NCBI taxonomy): Eukaryota > Metazoa > Chordata > Amphibia > Caudata > Ambystomatidae > Ambystoma > Ambystoma mexicanum. The sequence goes on from NC_090937.1 coordinate 159,305,208, forward strand.
ATCTAAGCCATCATGGCGCTGGCCAATTGCCTCATCATCATCACTGTCGTACTCAGCCTCTGGTGTGTGCATGTCCATGTCAGGGGGCAGCAGGACATTGCGTCTGATGCACAAGTTGTGCGACATGGCACAGACAAGCAGTATCTTTCCAACCTTTTCTGGGCTGTACATCAGTGCCCCTCCGATCTGCTCACGCAGCGGAACCTTGCCTCAACTGACCAAATGTCTGTTCAATTGTGCCCCAAGTACGTACATGGGCACGATTGTATTCCTGCTTGTGGATGTTGTGTGGTTGCTGTTAGGCAAAGTTTGAATGCAGTACCCTCTGGGAACACTACAAGCAACTATGACTACAGGTGTAGCCAACACCACCTTTTGCATAAGCTTGTACTACAGAGTTTTGGTAGCGTGTTGAGCAGCCAGGCTTATCTCAAGACAGGAAATGTGAGCAGTAGTGGAGTTACACAAAGATTCACAATTACAGCTATTCAAATAAACTCTTACACCCAAGGGGGCTGATACATGGAATTATTTGCGCCGAAAAATGGGGATCTGTGCGCCATTCTGCCTGCAAATCCCCATTTGTTAAACAAGGATTTGCGGGCAGAATGGCGCACAAATCCCTGTTTTTTGGTGCAAATAATTCCATGAATCAGCCTCAAGGTATCTTGCATAAATAATTAATAATTTATTTATTAGTCAGCTCTATAGCCTTCTTCAGAAGGGAGCAATAGAATAGTAACACATAAACATACTTCAATACTGTACAATATGAGTTTCTGAATCAGACAAGACCCTTTGGGGTGGCCCACAGACACAACCTACACCCAGAGGTGACTTCAGTAACAAGGGTGCTGGGGACATTAATATCTTACTGTTGGCATTCAGAACACTCTTAAAAAGATGGTAAAAGGCAAACGTTATTAGAACACAAGAAATTACAAATATTCATAAGCAGGGCAAATACTTTCAGATAGCACTTAGAATTCAAATAGGCCAAGTCAAAGTCAATGGGAAAAGTCTTTGTATAGGATGCAGCACCTCAGGTAAGCAAACGGAAAGTCTTTTCACAAGTTCTTAGGAGTCTTTGATAAAAAGAAGAATCAGATGTAGGGCCACAAGCTGGTTAGACTTGTGAGTTGTAGACGTTGCAAGCACTTCCACAGTAAGAGGTAAGTTGTCTGAGCCTGGTTTTACAGTACCTTGGTAAAGCAGACAAGATGCAGCTGAAGACTTCAGTTCCTGTGCTGTTCTGCAGATCTCACTGTTCCTGGACCTCAGTTGTGGTGACAAGAGGGAGGTACTCCTGCATTACACCAGTACTGTAAAAAACTGGCAACCGGCAAACTTTACTTTCCGTGGCTGTTTCGCGTTTCAGCTCCTTGTGGTACAACAAATAGCAATAAGCAATGTTCCTGGCTGTCAAGGTGGACTTTCCTCACATCTGAGGTCCAGCACTTGACTGAGGGGGGTCAGGCTTGGTCAGTACTGCTTTGTGGGAGGCTGTAGGATCTTCCAAAAGCTTTAGGCTAGCTTACAAGCAATGCACACAATCTAGTGTCCCTCTCCCTGGCTCTACAGTTTCCTGCAGTAACTCTGAGGAAATTCAACCAGCTCCGAGATTGGTGTCTAGGTGGCTTACTTGGGAGTTGATTGGTCCCACCAACTTAAAGGGAGAAGTCGTCCTTGCAGGGCTTCTCTGTCGATGCAAACTTGGCAAGTAGTCGCTGCAGCAGGGCTTCACAGGGCAAACAAACGGTGCAGGAGTTGCAGCAGACGTCCTCTTCAACCTCTTCTTCAGTTCCTTCATCCAGTCTTCCACTCTGCCTTCCAATCCAAAAGACTGGCCTTTTATTCAGTTCTCTCCCCTTCTTTCAAGCCTAGCTGTAGCTCACCTAGCAGGGTGGCTGCCATTGCCGGACAGTCAGCCAGCCAATCACCACGGGGTGCATTCAGGTCTCCTAGGAGACTAAGCGCAGGGAGTTTCGGGTACCTCCTACACTTCCTGCCTAGCCCAGACACTCTGGAGCCAGAGGCGCGTTTCTCTCAGAAATCCTGCCAAAGGCGAAATGAACAAAGAAGGGCCTTTCCACAAAGACCTGGCGAAAATAGACTGGGCACCAGTTTAGCAAAGATGACTGGACGCCATTTTGAAAAAGATGGCTCCCGCAGTTAACATTACCGGGTCTGTGAATAGTCGCGGTAAATGTAAACCTAGGTAGTTCAAAATGAAACCACTGCCACTAGCCATTCAATTGAGGAAAGGGTAACACAAAAAATGGTACATGAGCATTTAGACACATGGGATACTAAGTAACCCCTCCAGCACTATATTGTAAGACAGGGTGTGCTGGGTCTAGTAAGTAAAATGCTAAGTAAAGCCAATTTCACTTTACTGCCCAGGGAAACAATTGTTGATCCCAGAGAAGGTATTTAAACCCTGGGAAATCTGGAAGACTTCCCTGTGGCACAGCACTGAAAGTGCTTTGTGACACAATTGTAAAATATGATGCCTATGGAGTTGGTTAGACTCCACAACCAAAAAGAAACAGAGTGTTTAAAATCACATTAAAATACACGAGAGAGTGGGAAAAAAGGGTCACACTCTCTGGAAAAAAAAAAACCAAGTCCTCAAAAACCAGCAAAGTTGCTGAGGGTCTCTAAGGTGGAGGGAATTAACATATTTTTGAGAATTCTCCCTAACAGTTTCCTCATGGGTGTCATCAACCATGGCGACAGGGGGTAACCAGCATCACCTGCATGGGGGCAACAGAAAGTGTACAATGTCATTCTTCTGTCATTGTCATGTTGGCACAGGCTCTATAGTGTTCTTTTGAGTGGACAGATATGCACATGCAATATTTAGTTCCGCTAACATATGTCCTGTATCAGGTACCTGAAATGCACTGGCCCTCATTACGACCCTGGCGGAAATCAAAAAACGATGGCGGAAATGTAATACCGCCATCGAATACCGCTCGGTGCGATTATGACCCGTCACCGTAAAGTACGATGCCATTAGCGACACCGTAGTGAACGCCAACGCTAACTGCACCAAGTACGCGCACGTGCGCCATGCAAAACCGTAATTACCACCATGGCGCAACGGTACGCGAATTCTGACCCTAGCGGACATTTACTTAACGCCATCAAGCATGGCGGAAAGTACCATTCCGCCATGGTGAGAATTACGGCATCGTGAACCAACCGTAAATGGCCCTACTGAGTGCCTGTACACCACTCCCTGCCCACATTGCACAACTCCTCGTATGTGCAATGAAGTTACACAATGCAACCAGTGAAATGTACAAGTCACCCATGCATGCCAACGAACAAATGAATGTAGGGGCTCCAAGTGCCTTGTGAGTGGCCATCCATATTTGGCATGTCACCATTGCCGTACTGATGCAGCACAGGCATGTGAAGGTTCAAGTACAGCAATATGAACTGAAATATGAGACAAAACAACAACAGGCCCCCATCGCTTGACACCAGTGTAAGGCAACATTCAAAGCAGTATCCTGAGGGAGACTGCACCAGCCCTGTACTCTTGCCAGTAAACAAACCAACCATCAGCATAAGCATGTACCACACAAGTTGGCAGAGTGACTGTGCAGCCAGGCTCATCTCAAGAGGGGCCAATGGGAGCTGCAGGGCACAGATGGCACGAATACAGAAGCTATTCCAATGGACATGACCTCAGTCTCCCTCTAAGAAACGCACGCAAACACAGGCACCTGTGACCAGCCATTTTCTGATAATCACATCATTCCACCAATCCACCTGGCTGACCGGCATCTGTTACACAAAAGCTAATCCCCCGCCCCTGAGCATGACATCATTAAAACAGTCATAATGGCAGCCCCTATCCCTGACTTTACTGGGCTTCGTAGGCAAACGCGGCCAGTACAGTACCACGCAACTATACTCAGAAGCCGGAACCCAATGCAGATCTTCTCACAATACATCGCTCCACAAATAGGAATATGCTACATTACTTGCAAAGAATAACGCTACACGGTTAACATCAGAATAAAATTTTAATGCACATCAAATTCACCAAGCCCATACAGCTATTAGGTCATAAACTCCAAAATATTTTTCATTACTGTGGGCTGCATCCGCAATAAATTACCAGCTTCTTCTAGTGTGACGCCCTGTTCCTTCATGGTACACAGGGGCTACATTCACGTTCAAAAAGGCAACATGGAAGCGCCTAGAACCGCAGGGCCGTCCCATAAGGTAGGCACTAGTCCAGCTGAAAGGTTGATATGTTGCTCCTAGCCACTAGTACTGCGTAAGGGCATGTGGCCCATTGGCGATCGTCCCATAAGATCGTAATGGTGCTCCACTGATTAACTCGAAGCAGCAGGTGTCGGGAGTAAAAGCCATCTGCAGGAGTGGCATACAGATGCCAGCGGCAAAAGGGGAGGAGATACCTGTCACCCAAATGAAATGAAAAAGAATACTATGGGCATCAGAACTTCATTTGTATTACTCACTTCAATGATCACACTAAATCTACAGCCATATGCATGCTAGCCCACTCAAAAGGATTATTTCCACCCAAAAATCACTTGCGAATCATAACTATATAAATCGAGGTGAAAACACTATTACAAACGAGTGTTTGTGTGCATGCGTCTGTTAAAACAGAATCCATTAGATGGGATTAGTAACGTGCATAGACACAAGTGTTTGAAGGCGCGTCGAGACAGGGAGGGTTCAACAAGGGCAGATAGACGATGGTCCCACTATGGCAGCTCTGCATCACATAGCGCAGGGGAAGGGGATAGATTCCAAAAAGCCATGTACATGGCAAACTCTCAATAAAATCATCTGTCCATGCATCCATACATCATTCCCTCATCCCGGTATAAAAACGCCTGATTATTTACTCACATAACATTTGAAATTTCCATTGAGTCTGTGCGTAATGCAGTCTGCAAAATCCACTGTGCTCCAGGCCGGAATTCTAGTGTTGTGAAGTAACATGTATTTTTGAACGTCCTGCCTTATCGTCCACTACGCTATTGCGCATCCCATACTATTCATATCAATCATTGCATTCTCGCCATGGCCCCTGTCCCAAGGACATTAAACAATAGAACGTTATATTTGCAGTCAGACCTGTGGGCGTCTCCTCGCCGCTAGCTGAAAACCGAAAGCGCTGTCCTTCGAATTCCTCATTTGCAACATCACGTCGAAAAGGGATCTGTGACCGCTTGAAATCACAAATTCATCCATGTAGTGCGGCAGTGTGTGAAAATGGCAACTGGCTTCACTCACAAATGGGACGCCCCGCCCGTCGGTGAACCTCGGTACAGTGCTGCATGAGGGTCCACCGTTAATTGAGTACTACATTCCACTGACCCTTCACAAATTTGTTCGCGACTGCAAAGATAGTATGTGAAACAATGGGACCATAGCAGAATGAACATATAAACCAATATTTCACTGCCATCGGGATTAAATACATGATTGTAATAGCAAGATGCCATGCGTCAAATTGCAGCGTTGTGTGCGGGACGTGCTCGCCCAAAGGGGATTGCAGCTGGCACAGGTGGAATGAATCACCACAGGTGGAGGCTATACAGCCTGAAAACACATAAATTGCACACCCAACCCCCTCCCACAACCACACCCACTCCAAAATGCTACCGGCAGGACTAGCGATGTTGGCCCTGGGGGACCTGATAGCACTGCAAGTACTCCAACTTCAAGAAAAAGACGAACACCAACTACTACAACAACCGGCCTCACAGAGGAGACACAGGAGGAGGAGGAGGGCAAGGCAGGGCCAGCAAGGCCCACCAGCACAGCCACTACCACCACGCAGGCAGCCCGCAATTCCACGCCTCCGAGCTCATCCGTTCAACCTCACTGCTGAGCAGATCCACACCCTCTACCGTTTGGACCAGGACACCATAACCGCCATTGTGAACATGACACACGCTGACCTTGTCAGCATGATAGATAGCCCAACCGCCATCCCACCCCTACTGAAGGTGGTGTCTGTACTCCACTTCCTGGCCACAGGCACCTACCAGCACACAGTCGGACAGTTGCATGGCATTTCACAGCCACTGTTGTCACGGACACTATTGCAAGTGCTCGATGCCCTCCTGAAGCACGCAGACGACTACATCTCTTTACCACGCTCGGAGCAGGAGATTACAAACACAAAAGTGGGATTCCATGCACTTGCCGGCATACCGGGTTGCATTGGTGCCATCGACTGCACCCATGAGGAATTGGTTGTCCCACATGCCATGGAGATCCAGTACCGCAACCGGAAACAATATCATTCTCTTAATGTACAAATGGTGTGTGACTCCAACAGGATCTTTACACATTGTTGTGCCCGATTTCCTGGATCAACCCATGATTCTATGGTCTTGAGGAACTCTACAATACCACGCTACATGGAGCGACACGCAGGGAACAGATCCTGGCTACTCGGTGAGTCTCATTTCATGCATGATAATGTGGGGTATGTGATGCGGCAATGACCTGGCAGGAAGGGGGGGGGATGCGTACGTAGCAATGTCATTCCACAAACATCCTTTATTGTCCACATACAGGTGATGCCGGGTATCCACTGAAGAGATGGCTCCTTACACCACTCCGGAACCCACAGAACCAGCATGAGGAGGACTACAACCATGCCCACTCACGTACCCGTGTAGTCATAGAACAGGCATTCGGCCTACTGAAGGCTCGTTTCCGCTGCCTCAGCAGGTCTGGCGGGGCACTCCTGTACCGCCATGAGAAGGTTGCAAAGATGGTCATGGCATGTGTCATGCTACACAACATGTGCGTACGTAGAAATGTGCCCATGCCCCCTGACGCAGAACTGCAAGCACCTGAAGATGGTCATGATGAGGGTGGGGATGTGGCAGCACCTCAAGGAGTCCGCGAGGCACAGGAGGCCCGTGAAATTCGACAGAATATCATAGATTCATGCTTCTAGCACTCACGCCTGGTGGCTGATACATGGACACGGGACTTGTGGCACTGTGTGTGTCTGGAACATGCACAATGTGGAATGTACGCCTATAAAGGCCTCGTACACAAAGATCAATGTCCACACATCTCATTGGATGATTATGAAATGTTTATAGCATATGTGAAATTATATTACACACCCCATCGACCCGCCACCCAAGAAAGCCCAACACCCCCCCTCCACCCTCCTACCTCCCCCCCGAACACCAGTGTCCAAAGATGCTCATTGTCAGTGGGCAGACGCTATTGCAAGCCCCCTCTCCGGGTATCAGGGGCACCCCTGCCTGTGGAGCGCAGGTTCCTCCCAGAACTACGTTGGGGGCTGCCCTGGACGGAACTTGCAACGGATGATGTCTCTGCCTGCTCACGTCCATGCATGTCCCTAAGGGTTTGTGAGAGCTCAGTGAGCACACGGCGCACAGCGGCAAGTTCAGCACATACGTCTTTGGACGTCGCATGCAGTTCCCCCCTCAGGCTCTCAGTGCTTCTCTCCATTTGTACCCTTAGTGTCTCTGTACTTCTCTCCATTTGTACCCTTAGTGTCTCTGTACTTCTCTCCATTTGTACCCTTAGTGTCTCTGTACTTCGCTCCATTTGTGCCCTAAGTGTCTCAGTAGATGTTTCTATGGCTGCCTTAGAACCCCCACATTCATCAGCATGCTCCTTGAGGAGCGTGGCCAGTTGCTGCTGTTGCACGATCACCTGGTCGAGGGACTGTTGCCTCTGCTGGGCCATGCCCATTTGCGGTGGTGTCACAGAGGGGCTGATCACCTCATGTTGCCTTGCCACAGGGCTTGTGGGGGATGGCCAGTCGTCGTCTTGTGGGTGCCCCTGCGTGGTATCCTCATGGTGTACGGGATGAAACAAACAGGGGGATTGAGACAGGTCATGGATGGGTCCTACATCGACAGCACCGTTTTCTGTGTCGGAGCATGCTGGCATTAATGCAGTGTCACCTATGGTGCTGCTGCCACCAGAAGCAGTGCCTTCTGTGGCATCCATTGGGGGGACCTGTGGTGCTGCTGTTGTGGGCATGCTGGCTGCTGGGGTGCCTGTTGAAGTCCCCTCCTGTGTGCTGCCACTTGATTTGTGCTGCTGCCATGTCTTGATCCGTGCAGCTGAGGTGGAGGGTCTTTGGCCGTTGGTCTTGGCCCTCTTTGCAGGTGTGCTGGTAGGGGTGTCCTGAAGCTCGTCGTTTGAATCGGACCCTGTGGTGGAGTAAAGGAGGGCGAGCGTTATTTATGGGTCTGTGGAAATTGGAATGGCAATGTATCACATGCATTGGGGTGGTACCTGAGGGTGATTTGGGTCAGGGCCTTGGAGGTGGTTTCATTTTTGTGTGGATTGAGGATGCAGTTGTTTTGCAGCCTGCAGTTAGGGTGTGCATGCTGCACGTGTAGAGGGTGTTTTTAGGATTTTTGATTATTTATGTATTTAATGTGACTTTTAAAGTGCGCTATCAGGCCAATGTATGTGGACGTTCTCCTGGACATGTGTTTCTGTTGCACTATGTGGACACATGGTACTTCACATGATTGGACATTGTGGATTTAGCATTGTTTTATTTGGCCCACCTACCTGATTCTTCGGATGTCTGCACTCCTTTCTCCATCCCTCCGACTCCCTCTATACTCTCCATTCCAATGGTGGAGGCACAGATTTCTTCCCAGGGGGTCAACTTGATGGGTGATTCCGATCCTCCCCCGGTAGCTGTGGCAATGTTACGGTTGGCTGATAGTATGCTCCGTACGCGTATCCGCAAGTCGTCCCATCGCTTTCTGCATTGCTGTGGGTTGCGGGGTGCGGTCCCCACAGCACTTACCCGCTGTGCCACCAGGGCCCATATGGCCTTCTTCTTCGCAAGTGCCGTCCTGGTCATTTGCGTCGAGAAGACGACGGCAGCATTCTCCTGGAGGGTCTCTGTGAGCACGGTGAGTTCCTCATGGGAGAAGTGGACCTGCCGCTTGCGGTCTCACGCTTTTTTAGCAACTTTTCCCATTTTGATTGTTTTAACTAGGGTGGCTAACGGGTTGGGATGTGTCTCAGGGTCGGATTTTTAATGGTTGTGTTGGGATTCTGATTTTATAGGTGTAAGGCGTGCTGTTTCCCGTTCCGGGCCCATGTTTTTACTTCCGTTTCCGTATATTTACAGTCACCGTATTTTGCGATTACCGCTCATTACGGTGACCGCTATGATGGGTGGCGGAATTGCACCTAGGGCGCCGTACGACGGCGGTGAGGGGCGTTTTGGGGACATTTCCGCCATCGCGGACTTTGCACTTCCGCCATGGCGTAATGCTCGTGCCCGATGGGTCAGAATTAGCCGCACTTTACTCCATCGTGCAATGGCGGAAACGCTATTTACGCTATGGCGGTCAGGTCAGTTACTTTCCGCCAGGGTCGTAATGAGGGCCACTATGTCAAAATGAGTGTGGGGGTGTGGTCTGAAGTCGCTTTCACTCGGGCCATTCACTGGCAACATGACCTCCTACCCTTGTAGTACCAAATACAGAAATTGAAATGCTGGATCTATCATTCTTGTGTTATGTGGGAAAATGTAAGACAATGCCCATGTACTATGTTACTTTTAGATTAGGAATGAGAGACATGTGATTGTGTGGTTCAAACAGGCAGGGGAGATGGACAATGTGTGTGTTGACAAACACTATTATGCGGGTGGATGCAGTATTGCTCTCTGTCTGTCCTTCAATTGTTTTGTGTTTCCTTGACTGTGTTATTGCTTCTTGGTCTCCTTCTGTTGTGGTGCTGTGTACATGTTGTTTTCTTGTTTATAGTTGTACAAAATTGTTATTCTTATGCATGCACTGGATCGATTTCCTAAGTTGTGGAACGCTTGTCAAGACCTTGCTCTCGGGCATGCTATTACTATGTAGCACCTTCAGTCACATCTGTACACTTTCAGGTTTAATGCACACACTACACAAAGTAAATACTTCTCCCCTTTCATTTAGTACCTGTATGTGTAGTACTATTGCCTTGATTCATGAGAACTAGTCTTATTCATAGCAACCATTCCCCTTTACACCCGCTATCTTGCACATGTTCGATTTCATGGCTTTTTGGTAATTTAAGGAGCACAGATAAGTGGGATGTAAAATGGAATGAAGCATTAAATGTGCACAGCCACTGGTGATGTGTGTTAGACATGGCCCAAATTCAACTGTGCTCATGGCCTTGTAGTTAGACTCACCCAGCAGCCAGGTACACTGTCCAACGTAACATGCCATGTACCCAGGCAGCATGGAGTTGCGCAGCAGCATGGAGTCATGGGTGGAACCTGGAAATATGGCACAGAAATGGGTGATGATGAGGTGGGCATCACACACCATCTGCACGTTCAGTGAATGATAATGTTTTATGTTACACAGCCTCCACAGCCTGCCTGGCCACCAGCTCCATGTGTGCAGTCCGAGGCACCAATGGCCTTCGGCATGCATGCAAGGGCATGAAAGCCTTTTTTCTTGACATTGACCTGGTCTGCTGTTCTGGGTAGACTGATGTGGTCTCGAACATGACGTAAGAGCGCATCAATGACCTGGAACAGGACACTTGAAAAACAGGGTTGCGTTATCCCATGCAGCTCTGCAACTGTGTGCCGGTATGTGCCTGTAGCAAGAAAGTGTCATCGTGGATCAAGTCCACTACATTAATGATGGTCTCCCTGTCTAGCCGGTACAGGGTGTGGAGCTACCTTTCGCTCGGTTTAATTGTGTGGCCATTTACCGAGATTTGGTGGCTGTCTGCGTAGTGCAACAAGCTGGACAATGGGGTTTTGTTGGACCATGATGGCCCTCTTTCTCCTCAAGCGCATACGCTGCATCCTCTACCCCCCTGTCTCTTCAAGTAATAGTCCTGCAGGCATGGCCTCCAACTCCACTACTGCTTCTGCTACTGCTAGAATTCGGTCTTGTAAGGTTTGCAGAGTGTGGGTGTGGTTCTTTTGTGCTGTAGCACTGCTGATTTGTGGTACCTGTGCTGATTTTTTGCACATGTGGGATATTTTTACACACGTGATTCTACTTAACTCCAGGTCCGTGATCCCGGTGTTTCCGGCATCAATTTCATGTTGATACCGGCATGTCCATGCCAGTAATTGCGTGTCTGTGATGCTCATAATGTGCACTTAGTAACGCCATGACGGTATGGCAGGCACGGCTGCCATGGCACTCCGCAGATAACGGCCACAGTGTTTCAGGATGCAGTGGGTCACTTGCAGTGCCAGTGTTACCGGATTCGCTACTCAGACTATACCGGTCTGGAAAAAGGTGCTGGTACGGAACTACCAGCACCATTGTTTCCAGACCAGCATCCTTGTAATAAGGCCGATAGTGTGTTAATGGGAAGGAATAACCAATCTCCTAAAGGAATGCTACTCTGAAGAGGTGAGATTTTGAGATTTGTCTGCAATTGAGGCGGCTCGCCCAACATCTAATGAAATGAGGGAGGATGTTCCAGAGGCTGGGAGGATCCAGAGTCTTACGGAGAACCGTTATTGATCCAGATGACCTCAGGATCCTGTGGGGAATGTTCTACTTCATCTTGCATCTTGTTTTGGATTGGGTCAGTGTTACGATGGTTCTGTAGATGAGGCAGAGAGCCTTGAATTTGAAGTGCATATCTAGAGGCATCCAATAGAAAGCTATCAAGGGAGGTGTTATGTGATAACTGTTTTGGTCCAAGAACCGGTCTAGCTGCTTTATTTTCGTCATTTTAAAGATTTTAAACTAGGCCCAAGAGGGGTTTCCAGAACAGTTAAGGTGGGAGAAGGATATAGAAGTGTTAGCTTTAATTATTTGGGTCATATTGAATAAGGCTATGCTGCATCTGACATGTCCTCTGGCTTAATGCACTGAAGTATTTGTTGTTTACCTTTGCCTTCCTCATTAAGCACTCCCCCATCTGTCCCTACCTGACATGAACAACCTTGGAGTGAACTTTGACAGCCACCTCAATCTTTATTCTCCTATTGAAGACATCTCACTTCCAAGCCCATGTCCTCAGATGCAGCCTACCCCTCTTGAGTATTACCTACACAAATCCATGTCACCATTGCCATGGCCTTCTCCCACTTTGACTGTTTCAATATTTCCAATAACCTGCCAAACTTCACTTGTCATGGTGCAATAGTTTTCTAATATGACCCGTGGTTTTTAAAAATAGGGCAATCTTTGCCCTTGTGCTAATACCATGCACATTCGCTCTTCAACTCTGGTCCCCCACCTCCCATCAATCCGCCACCCAAACAGGAGGCAAAAGTCGGGAGAGATGGGGCCAAGTAAAGTTTGTGACTCCCCAAGAGACAGATGTCACCATGGCAATAGATCTATGGTGGACCCAACCACACAGGCTGATGTCACGGACTCATCACCCATGCCACTGCAGGCCCAGGTAAGGTGACTAAACCTTAACGGCTCTGTCTTGTTGTTCATACACATGTTTGCAGAGGGTGAGGATGATTTGGGACAATGCCTTCCCCACTGTGACATCCACCTGCGCTTCTTCAGAAGAGCCTCTCTTAGAATTGCTCATACAAGCTGTTTTTTTTTTGCTTCTTTTAATTTTTCTGTTCCTTTCATTCTGTAATAAAGTGAAGTTGCGTAGCGCACTGGAAGACTGAAAAAAGAAACAGTGCTATGACTGGAAATATGAGGGAGTGTTAATTTGGCAAGCGAAGGATCGGGAATGACCATTAAAAGAAGGGATTTCAGTGAAATTGAACTCGGTCCCGAGCTCCAGTGGTGTGAACAGTTGTTTTGCTTGTATGCACACTATAGACAATTCAATAAGCAGAATTGTCACTCAGATGACTCACCATTAATGGATGCTTTAAATCTGAGTATTTCTGAAGATATAGGTGTGCTCAACTAATTAAATTGTGCATTATATCAATAAGGCGGAACATGCAGCCAATGGCCCTTTCAAGATGCCATGATTGTAGTTTACAAAATACCAGGAGTATTGAATGGGATAGTAAAGAAATCAGGGTTTGAATCAATCTTCCCATTGGACCATGTTGAACAATAACAGGCAAATTAAAGTACTTTACCCGCCGGTGCCACGATTCCATTACATTTAAAAATAAAGCAGGAGAGGTTCTCAATGGTTTAAACACCAGCATATTGCCTACATTGCATGTTAAAAGTAGACATTAACATTAGGCTTTGGGTGTCCAGCTATAGTTATTTACTAATTCCCAGGAAATCCTGGGAGGCAGGTGGGATGTAAAGTGCAGGTTGCCCTAATCCCCTGTAAACCTGGAATGACCAGGGTGGACATGGTAGTGTGGTTCATTGAGTGCACACATGCATCAGAGGAGGCATCTGGGCAGTAGAAGTGACATGAACAGGTCTTTCCAAAAGGTTTGAAGTCGACCAGTTTCCAAACAGCACCCTTCATCACTCCGCGTTTGCATGAAAGAATTGCCCATATTGGAACCCTTTCAACTCTCTAACAACTTATCCCAATGGGAGTGTCTGGTCCCCCTTGCCCTTCTTGGAGTAATTACTTTGAGGCTTCATCATCAAAGAGAGCAAAACACAAAGTGTTCTACCATGTTCAATTCCGATGCAGTCATTCTCGCTTTGCTCAGTTATGGTTGAGATAGTTGAGAAATGGTCCTGTCCAGATGGATTTTGGTGCTGTCCTGTGCCCATGAGGTTGTTCTTCCTGTTTTCCTTCATCTTTGCACCTTCCTCCTTGGCAATTGTGCACTCTCCCGACCTTCATGCTATAATGGCCCCCGAGCCCCTTCTCTCTTGCAATTTTCCCTTTTTTGGCACCTCGTTAGGATCATAACAGTGAAGTCTTAAGTATATGTCTAATTCGGTCTGACGTTTACATTTATGAATAGTGTATATGAGTTTGTTGGCTGCTATTATGAGTGCTATTTATCCCAAAATATTCTGCGTGCGTAGCACATGTGAACAGCAATATCTCTGTTTTGTTCTATCTATATCTGAGGTGTGTGTTACCCACATCTCACTATCATTAAATCTATGCTCTAATTGCGCTCATTGCGGCACCAGAAATCCTACTGCTCCAGAGGATGATAAGGCATGCCGCGCGGCATGCACCACCATGCATGAGGATCCAGCATGGCAACAGGCCTTGTGGTTGCAGCACACAGCGAAAGGTGCAGAGGGTGTTCATAGCTCAAACAACAATATAGAGCTTACTTTCTGGAGGAAGACTGCAGGTTATCCTATTTTTGTATGTTCATTCCGAAGGTCATAATGTTTCTGTTTTTACTAATCATAAGCTCTCATTGCAAAGTCAGTGCCCACATTGATAATAGACGATGAAGCTGTTGTAGAAATAACATGTCCCTTTTTCTTAAGAGTACAAGCCAATATTTTTAACATAATAAAAGCAATTGACAAATCTGCATTAAGCCTGCAAAATGTGTTTATTGACAGAAAAAGCATCATTAATGCACAGGAGCTTGATTGTGTGCACTGTTGCTTCGTCATGTGCAATGCATTGGAAGCTGCACTGGAGCAGTCTCTGGCTTCTTTTCCCTTCTCGTGGTGCAGGTCCAGGGGTCCTCTTTTACTTCCGGCTCTAAAAGAAAGAAAGAAAATAGTAAGCAAAATGTATGCATGTGAAATTATATTCAGTTCACTTAATTCATTGTACTGCGTTGCATACACTAGTACCATTCAAATGGGCTCTAATCTAATCAGATACCTCATCTATAACTTGGTGTTTGATCTCTGTTGCAGTAAATGTTGGCAACGCTCCCAATGGCAAATACTAAGGGCAGGTCGAGGGACCCATTGCAGATCATGCTTCTGAGGTGTCCTCGAGCTGCCTAATTACAATTGTCTCAGTCCTACCGAGATGGACAGTCATAGTCCAAATGAGAAGGTGCAGCTGGAGGGTCTCTCTGCATCAGCCATCTTAGAGCACTCGCAATTGCTCAGCTGTGTATCGCCTGCATCACCCTAAGAACATAACTTTGAGCAAGCACCTGCTAGACAAACTTCAATTACGGAACCTTATGCTGCATTATTACACTGGTTTTGCCTCATGGTTACCAATGAAGAAGGGAGTACATTGTCTACAAAAAGCAATAGTTTTTGTTCAGTAGACGTAGATTTCCAAATGCTGAAAGTACAGAAGAGCCCTCTGATGCTTCCTCCATATCAACACAAGCAGACATTGAAACAAGATTTTAATCTGCTGCTGAACCGGCATCAATATGTTCCAGATATTGCGATCCAGAACTTTGCAAATGTTATATTGGCGAATACTTGAGTGACGACAGCGCTTGGTAGCCATGAGCAGCTAGAACTTACAGGTCATCCCCTTAGGAACGCTGACACGTGTCCACGTTCATTCAATCTCTACAGTCAATGCGCCATGGCCTCCATTGGGGGCAGCTGCGCTCGTGATGTACTCGAGGCTCTATGTGAACACATCCATATGCGTTTTCAAAGGATTCATATGGAAGAAAATGCCACAGAAGAGGTGCTGGTATTGTCAGACTGAAAGTGTGTGTGTCTGTGTCTGTCTGTGCATTGTGATAGAGTCCCACTGCCGAGATCACAAACTGGAGAGGCAGAGAAGCCCAAAGGGGCATCGGGAGAGCCGTGGCTGGGTGCTTAGCTGCAAACCATGCTTGCCATGCAGGAGGCTCTTGGATTGACGAAGAGACATTTTTGCTATGTCTAAATGCTCTTGGATTGATGAAAATGTGTTTTTACACACAACAGGATGGCAACACCTGTGCAACCGAATTGCTATTGTAATACTGTTTCCAAAGGATGACTAACAACATTTCTAGACTTAGAGGAGGGCTTACCCATTTTATGGTCTCTCTCTGAAGTGTTGCTCAACTCATTGGCATCGTCAAATGGCGTTCCTATATCATGTGACCATGTGGTATCTGGGGAAGCCAACACATGAAAGATAGACTTGGACTGCCCTGTATCTCAATCCTATGTTCCATCTTTTAAGGACTTCTAGTCAGTCAGCTAGTCAGAGGTACTCAGTGTGGTCACTTGAAGGGACAGGAGAAGAAACTTTTCTCGTAAGCATTTGGCATATTACACACATGATCTGGAGAGCATCACATACCTGATTCCATTATTAGCCTTGAGCTGTGGAAGGTGTAGTGGGAGTGGTGGTGGTTGGAGTAGTGGTGGTTGGAGTAGTGGTGGTTGGCGTAGTTGGAGTTGGAGTTTTGGTGGTTGGCGTAGTAGTAGTTGGAGTAGTTGAACGGAAACGATGATGACGATCTTTACGATTATACTTTCGCTTTGCGTATCCCCTGCTTTCATTTGACTGCAAGAAAAAAAAAAGTCATCAACCAATGAATTGAAACATCCTGACAATGGATTACAATAAAGCTACAAACCACACAGTTCACATGGTTTTCTATCACTCTTCTATGTTTGCATGTAGACTCAAGGTATCCAAATCATAGAAATGCAAATGGCCGCTTATTTTGTACACTGATTATCTTTAATTTCCATATCTAGCATAGATGCCTTCAGGGGCATGAAAAGGTTTTGCAAAGACAGCTAGTGAACACACCGGAAGGAGTTCATTGTTTTTGCTCATAGGCTAGAGGCAAGCAAGTAGGTTATGTAAAAACCTACTTATGTTCTATTCATGTGTGCATGTGTGGTATTGCTGTAATGCAACTCTAGCAAGAAAGCAGCAGGGTGCTGTGCAAAGGGAAATAAGATATTTATGAGGGGGACTCCTATGTCGAGGGGCAGGAAACACAGGTGTACGCGCTCTAAAATCCGTGACACTTAGCAATTTCAGAATTGTTTTTTCCATTTTAAAAGTTAAAAAAAAGAAAAATAAATTTTCATTAAAACTCGTAAATTGACTACCGCTTCCAAGGGATGTCCGCAAACCTTATAATTATTTGAAAATTTAGAAAAAAAAGTATATTCATTTAAAATATGAATCTTGAACGAAGGCAGATTGCTTTGCACCATTGCCGTTTATTGGTTGGCCTGGCAGATCTTAGTGTTGCAATGTGAGGAGGAGCAGGATTGGAAGAGATTCACATGAGTGGTGTAATGGAGGAGCGACATGGGTGTTTGGGTGAATGGGAAGGAAATGCAGAGAGAAGAGAGAAGGTTGAGGAAGGAAGACCACATGCAGCATTCCCTCTTTTGTTGATGCGGCTTGGGGGGGGGATGTGGCTAGGTCTGGAAAAGATCTGGGGCTGTTCAAATGTCAGGACTATTAGGACTCAGGGCTAGCTAGCCTTTTTGGTTGTTGCTCCTGGGCTACAACCAAAAGACCCGGGCTATAGCCCCCTTAGCTCCCCCTCCGCCATCTAGCAACGCCTCCGGCCTGGGGCTGTGATGTATTGTAATGGAGTAGAGAAATGTGTGTTTGGGTTCAGGGGAGGGAAATGCAGAGACAACAGAGAAGAGGGAGGATGGAAGACAAGATGGGGCTTTCCCTCATTTGCTGACGTTGCTCGAGCAGCTGTGATGTAATGTAGTGGAGGAGAGACATGGGTGTTTGGGTGCAGGGGAAGGAAATGCTGAGAGAATAAAGAAGGATCGAGGCTGGAAGACAGTACAGGGTATTTTCCTCGTTTGTAGACCCTTTTCATGGCACGCAAGGTAGTGAGTGGTATTGGGCAGAACAGGGCTAAGGGATAGTTTCCCCTGTGTTAACCAAAGGCCTCAGTGGTTGGTTGGGAAATGCGGTGGGCATGGTGTGGAGCACAATCTAATGGTAACAGACAAAAGATGGTTCTAGCAAGACAACCGAAAGAAGAATAAACAGGGAGGCAGGGGTTTGCTGCATATTCGTTCTGTTGTGTACATGAGAGTTTTGGGGACTCTCTATCTTTAGTAATACTTTATTTTCCCCGATTGGCTTTTTACAAATACTTTGTAGGGACAGCCTCACAATTCTCCTACTCAGTTTTTTTTTTTTCTCACAGTACCTTATTTTCCTACATAATTCTCAAATTCATTTCTTTTGAATGGTTCACTTGTTCTAAATGTGTCAATATCTATCTCCTGTAGAGGGTAAACCTGGCATTGATTGTTGTATGAGAAAAAATTAAACAAAGATTTTAATTTGTGAGCAATTGATGTCAAATGAATAATGAAAGGCCATACACATTCCTGAGAAGAACAAGAAACAAGGAACACTTTCAAAAGGTGATTTTTCACTTGCGTCGGAAGCACTTCGATCCTCCCGCATCTTTGCTACGGAAGCCTGTAAGTATCACAAGGAACAGAGGAAGAACAATCAAGAATGAAAAGGTAGAATGCAAATCAAAGATCACAACTACATACATTTCCTGATCCTGCTTCCTCTGTAGTCCAATCAAATGTGCTGAATCCTGATCCAGGACATTTGCCTCTTCTCTTAATATTATTGAACAGAAATGCTGTTTTATGGCTGTTTCTAAAAATGCTGATGTGTTTAGAATGGTTGCCAGTGATAGGGTCGAACACAAAAGGATCGAATGCCTTTTGATCGACAGTCAAAGGATCGAAAAAAAGGGTCGTTTTTTTAAAAAAAAAGACATGTATGGGAGGGTTCCGCCCCAGCCCCGCGTTTTCTTTATTAAATACATTTTTTTACCAACCCAAACTAAAAAATATATACAAATAAATAAAACAAAAATTCAAACCTTTTTTTTCGATCCTTTTGCATTCGAGCAAAAGGTCATTCGATCCTTTTTTTTCGATCGTTTGACTGGACACCGTTTAGAATTGCATAATTAGTATGTCTTCTTAATTAATTTGCCACACAGATTAGTCACCATTTATGAAATGATCCTATAGATCGCTTTTTTTAATTTGCATTGAAAGTTGCATTATTAGGAAAAATAAATGTGTGAAATGATTAACTGACTTAACTTTAAAATAAAATGGATAAAACTAATATTGATGAATGCAAGAAAAAGAAATTCATTGAGAAGGAGAGGGTCACTTACGCTGCCAGCACTTGCATCTTCCTGTTCATTCTCTGCAGAGGTCTGCAAATAATGCCGGGGACACAAGAAGAAGCCTTCAGAATTACATGCAAAGGACACATACAAACATTCACAATTCCAATTCCCATCCTATTCTGTATACATTGATGTAACTTTGCCATTAGCAGGATCTGTCATCTCTATCAATAGTTATATATGATCCTAAAAGTTGAATTGAGAATTGCAAAATACAATCCATATCGCCAGACCCATTGTATGCAAAGGTCTGGTGTATTGCAAATGTCACAGCTTTCTGCAGCCTGCACGCTGGGACCCCCATGGAAGAGAAGCCCACTCGCCAGCTGGTTTATATACTTTTATTCTGCATAAAATAACAGCCCTGTTTGAATACAAGTATTTTATGAACTGCCCAATACGTCCCTCTTCTGTGCTTGCAGATAGGTATTAGAAAACTATCTCCAATAAAAATAAAACTTTAAAAGTCACGTTCACTTGCCTTTATTTTAAAAAAATGATAATTCCCCCTATTCGTGAGGCATTAACTGTCTCCATACAACTTCCTTCTACTATCAAAAGAACTGTCAGTCAATTTCACTTGGAACTGCCCCCTATAACATACCATAAACTGCCCTGGAATAATATGCGGTATGCAAGCATGCCTTTTTATGCTCTGTCTTCAGGGGCTAAACCCTGAATTCCTGCGTTTGATGAGCGTCATTATTCGGTCACTAGAGCGGCTTAATATCTGCTGCTTTGGAGTTCTTGGCTATCCCAAAAGATTGCTGAAACAGTGGAACACACTCCTACTAAAAAGGCAGCAATGCAAGCCCCTTGGAGGCTCTTCTCTGGCTCGTCATTTGCTCTGGGTCTCCCCTGTAGTGATGGCCAGCACTAAGGGGACTTTTGGTGGGCAGACTTTGCCTCAGAATGGACTTCACTGACTGATTGTCACTGACAGAGACTTTTGGGCTGATCAACTTACTGACTGACTCACTCACTCACGCAGCTGCTAAGCACTCATAGAGCCTGATTCATGGAATTCTTTGCACAGTGCAAAGTGGCTTTTCACTAGTGCAAAGTGACTTGCACTGTCAACGAATACCCTTATTCATGCAGCAGTGCAAAGTGTCGTTTTGCTGTGCAAAGTGACTTTGCTCAAAAATCCAAGAATCAGGCCCATAGAGTGGTACTTTTTGGCATAAATAAAGGGAACAGAATATGAAGAGGGAAACAAGAACAGAGGGCTTGGGGTGAGTGAGGAAAGGTCGTGAGTGTTTCAGGGTGAGCAGGCAGTGGCGTACCATGGAGCACCATGGTATGACCGCGCTGAAAGGAAGATGGATGATAGAGGTATGAGAGCGTGGTAAAGATGTCCACTAGTCTGAGATCCAAATGAGCGATCAGAATGATGGAAGACACATGCAGAGTAAGGGCCGAAGAGGAGATACTGCAGTTCTCACTTTTCAGGAGAAACCAAAGCATATAAATATACTTAGAATCTCCTAACTTTGGAGAACCCTTAGCGATGGAGGCAGAAACGATCATCAGAATATACACAGGAGATAGAGAAGGGGATAAGTGAAGGCAGGGTGGCCAGGAGAGGGATGAGGGAGGCCTTTGCCCTGATCCGGGGGACATGCTACACACGTCCGCCTTCATCACTAGCATTGCAATTATTGTAAACAATGAATCTCTATTCACTTTTATTATGTTGGAACATTGGACTGAAACGTTGGTCCCTTGCATTAGTACCATTTTGTAAGGTTTATAGATAAGAAAACACAATGGAATAAGGCACATTATGAAATGGGGGGATTCTGATGAGATCAGGATTAAATGTGAACTTCTTAAGTTGTTTGCCCACTGGCAGCAAGTCTAACGCTGTCTAACTTTACCCCACTGATCCTGCCACTTACCACTATGCAAATAGCTACCGCCATAAAGCAGGCCACCACAAGTAGAGTCCTCATTGTGTATCAGCTGCCCCTGAAAGTAGATAAATAAATAAAAAAGAAACACTTATATGGGCTTTTTAATGCACTGCACATTTCTCTGACATTTTAAAACGTATGGGCTCACTGAACATGTTTTTTTTTACTGATGTAGAATTAGGGAAAGGTGCTGTGAAGCAATGGATTTATGAACAGGGCTCAGGGCCCACAGTTTGTAAAATTCTTCACATGACGTCCACATGGATAGCATGACAAACTGTCCCTTCTTACCATTTGCAAATAACAAAAATAGCCCTTTCAACCACAATGTCACAAGAGGGTCAATCTTAACATCATGTGCACCTTATTTCTAAGACCAATACACATTCAAAATGTGAAAGACTACAATCATTCAGCTTTTAGCAACAGTAAAATGACTTGTATTCACTTTTTTGATAAATGGTAAAGAATCAATATTCGAAAACCCACTGATATGCTTCAAGTGACCCATGTTATCACGATGAGTTCCTTGTTTCTAAAACATTGAACATTTATATGTGTTGCCAACATCTGAATGGCATTTGTTTCATATGTCACAAAAAAAAACAATATATAAAAAAAGAGAAAAAAAAAATATATGCTAGAGTGCTGCTGATATCCTGTGGGGGAGTCCTGGGTGGTCTGGAAATGCTTCTGCTGAGGTTGGTGTTCAGAATCCTTAGCACGCCCAGGAGAATTCCCAGTGCCAGTGAGAAGTGCAGTGCCTTTAAACAACAGAAATGAACACAGCAAGGGATGTTATGGATCACACTCCTAGCTATGCTTTGGACTCCGATAAGACACATTAGGCTTAGTTCAGATGTTTAAACATGAAATAAGATGGTGTTCAACTAAGTCTCTCTATTATCTGCCAGTATTCTGATGGTTATTCCATTTCTCTTTCCTGGTGTCCAGTTATGCAAACTTAGTTTGACTAGCACAAGGTAGTCCAGTCTGGTAATGGTGCAGCTCATTTCTCACCAACCTCATGAAATAATCATTGTTATACAACCAGGACCTCAAAAAACAACCTCCCTCATACCCTAAGTCTCTTTCTCCTCCCCACTGCTTCTCAACAGCTCTAGGGCACCAATTGGAGAGGTAAGTCATGGCTAATGCCTCTCTGGTTTTCAAAGTGTAGACTACACCCAATCCTTCAAAATGTTTGAGGGATGATCCTTGATAAAGAAGTAAGTGAACTGCCTCACATAGTTCAAGACTGACAGTTGATGTTGTAGCTATGCTTACATGTCTCCAAACCATTGTAGCTACTGAAAGCTTCAACTACAGGAATGAACACAGGCCAGCCATCCCCAATCCCATCTGCCAAAGATCATGCTTCCTAGACATGAGCTCACGGATCACATCATTTCTTGTCCTTGTGGAGCCATGACTTTCCTTCAAACCCATTATCTACAAAGCCAGTCCATATTCAGGACTCAAAAAAACAACTCACCAATGTCAACCTCTCCTCTCCGAATAAACCTGAATGCTGTGAGGAAGACCTTCATCATAGCCATATGAGAGACATGTAGTCATTCCTTTGTTTGAATTAAGATTCTTTAATATGTGCAAAGCCTAGGAGCTTATCGAGGTTTTCCACTCAATTGTACATTAACACCCATTGAGTTATATTCTGCTACAAAATGTACATTCATACAACCTGTGACCCTTACATGTTATTGTTTTGTGGGCAACGTTGCCAAAATAATGTTTCTGTAACTCAAAATGCTGAATAGATTTGTTAAGAAAGCACAGCCTATTCACCTCAGACCCAGGTCCATAGCATTCACATCATTGTGTCCAGTGCTGGATCATTGGCAATTGAAGACCAGCAATGACTGGAGGACATGACACTGACAACAAACGTGCATCCGAACATCTCCCCACTAGTTAAATTGCTATGTTCACATTTGAAAGTGTGGGATTGTGGGATCCATAGATCAAATAACGTAATTAGTTCATCTGATGTTTCTTTCATACAATCTTCTAGCCTAAGATATGTTGGGGTTCTTAGTAAATGAATCCGTTCATTCTAGAGAGCAGCACAGGCATAGGATGTACACATTGTAGAATTTAGGCAATAATCTATTCACCAACAGGCTGCTTCCACGTGTCGCCTTGCCCCATTGACTGCCTGAATATTTAGAATCAGGATGATCTTTATAATTACTAAGAAAATACAGTTGATCTATTTTATAAAGCATTTTGCAATGGGATTTTCCCTTCGAAAAACGCTTTGCAAATCAGTCCAAATGTGTCTTTCCTGAAATCAATAAAAAATAGGTTTTCATATTATTTTGTCCCACATTAATATCAAACCAAATTTTATCATACGGTCGGTGGACGAAAGCACCCCAATTCATGCCATTATATTTAAAAATGTTATAGAACACACAAATAATTTTATGTAATGTCAATACAAAGTGGGTTGTGATTAATTGGAAACAAAAAATCGTGCACATTTCCACAGCATGAGATGCGTTGCACTAACGCAGCCACTTACCTTCCTCGAGTAGTGACGTGAATGATCCTGTTGCCTGTGTTGCAGAACTGATGTTTGAAAGCGGAGCATGCATTGCATTTATAGTGTTCTTTGAAATGGTGCCTTGTTTCAGGGATTAACACAAATTAGTGCACGATGGGACCGTGGGCGTAAAAAACCCTCCCCACTTAACTCTCGGATGTGTTCCCCTGTCAACAGTCCCCAAACACAAATAACTTCACAAGAAGGTGTGGCTTTTCTTTGAAATATTGAGCAAGTTGGGAGAGCTTGTTCAAAGCATCACAGCATCAGACACTTGGTGTACATTAACTCTGATTTGTTCTGTAATTGTATAATTGTTCCAGAGATAGGTACCACCCCCGTTTAGCATGGAAGAGGCAGGCTGCTCTTTGTTTTGTCAGTTGCTACAGCCCCACCTTTCCTGATCCACAGTGAATCTTACAAATGCACTGCCTTGACCATCACATGATTTGGAGACTATTGCAGGGGTGAAATGAAGGAGGCAGAGAAAATAAATGTAGTCTTTCTGCGCTGGCTATTATAATAAAAGTCGTGCTCAATGGAGCCTGCATCGTGGAAAGTGACTTTTCACTGGTGCAACGTGACTTTGCACTGCCAACAAACACCCTGATTCAAGGAGCAGTACAAAATGTATTTTTGCAGTGCAAAGTCACTTTACACTAGTGAAAAGTCACTTTGCACTGTTCTAAACATTCCATGAATCAGGCCCCTTGTGGGCTGAGCAAAGCTTTTGTTCTACAGTACTATTATTCATGCAGTTTGATGAGGGAGTGAGTTGGCAGAGGGACTCCTACTAGTCGCGGGAGTGAGCCACAATGTACGGGGTTAGTCTGGCTGCTACGCGATGTGTCTCCCAGAGGGTAGATAGAGCGGGAACCCACAGGTGTGCTAAATCCTCCAAAACCTGGTATAACCCCACTTGTACCTTCTGTAATTCCTAATACCAACTGGGAAAATACCCTTCAAACCACTTCAGGCCATACAAAAATGGCCTGTGGGACAAAGCAGGAAAATGCCAAAAAAGGTTTCCACGTCCATTTGTGGTGATGTCTAGGGCACAGACAACACTGCTAACATTTCCCAAATGTACCCGCAGATGAGAGACAGAAAGCAACAGAACAAGAAACCATGTTGTTGCACAGAGACACCTCTGCAGTCCCCTCCCTGAGGGATTGGGGCTGTCGCGGAATGGACATCTGCTACAAGAGGAAATCCAGGATGTTGTTGATGGTCCACTGCACCTATAAAGCCCCGGAACTGCCAGGTGAGGATAATACTACAATTAACCAATGCAGAGAAGGGGGTTTGTGCCAGGTGTGTGGTACATTTATGAGAATCAAGGGAAAAGCACAATCCTAAAACCTGACATAAATCTCTAGGGATCCCAGCCAATAACAAGGGTGGAACTGTTACACACACCAGTAAGACACTGTAGAAGAGCCCAGCACAGGTGGCCAACTGCGATATGAAAGAAGTGTGCCTTACCATTCCATCCTGCTACAGGAAACCTTCTACTTGGTACAAGATGGCCAATTTGTTGAAGGCCATACTAGCTACACAGACCCTGATAAATGTGGGTGACACCTGCCAGTGGTCTATGGGAGGCATGAACAGTGAAAGACAAGAAACCAAACATCTAGGTGAGACCTGAAACTAAATACTGAGGAACCATAAGACATTCCTAAACTGTAAATGCTTAGAAACCCAAAGATATGTTAGCCCTCCTAAAACGGAATGCTGAGAAACCAGATGTCTATGGGGGAACTCAACAAGTGAATGATGATAAACCAGAGGGATATGAGAGACCTGAATCTTGGAGAATGGGAAGCAACAGGTTCAGGAGAGATCTATCCTGAAGGTTAAGCATTGAGAGGTCTGGAAGCGACTGTAGGAGATTTAGGCGGTGCACATTTTCAGATTGGTACAAATTTCAACTACACCAACATCATAACTTAGAAGACCCCGGCAGAAGTGATATGGTAGGGTGGGTTAGGGAGAATTATCCAGAATGGCTAATTTCCCTTACCTACTGAGTGCCTCAGCAGCTTTGCTAGATTTCTAGGATTTATTTGTTTCACCTGTTAAGAGTGTGAGCCTTTTTTCCACTTTTAAATGTGTTTTGCTGCGTGTATTTAACATGTTCTTGTATTCATAGACAGTGGAGCCTCACCTACTCCATATGCATCATCTTTTTACTGTGTGTTACACAGCACCTTCAGTGCAATGACGCAGGGTTGTCTTCTTGGCTTACCAACCCCCACTCCATTTTCTGGGACTGACTACTGTCTCCCAGAACATGTAAAGTTGCCATTGACTTGATTAAACTCTTTTAAAACTCACAGACCCTGTACAAACTATCCTAAACAGAGTTCTGGAAAGGGTTCATACTTATCCCTTTTTGTCTGTTTCTTCTGGAGCATTGTTTTGCTCCCTTTTCATTAAGACTTGGCTTGTGGCAGTGGTAAATACCCTATTTTTCATACAACGGTTATCTTAAATAGCCCTGGTATTGTTTTAGGCTATCTTGGTAGCCTGGAACTTAAACCTGCTAGTCCATATACGTTTTTATACGGTTCCAGCTGGGTTTAGTCATAATTTCCTTTTTGTAAAAGCCTTTCTCCTGTTTTTCTCTGCGTGCCAAACCAGGTTTGGTTCCTTGGTTGACTGTCCTTTTGCGGGCTTCTACACATAAACCCTCCTTAGGCGCCTGTATGTCTGGGGGGGACAGGATATGAGGGAGTGGTTTAGGAATCCCTGCACAGGGTCTCCTTGGAGACCCATGTCACAGTCTGATCTGATTGGTTGTGGTGACTGTCCCGGCAAGACAGCCACCCTGCTGTGTGATTGACAGCCAGACTGTGTGAATGGGGGAACACTGCATAAAATCAGGTCTCTGGGGCTGGAAAGGCAGAGTTGCCACTGGAACAAAAGAACCGAAGAAGAGCTGACAGAAGAGGACCCCTACAATGACTGAACCACCCGGTGAAGCCCTGCTGCAGGTCCGAATCTTCATACTCCAATGACAGGGAAGGTCTTCTTCTCCCCTTGAGCTGGTGGGAACAACTAGTTTACCAAACTAATCACCAGGTCTCCCTTCTCTGTTCGAATTTGCTGTACAGAGCTACAGTGAAACGGATAGCCAAGTGCAACGGATACTGCTTGCGTTTTAAGGAGCGCACCTTTTATTTGTTGCTTTGCTCTGCTGCTGGTTTCTTCCCTGGGCAGTGTAGGACCCTCCATGCTTCCTACTTTGTGTCAGTCCGACAGTCGCTTCAGGCATCTTGAGGCTGCAGGACCTGCCAGGAACATCCACCTCATCTGCAGCCTTCTTCTCCATTTAAGGTACTGTTCAAATCCAGTTGTCCGTTTCGTTCAGCCGCGGTGAAAGTGTGTGAAACCTTTTGCCAATCCGAGGGCTTGTCCTTCTCCATTCTTTAAACTAACTTTTCTGGCGAGCAACTTTGTCCTGAACTCTTGGCAAAGACTTAACCGCAAACTACCCTGAACTTTGTGATCTTGAGCAACAGACTGTGACCCATTAACATTTGCCCAGGCCTATTGAATTGATTTCCTCACTGTAGTTCCTTTTTCTAGATTGCCCTGCCTATTACTTGTTGGTGCTGCTACTGTTTTTTGATATTTGATAACTTTGTCTTTCCCTCCCTTTTAAATTGCCGGAGTGCCATTTTGCTCACACTTCATTTTGAGCCTAACTTGTCCAGTATCTATTGGGTGTGGTATAGTGTATTAGGAGTGTGATTTTTCAACTGCTTTACTTTAGTGAAATGTTTTACAACTGATGTGTAAATAAATGTATATTCTTTTACTCAGAAACCTTGCGTCAGTGTTTATTTGAATCCTAGTAATTGCTGTCCTTTGTGTAACTATTGATACTGCTCACTTACTCTTGAGATAAGTCTGGCTGCTCAGCCATCCGTACCACTTTACTGTATAGTACAGGCTTGTACCAAGAGTGAATTTGTACTGTCACTTGTAGTCTTAATTGTGGTGTTCCCAAAGGTTACTGCATATAATTCTGCCTAACACAGTGTATATGAGGCGCTCAGGTGAGACAGCACTGATAATTCATACAAACCAGAGCGTAGGGGTAAATTGGGATTTACCCTGCCAGGGCGGTGCAAATTTTCAGGCAGGGTAGTGACTCATTTCTAATTTCTAACATGATTAACTACTAACTCCTAACATGTAACAAACTAATGCAATTAGTGTTTAGAATTGAACAGCTGAGCCCTAGCACTTTGGGCAAATCGTGGTGCAAATTTAGGGATGCATCTGGGGATGTAATTGGGACTGTGGGATATGTTGACCCATTCAATGGCATTGCACCACATCACAATGCTTCAGTTGCGTAAGAAACAGCAAGCTTGCTGTGCTGGCTCCTATGCGCACCAGGACTTCAAAACTGTGTTTTGGCAGCAACAAAAGATGGCTACACCATTCTGCCTAGTACACTTTACTCAAGATAGATGGAACAAGGGGACACACTGAAAAGGTATGCCAGTGTGTTCTGAGAAATATATATGAAATCAATTGAACGGGCAGCACTGCATTGCTGCAAAAGCCAAGAATGTACCCTTCAAAATTAAACCTTTAATTCACCCTTACAAAATTCTGTGTTATACTATTTCAATCTGTGCATTCTGAAATCACTGTGATGAAACAGCCCTTCCAGGCCCAGGATAAGTCATTGTGCCTCAAAAAACCGGGCACAATTCCTGAATGACAGGTCTTGTCAAAGTAGATTTGGAAGAAATCAACAAGCAACTTTCTTTTCACTCGCACGGGAATACACATTTATTTCTTGCCAAAATGTATCCAGGCGCTGCAGTTCAGACAGACTTTTTACTCTCTGAGCCAGGTCAAGGATAAATGTCAAAATGCTTTAGATAAAACTCTGGTATGCAAGGAAATGACTACATCTGCAAAGACAGTGGCAATCTGAGGAGCTGCAAACCAAATTAAAGAAAGAAATACTAGCAGTTTTAAACACATGTGGAAAAATGGGCTGCGCTGACTGAAGAAAAAAATGGCCTGTTATAAAATAAAATTTTGACGAAAGCCTGCTTACTTAGCAATATAAAGGGAGTATGTTAGTGGTGATAACACATACATAGGCTATATTCTGTCACAGGTTTGTTTAATTCAAGACCCAAAGTAAGAAATTAAACAGTTTAAAACACATAGGATGGATTTGCAAGCTCTCAGAAAAACCTGTTATTCCAGTTGCACACCATGAAACTTCTCCAAGGAAGGGAGATACACCATAAATCCAGGACACGTAGGTGCAAATTGCCAGCTTGAAAAACGTGTTATGGGACAGGACATTGAAAGTTCACACGCTCATCAGACTTTCGTCTGTATTCCAGGCTGGGACAATAGCAGTCCTGGGAAACTCACTTGTCAAGTGTGAAGGGGCAATAAAACCTTCAATTAAGACTGGAAACCCCCTTGCCTTCAAGGAAATGACAGCTGCTAGCAGTTGGAGGAAAAAAAGAACAGGATCTAGCAATAAAGAGATTGCCTTTTGGGTTACAAAGACTATGGGCCTCATTACGACACTGTCGCTAATGGGTTAATGGCGCCATAAAAGGCTGCGGCGCCGTTAACCCATTAGCGCCTTACTACGAGGTCCCTTTGCGGGACCCGACCTGAACAGCTGGTCTAGACCAGCCATTAAAGTAGGGACCCGCAAAGGGACCTTGGTGCTAAGTACAGGACCGCAATTTGCGGTACCGTACTTAGCGCCTTCCCCAGTCCCATTGAGCCCTATGGGGCAAAAATGAGAATGGGGAAGGGCCAATGTTCAATGGGGAATTACCGCCCCGCCAACCTTGGAATGGGGTGGTAATTCCCCATTGAACATTGGCGGACTCGTTACGATACCGGCACCAACCATGGTGCTAATAGATCCATGATTTAGCGCCAGTATCATAATGAGGGCCTATGTGCCTCATTACGGGTTTGGAGGTAGCCATGGTGCTATTAGCGCCATGGCTGCCTCCAAACTCGGGTCCGGGTTCCTTGAATGAGGAATTACCGGGCCTTTCCAACTTTGGAGGACCCGGTAATTCCTCATTCAGAATACCCATCCCCATTCCCATTTGAGCCCCCACAGGGCTCAATGGGAATGGGGAGGGAGCTAATAAAGGGCCCATTAATAACAGGCCCTTTATTAGATCGCTGGTCCTTTAGCGGCTCTCGCTAAGGGACCTTTTAATGCAGCGGTAAGGGGTTAACGGCACCGGCATCCTTACCGGCGCCGTTAACCCCTTACCACCGACCTCGTAATGAGGCCCTATGTTATAAAGAAACTTTAAAGACTGTTATTTCTGTAGCAAGAATTAGCAAAAATTTTAAATGTTTGTAGTTTTAAATCTAATTTTGTGGGCTATCTTTTAAAACTTGGTAGAACTCATTGCTGCATGGGGAACAGAAGTTGCGAAATAGGACAGATTCCAAGGAAAGTATTAATGTGGCAAACATAACATTTTATTCATACATCCCTGGGGACAATTCGCATCTGTGTATAAAATTGTGGAATTTTAAGCCAAATCTTTAATGTGTAAAATTACAACATGTATCAGAAAGGTGAAACAAGGTCGCACAGAATTGAGGATTGAACTAATCTGGGCTGCACATAATATGTAACCTGTGTGTATAATTTGCCAAGAGATTGCAAGTGAAGAAATGTATGATTTTGGCAAAATCAGATTTTGAGTAAAGTAAATGTGCAACATTGTTTGGACATTGTAAACCTCACCTCATAAATCTGACATCATTCCCTTAGAAGTACAACCAACTTAGAGCGAGTTGGAGACTAGCTCCCCTGTCCAATCCAAGTAGTTTAGGGGTGGGCGTAGTTAACCTTGCCCAGCCTCTAACTTGATGATGTAATTTTGCATTATAAATAAGGGTCCCTGACAAGACCCTAGACACACACTCTTCCTGATTTCCAGCGCTGCGTTCCTGTTCCTGTTTCATCTTTCAGACTCCAGACTCCAACTACAAGGCCAAGCATTGCTGATCCAATTCCATGGCCCATTGCAAAACCCAAGCATTGCTGATCCGGCTCCAGCAAGGCCTACCCTACCATATTAAAACCCACTACCCTCCAAGTAACCAGGAGAAACTGTGGTACTTTTGGCATCCTAATCCAGCTTGGCTTGCCGCCACTCATTGCAGCTGCTGCCATTCTGCTACCCTGCTGACCTATAATATCCACTAACCAGAATTGCCAGTCCACAAGAACTATCCTTTGGTATCCAGTCCCTGCCCAGCTGATCCTTTCCCGCTGATTTTGTCCGGCCGTCTTGTGTTAGAACAGATCCGTTTGGTGACCAGGACCGCTGACTGTCCAAAAACCAAACTAAAAAGTGGACTGTGAGTATCAATAGGAACCAAAGAAAACCATAGCATATCTTCTCTTGCCTTGTCCTTAGTTCCACTCTCTAAGTCATCTATCCTTATCCTGATAACTTGTAATATTGTCAAAAATCATTCTTGAAACCCTGCCTTTGATTTCTTGCACTAGCGCCAACTTCTTTAATAATTTTATCTTGTGAAATCCTAAACCCTTAGTCCTCTTTCGAGTGATCGGACTGGTTCCGCCAGGGCGGGCGAAGGAGCTGATAGGGTTGAATTTGCGAGTCAACCCTGGAGCTTACTGTGTCTCAATCTGGTAGTCTATCCTGAATTCTCTAGTGTAGAGAAAAACTGTCCTTGTAAAAATTGATTTCTTTTCCTTTTTCGAACCTTCATTTTCTCAAAATGCACCTCACTAGATCTTGCATAACTCACTCAGTTTACGAGCTAGAGATCTCATTTCACTTCCATATTGTACCTATGATCCATAGCTACACTCTTGTACAATATTTCACCCATTTTCTCAATTTAAAACCGTTTTCGTAAATTCAGGCGGGAATTGCAAAAGTTTGCTAAATTTCCAATGTGTCATAACTGTTTAAATCTTCCATTCAATTACGAATTGTATGCTTTTGCTCAATACATTGCTTTTGATTGCTAGTATCTTTCCAGTGTTGCTCCAGTAAAGAATTGTTTTTGTTTCAAGAGTTTTATGCACATTCATTGTTTTATTCATCCATTTCCGAGTTTCATTTTTAGCATTGCAAGGGTTTAAAATCTCTTGTTTGGAAAGGGAGGGTTGGATTTTAATTCTGTTTTCCATTTGTCATTCCTGATTACCTGCTGCTTCTGTTTATCCACTTAGAATTGATTATTTATGGGTTGAGGGAACATTGCAGGGGGACATTCTAACTTAAGTGCTATCTTACCTAAAATCAAAAGTGCTCCTATTCCCTGGTGTTTTGTAGTTGTGTCAATAGAAGCTTATACTAAGTGCATTGCTTACATTCCTATTGTTCTTATCACCCCATTGCTGATTGCTTCCCCATATTAAAAATGTTATGATTTCTTTTGAATTTTAAAATAAATAAATTAATATTACATTTTATCAACCAGCCTGGTTCATGGTCCATTGTGACTCGGGCTATTTGAAAAGGGGGTGTGATAGGAGTAGTGGACCATCTCAATATTGAATCTAACATAAAACATAAGCCTTTCAATCGCACACTGCATACTAGGCTGAGACTAAGGTGTGTGTCGCCTGATTGAAATCTTTAACAGGACTGCAGGCATAGGTTATTATAAGTATGGCAGTCTGGAAATAAGGGTGCTGGTAGCAACGTACTGGCACCCTTTCCGGACCACAATACTACAACAATGGCAGTAGGGGCCATGGATCCACCGGCAGGCCTGACCTGCGGCCTGACCTGCTGGGTTCTCAGGCCCCTGCCGGCATGGTTGTTGCTGAAGCACCAGCTATGTTAACAACAGTGCCAGTGCTTCAGTGACCCCATTTCCATGGAGTCCCATAGGACTCTATGAAAATGGGGCTTTACCATTACTGCCGCCGCTTGTGATATCCCAGAAGCACCGGGATATCAGGTGGCAGTAAGAGTGTTACAGGGTTGCCGGTAATCTGCCGCCTAACGGCGTGTTTTACCGGCTACCCCATAATGAGCCCCATAGACTCTGAAATGCTGTTTAGAAAATAAATGCAGGAATTACAACTGCTCTTTCAATGGGATACGTGAGGATAAGAGAACTTCGAATGTGCAAAATCAGGCCTCACTGCAGAAAGACCACCACCACCTCGACCAAAGACTCCACAGCCTCAACAGGCAGATGTGAAAGTGCAACCCCATCCGCATCCCTCCAGCCACCTCAGATCCCGGTGGCACCTGCACCCCAGTCGCCTCGGTTTCCAGTGGCACCTGCACCCCAGCCAACTCAGATCCCGGTCGCACCTGCACCCCAGCCACCTCAGATCCCGGAGGCACCTGCACCCCAGCTGCCTCAGATCCCAGTGTCACCTACACCCCAGCTGCCTCAGATCCCGGTGGCACCTGCAAATCAGCTGCCTCCGATCCTGGTGGCACTTGCACCGCAGCCGCCTCAGATCCCGGTGGCACCTGCACCCCAGCCACAAGGACGTGCAGAAGGGTGTCCTAACAAAAACACTGCTGACAGTTCCGATTTACAAAAAGGGCAATCCAGAAAAGCCAGAAAACTATAAGCCAATTTCATTAGCGGATGCCACTGCAAAAGTATTTTCGATTCTCCTCCTATATGACTTAGAAAAACATATCACACTACATAATACATACTCAAAATTTCAAACGGGTTTTAGAAGGTCTATGAATACAACGTTAAATGCTACAATAATGGATTCCATTGGTAGCGTTTGACACTGTAGTTTGAAATCTGTTATGGACGAAGATGTTTAACTTAGGCAATCTGGTGAACCTGATTTATTGGATTGCCAAACTTCACACAAATACCTCATACAAGATTAGAAACACCCAACGGGGGGCAATGACGGATTCTGTAATGTCATAATTAGGCTTGAAGCAAGGATGCAACCTGCCAGCAGCGTTGTTTTAATCTATATGTGTGTTATCTAGATGAGCTTTGAAAGACCAGTAATACATTTGCTGGCAGGTTGTGTTCCTTGAGGCTGCATTGGTTAGCTTTTGCGGCCAATATTGTTTTGTTCGATCTTACTCCAGCAGGCCTGCAGAGGAAGCTGCAGTTATTTGAGGAATTTTCATTCAAACATAATCTCAGACCAAATTCTCCAAAGACTAGAAGTATTGTGTTTAATTTTGGCAAAAAATTAAACATTTTACCTGGAAGATTAATGGCCAAGCTATATCTCGATCTACTGAAATTACATGCCATGGTTACCATTTAAGTAATTCATATTCCACCAAACTCTGAATTGTTCGTCTCCATTCAAAGGCAAGGCCTTTACTAAGTCAAATAAAGATAATTTCTCACAAATACTGCAGATTCTCTCTGATCCCGTTGTTGGAATTTATGTCATTAAAAGTGGAATCAGTTCTTCTCTACGCCCTTGATATGTGTTTGTTTAATTTAAATTCATATCTTAACACCTTACAGGGGCGCCTGTTAAAATCTGCCCTTCATCTTGTTGCTTCCATCCCATACTGCATAATTCGTCATGAGTTGGGCATAATATCTTTCTCTTCCAGTTGGGAATGGAGAGCACTGCCAAACTACAATAAAATCCTAGTTCCACTAGGGAACTCTCTCTATCAAAATGTGTATCAAATGTCAATGAGAAGTATCTCTTGCTCTATTAGGGCGTACCATACAAGGATGTAATCATTATTGGATGAAATTGGGGTGGAAAAAATAACTTATGCCTGAAACCTGTTTATGTAAAAAAAAAAAAATTCGAACAAGACTAGGACAATAGAGGAACTTAGTAAGTACAGTACCTATAAAGATTATGCCAAGCACCCTCGGAAATGGGAAGGATGCGTTCCTATTTAGCTATCTTTCCCTGTAATGTCACCTGTGTGTACTTTAAGCGTTATAAAATGAATCAATTTCATCCACTTGAAATGACAAGGAATTGGGGAATACAAAAAGGCAACGAAATACAATGGGCCTCATTACGAATATGAAGGTAGCCATGCCGCTTTTAGCAGCATGGCTACCCCCATACTGGGTGCCGGGTCCGGGTTCCAGGAATGAGGAATTACCGGGCCATTCCAACCTCGGAGGGCCCAGTAATTCCCTTTCCTGGCACCCAGACCCGGTACATCCCATTCCCATTTGAGCCCCCATAGGGCTCAATGGGAATGGGGAGGATGCTAACAATGGGCTAACAGGCCCGTTGTTAGCATCCTGTTCTGCTAGCGGGTCCCGCTACGGATGCCTGAGGACCCGCGGGCAGACCCTGTAATGAGGCGGTAGATGGTTAATGGCGCCGGCAGCTGTACTGGCGCCGTTAACCCTCTACCACCTTCTTCTCAATGAGGCCAATGTCTTGTAGATTTCCAAATTGCATGGAACCGGTGGAACTGCTTAAACATCTAATTTTGGAATGTCCTCATTTTAGAGTATTGCGTACAATTTTGTTAATGATATTCACTAATATTGAACGGGTGGGCTGTGTATATTCATTGTGAAACAGAATGATGTTAGCAAATGAAAAAGCTTTAATCTTTGCTTTAGTAGAACTGTTGAGAAAGACTGAAGTCGAAATATCTTCATTTCTTATGGACCCAAAGTCCTATAGATGCAAAGTGAATAGGCACGTTTATCATTTGTTGTTTCTTTTGTGTTCATACCATGTGTCTTATTCATTTTAAATGTGTTTGATTATATCAATTACATTGTATTGTATGGATTTGATATAATTTTTATGTTGTGAAATTTATATAAGAAATTTATTTTGTAAAGGTTTTGTTTTAACCACAAACAAATAAAAAATAACAAAATAAAAAAACACAGCTGACAAGGCTGGAACCGATACTGGTGACACAGACCACAGCTAGGAAGAGCCCATGCCCTTCAGTGACATGAGCCCAATGAGCCCCCAATTTCAACCCTTCTGCAGTTTTTGGGACATTGAAGGCCACCTGACACGGATGGAGCAACGCCAGGATGCTCTCACATCCCTGTGCAACAGCACCCCAATGAGGCACTGCTGATGCGGGAGAGTGTGCAGGCCAGTTCAAGGCAGAATGCACAGGCACTGGAGTGATGCACATGTGCCATAGTACAAATGTCACGCAGGGTGAGGGAGGGCAAAAGTGTCATGTCCTCAATAGCAGAAACAATGGATATGTTGTTCCAGGCCTTCCTGCACCGAACGCCCCTGTCAACACCACTGGCTCCCTCCACCAGATCCAGACCAAGGAGTTCAGTACAGAGCAGCCCAAGGTGGCGCTCGGCGCGGCCGTCTCGTCCTGCACAAAGCCGCACCCAGGAGCATAAAAGGAGCCGCATATAGGCCATGGACCCATGGGTGCCCGGTCAGAAAATTGTTCAAATGTACATAGTTATACAGGACAGGGGTTGCCCATAGACAGTTTGGTGTGGGGGTGTGGGGAGTTATAGTTGAGGAGGGGGTGTGGGAAGGGATAGTTGTGTAGGGGGTGTGGAGAGGTATATTTGGGGAGGCGGTGTGGGAACAGAGAGTTGGGGTGCACAGTATTAGTAGTATGGTAACTTCACAATTGTACGTAGTTTAAAATCACAAAATATAGTTGGTGTGGCAAACAGAAATAATGACTGGACATTGATTATTCAGTGTGATTGTATTTATTTACGTGCAGTGCCCAGTGTGTAAGGTGGCCTGTGCAACGTGTGTGACAGGTGATTAGAAGTAGTGCTGTATAAGTGCATCACGTGCAACACATCCATCCATGCCATCATGGCGCTGGCCAATTGCCTCATCAACATCACTGTCGTCGGCAGCCTCTGATGGGTGCATGTCCATGTCAGGGGGCATAGGGGAATTGCGTCTGATGCACATGTTGTGCAACATGGCACAGGCAAGTATTTCTAACCTTTTCCGGGCTGTACATCAGTGCTGCCCCGAACTGCTCAGGCAGCAGAACCTTGCCTTCAACTGGCCAAATGTCTGTTCTATAATGCCCCGAGTACGTACATGAGCACAATTGTATGCCTGCTTGTGGATGTTGTGTGGTTGCTGTTAGGCAAAGTTTGAATGCAGTACCCTCTGGGAACACTACAAGCAACTATGACTACAGGTATAGGCAACACATCCTTTGGTAGTAGCTTGTACTACACAGAGTTGGTAGCGTGTGAGCAGTAGTGGAGTTACACAAAGATTCACAGTTACAGGTATTCAAATAAACTCTTACAGTCAAGGTGTCTTACATTAACAATTAATAATTTATCAGTCAGTTCTAAAGCCTTCTTCAGAAGGGAGCAATAGAATAGTAACACACAAATATACTTCAATACTGTATAATCTGAGTTTCTGAATCAGACAAGACCCTTTTCGGGTGGCCCACAGACACAACCTACACCCACAGGTGACTTCAGTAACAAGGGTGCTGGGGACATTAATATCTTACTGTTGGCATTCAGAACACTCTTAAAAAGTTGGTAAAAAGCACAGGTTATTAGAACACAAGAAATTGCAAATATTCATAAGCAGGGCAAATACTTTCAGATAGCACTTAGAATTCAAATAGGCTAAGTCAAAGTCAATGGGCAAAAGTCTTTGTATTGGATGCAGCGCTTCAGGTAAGCAAATGGAAAAGTCTTTGCACAAGTTCTTAGAAGTCTTTGATAAAAAGAAGAATCAAATGTAGGGCCACAAGCTGATTAGACTTGTGAGTTGTAGAAGTTAAAAGCACTTCCACAGTAAGAGGTAAGTTCTCTTAGACTCGTTTTACAGTACCGTGGTAAAGCAGAAAAGATGCAGCTGAAGACTTCTGTTACTGTGCTGTTCTGCAGATCTCACTGTTCCTGGGCCTCAGTTGTGGTGACAAAAGGGAGGACGTCTGGGGACTCCTGCATTACACCAGTACTGTAAAAAACTGGTAACTGGCAAACTTTACTTTCAGTGGCTGTTTCGCATTTCAGCTCCATGTGGTACAACAAATAGCAATAAGGATGTTCTTGGCTGTCAAGGAGGACTTTCCTCACATCTGAGGTCAAGCACTTGACTGAGGGGGGACAGGCTTGGTCGGTCCTGCTTTGTGGGAGTCCGTAGGATCTTCCAAAAGCTTTAGGCCAGCTTACAAGCAATGCACACAATCTGGTGTCCCTCTCCCTGGCTCAACGGTTTACTGCAGTAACTCTGAGGAAATTCAACCAGCTCCGAGATGGGTGTCTAGGTGGCTTACTTGAGAGTTGATTGGTTGCACCAACTTAAAGGCAGAAGTCATCCTGACAAGCCTTCTCTGTCGATGTGAACTTGGCTAGTAGTCACTGCAGCAGGGCTTCACAGGGCAAACCAACGGTCCAGGAGTTGCAGCAGGCATCCTCTTCAAGCTCTTCTTTGATTCCTTCATCCTGTGGTCGACTCTGCCTTACAAGCCAAAAGACTTGCCTTTTATGCAGTTCTCTCCCCTTCTTTCGAGCCTAGCTGTCACTCACCCAGCAGGGTGGCTGTCCTTGCCGGACAGTCAGCCAGCCAATCACCACAGAGTGCATTCAGGTCTCCTGGGAGACTAAGCACATGGAGATTCGGGTACCTCCTTCACTTCCTGCCTAGTCCAGACACTCTGGAGCCAGAGGCGGGTTTCTCTCAGAAACCCTGCCAAAGGCTAAATTAACAACGAAGGGCCTTTACACAAAGACCTGACGAAAAAAGACTGGGCACCATTTTAGCAAAGATGGCTGGACGCCATTTTGAAAAAGAGGGCTCCCGCAGTTAACATCTGCGAACGGTTGCAGTAAATGTAAACCTAGGTAGTTCAAAATGAAACCACTGTCATCAGCCAGTCAATTGAGGAAAGGGTAACATAACAAATTTTACATGAGCATTTAGACACATGGGATACTAAGTAACCCCTCCAGCACGCTATTGTAAAACAGGGTGTGCTGGGTTTAGTAAGTAAAATGCTAAGTAAAGCCATTTTCACTTTACTGCCCTGGGAAACAGTTGTTGATCCCGGAGAAGGTATTTACTACCTGGGAAATCTGGAAGAATTCCCTGTGGCACTGCACTGAAGGTGCTTTGTGACACAATTGTAAAATATGATGCCTATGAAGTTGGTTAGACTCCACAACCAAAAAGAAACAGATTGTATAAAATCACATTAAAATACATGAGAGAGTGGGAAAAAAGGGTCACACTCTCTCCAGGAAGAAAAAAAAAATCAAGTCCTCAAAATCCAGCAAAGTTGCTGGGGGTCTCTAAGGTGGAGGGAATTAACACATTTTTGAGAATTCTCCCTAACAGTTGCCTCATGGGTGTCATCAACCATGGCGACAGGTGGTAACCAGCATCACCTGCACGGGCACAATAGAAAGTATACAATGTCATTCTTCTGTCCATGACATGTTGGCACAGGCTCTATAGTGATCATTTGAGTGGACAGACATGCACATGCAATATTTAGTTCCGCAAACAAATGTCCTGTATCAGGTACCTGAAATGCACTATGTCAATGCGTGTCGGGGGTGTGGTCTGCAGTCGCATTAACTCGGGCCATTCACAAGCAACATGACCTCCTACCCTTGTAGTACCAAATACAGAAATTGAAATGCTGGATCTATCATTTGTGTGTTATGAGGGAAAGTTTAAGACAATGTCCATGTACTAGGTTACTTTTAGATTAGAAATGAGAAACATGTGTGATTGTGTGGTTCAAACAGGCAGGGGACATGGACAATTTGTGTGTTGACAAACACTGTTATGTGGCTGGGTGCAGTATTGTTCTCTGTCTGTCCATCAATTGTTGTGTGTTTGCTTGACTGTGTTATTGCTTCTTGGTTTCATTCTGTTGTGGTGCTGTGTACATGTTGTTTTCTTGTTTATAGTTTTACAGAATTGTTACTCTTTTGCATGCACTGGATCGATTTCCTAAATTGTGGAACACCTGTAAATACCTTGCTCTCGGGCATGCTAGTACTGTGTAGCACCTTCAGTCACATATGTAAACTTTCAGGTTTAATGCACACACAACACAAAGTAGATACTTCTCCCCTTTCATTTAGTACCTGCATGTGGAGTACTATTGCCTTGATTAATGAGAACTAGTCTTATTCATGGCAACCATTCCCCTTTACACCCCCTATCTTGCACATGTTCGATTTCATGGCTTTTTGGTAATTTAAGGAGCACAGATAAGTGGGATGTAAGATGGAATGAAGCATTAAATGTGCACAGTCACTGGTGATGTGTGTTAGACATAGCCCAAATTCAACTGAGCTCATGGCCTTGTAGTTAGACTCATAAAGCAGCGAGGTACACTATGCTGTTTCATGCTCCCCCCAAATTTAACTGTGCACATGGCCTTGTAGTTAGACTCACCCAGCAGCCAGGTACACTGTCCACCGTAACATGCCATGCACCCAGGCAGCATGGAGTTGCGCAACAGCATGGAGTCATGGGTGGAACCGGGAAATATTGCACAGAAATGGGTGATGATGAGGTGGGCATCACACACCATCTGCACGTTCAGTGAATGATAATGTTTTATGTTGCGGTACACAGCCTCGACAGCATGCCTGGCCACCAGCTCCACATGTGTGCAGTCCGAGGCACCAATGACGTTCAGCATGCATGCAAGGGCAAGGACGGCTTTTGTCGTGACATTGACCTGGTCTGCTGTTCTGGGTAGACTGATGTGGCCTCGAACATGACGTAAGAGTGCATCAATGACCTGGAACAGGACACGTGAAAAACAGGGTTGCGTTATCCCATGCAGCTCTCCAACTGTGTGCTGGTATGTGCCTGTGGCAAGGAAGTGTAGCACAGGCACTACCATGAGCAAGGGGGGGATGACTGTGAGTATATTTATGAGGCTGACCAGGTCGTCGTGGATCAGGTCCACTATATTAATGATGGTCTCCTCCCTGTCTAGCCAGTACAGGCTGTGGATCTACCTTTCGCTCAGTTTAATTGTGTGGCTGTTAACCGCAGGATTGGTGGCTGTGTGCGCAGTGCAACCAGCTGGACAATGGGGTTTTGCTGGACCATGATGGCCCTCTTTCTCCTCAAGCGCCTACGCTGCATCCTCTACCTCCCTGCCTCTTCAAGTAACAGTCCTGCAGGCATGGCCTCCAGCTCCAGTACAGCTTCTGCTACTGCTAGCATTGCAGTCTTGTAAGGGGTGCAGAGTGCGGGTATGGTCCTTTTGTGCTGTAGCACTGCTGATTTGTGGTACCTGTGCTGATTTTTTGCACCTGTGGGATATTTTTACACACGTGATTCTACTTAGCTCCAGGTCCGCGGTCCCAGTGTTTCCGGCATCGATTTCATGTTGATACCGGCATGTTCATGCCAGTAATTGCGTGTCTGTGCTGCTCGTAATGTACACTTAGTAATGCCATGGCGGTATGGTAGGCACGGCTGCCATGGCACTCCGCAGATACCAGCCACGGTGTTGCAGGATGCAGTGGGTCACTTGTAGTGTCAGTGTTACTGGCATCGCTACTCAGACTATACCGGTCTGGAAAAAGGTGCTGGTACGGAACTACCAGCACCATTGTTTCAAGACCAGCATCCTTGTAATGAGGCCCATGGTGTGTTAATGGGAAGGAATAACCAATCTCCTAAAGGAATGCTACTCTGAAGAGGTGAGCTTTTGAGATTTGTCTGCAATCGGAGGCGGTTCGCCCAACATCTAATGAAATGAAGGAGGATGCTCCAGAGGCTGGGAGGATCCAGAGTCTTACCGACCACCGTCATTGATCCAGATGACCTCAGGATCCTGTGGGGAATGTTCTACTTCATCTTGCACCTGTTTTGGATTGGGTCAGTGTTACGATGGTTCTGTAGATGAGGCAGAGAGCCTTGAATTTGAAGTGCATATCTAGAGGCATCCAATAGAAGGCTATCACGGGAGGTGTTATGTGATAACTGTTTTGGTCCAAGAACCGGTCTAGCTGCTTTATTTTCGACATTTTAAAGATTCTAAACTAGGCCAAAGAGAAGTTTTCCACAACCCTTAAGGTCGGAGAAGAATATGGAAGTGTTAACTTTAATTATTTGGGTCATATTGAATGAGGGTATGCTGCATCTGACATGTCCTCTGGCTTAATGCACTGAAGTATTTGTTGTTTACCTTTGCCTTCCTCCTTAAGCACTCCCCCACCTGTGCTCACCTGACATGAACAACCTTGAAGTGAACTTTGACAGCCACCTCAATCTTAATTCTCCTATTCAATACAACTCACGTCCAAGCCCATGTCCTCAGATGCAGCCTACCCCTCTTGAGTATTACCTACATAAATGCATGTTACCTCTGCCATGGCCTTCTCCCACTTTACTGTTTCAATATTTCCAATAACCTGCCAAACTTCACTTGTCTTGGTGCAATAGTTTCTAATATGTCCCCGTGGTTTTTAAAAATAGGGCAATCTTTGCCCTAGTGCTAATACCATGCACATTTGCTCTTCAACTCTGGTGCCCCGCCTCCCATCAATCCGCCACCCAAACAGGAGGCAAAAGTCGAGAGAGATGGGGCAAAGTAAAGCTTGTGACTCCCCAAGAAACAGATGTCATCATGGCAATAGATCTATGGTGGACCCACCCATAATGGCTGATGCCATCGACTCATCACCCATGCCACTGCAGCCCAAGGTAAAGTGACTAAACCTTAATGGCTCTGTCTTGTTGTTCATAAACATGTCTGCAGAGGGTGAGGCTGATTTGGGACAATTCCTTCCCCAGAAGAGCCTCTCTTAGAATTGCTCATACAAGTTTTTTTTTTTATTTGCTTCTTCTAATTGATCTGTTCCTTTCATTCTGTAATAAAATGAACTTGTTTAGCACACTGGAAGATTGAAAAAAGAAGCAGTGCTACGATTGGAAATATGAGGGACTGTTAATTGGGCAAGCGAAGGATCGGGAGTGACCATTCAAAGAAGGGATTTCAGTGAAATTGAACACTGTCCCGATCTCCAGTGGTGAGAACAGTTGTATAATAAGCAGAAATGTCACTCAACTGACTCACCATTAATGGATGCTTTAAATCTTAGTATTTCTGAAGATGTAGGTGTGCTCAAGTAATTAAATTGTGCATTATATCAATAAGGTCCAACATGCATCTGATGGCCCGTTCAAGATGCCATGATTGTAGGTTACAAAATACCAAGAGTGGTGAATGGGACAGTAAAGAAATCAGGGTTTGAATCAATCTTCCCATTGGACCATGTTGAACAATAACAGGCAAGTACTTTACCCACCGGTGCCACGATTCCATTAAATGTAAAAAATAAAGCAGGAGAGGTTCTCAATGGTTTAAACAACAGCACATTGCCTACATTGCGTTGTTAAAAGTAGACATTAACATTAGGCTTTGGGTGTCCAGCTATAGGTATTTACTAATTCCCAGGCAATCGTAGGAAGCAGGTGGGATGTAAAGTGCAGGTTTCCCTCATCGCCCTCTTGCCTGTAAACCTGGCATTACCAGGGTGGGCCTGAGTGCACACATGCATCAGAGGAGGCATCTGGGCAGTAGAAGTGACATGCACAGGACTTTCCAAAAGGTTTGAAGTCGACCAGTCTCCAAGCAGCACCATTCATCACTCCGCGTTTGCATCAAAGGACAGTCCATATTGTCACCCTTTCCACTTTCTCACAAATTAGCCAAATGGGAGTGTCTGGTCCCCCTTGCCCTCCTCGTAGTAATTACTTTGAGGCTTTATCAGCAAAGAGAGCTTAACACAAAGTGTTCTACTATGTTCAATTCCGATGCAGTCATTCTCGCTTTGCTCAGTTATGGTTGAGATAGTTGAGAAATGGTCCTGTCCAGATGGATTGTGGTGCTGTCCTGTGCCCATGAGGTTGTTCTTCCTGTGTTCCTTCATCTTTGCACCTTCCTCCTTGTCAATTGTTCACTCTCTCGACCTCCATGCAGTAATGGCCCTCGAGCCCCTTCTCTCTTGCAATTTTCCCTTTTTTTGCACCTCGTTAGGATCACAACAGTGAGCTCTTTAGTCTCTGTATAAGTTGTTCTGACGTTTAC
Organism: Ambystoma mexicanum; assembly: GCF_040938575.1. Classification (NCBI taxonomy): domain Eukaryota; kingdom Metazoa; phylum Chordata; class Amphibia; order Caudata; family Ambystomatidae; genus Ambystoma; species Ambystoma mexicanum. The sequence continues at coordinate 159,348,696 of NC_090937.1, forward strand.
ATTTATGAATAGTGTATATGTGTTTGTTGACCCACAGTAGTGCTATTCATCCGGAAAAATTCTGCGTGAGTAGCACATGTGAACAGCAACATCTCTGTTGTGTTCTACCTATGTCTGAGTTGTGAGTTACCCACATCTCACTTGTGCATTAAATCTATGCTCTAATTGAGCTCAGTGTTGAACCAGAGATCCTACTGCTTCAGAGGATGATGAGGAATGCCACGCGGCATTCACCACCGTGCATGAGGATCCAGCATGGCAACAGGCCTTGTGGCTGCAGCACACAGCTGAAGGTGCAGAGGGTGTCCATGGCTCAAACAACAATATAGAGCTTACTTTCTGGAGGAAGACTGCAGGTTATCTTATTTTTGTATGTTCATTCCGAAGGTCATAATGTTTCTGTTTTTACTAATCATAAGCACTCATTGCAAAGTCAGTGCCCAAATTGATAATAGACGATGAAGCTGTTGTAGAAATAACATGTCCCTTTTTATTAAGAGTACAAGCCAATAGTTTTAACATAACAAAAAAGCAATTGACAAATCTGCATGATGCCTGCAAAGTTTGTTTATTGACAGAAAAAGCATCATTAATGCACAGGAGCTTGATTGTGTGCACTGTTGCTTGATAATGTGCAAGGCACTGGAAGCTGCGCTGAAGCAGACTGTGGCTTCTTTTCCCTTCTCTTCCCTTCTCGTGGTGCAGGTCCAGGAGTCCTCTTTTACTTTCGGCTCTAGAAGAAAATAGAAAGAAAATAAATAGTAAGCAAAATGTATGCATGTGGAATTATATTTAGTACATTTAATTCATTGTACTGTGTTGCCTACACTAACAGCACTCAAATGCTGGGCTCTAATCTAAACAGAACCCACATCTATAACTTGGTGTTTGATCTCAGTTGTGGTAAATGTTGGCAAAGCTCCCAATGGCAAATACTAAGTTCAGGTCGAGGGACCCATTGCAAATCATGCTTCTGGGATATCCTTGTGCTGCCCAATTATCATTGTCTCAGTCCTGCCCAGATGGACAGTCATAGTCCACATGAGAAGGTGTAGCTGGAGGGTCTCTGCGCATCAGGCACCTTAGAGCACTCGCAATTGGTCAGCTCTGTATCACTTGCATCTCCTTAAGAACTTCAATTTGGGCAAGCACCTGCCAGACACACTTCAGTTAAGGTACCTTATACTGCATTATTACACTGGTTTTGCCTCATGGTTACCAATGTGGAATGAGTACAATGTCTTCATGAAGCAATAGTTTTTGTAAAGTAGATGGAGATTTCCAAATGCTGAAAGAACCGTAGAGTACTTTGATGATTCCTACATATTAATACGAGAAGACATTAAATCAAGATTCGAATCTACTGCTCAACATGCATCAATGTGTTCCAGATAATGCGATCCAGAGCTTTGCAAAAGTTATATCGGCAAATGCTTGAGTGACGACAGCGTGTGGTAGCCATGAGCGGCTGGAACGTGCAGGTCATCCACCTTAGGAACGCTGACACGTGTCCATGTTCATTCATCTCAACAGTCAATGTGGCATGGCCACCAATGGGGGCAGCTGCGCTCCTGGTGTACTGTACCGGAGGACTTGAGAGTCGAGGCTACATGTGAACACATCCATATGCGTTTGTAAAGGATTCATACAGAAGACAATGCCACGGAAGAGGTGCTGGCATTGTCAGACTGAAAGTAAGTGTGTGTGTGTGTGTGTGTGTGTGTGTGTGTGTGTGTGTGTGTGTGTGTGTGTGTGTGTGTGTGTGTGTGTGTGTGTGTGTGTGTGTGTGTGTGTGTGTGTGTGTGTGTGTGTGTGTGTGTGTGTGTGTGTGTGTGTGTGTGTGTGTGTGTGTGTGTGTGTGTGTGTGTGTGTGTGTGTGTGTGTGTGTGTGTGTGTGTGTGTGTGTGTGTGTGTGTGTGTGTGTGTGTGTGTGTGTGTGTGTGTGTGTGTGTGTGTGTGTGTGTGTGTGTGTGTGTGTGTGTGTGTGTGTGTGTGTGCTCTGTGATGGAGTGCCATTTCCGAGATCACAAACTGGAGGGGGAGAGAAGCCCAAAGGGGCCTCGGGAGAGCCTTGGCTGGGTGCTTAGCTGCAAACCATACTTGTCATACAGGAGACTCTTGGATTGACGAAGAGGCATTTTTAAACAGAACTGGGTGGCAACAACTGTGCAACCGAATTGCTATTATAAAACTGTTCGCAAAGAATGACTAATGGCATTTCTAGACTTACTGTAGACTTAGAGGAGGGCTTGCCCATTTTATGGTCTCTGTCTGAAGTGTTGCTCAACACTTTGGCATCAGCAAATGACATTCCTATATCATGTGACCATGTGTTATCTGGGGAAGCTAACACATAAGAGATAGACTTGGGACACCCTGTATCTCAAGCCTATGGTCCACCTTTTAAGGACTTCGAGGCAGTCAGCTAGTCAGAGGTACACAATGTGGTAACTTGAGGGGACAGGAGAAGAAACATTTCTCTTAAGCATTTGGCATACTACACACATGATCTGGACTGCATCACATACCTTATTCCATTATTAGCCTTGAGCTGTAGAAGGTGTAGTGGGAGTAGTGGTGGTTGGAGTAGTTGTGGTTGGAGTAGTGGTGGTTGGAGTAGTGGTGGTTGGTGTAGTGGTGGTTGGAGTAGTGGTGGTTGGTGTAGTGGTGGTTGGCGTGGTTGTAGTTGGAGTTGTGGTGGTTGGCGTTGTAGTGGTTGGAGTAGTTGAACGGAAACGATGATGACGATCTTTACGATTATACTTTCGCTTTGCGTATCCCCTGCTTTCGTTTGACTGCAAGAAAAAAAAAAGACATCCTCAAATGAATTGAAACAGTCTGACAATGGATTACAATAAAGCTACAAACCACGCGGGTTACGTGGTTTTCTATCACTCTTCTATGTTTGCATGCAAATCATAGAAATGCAAGGGTCCGCTTATTTTGTACACTGATTATCTTTAATTTCCATATCTAACATGGATGCCCTCAGGGGCATGAAAAGGTTTTGCAAAGACAGCTAGTGAACACACCGGAAAGAGTATTAATTGTTTTTGCTAATAGACTAGAGGCAGGCAAGTAGGTTATGTAAAAACCTACTTATGTTCTATCCATGTGTGCATGCGTGGTGTTGCTGTCGTGCAACTCTAGCGAGAAAGCCGGAGAGAGCGCTGTGCAAAGGTAAATAAGAGATTTATAAGGGAGACGAAACACAGGGACAGTCTCCTATGCCGAGGTGTACACGCTCTAAGAGCAATTTCAGAAAAATGTTTTGCCATTTTAAAAGTTAAAAATAAGAAAAATACATTTTCATAGAAACTTGTAAATTGACTACCGTTTCCAAGGGATGTCCGCAAACCTTATAATTATTTGAAAAGTTAGAAAAAAAAGTATATTAATTTAAAATATGAATTTTGAACGAAGGCAGATTGTTTTGCATCATTGCCGTTTATTGGTTGGCCTGGGGGGTCTTAGGGTTGCAATATGAGGAGGAGCAGGATTGGAAGAGATTCACATGACTCGTGTAATGGAGGAGAGACATGGGTGTTTGGGTGCATGGGAAGGAAATGAAGAGAGAAGAGAGAAGGTTGAGGAAGGAAGTCCAAATGCAGCATTCCCTCTTTTGTGGATGCGGCTTGGGGGGGCGTGTGTTGCTAGGTCTGGAAAAGATCTGCGGCTGTGCAAATGTCAGGACTGTCAGGATTCGGAGCTAGCTAGCCTTTGTGGTTGTTGCTCCTGGGCTTCTATCCGGGGCTAAAACCAAAAGACCTGTGGCTATAGCCCCCTCAGCCCTCCCTCCACCCCCATCTAGCAACGCCTCTGGCCTCGGGCTGTGTTGTAGTGTAATGAAGTAGAGAAATGAGTGTTTGGGTGCAGGGGAGGGAAATGCTGAGAGAATAAAGAAGGATTGAGGCTGGAAGACAGTACAGGGTCTTTTCCTCATTTGTAGACCCTTTTCATGGCACACGAGGTAGTGAGTGGTATTGGGCAGAACAGGGCTAAGGGATGGTTTCCCCTCTGTTAACCAAAGGCCTCGGTGGTTGGTTGGGAAAGACGGTGGGCATTGTGTGGAGCACAATCCAATGGTAACAGACAAAAGATGGTACTAGCAAGACAACCGAAAGAAGAATAAACAGGGGGGCAGAGGCTTGCTGCAGATTCGTTCTGTTGTGTACATGAGATTTTGGGGACTCTCTATCTTTAGTAATACTTTATTTTCCTTGATTGGCTTTTTACAAATACTTTGTAGGGACAGCCTCACAATTCTACCACTCAGTTTAGTAATTTTTTTTCTCACAGTACCTCATTTTCCTAAATAATTCTCAAATACATTTCTTTTGAATGGTGTACTGGTTCTAAATGTGTCAATATCTATCTCGCGTAGAAGGTAAACGCAGCATTGATAGTTGTCTGAGAAAAAGTTCAACAAAAGATTTTGATTTCTGAGCAATTGATGTCAAATGAATAATGAAAGGCCATACACAATCCTGAGAAGAACAAGAAACACGGAACACTTTAGAAAGGTGATTTTGCACTTACGTTGGAAGCACTTCGATCCTCCCGCTGCTTCGCTACGGAAGCCTGTAAGTATCACAAGGAACAAAGGAAGAACACTCAAGAATGAGAAGGTAGAAGGCAAATCAAAGATCACAACTACATGCATTTCCTGATCCTGCTTCCTCTGTAGTCCAATCAAATGGGTTGAATCTTGATCCAGGACATTTGCCTCTTCTCTTAATATTATTGAACAGAAATGTTGTCTTATGGCTGTTTTTAAAAATGCTGATGTGTTTAGAATTGCATAATTAGTATGTCTTCTTAATTTATTTGCCAGACAGAATAGTCACCATTTATGAAATGATCCCATATATCGCTTTTTTTAATTTGCATTGAAAGTTGCATTAGTAGGAAAAATAAATGTGTGAAATGATTAACTGACTTAACATTAAAATAAAATGGATAAAACTAATATTGATGAATGCAAGAAAAAGGAATTCATTGAGAAGGAGAGTGTCACTTACGCTGCCAGCACTTGCATCTTCCAGTTCATTCTCTGCAGAGGTCTGCAAATAATGCCGGGGACACAAGAAGAAGCCTTCAGAGTTACATGAAAAGGACACATACAAACATTCACAATTCCTATTCCCATCCTATTCTGTATACATTGATGTAACTTTGCCATTAGCAGGATGCGTCATCTCTATCCATAGTTATATATGATTCTAACAGTTGAATTGAGAATTGCAAAATACAATCCGTATCGCCAGACCCATTGTATGCAATGGTCTGGCGTATTGCAAATGTTACAGCTTTCGGCAGCCTGCACGCTGGGACCCCCATGGAAGAGAAGCCCACTCGCCAGCAGGTTAACATACTTTTTTTCCGCATAAAATAACAGCCCTGTTTGATCGATAATACAAGTATGTTATGAACTGCACAATACGGCCTTCTTCTGTGCTTGCAGATAGGTGTTAGAAAACTATATCCTACAAAAATAAAACATTAAAAGTCACGTTCACTTGCCATTTAAAAAAAAAAAGATAATTCCCCCTATTTGTGAGGCATTAAATGTCTTTCATACATCTTCCTTCTACTAATAAAAGAACTGTCAGTCAATTTCACTTGGAACCGCCCACTAAACCTCCCTGTAATAATCTGCAGTATGCAAGCATGGCCTTTCATGCTATTTCTTCAGGGGCTAAACCCTGAATTCTTGCATTTGATGAGCGTCACTATTCTGTCACTAGAGCGGATTCATATCTGCTGCTTTGGAGTTCTTGGCTATCCAAAAAGATTGCTGAAACAGTGGAACACACTCCTACTAAAAAGGCAGCAATGCAAGCCCCTTGGGTGCTCTTCTCTGGCTTGCCATTTGCTCAGGGTCTCCTCTGTAGTGATGGCCAGCACTAAGGGTACATTTGGTGGGCAGTCTTTTCTCAGAATGGATCTCACTGACTGGTTGTCACTGACAGAGACTGGCTAGCTGATCAACTGACTGACTTACTAATTCACTCACTCAGCCACTAGGCACTCATAGAGTCTGATTCATGGAATTCTTTGCATGGTGCAAAGTCACTTTTCAATGGTTCAAAGTGACTTGCACTGCCAACAAACACCCTGATTCATGGAGCAGTGCAATGTGTATTTTTGCATTGCAAAGTCACTTTGCACAAATATGCAAGAATCAGCCCATGTAGTGGTACCTTTTGGCATAAATAAAGGGAACCGAATATGAAGAGGGAAACAAGAACAGAGGGCATCGGGTGAGTGAGGAAAGGTCGCAAGTGTTGCAGGGTGAGCAGGCAGTGGCGTACCATGGAGCACCATGGTAACACTGGGCTGAATGGAAGATGGATGATAGCGGCATGAGAGCGCCATAAAGATGTCCACTAGTCTGAGATCCAACTGAGCGATCAGAATAATGGAAGACACATGCAGAGTAAGGGCCGAAGAGGAGATACTGCACTTCTCACTTTTCAGGAGACACCACAGCACACACATATACTTTGAATCTCCTAACTTTGGAGAACCCTTAGTGATGGAGGCAGAAACCATCATCAGAATATACACAGGAGACAGAGAAGGGGATAAGTGAAGGCAGGGTGGCCAGGAGAGGGATGAGGGAGGCCTTTGCCCTGATCCGGGGGACATGCTACACGCGTCCGCCTTCATCACTAGCATTGCAATTATTGTAAACAATGATTCTCTCTTCACTTGTATTATGTTGGAAACATTGGCCTGAAACGTTGCTCACTTGCATTAGTACCATTTTTGTAAGGTTTATACATAAGAAAACACAATGGAATAAGGCACATTATGATATGGGGGATTCTGATGAGATCAGGATTAAATGTGAACTACTTAAGTTGTTTGCCCACTGGCAGCAAGTCTAACGCTGTCTAACTTTACCCCACTGATTCTGCCACTTACCACTATGCAAATAGCTACCGCCATAAAGCAGGCCACCACAAGTAGAGTCCTCATTGTGTATCAACTGCGCCTGAAAGTAGATAAATAAATAAAAAAGAAACACTTATATGGGCTTTTTATGCACTGCACATTTCCCTGACATTTAAAAACGTGTGGGCTCACTGAACATGTTTTTTTTTACTGATATAGAATTAGCGAACGGTGCTGTGAGGCAATGGATTGATGAACAGAGCTCAGGGGCCACAATTTGTAAAATTCTTCACATGACGTCCAGGTGGATAGCATGACCAACTGTCCCTTTTTACCATTTGCAAATACCAAAAATAGCCCTTTCAACCAAAATGTCACAAGAGGGCCAATATTAAGATTATGTATACCTTATTTCTAAGATCAATAAACTTTCAAAATGTGAAAGACTACAATCATTCAGCTTTTAGCACCAGTACAATTATTTGGATTCACTTTTTTGATAACTGGTAAAGAATCGATATTCGAAAATCCACTAATACGCTTCAAGTGACCCATATTATCACAATGAATTCCTTATTTCTAAAACATTGAACATTTAGGTGTGTTGCCAAAAATCTGAATGGCATTTGTTTCATATGTCACAAAAAAAAAACAATATATAAAAAATGAGAAGAAAATGTATGCTAGAGTGCTGCTGATATTCTGTGGCTGAGTCCTGGGCAGTCTGGTAATGACTCTGCTGAGGTCGGTGTTCAGAATCCTCAGCACGCCCAGGCGTATTCCCAATGCCAGTGAGAAGTGCAGTGCCGTGAAACAACAGAAGTGAACACAGCAAGGGATGTTGTGGATCACTCTCCTAGCTATGCTTTGTACACTAACAGACCAACTTATATTTAGTCCTGATTCTTCAACATGAAAACTGATGGTATTCAACTAAGTCTCTCTATGATCTGCCAGTATTCTGATGGTTATTCAATTTCTCCATTCCTGGTTTCCAGTTAGACAAACTTATTTTGAATAGGACAAGGTCGTCCAGTCTTGAAATGGTGCAGCTCGTTTCTTACAAACTTCATAAAATAATCTTTGTAATAGTTTGTAACTAATCAACGGCAGATTCCTGGTGTCTCATGCTGCAGACATTGCCGATCTAATTATGGACAAGAAATTGGACTTCATAGCAATAACGGAGACCTGGGTGTACGCTTCTGCAGGTCCCGCTCTCTTCATTGCTACTCCTGACAATTACACAATACTAAAATCTGACAGAGAATCCTACAAAGGCAGAGGAATTGCCTTTATCTCCAAGACAAACTTAGGACTCAGAATAGCTCCTCACCCTCCCCCTACCTCATGTGAAATGATGTCAGTCAAGCTTCCCCTCAATAATTCACAGACTATAACAATGCATTTGATCTACAGACCCCCAAGACCTATAGGCTCCTTTGAAGAAGACATCATTACTCTACACCATTCTAATACCAAACCTTCCTCCAAATCCTCATTCTAGGTGATTTCATCCTAGGTCTTAATGAACCGAATGACCAACCTGCCATGTCTCTGGCTAATTCCTTGACTGAGCTGGGCCTCACACAAAGAGTCCTCCACCCTATGCACAATAAAGGTAGAACCTTAGATTGGGTCGCTGACTTCAATTGCGCAACCTTCATTACCGCTATTGAACAATACCTGTGGACCGACCACTCACTACTTACCTTTAAGATCCTTGACTGCACACCTCAGAGCAAACAAAACCCTGTGACCCCACAGACCCTTACACGCAATAAAAGAAATATCACCGTGGCCATCCTAATACCTTACATTCAACCACTGCTCAATCCATTACCTGCATCAGCTGATCCGGCAGAACATGTGGACCTCTACAACAACACTATCACCTCTGCCCTTGATGTAATAGCACCCCTTAAAATGAGGAAAGGCAAACCTAAATCTTATCTGAATACTTGGTTCACACCCAAACTCAAATCCATTCATAATAAAAAAAGGAAATGGGAAACCACCTGGAAGAATAACCCTTCCCCTGCCAATAAAGATATACTTCTTAATATCACAGCCAACGACAAAGCCCAAACCCTTTCTGCCAAACGAGACACCTACAACGATATGATCGAAAAAGCCAGCTCAAGTACTAGAGAACATTTCTCCATACTAAGAGAGCTGGAATCACCAATCCCCCCAACAGATAACTGTATCAAAGACAAGACTTTGTGTACCAAGATCCAAGATGCACTACCCAATATGATCACTTCACTCCAGTATAAAATGACTGCCAAAGGATCAATCTCCTTTCCCAATAATCTCAAAAAATACCTCCAATCCCGGCCTGAACCCTACAAAACCTTTCCCGCGATTCAAATTCACTCAAGTCCCCACCCGAAAAGTGGAAAACATCATAGCCTCATTAAAAGCCTCCAATTGCCAGGGAGACTCGTGCCCAGCTTCCACTATTAAAGAAGCTGCCAGCGTACTTGCCCCTTTTGTTGCCACTCCGATCAACTCTTCCTTCACACTTGCACTGTCCCGACTAACCTAAAGAACTCCTGGGTACTTCCTCTTCTAAAGAAACTCTCCCTGGACTGAAGCATCCCCACTAACTTTAGACCTATAACTACTGCCCCATTTATTCTAAAAATCATTGATAAAGCTGCATACATTCAGATTCAATCTTACTTAGAATCCAACAACCTATTAGGACTCAGACAATCTGGCTTCAGACCCCAACATGGCACTGAAACAGCACTGATTGACCTAAAAATACAGATTGATGACTTGAAAGACAATGGAAAACCTGCCCTTTTGCTTCTACTGGATCTGTCAGCCACTTTTGACTTATTTGATAATAAGGTACTGTGCAAACATTTATCCTTAGCGGCCCATTTCTCAGTAGATGCAACAGCATGGATCCACATTTTCCTAAACAACAGATCCATGAGAGTTTTCTCATCCACAACTGTAGCTGATCTCGTTCCCACAACTTGTGGAGTCCTGCAATGGTCCTGTGTGTTGCCCACCATTTATAATGCATTTACCAAACCATTATTCAATGACTTAGACTATCTGGGTGTCACCTACACTAACTATGCAGTTGACATCCAGATACTCATACCTCTGACCGGCTACTATCTCATCATTCAGGCATGGGTGGCCACACATGGTCTTTGCCTGAATGATGAGAAGACTGAATTACTTCTCCTAGCCTCTCCCCATAACCAGAAGAAATCATGTAACCAATTCCCCGCCTTCAACATTGATGGCAATAACATCAAGGTGGCTAAAGAGGTTAACACCTTGGGTTTCCACCTAGAGCCCACCCTGAATTTATGCAAACAAGCCAGCGCCACAGCCTCAGCGACACCTTACACCTGCAAACTGATCCACACCTGCAAAACATTTCTCTCTGTAGATAGTTGCATTACATTGGCTTGTAAAATCGACTACTGCAATGCACTTTATATCGGATCCAACAAAAATATCATTAACAAACTACAGATCTTGAAAAGCAATGCTCTCAGAACAGCCCTTAGCATCCCTGGAAGACAGCACATATCCATGCTCAGACCAAACAACTACTGGTTTTCCATCAAGGACAGAATCACCCTCAAAACAGCCTCTCTTATGCACAAATGCCTTAATAAAGCAGCCCCTCAGTACCTTTCTGCAAAATTCATCAGGCACAACTCTGCCCAATCTACCAGATCTTCCAACTCGGGCTGCCTTAGAGTCCCTAGGTTCAGATTGAAGAAAGCAGGTGGCAGCAGCTTTCCAGTCATGGCCACCCAATTGTGGAACTCCATACCCCACCCCCTCTTTAAGATCTAACCAATCCTTCCTGAAATTCAGGAAAAACCTCAAACTCTGGCTGATATCCAATGACCTCCCGCCCTGTTAGAACTCCTCTTACACTTCTCCTGGTTCTGTCACACATTCCATTCGTTTGTACTTTAACCTGTATATACCCTTGTACTATATTGCACTGTCTTTACTCATGTATACTTCGGTATTATATTGCTTTGTATTTTATATTGTAACCAAGAAAATGCATATTCTTGTAACGCTCCCAGATACCTACGGGTGAGGAGTGCTTTATAAATAAATAAACAAACAAATTGAACCTGGAACCCAAAAAACAACCTCCCTCACACCCTGAGTCTCTTTCCTCTCCCCACTGCTGCTTCACAACTATAGGGCACCAATTGGAGAGGTAAGTCATGGCTAATGCCTCTCTGGTTTTCAAAGTGCAGACTACACCCAATCCTTCGAAATGTTGGAGAGATGCTCCACAATAAAGATGTAAGTTAACTTCCTCACACAGTTCAAGACTGACAGTTGATGTTGTAGCTATGCTTAAATGTCTCAAAAAAATTGTAGCTGCTGAAAGCTCCAACTACAGGAATGAACACAGGCCAGCCATCCCCAACCCCATCTGCCAAAGATCATGCTCCCTAGACATGACCTCACGGATCACATAATTTCTTGTCCTTGTGGAGCCATGCCTTTCCTTCAAACCCATTATCAAGAAAGCCAGTCCATATTCGGGACTCAAAAAAATAACTCACCAATGTCAACCTCTCCTCTCCAAATAAGCCTGAATGCTGTTAGGAAGACCTTTATCATAGCCATATGAGAGACATGTAGTCATCTCTTTGTTTGAATTAAGATTCTTGAATATGTCCAAAGCCCAGGAGCTTATCAAGGTTTTCCACTCAATTGTACATTAACACCCATTGAGTTATATTCTGCTACAAAATGTACATTCATACAACACATGACCCTTACATGTTATTGTTTTGTGGGCAACGTTGACAAAATACTGTTTTTGTAACTCAAACTGCAAAATAGATTTGGTAAGAATGCACAGCCTATTCACCTCACACCCAGGTCCATTCCATGAACATCATTGTTTCCAGGGCTGGATCATTGGCAATTGAAGACCAGCAATGAATGGAGGACATGACACTGACAACAAAGGTGTATCCAAACATCTCCCCACTAGCTAAATTGCTATCTTCACATTTCAAAGTGTGGGATTATGGGATACCTAGATCAAATAATGTAATTAGCTTATCCAATGTTTCTTTCATACAATCTTCTAGCCTAAGATATGTTGGGGTTCTTGGTAAATGAATCAGTTCATTCTAGAGAGCAGCACCACCTTAGGATATACACATTGTAGAATGTAGACAATAATCTATTCACCAACAGGCTGCTTCCACGTGTCGCCTTGCCCCATTGGCTTCCTGAATATTTCGATTCAGGATGATCTGCACAATTACCAAGACAACACCACTGGCCTATTTTATAAAGCATTTTGCAATGGGATTTTCCCTTCGAAAAACGTTTTGCAAATCAGTCCAAATGTCTTTCCTGAAATCAATAAAACATATGTTTTCATATTATTTTGTTCCACGTTAAAATCAAACCAAATGTTATCATACGGTCGGTGGAAAGCGCCCCAATTCATGCCATTATATTTAATAATGTTATAGAACACACAAATTATTTAATGTAATGTCAATACAAAGGGGTTAATGATTAATTGGAAACAAACAAGTTTGTGATCTATTAATCGTGCACATTTCCACGGCATGAGATGCGCTGCACTAACACAGCCACTTACCTTCCTCGAGTAGTGACGTGAATGATCCTGTTGCCTGTGTTGCCGAACTGGTGTTTGAAAGCAGAGCATGTATTGCATTTATAGTGTTCTTTGAAATTGTGCCTTGTTTCAGGGATTAAAACAAATGAGTGCACAATGGGACCGTGGGTGTAAGAAACCCTCCACACTTAACTCTCGGATGTGTTCCCCTGTCAACAGTCCATAAACACAAATAACTTCGCAAGAAGCTGTGGCTTTTCTTTGAAATATTGAGCAAGTCGGGAGACTTTGTTCAAAGCATCACAGCACAAGACACTTGTTTAGCATTAGCGCTGATTTGTTCTGTAATTGTATAATTGTTCTGGAGATAGGTACCACCCCCGTTCAGTATCGAAGAGACAGGCTGCTCTTTGTTTTGTCAGTTACTACAGCCCCACCTTTCCTGGTCCACAGTGAATCTTACATATGCACTGCCTTGACCATCACATGATTTGGAGACTATTGCAGGGGTGAAATGAGGGGGGCACAGAACATAAATGTAGTCCTTCTGCACTGGCTATTATAATAAAAGTCATGCTCAATGGAGCCTGCATGGTGCACAGTGTCTTTTCACTGGAGCAACGTGACTTTGCACTGCCTACAAACACCCTGATTCATGGAGCAGAATAAAGTGTATTTTTGCACTGTGCAACGTCACTTTGCACTCTAAAAATACACTTTGTCCTGCTCCATGAATCAGGGTGTTTGTAGGCAGTGCAAAGTCACTTTGCACTAGTGAAAAGTCACATGTGTACTGCAAAAATGACTGTGCACTTACATTTGGGCTACTCAGAACACATATCTCTTAGCTAGCCATGCCATGCCAGCCTGTGGGCATCAAAAAACCTCTTAAGTGCAAATAACTCAGAGATCTGAAATTCAGGCACTCAGCTAGTAGGTGCTCCAATATTTCCACTCAACTTCCCTAAAACAGAATTTACATTCAGCGTTTTCAGGTTTGACAAGTTACATTTATCTATGAGTGCATCAACCCTTATAAAGACCATCTACGCCTATGGCAACAATATATAGATGATGTTTTAGTCATCTGGACAGGAAGTGAATTGGAAGCTATACACTTTCTGAAATGGATCAACCTATACATTGTAACACCATTAATGACCTAGATCTTACAATCCAAGCGGATATTGAAACCAAAAAGCTGGTGGTGAAACCATTTCACAAACAAACCAATAATAACTCCTTATAACTTACATCCCAAACACACAAGAGATAATTTACCCTTGGGACAGTTCCTCTGATTAAAATTAAATAGCACCAATCGGAAGTACTACAATCAAGAAGCAGAGAATCTGAGGGAAAAACTCCACAGGATGGGATATCCACCGAAACTAACCACACAGGCGATGAAATGAGCTAAGAATAGTAATTGTGGAACCCTACTGGAAAAAAATGGAACCGATGATGAGAATAAAGAAAGAATAGTATTTGTGAATACTTTTAGTTATCTCTCTAATAAGATCCAGAAAATCATCCATAAGAATTGGAACGTGTTGGAACAAGGTGTATGCCCATTGGAGCGACCACTCATTGCCTACAAAAGAAGAAAGAATATCAAGGATCAAGTGACTCATAATAATACAGCAGGACAAGACCCAAGGCAGCAAACCATCACAGAGACCTGGGGCTTTGCTAAGCCTGTGGGACATGCACCCTGGGGAAATTGTTTGTGCTGTAAGCAGAAACAGAGGAGTACTAAAATAGATATAGGTCTGCTCAGACCGTGGACTCAGAACACCTTCACTAATTGTAACTCTGCAATGGTAGTGTCCATGATCCGATGTCCTTGTGACCGATTGTACATAGGCAAAACGGAGAGAAAAATCAAAACCCGCATTACAGAACATAAAAGCTGCATAAAACATTGAATACACACTGCCCCCTGGTGAGTCATTTTATTGAAAACATACATCAGGCAGATGACATTAGATGGTCCATTTTGTACAAGGTGAAACCTGGCAGTAACAAGAATCTAGACAAAAGGAAACGTATAGAAAAGGGGAATTAAATTATTTTTCCGACAAAAAGTGCAACCTTAGGGCTGAATGAACAGACTGAAGAATGGTAACCAATCGATTTATGCAGAGAGTTAATAAGCCAGATTATGACATGATTCTGGATCAGGAGATGACTCGCCTAGAAGCATTAAGTTTGATAACACATGGCACAGGTTTATCCAAAATTGAGGGTGATAAATGGGTTCACCAGGTTAACATCGTGAAAAATAGGGCTGTATTTTGTTGTTACATTGTAACACACTAACTCCAATAAAAATAAGCCAAAGGAGTGTAAATGCTGAAATTAAGGTGGCATTAGAAGAAACGACCTACCGTTTTAATATTATATTATCATGTAGACAAGAGACAAAATCCTTGCTACCAGAGAAATTGACCCAGAAGGATTTGCGAGAGGAAAAGAAAAAAAGCATGGTAAGCCCAGGTGACCCGGGCTCAAATGGCAGTAGCAGCAGGGCCATCATGCCTTACATTGGCGAGCCACAACCATGGCTTTCCCCCTCCCCCCATCAAGGGGAAGATGTGTGCTATGGAGGAAGTTGTTTCCAGTCACCTGCCAGCAAAATCAAGTGCGAAAAATACAAGTACAAGAATCCTCAGAGCTAATTAACTTGCCACACCTGAAAAAGAAATGCAGACCTGCCTGAATTAAGTAAGAAACTCAGCCTCCCTGAAGATTGATGAAGTCATGAAAATGTGCGTTAGGAGGAGAAGCTAAAGACTGGTAACAGAGCGCCTGCCTTTACATCTTTAAACATTGTTCCAGGAGTCCTGGGCTCAAAAGGCAGTAGCAGCAGGGCCATCATGCCTTATATTGGAGAGCCACAACCATGGCTTTCCTCCTGCCCCCATCAAAGGGAAGATTTGTGCTATGGAGGGAGTTGTTTCCAGTCACCTGCCAGCAAAATCAAGTGCAAAAAATACAAGTACCAGAATCCTCAGAGTTAATTAACTTGCCACACCTGAAAAAGAAATGCAGACCTGCCTGAGTTAACTAAGAAACTCAGCCTCCCTGAAGATTTATGAAGTCATGAAAACATGCGTTAGGAGGAGAAGCTAAAGACTGGTAACAGAGCGCCTGCCTTTACATCTTTAAACATTGTTCCAGGAGTCCCGGGCTCAAATGGCAGTAGCTGCAGGGCCATCATGCCTAACATTGGAGAGCCACAACCGTGGCTTTCGCCCTTCCTGTATCAAGGGGAAGATTTGTGCTATGGAGGGAGTTGTTGCAAGTCACCTGCCAGCAAAATCAAGAGAGAAAAATACAAGTACCAGAATCCTCAGAGCTAATTAACTTGCCACACCTGAAAAAGAAATGCAGACCTGCCTGAATTAACTAAGAAACTCAGCCTCCCTGAAGATTGATGAAGTCATGAAAATGTGTGTTAGGAGGAGAAGCTAAAGACTGGTAACAGAGTCCCTGCCTTTACAACTTTAAACATTTTTCCAGGAGTCCTGAGCTCAAAAGGCGGCAGCAGCAGGGCCATCATGCCTTATATTGGAGAGCCACAACCATGGCTTTCCTCCTGCCCCCATCAAGGGGAAGATTTGTGTTATGGAGGGAGTTGTTTCCAGTCACCTGCCAGAAAAATCAAGTGCAAAAAATACAAGTACCAGAATCCTCAGAGTTAATTAACTTGCCACACCTGAAAAAGAAATGCAGACCTGCCTGAGTTAACTAAGAAACTCAGCCTCCCTGAAGATTTATGAAGTCATGAAAACATGCGTTAGGAGGAGAAGCTAAAGACTGGTAACAGAGCACCTGCCTTTACATCTTTAAACATTGTTCCAGGAGTCCCAGGCTCAAATGGCAGTAGCTGCAGGGCCATCATGCCTTACATTGGAGAGCCACAACCATGGCTTTCCACCTCCCCCCATCAAGGGGAAGATCTGTGCTATGGAGGGAGTTGTTTCCAGTCACCTGCTAGCAAAATCAAGTGCGAAAAATACAAGTACCAGAATCCTCAAAGCTAATTAACTTGCCACACCTGAAAAAGAAATGCAGACCTGCCTGAATTAACTAAGAAACTCAGCCTCCCTGAAGATTGATGAAGTCATGAAAATGTGCGTTAGGAGGAGAAGCTAAAGACTGGTAACAGAGCGCCTGCCTTTACATCTTTAAACATTGTTCCAGGAGTCCCGGGCTCAAAAGGCAGTAGCATCAGGGCCATCATGCCTTACATTGGAGAGCCACAACCATGGCTTTCCCCCTCCCCCATCAAGGGGAAGATGTGTGCTATGGAGGGAGTTGTTTCCAGTCACCTGCCAGCAAAATCAAGTGCGAAAAATACAAGTACCAGAATCCTCAGAGCTAATTAACTTGCCACACCTGAAAAAGAAATGCAGACCTGCCTGAATTAACCAAGAAACTCAGTCTCCCTGAAGATTGATGAAGTCATGAAAACATGCGTTAGGAGGAGAAGCTAATGACTGGTAACAGAGCACCTGCCTTTACATCTTTGAAATTTGTTCCAGCAGTCCCGGGCTCAAAACGCAGTAGCAGCAGGGCCATCATGCCTTACATTGGAGAGCAACAACCATGGCTTTCCACTTCCCCCCATCAAGGGGAAGATTTGTGCTATGGAGAGAATTGTTTCCAGTCACCTGCCAGAAAAATCAAATGTGAAAAATACAAGTACCAGAATCCTCAGAGCTAATTAACTTGCCACACCTGAAAAAGAAATGCAGACCTACCTGAATTAACTAAGAAACTCAGCCTCCCTGAAGATTGATGAAGTCATGAAAATGTGCATTAGGAGGAGAAGCTACAGACTGGTAACAGCGCGCCTGCCTTTCCATCTCTAAACATTGTTCCAGGAGACCCGGGCTCAAAAGGCAGTAGCAGCAGGGCCATCATGCCTTACATTGGAGAGCCACAATCATGGCTTTCCCCCTCCCCCATCAAGGGGAAGATCTGTGCGATGGAGGGAGTTGTTTCCAGTCACCTGCCAGCAAAATCAAGTCCGAAAAATACAAGTATCAGAATCCTCAGAGCTACTTAACTTGCCACACCTGAAAAAGAAATGCAGACCTGCCTGAATTAACTAAGAAACTCAGCCTCCCTGAAGAAAGATGAAGTAATGAAAACGTGCGTTAGGAGGAGAAGATATAGACTGGTAACAGAGCGCCTGACTTTACATCTTTAAAAATTGTTCCAGGAGTCCCAGGCTCAAAAGGCAGTAGCAGCAGGGCCATCATGCCTTACATTGGAGAGCCATAACCATGGCTTTCCCCCTCCCCCATCAAGGGGAGGATTTGTGCTATGGAGGGAGCTGTTTCCAGTCACCTGCCAGCAAAATCAAGTGCGAAAAATACAAGTACCAGAATCCTCAGAGCTAATTAACTTGCCACACCTGAAAAAGAAATGCAGACCTGCCTGAATTAACTAAGAAACTCAGCCTCCCTGAAGATTGATGAAGTCATGAAAATATGCATTAGGAGGAGAAGCTAAAGACTGGTAACAGAGCGCCTGCATTTACGTCTCTAAACATTGTTCCAGGAGTCCCGGGCTCAAAAGGCAGTGGCAGGGTCATCATGCCTTACATTGGAGAGCCACAACCATGGCTTCCCCCCCCTAATCAAGGGGAAGATTTGTGCTATGGAGGGAGTTGTTTCCAGTCACCTGCCAGCAAAATCAAGTGGGAAAAATACAAGTACCAGAATCCTCAGAGCTACTTAACTTGCCACACCTGAAAAAGAAATGCAGACCTGCCTGGATTAACTAAGAAACTCAGCCTCCCTGAAGAAAGATGAAGTCATGAAAACGTGCGTTAGGAGGAGAAGAAATAGACTGGTAACAGAGCGACTGACTTTACATCTTTAAACATTGTTCCAGGAGTCCCGGGCTCAAAAGGCAGTAGCATCAGGGCCATCATGCCTTACATTGGAGAGTCACAACAATGCCTTTCCCCCTCCCCCCATCAAGGGGAAGATTTGTGCTATGGAGGGAGTTGTTTCCAGTCACCTGCCAGCAAAATCAAGTGGGAAAAATACAAGTACCAGAATCCTCAGAGCTAATTAACTTGCCACACCTGAAAAAGAAATGCAGACCTGCCTGAATTAACTAAGAAACTCAGTCTCCCTGAAGATTGATGAAGTCATGAAAACATGCGTTAGGAGGAGAAGCTAATGACTGGTAACAGAGCGCCTGCCTTTACATCTTTAAACATTGTTTCAGGAGTCCCGGGCTCAAAAGGCAGTAGCAGCAGCCCCATCATGCCTTACATTGGAGAGCCACAACCATGGCTTTCCCCCTGCCCCCATTAAGGGGAAGATGTGTGCTATGGAGGGAGTTGTTTCCAGTCACCTGCCAGCAAAATCAAGTGCGAAAAATACAAGTACCAGAATCCTCAGAGCTAATTAACTTGCCACACCTGAAAAAGAAATGCAGACCTGCCTGAATTAACTAAGAAACTCAGCCTCCCTGAAGATTGATGAAGTCATGAAAACATGCGTTAGGAGGAAAAGCTAATTACTCGTAACAGAGCACCTGCCTTTACATCTTTAAAGATTGTTTCTGGAGTCCCGGGCTCAAAAGGCAGTAGCAGCAGAGCCATCATGCCTTACATTGGCGAGTCACAACCATGGCTTTCCCCCTCCCCCCATCAAGGGGAAGATGTGTGCTATGGAGGGAGTTGTTTCCAGTCACCTGCCAGCAAAATCAAGTGCGGAAAATACAAGTACCAGAATCCTCAGAGCTAATTAACTTGCCACACCTGAAAAAGAAATGCAGACCTGCCTGAATTAACTAAGAAACTCAGTCTCCCTGAAGATTGATGAAGTCATGAAAACATGCGTTAGGAGGAGAAGCTAATGACTGGTAACAGAGCGCCTGCCTTTACATCTCTTAACATTGTTCCAGGAATCCCGGGCTCAAAAGGCAGTAGCAGCAGGGCCATCATGCCTTACATTGGAGAGCCACAACCATGGCTTTCCTCCTCCCCCCATCAAGGGGAAGATTTGTGCTATGGAGGGAGTTGTTTCCAGTCACCTGCCAGCAAAATCAAGTGTGAAAAATACAAGTACCAGAATCCTCAGAGCTAATTAACTTGCCACACCTGAAAAAGAAATGCAGACCTGCCTGAATTAACTAAGAAACTCAGCCTCCCTGAAGATTGATGAAGTCATGAAAATGTGCATTAGGAGGAGAAGCTAAAGACTGGTAACAGAGCGCCTGCATTTACATCTCTAAACATTGTTCCAGGAGTCCCGGGCTCAAAAGGCAGTAGCAGCAGGGTCATCATGCCTTACATTGGAGAGCCACAACCATGGCTCCCCCCCCCCATCAAGGGGAAGATTTGTGCTATGGAGGGAGTTGTTTCCAGTCACCTGCCAGCAAAATCAAGTGCGAAAAAAACAAGTACCAGAATCCTCAGAGCTACTTAACTTGCCACACCTGAAAAAGAAATGCAGAGCTCCCTGAATTAACTAAGAAACTCAGACTCCCTGAAGAAAGATGAAGTCATGAAAACGTGCGTTAGGAGGAGAAGAAATAGACTGGTAACAGAGCGACTGACTTTACATCTTTAAACATTGTTCCAGGAGTCCCGGGCTCAAAAGGCAGTAGCATCAGGGCCATCATGCCTTACATTGGAGAGCCACAACAATGCCTTTCCCCCTCCCCCATCAAGGGGAAGATTTGTGCTATGGAGGGAGTTGTTTCCAGTCACCTGCCAGCAAAATCAAGTGGGAAAAATACAAGTACCAGAATCCTCAGAGCTAATTAACTTGCCACACCTGAAAAAGAAATGCAGACCTGCCTGAATTAACTAAGAAACTCAGTCTCCCTGAAGATTGATGAAGTCATGAAAACATGCGTTAGGAGGAGAAGCTAATGACTGGTAACAGAGCGCCTGCCTTTACATCTTTAAACATTGTTTCAGGAGTCCCGGGCTCAAAAGGCAGTAGCAGCAGGGCCATCATGCCTTACATTGGAGAGCCACAACCATGGCTTTCCCCCTGCCCCCATCAAGGGGAAGATGTGTGCTATGGAGGGAGTTGTTTCCAGTCACCTGCCAGCAAAATCAAGTGCGAAAAATACAAGTACCAGAATCCTCAGAGCTAATTAACTTACCACACCTGAAAAAGAAATGCAGACCTGCTTGAATTAACTAAGGAACTCAGCCTCCCTGAAGATTGATGAAGTCATGAAAACATGCGTTAGGAGGAGAAGCTAATTACTCGTAACAGAGCACCTGCCTTTACATCTTTAAAGATTGTTTCTGGAGTCCCGGGCTCAAAAGGCAGTAGCAGCAGGGCCATCATGCCTTACATTGGCGAGCCACAACCATGGCTTTCCCCCTCCCCCCATCAAGGGGAAGATGTGTGCTATGGAGGGAGTTGTTTCCAGTCACCTGCCAGCAAAATCAAGTGCGGAAAATACAAGTACCAGAATCCTCAGAGCTAATTAACTTGCCACACCTGAAAAAGAAATGCAGACCTGCCTGAATTAACTAAGAAACTCAGTCTCCCTGAAGATTGATGAAGTCATGAAAACATGCGTTAGGAGGAGAAGCTAATGACTGGTAACAGAGCGCCTGCCTTTACATCTTTGAACATTGTTCCAGGAATCCCGGGCTCAAAAGGCAGTTGCAGCAGGGCCATCATGCCTTACATTGGAGAGCCACAACCATGGCTTTCCCCCTCCCCCCATCAAGAGGAAGATTTGTGCTATGGAGGGAGTTGTTTCCAGTCACCTGCCAGCAAAATCAAGTGTGAAAAATACAAGTACCAGAATCCTCAGAGCTACTTAACTTGCCACCCCTGAAAAAGAAATGCAGACCTGCCTGAATTAACTAAGAAACTCAGCCTCCCTGAAGAAAGATGAAGTCATGAAAACGTGCGTTAGGAGGAGAAGATATAGGGCCTCATTACGAGTCCGGCGTTAACCGAGGCGGTAAAACCGCCTGGTTAACGCCGGACTCGTATTACCATTCCGCCTCCGTGATTCCCGGAATTACCGGGGCATCACAACCCCGGTTTTCCGGGAATCACAGAGGCGGAATGGTGTAAATCCTCATTCCCATTGAATCCTATGGGACTCAATGGGAATCGGGATCATGGAAACACCGGCAGCATCTTGTAATGCTGCCGGTGTTTCCTCGTCCGCCTGCTGGCGGGCGGTGTTAAACCCGCCAGGTCAGACCTGGCGGGAACATCACCTCCCGCCTGCAGGGGTCGGGATCAGGCGGTCCGGAAACAACGGTGGCGGCGGATTTACCGCCACCGTTATTTCCGGACCGCCACGGTCGTAATGAGGCCCATATACTGGTAACAGAGCGCCTGACTTTATATCTTTAAAAATTGTTCCAGGAGTCCCGGGCTCAAAAGGCAGTAGCAGCAGGGCCATCATGCCTTACATTGGAGAGTCATAACCATGGCTTTCCCCCTCCCCCATCAAGGGGAGGATTTGTGCTATGGATTGAGTTGTTTCCAGTCACCTGCCAGCAAAATCAAGTGCGAAAAATACAAGTACCAGAATCCTTGAGCTAATTAACTTGCCAGACCTGAAAAAGAAATGCAGACCTGCCTGAATTAACTAAGAAACTCAGTCTCCCTGAAGATTGATGAAGTCATGAAAATGTGCATTAGTAGGAGAAGCTAAAGACTGGTAACAGAGCGCCTGCCTTTACATCTCTAAACATTGTTCCAGGAGTCCCGGGCTCAAAAGGCAGTAGCAGCAGGGTCATCATGCCTTACATTGGAGAGCCACAACCATGGCTCCACCCCCCCATCAAGGGGAAGATTTGTGCTATGGATTGAGTTGTTTCCAGTCACCTGCCAGCAAAATCAAGTGCGAAAAATACAAGTACCAGAATCCTCAGAGCTACTTAACTTGCCACACCTGAAAAAGAAATACAGACCTGCCTGAATTAACTAAGAAACTCAGCCTCCCTGAAGAAAGACGAAGTCATGAAAACATGCGTTAGGAGGAGAAGATATAGACTGGTAACAGAGCGCCTGACTTTACATCTTTAAACATTGTTCCAGGAGTCCCGGGCTCAAAAGGCAGTAACATCAGGGCCATCATGCCTTACATTGGAGAGCCACAACCATGGCTTTCCCCCTCCCCCCATCAAGGGGAAGATTTGTGCTATGGAGGGCGTTGTTTCCAGTCACCTGCCAGCAAAATCAAGTGCGAAAAATACAAGTACCAGAATCCTCAGAGCTAATTAACTTGCCACACCTGAAAAAGAAATGCAGACCTGCCTGAATTAGCTAAGAAACTCAGCCTCCCTGAAGATTGATGAAGTCATGAAAACGTGCGTTAGGAGGAGAAGATATAGACTGGTAACAGAGCGCCTGACTTTACATCTTTAAACATTGTTCCAGGAGTCCCGGGCTCAAAAGGCAGTAGCATCAGGGCCATCATGCCTTACATTGGAGAGCCACAACCATGGCTTTCCCCCTCCCCATATCAAGGGGAAGATTTGTGCTATGGAGGGCGTTGTTTCCAGTCACCTGCCAGCAAAATCAAGTGCGAAAAATACAAGTACCAGAATCCTCAGAGCTAATTAACTTGCCACACCTGAAAAAGAAATGCAGACCTGCCTGAATTACCTAAGAAACTCAGCCTCCCTGAAGATTGATGAAGTCATGAAAACATGCGTTAGGAGGAGAAGCTAATGACTCGTAACAGAGCACCTGCCTTTACATCTTTAAACATTGTTTCAGGAGTCCTGGGCTCAAAAGGCAGTAGCAGCAGGGCCATCATGCCTTACATTGGCGGGCCACAACCATGGCTTTCCCCCTCCCCCATCAAGGGGAGGATTTGTGCTATGGAGGGAGTTGTTTCCAGTCACCTGCCAACAAAATCAAGTGCGAAAAATACAAGTACCAGAATCCTCAGAGCTAATTAACTTGCCACACCTGAAAAAGAAATGCAGACCTGCCTGAATTAACTAAGAAACTCAGCCTCCCTGAAGATTGATGAAGTCATGAAAACTTGCGTTAGGAGGAGAAGCTAAAGACTGGTAACAGAGCGCCTGCCTTTACATCTTTAAACATTGTTCCAGGAGTCCCAGGCTCAAAAGGCAGTAGCAGCAGGGCCATCATGCCTTACATTGAAGAGCCACAACCATGGCTTTCCCCCTACCCCCATCAAGGGGAAGATTTGTGCTATGGAGGGAGTTGTTTCCAGTCACCTGCCAGCAAAATCAAGTGCGAAAAATACAAGTACCAGAATCCTCAGAGCTAATTAACTTGCCACACCTGAAAAAGAAATGCAGACCTGCCTGAATTAACTAAGAAACTCAGCCTCCCTGAAGATTGATGAAGTCATGAAAATGTGCTTTAGGAGGAGAAGCTAAAGACTGGTAACAGAGCGCTTGCCCTTACATCTTTAAACATGGTAAGCCATTAGGTTGAGCAGTAAGATACAGAGACGCGCAGTTGTTTTTAATAGTGATCAAAATGCACTCTTTGTATTTCTCGTGCTGTAGTGTTTGAGACCTAAAATGATTACGGAAGAGTGAAAAAAAGATCCCCTGTATGTGCCCTCTAAAGTAAGTAGGCTCCTAGTATGGGGATCTGGGTGCATTGTATTTACAAACACATTACGGGTCACATGTATAAGGAAAAGTAAAGTAGGCAACTGAGAGTTAGTTGGAGGGTTAATACTATAAAAAGATTGTATCACACATGGTTTCTCTGCATGTTTTTTCATTTCTGAGAAGCTAATAGAAAGACACATGAGACTCTGAATGAATAACGGCGGATGATCAGTATCTATAGTATAGAAGTGCAAGGAATGAATTAATGAAGAATTGCAACTAGGAACTTCTTGCATGTTGTTTGTTATACAAACTGATGAAATTATGGAGGATGTCATACTAGTGATAGATTCTGTATCATGTTTTTCCAGACCGTATTAGCGCATGTTTCACTAGAACATACAACGGACTATTGAAACATAGGCGAGTGGATATTCACTTGCTGTACATCTCGCCTAAGAAGCTCATTGAGCGGAAGCAGGCATTTGCCTGCACTGCAGCTAAAAGACTTGTGTAGGGTGAGTATGCGCATATGGTAGTTCTTCTCACAGTGAGATAGGGAATTTGTTTCCTTGTGCACATAAGTAGTGCCGTAAGTGTGATTTAATAGAATAATCTGCTGATATAGAAAATGAAATTTGAAACTGAGGTACTTAGCGCCTCTTTCTATGTCTCTCCCATAGTTTACCACATAGATGTGTCTTCACTGACGTAATAAAGAAGAAACGGGAAGTGTCACCAACTTGGCTTTCTCCAGAAAGTGTCTGGAGAAAACAATACAGATTATTGTATTATGAATTAACAAAAGGGATTGTATAATAGGATGTGGTGGTTGTAACACATTGCTCCTCTGAAGAATGTCCTAAGATATTGTTTTAAATAGGAATGGAAGGAAAGAAACATGTTGGGTGACTGTGTAGTAATTGATGCATTGCATGAATTGAATGTGAGTGATGAATAATTAAATGTAATGTATACTGTATTTTTAGTTTAACTAAATGTATTATGCATTGTGTTGCTCTGGTAATATCCACCTCATTTGTATCAGTTAAGTGATGCTAATCATATTATATTGAAATCTATGATATAAATAAGTAAATAAAATACTTGAAAAAAGAAACAAAAGAGTTTAAAATTCTTGTAGTACTGTGCATGGTCGTTCGGAAGAGCCATAGAAGTACCCTATATGGGAGTGACAGAGCACCATAGGAACACTTTTTCGTCTAGTGTTGGAATTTACCCTTTGGGTTTGTTCCTAGACTTGTAAAACATACCCCAGTCCTCTCTTGTAGTTATATGAGTGCACAGTGGCATTGCACATGTCGGCGAGTCTCACCCATATTGATCAGTCTTCATTTCATCCTCCTCTGTGAGGTTTGTGCTCTGATCAGGCTTTGTGTCCAGATTCGTGATGACTATTATGTTCAAATCTGAGTGGTATGCCATGTGGGTGTCCCTGGTTCATTTGAGGATTTCTGGTGAGTCCTAGAGTCTAAGCCTGGGGTAGCTTGAGGTTGAAATATCTGATTGGTTTGAACTTTGGCTCGTGCCATGCACGTTTAGCTGCTATATCCAAGTGAGCAGTGGGATTTTGAGGTTTTCCCCTTCAAAGATAAGGCAATCATCCTGTGTGTGCAGTTTCCTGTACATTGAGCTCCATATTGGGTCCTGAGTGAAAATGTCCTTTTATTTGCGAAAGCAAAAAAGTACGATTGAGAAAGACCGCTCTTAGACTGCTCAGAGCAGACTCTATAAATCTATTTGTCATGGCCCAACACACACAAGTGCATGCAGGGGCTGACAGGTATGGCTGGGTGTGGTAAGTCACAGGAGTGAGATGTGAGTGTTTTGTATTTTTGTTGAGTGTGTGTCTGTCTATCTGGTGGAGGAGCTAGAATGGTTTTGGTGGGGAAGGGTAAGAGCGTATAACTGTCTGCTTGCGTGTATGCATCAGTGGTGGGCGGGGTAATGCATTGGGCAGAGAAGAGGGGCAGCGGGGGAAGGAAATGGGGTATCTGAAGATCAAACCCCCCAATTTTAGGAAATCCCACCAGCATGGGAGAAGGTGGGGAGTGGGTCAGATCACTTTATTGGTTGCCATTTTGGAAGGAATCCCCCAGAATGTGATCATTTCCACATTTTGAAGGCTTCACAAAATCTCCCATAATAAATCTGTAATTTTTGTGTTCAGTCTTCAAAATGCAGAAATATCACATAGAAGCCCACAGTGTGTTTTAGAGGGAAGAGATGAATGATCTTCAAGGTCTCATTTTGTCAACTTCTGAAGGATAAAGTGCCAGGTAAATCCAGACAGATTTCAGATGTGTGACTGCAGGTTCCACACAGATGTCAGAGGCAAGTGCTTAGTCAGAAATCATGCAGCAAGTCATTTGAAAAAATCTGTCCACACTACTGATGACATTGTAAGCCCTATACTGCTCCTGATTGTCTGCGATGGGCCAGCTTTTAAACTTTGAGCTTGCCCACCCCTCAAGGAATACTCAGGTCAAGACCCCAAATAACTATGGAAACTAAAACCGGCCTCAGAATTGCAGGTCCACCTTAGAAGGCATCATTCAAGCATAAACGTGTAACAGTCTAAGTGTTGGGTGAAGGTGATGTCGGGGGGAAATTCTGCCGGGGTCGGCCGGGCCGTCCGCAGACCTCCGGGCAGGGAGGCCCCAACTCCTCCCGTATATCCCAAAAGAGATATAGTATGAGACACACACAAGAAGCAAGGTGACTCTGCTGTTTATTAAACACAAACGGCAGGGATGGGTCAAGGATCATACGCGTCTGACCTGACACACACACAATCGTGGGGCTCGCAGGCCCTTTTTACTGTAGTATGACGCGCTACTTGCGTCACTTTAGAAAGTTAACAAAAAACCTATCGCCACTCTTAATTGGTTGCTCGAGTGGTAGGGTTAGTATAGCATACGTATAGAGAATAATATGAGTGGACAAGGGTTAGTCAGGTGATATATCTGGGTTGTCCCTACAATTAGATACATGAGAATTGTTACATGAAGACTCCTAATGATTGGTTAATGTTAATGGCGTCAGTGATAAGAGCCCCATGTTCTGATTGGTGCGCCCGTGAGCTTCCCAGCCTGGGACCATCGCTGTTCCCAGCTCTTGGTGTACCTGCAATTTGCAACAATGTTTCACTATGGGTACATGCAGACAATGTGAAGACTTATTCATGAGCTGGACGGCCGACTACTCCCACTGTTGCAGATGTTCATTGATCCTTTCAAGTGTATCTGCCTGTGTCTTGTAACGAGGGATCCAGACGCCTCCTTCCTCCTGGGCTTGGCATCTTGTCAGGTTCGGCTTGGTCACGTGAGGTGGGACCGTGTTTGAGGCAGCATTCTGCAAAATTAATATTGTTTTTCCACTGTGTGCCTGGTTTATTTGCAGGTGCGACTTTGATGTTGGTGCACAGCGTGTGAGGTTGCAACATCGTGCCCTTGATGGTCTGCTTTTGGAATGTGGGTTTGCAACATTACGACCTTGGCTGTCTGCTTTCGCCAGGCTCATTCTGCAGGATCAGCAACCTGACTCTTGTTCTGTTAACGTCCACGGGAGCTCTTGCTTGCGGCCTACTTAGGCCTGGTGTATAGGTGGAACCGTTTGGTGCACAGGCGCTTTAGGTTATAGTCTCATATTGTCTTATGACCAGTATCGTGCCTTCGTTATAATTCTCATTATGGCACCTAGGTTTAGAAGAAGCGTAAGCAAGCTCTTTAGATGAGTTCATGGTGCGTCTTGCGTTTCTGCATTTTGAGAGCCTATGTGGAAAATAATAAAGTTGCACGTCCGTGAGTATGTCTGTCGCCTACGTCATAGCACTGAGTATATTCTTCGTGTAGATTGGTGCGGGAGTGTCCAGTGTGTATATTGGCACAGGTGTGCTATCCGTTGGCTAGGTCGTCATGGCATCTCTAACGACATATAGGTTTTAGTCTAGTTGATCCATGCCGCAGGCATCGGCATGGGCAGGGCGAGCTGCTGGGCAGGCAGAGGGACACATCCTTATGTTCCTGTACCAGGGTATCTGGTCGTCTGGTAGATGGGCAAACTCTTCTCGTGGCGGGTGCTTGGGCCGTGAACCTTTAGGCCAGGCGTGAGAGGGGGAAGATGGGAGCCTGTTTTTCCATTCTCCCACTTCATTGAGTTGAACAGAAATACAAATCCTTGCTAAACATTGAAATTGCAGTAAAGGTGGATGAGGTGAGTGAGGTTAGTGGGAAGAGAGGAGAGAGAGAGAGAGAGAGAGAAGGGGAAGAAGTAGGTTTAGGTGCAGCTTGCAATTTCAGTATCTATTCTGTATGAGGTAAGATTTCACTTCTGCTGTCCATGTACTAATGATGGCTGTGATGTGCATAACCACATCATTTTATTTCAGGGGCGTGGGGTGGGGGGTTACTTTCAATAATCAAGCCTATGCAGCAATTTTAATTGTAATAGGTTATTTAAGGCCCAGAGGTCAAGATGCAAAGAGAGTAGAAACATTGAGACTATGCTATTAAACCTCAGAGAGAAACGGCCCAAATATCAAGATGGAGGACAACATTTAGCAATGAACCTTCTTGACCCCTCTGTGCCTTATGGCACCGTTCACAACCAAAGCCTCCTCTTCTGCATCCAACATAATCTGGGTCTCCAGGGAAATTGCCCCAACTTGATTGCTTCCTTCATGAAAGGAAGAACTTTGCATCGGGTGTTGGTCCTTTTCAGGTCATTGGGGTATCCCAAGAGGTTCTGAACTGTTACCTTTTCTGTTCAAGAACTATCTCCTGCGAAATAGTTTGTGTTGCCCTTCCAACTCCATGAGGATGATACTCAGCTTTTACCATGCCTTGAAAAAGAATGCTTACAAACATGTAACATGAAAGGAAACCTGGAATCCGTCTACAACTGGAGGAACACGGACCACCTCTGACTGAATGGGTCCAAAATGGGAACTGCATTTGGGAGTCCCTATCTCTATCCATCCCGCCTTGCCAAATTGGCCCTCTACACCTTCCAGCCACTGGCCCTAGCGAACAAATTAAGAAACCTGAATACCATTTTCAATAGCAAGCTATGCCTTCAGAACTCCAATTAACACACTGACAAACAGCTGACACTTCAATTTACACATAAAGAGAACAATTCACCCACTACCGGACTTCCAACAAGGGATCCAAATCAGCCAAGCGGTGGTGATTTCCAGATTAGAGCAGTGCAACAGTACACAGAGTGGAATCCTCAACAGAACTTTCTGAATCCAGATCCTGCAAAACAAGGCACTATGGCTTTCGTAGTAGTGCGTCACTTGCATAGCACCTTTCACCATTAGCATTGTCACAACGTGCTGTAGGATGAACGTCCTTGGGGAACTAGAGTACAGTATGGGAAGTTCGAGGAGGCACATACTAGCGTGTGTGCATATTGGCCAATATGATGATATGAAGGGGTGACCATGTCCCTGTAGCCACCCATGTCGAGCTGGCATGTGGAAGGGTTATGAGAAATAGACTATAGAGGGGGTATGTGAGAGCAGGATAGTCTTTGTGTGTGCAGCTACCAATCGAATTTTTGTTGTGAACAAAAGCTGAATTTTTATTGCTGAGGTGTTGTCCAAAGAGTCTTTGAGTGCTGTATGATGGCAGATGCATGCGGGTCAGAGGCTGTGCCTTCGGCTAGTTTTCTATATGCATGGAGTGTGAAAGGTTCAACGCAACAGCTAATTCTAGCCGTTACCTAGAATTGATACAATGGAGACTAAGTGAACGAGATTGATTCAGTGGCTACATTCCACAGGCACCTGGATTCAACCAAAGATTACCATCTGGTCTCCCTTTTTGCTGGTCAATTTCATTATACAGCAACCGTTTTGCAGTGATTTGCAGACGGCGTTGAAGGCTCAGGCTAAGTTGTGCTGCTTCTTCACTTTTCAAATACATGCAGCTCTGGATCTCCTTAAACTGCATGGGGCGCCCTCCAGGTTATGTTTTAGTCTTGAATTGTCTGGCGTGACTGGCCACAATACACTGCATAGGTTGTTGCAGAAGCTATGTTCTCATCAGAATGGTAACACCGACCTCCTGAGGAAGACATTCAGTTAACCACCACTACACGTCGAAACCGGTCGAGAGATAAATTCTACAGGGATTTGATCTTTGTATCTGTTCTTCCTATCCACCCTGACAATAGATTGTTTGTGAATTATTTCTATTGTTTGTAAACATCGCAATAATGTGTGTCATTATGGGGACTAGTTATGAATTCCTCTTCCCCATTGGTTCTTAGCATTTTTTTTGTGTCTTTTAGTACTTTGGGTGTATGCCACGGTATGATGAGTTGTGTGTGTATGAATGCACCATGTATGTTGAGTATGAGTGATGAAGTTTTAGCCGATTTTCGGCATATTGTTGCTGCTGTTTTGCTATGTTAAAATGATCAGTATATAATAATGTTTTGTGATTCATTCACTAGTTTTCAATTTTTGTATCTCTTTAAATAAATTTTGATACATTTTCTCTAAATATACTTTGCTCTGGACATATCTTTTCTGTTTTTTGATAAATGTTACATTCGCCTGTGGATCCAACAAAGGCTACATTATTCATTCTCCTAATAACAATACAGAAAATACATTCTAGCAGTGTGAGTTACTGTGTGTATGACTACCATGTATGGATACCTGGATTCAAACAAATGCTGGGTGTAAATCCATTCACTGTGTAATAGATGCATCTAGGATCAGGAAATTACTGTGTGCAAGTCCACCTGGAATCAAAAACATTTGCTGTGTGCTAGAAGCCATTAGAATCAAAACATTTGCTGTGCGTTAAAAACCCTAGATCCAAAACACTCGCTGTGTGAATGAAGCACCTAAAATCACATCATTTGTCTTGTCCTAAATCCCCCTAGACTTAGGGCACCCACTGTGAGCTAATGGCCTCTAGCTTCAAAATATTTGCTATGTGCCACAAGCACCTACATTCAAGACGTTTGCTGTGTGCTAACATTTCCGAGATTCAAAACATTTGCTACATGACAAGCCCCTAGAATCAAAACATTTGCTGTGTGATAAATGCACCTATTTTCAAAGTGTTGACTGGGTGAAAAATGTGAATACATTCAAGTTAAGACAATCACTAAGTGCAATAAATTACCTACCCTCACAGATCCACCAATTTCAACACCTTGGTCACTCTAACAATTCTTATAATTGCAGTGCATTGGCAAACTAAAGAGCACAATGTGAATCAACACAACGTTAAGAGCAGGTGGGAGTGAATTAGGAGTGCCAGGGTTTTACATGAGCACAGTGATGTCTGTGCTCCCTGCCCATAGCACTTTACCTGCTTGTTACTGTAGGTTGTTCTGTCAGGTGCCCATGGGTGCAAAAGGGGCAAACAGGGAATGGGGCTGCCCTAGGGAGCTTCCCTATGCCTCATGCCCCACAGGTCTGCTTGGGCAGGCTGCCCTGGGCAAGACACTGAACTAGAATCCTCTTTTGAAGAATCAAATCGAGCCTGGGGTGGACAGGCAAAGTGTCCTGGTCTAGGCAATGAATTGTAGACATACATCGGAGGGGAAGTCAGGATACAGTGGGGAAAAACACGTTTTGAGGGCTTTCCTGAAGGTGAGGTGATCCTCTAGGTGGCAGAGGTCAAGCGGGTGGAAGTTCCAGATTGTTGGAGCTTGGATGGAGAAGGAGGCTCCTCCTAATCCAGTGAAGTTAATAGGAGGGCCACCAGGAGGTGTGCAGAGCCAGAGCTGAGGCTTGTTTTGTTGGTAGCAAGAGCAATTGTTTTGGAGAAATTCAGGCCTTTCTTGTAGAGGGCACGTTGGGTGATGCACATGGCTTTGAAAGAGGACCATAATCTAATTAGGAGCCTGTGGTATAGGGGGCATTTGTTATCATCGGGAGAGGGCTAGAAGGAGTCTTGCTGCAGAGTTTTGGATCCATTGGAGCTCTCAGAGATGAAAGGCAGGGGCACCTAGGTATTGGAGTTGGTGTAATCTAGGCAAGAAAGGATGATGACCAGAATTGCAGAGATTCTGTGGGGGTAGGAGAGATAGGGATAGATTCACCTGAGAATGCAGAGGTGAAAGGGGCATGCTCCGGAGATGGCATTGATGTGGTGAGAATGTGTGAGGTCAGAGCTGAGGGTACAACCCAGGTTCTTTACTGAGGTGGATGCTGCAGGAGCGGGACCTGGTGAGCGCTGCCAGGGGGTGGGTTAGGGTAGGAGTGCAGTCTTGCCGCAAATCAGGATTTTGGTTTTGCCAGGATTGGGGAGGAGGTGGTTGGACATCATCCAGTGGTCGATATCCGAGAGGCAGGAGGTGAGGTCTGGGTGGGGAGAGGCTGGCGAATTGGGAATCTTGAAAATGATCTGAGTGTCATGGGCATAGTTGTAGCAGGTAAGGTTGTTGGAGCGGATGAGAGCAGGGAGGGGCTAAGGTAGAAGACAACATGAGAGAAAGGGCGGGGGGGTGGAAGCGTGGGAGGATTGTGATTTGTGAGCAGTTAGAGAGGAAGAAGGAGATCCATTTTAGGGCAGCATTCTTGATGCCTAGAGAGTGGAGTCTGTTCGTGAGAGTGACATGGTTGATTGTGTCAAAAGCTGCTGAGAGGTCAAGGGGCATGAGGGCAGCACATCCTTCTGAGTCTGCTGTTCTTTTCATGTCATCCCAGAGAGACAAGGGAGGATTCAGTTCCATGGAGGGGTCTGAAGTCAAATCGTGCAGGATTGATGAAGCCATAGAATTCTGTGTAGAGGCAAAGTCGGGATTATGCCATGCAATCTAAGGGTTTGGTGATTAAACGGATGTTAGAGTTTAGGAGGTAGTTTGAAGGGTGGAGGGGGGCAAGGCAAGGGAGGGCTTTTTAAGTGGAGGTTTGACGTAAGAGGATTAGAAGGCTGCTGGAAAAACTCCTGTTTTTAGTAAATGGTTAATTATTGATCTGGTGAAGATGCCTGCGCAGGTGGAGACAATGATGTTTTTTTAGAGTTCGGGGATTGGCAGGGGGTTCCAAGGAATCCTGATGGCTGGCTATTGGAGATTAGATTAAGGCATTCTGGATGGGAAATGAAGGAGAAGGAGCAGAATAGGGGATGAGGTAGGAAGGGTAGAAGGGGGATGAAGAGAGTGGGGGCGATAGTTGCTAATCTGGTGTTGATAGTGAGGTTCCATTTAATAAAAATTTTATAAAGGTGATCTGAAAAGGCATCGCAGAGTGATTGAGAATGAGGGGGAAAGAGGGTGAGCAGACAGGGGCCTTGAATTCTGCAATTTGGTGGAGTTCCCTGCTACGGTTGAGGGCTTTGGAGATTTGGGAACCATAAAAAGACCTTTTGGCTTTACTTACTTCTGCTCTGTAGGCCCTGATCTGCCTGATAAGGTTGGCTTTGTTGTGGGAGGGAATGTTCAGCCGCCATTTGCGTTCCAGGCAGGGGTTGAGGGTTTTGAGGGAGAGAGTGAAACACCATGAAGAGGGGCCAGGTCTGTGGGAGGGTGATCAAAGAGGGGGCAGGGGGATGATGTATTTGAGAGCAATCGGTCAAAGAGGTCGCTAGATGGTGTTCCTCCTAGGGGATGGAGGGTGGGATTGGAGGAGAACGAGGAATTAGCCCTGTCTGGGTAGACAATAACCTTGTTACAAAGGGGGATACAGGGAGAACATTTGGAGATGGAGGGCTGGGGCGGGAGAGGGAAGGGGGTCATAAGTGAGAAGAAAATTGCAGAGTGATCTGTCTATACTAAGGGACAAGTGGAGGGAAGGGGGATCGAATTGGTGAAGCTGAATACACTGTCCAGGTTGTGCCCTGCTATGTGGGTGTGTCCAGATAGAAGTTGGGTCATGTTGAGGGCTTCCATGTTGTCGATGAGTGGACCGGTCATGGGATTGGAGGGGATGTCAAACCAGTTGTTGAGATCTCCTAGCAGGGTAAGTGAAGGTTGAGAGAACAGGATGACTGCTAGTGAGTCATAAAGGGAGTCTGTAAAGTGCCTGTCATAGCCAGTGGGTCTGTGAAAGATTAGGAAGCTGTGGGTGAAGGTGGGGGAGAGTTGCAGTCAGTGTTGAAGGGTTGTTTGGCAGTGTTTCAATTTGTTCAGGACTTAGACTCTAGCACACATTCATAAATTCAGTAGTCACA
This sequence comes from Ambystoma mexicanum, assembly GCF_040938575.1. Classification (NCBI taxonomy): domain Eukaryota; kingdom Metazoa; phylum Chordata; class Amphibia; order Caudata; family Ambystomatidae; genus Ambystoma; species Ambystoma mexicanum. The sequence continues at coordinate 159,382,942 of NC_090937.1, forward strand.
TATTTTGGGAGCTATTGGTTTCCTTTTTCCAGTCATACTAACTTGAAATAAAACAGGTAAGTATCATGTTTTATATCGAGTAGTGGGTTGTTAAATCATTGTTTTCTAAATAGATTATGTATTGAATTGCAACATAAAGGCAGCCTTCCAACCCACAAGCATCTCTTGTACTTCTGATAAGCCCTCTTGATTCCTCAATACAGAATGCAATGTTTGATCAACCTGTGTATTCACCCTCATAAATGTACCCATCACAATTACTGTAGAAAGGGTGCATTGTATATGGTGTTCACACCATTCGTTTGCATATGCTCCAAAAAGAGGCCTCCAAACCCTAAGACAATTCCTGCTCCAAGGATAGGTCCACAAAATGTATCACCATTCGGGACACAGACAGCATGTCTCCTCCTCTTTCTCTGGCTGACTCACATCCTGACACAGCCCTTTCCATGCTCCACTCCTTCATCTCTGATACTCTTCATGTTCTTGCCCCAGTAATGAGGATCCGCTTGAAGGCCAAAGCCAAATGCAACTCCTGGCTCTTCGCTCCTCCACCTCCAACTCCCTCAAGGTCAGTCGCTTCTCCAAGCAACGAGTTGGTGGTAGATCTCTTTCTGCAGCTGGGGCCTCCCTCTGGAACAGCCTCCCTGCCTCTCTGAAACTCGAGGAGAACCATCTCTGGTTCAGGAAGCACCTCAAGACCTTCCTTTTTGCTTCTGCCTTCTCTCTTCCTCTCACCCGCTGATTTCCTGTCTGATACTGCACTGGTCACCTGGCTACCCGCTGATTTCGAGCCCAGGTCCCTACCCACCCAGTTGCACACCTGCACTGCCTCGGGGCAGCCCTTGCACTCGGGTCTGTATCTGTAACCCTAAAGTTCCGCTACCTGTACTTTTGGACATCTGCTGTCTGCACTTACCCTTGCACCTGCCATCTGCTGGCCACACTTCTTGTTATTGTTTTGATCCCATTTACAGCATTGCCCCCTCCCCTTTCCCGTGTCAATTTTCCTGTCTCCTCTCCCCGGCACTTACACAATCTCAATCTCACTTGGCACAGTAAGATCGTTGTTTCTGTCCTCCCAGTGTTCCCCCTTCCTTGCCTCGTCGCGCCTTGAAGCACTTGTGTATATGCGTGTTACAAATGCCATGTCATATCATATCATGCATGGCCCTATTTGTAGTCCCCCACTATCTGCTCAGTGACTTGGATGTTGAGAATGACACACTGAGAGCTGAATACTACACACAAGCTGAAGAACTGCAGGAGGGAAAACACCTTCTACTTATTGGCCCAGTTGCTACAAAAGTCCCATTACGTGTGCATTGCTGCTCCTAACACAAACAGACAACCCGCAGGTTATGACATTGCCACCCTGTAATTGGCTTGGTTTGGATCCATGTGCCTACACATGTGTGCACTGGATAATCCTGGGATGCTGCAATCATCCCAAATGCTGGTAATGCCTATTCTAAGCAAATGCAAATACTTACACCAGTGATGCTAAGGATAATGCCACTAGCAGAGAAGAGCTGGATGGGTGAATTATATGACAAGGCATATTGAAGCACAGTGCCAGGAAGCAACTGACAACACCAGATTGAAGTCCACCAAACCAGCTAGGGCACGTCCTTTCTGCATGATGCCACAAGTCAGCCCAGGCATGCTTTGGCCTTACTGGGCATCATCAGGCTGGGTCTGAACAGGGACGTTATTTCACCAAAATGCCTGGGGTAGCGGAAGTGACATCACACACCCATTATCCTCTGATGACATCACAGGAAGTGACCCCACTCCTAATTGATATCACAGGAAGCGATGGAACACAACCTTTCACCCTTGAAAAAACAGGAAGTGGCATCACATAGCATTTTTCCAAGTACACTACGAAAAATATGGTTACGATATCACTATAATGTGATACACATTTCATACAAAAATCCATCTCCATATGTATCGTTAAGAACAGTGTGTATAGGCCCATGTTACCAAATTTCTGTGAAGGCAAGCAGACATCCATGGCCAAATGATAATGATGTCTTATTACATAGCATTTACGCTTAAGCGCTTTATATAGAACAAATATGCATACAATAACCCCCAACCTCTGTTGTTACTCATTTATCGAGGTGTGCCTGAAATAAACCTTTAATGAGTCTGGCAATTATTGTATAGAATTCCAGAAAAACAAATGATTTCTAATTCGTGTTCTTTCTTATTTAGGGTCACTGTTGAAAGTGCTAGACTTGTGGGTCCCCGTTATTTTTTTAATTTTATAGTTTTAAAGAGGCCTGAACAAGAAACTCAGCCACTGCAGAAGCATAGACCCACATGGCTGGCGCTGGCCACAGGAGCTAGCATAAAAAAAAGATAAAAGAAAAACACGTTTTTTTTTCTTCCAGGGGTAGCAAGGGAGACCACAGGGGTAGCAAGCGAGACCTCAGGGGTCACAGTTGCGAGCCCTGGTGACCCCTAAATGACATCCCTGGCTCTTTAGGCACTCAATCTTGGGGGCCACTTCTGGCCATAGCCATCCCACTCAGGGTGTTTATGGCTGGAATGTGTTCAGCTATTCATAGGTCCTCCCTGAGGATTCCCAATGAGTGATGTACGGCAGCACATTTTTTAAGTATAAATTGTTGTCAATGTAGTAGGTATTTAGGAAAGGTAATGTGATGAGGATGGAGTGCTCAGGGGATCATGTCTAAAAGTCAGTCTTGATGTCGATGCTGTTGGGTAAGTTTTACTATTCTGTTTTTTTCATCAAAAACCATCATGTTTACGTTGGACATATTTATGAATGCATGAGTGAGAGTCTCTGGGCACCATTACCCAAAAACACTTTTTGACTGTATTTATTCATTTCATTTTGGGTATTTATTGACTGCACAGCTTCAGTAAGCCGATGAGTGGAGAGGATGTTTCCTTGGGGATTCTGCGTGTGGTTGGCAACCGGCAGGCCCCTGAGGGCCACATTTGGATCATGACTGACAGTAGTTTTATTAGGGCAAAAGCCAGAAAAAGACTTTATCTTCAAAATCCTTGCTTGCAGAAATATGGTTATAGTGAGGTTCATTTGTCAGTGTCTCCTGATAGGTCCAGTAGTTCCACAAGGCAGAGGTCATCATTATCCATAATGTATGGGGGGGCCATATTCAATATTAATGCATGAGGAAAGGATGTTGTTGATGGTCTTGAGGTTTCCAGTGATGAACTAGCATCATAATACAGGGATTGCCTTATTCTATTATGTGGAGGGCATCCGCATGACTTGAGTGGTGACTGTTTTGTGAGTGCTACAACACAATTCACCTTTATTCACAATACTACTACCACATTGCTGCAAAGAACACACCAAACTGCAAGAATGTTCCTGTAATACTGTCAGTGAATGGACTCATCTGTAACTTCCACCACATCAAGCCGGTAAAATAGCTCAGCGGGTTGAACGCTCTCTGCTGTGATCTACAGGTCACAGGCTCGAATCCTGGCAAGGGCAACTCAGCCTTTCAACTTTCCCAGGGCAATAAATGACTACAAAATTTGGTTAGGATGGCAAACGTTTGTAAATATGTTCTCAAAAAAAGTCAAAACAAATATATTCAACCTGAAAGGTCATCAAAGTACAACCTAATAATATGTTTCTAATCCATTATTACAACAAACCCAAAAAAGAAAACAATGACAGAGGCAGCGATCTTTAACCAGAAATCAAAACCACCATCCCCAATCCTCTTTAAACTCTTGTATTGACTAGGGTCCAAAGGAGTAAGATTCACCCCAGAAAGAGGTCCATTGCTAATGGGATCACCAAAAAGGGGTGCAAAGTCAGGGTTAGGGTAGAGCTGACAGTAATCCCACTTATTCGGGCCCACCCGTGGCGATTACATTTTTCCAGAACATCCCTTGCCGTGTGATCATCCCTGAAGACCAGTTTAACAGTGTTAACTTTGGCAGGCAGTTCTTTAAACAGTCTGGTGCATTCCAACATAGAGCCCTTATACACAAACCCACAATTCCATACAGACCACAACCATTGAAGGCATGTGTTTGAGAGGGCGTCCCTTGGTGGTCTTCTATCAGAGAGTAATTTTAGGACCACATGAAGGAACACTGTAGAACTTCTATGTCCTTCATGTGCATGGTGCCTATGCAGAGACCTCCCATGACAGGGGATCGAGGTGTTAACCACCCTCCCCTCTGGGTGCCTGTTACCAGAGACCCTCAGGGCAAGGTTCCACGATGGTGGGCTCTTAATAGGTTATCTCTGATTGGTATTGGGGGTCAGACCGCTTTTTGTTGACTCTTCGTAGTTGGGGGAATCAGGGCTCCCAAGGCAACGGGGGCATAGGGGCACTGGGGATGTGACCCCGAGTCAGTAGCTGGACCCATGCCCTCAGGCCCAGCCCCTGGTGAGTCCTCTCCACTACTTCCCACACCTCCCTCCCCCCTGGTCTCCATCACTCCCTTAATCAAAACCAATAATAGGTTAGTAATGTCATCCAGCTCAGAGAGCCGATAATGACAGGAACAACTTGACATATTGGCAGGTACTACAAGAGATGAAGCTGGCGGGCATTGATTTCCTTGGGTGGGGGGTTTGGATACCCAGAAGAGTTAAGACGTAGGAAGGAGCTAGACCCCAAGAGTACTTCTAACATGGGCTCGCTCCAAGTGCTGCAGGGAGGGCAAAATTGCTTTCCCTCACCAAAGCCAATTGAGCCCAGGTTCATTGGATCCACAGCCAGGAGTGTGGGGGAGGGGAGGGAAAATGGAGGATGTGGTTTTACAGAGGCTAATACAGTTAATGGTAACTTTATATGTTCTGGGAGACTGTAGTCAGTCCAAGAAAATGGAGTCTGAGTTGGGAAGTCTAAAAGACAGCCCTGTGTGACTGCACTGAAGGTGCTGCGTAACACACAGTAAAAAGATGATGCCTGTGGAGTAGGTGAGGATTCACAGTCTATGAACACAAACATGTTAAACACACACACCAAAACACATGTAAGAGTGGGAAAAACAGCTCACACCCTTACCAGGTAAAAAAAAGAAATCCTAGAAATCCAGCAAAGCTGCTGAGGGACTCAGTAGGTAAGGGAAATTAGCCATTGTGGAGAATTCTCCCTAACAGTGCTCAACAAATTAAATTGTGCATTATATCAATACGGTCCAACATGCATCCGATGGCCCATTCAAGATGCCATGACTGTAGGTTACAAAATAGCATGAGTAGTGAATGGGACAATAAAGAAATCAGGGTTTGAATCAATCTTCCCATTGGACCATGTTGAACAGTAGTGGGCCAATTAAAGTACTTTACCTGGCAGTGCCACGATTCCCTTAAATTAAAAAATAAATCAGGAGAGGTTGCCTACATTGCATGTTAAAAGTGGGCATTAACATTAGGCGTTGGCTGTCCAGCTATAGTTATTTACTAATTCCCAGGCAATCATAGGAAGCAGGTGGGATGTAAAGTGCAGGATTCCCTCTTCACGCTCTGCCCTGGCAACCTGGCATTACCAGGGTGGGCTTGGGAGTGCAGTTCCTGGAGTGCACACATGCATCGGAGGAGGCATCTGGGCAGTAGAAGGGACATGCACAGGACTTTCCATAAGGTTTGAAGTCGACCAGTTTCCAAGCAGCAGCATTTATCACTCCGTGTTTGCATGAAAGGATTGTCCATATTGGAACCCTTTCCACTCTCTAACAAATTATCCCAATGGGAGTGTCTGGTCCCCCTTGCCCTCCTCGGAGTAATTACTTTGAGGCTTCATCAAAGAGAGCTTAACACAAAGTGTTCTACCATGTTCAATTCCGACGCAGACATTCTTGCTTTGGTCAGTTATGGTTGAGATAGTTCAGAAATGGTCCTGTACAGATGGATTGTGGTGCTGTCCTGTGCCCATGAGGTTGTTCTTCCTGTTTCCCTTCATCTTTGCACCTTCCTCCTCGACATTTGCTCACTCTCTCGACCTCCATGCAATAATGGCCCTTGAGCCCCTTCTCTCTTGCAATTTTCCCTTTTATGGCACCTCGTTAATATCACAACAGTGAGCTCTTAGTTCTCTGTCTAATTTGGTCTGAGGTTTGCATTTATGAATAGTGTATGGAGCCGATTCATGGAATTAATGTGCGCTCAAATTTTCAGCGCAGGCGTGCGAAAGCGTGCGAATCGCAGTGCCAGTGCAAAAATCGCAGCGAAACCCGCGCACTGCGATTCATGGAAGCCGTGCGCGAGGAAATTCCAGGATGTGCGCCAAAATTCTGCGTGGCGCATGCTGGCGCACACGTCTCCAAACAGCGTGCGCTAAGCGCACAGCGAAATCGCACATAGCGCAGCGCACACAATAAAAGTAGGAGGAACAGGGGCGTGACACGCGGTATGGGGAACAACACGTGAAAATGTGGGCATCATGGGGGAAGTACAGGAGGCAAGTGTGCGGAACGCCCACACGCACGTTCAAAACACGTATCCATGGAATCAAACGGGGCTAACGTGTGCGCCTAAAAAGACGTGCTAATCCGTAAACACGTACGCCAGAAGGAAGCAGGCGTACATGGACCCGCGCAGCATAAAAGTGCGTGCAAACAACAAACAAGCACAGGCGCCAGGATGAATATACCGTTCCTAGCAGCAGTGGTCGTGGGATACCGCAGGAGGAGGAGGATAGTCAGGCCCAGAATTTTTACACCCAGAACCAGCCTTTTTGGGATGCCTGATGACCAGGTGTATCGGAGGTACAGGTTTCCACCTCACATAATAATCGACCTGGTCAGTGAGTGGGAGGATGACCTCACATCACCCACCCTGTGCTCCCAAGCACTCAGCCCCCTGCAGAAGGTCCTCAATGTACTGTACTTCTTGGCCACTGGATCATTTCAACAGACAACTGCTATAGTCGGGTGGGTGTCACAGGCCAAGCAGTCACGCTACCTACACCAGGTCTTGGCCATCATGACTGCACGCCCATCAGTCCACAGGCACATATACCTGCCCAGAACACCTGCAGAAAGGCAGGCTGTCGTCCAGGATTTTTACGGGGTGGCACACTTCCCCAAAGTGCTAGATGCCATTGACTGCACCCATGTGGCTCTACGTCCCCCCCAGGTCATCAAAGCACATCTACAGAAACCGCGAGCACTGGCATTCCATCAACGTCCAGGTAGTATGTGATGCCAAGGGAATCATCACCTCAGTATATGCCAACTATCCAGGGTCCACCCACGACAGTTTTATTTACAGAATGTCAACCCTAAACCGGGACCTAGAAGCTGGGCGGCATGGTGATACATGGCTGCTCGGTGAGTATAAATGCCACAGCACATGCATGCATGTCAGATACTGAGCAATGTCTCAACCCCACTAATGATACCCATCACCACCTCCCCAGGGGACAGTGCCTAAACTCTGAGCACACGCATGATGACACCAATTCGGAACACCACCACGCCACCCGAGGTAAGATACAACACAGCCCATATTGCAACCCGGGGCATAGTGGAGCGCACATTCAGAGTGCTTAAGTCACGCTTTCGCTCCCTTGATCATTCTGGCGGGCAGCTGTTATACGCTCCCCCAGTAGTGTGCAGGATCATAGTGGCAGCATGTGTCCTGCACAACGTTTCAACACGCCGGGGCCTGCCCGTGGACATGGTGGTTCCCCCACATCCCCAACCACAAGCACGGCCGCTGCGCATGAGAGGGGAAAGGGCACGGGGTGAGGCAGCCCGTACACAGCTGGTGGATAATTACTTCACCTAAAATCATACCCCTGTGGAGTGCACACAGCCCTGGCACATGCCAGCTGACAATCAATGATGATGACATAAAGGACAGTCAACTGTCACAACCATACCAGCCTGAGATTGGTCACCTGGAAGTGTTACATTGTGTGCCCTACCTACACAAACACCACCAATGGTGTGTCATCAAAAGACACACTTCTATGCTGCAATAATCATCACCCCCTTGCAAAATACAACATGACAACATTGCCATGTCACCCAACCCCTCCCCAGTACCGCCACCCAACACACCATGGCATGTCATGCTATGTGAGAGCAAACAAAGCAATCCCCAAAACATCACACAAGTGTCAAAGTACAGTGTCCTCAATGGCAACTGCCCACACACAATATCCTCCCAGTAATGTAGAACTAACAACACACATGACCAAATACTTAGCAACAATTCAATGCAGCTACACAACCTCAAACATAGCATAAACATGACAGTACTAAGTTAAAGTAGTGGTAGTCTTACAACCTGATCATGCCAGCACATCGGCCACTTCCAACTGTACAGTGCTGCTGCCACGAAAAATGTCCAAGTGCACTGCTTACAACATGAACTCCATCTCCAAAGTAGACGGCCTTGTGAAGACATGAGGAATTAACCTGCAAATTAGGCGAAAGACATGGATGCACAAACACATAGCAATACACCATGCAGTGTACAATTCAACAACAATATCCACTAGGAATGTATACACAGTATTGACTACAGACTGCCCACACAGCTCATGGGAGTCCTACGTCACCATGTAAGTCAATGTCACTTGGGCACACCCTTTTCAAGCCCATGGAAACGGGAAGCAGGAGGGGTGTGTGTCTCACGAACCCAAGCATCTAACCCAAACTCAGGACAAGCCTGCATGTGCCCAGCCGGAATACAGTGGATGCCCACGGGAGCCACACAAGGCAACAAACTGCAAAAAAACCAACAAAAAAAATGGCCATGCGGGGGGAAAGCGGGGAGGCCACCCAGGAGGTCCGAGGACAGGGTGCACCCCAACACCCACCTGTGTGGATGTTGGGGAAAATAAAAACACCTCTATGGGGTCATGGCCTGCACGGCTATGCCAATGTGGGAGAACTGCTGCTGTCGCTATCATCACCCTCTGCTGCTGCCACAGGAGGTGGTGCTGCCACAGGAGGTGGTGGTGCAATGGGAGGCAGCCCATGCAAAGCCATGGTATAGTCCTCCATGGCAGCAAGCATGCGGTTGTGGAAGGTCTTGTTTTGGAGGATTATAGTGCAGAGATCCCCATGCAGCACCTGACGTGATGCACGGATCTCCTCCCGAGTTGCCTGCATCTCAGCTGAGTGCAAACGTGTGATCCGCTCCAGCTGCTGTTCTGTCCTCAAGTTAGTGGAAGCCTCAAGGTCAACAAGAGTCTCCCTGAGGTGATGGAGTTCTACCCTCAGGGCTTCCCTGTGGCCCTGGGACTCATATCGATTGGCATAGAGTCTCCAGTGCCGCCCGTCTGTCCCTGTTGGATGCCAACATGTCCTCCCTGTGTGATTGGCAAATCAAGTCTGTTGCCTGCTGTAGTAGCTCCATCTGCCTGTCAGGGGGGACAATGGAAGTGGCCACCCTCTCCATTGCTTGAGCCATCATATCAACTGATGCTGCCTGTTGGGTTGCCATACCGTAAATGGATTGTTCCCATGCGGTATTACCTGGTGGCGTACGGCCACCACGTCGGTGGGCACCACACCTGTTTGGGGCAAGGCGATCTGCACCTTGCTGTACCGGCACTGCCTGAGGCTGCAGGACTGCATTCCCCCTCTGATCTGCTGGCCCAGGAACCGGATCAGATGTTGTGGAGTGTGACCCTGCATCCGTAACCGCCAAAGGCGGACTTACCAACACTGACATCCCCATAGAAGGTTCTACCCCTGGTACAGGTGGGTTGGACAGAACAGAATCCCTGCCAAAAACACTTACCTGCGACGGCACAGTGGTGTCATCATCCGAATCGGCACCTGAATAGAGGTCTGGGGAGATGCACCCAGAGGCACCCCTCGATAGAATGTTCTGCAGCAAGATTGGGTTCCCACCCACCACCACACCACGTCCCCCACTGGTGCCCGGTCGTGCCTGAGATTCCTCCTGGGTCTGCACCATCTCCTCAACCTCAACAGCATCAAGTGCGTCATCCCCTGCAAAAACATGAAAGACAAAAAATGGAAACAGGCATTAGCACCATAGCCCACAAATAGGCCCGACAAGCTACAACCAGTACATGATTTACACGATTTACACATGTCCCACATGACTATAACCCTCCCATGCATGCACTGTCACTGAGTTTGAAGGGGACCCAAAAGGCAGACACTGATGACACCTACATGGAAGAGCAACACCTTTGCTGCATGCTGGGTAGCACTGCCATCACACATTGGCCTGTGAGTGGCCTGTCCAATACACATACATGACACATGCCATCACACAGATGGCATGTACCATAGCCATGGTACATTCCACAGGTACATCCATATGTCAGTGAATGAATACTGTCAGCCATCCATGTGAGATGGACATGATGAGATGAAAAATGCTACATAGTGTGACAAAATAGGCATGTGCCACACACTGCAACACATCCAGTGTCCAAAAATACAGTGATTGCAGGCCGATTTATACATCAATGGTTTGTCACTTCAACATGACAGGAAACAACTATCATGTTCCACATTCAAACAGGCCCCAAAAATTCCTGTGATCAGGCCCATACTCAATTAGACTGAATGGTCAGATCATTCATCTAACAAGGTAACACATGTGGTCCAATGTGGGGTTCATCAATGACAGAAGCATGTCAGAAATTTGACAATAGGGCTGAGGAATGCGCAGCCAAAGTGGGAGAATCGAAACAATCAGCCTGAACGAACACTGAAAAATACAAACAATGTTGTTGCAAGATGCTACTTCAAGGGCAACTGCCGTAATGTTGAGCCAAATTACTAATGTGGGCAGAAGGGATACTGTCACACCCAAATCCAAGGCCGCTGAATGTTTTGGATGAAGCACATGGGTGACCCATACCACTCAGGCACACACACCCTCACCTGGCACTCAATCAGAACCCATCACCCAAACAACATACACATGCATTACACGCACATGCATGGGCACTCACCGGACAATGCTTCATAATCAGGTAGTCCTCCCACACCTTGGATCTGTTCATCTGTGACGAAGGCCACAGCAACAAACTCATGTCAGTGAGTTTGTTGTCCTCTTGTGGAGACCCACCGCCAGTCACCAGAGTAGCGGCATGATTTGAGGCCAGCTTCTTCTTTGCTCTGCGTTTCAGGTCATTCCACCGCTTGTAGCAATCATCAGCTGAGCGCCTCACAAATCCAAGGGCACTTATGCGGTCGGCTATGGTCTGCCAGTGTGCCTTACGTTGACCAGGTGTGGTCTTGCACCCTGCAGTCACCAACATTTTGTGGCTATGTGCCGACACATAGTGCACAAGTGCATCAAGTTCCGGATCATTGAAGCAAGGCTTCCTTGAGCTACCGGAGTGTGTAGCCGTGTCTGGGGTCTCAGCCTGACGTGCCAGAGCACCCTTCTTCCTCTTCTTTAAAGGTGGAGCAGAGCCAGAGTAGCTTACGCTGCTCTGGTATTAGGGGCAGAATCACCGGTGGACTGGGTAGTAGGAGTGTGGGAATGCACAATGACCATAGTTCTTGATGCAGGCATTGGTTGCTGGGTAATGTTGGCAGGGGGAACGTCAGTTTGATGGACTGGGACTGACACTGTCCTGGCTGGGAGAGTCAGAGCTGGGGCGGATGGAGCTGCAGTTGCCCCTGCATCCTCCCCACCCTGCATACTTGGGGCAGCAGATGACATAGCAGCCGCAGATCCACGTGGATTGGTGACAACAACTTGCACCGCCACTCGTGGACTAGACTTGCTGACCTGGAAGTCAGCCAGGGAGTCTTCCAGTGCCAGGTCAGGTGTCAGCCACGTTTCCCTCAACCATGGGGGGCGGGCATGGGTGTCCCTGATTGTTCCTCCACACATGGGGGCATATGGGCACCCTGCAAATCCCAGCCACGTCCCCTACCATGCCCACCACGTCCACCTTTTGAGGGTCGGCTACCTTTGCCTCCCTTACCGCTTGGTCGCCTCCCAGCCATGGCACTGATGTTGTTGTGTGTATGGGAGTTGCAGTAAACTATTGTCCTGGGCAATTGGGAGTCAAAGGGGTAGGATACCAGATGGAATTTGTACCCTAGTGCTCTAACAAGGCTGTCTGTGACCCCTGGGGGAAGATGACGGGTCAACAATGCACAGGCAGCCCAAAATCAAAAATAAACGTGCACGCAACCCCTCGTAGACCACGTGCGTGAAAAAATGAACTTGTACTACGCTGTGGCACCCATAAACACAAAAATAAGCGTACGCGTAATACACGCAACCTACAATGACCTCTGAAGGGGAACGCGACACACGGGGCAAGTACAGTTGCTAAGTACGTGCGGAACTCACCGTCTGCCTGGAAAAAGAACGTGAAAAATATGCGCGTTGGCAACACGTAGAGAAAGGAGGGTTCAGCCTTTGAAACAGTGTTGGCGCTCTAAGTGGAAATTATTACAAAGATAAAGAATGGTGATGGTAGAGATGCTGCAGTAAAGGGATGCCTCAGAGGCTGACCTGGGCTTGGGCAAACTTGGAAGAGAAAAAGCCCCCCTGTTCAGGAGGTCTTTTTCTCTTCCGCGTTGGCAACACCCCCACCAAAAGAAGAATTGTACGCTGTCTGAGGAGACAGGACAAAAGAAGAAGTGAACTCTGTTTGAGGAAACAGGCCCAACAAAAAATCAGAAAAGAGCTGTCAGAGGTAACAGGGAGTACGAAATAGAAACGCTGTGAAGTAATCGCGTGCGAACCGACAAGAAGTATAGATGTCACCCACTCGCTCTCCACGAAAAGCACGTACAAGGAAATGGCGACCTACACACAGCTTTTAAACTGGCCCACGCGTACACGTCAGATACGCGTGTATGCGGGCGCAATCCTCCAATTACACGTGATGACACTCGGACGTGCAGTTTTTCCACGTGTGCTCTGTCATCACGTGGTATGAGGGAAACGCCCACGTGCGTAATGTAACTTACGCGCCAAGGGCCTTTGGTCCAAAGGAATCGCGTGCGTGCGCTGATGCGCTTATGCTCTAAGGCCCTTTCCTCGAATTACACGCTGACGTGCAATTTTTTCACGTGCCAAATCACTCCGTATCAAGCTGGCCACGCGAAAACACACGGAAGACCACGCTCCTGCCCTGAAGGCCATTTTCCTGCCCCCAGAGCCCCGAGCACGCTCCTACCTGCCATCTGCTGCTACCTGACTTCCTGCTGCCCACGTGCCCTGCTATTTGGTGCCTGCACATCAGCCATCTGCAGGGGCCCAGTTGCTGTGTCCATCCCTGCTGGAACAGAAGACTCCCGACTGGGATACCATCGCTCGACAGCCCAGCCCCAGGACCCAGTTGCCCACCCACGCCTGCCTCGGGGGTTGCCATGTCGGGGCAAACACCATCTGAGACGACTGGCGACCCCCAGCCAGAGGGGCAGAGGGCCACCAGCTTCACTGCCACCGAAGTTGGTGTCCTGGTGGAGCATGTCCTGCGGCAGTATGATGCCCTCTTCGGAACATCACCCGACAACAAGGAAGGACGGGATAGGATCTGGGACGTCTTTGTGGTTGCCATCAACACGGAGGGGGTGGCAACCAGCAACATCAAGCAAGTCAAGAAGCTCTGGGAGGACTCGAGGACCAGGACCCTCAACAAGGCCCGGCGCCTCGTGGAGGGAGGCCGGGGCAGCATGAGTACCATCCAGATGAGGGTCCTGGAATGCATAGGCCCAGCGCTCCACGCCCAGATCCTTCGGAGGCAGACCCGTCCGGAGTTTAGTGGTAAGTGGCCAAGCATTGCTGTGTGAGACAGGGCATGTTGCAGGGTGCTGGTTGTCTGATACTGGCCTGTATGTCTGGCAAAGGCCATGTATGTATGTGTGTGTGCAGGGACATCATGGTCATGCATGTGAGACCAGTAATGTGTGAACCACATGGTTGGTGCATGTGTTACAATGCAACATGCGGAGCAGCATGGGGAATGCACACATTAATGCATGCCTGTCTCTGTTATTGGACATGAATGGGGTGTGAGAGATGGGTGCTGCTGTCATGGACATGTATGGTGTCCATGTCTCTGTGTCTGACTTGCGTGTCTGTGAATTGTAAATGCCATGGATGCATGACACATGTCTGTGACAATGTTCAGATTCACTGATGCAGCCTACTCATCCTTGTATCCACTGTGTCTGGGGTGTACGAGGCCAGATGGATGAAAGTACCGAGAAGTGTGTGCATGTGATAGACATGACCCATGATGCATGTGAGTTTCAAACCAGCATTGTATGTTTCAAGAGTCCCTTGGACATGTATGCTAGCATGCACAAAGCCTGTTAATGCATATGTTTTGCCTCCACTGACCCATGTGTTGTGGAGGGACATGATGGGAGTGATGTTTGATAGTGCCACTCATCTGCTATTGCTTCCTGTCTAGGGGACCATTGTACAGAAACCTGATGCTTGTGTTCAATTTCTCCGTCTACACAGCGGCAAGTGATGAAGAGGGCGGAGACGGCGCTGTGGAGCAAAGAGGCGGGGGATGCCCCCACCGGCTGGCGACGCAAGGCCCAGTCACCCTCCCAGAATTTACCATCTTCCGGGAGTGAGGGGACTGGTGTTGCGTCTGCCACTACGGCAGCAGCGGAAGGGAAGGATGAGCCCCCACAGGGGCTTGCAATGGCGGAAGACTGTGTGGAGCCGTCCAGGTTGGTGGTTTCCACAGAGGAGGAGGAGGCCGCTACTTAACCGCACATGGGACCTGGTGGGGGTGGTACCACTGGTGCAAGTGGTGCAGTCCAGGGCCAAGGGCAGGAGGCAGCACAGGTCACCGCGGAGGGGCCTGTGCATGTCGCTGTCCCTGACCCTGACGGCACCACCATGCACCAGCAGGGATGTCCCATACCAGGCCCGTCCGCAGGTAGAGGGGATGTCCTTGTCATCTGACACTCCTCTACCTGCGGACGAGGGGACCCCTGGCCATATGGAGAAGGTCCTGATTGGTGTCACGTTGCGCACGCTTGACATTTGTGATGACGTGCGTGCTTCCCGGGGGGAGCATGCACATCATCACGAAGAGCAGCGTGCCAACGTGGCCCAGTTGGGAGTGTCCATGGTCGGGGGTTTTGTAAATGTGTCGGCCACTCTGGTGGCCCTCTCCTCCTCTGTGGAGACTATGCGCCAGTCGTTCTCCATGCCATCTTCCGGCCAAGATGCCACCAGGGCCCCCTGTGGACCTGCCCTGACCAACGCAGCCAGCTCGATGGGGATCCCATCCCTGCCACAGTCGGGAGTCGGAGGTCCAGCAGGGGTGGACACCACAGCAACTGGACCCCAGCAGATGGAGGATGTGCCGGCATCATCGAGCAGGGCACGTGCACGACGGCGTCGGTGGATTCCATCAGCTTGGATGCTGTCGTACTGGCAGAGGCAGTTGTGTCGGAAGCAGCGGCAGGCTCAACGTGGGAGGCATCATGGCTCGGGGCCATCTACACCAGAGGGGCAGACATCGGCCGGAGGGCAGGAAGACCCTGGAATGGGAGTGTCTTCCGTGTGGCAGCGGTTGGACCAGCAGATAGGTGCGGAGCAGCTGCGGGCGGAGGAGGCACGGCTCACAATGGTCAGGACGGAGAACTCCATGCGCAGGGCGCTGAGGCGGGCTGAGTGCCTCGAGGGAATTCGCAGGGAGTTGGAGGTGGACATGGAGTTATCCCTGCAGGACCTCAGGGCCAGAGAACAGGCCCACCTCCAAGACATTGAACAGGAGTTCGATGATGCCCTGGCCCATGACATCAACAAGTGAGTCGTTGGACTTGCCCGCCGCCATTGTATATAGTTCATTAGTGTTAAGTTTCACTTCTTTTTTCTTTCATTTGGGGTGCATGGACTATGCCCCACATTTTTGTATATAGTTAGTAATTAGGTAGGTTTCATTGTAGGTTTCATTTATGTTGTTGGGCTCATGGACCCTGGATTTGCTATTTGTACATAGTTTTACAGTGGATTTTTCTCATTCATCTTTATTTTTCTTCACCATGGAGCAATGGATATTACGCTTTTCTTTCCCTTTGGATTTGCTTTGTTGGACGGTGACTTCGGACACATTTTCATTTGGATTAATTTGGATTCTCATTTTTTTTATTTATCATTTTTTGGGACATGCTGCATTTTCATTATTATTGGTATTATTGTGTGTTTTCATTTCATTCCCTTCATTTTGACTTGAATACATTTTTGTTTCTTACTTCAATGTGTGGTCTTCTCTCATTGTTTTCATGCATGTCATAATGTGGGGTTTCTCAGTCATGTGTTGCCATTGTGTGGGTGTGACAGACTTGTACTCATGTGCATACTGCTTATTTGTGATCTATCATGTAATGATGATTTCAGTTTGGAGTGGATGTAAAGCTTGGTTGGGTGTTTGGACTGGGGTTCTGTGGAGTGGGATTTGTGTGGCCATAAGAGCCAGGGATCTGGATTGTGATGACATGTTGGCTGGGGGACATGTATCACAAAGGTCAGCAATGTCCTCTTCTTCAAATGAAGTTTCAGTTTCAAAATCCCCCCCCTCCTCCTCACCTCTGTCTTTTTTCCTGATTTTCTTTCCTTCCTGGTTGCCTGGTTTCTCCTTTTTTTTATGAAGATATGGACGGCCACGAAAGGACGCCACCGCGATACCGTATAGGTAAGGCGGTGAAAGATCCTCTGTGACCGTCGGATAAGGGGAAAAAGCCAAAGGCACAAAAAACCCGTAGTGGAAGATTACAGGTAGTGATCCGTAGGCAGGTTGGGTAAGCTTCACATGAAGGACCAATGTCCACAGAAACGGATGGCGAAGACAGTCCAAAATAACAGGCCAGGTCGGTACACAGGAAGAGGAAACAGTTCCACAAAAACGGGAGGCTGAGGCAGTCCAAAATAGCAGGCAAGGTCGGTACACGGGATGAAAATAAGTTCCACAACAGCGGAAGGCAGAGGCAGTCCTAATAGCAGGCGAGGGGAAGGAAGGTAGAGCAGAATGGGAGAGAGAGAAACAGGAAGTAAGGGGAAAAGGAACGAAAGTAGGGGGAGGAAGAAACTTCAGGAACGGGCGGAGGTAACACAGAAGGCCTCCTAGAGGCAAAAGCAAGCGGACCACCAGGGAGCGTTGCAACGCGTACGCGACCCGGAAGCAGAAGGCTAAAAGCTCCCAGTCGCGTACGCGAGCGGAGAAAGACTAGACCTGCAAGCACGTAGGGGAGAATGAAACGTGATGGCAGGATCTATGGCGGACAGTGTCGATACCGATCCCAGACTCGCCATCTACCCCACGATGTGACAGTATGCCCCCTCCGAAAGCACACTCCACCCGGTTTCCCTGGATAAAAACGGTGGAATTGACGCAACAATCGAGGGGCCGTAATGTGGGATTTTGGCTCCCAAGTATTTTCTGAACAGTGGTATCCCTTCCATCTTACCAAATATTCTAATCTGCCCCTATGATATCGTGAATCGCATATCTGAGCGACTTCATACTCTTTTTGTGTAGGGTCAGAAGGCAGATGATTGGGGTTAGGCTTCCGGGACCAGATATCTTCTACAAAGGGTTTTAACTGAGACGTATGAAATACGGGATGAACCCTTTGGAGACTAACAGGAAGTTGAAGGCGAAATGCAACAGGATTTATTTTGTGTGTAATCTTGTAAGGACCTAAGAACTTGGGAGAGAATTTAGAGGGGTGTACCCACCGGGGTAAATATTTCGTAGACAGCATGACTCGGGATCCTACTTCCCACCCTGGGACCTGTCTGCGATGTTTGTTAGCCTGGGTTTTATAACGGTCTTGTGCCTCCTGGAGGCTCAACTTAGCCTCAACATGAACCTTCTGAATGTGAGTAAGGGAAGAATCCACCGAGGGTATGTGCGAGGAGGTTAAAGAGATGGGTGGAATGGAATGTGGATGATAGCCATATGTGCAAAAGAAAGGACTTATACCAAGTGCAGAATGGACGGAATTGTTATATGAGAACTCGGCCAAGGGTAAAAGGGGAACCCAATTGTCCTGTTGTAGGTTGATGAAACATCTTAGATATTGTTCGAGGGTTCCATTAAGCCGCTCCGTCTGACCATTGGTCTGAGGGTGGAAACCCGAAGATAAATCTCTTTCAATGCCCAATTTCTCACAAAAGGTCTTCCAAAAGCGTTAGGTGTATTGGCTTCCTCGATCGGAAATTATCTTAGTGGGTATTCCGTGTAGGCGAAATACATCTTTCAGAAAAACCTCTGCCATTTCAGCAGCGGAGGGAATGCCAGATAGGGGGGAAAAGTGAGCCAGTTTGGAAAAGGAATCTACCACCACCATGATACAAGTGCAACCCTGAGACCTGGGTAACTCGACGATGAAATCTGTTGAAATGGTGTACCAAGGACCTGCAGGAACTTCATTGGACTCCAATAATCCTATGGGTCTTTGGTGTGACACTTTGTTGCGGAGACATATAAGACAGGACTGTACATATTCCTTGGCGTCCTTCTTCAGGTTAGGCCAATAAAAGTGCCTTAGGAGGTATTCCTGGGTGCCTTTGATGCCTCTATGTCCTGCAATCCTAGAATCGTGACACCATAATAGCGCCGTCTTCCTCTGGTCCGATGTGGGTAGATACAATCTATCCTTTACCAGATAGAAACCATCCTTGATGTCGTACTTGGTATCGACGGGGTGAAGATCCCCTTCGAAATTTCCTTTAGAATTATCTCTGACTTGCTTAAGGAACGTAGATAGTTCTCCGATCTGTTTGGTCTTGGGAAACATCAATTCTCTGGTGCCTTCTGTCTCTGCAAGATAATCACTGCGACGAGACAGTGCGTCCACCACCAAGTTCTGTTCTCCAGGAATGTATGTGATGTTGAAGTCGAACTGTGCAAAAAAGTGTGCCCATCTTGCTTGTCGGGTGTTGTAACACTCAAACTGCTTCAACACTTGCAGATTCTTGTGGTCAGTTCTGATGGTAAATGGAAAAATGCCTCCTTGCAACAGATGTCTCCACTCGACACACGCCAATTTCATGGCAAGTAGTTCTTGTTCGATGACCGAGTAATTCTTTTGACTAGAGTTGAGTGTTTTCGAAAAATAAGAGACAGGATATTCGAGATTGTTATGTGCTTGAAGTAGGACTGCCCCAACTGCTGCTGCCGAAGCATCAGTCTCCAGGATGAAAGGAAGGCCCTGATCAGGTTGTCGTAAAACTGGAGCGGAGCAAAAGTCTTCTTTGAGAAGATGGAAACTCTCCTCGGCTGCAGCAGACCAGGTGAACGGCATAGAAGATTTCTTAAGTAAAGATGTGATGGGTAACACTCTATGGGAAAAGTTTGGAATGAACTTCCGATAGAAGTTAGCAAGACCTAGAAACTTCTGTACTTCCTTTACTGATTTCGGCGAAGGCCAATTTAGAATAGATGTGACCTTCTGTGGGTCCATCGAGATACCCCTGCTGGAAAGGATAAACCCCAAATAGGAGATAGAGGATGCAGAAAAAACGCATTTGTTCAGTTTGACGGAAAGATGATTGTCTTTGAGACGTTGAAAGACTTCTCTGACATGTTCTTTGTGATCTTCTGGTGTCCGAGAAAACACTAAAATGTCATCCAGATAAACAATGGTAGTATGGCATAGTAGATCAGAGAATAGGCGATCCATGAAGCGTTGAAATATGGAAGGAGCATTGACTAAGCCAAAGGGCATTACTTGATATTCAAATAGCCCGAACGGAGTCCGAAAGGCAGTTTTCCACTCATCCCCTGCTTGGACTCGAAGTAAGTGATAGGTCAAGTTTTGTAAAGATGGTGGAGCCATGTACCGCTTGAATTATCTCTGTTATGAGAGGCATGGGATATCGGTCTTTGATGGTTACTTTATTTAGTCCCCGGTAATCTATGCAGGGACGTAGCTCTTGTGACTCTTTCTTGGGTATGAAGAATAAAGAGGCCCCTGCCGGAGACTTTGACGGTCTAATAAGTTCGTTGGCTAGATTTTTGTCCAGATATTCCCTGAGATAGCGTTTTTCTTCCAGAGACAGGGGAAACATCCGACAAAAGGGGACCAGGGCCCCTGGCATGAGATCAATCCCACAGTCTTCAGGACGGTGTGGAGGTAATTCCAGAGGAATCTTCTCTGTGACTACCTCGGTGTACTCTTGAAGATATGTGGGTAGACAATGTACGGTTATGGACTCACAACAACTTGATGTCTTGACAACCTCGAATCTAGGTTCCGGTAGGCATTCAGACTTACAGATCGCAGAGTGAAAACTAAGGAGATTTTTTGTCCAATCTATTTTGGGATTGTGTTTCCGTAACCAGCCTATCCCAAGGATGATAGGGAAGTGGGCTGCACGGATAAGGTCGAATGAGATCTTTTCAGTATGTTGTTGGACCGACATCATTAGATCTTCCGTGGTGTGAGTTATTAGGCCAGAGCTTAAAGGTTCGCCGTCCACTCCCTCCACTTTCTGGTCCTCCTTCTTGGCAATGCGAGGCACACCCTTCTGAGTGGCCCAATAGGTATCCATGAAATTGCCGGCAGCGCCACAATCCAATAGAGCCTGAGCCTGAATCTCCAAGTCGCCCAATAATAGAGTTACTGATAGAATCATGAGGCGAGCATCTTCTGGGATCGCAGGCGTAGAGACCGAAAGAGTAACATAAGGACTAGCAGAAGCCCCTCGGAAGTTAGTCCTGACACTCACCGAGGGCGATCGTTTCCCGACCGTCTTGGAGGGACGTCTGGGCAGTCCCGGAGTAGATGAGTAGAAGCCCTGCAATACATGCACAGGTTTCCTTCTCTGCTCCTCTTTCGCTCCTCAGGTGTAAGTGGAGCACGAGTAGTCCCTATCTGCATTGGTTCTTCTCTATTGGATCTTGCAGAGGATGTAGGGATGGGAGGAAGGGGATCCAAAGGAAGAAACACATAGGGTTTGGATTTCCTTTTTTCAGCACGTCGCTCAGTCATACGAAAATCAATACGTAGTGTAGCAGTCACGAGATCATCAAACGTTGTAGGACGAGCGATCCTGGCCAGTTCATCTTTGAGGTCCTCTCTCAACCCACGTCGAAAGATTGCATACTGAGCTTGTTCCTGCCATCCTGCTTCAGAAGCAACCTGCTTGAAGTTCGTGATGTAAGTAAGCAAATCCGAATTGCCCTGGCGTATATCCAGTAAATCCTCAGACGCCAAATAAGAACTCTCAGTCCGTAAGAAGGTATGTTGTAACAAAGTTTTGAAGGCATTATAATCTTGCAGCACAGGGTCGGTTCGGTTCACTAGAGGAGTGGCCCAAGCAAGGGCATTGCAGTCATATGTGTAATCATAAAGCCAATTTTGGCGTGATCAGAGTCAAAAGTCTGCGTACGAAAAGAAAAGTGAAGATTACAAGCATCCAAAAATTCTTTGACCCTTTTGGGGGCCCCATCGAATTTGCCGGAGACTAAAGGAAGAGGAGGTAGATCTGTTGAAAGACGCTCTCTTTCTGTCACCCGCTGTTGTAAAGCTGCGTTGGCACCTTTTAGGTTCTGAACCTCTAAGTTCAGGTTCTGTACAGCGGCTATCAGTTCTTGAATCTGTTGAGGGGTTGCCATTTTGATATTGTGGCGTTGCAAACTATCACAAAGGTCAGCAATGTCCTCTTCTTCAAATGAAGTTTCAGTTTCAAAATCCTCCCCCTCCTCCTCACCTCTGTCTTTTTTCCTGATTTTCTTTCCTTCCTTGTTGCCTGGTTTCTCCTTTTTTTTATGAAGATATGGACGGCCACGAAAGGACGCCACCGCGATACCGTATAGGTAAGGCGGTGAAAGATCCTCCGTGACCGTCGGATAAGGGGAAAAAGCCAAAGGCACAAAAAACCCCTAGTGGAAGATTACAGGTAGTGATCCGTAGGCAGGTTGGGTAAGCTTCACATGAAGGACCAATGTCCACAGAAACGGATGGCGAAGACAGTCCAAAATAACAGGCCAGGTCGGTACACAGGAAGAGGAAACAGTTCCACAAAAACGGGAGGCTGAGGCAGTCCAAAATAGCAGGCAAGGTCGGTACACGGGATGAAAATAAGTTCCACAACAGTGGAAGGCAGAGGCAGTCCTAATAGCAGGCGAGGGGAAGGAAGGTAGAGCAGAATGGGAGAGAGAGAAACGGGAAGTAAGGGGAAAAGGAACGAAAGTAGGGGGAGGAAGAAACTGCAGGAACGGGCGGAGGTAACACAGAAGGCCTCCTAGAGGCAAAAGCAAGCGGACCACCAGGGAGCGTTGCAACGCGTACGCGACCCGGAAGCAGAAGGCTAAAAGCTCCCGGTCGCGTACGCGAGCAGAGAAAGACTAGACCTGCAAGCACGTAGGGGAGAATGAAACGTGATGGCAGGATCTATGGCGGACAGTGTCGATACCGATCCCAGACTCGCCATCTACCCCACGATGTGACAACATGTGTCGGGGCCTGCTGGCAGGTGCCCTGCACTGCTGGGGGGTGGGGGTGCAGGGGGTCAATAGTGGGACATGAGTGGGGGCCTGCTGGCAGGTGCCCTGCACTGTTGGGGGGTGGGGGTGAAGGGGGCCATGAGTGGGACATGAGTGGGGGCCTGCTGGCAGGTGCCCTGCACTGCTGGGGGGTGGGGGTGCAGGGGGTCATGAGTGGGACATGAGTGGGGGCCTGCTGGCAGGTGCCCTGCACTGCTGGGGGGTGGGAGTGTAGGGGGTCATGCGCTGTTGATCAGTAGTGCAAGGTGACATGTGGCTTGGCTGGGGGGCATGCCCATGGTGGATGGGCTGCCTGCGGGACATGACCAGGGGTGGGGGGTAGTCCCTTGTGGTGTGGGCTGCCTGCGGGCTCCATGGAGGGTGTAGAGGGAACACCTGGGAGGACCCACACTGCCGAATCACGTGTAGGACTCCCCTGCACCCCTGAAATACATGTATCCTGCTGGAATCGCATGTAAAACTTTCCGCGCACCCGTGAAATACACATACCCTGCTGAAATCGCATGCAAAACTTCCCGCGCACTCCTGAAATACACGTACCCTGCTGAAACCATGTGTAAAACTTCCTGCGCACCCCTGAAATACACGTACCCTGCTGAAATCACATGTTAAACTTCCCGTGCACCCCTGAAATACACATACCCTGTTCGCACAGGGGCAATATTCCTGGGGTGCGCGGGAAGTCTCACACGCCATTTCAGCAGGGTACGTGTATTATGGGGTTCGCGGGAAGTCTCACACGTGAAAGGGCCCTGTGCGAGCGGGGTACGTGTATTATGGGGTGCGCAGGAAGTTTTACACGCAATTTCAGCAGGGTATGTGTATTACCGGGTGCGCAGGAAGTTTTACACGCGATTGGGCCTGGGCGAGCGGGCTACCACTCACTGTCTGCCTTGCGTGTAGAAGAACGCATAGCCAACACCCACCTGCTGTGAAGTGATAGCGTGTGAACCCCAACGCCAGGAAAACACACGCACCACACCCCACGAAAAGCACGTACAGAGCAATGGAAATCCACGTGGGATCTTCAAGCCCTGCCAGGGCAATGCCCGTGCGCGAAACGTCACAGACGCGCTTACGCGCTAAGGGCCTTTGGTCCAATGCAATAGCTTGCGTGTGCTGACGCGCTGACACGCTAAGGGCCTTTCCTCGAATTACACGCTGACGTGTCATTTTTTCACGTGCCAAATCACTCCGTATCAAGCTGCCACGCGAAAACACACGGAACACCACGCTCCTGCCCTGAAGGCCATTTTCCTGCCCCCAAGAGCCCCGAGCACGCTCCCACCTGCCATCTGCTGTTGCCTGCCTGCCTGCTGCCACGTGCCCTGCTATTTGCTGCCTGCACATCAGCCATCTGCAGGGGTGCAGTTGCTGTGACCGCCCCTGCTGGAACTGAAGACTCCCGACTGGGATACCATCGCTCCACAGCCCAGCCCCAGGACCCAGTTGCCCACCCATGTCTGCCTCTGGGGTTGCCATGTCGGGCACACCACCATCTGAGACCACTGGCAACCCCCAGCCAGAGAGGCATAGGGCCACCAGCTTCACTGCCACCAAAGTTGGTGTCCTGGTAGAGCTAGTCCTGGGGCAGTACAATGCCCTCTTCGGAGGTTCGCGCGCCGACAAGGAAGGACGGAGCAGGATCTGGACGGACATCGTGACTGCCATCTACGCGGAGGGGGTGGCAGTCTGAAAATTCCAACAAGTCAAGAAGCGCTGGGAGGACTTCAGGTCCAGGACCCTCAACAAGGCCCGGCGCCTCTTGAAGGCAGCGGATGCCAAGGGGCGCCGGGGCCACCTGTCGGAACATCAAATGAGGGTCCTGGAACGCATATCCCCAGCGCTCCACGTCCAGGTCCTTGAGAGGCAGACCCGTCTGGAGTCGAGCGGTAAGTGTACATGCATACTGATTGTAAGCTGTGCATGTGATGGTGTGCCAGTAGTGTGCAGGTTGCACATGTGGTTTTGTAGGGCCATGTAGGAATGTGTATGTACAGGGCCGTGAGGCTAACACATGCAAGTCCTCTCATGTGTGAGACACATGGATGGTGCATGTGTGTGTAAGCTTGTATGCCAAATGCAGATGTGTGAGCACACATGCTTGAATGGATGTCGGTTCCAGCTGCATGTATCTGCACCGTGTACATGTGCATGTGTGTGTATTTCACAACAGTGCAACAGTGATGCAACATGGATGCTTGGACACTGATATGTAGAAGACTGATTGCTAGATGTGACATGGATGCCGATCTCATCACTGCGACAGTTGGTGGAGGTGTACACGTGCATGTAAGTGTGGTGGTGTGTATGCATTTCTAGTGCACTCCCTGTGTTTCATGTGATGTCTGGCTCACCTTTGGCTGCTCATGCTGTTTTATCTGTATGGATGATGCTGGCTGTTGCCATATGGCTGTGGAATTGCTCAGGTGTGTGAGTTGACATGCCATGTGTTTTGGGGATTGTAATGCCATGTCTGAGGTTTGACACTGCCAATCATGTGCAACTGGCATGTGTGTATCAGTCCATTGTACAGTGTCCTGATGCCTGTCTCCTATCTCTCCCTGTCTGCAGCGTCAACTGATGAAGAGGGCGGAGAGGATGCTGTGGAGCACAGCAGCGGGGGTCACACCACCAGCCGGAGACGCAAGGCCCTGCTCCCCTCCCAGTTTGTGATCTCGTCAGGGAGTGAGGAGTCTGGTGCCGCATCCCAGGCGCAGCTGCCGAGGGTAGGTCCAAGAGGCGGAGGTCGGAGTTGGACTCCTCGGCAGCAGAAGGGGCAGCTGAGACCCCACAGGGTCCGACGAAGGAAGATGGCACTGAGTCATCCAGGTTGGTGGGGGGTTTGGTGGAGGAGGAGGCCTTGCAAGGGACAGAGACGGGGTCTGGAGGTGGGGATTCCACTGATGCCAGTGGTGCAGTGCAGGGGCAGGGACAGGAGGCAGCACAAACCACCGCAGAGGTGCCTGTGTGTAATCCTGTCCCCGATCTTGTGACTGCATCATCCCGCACCAGCAGGGATGCCTACAACCAGACCCGTTTTCAGGGAGGGGATCCGCTTACAACTGGCCTTCCTCTCCCTGCGGGAGCCTGTCCTGGGTGCGGTGGCGTTGTGTCAATGGGACATGCAAGGTGACCTGCAGTCTTTTCATGAGGAGACTGCACGGCATCTCGAATGGCTCGTTGACCACGTCAGCCTACTGGGACAGGTCACCCAGGCCGGATTCCTCAGTTTCCTGAACCTTGCTTCGACCCCCTCCTCACCTGAACCCCCTATGCGCCAGTCGTCCTCCGTGCCATCTTCCCACCCATGTATCACCTGGGGACCCTGTGGAGCTGCCTCTGACCGTGCAGCCAGGCTGTTGGAGGACACATCCCTGCCACAGTCGGGAGTCGGACGTCCAGCAGGGGTGGCCACCTCAAGAACTGCACCCCAGCCAGAGGAGGATGTGCAGGCAGCAGGAGCCAGGGCACGGGCACAGGCACAGCAGCAGCAGCAACAAGGTGGGAGCCATGATGGCTCGGGGCCTTCGACATTGGAGGGGCAGG
This sequence comes from Ambystoma mexicanum, assembly GCF_040938575.1. NCBI lineage: Eukaryota > Metazoa > Chordata > Amphibia > Caudata > Ambystomatidae > Ambystoma > Ambystoma mexicanum. The sequence goes on from NC_090937.1 coordinate 159,408,921, forward strand.
CATTGGCCGGAGGGCAGGAGGACCCAGGATGGGAAATGTCTTCCGTGTGGCAGCGGTTAGGCCATGCTATAGATGCAGAGTGGCAGCGGGCGGAAGAGGCACGGCTCACGATGGTCAGGGCGGAGAACTCCATGCAAAGGGCTCTGAGGCGGGTCGAGTGCCTCGAGGCAATTCGCAGGGACCTGGAGGTCCGGATGTCATCGTCCCTGCGAATCCTCGGGGCCTTAGAAGAGGACCGCCTCCGGGACATCGAGCAGGAGTTCGATGATGCCCTGGCCGGGGAAATCAGGAAGTGAGCCATCAGACTAGCCCGCTGCCATTGTATATAGTTAATTAGTGTTATGTTTCCTTTTGGTTTTCATTTCATTTGGGGTGCTTGGACAATGCCCCACCCTTTTGTATATAGTTCTTCATTAGGTAGGGTTTTTGTAGGTTTCCTTTCAATGGTTGGGCTCATGGACCCTGGATTTGTACTTTGTATATAGTTCTACACTGGATTTCACATAATTTAAGTTTCTTTTTTACCATGGAGCAATGGATGTGTCTTATTTTTACACTTTGGATTTGGTTGGACGGACAGACTCTTTGGGCCCATTTGCCTTTGGATTGATTTGGATTCTGCTTTCACACATTTTTTTTGAATATTTTGGACATACAGCTTTTTCTTCATTATTTCCATTATTGTGTGTTTTTTTTTGTTATTCATTTGGTTAATTATTGAATACACATTTATTATATACTTTACTGATGTGGTCTTATCTCTTTTGTTTTCTGCATGGAACAATGTTGATCTTTTCAGAGTCATGTGTCACCATTGCGTGGGTCTGAGGGACATTGACTGCTGGGGGGTGGGGGCACAGGGGGGCATGTGTGGGGGCCTGCTGGCAGGTGCCCTGCACTGCTGGGGGTGGGGGTGCTGGGGGACATGTGTGGGGGCCTGCTGGCAGGTGCCCTGCACTGCTGGGGGGTGGGGGTGCTGGGAGACTTGTGTGGGGGCCTGCTGGCAGGTGCCCTGCACTGCTGGGGGGTGGGGGGGCTGGGGGACATGAGTGGGGGCCTGCTGGCAGGTGCCCCTCACTGCTGGGGGGTGGGGGTGCTGGGAGACATGAGTTGGTGATCATATTGCAACATGACATGTGGCTTGGCTGGGGGGCATGCCCATGCTGAATGGGCTGCCTGCGGGACATGCCCAGGGGTGCAGGGTAGTCCCCTGTGGTGTGGGCTGCCTGCAGGGTCATGGAGGGGGTAGAGGACACACACTGCCAATTCACGCGTAGGACTCCCCGCGCACCCCCAAAAAACGCGTTCCCTGCTCTGACAGCAAAATCGCGTGTGAAACTTCATGCGCAGCCCAGTAATACACGTACCCTACTCCAATCGCGTGTGAAACTTCCCGCGCACCCCTGAAATACACTTACCCAGCCCAATCGCGTGTGAAACTTCCCACGCACCCCTGAAATACACGTACCCAGGCCAATCGGGTGTGAAACTTCCCGCGCACCCCTGAAATACACGTACCCAGCCCAATCGCGTGTGAAACTTCACGCGCACCCCCAAAATACACGTACCCAGGCCAATCGCATGTGAAACTTCCCGCACACCCCTGAAATACACGTACCCAGCCCAATTGCGTGTGAAACTTCCCGCAAACCCCAGTAAATCATGTACCCAGGCCAATCCCGTGTGAAACTTCCAGGGCACCCCGTAATACACGTACCCCACTCGCACAGGCCCTTTCGCGTGTGAAACTTCCCGCGCACCCCTGAAATACACGTAACCAGGTTAATCGTATGTGAAACTTCCCGCGCACCCCGGAAATACACGTACCCAGCCCAATCTCGTGTGAAACTTCCCGCACACCCCCGTAATACAGATACCCCACTCGCACAGGCCCTTTCACGTGTGAAAGTTCCCGCAAACCCTGTAATACACGTACCCTGCTGAAATCGCATGTGAAACTTCCCGCAAACCCCAGTAATACACGTACCCTGCTGAAATCGCATGTGAAACATCCCGCGCACCCCCCTGATACACGTACCCCACTCGCAAAGGCCCTTTCGCTTGTGAAACTTCCTGCGCACGCCTGAAATACACATACCCAGGCCAATCGCAGGTGAAACTTCCCGCGCACCCCTGAAATACACGTAACCAGCCCAATCGTGTGTGAAACTTCCCGCACACCCCCGTAATACACGTACCCCACGTGCGCAGGTCCTTTTGCGTGTGAAAGTTCCCGCGAACCCCGTAATACATGTACCCTGCTCAAATTGCGTGTGAAACTTCCTGCGAACCCCAGTAATACACGTACCCCACTCGCACAGGCCCTTTCGCGTGTGAAACTCACGTGCACCCCATTAATACATGTTCCCCGCTTGGCGTTTGCTGTTTGGCATCCCTGTAAACTGGTCCAGGGTTAGAGCAGCCCTTTGCGCTAAATTGGGAATTTTGATGGCTTTTCCCTGCGCAAGGGCGTTCTTGGGGGCGTAACTGGCGCTGCTGCAGGGTCGCTGCGCCACTCTGCGCCACGGCTGGTTTTGGAGGCTAAAATCCATGAATACGCTGTGCGCGCAAATCGATTTTAGCGCACGTGGCTGGCGCAGGCATTCGCACGCGCACACTGTGCGCCAGCCGCGTGCACCACTTTTGTGCGAAATTCTATGAATTACCCTGAATATGTTTGTGTTGACACAAAGTAGTGCTATTCATCCCAAAATAGTCTGCGTGCCTTACATATGTGAACAGCAACATCTCTGTTCTGTTCTACCTATATCTGAGGTGTGTGCTACCCACATCTCACTTGTGCATTAAATCTATTCTCTAATTGAGCTCTGTGTGGTATCAGAAATCCGACTGCACCAGAGGATGATGAGGCATTGCCGCGCGGCATTCACCACCGTGCATGAGGACCCAGCATGGCAAAAGGCCGTGTGGCAGCAGCACACAGCGGAAGGTGCAGAGGGCATTCCTGGCACATACCACACTATAGAGCTGGCTTTCTGGAGGAAGACAGCAGGTTACCTTATTTTTGTATGTTCATTCCGAAGGTCATAATGTTTCTGTTTTTAATAATCAGAAGCTCGCATTGCAAAGTCAGTGTCCAAATTGATAATAGACGGTAAAGCTGCTGTTTAAAAATATGTCCCTATTCCTTAAGACAAGCCAATATTTTTAACAAAAAACAAAAGCAATTGACACATCTCTATGATGCCTGTACAGTTTGTTTATTGCAGAAAAAGCATCATTAATGCACAGGAGCTTGATTGTGTGCACTGTTGCTTGGTCATGTGCAATGCACTATTAGCTGCACTGAAGCAGACTGTGGCTTCTTTTCCCTCGTAGTGGTGCAGCTCCAGGAGCCCTCTTTTACTTTCGGGTCTAGAGGAAAAACGAAAAAAAAACAATATTAAGAAACATGTATGCATCTTGAATTAAATTCAGTTCTCGTAATTCATTGTACTGTGTTGCCTACGCTAGTACTATTCAAATGCTGGCCTCGAATTTAATCAGAAACCACATCTATAATGTGGTGTTTGATCTCAGTTGTGGTAAATGTTGGCAAAGCTCCCAATGGCAAATACTAAGTGCAGGTCGAGGGACCCATTGTAGATCATGCTTATGAGGTGTCTTTCTGCTGCCCAATTACCATTGTCTCAGTCCTACCAAGATGGACAGTCATAGTCCACATGAGAAGTTACAGCTGCAGAGTCTCTGTGCATCAGCCATTTTAGAACAGTCACAATTGCTCAGCTGTGTATCACCTGCATCACCTTAAGAACGTAACTTTCAGCAAGCACCTGCCAGACACACTTCAGCCTAGGAACATTATACTGCATTATTATGCTGGTTTTGACTCATGGTTACCAATAAAGAATTAGTATATTGTCTACATGAAACAATAGTTTTTGTTCAGTAGATGGAGAAGAGCCTTCTGATGCTTCCTCCATATCAACACATGCAGACATTAAATCAAGATTTTAATCTACTGCTAAACCTGCCTCATAGTGTTCCAGATATTGCGATCCAGAACTTTGCAAAAGTTATATTGGCGAATGCTTGAATGACAACAACGCGTGGTAGTCATGAGCGGCTAGAACTTGCAGGTCATGCCCCTTAGGAACGCTGACACGTGTCCACGGTCATTCAATTTATACAGTCAATGTGCCATGGCCTCCATTGGGGGCAGCTGCACTCGTGATGTACAGGGGAATTTGAGAATCAAGGCTACATGATATGCGTTTTCAAAGGATTCATATGGAAGAAAATGCCACGGAAGAGGTGCTGGCATTGCCAGACTGAGAGTGTATGTGTGTGTTGATGGCGTCCCAATGCCGAGATCACAAACTGGAGAGGGAGAGAAGCCCAAAGTGGCTTCGGGAGAGCCGTGGCTGGGTGCTTCGCTGCAAAACATGCTTGCCATGCAGGAGTCTCTTGGATTGACGAAGAGGCATTTTTTTGCTATGCTATGTCTAAATGCTCTTGGATTGATGAAAAGGTGTTTTTAAACGCAACTGGATGGCAACACCTGTGCAACCAAATTACTATTATAATACTGTTCACAAAGAATGACTAATGACATTTCTAGACTCACTGTAGACTTAGTGGAGGGCTTGCCGATGTTATGGTCTCTGTCCGAAGTGTTGCGCAACACTTTGGTATCGTCAAATGGCGTTCCTATATCATGTGACCATGTGGTATCTGGGGAAGCTAATACATAAAAGATAGACTTGGATCGCCCTGTATCTCAATCCTATGTTCTACCTTTTAAGGACTTTAAGGCAGTCAGCTGGTCTGTGGTACTCAGTGTGCTCACTTGAAGGGACAGGAGAAGAAACTTTTCTCTTAAGCATTTGGCATTTGGCATATTAAACACATGATTTGGAGTGCATCACATACTTGATTCCATTATTAGCCTTGAGCTGTGGAAGGTGTAGTGGGAGTCGTGGTAGTTGGAGTAGTGGTGGTTGGAGTAGTGGTGGTTGGAGTAGTGGTGGTTGGAGTAGTGGTGGTTGGCGTAGTTGTTGTTGGAGTTGTGGTGCTTGGTGTAGAGGTGGTTGACATAGTTGTAGTTGTGGTGGTTGGCGTAGTAGTGGTTGGAGTAGTTGAACTGAAACGATGATGACGATCTTTACGATTATACTTTCGCTTTGCGTATCCCCTGCTTTCATTTGACTGCAAGAAAAAAAAAAGTCATTCACAAACGAATTGATACAGCCTGACAATGGATTACAATAAAGCTACAAACCATGCGGGCCACATGGTTTTTTATCACTCTTCTATGTCTGCATGTAGACTGTAGGTATCCAAATCATAGAAATGCAAATGTCCGCTTATTTTGTACACTGCTTATCTTTAATTTCCATATCTACATAGATGCCCTCAGGGGCATGAAAAGGTTTTGCAAAGACAGCTAGTGAACACACCGGAAGTAGTATTAATTGTTTTTGCTCATAGACTAGAGGCAGGCAAGTAGGTTATGTAAAAACCTACTTATGTTCTATTCATGTGTGCATGTGTGGTGTTGCTGTAGTGCAACTAGCGAGAAAGCAGCATGGTGCTGTGCAAAGATAAATAAGAGATGTATAAGGGAGACGAAACACAGGTAAAGTCTCCTATGTCGAATGGGGTAGGAAACACAGGTGTGCGTGCTCTAAGATCCATGGCACTTAGCAACTTCCCAAAAATGTTTTGCCATTTTAAAAGTTAAAAATAAGAAAAATAACTGTTCATAGCAACTCGTAAATTGACTACCGTTTACAAGCGATGTCCACAAACCTTACAATTATTTGAAAAGTTAGAAAAAAAGTATATTAATTTAAAATATGAATCTTGAACGATGACATATAGTTTTGCACCATTGCCGTTTATTGGTTGGCCTGGCGGGTCTTAGGGTTGCAATGTGAGGAGGAGCAGGATTGGAAGAGATTCACATGAGTGGTGTACTGGAGGAGAGACATGGGTGTTTGGGTGCAGGGGAAGGAAATGCAGAGAGAAGAGAGAAGGTTAAGGAAGGAAGACCACATGTAGCATTCCCTCTTTTGCTGATACGGCTTGGGGGGAGCTTGTGTTGCTAGGTCTGGAAAAGATCTGGGACTGTGCAAATGTCAGGACTGTCAGGGCTCGGGCCTAGCTAGTCTTTGTGGTCGTTGCTCCTGGGCTTCTATCCGGGGCTACAACCAAAAGACACGGGGCTATAGCCCCCTCAGCCCCACCACCCCCATCTAGCAACGCCTCTGGCCTGGGGATGTGATGTAGTGTAATGGAGTAGAGAAATGTGTGTTTGGGTTCAGGGGAGGGAAATGCAGGGACAATAGAGAAGTGGGAGGATGGAAGACAAGATGGGGCTTTCCCTCATTTGCTGATGTTGCTCGGGCGGCTGTGATGTAGTGTAGTGGAGGAGAGACATGGGCGTTTGGGTGCAGGGGAAGGAAATTCTGAGAGAATGAGGAAGGATTGAGGCTGGAAGACAGTACAGGGTCTTTTCCTCATTTGGCACGCAAGGTAGTGAGTGGTATTGGGCAGAACAGGGCTAAGGGATAGTTTCCCCTGTGTTAACCAAAGGCCTCGGTGGTTGGTTGGGAAAGGCGGTGGGCATGGTGTGGAGCACAATCTAATGGTAACAGACAAAAGATGGTTCTAGCAAGACAACCGAAAGAAGAATGAACAGGGAGGCAGAGGCTTGCTGCATATTCGTTCTGTTGTGTACATGAGAGTTTTGGGGACTCTCTATCTTTAGTAATACTTTATTTTCCCCTATTGGCTTTTTACAAATACTTTGTAGGGACAGCCTCGCAATTCTCCCACTCAGTTTAGTTTTTTTTTATCACAGTACCTCATTTTCCTAAATAATCTCAAATATATTTCTTTTGAATGGTGTACTTGTTCTAAATGTGTCAATATCTATCTCCCGTAGAAGGTAAACCTGGCATTGATAGTTGTCAAATGAATAATGAAAGGCCATATACATTCCTGAGAAGAACAAGAAACACGGAACCCTTTAGAAAGGTGATTTTGTACTTACGTCGGAAGCACTTCGATCCTCCCGCTGCTTCGCTACGGAAGCCTGTAAGTATCACAAGGAACAAAGGAAGAACACTCAAGAATGAGAAGGTAGAAGGCAAATCAAAGATCACAACTACATGCATTTCCTGATCCTGCTTCCTCTGTAGTCCAATCAAATGGGTTGAATCCTGATCCAGGACATTTGCCTCTTCTCTTAATATTATTGAACAGAAATGCTGTTTTATGGCTGTTTCTAAAAATGCTGATGTGTTTAGAATTGCATAATTAGTATGTCTTCTTAATTTATTTGCCAGACAGATTAGTCACCATTTATGAAATGATCCCATATATCGCTTTTTTTAATTTGCATTGAAAGTTGCATTAGTAGGAAAAATAAATGTGTGAAATGATTAACTGACTTAACATTAAAATAAAATGGATAAAACTAATATTGATGAATGCAAGAAAAAGGAATTCATTGAGAAGGAGAGGGTCACTTACGCTGCCTGCACTTGCATCTTCCAGTTCATTCTCTGCAGAGATCTGCAAATAATGCCGGGGACACAAGAAGAAGCCTTCAGAATTACATGGAAAGGACACATACAAACATTCTCAATTCCCATGCCCATCCTAATCTGTACACATTGATGTAACTTTGCCATTAGCAGGATGCCTCATCTCTATCAAAAGTTATATATGATTCTAACAGTTGAATTGAGAATTGCAAAATACAGTCTATATCGCCAGACCCATTGCATGCAAAGGTCTGGCGTATTGCAAACGTCACAGCTTTCGGCTGCCTGCACGCTAGGACCCCCATGGAAGAGAAGCCCACTCGCCAGCTGGTTTACATACTTTTATTCTGCATAACATAAAAGCCCTGTTTGATCGATAATACAAGTATGTTATGAACTGCCCAATACGGTCCTCTTCTGTGCTTGCAGATAGGTGTTAGAAAACTATATCCAACAAAAATAAAACTCTAAAAGTCACATTCACTTGCCTTTTTCTTGAGGCATAAACTGTCTCCATACAACTTCCTTCTACTATGAAAAGAACTGTCACCGCCCACAAAACGTCCCTGTAATAATCTGCAGTATGCAAGCATGGACTTTCATGCTATTTTTTCAGGGGCTAAACCCTGAATTCCTGCGTTTGATGAGCGTCACTATTCTGTCACTAGAGCGGATTAATATGTGCAGCTTTGGAGTTCTTGGCTATCCCAAAAGGTTGCTGAAACAGTGGAACACACTCCTACTAAAAAGGCAGCAATGCAAGCCCCTTGGAGGCTCTTCTCTGGCTCGTTATTTGCTCTGGGTCTCCTCTGTGTTGATGGCCAGCACTAAGGGGACTTTTGGTGGGCAGTTTTTGCCTCAGAATGGATCTCACTGACTGGTTGTCACTGACAGAGACTGGCTGGCTGATCAACTGTCTGACTGACTCACTCACTCAGCTGCTAAGCACTCATAGAGCCTGATTCATGGAATTCTTTGCATGGTGCAAAGTGACTTTTCAATGGTGCAAAGTGACTTGAACTGCCAACAAACACCCTGATTCATGAAGCAGTGTATGGAGCACACTGATTCATGGAGCAGTGTATTGTAATGTGTATTTTTGCATTGCAACGTCACTTTGCACAAACATCCAAGAATCAGGCCGATGTAGTGGTACCTTTTGGCATAAATAATCGGAACAGAATATGAAGAAGTAAACAAGAACAGAGGTCCTTTGGTAGTGAGAAAAGGTTGCGATTGTTTCAGGGTGAGCAGGCGGCGGCGTACCATGGAGTATCATGGTAACACTACGCTGCTTTGGAAGATGGATGATAGCGGCATGAGAGCGCCATAAAGATGTCCACTAGTATGAGATCCAACTGAGCGATCAGAATAATGGAAGACACATGCAGAGTAAGGGCTGAAGAGGAGATACTGCAGTTCTCACTTTTCAGGAGAAACCACAGCATACACATATACTTTGAATCTCCTAACTTTGGAGAGCCCTTAGCGATGGAGGCAGAAACTATCATCAGATTATACACAGGAGACAGAGAAGGGGATACGTGACAGATGGGTGGTCAGGGAAGGGTTGGGGGGCCTCTGCCCTGAGCAGGGGGGCATGCAACATGCGCCGTCTTCATCACTAGCATTGCAAATATTGTAAACAATGAATCTCTCTTCCCTTTTATTATGTTGGAAACATTGAACTGAAACGTTGGTCACTTGCATTAGTACCATTTTTGTAAGATTTATACATAAGAAAACACAATGGAATAAGCCACATTGTGAAATAGGGGTATTCTGATGAGATCAGGATTAATTGTGAACTACTTAAGTTGTGTGTCCACTTGCAGCAAGTCTAACGCTGTCTAACTTTACCCCACTGATTCTGCCACTTACCACTATGCAAATAGCTACCGCCATAAAGCAGGCCACCACAAGTAGAGTCCTCATTGTGTATCAGCTGCCTCTGAAAGTAAATAAATAAATAAAAAAGAAACACTTATATGGGCTTTTCAATGCACTGCACATTTCTCTGACATTTAAAAACGTGTGGGCTCACTGAACGTGTTTTTTTTTACTGATATAGAATTAGCGAACGGTGCTGTGAGGCAATGGATTGATGAACAGAGCTCAGGGGCCGCAATTTGTAAAATTCTTAACATGACGTCCAGGTGGATAGCATGAAGAACTGTCCCTTCCTACCATTTGCAAATACCAAAAATAGCCCTTTCAACCAAAATGTCACAAGAGGGCCAATATTAAGATTATGTGCACCTTATTTCTAAGATCAATAAACTTTCAAAATGTGAAAGACTGCAATCATTCAGCTTTTAGCACCAGTAAAATGATTTGGATTAACTTTTTTGATAACTTGTAAAGAATCGATATTCGAAAATCCACTAATACGCTTCAAGTGACCCATATTATCAGGATGAATTCCTTATTTCTAAAACATTGGACATTTCAGTGTGTTGCCAAAAATCTGAATGGCATTTGTTTCATATGTCACAAAAAAAACAATATATAAAAAAAAGAGAAAAAAACATATGCTAGAGTGCTGCTGATATTCTGTGGGCGAGTCCTGGGCAGTTCTGAAATGCCTCTGCTGAGGTCGGTGTTCAGAATCCTCAGCATGCCCAGGCGTATTCCGAATGCCAATGAGAAGTGCAGCACCTTGAAACAACAGAAGGGAACACAGCAAGGTATGTCATGGATCTCTCTCCTAGCTATGGTTTGAACACAAACGAGACACCTTATGTTTATTCCTGATTCTTCAACATGAAAACTGATGGTGTTCAACTAAGTCTCTCTATTACCTGCGAGTATTGGGATGGTTATTCAATTTCCACATTCTTGGTTTCCAGTTACACAAACTTAGTTTGACTAGGACAAGGTGGTCCAGTCTTGAAATGGTGCAACTCGTTTCTCATCAACTTCATAAAATAATCTTTGTAATAGTTTGTAACTAATCAACGCCAGATTCCTGGTGGCTCATGCTGCAGACATTGCAGATCTAATTATGGAGAAGAAATCGGACTTCATAGCAATAACTGAGACCTGGCTGCACGCTTCTGCAGGACCCGCTCTCTTCGTTGCTACCCCTGATAATTACACAATACTAAAATCCGACAGAGAATCCTCCAAAGATGGAGGAATTTCCTTTATCGCCAAGACACACTTAGGACTCAGAATAGCTCCTCACACTCCCACTACCTCTTGTGAAATGATATCAGTTAAGCTTCCCCTCAATAACTCACGGACTATAACAATACATTTGATCTACAGACCCCCAGGGCCTATAGGCTCCTTTGAAGAAGACATTGTTACTCTACTCCCTTCTAATACCAAACCTTCCTCAAAATCCTCATTCTAGGTGATTTCAACCTAGGTCACAATGACCCGAATGACCAACCTGTCATGTCTCTGACTAATTCCTTGACTGAGAAGGGCCTCACACAAATAGTCCTCCACCCTATGCACAATAAAGGTAGAACCTTAGATTGGGTCGCTGACTTACATTGTGCAACCTCCATTACCGCTATTGAACCATACCTGTGGACCGACCACTCACTACTTACCTTTAACATCCTTGACTGCACACCTCAGATTACCTGCATCTGCTGATCCGGCAGAACTTGTGGAGCTCCACAACAACACTATCACCTCTGTTCTTGACATAATAGCACCCCTTAAATTGAGGAAAGGCAAACCTGAATCACATCTGAACACCTGGTTCACACCCAAACTCAAATCCATTTGTAATGAAAAAAGGAAATGGGAAACCACCTGGAAGAATAACCCAGCCCTGCCAATGAAGATAAACTTCTTAAAATCGCAGCCAACGACAAAGCCTAAATCCTTTCTGCCAAACGAGACCCCTACAACGATATGATTGAAAAAGCCAGCTCAAGTACTAGAGAACATTTCTCCATACTAAGAGAGCTGGAATCACCTATCCCCCCAACAGATAACTGTATCATAGACAAGACTTTGTGCACCAAGATCCAAGATGCACTAGCCAATAAGATCACTTCACTCCAGAATAAAATTACTGCCAAAAGAACCAATCTCCTTTCCCAAGAATCTCAAAGAAATACCTCCAATCCCGGCTTCAACCATACAAAACCTTTCCTGCGATTCAAATTCACTCAAGTTTCCACTCGGGAAGTGGAAAACATCATAGCCTCATTAGAATCCTCCAATTGCCAGAGAGACTCGTGCCCAGCTTCCACTATTAAAGAAGCTGCCAGCGCACTTGCCCCTTTTGTTGCCACTCCGATCCACTTTTCCTTCACACTTCCACTGTCCCCACTAACCTAAAGAACTCCTAGGTAGTACCTCTTCTAAAGAAACTCTCCCTGGACTGAAGCATCCCCACTAACTTTAGATTTATAACTACTGCCCCATTTTTTCTAAAAATCATTGATAAAGCTGCTTACATCCAGATTCAATCTTACTTAGACTCCAACAACCTATTAGGACTCAGACAATCTGGCTTCAGACCCCAACATGTCACTGAAACAGCTTTGATTGACCTAAAGATACAGATTGATGACTTGATAGACAATGGAACACCTGCCCTTTTGCTTCTACTGGATCTGTCAGCCGCTTTTGACTTAGTTGATCATAAGGTACTCTGCAAACATCTATCCTCAGCGGCCCATTTCTCAGTAGAAGCAACAGCATGGGTCCAAATTTTCCTAAGCAACAGATCCATGAGAGTTTTCTCATCCAAAGCTGCAGCTGATCCCATTCCCATAACCTGTGGAGTCCTACAAGGTTCCTGTGTGTTGCCCACCATGTATAATGCATTTACCAAACCATTATTCAATGACCTAGACTATCTGGGTGTCACCTACACTAAATATGCAGTTGACATCCAGATACTCATACCTTGACGGGCTACTATTTCATCATTCAGGCACGGGTGGCCACACATGGTCTTTGCCTGAATGATGAGAAGACTGAATTTCCTAGCCTCTCCCCATAACCAGAAGAAATCATGTAACCAATACCCCGCCTTCAACATTGATGGCAATAACATCAAGGTGGCTAAAGAGGTTAACACCTTGGGTTTCCACCTAGATTCCGCCCTGAATTTATGCAAACAAGCCAGTGCCACAGCCTCAGCGACACCTTACACCTGCAAGCTGATCCACACCTGCAAAACATTTCTCTCTGTAGATAGTTGCATTACATTGGCTTGAGCCCTTATTCTCTGTAAAATCGACTACTGCAATGCACTTTACATCGGAGCCAACAAAAATATCATTAACAAACTACAGATCTTGAAAAGCAATGCTCTCAGAACAGCTCTTAGCATCCCTGGAAGACAGCACATCTCCATGCTCAGACCAAACAACTACTGGTTATCCATCAAGGACAGAATCACCCTCAAAACAGCCTCTCTTACGCACAAATGCCTTAATAAAGCAGCCCCTCAGTACCTTTCTGCAAAATTAATCAGGCAAAACTTCGCCCCGAACTACCAGATCTTCCAACTCAGGCTGCCTTAGAGTCCCTAGGTTCAGATTGAAGAAAGCAGGTGGCAGCAGCTTTCCAGTCATGGCCGCCCAACTGTGGAACTCCCTACCCCACATCCCCCATTAAAGATTTGACCAATCAATCCTGAAATTTAGGAAACACCTCAAACTCTGGCTGATATCCAATGACCTCCCACCCTGTTAGAACTCCTCTTACAGCTCTCCTGGTTCTGTCACACATTCCATTCATTTGTACTTTAACCTGTATATACCCTTGTACTATATTGCACTGTCTTTACTCATGTATACTTCGGTATTATATTGCTTTGTATTTTATATTGTAACCATCCTCAACACCATCTGCCAATGATCATGCTTCCTAGACATGACCTCACGGATCGCATAATTTCTTCTCCTTGTGGAGCCATGACTTTCCTTCAAACCCATTATCAACAAAGGCAGACCATATTTGGGACTCAAAAAAACAACTCAACAACATCAACCTCTCCTCTCCAAATATACCTGAATGTTGTTAGGAAGACATTCATCATAGCCCTATCAGAGACATGTAGTCCTGTTTGTTTGAATTAAGATTCTTTAATATGTCAAAAGCCCAGGAGATTATCAAGGTTTTCCACTCAATTGTACATTAACACCCATTGAGTTATATGCTGCTACAAAATGTACATTCATACAACATATGACCCTTCCATATTATTGTTTTGTGGGCAACGTTGCCAAAATACTGTTTCTGTAACTCACAATGCAAAATAGATTTGGTAAGAATGCACAGCATATTCACCTCACACCCAGGTCCATAGCATGCACACCATTGTTTCCAGGGCTGGATCATTGGATACTGAAGACCAGCAATGACTGGAGGACATGAAACTGACAACAAAAGTGCATCCGAACATCTCCCCACTGGTTAAATTGCTATGTTCACATGTAAAAGTGTGGGACTGTGGGATCCTAGATCAAATAACGTAATTAGCTTATACAATGTTTCTTTCATAAAATCTTCTAGCCTAAGATATTTTGGGGTTCTTAGTTCATTCTAGTGAGCAGCACCACCGTAGGATATACACATTGTGGAATTTAGGCAATAATCTATTCATCAACAGGCTGCTTCCATGTGTCATCTTGTCCCGTTGACTTCCTGAATATTTCAGGATGATCTTCATAATTACTAAGAACATACAATTGGTCTATTTTATATAGCATTTTGCAATGTGTCTTTCCTGAAATCAATACGTTTTCATATTATTTTGTCCCACATTAAAATCAAACCAAATTGTATCATACTGTCGATGGACGAACGTGCCCCAATTCATGCCATTATATTTAAAAATGATATACAACAAACACATTATTTAATGTAATGTCAATACAAATTGGTTTATTATTAATTGTAAACAAACAGGTTTGTGATCTAAATTAGATTCTAATCGTGCACATTTCCATGGCATGAGATGCGCTGCACTAACACAGCCACTTACCTTCCTTGAGTAGTGACGTGAATGATCCTGTTGCCTGTGTTGCCGAACTGATGTTTGAAAGCAGAGCATGCATTGCATTTATAGTGTTCTTTGAAATGGTGCCTTGTTTCAGGGATTAACACAAATGAGTGCACAATGGGACCGTCCTCCCCACTTAACTCTCGGATGTGTTCCCCTGCCAACAGTCCCTAAAAACAAATAACTTCACAAGAAGCTGTGGCTTTTCGTTGAAATATTGAGCAAGTCGGGAGACTGTGTTCAAAGCATCACAGCATCAGACACTTGTTTAGCATTAGCTCTGATTTGTTCTGTAAATGTATAATTGTTATAGAGCTATGCACCACCCCAGTTCAGTATGGAAGGGACAGACTGCTCTTTGTTTTGTCAGTTACTACAGCCCCACCTTTCCTGGTCCAGTGAATCTTACATATGCACTGCCTTGACCATCACAAGATTTGGAGACTATTGCAGGGGGGACATGAAGGGGGCACAGAAAATAAATGTAGTGCTTCTGCACTGGCGATTATAATAAATGCATGCTCAATGGAACCTGCATGGTGCAAAGTGACTTTTCACTGGTGCAACGTGACTTTGCACTGCCAACCAACACCCTGATTCAAGGAGCAGTACAAAGTGTATTTTTGCACTGTGCTAAAAATTCCATGAATCAGGCCCTTTGTGGGCTGAGCAATGCTTTTGTTCTGCAGTACTATCACTCATGCAGTTTGATGATGCAGTGAGTTGCAGAGGAACTCCTACTAGTCGAGGGAGTGAGCCACAATGGACTGGGTTAGTCTGGCTGCTACCCGATGTGTCTCCCAGATGGTAGACAGAGCGAGATCCCACAGGTGTGCTAAATCCTCCAAAACCTGGTCTTTGTTGAGCTAGAGCTGGTGTGAACGGTCGCCCGTAAATGGTGTGCGTGTTCCGAGGCTGCCTGCCAGGCCCCGCTGGGCCTTCAGTAAGATTCATTCATTTCAGGCACTGTAGTTTATTTTTGGTTTAGCGCTCTGTGCGTGTTTGTGCTGCTCCCTACCCCCTCCCTCCAACTCACTTCCCGGTTCCTCCTCTCCTCTGTCCCCTCCCGCCTCCCTGCCCGCCCACCCCCCCTCTGATTGGTTGTCTGTGTAGTCCCTGCGGCACTACGCGACGACCGCTCGTGAAGCACACTTCTTTGTTGAGCTAGAGCTGGTGTGAGCGGTTGTCCGTAGCCCGGTGTGCGTGTTCCGAGGCTGCCTGCCAGGCCCCGCTGGGCCTTCAGTAAGATTCATTCATTTCAGGCACTGTAGTTTATTTTTGGTTTAGCGCTCTGTGCGCGTTTGTGCTGCCCCCTGCCCCCTCCCTCCAACTCACTTCCTGGTTCCTCCTCTCCCCTGTCCCCTCCCGCCTCCCTGCCCGCCCAACCCCCCTCTGATTGGTTGTCCTTGTAGTCCCTCTGGGACAACGCGACGACCGCTCCTGAAGCTCGCTTCTTTGTTGAGCTAGAGCTGGTGTGAGCGGTCGCCCGTAGCCCGGTGTGCGTGTTCCAAGGCTGCCTGCCAGGCCCTGCTGGGCCTTCAGTAAGATTCATTCATTTCAGGCACTGTAGTTTATTTTTGGTTTAGCGCTCTGTGCGTTTTTGTGCTGCCTCCTGCCCCCTGCCTCCAACTCACTCCCTGGTTCCTCCTCTCCCCTGTCCCCTCCCGCCTCCATGCCCGCCCACTCCCCCACTCCCCTTCCTCTCCTCCTGCCTAAAAGCCCACCCCCTGGGGCAGCCCCCGGCCCGGCAGCCCCAATCGGCTAAGGGCCCCCTTAGGCAAAGGGCGGCTCCTATGGCTGCGGCTCCCTGTGTCTGCGGCTCCCTGTGTCTGCAGGTGTCCGCAGAGGACGCCAGTCGCCGGTCCGCCTTTTTCTGGTTAGCTCCACCTGCTCGCCCAGCCCAACTACCCACTCCTTCCCTTTCCTTTTCTTTCACATGGTTTCTACACTTCAGTGTGTACCGCCAATTGTGGTAAATTAGGTCTGCTTTTCTCCCCTCGCAGGACTCTCAAATTTAGGTGGCCTCTACACTGGGTGCCTAATTCGTTTTTACTGTGTTACTGTTGCTCTGAAATTGTGGTAAACTAGGGCTTTTTCTCCCCTCGCAGGACTCTCAAATTTAGGTGGCCTCTACACTGGGTACCTAATTCGTTTTTACTGTGTTACTGTTGCTCTGAAACTGTGGTAACTAGGGCTTGCCGCTTCATTCATTTCCGCTTGATCTCGTCTGTCTTCCGCCCACTCCCTCATTATTCCATGGTGCTCTCTCTCCTATCTTCTCTAACTGCTTCTCCATTGACTATCCTGCTCTCCTCACTAAATCTGGTAGGAAAAAGTTTAAAAAGGATATCCTGGTCTCCAACCCAGGCCTCCCTATAGCTGACACCTACACTAGCGCCGCATCCAAGGAAACACTTACTGACATCCTGTTTTTCGTGCCTTCCCCTGACCAATGGACTCTTCATATGGTCTCTCTGCTCTCTCCCTTCTCCTCTTCTCCCATTAATGGTGGCACCCGTTGGGATGTCCTCTTGGCCCCCTTCCGCTCCTCATTAATGTCTACGCTAATGGGACCGTCTTGGTCCAAGGCCCTCAGGCCAACCTCCACCTCTTTGATAGACGCTTCCCGTGCCTCATCAACTTCCTTTCCTCTACTGCTGTCCCCTCTTCTCTGTCCTCGGCTACCCTGCCACCACCCTCTCACCCTGCCCTCTCTCTGGCTCCTTCTTCTTCACCTCCACAGGGCGTACCTCTGATCTGCACCCCTCCCTGGAAGTCCTTCAAGGATGGCAACCTACTCCACATTGCCAATCTTAACTCTCGCTCTGCCGTCAAACATTCCTCTGATAAATGTCGCCTTCTTGAGGAACTGGACCTTGACATCCTCGGTCTCACTGAGACATGGTTCACGGCCAGCTCTGTCGCCAGCTTTGACACACTCCTACCTGACGGTTACAAGATCCTCTCCTTGCCCAGGCCCAACCGTGCTGGGGCAGGGTGTGGCCCTTATCTTCCCTGAGTGGATTCCTGCCACTGTCACTCCTCGCAGACCTACTCCTCCTTTGAATGCCTTGTCTGCCGACTCTCTCTCTCTCCTAGCCATTCCCTTACTGTGGCTACTATCTATCGGCCACTTGGTCAAATGTCCTCCTTACTCTCTGAGTGGGCTGACCTCTCCTCCTCACTCCTGTCCTTAACCACTCAACTCCTCTTTCTTGGAGACTTCAATATCCACCTTGAAGCCTCCTGTCCTCCCTCTAGACTCTTTCACGACCTCTGCCACTCTCTCTCACTCTCTGTTCTCCCGTCTGGGCCGACCCATTCTGCAGGGCACACTCTTGACGCTCTGATCTCTTCTGACCTTCCCCTCTCTGTCCCTCTCTCCACTCCTCTCTCCTGGAGTGATCACTCTCTCCTTTCCTCCCACCTCACCCTCCCTACCGCACAGGCAAAGCCACCCTCATCACTGCCACCCACCTTCGCGGTCATCCGACCCATGAAGTGCGTGTCAGTTGAGGCTTTCGCTACCACCTTCTCGCCCCCCCCCCTTCGGGTGACTCCCACACTGACACAGCCCTCTCCAATCTCCACTCTGCTATATCTGATACCCTTGATATCCTTGCCCCTGTCATGAGAATCCACCTGAAGCCCAAAGCCAAATGTAACTCCTGGTATGACTCAGATCTTGTCACCCTTAAACGCAAGTGCAGGGTGGCAGAGAGGAAATGGCGTGCTTCATGTTCATCTTCTGACAAACTGGCCTGCCGCCTGCTCCAAAGGAAATACCGGCTCTCCGTTTTCACTAAGAAGAGAGCCCTTATCCAAGCCTGCATCTCTGCGGCATCTAACAATTCGGCCAAACTCTTTAAAATCTGCAAGGAGCTGGCCAACCCTGCTGCAGTCTCCACCTCTCCCAGGCCCTCTGCACAGCACTGGCCTCTCACTTCATTTCAAAAACTCAAGACATCCTGTCCTCACTCTCCTCTCCTCCTATCACCTCCCCTCCCCTATTCCCTGCTCTCCCTCTGGCCTTTCGGCAGCCACCCCTCCTCCCTCCTTCTCTGCCTTTCCCCTTTTTCTGCTGACGAGGTTGCGAGACAAGTCTGATCTATGAAAGTCTCGTCAAAACAGGTCCACCCCTGTTCCTCCAAAACTATCAAGGACCACATCGACTCCCTAGCGCCTGCCTTGGCTGAATTCTGCAATCACTCCTTCGCCTCTGGAGTCTTCCCATCCCCCCTCAAGCACTACCTTGTGCACCCCCTTCTTAAGAAACCCTCATCCGACCCCTCCTGCCCAGATAACCCAATCTCTATCACTCCCTTCCTGGGCAAGCTCCTGGAGAAACTGGCCATCTCCCAGCTTAATCTCCACGCTGAATCTGTTGGTAGTCTTCATGACATCAGTCTGGCTTCAGAGCTCCCAGAAGCAGGGAAACTGCTCTCCTGAACATCCGTGAGGACCTGCTCTCAAACCTTGACTCTAATACCCCTTGTGTTCTCATCGACCTCTCCTCTGCCTTTGACACTGTTAACCACACCATCCTGCTCAACCGTCTCTGTGATAACCTGGGTATCACTGTTCAAGCTCTGGCATGGCTGTCCTCCTTCCTCTCCAATCGACCCTCCCAGGTCCAACTGGGTTCCTTCCTCTCTGACATCTTTTTCTCTACCTGTGGTGTCCCCCAGGGATCTAACCTCTCCCCCTGGCTGTTCAATCAGTATCTTGCACTTCTTGCTCACCGCATAGCCACTCTATGTCCCAACTTTCAGTGCTACGTGGATGATACCCAGCTCTTTTTCAGGCTACCCTCGGCCTTCTCTTCCACTTCCCTCATCTCTGACTGTCTTTCTGCTATCCAGGAATGGTGTGCCGCCAAAGACCTCTGCCTTAATGCTAGTAAGACTGAGATTCTACTTATCGGCACACCCACTCCCTCCTTCCCTGCAGCTCTCTGGCCGGCCTCCCTTGGCCCTCTTCCTGCTCCTACCTGCACAGCAGAAAACCTCTGGGTCATCTTCGACTCCACACTCTCCTTCTCTCCTCACATCTCTGACGTCTCTAAGAAGTCACACTACCAGCTACACCTCCTCAGAGGTATCCTTCCTTTTCTCTCCTTCCCCCAGAAGCTCACTGTCTCCAGAGCTCTGGTTCTCTCTAGGCTGGACTACTGTAACAGCCTCTATCTAAATCTTCCTGCCTCTACTCCCCGCCCTTTGCAACTCATCCAGAACAGGACTGCGAGACTTGTCCTTGGCCTCAAGCCCAGGGACCGTATCTCTCCAGGACTGAAATCACTACACTGGCTCCCAGTGGCTGCAAGGATTAAGTTCAAAACCCTCTGCATTGTCCATAAGGCCTTCTGGGGCCTTGGGCCGAAATACCTTCAACTCTCTCTTCCTAAATATCTTCCTTCTCAAGCCCTTCGCTCATCCACCTCCAACTACCTCAGTGTCAGCCGCTTCTCCAAGCAACGAGCTGGTGGTAGATCTCTCGCCGCAGCAGGGGCCTCCCTCTGGAACAGCCTTCATGCCTCCCTGAAACTTGAGGAGAACCATCTCCGGTTCCGGAAGCACCTCAAAACCTTCCTCTTTGCCTCCGCTTTCTCTCCCTCTCTCCCCTGCTAAAATCACTGAACCTGCACTAAATCTGCAACTGGGCCACTCACCGATCTCATGTCCTGGCCCAGCCCCTCTTCCTTGCACTGCCTACATGCACTACGATACATGACTACTGTCTCTGTATCCTACAGCCCCTTCTCCTGGCACTTACCTTTGCACTTGCCACCAGCTGGCCCTATTATTTATCTAGTATTCTCTTAACCATGTACCACACTTTCCTTGCACTTGCCACCAGCTGGCCCTATTATTTATCTTGTATTCTACTAACCATATACTGCACTTCCCCTCTGCACAGAGACAACTCTGCAGTTCCCTCCTTGAGCCTGGGAGGATTGGGGCTGTCACGGAATGGACATCTGCTACAAGAGGAAATCCAGGATGTTGTTGATGGTCCCCTGCACCTATAAAGTCCCGGAACTGCCAGGTGAGGATAATACTACAATTAACCTATGTGGAAAATGGGGCTTGTGCCAGGTGTGTGGTACATTTAGGAGAACCAAGGGAAAGCACAATCCTAATACCTGACACAACCTTATAGGGATCCCAGCCAATCACAAGGGTGGAACTACTACATACACCAGTAAGACACTGTAGAAGAGCCCAGCACAGGTAGCCAACTGCGATATGAAAGAAGTGTGCCATACTGTTCTATGCTGATACAGGAAACCTTCTACTTGGTACAAGGTGGCCACTTTATTGAAGTCCTTACTTGCTACATAGACCCTGATAAATGTGGGTGACACCTGCCAGGGGTCTATGGGAGGCGTGAACAGTGAAAGCCAAGAAACCAAACATCCAGCTGAGACCTGAAACTGAATACTGAGGAACCATAAGAGGTACCTAAACTGTAAATGCTTAGAAAACCAACAGCTAAGTCAGCCCTCCTAAGACTGAATGCTGAGAAACCAGAGAGCTATGAGAGACCTGCAACTTGGAGAATGGGAAGCAAGAGGTTCAGGAGAGATATATCCTGAAGGTTAAGCATTGAGACGTCTGGAAGGGACTTTAGGAGATTTAGGCGGTGCACATTTTCGGATTGGTGCAAATTTCAACTAGGCCAAAAATCATAACTTCGACTCCTGCAGAAGTGATATGGTAGGGTGTGTTAGGGAGAATTCTCCAGAATGGCTAGATTCCCTTCCCTACTGAGTCCCTCAGCAGCTTTGCTGGATTTCTAGGATTTATTTGTTTTACCTGGTAAGAGTGTGATTCTTTTTTCCCACTCTTACATGTGTTTTGCTGTGTGTATTTAACATGTTCTTGTGTTCATAGACTGTGGAGCCTCACCTACTCCATAGGCATCATCTTTTTACTGTGTGTTACACATCACCTTCAGTGCAGTGAGACAGGGTTGTCTTTTTGGCTTCCCAACTCCGACTCCATTTTCTGGGACTGACTACTGTCTCCCAGAACATGTAAAGTTGCCATTGACTTTATTAGTCTCTTTTAAAACTAACAGACCCAGTACGAACTATCTTAAATATAGTTCTGGAAAGGGTTAATACTTATCCCTTTTTGTCTGTTTCTCTTGGAGCATTGTTTCGCTCCCTTTTCATTAAGACTTGGCTGGTGGCAGTGGTAACTACCCTATTTTTCCTACCGCGGTTATCTTTAATAGCCTTCTATTGTTTTAGTCTATCTTGGTAGCCTCTAAGTTAAACTCGCTAGAGCATCTATGTTTTTATACGGTTCTGGCTGGGTTTAGTCGCCATTTATTTTTGTAAAAGTATTTCTCGTGTTTTTCTCTGCACACCAAACCAGGTTTGGGTCCTTTGTTCACTGTCCTTTCGCGGGCTTCTACACAGAAACCCTCCTTAGACGTCTGTATGTCTGGGGGCGACAGGATGTGAGGGAGGGGTTTAGGACTCCCTGCACAGGGTGTCCTTTAATTCAAGACCCAAAGTAAGACATTAAACAGTTTAAAACACATGGGATGGATTTGCAAACTCTCAGAAAAACCTGTTATTCCAGTTGCCAGTCATGAAACTTCTCCAACCAAGGGAGATACACCATAAATCAAGGACATGTAGGTGCGAATTGCAAGCTTGAAAAACGTTGTATGGGACAGGACAATGAAAGTTCACAAGCTCATCAGACATTCGTCTGTGCTCCAGGCTGGGACAATAGCAGTCCTGGGACACTCACCTGTCAAGTGTGAAGGGGCAATAAAACCTTCAATTAAGACTGGAAACCCCCTTGCCTGACAGTTGGAGGGAAAAAACAGGCTCTAGTTACAAAGGGACTGCCTTTTGTGTTACAAGACTATGTTATAAAGAAACTTTAAGACTTTTATTTCTGTAGCAAGAATAAGCAAACATTTTAAAAGTTTGCAGTTTTAAATCTAATTTTGTGGGCTATCTTTTCAAACTTGGTAGAACTCATTGCCGCATGGGGAACAGAAGTTACAGAATAGGACAGATTCCAAGGAAAGTATTAATGTGGCAAACATAACATTTTGTACATACATCCCTAGGGACAATTTGTATCTGTGTATAAAATTGTGGATTTTTAGGCCAAATCTTTAATGTGTAAAATTACCAAAATGTATCAGAAAGGTGAAACAAGGTTGCACAGAACTGAAGATTGGACTGATCTGGGCTGCACATAATATGTAACCTGTTTGTATAATTTGCCAAGAGATTGCAAGTGAAGAAATGTATGTTTTTGGCAAAATCGGATTTTGAGTAAAGTAAATGTGGGAGTGTTTGGACATTGTAAACCTCACCTCATAAATCTGACATCATTCCCTTAGAAGTCCAACCAACTGAGAGCGAGGCAGAGGATAGCTCCACTGCCCAATCCAAGTAGATTAGGGGCCGGCGTAGATAACCTGCCCAGCCTCTACTTGGATGATGTAATTTTGCATTTTAAATAAAGGTCCCTGACAGGACCCTAGACACACACTCTTCCTGATTTCCTGTGCTACATTCCTGTTCCTGTTTCATGCTTCAGACTCCAGACTCCAACTACAAGGCCAAGCATTGCTGATCCTATTCCAGAACCCATTGCAAAACCCAAGCATTGCTGATCCGGCTCGGGCAAGGCCTACCCTACAATATTAAAACCCACTAATCTCCCAGCAACCAGGAGAAACTGTGGTACTTTTGGCATCCTAATCCAGTCTGGCTTTCCGCCACTCACTCCACTGCTGCCATCCTGCTACCCTGCTGACCTATAGTATCCGGTAACCAGAATTGCCAGTCCAGAAGAACTATCCTTTGGTATCGCGTCCCTGCCCAGCTTATCCTGTCCCGCTGATTTTGTCCAGCTGTGTTGTGTTAGACTAGATCCATTTGGTGACCAGAACCGGTGACTGTCCAAAAACCAAACTAAAAAGTGGACTGTGAGTTCCAATAAGAACCATAGAAAACCATAGTATACCTTGTATCGCCTTGTCCTTAGTTCCACTCTCTAAGTCATCCCATGCTTATCCTGATAACTTGTAATATTGTCAAAAATCATTCTTGAAACCCTGTCTTTGATTTCTTGCACTAGCGCCAACTTCTTTAATAATTTTGTCTTGTGAAATCCTAAGTACTTAGTCCTCTTTCGAGTGATTGGAGTGGTTCCGCCACGGCGGGAAAAGGAGGTGCTAGGGTTGAATTTGTGAGTCAACCCTGGAGCTAACTGTGTCTCAATCTGGTAGTCTAGCCTGAATGCTCTAGTGTAGAATTGTCAAAATTGATTTCTTTTCCTTTTTCGCGCCTTCATTTTCTCAAAACGCACCTCACTAGATCTTGCATAACTCACTCAATTTCGCTTCCATGTTGTACCTATGATCCATAGCTATACCCCTACTCAATATTTCACCCGTTTTTACAAAAAAACCTTTTTGGTAAATTCAGACTGGAATTGTAAAACTTTACTAAATTTCCAATGTGTCATTTTGATTATAAACTGTTTTAAATCTTCCATTCAATTTTGAATTGTATGCTTTTGCTCAATACATTGCTTTTGATTGTTAGTATCTTTCCAGTGTTGCTCCAGTAAAGAATTGTTTTTGTTTCAAGCGTTTTATATACATTCATTGTTTTATTCCTCCATTTCTGAGTTTCAGTTTCAGCATTGCCAGGGTTTAAAATCTGTTTTTCTCTCTTGCTTGGAGAGGGAAGGTTGGATTTCAATTATGTTTTCCATTTGTCATTCCTGATTACCTGCTGCTTCTGTTTATCCACTTAGAAATGATTATTTGTGGGTTGAGAGAACATTGCAGGGGGACATTCTAACTCAAGTGCTATTTTACCTAAAATCAAAAGTGCTCCTATTCCCTGGTGTTTTGTAGTTGTGTCAATAGAAGGTTAAACTAAGTTCATTGCTTACATTCCTATTGTTCTTATCACCCCATTGGTGATTGCTGCCCCATATTAAAAATGTTATGATTTCTTTTGAATTTTAAAATAAATAAATTAATATTACATTTTATCGACCAGCCAGGTTCATGGTCCATTGTGACCCGGCTATCTGAAAAGGGGGTGTGATATGAGTGGTGTTCCATCTCAATATTGGATCTAACATAAAACATAAGCCTTTCAATCGCGCGCTGCATACTAGGCCGAGACTAAGGTGTCTGTCGACTGATTGAAATCCTTAACAGGACTGCAGGCATAGGTCATTATAAGTATGGCAGTCTGGAAATAAGGGGGCCGGTAGCAACGTACCGGCACCCTTTGCAGACCACAATACTACAACAATGGCGGTAGGGGCCACGGATCCGCAGGCAGGCCTGATCTGCGGCCTGACCTGCTGGGTTTTCAGGCCCCTGCCGGCATGGATGTTGCTGAAGCACCAGCTACCTTAACAACAGTGCCAGTGCTTCAGTGACCCAATTTCCATGGAGTCCCATGTGACTCTATGAAAATGGGGATTTACCAGTACTGCCGCTGCTTGTGATATCCCAGTGGCACCGGGATATCAAGTGGCAGTAAGGGTGTTACAGGGTTGCCGGTAATCCGCCGCCTGCCGGCGGATTTTAGCGGCTACCCCATAATGAGCCACATAGACTCTGAAATGCTGTTTAGAAAATAAATGCAGGAATTAAAACTGCTCTTGCAATGGGCTACGTGAATATTAGAGAACTTGGAATGTGCAAAATCAGGCCCCACTGTTGAAATAACAACACCACTTTGACACAGGACTCCAGAGAGTCAAGAAGCAGATTTGAAAGTGCGACCCCATCCGCATCCCTCCAGCTACCTCAGATCCCGGTGGCACCTGCAATCCAGTCGCCTCGGATCCCAGTGGCACCTGCACCCCAGCTACCTCAGATCCCGGTCGCACCTGCACCCCAGCTGCCTCAGATCCCGGTGTCACCTACACCCCAGCCGCCTCAGATGCCGGTGGCACCTGCACCCCAGTCACTTCAGATCCCGGTGGCACCTGCAACCCAGCTGCCTCCGAACCCGGTGGCACTGGCACCACAGCTGCCTCAGATCCCAGTGGCACCTGCACCCCAGCCGCAAGGACGTGCTTAAGGGTGTCCTAACAAAAACACTTCTGACAGTTCCGATTTACAAAAAGGGCGATCCAGCAAAGCCCGAAAACTATAGGCCCGTTTCATTAACGGATGCCACTGGAAAAGTATTTTCGATTCTCATCCTGTATATGGAGGAGCACGTAGAACTGCTGAAAGCGTAGAGCATAGGGATGACAGGAATGCATGCGTGGGGCAGAAAAGAGTGCATGCGTGGGGCAGACAAGAGTGCATGCAGACTTTAGCGCATGGGGCCGACTGGAATGCATGAGGGCCTGGAGCTGACCGGAGTGTGTGGAGCAGACTGGGGTGCATGGGTAGATAGGAATGCATGGAACCAATTGGAGAGCATAGAACTGCGTGACGTATATAGTATCGTTTGGAATACAGAGAACGTTTAAAAAGCATATAACCCATCATATCACACCACCACGCTTGCTCTCTCCTTTACACCACCACTCAACTAGAACACAGAGATACTATGACACCATTCGGTATAACTGTTCTCATACCAACATCTGCCGCACACTCCACATCATTCTAAGTAAACACTGCTGGTTACACACCCCCCAGCCAGGCGTTCTCCTCAGTCCTAATGCAGCCACATTCGGTTTGGATAAATCCTGCCGGAATGAACACATACTCCTGATCTCTCAACCTCCACACCTACCGCTAAGAAGCAGCTATTACACGAATACCGCACCAGCTGCACACATACCTGGTGCTCACATGCACTTTTGACTCTCTCTACTCTCTCAACTGATCGGAACTTCGGTTCCCAAGGGCGTTCAATCTACCAGCACCTTCAGACCTGTAGGGTATTTTGTGGAGATTTGGGGCCTGACGGTATTTTATTACCGCCGAAAAATAACTTAGCAATAATCACTCCTGGTATTCAGATTGGGCCATGTGCAACAATAATACAGTGGACATGCATTATTTCAGCACCCAGACATGCATATTTGGTATGCGTGGTTGGTATGCGTGGTTGGTGGTATTTTGGTGAGCATAATTCCCTTGTTTTATTTGTGGCCCCAATGTCCAGAATCCCTTATCTTTGCTTAGATTTTTCGTGTAATCACTAGAGAGACCTCAGATCTACATTTTAGGAATACCACATTTTCAATGTTAGTGTTAGTGTGCCACCATGGGCGATCTCACTGACTTATTTACGACAGAGAGCTATATGTGGTAATTTTGTGGTAATTTCCACTACCTTATATACGGTAGGGAACTATGTTCTGAGAGTCCCTCTTCCCGTTGGCTCATGTACCTCCAACGAGCTATGCTACAAACAATCACTCTCAACTGTCCATACTGAATATGATCATGCACACATCTGTCTTAAAATGACAATTGCATTGTTTAAAAATCTCCCCTCATCATCAGCACTGTATTGGTAAATATAAAATACACCACCCGTCTCCTTTCAAATATTTTTCTGTATTATAAAAGTTGCATTTAAACACGATCTCACTCTTTACAGAAATAAATAAAATAGCACAGTAACAGCATTGTCTGTGATGCACTGGAAAAATGGCGGAGAACAGAACACAATTTGCAACATTAACATGTGATTAAGGCACCGGAATCTCCTTTCCTACTCTGACTGAATATTCTCGTACACACTCAGCTCCCACACTTATGTAATTACCTTATATGTTCAGCCGAGTTTTCTTCAGCTGTTCTCTTTCTGAATGTGGCTCCCTTGAAGATTAACCCCAGTGAAAAGGAGCGCCTTTCCTTCTCAAACCGGGGTCATTGCCTGGAATTCTCAGCTTTTGCAGATAGGAATGCTCCAGCCAGGAAAAAGGTCCTTCTCCCAGCTCTGCCAAATCTTGACTGTCCTCCTTCCTCCTCAAACTCCCCCCAGCAAAACTCTGATCACTCCCTCTAGCATGATACTTGCTATGACGCTGCTCCAATCAGAATCAATCATGCCATCTCCTCCTTCTCTACACAATGGCTCATTTTTATAATAATACTTTGTAACCAACTGATTTCCTGTTCTTTTGAGCTCTTTTGCTTCCTGTAATTATGTGGACAGGGCAGCAGAGAAAACAAAAAAAAATGGATGTGCGTTTAAAAGTTCACTTTCAGAATAGGTCTAATTCTGCAGTGGAGACACATTTTTATTAGTGGATTATGTTAACCTCAGTTTCATTAGTCAGGTTAGTTATAAGTAATGTTAGTTATTAATTTTCAAATGTGTCTCTCGCACCATAGGCATTTCAGGTGAAAAAATAGTGTGCATTTTTGAATGTGCACGTGTGCTTTTAACTGTAAAAATAGATTTGCATCTTATATGTTAAAATCGTTTTTTGACTGAATAGCCTGTCTTTCCTTGTTAATCTGGTAACACATATAGCAATGCACCGCACCCTTGTGGTGGTGCTGCAAAAAAAAAATTGCTACCTGTGCAGTAGTGCTGTACTCTGTGCTGTTTGCTACCTGTGCAGTAGTGCTGTACTCTGTGCTGTAACACGCCAAATATCCTTACATACCCTCCTTTTGTTTTTAGAATCTGGCTACGATCCAAGCCAATTCCTAAAAACAATTTGTTCTTTTTCTTCTTTTCACAATATATCAATCCAATAAAATGAATATTCATGTGCATCAATGAAAATGTTGCAATCAATACAATATTCATCTGAGTTCATTAGTTTACAAAATGTTCTACATTTGCCTTCTCAGTGGCATTACTCTAAGTTTAGATTTTTCAAGTCAATTAAAAACAATGAAATAAAACAACTAACCAAAACAAATAATTAATATAACAAATTAAAATAAATAATTAAAATAATAAATACGTGGAACTCCATATGTCAGCACTCTTGTCTATATGCACTCTGATATGTCCCGACCAGCAATGTTATTTGGTTCATTCGAGTACACTTTCATCTTGGCCATCTTAGATCCATAGGAGTCATCTTTTTTAGCATTCTGGTTATCTTGTCTTCACCTCCACCTGGAGGCAGGCATCTTTTGGTCTTCATCCAGGGGACTCCAGGACTCCATCGTCTCCCGTGGCCTCTGATCACGGAACCTACGACCAAATAATGTTAATTTTCTAAATCAAATAGAAAATAAACAAATTAAGTACATAGCACAATACTAACTTCACCCTTTTGCCAAAAATAAAACATGCTTGGTAAAAATATTTCGTTTTTCTTTTTTCTGAAATTAAACACAAGTTAAAAGAAAACAAGCACACATAAACAGCATTCAATATTTAATACATTTTCTCTCTGCACACCAACCATGAGCTTCTGTTATATGTGCATTTATTTATTTATTTATTTTATATTATATATTTTTACATATACTACAGTGTTTATGTGCCATCATAACAATCAACTTTTTAACTCCTTTGTCACTGCCTCCTGATTGTACCCATTTATTTTCCCTTTTTGTGTTCAAGGGACTTTATCTGTTTCTACATGCTCAAGCTGCCTGATCTCATGTCTGGGATGGCATGGTTTGATTTGATTTACATGGACAAACTGCTCTATTGCTGTTTCACCTTCATTTTTCAAAATTTTATAAACTACAGGAGAGACCTTATCTATAATTCGAAATGGCCCCTGCCAGGCTGCTAGAAATTTAGAATTTTTCTGTTTACTTTTTCCAAAATGAAACTTGTACACCTGATCCCCTACACTGTATTCCTTTACTGATGTCTTTTTATCATAATAAGATTTTGCACTGTCAGCAGCTCTTTCCAGATTTCTCTGCACAAAAGCAAATGCATGTTGCAAATGCCTCCTCAGTTCATCAATATATTCATGAACTGTGGATGCACTCACAAGGGTTTGCTCATGTGTTCTGTATAGTAGGTGTTGTGGTAACACCATGTTCCTACCTGTTAAGACCTCATGGGGGCTAACACCTGTTGCTTTGGCAGGAGTTGACCTGATTGCCATCAAAACCAATGGTAAACGTAAATCCCAGCTGGAACCTGCTTCTGCCACAAATTTCTTTAAAATATCCACAACAGACCTATTGCTTCTTTCAACTGTACCTGAAGACGCCGCCCGATATGCGATATGTAGTTTCCTTTTCACACCTAGTATTTGCCATACCTTACTCATTAGAGTACTTGTGAAATGACTTCCTCTGTCTGACTCAATTCTTTGTGGCAACCCAAACCTTGAGAACACATGGTTCTCCAGCAGTGTGGCTGCTGTTTGCGCACTACAATCTGGTGCAGGAATGCATTCAATCCACTTCGACATCAAACATACCACACTCAAAATATAACGGTGTCCCCTGCTCAACCTTTTTAAAGGACCTACATAGTCTATTTGCAAATCTGACCATGGGAGAGTTAGGCCTCTTTTCATCAATGGTGCTCTATGCATTGGTGAAGCAGGTTTAAATTGGGCGCATACTAGACATCCTCTAGTATATAATTCCACATCTTGGGACATATGTGGCCAGTAAGCATAATCTTTTAGTATTTCTAATGTTTTTTGTGAACCTCTATGGCCTGCAGTTATGGCATCATGTGCATGGTGTAGCATTAGTCCTCTGAATGAAAGGGGTACTACCCACTGTATTTGTCCTGTTATGGACTCTCTAATCATGAGTCCATCCTGTAATCTAATTCGTGTTTTGTTCTTTAATAGCACCCTCAACTCTTCTTTTCCCATACAATCATTTTCTGTTAAAGGATTTTGTTCGGGATCTATCAAATGATTATAATAGATTCCCAAAATTTGATCATTCTTTTGTGCCTCAATCAAATCTTGGTCTGGCGTGTCATGACTCCACTGCATCACCGGTTGATCTACCTCCTTTGGTGCTTTAGAACGTGTGACTGCATCAATTTGTATTTCACCCATTAAATAATCAATAGGTAGCAATTCTCCCATCACAGCCCCAATCTTAGCCAGGTGGTCTGCCTTATCATTTCCCTCCTTATCCTCTCCTGGTGTTTTTAAATGCCCACGAATTTTTCTCCAGTGTATTGTTAACTTATTCTCTGACACCAATTGGTCTATGGCTTGTATCATTTTTCCATGCTTAAGTGGCTTTTTGTTATATGTAACCATGCCTCTTGCTTTCCAACCAGGCAAATACTCCACAAAGCTATTCCGTGCATAGTCAGAATCAGTCACCAGGACAATTTCACTGAACTTTTTATCAACTGCAGTAGCAATTGCTTTATAAATGGCTGCCAATTCCGCCACCTGACTGCTCCTATCTCCAATCCTCATCCCTATACTGGGGACACCTTCACATTTCAACCAGACATTTCCTATTCCTGCCATTAACTGTTTATTACTGTCATTTTCAATGTGAAAAGCACAACCATCCACATATACAGTTGGCAAATCCTTGCATGTTTTTTCATCAAAAGCTTTGTGTGGTGATTGTTCAAATTCCTGCAAACTAGTTTCTACTTCCATTTCATTTGGTATTTGTTCAGCAGCACAGTCATGTAAGTCAGCTAACCCTTGAGCAATTGGGTTCTTTTTATTTTGTCCATATCTCACTTGTACGGGAAAACCTTGTAATGCCAGCGTCCATGAAGTGATTCTGGATTGCGCTAGATTACCTGATCTAATTCTTTTACTCTCTAAAAATTGCAAAGGTTGATGATTTGTTTCAATAATTACCTTTTCTCCCTGAACAATGGGGCGGAAATGTTGTAGCGCCCACACAGTGGTTAATAGGGCCTTTTCACATTCATTAAATTTCATTTCAACTTGGGAAAATGCCTTACTTGCATATGCAATGGTTTTGTGATTCAAATCGTGTTTTTGTGATAACACTGCTGACATACAATGTTCAGAAAAACCTATTTCTATAAAGAAATCCCTGTCCTTTATGGGGTATGCTAAACATGGTGCCTTTACAAGACATTCCTTTAATTTAGCCACTGCATCAGACTGCCCTTTTTCCCATTTCCAGGGAGTATTCAGTTTAAGCAGTTTAGTCAATGGTTGAGTGATTTCTGCATAATTTTCAATGAACTTTCTGTTATAGCCTGTCATCCCTAATAAACTTTTTACTCCTTTCACATTTTTAGGATCTTTTAATCTTTGTATGGCCTCTACTTTCTTCTTTTGTGGATTTAGCCCATGTTCAGTCACTTCATGCCCTAGAAAGTTCACTTTTTTCTTGCACCATTGTGCTTTTTGCAAAGAGACTTTGGCGCCTGCTTTCTGCAATTGGCCAAGTACATGTCTTATTTCATCAAAATGGCTTTTCAGGCTTTCATTTTTTATCAGGACATCGTCCACATAAACTATTGTTCCTCTTTCCGCTGCATCCGGCATGGCCTTTCTCAAAAATATGCCAAATTCACTCCCACTATTGATGTACCCGAACGGAGCTCTAAGCCAGGCATATTGAGTCCTGTCAAATGTAAAGGAAAATAAATGTTGTATCTCCTCTGCCAATAGCACGCACCAATATCCAGAGGTGAGATCTAATGTGGTAAATACATTTGAACCATGTACCTGAGCTAGGCCCTGATCAATGAATGGCAGTGGCCATCTAGATATTGGTACTCTTTTATTTAACTCTCTCAAGTCTGCACACAGCCGCCATTGACCATTTTGCTTTAACACACCTAAAATAGGTGTATTGGATTTGCTATGAATGGGCCTGATGATTCCCCGCGATTCCAAATTTTTAATAATCTTTGCCAATGATTCTAAACATGCCAGCGTTAGTCTATACTGGCGCACAAACACTGGATTTCTGCTACACCCTTCTGGTAGTGTGGCCACATGTAAATCAGTTAAACCACAATCATAAGCATCTTTTGCAAATACATCCTTAAACTCCATAAATATCTCCCTCAGATTGTCCCTCTCTTCATTGCTTTCACATGCATCCACTAAGGAGATCTGCTCTTCTACCATTTTGGAAAATTCTGGAAAATCTTCTGGTAAGGTAATCTCGGCGCTTTCCTCTAACTGTGTGGCTGTGTCTTTTTGTAAAGCTGCCACTTTTAAATATTTTGGCATATCAGCTTCCACTTCAATGGGCTGATTTTCTGTTTCATTTTCATTTAAATTAAATATTATGCAATCCTCTTGATGGCAGCACACTGTCTCATTTGAATCATAAGGACACACAGAATGAATTTTAAATATTCCTTTGGGCTGAGAGTCCAGGTGTTCTGGCAACTCGCCCTTGGCATCCACATATTTTTCAGGAATATTCCCAATCACCATGTTATTTAAATCTGCCGTATAATGTGATTTTTGTATGGCCATTCCTAATGGGGAGTTTTCCTCTAAATGAATATCCTGACAACCTTTATTATTTACCATGATTTTTACAGATCCTTCACCAATGTCTACCAATGGAATGTATTCATAATACAGGCCTTGCTGTTTTATGGATTCATTCAGGCATACAAATGCATCAGAGCCTTTCATCTGCTGTCCATTTTTGTATTTCAGTGTTATTGCAAACTGTTTTTTAAATGCAGGTATAATAGTATCTTTCCTCTTTTGTAATTCGATTGCATAAGGAACCAGTTGTGCACAATGATAAGCCCTTCTTTTGTCTTCAAATTCAGGTGCCGGACCACCTAGGCGTGACCATATTTTTTGATTAAGGAAATCTAACACCATACACATTCTGTGCATGATGTCATTGCCCATGTAAAATTCATTTTGTGCTCCACTCACTATCCAGACATTATGGTAAATTGTTTTCTGCCCAATGCTAATTTTAAGCATGCATCTGCCTGCAATTCGGTTTTCAAAGTCTGGACTGTCCAACCCAGAAACATATTGGTTTTTAATCCTAAATTTCGGGATTTCTTCCCTTTCCATTATTTTTTGCAACAACTTCTCATTAATGAAACTCCTTTCATGTTCAAGCGCTAAAGTGGCTTTTATTGTTTTAAAATAGTCATTTATACCAACATGAACCCATGGTTGCTCATCTTCCATGTGTATTTCTGCCAGAGTGGTAATGTGTTTTTCTGAATCTGTTTTAGGAGCAATATTCTGTTTGCACGTTTTCTCTTTTAAATAAAAACGTAATGTGTGCTCATCTATGGCAGTCTGCCAATTTTTCCTTGGGTCCAAGTATATTTGTACAGGTAGTTTTTCATTGTCGCTCTGCATTTTGACTTGACACATTAATATAACAGTGACACTAGGTATGCAGCTATTCTGGAGATATACCTCCACAGCATCATTTGTTTTGGCAACGGTGTGACATTCATTTATATTGCTGTTTTATGATTTTAGTTTCTTAGACCTCAATGGTTTTTTGGTTACGGACCACAGCACTCCATTCACCCCATCTATGAGAGGAGACAATCTTTTCAGGCAATCTGTCCCCATCAGAAATGGAATTTCACAAATAGATGTGATCAATACCTCTTGTTTCATTCTGTGCTTTCCTATTTTTATGTCAACCTCAGTTACACCTATGATGGGCACCTCCTCCCCATTAAAGTTATGCACTGGGCCTTGATTTTCCTTCACTGTGATCTGACTCTGTGGAGGTCTCCCTTCATTGATACTCTTTACCAGCTCCTTGGACATAATTGTGGCCTGTGCGCCAGTGTCAATCATAGCAAAGGTGTGGCATTTTTCTTCTACAGTGATGGGTGCATAATATCTGTCCTCAACTTCCTCTAATGCACATAAAAAGTGTGAATTCTTACTGAGTTCAGGGCTCACCTTTCTCAGATCATTTCACTTTTGGCTAAGCACATTGGTAAATGAAAAGACATTTTTCCCTCCTTTTTACCCATTTCTGTGCGAGAGATTTTATTCATTTCTCCATGTTCAGAGGTTTTTTGGAGTGTGTCCACTGTTCGCCCATCCATCTGGGTAACATCAGAGACCACATTACAATCCTCCAACTGAACATGTGTAACAACATCATTCAGCAATTTGTCATTTTTTAATTCTGTGCATTTGTGATCATTTAGTGTGATACCAGCCCTTTCAGCCTCTTCAAAAATATGTGGCTCAAAGAATTCTTCAGGTGATTGACTTGTACCCTCCTTTTGAGTATTTCCTTTTTCTGTCTGTGTTTGGTCATTGTTTTGCTTGCCCAGGGAAGGAGCTATAGCATCCCCACTTACTCCATGTTCACTGGTATTCCCCATGCATGAATCATTTTTCTTAAATCTGTCCCTTTGTTCTTTTGGAATTCCTAATGTTTCTTTTTCATTTGTGCAAATCTTTACTGCTTTATTTAGCTCTAGGTTAAATCGTACCTTTTTTTTAGAAGTATTTGCACTTTCTGTCACAAGTTTATTTACGGGCACTTTCATTTTTAATCCATTAGGCATCTCAGAGTCGTTATGCAAAATTATATCAGAGCAATCTCTCATTTTGGCATTGCAGTTATCATGAGTACTTAGTCACTTTTCGGAAGCCCCCCGGTCATTGCTATGGCCATCAGCCCCCTCTTTGGAAGGTTGTTTTTGCGCTGTATTGAGCTTTCCTATTTGCTCAGCTAACATTTTCACTTGGGCCTCAAGGCACTGGAACCTTTCCATCTCTCTAGGATCCTCTTTCTGTGGCCTAGGTCGATATTGGTTGTTTTCCCCCTGATTGGATCTATTCTGATACCTCTCAGGTGATCGATGTCGGTTGGGATGGTTTCTGAACTCTTGATTCATTTGTGGAGGGGAGCGGGTTGCACCCATCCTTTGATTATAGTCCCCTGGTGGGGAATCATTGTACTGGCGTGGATTGTAGTTCACGTTTTGCCTCATGTCCTGTCTCTCAGATTGTGGGTACTGGCCCCTAGGTTGATTTCCATTATCAGTAAATCGATCCACATATCGGGGCCTATCCTGATTACCATATATCATGGTGCTGGGATCAAATCTGCTCTGTGTCCCCAATGACTGGTAGGGACCATCATTTCTTTGATCTTGATTTTGTCTCTGGTTATTGTTCATACCTGCCATATCAGGCCGGTATCCTACCCGGGGTCTGTCCCCTAAATACCTAGGGCTGATGTAGCTCTCTCTATTACTAGGATCATGTGATTGGAACATTGGTACAGGAAATGGCGATCTTTGTTGATTACCCCTTTGTTCAGGTGTCACATTATTTTTACCTTGGCTTTGAGCAGACTCAAGGGACATTTTGGCTGACCTGATTTCCATTACTGTGGCTGAGGGTTCTTTAGATTTAGGTCTAGTATCTTTCATTTTATCACTTTCTCTACCCTGACAATAGAGTACCTCATATAGTTTTGTGCTTTGATGTACAATACATTCAAGGGACTTGTCACGGTCAAATTCACGGACCAATTGGGATATGATGTCTTTCTGTAGCCCATAGAAGTATGCAGTTTTAAACTCATTGGAATTTGAGTCAAAAGATACATCAAAGCGAGAAAATGCTCTTTTTAAGTCTTGTAAAAATTGGCGAGGAGATGTATTAGGTCCAGCAGTAATTGTGTACGCGACTTTCTTTGCCTCCTGCAATGACTGAAAAGGAGAAAAATGACGCCTAATTTCTTTTTCAAACTCCAGCCATGTCATATTCTGCTGTTCATTTAATCCCCTTATGATGCTGGCCGTCGGGGCATCTAAAGTTAAATGAAAATATTGTCTATACTGTTCCTTAGGTATCTGGAGTGCTTTAAAAATGTCATGCACCACTTCTAACTGATCCTCAATGCAGCATTCACCTCCCTTTTTAAATGGTTTGATCAGGGCTTTAATGGATTTCATTATTTTTATGGGGCTACTTGTTGCAATGCATGGAATTGCACTATTTTGTGATTCAATCCTGTTTTCAGGTGTATGAGATTGATGGCTGCCCCCATTGGGAGTATCAAATCCCCCAAGGGCGCTGCAACCAAGTTCAGTCACCGGCCCAGTCACTGGAGCACTAGCTCTTTGGGCAGAGCTAGAATTCACCTCCACTCCATTGAATGTGGTACCCTGCCGCCTCTCCTGGGACCTGGGAATGCACATTTGCTGTTCTAAGTCCTTACACTTTTTAAGGAGTCTGTTGGCTTCATCTTGCAAATAGTTGTTTTCACCATTCATCTTATTAATCACCTCCTGCATGCCGCACATTTGCATTTGGCATTCATTGAACTCTTTATTTCTCTTGTCTCTTTCTTGAATCATTTTAATCATTTCTTGTTCTGCACTCTGGAGATCACCTTCTTTTTCACAATGTTCTTTTTATAAAATCTGCATCTCTGAAACAACCTCATCTTTATCCCGTCTAATGTGATCCACTAAGGCTTTTAAGTGTGCCAATTCTTGCTCACTATCTTCAAATTGTTTCTTGCTTTTGGATAACTGAGTATCAACGTCTCTGCATTTTAATTGCATGTCTTTTTGGCATACATCCAATTCTGCTCTCAACATTTCCTGATTTTTACTTGCCCCATCTAATTCAGTCTTTAACCTGTTAATTAGCTGAGTATCATTCTCTTGCATTCGCAGGGACTTGTTTAAAATAAACCATATTTTGCCGCATAGCCGTATTAAACAGTCTTTCTCTGCACTTTTATCGGCTGCATTCAATAATCTTGTAAGGCAGACCTGAATTATGCTGCCTTCTGCAAAAATATTGTCTAGTTTTTCTTTCTGCACCTCACCCTGAATGCGGTTACTCCATTCTTACGTGCTATTTGACGACCAATTCCCATGTGCAAACAACTTTGCCTCTAAATATTGCACTAAATCTGAGAATGTGGTTTCCCTTTGTGACATTCTGAAATTCGTTTTTAGTGGCACACTGCTATTATAAAATGGGTTCCCTTTAATGTGCAAATGGCGGTGTGAGACACACTTGCCACGCCCAGTAGGTACTCTATGATCACTTTCCCGGCCAACGCACCGTAAATATGTAGGGTATTTTGTGGAGATTTGGGGCCTGACGGTATTTTATTACCGCCGAAAAATAACTTAGCAATAATCACTCCTGGTATTCAGATTGGGCCATGTGCAACAATAATACAGCGGACATGCATTATTTCAGCACCCAGACATGCATATTTGGTATGCGTGGTTGGTATGCGTGGTTGGTGGTATTTTGGTGAGCATAATTCCCTTGTTTTATTTGTGGCCCCAATGTCCAGAATCCCTTATCTTTGCTTAGATTTTTCGTGTAATCACTAGAGAGACCTCAGACCTACATTTTAGGAATACCACATTTTCAGTGTTAGTGTTAGTGTGCCACCATGGGCGATCTCACTGACTTATTTACGACAGAGAGCTATATGTGGTAATTTTGTGGTAATTTCCACTACCTTATATACGGTAGGGAACTATGTTCAGAGAGTCCCTCTTCCCGTTGGCTCATGTACCTCCAACGAGCTATGCTACAAACAATCACTCTCAACTGTCCATACTGAATATGATCATGCACACATCTGTCTTAAAATGACAATTGCATTGTTTAAAAATCTCCCCTCATCATCAGCACTGTATTGGTAAATATAAAATACACCACCCGTCTGCTTTCAAATATTTTTCTGTATTATAAAAGTTGCATTTAAACACGATCTCACTCTTTACAGAAATAAATACAATAGCACAGTGACAGCATTGTCTGTCATACACTGAAAAAATAGTGGCGGAGAACAGAACACAATTTGCAACATTAACATGTGATTAAGGCACCGGAATCTCCTTTCCTACTCTAACTGAATATTCTCCTACACACTCAGCTACCACACCTATGTAATTACCTTATATGTTCAGCCGAGTTTTCTTCAGCTGTTCTCTTTCTGAATGTGGCTCCCTTGAAGATTAACCCCAGTGAAAAGGAGCGCCTTTCCTTCTCAAACTGGGGTCATTGCCTGGAATTCTCAGCTTTTGCAGATAGGAATGCTCCAGCCAGGAAAAAGGTCCTTCTCCCAGCTCTGCCAAATCTTGACTGTCCTCCTTCCTCCTCAAACTCCCCCCAGCAAAACTCTGATCACTCCCTCTAGCATGATACTTGCTATGACGCTGCTCCAATCAGAATCAATCATGCCATCTCCTCCTTCTCTACACAATGGCTCATTTTTATAGTAATACTTTGTAACTAACTGATTTCCTGTTCTTACGAGCTCTTTTGCTTCCTGTAATTATGTGGACAGGGCAGCAGAGAAAACAAAAAAAAAATGGATGTGCGTTTAAAAGCTCACTTTCAGAATAGGCCTAATTCTGCACTGGAGACACATTTTTATTAGTGGATTATGTTAACCTCAGTTTCATTAGTCAGGTTAGTTATAAGTAATGTTAGTTATTAATTTTCAAATGTGTCTCTCGCACCATAGGCATTTCAGGTGAAAAAATAGTGTGCATTTTTGAATGTGCACGTGTGCTTTTAACTGTAAAAATAGATTTGCATCTTATATGTTAAAATCGTTTTTTGACTGAATAGCCTGTCTTTCCTTGTTAATCTGGTAACACATATAGCAATGCACCGCACCCTTGTGGTGGTGCTGCAAAAAAAAAAATTGCTACCTGTGCAGTAGTGCTGTACTCTGTGCTGTTTGCTACCTGTGCAGTAGTGCTGTACTCTGTGCTGTAACACGCCAAATATCCTTACAGACCATACCAATGGTATATAAGGCGCTATATAAATGCAAAATAACATAACATAACATATATGACTTGGAAAAACATATCACACTACATAATACATACTCGAAATTTCAAACGTGTTTTAGAAGGTCTATGGCCCTCTTACAAGAATTATAGAATGGGTTAATGGGTGCCGCTAATGGTGGCAGCACCCGTTATCCTATCTGCAATATTACGAGGTCCTCTTGAGGGACCTGGTAAGGACGCCTGGTAAAATGGCAAGGGGACCAGGGAGCTAACAAAGGGACCGGACGTAATCGCCCCGTTGTTAGCTCCCGCTCCCATTCCCATTTGAGCCCTATTGGAGCTCAAATGGGAACGGGGAAGGTCCGGGCCCGTGTTCCCTGAGGGAGGAATTACTGGGCCCTCTGAACTCGGAATGGCCCGGTAAGTCCCCATTCAGGGAACCCGGACACGGTTTTGGAGGCAGCTATGCCCTTATTAAGGGCATGGCTACCGCCAAACCCGCAATGAGGCCCCATGAGTACAATGTTAAACGCTACAATAATGGCTCATTTTTGTTAGCAGGCAGTACAACTAAAGAACTTAGTCCAATTTGCATGGCTTCCATTGACATGTCTGCAGCGTGAGACACTGTAGTTCGAAATCTGTTATGGACGAAGATGTTTAACTTAGGCATCCTGGTAAACCTGATTTATTGGATTGCCAAATTTCACACAAATACCTCATACAAGATTAGAATCACCCAACAGGGGCAATGACGGATTCTGTAATGTCATACTTAGGCTTGTAGCAAGGATTCAACCTGGAAGCAACGTTGTTTAATCTATATTTGTGCGATCTGGATGAACTTTGGAAGAACAGTAATACGTTTGCTGCCAGGTTGTGTTCCTTGAGGCTACATTGGTTAGCTTTTGCGGATGATAATTTTTTGTTCGATCTTCCTCCGGCAGGCCTTTAGAGGAAGCTGCAGTTATTTGAGCAATTTGCAATCCAACATAATCTCACACCAAATTCTCCAAGGACTTGCATTATTGTGTTTGATGCTGGCAAAAAATTAAACATTTTTTGCCAGCATTTTTTACATGGAAGATTAATTGGAAAGCTATATCCAAATCTACTGAAATTACATACCATGGCTACATTTAAGTAATTCATATTCCACCAAATTCTGGATTGATCGTCTCCATTCAAAGGCAAGACCTTTACTAAGTAAAATGAAGATAAATTTCCACAAATACAGCAGATTCTCTCTGATACCGATGTTGGAATTTATGTCATTAAAAGTGGAATCAGTTCTTCTCTACGCCCTTGATATGTGTTTCTTTAATTTAAATTCATATCATAACACCTTACAGGGGCGCCTGTTGAAATCTGCTCTTCATCTTGCTGCTTCCATCCCGAATTGCATAATTCGTCATGAGTTGGGTATAATATCTCTCTCTTGCTGTTGGGAATGGAGAGCACTGTCAAACTACAATAGAATCCTAGTTCCTTTAAGGAACTCCCTCTATCAAGATTTGTGTCAAATATCAATGGGAAGTAGCTCTCGCTCTATTAGGGCGTACCATGCAAGGATGAAATCATTATTGGACGAAATTGGGGTGGCACAAAATTACTTATACCTGCGACCTGTTTATGTAAAAAAAAAAAACTATTACAACAAGACTGGGCTAGGACAATAGAGGAACTTAATACGTACAGTACCTATAAAGAGTGTGCCAAGCACCCTCGGAAAAGGGAAGGATGCTGTTCCTATTTAGCTATCTTTCCCTGTAATGTCACCCGTGTGTACTGTATGCGCTATAAAATGAATCAATTTCATACGCTTGAAAGGACAAGGAATTGGGGAAAACAAAAAGGCAACAAAAATACAATAGGCCTCATTACTATTATGGAGGTAGTCATGCCGCTTTTAGTGGCATGGCTACCCCATACCGGGTCCGGGTTCCATGAATGAGGAATTACCGGGCCTATCCGACCTTGGAGGTCCCGGTAATTCCCTTTCCTGGGACCCACACCCGGTACATCCCCATTCCCATTTGAGCCCCCATAGGGCTCAATGGGAATGGGGATTATGCTAACAAGGATGCTCTGCCTGACACAGATGGAGCAATGCCAGGATGCTCTCAAATCACTGTGCAACAGCACCTTAATGAGGCACAGCTGATGCGGGAGAGTGTGCAGGCCATTTCAAGGCAGAATGCACGGGCACTGGGGTGATGCACATGTGTCATAGTACAAATGTCACGCAGGGTGAGGGAGGGCAAAAGTGTCATGTCCTCAATAGCAGAAACAATGGCCATGTTGTTACAGGCCTTCCTGCACCGACGGACCCTGTCAACACCACTGGCTCCCTCCTCCATCCCCACACCAGGGAGTTCAGTAAAGAGCAGCCCAAGGCGGCGCTCGGCGCGGCTGTCTCGTACTGCACAAAGCCGCACCCACGAGCATAAAAGGAGCCGCAAATAGGCCATGGACCCATGGGTGCCCTGTCCGAGAATTTTTCAAATGTACATAGTTATACAGGACAGGGGTTGGCCATAGACAGTTTGGTGAGGGGGTGTGGGGAGGTACAGTTGGGGAGGGGGTGTGGGAAGGGATAGTTGTGGAGGGGGTGTGGGGATGTATATTTGGGGAGGGGTTCTCAGGAGGGATAGGTGGGGAGGGGGTGGGGAGGGATAGTTGGGGAGGTGGTGTGGGGAGGTACAGTTGGGGAGGGGGTGTGGGAAGGGATAGTTGTGGAGGGGGTGTGGGGATGTATATTTGGGGAGGGGTTTTCAGGAGGGATAGGTGGGGAGGGATAGTTGGGGAGGGGTTGTGGGGAGGGATAGTTGGGATGCACAGTATTAGTAGTATAGTAACTTTACAATTGTACATAGTTTCAAATCACAAAATATAGTTGGTGTGGCAAACAGAAATAATGACCGGACATTGATTATTCAGTGTGATTGTATTTATTTACGTGCAGTGCCCAGTGCGCAAGGTGGCCTGTGCCACGTGTGTGACAGGTGATTAGAAGGAGTGCTGTATAAGTGCATCACGTGCAACACATCCATCCATGCCATCATGGCTCTGGCCAATTGACTCATCATCATCACTGTCGTACTCAGCCTCTGGTGTGTGCATGTCCATGTCAGGGGGCAGCAGGACATTCCGTCTGATGCACATGTTGTGCAACATGGCACAGACAAGCAGTATCTTTCCAACCTTTTCCGGGCTGTACATCAGTGCCCCCCCCCCCGATCTGCTCAGGCAGAGGAACCTTGCCTCAACTGGACAAATGTCTGTTCAATTGTGCCCCAAGTACGTACATGGGCACAATTGTATTCCTGCTTGTGGATGTTGTGTGGTTGCTGTTAGGCAAAGTTTGAATGCAGTACCCTCTGGGAACACTACAAGCAACTATGACTACAGGTGTAGCCAACACCACCTTTTGCATAAGCTTGTACTACTCTACTTTTGGTAGCGTGTTGAGCAGCCAGGCTTATCTCAAGACAGGAAATGTGAGCAGTAGTGGAGTTACACAAAGATTCACAATTACAGCTATTCAAATAAACTCTTACACCCAAGGAGGCTGATTCATGGAATTATTTGTGCCGAAAAATAGGGATTTGTACGCCATTCTGCCGGCAAATCCCCATTTGTTGAACAAGGATTTGCGGGCAGAATGGCGCACGAATCCCTGTTTTTTGGCGCAAATAATTCCATGAATCAGACCCAAGGTGTCTTGCATAAACAATTAATAATTTATTTATCAGTCAACTCTATAGCCTTCTTCAGAAGGGAGCAATAGAATAGTAACACATAAACATACTTCAATACTGTACAATATGAGTTTCTGAATCAGACAAGACCCTTTGGGGTGGCCCACAGAGACAACCTACACCCACAGATGACTTCAGTAACAAGGGTGATGGGGACATTAATATCTTACTGTTGGCATTCAGAACACTCATAAAAAGTTGGTAAAAGGCAAAGGTTATTAGAACACAAG
Source organism: Ambystoma mexicanum (assembly GCF_040938575.1). Classification (NCBI taxonomy): domain Eukaryota; kingdom Metazoa; phylum Chordata; class Amphibia; order Caudata; family Ambystomatidae; genus Ambystoma; species Ambystoma mexicanum. The sequence continues at coordinate 159,452,012 of NC_090937.1, forward strand.
AAATTACAAATATTCATAAGCAGGGCAAATACTTTCAGATAGCACTTAGAATTCAAATAGGCTAAGTCAAAGTCAATGGGCAAAAGTCTTTGCATAGGATGAAGCACCTCAGGTAAGCAAATGGAAAAGTCTTTTCACAAGTTCTTAGGAGTCTTTGATAAAAAGAAGAATAAGATGTAGGGCCACAAGCTGGTTAGACCTTGGAGTTGTAGAAGTTGCAAGCACTTCCACAGTAAGAGGTAAGTTCTCTTAGCCTGGTTTTAGAGTACCTTGGTAAAGCAGACAAGATGCAGCTGAAGACTTCTGTTCCTGTGCTGTTCTGCAGATCTCACTGTTCCTGGACCTCAATTGTGGTGACAAGAGGGGGGACGGTGGGGGACTCCTGCATTACACCAGTACTGTAAAAAACTGGCAACTGGCAAACTTTACTTTCAGTGGCTGTTTCGCGTTTCAGCTCCTTGTGGTACAACAAATAGCAATAAGCAATGTTCCTGGCTGTCAAGGTGGACTTTCCTCACATCTGAGGTCCAGCACCTGACTGAGGGGGGTCAGGCTAAGTCAGTACTGCTTTGTAGGAGTCTGTAGGATCTTCCAAAAGCTTTAGGCTAGCTTACAAGCAATGCACACAATCTGGTGTCCCTCTCCCTGGCTCTACGGTTTCCTGCAGTAACTCTGAGGAAATTGAACCAGCTCCGAGATTGGTGTCTAGGTGGTTTACTTCGGAGTTGATTAGTCCCACCAACTTAAAGGGAGAAGTCGTCCTTGCAGGGCAAACCAACGGTGCAGGAGTTGCAGCAGGCATCCTCTTCAAGCCCTTCTTCAGTTCCTTCATTCTTTGGTCGAATCTGCCTTCCAAGCCGAAAGACTGGCCTTTTATTCAGTTCTCTCCCCTTCTTTCGAGCCTAGCTGTAGCTCACCTAGCAGGGTGGCTGTCGTTGCCAGACAGTCAGCCAGCCAATCACCACGGGGTGCATTCAGGTCTCCTAGGAGACTAAGCACAGGGCGTTTCGGGTACCTCCTTCACTTCCTGCCTAGCCCAGGCACTCTGGACGCAGAGGCGGGTTTCTCTCAGAAATTCTGCCAAAGGCAAAATGAACAAAGAAGGGCCTTTCCACAAAGACATGGCGAAAATAGACTGGCCACCATTTTAGCAAAGATGACTGGATTCCATTTTGAAAAAGATGGCTCCCGCAGTTAACATTACCGGGTCTGCGAATGGTCGCGGTAAATGTAAACCTAGGTAGTTCAAAACGAAACCACTGCCACCAGCCATTCAATTGAGGAAAGGGTAACATAAAAAAGGGAACATGAGCATTTAGACACATGGGATACTAAGTAACCCCTCCAGCACTATATTGTAAGACAGGGTGTGCTGGGTCTAGTAAGTAAAATGCTAAGTAAAGCCAATTTCACTTTACTGCCCTGGGAAACAGTTTTTGATCCCAGAGAAGGTATTTAAACCCTGGGAAATCTGGAAGACTTCCCTGTGGCACAGCACTGAAGGTGCTTTGTGACACAATTGTAAAATATGATGCCTATGGAGTTGGTTAGACTCCACAACCAAAAAGAAACAGAGTGTATAAAATCACATTAAAATACATATTTGGTGGCGATGCCCAAAAATAGTCCCTTTCTGGGGAGACATCAAGCAGGCAATGGAACAAGTGTTTGGAGCAGAGGGAGGCATACCCCCGGAATGGTCACTATTAGGCTTGAGGCCAGCAGAAGGGCCGGCGGGTCCGAGGGGCAGGGAAAGAGCGAGAGTGATGCTCATTCTGGCAGCAATGACAATCATAGCCCAGAGATGGAAGAGCTCGAACATACCAATGTTTCAAGACTGGCTGCGTAAAGGCTGGGAGATAGTAGCGATGGAATGGGCCTCCTGTGCAATGAACAATACAATACAAAACTTTGCGGGCGAGTGGGGTGAGGTCCTTTCCTTTCTCAGAGATGATTTCAGGATCGGGTGGCGCCCGCAACGTTTAAGACTTCTGGATCTGGAATAACCCCGACTAGACACTTTGTGGTGACAGGGAGCTATGGAGACTTTGGAACAGCACCGGGGGGAGGGGGGAAGGGAGGGAGGGAGAGTTATGTGGATTGTTAAAGTTGTTGGAAAATTCAATAAAGAGAATTGAAAAAAAAATACACGAGAGAGTGGGAAAAAAGGGTCACACTCTCTCCAGGAAAAAAAAACAAGTCCTCAAAAACCAGCAAAGTTGCTGAGGGTCTCTAAGGTGGAGGGAATTAACACATTTTTGAGAATTCTCACTAACAGTTTCCTCATGGGTGTCATCAACCATGGCGACAGGGGGTAACATCACCTGCACCGGGACAACAGAAAGTGTACAATGTCATTCTTATGTCCATGTCATGTTGGCACAGGCTCTATGGTGTTCATTTGAGTGGACAGACATGCATATGCAATATTTAGTTCCGCTAACATATGTCCTGTATCAGAAATGCACTATGTCAAAATGCGTGTGGGGGGTGTGGTCTGCAGTCGCATTCACTCGGGCCATTCACTGGCAACATGACCTCCTACCCTTGTAGTACCAAATACAGAAATTGAAATGCTGGATCTATCATTCTTGTGTTATGAGGGAAAATGTAAGACAATGCCCATGTACTAGGTTACTTTTAGATTAGGAATGAGAAATGTGTGATTGTGTGGTTCAAACAGGCAGGGGAGATGGACAATGTGTGTGTTGACAAACACTATTATGCGGGTGGATGCAGTATTGTTCTCTGTCTGTCCTTCAATTGTTGTGTGTTTGCTTGACTGTGTTATTGCTTCTTGGTCTCATTTTGTTGTGGTGCTGTGTACATGTTGTTTTCTTGTTTATTGTTGTACAGAATTGTTATTCTTATGCATGCACTGGATCGATTTCCTAAGTTGTGGAACGCTTGTCAAGACCTTGCTCTCGGGCATGCTATTACTGTGTAGCACCTTCAGTCACATCTGTACACTTTAAGGTTTAATGCGCACACAACACAAAGTAAATACTTCTCCCCTTTCATTTAGTAACTGTATGTGTAGTACTATTGCCTGGATTCATGAGAACTAGTCTTATTCATTGCAACCATTCCCCTTTACACCCCCTATCTTGCACATGTTCGATTCATGGCTTTTTGGTAATTTAAGGAGCACAGATAAGTGGGATGTAAAATGGAATGAAGCATTACATGTGCACATCCACTGGTGATGTGTGTTAGACATGGCCCAAATTCATGGCTTTGTAGTTAGACTCATAAAGCAGCCAGGTACACTATGCTGTTTCATGCCCCCCCCACATTCAACTGTGCACATGGCCTTGCAGTTAGACTCACCCAGCAGCCAGGTACACTGTCCACCGTAACATGCCATGTACCCAGGCAGCGTGGAGTTGCGCAGCAGCATGGAGTCATGGGTGGAACCGGGAAATATGGCACAGAAATGGGTGATGATGAGGTGGGCATCACACATCATCTGCACGTCAGTGAATGATAATGTTTTATGTTACACAGCCTCCACAGCCTGCCTGGCCACCAGCTCCACATGTGTGCAGTCCGAGGCACCAATAACATTCGGCATGCATGCAACGGCATGGAAGACTTTTTTCTTGACATTGACCTGGTCTGCTGTTCTGGGTAGACTGATGTGGTCTCGAACATGACGTAATAGTGCATCAATGACCTGGAACAGGACACTTGAAAAACAGGGTTGCGTTATCCCATGCAGCTCTCCAACTGTGTGCCGGTATGTGCCTGTAGCAAGAAAGTGTCATCGTGGATCTAGTCTACTACATTAATGGTGGTCTCCCTGTCTAGCCGGTACAGGGTGTGGAGCCTCCTTTCGCTCGGTTTAATTGTGTGGCCATTTACCGAGATTTGGTGGCTGTCTGTGCAGTGCAACAAGCTGGACAATGGGGTTTTGCTGGACCATGATGGCCCTCTTTCTCCTCAAGCGCCTATGCTGCATCCTCTACCCCCCTGCCTCTTCAAGTAATAGTACTGCAGGAATGGCCTCCAGCTCCAGTACTGCTTCTGCTACTGCTAGCATTGCGGTCTTGTAAGGGGTGCAGAGTGTGGGTGTGGTCCTTTTGTGCTGTACCACTGCTGATTTGTGGTACCTTTGCTGATTTTTTGCACTTGTGGGATATTTTTACACACGTGATTCTACTTAACTCCAGGTCCGCGATCCCGGTGTTTCCGGCATCAATTTCATGTTGATACCGGCATGTCCATGCCAGTATTTGCGTGTCTGTGCTGCTCATAATGTGCACTTAGTAACGCCATGGCGGTATGGCAGGCATGGTTGCCATGGGACTCCGCAGATACCGGCCACGGTGTTGCAGCATGCAGTGGGTCACTTGCAGTGTCAGTGTTGCCGGCATCGCTACTCAGACTATACCGGTCTGGAAAAAGGTGCTGGTACGGAACTACCAGCACCATTGTTTCCAGACCAGCATCCTTGTAGTGAGGCCGATAGTGTGTTAATGGGAAGGAATAACCTATCTCCTAAAGGAATGCCACTCTGAAGAGGTGAGATTTTGAGATATGTCTTCAATTGTAGGTGGTTCGCCCAACATCTAATGAAATGAGGGAGGATGTTCCAGAGGCTGGAAGGATCCAGAGTCTTACCGACAACCGTCATTGATCCAGATGAACTCAGGCTCCTGTGGGGAATGTTCTACTTCATCTTGCACCTGTTTTGGATTGGGTCAGTGTTACGATGGTTCTGTAGATGAGGCAGAGAGCCTTGAATTTGAAGTGCATATCTAGAGGCATCCAATAGAAGGCTATCAAGGGAGGTGTTATGTGATAACTGTTTTGGTCCAAGAACCGGTCTAGCTGCTTTATTTTCGACATTTTAAAGATTTTAAACTAGGCCCAAGAGGGGTTTTCCACAACAGTTAAGGTGGGAGAAGGATATAGAAGTGTTAGCTTTAATTATTTGGGTCATATTGAATGAGGGTATGCTGCATCTGACATGTCCTCTGGCTTAATGCACTGAAGTATTTGTTGTTTACCTTTGCCTTCCTCATTAAGCACTCCCCCATCTGTCCTCACCTGACATTAACAACCTTGGAGTGAACTTTCACAGCCACCTCAATCTTTATTCTCCCATTCAAGACATCTCACTTCCAAGCCCATGTCCTCAGATGCAGCCTACCCCTCTTGAGTATTACCTACATAAATCCATATTACCTCTGCCATTGCCATCTCCCACTTTGACTGTTTCAATATTTCCAATAACCTGGCAAACTTCACTTGTCATGGTGCAATAGTTTTCTAATATGACCCTGTGGTTTTTAAAAATAGGGCAATCTTTGCCCTAGTGCTAATACCATGCACATTCGCTCTTCAACTCTGGCGCCCCGCCTCCCATCAATCTGCCACCCAAACAGGAGGCAAAAGTCGGGAGATATGGGGCAAAGTAAAGTTTGTGACTCGCCAAGAGACAGATGTCACCATGGCAATAGATCTGTGGTGGACCCACCCACACAGGTTGATGCCACAGACTCATCACCCATGCCACTGCAGGCCTAGCTAAGGTGACTAAACCTTAACGGCTCTGTCTTGTTGTTCATACACATGTTTGCAGAGGGTGAGGATGATTTGGGACAATGCCTTCCCCACTGTGACATCCACCTGCGCTTCTTCAGAAGAGCCTCTCTTAGAATTGCTCATACGAGCTGTTTTTTTTGTTGCTTGTTTTAATTTTTATGTTCCTTTCATTCTGTAATAAAGTAAAGTTGCCTAGCGCACTGGAAGACTGAAAAAAGAAACAGTGCTACGATTGGAAATATGAGAGAGTGTTAATTTGGCAAGCGAAGGATCGGGAGTGACCATTCAAAGAAGGTATTTCAGTGAAATTGAACACGGTCCCGAGCTCCAGTGGTGAAAACAGTTGTTTTGCTTGTATGCACACTATAGACAATTCAATAAGCAGATGACTCACCATTAATGGATGCTTTAAATCTTAGTATTTCTGAAGATATAGGTGTGCGCAACTAATTAAATTGTGCATTATATCAATAAGGCGGAACATGCAGCCAATGGCCCATTCAAGATGCCATGATTGTAGTTTACAAAATACCAGGAGTATTGAATGGGATAGTAAAGAAATCAGGGTTTCAATCAATCTTCTCATTGGACCATGTTGAACAATAACAGGCAAATTAAAGTACTTTACCCGCCGGTGCCACGATTCCATTACATTTAAAAATAAATCAGGAGAGGTTTACAATGGTTTAAACACCAGCATATTGCCTACATTGCATGTTAAAAGTAGACATTAACATTAGGCTTTGGGTCACCAGCTATAGTTATTTACTAATTCCCAGGAAATCGTAGGAGGCAGGTGGGATGTAAAGTGCAGGTTGCCCTCATCCCCTGTAAACCTGGCATTACCAGGGTGAGCATGGGAGTGTGGTTCCTTGAGTGCACACATGCATCAGAGGAGGCATCTGGGCAGTAGAAGTGACATGCACAGGACTTTCCAAAAGGTTTGAAGTCGACCAGTTTCCAAGCAGCACCATTCATCACTCCGCGTTTGCATGAAAGAATTGTCCATATTGGAACCCTTTCAACTCTCTAACAAATTATACCAATGGGAGTGTCTGGTCCCCCTTGCCCTTCTTGGAGTAATTACTTTGAGGCTTTATCATCAAAGAGAGCTTAACACAAAGTGTTCTACCATGTTCAATTCCGATGCAGACATTCTCGCTTTGGTCAGTTATGGTTGTGACAGTTGAGAAATGGTCCTGTCCAGATGGATTGTGGTACTGTCCTGTGCCTATGAGGTTGTTATCCCTGTTTTCCTTCATCTTTGCACCTTCCTCCTTGGCAATTGCTCACTCTCCCGACCTCCTTGCTATAATGGCCCACGAGCCCCTTCTCTCTTGCAATTTTCCCTTTTTTAGCTCTCGTTAGGATCGCAACAGTGAGGTCTTAAGTATATGTCTAATTCGGTCTGACGTTTACATTTATGAATAGTGTATATCTGTTTGTTGGTTCACAGTAGTGCTATTTATCCCGAAATATTATGCGTGCGTAGCACATGTGAACAGCAATATCTCTGTTTTGTTCTATCTATATCTGAGGTGTGTGTTACCCACATCTCACTATCATTAAATCTATGCTCTAATTGCGCTCAGTGCGGCACCAGAAATCCTACTGCTCCAGAGGATGATAAGGGATGCCGCGTGGCATGCACCACCGTGCATGAGGATCCAGCATGGCAACAGGCCTTGTGGTTGCAGCACACAGCGGAAGGTGCAGAGGGTGTTCATAGCTCAAACAACAATATAGAGCTTACTTTCTGGAGGAAGACTGCAGGTTACCTCATTTTTGTATGTTCATTCCGAAGGTGATAATGTTTCTGTTTTTACTAATCATAAGCTCTCATTGCAAAGTCAGTGCCCAAATTGATAATAGACGATGAAGCTGTTGTAGAAATAACATGTCCCTTTTTCTCAAGAGTACAAGCCAATATTTTTAACACAATAAGAAAGCAATTGACAAATCTGCATGAAGCCTGCAAAATGTGTTTATTGACAGAAAAGGCATCATTAATGCACAGGAGCTTTATTGTGTGCACTGTTGCTTGGTCATGTGAAATGCATTGGAAGCTGCACTGAAGCAGACTCTGGCTTCTTTTCCCTTCTCGTGGTGCAGGTCCAGGAGTCCTCTTTTACTTCCGGCTCTAAAAGAAAGAAAAAGAATAGTAAGCAAAATGTATGCATATGAAATTATATTCAGTTCACTTAATTCATTGTACTGCGTTGCCTACTCTAGTACCATTCAAATGGGCTCTAATCTAATAAGAAACTACATCTATAACTTGGTGTTTGATCTCTGTTGCAGTAAATGTTGGCAACGCTCCCAATGGCAAATACTAAGGGCAGGTCGAGGGACCCATTGCAAATCATGCTTCTGAGGTGTCCTAGGGCTGCCCAATTACAATTGTCTCAGTCATACCCAGATGGACAGTCATAGTCCACATGAGAAGGTGCAGCTGGAGGGTCTCTCTGCATCAGCCATCTTAGAGCACTCGCTATTGCTCAGCTGTGTATCGCCTGCATCACCTTAAGAACGTAACTTTGAGCAAGTACCTGCTAGACACACTTCAGTTACGGTACCTTATGCTGCATTATTACACTGGTTTTGCCTCATGTTTACCAATGAAGAAGGGAGTACATTGTGTACAAAAAGCAATAGTTTTTGTTCAGTAGACGGAGATTTCCAAATGCTGAAAGTACAGAAGAGCCTTCTGATGCTTCCTCCATATCAACACAAGCAGACATTGAAACAAGATTTTAATCTGCTGCTGAACCGGCATCAATATGTTCCAGATATTGCGATCCAGAACTTTGCAAAAGTTATATTGGCGAATGCTTGAGTGACGACAGCGCTTGGTAGCCATGAGCGGCTAGAACTTACAGATCATCCACCTTAGGAACGCTGACACGTGTCCACGTTCATTCAATCTCTACAGTCCATGCGCCATGGCCTCCATTGGGGGCAGCTGCGCTCGTGATGTACTGGAGGATTTGAGAGTCGGGGCTACATGTGAACACATCCATATGCGTTTTCAAAGGATTCATACAGAGGAAAATGCCACAGAAGATGTGCTGGTATTGTCAGACTGAAATTGTTTGTGCCTGTGTCTGTCTGTGCATTGTGATAGAGTCCAACTGCCGAGATCACAAACTGGAGAGGGAGAGAAGCCCAAAGGGGCATCGGGAGAGCCATGGCTGGGTGCTTAGCTGCAAACCATGCTTGCCATGCAGGAGGCTCTTGGATTGACGAAGAGACATTTTTGCTATGTCTAAATGCTCTTGGATTGATGAAAATGTGTCTTTACACACAACAGGATGGCAACACCTGTGCAACCGAATTGCTATTATAATACTGTTTCCAAAGGATGACTAACAACATTTCTAGACTTACTGTAGACTTAGAGGAGGGCTTACCCATTTTATGGTCTCTGTCTGAAGTGTTGCTCAACACATTGGCATTGTCAAATGGCGTTCCTATATCATGTGACCATGTGGTATCTGGGGAAGCCAACACATGAAAGATAGACTTGGACTGCCCTGTATCTCAATCCTATGTTCCATCTTTTAAGGACTTTTAGACAGTCAGCTAGTCAGAGGTACTCAGTGTGGTCACTTGAAGGGACAGAATAAGAAACATCTCTTAAGCATTTGGCATATTACACACATGATCTGGAGTGCATCACATAGCTGATTCCATTATTAGCCTTGAGCTGTGGAAGGTGTAGTGGGAGTTGTGGTGGTTGGAGTAGTGGTGGTTGGAGTAGTGGTGGTTGGCGTAGTAGTGGTTGGAGTAGTTGAACCTAAACGATGATGACGATCTTTACGATTATACTTTCGCTTTGCATATCCCCTGCTTTCATTTGACTGCAAGAAAAAAAAAGTCATCAACAAATGAATTGAAACATCCTGACAATGGATTACAATAAAGCTACAAACCACACAGGTCACATGGTTTTCTATCACTCTTCTATGTGTGTATGTAGACTCAAGGTATCCAAATCATAGAAATGCAAATGGCCGCTTATTTTGTACACTGATTATCTTTACTTTCCATATCTAGCATAGATGCCCTCAGGGGCATGAAAAGGTTTTGCAAAGACAGCTAGTGAACACACCGGAAGGAGTATTAATTGTTTTTGCTCATAGACTAGAGGCAGGCAAGTAGGTAATGTAAAAACCTACTTATGTTCTATTCATGTGTGCATGTGTGTTATTGCTGTAGTGCAACTCTAGCATGAAAGCAGCAGGGTGCTGTGCAAAGGGAAATAAGATATTTATGAGGGAGACTCCTATGTCGAGGTGTAGGAAACACCGGTGTACGCACTCTAAGATCCGTGACACTTAGCAATTTCAGAATTGTTTTTGCCATTTTAAAAGTTAAAAATAAGAAAAATAAATTTTCATTAAAACTCGTAAATTGACTACCGCTTCCAAGGGATGTCCGCAAACCTTGTAATTATTTGAAAAGTTAGAAAAAAAACTATATTCATTTAAAATATGAATATAAGCTAGAAGGTTTCATCTGGTTTCATCTGGAGAACAACTCTAGGCTTACCTAAATCGAAAGCAGTGGCTCCTATAAGGCGCAAACCCGGCCTGCTCTCTCTCGAGGTGGTAGTTGCGAAGAGCTCGATCCAGCTCTATAAGAAACTGCGGAACAAAGACAGCTTGGAAATATATAAAATGATCTCTGAAGAAATAGCGAAGGGAACCAACAAATCCGTTACCAACTGGGCTGAGAAACAAAAGCGTATGCTGCAAGAAATAGCCTGCTCAGGAGAGGAATTAATTCAAAATCCCACGAGAATAAAATCTAAAATGGAATGGTTGGACTGGATAAAAACCAACGACAACTCAACTGCGAACAAGCTACTGACCCACCTGCCACCAATATATAACAAATTGAAGCAACCAATGGAGTACTGTTTGAAATATCCGTCAAAGCGCCTCATGAGAACTCTACTCAAAGCCCGTTTAAATCTCCTACCGACTCAAGAGGTTCTGGCAATTCGGGCCGCATCGAAAGATAAATCCTGCAGACTGTGTGGAGATTCTCAATCTACAGAAACAATCAAACATCTTTTGATGACTTGTCCCTCAATTGACTACGAAAGAGAGGCCTTTCTTGGCCCTATACTAAAATCTTCATATTTAATCAACCACAATGTCTGGTGGAATCGTCTGATCACGGGAGCAAAAACTAGATGGCTAATAGCGGCTTCTAAACTAATAGACATTGCTCTGGAGAAAATTCTGCAAAAAAAAAAATAAATTTCAGCAATCGAAACTCTCAATCAACCAGCGGTATGAGCAAGCCAGCGCACAAAGAAAACGGCAGAATCCTCTTCTTTTTCCTTTTTTTTTTCTTTTTTCTTTTTTCTTTTCTTCATCTCTTCAGTTAACGACAAAGAAAGACTTTTCTTCTTCTTTTTGTAAAAATCTAATTTTGATTAAATACAAAATAAAAAAAAAAAAATATATGAATCTTGAATGAAGGCAGATTGCTTTGCACCATTGCCGTTTATTGGTTGGCCTGGCAGATCTTAGGGTTGCAATGTGAGGAGGAGCAGGATTGGAAGAGATTCACATGAGTGGTGTAATAGAGGAGCCACATGGGTGTTTGGGTGCAGGGGAAGATAAATGCAGAGAGAAAAGAGAAGGTTGAGGAAGGAAGACCACATGCAGCATTCCCTCTTTTGCTGATGCGGCGTGGGGGGGGCGGGGTGTTGCTAGGTCTGGAAAAGATCTGGGGCTGTTCAAATGTCAGGACTATTAGGACTCAGGGCTAGCTAGCCTTTTTGGTTGTTGCTCCTGGGCTTCTATCTGGGGCTACAACCAAATGACCCGGGCTATAGCCCCCTTAGCTCCCCCTCCGCCATCTAGCAACGCCTCCGGCCTGGGGCTGTGATGTAGTGTAATGGATTAGAGAAGTGTGTGTTTGGGTGGGAAATGCAGAGACAACAGAGAAGAGGGAGGATGGAAGACAAGATGGGGCTTTCCCTCATTTGCTGACGTTGCTCGGGTGGCTGTGATGTAGTGTAGTGGAGGAGAGACATGGGTGTTTGGGTGTAGGGGAAGGAAATGCTGAGAGAATAAAGAAGGATCGAGGCTGGAAGACAGTACAGGGTTTTTTCCTCATTTGGAGAACCTTTTCATGGCATGCGAGGTAGTGAGTTATATTGGGCAGAACAGGGCTAAGGGATAGTTTCCCCGGTGTTAAACAAAGGCCTCAGTGGTTGGTTGGGAAAGGCGGTGGGCATGGTGTGGAGCACAATCTAATGGTAACAGACAAAAGATGGTACTAGCAAGACAACCGAAAGAAGAATAAACAGGGAGGCAGAGGCTTGCTGCAGATTCGTTCTGTTATGTACATGAGAGTTTTGGGGACTCTATCTTTAGTAATACTTTATTTTCCCCGATTGGCTTTTTACAAATACTTCGTAGGGACAGCCTCACAATTCTCCTACTCAGTTTATTATTTTATTTTTTTCTCACATTACCTCATTTTCCTACATAATTCTCAAATACATTTCTTTTGAATGGTTCACTTGTTCTAAATGTGTCAATATCTATCTCCGGTAGAAGGTAAACCCGGCATTGATTGTTGTCTGAGAAAACGTTAAACAAAGATTTTAATTTGTGAGCAATTGATGTCAAATGAATAATGAAAGGCCATACTCATTCCTGAGAAGAACAAGAAACAAGGAACACTTACAAAAGGTGATTTTCCACTTACGTCGGAAGCACTTCGATCCTCCCGCATCTTCGCTACGGAAGCCTGTAAGTATCACAAGGAACAGAGGAAGAACAATCAAGAATGAAAAGGTAGAAGGCAAAACAAAGATCACAACTACATGCATTTCCTGATCCTGCTTCCTCTGTAGTCCAATCAAATGGGTTGAATCCTGATCCAGGACATTTGCCTCTTCTCTTAATATTATTGAACAGAAATGCTGTTTTATGGCTGTTTCTAAAAATGCTAATGTGTTTAGAATGGTTGCCAGTGATAGGGTCGAACACAAAAGGATCGAATGCCTTTTGATCGACAGTCAAAGGATCGAAAAAAAGGGTTGTTTTTTAATTTTATTTTTTGTATGGAGGGGTTCCCCCCAGCCCCCGTTTTCTTTATTAAATACATTTTTTTACCAACCCAAACTAAAATATATATATAAATAAATAAAACAAAAATTCAACCCTTATTTTTTCAATCCTTTTGCATTCGAGCAAAAGGTCATTCAATCCTTTTTTTTCGATTGTTTGTCTGGACACTGTTTAGAATTGCATACTTAGTATATCTTCTTAATTTATTTGCCACACAGATTAGTCACCGTTTATGAAATGATCCCATAGATCGCTTTTTTTAATTTGCATTGAAAGTTGCATAATTAGGAAAACTAAATGTGTGAAGTGATTAACTGACTTAACATTAAAATAAAATGGATAAAACTAATATTGATGAATGCAAGAAAACGGAATTCATTGAGAAGGAGAGGGTCACTTACGCTGCCAGCACTTGCATCTTCCTGTTCATTCTCTGCAGAGATCTGCAAATAATGCCGGTGACACAAGAAGAAGCCTTCAGAATTACATGAAAGGGACACATACAAACAGTCGCAATTCCTATTCCCGTCCTATTATGTATACATTGATGTAACTTTGCCATTAGCACGATGAGTCATCTCTATCAATAGGTATATATGATTCTAACAGTTGAATTGAGAATTGCAAAATACAATCCATATTGCCACACCCATTGTATGCAAAGGTCTGGCGTATTGCAAATGTCACAGCTTTCGGCTGCCTGCATGCTCGGACCCCCATGGAAGAGAAGCCCACTCGCCAGCTGGTTCACATCCTTCTATTCTGCTTAAAATAACAGCCCTGTTTTATTGAGAATACAAGTATGTTATGAACTGCCCAATACATTCCTCTTCTGTGCTTGCAGATAGGTATTAGAAAACTATCTCCAAGAAAAATAAAACTTTAAAAGTCACGTTCACTTGCCTTTATTTCAAAAAATTGATAATTCCCCCTATTCGTAAGGCATTAACTGTCCATACAACTTCCTTCTACTATCACAAGAACTGTCAGTCAATTTCACTTGGAACTGCCCCCTATAACATACCATAAACTGCCCTGTAATAATCTGCGGTATGCAAGCATGCCTTTTTATGCTATGTCTTCAGGGGCTAAACCCTGAATTCCTGCGTTGGATGAGCGTCATTATTCGGTCACTAGAGCGGATTAATATGTGCAGCTTTGGAGTTCTTGGCTATCCCAAAAGGTTGCTGAAACAGTGGAACACACTCCTACTAAAAAGGCAGCAATGCAAGCCCCTTGGAGGCTCTTCTCTGGCTTGTCATTTGCTCTGGGTCTCCTCTGTGTTGATGGCCAGCACTAAGGGGACTTTTGGTGGGCAGTCATTGCCTCAGAATGGATCTCACTGACTGGTTGTCACTGACAGAGACTGGCTGGCTGATCAACTGACTGACTGACTCACTCACTCAGCTGCTAAGCACTCATAGAGCCTGATTCATGGAATTCTTTGCACAGTGCAAAGTGGCTTTTCACTAGTGCAAAGTGACTTGCACTGTCAACGAACACCCTAATTCATGCAGCAGTGCAAAGTGTCGTTTTGCTGTGCAAAGTGACTTTGCACAAAAATCCAAGAATCAGGCCCATAGAGTGGTACTTTTTGGCATAAATAAAGGGAACAGAATATGAAGAGGGAAACAAGAACAGAGGGCTTGGTGTGAGTGAGGAAAGGTCACGAGTGTTTCAGGGTGAGCAGGCAGCGGCATACCATGGAGCATCATGGTGAGGCCGCACTGAAAGGAAGAGGGATGATAGAGGTATGAGAGTGCGGTAAAGATTGCCCACTAGTCTTAGATCCAACTGAGCGATCAGAATAATGGAAGACACATGCAGAGTAAGGGCTGAAGAGGAGATACTGCACTTCTCACTTTTCAGTAGAAACCACAGCACACACATATACTTTGAATCTCTTAACTTTGGAGAACCCTTAGCGATGGAGGCAGAAACGATCATCAGATTATACACAGGAGACAGAGAAGGGGATAAGTGAAGGCAGGGTGGCCAGGAGAGGGATGAGGGGGGCCTTTGGCCTGATCCGGGGGACATGCTACACGCGTCCGTCTTCATCACTAGCATTGCAATTATTGTAAACAATGAATCTCTCTTCCCTTTGATTGTGTTGGAAACATTGGACTGAAACGTTGGTCACTTGCATTAGTACCATTTTTGTAAGGTTTATACATAAGAAAACACAATGGAATAAGCCACATTATGAAATGGGGGGATTCTGATGAGAGCAGGATTAATTGTGAACTACTTAAATTGTTTGCCCACTTGCAGCAAGTCTAACGCTGTCTAACTTTACCCCACTGATTCTGCCACTTACCACTATACAAATAGCTACCGCCATAAAGCAGGCCACCACAAGTAGAGTCCTCATTGTGTATCAGCTGCCTCTGAAAGTAAATAAATAAATAAAAATGAAACACTTATGTGGGCTTTTTATGCACTGCACATTTCTCTGACATTTAAAAAGGAATGGATTCACTGAACGTATTTTTTTTTACTGATATAGAATTAGGGAAAGGTGCTGTGAAGCAACGGATTGATGAACAGAGCTCAGTGGCCACAATTTGTAAAATTCTTCACATGACGTCCAGGTGGATAGCATGAAGAACTGTCCCTTCCTACCATTTGCAAATACCAAAAATAGCCCTTTCAACCACAATGTCACAAGAGGGTCAATCTTAAGATCATGTGCACCTTATTTCTAAGATCAATACACATTCAAAATGTGAAAGACTAAAATCATTCAGCTTTTAGCAACAGTAAAATGACTTGTATTCACTTTTTTTCTAAAACATTGAACATTTATATGTGTTGCCAACATCTGAATAGCATTTGTTTCATATGTCACAAATAAAACAATATATATAAAAAAGAGAAAAAAATATATATGCTAGAGTGCTGCTGATATCCTGTGGGGGAGTCCTGGGTGGTCTGGGAATGCTTATGCTGAGGTTGGTGTTCAGAATCCTTAGCACGACCAGGGGAATTCCCAGTGCCAGTGAGACGTGCAGTGCCTTTAAACAACAGAAGTGAACACAGCAAGGGATGTTATGGATCACACTCCTAGCTATGCTTTGGACTCCGATAAGACACATTAGGCTTAGTTCAGATGTTTAAACATGAAATAAGATGGTGTTCAACTAAGTCTCTCTATTATCTGCCAGTATTCTGATGGTTATTCCATTTCTCATTCCTGGTGTCCAGTTACGCAAACTTAGTTTGACTAGCACAAGGTGGTCCAGTCTGGTAATGGTGCAGCTCATTTCTCACCAACCTCATGAAATAATCTTTGTTATACAACCTGGACCCCAAAAAACAACCTCCCTCATACCGTAAGTCTCTTTCCTCTCCCCACTGCTTCTCAACAGCTCCAGTGCCCAAATTGGAGAGGTAAGTCACGGCTAATGCCTCTCTGGTTTTCAAAGTGTAGACTACACCCAATCCTTCGAAGAATGTTCGAGGGATGCTCCACGATAAAGAAGTAAGTGAACTGCCTCACATAGTTCAAGACTGACAGTTGATGTTGTAGCTATGCTTACATGTCTCCAAAACATTGTAGCTACTGAAAGCTCCAACTACAGGAATGAACACAGGCCATCCATCCCCAATCCCATCTGCCAAAGATCATGCTTCCTAGACATCACCTCACGGATCACATCATTTCTTGTCGTTGTGAAGCCATGACTTTCCTTCAAACCCATTATCAACAAAGCTAGTCCATATTCGGGACTCAAAAAAACAACTCATCAATGTCAACCTCTCCTCTCCAAATAAACCTGAATACTGTTAGGAAGACCTTCGTCATAGCCATATGAGAGACATGTAATCATTCCTTTGTTTGAATTAAGATTCTTTAATATGTCCAAAGCCCAGGAGCTTATTGAGGTTTTCCACTTAAATGTACATTACCACCCTTTGAGTTATATTCTGCTACAAAATGTACATTCATACAAGATATGACCCTTACATGTTATTGTTTTGTGGGCAACGTCGACAAAATACTGTTTCTGTAACTCAAAATGCAAAATAGACTTGCTATGAATGCACAGCCTATTCACCTCACACCCAGGTCCATAGCATGCACACCATTGTTTCCAGGGCTGGATCATTGGCAATTGAAGACCAGCAATGAATGGAGGACATGACTCTGACAACAAACGTGCATCTGAACATCTCCCCACTAGTTAATTCACATTTGAAAGTGTGGGATTATGGGATCCATAGATCAAATAACATCATTAGTTTATCTGATGTTTCTTTCATACAATCTTCTAGCCTAAAATATGTTGGGGTTCTTGGTAAATGAATCGGTTCATTCTAGAGAGCAGCACAGCCGTAGGACATACACATTGTAGAATTTAGGCAATAATCTATTCACCAAAGGGCTGCTTCCACGTGTCGCCTTGTCCCATTGACTTCCTGAGTATTTAGAATCAGGATGATCTTTATAATTACTAAGAAAATACAATTGATCTATTTTATAAAGCATTTTGCAATGGGATTTTCCCTTCGAAAAACGCTTTGCAAATTAGTCCAAATGTGTCTTTCCTGAAATCAATAAAAAATAGGTTTTCATATTATTTTGTCCCACATTAAAATCAAACAAAATTTTATCATATGGTCGGTGGACGAAAGCGCCCCAATTCAGGCCATTATATTTAAAAATGTTATAGAACACACAGATAATTTTATGTAATGTGAATACAAAGGGGTTTGTGATTAATTGGAAACAAACAGGTTTGTGATCTAGAATAGTGCACATTTCCACGGCATGCGATGCGCTGCACTAACGCAGCCACTTACCTTCCTCGAGTAGTGACACGAATGATCCTGTTGCCTGTGTTGCAGAACTGATGTTTGAAAGCAGAGCATGCTTTGCATTTATAGTGTTCTTTGAAATGGTGCCTTGTTTCAGGGATTAACACAAATTAGTGCACGTTGGGTCAGTGGGCGTAAGAAACCCTCCCCACTTAACTCTCGGATGTGTTCACCTGTCAACAGTCCATAAACACAAATAACTTCACAAGCAGCTGTGGCTTTTCTTTGAAATATTGAGCAAGTTGGGAGACTTTGTTCAAAGCATCACAGCATCAGACACTTGGTGAACATTAACTCTGATTTGTTCTGTAAAGAGATACGACCCCCATTCAGTATGGAAGAGGCAGGCTGCTCTTTGTTTTGTCAGTTACTACACCCCCACCAATCCTAGTCCAAAGTGAATCTTACATATGCACTGCCTTGACCATCACATGATTTGGAGAGTATTGCAGGGGGGAGAAGATGGGGGCACAGAAAATAAATGTAGTGCTTCTGCACTGGCTATTATAATAAAAGTTGTGCTCAATGGAGCCTGCATGGTGCAAAGTGACTTTTCACTGGTGCAACATGACTTTGCACTGCAAAAAACACCCTGATTCAAGGAGCAGTACAAATTGTATTTGTGCAGTGCAAAGTCACTTTGCACCAGTGAAAAGTCACTTTGCACTGTGCTAAACATTCCATGAATCAGGCCCCTTGTGGGCTGAGCAAGGCTTTTGTTCTGCAGTACTATCATTCATGCAGTTTGATGATGGAGTGAGTTGGCAGAGGGACTCCTACTAGTCAAGGGAGTGAGCCACAATGGACTGGGTTAGTCTGGCTGCTACCCGATGTGTCTCCCAGAGGGTAGATAGAGCGGGGACCCACAGGTGTGCTAAATCATCCAAAACCTGGTATAACCCCACTTGTACCTTCTGTAATTCCTAATACCAACTGGGAAAATACCCTTCAAACCAATTCAGGCCATACAAAAATGGCATGTGGGACAAAGCAGGAAAATGAATAAAAAAGGTTTTCACGTCCATATGTGGTGCTGTCTAGGGCACGCACAACACAGCTAACATTTCCCAAACATACCCGCAGATGAGAGACAGAAAGCAACACAACAACAAACCATGTTGTTGCACAGAGACACCTCTGCAGTCCCCTCCATGAGCCTGGGAGGATTGGGGCTGTCGCGGAATGGACATCTACTACAAGAGGAAATCCAGGATGTTGTTGATGGTCCGCTGCACCTATAAAGCCCCGTAAATGCCAGGTGAGGATAATACTACAATTAACCAATTTAGAGAAGGGGGCTTGTGCAAGGTGTGTGGTACATTTATGAAAATCAAGGGAAAAGCACAATCCTAAAACCTGACATAACTCTCTAGGGATCCCAGCCAATAACAAGGGTGGAACTGTTACACACACACCAGTAAGACACTGTAGAAGAGCCCAGCACAGGTAGCCAACTGCAATATGAAAGAAGTGTGCCATACTGTTCTATGCTGATACAGGAAACATTCTACTTGGTGCAAGATGGCCACTTTGTTGGAGTCCTTACTTGCTACGTAGACCCTGATAAATCTGGGTGACACCTGCCAGGGGTCTATGGGAGGCGTGAACAGTGAAAGCCAAGAAACCACACATCTAGCTGAGACCTGATACTGATTACGGAGGAACGATAAGAGGTACCTAAACTGTAAATGCTTAGAAACCCTAAAGCTATGTTAGCCCTCCTAAGACTGAATGCTGAGAAACCAGAGAGCTATGAGAGACCTGCAACTTGGAGAATGGGGAGCAAGAGGTTCAAGAGATATATATCCTGAAGGTTCAGCATTGAGACGTCTTGAAGGGACTTTACGAGATTTAGGCGGTGCACATTTTCAGATTGGTGAAAAATTCAACTGGGCCAACAATCATAACTTAGACTTCTGTAGAAGTGATATGGTAGGGTGTGTTAGGGAGAATTCTCCAGAATGGCTAGTTTCTCTTCCCTACTGAGTCCCTCAGCGGCTTTGCTGGATTTCTAGGATTTATTTTTTTCACCTGGTAAGAGTGTGAGCCTTTTTTCCCACTCTTACATGTGTGTTGCTGTGTGTATTTAACATTTTCTTGTGTTCATAGACTGTGGAGCCTCACCTAATCCATAGGCATCATCTTTTTTACTGTGTGTTACACAGCACCTTCAGTGCAGTGAGACAGGGTTGTCTTTTTGGCTTCCCAACTCAGACTCCATTTTCTGGGACTGACTACTGTCTCCCAGAACATATAAAGTTGCCATTGACTTTATTAGTCTCTTTTAAAACTCACGGACCCAGTACAAACTATCTTAAATAGAGTTCTGGAAAGGGTTAATACTTATCCCTTTTTTGTCTGTTTCTCTTGGAGCATTGTTTCGCTCCCTTTTCATTAAGACTTGGCTGGTGGCAGTGGTAACTACCCTATTTTTCCTACCGCAGTTATATTTATTAGCCTTCTATTGTTATAGGCTATCTTGGAAGCCTCAAACTTAAACCCGCTAGACCATTTACGTTTTTATACGGTTCTGGCTGGGTTTAGTCGCCATTTCTTTTTGTAAAAGTATTTCTCGTGTTTTTCTCTGCACGCCAAACCAGGTTTGGTTCCTTTGTTCACTCTCCTTTTGCGGGCTTCTACACAGAAGCCCTCCTTAGACGCCTGTATGTTTTGGGGGGACAGGATGTGAGGGGGGGGGTTAGGACTCCCTGCACAGGGTCTCCTTTAATTCAAGACACAAAGTAAGAAATTAAACAGTTTAAAACACATGGGATGGATTAGCAAACTCTCAGAAAAACCTGTTATTCGAGTTGCCAGTCATGAAACTTCTCCAAGGAAGGGAGATACACCGTAATCAAGGACATAGAGGTGCAAATTGCAAGCTTGAAAAACGTTGTATGGGACAGGACCATGAAAGTTCACACGCTCATCAGACATTCTTCTGTGCTCCAGGCTGGGACAATAGCAGTCCTGGGAAACTCACCTGTCAAGTGTGAAGGGGCAATAAAACCTTCAATTAA
Source organism: Ambystoma mexicanum (assembly GCF_040938575.1). Classification (NCBI taxonomy): domain Eukaryota; kingdom Metazoa; phylum Chordata; class Amphibia; order Caudata; family Ambystomatidae; genus Ambystoma; species Ambystoma mexicanum. The sequence continues at coordinate 159,472,500 of NC_090937.1, forward strand.
GACTGGAAACCCCCTTGTCTGCAAGGAAATGACAGCTGCTTGCAGTTGGAGGGAAAAAACAGGCTCCAGTAACAAAGGGACTGCCTTTTGGGTTACAAGACTATGTTATAAAGAAACTTTAAGACTTTTATCTGTAGCAAGAATAAGCAAAAATTTTAAAAGTTTGCAGTTTTAAATCTAATTTTGTGGGCTATCTTTTCAAACTTGGTAGAACTCATTGCCACATTGGGAACACAAGTTACGGAATAAGAGAGATTCCAAGGAAAGTATTAATGTGGCAAACATACCATTTTGTACATACATCCCTGGGGACAATTTGCATCTCTGTATAAAATTGTGGATTTTTAGGCCAAATTGACCAAAATGTATCAGAAAGGTGAAACAAGGTTGCACAGAACTGAAGATTGGACTGATCTGGGCTGCACATAATATGTAACCTGTTTGTATAATTTGCCAAGAGATTGCAAGTGAAGAAATGTATTTTTTTGGCAAAATCGGATTTTAAGTAAAGTAAATGTGGGAGTGTTTGGACATTGTAAACCTCACCTCATAAATCTGACATCATTCCCTTAGAAGTCCCACCAACTGAGAGCGAGGCAGAGACTGGCTCCCCTGCCCAATCCAAGTAGTTTCGGGGCCGGCGTAGTTAACCTGCCCAGCCTCTACCTGGATGATGTAATTTTGCATTATAAATAAAGGTCCCTGACAGGACCCTAGACACCCACTCTTCCTGATTTCCTGCGCTACAATCCTGTTCCTGTTTCATCTTTCAGACTCCAGACTCCAACTACAAGGCCAAGCATTGCTGATCCTATTCCAGAACCCATTGCAAAAACCAAGCATTGCTGATCCGGCTCGGGCAAGGCCTACCCTACAATATTAAAACCTACTAATATCCCAGCAACCAGGAGAAACTGTGGTACTTTTGGCATCCTAATCCAGTTTGGCTTGCCGCCACTCACTGCATGCAGCTGCCAACCTGCTACCCTGCTGATCTATAGTATCCAATAACCAGAATTGCCAGTCCAAAAGAACTATACTTTGTTATCGCGTCCCTGCCCAGCTTATCCTGTCCCGCTGATTTTGTCCAGCTGTGTTGTGTTAGACTAGATCCGTTTGGTGACCAGAACCATTGACTGTCCAAAAACCAAACTAAAAAGTGGACTGTGAGTTCCAATAAGAACCATAGAAAACCATATTATACCTTGTATCGCCTTGTCCTTAGTTCCACTCTCTAAGTCATCCTATGCTTATCCTTCATACCCTGCTTTTGATTTCTTGCACTGGCGCCAACTTCTTTAATAATTTTGACTTTTGAAATCCTAAGCACTAATTCCTCTTTCGAGTGATTGGAGTGGTTCCGCCACGGCGGTCGAAGGAGGTGCTAGGGTTGAATTTGTGAGTCAACCCTGGAGCTAACTGTGTCTCAATCTGGTAGTCTAGCCTGAATGCTCTAGTGTAGAATTGTCAACATTGATTTCTTTTCCTTTTTCGCGCCTTCATTTTCTCAAAACGCACCTCACTAGATCTTGCATAACTCACTCAATTTACCAGCTAGAGACCTCATTTCACTTCCATATTGTACCTATGATCCATAGCTACACCCCTACTCAATATTCCACCCATTTAAAAAAAAAAAACGTTTTTGGTAAATTCAGGAGGGAATTGTAAAAGTTCACTAAATTTCCAATGTGTCATTTTGATTATAAAGTGTTTTAAATATTCCATTCAATTTTGAATTGTATGCTTTTGCTCAATACATTGCTTTTGATTGCTAGTATCTTTCCAGTGTTGCTCCAGTAGAGAATTGTTTTTGTTTCAAGCGTTTTATATACATTCATTGTTTTATTCCTCCATTTCTGAGTTTCAGTTTTAGCATTGCCAGGGTTTAAAATCTGTTTTTCTCTCTTGCTTGGAGAGGTAAGGTTGGATTTCAATTATGTTTCCCATTTGTTTCCCATTTGTCATTCCTGATTACCTGCTGCTTCTGTTTATCCACTTAGAAATGATTATTTGTGGGTTGATGGAACATTGCAGGGGGACATTCTAACTCAAGTGCTATCTTACCTAAAATCAAAAGTGCTCCTATTCCCTGGTGTTTTGTAGTTGTGTCAATAGAAGGTTAAACTAAGGACATTGCTTACATTCCTATTGTTCTTATCACCCCATTGGTGATTGCTGCCCCATATTAAAAATGTTATGATTTCTTTTGAATTTTAAAATAAAGAAATTAATATTACATTTTATCAACCAGCCTGGTTCATGGTCCATTGTGACCCTGGCTATTTGAAAAGGGGGTGTGATATGAGTGGTGTTCCATCTCACTATTGAATCTAACATAAAACATAAGCCTTTCAATCGCGCGCTGCATACTAGGCCGAGACTAAGGTGTGTGTCGTCTGATTGAAATCCTTAACAGGACTGCAGGCATAGGTCATTATAAGTATGGCAGTCTGGAAATAAGGGTGCCGATAGCAACGTACCGGCACCCTTTTCAGACCACAATACTACAACAATGGCGGTAGGGGCCACGGATCCACAGGCAGGCCTGACCTGCGGCCTGACCTGCTGGGTTTTCAGGCGCCTGCCCGCATGGTTGTTGCTGAAGCACCAGCTACCTTAACAACAGTGCCAGTGCTTCAGTGACCCAATTTCCATGGAGTCCCATGTGACTATGAAAATGGGGATTTGCCAGTGGCACCGGGATATCAAGTGGCAGTAAGGGTGTTACAGAGTTGCCGGTAATCCGCCGCCTGCCGTGGGATTTTACCGGCTACCGCATAATGAGCCCCATAGACTCTGAAATGCTGTTTAGAAAATAAATGCAGGAATTAAAACTGCTCTTGCAATGGGATACGTGAATATTAGAGAACTTGGAATGTGCAAAATCAGGCCTCACTGCAGAAATCCCACCACCACTTTGACACAGGACTCCACAGCGTCAAGAGGCAGATTTGAAAGTGCGACCCCATCCGCATCCCTCCAGCTACCTCAGATCCCGGTGGCACCTGCAACCCAGTCGCCTCGGATCCCAGTGGTACCTGCACCCCAGCTACCTCAGATCCCAGAGGCACCTGCACCCCAGCTGCCTCAGATCCCGGTGTCACCTACACCCCAGCCGCCTCAGATGCCGATGGCACCTGCACCCCAGTCACTTCAGATCCTGGTGGCACCTGCAACCCAGCTGCCTCCGAACCCGGTGGCACTTGCACCGCAGCCACCTCAGATCCCGGTGGCACCTGCACCCCAGCCGCAAGGACGTGCAGAAGGGTGTCCTAACAAAAACACTTCTGACAGTTCCGATTTACAAAAAGGGCGATCCAGCAAAGCCTGAAAACTATAGGCCCGTTTCATTAACGGATGCAGCTGGAAAAGTATTTTCGATTCTAATTCTATATATGGAGGAGTACGTAGAACTGCTGAATGCGTAGAGCATAGGGTTGACAGGAATGCATGCATGGGGCAGAAAAGAGTGCATGTGTGGGGCAGACAAGAGTGCATGCAGACTTTAGCGTGTGGGGCCGACTGGAATGTATGAGTGCGTGGAGCTGACCGGAGTGTGTGGAGCAGACTGGGGTGCATGGGTAGATAGGAGTGCATGGAACCAATTGGAGAGCATAGAACTGCATGACGTATATAGTATCATTTGGAATAATGAGAACGTTTAAAAAGCATATAACCCATCATATCACACCACCACGCTTACTCTCTCCTTTACACCACCACTCAACTAGAACACAGAGATACTATGACACCATTCGGTATAACTGTTCTCATACCAACATCCGCCGCACACTCCACATCATTCTAAGTAAACACTGGTGGTTACACACCCCACAGCCAGGCATTCTCCTCAGGCACAACGCAGCCACATTCGGTCTGGATAAATCCTGCCAGAACGAACACATACTCCTGATCTCTAAACCACCACACCTACCGCTAAGAAGCAGCTATTACACAAATACTGCACCAGCTGCACACATACCTGGTGCTCACACGCACCTTTGACTCTCTCTACTCTCTCTACTGATCTGAACTTCGGTTCCAAAGGGCGTTCAACCTACCAGCGCCTTTAGACCATACCAATGGTATATAAGGATCTATATAAATGCAAAATAACATAACATATATGACTTGGAAAAACATATCACACTACATAATACATACTCGAAATTTCAAATGTGTTTTAGAAGGTCTATGGGCATCTTACAAGAATTATAGAATGGGTTAACAGGTGCCGCTAATGGTGGCGGCACCCGTTAACCCATTCTGCAATATTACGAGGTCCCCTTGAGAGACCCGGTAAAGACGCCTTGTAAAACCGCGAGGGGAACAGGGAGCTAACAACAGACCGGACGTAATCGGCCCGTTGTTAGCTCCCGCTCCCATTCCCATTTGAGCCGTATGGGGGCTCAAATGGGAAAGGGGAAGGTCCGGGCCCGTTTTCCCTGAGGGAGGAATTACCGGGTCCTCCGAACTCGGAATGGCCTGGTAATTCCCCATTCAGGGAACCCGGACACGGATTTGACCCAGACCCGGTACATCCCCATTCCCATTTGAGCCCCCATAGGGCTCAATGGAAATGGGGATTATGCTAACAAGGATGCTCTGCCTGACACAGATGGAGCAATGCCAGGATGCTCTCAAATCACTGTGCAACAGCACCTTAATGAGGCACAGCTGATGCGGGAGAGTGTGCAGGCCAGTTCAAGGCACAATTCACGGGCACTGGGGTGATGCACTTGTGCCATAGTACAAATGTCACACAGGGTGAGGGAGGGCAAATGTGTCATACCCTTAATAGCAGAAACAATGGCCATGTTGTTACAGGCCTTCCTGCACTGATGGCCCCTGTCAACACCACTGGCTCCCTCCTCCATCACCACACCAGGGAGTTCAGTACAGAGTAGCCCAAGGCGTCGCTCAGCACGGCTGTCTCGTACTGCACAAAGCCGCACCCACGAGCATAAAAGGAGCCGCAAATAGGCCATGGACCCATGGCTGCCCTATCCGAGAATTTTTCAAATGTACATAGTTGTACAGGACATCGGTTGGCCATAGACAGTTTGGTGAGGGGGTGTGGGAAGGTACAATTGGGGAGGGGGTGTGGGAAGGGATAGTTGTGGAGGGGGTGTGGGGATGTATATTTTGGGAGGGGTTTTCAGGAGGGATAGATGGGGAGCGGGTGGGAAGGGATAGTTGGGGAGGTGGTGTGGGGAGGGATAGTTGGGGAGGGGGTGTGGGGAGGGATCATTGGGATGCACAGTATTAATAGTATAGTAACTTTACAAATGTACATAGTTTCAAATCACAAAATATAGTTGGTGTGGCAAACAGAAATAATGACTGGACTTTGATTATTCAGTGTGATTGTATTTATTTACGTGCAGTGCCCAGTGCGCAAGGTGGCCTGTGCCACGTGTGTGACAGGTGATTAGAAGTAGTGCTGTATAAGTGCATCACGTGAAACACATCCATCTATGCCATCATGGCGCTGGCCAATTGCCTCATCATCATCACTGTCGTACTCAGCCTCTGGTGTGTGAATGTCCATGTCAGGGGGCAGTAGGACATTGCGTCTGATGCACAAGTTGTGCAACATGGCACAGACAAGCAGTATCTTTCCAACCTTTTCTGGGCTGTACATCAGTGCCCCTCCGATCTGCTCACGCAGCGGAGCCTTGCCTCAACTGACCAAATGTCTGTTCAATTGTGCCCCAAGTACGTACATGGGCACGATGGTATTCCTGCTTGTGGATGTTGTGTGGTTGCTGTTAGGCACAGTTTGAATGCAGTACCCTCTGGGAACACTACAAGCAATTATGACTACAGGTGTAGCCAACACCACCTTTTGCATAAGCTTGTACTACAGAGTTTTGGTAGCGTGTTGAGCAGCCAGGCTTATCTCAAGACAGGAAATGTGAGCAGTAGTGGAGTTACACAAAGATTCACAATTACAGCTATTCAAATAAACTCTTACACCCAAGGGGGCTGATTCATGGAATTATTTGCGCCGAAAAATGGGGATCTGTGCGCCATTCTGCCCGCAAATCCCCATTTGTTAAACAAGGATTTGCGGGCAGAATGGCGCACAAATCCCTGTTTTTTGGTGCAAATAATTCCATGAATCAGCCTCAAGGTATCTTGCATAAACAATTAATAATGTATTTATCAGTCAGCTCTATAGCCTTCTTCAAAAGGGAGCAATAGAATAGTAACACATAAACATACTTCAATACTGTACAATATGAGTTTCTGAATCAGACAAGACCCTTTGGGGTGGCCCACAGACACAACCTACACCCACAGGTGACTTCAGTAACAAGGGTGCTGGGGACATTAATATCTTACTGTTGGCATTCAGAACACTCTTAAAAAGATGGTAAAAGGCAAAGGTTATTAGAACACAAGAAATTACAAATATTCATAATCAGGGCAAATACTTTCAGATAGCACTTAGAATTCAAATAGGCCAAGTCAAAGTCAATGGGAAAAGTCTTTGTATAGGATGCAGCACCTCAGGTAAGCAAACGGAAAGTCTTTTCACAAGTTCTTAGGAGTCTTTGATAAAAAGAAGAATCAGATGTAGGGCCACAAGCTGGTTAGACGTGTGAGTTGTAGAAGTTGCAAGCACTTCCACAGTAAGAGGTAAGTTGTCTGAGCCTGGTTTTACAGTACCTTGGTAAAGCAGACAAGATGCAGCTGAAGACTTCAGTTCCTGTGCTGTTCTGCAGATCTTACTGTTCCTGGACCTCAGTTGTGGTGACAAGAGGAGGGGCGTTGGGGGACTCCTGCATTACCCCAGTACTGCAAAAAACTGGCAACCAGAAAACTTTACTTTCCGTGGCTGTTTCGCGTTTCAGCTCCTTGTGGTACAACAAATAGCAATAAGCAATGTTCCTGGCTGTCAAGGTGGACTTTCCTCACATCTGAGGTCCAGCACTTGACTGAGAGGAGTCAGGCCTGGTCAGTACTGCTTTGTGGGAGGCTGTAGGATCTTCCAAAAGCTTTAGGCTAGCTTACAAGCAATGCACACAATCTAGTGTCCCTCTCCCTGGCTCTACGGTTTCCTGCAGTAACTCTGAGGAAATTCAACCAGTTCGATTTCATGGCTTTTAGTAATTTAAGGAGCACAGATAAGTGGGATGTAAGATGGAATGAAGCATTAAATGTGCACAGCCACTGGTGATGTGTGTTAGACATGGCCCAAATTCAACTGTGCTCATGGCCTTGTAGTTAGACTCATAAAGCAAGGAGGAACACTATGCTGTTTCATGTCCCCCCCAAATTTAACTGTGCACATGGCCTTGTAGTTAGACTCACCCAGCAGCCAGGTACACTGTCCACCGTAACATACCATGCACCCAGGCAGCGTGGAGTTGCGCAACAGCATGGAGTCATGGGTGGAACTGGGAAATATTGCACAGAAATGGGTGAATATGAGTTGGGCATCACACACCATCTGCACGTTCAGTGAATGATAATGTTTTATGTTGCGGGACACAGCCTCCACAGCATGCCTGGCCACCAGCTCCACATGTGTGCAGTCTAAGGCACCAATGACATTCAGCATGCATGCAAGGGCATGGAAGGCTTTTTTCGTTACATTGACCTGGTCTGCTGTTCTGGGTAGACTGATGTGGTCTCGAACGTGATGCAAGAGTGCATCAATGACCTGGAACAGGACACGTGAAAAACAGGGTTGCATTATCCCATGCAGCTCTCCAACTGTGTTTTGGTATTTGCCTGTGGCAAGGAAGTGTAGCACAGACACTACCATGAGCAAGGGGGTGGATGACTGTGAGCATATTTATGAGGCTGAGCAGGTCGTCGTGGATCAGACCCACAATATTAATGATTGTCACCTCCCTGTCTAGCCAGTACAGCGTGTGGATCTACCTTTCGCTCTATTTAATTGTGTGGCTGTTAACCGAGGGATTGGAGGCTGTCTGCGCAGTGCAACCAGCTGAACAATGGGGTTTTGCTGGACCATGATGGCCCTCTTTCTCCTCAAGCGCCTACGATGCATCCTCTACCTCCCTGCCTCTTCAAGTAACAGTCCTGCAGGCATGGCCTCCAGCTCCAGTACAGCTTCTGCTACTGCAAGCATTGCGGTCTTGTAAGGGGTGCAGAGTGTGGGTGTGTTCCTTTTGTGCTGTAGCACTGCTGATTTGTGGTACCTGAGATGATTTTTTGCACCTGTGGGATATTTTTACACACGTGATTCTACTTAACTCCAGGTCCGCGGTCCCAGTGTTTCCGGCATTGATTTCATGTTGATACCGGCATGTTCATGCCAGTAATTGCGTGTCTGTGCTGCTCGTAATGTACACTTAGTAACGCCATGGCGGTATGGTAGGCACGGCTGCCATGGCACTCCGCAGATACCAGCCACGGTGTTGCAGGATGCAGTGGGTCACTTGCAGTGTCAGTGTTACTGGCATCGCTGCTCAGACTATACCGGTCTGGAAAAAGGTGGTGGTACGGAACTACCAGCACCATTGTTTCAAGACCAGCATCCTAGTAATGAGGCCGATAGTGTGTTAATGGGAAGGAATAACCAATCTCCTAAAGGAATGCTACTCTGAAGAGGTGAGCTTTTGAGATTTGTCTGCAATTGGAGGCGGTTCGCCCAACATCTAATGAAATGAGGGAGGATGTTCCAGAGGCTGGGAGGATCCAGAGTCTTACGGACAACCGTCATTGATCCAGATGACCTCAGGATCCTGTGGGGAATGTTCTACTTCATCTTGCACCTGTTTTGGATTGGGTCAGTGTTACGATGGTTCTGTAGATGAGGCAGAGAGCCTTGAACTTGAAGTGCATATCTAGAGGCATCCAATAGAAGGCTATCACGGGAGGTGTTATGTGATAACTGTTTTGGTCCAAGAACCGGTCTAGCTGCTTTATTTTTGACATTTTAAAGATTCTAAACTAGGCCAAAGAGGAGTTTTCCACAACCCTTAAGGTGGGAGAAGGATACGGAAGTGTTAACTTTAATTATTTGGTTCATATTGAATAAGGCTATGCTGCATCTGACATGTCCTCTGGCTTAATGCACTGAAGTATTTGTTGTTTACCTTTGCCTTCCTCATTAAGCACTCCCCCACCTGTCCTCACCTGACATGAACAACCTTGAAGAGAACTTTGACAGCCACCTCAATCTTTATTCTCCTATTCAAGACGTTTCACGTCCAAGCCAATGTCCTCAGATGCAGCCTACCCCTCTTGAATATTACCTACATAAATCCATGTTACCTCTGCCATGGCCTTCTCCCACTTTGACTGCTTCAATATTTCCAATAACCTGCCAAACTTCACTTGTCATGGTGCAATAGTTTTCTAATATGACCCGTGGTTTTTAAAAATAGGGCAATCTTTCCCTAGTGCTAACACCATGCACATTCGCTCTTCAACTCTGGTGCCCCGCCTCCCATCAATCCGCCACCCAAACAGGAGGCAAAAGTCGAGAGAGATGGGGCAAAGTAAAGCTTGTGACTCCCCAAGAAACAGATGTCATCATGGCAATAGATCTATGGTGGACCCACCCACAATGGCTGATGCCACGGACTCATCACCCATGCCACTGCAGGCCAAGGTAAAGTGACTAAACCTTAACGGCTCGGTCTTGTTGTTCATACACATGTTTGCAGAGGGTGAGGATGATTTGGGACAATGCCTTCCCCACTGTGACATCCACCTGCGCTTCTTCAGAAGAGCCTCTCTTAGAATTGCTCATACAAGTTTTTTTTTGTTTGCTTCTTCTAATTGTTCTGTTCCTTTCATTCTGTAATAAAATGAACTTGTGTAGTGCACTGGAAGATTGAAAAAAGAAGCAGTGCTACGATTGGAAATATGAGGGACTGTTAATTTGGCAAGCGAAGGATCGGGAGTGACCATTCAAAGAAGGGATTTCAGGGAAATTGAACACTGTCCCGATCTCCAGTGGTGAGAACAGTTGTTTTACTTGTATGCACACCATGGACAATTCAATAAGCAGAAATGTCACTCAACTGGCTCACCATTAATGGATGCTTTAAATCTTAGTATTTCTGAAGGTATAGGTGTGCTCAACTAATTAAATTGTGCATTATATCAATAAGGTCCAACATGCATCCGATGGCCCGTTCAAGATGCCATGATTGTAAGTTACAAAATACCAGGAGTGGTGAATGGGACAGTAAAGAAATAGGGTTTGAATCATTCTTCCCATTGGACCATGTTGAACAGTAGCGGGCCAATTAAAGTACTTTACCCGCTGGTGCCACGATTCTATTAAATGTAAAAAATAAAGCAGGAGAGGTTCTCAATGGTTTAAACAACAGCACATTGCCTACATTGCGTTGTTAAAAGTAGACATTAACATTAGGCTTTGGGTGTCCAGCTATATGTATTTACTAATTCCCAGGCAATCGTAGGAAGCAGGTGGGATGTAAAGTGCAGGTTGCCCTCATCGCCCTCTTGCCTGTAAACCTGGCATTACCAGGGTGGGCCTGGGAGTGTAGTTCCTTGAGTGCACACATGCATCAGAGGAAGCATCTGGGCAGTAGAAGTGACATGCACAGGACTTTCCAAAATGTTTGAAGTCGACCCGTTTCCAAGCAGCACCATTCATCACTCCGCGTCTGCATCAAAGGACAGTCCATATTGGAACCCTTTCCACTTTCTAACAAATTAGCCAAATGGGAGTGCCTGGTCCCCCTTGTCCTCCTCGGAGTAATTACTTTGAGGCTTTATCAGCAAAGAGAGCTTAACACAAAGTGTTCTACATGTTCAATTCCGATGCAGACATTCTTTGGTCTGCTATGGTTGAGACAGTTGAGAAATGGTCCTGTCCAGATGGATTGTGGTGCTGTCCTGTGCCCATGAGGTTGTTCTTCCTGTGTTCCTTCATCTTTGCACCTTCCTCCTCGGTAATTGCTCACTCTCTCGACCTCCATGCAATAATGGCCCTCAAGCCCTTTCTCTCTTGCAATTTTCCTTTTGTGGCACCTCGTTAGGATCACAACAGTGAGCTCTTCAGTCTCAGTATAATTAGGTCTGACGTTTACATTTATGAATAGTGTATATGTGTTTGTTGGCCCACAGTAGTGCTATTCATCCCGCAATAGTCTGCGTGAGTAGCACATGCGAACAGCAACATCTCTGTTGTGTTCTACCTATATCTGAGGTGTGTGTTACCCACATCTCACTTGTGCATTAAATCTATGCTCTAATTGAGCTCAGTGCAGCACCAGAAATCTTACTGCACCAGAGGATGATGGGGCATGCCACGCGGCATTCACCACCGTGCATGAGGATCCAGCATGGCAACAGGCCTCGTGTCTGCAGCACCCAGCGGAAGGTGCAGAGGGTGTTCATGGCTCAAACACCAATATAGAGCTTACTTTCTGGAGGAAGACTGCAGGTTACTTTATTTTTGTATGTTCATTCCGAAGGTCATAATGTTTCTGTTTTTACTAATCATAAGCTCTCATTGCAAAGTCAGTGCCCAAATTGATAATAGACGATGAAGCTGTTGTAGAAATAACATGTCCCTTTTTCTTAAGAGTACAAGCCAATAGTTTTAACATAACAAAAAAACAATTGACAAATCTGCATGATGCCTGCAAAGTTTGTTTATTGACAGAAAAAGCATCATTAATGCACAGGAGCTTGATTGTGTGCACTGTTGCTTGATAATGTGCAAGGCACTGGAAGCTGCGCTGAAGCAGACTGTGGCTTCTTTTCCCTTCTCTTCCCTTCTCGTGGTGCAGGTCCAGGAGTCCTCTTTTACTTTTGTCTCTAGGTGAAAACAGAAAGAAAATAAATAGTAAGCAAAATGTATGCATGTGGAATTATATTTAGTACATTTAATTCATTGTACTGTGTTGCCTACACTAACAGCACTCAAATGCTGGGCTCTAATCTAATCAGAACCCACATCTATAACTTGGTGTTTGATCTCAGTTGTGGTAAATGTTGGCAAAGCTCCCAATGGCAAATACTAAGTTCAGGTCGAGGGACCCATTGCAAATCATGCTTCTGGGATATCCTTGTGCTGCCCAATTATCATTGTCTCAGTCCTGCCCAGATGGACAGTCATAGTCCACATGAGAAGGTGCAGCTGGAGGGTCTCTGCGCATCAGGCACCTTAGAGCACTCGTAATTGGTCAGCTGTGTATCGCCTGCATCTCCTTAAGAACTCCACTTTGAGCAAGCACCTGCCAGACACACTTCAGTTAACGTACCTTATACTGCATTATTACACTGGTTTTGCCTCATGGCTACCAATGTGGAATAAGTACATTGTCTACATGAAGCAATCCTTTTTGTTCAGTAGATGGAGATTTCCAAACGCTGAAAGAACCGAAGAGTACTTTGATGATTCCTGCATATTAACATGAGAAGCCATTAAATCAATACTTCGAATCTACTGCTCAACCTGCATCAATGTGTTCCAGATATTGCGATCCAGAACTTTGCAAAAGTTATATCGGCAAATACTTGAGTGACGACAGCGTGTGGTAGCCATGAGCGACTAGAACGTGCAGGTCATCCACCTTAGGAACGCTGACACGTGTCCATGTTCATTCTTCTCTACAGTCAATGTGCCATGGCCTCCATTGGGGGCAGCTGCGCTCCTGGTGTACTGTACTGGAGGACTTGAGAGTCGAGGCTACATGTGAACACATCCATATGCGTTTATAAGGATTCATACGGAAGAAAATGCCATAGAAGAGGTGCTGGCATTGTCAGACTGAAAGTGTGTGTGTCTGTGTGTGTGTGTGTGTGCGTGCGCTGTGATGGAGTGCCACTTCCGAGACCACAAACTGGAGGGGGAGAGAAGCCCAAAGGGGCCTCGGGAGAGCCGTGGCTGGGTGCTTAGCTGCAAACCATACTTGTCATACAGGAGACTCTTGGATTGACGAAGAGGCATTTTTAAACTGAACTGGATGACAACAACTGTGCATCCGAATTGCTATTATAATACTGTTCACAAAGAATGACTAATGGCATTTCTAGACTTACTGCGACTTAGAGGAGGGCTTGCCCATTTTATGGTCTCTGTCTGAAGTGTTGCTCAACACTTTGACATCATCAAATGGCATTCCTATATCATGTGACCATGTGTTATCTGGGGAAGCTAACACATAAAAGATAGAGTTGGGCCGTTCTGTATCTCAAGCCTATGGTCCACCTTTTAAGGACTTCGAGGCAGTCAGCTAGTCAGAGGTACACAATGTGGTAACTTGAGGGGACAGGAGAAGAAACATTTCTCTTAAGCATTTGGCATCTTACACACATGATCTGGAGTGCATCACATACCTGATTCCATTATTAGCCTTGAGCTGTAGAAGGTGTAGTGGGAGTGGTGGTGGTTGGAGTGGTGGTGGTTGGAGTAGTGGTGGTTGGAGTAGTGGTGGTTGGCGTAGTGGTGGTTGGAGTAGTGGTGGTTGGTGTAGTTGTAGATGGAGTTGTGGTGGTTGGCGTAGTAGTGGTTGGAGTAGTTGAACAGAAACGATGACGACAATCTTTACGATTATACTTTCGCTTTGCGTATCCCCTGCTTTCGTTTGACTGCAAGAAAAAACAAAGTCATCCACAAATGAATTGAAACAGTCTGACAATGGATTACAATAAAGCTACAAACCACGCAGGTCAATGGTTTTCTATCACTCTTCTATGCATGCATGTAGACAAAGGGTATCCGAATTATAGAAATTCAAATGGCTGCTTATTTTGTACACTGATTATCTTTAATTTCCATATCTGAGATGGATGCCCTGAGGGGCATGAAAAGGTTTTGCAAAGACAGCTAGTGAACACACCGGAAAGAGTATTAATTGATTTTGCTAATAGACTAGAGGCAGGCATGTAGGTTATGTAAAACCCTACTTATGTTCTATTCATGTGTGCATGTGTGGTGTTGCTGTAGTGCAACTCTAGCGAGAAAGCCGCAGAGCGCTGTGCAAAGGTAAATAAGAGATTTATAAGGGAGACGAAACACAGGGACAGTCTCCTATGCCGAGGTGTAGGAAGCACAGGTGTACGCGCTCTAAGAGCAATTTCAGAAAAATGTTTTGTCATTTTAAAAGTTAAAAATAAGAAAAATACATTTTCATAGAAACTTGTAAATTAACTACCGTTTCCAAGGGATGTCCGCAAACCTTATAATTATTTGAAAAGTTAGAAAAAAAAGTATATTCATTTAAAATATGAATTTTGAACGAAGGCAGATTGTTTTGCATCATTGCCGTTTATTGGTTGGCCTGCGGGGTCTTAGGGTTGCAATATGAGGAGGAGCAGGATTGGAAGAGATTCACATGACTGGTGTAATGGAGGAGAGACATGGGTGTTTGGGTGCATGTGAAGGAAATGCAGAGAGAAGAGAGAACGTTGAGGAAGGAAGACCACATGCAGCATTCCCTCTTTTGCGGATGCGGCTTGGGGGGGGGGCGTGTGTTGCTAGCTCTGGAAAAGATCTGGGGCTGTGCAAATGTCAGGACTGTCAGGACTCGGAGCTAGCTAGCCTTTGTGGCTGTTGCTCCTGGGCTTCTATCCGAGGCTAATATCAAAAGACCTGGGGTTATAGCCCCCTCAGCCCTTCTTCCAACCCCATCTAGCAACGCCTCTGGCCTGGGGCTGTGATGTAGTGTAATGGAGTAGAGAAATGTGTGTTTGGGTGCAGGGGAGGGAAATGCAGAGACAACAAAGAAGAGGGAGGATGGAAGACAAGATGGGGCTTTCCCTCATTTGCTGACGTTGCTTGGGCGGCTGTGATGTAGTGTAGTGGAGGAGAGCCATGGGTGTTTGGGTGCAGGGGAAGGAAATGCCGAGCGAATAAACAAAGATTGCGGCTGGAAGACAGTGCAGGGTCTTTTCCTCATTTGTAGACCCTTTTCATGGCATGTGAGGTAGTGAGTGGTATTGGGCAGAACAGGGCAAAGTGATAGTTTCCCCTCTGTTAACCAAAGGCCTTGGCGGTTGGTTGGGAAAGGCGGTGGGCATGGTGTGGAGCACAATCTAATGGTAACAGACAAAAGATGGTTCTAGCAAGACAACCAAAAAAAAAAAATAAACAGGGCGGCAGAGGCTTGCTGCAGATTCCTTCTGTTGTGTTCATTACTATTTTGGGGACTCTCTATATTTAGTAATACTTTATTTTCCCCTATTGGCTTTTTACAAATACTTTGTAGGGACAGCCTCACAATTCTCCCACTCAGTTTAGTTCATTTTTTTTCTCACAGTACCTCATTTTCCTACATAATTCTCAAATACATTTCTTTTGAATGGTGTACTGGTCCTAAATATGTCAATATCTATCTCCCATAGAAGGTAAACCCGGCATTGATAGTTGTCTGAGAAAAAGTTAAACAAAAAATTTTGATTTGTGAGCAATTGATGTCAAATGAATAACGAAAGGCCATACACATTCCTGAGAAGAACAAGAAACACGTAACCCTTTAGAAAGGTGATTTGCACTTACGTCAGAAGCACTTCGATCCTCCCTCTGCTTTGCTACGGAAGCCTGTAAGTATCACAAGGAACAAAGGAAGAACACTAAAGAATGAGAAGGTAGAAGGCAAATCAAAGATTACAACTACATGCATTTCCTGATCCTGCTTCCTCTGTAGTCCAATCAAATGGGTTGAATCCTGATCCAGGACATTTGCCTCTTCTCTTAATATTACTGAACAGAAATTCTGTATTATGGTTGTTTCTAAAAATGTTGATGTGTTTAGAATTGCATAATTAGTATGGGCCTCATTACGAGTCCGGCGGTAACCGCGGCGGTAAAACCGCCTGGTTACCGCTGGACTCGTATTACCATTCCGCCTCCGTGATTCCCGGAATTACCGGGGCATTACAACCCGGTTTTCCGGGAATCATGGAGGCGGAATGGTGTAAATCCCCCTTCCCATTGAGTCCTATGGGACTCAATGGGAATCGGGATCATGGAAACACCAGCAGCATCTCGTAATGCTGCCGGTGTTTCCTCGTCCGCCTGCATGCGGGAGGTGTTAAACCCGCCAGGTCAGACCTGGCGGGAACATCACCTCCCGCCTGCAGGCGTCAGGATCAGGCGGTCCGGAAACAACGGTGGCGGCGGGTTTACCGCCACCGTTATTTCTGGACCGCCATGGTCGTAATGAGGCCCTATATCTTTTTAATTTATTTGCCAGACAGATTAGTCACCATTTATGAAATGATCCCATGGATCGCTTTTTTTAATTTGCATTGAAAGTTGCATTAGTAGGAAAAATAAATGTGTGAAATGATTAACTGACTTAACGTTAAAATAAAATGGATAAAACTATTATTGATGAATGCAAGAAAAAGGAATTCATTGAGAAGGAGAGGGTCACTTACGCTGCCAGCACTTGCATCTTCCTGTTCATTCTCTGCAGAGATCTGCAAATAATGCCGGGGACACAAGAAGAAGCCTTCAGAATTACATGAAAAGGACACATAAAAACATTCACAATTCCTATTCCCATCCTATTCTGTATACATTGATGTAACTTTGCCATTAGCAGGATGTGTCATCTCTATCAATAGGTATATATGATTCTAAAAGTTGAATTGAGAATTGCAAAATGCAATCCATATTGCCAGACCCATTGCATGCAAAGGTCTGGCGTATTGCAAATGTCACAGATTTCGGCAGCCTGCACGCTGGGACCCCCGTGGAAGAGAAGCCCACTCGCCAGCTGGTTTACATACTTTTATTCTGCATAACATAAAAGCCGTGTTTGATCGATAATACAAGTATGTTATGAACTGCACAATAGGCCTTCTTCTGTGCTTGCAGATAGGTGTTAGAAAACTATATCCTACAAAAATAAAACATTAAAAGTCACGTTCACTTGCCATTTAAAAAAAAAAAGATCATTCACCCTATTTGTGAGGCATTAAATGTCTTTCATACATCTTCCTTCTACTAATAAAAGAACTGTCAGTCAATTTCACTTGAAACCGCCCACTAAATGCACCTGTAATAATCTGCAGTATGCAAGCATGGCCTTTCATGCTATTTCTTAAGGGGCTAAACCCTGAATTCTTGCATTTGATGAGCGTCACTATTCTGTCACTAGAGCGGATTAATATCTGCTGCTTTGGAGTTCTTGGCTATCCCAAAAGATTGCTGAAACAGTGGAACACACTCCTACTAAAAAGGCAGCAATGCAAGCCCCTTGGAGGCTCTTCTCTGGCTTGTCATTTGCTCTGGGTCTCCTCTGTAGTGATGGCCAGCACTAAGGGGACATTTGGTGGGCAGTCTTTGCTCAGAATGGATCTCACTGACTGGTTGTCACTGACAGAGACTGGCTAGCTGATCAACTGACTGACTGACTATTCACTCACTCAGCCACTAGGCACTCATAGAGCCTGATTCATGGAATTCTTTGCACGGTGCAAAGTTACTTTTCAATGGTTCAAAGTGACTTGCACTGCCAACAAACACCCTGATTCATGGATCAGTGCAATGTGTATTTTTGCATTGCAAAGTCACTTTGCACGAAAATCCAAGAATCAGGCCCATGTAGTGGTACCTTTTGGCATAAATAAAGGGAACAGAATATGAAGAGGGAAACAAGAACAGAAGGCCTGAGGTGAGTGAGGAAAGGTCACGAGTGTTTCAGGGTGTGCAGGCAGCGGTGTACCATGGAGTACCATGGTAACACTGGCTGAATGCAAGATGGATGATAGCGGCATGAGAGCGCCGTAAAGATGTCCACTAGTCTGAGATCCAACTGAGCGATCAGAATGATGGAAGACACATGCAGAGTAAGGGCCGAAGAGGAGATACTGCAGTTGTCACTTTTCAAGTGACACCACAGCACACACATATACAATGAATCTCCTAACTTTGGAGAACCCTTAGCGATGGAGGCAGAAACCATCATCAGAATATACACAGGAGACAGAGAAGGGGATAAGTGAAGGCAGGGTGGCCAGGGGAGGAATGAGGGGGGCCTTTGCCCTGATCCTGGGGACATGCTACACGCGTCCGTCTTCATCACTAGCATTGCAATTATTGTAAACAATGAATCTCTCTTCCCTTTGATTGTGTTGGAAACAATGGACTGAAACTTTGGTTACTTGCATTAGTACAATTTTTGTCAGGTTTATACATAAGAAAACACAATGGAATAAGGCACATTATGATATGGGGGATTCTGATGAGATCAGGATTAATTGTGAACTACTTAAGTTGTTTGCCCACTTGCAGCAAGTCGAACGCTGTCTAACTTTACCCCACTGATTCTGCCACTTACCACTATGCAAATAGCTACCGCCATAAAGCAGGCCACCACAAGTAGAGTCCTCATTGTGTATAAGCTGCCTCTGAAAGTAAATAAATAAATAAAAATGAAACACTTATGTGTGCTTTTTAATTCACTGCACATTTCCCTGACAATTAAAAACGTGTGGGCTCACTGAATATTTTTTTTTACTGATATATAATTAGGGAAAGGTGCTGTGAAGCAATGGATTGATGAACAGAGCTCAGGGGCCGCAGTTTGTAAAATTCTTCACATGACGTCCAGGTGGATAGCATGACCAACTGTTCCTTTTTACCATTTGCAAATTCCAAAAATAGCCCTTTCAACCAAAATGTAACAAGAGGGCCAATATTAAGATTATGTATACCTTATTTCTAAGATCAATAAACTTTCAAAATGTGAAAGACTACAATCATTCAGCTTTTAGTACCAGTAAAATTATTTGGATTCACTTTTTTTATAACTGGTAAAGAATCGATATTCAAAAATCCACTAATACGCTTCAAGTGAGCCATATTATCACAATGAATTCCATTTAGGTGTGTGGGCAAAAATCTGAATGGCATTTGTTTCATATGTCACAAAAAAAACAATATATAAAAAATGAGAAGAAAATGTATGCTGGAGTGCTGCTGATATTCTGTGGCTGAGTCCTGGGCAGTCTGGTAATGCCTCTGCTGAGGTCGGTGTTCAGAATCCTCAGCACGCCCAGGCGTATTCCCAATGCCAGTGAGAAGTGCAGTGCCGTGAAACAACAGAAGTGAACACGGCAAGGGATGTTATGGATCACTCTCCTAGGTATGCTTTGTACACTAACAGACCACCTTATATTTAGTCCTGATTCTTCAACATGAAAACTGATGGTATTCAACTAAGTCTCTCTATGATCTGCCAGTATTCTGATGGTTATTCAATTTCTCCATTCCTGGTTTCCAGTTAGACAAACTTACTTTGACTAGGACAAGGTGGTCTAGTGTTGAAATGGTGCAGCTCGTTTCTCACAAACTTTATAAAATAATCTTTGTAATAGTTTGTAACTAATAAACACCAGATTCATGGTGGCTCATGCCGCAGACATTGCCGATCTAATTATGGACAAGAAATTGGACTTCATAGCAATAAATGAGACCTGGGTGCATGCTTCTGCAGGTCCCGCTCTCTTCATTGCTACTCCTGACAATTACACAATACTAAAATCTGACAGAGAATCCTTCAAAGGCAGAGGAATTGCCTTTATCGCCAAGACAAACATAGGACTCCTCACCCTCCCCCTACCTCATGTGAAATGATGTCAGTCAAGCTTCCCCTCAATAATTCACAGACTATAACAATGCATTTGATCTACAGACCCCCAGGACCTATAGGCTCCTTTGAAGAAGACATCATTACTCTACTTCGTTCTAATACCAAACCTTCCTCCAAATCCTCATTCTAAGTGATTTCAATCTAGGTCTCAGTGACCTGAATGACCAACCTGCCAAATGTTCCTAAACAACAGATCCATGAGAGTTTTCTCATCCAGGACTGTAGCTGATCCCATTCCCACAACCTGTGGAGTCCTGCAATGGTCCTGTGTGTTGCCCACCATTTATAATGCATTTACCAAACCATTATTCAATGACTTAGACTATCTGGGTGTCACCTACACTAACTATGCTGATGACACCCAGATACTCATACCTCTGACCGGCTACTATCTCATCATTCAGGCATGGGTGGCCACACATAGTCTTTGCCTGAATGATGAGAAGACTGAATTACTTCTTCTAGCCTTTCCCCATAACCAGACAAAATCATGTAACCTTACCTTGCCTTCAACATTGATGGCAATAACATCAAATTGGCTAGAGAGGTTAACATCTTGGGTTTCCACCGAGAGCCCGCCCTAAATTTATGCAAACAAGCCAGTGCCACAGCCTCAGCGACACCTTAAACCTGCAAGCTGATCCACACCTGCAAAACATTTCTCTCTGTAGATAGTTGCATTACATTGGCTTGAGCCCTTATTCTCTGTAAAATAGACTACTGCAATGCACTTTACATCGGAGCCAACAAAAATATCATTAACAAACTACAGATCTTGAAAAACAATGCTCTCGGAACAGCCCTTAGCGTCCCTAGAAGACAGCACATCTCCATGCTCAGACAAAACAACTACTGGTTATCCATCAAGGACGGAATTACCCTCAAAACAGCCTTTGCTACGCACAAATGCCTTAATAAAGCAGCCCCTCAGGACCTTTCTGCAAAATTCTTCAGGCACAACTCTGCCCAAACTACCAGATCTTCCAACTCAGGCTGCCTTGGAGTCCCTAGGTTCAGATTGAAGAAAGCAGGTGGCAGCAGCTTTCCAGTCATGGCCACCCAATTGTGGAACTCCCTACCCCACCGCCTCTTTAAGATCTGACCAATCCTTCCTGAAATTTAGGAAACACCTCAAACTCTGGCTGATATCCAATGACCTCCCGCCCTGTTAGAACTCCTCTTACACCTCTCCTGGTTCTGTCACACATTCCATTTGTTTGTACTTTAAACTGTATATACCTTTGCACTGTCTTTATTCATGTATACTTTGTTATTATATTGCTTTGTATTTTATATTGTAACCAAGAAATTGCATATTCTTGTAATGCTCCCAGATACCTACGGGTGAGGAGTGCTTTATAAGTAAAACAAACAAACAAATAGAACCTGGAACCCAAAAAACAACCTACCTCATACCGTAAGTCTCTTTCCTCTCCCCACTGCTGCTTAACAACTATAGGGCACCAATTGAAGAGGTAAATCGTGGCTAATGCCTCTCTGGTTTTCAAAGTGCCGACTACACCCAATCCTTCGAAATGTTGGAGCGATGCTCCACAATAAAGATGTAAGTCAACTTCCTCACATAGTTCAAGACTGACAGTTGATGTTGTAGCTATGCTTAAATGTCTCCAAAACATTGTAGCTGCTGAAAGTTCCAACTATAGGAATAACCACAGGCCAGCCATACCTAACCCCATCTGCCAATGATCATGCTTCCTAGACATGACCTCACGGATCACATCATTTCTTGTCCTTGTGGAGCCATGACTTTCCTTCAAACCCATTATCAAGAAAGCCAGTCCATATTCGGGACTAAAAAAATAACTCACCAATGTCAACCTCTCCTCTCCAAATATACCTGAATGCTGTTAGGAAGACCTTCATCATAGCCATACGAGAGACATGTAGTCATCTCTTTGTTTGAATTAAGATTCTTGAATATGTCCAAAGCCCAGGAGCTTATCGAGGTTTTCCACTCAATTGTACATTAACACCCATTGAGTTATATTCTGCTACAAAATGTACATTCATACAACATATAACCCTTACATGTTATTGTTTTGTGGGCAACGTTGACAAAATATTGTTTCTGTAACTCAAACTGCAAAATAGATTTGGTAAGAATGCACAGCCTATTCACCTCACACCCAGGTCCATTCCATGAACACCATTGTTTCCAGGGCTGGATCATTGGCAATTGAAGACCAGCAATGAATGGAGGACATGACACTGACAACAAAGGTGTATCCAAACATCTCCCCACTAGTTAAATTGCTATCTTCACATTTGAACGTGTGGGATTATGGGATACCTAGATCAAATAACGTAATTATCTTATCCGATGTTTCTTTCATACAATCTTCTAGCCTAAGATATGTTGGGGTTCTTGGTAAATGAATCAGTTAATTCTAGAGAGCAGCACCACCGTAGGATATACACATTGTAGAATGTAGACAATAATCTATTCACCAACAGGCTGCTTCCACGTGTCGCCTTGCCCCATTGGCTTCCTGAATATTTAGATTCAGGATGATCTGCACAATTACCAAGACAACACCATTGGCCTATTTTATAAAGCATTTTGCAATGGGATTTCCCCTTCGAAAAACGCTTTGCAAATCAGTCCAAATGTGTCTTTCCTGAAATCAATAAAACATAGGTTTTCATATTATTTAGTTCCATGTTAAAATGAAACCAAATGTTATCATACAGTCGGTGGAAAGCGCCCCAATTCATGCCATTATATTTAATAATGTTATAGAACACACACATTATTTAATGTAATGTCAATACAAAGGGGTTAATGATTAATTGGAAACAAACAAGTTTGTGATCTATTAATCGTGCACATTTCCACGGCATGAGATGCGCTGCACTAACACAGCCACTTACCTTCCTCGAGTAGTGACGTGAATGATCCTGATGTCTGTGTTGCCGAACTGATGTTTGAAAGCAGAGCATGCATTGCATTTATAGTGTTCTTTGAAATTGTGCCTTGTTTCAGGGATTAACACAAATGAGTGCACAATGGGACCGTGGGTGTAAGAAACCCTCCCCACTTAACTCTCGGATGTGTTCCCCTGTCAACAGTCCCTAAACACAAATAACTTCGCAAGAAGCTGTGGCTTTTCTTTGAAATATTGAGCAAGTCGGGAGACTTTGTTCAAAGCATCACAGCACCAGACACTTGTTTAGCATTAGCTCTGATTTGTTCTGTAATTGTATAATTGTTCTAGAGATAGGTACCACCCCCGTTCAGTATCGAAGAGACAGGCTGCTCTTTGTTTTGTCAGTTACTACAGCCCCACCTTTCCTGGTCCACAGTGAATCTTACATATGCACTACCTTCACCATCACATGATTTGGAGACTATTGCAGGGTGTGAAATGAGGTGGGCACAGAACATAAATGTAGTCCTTCTGCACTGGCTATTATAATAAAAGTCATGCTCAATGGAGCTTGCATGGTGCAAAGTGACTTTTCACTGGCGCAACGTGAGTTTGCACTGCCTACAAACACCCGGATTCATGGAGCAGAATAAAGTGTATTTTTGCAGTGCAAC
This sequence comes from Ambystoma mexicanum, assembly GCF_040938575.1. NCBI lineage: Eukaryota > Metazoa > Chordata > Amphibia > Caudata > Ambystomatidae > Ambystoma > Ambystoma mexicanum. The sequence goes on from NC_090937.1 coordinate 159,495,636, forward strand.
GTCACTTTGCACTCTCAAAATACACTTTGTCCTGCTCCATGAATCAGGGTGTTTGTAGGCAGTGCAAAGTCACTTTGCACTAGTGAAAAGTCACATTTGTACTGCAAAAATGACTGTGCACTGACATTTGGGCTGCTCAGAAAACATATCTCTTAGCCAGCCATGCCATGGCAGCCTGTGGGCATCAAAAAACCTCTTGAATTGCAAATAACTCAGAGATCTGAAATTCGGGCACTCAGCTACTAAGTGCTCCAATGTTTCCACTCAACTTCCCTAAAAAAGAATTTACATTCAGCGTTTTCAAGTTTGACAAGTTACATTTATCTATGATGATATCAACCCTTATAAAGACCATCTACGCCTATGGCAACAATATATAGATGATGTTTTAGTCATCTGGACAGGAAGTGAATTGGAAGCTATACACTTCCTGGAATGCATCAACCTATACATTGTAACACCATTAATGATCTAGATCTTACGATCCAAGCGGATATTGAAACCAAAAAGCTGGTGGTGAAACCATTTCACAAACAAACCAATAAGAACTCCTTATTACATTACTGGAGCTTCCATCCCAAACACACAAGAGATAATTTACCCTTGGGACAGTTCCTCTGATTAAAATTAAATAGCACCAATCGGAAGTACTACAATCAAGAAGCAGAGAATCTGAGGGAAAAACTCCACAGGATGGGATATCCACCGAAACTAACCACACAGGCGATGAAATGAGCTAAGAATAGTAATTGTGGAACCCTACTGGAAAAACATGGAACAGATGATGAGAATAAAGAAAGAATAGTATTTGTGAATACTTTTAGTCATCTCTCTAATAAGATCCAGAAAATCATCCATAAGAATTGGAACGTGTTGGAACAAGCTGTATGCCCATTGGAGCGACCACTCATTGCCTACAAAAGAAGAAAGAATATCAAGGATCAAGTGACTCATAATAATACAGCAGGACAAGAGCCAAGGCAGCAAACCATCACAGAGACCTGGGGCTTTGCTAAGCCTGTGGGACATGCACCCTGTGGACATTGTTTGTGTTGTAAGCAGACACAGAGGAGTACCAAAATAGATATAGGTCTGTTGAGACCGTGGACTCAGAACACCTACACTAATTGTAACTCTGCAATGGTAGTGTACGTGATCCGATGTCCTTGTGACAGATTGTACATAGGCAAAACAGAGAGAAAAATCAAAACCTGCATTACAGAACATAAAAGCTGCATAAAACATTGAATACACACTGCCCCCTGGTGAGTCATTTTATTGAAAATATACATCATTCAGATGACATTAGATGGTCCATTTTGTACCAGGTGAAACCTGGCAGTAACAAGAATCTAGACAAAAGGAAACGTATAGAAAAGGAGAATTAAATTATTTTTCCGACAAAAAGTGCAACCTTAGGCCTGAATGAACAGACTGAAGAATGGTAACAAATCCATATATGCAGAGAGTTAATAAGCCAGATTATGACATGATTCTGGATCAGGAGATGACTCGCCTAGAAGCATGAAGCGTGATAACACATGGCACAGGTTTATCCAAAATTGAGGGTGATAGATGGGTTCACCAGGTTAACATCGTGAAAAATAGGGTTGTATTTTGTTGTTACATTGTAACACAATAACTCCAATAATAATGAGCCACAGGAGTGTAAACGCTGAAATTAAGGTGGCATTAGAAGAAACGACCTACCGTTTTAATATTATATTATCATGTAGACAAGAGACAAAATCCTTGCTACCAGAGAAATTGACCCAGAAGGATTTGTGAGAGGAAAAGAAAAAAAAGCATGATAAGCCCAGGAGTCCCGGGCTCAAAAGGCTGTACCAGCAGGACCATAATGCCTTACATTGGAGAGCCACAACCATGGCTTTCCACCTCCCCCCATCAAGGGGAAGATTTGTGCCATGGAGGGAGTTGTTCCCAGTCAACTGCCAGCAAAATCAAGTGTGAAAAATACAAGTACCAGAATCCTCAGAGCTAATTAACTTGCCACACCTGAACATGAAATGCAGACCTGCCTGAATTAACTAAGAAACTCAGCCTCCCTGAAGATTGATGAAGTCATGAAAATGTGCATTAGGAGGAGAAGCTAAAGACTGGTAACAGAGCACTTGCCTTTACATCTTTAAACATTGTTCCAGGAGTCCCAGGCTCAAAAGGCAGTAGCAGCAGGGCCATCATGCCTTACATTGGAGAGCCACAACCATGGCTTTCCCCCTCCCCCCATCAAGGGGAAGATTTGTGCTATGGAGGGAGTTGTTTCCAGTAACCTGCCAGCAAAATCAAGTGTGAAAAATACAAATACCAGAATCCTCAGAGCTAATTAACTTGCCACACCTGAAAAAGAAATGCAGACCTGCCTGAATTAACTAAGAAACTCAGCCTCCCTGAAGATTGATGAAGTCATGAAAATGTGCGTTAGGAGGAGAAGCTAAAGACTGGTAACAGAGCGCTTCCCTTTACATCTTTAAACATTGTTCCAGGAGTCCCGGGCTCAAATGGCAGTAGCAGCAGGGCCATCATGCCTTACATTGGAGAGCCACAACCATGGCTTTCGCCCTTCCTGTATCAAGGGGAAGATGTGTGCTATGGAGGGAGTTGTTTCCAGTCACCTGCCAGCAAAATCAAGTGCGAAAAATACAAGTACCAGAATCCTCAGCGCTAATTAACTTGCCACACCTGAAAAAGAAATGCAGACCTGCATGAATTAACTAAGAAACAGCCTCCCTGAAGATTGATGAAGTCATGAAAACGTGCGTTAGGAGGAGAAGCTAAAGACTCGTAAAAGAGCGCCTGCCTTTACATCTTTAAACATTGTTTCAGGAGTCCCGGGCTCAAAAGGCAGTAGCAGCAGGGCCATCATGCCTTGCATTGGAGAGCCACAACCATGGCTTTCACCCTCTCCCCATCAAGGGGAAGATTTGTGCTATGGAGAGAATTGTTTCCAGTCACCTGCCAGCAAACTCAAGTGCGAAAAATACAAGTACCAGAATTCTCAGAGCTAATTAACTTGCCACACCTCAGAAAGAAATGCAGACCTGCCTGAATTAACTAAGAAACTCAGCCTACATGAAGATTGATGAAGTCATGAAAACGTGCGTTAGGAGGTGAAGCTAAAGACTGGTAACAGAGCGCCTGCCTTTACATCTCTAAACATTGTTCCAGGAGTCCCGGGCTCAAAAGGCAGTAGCAGCAGGGCCATCATGCCTTACATTGGAGAGCCACAACCATGGCTTTCCCCCTCCCCCCATCAAGGGGAAGATTTGTGCTATGGAGGGAGTTGTTTCCAGTCACCTGCCAGCAAAATCAAGTGCGAAAAATACAAGTACCAGAATCCTCAGAGCTACTTAACTTGCCACACCTGAAAAAGAGATGCAGCCTGCCTAAATTAACTAAGAAACTCAGCCTCCCTGAAGAAAGATGAAGTCATGAAAATGTGCGTTAGGAGGAGAAGCTAAAGACTGGTAACAGAGCGCCTGCCTTTACATCTTTAAACATTGTTCCAGGAGTCCCAGGCTCAAAAGGCAGTAGCAGCAGGGCCATCATGCCTTACATTGGAGAGCCACAACCATGGCTTTCCCCCTCCCCCCATCAAGGGGATGATTTGTGCTATGGAGGGGGTTGTTTCCAGTCACCTGCCAGCAAAATCAAGTGCGAAAAATACAAGTACCAGAATCCTCAGAGCTAATTAACTTGCCACACCTGAAAAAGAAATGTAGACCTGCCTGAATTAACTAAGAAACTCAGCCTCCCTGAAGATTGATGATGTCATGAAAATGTGCATTAGGAGTAGAAGCTAAAGACTGGTAACAGAGCGCCTGCCTTTACATCTTTAAACATGGTAAGCCATTAGGTTGAGCAGTAAGATACGTAGACGCGCAGTTGTTTTTAATAGTGATTAAAATGCAATCTTTGTATTTCTCGGGCTGTAGTGTTTGTGACCGAAAATGATTACGAAAGAGTGAAAAAAAGATCCCCTGTATGTTCCCTCTAAAGTAAGTATGCTCCTAGTATGGGGATCTGGGTGCATTGTATTTACAAACACATTATGGGTCACATGTATAAGGAAAAGTAAAGTAGGCAACTGAGAGTTAGTTGGAGTTTATTACTATAAAAATATTGTATCACACATGGTTTCTCTGCATGTTTTTTCATTGCCGAGAAGCTAATAGAAAGAAACATGAGACCCTGAATGAATAATGGCGGATGATCAGTATCTATAGGATAGAACTGCAAGCAGTGAATTAATGAAGAATTGCAAATAGGAACTTCTTGCATGTTGTTCGTTATACAAACGGATGAAATTATGGAAGATGTCATACTAGTGATACATTTTGTATCATGTTTTTCCAGACCGTATTAGCGCATGTTTCAGTAGAACATACAACGGACTATTGAAACCTAGGCGAGTGGATATTCACTTGCTGTACATCTCGGCTAAGAAGCCCATTGAGCGGAAGCAGGCATTTGCCTGCACTGCAGCTACAAGACTTGTGTAGGGTGAGTATGCGCATTTGGTAGTTCTTCTCACAGTGAGATAGGGAATTTGTTTCCTTGTGCACATAAGTAGTGCCGTAAGTGTGATTTAATAGAATAATCTGCTGAAATAGAAAATGAAATTTGAAACTGAGGTACTTAGTGCCTCTTTCTATGTCGCTCCCATAGTTTACCACATAGATGTGCCTGCACTGACGTAATAAAGAAGAAACGGGAAGTGTCACCAACTTGGCTTTCTCCAGAAAGAGTCTGGAGAAAACAATACAGATTATTGTATTATGAATTAACAAAAGCGATTGTATAATAGGATGTGGTGGTTGTAACACATTGCTCCTCTGAAGAATGTCCTAAGATATTGTTTTAAATAGGAATGGAAGGAAAGAAACATGTTGGGTGACTGTGTAGTAATTGATGCATTGCATGAATTGAATGTGAGTGAGGAATAATTAAGTGTAATGTATACTGTATTTTTAGTTTAATTAAATGCATTATGCATTGTGTTGTTCTGGTAATATCCACCTCATTTGCATCAGTTAAGTGATGCTAATCATATTATATTGAAATCTATGATATAAATAAGTAAATAAAATACTTGAAAAAAGAAACAAAATAGTTTAAAATTCTTGTACTGTGCATGGTCGTTCGGAAGACCCATAGAAGCACCCTTTATGGGAGTGACAGAGCACCATAGGAACACTTTTTTGTCTAGTGTTGGAATTTACCCTTTGGGTTTGTTCCTAGACTTGTACAACATACCCCAGTCCTCTCCTGTAGTTATATGAGTGCACAATGGCATTGCACATGTTGGTGAGTCTCACCCATATTGATCTGTCTTCATTTTGAAGTGGGAGAATGGAAGACCAGGCTCCCGCCCTTCCCCTCTCGCGCTTGGCCTAGAGGATCACGGCCCAGACACCCGCCACGAGAGGAGTTTGCCTATCTACCAGACGACCAAATACCCTGGTACAGGAACATACGGATCTGCCCATCTACCTGCCCAGCAGCCCGCCCTGTCCATGCCGACACCTGCGGCACGGACCAACTCGACTAAACCTACACGTCGTTAGAGATGCCATGACGACCTAGCCAACGGTCAGCACACCTGTGCAAATATACACACCGGAAACTCCCGCACCAATCTACACGAAGAATATACTCAGTGCTATGACGCAGGCGACAGACATACTCACGGATGTACATCTTTATTATTTTCCACATAGGCTCTATGCTGAAACGCAAGACGCATCATGAACTTATATAAAAAGGCTTGCTCACGCTTCTTCTAAGAGCCATGTACTATAATGAAGAATATAACGGGGACACGATACTGAGGATAAAGCAATATGATACCGTAACCTAAAGCGCCCTGCATCAAACGGTTCCACCTATGCACCAGGTCCAAGTAGGCCGCAGGCAAAAGCTTCCATGAACATTGAATGAGCAAGAACTGGGTTGCTGACCCTGCAAAATGAGCCCGGCGAAAGCACACCGCCAAGAGCACGATGTTGCAATCTCGCACGCTGCAAGCCAACGCCAAGGTCGCACCTGCAAGATAAACCAGGCACACAGTAGGAAAAACAATATTAATTGTGTTCAATTTTGCCTCAAACACGGTCCCACCTCACGTGACAAAGCCAAACCTGACAAGATGCCAAGCCCAGGAGGAAGGAGACGCCTGAATCCCACGTTTCAAGACACAGGCAGATACAATTAAAAGACTCATTGGACATCTGCAGCAGTGGGAGTAGTCGACCTCCCAACATATGAATAAATCCTCACATTGTTTACACCTACCCATATTAAAACATTGTTGCAAATGACAGGTGCACCGCGAGCTGGGAACAGCGATAGTCCCAGACTGGGAGGCTCGCGAGCAGACCAATTAGAACATGGGGTTCTTATCACTGACGCCATTCACATTGACCAATCCTCAGAGGTCTTCATGTAACAATTTTCATGTATCAAATTGAAGGGACAGCCCAGGTATACCACCTGACTAACCCTCAACCACTAATACCGTTCTCTATATGTATACTATACTAATCCTACCACTCGAGTAACCAATCCAGAGTGGAGATAGGTTTTTTGCTAAACTTTCCAAGTGACGCAAGTAGCGCGTCATACTAAGGTAAAAAGGGCCTGCGAGCCCCGCGATTGTGTGTGTGTCAGGACGGACGCGTACGCTCCTTGACCCATCCCTGCCGTTTTGTCTAATAAACAGCAGAGTCACCTTGCTTCTTGCGTGTGTCTCATACTCTCATCTCTTTTGGGATATACGGGAGGAGTTGGAGCCTCCCTGCCTGGAGGTCTACGGACGGCCCGGCCGACCCCGGCAGAATTTCCCCCCGACAAGTTGGAGGCACTGCTGAGATCTGTTTAAGATCTGCTTTTTTATTTTTACTTTTTCCAGGTAATCGCGTTGCGAGGAGGCCCGGCGGCGCGGCCCCCTCTGCCGTTGCCCCCTTCTGAGGACTACAGGACCATCGTGGAGCTGCGAGAAGACCGGACAGCGCAATCCGGATATTGGCCTTCGGGAGCCGGTTGAGAAGTATCCCGCCCGCGGTTGGCGAGTGTCCAGACGTGGTCCAGACGAGGGGAGGTGGCGAGCCGCTTGGAGGGGTGCACGCAGTCGAGCGGCCCCGCATCAAGAGAACTTGGTGAGCATGCCACGCACAACAAGCAATGCAAAATTGTGAGGGAGGGGGGAGGAATTAAATACGGGAGGTGGGAGGTGTTGCACAGGTGCGCCGCGAAGGTTTGACAGTTTAGTGTTGGCAATGGAATGAATGGTAGCCGAACGAGTGTGAGAGCAGTCGGCTACATTGCGCGAGAGAGGGGGGTGGAGCACGAAAACATCACGTGCTGCCGCTCGTAGACACTGATTGGCCTAGGTCGCGACTACGTGTAAGTGTGTGTGTGTGTGTGTGTGTGTGTGTGTGGTTTCCTACGATTTGGCATTTATTGATCAATGAGTAGATGAGGATCCCTATTGTTCGAGCAAGAAACTCGATAGGTAGATGACGTTTCCCTGTAGGCGGTAGCTAGTTAGTTGCCAAATACGGAAGATAATTGGCTGGTTAAGCCCTCCTGTTGAGGGGCGTATCACACGCGAGGCGACGCAGTGTGCGCAGTCCGATTATATTATTGATTACCTTGTTCCAGGAGTGACAGGAAGACAGCTGTGAGGTTAACGGGGGTAGATTGCAAGTGTATTTTGAACTTAAAGAATATATGAAGAACATACCAGTAGCTCGAAGAGATCGGTGACGTCACCAGTAGGGCTTTCATAGGATATCCCGAGCACAAGGCATCTTTCTTTCTGAGAGTGGTGGGGAAGAGACCTGTGGTAAGGGAGTGGAAACGGAGATAAACGGTAATGAGTTGATCGGGGAAAGGTGAAACGGGGGATGTGGCTGCGCACGGAGAACGCCGGCCACGGCAAGTGTAGAAGAAGGAGGAGGAGCAAGTGAAAATAGGACGACTGTATAAGAACGTCATAAGGGGTACGCAGCCGCAGGGGACTACGTGCGCCTCGGCCGCAGGAGGCCGTAAGGGTGTCGTGTAAAGGAAGAAAGACAGAAGAAAATATATAAATGTAAATACTATATTTTTATAATTTTCCTTAGCGGACTATCGGAGGTCTCCAAACTTACGGGGCCAGGTAACGATATAAGGCTGTATATTGTAAACTGCTAGTGAGATAACCGCTACCAGATAGGGGAAGGGTAACAAGTGGAGCGCTACTATGTCATACGGGACAGGATCGGGAGGGTGGGGGAACACCCTCACTACCCCACTACAACACATATGTACCACACTGTCACCCCATAGGGAGAAACTGATTAAGTATAGCATAGAATGGACCCAGGGGACGGACAACAAAATGATAACACTGTGGCCGCCTAATGGTAGCTTCGATCCATATGCCCAACATTCACTATTAAACCATCTGCATAATACATACAAAGGGAAGAAGTTGGCAAACCACGTGGAGGTGTTTAACTTATGGAGGATGTTCCAAGGGTCCCGACCAGGACCAAATGGAATGTTCACTGTGGGGGAAATACCGGAAGAAAAAGAGATTAAGGAGGAAGGAAAAGATGGGAAAAAGGGGAGTGAAGACCCAAAGAACACGGGGAACGGACAAGAGGGAGGAGAAAAGAATAATACATCAAATGAAATAAAAAAGGAACCGAGCAACGATATACCCCTAGCAAAGGGAGTGAAAACCGAGGGAGGGGGGGTTGTACCCTTTAAGAGAATTAGGAGAGATAGGAAGAGGACAGTTAAGGGCGGCTGAGGGGTACTCGAACCCGGCATACAGCACTCCACCATATGTGGTTTATAGGAAGATGCCAGCAGGGGAGGGGAGGACTGGAGAAGAACAAACTGTGGAAATAGGACATGATGAGTGGGTAGCTGCACAGATACTATTAAAATTACGAGGTTCATTAACACGAGAAGAGAAGGAGGTAGTAAGGAAAACAGACGAGGATAATGCCAGGGAGAGTGAAATGAGGGGGGAAGAGCTGTTACGACAAAAGGAAGAGATTTTGGAGGAACGACTAGCAGAGTTAAGGGATGAGCAGAATGAACTGATCAAACAGCTTGAGAGGGAGGAAAGAAAGAGAGCGAGGAAAAGGAAAGAAGGTAAGAACGAATTGGAAAAAATAAGGGAACGAACTGAGGAGCAAAGGAGAGAAGCTGAAAGGGTAAAAGCAGCAGCAGAAAGGATATCAAGAGCAGTGCTGAGAGAAAAGAAAAGGGAAGAAGAAGAGAAAGAAAGAGAAATGGCAATGTGGAAGAGGAGATTACTATCAGAAACGACTAAGAAATACGAAGAAGGGAGGGTGATAGAGAGTATATTAGAAAGGGAAAGGGTGAAATGGGAAAGGAAGAAAGAGGATGAAAGAATATTGGAAGAGATGAGCAGTGAAGTAATGGAGGAATTAAAAAGGAAAAGGGAGGAAAATGGTAGGGAGATGGAGGAGAGAAATGAAGGAGAAAGAGAAGATAGGAGAAGAGAGAGTGAAGTATGGGGGAATGTATATAGAGACACAGAAGTAGCAACAACATCAGCACAAAGGGGAGCGGTTGATAAAGGAGAAAAAGGAGAACTGGACCTAATAGACTTACAAACAGTAACAATCAAGGGGGAAAAGACTGAGTGGGGGTGCCGTTTATGACTGACTTTTGTAGTGAGGAAGAAGAAGGAGTGGAGAAGGAAGGAAGAAATAGTGAAAGGGAAAGCCTAGATAAACTATACATCACCCGGACCAACACAGACTCACCATGGATCCGTAGGAGAAAGGATGAGCTGGAGAGAAGTGAGGAGGGAGAGCAAGGAATAGCGGAAAGACAGACACATGAGGCCGCACCGTCCCCATCACGCCCTCTCCCATCGCACCCTACATGCTCAACCACCTCACGCTCGTTACGCACAATAAAACTTGCGCCCTTCACAGACAAACTGACACCCTATGCATGTCGGCTTAGGGACCTCCCTAGACGCAGGCAGGAAAGACGAATACACATGCCCACAGTAAATACAGGAAATGATGGAAGAAGGGGAAAAGATGGAGAAGAAAGAGTTACGAGCAGGGGAAATACGGATGAAATTGACGATGTAGAAGAAAGGGAAGAAGAGGAAGGGTGTGAGGACTCGATTTTATGGAACACAAAGGGTAAAACTAGACATAACTTAATGCCACTTCTGGAGAGGGGAGGAGTTAGACCACAGTACGTCCCTTGGAAGCACACAGACAAAGAGAATATAAAGTGCAGGCTGCCATCATTACGTGGAGGTGTGGGTAAGTGGATATATGAAATGTAAAAACACACCGCAGGACAGAAACTGGCAGTAGGAGATGTAAAGGGCCTTCTAATATCGATATTAGGGGATGCAGCGGATGACATTTGGAAGAGAGCGGGATTCCCTGGGGTAACAATAACAAACACATCGCATGATGGGGCACCATTCGCAAACTGCAGACATGCACTATGGCAGGCACTGAGGGTACAGTACCCAGACACATCAGACATAGGAGCAATTACCTCCCGCAATATGCGTGAGAACGAAGATCCTGTTGATTATATCCAGGAAATCCAAGAGAAGTGGCGCATGGAAACTAGAGAACAATGGGACAAAACACCAGCAATATTTTATCATATACTAGTACAAGGGCTCCCAGAAGGAGTTCAGAAACAACTAAAGAAAGTAGTGGGAATGGAAGCAAAAGCATGGCTAGAAATACAACTGACTATAGTGCATCATTGCAGGACATGGCAAGGAAAAATGAAACAAAAGTAAGAGGACAGGAAAACGGAAGAGGCCAAACTAGTACAGAAAAAGCTTACTAAATACACAATGGAAGGAGCACTGATAACTACACCTACAACAATGACCCAAAGCCCCACACAAGTAGTGGCTGCACAAGATTCCTCCCAAATACCACCTTCACAGACTATAACACAACAGGTGCCGCCACTCCAACCATACACGCCCAACATGGGAGGAGGATACCCAATGCCAGGAGCTGGGTATTATAATTATAACAGGGGGAGAGGAGGAATTATGAGAGGGAGAGGATAGGATATAACACCCAACAGCAGGGGGGAGGACTTAGAAATTCCTACCCCACAGGGCAACCAGTATACCAGGAAAACACAGGGAGCTTTCCATGGCAGAGTAGGGAACCACTGGTGTGTTGGAGTTGTGGATTATTAGGGCACATGTCACGCACGTGTAGAGTTAGACCAGGAACACCATCATGGAGTGAACAGGGACAACCAAGGCCCTTACAGGAACAGCAGGGCATACAGCAACAGCAGACGTTGCAACAGGGAAATGAACAGCAGCAACTAATAACACAACAACAGCCACAGACACATTCACTGCCACAACAACAGGTAGCGATAACACAACAACCCCAACTACAACAAACACAACTGGGTAGGGTGACGGTCCTGGGACAGAACCCTTACACAGGAAATGGCCAATCATTGTACCCTCAATAGGACAGCCCACAGACGGCCTTGGTGTGTCCCATCCTGTCAGTAACACCTAATAGTGCGGAGGAACCACGCATAGAGGTAACGATAGGTGACAAAAAGTTATCATTCCTTGTTGACACCGGGGCGACCCGGTCTTGCATAAGGGAAGGTAAATTTAAGATGTCAGGCGAAGCCATGAACACCCAAGGATTCTCTGGGGCTAGAGGGTTGGTTCCTTTTACTGATAACATTCCCTTATCTATAGGAGATTATGACATGCCAGTTCCACATTTATATCATAGTGCCTCACCAGTAAATATACTGGGGAGAGACATAATGAACAGGTTGAATATGACGATCTCCTTTACTGAGGATGGCATAATTTGCTCTACTCCAGGGATTAACATGCTCACAGCACGACAGATTATGCAAGCATACTGCGGACAGACAGCGATTAGGGCGGAGCCAGTAGATGGCGAACTCTTCCAGTACGGGACAGACATGGCATTTGCATGGATGCCAGGGATAGAAGGAAAAATCTGGAGGAGGCCAGCAGCCTATCTGTTCAGACCAGAAACACCAGTTAATGAACCAGAAGGAAAGGTGGTTCCAGTGGACATTGAGAGCATTATAGCAACAGCTGATTACATTGCTGTACATGCCCAAGACAGAGAAGGAAGAGCATGGAGGGCAGTGATAGCACTAGCAGAAGGATGTAGGCTCACCCAGGTGTCAGATGAGGAGCTGTTCTCAGAAGAAAAGGAGGAAGGTGAAATGGTGTTTATGATGAGTGTGGAAATATGGCTAAGAGTGGCGTACAAACAACAAGTAGCACAGAAAATTGCAATGGCACCCGCATGCACCCCAGTCCCCTTCTTTAAGGAGGATATGACAAAGGTACCCACATCATTTTGGACTACTAGCCCCTATGACGTGGGGTGCATAAAAAGTATAGGTGGAGTAAGGATACAATTGAAAAAAGGTGCAATACTCCCCAGAGTGAAACAGTACCCACTATCAAAAGAGGCAGATGAGGGCATATATGAAACCATAACGGCCCTTATAAATAATGGCATATTGGTCCCCTCAGAATCACCATGTAACACGGCTGTATACCCAGTGCGCAAGGCTAAAGGGGGTTCTTGGCGCTTCATACAAGATCTCAGGCCCTTGAATAACATAGTAGAAGCAGAATATCCCATAGCAGCAAACCCGGCCACAATATTGTGTGGCATTCCAGCAGAAGCATCACGATTTACAGTGATTGACCTTAAAAATGCATTCTTCTCAATACCATTACACCCAGACTCACAAGATCTGACAAGCTTCACTTACAGAAACACAAAGTGGAAACACACCAGATTGCCACAAGGGTATTGCGAATCACCCTCAATTTTCAACAGAGTAATACAGATGGATTTGGGTAACATTGAAGTGGAAAGCACAGTGTTGCAGTATGTGGATGACATAATAATTTGCAGCACAAACGAAAGAACATGCAGAGAGGACTCATTAAAGATGTTGACAATATTGGCTGAGAAAGGTTACAAGGTAGACATGGAAAAGCTACAGTACTGTCAAGAACAGGTACTTTACATTGGTCAGCTCATATCCCAACATGGAAGAAAGATTGCACCACAAAGGGCACAGGCCATTTAAAAAAAATACCAATCCCACAAACAGTGAGGGAACTGCAGCAGTTCCTGGGTCTGTGCAACTACTGTAGAGCATGGGTATTTGATTACAGCTCATACATAGGACCCCTGCTTGAGGGGTTAAAGGAAGCTAATAAAGGGGAGAAAAATTTGGGGTGGACAATGGAAATGAGAGAGGTTTTTGATGAACTGACAGATGCGATATCAACTGCTCCGGTACTGGCAACCCCAGACTATGAGCGACAATTCTTTATATTTTCACATTGCGACTCAGCAGTAATGAAAGCAGTGTTGGCCCAAAAAACAAGCATGGGCTACAAACCAGTAGCATTTTACAGCGGCCACTTAGATCCTGTGATGCTAGGTCATTTCCCTTGCGAACAAGGTCTCGCCGCAGCTGCTTTTGCGCTAGAGAAAGCATCAGCATTCACCATGGTGTGCCCAACTACACTGTTTGTGGAACATGCACTATTTGCCATATTGAATAAACCTAAGTCCACCCTAACCACACAAAGGGCATCAGGTTATGAGATCATCTTATCCAGAGCTGAAGTATCAATTGTTAGATGTAGCACGGTCAACCCTGCAAGGTTCCTAGCAGAAGTACTTGAGGAAGGAGATTATGCCCACGATTGTACGCAAATAACTGAAATGTACTCATGTACTAGAAAGGTTGAAGAAAACGCACTAGAGGGAGGTGAGCTCCTGTTCATTGATGGGTCATCAACTATCGACCAAAGGGATGGTATAAGGAGGACTGGGGCAGCAGTGGTAAAAATGATGGCGGTAATGGTGTGTGTGGCCATGAAATGTGTACAATTACCACAGCATTACTCCGCTCAAGCAGCGGAATTGATTGCACTGATCTTGGCGTTGAGGGAAAGCTTTGACAAACGAGTGACCATATACTCCGACAGCGCGTATGTCACATCCACTGTCCACTCAGGGCTGTCGAAATGGAGAAGAAGAGGGTTTAGGAGAGCTGATGGCACTCCAGTGCAACACGCCCTCCTATTGGCTGAACTAATTGAAGCAATAAATGACCCCCAAGAATTAGCTTTGGTCAAATGCACCGCCCACACCAATGGTGAAGACCACATCTCAAAAGGGAATGCAGCAGCAGAGGCACATGCGAAGTATGCTGCATACTTTGGTGAGATATGGAACCCCCCCAGAGTCACAGAGAGGGAGGGGAATGGCTAAGGAGATGTTGATAAGAGAAGGGTACACCCATCTCCCAGCCACACAGATTATGGAGCTACAAGCGGCTGCACCAATGGCCGAAAAGGAAATATGGGTAAAAAGAGGATGCACAATGTCACCAACGGACGCACTATGGCGCCAGGGTGACACTGGAAAGGTTGTAATACCATTGGCACTTTTGAACACGGCCCTGAGCCAACTACATTACCCAGCCCACACAGGCAAGGAAGTAATTGCAGCACGAATTAGGGAAGACTGGTTCTGCCCCGAGTTAAATTCTCATGTGTCAAATTTTATCAGCAATTGTCTCACATGTCAACAGTTTACGGCCGGCCACACTCTGAAGGTGATAACAGGTACTATACCCCGGCCAGAGGGACCGTTCCGGCATCTCCATATTGACTATGTTGATATGATCAACGTATGTCAAGGAAATAGGTATATGATTGTAGTAGTATGCCCATTTTCAAGATGGATTGAAGCAGGGCCCTGTTCACTCCCAGATGCATTTAGAGCAGCTAAATTCCTAGTGAGGGAGGTCTTCCCCAGGTGGGGAGTGTGTGAGATATTAAGGTCAGACAATGGCCCACATTTCGCAAACAAAATGTTCCAGCATATTACATCCTTGCTGAACATCAAGCATAAATTTGCATGCGCACACCACCCACAGGCCAATGGTATATGTGAACGCCTGAATGGCCTACTAAAGGAGGCAATTGCAAAGATACAGCAAACAACAAAGAAGAGTTGGTTGTATTGCCTTCCATTAGCCCTATTTGAGCTAAGGAATAGACCAGGGTCCGACCACCGCCTCACCCCTCACGAGGTGGTTACCGGACGTCAAATGCGCCTTCCCCTAACGCCAACATCAAGAGCATTTACCGACCACGAGAGTACTGCGAGTGTTCTTGGTGATGAAATGTACCAATATGTGTCTTCTTTGATTACTAGTGTAGTGTTTGTGTCTCAACAGCTCGAGCGCACGCGGGGCGGGTCTAACAGCAATCAACAAGAAGACGTGGATAAAGAATTGGAAAAGGAAAGACTATGTAAAGTTGCTAAAGGTGAACACGTACTACTTCGCAATTTCAACAGAAAGTGGAACAGTCCACGATTCACTGGCCCCCATCTGGTAGAGGAGGTATCAACGAGAGCAGTAAAGCTACAGGACAAACGTGCCTGGAACCACCTACACGACGTAAAGATCTACAAACTCCAGACCCGCCCCAGCGCCACCGACAGGGCCACTGGAAGAACAACGACAGCGTCACCAACGGAGGAAGAGACTTCTACCACAACTAACGGCCTAAGTGTCCCTATACCCTGCCACCCCCCAGATTCCCCAGAGACAACTATTAGGAAAGAAAGGGGTGATCACCATACCGCCCACCCCATGGTTACACGATCAAAGGGTAAAGAGACTTCCGCCAGCTGAACCCCAAACCCTCTGCCCATTGACCCCCTGCCCACTGTAGTAACAATTGAACTGAAGGGCACTGTTTTTGCACATATACACATGTAAACACCTGAATGTTCTCTTTCTTTTCTCTCGCACATGCAGGTAAAGCGTATTATTGTACTGTTAAGAAAGTAGATAACTAACCAACTCACTGCCCAGGAGTAGATGGTACCCTCAGATGATAATTAACTGGAAGAATTGTCACACCAATTTGTATATGAAGTAAAAAGGCCAATGTACCTGAAAAAAGGAGGGTATGTGTCTACTACACAGCATTGCTCTTGGCCATAGAACATTCAATGCCACACCTCCAACCATACTTGCCTGCTCTGAGAGATAGATCGCTCAGATTGGCGTGGGAACAGCTCTTCGCCTGGGCACTGAATGACTACTTGATAGGGAGAGCTTAATAACAATAACTAACCTTAATAACGAGCATATTAAGAATTTTCAGGCGGGCAACTGTAACGTCGCAAGAATAAGGTGCCGGACTGCAGCAAGGTAAGAGCAAAATGCCGGTGAAATTAGCATTTGTAATAAAATTGATAGGGATTTTAATGATCACCGGGTTCTTGGCTGCCTCTGTATGGCAGTACAGCTATGCTATTGATATTATTGCTGTACCCAAACCTAATATACCCCCAACCCCTGCTGCAACAGGTGTTATGTCAGGTGGTACTAGTAAAATTCCACACAAGGAAAATAGAGTTAAATGCAGCACATACTCAGATAATAAAGGAATTTACAACTATGTACAAGATTCAGCACACGTCTCTAACAACATGTGGTACCAACACATGACCAAAATAGGCAAGCAGACAACAGAAGACAGCTGCTACGTTTGCTCATTGATCCCATATGCCATGAGCGCTTCTCAAACATTTGTTGCTACGGAGATAGATGGAAAAATAGCACGATGTATAGTATACCTGGCACTGTTCCAGACGAAAGGAAGATTTCAAGGGACAGTGGTGCATCTGGTGTGGGAAACACGAGATACATATCCATATGAAAACAACTTCCTCAAGACTTATTTGAGTTACCACAAGAGCAGTTTACATGCTGAAGGATTCAAATACAAAACAAGTGGTCCTGAAAAAGGAGAAACAAAGAAGGTAACACTGCAGTATCTACCATGTGATTGGTACGCCACTGAAGTCCCTGGTAAAAACGGATGTTGGGAAAGACCACTGATGATAATAACAGGGAAGGTGTACATGGACAACAAATGGGACATAGGAGTGGTTGGCAGCAACATGGTAACTAGAGAAAATATTTCAACTATTGATGGACATAAACATAGATGTTGGATGACTTGGATCAAGTACGTACCCATGCTCACGTGGATGGAGAAGGATGAAGACCCAATAACAATACTGCCGTTAACTGCGCCTAAGGTATGCTACCAACATAAAGGAGAGTTGGGTGTAGGATACAATACCAACTGTGAAAGCGTGATGGAGTTACCTGAGGGGGGAGCAGGAACAGCAGTAGTAATGGACCATTACTGGGCCTGTGGAGACAAGGCGTATCACACACTGCCCCCTTTGTGGAATGGTGTATGCACTATAGTACAAGTTAATGTACCATCACTAGTGGTACCCCAGAAGCATGTGAATATGGCGAATCTCCCCAAGATGGATGAAGGAAACAAAAGGAAGAAGAGATCTGCACAGCCTCGGAAAGGGCCAGAGAACAGACGCAACGGCAACAACACTGTCCTCAACAGAAGGAAAAGACAAGGAGAACCTCTGACAGGAAATTACCTGTGGGGAAGGTCGGAAACAGCACTGACCTCAATACCGCCGGAACACAGACTATTCAGCAGAGCAGCTATGTTCTTCTCCTCAATAATACATCCTGGACTGCAGGCTTACGCAAACGCAAAATGGCTCCAGATAACTAGGTGGGAACTAATGATGACAATTAACTCTACAGTAAATGGATTCAACGCAATAAAAGAGGAATTGCGAGCAGTAAGAATGGTTGCACTACAGAACAGATATGTACTGGACCTCCTCACAGCAATGGAAGGAGGCGTTTGCGCAAAGATAGGACAATCATGCTGCACATTCATACCTGCTAACGATGCTGACAATGGTACACTCATGGAAGCTGTCTCACAATTGGCCCAGATGCACTCAAAAATGATGGATGAAAGTAAAGGTGTGAAAAAAGATGAGAGCTGGTTTTCAATATTATGGTCATGGATGCCATCTTGGCTGTCAGATGGACTGAAGATTATAGTTGGATGCACTATTCTGGCTGGAGCTACACTGATCATAATAAGATTTTGGAAAGCCTGTAAGGCACGCACCACAAACGAGATGATCGAAATGGTTGGTATACACCTCTTGATGCCAACAGATGATGGCCAACACACAGGCGCAATCATAAAAGAGAGAGAGAAGTTGCGCAGCCAGATCATCACCAACCACCTGGACCCACCATCTGTGAAGCTCGAGAACCCAAGAAACCCCAGGAGCTACATAGGGAAATGGGTATACTGCACTCCTGGAGGAACCTGTGAATATATGTATTGGTCATTTGAAGACCATGTTAACCACTATGGACATTTGGGAGGAATAACTAAAATATGGAGAGTAAGAGGAGATAAAGAAAAGGATATGTTTGTGGTCGACAAGTCGACCAGAGGGGGGACTGAAGTGGAAGAATGGAAGACCAGGCTCCCGCCCTTCCCCTCTCGCGCTTGGCCTAGAGGATCACGGCCCAGACACCCGCCACGAGAGGAGTTTGCCTATCTACCAGACGACCAAATACCCTGGTACAGGAACATACGGATGTGCCCATCTACCTGCCCAGCAGCCCGCCCTGTCCATGCCGACACCTGCGGCACGGACCAACTCGACTAAACCTACACGTCGTTAGAGATGCCATGACGACCTAGCCAACGATCAGCACACCTGTGCAAATATACACACCGGACACTCCCGCACCAATCTACACGAAGAATATACTCAGTGCTATGACGCAGGCGACAGACATACTCACGGACGTACATCTTTATTATTTTCCACATAGGCTCTCAAAATGCAGAAACGCAAGACGCATCATGAACTTATATAAAAAGGCTTGCTCAAGATTCTTCTAAGAGCCATGTACCATAATGAAGAATATAACGGGGACACGATACTGAGGATAAAGCAATATGATACCGTAACTTAAAGCGCCCTGCATCAAACGGTTCCACCTATGCACCAGGTCCAAGTAGGCCGCAGGCAAAAGCTTCCATGAACATTGAATGAGCAAGAACTGGGTTGCTGACCCTGCAAAATGAGCCCGGCGAAAGCACACCGCCAAGGGCACGATGTTGCAATCTCGCACGCTGCAAGCCAACGCCAAGGTCGCACCTGCAAGATAAACCAGGCACACAGTAGGAAAAACAATATTAATTGTGTTCAATTTTGCCACAAACACGGTCCCACCTCACGTGACAAAGCCAAACCTGACAAGATGCCAAGCCCAGGAGGAAGGAGATGCCTGAATCCCACGTTTCAAGACACAGGCAGATACAATTAAAAGACTCATTGGACATCTGCAGCAGTGGGAGTAGTCCACCTCCCAACATATGAATAAATCCTCACATTGTTTACACCTACCCATATTAAAACATTGTTGCAAATGACAGATGCACCGCGAGCTGGGAACAGCGATAGTCCCAGACTGGGAGGCTCGCGAGCAGACCAATTAGAACATGGGGTTCCTATCACTGACGCCATTCACATTGACCAATCCTCAGAGGTCTTCATGTAACAATTTTCATGTATCAAATTGAAGGGACAGCCCAGGTATACCACCTGACTAACCCTCAACCACTTATACCGTTCTCTATATGTATACTATACTAACCCTACCACTCGGGTAACCAATCCAGAGGGGAGATAGGTATTTTTCTTAACTTTCCAAGTGACGCAAGTAGCGCGTCATACTAAGGTAAAAAGGGCCTGCGAGCCCCGCGATTGTGTGTGTGTCAGGACGGACGCGTACGCTCCTTGACCCATCCCTGCCGTTTTGTCTAATAAACAGCAGAGTCACCTTGCTTCTTGCGTGTGTCTCATACTCTTTTGGGATATACGGGAGGAGTTGGGGCCTCCCTGCCCGGAGGTCTACGGACGGCCCGGCCGACCCCGGCAGAATTTCCCCCCGACAATTTCATCCTCCTCTGTGAGGTTTGTACTCTGATCAGGCTTTGTGTCCAGATTTGTGATGACTATTATGTTCAAATCTGAGTGGTATGCCCTGTGGGTGTCCCTGGTTCATTTGAGGGTTTCTGGTGAGTCCTAGAGTCTAAACCTGGGGTCGCTTGAGGTTGAAATATCTGATTGATTTGGACTTTGGCTCGTGCCATGCACGTTTAGCTGCTATATCCAAGTGAGCAGTGGGATTTCGAGGTTTTCCCCTCCAAAGATATAGCGATCATCCTGTGTGTGCAGTTTCCTGGACATTGAGCTCCATATTGGGTCCTGAGTGAAAATGTCCTTTTATTTGCGAAAGCAAAAAAGTAAGATTTAGAAAGACCGCTCTTAGACTGCTCAGAGCAGACTCTATAAATCTATTTGTCATGGCCCAACACACACAAGTGCATGCAGGGGCTGACAGGTATGGTTGGGTGTGGTAAGTCACAGGAGTGAAATGTGAGTGTTTTGTATTTTTGTTGAGTGTGTGTCTGTCTATGTGGCGGAGGAGCTAGAATAGTTTTGGTGGGAAAGGGTAGGAGCGTATAACTGTCTGCTTGCGTGTATGCGTCTGTGGTGGGGGGGTAATACATTGGGCAGAGAAGAGAGGCAGCGGGGGAAGAAAATGGGGTATCCGAAGATCAAACCCCCCAATTTTAGGAAATACCACCAGCATCAGAGAAGGTGGGGAGGGGGTCAGATCGCTTTATTGGTTGCCATTTTGGAGGGAATCCCCCAGAATGTGATAATTTCCACATTTTGAAGGCTTCTCAAAATCTCCCATAACCTGTAATGTTTGTGTTCTGCCTTCAAAATGCAGAAATATCACATAGAAGCCCACAGTGTGTTTTAGAGGGAAGAGATGAATGATCTTCAAGGTCTCATTTTGCCAACTTCTGAAGGATAAAGTGCCAGGTAAATCCAGTCAGATTTCAGATGTGTGACTGCAGGTTCCACACAGATGTCAGAGGCAAATGAAGTGCTTAGTCAGAAATCATGCAGCGAGTCATTTGAAAAAATCTGTCCACACTACTGATGACATTGTAAGCCATGTACTGCTCCTGAATGTCTGCGATGGGCCCGCTTTTAAACTTTGAGCTTGCCCACCCCTCAAGGAATACTCAGGTCAAGACCCCAAATAACTATGGAAACTAAAACCGGCCTCAGAATTGCAGGTCCACCTTGGAAGGCATCATTCAAGCATAAAAGTGTAAGAGTCTAAGTGTTGGGTGAAGGTGAGTTGAACAGAAATACAAATCCTTGCTAAACATTGAAATTGCAGTAAAGGTGGATGAGGTGAGTGAGGTTAGTGGGAAGAGAGGAGAGGGAGAGGGAGAAGGGGAAGAAGTAGGTTTAGGTGCAGCTTGCAATTTCGGTATCTATTCTGTATGAGGTAAGATTTCACTTCTGCTGTCCATGTACTAATGATGGCTGTGATGTGCATAACCACATCATTTTATTTCCGGGGCGTGGGGTGGGGGGTTACTTTCAATAATCAAGCCTATGCAGCAATTTTAATTGTAATAGGTTATTTAAGGCCCAGAGGACAAGATGCAAAGAGAGTAGAAACATTGAGACTATGCTATTAAACCTCAGAGAGAAACTGCCCAAATATCAAGATGGAGGACAACATTTAGCAATGAACCTTCTTGACCCCTCTGTGCCTTATGGCACCGTTCACAACTAAAGCCTCCTCTTCTGCATCCAACATAATCTGGGTCTCCAGGGAAATTGCCCCAACTTGAGTGCTTCCTTCATGAAAGGAAGAACTTTGCATCGGGTGTTGGTCCTTTTCAGGTCATTGGGGTATCCCAAGAGGTTCTGAACTGTTACCTTTTCTGTTCAAGAACTATCTCCTGCGAAATAGTTTGTGTTGCCCTTCCATCTCCATGAGGATGATACTCAGCTTTTACCATGCCTTGACAAGCATGCTTACAAACATGTAACATGAAAGGAAACCTGGAATCCATCTACAACTGGAGGAACACTGACCACCTCTGACTGAATGGGTCCAAAATGGGAACTGCATTTGGGAGTCTCTATCTCTATCCATCCCGTCTTGCCAAATTGGCCCTCTACACCTTCCAGCCACTGGCCCTAGCGAACAAATTAAGAAACCTGAATACCATTTTCAATAGCAAGCTATGCCTTCAGAACTCCAATTAACACACTGACAAACAGCTGACACTTCAATTTACACATAAAGAGAACAATTCAACCACTGCCGGACTTCCAACAAGGGATCCAAATCAGCCAAGCGGACGGTGATTTCCAGATTAGAGCAGTGCAACAGTACACAGAGTGGAATCCTCAACAGAACTTTCTGAATCCATATCCTGCAAAACAAGGCACTCTGGCTCTAGTAGTAGTGCGTCACTTGCATAGCACCTTTCACCATTAGCATTGTCACAACATGCTGTAGGATGAAAGTCCTCGGGGAACTAGAGTACAGTATGGGAAGTTCGAGGAGGCACATACTAGCGTGTGTGCATATTGGCCAATATGATGATATGAAGGGGTGACCATGTCCCTGTAGCCACCCATGTCGAGCTGACATGTGGAAGGGTTATGAGAAATAGACTATAGAGGGGGTATGTGAGAGCAGGATAGTCTTTGTGTGTGCAGCTACCAATCGAATTGTTGTTGTGAACAAAAGCTGAATTTTTATTGCTGAGGTGTTGTCCAAAGAGTCTTTGAGTGCTGTATGATGGTAGATGCGTGCGGGTCAGAGGCTGTGCCTTCGGCTAGTTTTCTATATGCATGGAGTGTGAAAGGTTCAATGCAACAGCTAATTCTAGCCGTTACCTAGAAGTGATACAATGGAGACTAAGTGAACGAGATTGATTCAGTGGCTACATTCCACAGGCGCCAGGATTCAACCAAAGATTACCATCTGGTCTCCCTCTTTGCTGGTCAATTTCATTATACAGCAACCATTTTGCAGTGATTTGCAGACGGCGTTGAAGGCTCAGGCTAAGTTGTGCTGCTTCTTCACTTTTTAAATACATGCAGCTCTGGATCTCCTTAAACTGCATGGGGCGCCCTCCAGGTTATGTTTAAGTCTTGAATTGTCTGGCGTGACTGGCCACAATACACTGCATAGGTTGTTGCAGCAGCTATGTTCTCATCAGAATGGTAACACCGACCTCCTGAGGAAGACGTTCAGTGAACCACCACTACACGTCGAAACCGGTCGAGAGATACATTCTACAGGGATGTGATCTTTGTATCTGTTCTTCCTATCCACCCTGACAATAGATTGTTTGTGAATTATTTCTATTGTTTGTAAACATCGCAATAATGTGTGTCATTATGGGGACTAGTTATGAATTCCTCTTCCCCATTGGTTCTTAGCATTTTTTTTGTGTCTTTTAGTACTTTGGGTGTATGCCACGGTATGATGAGTTGTGTGTGTATGAATGCACCATGTATGTTGAGTATGAGTGATGAAGTTTTAGCCGATTTTCGGCATATTGTTGCTGCTGTTTTGCTATGTTAAAATGATCAGTATATAATAATGTTTTGTGATTCATTCACTAGTTTTCAATTTTTGTATCTCTTTAAATAAATTTTGATACATTTTCTCTAAATATACTTTGCTCTGGACATATCTTTTCTGTTTTTTGATAAATGTTACATTCGCCTGTGGATCCAACAAAGGCTACATTATTCATTCTCCTAATAACAATACAGAAAATACATTCTAGCAGTGTGAGTTACTGTGTGTATGACTACCATGTATGGATACCTGGATTCAAACAAATGCTGGGTGTAAATCCATTCACTGTGTAATAGATGCATCTAGGATCAGGAAATTACTGTGTGCAAGTCCACCTGGAATCAAAAACATTTGCTGTGTGCTAGAAGCCATTAGAATCAAAACATTTGCTGTGCGTTAAAAACCCTAGATCCAAAACACTCGCTGTGTGAATGAAGCACCTAAGATCACATCATTTGTTTTGTCCTAAATCCCCCTAGACTTAGGGCACCCACTGTGAGCTAATGGCCTCTAGCTTCAAAATATTTGCTATGTGCCACAAGCACCTACATTCAAGACGTTTGCTGTGTGCTAACATTTCCGAGATTCAAAACATTTGCTACATGACAAGCCCCTAGAATCAAAACATTTGCTGTGTGATAAATGCACCTATTTTCAAAGTGTTCACTGGGTGAAAAATGTGCATACATTCAAGTCAAGACAATCACTAAGTGCAATAAATTACCTACCCTCACAGATCCACCAATTTCAACACCTTGGTCACTCTAACAATTCTTATAATTGCAGTGCATTGACAAACTAAAGAGCACAATGTGAATCAACACAATGTTAAGAGCAGGTGGGAGTGAATTAGGAGTGCCAGGGTTTTACATGAGCACAGTGATGTCTGTGCTCCCTGCCCAAAGCACCTTACCTGCTTGTTACTGTAGGTTGTTCTGTCAGGTGCCCATGGGTGCAAAAGGGGCAAACAGGGAACGGGGCTGCCCTAGGGAGCTTCCCTATGCCTCATGCCCCACAGGTCTGCTTGGGCAGGCTGCCCTGGGCAAGACACTGAACTAGAATCCTCTTTTGAAGAATCAAATCAAGCCTGGGGTGGACAGGCAAAGTGTCCTGGTCTAGGCAATGAATTGTAGGCATACATCGGAGGGGAAGTCAGGATACAGTGGGGAAAAACACGTTTTGAGGGCTTTCCTGAAGGTGAGGTGATTCTCTAGGTGGCAGAGGTCAAGTGGGCGGAAGTTACAGATTGTTGGAGCTTGGATGGAGAAGGAGGCTCCTCCTAATCTAGTGAAGTTAATAGGAGGGCCACCAGGAGGTGTGCAGAGCCAGAGCTGAGGCTTGTTTTGTTGGGTTGGTAGCAAGAGCAATTGTTTTGGAGAAATTCAGGCCTTTCTTGTAGAGGGCACGTTGGGTGATGCACATGGCTTTGAAAGAGGACCATCAGCTAATTAGGAGCCTGTGGTATAGGGGGCATTTTTTATCATCGGGAGAGGGCTAGAAGGAGTCTTGCAGCAGAGTTTAGGATCCATTGGAGCTCTCAGAGATGAAAGGCAGGGGCACCTAGGTATTGGAGTTGGTGTAATCTAGGCAAGAAAGGATGATGACCAGAATTGCAGAGATTCTGTGGGGGTAGGAGAGATAGGGATAGATTCACCTGAGAATGCGGAGGTGAAAGGGGCATGCTCCGGAGATGGCATTGATGTGGTGAGAATGTGTGAGGTCGGAGCTGAGGGTACAACCCAGGTTCTTTACTGAGGTGGATGCTGCAGGAGCGGGACCTGGTGAGCGCTGCCAGGGGGTGGGTTGGGGTAGGAGTGCAGTCTTGCCGCAAATCAGGATTTTGGTTTTGCCAGGATTGGGGAGGAGGTGGTTGGACATCATCCAGTGGTCGATATCCGAGAGGCAGGAGGTGAGGTCTGGGTGGGGAGAGGCTGGCGAATTGGGAATCTTGAAAATGATCTGAGTGTCATGGGCATAGTTGTAGCAGGTAAGGTTGTTGGAGCGGATGAGAGCAGGGAGGGGCTAAGGTAGAAGACAACGTGAGAGAAAGGGCGGGGGGGTGGAAGCGTGGGAGGATTGTGATTTGTGAGCAGTTAGAGAGGAAGAAGGAGATCCATTTTAGGGCAGCATTCTTGATGCCTAGAGAGTGGAGTCTGTTCGTGAGAGGACATGGTTGATTGTGTCAAAAGCTGCTGAGAGGTCAAGGGGCATGAGGGCAGCACATCCTTCTGAGTCTGCTGTTCTTTTCATGTCTTCCCAGAGAGACAAGGGAGGATTCAGTTCCATGGAGGGGTCTGAAGTCAAATCGTGCAGGATTGATGAAGCCATAGAATTCTGTTTAGAGGCAAAGTCGGGATTATGCCATTCAATCTAAGGGTTTGGTGATTAAACGGATGTTAGAGTTTAGGTGGTAGTTTGAAGGGTGGAGGGGGGCAAGGGAGGGCTTTTTAAGTGGAGGTTTGATGTAAGAGGATTAGAAGGCTGCTGGAAAAACTCCTGTTTTTAGTAAATGGTTAATTATTGATCTGGTGAAGATGCCTGCGCAGGTGGAGACAATGATGTTTTTTAAGAGTTCGGGGATTGGCAGGGGGCTCCAAGGAATCCTGAGGGCTGGCTATTGGAGATTAGATCAAGGCATTCTGGGTGGGAAATGAAGCAGAAGGAGCAGAATAGGGGATGAGGTAGGAAGGGTAGAAGGGGGATGAAGAGAGTGGGGGCGATAGTTGCTAATCTGGTGTTGATAGTGAGGTTCCATTTCATAGAAATTTTATAAAGGTGATCTGAAAAGGCATCGCAGAGTGATTGAGAATGAGGGGGAAAGAGGGTGAGCAGACAGGGGCCTTGAATTCTGCAATTTGGTGGAGTTCCCTGCTAGGGTTGAGGGCTTTGGAGATTTGGGAACCATAAAAAGACCTTTTGGCTTTCCTTACTTCTGCTCTGTAGGCCCTGATCTGCCTGATAAGGTTGGCTTTGTTGTGGGAGGGAATGTTCAGCTGCCATTTGCGTTCCAGGCAGGGGTTGAGGGTTTTGAGGGAGAGAGTGAAACACCATGGAGAGGGGCCAGGTCTGTGGGAGGGTGATCAAAGAGGGGGCAGGGGGATGATGTATTTGAGAGCAATCGGTCAAAGAGGTCGCTAGATGGTGTTCCTCCTAGGGGATGGAGGGTGGGATTGGAGGAGAACGAGAAATTAGCCCTGTCCGGGTAGACAATAACCTTGTTACAAAGGGGAATACAGGGAGAACATTTGGAGATGGAGGGCTAGGGCGGGAGAGGGAAGGGGGTCATAAGTGAGAAGAAAATTGCAGAGTGATCTGTCTATACTAAGGGACAAGTGGAGGGAAGGGGGATCGAATTGGTGAAGCTGAATACACTGTCCAGGTTGTGCCCTGCTATGTGGGTGTGTCCAGATAGAAGTTGGGTCATGTTGAGGGCTTCCATGTTGTCGATGAGTGGACCGGTCATGGGATTGGAGGGGATGTCAAACCAGTTGTTGAGATCTCCTAGCAGGGTAAGTGAAGGTTGAGAGATCAGGATGACTGCTAGTGAGTCATAAAGGGAGTCTGTAAAGTGCCTGTCATAGCCAGTGGGTCTGTGAAAGATTAGGAAGCTGTGGGTGAAGGTGGGGGAGAGTTGGAGTCAGTGTTGAAGGGTTGTTTGGCAGTGTTTCAATTTGTTCAGGACTTAGACTCTAGCACACATTCATAAATTCAGTAGTCACATATTTTGGCAGCTATTGGTTTCCTTTTTCCAGTCATACTAACTTGAAATAAAACAGGTAAGTATCATGTTTTATATCGAGTAGTGGGTTGTTAAATCATTGTTTTCTAAACAGATTATGTATTGAATTGCAACATAGAGGCAGCCTTCCAACCCACAAGCATCTCTTGTACTTAGGATAAGCCCTCTTGATTCCTCAATACAGAATGCAATGTTTGATCAACCTGTGTATTCACCCTCATAAATGGACCCATCACAATTACTGTAGAAAGGGTGCATTGTATATGGTGTTCACATCATTCCTTTGCATATGCTCCAAAAAGAGGCCTCCAAACCCTAAGACAATTCCTGCTCCAAGGATAGGTCCACAAAATGTATCACCATTCGGGACACAGACAGCATGCCTCCTCCTCCTTCTCTGGCTGACTCACATCCCGACACAGCCCTTTCTATGCTCCACTCCTTCATCTCTGATACTCTTCATGTTCTTGCCCCAGTAATGAGGATCCGCTTGAAGGCCAAAGCCAAATGCAACTCCTGGCTCTTCGCTCCTCCACCTCCAACTCCCTCAAGGTCAGTCGCTTCTCCAAGCAACGAGTTGGTGGTAGATCTCTTTCTGCAGCTGGGGCCTCCCTCTGGAACAGCCTCCCTGCCTCTCTGAAACTCGAGGAGAACCATCTCTGGTTCAGGAAGCACCTCAAGACCTTCCTTTTTGCTTCTGCCTTCTCTCTTCCTCTCACCCCCTGATTTCCTGTCTGATACTGCACTGGTCACCTGGCTACCCGCTGATTTCGAGCCCAGGTCCCTACCCACCCAGTTGCACACCTGCACTGCCTCGGGGCAGCCCTTGCACTCGGGTCTGTATCTGTAACCCTAAAGTTCCGCTACCTGTACTTTTGGACACCTGCTGTCCGCACTTTCCCTTGCACCTGCCATCTGCTGGCCACACTTCTTGTTATTGTTTTGATCCCATTTACAGCATTGCCCCCTCCCCTTTCCCGTGTCAATTTTCCTGTCTCCTCTCCCCGGCACTTACACGATCTCAATCTCACTTTGCAGAGTAAGATCGTTGTTTCTGTCCTCCCAGTGTTCCCCCTTCCTTGCCTCGTCGCGCCTTGAAGCATACATACAAGTGTACATGCGTGTTACAAATGCCATGTCATATCATATCATGCATGGCCCTATTTGTAGTCCCCCACTATCTGCTCAGTGACTTGGATGTTGAGAATGACACACTGAGAGCTGAATACTACACACAAGCTGAAGAACTGCAGGAGGGAAAACACCTTCTACTTATTGGCCCAGTTGCTACAAAAGTCCCATAACGTGTGCATTGCTGCTCCTAACACAAACAGACAACCCGCAGGTTATGACATTGCCACCCTGTAATTGGCTTGGTTTGGATCCATGTGCCTACACATGTGTGCACTGGATAATCCTGGGATGCTGCAATCATCCCAAATGCTGGTAATGCCTATTCTAAGCAAATGCAAATACTTACGTTTTCATGGGTCAGTTTGACAGATCCTGTGTCCAAAAGACCAACAGAAATGACAGGATGTCCTAGCGCTCTAATCCATGTAAGCTGATCCTATCACTCAAGGAGCTAGCTTTCACACTAAAATACCTAATAGAAGATGCTTATGAAAGTGGGGGAACCCATGCATTCCTCTCCTCTTCCCTGTTCTACTCAGACAATGATTGTGAAAAAGATAGAGATTGCGTTCTCTTCCTTATGCCAAGGCCCACCAAATCGCCACAGACACCAGTGATGCTAAGGATAATGCCACTAGCAGAGAACAGCTGGATGGGTGAATTATATGACAAGGCATATTGAAACACAGTGCCAGGAAGCAACTGACAACACCAGATTGAAGTCCACCAAACCAGCTAGGGCACATCCTTTCTGCATGATGCCACAAGTCAGCCCAGGCATGCTTTGGCCTTACTGGGCATTATCAGTGAGGTGTAGGCTGGGTCTGAACAGGGACGTTATTTCACCAAAATGCCTGGGGTAGCGGAAGTGACATCACACACCCATTATCCTCTGATGACATCACAGGAAGTGACCCCACTCCTAATTGATATCACAGGAAGCGATGGAACACAACCTTTCACCCTTGAAAAAACAGGAAGTGGCATCACATAGCATTTTTCCAAGTACACTACGAAAAATATGGTTACGATATCACTATAATGTGATACACATTTCATACAAAAATCCATCTCCATATATATCGTTAAGAACAGTGTGTATAGGCCCATGTTACCAAATTTCTGTGAATGCAAGCAGACATCCATGGCCAAATGATAATGATGTCTTATTACATAGCATTTACGCTTAAGCGCTTTATATAGAACAAATATGCATACAATAACCCCCAACCTCTGTTGTTACTCATTTATCGACTTCAGAAGGATGAAAGGCTCTGTTGAGGTGTGTACGAACTGACTAAATCAGTGACTCACCCCCTGAGGTGTGCCTGAAATAAACCTTTAATGAGTCTGGCAATTATTGTATAGAATTCCAGAAAAACAAATGATTTCTAATTCGTGTTCTTTCTTATTTAGGGTCGCTGTTGAAAGTGCTAGACTTGTGGGTCCCCGTTATTTTTTTAATTTTATATTTTTAAAGAGGCCTGAACAAGAAACTCAGCCACTGCAGAAGCATAGACCCACATGGCTGGCGCTGGCCACAGGAGCTAGCATAAAAAAAAGATAAAAGAAAAACACGTTTTTTTTTCTTCCAGGGGTAGCAAGGGAGACCACAGGGGTAGCAAGCGAGACCTCAGGGGTCACAGTTGCGAGCCCTGGTGACCCCTAAATGACATCCCTGGCTCTTTAGGCACTCAATCTTGGGGGCCACTTCTGGCCATAGCCATCCCACTCAGGGTGTTTATGGCTGGAATGTGTTTAGCTATTCATAGCTCCTCCCTGAGGATTCCCAATGAGTGATGTATGGCAGCATATTTTCTAAGTATAAATTGTTGTCAATGTAGTAGGTATTTAGGAAAGGTAATGTGATAAGGATGGAGTGCTCAGGGGATCATGTCTAAAAGTCAGTCTTGATGTCGATGCTGTTGGGTAAGTTTAACTATTCTGTTTTTTTCATCAAAAACCATCATGTTTACGTTGGACATATTTATGAATGCATGAGTGAGAGTCTCTGGGCACCATTACCCAAAAACACTTTTTGACTGTATTTATTCATTTCATTTTGGGTATTTATTGACTGCACAGCTTCAGTAAGCCGATGAGTGGAGAGGATGTTTCCTTGGGGATTCTGCGTGTGGTTGGCAACCAGCAGGCCCCTGAGGGCCACATTTGGATCATGACTGACAGTAGTTTTATTAGGGCAAAAGCCAGAAAAAGACTTTATCTTCAAAACCCTTGCTTGCAGAAATATGGTTATAGTGAGGTTCATTTGTCAGTGTCTCCTGATAGGTCCAGTAGTTCCACAAGGCAGAGGTCATCATTATCCATAATGTATGGGGGGCCATATTCAATATTAATGCATGAGGAAAGGATGTTGTTGATGGTCTTGAGGTTTCCAGTGATGAACTAGCATCATAATACAGGGAGTGCCTTATTCCATTGTGTGGAGGGCATCCGCATGACTTGAGTGGTGACTGTTTTGTGAGTGCTACACCACAATTCACCTTTATTCACAATACTACTACCACATTGCTGCAAAAAACACACCAAACTGCAAGAATGTTCCTGTAATACTGTCAGTGAATGGACTCATCTGTAACTCCCACCACATCAAGCCGGTAAAATAGCTCAGCGGGTTGAACGCTCTCTGCTGTGATCTACAGGTCACAGGCTCGAATCCTGGCAAGGGCAACTCAGCCTTTCAACTTTCCCAGGGCGATAAATGACTACAAAATTTGGTTAGGATGGCAAACGTTTGTAAATATGTTCTCAAAAAAAGTCAAAACAAATATATTCAACCTGAAAGGTCATCAAAGTACATCCTAATAATATGTTTCTAATCCATTTTTACAACAAACCCAAAAAAGAAAACAATGACAGAGGCAGCGATCTTTAACCAGAAATCAAAACCACCACCCCCAATCCTCTTTAAACTCTTGTATTGACCAGGGTCCAAAGGAGTAAGATTCACCCCAGAAAGAGGTCCATTGCTAATGGGATCACCAAAAAGGGGTGCAAAGTCAGGGTTAGGGTAGAGCTAACAGTAATCCCACTTATTCGGGCCCACCCGTGGCGATTACATTTTTCCAGAACATCCCTTGCCGTGTGATCATCCCTGAAGACCAGTTTAACAGTGTTAACTTTGGCAGGCAGTTCTTTAAACAGTCTGGTGGATTCCAACATAGAGCCCTTATACACAAACCCACAATCCCATACAGACCACAACCATTGAAGGCATTTGTTTGAGAGGGCGTCCCTTGACGGTCTTCTATCAGAGAGTAATTTTAGGACCACATGAAGGAACACTGTAGAACTTCTACGTCCTTCATGTGCATGGTGCCTATGCAGAGACCTCCCATGACAGGGGATCGAGGTGTTAACCACCCTCCCCTCTGGGTGCCTGTTACCAGAGACCCTCAGGGCAAGGCTCCACGATGGTGGGCTCTTAATAGGTTATCTCTGATTGGTATTGGGGGTCAGACTGCTTTTTGTTGACTCTTCGTAGTTGGGGGAATCAGGGCTCCCAAGGCAACGGGGGCACAGGGGCACTGGGGATGTGACCCCGAGTCAGTAGCTCGACCCATGCCCTCAGGCCCAGCCCCTGGTGAGTCCTCTCCACTACTTCCCACACCTCCCTCCCCCCTGGTCTCCATCACTCCCTTAATCAAAACCAATAATAGGTTAGTAATGTCATCCAGCTCAGAGAGCCGATAATGACAGGAACAACTTGACATATTGGCAGGTACTACAAGAGGTGAAGCTGGCGGGCATTGATTTCCTTGGGTGGGGGGGGGGTTTGGATACCCAGAAGAGTTAAGACGTAGGAAGGAGCTAGACCCCAAGAGTACTTCTAACATGGGCTCGCTCCAAGTGCTGCAGGGAGGGCAAAATTGCTTTCCCTCACCAAATCCAATTGAGCCCAGGTTCATTGGATCCACAGCCAGGAGTGTGGGGGAGGGGAGGGAAAATGGAGGATGTGGTTTTACAGAGGCTAATACAGTTAATGGTAACTTTATATGTTCTGGGAGACTGTAGTCAGTCCAAGAAAATGGAGTCTGAGTTGGGAAGTCTAAAAGTCAGCCCTGTGTGACTGCACTGAAGGTGCTGCGTAACACACAGTAAAAAGATGATGCCTGTGGAGTAGGTGAGGATTCACAGTCTATGAACACAAACATGTTAAACACACACACCAAAACACATGTAAGAGTGGGAAAAACAGCTGACACCCTTACCAGGTAAAAAAAGAAATCCTAGAAATCCAGCAAAGCTGCTGAGGGACTCAGTAGGTAAGGGAAATTAGCCATTGTGGAGAATTCTCCCTAACAGTGCTCAACAAATTAAATTGTGCATTATATCAATACGGTCCAACATGCATCCGATGGCCCATTCAAGATGCCATGACTGTAGGTTACAAAATAGCATGAGTAGTGAATGGGACAATAAAGAAATCAGGGTTTGAATCAATCTTCCCATTAGACCATGTTGAACAGTAGTGGGCCAATTAAAGTACTTTACCTGGCAGTGCCACGATTCCCTTAAATTAAAAAATAAATCAGGAGAGGTTGCCTACATTGCATGTTAAAAGTGGGCATTAACATTAGGCGTTGGCTGTCCAGCTATAGTTATTTACTAATTCCCAGCCAATCATAGGAGGCAGGTGGGATGTAAAGTGCAGGATTCCCTCTTCACGCTCTGCCCTGCAACCTGGCATTACCAGGGTGGGCTTAGGAGTGCAGTTCCTGGAGTGCACACATGCATCGGAGGAGGCATCTGGGCAGTAGAAGTGACATGCACAGGACTTTCCATAAGGTTTGAAGTCGACCAGTTTCCAAGCAGCAGCATTTATCACTCCGTGTTTGCATGAAAGGATTGTCCATATTGGAACCCTTTCCACTCTCTAACAAATTATCCCAATGGGAGTGTCTGGTCCCCCTTGCCCTCCTCGGAGTTATTACTTTGAGGCTTCATCAAAGAGAGCTTAACACAAAGTGTTCTACCATGTTCAATTCCGACGCAGACATTCTTGCTTTGGTCAGTTATGGTTGAGATAGTTGAGAAATGGTTCTGTACAGATGGATTGTGGTGCTGTCCTGTGCCCATGAGGTTGTTCTTCCTGTTTCCCTTCATCTTTGCACCTTCCTCCTCGACATTTGCTCACTCTCTCAACCTCCATGCAATAATGGCCCTCGAGCCCCTTCTCTCTTGCAATTTTCCCTTTTATGGCACCTCGTTAATATCACAACAGTGAGCTCTTAGTTCTCTGTCTAATTTGGTCTGAGGTTTGCATTTATGAATAGTGTATGGAGCCGATTCATGGAATTAATGTGTGCTCAAATTTTCAGCGCAAGCGTGCAAAAGCGTGCGAATCGCAGTGCCAGTGCAAAAATCGCAGCGAAACCCGCGCACTGCGATTCATGGAAGCCGTGCGGGAGGAAATTCCAGGATGTGCGCCAAAATTCTGCGTGGCGCATGCTGGCGCACACGTCTCCAAACAGCGTGCGCTAAGCGCACAGAGAAATCGCACATAGCGCAGCGCACACAACAAAAGTAGGAGGAACAGGGGGCGTGACACGCGGAATGGGGAACAACTCGTGAAAATGTGGGCATCATGGGGGAAGTACAGGAGGCAAGTGTGCGGAACGCCCACACGCACGTTCAAAACACGTATCCATGGAATCAAACGGGGCTAACGTGTGCGCCTAAAAAGACGTGCTAATCCGGAAACACGTACGCCAGAAGGAAGCAGGCGTACATGGACCCGCGCAGCATAAAAGTGCACGCAAACAACAAACAAGCACAGGCGCCAGGATGAATATACCGTTCCTAGCAGCAGTGGTCGTGGGATACCGCAGGAGGAGGAGGAGGATAGTCAGGCCCAGAATTTTTACACCCAGAACCAGCCTTTTTGGGATGCCTGATGACCAGGTGTATCGGAGGTACAGGTTTCCACCTCACATAATAATCGACCTGGTCAGTGAGTGGGAGGATGACCTCACATCACCCACCCTGTGCTCCCAAGCACTCAGCCCCCTGCAGAAGGTCCTCAATGTACTGTACTTCTTGGCCACTGGATCATTTCAACAGACAACTGCTATAGTGGGGTGGGTGTCACAGGCCAAGCAGTCACGCTACCTACAACAGGTCTTGGCCATCATGACTGCACGCCCATCAGTCCACAGGCACATATACCTGCCCAGAACACCTGCAGAAAAGCAGGCTGTCGTCCAGGAATTTTACGGGGTGGCACACTTCCCCAAAGTGCTAGATGCCATTGACTGCACCCATGTGGCTCTACGTCCCCCCCAGGTCATCAAAGCACATCTACAGAAACCGCAAGCACTGGCATTCCATCAACGTCCAGGTAGTATGTGATGCTAAGGGAATCATCACCTCAGTATATGCCAACTATCCAGGGTCCACCCACGACAGTTTTATTTACAGAATGTCAACCCTAAACCGGGACCTAGAAGCTGGACGGCATGGTGATACATGGCTGCTCGGTGAGTATAAATGCCACAGCACATGCATGCATGTCAGATACTGAGCAATGTCTCAACCCCACTAATGATACCCATCACCACCTCCCCAGGGGACAGTGCCTACACTCTGAGCACACACATGATGACGCCAATTCGGAACACCACCACGCCACCCGAGGTAAGATACAACACAGCCCATATTGCAACCCGGGGCATAGTGGAGCGCACATTCGGAGTGCTTAAGTCACGCTTTCGCTCCCTTGATCATTCTGGCGGGCAGCTGTTATACGCTCCCCCAGTAGTGTGCAGGATCATAGTGGCAGCATGTGTCCTGCACAACGTTTCAACACGCCGGGGCCTGCCCGTGGACATGGTGGTGCCCCCACATCCCCAACCACAAGCACGGCCGCTGCGCATGAGAGGGGAAAGGGCACGGGGTGAGGCAGCCCGTACACAGCTGGTGGATAATTACTTCACCTAAAATCATACCCCTGTGGAGTGCACACAGCCCTGGCACATGCCAGCTGACAATCAATGATGATGACATAAGGGAAAGTCAACTGTCACAACCATACCAGCCTGAGATTGGTCACCTGGAAGTGTTACATTGTGTGCCCTACCTACACAAACACCACCAATGGTGTGTCATCAAAAGACACACTTCTATGCTGCAAAAATCATTACCCCCTTGCAAAATACAACATGACAACAGTGCCATGTCACCCAACCCCTCCCCAGTACCGCCACCCAACACACCATGGCATGTCATGCTATGTGAGAGCAAACAAAGCAATCCCCAAAACATCACACAAGTGTCAAAGTACAGTGTCCTCAATGGCAACTGCCCACACACAATATCCTCCCAGTAATGTAGAACTAACAACACACATGACCAAATACTTAGCAACAATTCAATGCAGCTACACAACCTCAAACATAGCATAAACATGACAGTACTAAGTTAAAGTAGTGGTAGTCTTACAACCTGATCATGCCAGCACATCGGCCACTTCCAACTGTACAGTGCTGCTGCCACGAAAAATGTCCAAGTGCACTGCTTACAACATGAACTACATCTCCAAAGTAGACGGCCTTGTGAAGACATGAGGAATTAACCTGCAAATTAGGCGAAAGACATGGTTGCACAAGCACATAGCAATACACCATGCAGTGTACAATTCAACAACAATATCCACTAGGAATGTATACACAGTATTGACTACAGACTGCCCACACAGCTCATGGGAGTCCTACGTCACCATGTAAGTCAATGTCACTTGGGCACACCCTTTTCAAGCCCATGGAAATGGGAAGCAGGAGGGGTGTGTGTCTCACGAACCCAAGCATCTAACCCAAACTCAGGACAAGCCTGCATGTGCCCAGCCGGAATAGAGTGGATGCCCACGGGAGCCACACAAGGCAACAAACTGCAAAAAAAACAACAAAAAAAATGGCCATGCGGGGGACAGGGAGGGAGGCCACCCAGGAGGTCCGAGGACAGGGTGCACACCAACACCCACCTGTGTGGATGTTGGGGAAAATAAAAACACCTCTATGGGGTCATGGCCTGCACGGCTATGCCAATGTGGGAGAACTGCTGCTGTCGCTATCATCACCCTCTGCTGCTGCCACAGGAGGTGGTGCTGCCACAGGAGGTGGTGGTGCAATGGGAGGCAGCCCATGCAAAGCCATGGTATGGTCCTCCATGGCAGCAAGCATGCGGTTGTGGAAGGTCTTGTTTTGGAGGATTATAGTGCGGAGATCCCCATGCAGCACCTGACGTGATGCACGGATCTCCTCCCGAGTTGCCTGCATCTCAGCTGAGAGCAAACGTGTGATCCGCTCCAGCTGCTGTTCTGTCCTCAAGTTAGTGGAAGCCTCAAGGTCAACAATAGTCTCCCTGAGGTGATGGAGTTCTACCCTCAGGGCTTCCCTGTGGCCCTGGGACTCTATTGATATCGATTGGCATAGAGTCTCCAGTGCCGCCCGTCTGTCCCTGTTGGATGCCAACATGTCCTCCTTGTGTGATTGGCAAATCGAGTCTGTTGCCTGCTGTAGTAGCTCCATCTGCCTGTCAGGGGGGACAATGGAAGTGGCCACCCTCTCCATTGCTTGAGCCATCATATCAACTGATGCTGCCTGTTGGGTTGCCATACCGTAAATGGATTGTTCCCATGCGGTATTGCCTGGTGGCGTACGGCCACCACGTCGGCGGGCACCACACCTGTTTGGGGCAAGGCGATCTACACCTTGCTGGGCCGGCACTGCCTGAGGCTGCAGGACTGCATTCCCCCTCTGATCTGCTGGCCCAGGAACCGGATCAGATGTTGTGGAGTGTGACCCTGCACCCGTAACCGCCAAAGGCGGACTTACCAACACTGACATCCCCATAGAAGGTTCTACCCCTGGTACAGGTGGGTTGGACAGAACAGAATCCCTGCCAAAAACACTTACCTGCGACGGCACAGTGGTGTCATCATCCGAATCGGCACCTGAATAGAGGTCTGGGGAGATGCACCCAGAGGCACCCCTCGATAGAATGTTCTGCAGCAAGATTGGGTTCTCACTCACCACCACACCACGTCCCCCACTGGTGCCCGGTCGTGCCTGAGATTCCTCCTGGGTCTGCACCATCTCCTCAACCTCAACAGCATCAAGTGCGTCATCCCCTGCAAAAACATGAAAGACAAAAAATGGAAACAGGCATTAGCACCATAGCACACAAATAGGCCCGACAAGCTACAACCAGTACATGATTTACACGATTTACACATGTCCCACATGACTATAACCCTCCCATGCATGCACTGTCACTGAGTTTGAAGGGGACCCAAAAGGCAGACACTGATGACACCTACATAGAAGAGCAACACCTTAGCCATGGTACATTCCACAGGTACATCCATATGTCAGTGAATGAATACTGTCAGCCATCCATGTGAAATGGACATGATGAGATGAAAAATGCTACATAATGTGACAAAATAGGCATGTGCCACACACTGCAACACATCCAGTGTCCAAAAATACAGTGATTGCAGGCTGATGTATACATCAATGGTTTGTCACTTCAACATGACAAGAAACAACTATCATGTTCCACATTCAAACAGGCCCCAAAAATTCCTGTGATCAGGCCCATACTCAATTAGACTGAATGGTCAGATCATTCATCTAACAAGGTAACACATGTGGCCCAATGTGGGGTTCATCAATGACAGAAGCATGTCACAAATTTGACAATAGGGCTGAGGAATGCGTAGCCAAAGTGGGAGAATCGAAACAATCAGCCTGAACGAACACTGAAAAATACAAACAATGTTGTTGCAAGATGCTACTTCAAGGGCAACTGCCGTAATGTTGAGCCAAATTACTAATGTGGGCAGAAGGGATACTGTCACACCCAAATCCAAGGCCGCTGAATGTTTTGTATGAAGCACATGGGTGACCTATACCACTCAGGCACACACACCCTCACCTGGCACTCAATCAGAACCCATCACCCAAACAACATACACATGCATTACACGCACATGCATGGGCACTCACCGGACAATGCTTCATAATCAGGTAGTCCTCCCACACCTTGGATCTGTTCCTCTGTGACGAAGGCCACAGCAACAAACTCATGTCACTGAGTTTGTTGTCCTCTTGTGGAGACCCACCGCCAGTCACCAGAGTAGCGTCATGATTTGAGGCCAGCTTCTTCTTTGCTCTGCGTTTCAGGTCATTCCACCGCTTGTAGCAATCATCAGCTGAGCGTCTCACAAATCCAAGGGCACTTATGCGGTCGGCGATGGTCTGCCAGTGTGCCTTACGTTGACCAGGTGTGGTCTTGCACCCTGCAGTCACCAACATTTTGTGGCTGTGTGCCGACACATAGTGCACAAGTGCATCAAGTTCCGGATCATTGAAGCAAGGCTTCCTTGAGCTACCGGAGTGTGTAGCCGTGTCTGGGGTCTCAGCCTGACATGCCAGAGCACCCTTCTTCCTCTTCTTTAAAGGTGGAGCAGAGCCAGAGTGGCTTACGCCGCTCTGGTATTAGGGGCAGAATCACTGGTGGACTGGGTAGTAGGAGTGTGGGAATGCACAATGACCATAGTTCTTGATGCAGGCATTGGTTGCTGGGTAATGTTGGCAGGGGGAACGTCAGTTTGATGGACTGGGACTGACACTGTCCTGGCTGGGAGAGACAGAGCTGGGGTGGATGGAGCTGCAGTTGCCCCTGCAGCCTCCCCACCCTGCATACTTGGGGCAGCAGATGACATAGTAGCCGAAGATCCACGTGGATTGGTGACAACAACTTGCACCGCCACTCGTGGCCTAGACTTGCTGACCTGGAAGTCAGCCAGGGAGTCATCCAGTGCCAGGTCAGGTGCCACAATGGGCTGGTCCAACAGGGGCTGAGCTTGGATGGTGTCAGCCATGTTTCCCTCAACCATGGGGGGGCGGGCATGGGTGTCCCTGATTGTTCCTCCACACATGGGGGCATATGGGCACCCTGCAAATCCCGGCCACATCCCCTACCATGCCCACCACGCCCACCTTTTGAGGGTCGGCTACCTTTGCCTCTCTTACCGCTTGGTCGCCTCCCAGCCATGGCACTGATGTTGTTG
This sequence comes from Ambystoma mexicanum, assembly GCF_040938575.1. NCBI lineage: Eukaryota > Metazoa > Chordata > Amphibia > Caudata > Ambystomatidae > Ambystoma > Ambystoma mexicanum. The sequence goes on from NC_090937.1 coordinate 159,535,127, forward strand.
TGTGTATGGGAGTTGCAGTAAACTATTGTCCTGGGCAATTGGGAGTCAAAGGGGTAGGATACCAGATGGAATTCGTACCCTAGTGCTCTAACAAGGCTGTCTGTGACCCCTGGGGGAAGATGACGGGTCACACAATGCACAGGCAGCCCAAAATCAAAAATAAACGTGCACGCAACCCCTCGTAGACCACGTGCGTGAAAAAATGAACTTGTACTATGCTGTGGCACCCATAAACACAAAAATAAGCGTACGCGTAATACACGCAACCTACAATGACCTCTGAAGGGCAACACGACACACGGGGCAAGTACAGTTGCTAAGTACGTGCGGAACTCACCGTCTGCCTGGAAAAAGAACGTGAAAAATATGCGCGTTGGCAACACGTAGAGAAAGGAGGGTTCAGCCTTTGAAACAGTGTTGGCGCTCTAAGTGGAAATTATTACAAAGATAAAGAATGGTGATGGGAGAGATGCTGCAGTAGAGGGATGCCACAGAGGCTGACCTGGGCTTGGGCAAACTTGGAAGAGAAAAAGCCCCCCTGTTCAGGAGATCTTTTTCTCTTCCGCGTTGGCAACACCCCCACCAAAAGAAGAATTGTACGCTATCTGAGGAGACAGGACAAAAGAAGAAGTGAACTCTTTTTGAGGAAACAGGCCCAACAAAAAATCAGAAAAGAGCTGTCAGAGGTAACAGGGAGTATGAAATAGAAACGCTGTGAAGTAATCGCGTGTGAACCGACAAGAAGTACAGATTTCACCCACTCGCTCTCCACGAAAAGCACGTACAAGGAAATGGCGACCTACACGCAGCTTTTAAACCGGCCCACGCGTACACGTCAGATACGCGTGTATGCGGGCGCAATCCTCCAATTACACGTGATGACACTCGGACGTGCAGTTTTTCCACGTGTGCTCTGTCATCACGTGCTATGAGGGAAACGCCCACGTGCGTAATGTAACTTACGCGCCTACGCGCTAAGGGCCTTTGGTCCAATGGAATCGCGTGCGTGCGCTGGTGCGCTTATGCGCTAAGGCCCTTTCCTCGAATTACACGCTGACGTGCAATTTTTTCACGTGCCAAATCACTCCGTATCAAGCTGGCCACGCGAAAACACACGGAAGACCACGCTCCTGCCCTGAAGGCCATTTTCCTGCCCCCAGAGCCCCGAGCACGCTCCTACCTGCCATCTGCTGCTACCTGACTTCCTGCTGCCCACGTGCCCTGCTATTTGGTGCCTGCACATCAGCCATCTGCAGGGGCCCAGTTGCTGTGTCCATCCCTGCTGGAACAGAAGACTCCCGACTGGGATACCATCGCTCGACAGCCCAGCCCCAGGACCCAGTTGCCCACCCACGCCTGCCTCGGGGGTTGCCATGTCGGGGCAAACACCATCTGAGACGACTGGCGACACCCAGCCAGAGGGGCAGAGGGCCACCAGCTTCACTGCCACCGAAGTTGGTGTCCTGGTGGAGCATGTCCTGCGGCAGTATGATGCCCTCTTCGGAACATCACCCGACAACAAGGAAGGACGGGATAGGATCTGGGACGTCTTTGTGGTTGCCATCAACACGGAGGGGGTGGCAACCAGCAACATCAAGCAAGTCAAGAAGCGCTGGGAGGACTCGAGGACCAGGACCCTCAACAAGGCCCGGCGCCTCATGGAGGGGGGCCGGGGCAGCATGAGTACCATCCAGATGAGGGTCCTGGAATGCATAGGCCCAGCGCTCCACGCCCAGATCCTTCGGAGGCAGACCCGTCCGGAGTTTAGTGGTAAGTGGCCAAGCATTGCTGTGTGAGACAGGGCATGTTGCAGGGTGCTGGTTGTCTGATACTGGCCTGTATGTGTGGCAAAGGCCATGTATGTATGTATGTGTGTGTGCAGGGACATCATGGTCATGCATGTGAGACCAGTAATGTGTGAACCACATGGTTGGTGCATGTGTTACAATGCAACATGCGGAGCAGCATGGGGAATGCACACATTAATGCATGCCTGTCTCTGTTATTGGACATGGATGGGGTGTGAGAGATGGGTGCTGCTGTCATGGACATGTATGGTGTCCATGTCTCTGTGTCTGACTTGCGTGTCTGTGAATTGTAAATGCCATGGATGCATGACACATGTCTGTGACAATGTTCAGATTCACTGATGCAGCCTACTCATCCTTGTATCCACTGTGTCTGGGGTGTACGAGGCCAGATGGATGAAAGTACTGTGAAGTGTGTGCATGTGATAGACATGACCCATGATGCATGTGAGTTTCAAACCAGCATTGTATGTTTCAAGAGTCCCTTGGACATGTATGCTAGCATGCACAAAGCCTGTTAATGCATATGTTTTGCCTGCACTGACCCATGCGTTGTGGAGGGACATGATGGGAGTGATGTTTGATAGTGCCACTCATCTGCTATTGCTTCCTGTCTAGGGGACCATTGTATAGAAACCTGATGCTTGTGTTCAATTTCTCCGTCTACACAGCGGCAAGTGATGAAGAGGGCGGAGACGGTGCTGTGGAGCAAAGAGGCGGGGGATGCCCCCACCGGCTGGTGACGCAAGGCCCAGTCACCTTCCCAGAATTTACCATCTTCCGGGAGTGAGGGGACTGGTGTTGCGTCTGCCACTACGGCAGCAGCGGAAGGGGTGGATGAGCCCCCAGAGGGGCTTGCAATGGCAGAAGACTGTGTGGAGCCGTCCAGGTTGGTGGTTTCCACAGAGGAGGAGGAGGCCGCTACTTAACCGCACATGGGACCTGGTGGGGGTGGTACCACTGGTGCAAGTGGTGCAGTCCAGGACCAAGGGCAGGAGGCAGCACAGGTCACCGCGGAGGGGCCTGTGCATGTCGCTGTCCCTGACCCTGACTGCACCACCATGCACCAGCAGGGATGCCCCATACCAGGCCCGTCCGCAGGTAGAGGGGATGTCCATGTCATCTGACACTACTCTACCTCCGGACGAGGGGACCCCTGGCCATATGGAGAAGGTCCTGATTGGTGTCACGTTGCGCACGCGTGACATTCGTGATGACGTGCGTGCTTCCCGGGGGGAGCATGCACATCATCACGAAGAGCAGCGTGCCAACATGGCCCAGTTGGGAGTGTCCATGGTCGGGGGTTTTGTAAATGTGTCGGCCACTCTGGTGGACCTCTCCTCCTCTGTGGAGACTATGCGCCAGTCGTTCTCCATGCCATCTTCCGGCCAAGATGCCACCAGGGCCCCCTCTGGACCTGCCCTGACCAACGCAGCCAGCTCGATGGGGATCCCATCCCTGCCACAGTCGGGAGTCGGAGGTCCAGCAGGGGTGGACACCACAGCAACTGGACCCCAGCAGATGGAGGATGTGCCGGCATCATCGAGCAGGGCACGTGCATGACGGCGTCGGTGGATTCCATCAGCTTGGATGCTGTTGTACTGGCAGAGGCAGTTGCGTCGGAAGCAGCGGCAGGCTCAACGTGGGAGGCATCATGGCTCGGGGCCATCTACACCAGAGGGACAGACATCGGCCCGAGGGCAAGAGGACCCTGGAATGGGAGTGTCTTCCGTGTGGCAGCGGTTGGACCAGCAGATAGGTGCGGAGCAGCGGCGGGCGGAGGAGGCACGGCTCACAATGGTCAGGACGGAGAACTCCATGCGCAGGGCGCTGAGGCGGGCTGAGTGCCTCGAGGGAATTCGCAGGGAGTTGGAGGTGGACATGGCGTTATCCCTGCGAGACCTCAGGGCCAGAGAACAGGCCCGCCTCCAAGACATTGAACAGGTGTTCGATGATGCCCTGGCCCATGACATCAACAAGTGAGTCGTTGGACTTGCCCGCCGCAATTGTATATAGTTCATTAGTGTTAAGTTTCACTTCTTTTTTCTTTCATTTGGGGTGCATGGACTATGCCCCACATTTTGTATATAGTTAGTAATTAGGTAGGTTTCATTGTAGGTTTCATTTATGTCGTTGGGCTCATGGACCCTGGATTTGCTATTTGTACATAGTTTTAAAGTGGATTTTTCTCATTCATCTTTATTTTTCTTCACCATGGAGCAATGGATATTACGCTTTTCTTTCTCTTTGGATTTGCTTTGTTGGACGGTGACTTTGGACACATTTTCATTTGGATTAGTTTGGATTCTCATTTTTTTTATTTATCATTTTTTGGGACATGCTGCATTTTCATTATTATTGGTATTATTGTGTGTTTTCATTTCATTCCCTTCATTTTGACTTGAATACATTTTTGTTTCTTACTTCAATGTGTGGTCTTCTCTCATTGTTTTCATGCATGTCATAATGTGGGGTTTCTCAGTCATGTGTTGCCATTGTGTGGGTGTGACAGACTTGTACTCATGTGCATACTGCTTATTTGTGATCTATCATGTAATGATGATTTCAGTTTGGAGTGGATGTAAAGCTTGGTTGGGTGTTTGGACTGGGGTTCTGTGGAGTGGGATTTGTGTGGCCATAAGAGCCAGGGATCTGGATTGTGATGACATGTTGGCTGGGGGACATGTGTCGGGGCCTGCTGGCAGGTGCCCTGCACTGCCAGGGGGTGGGGGTGCAGGGGGTCATGAGTGGGGGCCTGCTGGCAGGTGCCCTGCACTGTTGGGGGGTGGGGTGCAGGGGGCCATGAGTGGGACATGAGTGGGGGCCTGCTGGCAGGTGCCCTGCACTGCTGGGGGGTGGGGGGTGCAGGGGGTCATGAGTGGGACATGAGTGGGGGCCTGCTGGCAGGTGCCCTGCACTGCTGGGGGGTGGGAGTGCAGGGGGTCATGCGCTGTTGATCAGTAGTGCAAGGTGACATGTGGCTTGGCTGGGGGGCATGCCCATGGTGGATGGGCTGCCTGCGGGACATGACCAGGGGTGGGGGTAGTCCCTTGTGGTGTGGGCTGCCTGCGGGGTCCATGGAGGGTGTAGAGGAAACACCTGGGAGGACCCACACTGCCGAATCACGTGTAGGACTCCCCTGCACCCCTGAAATACATGTATCCTGCTGGAATCGCATGTAAAACTTTCCGCGCACCCGTGAAATACACATACCCTGCTGAAATCGCATGCAAAACTTCCTGCGCACTCCTGAAATACACGTACCCTGCTGAAACCGTGTGTAAAACTTCCTGCGCACCCCTGAAATACACGTACCCTGCTGAAATCACATGTTCAACTTCCCGTGCACCCCTGAAATACACATACCCTGTTCGCACAGGGGCAATATTCCTGGGGTGCGCGGGAAGTCTCACACGCCATTTCAGCAGGGTATGTGTATTATCGGGTTCGCGGGAAGTCTCACACGTGAAAGGGCCCTGTGCGAGCGGGGTACGTGTATTATGGGGTGCGCAGGAAGTTTTACACGCAATTTCATCAGGGTATGTGTATTACGGGGTGCGCAGGAAGTTTTACACGCGATTGGGCCTGGGCGAGCAGGCTACCACTCACTGTCTGCCTTGCGTGTAGAAGAACGCATAGCCAACACCAACCCGCTGTGAAGTAATAGCGTGTGAACCCCAACGCCTGGAAAACACACACACCACACCCCACGAAAAGCACGTACAGAGCAATGGAAATCCACGTGGGATCTTCAAGCCCTGCCAGGGCAATGCCCGTGCGCGAAACGTCACAGACGCACTTACGCGCTAAGGGCCTTTGGTCCAATGCAATAGCTTGCGTGTGCTGACGCGCTGACGCGCTAAGGGCCTTTCCTCGAATTACACGCTGCCGTGTAATTTTTTCACGTGCCAAATCACTCCGTATCAAGCTGGCCACGCGAAAACACACGGAACACCACGCTCCTGCCCTGAAGGCCATTTTCCTGCCCCCAAGATCCCCGAGCACGCTCCCACCTGCCATCTGCTGTTGCCTGCCTGCCTGCTGCCCACGTGCCCTGCTATTTGCTGCCTGCACATCAGCCATCTGCAGGGGTGCAGTTGCTGTGACCACCCCTGCTGGAACTGAAGACTCCCGACTGGGATACCATCGCTCCACAGCCCAGCCCCAGGACCCAGTTGCCCACCCACGTCTGCCTCTGGGGTTGCCATGTCGGGCACACCACCATCTGAGACCACTGGCAACCCCCAGCCAGAGAGGCATAGGGCCACCAGCTTCAATGCCACCAAAGTTGGTGTCCTGGTGGAGCTAGTCCTGGGGCAGTACGATGCCCTCTTCGGAAGTTTGCGCGCCGACAAGGAAGGACGGACCAGGATCTGGACAGACATCGTGACTGCCATCAACGCGGAGGGGGTGGCAGTCCGAAAATTCCAACAAGTCAAGAAGCGCTGGGAGGACTTCAGGTCCAGGACCCTCAACAAGGCCCGGTGCCTCTTGAAGGCAGCGGATGCTAAGGGGCGCTGGGGCCACCTGTCGGAACATCAAATGAGGGTCCTGGAACGCATATCCCCAGCGCTCCACGTCCAGGTCCTTGAGAGGCAGACCCGTCTAGAGTCGAGCGGTAAGTGTACATGCATACTGATTGTAAGCTGTGCATGTGGTGGTGTGCCAGTAGTGTGCAGGTTGCACATGTGGTTTTGTAGGGCCATGTAGGGATGTGTATGTACAGGGCCGTGAGGCTAACACATGCAAGTCCTCTCATGTGTGAGACACATGGATGGTGCATGTGTGTGTAAGCTTGCATGCCAAATGCAGATGTGTGAGCACACATGCTTGAATGACTGTGTATGTAAGTTGGCATGGTTGTGGTGTCACACATGGATGTCGGTTCCAGCTGCATGTATATGCACCGTGTACATGTGCATGTGTGTGTATTTCACAACAGTGCAACAGTGATGCAACATGGATGCTTGGGACACTGATATGTAGAAGACTGATTGCTAGATGTGACATGGATGCCGATCTTATCACTGCGACAGTTGGTGGAGGTGTACACATGCATGTAAGTGTGGTGGTGTGTGTGCATTTGGCTGCTCATGCTGTTTTATCTGTATGGATGGTGCTGGCTGTTGCCATATGGCTGTGGAATTGCTCAGGTGTGTGAGTTGACATGCCATGTGTGTTGGGGATTGTAATGCCATGTCTGAGGTTTGACACTGCCACTCATGTGCAACTGGAATGTGTGTATCAGTCCATTGTACAGTGTCCTGATGCCTGTCTCCTATCTCTCCCTGTCTGCAGCGTCAACTGATGAAGAGGGCGGAGAGGGTGCTGGGGAGCACAGCAGCGGGGGTCACACCACCAGCCGGAGACGCAAGGCCCTGCTCCCCTCCCAGTTTGTGATCTCGTCAGGGAGTGAGGAGTCCGGTGCTGCAGCTGCCGAGGGTAGGTCCAAGAGGCGGAGGTCGGAGTTGGACTCCTCGGCAGCAGAAGGGGCAGCTGAGACCCCACAGGGTCCGACGAAGGAAGATGGCACTGAGTCATCCAGGTTGGTGGGGGGTTTGGTGGAGGAGGAGGCCTTGCAAGGGACAGAGACGGGGTCTAGAGGTGGGGATTCCACTGATGCCAGTGGTGCAGTGCAGGGGCAGGGACAGGAGGCAGCACAAACCACCGCAGAGGTGCCTGTGTGTAATCCTGTCCCCGATCTTGTGACTGCATCATCCCGCACCAGCAGGGATGCCTACAACCAGACCCATTTTCAGGGAGGGGATCTGCTTACAACAACTGGCCTTCCTCTCCCTGCGGACTTGGCTATCCAGGACCAGGTTGAGCCTGTCCTGGGTGGGGTGGCGTTGTGTCAATGGGACATGCAAGGTGACCTGCAGTCTTTTCATGAGGAGACTGCACGTCATCTCGAATGGCTCGTTGGCCACGTCAGCCTACTGGGACAGGTCACCCAGGCCGGATTCCTCAGTTTCCTGAACCTTGCTTCGACCCCCTCCTCACCTGAACCCCCTATGCGCCAGTCGTCCTCCTTGCCATCTTCCCACCCATGTATCACCTGTGGACCCTGTGGAGCTGCCTCTGACCGTGCAGCCAGGCTGTTGGAGGACACATCCCTGCCACAGTCGGGAGTCGGACGTCCAGCAGGGGTGGCCACCTCAAGAACTGCACCCCAGCCAGAGGAGGATGTGCAGGCGGCAGGAGCCAGGGCATGGGCACAGGCACAGCAGCAGCAGCAACAAGGTGGGAGCCAAGATGGCTCAGGGCCTTCGACATCGGAGGGGCAGGCATCGGCCGGAGGGCAGGAGGACCCAGGACGGGAAATGTCTTCCATGTGGCAGCGGTTAGGCCATGGTATAGATGCAGAGCGGCAGCGGGCGGAAGAGGCACGGCTCACGATGGTCAGGGCGGAGGACTCCATGCAAAGGGCTCTGAGGCGAGTCGAGTGCCTCGAGGGAATTCGCAGGGACCTGGAGGTCCGGATGTCATCGTCCCTGCGAACCCTCGGGGCCTTAGAAGAGGACCGCCTCTGGGACATCGAGCAGGAGTTCGATGATGCCCTGGCCCGGGAAATCAGGAAGTGAGCCGTCAGACTAGCCCGCTGCCATTGTATATAGTTAATTAGTGTTATGTTTCCTTTTGGTTTTCATTTCATTTGGGGTGCTTGGACAATGCCCCACCTTTTTGTATATAGTTCTTCATTAGGTAGGGTTTTTGTAGGTTTCCTTTCAATGGTTGGGGTCATGGACCCTGGATTTGTACTGTTCTACACTGGATTTCACTTAATTTAAGTTTCATTTTTACCATGGAGCAATGGATGTGTCTTATTTTTACACTTTGGATTTGGTTGGACGGACAGACTCTTTGGACCCATTTGCTTTTGGATTGATTTGGATTCTGCTTTCACACATTTTTTTTTAATATTTTGGACATACAGCTTTTTCTTCATTATTTCCATTATTGTGTGTATTTTTTTGTTATTCATTTGGTTAATTATTGAATACACATTTATTATATACTTTACTGATGTGGTCTTATCTCTTTTGTTTTGTGCATGGAACAATGTTGATCTTTTCACAGTCATGTGTCACCATTGCGTGGGTCTGAGGGACATTGACTGCTGGGGGTGGGAGTACAGGGGGGCATGTGTGGGGGCCTGCTGGCAGGTGCCCTGCACTGCTGGGGGGTGGGGGTGCTGGGAGACATGTGTGGGGGCCTGCTGGAAGGTGCCCCTGACTGCTGGGGGGGGTGGGGGTGCTGGGGGACATGAGTGGGGGCCTGCTGGCAGGTGCCCCTCACTGCTGGGGGGTTGGGGTGCTGGGAGACATGAGTTGGTGATCATATTGCAACATGACATGTGGCTTGGCTGGGGGGCATGCCCATGGTGAATGAGCTGCCTGCGGGACATGCCCAGGGGTGCAGGGTAGTCCCCTGTGGTGTGGGCTGCCTGCAGGGGCCATGGAGGGGGTAGAGGGGACACCTGGGAGGACACCCGCAAAAAACGCGTTCCCTGCTCTGACAGCAAAATCGCTTGTGAAACTTCATGCGCAGCCCAGTAATACACGTACCCTACTCCAATCGCGTGTGAAACTTCCCGCGCACCCCTGAAATACACATACCCAGCCCAATCGCGTGTGAAACTTCCCACGCACCCCTGAAATATACGTACCTAGGCCAATTGCGTGTGAAACTTCCCGCGCACCCCTGAAATACACGTACCCAGCCCAATCGCGTGTGAAACTTCACGCGCACCCCCGAAATACACGTACCCAGGCCAATCGCGTGTGAAACTTCCCGCACATCCCTGAAATACACGTACCCAGCCCAATCGCGTGTGAAACTTCCCGCAAACCCCAGTAAATCATGTACCCAGGCCAATCGCGTGTGAAACTTCCAGGGCACCCCCGTAATACACGTACCCCACTCGCACAGGCCCTTTCGCGTGTGAAACTTCCCGCGCACCCCTGAAATACACGTAACCAGGTCAATCGTATGTGAAACTTCCCGCGCACCCCTGAAATACACGTACCCAGCCCAATCTCGTGTGAAACTTCCCGCACACCCCCGTAATACACATACCCCACTCGCACAGGCCCTTTCACGTGTGAAAGTTCCCGCAAACCCTGTAATACACGTACCCTGCTGAAATCGCATGTGAAACTTCCCGCAAACCCCAGTAATACACGTACCCTGCTGAAATCGCATGTGAAACTTCCCGCGCACCCCCGTGATACACGTACCCCACTCGCAAAGGCCCTTTCGCGTGTGAAACTTCCTGCGCACCCCTGAAATCCACATACCCAGGCCAATCGCAGGTGAAACTTCCCGCGCACCCCTGAAATACACGTAACCAGCCCAATCATGTGTGAAACTTCCCGCGCACCCCCGTAATACACGTACCCCACGTGCGCAGGCCCTTTCGCGTGTGAAAGTTCCCGCGAACCCTGTAATACATGTACCCTGCTGAAATTGCGTGTGAAACTTCCCGCGAACCCCAGTAATACACGTACCCCACTCGGAAAGGCCCTTTTGCGTGTGAAACTTCACGTGCACCCCATTAATACATGTTCCCCGCTTGGCGTTTGCTGTTTGGCAGCCCTGTAAACTGGTCCAGGGTTAGAGCAGCCCTTTGCACTAAATTGGGAATTTTGATGGCTTTTCCTTGTGCAAGGGCGTTCTTGGGGGCGTAACTGGCGCTGCTGCAGGGTGGTTTTGGAGGCTAAAATCCATGAATATGCTGTGCGCGCAAATCGATTTTAGCGCACGAGGCTGGCGCAGGCATTCGCACGCGCACACTGTGCGCCAGCCGCGTGCGCCACTTTTGTGCGAAATTCTATGAATTACCCTGAATATGTTTGTGTTGACACAAAGTAGTGCTATTCATCCCAAAATAGTCTGCGTGCCTTACATATGTGAACAGCAACATCTCTGTTCTGTTCTACCTATATCTGAGGTGTGTGCTACCCACATCTCACTTGTGCATTAAATCTATTCTCTAATTGAGCTCTGTGTGGTATCAGAAATCCGACTGCACCAGAGGATGATGAGGCATTGCCGCGCGGCATTCACCACCGTGCATGAGGATCCAGCATGGCAAAAGGCCGTGTGGCAGCAGCACACAGCGGAAGGTGCAGAGGGCATTCCTGGCACATACCACACTATAGAGCTGGCTTTCTGGAGGAAGACTGCAGGTTACCTTATTTTTGTATGTTCATTCCGAAGGTCATAATGTTTCTGTTTTTAATAATCAGAAGCTCGCATTGCAAAGTCAGTGTCCAAATTGATAATAGACGGTAAAGCTGCTGTTTAAAAATATGTCCCTATTCCTTAAGACAAGCCAATATTTTTAACAAAAAACAAAAGCAATTGACACATCTGTATGATGCCTGTAAAGTTTGTTTATTGCAGAAAAAGCATCATTAATGCACAGGAGCTTGATTGTGTGCACTGTTGCTTGGTCATGTGCAATGCACTATTAGCTGCACTGAAGCAGACTGTGGCTTATTTTCCCTTGTAGTGGTGCAGCTCCAGGAGCCCTCTTTTACTTTCGGGTCTAGAGGAAAAACGAAAAAAAAACAATATTAAGAAACATGTATGCATCTTGAATTAAATTCAGTTCTCGTAATTCATTGTACTGTGTTGCCTACGCAAGTACTATTCAAATGCTGGGCTCGAATTTAATCAGAAACCACATCTATAATGTGGTGTTTGATCTCAGTTGTGGTAAATGTTGGCAAAGCTCCCAATGGCAAATACTAAGTGCAGGTCGAGGGACCCATTGTAGATCATGCTTATGAGGTGTCCTTCTGCTGCCCAATTACCATTGTCTCAGTCCTACCCAGATGGACAGTCATAGTCCACATGAGAAGTTGCAGCTGCAGAGTCTCTGTGCATCAGCCATCTTAGAACAGTCACAATTGCTCAGCTGTGTATCACCTGCATCACCTTAAGGCCGTAACTTTTAGCAAGCACCTGCCAGACACACTTCAGCCTAGGAACATTATACTGCATTATTACACTGGTTTTGACTCATGGTTACCAATAAAGAATTAGTATATTGTCTACATGAAACAATAGTTTTTCTTCAGTAGATGGAGAAAAGCCTTCTGATGCTTCCTCCATATCAACACATGCAGACATTAAATCAAGATTTTAATCTACTGCTAAACCTGCCTCATAGTGTTCCAGATATTGCGATCCAGAACTTTGCAAAAGTTATATCGGCGAATGCTTGAATGACAACAGCGCGTGGTAGTCATGAGCGGCTAGAACTTGCAGGTCATGCCCCTTAGGAACGCTGACACGTGTCGTGTCCACGGTCATTCAATTTATACAGTCAATGTGCCATGGCCTCCATTGGGGGCAGCTGCACTCGTGGTGCACAGGGGGATTTGAGAATCAAGGCTACATGATATGCGTTTTCAAAGGATTCATATGGAAGAAAATGCCACGGAAGAGGTGCTGGCATTGCCAGACTGAGAGTGTATGTGTGTGTTGATGGCGTCCCAATGCCGAGATCGCAAACTGGAGAGGGAGAGAAGCCCAAAGTGGCTTCGGGAGAGCCGTGGCTGGGTGCTTCGCTGCAAAACATGCTTGCCATGCAGGAGTCTCTTGGATTGACGAAGAGGCATTTTTTTGCTATGCTATGTCTAAATGCTCTTGGATTGATGAAAAGGTGTTTTTAAACGCAACTGGATGGCAACACCTGTGCAACCAAATTACTATTATAATACTGTTCACAAAGAATGACTAATGACATTTCTAGACTCACTTTCTAGGCTTGCCAATGTTATGGTCTCTGTCTGAAGTGTTGCGCAACACTTTGGTATCGTCAAATGGCGTTCCTATATTATGTGACCATGTGGTATCTGGGGAAGCTAATACATAAAAGATAGACTTGGATCGCCCTGTATCTCAATCCTATGTTCTACCTATAAGGACTTTAAGGCAGTCAGCTAGTCTGTGGTACTCAGAGTGCTCACTTGAAGGGACAGGAGAAGAAACTTTTCTCTTAAGCTTTTGGCATTTGGCATATTACACACATGATCTGGAGTGCATCACATACCTGATTCCATTATTAGCCTTGAGCTGTGGAAGGTGTAGTGGGAGTCGTGGTAGTTGGAGTAGTGGTGGTTGTAGTAGTGGTGGTTGGTGTAGTGGTGGTTGGCGTAGTTGTAATTGGAGTTGTGGTGCTTGGTGTAGAGGTGGTTGGCGTAGTTGTAGTTGTAGTTGTGGTGGTTGGCGTAGTGGTGGTTGGAGTAGTTGAACGGAAACGATGATGACGATGATGACTATCTTTACGATTATACTTTCGCTTTGCGTATCCCCTGCTTTCATTTGACTGCAAGAAAAAAAAAAGTCATTCACAAACGAATTGATACAGCCTGACAATGGATTACAATAAAGCTACAAACCATGCGGGCCACATGGTTTTTTATCACTCTTCTATGTCTGCATGTAGACTGTAGGTATCCAAATCATAGAAATGCAAATGTCCGCTTATTTTGTACACTGCTTATCTTTAATTTCCATATCTACATAGATGCCCTCAGGGGCATGAAAAGGTTTTGCAAAGACAGCTAGTGAACACACCGGAAGTAGTATTAATTGTTTTTGCTCATAGACTAGAGGCAGGCAAGTAGGTTATGTAAAAACCTACTTATGTTCTATTCATGTGTGCATGTGTGGTGTTGCTGTAGTGCAACTAGCGAGAAAGCAGCATGGTGCTGTGCAAAGATAAATAAGAGATTTATAAGGGAGATGAAACACAGGGACAGTCTCCCACGCGCTCTAAGATCCATGGCACTTAGCAACTTCCCAAAAATGTTTTGCCATTTTAAAAGTTAAAAATAAGAAAAATAACTGTTCATAGCAACTAGTAAATTGACTACCGTTTACAAGCGATGTCCACAAACCTTACAATTATTTGAAAAGTTAGAAAAAAAGTATATTAATTTAAAATATGAATCTTGAACGATGACATATAGTTTTGCACCATTGCCGTTTATTGGTTGGACTGGCGGGTCTTAGGGTTGCAATGTGAGGAGGAGCAGGATTGGAAGAGATTCACATGAGTGGTGTACTGGAGGAGTGACATGGGTGTTTGGGTGCAGGGGAAGGAAATGCAGAGAGAAGAGAGAAGGTTAAGGAAGGAAGACCACATGCAGCATTCCCTCTTTTGCTGATACGGCTTGGGGGGGACTTGTGTTGCTAGATCTGGAAAAGATCTGGGACTGTGCAAATGTCAGGACTGTCAGGGTTCGGGCCTAGCTAGTCTTTGTGGTCGTTGCTCCTGGGCTTCTATCCGGGGCTACAACCAAAAGACACGGGGCTATAGCCCCCTCAGCCCCACCACCCCCATCTAGCAACGCCTCTGGCCTGGGGATGTGATGTAGTGTAATGGAGTAGAGAAATGTGTGTTTGGGTTCAGGGGAGGGAAATGCAGGGACAATAGAGAAGTGGGAGGATGGAAGACAAGATGGGGCTTTCCCTCATTTTCTGATGTTGCTCGGGCGGCTGTGATGTAGTGTAGTGGAGGAGAGACATGGGCGTTTGGGTGCAGGGGAAGGAAATGCTGAGAGAATGAGGAAGGATTGAGGCTGGAAGACAGTACAGGGTCTTTTCCTCATTTGGCACGCAAGGTAGTGAGTGGTATTGGGCAGAACAGGGCTAAGGGATAGTTTCCCCTGTATTAACCAAAGGCCTCAGTGGTTGGTTGGGAAAGGCGGTGGGCATGGTGTGGAGCACAATCTAATGGTAACAGACAAAACATGGTTCTGGGAAGACAACCGAAAGAAGAATAAACAGGGAGGCAGAGGCTTGCTGCAGATTCCTTCTGTTGTGTACATGAGAGTTTTGGGGACTCTCTATCTTTAGTAATACTTTATTTTCCCCTATTGGGTTTTTACAAATACTTTGTAGGGACAGCCTCGCAATTCTCCCACTCAGTTTAGTTTTTTTTTATCACAGTACCTCATTTTCCTAAATAATCTCAAATATATTTCTTTTGAATGGTGTACTTGTTCTAAATGTGTCAATATCTATCTCCCGTAGAAGGTAAACCTGGCATTGATAGTTGTCAAATGAATAATGAAAGGCCATATACATTCCTGAGAAGAACAAGAAACACGGAACCCTTTAGAAAGGTGATTTTGTACTTACGTCGGAAGCACTTCGATCCTCCCGCTGCTTCGCTACGGAAGCCTGTAAGTATCACAAGGAACAAAGGAAGAACACACAAGAATGAGAAGGTAGAAGGCAAATCAAAGATCACAACTACATGCATTTCCTGATCCTGCTTCCTCTGTAGTCCAATCAAATGGGTTGAATCCTGATCAAGGACATTTGCCTCTTCTCTTAATATTATTGAACAGAAATGCTGTTTTATGGCTGTTTCTAAAAATGCTGATGTGTTTAGAATTGCATAATTAGTATGTCTTCTTAATTTATTTGCCAGACAGATTAGTCACCATTTATGAAATGATCCCATAGATCGCTTTTTTTAATTTGCATTGAAAGTTGCATTAGTAGGAAAAATAAATGTGTGAAATCATTAACTGACTTAACATTAAAATAAAATGGATAAACCTAATATTGATGAATGCAAGAAAAAGGAATTCATTGAGAAGGAGAGGGTCACTTACGCTGCCAGCACTTGCATCTTCCAGTTCATTCTCTGCAGAGATCTGCAAATAATGCCGGGGACACAAGAAGAAGCCTTCAGAATTACATGGAAAGGACACATACAAACATTTGCAATTCCCATGGCCATCCTATTCTGTACACATTGATGTAACTTTGCCATTAGCAGGATGCCTCATCTCTATCAAAAGTTATATATGATTCTAACAGTTGAATTGAGAATTGCAAAATACAGTCTATATCGCCAGACCCATTGCATGCAAAGGTCTGGCGTATTGCAAACGTCACAGCTTTCGGCTGCCTGCACGCTAGGACCCCCATGGAAGAGAAGCCCACTCGCCAGCTGGTTTACATACTTTTATTCTGCATAACATAAAAGCCCTGTTTGATCGATAATACAAGTATGTTATGAACTGCCCAATACGGTCCTCTTCTGTGCTTGCAGATAGGTGTTAGAAAACTATATCCAACAAAAATAAAACTCTAAAAGTCACGTTCACTTGCCTTTTTCTTGAGGCATAAACTGTCTCCATACAACTTCCTTCTACTATGAAAAGAACTGTCACCGCCCACAAAACGTCCCTGTAATAATCTGCGATATGCAAGCATGGACTTTCATGCTATTTTTTCAGGGGCTAAACCCTGAATTCCTGCGTTTGATGAGCGTCAGTATTCTGTCACTAGCGCGGATTAATATCTGCAGCTTTGGAGTTCATGGCTATCCGAAAAGATTGCTGAAACAGTGGAACACACTCCTACTAAAAAGGCAGCAATGCAAGCCCCTTGGAGGCTCTTCTCTGGCTCGTTATTTGCTCTGGGTCTCCTCTGTGTTGATGCCCAGCACTAAGGGGACTTTTGGTGGGCAGTTTTTGCCTCAGAATGGATCTCACTGACTGGTTGTCACTGACAGAGACTGGCTGGCTGATCAACTGTCTGACTGACTCACTCACTCAGCTGCTAAGCACTCATAGAGCCTGATTCATGGAATTCTTTGCATGGTGCAAAGTGACTTTTCAATGATGCAAAGTGACTTGAACTGCCAACAAACACCCTGATTCATGAAGCAGCGTATGGAGCACACTGATTCATGGAGCAGTGTATTGTAATGTGTATTTTTGCATTGCAACGTCACTTTGCACAAAAATCCAAGAATCAGGCCGATGTAGTGGTACCTTTTGGCATAAATAAAAGGAACAGAATATGAAGAAGTAAACAAGAACAGAGGTCCTTTGGTAGTGAGAAAAGGTTGCGATTGTTTCAGGGTGAGCAGGCGGCGGCGTACCATGGAGTATCATGGTAACACTACGCTGCTTTGGAAGATGGATGATAGCGGCATGAGAGCGCCATAAAGATGTCCACTAGTATGAGATCCAACTGAGCGATCAGAATAATGGAAGACACATGCAGAGTAAGGGCTGAAGAGGAGATACTGCAGTTCTCGCTTTTCAGGAGAAACCACAGCATACACATATACTTAGAATCTCCTAACTTTGGAGAGCCCTTAGCGATGGAGGCAGAAACGATCATCAGAATATACACAGGAGACAGAGAAGGGGATACGTGACGGATGGGTGGTCAGGGGAGGGATGAGGGGGCCTCTGCCCTGAGCAGGGGGGCATGCTACATGCGTCCGTCTTCATCACTAGCATTGCAAATATTGTAAACAATGAATCTCTCTTCACTTTTATTATGTTGGAAACATTGGACTGAAACGTTGGTCACTTGCATTAGTACCATTTTTGTAAGGTTTATACATAAGAAAACACAATGGAATAAGCCACATTGTGAAATAGGGGTATTCTGATGAGATCAGGATTAATTGTGAACTACTTAAGTTGTGTGTCCACTGGCAGCAAGTCTAACGCTGTCTAACTTTACCCCACTGATTCTGCCACTTACCACTATGCAAATAGCTACCGCCATAAAGCAGGCCACCACAAGTAGAGTCCTCATTGTGTATCAACTGCGCCTGAAAGTAGATAAATAAATAAAAAAGAAACACTTATATGGGCTTTTTATGCACTGCACATTTCCCTGACATTTAAAAACGTGTGGGCTCACTGAACATGTTTTTTTTTTACTGATATAGAATTAGCGAACGGTGCTGTGAGGCAATGGATTGATGAACAGAGCTCAGGGGCCGCAATTTGTAAAATTCTTCACATGACGTCCAGGTGGATAGCATGAAGAACTGTCCCTTCTTACCATTTGCAAATACCAAAAATAGCCCTTTCAACCAAAATGTCACAAGAGGGCCAATATTAAGATTATGTATCCCTTATTTCTAAGATCAATAAACTTTCAAAATGTGAAAGACTGCAATCATTCAGCTTTTAGCACCAGTAAAATGATTTGGATTAACTTTTTTGATAACTTGTAAAGAATCGATATTCGAAAATCCACTAATACGCTTCAAGTGACCCATATTATCAGGATGAATTCCTTATTTCTAAAACATTGGACATTTCAGTGTGTTGCCAAAAATCTGAATGGCATTTCTTTCATATGTCACAAAAAAAACAATATATAAAAAAAAGAGAAAAAAACATATGCTAGAGTGCTGCTGATATTCTGTGGGCGAGTCCTGGGCAGTTCTGAAATGCCTCTGCTGAGGTCGGAGTTCAGAATCCTCAGCATGCCCAGGCGTATTCCGAATGCCATTGAGAAGTGCAGCACCTTGAAACAACAGAAGGGAACACAGCAAGGTATGTCATGGATCTCTCTCCTAGCTATGCTTTGAACACAAACGAGACACCTTATGTTTAGTCCTGATTCTTCCACATGAAAACTGATGGTGTTCAACTAAGTCTCTCTATTACCTGCGAGTATTGGGATGGTTATTCAATTTCCACATTCTTGGTTTCCAGTTACACAAACTTAGTTTGACTAGGACAAGGTGGTCCAGTCTTGAAATGGTGCAACTCGTTTCTCATCAACTTCATAAAATAATCTTTGTAATAGTTTGTAACTAATCAACGCCAGATTCCTGGTGGCTCATGCTGCAGACATTGCAGATCTAATTATGGAGAAGAAATCGGACTTCATAGCAATAACTGAGACCTGGCTGCATGCTTCTGCAGGTCCCGCTCTCTTCGTTGCTACCCCTGACAATTACACAATACTAAAATCCGACAGAGAATCCTCCAAAGATGGAGGAATTTCCTTTATCGCCAAGACACACTTAGGACTCAGAATAGCTCCTCACACTCCCACTTCCTCTTGTGAAATGATATCAGTTAAGCTTCCCCTCAATAACTCACGGACTATAACAATACATTTGATCTACAGACCCCCAGGACCTATAGGCTCCTTTGAAGAAGACATTGTTACTCTACTCCCTTCTAATACCAAACCTTCCTCAAAATCCTCATTCTAGGTGATTTCAACCTAGGTCTCAATGACACGAATGACCAACCTGTCACGTCTCTGACTAATTCCTTGACTGAGAAGGGCCTCACACAAATAGTCCTCCACCCTTTGCACAATAAAGGTAGAACCTTAGATTGGGTCGCTGACTTACATTGTGCAACCTCCATTACCGCTATTGAACCATACCTGTGGACCGACCACTCACTACTTACCTTTAACATCCTTGACTGCACACCTCAGATTACCTGCATCTGCTGATCCGGCAGAACTTGTGGAGCTCCACAACAACACTATCACCTCTGTTCTTGACATAATAGCACCCCTTAAATTGAGGAAAGGCAAACCTGAATCACATCTGAACACCTGGTTCACACCCAAACTCAAATCCATTTGTAATGAAAAAAGGAAATGGGAAACCACCTGGAAGGATAACCCAGCCCTGCCAATGAAGATAAACTTCTTAAAATCACAGCCAACGACAAAGCCTAAATCCTTTCTGCCAAACGAGACCCCTACAACGATATGATTGAAAAAGCCAGCTCAAGTACTAGAGAACATTTCTCCATACTAAGAGAGCTGGAATCACCTATCCCCCCAACAGATAACTGTATCATAGACAAGACTTTGTGCACCAAGATCCAAGATGCACTAGCCAATAAGATCACTTCACTCCAGAATAAAATTACTGCCAAAAGAACCAATCTCCTTTCCCAAGAATCTCAAAAAAATACCTCCAATCCCGGCTTGAACCCTACAAAACCTTTCCTGCGATTCAAATTCACTCAAGTTTCCACGCGGGAAGTGGAAAACATCATAGCCTCATTAGAATCCTCCAATTGCCAGAGAGACTCGTGCCCAGCTTCCACTATTAAAGAAGCTGCCAGCGCACTTGCCCCTTTTGTTGCCACTCCGATCCACTTTTCCTTCACACTTCCACTGTCCCCACTAACCTAAAGAACTCCTAGGTACTACCTCTTCTAAAGAAACCCTCCCTGGACTGAAGCATCCCCACTAACTTTAGATTTATAATTACTGCCCCATTTTTTATAAAAATCATTGATAAAGCTGCTTACATCCAGATTCAATCTTACTTAGACTCCAACAACCTATTAGGACTCAGACAATCTGGCTTCAAACCCCAACATGTCACTGAAACAGCTTTGATTGACCTAAAGATACAGATTGATGACTTGAAAGACAATGGAACACCTGCCCTTTTGCTTCTACTGGATCTGTCAGCCGCTTTTGACTTAGTTGATCATAAGGTACTCTGCAAACATCTATCCTCAGCGGCCCATTTCTCAGTAGAAGCAACAGCATGGGTCCAAATTTTCCTAAGCAACAGATCCATGAGAGTTTTCTCATCCAAAGCTGCAGCTGATCCCATTCCCATAACCTGTGGAGTCCTACAAGGTTCCTGTGTGTTGCCCACCATGTATAATGCATTTACCAAACCATTATTCAATGACCTAGACTATCTGGGTGTCACATACACTAAATATGCAGTTGACATGCAGATACTCATACCTCTGACGGGCTACTATCTCATCATTCAGGCATGGGTGGCCACACATGGTCTTTGCCTGAATGATGAGAAGACTGAATTACTTCTCCTAGCCTCTCCCCATAACCAGAAGAAATCATGTAACCAATTCCCCGCCTTCAACATTGATGGCAATAACATCAAGGTGGCTAAAGAGGTTAACACCTTGGGTTTCCACCTAGATTCCGCCCTGAATTTATGCAAACAAGCCAGTGCCACAGCCTCAGCGACACCTTACACCTGCAAACTGATCCACACCTGCAAAACATTTCTCTCTGTAGATAGCTGCATTACATTGGCTTGAGCCCTTATTCTCTGTAAAATCGACTACTGCAATGCACTTTACATCGGAGCCAACAAAAATATCATTAACAAACTACAGATCTTGAAAAGCAATGCTCTCAGAACAGCCCTTAGGGTCCCTGTAAAACAGCACATATCGATGCTCAGACAAAACAACTACTGGTTATCGATCAAGGACAGAATCACCCTCAAAACAGCCTCTCTTATGCACAAATGCCTTAATAAAGCAGCCCCTCAGTAACTTTCTGCAAAATTCATCAG
The DNA here is from genome assembly GCF_040938575.1 of Ambystoma mexicanum. Taxonomy (NCBI): domain Eukaryota; kingdom Metazoa; phylum Chordata; class Amphibia; order Caudata; family Ambystomatidae; genus Ambystoma; species Ambystoma mexicanum. The sequence continues at coordinate 159,556,052 of NC_090937.1, forward strand.
GCACAACTCTGCCCAATCTACCAGATCTTCCAACTCAGGCTGCCTTAGAGTCCCTAGGTTCAGATTGAAGAAAGCAGGTGGCAGCAGCTTTCCAGTCATGGCCACCCAATTGTGGAACTCCCTACCCCACCCCCCCATTTAAGATTTGACCAATCAATCCTGAAATTTAGGAAACACCTCAAACTCTGGCTGATATCCAGTGACCTCCCACCCTGTTAGAACTCCTCTTACAGCTCTCCTGGTTCTGTCACACATTCCATTCATTTGTACTTTAACCTGTATATACCCTTGTACTATATTGCACTGTCTTTACTCATGTATACTTCGGTATTATATTGCTTTGTATTTTATATTGTAACCATCCCCAACACCATCTGCCAATGATCATGCTTCCTAGACATGACCTCACGGATCGCATAATTTCTTGTCCTTGTGGAGCCATGACTTTCCTTCAAACCCATTATCAACAAAGCCAGACCATATTTGGGACTCAAAAAAACAACTCAACAACATCAACCTCTCCTCTCCAAATATACCTGAATGTTGTTAGGAAGACATTCATCATAGCCCTATCAGAGACATGTAGTCCTGTTTGTTTGAATTAAGATTCTTTAATATGTCAAAAGCCCAGGAGATTATCGAGGTTTTCCACTCAATTGTACATTAACACCCATTGAGTTATATGCTGCTACAAAATGTACATTCATACAACATATGACCCTTCCATGTTATTGTTTTGTGGGCAACGTTGCCAAAATACTGTTTCTGTAACTCACAATGCAAAATAGATTTGGTAAGAATGCACAGCCTATTCACCTCACACCCAGGTCCATAGCATGCACACCATTGTTTCCAGGGCTGGATCATTGGATACTGAAGACCAGCAATGACTGGAGGACATGAAACTGACAACAAAAGTGCATCCGAACATCTCCCCACTGGTTAAATTGCTATGTTCACATGTAAAAGTGTGGGATTGTGGGATCCTAGATCAAATAACGTTATTAGCTTATCCAATGTTTCTTTCATAAAATCTTCTAGCCTAAGATATTTTGGGGTTCTTAGTTCATTCTAGAGAGCAGCACCACCGTAGGATATACACATTGTGGAATTTAGGCAATAATCTATTCATCAACAGGCTGCTTCCATGTGTCATCTTGTCCCGTTGACTTCCTGAATATTTCAGGATGATCTTCATAATTACTAAGAACATACAATTGGTCTATTTTATATAGCATTTTGCAATGTGTCTTTCCTGAAATCAATTAAAAATACGTTTTCATATTATTTTGTCCCACATTAAAATCAAACCAAATTGTATCATACTGTCGATGGACGAACGTGCCCCAATTCATGCCATTATATTTAAAAATTATATACAACAAACACATTATTTAATGTAATGTCAATACAAAGTGGTTTATTATTAATTGTAAACAAACAAGTTTGTGATCTAAATTAGATTCTAATCGTGCACATTTCCATGGCATGAGATGCGCTGCACTAACACAGCCACTTACCTTCCTTGAGTAGTGACGTGAATGATCCTGTTGCCTGTGTTGCTGAACTGATGTTTGAAAGCAGAGCATGCATTGCCTTTATAGTGTTCTTTGAAATGGTGCCTTGTTTCAGGGATTAACACAAATTAGTGCACAATGGGACCGTGGGAGTAAGAAACCCTCCCCACTTAACTCTCGGATGTGTTCCCCTGCCAACAGTCCCTAAAAACAAATAACTTCACAAGAAGCTGTGGCTTTTCTTTGAAATATTGAGCAAGTCGGGAGACTGTGTTCAAAGCATCACAGCATCAGACACTTGTTTAGCATTAGCTCTGATTTGTTCTGTAAATGTATAATTGTTATAGAGCTATGCACCACCCCAGTTCAGTATGGAAGGGACAGACTGCTCTTTGTTTTGTCAGTTACTACAGCCCCACCTTTCCTGGTCCAGTGAATCTTACATATGCACTGCCTTGACCATCACAAGATTTGGAGACTATTGCAGGGGGGACATGAAGGGGGCACAGAAAATAAATGTAGTGCTTCTGCACTGGCGATTATAATAAATGCATGCTCAATGGAACCTGCATGGTGCAAAGTGACTTTTCACTGGTGCAACGTGACTTTGAACTGCCAACCAACACCCTGATTCAAGGAGCAGTACAAAGTGTATTTTTGCACTGTGCTAAAAATTCCATGAATCAGGCCCCTTGTGGGCTGAGCAATGCTTTTGTTCTGCAGTACTATCACTCATGCAGTTTGATGATGCAGTGAGTTGCAGAGGAACTCCTACTAGTCGAGGGAGTGAGCCACAATGGACTGGGTTAGTCTGGCTGCTACCCGATGTGTCTCCCAGATGGTAGACAGAGCGAGATCCCACAGGTGTGCTAAATCCTCCAAAACCTGGTCTTTGTTGAGCTAGAGCTGGTGTGAGCGGTCGCCCGTAAACGGTGTGCGTGTTCCGAGGCTGCCTGCCAGGCCCCGCTGGGCCTTCAGTAAGATTCATTCATTTCAGGCACTGTAGTTTATTTTTGGTTTAGCGCTCTGTGCGTGTTTGTGCTGCTCCCTACCCCCTCCCTCCAACTCACTTCCTGGTTCCTCCTCTCCTCTGTCCCCTCCCGCCTCCCTGCCCGCCCACCCCCCTCTGATTGGTTGTCCGTGTAGTCCCTGCGGCACTACGCGACGACCGCTCCTGAAGCTCGCTTCTTTGTTGAGCTAGAGCTGGTGTGAGCGGTTGTCCGTAGCCCGGTGTGCGTGTTCCGAGGCTGCCTGCCAGGCCCCGCTGGGCCTTCAGTAAGATTCATTCATTTCAGGCACTGTAGTTTATTTTTGGTTTAGCGCTCCGTGCGCGTTTGTGCTGCCCCCTACCCCCTCCCTCCAACTCACTTCCTGGTTCCTCCTCTCCCCTGTCCCCTTCCGCCTCCCTGCCCGCCCACCCCCCCTCTGATTGGTTGTCCTTGTAGTCCCTCTGGGACTACGCGACGACCGCTCCTGAAGCTCGCTTCTTTGTTGAGCTAGAGCTGGTGTGAGCGGTCGCCCGTAGCCCGGTGTGCGTGTTCCAAGGCTGCCTGCCAGGCCCTGCTGGGCCTTCAGTAAGATTCATTCATTTCAGGCACTGTAGTTTATTTTTGGTTTAGCGCTCTGTGCGTTTTTGTGCTGCCCCCTGCCCCCTCCCTCCAACTCACTCCCTGGTTCCTCCTCTCCCCTGTCCCCTCCCGCCTCCATGCCCGCCCACTCCCCCCCTCCCCTTCCTCTCCTCCTGCCTAAAAGCCCGCCCCCTGGGGCAGCCCCCGGCCCGGCAGCCCCAATCGGCTAAGGGCCCCCTTAGGCAAAGGGCGGCTCCTATTGCTGCGGCTCCCTGTGTCTGCGGCTCCCTGTGTCTGCAGGTGTCCGCAGGGGACGCCAGTCGCCGGTCCGCCTTTTTCTGGTTAGCTCCACCTGCTCGCCCAGCCCAACTACCCACTCCTTCCCTTTCCTTTTCTTTCACATGGTTTCTACACTTCAGTGTGTACCGCCAATTGTGGTAAATTAGGTCTGCTTTTCTCCCCTCGCAGGACTCTCAAATTTAGGTGGCCTCTACACTGGGTGCCTAATTCGTTTTTACTGTGTTACTGTTGCTCTGAAATTGTGGTAAACTAGGGCTTTTTCTCCCCTCGCAGGACTCTCAAATTTAGGTGGCCTCTACACTGGGTACCTAATTCGTTTTTACTGTGTTACTGTTGCTCTGAAACAGTGGTAACTAGGGCTTGCCGCTTCATTCCTTTCCGCTTGATCTCGTCTGTCTTCCGCCCACTCCCTCATTATTCCATGGTGCTCTCTCTCCTATCTTCTCTAACTGCTTCTCCATTGACTATCCTGCTCTCCTCACTAAATCTGGTAGGAAAAAGTTTAAAAAGGATATCCTGGTCTCCAACCCAGGCCTCCCTATAGCTGACACCTACACTAGCGCCGCCTCCAAGGAAACACTTAATGACATCCTCTTTTTCGTGCCTTCCCCTGACCAATGGACCCTTCATATGGTCTCTCTGCTCTCTCCCTTCTCCTCTTCTCCCATTAATGGTGGCACCCGTTGGGATGTCCTCTTGGCCCCCTTCCGCTCCTCTAAGGCCATCATTAATGTCTACGCTAATGGGACCGTCTTGGTCCAAGGCCCTCAGGCCAACCTCCACCTCTTTGATAGACGCTTCCCGTGCCTCATCAACTTCCTTTCCTCTACTGCTGTCCCCTCTTCTCTGTCCTCGGCTACCCTGCCACCACCCTCTCACCCTGCCCTCTCTCTGGCTCCTTCTTCTTCACCTCCACAGGGCGTACCTCTGATCTGCACCCCTCCCTGGAAGTCCTTCAAGGATGGCAACCTACTCCACATTGCCACTCTTAACTCTCGCTCTGCCGTCAAACATTCCTCTGATATATGTCGCCTTCTTGAGGAACTGGACCTTGACATCCTCGGTCTCACTGAGACATGGTTCACGGCCAGCTCTGTCGCCAGCTTTGACACACTCCTACCTGACGGTTACAAGATCCTCTCCTTGCCCAGGCCCAACCGTGCTGGGGCAGGGTGTGGCCCTTATCTTCCCTGAGTGGATTCCTGCCACTGTCACTCCTCGCAGACCTACTCCTCCTTTGAATGCCTTGTCTGCCGACTCTCTCTCTCTCCTAGCCATTCCCTTACTGTGGCTACTATCTATCGGCCACTTGGTCAAATGTCCTCCTTACTCTCTGATTGGGCTGACCTCTCCTCCTCACTCCTGTCCTTAACCACTCAACTCCTCTTTCTTGGAGACTTCAATATCCACCTTGAAGCCTCCTGTCCTCCCTCTAGACTCTTTCGCGACCTCTGCGACTCTCTCTCACTCTCTGTTCTCCCGTCTGGGCCGACCCATTCTGCAGGGCACACACTTGATGCTCTGATCTCTTCTGACCTTCCCCTCTCTGTCCCTCTCTCCACTCCTCTCTCCTGGAGTGATCACTCTCTCCTTTCCTCCCACCTCACCCTCCCTACCCCACAGGCAAAGCCACCCTCATCACTGCCACCCACCTTCGCGGTCATCCGACCCATGAAGTGCGTGTCAGTTGAGGCTTTCGCTACCACCTTCTCGCCCCCCCCCCTTCGGCTGACTCCCACCCTGACACAGCCCTCTCCACTCTCCACTCTGCTATATCTGATACCCTTGATATCCTTGCCCCTGTCATGAGAATCCACCTGAAGCCCAAAGCCAAATGTAACTCCTGGTATGACTCAGATCTTGTCACCCTTAAACGCAAGTGCAGGGTGGCAGAGAGGAAATGGCGTGCTTCATGTTCATCCTCTGACAAACTGGCCTGCCGCCTGCTCCAAAGGCAATACCGGCTCTCCGTTCTCACTAAGAAGAGAGCCCTTATCCAAGCCCGCATCTCTGCGGCATCTAACAATTCGGCCAAACTCTTTAAAATCTGCAAGGAGCTGGCCAACCCTGCTGCAGTCTCCACCTCTCCTGTCCCCTCCCAGGCCCTCTGCACAGCACTGGCCCCTCACTTCATTTCAAAAACTCAAGACATCCTGTCCTCACTCTCCTCTCCTCCTATCATCTCCCCTCCCCTATTCCCTGCTCTCCCTCTGGCCTTTCGGCAGCCACCCCTCCTCCCTCCTTCTCTGCCTTTCCCCTTTTTCTGCTGACGAGGTTGCGAGACAAGTCCGATCTATGAAAGTCTCGTCAAAACAGGTCCACCCCTGTTCCTCCAAAACTATCAAGGACCACATCGACTCCCTGGCGCCTGCCTTGGCTGACTTCTGCAATCACTCCTTCGCCTCTGGAGTCTTCCCATCCCCCCTCAACCACTCCCTTGTGCACCCCCTTCTTAAGAAACCCTCATCCGACCCCTCCTGTCCAGATAACCCAATCTCTATCACTCCCTTCCTGGGCAAGCTCCTGGAGAAACTGGCCATCTACCAGCTTAATCTCCACGCTGAATCTGTTGGTAGTCTTCATGACCATCAGTCTGGCTTCAGAGCTCCCAGAAGCACGGAAACTGCTCTCCTGAACATCTGTGAGGACCTGCTCTCAAACCTTGACTCTAATACCCCTTGTGTTCTCATCGACCTCTCCTCTGCCTTTGACACTGTTAACCACACCATCCTGCTCAACCGTCTCTGTGATAACCTGGGTATCACTGGTCAAGCTCTGGCGTGGCTGTCCTCCTTCCTCTCCAATCGACCCTCCCAGGTCCAACTGGGTTCCTTCCTCTCTGACATCTTTTTCTCTACCTGTGGTGTCCCCCAGGGATCTAACCTCTCCCCCTGGCTGTTCAAACAGTATCTTGCACTTCTTGCTCACCGCATAGCCGCTCTCTGTCCCAACTTTCAGTGCTACGTGGATGATACCCAGCTCATTTTCAGGCTACCCTCGGCCTTCTCTTCCACTTCCCTCATCTCTGACTGTCTTTCTGCTATCCAGGAATGGTGTGCCGCCAAAGACCTCTGCCTTAATGCTAGTAAGACTGAGATTCTACTTATCGGCACACCCACTCCCTCCTTCCCTGCAGCTCTCTGGCCAGCCTCCCTTGGCCCTCTTCCTGCTCCTACCTGCACAGCAAAAAACCTCTGGGTCATCTTCGACTCCACACTCTCCTTCTCTCCTCACATCTCTGACATCTCTAAGAAGTCACACTACCAGCTACACCTCCTCAGAGGTATCCTTCCTTTTCTCTCCTTCCCCCAGAAGCTCACTGTCTCCAGAGCTCTGGTTCTCTCTAGGCTGGACTACTGTAACAGCCTCTATCTAAATCTTCCTGCCTCTACTCCCCGCCCTTTGCAACTCATCCAGAACAGGACTGCGAGACTTGTCCTTGGCCTCAAGCCCAGGGACCGTATCTCTCCAGGACTGAAATTACTACACTGGCTCCCAGTGGCTGCAAGGATTAAGTTCAAAACCCTCTGCATTGTCCATAAGGCCTTCTGGGGCCTTGGGCCGAAATACCTTCAACTCTCTCTTCCTAAATATCTTCCTTCTCAAGCCCTTCGCTCATCCACCTCCAACTACCTCAGGGTCAGCCGCTTCTCCAAGCAACGACGTGGTGGTAGATCTCTCGCCGCAGCAGGGGCCTCCCTCTGGAACAGCCTTCATGCCTCCCTGAAACTTGAGGAGAACCATCTCCGGTTCCGGAAGCACCTCAAAACCTTACTCTTTGCCTCCGCTTTCTCTCCCTCTCTCCCCTGCTAAAATCACTGAACCTGCACTAAATCTGCAACTGGGCCACTCACCGATCTCATGTCCTGGCCCAGCCCCTCTTCCTTGCACTGCCTACATGCACTACGATACATGACTACTGTCTATGTATCCTACAGTCCCTTCTCCTGGCACTTACCTTTGCACTTGCCACCAGCTGGCCCTATTATTTATCTAGTATTCTCTTAACCATGTACCGCACTTTCCTTTCACTTGCCACCAGCTGGCCCTATTATTTATCTTGTATTCTACTAACCATATACTGCACTTCCCCGCTGCACAGAGACAACTCTGCAGTTCCCTCCCTGAGCCTGGGAGTATTGGGGCTGTCATGGAATGGACATCTGCTACAAGAGGAAATCCAGGATGTTGTTGATGGTCCCCTGCACCTATAAAGTCCCGGAACTGCCAGGTGAGGATAATACTACAATTAACCTATGTGGAAAAGGGGGCTTGTGCCAGGTGTGTGGTACATTTAGGAGAACCAAGGGAAAGCACAATCCTAATACCTGACACAACCTTATAGGGATCCCAGCCAATCACAAGGGTGGAACTACTTCATACACCAGTAAGACACTGTAGAAGAGCCCAGCACAGGTAGCCAACTGCGATATGAAAGAAGTGTGCCATACTGTTCTATGCTGATACAGGAAACCTTCTACTTGGTACAAGGTGGCCACTTTATTGAAGTCCTTACTTGCTACATAGACCCTGATAAACGTGGGTGACACCTGCCAGGGGTCTATGGGAGGCGTGAACAGTGAAAGCCAAGAAACCAAACATCTAGCTGAGACCTGAAACTGAATACTGACGAACCATAAGAGGTACCTAAACTGTAAATGCTTAGAAAACCAACAGCTACGTCAGCCCTCCTAAGACTGAATGCTGAGAAACCAGAGAGCTATGAGAGACCTGCAACTTGGAGAATGGGAAGCAAGAGGTTCAGGAGAGATATATCCTGAAGGTTAAGCATTGAGACGTCTGGAAGGGACTTTAGGAGATTTAGGCGGTGCGCATTTTCGGATTGGTGCAAATTTCAACTAGGCCAAAAATCATAACTTAGACTCCTGCAGAAGTGATATGGTAGGGTGTGTTAGGGAGAATTCTCCAGAATGGCTAGATTCCCTTCCCTACTGAGTCCCTCAGCAGCTTTGCTGGATTTCTAGGATTTATTTGTTTTACCTGGTAAGAGTGTGATTCTTTTTTCCCACTCTTACATGTGTTTTGCTGTGTGTATTTAACATGTTCTTGTGTTCATAGACTGTGGAGCCTCACCTACTCCATAGGCATCATCTTTTTACTGTGTGTTACACATCACCTTCAGTGCAGTGAGACAGGGTTGTCTTTTTGGCTTCCCAACTCCGACTCCATTTTCTGGGACTGACTACTGTCTCCCAGAACATGTAAAGTTGCCATTGACTTTATTAGTCTCTTTTAAAACTAACAGACCCAGTACGAACTATCTTAAATAGAGTTCTGGAAAGGGTTAATACTTATCCCTTTTTGTCTGTTTCTCTTGGAGCATTGTTTCGCTCCCTTTTCATTAAAACTTGGCTGGTGGCAGTGGTAACTACCCTATTTTTCCTACCGCGGTTATCTTTAAAAGCCTTCTATTGTTTTAGTCTATCTTGGTAGCCTCGAACTTAAACTCGCTAGACCATCTATGTTTTTATACGGTTCTGGCTGGGTTTAGTCGCCATTTCTTTTTGTAAAAGTATTTCTCGTGTTTTTCTCTGCACACCAAACCAGGTTTGGTTCCTTTGTTCACTGTCCTTTTGCGGGCTTCTACACAGAAACCCTCCTTAGACGTCTGTATGTCTGGGGGCGACAGGATGTGAGGGAGGGGTTTAGGACTCCCTGCACAGGGTGTCCTTTAATTCAAGACCCAAAGTAAGACATTAAACAGTTTAAAACACATGGGATGGATTTGCAAACTCTCAGAAAACCTGTTATTCCAGTTGCCAGTCATGAAACTTCTCCAACCAAGGGAGATACACCATAAATCAAGGACATGTAGGTGCGAATTGCAAGCTTGAAAAACGTTGTATGGGACAGGACAATGAAAGTTCACAAGCTCATCAGACATTCGTCTGTGCTCCAGGCTGGGACAATAGCAGTCCTGGGACACTCACCTGTCAAGTGTGAAGGGGCAATAAAACCTTCAATTAAGACTGGAAACCCCCTTGCCTGCAAGGAAATGACAGTTGGAGGGAAAAAACAGGCTCTAGTTACAAAGGGACTGCCTTTTGTGTTACAAGACTATGTTATAAAGAAACTTTAAGACTTTTATTTCTGTAGAAAGAATAAGCAAACATTTTAAAAGTTTGCAGTTTTAAATCTAATTTGTGGGCTATCTTTTCAAACTTGGTAGAACTCATTGCCGCATGGGGAACAGAAGTTACGGAATAGGACAGATTCCAAGGAAAGTATTAATGTGGCAAACATAACATTTTGTACATACATCCCTGGGGACAATTTGCATCTGTGTATAAAATTGTGGATTTTTAGGCCAAATCTTTAATGTGTAAAATTACCAAAATGTATCAGAAAGGTGAAACAAGGTTGCACAGAACTGAAGATTGGACTGATCTGGGCTGCACATAATATGTAACCTGTTTGTATAATTTGCCAAGAGATTGCAAGTGAAGAAATGTATGTTTTTGGCAAAATCGGATTTTGAGTAAAGTAAATGTGGGAGTGTTTGGACATTGTAAACCTCACCTCATAAATCTGACATCATTCCCTTAGAAGTCCAACCAACTGAGAGCGAGGCAGAGGATAGCTCCCCTGCCCAATCCAAGTAGATTAGGGGCCGGCGTAGATAACCTGCCCAGCCTCTACTTGGATGATGTAATTTTGCATTTTAAATAAAGGTCCCTGACAGGACCCTAGACACACACTCTTCCTGATTTCCTGCGCTACATTCCTGTTCCTGTTTCATGTTTCAGACTCCAGACTCCAACTACAAGGCCAAGCATTGCTGATCCTATTCCAGAACCCATTGCAAAACCCAAGCATTGCTGATCCGGCTCGGGCAAGGCCTACCCTACAATATTAAAACCCACTAATCTCCCAGCAACCAGGAGAAACTGTGGTATTTTTGGCATCCTAATCCAGTCTGGCTTGCCGCCACTCACTCCATGCTGCTGCCATCCTGCTACCCTGCTGACCTATAGTATCCAGTAACCAGAATTGCCAGTCCAGAAGAACTATCCTTTGGTATCGCGTCCCTGCCCAGTTTATCCTGTCCCTCTGATTTTGTCCAGCTGTGTTGTGTTAGACTAGATCCATTTGGTGACCAGAACCGGTGACTGTCCAAAAACCAAACTAAAAAGTGGACTGTGAGTTCCAATAAGAACCATAGAAAACCATACTATACCTTGTATCGCCTTGTCCTTAGTTCCACTCTCTAAGTCATCCCATGCTTATCCTGATAACTTGTAATATTGTCAAAAATCATTCTTGAAACCCTGTCTTTGATTTCTTGCACTAGCGCCAACTTCTTTAATAATTTTGTCTTGTGAAATCCTAAGCACTTAGTCCTCTTTCGAGTGATTGGAGTGGTTCCGCCACGGCGGGCAAAGGAGGTGCTAGGGTTGAATTTGTGAGTCAACCCTGGAGCTAACTGTGTCTCAATCTGGTAGTCTAGCCTGAATACTCTAGTGTAGAATTGTCAAAATTAATTTCTTTTCCTTTTTCGCGCCTTCATTTTCTCAAAACGCACCTCACTAGATCTTGCATAACTCACTCAATTTACCAGCTAGAGACCTCATTTCACTTCCATGTTGTACCTATGATCCATAGCTACACCCCTACTCAATATTTCACCCGTTTTTACAAAAAAACCTTTTTGGTAAATTCAGACTGGAATTGTAAAACTTTACTAAATTTCCAATGTGTCATTTTGATTATAAACTGTTTTAAATCTTCCATTCAATTTTGAATTGTATGCTTTTGCTCAATACATTGCTTTTGATTGTTAGTATCTTTCCAGTGTTGCTCCAGTAAAGAATTGTTTTTGTTTCAAGCGTTTTATATACATTCATTGTTTTATTCCTCCATTTCTGAGTTTCAGTTTCAGCATTGCCAGGGTTTAAAATCTGTTTTTCTCTCTTGCTTGGAGAGGTAAGGTTGGATTTCAATTATGTTTCCCATTTGTTTCCCATTTGTCATTCCTGATTACCTGCTGCTTCTGTTTATCCACTTAGAAATGATTATTTGTGGGTTGATGGAACATTGCAGGGGGACATTCTAACTCAAGTGCTATCTTACCTAAAATCAAAAGTGCTCCTATTCCCTGGTGTTTTGTAGTTGTGTCAATAGAAGGTTAAACTAAGTTCATTGCTTACATTCCTATTGTTCTTATCACCCCATTGGTGATTGCTGCCCCATATTAAAAATGTTATGATTTCTTTTGAATTTTAAAATAAATAAATTAATATTTTTTTTTTTTATTACTTGTATATAATCAGAACTAGATTTTTACAAGAACTCAGATGAAGAAGCAACTTCCACCCATAAAAGTATGCTATCTCAAGTAATAGTGGGCAAAGTCATTTTTTGGAATGCTAGATTCAGCAATTTAGCTGATGCCGTATGCCATCTTGTCTTGTCCCCGGTTATCAAGCGATTCCACCAGATACTTTCATTACTTGCAAACGAGTTAGCGGTCAGGGTACTGAAAAAGGCCATCCTTTCTTGGTTCAGGGCAGGACAGAGCATTAGAAGATGTCTGATGGATTCCGGTTCTGCATCGTTTTTGCACAATCTACAGGCATTTATCATGGATTTTGTCCTGATCGCCAGAATTTCCTGCGTCGGAAGAACGTTGAGGCGGGCTTTTAGGAAGGTTCTCATAAGGGCTTTGTTGGGATATCGTTTACAGTATGCCATAGGTTCCTTCAATTTATTGCCATTCATAGGAAGATGTGCTAATAATTTATTACCAGTTGACTTTTCGATTGTCTGGATCCAATCGTTACACTGTAGTTTGGTCTTAATCCTACAAGGATTGTATTTTAGTTCTTCTTTAGTGCAAGCAATTTCTTCCAATATCAAATTTTGATCCTGTGCCCATTTATTCATCGTTAGGTTTTTACCCTTCTCGATCTCTTCGGCAATTATTCGGTAGATTTCTAGGCTCTCCGGGTGGATGACTTTCCTGTACAAATTAATATTACATTTTATCAACCAGCCAGGTTCATGGTCCATTGTGACCCGGCTATTTGAAAAGGGGGTGTGATATGAGTGGTGTTCCATCTCAATATTGGATCTAACATAAAACATAAGCCTTTCAATCGCGCGCTGCATACTAGGCCGAGACTAAGGTGTGTGTCGACTGATTGAAATCCTTAACAGGACTGCAGGCATAGGTCATTATAAGTATGGCAGTCTGGAAATAAGGGGGCCGGTAGCAACGTACCGGCACCCTTTGCAGACCACAATACTACAACAATGGCGATAGGGGCCACGGATCCGCAGGCAGGCCTGATCTGCGGCCTGACCTGCTGGGTTTTCAGGCCCCTGCCGGCATGGATGTTGCTGAAGCACCAGCTACCTTAACAACAGTGCCAGTGCTTCAGTGACCCAATTTCCATGGAGTCCCATGTGACTCTATGAAAATGGGGATTTACCAGTACTGCCGCTGCTTGTGATATCCCAGTGGCACCGGGATATCAAGTGGCAGTAAGGGTGTTACAGGGTTGCCGGTAATCCGCCGCCTGCCGGCGGATTTTAGCGGCTACCCCATAATGAGCCACGTAGACTCTGAAATGCTGTTTAGAAAATAAATGCAGGAATTAAAACTGCTCTTGCAATGGGCTACGTGAATATTAGAGAACTTGGAATGTGCAAAATCAGGCCTCACTGTTGAAATAACAACACCACTTTGACACAGGACTCCACAGCGTCAAGAGGCAGATTTGAAAGTGCGACCCCATCCGCATCCCTCCAGCTACCTCAGATCCCGGTGGCACCTGCAATCCAGTCGCCTCGGATCCCAGTGGCACCTGCACCCCAGCTACCTCAGATCCCGGTCGCACCTGCACCCCAGCTGCCTCAGATCCCGGTGTCACCTACACCCCAGCCGCCTCAGATGCCGGTGGCACCTGCACCCCAGTCACTTCAAATCCCGGTGGCACCTGCAACCCAGCTGCCTCCGAACCCGGTGGCACTGGCACCGCAGCTGCCTCAGATCCCAGTGGCACCTGCACCCCAGCCGCAAGGACGTGCTTAAGTGTGTCCTAACAAAAACACTTCTGACAGTTCCGATTTACAAAAAGGGCGATCCAGCAAAGCCCGAAAACTATAGGCCCGTTTCATTAACGGATGCCACTGGAAAAGTATTTTCGATTCTCATCCTATATATGGAGGAGCACGTAGAACTGCTGAAAGCGTAGAGCATAGGGATGACAGGAATGCATGCATGGGGCAGAAAAGAGTGCATGCGTGGGGCAGACAAGAGTGCATGCAGACTTTAGCGCATGGGGCCGACTGGAATGCATGAGGGCGTGGAGCTGACCGGAGTGTGTGGAGCAGACTGGGGTGCATGGGTAGATAGGAATGCATGGAACCAATTGGAGAGCATAGAACTGCGTGACGTATATAGTATCGTTTGGAATACAGAGAACGTTTAAAAAGCATATAACCCATCATATCACACCACCACGCTTACTCTCTCCTTTGCACCACCACTCAACTAGAACACAGAGATACTATGACACCATTCAGTATAACTGTTCTCATACCAACATCTGCCGCACACTCCACATCATTCTAAGTAAACACTGCTGGTTACACACCCCCCAGCCAGGCGTTCTCCTCAGTCCTAATGCAGCCACATTCGGTTTGGATAAATCCTGCCGGAATGAACACATACTCCTGATCTCTCAACCTCCACACCTACCATTAAGAAGCAGCTATTACACGAATACCGCACCAGCTGCACACATACCTGGTGCTCACATGCACTTTTGACTCTCTCTACTCTCTCTACTGATCTGAACTTCGGTTCCCAAGGGCGTTCAATCTACCAGCGCCTTCAGACCATACCAATGGTATATAAGGCGCTATATAAATGCAAAATAACATAACATAACATATATGACTTGGAAAAACATATCACACTACATAATACATACTCGAAATTTCAAACGTGTTTTAGAAGGTCTATGGCCCTCTTACAAGAATTATAGAATGGGTTAACGGGTGCCGCTAATGGTGGCAGCACCTGTTATCCTATCTGCAATATTACGAGGTCCTCTTGAGGGACCTGGTAAGGACGCCTGGTAAAATGGCGAGGGGACCAGGGAGCTAACAAAGGGACCGGACGTAATCGCCCCGTTGTTAGCTCCCGCTCCCATTCCCATTTGAGCCCTATTGGGGCTCAAATGGGAACGGGGAAGGTCCGGGCCCATGTTCCCTGAGGGAGGAATTACTGGGCCCTCTGAACTCGGAATGGCCCGGTAAATCCCCATTCAGGGAACCCGGACACGGTTTTGGAGGCAGCCATGCCCTTATTAAGGGCATGGCTACCGCCAAACCCGTAATGAGGCCCCATGAGTACAATGTTAAACGCTACAATAATGGCTCATTTTTGTTAGCAGGCAGTACAACTAAAGAACTTAGTCCAATTTGCATGGCTTCCATTGACATGTCTGCAGCGTGAGACACTGTAGTTCGAAATCTGTTATGGACGAAGATGTTTAACTTAGGCATCCTGGTAAACCTGATTTATTGGATTGCCAAATTTCACACAAATACCTCATACAAGATTAGAATCACCCAACAGGGGCAATGACGGATTCTGTAATGTCATACTTAGGCTTGTAGCAAGGATGCAACCTGGAAGCAACGTTGTTTAATCTATATTTGTGCGATCTGGATGAACTTTGGAAGAACAGTAATACGTTTGCTGCCAGGTTGTGTTCCTTGAGGCTACATTGGTTAGCTTTTGCGGATGATAATTTTTTGTTCGATCTTCCTCCGGCAGGCCTGCAGAGGAAGCTGCAGTTATTTGAGCAATTTGCAATCCAACATAATCTCACACCAAATTCTCCAAGGACTTGCATTATTGTGTTTGATGCTGGCAAAAAATTAAACATTTTTTGCCAGCATTTTTTACATGGAAGATTAATTGGAAAGCTATATCCAAATCTACTGAAATTACATACCATGGCTACATTTAAGTAATTCATATTCCACCAAATTCTGGATTGATCGTCTCCATTCAAAGGCAAGACCTTTACTAAGTAAAATGAAGATAATTTTCCACAAATACAGCAGATTCTCTCTGATACCGATGTTGGAATTTATGTCATTAAAAGTGGAATCATTTCTTCTCTACGCCCTTGATATGTGTTTCTTTAATTTAAATTCATATCTTAACACCTTACAGGGGCGCCTGTTGAAATCTGCTCTTCATCTTGCTGCTTCCATCCCGAATTGCATAATTCGTCATGAGTTGGGTATAATATCTCTCTCTTGCTGTTGGGAATGGAGAGCACTGTCAAACTACAATAGAATCCTAGTTCCTTTAAGGAACTGCCTCTATCAAGATTTGTGTCAAATATCAATGGGAAGTAGCTCTCGCTCTATTAGGGCGTACCATGCAAGGATGAAATCATTATTGGACGAAATTGGGTTGGCACAAAATTACTTATACCTGCTACCTGTTTATGTAAAAAAAAAAAACTATTACAACAAGACTGGGCTAGGACAATAGAGGAACTTAATACGTACAGTACCTATAAAGAGTGTGCCAAGCACCTTCGGAAAAGGGAAGGATGCTGTTCCTATTTAGCTATCTTTCCCTGTAATGTCACCCGTGTGTACTTTATGCGCTATAAAATGAATCAATTTCATACACTTGAAAGGACAAGGAATTGGGGAAAACAAAAAGGCAACAAAAATACAATAGGCCTCATTACTATTATGGAGGTAGTCATGCCGCTTTTAGTGGCATGGCTACCCCCATACCGGGTCCGGGTTCCATGAATGAGGAATTACCGGGCCTTTCCGACCTTGGAGGTCCCGGTAATTCCCTTTCCTGGGACCCACACCCGGTACATCCCCATTCCCATTTGAGCCCCTATAGTGCTCAATGGGAATGGGGATTATGCTAACAAGGATGCTCTGCCTGACACAGATGGAGCAATGCCAGGATGCTCTCAAATCACTGTGCAACAGCACCTTAATGAGGCACAGCTGATGCGGGAGAGTGTGCAGGCCATTTCAAGGCAGAATGCACGGGCACTGGGGTGATGCACATGTGTCATAGTACAAATGTCACGCAGGGTGAGGGAGGGCAAAAGTGTCATGTCCTCAATAGCAGAAACAATGGCCATGTTGTTACAGGCCTTCCTGCACCGACGGACCCTGTCAACACCACTGGCTCCCTCCTCCATCCCCACACCAGGGAGTTCCGTAAAGAGCAGCCCAAGGCGGCGCGGCTGTCTCGTACTGCACAAAGCCGCACCCACGAGCATAAAAGGAGCCGCAAATAGGCCATGGACCCATGGGTGCCCTGTCCGAGAATTTTTCAAATGTACATAGTTATACAGGACAGGGGTTGGCCATAGACAGTTTGGTGAGGGGGTGTGGGGAGGTACAGTTGGGGAGGGGGTGTGGGAAGGGATAGTTGTGGAGGGGGTGTGGGGATGTATATTTGGGGAGGGGTTTTCAGGAGGGATAGATGGGGAGGGGGTGGGGAGGGATAGTTGGGGAGGTGGTGTGGGAGGTACAGTTGGGGAGGGGGTGTGGGAAGGGATAGTTGTGGAGGGGGTGTGGGGATGTATATTTGGGGAGGGGTTTTCAGGAGGGATAGGTGGGGAGGGATAGTTGGGGAGGGGTTGTGGGGAGGGATAGTTGGGATGCACAGTATTAGTAGTATAGTAACTTTACAATTGTACATAGTTTCAAATCACAAAATATAGTTGGTGTGGCAAACAGAAATAATAACCGGACATTGATTATTCAGTGTGATTGTATTTATTTACGTGCAGTGCCCAGTGCGCAAGGTGGCCTGTGCCACGTGTGTGACAGGTGATTAGAAGGAGTGCTGTATAAGTGCATCACGTGCAACACATCCATCCATGCCATCATGGCTCTGGCCAATTGACTCATCATCATCACTGTCGTACTCAGCCTCTGGTGTGTGCATGTCCATGTCAGGGGGCAGCAGGACATTGCGTCTGATGCACATGTTGTGCAACATGGCACAGACAAGCAGTATCTTTCCAACCTTTTCCGGGCTGTACATCAGTGCCCCCCGATCTGCTCACGCAGAGGAACCTTGCCTCAACTGGCCAAATGTCTGTTCAATTGTGCCCCAAGTACGTACACGGGCACGATTGTATTCCTGCTTGTGGATGTTGTGTGGTTGCTGTTAGGCAAAGTTTGAATGCAGTACCCTCTGGGAACACTACAAGCAACTATGACTACAGGTGTAGCCAACACCACCTTTTGCATAAGCTTGTACTACAGAGTTTTGGTAGCGTGTTGAGCAGCCAGGCTTATCTCAAGACAGGAAATGTGAGCAGTAGTGGAGTTACACAAAGATTCACAATTACAGCTATTCAAATAAACTCTTACACCCAAGGGGGCTGATTCATGGAATTATTTGCGCCGAAAAATAGGGATTTGTACGCCATTCTGCCGGCAAATCCCCATTTGTTAAACAAGGATTTGCGGGCAGAATGGCGCACGAATCCCTGTTTTTTGGCTTAAATAATTCCATGAATCAGCCCCAAGGTGTCTTGCATAAACAATTAATAATTTATTTATCAGTCAACTCTATAGCCTTCTTCAGAAGGGAGCAATAGAATAGTAACACATAAACATACTTCAATACTGTACAATATGAGTTTCTGAATCAGACAAGACCCTTTGGGGTGGCCCACAGAGACAACCTACACCCACAGATGACTTCAGTAACAAGGGTGATGGGGACATTAATATCTTACTGTTGGCATTCAGAACACTCTTAAAAAGTTGGTAAAAGGCAAAGGTTATTAGAACACAAGAAATTACAAATATTCATAAGCAGGGCAAATACTTTCAGATAGCACTTAGAATTCAAATAGGCTAAGTCAAAGTCAATGGGCAAAAGTATTTGCATAGGATGAAGCACCTCAGGTAAGCAAATGGAAAAGTCTTTTCACAAAGTCTTAGGAGTCTTTGATAAAAAGAAGAATAAGATGTAGGGCCACAAGCTGGTTAGACCTTGGAGTTGTAGAAGTTGCAAGCACTTCCACAGTAAGAGGTAAATTCTCTTAGCCTGGTTTTACAGTACCTTGGTAAAGCAGACAAGATGCAGCTGAAGACTTCTGTTCCTGTGCTGTTCTGCAGATCTCACTGTTCCTGGACCTCAGTTGTGGTGACAAGAGGGGGGACGGTGGGGGACTCCTGCATTACACCAGTACTGTAACAAACTGGCAACTGGCAAACTTTACTTTCAGTGGCTGTTTCGCGTTTCAGCTCCTTGTGGTACAACAAATAGCAATAAGCAATGTTCCTGGCTGTCAAGGTGGACTTTCCTCACATCTGAGGTCCAGCACCTGACTGAGGGGGGTCAGGCTTGGTCAGTACTGCTTTGTAGGAGTCTGTAGGATCTTCCAAAAGCTTTAGGCTAGCTTACAAGCAATGCCAACCAATCTGGTGTCCCTCTCCCTGGCTCTACGGTTTCCTGCAGTAACTCTGAGGAAATTTAACCAGCTCCGAGATTGGTGTCTAGGTGGCTTACTTCGGAGTTGATTAGTCCCACCAACTTAAAGGGAGAAGTCGTCCTTGCAGGGCAAACCAACGGTGCAGGAGTTGCAGCAGGCGTCCTCTTCAAGCCCTTCTTCAGTTCCTTCATTCAGTGGTCGACTCTGCCTTCCAAGCCAAAAGACTGGCCTTTTATTCAGTTCTCTCCCCTTCTTTCGAGCCTAGCTGTAGCTCACCTAGCAGGGTGGCTGTCGTTGCCAGACAGTCAGCCAGCCAATCACCATGGGGTGCATTCAGGTCTCCTAGGAGACTAAGCACAGGGAGTTTCGGGTACCTCCTTCACTTCCTGCCTAGCCCAGGCACTCTGGACGCAGAGGCGGGTTTCTCTCAGAAATCCTGCCAAAGGCGAAATGAACAAAGAAGGGCCTTTCCACAAAGACATGGCGAAAATAGACTGGCCACCATTTTAGCAAAGATGACTGGATGCCATTTTGAAAAAGATGGCTCCCGCAGTTAACATTACCGGGTCTGCGAATGGTCGCGGTAAATGTAAACCTAGGTAGTTCAAAACGAAACCACTGCCACCAGCCATTCAATTGAGGAAAGGGTAACATAAAAAAGGGTACATGAGCATTTAGACACATGGGATACTAAGTAACCCCTCCAGCACTATATTGTAAGACAGGGTGTGCTGGGTCTAGTAAGTAAAATGCTAAGTAAAGCCAATTTCACTTTACTGCCCTGGGAAACAGTTTTTGATCCCAGAGAAGGTATTTAAACCCTGGGAAATCTGGAAGACTTCCCTGTGGCACAGCACTGAAGGTGCTTTGTGACACAATTGTAAAATATGATGCCTATGGAGTTGGTTAGACTCCACAACCAAAAAGAAACAGAGTGTATAAAATCACATTAAAATACATATTTGGTGGCGATGCCCAAAAATAGTCCCGTTCTGGGGAGACATCAAGCAGGCAATGGAACAAGTGTTTGGGGCAGAGGGAGGCATACCCCCGGAATGGTCACTATTAGGCTTGAGGCCAGCAGAAGGGCCGGCGGGTCCGAGGGGCAGGGAAAGAGCGAGAGTGATGCTCATTCTGGCAGCAATGACAATCATAGCCCAGAGATGGAAGAGCTCGAACATACCAATGTTTCAAGACTGGCTGCGTAAAGTCTGGGAGATAGTAGCGATGGAATGGGCCTCCTGTGCAATGAACAATACAATACAAAACTTTGCGGGCGAGTGGGGTGAGGTCCTTTCATTTCTCAGAGATGATTTCAGGATCGGGTGGCGCCCGCAACGTTTAAGACTTCTGGATCTGGAATAACCCCGACTAGACACTTTGTGGTGACAGGGAGCTATGGAGACTTTGGAACAGCACCGGGGGGAGGGGGGAAGGGAGGGAGGGAGAGTTATGTGGATTGTTAAAGTTGTTGAAAAATTCAATAAAGAGAATTGAAAAAAAAAAATACACGAGAGAGTGGGAAAAAAGGGTCACACTCTCTCCAGGAAAAAAAAACAAGTCCTCAAAAACCAGCAAAGTTGCTGAGGGTCTCTAAGGTGGAGGGAATTAACACATTTTTGAGAATTCTCACTAACAGTTTCCTCATGGGTGTCATCAACCATGGCGACAGGGGGTAACATCACCTGCACGGGGACAACAGAAAGTGTACAATGTCATTCTTCTGTCCATGTCATGTTGGCACAGGCTCTATGGTGTTCATTTGAGTGGACAGACATGCACATGCAATATTTAGTTCCGCTAACATATGTCCTGTATCAGAAATGCACTATGTCAAAATGCGTGTGGGGGGTGTGGTCTGCAGTCGCATTCACTCGGGCCATTCACTGGCAACATGACCTCCTACCCTTGTAGTACCAAATACAGAAATTGAAATGCTGGATCTATCATTCTTGTGTTATGAGGGAAAATGTAAGACAATGCCCATGTACTAGGTTACTTTTAGATTAGGAATGAGAAATGTGTGATTGTGTGGTTCAAACAGGCAGGGGAGATGGACAATGTGTGTGTTGACAAACACTATTATGCGGGTGGATGCAGTATTGTTCTCTGTCTGTCCTTCAATTGTTGTGTGTTTGCTTGACTGTGTTATTGCTTCTTGGTCTCATTCTGTTGTGGTGCTGTGTACATGTTGTTTTCTTGTTTATTGTTGTACAGAATTGTTATTCTTATGCATGCACTGGATCGATTTCCTAAGTTGTGGAACGCTTGTCAAGACCTTGCTCTCGGGCATGCTATTACTGTGTAGCACCTTCAGTCACATCTGTACACTTTAAGGTTTAATGCGCACACAACACAAAGGAAATACTTCTCCCCTTTCATTTAGTAACTGTATGTGTAGTACTATTGCCTGGATTCATGAGAACTAGTCTTATTCATGGCAACCATTCCCCTTTACACCCCCTATCTTGCACATGTTCGATTCATGGCTTTTTGGTAATTTAAGGAGCACAGATAAGTGGGATGTAAGATGGAATGAAGCATTACATGTGCACATCCACTGGTGATGTGTGTTAGACATGGCCCAAATTCATGGCTTTGTAGTTAGACTCATAAAGCAGCCAGGTACACTATGCTGTTTCATGCCCCCCCCCACATTCAACTGTGCACATGGCCTTGCAGTTAGACTCACCCAGCAGCCAGGTACACTGTCCACCGTAACATGCCATGTACCCAGGCAGAGTGGAGTTGCGCAGCAGCATGGAGTCATGGGTGGAACCGGGAAATATGGCACAGAAATGGGTGATGATGAGGTGGGCATCACACATCATCTGCACGTCAGTGAATGATAATGTTTTATGTTACACAGCCTCCACAGCCTGCCTGGCCACCAGCTCCACATGTGTGCAGTCCGAGGCACCAATAATGTTCGGCATGCATGCAACGGCATGGAAGCCTTTTTTCTTGACATTGACCTGGTCTGCTGTTCTGGGTAGACTGATGTGGTCTCGAACATGACGTAAGAGTGCATCAATGACCTGGAACAGGACACTTGAAAAACAGGGTTGCGTTATCCCATGCAGCTCTCCAACTGTGTGCCGGTATGTGCCTGTAGCAAGAAAGTGTCATCGTGGATCAAGTCCACTACATTAATGATGGTCTCCCTGTCTAGCCGGTACAGGGTGTGGAGCTACCTTTCGCTCGGTTTAATTGTGTGGCCATTTACCGAGATTTGGTGGCTGTCTGCGCAGTGCAACAAGCTGGACAATGGGGTTTTGCTGGACCATGATGGCCCTCTTTCTCCTCAAGCGCCTATGCTGCATCCTCTACCCCCCTGCCTCTTCAAGTAATAGTACTGCAGGAATGGCTTCCAGCTCCAGTACTGCTTCTGCTACTGCTAGCATTTTTGTGCTGTAGCACTGCTGATTTGTGGTACCTGTGCTGATTTTTTGCACTTGTGGGATATTTTTACACACGTGATTCTACTTAACTCCAGGTCCGCGATCCCGGTGTTTCCGGCATCAATTTCATGTTGATACCGGCATGTCCATGCCAGTATTTGCGTGTCTGTGCTGCTCATAATGTGCACTTAGTAACGCCATGGCGGTATGGCAGGCATGGTTGCCATGGGACTCCGCAGATACCGGCCACGGTGTTGCAGCATGCAGTGGGTCACTTGCAGTGTCAGTGTTGCCGGCATCGCTACTCAGACTATACCGGTCTGGAAAAAGGTGCTGGTACGGAACTACCAGCACCATTGTTTCCAGACCAGCATCCTTGTAATGAGGCCGATAGTGTGTTAATGGGAAGGAATAACCTATCTCCTAAAGGAATGCCACTCTGAAGAGGTGAGATTTTGAGATATGTCTTCAATTGTAGGCGGTTCGCCCAACATCTAATGAAATGAGGGAGGATGTTCCAGAGGCTGGGAGGATCCAGAGTCTTACGGAGAACCGTCATTGATCCAGATGACCTCAGGATCCTGTGGGGAATGTTCTACTTCATCTTGCACCTGTTTTGGATTGGGTCAGTGTTACGATGGTTCTGTAGATGAGGCAGAGAGCCTTGAATTTGAAGTGCATATCTAGAGGCATCCAATAGAAGGCTATCAAGGGAGGTGTTATGTGATAACTGTTTTGGTCCAAGAACCGGTCTAGCTGCTTTATTTTCGACATTTTAAAGATTTTAAACTAGGCCCAAGAGGGGTTTCCACAACAGTTAAGGTGGGAGAAGGATATAGAAGTGTTAGCTTTAATTATTTGGGTCATATTGAATGAGGATATGCCGCATCTGACATGTCCTCTGGCTTAATGCACTGGAGTATTTGTTGTTTACCTTTGCCTTCCTCATTAGGCACTCCCCCATCTGTCCTCACCTGACATTAACAACCTTGGAGTGAACTTTCACAGCCACCTCAATCTTTATTCTCCTATTCAAGACATCTCACTTCCAAGCCCATGTTCTCAGATGCAGCCTACCCCTCTTGAGTATTACCTACATAAATCCATGTTACCTCTGCCATTGCCATCTCCCACTTTGACTGTTTCAATATTTACAATAACCTGCCAAACTTCACTTGTCATGGTGCAATAGTTTTCTATTATGACCCTGTGGTTTTTAAAAATAGGGCAATCTTTGCCCTAGTGCTAATACCATGCACATTCGCTCTTCAACTCTGGCGTCCCGCCTCCCATCAATCCGCCACCCAAACAGGAGGCAAAAGTCGGGAGATATGGGGCAAAGTAAAGTTTGTGACTCGCCAAGAGACAGATGTCACCATGGCAATAGATCTGTGGTGGACCCACGCACACAGGTTGATGCCACGGACTCATCACCCATGCCACTGCAGGCCTAGGTAAGGTGACTAAACCTTAACGGCTCTGTCTTGTTGTTCATACACATGTTTGCAGAGGGTGAGGATGATTTGGGACAATGCCTTCCCCACTGTGACATCCACCTGCGCTTCTTCAGAAGAGCCTCTCTTAGAATTGCTCATACGAGCTGTTTTTTTTGTTGCTTGTTTTAATTTTTATGTTCCTTTCATTCTGTAATAAAGTGAAGTTGCCTAGCGCACTGGAAGACTGAAAAAAGAAACAGTGCAACGATTGGAAATCTGAGAGAGTGTTAATTTGGCAAGCGAAGGATCGGGAGTGACCATTCAAAGAAGGTATTTCAGTGAAATTGAACACGGTCCCGAGCTCCAGTGGTGAGAACAGTTGTTTTGCTTGTATGCACACTATAGACAATTCAATAAGCAGATGACTCACCATTAATGGATGCTTTAAATCTTAGTATTTCTGAAGATATAGGTGTGCGCAACTAATTAAATTGTGCATTATATCAATAAGGCGGAACATGCAGCCAATGGCCCATTCAAGATGCCATGATTGTAGTTTACAAAATACCAGGAGTATTGAATGGGATAGTAAAGAAATCAGGGTTTCAATCAATCTTCTCATTGGACCATGTTGAACAATAACAGGCAAATTAAAGTACTTTACCCGCCGGTGCTACGATTCCATTACATTTAAAAATAAAGCAGGAGAGGTTCTCAATGGTTTAAACACCAGCATATTGCCTACATTGCATGTTAAAAGTAGACATTAACATTAGGCTTTGGGTGTCCAGCTATAGTTATTTACTAATTCCCAGGAAATCGTAGGCAGCAGGTGGGATGTAAAGTGCAGGTTGCCCTCATCCCCTGTAAACCTGGCATTACCAGGGTGAGCATGGGAGTGTGGTTCCTTGAGTGCACACATGCATCAGAGGAGGCATCTGGGCAGTAGAAGTGACATGCACAGGACTTTCCAAAAGGTTTGAAGTCAACCAGTTTCCAAGCAGCACCATTCATCACTTCGCGTTTGCATGAAAGAATTGTCCATATTGGAACCCTTTCAACTCTCTAACAAATTATCCCAATGGGAGTGTCTGGTCCCCCTTGCCCTTCTTGGAGTAATTACTTTGAGGCTTTATCATCAAAGAGAGCTTAAAACAAAGTGTTCTACCATGTTCAATTCCGATGCAGACATTCTCGCTTTGGTCAGTTATGGTTGTGACAGTTGAGAAATGGTCCTGTCCAGATGGATTGTGGTACTGTCCTGTGCCTATGAGGTTGTTATTCCTGTTTTCCTTCATCTTTGCACCTTCCTCCTTGGCAATTGCTCACTCTCCCGACCTCCTTGCTATAATGGCCCTCGAGCCCCTTCTCTCTTGCAATTTTCCCTTTTTTGGCTCTCGTTAGGATCACAACAGTGAGGTCTTAAGTATATGTCTAATTCGGTCTGAGGTTTACATTTATGAATAGTGTATATCTGTTTGTTGGTTCACAGTAGTGCTATTTATCCCGAAATATTCTGCGTGCCTAGCACATGCGAACAGCAATATCTCTGTTTTGTTCTATCTATATCTGAGGTGTGTGTTACCCACATCTCACTATCATTAAATCTATGCTCTAATTGCGCTCAGTGCGGCACCAGAAATCCTACTGCTCCAGAGGATGATAAGGGATGCCGCGTGGCATGCACCACCGTGCATGAGGATCCAGCATGGCAACATGCCTTGTGGTTGCAGCACACAGCCGAAGGTGCAGAGGGTGTTCATAGCTCAAACAACAATATAGAGCTTACTTTCTGGAGGAAGACTGCAGGTTACCTTATTTTTGTATGTTCATTCCGAAGGTGATAATGTTTCTGTTTTTACTACTCATAAGCTCTCATTGCAAAGTCAGTGCCCACACTGATAATAGACGATGAAGCTGTTGTAGAAATAACATGTCCCTTTTTCTAGCATCATCAATGCACAGGAGCTTGACTGTGTGCACTGTTGCTTGATCATGTGAAATGCATTTGAAGCTGCACTGAAGCAGACTCTGGCTTCTTTTCCCTTCTCGTGGTGCAGGTCCAGGAGTCCTCTTTTACTTCCGGCTCTAAAAGAAAGAAAAAAAATAGTAAGCAAAATGTATGCATGTGAAATTATATTCAGTTCACTTAATTCATTGTACTGCGTTGCCTACACTAGTAGCATTCAAATGGGATCTAATCTAATCAGAAACCACATCTATAACTTGGTGTTTGATCTCTGTTGCACTAAATGTTGGCAACGCTCCCAATGGCAAATACTAAGGGCAGGTCGAGGGACCCTTTGCAGATCATGCTTCTGATGTGTCCTCGGGCTGCCCAATTACAATTGTTTCTGTCCTACCCAGATGGACAGTCATAGTCCACATGAGAAGGTGCAGCTGGAGGGTCTCTCTGCATCAGCCATCTTAGAGCACTCACAATTGCTCAGCTGTGTATCGCCTGCATCACCTTAAGAACGTAACTTTGAGCAAGCACCTGCTAGACACACTTCAGTTACGGTACCTTATACTCCATTATTACACTGGTTTTGCCTCATGTTTACCAAAGAAGAAGGGAGTACAATGTGTACAAAAAGCAATAGTTTTTGTTCAGTAGACGGAGATTTCCAAATGCTGAAAGTACAAACGAGCCCTCTGATGCTTCCTCCATATCAACACAAGCAGATATTGAAACAAGATTTTAATCTGCTGCTGAACCGGCATCAATATGTTCCAGATATTGCGATCCAGAACTTTGCAAAAGTTATATTGGCGAATGCTTGAGTGACGACAGCGCTTGGTAGCCATGAGCGGCTAGAACTTACAGGTCATCCACCTTAGGAACGCTGACACGTGTCCACGTTCATTCAATCTCTACAGTCCATGCGCCATGGCCTCCATTGGGGGCAGCTGCGCTCGTGATGTACTGGAGGATTTGAGAGTCGAGGCTACATGTGAACACATCCATATGCGTTTTCAAAGGATTCATACAGAGGAAAATGCCACAGAAGATGTGCTGGTATTGTCAGACTGAAATTGTTTGTGCCTGTGTCTGTCTGTGCGTTGTGATAGAGTCCAACTGCCGAGATCACAAACTGGAGAGGGAGAGAAGCCCAAAGGGGCATCGGGAGAGCCATGGCTGGGTGCTTAGCTGCAAACCATGCTTGCCATGCAGGAGGCTCTTGGATTGACGAAGAGACATTTTTGCTATGTCTAAATGCTCTTGGATTGATGAAAATGTGTTTTTACACACAACAGGATGGCAACACCTGTGCAACCGAATTGCTATTATAATACTGTTTCCAAAGGATGACTAACAACATTTCTAGACTTACAGTAGACTTAGAGGAGGGATTACCCATTTTATGGTCTCTGTCTGAAGTGTTGCTCAACACATTGGCATTGTCAAATGGCGTTCCTATATCATGTGACCATGTGGTATCTGGGGAAGCCAACACATGAAAGATAGACTTGGACTGCCCTGTATCTCAATCCTATGTTCCAGCTTTTAAGGACTTCTAGTCAGTCAGCTAGTCAGAGGTACTCAGTGTGGTCACTTGAAGGGACAGGATAAGAAACATTTCTCTTAAGCATTTGGCATATTACACACATGATCTGGAGTGCATTACATACATACCTGATTCCATTATTAGCCTTGAGCTGTGGAAAGTGTAGTGGGAGTAGTGGTGGTTGGAGTAGTGGTGGTCGGAGTATTGGTGGTTGGCGTAGTTGTAGTTGGAGTTTTGGTGGTTGGCTTAGTAGTGGTTGGAGTAGTTGAACGGAAACGATGATGACGATCTTTACGATTATACTTTCGCTTTGCGTATCCCCTGCTTTCATTTGACTGCAAGAAAAAAAAAAAGTCATCAACAAATTAATTGAAACATCCTGACAATGGATTACAATAAAGCTACAAACCACACAGGTCACGTGGTTTTCTATCACTCTTCTATGTGTGTATGTAGACTCAAGGTATCCAAATCATAAAAATGCAAATGGCTGCTTATTTTGTACACTGATTATCTTTACTTTCCATATCTAGCATAGATGCCCTCAGGGGCATGAAAAGGTTTTGCAAAGACAGCTAGTGAACACACCGGAAGGAGTATTAATTGCTTTTGCTCATAGACTAGAGGCAGGCAAGTAGGTTATGTAAAAACCTACTTATGTTCTATTCATGTGTGCATGTGTGGTATTGCTGTAGTGCAACTCTAGCATGAAAGCAGCAGGGTGCTGTGCAAAGGGAAATAAGATATTTATGAGGGAGACTCCTATGTCGAGGTGTAGGAAACACTGGTGTACGCGCTCTAAGATCCGTGACACTTAGCAATTTCAGAATTGTTTTTGCCATTTTAAAAGTTAAAAATAAGAAAAATAAATTTTCATTAAAACTCGTAAATTGACTACCGCTTCCAAGGGATGTCCGCAAACCTTGTAATTATTTGAAAAGTTAGAAAAAAAAGTATATTCATTTAAAATATGAATCTTGAATGAAGGCAGATTGCTTTGCACCATTGCCGTTTATTGGTTGGCCTGGCGGATCTTAGGGTTGCAATGTGAGGAGGAGCAGGATTGGAAGAGATTCACATGAGTGGTGTAATAGAGGAGCGACATGGGCGTTTGGGTGAATGGGAAGGAAATGCAGAGAGAAGAGAGAAGGTTGAGGAAGGAAGACCACATGCAGCATTCCCTCTTTTGCTGATGCGGCGTAGGGGGGGCGGGGTGTTGCTTGGTCTGGAAAAGATCTGGGGCTGTTCAAATGTCAGGACTATTAGGACTCAGGGCTAGCTAGCCTTTTTGGTTGTTGCTCCTGGGTTTATATCTGGGGCTACAACCAAATGACCCGGGCTATAGCCCCCTTAGCTCCCCCTCCGCCATCTAGCAACACCTCCGGCCTGGTGCTGTGATGTAGTGTAATGGAGTAGAGAAATGTGTGTTTGGGTGCAGGGAAGGGAAATGCAGAGACAACAGAGAAGATGGAGGATGGAAGACAAGATGGGGCTTTCCGTCATTTGCTGACGTTGCTCGGGCGGCTGTGATGTGGTGTAGTGGAGGAGAGACATGGGTGTTTGGGTGTAGGGGAAGGAAATGCTGAGAGAATAAAGAAGGATCAAGGCTGGAAGACAGTACAGGGTCTTTTCCTCATTTGGAGAACCTTTTCATGGCATGCGAGGTAGTGAGTTGTATTGGGCAGAACAGGGTTAAGGGATAGTTTCCCCTGTGTTAACCAAAGGCCTCAGTGGTTGGTTGGGAAAGGCGGTGGGCATGGTGTGGAGCACAATCTAATGGTAACAGACAAAAGATGGTTCTAGCAAGACAACCGAAAGAAGAATAAACAGGGAGGCAGAGGCTTGCTGCAGATTCGTTCTGTTATGTACATGAGAGTTTTGGGGACTCTATCTTTAGTAATACTTTATTTTCCCCGATTGGCTTTTTACAAATACTTCGTAGGGACAGCCTCACAATTCTCCTACTCAGTTTATTATTTTATTTTTTTCTCACAGTACCTCATTTTCCTACATAATTCTCAAATACATTTCTTTTGAATGGTTCACTTGTTCTAAATGTGTCAATATCTATCTCCCGTAGAAGGTAAACCCGGCATTGATTGTTGTCTGAGAAAACGTTAAACAAAGATTTTAATTTGTGAGCAATTGATGTCAAATGAATAATGAAAGGCCATACACATTCCTGAGAAGAACAAGAAACAAGGAACACTTTCAAAAGGTGATTTTCCACTTACGTCCGAAGCACTTCGATCCTCCCATCTTCGCTACAGAAGCCTGTAAGTATCACAAGGAACAGAGGAAGAACAATCAAGAATGAAAAGGTAGAAGGCAAATCAAAGAGCACAACTACATGCGTTTCCTGATCCTGCTTCCTCTGTAGTCCAATTAAATGGGTTGAATCCTGATCCAGGACATTTGCCTCTTCTCTTAATATTATTGAACAGAAATGCTGTTTTATGCTGTTTCTAAAAATGCTAATGTGTTTAGAATGGTTGCCAGTGATAGGGTCGAACACAAAAGGATCGAATGCCTTTTGATCGACAGTCAAAGGATGGAAAAAAAGGGTTGTTTTTTTATTTTATTTTTTGTATGGGGGGTTCCCTCCACCCCCGTTTTCTTTATTAAATACATTTTTTTACCAACCCAAACTAAAATATATATATATAAATAAATAAAACAAAAATTCAACCCTTATTTTTTCAATCCTTTTGCATTCGAGCAAAGGGTCATTTGATCCTTTTTTTTCGATCGTTTGACTGGACACTGTTTAGAATTGCATAATTAGTATATCTTCTTAATTTATTTGCCACACAGATTAGTCACCATTTATGAAATGATCCCATAGATCGCTTTTTTTAATTTGCATTGAAAGTTGCATTATTAGGAAAAATAAATGTGTGAAGTGATTAACTGACTTAACATTAAAATAAAATGGATAAAACTAATATTGATGAATGCAAGAAAACGGAATTCATTGAGAAGGAGAGGGTCACTTACGCTGCCAGCACTTGCATCTTCCTGTTCATTCTCTGCAGAGGTTTGCAAATAATGCCGGGGACACAAGAAGAAGCCTTCAGCATTACATGAAAAGGACACATACAAACATTCACAATTCCTATTCCCATCCTATTCTGTATACATTGATGTAACTTTGCCATTAGCAGGATGTGTCATCTCTATCAATAGTTATATATGATTCTAAAAGTTGAATTGAGAATTGCAAAATACAATCCATATCACCAGACCCATTGAATGCAAAGGTCTGGCGTATTGCAAATGTCACAGCTTTCGGCAGCCTGCATGCTCGGACCCCCATGGAAGAGAAGCCCACTCGCCAGCTGGTTCACATACTTTTATTCTGCTTAAATTAACAGCCCTGTTTGATTGAGAATACAAGTATGTTATGAACTGCCCAATACATTCCTCTTCTGTGCTTGCAGATAGGTATTAGAAAACTATCTCCAAGAAAAATAAAACTTTAAAAGTCACGTTCACTTGCCTTTATTTAAAAAAAATTGATAATTCCCCCTATTTGTGAGGCATTAACTGTCCATACAACTTCCTTCTACTATCACAAGAACTGTCAGTCAATTTCACTTGGAACTGCCCCCTATAACATACCATAAACTGCCCTGTAATAATCTGCGGTATGCAAGCATGCCTTTTTATGCTATGTCTTCAGGGGCTAAACCCTGAATTCCTGCGTTTAATGAGCGTCATTATTCGGTCACTAGAGCGGATTAATATGTGCAGCTTTGGAGTTCTTGGCTATCCCAAAAGGTTGCTGAAACAGTGGAACACACTCCTACTAAAAAGGCAGCAATGTAAGCCCCTTGGACGCTCTTCTCTGGCTCATCAATTGCTCTGGGTCTCCTCTGTAGTGATGGCCAGCACTAAGGGGACTTTTGGTGGGAAGTCTTTGCCTCAGAATGGACTTCACTGACTGATTGTCACTGACAGAGACTTTTGGGCTGATCAACTGACTGACTGACTCACTCACTCAGCTGCTAAGCACTCATAGAGCCTGATTCATGGAATTCTTTGCACAGTGCAAAGTGGCTTTTCACTAGTGCAAAGTGACTTGCACTGTCAACGAACACCCTAATTCATGCAGCAGTGCAAAGTGTTGTTTTGCTGTGCAAAGTGACTTTGCACAAAAATCCAAGAATCAGGCCCATAGAGTGGTACTTTTTGGCATAAATAAAGGGAACAGAATATGAAGAGGGAAACACGAACAGAGGGCTTGGGGTGAGTGAGGAAAGGTCACGAGTGTTTCAGGGTGAGCAGGCAGCGGCATACCATGGAGCATCATGGTGAGGCCGCACTGAAAGGAAGATGGATGATAGAGGTATGAGAGTGCGGTAAAGATTGCCCACTAGTCTTAGATCCAACTGAGCGATCAGAATAATGGAAGACACATGCAGAGTAAGGGCCGAAGAGGAGATACTGCAGTTCTCACTTTTCAGTAGAAACCACAGCATATAAATATACTTAGAATCTCCTAACTTTGGAGAACCCTTAGCGATGGAGGCAGAAACAATCATCAGAATATACACAGGAGATAGAGAAGGGGATAAGTGAAGGCAGGTTGGCCAGGGGACGGATGCGGGGGGCCTTTGCTCTGATCCTGGGGACATGCTACACGCCTCCGTCTTCATCACTATCATTGCAATTATTGTAAACAATTAAGCTCTCTTCCCTTTGATTGTGTTGGAAACATTGGACTGAAACGTTGGTCACTTGCATTAGTACCATTTTTGTAAGGTTTATACATAAGAAACTATAAAGTTCCACACACATCCATTACTGCGCCACCAAAAAAATTGTTCAAAAGCAGTTATGTTTGTTCATTTTCAGCCTTATTTATTTTTAGTTGCAGCCCTTATTGATGACACGTGTTTCGGCACTCTCACTTTGCCTTTCTCAAATCTGGGCAATTATTCTTATACAAATTACTATCCAAACTGATCAGTAAAGAATCAGTAAAGAACCAACAAAAAATCAATGTTCACAGTTATTTTAAAAAAAGGAGAATAAATTCAGAAAGCATTATTTTAAAACATATCATAATGCAGAGCAAAACATATTTGTCATCATAGATATCCATCATGAGAAAATCAAAGAAAAAAAAGAAATAAAAAGAGCACATACCAAAATAATGTCCAGTTGCAAGGTGGGTCCATGCGTGATGATTTAGTGTTCCGATGGAGATGGAGAAAGAGGGGGGTGGGGTAAATTAAATTAAAAGAAAAAGAGAGAGTAGAAATAAAAGGGATTACCTTTTTTACCCTAGATGCAATTGACCATACTTTTAAAAATGAATCAGCATCTTATCTCCCATTTGTTTGCATGCTTAAAGAAATGCTCATGGCTACTCTAGATAATAGTATCTTCATGTTTAATAACAGTTTCTACAAACAAAAACGAGGCGTAGCTATGGGGGTTAAATATGCACCGGCCCTAGCGAACCTAGTGATGGGCATGTTTGAAGACCTCAAGATCTATACTACAGAGACATTCGGCCTACATGTTGTTAAATGGACCAGGTACATTGACGACGTCTTGTTTATATGGCAAGGGACACCACAGCAATTAGAGCTTTTTCGACAAGAAATAAATGCCAACGAGTTGGGTATAGAGTTTACAGGGGAATACAGCAACACTGAAATAAAGTTCTTGGATTTAACAATCTATGTATCAGGCAATAGCTTGAAGACTCGAACATATCGTAAGAGCACTGAAGTAAACTCCACGCTACATGCTACCAGTTGTCACTATGCACCTGTCATCCGTGACATCCCCAAGGGTGAATTTATTAGAGCGAGAAGGAACTGCTGTGAACAAACAGACTTTGAGAAGGAATGTGAAATCCTGTCTACTAGATTCAGAGCTATAGGCTATCCGGGAACAAGCATCAAAACGGCATACCAGAAAGCTCACCAAATAACAAGATCACAAACTCTTTTACAGCGCAACAAACCTACTCAAGACAAACAGGTACAATTCATTACCACCTTTTGTACCAATAACCAGTTGATTAAAAGAATCCTCAGAAGACACTGGGGCCTGCTCAATTTGGGCCCACACATTGGACCACAAATACAAGATTACCCTTCGATAGTGTATCGACGGGCGAGAACCTTAAAACTGAGCCTTAGTCCATCATTATTACCTGATGAGAAAGAGGAGAAAACAGAGAACTGGTTACATCCCAAAGTGGGGTTCACAAAATGTGGAACATGTACCATGTGCAAGCATGCGGTTCCCATGACTGACCGCTTCGAGAATAAAGATGGCATCAAAATGAAAATAAGGGAGCAGATCAATTGTCGCACGAAATATGTGATCTATGCGATTATATGCATTTGCAGCAAAATTTATATAGGAAGCACGATCCGAGAAATACGCACAAGAATACGAGAACACTTGGCAGTGATTGGAAACCAAGATAAGAATCTACCATTGGCAGAACACTGGCAGAGTCTTCATCAATTGGATTGCAAGCGGGACATCAAATTTATTGGTCTAAAAAAGGTATCCTTGGGATGCCGAGGTGGAAACCAGGAACTAAGATTGCGACAAGAAGAAGCGAAGCTAATCAAGTATTTCAGATGTATTGAAACAGGTTTAAACACAGACAATGAGATGTCCAATTTTCTTTAATAATAACCCAAAAAGAGTGAACCAAAAAGGACTTATGTCCGAAAATGTAGAATCATGCCATTGAGAAGATTGAATCATACACTAACCTTTGTGTTTTTATTGAAATAAGTGCTCTATGTATCAGTTGTTTGTACGAAAATGGCAACTATTGGGTTTTCCGTGTTTATTTGTGGACATATATTTAAAATCAGAATCAAAACAACACATACAGAGCTAATAGACTGCTATCCCAAAAAAAATCACTTAATACAGTAGTAACTACAGTTCCCATAAGACATTGGGAGAAATAGATGCACGTGAACTTACCACATATAAAAACTACATTGTTACCATAAGACATTGGGAGAAATAGATGCACGTGAATTCACCACATATAAAAACTATATTGGTTTCACTAATGAAAAAATGTTTATTTTTGATAACAATCAAAAAGTGTGTGAACCAAAAAGGACCCACGCAATAAAACTTGTAACTATGCCATTGATAGTGTTGAACCATTTATTAAACTTTGTGGTTATACACAAGCAACTGCTCTTATGCACTTACCGTTTGCACAGAATGTGGAAGTAATAGCATTTCCTTGTATATTTGTCCACATAGACCGCACTAACAATGTAAAAATAAGAACAATACACACTGAGTTAAAGGACAGATAAAAAGCTACTAAATATAGCAGAAACTACATTTCCCATGAGACTATGGGTGAAGGGATCAACAAGCCACTAAATATAGCAGAAACTACAGTTCCCATGAGACTAGGGGTGAAGGAGATACACGTG
Organism: Ambystoma mexicanum; assembly: GCF_040938575.1. Classification (NCBI taxonomy): domain Eukaryota; kingdom Metazoa; phylum Chordata; class Amphibia; order Caudata; family Ambystomatidae; genus Ambystoma; species Ambystoma mexicanum. The sequence continues at coordinate 159,590,707 of NC_090937.1, forward strand.
ACTTTACCATACAATAATAAAGATTTACTAGGTTTTCACACGAGCCAACAATAAAAAGGGATCCGTTTGTAAAGCTAAATGCATAACTATGCGTTTAAATTGCATAATGGAATTAAACTTCGGGTAACCTCATGACACAGGTCAATAGAGGCATAGTATCCCAATCTATGGCCGACGGCAGGGAGAAGGTGGAAAGCGAAGTAGGACGAACAAGCTACCTTGGTAACAGCATACATACTCCCCATTCTGTAGGAGGCGAACGCCTAGTAAACACACGACGCTTGATGCCGGAATTGTGACTTTTCAGGTAAGCTCTAACTAAGCATGAGACCACCCATTGCTACCTTCCTATCAGTCTCAGATCCGCAAAAAAAGACGAGATGGCCCATGGAGCCGCACTAACTCTAGAATGAAAAGTCAAACATATAATGAACTGCTGTTAAGAAATGAAAGTGTGTATGTGCCGTAGCCGGCCTCCATGCTATATAAAAAACACATTGTGTATGGCAGAACACATAGAAAAAGGATTACTTATGAACGTTGCAATTTTTATCAATTTATAATTTCGTACTGTAACTAAAACCCCTAAAAAAAGCAAATGCACCTGTCGCTTAGATTCGAATTCCTAAACCAGTAAATGGTGAATTGCGAGCGGGATAATGAGGGAACCAACCCATTCCCAATATTTCAATTTTTTTTACCTTACCAGGACGTACCTTGTCCACGAGTCTGACGGCACTCTCTCCATTTGTATCACCCACGTCATTTAGAGAAACCATGAACAACAAAAGATCGCTAAGCCCTATTTTATATAATACTTGCACTTAATAAACAAATGATACTTGGAAGGACAAACGGCATTAACCATATAGATATACTATTTTTGCCCACTACCCCTCTCATTCAATTTAAAATTTCATTAAAATTTCGTGTAATCCCTTTTATTTCTACTCTCTCTTTTTCTTTTAATTTAATTTACCCCACCCCCCTCTTTCTCCATCTCCATCGGAACACTAAATCATCACGCATGGACCCACCTTGCAACTGGACATTATTTTGGTATGTGCTCTTTTTATTTATTTTTTTCTTTGATTTTCTCATGATGGATATCTATGTTGACAAATATTTTTTGCTCTGCATTATGATATGTTTTAAAATAATGCTTTCTGAATTTATTTTCCTTTTTTTAAAATAACTGTGAAAATTGATTTTTTGTTGGTTCTTTACTGATTCTTTACTGATCAGTTTGGATAGTAATGTGTATAAGAATAATTGCCCAGATTGAGAAAGGCAAAGTGAGAGTGCCGAAACACGTGTCATCAATAAGGGCTGCAACTAAAAATAAATAAGGCTGAAAATGAACAAACATAACTGCTTTTGAACAATTTTTTTGGTGGCGCAGTAATGGATGTGTGTGGAACTTTATAGTTTCATTTTTGACAAGCGAAGTGGGGGAAATCTGTGTCTTCGCTCTCTACACACATCATTGCGACACGATTGAGTTATTACTTTTGTATTAAGTCGCGGAGGTTTAAGAGTGCAGCTAGAAAAGCTCCCCAAGTTTGCAAACCTTTATACATAAGAAAACACAATGGAATAAGCCACATTATGAAATGGGGGGATTCTGATGAGATCAGGATTAATTGTGAACTACTTAAGTTGTTTGCCCACTGGCAGCAAGTCTAACGCTGTCTAATTTTACCCCACTGATTCTGCCACGTACCACTATGCAAATAGCTACCGCCATAAAGCAGGCCACCACAAGTAGAGTCCTCATTGTGTATCAGCTGCCCCTGAAAGTAGATAAATAAATAAAAAGAAACACTTATGTGGGCTTTTTATGCACTGCACATTTCTCTGACATTTAAAAAGGAATGAGTTCACCGAACGTGTTTTTTTTTACTGATATAGAATTAGGGAAAGGTGCTGTGAAGCAATGGATTGATGAACAGAGCTCAGGGGCCACAATTTGTAAAATTCTTCACATTACGTCCAGGTGCATAGCATGACGAACTGTCCCTTCCTACCATTTGCAAATACCAAAAATAGCCCTTTCAACCAAAATGTCACAAGAGGGCCAATCTTAGGATCATGTGCACCTTATTTCTAAGAACAATACACATTCAAAATGTGAAAGACTACAATCATTCAGCTTGTAGCACCAGTAAAATGACTTGTATTCACTTTTTTTCTAAAACATTGAACATTTATATGTGTTGCCAACATCTGAATAGCATTTGTTTCATATGTCACAAAAAAAACAATATATAAAAAAAGAGAAAAAAGTATATATGCTAGAGTGCTGCTGATATCCTGTGGGGGAGTCCTGGGTGGTCTGGAAATGTTTCTGCTGAGGTTGGTGCTCAGAATCCTTAGCACGACCAGGGGAATTCCCAGTGCCAGTGAGAAGTGCAGTGCCTTTAAACAACCGAAGTGAACACAGCAAGGGATGTTATGGATCACACTCCTAGCTATGCTTTGGACTCCGATAAGACACATTAGGCTTAGTTCAGATGTTTAAACATGAAATAAGATGGTGTTCAACTAAGTCTCTCTATTATCTGCCAGTATTCTGATGGTTATTCCATTTCTCTTTCCTGGTGTCCAGTTACGCAAACTTAGTTTCACTAGCACAAGGTGGTCCAGTCTGGTAATGGTGCAGCTCATTTCTCACCAACCTCATGAAATAATCTTTGTTATACAACCTGGACCCCAAAAAACAACCTCCCTCATACCGTAAGTCTCTTTCCTCTCCCCACTGCTTCTCAACAGCTCTAGGGCCCAAATTGGAGAGGTAAGTCACGGCTAATGCCTCTCTGGTTTTCAAAGTGTAGACTACACCCAATCCTTCGAAGAATGTTCGAGGGATGCTCCACGATAAAGAAGTAAGTGAACTGCCTCACATAGTTCAAGACTGACAGTTGATGTTGTAGCTATGCTTACATGTCTCCAAAACATTGTAGCTACTGAAAGCTCCAACTACAGGAATGAACACAGGCCATCCATCCCCAATCCCATCTGCCAAAGATCATGCTTCCTAGACATGACCTCACGGATCACATCATTTCTTGTCCTTGTGGAGCCATGACTTTCCTTCAAACCCATTATCAACAAAGCTAGTCCATATTCGGGACTCAAAAAAACAACTCACCAATGTCAACCTCTCCTCTCCAAATAAACCTGAATACTGTTAGGAAGACCTTCATCATAGCCATATGAGAGACATGTAGTCATTCCTTTGTTTGAATTAAGATTCTTTAATATGTCCAAAGCCCAGGAGCTTATTGAGGTTTTCCACTCAAATGTACATTACCACCCTTTGAGTTATATTCTGCTACAAAATGTACATTCATACAAGATATGACCCTTACATGTTATTGTTTTGTGGGCAACGTCGACAAAATACTGTTTCTGTAACTCAAAATGCAAAATAGACTTGCTAAGAATGCACAGCCTATTCACCTCACACCCAGGTCCATAGCATGCACACCATTGTTTCCAGGGCTGGATCATTGGCAATTGAAGACCAGCAATGAATGGAGGACATGACACTGACAACAAACGTGCATCTGAACATCTCCCCACTAGTTAATTCACATTTGAAAGTGTGGGATTATGGGATCCATAGATCAAATAACGTAATTAGTTCATCTGATGTTTCTTTCATACAATCTTCTAGCCTAAAATATGTTGGGGTTCTTGGTAAATGAATCGGTTCATTCTAGAGAGCAGCACAGCCGTAGGATATACACATTGTAGAATTTAGGCAATAATCTATTCACCAACAGGCTGCTTCCATGTGTCGCCTTGTCCCATTGACTTCCTGAGTATTTAGAATCGGGATGATCTTTATAATTACTAAGAAAATACAATTGATCTATTTTATAAAGCATTTTGCAATGGGATTTTCCCTTCGAAAAACACTTTGCAAATTAGTCCAAATGTGTCTTTCCTGAAATCAATAAAAAATAGGTTTTCATATTATTTTGTCCCACATTAAAATCAAACCAAATTTTATCATACGGTCGGTGGACGAAAGCGCCCCAATTCAGGCCATTATATTTAAAAATGTTATAGAACACACAAATAATGTTATGTAATGTGAATACAAAGGGGTTTGTGATTAATTGGAAACAAACAGGTTTGTGATCTAGAATCGTGCACATTTCCACGGCATGCGATGCGCTGCACTAACGCAGCCACTTACCTTCCTCGAGTAGTGACGTGAATGATCCTGTTGCCTGTGTTGCAGAACTGATGTTTGAAAGCAGAGCATGCATTGCATTTATAGTGTTCTTTGAAATGGTGCCTTGTTTCAGGGATTAACACACATTAGTGCACTTTGGGTCAGAGGACGTAAGAAACCCTCCCCACTTAACTCTCGGATGTGTTCACCTGTCAACAGTCCATAAACACAAATAACTTCACAAGCAGCTGTGGCTTTTCTTTGAAATATTGAGCAAGTTGGGAGACTTTGTTCAAATCATCACAGCATCAGACACTTGGTGAACATTAACTCTGATTTGTTCTGTAAAGAGATACGACCCCCATTCAGTATGGAAGAGGCAGGCTGCTCTTTGTTTTGTCAGTTACTACACCCCCACCTATCCTGGTCCACAGTGAATCTTACATATGCACTGCCTTGACCATCACATGATTTGGAGAGTATTGCAGGGGGAAGAAGATGGGGGCACAGAAAATAAATGTAGTGCTTCTGCACTGGCTATTATAATAAAAGTTGTGCTCAATGGAGCCTGCATGGTGCAAAGTGACTGTTCACTGGTGCAACATGACTTTGCACTGCAAAAAACACCCTGATTCAAGGAGCAGTACAAAGTGTATTTGTGCAGTGCAAAGTCACTTTGCACCAGTGAAAAGTCACTTTGCACTGTGCTAAACATTCCATGAATCAGGCCCCTTGTGGGCTGAGCAAGGCTTTTGTTCTGCAGTACTATCATTCATGCAGTTTGATGATGGAGTGAGTTGGCAGAGGGACTCCTACTAGTCGAAGGAGTGAGCCACAATGGACTGGGTTAGTCTGGCTGCTATCCGATGTGTCTCCCAGAGGGTAGATAGAGCTGGAACCCACAGGTGTGCTAAATCATCCAAAACCTGGTATAACCCCACTTGTACCTTCTGTAATTCCTAATACCAACTGGGAAAATACCCTTCAAACCAATTCAGGCCATACAAAAATAGCATGTGGGACAAAGCAGGAAAATGCCAAAAAAGGTTTCCACGTCCATATGTGGTGCTGTCTAGGGCACGCACAACACTGCTAACATTTCCCAAACATACCGCAGATGAGAGACAGAAAGCAACACAACAACAAACCATGTTGTTGCACAGAGACACCTCTGCAGTCCCCTCCATGAGCCTGGGAGGATTGGGGCTGTCGCGGAATGGACATCTGCTACAAGAGGAAATCCAGGATGTTGTTGATGGTCCGCTGCACCTATAAAGCCCCGGAAATGCCAGGTGAGGATAATACTACAATTAACCAATTTAGAGAAGGGGGCTTGTGCAAGGTGTGTGGTACATTTATCAAAATCAAGGGAAAAGCACAATCCTAAAACCTGACATAACTCTCTAGGGATCCCAGCCAATAACAAGGGTGGAACTATTACACACACCAGTAAGACACTGTAGAAGAGCCCAGCACAGGTGGCCAACTGCAATATGAAAGAAGTGTGCCATACTGTTCTATGCTGATACAGTAAACATTCTACTTGGTGCAAGATGGCCACTTTGTTGAAGTCCTTACTTGCTACATAGACCCTGATAAATCTGGGTGACACCTGCCAGGGGTCTATGGGAGGCGTGAACAGTGAAAGCCAAGAAACCACACATCTAGCTGAGACCTGATACTGATTACTGAGGAACGATAAGAGGTACCTAAACTGTAAATGCTTAGAAACCCAAAAGCTATGTTAGCCCTCCTAAGACTGAATGCTGAGAAACCAGAGAGCTATGAGAGACCTGCAACTTGGAGAATGGGAAGCAAGAGGTTCAAGAGAGATATATCCTGAAGGTTCAGCATTGAGACGTCTGGAAGGGACTTTACGAGATTTAGACGGTGCACAGTTTCAGATTGGTGCAAAATTCAACTAGGCCAACAATCATAATTTAGACTTCTGCAGAAGTGATATGGTAGGGTGTGTTAGGGAGAATTCTCCAGAATGGCTAGTTTCTCTTCCCTACTGAGTCCCTCAGCAGCTTTGCTGGATTTCTAGGATTTATTTTTTTCACCTGGTAAGAGTGTGAGCCTTTTTTCCCACTCTTACATGTGTGTTGCTGTGTGTATTTAACATTTTCTTGTGTTCATAGACTGTGGAGCCTCACCTAATCCATAGGCATCATCTTTTTTACTGTGTGTTACACAGCACCTTCAGTGCAGTGAGACAGGGTTGTCTTTTTGGCTTCCCAACTCCGACTCCATTTTCTGGGACTGACTACTGTCTCCCAGAACATATAAAGTTGCCATTGACTTTATTAGTCTCTTTTAAAACTCACAGACCCAGTACAAACTATCTTAAATAGAGTTCTGGAAAGGGTTAATACTTATCCCTTTTTGTCTGTTTCTCTTGGAGCATTGTTTCGCTCCCTTTTCATTAAGACTTGGCTGGTGGCAGTGGTAACTACCCTATTTTTCCTACCGCAGTTATATTTATTAGCCTTCTATTGTTATAGGCTATCTTGGAAGCCACAAACTTAAACCCGCTAGACCATGTACGTTTTTATACGGTTCTGGCTGGGTTTAGTCGCCATTTCTTTTTGTAAAAGTATTTCTCGTGTTTTTCTCTGCCCGCCAAACCAGGTTTGGTTCCTTTGTTCACTCTCCTTTTGCGGGCTTCTACACAGAAGCCCTCCTTAGACGCCTGTATGTCTTGGGGGGACAGGATGTGAGGGAGGGGTTTAGGACTCCCTGCACAGGGTCTCCTTTAATTCAAGACACAAAGTAAGAAATTAAACAGTTTAAAACACATGGGATGGATTTGCAAACTCTCAGAAAAACCTGTTGTTCGAGTTGCCAGTCATGAAACTTCTCCAAGGAAGGGAGATACACCGTAAATCAAGGACATAGAGGTGCGAATTGCAAGCTTGAAAAACGTTGTATGGGACAGGACCATGAAAGTTCACACTCTCATCAGACATTCGTCTGTGCTCCAGGCTGGGACAATAGCAGTCCTGGGACACTCACCTGTCAAGTGTGAAGGGGCAATAAAACCTTCAATTAAGACTGGAAACCCCCTTGCCTGCAAGGAAATGACAGCTGCTTGCAGTTGGAGGGAAAAAACAGGCTCCAGTAACAAAGGGACTGCCTTTTGGGTTACAAGACTATGTTATAAAGAAACTTTAAGACTTTTATCTGTAGCAAGAATAAGCAAAAATCTTAAAAGTTTGCAGTTTTAAATCTAATTTTGTGGGCTATCTTTTCAAACTTGGTAGAACTCATTGCCGCATTGGGAACACAAGTTACGGAATAAGCGAGATTCCAAGGAAAGTATTAATGTGGCAAACATACCATTTTGTACATACATCCCTGGGGACAATTTGCATCTGTGTATAAAATTGTGGATTTTTAGGCCAAATTTACCAAAATGTATCAGAAAGGTGAAACAAGGTTGCACAGAACTGAAGATTGGACTGATCTGGGCTGCACATAATATGTAACCTGTTTGTATAATTTGCCAAGAGATTGCAAGTGAAGAAATGTATGTTTTTGGCAAAATCGGATTTTAAGTAAAGTAAATGTGGGAGTGTTTGGACATTGTAAACCTCACCTCATAAATCTGACATCATTCCCTTAGAAGTCCCACCAACTGAGAGCGAGGCAGAGACTGGCTCCCCTGCCCAATCCAAGTAGTTTAGGGGCCGGCGTAGTTAACCTGCCCAGCCTCTACCTGGATGATGTAATTTTGCATTATAAATAAAGGTCCCTGACAGGACCCTAGACACACACTCTTCCTGATTTCCTGCGCTACAATCCTGTTCCTGTTTCATCTTTCAGACTCCAGACTCCAACTACAAGGCCAAGCATTGCTGATCCTATTCCAGAACCCATTGCAAAAACCAAGCATTGCTGATCTGGCTCGGGCAAGGCCTACCCTACAATATTAAAACCTACTAATATCCCAGCAACCAGGAGAAACTGTGGTACTTTTGGCATCCTAATCCAGTTTGGCTTGCCGCCACTCACTGCATGCAGCTGCCATCCTGCTACCCTGCTGATCTATAGTATCCAGTAACCAGAATTGCCAGTCCAAAAGAAAAATACTTTGGTATCGCCTCCCCGCCCAGCTTATCCTGTCCCGCTGATTTTGTCCAGCTGTGTTGTGTTAGACTAGATCCGTTTGGTGACCAGAACCATTGACTGTCCAAAAACCAAACTAAAAAGTGGACTGTGAGTTCCAATAAGAACCATAGAAAACCATAGTATACCTTGTATCGCCTTGTCCTTAGTTCCACTCTCTAAGTCATCCTATGCTTAGCCTTCAAACCCTGCCTTTGATTTCTTGCACTGGCGCCAACTTCTTTAATAATTTTGACTTTTGAAATCCTAAGCACTTATTCCTCTTTCGAGTGATTGGAGTGGTTCCGCCACGGCGGTCGAAGGAGGTGCTAGGGTTGAATTTGTGAGTCAACCCTGGAGCTAACTGTGTCTCAATCCGGTAGTGTAGCCTGAATGCTCTAGTGTAGAATTGTCAAAATTGATTTCTTTTCCTTTTTCGCGCCTTCATTTTCTCAAAACGCACCTCACTAGATCTTGCATAACTCACTCAATTTACCAGCTAGAGACCTCATTTCACTTCCATATTGTACCTATGATCCATAGCTACACCCCTACTCAATATTTCACCCATTTTTAAAAAAAAACATTTTTGGTAAATTCAGGAGGGAATTGTAAAAGTTTACTAAATTTCCAATGTGTCATTTTGATTATAAACTGTTTTAAATCTTCCATTCAATTTTGAATTGTATGCTTTTGCTCAATACATTGCATTTGATTGCTAGTATCTTTCCAGTGTTGCTCCAGTAAAGAATTGTTTTTGTTTCAAGCGTTTTATATACATTCATTGTTTCATTCATGCATTTCTGAGTTTCAGTTTTAGCATTGCCAGGATTTAAAATCTGTTTTTCTCTCTTGCTTGGAGAGGGAAGGTTGGATTTCAATTATGTTTCCCATTTGTTTCCCATTTGTCATTCCTGATTACCTGCTGCTTCTGTTTATCCACTTAAAAATGATTATTTGTGGGTTGAGGGAACATTGCAGGGGGACATTCTAACTCAAGTGCTATCTTACCTAAAATCAAAAGTGCTCCTATTCCCTGGTGTTTGTAGTTGTGTCAATAGAAGGTTAGACTAAGGGCATTGCTTACATTCCTATTGTTCTTATCACCCCATTGGTGATTGCTGCCCCATATTAAAAATGTTATGATTTCTTTTGAATTTTAAAATAAATAAATTAATATTACATTTTATCAACCAGCCTGGTTCATGGTCCATTGTGACCCTGGCTATTTGAAAAGGGGGTGTGATATGAGTGGTGTTCCATCTCAATATTGAATCTAACATAAAACATAAGCCTTTCAATCGCGCGCTGCATACTAGGCCAAGACTAAGGTGTGTGTCGTCTGATTGAAATCCTTAACAGGACTGCAGGCATAGGTCATTATAAGTATGGCAGTCTGGAAATAAGGGTGCCGGTAGCAACGTACCGGCACCCTTTGCAGACCACAATACTACAACAATGGCGGTAGGGGCCACGGATCCACAGGCAGGCCTGACCTGCGGCCTGACCTGCTGGGTTTTCAGGCGCCTGCCGGCATGGTTGTTGCTGAAGCACCAGCTACATTAACAACAGTGCCAGTGCTTCAGTGACCCAATTTCCATGGAGTCCCATGTGACTCTATGAAAATGGGGATTTGCCAGTACTGCCGCCGCTTGTGATATCCCAGTGGCACCGGGATATCAAGTGGCAGTAAGGGTGTTACAGAGTTGCCGGTAATCCGCCACCTACCGGGGGATTTTACCAGCTACCGCATAATGAGCCCCATAGACTCTGAAATGCTGTTTAGAAAATAGATGCAGGAATTAAAACTGCTCTTGCTATGGGATACGTGAATATTAGAGAACTTGGAATGTACAAAATCAGGCCTCACTGCAGAAATCCCACCACCACTTCGACACAGGACTCCACAGCGTCAAGAGGCAGATTTGAAAGTGCGACCCCATTTGCATCCCTCCAGCTACCTCAGATCCCGGTGGCACCTGCAACCCAGTCGCCTCGGATCCCAGTGGTACCTGCACGCCAGCTACCTCATATCCCAGAGGCACCTGCACCCCAGCTGCCTCAGATCCCGGTGTCACCTACACCCCAGCCGCCTCAGATGCCGGTGGCACCTGCACCCCAGTCACTTCAGATCCCGGTGGCACCTGCAACCCAGCTGCCTCCGAACCCGGTGGCACTTGCACCGCAGCCGCCTCAGATCCCGGTGGCACCTGCACCCCAGCCGCAAGGACGTGCAGAAGGGTGTCCTAACAAAAACACTTCTGACAGTTCCGATTTACAAAAAGGGCGATCCAGCAAAGCCTGAAAACTATAGGCCTGTTTCATTAACGGATGCAGCTGGAAAAGTATTTTCGATTCTAATTCTATATATGGAGGAGCACGTAGAACTGCTGAATGCGTAGAGCATAGGGATGACAGGAATGCATGCATGGGGCAGAAAAGAGTGCATGCGTGGGGCAGACAAGAGTGCATGCAGACTTTAGCGCGTGGGGCCGACTGGAATGTATGAGTGCGTGGAGCTGACCGGAGTGTGTGGAGCAGACTGGGGTGCATGGGTAGATAGGAGTGCAAGGAACCAATTGGAGAGCATAGAACTGCGTGACGTATATATTATCGTTTGGAATACAGAGAACGTTTAAAAAGCATATAACCCATCATATCACACCACCACGCTTACTCTCTCCTTTACACCACCACTCAACTAGAACACAGAGTTAATATGACACCATTCGGTATAACTGTTCTCATACCAAAATCCGCCGCACACTCCACATCATTCTAAGTAAACACTGCTGGTTACACACCCCACAGCCAGGCGTTCTCCTCAGGCATAACGCAACCACATTCGGTCTGGATAAATCCTGCCAGAACGAACACATACTCCTGATCTCTAAACCACCACACCTACTGCTAAGAAGCAGCTATTACACAAATACTGCACCAGCTGCACACATACCTGGTGCTCACACGCACTTTTGACTCTCTCTACTCTCTCTACTGATCTGAACTTCGGTTCCCAAGGGCGTTCAACCTACCAGCGCCTTCAGACCATACCAATGGTATATAAGGCGCTATATAAATGCAAAATAACATAACATAACATATATGACTTGGAAAAACATATCACACTACATAATACATACTCGAAATTTCAAATATGTTTTAGAAGGTCTATGGGCATCTTACAAGAATTATAGAATGGGTTAACAGGTGCCGCTAATGGTGGCGGCACCCGTTAACCCATTCTGCAATATTACGAGGTCCCCTTGAGAGACACGGTAAGGACGCCTTGTAAAACCGCGAGGGGAACAGGGAGCTAGCAACGGACCGGACGTAATCGGCCCGTTGTTAGCTCCCGCTCCCATTCCCATTTGAGCTGTATGGGGGCTCAAATGGGAAAGGGGAAGGTCCGGGCCTGTTTTCCTTGAGGGAGGAATTACCGGGCCCTCCGAACTCGGAATGGCCTGGTAATTCCCCATTCAGGGAACCCGGACACGGATTTGAGGCAGCCATGCCCTTATTAAGGGCATGGCTACCACCAAACCCGTAATGAGGCCCCATGAGTAAAACGTTAAACGCTACAATACTGGCCCATTTTTGTTAGCAGGCACTACAACTAAAGAACTTAGTCCAATTTACGTGGCTTCCATTGACATGTCTGCAGCGTTTGACACTGTAGTTTGAAATCTGTTATGGACAAAGATGTTTAATTTAGGCATCCTGGAAAACCTGATTTATTGGATTGCCAAAATTCACACAAATACCTCAAACAAGATTAGAATCACCCAACGGGGGCAATGACGGATTCTGTAATGTCATACTTAGGCTTGTAGCAAGGATGCAACCTGGCAGCAACGTTGTTTAATCTATATTTGTGCGATCTAGATGAACTTTGGAAGACCAGTAATACGTTTGCTGCCAGGTTGTGTTCCTTGAGGCTACATTGGTTAGCTTTTGCGGATGATAATTTTTTGTTCGATCTTCCTCCGGCAGGCCTGCAGAGGAAGCTGCAGTTATTGAGGAATTTGCAATCCAACATAATCTCACACTAAATTCTCCAAGGACTAGCATTATTGTGTTTGATGCTGGCAAAACATTTACCATTTTACATGGAAGATTAATGGCCAAGCTATATCCAAATCTACTGAAATTACATACCATGGCTACCATTTAAGTAATTCATATTCCACCAAATTCTGGATTGATCGTCTCCATTCAAAGGCAAGACATTTACTAAGTAAAATGAAGATAATTTGCCACAAATACAGCAGATTCTCTCTGATACCGTTGGAATTTATGTAATTAAAAGTGGAATCAGTTCTTCTCTACGCCCTTGATATGTATTTCTTTACTTTAAATTCATATCTTAACACCTTACAGGGGCACCTGTTGAAATCTGACCTTCATCTTGCTCCTTCCATCCCGAATTGCATAATTCGTCATGAGTTGGGTATAATATCTCTCTCTCTTGCTGTTGGGAATGGAGAGCACTGTTAAACTACAATAGAATCCTAGTTCCATTAAGGAACTCCCTCTATCAAGATTTGTATCAAATATCAATGGGAAGTAGCTGTCGCTCTATTAGGGCGTACCATGCAAGGATGAAATCGTTATTGGACGAAATTGGGGTGGAACAAAATTACTTATACCTGCGACCTGTTTATGTAAAAAAAAAAAAAATTATTAGAACAAGACTGGGCTTGGACAATAGAGGAATGTAATAAGAACAGTACCCATAAAGAGTATGCCAAGCACCGTCGGAAAAGGGAAGGATGCTGTTCCTATTTAGCTATCTTTCCCTGTAATGTCACCCGTGTGTACTTTATGCGCTATAAAATGAATCAATTTCATACGCTTGAAAGGACAAGGAATTGGGGAAAACAAAAAGGCAACAAAAATACAATAGGCCTCATTACTATTATGGAGGTAGTCATGCCGCTTTTAGTGGCATGGCTACCCCCATACCGGGTCCGGGTTCCATGAATGAGGAATTATCGGGCCTTTCCGACCTTGGAGGTCCCGGTAATTCCCTTTCCTGGGACCCAGACCCGGTACATCCCCATTCCCATTTGAGCCCCCATAGGGCTCAATGGAAATGGGGATTATGCTAACAAGGATGCTCCGCCTGACACAGATGGAGCAATGCCAGGATACTCTCAAATCACTGTGCAACAGCACCTTAATGAGGCACAGCTGATGCGGGAGAGTGTGCAGGCCAGTTCAAGGCAGAATGCACGGGCACTGGGGTGATGCACATGTGCCATAGTACAAATGTCACACAGGGTGAGGGAGGGCAAAAGTGTCATACCCTCAATAGCAGAAACAATGGCCATGTTGTTACAGGCCTTCCTGCACTGATGGCCCTTGTCAACACCACTGGCTCCCTCCTCCATCACCACACCAGGGAGTTCAGTACAGAGTAGCCCAAGGCGGCGCTCAGCGCGGCTGTCTCGTACTGCACAAAGCCGCACCCACGAGCATAAAAGGAGCCGCAAATAGGCCATGGACCCATGGGTGCCCTATCTGAGAATTTTTCAAATGTACATAGTTGTACAGGACAGGGGTTGGCCATAGACAGTTTGGTGAGGGGGTGTGGGAAGGTACAATTGGGGAGGGGGTGTGGGAAGGGATAGTTGTGGAGGGGGTGTGGGGATGTATATTTTGGGAGGGGTTTTCAGGAGGGATAGATGGGGAGCGGGTGGGGATGGATAGTTGGGGAGGTGGTGTGGGGAGGGATAGTTGGGGAGGGGGTGTGGGGAGGGATCATTGGGATGCACAGTATTAGTAGTATAGTAACTTTACATTGTACATAGTTTCAAATCACAAAATATAGTTGGTGTGGCAAACAGAAATAATGACTGGACTTTGATTATTCAGTGTGATTGTATTTATTTACGTGCAGTGCCCAGTGCGCAAGGTGGCCTGTGCCACGTGTGTGACAGGTGATTAGAAGTAGTGCTGTATAAGTGCATCACGTGAAACACATCCATCTATGCCATCATGGCGCTGGCCAATTGCCTCATCATCATCACTGTCGTACTCAGCCTCTGGTGTGTGCATGTCCATGTCAGGGGGCAGCAGGACATTGCGTCTGATGCACAAGTTGTGCGACATGGCACAGACAAGCAGTATCTTTCCAACCTTTTCTGGGCTGTACATCAGTGCCCCTCCGATCTGCTCACGCAGCGGAACGTTGCCTCAACTGACCAAATGTCTGTTCAATTGTGCCCCAAGTACGTACATGGGCACGATTGTATTCCTGCTTGTTGATGTTGTGTGGTTGCTGTTAGGCAAAGTTTGAATGCAGTACCCTCTGGGAACACTACAAGCAATTATGACTACAGGTGTAGCCAACATCACCTTTTGCATAAGCTTGTACTACAGAGTTTTGGTAGCGTGTTGAGCAGCCAGGCTTATCTCAAGACAGGAAATGGGAGCAGTAGTGGAGTTACACAAAGATTCACAATTACAGCTAGTCAAATAAACTCTTACACCCAAGGGGGCTGATACATGGAATTATTTGCGCCGAAAAATGGGGATCTGTGCGCCATTCTGCCTGCAAATCCCCATTTGTTAAACAAGGATTTGCGGGCAGAATGGCGCACAAATCCCTGTTTTTTGGTGCAAATAATTCCATGAATCAGCCTCAAGGTATCTTGCATAAATAATTAATAATTTATTTATCAGTCAGCTCTATAGCCTTCTTCAGAAGGGAGCAATAGAATAGTAACACATAAACATACTTCAATACTGTACAATATGAGTTTCTGAATCAGACAAGACCCTTTGGGGTGGCCCACAGACACAACCTACACCCACAGGTGACTTCAGTAACAAGGGTGCTGGGGACATTAATATCTTACTGTTGGCATTCAGAACACTCTTAAAAAGATGGTAAAAGGCAAAGGTTATTAGAACACAAGAAATTACAAATATTCATAAGCAGGGCAAATACTTTCAGATAGCACTTAGAATTCAAATAGGCCAAGTCAAAGTCAATGGGAAAAGTCTTTGTATAGGATGCAGCACCTCAGGTAAGCAAACGGAAAGTCTTTTCACAAGTTCTTAGGAGTCTTTGATAAATAGAAGAATCAGATGTAGGGCCACAAGCTGGTTAGACTTGTGAGTTGTAGAAGTTGCAAGCACTTCCACAGTAAGAGGTAAGTTGTCTGAGCCTGGTTTTACAGTACCTTGGTAAAGCAGACAAGATGCAGCTGAAGACTTCAGTTCCTGTGCTGTTCTGCAGATCTTACTGTTCCTGGACCTCAGTTGTGGTGACAAGAGGAGGGACGTTGGGGGACTCCTGCATTACACCAGTACTGTAAAAAACTGGCAACCGGCAAACTTTACTTTCCGTGGCTGTTTCGCGTTTCAGCTCCTTGTGGTACAACAAATAGCAATAAGCAATGTTCCTGGCTGTCAAGGTGGACTTTCCTCACATCTGAGGTCCAGCACTTGACTGAGGGGGGTCAGGCTTGGTCAGTACTGCTTTGTGGGAGGCTGTAGGATCTTCCAAAAGCTTTAGGCTAGCTTACAAGCAATGCACACAATCTAGTGTCCCTCTCCCTGGCTCTACAGTTTCCTGCAGTAACTCCGAGGAAATTCAACCAGCTCCGAGATTGGTGTCTAGGTGGCTTACTTGGGAGTTGATTGGTCCCACCAACTTAAAGGGAGAAGTCGTCCTTGCAGGGCTTCTCTGTCGATGCGAACTTGGCAAGTAGTCGCTGCAGCAGGGCTTCACAGGGCAAACAAACGGTGCAGGAGTTGCAGCAGACGTCCTCTTCAACCTCTTCTTCAGTTCCTTCATCCAGTTTTCGACTCTGCCTTCCAATCCAAAAGACTGGCCTTTTATTCAGTTCTCTCCCCTTCTTTCAAGCCTAGCTGTAGCTCACCTAGCAGGGTGGCTGTCATTGCCGGACAGTCAGCCAGCCAATCACCACGGGGTGCATTCAGGTCTCCTAGGAGACTAAGCGCAGGGAGTTTCGGGTACCTCCTACACTTCCTGCCTAGCCCAGACACTCTGGAGCCATAGGCGGGTTTCTCTCAGAAATCCTGCCAAAGGCGAAATGAACAAAGAAGGGCCTTTCCACAAAGACCTGGCGAAAATAGACTGGGCACCATTTTAGCAAAGATGACTGGACGCCATTTTGAAAAAGATGGCTCCCGCAGTTAACATTACCGGGTCTGTGAATGGTCGCGGTAAATGTAAACCTAGGTAGTTCAAAATGAAACCACTGCCACTAGCCATTCAATTGAGAAAAGGGTAACACAAAAAATGGTACATGAGCATTTAGACACATGGGATACTAAGTAACCCCTCCAGCACTATATTGTAAGACAGGGTGTGCTGGGTCTAGTAAGTAAAATGCTAAGTAAAGCCAATTTCACTTTACTGCCCAGGGAAACAATTGTTGATCCCAGAGAAGGTATTTAAACCCTGGGAAATCTGGAAGACTTCCCTGTGGCACAGCACTGAAAGTGCTTTTTGACACAATTGTAAAATATGATGCCTATGGAGTTGGTTAGGCTCCACAACCAAAAAGAAACAGAGTGTTTAAAATCACATTAAAATACACGAGAGAGTGGGAAAAAAGGGTCACCCTCTCTCCAGGAAAAAAAAAACCAAGTCCTCAAAAACCAGTAAAGTTGCTGAGGGTCTCTAAGGTGGAGGGAATTAACATATTTTTGAGAATTCTCCCTAACAGTTTCCTCATGGGTGTCATCAACCATGGCGACAGGGGGTAACCAGCATCACCTGCATGGGGGCAACAGAAAGTGTACAATGTCATTCTTCTGTCATTGTCATGTTGGCACAGGCTCTATAGTGTTCTTTTGAGTGGACAGATATGCACATGCAATATTTAGTTCCGCTAACATATGTCCTGTATCAGGTACCTGAAATGCACTATGTCAAAATGCGTGTGGGGGTGTGGTCTGAAGTCGCTTTCACTCGGGCCATTCACTGGCAACATGACCTCCTACCCTTGTAGTACCAAATACAGAAATTGAAATGCTGGATCTATCATTCTTGTGTTATGTGGGAAAATGTAAGACAATGCCCATGTACTATGTTACTTTTAGATTAGGAATGAGAAACATGTGATTGTGTGGTTCAAACAGGCAGGGGAGATGGACAATGTGTGTGTTGACAAACACTATTATGCAGGTGGATGCAGTATTGTTCTATGTCTGTCCTTCAATTGTTGTGGGTTTCCTTGACTGTGTTATTGCTTCTTGGTCTCCTTCTGTTGTGGTGCTGTGTACATGTTGTTTTCTTGTTTATAGTTGTACAGAATTGTTACTCTTATGCATGCACTGGATCGATTTCTGAAGTTGTGGAACGCCTGTCAAGACCTTGCTCTCGGGTATGCTATTACTGTGTAGCACCTTCAGTCACATCTGTACACTTTCAGGTTTAATGCGCACACAACACAAAGTAAATACTTCTCCCCTTTCATTTAGTACCTGTATGTGTAGTACTATTGCCTTGATTCATGAGAACTAGTCTTATTCATAGCAACCATTCCCCTTTACACCTGCTATCTTGCACATGTTCGATTTCATGGCTTTTTGGTAATTTAAGGAGCACAGATAAGTGGGATGTAAAATGGAATGAAGCATTAAATGTGCACAGCCACTGGTGATGTGTGTTAGACATGGCCCACATTCAACTGTGCTCATGGCCTTGTAGTTAGACTCATAAAGCAGCCAGGTACACTATGCTGTTTCATGCCCCCCCCACCAAATTCAACTGTACACATGGCCTTGCAGTTAGACTCACCCAGCAGCCAGGTACACTGTCCAACGTAACATGCCATGTACTCAGGCAGCCTGGAGTTGCGCAGCAGCATGGAGTCATGGGTGGAACCTGGAAATATGGCACAGAAATGGGTGATGATGAGGTGGGCATCACACACCATCTGCACGTTCAGTGAATGATAATGTTTTATGTTACACAGCCTCCACAGCCTGCCTGGCCACCAGCTCCATGTGTGCAGCCCGAGGCACCAATGGCCTTCGGCATGCATGCAAGGGCATGAAAGCCTTTTTTCTTGACATTGACCTGGTCTGCTGTTCTGGGTAGACTGATGTGGTCTCGAACATGACGTAAGAGCGCATCAATGACCTGGAATAGGACACTTGAAAAACAGGGTTGCGTTATCCCATGCAGCTCTCCAACTGTGTGCCGGAATGTGCCTGTAGCAAGGAAGTGTAGCACAGACACTACCTTTAGTAAGGGGGGGATGACTGTGAGTATATTTAGAAGGCTGACCAGGTCATCGTGGATCAGGTCCACTATATTAATGATGGTCTCCCTGTCTAGCCAGTACAGGGTGCAGATCTACCTTTCGCTCTGTTTAATTGTGTGGCTGTTAACCGAGGGATTGGAGGCTGTCTGCGCAGTGCAACCAGCTGAACAATGGGGTTTTGCTGGACCATGATGGCCCTCTTTCTCCTCAAGCGCATACGCTGCATCCTCTACCCCCCTGTCTCTTCAAGTAATAGTCCTGCAGGCATGGCCTCCAACTCCAGTACTGCTTCTGCTACTGCTAGAATTCGGTCTTGTAAGGGGTGCAGAGTGTGGGTGTGGTTCTTTTGTGCTGTAGCACTGCTGATTTGTGGTACCTGTGCTGATTTTTTGCACATGTGGGATATTTTTACACACGTGATTCTACTTAACTCCAGGTCCGTGATCCCGGTGTTTCCGGCATCAATTTCATGTTGATACCGGCATGTCCATGCCAGTAATTGCGTGTCTGTGCTGCTCATAATGTGCACTTAGTAACGCCATGACGGTATGGCAGGCACGGCTGCCATGGCACTCCGCAGATAACGGCCACAGTGTTTCAGGATGCAGTGGGTTACTTGCAGTGCCAGTGTTACCGGATTCGCTACTCAGACTATACCGGTCTGGAAAAAGGTGCTGGTACGGAACTACCAGCACCATTGTTTCCAGACCAGCATCCTTGTAATGAGGCCGATAGTGTGTTAATGGGAAGGAATAACCAATCTCCTAAAGGAATGCTACTCTGAAGAGGTGAGATTTTGAGATGTGTCTGCAATTGAGGCGGTTCGCCCAACATCTAATGAAATGAGGGAGGATGTTCCAGAGGCTGGGAGGATCCAGAGTCTTACGGAGAACCGTCATTGATCCAGATGACCTCAGGATCCTGTGGGGAATGTTCTACTTCATCTTGCACCTGTTTTGGATTGGGTCAGTGTTACGATGGTTCTGTAGATGAGGCAGAGAGCCTTGAATTTGAAGTGCATATCTAGAGGCATCCAATAGAAGGCTATCAAGGGAGGTGTTATGTGATAACTGTTTTGGTCCAAGAACCGGTCTAGCTGCTTTATTTTCGTCATTTTAAAGATTTTAAACTAGGCCCAAGAGGGGTTTCCACAACAGTTAAGGTGGGAGAAGGATATAGAAGTGTTAGCTTTAATTATTTGGGTCATATTGAATGAGGATATGCTGCATCTGACATGTCCTCTGGCTTAATGCACTGAAGTATTTGTTGTTTACCTTTGCCTTCCTCATTAAGCACTCCCCCATCTGTCCCTACCTGACATGAACAACCTTGGAGTGAACTTTGACAGCCACCTCAATCTTTATTCTCCTATTGAAGACATCTCACTTCCAAGCCCATGTCCTCAGATGCAGCCTACCCCTCTTGAGTATTACCTACACAAATCCATGTCACCATTTCCATGGCCTTCTCCCACTTTGACTGTTTCAATATTTCCAATAACCTGCCAAACTTCACTTGTCATGGTGCAATAGTTTTCTAATATGACCCGTGGTTTTTAAAAATAGGGCAATCTTTGCCCTAGTGCTAATACCATGCACATTCGCTCTTCAACTCTGGCGCCCTGCCTCCCATCAATCCGCCACCCAAACAGGAGGCAAAAGTCGGGAGATATGGGGCAAAGTAAAGTTTGTGACTCCCCAAGAGACAGATGTCACCATGGCAATAGATCTATGGTGGACCCACATCACACAGGCTGATGCCACGGACTCATCACCCATGCCACTGCAGGCCCAGGTAAGGTGACTAAACCTTAACGGCTCTGTCTTGTTGTTCATACACATGTTTGCAGAGGGTGAGGATGATTTGGGACAATGCCTTCCCCACTGTGACATCCACCTGCGCTTCTTCAGAAGAGCCTCTCTTAGAATTGCTCATACGAGCTGTTTTTTTTGTTGCTTGTTTTAATTTTTATGTTCCTTTCATTCTGTAATAAAGTGAAGTTGCCTAGCGCACTGGAAGACTGAAAAAAGAAACAGTGCAACGATTGGAAATATGAGGGACTGTTAATTTGGCAAGCAAAGGATCGGGAGTGACCATTCAAAGAAGGGATTTCAGTGAAATTGAACATGGTCCCGAGCTCCAGTGGTGAGAACAGTTGTTTTGCTTGTATGCACACAATAGACAATTCAATAAGCCGAATTGTCACTCAGATGACTCAACATTAATGGATGCTTTAAATCTTAGTATTTCTGAAGATATAGGTGTGCTCAACTAATTAAATTGTACATTATATCAATAAGGTCCTACATGCAGCCAATGGCCCATTCAAGATGCCATGATTGTAGTTTACAAAATACCAGGAGTATTGAATGGGATAGTAAAGAAATCAGGGTTTGAATCAATCTTCCCATTGGACCATGTTGAACAATAACAGGCAAATTAAAGTACTTTACCCGCCGGTGCCACGATTCCATTACATTTAAAAATAAAGCAGGAGAGGTTCTCAATGGTTTAAACACCAGCATATTGCCTACATTGCATGTTAAAAGTAGACATTAACATTAGGCTTTGGGTGTCTAGCTATAGTTGTTTACTAATTCCCAGGAAATCGTGGGAGGCAGGTGGGATGTAAAGTGCAGGTTGCCCTAATCCCCTGTAAACCTGGCATGACCAGGGTGGACATGGGAGTGTGGTTCCTTGAGTGCACACATGCATCAGAGGAGGCATCTGGGCAGTAGAAGTGACATGAACAGGTCTTTCCAAAAGGTTTGAAGTCGACCAGTTTCCAAGCAGCACCCTTCATCACTCTGCGTTTGCATGAAAGAATTGCCCATATTGGAACCCTTTCAACTCTCTTTACAACTTATCCCAATGGGAGTGTCTGGTCCCCCTTGCCCTTCTTGGAGTAATTACTTTGAGGCTTCATCATCAAAGAGAGCAAAACACAAAGTGTTCTACCATGTTCAATTCCAATGCAGACATTCTCGCTTTGTTCAGTTATGGTTGAGATAGTTGAGAAATGGTCCGGTCCAGATGGATTTTGGTGCTGTCCTGTGCCCATGAGGTTGTTCTTCCTGTTTTCCTTCATCTTTGCACCTTCCTCCTTGGCAATTGCTCACTCTCCCGACCTCCTTGCTGTAATGGCCCTCGAGCCCCTTCTCTCTTGCAATTTTCCCTTTTTTGGCTCTCGTTAGGATCACAACAGTGAGGTCTTAAGTATATGTCTAATTCGGTCTGACGTTTACATTTATGAATAGTGTATATGAGTTTGTTGGCTCACAGTAGTGCTATTTATCCCAAAATATTCTGCGTGCGTAGCACATGTGAACAGCAATATCTCTGTTTTGTTCTATCTATATCTGAGGTGTGTGTTACCCACATCTCTCTATCATTAAATCTATGCTCTAATTGCGCTCAGTGCAGCACCAGAAATCCTACTGCTCCAGAGGATGATAAGGCATGCCGCGCGGCATGCACCACCATGCATGAGGATCCAGCATGGCAACAGGCCTTGTGGTTGCAGCACACAGCGGAAGGTGCAGAGGGTGTTCATGGCTCAAACACCAATATAGAGCTTACTTTCTGGAGGAAGACTGCAGGTTACCTTATTTTTGTATGTTCATTCCGAAGGTGATAATGTTTCTGTTTTTACTACTCATAAGCTCTCATTGCAAAGTCAGTGCCCACACTGATAATAGACGATGAAGCTGTTGTAGAAATAACATGTCCCTTTTTCTCAAGAGTACAAGCCAATATTTTTAACACAATAAGAAAGCAATTGACAAATCTGCATGAAGCCTGCAAAATGCGTTTATTGACAGAAAAAGCATCATTAATGCACAGGAGCTTGATTGTGTGCACTGTTGCTTGATAATGTGCAAGGCACTGGAAGCTGCACTGAAGCAGACTCTGGCTTCTTTTCCCTTCTCGTGGTGCAGGTCCAGGGGTCCTCTTTTACTTCCAGCTCTAAAAGAAAGAAAAACAATAGTAAGCAAAATGTATGCATGTGAAATTATATTCAGTTCACTTAATTCATTGTACTGCGTTGCCTACACTAGTACCATTCAAATGGGCTCTAATCTAATAAGAAACTACATCTATAACTTGGTGTTTGATCTCTGTTGCAGTAAATGTTGGCAACGCTCCCAATGACAAATACTAAGGGCAGGTCGAGGGACCCATTGCAAATCATGCTTCTGAGGTGTCCTCGGGCTGCCCAATTACAATTGTCTCAGTCCTACCCAGATGGACAGTCATAGTCCACATGAGAAGGTGCAGCAGCAGGGTCTCTCTGCATCAGCCATCTTAGAGCACTCGCAATTGCTCAGCTGCGTATCGCCTGCATCACCTTAAGAACATAACTTTGAGCAAGCACCTGCTAGACACACTTCAGTTACGGTACCTTATACTGCATTATTGCACTGGTTTTGCCTCATGGTTACCAATGAAGAAGGGAGTACAATGTCTACAAAAAGCAAAGGTTTTGCTCAGTATACGGAGATTTCCAAATGCTGAAAGTACAGAAGAGCCCTCTGATGCTTCCTCCATATCAACACAAGCAGACATTGAAACAAGATTTTAATCTGCTGCTGAACCGGCATCAATATGTTCCAGATATTGCGATCGAGAACTTTGCAATGTTATATTGGTGAATACTTGAGTGACGAGAGCGCTTGGTAGCCATGAGCAGCTAGAACGTACAGGTCATCCACCTTAGGAATGCTGTCACGTGTCCACGTTCATTCAATCTCTACAGTCCATGCGCCATGGCCTCCATTGGGCGCAGCTGCGCTCGTGATGTACTGGAGGATTTGAGAGTCGAGGCTACATGTGCACATCCATATACGTTTTCAATGGATTCATATGGAAGAAAATGCCACAGAGAGGTGCTGGTATTGTCAGACTGAAATTGTGTGTGTCTGTCTGTGTGTTGTGATAGAGTCCCACTGCCGAGATCACAAACTGGAGAGGGAGAAAAGGCCAAAGGGGCATCAGGAGAGCCGTGGCTGGCTGCTTAGCTGCAAACCATGCTTGCCATGCAGGAGGCTCTTGGATTGACGAAGAGACATTTTTGCTATGTCTAAATGCTCTTGGATTGATGAAAATGTGTTTTTACACACAACAGGATGGCAACACCTGTGCAACCGAATTGCTATTATGATACTGTTTCCAAAGGATGACTAACAACATTTCTAGACTTACTGTAGACTTAGAGGAGGGCTTACCCATTTTATGGTCTGTCTGAAGTGTTGCTCAACACATTGGCATCGTCAAATGGCGTTCCTATATCATGTGACCATGTGGTATCTGGGGAAGCTAACACATGAAAGATAGACTTGGACTGCCCTGTATCTCAATCCTATGTTCCATCTTTTAAGGACTTCTAGTCAGTCAGCTAGTCAGAGGTACTCAGTGTGGTCACTTGAAGGGACAGGATAAGAAACATTTCTCTTACGCATTTGGCATATTACACACATGATCTGGAGTGCATCATATACCTGATTCCATTATTAGCCTTGAGCTGTGGAAGGTGTAGTGGGAGTAGTGGTGGTTGGAGTAGTGGTGGTTGGAGTAGTGGTGGTTGGCGTAGTTGTAGTTGGAGTTTTGGTGGTTGGCGTAGTAGTGGTTGGAGTAGTTGAACGGAAACGATGATGACGATCTTTACGATTATACTTTCGCTTTGCGTATCCCCTGCTTTCTTTTGACTGCAAGAAAAAAAAAAGTCATCAACAAATGAATTGAAACATCCTGACAATGGATTACAGTAAAGCTACAAACCACACAGGTCCCATGGTTTTCTTTCACTCTTCTATGTTTGCATGTAGACTCAAGGTATCCAAATCATAGAAATGCAAATGGCCGCTTATTTTGTACACTGATTATCTTTACTTTCCATATCTAGCATAGATGCCCTCAGGGGCAAGAAAAGGTTTTGCAAAGACAGCTAGTGAACACACCAGAAGGAGTATTAATTGTTTTTGCTCATAGACTAGAGGCAGGCAAGTAGGTTGTGTAAAAACCTACTTATGTTCTATTCATGTGTGCATGTGTGGTATTTCTGTAGTGCAACTCTAGCATGAAAGCAGCAGGGTGCTGTGCAAAGGGAAATAAGATATTTATGAGGGAGACTCCTATGTCGAGGGGTAGGAAACACAGGTGTACGCGCTCTAAGATTCGTGACACTTAGCAATTTCAGAATTGTTTTTGCCATTTTAAAAGTTAAAAATAAGAAAAAAAAATGTTCATTAAAACTCGTAAATTGACTACCGCTTCCAAGGGATGTCCGCAAACCTTATAATTATTTGAAAAGTTAGAAAAAGAGTATATTCATTTAAAATATGAATCTTGAACGAAGGCAGATTGCTTTTCACCATTGCCGTTTATTGGTTGGCCTGGCGGATCTTAGGGTTGCAATGTGAGGAGGAGCAGGATTGGAAGAGATTCACATGAGTGGTGTAATGGAGGAGCGACATGGGCGTTTGGGTGCATGGGAAGGAAATGCAGAGAGAAGAGAGAAGGTTGAGGAAGGAAGACCACATGCAGAATTCCCTCTTTTGCTGATGCGGCTTGGGGGGGGTGTTGCTAGGTCTGGAAAAGATCTGGGGCTGTTCAAATGTCAGGACTATTAGGACTCAGGGCTAGCTAGCCTTTTTGGTTGTTGCTCCTGGGCTTCTATCCGGGGCTACAACCAAAAGACCCAGGCTATAGCCCCCTTAGCTCCCCCTCCGCCATCTAGCAACGCCTCCGGCCTGGGGCTGTGATGTAGTGTAATGGAGTAGAGAAATGTGTGTTTGGGTGCAGGGGAGGGAAATGCAGAGACAGCAGAGAAGAGGGAGGATGGAAGACAAGATGGGACTTTCCCTCATTTGCTGACGTTACTCGGGCGGCTGTGATGTAGTGTAGTGGAGGAGAGACATGGGTGTTTGGGTGCAGGGGAGGGAAATGCAGAGACAGCAGAGAAGAGGGAGGATGGAAGACAAGATGGGACTTTCTCTCATTTGCTGACGTTACTCGGGCGGCTGTGATGTAGTGTAATGGAGTAGAGAAATGTGTGTTTGGGTACAGGGGAGGGAAATGCAGAGACAGCAGAGAAGAGGGAGGATGGAAGACAAGATGGGACTTTCCCTCATTTGCTGACGTTACTCGGGCGGCTGTGATGTAGTGTAGTGGAGGAGAGACATGGGTGTTTGGGTGCAGGGGAAGGAAATGCTGAGAGAATAAAGAAGGATCGACGCTGGAAGACAGTACAGGGTCTTTTCCTCATTTGGAGACCCTTTTCATGGCACGCGAGGTAGTGAGTGGTATTGGGCAAAACAGGGCTAACGGATAGTTTCCCCTCTGTTAACCAAAGGCCTCGGTGGTTGGTTGGGAAAGGCGGTGGGCATGGTGTGGAGCACAATCTAATGGTAACAGACAAAAGATGGTTCTAGCAAGACAACTGAAAGAAGAATAAACAGGGAGGCAGAGGCTTGCTGCAGATTCGTTCTGTTGTGTACATGAGAGTTTTGGGGACTCTCTATCTTTAGTAATACTATATTTTCCCTCACAATTCTCCTACTCAGTTTATTTTTTTTATTTTTTTCTCACAGTACCTCATTTTCCTACATAATTCTCAAATACATTTCTTTTGAATGGTTCACTTTTTCTAAATGTGTCAATATCTATCTGTCATAGAAGGTAAACCCGGCATTGATTGTTGTCTGAGAAAAAAGTTAAACAAAGATTTTAAATTGTGAGCAATTGATGTCAAATGAATAATGAAAGGCCATACACATTCCTGAGAAGAACAAGAAACAAGGAACACTTTCAAAGGTGATTTTTCACTTACGTCCGAAGCACTTCGATCCTCCCGCATCTTCGCTACGGAAGCCTGTAAGTATCACAAGGAACAGAGGAAGAACAATCAAGAATGAAAAGGTAGAAGGCAAATCAAAGATCACAACTACATGCATTTCCTGATCCTGCTTCCTCTGTAGTCCAATCAAATGGGTTGAATCCTGATCCAGGACATTTGCCTCTTCTCTTAATATTATTGAACAGAAATGCTGTTTTATGGCTGTTTCTAAAAATGCTAATTTGTTTAGAATGGTTGCCAGTGATAGGGTCGAACAGAAAAGGATTGAATGCCTTTTGATCGACAGCCCCCCGTTTTCTTTATTAAATACATTTTTTTACCAACAACTAAAAAATATATATAAATAAATAAAACAAAAATTCAACCCTTTTTTTTTCGATCCTTTTGCATTCGAGCAAAAGGTCATTCCATCCTTTTTTTTCGATCGTTTGACTGGACACTGTTTAGAATTGCATAATTAGTATGTCTTCTTAATTTATTTGCCATACAGATTAGTCACCATTTATGAAATGATCCCATAGATCGCTTTTTTTAATTTGCAGTGAAAGTTGCCTTATTAGGAAAAATAAAGGTGTGAAATGATTAACTGACTTAATTTTAATATAAAATGGATAAAACTAATATTGATGAATGCAAGAAAAAGGAATTCATTGAGAAGGAGAGGGTCACTTACGCTGCCAGCACTTGCATCTTCCAGTTCATTCTCTGCAGAGATCTGCAAATAATGCCGGGGACACAAGAAGAAGCCTTCAGAATTACATGCAAAGGACACATACAAACATTCGCAATTCCTATGCCCATCCTATTCTGTACATATTGATGTAACTTTGCCATTAGCAGGATGTTTCATCTCTATCAAACGTTATACATGATTCTGAAAGTTGAATTGAGAATTGCTAATTACAATCCATATCGCCAGACCCATTGCATGCAAAGGTCTGGCGTATTGCAAATGTCACAGCTTTCGGCTGCCTGCACGCTGGGACCCCCGTGGAAGAGAAGCCCACTCGCCAGCTGGTTTACATACTTTTATTCTGCATAACATAAAAGCCCTGTTTAAATACAAGTATTTTATGAACTGCCCAATACGTTCCTCTTCTGTGCTTGCAGATGGGTAGGTGAGTGAGGAAATGTCACGAGTGTTTCAGGGTGA
This sequence comes from Ambystoma mexicanum, assembly GCF_040938575.1. NCBI lineage: Eukaryota > Metazoa > Chordata > Amphibia > Caudata > Ambystomatidae > Ambystoma > Ambystoma mexicanum. The sequence continues at coordinate 159,618,258 of NC_090937.1, forward strand.
GCAGGCAGTGGCGTACCATGGAGCACCATGGTATGACCGCGCTGAAAGGAAGATGGATGATAGAGGTATGAGAGTGTGGTAAAGATGTCCACTAGTCTAAGATCCAACTGAGCGATCAGAATAATGGAAGACACATGCAGACTAAGGGCCGAAGAGGAGATACTGCAGTTCTCACTTTTCAGGAGAAACCACAGCACACACATATACAATGAATCTCCTAATTTTGGAGAACCCTTAGCGATGGAGGCAGAAACGATCATCAGAATATACACAGGAGATAGAGAAGGGGATAAGTGAAGGCAGGTTGGCCAGGGGACGGATGCGGGGGGCCTTTGCCCTGATCCGGGGGACATGCTACACGCGTCTGTCTTCATCACTAGCATTGCAATTATTGTAAACAATGAATCTCTCTTCCCTTTGATTATGTTGGAAACATTGGACTGAAACGTTGGTCACTTGCATTAGTACCATTTTTGTAAGGCTTATACATAAGAAAACACAATGGAATAAGCCACATTATGAAATGGGGGGATTCTGATGAGATCAGGATTAATTGTGAACTACTTAAGTTGTTTGCCCACTGGCAGCAAGTCTAACGCTGTCTAACTTTACCCCACTGATTCTGCCACTTGCCACTATGCAAATAGCTACCGCCATAAAGCAGGCCACCACAAGTAGAGTCCTCATTGTGTATCAGCTGCCCCTGAAAGTAAATAAATAAAAAAAAGAAACACTTATGTGGGCTTTTTATGCACTGCACATTTCTCTGGCATTTAAAAAGGAATGGATTCACTGAACGTATTTTTTTTTTACTGATATAGAATTAGGGAAAGCTGCTGTGAAGCAATGGATTGATGAACAGAGCTCAGGGGCCACAATTTGTAAAATTCCTCACATGACGTCCGGTGGATAGCATGACGAACTGTCCCTTCCTACCATTTGCAAATACCAAAAATAGCCCTTTCAACCAAAATGTCACAAGAGGGCCAATCTTAGGATCATGTGCACCTTATTTCTAAGAACAATACACATTCAAAATGTGAAAGACTACAATCATTCAGCTTTTAGCACCAGTAAAATGACTTGTATTCACTTTTTTGATAAATGGTAAAGAATCAATATTCGAAAACCCACTGAAATGCTTCAAGTGACCCATGTTATCACGATGAGTTCCTTGTTTCTAAAACATTGAACTTTTATATGTGTTGCCAACATCTGAATGGCATTTGTTTCATATGTCACAAAAAAAACAATATATAAAAAAAGAGAAAAAATATATATGCTAGAGTGCTGCTGATATCCTGTGGGGGAGTCCTGGGTGGTCTGGAAATGCTTCTGCTGAGGTTGGTGTTCAGAATCCTTAGCACGCCCAGGGGAATTCCCAGTGCCAGTGAGAAGTGCAGTGCCTTTAAACAACAGAAGTGAACACAGCAAGGGAGGTTATGGATCACACTCCTAGCTATGCTTTGGACTCCGATAAGACACATTAGGCTTAGTTCAGATGTTTAAACATGAAATAAGATGGTGTTCATCTAAGTCTCTCTATTATCTGCCAGTATTCTGATGGTTATTCCATTTCTCCTTTCCTGGTGTCCAGTTACGCAAACTTAGTTTGACTAGCACAAGGTGGTCCAGTCTGGTAATGGTGCAGCTCATTTCTGACCAACCTCATGAAATAATCCTTGTTATACAACCTGGACCCCAAAAAAAACCTCCCTCATACCCTAAGTCTCTTTCCTCTCCCCACTGCTTCTCAGCAGCTCTAGGGCACCAATTGGAGAGGTAAGTCACGGCTAATGCCTCTCTGGTTTTCAAAGTGCAGACTACACCCAATCCTTCGAAATGTTCGAGGGATGCTCCACGATAAAGATGTAAGTCAACTGCCTCACATAGTTCAAAACTGACAGTTGATGTTGTAGCTATACTTACATGTCTCCAAAACATTGTAGCTACTGAAAGCTACAACTACAGGAATGAACACAGGCCAGCCATCCCCAATCCCATCTGCCAAAGATCATGCTTCCTAGACATGACCTTACGGATCACATCATTTCTTGTCCTTGTGGAGCCATGACTTTCCTTCAAACCCATTATCAACAAAGCTAGTCCATATTCAGGACTCAAAAAAACAACTCACCAATGTCAACCTCTCCTCTCCAAATAAACCTGAATGCTGTTAGGAAGACCTTCATCATAGCCTTGTGAGAGACATGTAGTCATTCCTTTGTTTGAATTAAGATTCTTTAATATGTGCAAAGCCCAGGAGCTTATCGAGGTTTTCCACTCAATTGTACATTACCACCCATTGAGTTATATTCTGCTACAAAATGTACATTCATACAACCTATGACCCTTACATGTTATTGTTTTGTGGGCAACGTTGACAAAATACTGTTTCTGGAACTCAAAATGCAGAATAGATTTGGTAAGAATGCACAGCCTATTCACCTCACACCCAGGTCCATTCCATGCACACCATTGTTTCCAGGGCTGGATCATTGGCAATTGAAGACCAGCAATGAATGGAGGACATGACACTGACAACAAACGTGCATCCGAACATCTCCCCACTGGTTAATTCACATTTGAAAGTGTGGGATTGTGGGATCCATAGATCAAATAACATAATTAGTTTATCTGATGTTTCTTTCATACAATCTTCTAGCCTAAAATATGTTGGGGTTCTTGGTAAATGAATCCGTTCATTCTAGAGAGCAGCACCACCATAGGATATACACATTGTAGAATTTAGGCAATAATCTATTCACCAACAGGCTGCTTCCACGTGTTGCTTTGTCCCATTGACTTCCTGAATATTTAGAATCAGGATGATCTTTAAAATTACTAAGAAAATACAATTGATCTATTTTATAAAGCTTTTTGCAATGGGATTTTCCCTTCGTAAAACGCTTTGCAAATCAGTCCAAATGTATCTTTCCTGAAATCAATAAAAATTAGGTTTTCATATTATTTTTGTCCCACATTAAAATCAAACCAAATTTTATCATAGGGTCGGTGGACGAAAGCGCCCCAATTCATGCCATTATATTTAAAAATGTTATAGAACACACAAATAATTTTATGTAATGTCAATACAAAGGGGGTTATGATTAACTGGAAACAACAAATTAGTGCACGATGGGACCCTGGGCGTAAAAAACCCTCCCCACTTAACTCTCGGATGTGTTCCCCTGTCAACAGTCCCTAAACACAAATAACTTCACAAGAAGCTGTGGCTTTTCTTTGAAATATTGAGCAAGTCGGGAGACTGTGTTCAAAGCATCACAGCACAAGACACTTGTTTAGCATTAGCGCTGATTTGTTCTGTAATTGTATAATTGTTCCAGAGATAGGTACCACCCCCGTTCAGCATGGAAGAGGCAGGCTGCTCTTTGTTTTGTCAGTTACTACAGCCCCACATTTCCTGGTCCACAATGAATCTTACAAATGCACTGCCTTGACCATCACATGATTTGGAGACTATTGCAGGGGTGAAATGAGGAGGGCACAGAAAATAAATGTAGTCCTTCTGCACTGGCTATTATAATAAAAGTCATGCTCAATGGAGCCTGCATGGTGCAAATTGACTTTTCACTGGTGCAACGTGACTTTGCACTGCCAACAAACACCCTGATTCAAGGAGCAGTACAAAATGCATTTTTGCAGTGCAAAGTCACTTTGCACCAGTGAAAAGTCACTTTGCACTGTGCTAAACATTCCATAAATCAGGCCCCTTGTGGGCTGAGCAAGGCTTTTGTTCTGCAGTACTATCATTCATGCAGTTTGATGATGGAGTGAGTTGGCAGAGGGACTCCCACTAGTCGCGGGTGTGAGCCACAAGGGACTGGGTTAGTCTGGCTGCTACCCGATGTGTCTCCCAGAGGGTAGATAGAGCGGGGACCCACAGGTGTGCTAAATCCTCCAAAACCTGGTTTAACCCCACTTGTACCTTCTGTAATTCCTAATACCAACTGGGAAAATACCCTTCAAACCACTTCAGGCCATACAAAAATGGCATGTGGGACAAAGCAGGAAAATGCCAAAAAAGGTTTCCACGTCCATTTGTGGGGCTGTCTATGGCACGCACAACACTGCTAACATTTCCCAAACGTACCCGCAGATGAGAGACAGAAAGCAACACAACAACAAACCATGTTGAGCACAGAGACACCTCTGCAGTCCCCTCCATGAGCCTGGAAGGATTGGGGCTGTCACGGAATGGACATCTGCTACAAGAGGAAATCCAGGATCTTGTTGATGGTCCACTGCACCATTAAAGCCCCGGAACTGCCAGGTGAGGATAATACTACAATTAACCAATGCAGAGAAGGGGGCTTGTGCCAGGTGTGTGGTACATTTATGAGAATCAAGGGAAAAGCATAATCCTAAAACCTGACATAACTCTTTAGGGATCCCAGCCAATAACAAGGGTGGAACTGTTACACACACCAGTAAGACACTGTAGAAGAGCCCAGCACAGGTGGCCAACTGCGATATGAAAGAAGTGTGCCTTACCATTCTACGCTGATACAGGAAACCTTCTACTTGGTACAAGATGGCCACTTTGTTGAAGACCATACTTGCTACACAGACCCTGATAAATGTGGGTGACACCGGCCAGTGGTCTATGGGAGGCGTGAACAGTGAAAGCCAAGAAACCAAACATCTAGGTGAGACCTGAAACTGAATACTGAGGAACCATAAGAAGTACCTAAACTGTAAATGCTTAGAAACCCAAAGCTATATTATCCCTCCTAAAAAGTGAATGATGATAAACCAGAGGGATATGAGAGACCTGAATCTTGGAGAATGGGAAGCAAGAGGTTCAGGAGAGATCTATCCTGAAGGATAAGCATTGAGAGGTCTGGAAGGGACTGTAGGAGATTTAGGCGGTGCACATTTTCAGATTGGTACAAATTTCAACTACACCAACAATCATAACTTAGACCCCGACAGAAGTGATATGGTAGGGTGGGTTAGAGAGAATTCTCCAGAATGGCTAATTTCCCTTACCTACTGAGTCCCTCAGCAGCTTTGCTAGATTTCTAGGATTTATTTGTTTCACCTGGTAAGAGTGTGAGCCTTTTTTCCCACTCTTACATGTGTGTTGCTGTGTGTATTTAACATGTTCTTGTGTTCATAGGCTATGGAGCCTCACCTACTCCATATGCATCAACTTGTTACTGTGTGTTACACAGCACCTTCAGTGCAATGACACAGGTTTGTCTTTTTGGCTTACCAACCCCGACTCCATTTTCTGGGACTGACTACTGTCTCCCAGAACATGTAAAGTTGCCATTGACTTTATTAAACTCTTTTAAAACTCACGGACCCTGTACAAACTATCCTAAATAGAGTTCTGGAAAGGGTTCATACTTATCCCTTTTTGTCTGTTTCTTCTGGAGCATTGTTTCGCTCCCTTTTCATTAAGACTTGGCTGGTGGCAGTGGTAACTACCCTATTTTTCGTACAACGGTTATCTTAAATAGCCCTGGTATTGTTTTAGGCTATCTTGGTAGCCTGGATCTTAAACCCGCCAGTCCATATAAGTTTGTATACGGTTCCAGCTGGGTTTAGTCACCATTTCTTTTTGTAAAAGCCTTTCTCATGTTTTTCTCTGCGTGCCAAACCAGGTTTGGTTCTTTGGTTCACTTTCCTTTTGCGGGCTTCTACACATAAACCCTCCTTAGGCACCTGTATGTCTGGATATGTGGGAGTGGTTTAGGAATCCCTGCACAGGGTCTCCTTGGAGACCCATGTCGCACTCTGATCTGATTGGTTGTGGGGACTGTCCTGGCGGCACAGCCACCCTGCTGTGTGATTGACAGCCAGACTGCGTGAATGGGGGGAAAACTGCATAAAAAGCAGGTCTCTGGGGCTGGAAAGGCAGAGTTGCCACAGGAACAAAAGAACCGAAGAAGAGCTGACAGAAGAGGACCCCTACAATGACTGAACCACCCGGTGAAGCCCTGCTGCAGGTCCGAATCTTCATACTCCAATGACAGGGAAGGTCTTCTTCTCCCCTTGAGCTGCTGGGAACAACTAGTTTACCAAACTGATCACCAGGTCTCCCTTCTCTGTTCGAATTTGCTGTACAGAGCTACAGTGAAACGGATAGCCAAGTGTAACGGATACTGCTTGCGTTTTTAAGGAGCGCACCTTTTATTTGTTGCTTTGCTCTGCTGCTGGTTTCTTCCCTGGGCAGTGTAGGACCCTCCATTCGTCCTACTTTTTGTCAGTCCGATAGTCGCTTCAGGCACCTTGAGGCTGCAGGACCTGTCAGGAACATCCACCTCAGCTGCAGCCTTCTTCTCCATTTAAGGTACTGTTCAAATCCAGTTGTCCGTTTCGTTCAGCCGCGGTGAAAGTGTGTGAAACGTTTTGCCAATCCGAGGGCTTGTCCTTCTCCATTCTTTAAACTAACTTTTCTGGTGAGCAACTTTGTCCTGAACTCTTGGCAAAGACTTAACCGCAAACTACCCTGAACTGTGTGATCTTGAGCAACAGACTGTGCCCAGGCCTATTGAATTGATTTCCTCACTGTAGTTCCTTTTTCAAGATTGCCCTGCCTATTACTTGTTGGTGCTGCTACTGTTTTTTGATAACTTTGTCTTTCCCTCCCTTTTAAATTGCTGGAGTGCCATTTTGCTCACACTTCATTTTGAGCCTAACTTGTCCAGTATCTTTTGGGTGTGGTGTAGTGTATTAAGAGTGTGATTTTTCAACTGCTTTACTTTAGTGAAATGTTTTACAACTGATGTGTAAATAAATATACATTCTTTTACTCAGAAACCTTGAGTCAGTGTTTGTTTGAATCATAGTAATTGCGGTCCTTTGTGTAACTATTGATACTGCTCACTTACTCTTGAGATAAGTCTGGCTGCTCGGCCATCCGTACCACTTGACTGTATAGTACAGGCTTGTACCAAGAGTGAATTTGTACTGTCACTTGTAGTCTTAATTGTCTGTGGTGTTCCCAAAGGTTACGGCATATAATTCTGCCTAACACGGTGTATATGAGGCGCTCAGGTGATACAGCACTGATAATTCATACAAACCAGAGTGTAGGGGTAAATTGGGATTTACCCTGCCAGGGCGGTGCAAATTTTCAGGCAGGGTAGTGACTCATTTCTAATTTCTAACATGATTAACTACTAACTCCTAACATGTAACAAACTAATGCAATTAGTGTTTAGAATTGAACAGCTGAGCCCTAGCACTTTGTGCAAATCATGGTGCAAACTTAGGGATGCAAATGGAGATGTAATTGGGACTGTGGGGTATATTGACCCATTCAATGGCATTGCACCACATCACAATGCTGCAGTTGCGTAAGAAACAGCAGCCTGACTGTGCTGGCTCCTGTGCGCACCAGGACTTCAAAACTGTGTTTTGGCAGCAACAAAAGATGGCTGCACCATTCTGCCTAGTACACTTTACTCAAGATGGAACACGGGGACACACTGAAAAGGTATGCCAGTGTGTTCTGAGACATATGTATGAAATCAATTGAACAGGCAGCACTGCATTGCTGCAAAAGCCAAGAATGTACCCTTCAAAATAAACCTTTATTTCACCCTTACAAAATGCTGTGTTATACTATTTCCATCTGTGCATTCTGAAGTCACTGCGATGAAACAGCCCTGCCAGGCCCAGGATAAGTCATTGTGCCTCAAAAAACCGGGCACAATTCCTGAATGACAGGTCGTGTCAAAGTAGATTTGGAAGAAATCAACAAGCAACTTTCTTTTCACCCCCACAGGAACACACATTTATTTCTTGCCAAAATATATTCAGGCGCTGCAGTTCAGACAGACTTTTTACTCTCTGAGCCAAATCAAGGATAAATGTATCTATGCTTTAGATAAAACTCTGGCATGCAAGGAAATGACTACATCTGCAAAGACAGTGGCAATCCGAGGAGCTGCAAACCAAATTAAAGAAAGAAATGCTATCAGTTTTAAACACATGTGGAAAAATGGGCTGTGCTGACTGAAGAAAAAAATGGCCTGTTATAAAATAAACTGTTGACGAAAGCCAGCTTACTTAGCAATATAAAGGGAGTATGTTAGTGGTGATAACACATACATAGGCTATCTTCTGTCACAGGTTTGTTTAATTCAAGACCCAAAATAAGAAATTAAACAGTTTAAAACACATAGGATGGATTTGCAAGCTCTCAGAAAAACCTGTTATTCCAGTTGCAAGCCATGAAACGTCTCCAAGGAAGGGAGATACACCATAAATCCAGGACACGTAGGTGCAAATTGCCAGCTTGAAAAACGTGTTATGGGACAGGACATTGAAAGTTCACACGCTCATCAGACTTTCGTCTGTACTCCAGGCTGGGACAATAGCAGTCCTGGGAAACTCACTTGTCAAGTGTGAAGGGGCAATAAAACCTTCAATTAAGAGTGGAAACCCCCTTGCCTTCAAGGAAATGACAGCTGCAAGCAGTTGGAGGAGAAAAAAAACAGTATCTAGTAATAAAGAGACTGCCTTTTGGGTTACAAAGACTATGGGCCTCATTACGACCCTGGCGCTAATGGGTTAATGGCGCCGTAAAAAGGCTGCAGCGCCGTTAACCAATTAGCACCTTACTATGAGGTCCCTTTGCGGGACCCGACCTGAACGGCTGGTCTAGACCAGCCGTTAAAGTAGGGACCCGCAAAGGGACCTTGGTGCTATGTACGGTACCACAATTTGCAGTACCGTACTTAGCGCCTTCCCCAGTCCCATTAAGCCCTATGGGGCAAAAATGGTAATGGGGAAGGGCCAATGTTCAATGGGGAATTACCGCCCCACCAACCTTGGAATGGGGTGGTAATTCCCCATTGAACATTGGCGGACTCGTTACGATACCGGCACCAACCATGGTGCTAATAGCGCCATGGTTTAACGCCAGTATCGTAATGAGGGCCTATGTGCCTCATTACGAGTTTGGAGGTAGCCATGGTGCTATTAGCGCCATGGCTGCCTCCAAACTCGGGTCCGGGTTCCTTGAATGAGGAATTACCGGGCCTTTCCAACCTTGGAGGACCCGGTAATTCCTCATTCAAAATACCCATCCCCATTCCCATTTGAGCCCCCACAGGGCTCAAAGGGAATGGGGAGGGAGCTAATAATGGGCCCATTAATAACGGGCCCGTTATTAGCTCCCTGGTCCTTTAGCGGCTCACGCTAAGGGACCTCGTAATGCAGCGGTAAGGGGTTAACTGCACCGGCATCCTTACCGGCGCTGTTAACCCCTTACCGCCAACCTCGTAATCGACTTCGTAATGAGGCCCTATGTTATAAAGAAACTTTAAAGACTTTTATTTCTGTAGCAAGAATTTGCAAAAATTTTAAAAGTTTGTAGTTTTAAATCTAATTTTGTGGGCTATCTTTTAAAACTTGGTAGAACTCATTGCTGCATGGGGAACAGAAGTTGCAAAATAGGACAGATTCCAAGGAAAGTATTAATGTGGCAAACATAACATTTTATTCATACATCCCTGGGGACAATTCGCATCTGTGTATAATATTGTGGAATTTTAGGCCAAATCTTTAATGTGTAAAATTAAAAAATGTATCAGAAAGGTGAAACAAGGTCGCACAGAACTGAGGATTGGACTAATCTGGGCTGCACATAATATGTAACCTGTGTGTATAATTTGCCAAGAGGTTGCAAGTGAAGAAATGTATGTTTTTGGCAAAATCGGATTTTGAGTAAAGTAAATGTGCGACATTGTTTGGACATTGTAAACCTCACCTCATAAATCTGACATCATTCCCTTAGAAGTACAACCAACTAAGAGCAAGTTGGAGACTAGCTCCCCTGTCCATTTTGCATTATAAATAAGGGTCCCTGACAAGACCCTAGATACACACTCTTCCTGATTTCCAGCGCTGCGTTCCTGTTCCTGTTTCATCTTTTTGACTCCAGACTCCAACTACAAGGCCAAGCATTGCTGATCCAATTCCATGGCCCATTGCAAAACCCAAGCATTGCTGATCCAGCTCTAGCAAGGCCCACCCTACAATATTAAAACCCACTACCCTCCAAGTAACCAGGAGAAACTGTGGTACTTTTGGCATCCTAATCCAGCTTGGCTTGCCGCCACTCACTGCAGATGCTGCCATCCTGCTACCCTGCTGACCTATAGTATCCACTAACCAGAATTGCCAGTCCAGAAGAACTATCCTTTGGTATCCTGTCCCTGCCCAGCTGATCCTGTCCCGCTGATTTTGTCCAGCTGTCCTGTGTTAGAACAGATCCGTTTGGTGACCAGAACCGCTGACTGTCCAAAAAACAAACTAAAAAGTGGACTGTGAGTATCAATTGGAACCATAGAAAACCATAGCATATCTTCTCTTGCCTTGTCCTTAGTTCCACTCTCTAAGTGATATGATATGATATGATATGGTATTTGTAACGCGCCTATACACAGGTGTTTCAAGGCGCGACGAGGCAGGGAGGGGAGGAACAAGGGGAGACAAAACAAACGATCCTACTAGGCCAGGTGTCATTCAGATCGCGCAAGTGCAGGGGTGGGGGAGGGGGGAAAAAGTGCAAGGGGAAGGGGAGGGGGGGAAGTGCAGTAAAGGTAAGTGGCGTAAGTAATAAATAAAAAAGGGCCAGCTAGTGGCAAGTGCAAGGTAAGTGCAGTACAAGTGCTGGGGAAGGGGGGGGGCTGTAGGGATACAGAGACAGTCCCGTAGTGCAGAGGGGTTCCAGGGGATCAGTGACTGGGACCAGGACCGAAGGCAGTTTAGAGTGGTCCAGTTGCAGGATCAGTGCAGTTTAGTGAAGAATTAATTAGCTGTTCAGCAGGGGAGAGGGAGAGAGAAAGCAGAAGCAAAGAGGAAGGTTTTGAGGTGCTTCCGGAACAGGAGGTGGTTCTCCTCAAGTTTCAGGGAGGCAGGAAGGCTGTTCCAGAGGGAGGCCCCTGCCGCGGAGAGAGATCTACCCCCAGCTCGTTGCTTCGAGAAGCGGCTGACCATGAGGGAGTTGGAGGCGGATGAGCGAAGGGCTCGGGGAGGAAGATATTTGGGAAGAGAGAGTTGAAGGTATTTAGGACCCAGGCCCCAGAAGGCCTTGTGGACAATGCAGAGGGTTTTGAACTTTATCCTCGCAGCCACTGGGAGCCAGTGTAGAGATTTTAGTCCTGGAGAGATACGGTCCCTGGGCTTGAAGCCAAGGACAAGTCTCGCAGTTCTGTTCTGGATGAGTTGCAGAGGGCGGAGAGTGGAGGCAGGCAGATTAAGATAGAGGCTGTTACAGTAATCCAGCTTCGAGAGAACCAAGGCTCGGGAGACAGTGAGCTTCTGGGGGAAGGAGAGGAAGGGAAGAATACCTCTGAGGAGGTGCAGCTGGTAGTGTGACCTCTTGGCGACGTCAGAAATATGAGGAGAGAAGGAGAGTGTGGAGTCGAAGATGACCCCAAGGTTTTTTGCCTTGCAGGTAGGAGCAGGGAGGGGGCCAAGGGAGGCAGGCCAGAGAGCTGCAGGGAAGGAGGGAGTGGGAGTACCGATGAGTAGAATCTCAGTCTTACTGGCATTAAGGCAGAGGTCATTGGCGGCACACCATTCTTGGATAGCAGACAGACAGTCAGAGATGAGGGAAGGAGAGGGGGAGGTTGAGGGTAGCCAGAAAATGAGCTGGGTATCATCCGCATAGCACTGGAAATTAGGGCAGAGAGCGGCGATGCGGTGGGCAAGGAGAGCCAGATACTGGTTGAACAGCCAGGGAGAGAGATTAGATCCCTGGGGGACACCACAGGTGGAGAAAAAGATGTCGGAGAGGAAGGACCCCAGTTGGACCTGGGAGGGTCGATTTGAAAGGAAAGAGGTCAGCCACGCCAAAGCCTGACCAGTGATACCCAGGTTTTCCCGGAGACGGTTGAGCAGGATGGCATGGTTGACAGTGTCAAAGGCAAAGGAGAGATCGAGCAGAATGAGAACACACGGAGTGTTGGAATCGAGGTTCAGGAGCAGGTCTTCACGGATGTTCAGAAGAGCAGTTTCCGTGCTTCTGGCAGCTCTGAAGCCAGATTGATGGTCATGAAGACTACCAACAGATTCAGCATGGAGGTTAAGCTGGGAGATGGCCAGTTTCTATCCTTATCATAAGTCTTTCAAGTCATCTATCCTTATCCTGATAACTTGTAATATTGTCAAAAACCATTCTTGAAACCCTGCCTTTGATTTCTTGCACTAGCGCCAACTTCTTTAATAATTTTATCTTGTGAAATCCTAAACCCTTAGTCCTCTTTCGAGTGATCGGACTGGTTCCGCCAGGGCGGGCGAAGGAGGTGCTAGGGTTGAATTTGCGAGTCAACCCTGGAGCTTACTGTGTCTCAATCTGGTATTTTATCCTGAATGCTCTAGTGTAGAGTAAAACTGTCCTTGTAAAAATTGATTTATTTTCCTTTTTCGCGCCTTCATTTTCATTTTTCTCATTTTCTCAAAATGCACCTCACTAGATCTCGCATAACTCACTCATTTTACGAGCTAGAGACCTCATTTCACTTCCATATTGTACCTATGATCCATAGCTACAACCTTGTACAATATTTCACTCGTTTTTCTAATTAATTCAGGCGAGAATTGCAAAAGTCTGCTAAATTTCCGATGTGGGATTGCAAAAGTTTGCTAAATTTCCAATGTGTCATTTTGATTATAAACTGTTTTAAATCTTCCATTCAATTTTGAATTGTATGCTTTTGCTCAATACATTGCTTTTGATTGTTAGTATCTTTCCAGTGTTGCTCCACTAAAGAATTGTTTTTGTTTCAAGAGTTTTATGCACATTCATTGTTTTATTCATCCATTTCTGAGTTTCAGTTTTAGCACTGCCAGGGTTTAAAATCTGTTTTCCTCTCTTGTTTGAAGAGGGAAGGTTGGATTTCAATTCTGTTTTCCATTTGTCATTCCTGATTACCTGCTGCTTCTGTTTATCCACTTAGAATTGATTATTTGTGGGTTGAGGGAACATTGCAGGGGGACATTCTAACTCAAGAACTATCTTACCTAAAATCAAAAGTGCTCCTATTCCCTGGTGTTTTGTAGTTGTGTCAATAGAAGGTTAAACTAAGTTCATTGCTTACATTCCTATTGTTCCTATCACCCCATTGCTGATTGCTTCCCCATATTAAAAATGTTATGATTTCTTTTGAATTTTAAAATAAATTAATATTACATTTTATCAACCAGCCTGGTTCATGGTCCATTGTGACTCGGGCTATTTGAAAAGGGGGTGTGATATGAGTAGTGTACAATCTCAATACTGAATCTAACATAAAACATAAGTCTTTCAATCGCGCGCTCCATACTAGGCCGAGACTAAGGTGTGTGTCGTTTGATTGAAATCCTTAACAGGACTGCAGGCATAGGTCCTTATAAGTATGGCAGTCTGGAAATAAGGGTGCCAGTAGAAACGTACTGGTACCCTTTCCGGACCACAATACTACAACAATGGCAGTAGGGGCCACAGATCCACCGGCAGGCCTGACCTGCGGCCTGACCTGCTGGGTTTTCAGGCCCCTGCCGGCATGGTTGTTGCTGAAGCACCAGTTACGTTAACAACAGTGCCAGTGCTTCAGTGACCCCATTTCCATGGAGTCCCATGGGACTCTATGAAAATGGGGATTTACCATTACTGTCGCCGCTTGTGATATCCCAGAGGCACCGGGATATCAGGTGGCAGTAAGGGTGTTACAGGGTTGTCGGTAATCTGGCAGGAATGCAGGAATTTAATCTGCTCTTTCAATGGGATACGTGAGGATAAGAGAACTTTGAATGTGCAAAATCAGGCCTCACTGCAGAAAGACCACCACCACCTCGACACAAGACTCCACAGCCTCAACAGGCAGATATTAAAGTGCGACCCCATCCGCATCCCTCCAGACACCTCAGATCCCGGTGGCACCTGCACCCCAGTCGCCTCGGATCCCAGTGGCACCTGCACCCCAGCCAACTCAGATCCCGGACGCACCTGCACCCCAGCCACCTCAGATCCCGGAGACACCTGCACCCCAGCTGCCTCAGATCCCAGTGTCACCTAGACCCTAGCTGTCTCAGATCCCGGTGGCACCTGCAACCCAGCTGCCTACGATCCCGGTGGCACTTGCACCGCAGCCACCTCAGATCCCGGTGGCACCTGCACCCCAGCCACAAGGACGTGCAGAAGGGTGTCCTAACAAAAACACTGCTGACAGTTCCGATTTACAAAAAGGGCAATCCAGCAAAGCCAGAAAACTATAAGCCAATTTCATTAACGGATGCCACTGCAAAAGTATTTTCGATTGTCCTCCTATATGACTTGGAAAAACATATCACACTACATAATACATACTCGAAATTTCAAAAGGGTTTTAGAAGGTCTATGAGTACAACGTTAAATGCTACAATAATGGATTCCATTGGCAGCGTTTGACACTGTAGTTTGAAATCTGTTATGGACGAAGATGTTTAACGTAGGCATCCTGTGAACCTGATTTATTGGATTGCCTGCCAAACTTCACACAAATACCTCATACAAGATTAGATTCACCCAACGGGGGGCAATGACGGATTCTGTAATGTCATACTTAGGCTTCAAACAAGGATGCAACCTGGCAGCAACGTTGTTTTAATCTATATGTGTGTTATCTAGATGAACTTTGGATGAACTTTGGAAGACCAGTAATACATTTGCTGCCAGGTTGTGTTCCTTGAGGCTGCATTGGTTAGCTTTTGTGGACAATATTGTTTTGTTCGATCTTACTCCGGCAGGCCTGCAGAGGAAGCTGCAGTTATTTGAGGAATTTTCATTCCAACATAATCTCAGACCAAATTCTCCAAAGACTAGCATTATTGTGTTTAATGCTGGCAAAAAATTTAACATTTTACCTGGAAGATTAATGGCCAAGCTATATCTCGATCTACTGTAATTACATACCATGGCTACCATTTTAGTAATTCATATTCCACCAAATTCTGGATTGATCGTCTCCATTCAAAGGCAATTCCTTTACTAAGTCAAATAAAGATAATTTCCCACAAATACTGCAGATTCTCTCTGATCCCGTTGTTGGAATTTATGTCATTAAAAGTGGAATCAGTTCTTCTCTACGCCCTTGATATGTGTTTGTTTAATTTAAATTCATATCTTAACACCTTACAGGGGCGCCTGTTAAAATCTGCCCTTCATCTTGCTGCTTCCATCCCATACTGCATAATTCGTCATGAGTTGGGCATAATATCTTTCTTTTGCCGTTGGGAATGGAGAGCACTGCCAAACTACAATAAAATCCTAGTTCCACTAGGGAACTCCCTCTATCAAAATTTGTATCAAATGTCAATGGGAAGTAGGTCTTGCTCTATTAGGGCGTACCATACAAGGATGAAATCATTATTGGATGAAATTGGGGTGGAAAAAAATAACATGCCTGAAACCTGTTTATGTAAAAAAAAGAAATTCGAACAAGACTAGGACAATAGAGGAACTTAATAAGTACAGTACCTATAAAGATTATGCCAAGCACCCTTGAAAATGGGAAGGATGCTGTTCCTATTTAGCTATCTTTCCCTGTAATGTCACCCCTGTGTACTTTAAGCGCTATAAAATGAATCAATTTCATCCACTTGAAAGGACAAGGAATTGGGGAATACAAAAAGGCAACGAAATACAATGGGCCTCATTACGAATATGAAGGTAGCCATGCCGCTTTTAGCAGCATGGCTACCCCATACCGGGTACCGGGTCCGGGTTCCAGGAATGAGGAATTACCGGGCCATTCCAACCTCTGAGGACCCGGTAATTCCCTTTTCTGGCACCCAGACCCGGTACATCCCATTCCCATTTTAGCCCCCATAGGGCTCAAAGGGAATGGGGAGGATGCTAACAACTGGCTAACAGGCCCGTTGTTAGGATCCTGTTCTGCTAGCGGGTCCCGCTAAGGATGCCTGAGGACCCGCGAGCAGACCTCGTAATGAGGCGGTAGTGGGTTAATGGCACCGGCAGCTCTACTAGCGCCGTTAACCCTCTACCACCTTCTTCGTAATGAGGCCAATGGGCCTCATTCCGAGTCCGGCGCTAACCAATGGCGGTAGTAGCGCCTTGGTCGGCACCGGACCCGTACCGGCACCGCCCTGGTGGAATGGGAAATTACCGCCATATTCCGAGTTGACCAGGTCGGTAATTTCCCATTCCCCAGGGCTCTTCCCCATTCCCAAATGAGCCCCCATAGGACTCAATGGGAATGGGGAAATTGCAAATAACGGTGACCGTACCTTACGGTCACCGTTATTACCTAAAAAGCCCCTTTGCGCCCTCGTTCCTAACGCCTGCTAAAAGCAGGCGTTAAGGACGAGGGCGCAAAGGGAACTCGGAATGTGGCGGTAAGAGATTACCGGCACCGGTCTCGTTAACGGTGACCGGTATCCCTTACCGCCATACTCGGAATGAGACCCAATGTCTTGTAGATTTTCAAATTGCAGGGAACCGGTGGAAATGCTTAAACATCTAATTTTGGAATGTCCTCATTTTAGAGTATTGCATACAATTTTGTTAATGAGATTCACTAATATTGAACGGGTGGGCTCTGTATATTCATTGTGGAACAGAATGATGTTAGCAAATGAAAAAGCTTTAATCTTTGCTTTAGTAGAACTGTTGAGAAAGACTGAAGTCGAAATATCTTCATTGCTAATCGACTAAGTCCTATAGATGCAAAGTGAATAGGCACGTTTATCATTTGTTGTTTCTTTTGTGTTCATACCATAGGTCTTATTCATTTTATATGTGTTTGATTATATCAATTACATTGTATTGTATGGATATGATATAATTTTTATGTTGTGAAATTTATATAAGAAATTTCTTTTGTAAAGGTTTTGTTTTAACCACAAACAAATAAAAAATAATAAAAAAAAAACACAGCTGACAAGGCTGGAACCGATACTGGTGACACAGACCACAGCTAGGAAGAGCCCATGCCCTTCAGTCACATGAGCCCAATGAGCCCCCAACTTCAACCCTTCTGCAGTTTTTGGGACATTGAAGGCCACCTGGCACGGATGGAGCAACGCCAGGATGCTCTCACATCACTGTGCAACAGCACCCCAATAAGGCACTGCTGATGCGGGAGAGTGTGCAGGCCAGTTCAAGGCAGAATGCACGGGCACTGGGGTGATGCACATGTGCCATAGGACAAATGTCACACAGGGTGAAAGAGGGCAAAAGTGTCATATCCTCAATAGCAGAAACAATGGTATGTTGTTACAGGCCTTCCTGCACTGATGCCCCCTGTCAACACCACTAGCTCCCTCCACCAGATCCACACCAGGGAGTTCAGTACAGAGCAGAACTCGACGCGGCCATCTCGTCCTGCACAAAGCCGCACCCAGGAGCATAAAAGGAGCCGCATATAGGCCATGGACCCATGGGTGCACGGTCAGAGAATTTTTCAAATGTACATAGTTATACAGGACAGGGGTTGCCCACAGACAGTTTGGTGTGGGGGTGTGGGGAGTTATAGTTGAGGAGGGGGTGTGGGAAGGGATAGTTGTGGAGGGGGTGTGGAGAGGTATATTTGGGGAGGGTGTGTGGGAACGGAGAGTTGGGGTGCACAGTATTAGTAGTATAGTAACTTCACAATTGTACATAGTTTAAAATAACAAAATATAGTTGGTGTGGCAAAGAGAAATAATGACTGGACATTGATTATTCAGTGTGATTGTATTTATTTACGTGCAGTGCCCAGTGTGCAAGGTGGCCTGTGCCACGTGTGTGACAGGTGATTAGAAGTAGTGCTGTATACGTGCATCACGTGCAACACATCCATCCATGCATCATGGCGCTGGCCAATTGCCTCATCATCATCACTGTCGTCCTCAGCCTCTGGTGGGTGCATGTCCATGTCAGGGGGCATGGGGACATTGCGTCTGATGCACATGTTGTGCAACATGGCACGGGCAAGTATTTCCAACCTTTTCCGGGCTGTACATCAGTGCTCCCCCGAACTGCTCAGGCAGCAGAACCTTGCCTTCAACTGGACAAATGTCTGTTCTATAATGCCCTGAGTACGTACATGAGCACGATTGTATGCCTGCTTGTGGATGTTGTGTGGTTGCTGTTAGGCAAAGTTTGAATGCAGTACCCTCTAGGAACACTACAAGCAACTATGACTACAGGTATAGGCAACACATCCTTTGTATCAGCTTGTACTACACAGATTTGGTAGCGTGTGAGCAGTAGTGGAGTTACACAAAGATTCACAGTTACAGGTATTCAAATAAACTCTTACAGTCAAGGTGTCTTACATTAACAATTAATAATTTATCAGTCTGTTCTAAAGCCTTCTTCAGAAGGGAGCAATAGAATAGTTACACACAAATATACTTCAATACTGTATAATCTGAGTTTCTGAATCAGACAAGACCCTTTTGGGTGGCCCACAGACACAACCTACACCCACAGGTGACTTCAGTAACAAGGGTGCTGGGGACATTAATATCTAATTGTTGGCATTCAGAACACTCTTAAAAAGTTGGTAAAAGGCACAGGTTATTAGAACACAAGAAATTACAAATATTCATAAGCAGGGCAAATACTTTCAGATAGCACTTAGAATTCAAATAGGCTAAGTCAAAGTCAATGGGCAAAAATCTTTGTATTGGATGCCACACTTCAGGTAAGCAAATGGAAAAGTCTTTGCACAAGTTCTTATGAGTCTTTGATAAAAAGAAGAATCAAATGTAGGGCCACAAGCTGATTAGACATGTGAGTTGTAGAAGTTAAAAGCACTTCCACAGTAAGAGGTAAGTTCTCTTAGACTAGTTTTACAGTACCTTGGTAAAGCAGAAAAGATGCAGCTGAAGACTTCTGTTCCTGTGCTGTTCTGCAGATCTCACTGATCCTGGGCCTCAGTTGTGGTGACAAAAGGGAGGACGTCGGGGGACTCCTGCATTACACCAGTACTGTAAAAAACTGGTAACCGGCAAACTTTACTTTCCGTGGCTGTTTCCCCGTTTCAGCTCCTTGTGGTACAACAAATAGCAATAAGGATGTTCCTGGCTGTCAAGGTGGACGTTCCTCACATCTGAGGTCCAGCACTTGACTGAGGGGGGACAGGCTAGGTCAGTCCTGCTTTGTGGGAGTCTGTAGAATCTTCCAAAAGCTTTAGGCCAGCTTACAAGCAATGCACACAATCTGGTGTCTCTCTGCCTGGCTCTACGGTTTACTGCAGTAACTCTGAGGAAATTCAACCAGCTCCGAGATGGGTGTCTGGGTGGCTTACTTGGGAGTTGATTGGTCCCAACAACTTAAAGGCAGAAGTCATCCTGGCAGTCATCCTGGCAGGGCTTCTGTGTCGATGTGAACTTGGCAAGTAGTCACTTGAGCAGGGCTTCACAGGGCAAACCAACGGTCCAGGAGTTGCAGCAGGTGTCCTCTTCAAGCTCTTCTTCGATTCCTTCGTCCAGTGGTCAACTCTGCCTTACAAGCCAAAAGACTTGCCTTTTATTCAGTTCTCTCCCCTTCTTTCGAGCCTAGCTGTCACTCACCCAGCAGGGTGCTGTCCTTGCCGGACAGTCAGCCAGCCAATCACCACAGAGTGCATTCAGGTCTCCTAGGAGACTATGCACAGGGAGTTTCGGGTACCTCCTTCACTTCCTGCCTACCCCAGACACTCTGGAGCCAGAGGCGGGTTTCTCTCAGAACCCCTGCCAAAGGCGAAATTAACAAAGACGGGCCTTTAGACAAAGACCTCGCGAAAAAAGACTGGGCACCATTTTAGCAATGATGGCTGGACGCCATTCTGAAAAAGATGGCTCCTGCAGTTAACATTACCGGATCTGCTGACGGTTGCAGTAAATGTAAACCTAGGTAGTTCAAAATGAAACCACTGCAATCAGCCAGTCAATTGAGGAAAGGGTAACATAACAAATTGTACATGAGCATTAAGACACATGGGATACTAAGTAACCCCTCCAGCACTCTATTGTAAAACAGGGTGCGCTTGGTCTAGTAAGTAAAATGCTAAGTAAAGCCATTTTCACTTTAATGCCCTGGGAAACAGTTGTTGATCCCAGAGAAGGTATTTAAACACTGGTAAATCTGGAAGACTTCCCTCTGGCACTGCATTGAAAGTGCTTTGTGACACAATTGTAAAAGATGATGCCTATGGAGTTGGTTAGACTCCACAACCAAATAGAAACAGATTGTATAAAATCACAGTAAAATACATGACAGAGTGGGAAAAAAAGGTCACACTCTCTCCAGGAAAAAAAAAAAATCAAGTCCTCAAAATCCAGCAAAGTTGCTGGGGGTCTCTAAGGTGGAGGGAATTAACACATTTTTGAGAATTCTCCCTAACAGTTGCCTCATGGGTGTCATCAACCATGGCAAAAGGGGGTAACCAGCATCACCTGCACGGGGGCAACAGAAAGTGTACAATGTCATTCTTCTGTCCATGTCATGTTGGCACAGGCTCTATAGTGTTCATTTGAGTGGACAGACATGCACATGCAATATTTAGTTCTGCTAACATATGTCCTGTATCAGATATCTGAAATGCACTACGTCAAAATGCGTGTGGGAGTGTGGTCTGCAGTCGCATTCACTCGGGCCATTCACAGGCAACATGACCTCCTACCCTTGTAGTACCAAATACAGAAATTGAAATGCTGGATCTATCATTCTTGTTTTATGAGGGAACATTTAAGACAATGTCCATGTGCTAGGTTACTTTTAGATTAGAAATGAGAAACTTGTGTGATTGTGTGGTTCAAACAGGCAGGGGACATTGACAATTTGTGTGTTGACAAACACTGTTATGTGGATGGGTGCAGTATTGTTCTCTGTCTGTCCATCAATTGTTGTGTGTTTGCTATACTATGTGTTAGCTTCTTGGTCGCATTCTGTTGTGGTGCTGTGTACATGTTGTTTTCTTGTTTATAGTTGTACAGAATTGTTACTCTTATGCATGCACTGGATCGATTTCTGAAGTTGTGGAATGCCTGTCAAGACCTTGCTCTCGGGCATGCTATTACTGTGTAGCATCTTTAGTCACATCTGTACACTTTCAGGTTTAATGCACACACAACACAAAGTAGATACTTCTCCCCTTTCATTTCATTTTCATGTGTAGTACTATTGCCTTGATTCATGAGAACTAGTCTTATTCATGGCAACCATTCCCCTTTACACCCCCTATCTTGCACATGTTCGATTTCATGGCTTTTGGTAATTTAAGGAGCACAGATAAGTGGGATGTAAGATGGAATGAAGCATTAAATGTGCACAGCCACTGGTGATATGTGTTAGACATGGCCCAAATTCAACTGTGCTCATGGCCTTGTAGTTAGACTCATAAAGCAAGGAGGAACACTATGCTGTTTCATGCCCCCCCAAATTTAACTGTGCACATGGCCTTGTAGTTAGACTCACCCAGCAGCCAGGTACACTGTCCACCGTAACATGCCATGCACCCAGGCAGCGTGGAGTTGCGCAACAGCATGGAGTCATGGGTGGAACTGGGAAATATTGCACAGAAATGGGTGAATATGAGTTGGGCATCACACACCATCTGCACGTTCAGTGAATGATAATGTTTTATGTTGCGGTACACAGCCTCCACAGCATGCCTGGCCACTAGCTCCACATGTGTGCAGTCTGAGGCACCAATGACATTCAGCATGCATGCAAGGGCATGGAAGGCTTTTTTCGTGACATTGACCTGGTCTGCTGTTCTGGGTAGACCGATGTGGTCTCGAACGTGATGCAAGAGTGCATCAATGACCTGGAACAGGACACGTGAAAAACAGGGTTGCGTTATCCCATGCAGCTCTCCAACTGTGTGCTGGTATGTGCCTGTGGCAAGGAGGTGTAGCAAAGACACTACCATGAGCAAGGGGGTGGATGACTGTGAGCATATTTATGAGGCTGACCAGGTCGTCGTGGATCAGATCCACTATATTAATGATGGTCACCTCCCTGTCTAGCCAGTACAGCGTGTGGATCTACCTTTCGCTCTGTTTAATTGTGTGGCTGTTAACCGAGGTGAAGTGGGAGAATGGAAGAACAGGCTCCCGCCCTTCCCCTCTCGCGCTTGGCCTAGAAGATCACGGCCTAGACACCAGCCACGAGAGGAGTTTGCCTATCTACCAGACGACCAAATACCCTGGTACAGGAACATACGGATGTGCCCATCTACCTGCCCAGCAGCCCGCCCTGTCCATGCCGACACCTGCGGCACGGATCAACTCGACTAAACCTACACGTCGTTAGAGATGCCATGACGACCTAGCCAACGGTCAGCACACCTGTGCAAACATGCACACCGGACACTCCCATACCAATCCACACGAAGAATATACTCAGTGCTATGACGTAGGCGACAGACATACTCACGGACGTGCATCTTTATTATTTTCCACATAGGCTCTCAAAATGCAGAAACGCAAGACGCATCATGAACTTATCTAAAAAGGCTTGCTCACGCTTCTTCTAAGAACCATGTACCATAATGAAGAATATAACGGAGACACGATACTGAGGATAGAGCAATATGATACCATAACCTAAAGCGCTCTGCATCAAACGGTTCCACCTATGCACCAGGCCCAAGTAGGCCGCAAACAAAAGCTTCCATGAACATTGAATAAGCAAGAACTGGGTTGCTGACCCTGCAAAATGAGCCTGGCGAAAGCACACCGCCAAGGGCACGATGTTGCAATCTCGCACGCTGCAAGCCAACGCCAAGGTCGCACCTGCAAGATAAACCAGGCACACAGTAGGAAAAACAATATTAATTGTGTTGAATTTTCCCTCAAACACGGTCCCACCTCACGTGACAAAGCCAAACCTGACAAGATGCCAAGCCCAGGAAGAAGGAGACACCTGAATCCCACGTTTCAAGACACAGGCAGATACAATTAAAAGACTCATTGGACATCTGCAGCAGTGGGAGTAGTCGACCTCCCAACATATAAATAAATCCTCACATTGTTTACACCTACCCGTAGTAAAACATTGTTGCAAATTACAGGTGCACCGCGAGCTGGGAACAGCGATAGTCCCAGACTGGGAGGCTCGCGAGCGGACCAATCAGAACATGGGGCTCCTATCACTGACGCCATTAACATTGACCAATCCTCAGAGGTCTTCATGTAACAACTTTCATGTATCAAATTGAA
Source organism: Ambystoma mexicanum (assembly GCF_040938575.1). NCBI lineage: Eukaryota > Metazoa > Chordata > Amphibia > Caudata > Ambystomatidae > Ambystoma > Ambystoma mexicanum. The sequence continues at coordinate 159,641,418 of NC_090937.1, forward strand.
GGGACAGCCCAGGTATACCACCTGACTAACCCTCAACCACTAACATCGTTCTCTATATGTATGCTATACTAACCCTACCACTCGAGTAACCAATCCAGAGTGGAGATAGGTTTTTTGCTAAACTTTCCAAGTGACGCAAGTAGCGCGTCATACTAAGGTAAAAAGGGCCTGCGAGCCCCACGATTGTGTGTGTGTCAGGACGGACGCGTACGCTCCTTGACCCATCCCTGCCGTTTTGTCTAATAAACAGCAGAGTCACCTTGCTTCTTGCGTGTGTTTCATACTCTATCTCTTTTGGGATATACGGGAGGAGTTGGGGCCTCCCTGCCCGGAGGTCTGCGGACGGCCCAGCCGACCCCGGCAGAATTTCCCCCCGACAGAGGGATTGGAGGCTGTCTGCGCAGTGCAACCAGCTGAACAATGGGGTTTTGCTGGACCATGATGGCCCTCTTTCTCCTCAAGCGCCTACGATGCATCCTCTACCTCCCTGCCTCTTCAAGTAACAGTCCTGCAGGCATGGCCTCCAGCTCCAGTACAGCTTCTGCTACTGCTAGCATTGCGGTCTTGCAAGGGGTGCAGAGTGTGGGTGTGTTCCTTTTGTGCTGTAGCACTGCTGATTTGTGGTACCTGAGATGATTTTTTGCACCTGTGGGATATTTTTACACACGTGATTCTACTTAACTCCAGGTCCGCGGTCCCAGTGTTTCCGGCATTGATTTCATGTTGATACCGGCATGTTCATGCCAGTAATTGCGTGTCTGTGCTGCTCGTAATGTACACTTAGTAACGCCATGGCGGTATGGTAGGCACGGCTGCCATGGCACTCCGCAGATACCGACCCCGGCAGAATTTCCCCCCCGACAAGTTGGAGGCTCCAGTGAGATCTGTTTAAGATCTGCTTTTTTATTTTTACTTTTTTCCAGGTAATCCTGTTGCGAGGAGGCCCGGCGGCGCGGCCCCCTCTGCCGTTGCCCCCTTCTGAGGACTACAGGACCATCGCGGAACTGCGAGAAGACCGGACAGCGCAATCCGGATATTGGCCTTCGGGAGCCGGTTGAGAAGTATCCCGCCCGCGGTTGGCGAGTGTCCAGACGTGGTCCAGACGAGGGGAGGTGGCGAGCCGCTTGGAGGGGTGCACGCAGTCGAGCGGCCCCGCATCAAGAGAACTTGGTGAGCATGCCACGCACAACAAGCAATGTGAAATTGTGAGGGAGGTGGGAGGAATTAAATACGGGAGGTGGGAGGTGTTGCACAGGTGCGCGGCGAAGGTTTGACAATTTAGTGTAGGCAATGAAATGAATGGTAGCCGAACGAGTGCGAGAGCAGTCGGTTACGTTACGCGAGAGAAGGGGGCGGAGCACGAAAACATCACGTGCGGCCGCTTGTAGACACTGATTGGCCTAGGTCGCGACTACGTGTAAGGGTGTGTGTGTGTGTGGTTTCCTACGATTTGGCATTTATTGATCAATGAGTAGATGAGGATCCCTATTGTTCGAGCAAGAAACTCGATAGGTAGATGACGTTTCCCTGTAGGCGGTAGCTAGTTAGTTGCCCAATACGGAAGATAATTGGCTGGTTAAGCCCTCCTGTCGAGGGGCGTATCACACGCGAGGCGACGCAGTGTGCGCAGTCCGATTATATTATTGATTACCTTGTTCCAGGAGTGACAGGAAGACAGCTGTGAGGTTAAGGGGGGTAGATTGCAAGTGTATTTTGGACTTAAAGAATATATAAAGAACTTACCAGTAGTTTGAAGCGATCGGTGACGTCACCAGTAGGGCTTTCATAGGATATCCCGAGCACAAGGTATCTTTCTTTCTGAGAGTGGTGGGGAAGAGAACTGTGGTAAGGGAGTGGAAACAGAGATAAACGGTAATGAATTGATCAAGGAAAGGTGAAACGGGGGACGTGGCGGCGCACGGAGAACGTCGGCCACGGCAAGTGTAGAAGAAGGAGGAGGAGCAAGTGAAAATAGGACGACTGTATAAGAACGTCACAAGGGGTACGCAGCCGCAGGGGGCTACGTGCGCCTCGGCCGCAGGGGGCCGTAAGGGTGTCGTGTAAAGGAAGAAAGACAGAAGAAAATATACAAATGTAAATACTATATTTTAATAATTTTCCTCAGCGGACTATCGCAAGTCCCCAAATTTACGGGGCCAGGTAACAATATAAGGCTGTATATTGTAAACTGCTAGTGAGATAACCGCTACCAAATAGGGGAAGGGTAACAAGTGGAGCGCTACTATGTCACACGGGACAGGATCGGGAGGGTGGGGGAACACCCTCACTACCCCACTACAACACATATGTACAACCCTGTCACCCCATAGGGAGAAACTGATCAAGTATAGCATAGAATGGACACAGGGGACGGACAACAAAATGATAACACCATGGCCGCCTAATGGTAGCTTTGATCCATATGCCCAACATTCACTATTAAACCATCTGCATAATACATACAAAGGGAAGAAGTTGGCAAACCACGTGGAGGTGTTTAACTTATGGAGGATGTTCCAAGGGTCTCGACCAGGACCAAATGGAATGTTCACTGTGGGGGAAATACCGGAAGAAAAAGAGATTAAGGAGGAAGGAGAGGATGGGAAAAAGGGGAGTGAAGACCAAAAGAACACGGGAACGGACAAGAGGGAAGAGAAAAGAATAATAAATCAAATGAAATAAAAAAGGAACCGAGCAACGATATACCCCTAGCAAAGGTAGTGAAAACAGAGGGAGGGGGGTTGTACCCTTTAAGAGAATTAGGAGAAATAGAAAGAGGACAGTTAAGGGCGGCTTAGGGGTACTCGAACCCGGCATACAGCCCTCCACCATATGTGGCTCATAGGAAGATGCCAGCAGGGGAGGGGAGGACTGGAGAAGAACAAACTGTGGAAATAGGAAATGATGAGTGGGTAGCTGCACAGATACTATTAAAATTACGAGGTTCATTAACAGGAGAAGAGAAGGAGGTAGTAAGGAAAACAGGCGAGGATAATACCAGGAGAGTGGAATGAGAGGGGAAGAGCTGTTACGACAAAAGGAAGAGATTTTGGAGGAACGACTAGCAGAGTTAAGGGATGAGCAGAATGAACTGATCAAACAGCTCGAGAGGGAGGAAAGAGAGAGAGCGAGGGAAAGGAAAGAAGGTAAGAACGAATTGGAAAAAATAAGGGAACGAACTGAGGAGCAAAGGAGAGAAGCTGAAAGGGTAAAAGCAGCAGCAGAAAGGGTATCAAGAGCAGTGCTGGGAGAGAGGAAAAGGGAAGAAGAAGAGAAAGAAAGAGAAATGGCAATGTGGAAGAAGAGATTACTATCAGAAACGACTAAGAAATACGAAGAAGGGAGGGTGATAGAGAGTATATTAGAAAGGGAGAGGGTGAGTTGGGAAAGGAAGAAAGAGGATGAAAGGATATTGGAAAAGGTGAGTAGTGAAGTAATGGAGGAATTAAAAAGGAAAAGGGAGGAAAATGGTAGGGAGATGGAGGAGAGAAATGAAGGAGAAAGAGAAGATAGGAGAAGGGAGAGTGAAGTAAGGGGGGATGTATATAGAGACACAGAAGTAGCAACAACACCAGCGCAAAGGGGAGCGGTTGATAAAGGAGAAAAGGGAGAACTGGACCTAATAGACTTAAAAACAGTAACCATCAAGGGGAAAAAGACCGAGTGGTGGGTGCCGTTTATGACTGACTTTTGTAGTGAGGAAGAAGAAGGAGTGGAGAAGGAAGGAAGAAACAGTGAAAGGGAAAGCCTAGATAAACTATACATCACCCGGACCAACACAGACTCACCATGGATCCGTGGGAGAAAGGATGAACTGGAGAGAAGTGAGGAGGAAGAGCAAGGAATAGCGGAAAGACAGACACATGAGGCCACACCGTCCCCATCACGCCCTCTCCCATCCCACCCTACATGCTCAACCACCTCACGCTCATTACGTACAATAAAACTTGCGCCCTTCACAAACGAACTGACACCCTATGCATGTCGGCTTAGAGACCTCCCTAGACGCAGGCAGGAAGGACGAATACACACGCCCACATTAAATACAGGAAATGATGGAAGAAGGGGAAAGGATGGAGAAGAAAGAGTTACGAGCAGGGGAAATACGGACGAAATTGACAATGTAGAAGAGAGGGAAGAAGAGGAAGGGTGTGAGGACTCGATTTTATGGAACCCAAAGGGTAAAACGAGACACAACTTAATGCCACTTCTGGAGAGGGGAGGGGTTAGACCACAGTATGTCCCTTGGAAGCATACAGACAAAGAAAATATAAAGTGCAGGCTCCCATCATTAAGTGGAGGTGCAGGTAAATGGATATATGAAATGGAAAAACACACCGCAGGACAGAAACTGGCAGTGAGAGATGTAAAGGGCCTTCCAATATCGATATTAGGGGATGCAGCGGATGACATTTGGAAGAGAGCGGGATTCCCTGGGGTAACAATAGTAAACACATCGCACGATGGGGCACCATTCGCAAACTGCAGACAAGCACTATGGCAGGCACTGAGGGTACAGTACCCAGACACATCAGACATAGGAGCAATTACCTCACGCAAGATGCGTGAGAACGAAGATCCTGTTGATTATATCCAGGAAATCCAAGAGAAGTGGCGCATGGAAACTAGAGAACAATGGGATAAAACACCAGCAATATTTTATCATATACTAGTACAAGGGCTCCCAGAAGGAGTTCAGAAACAACTGAAGAAAGTAGTGGGAATGGAAGCAAAAGCATGGCCAGAAATACAACTGACAATAGTGCATCATTGCAGGACCTGGCAAGGAAAAATGAAACAAAAGGAAGAGGACAGGAAAACGGAAGAGGCTAAACTAGTACAGAAAAAACTTACTAAATACACAATGGAAGGGGCACTAATAACTACACCTACAACAATGACCCAAAGCCCCACACAAGTAGTGGCTGCACAAGATCTCTCCCAAATACCACCCTCACAGACTATAACACAACAGGTGCCGCCACTCCAACCATACACGACCAACATGGGAGGAGGATACTCAATGCCAGGAGCTGGGTATTATAATTACAACAGGGGAAGAGGAGGAATTATGAGAGGGAGAGGATACAGATATAACACACAACAGCAGGTGGGAGGACTTAGAAATTCCTACCCCACAGGGCAACCAGTATACCAGGACAACACAGGGAGTTTTCCATGGCAGAGTAGGGAGCCACCGGTGTGTTGGAGTTGTGGATTATTAGGGCACATGTCACGCACGTGTAGAGTAAGACCAGGAACACCATCATGGAGTGAACAGGGACAACCAAGGCCCACACAGGAACAGCAGGGCATACAGCAACAGCAGACGTTGCAACAGGGAAATGAACAGCAACAACTAATAACACAACAACAGCCACAGACATATTCACTGCCACAACAACAGGTAGCGATAACACAACAACCCCAAGCACAACAAACACAACTGGGTAGAGTGACGGTCCTGGGACACAACCCTTACACAGGAAATGGTCAATCGTTGTACCCTCAATAGGACAGCCCACAGACCGCCTTGGTGTGTCCCATCCTGTCAGTAACACCTAATAGTGCGGAGGAACCACGCATAGAGGTAACGATAGGTGACAAAAAATTATCATTCCTTGTTGACACCGGGGCGACCCGGTCTTGCATAAGGGAAGGTAAATTTAAGATGTCAGGCGAAGCCATGAACACCCAAGTATTCTCTGGGGCTAGAGGGTTGGTTCCTTTTACTGATAACATTCCCTTATCTATAGGAGATTATGACATGTCAGTTCCACTTTTATATTATAGTGCCTCACCAGTAAATATACTGGGGAGAGACATAATGAACAGGTTGAATATGACGATCTCCTTTACTGAAGACGGCATAATTTGCTCTACTCCAGGGATTAACATGCTCACAGCACGACAGATTATGCAAGCATACTGCGGACAGACAGCGATTAGGGCGGAGCCAGTAGATGGCGAACTCTTCCAGTACGGGACAGACATGGCATTTGCATGGATGCCAGGGATAGAGGGAAAGATCTGGAGGAGGCCAGCAGCCTATTTGTTCAGACCAGAAACACCAGTCAATGAACAAGAAGGAAAGGTGGTTCCAGTGGACATTGAGAGCATTATAGCAACAGCTGATTATATTGCTGTACATGCCCAAGACAGAGAAGGAAGAGCATGGAGGGCAGTGATAGCACTAGCAGAAGGATGTAGACTGACCCAGGTGTCAGATGAGGGAGGAGCTGTTCTCAGAAGAAAAGGAGGAAGGTGAAATGGTGTTTATGATGAGTGTGGAAATATGGCTAAGAGTGGCGTACAAACAAGTAGCACAGAAAATTGCAATGGCACTTGAGGCACCTACATCCACCCCAGTTCCCTTCTTTAAGGAGGATATGACAAAGGTACCCACATCATTGTGGACTACTAGCCCCTATGACGTGGGGTGCATAAAAAGTATAGGGGGATTAAGGATAAAATTGAAAAAAGGTGCAATACTCCCCAGAGTGAAACAGTACCCACTATCAAAAGAGGCAGATGAGGGCATATATGAAACCATAACGGCCCTTATAGATAATGGCATATTAGTTCCCTCAGAATCACCATGTAACACGGCTGTATACCCAGTGCGCAAGGCTAAAGGGGGGTCTTGGCGCTTCATACAGGATCTCAGGCCCTTGAACAACATAGTAGAAGCAGAATACCCCATAGCCGCAAACCCGGCCACAATATTGTGTGGCATTCCAGCAGAAGCATCACGATTTACAGTGATCGACCTTAAAAATGCTTTCTTCTCAATACCATTGCACCCAGACTCACAAGATCTGACAAGCTTCACTTACAGAAACACAAAGTGGAAACACACCAGATTGCCACAAGGGTATTGCGAATCACCCTCAATTTTCAACAGAGTAATACAGATGGATTTGGGTAACATTGAAGTGGAAAGCACAGTGTTGCAGTATGTCGACGACATAATAATTTGCAGTACAAACGAAAAAACATGCAGAGAGGACTCATTAAAGATGTTGACAATATTGGCTGAAAAAGGTTACAAGGTAGACATGGAAAAGTTACAGTACTGTCAAGAACAGGTACTTTACATTGGTCAGCTCATATCCCAACATGGAAGAAAGATTGCACCACAAAGAGCACAGGCCATTTCAAACACACCAGTGCCGCAAACAGTGAGGGAACTGCAGCAGTTCCTGGGTCTGTGCAACTACTGTAGAGCATGGGTATTTGATTACAGTTCATACATAGGACCCCTGCTTGAGGCGTTAAAGGAAGCTAATAAAGGGGAGAAAAAGTTGGGATGGACAATGGAAATGAAAGAGGCTTTTGATGAATTGAAAGATGCGATATCAACTGCTCCGGTACTGGCATCCCCAGACTATGAGCGACAATTCTTTATATTTTCACATTGCGACTCAGCAGTAATGAAAGCAGTGTTGGCTCAAAAAACAAGCATGGGCTACAAACCAGTAGCATTTTACAGCGGCCACTTAGATCCTGTGATGTTAGGTAATTTCCCTTGCGAACAAGGTCTCGCCGCAGCTGCTTTTGCGGTAGAGAAAGCATCAGCAATCACCATGGGGTGCCCAACTACACTGTTTGTGGAACATACACTATTTGCGATATTGAATAAACCTAAGTCCACCCTAACCACGCAAAGGGCATCAGGTTATGAGATCATTTTATCCAGAGCTGAACTATCAATTGTTAGATGTAGCACGGTCAACCCTGCAAGGTTCCTAGCAGAAGTAATTGAGGAGGGAGACTATGCCCACGACTGTACGCAAATAACTGAAATGTACTCATGTACTAGAAAGGTTGAAGAGAACGCACTAGAGGGAGGTGAGCTCCTGTTCATTGATGGGTCATCAACTATCGACCAAAGGGATGGTATAAGGAGGACTGGGGCAGCAGTGGTAAAAATGATGGAGGTACCGGTGTGTGTGGCCATGAGATGTGTACAACTACCACAGCATTATTCCGCTCAAGCAGCAGAATTGATTGTACTGATCTTGGCGTTGAAGGAAAGCTTTGACAAACGAGTGACCATATATTCCGACAGCGCATATGTTACGTCCACTGTCCACTCAGGGCTGTCGAAATGGAGGAGAAGAGGCTTTAGGAGAGCTGATGACACTCCAGTGCAACATGCCTTCCTATTGGCTGAACTAATTGAAGTAATAAATGACCCCCAAGAATTAGCTTTGGTCAAATGCACCGCACACACCAATGGTGAAGACCACATCTCAAAAGGGAATGCAGCAGCAGACGCACATGCGAAGTATGCTGCATACTTTGGTGAGATATGGAACCCCCCAGAGTCACAGAGAGGGAGAGGGAGGGGAATGGCTAAGGAGATGTTGATAAGAGAAGGTTACACCCATCTCCCAGCCACACAGATAATGGAGCTACAAGCGGCTGCACCAATGGCAGAAAAAGAAATATGGCTAAAAAGAGGATGCAAAATGTCACCAACCGACGCACTATGGTGCCAGAGTGACACTGGGAAGATTGTAATACCACTGGCACTATTGAACACCGCCCTGAGCCAACTACATCACCCAGCCCACACAGGCAAGGAAGTAATTGCAGCACGAATTAGGGAAGACTGGTTCTGCCCCGAGTTAAATTCTCATGTGTCAAATTTTATCAGCAATTGTCTCACATGTCAACAGTTTACGGCCGGTCACACTCTGAAGGTGATAAGAGGTACTATACCCCGGCCAGAGGGACCCTTCCGACATCTCCATATTGACTATGTTGATATGATCAACGTATGTCAAGGAAATAGGTATATGATTGTAGTAGTATGCCCATTCTCGAGGTGGATTGAAGCAGGCCCCTGTTCACACCCAGATGCATTTAGAGCAGCTAAATTCCTAGTGAGGGAGGTCTTCCCCAGGTGGGGAGTGTGCGAGGTACTGAGGTCAGACAATGGCCCACATTTCGCAAACGAAATGTTCCAGCACATCACATCCTTGCTGAACAACAAGCATAAATTTGCATGTGCATACCACCCACAGGCCAACGGTATATGTGAACGCCTGAATGGCCTATTAAAGGAGGCAATTGCAAAAATACAGCAAACAACAAAGAAGAGTTGGTTGTATTGCCTTCCACTAGCCCTATTTGAGCTAAGGAATAGACCAGGTTCCGACCGCCACCTCACCCCTCACGAGGTGGTTACCGGACGTCAAATGCGCCTTCCCCTAACGCCAACATCAAGAGCATTTACCGACCACGAGAGTACTGCAGATGTCCTTGGTGATGAAATGTACCAATATGTGTCTTCTTTGATTACTAGTGTAGTGTTTGTGTCTCAACAGCTCGAGCGCACGCGGGGCGGGTCTAACAGCGATCAACAAGAAGACGGGAATAAAGAATTGGAAAAGGAAAGACTGTGCAAAGTTGCTAAAGGTGACCACGTACTACTTCGCAATTTCAACAGAAAGTGGAACAGTCCACGATTCACTGGCCCCCATCTGGTAGAGGAGGTATCAACGAGAGCAGTAAAGCTACAGGACAAACGTGCCTGGAACCACCTACACGACGTAAAGATCTACAAACTCCAGACCCGCCCCAGCGCCATCGACAGGGCCACTGGAAGAACAACAACAGCGTCACCAACGGAGGAAGAGACTTCTACCACAACTAAAGGCCTAAGTGTCCCCATACCCTGCCACCCCCCCAGATTCCCCAGAGACAACTACTAGAAAAGAAAGGGGTGATCCCCATACCACCCACCCCATGGTTACACGATCAAAGGGTAAAGAGACTTCCGCCAGTTGAGCCCCAAACCCTCTGCCCATTGACCCCCTACCCACTGTAGTAATAACTGAACTGAAGGACATTGTTTTGCACATACACACATGTAAACACCTGAATGCTCTCTTTCTTTTCTCTCGCACATGCAGGTACAGCGTATTATTGTACTGTTAAGAAAGTAGATAACTAACCAATTCACTGCCCAGGAGTAGATGGTACCCTCAGATGATAATTACCTGGAAGAATTGTCACACCAATTTGTGTATGAAATAAAACGGCCAACGTGCCTTCCTCTTGGCCATAGAACATTCAATGCCCCACCTCCAACCATACTTGCCCGCCCTAAGAGATAGATCGCTTAGATTGGCGTGGGAACAGCTCTTCGCCTGGGCACTGAATGACTACCTGATAGGGAGAGCTTAAAAAACGACAACTAACACCAATAACAAGCATATTAAGAATTTTCAGGCGGGCAACTGTAACGTCGCAAGAATAAGCTGCCGGACTGCAGCAAGGTAAGAGCAAAATGCCGGTGAAATTAGCATTTGTAATAAAATTGATAGGGATTTTAATGATCACCGGGTTCTTGGCTGCCTCTGTATGGCAGTACAGCTATGCTATTGATATTATTGCTGTACCCAAACCTAATGCACCCCCACCCCCAGCTGCAACAGGTGTTACGTCAGGTGGTACTAGTAAAATCCCACACAAGGAAAATAGAGTTAAACGCAGCACATACTCAGATAATAAAGGCATTAACAACTACATACAAGATTCAGCACACATCTCAAACAACATATGGTACCAACACATGACCCACATAGGTAAGCAGACAACAGAAGACAGCTGCTACGTTTGCTCATTGATCCCATACGCCATGAGCGCTTCTCGAACATTTGTTGCCACAGAGATAGATGGAAAAATAGCACGATGTATAATATACCTGGCACTGTTCCAGACGAAAGGAAGATTTCAAGGGACAGTGGTGCAACTGGTGTGGAAAACACAAGATACATATCCATATGAAAACAACTTCCTCAAGACTTATTTGAGTTACCACAAGAGCAGTTTATATGCTGAAGGATTCAGATACATAACAAGTGGTCCTGAAAAAGGAGAAACAAAGAAAGTAACACTGCAGTACCTACCATGTGATTGGTACGCCACTGAAGTCCCTGGTAAAAACGGATGTTGGGAAAGACCACTGATGATAATAACAGGGAAGGTGTACATGAACAACAAATGGGACATAGGAGTGGTTTGCAGCAACATGGTAACAAGAGAAAATATTTCAACTATTGATGGACATAACCATAGATGTTGGATGACTTGGATCAAGTACGTACCCATGCTCACGTGGATGGAGAAGGATGAAGACCCAATAACAATACTGCCGCTAACTGCGCCTAAGGTATGCTACCAACATAAAGGAGAGGTGGTTGCAGGATACAACACCAACTGTGAAAGCGTGATGGAGTTACCTGAGGGGGGAGCAGGAACAGCAGTAGTAATGGACCATTACTGGGCCTGTGGAGACAAGGCGTACCACACACTGCCCCCTTTGTGGAATGGTGTATGCTCTATAGTACACGTTAATGTACCATCACTAGTGGTACCCCAGAAGCATGTGAATATGGCGAATTTCCCCAAGATGGATGAAGGGAACAAAAGGAAGAGGAGATCTGCACAGCCTCGGAAAGGGCCAGAGAACCGACGCAACGGCAACTACACTGTCCTCAACAGAAGGAAAAGACAAGGAGAACCTCTGACAGGAAATTACCTGTGGGGAAGGTCGGAAACAGCACTCACCTCAATTCCGCCGGAACACAGATTATTCAGCAGAGCAGCTATGTTCTTCTCCTCAATAATACATCCTGGACTGCAGGCCTACGCAAACGCAAAATGGCTCCAGATAACTAGGTGGGAACTAATGATGACAATTAACTCTACAGTAAATGGATTCAACGCAATAAAAGAGGAATTGCGAGCAGTAAGAATGGTTGCACTACAGAACAGATATGTACTGGACCTCCTCACAGCAATGGAAGGAGGAGTTTGTGCAAAGATAGGACAATCATGCTGCACATTCATTCCTGCTAATGATGCTGACAATGGTACACTCACGGAAGCTGTATCACAATTGGCCCAGATGCACTCAAAAATGATGGATGAAAGTAAAGGTGTGAAAAAGGATGAGAGCTGGTTTTCAATATTATGGTCATGGATGCCATCTTGGCTGTCAGATGGACTGAAGATTATAGTTGGATGTACTATTTTGGCTGGAGCTACACTGATCATAATAAGATTTTGGAAGGCCCGGAAGGCACGCACCACAGACGAGATGATCGAAATGGTTGGTATACACCTCTTGATGCCAACAGATGACGGCCAACACACAGGCACAATCATAAAAGAGAGAGAGAAGTTGCGCAACCAGATCATCACCAACCACCTGGACCCACCATCTGTGAAGCTCGAAAACCCAAGAAACCCAAGGAGCTACATAGGGAAATGGGTATACTGCACTCCTGGAGGAACCTGTGAATATATGTATTGGTCATTTGAAGACCATGTTAACCACTATGGACATTTGGGAGGAATAACTAAAATATGGAGAGTAAGAGGAGATAAAGAAAAGGATATGTTTGTGGTCGACAAGTCGACCAGAGGGGGGACTGAAGTGGGAGAATGGAAGAACAGGCTCCCGCCCTTCCCCTCTCGCGCTTGGCCTAGAGGATCACGGCCTAGACACCCGCCACAAGAGGAGTTTGCCTATCTACCAGACGACCAAATACCCTGGTACAGGAACATACAGATGTGCCCATCTACCTGCCCAGCACCCCGCCCTGTCCATGCCGACACCTGCGGCACGGATCAACTCGACTAAACCTACACGTCGTTAGAGATGCCATGACGACCTAGCCAACGGTCAGCACACCTGTGCAAACATGCACACCGGACACTCCCACACCAATCCACACGAAGAATATACTCAGTGCTATGACGTAGGTGACAGACATACTCACGGACATGCATCTTTATTATTTTCCACATAGGCTCTCAAAATGCAGAAACGCAAGATGCATCATGAACTTATCTAAAAAGGCTTGCTCACGCTTCTTCTAAGAACCATGTACCATAATGAAGAATATAACAGAGACACGATACTGAGGATAGAGCAATGTGATACCGTAACCTAAAGCGCTCTGCATCAAACGGTTCCACCTATGCACCAGGCCCAAGTAGGCCGCAAACAAAAGCTTCCATGAACATTGAATGAGCAAGAACTGGGTTGCTGACCCTGCAAAATGAGCCCGGCAAAAGCACACCGCCAAGGGCACGATGTTGCAATCTCGCACGCTGCAAGCCAACGCCAAGGTCGCACCTGCAAGATAAACCAGGCACACAGTAGGAAAAACAATATTAATTGTGTTGAATTTTGCCTCAAACACGGTCCCACCTCACGTGACAAAGCCAAACCTGACAAGATGCCAAGCCCAGGAGGAAGGAGACGCCTGAATCCCGCGTTTCAAGACACAGGCAGATACAATTAAAAGACTCATTGGACATCTGCAGCAGTGGGAGTAGTCGACCTCCCAACATATAAATAAATCCTCACATTGTTTACACCTACCCGTAGTAAAACATTGTTGCAAATTACAGGTGCACCGCGAGCTGGGAACAGCGATAGTCCCAGACTGGGAGGCTCGCGAGCGGACCAATCAGAACATGGGGCTCCTATCACTGACGCCATTAACATTGACCAATCCTCAGAGGTCTTCATGTAACAACTTTCATGTATCAAATTGAAGGGACAGCCCAGGTATACCACCTGACTAACCCTCAACCACTAACATCGTTCTCTATATGTATGCTATACTAACCCTACCACTCGAGTAACCAATCCAGAGTGGAGATAGGTTTTTTGCTAAACTTTCCAAGTGACGCAAGTAGCGCGTCATACTAAGGTAAAAAGGGCCTGCGAGCCCCACGATTGTGTGTGTGTCAGGACGGACGCGTACGCTCCTTGACCCATCCCTGCCGTTTTGTCTAATAAACAGCAGAGTCACCTTGCTTCTTGCGTGTGTTTCATACTCTATCTCTTTTGGGATATACGGGAGGAGTTGGGGCCTCCCTGCCCGGAGGTCTGCGGACGGCCCGGCCGACCCCGGCAGAATTTCCCCCCGACAGAGGGATTGGAGGCTGTCTGCGCAGTGCAACCAGCTGAACAATGGGGTTTTGCTGGACCATGATGGCCCTCTTTCTCCTCAAGCGCCTACGATGCATCCTCTACCTCCCTGCCTCATCAAGTAACAGTCCTGCAGGCATGGCCTCCAGCTCCAGTACAGCTTCTGCTACTGCTAGCATTGCGGTCTTGCAAGGGGTGCAGAGTGTGGGTGTGTTCCTTTTGTGCTGTAGCACTGCTGATTTGTGGTACCTGAGATGATTTTTTCCACCTGTGGGATATTTTTACACACGTGATTCTACTTAACTCCAGGTCCGCGGTCCCAGTGTTTCCGGCATTGATTTCATGTTGATACCGGCATGTTCATGCCAGTAATTGCGTGTCTGTGCTGCTCGTAATGTACACTTAGTAACGCCATGGCGGTATGGTAGGCACGGCTGCCATGGCACTCCGCAGATACCGGCCACGGTGTTGCAGGATGCAGTGGGTCACTTGCAGTGTCAGTGTTACTGGCATCGCAGCCCCGACTATACCGGTCTGGAAAAAGGTGGTGGTACGGAACTACCAGCACCATTGTTTCAAGACCAGCATCCTAATAATGAGGCCGATAGTGTGTTAATGGGAAGGAATAACCAATCTCCTAAAGGAATGCTACTCTGAAGAGGTGAGCTTTTGAGATTTGTCTGCAATAGGAGGCGGTTTGCCCAACATCTAATGAAATGAGGGCGGATGCTCCAGAGGCTGGGAGGATCCAGAGTCTTACGGACAACCGTCATTGATCCAGATGACCTCAGGATCCTGTGGGGAATGTTCTACTTCATCTTGCACCTGTTTTGGATTGGGTCAGTGTTACGATGGTTCTGTAGATGAGGCAGAGAGCCTTGAACTTGAAGTGCATATCTAGAGGCATCCAATAGAAGGCTATCAAGGGAGGTGTTATGTGATAACTGTTTTGGTCCAAGAACCGGTCTAGCTGCTTTATTTTTGACATTTTAAAGATTCTAAACTAGGCCAAAGAGGAGTTTTCCACAACCCTTAAGGTGGGAGAAGGATACGGAAGTGTTAACTTTAATTATTTGGTTCATATTGAATAAGGCTATGCTGCATCTGACATGTCCTCTGGCTTAATGCACTGAAGTATTTGTTGTTTACCTTTGCCTTCGTCCTTAAGCACTCCCCCACCTGTCCTCACCTGACATGAACAACCTTGAAGAGAACTTTGACAGCCACCTCAATCTTTATTCTCCTATTCAAGACGTTTCACGTCCAAGCCAATGTCCTCAGATGCAGCCTACCCCTCTTGAGTATTACCTACATAAATGCATGTTACCTCTGCCATGGCCTTCTCCCACTTTGGCTGCTTCAATATTTCCAATAACCTGCCAAACTTCACTTGTCTTGATGCAATAGTTTCTAATATGTCCACATGGTTTTTAAAAATAGGGCAATATTTTCCTAGTGCTAATACCATGCACATTCGCTCTTCAACTCTGGTACCCCGCCTCCCATCAATCAGCCACCCAAACAGGAGGCAAAAGTCGAGAGAGATGGGGCAAAGTAAAGCTTGTGACTCCCCAAGAAACAGATGTCATAATGGCAATAGATCTATGGTGGACCCACCCACACAGGCTGATGCCACAGACTCATCACCCATGCCACTGCAGGCCCAGGTAAGGTGACTAAACCTTAACGGCTCGGTCTTGTTGTTTATACACATGTTTGCAGAGGGTGAGGATGATTTGGGACAATGCCTTCCCCACTGTGACATCCACCTGCGCTTCTTCAGAAGAGCCTCTCTTAGAATTGCTCATACAAGTTTTTTTTTGTTTGCTTCTTCTAATTGTTCTGTTCCTTTCATTCTGTAATAAAATGAACTTGTGTAGTGCACTGGAAGATTGAAAAAAGAAGCAGTGCTACGATTGGAAATATGAGGGACTGTTAATTTGGCAAGCGAAGGATCGGGAGTGACCATTCAAAGAAGGGATTTCAGGGAAATTGAACACTGTCCCGATCTCCAGTGGTGAGAACAGTTGTTTTACTTGTATGCAGACCATGGACAATTCAATAAGCAGAAATGTCACTCAACTGGCTCACCATTAATGGATGCTTTAAATCTTAGTATTTCTGAAGGTATAGGTGTGCTCAACTAATTAAATTGGGCATTATATCAATAAGGTCCAACATGCATCCGATGGCCCGTTCAAGATGCCATGATTGTAGGTTACAAAATACCAGGAGTGGTGAATGGGACAGTAAAGAAATCAGGGTTTGAATCATTCTTCCCATTGGACCATGTTGAACAGTAGCGGGCCAATTAAAGTACTTTACCCGCTGGTGCCACGATTCTATTAAATGTAAAAAATAAAGCAGGAGAGGTTCTCAATGGTTTAAACAACAGCACATTGCCTACATTGCGTTGTTAAAAGTAGACATTAACATTAGGCTTTGGGTGTCCAGCTATAGGTATTTACTAATTCACAGGCAATCGTAGGAAGCAGGTGGGATGTAAAGTGCAGGTTGCCCTCACCACCCTCTTGCCTGTAAACCTGGCATTACCAGGGTGGGCCTGGGAGTGTAGTTCCTTGAGTGCACACATGCATCAGAGGAAGCATCTGGGCAGTAGAAGTGACATGCACAGGACTTTCCAAAATGTTTGAAGTCGACCCGTTTCTTAGCAGCACCATTCATCACTCCGCGTCTGCATCAAAGGACAGTCCATATTGGAACCCTTTCCACTTTCTAACAAATTAGCCAAATGGGAGTGCCTGGTCCCCCTTGTCCTCCTCGGAGTAATTACTTTGAGGCTTTATCAGCAAAGAGAGCTTAACACAAAGTGTTCTACATGTTCAATTCCGATGCAGACATTCTCGCTTTGGTCTGCTATGGTTGAGACAGTTGAGAAATGGACCTGTCCAGATGGATTGTGGTTCTGTCCTGTGCCCATGAGGTTGTTCTTCCTGTGTTCCTTCATCTTTGCACCTTCCTCCTCGGTAATTGCTCACTCTCTCGACCTCCAGGCAATAATGGCCCTCGAGCCCTTTCTCTCTTGCAATTTTCCCTTTTGTGGCACCTCATTAGGATCACAACAGTGAGCTCTTCAGTCTCAGTATAATTAGGTCTGACGTTTACATTTATGAATAGTGTATATGTGTTTGTTGGCCCACAGTAGTGCTATTCATCCCGAAATAGTCTGCGTGAGTAGCACATGTGAACAGCAACATCTCTGTTGTGTTCTACCTATATCTGAGGTGTGTGTTACCCACATCTCACTTGTGCATTAAATCTTTGCTCTAATTGCGCTCAGTGCGGCACCAGAAATCCTACTGCTCCAGAGGATGATAAGGGATGCCGCGTGGCATGCACCACCGTGCATGAGGATCCAGCATGGCAACAGGCCTCGTGTCTGCAGCACCCAGCGGAAGGTGCAGAGGGTGTTCATGGCTCAAACACCAATATAGAGCTTACTTTCTGGAGGAAGACTGCAGGTTATCTTATTTTTGTATGTTCATTCCGAAGGTCATAATGTTTCTGTTTTTACTAATCATAAGCTCTCATTGCAAAGTCAGTGCCCACACTGATAATAGACGATGAAGCTGTTGTAGAAATAACATGTCCCTTTTTCTTAAGAGTACAAGCCAATATTTTTAACATAATAAAAAGCAATTGACAAATCTGCATGATGCCTGCAAAATGTGTTTATTGACAGAAAAAGCATCATTAATGCACAGGAGCTTGATTGTGTGCACTGTTGCTTGATAATGTGCAAGGCACTGGAAGCTGCACTGAAGCAGACTCTGGCTTCTTTTCCCTTCTCTTCCCTTCTCGTGGTGCAGGTCCAGGAGTCCTCTTTTACTTTTGGCTCTAGAAGAAAATAGAAAGAAAATAAATAGTAAGCAAAATGTATGCATGTGGAATTATATTTAGTACATTTAATTCATTGTACTACGTTGCCTACACTAACAGCACTCAAATGCTGGGCAGAACCCACATCTCTAACTTGGTGTTTGATCTCAGTTGTGGTAAATGTTGGCAAAGCTCCCAATGGCAAATACTAAGTTCAGGTCGAGGGACCCATTGCAGATCATGCTTCTGGGATATCCTTGTGCTGCCCAATTATCATTGTCTCAGTCCTGCCCAGATGGACAGTCATAGTCCACATGAGAAGGTGCAGCTGGAGGGTCTCTGCGCATCAGGCACCTTAGAGCACTCGCAATTGGTCAGCTCTGTATCACCTGCATCTCCTTAAGAACTTCAATTTGGGCAAGCACCTGCCAGACACACTTCAGTTAACGTACCTTATACTGCATTATTACACTGGTTTTGCCTCATGGTTACCAATGTGGAATAGGTACATTGTCTACATGAAGCAATCGTTTTTGTTCAGTAGATGGAGATTTCCAAACGCTGAAAGAACCGAAGAGCCCTTTGATGCTTCCTCCATATTAACACGAGAAGACATTAAATCAAGACTTCCAATCTACTGCTCAACCTGCATCAATGTGTTCCAGATATTGCGATCCAGAACTTTGCAAAAGTTATATCGGCAAATGCTTGAGTGACTACAGCGTGTGGTAGCCATGAGCGGCTGGAACGTGCAGGTCATCCACCTTAGGAACGCTGACACGTGTCCATGTTCATTCATCTCAACAGTCAATGTGGCATGGCCTCCATTGGGGGCAGCTGCGCTCCTGGTGTACTGTACTGGAGGACTTGAGAGTCGAGGCTACATGTGAACACATCCATATGCGTTTATAAGGATTCATACGGAAGAAAATGCCATAGAAGAGGTGCTGGCATTGTCAGACTGAAAGTGTGTGTGTGTGTGCGTGCGCTGTGATGGAGTGCCACTTCCGAGATCACAAACTGGAGGGGGAGAGAAGCCCAAAGGGCCCTCGGGAGAGCCGTGGCTGGGTGCTTAGCTCCAAACCATACTTGTCATACAGGAGACTCTTGGATTGACGAAGAGGCATTTTTAAACTGAACTGGATGACAACAACTGTGCATCCGAATTGCTATTATAATACTGTTCGCAAAGAATGACTAATGGAATTTCTAGACTTACTGTAGACTTAGAGGAGGGCTTGCCCATTTTATGGTCTCTGTCTGAAGTGTTGCTAAACACTTTGGCATCATCAAATGGCGTTTCTATATCATGTGACCATGTGTTATCTGGGGAAGCTAACACATAAAAGATAGACTTGGGACACCCTGTATCTCAAGCCTATGGTCCACCTTTTAAGGACTTCTAGGCAGTCAGCTAGTCAGAGGTACACAATGCGGTAACTTGAGGGGACAGGAGAAGAAACATTTCTCTTAAGCATTTGGCATACTACACACATGATCTGGACTGCATTGCATACCTGATTCCATTATTAGCCTTGAGCTGTAGAGGGTGTAGTGGGAATAGTGGTGGTTGGAGTAGTTGTGGTTGGAGTAGTGGTGGTTGGAGTAGTGGTGGTTGGCGTAGTGGTGGTTGGAGTAGTGGTGGTTGGAGTAGTGGTGGTTGGAGTAGTGGTGGTTGGCGTAGTGGTGGTTGGAGTAGTGGTGGTTGGAGTAGTTGAATGGAAACAATGATGACGATCTTTACGATTATACTTTCGCTTTGCGTATCCCCTGCTTTCATTTGACTGCAAGAAAAAAAAAAGTCATTCACAAATGAATTGAAACAGTCTGACAATGGATTACAATAAAGCTACAAACCACACAGGTCGATGGTTTTCTATCACTCTTCTATGTCTGCATGTAGACTCAGGGTATCCGAATTATAGAAATTCAAATGGCTGCTTATTTTGTACACTGATTATCTTTCATTTCCATATCTAAGATGGATGCCCTCAGGGGCATGAAAAGGTTTTGCAAAGACAGCTAGTGAACACACCGGAAAGAGTATTAATTGATTTTGCTAATAGACTAGAGGCAGGCATGTAGGTTATGTAAAACCCTACTTATGTTCTATTCATGTGTGCATGTGTGGTTTTGCTGTAGTGCAAATCTAGCGAGAAAGCAGCAGGGCGCTTTGCAAAGGTAAATAAGAGATTTATAAGGGAGATGAAACACGGGGACAGTCTCCTATGCCGAGGGGTTGGAAGCACAGGTGTACGCGCTCTAAGATCCATGGCACTTAGCAATTTCAGAAAAATGTTTTGCCATTTTAAAAGTTAAAAATAAGAAAAAAAAAGTTCATAGAAACTCGTAAATTGACTACCGTTTCCAAGGGATGTCCGCAAACCTTATAATTATTTGCAAAGTTAGAAAAAAAAAGTATATTCTTTTAAAATATGAATTTTGAACGAAGGTAGATTGTTTTGCATCATTGCCGTTTATTGCTTGGCCTGCGGGGTCTTGGGGTTGCAATATGAGGAGGAGCAGGATTGGAAGAGATTCACATGACTGGTGTAATGGAGGAGAGACATGGGTGTTTGGGTGCATTTGAAGGAAATGCAGAGAGAAGAGAGAAGGTTGAGGAAGGAAGACCACATGCAGCATTCCCTCTTTTGCGGATGCGGCTTGGGGGGGGCGTGTGTTGCTAGGTCTGGAAAAGATCTGGGGCTGTGCAAATGTCAGGACTGTCAGGACTCGGAGCTAGCTAGCCTTTGTGGTTGTTGCTCCTGGGCTTCTATCCGAGGCTAATACCAAAAGGCCTGGGGCTATAGCCCCCTCAGCCCTTCCTCCAACCCCATCTAGCAACACCTCTGGCCTGGGGCTGTGATGTAGTGTAATGGAGTAGAGAAATGTGTGTTTGGGTGCAGGGGAGGGAAATGCAGAGACAACAAAGAAGAGGGAGGATGGAAGACAAGATGGGGCTTTCCCTCATTTGCTGACGTTGCTCGGGCGGCTGTGATGTAGTGTAGTGGAGGAGGGACATGGGTGTTTGGGTGCAGGGGAAGGAAATGCTGAGCGAATAAAAAAGGATTGAGGCTGGAAGACAGTGCAGGGTCTTTTCCTCATTTGTAGACCCTTTTCATGGCATGTGAGGTAGTGAGTGGTATTGGGCAGAACAGGGCAAAGTGATAGTTTCCCCTCTGTTAACCAAAGGCCTTGGTGGTCGGTTGGGAAAGGCGGTGGGCATGGTGTGGAGCACAATCTAATGGTAACAGACAAAAGATGGTTCTAGCAAGACAACCAAAAGAAGAATAAACAGGGAGGCAGAGGCTTGCTGCAGATTCCTTCTGTTGTGTTCATTACTGTTTTGGGGACTCTCTATATTTAGTAATACTTTATTTTCCCCTATTGGCTTTTTACAAATACTTTGTAGGGACAGCCTCACAATTCTCCCACTCAGTTTAGTTCATTTTTTTTATAACAGTACCTCATTTTCCTACATAATTCTCAAATACATTTCTTTTGAATGGTGTACTGGTTCTAAATATGTCAATATCTATCTCCCGTAGAAGGTAAACCCGGCATTGATAGTTGTCTGAGAAAAAGTTAAACAAAAGATTTTGATTTGTGAGCAATTGATGTCAAATGAATAACGAAAGGCCATACACATTCCTGAGAAGAACAAGAAACACGTAACCATTTAGAAAGGTGATTTGCACTTACGTCAGAAGCACTTCGATCCTCCCTCTGCTTTGCTACGGAAGCCTGTAAGTATCACAAGGAACAAAGGAAGAACACTAAAGAATGAGAAGGAAGAAGGCAAATCAAAGATTACAACTACATGCATTTCCTGATCCTGCTTCCTCTGTAGTCCAATCAAATGGGTTGAATCCTGATCCAGGACATTTGCCTCTTCTCTTAATATTACTGAACAGAAATTCTGTAATATGGTTGTTTCTAAAAATGTTGATGTGTTTAGAATTGCATAATTAGTATGGGCCTCATTACGAGTCTGGCGGTAACCGCGGCGGTAAAACCGCCTGGTTACCGCCGGACTCGTATTACCATTCCGCCTCCGTGATTCCCGGAATTACCGGGGCATTACAACCCCGGTTTTTCGGGAATCACGGAGGCGGAATGGTGTAAATCCCCCTTCCCCCATCTCGTAATGCTGCCGGTGTTTCCTCGTCCGCCTGCATGCGGGAGGTGTTAAACCCGCCAGGTCAAACCTGGCGGGAACATCACCTCCCGCCTGCAGGGGTCGGGATCAGGCGGTCCGGAAACAACGGTGGCGGCGGGTTTACCGCCACCGTTATTTCCGGACCGCCAGGGTCGTAATGAAGCCCTATGTCTTTTTAATTTATTTGCCAGACAGATTAGTCACCATTTATGAAATGATCCCATGGATCGCTTTTTTTAATTTGCATTGAAAGTTGCATTAGTAGGAAAAATAAATGTGTGAAATGATTAACTGACTTAACGTTAAAATAAAATGGATAAAACTATTATTGATGAATGCAAGAAAAAGGAGTTCATTGAGAAGGAGAGGGTCACTTACGCTGCCAGCACTTGCATCTTCCTGTTCATTCTCTGCAGAGATCTGCAAATAATGCCGGGGACACAAGAAGAAGCCTTCAGAATTACATGAAAAGGACACATACAAACATTCACAATTCCTATTCCCATCCTATTCTGTATACATTGATGTAACTTCGCCATTAGCAGGATGCGTCATCTCTATCCATAGTTATATATGATTCTAACAGTTGAATTGAGAATTGCAAAATACAATCCATATCGCCAGACCCATTGCATGCAAAGGTCTGGCGTATTGCAAATGTCAGAGCTTTCGGCTGCCTGCACGCTGGGACCCCCGTGGAAGAGAAGCCCACTCGCCAGCTGGTTTACATACTTTTATTCTGCATAACATAAAAGCCCTGTTTGATGGATAATACAAGTATGTTGTGAACTGCACAATACGGCCTTCTTCTGTGCTTGCAGATAGGTGTTAGAAAACTATATCCTACAAAAATAAAACATTAAAAGTCACGTTCACTTGCCATTTAAAAAAAAAGATCATTCCCCCTATTTGTGAGGCATTAAATGTCTTTCATACATCTTCCTTCTACTAATAAAAGAACTGTCAGTCAATTTCACTTGAAACCGCCCACTAAATGCACCTGAAATAATCTGCAGTATGCAAGTATGGCCTTTCATGCTATTTCTTCAGGGGCTAAACCCTGAATTCTTGCATTTGATGAGCGTCACTATTCTGTCACTAGAGCGGATTAATATCTGCTGCTTTGGAGTTCTTGGCTATCCCAAAAGATTGCTGAAACAGTGGAACACACTCCTACTAAAAAGGCAGCAATGCAAGCCCCTTGGAGGCTCTTCTCTGGCTCGTCATTTGCTCTGGGTCTCCTCTGTAGTGATGGCCAGCACTAAGGGGACATTTGGTGGGCAGTCTTTGCTCAGAATGGATCTCACTGACTGGTTGTCACTGACAGAGACTGGCTAGCTGATCAACTGACTGACTGACTATTCACTCACTCACTCAGCCACTAGGCACTCATAGAGCCTGATTCATGGAATTCTTTGCACGGTGCAAAGTTACTTTTCAATGGTTCAAAGTGACTTGCACTGCCAACAAACACCCTGATTCATGGAGCAGCTCAATGTGTATTTTTGCATTGCAAAGTCACTTTGCACAAAAATCCAAGAATCAGGCCCATTTAGTGGTACCTTTTGGCATAAATAAAGGGAACAGAATATGAAGAGGGAAACAAGAACAGAAGGCCTGAGGTGAGTGAGGAAGGGTCACGAGTGTTTCAGGGTGAGCAGGCAGCGGCGTACCATGGAGTACCATGGTAACACCGGGCTGAATGCAAGATGGATGATAGCGGCATGAGAGCGCCGTAAAGATGTCCACTAGTCTGAGATCCAACTGAGCGATCAGAATGATGGAAGACACATGCAGAGTAAGGGCCGAAAAGGAGAGACTGCAGTTCTCACTTTTCAAGTGACACCACAGCACACACATATACAATGAATCTCCTAACTTTGGAGAACCCTTAGCGATGGAGGCAGAAACCATCATCAGAATATACACAGGAGACAGAGAAGGGGATAAGTGAAGGCAGGGTGGCCAGGGGAGGGATGAGGGGGGCCTTTGCCCTTATCCTGGGGACATGCTACACGCGTCCGTCTTCATCACTAGCATTGCAATTATTGTAAACAATGAATCTCTATTCACTTTTATTATGTTGGAAACAATGGACTGAAACTTTGGTCACTTGCATTAGTACAATTTTCGTAAGGTTTATACATAAGAAAACACAATGGAATAAGCCACATTATGATATGGGGGATTCTGATGAGATCAGGATTAATTGTGAACTACTTAAGTTGTTTGCCCACTTGCAGCAAGTCTAACGCTGTCTAACTTTACCCCACTGATTCTGCCACTTACCACTATGCAAATAGCTACCGCCATAAAGCAGGCCACCACAAGTAGAGTCCTCATTGTGTATCAGCTGCCTCTGAAAGTAAATAAATAAATAAAAATGAAACACTTATGTGGGCTTTTTAATTTACTGCACATTTCCCTGACATTTAAAAACGTGTGGGCTCACTGAATATTTTTTTTTTACTGATATATAATTAGGGAAAGGTGCTGTGAAGCAATGAATTGATGAACAGAGCTCAGGGGCCGCAGTTTGTAAAATTCTTCACATGACGTCCAGGTGAATAGCATGATCAACTGTTCCTTTTTACCATTTGCAAATTCCAAGAATAGCCCTTTCAACCAAAATGTCACAAGAGGGCCAATATTAAGATTATGTATACCTTATTTCTAAGATCAATAAACTTTCAAAATGTGAAAGACTACAATCATTCAGCTTTTAGTACCAGTAAAATTATTTGGATTCACTTTTTTGATAACTGGTAAAGAATCGATAATCGAAAATCCACTAATACGCTTCAAGTGAGCCATATTATCACAATGAATTCCATTTAGGTGTGTGGGCAAAAATCTGAATGGCATTTGTTTCATATGTCACAAAAAAAAACAATATATAAAAAATGAGAAGAAAATGTATGCTAGAGTGCTGCTGATATTCTGTGGCTGAGTCCTGGGCAGTCTGGTAATGACTCTGCTGAGGTCGGTGTTCAGAATCCTCAGCACACCCAGGCGTATTCCCAATGCCAGTGAGAAGTGCAGTGCCGTGAAACAACAGAAGTGAACACAGCAAGGGATGTTATGGATCACTCTCCTAGCTATGCTTTGTACACTAACAGACCACCTTATATTTAGTCCTGATTCTTCAACATGAAAACTGATGGTATTCAACTAAGTCTCTCTATGATCTGCCAGTATTCTGATGGTTATTCAATTTCTCCATTCCTGGTTTCCAGTTAGACAAACTTACTTTGACTAGGACAAGGTGGTCTAGTGTTGAAATGGTGCAGCTCGTTTCTCACAAACTTCATAAAATAATCTTTGTAATAGTTTGTAACTAATAAACACCAGATTCATGGTGGCTCATGCTGCAGACATTGCCGATCTAATTATGGACAAGAAATTGGACTTCATAGCAATAACTGAGACCTGGGTGCACGCTTCTGCAGGTCCCGCTCTCTTCATTGCTACTCCTGACAATTACACAATACTAAAATCTGACAGAATCCTTCAAAGGCAGAGGAATTGCCTTTATCGCCAAGACAAACATAGGACTCAGAATAGCTCCTCACCCTCCCCCTACCTCATGTGAAATGATGTCAGTCAAGCTTCCCCTCAATAATTCACAGACTATAACAATGCATTTGATCTACAGACCCCCAGGACCTATAGGCTCCTTTGAAGAACACATCATTACTCTACTTCGTTCTAATAACAAACCTTCCTCCAAATCCTCATTCTAAGTGATTTCAATCTAGGTCTCAGTGACCTGAATGACCAACCTGCCAAATTTTCCTAAACAACAGATCCATGAGAGTTTTCACATCCAGGACTGTAGCTGATCCCATTCCCACAACCTGTGGAGTCCTGCAATGGTCCTGTGTGTTGCCCACCATTTATAATGCATTTACCAAACCATTATTCAATGACTTAGACTATCTGGGTGTCACCTACACTAACTATGCTGATGACACCCAGATACTCATACCTCTGACCGGCTACTATCTCATCATTCAGGCATGGGTGGCCACACATGGTCTTTGCCTGAATGATGAGAAGACTGAATTACTTCTTCTAGCCTTTCGCCATAACCAGATGAAATCATGTAACCTTACCTTGCCTTCAACATTGATGGCAATAACATCAAGTTGGCTAAAGAGGTTAACACCTTGGGTTTCCACTGAGAGCCCGCCCTGAATTTATGCAAACAAGCCAGTGCCACAGCCTCAGCGACACCTTACACCTGCAAGCTGATCCACACCTGCAAAACATTTCTCTCTGTAGATAGTTGCATTACATTGGCTTGAGCCCTTATTCTCTGTAAAATCGACTACTTCAATGCACTTTACATCGGAGCCAACAAAGATATCATTAACAAACTACAGATCTTAAAAAACAATGCTCTCAGGACAGCCCTTAGGGTCCCTAGAAGACAGCACATCTCCATGCTCAGACCAAACAACTACTGGTTATCCATCAAGGACAGAATTACCCTCAAAACAGCCTCTGTTACGCACAAATGCCTTAATAAAGCAGCCCCTCAGGACCTTTCTGCAAAATTCTTCAGGCACAACTCTGCCCAAACTACCAGATCTTCCAACTCAGGCTGCCTTGGAGTCCCTAGGTTCAGATTGAAGAAAGCAGGTGGCAGCAGCTTTCCAGTCATGGCCACCCAATTGTGGAACTCCCTACCCCACCGCCTCTTTAAGATCTGACCAATCCTTCCTGAAATTTAGGAAACACCTCAAACTCTGGCTGATATCCAATGACCTCCCGCCCTGTTAGAACTCCTCTTACACCTCTCCTGGTTCTGTCACACATTCCATTTGTTTGTACTTTAAACTATATATACCCTTGCACTATATTGCACTGTCTTTACTCATGTATACTTCGTTATTATATTGCTTTGTATTTTATATTGTAACCAAGAAATTGCATATTCTTGTAATTCTCCCAGATACCTACGGGTGAGGAGTGCTTTATAAGTAAAACAAACAAACAAATAGAACCTGGAACCCAAAAAACAACCTACCTCATACCGTAAGTCTCTTTCCTCTCCCCACTGCTGCTTAACAACTATAGGGCAGCAATTGGAGAGGTAAATCGTGGCTAATGCCTCTCTGGTTTTCAAAGTGCCGACTACACCCAATCCTTCGAAATGTTGGAGCGATGCTCCACAATAAAGATGTAAGTGAACTTCCTCACATAGTTCAAGACTGACAGTTGATGTTGTAGCTATGCTTAAATGTCTCCAAAACATTGTAGCTGCTGAAAGTTCCAACTATAGGAATAACCACAGGCCAGCCATCCCCAACCCCATCTGCCAATGATCATGCTTCCTAGACATGACCTCACGGATCACATCATTTCTTGTCCTTGTGGAGCCATGACTTTCCTTCAAACCCATTATCAAGAAAGCCAGTCCATATTCGGGACTCAAAAATATAACTCACCAATGTCAACCTCTCCTCTCCAAATGAACCTGAATGCTGTTAGGAAGACCTTCATCATAGCCATACGAGAGACATGTAGTCATCTCTTTGTTTGAATTAAGATTCTTGAATATGTCCAAAGCCCAGGAGCTTATCGAGGTTTTCCACTCAATTGTACATTAACACCCATTGAGTTATATTCTGCTACAAAATGTACATTCATTCAACCTATGACCCTTACATGTTATTGTTTTGTGGGCAACGTTGACAAAATACTGTTTTTGTAACTCAAACTGCAAAATAGATTTGGTAAGAATGCACAGCCTATTCACCTCACACCCAGGTCCATTCCATGAACACCATTGTTTCCAGGGCTGGATCATTGGCAATTGAAGACCAGCAATGAATGGAGGACATGACACTGACAACAAAGGTGTATCCAAACATCTCCCCACTAGTTAAATTGCTATCTTCACATTTGAACGTGTGGGATTATGGGATACCTAGATCAAATAACGTAATTATCTTATCCGATGTTTCTTTCATACAATCTTCTAGCCTAAGATATGTTGGGGTTCTTGGTAAATGAATCAGTTAATTCTAGAGAGCAGCACCACCGTAGGATATACACATTGTAGAATGTAGACAATAATCTATTCACCAACAGGCTGCTTCCACGTGTCGCCTTGCCCCATTGGCTTCCTGAATATTTAGATTCAGGATGATCTGCACAATTACCAAGACAACACCATTGGCCTATTTTATAAAGCATTTTGCAATGGGATTTTCCCTTCGAAAAACGCTTTGCAAATCAGTCCAAATGTGTCTTTCCTGAAATCAATAAAACATAGGTTTTCATATTATTTTGTTCCAAGTTCAAATGAAACCAAATGTTATCATACAGTCGGTGGAAAGCGCCCCAATTCATGCCATTATATTTAATAATGTTATAGAACACACAAATTATTTAATGTAATGTCAATACAAAGGGGTTAATGATTAATTGGAAACAAACAAGTTTGTGATCTATTAATCGTGCACATTTCCACGGCATGAGATGCGCTGCACTAACACAGCCACTTACCTTCCTCGAGTAGTGACGTGAATGATCCTGTTGCCTGTGTTGCCGAACTGATGTTTGAAAGCAGAGCATGCATTGCATTTATAGTGTTCTTTGAAATTGTGTCTTGTTTCAGGGATTAACACAAATGAGTGCACAATGGGACCGTGGGTGTAAGAAACCCTCCCCACTTAACTCTCGGATGTGTTCCCCTGTCAACAGTCCCTAAACACAAATAACTTCGCAAGAAGCTGTGGCTTTTCTTTGAAATATTGAGCAAGTCGGGAGACTTTGTTCAAAGCATCACAGCACCAGACACTTGTTTAGCATTAGCTCTGATTTGTTCTGTAATTGTATAATTGTTCTAGAGATAGGTACCACCCCCGTTCAGTATCGAAGAGACAGGCTGCTCTTTGTTTTGTCAGTTACTAAAGCCCCACCTTTCCTGTCCACAGTGAATCTTACATATGCACTGCCTTGACCATCACATGATTTGGAGACTATTGCAGGGTGTGAAATGAGGGGGGCACAGAACATAAATGTAGTCCTTCTGCACTGGCTATTACAATAAAAGTCATGCTCAATGGAGCCTGCATGGTGCAAAGTGACTTTTCACTGGCGCAACTTGACTTTGCACTGCCTACAAACACCCTGATTCATGGAGCAGAATAAAGTGTATTTTTGCAGTGCAACGTCACTTTGCACTCTCAAAATACACTTTGTCCTGCTCCATGAATCAGGGTGTTTGTAGGCAGTGCAAAGTCACTTTGCACTAGTGAAACGTCACATTTGTACTGCATAAATGACTGTGCACTGACATTTGGGCTGCTCAGAAAACATATCTCTTAGCCAGCCATGCCATGGCAGCCTGTGGGCATCAAAAAACCTCTTGAATTGAAAATAACTCAGAGATCTGAAATTCGGGCACTCAGCTACTAAGTGCTCCAATGTTTCCACTCAACTTCCCTAAAACAGAATTTACATTCAGCGTTTTCAAGTTTGACAAGTTACATTTATCTATGATGACATCAACCCTTATAAAGACCATCTACGCCTATGGCAACAATATATAGATGATGTTTTAGTCATCTGGACAGGAAGTGAATTGGAAGCTATACACTTCCTGGAATGCATCAACCTATACATTGTAACACCATTAATGATCTAGATCTTACGATCCAAGCGGATTTTGAAACTAAAAAAGCTGGTGGTGAAACCATTTCACAAACAAACCAATAAGAACTCCTTATTACATTACTGGAGCTTCCATCCCAAACACACAAGAGATAATTTACCCTTGGGACAGTTCCTCTGATTAAAATTAAATAGCACCAATCAGAAGTACTACAATCAAGAAGCAGAGAATCTGAGGGAAAAACTCCACAGGATGGGATATCCACCGAAACTAACCGCACAGGCGATGAAATGAGCTAAGAATAGTAATTGTGGAACCCTACTGGAAAAAAATGAAAGAGATCATGAGAATAAAGAAAGAATAGTATGTGTGAATACTTTTAGTCATCTCTCTAATAAGATCCAGAAAATCATCCATAAGAATTGGAACGTGTTGGAACAAGGTGTATGCCTATTGGAGCTACCACTCATTGCCTACAAAAGAAGAAAGAATATCAAGGATCAAGTGACTCATAATAATATAGCAGGACAAGAGCCAAGGCAGCAAACCATATTTGCTAAGCCTGTGGGACATGCACCCTGTGGACATTGTTTGTGTTGTAAGCAGACACAGAGGAGTACTAAAATAGATATAGGTCTGTTGAGATCGTGGACTCAGAACACCTACACTAATTGTAACTCTGCAATGGTAGTGTACGTGATCCAATATCCTTGTGACAGATTGTACATAGGCAAAACGGAGAGAAAAATCAAAACCTGCATTACAGAACATAAAAGCTGCATAAAACATTGAATACACACTGCCCCCTGGTGAGTCATTTTATTGAAAACATACATCAGGCAGATGACATTAGATGGTCCATTTTGTACCAGGTGAAACCTGGCAGTAACAAGAATCTAGACAAAAGGGAACGTATAGAAAAGGAGAATTACATTATTTTTCCGACAAAAGTGCAACCTTAGGCCTGAATGAACAGACTGAAGAATGGTAACAAATCCATATATGCAGAGAGTTAATAAGCCAGATTATGACATGATTCTGGATCAGGAGATGACTCGTCTAGAAGCATGAAGCGTGATAACACATGGCACAGGTTTATCCAAAATTGAGGGTGATAGATGGGTTCACCAGGTTAACATCGTGAAAAATAGGGTTGTATTTTGTTGTTACATTGTAACACACTAACTCCAATAATAATGAGCCAAAGGAGTGTAAACGCTGAAATTAAGGTGGCATTAGAAGAAACGACCTACCGTTTTAATGTTATATTATCATGTAGACAAGAGACAAAATCCTTGCTACCAGAGAAATTGACCCAGAAGGATTTGCGAGAGGAAAAGAAAAAAAGCATGATAAGCCCAGGAGTACCAGGCTCAAAAGGCAGTAGCAGCAGGGCCATAATGCCTTACATTGGAGAGCCACAACCATGGCTTTCCACCTCCCCCCATCAAGGGGAAGATTTGTGCTATGGAGGGAGTTGTTCCCAGTCAACTGCCAGCAAAATCAAGTGCGAAAAATACAAGTACCAGAATCCTCAGAGCTAATTAACTTGCCACACCTGAAAATGAAATGCAGACCTGCCTGAATTAACTAAGAAACTCAGCCTCCCTGAAGATTGATGAAGTCATGAAAATGTGCGTAAGGAGGAGAAGCTAAAGACTGGTAACAGAGCACTTGCCTTTACATCTTTAAACATTGTTCCAGGAGTCCCGGGCTCAAAAGGCAGTAGCAGCAGGGCCATCATGCCTTACATTGGAGAGCCACAACCATGGCTTTCTCCCTCCCCCCATCAAGGGGAAGATTTGTGCTATGGAGGGAGTTGTTTCCAGTAACCTGCCAGCAAAATCAAGTGTGAAAAATACAAGTACCAGAATCCTCAGAGCTAATTAACTTGCCACACCTGAAAAAGAAATGCAGACCTGCCTGAATTAACTAAGAAACTCAGCCTCCCTGAAGATTGATGAAGTCATGAAAATGTGCGTTAAGAGGAGAAGCTAAAGACTGGTAACAGAGCGCTTGCCTTTACATCTTTAAACATTGTTCCAGGAGTCCCGGGCTCAAATGCCGAGCCACAACCATGGCTTTCGCCCTTCCTGTATCAAGGGGAAGATTTGTGCTATAGAGGGAGTTGTTTCCAGTCACCTGCCAGCAAAATCAAGAGCAAAAAATACAAGTACCAGAATCCTCAGAGCTATTTAACTTGTCACACCTGAAGAAGAAATGCAGACCTGCCTGAGTTAATTAAGAAACTCAGCCTCCCTGAAGATTGATGAAGTCATGAAAACATGCATTAGGAGGAGAAGCTAAAGACTGGTAAGAGAGCGCCTGCCTTTACATCTTTAAACATTGCTCCAGGAGTCCCGGGTTCAAATGCCAGTAGCAGCAGGGCCATCATGCCTTACATTGGAGAGCCACAACCATGGCTTTCCCCCTCCCCCCATCAAGGGGAAGATTTGTGCTATGGAGGGAGTTGTTTCCAGTCACCTGCCAGCAAAATCAAGTGCGAAAAATACAAGTACCAGAATCCTCAAAGCTAATTAACTTGCCACACCTGAAAAAGAAATGCAGACCTGCCTGAATTAACTAAGAAACTCAGTCTCCCTGAAGATTGACGAAGTCATGAAAACATGCGTTAGGAGGAGAAGCTAATGACTGGTAACAGGGCGCCTGCCTTTACATCTTTAAACATTGTTTCAGGAGTCCCGGGCTCAAATGACAGTAACAGCAGGGCCATCATGCCTTACATAGGAGAGCCACAACCATGGCTTTCCCCCTCCCCCATCAAGGGGAAGATGGGTGCTATGCAGGGAATTGTTTCCAGTAACCTGCCAGCAAAATCAAGTGCGTAAAATACAAGTACCAGAATCCTCAGAGCTAATTAACTTGCCACACCTGAAAAAGAAATGCAGACCTGCCTGAATTAACTAAGAAACTCAGTCTCCCTGAAGATTGATGAAGTCATGAAAACGTGCGTTAGGAGGAGAAGCTAATGACTGGTAACAGAGCGCCTGCCTTTACATCTTTAAACATTGTTCCAGGAGTCCCGGCTCAAAAGGCAGTAGCAGCAAGGCCATCATGCCTTACATTCGAGAGCCACAACCATGGCTTTCCCCCTTCCCCATCAAGGGGAAGATGTGTGCTATGGAGGGAGTTGTTTCCAGTCACCTGCCAGCAAAATCAAGTGCGTAAAATACAAGTACCAGAATCCTCAGAGCTAATTAACTTGCCACACCTGAAAAAGAAATGCAGACCTGCTTGAATTAACTAAGAAACTCAGTCTCCCTGAAGATTAATGAAGTCATGAAAACGTGCGTTAGGAGGAGAAGCTAAAGACTGGTAAAAGAGCGCCTGCCTTTACATCTTTAAACATTGTTCCAGGAGTCCCGGGCTCAAAAGGCAGTAGCAGCAGGGCCATCATGCCTTACATTCGAGAGCCACAACCATGTCTTTCCCCCTTCCCCATCAAGGGGAAGATGTGTGCTATGGAGGGAGTTGTTTCCAGTCACCTGCCAGCAAAATCAAGTGCGAAAAATACAAGTACCAGAATCCTCAGAGCTAATTAACTTGCCACACCTGAAAAAGAAATGCAGACCTGCCTGAATTAACTAAGAAACTCAGTCTCCCTGAAGATTGATGAAGTCATGAAAACGTGCGTTAGGAGGAGAAGCTAATGACTGGTAACAGAGCGCCTGCCTTTACATCTTTAAACATTGTTCCAGGAGTCCCGGGCTCAAAAGGCAGTAGCAGCAGGGCCATCATGCCTTACATTCGAGAGCCACAACCATGGCTTTCACCCTCCCCCCATCAAGGGGAAGATTTGTGCTATGGAGGGAGTTATTTCCAGTCACCTGCCAGCAAAATCAAGTGCGAAAAATACAAGTACCAGAATCCTCAAAGCTAATTAACTTGCCACACCTGAAAAAGAAATGCAGACCTGCCTGAATTAACTAAGAAACTCAGTCTCCCTGAAGATTGATGAAGTCATGAAAACATGCGTTAGGAGGAGAAGCTAATGACTGGTAACAGGGCGCCTGCCTTTACATCTTTAAACATTGTTTCAGGAGTCCCGGGCTCAAAAGACAGTAGCAGCAGGGCCAACATGCCTTACATAGGAGAGCCACAACCATGGCTTTCCCCCTCCCCCATCAAGGGGAAGATGAGTGCTATGGAGGGAGTTGTTTCCAGTCACCTGCCCGCAAAATCAAGTGCGTAAAATACAAGTACCAGAATCCTCAGAGCTAAGTAACTTGCCACACCTGAAAAAGAAATGCAGACCTGCCTGAATTAACTAAGAAACTCAGTCTCCCTGAAGATTGATGAAGTCATGAAAATGTGCGTTAGGAGGAGAAGCTAATGACTGGTAACAGAGCGCCTGCCTTTACATCTTTAAACATTGTTCCAGGAATCCCAGGCTCAAAAGGCAGTAGCAGCAGGGCCATCATGCCTTACATTCGAGAGCCACAACCATGGCTTTCACCCTCCCCCCATCAAGGGGAAGATTTGTGCTATGGAGAGAATTGTTTCCAGTCACCTGCCAGCAAAATCAAGTGCGAAAAATACAAGTACCAGAATCCTCAGAGCTAATTAACTTGCCACACCTGAAAAAGAAATGCAGACCTGCCTGAATTAACTAAGAAACTCAGCCTCCCTGAAGATTGATGAAGTCATGAAAACGTGCGTTAGGAGGAGAAGCTAAAGACTGGTAACAGAGCGCCTGCCTTTACATCTTTAAACATTTTTCCAGGAGTCCCGGGCTCAAAAGGCAGTAGCATTAGGGCCATCATGCCTTACATTGGAGAGCCACAACCATGGCTTTCTCCCTCCCCCCATGAAGGGGAAGATTTGTGCTATGGAGGGAGTTATTTCCAGTCACCTGCCAGCAAAATCAAGTGCGAAAAATACAAGTACCAGAATCCTCAAAGCTAATTAACTTGCCACACCTGAAAAAGAAATGCAGACCTGCCTGAATTAACTAAGAAACTCAGTCTCCCTGAAGATTGATGAAGTCATGAAAACATGCGTTAGGAGGAGAAGCTAATGACTGGTAACAGGGCGCCTGCCTTTACATCTTTAAACATTGTTTCAGGAGTCCCGGGCTCAAAAGACAGTAGCAGCAGGGCCAACATGCCTTACATAGGAGAGCCACAACTATGGCTTTCCCCCTCCCCCATCAAGGGGAAGATGGGTGCTATGGAGGGAGTTGTTTCCAGTCACCTGCCAGCAAAATCAAGTGCGTAAAATACAAGTACCAGAATCCTCAGAGCTAATTAACTTGCCACACCTGAAAAAGAAATGCAGACCTGCCTGAATTAACTAAGAAACTCAGTCTCCCTGAAGATTGATGAAGTCATGAAAACGTGCGTTAGGAGGAGAAGCTAATGACTGGTAACAGAGCGCCTGCCTTTACATCTTTAAACATTGTTCCAGGAGTCCCGGGCTCAAAAGACAGTAGCAGCAGGGCCATCATGCCTTACATTCGAGAGCCATAACCATGGCTTTCCACCTGCCGCCATCAAGGGGAAGATGTGTGCCATAGAGGGAGTTGTTTCCAGTCACCTGCCAGCAAAATCAAGTGCGAAAAATACAAGTACCAGAATCCTCAGAGCTAATTAACTTGCCATACCTGAAAAAGAAATGCAGACCTGCTTGAATTAACTAAGAAACAGCCTCCCTGAAGATTGATGAAGTCATGAAAACGTGCGTTAGGAGGAGAAGCTAAAGACTGGTAAAAGAAAAAGAGCGCCTGCCTTTACATCTTTAAACATTGTTCCAGGAGTCCCGGGCTCAAAAGGCAGTAGCAGCAGGGCCATCATGCCTTACATTGGAGAGCCACAACCATGGCTTTAACCCCCCCCCCTATCAAGGGGAAGATTTGTGCTATGGAGAGAATTGTTTCCAGTCACCTGCCAGCAAACTCAAGTGCGAAAAATACAAGTACCAGAATCCTCAGAGCTAATTAACTTGCCACACCTGAAAAAGAAATGCAGACCTGCCTGAATTAACTAAGAAACTCAGCCTCCCTGAAGATTGATGAAGTCATGAAAACGTGCGTTAGGAGGTGAAGCTAAAGACTGGTAACAGAGCGCCTGCCTTTACATCTCTAAACATTGTTCCAGGAGTCCCGGGCTCAAAAGGCAGTAGCAGCAGGGCCATCATGCCTTACATTGGAGAGCCACAACCATGGCTTTCCCCCTCCCCCCATCAAGGGGAAGATTTGTGCTATGGAGGGAGTTGTTTCCAGTCACCTGCCAGCAAAATCAAGTGCGAAAAATACAAGTACCAGAATCCTCAGAGCTACTTAACTTGCCACACCTGAAAAAGAAATGCAGACCTGCCTGAATTAACTAAGAAACTCAGCCTCCCTTAAGAAAGATAAAGTCATGAAAACGTGCGTTAGGAGGAGAAGCTAAAGACTGGTAACAGAGCGCCTGCCTTTACATCTTTAAACATTGTTCCAGGAGTCCCTGGCTCAAAAGGCAGTAGCAGCAGGGCCATCATGCCTTACATTGGAGAGCCACAACCATGGCTTTCCCCCTCCCCCCATCAAGGGGATGATTTGTGCTATGGAAGGAGTTGTTTGCAGTCATCTGCCAGCAAAATCAAGTGCGAAAAATACAAGTACCAGAATCCTCAGAGCTAATTAACTTGCCACACCTGAAAAAGAAATGCAGACCTGCCTGAATTAACTAAGAAACTCAGTCTCCCTGAAGATTGATGAAGTCATGAAAACGTGCGTTAGGAGGAGAAGCTAATGACTGGTAACAGAGCGCCTGCCTTTACATCTTTAAACATTGTTCCAGGAGTCCCGGGCTCAAAAGGCAGTAGCAGCAGGGCCATCATGCCT
This sequence comes from Ambystoma mexicanum, assembly GCF_040938575.1. Classification (NCBI taxonomy): domain Eukaryota; kingdom Metazoa; phylum Chordata; class Amphibia; order Caudata; family Ambystomatidae; genus Ambystoma; species Ambystoma mexicanum. The sequence continues at coordinate 159,677,851 of NC_090937.1, forward strand.
TACATTCGAGAGCCACAACCATGGCTTTCTCCCTCCCCCCATCAAGGGGAAGATTTGTGCTATGGAGGGAGTTATTTCCAGTCACCTGCCAGCAAAATCAAGTGCGAAAAATACAAGTACCAGAATCCTCAAAGCTAATTAACTTGCCACACCTGAAAAAGAAATGCAGACCTGCCTGAATTAACTAAGAAACTCAGTCTCCCTGAAGATTGATGAAGTCATGAAAACATGCGTTAGGAGGAGAAGCTAATGACTGGTAACAGGGCGCCTGCCTTTACATCTTTAAACATTGTTTCAGGAGTCCCGGGCTCAAAAGACAGTAGCAGCAGGGCCAACATGCCTTACATAGGAGAGCCACAACTATGGCTTTCCCCCTCCCCCATCAAGGGGAAGATGGGTGCTATGGAGGGAGTTGTTTCCAGTCACCTGCCAGCAAAATCAAGTGCGTAAAATACAAGTACCAGAATCCTCAGAGCTAATTAACTTGCCACACCTGAAAAAGAAATGCAGACCTGCCTGAATTAACTAAGAAACTCAGTCTCCCTGAAGATTGATGAAGTCATGAAAACGTGCGTTAGGAGGAGAAGCTAATGACTGGTAACAGAGCGCCTGCCTTTACATCTTTAAACATTGTTCCAGGAGTCCCGGGCTCAAAAGACAGTAGCAGCAGTGCCATCATGCCTTACATTCGAGAGCCATAACCATGGCTTTCCACCTGCCGCCATCAAGGGGAAGATGTGTGCCATAGAGGGAGTTGTTTCCAGTCACCTGCCAGCAAAATCAAGTGCGAAAAATACAAGTACCAGAATCCTCAGAGCTAATTAACTTGCCATACCTGAAAAAGAAATGCAGACCTGCTTGAATTAACTAAGAAACAGCCTCCCTGAAGATTGATGAAGTCATGAAAACGTGCGTTAGGAGGAGAAGCTAAAGACTGGTAAAAGAAAAAGAGCGCCTGCCTTTACATCTTTAAACATTGTTCCAGGAGTCCCGGGCTCAAAAGGCAGTAGCAGCAGGGCCATCATGCCTTACATTGGAGAGCCACAACCATGGCTTTAACCCCCCCCCCTATCAAGGGGAAGATTTGTGCTATGGAGAGAATTGTTTCCAGTCACCTGCCAGCAAACTCAAGTGCGAAAAATACAAGTACCAGAATCCTCAGAGCTAATTAACTTGCCACACCTGAAAAAGAAATGCAGACCTGCCTGAATTAACTAAGAAACTCAGCCTCCCTGAAGATTGATGAAGTCATGAAAACGTGCGTTAGGAGGTGAAGCTAAAGACTGGTAACAGAGCGCCTGCCTTTACATCTCTAAACATTGTTCCAGGAGTCCCGGGCTCAAAAGGCAGTAGCAGCAGGGCCATCATGCCTTACATTGGAGAGCCACAACCATGGCTTTCCCCCTCCCCCCATCAAGGGGAAGATTTGTGCTATGGAGGGAGTTGTTTCCAGTCACCTGCCAGCAAAATCAAGTGCGAAAAATACAAGTACCAGAATCCTCAGAGCTACTTAACTTGCCACACCTGAAAAAGAAATGCAGACCTGCCTGAATTAACTAAGAAACTCAGCCTCCCTTAAGAAAGATAAAGTCATGAAAACGTGCGTTAGGAGGAGAAGCTAAAGACTGGTAACAGAGCGCCTGCCTTTACATCTTTAAACATTGTTCCAGGAGTCCCTGGCTCAAAAGGCAGTAGCAGCAGGGCCATCATGCCTTACATTGGAGAGCCACAACCATGGCTTTCCCCCTCCCCCCATCAAGGGGATGATTTGTGCTATGGAAGGAGTTGTTTGCAGTCATCTGCCAGCAAAATCAAGGGCGAAAAATACAAGTACCAGAATCCTCAGAGCTAATTAACTTGCCACACCTGAAAAAGAAATGCAGACCTGCCTGAATTAACTAAGAAACTCAGTCTCCCTGAAGATTGATGAAGTCATGAAAACGTGCGTTAGGAGGAGAAGCTAATGACTGGTAACAGAGCGCCTGCCTTTACATCTTTAAACATTGTTCCAGGAGTCCCGGGCTCAAAAGGCAGTAGCAGCAGGGCCATCATGCCTTACATTCGAGAGCCACAACCATGGCTTTCACCCTCCCCCCATCAAGGGGAAGATTTGTGCTATGGAGGGAGTTATTTCCAGTCACCTGCCAGCAAAATCAAGTGCGAAAAATACAAGTACCAGAATCCTCAAAGCTAATTAACTTGCCACACCTGAAAAAGAAATGCAGACCTGCCTGAATTAACTAAGAAACTCAGTCTCCCTGAAGATTGATGAAGTCATGAAAACATGCGTTAGGAGGAGAAGCTAATGACTGGTAACAGGGCGCCTGCCTTTACATCTTTAAACATTGTTTCAGGAGTCCCGGGCTCAAAAGACAGTAGCAGCAGGGCCAACATGCCTTACATAGGAGAGCCACAACCATGGCTTTCCCCCTCCCCCATCAAGGGGAAGATGAGTGCTATGGAGAGAATTGTTTCCAGTCACCTGCCAGCAAAATCAAGTGCGAAAAATACAAGTACCAGAATCCTCAAAGCTAATTAACTTGCCACACCTGAAAAAGAAATGCAGACCTGCCTGAATTAACTAAGAAACTCAGTCTCCCTGAAGATTGATGAAGTCATGAAAACATGCGTTAGGAGGAGAAGCTAATGACTGGTAACAGGGCGCCTGCCTTTACATCTTTAAACATTGTTTCAGGAGTCCCGGGCTCAAAAGACAGTAGCAGCAGGGCCAACATGCCTTACATAGGAGAGCCACAACTATGGCTTTCCCCCTCCCCCATCAAGGGGAAGATGGGTGCTTTGGAGGGAGTTGTTTCCAGTCACCTGCCAGCAAAATCAAGTGCGTAAAATACAAGTACCAGAATCCTCAGAGCTAATTAACTTGCCACACCTGAAAAAGAAATGCAGACCTGCCTGAATTAACTAAGAAACTCAGTCTCCCTGAAGATTGATGAAGTCATGAAAACGTGCGTTAGGAGGAGAAGCTAATGACTGGTAACAGAGCGCCTGCCTTTACATCTATAAACATTGTTCCAGGAGTCCCGGGCTCAAAAGACAGTAGCAGCAGGGCCATCATGCCTTACATTCGAGAGCCATAACCATGGCTTTCCACCTGCCGCCATCAAGGGGAAGATGTGTGCCATAGAGGGAATTGTTTCCAGTCACCTGCCAGCAAAATCAAGTGCGAAAAATACAAGTACCAGAATCCTCAGAGCTAATTAACTTGCCATACCTGAAAAAGAAATGCAGACCTGCTTGAATTAACTAAGAAACAGCCTCCCTGAAGATTGATGAAGTCATGAAAACGTGCGTTAGGAGGAGAAGCTAAAGACTGGTAAAAGGAAAAGAGCGCCTGCCTTTACATCTTTAAACATTGTTCCAGGAGTCCCGGGCTCAAAAGGCAGTAGCAGCAGGGCCATCATGCCTTACATTGGAGAGCCACAACTATGGCTTTAACCCCCCCCCTATCAAGGGGAAGATTTGTGCTATGGAGAGAATTGTTTCCAGTCACCTGCCAGCAAACTCAAGTGCGAAAAATACAAGTACCAGAATCCTCAGAGCTAATTAACTTGCCACACCTGAAAAAGAAATGCAGACCTGCCTGAATTAACTAAGAAACTCAGCCTCCCTGAAGATTGATGAAGTCATGAAAACGCGCGTTAGGAGGTGAAGCTAAAGACTGGTAACAGAGCGCCTGCCTTTACATCTCTAAACATTGTTCCAGGAGTCCCGGGCTCAAAAGGCAGTAGCAGCAGGGCCATCATGCCTTACATTGGAGAGCCACAACCATGGCTTTCCCCCTCCCCCCATCAAGGGGAAGATTTGTGCTATGGAGGGAGTTGTTTCCAGTCACCTGCCAGCAAAATCAAGTGCGAAAAATACAAGTACCAGAATCCTCAGAGCTACTTAACTTGCCACACCTGAAAAAGAAATGCAGACCTGCCTGAATTAACTAAGAAACTCAGCCTCCCTTAAGAAAGATGAAGTCATGAAAACGTGCGTTAGGAGGAGAAGCTAAAGACTGGTAACAGAGCGCCTGCCTTTACATCTTTAAACATTGTTCCAGGAGTCCCAGGCTCAAAAGGCAGTAGCAGCAGGGCCATCATGCCTTACATTGGAGAGCCACAACCATGGCTTTCCCCCTCCCCCCATCAAGGGGATGATTTGTGCTATGGAAGGAGTTGTTTGCAGTCACCTGCCAGCAAAATCAAGTGCGAAAAATACAAGTACCAGAATCCTCAGAGCTAATTAACTTGCCACACCTGAAAAAGAAATGTAGACCTGCCTGAATTAACTAAGAAACTCAGCCTCCCTGAAGATTGATGACGTCATGAAAATGTGCATTAGGATTAGAAGCTAAAGACTGGTAACAGAGCACCTGCCTTTACATCTTTAAACATGGTAAGACATTAGGTTGAGCAGTAAGATACGTAGACGCGCAGTTGTTTTTAATAGTGATTGAAATGCACTCTTTGTATTCCTCGGGCTGTGGTGTTTGAGACCGAAAATGATTACGGAAGAGTGAAAAAAAATCCCCTGTATGTGCCCTCTAAAGTAAGTATGCTACTAGTATGGGGAGCTGGGTGCATTGTATTTACAAACACATTACGGGTCACATGTATAAGGAAAAGTAAAGTAGGCAACTGAGAGTTAGTTGGAGGGTTATTACTATAAAAATATTGTATCACACATGGTTTCTCTGCATGTTTTTTCATTGCCGAGAAGCTAATAGAAAGACACATGAGACCCTGAATGAATAATGGCGGATGATCAGTATCTATAATATAGAACTGCAAGCAATGAATTAATGAAGAATTGCAAATAGGAACTTCTTGCATGTTGTTTGTTATACAAACGGATGAAATTATGGAAGATGTCATACTAGTGATACATTTTGTATCATGTTTTTCCAGACAGTATTAGCGCATGTTTCAGTAGAACATACAACGGACTATTGAAACGTAGGCGAGTGGATATTCACTTGCTGTACATCTCGGCTAAGAAGCCCATTGAGCTGAAGCAGGCATTTGCCTGCACTGCAGCTAGAAGACTTGTGTAGGGTGAGTATGCGCATATGGTAGTTCTTCTCACAGTGAGATAGGGAATTTGTTTCCTTGTGCACATAAGTAGTGCCGTACGTGTGATTTAATAGAATAATCTGCTGATATAGAAAATGAAATTTGAAACTGAGGTACTTAGTGCCTCTTTCTATGTCACTCCCATAGTTTACCACATAGATGTGCCTGCACTGACGTAATAAAGAACAAACGGGAAGTGTCACCAACTTGGCTTTCTCCAGAAAGAGTCTGGAGAAAACAATACAGATTATTGTATTATGAATTAACAAAAGCGATTGTATAATAGGATGTGGTGGTTGTAACACATTGCTCCTCTGAAGAATGTCCTAAGATATTGTTTTAAATAGGAATGGAAGGCAAGAAACATGTTGGGTGACTGTGTAGTAATTGATGCATTGCATGAATTGAATGTGAGTGATGAATAATTAAGTGTAATGTATACTGTATTTTTAGTTTAATTAAATGCATTATGCATTGTGTTGTTCTGGTAATATCCACCTCATTTGCATCAGCTAAGTGATGCTAATCATATTATATTGAAATCTATGATATAAATAAGTAAATAAAATACTTGAAAAAAGAAACAAAATAGTTTAAAATTCTTGTACTGTGCATGGTCGTTCGGAAGACCCATAGAAGTACCCTATATGGGAGTGACAGAGCACCATAGGAACACTTTTTTGTCTAGTGTTGGAATTTACCCTTTGGGTTTGTTCCTAGACTTGTACAACATACCCCAGTCCTCTCTTGTAGTTATATGAGTGCACAGTGGCATTGCACATGTTGGTGAGTCTCACCCATATTGATCTGTCTTCATTTCATCCTCCTCTGTGAGGTTTGTGCTCTGATCAGGCTTTGTGTCCAGATTTGTGATGACTATTATGTTCAAATCTGAGTGGTATGCCCTGTGGGTGTCCCTGGTTCATTTGAGGGTTTCTGGTGAGGCCTAGAGTGTAAACCTGGGGTCGCTTGAAGTTGAAATATCTGATTGGTTTGGACTTTGGCTCGTGCCATGCATGTTTAGCTGCTATATCCAAGTGAGCATTGGGATTTCGAGGTTTTCCCCTCCAAAGATAAAGCGATCATCCTGTGTGTGCAGTTTCCTGGACATTGAGCTCCATATTGGGTCCTGAGTGAAAATGTCCTTTTATTTGCGAAAGCAAAAAAGTACGATTTAGAAAGACCGCTCTTAGACTGCTCAGAGCAGACTCTATAAATCTATTTGTCATGGCCCAACACACACAAGTGCATGCAGGGGCTGACAGGTATGGTTGGGTGTGGTAAGTCACAGGAGTGAAATGTGACTGTTTTGTATTTTTGTTGAGTGTGTGTCTGTCTATGTGGCGGAGGAGCTAGAATGGTTTTGGTGGGAAAGGGTAGGAGCGTATAACTGTCTGCTTGCGTGTATGCGTCTGTGGTGTGGGGGTAATACATTGGGCAGAAAAGAGAGGCAGCGGGGGAAGAAAATGGGGTATACGAAGATCAAACCCCCCAATTTTAGGAAATACCACCAGCATCGGAGAAGGTGCGGAGGGGGTCAGATCGCTTTATTGGTTGCCATTTTGGAGGGAATCCCCCAGAATGTGATAATTCCCACATTTTGAAGGCTTCACAAAATCTCCCATAACCTGTAATGTTTGTGTTCAGCCTTCAAAATGCAGAAATATCACGTAGAAGCCCACAGTGTGTTTTAGAGGGAAGAGATGAATGATCTTCAAGGTCTCATTTTACCAACTTCTGAAGGATAAAGTGCCAGGTAAATCCAGTCAGATTTCAGATGTGTGACTGCAGGTTCCACACAGATGTCAGAGGCAAATGAAGTGCTTAGTCAGAAATCATGCAGCGAGTCATTTGAAAAAATCTGTCCACACTACTGATGACATTGTGAGCCATGTACTGCTCCTGAATGTCTGCGATGGGCCCGCTTTTAAACTTTGAGCTTGCCCACCCCTCAAGGAATACTCAGGTCAAGACCCCAAATAACTATGGAAACTAAAACTGGCCTCATAATTGCAGGTCCACCTTGGAAAGCATCATTCAAGCATAAACGTGTAAGAGTCTAAGTGTTGGGTGAAGGTGAGTTGAACAGAAATACAAATCCTTGCTAAACATTGAAATTGCAGTAGAGGTGGATGTGGTGAGTGAGGTTAGTGGGAAGAGAGAAGAGAGAGGGGGACAAGGGGAAGAAGTAGGTTTAGGTGCAGCTTGCAATTTCGGTATCTATTCTGTATGAGGTAAGCTTTCACTTTTACTTTCCATGTACTAAAGATGGCTGTGATGTGCATAACCACATTGTTTTCTTTCAGGGGCGTGTGTCGGGGGGGTTACTTTCAATAATCCAGCCTATGCAGCAATTTTTATTGTAATTGTAATTGGTTGTAATTGGTTATTTATAACACGCTTAATACCCAGAGGTCAAGATGCAAAGAGAGTAGAAACATTGAGACCATGCTATTAAACCTCAGAGAGAAACTGCCCAAATATCAAGATGGAGGCCCACATTTATCAATGATCCTTCTTGACCCCTTTGTGGCTTATGGCACCGTAAACCACCAAAGCCTCCTCTTCTGCATCCATCATAATCTGGGTATCCAGGGAAATTGCCCCAACTTGTTTCCTTCCTTCATGAAAGAAAGAACTTTCCAGCGGGTGTTGGTCCTTTTCAGGTCAGTGAGGTATCCCACGAGGTTCTGAACTGTTACCTTTTCTGTTCAAGAACTATCTCCTGAAAAAAAGTTTGTGTTGTCCTTCATCTCCATGAGGATGATACTCAGCTTTTGCCATGCCTTGACAAGCATGCTTACAAACATGTAACATGAAGGGAAACCTGGAATCCGTCTACAACTGGAGGAACACTGACCACCTCTGACTGAATGGGTCCAAAATGGAAACTGCATTTGGGAGTCCCTATCTCTATCCATCCCTCCTTGCGAAATTGGCCCCCTATACCTTCTCCAGTAACAGACCCTAGCGAACAAATAAAGAAACATGAGTACCATTTTCAGTAGCAAGCTATGCCTTCAGATGTTCAATTAACACGCTGACAAATAGCTGACACTTCAATTTCCACATAAAGAGAACCATTTACCCACTGCCGGACTCCCAACTAGGGATCCAAATCAGCCAAGCGGTGGTGATTTCCAGATTAGAACAGTGCAACAGTACACAGAGTGAAATCCTCAACAGAACTTTCTGAATCCATATCCTGCAAAACAAGGCACTCTGGCTCTAGTAGTAGTGCATCACTTGCATAGCACCTTTCACCATTAGCATTGTCACAACGTGCTGTAGGATGAACGTCCTCGGGGAACTGTCGTACAGCATGGGAAGTTCAAGGAGGCACATACTAGCGTGTGTGCATATAGGCCAATATGATGATATGAAGGGTTGGCCAAGTCCCTGTAGCCACCTATATCGAGCAGGCATGTCGAAGGGTGGCGAGAAATAGACTAGAGAGGCTATGTGAGAGCAGGATAGTCTTTATGCATGTGCAGCTACCGATCACATTTTTGTTGTGAACAGAAGCTGCATTTTTATGGCTGAGGTGTTGTGCAAAGAGTCTTCGAGTGGTGTATGATGGCAGATGCGTGCGGGTCAGAGGCTGTGCCTTTGACTAGTTTTCCATATGCAACAAGATTGAATCAGTGGCTACATTCCACAGGCACCTGGATTCAATATAGGCTATAATGTACTGAGTATTCTAGATTCTTAGCTGGCTACATACTCTTAGATTCAAAGCAATTACTAAATTCTTGGTTCATCTAGAGTCTTTAACGAGGCTGAATTCTACATTCGCCTGGGGATCCAACGAAGGCTACATTATTAATTCTCCTAATAACAATACAGACACTACATTCTAGCAGTGTGAGTTACTGTGTGTATGACTACTGTGTATGGATACCTAGATTCAAACAAATGCTGGGTGTAAATCGATTCACTGAGTAATAGATGCATCTAGGATCAGGGAAATTACTATGTGCAAGTCCACCTGGAATCAAAAACATTTGCAGTATGCTGTAGTCCGTTAGAATCAAAACATTTGCTGTGTGTTAAAAACCCTAGATCCAAAACACTTGATGTGTGAATGATGCACCTATAATCACAACATTTGTTGTGTCCTAAATCCCCCTAGATTTAGGGCACCGACTGTGTGCTAATGGCCCCTAGCTTCAAAATAGTTGCTGTGTGCCACAAGCACATACATTCAAAACATTTGCTGTGTGATAACATTTCCGAGATTCAAAACATTCGCTATGTGCCTAGTCCCTAGATTCAAAACATTTGCTGTGTGATAAATGCACCAAAAATCAAGACAATCACTGTGTGATAACTGCACATACTTTCAAAGTGTTTGTTGTGTGAAAAATGTGCATACATTCAAGACAATCACTAAGTGCAATACATTTCCTCCCCTCAAAGTTCCACCAAGTTCAACACCTTGGTCACTCGAACAATTCTTATAATTGCATTGCATTGGCAAACTAAAGAGCACAATGTGAATCAGCGCAAGGTTAAGAGCAGGTGGTAGTGAATTAGGAGTGGTAGGGTTATACTTTAGCACAGTGATGTCTGTGTTCCCCACCCATACCACCTACCTGATTGTTGCTGTAAGTTGTTCTGTCAGGTGTCCATGGGCAAAAGAGGGGCAAACAGGGAATGAGGTGTGTTACAGCACAGAGTACAGCACTACTGCACAGGTAGCATTTTTTTATGCAGCACCACTACATGGGTGTGGTGCATTGCTATATGTGTTGCCAGAGTAACATGGACATATAAGTAAAGACAGGCTATTCAGTCAAAAACGATTTTTACATATAAGATGCAAATCCATTTTTACAGTTAAAAACACACATCTGCACATTCAAAATGCACACTATTTTTCACCTGAAATGCCTATGTTGCAAGAGACACATTTGAAAATTAATAACTAACCTTATTAACAACTAACCTGACTAATAAAACTTCATTTAACATAACCCACTAATAAAAATGTGTCTCCACTGCAGAATTAGGCCTACTCTGAAAGTGAACTTTTAAACGCACATTCATTTTTCTCTGCTGCTCTGTCCACATAACTACAGGAAGCAAAGAGCTCGAAGGAGCAGGAAATCAGTTTGTTACAATTGCCACTGTAGAAGTGAGCCATTGTGTAGTGAGGGAGGAGATGACATGATTGATTCTGATTGGAGAAGCGTCATAGCAAGTATCATGCTAGAGGCTGTGATTAGAACTTTGCTGGAGAAGCTTGAGGAGAGGGGGAAGGCAGTCGACATCTTGCAGAGCTGGGAGAAGGATCTCTTTCCTGGCTGGGGCATTCGTGCTGCAAAAGCTGAGAGCTCCAGGCAATAACCCTGGTTTGAGAACGGCAGATGGGTTGATCTTCAAGGGAGCCAAATTCAGAAAGAGAATAGCCGGAGAAAACTCATGCTGAACAGATAAGGTAATTACAGAAGCGAGTGGGAGCTGTGCGAAAGTGCGCGAAACTGTTCAGTCAGTGTATTAGAGGGAGTCTCAGTCTTTTATCAGCATATTTAATGTTACCAATTGAATATATTCTCTCAGCTCTCTGTTCATTTTATCACAAATAATGTTCTACCATTTTATTTATTTCTGTAAAAAAAAGTTAAACTCTGTTTAAATGAAATTTATATAATACAAAAATATTTGAAAACAGATAGCTAGTGTGTATTATTTTTCTCTTTCATTTTGCATGGGGAAAGGTTTAAACGTGGGTAGATTTTTAAACAGTGCAATTGTCATTTTAAAGCAGATGTGTGCATGATTCTATTCAGTACGGACAGTTGTGAGTGACTGTAGCATAGCCTGTTGGAGGTACATGAGTCAACGGGAAGAGAGACTCTCTGGACATAGTTCCATACCGTATATGAGGTAGTGGAAATTACCACAAAAATACCACAATTGCCCATGGTGGCACACAACACTTACACTGAAAATGTGGTATCCCTAAAATGTAGGCCTGAGGTCTCTCTAGTGATCAATAACAATCTAGATAAAAAACAAGGGATGTTGGATATTGGGCCACAAATAAACCAACCACTATACCAACCAACCACGCAAACTACCGCGCATACCATCTAAATAGGTCTGAATTCTGAAATAATGCAATGTATTATTGTCATGTGTGACCCAATATGAATACAGAGAGTGATTATTGCTAAAGGTATTTTGGCGGTAAGAAAATACTGCAAAGTCCCAAATATCCACAAAATACCCAACATATTTATGGTGCGTTGCAGGCCGGGAAAGTGATCATAGAGTACCTACTGGGCGTGGCAAGCGTGTCTCACACTGCCATTTGCACATTAAAGGGAACCCATTTTATAATAGCAGTGTGCCACTAAAAACGAATTTCAGAATGTCACAAAGGGAAACCACATTTTCAGACCTAGTGCAATATTTAGAGGCAAAATTGTTTGCACATGGGACGTGGTCGTCGAACAGCACCTTAGAATGGCGTGACCGCATTCAGGGTGAGGTGCAGAAAGAAAAACTAGACAATATTTTTGCAGAAGGCAGCATAATTCAGGTCTGCCTTACAAGAATATTGAATGCAGCCGATAAAAGTGCAGAGAAAGACTGTTTAATACGGCTATGCGGCAAAATATGGTTTATTTTGAATAAGTCCCTGCGAATGCAGGAAAATGATACCCAGCTAATTAACAGGTTAAAGACTGAATTAGATGGGGCAAGTAAAAATCAGGAAATGTTAAGAGCAGAATTGGATGTATGCCAAAAAGACATGCAATTAAAATGCAGAGACTTTGATGCTCAGCTATCCAAAAGCAAGAAACAATTTGAGGATAGTGAGCAAGAATTGGTACACTTAAAAGCCTTAGTGGACCACATTAGACAGGATAAAGATGAGGTTGTTTTAGAAATGCAGATTTTACAAAAAGAACATTGTGAAAAAGAATGTGATCTCCAGAGTGCAGAACAAGAAATGGTTAAAATGACTCAAGAAAGAGACAAGAGAAATAAAGAGTTCAATGAATGCCAAATGCAAATGTGCGACATGCAGGAGGTGATTAATAAGATGAGTGATGAAAACAACTATTTGCAAAATGAAGCAAACAGACTCCTTAAAAAGTGTAAGGACTTAGAACAGCAAATGTGCATTCCCAGGTCCCAGGAGAGGTGGCGGGGTACCACATTCAATGGAGTGGAGGTGAATTCTAGTTCTGCCCAAAGAGCTAGTGCTCCAGTGACTGGGCCGGTGACTGAACTTGGTTGCAGCGCCCTTGGGGGATTTGATACTCCCATTGGGGGCAGCCACCAATCTCATACACCTGAAAACAGGATTGAATCACAAAGTAGTGCAATTCCATGCATTGCAACAAGTAGCCCCATACAAATAATGAAATCCATTAAAGCCCTGATCAAACCATTTAAAAAGGGAGGTGAATGCTGCATTGAGGATCACTTAGAAGCGGTGCATGACATTTTTAAAGCACTCCAGATACCTAAGGAACAGTACAGACAATATTTTCATTTAACTTTAGATGCCCCGACGGCCAGCATCATAAGGGGACTAAATGAACAGCAGACTTGACCTGGGTGGAGTTTGAAAAAGAAATTAGGCGTCATTTTCCTCCTTTTCAGTCATTGCAGGAGGCAAAGAAAGTCGCTTACACAATCACTGCTGGACCTAATACATCCCCTCGCCAATTTTTACAAGACTTAAAAAGAGCATTTTCTCGCTTTGATGTATCTTTTGACCCAAATTCCAATTAGTTTAAAACTGCATACTTCTATGGGCTACAGAAAGACATCATATCCCAATTGGTCCGTGAATTTGACCGTGACAAGTCCCTTGAATGGATTGTACATCAAAGCACAAAACTATATGAGGTACTCTATTGTCAGGGTAGAGAAAGTGATAAAATGAAAGATACTAGACCTAAATCTAAAGAACCCTCAGCCACAGTAATGGAAATCAGGTCAGCCAAAATGTCCCTTGAGTCTGCTCAAAGCCAAGGTAAAAATAATGTGACACCTGAACAAAGGGGTAATCAACAAAGATCGCCATTTCCTGTACCAATGTTCCAATCACATGATCCTAGTAATAGGGAGAGCTACATCAGCCCTAGGTATTTAGGGCACAGACCCCGGGTAGGATATCGGCCTGATATGGCAGGTATGAACAATAACCAGAGACAAAATCAAGATCAAAGAAATGATAGTCCCTACCAGTCATTGGGGACACAGAGCAGATTTGATCCCAGCACCATGATATATGGTAATCAGGATAGACCCCGATATGTGGATCGATTTACTGATAATGGAAATCAACATAGGGGCCAGTACCCACAATCTGAGAGACAGGACATGAGGCAAAACATGAACTACAATCCACGTCAGTACAATGATTCCCCACCAGGGGACTATAATCAAAGGATGGGTGCACCCCGCTCCCCTCCACAAATGAATCAAGAGTTCAGAAACCATCCCAACCGACATCAATCACCTGAGACGTATCAGAATAGATCCAATCAGGGGGAAAACAACCAAAATCGACCTAGGCCACAGAAAGAGGATTCTAGAGAGATGGAAAGGTTCCAGTGTCTTGAGGCCCAAGTGAAAATGTTAGCTAAGCAAATAGGAAAGCTCTATACAGCGCAAAAACAACCTTCCAAAGAGGGGGCTGATGGCCATAGCAATGACCGGGGGGCTTCCGAAAAGTGACTAAGTACTCATGATAACTGCAGTGCCAAAATGACAGATAGCTCTGATATAATTTTGCATAACGACTCTGAGATGCCTAATGAATTAAAGATGAAAGTGCCAGTAAATGAACATGTGACAGAAAGTGCAAATACTTCTAAAAAAGAGGTACGGTTTAACCTAGAGCTAAATAAAACAGTAAAGATGTGCACAAATGAAAAAGAAACATTAGGAATTCCAAAAGAACAAAGGGACAGATTTAAGAAAAATGACTCATGCACGGGGAATACCAGTGAACAGGGAGTAAGTGGGGATGCTATAGCTCCTTCCCTGGGCAAGCAAAACAATGACCAAACACAGGCAGGAAAAAGGAGGGTACAAGTCAATCACCTGAAGAATTCTTTGAGCCACATATTTTTGAAGAGGCTGAAAGGGCTGGTATCACACTAAATGATCACAAATGCACAGAATTAAAAAATGACAAATTGCTGAATGATGTTGTTACACATGTTCAGTTGGAAGGTTGTAATGTGGTCTCTGATGTTACCCAGATGGATGGGCGAACAGTGGCCACACTCCAAAAAACCTCTGATCATGGAGAAATGAATAAAGTCTCTCACACAGAAATGGGTAAAAAAGAGGGAAAAATGTCTTTCCATTTACCAATGTGCTTAGCCAAAAGTGAAAAAGGCCTGAGAAAGGTGAGCCCTGAAATCAGTAAGAATTCACACTTCTTATGTGTATTAGAGGAAGTTGAGGACAGATATTATGCACCCATCACTGTAGAAGAAAAATGCCACACCTTTGCTATGATTGACACTGGCGCACAGGCCACAATTATGTCCAAGGAGCTGGTAAAGAGTATCAATGAAGGGAGACTCCCACAGAGTCAGATCACAGTGAAGGAAAATCAAGGTCCAGTGCATAACTTTAATGAGGAGGAGGTGCCCATCATAGGTGTAACTGAGGTTGACATAAAAATAGGAAAGCACAGAATAAATCAAGAGGTATTGATCACATCTATTTGTGAAATTCCATTTCTGATGGGGACAGATTGCCTGAAAAGATTGTCTCCTCTCATAGATGGGGTGAATGGAGTGCTGTGGTCCTTAACCAAAAAACCATTGAGGCCTAAGAAACTAAAATCACAAAACAGCAACATAAATGAATGTCACACCGTTGCCAAAACAAATGATGCTGTGGAGGTATATCTCCAGAATAGTTACATACCTAGTGTCACTGTTATATTGATGTGTCAAGACAAAATACAGAGCGACAATGAAAAACTACCTGTACAAATATACTTGGACCCAAGGAAAAATTGACAGACTGCCATAGATGAGCACACATTACGTTTTTATTTAAAAGAGAAAACATGCAGACAGAATATTGCTCCTAAAACAGATTCAGAAAAACACATTACCACTCTGGCAGAAATACACATGGAAGATGAGCAACCATGGGTTCATGTTGGTATAAATGACTATTTTAAAACAATAAAAGCCACTTTAGCGCTTGGACATGAAAGGAGTTTCATTAATGAGAAATTGTTGCAAAAAATAATGGAGAGGGAAGAAATCCCGAAATTTAGGATTAAAAACCAATATGTTTCTGGGTTGGACAGTCCAGACTTTGAAAACCGAATTGCAGGCAGATGCATGCTTAAAATTAGCATTGGGCAGAAAACAATTTACCATAATGTATGGATAGTGAGTGGAGCACAAAATGAATTTTACATGGGCAATGACATCATGCACAGAATGTGCATGGTGTTAGATTTCCTTAATCAAAAAATATGGTCACGCCTAGGTGGTCCGGCACCTGAATTTGAAGACAAAAAAAGGGCTTATCATTGTGCACAATTGGTTCCTTATGCAATCGAATTACAAATGAGGAAAGATACTATTATTCCTGCATTTACAAAACAGTTTGCAATAACACTGAAATGCAAAAATGGACAGCAGATGAAAGACTCTGATGCATTTGTATGCCTGAATGAATCCATAAAACAGCAAGGCCTAGATTATGAATACATTCCATTGGTAGATATTGGTGAAGGATCTGTAAAAATTATGGTAAATAATAAAGGTTGTCAGGATATTCATTTAGAGGAAAACTCCCCATTAGGAATGGCCATACAGAAATCACATTATACGGCAGATTTAAATAACATGGTGATTGGATATATCCCTGAAAAGTATGTAGATTCCAAGGGTGAGTTGCCAGAACACCTGGACTCTCAGCCCAAAGGAATATTTAAAAATCATTCTGTGTATCCTTATGATTCAAATGAGACAGTATGCTGCCATCAAGAGGATTGCATAATATTTAATTTAAATAAAAATGAAACAGAAAATCAGCCCATTGAAGTGGAAGCTGATATGCCAAAATATTTAAAAGTGGCAACTTTACAAAAAGACACAGCCACACAGTTAGAGGAAAGCGCCGAGATTCCCTTGCCAGAAGATTTTCCAGAATTTTCCAAAATGGTAGAAAAGCAGATCTCCTTAGCAGATGCGTGTGACAGCAATGAGGATAGGAACAATCTGAGGGAGATATTTATGGAGTTTAAGGATGTATTTGCAAAAGATGCTTATGATTGTGGTTTAACTGATTTACATGTGGCCACACTACCAGAAGGGTGTAGCAGAAGTCCAGTGTTTGTACGCCAGTATAGACTACCGCTGGCATGTTTAGAATCATTGGCAGAGATGATTAAAAATTTGGAATCGCGGGGAATCATTAGGCCCATTCATAGCACATACAATACACCTATTTTAGGTGTGTTAAAGCCAAATCGTCAATGGCGGCTATGTGCAGACTTGAGAGAGTTAAATAAAATAGTACCAGTATCTAGATGGCCACTGCCATTCATTGATTAGGGCCTCGCTCAGGTACATGATTCAAAAGTATTTACCACATTAGATCTCACCTCTGGATATTGGTGCGTGCCATTGGCAGAGGAGTTACATTTGACAGGACTCAATACGTGTCATAATGCCTACCTCCAAGGATCCAGACCCGGTCCAGCACCCCCAGAGGCAGACATCATGTTACTTGGGAAAGCCTCAGCAGCCCCAAATAGGGGCCCTTTGGACTCAGTCCTGGCGCCTTTGGCGCCAGGCTCATAAAGGGGAACTTGTGTGTAAGAAGGTGCTTGGTGAAAGACTTACCTGATGCAGACCATGCTGCAACATACAGACCATCCAGAGGCCTGAATGGGACTACTTTATCTTCAGGACTACTTAACCACACGGTGTGGTTGGAGGAAGTATACATACCTTTGGAGGAAGGATACATACCTGGAACTACTTTGAAGGCTATTTAAGCCACACCCAAGCATCAATCCACGCTTCGCGTTGTTCTGCATCTAGCAGCTGGACTCTCACCGTGTCTGCTCCTGCATCCTGGCTTCAGCCACGCCTGTCACCATCCTGGAACACCTGCAAGGGGGAGAAAGGAAGAGAAAAGGAGAGAGAAGACATTTACCTGCTGAATCTGCATCCTGGAATCTTCTCCTCAACGAACCTGCAAAGAAAGACATTCATTTTAAAAGGCGCATCGCGTCGCCTGCTGCAGCGCCGCATTCTACTCACCTTTACCAGGCGCAGGCACGATCATCAGCGACCACCAGGATCCTCTACCTTTTTTTTTTTTGGTGCCTAAGGAAAAAAGACAAGAACAAAGGTGAGCTAGGGAAGAGAATAGGGAATCCTTAATTTCTACCATAATACTTACCTGCTGGGTTTTCCTTTTTCACATCGGGTCGGTGCCTCATCCCTGGCATTTCCGAACCCCGGCCCCTATGGGGAAAGAACACAAACATTAGTGAGCGAATGCAAAGACATTATAATAACGCTCATTACAGACTTACCTGAGATTGCACATCTCACTTCTGGTCGGCGCCAATCCTCCGGCATTGCCGTACCCTGGGGAAAAAAAAGACTCACCTGAGCTTCCTTCTTCGGTGTCACGGCCAACCGCGGAATCTTTATTCAGCATCTGCAAAAGACAATTATTATTAAAAGCTTGGACCGGCAATTGAACTTTAACTATATCTTACCGGATTTTCAAGCAATTCTGAACTCTCATCACACCACGCTCCAGTGAAGTAACTGGACCTCAACGCGCCCCAGCTACCGAAGCTGGATGGAGAGCTCATCCTTCCAGACCCTAAGGTGAGAATTCACGGGGAATCACGGAAGGGTCTCGTGGAGGGGAAGAAGGGTGTGGTAGGTTTGAGCATTGTTCCTCCGATCGCTAATACTTCCTTTTCACGCACAGGAGGGTATTTCTGCGAGCCAGACAAGTCAAATTCGAAGGGCCGGTCCATTCCATATTTCGAGTCCTGCGTTTTACCATTGAAGAGGCAACAGCACTCCAAACCAGACCAGCGCCTCCGTGGGAGTCAGGTGAGCATTACAGAACGTGAAGCCTACCTACAATTTCCCACCCGGGCGCTATGGAGACTTCCGAAACAGACCAGTTGGCTCAGCTTTTGGGAGAATTACGGGCAGAAGTACATGCCGCCCGCCAAGAGACTAACGCTCTCAAAAGAGAACTGATCCTATCTAAGGAACAAACTGATGACCTGGCCAAGCGGTTGTTGCAGGGTCAGGCATGACAAACTCCATTACCTAGTTCCGGAGTAAATCCCATTCCAATGGTTTCCAGTAACCCTGTACAAATCAATCTACCTGGAAACATGCCATTGGCCCCACCCGAACGTTTTGCTGGAGACCCCAAGAAATATGCCGTTTTTATGAACCAATGTCGCTTACACTTTCTATGCAGGCCTGGGGCCTTCCCTAATGACCAAACCAAGGTGGCCTTTGTATTATCCTATCTCAGCGGCAGTGCTGCCGATTGGTCTGTCCCTTTGGTAAGTCAGGATGACCCAATTCTCCAGGATTTTCAAGACTTCCAGGCGAGCATGGAAAGATTATTCGCTCGACACTCTCAGGGACAGGCCCTTGACAACGAGCTGCTTTCCTTACGACAAGGTAACCAGGATCTCTTATCCTACATCGCCAGCTTTAATAGACTGATTGTGGAAACTGGGTGGCCTGAAAATAAAAGGATTACATTATTTCATCGAGGTCTGCGCGGAGAACTTAAAGACGTTCTAGCTCAAATAGTAAACCCACCTCAGGCCTGCGCAGAATACATAGACTTAGTGGTCCAACTCGATCACAGACTTCAAAGTAGAAAAGCTGATCGTTCCACAAAACTCACGTTAATCCCAAGAGTGCCGACGTTTCCGAACCTATGCAAATCGGTGGAGTTAAAGGACCAATAACGCAAAAGGAAAGAGAGAGAGGCGACAAAAGCAATTATGCCTCTATTGCGGGGCTTCTGGTCACTTTCTTCGAGACTGTCCAGTAAAACCGCCTAAGAAGGTGGTTGGAGCCACTGACAACAACTTAATGGAACCAGATTCGGGAAACGACCAAGCCCGACAAGCGTAGAGGTCCGCTTGCCGAGCTTGAAAACAAACTCTTTGACCTCGCATTTCATCATGCCAATGATACTCGTGGATCCCAAACAGCCTCAGCGGTTGCATGCTATAAAAGCTTACATCGACAGTGGAGCTATAGGAAACTACGTAGATCGTGAATTGGCCTCCAGGATTAATCTCCCTCTCCGTCCAAAAGCTAACAAGGATGTCATTTCTACAGTAGATGGAACCGAAATAGCCTCAGGGCCAGTAACTCATTCCACTACAGAAATTATACTAGTGGGTCAGGACGGACATCGGGAAGGAATCGTGTTCGACGTAATCAAGGCCCCACAATTCCAGGTAATTCTAGGAATTCCTTGGTTGGAAACACATAATCCTCGGATAGACTGGCGAGCAAAGAAGATAACCTTTCCTGATTGTGAACCAACTTGTTATCCTAGAAATCCAGATATTGGTTTGGCCACAGTAACTTCCACCACGATTCAATTACCGGTTGAGTATCAAGAATTCCAAGATGTTTTTCAAAAAGAACAGGCTAATACGTTACCTCCTCACCGGTCACACGATTGTCAAATCGATCTAGTACCTAATGCTCAACCCCCGTGTAGTAGGATTTATGCCCTTATGGAACCCGAGAACCTTCATTTGCGACAGTATTTAGACCAGTACCTAGCCAACGGTTTTATTCGCCCGTCAAAGTCTCCTGTTTCCTCAGCTCTGTTCTTCGTGCCAAAAAAAGAAGGCGACCTTAGAACTTGCATTGACTACCGTGCCCTGAACCAAATAACGATAAAGAATCGTTATCCTCTGCCCCTGATTCCCGAACTTCTTGATCAGGTAAAAGATGCCTGTATTTACATCAAGCTTGACCTCAGGGGAGCCTATCACTTGGTGCGCATCAAAGAAGGCGACGAATGGAAAACGGCTTTCCGCACCAAATGTGGGCTCTTTGAATATCAGGTAATGCCTTTCGGATTGTGCAACGCCCCTGCTGCCTTTCAATACTTTATGAATGATGTTCTTCGAGAACTTATCGATGTCTGTGTCATCGTGTATATCGATGACATCCTGGTGTGCTCTTCTTCGGAATCCGATCACAGGAAACATGTCAGGGCAGTTCTCGAGAAATTGCGCCAGCACAAACTGTTTGCAAAACTTGAAAAATGCGTTTTTCATACCACCGAAGTCGAGTTTCTGGGATTCATCCTGACACCCAAAGGAGTCTGCATGGACTCGCGAAAGGTGGACGCTATTCTAAAATGGCCATCTCCAAACTCTGTGAAGGGGGTTCAGAGCATGCTTGGTTTTGTCAATTTCTATCGAAGGTTCATCCCGGAATTTTCTCGAGTGGTCCAACCCATCACAGCACTCTTACGAAAGAATAAACGGTTTGAATGGACTAACGAAGCAGAACAGGCCTTCCAAGACCTAAAAACTAAATTCACCTCCGCACCTGTATTGAAACATCCGCGCCAAGATCTCCCGTACTTTGTTGAAACCGATGCATCCAGCTTAGCCATGGGAGCTGTCCTGTCTCAAAGGGATCCAGTAACTAACCAACTGCACCCTGTAGCCTTCTGGTCTAGAAAATTCTCTGCACCTGAAATCAATTGCGCAGTTACCGACAAGGAGTTATTAGCTATTAAATCCGCATTCAAGGCTTGGCGTCATTACCTCCTCGGAGCAAGACATACCATCACCGTAATCACTGATCACAGGAATTTACAATACCAAAAAACAGCCAAAGCTCAATCATCACATCAACTCCGATGGGCTTTATTCTTCGCGGAATTCGATTTTGTGATCACATACCGCCCTGGTTGCAAGAACGGCAAAGCAGGCGCCTTATCCCGGATTGGGATGGGAGAAGGTAATTCAAGTTTAGAACCAGTATCGATCATACCTGAACAAAGAATATTGGGTTTGACCTCTTTACAAACTATCGAGGACATCCAAACTCGAGTTCAACAACTTTTAGATTCTACAGCCTTGCAAGAATGGAACAAAAAGGGGTCACTCTTTTCTGTCAAGAATGATTTACCATACTTCCAGGGACGATTATTTCTACCCAACAAGGAATTGCAAGAATTCGTTATTGCCCACTATCATGACACTTTATTAGAAGGACATCCTGGCATCGCCAACACTGAAGAAAAGATTAAACAGCAATTCTGGTGGCCATCTTGGCGAAAAGACGTAAAATCTTTTGTGATGTCTTGCAGAGTTTGTGCCCAAAATAAAGGACAAAAGGAAAAGCCAGCCGGCCTTTTACAACCCTTGGACATTCCACCAGCACCTTGGCATACCCTGTCATTGGATTTTATTACCGACCTACCCTCTTGCCATGGGTACAACACCATCTTGGTGATTGTAGATCTCTTCTCCAAAATGGCCCATTTCATCCCTTTAAAGGGGCTACCTTCTGCCTCCATCTTAGCCAAGGAATTTCTTGAGAACGTCGTTCGTCTTCATGGTTTTCCATCCATACTAGTCTCTGATCGAGGAAGCCAATTTATTTCTCAATTTTGGAAAAAATGTTGTCAACTAGCACAAATTGATGTACGACTATCTACCAGTCATCACCCCCAGACCGATGGTCAAACCGAGAGAAGTAACCAAACCCTTGAACAGTACCTCCGGTGTATGTTGCACCAATCTGAATACAATTGGAAAGACATTCTTTGGATCGCAGAATATGCTTATAACAATTCAATACATTCTGGAACAGGACAAACCCCTTTTTACACCTTATACCGTCATCACCCTCGAACTTCCGACCCTGACCCCCCTCAAAGTCTAGAAATGCCAGCTGTAAATCATTTACACTCCACAATAACCCGAGCCTTCAAGGAAGCATCGACTCATTTGCAGCAAGCCAAAAAAAGATACAAAGAAAATGCTGATTTACATCGGAGAGAAACACCTCCATACCAAATAGGGGATCAAGTGTGGCTAGCCACTAAACATTTGCCTCTCAAAGGACCACGGACTTTCAACCCCAGGTACATAGGGCCCTATTCCACCAAAGCTATAATCAACCGGGTGGCCTTTAAACTAGAGTTACCAGCCAACATGCAAATTCATCCCGTTTTTCATGCATCATTGTTAAAACCTGTGCAACCGGGAACCCGACTAGTCAAACCACCAGAACCAATTCTAATAGATGGAGAATTAGAATACGAAGTTAAAGACATATTAGATTCCAAAGTATCAAAGTCAAAACTCTTCTATCTAGTTGATTGGAAGGGATACGGACCTCAGGAAAGGTCTTGGGAACCGAGCGACCATGTACATGCACCGCGTTTAATACAGAAATGCCACCGAAAATTCCCAAACAAACCAAAACCTCCGAGGAGAACAACCTTGGGAGGGGCCTTGGGAGGGGGTACTGTCATGATGCCTACCTCCAAGGAGCCAGACCCGGTCCAGCACCCCCAGAGGCAGACATCATGTTACTTGGGAAAGCCTCAGCAGCCCCAAATAGGGGCCCTTTGGATTCAGTCCTGGCGCCTTTGGTGCCAGGCTCATGAAGGGGAACTTGTGTGTAAGAAGGTGCTTGGTGAAAGACTTACCTGATGCAGACCATGCTGCAACATCCAGACCATCCACAGGCCTGAATGGGACTACTTTATCTTCAGGACTACTTAACCACATGGGTGTGGTTGGAGGAAGTATACATACCTTTGGAGGAAGGATACATACCTGGAACTACTTTGAAGGCTATTTAAGCCACACCCAAGCAGCAATCCACGCTTCGCGTTGTTCTGCATCTAGCAGCTGGACGCTCACCGTGTCTGCTCCTGCATCCTGGCTTCAGCCACGACTGTCACCATCCTGGAATACCTGCAAGGGGGAGAAAGGAAGAGAAAAGGAGAGAGAAGACATTTACCTGCTGAATCTGCATCCCGGAATCTTCTCCTCAACGAACCTGCAAAGAAGACATTCATTTTAAAAGGCGAATCGCGTCGCCCGCTGCAGCGCCGCATTCTACTCACCTTTACCAGGCACCGGCACGATCATCAGCGACCACCAGGATCCTCAGCCTTTTTTTTTTTGGTGCCTAAGGAAAAAAGACAAGAACAAAGGTGAGCTAGGGAAGAGAATAGGGAATCCTTAATTTCTACCATAATACTTACCTGCTGGGTTTTCCTTTTTCACATCGGGTCGGTGCCTCATCCCTGGCATTTCCGAACCCCGGCCCCTATGGGGAAAGAACACAAACATTAGTGAGCGAATGCAAAGACATTATAATAACGCTCATTACAGACTTACCTGAGATTGCACATCTCACTTCGGGTCGGCGCCAATCCTCCGGCATTGCCGTACCCCGGCCCCTATGGGGAAAAAAAGACTCACCTGAGCTTCCTTCTTCGGTGTCACGGCCAACCGCGGAATCTTTATTCAGCATCTGCAAAAGAAGCAAAAGACAATTATTATTAAAAGCTTGGACCGGCAATTGAACTTTAACTATATCTTACCGGATTTTCAAGCAATTCTGAACTCTCATCACACCACGCTCCAGTGAAGTAACTGGACCTCAACGCGCCCCAGCTACCGAAGCTGGATGGAGAGCTCATCCTTCCAGACCCTAAGGTGAGAATTCACGGGGAATCACGGAAGGGTCTCGTGGAGGGGAAGAAGGGTGTGGTAGGTTTGAGCATTGTTCCTCCGATCGCTAATACTTCCTTTTCACGCACAGGAGGGTATTTCTGAGAGCCAGACAAGTCAAATTCGAAGGGCCAGTCGATTCCATATTTCGAGTCCTGCGTTTTACCATTGAAGAGGCAACAGCACTCCAAACCAGACCAGCGCCTCCGTGGGAGTCAGGTGAGCGTTACAATACGCCTGGCTTAGAGCTCCGTTCGGGTACATCAATAGTGGGAGTGAATTTGGCATATTTTTGAGAAAGGCCATGCCGGATGCAGCGGAAAGAGGAACAATAGTTTACGTGGACGATGTCCTGATAAAAAATGAAGGCCTGAAAAGCCATTTTGATGAAATAAGACATGTGCTAGGCCAATTGCAGAAAGCAGGCGCCAAAGTATCTTTACAAGAAGCGCAATGGTGCAAGAAAAAAGTGAACTTTCTAGGGCATGAAGTGACTGAACATGGGCTAAATCCACAAAAGAAGAAAATAGAGGCCATGCAAAGATTAAAAGATCCTAAAAATGTGAAAGGAGTAAAAAGTGTATTAGGGATGACAGGCAATAACAGAAAGTTCATTGATGCACATGAATATTCATTTTGTTGGATTGCTACATTGTGAAAAGAAGAAAGGGGGCAAGTTAGATTTCTTTCGATTGTGGCTTGGACAAGGGCCAAATCCTCTGAAAAGGAGTAGTTTTTTTTTTTTGGATTTGGCTTGGATCGTAGCCAAATTAAAAAAAAAAGGAGGGTATGTAAGGATATTTGGCGTGTTACAGCACAGAGTACAGCACTACTGCACAGGTAACATTTTTGTATGCAGCACCACTACATGGGTGTGGTGCATTGCTATATGTGTTGCTAGAGTAACATGGACATATAAGTGAAGACAGGCTATTCAGTCAAAAACGATTTTTACATATAAGATGCAAATCCATTTTTACAGTTAAAAGCACACATCTGCACATTCAAAATGCACACTATTTTTCACCTGAAATGCCTATGTTGCAAGAGACACATTTGAAAATTAATAACTAACCTTATTAACAACTAACCTGACTAATAAAACTTCATTTAACATAACCCACTAATAACAATGTGTCTCCACTGCAGAATTAGGCCTACCCTGAAAGTGAACTTTTAAACGCACATTAATTTTTCTCTGCTGCTCTGTCCACATAACTACAGGAACCAAAGAGCTCGAAGGAGCAGGAAATCAGTTTGTTACAATTGCCACTGTAGAAGTGAGCCATTGTGTAGTGAGGGAGGAGATGACATGATTGATTCTGATTGGAGCAGCGTCATAGCAAGTATCATGCTAGAGGCTGTGATTAGAACTTTGCTGGAGAAGCTTGAGGAGAGGGGGAAGACAGTCGACATCTTGCAGAGCTGGGAGAAGGATCTCTTTCCTGGCTGGGGCATTCCTGCTGCAAAAGCTGAGAGCTCCAGGCAATAACCCCGGTTTGAGAACGGCAGATGCTTGTTTTCACTGGGGTTGATCTTCAAGGAAGCCAAATTCAGAAAGAGAATAGCCGGAGAAAACTCATGCTGAACAGATAAGGTAATTACAGAAGCGAGTGGGAGCTGTGTGAAAGTGCGCGAAACTGTTCAGTCAGTGTATTAGAGGGATTCTCAGTCTCTTATCAGCATATTTAATGTTACCAATTGAATATATTCTCGCAGCTCTCTGTTCATTTTATCACAAATAATGTTCTACCATTTTATTTATTTCTGTAAAAAAAAAGTTAAACTGTGTTTAAATGAAATTTATATAATACAAAAATATTTGAAAACAGATAGCTAGTGTGTATTATTTTTCTCTTTCATTTTACATGGGGAAAGGTTTAAACGTGGGTAGATTTTTAAACAGTGCAATTGTCATTTTAAAGCAGATGTGTGCATGATTCTATTCAGTACGGACAGTTGTGAGTGACTGTTTGTAGCATAGCCTGTTGAAGGTACATGAGTCAACGGGAAGAGAGACTCTCTGGACATAGTTCCCTACCGTATATGAGGTAGTGGAAATTACCACAAAAATACCACAATTGCCCATGGTGGCACACAACACTAACACTGAAAATGTGGTATCCCTAAAATGTAGGCCTGAGGTGTCTCTAGTGATCAAGAACAATCTAGATAAAAAACAAGGGATGTTGGATATTGGGGCCACAAATAAACCAACCACTATACCAACCAACCACGCAAACTACCGCGCATACCATCTAAATAGGTCTGAATTCTGAAATAATGCAATGTATTATTGTCATGTGTGACCCAATATGAATATAGAGAGTGATTATTGCTAATGGTATTTTGGCAGTAAGAAAAAACTGCAAAGCCCCAAATATCCACAAAATACCCAACAGGCTGCCCTAGGGAGCTTCCCTATGCCTCATGCCCCACACGTCTGCTCAGAGAGGCTGCCCTGGGCAAGTCGCTGAAGCGAGAATCCTCTTTTCAATAATCAAATCGAGACTGGGGTGGTCAGGCAAGGTGTCCTGGTCTAGGCAACGAAATGGAGGCATACATTGGAGGGGAAGTCAGGTTACAATACGGAAAATACACGTTTTGAGGGTTTTCCTGAAAGCGAGGGGATCCTCTAGGAGGTAGAGGTCAAGAGGGAGGGAGTTCCAGATTGTGGGAGCTTGGATGGAGAAGGAGAATCCTCAGAATCTAGTGAAGTTAATAGGGGGCCACCAGGAGGTGTGCAGAGCCAGATCTGAGGCTTGTTTTGTTGGGTTGGTAGCAAGAGCATTTGTTTTGGAGAAATTCAGGGCTTTCTTGAAGAGGGCAATTTGGGTGATGCACATGGCTTTGAAAGGGGACCATTGGCTAATTAGGAGCCAGTGGTGTAGGGGTCATGTGTTCTCATCGGAAGAGGGCCAGCAGGTCTTACTGGGAAAGTGCCAGAAGAAGGCTTGCTGCAGAGTTTTGGATCTGTTCGAGTTTTCTGAGCTGAAAGGCAGGGGGACCTAAGTATAGGAGTTGGTGTAATCTAGGCAAGAAAGGATGATGGCCAGAATTGCAGAGATTCTGTGGGGATAGGAGAGATAGGGGAAGATTCAACTGAGAATGCGGAGGTGAAAGTGGCATGCTCCGGAGACACCATCAATATGGTGAGAAAGTATGAGGTCGGAGCTGAGGGAGCATCCCACATTCCTTACTGAAGTGGATGCTGCGGGAGCGGGACCTGGTGAGCGCTGCCAGGGGGGGTGGGTTGGGGTAGGAGTGCAGTCTTGCCGCAAATCAGGAATTTGAGTTTGCCAGGATTGAGGAGGGGGTGATTGGACATCATCCAGTGGTCGATATCCGAGAGGCAGGAGGCGAGGTCTGGGTGGGGAGAGGTTGGGGAATTGAGAATCTTGAAAATTATCTGAGTGTCGTGGACATAGTTGTAGCAGGTAAGGTTGTGGGAGTGGATGAGAGCAGGGAGGGGGCTAAACTAGAGATTGAAGAGGAGGGAGGAGAGGGATGCTCCATGTGGGACAATGTGAGAGAAAGGTCGGGGTGGAAGCGTGGGAGGATTGTGATTTATGAGCAGTTAGAGAGGAAGAAGGAGATCCATTTTAGGGTAGCGTCTCTGATGCCTAGAGAGTGGAGTCTATCTGTCAGAGTGACATGGTTGATTGTGTCAAATGCTGCTGAGAGGTCAAGGAGCATGAGGGCAGCACATCCTTCTGAGTCTGCTGTTCTTTTCATGTCATCCCAGATAGAAACAAGGGAGGATTCAGTTCCATGGAGGGGTCTGAAGTCAAATCGTGCAGGATTGATGAAGCCGTATAATTCTGTGAAGAGACAGAGTGTGGATTATGCCATGCGATCTAAGAGTTTGCCGATTAAATGGATGCTGGATATTAGGTGGTAGTTTGAAGGGTGTAGGGGGTCAAGGGTGGGCTTTTTATGTAGGGGTTTGATGTGAGAGGATTAGAAGGCTGCTGGAAAAACACCTGCTTTTAGTGAATGTTTAATTATTGATCTGGTGAAGATGTCTACACAGCTAGAGACAATTATGTATTTTAAGCGTTTCGGGGGGGTTGGCAGGGTCCCCAGGGAATCCTGAGGGGTGGCTATTGGAGATTAGATTCAGGAATTCTGGATGGGAAATGAAGGAGAAGAAGCAGAATAGGGGATGAGGGAGGAGGGGTAGGAGGCATGGGGATGAAGTGGGTGAGGTCGATAGTTGCTAATCAGGAGTTGATAGTAAGGTTCCATTTAATGGCAATGTTATTACAGTGATGTGACAGGGCATCGCAGAGGGATTGAGAATGAGGGGGGAAGAGGGTGAGCAGACAGGGGCCTTGAATTCTGCAATGATTTTGTGTAGTTCCCTGCTAGGGTTGAGGGCGTTGGAGATTTGGTAACCATAGAAAGATCTTTTGGCTTTCTTTACTTCTGTTCTATAGGCCCTGATCTGCCTGATAAAGTTGGCTTTGTTGTGGGAGGGAAGGGTCAGCCGCCATTTACATTCCAGGCAGGGGTTGAGAGTTTCGAGCGAGGGAGTGAACCACTGTGGAGAGGAGACAGGTCTGTGGGTGCGTGATCTAAGAGGGCGAGGCAGATGATGGTATTCGAGAGCTATCGGCCGAAGAGGTCGTTAGATGGTGTTCCTCCTAAGGGATGGAGAGGGGGATTGGAGGAGAGGAAGGAATTAGCCAGGTGCGCAGAGACAAAGACCTTGTTTCAAAGGGGGATGCAGGGAGAACATTTGGAGATGGAGGGCTGGGGCGGGAGAGGGAAGGGGGTCATAAGTGAGAAGAAAATTGCATAGTGATCTGTCTATACTAAGGGGCAGATGGAGGGAGGGGAGATCGAATTGGTAAAGCTGAATACTGGGTCCAGGGTGTGCCCTGCTATGTGGGTAGGTCCACGTAGAAGTTGGGTCAGGTTGAGGGCTTCTATGTTGTCGATGAGTGGACGGGTCATGGGATTGGAGGGGGTGTCAAACCAGTTGTTGAGATCTCCTAGCAGAGTAAGTGAAGGGTGAGAGATCAGGATGTCTGCTAGTGAGTCACAAAGGGAGACTGTGAAGTGCCTGCCATAGCCAGGGGGGTCTTTAAAAGATTAGGACGCTGTGGGTGATGGTGGGAGAGAGTTGGAATTTAATTAGCAGACATATGCAGTCAGTATTGAAGGGTTGTTTCTCAGTGTTTCGATTTATTCAGGGCTTGGACTCTAGCACACATTCATAAATTCAGTAGTCGCATATTTTGCCTGCTATGGGTTTCCTTTGTTCCAGTCATACTAACTTGAAATAAAACAGTTAAGTATCATGTTTTATATCAAGTAACAGGTTGTTAAATCATTGTTCTCTTGTTTTCTACACAGATTATTCATTGAATTGCAACGTAGAAGCAGCCTCCCAACCGACAAGTATCTCTAGCACTTAGGGTAAGCCCTCCTGATCCCTCAATACAGAATGCAATGTTTGAACAAACTGTGTATTTACCCTCATAAATGTACCCATTACAATTACTGTAGAAAGGGTGCATTGTATATGATGCTCACACCATTAGTTTGCATATTCTCCAGACAGAGGCCTCCAAACCCTAAAGCACTTCCTGCTCCAAGGATAGGTCTACAAAATGTATTGCCATTCGGGACACAGACAGCATGCCTCCTCCTCTGGCTGACTCACATACTGACACAGCCCTTTGCATGCTCCACTCTTCTATCTCTGATACTATTGATGTTCTTGCCCCTGTCATGAGAATCCGCTTGAAGCCTAAAGCCAAGTGCAAGTCCTGGTATGACTCCGACCTCGTCACCCTTAAACGCAAGTTCAGGGTGGCTGAGAGGAATTGGCTAGCTTCTTGCGCATCCTCTGAAAACTGCCCAGCCGCCTGCTCCAAAGGCAATACCGGCTCTCTGTCCACACTAAGAAGAGAGCCCATATCCAAGCCTCCATCTCTGGGGCATCTAACAACTCGGCCGAACTCTTTAAAATCTGCAAGGAGCTGGCCAAACCTGCTGCAATCTCGACCTCTCCTGTCCCTTCCCAGGCCCTCTGCACCTACCTGGCTTCTCATTTCATCTCTAAAACCTAGGACATATTGGCCACACTCTTGTCCTCTCGTCCTCCTCCTCCCTCTACCCTCTGCTCTACCTCCGGCCCCCCTGTGGCCAACTCCTCTTTCTCTTCCTTTCCGCTGCTCTCCCCTGACAAGGTTTCTAGACAAGTCAGATCTATGAAAGTCTCATCAAAACGGGTTCTTCCCTGTTGTTCCAAAACCATCAAGGACCACATTGACACCCTCGCTCCTCCCCTGGCTGACTTCTGAAAACACTCCTTCACCACTGGAGCCTTCCCTTGACCCCTGAAACACTCTCTCTTGCACCTTCTTCTCGAGAAACCCTCAGCCGACCCCTCCTGCCCAACTAACTATCGCCCAATCTCCATCACTCCTTTCCTATGCAAACTCCTAGAAAAGCTGGCCATCTCCCAGCTTAATATTCATACTGAATCTGTTGGGTGTCTCCATGACCATCAGTCTGGCTGCAGACCAGCCAGAAGCATGGAAACTACTCTCCTGAACATCCGTGAAGACCTGCTTTCTAACCTTGATTATAATCTCCCCTCTGTCCTCATCTTACTCGATATGTCTTTTGCCTTTGACTCGGTCAACCATGCCATCCCGCTCAATCGTCTCAGTAAAGATCTGGCTATCACCGATCAGGCCGTGGCCTGGCTGACCTTGTATCCCTCTGATCAACCCTCACAGGGTCAACTTGGGTCCTTCCTTTCCTCACTCTTTACCTGTGGTGTTCCACAAGGGTCTAACCTCTCTCCCTGGCTGTTCAACCAATACCTGGAACCCCTTGGCCACCACATTGCTGCTCTTTGCTCCAACTTTCAGTGCTATGCGGATGACACTCAGCTCATTTTCACGCTCCCTTCTGCCACCTCTTCTCCTTCTCTCATCTCCGATTTTGTGTCTGCTATCCAGGAGTGGTGTGCCGCCAATGATCTCTGCCTTAATGCCAGTAAGACGGAGATTCTCTTCATCGCCACACCTGCAACCTCCTTTCCTATCTCTCTCTGGCCAGCCTCCCT
Source organism: Ambystoma mexicanum (assembly GCF_040938575.1). NCBI lineage: Eukaryota > Metazoa > Chordata > Amphibia > Caudata > Ambystomatidae > Ambystoma > Ambystoma mexicanum. Next base: position 159,708,767 of record NC_090937.1, read on the forward strand.
TGGCCTTCTTCCTGCTCCCACCTGTTAGGCTAAGAACCTAGGGTCATCTTCGACTCCACACTCTCCTTTTCTCTAACATTTCTGACCTCCCTAAGAAGTCAAACTACCAACCGCACCTCCTCCGAGGTATTCTTCCTTTCCTCCCCTTCCCCTAGAAGCTCACTGTCTCTAGGCTGGACTACTGCAACAGCTTCTTTCTAACTCTGCCTGCTTCTAATCTCCACCCTCTGCAACTCATCCAGAACAGGACTGCGAGACTTGTCCTTGGCCTCAACCTGAGGGATCAAATCTCTCGAGCACTGAAATCTCTGCATTGGCTCCCCTTGGCTGCAAGGATTAATACCCTCTGCATTGTCCCCAAGGCCTTCTGGGGCCTGGGTCATCAATAACTCCAACAGTGTCTTCGTAAATACCTTCCTACTCGAGCTCTGCGCTCCTCCATCTCCAATTCCCTCAGGGTCAGTCGCTTCTCCAAGCAATGAGTTGGTGTTAGATCTCTTTCTGCTGCTGGGGCCTCCCTCTGGGACAGCCTCCCTGCCTCTCTGAAACTCAAGGAGAACCATCTCCGGTTCAGGAAGCACCTCAAGACCTTCTTTGCTTCTGCCACTCTCTTCCTCTCACTCACTGAATTCCTGTCTGATACTGCACTGGTCACCTGGCTACCCTCTGATTTCGGGCCCAGGTCCCTACACACCCAGTTGTACACCCGCACTGCCTCCCAGCAACCCTTGCACTTGGGTCTGTATCTGTAACCCTACAATCCCCCTACCTGCACTTTTGGACACCTGCTGTCTGCACTTACCCTTGCACCTGCCACCTGCTGGCCGCACTTCTTGTTATTGTTTTTATCCCATATACAACACTCCCCCCCCCTTTCCCCTGGCACTTTTCCCGTACCCCCTCCCCGGCACTTGCACAATCTCAATCTCACTTGGCCTAGTAAGATCATTGTGTCTGTCCTCCCTCTGTTCCCACTTCCTTGCCTCGTCGCGCCTTGAAACACTTGTGTATAGGCGCGTTACAAATGCCATATCATATCACATCATGCATGGCCCTATTTGTAATCCCCCACTATCTGCTCAGTGACTTGGATGTTGAGCATCACATACTGAGAACAGAATAGTACACACAAGGTAAATAACTGCAGAATGAAAAGCGCCTTCTACATATTGGCCCATTTGCAACAAAAGTCCCATAACGTGTTCATTGCTGCTCCTAGCACAAACAGACAACCCGCAGGTTATGACATTGCCAACCCAGTAAATGGCTTGCAGAGGGTGCAGTGTTGCATATTTTCCACACTAGTTTGTATTCCCCATGTTCATCTTTTTGATGCTGCTACAATACTTGGGCATGTGCCACAATAATCTGTGAATGGGATCCATGCCTACACATGTGTGCACTGGATAATCCTGGCAGGCTGCAATCATCCCAAATGTTGTTACTGCCTATTCTAATCAAATGCAAATACTTCAGTTGTTATGGGTCCGTTTGACAGATCCTGTGTCCAAAAGATGCACACATATTACAGGATGTCCTAGTGCTCTAATCCCTGCAAGCTGATCCTATCACTCTAGGAGCTAGCTTTCACACTACAATAACTAATAGATGATGCTTATGAAAGTGGGGAACCCATGCATTCCTCTCCTCTTCTATTCAGATAGACAATGATTATGAATAAGATAGAGATTGTGTTCTCTTCCTTATGCCAAGGCCCAGCAAATCGCCACAGACACCAGTGATGCTGAGGATAATGCCACTAGCAGAGAACAGCTGGATGGGTGAATTATATGACAAGGCATATTGAAGCACAGTGCCAGGAAGCAACTGACAACACCAGTTTGAAGTCTACCTAACCCGCTAGGGTGCATCCTTTCTGCATGATGCCACATGTCACCCCAAGGCACGCTTTGGCCTTACTGGGCATCATCAGTGAGGTGTAGGCTGGGTCTGTACAGGGACGTCATTTCACCAAAATGCCTCCGGTAGTGGAAGTGTCATCACACAACACTTGACCTCTGATGACATCACAGGAAGTGATGTAATTTGACCCCACACCTAAGTGATATCACGGGAAGCGATGGAACACGACCTTTCACCCTTGACAAAACAGGAAGTGGCATCACATAGCATTGTTCCAAGTACACTACGAGAAATATGGTTACAATATCACTATAATGTGATATACATTTCATACAAATATCGATCTCCATATGTATCGTCATGATCAGTGTGTATAGGCCCATATTACCAAATTACTTTGAATGCAAGCAGACATCCATGGCAGAATGATAATGATGTCTTATTATATAGCACTCAAGCTTAAGCGCTTTATATAGTACAAATATACATACAATATCACCCAACCTGTGTTGGTACTCATTTATCAACCTCAGAAGGATGAAAGGCTGTGTTGAGGTGTGTAAGAACAGACTAAATCAGTGGCTCACCCCCTGAAGTGTGCCTGAAATGAACCTTTAATGAGTCAAGCAATTATTGTGTAGAATTCCAGAAAGACAAATTATGTGTAATTCCTATTCTTTCTTATTTAGTGTCACTGCTAAAAGTGCTAGACTTGAGGAAACACGTTTTTCTTTTTTTTAAAGAGGTCTGAACAAGAAACTCAACCACTCCAGAAGGAAAGAGCCACTTGGTGCTGGCCACAGGAGGTAGCATTAAAAAAAAAAGAGAGATAAAAGAAAACACGTATTTCTTTTCTTCCAGGAGTAGCAAGGGAGACCACAGGGGTCGCAGTTGCGAGCCCTGGTGACCCCTAAATGACATTCCTTGGTCTGTAGGCACTCAAACATGAGGCCCACTTCTGGCCATATCCATCCCACTCAGGGTGTTTATGGCTGGAATGTGTTTAGCTATTCATATCTCCTCCCTGAGGATTCCCAATGAGTGTTGTATGGAAGTGTATTTTTTAAGCATAATTTGTTGTCAATCTAGTAGGTATTTGGGAAAATAATGTGATGAGGTTGGATTGATCAGAGGATCATGTCTAAAAGTTGTTGAATGGGATATTATATCGTGCCTCTTTATTGTATATATTGGCCTAAGCCCAGTCGCTCTACGAAGAAATCCGCGTTGCAAGGTTCTGACCTTATACCGATTTAGCTGCCATTTTAGGTTCATCTGCCATTTTGATTCTTACTTCAAAGTAACCCTGTGTTCTAAAATGGTGGACAGTGTTCTTCTGTTTGTAACTTGGCCGTCTCGACCTCTACATGAAGTTAATGCCTAAACTGCCCGCAGGCCAAATGTTAGGGTCATGTAAGGAGACCTTGTCCTTCGTTGACCTGTAGATCGAGGATTACCTGTGCCAACGAAACTGATCCGCAAGCATATATTAAGCACAATGTTTTTTAAATACTGAATGTGAACACTTGTTGAACTACAATGTATAAAACATGTACGAAGGCTTAATGTTAAATCCGAAGATACACTGTTGCCATTGTGACTTATTTGTATATAAACTGGGAATAATCCATATGCATATAGATGAATAAATTAGAAGTGAACACGGCACAAACCCCTAGTCCTAGGAATGATTAACCTGTAAATGGGCTGGACATCATGTTACAAATTGTATAAAAGAGTGAATGTTCTGATGTACAGTCCCACTCACTTCTGACACCGACAGGGCTGGTATTCGCTGTGATGTACTGAGGGCCAGATAGCTATCTGATATTTTGTTCCTTTGAAAACTGTTCAGTTTTGGAATAAAGATCTGTGTTTCTTTGTAAGCAGGTGTTTGGTGTATTTCCTTTTGCGGTACTCAGCCTGGATATTCTCGTTTTGCTTTTACAGATGGCACCCAAATAGGGACCCTCAAGATTGATGCCAGCTCATTGAAGGTTGACACGGCTATCGGAACGGGATCGGACGGTGTAAAGGGGCCCCTTTCTTGTATGAGAAGCGACACCTCAGCAGCGCTGCATGACCCGATCCCTGGGTGGTGAGCACGTGGTCCGAGTCGGCATCTTAACTAGGGTCCATATATCGAGGCGGGCAGATTTGCCGAAATCACCAACCACGAGGAAATCTTTGTTAGAAAACTTTGTAATCCGATCGGACCTCCTTTGGATTTGATCAGGTGAGTCATGACCCGATTCTTAAGTATCCTGATAATTTGTTTTGGTCGTATTGCACTCGCGAGTTCAATTATTGAACAGGTAACACCAGTATTCTGATATGCCTGGGAAATTGTCTGCCTGCTTCAGGGCATTATTCCGCAAGGACGATCTTTGGAATTTGGCCGACCGGCACCAATGGAGGGGTCGCCGGCGTGTACTATGTACTGTAAGCACGGCATTGGTAGTATAGTATTTAATGATATTTGGCACAGACAAACTAGACATGCTTCCGAACTTCAGTGGCCAATCAATGGTAGTTTTGAAATCCCTCGTATTGAATAGTTAGAATCTATATTATTGAAGAAAAAGGCTAGAGCTGCAGCATTCAATGTATTACAGAATTGGAAGAAAGGAGCTTTGCAGCAACTTAAAAGTAGAGAAAATCACGCGCGCCGCCATATGACGAACGCCGAAAAAGCGTTGTTGTATGACCAAAATAAACAGTCTGAGTCAGTTAGGAATATGGATGGGGCTTATTCACTTGGGATTCAGAAAATGTACCCTTCTAAAGACTTTCATGTTTCTGATGAACTTATCGATAAACTATTAAACGAACGAAGGCCTGGTGCCACTGCGCCCCCTCCGTATGTTCCTCTCCCTGCTGTTATTCCTCCTCCCGTAGTTCTTCCTGCTCCTCCTATTGTTCTTCCTGCTGTTCCTCTTCCTCCAGTTGTTGTTCCTCCTCTTGCCTTTGCTCCCCCACCCGTTCCTCCACCTTTGCCTGCTGTACCAGTAATAGCACCTCTGTTCTCTGATGTTCAAAACTTGCCTACTCTCCCTCTTCCAAGTGGTTCTGCGCCGCTTGTAGTAGATCAGGGAGCGGGATCGAGGGTTGTAACTCGTAATACTGTCTCTCCAGAGAAAAACGTGAGTTGACCGCGTGGGCTAAGCATTGCATGGAGAAGGGTGAAAAAGCTAATGTTTTCGCCAAACTTTCTAATTTAGACAATCTTCCACAGAAAAATGTTTTTATTGAAGGATTACGATTTCATTTATGTGTAATATGGTACAGGCAAAATAATATAGATCACCCACAAGGGTTGATGGATCTGAATACTTTAGCATTTTCTAGAGATACTGCAGAGAAGGTGCTACAACATGTTGAGAGGATTCTTGAGTATAGAAGTTAGCTAGAAAGGTTACGGTATGACGATGAAGATGGTTATAGATTGGATGTTATGTTCGTACAGAAACGGTTCCTTCTTTGTCGGAAATCGATAACTGAGAAAACACAAATTTGTATGAAAGATGCGATTAGGTTGATCTCAGACACGTCGATAACTCCTGTAGAAGTATATGATACGTATAGTCAGTATACGCCAGAAATGCAGAGAAAAGTGATACAGGTAATGGCAGAGTACCTACAGCATAAGTGTGTAAAAAGAAAGATTTGTTGTCCCGCAGAATTATTGAATATTTATAAAAGGGCTTTTTTGTTTGACACTGCTTCAGCTGCTTTAGTGCTCGATTTGGTTCTGTTGCTTTGTAAGCATTCGGAGTTGCCTACTTCTCAGGTGCCTAAGAGAGAGGTTCCTCCGACGCTTCTCCCAAAAGTCGAGGTTCCAGCGGATGCCGGAACGGGTGCGCAAGCCTATGAAATACCCGCACATTACGTGTCGCAGTTTGTTCACGTCCCATTCTCGAGACATGAAGTGAACACCATTAAACAATCTATTCCCGACATTAGGAAGAATCCAACAGGGTTCTACAAAGAAATAGAGTCCGTCTTGCAATCATCGGTATTCACCTTAAGTGATTTCGATTTGTTATTTCCCGTACTCCTTCCTGTCGACTTGTGGAAACAGATTAGAACTATAGATGATGTACCAGGGCTAGGAGATACATGGAATAACATGGTTAGACTCGATGGAGAAAGGCCAGCTGGCAAAAGACCGCCTCAGGTAATACTAATTTTACCTGACAGAATAGTTACGAAATTGAAAACTATAATTCCTGAGAAGAGAATTATTTGAGACAAGCTTACTGCCTGTGTCCAAGGGAAGTATGAGGGTGCTACTGAGTTCTTTAATCGGTTCGAACAGGTATTTTCAGATTTCAGTGGACAAGATTTAGGCACAGGGTCTGGGAAAACATTATTTGTGGACAAATTTGTGCGTGGATTGCTGCCTGACATCCATTCCCAAATGATGTCCTCCGAGAGCTCTTGGCAAGCTAAGTCCCAGTCAGAAGTTGCACATGGCTCAGTACTATGAGAATCGTGTCAATAACGAAAAAGAAAGTGTTGAAAAGAGTAAAGGATACTTAAAAACAAAAGTACTATTGCAGCAAATTGTTAGAGGACCTAGAGGGGGTAATTCGCAATTTAGAGGTCAGTACGTTCCACAAGGAAATGTGCCCTTGGGTCCTGTAAACATTAACCAGTGTGCATATTGTAGACAAGGGGGTCATTGGCGTGCACAATGCCCGATCCTCCAGCAGAGGTCAAATAACACATTTGGAAATATGGGTAGACGATCCAGAGTGTAGGGGGTCCTAGTTGAGGTAAGTTTTCACAGGATTCACAGCAACCTTTTTTGCAGGACAATCAGGCATCGAGTGTGGATAATAGAAACATTTTTGATCATCCTTCTGCTGCTTACCTCTCTAAAGAACTTCCTTTTGATGACATTCTGTTTCGCTAGGATTGCCCGAAACAGGGTTTGGAACCAACGCCTATTCCTGTTAATCAGAAAGGTCCCTACGTTGAGATGATAGTGGGAAATAGGAAACATCTATTCTTGATAGATACAGGGGCACAGAAGTGTTCTGTTGACCATTCACAGGTTCCAAACATTCCACTGTCAGTGCAAACCAATGTTTCTGTAGGGATTTCTGGCTCACCAGTTGTCTGTCCGGTTTCTTCGCCGGTACCGATTACCTTGGGTCCATTTTCGGACCACTGTCCATTTCTTTTGACTATGAATTGTGGCGAGAATTTGTTAGGGTGGAATCTGTTGAAGGAATTAAATGCGGTAATTCATTGTTCTTCTGATGGAGTGCGTTTGACGATTTCACCACAGCAACTTTCTGCCTCTCAATTCTTGACCAGACCTTTGCTGCCAGAATTTAGTCATGTTCCGGAGTGTTTGTGGGCTATTGTTGATAATGACGTCGGTGTCTTGCAAATTGAACCTGTTAAGATTATCTTGAAGCATGGAGTAAAGCTGCCTCGTATTCCACAGTATCCGATCTCGGTCGATGGTGAGCAAGCTTTGAAATGCATCGTCTCTGATTTTTTGCATCAAGGGGTGATCGACGAAATTGCAGGTAGTTTGTGCAATAGTCCGATTTTACCCGTGTACAAGAAAGGCAATAATATAATGTCATGGATCTAAAGAACGCTTTCTTTAGTATTCCTATACACAAAGACAGTAGATACTTGTTTGCGTTCACCCTAGGGGGACGTTCTTTTACCTTCACTCGTGCACCGCAAGGTTACACGGAAAGTCCTAGTATCTACAGTAGGGCTTTGAAAGAGCAGCTCGATACCCTTGAGTTGCCCTCTACTTGTACACTGCTTCAATATGTTGATGACTTGATTTTAGCTGCTGACTCAGAGAGCGCGTGTAATGAGGGCACTGTGTTGTTGCTTATTCATTTGGCTAAACATGGACATAAAGCTTTGCTTAAAAACTTTCAATACTGTTGTCAGGAGGTTGCCTATTTAGGCTATCTCCTGTCAAAGGAGGGAAGAAGGTTGAAGCCTGAACGGATAAAACTCATTTCTAGCATGTCTGTCCCAAATATGCAGAAGGAAGTTAGAGCCTTGATAGGTATGGCTTCTTACTGTAGGCAGTGGATCCCCAATTTCTCACTAGTGATTAAACCAATGTTGGCTTTGATGAAGAAGGGCATTTATTTGCCATTACCGTGGAACTTGGAACACCAGCAAGCATTTGATTTGCTCAAGACTGTATTGTGCTCGGCACCGGTTTTGGGCACACATTACCGTGGAACTTGGAACACCAGCAAGCATTTGATTTGCTCAAGACTGCATTGTGCTCGGCACCAGTTTTGGGCACACCAAACTATGAAAAGGCCTTTGTGTTGTATGTGCATGAATGTTGTGATGGATGTGCTTTGGCTGTATTAACGCAGGAACATGGAGGGAAGAATAGGCTGTGCAGCTACTTTTCTTCCGCCCTTGATCCTGTAGCATGCACTTTGCCAAGATATTTGTGAGCTGTCGCTGCTTCTGCTGCGTCTGTAAAACAGAGTGAGGGAATGGTCCTAGGCCATGCTTTAACCCTTATGTTACCTCACTCTGTAGATGTTCTATTAAACAGAACACAAAGCAACACCTCACCTCCGCACGATTAACGAGATATGAATTGATCTTGTTTACACCGCACATATAATTAAGAAGTGTTGTGTTCTTAATCCGGCTGAACATTTACCTTTCCTGCAACGTACTGCTTGCAGTGACGAAGAGTCACATGACTGCCTTTACACTACCGAACAAGAGACAAAGGGTAGAATCGATCTGAAAGATACTCCTTTGAACAATCCACAAGGGGGGCTGTTTTGCGATGGCTCCTGCTATAAACTTCCAGATGGTACATCCACAGCTGCTTATTCAATCACTACATTGAGCACCATCATGGAAACCAAGAGAATCACGCATAACTCTGCGCGGGCCTCAGAGATTATAGCATTGACCCGAGCTTGTGAACTTTCCAAAGGGCTTACAGTAAACAAATATACTGACAGTCAGTATGCCTTTGGGGTGGTTCACAACTTCGGTATACTTTGGGCAGAAAGATGTTTCTTGACTTCGCATGGTACACAAATTCAACATGGTTCCTTGATAGTATGGTTACTCTCAGCACTTGCACTCCCTATTCAGCTAGCTATCATAAAATGTGCAGCGCATCAGAAAATTGTAGATCATGTAGGAAAAGGGAACGCTTTTGCTGACCAGATAGCCAAACAGACTGCCACTGATCTCTCTTCAGAAATGTATGCTTCAAGGGAAGCCACAAATGCCTGTACTTTGGATGAGGGTATTGATTCCGTAAGGGATATCCAAGCAGATGCCACATTAGAAGAATCTAAGAAGTGGGCTGAGGGTTTGGGGAAACTGGATGATAATGGGTGTTGGGTGGACAAAGTTGAAGGGAAGTGGTTACTGCCTGACGCATATATTATGATGATGGTTGTAATGACTCATGGTCCCACTCATATATGTGCTCGTAAAATCACTAAAATGTGGCAAAATGTGTGGGTAAATGGCAAAATCCTTAAAGTAGCTGAACGCTTCATTCAGGGGTGCATGATTTGTTTGCAGCATAATGTGGGAAAGGGCACATCAACTCCTAGGGGTAGTTTTGGTCCACCTTCCATCCCCTTCGAGGTTATTCATTTTGATTTTATTGAGATGGAGCGTTGCAACAATTTCAAGTATGTATTAGTCGTCATCTGTGCTTTTAGCAAATGGATTGAAGCCTATCCTGTCAAATAGTCTTTGCCGTGGTCATAGCTGTGGCATCTTTATTTTCCAAGATTTGGGTTGCCGAGAGTCATCTGGTCATACAATGGTTCACTTTTTATCGCTGCTGTAATTCTGCAGATATGCGAGGGATTACAGATCGATAAATGGTTCCATTCGGCTAGACATGCTCAGAGTGCTGGACTAGTAGAAATACACAACGACATAATCAAGAACAAGCTCGCTAAGAAGTGTTCCGGCACCAAACTAAAATTGGCGGACGCCTTACCGATCGTGTTGTTATCTATGAGAACAACCCCTCAAACTAAGACTGGGCTCTCTCCCTTTGAGGTGGTTATGGGTAGGCCAGCTAATATTTGGAATGTTCCGAAGTCTCGTTCTTTACGAGATGTTGAAAATGTACTTTTCTCTGACTATTGTGGCCAGTTAACTAAAAAGCTGTATTTGATTTATCACCAGGTGCAAGAGGCCTTACCTGTACGGTACGAGTGTCCCGGTCATAGCATACAACCGGGAGAGTGGATCCTAACCAAATCATTTGAGCGATCTTCTTGCCTCGCACCTCGTTGGCGGGGCCCCTTCCAAGTTTTGCTGGTCACACAGACTGCGGTGCGGGTAGCAGGACGGAAGCATTGGATACATGCGTAGCACACCAAGAGGATTCCACACCCAGATCCATACGATACAGAAGATACAGAACCACTCACCAATGCTGTAACCAACGATCACTAAGCAGCAACCAACATCGAGAGTGCATCGGAGACTCTCCCTGAGTCTGTGAGGCCTGGGCAAACAGCCATTTCATCTCCACACTCTCCAACAGTTTTGTTTCTGGAAGTTGCTCTTCTATCTGATCTTGCTTTCGTTCATTCGTCGCTTCCAACCGGAAGTGATGACACGTTGTTCACAGATCACTCAGTACCAGGAATCACAAGGTACGATCTGCATCTGAGGAAATAGACTTACTGCACGGTTCGGCTGCGAAAAATCATCAAAGGGCTTGCCTCTTTGACTCGATCATTTGTACATAAGGGGATTCTGTTGGCTAGGGTTTGTGGAAGGACTAAGAAAACACTCGGCCTGGAGGTCGCCAGCAAATAACATTGGTGCATTTGTTTGAAGAATACAATGCCTGCAACCGCTTCCGCTCGTACAGAACTGATAAGAGAACGTGTGACCAGCTGCGAGAATGGACAATCCACTGTGTGGGCCCTGAAAACAAATTGCTGTCTTGTGATAATGTTAATTGGTTTCGCAATAGTCATTGTTTTAGGTTTCTGGTATTTAGAAGAAGTACATCCGTTTGAGAATTTGTTACCTACTGAAAATGTACCTACTGTTTCTACTCCTTTCATGCATCTGTATACTTTATCTCCTAGAGACTCTCAGCACAGACAGAATTATCACAACAACACACTATTACTCATCATGAATACTACACATGCCATTTTTAACAAATCTAATTGTTGAGTCTGTTCACATTTACCGCAACACGGGTATAAGGAGCTAGGTTGGTATATTTATCATTTACCTTTGACAACTGCATGCTATGCTTCTCTTAGAGCACTATTCTTTGGTCAGTGGAACGATAGCATCTCGGGGAATTTCGATGGGACTAACTTGTAATAGTTTGAAAAAAGTGTTCTGACGCCGCTGGGAGGCTCGCTTTTTGCAAATAGGAGTAAGCTTAATGTTGCTTCCATTAGGCCTTCTGATAGACTGTCCTGTCCTTTTCAATCTTTGATTTCTTTCAAGATGGCTCCTATAGGCAATAAGGATGCCACGCCTCCTTCCTACACTGTTAACCGTACCCCCGATTCAGTTTCTTTCTGCATGCCAAGGAATGGTACTGAGTTAATGGGTGATTTAACTAGGATCTAGCTAGCTTTCACACTACAATAACTAATAGATGATGCTTATGAAAGTGGGGGAACCCATGCATTCCTCTCCTCTTATATTCAGATAGACAATGATTATGAATAAGATAGAGATTGTGTTCTCTTCATTATGCCAAGGCCCAGCAAATCGCCACAGACACCAGTGATGCTGAGGATAATGCCACTAGCAGAGAACAGCTGGATGGGTGAATTATATGACAAGGCATATTGAAGCACAGTGCCAGGAAGCAACTGACAACACCAGTTTGAAGTCTACCTAACCCGCTAGCGTGCATCCTTTCTGCATGATGCCACATGTCACCCCAAGGCATGCTTTGGCCTTACTGGGCATCATCAGTGAGGTGTAGGCTGGGTCTGTACAGGGACGTCATTTCACCAAAATGCCTCCGGTAGTGGAAGTGACATCACACAACACTTGACCTCTGATGACATCACAGGAAGTGATGTAATTTGACCCCACCCCTAAGTGATATCACGGGAAGAGATGGAACACGACCTGTCACCCTTGACAAAACAGGATGTTGCATCACATAGCATTGTTCCAAGTACACTACGAGCAGTATGGTTACAATATCACTATAATGTGATATACATTTCATACAAAAATCGATCTCCATATGTATCATCATGATCAGTGTGTATAGGCCCATATTACCAAATTACTTTGAATGCAAGCAGACATCCATGGCAGAATGATAATGATGTCTTATTATATAGCACTTAAGCTTAAGCGCTTTATATAGTACAAATATACATACAATATCACCCAACCTGTGTTGGTACTCATTTATCAACCTCAGAAGGATGAGTTGAGGTGTGTAAGAACAGACTAAATCAGTGACTCACCCCCTGAAGTGTGCCTGAAATGAACCTTTAATGAGTCAAGCAATTATTGTGTAGAATTCCAGAAAGACAAATGATGTGTAATTCCTATTCTTTCTTATTTAGTGTCACTGCTAAAAGTGCTAGACTTGAGGAAACACGTTTTTCTTTTTTTTTAAAGAGGTCTGAACAAGAAACTCAACCACTCCAGAAGGAAAGAGCCACTTCGTGCTGGCCACAGGAGGTAGCATTAAAAAAAAAAAGAGAGATAAAAGAAAAAAGTATTTATTTTCTACCAGGAGTAGCAAGGGAGACCACAGGGGTCGCAGTTGCGAGTCCTGGTGACCCCTAAATGACATTCCTTGGTCTGTAGGCACTCAAACTTGAGGCCCACTTCTGGCCATATCCATCCCACTCAGGGTGTTTATGGCTGGAATGTGTTTAGCTATTCATATCTCCTCCCTGAGGATTCCCAATGAGTGTTGTATGGAAGTGTATTTTTTAAGCATAATTTGTTGTCAATCTAGTAGGTATTTGGGAAAAGTAATGTGATGAGGTTGGATTGATCAGAGGATCATGTCTAAAAGTTGTTGAACGGGATATTATATCGTGCCTCTTTATTGTATATATTGGCCTAGCCCAGTCGCTCTACGAAGAAATCCGCGTTGCAAGGTTCTGACCTTATACCGATTTAGCTGCCATTTTAGGTTAATCCGCCATTTTGATTCTTACTTCAAAGTAACCCTGTGTTCTAAAATGGTGGACAGTGTTCTTCTGTTTGTAACTTGGCCGTCTCGACCTCTACATGAAGTTAATGCCTAAACTGCCCGCAGGCCAAATGTTAGGGTCATGTAAGGAGACCTTGTCCTTCGTTGACCTGTAGATCGAGGATTACCTGTGCCAACGAAACTGATCCGCAAGCATATATTAAGCACAATGTTATTTAAATACTGAATGTGAACACTTGTTGAACTACAATGTATAAAACATGTACGAAGGCTTAATGTTAAATCCGAAGATACACTGTTGCCATTGTGACTTATTTGTATATAAACTGGGAATAATCTATATGCATATAGATGAATAAATTAGAAGTGAACACGGCACAAACCCCTAGTCCTAGGAATGATTAACCTGTAAATGGGCTGGACATCATGTTACAAATTGTATAAAAAAATGAATGTTCTGATGTACAGTCCCACTCACTTCTCACACCGACAGGGCTGGTATTCGCTGTGATGTACTGAGGGCCAGATAGCTATCTGATACTTTGTTCCTTTGAAAACTGTTCAGTTGTGGAATAAAGATCTGTGTTTCTTTGTAAGCAGGTGTTTGGTGTATTTCCTTTTGCGGTACTCAGCCTGGATATTCTCGTTTTGCTTTTGCAGATGGTGCCCAAATAGGGACCCTCAAGATTGATGCCAGCTCATTGAAGGTTGACACGGCTATCGGAACGGGATCGGACGGTGTAAATGGGCCCCTTTCTTGTATGAGAAGCAACACCTCAGCAGCGCTGCATGACCCGATCCCTGGGCGGTGAGCACGTGGTCCGAGTCGGCATCTTAACGAGGGTCCATATATCGAGGCGGGCAGATTTGCCGAAATCACCAACCAAATCTTTGTTAGAAAACTTTGTAATCCGATCGGACCTCCTTTGGATTTGATCAGGTGAGTCATGACCCGATTCTTAAGTATCCTGATAATTTGTTTTGGCGTATTGCACTCGCGAGTTCAATTATTGACCAGGTAACACCAGTATTCTGATATGCCTGGGAAATTGTCTGCCTGCTTCAGGGCATTATTCCGCAAGGACGATCTTTGGAATTTGGCCGACCGGCACCAATGGAGGGGTCGCCGGCGTGTACTATGTACTGTAAGCACGGCATTGGTAGTATAGTATTTAATGATATTTGGCACAGACAAACTAGACATGCTTCAGAACTTCAATGGCCAATCAATGGTAGTTTTGAAATCCCTCGTATTGAATAGTTAGAATCTATATTATTGAAGAAAAAGGCTAGAGCTGCAGCATTCAATGTATTACAGAATTGGAAGAAAGAAGCTTTGCAGCAACTTAAAAGTAGAGAAAATCACGCGCGCCGCCATATGACGAACGCCGAAAAAGCGTTGTTGTATGACCAAAATAAACAGTCTGAGTCAGTTAGGAATATGGATGGGGCTTATTCACTTGGGATTCAGAAAATTTACCCTTCTAAAGACTTTCATGTTTCTGATGAACTTATCGATAAACTATTAAACGAACGAAGGCCTGGTGCCACTGCGCCCCCTCCGTATGTTCCTCTCCCTGCTGTTATTCCTCCTCCCATAGTTCTTCCTGCTCCTCCTATTGTTCTTCCTGCTGTTCCTCTTCCTCCAGTTGTTGTTCCTCCTCTTGCCGTTGCTCCCCCACCCGTTCCTCCACCTTTGCCTGCTGTACCAGTAATAGCACCTCTGTTCTCTGATGTTCAAAACTTGCCTACTCTCCCTCTTCCAAGTGGTTCTGCGCCGCTTGTAGTAGATCAGGGAGTGGGATCGAGGGTTGTAACTCGTAATACTGTCTCTCCAGAGAAAAACGTGAGTTGACCGCGTGGGCTAAGCATTGCATGGAGAAGGGTGAAAAAGCTAATGTTTTCGCCACACTTTCTAATTTAGACAATCTTCCACAGAAAAAATGTTTTTATTGAAGGATTAGGATTTCATTTATGTGTAATATGGTACAGGCAAAATAATATAGATCACCCACAAGGGTTGATGGATCTGAATACTTTAGCATTTTCTAGAGATACTGCAGAGAAGGTGCTAGAACATGTTGAGAGGATTCTTGAGTATAGAAGTTAGCGGGAAAGGTTACGGTATGACGATGAAGATGGTTATAGATTGGATGTTATGTTCGTACAGAAACGTTTCCTTCTTTGTCGGAAATCGATAACTGAGAAAACACAAATTTGTATGAAAGATGCGATTAGGTGGATCTCAGACACGTCGATAACTCCTGTAGAAGTATATGATACGTATAGTCAGTATACGCCAGAAATGCAGAGAAAAGTGATACAGGTAATGGCAGAGTACCTACAGCATAAGTGTGTAAAAAGAAAGATTTGTTGTCCCGCAGAATTATTGAATATTTATAAAAGGGCTTTTTTGTTTGACACTGCTTCAGCTGCTTTAGTGCTCGATTTGGTTCTGTTGCTTTGTAAGCATTCGGAGTTGCCTACTTCTCAGGTGCCTAAGAGAGAGGTTCCTCCGACGCTTCTCCCAAAAGTCGAGGTTCCAGCGGATGCCGGAACGGGTGCGCAAGCCTATGAAATTCCCGCACATTACGTGTCGCAGTTTGTTCACGTCCCATTCTCGAGACATGAAGTGAACACCATTAAACAATCTATTCCCGACATTAGGAAGAATCCAACAGGGTTTTACAAAGAAATAGAGTCCGTCTTGCAATCATCGGTATTCACCTTAAGTGATATCGATTTGTTATTTCCCGTACTCCTTCCTGTCGACTTGTGGAAACAGATTAGAACTATAGATGATGTACCAGGGCTAGGAGATACATGGAATAACATGGTTAGACTCGATGGAGAAAGGCCAGCTGGCAAAAGACCGCCTCAGGTAATACTAATTTTACCTGACAGAATAGTTACGAAATTGAAAACTATAATTCCTGAGAAGAGAATTATTTGAGTCAAGCTTACTGCCTGTGTCCAAGGGAAGTCTGAGGGTGCTACTGAGTTCTTTAATCGGTTCGAACAGGTATTTTCAGATTTCAGTGGACAAGATTTAGGCACAGAGTCTGGGAAAACATTATTTGTGGACAAATTTGTGCGTGGATTGCTGCCTGACATCCATTCCCAAATGATGTCCTCCGAGAGCTCTTGGCAAGCTAAGTCCCAGTCAGAAGTTGCACATGGCTCAGTACTATGAGAATCGTGTCAATAACGAAAAAGAAAGTGTTGAAAAGAGTAAAGGATACTTAAAAACAAAAGTACTATTGCAGCAAATTGTTAGAGGACCTAGAGGGGGTAATTCGCAATTTAGAGGTCAGTACGTTCCACAAGGAAATGTGCCCTTGGGTCCTGTAAACATTAACCAGTGTTCATATTGTAGACAAGGGGGTCATTGGCGTGCACAATGCCCGATCCTCCAGCAGAGGTCAAATAACACATTTGGAAATATGGGTAGACGATCCAGAGTGTAGGGGGTCCTAGTAGAGGTCAGTTTTCACAGGATTCACAGCACCCTTTTTCGCAGGACAATCAGGCATCGAGTGTGGATAATAGAAACATTTTTGATCATCCTTCTGCTGCTTACCTCTCTAAAGAACTTCCTTTTGATGACATTCTGTTTCGCTAGGATTGCCCGAAACAGGGTTTGGAACAATTCCTGTTAATCAGAAAGGTCCCTACGTTGAGATGATAGTGGGAAATAGGAAACATCTATTCTTGATAGATACAGGGGCACAGAAGTGTTCTGTTGACCATTCACAGGTTCCAAACATTCCACTGTCAGTGCAAACCAATGTTTCTGTAGGGTTTTCTGGCTCACCAGTTGTCTGTCCGGTTTCTTCGCCGGTACCGATTACCTTGGGTCCATTTTCGGACCACTGTCCATTTCTTTTGACTATGAATTGTGGCGAGAATTTGTTAGGGTGGAATCTGTTGAAGGAATTAAATGCGGTAATTCATTGTTCTTCTGATGGAGTGCGTTTGACGATTTCACCACAGCAACTTTCTGCCTCTCAATTCTTGACCAGACCTTTGCTGCCAGAATTTAGTCATGTTCCGGAGTGTTTGTGGGCTATTGATGATAATGACGTCGGTGTCTTGCAAATTGAACCTGTTAAGATTATCTTGAAGCATGGAGTAAAGCTGCCTCGTATTCCACAGTATAAGATCTCGGTCGATGGTGAGCAAGCTTTGAAATGCATCGTCTCTGATTTTGTGCATCAAGGGGTGATCGACGAAATTGCAGGTAGTTTGTGCAATAGTCCGATTTTACCCGTGTACAAGAAAGGCAATAATATAATGTCATGGATCTAAAGAACGCTTTCTTTAGTATTCCTATACACAAAGACAGTAGATACTTGTTTGCGTTCACCCTAGGGGGGCGTTCTTTTACCTTCACTCGTGCACTGCAAGGTTACACGGAAAGTCCTAGTATCTACAGTAGGGCTTTGAAAGAGCAGCTCGATACCCTTGAGTTGCCCTCTACTTGTACACTGCTTCAATATGTGGATGACTTGATTTTAGCTGCTGACTCAGAGAGCGTGTGTAATGAGGGCACTGTGTTGTTGCTTATTCATTTGGCTAAACATGGACATAAAGCTTTGCTTAAAAACTTTCAATACTGTTGTCAGGAGGTTGCCTATTTAGGCTATCTCCTGTCAAAGGAGGGAAGAAGGTTGAAGCCTGAACGGATAAAACTCATTACTAGCATGTCTGTCCCAAATATGCAGAAGGAAGTTAGAGCCTTGATAGGTATGGCTTCTTACTGTAGGCAGTGGATCCCCAATTTCTCACTAGTGATTAAACCAATGTTGGCTTTGATGAAGAAGGGCATTTATTTGCCATTACCGTGGAACTTGGAACACCAGCAAGCATTTGATTTGCTCAAGACTGCATTGTGCTCGGCACCAGTTTTGGGCACACCAAACTATGAAAAGGCCTTTGTGTTGTATGTGCATGAATGTTGTGATGGATGTGCTTTGGCTGTATTAACGCAGGAACATGGAGGGAAGAATAGGCTGTGCAGCTACTTTTCTTCCGCCCTTGATCCTGTAGCAAGCACTTTGCCAAGATATTTGTGAGCTGTCGCTGCTGCTGCTGCGTCTGTAAAACAGAGTGAGGGAATGGTCCTAGGCCATGCTTTAACCCTTATGTTACCTCACTCTGTAGATGTTCTATTAAACAGAACACAAAGCAACACCTCACCTCCGCACGATTAACGAGATATGAATTGATCTTGTTTACACCGCACACATAATTAAGAAGTGTTGTGTTCTTAATCCGGCTGAACATTTACCTTTCCTGCAACGTACTGCTTGCAGTGACGAAGAGTCACATGACTGCCTTTACACTACCGAACAAGAGACAAAGGGTAGAATCGATCTGAAAGATACTCCTTTGAACAATCCACAAGTGGAGCTGTTTTGCGATGGGTCCTGCTATAAACTTCCACATGGTACATCCACAGCTGCTTATGCAATCACTACATTGAGCACCATCATGGAAACCAAGAGAATCACGCATAACTCTGTGCGGGCCTCAGAGATTATAGCATTGACCCGAGCTTGTGAACTTTCCAAAGGGCTTACAGTAAACATATATACTGACAGTCAGTATGCCTTTGGGTTGGTTCACAACTTCGGTATACTTTGGGCAGAAAGATGTTTCTTGACTTCGCATGGTACACAAATTCAACATGGTTCCTTGATAGTATGGTTACTCTCAGCACTTGCACTCCCTATTCAGCTAGCTATCATAAAATGTGCAGCGCATCAGAAAATTGTAGATCATGTAGGAAAAGGGAACGCTTTTGCTGACCAGATAGCCAAACAGACTGCCACTGATCTCTCTTCAGAAATGTATGCTTCAAGGGAAGCCACAAATGCCTGTACTTTGGATGAGGGTATTGATTCCGTAAGGGATATCCAAGCAGATGCCACATTAGAAGAATCTAAGAAGTGGGCTGAGGGTTTGGGGAAACTGGATGATAATGGGTGTTGGGTGGACAAAGTTGAAGGGAAGTGGTTACAGCCTGACGCATATATTATGATGATGGTTGTTATGGCTCATGGTCCCACTCATATATGTGCTCGTAAAATCACTAAAATGTTGCAAAATGTGTGGGTAAATGGCAAAATCCTTAAAGTAGCTGAACGCTTCGTTCAGGGGTGCATGATTTGTTTGCAGCATAATGTGGGAAAGGGCACATCAACTCCTAGGGGTAGTTTTGGTCCACCTTCCATCCCCTTCGAGGTTATTCATTTTGATTTTATTGAGATGGAGCGTTGCAACAATTTCAAGTATGTATTAGTCGTCATCTGTGCTTTTAGCAAATGGATTGAAGCCTATCCTGTCAAATAGTCTTTGCCGTGGTCATAGCTGTGGCATCTTTATTTTCCAAGATTTGGGTTGCCGAGAGTCATCTGGTCGGATAATGGTCCACTTTTTATCGCTGCTGTAATTCTGCAGATATGCGAGGGATTACAGATCGATAAATGGTTCCATTCGGCTAGACATGCTTAGAGTGCTGGACTAGTAGAAAGACACAACGACATCATCAAGAACAAGCTCGCTAAGAAGTGTGCCGGCACCAAACTAAAATTGGCGGACGCCTTACCGATCGTGTTGTTATCTATGAGAACAACCCCTCAAACTAAGACTGGGCTCTCTCCCTTTGAGGTGGTTATGGGTAGGCCAGCTAATATTTGGAATGTCCTGAAGTCTCGTTCTTTACGAGATGTTGAAAATGTACTTTTCTCTGACTATTGTGGCCAGTTAACTAAAAAGCTGTATTTGATTTATCACCAGGTGCGAGAGGCCTTACCTGTACGGTACGAGGGTCCCGGTCATAGCATACGACCGGGAGAGTGGATCCTAACCAAATCATTTGAGCGATCTTCTTGCCTCGCACCTCGTTGGCGAGGCCCCTTCCAAGTTTTGCTGGTCACACAGACTGCGGTGCGGGTAGCAGGACGGAAGCATTGGATACATGCGTCGCACACCAAGAGGATTCCACACCCAGTGCCATACGATACAGAAGATACAGAACCACTCACCAATGCTGTAACCAACGATCACGAAGCAGCAACCAACATCGAGAGTGCATCGGAGACTCTCCCTGAGCCTGTGAGGCCTCGGCAAACAGCCATTTCATCTCCACACTCTCCAACAGTTTTGTTTCTGGAAGTTGCTCTTGTATCTGATCTTGCTTCCGTTCATTTGTCGCTTCCAACTGGAAGTGATGACACGTTGTTCACAGATTACTCAGTACCAGGAATCACAAGGTACGATCTGCATCCGAGGAAATAGACTTACTGCACGGTTCGGCTGTGAAAAATCATCAAAGGGCTTGCCTCTTTGACTTGATCATTTGTACATAAGGGGATTCTGTTGGCTAGGGTTTGTGGAAGGACTAAGAAAACACTCGGCCTGGAGGTCGCCAGCAAATAACATTGGTGCATTTGTTTGAAGAATACAATGCCTGCAACCGCTTCCGCTCGTACAGAACTGATAAGAGAACGTGTGACCAGCTGCGAGAATGGACAATCCACTGTGTGGGCCCTGAAAACAAATTGCTGTCTTGTGATAATGTTAATTGGTTTCGCAATAGTCATTGTTTTAGGTTTCTGGTATTTAGAAGAAGTACATCCGTTTGAGAATTTGTTACCTACTGAAAATGTACCTACTGTTTCTACTCCTTTCATGCATCTGTATACTCTATCTCCTAGAGACTCTCAGCACAGACAGAATTATCACAACAACACACTATTACACATCATGAATGCTACACATGTCATTTTTAACAAATCTAATTGTTGAGTCTGTTCACATTTACCGCAACATGGGTATAAGGAGCTAGGTTGGTATATTTATCCTTTACCTTTGACAACTGCATCTATGCTTCTCTTAGAGCACTATTCTTTGGTCAGTGGAACGATAGCATCTCGGGGAATTTCGATGGGACTAACTTGTAATAGTTTGAAAAAAGTGTTCTGACGCCCCTCGGATGCTCGCTTTTTGCAAATAGGAGTAAGCTTAATGTTGCTTCCATTAGGCCTTCTGATAGACTGTCCCGTCCTTTTCAATCTTTGATTTCTTTCAAGATGGCTCCTATAGGCAATAAGGATGCCACGCCTCCTTCCTACACTGTTAACCGTACCCCCGATTCAGTTTCTTTCTGCATGCCAAGGAATGGTACTCAGTTAATGGGTGATTTTAAAGGTTGCGCCAATGTTGCGAATTTGACTAGCGAGGACAGACCTTTGTATGTAGGCGAACCTGTCTACTTTGTTTGCAATAATGTAGCATTTCCATGGTTACCCAGGGATTGACAGGAAACTTGTTATTTAGGGATCCTATTACCCGGGGTATTCATTGCAAGTACTGTAGAGATTTCAAAGGCTCGTCCACGACGGGACGAGAATGGTGACACTTCAGCGCAAATTCTAGGAGATGTAGCTAAATCCTTTGTGCCATTTTGGGGGCCATTTTGGGTGCAAATAATGAACTCTGAAGATATCAGGAGACTAGCGAGAGTATTGGAGAGGACCATCAACCGGAGCACTGCCATACTCTATAATATGACTTTAGAACAGAAAGCAATAAGGTTAGTAGCACTTCAGAACCGGATGGCATTAGATGTCATCCTGGCTGAACGTGGTGGAGTATGTAAATTGGTGGGGTCCGCTTGCTGTGTTTTCACACCAGATTCCTCTCCTACTATCTTTAAGGCAATACAGAATCTGCATGTCCTAAGTTCAAAAGTGCATGTTCCCGAGGGAAACTGGGATCTTAGCGCTTGGTTTTGGGACTTCTTCTGATCTTGGTGATGGAAACTACTTTCGGTCTTGCTGATTATTTTAGGTATTCTGCTGTTTCTTTGTTGTTGTATACAATGATCGTTGTGCAGGAAGTGCCTACTAAAGCCGTTTGTCACTGGGGAGCGGTGAGCGGAGCTGCGAGCCTGAGGTGCGAGCCAGTCTGCAGCAGTCCACATTGTTGTGCAGGAAGTGCCTACTAAAGCCGTTTGTCACTGCGGAGCGGTGAGCAGAGCTGCGAGCCTGAGGTGCGAGCCAGTCTGCAGCAGTCCACATCGTTGTGCAGGAAGTGCCTACTAAAGCCGTTTGTCACCGCAGAGCGGTGAGCGGAGCTGCAAGCCTGAGGTGCGAGCCAGTCTGCAGCAGTCCACATCGTTGTGCAGGAAGTGCCTACTAAAGCCGTTTGTCACCGCAGAGTGGTGAGCGGAGCTGCAAGCCTGAGGTGCGAGCCAGTCTGCAGCAGTCCACATCGTTGTGCAGGAAGTGTCTACTAAAGCCATTTGTCACCGCGGAGTGGTGAGCGGAGCTGTGAGCCTGAGGTGCGAGCCAGTCTGCAGTAGTCCGCTGCAGATGCGTAGCCGAAGCTGCATGGAGCCAGAGGTCCGACCTCTAAAAGTTTTGAAAAGTGTGAAAACCTTCCCGAAGGACTCACCGTCGACAAAATCAGCAAAGTCGGGGGGGGGACAATGAGCCTGGGTACAAGGAGGAGGAGTAAGTCTGATTCGGCACCAAGACCGACTGCAACGCCCTCGATCTGAGACTTTCTATCTACAACCCCTGGGCAGACTTGTGTACCAGACCCACCACGCGGACTCGTCCACGGACTCGTCCACAAAAACAGAGCAGAAAATACCAGCCTACCTGATCCCCGAGGGCAAGTGCGAGAGCCCGCTTCCTCGACGGCGTTCCAGTCCACGTCCCTGTTACCGATGGAGGAACGAGCAGATGAGCGGCTCAATCCGACCGCTCTTGGGGACCGCGGGACGGGAAGTCAAGTGAGGCCGTGTACGCCTCCTCCCGCTCCCCAGGGCCAAACAACCAGTCCGGCGCCACAAAATGGATCGCCGCCGGGCGCGGTCGGAGGAAGGTGCCCGCCCGATCCTAATCATCAGTCGTGCAGCGGGATTGAAGAAGGCCTGGAACTGGAGCGAAATGAGGACCGGATTGAAGTAATTTCCCCGGCTAAACCAGAGAGCAATACTGAAGTTCATCGAAGTTGCGCCCGTAACCCGGACAAGAGGGGTTTACGGGGGTTAAAAGAGCCAGGTGAGGGATTAGAGACAAACGAAGTTACCAAAATAACTGACCTATCGCCTCACCATCCAACAAGTTAGGGGAGAGAAGAAACCCTAGCGCTGAAGGGGAAGCGGGGATGAAGCCCCCAGTTACAACAGAAAAAGGCGAATCTGAGTCCAATGTGATCCACATTCAAGCATTGCTCCACGTCACTTATCGTGACTGCGACAAAATCACGCAAGGGCTGGGCAATAGTTTGGCAAGGGCCCCCAAGTCCTTTAGAGAGACCAATGACAGAGTGATAGATGCCGACCCGGACAAAGGCACGGAATTGGATGAAGATGGTTTGGAGAGTGAAAATCAAACGGAGGGAGACCCGGAGGACTCGAACAAGGAAACTGACGGCGAGCAACTCAAAACTGGATCGGGTGAAAAAAGGAAAAAGAGAAACAAAACCAACACCCCGGCTAAAGCCAGGCCACAAGGACCAAAAAAGACAGCGGACACGAGAGTGTTAAAGAAAACTCTACTGGTGTAACAAAAAGCAAGGAAAAGCACCAGAAGAGGCGGACCAATGCCAAAAGGGTTGCCCAATCCACTTTTGTCTAAAGGTTTTCTTCACACAACAACACAAAAGAAAACACAGTATAGAGACGGAAATAACCGACCCCGAAATGCTTGAAATAGCAATCGAACCTCAGCCCGCCCAAAAACAGAGGAGAACTGACTCATCTACAACATTAAGAGACAAACAAGAGCAGATTGAGGCCACCCCTCAGGAAAAAGCTACGACACCCACAAAGGAACTGTGCACGGATACAGAAAACCCAAATGTGGTTGAGAGTCTAGCTACTTGCCCATCAAACTCAAAGGGCCACCCAAGAGGTAGGATCCCCATCGCCAAGACCCAAATGCCCCGAAAGGGGTTCCAGCGACCATAGAGGAGATAGTCGTTCTGGAGGATGAGCAGGAAGACGAGGGGGTGAAGGTGGTCCAATTAGATAGGGACCCGAACCGAATGTCCCAGTTACAGCAGGACAGAGATCACCGTCTGGCCTGGACAAAGCCCCATCTGTCCATGGGTCAGTCCAATTCAAGCTTTATGACAATAGGGGACCTGTCCAAACCGCACAAGGAAAATCTGCATATGAAATTTGGATCCCTGAGAAACTCGGTAAACACCAATAGGAATCCAAGATCACCAGTGGAATGCCTGGTCCTGGACTCATCAGCACCATTGAGAAGATCTGATAAAACCCAAGTCTCACCTAAAAAGAGACAACTGAGTGACATTGCAGTGGCATTACAAAATGAATCACCAAACAAGAAACCGGACATGATTGCAATCATGTCGACCATGACCATCGTGTTAGCACCTTTCTGTAAACTGTATGAAGCGATCAAAGAAAACGTACATGACAACACAGCAATCTTATCGAATATGATGGAGAAATTAGTCCAGATGGAAAGCCTCATACCAGCAACTGCAGATAAAGTTCAAAATCAGAAAATCCAGTGGGAAAGAAAAATAGAAGCCCTGGAGAAAAAGACCGAGAACATGGAAACCCTGATCAGAACTCCACTATTCAGAACATCACGTCCCGAGGTAACAGATAAAGCTCAAAATCAAAAAACCCAGTGGGAAAGAAAAATCGAAGCTTTGGAAAAAAAGATCGAGACCATGGAAATCTTGACCAGAAATTCACTAGTAAAAACATCTGCCCCCGAAGAAGCAGTGGAAGAGGCCGCAGTGCGGTCAAAGGGAAAACAGAAAAGCCTTTTGATACTGACAGAAGAGAAAATCGAAGGGGGTCAACAATCCAAATTACAAAAGACACAGCCGCCTATAACCCTCCAGACGGAAAGGAAGTTAAACCCCAAGATGGATACCAAAACGTCGGCGAAATCTGACGTGAGGGAGTCTAGCCAGGGCGAATTATGAACAAAGGATAATCGACTAGAGCCAAGGCAACGGTCAGAGGAGATCGGCTCACCGAGTTCACCAAGAACCGTGGATGAATTCCTAGACTGCTCAGACTTAATGAACTTATCCACACACTCAGAGAAGGGATGTAATGAGTCAAGGGAGCCACGCATAGAAGGTGGTGAAAAAATAAGTGGAATAGAACGGGACGAAAACCCCACAGTCAGGCCCAAGATGGACAAGGAGGGATCCGTCCGGAGTGATAAGAGAGCAACAATCCTGCCGGATTCACACAAAGCATCATCCCAATCGAGTGCAGAGGACGAGAAGGTCAAAAGTCATGAATCCAGAACAAGAAGAAGTCCATCTAAATCCCGATTTACACGAGAGGAGGCCGACAACCGAAGAAGCCTGCGGAAGTACCGCGCAGAAAAAGGCGAATTTGAAAATAGAAAAAAGACAAAAGAAGAGATACGAGTCTTCAAGCTTGAACAAATGGAAGTAGATAAAAACTTTCTAATTCTAAATAGATTGACAATACTCCAAATAACAAAGAAAATGAAAACTCTGAAAAAGATTAGAACGGAGGATCTCATACTTGTGGAACCCTATCACAGGGAAAAGAAGGCTAAAGCATTTCTACATCTAAAATCAGCGGGCATCATATACATCGATGAGTCAGCCTATGAAGAACTCGAACAAATAGGTTTTCGCTTGACAGAAATAAAAAGGAAGATGGGCAGACAAGATTGTGAAGAGGAAAAGGTGGGAAAGCCAAAACTCCAGTACCACTATCGATCATAAACGGAGGATCTATACCACCAAAGTCGATGGTGTAAGCCCCAGGAGCCTCAGGAATCATATAGACGACCACAGCATCATGGTAGGGCAGTGAAATGGCCCACTGAGCCAACAGAGAGAGACGACACTAACCTGAGACAATGTCAAAGTACAAAGGACCAGTTCGACCTGAGTCGGAAACCTACCAGATCCAATAGAGAGGAGCAGCGGCAGGCCGTCTCTCGCAGAAATCCAGGGAGGGAACAGTCAGAGGACAAGTTAAATAGCCATGTAAATCACCCAGCAAAAAGTGAAGATGAAAGACAACCAAAAGGACCCTGGAAGTGGCTTATGTCCAGTTGGAATGAAAACACTGGCAAATAGCAATGACCAGGGTCAGCTTGCCTCGACGACAACATCAGTGAAAGAAGATGCGAGCGACCCATAAAGGAAACATACAATCTGGGCTCATGGAATACGAGAGGCCATATTCATCTCACGATATCTGGAGACGTCGATCTGGGTTACTACGATATCCTTTGCCTGCAAGAAACCTGGCTGGTAAACTAACCCGCTGTCATGATGCCTACTCCCGGGAAGCCAGTTCAGGACCAGCGTCCCCGAAAGCAGACATCATGTCCCCAGGGAGGGACCCAGCAACCCCTTATAGGGGCTCTTTGGACATTGTCCTGGCGCCTTCGGCGCCAGGCTCATAGAAGGCATCAGTCCTGGCACCGTAGGCGCCAGGCTCATTATGGGAGTGCTTGGATGGATTTACCTGATGCAGACCATGCTGCCGGATCCAGACCTCCTTGAGGTCTGAAAGGGACTATTTTACCTATGGGACTATTTTACCACTCGGGCTTGGCTGAGGAAGAATACTTACCTGGTACTACTTTGGGGACTATTTAAACCACGGCCAGACAGCAGCGCACGCTTCGCGTTGTTCTGCATCTAGCAGCTGGACGCTCACCGTGTCTGCTCCTGCATCCTGGCTCCAGCCACGCCCGCCTGCAACCTGGAACACCTGAAAAGGAAGGAAAGGAGAGTAAGGTGAATAATTGAACTTTACCTACCTCCATCCGGAGTCCGGAACCATCACTCCGACGATCCTGAGAAAAGACATTATTTTTAGAAGCGCATCGCATCGCTCGCTGCAGCGCCGCGTTCCACTCACCTTCACGAGGCGCCCTCGGGCTCTTCAGTGACCATTGGCACCATCCGTCGCCTTTCAGCGCCTAAGGAGAAAAAGAGACAAAACAAAGGTGAGCGAAGGAACAGATTGAGGAAGGCCTGATTCTTCCACCTTAAGACTTACCTGATTATTGTTGGGACAATCTTTCCTCACCTCGGGTCGGCGCCGCTTCTTTGGCACTTCCGTACCCCGGCCCCTAAGGGGAAAAAGACACACGCATTAGTGGGTGAAATCAAGATCACTAAGGGAACCATCCATCAAAAAGACTCACCAGAGTTTACCTTCGGCGAATCCATTCCTCAACGCGGATTCTTCATCCTGCATCTGAAATAGAGAAAAGGACAATGGACAATTAAGGCTTGAACTTTTGCAAGTGAATACTTATGGCCTCATATCGGAAAAGTCAAGCGGAGTTGAATACTCACCAAACCCGAGATACAGTGAAGTAACTGGAAATCAACGCGCCCCTGCATCGGAAGCAGGATGGAGAGCTTGTCCTTTCAGACTCTAAGGTGAGACTCTACGGGGAATCGCGGAGGGGGTTCGAGGAGTGTGAGAGGGGGAAGGGGGGAATCCGACACATTATCCAGCAGACAGTTAATCCCCTTTTCCATCTACAGAAGGATTCTTCTACGGGCCAGACAGGCGAGGTTTGGGGGTCCAGTCCAGTCCGTCTTCCGAGTCCTGCGCATCACCTTAGAAGAGGTCTTAGCAGTCCAGAACAGGTCGGCACCTCCGTGGGAATCAGGTGAGCATTACACCCGCACTGGACGGGTTCTCAGCGGTGATCTCTCCTGCAGTTAAAGGCCTGCTAGGCAGACCGTCGTCGGGCCTGCTAACCACAATTAAAACAGGAACGGGTCTGCGTGAACCAAGAAAGTGGAAACGGTCATACGAAACGCTGGTCACCCAGACCTCTTAAACCCACTGTAAGGACAAGACGAAAAATGGGCTCCAAAATCCCTTGGCCATTGTGAACTGTTATTGGAACCCGCAGCGAATGTCAATAAAGACCTTCTGCTCCAACATGTGTGCTACGATTAATCAACTATACGTCGAATTTGACAAAATCGAGCTTATCATCTGTGGCGATTTTAATGCCAAATGCACAGAGGCTTTGGACTACCGACAATGACCCATCCATCAACAGGGAGGTGTTGACTCTACCATCGAGAGAGGAAAGGCCTGGAATGAATCTATCAGCTCAAGAAATATACAAAATGTTGCCTCACTGTTCCCTAACCAAATGAATATCCCGAAGTGGGAACATAATGGTTCAAAAGCAACGCTTGATTACATCTTTGTTTCAAATGGACTTACACACGATCTGACCGGTTTCAAGGTCCAAAAAATTGTGCACAGTGATCACAATCTACTGTGCTGCATGTGGCAAACATCAAGTCCGAAATCAAGAACTTATGATTGGGCGATTGAAACAAATCTCCAACAGACTCGTCTACGGCTAACTGAACAAGACATTGTGAAAATCAAACGGACCTGGGAGAACCGATCATGCCCGGAATGATAGGAAAGAAAGACCGAACTACTTGCCTCTATTATTGTCATTCCAAGTAAGGGGGACAAAAAAAACGAAGAAACCTGACCATATCAACCATACTTATGACAAGTATTTGGTGACAAAAAGAAAAGTGGGCCGTAGATTGCTAAGAATAGCAAAGAAATCTAATGCCGTGGACGACTGGAAGACCTGGAAACAGGAAGTAAAAAGCTACATAAACTGGCGCAAACAGCATAGAGCCATCAATATCAAAATGACGCCAAAGAAATGATGCACAAACTACAAACAAAAAAATCGAGTGAATTTTGGACGCTGATAAAAGAGACAAACTGTACCCAGAGTTCCTCTCTGTCCAATCCAGTGGGCGAAGAAAGGTGGGTTAGGTCCTTCACGACAGAATTTGAGGGTCTGACTTCGGACGCACAAATGAAAAACCAGATCCCTGAAACATCCTGGGTTGATCTTTCGAAGGCAGAAGACATTGAAACTTCCATACGGAAACTTAAAACATCCAGAGCCCCGGGTCCGGATGGACTAACGAACATGGACCTAAAAACGTTTCCAAAAGAATGGGCTGAAATGATCAGCAAGATCTTTGCAGAATGCGGCAGAACGAACATGGTTCCGGAATCCAGGCAGAAAACGGTGATAGTCCCAATTTACAAAAAAGGAGCGAGACACGAACCAGCGAGCTACAGGCCTATCGCACTTTTGGACACAATAGGCAAAATATACACAACCCTCCTGCTTAAGCATTTCCAAGCATGGGGAGAAGACAGCCAGTCTAAAGATCAATTACAAACGGGTTTTCAAAAAAATGGATGTACCTCAATCAACCTAATGTTAATAAACATCTTGAAAGCCAAGGTCAAGGAGGGTGCACCAAAGGTCTATCTGGCCTTCGTGGACCTCTCAAAGGCGTTCGATAAGATCGACCGGCCCAGACTATGGTCGAAGCTGCAAGGTTTGAAATGTCCAAACAAAATACTGGATCCCATAAAAGCCCTCCATTCACATACGAAAATTAGAGTTAAATTAAACCATCAGGGCGCCCTATCGGAGGAGATCATCGTGAATCGAGGGGTTAAGCAGGGTTGTCCCCTGGCGCCGGCACTGTTTATAGCATTTCTAGGTGACTACCAACTCTCAGAAAGCCGATCTTTCCCCCCGAAAATCGGGAAAACGGAGATCCCACGCCTATTGTACACGGATGAAGTCATTTTGATCGATCAGACGAAAGTGGGCCTACAAAGAAAATTACGTAACTTAGAGAACTACATTGCTGAAAACCACCTGGAGCTAAACAAAACAAAGACATACATTCTGGTGATGGAGAAAGTTCCCAGTAAATCGACGAAAAAAACAAATTTGTTCCTCGACAACACCAGAATCGAAATAGTAAAGAAATTCAAATATCTAGGGATTCAAATGGACAGTTCCAGAACAGAAAAGAGTCTCCAAAACCAACTATGGGAAAAAGCGAAATGCCTGACCGCCCAAATAAGAGCAGTTGATCGCAAGTTCGGAAAATTCTCACTGATACCGGCAATAACCTTTTACAAAGCCAAAGTGGTTCCTGCTTTGGCTTATGGAATGGAGGCCTCGCTATACTTCCCACGTAACACCTGGAGCAAGTTAGAAGGCTATTTTTGGAAAACAGTGTTGGCCCTTCCTAAATCAACAGCAATGCCGGCTATCAGGACAGAGCTGGGGCTTGTGTCATTAGTGTCCATGGTAGATCAAAGTGCAATGCGTCTGTGTAGAAGAATAATCATGTCAGACACGCTCCCCATCTTTAACATCATAAAGGATGAAATGGAAACAGGAAAATGCGAGGCTCTGAAAAAATGGGTAAAAGCTAGAAAGGATGATCTGGCAAAAATTGAATGTACTGAAAAAGAGCTGAAAGAAAATCCAGATCGAGTTAAAAGAAAAACGGAAGAAACTGACTGGATTCTGACAACAGAGAAAGCGGTGAGGAATAAACTTCTAAACCACCTGCCTCCAACATTCAATAAGGCGAAAAAACCACTGAATTACTGTGCCAAGTTCCCGGACAAGAACTTGAGAATCTGTATTATGAGAGCAAGACTCAACCTACTTCCAACCAGAGAGATCATAACAATCAGAGGAGCTGCAACCGACAAGCGATGCCCCCTTTGCAAAAAGGAATCTTCCATCGAAACATTGAAGCACCTTGTGATAGAGTGCGTAAAAATGAACGAAAACATAAACATCTACCTCCCCTCGCTGGCCAAAAACCTCTGGATATTCCAAACGAACGATCTGTGGAACAGATTAATTTCTGGCGAGAACACAAGATGGACCACAGCTTTGGCCAAACTTATTGAACTTGCTTTTGATCAGATTAACCGTCTACAGCCCGACGGCTGCACTTTGCAGGACTCAGACCCAGGACAAAGAAATGAAGAATCAGGAATTTAAGCAAGCTTAAGTGGCTTGGCCAGCTTTGGGGAGGTTTCTGCAGTTTCTCAGAGAACAAGATCCTGAAGACGTGGAAGTTTTGACAAAACTTAGTTGTAACTGAGTAAAGTTCAAATAAATGTAAAAAAAAATGTCTTCCTGGCATGTGTTCGATGTTAGGGGGATGTTGCACACAAGTGATGGGTACAGTAGGATATAAAGTATACGCCCCAGAGAAGACCTCCAACGAATATCTGCTGAAAGAAATCTTAGTATTTGATTTTATGGCAATTGATATCTCCGATAGTGATTCAGGATGTATGGACATTGAGACGTGGAGTTACTCGTAAAGTGACTAAAAGTAGTTTAGCGCTTGGCTTAGGCCAAAAGGAGGGTTTGTTGAACAGGATATTATATTGCGCCTCTTTATTGTATATATATTGGCCCGAGCCCAGTCGCTCTACAAAGAAAACCGCGTTTGCAAGGTTCTGACCTTAGACCGATTTAGCCGCCATTTTAGGTTCATCTGCCATTTTGATTCTTACTTCGAAGTCACCCTGTGTTCTAAAATGGTGGACAGTTTCTTCTGTTTGTAACTTGGCCGTCTCGACCTCTACATGAAGTTAATGCCTAAACTGCCTGCAGGCCAAATGTTAAGGTCATGTAAGGAGACCTTGTCCTTCGTTGACCTGCAGATCGAGGATTACCTGTGCCAACGAAACTGATCCGCGAGCATATATTAAGCACAATGTTGTTTAAATACTGAATGTGAACACTTGTTGAACTACATTGTATAAAACATGTAGAAAGGCTTAATGTTAATTCCGAAGATACACTGTTGCCATTGTGACTTATTCGTATATAAACTGGGAATAATCCATATGCGTATAGATGAATAAATTAGAAGTGAACGCGGCACGAACCCCTAGCCCTAGGAATGATTAACCTGTGAATGGGCTGGACATCATGTTACAAATTGTATAAAAGAGCAAATGTTCTGATGTACAGTCCCATTCACTTATCACACCGACAGGGCTGGTATTTGCTGTGATGTACTGTGGGCCAGATAGCTATCTGATACTTGGTTCCTTTGAAAACTGTTCAGTTGTAGAATAAAGATCTGTGTATCTTTGTAAGCCTGTGTTTGGTGTATTTCCTTTTGTAGTACTCAGCCTCGATATTCTCGTTTTGCTTTCACAAAGTCAGTCTTGATGTGTGACTGGTCGATGCTGTTGGATAAGTTTAACTATTCTGTTTTTTTGAACAAAACCATCATGTTTACATTGGACATATTTATGAGTGCATGAGTGAGAGTCTCCTAGCGTCAATAGCCAACAACACTTTTATGTGTAAGTGGGTGTTTGTTGGTGTCTCCTGATAGGTCCAGTAGTTCCAGAAGGCAGAGGTCATCATTATCCATAACGTATAGGGTGCCATGTTCAATATTGATGAATGAGGAAAGGATGTTGTTTGTGGTCTTGATGTTTCCAGTGATGAAGTAGCACCATAATACAGGGAGTGCCTTAGTCCATTATGTGGAGGGCATTTGCATGACTTGAGTGGTGACTGTTTTGTGAGTGCTACACCACACTTCACCTTCATTCACAATACCATTACCACATTGCTGCAAAGAACAAACCAAACTGCAAGAATGTTCCTGTAATACAGTCAGCGAATGGAACCATCTGTAACTCCCACCACATTAAGCCGGTAAGATAGCTCAGCGGGTTGAGCGGTCTCTGCTGTGATCTACAGGTCACAGTTTTGAATCCTGGAAAGGCCAACTCAGCCTTTCAACCTTCCTAGGGCGGAAAATGAGTACTAACTTCGGTTGGGATGGCAAATGTTTGTAAATATGTTCTCCAAAAATGTCAAA
Source organism: Ambystoma mexicanum (assembly GCF_040938575.1). Classification (NCBI taxonomy): domain Eukaryota; kingdom Metazoa; phylum Chordata; class Amphibia; order Caudata; family Ambystomatidae; genus Ambystoma; species Ambystoma mexicanum. Next base: position 159,741,567 of record NC_090937.1, read on the forward strand.
ACTACTTTATTCGGCCTGAAAGTACATCCTAATAATACGTTTCTAATACATTATTACAACAAACCCAAAAAGAAAAAAAAAACAATGACAGAGTCAGCACGCTCCTTGAGTGCCACCGGGCCGATCTTTAAGCAGAAATCAAAACCACCATCCCCACACCTCTTTAAACTCCTGTATCACCTCGGGCCCAAAGGAGTAAGATTCGCCCCAGAAAGAAGTCGGTTGCTAATGGGATCACCAAAAAGGGGCACAAGGTCAGGGTTAGGGGAAGAGTTTACTGAAATCCCACTTATTTGGGGCCGCCCGTGGCGATTACATTTTTCCAGAACATCCCTTGCCATGTGATCGTCCCTGAAGACCAGTTTAACAGTGTCAGCTTTGGCAGGCAGTTCCTTAGACAGTCTGGTTCACTACAACATAGAGCCCTTATACACAAACCCACAATCCCCTACAGACTGCAACCAGTGAAGGCATTTGTTTGAGAGGGCGTCCCTTGGTTCTCTTCTATCAGAGGGTAATTTTGGGACCCAATGAAGGAACACTGTAGAACTTCTACGTCCTTCATGTGCATGGTGCCTATGTGGAGACCTCCCCTGACAGAGGATTGGGGCGTTAACCACCCTCCCATCTGGGCGCTTGTTACTCGAGACCCTCAGGGCAACATTCCGCGATGGTGGGGGCTCCTCCCCCAAAGTTGGGCTCTTAATAGGTTCTCTCCATAAGATTGGTATTGGGGGTCGGACCGCTTCTGGTTGAATCTTTGTAGTTGGGGAATCAGGGCTCCAAAGGCAAGGGGGGGACAGGGGCACTGGGGATTTGACCCCGAGTCAGTAGCTGGACCCAGCCTCCCAGGCCCAGCCCCTGGTAAGCACTCTTCACCCCTCCCGAACCTCCCCACCTGGCCTCCATCACCCCCTTAATGTTAATCAAAACCAATAATAGGTTTTTAATGTCATCCAGCTCAGAGAGCAGATAGTGACAGGAACATCTTGACATATTGGCGGGTACTGCAGGTGATGAGGCTGGCGGGCAATGATTTCCTTGGGTGGGGGTTTGGGTATGCAGAGTGAGCTAAGACATAGGAAAGAGTTAGCCCCAGAGACTACTTCTAACATGGGCTTGCTCCAAGCGCTGCAGGGAGGGCAAAACTGCTTTCCCTCACCCAATCCATCTGAGCCCAGGTCCATTGGATCCACAGCCAGGGTCGAGAGGAAATGGAGGATGGGCTTCAGCAACAACCGCTGTCATCTGCAAGTCTGTGGTCAGACAGGTAGTGTCAGGGCCAGGGTTTGGGCCAAAAGGTGAGTAAGGTGGAGCCAGTGCCAGAGGTGAGGCCGAAGGGACACGACCCCAAGTCAGTTTTGCTATACCCATAGTGATCCTCTCACAGCCATTGACCAGGGTATCAAAAAGGTCAGCAGTAGTAGTAGTAGTAGGTCAGTAGTGGTCAAGGCCCCCTGCGGGTGTTAGCAAGTTATTAACGGGCACAAGTACGTCTAGGAAAGAGCTGGCCTGACCGGAAGCAAGGAGTGGGTTCAGAGCAGGACCAATGGTGATCCCAGATGGCCGTGGTAGGAGCCCCACCTGAGGGCTGTGGATACTGAAAGTCTCGGGTGCAGGTTCCCCATTGGCACCCCCCTGGACGCAAGCAATATCTGTAGGCAGTTGGATGGGTGCTCCATCCACGTTAGAGCACCCCAAGCAAACTCCACTTCCCTGGGTATCCCTCACTGCTTTGCATGACAGCCCCTCCGCCCCCTGTTCTTCAGCCCACAGTTGGTTTCCGGGTTGACTTTGAGTCCAGGGGGCCTTGTAGGTTCGAGAGAAGGACAGATTTGGTGAGGAAGATGGGGGGAAGGGGGAAGGAAGGTTCTCCCCTTTCATGGCTCCGGCCATCTCTATGGCAGCACCCCGGAGTAGGCTACCCATCATGCACAATGAGTCAAAAGAAGCTGTGGAGTTCATTTCCGAATGTTAGTCTCACCTCACCTACGAAGGCTGCTCTGTGGGCTGCTTCACTGTCCTCTTGCACCTATTTGGACTCTACTCCACAGGTGGGGTGCAAACGCCCAGGCGGGAGCAAAAACCTGCGCCCTTTCACCCGCGGGCTTACACCCTTGCGGGTGCAGCCTGCAGTAGAAGTCCTGTTGGGGGCGGAGCTTAAAGATCACCAGCAAAGACAGACTCCAGGGCCTCCCAGTTGGGAGAAAACATCAGCTCCCTTTCACCCGCAGGCTTACACCCTCGCATGTGCAGCCCGCAGTATAAGTTATGTTGGGGGATGGGGCTTAAAGATCGCCAGCAAAGACAGACTCCAGGGGCCCGCCACTTTCACCCATTCTAAGTGCAGCGCTTAGGCATATGCGCTATGCAAATAACACATCATTATCATCTCCACGCATTCAGGAGAAAACTCAAAACATGGATTTCCTTGGTGTCGCTGTAACATAGTGTTAACATGAGCAGGGGGAAATAGCTTCTCGCATGGGGTCAGACTGAACTTCTTAAGTTTGAATCGTGTGGCAGTAGCTAATAATATGATCAAGCCACAGCAAAAATCAGGCCCATAAATATAAAGGGAGTGCAAATGTTTTTATGAAAAAAACGGAGACAATAAGACAGGATATCATAGAAACAGCTGGCACCAAATCACCCAGCCTACCCCAAAAGAATGAAAATAGGATGCAGGATGGCACAATTTCACTTTTGCTCAATCGTTGAAACTCTATAAGCTTTAAGGCCCTCTACCTTATCAACAGTACACGTACCTGCTGCCAGGAACAAGACATCCATCAATGGCCTGATTGCTTTGGGGATATTCAATGTCTCTGCACAGCAAGTATAATTCTCTCCTCGCCTTAAGGTCCTGCACATCACCAATCCCCAAAATGGATCCTCATCTGATGGTGTCTCGACAATGGGGGCATCCTCTATAATAGTATTGAGCTTTATTCCCTGTGCACTGTGCTAGATTATTGAACTCACCAAGATCCACACATAGAAAAACAATTAAACGGTTCTTAAAACACTGCATCCGCTAAAGTGCCTGCATTGTGCCCATGATCTGAGGAAACCCACCATGAAAGCGACAACCTCCCCTCCTAATCTGTCTACGCCGCGTACCTGGCAACGACTCATGCATCTAAAGATGATATAGCACAGCACAAGAGGTGATGCCTGGAAGGATTAGAATAACTCTTTACCTTTGACATTGCTCTGGGCAGCCCTCCAGACCAATGCTTTTTCGCCAGCCACGCCATTACAGAAACAGAAGGGATCATATGCAAACCAGGCTTGGCCGCACCTCAAAAGGGGCAGTCTAGCCCAAACTACTCGGCCACATCCTTTCTCGCATAACTCCAACAAGGTTCACCACCACACTATGCTAAACCTTGCTGAACAGATTGCCATGTTTTGAGGATCACATTCTCTTCAAATCCACAAACAACACACTTTCACCATTTCCTTTTGCAGAGGAGCCCTAGAAAAGAAGAGCATTCTGCCATCAGAACCCATTTCGGCCAACCCTCATCCTTTTATATAAATGATTACAATTCCCTTTTCCTTACAATTTCATCATGAACAAGACTTTCCTTCGCTCATCTCTATCTATCTGGATTTTTGGTACCCTCACTCTTGCTCCCAGCCACTCCTCCCCAAGTACTGCAGCTGTTGAATGCATGCCTCAATCTAGATCCATTAAAACCAATTACCACCTCTGCTTACCTCATTCAACAACTATACAACGTTCATCTTTCTCCTGATGCCCTCACTTCCATTCACCCTTCCCTAGTGATAGACAGGTCCACTGTGAGCCGCCAGCTCCTGCTACAGTTGAGGGCAAGTTCCCTCCGTCTACCTCAGAATAATTGTTAACTGTTCTTATTCCTCGAACAATAGGCAAGTGAACTCTCCCATTTTCAGTGTAAGCTAAAGCCTTCATTTTGCGGTCCATGGATTGTTCCCATTAATCACCACATGTGGTAATTATCGTTTATCACTGGCAGCAATTCTTAGAAACCTCCTGATAACAGGAAACCCACCGGGTTAGTGGTAACCGAAGAGGATTGCCAGAAATACTACATGAGGAATTTCAGACTATCTGCATGCATTTCTTTTAAATACATTGCCACCCCCGTCTTACTGAATCAAATACTTTTTGTGGAGTAGCAGACCCTGTTGTTACTTTACGATATTTTACAATTAAGAACATGGTTATTGGGGAGATTTTTCTGTAATTCATTGGAAAATGGGTCCCCATAATGTTATGTTTCAATTATGTTGAGGAAAGCACTTGTGCTCCATTTTACATAAAGGAAAATGTGTTGGGGAGGGGAGGGTTTCACAATGTTAACTTCCACCTCTCTGTAGAGGTAAACCTTGTAGGAGTTTGTATGGAACATTTGACTTCACAATCATGTGGTATGTACAACTTTAATTATTGCTAGGATTACCACATGTAGTAGTTACTCCATAATGCATACTTTGTCAGGCAGCAAATACATGGGGTCTTTGCAAACCTTTCCTGCTTTTATTGTTAATGCCAAGCTCAACCTCAACACAAGGACCTCCGTGTTTGTAAAGCAAACGTATAATCTACAGATACTAGGCTACCCCCTAAAGATTCCCATTAGAATACTTGCACATCTCACGTACAAACATGATGTAATGTGGGATCTTCAGGTAGACAGCATCTGCCACAGCGCATGCCCTCGGGGTGCCTGGAATGAGCCTGCCACTGCCCATACGTTCTTCCCTTCTCAGCTGCCCACTGCCCATGCACGTTGTGGGCGCGTTTGTTAGCCCAAGGTAAAGGTTTTCTTGTGAATGTGTCTGCAAATTAATGCGACAATATGTGCACAACCACAGCCCCCCATACAACCCTGCCCCATTGTATTGCAGTACCTTTTATCTTACAAATGCAGTACATATTCAGTATTTCTGATTGCACCCACCGTGTTGTTGGTCCATTTTAATTTTTTGCATAATAAGTAAATATAACTTAAATTGGACATGGAGATGATTTGCATCGCCTTAATCTATATTTAACTTGACTCACACAATATTTCAATGACAATGCAGAAAAGCCTGAGTAGGCCAAGGGCGCGGTGTTGTGCAACGTAGGACAGCAGGAGACGCTGGCCGTTGATATGTACCACATTACGCTTTGTTCCACGCAGCGGATCCTTTAAGAACCAAGGATCGGACCTTCTGAGACAAAGCCCATGCAGGCCAAATGGCACAGTGTTGTGCGAAGCAGGACCGCAGGAGGTGTTGGCCATTGCTACATAGCACACTGCGCTACGTTTCACGCATCAGATCCTTTAAGAACCAAGGATCTGACACTCCGCGGCAAAGCCTGCGCAGGCCAAAGGCACAGTGTTGTGCGACAAAGGGGTGCAGCCCAGAGTGCGAGTACGGCGCGTGCCATCAACTATCAGTGACCGTACGGTAAGAAAGGTGCGAGCAGGGGGAGCAGCCAGTACTGCTCTCTACTAAACTGCTCTGCCTTCAGAACTACTTTCACTTAAATGCTTGGCTCAATGTACACTATCTCCATGCACCCATTAGGCTTCCTCTCTCATGGTTGCCTCACTTTGTGTCCCCTGCTGTTTCTTTTGTGCTCCCCCCAGGTGTGTTGTTCCTGTACTATTAACTTGACTCTGCTTTTGTTGATCGTCTCTAGGCGTGTACCCACTCTAGGTTCCTCCCTGTCTGTTTACTGTTGGTAATGGTTGGCTGTACTTTACATTCTGCTTCTGTTGTGCCCCCTAGGTCTAATTTCCCTCTCTAGGTTTCCCTCTCTGTGTTTACTGTTGGTAATTGTTGTTTGTACTTTACATTCTGCTTCTTTTGTGCCAATAGGGCTTTTCCCTCTGAAGGTTCCCTCCTCTGCGTTTGCTGTTGGTAATTGTTTGTTGTACTTTACATTCTGCTTCTGTTGTGACCTCTAGGTCTTTCTCCGTTGCTAGGTTCCCCCACTGTGTTTACTGTTGGTAATTGTTGGTTGTACTTGACCTGTCTGACTCCTCTGCCCTTTCACCTGTGTGCTTGCTCCCACTGTTGAGTCTAGTGCTTGTGCTTCTCAATACATTCCGTACTGTGCCCCTCTATGTTGCCCCCCTACAATGCCCCCACCCGGTGTATTCTGTGTGGTGTAGTTCTGTACTGTGCTTCCTCTCCTCTCTCGTCTCCCTCTCACTTTTCCCTCTCCTATCTATCTAGATCCTTCTATGGTTCTTTCGGTCTCACCCATCTTCTCTAACAGATTTTCTATCATCTATATTATCCCTCTCACAAATTCGGGAAGGAAGAAGTTAAAGAAGGACATCCTGGTCTCCAATCCAGGGCTTCCTATTGCTGCCACCCGTGTCAGTGCCTCCTCCAGACAGACTCTAATTGACATCCTCTTTCTAGTTCCCTCTCCCGACCTATGGACCCTACATATGGTTGCTGTTCTCTCTCCTTTCTCTTAATCTCCCATTAATGGTGGCACAAGATCGGAGGCCCACTTGCCCTCCTTCATCGCCTCTCAAACCATCTTTAATGTCTATGTAAATGGGACCGTCTTGGTCAAGGGCAATCAGCCCAACCTTCTCCTCCTGGATTGGCATCTCCCACATCTTATCAACGTCCTCCCTTCTCCTGCTACTCTATCTACTGCCCCTCTGGCCCCTCAGCCAACTTCCTCCTCTATCTCTTCGGCTCTTCTGCCACTCCCTTCCATCTCTGCTGCCTCCTCTGTGGCTTTTCCCTCTGCCTCCTCTCTGGTGCCTTTGCCACCTAGCTCTACTTCTACCACCTTTATGGCTCCTCTACCGCCTTCTCCATCTACTGCTCAAGCTCAACTGCCACTCACCTCCTCTGCTGCCTCTTCTCTGGCACACTCCTCTTCCTCCTCTCTGGGCAATCTGCCGCTCCTTCTATTTCTGCCCTCTCTTGGGCTCCTCCGCATCTTCCACTAGGTATTACTCTCTCCTGTACCCCACCCCAGAAGTTTTTCAAAAGTGGCAACCTAGTCCACGTAGCTACTCTTAACGCTCGCTCTGCTGTCAAACACTCCTCTGACATCTGCATCCTCCTCAAAGACCTTGACCTGGATGTTCTCGCTCTCACTGAGATTTGGTTTACGGCCAGCTCTGTCACAAGTTTTGATACTCTCCTCCCCAAGGGCTACAATATCCTCTCTGAACCTAGGACCAATCGGCCCGGAGGTGTAGTGGCCCTGATCTTTCCTGAGTGTGTCCTTGCCTCTTTCATTCCCACCCAGGCTTACTCCTCCTTTGAATGCCTGGTATGCAAGCTCTATATCTCTCCTGCCCTCTCTCTGACTTTGGCCACCATCTACAGGCCACCTGGCCATGTCGCCTTCTTCCACTCTGAATGGGCGTATCTCTCCTCCTCTCTCCATAACTCTACATCTAAGCTTATCTTCCTCAGGAATTTCAACATCCACTTGGACTCCTCTGAGAACTCTGGCCCTTTCTGCAACCTTTGCATCTCTCTGTCCCTCTCTATTCTTCCCTATGCTCCAACACACTCGGCCAGACACACCTTGAATGTTCTCATCTCTTCAGACAGCCCCCTCTCTAACCCTCTCACTACTCCACTCCCTTGGACTGACTACTTTCTGCTTTCCTCTCAACTGAAACTTTCTGTCCCCCTGGCAAAACCTACCCCAGCACTGCCACCTTCCTATGCGGTCATGCGACCTTTGAAGTGGATGTCTGTTGTTGTTTTTGCCTCTTCTTTCTCTCCCCATCTTACACCTGTGGCTGACTCCCACTCTGACACAGCCCTCTCCAACTTTCATCTCTCTATCTCTAATGCTCTCGATATCCTTGCCCCTGTCATGAGAATCCATCTGAAGCCTGACTCTTAGTGGAACTCCTTATATGACTCTGGCCTGGCCACTCTGAAACGCAAGTGTGGAGCTGCCACGTGGAAGTGGAGGGTTTCTTGCACATCTTCTGACAAACTGGCCAGCTGCCTGCTCAAAAGGCAATACAGACTCTCCATATTCTCCAGGATGAGGGTCCATATTCAAGCTATCATCTCCAGAGCCTCTAACAGCATGACTGAACTTTTTAGAATCTGTGAGGAAATGGCCAATTCGACTGCAGTCTCTACCTCTCCTGTTCTTTCCCAGTCCCTTTGTATGGCCCTGGCTTCTCATTTCACCACTAAAATTCAGGACATCCAGTCAACACTATCCTCCTATCCTCATTTCTCTCCCTCTACAATCTCATGCCCCCTCTGGCCCCATTTCCTTCTTGTCTCCTTCTCTTCTCTCTCTCTCCTATAGCACCCAATGATGTTTCTAGACAAGTCCGGTGTATGAAAGTTTCATCCAAACAGGTGCTTCCCTGCTCCTCCATAACCATTAAGGACTACATGTTTTCCCTCGTTCCAGCCTTGGCTGATGTCTGCAATCATTCCTTTGCCACTGGATCTTCCCCCTCTCTTCTCAAGCACTCCCTTGTGCACCCCCTCCTGAAGAAGCCTTCTGCTGATCCTTCCTGCCTGGCCAACTATCGCCCGATCTCTATCACTTCTTTCCTGGGCACATTCCTGGAGAAATTGGCCATCTCTCAGCTAAACATTCACACTGAATCTGCTGGTTATCTCCATGACCATCAGTCTGGCTTCAGATCAGCCAGAGGCACGTAAACTGCTCTCCTAAACTCCCATGAAGATCTTCTCTCCAACCTTGACTCCAGCTCTCACTCTGTCCTCATCCTCCTTGACCTCTCCTCTGCCTTTGACACAGTCTATCACGCCACCCTGATTAACCATCTCAGTGTGAACCTTGGAATTACTGGTCAGACTTTGGCATGGCTGCCCTCCTTCCTCTAGACTCGACCCTCCCAGGTCCAACTAGGGTTGTTTCTCTCCACCACCTGTCTTTCCACGTTTTGTGTTCCCCAGGGTTCTTTCCTCTCACCCTGGCTCTTCAATGTCTATTGGCCCCCCTGGCCCACTTGATCTCTACTTTCTCCTCTAAATTTCAGTGTTATACGGATGACAGACATCTCTCTTTCAGGCTACCCTCAGTCTCTTCCCCCTCCTCGCTCATTCCTGACCGTCTATCCACTATTCAGGGATGGTGCGCCTCTTACGACCTCTGCCTCAATGCCAGTAAGAGAGAGATCCTTCTCATTAGGACCCTTTCTCCGGCCTTTCCTCTCACCCTACGGCTGCCTTTCTTGGGCCCCTTCCTTTAGCCCTCCTGTGAGGCAAAAAACCTTGGCTTCATCTTCAACTCGACTCTCTCCTTCTCTCCACACATCACAGATCTTGCCAAGAAGGCCCACTTCCAGGTGCACCTCTTCAGAGGTATCCTACCTTTTCTCACCTTCCTCCAGAAGCTCATCATCTCCAGAACACTGGTTCTCTCCAGTTTGGACTACTGTAACGGCCTCTTTATCAATCTTCTTAACTCTACTCTTTGCCCTCTTCTACTAATCCAGAACAGGACTGCAAGACTTATCTTTGACTTCAATCTCAGGTACCACATCTCTCAAGCTCAGAAATCTCTCCACTGGCTCCCGGTGGCTGCGAGGATCAAGTTCAAGTCCCTCTGCATCATCCACAAGGCTTTATGGGACCGTGGTCCTCTCTATATCCAACACTCTCTTCCTAAATACCTTCCTTCTAGAGCCTGACACTCAGCTACCTCAAACTCTCTGTGGGTCAGATGTTTCTCCAAACGGACAAGGGGGGGGGGGTTGATTTCTCTCCTCTGTAGGTGCCTCCCTCTGGAATGGCCTCCCTGCCCCTTTCAGGCTTGACACGGATCACCTGAAGTTCCGGAAGCTGCTCAAGGCCTCCCTCTTCTTGCTTCTCTCTCCCTCTCCTCTGCTAATCTACCTGTCTGCTCATCCTGACTGGTGGTGTGATTGCCCTCAGATTCACACAGGGTACCATGGCCCCTTTTGACCAGTCACCATGCACTGCCTTCTGGCCTATACAGCACTTCCGGTCTGGGACTGCACTCGTGTAGTCCTCTTCCGTCCTCAAACTTACTCAGGGCCCTCCTTCCCTGACCGTAATTCCCCATTTCCCCTTCCCTGCACTTCTCCCCTCACCCTCTCTCTGCACTTTCTCGTTGCACTTGCATGATCTGAATGTTGCAAGGCCTAGTAAGATTGTTTGTATGATCATCCCTTTGTCCCCTTCCTTTGTCTTGTGCGCTATAAAAACCAAATCATCTCATATCTGTTGCAACTGACGTTTTTACTTTACTTAAGAAAGCACCTGTTGCAATCGTCCGAGCGTGTGTCCCAACAATTTATGCTCATGTATTTTCACACACACACTTTATGGGTCATAAAATGCCATTTTACTGCATTCAACCTGCACATTCTTAAGCAGTCATGGTTACAGTAATACACTCTTAGAACTGGGTGTACAATAGTCTGAACAATAACCAGAATAGCTTTAGCTCTTTTACAGAAAGGTAATTTGTGGAATTGTTTCCTCGTCTAGAGTCCAGAATGGCAGCAGTAGCCTTAGCTCGTGACATACACAGCCGACATGTTCTGCGCATTTCTCCTCTCTGAACATCCGGTATGGGTCCCATTTTGGGAGTGGAGTGATTAAGACCTTTACTCACATAGGCATATGCAGTCATGTGCAGGCAGGATTTTATTCCAGCTCCACTACTTTCTCGACCCATAAACAGATAGACCTATGGGCCAAGGTGCAAGATACAAAACCCAGGAAAGCAAGGAATAGAAAAGATGAGACTCAATATGAAATTTTCTATCTTCATTGTGGGATGTTTTAACCCACTAGGCTCTTCCCTGCGACATCACTGTGTGCTGGTGGCACCAGAATCAGCAAAATGGCCGCGAAAGCCCTATGCACGCTAAACCTATGAAAATTGCGCTTTGAAACCGGAAAAGATGGCCGCCAATCTACTTTGCCTGTGTCAGTAGTGGAAGGAGAGCACACTGCTGAAAGCTGTCACTGGGCTGCCTATCAAGGAAAAATGGAAACTGTATGAAAGGCAGTGCTTTCTTACAAGGAAACCCAGGAATTGCTCTGAAATCCTTTTTTCTTGGTTCCTGAAAATACAAAATGGTTCAAAACATCAAAAAACATCCAACATCCTTGCTGGGTGTTACCTGTCACTTTATTTAAGGAATCAACAGGAGCACACAATGCCAGGAAAAGCAGAATCAATCATCAGAATATCCACATTAAAAAGTGTGCTTGCCTGGAAAATCTGTCAAAATATGGGCGTAGTACCACCGGCCGTCTCTATGACAGCTGTCATTAATTGCATTAGAAGCTTAAACTTGTGCAGTTAAAATCAAATGGTTGGAATTAAGTGACCTGCAACCAAAAGTTATATAGGTTGCAACTATTTAATCTCTATGTTTTAAAGTCTGGAATTAGAGTTCTGTTTGCCTGTTTTAAAATTGTTAGTTTATTGTCAACAAAGAAAAATGTAACAATTGACTTTAAAGTAAGGCAGATTCAGCAAAACTACAAACAAGCTTCTCCCACTGGGAAAGACATCTCCCTTTTGCTTCCCACGAAAAGGTCAGGAAATCACATTCAGGTGTTGATGAAGAGGGGAGGAGATTTGGGCTGCTGCTCATGGGAGAGACAAAGGACTTCCTGGGCTGAAAGGGTATGCAGATTAAGGTGTCAACAGTAGCTCCTGCCAGAGGAAGAAGGCGGGGATTGCTCTTGAGCTACAAGAAAAAGCTGGAACAGCAAATAAATGTTAATAGAGCATGTGCAGAGCAGGTAGTCACCCTGCAAAACTGCCTAGACCAAGAAAAAGAAGAGAATAATAAATTAATCCTGAAAGACCTGGATACCCAGGCAGAATTTGATGAGAAGCGCCAGAAAGCTGGTGCGCTCCAAAGACAGAGGGATGAACTGGCTGCACAGAGGCATACTCTTGTTCAGGAAAGGGACACCTTAGGCCAGGAGGTCAGTTATTTAAAAGAGAAGATGGAAGAAAATCACCTGGCCATTCAGGGACTGGGTGACCTCCAAAAAGACCATGAATAACTGTTAGAGCACACCAGGAGGGTGGAAGTCGCTCTAGCAAGGAAGGACTAGGCCAGTAAGGACAGGACTCAGGAGGTAACCCTCCTGCAGCAGAAACTGGCCCAGTACTCTAAAGTGACACTGGAAGCACAGAGAGACAATGAGGCTCTCTGTGCGAAAAATGACAGGCTCCACAGACAGGTAGCCATGCAAGAACAATTGATAGAGACTAGCAATGCCTTGATAGAGGAACAGAAAGCTCAAGTTCTTGCATGGCAACAGGGAGCAAGGGCTGAGAGAGATGAGGTTCACTGGGAAAGGAAAACACCTGAGCATAACCCCAGGAACCCTAGTACCAGAGGCCTTCATCTCTTCCAATCCCTGGACTCTGCCACCCCCGTGTCCACTGGCGCACATGAGCCAAGGGCCACAGAGATGGCAGACTTCAATCCAATGAGGAATATGGGGCTCATAGATGAGCACTTCCCAGGAATGGATGGGCGGGCATCTGGGTATGGGTTCCCAAGTGCTAGGGCCATATTCTCTGATTAAGCACACTCCAATGAGGGGAGGGTCAGAGAAATGGATCCTCAAAAATAACATTTAACCAGAGACCCGATGGTAAAATTGAGTGGGGACCTCCATGAGAGTAGGCCCACTCAGGGCATCCTGAAAACCTCTGCCCAGCTAGGATATTGGGGGGGGGGGTACTCATCAAATCGTGGGAGCAAGGAGGAATCAGAAGACTCCTCTGAGCGCCCCAGGACACAAGAAACTAGGCTCCCACATTCTGCCAGCCATTCCCAGGCTCGCAGAATCCAGGAGAGCCTAGAACACCAGACAGTCACCTCTGGTAGCAGTGCCTCTGAGTCAGAGGAGGAGTGGACCAGGGTCACCCGAACCAAAAAAGCCAACAAGGTCAAGAGGGCCTTACTCAAGGATCCCCTAAAACAAATAAAGGCCATTAGGAGTGTCATCACGCTGTATCATAAGAACGTGAAATATTCAGTTTGGGAGCACCTTGAGCTCTTTGAACCAATGATGGAAACTTTCCATTTGAAGGTTAGCCAAAACTATATTCAATATGTGAAATGGACCTTCTCTCCCCAGTACTCCAGCTTCTTTGCGGGGCTGGAGGATCAGAATCATTCTATATGGTCCACCGATAGGGCAGCCATCTTGAAACATTTTTCTGTGCACAGGAATCCTCAGGAGGCTTGCAAGACAGCCTACATCTTGCAATGTGGGGAAGATCAGGCCCCACAAGAATTTGTTCAAGAATTAAAGCCTGCCTTTGGCAGACCACCAGAAGGGTGTGGACTGACAGCAAAGAGTTTGTGAATACTTTCTTCCACGCTCTCCCCAAGTACATCATGACCCAGCTAGTGAGAGACTTTCACGAGAAAAGATCACTAGACTGGGTCATTGAACAAGCCACGTGCATTTATGAGGTGCAAAAGCCAGTGGAAAATAAAAATAATCCAAAAAGCCCCAAAACAACCAACACCCTGCTGCTGCTAAAGTGGCGGAGAAGAAGGTTGCCCCCATTTTAGATTTAGAGATGGGGGCCCATAAACCTGCCCGCACAGAATCAAAGCAACCCCAACCCCAGAAGGCCCTCGGGCCAATCACAAACAGGGAGCCAGGGAGGCAACCCCACAAATGGGACCCCTAACTCTCCTGACTACATCAGCCCACGCTACAAGGGCAATCGACCAATCCTGGGTTATGTGTGGACTCCTCCAGCCCAAGGGGGGGGGATCTAACCAGACAGCACCTAACCCAGGGAACTTCCCTCCTCACTTCCCCCAGGAGGGCAGTAATCCCCCAAATACCAGACATAATTTCTTCCCAAGGTACCTGCCAAACTTTAACCCCCAGAACAATCCATCCTTCTTTCCCCACTTTCCTGAGCCCAGACAACCCAATCCAGGAGAGGGGAGGCCAAGGGTGGAGGCGTATCCAAATTTTCCTAACCTGGGGTATTTTGGGAGAAGGGATAGCTACCCTTCCCGGGATCAGCCCATGGGAGACATAAGAGCCCTGTACCAGCCTGAGCGGGTGTCAAAACTAGAGCGCCAGGTCCAAAACATGGCACAGGATCTGGGTCGCATGCTGAGGGCTCAACAGAACCCTCAGATGAGCATGGCGGCGCAGAATGCCTCAAATCCAGGACCTGGTGCTCCAGAGCAATGACGGGGGAAGAACCCCGACAACCCACCGGTTCCCAGGGAGGAGGCACAAGGGGAAGGGGGGTGTAAAGCCCCTGGAAGCCCAGGAACCAGAACCAAAATCTCCTGCCCCTGAAAGTCTGCCACCTAAGGAGCAGGGGGGGGGGGTAGGAGAAATAAAGAGCCCAAAAAGACCCATTTTGATGAGGAGGTACAAGTCTTCCAGTTTGAAGGAGAGGGGTCCTCAGAGGATTCTAGGAAAAGGATCTTCTCCTTCAGAGATGGGGGGAACTCCTCCCAAAGAAAAATGGTTCCCAAAGGATCCAAATTCAGACTGGGTATATGTGGGGACTGAGTTAGCACCGCCCATCATCAATCCCCCAGAATCATCCGCGACAAAATCCCCTGGTTCAAACCCATCCTGGTTACTGTCTCCAAAAAGGGGGGCGGCAGCCCAGAACCAGAACCAGGGGAACCCAAAACTTCCCCCATATCTAGCTGTCACCTCTTTCGTTCAGATTACCAAGACTCCAAACAGAATCCTGCCCAAATCATCTCTCTATCAGTGTCCAAAACCAAGAAACTAACCCACCAGTTGTCCAAAAATATACTTTATCTTTGCCCCCTTGAGGAAAAGGAGGGAAGATTCTATGCCCTGGTCCAAATACAAGGGCAGTGTACAATGTAGGCACTGGTGGATACTAGATCCCAAGCTACCCTTCTGTTCAAAAGGGCCTTTGACCAACTGAATTTGTGAAGGGGGGAGAAATACCAAATTCCTATCACCCCTCTTCCTGGAAAACTTCAGAACTTCGACGGGAAGGAAATTCAAGGGGACTGCGGATTTGGATATTAAAATTGGGCGACACAAAAAAAAGGACCCGGTCATAGTTGTGACTCCAGAGGGCACCCCTTGTTTACTAGGGAATAACATCCTTCGGAGATTGTCACCCCTCATAGATTGTGTAAACAAGGTCCTCTGGACCCAGACTAGCCGACCAATAAAACTGAAACGGAGTGTTAACCATGTTAGTTTAAACGGCACATGGCACATGGTTGAACAAAAACCAGACCAAATAGAATTTCACTTCCAGAACAACCAAATCCCAGATGTGACAGTAATAGCAGTAGGACAGCAAACTGGTAATGGGGGGGGGTCCTCTCTATTTCTGAAAATCAACCTTCCTTCCAGTCTAAGGTGGCATTCCACACTGGAAGGAAACACTCTGAAATTCTTTACAAATTCACAATCATAAAATCCCACTCCTATAGTCCAGAAAGATGAGAAATCAGCTCAAAGCATGGCTGATATTGGAGTTCATTTAAATGAAGGGAAGGACTCTGTTCTCGCCCGAGTGTGTGTGAACAACGGTAAGAGCTTCATCAGTGAAGCCATGTTCTGCAACCTCCCAAAAGATCCAGCCATTCCCACATTTAAACTGATAGACAAATAGGAAATGGACCTGGAAACACCCAGTTCCAAACATCTCCTGCCTAGCAGGTGTATGCTCAATATTTCCATAGGCAACAAGAGCATAGTCCATAATTGTTGGGTCGTGCGAGATGTCCCTGCCGCATTTTACTTAGGCAGTGACATTCTCAATCGCTTTGCCATTTGTTTGGACCTAATAAACTTCAAAGCTTGGTCCCGATTAGCGGGTTATCCCATGGGCTTTGATGACCCAGATTAAGCATTTAGGTCAGCTCAACTGCTGCCTTATGCAGTTGAATTTCAGATTGGAGAGGAAGTCACCATCCCAGAAAGGACCCAACAATTCTCACTGGAAGTGAAAGTTAAAAGACGACAGAAACTGAAAAACCCTGACACCTATGTTCATCTTAATGCTCACTTCCAACAGCAAGGGTTGGGCGTAAACCCAACACCACTAGTCAATATAGAACATGACACTATTCCAATAGAGGTGGATAACAGTGACTTAAAGAGTATCACTGTAGCCGCAGGCACCATTATTGGAACGGCAGTTGATGACCGACATTTTTCCATAGATTTAGGTAATGAACTGTTAGGACCAATCCCCAAGGACTGTTTTGACAGTGATAGTGACAATGAAACAACACCAGACAGGATCTTCACCCGGCATGGGGGGAATTTCCTGGTGTACACTTCCTGCCCTATATGGCAAGGAAGATGTGACCTGTGACTTCAGGAGCGATGAGGTGAGGACTGCCTTCCCCACCTGAAGCCACCACTCCAAATCAGTCCAAATCAGCACTTTGACCAGGGACTTCTCCACCCAGCTGGAGGAGGCCGCTGAGATAGCAAAACCGGATGTTTTTCCAGGTTTCAGGGAGATGGTTGAAGAGAGAGTCAACCTAGCTGATGCCTGTGAGACTATGGAGCAAAAGCAAAAATTGAAACAAGTTTTCTTACATTTTCAGGATCTCTTTGCGGTGGACTCATATGACTGTGGTCGCACCGACATCCACAGAACAATTATTCCCACAGACCCTGGCATGACTCCAGTGTTTGTGAAGCAATATCGCTTGCCTCTCGCATCAATGGAGTCCCTTACTGAAATAATTAAGATCCTTGAGTCCTGTGGGATAATTTGTCCAGTCCACAGCACCTTCAATAATCTGGTGCTGGGGATTTTGAAGCCAAACGGCCAGTGGAGACTCTGCGCCAACCTAAGGGAGCTCAACAAATGAGTCCATACTTCCCGATGGCCTCTTCCCTACATTGATCAAGGGCTGGCCCAGATCCAGGGGTCACAGGTATTCACTGCAATAGACCTGACCAATGGGTACTGGACTGTACCTGTCAGTAGGGAGGACCAATACAAGCAGGTTTTCACCTTCGGGGGGCAGCAGTATACATGGACCCGGAATCCCTTCGGATTCATCAACTTCGGCAATTAATTCTACATTTTTCTACACAAGGCCATGCCCGACCTGGGTGAAAGGGGTAACCTGGCCTATGTAGTTGATGTTCTAGTCAAAAGCTGAAGTGTGGAGGAACACATAGCCGAGATCTGTTATGTTCTAACACAGTTGAGGTCTGCCGGAGCAAAACTTTCCTTTCAAAAGGCACAGTGGTGCAGAATCCGTGTCAATTTCTTGGAGCATGAGATTACTCCTCAGGGTCTGGGTCCCCAGGAAAAGAAAGTGGAAGCACTTCAGAAATTAAAAGACCCCACAACTCTGCGGGAACTAAGGAGCCTCCTTGGACTGACTAATTACAGCAGAGAGTTCATTGAGGACTACGGAGAGATCACAAGACCCCTGATCCATCTTTTGAAGGGGGGGTCAAGTGGGAGTGGGGTCCAGAACAAGCCGAGGCAGTAAGACAAAGCAAAAGAAGCCTCTCACAAGCGCTTTGCCTAGCTTACCCTGTCAAAAACTTCTTGGAGACAGGGTTCTCAAATGCATGCTTGACTGCAGTATTGTACCAAAAGCATGACAAGGTCAATCAAGTAATCTTCTATGCAAGTAAAGCTTTATCCTCTGTGGAGGAACAAATTAATGATTGTGAGAAGGCACTCCTGGCAATGGTGTGGGCATTGAAGAATTACCACCCGTTTATCCAGGGGGAACACATCATAGTGGAGACTCTACACTAGCCTCTGCAATATCTCCAAAGGGACAGAATCCATCCCGGAAATGTGAGTAATTGCTGAATGATTTCCTGGATTCTGTCAATGCAAGGCTTTCCTGTGGAGGTCAGATATGGCCAAAACAAGAAGAGTCCCCTCACGCAAGGTCTGGCTGACTTGCATGATTGTGCCAGAGAAAACTGTCTCGAGGACGAAAAGTCTTAAAATCAAGGACAACATGGAGGCATACCTTAATTGCCCACACAAAGTCTTTGAAGAAGACAAGTTTGAGGCAATTCCCACTGTCTTTGTGGATGGATGCTCCTACCATGTTGATAACAACGGGGAAAAAGAACTAGTGGCTGGAGTAGGGAATGCATGGCGAATGATGCCCCAGAACCTCCCGCTAGGTACAAGATTGGTCCCGGAAGTAGTCAAGTGGCAGAGTTGATGGCTGTGCATCAAGCCATCCTCACTGCTGTCCAACACCAACTCCACTAACTGGTCATAATCACAGATTCGGATTATGTACGGAACGGGTTCGTGGAGTACCTGGTTAACTGGAAAACCAGAGGTATGCTATGTGCTAATAACAAACCATTGAAACATGGGAAATTGATCCAAAATATTGATGATCTGGTCACCTCGAATGGGATGACCATCTACTGGAAAAAGTTCATAGGTCATTCTAAAGTAGAGGGACCAGACACAACTGGAAATGACCTTGCTGATCAGCTGGCCAAAACCAGAGCCATCCAAGGGGATCTACTTGAGTCCCTGTTGGGGGAAATCCAGGTCACTGCTATCACTAGGTCCCAGACAAATGCTCACAATGAACTTTCAACTGCACAATGGAGTAAGGAGACCCCAGATGCTGATTTAATTACGGCTCAAAAAGGGGATCCAATAATTGGTAAGTTTTATCAACACATTGAGGATCCTGAGAACTTTCCCCTGACGGATACCGATTACATAGGGAAATAGGACCTCAGAGTGTTGATGAAATGTCCACAAATGTTCCGAATCCAAGACGGTTTGTTGGTGAGGAGATCCCTAGCTGGCCTTGATCAGTGGGTGGTCCCTACATAATTCTGAAGCCAGATGCTAAGTCACGCCCATGATGCGGCCACAGCCGGTCATAGGGGGTTTCATACAACACTTGAAATCTTAAGAGAGGTTGCATACTGGCCACACATGGGGCAGGACCTCGACCAATACTTGAAAGGGTGTCTTGTGTGTGCACAACTTCAGCCAACTTCCCTCACACACCGTGCGCCTCTCCAAAATAGGGGGATGACACTGCCTTGGTCAGATTAACAAGTCGATTTTATCGGGCCCGTGATTCGCTCTTCTAGGGGGAACAAGTACATGGTGACCTTGACATGCTTGTTCACTAAATGGGTGGAATGTCTCCCGGCCCCAAATTGCAAGGCAGAAACAGCAGCTGCCCTGATGATCAACCACATCTTCTCACATTTTGGACTACCCCAAAGGATCTAGCCAGAGAGAGGTAGCCGCTTCACTAGCGAAGTAATGGCAAAGATGTGGGAGATACTTGGGGTCAAAAGGAAATTACACATTGTCTACCGACCAGCCTCTGGTGGTGCAGTGGTGAGATACAAGACAATTGTGAGCATATTCAAAAACTTTGTGGCAGATTCTGGGCCAAGTTGGGACATCCGACTACCTCTTGTCCTGATGGCCAACAGATCTACCCCTTCTTCTGCAACTAATATGTCACCATTTGAGCTGATGACTGTACGAAGGATGGTGCTTCCCCAGCATCTGCTCTACAGAACCGCAGACGTTGATCAATGCCTCCACAACTCATGAGTATGTTGAAAATCTGAGAAAACACCTTCAACATGCTTTTGCCTATGCTCAGCGAAATCTAGAAAGATCTGCAGACAGTATGAAGACCCACTATGAGCTAAAGACTACTAGAAAAGAATACCATATAGGAGACTGGGTGTACTTATACAATTTCCAAAGGAACCAGGTCAAACAGTGCACATTTCTACCTAGCTGGAGGGGTCCTTTTGAAATTGTAGACAGAATCTCACCAGTCGCCTACAAAATCCGTATCCCCAAAGGCAGTTTGGCAGAGGGGGAAAATAAGTGGGCCCATATCAACCAACTGAAGTATTGCCATCCTATGCACACTCTGCAACAACTAGAGGATTCGCCTGAAACCCCAGAGGGGGACAGTCCAGCTCCCTAGAATTCCAACTATAAAACTATTCCCTCTGTATAATCAATGAATTGAAATAGGAACGATTGTCCTGATATGTCAAGATGTATGGTGGGGAAATGTCAACAAATATGTTCTGCTTTGTCATCCTAGAGTTAGAAACCATGGATCCTAAGTATCAAGGAGGACAACCCAGGGATCGGAAGGAAACACCCAAGGGGCCCGGGCTATCACTCCAGACTCTCATCAGAAACCGGCGAGGAGAACCGGTCGATCCACCACTGATGGGAGAAGCAGATGAATTTTGCCAGCCATTTGGATCAGAAAGAAAAGAAACTAAACATCCCAATCTCGTGACTTCCCCTTGATGGAAGGTCAAAAGTCAAATCGCGAGGGGGGCTTGTGGGATGTTTTAACCCACTAGGCTCTGCCCTGCGACATCACTGTGTGCTGGTGGCACCAGAATCAGCCAAATGGCTGCGAAAGCCCTATGCGTGCTAAACCTATGAAAATTGTGCTTTGAAACCGGAAAAGATGGCCACCAATCTACTTTGCCTGTGTCAGCAGTGGAAGGAGACCACGCTGCTGAAACCTGTCACTGGGCTGCCTATCAAGGAAAAATGGAAACTGCATGAAAGGCAGTGCTTTATTGCAAGGAAACCCAGAAATTGCTCTGAAATTCTTTTTTCTTGGCTCCTGAAAATACAAAATAATGGTTCAAAACATCAGAAAACATCCAACATCCATGCTCGGTGTTACCCATCACTTTATTTAAGGAATCAAAAGGAGCACACATTGCCAGGACAAGCAGAATCTATCATCAGAATATCCACATTAAAAAGTGCGCTTGCCTGGAAAATCTGTCAAAATATGGGCGCAGTACCACCGGCCGCCTGTATGACAGCTGTCATTAATTGCATTAGAAGCTTACACTTGTGCAGTTAAAATCAAATGGTTGGAATTAAGTGACCTGCAACCAAAAGTAATATAGGTTGCAACTATTTAATCTCTATGTTTTAAAGACTGGAATTAGAGTTCTGTTTGCCTGTTTTAAAATTGTAAGTTTATTTTCAACAAAGAAAAATGTAACAATTGACTTTAAAGAAAGCCAGATTCAGCAAAACTACAAACAAGCTTCCCCCACTGGGAAAGACACCTCCCTTCTGCTTCCCACCAAAAGGCCAGGAAATCACATTCAGGTGTTGATGAAGAGGGGATGAGATTTGGCCTGCTGCTCCTGGGAGAGACAAAGGATTTCCTGGGCTGAAAGGGTATGCAGATTAAGGTGTCAACAGTAGCTCCTGCCAAAGGAAGAAGGCGGGGATTGCTCTTGAGCTACAAGAAACTGTGGGGGTGGGAACAGACCGTTTTGTTGATTCTCAAAGCACAGAAAAGTATATTTTTGAAAAGGACTTACAAAGGAATGTGCGAATTTGTAAAAATTGTAAAATTACAGTATTGTTAATGTGAATTTTTTTGGGCACATTTTAAAAGGACTCAGAACTCTGTGCGATGTTCTAAGAAGACATAGTGAAAAATCTGGTTTGTAGCAAGTGTATTGATGTCAGAAGCATGAAACTTCATATAATTATGCCCAGATATCATGCGCACATATGTATGAAATTGTGGACAAATCAGACAATTGGGTTCCGGACAAAAGTGCGAAAAGTTGTCAAATCCAGACCCAAGCTCTCACAGCGACGGGGCTTGGAAGAATACTTGCTCCACAAAATATGTGATATAGTTATGCTATTGCTATCAAGTTTGTAAAATTGTAAATATGTATTATATGAGAAGTAGATTTCATGTGCAAAAACAAAGGGGAGGTTTTTCCCTGGATCATAAAACACAACATCATGATGACACTCTGTTTTCTTCTCCAATCAAGGGAGAGCAAAGACCCTAGCCAATAGAATACCTAGGGGTGTGCCTAGGATAATTCAGCATACCCACCCCTTTAGTAAACACATAAATAGAGACAGCTTAGGACCTAGACACACACACACATTCACCCACCAACCTATTGCTGGCGGAGCACTTTGCAAGAGAAATCCATATTCCAGACTCCAGACTCCAGAACTTTGAAAGCAGAAAGTCCCATTTCCAAAGCTGACCCATTCTCAGCTTGGCTTTTAAAAATCCAGAAACCTGATTTTACCCCAGATCTCTAAGGGGAACCATTAAACAGCCTGGCTGTGCTGTAGCTGCTTTCCTGCTAAGAATTATTGCCAGAATCCAAAGATCCAACCTAGTAGAGCCGTGCTGTGAACCAGTACCAGAGCCTGTGAGATCCAGTCCAGTCCCACCGTGCGGTGTGCAGAGTGCCTTGCTGATTGCAGACCAGAGTGCCTTGAGTCCAGTCCGGTGTGCCTAACAGAATTCCTGTCCAGAAATCTTGCCTGACAAGATCCCTAACGGGTCCATTCAAACATTGGTAGTGAGTATCCATGGCATACGATTGTCACTAGCATATGTATTGTCCATAAGTCATCCCTATCAAACCCATTCTATATTATATCCAGAACTGTATTGCTAGAAATCCTTTTTGTCTTGCCTGAACTCTTTCTCTTATCCTATTATCTTCTGTACTAGTAGTGTTAAAATCATCTTTGCCCTGATATATATTTTCTGAAGAAAGGCGAGCATCTCGGCAGGTGAAACCAACCAGAGATATCCTGGGCTGGTGGCTGTGCTGTCGTGTAGTTTGCATCTTCATAGTCTACCCCTAGTGTAAGGAAACCTTGTTTGTAATTTTAAAAGCGCATTCTTGTTTTGCAATTTTGCCTCTTTTTGAAGAAAAAAAACGAACTCCACAAAAACCTCCATAACTTCTTCACCGTTTAAAATTTAAGTGTCTACTTGAAGCTAACATCCTAAGCTTTCCAATAAACCCAAAACCACATCTCAACCTTATAGTTTTTCAGCAATCGCGCTTACCGTGAGCGGAAAAGTTTGCCATGAATTTTTTGTTTGGCTCAAATCTATAACGTGTGAAATAGCTTTTCATTGCACCCGACCTTACAATTAAGTTTTCAACTTGCTAGTTACTCTATAATCACTGCTAGTATTGGCCTGATACCATACAAAGTGGTTCTCACTAGTATTGAAACAATTTCAGTGAATTAAATCCATTTTCAGTGTTTTTACCATTCATGCAAAGCCAACTTTAAACCATTTTTGACAAGTTTGCCAATCATTCCTGTTTCTCTCTCTCTCTGTGAACTTTAAACCATTTTTGACAAGTTTGCCAATCATTCCTGTTTCTCTCTCTCTGTGTTTGCTGGGGGGTAAATTAGGATTGATACTATTTTGTTGAATTCTGTATTCCTGAAACCTGTTTTCTCTCCTTCCATCTCTTTATTTTGCATATTGGGGGGATTGAGTAATGTGCAGGGTCAAAGAGTAATCACATTGCATTTTGATTGAACCCACACAAAAGTATTATCTCTGTGCTGCATTATTTTTGCTATCATGACTCCTCGTGATTAAGAGATTGTTAGTGTCAAATCACCCCATTGGTGATCATTGTATAACCATTAAAATAGTGTGATATATATTGTGCAAATCATAAATAAATATTTTTAACTTTGCAACCCAGCCTGCTTCCTGGTTCAGTGTGACCGGGGGGGATTCAAAGAGAGGGGCGTGATATAAGTGGTACATCATTCAGAAATAAAAGAACTTATAGACATAAATAAATAATTAAGGGTTTCAGCTGTGCATCACACGCTAGGCATTGACTTAGGTGGAGTTGCGGGTTGAAATCACTTACATTATATTTTTGTTCTTGATGTCTTTTTCTTTTTCGGCTATGAAATTGGGGAACACGCGTTTCACTAAGCAATCTATCTATCTATCTGTCTATGTTATAGCGTATGATACTCCCGTTGTTTTAACATACGTCCAAATGTATTTTGTTGGGAGACCTATGGAAAGGTAATGAGAATGACGTGTCAGCTAAGGAATTAGAGACTTCACTCTATAGCTCAGGTCTGGCACAGCAAATAGATGAAACTACACATATAATGGGTGACACCATGGACTGGATGGCCTCATATAATACTTACACGAGTAAACGTAACATTACCGCTTCTCCGTGGTCTGACCACTTTTTTATTCATTTCTCTATTCTGTTTGCGGAAAATTAAAGACAATTACAGCTAAAAAAACAGGATGAGGTTAAGAAATATCAGAAAGCGGAAGCCTGAAATTATGCACCTTTGGATTTTGACACTGAAAATGAATGTACCTCATTTGCACATGGCCGAACAGCTCACCATAGCCTGTAATGACACAATGGGAGAGGCTTTGAAGACATAAGCACCTTCTAAAACAAAAGTTGCATTATGTAGGACGAATACTATCTGGTTCTCCGCCAAATTAAAAGAATTAAGAGTACTTAAAAGGAAATGTTTTTATATCTGGAAACATTCACGGTTAGATGTGGATATAGAAACCTATGATATGGGCGCATAAGTGTATAAAGTAGCAGTTATTGAGGCTAAACAATCCACTTATAATACACGTATAGAAGAAACTCAACTTTAATAACTAATGCTAAATAACTTTGCAGAATCTTAAAGGAACTAGAGAAGTCTGTGGATAACACACACGAAGGCACACTTAAAGACAAAGCTTTGGTTACATCAATCCCGGAAGTGATTGTAAATAAGCTGGACATGGTCTAGTGGAACATACATAATGCAAGAGTAGTAAGGGACTTCGAGGGCGTACGGGACGGGTACTCATCTAAGTCCAGCTTAAAATCCCCATGAAAGCAGGATATTCCCACATTTAATTACAGAACTATTACTGAGGAAGAACTTAGTATTAATCTAAGTAAAATCAAACCTTTGGAACGCAAAGGTGATATATATCCAGTAATTGTGGTCGAAGCATGCTCCAAGCTTTTGATTAGCACACTTACTCCTATTTTCAACACCTCTCTGATGGAAGGTCATGTGCTTGTAGATTTCAAGGGTGCATGGACGACTCCCCTGTTAAAGAAACGGGGTTAGACACAGGCATGCCGGCAAACTACAGCCCTATCACTAACTCCCCTTTTTTACTCAAAATATTGGATAGGGTGACATGTGAGCAGATTTTGGACCACCTTACTAAGCACAAAGTTCTGAATAGGTGGCAGTCAAAATGTGAATATGAAGGCGCAGGTGTACAGCCTTGTATCCGCATCATCAGACTACATAAGACTTTTGTCTCACATCCAACCAATTCTCTCTCAAAAGAGCTGTGAGACATTGGCAAGAGCCATTATAGAATCAAGAATAGATTATTGCAGTAGTCTTCTGACAGGAATTGGGGAAGGTGAGCTCACAAGACTTCAAGTGCTATACGAGCAATAGTAGAGCTTGAGAAACATGATCATGTCTCAGAAATACAGAAGGGCCTACATTGGCTACCTAGCGAGGCTGGATTTGAATTCTGCTTCCTCACAATAACCTATAGATGCTTGGAGGGTTCTTACCCTCACTATCTGGCAGAAAGGTTAATAAAGCTGGAGTCAAGAATCTTAGAACTGATATCTCCAACATGCGTGTGGTGCGCAGAGCAAAGTTATACCATGTGAGCAAAAGTGCGTTCTTCATGGCTGCTCCAAGAATCCGGAACTCTATGCCACCAGATCTTAGAGTCAGTGAATCACTAGGCATGTTCCAAAAGAAACTGAAAACCTTTCTGTTTAGATAGGTTTGGTGATATTGGTAGGGACCCTTGTACGAGATTAGGCCTCAACGCTCTGCTATGTAATTTTTCTGTATTACTTTGTGATCTTTAACGAGAAGATTGCCCTTTTCCCAATGCCCGTGCGCCTCCGGTTCTTTTGGTTGCGCGGTACAAATTCAAAAAGTCAAGTAAAGAAGGCATATGCTGTATCTAACATGTTTCTCTCAAATCTCACCTAAAATACCACCAAAAGTAAGACCTGAGAAACGGAATGCTGAGAAACGTAGACGATAATGTTTGATTTGGCAGAGCATAATCAAAAACATTTATTTGCATTTGTACATGCTTTAATAACTTTATTTTTGCAGTCATTCTTAACATGCAAATATGAACCTCTTCAATCCCGGAGAAACCCTCAATGAATCTGTGGGCCTCATTACGACCCTGGCGGTAAGGGGTTAACGCCAGCGTTAGCTGCGCCGACCCCTTACCGCCAACTACGAGGTCCCTTAGCGCCATGGCGCTTTTAACACCTGCTTTTAGCAGGTGTTAAAATCCATGGCGCTAAGGTACCATGGAGTTAATTACGCCACCGTAATTTACGGTGGCGTAATTAACGCCTTCCCCACTCCCATTATGCCCTATGGGGCAAAAATGGGAATGGGGAAGGGTAAATGGGGATTGGGGACTTACCGCCCCGCCGACCTCGGAATGGGGCGGTAAGTCCGCCAACCACCATGGCGTAAACGTAGTTTACGCCATGGTGGTAAAGTCACGGCCCAGGCGGTAACTTACCGCCTGGGTCGTAATGAGGCCCACAGTGTGTCCTATTTGTAAAAGGTCTATGATCTCTGAAGCCAAATGCTAAACGCTAAAATGAACAATTGTTTATTTATTTATTGTATTTGCTGGTAGCGCCTAGACCCGGAGGTATCACAGCCCTAATTTTTCTTTAAGAGAAGAACAATAACATACATTTCTTTTCCTGTTTTGTCAATTGATCTCACTACCCACATAAATATATATCAGTAAAATATGACCATGATTTTGGTCACTGTCACTTTTTTGGTTCTGTGATGCTTATGTGGCAGTTTTATTGTATATGTTACACTCAGTGAACAATACATAACCTCATGTGATTGTTGACACTTTAGAACAATGTTGAAAATTATAAAATCAAATAATAGATTAAATGTTTCTTGAAGCAACTCATTCTTTTCCTGAGAGATAGGTCTGGCTGCTCCGCCCACGCTACCAATAAGTGAGCAATGTTAGCTTAATGGGCTCGAGGGCCTGTGGAAAAATCCTGACATAATGTCATGTCCTTGCCACAATGAAAACCTCAGGCACAATATGCTTGGCTTTGGCCCGGACTTCCTGCTTGACCGCTGTTTCTGAACAAGACAGAAACATGAAGAGACAAGGGGGCCTGCCTGAACACTAAACACGATCCGATCTGTGTGCAGGGTTTCAGGGACGTGATTTACAATGGGACGAAATCTGCTCTCTATTCTCAATACAGAAATCATCATTGCATACAGCTGAAGCCCTAACACGCAGCTGCCAGCTAATTGACTGTGAATGTGGAACAGGTACGTGCTGTCGGAAGTATCTTTGTTTTCATGAATTTGCCATTCAAACATTTGGAAGATTCCAGGGAACACAAATGGCCCCTCGTTGCGGTTGTTTTTAAGGATTTAAGAGATCAGTATCATGTCTCAAACTCTGCATATGACTCAGTTAATGTAGTCAGACATGATTACAAAAAGAAGTGTCGAAATGTGTTGAATGCAACATTTGACATCAAACTCCCACACTGTGTAGCATAGCAACTGAGATGAAAATACGAGCACATATTCGGGTTCCCGAACTCTCTAGAAGGGCCTGAAAAGGAAGGGCTGAAATGCAGCCATATTACTGTGGATTATCTAACACCCACTCAAGGCGAACCACAGGGACGTGTCCCAATCGTGTAGAGCCTTTACCACTGAGAGAAAAGTATAAAACGCATCACTTGCTTCTTCAGGTCTCAATCTACTGCGCACCGACAAGAAAGGCAGCAGAGCAGCTCACCCGACAGAAGCAGCAAGGTGCGTCACTCCATCTTCTCTTGATAACCACTGCTGCATTTTAGACTTGGGCTTTTGGGTTCAGAGATCGAAGGCATTTGATGTGTAGGATACACAAATACACTCAGTGCTTCCGCCTGATTCAAGAGGTTCATATTTCTATGTTAAGATGATCGCTCAAGTATATGCATACGAGCATGTGTTGTACACAGGTGCATGAATGTGTGCACAATCAAACATTTTCGTTTAAGTTTAATAGCATTCCATTTCGGGAGTATTGTGGTTGTTGCTTTTTCAGGGAGATTTTAAAGCAACACATTAGATGTGGAGTGTGCCTTACTGGAAATGTGATGGCTGCCCGGGTCAGCAGCAGCAATTGAACGCAATCAGTGTAAATGTGTCACACCGGATCCTACAAATCAATGCACTATGATGTAAGGAGATGTCTGTGTCCAGGTCTGCTGCCGCCTGCGGCTGATTTTCGCACCAGACTGCGCAAAGATTTCCAAGGACCGCCTAGACAGCTGAAACTGGTAACACAACATGTTGCTTTGATTCCTGGCATTGCTTAATTAAAGGGCTCTGCCTTGAGGCATGGGGTTAAAACCGTGCCACAGGAAAAACACACGCACTGACTCAAGATTGGTGAGTGACATGGCGCCATAACCTTTGCTGTGTTAGGAAAGGTTTGCAACTCGAATCTGTGGCTCACAGGTAACTCTCCCCTTACCCTAATCAACACTCTCCCAACTCTGTAGCAGCATTAGTCATCTGCCTCCACACCGGTGGTAGAGCAACACCGTTCCCGTCCGTTGCCCTTCACTTCGATCACTGCTCCACACAGCAAGCATCATAGAAAACAAGCAGTCGGAAAAGACCAGAGCGTTATGACTCGCCCTTGCAACCTCACCATAACCCTACATTACACCTCATGAAGACGGCGATCTGTTGGCGTCACTAGAATGTGCCCGGGTGCTTGTTATGGCAGCGGCTGCAAGCAGAGAGTAGGACTGATTACTGTGCAAGACCACAACAGTTCTTGCGGTTGCATCAGCTGATGGACTAATGGACTCATCCTTGTGCCAGGCGTTCCTCACATCACTGGCAGCAACACAGCCCTATTCCCTTAATGCAAGAACTTTCACCTCATTTGAAAACCACCTCGTCTAAGCCCCTCATAATGCATTCATGTCCCATTGGTGGTGCCATGCATGCAATTTGCATTTTTTACAAAATGACCCCTACATTTCACCACTAATGAAGGTGTTATATAAAGGTAGGGTCACCAGATGTCCCGGTTTTGCTAGGATTGCCCCAGAATTCCTGTCACGGGTTTGGGTACATGGTTGGGTACCATTGCAGAAACCCAGGCTGGTCATTGTTCCGGCTCTTGCCGGATCTGAGATCCGGCACCAGATGTGTAGCCGATCTTGGATCCAGCCAGAGTCGGCCACGCCAAACCCCTGCTCGGCGCTGAGGAGGAGAAGAAAAAAAAAGCGCACGTGAGCAAACTGTAACTTCCTCTGGTGACCCCATGTAAGAGGTCACAAGAGGAAGTTACAATCCCTAGCCACTGCCCGGTTTATTTATTTATGCAATGTTTGTCGGATACATGGACCCCGATTATTTATTTATTTATGCAGTGTTTGTCGGATAATTGTATCCGACAAACATTGCATAAATAAATATACAGGTATCTGACCAACATTGCATAAATAAATAGCCCTATTAACGTTACACATGATGCAGCAACTCAACTTCTTTCATAGTAAAACAGCACTGTGGGTTCGCAACCAGAGATCTGTGTGCTAGCGGTCACTGATTGTGCTAGGGTATCGTAATGCAAATTGTAGTGCAGGCAGCAAAACCACCTACGCCAGCCAGTCCACCCTGGCTGGTACTGAAAACTGATAAAGTGAAGGGTGCTTTAATTGAGACAGGAACAGCCGGCACGTGTTTCGACACACAGGTCATCCTCAAGGCAAACGTAAATCATTTGTATTAATGTATTCTTGAACACGCTCCCTAGTGGAGCGTCAGAGTATTCAGATAGGGAGCTGGTAACCTGTATCAAAAAAGTGGACGCCACAGTGGCAGTATCAAGTATATAACTCGTTAAATCGAGCGATCAATTATAAAAAGGAAGCCAAGAACACATTAATACAATTGATTTACGTTTGCCTTGAGGACGACCTGTGTGTCGAAACACGTGTCGGCTGTTCCTGTCTCAATTAAAGCATCAACAATTTTATCACTGTGCCTTACTGTTATGGTGTAAAGCGCATTTCCACCTCACCCTTCACTTGATCAACTTCTTTCATAGGGAGCTGCAGGAGCTGTGCCAGGTGTGGTTCAACTTAAAGAAAACGTTGCTTATGGCGAACAGAAATCACTGTGTTTGAAAAGTACACCGGGGAAGTTTTTTTTAAAAATAAAATGGAATGCAAATTGTGCATTTTAAAGAATATTTACTCAGCAACACTGGTCAAAACTATTTTCCGCATAGTGAAGTAACTCCACCAGTGCCATGGAAGTGGTTTAAAGTGGAAGTGATATATAGTTTGGAAAAGAAGCAGCATGAAAGAAATAGTGTCTTTCTAAACTATTATTTTTTACCTTTCCTTTGATCGGAGGTCAACTGCGAGCTCCGCCCCACTTAACCCTGCCTCCTCGGGCACCCCCCTAAACTCTGCCGCCACCCCGGCTCTTGTGGGCTCCCCCTCCAATTTGTTTCCATTTCCACCACTGCTGAGAAACCAACCGTGGCAGGATTATGGAGGAGCCCTCTGATTGCAAAATAACGCACGCGGCTCATTCGCCAGTATTTTAGCTTAACATTGCTGGATGTAATAATTGTTACCAGTTATGCCAGAGCTCTTCCATCCCTGGGTGGGATCAGATTGCCAACCGTTCACTTAGCAACCACATGCCTTCACTGTTTTTGCCAAAGGGGCCACAGAAGGTTCTCAGAGCACAGGCCCCTTGTGTTTAAAATGCTTTACAGTCACAGCTAAAGGTGCACAATTTACATCCAGGGGAATGCCAGCCATCGCCGGCCCCTAGCCCTTTGCCCACTTCTGGAGGATACCCGTAGCAGCCGCTGTCAAATTAAAGTCCTACTTTTATGTTAACCATGTCCTGGATTATATATTTTGAAAATGTGGTCATCCTATATAAAGGTTACTGCTGCCACAGAAATTACCTTGTCTTTCCTGTCCTGGACTAGTGATGTGTTCCATCCTCTGCAGGCCTTAGGCACAGATCCTAACCCACAAGCTGACTTATCACAGAGTACACTCAGCCTAACTCGGTAATCATATTCCCAGGACTAGATGTGCCACGATGCCCTGTACTCCGAGGGGAAGACGGTGAAGCACACACAGAACCAGGCCCTCATCGGCTCTCCCTGTCCTAACCATTAGCCGGCCCATGTTGACGTTGATTGGATGAGGACTGTGGGTGGGTTTAGGGGACTGAAGGGAAGGCTACAAAATGGCTGACTACCTCAGAGATGGTAGGAGGAGGTGGCCACTCCAGAGGAGAATCATTGGCTTTCTCCTCCTGTCTTTATACCTTGTCCCAGGGACTCATATGAAAAGAAAACGGACTACACAACCAATGGAAACTGGTGCACCTTCGGCTGACATCAGGTGACTGATTAATACAAGAGAGTCTACAGAAGAGTTAAACGAAGCCAGTTCAGCAGCAGTCCCTTCACAAGCGATTGGTTGCACACAACTGATAATAATGGAAATAAAAGTAGGCCAGACATTGACAGCAGACACATGGAGGAGTCTTCACTGGAAGGAAAAGAGAAAGGAAAGGAGTTTGTTGTCTCCTAACTTGGAAAGGTTAGTTTCCTGACTGGGATGTGGACAGACCTCAATTCTTGAGGATTGGGATGAGGGAAAAAAGGACTCAGAGTAATGAAGATTACCAA
Source organism: Ambystoma mexicanum (assembly GCF_040938575.1). Taxonomy (NCBI): domain Eukaryota; kingdom Metazoa; phylum Chordata; class Amphibia; order Caudata; family Ambystomatidae; genus Ambystoma; species Ambystoma mexicanum. The sequence goes on from NC_090937.1 coordinate 159,773,183, forward strand.
TAAGTAATAAGGCATTCTTTTTTATGCTGTTACTCATAAACTGTTCATACACAAGGTAACAATTACTCATTCATTACAACTTGAGCTACAGAGAAACATCTCAGTTACACACTTGTAATGGCTTCTGTGCTTTTCTCTTTGCAGGAGATCGTTGCCATAATGAAGGCTTGGATTGTGGCGTCATGTCTCCTGGCTTTGGCTGTTTGCATGGTGGTATGTAGTGAAGAGTAAACCTCTTGCATTCTGGTTGTCTCGCCCCATGTTAGCATGCCCTGGAGTCACAAGTAAGGGGCCTCCTTTGGGTAGTGTGCATTTTGTAGTAATGAAGGTTTCCCGGTACTCAAGGGAAGTTTATAGAGTCTTTATTGTCCAGGTCCAGGTCCTCCATCAAACATTAGGATTGTAGGGGAAACACGGACGACAAGTAGAAGGGAGAAACACTGGGACAGCCCCACACCACATTAGCACCTTTGCTCACTGACAAGCCCAACTGTCACTACTAGAACTGCTGACCCTCCACGTTCCACAAGATGACACCCTCATCATTCCACAAGCCTAGTTATGAGCCAATGCTCATAAGCATACATTATAACACTTCCCCCTTCCTTGGGAAACAAACAAAGAAACGAGGGAAAATGACCAGCATTGTACCCAAGTCATCACAAGACCAGCACTGAACTACAGAACACGGCGGCCGTCCATGTCAGCAATCGCAGCACCCAACACAAGGAAAACTCTCACTGGGCCAACCGGACCACTACCATAAATGCTCCACAGGCCCACACGAACCACCAATAAAACACCACATCACTACACCACCACCATGACCAACTCCAGATGAAATGCCAATGTAATTCCAAGGTTACAATTTCTACAACTAAAATTCCACCCGCGACTACTAAACCCCTCGATGGGAACCTACAAGGAACAAAAATAACGAATAATGTACTTCCACTGTTCCGAGCTGCCCCTCAGAACCCAGGACTGCCACTCCCCGATCACACAGTTAATTACGGAACACAACTACCTAACAACCCAATACCACCATCGCACAAACATCCTCCCACTCTGGTCTGCACCCCAGAGTCTCAGAACTGCCACTTCTGAGCACAACCCAGCTCAACAGGGCACAACAAATTCCTAACACCACCGAGGGACCAGGTAAAAACTAAACAAACAGTCCACTCCACATCAATCCTGCCAGGTGAATAACCAAATATCCTAACCTTGCATTTGAACTGAATTGGCTTAACAAACATTAACACGCCCCCTACCCAACCAGTAGCAAACAAACCTGGGGCAAACCGTACCACCGCCAGGGCAATACCATAGCATGGCATTGAAACACCTATAGACCATGTGCATAAGACATATACTCCCTATATGACCCTAACAAGACCACAGGGCTATGTGATAACCCTTACAAGACCACAAGGCTACGTGATAACCACGTACTCACCACAGAACACCCAACTGGAATACGTATAACCGCGTACTCACCACAGAACACCCAACTGGAATATGTATATCCGCGTACTCACTACAGAACACCCAACTGGAATGGTCAACCCACCCGGCATCCACAAACCCCAAAAATGGGAAATGGACCCGACCCGGCATCCATATTTACATGACCAAGTCATCGCAATACGAACACTGTGGACCCCCCCAGATGTCCACAAAGATTACCATAAACTCACTAACTGAAATCTGCACTAACTCACAACTACACTAGAACGGCATGTCACGTGGACCCACCCGGCCATCCACAACTCTTTTAACTAATGCATAAGTTGGTGAGGCTCAATAGACCACCCGGCCATGTACGCCCTAACAACCACCAAACACCATAATGCTGCATCAGAAACAAAACATCATAATCACATATGACCACATACACTCACTTACCTCACAAACACAACATGACATGAAAACATAAGTATATTATGCAATTCATACAATGATCACGTTTGTGGTGACATTTTGCATTGCAAATACATTTAATACATGCAAATTAACATTGTACTGTAAACCACCACCCTCAAGTCCAATAGATATTCCAGTCCTTTGGATATACCACCCCCAAGTCCTCAATCCAATGTAACCCCATACTAAGAAATAAGAAACAACCCTGTTGCACTAACCCTGATACATTGCTACATCACCTTCAGTCTCTATGAAAGTACCACCCTGAAGTTCTTTCTTCCTGTATAAGGAATCATCCTTCTAATCCCATGGAAGCACCACCCTAAATAGTGAAATAGCCTAACAAAATTTCTGACTTGGATTTAACATGGACTATGAGGCCACAACAAAACACTCCACGGGGAACATACAATGGCCTCGACAGCATCAACCCCTTACGCTACCAAGAGTCCTACCCTGCACCCCAAGGTGGGCCACAACATCAACACAACAACACACTGGCCCAAAACACTAACCTGCAATAAACAGTTGTTCAATGATGATCCAGTCCATACGGTTCGTTGAAGTGCCCCAACGCCAAATCCAGGAAGTGAGAGTAACACACATTATTATTAGCGCCGGCACGTGAACTCTCAACGTGCGATTCGCTGTCCTCTGCTGGACTTTCATCACCAGGACGGCGCAAAGAATACCTCGGAACGGGGTGCACTATCCTCTGCTGGCAGACCCCACCAGGACCAGGACCATCCACAACCCCTGGCCGCATTAGTGGAAAAGGAACATCCATGATATCTCCCCCATCATTGTACTTCCGCATCACGTGATCATCCCACATAACATCCAGAAAGGAAATGCAAAACTTCGCGTTGACTTCAATGGCAACGTGGGCGGGACATGACCCACAAGAACACTAACGGCTTTGGCGGTGATTGGCTCGCGCAACCGACCTTGATGGCGACGTCATCATCATGCCCCTAGACTCCGGACTGTCCACATCGGTCCCCGTCCTTGATGAGCCACTTATACTGGAGGCAGAGGGCAAACTAGGCAAAGGACCAGGCGTAGATAACCGTTGGCCCCGTTCTTCCTCGCTTTCTGCCCTCGCCAGGACATCCCAGCGGGACACGGAAACACGCCCAGGATGGGGACCAGGTGTCCACAACCGCCGGCGCACTGACCGGCGTCTGGACTCACCCTCCTCACCAGTCTCCATGCGTGTCAACTCCCAGCTGCTCACCACCTCCTAAAGAGGGACACAGGAGACTCCTCGGAACACGCCAAGTGCTCGACTCCAGCCGCGCTGCTCACCATCTCCGAAATGGAGACCACTGCTCCGTAAGTCAGTAAGTCAATATAACGGCCATCACACCGGAACTGCTGCGCAGCTAAACTCCAAACAGAAGCTCCTGGCAAGAAATCTTCACATAGCTCTCATCAGGCTTCTTAAGTCAAAACCGCCCGGGGTGCGGGGCTTCCTACGGGGGCAGTGTTCTCTGGTGGCACAGGGCTCCACCCCCCCCCAGCAGCGGCAGTCTCCCCTCACAATCCCATCCTCATCGCCAGTGTAGTAACAAAGGTTTCCCGGTACTCAAGGTAAGTTTATAGAGTCTTTATTGTCCAGTTCCAGCTCCTCCATCAAACATTAGGATTGTAGGCGAAACACGGAAGACAAGTAGAAGGGAGAAACACTGGGACAGCCCCACACCCCATTAACACCTTTGCTCACTGACAAGCCCAACAGTCACTACTAGAACTGCTGACCCTCCACGTTCCGAGAGATGACACCCTCATCAATCCACAAGCCTAGTTATGAGCCAATGCTCATAAGCATACATTATAACACATTTCCCGGTGCGGGGAACATACAAGGTACCCCAAAGGGGTCAGACAGCATTTTGTGTATCTAGACGGTCCATTGCTGTTCTTCCTAGATTGGGTTTTGGTGGCCAGGAGTTGTGCAGAAAATTAGAATCTCTAAGCGCTTGTCCCTTCAGGCATTAAATAGATTTGGACAATCCATTGTGAGGTATGCCAGTCCACACAAGTTAAAATAAACAAAGTATGTTTATTTATAGATCACAGCCGGCGCCCTGCATGCCGCTCACAGTCTTCTCCTTATCTCTCTCTCTGGCCTCCGTTTCGTTTCCTGCTTTGAACATCAACATTCCCTAGCCTAACCTCGCGGCATGCAGGACGTCATAAAGGAACACATGGCATACTACACCACCTCCCCCTTTTCAGAGAAAAACACATTTTTAGGAATATGCCGTGAACAATCCATAAACATTACATTTTAAATAGTGTGAAAGAACCTAGAAACTTGGGAACCATGTGTGGCTGTGGATGGTGGTAAAAACTAACACCTATCCTTTCCCCTTTAAATTATTATTATTATAATTTTTTTTTTTTTTTTTTTTTTTTTTAACCAGAAGTGTGAAAGAAAACAACAAACATAAAAACACATGTTGACAATGTAGGTTAACCCAACTGCTATGTATAAAACAAAATTGGTAGTGTGCAATATAATTAATTATTTTCCCATGACATAGTCTTTTGTCCAGAATGGCAATTTTCTATCTCTGTGGTTGTACATACTTCCACTAGCCACACAACCTTCTTGACTTCCCTCCATGTTTCTATCATCATTAGTAGCAGTGCCATTACTTTCTTGGACAGATTCAAACTCTAAATGAGTATCTTCTTGACCATTGCTTCTCAATATTTGACTATCCGCTCTGGCAACTTGGTCCTCTCTTACATGCATGTGTCTCTCCCTAACTTGAGGTCTGACGTTAGTATCTGAATTCAATATGTCTCTTATGTTATATTGAAAACCTATATCATTTCCAAACCAATTACTTTGATCCTGCCTGTGATTTTGCCTGGGATAAAATCTTTTATTATCCTTAAAATCCCAATTCCATTTGCTTACTCTATTCATATTCCATACTGATCCACCCGTTACTCTTATGGCTTTGCCTAGGACTTGTATAACTTTAACTGGTCTGCTGTATTTGGACTCACCCTTTCTAACAGCACGCCCTAGTTTTATCCTTACCATGTCTCCTGGTACAATTCCAACTTTACATTTATAACTATTATTCCAATTAATTTTGCTTTCAGAGTATTTACAATGCTTTCCTTTATCTCTATGCTCTGATGTCCTTTTGTAATTCACCCACTCTGGAGTAAGTAATGTGTTAGGGGCTCTGCCTCTCATCAATTCAAACGGAGATACTCCTAGATCTCTTTTGACTGACATTCTTGTGCTCCATAACCTATCTTTAAGTGCCTCTTCCACAGACATGTTATTCCTCAATGCCAACTCTACTGTCTCTACAACCATTCTGTTACATCTCTCGACTAGACCATTTGTTTGGGGATGATACAAAGCAGAATATTTCCATAAAATCCCAGATGTGACGGCAAACTCTCTTATTTCTTTGCTTTTGAATTGAACACCATTATCACTGATAATGGATTTGGGAAAACCCTCTCTCCCGAAGATTTCACTAAGGAATTTAATAATTTCTCTTGAATCAATATTTTTAACAGCTTTCAATTCTACCCAACTTGAATAGTAATCAATCAATACAATTAAAAACCTTTTATCCCCAATTAGTCTCTGATATGGTCCGACAATATCAATTCCAAGTTTCATCCAGGGAGCTTCTCCTTTATCTATAACAAGCGGCTCTGACTTAAAACTTTTACAACTTTTGTCGCTGTTTTGACAAGGCCAGCAGTTTCTAACAAATCTTTCAATCAAAATATCCATTCCTGGCCACCAATATACAGATCGCACATTGCATTTGGTACCAGTAATCCCCGGATGACCCTGATGCGCTTTTTCTATGAGCTCATTATATAATGCTTTTGGAGGTATCAATTTATTCCCCCTCATCAAAAATCCTTCCTCCATGGACAATTCATCTTTCACTTCCCAAAACTTCATGCATTCTCCATCAATTGATCTCTTATCAGACCAACCTAACATTGTAAAATTTGCAATCTTATTTAACGTCTCATCTTTAGAGATCTCATCTAACCATTTTTCCTTCGAGGTTACTTCAAGAATGGCTGCCACCATCTCCTCAATACTTTCAGATTCTACACTCACACTCTTTAATGGCAGCCGTGACAAATAATCTGCAACAACATTCCTCTTACCTGGAACATACTTTGTCACAAAATGATAATCTTGTAATTTAATGCTTAATCTGGCTAACCTAGGTGAAGCCCTACACATGCCTTTAACTGTCAAAACTTCTACAAGTGGTTTATGATCTGTTTGTATAACAAACTTGCAACCCCACAAATACTTTCTAAAATAGTTTACTGCCCATGAGCATGCCAAAAGTTCTTTTTCAATTACGGAATACCTGCTTTCTGTATCTGAAATTGCCCTGGAGGCGTAACATATTGTCTTTTCCTTACCACCTTCTTCAATCTGAGAAAGTACCGCTCCCAAACCATTTCCACTCGCATCCACTGTAACCTTGGTTGACCTCCCAAACACATAACCGCCCAATTCTGTGGAGTCACATATTTCTCTCTTTATGCAATTCACTGCTTCATCACACTTGTCATTCCATTCAAATTTGGCATCTTTCTTTAACAATTTCCTTAAAGGTTCTGTTATGTTAGCAAACTTCTTGACAAATTTGTTATAGTATTCACACAGGCCCAAAAACGACCTAAGTTCATCCTTATTAGAGGGATTAGGCGATTCTCTGATTGCTTTCATTGCATCACTTTTGGGTTTGTAACCATTGCCATTTACCGTGTGTCCCAAATAATCAACTTCATACATGCCAAATTTACATTTACTCCTTTCAATTTCCAAACCAACACTCTCCAACTTTAGTAAAACATCTTTCAATCTCATGTCATGTTCATCTCGACCTTTACCAAATACTATGATGTCATCTTGATACACAAAAATGCCTTTCAACCCTTTCAAAACGTGTTCCATGACCCTTTGAAAAACAGCCGCAGCCGATGCCAAGCCAAATGGCATGCGTTTGTACCTATATAAACCATGTGGAGTTATAAATGCAGTGATGTCTCTGCAGTCTTCCGTTAAAGCTATCTGATGATATGCACTGGAAAGATCTAAAGTTGAAAATACATTTGCATCACCTATGCGATTCAGCATTTCTGATATGACTGGAAGTGGAAAGATGTCAACAATAATGTTTTTGTTAACATCTCTAAGATCTACGCAAATCCTGACTTTCCCACATTTTTTCATTACAACTACAATGGGGCTTGACCACTCCGAGGACTCAATCTTTTCGATCACTCCTTCAGACTCCAATTTAGTTAATTCTTGTTCCACTTTGTCTGCTATGGCGAAAGGTATAGGTCTTGACTTGACATGTCTGACAGGTATTGCTCCATCTTTCAATCGAATTCTGTGTGAAAAGTCTTTCAACAGTCCTAATTTCTTGTTTCCTTTATCTTCTAGGGCTTTTGATTCTCCTTTCTGTTTATGACTGGAGTTTACTATCAGAACCTGTTCAGATTCACAAGGATCCAATCTGATTCGTAAACCAGCTTGATCTCTCCAACCAATGACGTTAACTCCTTTTTCTGCAACATATATCTTCACTTCCGCTCGCCTGTCTTTGAATTCTATGATGCTTGAAAACCAACCAATTAACTTAATTGTCGAGCCTTCAAATCCACCCGGGTTTTTAATATCAGGTTCAAATAATTTACTTTTTAGACCACATGCCAATAAGTTGTTCCATGTTTTCTTCGTTATGATCGTCCATGGTGAACAGCTGTCTACTTTTACTTTGAGTTTCCAGTTGTCAATTATTATGACACAACTTGGGCATTTGAAATCTCCCTCAGGTGGTTCACGAATGGCAAAAACCCTGTCTTCGTCCGAATCTTCCTCTTCCTCCTGTATGGCCGAGATTCTCTTTTTCCGTCTACAAACGACAGCAAAATGTCCCTTGCCTCCACAATTGCCACATTTTTGTCCAATTGCAGGACAATGCTTGGCATAAGCAAAATGTCCTAATCTTCCACAGTTGAAGCATCTATCAGCTTCTCTAGATTGTGCTGGAGCTGATTTATTTTCGGGTCTCACCCATCCTCTTCCTCTCATTGACTGGCCTCTATTATCAAATCCTCTTGTCCTATTGGTCTTGACCAGGTGATTTTCCGTACGTTCTTTTGTTCTTATTGCATTGACTATATTTTGATCTCCAGATTCCAATGAGAATTTATCATTCTGTAATTGCATGTTTATGACAGTTTCTTGTTTCTTATTTTTTATCTCTTTAGAGCACAATTGACTGTGTTCTATTCGCTTGGCAATGGCCATTGTTTCTGGCAGAGATGGGTTTCCTACCATCCAAAGTCTGTCTTGAAGCAGACTATCTTTGGCATGTATGATAATTTGATCTCGTATGAGTTCATCTAGTGTGATCCCAATGCCAAATCTGCATGTGCGTGATAGTACCCTTAGAGCTGATACATAGTCTTCAATAGATTCATGTTCTTTTTGAGTTCTGGTATAGAAATTATACCTGTTTATGGCTACATTGGTCTCAGGAGTATAATATTTGTCTAGTTGCCTTATGGCCTTTTCGTGTTCATCAATATCTCCAGCTTCATCCACAGGCAAATCCGGTAATTCCCTGTATTTTCTCTGTCCTTCTAGGCCCAAAGCATGAAGCAGTAGTGATTTCTTTTTATGAGCAGACAAACCTTCTTGATCAATGGTCTGAACATAGTTTAGCCAAAACTCTTTCCATTCTAGCCAGTTTACAACAGGCTGTCCAGGTGTTGGAAGAAAACATGCCGGGGGTTGTATGCTAATACCTTGCATACTTCTTCTGTATTATGTCAGTATGAGAGGAAACCAGAATACTATTTATCCTGAATTGCGTTTTGATCTGCTTCTTAATATGTACTGTGAAGAGGATGAGGAGTCTATTCTTTACTCCTCATTCTGCCTAAGTCCAAAGGGTGAGTCATGCAGTCGGCGGTCCTTTACTCTGAAGCGGAGTGGTGTGGCCAATGGGATCGTGTCTAACAAACTCGAGTTAGACAGACAAGAAGAAAAAAAAAATCATCACAATGATGAAATATCAGCACAAACCAACGTTTGATTAACGTCAGTTCGGAGCATCTGCTCTTCCTCCCTCTTCTTATCATGCAGCACAAGCCAGGCACAGTGTTGCACGGCGGCTCGGAGCTCCGCTCTGGATTAAATCCTTCCTGGTTTCTGTGGGTTCTGGGACGCCGGCTGTCCTCGTCGCCAAAATGAGGTATGCCAGTCCACACAAGTTAAAATAAACAAAGTATGTTTATTTATAGATCACAGCCGGCGCCCTGCATGCCGCTCACAGTCTTCTCCTTATCTCTCTCTCTGGCCTCCGTTTCGTTTCCTGCTTTGAACATCAACATTCCCTAGCCTAACCTCGCGGCATGCAGGACGTCATAAAGGAACACATGGCATACTACACATTGTTCAATCCTCACCATTTGATTGGGGAATAGGCTACAGCACGCAGCCAATGGTAAATGTGATCCAGCCAGTTGGTCTAGTGGATCCATCTTCGGAATCGATGTCCAAACTTCCTCCATGAACAACATTTTGTAAAAAGGTATCTTTTCTACTAACGCCGATTGTAGGGTTCACTACCAGATGCACATCTCTTATTGCCATTGTTAGTACAGATGAAGGGGTGGGCCACAGCCAGATGCACACACAAAAGAACTCAGGAGCTACAAGGTTATTCTCTCTAAAGGGTGCATGAAGGTTGTAAAATGTGTGTTTCAGTTAATTGTGGACCCCCGGGCATGTACTCCATATGGACCCTTAATGCAACCCCTTAGACTAGCACAACCACTGCAGCCCAGCAGGTGCACTTAGAATAAGGGAGATCGCCATCCTACCCCCAGCTATGCATACCATTGCCTCTCAGGCTTCCTCGAGCTGTCGTCCACCTTGCACAGCCTTCCCCCTCACAACAGATATCCTGTTACTTAGCCTCATGTCTCACCTTCACCTCCCAGCAGTTGCTTAACAGAGTCAGCTCTATAACATTAGGCACTCTAGTTCATGAACTAAGGTAGCCCACCCTGTCTCTCACTGGAACCAGACAGGGGTGCAGGTGAGAGAGAATCAGATATCAGGTTCTGGAACTAGAGGGTACAACGTAAACAACCCAGGACGGCAACTTTTTTTAAAATCCTTTTTTTAAAATATTTCACCCCTTTTGGAGACTGGAACCTGCTAGCAAACAAGTATAACATTGCACTCTGCTATATCTTAAGTGCTAAAAGGAGATTATTTATTTGAATAGACTGTTTGGGATGTACAACCCTGTTCCCAAACAGCCAAAAAGTGGGTCTGAGCCGGGGCCCTCCCGGTCCGACTGCAACATTGTCAGGACACATTATCCCGCAACGGCTACAGCCGCAACGTGAGATGTGCCGGCCATTAAGTCAGGCAAGCTGACAGAAGTGAAAGCCAGCCACAGCGACCCAGTGGCTGGCTGGCACTTCTGTCAGTAACTGTAAATTCCTCTGGTGACCCCTTGCGCGGGGTCACTAGAGGAAGTTACTGGGCCTCATTACGTATTTGGAGGTAGCCATGCCGTCATTATGTTACATAATATGTTACATATTTCTATGTTTAGAAAAGATTGCTTGCATAGTACACTAACCATAGTAAGGTACGCACATAAATATATAACATTTATATATATGTGTGTGCATACCTTATGGTTTGCATGCTTCTTTAGGCCATGCCCATCCCACAAGCCACGCCCCCTAATGAGCCCACCTCCCCTCGATTTCTAACCCCACTTAAAGCCCTGGGTGTGTCTGTGGCTGGCCATGTTCTTTAGGAGGTGTGAACTGTGGGTGATAAAGTGGAGGCTGCATGAAAGTGCCTGCTGAGTGGGACAATGACACACTAGTAATAGTACTTGAGTTACTTTTTGGTATCTTTCTGATGTGCGCCAACTGATACATGCTTTATAAAGTAAAACTACTTCACATTTTCCAGATGAAAACAATTATTTTATTTTTATTTTCCTTTTCACCATTTTTTCCTGAGAATTGTGGTATTGACATAGCTTTTATTTCAAACATGCATTTAGCTCCTTATAACTCAAAAGTATGATTTAGACATTCACAGTGATATAATTTTTCTCATTGAATGGCTTTTTAAAGTTCATATATCACCTCTCAGCTCGTGATACGATTTTCTTAGATCGCGGATCGGCGACTAAGGAGGCAATCGTATCTCTTAAGAAAGAAGGATCTCAGTCAGCTGTGACAATTAACAGCAATGGAGAAAAAGTTATAACGAATAAAACATGAGCAATTAAGGCATCAATAACTGCAGAGAAATAAGGAAAGGATTATCTCCTGAAGATCCATGTCAAACACATGGCGAAACACGTGTTGAGAGGTGATATATGAAATTTAAAAAGCCATTCAATGAGAAAAATGATATCATTGTGAATGTCTAAATCATACTCCACAAAGTAAGACAATTAGGGTTCACTCAATGATATTTCTATTTCGGCACACTGTCAAGCTGTGAAACTCAACACAGTGAAACAATTGGGGTACCTTTGGTGATATTTTGGGCGCACTACCTAAAAGTGAGACTCAAAACGGTGGAAACAGATAGGGTAGACTCAATGCTATTTGGGTACACGGTCTAGATGATATCCTCTTGGTTTTGTGTGTGTATTGATTTTATGGCAGGCGGATGCCATTCTTCCTATGCAATTTGGGGTGGTTATGAATAGCCAATTGAATGAAATGTATTGCATTCCACTATAAAATGCAAACGTGTTTCTAATGTTAGCTACAACTACCGAGTACCTTGTTGGTGAGTGGGAGGGACCATGAACAAATGGGCGGAGTCTAGTGTGTCTGTGGTCAGTGCATACATCTCATTGTTTTTGATTTTCAAATGTAGGCAGGTATGGTCTAACTCTCACTCTTCCCCTTCTCGGGTCGGGTCTAGGAATCTCAGCCGCCGCGTGGTCCAGGCCGAGGCCCTCCTCTGGTGAGTGTGATTGACATTTCCAAAATAGTTACTGTACTGCACAGGACGTCCACATACATGGGCAAGCATGCTTGGCATACCACTTCATGTCAACAGGCGCAGAGCTTTGTGTGGTAAAAGGTGACGCAACTCGACACTCACTCCCTGTGAATGTTTGCTCACCACATGTGCAGCTCTTTCCCGCCCTTATTGCTCAGCCTTGTTGGTGATTGGCCGATACGGATTCACCGTAACAAAGCCAGCATAGGGCATTGCCACCATTGTGAAACTAACACACATATAAATGCCATTATGTTGGTCATGGCTCAGTGCATTATAATTGTACATTTTATGTAATGTTAAAAACCTTTTATACTGTGCATTTAAACGTGTAGAATACAGTTTTGAAATACCAATCAAGGGAAGGAAGGACGCTGGGAGGGAGAGAAGAGGGAAGAAGAAAGGCAGCCGGGAGGGTAGAAGCTAAGGAGGCAGTTAGTAAGAGAAGAGGATGTTGCCACATGTGTGAATGCTGCCATAACACGACCTCACATCCACACGCAGTAGATGAAATAAATCATTCAGCTGAGTATGATTGGCGCTTACCTTTAAAAAGTCCACGACACGTTTTTGTCCCGAGTACTGTATGGTCGCATGGCTCATCTCAGCTGTCTGTGATTGTCTTTTGGTAACATTGCTCAGTCAGTTAATGTGCATGTTGTAGTGCTCTCTGTTCTAGCAGTGTGCAACACGTTTGAATCTAGGCGGAACACATGTCGGCTTTTATTTGTTTTATTTGTATTGCGCATTGACAAGGCCCGTAGGCATAAAAGCGCATGGACACACATATAGTAACAAACAGATTGGGACGCGCAAGCAGGGCAAGTGGGGCCGAAATAACTAGCAAAAGAGGAAAGTCTTAATGCAGTTTGAATTTCAGAAGAATGTTTTCCCACTGAATTCGATAAAAGATATCGGAATGCAGAGAGTTTCCACACACACATGTGCACCCAGAACTCGTGCTTTCAGCCTCTGCTATGACAGATTCATTTACCGACTCACGCAGAGGCTGGACATTATTTTCTACCGTCAAAGTAGGCGTTGCAGCGAAATCAAATGGGCGAAGAGTTGGAAAAACATGAAATTAATTGAAATAGGAAAAGGCCCAGAAAGTACAAACAATACTGTAAAGCAAACACGAGGGGGCTCTGGGTTTTGAAGGGCGGCCTTCACCTTAGCAATGCAGAAAAGTGCGACTTTGCAAACATGTTGTGCGGCCGTCTAACTCTGCCCCTTCTCCTTCCCGGCTTCCCGGCTGCCTGCCGTGTGATCTTGCTGGCTTCTAGGATCCCCGACCGCCTCGTGGACCAGGCAGAGGACCCCCTCCTCACGTGAGTGTGATTTGCATTTCCAATCCCGTTATTCTATTTTACCAGGCATACATGTAAACGGAGAGCATTTTTTTATAGGCTGTGTAGTCAGACAACACTCGTGGAACAATGCTTTTAAAGTGATTTGCTAAACATTTGCTTTAAAAAGGAGCAGTGCGTAGATTTTGCATTTCTCTTTGCTTGAGCGATGGGGTTGGCGCTCCCGCTAGAATCCCCTTTCTAGCAGCATAACAGCCTCAGGGGCAGCCCTGGGCCTGCGTGCATTTATAGGGCAACTCTGAGGACGTGGGCAGTGGTTGGCCGGTTATTGGGGCTTGGCGGTTGGGGCAGAACGAGTAGTACATGTCTTAATCTTGCATTCGTGTTCATTTGAGTGTCATGGTTGGCACTTCACCCAGAGGTGCTATAGATAGTGGCTGCTAACAGTCTGCAGGGCAGACCCATGGCTGGGGGCTTTGGCAGAGCGGCAGTGAGTATGTGGCTTGCAGGAGACAGGTGTTTGGTGGGGGAGGAGCATAGGGTGTTGGGAGAACTGAACGTTTTCATTTTGAATATCAATATCTCATGATAGTCATATTTATTCAGCTAAATGCATTATATAGCCACTGCTTAGGTAGGGTTTGTGTGTGTCTCCGCCTCCTCTCAGAGACCACACCCAGCAGGCAATTAGGTGATCAAAAGTCATCACAGCACCTTGCTTAGTGAGCTACTAATATAGCTTAATGGCCTGGGAACAAATGAATGCAGCTGGGCAGCGTGCAGCACATGTCTGATGGGTTTCTAGGATCAGTGCGCGCAGAGTGTGTGGTAAACCCTTAAGCTTGTGGATCACTTCATCAATATTGCCCCAACCAACAGGATTCACATGATTGCCTTTGCATCAGAAATGTAGTGCGTAATCAGATTCCTCACTGTTGCATCTGGCAACGTTTGCATTCTCTTCGGACCCAGCCTTCCTACATGGCGATACCGAGCACGCGCAGTAATATGTGTTTACGTTTCCCTGACAGCCGGGACCTGGAGATCATGGAAAAAGACCCCCTAAACGACCATGTAAGCCAACAACTACACCGGCAACAACCACAACAGTGACAACCGCGGCCAGCACCACCACTGCAAGCAGCACAACGCCAACTACAACCACTCCAACCGCGACTCCAACTACCACTACACCAACCACACCAACCACCACTGCTCCAACCACCACTGCTCCAACCACCGCTACTCCAACCACCACTACTCCAACCACAACTACTCCAACAACAACTCTGGCTAGCACCACTGCTTCCACTGCTCAAGGCTAATCATCGAATGAGGTATGTGAGGATAACAGAAAGGAACAAAGTGCAAAAAGAAAATAATAGAGCATCAATTTGACTGTTTTGTTTTTTTATTTGTATTTATTGTGCATTTCTTAGGCGCCTATAAAATAGATTTGTGTTTCCAGGCACCACACGGCAATGTAGGGAGGGAACAAGGGGAGTAATAAACATTGGCAAGGACAGTAATATGTAAAGTCGTGGTCATACTAGGCCCTGTGACATTCAGACGTGCAAGTGCATTGAAGGGAAGTGCAGGTGTTAGGGTGGAGGGGGTGAGAGGAGGGAAGGAATGGACGAGTGCTGGTGGGGGCCGGGTGAGAAGTGCCAAGGGGAGCCAAGGAGGAGCCCTCAGGATAAGTACTAGGGTGGATGAGCTCCAAGGGTGGGATGCACAGCCGCCACAGGGGGGCCACAGGGGGGCCGCAGGGGGCAGTGCTGTGGGGGCGGAGGGTGCTGGTGTCGAGTGGTTAGAGGGCCTGGTTTCCTTTGAGATTCATGAGGACCAGGCAACCTGTCTCAGGGTAGTGGGGTGATTAGCAATTAAGGGAAAGAGGGAGAGAAAAGCAGTTGGAATAGATAGGGGAGATGGATAGTGCCCTAGGAGTGACAGGAAAGAGAAGAGAGAGACAGGGGAACTACACAGTGCACAAAAAGGCTGACCAGACGGCCTAGCAGCCCGACAAGCACAGGTGGAGGTAGTGCTTTAAGCAAGATGTGCACAAAGGTAAAGGAGTTTTAAAAACCCAAACAGGCAAACAATGCACACATTTAGAGGCACACCGAGATTCGAATTTTTGGCTAAACATTAGAATGTAGCAAAAATACAACTCTGTGTAGGTTTTAGAGGCACATCTATGTTTGACTGTTTGGATAAAGAATAGGAAACAGCAAAAAATAGCAGTGTGCAGATATAGTGCAGCGCAGGATTCAGAAGTAAAGGAAGGCTTCAAAAGACAGGAAGATGAGGAGGAGAGATATCGGTGCAGGCGGTGGAGGGCCCAGGAAAGGTGGAGATTCTGTCAGTCAGTAGAGCAGGCTGTCTGCTTAAAGTGATATATTGAGTTCAAGTCAGGAGGAGGCAGACGTGAGACTGAGCAGAAGGGGCCCAAGCAAGCCGGGTTATGGTGTAGGCCCACCTTGTGGTCATGAGGGGTGATGCAGAGGGTGTCAGAGGCGTGAGAATAGCAGCCTGGTTAGCAGGGCATCATGGGTGCCTCATGCAGCAATCACACCCGATTGGCAGAAGAGTGGTGCAAGAGGCTAGAGACATCATAAGCTTTTATGCAAATCATCGGGATTGGCTTCTATGAAGAGATACTGTGTTGTGCAAACTGGCCGGGGCCACAGCCGTTACCCCCTCTCTTTCTCACAGCTCCTCCCCTTCAAATAGGTGTCAGTTCCGCCAGTACATTTTTTCTATTTCCATCACCGGTTGCGTCCTACAGTAAACCACCTTGGAATAATTCTTACAGGGTTTTTAGGCAGCTTTTATGGGTTAATTATCCCACAATTGATCATTGGCTGAGCCACTGCTGATGAGTTACCACAATTTAAAGAGTTTGATGTTGTGTGCCGACAGGGACAGTGGATGACAAGCATTGCAAAAATCCATTGGAAGAGTGGAGGGATGGCAGAAGATGCATTAGGGTTTGTGGGGCCCATTTCGAAATAATGTTTCAGGGTCCACTTGCCTACAGCTGGGAAAACAGTCTGATGTATGCGTGGGATGCTTAGATTATTATGGAGACAAAGGAATGTAGTGAGGGGGTTAATAGATGTATATTATCACAGGGCAGGCTACCAGCAGGAAGCTGACACTCCGTGGGCCTAAATCACAGAAGTGTTTTATAATGGTAAAACCCCTTTGGAAAACACTTTGTGAATAAGGGCCTGAATGTACGTTGAAAAGCCATTGATTGCTCTTAGTACGCATTGTGCTAGTGTAGTCAACTCCGGAGTAAAAAGGCAAAGAGCTGATAAGACCCTGCTGGATAATGCGAGAGGCCCGTGGCAGGTGGCAGTCCGAGGCTCAAGGACCATTTAAACAGAAACATTGAAAGGCCTTGAAAGTAAGGCAGTTCCCTCATTCATAATATTCTGAACCCCCGAGCCATCTCTGCCACTCCCTATCTGCTGACGCTGTGCATTGTCACTTCCGGTGCTGAATCCCTCAAGGAAGCATCACCCAGCACAGCAGCATGTCGCCTCCCTGGGAGCGACAACACTCGCAGGTGCCTTCGTGAATTGCACCCCTGGTGCCTCCCAGCAGACACTGGGTCACTGTGGCTCTCGCCAAAGCTTGTCTTTGCCCTTCAAATCTGCGCATGCCTGGGGAAAGTGACGTAGAAGGAAACGAGGGCAGGTTAGACTGACAGGAAGGCAGGCGCTACTAGTCAGCAGTTTACCTCTATTATGGCGGGAAAGCCATTACATGGTGCAGGTGCACAGCTATCTACTCGGCAATTGAACATTAAGCAGGGTTATTTGCTCTTTAGATTTCTTTTATTTCCGGTTTTGAGATGTGCATGCAATACGTTTTGGGATTTAAAGAGGAAGCACTATAAGTACAAGGACTCAACCTGCAAACGTGGAAACACCATTATTTGTTGAACCTAACCTAATGTACGTCTTACTTTGCAGAGATGAATGTGACCTGTCGCCATGCCCCTCAAGAAAGAAAGAAAAGTGATCGTTTGAAACAGTGCCGCCTGTGGAGCATTGAGTGCTACTTCAACAATGTGTTCTTTCCGAAGGGCTTTGCATTCCGATGCTTCTGTAACTGCGCATGCTTTCATGAAATAATAAAGGCGAGGCCATCTCCAAATGCTGTGTGTCTGCACTTCTGCATAAGTGAGTGCCGCGTTGCCTTTAAGGGGCTACGCTTGGTATGCAATCACAATGTTCTGTTTCTGGGACCCACACCGCGCACTGCTGCCATTTACGTGGTCTCTAGGCACTCTTGAGGACCACTTTGCTCGTGTGTCTCTGCGTGCAGACCAGAAGTACCTGGTACTGTGTGCGCATCTGTTGCTAGGTGGCTACAGCATTTTTGTCCAGGTGGGCCACCTCTGTATCCGTTGTGTTAGGGGGCATTGGGCAGGGTGGTGGACTGTGAGTCGGTTGCAGAGGTTTAGAACGATTTATTAAACTATTGTGCGCATCAGCAAAGAAGGGAGGTCTTGGATCGTCAACCCACGTGAAAGTAAAAGTAGTTGACATGTTCTAATGAAGTGCACACATTCAAAAAACATTCATTGCAATTCAATCAATGATATAAGCACCCATAGTGGAAGCACCAGGAAGCCTGGTGTTTAGAAATGTGGGGTTTACAACATGTTAAAGCCCGCAATCTATACTGGACACCAGTGCCTCTTCCAGAGGGTTCAATTTTTTTGGACTGCCCCGTCCTCTTTACTTGCCCTCAACCCTCCTGCCCGCCCACATGTCTCCAAACCTCAGCACCCATCTACATTGCTCCCTTTACCCTCCCCTGCCAGTCTTGTCCTTTGCTGGGCTGTCTGTCTCCTCCTGCGCCATTGACATAAAAAAGGGCCTCAGTTTCTTTGTCTGTGGCAGTTATCTTTTCAGTTTTTCATTGAATTCAGAGAGCTCAGGCCTGACTGAAGATGTGTGGCCATTTCAAAATGATGTTTGCCACCCCCACCCTTCCCTCTCTTGATTAGAGCAAACAACATTTTAAGGCACACATTGAAGCATGCATTGTAACTGAGACAAAGACATTCAGACAGGTCTTAATACCTGCCGGTTATCATGAGCCAGCCAGCAAGCAGGCAGATGGAACACTAAATGCTCACTGAAAAGCTATACATCCTTCTTTGTCAGCAAACGGCTGATGTGGAGGAACCAGTGTTAAAAGGCAAAGTGCCTCATTACGAGTCCGGCAGTAACCGAGGCAGTTAAAACCGCTTGGTTACCGCTGGACTCGTATTACCATTCCGCCTCCGTGACTCCCGGAATTACCGGGGTATTACAACCCCGGTGTCCCGGGAATTCCGGAGGGGGAATGATGTTAATTCCCATTCCCATTGAGTCCCATAGGACTCAATGGGGATCATGGAAACAATATCTCGTGATGGTGCCGGTGTTTCCTCGTCCGCCTGCAGGCGGGCGGTGTTAAACCCGCCAGGTCAGACCTGGCGGGTTTGACGCCTCCGCCTGCAGGAGTTGTGATCGCCCGGCATGTAAACAACGGTGGCGGTGGGTTTACCGCCACCGTTGTTTCCATACCGGGCGAGTTATAATTAGCCTAATGAGGTGATAACACTTCTATATACCCTGAGGGAAGTGATGGCCGGAACGGTTCCAGCAAACACAGCTTATAAGGCAAAAGATGAAAATCACATTTAAGGCCCCAGGATGAAAGTAATATAGAAATAAATATATTGCCATGTTGTAAGGCAGATGACTGGCAATAAGGGGTCAACTGCTGCCCCCACCTCAGGCATGAGAAAATAGAAAAAAATGATAGGCCCTGAAGCCTTCCCTGAGAAAGCTTGATACATGCAAAATCAACTTCCCTGGGTGCGAATAGACATTTGTGCCTCAGAGGGAGAGCTTTACTGCCATATAACAGCCGGCTTCCCATGCTAAGGTGTAAGCGAATTAGCAGTCAGTATGGCCCCTGTTTTGATATATACTGGTTACATATTGCTCATATATAGCACCTGTAACAGGGGCACCACCATTCAGAATGTTCAGGATGCTGGCTTACTTCACAAGTGAAAAGGCATATTCCAATGAATCAGGGAGCAGCACATAGACTCATGAATGTGTACTTCTGTGCACCTCTCCCAACACTATGCATTGCGTCATCACCCTCCAAAACCAAATGCAATTATATGGCTCTTTATGAACCAGTGTTAAGTGGTTCTTTTAAATCACATCCTTAGATCACATCTAGCCTCTCTGATAGGTCAGTGCATCCATAGTATCCATGACTTGGTGACAGAAGTGGTCCAAGTGCTCTTCATGCTATCTGTAGCAATAGTCCCACATCTCCCACAAGCGGCGTCCTTTCATTATCACTCTCTGTGTAGCTTCCTTGGCGACCAGTGGCAAGCTTGGAAGCACTTACTTTCTAGGAACTTGGGGTTGGATTCCGGTGTCCCTTCAGTGTGACTCATTATAGTTCAATCCCATTTGCCGACCCAGAAGAGAGGAGATACACTGCTTTCCCATCTGAGCTTCAGAGAATCAGAAACTGGATGAAGGTGCATGCCTTTAAGCCAGGGCTCGAAGTGCAAAAAGGAACCAGTGGTCCTATGTATGCATCCAAAAAGGAGGGAATGGGATGGTCGGAAAGATATCCGGGTGGGTGGGGGATATCGAGTGGGTGTGAGGGGTAGTGACCAGCATCAGAAACATTGACTCAAATAGCTAGATTTGAAGGTCCACAGTAATAATGTCTTGTAGAGTTTATTAAAACAAAAAACAAACATGCATGATAAAACCACATGACAGAATGCAAATCCTTTTACCAACATGTTAAGCCAAGTGAATATCATTGTGGGTTACATCCTGAATGGTAAACCATAAGTCCCAGAATGCAAGATGATGCCAACCTGAAAAATCTAGAAAACCCCACTGGATTTTCAGTGACTTAAGAGTTGTAATAAAGGAAGTTGTGTAATAACCAAACAAAGAGATGCAGATTCTTTGGCACAAACATCCAGAATGTTGTATGCATGATGTTGAAAACATTTGATTAGTGACTTAAAGCAACTTTATTTTAAGCATTTCAAGATAGTAGACCTCATGGACAGAAAAAAATCGTGACATGGGCGTTTTGTGTTGCTCACTTTAACTATCACAGATTTTACAAGGTGACTTGTGTTTTGCGCGCTCTTAGAGTTGGAAGCGTGCCATCATGCACATGAAAGGCTCTGCCAATGATAAAAGAAATGTGTTTGCAACCCGAGCACCTTTACGATTGCATGCAGAGCCATGGCCGCTGTGTGTGTGCTTGCCTAGCTGTGACTTGGGAACCTGGCAGTGCTTGAATGTCGGCCTGAGCTGATTCTATATTGCCTCAGGGGAAAGAGAAAGCGTCCTTCCTGAGCCTTTGAACTAAAGCTACGCTCTGTCAAAATTAAAAGAACTAGTGCTACAGCGTACCAATGATTTATATTACACTTCCATCTCTGCTTTCAGCATGCCTTCCCGCATGTGTGCATTACTGGCAGCGACTCTTATCTCTGGGCATTTCTCACTGGCATAATATCTTCCCTATTGGTGATGTAGAGGCGCTGTAAGGTGTGTATGACAGTTTCCTCTATAGCGCTACTAAACTCTAAACTGTTAATATTTCCAAGTTTGGTGGTGATTCACTAAACGAGTTATTGTAAACTGTCATTTGAAAACATCATAATATGCTGTCACACATCACCCGGTGTATTTATGCTACTTCCTCCCAAATTACACCACAGTGATCATTTCAAATGTGTGGTTATTCCACAGTGGTTCATAATACCTTTATTTATGTATCTATTTTTCTACTGTGCTTTCGGCAAGGAACTTTTCAAAATGATATGAAATCGGTGCAGTGAGGAAGATGTAACAAACAACTCAATTCTAACAAAAAAGCCACATTTCAGACCAGGGAGCCTGCTGAGATTTCAAGAGGTGAAAGCGGGAATGGCTTTTATACAAAATAGCTACCTAGTGCAGTACAGATCTGTAGCGACATCTGAAATTTGACCTTGGGTTGAGGGAATTCATTTGGAGGTCGCCAGGGGTTCCACCTGAGGTCTCCCTTGCTACCCCTAAAAAATCCTAAATAAAAGTTTTTTTTTTTTTTTTAATTGAAACTCTTGGGTTGTGACCAGTGCCATGCTGCTCTTTGTTACTGGAGAGGCTGGCTTTCTTGTTCAGGTCTCTTAAAAAAAACAGAGGGTTTCACAAGAGAAGTGACCATAAAAAGAAAAGAATAGGAATACCAAACAATGTGTCTTTCTGGAATTCTATAGAATATTTGATAGATATATTAAAGGTTTATTTCAGGAACACTTCAGGGGGTGAGTCACTGATTTAGTCTGTTCTTAAACACCTCAAATTCAAAATACATTCATGCACTTACAAAAAGTATTTAGATTCGAATAAATAAATATTAATTTTGGACTATGTATGTTGCTTTTTGCAAGTTTCAGCTATAGCATTTTTATTTTCTGCCATTGTCTTTGTTACGATCATCACAAGACTTTCAATCTCGGTGTCCTCAGTCACTTGACAAAATCCTTGTGCCTAAAAGTTTGTGTTAAGTGTAGAAATGCTTGACCATAGCACATAAATTGGCCCTTGATTTCATTGTGCCACAATTAATGCTTTGTTGTAATGTGTCTATCTTCCCTATCTCCCTGGTATGCTGTTCAGGATATTTGTTTGTATGTTGAGGTAAAGTGTGCCCAGAGTACGGGATGATGTGTGAGTGTGCTGCTTTCCCTGCCCTACTATACATTCTTTAATACACAGTTATGAACCCTCCCAACAAGGACGTCATTTCACCAAAATGCTAGGGGTAGCGGAAGTGACATCACAGTGCCACGCCCCCAAGCGTGACATCACTGGACGTGATGTCATTTGCCCCACCCCCCCACCCCCACCGGAAGTGATGTCATTAGACCACACCCCGCCTGAAGTGATGTCATTTGACCACGCCCCCACCATGGCATCACATGAAGTGGCCTCATAAAGCATTATTCCTCAGTGCACAAAGAAAAAAATGGTTACATTATCCTGTCCTATTCACTTTTTTTAACAAACAAGCTGCCTTCAACCCTCTTTGTCTCGAAAGTAAACAGGGGAAGCTCTGTTGATGAGAGCCCTCTCCTTTGTTTGGTAATCAGAGGATGCTGGTGGGGGAGGGGTCTGCCCTGTTTATAACGCACGCCTTCCAGCGGCTAGGCTGCGTTCAAATCGGCGTGATGTGTGGTGAATGATGTAGTTCCCGCCTAGATGTTTGTAGTGCCGTTGACCTTTGTTGGGAGGCAATTGGTCATCCAGCAATGCACATGAACACACGATTGTTGGTGCACAAGAGGCAGGGAGCGCAGAAACATGCCCCACTGTGTGCTTTTTGCTCTCCCTTGGCCTTTATCTTAGCAACTGTGCTTCTTGTGGAAGTAGATGGCATTGTTTTGGTTCAACTTGAGACACATCCGCTCAAACAGAGCTCTTGGAGGGAATCCGATTGCAGAGTAGCTAGTGTTACCTAACCTCTGCCTTCACCCACACAGCATACTGGTCTTCGTGTTCTTGTAATACTCTTGGTTCTGCAGGTAAATATATTGACATGGGAAATATATTAAAGGCCAGGAAAGGGTCACTGCTTTGTGGTTTAGAACAGTGGTGAGTAGTGCGTCTGTGTGTGGGAAGGGACGAAAGACACCCCCTAATGGGTGATGAGGAAGTGTTCCACCTTCCAGTGTGGGTGCCATAGAAGACACTGGAGAGTATATAACATCACTTTAAAGACAACCGTAAAAGCCTTGCCACATTGTATCCCCTACCTGCCTAAATCAGCGGTCTCCAGTTGTGCCTCAGGATTCCTCAAGCATATGTACTGCACTGCAAAAACAGCTTTATATCTACGTAAGATCTCGCATAGACTATGGGTCTCATTACGACCCAGGCGCTAATGGGTTAACAGCGCCGTAAAAGGCTGCAGCGCCGTTAACCTATTAGCGCCTTATTACGAGGTCCCTTTGCGGGACCCGACCTTAATGGCTGGTGTAGACCAGCCGTTAAAGTAGGGACCCGCAAAGGGACCTTGGTGCTAATTACGGTGCCGCAATTTGCGGCACCATGCTTAGCGCCTTCCCCATTCCCATTGAGCCCTATGGGGCAAAAATGGGAATGGGGAAGGGCCATGGAGGAAGGGGAAATTACCGCCCACTAACCTTGTAATGGGGTGGTGATTCCCCCTTTCTCCATGGCGGAGTCGGTAACTTACCGGCATGGACTATGGTGCTAATAGCACCATGGTCTTCCGCCAGGGTCGTAATGAGGCCCTATATCATTTTACACGAATTCATATTTCTGGTTGCTGGGTTTAAAGAAGACATATGCCCCTTCGCAGTCACTAGTCCACAAGTGGGTTTGCGCGGCTGTTTTGGATCATGCTGTGCAGCTTCAAGCTACTCCAGAATAACAGTATGTTACTGGTGATTTATGGTGAACAAAGCGGACTCCAAAATCGATGGTCTGCCCCCTTCTGGACTGTCCACATCAATGAGCAGATTATGTCGAAACACAATCGACCTACAGATTTCTTTACTGAAACACGTTTGGGGTTTCACATTTGCTCGAAAGACCACTCCTGTGGTCTTTCTGTGGTCAAACTATGCTCACGGTACAACGAATTCTCCATAGGAAGCACGCCATAAACCAGCATTCCCGAGCCATAGAGCTTCGGGCCTGAGCAGGCAGAACAGACAGGTGGAAGCCAGTGATTAAAGCATCCCCCCGGGGTTTCCGGTACTAAAGACAGCACGATGGAGGCGGAAATAGCGGGATAAGGTCAAGTGTAAATACAAACCGCTTATTTACCGTCCCCCCTCCTCGTTCTCTCTTAATGGTCGTGCTATTAAACAAAAAAAAATCCCTCGTAAACAAAACACAGAGTGCAGCAGCACGTTAACCAGACTTGAACAGGCAGCCGAAGATGACCTCGGCGCACACAGCTAACAGTGGAACAGGGCTAATTATGCGCACCAGGATGGTAAACACAGTAGCTCGGTCCCTGTGATACATATTGCAATATAAACACCCATACAAATGGGACCAAAAGATGAAGGAAGCATGTATACTAACAAGTTCAATTGAAAGAACATCAGAACATATGGTGAACAGATGACACCTAGGAAACCCACCATGGAGTCAATGAGAAGGGGGGCAAGGAGGAGAATCAACAGTAAGTTTGGAAGCGAACAAGCAAAGCCAATAACAATGTACACGCAAAATGCTGGAGCCTCAGAAATCGACCCGAGCAGTGATGGCGTCAAGTGAAACGTTTAGAGAAAAATCAAGCTTTACAGTGAGAAATTGTGGGAGCTCAAAGGAAAACCCAAGACAAATGGGCACGTCCAATTAAAAGGTGTCCAACCCAGGGAGCAAACTTTGGCATGTCAACAAGGAAGGCACATGGCCCACTATTAGTTTTTTCGCAGCAAGTATCCAGTGTAGGTTAAGAGGTCAGGCTGGACTTCCAGCCATAAGCACCTATGGCGAAAGGTGAGCTAGCCATCAACACAAGTGATTAATGGGGTGTCATGCTCGATAGGGGATTTTAACTAACTGTACCTGGGGACGCAAAGTATCACTTTCGCCAAAGGCGACAAACTATTGCTCTGGGCTGGGAACATAAGAATGTTGAGAAAATGGCACATACAAGCAAGTAGTATGGGTATGGCGGAACTGTTCGGCTGATAGGGGCCATTAAGTTAAACAGAGGTGGGGACATGTCAGCAGGTGCAGTCCTCTACTCCCTCCCATACTCACTAGGCGTCCAGCAGGAGCTTGGCGGCTGCTTCAGGGCTCAGTTTCTGCTGCTTCTGGAAGTTGTGCCAGCGATCTCGCTGTGTGTCTAGATCCAGCAGCGACGAGCTCTTTGGAGGGGCTGCTGACTGCGGGCGGCAGGGGACTTTCGGCCCGGCAGTGGTGAAGGATAGCGAGTTGGGGGAGCTTTCCGAGCCAGCTGGGGTGACTGGGCAGCATGGGCTTTCCGGATCTGAGGAGGTGACAGCAAGCGTGCAGAAGGGGCCTGGGATCGAGGCGCGGGGAGCTTACGGACGGCAGGGGGAGATTGGGATCTTGCAGCGGGGACCTTGCGGGCAGGTGGGGGTGACCGGGGTCTGGCTGACGGTGTCTTCGGGGGCGATCAGGACCAAATCGCAAGAGACTTCTGGCGTTGTGGGGGAGAGCGCGCACGTCCCGTGGGGGGCTTCTGAGGGGAGCGGGACCGGGTAGCGAGGGACTTACGAGGCTGCGCCAGGGAGGGAGCCTGGGCTACCGGAGCCCTCAGAGGGCAGCGGGAATGAGCCGCAGGGGGCTTGAGACTGACTCACCTCGAAGTCAGTATGGTTTACACAAACTGGAGCAGCACCAGCGAGCGAAGCACGCGTTTCGCACGTGCAATTATCAAAATGGAAATCAAAATGGAGGACAACACAAGCGTCCCAGCACACTGTGGCCACGCCCCCTCCTCCTCTGATTGGTCAATGGCCAGAGGTCGCAAGAGATTGACAGGGGTCGCTGGCCAATCGCCAGTGGTCGCTCTTGCAACCTCTGGCGACCCCCAAATGACGTACCTGCCTCCCAATTGTATGTACTTTGTCAAACTCTGAAGCCTGAAAAGTAGATCCACGCATGCTTCACATGTGGCCAACTTTGCACCAAACCTGAAGATGAACGGGCCTGCTATTAAATCTCAGTTACCAGTTTAATCGTATCCACCACAGAGTGATATTTGCTTCTGACATTCAGACATGTTGTTCATTTTACCATAGGCGGTAAGATAGCTATAGCCAGTAAGAAACCTCAGGGGGTTGAGCGCTCGCTGTTGTGTTGTGTGTGTTTGATCTGCAGGTTGTAGCTTTAAATTCCAGCAAGGCCAACTAAGCCTTTTATCCTCCTGAGGGTGATAAATGAGTATCAACACAGGTTTTGTGATATTGTATGTATGTCTGTTCTATATAAGGCACTTAAGCGTAAGTGCTATGTAATAACACATTGTCTCAGGAGGATAGAACAGGAGCAACATGTTCACCTTGGAATCAAGAAGACACGAAATAACACAGGTTAGATCCCAAGTCCGTGCTTAGAAACCTCTGGGTATTAAGCATGTTATAAATAACAATCATATCATATGATTTCATTACCATTTGGCCTTGGCCATCTGCTTGCACTTACAGTAATTTGGCTATAGGGATTGATATTAACGATACATATGGTGATCGATTTTTGTATGAAATATATCTCACATTACAGTGATATTGTAACCATATTTTTCGTAGTGTACTTAGGCACAATGCTATGTGATGCCACTTCCTGTTTTGTCAAGGGGTGAAAGGTTGTGTTCCATAGCTTCCTGGGAATTCACTTTGTGGTTCGGTCAAATTACATCACTTTCTGTGATGATCAAAGAGTAGTGGTGCACACCAAATGTTTCAAAATACAACTAAAGAAATGTCTAATTTTGCTCAGAATGATGCTTAAAGGTGCGGGGAGGAATTGTGATCTTGGCACAAAATCACCACATAATATAAAGAGAAAAACATGATTCGACATACAAATCCTCCCATCCCCTGCACACTGTCAATTGCTGATAGGAACAGCTAATGAACATGAAATGAATTATTGTTATACTTCATTGAGGCCATTATTCCAAAGAAAATGTCATGACAAACACATTTTTGTAAAAATATGTATTCTTTGATTCACAGACAAAATATGAATGTACAAAGAAAAGCAAAGACGTAAGTCTGTTCTCTGTGGCTGATGCGTTTCGAGGACTTTTTCCTCTTCTTCAAGAGCCTTGACAGACTGGAAGGGAAATATTTTACAAAAAAGTGGTGTCAAAAAATAATTCGGACACATAGGTAGTCATGTCAACATCATAATGTAGCTGATATATACACAGGAAGCTTCGAAGTAAATACCCAGATTACTGATTCTTTGTGACAACACATTCATAAAGACTTCAATACACAGATGTTCATGTATCCAATGTTTTATAAGGGACATAGCCCTCTAAGCCAACTCAGCTGTTTGAGTCAATCATCTATGAAACGTGTGTGTTGCAACATTCTAGGACAAAGGTTATAGATATCAAAACCATTCATCATTAATATAGAGCCTTTCATACAACTTCTTACAGGCCAATTTGTATCCCTAGACTGTAGTCAAACCTAAACATTGAGCCATCCTGGCTAAATCCGCCTGGGAATACTTTCAAGCAATCAAGAGATGGATTACCTTATATGTAGTGAACTACATTCACTTGTGACACAAATCCAGTTGTAGGATGAAGGAACTTGCCAAATTCGTCATATTCTAACGTGAGTATGTCAGTTGAATCAGATCTAAAAAACAAATGCAGTTGTAGATGAAAATCTAGATGAGATGCCAATCTAGTGAAATAACCCTCAAATGCATGGTTAACTGATTAGAGAGTTAACATATACCTTAAGTGTTACAGTAAGTATTAGGCAAGAAAAACGCTCACCGTAGCGACAGTATAACCGCAGATTGGAATTAAGTCCTGTGCTCGGAAAAGAGACATGGTTAGAATCATGCCCTGAGGAAAATCAGCAGCGTAGAGCTGGAAATCGATAGGTAACCGGCTACATGATAGACCTGATTATAAAAGGATAATAACAAAATAGTGCCTGACTAGATATGAATTAATGGAAAATAACAGATAAAATCTATAACACACTGTATCCCTTAAGTGTACATAGACGTATCTCCAAGGATCGACTTGCGTCATCATGCAAAAAAGTGCAGATGGGCAATGTTCAAAGATTATTTTTGCAAATGCTTGAATTCCACATGCAAAATCCGTGATGATAGACAGGTGACTGGATAGTCTATACTGCCAAATTGTTACAGCTGAAATACGAACTAGATATGGCAAAATCAAAATAAATTGTCTGAGATTGGTAATAATTACTCTAATGTAGGGGAAAAGGGAAGTCAGACCTACCTGTTGTCGCGATTCAGCAGACCAGAGTTTGGCTCGGAGTGAAAAGCAGCACGTCCGTCTACACGGAAATGGCAGGCGCCATCCTGAAATGGTTTAAATAGAGAGATTGGGCCAGGAAAAGAAGACGGACTGAATAGTCATGTTGTCTATTCCCATATGACATCCATCTTGGAAAGGAGAGGAATACCGAGGTACTAACTGTAAAACCAAATCATCCAGCACCAGAGTGGTTGGATGAAGAGCCAGATACAAAAGATGAAATAAAATAAAAAGAATAAAAAATTGGTCGATGTAAAAGAGAATTCAAAAGCCCATATGAAAAATGCAAAGATCAGAGAAATTCGATTCCGTAGATACTGTGTATAGTCTGACGTTGGTGATAGAATATCTATCTACTCGAGTATCACTGATATATAAACACATCCACAGTGTGAATGTTGGGATCAGCTTAAAGCACATGTCCACACATTAACTGCTGATAAGTCCAACTATGAGGACAAAGATCAAGCATAAAGTATGAAGTAGCTAATAAAGATAGAATGGTGTATCAAGTGTTGGTCAAAGTGTTTCTAAGACCCCTCAAGTTTCTCTGTGTGTGCAGGTGGTTATCCTATGAGTGGGAATGGTGTATCGAGTGTTGGTCAAAGGTGTTTCTGAGACGCCTCCAGTTTCTCTGTGTGTGCAGGGGGTTAACCTATTCGTGAGGAAAAGCACGGATTACGCCAAGATGGCTCACAAATGTCTATTGTGGACCTTGATGAAATTGACCCAATGCAAATCCAGTTTATTCAGTTATCAAAATGCACTGTATAGAGATCTTCTATTACAAGTGTGTACAATATAGGATGATTAAGATAGCTGTCAGTCCAGTTATTATATAGTGGTATGGAGCCTACAAAACTTAATACAAACAGAAAGGACCCAATATTGAACAAGAAGGAATCTGACATATAACATTCAACCGATGTAACACACTGGTATCTGGCCACTCGATGTACAGGAGACTGGTTAATGTATTCAGTAAGCATGGATCAGACCTGCAACCC
The DNA here is from genome assembly GCF_040938575.1 of Ambystoma mexicanum. Classification (NCBI taxonomy): domain Eukaryota; kingdom Metazoa; phylum Chordata; class Amphibia; order Caudata; family Ambystomatidae; genus Ambystoma; species Ambystoma mexicanum. Next base: position 159,802,621 of record NC_090937.1, read on the forward strand.
TTGACAATAAATGGATCAGTGATAAAACACATGACTTCTTAGTTAACAAAAATGCAATAACTCCAGTTTTTAAGGTCTACCCAAAATCCACAAAGACTGCTTGAACCCTCCATTAAGACCAATTGTCGCTGGGACTGAGAGTATTTTTGATCCCCTTGCAATTTACGTAGATAAAGTACTACAACCCCTGATCCCGGGAACCTCAACATAGCCTAAAGATACAACAGATTTCTTGAACTGCTTGAAAGACATCACATTACTCAGTTCCGACTGTATTCTATTCAGTTTACCCATATGCTGTTTGTATACGTCCATTCCCCACGATGAAGGATTGGAGGCGATTGAATGGCTTCTTCTAAACACAGCTGGTCTCTGAGGCAATGCTTAATTTGTCCTGGAACTATTCAATTTAATACTTTATAATAGCTATTTCTGCTTCCAAGGGAAATATTATTTGCACACATCCGGTACCTCCATGGGGTCGTCCATGGCCATGGCCTATGCCCATGCCTTCATGTTTAAGTTTGAGAGGCATCATGTAATAAACTTATTTGAAAACACTTTATTGACAATATTTTTGGGGTTTGGTGCGGCATCCATTTAGATCTATCATCATTCCTTTTAGATTTGAACACTGTTCACCCAAGGATAAAATTCACCATGGAAATTGGTAGACCTACACTCCACTTCCTGGATGTGAACTTGGAAATCAGTAATGGCAATATCATCACCACAATTTATCACTAACACACTGATGTTAACAACTAACTCCACTATACCAGCTTCCACCTGAGTGCGATGCTCACGAGTTTACCCTACAGCCAGATGTTGAGGTTAAAAAAAATTATATCAGACCCAGCAGGCCTTGACACGGAATGTTCCACACTTGTTGAAAAATTGAAGAGAAGAGGTTACCCAGAGAATATTTTGCGTGAGACTCAGACACGATCTTCAGGTGTCACAAAAGTACAATTGATGAGACCCAGGACTCATGACAAAATATACCTCTCTTGTCCATCTCAAAGTTTTCTAGCGAAAGTTTCCAGATTAGCAAAATCAATTAAAAACACTGGAATATCATTCACAATGATCCTTTGCTTCTCAAACTATTCCCTAAAGCCCGATGATGTGTTTCATGAGAGGGAGAAACCTTAGGGAGAATCTAGTAAGGGTAGAAAAACTACCAAAGGAGAACCAACTACTCCTGAGGACAAAAAAGAAGGGCACATTCCCATGCCTTGGTTGGTCACACTGCAACAATGTTATTAGGCTAATGTAGGCTCTCACTCGCGCACAGGAAAGAAGATTAACCTTAAAGATTATTCAGGTGTAATTTACATGATAAAATGGCCTTGTGGGAAACTGTACGTAAGTCAGACAATGAGAACGGCAAAGGAAAGATGGACGGAGCATAAGTCCACCATACGGTGCAAAAATATAATCAACGTTCACCAGTAGCCAGACACTTTGTAGAAGAAAATCATACAATAGCCCAAATGAAGTTTCGGATACTTGAGGTAGTTAAACGTCCTCATATGGGAGGCAACTACCACTCCCTTCTTCTCCAAAGAGAGCTCTATTGGATCCACCTGTTAGATACCGTCCAACCAAGGGATTTGAACAAAGAGGGCTCATTGAACTGCTTTTTGTGATTTCAGACTTCAGAGATTTTTAAGATTGTACATCTGTTAATAATGCAGGTCTGATCCATGTTTACTGAAAACATTAACAAGCCTCCTGTACATCCAGTGGCTAGATACCAGTGTGTTACCTCGGTTGAATGTTATTTGTCAGATTCCATCTTGTTCAATATTGGGTCAGTTCTGTTTATATTAATATTTGTATACTCCATACCACTAGATATAATAACTGGACTGATAGCTATCTTAATCATCCTATATTGTACACACTTGTACTAGAAGATCTCTATACAGTGCATTTCGATAACTGAATAAACTGGATAAGCATTGGGTCAATTTCATCAAGGTCCACACTAGACATTTGTGAGCCCTCGTGGCATAATCCATGCTTTTCCCCAGTCATAGGTTAACCCCCTGTTCACACAGAGAAATTGGAGGCATTTTAGAACACCTTTGACCAACAGTCGACTAACCATTCCCCACTCATAGGTTAACCAACTGCACACACAGAGAAACTTGAGGCGTCTTAGAACACCCTTGACTAACACTTGATACACGATTCTATCTTTATTAGCTACTTCATACTTCATGCTTGATCTTTGTCCTCATAGTTGGACTTATCAGCAGTTAATGAGTGGACATGTGCTTTAAGCAGATCTCAATATTCACACTGTGGATATGTTTATATATCAGTGATACTCGAGTAGATATTCTATCACCAACGTCAGACTATACACAGTACCTACGGAATCGAATTCCTCCGATCGCTGCATTTCTCATATGGGCTTTTGAATTCTCTTTTACATCGACCAATTTTGCCCCATTTTTTATTCTTTTTATTTTATTTCATCTTTTGTATCTGGCTCTTCATCCAACCACTATAGTGCTGGATGATTGGGTTTTACAGTTAGTACCTCAGTATTCCTCTCCATTCCAAGATGGATTCCATATGGGAATAGACAACAGTGGCTATTCAGTCTGTCTTCTTTTCCTGGCCCGGTCTCCCCATTTAAACCATTTCAAGATGGTGCTTGCTCTTTCATTTAGATGGACGTGCTGCATTTCACTCCAAACAGAACTCTGGTCAGCAGAATCGCAACCACAGGTAGGTCTGACTTCCCTGTTCCCCTACATTAGAGTCATTATTACCAATCTAGGACAATTGATTTTGATTTTGCCATATCTATTTATATTTTAGCTGTAACATTACGGCGGTATAGCCTATCCAGTCACCTGTCTATCATCATGGATTTCGCATTTGGAATTCGAGTGTTTGGAAAAAGAATATTTTAACATTGCCCATCTACACTTTTTTGCATGATGAGTGGAGTCGATCCTTGGAGGTACGTCTTTGTACACTAAATACAGTATGTTATGCATTCGATCTGTCACTTTCCATTAATTCATATAGAGTCACGCACTACTATGTTATTATCTTTTTATAATCAGGTCTATCACGTAGCCGCTTACCTACCGATTTCCATCTCTACGCTGCTGATTTTCCTCAGGGCATTATTCTACACCTATCTCTGTTCCGAGCACAGGACTTGATTCCGCTCTGCGGATATACTTACGCTACGGTGAGCATTTTTCTTGCCTAATTTGGCTAATACTTATTGTAACACTTGAGGCATAGGATTACTCTCTAATCAGTTATGCAAAATGCTAGAAATCAGGTGAGAGATCCTTAGACAGCTGTCGAGTTTAGAAGCTATTTTATTTTGCCTCCAAAACGAATTTGCACAGATGAAAGGAATTAAACATTTACAAGTCTTTCGATAAGCACGAAAGTTTTTGGACAGGCATTTGTTTTACAAGGGAAATACAGGTATCGCACCCTTAAATTGTCGAGAATAGGACGATAGAAAGAGACTCTAACTAGCTGAGCCATGTCTGTTTCAATGTATCCGTGCTTCAGACCAACTCCAGCATTCAAGATAATAACTATAGCTGCAAGGCAGAGTGTGAATCTGTTGGAGAAGAAAAGTTGAATTTAAGAAGGAACGTGTAAAAAAATGGGCCGGTGTAAACTAACGAAAAACAAATGCCTGTGTGTTGGAACAGTACACTGGTGAATGACAACCTACCAGTCTGTAGTAATATGAAGGGGTTTGTTGCTGGACTATAGAACATGAGTTATTTTATGCAACCGGCTTGTTTTAATTCTGGATCTAAGATCAGAAAATAAAAGGTTAAAACTATGGTGGCTGGAGTTGCAGGTTGAAAAACAAGTTTTCTGCTTGGAGGGGTGGCACCAAAAGGAGGGCTCTCTCTCAGCAGATACTAAGAATCCCCTGATAACTACAGGCTTGAACAGACTTTCGACTCTGCTGGGATCCTGAGAATGAAGCTCCCAGGGAAGGAAGTCTGAAGTTTGAAGGGGCAATAAAACTTCAATCAAGGAAGCAACTCCCACCATGCTCTGAAGTGAATGACAGTTGGCAGCACTTGAAGGAAAGAAAAATAATACCCAGGGACAAAAGGACTGCCATTTGTTCCCGAAGACTATTTCATGAGTAACATTTAACGACTTTTATCTCTGCAGCAAGACTTTGAAAACATTTACAAATTTTGCAGTTTAAAAGTGATTTTTTGTGCTTCCTTTTGAGACATGGTAGAAGTCATTGACACCTTGGGGACAAAAAGGGCAGAGTATTGAGGATAAATAGAAAAGTGTCAATGATGCAAACATACAGTTTTGAACATACATCCCTTGGGATAATTCTCATCTGTATATAAAGTTATGGAATTTTAGGTCAAATCTTTCATGCTCAAAATTACCAAAATATATCAGAAGGGCGAAACAAGGTCCCACAGACTGGAGGATTTGACTGAGATGTGCTGCATAAAATATGTAATCTGTGTATATAATTTGCTAAGGGATTGCAATTGTATAAATGTATGTTTTTGGCAAAATTGGATTTTAAGTAAAGTAATTGTGGGAGTTTTTGTACATTGTAAAACTCCCATCTTAAATCTGACATCGTTCCCTTGGTAATCCAACCACTTGAGAGTGAGATGGAGACTAGCACTCCTGTCCAATCCAAGTCATTTAGAGGTGTGTTTAGTTAACCCTGCAGAGCCTACACTTTGCTGATGTCACTAGTCATTATAAATAAGGGTCCTTGACAAGACTGTAGACAGACACTCTTCCTGATTTCCTGCACTGCGTTCCTGTTCCCGTCATCTTCCAGATCCATACTCCAACCACAAGGCCAAGCATTGCTGATCCTGCTCCAGGGCCCAGTGCAAAACCCAAGCAGTGCTGAACCCATTCCCAGCAAGACATCAAATCTAAAAACCCACTAAATCTCCCATTAACAAGGGGAAAGCTGTTGTACCTTTGGCATCCTGATACAGTCTGGCTTGCTGCCACTCACTCCATGCTGCTGAAATCCTGCTACCTTGATGACCTTTAGAATCCAGTGACCAGGATTGCCCATCCAGTCCTTGCCAACTGGTGACCAGAACTGCACAGCTGTTTGCCAGGTGCCCTGCTGTGTAGTGACTCAACCCAGTTGACTGTCCAAAAAAGCCCCAAACTAAAAATTGGATTGTGAGCATTTCATCACCCCATAGAAATCCATAGTGTACCTTGTCTTGCCTTGTCCTTATCCCACTCTATAATCCACCCTATCCTTATCCTGATAACCTATCCAACTGTCAGAATTCTCTGTGAATTTTGTCATTAATTTCCAAGCTTAAGCGCTACTTTTCACTTCATATCTGTCTTGCGTAGATCATATGCCATTAGCGATATTCTGATTAAATAAAGTAACCTTTCATAAAGAAAAGGGGTACACTGCATGAAGGGTTACAACTGCAGCGTAACATAGAGAATTCACGGGTGGCATTCCTCTTTTCTTAGCCATTAAATCTAGTTTAAAGTGAAACTGCTCTTCTCACAAACTGATTTTCTTTCAATTTCACTCTTCTTTTTATTCAAAGCGCGCCACCTTCTATCTTGCATAACTCTTTCAATTTACCAGATAGAGACTTACTTTTAATTCCATTTTGTACCTTTGATATATACCTATCCCCCAATATAGAAAAATAAGTGTATTTCACCTGTTTTTATTAAAAACCGTTTGGGTAATTTTAGGCAGGAACTGCAAAAGTGTAAATTTTAAACATGTTATTTGACTGCAAGCTGTGTTGAACTTTAAACTCATTTCTGAACTGTATGCTTTCGGTAATCCATTCTTTTTGATTGTTAGTATCTTTGCATTGTTGCTTTAGTGAGGAATTATATTTGCTTCAATGTTTTTAACCCACATTCATTATTGATTTATCTATTTCAGAGTGTCATTTCACAACATTGCAAGTGGTTTAAAATCAGTTTTTCTCTCTTATTTTGGGCGGGAAGGTCCGAATTAGATTCTGTTTCAATTTCTTATTCCAGAGTACCTGCTGTTTCTTTGTTTCCATTCAGAATTGATTATTTGTTGGTTGAGTGAACATTGCAGGTGGAAATTCTACCTTGGTTGCTATCTGTTTAAAATCAAAAAGTGCTTCTCTTCTGCTGTTCTAAGTATATGCTCCACTAAAAAGTCAAAACCAGTGCACTGCTCACATTCTCATTCTATCTATCACCCCATTGGTGATTGCTGCCCCATATTAAAAAGTGTGTGATTTCTTTTGACTTTTAAATAAATAAATAAATATTGCATTTGACCAACCAGCCTGGTTCATAGTCCATTGTGACCCGGGTATTTGAAAAGGGGGTGTGATATGATTGGTGTATCATCCCAAAAGTGAATCCACATAAATGAGGAGAAAAGCACCTCAGTTAGGTGCTACATACTAGGCAGAGACCAAGGTGTGTGTGTTGCCTGATTGAAATCCTTAACATGTACATCAATTGAGGAAGTGATGGTAGATAAGCTGGACAAAGTCTAGAGGAACATACATAATGCAACGGTAGTAAGGGGCTTCGAGGGCGTATTGGAAGGGTACTCATCTAAGTCCATCATAAACTCCCCACAAAAGCAGGATATTCCCACATTTAAATGCAGAACTATTTACTGAGGAAGAATATGCTGAGCAATATTGGCCAAACCATGCTCCGACCTTTTGATTGGTACACTCACACACATTTTCAACACCTCTCTGATGGAAGGTCACGTGCCTGTAGATTTCAAGGGTGCCTGGATCTCTCCCTTGTTAAAAGAAAGGGGGTTTGACACAGGCATGCCGGCAAAGTACAGATCTACCACTCACTTCCCTTTATTACTCAAATTTTGGATAGGGTGGCATATGAGCAGATTTTGGATCACCTTATTAAGCACAATGTTCTGAATAAGTGGCAGTCAAAATTTGAATGTGAAGGCGCAGGTGAACATCCTTGTAGCCGCATCATCCGACTACATAAGACTTTTGTCTCACATCTGATGAACTCTCTCATAAAAGAGCTGTGAGACATTGGCAGGAGCCATTATAGGATCAAAAATAGATGATTCCAGTAGTCTTCTGACAGGTATTCGGAAAGGAGAGCTCACAAGACTACAAGCTATTCAAAACAGTGCTATACGAGCAATAGTAGGGTTTTGAGAAACAGGTTCATGTCTCAGAAATAAGGAAGGGCCTAAATTGGCTACCTAGAGAGGCTAGAATTGAATTCTGCTACCTCACAATAACTTTTAGATGCATGGAGGTACTTCCCCTCACTATCTGGCAGAAAGGTTAATAAAGTTGGAGTTAAGAATCTTATAACTGATATCGCCAACATGCCTGTGGTGCGCAGAGCAAAGTTATCCCAAGTGAGCAAAATTGCGTTCTTCATGGCTGCTCCAAGAATCTGGAACTCTATGCCACCAGATCTTAGAGTCAGTGAATCACTAGGCATATTCCAAAAGAAACGGAAAACCTTTCTGTCTAGCTAGATTGGAGATATTGTTAGGAACCCATGTATGAGATTAATCCACCCCACTCTGTTATGTGATTCCTCTGTATTGCTTGGTGTTTGTGATCTTCAGTGAGAAGGTTGCCCTTTTCCCAATGCTTGCACGCCTCCGGGTCTTTTGGTTGCACAGTACAAATTCAAAAAATCAAGTAAAGAAGGCAAATTCTGTATCTAACATGTTTCTTTCAAATGTCACCCAAAATACCAACAAACGTAATACCTGAGATCGGAATGCTGAGAAACGTAGACGATAATATTTGGTTTGGCAGAGCATAATCCAAAACATTTATTTGCATTTGTACATGCTTTAATTACTATATTTTTGCATTAATTCTTAACATGCAAATATGAATCTCTTAAATCCTGCGGAACCCTGCAATGTATCTTTGTGTCTTATTTGTAAAAAGACTATGATCTCTGAACCCAAATTCTGAACACCAAAATCAACAACTGCTTATTTATTTATTGTACTTGTTGTTAGCGCCCAGGCCTGGAGGTATCACAGGGCTAATTTTTCATTAAGGGGAGATCAATAACATACATTTCTGTTCCAGTTTTGTGAATTGATCTTACTGCCCACATAAACATTTATATCAGGAAAATATGACCATGATTTTGGTCACTATCAGTTTTGTGTTTCTTTGATTTTTATGTGGCAGTTTTATTGTATATGTTCCACTCACTGAACATGTAGAAAATTATAACATAAAATAATACATTAAATGTTCCTTGAAGCAGCCCATTGTATTCCTGGGAGATAGGTCTGACTGCTCCGCCCACGCTACCAACAGTTGAGCAATCTTAGATTAATGAACTCGAGGGTCGGTGGAAAAATCCAGACATAACGTCACGTCCTTGCCACAATCATAACCTCAGGGGCAAGATGCTTGGCTTTGGCCCGGACTTCCTGCTTGACCACTGCTTCTGAACAAGTTGGAAAAATAAGAGACAAGGGGGCCTGCGTGAACACTAGCAACGATCCGATCTGTTTGCAGGGTTTCAGCTGCACGGTGTATGACGGGATGAAATATGCTCTCTATTCTCAATAAAGAAATGATCAATACATACAGCTGAAGCCCTAACACGCAGCTGCAAGCGAATGTGAATGTGGAACAGGTATGTGCTATCTGCAGTCTGAATGTGGAAAATGTTTACCCATGCCAGTGTGCGCCCCACTACATCCCTTTGCCAATGGGAGAAGGGAAACTGCCAAAAATGGAGGCGCTGAAACCTGTGCCTGCCAAATCTGAAAAACTGTGCATGGTTCACAAATCACAAAAAGGCTGAACACCATGACACACACAGTCAAAGTTGGTGTAAAAACAGGACTCACTGAATGTCAGTGGGTGCTGTCACCTGTCACATGAAGCAAGGCCACAGAAGTGGGCTAAAATCTGAAAATGCCTTTAAATTACAGTTTTCCTAATCCATTGCAACCCTCAAAGTGCTGTTTTGGTGCTAATTTCAGTCATTTTCCCAGTGAGCTATTGCATTGAAAAGTGCTGAAATCATAGATCCTCCAGGTGGCTCAGAAATAAACCAGGTTCATTGACTGACAGCTGCATAAGAAAATTAGATGTCAAACCCAGTTTAAAAGTGTTTATTTTTTCCTGAAGAAATTGTAAAATTAATCTATATAAAGCATGTTTGTGAAGGGATTAATTCTTTTAAACTGTCAAATCCCTTGTAAACTCTGTTTGTTTTTATATGTATGAAATTAAAAGACTGTAAAGTGAAGTTAAAGCAACACAGTATTGAGTTAAGTAAATACTTAATTCTGACCTGACAGTGCTAGCCTGGGAAAGATTGACACTTCCAAATTGACACTCCCTTGCTACAGGAATCCTTAATGGTTCCCGCATATTGACAACAAGGAGCAGAATGAACTCATCAGACTTTCGTCTGTGGCTGAGGTAAGAACAATGGCAAGCTGCCTACTGATCTCTGCAGGGGAGCTTCCCTCTCCAAGAAGAGGACACATCTCCCTGATCAAAGGACTGTGACTTTACTTGTGATTAAATTTGAAACTCTTTAACTGTGTAACCTGAAGGAGGATGAATCTAAAAATTGGTAGATGTTAAACTAATTTTAGGCTTTTGCTTTGAAGACATTAATGAACCCTGTACCTTCTAAGGAACCAAAGTTACAGGAAAAACCCTAATAGTTCTTTTTCAAGTACAGAATAATGTTCTTCTAAAGGAGTTAAATGTTTTTGACAGATAGGCAACAGGTCTTTCTTCCCCTTGACCTGACCTTTGCAGGAGTACTGACCCTAAAGCATGATGAGAGGCGTCAGTTTCCACGATAAATGGTCGGGACTGGTCGGGCGTCATTAATATCGAAGCGGAGGTAAACAATCTTTTCAAAGTCTCAAAGGCTTGTTGATCTAGTGGATCCCAGGAGAATGGTACCGCTTTCTTTAGTAGTCTGGTGATAGGTAGAATTGTCTCTGAGTAGCAGGGAATACATTTACGATAAAAGTTTGCAAAACCCAGGAATCTTTGGACTTCTTTGATGGTAGTTGGGGATGGCCAGTCTAAGACTGCAGAAACTTTTTGGGGATCCATGGAGATACCTTGAGTAGACAAGCCGTATCCTAGATAAGTTATTTGTGGTTGGGGAAATTCACATTTTTCTGCTTTACAGTATAATTGGTTGGCATGTAGACGATCTAGGACGATGTTGACATGATGGATGTGGTCATTTTTTTTGCAGAGAAGATCAAAATTCTAAATAAATAATGACAAAGTGAAGGAGAATGTCTGCAAATAAGTGATCCATAAATCGTTGGAAGACTGTGGGCGCATTTACCAGACGGAACGGCATTACTTGGAACTGGAAATGGCCAAAGGGAGTACGAAAGGCAGTCTTCCACTCGTCACCAGGAGCAATTCGAATTAAGTGATATGCTCCTCGAAGGTCTAATTTGGTTTAAAGGGCAGCTCCACGAACTGCTTCCAGAGTATCCTTGATCAAGGGCATGGGATACTTGTCAGATATAGTGATCTTGTTGAGTCCTCTATAATCGATGCAAGGTCTAAGTTCTTCCAAGTCCTTCTTGGGAATGAAAAACAGAGAGGCACCCGCAGGAGGTTTAGATTCAGTTATTAGACCGTTCTCTAGGTTCGAATGGAGATAGTCTTTGAGAGCTGTCTTTTCTCGTTGGGACAGTACATACATCCGTCCAAACGGAATGGGTTTGTCTGGGAGAAGTTCTATATGACAGTCGTCTCGCCGGTGTGGAGGTAGTGTAGGAAATTGGGGTGTCGAAAAGACTCTATGATATTGTTGGTGACATTCTGGGATTATTCCTAACTGACCAATGGAGGGAACCTCAGGAGTGTCGGCTACCTCAGAAGGAATCTGAACGCCTACAGAATTTTGATATAGACAGTGAGAACCACAATATTCAGAGCATAAAAAAAGAGTACCTGCCTTCCAGTTTATAAGGGGGTTATGAGTACGTAACCATGGAAGGCCCAAAATAACCGGGAAATGAGAGGCCCTTATCAAATCGAAGACCAATATTTCTTTATGAGAGGCAATCATGCATGTCACAGGTTTGGTCTGTGCCCTTAAGGGGCTCCCATCAACCCCTTGAATAGGAGTAGTATAAGGCTTGGAAATCCTAGCAATCCCATTTTTAGCTGCCCATTGATCATCCAAAAAATTCCCAGCAGCTCCGCAATCAAGTAATGCAGGAATACCCTGCAACACTTGATCCGGTAAAATGATAGTTAAGGAAAGGACTATCATGGAGTGATTGGTAGCAGATGGTTCAAGTAATGATCCGATTCTATGAGGGGAACCCTGATTATGAACACCTGCCGTGGTTCCCCCTACCGCAGGGACTTGGCGTTTCCTGATAACAGAACTTGAGACCGGCGAGGAGGAGCAATCGGGTAGTCTCGTGAAATATGTGAGTTTGAGCCACAGTACATACACAGCCCTAAGGACTTCCGTCGTTCTCTTTCTGCAGCTGAAATGGGTCCCCTAACCGAACCTATCTGCATGGGTTCTTAGACGGGGGTTGGTTTACTCGTGATTGGAAGAGGGTCGAGATGTGAACAAAGCCCTTTGCTCTTCTTTTTCTCCCGAGAACGTTCTTGGAGACAGTAGTCTATCTGCATGGTTAGTGTGATCATCTCTGCCAAATTAGCTGGTCGTAGGACCTTAGAAACCTCATCCTTAAGTTCCTCCGAGAGACCCCGTCGGAATAGAGTCAGCAATCCATCATCGGGCCATCCTGTTTCAGAGGACAATTGTTTGAATTGGGTAATATACGCCATGAGGTCCTTATTGCCTTGTCTAAGGTTCAGGAGTCTCTCCTGTGTGGTTACAGAAATCTCTTGCTGGCTAAACATGGTTTTCAGACTATTGGTAAATGCCGGATAGGATTCTAAAATGGCGTTGCCTGAGGTGACTAATGGGGTAGCCCAAGCAAGGGCTGGGCCTAATAAGTGTGAAATTAGAAAGCCCACCTTGTCCTTATCCGTAGGGAAGAACCAGTACTTAAAGGTAAACTGGACGGTGCAACTATCCAGGAATTCTTTTAGTTTATGTGGATCTCCATCAAACTTGCCCATGTGTAAGGCTACTGGGGGGGTCTCAGAGAATGCCGGAGAAGGAGGTTGGATCGGGAGAACAGCAGAAAGAAGACACTGCTGAGGATTTCTAAGTATGGAAATAGTCAGAATGGGGAAATTAGGACAGAAAACACGAGCACATCAGAGGTAGAAGGCAATGCGCTAGACACAAACTTATGGAGCGTCACACGACACAGTAGTGACGCTTCGTAGTGAGATTCTTCGGTCCTTTAATGGAGTCATTCCTGATCGCGTCTGGTGAAAGCGTGAAGTAACTAGACTGCTGCAACCCGCGTAGTCGAGATCCGCGGCCATCTTGAATGCATCTCGTTGTATCGATCCACACAACCTCCTGTTTTGCAAAAAGGACCAGCGTCGGAATGGTGTAACATGTGCTTTGTTCCTGGCTTCTTCATTCTATCCAGAAATCTTCACCTTGCAGCTGACTCCAGATTTCTTTGCAGAATCCAGACTTTAGCATTGCTGAACTCTTTCTAGCTAGACCCAATTTCAAATATCCCAAACTTGAGGGGATTTAATTCTGATTCAGCCTGGCTTGCTACCATTAAGGCTTGCCTGCTGAAACTTGCATCCTGTTATCTACCGTATCCAGTGACCAGAAGAGCCCATCCAAATACAGTCTGAGGTGCTGTCCAAAATTAACCAGAACCGCACTTGTGATCCAATTCAATCCCGCCAGAGGTGCCCTGCTGCCGGTAGACCTGACCCCATCCAATGACCAGAACCTTGATGGTCCAATTTTAATCACAAAGGACTGTAAGTATCAATAGGAAGAACACAACTTCAGGTACTTAAAAATAACGCTCTGCGCGTAGCCCTCAGCATTCCCAGATGAGAGCATATCTCCATTGTTAGGAAAACCTGCAAATGGCTCTCCATACGCCAGAGAATTGATTTAAAAACCATCTGCCACACGTACAAGTCCCTCAATCACCTAGCACCACCATATATAGCTAACAAATTCACCTTGAAACCTGCCACCAGAACCACCAGATCTACCAACACTCTATGATTGACAGTGCCCAGATTCCACCTAGCCAGCTTCACAGTACTTGCCTCCCAACTTTGGTACACCCTACCTCTCAACATCAAATCTAACAAATCCTTCCAGAACTTCAGGAGGCAGGTCATCAGCTGGCTCCTCAACAAAGAGTAGCTCCCCTAACACCTGATCACTAACTGGCTCATGTAGTGTACATGACTGTATATTGAAACTGTATATTGCTACTTGTATAGTATTCTAACTTTTAAACTGTAAATTGTATGCCTTATACTATATCCATGTACTATAAGTATGTATGTATGAAGTATGTAACACTAAGATACTTCTCAACAATGTAACCGTCTTCTTAAGCGCCCGTCTACCCCTGGGTTTGGAGCGCTATACAAATAAAATAAACAAACAAACAAACAGTGACCCATAGTATATTTGCATTGTCTTACCCCAGTCTCAAACCATCCCTTCTTTAACTTCAGAACCCTAGTCATGTCAGAACCATTCTTGCAATGATTTTTCTCGTCTGTGTTACAAAACCATAAGTCATTAGTGATTTTGAGTAACTAAAGTAAATCCTGGAAAGAAATAGAGTATCCACCACATAAAGAGTTAAGCTGGCTACTTAGCTGTGGAGATTCCTGGGTGGCATTCTCTTTTCCATAGTCATAATATAGCATAATCAAACCAATCTGTCATTTTTAAAACCGAATTTCTGTTTTCATTTTTGCACCTATTTTGCAAAAATGTCTCTCACTAAAACCTCCATAACTTCTTCAATTTTATAGATAGAAAACTAATTTCAGCTCTCACTGATACCTAGGACCCGTAGCTACATCCACAACCATCGGAACAGTGTATTTGACCAGTTTTTATCAAAAATCGCATAGTGAAATTTTGCCGCTAATTTGCAGTTTTCAATAGTTTACACGTGTCTTTTTCCCATTCAAAGTGTTTCTTCAATCCCATCCTGATCTAAAGTGTGTACTGTTGTTGATATTGTATCTCCTGTTTGTTAGTACGTGTTTAGTGTTGCTTCCATAGGAATTTCTATCCATTTTAGAATTTTTGCAACATTTTGCATGGTGTCACAAAGCCATTTTCACCTGTCATTTCAAAAGTGTCAATTTCCCAAAAACAGTTTTCTCTCTTGTTTGGGGAGGGAAGATTGCATTCAGATTCTAGACCAGGGGTGCACAACTGATTTTGACAGAGGGCCGAAAGTACCTTACATGATGGCTATAGTGGGCCAAAAAGTAAATGTGGGTGGGGAGGTAGGCGCGGTGGGGCGTGGTGTGGCAGGAGGCTTTTTCAACCCCCTATTTTTATTAAACACTATGCCCCATAGCCCCCACCCCTCAAGCAATCACTATGCCCCATGGCCCCGACCCCTCATGCAAACACTATGCCCCAAGACACCCACCCCTCAACCAAACACTATGCCCCATGGCCCCGACCCCTCATGCAAACACTATGCCCCAAGACACCCACCCCTCAACCAAACACTATGCCCCATAACACCCACCCCTCATGCAAACACTATGCCCCATACTCATACAGACCCCAACACCCCCACCCCTGCATACAAACTAACAAGTATACACCATGCACCCATACAGACCCGAACCCCCACCCCCCAACTCAGCACACAAACCCACAAGCATACACCATGCACCCATACAAACTCGAGCCCCCCCCCCCGAACTCAGCACACAAACTCGCAAGCATGCACGCATACAGACTCGGACCCCCCACATCTCAACATACACTGAACGTGCACACAACAACAACAAACATTCAGGCAGACCCGACCCCACCCCCCCAGCCCCCCACCCCCACCCTCCCAGCATCTCAACATACACTGCACTTGCACACAAACACATTCAGGCAGACCCGACACACACCCCACACCCGCATCTCAACATGCACTTTCACACAACAACAAACATTCAGGCAGACCCGACACACACCCCCCGTCCGCATCTCAACACACACTGCACTTGCACACAAGCACATTCAGGCAGACCCCACACACACCCCCTCTCCGCATCTCAACATACACTGCACTTGCACACAAACACATTCAGGCAGACCCGACACACCCCACCCCCGCATCTCAACATACACTGCACTTGCACACAAACACATTCAAGCAGACCCGACACACACCCCACCCCCGCATCTCAACATACACTGCAGACATACAAATACAAACACACCCATAGACACCCGACACCCCCCCACCTCCGCATCTCAACATACAATGCAGACATACAAATACAAACACACCCATACACACCCGACACACACCCCCACCTCCGCATCTCAACATACATACAAAAACAAAAAACACAGGACGGAGCCGAGACAGACACACACACAAAAATACAGCCCCCCCACCATGTACTTACCCAGACGTCCTGGAACGCTGGCGAGGCTTCTGGCACTGCCCAAATCGTTTTGGGTTGGGTGTACCTCTACATCTGTGCACCCCGGTGCACAGATGTAGAAGTATACCCAACCCAAAACGATTTTTAGAAATGGAGGGACAGATGCAAAACAAGAGCCTCTTGCTTTGCATCCGTCCCTCCATTTTTAAACATCTTTTTTCTCTGGCTTTTACCCGGGCCGCCAGAGAGAGACAGTATGGATGGAACAAAGGGCCATCCATACTGCCCCTCTTCTGTGCGGCCCGTGGGGGGGGATTGCTCAACCCCGACTTCATTCTGCCGGGGCGTGGGGGGGAGGAGGGCCCCGCAGCCCCCCCTACTCTGCACCCCTGCCAGGGCAGATTAGGTCACTACCTGGCAGCATACACACACACACTGCGTGACTCATGGCCCGGCAAGGAAAACAAAGACTTTCTTAATGGTGGGCGACCTTTGCTGCTTGCGGGCCGCCTTCCATTAGGAAAGTCTTCAACCCTGCCGGGCCGGATCCAGCAGCATCACGGGCCGCACTTGGCCCGCGGGCCGTATGTTGTGCACCCATGTTCTAGACAGTGGGCCTCATCACGAGTTGGGTGGTAACGCCGGTGCTTTTAGTGCTGGCACTAATAGCCCTACTGCCAAACCCCGGCGCTATTAGCGCCGGTTCAGGGGTTTGGCGGAAGGGTTACTGCCCATTCCCCATTGGGCCCATTCAGGAATTCCTCATTCCCCATTTGGCCCAATGAGGAAATTTCACGCTATTACCGCCGGCGGATTTTAATATATATATAATATTTATATATATATATATTAAAATGTATGTGTGATTTGAATATTAACTAAATAAATAAATATTTACCTTTACAAACTAGCCTTATTCCTGGTCCACTATGGGTATTTTGAGACAGGTGTGATATGAGTGGTATATGATTCAGAATATTGAACTTATAGACACAAATAAATGAGTTTTTTACTGCGCACTACCTGTTAGGCAAATCCTGGGTTTGTGCCTGACTGAAATGCTTAACAGATTTTGGGGGCTTGTGCCGTGATTCTGAATTCGAGATACCACCTGTGACAGTCTAACACAGCATACTAGCCTGTAGGGTACAGACACCTTGCTGGGTTGGGGTACTGTGCTACACTGTACAAGCAACTCTCAAAACAAATACTCAAAAAATCAGGCCTGTCTGTAAAAGTAAAGAAAATTAACTCTAAAATAAGTCATAAGGAAGTTGATATTTCCAAAATGGTGATCCCAGTAGAGATTAATATTGCTAGGGAACAACCCCTGCACAAACTGTTTTTCAGGGGTGACTGGCCAGAGCAGAATGAGCAGATCCGGCTATGAGAAATAAAAGAACAGGTCACTGCCATAGACCTAGATAAATGGAAGGACAAGAGCCCATTACAGCAAGCACTTAGTGAACTGTACATGGCCCCAAAAATAAAAGAGGAGCAGTCCAAAATTGCTATAATTGCGGCCTACCTGTACCTCCACTTACGAATAATACAGGAAAAGCATGCGGAAAACATAGTTCTGGCAAAGAAGCGAGGGGAAACACTACAGATAATCCAAACTAATCTTTACTCTGCAGAGCAAAGGTTCCAGAGGAGCCAAGAATCAGAGCCAGAAGCTAGGCAGTACTTGACAAAACTAAAGTAAGATCTGGCTCTCTTACAGCACAAGAAGGCAGAGCAGGATACCCAAGTACAGACACTGCAAAAGGAGTGTCATGAAAGGGTTGACTCTTTACAACAGAGTCAACAAAAGCTGGCACAACCATTAACTTTTAATAGAGTCTGCACAGAATAGATGGTCATCCTACAAGTCCAGATAAACCAATTAAAAGAGGAAAACAATAAATTAATTATGAAAGACCTAGAATCTGAAGCAGAATTTGATGAGGAGTGTCAGAAATCTAGTGCATTTAAGAATCAGAGGGATGATATGGCTGAACAGAGGGGCACTCTAAGTCAGGAGAGGGACGCCAAAGGCCAGGAACTCAGCCAGTTAAAAACCAAGCTAGAGGAAAGGAAGCTGGCCCTCCAGGAGCTCAGTTAGGTAAAAAACAAATATGAGAAGCTACTAAAGCACACCAGGAGAGTGGAGGATGCTCTGGAAAAGAACACTCAGACCAATAATGGCAATACTCAGGAGGTGAGTCTCCTGCAGCAAAAATTGGCCCAGTATTTCCAAACCAGGCAGGAAGCACAGAGAGACAATGAGGCTCTCTGTGAAAAGAATGATAGGCTACGCAAACTGATAGGCATGCAAGAGCAAATCATTGAGACCAGTAAGGCTTTAATAGAGGAGCAAAAGAGTCAGATTTTGGTATGTCACAAAGGAATAGGGGCAGAAAGAGAAGAGGTAGGAAGGGACAACCCCTGAGCATAACATCAGGACCCCTGTAATCAGGGACTCTAACCCCTTCAGTACCATGGACTCTGCCGCTTTCATGTCCACTGGCTCATATGAACCAAGGGCCACAGGGATGGTAGACTTCAGCAGAATTGGCAACATGGGAATGACAGATCAGCGCCTCCCAGAAATGGATGGGTGGGCGTCTCTGTTTAGATTCCTGAATGTTAGAGCTAGCCTCTCTGATCAGGAAGACTCCAGTGAGTGGAGAATCAGGGAATTTGATCCTTAAAAATACCACCTATCAAAGGATCAGTCTGTCAAATTTGGTGGGGAACTCCATGAACCTAGGCCCACAAAGAGAATCTTAAAGACTACTTCCTAGCTAGGGCAGTGGGGACTTGGGGGTACTCAGCCAATCCTGGGAGCAGGGGAGAGTCAGAAGACTTTTCTGAGTGCCACAGGCATCAAGAAACTAAACCCAACATTTTGCCAGTCATTCTCAAGCTCTCAGAATCAAGGAGAGCCTAGAGGATCAGATAGCCACCTCCTGTAGCAGGGCTTCTGAGTCAGAGGATGAGTGGACACGGGTGACTAAGACTTAACAATCCAACTAAAGTAAGAGGGCTCTACTAAAAGATCCCCTAAAACCGATCAAGGCCATTAGGAGCGTCATATCTCGCTATCACAAAAATGCCAAGTATTCAGTCTGGGAGCACCTTGAGTTGTACGAGCAAATGATGGATACTTTCCACCTGAAAGATAGCCAGGGTTGCATCCAATACGCCAAATGGACATTTTCCCCAGGAATACTCCAGCTTCTTTGCGGGGTTGGAGGATCAGAACCACTCAAGATGGTCCACCTACAGGGCAGCCATCTTAAAACATTTTTCTGTACATATGAACCTCCAAGAGGGCCACAAGGCGGCCTACAATCTGCAATGTGGGGTGGACCATGCCCCACAAGAATTTGTACAAGAACTAAAATGTGCCTTTGTGCAGACCACCAGGGGGGTGCGCACAGACAGTAGGGAGTTCATTAATACCTTCTTTCATGCACTCCCTAAATACATCATGACCCAGCTGGTGAGGGACTTTCACAAGAAGAGATCACTAGACTGGGTCATTGAACAGGCGACCCGTATTTATGAAGTGCAGAAACCGGAAGAGAATAAAAATACAAATAAAACCCCCAAACCAGCCAACACCCCTGCTGCTGCTAAGGTGGCGGAGGTAAAGGTTGCCCCCATTTTAGATCTGGAGATGGGAGGCCTACAAATATTCCTGTACAGAATCCATCCTCTAATCAAAGAACCAGAAGGCCCTCGTGCCAATCCCAAACAGGTAGTCAGGGAGGTAGCCCCACAAATGGGACCCCTAACTCCCCTGATTATATTAGCCCCTGTTACAAGGGCAACAATCCCATCCTGGGGTATGTGTGGACTCCCCCAGCCCAAGGGGGGGATCCAACCAGGTAGCAACCAACCCAGGAAACTTCCCTCCTAATTTTCCCCAGGAGGGCAGTAACCCCCCAAATGCCGGGTTGAGCTTCTTTCCCCGGTACCCGCCAAACCTCAACCCCCAAAACAACCCTCCTTTCTTTCCCCACTTTCCTGTGCCCAAACAGCCCAATCCAGGAGCCGGCAGGCCAAGGATGGAGGGTTACCAGAACTATCCCAACCAAGGGTATTATGGGAGAAGGGACAGTTACCCTTGCCGTGATCCACCTAGATTGGACCAGAGACCCCCGTACCAGCCAGAGCCGGTGTCCCAACAGGAGCGCCAGGTCCAGAACTTGTCACAGGATCTGGGTCGCATGTTGAGGGCTCAGCAGAACCCTCATAGGGGCATGCCGGCTCAGAACTCCACAAATCACGGGTCTGGTACTCCAGAGGAATGACGGGGAGAGAACCCCGACAATCCACTGCTTCCAAAGGAGGAGGCACAGGGGTAAGGGGAGGGTGTAAAGCATAGAGGAAGCTTCCTTCCCTATTTGTGAAATACCCCTGCAAACCCAGGAACGGGAACCAGAATCTCCTGTCCCTGAAAGTCTGCAACCTAAGGAACAGAGGGCAGGTAGGAGAAAGAAAGGGTCTAAAAAGACCCATTATGTGGAGGAGGTTGGTGTCTTCCAATTTGAAGGAGAGGGGTGCTCAGAGGCCTCCGGAAAAATGATCTTCTCCTTTAGGGATGGGGAAACTCATCCCAAAGAAAAATGGGTCCCGAGGGACCCTAATCAAGACTGGGTGAATGTGGGGACTGAGTTAAGACTGCCCATCATTTAACCCCAGAATGATCAGCCAGAAAGCCACCTTGCCCAAACATATTCTGGGGACTGCCTCCAAAAAGGGGGGGGGCAGAATCAGAACCAGGGGAGCTCAAAACTCCCCTGATATTCAACTGCCATATTTTCCTTACAGATCCCCAAGCTCCCACACAGGGTCATGCCCAAACCTATTCTTGGGACTGCCTGAAAAAGGGGGGGGCATACCAGAACCAGAGAAAGAAGATTCCCTAGCTCCCCAAAGCCATGTTGGGGACTCTCTCCAAAAAGGGGTGCAGCCCGAATCAGAACAGGAGAAGCCCGAGACTCCTCAAATCGCTGAGTGTGAAATTGCCTGCTCAGATTCCCAAACCACCCAACTTCATTCTGGGGACCGCCTCCTAGAAGGTGGGTCAGCCCAGAACCAACACCAGAGGAACCCCAAACCTCACCAACCACTTCTGTTGACTGCCTCCAGAAAGGGGGGCAACCCAGAACCAGAACAAGGGGATCCCGAGACTCCCTGAATAGCGGTCTGTCAAAATTCTTTGCCAGATTCCCCAACCCCAACACGGTCTCTTGACCCAACTACCCTGGTGTCAGAGTCAGAAATAAGACAATTGACCATCCAGCCTACCAAGAACACCCATTACCTTTGCCCATTTGAGGAGAAGGAAGGTAGATTCTACGCCTCCATTCAAGTGCAAGGGCAATGTGCAATCCCAGTACTGGTGGACACTGGATCCCATGCAACTTTGCTGTCAAAGAGGATCTTTGAGCCGCTAAATTCAGGAAGGGGGGAGGGATACCGAATCCCTCTCACTCCTCTTCCTGGACAGCTCCAAAACTTTGATGGGAAGGAAATTCCTGTTGAGGGGTCTGCAGAGCTGGAAATTAAAATGGGACGACACAAAATGAAGCACCCAGTCCTAGTCGTGGTGCCAGAGGGAACCCCCTGTCTATTAGGAATGACATCCTTTGTACGCTGTCTAACCTAATAGATTGTGTGAATAAGGTACTCTGGACCCAGATTCACAGGCCAATCCAATTAAAACACAGTGCCAACCATGTTAGCCTAAATGTCACATGCCACATGGTTGAACAAAAACCGGACCAAATTAAGTTCTACCTTCAAAACAATGACATACCCGCCGTTACCAGCATAGCTGTGGGGCATCAAACTGGAGATGGGAACTCCTCTAAAATTCTGCAAATCAACCTCCCTTCCAGTCTCAAGTGGCATTCCACACTGGAAGGAGATTCTATGAAATTTTATACTAATTCACAATCAGAACATCCCCATTCCATAGTCAAAATTGATATCAAAGCAGCACAAAATTTAGCTGGCATTCTGAAGAAGGGC
Organism: Ambystoma mexicanum; assembly: GCF_040938575.1. Classification (NCBI taxonomy): domain Eukaryota; kingdom Metazoa; phylum Chordata; class Amphibia; order Caudata; family Ambystomatidae; genus Ambystoma; species Ambystoma mexicanum. The sequence continues at coordinate 159,824,181 of NC_090937.1, forward strand.
GAACAGCTCTTCCTCCCGATTCAGTTAAATGACAGGAAGGAGTCTGTTCTCGGCCGAGTTGACTTGATTAGCGAAGAAAGCTTCATCAGTGAAGTATTATTCAGGAAACTCCCAAAAGTTCAGACCCTGCTCGCCGTTGAGCCCCTTGGTCCATGGGTATAGGGCCTGGGAACTCCCTGGTCCAAACATCTTCTGATTAGCAGTGGCAAAATCAAAATCTCTAGAGAAGAGAAAAGCATAGTACATAGTTGTTGGATCATGCGAGGTGTTCCTTCCACCTTTTATATGGGAAGTCACCTCCTCAACCAACTCGAAATTAATTTGGACCCCAGTTATTGCCAAGCCCGATCACAACTGGAGAGTAAATCTCAGGGTCCCGGCAATCCTAAAGAAAGCCTCTCGGGCAGACTAGCGCTACGGTAGGAATTGAAATTTCAGAAATGAAGGACCGGTCACCATCGCGGGCCTCACCTACCTAATCCGCATCCCCAAGGGAAATTTGACAGAAGGGGAAGACAAGTGGGTCCACATAAACCAGCTAAAGTGTTGCCATCACAGGCATACTTTGCGGCAAATAGAAGAGCCCAGAGGGGGAAAATCCGGACATCTGAACAATTATTAAAGTATCATTGAATATATGTGGAGAATATTGTCAATTGTTATTAAATGCATGCATCTGTCCCACTGCTGAAGTCCCCAGGGAACAGTACTGGGGAAAACGTCCATAACCGTGCTATGTTCTGTTCTTTAGTTTTGGAAATAAATCCACCTAATCACCAAGGAGGACCTCCTCAGGGACTGGGAGGAAAAAGCCAAAAGGTCTGGAGAGTCGCTCCATACTTCCAACCAGAACCAGCGAGGAGAGCATGTCATATCCATCGCTGATGGGAGAAGCAACCGTATTTCTTCACATGGACCGAAAAAAAAAAATCCCACGTGCCCAACTCCCCCACGACTGGACATCACACTGAAGTCGGGGGGGGAATGTGTGGACCCATGCCAGTGCACGCCCCACTACACCACTTTGCCAATGGGGGGGAAAGAAACTGCCAAAAATGGAGGTGCTAAACCCAGTGCGCTCCAAATCTGCAAAACTGGGCATTGTTCACACATCACAAAAAGGCTGCACACACTGCCACACACAGTCAAAGTTGGTGTAAAAACAGGACTCACTGAATGTCAGTGGGTGCTGTCACCTGTCACATGAAGCAAGGCCACAGAAGTGGGCTAAAATCTGAAAATGCCTGCAAAATACAGTTTTCCTAATCAATTGCAACCTTCAAAGAGCTGTGTTGGCGCTAATTTCAGTCATTTTCCCAGTGAGCTACTGAACTGAAAAACGTGCTGAAATCATAGATTCTCCAGGTGGCTCAGAAATAAACTGGGCTCATTGACGGAGCGCTGCATAATAAAATTAGATGTTAAACCCAGTTTAAATCGTTTCTTTTTTCCTAAAGAAATTCCAAAATTCGCCTATTTAAAGCATGTTTGTGAAAGGCTTAATTCTTTTAAATGGTCAAATCCCTTTGAAAAACGGTGCTTATTTTTATATATGTGAAATGAAAAGACTGTAATGTGAATTTAAAGCAACCCAGTATTGGAGTTAAGTAAATACTTAATTTTGACCTAAGAGTGCTAGCTTGGGACAGATTGACACTTACAAATTGACACTCCCTTGCTACAGGAAGCCTTAATGGTTCCCGCATATTGATAACAAGGAGCACAATGGACTCATCAGACTTTCATCTGTGGCTGAGCCAAGAACAATGGCAAGCTGGCTACTGATCTCTAGAGGGGAGCTTTCCTCTCCAGGAAGAGGCACACCTCCCTGATCAAAGGACTGTGGCAGCTGTTGCCTGTAAGGGGAGTTACAAAGGAAAAAAAATAACTTATGTAACTTTTTTATGTTTAAATCTTTACTTGTGATTAAATTTGAAACTCTTTAACTGTGCAACCTGAAGGAGGAAAAATCTAAAAATTGGTAGATGTTAAACTAATTTTAGGCTTTTGCTTTGAAGACATTAATGAACCCTGTACCATCTAAGGACCAAAGTTACAGGAAACCCCCTAATTGGAGCAAAACTATTAATGTTGCCAGTCTAAGATTGTATATACATGATCCAGTGATAATCGCCCAGATATGTACTGAATTAGAAATTATTAGTTCTGACTGCCAACCAGAACAAGACAAGTGCCTGTGGCCACTCACAGCAGTGGGGGGGGGGGTGTTTTGTAATTCTGCCCACACCATAAACTTTGTGATGTCACATGGTAATCTAAATATAGGAACTTCACCACACATAGGAACTCTGCTTCCTGAATGCACTGCTTCCTGAACACATCCAGATTCCCGCGCCACGCGTTGTTCCTGACTTGTTCATTCTATCCAGAACTCTTCACCTTACAGCTGACTCACCTTGCAGCTGACTCCAGGTTTCTTTGCAGAATTCAGACTTTAGCATTGCTGAACTCTTTCTAGCTAGACCCAATTTCAACCATCCCAAACTTGAGGGGATTTCATTCTGATTCAGCCTGGGTTGCTACCATTAAGGCTTGCCCGCTGAAACTTGCATCCTCCTATCTACCATGTCCAGTGACCAGAAGGGCCCATCCAAATCCAGTCTGAGGTGCCGTCCAAAATTGACCAGAACTGCCTGCTGATCCAATCCTGCCAGAGGTGCCCTGCTGCCAGTAGACCTGACCCGATCCAATGACCAGAACCTTGATGGTCCAATTTTAATCACAAAGGACTGTAAGTATCAATAGGAAGAACAGTGACCCATAGTATATTTGCATTGTCTTACCCCAATCTCAACCCATCCCATCTTTAACTTCAGAACCCTAGTCATGTCAGAACCATTCTTGCACTGATTTTTCTCATCTATGTTACAAAAGCATAAGTCATTAGTGATTTTGAGTAACTAAAGTAAATCCCAGAAAGAAATAGAATATCCACCACGTTAAGGGGTACGCTGGCCACGTAACTGTGTAGATTACCGGGTAGCATTATCTTTTTCATAGTCATAATATAGTGTAATCAAACCAATCTGTCATTTTTAAAACCGAATTTCTGTTTTCATTTTTGCACCTATTTTGCATAAACGTCTCTCACTAAAACCTCCATAACTTCTTCAATGTTATAGATAGAAAACTAATTTCTGCATCGGAACAGTGTATTTGGCCCATTTTTATCAAAAATCGCATAGTAAAATTTTGCCCGGAATTTGCAGTTTTCAAAAGTTTACACGTGTTTTTTTCCCATTCAAAGTGTTTCTTTAATCCCATCCTGATCTAAAGTGTGTACTGTTGTTTATATTGTAGCTCCTGTTTGTTAGGACTTGTTTAGTGTTGCTCCCATAGGAATTTCTATCCATTTTAGCATTTTTGCAACCTTTTGCATGGTGTCACAAAGCAATTTTCACCTGTCATTTCAAAAGTGTCAATTTCCCAAAATGGTTTTCCCCCTTGTTTGTGGAGAGATGATTGCATCCAGACTCTAGACATTATCTTTCATTCCTGAATACCTGCTGATTACTAACATCTATGTAGTATTGCTCATTTGTACCTCAGGTACTTTGTAGGGGGAAATATTAACTTAAACGCTATCTGTTCACACACCAAAACTGTTCTTTTTCCTGTGTTTTACATTCTACATTATCATAAGTGAATTCAATTGCTTTACTTATTTTGAATTGTATTGTCACCACTTGGTGAATGTATGTGTGAGTTGAATATTAACTAAATAAATACATATTTACCTTTACAAACTAACCTGATTCCTGGTCCACTGTGACCTGGGGGTATTTTGAGACGGGTGTGATATGCATGGTACATCATTCAAAATATTGAATTTATAGACACAAATAAAATAAGTATTTCATTGCTCACTACATGCTAGACGAGACCTGGGTGTGTGCCCGATTGAAATCCTTACCATGAAGTATCTTTGTTTTCATGAATTTGCCATTCAAACATTTGGAAGATTCTGAGGAACACAAATGGCCCCTCGTTGCGGTTGTTTTTAAGGATTTAAGAGATTAGCAGCATGTCTCAAACTCTGCATATGACTCAGTCAATGTAGTCAGACATGATTACAAACAGAAGTGTTGAAATGTACTGAATGCAACATTTGACATCAAACTCCCACACTGTGTAGCATAGCAACTGAGATGAAAACACCACACCATATCCTGGTTCCCGCACTCTCTAGAAGGGCTTGAAAAGGAAGGGCTGAAATGCAGCCATATTACTCTGAATTATCTAACACCCACTCAAGGTGAACCACAGGGATGTGTCCCAATCGGATAGAGCCTTTACCACTGAGAGAAAAGTATAAAACGCATCACTTGCTTCTTCAGGTCTCAATCCACTGCGCACCGCGAAGAAAGGCAGCAGAGCAGCTCACCCGACAGAAGCAGAAAGGTGCGTCACTCCATCTTCTCTTGATAACCACTGCTGCATTTTAGCCTTGGGCTTTTGGGTTCAGAGATCTAAGGCATTTTATGTGTAGGATACACACAGGGGGGAAACTTTGCTGAAAATGTTGGGGGGGACATGACCTCTGAAGAAAAGGCGCCCCATTTAAATGAATGGGGACAGAATAGTGTGCCATGAAAGTTGGGGGGGACAAACACCACCGTCCCCCTAAAATTACGCCCATGGATACACAGATGCATTCAGGGTTTCCGCCGGATTCAAGAGGTTCATATGTCTATGTTAAGAATGATCGCTCAAGTATGTGTATACAAGCATGTATTGTACACAGGTGCATGAATGAATTTGGCTATGTGCTCACAATCAAACATTTTCGTTTAAGTTTAATAGCATTCCATTTCGGGAGTATTGTGGTTGTCGCTTTTTCAGAGGAGATTTTAAGGCAACTTGTTAGATGTGGAGTGGAGTGTGCCTTACTGGAAGTGTGATGCCCAGGTGTGCAGCAGCAGTTGAACGCAATCAGTGTGAATGTGTCGCACCGGATCCTACAAGTCAATGCACTATGATGTAATGAGATGTCTGTGTCCAGGTCTGCTGCCGTCTGCGGCTGATTTTTGCACTAGACTGTGCCAAGACTTCCAAGGACCCCTGGGACACCTGCAACTGGTAACACTGTTGCTTTGATTCCTGACTTTGCTTAATTAAAAGCCTCTGCCATGAGGCATGGGGTTAAAACCGTGCCACAGGAAAAACACACGCACTGACTCAAGATTGGGGAGTGACATGGCGTCCATAACCTTTACTGTGTTAGGAAAGGGTTGCAACTCGATCTGTGGCTCACAGGTAACTCTCCCCTTACCCTAATCAACACTCTCCCAACCCTGCAGCAGCCCTATCCACCTGCCTCCAAGCAGGAGGCATCACGGAAAACAGTCAGTCATGAAAGACCAGAGCGTTATCACTCGCCCTTGCCACCTCACCAAAGCCGGACATGAAACCTCATGAAGACGGCGATCTGTCGGCGTCACTCGAATGCGCCCGGCTGCTTGTTATGGCAGCGGTGCTGCAAAGCAGAGTAGGACTGATTACTGTGCAAGACCGCAGCTGCTGTTGCGGTTGCATCAGCTGATGGACTGATGGACTCATCCTTGTGCCAGGCGTTCCTAACATCACTGGCAGCTCCACAGCCCTATTCTCTTAATGCAGCAACTTTCACCTCACTTGAAAAGCACCCCAGCTAAGCCCCTCACAATGCATTAATGTCCCACTGGTGGTGCATGCAATTTGCATTTTTTTACAAATTGACCGCCCACATTTCCACCCCTAATGGAATTGCTTCAAGCACATGTAATGGGGGTGTTATATAAAGGAAGGGTGAGCAGATGTCCTGGTTTTGCTGGGACTGCACCAGAATTCCTGTCACTGTTTTGGGGACATGGTTGGGTACCATTGCAGAAACCAAAGGTGGCAGGATTATGGAGGAGCCCTCTGATTGCGAAATAACGCACGCGGCTCATTTGCCAGTATTTTAGCTTAACATTGCTGGATGTAATAATTGTTACCAGTTATGCCAGAGCTCTGCCATCCCTGGGTGGGGTCACATTGCCAACCGTTCACTTAGCAACCACATGCCTTCACTCTTTTTGTCAAAGGGGCCACAGAAGGTTCTCAGAGCACAGGCCCCTTGTGTTTAAAATGCTTTACAGTCACAGCCAAAGGCGCACAATTTACATCCAGGGGAATGCCAGGCATCGCCGGCCCCTAGCCCTTTGCCCACTTATGAAGGATACCCCTAGCAGCCGCTGTCAAATTAAAGTCCTACTTTTATGTTGAACATGTCCTGGATTTTTTATTTTGAAAATATGGTCATCCTATATAAAGGTTACTGCTGCCACAGAAAGGACCTTGTCTTTCCTGTCCTGGACTACTAATGTATTCCATCCTCTGCAGGCCACAGAAAGAGATCATAACCCACGTGCTGACTTATCACAGAGTACACTCAGCCTCACTTGGTAATCTTATGCCCAGGACTACGTGTGCCATGATGCCCCTCACTTCAAGGGGAAGACGGTGAAGCACACACAGAACCAGGCCCTCATCGGCTCTCCCTGTCCTAACCATTAGCCCACCCATGTTGACTTTCATTGGATGAGGACTGTGGGTGGGTTTAGGGGACTGAAGTGAAGGCTACCAAATGGCTGACTACCTCAGAGGCGATAGGAGGAGGTGGCCACTGCAGAGGAGAATCTTTGGCTTCCTCCTCCTGTCTGTATACCTTGTCCCAGGGACTCATAGGAAAAGAAAATTGACTCAACAAACTTTGCACCTTCTGCTGACATCACGTGACTGGTATTTGGCTTTCCAATTGGACATCTATTTCCGAATTCAGCCAGAGCTTAAAACTGCCCTTGATCAACAGTACAGTAGAAGGAAAGAATAATGAATTCAAAAGAGTCTACAGAAGAGTTACACGAAGCCAGTTCAGCAGCAGTCCCTTCAAAGACGATTGTTTGCACACAACTGATAATCATGGAAATAAAAGTAGGTCAGACATTGGCGGCAGACACATGGAGGAGTCTCCACTGGAAGGATAAGCAATAGGAAAGGAGTGTGTTGTTTCTTAACTTGGGAAAGTTAGTTTCCTGACTGGGATGTGGACAGAGCTCAATTCTTGAGGATTGGGATGAGGGAACGTAGGACTCAGAGTAATGAAGATTACCAGTAAATAGTAAGGCATTCTTTTTTACTCTGTTACTCATAAACTGTTCCTACACAAGGTAACAGTTACTCATTCATTACAACTTGAGCTACAGAGCAACATCTCAGTTACACACTTGTAATGGCTTCTTTGGTTTTCTCTATGCAGGAGATCGTTGTCATAATGAAGGCTTGGATTGTGGCGTCATGTCTCCTGGCTTTGGCTGTTTGCATGGTGGTATGTAATGAAGAGTAAACCTCTTGTATTCTTTTCGTCTCCCCCCATGTTAGCCTGCCCGGGAGTCACAAGTAAGGGCCTCCTTTTGGTAGTGTGCATTTCCCAGTTTGGGTCACGTACAGGGTACCCTGAAGGGGTCAGACAGCATTTTGTGTATCTAGACTGTCCATTGCTGTTGTTCATAGATTGAGTTTTGGTGGCCAGGGGGAGTGCAGATAATTAGGATCTCTAAGCCTTGGCCCTTCAGACATTAAATAGATCTGGATAATCCATTGTTCAATCATAAACATTTGATTGGGGAATAGACTACAGCACCCAGATAATGGTAAATGTGATCCAGTCAGTCAGTCTAGTGGATCCCTCTTCAGAATCGATGTCCAAACTTCCTCCATGAACAAAATGTACTGGTAAATGATCAACATTTTGTAAAAGGGTGTGTTTGCTACTAACGCTGAATGTAGGGTTCACTACCAGACGCACATCTCTTATTGCCAGTGTAAGCACAGGTGAAGGGGTGGGCCTTTCCGCACAGTGTCCCACAGCCAGGTGCACACACAAAAGAACTCAGGAGCTTCAAGGTTATTCTCCCTAAAGTGTGCACGGAGGTTGTAAGATTTGTGTTTCAGTGAACTGTGGACCCCCGGGTATGTACTTCAAATTGACCCTCCATGCAACCCCTTAGACTAGCACAACCACTGCAGCATAGCAGGTGCATTTAAAAGAAGGGAGATCGCCATACTACCCCCAGCTATGCATACCGTTTCCTCTCAGGCTTCCTCCAGCTGTCGTCCAACTTGTGCAGCCTTCACCCTCACAACGGATATCCTGCCACTGATCCTCATGTCCCACCTTCACCTCCCAATAGTTGCTTAACAGAGTCAGCTCCATAACATTAGGCAGTCAAGTTCATGAACTAGGTAGCCCACCCTGTCACTCATTCAACTGGAGAGTTGTGGAAGTGGGCTGGAAATAAAGGCTACAAATTTCCCTTTCTCTTTTGTGCAACCTGCCATTGGTCCCTAACTTTACACAACACAGGACGGCAACATTTTAAAGAAAATCCTTTTTGATATATACTTCACCCCTACTGGGGACTCGAACCTAAGCCCACCTGCTACCAAGCAGTTATAACATTGCATTGTGCTGTCTCTTAAGTGCTAGAAGGAGATTATTTATTTGAATAGACTGTTTGGGATGTAGAGCCCTGTTCCCAAACAGCCAAAAAGCCCAGCCCGACGGCGATCTGGATCTGTGTATGAATAGCTTTAGGCTCAGACTTGTATGTTGGCAATGGGAGATGTGTGTTCAGTACTTTCATTGGTTCGGGCCAGCCTGGGCCAGGCCCCAGCAGTCTCCAAAATGTGAGGCTGAGCCGGGGCCCTGCCTGGGCCCCTGGTCCGACCGCAAAATTGGCGGGACACTTTATCCCGCAGCGGCCACGATGAGAGTTGCGCCCGCCCTTAAGTCAGGCAAGCTGACAGAAGATGCTGTGGCTGGCTGGCACTTTTGTCAGTCACTGTAAACTTCCTATGCGCGGGGTCACCAGAGGAAGTTACTGTCCTTTGTTTCCCCTGTCCCTCCCCAGGTCGCCGGGGCATCTTTAGCCATCGGTGAACCTGGGGACTCCTCGGCATATTTTGAGGTTTATAAAAGATGGTTTGAAAAGTACACAATTCAAGCAATGTTTTATAAAGCTTTGCCGATGGACAAAGACCCCTCTGGCTTTTTCCGTCATCAAAGCTTTATAAATGATGGATTGAATTGTGTACTTTTCAAGCCATCTTTTATAAACATTGACATGTTTTAAAAAGATGGCTTGAAAAGTACGCAATTCGAAAGGCATGCACACAAATATATATAAATGCTATATATTTATGTGCGCACCTTACTATGGTTTGTGTTCTTTTCAAGGCATCTCTTATAAACATAGAAATAAGTTACATATTTCTATGTTTAGAAAAGATGGCTTGCATAGCACACAAACCATAGTAAGGTGCGCACATAAATATATTTGCACTAAAAATAGATCTCACAGACACGTTGAATGGAACAAGAAATGGGGAAATGCCTTCTCTCTGAAAGAGCGCAGCAAAGGAGCAGGAAAAGCAGCGTAGCGCGCGGTCAGGCCTGTGGGGTCACGTGGCAGATGCCACCCTTGGCGATGGAGAAACAGCAGTGCTTTCCCATGATGGACACAATCTAACTCTCACTCTTCCTTTTCTCGGGTGGGGTCTAGGAATCTCAGCCGCCGCGTGGACCAGGCAGAGGACCTCCTCACGTGAGTGTGAATGACATCTCCAAACCAGTTACTGTACTGCACAGGGCCTGCACATACATGGGCAAGCATGCTTGGCATACCACTTCATGTCAACAGGCGCAGAGCTCAGTGTGATAAAAGGTGACGCAACTCGACACTCACTCCCCATGAATGTTTGCTCGCCACATATGCAGCTCTTTCCCGCCCGTATTGCTCAGCCTTGTTGGTGATTGGCCGATACGGATTCACCGTAGCAACGCCAGCATAGGGCATTGCCACCATTGTGAAACTAACACACAAATAAATGCCATTATGTTAGTCATGGCTCAGTGTATTATAATTGTACATGTTATGCAATGTTGAAAAGCTTTCATACTGTGCATTTGAAAGTGTAGAATGAAATAGCAACCAAGGGAAGGAAGGACGCTGGGAGGGAGAGAAGAGGGGAGAAGAAAGGCAGCCGGGTGGGTAGAAGCTAAGGAGGCAGTTAGTAAGAGAAGAGGATGTTGCCACATGTCTGAATGCTGCCATAAGGCGACCTCACATCCACACGCAGTAGATGAAATAAATCATTCAGCTGAGTATGATTGGCGCTTAACATGTCTGTGGTTGTCTTTTTGTTTTGTTTTATTATTTATAGCGTGCACCAGACCCGAAGGTATCAGGGCGTGTGTACAAGTATAAGTTCAGCTTACAAATGTTACGATATACAGTAAAAGATACAGAGTAGATTACAACAGGGTGGCAAGGAGACAGAAATGATACAAGGGCGGGGGTTGCCAAAATACGGGGTCGGGTGGCCAAGACAGAAGGAATATGGATACAGCTCTAAACAAGTGAGGTACATTTGTGGCTAAAACAGTACAATAACAAGGAGGATATGGTCAAAGTTAAAACAGAGCAATGGTAGTGTGGTAACCAGGCAGAGAGGGTGTGTCGTGGCATTCCTTTAAGGAACGCCGTATTTCAGTTTTGTATTTGGTAGAAATAGTGATAAGATTGGCTTTATTTATCTCAGATGGCTCTAGCCTCCAAGTGGACTCGCTTTTGCCTTTTTCTTTCCTTAGTGTTTTCAGGTGTGGAGTAAACCAGGCATTTAAATGTGCTCCAGGTTTGCTACAACTCATTTTCAAGGGGGCAACGGAGTCGAGTGCTTCTGTTATGACTTTGTTAAATTCATTAACTAAGATCGATGGATCTAGTGTATCTGGTAGTGTGTTTAGGGTAGGGAGTATCAGAGGCAAGGGTTTGTCGGTGGTTATGTTTTTTTGTTTTGTTTCTTGTTAGGGTGGGAGGTGCTGTGGGGTTATTTAGGGTGCTATTGGATTTGGCTTCTAATGTAAAAGCTATAAGTGACTGGTCCGTCCATATCTGGGGACTGTCAGCTGTGATAGTGGTGTCACAATTGTAGTCAGCCACCAAATCAGAGAGGATGGTAACATTGCTCAGTCAGGTAATGTGCATGTTGTAGTGCTCTCTGCTTTAGCAGTTTTCAACGCGTTTGAATTTAGCCGTAACAATTCCTGCTTTCATTTATTTATTTATTTTATTTGTATTGCACATTGACAAGGCCCGTAGGCATAAGAGCGCATGGACACACAAATAGTAACAAACAGATTGGGACGCACAAGCAGGGCAAGTGGGGGCCGAAATAACTAGCAAAAGAGGAAAGTCTTAATGCCTGTTTGAATTTCAGAAGAATGTTTTCCCACTGAATTCGATAAAAGATATCGGAATGCAGAGAGTTTCCACACACACATGTGCACCCAGAACTCGTGCTTTCAGGCTCTGCTATGACAGATTCATTTACCGACTCACGCAAAGGCTGGACACTCTTATCTACTGTCAAAGTAGGCGTTGCAGCGAAATCAAATGGGCGAAGAGTTGGAAAAACATGAAATTAATTGAAATAGGAAAAGGCCCAGAAAGTACAAACAATACTGTAAAGCAAACACGAGGGGGCTCTGGGTTTAGAAGGGCGGCCTTCACCTTAGCAATGCAGAAAAGTGCGACTTTGCAAACATGTTGTGCGGCCGTCTAACTCTGCCCCTTCTCCTTCCCGGCTTCCCGGCTGCCTGCCGTGTGATCTTGCTGGCTTCTAGGATCCCCGACCGCCGCGTGGACCAGGCAGAGGACCCCCTCCTCATGTGAGTGTGATTTGCATTTCCAATGCCGTTATTCTATTTTACCAGTCATACATGTAAAGGGAGAGCATTTTTTTTATAGGCTGTTTAGTCAGACAACACTCGTGGAACAATGCTTTTAAGGTGATTTGCAAACATTATCTTTAAAAAGGAGCAGTGCGTAGATTTTGCATTTCTCTTTGCTTGAGCGATGGGGTTGGCGCTTCCGCTAGAATCCCCTTTCTAGCAGCATAACAGGCCTCAGGGGCAGCCCTGGGCCTGCGTGCATTTATAGGGCAACTCGTGGGTAGTGGTTGGGCGGTTATTGGGGCTTGGCGGTTGGGGTAGAAGGAGTAGTACATGTCTTAATCTTGCATTCGTGTTCATTTGAGTGTCAAGGTTGGCACTTCACCCAGAGGTGCCATAGATAGTGGCTGCTAACAGGCTGCAGGGCAGACCCATGGCTGGGGGCATTTGCAGAGTGGTAGTGAGTATGTGGCTTGCAGGAGACAGGTGTTTGGTGGGGGAGGAGCATAGGGTGTTGGGAGAACTGAACATTTTCATTTTGAATATCAATATCTCATGATACTCATATTTATTCAGCTAAATGCATTATATAGCCACTGCTTAGGTCGGGTTTGTGTGTGTCTCCGCCTCCTCTAAGAGACCACACCCAGCAGGCAATTAGGTGATCAAAAGGCATCACAGCACCTTGCTTAGTTAGCTACTAATATAGCTTAATGGCCTGGGAACAAATGAATGCAGCTGGGCAGCGTGCAGCACATGTCTGATGGGTTTCTAGGATCAATGCGCGCAGAGTGTGTGGTAAACCCTTAAGCTTGTGGATCACTTCATCAATATTGCCCCAACCAGCAGGATCCAAATGATTGCCTTTGCATCAGAAATGTAGTGCGTAATCAGATTCCTCACTGTTGCATCTGGCAACGTTTGCCTTCTCTTCAGACCCAGCCTTCCTACATGGCGATACCGAGCACGCGCAGTAATATGTGTTTACGTTTCCCTGACAGCTGGGACCTGGAGATCATGGAAAAAGACCCCTTAAACCACCATGTAAGCCAACAACAACACCGGCAACAACCACAACAGTGACAACCGCGGCCAGCACCACCACTGCAAGCAGCACAACAACAACTACAACCACTCCAACCACGACTCCAACTACCACTACACCAACTACACCAACCACCACTGCTCCAACCACCACTGCTCCAACCACCGCTACTCCAACCACCACTACTCCAACCACAACTACTCCAACAACAACTCTGGCTAGCACCACTGCTTCCACTGCTCAAGGCTAATCATCGAATGAGGTATGTGAGGATAACAGAAAGGAACAAAGTGCAAAAAGAAAATAATAGAGCATCAATTTGACTGTTTTGTTTTTTTATTTGTATTTATTGTGCATTTCTTAGGCGCCTATAAAATAGATTTGTGTTTCCAGGCACCACACGGCAATGTAGGGAGGGAACAAGGGGAGTAATAAACATTGGCAAGGACAGTAATATGTAAAGTCGTGGTCATACTAGGCCCTGTGACATTCAGACGTGCAAGTGCATTGAAGGGAAGTGCAGGTGTTAGGGTGGAGGGGGTGAGAGGAGGGAAGGAATGGACGAGTGCTGGTGGGGGCCGGGTGAGAAGTGCCAAGGGGAGCCAAGGAGGAGCCCTCAGGATAAGTACTAGGGTGGATGAGCTCCAAGGGTGGGATGCACAGCCGCCACAGGGGGGCCACAGGGGGGCCGCAGGGGGCAGTGCTGTGGGGGCGGAGGGTGCTGGTGTCGAGTGGTTAGAGGGCCTGGTTTCCTTTGAGATTCATGAGGACCAGGCAACCTGTCTCAGGGTAGTGGGGTGATTAGCAATTAAGGGAAAGAGGGAGAGAAAAGCAGAGTTTTGAGAAGTTTCTGGATCTTAAGGAGGTGCGTCTGAAGTCTAGGAGGGGCAGGGATGCTTTTCCAAAGAGAGGCTCTAGCCGAAGAGACAGACCTGCCACCACTCTCTACTTGGAGAAGCACTTGACAAGCAAAGAGTTTGAGTTAGAGGAGCAGAGGGCACTAAGCGGGGAGTTTTGGGGAACAGAAAGTTGAAGATAGCATGCTCCCAGGCCTCAGAAGGCCAGATGATGCAGTGGTCTTGAATTTCATCCTCACTTTCACCGGCAGCCAGTGGAGAGATTTTAGGGCTGGATAGATACGGTCCCTAGGCTCGAGGCCAACGATAAGTCTTGCAGCCCTATTCTGGATTAGCTGAATGGGACATAGGGAGGAAAGGGGAAGATTGAGGAAGAGGCTATTGCAGTAGTTCAGCCTAGAGAGGACCAGGGCTCTGGACACATTGAGCTTCTGGGGGAAGGTGAGGGAAGGGAGAATGCTTCTAAGGCGGTGAAGCTGGAAGTGGGCCTTCTTGGCAAGGTCCAAGATGTGAGGGGTGAAGGAGAGAGCAGAGTCAAAGATGACCCTGCGGTTTTTAGCCTCGCATAATAGTGAGAGAAGAGGGCCCAAGGAGGGTGGCTAGATGATAGAAGGAAAACAGGGTGCATGTGCCTCAATGAGAGGGTTCTCGGTCTTGCTGGCATTAAGACAGATATCATTAGCCACACACCATGCCTGGATTACAGTCACACAATCAGAGATGGTTGAGGAGGATGAGGAGGTAATAATAATGATAATAAGGTAGTAGAGGGAAGTTTGAAGGTAGTAGAGCTGTGTGTCATCAGCGTAGCACTGGAAATGAGGAGAGAAGGAGGAGATCAGGCGGGCAAAGGAGGTTAGAGATATATTGAACATCAGAGCTACATAATAGATCCCTGGGGAACACCACAGGTAAAAGATGTGGTGGGGCAGTAGAAAGGGCTCAGTTGCAACTGGGAGGGCAGTTACTGAGGAAAGAGGTCAGCCGTTCCAGAGCCCAGTCCGTGATGCTGTGGGTATCACACAGTTATTTTACGAGGATAGAGTGGTTGAAAGTGCCAAAGGCAGAAGAGAGATTAAGGAGAATGAGAACAGAATGAGCGTTGGAATCAAAATTTGCGAGCTTGTTTTCACAGGTGTACAGTCAAGCAGTTTCCATGTCTCTGGATGCCCAGAATCCAGATTGATGATCATGGAGGCAACCAGCAAATTCAGTGTGGAGTTTTAGTTGGTTGAGGACCAACTTCTCCAGGAGTTAACTAAAGAAAGGGGTAGTGGAGATAGGGTGATAATTAGCTGGGCGGGAGGAGTCAGCAGATGACTTTTTTATGAGAGGGTGCACAAGGAAGTGCTTGAGGGATAGAGGGAAGAGTGGGTAGCGAAGGAGTGGTTGCAGAATTTGTCAAGGGGCGAGGGTGGAGATGTTGTCCTAATGGTTCTGGAGGAATAAGGAGTACCTGTACGGAGGAGACCTTCATAGAGTGGGCAACTTTACAGACCTCATCCGGTGCTATGTGAGGCAAGTGCGACTGGTGGAAGGAGGGGAGCCAAGGGAGGCAGTGAAGCAGGAGTGGAGATGGAGGGGAGGGGTTTTAGATGTGAAATGGGAGGCCAGGTCGGTACAGAAACCCTGGGAGGTTAGGAGGGGGGTAGAGACTGTGGTTGGATTGGCGAGTTCCTTGCAGATTTTGAAGAGGTCAGCCGTGTTGTTAGTGTTCCACAGGGCTTGGATGTGGGCCTTCTTTTTTGGAGCGATAGGGGAGCGATATTGCCTTTGGAGCAGGCAACAGGCTAGTTTGTCAGAGGATGAACCCGAGGTCTGCCACTTCCTTTCAGCAACTTTGCACTTATGTGTCAGAGATGCTAGATCAGAGTCATACCAGCCATTGCACTTGGAGGCAGGCCTTAGGTGGATCCTCATGACAAGGGCAAGAATGTCGAGGTTGTTAGAGATGGAGTGCAAATTAGCAAGGACAGAGTCAGAGGGAGAGTAAGAAGCAGGGGTGGGGGGGTCTGAAGGTGGAAGCAAAAGCTGCGACTGACACTTGCCTTATTGATGGAATGGTGGCGAAGGAGGCTGGCAGTGCTGTGGGTGGTTCTGATAGAGGCCCAATGGGCCCCACGCAGCAGTAAAGGGGGTGTTGACCGGATTATAGATAGGGATGTCGCCAGAGATGAGGGCATCCAGTGTGTGTCTGGCTGAATGGGTCAGACCGAAAGGAAGAGTAGTGAGAGAGAGGGAGTCACGGAGTACACAGAACTGTGAGGTGGATGATTCAAAGGAGTCAAAGGGTATGATGAAGTCACCCAGGAGGAGGGGTTTAGAAGAGGAGGTTGAGAGGGGGGAGGCAAGGTCAGCCCATTCAGAGAGGAAGAGAGAAATAGCACCAATGGGCCTGCAGATGGTAGCGAGGGTGAGAGGGAGAGTAGATGAGACCTTGAGTCTACAGTTGAGGCATTCAAAAGAGGAGTAGGAAGGATTAGGTATAATAGAAGCAGGACCCACTCAGGGAAAATCAGAGCCACTACACCTCCGGGCCTGTTGGGTCTGGGTTTGGAGAGGATTCGGTAGCACCCAGGAAGGAGAGTGTCAAAAGCAGTGACAGCCTGACATTGAACAACGTCTCACTAAGGGCGAGGACATCAAGCCAAAGTCTTCAAGAAGGAGGCAGATGTCAGAGGAGTGTTTGACAGCAGAATGAGCATTCAGGGTAGGTAATGAAGCGTATTACCACCTTTGAAAGTTTTTGGAGGGCGGGTACATGGGTGTGGTACTCCCATCGGTGGTGGTGGAGAGGTTAGAGGAGAGGAGGTAGGAGGAGTAACAGGAGAAGGGAGAGGTTGATGAGATAGGGCAGGTGCTGGTTAAGGAGGAGGAGAGAAGGTTGAAAGTCTTGCGCCATGATAGACATTAATGATGCACCTAGAGGATGCAAAGTATGCCAAGAGTACTTCCCATCTAGTGCCACTGTTAATGTCTGAGGAGGGAAAGGGGGAGACAGTGGAGATGTGGTGAGATGTGCAGAGGTCTGAGCAGGGGACAGTAAAGAGAATATCGGTAATAGTCTGCCTGGAAGTAGCGTTGACGTAGGTGTCAGCAATAGGTAGGCCTGGGTTAGAGACCAGTAGAGATTTTTAAAGCTTGTTTCTTCCAGACTTCGTGAGAGGGATAGGTTAAGCACTACAGTAGCAGTTGGAATAAATAGGGGAGATGGATAGTGCCCTAGGAGTGACAGGAAAGAGAAGAGAGAGACAGGGGAACTACACAGTGCACAAAAAGGCTGACCAGACGGCCTAGCAGCCCGACAAGCACAGGTGGAGGTAGTGCTTTAAGCAAGATGTGCACAAAGGTAAAGGAGTTTTAAAAACCCAAACAGGCAAACAATGCACACATTTAGAGGCACATCTAGATTCCCATTTTTGGCTAAACACTAGAAAGCAGCAAAAATACAAGAGTGTGCAGGTTTTAGAGGCACATCTAGGTTTGAATGTTTGGCTAAACTATAGGAAACCGCAAAAAACAGCAGTGTGCAGGTATAGTGCACAGCAGGGTTCAAGTTACAAGTAGCGCAGGATTCAGAAGTAAAGGAAGGCTTCAAAAGACACTAGCATGAGGAGGAGAGATATGGGTGCAGGCGGTGGAGGGCCCAGGAAAGGTGAGGATTGCGTCAGTCAGGAGAGCAGGCTGTCTGCTTAAAGTGATATATTGTGTTCAAGTCAGGAGGAGGCAGACGTGGGACTGAGCAGAAGGGTCCCAAGCAAGCTGGGTTATGGTGTAGGCCTTCTCACTGAATCACTTTAAGACATATTTAACATTTAAAATTGTGGACATTATGATGTTCTCATAATGCTCTTCACTTTTATGCAAATTGCCAGGATTGGGTTCTATGAAGAGATACTGTGTTGTGCAAACTGGCCGGTATTGCAAAAATCCAGTGGAAGAGTGGAGGACTGGCAGAAGATGTATTATGGATTGTGGGGTCCCATTTCGAAATAATGTTTCAGAGTCCACTGCCTACAGCTGGGAAAAAGAGTCTGATGTATGCGTGGGATGCTAAGATTATTGTGGAGACAAAGGAAATTAGCGAGGGGGTTAATAGATGTATATTATCACAGGGCAGGCTGCCAGCAGGAAGCTGACACTCTGTGGGCCTAATTCACAGAAGTGTTTTATAATGGCAAACCCCCTTGGAAAACAGAAACATTGAAAGGCCTTGACAGTAAGGCAGTTCCCTCATTCATAATATTTTAAACCCCTGAGCCATCTCTGCCACTCCCTATCTGCTGACCCTGTGAATTGTCACTTCCGGTGTTGGTTCCCTCAAGGAAGCATCACCGTGCACAGCACCATGTCTCCTCCCTGGGAGCGACAACACTCGCAGGTGCCTTCGTGAATTGCATCCCTGGTGCCTCCCAGCAGACACTGGGTCACTGTGGCTCTCGACAAAGCTTGTCTTTGCCCTTCAAATCTGCGCATGCCTGGGGAAAGTGACGTAGAAGGAAACGAGGGCAGGTTAGATTTACAGGAAGGCAGACGCTACTAGTCAGCAGTTTACCTCTATAATGGCGTGAAAGACATTACATGGTGCAGGTGCGCAGCTATATACTCAGCATTTGCACATTTTGCAGGGTTATTTGCTCTTTAGATTTCTTTTATTTCCAGTTTTGAGATTTGCATGCAATACGTTTGGGGAATTAAAAGAGGAAGAACTACAAGGACTCCACGTACAAACACGAAAACACCATTATTTGTTGAACCTAACCTTATATACCTCTTACTTTGCAGAGATGAATGTGACCTGTCGTCATGCCACTTAAGAAAGAAAATAAAAGTGATCGTTTGAAACAGTGCCACCTGTGGAGCATTGAGTGCTACTTCAACAATGTGTTCATTCTAAAAGGCTTTGCATTCTGATGCTGCTGTAACTGCACTTGCTTTCATGAAATAATAAAGGCGAGGCCATCTCCAAATGCTGCGTGTCTGCACTTCTGCATAAGTGAGTGCCACGCCCACGTTGCCTTTAAGCAGGGACGGCCTTAGGGGCAGCAGCACACAAGGCCAATTGGCGCCCCCCCCTTCCCTGCGCACCCCTGGTCAAAAGGGGACGTGGCCACAGAGTCACTTTATCTATTTATTTATTTATTTATTTAATTAAACCCCCTCGCTCCAGCGAGGAGGTAATTCTATGAATAGGGGGCATCAGCACCCTATTGTTTCTAAATGCACTCCGCTGCTGTGGGCGCATTGACTAACAACGAGGCGCCTGCCGCCTATATGCCAGCTCGGGGGAGCCCTTGAAAGACTCCCCCGAGCTGGTGTGGTGGGGGGCTAACAGTGCTTTTTGTTGGTGAAGGCGCCCGCGGCAGAGGGGCACATTTGGTGACAATCGGGTGCTGAGCACCCGACTGACATTGAACGTGTCCGCCTGCTGCGCCTTCTCCCGCTACGCCAGCTCGGGGGAGCCCTTGAAAGACCCCCCGAGCTGGCGTGGCAGGGGCTAATGGCACCAAGGGGGGCGCGGCTCCCCGGGCGGTCGCCTGACTCGCCGCCCCCTAAGTCCGGGCCTGCCTTTAAGAAGCTATGCTTGGTATCCAATCGCTATGTTCTGTATCTGGGACCTACGCCACGCGCTGCTGCCATTTAGATGGCCTCTATGCACTCTTGTGGACCACGTGGGTGAGGTTAGTGGGAAGAGAGGGAAGTGAAAGATGACGTTGCTCGTGTGTTTCTGCGTGCAGGCCAGAAGTACCTGGTACTGTGTGTGCATCTGTTTCTAGATGGCTACAGCATTTTTGTCCAGGGTGCCCCCTCTGTACCCTTTGTGCTAGGGGCCATTGGGCAGGGTGGTGGACTGTGAGTCGGTTGCAGAGGTTTAGAACTTTTATTAAACTATTGTGCGCATCAGCAAAGAAGGGAGGTCTTGCATCGTCAACCCACTTAAAAGTAAAAGTCAGTTGACATTTTATAATGGCGTTCACACATTCATAAAGCATTAATTCTGTACTGGACACCAGTGCCTCTTCCAGAGGCTTCCAAAGTTTTGGACTATTCTGTCCTCTTCACTGGCCCTCAACCCTCCTGCCCGCCCACATGTCCCCAAACCTCAGCACCCATCTATATCGCTCCCTTTACCCTCCGCTGCCAGTCTTGGCTTTTGCTGGGCTGCCTGTCTCCTCCTGCACCATTGACACAAAAAAGGGACTCACTGTATTTGTCTGTGGTGGTTATCTTTGCAGTTTTTAATTGAATTCAGGGAGCTCAGGCCTGACTGAAGATGTGTGGCCTATTTCAAAATGATGTTTGCCCCTCCCCCTCCCCCTTCCTTCCCTTGCTTAAAGCGTACAACATTCTAAGGCAAACGTGGAAGCATACATTATAACTGAGAAAAAAAACATTAATCCAGGGGTTAATAGCTGCCTGTTATCATGAGACAGCCAGCAAGCAGGGAGCTGAAACACTAAATGCCACTGAAAAGCTATAAATCCTTCTTTGTCAGTAAACGGCTGATGTGGAGGAACCAGTATTAAAAGGCAATGAGGTAATAACACTTCTTAATACCGTGAGGGAAGTGATGGCCGGAACGGCTCCAGCAAACACAGCTTATAAGGCAACAGATGCAAAATCAAACTTAAAGCCCCAGAATGAAAGTAATATAGAAATAAACATATTTCCATGTTGTAAGGCTGATGAATGGGAACATGGGGTCATCTACTTCCCCCAACCTCCCAGACGTGAGGAAACAGAAAAAAATGAAAGCCCCGAAGCCTTCGCCGAGAAAGCTCGATCCATGCAAAATCAAATTCCCTTGGTGCTAATGGCCATTTGTACCTCAGAGGGAGGGCTTTACTGCCATACAACAGCCGGCTTCCCATGCTAAGGTGTAAGCGACTTATCAGTCAGTATGGCCCCTGTTTTGATGTGTATTGGTTACATATTGCTCATATTTAGCACCTGTAACCTGTGTAACTCTCGCAACACTATGCATTGCGCCATCACCCTCCAAAACAAAATGCAATTATATGTCTTTTTATGAACCAGTGGTAAATGGTTCTTTTAAATCACATCTAGCCTCTCTGATAGGTCAGTGCATCCATAGTATCCATGACTTGATGACAGAAGTGGTCCAAGTGCTCTTCATGCTATCTGTGGCAATAGACCCACATCTCCCACAAGAGGCGTCCTTTCATTATCACTCTCTGTGCTGCTTCCTTGGCGACCAGTGGCAAGCTTGGAGGCACTTACATTCTAGAAACTTGGGGTTGGCTTCCGGTGTCCCTTCAGTGTGACTCATTATAATTCAATCCCATTTGCCGTTCCAGAAGAGAGGAGATCAGCTGCTTTCCCATCTGAGCTTCAGAGAATCAGAAACTGGATGAAGGTTCATGCCTTTAAGCCAGGGGTCGAAGTGCAAAAAGGAACCATTGGTACTATGGATGCATCCAAAAAGGAGCAAGTGGGATGTTCGGAAAGATGGCCGGGTGGGCGGGGGGATGTCGAGAAGGGTGATGACCAGCATGAGAAACATGGGCTCAAATAGTTGGATTTCAAGGTCCACAGTAATAATGTCTTATAGAGTTTCTTTTAAAAAAAAACGAATTGCATAATAAAACCACATGACAGAATGCAAATCCTTTTACCAACAGGTTGAGCCAAGTGAATATCATTGTGGGTTACATTTTAACATCCTGAATGGTAAACTATAAGTCCCAGAATGCAAGATGATGCCAACCTAAAAAATCTAGAAAACCCACTGGATTTTCAGTGACTTAAGAGATGTAATAAAGGAAGTTGTGTAATAACCAAAGATAGCTATGCAGATTCTTTGTCAGAAACTTCGAACACGTTGTTATGCATAATGTTGAAAACATTTGATTAGTGACTTAAAGAAACTTTATTTTAAGCATATCAAGATAGTAGACTTCATGGATAGAAACAAATCGTGACATGGGCGTTTTGTGTTGAGAAAGAGAAAGCGTCCTTCCTGAGCCTTTGAACTAAAGCTACGCTCTGTCAAAAGTAAAAGAACTAGTGGAACAGCGTACCAATGATTTATATTACACTTCCATCTCTGCTTTCAGCATGCCTTCCTGCATGTGTGCATAATTGGCAGTGACTCTATCTCTGGGCATTTCCCACTTGCATAACATCTTCACTGTTGGTGAAGTAGAGGTGCTGTGAGGCCTGGATTCCAGAGTTTCCTCCATAGCGCTACTAAGCTCTAAATTGTTAATATTTCCAAGTTTGGTGTTGATTCATTAAATGCGTTATTGTATAGTGTCATTTGAAAAGATCATATTATGCTGTCACACATCACTTGGTGTATTTATGCCACTGCCTTCCAAATTACGCCACAGTGATCATTTCA
Source organism: Ambystoma mexicanum (assembly GCF_040938575.1). Taxonomy (NCBI): domain Eukaryota; kingdom Metazoa; phylum Chordata; class Amphibia; order Caudata; family Ambystomatidae; genus Ambystoma; species Ambystoma mexicanum. Next base: position 159,846,224 of record NC_090937.1, read on the forward strand.
AATGTGTGGTTATTCCACAGTGGTTCACAATACATATATTTATGTATGTATTTTTCTACTGTGCTTTTGGCAAATAACTTTGCCAAATGATATGAAATCGCCACAGTGATGAAGATATAACAAACAACTAAATTCTAACGAAAAAGCCACATTTCAGACCAAGGAACCTGCTGAGATATCAAGAGGTGAAAGCAGGAATGTTTTTGATGCAAAATGGCTATCCAGTGCAGTGCACATCTGTAGCGGCATCTGCAATTTGACCTTGGGTTGAGGGATGTTATTTGGGGGTTGCCAGGGGTCGCACCTGCGACACCTGAGGTCTCTCTTGCTACACCTGTGGTCCCTCTTGCTACCACTAAAAAAAAAAACGAAATAAAAGTTTTATTTTTTTTTAAAATTGAAGCTCCTGGGATGTGGCCAGTGCCATGTGGCTCTTTGTTACTGGAGAGGCTCGCTTTCTTGTTCAGGTCTCTTAAAAAAAACAGGGGGTTTCAAAAGAGAAGTGACCATAAAAAGGAAACAATAGGATTAACAAACAATGGGCATCATTACGAGTTACCCGGTAAAAGCGGGTTCATTACCGGCATGCCGGAATGAGCGGGTCTGTGCTCGTATAAACCCGCTTACAGCGGGTGATTACGAGAGCACAAGCACGCGCGTTCCCCCCTGCCGGTAGTGGCACTACCACCATGCCGGTAAAGGGCCACCAACCCCCCTATACCGGCATTGCGGAGCCCGTCCATAGCGTTACCGCCTCATAACAACTCCTAAATACCGGCACGGTAATACCGGAACGGTATTACCGTGTTCGCCAAAAACGGACCCGGAAATTACGTCATCGCGCAGGAACGGGAAATGGGCCGGCGGCCATCTTTAAAAACACAATCCATTGCCATTCTCCACAACCACCAGTTCTTTCGTGTTGTTCTGTGGCAGGATAGAAGCAGGATGTCCAAGGCTACCAAGAAGGCGACCCAAAGGAAGAGAAAACTGCGTTTTTCAGATGCTGAACTAAGCATGCTTGCTGACACCCTGGCCCAGCATGCGGACACAATCAGGAGCACTGACATGAAGCATGCAGCCCAAACCAAAAAAAAAAGAAGTCTGGCAGGAGGTCGTACAGAGGGTGTCGGCAGTGGGAACCACCCCAAGGAGTGTGCGTGACTGTAGGAAGCGGTGGGATGACCTCCGCCTCAGGGTGAGGAAGATCCTGGCGGATAACAGGAGGGCAGCAATGGTGACAGGCGGGGGCCCACACTCCCCAGTGAAGTTGACGGCATGGGAGGAGACTGCCAGTACCTTCATTGACCCTGAATCCATCGAGGGATTTGGAGACCAGGAGGCGGGCGCCGCATCATCCACAGAAGAAGGTGAGTGACCCATCACATCCATGTAGGCTAAACCATGATGTGGCACAAGTGATGCGGAAGTGAGACTAGGCAAGGCAATGCATTTCCCAGGCCCACATCAACATATCCAATCAAGAATGTATGGCAGACCCTGCAGCACACGCATGCTGAGTGCCAATCCCAATGCCAACACAAGTGCAACATGACCCAACCGCGCCCATGGAACTCACCACACAGACACCATACCAATGCCATGCCACCAGCCATGCATTAATTGCCCACATGCCCCCTCAGAACACCAAGTGCCACACCCCAGAAATAATTTGCATGAATGTATGAACATATCGCAGCGCAATACATCATAGCTGCCATGTGACACCATCACTGATGACCTGCATCTCTTCGATCCCCCAGGCACCGATGAGGTAGATGGAATGCAGGACAGGGGTGCAAGTTCATCCACTGCACGGCAAGGGACCAGAGCCACCGCCACCCCCCAGCCCAAGAAACTGCCCAGAGCAACATGCAGTGTGCCACACCGGGCAGTAGACCTGCAGGAGACACCTGCAGCCACAGTACAGCAGCAGCCACCCACAACAGTGGGAGGCGTTTCCATTCCCACTCCGCCAGCCACCACGGACGTTGTGGATACAGAAGTGGAGAATGAGGGTGATATCATGCCCAAGCCCCATTACCAGCCTACCCCACCCTACAGAGGCCGAGAGCATGGACTATCCCTGCCTCCACGACTCAGACCTTGGAGACTCAGACATAGCCCTCTTTGAGGAGGACTGTGCCCTGGATGTGGGACCCGCGCAGGTGCCATCCTCCACCCTGCCTACCACCACCCTGCCATCCACCACCCTGCCTACCACCACCCCGCCCACCAGTACTCCTGAAGCCAACGACTCCTTCGAGGCTCGCCTGTCAAGGGTTGAGGCCCGACAGGAGTCGATGCTCAAACTCATGCGGCAACAAATATCCAACGGGAATGACTCCATGAGGGCCATTGCCACAGCCATTGCAGCCAACACTGCTGCTGTTGAGGCATTGACACGTGCCATGAGGGAGTGTATGGGGGCACTTACACAGGCCCTGCTTGCGAATCTACCTCAAACGCAGTGCCCACACCCTGGGGGAGGCATGGGACTGATCATCGACACCTCCACTGCCACAACCCCTTCTACCTCGGCCCAATCAATCCCTGTGCGGTTGACGCGGAGGAGTGCACGGCGCTTGACCATGGCACCCCCGGATCCCAAAATTGCTGAGAAATAGAGTGGGCAGACAATGACATTTTGAAAATGTACATTGGTGAAGGGACCAGTGTTTGTTGGACATATGGGGACATTTGGAGTTTGTAGGGTGGGTGAGGGAGTTTACTTGGGTATTTTTGGGGTTTGTAGGGTGGGTGAGGGTTTTCACTGGGGGTTGAGAGGGGATTTTGTTCACATTATCACGTGTCTGGAAAATACACCTGTTGTGTGCAAGAAAATCATTGGCTGGACATTCTTATTTTTGTGCATGTACATTTAATCTGTGATGGTGTACAGTGGGGCAATTCTAACAAAACAAGTGTGCATGTCCACATGCAGACAGTGTGTCACAGGCACATTCCATTTATGGTCCCTGCGTTTCAAAAGTATTCGTCAATTAGTGCTTGGCATACAGCATGGCCATCCCGTGCATCATGTACTGGCAGGGGGGCTCCTTCACCTCTGTCTTCATCCCCTTTATCCTCACCCGGCCCATGCATGTCAATGTCAGGTGGTACTGGTACATGTTGTGCAGCATGACACAGGCCATGGTGATCTTTGCCACCTTCTCAGGCCTATATAGGAGTCCCCCACCAGACGTGTTTAGGCAGCGGAACCGCGCCTTCAACAGGCCAAAGGTCTGCTCAATCACAACACGGGTACGAGTGTGCACACGATTGTACTCCTCTTCATGGCTGTTCTGCGGGTTCCGCACAGGGGTAAGTAGCCACGGCCTCAAGGGATATCCTCCATCACCTGCAAGCAGATACATAAAGGTGTGTGTCACTCTGAACTGCCACCTTCAGGGAGCTCAGTCATGGCAGGAGCTATTTGGTGTGGGCATTCACATGTCCCTGTACGTGTACAAAATAGTCACCTAGATGCAATTTATATTCTAATGAGGTGTGGTACACTTGATGGGGTACAATAGATGATGCAGGGTAGTGCAAAAATGTTTGGCCTCCAAATCATGCTGTATATTCTTTACTATGCATGGTCACACCAGCCACATTGCCACTGTTGCCATCCTATTCAGTCATGCATTGCTTGCCACCACCATGGTGCCCTGGTTGTGCTTCTTACTTGTTGTCATCCATATGCAATATTTGTGATATGTGGCCCCGTGATGTGTTATGCTCCATTTGGCTGGTTCAGGTGAGGAGTGTTTAGCTCTGCATGCATTCTCCTCTGTCTGGCTAGTGCCACCCAGGTGCACTATTCCCCCTCTTTCCCACCCAGGTGCACTATCCCCCCCTTTACCATCCGGGTGCAGTAGCCCCCCTCCCTTCTGCATCCGCACACATCAGTATCCCACAGCATGGCCATGGCCCTGTTGTGCAACTCACCGAGCAGCCAGGCACGTGGTCCAGCATGTCGCTCCATGTGAGGGGGTAGCGTGGAGTTGCGCAGTACCATGGCATCATGTGTGGATCCAGGAAATCGGGTGCAGCAATGTGTGATGATCTTGCTGGAGTCATATACCATTTGCACATTGATGGAGTGGTATTGCTTGCGATTGCGTTACACCACCTCTATGGCATGGGGGACTACCAATTCCACATGGGTGCAGTCGATGGCACCAACACAATTGGGCATTCCTGCCAGTGCATGGAAGCCTATTTTGGTTTCGGCTATCTCCTGGGCAGTCCGTGGTAGGGATATATGGTTGCTTGTGTGCTTCAGGAGGGCATCTAGCACTTGGTTCATCATGCGTGAGAATAGTGGTTGTGAAATGCCATGCAGCTGGCCCACTGTGTGTTGGTAGGTGCCTGTGGCCAGGAAGTGTAGCACAGACACCACCGTTAGTAGTGGGGGGATGGCAGTGCGTAGTTCTATGTGGCTGGCAATGTTGTTCTGTATCATGTCCACTATGGTGGTGATTGTGTCACGGTCCAACCAGTGCAGCGTGTGGATCTTTTCAGGGGTTAGGTTGAATGGGCTGGGTCTGGTGCGAGGGATTGGTGGCTGCCTATGAGGCACTGGTGGCTGCGGTGGTGGTAATTGCTGGGCCTGTCTCACCCTCCTTCTCCTCCTGCGTCTCCTCTGTGCTGCCTGTTCTTGATGCTGTAGTTGTTGCTGTTGTTGCTGTAGCTGTAGCTGTAGCTGTAGCAGTATAGGCATGTCCTCCAGCGCCATGATTGCAACTGCTAGTGGTAGCATTTTGGTGTAGGAAGGGGTGTGGTGTGTAGGTGTGCTCCTTTTGTACTGGGCCATCCTACATTGCCTACACCTGTGGGGGGGCGGGGTTGTGGTGTGTGGGTGTGCTCAGTTTGTACTTGCACAGCCTCCATTGACTCCACCTGTGGGGATTGTGTGCACCTGTGGCAGCTGCCTTGTATCCTGCTTGCTGTTTGCGGGTGGTCTGTGATGCCTGTATGGCCTGCATTGTGCAGCCCGTGATTACCGGCTTTGCGGTGCCGGTATTTGCATGTATGCATGGGTTGGAATTATCCCCTATTACCGGCATGCCGGTATTTGCTCCCTGAAGGGACGCGTGTGCGCCTATGCCGCTATTAGCGGCACCGTTGTTTAGTGTGCCGCTAATACCGGGTTTGCGGGTCGGAATGCAACGGGGCGGTAAACGATGCCGGTATTACCATACACCTGTTGGGGGGAGGTTGTGGTATTACCATACCGGCATCGTTTTTGCCTTACCGGCATACCTTGTAATGAGGCCCAATGTGTCTTTCTGGAATTCTATAGAATATTTGCTAGATATATTAAAGGTTTATTTCAGGAACACTTCAGGGGGTGAGTCACTGATTAAGTCTGTTCTTAAACACCTCAAATTCACAATACATTCAAACAGTTACAAAAAGTATTTAGATTTGAATACATATAAATTTTGGACCATGTATTTTGCTTTTCGTAATTTTCAGTTATAGCATATTTGTTTTCTGCTGTTGTCTCTGTTGCGATCATCACAATACGTGATATGTCCTCGGTCACTTGACAAAATCCTTCTGCTTAAAAGCTTGTGTACAGTGTAGAAATGCTTGACCATACCACATAAATTGACCCTTGATTTCATTGTGCCACAAATAATGCTTTGTTGTAATGTGTCTATCTTTCCTATCTCCCTGGCATGCGGTTCAGGATGTCTGTTTGCATTTATGAGGTAAAGTGTGCTCAGAGTATGGGATGCTGTGGGAGTCTGCTGCTTTCCCTGCCCTACTATACATTCTTTAATACAGTTATGAACCCTCCCAATTGTATGCACTTTGCCAAACTCTGAAGCCTAAAAAGTAGATCCATGCAGACTTGACTTGTGGCCAACTTTGCACAAAACCTGAAGATGAACTCGCCTGCTGTTAAATCTCAGTTACCAGCTTAATGGTATCCACCACAGAGTGAAATTTGCTTTCTGACATTCAGTAATGTAATTGCTCATTTTCCTATAGCCAGAAATATAGTTATAGCCAGTAATAAACCTCAGTGGGTTGAGCGCCCGCTGTTGCGATGTGTGTGTTTGATCTGCAGGTTGTAGGTTTAAATTCCTGCAAGGCCAACTCAGCCTTTTATCCTCCTGAGGTTAATAAATGAGTATCAACTCAGGTTTGGTGATATTGCATGTATATTTATTCTGTATAAAGCACTTAAGCATAAGAGCTATATAATAACACATCGTCTCAGGACGATAGCTGAGGGGCAATGTGCGTGCCTTGGAAGCAAGATGACATGGAGCAACACAGGTGTGATCCCCGGGTCTGCGCTTAGACGCCTCGGGTATTAAGCGCATTATAAATAACAATCATATCATCTGATATCATTATCATTTGGCCTTGGACATCTGCTTGCACGTGCTGTAATTTGATTACATGGATTCATATTTACAATATATATGGTGATTGATTTTTGTATGAAATGTATCTCACATTATAGTGATCATATCATATTATAACCATATTTTTCGTAGTGTACTTAGGCACAATCGAACAAACAAAAGCTCACTCACATAGAGCTGGGCTAGTTCAGATGTTTTCCAAGCTTATTGTAAAGAAACCAACAAAAAGTCATATGATTGTCCTTTTACGATGACTCGTGTATCGGCACTTGCCGTCTTTTTCAAATCAGGGCTTATTGCTATAGATTATTGTCTCGTGTTGAACTAATTACTTCACATGTATTTAATTTCGGGTTGGCTCCCGTGTCTGTGCTTTTCCGCAGTCTCTCGCGTCGGTTGCTGTTTGTTTCTATACAATAAACTCGGAAAAAATCTAAACTGGCGCATCTCTATGTGAGTGAGTTTTTCTTTGTTCGATATTTTTGGTGGTTCTTTGGCTTTTCAACCACCACACTCAGTAAGACGCGACAGTAGAGTCTTAAAAAAGCAAGCAGAAAGACGGAAGCAATCATAAGTGGAAAAGTGTCTCCAAACAGACCAGCCCCATCAAAAGCCAAACGGGAGATTTTTAACTTAGGCACAATGCTATGTGAAGCCACTTCCTGTTTTGTCAAGGGGTGAAAGGTTGTGTTCCATCCTCACCTGTGATTTCACTTTGGGGTGGGGTCAAATGACATCACTTCATGTAACGTCATCAGAAGTCAAGGGTGCTGGGATGTCTGTTTGGCTACCCTTGGCATTTTAGTGAAATGATGTCCCTACTTGGGATGTGGTTCTGGAGGCCAGCAGTGCCAGGAGTCTGCTGTGGTGCAGAGAGGCGGGTGCATCATACATACAAAATTGTTGTTCAGGACTTCAGTGAGCGACCGCAGCAGCTTTTGCTATTTGGGCAGTTCGGGCTGATGAGTGCCCGTACCCGCCATGCCCACCGATCCTCTGCCTTGAATGCTGTGTATAATTGTATGCCAATGCATGTGTGATTGCATGTGGCAGATGGCCCACAGGGGCCTGGAGCTGTTGTGCTAACATTTTTCTTCCATTAATCCATAAAGTCCCTGAGTGCTTTTTAATCACTTCTGCTTTTCTTGTGTGTTTACTCGTAGTTCTACGTCTTTGCCATTCACAATTGCACTTGTGCTCTGATATTTATCAAGGTGCGTCTGTTAGAAAAAAATACTCAAACTGCATTGAAAATCTAATTTACTGAACCCGCAAAAAGAGGGGACTGTGTGAATCCAAGTGTTTAGCACCCATAGCTATCCACCAATATTGATGGGTTGCTCTACTTCAGTTTCATCACCTACATTTGGGATGACTTGGGTTTAGTGACTCGAACACCAGACAGCAAATTGGTCATTACCAGGAGTGGGAAGTTGGTAGAGAGTGTTTGTATTGTTTATTTTGTATAGGTTAAAGCACCGACCTAGCTGGAGCGAAGCAGAGCGCTGCACAGAGTGCATTTAGCCAGTTTTTGGGCTGTCATTTTTTAACATCAGTCCAGTACTGTGAGTTGCAGCCTGTTCTTCAGTCTGTGTGTCCATTGGGATTAGACCTTTGTCAGGTGTTGCTGAAAAAGCCATGCTTTGAGAGATTTGTGAAATTGGAGAATGGTGGTGCATTCTGAGCTGACAACTGAATTGAGTTCCGGGGGGTGGGTGCATGACAGGAGAAGGATTGTTTGCGCGTCCTCTCTTTGCAGATGAGTTGTGATTGGAGCTGGTTGTCGATTTGCTGTGCGAGGAGCGTCTGCCACCCGATATGTGGAGCTTAGCCACCAGGTATGCTGGTGTGCCACTCTTAAATGCTTTCTAGATGATACATGCAGTCTTGAACAGTATCCTGGCCTGTAAGAGAAGTCAATGTAGTTCACATAGGGCGGGGGTGATTCGGTCAAATTTTTGTCTACCCATAATAAGACATGCGGCAGCAGGTATGCAGTCTTTTCATTGAAACCTGTTTCAGTGAAAGATGTTTCATCGAAAGTGTTTCATTGAAACCTTTTTTTAATCGAAAAAACATTTCAATTAATTATTTTTTATTTAAAATATATGTATGTATGTTTGGGTGGGGTAAAGGGTTACATTTGGAAAACGGGATTAAGGGGGCAATAAAAAAAGTGATATTTGGGAATGTTTGGGGTGTTTTAAGGGACAGAAAACAGGGGTTTGGGGCACCCCCAATTAAAAGAAAAATGTGGTAAATTTGATATACACATTTTCAGTGAAAAATGTAAATAATCTTTATTAGATGAAAGATGTTTCTTGGTGAAGCATCTTTCACTGAAACATTTTTCAATGAAAAGACATGCAACCCTGCAGCATGGTGAACTGCTTTTAAGGAAGCCATGTGAGCAGCTGTCAGGAGGGAATTTTCCCTATAAATATGGGAGACCACAGGGGCCTGCACTACGGTTCCGAAGTCCTGTGGTGGGAACAAAGGTTTGATTTTACAAAATGTGGAGATTCAGAGCCAGGCTTTTTGGTCCTTCTTGGCTATGTGTTCCTGGAAGGAGAGGTGCTGTTAATGATTTTGATGAGTCGAAAGTTGTGTGATCAAATCCTTCCAGGCGCATTTCATTGAGCCATGGTTGGACAAGTTGTCTTTAGCATGCAGACCAATGAGACCGATTTCAGGCTTCGATGTGTTTAGTTAAGGTACGCAAAGGGACATAATTTAGGGGTTGCCAGGAGTCGCCCTTGTGACCCCTGATCTCTCCCTGGCTACCCCTGTGGTCTCCCATGCTACCTCCAAAAAAAATCTTTCCTTTTTTTTACAAATTGAAGTTCCTGGGCAGTGGCCAATGCCATGTGGCTATTTAAGCTATTTGTCTTTCTGGAATTCCATACAATAATTGCTAAACTCATTAAAGGATTATTTCAGGCACACTTTACGGGGTGAGTCACTGATTTAGTCTGTTCTTAAACACCTCATCTTCACAATGCAGATCAAATCCTCCAAAAAGCATTAAGAGTAGAATAAGCATCCATTTCGGACTATTTATTTTACTTTTCGCAAGTTGCAGTTATAGCATGTTTTTCTTTGTGCCGATGCATATGGTGATCCATTCCTGTATGAAATGTACATCAGATTACAGTGATATTGTAACCATATTGTTCATAGTGTACTTGGAAACAATGCTATGTGATGCCACTTCCTGTATTTTCAAGGGGTAAACGGTTGTGCTCCATCGCTTCCCGTGATGTCATCAGAGGTCAAGGGTCATGTGATGTCACTTCCACTACCTCTGGCATTGTGGTGAAATTACGTCCCTGGGTAGGCAGTCGACATACAGGGGAGGATGGTACCTACGTAATCACAGTCTCGAAAACAATTAAAGCTTTTATTGAAAAGGTTGTTTGGAGGTGGCAGGGAAGGTATTACAGGTGGCGGGCTGAAGTCTGAGGGTGTTTGCTATCCAAATGGATGTAGAAATTAAACCAATAAGTAAGCTATTATTACCGTAGACGCTGTCATCACTTAATGCCACCCACCTGCCCAGGTGGTAACCAGAGCCATACAATTACCTGAGCTTTTGCACCTATGGCTGCTTAGTGTTATCAGAGTCAGCAGCAGAAAAAAGGCATTCCTCACCAACATTAAAATCCTGTGGAGTGGAGCAGATAGTCAGATAAAAGGGGAAGTGTACTATCATTGGCACCCAAGGAGAGCCAAATAACCCCCCACTGTGTAACTCCATAACACCTCTTTCTTTATCCATGAAACCCAGTCCATTGCAAGGCATTCTTGGAATTGGCTAACTAAACCACCTATGACTGCCGAAGCTCTAGGGTTACACACTGTGCAAAAACATCTTTCAACTATTGAGTGCACCGTTTACATTTACAAACTCTTTTTTAATGTGTCGCATTGCTGTACGGGGGGATTTATTCAAAGAAGTTGTTTTAATTGTATATATTTCCCTAATACATTGAAGCCCAGCACAAGTTTCGTCAATGGGGATCCCATGAATATTGGGCTTCCCGCCCTAATGAAAGTGACTGCTTGAGCTATATCAAACAAACATGTCAACATTGCAATGAAGTAGACCTCATATGGAACACTACATGTTCTGTGCAAAAAAGAGACTTAGAGAAGGCTGTTATAGCTTGCCACCTGAAGCTGACACTGTTGTATGTTTATTTGTTATGTTATAATTTATAGTGCACAGAAAACCCTGTTTTAAGGCAGTTGTGCACTGCACAGTCAAATCCAAAATTGCAATACATAAAACAATAAATTCACAGCTTGAAAATATAAATAATTTAAAATTAAATGAGAAAACTAAATAAACTGTGCATGCAATTTTGAATAAATAAGTGTTGAGAGTTGTTCAGGAATCTAAAAGGCAAGGTTGCAGATGAATAGAAAGAGGAAGAGAGCTCCAAGACTGTTGAGCAGCAGAAGAAAACACTTGGGCTGAAAAATTGACACGTTTAAAGCAGGATACTCACAAGCACAACATATCAGTGCTTCTCTTCTTTCTCAGACCACAAGTACAACTTGTTATCTAGATCAGGAGGCTGTCCCTACACTACCCTTTGGCATTGCATTCGTTGATATGCCATGTATTAGACATTCATATAGCAAGGATGCAGTCATGCTAATTTACAAGCCCAGACTTTGCACGGTTCCATGAATCAGGGTTTGTGTCGGCAGTGCAAAGTCACTTTTCAGCAGTGCAAGTTCACTTTGAACCGAGCAAATATTCCACGAATCGGGCCCTTTGTGTCTCTCTCACCTGCTCCCAAACTGTGCCTGCCTTCTGCACACTTGAACCAATACACACAGCGGAAGTGGAGGCCCCTGAGGAGGAAATGTTCAAGGAAAGTGCTGCGAGCTTGGAAACTCTGGGTAGTCAGATACAAGCCCTAATTACAGCCATCGATGAGGGACTGAAGCTGGCCTGGGATGTTGCAAGCTACCGCCCACTCTCCCTTATTAATGAAGTTGTGAAGCTCTCCATAAAGGTAAAGGCAATTAGGCTTGGCTCAATGATGAGTGTACTAATGACGACCAAGTGGAATTACAACCCCAGTCTCCTCCGCATGCTGCCTGTCTATGTGGATGAAGTAACCCTTCGTAGGCATGGTGCTTGATACAGAAAAGGCCTTCAAATGACCTTTCCTCTTTAAAGTGCTAGCCAAATGTGGCCGTGGGTAGAACCGTTTTTAAGTTATTGAGACATTGTACAAGAGTATTGAAGGTTGTACTGAAGCTAACAGATGATAGTAATTGTTTTCTCAGTTCCAGCCGGGGAGAAGATATGGACATCAAATGCCTCCACTAACTTTCGACCTTGACAGTCCTTGGTAAAATCAATTTCCCAGAACACACACATGAGATGCATAACCATTGAAATGGAGAATATAAAATGCCTCTTTACGCAGATATGATGCTGGTGATCACCCCAGACCGTGACAAAAATACTTCCTGCAGTTTTCTCCTCAATAAAGGAATTTGTAAACTTGTGAGATTACACGATTAACTATCCAAGTGTAATGCATTACCTCTCTCGGACAATTGTTTCAGGTGTCATTGGGAAGACTGGTCAATGAGTTGCAATCCAGACAAGTTTAAAAACCATGGCTGACTCTGGCTGACGGCGGCAAAGGAACTGCAAAGGGCTAATCCGGAGCCCTTGGCTGCTTAGTTCAAGTGATTGGTGTTAAAATGGAGACACTGTTTGTGTGGGGCAGATTCAACCACTTCAAAAAAGCACGCTGATAATACAAATACTGTAGAAGCAGGGACCCGCCCCGCCCCCGAAGCGGGACCCGCCCCGTCCCCTGTCTGAATTGATGGAACATTCTGGAAACACCGACTGACACTACAAAAAAGCCGTAAGAGAAAAAAACAAAAATGTCAGATAGGCATGTTAATTATATATCTAATGCTACACACACGGGCCGTCAATCGACCAAAACTATGAAGGTACCATGACACCTCAGTGCTGCATCAAGCAAGCCACTGGGTATTTGCATTGGTTACTGCAAGCCTAAAATGGGTGAGGATGGAAATAACACTAGCAGGCCACCTTGACCAATCAGAGTTGTGGCATGCAAAGCAAAACAATCACACGTATGGTAAACTTGCAATTACTTCATTTTCTAAGAGCATGTGGATTTCTGTGAGAAGATGCTTCAAGGAAGAACCTTTAATTGTTATGTTATGTTAATGATTTTTATAAAGCGCATGTTCGGTGGAAGCATCATGGCGCTAAGAGGACAACAGGAGGGTGGATCTTAAACAGAAAGGTTTTTAAAAGACGGTGGAAGCCGAGGTGGTCAGGAGTAGCACGAGTGGGCAGTGACAAGGTATTCCATAACTTGGCAGCTGCCACCGAAAAAGAGAGACCGCCCATCCGAGCACGTTGAAACGGGGGAATGACCAAGAGTCGGGCATCCTCCGATATTAATGAGCAGCCAGGCTGATAGTGTTGGGACTTCTCCTGGACAAATTCAGGTCCTACCCCATAGAAGGTATGCTGGACAATAGAGAGGGATTTAAAAACAATCCGCTTCTGAAGCCAATGGCGTAAACACAGAACTGGGGAGATTAATTTAGTTCATGCTCATGGGGTGATCCTTGAGCACCCTTTGATTTAAAATTATGCAGAGGCAACTTAGCAAAAGATGTCTTACAAAGTGAAAGACAGTGGAATGTCAAAAGTCAAGCTCTTCAAGGTTCAGGACGAGGAACTCAGTCTTTACGTGCGTCACACAGGGGAGTGATAATCCACCCTCCTGGGCCATTACATCTTCAGGGCTATCTGTTATTTTAAAAGGTTAGCATTTTTTAACAGTCTAATCCAATACAGAAGTGGCTGTGCTCTGCATGTTTATCTAATAGACTGTAAATCCAATTCCAAAAGGATCTGTAAAGTCGGTGCACTTGTTGGAAGCCAAGTATATTTTTAAGAAAACAGTTCGCTCCCAGAGATAGATGTGCAACATTAGTCCACCCACATAGTTCAACCATAAACAGCAGACTGCCTGGCCTGGGCCTTATAGGCCTCTAGAGCCACACATACAGCACCACCCCTATGGAATTTAGCATAGTTGGCTATGGAACCACCATACCTAGCCAAAGTCAACTCTGCCTTTTTGGATTGTTCACCCCAAGAAGAGTGTTCATGCACTCTTATACCCAGGTCATCATACTTTTTTAACTGCTCAATCCCGGACCCATTTAGGACCAGATTAAACTTCGGACGCTTTTTCCCCCGGATGCCGTTGAAGACCATGGCCTTGGTTTTATCAATGTTTATTGACAGGCCATTTCTGTCACAAAAACTGGAAAAAAACTCCAACCTGGCGCCAAAGTCCCCCCAGAGTCAGAGACAGGAGTATGGCATCTTCGGGAAACATCAAAACCGGGATTTTATCATGAGCTAATGTAGGGGCATCCATAAACAGAGACAGAAGCTTGCAGATAACACCATTTATAAATAAACAGAATAAAATGGGGTCCATAACACATCCATGGCGAACTCCTATCTCGATGCTCACTTTACTAGATAAAGCCCCACCCATGCCATACCGCACCCTAGCCCCATTCCCTTGGTATAGTAACATAATGGCTCTGAGGATGTGTGGGGGAATACCCAGGTTTGCCAAAATAGTCAACAATCTAGCCCTAGGGACGATGTTGAAGGCCATCCTAAGGTCAATAAAGACCAAGTAAATATCAATTTTCCTTAACATGAAATACTTGTTGCAGAGAAAACAGAGCCTTAGTGACTGATCTACATTATTGATACCCCTTTGATACACCGCCTGTAGATGGTTCAAAGCACCAGTCTCAGCAACCCATGTTTCCAAGTAGACCAACAACATTTTTGCAAATATTTTCCCCCCCAGCATCAAGAAGGGAGATGGGCCTATCATTTTCTGGATGGGGTCTATCCCACTTCTTGAAAACTGGGACACTGATTGCCTCGGTCCAGGACGTTGGTACTTTAAAAAGTTTAGTCAAATAGGGGACCCATATCAGGGTCTTGTAGCAAAAAAATCGACCAGGGTCATATCAGGCCCTGGACCTATCCCCTGTTTTGGGAGCACAATGCCGTTTTTATCTCGGTCTCATAAAAAATTAGACCTTTAACTACCCGTGTTTCATTGGGAATGACAACCTCACAGCCACTGTTCTCTTTATACAAGATTCTAAATTAAGCCACCCAGACATCTTCAGAGATCGCCCACTGTATTACATTTTGCATTAACGGTTGCCCTTTACTAATTCCCAAAAAGTCCTAGTTTCAGCATTTTTTATAGCGTCCAATAGGGAGGCCCAAAGGGTTTCTCAATAGGTAGATTTGTTTAATTTCACCAGCCGTACATACTTTTCACGTGCTTCACAGACAGGTGAAATCCCCTCTGTGGAAACGTGTCTTGCTTGGGCTATCACAATTGCCTTTGCTCTGTGACAATCATCATCATACCAGGGGTTCTTACAAATGTCCCGTTTCCCTACGGCCTTTACAGGTTTTGAAAAGAACACCACCACCTTGCTCATCAATTCGCCATGGATGTGGATTATATCCACATCTCCCTCGTCAGGAGCCCTAAAAAAGGTAAGCAGGACCGGGAGAATGGAGTCGTAGATCAATGGAATGGTGGTTTCTACATCCACCCGTTCCTACTTCAATAATTTCCTAGTGTGACCAGTGATGAGCACCTCAACTGTAGTTGACACCGTCTTACCCCTTGGTAGACCGAAGAATTTTGGTAACATCTCAAGAAAATGGGATTATGATCACTCGCCATCCTACTTGGGACCCTGAACTTAATTGATGGTGGTAGACCATGCCACAATATACCCTGAGGCTGTCCCTCTGAGGAGCATCAAAGCCCCTGTGGTACTGAAGGTTCTGATTGGGATATTCTCCTGTATTGGATTCCCCAAGGAAGTCATTTCTGACAGGGGATCAAACTTCATATCAGCGTATATGAAGGCTATGTGGGAAGAGTGTGGAGTCACCTACTGGTTCTCTACATCCTTCCATCCTCAAACCAGTGATCTTGTTGAGAGGTTCAACAAGACCCTGAAAGGCATGATACATGACTTAGAACAGCACCCGAGGAGAACATGGGATATTCTCATGTCATGCTTTCTGTCTGCCTAAAGGGAGAGGCCACAGAACAGAGAGGGTTTACCCCTTTTGAGTTTCTGTTGGACACCCTGTATGAGGTCCCCTCAGTCTAGTGAAAGAGGGTTGGGAAAGCAAACCCTCATCCCCTACACAAGATGTTGTGGATTATGTACTCGGCTTTGGGTCTGGAATGGCCAAGTACATGGAACAATCAACAAGGAACCTAAAGGCCAGTCAGGAGCTGATGAAGCACTGGCATGACCAAAAGGCCACAGTGACAGTCTATTATCCAAGCCAGTGGGTGTGGATTATGGAGACTGTCAAACCCATTGCCCTTGAGGACAAGTGGAATTGGCCTTACTGTGTGCTGGAAAAGGCCAGTGAGGTGAATTATCTCATTGACATAAAAAGACCTAAACAGATGTGCAGGGTCTTTCAGTCATCCGGCTAGAACCCCATTATTGCTGGGATGACTTGGTCGTGGCATTAGTGACAGATGGAGAGACTGAGTAGGAGACCCATCCCCTCCCAGACATCTTGCACACTGAAGCCTCAGATGGGTTAGTTGAAGGTGTCAACCTTGCAACAGACCTGTCTGAACAGCAACTGACAGATTGTCGCCATTTGTTGGGACAGTTTGTCAGTCTGTTTTCTCTGACTCCAGATCACGCAGATTGGTGCACCCATGATATGGACACTGGAGACAGTAAGCCAGTGAAGAACAGGATTCACCAGCTGTCTGATAAGGTCAGGGACACCATCCAGGAGGAAGTTTCCAAGATGCTGTCCCTTGGAGTGATAGAGCCATCCCACAGCTCCTGGACTAACCCAGTGGTACTGGTCCCTAAAAAGATCAGTGGTGGGAAGACTGTGGGTTTGCTTTTGTGTGGACCACAAGGGGCTAAATTCTGTCATGAAGACAAATGCTCACCCATTCCTCAGGCAGATGAGCTAATTGACAAGCTTAGCGATGCCAAGTACATGAGTACCTTTGACCTCACAGCAGGGTATTGGCAGGTCAGCTTGACAGCTTGATGGAGTGAGAGAGAAGTCAGCATTCTCAACCCCGGAAGGACATTATCAGTTCACTGTGATGCCCTTTGGATTGAGCCATGTCCCTGCCACTTTTCAGCAGATGGTTAACCAGGTTTTGTCTGGTCTGGAAAACTTCAGGGTCACCTATTTAGATGACATTGCTGTCATCAACCACACCTATGAGGATCACTTAACCCACCTGAAACAAGTGCTTTAGGTGCTGCAGAATGCAGATCTGACTGTCAAGGACACAAGGTTCCAGAGAGCGAAGGGTACCCTGTCTTATTTAGGCCACCTCGTTGGTGGAGGTAAAAAACAACCTCTCAAAGTGAAGGTATAGGCTGTGGAGGAGTGGGATATCCCCACCACACAGATGCAGGTGAGAGCCTTTCTAAGTCTCACCGGCTACTACCGGTCATTCATCAGAGGGTATGGGACCATTGCCATGCCCCTGAATGATGTAACTTCCAAGAGGATGCCAAAGAAGGCAACTTGGACCCCTGCCTGTCAAACCTACTTTCAGGATTTAAAGGATGGATTGTGCAGGGCCCCAGTTCTGAAAGTGGCAGACTATTTTCAGGAGTTCATTATCCAGACAGGCACCTGTGATTTTGGGATTGGAGCAGTGTTAGCAAAGCTGAACTCTGAAGGGGTATAGCAACCTGTCACCTACATTAGCAGGCGCTTGACAAAAAGGGAACGGAACTGGGTTGTCATAGAAAAAGAGGCGTCCCCAGCCATGTGGGCCATAAAGAAGCTGAAATCCTACATCTTTGGGTCTCACTTTACGAACCAGACAGGCCACCGGCCTATGTGATGGTTAATGGCAATGCACAGGGAGAACCCTAAGCTTTTTATTATTTATTTTTATTTATTTACATTTATAAAGCGCTCACACAGCCCGCAGGCATCGAGGCGCTGTTACAGGAATTGTTTGTTTTTCTTAGTTGCGTAATTGTGTTTTTTTGTCTTAGTTACGTATTTATAACGCGCTTAAACACCCGGAGGTTTCTAAGCGCGGACCCGGGGATCGAACCTGTTGCTGCTTCGTGTCGTCTTGCTTCCAAGACGCGCACGCTGCCGCTGAGCTATCCTCCCGGGTTTGCTTGGGGCATATCCCTACAGGGATTAGATATGGACACCCAGCACAAACCAGACTCCCAGCATGGAAATGCAGGTGGCCTGAGCCGGTACTTTCGCCTTGATGATGGACCAAACCCTCAGTAGGGTGGTGGTTTACATGTTGAGGCTGTGGGGAATATGAGGAATTTGACCATCCGCACAGGGAGTGTATGCTCACCTGGGCTTTCTTGATTTAAAAAAAAAATGTAAATGAATGATGGGAGATCAACATCCGAAAATGTGTGGGTCTAATCCGCTCACATTTTCTAATGCTCGCCGGCCATCCAAACATAGTCCAGTGTACTCTGGGGGACACAGCCTACAGGCAAAGTCCTCCCTGTCACATATATTTGACAGTTGACAGCGAGGAGTGCACAAAAACATCCAAAGGAGAAGGGCAACATCTTCCTCTTCCCATGGCCAGCCTAATTAAATATGAAAAGCTCCATGGACCTGCCCTGTGCTATTTTCTATGTTCTGTGTGGTGGAGGTGCATACTGATGAGAGTTCATTGAAGCAGGCCTGAAAATAGGCCTGGTTACAGAACCTAACAATGGGCAGGGAAACTAACACCTCTTTGATATGCAAAGTGTCACATTGAAGCTAGTTCCCACCCCGCTGTATGAAGGACAGTGTATGGCATGTTTGGGTCCACTATTTACCGTAGGCAACCCCTGCAGAGCCGACCCTTTTCAGAAAGAGAACTATGTGATTTGAGGGAGACAGAAAGTCTGCTCTCATCACAAACTTCAAGGGAGACCTGCGCTTTGATCAAGAGCCACAGATGGCTTAGTTAACCAGAGAGACACATTGATCTACAACAGACAGGAAGATGGGTGGGACTTAAGAGTACATGTTGTCACCCCTTACTTTTCCTGTTGCAAAGCACTCTGGTCCTGACCTCACAAAGCAGAAGATTGTTGGTGGGGACCCCGGATTGGTCCCTTAAGGTAGGCTTAGCCTGGACCATTCACTGGGGCCAGTTAGGCTTTAAAAGAGGGCTGAGCAGCACATTTAGCAGATCATCCTACAACTTTGAAAGGAGTAGGAAGAAGGACTCATTTGTACCATGGCTGAAGCTACAGTCTGCCTTACATCTTCCACCAGTGAAGGAGGGTCTGGATTTCCAAGAGGCAAGCAAGATCTCTCCCCTAAACATCTCGCAGGCAACAGAGGGAGATACCGGACACAGAGGACCCCTCCAGAAGCACAGAACCGGTAACCAGCCAGCACACACTCTACCCTGCTAGGCTTTGCCTGAAAGCTTCCTAGGTGGGAAGTGCCAGAGAGTCTCTGAAGAAAGGACAGGTCCGTTGCCTGCAAGCACTCTCCTCAGCTTTGCGCCCTCCGCCTTAAAGGATGACACAAGCCCTGCGAAGAAGCTAGCAGGAGTGCCAAAACAAGTATCAACAAACGTCCATCTTTTAAGGATATTTTAGAGGCAGTCGAGCCCTCAAACCATGACCGGCTGCACCACAGACTGTTGTAAGCTGCAGTCACTAACGTCGTCTGAGACGCCTTTACCAGCATTCCAGATACGCCAACCAGCACAGAGATAACAATTCTTGACCCTGAGTGGCCACGTAGGCCAGCCTGCAACCATCCGTCTAGCCTCGCTTGCCGAAATGCCTTCCTCCTGATACCCACAGCTGTGTCCCATCTTGGACTCAGTTGCAGAAGCTTCAAAGCATCCTGGAACCGACTTGACGCTGGCAAGCATCAAGAAGAACTCAAACACCAGGTTTTTTGTGGTTCTGTCCCCCTGGTACTTCTCCGAAGGCCACTTGTGACATTTACGACCCTGTAGTCCTTGGTGCTGAAACCAAATAACCTTGAACAGTTAAGACTGATTGCTTTACTGACTACCCTCCTGTCAGTATCCACAGTGCATTCCTTTCCTTAGTGAAACTGTCTGTCCTCTGTGTTCCTTGACATGGTGGGTTATATTGTGTAGTGTGCTAGAACTGTCTATTGCAGTAATAATAAAATAGATATATTTATACAACCTTGACTGGACAGTCCCTTTTATCCTTGGGTAATAATTGTATTTTCACAATGTTGCAACTACCCAACGATCCATGACCTTGCAGAGATAAGCCTGCCATTCCATCCACGTTGCCAAAATTGGGCAAGGAGGTTTATAATTGACTTGTTTTTCCATTCTGTTCGGATCCCTTCTGGTTTACTAGAGGTGTGGGGCTGATTGATGGTTTAGAAACTGATATTCATCCCTGGACCACTGGTGCCCCGGAAGTTGATTTGTCACAAGATGGAATTTGCATTAGTGGTTGGCACTATTTTGATCAGGCGGGTGAAAGGTTTTTGTAAAATGTACATGGTTGTGAAATGATTCTAGTTCTGGTAGAGGTACCCATGCTGGACTGGGCTTATCTCTGGGTCCCTACAGCCTCATCTCCCTCTACCCGCCCAGCACTCACTCTAATATAATATTTGGTACTTGATACCTTGTTAGTGTTGTTATGCAGCGTGACATTGTTTGGCTGAATAACCAAGCTGCACCCTTTGCTTCCTAAGCGGTTGTGGCATGTTTTTCTGTTATCGTTGCTATCCTCTGCCTAGCTTTCAAAGGCTATTCTTTCTTAGGTTTAGTATGCTACGCTATGATTTGTTATGTCATCTCATGTTAACCTGCTGTGACATGTTATGAAAAGTTGTTCTTTTCAGATCTCGATTTTTGTTCTCAATGCATCTTTGCCAGCAATATTAATGTAAAGTTGTCTTTGTTCATTTACATCTGCCTTTTGAATTTATTAGGGTAATCTTCTCCTTTGTTCTCCACTCCGACCACCACCAGACCCCTCCTGGGCTTCTACTTCCTCCATCAATTTAGAACACAGCCCAACAGAAATCCATCCTCCCACTGCAATCATTGCCATAAAGTTCCTAAAAGGTCTCAACATTTTTAAGGCAACTCATTGCAAGGCATGTCTCCCAGAGAAGCCACAAGTCAAAACTCACCCTTGTTTATTAGTGTTGTGGTTCCTTCCAGCTAGCTTTTCTGTCTCTAAAACCTAGCTTTTCGTGGCTAAGGGAACACGTAAAATGGTGTTTTTTACACCCATACTAACATACCCAGACAACGTGGAAGGCCTGAAAGCCTTGCATATCTAGGTCAGAGACATACTCCCCTGAATAAAACAATAAACACATAGGATGCCAGACAGTTGCAGCTTTTAAAAAGACACACATTTATCCTGCCCCTTTCAATTTACCCTGTTTCTCTCTGTCCACTAGGACTTTAATGTACTTTCACTCAGAAAATCCGAATTACCTGAATTTTGGGTGATTTGTAAAGGGGGAACCTCGAAAAAACATGTGCGTAATTACGATTGAAGTTCTCCCGAATGGCTTGAAGAGGGACACATGCATGTATCTCCCATTCAGTCTCAGGTAGCGTTCTGAGAGACAGCTGTTGATGGATATTTAGAGAAGTTTAGGGATATTTGGAGCAGGTGTAGGAAGGAGGGTAGTTAGTGACTAGGACAAAGTCAGAGGGTGAAATGTAAGGTTGGATTTGCTTTTGCTGTGTCACACATTCAGGGATTTGGAGTGATTGAACACGTAAGTGGTATCACCTCAGATTTGGAGAGGCAGGTGACACCCTAGACTGTGTCAAACTCTTTTAGTGAGTGAACAAGACACATGTCATTGAGTGGCATCAGGTAGGATCAACAGGAGAAGTCAGGAATCCCTAAGAGCAGGTTGTAGGAGAGTCAAGCTTGCTTCATTTTGCTGGGAGGCAGAGATGGGATACAAAAAACATGAATTGCCGATCCCTTGAAGTGAGTAAATGACGCATGTGCCATTGGGTAACAGATCGGAGGAGGAGCATGAGGATCTGGGAATATTTAAGTGCAGCTTGTGGGAGTATCATGCTCTGTTCATTTTTCTGGGAGATAGCAGTAGAGATTCTGGGAAACGGTTGGCACACACCAGTCAGGGTGTTAGAACTGATATAATATTGTTTCATCCTCATTATATATCTTGGCCTATGCCCAGTCGCTTTGAGAGGCAATCCGTATTACATGGTCGTGACCTCAAGTGAATCGAGCCTCCATTTTAGGTTAGAACCGCCATTTTAGTTTATTGTACAAAGTCACCCTGTAGTCTAAAATGGCCGTCTCGTGTGCTCTTGTTCTTGCCTTAACCTCTTCAACCTCTGTAGGAGGGTTAATATTCAACCTGCCTTCAGGCTACATGTTAGGGTCATGTAGACCTTGTCCTTCGTTGACCTCGGGATCAGGGGATTACTTGAATCAGCAATGTTAACCTACAAGTATACAAGAACAATAATGCTATCCAAACACGACATGCAAAACATTTGTTTGATCTGTATTAAAGCAATATGTAAAGAGTGTAACGTTAAATTAGAGAATAATAATGTTTTATAGTAAATGTATTTAAAAGTAAACCGCATGCACAAGATATGTAAATTAGGAAACGAACCTGGCGCGACCCTAGCCCAGTGTATAATTAACTTGTAAGAGGCTGGACATCATTATAACAAACTGTATAAATATGCTGATGTCCAGCTAGCAAATTCTGCTCACTGCTCACATTGAACCCTGCTGGTGGTCTCTGTGATTTATTGACAGTCAAATAGCTATTTTTGTACTTTGTTCGATACTTTTCAGTTTTTGTAATAAAGATTCTGGGAATCTTTACAAGCCTGTGTCGGTGTATTTTTCCTTTGCATGGTGTAAAAGCCTTAATATTGTATTTTTATGATTCCACAGATGGCGCCCGAATAGGGACCCTCAAGATCGACTTCTTCTCATTGAAGGTTGGCTCGGCTTTCAGACCGGGATCGGACGGTGCCAACAGAAACGGCCACTCTAGACGAGAAGCAAATTCCTCGACAAAACTGCACGATCCGATCCCTGAACGGTGAGCTGTAGCCCGAGACGACGTCTTGACGAGGGTCCATATATCGAGGTGGGTAAATTTGCCAAAAATCACCAGACACATGGGTCCTTAGCATTGTCCTTAGTAACCCAATCGGGCCTCCCAGTCCTTTGGTCAGGTGAATCGTGTCCTGATTCTTAATTTAACCCTGACAATTTGAATTTGGCGCATTGTACTCGCGAGCACAATTACTTGACCAGGTAACACCAGAACTTTGATATGCCTGGGAAATTGTCTGCCTGCTTTAGGCATTATTCTGCAGCGATAGACAATCTTTGGAAGATAGCCGTCCCGCACCACAGGAGGGGTCGCCGGCATGTACTATGTACTGTAAGAAAGGCTTTGGTAGTATAGCATTTAATGACATTTGGCACAGACAGACCAGACATAATTCTAATCTTCGGTAGCCAATCAATGGTAGTTTTGAAATCCCTCGTATAGAATGTCTAGAGTCTGTATTGGTACAGAAAAAGGGTAGACCTGCAGCATTTGACGCATTGCACAGTTGGAAAACAGAAGCCTTGGAGCAACAAAAGAGTAGAGAGAAACATATGCACAGACATATGAAAAGTGTCGAAAAAGCACGGTTATATGACCAAAATAAACAATTAGAGTCAGTTAGGAACACGGACAGGGCGTTTAAATTAGGCATTCAGAAAATCTACCCTTCAAAAGATTTTCATACATCAGATGAATTGATTAATAAACTTTTGCGTGAACGAAGGCCCGATGCCTCCGCGCCACCTCCGTACGTCCCTCCTCCCGGCGCTTTGCTCCTTCCCGTTGTTGTTCCCCCTCCTATAGTTCCTCTGGTCCTCCCTGCTATTCTTCCTGTTGTTCTTCCAGCTGTCGCTCCTTTGCCTGCCCCCTTGCCTCCACCTGTTGATATTCAGAATGTGCCTACTCTTCTTCTTCCAAGTGATTCTACATCGCTTGTAGTAGACCAGGGAGCAAGACCAAGGGTTGTGACTCGTAATACTGTGTCCCCGACAAAAAGAATGAATTGATTGCTTGGGCTAAACATTGTATGGAGAAGGGTGAACAAGCTGATGTTTTTTCCACACTCGAAAATTTAAAAGGTATTCCTGAGAAAAATGTTTTTATTGAAGGATTAGGGACTCATTTGAGTATAATGTGGAATAGATTAAATGATGAAGATTTCCCACAGGGGTTACGGGATTTGAACGCCTTAGTGTTGTCCAGAGATACTGCTGAGAAGGTACATGAGCATGTTGAGAGGATTTTTGAGTATAAGAAGGAGTTGGAAGGGTTACAGAATGAGGAAGCAGATGGTGGTAGTTTAGGTATTATGTTCTTACAGAAACGGTTTTCTCCTCACCGTGAATTAAAAGGTGAGGAAGCGCGAATTTGTATAAAGGATGCGATAAGATGGATTTCGAATATGTCGATAACTCCAGATGAAGTATATGACACATATAGTCAGTATACGTTAGAAATGCAAAAGAAGGTGATACAGGTGATGGTAGAGTACCTGCAGAATGAGTGTGTAAAAAGAAAGATTTGTTGTCCCGCAGAGTTGTTGAGTGTTTATAAGAGAGCTTTTTCGATTGATACTTCTTTGACTGCCTAGCGCTTGATTTGGCTCTGTTGCTTAGTAAGCATTTGGAGCTGCCTACTTCTCAGTTGCCTATGAGAGAGGTCCCTCTGACATTTGTCCCGAAAGTTGAGATTGCGGCCGATGCTGGACGAGGAATACTTGGGGGAGAAATTCCTGCACATTAAGTATCACAGTTTGTTCACGTCCCGTTTTCAAGACAGGAAGTGAACACCATAAAGCAATCTATTCCCGATGTAAGAAAGAATCCGACCGGGTTCTATAAAGAAATAGAGTCGGTCTTACAGTCGTCGGTATTCACCTTAAGTGATATTTATTTATTATTTCCTGTACTCCTGCCAGTCGATTTGTGGAAACAGATTAGGACTGTAGATGACATACCTGGGTTGGGAGATACATGGGATAACATGGTTAGACTAGATAGAGAAAGACCAGCTGGCGAACGACTGCCTCAAGTGATATTAACCTTGCCTGATAGAATTATTATAAAATTGAAAACTATAGTTCCTGAAAAAAGAATCATTTGGGACAAGCTTATGGGCTGTGTCCAAGGAAAGTCTGAGGGTGCTACCGATTTCTTCAATCGGTTCGAGCAGGTATTTTCAGATTTAAGTGGACAAGACTTAGGCACAGAGTCAGGGAAAAGGCTTTTTGTCGACAAATTTGTACGTGGATTGCTGCCTGACATCCAGTTACAGATTATGTCTTCTGAAAGCGCTTGGCAGGTGAAGTCTCAAACAGAAGTACTGCATATGGCTCAGTATTATGAAAATTGTGTAAATACTGAAAAGGAAAAACTTGAGAAAAAAAAGGTGACCTGAAAACAAAAGTTTTATTACAACAGATTGTTAGAAGCCTTAGAGGGGGTAATCAATTTAGAGGTCAGTACTTTCCACAGGGAAGTGCGCCTTTGGCTCAAGTAAACATTAACCAGTTTGCCTATTGTCGGCAGGAAGGCCACTGGCGCGCACAATGTCCGACCTTGCAGCAAAGGTCATTTGTTAACATGGGTAGACGATCCAGAGGTCGCCCAGGTGCAGGGGGCCCTGGCAGAGGTCAGTTTGCACCAGAATCATAGCAACCTCCTTCACAAGATAAGCAAGTTTCGAATGTGGATAATAGAAACATTTTTGATCACCCTTCTGCCGTGTACCTCTCTGAAGAACTTCCTTTTGATAATATTCTGTTTCGCTAGGATTGCCCGAAGCAGGATTTGGAACCTACGCCTATTCCCGTTCATCAGAAAGGCCCCAACGTTGAGATGGTGGTGGGAAATAGGAAGCATCTATTTTCAGTAGATACGAAAGCACAGAAATGTTCCATTGATCATTCACGGGTTCCAAATATTCCCCTGTCAGGCAGTCCAACGTTTCCGTAGGGTTTTCAGGCACACCTGTAGTTTGTCCGGTCTCTTTGCCGGTACCGATAACACTGGGTCCCTTCACAGAACAGTGTCCATTTCTACTTACCACAAACTGTGGGGAGAACTTGCTGGGGCTAAATTTGTTGAAGGCATTGCATGCAGTAATACATTGTTCTCCGGACGGAGTTTGGTTAACAATTTCACCTCAGCAATCACTCGCCTCTCAGTTTTTGACTTGACCTTTACCTTACCTTATTTTGAAACATGGAATAAAATTCCCTCGCATCCCGCAATATAAGATCTCAGTTGAAGGCGAGCAGGCTTTGAAATGTATAGTTTCTGATTTTGTGCATCGTGGAGTGATTGAGGAAATTACGGGTAGCCTATGTAACAGCCCCATTTTGCCAGTATACAAAAACGGTGATAATGCGATTCCCTTTCGTTTTATAATTGATGTACGTGCTATTAACAAAATTGTGGCTCCTCAATTTCCTATTGTACCTGATGTTACAAAGATAATAACCATGATTCCGGCTTCTGCCACTCATTTTAGCGTTGTTGATCTTAAAAGCGTTGTTTTTCAGTATTCTCATACACAAGGATCGCAGGTATTTGTTCGCTTTTACCCTAGGTGGACGCTCGTTTACATTCACTCGTGTACCACAAGGGTACACTGAGAGTCCAAGTATTTATAGTAGGGCATTGAAAGAGCAGCTCGATACTCTCGAGTTGCCTACTACTTGCACATTACTACAGTATGTAGATGATCTCCTCTTGGCTGCTTGTCATCTAGCAAAACATGGCCACAAAGCTTCACTTAAAAAATTCCAATATTGTTGTCAGGAGGTCGCCTATTTAGGCTACCTCCTGTCAAAGGAGGGAAGACCGTTGACACCTGAACAAATAAAGACTATTTCTGGCATGTCTGCCCAAACACGCAGAAGGAAGTTAGAGCCCTGATAGGTATGGCTTCTTACAGTAGATTGTGGATCCCTAACTTTTCGTTAACGATTAAACCAATGCTGGCTTTGACAAAGAAGGGCATTTCTTTGCCATTGGCATGGACTTTGGAACACCAGACAGCATTTGATTTTCTCAGATCCGCGCTGTGTTCAGCGCTGGTTTTAGGAACTCCGAATTATGACAAGGCTTTTGTGTTGTATGTCCATGAACGTGATGGATATGCTTTGGCTGTGTTAACACAGGAACATGGAGGGAAGAATAGGCCATGCGGCTATTTCTCATCCGCCCTTGATCCTGCTGCATGCGCTTTGCCGAGATGTTTGAGAGCTGTTGCTGCTGCTGCTGCGTCTGTAAAACAGAGTGAGGGAATGGTCCTGGGTCATGCGTTAACCCTAATGGTACCTCACATTGTAGATATTTTATTGAATAGAACTCAAACGCAACACCTCACTTCTGCACGATTGACAAGATATGAACTAATCTTGTTTGCCCCCCACATTCTTATTCAGAGATATTGTGTATTAAATCCGGCTGAACTTTTACCTGTCCCACAAGACACTGTTGATGGTGACGAAACGTCACACAATTGCCTTTATGTGACAGAACAAGAGACTAAAGGCAGAATCGATCTGAAAGACACACCTTTGAATAGCCAAGGAGAGCTATTTTGTGATGGCTCTTGTTTTAAACTTCCGAAAGGTACATCCACAGCTGCTTATGCCGTCTCTACTTTAAACACGATTGTGGAAACCAAAAGAATTTTGCATAATTCCGTGCAGGCCGCAGAAATTATAGCGTTAACTCGAGCTTGTGAACTTTCTGAAGGGCTTACAGTAAATATATATACCGATTGTCAGTATTCTTTTGGGGTGGTCCACAACTTTGGTAGACTTTGGAAAGAACGAGGTTTTTTGACCTTGCACGGAACGAAAATTCAGCATGGCACTTTTATAGTGCGATTACTTTCAGAACTCGCACTGCCTGTTCAGTTAGCTATTATAAAATGTTCAGCACATCAAAAGGTTACAGATGATGTAGGAAAAGGGAATGCTTTCGCTGATCAGATAGCTAAACAAACTGCCACTGATTCCAGTTCAGAAATGTATGCTGTAAGAGAAACTGTAAATATATGCACTTTGGGTGAAAGTATTGATGCTGTAAAAGACATTCAAGCAGACGCTACCATAGAAGAAACTAAGAGATGGATTGAGGGTGCAGGGAGACTGGATGATGATGGGTGTTGGGTGGACAATATTGAAGGAAAATGGTTACTCTCTGATGCCTACATTACAATGATTGTTATTATGGCTCACGGTCCGACACATGTTTGTGCGCGCAAATTGACTAAAATGCTACACAGTGTATGAGCCAATGATAAGATAAACTGCGGGGCGTTTTGTCCAAGGGTGCATGGTCTGCTTGCAGCACAATGTAGGAAAAGGTACCTCGACTCCTAGAGGAAGTTTCGCTCCACCTTCTGTCCCGTTTGAGGTTATTCACTTTGATTTTTATTGAAATGGAACGTTGTAACAACCTTAAATATGTGTTGGTTGTCATTTGTGCCTTTAGTAAGTGGATTGAGGCCTTCCCGGTAAGAGATGCAACGGCCATAACCATGGCAAAAACTCTGTTGAAAGAGTTTTTCCTAGGTTCGGGCTGCCGAGAATCATCTGGTCGGATAATGGGCCACACTTTATTGCTACTGTAATCCCACAAATTTGCAAAGGATTACAGATTGATAAATGGTTCCATTCGGCCAGACATGCCCAAAGTGCCGGATTAGTGGAAAGGCATAATGGCATTATAAAGAACAACCTCGCTAAGACGTGTGCTGGCACCAAGTTAAAATGGCCGGACGCCTTACCAATCGTGTTGCTGTTGATGAGAACAACCCCTCAAACTAAGACTGGGCTCTCTCCCTTTGAGGAGGTAATGGGTAGATCTGCTAATATTTGGGGTTTGCCAAAAAGCAATTCTTTGCTGGATATGGAAAATGTGCTTCTTTCAGATTACTGTAACCAGTTGACTAAAAATCTGTTTTCAATTTATCACCAGGTGCGAGAGGCATTACCTGTACGGTACGAGGGTCCCGGTCACAGTCTATGACCGGGGAACTGGATCCTCCTGAAGGTTTTTGAGAGGTCGTCTTGCCTTGCACCTCGATGGAGGGGTCCCTACCAAGTCCTGCTAGTCACTCGGACTGCTGTGCGGGTAGCGGGTCGTAAGAACTGGATCCATGCGACACACACCAAACGGATCCCACAGCCCGTGCCATACGATACAGAAGATACAGAATCCCTTCCCACTGCTGTAACTAGCGTGCCTGAAACAGCAACAACCAACAAGGGAGAGTCGGAGACCGCTCCAGAATCCGCAAGGCCAGACAAAACGGCCATCTTGTCTCCGCACTCCCCAACAGTGGAACTTCCGGATCAATCCTTTTCTGATCCCATTTCCGTTCAATCGCCACTTTCAGGAGGAAGTGACGACACTTTGTCCTCACCAGAAACTGTGAAATATAATTTGCTTCCAAGGAAGTAAACGTACAGCATGGTCTGACTGTGCGATAGGGAAAAATCATTTGAGGGCTTGTCTTTTGGCCCGACTGTACGGGTAGATCCTGTTGGCTAAGGGTTGCGGGAAAGACATGAAGAAGACGCGAGACTGGAGTCACCAGCAAACAAACAATTGGTGTTTTTTCGGTTGAAGACTATAATGCCTGCACCCGCTACCGCTCGTACCGAACTTTTAGATAAATATGTGACTAGCAGAGACAATGATCAAGCATGTAAGGGGACCCCAAAGTGTATTGTTGCCTTTTTGTGATAATGACTGGATTTTTAGTAACTGTTGGTTTTGGGTTATGGTATATGGAGGAAGCATATCCGCTAGAGGACTTTTTACCTATTGAAAATGTATCTGTTATCCCTACTCCTTCCGTGCAATTGCATACTTTATCGCCTAGAGATTCTTCGCATAGACGGAACTATCCGAATAATACCCTTTTGTTAATTATGAATGCCACTCATGCAATTTTAAATAGAACGAATTGTTGGATCTGTTCACATCTACCGCAACATGGGGATAAGGGGCTAGGTTGGTATATTCATCCCTCACCTTTGACAACTGCCTGTTACGTTTCTCTTAGAGCACTATTCTTTGGCCGATGGAATGACAGCATCTAAGGGAACTTTGATGGTACAAATTTAAATAGTTTTGAAAAACATGTTTTGATGCCCCTGGGATGCTCGCTTTTTGCAAATAGAAGTAAGCCAAATGTTGCTTCTGTTAGTCCCTCTGATATATTGTCTCGTCCTTTTCAGTCTTTAATCTCTTTCAAAATGGCTCCTATAGGCAATAAGGATGCCACGCCTCCATCTTATTTTGTTAACCATAGCCCCGATTCAGTATCCTTCTACATACAGAGGAATGGAACACGGTCAATGGGTAATTTTAGAAAGTGCGCCAACGTTGCGAATTTGACTAGTGAGAGCAGACCTCTGTACGTAGGCAAACCTGTCTATTTTGTTTGCGGTGATGTGGCATTTCCATGGTTGCCCAGGGATTGGCAAGGAACCTGGTATTTAGGGATTCTACTAATTGGGGTATTTATTGCCAGTACTGCAGATGTTTCGAAAACTCTCCACGACGAGGTGTGAAAGGTAATACTCCAGCGCAAACTCTAGGAGATATCATGAAATACTTTGTGCCATTCTTTGGCCAAATTACAAATTCAGAAGATATCAGGGGACTAGCGAGAGTATTGGAGAGAACCATCAATCGGACCACTGACATAATCTATAATATGACGTTAGAACAGAAAGCGATAAGATTAGTGGCTCTTCAGAACCGGATGGCTTTAGATGTCATTCTGGCCGAGCGTGGAGGAGTATGTAAATTAGTGGGGTCCGCTTGCTGCGTTTACGTACCAGACTCCTCTACGACGATCTTTAGGGCTATCCAAAATCTACATGTTCTTAGTTCAGAAGTGCATGTTCCTGAGGGAAACTGGGAACTTAGTGCATGGTTTTGGGACCTCCTACGGTCATGGGGATGGAAGTTGTTTTCGTCCCTGCTGATTATCTTGGGAAGTTTTCTGTTTCTTTGCTGTTGTATACAGTGTCTCCCTGGTATATGCTCAGTATTAGGGGGATGTTGCGCACAAGCAATAAGTGTGTTAGGGCATAAAATATACGCCCCAGAGAAGGTTTCCAAAGAGTATGGGCCTCATTACGACCCAGGCGCTAATGGGTTAACGGCGCCGTAAAAGGCTGCGGTGCCGTTAACCTATTAGCGCCTAATTACAAGGTCCCTTTGTGGGACCCGACCTTAACGGCTGGTTTTACCAGCCGTTAAAGTAGGGACCCGCAAAGGGACCTTGGTGCTAAGTACGGTGCCGCAATTTGCGGCACCGTAATTAGCGCCTTCCCCATTCCCATTGAGCCCTATGGGGCAAAAATGGGAATGGGGAAGGGCCATGGCGGCATGGGGAATTACCGCCCCGCCAACCTTGGAATGGGGTGGTAATTCCCCATTCCGCCATGGCGGACACCGGCATGGACCATAGTGCTAATAGCACCATGGTCCTCCGCCTGGGTCGTAATGAGGCCCTATGTGTTAAAAGAAACTCTGGTGTCTGATCTAATGGCAATAGATATGTCAGACAATGATTCGGGATGTATAGATGTTGAAATGTGGAGTTAGTCGCAAAGTGATTGAAGGTAATTTAGCGCTTGGCATAGGCCAAAAGGAGGGTTTGTTAGAACTGATATAATATTGTTTCGTCCTCATTATATATGTTGGCCTATGCCCAGTCGCTTTGCGAGGAAATCCGTATTACAAGGTCGTGACCTCAAGTGAATCGAGCCTCCAGTTTAGGTTAGAACCGCCATTTTAGTTTATTGTACAAAGTCACCCTGTAGTCTAAAATGGCCGTCTCGTGTGCTCTTGTTCTTGCCTTAACCTCTTCAACCTCTGTAGGAGGGTTAATGTCCAACCTGCCTTCAGGCTACATGTTAGGGTCATGTAGACCTTGTCCTTCGTTAACCTCGGGATCAGGGGATTACTTGAATCAGCAATGTTAACCTACAAGTATACAAGAACAATAATGCTATCCAAATATGAAATGCAAAGCATTTGTTTGATCTGTATTAAAGCAATATGTAAAGAGTATAACGTTAAATTAGAGAATAATAATGTTTTATAGTAAATGTATTTAAAAGTAAACCGCAAGCACGAGATATGTAAATTAGGAAACGAACCTGGCGCGACCCTAGCCCAGTGTATAATTAACTTGTAAGAGGCTGGACATCATTATAACAAACTGTATAAATACGCTGATGTCCAGCTAGCAAATTCTGCTCACTGCTCACATTGAACCCTGCTGGTGGTCTTTGTGATGTATTGACAGCCAAATAGCTATTTGTGTACTTTGTTCGATACTGTTCAGTTTTTGTAATAAAGATTCTGGGAATCTTTACAAGCCCGTGTCGGTGTATTTTCCTTTGCATTGTGTAAAAGCCTTAATATTGTATTTTTATGATTACACAAGGGCTTGTCCCTTGCAACGAGTGAATGACATACGTACCATTGGGTGATACGAGAGTGAGGAACGGGAAGAGTTGGGTATTGCTGAGAGAAGCTTGAGGGAGAGTCACACTTTAAAGACTGGAGCGGTGTATCTGTACTTCTGCACTCTATTTGCTTGGGGTAGAGGCACAGAGCACCCCAGCCAAGGTTCTCTATATGGTAGCTTGGATGAGCAACCAAGGCATGAGCTCTCAGGAGCTGATGCAGCCTGGTTATTAAGTACAGAGAATCCCCAAGCCCCCAAATACACAGCTTGTTTATATAAAACAAGGTTCAGCGATATACATACTTATGCATAATAACACTTTGTACTCAGGTAGTTCTATTCAAATAATGACAAAATTATATAAACTTCATGTGGTACCACACTAGACTTAAATTCGGTAATAATGCACCATCTGAGGACAGCTTTAAAAAGGCATGTACATTCTAAAGTAAGGTGTACATTCATAGATCAAGGAAGAAAGGCAGGTTAGTTTCTGAACATCGGCATTATACTTTTATGAGACTCAAATAGGAATATTGTATGGGGATCCCTCCATCTGGGCAACCTGTAACGGAAAAGATAGGTAGTACCTTATCTTGTCTTTTGCAGCCCAGTCCAAAAATGTTCAATGATGCTCTGCTTTCTTTCTACAGGTTCTATCACCCCAATGTAACTGAGATGCCAGAGCAGAACAGGATCCAAGATGGCTTTGAGACCCCTAGACGACTCCTGAGGCGGGAAGATGCTCTTCCTCACCACAGTATCTTTGGTGCCTTGGCAGGCAAAGTGGCAGAGTTTCTTGGCTTTATTCGATGGGACCCCTGAAGAATGAACCCAAGAAGGAGTCACTAGGATTCTGAGGCCAATAGAAAAGGAGGAACCAGTGGAAAAGAGGACAGGAAAAAGTGGTCAGATGTCATGTCAGTGATGTCCCTTGAAGATTCTTGGATAAGGTGGAATTTTCGCAGCTCTGGGTGTCAAGCAGCACTATGCCAGGGTACCCCCCTCTTTTAGGTGGTAGTCAGAAATCTAGCTTCCAACACACACAAACACTCCTCTGTACCCTGGGTGACACAACTGGACTTCCTCAACTCTACATTATACAGACTTTCGGAAACAGATATCTCATCACTGAACACAAAGCACATCACACAATTACATGCCATCCAGAACGCCACCAGCACCACCACTACCAGGACCATATGGTCACACACATTATGCTCACATGTGTTCTGCTAGATCACTACACATATCAAAAGTGTTTAAGTACTTCATAAAGGGTAAACAGCAGCCAAATCTGGCCACTTACCTACTCTGCTGGAAAGCGTTGTGACAAGGGAAGGAAGGGACTATATTTGGTATCACATTTAAGCGGCCCCATATGCAGTGGCACCATGCAGAGATATGGGAAGAATGGAGTCAAAAGATTTAAAGAGCACCCATCCCCATACCATCAGACAAAGAGCATAGAATACCTCCATCGGCCTGCATAATGACTGCTTAAAATCCTTCAGCTGTATCAGTGCTTTGGAGTAAGTCACCATGTTTTACCCCCTGCAGCCTAGTGGTGCATAGCAGTGATCACCCATTGAAAAAGGGCAGTGTTATGGAAGCATTTGATCATGGCCGATACTTTCAAAAGTCTCATGATGTACATGCTAACTTTGCTGTAATGTTGGCAAATGATATCTTGCCTTCCTCATTTATGGAAAATGCAAGATTCCAGCACATTGTGCGACAAGTTCATCACTGCTAGGACGTTCCTGGCCGACATTCTTTCACAAAGCAGTACCCAAATTGTTCAATATGGTTATGGCTACTGTGAGATGGGTACTACAGCAAATCCGTGGGCCAAAATGTCATTCTCATGATGAGTTTGTGAACTAGTGGTCAGATCATCTACTAAATAATAACAATCTGCATTTATATAGCACTATGAACCCTCAGGCATCTGAGCGCTGCTTATTACCCACGGTGTGTGGTGCTCATTTAATGACCTCGGAAGGATGAAAGGTTGAGTTTGGCCCTTCTGAGATTTGAACCTACATAAGCAGGCTCTGCTCATATGTCAAAGCAAGCGCTCTACTCACTGTGCTATCTGACCGTCTAACGGTTGAAACATCTGACTAGGTGGTCTTTCCTTCCTCCAACAGTCAAGAAGGGTCCCAATCTAATACAAGAGGGCAGCATGTATTTGCAGTTTGGCAGCAGGCAACTTCATGGAAGCTCGGATTTAAGGTCTCACAGCTTGCAATTGAGCTTTGTGGCAACAGAAAAGGGATTGAATGTCCTTGCTGATTATGCATTGGCAAGAAAATGCACGCCCCTGCTGTGTCAATCCCCTTCACTCTACATCACATGCTTTATTATCAACTCTCAGCCTGTCAAAGAAATGGGCACTGTAAAAATCAGCCCCCATTTCAGCTGGGATTGTCATACCAAAAATATACTGTAACAACTGCAAGTGAATATTCGATGCATAATGGTTTAAAAATAAATATTGATGAATCAAAAATGATAGCCTTTATGCCAACCCGGGCAAAGCATAAGAAGTACTGTTGGACACTAAATAGTAATAAATTAGAACAGGTGTCAATGTACAAATATACAAAAATGTGGGGGTGATTGTGGATGATAAGCTGGATGATAAACTGAAGAGGACGGCTCATTGGCAGACGCTTTGCTATAAGACCACACAGTTAACTGTGGCTTTAAATAAATCTATGGGTAATAATGGAGGTCATATATTACAGATTATTTGAACTGCTCCTCCAGAACTTTCAAGGACAACGTTGCCTCTCATGCTCCCTCTTTGGCTGAGTTCTGCAACCACTTCTTTGCCACTGGCTCTTTCCCACTATAACCTTAGCACTTCCTTGTGCAGCCCCTCCTAAAATAAGACATTTGCGGACCCTTCCTTCCCGGGCCAACTACTGCCATATTTCCATTACCCTTTTCTTGGGAAAACTCTTGGAGAAATTGGTCATCTCCCAAATAATCCTTGACACTGAATCTGCTGGCTGTCTCATTTGAGTGGCCATAGGCACACAAACTGCTCTCCTGAACACCTGTGAAGGCCTGCTCTATAACCTTGATTCCAACTCTCCTTCTGCTCTCATCCTCCTAGACCTGTCCTCTGCTTTTGACACTGTCAATCATGTCATCCTCATAAATCTGCTCCATGATACCCTTGGCATCATGGACCGGGCACTGAACTGGTTGACTTCCTTCCTCTCTGATTGACCCTCTGAGGTCCAACTGGGCCCCTTTCTCTCATCTATCACACTCTCCACCTGTGGTATCCCTCAGGGTTCCATCCTATTGCTCTGGCTTTTCAATATGTACCTTGCCCATCTTGCCCACTTGATCTCCACCTTCTCTCCTCATTTCCAGTGTTATGTGGATGACACACAGCTCTCCTTTAAGCTCCCCTCCTCTTCCTCCTCCTCTTCTTCCCCTCTCATTCCTGACTGTCTAACTGCTATTCAGGCATGGCATGCTGCCAATGATCTCTGCCATAATGCCAGCAAGACTAAGATAATTCTCATTAGGACTCCTGCCCCCTCCTTTCCTCCTACTCTCTGGCTGCCCTCCTTGGGCCCTCTCCCATCACCCACGTGTGAGGCAAACAACTCGGATGTCATCTTTGACTCCCCTCTCTCCTTCTCTCCTCATATCACTGACCTTGCCAAGAGGGCCCA
The DNA here is from genome assembly GCF_040938575.1 of Ambystoma mexicanum. NCBI lineage: Eukaryota > Metazoa > Chordata > Amphibia > Caudata > Ambystomatidae > Ambystoma > Ambystoma mexicanum. The sequence goes on from NC_090937.1 coordinate 159,882,025, forward strand.
CTATCAACTCCACCTTCTCAGAGTCATTCTCCCTTTCCTCACCTTCCCCCAGAAAATCAACATCTCCAGAGCTCTGGTACTCTCCAGGCTGGACTATTGCAACAGCCTCAACCTGCCTCTTTCCTCCCTCCACCCAGTTCAACTGATCTAGAACAGGACTGCAAGACTTATCCCTGGCCTCAAGACCAGGGACCACATCTCTCAAGCCCTAAAATCTCTCCATTGGCTCCCAGTGGCTGCAAGGATCAGATTCAAGACCGTCTGCATCATCCACACGGCTTTCCGGGGCATGGGACCTAGCTACATCCAACTCTCTCTGCCTAAATACCTCCCTGCTAGAGACCTTCGGTACTATAGTTCCAACTCTCTGCAGATCATATGTTTTTCCAAGTAGAGAGTGGGGGTAGATCCCTTTCTTTGGCAGGGGCCTCCCACTGGAATGGCCTCCCAACCTCTCTCAGACTTAGGACGGATCTCCTCAAGTTCTGGAAACTCCTCAAGACTTTCCTTTTCTCCTCCTCCTTCCCTCTCTAGCTTCCATTCTAATGCCCCCTGCAGTTGCAACTGGTTGCCTTGTCCCCTATGAGTCTTCCAGGTCCAGGCCTTCCTAGGCCAGTCCCGCTATCCCCCTTAACTAGCATTTGCCATCAGGCAGCCTTCCCTGACTAGTCTACGGAGTCTGGTCTATACCCCCATAGGGCTCAATGGGAATGGGGAAGGCGCTAATAACGGTACCGTAAATTACGGTACCGTTATTAGCACTAAAGTCCCTTTGCGGGTCCCATCCTTAACGCCTGCTAAAAGCAGGTGTTAAGGAGGGGCCCGCAAAGGGAACTCGTAGTAGGGCGGTAAGGTTTTAACGGCACCGGTCTCGTTACCGGTGACCGTTAACCCTTACCGCCCTACTCGGAATGAGGCCCATTATGTAGAATATGTACAGCAAAGGAGTTGTATTTCAGCCTACATTAGTGCCCATGCCATAAAATAACATGATAAGCAGATATCTAAAAATCAAATTTAACATGGTCAGTTCTCTAGTGATTGAAGGTGCAAGAATGGGTATACCACGTAATGAGTGATCTTGCAGATTATGTGGTGAGGCAGGACTGGAAACTACAAAGCATCTTCTAATAGAATGTGTTAGTCTTAAAACACTTCGACATACATATTTGATGGCATATAGCAATGAACATGATAGGATATTTTAAAATGAGGTGTGCGAACATTTTATGAAGAGTAACAATGCAAATTTAATATACTATCTAGTTACATTTTGTGATTATGTCATGGAGATTTTAAATGCTCTTTTCTACTAAAATATGGTTTACTTTTTTGACATGAATTGAAATAATTGTGTAATGTTGTTTGGATTGTGGTTTCCGTTGTGTATTGTGTTTTTGTATACAAAGTCTATATTAGACCTAATTAAAAAGAAAATGTAACTGGACATGGCTAAAAGTCATGGTTGGGGTCCACATACTTTGTATGGGGCTACAATGGAAAGTGTGCCAAGCCAAGGGTCAGATGCACTTTCTGTTTTGGGTGATTTGGTAGGTGAAGCACAGTGTATACTTTGGCAGTGGCTTTGCAGCCTGTAACCATGATTAAAACAGGGAATGTGTTTACAAGTGTATTATGCCGTTTTCCTGGTTCAGCGGCTACTCTGTTTTCCTTGGTGTAGGTTTTGTGCATGGGTGGTGACTCACAAACCTGCTATGGGAGTAAAAAGACCTCTCGGTGTAGTTAGTTGCAGTGCTTGCTGTTGATTGGTCGGTAGGCCTAGATTATGGATGAAGGCCAGAGCAGGGGTGATAGAGATGTAACTATCTCTTACATCTCAAGTATGTCAACAGTGAAATAGTCAATGATGCCATCTGTGATGGCGTGTGAGTTGTTCTGTGCAGTGCATGAAGGCTGCTTTAGTTGTGGTTGCATAGTTTACCATCATTGTTGTCTTCTTTTTGTATTTTTATATTGCACTGCAATCTTAAAGTTCACTTAAACTAAAGTGCTGTAACTGAATTATCATGAGTTTTTGAAACATGTACGTAATGCCACTGAAAGTAACGTTTTTTGCTGTGTTCATATGCCGATGTATACATTTCTGTCTCTCTCTTTCTCTTCCCACTTTTGTCATTTTGTTCTTTCACATTATTTCACAGCCAGTCAAGTGGCACAGCGAGTAGAGCGCTCGATTTGATATCCGTGCAGACACACACCGTGGGTAATAATAAGCAGAGCTCAGATACCTGAGGTTTCGTAGCGCTATATAAATGCCAAGTTATTATTATTGATCTTTCTCCTTCTCTCTCTCTCCTTGTTTCTCTCCCGCTCTCTCTCGCTCTTTTTCTCCCTCTTTCTCCCTTCTCACTGTGTGAAAACCTGCACACGTGTTGCAGTGATTCTGTTGGTTGTGAATTTCTTAATCTGTGATTTATGGCTTGATGTGCACGTGTGGCTAATATTATAAAGGCAGACCTCACAAAAGATCAAGGAACGCCTGACAGAACACAAGTTTACCATTGGCATGAACTATCAGAAATCCCCAGTAACAAGGCACTTCATGACAATGAGACACACAGTCTCCCAATTGAGATGTGTAGCTCTAGAATTGATTTGCACACCATCCATTGATGTTAAAACGTGCAATGTTTTAGATCCACGAGCTAGACCCGCTTGATCCCACAGGTATGAACAAGGATGTTACACTTGTCCCAGTCCTATGATGTTATCATCTATGATAAAAACTACTATCAGATGTTCAGTAACAGCAACAATTCACACCCTCTTTTACTCAATGATGCATGAGAATGGAATTATTCGAGATCGGATGTGATTTCAGGACAATGGGTCTGAGTGATTCCTCAATGTAAAACTTTAAATTTAGTTGATGTGAAACTAAAAATGTTCTGGGTATTATTTAAGATCTGATGTAACCTCCGGACAATGGGTGGAAGTGTTTCTCCAATGAAAAACTTTAAATCTATTTAATGTCAAACAAAGAATGGTTGGGTGATTATCTAGAGGAATAAATATATATCTCTTAGACATTGACACTGCCATAGAGAGAACTTTGGCAAAGAACAAATGGACAACTAATTGATTGTTACTGTCATATACTTCAAATATTAACATACCTATGAGGAAAATAGGGAAGTTTATCCATCCACAGATGGTAAATGTGGTAAATGAATTATTACTGCACCCGTGTGGACTTATGCTGAGTGAGAGATATTAAAATGCTTTTGAATTTGGTCATTTTAGGGTAGAGCAAGCACTAATAGCATTGTGACCTAGTAACCGTTTACTTTACATTTCTTTGGTATACTTTCTTTAGAAGGGAAAGGAACTTCTGTAGAGAACTGTAGACATCGAAGAAGTATGTACTTGGTTAATACAAAAACATCACTGATACCCGTTATATGTCGTGGCCATAGACATGTAATTACAATTGCTTGAAGACCATCTAGGAATAAGTAGAGATTTGTCTTTGAAGATCGCTCTAGCCGAGCACTCCTTTGTTTACACTTTGATACAATTGCATGATGAAACCATTGTGCGTCTAACCCCGTACAAATAGACAGCCATCTTGGTTGTTGAAAATGCTTGCAGATCGACACCAGACCATCAGGCTTCAACTGTGAAGTATGGTAACTGACCTTAATTGTGTGCAAGTTCCTAGCCATGAGCTTCCGAACATTAGCATAAGATATGAGAATCCTTTAATAAGATCAAGGGTTTGATACATTCAATTAATCTTTGAACAGAGCCTGCTATTCGACTGATATAAATACCCACGACAAAAAAGGTGGAACAGAGGAGGCTCGGGACTCCATCACACTGAATCTAACTTTCTAGAACCAAGATCCAACTGTAACCACATTGAGTTCCCGTTATTAGACAACATTTTTTTTAAATTCATCGGCCTCATCCACAAGACGTACTTAAACATAGATTTGAAATCTGTTTTTCAATTCTTTTGTCAGTGGACAGTATTTGAATCCACACGAGCAGCAATTCATTCAAACAAACTATCCTGATGATCATATCAAGAGACAGAGGTCCATTCCAGTGTCCGTCATCAGTTGCTAGGCAAGCCCTTGTTGGGAAATTGCACAAACTTTTATTTAGAGAATTAGGATTTATCCATCTTGTCAATTTTTCACCTAGGTCCAAAAGGTGAGGGGAGACATGAAATGTTTGTAGTTAACAACAATCTAGAGAGTTTATCTAGAGAGGATGAGTGACATAAGTGAGCCAGGTGAATAATAATACTATTCCATGTGAGATTCAAAGTGAGGAACTGTTAATGTTAGGAACATTTAATGTTATTAAAATGGGCGATACTTACTGTAATCTTCTACTTATAATTTGAATGACTTATGAAAGTTGAAGAAGAGAACAACTCATTATTATTTTGTTCCTGATGAAGGGAATAATCGGATACGCGTTGAGCTACTTCTTTCTGATCTATTAAAGATTTTTTTGTAAATGTTCTTTTTCTAACAATTGCTCAAGTTTTATTTCAATACATATTGACTAGAACATATGCTACATATATATATTTAGTGTTGACTGTTTATACTAACAGTAACAATTGTGTGCTGGGGACAGGAGTTTCCTTTACTTAAGGATATCATTGTTTCTTTTCATGGTGGTGCATTGCTGAAGCATATCACAGTGTGATGGGAGATCCACATTAAAGTCCAGTGTGCACAGTCAACTCAGTCTAATCAGCCTGTAGATCAGGGCAAAGGAAGCCAACCTCTATCACCCATGCTGGGTTTGGCTGTTTCAACCACATTCTGATAATGTACAGCATGCAGGACCTGGGTGGATACTGGACTCATTTCACCAGTGCATTGTGTGAGTCATGAGTGATTTAACTATGTGCCCATGAGTACTTCAGCAGTTATCACTGGTGAACAGCATGGCAAAAATGGTGGCGGTTATTGCCTCATGAACATCTACGGGCTGTGCCTGATTTTCCTTGGCACAGGGAAAGCAGGCAGAGCCTGCAGAAATCAGGCCACTCCACAGGGATCAGGAAACACATTCTTCCAAACCTACTTGAATATTCCCCACACAGAGAGCGAGCCCCAAATGGAACTTATGGTTCAGAGTTTCTGTTCCCTAGACATGTTGGAAATCTTAAAAAGAAAGGGTCAGAAATGGTAAATGGGGTGGGCTGCTTTTTTCTGCTCTTTTCTTCATGCCCAATTATTTGAGGAAGACTCCATCTGAATAGAGGTCATTTCTATGTGGTCTAACTCACACCATTGACTTAACAATGTGCAGCCTTAGTTGCATATCTCTCTGTTGAGTGTGTGTATCACATAACCTTGCTGTAAAGAATGGTTTTGCTGGGTTGGTACATCACTTGAGCAAACCAGTGAGTAAACATGAGATGACAGGACCAGTGCTAAAATGTAACCCACCTTTGGCTAGATGCCATATTTGTCAATCCCTCTTTCAATGGCCCATATTTGAGGATTTTAGAACATGTATGGCACCACCCTCCTGCTAGCAGCAATCTAGGTGATCACATACAATTGCCTATTTTATGCAACCGTACATGGGAATGTTTGTCAGTGTATTCATATCTCTGTGATGTCTGGAGAGAATCTGACTTACAAGTCGATCACCTAAAATGCATTACACTGTACCTCACAATAAATGAAGATCAACAGAATTTGAAAGAGGAGCTTGTATACGTTATTTATTTTGCCACAGGATAATCAAAGTGCACACAATTCCTAAACAGGGAAATCCCAAAGACATTAGGAATAGACGTGTCACACAGATGATTAGGTGTCGTGGTGCACTGCTGCAGCGGTACTAGGAGCCCCCATTCTCCGCTTCAGTGCTAAGGTGGGAAATCTGAAAAAGAAGGACATCGTTAAGAGACCTCATGTCATTTCATTTATCATGTGCAGTGCAGTAAATTGACACACATCTCTAATTTTGCAGGTCATTATCGGAGATCACATTCCTCTTTCAAACCCAATTTTGGACCCAAGTAAGAGGTTGTTATATTGACAAGAGAAAAGTCCTCACTTACTATTGCAGGTGTTACAGACGGAACAGAATCTCAAGCTCAAAACCCTACCTATTGTACATAAAGCATTGATGGCAAAAGGCCTGATAACTTTGACACTACTCATCTAGCTGAACTCTTAGATGAGGCAACACCAGGGAAAATAGCCGGAGGAAAGGAACACCGTTAGGGTTCATACTTAGGAACTTACTGGACTTTTAATTGAGGGTTCTGTCCACCCTCTCGCTCCCCCTCTCTCCTGCTGATATGTTCATGAGGGGAACCATCTCCGGTTCCGGAAGCACCTCAAGGCCTTCCTCTTTGCTTCTGCCTTCGCTCCCCCTCTACCATGCTGATCGGATCTCTCTTGGCACTGTGCACTTGGCCACCCTCTGTCCCCTGGGCCCAGGTATCTGCTCACCCTGTCACCCTCCTGCACTGCCACCTGGCCGCCCCTTGAAATGGGGACTGTATCCGTACCCATACAGCCCCCACCTTCCCCCCTTTAATTCCTTTTCTGCACTTATTTAGACTTACCCAGTCTGCTGCCGTAAACACTGCACTTGTCACCTGCTGGCTGCACTACTACTGTTTATGGCCTCTATTATCTATTTATTTGTATTTATTATTATTTATCTTTTCTCCTCTGCTCCGCACTCTCCTCTCTCCCCCGTCCATGCACTTTCTCCCCTTTCCCTTTTCCCATGCACTTGCACGTTCTCAATATCACTGGGCCTAGTAAGGTTGTTGATGTGTTCTCCCCTGTTCCCCTCCCTTGCCTTGCCGCGCTCTGAAACACTTGTGTATGAGCGCGATACAAATAAAATAGCATATCATATCACCCTACACACATTTCAAAGAACACTAAATGTGTGATCCCTGAAGTACACTTCACTTAGATAGTAGAAACTTTCAGGAATATGCAGCCCTCTCTCTAAGCTTTACTAAACATCTACCAATATATAATTGGACTGCGCAAGGTACCCCCCCAACGAGTATCGTACTGTAGGACAACTATAGAATGGACATCCATCAATCGGGGAGACTAAGGAGCACCTCAGTGGGGCTCTCAGTGGAGTGGCAGAGCCAATTGTCATGGCAGTATCACAAGGATAAAATGGCACCATGCCACTACAATCTGTGTACACATGCTTAGTTTGTAGTAGGAAACCAGTGATCCAGAAATGACCAAAGGGACATCAAGGAGTAACTAAGAAGTGAAATGGAGAAATGTAACATTAACTGAACGACGAACTTGAGGGGTCAAATATTGATACATGCATTGGATGATAGTGAAGCAGGAAAACACACTATTGTTGTTAAAGACTAAAGGATTGTTGCTTGGGTGATGATGATCAACACTTGCATTGCGATGTATAGTAGGATAAGATGCCCCTACCCCACTTATCTGTCCCTGAACCTTATCTGTATTGGTTCAGAGTACTATCCAATGGCAACTCTGGGATAAGAGCCTCTATAATTTGGATCAGAAACTAACTGTCAACAGCTGCAGGGCAACTGACCCGGAGCCTCAGCAGCACACTGTGCAATCTGATGACATGTATTATCTATGTTTTGTCACACATTGGCACAGACTTCTTTGCATCAGGGAGACAGGTGGTGTGATCTCATCTGTGTTTATCATCAAGCCTGTTTTGTATTCTTAGCATTTTCTGTGTTGTATCGCCAGTGGAAGGAAGGCTTGATGTAGTACTCTGAGTGAAGGTCTGCTAGATAATAAAGAGTAATGCCCATGTTAAGCATCCGTGTTTCAGAGCTTTGCTGTCAGTATGAAATCGCTTAGTACACTGAGAGATTGAAGTGAATGGGAACGGCCGGGAGCAGAGTTCCACCACTTTTATTTTTTTACTGCTTACAGTTCCACTGAACTGTTTTGGATTTTAACAACTTTAGGAATAAAGCTTTGTGTATTGAAATTGTATTGATCGTTTCTGTATTAGTGATGTAATGTGTGAAAAGTACAAATGTGAACTATAATACACAACAACAAAAACTAAATAAATAAAATTAAAGAGTTCCACTACTTTTTACAAACATATTCAGCATTCAGGAACTGTAAATTTTGAAGTTATAGCATACCTCTTCACTTTACCATCTTATATCAGTTGCAGATAAACTGTGCCCTGCGGCTTGAGCCTGATCTTCTTAAATTCCGGAAACTCCTCAATACCTTCCTCTTCTCCTCTTCCTTCTCTCTTCCTCTAACCTGCTAACCTAGTTATTTGCTCTTCCCCTTTCTCCCTCCTCTTCCTTACAGCTTGCTGGCTGGCCTCAAGATGTACCTCACAGCCCCACAAGTCACTAGCACCACCGCCAATCCTCTTTCGTGCTTGCCTCTGGACCCTACTGCCAACCCACACTCACTGCACTGGAGAAATAACTCAAGAGATTGGCTCTTTCTTCACTTACTCCAGTCTCCGCCGACCGGGGGCACTTGGAACTCCTCTCCCTTTGACCGCCTGTGCACTGGCATGATCCATGCGCACCATGCCTGAGGTTCGTCTGTATGTTCTCCCTATTCTTCACCCCTTAATTGCACTGGTAAAACTGCAGAATTGCTGTCAGGCCTATTTGATGTATCTCAAATTGTTAAATTAGTTGTATGCACTCTGTCTGTGCAGACTATTATCGTCTCAGAATTTCAAGGGCTCTGAGCGACTATTGTTTTTTCCCCATGTTCGTACCCTCCTTGAGCGCTTTGAAACACAGCCTGTGTATAGGCGTTTTATAAATAAACAATATCATACCTACCTACCTGTACATTTGTAAAGCCTAAATGATATAGTATCAATCGATTCCAGCTGGCTTCATCTTAGCAAGGTGAATGTAGCAGGGGTCCTGCTAACACTAAGAAGGAATATATCCTCACACTCCATTTCCCCCTGATCTTTTGAAATCTTCACAATTTGTTATGTCATGTAAAATAGTAAGACAATATAGTTTCTAAAGGTTCATGTCATTGGCATTGAATATTTTTTAAGATTTGGTGGCTACTTGTGATTTGTCCGTTCATCCCCCTGGACAAGTGTAAAGTTGTAGTGGGAGCATTAGTGACTAGTGACTTGGACTATCGCTATACACTCCTGTTTGTACTTCAATTAAACTTATTAGCAGACTCCGCAGTCTCTGCCGGTCTCATTGTGACACAGGTCCACCTTCCTTACAGTGAGACCTGCAACCCCATCTGCCCTGGAAGAAGCACTGGGTCCGGAGACCTTCTCAAACCATCTAAGATGGCTGCCACCGTGCCTCAGCGTACACCAGGTTTCTAGGCTGCCCTGGGCCTGCAGCACCATGATTGGCTGGTGAACCAGCTTGAAGCAGCCAACCCCCTACACCGTCAGGTGAAACCGGCCCCCACAGAAGCCCAAACACAAGGCCTCTACCAGAAGTCTCTGCTGGTCTCAGCCGTGTCGAGTGCGAAGCTACACATACTGCGCATAAGGCGTTGAACACCTTAAGTACTACTGGACTCAAGGAATATTTGTGACTATATTTCCGCATGGTCACCAACCTGACAGCCATTGATTGCACTGGTGCCCCCTAGCTATGTCCTCAAAAACGAATTAGTGAACGCAGAGTGTCCACGTAATGCACAGATAGCTATTACTGAGGCAAACACGCCTATCACACGATTTCCAAGTCAGGATAGCTTGTGCAGTCCTAACACTAGCACAAGCATAACTTGTTTAGATAACAGCTTCGAGGCATATCACGGTATGCATGGCAATAATATTGCTAATGTTGTACAATATGTACAAGTTTCTTGTCACCCACTGATCCCTCTTCACCCGCCTAGCACCTTTCTACAACCACCTACAGAACATCCACGCATGGCACTGCCAGCATTCTCTATTTTAGACAGTTCATGCTAAAGCCAATGAACACAGCCCAAACGCTTTTTTCATCTTCACAAGTTTACCCAACAGTAACAATAGATGTTGCACAGACTGGGTCCCAGAAGCTAGCACTGCCCTCCACACTCCCTGAATTCTCCTTCTTGCTACTCACTGTGCAGGGACAAAATAACAACACTGCGCACCAGTCCCGCTTCGGGATCCACATCCCCACAATCCTCGTTGCGTGTGCATGCGCACTCGATGCATCAGGACCTCACTGCCATGATGGAATTAACAACCCCAACTTCAAGCCTCTGCTCTGCTGATTCCGCAGCCTCGACAGAACCTGACGGCCACCACAAGACCATTATGTCCCTTCCATTTGAAGTACACATCCTCGCAAAGGTAAGCTGCGCCCGGCCTGCTGAGAAAGGGCTGGACTGCATACAGCACAAGCAGTCCATTCAAGCTCATATTCTCTCCAACAGCCACCTCACATATCCTGTGGAGACCCTCCTTCGTAAGATATGTTCCCTCTTGACCTCAACATCCAGTAGCTCAGTGTTTAGGAATCTAAGACTACGCTCCCATTTCTGCAGCACTTCCTCTCACCAAGCAGCAAACCTCTTGCACATGAGGGCAAGCACAGCGCTACCTGCCTTTCTCAATGCCAATTATAGCAATCATTGTCCTGTGCATTTAACCCCCAGATACACAGGCCCTGCCCTCAACTCAGGCCTGACAATACTGATATGTCCGAGGAAGAACTCATCACACTGTCATTTCACCTCCACTGGCTCCCTGAAGGCCAACCCCAAGCACATCCCTTCAATGCCATGCCGGCTCATGACTTCTCAATCACACCACTCCCAAACCCATGTCAACCATAATCTTTCACCAAACACTAGAAAGGATGTTGCCGTACCGTATAAGAGCCCAACTAACTATTTTCCAGCAAGACACCAGGAACCTGTCATACGCCCGCGCCAAGCCACTACCATTCAGGACTCACCCCCAGGGCCACTCACCCCCAGCACACACATTCAACCCCTCCTGACCTGCACCCTCATCAACACTCGCTCACCGCCGGACCATGCCATGGACATCAACGACCTGATCACCAAACATAACCTCGACACCTTAGCCATCTCTGAGACCTGGCTGCATGAGGCATGGGGCCCAGCCCTATCCCTCGCTATGCCCTCGGGTTACACTATCTCCTGGATTTACATATCCCCCTTAAGAGGAGACAGCCTCGCCCTGATAGCTAGAGAATCCCTTCCCTTCAGATGGTGTAACATTGCCATCGATGTCACCAGTGACCTTTTATCACTTAAACTCTCACCATCAGCCATTTTCACTATTACCATCCACCTCATCTACCGCCGACCTGCCCCACTAAAAATTTAGATTGAAACCCACTTCACATTCTCCAGGATAATCTGAAAGCCTCTTCTAAAATCATTGTGTTAGGAGACCTTAATCTAGGCCTTCATGACCAAAATGTCCCACAAGCAAATCACTCTCTGGCGCCCTTGACACCCTAGGTTTTTGTCAGCGCATTACCAATCCTACCCACAGGAAAGGACACACTCTTGTCTGGATTGCCTACCACAATGGCGATGTCTTCACCAGCGCTACCACACCATGTCCCTGGTCAGACTACCACATCATCCACTTCTCCATCCGACAGCTCTCTAAACCCAAAACCACACACAACCCTCCACCTCCAGCAGTAACACAAAGCTCGCGGAAGCTCACCAGAGACAACATCTTGCCCTTGCTCAATACTCCAGTCCTCCAGCCACTGTTCAAATCCAACCACAACTCTCAAGTGCATATTTTCACCTCCATCCTTTCTAATGCAGTGAACACCAAAGCCCCACTAGCTCCTCACAAATCCAAAAGAGTCAGACACTCAAACTCATGGTTTACCACCAACCTTTTGGAACTGTGCTCGCAGAAACGAAAGGCCCAGCTAACCTGGCTAAAGGATCCCACCAACTCTTTCTGAAAAATTAGTTCATCAAATATCCAGACTCTAAAAATCTGCCACAATCTCAGCTAAATCGAACTCCTTCAGTTCTAGAATTCACAATCCCAACTCTGATGTAAAGGACATTTCTACCATCTTCATAGAACTTGAATCTCCTGCTCCACCCCCCACCACCCTCACTAAAGACACAACATGGTGTTCAGACACCCAGGCAGCTCAATTAGGTAAAATAGACATCCTGAACACAAACAATCCTCTCTCAACAAGCCACATTCAACAAAGACGGCATAACCAACAGTATCAGCTGCACTCCTCCCCTGTTCACCCCTACCACTACTCAGTTCTTCTTCAGAGACCTCGCTGAAAGTGAAGTACTAAAGTTGATCAAAAGCCTGAAACCCTCCAAATGCAAAGGAGATACATGTCCTGCATCACTCATCAAAGATTGTGCTGATGTGCTAGCCCCCATCATCATTGCCTTTATAAATACATCTTTTGCTAAAAGCACCATTCCACCTAGCCTCAAAGAAGTGGGTGTCCTCCCTCTGCTAAAAAAAACCTTGCTAGACCCAGCCATTCCATTCAACTACAGGCCAATCACCACTGTCCCCGTCCTAGTAAAGATACTAGACTGTGCAGCCTACCTGCAAGTTCGGCAGTTCCTGGAGGACAACAAAATCCTAGGGATGCATCAATCCGGCTTCTGCCCAGGGAACAGGACTGAATCTGCCCTTTGCGACCTAAAGAATCAGCTAGACGAAATCAGGGATGAAGGAAACACTGCCCTCCTCCTCCTACACCTGTCTGCAGCATTCGATTTGGTTAACCATCAAATCCTCTGCCACCACCTCACCACCTACACTAATTTCTCACCACCTACCACTGCCTGGATTGCCTCCTTCTTGGAAGGTAGGGTCATGAGGGTCTTCTCAGAGATTGGCAATGCCTCACCCTCTCTCATCAGCTGTGGTGTACCGCAAGGGACTTGCAGCTCCCCAAACCCTTTACAACATCTTTACCCGGCCACTTTTTAACATCCTAGACTCCCTCGGCATAGCTTACACCAACTATGCCAATGATACTCAAATCTTGATCTCACTCTCAAACAACTAAATATATGACTCTGCCACGCTCAACAACATCTACTCTACAAAACAGGCATGGATGGCAGCTAATCATCTTTGTCACAACAGTGACAGGACGAAAATCTTAATTGTCAGCTCACCAAATGCCCTTAAATCTCTCAATAATGAATACACTACGTTCCAGATTGACAATTGCCTAATTCCTGTCTCAACGTCTCAACCTTTGTAAAGTCTCTAGGTGTTTACCTCAACCCTTCACTCACTATGTCTAGACAAGTGAGCACCATTACCTCTCCGCAGCCAATGCCACTAGGTCCTCAATGCAGCTAGACCCTTCCTCACCAAAAATAACTGCCTTACGATTGCCTGTGCCATCATTGGCTCCAAGATCGACTACTGCAATGTATTATTGACAGGCACCTCCTCTGGAAATATCCAGAAATTACAGGTCATCCCAAAAAAATGCCTCAAGAGCAGCCCTCCATATCCTGAAAAGAGAACACATCTAAAAGCTAGAAGAGAAGTGTACTGGCCCCCCTTCCATGAGTGCATCACCTTTAAAACACTTTCCACTAGCCACACGTGCCTCTCCAATACAGTGCCCCAATACCTCATCTAAAGAATCACCAAATCACACTTCTCAAGTCCCACTAGGACCCCTTACACTGATCGACTAGTAATGCCCAAAGTAAAGAGATGCAAAGCCGGAGGTTCAAGCTTCCCGTACCTTGCTGCCAAACTATGGAATGACCTCCCCCGCACCTTGACGGCTGAGTAATTCTACTGGATCTTTCATAAAGCTCTAAAAACTCAGCTCTTCATTTAAACTGCAACCCCACCTGCACACCGCGCCTATTTGTCAAAAACTGATCTCCGACACCTCCACACTGTACCTTTAACATATATGGTAATGTCTCTCAACTATGTAATTGTACTAGAATTGTAACTGTACTTATTCCACCATTGTTTTTTCGTGATTAAAAATCACAATTGTATGACAAAGTATGTTTTTTTGACTTGTACCTGCAACAGCGCCTCAATGTCTCCAGGTTGTGTGTGCACTATACAAATGAAATACATAAATAAATAAATAAATCCAAGGGGCAGTTTCTGCCTACTTTCAGGATAGCATTGCACAGGATTTCCCAGAATGGAACCTTTGGCATATGGAGGAACACAGACTGTTCATCCCTAAATCTTTCTGTCAGGCCAGAGAAGATAAGACTTTCATTCCTGGGACCTAGGATTTTAAGTAAATTACCAAATTCTGTTTGTTCCTTGCCCCTGTTGAAGCTGCATCTGCTCAGGTAGATGTTAGGCTTAGGTTCTAGTGGATTTACGATTAGAGAATCTAGGAAATATATAAATGATGCAAAACAATACAGGGTGCCTTCTCTTGCCGGTTGCACACACTTTGTCGTCAGCCTACCCCAGCTGCAACTCCTTGTCACTTTGCTCCTGCCTACCCCATCTACCAACGCAATCACAGTTTCATCACGTTTTTAGTACACTTGTATCACTGTGTACACTGTCGAGTTCAAAGCTTCTTACTTCATCTGAATATAAGGCTTTTAGAATGTTGAGAAACTCTCCTGGGCATCCCAACCACTCCAATATCGTCATACAAAATGTGTGCCACTCAATGACAGGCCTTATCGATATTGCGACTCATGACACAGAGCATTTGTCAACTGCCACGGCATCCCAGAGTGCACCCCTCATGTAATTAAACAATTGCTATACTTTGTCTTGGGACTTCACAAGTTTGGTCCACATGTATCAGCTGTGCAATGACTGTCTTCTATCTTTTGGGGAACACCCTTGCTACCATTTGATTGCCCATGATCGGGAGGGTAATAGGTGTAGGATTCATCAGATATGCTCCCCTTTCTTTTTTTTAAAGAGATGGTTTATGGGTCTCTTCTGCACTGATGCCTGCTGCATGCCTCCAGAATGCTCTCCCTAGCTATGACCAAAGGATCAGAGCTTATCACATTGCAGAATTTGTGTAAAGGTTTGGAAGGAGGCCATCGCTCTGTGGTGTTTGGTTACGGCCTCTTGCCGTCACAGTGTCTGCCAGTTCCAGATGAGAAATGAGTACCACCATACACTCTGTGTGAGTGTGTTGGAGGGAATGAGTCCATCCTCCTAAAAAATTGTCCGCTTTGGCCCATCCAGATGTTCACGACTGTAGAAGAATGTTTACAAATCATCCACGACTTGCAAAATGCCTACGCCCTCCATACGATTGACTCCCTTCATGTCTCTCAGTTTGCACTTTTCTTTGTGCTTCTCTCCAGGTTGCAACTTTTCCACCCAGAACTTCATCCATTATAGTTCTTAGAAGCACAAGTAATATATAATGAAGAGCTATATAAAATGGCAATATTTTTTGTCAATATTATTATTTGATTCTAATGGAAAACTTCAAGTATGCTATTTGTTGTGAAATGAAGCATTGCCAGCTAAGCAGTAAGTTACAAAGCATTAGAAAACAATAGTATGCTTATCCGATGACAGTGGGAGCAAAAAGCCAATAGTGTATCCATTCAGTCAGTCTACAGTATACAGTTGTTTAGCCGCCAGGTTTTTTTAAAATAATTTTTTTAACCAAAAAATATTCATCGAAAAACCTCTTCAAAAAATAAAGAAGGCGAGTGTATGAAAGGGTTGGGGCGTTAGGGATAGGGATTAAATAATAGGAAATGGGTTTTATGGGATCCCCAAATATATTTTTAAAACAATGTTGCTGAGTTTTTTTACGATGAAACATGTTAGTTTAAAAACGTGCAAAAAGAAAACATGCGACAAAACAACCTAGAACCCTCTCAACTGTGCAAAATATTTGCATTGACTATCAGTTGTAATGTTATACATCCTGGGGTCTTCACCTGTCAAGTATACATTGAAAAAATAACGTTTGATACAGTTTGATTTTTTGATACAAACCTAATTAAGATTTCTATCCACCAGAGCCAGCAGTAGCCGGAGCTGGAGCCGGAGTAGTAGTGCTGGCGGTGGTGGTGGGAGTAGTAGTAGTGGCAGTAGTGGTAGTGGTTGTAGTCGTTGCTGTAGTGGTTGTAGCTGGCACAAAGTAGGGAACAAATCGAGGCCTGAATCCCAGTGCTCTGTAGTATTGCCATAATCTTAAATAAAATGGCTAAGGGGAAAAGCAAATGATGATAGTTAATTATCCATATATGTCTTGAGACAAAGTCTGCTGCCTAACCTTAGGGACATCCCTGGTGTGGTCAAAGGGACTGGGCGTTGGAGAGAAGGTTTATGAGGGATCACCAGACCAACCCCTACTGGATCCCAACACTAAGGCAGGAGGCCATTTAAAGGAATACACATTCGTTGGGGTTCAATGTACCTTTGGACAACATGCCCAGGAAGCAGAATTCAGGAGGTAGTGAGGAGTTGAAACAAGCATTAGCCAACAGTGTGGGCATTTGATAAAGTATGTGATAGGCATTTGATATTCACTAATTTAGTGTTGTTACCTGACAATGAAGATACAATGGCTGGATAATTGTGTGTTTACCTGGACATATGACAGCAGTGCTTATCAAGGCTGTTTTCTAACCATGATTTCAATGCAAGGAACAGACAATAAAGTGGCTGAAGGCACATTTGTCTAAGAAATGTTTATTAAAGTAGTAGTCATTTACAGCTGTACTTAAGCCACGAACATCAGACTGCTGAAAAAATAACTTTGGCAGGCTAAAGTTTAATGTTACTGCTTGACAGATCATGCTCAAAATATCCCAGGAGAAAGTGTTGTGGTGGAAAGGGGGGTGGAAATGGCCATAGGGGTTAGGATAGCCAGGGGCAGTCGACGGGTGGGTAAAAGCCAAACAACACCTACAAGCTGTGTATCCCGCCTTACATGTCATCTTTCTCCTCGGTGTACTCCAATGCAAAAGTTTCGGCTTATAGCTGGTGCTTAAGCACCACCAAATAGCCCAACTAAAAAGGGGCTAGAGCAAACATTTTAGGCAATGTTGTCATTTCAGTTGCATACACTTCCTAAACAAATAAAGGTGGTTTGAGCGGTAATCTTGTATGATGGACTTGGGCCCATCACTCAGTTCCTCCTCAATTTTTGTTGGGGTGGATCATTTGGCCAATATTTTGACTATAACTATTAAGGGACCACATTCTCACAATATTGAAAAACAGGTTATTAAGATGAGTCAGTGCAATTGCAGCATACTAAAATTCACTAGGTCAGTGGAAGTGTCCCATTTGCACTCATTAAAAAAAACGTATTCTGTCAAAGCATTACCATCAGACCTTTTTGGTGCTGGCCTTTAACATGCTGAAGAAAGGAAGTGCTTTCTTTCATTTCAGCTTGTGACTTCCAGAAGCAGCTTCCACTCATTGCACCCATCAGAAACTAGGAATACGCTATCTTTTTTTTAAAAAAAATTAATTAGCATTTTGGTTTACAAAAGTGAAAACCTTTAGCTGTTAGATATTTGAATTTCAATTAAAAAATTTAGAGAATTCAAAAAAAGAAATTATCATACAGTCACTTTCACATGTAATACAAAATGCACTAAAAAGAACATTGATTTCTGCAGACACAATTGTTCTTGGAAAATGCATCTATAACAGCAATCGGATTATACCAATGTAGTTCATGCGATATTAGAATCCTTTCATTGGGTTCTTTGTTTCTTAAAACCTGTCAATTTACATTTTATTTCCTTGCCGTTTAAAACTGACAAGTCTTCAATTTTCTTAAAAATTGCCAATAGAAATTTTGTTTATGCTAGATTGACTTTCATCTTTGACCCTTCGATGAGAATTCTCCACTATGTATCTATCCATCTGGAATGATGGTCTTGCCAGATAGCACCCAAATGTAGCTGTCTTTCTTCTCTAAGATGAGTGCATTCAAGTGTCAGATGGTTCAACGTTTCCAACTTATTGATATCTTGGCACAATCTACAATGTTTAGGTTCTTTTATGATTCTTTTCCTATACTGATTGTCTCTACAGGGAAGAATATTAAGATGAAATCTCAAGTAGTAAGATCGCAGAAACCAGTTTTGGAATAACAACAAGTATGACGGCAATTGATTCAATTTTCTGGGTTGGCACCAAAAATCTTCATAACTTTGATACTTGTAGATGTCTTCCTGTGTTTGAATCCAATCTTTCAGAAACATCTTTTGTTTAACTTTATCCGGGTTCTTCTATAGCGTATCATCCGATTCGTTCAAATCCTCCAAGATAGAGTGGCAAATTGTTTCCCCTTCTGTCAGTGTTCGATCCGAGTGGTCCTCAATTGCTATTTTCAGGATTTTAAATCCTCCAGCTGATGATTCTTCTAAGCATTTTTGATAAAACGAGATGACTTTCCATTCCGCTATAGCTTTTAGAGATGTTAGTGCCAAATCTTTTCTGAGTATTTGAATAGGGAATGACTTTGGCAATTGCAATTCTGTTCTCCAGAATACTCCTTCCAATATTGGCCATATTTTGGCTGGCAGCATAAATGATGATGTTTATGCTCCTTAAATCAGTATTGGCACGACCTTTGATCTGTAAAATATCACCATGTAGATCCATCAAATTTTGGATCACCACTTCCGGGCAATTCTAATTTCTTAATTTCGTCCATAAGGCAGATCTTTTGACCATGTCAAAGGCCTTTGATAAGTCTATGAAGGCAACATAGAATTTCAGTTCTTTGTTTCTTGCCGCTCTTACTTTCAGTAAATTGAGTATAAATTTGTTAGGGGAAGTTCCCCTCCCCCTAACAAATCCCAATTGACATGGGTCTCTATGTCCTGTCGGTTCACTCCAATTTATTAGGGCTTTAAGCAGTATTGAGGCATAGATCTTACCAGCCACGTCCAATAAAGCTATCGGCCTATAATTGTCTGGGTTTGTTCTTAGGCCTTTTTTAAAGATTGGGACTACAACACTCTCTTTCCAGGATTTTGGTACACTTCCTAATGTTACAATATATTTGAACAGATGGTGTAGAAATTCTGCCCATTCCTCTGGATCATTTTTTAGTACCTCATTCGTCAACCCATCTGGGCCTGGGGCTCTTGAGTTATTTAATTTTCTGATGAGACTTTCTATTGTATTTATCTCAATGTCTAAAAGATTGTTTCCATCTTTGCCCACTTTTGTTTTTATTGTCACAGGGACTTTCAAATCTTGCAATTGGTTATAGTAAGTACACCACTGAATTTCTGAAATCAGGTTGGCAGTTAATGATTCCTGAGGGGCCTCCATTTCATTAATCAGTGGCCAGATATCTGCAGTGTTCCTTTTCCCAATGTTTGTTAGCATTTGTTCTGAATCTGGATTTAACATCATTTTTGTATGCATTCGTAGCCATTTATGATGTTTCTGTTTAATTTTTCAAATTTCCGATTGTTTTCCAATAGTTTGATGGTAACCCTCAATGCTTTTTTCTTTTCCGCAACCGCTCTATCATAGGCATGGCGATGTAATGTTATCGGTTTACTAATTCCTTTTTTGAAGATGTCTGAAACATTTTCAATAGTGGCATATAATCTACTGCACTTTCCCCTCTCCCTTTCCCGATGCACTTTTCCCTTTCCCCCTTCCCATGCACTTGCACGATCTGAATGGTACCTGGCCTAGTAGGATCGCTGTTCTGTCTTCCCTTTGTTCCCCCTGCCTTGCCTTGTCGCACCTCGAAACACTTGTATATAGGCGCATTATAAATGCCATATCATATCATATCATGGGTTGTGATGAATCATTTTGTTGTAATTGTATAATTGTAGAATTTTGTTTTTCATTCAGGAGTGGAATTTTTTCCATTTGGATTCTCACTCTATTTCTCCCGGATTCATTGAAACTGGGTATCCATAAATCTGTTGCTCATACAATGGCATGTTACAGCAGGATACCTTAACTGGGGTGTGGTCACTGGAGTCTGTGGCAATTACTTCTAGTTTTTCGATAAAGTTAGACAGGTTTGTTGAGATTGTAATGTAGTTTAAGATTTCCGCAGATTTGTTCCCATGCCACAAATGTTTCCGCGGAATGTCTCCTTTTGATTTCCCGTTGAGGATTATGCAGTCTCTTGATTGCAAGGCAAGACTCCATGCCACTCCCCGTTTTAGTTTTTCTGTTGTTCTCAGTAAGTCGTCCAAAATTACATTATTGTTTTCATCAATGCATGTGCAATTCAAGTCCCCTGCAATTATCAAAAACGGATCGATCAATTTTTTCCCTCTGTTCATCTATTAAGTGGAGAACATCTGACAGAAGCATTTGGTTCTGAGCAATCACCGGATTCCAGTAGATGTTAATTAATATTAAAGTCTGCTTTTTTTGAGCGTTGGATAATGTAGGAAGTTCGAGTGCCACCATATGTGTATGATGTCGGATTTTCACAGTACAGGATATGCCAATTCAAATAGTTTCTAACTGCAGTAATTTATCCAGCCGTAGGTCTTCCTTTGGTGCCTTTCAAGGTAGGATTTATGAAAATATAGTAGCCCTCCATCAATGGAATGTCCCTTAACCAGGTTTCCTGTAGGCATATGATTTCAGAGTCTTGTTTACCAAACTCGTTTTTTGTCATCAAATGGCTAAAGCCTCTAATGTTCCATGTTGTAAGGGAACATCTTTTTTTTGGGAGTTTTTTGGGAGTTACTGTGTTTGCATCCTTTCTGCTGCTAGGTTTGCCAACCACACCCATTTAGTTTGTTCCTCGTCACTTATCTGTTTATTCGATTCTGTTGCATTGATTTTTTGTGGTTGTCATAGTCCTCTTGAAATTGCTGCTTCTGCTGCTGCGTTAATGGATTATTTCCCATTTTGACCAATAGTTCTATGATTTTTTCATTTAGGTCGAAACCCAGTTGTCTCAGATTATGTGCTTCCATCAATAAAAGTTGGTTCACTAGTTTTGACACAGTATGAATACAAACACGATCTGGGCATTGTTGCTCATCTGGAAATTCTATTAGGGCAAAGTCTTTTGATGTAATTAGTCTCAGCGCTGGCACCTGATTAAACAATCTCACCACATTATTGCGGTTTAGGATCAAACCATTGTTTATTTGTAAGATTCTTTCCAAGAAGAGGTCTTTTCCCTCCTCTGTTTGGGCAAGTTTAATTTTTGGAAACACCAATAACTTTGGCACAAGTCTTGAATTACCCATTTCCTTATATCATTTATTGTCCACATTCTCTTTTGGTTCAATTCCTGATTTTTTTTGGGGTGGTTCTCTCAGGTCTACTTCTGGTTTCTCTATTTTTTCTCTGTCATCAGTCTCCCTATTTAACTTGATACTTCCTATGTTTATTTTAGCTCTACTCTTTAATTCTTCAGTTGTTCTTTCTCTATTTTTGGAAGTTTTTGAAGTTCGTTTGGATTTCTTGAGCAATAATTTATTATTTTTTTGTTTTTCTAAATGTACCTGATTTTCTGTTGCAGATGATTCTGCTTGATTTATTTCTTCAGAGGTCTGTTCTGTCATTTCCATTTCTTCACCTTCATCATCAGTTGAGTCTTCTAATGGTGTATCTTCTTCCCTATTTGTCCTTTCTTCTTCCGATATTGTAAAAGTAGACATGTCCATCAAATCTATGGTAGATGAATCCGATACGTTTGTTTCTTTCATTTCAAGGGATTCTTTTGTTGGGGGGGCATTTTACCATTATATGGGCCGGTGTTGAATTTAAAAGAGGTTCAGTTGGGAATTCCAAAGTCTCTAAGATTGGGCCTAAATTAGATTCCATGTCCATCAGTTACTATATTCACTTACCGGTTGTAAGGTCACAGCCTTCTCCTTCCTCCGCCGACACCCGACACCGGAAACTCAGCTGCACTCCGCTATGCTTCGCTAAGCAGCCAGGTTATGACTGCTAGCGGGTGGTAGCAGGAGGCGGAGCATTCCGGGCCAGGCAACTGCCAGGGAAAACAGACTTTGTTCCTGTTTTCCTGTTTTCCACTTTGCTACATTCATCTGTGGCAGTCTCTTTAATATAGGCTGCAATCTAGATCCTTTTAATGTCACCAGCACAAATCCACAATGGAACTCCACAGAAATATGGCAAAATGTTCAGCACACCGGACACTCATATGCTATCTGGAGGATATTATAAGTCCAATGCTATAACGAATTGCCATGTGAAATAAGTGGCAGTAGGTACAGAATATTATAGCTGAATACAGCTATCATCCCCTGTTCCGGAGCATAAAGGGAAAATAATGGATTGCCATCCTCAGTGAGGACTCACGTCCTTTACCGGCCCTGCAAACCCCCAAACACAGAGGTGAATGCTATTCACTCCCTGAGGTTCTGTTTGGTGTGCAAAACATTCCGAAGTATTTTTTCTATCAGTGATTGGTTGCACATGTATTGCGTGTGCCCAAATCCTCATAAAAACATTGCTGCGGCCATGGGAATAAAATAGGGAATATTTCCCTTTCGCAATTCCCTTAAAGCAAGGGTAACGGAGTGCAAAGGAGAGGGCACAGGGTCGACTAGCTAAGAGGAGCACCGAGGGGAAAGTGACAGTGGTTTGAGATGTGAACTGGGAATTGGGGGCAGAATGAGGGAGGGATAAGCGAGGGATGCCGGGCATAGAAAAAAAGTTGTGGCAAAACCAAGGGAGATGCTTTGGTGGCTGAGAGAACAGAGGTAGTAAGTGACATATTTACATCCACTTTCCTGGCCACGTGATTGGCCAGAGACTACCCTGGCTACTAATGGTATCATTGTTGGGATTGGGCTATTGATTTGCCAACATGAACAGAACACCTGAGCAAGCCAAACATATTTTATGAACAGTACATTTGTCAAAAATCAATACTGAAAGAGAAGCTGTGGACATGGCAATGTTATCGTTCCGCAACAAGGGTCAATTGCGGAGGGGAGTGTGTAGGGTATAATCAAAGGCCCCATAGCAATGGAACTGAAGGGCCAACTGGGAAACTAATCTGCCAGCATTTAGAAAACTGCACGCTGAGAAATGGGGCCTATTTAGGCAGACTATGCGGGTGTCTTTCTGAATGGGAAATCCAGAGAAGGCTAAAAAAAAATGTAATCTGAATGCAGATTGCAAACACACATCACATTGCAGGCTGAGAAATAAATGCAGCAATTATTTTCACTAAAACTATCACCCATCAAAAGGGGGTACACTGTGACCATTCAGAAACACTTTTCAGCAGAAAAATGAACAGCAAGTAATTAAAAATGTATGTTGTAATGACTGAAAGAAACAGCCCTGCACTTTCAGCGCAAAAGCAACGCAAACGCTGATCAGTACAACACACTGTGTGTCAAAGAATGAAGGCTGATGTCAGATAATGCAGTATGTGAGTTCATTTCAGACAAGGACAATGGGCCAAATTCACAAGTGGCTTCCCCCCCTGTCAGCCTGTTTTGTGCATTCTAACTGTTTACAACTGCAATAAAAGGTGGCCCGAAGGGTGTTGAAAATTAAGTATCCTTAGGCCTAATGTTTCTGAAGGCAGTTCTGAGCAGGTAAATGGCTCTAGCCTGTGCATGGGAGAATTGTGGTGAGGGGGATCTCTGTATTACCATGGGTCCAGGTGTTTACGAGCTGCAGACTACACTTCAAATGACAATGGGCCTCATTACACGGTAGGCGGTAACCATGGTGCTATTAGTGCCATGGTTGCCGTCGGTATTTTACCGTGTCCGCCTTGGTGGATGGCGGAATTACCGCCCTACTCCAAGGTGAGCAGGGGCGGTAATTCCCCATTCACCAAGGCACTTCCCCATTCCCATTTTTGCCCCCATAGGGCATAATGGGAATGGGGAAGGCGCTAATTACGGTACCGCAAATTGCGGTACCGTAATTAGCTCCAAGGTCCCTTTGCGGCACCCTACTTTAACGGCTGGTAAAACCAGCCGTTAAGGTCGGGTCCCGCAAAGGGAACACGTAGTAAGGCTGTAAGGGTTTACCGGTACCGGTGCCCTTACCAGTACCGGTAAACCCTTACCGCCTAACATGTAATGAGGCCCAAAGAGACTAATAAAAACACTGGCCAAGAGAAGAAAATGGGGCTGTGGACAGGAGGTCTCCACTTGGCATAACCTAAAGATTTCCTATTAATTTTTAAAAGGACTATTATCATTTATGCAATTTTCTCAGAAACCATAACTCATACTTCCTTAATTGATGTGTCGTTTTTTTAGATAGTATCTAGGTGATTTTCTTGAAATAAAATTCATCCGCCTGCAACTTGGGGAATGGTAATGTCGAGGTAAAAGGTGTTCCTGGCTGTTATGAACATGTCCCAGATTTAACGGTTGGCGAACTGGTGGGATATTGGGGGGGGGGGGTAAAATTAAGAATGTGGGTAATAAATTACATGTTCCTATATCCAGCTGTCATTTTATTTAATTCCCCATGATAAGCTGAATTGGAAAATATATATATATTATGGAGGTTACTAGTACATTCTGAAGTTTTGCTACATAACATATTTTTGCCAAAAAGTAGACTTGAAAACAAAAGGGGATTTCAGATGGAAGTTGACATATGTCTGTGCCAGACTTCTAAATCAATCCATAGACAGAGGCTGGGCTTGGGAGGTGAGAGAAGGGTAACTGTTAAATCCTGGTTGTGAGAACTCTTGATGGTCTCCTCACTGCTATATAACGTGGATTCACTACGGGAGAAACGAGAGAGATTCTGAACTGTACCATCTGACAGCCACAAGGAAACACCAGAGGAGTTTACTGACCATTGCATCTGGGTGAAGCTGTCTATTGCAAGGAACACCTAAAAAGCAGCCTGGACCACATTTTAAAGAGCTGTGGGTCATCCTTGAGATTGGAGTGACTAGACCCCTGCCCTGTTCTCCAAGAGAGTCCTGAGATGCAGCTGGCTTTCCTGAACTTTAAACAGAGGCTTTCAATGTAAGTAGAATTGAGCCAATTGAAACCAAAGCTGTGGGAATCTGCTTGCCTTAAAACCTTTAAATGTTTAGTGGGTGGAGGGGGGCAAAGCTGTGTAGATCATTAGCCTTTTTAACTAAAAACATTACCTTAATAAATTCCCATTGACAGAACACCACTTGGTGATTTTTGCTAAAATTTCCAATTAACAAAGCTCATTCCCAGTGTGTGCTGAAACTTATAGACTGTAATTTAATTGGGTTATCTTTCTGTTCAGCTTCCCCAACACAGGCCCTTAAGTGGGGGAGGGGTCTGAAATCCAAAATCTTCAAATCATCTCAATGTTTACCATCAAGCTTCTCCAACACAGGCATTTATGGAGGGGGGTCTGATATCCCAAATTCTTAAATCATCCCAATTTTTCTGTCCGACTTTCCCAATGCAGACCAAAGTAGGGGTGGGAGGGTCTGGAAAACCCACTGCTAAATCACCATGTGTTTAAGTAGTGCTACTCCTTTAAGCCTGCAGGAAAACCAACATTGTACAGTGTTGCCAACGTAAAGTGATGTTATCCATGGACCAGTGTGGATAATCATTTATTTAGAAATTTTTATAAAGAAAACTATTGTGGTTCAAGTGTTCCCAACCAGATTGTGTGAGTTATTTATTTAGAGGGAGGTTTATTCTGTTGTGCCATGGATCAAGTGGTGTGTGACATTTCAGTATGATTTTCTATTACCTGTCATCCAAATAAATACAAATATATTTCCTGTACACCGGCCTGTTTCTTGGCTCATTAGTAGCTCAGGGGAGAGATCTAAGGGGGTATGACATGCATCAGAAATAGGGTTGAATAAATAACTGGCATTAAACCATTTATTGTGTAACACCTAGATTGGGATAACAAGGGGGGTCCTGAGAGACTCTCTACCAGACATGAGTCCTGGTTACAAGAGCCTTACCCAGAGTCTTTAGCTCACTATCTTTCACAGAGAAGAAATATCCCAAACATATCAGTCTTTGTCCTGCCCTGGGGCAGTCCAGCACCAAAATGCTAAGCAATTCTCCTCTGAACAAGAGTACCAACAGCAACCCCAGACACGTGTTTCGGTCTGGTTGAACCTCATCAGTAGGGTGTTGCTGTGCCTCTCTAAGAATAGTGGGGCAAGGGGTCCACGTCTGGATTCCCCTAGTAACTTAGGGTGAGACCCAAAGTTACTTGAAATAAGAAATAACAAGGGGGGTCCTGGGAGACTCTCTGCCAGACATGAGTCCTGGTTACAAGAGCCTTACCCAGAGTCTTTAGATCACTATCTTTCACAGAGAAGAAATATCCCAAACATATCAGTCTTTGTCCTGCCCTGGGGCAGTCCAGCACCAAAATGCTAAGCAATTCTCCTCTGAACAAGAGTACCAACAGCAACCCCAGACACGTGTTTCGGTCTGGTTGAACCTCATCAGTAGAGTGTAGCTGTGCCTCTCTAAGAATAGTGAGCAAGGGGTCCACGTCTGGATTCCCCTAGTAATTTAGGGTGAGACCCAAAGTTACTTGAAATATGAAATAACAAGGGGGGTCCTGGGAGACTCTCTGCCAGACATGAGTCCTGGTTACAAGAGCCTTACCCAGAGTCTTTAGCTCACTATCTTTCACAGAGAAGAAATATCCCACACATATCAGTCTTTGTCCTGCCCTGGGGCAGTCCAGCACCGAAATGCTAGGCAATTCTCCTCTGAACAAGAGTACCAACAGCAACCCCAGACACGTTATGGCCCGAAATGCTCAAGAAAATCCGAGTCAAATGGTTCAAGTCACAGCTTATCTATAGTTCCACTTACAGATAGTGGAAGAGCGAGTGCAGAAGAGTGAGGCCTGTGCGCGGAGTCAGATTGAAAATCTAAATGAGGTGCAGAAAGAACTTAAACAGAAGATCAAGCACAACAGAGTCATGTGTTTGAGTTAAGATAAGAAACTCTCATGGAACAACTACACAATTAGTTAAAAACCCAGCAGCAAGAGAGTGCAGTGCGTGAAACACAGTTTTCTGAACTGCAAAATGCACTAAAGAGTGTGTCGAAAATGTTACCACACTGCAATATAAGATAAATGCTCCGAATATTTATAATCGAAGGATGTTAGATGAACGCATGGCCTTTCAATTACAAATAAAGGAGTTGAAAAATGAAAACAGTCAGTTAATTATAAAAGGAGTTAATTCCCAAAAAGACTTTGATCAGATATACAAGCAGGTACATACATTAAAACAACAGAAAATTCAATTAGTGAAGGAAAATGACCTTGTTAACCAGGAGAATAGTGTCCTTGCACAAGAGGTGCATCAGTTGAAAATAGATGACTGACTGCAAATAGGCACCAAAATGTAGAACTCATGGAGCATGTGAGGCAAGCGGAAGCTGATCTGTAACCGGCAGAGCACCACAGTGTAAAAACACGCACAAGAAGGAGATTGGTATTTTGAAAGCAAACTGCTTTGAATATGCACGCACAATGCAGGCTGCACAAAACAAAAATGCGTCAACTAAGAATGAAATCAGGGAATTGAATGGTCGATTAATGGTCAAGAGTAAAGTGCTTGAGGCTAATCAGGCCCTGGTCACAGAGTTAAAAATCCAGCTCTCTGAACACCATAAGGAAATAAGGATAGAGAGAAGCAGGTGAGAGAGTTTGGCAAATGAAATTGAAAATTGCATACAGGCATTGAGGCACACTGACCAACAAGGGTATGGGAAAGGGCCCTCTCATCCAGGGGTTATGCCCTCCCCATCAGATGCGAGCACTGGAGGCGAACTGCAGCAACGGGGCACAAGCAATGTAGATGGACAGTCCACCACAAGGCTCCAGTACCATCAGGAGTCCTAAATGACTCTACCAGTCACCAGGTAAGCCCTACTGGACTTGAGGGTCATCCGTGCTGCTTTATTCAGAACGGATGCTACATGTTATGAATGATATATGCATTGTATGCATTTAATAAATAATAGTGCCTTCTGATGCTGAGTGCTCTTCTTGGCCCATTTAGCTTTGTGCATCATGCATTCTCCTGACCTTTTGTTACACCCTCGCAAATGGCTGCTGTTTTCAGAAGCACTGGGCTTCTTTCTGCTTGCCTGATGTCCTTGCAGTGATCGGCTGCAACTTGAATCTTCTGCACCAATTCTGGGAACGGCAGGTGGGCACCAGGCCCCCGAATCAAAGGCCCACTTTAAAGGCCCCTGTCTGAGCCTGTCTGAGCCTGTGAGAGCTGGAATGTCCCTACACTCTCCCCCTCCCTCGAACAATGAACCAGCCTCCATATGTAGCCTACACCACCATGCTCTCTTCAGACCATCAAGTGAGTAATGGCTGAATGTTCAACTGCCTCCTCCTTTAACAGACTCTGAACCAGAAACAAACTGTGCCTATTTCGTTCTGTCTTGTTTGACTCACCTATTCTACCAATCTGCATTGCATTCTTTGACCTAGCACAAAAAACATCCTGACCGCCAACCATGGCCTACCCATTGCAGACACCTATGTCAGTGCAACTTCCAGACAGATCTTCACCAACATCCTCTTCTCCGTACCCTCCCCTGATCTATGGACTCCTCATCTCATCTCTACTCTCTCCTTTCATGTCCTCTTCCATTGATGGTGGCACCAAGTGGGAAGTCCTCTTTGCGGGCTTCGCATCATCTAGGTGTACCATTAATGTCAACCACACTGGCACTATCTGGGTTCAGGGTCCTTAACCCAACCTCCTTCTCTTCGACCGGCGCCTGCCAGCCCTCATCAACTTCCTTCCTACATCTGCCTTTCCCCTTCACACTCTCTCTGTCTCTCCCCCTCTGACTGGTGTACCATGCCCCTGTACCCCTCCTCGGAAAAGCTTCAAAGGCGGAGGCCTCCTTCATCTAGCCCACTTTCAACTCTTCCTCTCTATGACCCCTTCAGCTAATCCAGAATAGGGCAGCAAGATTTATCCTTGGCCTCAAGCCCAGGAACCGAATCTCTCCTGCCCTAAAAAATCACTCCCTCTGCATCATCCATAAGGCTGTCTGGGGCCGGCGACCATGCTATCTGAAGCTTGCTCTTACTAAATACTCTCCCTCTAGACCTCTACGCTCCTCTGGCAGCAACTCTCTGTGTGTAAAGCATCTCACTAAACAGAGAGCCGGAGGGTGATCTCTTTCTTCAGTTGGCTCCCTCTGATGGAACAGCCTCCCCCTTCCTCTTCGTCTTGAGCCGGACTCCATCAATTTCCAAAAGCTCCTTAAGACTTTCCTTTTCACCTCCTCCTTCCCTTATTCCCTCCTCTGCTAACCTCACAGTCACTCTGATTGATGACCAGGACCCTTATGTGTCCTTTGGGGCCCTGGCCTCCCACACCCATCACCCCAGACTCTGCCTACACACAGCACTTGCCTCTGCACCCAATGGCCACAGCACTGAAGGCCTCCACTTACCTACCTACTGCAGATCAATGCTAACTAGCACTTACTATACTGGGCACTTCATCTGCTGCTCACTCACTCACCAGTACAGGCACTCCAGCACTCCCCCACTCCATCCTCCCCTTTTCTCTTTCTGCACTTGCACGTTCGGAATACTCACAAGGAGGTTTGTCATTATCCCTCAGTGTATATATTGTTTTCAATACCAGGTTCCCTCCAAGTTGCCCTTTGGGTGTTTTCAAACACAATTTACTTGTTGTGTAAATGTCTAACAAATGCAACATAAATAAATATAATTAAATGCCAGTTAACCACAATTTCCTATGGGCTGACAACGACTAACCTCATGTTTTCCACCTACAAAGCCCAAGGAAATATGAGGCAACTAGACTTACCCACACCTAGCCAAACCTATCCAGAGGCCAGTCTTTATCTGAGATTGAGGAGTACTCACCTCTATCACACAGAAGGGAACTTGGCCAGACCAGTGTGTCCTGGGAAGTTAAGAATAGTCCAGTGAGTACTGCAGACCATGAAAAGTCCCTTGAAGGGAAAATTAAGGAGTTGGACTTAAAGAAAATCAGATTGCAGAGAGACCACCTAGTTCGCTTCGCTGGAGAAGAACATTTAAAGCTTCAGCCCAGGAGGGGCATATTAAAAACCTCCTTACATTTAGGGAATGGGGTACATTTCCCCAGACTATTTGTAAGGGGGGAGACTACACAGTTGAGTCAGTCTGAGGAAGGACTGGGTATTATCCTGTGCCAAAAGGTGATTACAGGGGTAATGACCCTGAGAATTCACGGAAGCACAGGAAAGAGAAGCGTAGACCCTGTGGTTCTGGGAGGTATTCACAGTCTAATAGCAAGAGAGGGAGTGCCTGGAAGTTAGGGAATGGAGTACCAATAGAAGCTCTGAGTCAGAAGGTGAATGGACTGCAGAGAAAAAAGGAAGACAGGGAAACAAAGAAAGGGTTTTGTCAAAGACCCAATTAGACAGATCAAGGTCATAAAGAGCTTCATGACCCCATACCATAAAAAATGCTACGTATTCGGTGTGTGAACATCTAAAATTGTATGAACAAATGATATCATTTGGAATAAAAAATGATGTAAATTGTATGGAGTTTGTAAAATTGACGTTTTCCCCAGAGTACTCCAGCTTCTTTTCGGGACTGGAGGACTAGAATCATTATAAATAGTCCACCTATAAGGTGGCCATTTTGAAACATTCTTCCATACATAGGAACCCACAAGTTGTCCGTAAGGCTGCATATAATTTGCGATGTGGGGAAGATCAAGCAACTATAGAGTCTTTGCCAGGAGTTCAAGCTGGCATTTGCTCAGACTTCCCTGAGGTGAAAACAAATAGTAGTGAGTTCATAACTACATATTTTCATGAGCTCCTCAAGTACATAATGACTCAGTTGGTGCATGGTTTTCACGAGCACAGTACCCTGGATTGGGCAATTGAACAGGCCACCAGGATCTATGAGGTCCAGAAGCCAGCTGAGAGTAAAAACACCCCCAAAACCTCCAAACCATCTAACACCCCTGCTGCTGCTTAGGTATCAGAGGTAAAAACCTCCCCTACATTGGTTCTGGCTGGAGATGGGGGGGTCTAAACATACTCCTTCTGGCAACAAGCAGAATGAAAGGCAGAGGAGACTCTCAGACCCAGCCCAATCGAATGGTATTCAGGCAGGGTCCTAGAACACTGATCCCTCTGACCCTTTCACCTATGTCACCCATAGGTACAACAGTACCAAATCAATTCTGGGGGGGTATATATACACTCCCCCGGCCCAAAGGGGGGGAACCAATTGGGTAAGTACTGCCCCCAGAAACTTCCCTCCAAACTTCCCACGGGAGAGAAGCATCACTCCACCTCCCATTCTGACTTTTCCCCAGTTATCCCCTGAACCAGAACTTTCAAAATAATCCTCCTCTCTCTCCTGATTAAAGGACAATAGATCCCTGACCCTGGAACAAGGGAGATTCGGGATGGAACATTATGGGGAAGAATTTCCAGTACCTGAGCTAATCCTGCAGAAGGGACAGTTATCTTTTCGGGAGAAGCAGAGGTATGACTCGAAGCCTCCCTAAAAACCAGAAAAGGTCTTGCAACTCAAGCGACAGGTCCAGCAACTGTCTGGCAACCCGGGGCACATGCTGAGGGTTCAGTCCAACTCTCAACCTAACCATGCTTCCCAAAATGTCCCAACGCCCAGGGCTGGTGCCCCGATGGGAACTGACAGGAGGAAACATCTGACAATCCACAAGTTCCTGAGAATGGGGCCCCGGTGAATGGGAGATACCAAGCCCTAGAGGAAGCTTCCTTTCACACCCAGACTGAACCCCTAGAAACCTCTTAGCCTGATAGTGACTCTTCTACCCCCAAAATGTTAGAACACAAAGAGCAATTAATAAGTAATAGAGGCCTATGAAGAGCCGACTTTGTTGAAGAACTCCGGATTATCCCCTTTAAAAGAGAATAATTCCTGGAGGATTCAGGATCGGGGGATTGGGTCCCTGAGTGGGAAAGGGTAAGTATGGAGATTGACCCAGAACAAGAATGTGAGCCAGATAGAATAGAAACAAACGTGTGCTTCCCCAAACAGGTTCTGAAAACTGCCCCCAGGAAAACGAGGACTCAAACAATCAGAGGAGAAAGAGGACTACCCTAATCCACCCATTGTTAGTTGTAACATTTTCTTCACAGATTCCATATCTCCAACACAGAAAATTGCCCAAGATCACAGTGTCAGATTTCAATATTATGAAAATGACTACCACGTTGTCAAATAACTAACACTTTCTTTGCACTTTGGAGGAGAAAGAAGGCCAATTGTATGCACCGGTCAAGGTTGAGGGTCGGTGTGAATGATCAGATCTGGTGGATACTGGATCCCAAGCCATACTCCTGTCCAGAAAGGACTTTGGCCAAATAAACTCAGGACTGGGGGAGGGCCACCAAATTCCCCTCACACCACTTCCTGGAAAACGTAATAATGTCGACAGGAATGACATTTCCGTCAAAGGGACTGCGGATCTGGTAATAGAAATGTGGCGACATCAAGTTAAACATTCGGTGATAGTCGTGACTCCAGAGGACACACCTTGTTTACTTGGGAGCGATCTCCTTAGGAGGTTATCACCTCTGATCGACTGTGTAAGCAAGGTCCCCGATTAACCGGACTACAAAATTGAAAATTAGTACGTAAGCATGAATGCTACCTGTTATTTAATTGATCAATCTTCTGAGAATGTAGAATCCCATTTCAAGAATAACCAAGTCCCAGACATCCCTGTCATCTCTGTAGGAGATCAAAATGTTGATGTGAACCATTCTCCATTCTGGAAAATCAACCTTCCACCCAGTTTTAAGTGGCAATCCACACTGGAAGTCCAAATCAGAATAACCATTGAGTCCCGTAAACCAGTTGAGAAATAACCAGCTCGATGTCTGGTGGGCATTGTGAATAAGGCAAACTGTTGTTTTTCCCCATACAGTTAAATGTGGGGAAGGAGTCGTGCTCGCCAGAGTATGCCTGAATAATGGAAGGAACTTCATTAGTGAAGGATTAATCAGGAATCACCAAAAAGATCAGACCATTCTCACATTTACATTGATTGACAAATGGGAAATAGGTCTGGAAACCCCAAATTCCAAGCAACTCCTGCCTAGCAGGTGTAGGCTAAAAATGTCTGTTGGCAACAAAAGCTTAGAACTTAATTGTGAGGTTGTGAGAGATGTCCCTTCTGCCTTTTATTTAGTCAGTGACACTCACAATCAATTAACAATCAATTTGGACCTAATTAATAATAAAGCCTGGTCATGAATGGGGGGCTAACCCCCTGGGATTTGACAACACTGCAAAAGCATTTTGGTCAGCTACATTGCTACCTTTTGCGGTTGAGGTTCAGGTGCGAGAAGAGGTTACCATCGCAGGACAGGTGCGACAATTCACTATTCCCCTCAAAATTAAGCATGGAGGGAACCTCAAACATTAGGACGCCTATATACATTTCAATTCCCTCCTCCAACAACAAGGTTTGCATTTGAATCCAACACCATTGGTAGACCAAGAAAGGTACTCCATTTGAATATTGGTGGAAAACAGTGACCCTCAAAGTATCACTTTGGGGGCAGGCACTTTTATTGGAATGGTGGTTCATGTCCAACATTATTCTCTTTATTTAGGTAATAAAATCATGGGACCAATCCCAAATGACTGTTTTGACATCAGTGACAATATTCCTCCAGGAAAGCTTTTTCCTAGGCATGGGTGGAATGTCATGGTGTACTCTTCCTGCTCCTACGGGGTGGAAGAGGTGACCTGTGCCATCAGGTGGGAGGAGGTAGTGTTCAGAGTCAAGGACCACTATCTCAGATCCCTCGCCAGGTCAACACCATCAAAGAGATCATTCCACTCAACTGGAGGATAGCGTTGAAATTGCCAAGCCAGAGGTCTTTCCAGGTTTGTTTGTTTGTTTGTTTATTTATTTATATGGCGTACCGGACCAGAAGGTATGAGGGCGCAAGCATTACAGGTATATTCTCAGCTTAGTTACAATACTGTACATTATTTCCATTATTATACAAGGGTGCAGTGAGTAGAAGCAGTTACAAGGGTACAGAGTAAAATTACGACAGAGTTACAGGTTGAACAATTTTGTAGTAGTTGCAGGGTGTCATTTATTGGTCTTTGTTCTTAAGCCACTGCATGTAGTTACGCCTAAATTGGTGGTAGGTTTGAGGTGCTCTCACAGAGGGTGGTAGTGTCTTTCAAGCAGATGGTCGAGGAAAGGATCAATCTTGCTGATGCCTGTAAGACCGAGGAGCAAAGACAAAGGCTGAAACAGGTCTTCCTAGAATGCCAAGATTTCTTTTCAATGGATTCATACGACTGTGGACGCACCACCCTCATTCAAACACCATTCCCATGGACCCCAAGATGGCTCCAGTATTTGTGAAACAATACCAATTACCTCTTGCGTCCACTATTGAGAATATAGAATCCTGTGGGATAATTCATCAGATCCACAATACCTTCAACAACCTAGTACTGGAGATACTCATACCCAACAGCCAATGGAGACTATGTGCAGATCTGCGGGAGTTGAACAAACGGGTCCACATGTCAAGATTACCATTTCCCTACATTGTACAGGGGCTGCCCCAGATCCAAGGGTAAAAGGTATACACCGCCATTGACCTGACCAACGGCTACTGCACAGTACCTGTGAGTAAGGAAGACCATTATGAGCTTGCCTCTACTTTTGAGGGGCAGCAGTATACAGCAACCCGAACCCCCTTTGGATACATAAACTCCAGCAATGAGTTCAACATCTTTCTACATGAGGCCATGCCTCACTTGGGCAAAAGGGGAAACCTGGCCTATGTAGATGAAAATCTGATCAAGAGCTCAACTGTGGAGGAACATATAGCAGAAATCGGTTGTGTTATAACACAGTTACAGAAAGCCAGAGCAAAACTGTCCTTTCAGAAGGCACTGTGGTGTAAGACTCGAGTAAATATCTTGGGGGAAAAGATGGGCCCTGAGGTTGTTAATCCCCAGGCAAAGAAGGTGAAACCCTTATTGAAACTCAAAGACCCTACTACTCTCTGAGAAATAAGAAGCCTTCTTGTACTCACTAATTATAGCTGGAAGTTCAATGAAGACTACGCTGAGGTCACTTGTCCCATGGTCCATTTGTTAGGCCAGAGTCAAGTGGTGTGGGGTCTGGAACAAGCTGGGGCAGTTAAACAGCTGAAAAGAAGACTTTCCCAGGATCCTTGTTTGGCTTACCCCACAAAGAACAAGGAGTTTTTCTTTGAGACGGGGTTCTCAGATACTTGCTGAACAGTGGTATTGTATCAAAAGCATGACAATGTCAACAAAGTCATCTTGTATGTGAGCAAGACTTTGTCCTCTGTGGATGAAAAATTCAATGACTGTGTCACAACTCAGAGGTTGTTTTCTGGTCGTTGCAGATAATCCTTCTCCTAGGGAAGTTCCTTTCACTCAAGGAACCTTGGGTCTTTATGGTGATGTGCCAAAGACTTCCCTCCCAAGAACTCAGCCTACAGGGATCAATACACCTGGCAGGCCGGGGGCTTGAGCGAAAAGGCCGGAGCAGAATCATCAGAGCTAGAGGGACAAAGAACAATACAGTTGTTCAGGAAATGCAGCCAAGTTGTGCCGGAGAATAAACAGCCAACACCGCCCACAATTACCCACTCTTACCTGCTCCGTAGGAACTAAATACCAGTAACCTACTAGTATCGAAA
This sequence comes from Ambystoma mexicanum, assembly GCF_040938575.1. Classification (NCBI taxonomy): domain Eukaryota; kingdom Metazoa; phylum Chordata; class Amphibia; order Caudata; family Ambystomatidae; genus Ambystoma; species Ambystoma mexicanum. The sequence continues at coordinate 159,917,631 of NC_090937.1, forward strand.
TGCAGAAAACAAGGAGGATGAAGGGGTGAAGAGAAGGTGTGCCAGTATCCTAGGAACACCACGGTGAAAGCAGCAGGGCGTTCCAAGAAATGTTCAAAGTAATCCAGTGTCAATGCAGCAGCACGTCCCAAAAAAGATTCAAAGCAATCCAAAGTGTAAACAGCAGAGCGTCCCAAAAAGGTTCAAAGCAATCCAAAGTGTAAACAGCAGAGCGTCCCAAAAAAGGTTCGAAGCAATCCAAAGTGTAAACAGCAGAGCGTCCCTAAAAAGGTTCGAAGCAATCCAAAGTGTAAACAGCAGAGCGTCCCAAAAAGGTTCAAAGCAACAGGAGTGGGCAAGGAAAGAAATGAAAAGATCCGGGAAGCGAGCGTTCACCTCACGCTATTTCCCTTACGGAAATGTTCGGGTTATCGGGTCACCAAAACTTGAGGATTTAGAAGTGGGAGGTCAATAATGGGTAAGCCGGGTTCATATACTCCAAGGGGAACAATCGAAGGAGGCAGGCGTCGGGAGGCAGACAAGGACAAGGCAAAGACAATAACTTGATTCAAGCGCCAGGTAGTCAAGGATTCAAACGGGTATCCGGGAACAGAGCTCGTAACTAACAGCAGTTTAGGAGCACTTGATCTCCGGATAGATGGGAGTTAAATGTAGTTCCCAACAAATGAAAACACAGCAACGTCATGCGTGTATGTCACGTGGCTATAATAGCAAGAGTTGTGGGAGTTGTAGTTTCAAGGAGTTTTACGTGCCGGATAGCGCTCAGACAATCGCCAAGGCAGTTTCCAATTTAGCCGAGACGTGACAGACTGCGAGAAGGCACACCTGTCAACGGGGTGGGCATTGAAATCTTACCGCCCATTCATCCACGGGGAGCACAGCATTGTTGATACTCCTCACCAACCCTTGCAATATCTCCAAAGTGACAAAATCTGGGTGGTGAATGTCAGTAATTCCAGACTTAATTCCTGGATTCTGTCAATGCAAGGCTTTCCTGAGGATGTCAGACATGGCAAAACCAAGAAGAGTCCCCTATTACAAGGACTGGCGGACTTGCATGATTGTGCTCAATAAAACTGCCTCAAGGACGAAAGTCTAATGACCAACAACAACATGAAGGAGTACTTAACTTCCCCACACAAGGTATATGAAGAAGACATGAGTCAGGGGCTACTCTCAGTTTATATGGATGGGTGCTCCTACCATGTTGAGAACAGCAGGGAAAATAACTGGTGGCTGGTATTTGAATGCCTGGGTTAATGATACCCCAGAACCCCCTGATGGTTACAAATAGTAATCCTGAAGAAATCAGGTTGCAGAGTTGATTGTCGTTCATCAAGCCATGCTCACTGCAGTGTACCACCAACTCAATGAACTGGTCATAATCATTGACTCTGATTATATCAGGAATGGATTTGTTGCACACCAGATCAACTGGAAGAATCGAGGCGTTCTTTGTGCCAACAATAAACCCTTAAAGCATGTCAAACTAATCTGGTGACCTCTAATGATATGACTATCTATTGGAAGAAGATCAGAGGCCCTTCCAAAACAGATGGGAAAAAAACAGAGCCTTGCACAGGGATTTCATAGAAACCAAATATCTGCTGTGCGAAATCCAAGTTTCTGCTGTCAACAGATCACAAACTCATGCAAATAGTGAACTCTCTGCTCAATATCAACCCTGTTCACCCGCAGACAGAGCTCCCCTACAAAAAAGGGGAATGACACTGCCTTGGTCAGATATGCAAGTCAATTTCATTGGGCCAGTGATTCATTCTTCTAGAAGAAATAAGTACATGTTGACTGTGACATGCTGGTTCACAAAGTGGGTAGAATCTCTTCCAGCCCCGAATTGTGAGGCGGAGACAGCTGCTGCACTAATGATCAATCACTTCTTCTCTCGTTTCGGCCTCCGATTGAGTCGGATCGAGGAAGTCATTTTACCAGTGAGGTGATGGCAAAGATGTGGGAGATTCTAGGGGTAAAAAGAAAACTCCACATTGCCTAGCACCTGGCCTCAAGCAGGGTTGTAGAGAGATACAACCAAAAAATTGTGAGTATCTTAAAGAAGTTTGTGGCAGACTCTGCACCCAGTTGGGACATCCAATTACCGCTTGTGCCTTTGAAATTGTAGATAAAAATATCACCTGTTGCCTACAAGATCTGCATCCCAAATGAAGAACAGACAAAAGAAAAATGGATCCACATCAATCAGTTGAAAACTGTAATCCCATAGACAATTTACGATTGATTGAGGAGTGAAATGAAAGTCGAGCAGGGAAACCATCCAAGGAGTGAAAACCCTGGGTGGAGAATTATAACAGGTGAGTATTTTAGTTGATATTCTTTTGAATTTGAAGTTTTAAAATCAAAGTTTATTTCTAGGTAAATATTTTCTCTTGCATGCCCATCTTCTGGGGAAATGTAATGTGTAAAAGTACTCAACCTGTTTTTCTTTCTTTTGTTAAATGACAAACTTCCCGAACTTCCAGCCTGGAGGCAAGAGGGGAGTATGGTGAGAAACCCAGCAACCCCGGGAAAAAGGAAAAAAGGGGAGCCATGCTCCACCCCCAACCCAGAGACAGAAGGGGAGTCTGAAGTGCTCACTCCTTAATGATGGAAATTGAGCCAGACGGGCTACAATGAAAACAAAAAAATAAGAAAAAGAAAAAGGGACTTTGGATAAAACCCCACTCTGCCCTGCTCTTCCCCTCCAAAGAATCCTGGAAGAACAGGGAAGGGGCATGTGCGGTGTAATCAAAGGCCCCAAGCCAAGGGAACTGAAGAGCCTACAGGGAAACTGACCTGCCAGCATTGAAAAACCTACACACTAGACAACTGAGCCAATTTAGGCAGGCTATGCAGGTGTCTTTCTGCAGGGGAAATCCAGAGAAGGCAAAACAAAAATGTCATCTGAGTACAGAATGCAAAAGAACATCACACTGCAGGATGAAAAATAAATGCGGCAATTCTTTTTACTGAAACTAGCACCCATCAAAAGGGGATGCACTGTGACCATTCAGACCCACTTTTCAGCAGAGGAATTAACAGCAAGTAATTAAAAGTGTATTTTGTAACAACTGAAAGAAAGAGCCCTACACATTCAGCGCAAAGCAAAGTGAACTCTGATCAGTAAAACACACTGTGTGTGAAAGAATAAATGGTGATGTTAGAAACATGAAGAATGTGAGTTCATTTCAGGAAAAGGACAATGGGCAAAATTCACAAATGGCTTCCCCCACTGCCAGCCTGGTTTGTACATCCTAATTGTTTACAAATGCAATAAAACGTGGTCCGAAGCATGTCAAAAATCACGTTTCCCTAGACCTGATGTCTCTGAAGGCAGTTCTGAGCATGTAAATGGCTCTAGCCAGTGCATGGGAGAATTGGGGAGAGGGGGATCTATGTGTTGCCAAGGCCCCAGGTGTTTATGAGCTGCAGCATATTATTCAAATGACAAAGAGACTACTAAAAACACTGGCCAAGAGAGGCAAATGACAATGGGGACAGTAAGGATCCAGTTGGCATAACTTAAACATTTCCTATTAATATAAAAGGACTATTATGAATGAGTCCTTTTTCTCATAAGCCATACGTCGTACTTCCTTCACTGATGTGTCATTTTTAAGGTAATTTCTAGGCGGTTTTGGTCAACTGATATTCATCCACCTGTGACTTAGGGAATGGTAATGGTGAGATAAAAGGTGGTACTGGCTGCTATGAACTGTCCCGGATTTAAGGGTTGGTGAACTGGTGGGGGGAATTAGGAATGTGGGTAATAAATCATATGTTCCTAACTATCCTACTTTTTGTAAAAAAAATGAAAGAAAATTGCCAAACGGCTGTGCAACATGGTGAAGACCCGGCTGTCAATTTATTTAATTCCCCATGATTAGCCGAATTGGAATATATATATTATGTGAATTGCTAGTTAATTCTGAAGTTTTTGCCACATAAATAATTTTTGCTAAAAAGCAGATTTGAAAGCAAAAGGGGATTTCACATGGACTTTGCCATATGACTGTTCTAGACTCATAAACCAATACAGAGAGAGAGAGGTTGGACTTGGGAGGAGAGAGAGGGTAACACTCCAATCCTGGTTACGAGAACTCTTGCAATGAACTGCCCAAAATTGAAATCTTGATGGTGTCATCACTGCTACATAAAGTGGATGCACTATGTGAGAAAGGACAGAGCTGCTGAAATGTACCAACTGACAGCCGCAAGGAAACACCAGAGGTGATTGCTGAGCATTGCATCTTGGTGAAGCTGTTTGTTGCAAGGGAGGCCACAAATCTGTCTTGGCTCCATGGTGAATAGCTGGGTGTAATCCTTGCGAGTGGAGTTCCCAGACCCCTACCCTGTTCTCCAAGAGGGTCCTGAGGTGCAGATGGCTTTCCTGAACTTCATAACACAAATATACATTTTGAATGACCTGTAGTTCTAACCCGATGTGTGAAGATGTTAATACAAGATAAACCAAGTTATCAATTTAATAAAACAGGTGATGTAATGACCTAGAATGTACAATTGAACCTAAAACGTGTTCTCTCATAATGGGTCCTCTCCTGTTGCATTCCGTACAAGTGCTCTTTTCAGGGCCTTTTTTTGGAATAGCGTGTTTAATGTTGTTGTTGTACAATACATTTCGGGTATTGTTCCCTTTTCATGTTATAACTTAATCGTTGGGATGAACCCCACAGAATCATTGGCATCCTAGTGTGTATCCTTTTTCCTGAACTTTAAACAGAGGCTTTCAATATAAGTAGAATTGAGCCACTTGAAACCCAAGCTGCGGTAATCTACTTGCCTTAAAACCTTTCAATTTTCAGTTTGCGGATGGGGGCAAAACTGTGTAGATCCTTAGCCTATTTAACTAAAAATATTAATTTAATTAATTCCCCTTGGCAGACCACCAGAGGGTAATTTTTGCTAAAATTCAAAATTAACAAGGCTTGCTCTCAGTGTGCGGTGAAACATATAGACAGTAATTTCATTGGGTAATCTTTCTGTTCAGCTTCCCCAACACAGGCCTTTAAGTGGAGGGCAGTCTGAAATTCAAAATCCTCAAATCATCCCAATTTTTACCATCCAGCTTCCCGAACACAGGCATTTAAGTGGAGGGGGGTCTGAAATCCAAAATTCTCAAATCATCCCAATTGTTACCATACAGCCTTCCCAACAGTGTCCTTTAAGTGGACAGGGGTGTGAAATCCCAAATACTAAAATCATCCCAATTTTTCTGTCTGACTTCACCAACGAACATCAAAGTAGGGGGGGGTCTGAAAAACCCACTACTAAATTACCTTGTGTTTATTTTCTGCTAGCCCTTTAAGCATGCAGGACAACCAAAATTGCACAGCTTTGCCAATGTAAAGTCATGTTATCCAGGGACCAGTGTTGATGATCATGTAAGTGTTCCCAACCAAATTGTGTGAGTTATTTATGTAGAGAGAATGTTATTGTGTTGTGCCATGGATAGAGTGGTTTATGACTTTTTTTGTGATTTTCTATTACCTATCATCCAAAGAAATACAAATATATTTCCTGTACACCGGCCTGGTTCTTGGCGGCTCATTGCTAGCTCAGGTGGAGAGATCTAAGGGGTATGATATGCATCAGAAATAGGGCTGAATAAATAATTGACATTAAAGGGTTTATTGTGTGACACCTAGATTGGGGAGCGGAGGAACTCCCTGTTTTGAGGTTGGCCTCTTAATACACCATTACATGGGGAGGACGGGATGAGCACTTTAAGTGCCCACTGGACATAGAGCAGTGTCGCTCTCACCAAGTTGAGATGGGTAAAATCGCCTTTGTCATCGCTCTGGAACATATGCTCCAGAACAGGAGCACTAAACTGCAAATGTGCCATGAATAGATTGTCATTGCATTCCCCTGTGCATCTATTGTTCTGTTGCCCCTGCAGAAAATCTTCACACATTAGATATCTGGCACTATTCTTAAATTCAAAAGGGTTCAAACAATGTCGCCTTGTTTTTTTATTGGTATTTATTAAGTATTGATCAGTAATATTCATGTTGCAAGGGCATTCTGCAATTTTGTACCGCAACCACTGTACATCAAATATAATGTCAGCAAAGGCATTACAGTCATGCTAGGTGTTGCCCTAAGGCTGCATGCTGCTAACGCACGGCACACAGGCAGTCTGCTATTAGTTGTTTCCACAATGAGTATTAATTAGCATGCATGCCTGCTCTACATTTGTGGGCTGTGTCCCAGCTGGCAAACTCCCCGCTCAATAATTCGCAATGACCGCAGTGTTAGGTGTTAAATTACTGCGCACCGTCAACAACTGAGTTGGTCCCCAGGCGCTCTGGCGGATCTGCAAACGAGAAGGCGGGGTGGGTTAGTAGCGTGAAGAGGGAGTAGTATAGTGAGAGGAATGGTGTTCTGTTGGCAGCTTCAACTTGGTATACACCGTTGAGCTTTGGTGTGAGTATCGGAGCGATGTCAGAACTCGTGTGCTGTTGGTGCGGCTTATGTGTTGTTGCAGTGTCCAGCATTGTGTGTCTGTGCCAGCTTTGCACGACCATTTGCGACAGCACACAGACCTCCACAGATCATGTTCTAGTTTTCATTTGCTGCTGCACAAAACATGCCTTTGAAGAGACACTTACATCTAAAGCTCTTTTGCGACGTCTATGCTTATCCTCGGTCTGAAGGAATGAGAGAAAACAGGCATGTTAAAAAAGCATAACAACATTCCGATCTATTACTGTCAGTACTGGGGTAACCTCACCTTTCGCTTTGGAGTTCTCTGTACTGGATTATCATTATTATAAAACACTAGCACCTCAAACACAAAACTATAAACCATGCTAAAGATGTGATTGTCCGCTTATTTAGTTGTGCTCACCGTAGGAATCCAGACTCGCCGAGTTAGTGGCAATAGCGCCTCATAAAATTGACCATGCTCTACCTCCCACTCACCACATGCAAGCCTCTCCACACAGGTGCCTCTGAGTGGGCAGCCCACACCATGCACTTGCAGGTTACACCCATGAGCCAGGGCATTCATTTAGTGTACAAAGTATTTTCAAGTTAAGAACAAGTTTTGTGAATGTGTACCCAGAATGATAGGGGTTTTGCAACAACAAAAATCAAGGATCTTGATGCTCCAAATCCTGCCACGTCAAGTCATTGTTGTATTATGTATTTCATAACCCTTTCGATGTAGGCTATAACCTTAGCAGATTTTAGTAGGGGCAAACATGGGGGTATTATTTATTTATTTATGATGGCATCTGGCGCATGAAAACCTGATTACAATTGTGTCTATTTATTTATGTTATTGTATTTTTATAGCGCTTTTATCCAAAGTGCTGAACAATGTTTACAACATCAGCACACAAACACATCAAACTGTTACATGTTAAAAAGTACACCCAAAAAACAGTCAAACCAACATAAGCCTATTTAAGTAGGAAAGGCTGAGGACAACACATGCTAAAAGTATAGCGCAAAGCAATGCATCATTTAGGAGCTACAAGTTGGAATGAGTGGAAACGAGAAGCTGCACAAGGAGGACGCTGAACACAGGCGAGACAAAAAGAAGCAGATCCTCGTGAGCGAGAGGGTTGATATAGAGAAAGATGATCAGCTCAGGAGGGAGGAGCACGCCCATGAATACATTAAAATATAACACAAAGAAAATGAAAATCAAATCTGAACGCGATACACAGCCACTAGGGGGTGAACTGGTCTGCAGGGAACTCTGGCCATTTCCCGGTAGGCCTCTGCACCCTGGGCCTCATTTGTTTAGTATTTCCAAATTTTCCCATAGGAAAAGTGCTAGGTTTGCCGAAAATGTGTAATTTGGGCCAACTTTGAAGATTATTTCCAGGCCCTCTTTTGACTCCCAGTCCACCCCTGGCAGCCACTGTGCACGAGCCAAAGAGGGTGCGAAATATATTTCAAATTAAATACAATCCAAACTGCCGAATGAAGAATAGACTGAAAGCAAGTAGAGCATGTTTGCGAAATCCATTAAGAACGACAGTGATTTAAGGAAGTAATGCCAACATGAGAAGCAGAGTTTTGGGGGCAGCAAAGGTGCAGGCCACTGTACTTACCACAGCACACAAAGCTAAGGACAGCGCGCAGACCAGGACGAAGAGTTTCTTCATGCTGAGCTGTATCTAGAAGGAAAAGAACAGTATTATTCACCTTAGACAAAGGTATGTCCGGTTAAGTGACCAATGATGACTTATTAAACCCCAATTCATTGAGAGAGAGTGTATGTCTGAATTTATATGTCGGAAGCCTTTGACGACTTTCTCTGTCTCTCATTGCTTTTTTCACAGTAACATGACAGGAAACGTGTTCATTCTCTGTCCCAAAGGCTGTATGCACAATGAACGCCATTATACACCATTTAACACACTACGTTACATAGCTTTTAATCACCTTTACTGATGTATAATCTGTGTGCACGTATTTCCAAACAGAGAGATAGTCCCATGTGCACCCAAAATGGAGTAAACATATATCTGTTTGGAAACATAGCTTTGCAAAATGAACCTTTTATCCCTAAAAAAACGAAGGCTTGGGGGTTTCACAGGTGTTATGATCTTTTGTGTGGAATTAATTGAATTCATGTTTCATTTGTTCCTTCAGCTTATTTAAGGGTGTCAAAAAAGTATGGTCAAATTTAAATGCTCTAACATCTTCCTTCCTGCACCTCCATCATCCACCACTGTTCAGACTTGCCTTCCATTGTGGCTTTGACTCTTCCTAAGGCCCCTCTTCTCCTGGAGGAGACACAAACAGCTGCATGTGTTTGATGCTATTGGTATAAGATCTTACAAGGGCAGTCTTGCCTGGTGCTGGACCTGATACGATTATTTTAGGTTTTCAGTGCAAGTTGCACGTGCACTGTTTTAGAACACACTCCTTTAGCTGATTGTTTTAACAAGCAAGAGTGATGAGTATCTTCTCATACTGTTACAGTGAAGACAGTTTCCATCTTGTACGTGAGACCAGGATGTTATGGTCCTCCTCAGGACAAGAGGAACATCCTTCAACCACTACAGTGACATTTTGCCAGAATGCTTATATAGCATGTCATATAGCATGCCTTTCTCTAAAGATATCTTCACATGACATAGGGCCTCATTCCGAGTATGGCGGTAAGGGATGGCGGCCACCGCTAACGAGAGCGGTGGCGGTAATCCCTTACCGCCATACTCCGAGTTCCCTTTGCGCCATGGAGGCTTTAACACCTGCTTTTAGCAGGTGTTAAAAACCATGGCGCTAAGGGACCTTGATGTTAATTACGCCACCGTAATTTACGGTGGCGTAATTAACGCCTTCCCCACTCCCATTATGCCCTATGGGGCAAGAATGGGAATGGGGAAGGGTAAATGGGGATTGGGGAATTACCGCCCCGCCAACCTTGGAATGGGGCGGTAATTCCGCCATCCACCAAGGCACTGCCGGTCCGGGTACGGCGTCAACCAAGGCGTTAATAGCGCCATTGGTTAGCGCCGTACTCGGAATGAGGCCCATAGTATTAGAACCATAGACAGAGCTCTGGATCTTCAAACTGGTTGTAGCGATTGCTTCACAAATAAAATAGTGTTATTGAAAAGGTTTTGCCCTTTAGCGTTTGGAAAACCATCATGGTGTATGCGCTGTTTAAACATTTCATTAACTATTCACCAAATGTCTTCCTTCATTAATTTGATCCTTTTGAACTATATGTACTTAATTAAGAAATCCTCACCCTTATGCAGACATTCTCAGAATGTTTGCAGGGGTTACACATGGATAACTAACCCTCGTTTCATGTGGCATCAGTTATTACTTAATTATTCGTATTATTTGTGTCATTCTCCTTGCTGGCTGTGAGTTTACACAAAGCCAATTTGGTCTAAGTGTGTATGTGTGTGTGTGCGTGCACACACGCATGGATTTCAATCCTTATGGGGATTTTGGTATTACAATACACTCATTCTGTGTGTGCTTGGTGGCACTGTTTGGACCAAAGTGCCCATAAGATTTTGTCTTCCAAAGGATTTAAAATAACTTTAAAAAAACATCATTGACACATTGGAGAACTTTTAAAGAACATGTGTGTATGTGTGTTTATCTGCTTCAATGTGATGCAAAGTCCATACTTTAGCTTGCCAATGACTTCCGACATCTACTACTTCCCCCCTTCCTCTCATTGCCACCCCTTTTGCTTTGCTGTAAAAGGACAAATGGAGAGGTTAATCTTAAGTGTGTCCTAACTCAGATTCTCTAAATAAGGTTCTCCTTCCTTCTCCCTCACTTCTCATGTCTTGTTCCTGGTCAGGCATAAAGTTTCAGTTATGAGAGCCCAGTGTGACCCTGGCATGTTTTCCATATTTCACCTTCTGGCCCAGTTCCATGAGGATGGAGGAAGGATACTCCCTGAAGTCACGTTTATCCCCATTCCTGATTCTTTTGAAAGATGCTATGTACTGATAAGAGAACTAGAATCTACTGAAAGATGCTCCATCAAAAGAAGCAGTAACTGAACAAAATCTTCACAGTTTTGCTAATGGCTCTAAGAGATTTCCAGGCATGTCTAGAAGATGTATGCGCAAAGAGCACCCATTTTTCAGGATTGATCCTGACAGACTATCCAGAGCCTCTCGCAGCTTCTACAGATGACTTCAGCCCATTTGTTACATTTAGCAGGAATCCAACGTAGGCAGAAGAGTGATCATTTTCTGACAAGGAATCCGATTAAACACCAACCTATTTATTTTATTTTTCATTTATTTATTTCATTTGGTTTTACCCCCAAACCCTTAGGTATTTCGGTTAGGTTACAAGTATATTTGGCATCTTAACAGTTTCATGTGAACAGTTACAAATTTAGTTACACATATCAACAGCAGAAACTACTGTTTACATAACTGGTTGGTTACTTATAGACTTAGAGAGATCTTACAAGAGTAAGAGGCAAAACACACAATGGGGTGGGTGGTGTGGGTGAGCTGTCCATGAAGTTTTAGAATTTGTTAAAAGCCAGGTTTTTTGTAGTTTCTAAAATTTTGGGTAAGAGGTTTCGTGGCATATGTTGGTGGGCAGTGAATTCCAGGTTCACGGGGCTGCTACGGGAAGCTGCAGCTCCCTGATCTAGTAGAAGTGAAGCTTGGGATGGTGAGGTGTGTGTTGCTGCTGGTTCTGAGTGTTCTAGCAGTGGTTTTACGTGAGAGGCTTTGGCAGAGATAGATAGGGGCATTGTCTGAAATGCATTTGTGTGTGATGGTGAGTGTTTTGTGGAGTATTCTTGCTTGTACTGCTTCTCTTATGTGTTGCGATGTGTGTTCTCTTCTGTTAATGCCCAGTGCTGCTCTGAGGGCTTTATTGTGTAGTAATTGCAATTTATTTATATTTTTTTGGATGTGCCTAACAGGAGGATGTTGCAATCGACAATCTTTGTTAAGATGAGGGCTCTGGCGAGTGTGAGGCAACTTTCTAGGGAGAGTAGGGGCCTTCTTAGTGCGATAAGTTTGGTTGTATATGCAGTGGAGGAGGCAAGTGCGCTAATATGTTTTCCCATGGTGAGCCTGCAGTACAGGTATACCCCTAGCGTTTTGACTTGGTGTGATATAGTGATTGGAGTACCATCTATGACTATGGCAGTATATTCTAGCTGGAGCTTGATTAGGCAGGCCGGGGCGCCCACTACACGGATCTCCCTTGTTTCTCCATTGATGCAGAGACTGTTTTTTGCCATCCAGTTTTGGATAACACAATACATTTTGTTAACACATAAAGTGTCTTGTTCGAGGTTGCCTGTGATTGGAATTAGTATTTGTGTGTCAACAGCGAAAATTGTATAAATTACTACAAGTGCGTCTAGTGCCACAAAAAGTAATTTTGTGTAAGCGCTATAGTGTGGAGGAGAGACAAAATCCTTGAGGTACTCCCAGTGGTACTGGAATGGGATCAGTTGCTTCGTCACCTATGGTTACTCTTGAGGTGCTGTCAGAGAGGAAGGGTTGTATCCAGTTAGTGGCTTCCTTTGAGAGGTGGAAGTTGGTAGCTAGAGTTTAGCATAGTTTATCATGGTCCACTAAATCGAAGATAGCCGAGAGATCTAGTAATAGTAATATACATAACTTTCCTGAGTCCCTGATGGCATCCATCATTTTTTTTTTAATCCAGAAGGGCTGTCTCGGTGCTGTGTCTGGGGCGGAGGCCTGATTGTCTGTCTTCTAATAAGTGTTTTTTTTCTAGGTGGGTTTGCACTTGGGTGTATGCGATTTTGTCAATGGTTTTGAGGAGGAATGGTACAGTTATGATCAGCCTGTAGTTGGTGGGGGGTGGTGGGGTCTAGTGTAGGTTTTTTGCTTAGGGGTGTAAACCAAGCTACTTTTATGGAGGCTGGCATTTCATTAGAACTGAAGGAAGCATTAACAAATTTGATGATGATGGGTGCTAGTGTGGGGGCATAATCTTTAACTATTTTAGTAGAGAAGCTGTCTCCTTTGCAGTTGGATGGTTTAAGCGATGCTATCGTTTAGAGTACCTGGTCGTTAGTAACTGGGGTGAAATGGAAATTGGGCACATTAGACCTGGTGTCTGTGACTAAAGGGAGGGGAGATTTAGCGGAATGCTTAATAGCTTTCTTTGCAGAACGATTTTATTTTGGAGTGTGTTCACTTTAGTGGTCAGTGCATCCTGAGTGGTGGTACACCAGGCTTTGCTAGTATTGACTGAGCTGGTGGGTAGGATAGGGGATTCAAGTTCTCTAACAATAGTAAATAATTCTTTGGTGTTTGAAGCAGCATTGGTGATGTGTTGGTTTAGTGAATTAGCTTTGTGGGTGATTACTCTGAGTTTGTAGGTTTTGGACAATTGTTGGAATTTGTTTTGGAATTCTGAGGTGTGTTTTTTTTCTAGATCGGTGTTCTAAGGCTCTTTTATTCCTTCTAAGTTCTATAAGTTTGTCAATAAACCAGGGAGAGCTGTGTTTGGTCTTGGGAAGATTTGATTTGAGTGGGGCTACTTTGTTAATAGATGTTTTTAGACAGTGATGATAGTGTAGAGAGATACTGTTCGGATTGGCGTTGTCTGGCGATTTGGAATTGAGCAATCTATTGAGTAGAGGGGTCAAATTTCCAGGTATGAGTTTCCGTGTATTTCTGACCAGTATAGGTACAGGGGTGCATTTGCTTACTATTGGGTCGGTAGCTATATTTAGGTTGAATTTGATTAAGCAGTGATCAGTCCATGGTATCTTAAAGATGTCTTCTATGGAGACTGGAATATTCAACGTGAGTATCCAGTCAAGGATTCTACCTTTTGAATGGGTAGGGGCGATTTACAATTTGCCTGAATTGCATTTCTAGGAATGCATTATGGAAAGCGGTGGCTTTGTGGTCAATTGGGTCATTGTAGCCTAGATTGAAGTCTCCTAAAATGATATATTTAGTTTTGGGTTTGAGATGAGGTATAATTAGGAACGGTAATTCTATGTCGGGGTTGTTTGTAGAGCTCAGGGCGCTGTATACTATTAGAACATTCATAGTGGCATTGGGGTTGATGGCTAGCTTGAGGGATAGGAGTTTGTATCCTGGTAGGGTTTCCATTTTGCATTCCCTGAATTGAAGTGTAGTTTTAAAGCTGGTAGCCACCCTGCTGCCTATGGCATCTTGATGGTCTGCTCTAAGTATGGTGTACTTCGAAGGGATAGCTGGTGTGATCAGTGGCCATGCAGCTGTATGTAGCCCTGTTTTGGTTAGCACTAGAATGTCTAAATTAAGTTCTAGAATAAGATCATGTGTGTCTATGGCATGGGCGCAAAGGGATGTTACATTAAGTCAGGCTCCTAATTGTGGCTGTTTGGTTGTAGGGGAGCAGGGGATTTGGGTTGGGCAGGCCTGTGGGCGTGCTGAGGTTGTGCTGGGTGCTTTTTGTGGGGTGTTGGTGGGATTGTTTTTGCGTTGGGTGTTAGTGTAAGGGTTTTCCTGTGACACATGGGGTTTATGTTTTGCTATCATAATTGCGCATGAAGGGGTGTACTGGTTTTTGGTGTTTGGGTGCAAATGATGAGTGCGCTCCGAGAGTCTATAGATCAGTATGTGATGTTGAAGGCATTTGTGTTGCCAGAGGCCTTTGAGCTTGTGATATATCCTTATATATAAAACAAACAATTCCATAAGAACAAGCAATTCATCCATATAGTGTAAAGACCCCTTCTATTTCTGGAACAACCTACTCATTCAATCCATACACCATCAACATTTTTATACCGGTAGTGAAACTCAGACTATATCAATGTATTGCCAGTTACTCTGGAGTCCACATACATCAATAATATTTTAAAATGCACAATTAGATACCAAAGATTTTGGAAACAAAAGGTTATCAAGGACATACCATCTTCAAATATGTCAAAGTCTTTCCCAAAGAGGGATGAAAACCATGAAGTAGCTTGTGTATCTCAATTTGCTCCTTGTGGTGCTTTGTGTTTGCTGAGCACACATCCTACACTGGAATCCTTCATGATTCCCCATTTTGCTATTAGATGTTAGTTGATGACAACTCTTGCACTGTGGTTTGTACACCCTGAAGCACCACTTTGACTTCCAGTGTTAGCACAGGCACCCACCTTAAATCCAGGCTCAGGGTTTACATAAACAGTTTAACAATACTACCATCATTGTTTTAACAATTTCTGGAGGAAAGGGATCTAGTCAGACTATACATCCCAGTTTGGATAAGCACACAAGCACAATCTAGAGAATAGTTGTGTGAGGATTAGAGTTTCCACATGGGCGAGAGCCAGTGCATTTGACACGTTCACACACAAATACAACTCACAGAATTGTCCATCCGCTTGGTTCTACATGTCAAACACTGTGCTACTTTCACTCAAAGGACTACATTATGAACATACTGCTTTGAAAATGGAGCACACTGAAAAGATTGTGGAGATCAGACAACGGGCAAAGAAATACTAATCTTAGTCTTCTGAGCAGAACATTTTCTAGCCCAGTGACTAAGGTGCCAGTGAAGAGCCATTCCATGAGGGAATCCTTTACTATTTGACCAACCAAACTATTGTTTGAGCTGGATAATGTTAAGAGGTGATCTGATAAACATGGCATTTCTTTTTGTTTGTGTTATTGTGCTATTGGTTGCACATACTCAATCTTACACAAATACATCCACAAAATCTACTTAATACAATAAAACAAAATACATTTCCGCAAATACCACCATTCAATACAGTTCATCAAGTTAAAAAATTACAAATCTGATTAAAACACTATACAATGTAAAAGTACAACAGATATCCATCGCAAAATAAAAGCATAATCTATACATCATCTACACATTGAAAATGCCACTTGCCACAAATTACCATCTGATAAACACCACTCCTGCATGTTGAAGTAAGCTAATTACAACTACTGTTAGACTGTCCTCAGCACTCGACAATTGTTGAATTAATGAATCTGAATTTAAGTAAATGGCCTTGTGTACGAATTGGCCCAACGGCACGATGTCCTTTCATCACAAGATGTTTTTTCACAGGATTTTTTCCAGCAGATTTTTTAACGAAAAAAACCCATCAACATTTTTTGGGGGGGTTAGAAAAATATATATATGTGGGGTGTGGGTGTTTGGCAATATATACAAAATTAAAGGGGATAGGGAGTCTGGGGGAACCCCCCCTCAAAAATAAAAAATACAAATTTGATGAGTTTTTTCATTACAAAATTCGTGAATCCGAGAACCGGCCCAGCCACCTTGATCTCTGAGCTTGCAAGGCTGGACATTTGATCCGAATATGGTCTCTGGTCTGCATGACCTCCTCTTTCTTACATAGGTTGCAACTTTGTTGTTCCCCCTCAGATGATGACCTAATGCTACAGATTTCACCCGTAGGTAGCAAATTAAGTCTGTACCTCATAATTTTTATTCACCAGTAAGCATTGGGAAACTTTTTAAGGTACTTAGGAATATTGCCCAGTGGCTTTTCACAAGGTGTTAAGCTTTTATATAACCCTGTAGCTTTCATTTTGCCCATTGTCTGCATCCAGTCATGCTCAAACAGCCTTTTCCTAACAGCAGTTGGGTTAGAAACTAACTCAATAACCATCTGATTACAATTTACAGCTCATAGCATCTGCTAGGTCTCTGCACAACGACCCCAAAGGGGGATCTAGTAGTTTGCGATACATTGTACACATTTTCCAGTCCACACATTCGATTTTAAATAGACTAGAGTGAGTAGCTACCAATGCATGATACAAATCATAACTTAATTCCCAGTACATTTGTAGAATCAAGGGTTTTACAGAATCTGCCATCACTGCATTCATCTGTCTTTGCAGATTGCCAGTGGATTTACAAGACCTATCACCCTTAATCGAACTAATATCCTTACTGGGCAACGTGTTTTGTTTACATATAGAGGGCATGCCAAAGCATTGTGAATGATGAATAGAATCTCAGGAATCTATGATTTTAATCAAGTTACACTTGTACCTTTTAAATTAAATGTTCCCTTTGATCCAACCATTGAACGGTCCTCAGTCTAAGAAAGAATCATAGAAATGAATGCCCTCTTGACTAAAGGTCATCATTCCAATTCACCTTTTGACCTTTCCTAAGTACATGATTTTTGTTGTGTATCCGGTTGAAATTATCATTTTATAATAATGTATTCAGTGTCAACGTCATGTAAGGTACATGCTTTTGGCATTATTGCACTAAACATGTACCATCTATACAGATATTAGACCTGCACATTACTCAGAAAAGCTATTCCTCTATGTTGGTGTTAAATAGAGGTTTTATTTGAAGAATGGCTTGTTCATTTTAGGAAGTAAGATTTTAACAGACAGATTGCTTTCAACAAAGTGTTTTTGCAGGAAAGCTTGGGTTTGCGGACAGTGTTTCAGGTGAACTCACCTGATGTGTTGATTTTGTACAATTCATATTTGATCGACTTTTCTATTTTAATGTAAAAACATGATTACAAAATAGTTGGCTTCCCATGCAAGATGTGGGGTGAGAGTGCTACATTATGAAACCATTGACGTGGCTCTGCCCGTATCCTTTAAAGAGTTTAAATCAGATGATTGTGCTGATCTGGTTATTGAGTTGTTAAATTGCCCAATGGGTGTCACCCATCTAATATTTTTTCTATAGACTGTCAGAGTCTGTGCATGATATTCTCATTACAGATCAACAATAACTTAATAAGACAATGGCATCACTGCTCTTAATATGCTAGGGCTGATACAGGAGCTCAGCACCCCTGCTTCCAGGGTCAGCATGACATGTGCAATGCAGCACTTTTTGCAAAGTTCCAACTGCAGCTAAAACGCTTCTTTAAAGACTAGCTTTTTAGATTTCTTTTTTTTTAAAGAACAGTCTTTGAGAAGTCACAATCATTAGTTGACAAACGAGGAAACGTGTGAGTGTATGTATGTTGAGAATACTGATGGGCTTTAGCACAGGAGGGCCGTTGTCGTTCTGCATTAATGTTGCCATGTCTTGCTGATGCATAGAAAGCGATCTATGATCTCTGGTCCACATGCTTAGAAAAGTGATTTGGGATTTGCCTGGCAGGCGTGCACAAGGTAACCTGTGACATACAAAGCGATCTACGATCTCTGGACCACATGCTTAGAAAAGTAATTTGTGATATGCCTTGCACGTGTGCACAAGGTAATCTGTGACACACATCGCTAGTGCATACACGTTATGCCGTGATATACCTTGCTGGTGCACACCAAGAAGTGATCAGTGACCAACATTGCTTGAGCATATGTTGCATTTTGTGACATGCCTTGCTAGTGCATACAAAATAATCTCTGGCATACGTTAGTTGTGCACACAGAGTAATATGTGACATCATTTGCCGATGTACACAATGTTACCTGTCCTCTCTGCCTTATAATTTTACAAACACAATTTGTCGCATGCCTTGCTAGTGCATACAAAGTGATCTCCGACACACTTCCTGGGGCACATATCATATATGAGAGGGTATGCATCAGCAAGGTATGTCACAGAGTAAATTGTATGCCACGCATTTCACGGATTACTGTGTATAAATCAGCAGGACAGTATCAATCTTCTCAAATGTTGACAAAAAGTTATACTTTGAAGGGTCAAGTCACTATGCCAATCTATGAAGATCGATGCCCTCCTTCCAAGCCCGGTGGCTCTGGTCTCTGTGTCCCCAGAGAAAGCTGCTATCAAGGATGCTGTTGCCAAAAATGCTGATTGTATGACGAAGAAGTTCTGCAGGAACATATGTATCCCTCTGAAGAAGCACATACGCATTGTGCACAGTGCTTTAGAGTGCTGTGCAACTATCTAACGCAATAAGGGAATGTAGAAATTGGGCCATAATCCTAAAGAGTCTGCAGTCTCAGGTGGAACAACTTCCAGATCTTGCATATAAGGGGGTGAAAGGGCCACTGGTAACCACGGGGGCTGTTATTTCAAGAAGGTAGCTTTTACATCTTCAAAACTGGCACACAGATTTGCGCCAAAAAGCTACTGCATTGTGAATTACCTTCGAAGGTCACCTTCGGTTGGGGGGCTCCGTAGAGGGCAGAGGACACACAATGCTTATGGTTGATCAATATGCACATACATTGAATCCAGAGTGCAGAGTGATCAATGGTCAGCCACAAAATAGGCAAGTCTTCTTTTAGACAGGACTTTAAGCCTAAACAGAGGTTGCACCAGACACCTAAAAAAACCTTCCCTCCAGTGAGAAGCCAGGCACCCTGATGCAAGGCAACAGTCCTCTAATTTTTCAATGCCCGGCAGTGTGATAGAACCCTCAGAAGATCATAGACCTCCCAGGCAGATCATCACTCTGATTCCCAAGAAGGAGGCAAAATGCAAGTCTCTGATCACAGGTATTCAGGGCCTATAGACAAAGAGTGCAATATTGTAGGTACCCGAGGAGGAGAAGGATCTCAGGCTCAGTTCAAAATAGATGGGCCTCAGCGGATAATATTCATGAACAAGGAGCAGCATTTCTTAGCACTGTTTGATCTGCAGGATGTGTGCTTCCATATACGAAGCCATACATCATGGTAGCAGTACCTGATTCTTGCACTAGTTAGATGTCACCACCAGTTCAAAGTTCTGCCCTTGGCCTAAAGGCAGCTTTGCAGGTGTTTATGAAGGTTCTCTGGTCTGTGGTGTCTCCCCTCCTCAAGGAGGGGATTTCATCTTGTCCTACCTGGACAATTGGCAGGTCCAAGGTGCCTCCAATCATCAGTCATCAAAACATCTTTTTCACCCCTGGAACTATTGGTCTATCAGAAGATGACACCATCAAACAACCTACAATTCAGATAAACCAGATTTTGGACATCCAGATGTCGAGTTATTTTACCTGAGTACCATGCAAACAGAGTTCAGGCTATGTTGAGAGCTCACCTATGTATTGGCAAGACCACAGAAGAAAGGTCCTTTGGGTAGAGGTAGAAAAAATAGTGGGTTCTCCCATATTTTTGTTTTCAGGGGGTCGAATCTGTACTATAGGGAGTATTGTATGGAAGAGAAACAAAAGACAGTTTGACTACACCTTTCTAGAGGTCCATTTGGATGCAACTGGTAAGTGAATACAGCCTCTACTTTACAATTTTTGTAGAGTGACCCACCTGTGGCCTGTTAGGCACTCCATTATAACACAGTACTAAATATCATTAATTCCATTTATTTTATTTAAATTTTTTTTAAAACACAATAAAAAAGCTTTTTAGCATACAATTCATCTTCAAAAAAATACCACTTGAGTACAACAATTTCCCTTTTTCAGGGGGTAACTAAATTTTACTTTTCCTTAATGCCAAAACAGTAATTTAGTTATGTAACAGAGAAACAGGGAAATACAGCATTTTCAGTGCCCTACTAGGTCGACATATGTTTCGGCCCTCAATACGTGTACTACTCCTTCTCACGGACTGTCACTCAATATAGATATTGGGCCATCTTCAGGACAAAGTGAATATAACGGGAAAGACTTCCAATCCCCAGTGGTAAATCTTCTGGTCTGTTGTCCACAAAGAATAGAGCGGAATGTCTGAGAAACACCTTCTGATATAAAGTGCTTTTTTCGTTTTTCTGCAGTGTTTTTTAATCACGCCTTGTGAACGTAGTTGTTTTTGTTAATTCTGTTTTTGTTGATGATAGGTCATCTAATTATTTTTTTCTCCTGAGAAAGGGCGGAGTGCCCACAAAGAAAATGGCAGCATTGAACTCACATTC
Source organism: Ambystoma mexicanum (assembly GCF_040938575.1). Lineage (NCBI taxonomy): Eukaryota > Metazoa > Chordata > Amphibia > Caudata > Ambystomatidae > Ambystoma > Ambystoma mexicanum. The sequence goes on from NC_090937.1 coordinate 159,937,893, forward strand.
ATTGGGTGCTCAGCTGTCCAAGGAACTCCAACAGCCAGCCAACTGTGCCGGCCAGGGATGTCGTCTGTCCCCATGACACAAGTGGCAAGAAAGTGGGTGAGATTGCATGAGCCCACGTGCAAAATGACCAGCCAAAAGGGGATGATATGGAAATAGTGTCACTGACCTTGAGAAAGGGGGCAGAACACAAAGACTGCAATGGAAACACCAAGAAAGATGAGGACAGAGACCTGGAAAGGACGCTCCGTTCTGAGAAGTCAGAGAGAGAGGTACAAACAGAACAAACAACACGAGAGGGGGGTGGGTACAATAAAGTAAGGCAAGAAAAAAGAATAGGGGCGAGTGTTAGGAAACTAACCACAGCAACGAAGAAGGAAACTGGGGACAACCACGTATCCTGCATGAAAGAAAATAACATACCACTCTCCACTAGTGAGACAAACACAAAAGAAACAGGCGTTAAGGGGATGAAGATACAAAGGAACAAGAAGAGAATAAGGAGAAGGCCACCAGTGAACATTGTTAAGATGGAGTTCTGAACTCTGACCTGCTGGGCAAAGGTTCAGAAGGCCGGCCTAGTTTCTTGGAACAGGGTAACCTTCGTTCAAGGAAGCATTGGCGGCAGTCAAGACTAGGTCGCAGGAGTGGTGAGGGTGATCGAAAGTCCACAATGAGCACACACAGTAAACAAAACCACAAATTTATCTCAGTCAGGTGTACATATCAAAAATATATATATATTTATTAAAGGCCTTTTAAGTCAAACACAAGGTGAAACCCCAGCAATATTAAAAAAAACAAACACAACACTAACTATGAAACATATGTACAGAAACTCGTGGCCTAAAGGAATATTCAACGAGTAGAGATCCACAACCTGAAACAGAAAGGGGTCAGTTAGAGCAAATATAATTTAGGCATATCTTCAACAACTCAACCCTAACTAATAGGCAGTCCAGTGCCTAAGAAGTGTGGAGTCTTGCGCTTCAAAGTGCACTAAATGCCGGAGCACTTGATTGTGTGGTTAAGTTCAACACAGGCCTTCTTCAGAGGGCTGTAGTGGCTCTGGAAGGTGGGTGAGGTGATGAAGAATAAGGTCCCACTATTCAAGGAGGGTCTCCACAAGAAGGTAGTGCAATTTCCAAGAATCAGGAATAGCTTGGTGGCACAGGCTACCTTAATGAAGGAGAGTGGCCCTTGGGGGATACTTGTGCGTAAAAGTCTATGGATGCACTAGGGGCTACCAGTAAGTGTTGCAAGTAGTTACCAACCCTCAGGGCACTCCGGGCCAAACTTTGCCTGTCAAGTCCAGATCGTTCGCAGGTTCGAATACCGCAGTTGGTACCTCCCTTCGACTTTTAGGGACTGAATTCTGGGACCTCAGTCCGTGGTGGGGCAGTGGTGATTTCTACGCTTCTAGCAAAGGGATCGGGCTAGTTCCACTGAAGCTCATCTTAGGGCACAGGGGCGCACATCAGCAAGGCACCCTTGAAGGTCGTCTCCACAGCGGGGCGATACGAGAACCGTTTATCCTCGGGTTCAGGCAGATTCTCCTAATGCCAGACCCAGGAATGCTAGGTATATAGGTATATGAAACTTGGCAGGAGAGTGCCTTCTATGAAGAGCTTATGGTCCTCAAAGGATGAAGTCAATATTGGAAAGGGTGGTAGTTCCAGAGCAACGGTCCCGTACGAGCTGGTCAGTTCACGGGGCGGTGCAGGAACACTTCCAAATAGGCTCACTTGCAGGTTAAGCAGGAAGTGCTGAGTGTAGTTAGTCCCACTACTCCAATGGGTCGAAGCGTCTTTGCAGGACTTCTATGATCGAGGAGAAACGGGGCTCTGACTGGACAACAGTGGGGTCAGGGTGCCAAACCTTCAAGTGGGTCACAAGCGGTTCCACGGATCTGCTTCTTCGGGATCAGAATACTAGGCTCCTTTACTAAGTTCGCTGAGAACTCAGAAGATCGATTTGGAACCAGTGTAAGGTGCCTTCTCTTATCCAAAATCCCATTCACGCGAAAACACAGAGAAACCAATAAGAGATCTACTCACATTCAGCCATCCCAGACGTGGACCAATCACGGACCATGGTGGTCCCAGTCATTCTCAGTGTGTATTAGAACTAGACAGCTCTAGCCCACACCCTGGGTGCACACACACAAGGCATTTAGAAGCCTGCGAAAGCTGTGGTTTGTGAGGTGGTCTGCATGGCCAAATAAAGAAATTCACTGGTCTGATAAAATGGCCAAAGGACAGAACAAAGAACCTTGTAGCATGGCCATTTTAGGCACTGCCCGCTGTCCTGGGCCAAACACGGTTTGGACCATAGCAAATAGTAAACAAATGCTTTAAAAGTAACTGCTGCCACCAGCTCTGTCCTGGGCACACATGTACATCCACCAAAAATCCTTTGAGGGTGCCTAGGGCCTTAAAAATGAAAAAGGGACCCCAGCACACTGTAATGGAAGGTAAATTATGCACTGATAAAATGTTGCTAAGAAATAGCAAGAAAGTCTAAGACTAAGGGAAACATAGTCTCCTAGTACTGACAATCTGAAAGGCATGTCAGTTTCCCCATAACAAAATGATCAAAAGTGCAGCGGAGTGCAGAAGAACGCTGGGCTCCACTGGTAAAAGTCAGGCTAGGATGGTCAAACAACAGCAAAAAGTTGGGGGGTTCACAACTGGAGGGAAAATTACCCATAAATGGAAATCTTTCCTAACACTCGCCCCTTCCAGACCAAGGACAGGGGGGAACTAATCCACCCCTGGATGAGCTTCTTGTTCATGTCCATCAGCATTGCTATGTTGGACACCGGGCCTATGCTCATTGGTAAAGTCAAACCCTTGCAGGCTTATGGACCACCTAAGCAACTTTTGATTCCTTCCCTTCATGTTCATGAGCCACTTTAAGGGCTTATGGTCAGTTTACACAGTGAAGTGAGTCCCATAGAGTTAAGGCCTCAGCTTCCTTAGCGCCCACACAACAGAGAATCATTTTTGCTCTACTGTGGACCACCTGAGATCTCTGTCCTTAAGCTGGCAACTTATGCATTCACAAGGGTGTTCCTTGCCTTTCTCATCTACCTGTGATAGTACAGCACCTATCCCAGTGTCAGAGGCAAATATCTGCACAATAAATGGTATTTTGTAGTCAGGGGCCCTGAGAACAGGACCCCGACACAAGGAGTCTCTTAAGCCATTGAAGGCCCTCCACACTCCCCAGACCAAGAGACCATCTTGGGTTTGTTTGGATATATGAGAGCAGACACAGGGGCAGCTATGGTATCATAGTCTGCCATGAACTTTCTGTAATACCCAGTGAGACCTAAAAAGGCTCTCATCTGGGTTTTAGTAGTAGGGGTAGGCCAGTCTTGTACTGTTTGTACTTTACTGGGTACAGGCTAAATCATCCTTCCACCTACTAAATGCCCAAGGTACACCACTGAACCTTGACCAATCTGGTACTTGCTGGCCTTTATGGTCAAGTGGGCCTTCTGAAGAGCCTGCAACACAATTCTAAGCTGTTTCACACGATCCTCCCAAGTGGCACTAAACACTGTTATATCATCCAGATATGCAAGGCAGAATGCATCAACCCAGTTAAGGACATGGTTCACAAGCCTCTGGAAAGTGCCAGGTGCATGTTTCAATCCAATTGGCGTTAACCTGAACTAGTAAAGGCCTTCTGGAGTTGAGAATTCTGATTCTCCTTATCATGTTCTGTTAGGGCTATTTGCCAATACCCTGCAGTGAGGTCAAAAGTACTGAGGTACTTGGAAGCACCCTAGGTATCCACCAGCTCATCAGTTCTAGGTAAGGGTTGTGCATCTGTCTTGGTGACAGCGTTCAGAGCCCTGTAGTCCATGCAGAACCTCAGCTCAGATGAACCTGCCTTTGGTACCAGAACCACAGGACTTGACCAATGACTACTGGAGGGTTTAATCACCCAAAGATTGAACCTCTTGTTGACCTCTGTCTTGATGTAAGATCTCACCTTATCTGACAGCCTGTATCCCCTACTTTTAGCAGGTACAGTATCTCCTGTGTCAATGTCATGTTTGCACCAAGGTGTCAAACCAGGAGCTAGGGAAAACAAGGGGGGAAATTGCCTCAGCAAACTTCTCACCTGATCTTGCTGAACAGAAGTCAGGTGAGAGGCCACTTTGACACCCTCAATGGAGCTGTCTGATGGACTGCCTTGGAACAGTAGAGGAAGCGGTTCGGACTCCTCCTCCTCTACCCCTGGTGCCAAGAGCGGGGCAGCAACTGCAACGCTAGGGATGAAAGCATTCAGCCTATTCACATGAAACACCTTTGGAGCCTGTCCAGCCCTTCCAAGATCCACTAAATAGTTTACCTCACCCAGTGGCTCCACTATTGACTGACCATGTATCCTGTAAAGCTCTAGGCCTTAAAGGGTTCATGATCAGGACTTGCGGGCCTGGTGTAAAATTGACAAGGGAAGCTTTCTGATCATACCAGTGTTTCACCAGAGTGTGCCCAGCCTTCAATTTATCAATGGCCTGACTATAGCCAAGGGTCCCCCAACAGGGTGACCAAAAAGAAGCTCAAAGGGGCTTAAGCCACCCCCCTCTTGAGGTACATCTCTATAGGCAAACAGTGAGCAAGGAAGAAGGAGATCCCATTTTCTCCTCTGGGGCTCTTCCAGTGCCCCAATCATGCTTTTGAGGGTTCTATTGAACCTCTCAACTAAGTCATTGGTTTGGGGGTGATATGATATGCTGAGTACAACCTATAACTAACCCCACACTCTTTCCACATGGCTTGCATGTACTTGGACATAAGGTTGCTGCCCATATCAGACACAACTTCTTTAGGGAAGCCAACCCTAGTGAAAATGCCAAGAAAAGCTTTAGCAACTGACTTGGTAGTTATTGTTTTAAATGGAATGGCCTCAGGATACTTGGTGCCATGGTCGACCAGCAGAAGTTGGCCAGTAGAAGTGCATGTCTAAACTTTGCTTGCTTGTCTTGATGCCAAGGTGACCAGCAAGGGGGACTTCATGCGCCTGCTGCAAGAGGAAGGGTCTTACATGAAGGGGAACGACCAACCTCCTAGGGTCTCCTTCTGTAGACTATGTGGGCTCACTGTACAGGAGCCCACCTTCCCAATAGATCTGATGCTTCCCAGGAGGTTCACCCTCAAGCTGGGAGCAGGCCTATCCCCTTAGGCCTTCCATAGATGGGTACTCACGTTGGCCCTTACTAAACTCAGCCCTATCGGGAACACTTTCAACCAACACACGTTGGAGTTCACTATGGTCATATGGATTGAGAATTTCAGGCAGAACCTCTTCCTTGTAAGGTTTGGCTTTTTGGCCAACTACCTACACCTCAGTGGTAGGTGAGTTAGGGGGAATGTTTCCTTTAGCCTTGGGTTGCCCCTTTGGATTGGGCTTTGCCTTGGTCTTGGATAAGGCAGCCCTTGTTTGTGACCTAGTGCATGGTCTCTCTGCTGATTCACCCACAAGACTTAAGTCTCTGAGATCATTCCCCAGCAGGACCTAACCTGGGACCTGCCTCTCTATGCTCACTGGAATCCTGACCATTGTACCATTTATAGTAAGATTGACAGGCATTACTGGGAACTTGAGAGAGGAACCATTGGCTAACTTGTTGGGCTTCATGGAAGCTCTGGCAAGCTCCTTTGGGTTTACCAAAGTGGGATACACCACAGTTCTGCTGGCCCCACTATCCCTGAGGGTAGGAATTTCTACTCCATTGATTAGCACACTGTCTTTAAAATAGTGCTTGCACTGTCTTTAAAGTAGTGCTTGGTATTGTCTGGAATGCTAGCATAAGCCTCTGAGATTTTACACTCCCAGGAACCCAGGGAAACTAGGTCTACCTCTGATTCTATCTCACTGGGGAAGGAGTCTGAGGAGAATGATGCCCCTGTGGACTCTTCCTCCTCAAAGGAGAGGAAGGTCAGACTCACAGACTGGACCCCCAAGGTTTGGATATTACATCTGGGGTCCCCTTCACATGGTAATTTGCTCCACAATCCACACAAGATCCACTGTGTCTTGGGGCATAGGGAGGCTTACTATAATCAGAGTTTTGTCTGGGAGTATAACTACCCGGAGTGCCTCTGAATGCTGTTTGCTGCCTTATTGCCCGGAGACGCCAATCCGCGTTCCTTGTTTGTAACACTGGATGTAAATCATGATATTCTGTTTCTGTTTGTTCACACCGGAAACCACACCTTCAAACAGCCGGCAAAGTACTTTAGGCACAGGTCACACGCATCTGTGCGTGCATTTCCCGGAGTGCCTCTTAGTGCTGTTTGCTGCCTTACTGCCTGGAGATGCCATCCCACATTCGTTGTTTGTAACACTGGATGTAAAGGTATTGGAGACCGCTGGAATGACTAAATTGCTAAAATAAACCACCTGAACTGCATGCCAAGAAGAGACTCATCGTATTAGGCATAGTACTGCTTTTGTTTTCCCTTAACAGCGCCATATTCTGTTTCTGTTTGTTCACACCAGAAAGCCTGCCAACAAACAGTTGGCACAGTACTTAAGGCTTGGGTCGCACGCATCCCGTAGTGCCTCTGAGTGTTGTTTGCTGTTCGCTGGGACGGTGGGACCAGGGAACAAAGTAGTTGCTCTTCTTCTTTCTGGAGATTTAGTGGCATATTGGGCCTTATATGCATTGATAATTTAATGGGAACTGAAGCTCTGTACACTGATAAAATGTTGCTAAGAAATAGCAACAAAGTGAAAGACTGAGGGAAGCAAAGTTTCCCCACACTGAGAGTCTGAAGGGCATGTTAGTTTCCCCATAACAAAATGAGCTAACGCCCAGCGGAGAGCTGCAGAAGGCCTGAGCTCAACTGGTAAAAGTCAGGCTAGAATGGTCAGACAACAGCAAAATGTTGGGGCATTCACAACTAAAGGGAAAATTACACATAAATGGAAATCTTTCCTAGCAAACATGACCAAAGTAGAGCTGACGGCACTGGAAGAAAAGAGTGTGAAACAGTGTGGGACAAAAGGCGCACAGGCAACTGTGAAGTCCAACAGTAGCAAGCAAACTTACAGCACGGAGGTGAGAAGAGACCGAAGCATACCACCCGATTCCAACAGATGTACGGTTGAATAGGACTGGCCACAAAATCAACTTTGAATATGAGAGCGCCGAAAGGCATACAACAACATGGATTTCAACAGCAGGACGCAAGGATCAGACACAAGAAAGGAGGCAATGATGTGCAGAGAGAGCACAGGAGGAAGACTCAGAAGTTGGCACCCAAACAACAATGGGAGCGGATGGCATACCTAGGGGAAGGGGAAAAAGGAAGATACCAGCCAGTACGCGCTGAAAGGGAGGACACAGGACAGAAGCCTCAAAGTAGGAAACAAGCTAGACTTGGAATCACAGATGAAAGACTAAGAAGAATCCCACGGAAACCCCCAGACAATGTCCAAAGAAACGCGAAGGCAGCTCAGCGAGAAAGGGTGAAGGAAGGGGTGCAGGAAGTCCCAGAACAACACCATGAGGAGGAAAAGGCAAGGAAAGGTTGGTGAAATTCCACCCCGGAAGACGATACCACATCGAAGGAGAATGAGTGACCCAAAAGCACTAGTAGAAGGTCACGGGGGTAGCAGAAGAAAGATGAGGGCAGTACGATGATAAGCAGGGGGGGGGGATATTGTGGTCATAAACACACATGGATGCCCTTAAGAGGAACGACCTTAAGAGGAGGGCAGAGACTGGGGGCATGAGGGAAGGGGGAGGAAGAAGAAGGGCTAATAGAGCCCGGGGCTCAGATCTTTAAAGGGGACTCAAGGATAAAGTTCAAGAGTACTGTTGCTCTTTGTGTCTCTATACTGTGGAACGAATGCTGAGAGCATGAGGCTAAGAGGTACTCCTTACTGAAGGGTCCTAAACAAAACACACACTTTCCACGCACACGTGAAAATGGTTGTAGAGCCCATAGCTTGCTGAGATACACAACTGGTGTATTGTGTTATATGTTTCCAGTAGCAGTGGACGGAATTATATGAAGGGAATAGATTTGGAAGAATTGCACTCACAAGGATGGGACCTCACATAGTGAGTACTGTGACGAGGAACATTGGGCCTGGAAGTAAGGGCGAGGATGAGGTTTCTTTTATTTCCATCAGCTGGTCCTGGGCCAACGGTTTATGGTCTGGCAGATTCCTGACTATAGGGAAAGGCTTTCTTGAACACGTTCTGAAGCGCTTTCCTAAAGTGGAGGCTGTTTTTAAGGGCTGGTTGGTTGGTAATCGCAATGATCCACTAATGGTCCTTAAACCACGCAAAGAATGTCTGGGCTATGCAATCTTGGTCATTGCCACACTGGGAAATCACGAGGAGCGCAGTTTTTGAGTTAGCACATCTCAATCCTGTGTCTGCAGAACAATCAGCGGCTATGGTTAATACTGCATAGCACTTGTGGCGAGAATTCTATTTTCAGGGGATTTGAAATGGAATTTTACAGTAATTAAAACCATGACTCATGGAAGCACGTGTCCTGTTGCATTTACACGTACCTTGCTTTGCCTGTGTGGTAATCAATGCTGGCTTACCGAAAATCTTCGTTCTCTGGCGGCCCTCCACCAGGCCATCATAATTGACCAGAGTTTTAGGTAAATTGCGATCAACGACCCAGCTTCTATGCTATGAAATTATACTACTTAAATTGTCCCATTTTATGGTATCACACTCACTGTCCTAGGAGCGATGAAGACCTCTGATAGCCTTGTAGGGTTTCAACATGCATCTTGCAAAAAGAGAGTGCCTAGTCGCTGAAGTATTTTACCAGCTGCGCAGACAATGATATACACAGTTTACTCAACATATATTCATGGAAAAGTGCGCATTTCTCCTGCAATTGGCGCGTGACGAGAACGACACTGCGCGAGCCTGCACGCAGAATAAAAAATGCGTTCACCGTATATTCATGGAATTGACTGCGCAAAGTAACTGTATATGCAAGCCGCGCCCTGAACGCCCTCAACACGCCCACATGCAAAGCAAAAACAGCCAGAACAGCTACCTTTGCGTGCACCCCCGGGTGCAATTACAAGTACCCTTCAGACAGTGTCTGAGGTCCCCCGCAAGCGGGCTTGCATCTCGGGGACCCTGTCAGCGGGGTCCACTGTAACCAGCAGCCCAGGAGCATAGCTCAGCAGCAACGTGTGCACCATAGAAGCAAGACAACACGAAACAGCACAGGTTCGATCCCCTGGTCCGGGTTTACAAACCTCTGGGTGTTTAAGCGTGTTATAAATACGTAACTAAGACAAAAAAAAACAATTACGCAACTAAAAAACAAACAATTCATGTACCAGCACCTCGATGCCCGCAGGCTGTGTGAGCACTTTAAAAATGCTAATAAAAAGGACATGCATACAGTTTCACGGAAAGCATTTACGTTCCCTGTCAAACTGCGTGGCAACCCGTGTAAACAGTCCTTGCACCCCGAGCTAATTCCATGCATGGCGCGAGACGTGAAGGAAAAAACCTTGAATTTCCATGAATAAATACCAGATCATAATCACTGTTGGGGTAGTCAGTTAATAAGAAGCCAATGACATGAGTGCTACCAAATTTTTCACACATCATAAAATCGAATCCATGTTTTGCTCGAAAGTAAAAGATAACACAATGCGACCACGTTCAGATGACAACCAATCAAAAAAGTTTGGATGAATAAGAATCGAACACTTTTATATGATGACCAGATACGCTGCTAAGTAATGCAGCTCAGTTGGTCGTGTGCTAACTTCAGAGAGCTGCCAGTATGCACAGCCACAGACTTAAATCTGAATCGACCCGACTTCGCTACGACTTACCCTTCTGAAGTGGACGCACGCTGCAAAATAGAAGCCTATACTGGTATTACATTGACGAACAGTGCAGTCTGCGTTGTGCGCCAAAAACAACGGCTAGTCTAATATTATTTTAATGTTACTGCATCGTATTGCATTGAGCGCAGACCCGGCTGATTCACCTTAATAAAAACACCCCCGTTTCCATCGTTAGTTTGCAAGTTAACATTGTCCTACCTTAGCCTCGGGTGGTGAAGAACTCGCTATGGTACGATGCCCGCTTTGCTGTGGAAAGAAGGTGCGTCTGGAATTTAAACGGTCTGGGAAGCCTGGGAGCTTATGGGGATTGCAAAAAGAGGAAGTTGAAACACTTCCGAGGAGGCAGTTCAATCATTGAGACATCTGATCTATTTTTGGTATCTAAAAATACATATATTGAGAATAATTTGGTTTGTAAATAAACCTTGTATACTTATTATTTTTTTTAAAGTAATTTTTAAAATGGAATATTCGTATCCACTTTAAGCAGCTATTAGTTATCATTCAATGTGCATGTTATTTCCTGGGTGTCTGCTATGTTCCATTTGAAACCCCATTGACTGTGGGTGGCTTTCATTTGATCACCAAGAGGTGGTGCCCAAGGGAAGTGAGGGATGGTCTGACAGGTAATGCCCCTCAAGCAGGCTCGAATTGCTCCTTTCTGATTTCCTTGAAAAAACCTCTGCACATTGTTGATGCACGGGTAGTATAGCTCAGTGGCAACTAGCTCGTCTTGTTCGAATCCTGGTCCCTGCTTAGAGACCTCTTGTGCATTAAGCGCGTTATAAAAAAATACTTAGATAATTGTGTTTGTACACCATTTTTCGGGCCATGGCAGTGCCCACATTTGTTAATTTCATCAATTTCTGTTTATCATTCTTTAATAATGATTCAAGTCCCCTATCATTGCATCTATAATGTTGCTTTCATTTTCCTACCTTGCTTTTTTCAATTTTTCTCAACTTTATTTTAGTTTACGTAATTTCTTTATATATCTACCCATGTCCTCGGATTCTGGATATTCCCCGACAGCCGCTGCTCTTTTTTCCGATAAGGTCCTGCGACACCCCGGCAGGGTCCCATTACGCCAAACCTTGGACAGGGTTTAGGCATCATAAAACCACTACAATGGTGAAGGGCACAGTATAAATATTGAATAACATAACGTGCAAATCAACAACTTTATCACCAGAGAAGATTTTTTTCCCAGTCAAATTATCGCTGCGCTTCCTTTAGTGACTCATCCCTTTATCAGGTGGAATCTGTAAAAAGCAAGGGGCTGGTCCACGAAGGAGTCACAATGAGCAACTTTGACTCACCTCTGACTTAAACTTCAAGAGGACTAGTTCATTCACAAGGAAGTCACTAGGAACGCCCCTCGGACAGAAAGTCTGAGCCCGGCTTAAGAACTTCTCTATTACTCAGCCCCTATGGTTTTCAGACATTTCAATGACATTTGCCAAGTAAAAATAACATTAATTTGTACTAAGCTCTAAACCACATGGCAGCACAGTTCCACCCTACTGATGAGGTCCAACCAGACCGAAACATGTGTCTGGGGCTGCTGTTGGTACTCTTGTTCAGAGGAAAATTGCTTAGCATTTTGGTGCTGGAGTGCCCCAGGGCAGGACAAAGACTGATATGTTTTGGATATTTCTCCTCTGTGAAAGATAGTGAGCTAAAGAATCTGAGTAAGGCTCTTGTAACCAGGACTAATGTCTGGCAGAGGGACTCCCAGGACCCCCCTTGTTAATTTGCATAATTTAAGTAACTTTAGGTCACCCTTAGGTACTAGGGGAATCCAGACATGGACCCCTTGCTCACTATTCTTAGAGAGGCACAGCTCCACCCTACTGATTGGGTCCAACCAGACAGAAACACGTGTCTGGGGTTGCTGTTCATACTCTTGTTCAGAGGAGAATTGCCTAACATTTTGGTGCTGGACTGCCCCAGGCCAGGACAAAGACTGATATGTTTTGGATATTTCTCCTCTGTGAAAAATAGTGAGCTAAATAATCTGGGTAAGGCTCTTGTCTGGCAGAGGGACTCCCAGGACCCCCTTGTTAATTTGCATAATTTAAGTAAATTTAGGTCACCCTAAATTACTAGGGGAATCCAGACGTGGAAGCCTTGCTCACTATTCTTAGAGAGGTCCAACCAGACCGAAACACGTGTCTGGGGATGCTGTTGGTACTCTTGTTCAGAGGAAAATTGCCTATCGTTTCCATGCTGGACTGCCCCAGGGCAGGACAAAGACTGCTATGTTTTGGATATTTCTCCTCTGGGAAAGATAGTGAGCTAAAGATTCTGGGTAAGGCTCTCATAACCAGGACTAATGTCTGGCAGAAGGACTCCTAAGACCCCCACTTGTTAAGGGTCATAGTTTCTCCAGAATGTGACTACTTTTAATGAGTAATACCAATTTATACCATAATGCATTGTCCTATTTTTGGACAACAGACAATGGTCTAACCAACATAAATAAGCATATTCATAGATGGTCAATTCAGTTTCCTAAACAAACAAAGCCTCATTACGAGTACAGTGGTGTGGGGGAAAAAATGGTGGTAATGCAGTGGCAACTCATTTACCAATGCATTACTGCAGCATTACCGTATCGCCATACTACAACTATGGTGGTAAGGTGGATGATTTTCCTCCAGCACTCCACCTTGCTGCCAAAAATTGGCAAAATCAGCAGTATTGCTGCCAGCGGAATTACTGCTAGCGGTAATTCCACCATAAGTCCCCATTGAGTCCTATGGACTCCAAAGAATGGGCCCTTAAATCGAATACCACCACTTCTAATCCTGTGGTAAATCTGCAGGACCAAGTGCCGCTAACAGTAAATCTGTTTGACAATATTTTGGCGAGTTTTAACACTGAAATACCCACAAACCTGTAATTAGGCCCACAGTTCTGACAAATGCATGCATTGATTACTGTGTCATATCCCTGTCATTAGTTGGAACATTATCAAACATGATTCTTTTTTCCACCTCTATCACACATATGGAGTCAACAGTCAGTGGCATTGATTAATTTACTTATAGTTCATTTTACTCAAACAAATCAGTCAACAGAAAACTTTTGTGCTTACATGTTCATTCATTTCAAACATAAAAAAGAGGTAGGGATAGTCCCTTAAAGCATAATGTGGATTGGGACATGCTGAAAATCATATATTGTTATACCAATGGTATCCACTATGCTGTCATGAGGTAAAAAATCTAATACAATTTAAATCAGTCTTAATTATAGTGTATCCTAACAGTGGATATCACATTTATTTTGCGCCACTCTAAATACTGAAAACATTCCTTCTTTTTGAAAAAGATGTATTAATGGAATATTTAAAAACATGAACAAACATCAATGATACATGATTGGTGAGACAAATTCCAGAATATCTTTCTTTCTAAGAATTTCTTTAACTCAAAATCACATAGAAGAAAATATGAACAAATTTGAACACAAGTGCAGAAAGAACTTGAAAACACAAAGATTAAGCACAATTCAAGGAAGTCAAAAAAGTCATCAGGACACAAACATTCAAAATAAATTTGAAAACAGAACAAAAAGAACCTTATTAAATGAAGCCCCAAAGCTTTTGGAGTGAATAAATGCAAAAAGGTAAGTAAAGAAATGAAGAAAAAGGAAAGAAAACGACAGCCTAAATTAGTATTGCAGGTTCCGCAGTTCCATAAATGCAGGTCTGCCGATGTGTGTGTGTTAGGAAGATAACCTAGAACCTATATGTACTGATCTCAAGCAGATTTTAGCTAAAAAAATAGTTCAGAAACCATGCTCTTCCTGTTTGTAGTGGAAACAAACATCCAAAACACGTTTCGGATTGGCCCCCTGCCAGGCAAGGTGATTAAACTGAAGCCTTCCTCAGGGCGGGAACAGGGAGAGACAAAATAAACTTGACCATGTGTGAAGGCAGACAGATAGAATCTTTAGGGAATGTTTTCAGTTATTTAGGCGCTTGCATAAGTCACATATTTTTTTATACATTGCAAAGAAACAAAAAAAAAAAAACGTGGGAACAAAATCCTTACCCAAATCGTAGGTAAGGACTAAAACAAACCCACAGAGGTTGGGGTTGGAGCCTCCCACTGGTAGGGAGAGTGCAGCTCGTACCCCCGGGCAGCCAAGGATCTGCCTCTCAGCATTCGGACTGGTACTGAAAAAATAATAAAATATAGCCATGAGGTCCGAGGCTATTTCAAAAAGGTTGTGCACATTTGGCCCATGCACAGGGTAATCCCCAATGAAAAAAGTCTCATACCTTAATGGAAGAGGGCTAGTTGAAAAAACATGTCAGGCAGCTGTGTTTGTGTAGTACTAGGACCGGTAAGGCTTGTGCTTGTAGAGGCACTCATGCGAAGGATGCCTCCAGAGAGAGTGCTGTGGTAGCTCAACTGTTAACCTAAACAGTAGATGAGACAAAGAAAAGCGGGGGGGGGGCGAGAAGTGAGGGGAGGGGAAAGAGAGATGGGGTAATGAGGGGGGGTTTGGGGGAAAAAAGAAAGGGAGGGGGGGAGGGGAAAGACAACAGAGGGAAAAGGAACTGAAAAATAATAGAATTTTTTAGTTAAATCAATAGGGAGGAGACGAACATTGAATCATCTCGAAGTGCCGGTTAAAATAAACATTACCGAATGTGCACCGTAAGACCGATAGATATCTGTGTACCTGGCTAGGCATTAAGAAGTCAAGCAGGCAAAATGATGCAGGGCAGCCTTGCAAGGCAGCTATTCTTGCTTTCTCTTCGTACGGTGCAGTGACTCCAACGCACCGAAGAGCTGAGTCACCATTACAGACTGGGGCACCGCCGTCGCTCCCGCGGGTGTGTCTCATAATGCATGAGTGTAATTGGATGAACATTAGTTCCTGGTGGGTCCGTGTGCTCGCGCACGGATTGGTCCAGGGCTTTGTCAATCACCACAACTAGGAGATGTGTCTCATCATTGCAGAATCTGATAGGGCAGCCAGAGTCTGAGTCAGATAATATTGTGCAGTGTGCGTGCAGAATCGTGAATACAAAATGGTGAGTCTGTATTCGTAGACCCAATGCATAAAAAGAGAGGGGAGGGTGGGAGGAGGGGTTTCTGTGGGGTGGGAAGAAAAAAGAAAAAGGGGGAAAGAAAAAAGGGGGGAAAAAGAGTGGAAAGAAAGGGAGGAGTTTTTTACTATTTCTTCAGAATGAGGGTTTGGGATTGCCTCACTCGTCATGAAGCCGCAGCGTGTGCAGGGCACATGCATAAGGCATGTATAAATACTTTTTGTATGAGTGAGTGATCATAGGGTTGTAATCTGCATTGTTGAGCAGAATATGTTGAAACAGAAAAGGAAGAAACGCGTGTGTTTACTTGTGGGACCGTTTGTAAAACTGATGGGAGCGGAACATGTAAAATTGAAACAAAAAATGATGTAAAACGTGTGCGCTCTCAATGCTAAAGATATAAAGGATGTCATTGTATGAAATGACAGACATGGCATCATCTCATAGGGTATGAAGTGGTTAAATCTCCGACTTCATGTTGGGGATTAGCCTATGTGCATCAAATTAAGTGCAGGAATTCTTCGTTCAGACCATGGCTATGGCTAGAAATTCTGTGGATCCATCTTGCTTCTTTGAGCTGGAGACTGCGCAGTATATTTGCAGATTCCTTGACAACATCTAGGATCCACCGTTTGATGTCATTAGGAGTATGGTGCCTTTCCAAAAAATGTTTTACTAACGGTGCCGAAGTATTTTTGCACCTGATGCGAGATCGGTGCTCAGAAATTCTGATGTTGACCGATCGGCTTGTCTGGCCTACATACCGTAGGCCACACGGACATTCAAAACAGTAAATTGCTTGTTTTGTTTTGCAGTTTGTCATTGAATTCAAGTTCCAGGTCCTTGTCCCAATGTTGAAATTCTTCATTTTGCAAGTGAATTGACAGACTGAGCAGGACCCACACGGGAAATGTCCCACTGTCTTCCTGAGGTCCCAGAGACCTGTTGTGGGAGCTGTCTTTTTGAATTTGGAATGTACCAAAGTATCACTGATGTTTTTGGCTCTTTTAAAGGCAAAATGTGTTATTGGTGAGTTGGGCAGACTTAATTTGACGATGGGCCAATATTTGCAAATCAATTTCTTGATTCAAAAGGTATGTGAACCATGTGTAATCACACAGGTCATTTTGTTGGGTTCTGACTCTGGTTTCTGGATGGTATTTGGCTTAAAAGGATGTCTCTGTCAGTAAACCTTGCTCTTTTCTTGGCATTAGAAATGAGTTTTTTTGGGTAGCTTCTTACCATCAGGCGGTTGTCAAGGTCATCAGATTGCTGGTAGAAATCAGCTTCCTTACCCGGAGGAACTGGCCATATGGCAGATTTTCTCTCAAATGTCATGGGTGGTTACTTCAAAAATGTAAAAGAGTGTTACATGCAGTGGTTTTGCGATAAAGGCAACATTTCAGGGAGCCATGTTCATGTCTAATTTTAAGGTCCAAAAAGGGAATTTCAGCATTGCTGCATTCCATGGTGAACTGGATATTGTTGTCAATGTTATTAAGCCAGATCAAAAAAAGATCGAGGTCATTTTCTGAACCACTCCATATGAAGACAATGTCATCAATATATCGTTTCCAATATGAGATGCAGTTTTTATACAGATTCTTGTCGCACAGAATGTTATTTGACTCGAAGGTAGACATATATAGGATCGCAAGACAAGGGGCAAACATAGCGCCCATCGCTGTTCCGTTGATCTGTAAATAGAATTGGCCATTGAATTAGAAGAAATATTTACATAAGGCCAAGGTCATTAATTCATGAATAAAGTTGGAAGGCAACCTATTTTGTTGGTCATGATGGGTGAGTATTTGGTGTATACACTGAATAGCCTGATCTTGAGGGATGCTTGTGTACAATGATTTTATATCCATTGTCACTAGTTTCTGAGTCTGGGAATCAAAGGGAAGATTTTCAAATGTTTGTATGGTGTGCGTAGTATCTCGTAAATAAGTTGCTGTATTTACGCTTAAGGGTTTTAGAAAAACATCAATGAATTTGCACACTGGTTCCAAAATTGAACCGCAGACAGAAACAATTGGCCTACCTGGTGGATTATCAGGGTTTTTGTGAATTTTAGGTAGTGCATATAGTGATGGGGTGTGACCTTGACTTGTGGTTAGGAATTTTAGTTCCTTGTCACTAATCCAATGCCTTTCGTGGGCATATTGAGCCACAGTTTCTATTTCAGATTTAATTTCACTTGCTGGATCCTTTTTGAGTTTTTTGTGACTTTCCTTGTCTTGATGGAGGTCATTGACCATAGTGGAATATTGGTCACTGGACATGATCACAATCCCACCGCCTTTGTCAGCTGGTTTTATCACTATATTGGGATTATTTGAGAGCTCAGTCAGCGCCTTATGTTCATTTTGGACAGATTTTGGTTTGAAAAGTTGTAGTCATCTTTCAGTTTACCCAACTCCTTCAAAATACATTATTCGAAGGTGATAATTTCTTTGGGGATTTCATTATCTTGAGGTCTAAAAGTGGATGGGACATGTAAACCAGAGTCTGTGTCTGAGGGTTCTGCTGGAATGTCCTCAAAAAATGCTTTCAGGCGAATAGTCCTGAAAAAACGACGGATCTCCATTTCGGTTGTGAACCAATCCGTTGTTCGAAAAGGCACAAATGATAAGCCCTTTGAAATAAGTGATATTTGTGGTGGTGTCAAAACTACCTTAGCCAAATTGAAGATTGGAATGTCTTTAGCATCTGTTCTTATCGTGTCAGGCGTCTTCTGCCCCATGCTTGACGGCGCAGGAGTGCATATTAGGGGAACCATGGTTGACCCCAGTATGGGTTTCCTTGCCCTCCACTGCCTAAAAAAGGGGGCGGTGGTAGGGGTTGGAAGTTAGGAAACTGGCGTTGCTGTGATTGATTGTATCTTTGCTAGTTGTCCGAACCGCTGCTACTAGAGTTTGAAATGATACCCAAGGGCGTCGCCCTTTATTTTGCGTGACTTGTTGTTTTTTGGCAGCCTCTGCAAATTTAGCTGTTGTGTAAGGAAAACTCTTTTCGAGTTGAATTCCTGAATATCTTTATTTAATTTATTTGTTTTTTGGCAATTGTTGATGTTTTAAACTCATCAAAGAGTTTATTAGTTTCTCTTAGTTTGTCTAATGCATTAGTGATAGCCTGATTTTCGAGAAACTGTTTTTCTTCAATATCTAATTCTTTTTGGACCTCAATGCTCAGGCGTTGGGCTGTTGTAATAGTCAACACCATAAGGTCCCTACTGCATTTAATTGCAAAGTGACTAAATTTGGTTGTGTACTCCCTGTCTATGAGAAAAAGACAGGGCTCATTCCTAACAATTAGGCCGGTTGGAATAGTGTCTGCTCGTAAGTATTCCCGTAAGAAACGTCCATGTAGTTCAGTTTGGAAATTCTTCTTTTTTAATTTAAGCAGGTCCTCACTACATGTGGATTGGGCTATTCCAGGGTTTGATCCACTGGGGTCAAAAATAGAGGGTCCTTTAATGATGTCTGCAGTTTGCTCTAAAGAATAGGCAAAAGTTTGGCTTTCTGCCATACTCAGTCCAAAAAACTGAAAGAAAGATTCAACCTTGGGTGAACCGGAAGCCAAAGGTTCATTCAGGCCGGTAATTTTCCCTTGTCATCAACACCTCTCACAGTGCAGGATCTTTGCACCAGTTTTTTCAGGCGTTCAAGTGTTGCTGCACAGGGAGAATATCCTCACATTTAGCCCCCACCCCTTTCAGCGATCAGCAGGGAAGTTGCCACTCTGTAAAAGACAAACAATATTCAGTGCCCAAAAATGGCAAACACCTGCCGGAGCCACCACATTTCTTATAGATGCGTGCATGGAGGAGGATTGGAAAGTGCTGTTCAGACATGGAACATAACTTTTCTAAGTGGACATCAGAATTGGGCCCTGTAGCTTTTGCTCCCATGAAGTGGCCCGCCAGTGATGAAGCTGTGTTGTGAGTTACTATATCTGTCTGCTCAACAGTTCTGTCTTTACAATACCTAGTTGGTTCTCCAAAATATTTTTTTCTGCAAATGTATTTTAGCATGTATGCACAATATTGTGACAGGCTTGTTAGATAGTATTTTAACAGTATGTTTTGACAGTTTCAAAGGTGTAATAACCTCTGGACACTTTTGTTAAACACAGGAGGCCCGATTCAGAGAAGGTTTTGTGTGGCACAAAAGCAATTTGTGCACAAAAAGTGCACTTTGCACCATGCAAAACTCAAGGAGCTGAGTGCTTTGGGTGACACATAGCGCCACGTGTGAGAAGGGCCTGCGCAAAGAAATAAATAGGGGGCAGAACATGCATATTCCCCATTCTTTTTGCATAATGAAGAAGCGCGAGGAGTAATGTGGGCGTGTTGAGGGACAAGGCATGTAAATAATTAAAAGGCCCACTCACAATTGACATGCAATTCATGGATTCCCAACCACAATTTACCAGAGTGAATGATATGCGACGCAACGTACAAATCACAAAGGGCACGTGTAAAAGCACTGAATGCACACCATTACAAAATTGCATTTCCTGAATGAATCCCACAGCAGTGGAAGCACTCGTACATGTTCATGTAAGATGGAGGAGGGGGAGATTGGTGACGGGCAGGATTTTACACTGTCGCACAACACTTTTTTGGATGCCAGATGACGAGGTGTATGCAAGATACAGATTTCCTCCTCATCCTAGACCTGGGCAAGGAATGGGTGGAATACCTTACATCACCCAACATCTGCTCCCATACACTCACACCCCTAGATAAAGTGCTGCCAGCCCTACATCTTTTGGCTATGGGCTCATTTCAGCACACCTCTGTCTATGTGGAGGCATATCGGAGGCCACGCAATTACCGGTGAGTACACCAGGTATTGCGCTGCATTACATCATGCTTGCGCTGGCACATATACATGTCACACACACTGCAGGCAAGACAGAGAGTGTGCCAGGAGTTTTATGCCATAACACGCCCCACAGAGAGTTTGCCAGGAGTTTTATGCAATAACACGCCCCAGGAGTGTACAAGAACATGTAACGCAACCAGAAGCATTGGCATTTAATTGATGCACAGGTTATCTGTGATGCAATGGGAGTCATCATGCTTTTGATTGCAAATTTCTCCAGAAGCACACATGAACGCATAATTTACTGCTATTCTTCCGATAACAAACCCTGGCATTGGGAACCTTTGGCAACACCCAAATCATCGCTGAGTATCAGCAAGCAGTCACATGACACACGGAATAACAGCACATGACAATCAATGCTAACAACAACCATTTCCACATTTACTGGGGACACGCCATTCGGGAATCCTGCCACCCCAGCTGAGGTAAGGTATAACGCAGCACACATAGCCACTAGGAGCATAGTGGTGGCGTACATTTTGGTTGCTTAAGTGACACTTCCTTTCCCTTGACCACTCTGGCAACATATTGCTACATGCCCCACCAGTGGTATGCAAGATCATTGTGGCATCTTGTATCCTGCACTATGTTGCCACACTGCGTGGCATACCTGTAACGCTTACCTGAACTCTGTGGAAACACCCTGGCTGCGTAGGTTCTTCAGGCAGAGTTCTATGGAAGAATCCGCCACATAAGTTCTGAGGAAATATAACAGTGAACACTCTCTATAAACATAGGCTTGGGTCTAATCCTTTCTTTAGCAGTCGTGGTTAGAATGTATATCTAAGATAGGGTAGATTGCACTGCTCACCTGTATGGATTATGTTCTCCATCCTGCATGCATACAGGGGTGCTTGTTCTGAAGAATTAATCCAAGACTGGCAGTAATATTGAAGCAGATTTCAAGACGGATGAAGTTTTCTTTAAGTCTCTTAAAGGAGGAATGGAATCACTGGACAGTACATTCTGAAGTGAGACGTCTAAAACTCCAATGGGAAACAGTCTATGGAGATTCTAGCTGGCAATGTCAACTACCACAATTGAGAGCGGAATTGGAGTTTTTATATGTGGTAATTAGTTTATGTAAGGACTGCGGATAATTCTTGTCTATTCAGAGATGAGTCTCCAGCAACTGTGTAGTGCTGTGGAAAACAACTGAAAGAAAATGAGGACTGAAGAGAATTCTGAAGATCAAAGTTTATAGGCTCTTCATAATAAGTAGCGTAGCTATAATTGGGAGTAGAATTAATTCACTACTACATCACCTACTTATTTTTTAATAAATGGCTTGTGCAATGTAAATGTCCACATACACAGAGAACTGATGAAAAGCTTATAGCTGAGATAAACTACTGACAACAGGGTCAAAAGTGCCTCAGCTTAAACAGAACGTAACTACTGCAACGATAGGAAACACTACTTAAGTGCTGATAACAGCTTCTTGACAAACTTTATGAGGCAATACATGACTTGCGATGGTACTTGCAGTTTTTTAGTTCGCCGACAATGCGTACACATGGAACAATAGGAAGACTGAGGAGTTCTATGGTACGCGCGCCTGACTGGAAGCTGCTTCTGAGGTGACAGAAAAAGAAAAAAATGGAAAATGACTCGAAACTCAGAGCGGGCAGAAATCAACAAAGAAAAGGGCAAAAGAATATACAAATGGCAACAGAACAAGGACTGTGGAACTGTGAGGGGCTAAGGGCTAAGGGCTAAGGAGCCGGAACAGAGCCCCAGTAAACGTTGCACTGCGCAAAGCAGATTCAACGCGAAGCAGAGACTTGCCGATGGGCGGGGCTTATAAGGGAACCAGAGCTGAAAGACTAGAAAAACACCACTACATGCTGGGTACAAACAGGGCTGCCATGTTGGTTTAAGTGAAGTTCCCTGACAGCTCCTTGGAATTCCTCTTCTGTAATTCTCCATGTGTGTGTTAACCAGGAACGGTAGGCTGGTGTCCAATCCTTTTGGGAATTCCCACCTGATGATTTCCCAGTGACAATGACAGTATTCCCCCCCAAGGCCCCTCTCAGGTTCAACACTCCCCTTCCTGGTTTTTCTGGATGATTCTGGTGAAAAGTTTTCAACAACCTAGAAGCATAGATATTATCAAAGGGTTCCCAGGTCCTATCTTGTGGTCCATAGCCCTTCCAGTCTACCAAATAGACTAGCTTCTTACGCACCATTTTTGAATCCAGGATTGACTTGACTTCATACTCTGGCTGATCGTTTCCAGATCAATTGGTGCTGGGGCTTCGGGAATACGGGTATTTGGGCAAACTGACTTTAGCAAGGATACATGAAACACTGGGTGAGTTTTCATTTTCTTCGGAAGTTCTAGCTTCATAGCTACTGGGTTGACAACAGCTTCAATTTTAAATGGGCCTAGAAATCTTGGAAGAAATTTTCAAGACCCTTTTTAGAACAAGATTCTTAGAGACTAGCCAAACTAAGTCCCCCACTTGATAGTCAGGAGCCTCCCTACGATGGCGGTCTTCAAAGCTCTTCTGAGAGTCTTTGGCAGTGGACAACTGGTTTTGTATTTCTCAATTGCATTGGCAATGTAGTCATGCAGGGTTTTTACTGCCGGCATCTGGATGGTTCCGGAGGATCATAGACATATGTTCGTTGATGTCGACCGTGTAAAGTATAAAAGGTGCTTAGTCCTGTGGATGAATGCACAGAGATATTGTAGGCGTACTCTGCTACCCACAAAATATCCACCCAAGAATCTTCTGTTTGATGAATAATACATCGCAGATACTGCTCCAGAGTTTGATTGGTTCGCTCAGTCTGTCCATCTGTTTGGGGGTAATGGCTGGTGGATAAACGTACATCGATCTTGGCCAACTCGCAACACTTTCTCCAGAATCTTGAAATAAATTGGCTCCCACTATCAGATACTAAGATTGAAGGGAAACCATGTAGTTTCACAATATTTTCTAGAAATGTTTTTGCTAGAACAGGTGCAGACGGAAGCCCTTTTAAAGCCACGAAATGAGCCATTTTCGAAAGTAGATCTACCACAACCAAGATGGTAACAAGTCCTTGACATGGGGACAAATCAGTGATTAAATCCAATGATAGGGTGTGCCATGGAGCAGGCGGCAACCTCAAAGGTTGGAGCAGTCCTGCAGGTTTCTGTTTCAGAGCCTTGTTTTGAGCACAATTTCCACAAAACTGAACTAAATCTTTGCACCAAATTGGCCAACAATAACACCTCTTGATTTTTTCCAAGGTCTTAGTGACCCCAGGATGACCTTCGATCAATGAACCATGGTAGTTGGCAATCACCTGTGTCTGCAGTTTTGGGGTTGGTAAATACAATCGACCTTGATAAAATGGCAAGCCAGCCTGAATATAACATTGGGTTTTGCCGTTCAGCCACTCCTGTTTTTCGGTTGAGGACATGCTTGCTTGAACCTCTCTCCTTAGTTCTTCGAGGGATGCATCAAGGTTGCTCACCACTCCAAGCATTTTCTCCCCGGAAATAATATCCACTGGTGCTGGGGTTGCATATGCCTCTTTGCCATTTCCAATGCGAGATAATGTGTCAGCTTTGCCGTTTCGCACTCCAGACCGGAATGTGATAACAAAATCATACTCAGCAAAGAAAAGAGCCCATCGTAAACTGCCGCAAAGATTGAGCCTATGGCAGAACGTAGATACTGCAGATTTCAATGATCAGTAAATATTGTAACTTTGTGCTGAGCTCCAAGTAAATAATGTCTCCACTCTTTTCGTGTGCTTTTTATGGCCAACAGTTCTTTATCTGTCACAGTGTAGTTGAGTTCATTTTTTTGACCAGAATGCTACTGGATACAGAATTTGAGTGTCGGGATTGCGTTGAGAAAAAACTGCGCCCATAGCCACATTAGATGCATCTGTCTCAATGAAAAAGGAAAGATCTGGTCACAGGTGCTGCAAAATCGGAGCTGCTGTGAACCTTTCTTTCAATTTCAGGAAGGCTTCTCCTGCTTCTCTGGTCCATTCAAATTTCTTATTTTTTCGAAGCAAGGATGTGATGGGATGCACTAACTGAGAAAATTCTGACACAAAACGCTGATAAACATTCGCGAACCCCCAAAAACTTTGGACTCCTTTCACCGAAGTGCGGGCTGGCCAGGTGAGAATTGCGTCAACCTTTCGATTGTCCATCTTAACTCCTTGAGAGGAGAGAATAAAGCCCAAAAATTCAACTTCGGGAACGTGAAAGGACCATTTTTTCCAGCTTGACATACAGAGAGTTTTCCCTAAGCTTCTGAAGAATAGATTTCACATGCTGCACATGCTCTTGAGGATTTACAGAAAAAACAAAAATATTAATCTATGTACACCACCGTACAAACATCCAATAGTTCGCGTAAAATATAATTCATAAAAGATTGAAATGCAGCTGGTGCGTTACATAGCCCAAAGGGCATAACTTGGTATTCAAAGAGACCAAACCGAGTTCAGAAGGCCGTCTTCCATTCGTCACCTTCTTTTTTTATTAGAAAGTTGTTTTAATCAAGTAAACTTGATTTTTCAACAAATTCAATTACATAATATTATTAAAATTCATTAAGACAATACAACAAATCTCAAAAAAGATAACAAGCAAAAGAAAAAGAAAAAAGAAAAAAAGAAAATAAGAAATAAAACTATAAAGTAAACATAACAACTCCACTTAATCAATGAAACTGGCAGTGTAAAGCAACAACAACTCTTATTTAAGCAGTAAAAATGAAAAGCAATAAGATATCACAGGAAAGAAATGCATACGATCATAATTTGCTCTGAGTCGATCTTTTGTTTGTCAATTTTAAACTGTGCAAGAAAATCAATATTGCACATCTCAATGGCTGATTATTAGTATGAAATAGCAGTTCCAACAATCTGTCACTGGTAAGTATTATGTGATCTATCAACAAGGGTTTCATATACTTGATTCTTTGTATAAGTAACGCAGGTCAGACTGAACGCAGATGTTTCAAAGTTTCTGGGGAGACCTTACAAAAACGACAGAGGCGCTCATTCTCAGGTATTAATTTGCGTTTGTAAAGTAACTCATTTGTGGGCCAAAGGTTCAATCGATAGCGAAGGAAATCATCACACAGTCGAGGACTAGGAAACAAGGCTAAGTAACTTTCAACTGCACCATAGCGTTTTAGATTGAATGGAGTATCTGCAAAAACCTAATAGTGGATGCACGCAGGTCGCGTCTGTATCCAATCGTACTCCCATAAAAGTATTTTTGCTCGGTTCGGGTTCTCTATCAACAATGTTATTGTAAGCCCGGTCTCGCTAATGATCTCCTGCGCTTTTTGCCTCCAACCATAGGGAAATGCATCCATTGACTGTAAGAGATATTTTGCAATCACTTTAATTAGACCCGATTTATTATCTGCCATAACACATTTCCTATAAAGTGAACAAATTTTCCATTTACAAATGGCATATAAAGACACTAGGTCCAACTCGTGTCTCACGATACACATAGGATAGGAAAGTGGTATAGGCAAGACTCATTTCCAATAACATCCATCTATGGCAGTCCAGTAAATATAGGTTTTTTTCAAAGAAGCCTCCACTCCATACGTTATTACTGGAACAAACTTTTGCTTTTAATAAACAATTGTCGGAACCAAGGAGAACTTGCAATATTTGGCTTTAATCAGGCGTGCCTGTGAGACAGCTGTCGTAATCTTTTGTTTTACATGATGATCATGAGCGTTAAGATTCATGTTGTTTGTAACAAAGTTGCCTAGATATATATAGGATGGTACGGTTTCCAGTATTGTGCATTGTAAGGGCCATAGATGATTGACACATCTCTGTTTTCTTGTGCTGAATTGGATAACCTTGGTTTTCGCTATATTAACAGTTATACGATTTTCCACAGTATAGCGATCCAAAGCTTTCAATAGGACACAAAGGCCATTCGCAGTCTTCGATAGTAAAACCATATCATCAGCATACAACAAATGCCTGATTTGGATGTTGTTAAGTTTCGGGGAGTCTGTGACAAGTGAAGCAAAAACTTGTCTTATATCAGAAATAAAAAAATTGAATATCGCTGATGCCAAAATGCAGCCCTGTTTGAGGCCTCGTGCAGTCTCTATTGGTTCCGACAATAAGCCTTCACTATTTAGTCTAACCTGGATAGAGGTGCCTGAGTGCAACTGAATAACCCACTTCAGAATAAATCAAGGACAGCCTCTATCCACACGTTTTTTATATATCAGCTCCCGTGGAATTGCGTCAAACGCCATGCGGAAGTCATTGAAAGCCATGTATAATACTTGACATCGTTGACGCGCCTGATGGATAACGGAATTTAGTGTGATGACATTAATGGCGGTGCCTAAGCCAGGTAGAAATCCTGTTTGAAATGGATCACGAGAATCACTTGAATGAAGCCAGAGATTGAACTGCCTCAAAATTAGGCAGGCAAGAATTTTGCCTGGGCAGTCAAGAAGGGCGATAGGACGATAAACTGTAGGATCGGCCCTATCGCCCTTTTTAAAAATTGGCAGAATGATAGAGCGCTTCTATGATTTGGGGATTTCCCCGACATGAAAAATGTGTTGAAAAATGTCATGAAGAATAGAAGCCCATTGGAGAGGGTAATCTTTAAGCATGCCATTATGGAGGCCATCAGGGCCAACCGCTCTGGATCGGCTGAGATTTTTGATGCAACTTAAAATGTCTACCTGGTCCATTCTGAAGGCATGAGGTGAGTGTATATTCAGAAATTCTAATAGGAGATCTGGGAATGGAGAACGATATATGGTGTTGAAGTGTTCAGACCATTTTTCACTTGGGAGTGCAGAAGTAAGCACGGCAGACTGTAGTCTATGGGTGGCTGTATTTAGGCAATTCCAAATGCCACTGGTGGATTTAGTGAGCATTTGCATCAACATATTCTCTCCATCTTCTTGATATCGCAAGCACTTATGGCCTTTCAGCCTTTTTCTATATCTGGCTTTCAGAAATCTCTTCGAGGCTGGTCTGCTAATGGCTGGGTCATCCCTTAGGTTACGTATGGCTTGCCTTAGCTGTGCTTTTCTTTGCTGTATTTCAGCATCATAACTGTGTGTAAGCTTATGTCTGATGCTAGAGTCAGGCATTTTTACTTGCCTGAAACTTTGCATCGTAGTGACATAGCACTGCGAATCTTTGGAAGATAGAGGTCTATGGGAGTCCATCAAAGCCTGTTTAAGCTGATTCAATGTCATTGGATTCCAACATAAACGGGTGCCGCTGTTATTCACTTTAAAGGAGTATGGATAGCTGTTTCGATCTAATAAATGATGCCCCACTGAAAAATTAAAGTGCATGACGAGTTTATTGTGATCGCTCACTAATGAAGGAATCACATTCATAGACTGTACCTGGGGTAGGCATTTCTTGTTTATATAGATATAGTCTAAAATTGCCTGCCGAGAGCCGGAAGACCAAGTTACACAGGCAGGGACATCACCGTCCACAGTGTTGTTTACCATTACATACCCCCTTTCTTTCATAATAGTGCACCAGGTTTGCTCATCGAGCCCAGACCTGCTATTGGTCATTGGTAAAATATGTAAATTTAAGTCAACAAGAACAATAGAGCACACGATACTAGTGTCAGCGATTATTTTGTCCAAGTGTAGGGTCAAGTGCATGAAGAACATCTCATCCGTTATGTTCTGCCTACTCCAATATATATTAATAATGGCTAAGCTCGCCATGTCCCAAGTTAATTTAACTACTTGGAAATATGGGGATGAGGAGGGATACTGGATCACTTTAAAACACTATTATGCTTGACTGCTAGCAACAAGCCACCAGAGGGGCGTCCCATGGAATTTTTGACCGCTAATGAAGAAACAATTGTATGCGAAGCACAAATCGGGGCAGTTATAAGCCATGTGTCTTGCAAGGCTATAATATCAAATCGAGGCAAGTCACTTACGGTTGAATTTATAAAGTGAGTGTGACCTCAGGTATTCCAGCACAGCAAGGAAACAACGTCTTGATTGAGAGTTAGTTATGATTGCTTCACATACTCTTGGGGTCCAATGACTACGGAAGCTTGATGAGAGTTTAGACTTTGAGATGTGGCATGTTGTTTTGATTGGTACGTCGGGACTTGGAGTTTCTCCATTTTGTCACTGACTGGGTTAATATCTTGAGACAGAATAAATCCTAGGTCAAATAATGACATTCGCGCCTGCCACAACATGTTAAACACTTGACCTGAGCGTACATATATCTTAACTTCCGACAGGTCATCTTGATTAACAAACTCTATGTATTCAATATCGGTGGTGGATAAGTCTTTAAGAATCGCAATATCAGCACAAATGTTCAGTATACTTGATCTATTAAGTACATACATTGAAAAAGGTGCTGCACGACATTTCATATTCAGTGAGTATAATTGCAGTTTGGCATTGGAATACAAATTTTGAGGACTCACAATTGACTTTTCCATACTTGAATCACAAGGCATGGGTTCGGTCAGAGCGTGAGGCAGCTGTTCGTTTGGTGTTTTAATAGTTTGTTGCTGCGTATTTGTTTTTGAGGTGAGAGCTGCAGAAGTTAGTTTATAGTCCTGACTAGTGGACTTTAATTCCGCAAAACAAGACTCAATGGAGGATTTAATATATTCTACTAGATCTTGTTTTAAAGTTGGCAATTGAGAAACTGATTCTATATGCGAATCCTTAATTGGTATAGGATTTGATACAGACGTTACTTGCATCTGTACAGATTTTACAGACTCAGATGCATTAGGCTGCACATATTCTGCCTGTGAGCCATTGGATAAGTGTGCAGTAGCAAGCTTTAAGATAGGGAGTTGTTCAATGTGACTCATGGGTGACCATATAGTTGGATTCTTCATGTCTTGTGTTTGATCTGTACATGATGGAAGAGCCAATTGTGAAGTCAAGTTAGAATGCGCAGTATAGGCATTGATCGAAGCTCTAATTTCTTCTCTTAACTGGGCAATGACTGATTCAACATGTACACTGGGATTGAGTGTAGTGACTACTGGCATAGATGGAATGGTGCCTGGTGGAACTCTTGAGTCAGGTGGCATTAGCGAGCCAGGTCCAGGTTTATTTTGAAACATGAATGGAGGCGTGACAGAAGTAGTGATAGCCTGCTTTGCTAGGGCTATAAGATCATCAAGTGGTTGATGTGGTATTATTGCTGGAACCACCTTAGTTAAAACTTCAGGAGTAGATGATACTACAGATTTTTCTAGTCGCAATGGGATTTTAATACATTTTCAGGAGTTCTCACTTACTTTTGTACAAGATTTTGTTTTTTGCACAGCTTTTTTCATTCTTTTCCAATCTTTTCTCGGACGGTGAGAGGTAGAAGATTTGGATGAGGAATTGGTGACAGCTGGGGCGAATAGTTAAAAAATATTGGCAGAGTCTTTAAGAGGCAATTTGGGATTCGAAGTTGAGACAATTTTACTTGGTGATTGTATGGTATCATCAATATTAATCTAGGGAGGTAGTGAAAGACAGGCATCAGTAACACCTGCCAAGACAATGGCCTTATTTTTTTCAACCACTAGTATTTGTGCAGGTTGGGGGCACCTGGTCGCCTGGGTCTGAGTTGCAAAATCTGTAGTCATTAGAGTAATGGGATTTATTGAGGCATTAGATATGGATTTTTTGTTTTCATCTAGAAGATCCTTGTTGAAGTATTGCTCTATGAGCATTGATTGGCGAGTGACCATATTATCTAGGGCCTCAAACAATTTTGCAATGGTTAATAAGGCGGTGTTCATTGCGGCGCTCATTCTCAGGTATTAATTTGCGTTTGTAAAGTAACTCATTTGTGGGCCAAAGGTTCAATCGATAGCGAAGGAAATCATCACACAGTTGAGGACTAGGAAACAAGGCTAAGTAACTTTCGACTGCACCATAGCGTTTTAGATTGAATGGAGTATCTGCAAAAACCTAATAGTGGATGCACGCAGGTCGCGTCTGTATCCAATCGTACTCCCATAAAAGTATTTTTGCTCGGTTCGGGTTCTCTATCAACAATGTTATTGTAAGCCCGGTCTCGCTAATGATCTCCTGCGCTTTTTGCCTCCAACCATAGGGAAATGCATCCATTGACTGTAAGAGATATTTTGCAATCACTTTAATTAGACCCGATTTATTATCTGCCATAACACATTTCCTATAAAGTGAACAAATTTTCCATTTACAAATGGCATATAAAGACACTAGGTCCAACTCGTGTCTCACGATACACATAGGATAGGAAAGTGGTATAGGCAAGACTCGTTTCCAATAACATCCATCTATGGCAGTCCAGTAAATATAGGTTTTTTTCAAAGAAGCCTCCACTCCATACGTTATTACTGGAACAAACTTTTGCTTTTAATAAACAATTGTCGGAACCAAGGAGAACTTGCAATATTTGGCTTTAATCAGGCGTGCCTGTGAGACAGCTGTCGTAATCTTTTGTTTTACATGATGATCATGAGCGTTAAGATTCATGTTGTTTGTAACAAAGTTGCCTAGATATATATAGGATGGTACGGTTTCCAGTATTGTGCATTGTAAGGGCCATAGATGATTGACACATCTCTGTTTTCTTGTGCTGAATTGGATAACCTTGGTTTTCGCTATATTAACAGTTATACGATTTTCCACAGTATAGCGATCCAAAGCTTTCAATAGGACACAAAGGCCATTCGCAGTCTTCGATAGTAAAACCATATCATCAGCATACAACAAATGCCTGATTTGGATGTTGTTAAGTTTCGGGGAGTCTGTGACAAGTGAAGCAAAAACTTGTCTTATATCAGAAATAAAAAAATTGAATATCGCTGATGCCAAAATGCAGCCCTGTTTGAGGCCTCGTGCAGTCTCTATTGGTTCCGACAATAAGCCTTCACTATTTAGTCTAACCTGGATAGAGGTGCCTGAGTGCAACTGAATAACCCACTTCAGAATAAATCAAGGACAGCCTCTATCCACACGTTTTTTATATATCAGCTCCCGTGGAATTGCGTCAAACGCCATGCGGAAGTCATTGAAAGCCATGTATAATACTTGACATCGTTGACGCGCCTGATGGATAACGGAATTTAGTGTGATGACATTAATGGCGGTGCCTAAGCCAGGTAGAAATCCTGTTTGAAATGGATCACGAGAATCACTTGAATGAAGCCAGAGATTGAACTGCCTCAAAATTAGGCGGGCAAACATTTTGCCTGGGCAGTCAAGAAGGGCGATAGGACGATAAACTGTAGGATCGGCCCTATCGCCCTTTTTAAAAATTGGCAGAATGATAGAGCGCTTCTATGATTTGGGGATTTCCCCGACATGAAAAATGTGTTGAAAAATGTCATGAAGAATAGAAGCCCATTGGAGAGGGTAATCTTTAAGCATGCCATTATGGAGGCCATCAGGGCCAACCGCTCTGGATCGGCTGAGATTTTTGATGCAACTTAAAATGTCTACCTGGTCCATTCTGAAGGCATGAGGTGAGTGTATATTCAGAAATTCTAATAGGAGATCTGGGAATGGAGAACGATATATGGTGTTGAAGTGTTCAGACCATTTTTCACTTGGGAGTGCAGAAGTAAGCACGGCAGACTGTAGTCTATGGGTGGCTGTATTTAGGCAATTCCAAATGCCACTGGTGGATTTAGTGAGCATTTGCATCAACATATTCTCTCCATCTTCTTGATATCGCAAGCACTTATGGCCTTTCAGCCTTTTTCTATATCTGGCTTTCAGAAATCTCTTCGAGGCTGGTCTGCTAATGGCTGGGTCATCCCTTAGGTTACGTATGGCTTGCCTTAGCTGTGCTTTTCTTTGCTGTATTTCAGCATCATAACTGTGTGTAAGCTTATGTCTGATGCTAGAGTCAGGCATTTTTACTTGCCTGAAACTTTGCATCGTAGTGACATAGCACTGCGAATCTTTGGAAGATAGAGGTCTATGGGAGTCCATCAAAGCCTGTTTAAGCTGATTCAATGTCATTGGATTCCAACATAAACGGGTGCCGCTGTTATTCACTTTAAAGGAGTATGGATAGCTGTTTCGATCTAATAAATGATGCCCCACTGAAAAATTAAAGTGCATGACGAGTTTATTGTGATCGCTCACTAATGAAGGAATCACATTCATAGACTGTACCTGGGGTAGGCATTTCTTGTTTATATAGATATAGTCTAAAATTGCCTGCCGAGAGCCGGAAGACCAAGTTACACAGGCAGGGACATCACCGTCCACAGTGTTGTTTACCATTACATACCCCCTTTCTTTCATAATAGTGCACCAGGTTTGCTCATCGAGCCCAGACCTGCTATTGGTCATTGGTAAAATATGTAAATTTAAGTCAACAAGAACAATAGAGCACACGATACTAGTGTCAGCGATTATTTTGTCCAAGTGTAGGGTCAAGTGCATGAAGAACATCTCATCCGTTATGTTCTGCCTACTCCAATATATATTAATAATGGCTAAGCTCGCCATGTCCCAAGTTAATTTAACTACTTGGAAATATGGGGATGAGGAGGGATACTGGATCACTTTAAAACACTATTATGCTTGACTGCTAGCAACAAGCCACCAGAGGGGCGTCCCATGGAATTTTTGACCGCTAATGAAGAAACAATTGTATGCGAAGCACAAATCGGGGCAGTTATAAGCCATGTGTCTTGCAAGGCTATAATATCAAATCGAGGCAAGTCACTTACGGTTGAATTTATAAAGTGAGTGTGACCTCAGGTATTCCAGCACAGCAAGGAAACAACGTCTTGATTGAGAGTTAGTTATGATTGCTTCACATACTCTTGGGGTCCAATGACTACGGAAGCTTGATGAGAGTTTAGACTTTGAGATGTGGCATGTTGTTTTGATTGGTACGTCGGGACTTGGAGTTTCTCCATTTTGTCACTGACTGGTTTAATATCTTGAGACAGAATAAATCCTAGGTCAAATAATGACATTCGCGCCTGCCACAACATGTTAAACACTTGACCTGAGCGTACATATATCTTAACTTCCGACAGGTCATCTTGATTAACAAACTCTATGTATTCAATATCGGTGGTGGATAAGTCTTTAAGAATCGCAATATCAGCACAAATGTTCAGTATACTTGATCTATTAAGTACATACATTGAAAAAGGTGCTGCACGACATTTCATATTCAGTGAGTATAATTGCAGTTTGGCATTGGAATACAAATTTTGAGGACTCACAATTGACTTTTCCATACTTGAATCACAAGGCATGGGTTCGGTCAGAGCGTGAGGCAGCTGTTCGTTTGGTGTTTTAATAGTTTGTTGCTGCGTATTTGTTTTTGAGGTGAGAGCTGCAGAAGTTAGTTTATAGTCCTGACTAGTGGACTTTAATTCCGCAAAACAAGACTCAATGGAGGATTTAATATATTCTACTAGATCTTGTTTTAAAGTTGGCAATTGAGAAACTGATTCTATATGCGAATCCTTAATTGGTATAGGATTTGATACAGACGTTACTTGCATCTGTACAGATTTTACAGACTCAGATGCATTAGGCTGCACATATTCTGCCTGTGAGCCATTGGATAAGTGTGCAGTAGCAAGCTTTAAGATAGGGAGTTGTTCAATGTGACTCATGGGTGACCATATAGTTGGATTCTTCATGTCTTGTGTTTGATCTGTACATGATGGAAGAGCCAATTGTGAAGTCAAGTTAGAATGCGCAGTATAGGCATTGATCGAAGCTCTAATTTCTTCTCTTAACTGGGCAATGACTGATTCAACATGTACACTGGGATTGAGTGTAGTGACTACTGGCATAGATGGAATGGTGCCTGGTGGAACTCTTGAGTCAGGTGGCATTAGCGAGCCAGGTCCAGGTTTATTTTGAAACATGAATGGAGGCGTGACAGAAGTAGTGATAGCCTGCTTTGCTAGGGCTATAAGATCATCAAGTGGTTGATGTGGTATTATTGCTGGAACCACCTTAGTTAAAACTTCAGGAGTAGATGATACTACAGATTTTTCTAGTCGCAATGGGATTTTAATACATTTTCAGGAGTTCTCACTTACTTTTGTACAAGATTTTGTTTTTTGCACAGCTTTTTTCATTCTTTTCCAATCTTTTCTCGAACGGTGAGAGGTAGAAGATTTGGATGAGGAATTGGTGACAGCTGGGGCGAATAGTTAAAAAATATTGGCAGAGTCTTTAAGAGGCAATTTGGGATTCGAAGTTGAGACAATTTTACTTGGTGATTGTATGGTATCATCAATATTAATCTAGGGAGGTAGAGAAAGACAGGCATCAGTAACACCTGCCAAGACAATGGCCTTATTTTTTTCAACCACTAGTATTTGTGCAGGTTGGGGGCACCTGGTCGCCTGGGTCTGAGTTGCAAAATCTGTAGTCATTAGAGTAATGGGATTTATTGAGGCATTAGATATGGATTTTTTGTTTTCATCTAGAAGATCCTTGTTGAAGTATTGCTCTATGAGCATTGATTGGCGAGTGACCATATTATCTAGGGCCTCAAACAATTTTGCAATGGTTAATAAGGCGGTGTTCATTGCACTCAAGGTGTTATTCAGTGCTGGGGCCTCCGGGAATGAAAAGCGCTTGTCCTGTGCTCGTTCTATAAAGAATTCTGAGGTCTTATCGACTTCGCAAAATCTTGTCCGACGAGGAGTAGGCGCTATAAAGGATAGTGATTTGTTTACAATATCTATGTGAGATTTGTTCAAGATAAGTGAGGCTGGAGAATTGGTGGAAGTGGATTGGGAAGGAAGGGAATTTTTAGCAGGTATAATGGTACTATTATGTGAAAGATCTTCTTGTAGCTGTATTAGATCCCCTGTATTTGAACATATATATAGTATGTCAGATGCGGGGCAAGAGGAGTTATTAGACGAATTCATGAACTCTATGGCATCATCATCGACATCACCCGTGAGGCAGAGTTGCCCATAAGCTTGGCGTAGCTGCACTTGGGCGGCCACTGAGCATAGCTCAGGTTTCATAGGGAGTGCTGTAATTGGCGTGCCCTGTGAATTGCTACTAGTATTTATGTCAATAGCTGGGTTGACCGAATCAAGGCTAGATGATTTCAGGTGAGCATCAGCATGTAATTCGCCTGCAAGACAGGCGGATTCTAAAGTTATGTAAGTGACTTCTGCAGTGGCATGTTTATTTGCGCAACTTTCGGGATTAATATGGCTTATCTCCACACCTGGGGGGGAGCAAGGAGCTTCTGATTGAACTAGAATATTAGAATCAGGCACTTCTGAAATAGTATTGGTCACTACAAGTGGTGAGTCTTGTGCCCCGCAGATGGTCGTGATCGGGGGAACCATTGATACCACTTGGGGTGCAACAATCATTGTCTCACTTGGAAGGGTTTCATGCATGCGTTGACAACCGACCCCAGATGAGAGAGATTTTGAACGTTGATGCTTAAGACCAGTGGAGCTTGCAAAATGTAAAGTTTACTGTTTTAAAGATAAACCGGCTACCATGCTCGCCTGGTCCACCATGTTTTCAGGCATGCCAGTTTTCAATGTATATTTACGAGCTACCATAGTAATTTACAGGAAGCAAAGTGCTGTTCAAATGTCCTGCACAAAACAATCACTCAAGGCTCTTCATAAATCATAGATGTCCAGAAGGAATCAAAGAGGAAATACCTCCGCAGTCTCCCGTCCGAAGGAGCCACCAGCGCCTAACAGCCGCATAACAGCCAGCGAACTTGTCTCCACCGGGCTTACCGCCGCAAGGGTGGCTTGCTTGCCTTGAAGTAGATGTCTACAACCACGTGATTGGTCACGTGATGAGCTCAAGACCGCCTCCTCCAGGAAGCGATATGCACGGCAGCAAGAGCTAGCAGGCTCGCAGTGCTGCAGCTGAAACAGGTATTTCTGCAGAGATTGCCGTTATTAAAATAGCAAGCGTTTTTCCTCCAAATGTTCAAACACGCCTCTCGGGCGGCTTGCTTGCCTTGAAGTAGATGTCTAAAACCACGTGATTGGTCACGTGACAAGCTCAAGACCACCTCCTCCAGGAAGCGATATGCACGGCAGCAAGAGCTAGCAGGCTCGCAGTGCTGCAGCTGACACAGGTATTTCTGCAGAGATTGCCGTTATTAAAATAGCAAGCGTTTTTCCTCCAAATGTTCAAACACGCCGCTCGGGCGGCTTGCTTGCCTTGAAGTAGATGTCTAAAACCATGTGACTGGTCACATGACGAGCTCAAGACCGCCTCCTCCAGGAAGCGATATGCACGGCAGCAAGAGCTAGCAGGCTTGCAGTGCTGCAGCTGACACAGGTATTTCTGCAGAGATTGCCGTTATTAAAATAGCAAGCGATTTTCCTCCAAATGTTCAAACACGCCGCTCGGGCGGCTTGCTTGCCTTGAAGTAGATGTCTAAAACCACGTGATTGGTCACGTGACGAGCTCAAGACCGCCTCCTCCAGGAAGCGATATGCACGGCAGCAAGAGCTAGCAGGCTCGCAGTGCTGCAGCTGACACAGGTATTTCTGCAGAGATTGCCGTTATTAAAATAGCAAGCATTTTTCCTCCAAATGTTCAAACACGCCGCTCGGACGGCTTGCTTGCCTTGAAGTAGATGTCTAAAACGACGTGATTGGTCACGTGACAAGCTCAAGACCGCCTCCTCCAGGAAGCGATATGCATGGCAGCAAGAGCTAGCAGGCTCACAGTGCTGCAGCTGACACAGGTATTTCTGCAGAGATTGCCGTTATTAAAATAGCAAGCGTTTTTCCTCCAAATGTTCAAACACGCCGCTCGGGCGGCTTGCTTGCCTTGAAGTAGATGTCTAAAACCACGTGATTGGTCATGTGACGAGCTCAAGACCGCCTCCTCCAGGAAGCGATATGCACGGCAGCAAGAGCTAGCAGGCTCGCAGTGCTGCAGCTGACACAGGTATTTCTGCAGAGATTGCTGTTATTAAAATAGCAAGCGTTTTTCCTACAAATGTTCAAGCACTATATCAGGTTTCGGCTTGCCGGAATTGGCGGCATCAATGTCCAGCCTTCCTCGGGGCGAGAGAACCACAGGATCTCAGAATCCAAGCAGCAAAGGCTCAGAGGATCGCGTTCACAGTGGCGCGGACAGCTTGCTGCTCGCGTCTTCGTAAAATGAAATGATTAAATGGATTAGATAGTAAGCTACCCTGAGGTCAAGTTTAGTGAAGATTTTCGCTTGCTCTACTTGATCCAAAAGGGTGGAGATGAGAGGAAGCGGGTACCTGTTCATTACTGTGATTTGATTCAAGGCGTGGTAGTCAATACAGTTTCTTAGATCTCCTTCCTTCTTCGGTTTAAAGAAGAGGGGGAAGCAGCCAGAGATTTAGATGGTCTGATAAATCCATTTGCCAGGTACTGATCCAGATATGATTTCAAATGAGTATTTTCCTTCTCAGTTAATGCATATATCCGACTGCATGGAATGTGGGCCCCTGGGGTAAGGTCAATTTGGCAGTCGTATGGACGATGAGGGGGTAATACCTCTGCTTGTCTTTCTTCCTTGAACACATCTTTGAATTATCTGTACTCTGGAGGTAATATACAAATCAATCCCAAGATGGAGTCTACAGACAGCAAGGTGTGCGCTGTCTTCTTGGGACCTCCCGACTGACTACAAGTGGCGTTACATTCTTGAGTAA